>NC_142732.1:7500-5630000 GCF_055471065.1 Atractosteus spatula | reverse complement strand
TGCTCTGATAATTTATTAACACAATAAAAATAGTATAATCTATAAAACACACTCCCCATATGCTGTACCTGACAAGTTCTGGACCATGTACTTTACAATATTCCTATAATACTATCTGAACTGGGTAGTTAGCATTCATTGCACAACAACACTGCATGTGCTTAAATATGAATATACTGCATATCTGAGATATAATGGTTTGATACAACATACTGTTCACAAGTACATTAGACGAATCTAAGAAAATAACACAATTAAGGCTACAGGAATCACAGGGATTTCATTTTTACATTTTATTTAATAATAAATTATTAATTTAATTAAATTAGATAATTAAATTAAAAAATGTGTTCTGTTCTTTTTTTTTTAGGAAAACATTTGATTGAAAAACATCTTATACAACACTTATACAGTACCACAAGCCCCTAGTATGTGTGTTTTTTAGATTAATATAAAGTACCTATAACTACAATTGAAAAATGACCTAAGTAGAAATACAATATATGTATTAAAATAAATAAAGCAGCTCTACCTGCATACTATACTGAACCTAGAATAGTTTGAATGGCTTAGCCTTTACTATTCTCATCTAATTAGTATTCATTCATTCTCTATAAAGATTGCTTAGTCCAATTCATACAATACACCAATTCCATAAAGCCACTGAAATAAACTACTCTTCTGTGTCTGGATTCATGCATCATTTTGGTCTTTGAAAGGCATAAGAGGCCAAAAACAGGGAAAAGAAGTTCATTCTGAAAATTCAGTAAATAATTAGTACAATTAAGTGACTAAAAGCCTATAAAAAAGATCATGAGGCTCCTGATGTATACTGCTTTATCGTTCACACCCCCCACCCCTTTCCAGAGTGCCACGGTACAGCTCTTTGACAAGATTGTCAATTTAGGAAATAATAATCTATTTACGTTTATTTGGTATTCCATCTCAGCTGCTGACCCTTACTAATACATTATGTAGATCTTTTGCCAGCAAAGCAGTGGACTGTAAACTGACATGTCAAGTTCAGAGAAATGATCTGTAACAAGAATAAAGGAATGGGGTTTAGCAGCCAGTACAGGGAAACCACTATCTGTATCTGACAGCTGTCATCCTAACGGCAGAGGCCACTGCCTAGGCTGTGCCTCGTTTTGAGAAGCACGGATGAGCAGGTTAGTGGAACACTAGTGCTGAAACAGGCTGCAGCTGACTGGCAAAGAAGCTGCGATAAGTGACCATTTGCTACTCTTCTTGATTTCATCAGTCAGTGATGAATATTAAACATGTTGCACTCTCTTCATTGCCTGAAAATAAAGAGGTTTTGCTTACGCCACGTAGAATTTTCCGGGAAAAAAAAAATGAAATGCCAAAGCAGCAAAAACATGAGCATGCAGCCATATCACTCTGCAACTCACAACCGGCAGCCCACTGGAGCTCAGCAGGTGTGAGCCTGGTTAGTACCTGGATGGGAGACCTCCTGGGAAAAACTAAGGTTGCTGCTGGAAGAGGTGTTAGTGGGCCCAGCAGGGGGCGCTCACCCTGCGGTTCATGTGGGTCCTAATGCCCCAGTATAGTGACGGGGACACTATACTGTAAAACAGGTGCTGTCCTTCGGATCAGACGTAAAACTGAGGTCCTGACTCTCTGTGGTCAATAAAAATCCCAGGGCATCTCTCAAGAAGAGTAGCGGTGTAACGCTGGTGTCCTGGCCAAATTTCCCATTAGCCCTTAGCAATCTTGGCCTCCTAATAATCCCCCATCTATGAATTGGCTTCATTACTCTGCTCTCCTCCCCATTGAGAGCTGATGTGTGGTGAGCGTTCTGGCGCACTTTGGCTGCCGTCGCATCATCCAGGTGGGGCTGCACATTGGTGGTGGTGGAGGGGATCCCCATTACCTGTAAAGTGCTTTGAGTGGAGTGTCCAGAAAAGCGTTATATAAGTGTTAGCAATTATTATAATTATTTTATAAAAAGTCCATGCAGCCTTTTCGGCAATCTATAGGTTTTAAATAATGGGAATTTCTAAAGCGGTACCCATTTCAGCAGGAAATGAAATGATTTTCTGTTCTTAACCTTTAAAATGTTACATACAAATACAACAAAGAGGCTTAGTCATTCTAGCCTTTAATAATTCGACAAAAGTCGAAAAAGAAAAAGTGCTATGCAACCTATCGATCGGAATTTACAGTATATAACCAAACTCCAAATCTGGGCTAACCTATGAGTGTGTACTCTCGTCAGTACATATAAATAGATCTATCAATGTTGTTATTCTTATTATCGTATAAAGTTGTACAGATGCAGCCATTCAAAGTGCGCGTTACAGACACGTACCGCAGGTGACGTCGCTCAGTATGACGCAAGATGACGCGGGGCACCGCAGTACGTGATTGGTTGACCGACAGGGGCACTCGTGGTCCGTTGGTCTGTCGTAGAAAGACAGTAAACGTCTTTGCTGTGCCCGTTGTAGGTATTGAATTTTACCACTGAAGGGAAATCTTAGTAGCTGAGCATAAAAAGAATAGGAGCATACTGTAACGCGTGTGAAGGTCATAAACGATATTAATTTTGGAACATAAACATACAGTGTATAGCTGGTCTTGGTACTTTAAAGAAAAAAATACACACCAGTATTCCATTTCTCCCTAAACATTTTAAGCTTCGAAGTCTTTAACTAACGCGATACCGGAGTCAACAAGCATACTTTTAGAATTTGATTAAAAGGGAATATAATATGGAATCGCGTATCTAAAGAATTTAATAATGGTATTCGTGTGCTGCGACAGGGCTGTGTAGGGCTGTTTCGCCTGCCTGTTCATGTGAGCTGTCTTGTAGACGTGACTACCAGCTGACAGGTTGTGTTTTCGAATCCAGCTGGTGCTGGTCTTTTCTTTTAAGAAACATTTCTTCGAAAAAATAGAATAGCGATATTATGGACAATCAATTGACTTTTATATTTCAAAATATCGCAACATGATCGATATTTGCGATATTTTGAACATATCTTCCCTTCTGACAGCGGTGCCTGCTTCTATTGTGTGTGTGTGTGCAACAGAGTAAATTTTTAATAGCGTTTTAAGCGAATAGGTAATTAGATTGCTCGTAAACCTAATCGCTTTTTCTACATAAACACAGCATGATTACTCTCTGAAAATGCTTTTCCTTTATTTTTAAAGTAGGCTCAGATTTCAACTATAGATCGTATTATTATAAACTTTCTTGGAAAAATGTATTTTATGTAAACCATGTTTGCTATTAATTCATTTAGGGCTAAAATACGTTCATTGTCTTCCAATCGAGTCGAGTTGACATTGGAAGCCTGCCACACCCGGACTGTTAAACCAACGCATTAGCACGTCAAAGCCCATTGAGGGTATTGAGCCAGTATTGGCTTTAGTATTCCCCCCCTCTCCCCTCAATTCAATTCAATTCAAGGTGTTTTATTTGCATGACAGATGGGTACAAGCAGTGTTGGGTATGTATATTGTAACGCTTACGGCAGACAGGCACTGTGTAACAGCCGGCGCACCAGAGCAGCGCACCGAGGGAGCGTCTGCATTTATAACTTGGTTTTTAAAATTAGTCAAGCAATATGAAGCATCTTCTTTTACTTTTGAGTCCCTTAAATACATTGAACACAGCTTTCTCACCACTTAAGATTGCTCTTGATACCATCCTTACACAAAGCAGAAGGGAGATTTTAGTGCCTGAGCATAAAAAGAATAGGAGCATACTGCAACGCGTGTGAAGTCCATAAACGATATTAATTTTGGAACTTAAACGTTCAGTATATGGCTGGTCTCGGTACTTTAAAGAAAACATACACACCAGTATTCCATTTCTCCCTAAACATTTTAAGCATCGAAGTCTTTAAGTAACGCGATACCGGAGTCAACAAGCATACTTTTAGAATTTGATTAAAAGGGAATATAATATGGAATCGCGTATCTCAAGAAATTAATATGCAATAACTGAGTCAAGGGACTCAGAGGATCCAAGGCTAGACTGAGTATAATAGGCTTCGGGCTTCTATTGTGACATCTACTGTAAATTACAGAAATGTTAAAAGTAAACAAAATAAAGTAACTAAAATGTGGTCTAAAATCACCCCTTTAGACACCCCTTTTACTTCACTGGTGTCAGATATGAAAGGCAATAGTCTCCCGTTCTGTCTGCTGTGTGTTGCAGCAGAGGGACTCCCTGCCGCTGAAAGGGGCAGAGTAACTTGCATGCCCTCTAGTACAGTTTACACATGCACGACTTTAAAAGCTAGCAAGACAGGTTTCGATTCACATTAGCTGGCGAGCCTTGTTAAAAAAACGAATGATAATGTAACATGCCACTGTTCATGAACAAAGTTATACTGAGATTTCCTAAGATACGCGATTAAAAAATAAATAAATAAAAATTTGAATCTCCCGCGGAACACATTCCATAAGAATCAGTGGTTTTACAGTATATATCGCCTTTAAAGGTGGCTTCTCAAAACGCTTTACGGGATAAAAACAACCAGAACAGCAGCAACAACAATATTGTATTTCGTTGCACTTTGAAAACCAAGTAATAACTTAACTATACAGTACGTGCAAACGTTTCGTATGTTGCTGTCGTGAATGTCTGCGTACCCATAAGTATCTTATTTGCCTTGAGTCTGTCTACAGTATCTCTGTCCCACTACCCCCATCTCTCCCTCAATTCAATTCAAGGTGTTTTATTTGCATGACAGATGGGTACAATTCTTGTTGGGAATGTATACTTTGATATTTACACCCGGCGCGGCACCGAGGGAGCGTCTGCATTTATAACTTGGTTTTTAAAATTAGTCACGCAATATGAAGCATCTTCTTTTACTTCTGAGTCCCTTAAATACATTGAACACAGCTTTCTCACCATCCTTACACAAAGCAGAAACTGTCCGATGACTCACAGTACAAGTGGAAAGATTACAGATTTTAATCGTCTTTAATTTTGTCTTTAATTTTGCCTGTGGAGTGTATCTTATTAAGCTCTAAATTGCATTTTGAGCGCGGTTTTTTACTTTTTTTTAATTGCATTTTGGGCGCGGACAGCACATACAAGGGTTAATGAACTGCGCCAAGAAATTTAAAATAGTATTCTTTAGGTGTGAGGGTAGGAGTGGACCGCAGCAGGCATAATCAGCAAACCAGGAAAACAAAGAACAGGACAGGTGAGATGTGTATCCAGAAAGCGAGTGATCAGAAAAAGGAAATGGAAAACGCAGAAAAAGAAAACGCTTTACAGGATAAAAACAATAACAACAGTAGTGGCTGGGCAAACGATTTTTTTTATCGAAATACAAATTGAGATACTGTACTGTATAATGATGTGCATGAACAAAGGTATACTGCAATTTTCCTTAGATACGCGATTAATGCTTCGTAGGAGGAGGCGGTCTTTTCCTCTTGTCTAACAGTTTGTCCACAAACAAAACATTCCTGTTAGACAAAAGGAATTGAAAAAAACCAATTTTGTCAATGAAAACCGGTGTGTGTGTCTCTCCCTGCTGGATGTTCCTCTCACAAACTGCTGAATGAATAAAATAATTTTATTGAAAATGCGTTTGCGATTGTCTGGTATTTAATCTGGTCCCTTTTAACTGTTTTTCGATCTACTGTATTGCTTTGAGATGCCACTTTTAAAGGCGATATGTAAAATAAAGTTTTTTTTATTATTGTTATAGAGAAACATGATCAGATTTTCCCTGGTTCAGAAAAAAGATCTAAAGTGCTACACATAACTTTCTTAATTCGATGTATTTAAAGCAGTGAACTACTGTAGGTGTCACATAACATTCAGAAATACAATCACGTATTTGACAAATAAAAACGATTATAATCTAATCCTTCCACGTTTGATCCCAAAATCCCAAGAAATATAAATCTTGACGGGTAGAAAGCTATGCTGAAAGTTTATTAAGATGCTTAGAAGACAAAGATACTGTATCAATTTATGTTGCATTAGCCTGATTATGATTAAAAAACACATATAATTAAACACGCGTTTGCGATTTAAATCAGAACACGATTTAAATCAATATCGATTCCATATTATATTAGCAGAAAAGCTTAAAACTACCACTTTTTCACACGCTATTTCACATGCTAGTTAAATACTTCGATGCTTAAAATCGTTAGGGAGAAATGGAATACCGGTGTGTATTTTTCCTTTAAAGTGCCGAATCCTGGAATCTGACTGGCTGACACCCCTCTGAAGTGGTTCCATAAAATCTGGTATACGGAAAAGAAAGCGTTGATAAATACAAGTGTCTTTTAATACACTCTTTGCTGTGCTCTTGAGGCATGACTTTTTGCATGACTCCAAGGCATGACTTTTTTATGTATAAACATCAGTATTTACTGCTATTAATTACTGTACGATTTATAGTTGAAATCTGAGCCTAGATATAAAGTTAGATATAAAGTTAAAATCTTGACAAAGCAATGTAGGAAATACAGAGAAAATAAATTCTTTCTGACATCTAAAATCAGTTTCGATCAAGGTCTCTAAAACGAACAAGAAAAAGAAGATTTTCGGAGGGCAATTACGCTGTGTTTATATAGAATAAGTGATTTATGAGCAATCTAATTTCTTGTTCGTTTAAAACAGTGAAATGTCAGCTGTAAAAGATCGCACCAGAAACAGCACTCACTCTGCCTGTCATAGACGTTCAGGAAAGGCTGAATGAAGTCATGTCAAGTACAATAATTCGGAGAACAATAATACCAGTTGTAGGACAGTATATAAGGAGGATAAGGATTTTGAAGTTGACTCGAAATCTGATAGGTAACCAGTGCAAGGACTTGAAAACAGGTGTAATGCATCCCTGATAGGATTCTTGCTGTCATATTCTGAACATATTGAAGATTGCTCAGTGTGGATTTAATTTCCCCAGTGAACAGGATGTGCATTTATTAATTCTAGAAAAAAAGCCTTTCTTGATTTCTCTAGTTCTTAGTTTCTCTAGTTCCCTTTAAAATAAACTATTATTCCACAATGCAGAGTATTACATGGCCAGTATTTACACATGATATTTGTGATTTAAAGAAATTAACACAAGCAGCTTTTGGAGATTTAAGTGTTGGCTGAGTTATTGCAGGATAAAAGACTAGAGATGTTGGCAAGAAGAAGATAGTTTGGGGAAAGCTGAGGAATACACTTATAACAAGAACACTTCCTAATGGGGTTAGGCATACTTTTGATGAAGATGATGAAGTTAACAGACTATATGTTTACATAGATACTGAAATAAGGATTGTATTTTAGATTATGTGTAGTTGCTGGCATTGAACTGTGTGTTGGATGCACATGAATTGAAGGAATGGGCAAACATAGCTGATGCGGATCCACAGAGCCAGCATATTAAGATGTTTATAATTAGAGGCAATTTGTTTAAATAACTAGGTATGGATACTGATGTGCAAGAGAGGTGGAAAGGCTGTTTCCTTAAGCCAGCAGTAAAAAATATTTTATTCTCAGTGAGATGCTGCCATTTCATAGTGGGTTTCTAACACTGTGTATAGTTCCATCCACACAGTGCCTTTACTTCCATTTCTAATCTCTTTATCCAGTACAGAGGATTTGGAGCCTATCCCAGTAAGCAACGGACACAAGGCAGAATACACCCTGGACATAGCGCCAGTCCATCACAGGACAGACAGACACAAACACACACAGACCAGGGCCAGGTTTCCCATAAACTAATTAACTTACCAGTATGTTTTGGAGTGCGAGAGGGAGTCATATCACACATATGGAGAAAAACCATGTAACCCAGAGAGAACATGTAAACCCCACACACACAGGATGGCAGGAATTGAACCTAGGACCCCAGTGCTGCAAGATAGCAATGCTAACCACTTTGCCACCATTATAAATGGATGGATATCTTAGTTATCTTTCTAGTTCACAGGTTTGCATGCATAATTTAATTTTGAAAGCCACTGAGACATCAGGTACTACTGTTGTATTTATGAAAAAGAAACAAAACAAAAAACATACTAACAACTGTGCCATCCTACGCCTTAGCTAATACATTTTATTATTCATAAACAGTTAACATTGTTAGCAAAATATTTTGAATTATATTTAACCCTATTTTTTCTTTAGTTTTGTATTTAACTTATTATATGATAGTCAGACTTAATGTATATTTGAACAATGAAAATATATTTTTACAAGATTTTACATTAAGCACTTAAAATTAATATGGTTAATAATAGTAAACTGTAACATGCTGTAACAAGATCGGTTAAACAGCGAAGAAAATGCTTTCAGAGAAAATGTTTCAGGTGTGAAGAACATAGATCTCCAATGCAATTTCAACCAAACCTGTTCCCACACACCCTGCCCCCACTACCATTAGAATATACACAAAGCACTCAAATCTTTCGAGCTAATGATCAGGTGACCCGAGAGAGAGCGAGAGAAACACCAAGGGGTATCACCAAGGGTATTAATAATACGATCTATAGTTGAAATCTGAGCCTAAATAAAAAGAAAAAGCAAGTGATTAGGTTTATGAGCAATCTAATTACTTATTCGTTTAAAACGCTATATAAAATAAAGTTTATTATTAATTTGCTGCACAGAGCGGTGAATATTGTTATGCATAAGACAAAGATAACGATCCTGATCAGTTTAGAAATCTGTGTACGCTGTAAGGTTTTTACTTCTTAAACTTTTAAAGTACACGTTTTGAATAGAAAGAAATCCTCTTCCTGTTACAGTATGTATAGCAAACTAGCACGTCTTTTTTCTCCAATCAGAGGGGTGTCAGATGGTGTCAGCCAATCACCATTCTGCGTTGGGTAGCAACGGGTGACTGTTCTCAGGCGGAAGATGTAAACAGCTTAATGTTCGTGTTAAATAATTTTTTAAAATTCAATTAAACGGGCACAATTAAGACATTAAATATACATATACATACTGTATACAGTACAGTTTGCATACGGTAATATGTTACGCGATTAAAAAATAAATAAATAAAACTGGAAGGTTCAGCACCAGCTGGATTCGAGCACACACCCTGCCCGTTGGCAGGCACGCACCTAGACCAGTCGGCTACAGTCAGCTCGCATGAGCAGGCAGGCGAAACAGCCCTACACAGCCCTGCCGCAGTACATGGATATAATCATACCGTTATTAAATTCTTGAGATACGCGATTCCATATTATATTCCCTTTTAATCAAATTCTAAAAGTATGCTTGTTGACTCCGGTATCACGTTAGTTAAAGACTTCGAAGCTTACAATGTTTAGGGAGAAATGGAATACCGGTGTGTATTTTTCCTTGTGATATTTTAAGCTCTAGTTGAATGATAGGTGTCGCATTTTAAATCATTTTCGTAGTTAGAAATTATGAAACGCCCTGTTAAAAGCAAGGAAGTTTTTATGCCCGTTGAAGTAAAACAAAATGCCTGACAAAGTATGGCTTGGACAGATTCCAAGTGCTTGTACAAATGTGCTAAAGAAATTATACTTTGAGTATACAGCTTGTCCAAAGTCATCCATTATTAATACTATTAGTAATATCTCCGGTAAAGGCTTTGATGCATAAATATTTCTGATAAAGGTAGGTTGTGTACTTTTGTCCAACTGAGCAATCTTGCTTTCATAAAATATACCAACATTTTAATGACTGAAGATTAACATGCTGTAATACACTGTTCAAAATTAAAGGCTCAAATGCTGTACATGAGAGGTTAAGCTCCCCCTGGCGGTTTTACAAGGTGACGCCGGATAGTTTCCGGCAGAGCGTCAAATGACGCGCGATTAACACGTCACACTGCGTGACACTGCGAGATGCCGCGCCACGCCCACCGGGGTATGCCGCAAAATAACGCACGCATTTTGAATGGCTGCATCTGTATAAGTGTAAGTAGTTCTTTATACCAAAAACAAAAAAGACGGCATGAGAAGAAATGATAAATCAACACATAAAATTCAAATTCGCAAAGCGCCAGTCTTTGCTTTCTACCACAGTACAAAATATCTCCCTCGAGTGACACAAGGCAAAATTACGGGATCAGTAGATGCAATAAAACAATTTCAGAAAAAAAGGAAGGAATGTGAAATGTATGCTTTGTGAAGATTTATCAAAAAGTAGCCTTTAGCAAGTACTGCTCAGCGTCTGTCCTGATGCCTATTGTTGAATCAAATCACGCTTCATAGAAACATTTTGCTTCTGGCAACACCTGAAACCCACTGTGAGTCATCTGTAGAAGCTGCAGTGGCCTTGAAACTGGAGCACTGTATTCTCATGTTTATACATCTAGGGAGGATTTGGGTTAAATCTTCAAGGATTCCAAAGCTTTCCACCTATAGACATTTACAAAGCAGCTTAAATCATGCATGTGGGCCTGAGGCAGACACGGCCAACGTAACACAGCACTCTGGACCTCAGGAATCTGCACTGACCCACTCTTTATTAGAACAGACAGTGAAGGAAGGCTTTTGCAAATACCTTAAAAAGTGCTGCCACAAAAAAAATGCTGACAGATACGTTACAGGAGAGATCAGTGTCTAAAAGCTCAGGATGTTAAGCCTTCATGATGGTCTTAAAGATACAGTGCACTTTACTCCTTAGCAATGGACTTTTGTGTACATATTGAAAGATTTCACAGACAATGCAGAGAAAAAAAAACATATTTGAAAGCTTGAAGCATTTCTTTTTCAGGTTGGCTGTTATGATCTAGGTGGGTTGTGGAAACAAGGCTGGCCAAGCAAGTATTTCACAGATACTGAAGGAAGCTGGATCAAAGCATGATGAATCAACAACCAACCAAACCAGGGCTGAAGAGGAACTATTCAGAGAGGCTATGTATTAAACATTGTTAAACATTTCTCCTAGTTCTGCTGGTTTATGGAGGCTGTTCAGTTAGTTAAGCTGTTTATATTTTTTTTTCATTTTAGAGAACAGATATAACAGATATAACCATCTTAAGTACAAATGACATTACACAACTATTCCATATGTAAGACGTTAGTCTATTATTATCTGTTCCCTTAATCTTTTAGTTATTTTACTTTTTATCTAACGATACATATTTAAAACAAGGAAGACGCAGATGTTTTTAGGATCGTGAAGAGGGAGAAAGGTACAGTATGTACAGTAAATGAAAAGCAGCACCTACTGTAGCAGGGTAAAGTATAGCAGCTTTTCTTTATCGGCATCCCCACTATACATAAGGTGAGGTGGAACAGTGAAAAAGAAGTCACCAGTTGAATTAATGGGAAACGTTAGAGAGGCCAGATAGTAGAAGTGTAATTATATGGAATTAGGCCAAAAGGTTAACAAATGCACTCACTCAAAAAGCGCTATGATGAGGTCATAAATGACCACGTAGTCAGAAGTTTAATATTTCATCTGAAGGACATGACTTCCTACAGCATAGTGTGTTGTAAAACACTACTGGTCCATACCAATATCTCTAACAAAAGTAACTTGGACCCAGTATTGAGCAGGTCAAGCCTTAGGTTCTGAGATCTGTATAGTCTTGCAGGTTGTAACGCTGATGTTATACTCTATTATCTAACAGAAAAGACATAAACTTGCTGTCAGCACAACAGACATTCTGAAAAATGTGTGAAATCCACTAATCTAACGGATAAGGATTTAAAATCTTTGAACAAACACACAACAATATAGGTAGTGTTAACTACTTAGGAAAGTAATTCCAAATCCTATTTCATTCATAAGGAAGGTGAAGACAAATTTCTCAAGTCTACTGCTGATTTGTAATTGTTTAACTACCTTATGTAATCAGTGATTCTTTAATAATAAAGTCCTTCTCTTGAAGAAACCATTTTGAAAACGCTGTTTTAGGATATTACATTATTTCAGTTACCCCTCAGGTGTCTTTTACCTTTTATAATCCCTTTCAATTTGTTCAGTCTTTTTCAGTGCCTCTTCATTTCATTGTATCAGAGCAAAGTATTAATTGTGTTACTATAGGGATGGTTTTGTTATGCAAATAAAACTTTGTGAAAAGAGAAAACTGAGAAAAAGCACCACCCAGCAGCTCTGCTCTCCCATGATCCCTAACAGTTAAACCTGAGAGTGGTGCATGGACTGTGGAGTGGAGGTAGAATGGATAGGGTTTGTTCAAGATTTACAAGAAAAAAGGGCTGGGTTAAGGTCCCTGTAGGGTCTGTGGTGGTTTCATTTTTATGGGTGTATCAATTTATATGTGCAAAATTACCTTGCATATTTTTTGGATAGCCTGTTTTTCCTGGATATATTATTCAAGAACAGATCTTTGTTACAGTTTTTTATCATACAAATAAATAAAAATAAATGCTTTTTGTTGTGTTGTTGTTGTTGTTGTTGTTGTTGTTGTTGTTGTTTTTTTGGGCCAAACAGCTGTTTCTCCTTTGGAACCTTTCTACAGAGGGAACACCAAAAATTAAAATATTCCCTGCATCCAGGCATTTAATTTTTTCAAAACAAGTCAGTAGAGTAGAGGTTTAATTCCAAGCAGAATTGAGCTGTTCATTGTTTCAGACTGGCTACATTAGAGTATCTCCCACTCCAATTCTTATACAGTAAAGTCATCATTAGCCGAAAGGTTAACATGCGTACTCAAGCAAAAAGTGCCACGATGGGATCATTAATGACCAAGTAGTCAGAGACTCATTCAAGGTCTATTAATATAGTTTTATCACAGCAAAATATAACATTATAATGAGATGCCCTTCCTTTTCCCAGTCTTGTAACTTTATCAGAACATGAACTATGGATCTGTCATTGCCTAAAAGACAATGTGTGAGACAGAGAACTGAAGAAATGCTAATATGTTGAAAGTTTTAATATTACAGAAAATTTCAGCCCGCTGAAATATAATATTAAATATAATGTATGACCATATACTGCAATTCACTACCAATTAATAATTATATTTCATATAATTACTGTATCTATGAAATAGAATGATCAATTGGCAGTGAATACAACTGCTTTACATATTCATTTTCTGCTCTCATCATGTTTTTAAATGGAATGCTTACATGAGTGGATTCACAGGGGCTGGCCTGTAAAGGTAAACGTACTGTACTTTAAGATTTAATCAGTTCTGTATTCACTTGATTCTGGACCAAATCTGCTGTACCTGACGGACTCAGTAGACATATCTGCGAGTCAATGTTGTAGCTGCCATCTGCACTAAATGCATTATTTAACTGCATTGGTTCTGATTAACATTTGCTGTAACCTATGGTAATGGCCTCTGGGGGCTTTCCAGGTCTACTTTACAGTGGCAGCCGGTGTCTCCTGTTCCAGCTTTGAAACAAGCCGCTTTAATTTTTAATGGAGCACATGTTCGACTGACTATACAAACACACTAATCTGCAAAGCATGTGCTCAATAACAAGGCCAGCTATGCAGCCAGAATAACAACACTGCTTCTCTGAGGAGGAGATCTGCAACAGTCATTTATTGTCTTTTGCGCTGAGAAGCCTAATTCAGCATTTCCATGAAAGAGGTATGTGCTGAACGGCCATTTTCTTATTCACAACTGGGATTCTCCTACAGACAAAGCTTGATGATGTTTTCTTTCAAAAAAGCTCAAAAGGATTTTAGGGTTATGAAAACATGAAAGAAATGTACAGTTTTATTTCCGAAAGACTGCAGACTATTTGCGTCTTTTTGTTGCTGGAAATGTATTACTGGAGGCACGCGTGGGAATGGCAGAATTGGGGTTTTCTTTGAAAAATGAAGGATTAATGGTGTCTTCTTGTCACATTTGAAATGGTGTTAAAATGACTTTATAAGGAAAACCTTGACAGCACTGTTACCACCTTTCAGCTTGACCTCATCAGGGGTTAGATGCAAATCAAGGCTGGACATTGAAAACTAAGAAGCTACTCCTGCTGCAGGCTGCAGAAGTGAGTAATGTTGGACGACCAGTAGGTGGTGCTCTTCCCTCTGGTGCAGAATTTTATTTTCAAACCAACACCTTAGTATTGAGACTATGGGCCGATATAATTTAGGAGCTACCATACTTGCTGATTAACATATAGTAGCCAGGTATCCTGGTGGAACTTCGCCCTGGGCTATTACAATACCTAAAGTTCCCCTAAACTCAACTGGTGCAGTAATTTCTCCCTTCACCTGGTTTGCTGTGTGCTTGGCTGTTAGGTATTGCTTTTCAGAGGTACACTAGATGAAGTGAGTCCCCTCCTATGTGTGAAATGTATTGGGATCCTTTGGAATGAAAATTAATAGTAATCAACAACAGCAGCAATAATAATAATAATAATGATAATAATAATAATAACCGTTATGCTCTTTTTAACACTACACTCAATGCGCTTTACAGGTAACGGTGACTCCTCTCCATCACCACCAATGTGTAGCTGCACCTGGACGATGTGACAGCAGCCAAAGTGAGCCAGTAGGCTGACACACATCAGCTATCAGTGGGGAGGAGAACAGAGTTATTTAGGACCAAATGTAATTTCAGCCCCATCTATGATTATGGTGTAGGTATAATGTAGAGATACTAAATTAAGGCGTGTGAAAAGCCTAGCATACACACAGATTTAGAGAGGCAGTAATGACAAGCATCATGCACTGTTCACAAAAGGTCTTTTTGATAAGTCAGTGTGTTCTTGGAGGAATTTTATTCTTGACGTAATAATTGAGGTACTGGCACTCTTGTATTAACATAAATGCCATGTGTTGAGAATTCTGCTACTGGGTTTCTTTAGGTTGTTATCATCTTTGGCTTTTTATTCAGGACATACAGATCGTATGAACAAATGAAACCCAAACTGTACGGCATCAAAACTGATGTACTGTAGCACTCTTACACTTTAGAAACTGTAGTTTAGTAATAGCTTTAGAAATGGACACTTGATGAAACTCTTTGCATATTTTATAGGTCCAAGATAGATTACGATATTAGTCCTTTACAAAGCTCATGAACGAAGGACATTTTCAGATTCACCCTGCTGTTTCCACTGTGACAAGTTTTAAATTCATTCCACAGATTTAGCCATCTCCATGGCTTTGATTAACTTCATTAATATACATGCTTCATTTTGTGATACAGGGAGTGACATATGGCATGATGCACTGACAGGAAAGAAGTAGTTTGCAATTTACTTTAGAAAACAAACAAGCAAACAGGTCCTGGCAGATGGCTGTCTGTGCTTGTGGGAGGCAGTGTGACGGAGCTTGTGAAAGGAGTATTTGTAGTTGTGAAGAGCTGACTATTGCCCTAGGCCTCTAAACCAGTAAACAAATGAAACAATCCTTTCTCTTTTTTGTGCATTCAGTCTTTCTTCCTAACAGTGATTATAACTTACTGTTCCATATATCGTTTTTGCAGGTAGAATTGCTATAGGCAAGTTACCCTACACAAAAGCTGCACAACAGTTAATGATTTGCGAGCAGTAGGCGCTGCTGCGATTTCTGTGAGGTTCCCCTTTAAACAGTCTCTACAAGCACCTTTCATTATCTCCAGAGGCAGACTTAAAAACAAAATGTGCTTCTTTTCATTACGACGCAGATTTCTTGCATTAGGTGTCTCTTTTTTCATGACTCCGATTAATAATGTTCCAAAGGCAATGCAAAAAAAAGATTTACTCACATTAAAATGAATATAATGATTAACGACTTGAATATTGACAAGTGTGGCACTTAGCGTTGTTGCCTTATACAGTAGCACCTGGGTCGTGCCTTTTGATTCTGACCTAGATCACCATGTGTGGAGTCCACATGTTCTCCCAGGTGCTCTGATTTCATCCCAGCTCCCAGTGATATGCTGACTAGGATAAGCAGTGTTTCGAAATTGGCCCCGTGTGTGTGAATATGTGTGCCTTCTTCCAGGAGTCCGGAGTTTCCAGGATAGGCCCTTAGGCAGCCAGGCTCCTGTCTGGGAATAAACAGGTCCTGGATAATGGATGGATGAACCCTACAAATGCCAGTTATTACCCTCATTAACAGATAATTAATTTTGAATTTCATAATAGCATACAGCACAATGTTTGACTAACGTGTAAAAGTTAGTGAGCCTCTTTTGAATATTTTGAGTTGCGAGGAACCTTGTTTCTGAAGGCATGTCGAAAGAGTCAAACATGTCAGCCTTTCTGGATAGTAGATATGTATACAGTCTAAACTCTTTGAGTTGAGGCTCAATTAATGCTTGACCACTTTCACAAAATTCCTTTAAAAAAAAACTTTGACCTCAAATATTTTGGCATAGCCTGAGTGTACAACTTAAGGGGACTGAGAACATATTAATGAGAAAATGTACTTTCTCCGCCAAGGTGCAGCATGACCAGCTATTACACAGGACGTTTTTTTCAAGGGCCTCCTGTTCAGCCTCAACACTTATTTTCCCCTGTACCTTTTTTCAGCCTTACGTTCGGGGATCACATAAGCAAGAGTTTTTTTTTACCAGATTACTTCAGCAGAATTAAAGCAGAAGGAAAACTCTTCTGTCAATGGTTAAAATGAATAGACAGAAAAACGGGTCCATTTTTCATTAAACAAGCCACAGTGCTAGATCATGACATGAAGCCACACCCAAAAGCCCATAAACCCCAGCAAACATGCATGTTCTCAGGCAAACCATAAGGTTTCTATCTATACTGTACGAAAACTGATTAAGAATGCTAACTGCCAGGCTGTTTTACAACATGAAGGTCCCTTGAGGACCATGCACTAGCAGATGGTGATTAGTGTGAGGTGGCCAGAACAACCACTTCAACATTGTACTAACACCCCAGTCCATTATACAGTACTAACCCCAAAGAGTATCTTTCATTTTCCTCAGAGATTCCTTGTGAGCAATGACTACTGTGTATTAAAACAGGCAACTATTAGTCACATTGCTTGGAGGAAAAAAATAGTAAAAAGCCTTCTTCCATCAACCAGGTGGTATTGATACAGAACCGAAAAAAACTATATACCTGTCCAACGCTGTGGAGCTCACTCCTTCATCACAGCTCCTTGGTGAATTAGGGTACCCCCCATACCATTGACTTGCACTCAATCATCCCCAAGAGCTATTAAAATGCTGGTAAAAAATTCATAAACTAACAGTAATGAATAAGGAGGGTTCTGCAAAGCCAAGGCCTAGTCACAAAGAGGGGCCAGACTGAAGGTGAACCATCAAGTGAGCCTACAAGGCATGAAATAGCCTTTTGAAGATGAATAATTCTGTTTAGGACCAATAAGTTGAACTAATTTATAATTCTGTTTTAGGTCTGCTGCTAATATATTTCAAATCCCTGCACTTTCATATGCATTGCCTGTCAAAAGCACGCCTACCCAGTCTTTCTCCAGAACATTCTTTAAAATACTTAACTTAGGGATTTCTAGGCTTATTTTCTTCTTTTACCGCATTCTCTTTTTTAAACAGACAATCTCAGCACAAAAGAGTGCCTCTACCAAAGACAGAAATAATAAAAGTTCACCGTAAACTGAGGGAATTTTGTGAAACATTTCTTTTTTGTTCTGAGCCCCTCTGACATCAATAGGAGTGTTTTTTTTTCCATTCTGTCTGCACATCTAACTTAATCTATTCTAAAATACTTGGAATCGCATTTGTCTTAACACCGTTCATAAAGAGCAGAGCAAGTGGTGTCAGGAAAAGGATTTTAACAGGAAATTGGAAAAAAAAACTGAGAACATTTTGGAAGCACTTGATTATTACTCCTTCTTTGATTGTGTGTGGGAAAACCTGGAATACTTCCAGGATGTACTGTACACATCGTAGTTAGTCAGATTCCAGATCAGACATGCTCATTAAATCCTGATAAACTCTAATTGCCCCAACAATGCTAACAATGGCTTCTGCTCTTGCACAGTATTTTCTGTGTATATACACAGAAGTATATTCATTAAAAATTATCTGGATCTCTCATTACCTGGTAACCTTAGAGAACAGAAGGTTTCCATAAAACACCTCACCTTATTGCACAATAATTTAAAAACAAAGGCAAAAAGATTACTTATCAGATCATCACTTCTTTATTGTGTAGCTTTGCAGGATCTTTATTATTTTAAAGAACACAATTTATATGATAAGAAAACTAAAAACACATAACAAATGATACGTGCTGATTACAACAGCAGCACAAAGGAAGATAAGAAGCTATAGATATGAGCACTTGCCTGTACATTTAATTTGCAAATACATAAATCATATCTAGTTTAGGAAATTATTAACTATTTACCTGCAGCTCTGGAGACTTTTATCGCCTCTGACTCTAATCCAAGGGACACACAATATCAATAATGTTGTGCAAATGCACCCACAACATGTTTACACACCTATATTCCTCACCCATTAACAGGTTTTTCTCCATCAACGCTTCAGCACTTAAAGCAAAGTGCACCTCTTAAATGATCAATGGAGACAACCAGTCTTCAATTATAAATTGCTTTAACAACAGCTTCTTAAACATAAATAACAGATTACATTGGTATTAATCTGTCAGGAAAGCTCAATCACTTAAGCCCCTTGCGTTATCAACCACTCCTTTAGGAACAATGGCTGAGACAAGCCAGCACTGGCAGTGCGGAGAAAATATCAACCCGGGCAGTATCTTCAAGAAACATCCTGGCAGCAAATGAGAGCGTACATCTGTCACTAGATTTCAGATTTTGTTCTGAATGTTGGTTTTACAGGTCATTTATGTGTGTGTCGCAGTGTGGCTCTCTGAGAGTATAAGCAAATGGTGGGGAATAAGGACAGTACCTGTGGAAATATTTTACAGCTGCAGGTCACTGTGAAGTATTCCTTATTATCCTGTTTTCAAGGGGTTTAAGACGCTGGAGTGGATACTATTGATGGGTTTTATAGTGAATTTGAATGAAAAAATGAAAAGAAAAACCTTCTTGTTTGGATTCTCTAAGGCACATACTAAATATTTTGCTGCTAAGGTGAAAATAAAGCCAGAACTCAAAGAACCCATAATGTCTTTCATGTTCAACCTTCAAATAATAAACAAAAATGATTAATATACATTTGCTCATGTCTGGAACACGACATATTAATTTCCTCATTAAGTCCTAGGAACGACTATTATCACCTCGTGCTATAAGGCAATTAACATACATCGTTCGTTAATATTAATGATTAAGACACTTGCTAGCACTTGATTAAACCATTTCCCCTTGATTACCTAATGGTA
This sequence comes from Atractosteus spatula, assembly GCF_055471065.1. Classification (NCBI taxonomy): domain Eukaryota; kingdom Metazoa; phylum Chordata; class Actinopteri; order Semionotiformes; family Lepisosteidae; genus Atractosteus; species Atractosteus spatula. The sequence goes on along the minus strand of NC_142732.1, from coordinate 5,610,839 downwards.
AACAACTTTATGAAGACCAGATCTGATTATTTTGCGACAGCAACTGGAAACTGACATGCTATAGAAAAAGAGCTGGAGAAAAAAAAAGAATTTAAGAGTTGATAATTAAAAGAGTATTTCTTTTTTTTTAAAAAAAGAAAGGAACTCTGACTACTTAATTGGAGGAATCAAATTCAGTCAAGCGCCGTGTCGTCTCAAACCTGCATCATTAAAGTTGCCAGCTTACAAACATCAAACACAGGCCAGTATTAATGAAGCAGATGTATTAATTTCCCATTTATGAGCAGCTAAGCAACTCACTGGTGCTTTTTCCTCTCTCTTTTTCCTTCTCTTTCTCTGACAGCGCTATTAATGATCTTTAATGCCCCACAGGCAGTAATGGGTCCCACTGGGAGCCCTGAAATACTGCAATTTGTATTGAGGATTTAGACATAACAAAAAAGCCCAGTGCTCCTGGGAACAGGAGCTTGATCAGTCTGGGCCCCTCTGGAATACAGTAGCCGAATAATAAATGACAGCTCTGCGATTAAATCAAACCTTCTGCTTAAAGTGCCAGAGTGTCTGATTGTCACTAACAATCTACTGCTTTTTAACACCTCTGGGGCAGGAATCAAATAGCAGGCAACATAAAAAATTAACTCTCGTACATCCGTGCAAGCCTGACAGAAACTGCAAGGAGAAATTAAAAACAGACTTAAAGGAACAAGGCATGCCCTTTCGAGTCTTGAAACTAAAACCAAGTTTTCATTTTTTGCCATTGTTAATAATCATGTCTATAATAAAAGAGCATAAGGATCTCATTAAACAGAGGAAGTTTCCCTGATCTAGCTAGATTACATTATAGTGATCAATTAAAACTCTAAATCATAAGATTTTTGTCCAAAGGCAAACTTTCTATTAAATTGGCATACCCTACCTCTCACAAACAAGAACAATGCTTGAGAAGCATTTTAAACATTCAGAACAACCCTCATTTATCCTGATTTGTTTTCATCTAAACCCAATTTATGCTTCTGAAGTGCTGAAAGGATTAAATACTTTTGTTTCAGCTGCTAAAAGCTATTGACAAAACATGTAATACAAAGAGAACTTCACCTCTGAATGTTTGTTGATTCAGTCAGCAATTCACTGTGTTCTAATTCCCCATTAACTCTGAAGGAGATTAACCTAAACAAATATCACACGATGAAGTTAACCTACAAATTATTTATGCACCATTTCATAGACCTGCAGCTTTTTGAAGCTCACCCATATATCGGTTTATTTATTTTTTAAACTAATTTGAGGCTCATTTAAAGTCTCCAGAGGCCCTTCACAATGTTGTATTGCACTGAAGTGTGTTTTGATTAAAGAAGTACAATAACATTCCTTTGCTGAGCCAAATTAGGCAGCATTTTCCTTTGTCTTTTTTGTCTTTCATAGTATAAAAAAATCGATTTACAGTTGATATATTCCCTAATAACTTTCCTCTTCTTTTTTGCAAAGGTACTGCGGGAAAAAAAAACATATCTTTATTTAGGGTTCTATAGCACAGTTTTGCACCGATTCATAATTCTGGTATTTTTCAATTATCTAATCAAACGTCTATTTCTAAACCTCAGAGATACCAATTAAAAGAATTACATTCTTTCAAAAACATGTTTTTTTTCTATTTGGGAATGTTTTGTCTTTTTTGTGACATTTGAGATTTCAAGATACTGTTGTGCTTAACAGACACATTGCATGACTCGAAACAAGTATATATAGCCCTACTTATAACGCTAACTAAAGAATTACTTTTGGCACTGACTTGTTTTAAGACTATTTTGAAATATGAACCATAAACATAATTCTAAAATCTTGCTATAGAACAATGTATGGATTCTTGTGTAAAAGAATCATTACTCATAGATGTGTGGAGGTTTAAAATTCACTGTTTTAAATACCCATTTTTCAAAAAAGCATTTATAAAATGCTTCAGGCAGGTGTTTTTATCTCATCTAAGGCCACCAGTGAAGCTAATGATACCAACATAATGACACTGCACAAGAAATGGGTCATGATGTTCCTCTGGTTTAAAACCTCGTGGCATTTAATTACAGCAGTGATGGTAACACCCAAATATTGTTCTTGCATGACACACAGGTCACTACTGCTTACAAAACAGAACACAATATCAATTTAAGCAGCCCAGACATGCAAAGGGGAGCTCAGTTTTTTCCTGCCTGACAAGGGTTAACAAGGATGTTGCTGATAAGAAGTGTATGCAGCTGGAAGTCCCAGATAACACATTTTGCATGATACTGTCAGGCAGCTGCCTGCATAATGAAGTGAGAAGAAAAAGGTTTGCTTTCATTCGTTATCAGCATAAAACTCCAAAAAACAGAGATGGATCATTTAATAGTGGCCTGACTAATGGTCAACTCCTTGAGGGAGATGCACTGCAAAAAATTCTTCTTAGCCAGCACAACTTTTCTTTTGTTGTAACATTGCTGATATTCTGGCACTGAACTGGAGGAAACTGCAGTCAGCAGCTGAGGTTTTTCTTAGGTTGAGTAGTGAAAGAGAGCAGTGATGCAGTAGAAACCTACATTTGTTTTCCTTCAAAGGTGTTTTGCAATTTTGGACACATATGTCCAAAGATTTGTGTCTTACGAGTAATATGTTTGACATATGACATATTTAATATGCCTTTAAAGTACAGAAGTCACTTCAAGGGTGATTTATAATTCTGAGAAGAACATTTCTAGTAGAGAATTGCCTTAACAAAGGTATTGTCCAATTATAAAAACCACCTAATGACTATTTAAAACAGATAATATGATTGTCAACACCCATTTAAACACGATTTTAAAGAGATTTCACCAATACGGACTGAAAAAAACATGAATGCTTACTCTACTAAGGAATAGTTTGTGTGTATGTATAATATGTATATAACACAACGGTGTTGCATAACAGTCAACAGCATAAAAGATATGCTATTTTACTTGCATATTATATATTGTTACTCATTCTACTTTTTGCCCACAAAAAAATCACAGATTTTTTTTTTCACGAAATGCATCCATTTGATTTCCTTATTTCATCCTTTATTAAGGAATATATCCGCAATAAATTTTGAGATCCAAATAATGGCTAAGTACATCTACAGTAAATTTAGTATTTATCAACAACATACCTTACCATGCTTGCATTTATCAATTTCAGATATTCCAAAGTGCAACACGCTATCTTTACTGAGGCAGAAATAGATACCATGAGGCTGGAACTAACACATTGCTGGCAACTTGGAAACAGCAGGGTTCATTTTTTTCCTTAAGGGTTTATGATCAGAAGACCATCTTTTTTTATTATTTCCCAGACCACCTTCAATGATTTACAGCTAGCATTCATAGGCATCTCGGAATTGATTTCTTTCGGAAAGCACCTTGTACTAATTCTTCTGTGGGTGCCATAACGATCACGCCTTGGATCATTAGTTTAGACCATTGTTTTTCATCGCCCTAACGGCTGGATGCCATACATCTTCCAAAAGCTCACTCCTAAGCTTTTCTCACTCCCTGTTCACCGCTTTCCACGATCATTCATCTTTAAATGGCTCCAGTAATACATTTTTTTAAAATGACAACAGTGGTGTGGGTTTAAAGGACACTCAGGTGTTTTCTTTTCCCTGACGACCTTTTGCAATGAACCATATCAGTGATGTATTTGTTCTCGGAAGGATATTCTTTAAAACCAAATCACGGCCTTCACTGTCTCAATGACCAGGCAAGCGTACGGACGCGCTGTCATTTCGGAAATCCCTGCGGTCACAATGAAAATAAACTCGTCAGGGGCTGGAGGACTACTATCTGAACCTGGAGCAATGCATTCTGATTTGCTTAATTCACTCCTTGAAAATATGTAGCATTCTGTAACCTCGTGGATGTGCTCCATAGATATTCTTTTTGGGTTGGGCAAAGTGGTTTCAAAAATGGATGGATTACAAATAGCCACTAGCTTGTAGCTGACTGCAGTTATAATTATCAGCTGTAAAGCCCAACTTTTGTCAGCAGACAATGACAGTCAAACACTATTAATGTTTTTTAACTAGCGGCAAGGATAACCAACCACTTCACCTGGGAATAAGGCTATCGTACAAGTCCACCATGCGAGAAGGAGAAGGGCTTGTTCACATGAAACACATTTGGTATTACGATGAAATCTTTACTCTTAAGACTTTTGTCACAGACGGTTTTTTTCAGTCATCTTGCAGACTGGTTGAACATGTGCGAAGGACTGTAGCTCAGAAGCCACTATTCTATAGCAAAAGGCAAACAATATTTCCATGCAATCTAAAATTTCAGTTCAGTCTTTTTACACTACTGTAGATTTTGAAACTGAAAGCGTTGCAAAAACATCCTGGAAGAAACCACTGCTCTGATTGATCCCATGTTGTTTTCAATTTAAAATATATGTATATACTCCCAAATAATTGCTCTGTCAGCTGTGGGCCTTCTCTGCCATCTTAATTTTTTTTTTTTACCAAAAATGCAATGAAAGTCAGCTTAAACTGGAAAGAAAACCATAAAAAGACTCAATTTACAAACTCATGTTTCTAGTAATCAGTTACAAAATTGAACAGCATTACAAAACAAACACTGCTTCCATAGGGTCCAGTTCTAAGTAACTTTTTGTCTCTCTTCCCGACTTATTTGGCAGTGAAGGCCTAAAAATAGGCTCAAGCTGCCAGCAGCCCCTGGCAGCCATGATTTACAACAGCATTTAAGTGAATCTAATAAGGAGTGCAAATGCTCCCTTCATTTTGGCACGGAGCGCCACAGCACAAATTATTCACACATTTTGGCAAGATTCTAGGTGATCCCCACCAAGCTCTTAATCCCTGCAGATCAGTTAAAATAAATGAAAGAGAATCAAAATGTGCTTAAAAATTCAGACTGCAGTCCAAATGAGTTGAATGCAGTCCAGGATGCTGGCAGTAATTTGCTAGAGAGGCTCAATATCCTTTTAGATGGAAATCAATCTTTTCGATATCTGAAAGTCATGTGCACTGAATAAAGTATCGCTCATCTTGTTCATTTGCTCTTCAAACACATTCTCTCACACACTCTCACACAATTACCCGTCTTTTATTTTTCCTGGCAATGTCCTGAAACAAGATTGGTAAATTCTCTTCTACGGCAACACTAAACGCTGGCAGTTTTTAGAGACTTCATTATTGTATTTGTTTTTAAGTGGAGCAGCCAACCGAACTGAACATACGTGCTGCAAGATGGCTACGCCAAGCAGAGGGTTTTAGGAGTCTCTATAGATGTAGTTAAAGCAGGCCCAACCTTGTGAACTATTCCACAAAGGCAAGAGAAAACATTGTGAAATGGCACTTGGCCATAGAATTACCTCAAATTAGACAAAACATGGAATACTGCTGAAATTCAAGAACACGTACTGCTGGCAAAACCTGACACTTCACTTCAAATGCTAAAAGGATGAATTAGAGAAGTACTGGGACATGCAAGCAGAATGCTGATTGAAGTTATTTTCTTTTCTTAAGTATGCTTACTTTTATCAGTAATTTGAACTGTCAACAGTAATCACTCGATAGTGAATAGCTGAAGAAACGATGAGCTATGCCTGTCAGCACAGGATCCAAACTCAGCATACAGATGCTAGTTTTCCTGCTACATGATGGCAAATTCCTCAGAGACTCTGTCTTATGCTTTGAGATAAAGACTGCCCCAAAATGGAAAAAAGGGAATAGAAATGATCACTGGTCTTTCACTCTTGGCCACACGCTTGGGCAAATTGATCAATTATTATTTATTTGGCTTTGGTTTACATTGCAAACTGGTTTTGTGGATAGTTTTGGAACTGAGGAATACTTGTACAATCTTTACTACAATCAAATTCTAAGGTGGGATATGCAATTTACACACAGCACAATTCCGTTTCATTAGAAGAGGGCACATTTAATAAACATCAAATTAATCAAGAAAACAACCCCTCTTACACTGTCGGGATTCTAAATTCATGCTCTATTGCAGTTTAACACACAGAAGAAAGATTATTCACATCAAGCAGATCTAAAGTTGTTAATGGCGTCACTTTGAAATGCTGCACTCAATTTAATTTCAAACCTTCCAACCTTCCTCTACGAATAGAGCATTTAAAAAAAAAATATTGGTCACTTTACCTATGACAGCCGATATGCTGAACATAATAATAAAATGAGCAGACACAAGAGCATTTGGTTACCAATTATATACCTCTTCAGAGCATTAAAGCAGCTTGGATTGTTTACTGTTAACAACATAATTGAATAATAATGTCAGCATTGCACCTGTTCCCTATGTATTGCAATGCTCTGACAATAAATTTAATTTCCATGGAGCGGAAAGGCAGACCCTCCAATTCTCCATTACAATAATGTGCCCCGACCTTTGCTGGGGTTAACCAGCTAGTGCCCTCACTGTAGTGATACGAGGATCCATGTCCTATGAATAATGCTTCTGATGTTCCTAAATAACCAGACAAATGAATCCATAAATCACTTGTGCTAGAGCGATCTTATTAGCATCATCTTCTCCCCTTTGCCTTTTGATTTAACATGTCATTTTATTGGCAAGGAATAATCTCATATAAATACTAATTTTAATGCGAAAACCTTTTTTGTCTCATTATTTCCAATTCTTTTGGGGATCTTCCTAATGTTGACAGACGAAACTGCATATTCAAGCTCTTAAAGAACTAAAAGCCAAGCTCCATTTTTCAAACACTAGATTTTGTTCTTTAATTTTTTTGTTGGTTTTCCAGTGGCCATCAGAAACCACAAGGGTAATTGTTTGTTTTCCAGACAGTTGGCTTCAACCAATGAGTATATTGGCTCAGATATGCCCAATAAGTAAAATTATCACAATTAAAAAAAATAAAATGTGATGAGTACATCTGTTGTCTAAATTCTGTAGCTTTGATTTCAATGCAGAGTCATGTATTTTGGTGCTATTTGTTATTGAAATTAATGCCTAGTTTAAAAATGTACATATCACAGAGACTTCCTAATGGTCCTGAGTTTTCAAAGCCGTCCAGTTCTCTCAGCCCACTCCACTTACAGAGCAGATGATTTAACTTTAAACAGCAAAATCTTAAGTGAAGGGCCACAGATTGCGAAGAAAAACAAAATCTGGAATTTCAAAGACCATATTTTTTAGTGATGAGAAATTAAATTGTTGATATGTCTTTAAGCATCCTTAATTACTTACATTAAATGCATTGCGGTTTAGATCTTGGGGTGGTTTATAGTAGTCATGCAGGGGGTTATAAAATTAAGAAGTCATACTCACTCTGGTTCTTATTGTCTTGAGTGATGTATTTGTGATGATTTAATTGTAGAGACAACGTAGGACGCACCCCTTTTACAATTTAATAGCTGAGACAGAGCAGAAAGAGTTCCCTTGATTACAGAGTTTAGGGCTGACAGGGTCCTTATCTCGGATTTCACTGTCATTAGTTTTCCTTACCGATTTATCCTTTAACAACTCTCTTTGCACCTTCCTCCCCCTATCCCTTGAGCTGCTTTTCCCCTTCGCTTCTCAAGGCTAGTCAAAACACTGTGAATCCCCATGAGGAGGAGAAGGCCTTGTAAAATCTGTGTGTTGGAGGTGGGGGGGTGAGGAAAGAAAGAAAAAAGACTGCGCAAACAAGAATCCATGTTCATTTGTCAAATTTAGCATGCACACTTCCATACTCAATCAAACAAAAGCCAGAGCTAGCTAACTCATTTCCCTCTCCCAATTACAAATTAGTCCATTAGGCAGTCTGCAGCAAGCCCTCTGCTGCCTCACAGTAATGGCTTCTGAGATTTCCATCATAATCGTAATGGCTCCCAGAGCATCCATGAGTGCAGATGGAGGTCGCTGGTAGGTAATGAGCTATCACACTACCAAAGGGCACATCTTTGGCTTTGTTATTTAGAATGGGCAGGTGGGGGGGGGGGGGGGGGGGAAAGATGGCGACTAGGGGTGTTCTGATAAACAGTTGAAGCATAACAGAAGACTGAATGTAACAAGACACTGTTAGAAAACCAAAAACGCCATTCCAGAGTAAAATCGAAGATACAAAAAATAACGAATAACAGCTCCAACTCTTAATAATCCTCACAGCTAACTAAAACACCCTTCCAGTTCGTATAGCTCTGGACATTCCTTTTTCCTGCAGTGGTAGGCCAAGCAGGAACCATTAGTGAACTGCCCGTACTTGCGAATCTCTGCTTGTTATTGTGTGCACATTAGTTTACTGTCCAGCTGGCAAAAAAAAATACTGAAGATAGTTTTCTCTTCAATCACATGAAAGCTTTTGTAGCAATTTCTAGGAATGTACACATCACTTTCACATGTGACCATCAGGGTAACTCTCTAGACTGGCATTATTTCATGTGTTATGTGGTACACCAAGGGTTTCACCACCTGAGATGCAGAAATCCAATTAACGCTTTTAATAATTACTTTTATTTTCGAGACAGATTAAAAAGGGGCAGTTTTCTAAATGTACAAAATTGCTCGTAGGCTAGATAGCAGAGTTCATGGATGGGTGTAGACGTTTTGTTTAATTTTTATCCCCAGAAGTGCTCTCCCAAAATGTAAGAAGGGAACTCCTACAAGACATCTTAACATTATTATATCAACAGAGTCTTTAATGACAACACAGACCCCAGAGCACAATCCTCAGGTTCTCCTCTGAGACAAAAAAAAACACAATAATTCTCAGTGCTCATTTAGACAGACTGGTAAATTCATTAAAAATGAAACGAAATTTAATATTTAGGTAACTGACTATTTCCACAATGACTTCTTTATAATATCTTAAATTACATATACATATTAATATGCAAATTACACGTATTACATGACATTCATAAAGCATACTTAATATTAAATGTTATCATATTCCTCATGTCTATTAACTAGGCAATTCACATCTGTTTTCCTGCTGTAGCTGTGCTGTGCTGGACTGCATCCTGTTCTCTAACCTGCATTCAGTTATTTCAAGGAAAATGGAAAGAGTTTGATCATTTCATTATATCTCTTTTCTTGTTCTGTCACTTAATCTACAGCATTCATTTATCTCCATAGGTATCTGCAAAACCATTTACACTTGGTAATTCCTCCTCCAAACTACCAGTTATCTCCCTCATTTGCACCTTCCTGACTCAATTAATTCTTGTCCTGTACCAATGACACAGAGACTCAGAGAGAAGACACACACATTTATCTGCAAAGAACAGTGAAATAAAAAAATGACATCCAATTAGTCTTTTTACATTAAATTCATTTAACAACTCAATGAATGTCTCCCCTTCTTTTTTTCTATATCCTGATGACATTTCTGAGATGTAATATAAAAACAACTTAATAAAGTTGTGCAGGAAAGAATTCATGCTGTTGTAATGAAGAAAGAGTTGAACAATTTCATCAGTGGTAACTGGAATGCATAGTATGTCTTGAAGCCCACTGTACCATCCAATGCATTATCATACTGTAAAATGGTCTTTTATCCATAAGTGGAAATGAATGGATTATTGAAAGTAGAATTAATCTGTAAATATTTTTACATTAAGTGAGTCCTCTCACAATTTAATCTCTTGGATGGAAGGTAAATTCAGCCAAACGGCATTATGGTGATTCACTAGACATTCATCCTGTGATAGTGTAACTTGTGCTGGTTCGCATTGCATCTGGTGACATTTAATGGCAGTGCATATATTGATTTTAATGGTATCTGCAAGCCAACCAACATAAAAAGAAAAAAAAAAACATTTATAGGTACAGCAACAACACATCGCATGCATCACTGCTGCCTTTTGCTGAAGTATGAATATTATGTGGAGTTTTATTCATAATTGATTTGTCATTAGCCCTTATAAGAAATATGCACTAAATTAACAATTTACAATGCTTATTTACACATTTTATTTTTTATACAATTTACAATTTTCTGCAGGATATATGTAAATTATATTAATTATGTGGTCACACCAAACACTTTCTGTGCTCAAATGTCTTAAATAACAATAACAACTAGCAATTTTAATTTAAATTTTAGGAATAAATTGTTGTGGATTTTTTATGCTGCCCACTGACCACAAAACCAATCAGGAGCCCGATAAACAAAACCAATCAGGAGCCCGATAAACACAACATAAACTCATCTTTAGTAATACTTTCCAGTGGGTTATCTGGAGGTTCTTCCTAGATGTTGTTTGCAACGGTGCTACTCACAGTACACTGACCTCAAAAATATTAGTCAATGAAAGATCTTAATAAGAACAACAGGAATCCTACGGGAATGAACCCCATCAAGCTGTAAATTTTATTTAATTTCCCCTGGGTCTTCAAGGTCTCATACACATAATTAGAGTACACCATACAACAATTTTTGTGTTTTGTCAATAAATCATTTGGGAACAATCAGCATTCAGTTGGACAAGATTTAATGATTTCCCCAGACCTGTTAGCAATAACAGCTACAACAATAGTCAAGCCTTCCGTAACCTCCTCTTACAAGGGCACTCTGTGGTGTGAGCTGGGGCTATAGAATATTTTCTCTCTCACCAGGCCATGAGTCTCACTGAGCATCTTCAGGGACCTGACAATTTGTTGCATCATTATTTTAGTATTTCATGGTCATGCCCAGAGAGTGTTCCACGGTGTTGCTGTGTTTATAAGGCTGTTTAGTACTGAAGGACTGAACCAATTCATAAAATACTGTTTGGAACACTTCAACTAGCAATGGAGGCAGGGACTTACAGGAAGAAGTGAAGGACATGACTGTCCTCAGCATGGGCAATTTTATACTACACAACCTGAAGTTTGACACAGAGGTGCTTCACAAATCTCAGCAGGAGCCAAGATTTACAAAAGCTCACAAAAAGAGAACAAAGTAATGACAACTGCCTTCAATCAAATCAAAATATAAAGTGTTAAATATCTAAAAATGTAATTACATTTCTGACGCACTGTGAAACTCCACTTAATGAGGGAAGGATGTTACATGCCTATACTTAAAAGGTGCTGCTTCTTTAAAAAAAAAACAGCAAGCATATTATTAAGTGACTGTCAAGAAAAATCAATTGCTTGCCAAAAGGGTAATGAGAGGGCACTTACTTGTGACTAAGGGACTAGCCATTCTGTGTGGCCTGTACTAAAGGTGTACAGCCTCTGGCAGTATTCCACCAGCTCAGAAGGAATTTAACCTTGGAGAGTACTGGGGAAATTGCTTTCTTCAGGGAAAAATTGTGTCGCAATAGGGCTGTGAAGTGAACAGAAAATGTACTGCAGGGAGAAAACCTTAACTATGACAGTTTATGTATGAAGAATGAACATACCTAGGTGAGGGGCTATTGAAAGCAGGTTTTCTACTAATGCTTTAAAATGTGTTTATCTAGATGGGAATTTATGTCTGCAGATCTCACGTTTTAAAAAAAAACTTATTTTCAGAAGATGAGCTTTAGTTTAGACTTCCTTTAAAATTGCCAGCAACAACTGATATGCATTGAATCTAATTATTATGTAAACACAAATAATATGAACTGATTAGTATGAATAAACTATAGGTGAACTGCATTAGTACAACACTATTTTGACAAGTTCATACTCATTCATATTTCTTATATCCATAAATGTAAATACACACTGTCCAAATTAGTGTTTAATTTAACTAACACATTTCTCCTATGAGTAAACAGTTAGCTGTATCATCAGTTTGAGGGCACGGCTGTTTGTGGAGTCTCTTTTGCTAACAATTTACCTTCAGCACTAGACATGTAGAGAGCTCAGAAGAGATCTTTTCTGGTCTTTTTAAGATTGACAAGAGCTGTTCTCACCAATTAACTACCACTTTAGAGCTTATCAGCCATCAAGGCTGTAAGAATTAGTCTGCTTTATTGCAGCTTAGCAAAATCCCTTGATTAAATCTTAACAGCATGTAGGCAAGGTCATTTCCTTTTTGTTTTAAGCAATGAGATTTCAGCTCTAAAGGTTTATTGTTCACAGTAATTCTCATAAAACACAAATGTATGATTCACCAGCCTGCTTTTCTTTTCCCGGTCAAAAATGATAGAAAGATGTTTTGAAGAGGAGTACTGGTTTAAAACAGTACATATCTGAATCTCACACTTACTGAAACATGGACTGCTTTATGCTCCTTTTTTATGGAAATTGAAATGGTGGGACTGAAGGACTTTCCAACCTTGTCCAATTGTAGTATGATACATTATTATCTTTCTTTTTGTGAGGCTCATATGAACAGCAAAGTTAAGGACTCTTGTAATAAAAATGGCTCAATATAATATCTACAAGCAGGGTTAAAGTTAACCTTTTAACCACAGTTCATGCTAACAGTAATGACAAAATTGTTTCTCAAGTACAGGGGATTTTTACAGTTATCTCGCTTGCAATATCACATAAGATGATATTGTCGAGCCAACCTTAATACGTGACAGGTTTGTGAAAGGTGGTGGAGAAGTGAGATTTGATTTTACAACTGAATTAATCATCTAAAATTGTGTTTTTCTGTCTTTTTTTCTGGAACAACCACAATGTGGGATTCCCAAAGAGGCAGCAGCAGAATAATTGGTTGGGGCTGGCTGGCCAAGTCTCACCTGGTAAAGCAACAACTCCTGTGACTTCAGGGAGCCTTAAGGCTTGTAATGACATGAGTGAGAGAGGCACCAGGCCTCCAGTCTGCACCAACTCTTCTGTCAGGTGTTGCAGAGTTTTACACAGTATAAAATGTATAAAATGATGAATGGCTTTGATAAGTGGACGGGTCAAAGGAGCCAGTTTTTCTCCCCAGGTACTATGAAATATATTGCTAAGAAACAAGATATAAACACCAACTGGTAAACGTCTAGATTTACAGAGGTGTTAGGCACGGGGGGACAGGTACTGTATAAAATGAAAATTATAAAACACAAACATTATTTAGGCAAATTACCAGCATTACCACTGAAATACTGAATCTAAGAACCTAAACAAAGCTGGGCCTAATCAGTACTAGGATGGGAGACTTCCAAAGAAAACTAAGTTGTGGATATAATTGGTGTTTGTGGCCCAGTGGGGGGCAGTCTTGTATCCACACCAGAATTTCCAAAGCAGTAACGCAGTATGCTGGTATAAGACACTATGCTGCAGGAAGTTACATTATTCGGGTAGGACATTACACCAAGGTCTTAGCTTTCTGGTCATTAAAGATACCACGGTACTTTTTGAAAGAATAGGAGTTGTGCTTAAATTATGCCGGAGCTCACCAGAGTATTACCTCTTAATCTGAGACTTTCCGCGCTCCGTGACCTCTAAGCAGAACTCAGGCAGCTCTTCTGGACAGGAAAAATTCAACTCACACATTTCCAATTTAAAAATAATTTAAAAGGCAGTTGTTGTTCTATTTTGTTGACTCACTAATTACATGTCTGCAAAAAAATCATTATTTGCTCACGACGTGTGAATACATACCTTTAAACTGAGTTGAAACATGAAAATAAATGGAACAGGACATGAACTGTCTGGCTTTGCTGTGATACCGATATGCTTGAGCCTCGATTGCATTAACTATTTTCAAAACAAGAGAGTATAAATCATGATTTTAGGAAAATAAAAAAACAAGAATTTTAAGCTTAAAATAAAACAATACGTTTTTGGCCATATGGTTACCCACAGGCTATATATGCAACACATGTAGCTCGGCTCTGTCTCTTTGGGGATTCAATCACAGCTGTGTGTGGACATTGTTTCTGTAACTTGATCACCACACTAAACCCTTTGGCATTTATAGTATAGGCTAGTGGGTAACCAAACAGCCAGGCGCTGTGACCCCCACTGACCAAACTACAGGTCCACCGGTGAGTAAATAATTCAAAAGTAGAGTAGAGTAGACCTCATTGCATATGATTATGTTATATGAAATTACAAATCTTGTTAGCATCTTATCACCAATGGCGGCTTGAAAATGCACGGAAAGTACAGTACATCATACACGGATGCAAAATGTTCTGAACGTGTCACTGTTAAGCCTCTCAGTACTGTACCTCCACTGCCCATCATACATCCGCTCCCTCCTGTTCACATTGAGCTCCAGCACCTTGTAACGTACAGATTAAGCATGGAGAAGGGTTGTTAACACCAGTGTCCTGGCAAATTCCACTCTGGGCCTGTACAATCTGGCCACTCTCGATTTCCCTCTTAAATCAGTAGGTGAAGCAACGTCTCACCTCTCTATCTGATCTGATGGGTATTTGGCCCACTGGCATTGAATGGCTTAATTTCAGTAGTGAATGAATTGAGTCCCCTTCTATATATATATAGCACTTTGGGATCCTTTGGGGTGAAGAGTCCAATATAAAAGTAATGGCATTATTCTTTAATATGACAAATACGTTTTTAATATGTAAAGAGGTGACTGCCTTAATCAACATCCGCAACATCTATCACATTCGGACAGGCTGCCAAATGGGATTTCAGTTCTTCAGTCTGAGCGCTGGAGAGCACAGCAGACAGTGGAACACCAGAGGAACACACCTCATGCAGTCTTCCTGCACTGGTGTGGATGCATGAAGACATATCAAAAAGAAACAAAACTAATAAAGGTCTTTTCAAAAACTGCCTATCTAGTCTAAATTATATCCCCCCACCAACAGAATCCAGTGCTGTCTCAACACACTTTAACACACTGCAGGAATTAGGTCCTATAAGGTTTCTGTACTATAAATAGCCTTTAGTTAGGTCACAGAATAACCTCAGACTACAGGCAGTTAAAACAGAATGGAAAGGTGCACTCAAGAGTTCACTATCACAAGAGACCAGCACACACAGCAGGGAAACAATGCATAACAGAAGACATGACTGAGAAGACAAATACACAAGAAAAACTATTTTCTGTCAAAATCATTACTGGCAAGAGAAATAATCACACACTGCTCAGGAAGGTTTGAAAATTTAGATTGAATTATCTAAACAAGCATAACCTTCTTTTCTTCCTCTTCTTTTAATTTTGTTTTCAAAGCTTTTAAATTTTTTTCTGCACCGTGAAACAGCAGAGCACAGAAAGACCTGTAAAACATCCGGGAGTGAGAGTTAAGAAATTGAGTAGTTTACAGCACCTTGGTGACGTTAAAAATATTAAAAAATACTGAAGTGGAACTGACTGCAGAGAATGTAATAGAAGTTGTACTTTCAAAGAAGCTTATCATTCCCTCTGACACTGCTGACAGAGAGTGGTAATACAGAAGTGTAGCGGAGTGGGCAGGTTAAATTGTACTAGGCAGAGAAAATCATTTCAATTTGAACTGAAGCGTTACCCTGGGCACAGTCTAACTCAAGCCTGTCATTCTTGGATGCCTCGATCCTCAGTCATAGACGCACAGGGTCAGGCAGTAGCAGGGAGTATCGATTTTATTAGTATGGGTTGGAATAATGCCAGGGCAGTCCAGTTGCAAGGGCTACAGTGGCTTGGCTTTCTGCAACATTCTCCCTGTTTCCTCCTCCCATATGCAAACGAGGCACTCTGAGTGAAATATTCACAGATTGCACATCAGCAGCCTGGGCATGCTCGGGTGACTTGGATGCTGAATCCCTACTAATGATGCAGTGATTTCCCAGATCTAAATCTTGTGCGTTAGTGGTAGAATATTTACAGTGACAGAATGAGGGTTTGCCTGTTGGGGTGAGAGGGAAGACCAGAATCTCATTGGGTCTCTCTCTATTAATCCAGCTCCCTTGGCTGTTTATGAGGAAAGCAGGCTCTAGCCTGAAGGCAATCTGCTGCCACTTCGCTCTCCACAGGAATGACAGTTGCTTGAGGTTAAACAGTAATTTATGGTATAGCATGTGCAAGAACATATAACAAGCCAGAGCAAGGCAGCTTTGCATTTCTCATAATAATCTTTGTCATGTGTAAGTACGTTTATGTCACATACATTGCTGGGATATAGCTATTTAAGAAAAAGACAATGGTGAATTAATTTACACAACTGCCAAAACGCTTCAACTTATTTCTTGTCTTGACATGATAATACCTCATTATTTTCATATCCAATGACTACATCCAAAGAAGCTGCACAATAAATTCTCTTCCCTGCTTCTTGCTGTCTATGTGTTGCATGACAAAACTGGGATGGCATTGCAGCTGTGAACCCAAAAGATCAACTGGAAACTATCACATTTTTAATTATCAGGAAGGAGGCCATCTCTTTCCTTTAATCTGAATGAAGCATTTTGTTTCTGTTGGATGATGCACAGCCTATATTCTGGCCTTTTCATGTTGCTGCTACAATTACAATACGTGCAAGCAAAAATATCACATGCAGGCTCCCGATCCTAAGCAACATCAAAAACATATTATTTTACCTTAAGGCTGAACAATCGTCACAATAAAACCTTCATGCCAGAAAAACAGACAGGCTGTTTGATTTCATTTCTTTCTTTTTCCAGGCAGTGCCGTGTCTAAAAACCTGGTCATTCCCAAAGGCCACGGTCATGTCTTTCAATTAAAGCAGTTTCACTTAATTAGCTGAGTGCCAATCAGATGTGAAAATGGCTGGGGAGCACAGAGGACCTTGCCCTTGCACACACCCACAATGCTGTGCTGCCTCTTGCCTATTAGCATCGAGTGATCAATGGAGAGGATGCACAGAGCACTGGCACAGTCATTGGCATTCCTGTACCCATCAATCCCAGGCTTTTGAAAATGGCCCTGCCAATGCAATCTGGGAGATCTGAGCTACACATTAATTTCTTGTCTAAGCAGGGCTAATGAGCTTGCCTGGTAGCCAAACTTACAGGAAATAATAAGAGCTCTGCTGATTAAGAAACAGAAATATGCAATAATAGTTATATAATATATATAGACAGGATCTTTGCTTGAAAAGGTTCTCTTAACTGGATAGCGTTGCAATTGAACCATTGCTACCCCACATTCCTGCAAAACAACGCATGTCTGAAAACTCAGACAGAGCCAAAAAAAAAGCTACCAGCAATTGCCTACATGTCACACTACTGTCAGAGCTACTGTTAATCAGACATATGACAAAAAAGTGTACATGAAGGTATGGGCATATGGTATTTTTATACTCAAACGAAAATGAAAATTCGCTTTGAGAAGAAATGAGGAGGTGCATCTTTATTTTAATAAACAGCTAACCTCATATTAAAAAAACCCCATCATCAGCTACCAGGTCAGGTGCAGTAGAATAGAAAATTTGAAATGGTCAGCACACTGAGCTTTTGAAAGAGGGGACTTTGCCTTTAGGGAGTTGAGTACCAGTGTAGGTCGCTCACACAGGGTAACCTTGGCGAGGGATGTTAAGACCTTAGAGGTATCCATCATTATGGCAGCCTAAAGCACAGTCCAGAGCCACAGAACTTGCTCAAGAAGCTAGTAAAATTTTAATGCACTCTGTAGAGCGGTCATGTCATACTTGGTTATGGCAAATAATCCCAGATGCCTGCAGTGCTAAAATGGAGCTGTAATGTGCTTGCCTCCTAACCCGAGCTGACAGCAATGATGTACGACTACCATTACCGGAAAATATCACTTCAACTAACCCATGATCCGGCTCCGCTAAGGGTCGTATTATCCATGAGGAACAAATTACACTCCCAAAGTAAATACAAATTTTCTACACGAAATGGGTACAAAGCAGGGAAGGGGTGATATGTTACCTATGACAACGCTCTGCAGAGTGACAAAGATGATAAAATACATGACAAATCATTGGCTGACAGGGCACTCCAGTGCAATCAGCTTCAGCCTCGGCCTGGCGAGCACGCACTCAAGCCTGTAAACATTATACTCTACCTTTAGCAGAGCAAAACACAATCTTTTAACACTGACAAGCGGCGCGCTTATTTTATTACTCGCACGGCTCCGTGGGGAGATAACATGCTTTATACACCGTTCCAAATGATTGAGAAATGCATGTCTTTCACTTAATATATAAAGAACCATCTTATAATTGCCTGAAGGTAAACACTGTAAACATCTTAGCAATAAATTATGTGCACAGATCATTATTTTGTGTCAAGGACAAACATTCTCTCGAAGCCTCATTGAAGTCTTACCTCTCATAGAGTCCTGGATAAACGCATAAAATTCCACTATATTCAAAGGCACTACCTTTACTACATTGTTCCCAAGGCATTTTTGTTACATAATAAAGCACATATTTCTTTACTTCCTTGTCTTATAATGGATGCTGATACAGTGTACTACTTAGTGTATTTTATTTCCTCCTGAACGGATGCTGCTGTAAAATATTTTTAATTTAGTGTAACAACCAGATACAGCCTTCTTCTGCTTCATCACTCAAGAAAAACAAAGAGTGACCATTAAACCTGATTCAATATTTATATATGGAGCAGGGTATAA
This sequence comes from Atractosteus spatula, assembly GCF_055471065.1. NCBI lineage: Eukaryota > Metazoa > Chordata > Actinopteri > Semionotiformes > Lepisosteidae > Atractosteus > Atractosteus spatula. The sequence goes on along the minus strand of NC_142732.1, from coordinate 5,592,443 downwards.
ATGGCAGTGTCCAATTAAGCAACTACAGGTAGGCAAGTTTTTCAATACTTTCAGACCCCTCTTTAAATCGTACTTTCCTCCTAAGAATAAAATTGTGACGACGCAGTTATTTAAGGCTTCCTGCAAAGACACATGGAGTCAGTCAATGGAGATTTTGTTAATTTAAACAAAATATCCATTTATCCACATGGCTTCCTCAATACAGCCAGTCACTCTTCTGGAGAAAGAGGTGTTGTTCTAGTGTCAATCAGTGTTGACTCTGTACACTCCACTCTTTATTCACGCACAGACCTGATTTTACCTAATGCCATTCACATCTTCAGGGTTCTGGTTTCAAATCCACAATACATACAGTATATTGTCTTCTATCTGAATTTTTTCTCTAACTATAAATTATATCTGAAAACGTACATGGTAATGTCTTAAAATATTTTCTTTGGCATATGTGCCAAACACCACAATTGTAAATTAATGGTACATATATTTATTTTTATATAGTGTATATACTGTATACACACTATATAAATATGCTCTACATATATATATATATCTATACTATACACACACAATATTTGTAGTTTACAACTGCATTTTGCAGTCTATATAGAATGTTTCCTTAAGACAGATTTTAACACAATAAAAATCATAATATTGTAATTTCTCTCTAATTCACTAAACTGTACGTGCCACCATTACATGTTTTGCTTAAAATGTCTCTCAAAGGCTTCCATTCATGTGTTTTTGTTCTCTGACACTTTCCAGCAGCTTCAATAACAATGGACAATATAAAGACATAGATGTCTTATTACCAATCTCAAATTAAGCAGCAGGACAAAAACTTGATTTTAGTTTAGCGCACATTTTTGCCACATCGCAAAATAAAAAACAATACAAATGATGAAACTGGCTTCAACTGTGGTCGATTCTAGAAACAGTGATGCTTCTCTCTCCTTCATTCCAGCTGCCTGAAAAGTGTTGTTTGAACTGTATCCCCTCACACAAGAAAACAGATATTATACCCGTGAGTGATAAATCAAAGGCACCTTCACATAAGGGTTCCGTCTCTAGCAGCCTAGCCTGTAATTTCACTGCATTAATCTGATTCAAGTTAGTCCAAATGAATAGTAAATCCTACCTGCTACGTCTAATAAAAATGCCACCTGATCCCATAGATCTTGGGGCAGAAAATACATTCATCAACTCTGATTGTAGTGCTTGGAATGTTAAGCTGAAGACCTAATGACACAAAAATCCAGGTCTAGATCCAGCCTATCCTGTGTTTTATAAGATCTGGCTCGAAGGTACAGATTTTTTCTTGTGTTTGAGAACCGGTTCACTCACAAGAAGAACCTAGTGTTGCAACAAATGTACAGAGTAAAGGCAGGGCATTTTCAAAAACTTCTGTGCTGCTAACTTGTCAGTAGAAAACAGTCATTGGTAAAATGAAATGAAAGTCTCTCTGCCCTTATTGGTTTGGATTGTGTATTTACTGTCTACCTTGTAGAGCAGGACCAGAGTTTATGTCCATACTTGAAAGAAACTAACAAACCCCCAATCTTTCTACCAATTTGTTTGTTCCTTTTCCTTGGGTTTCCACTCAGTTTAACCACACGTACACAGACACACAAAGGCAGACAGATTTGCATCCTAAAAGCACAGCTTAAGCTATTTACCACAACCTTGCCTTTCTTTTTTTTCTCTCGCAAATATCCTTTATTAAATGTGTTTTTCGTGTGATTCAAACTAATTGTGATTGCCTGTCAGCCACACAGTGCTTCTCACAGGTTCTCCATTCTTCGCAAAACTCTTTTGAAAAATGAACAGGCTTTGATGTCTATGGGGAAAAAAGGGAAGTTCTAGGTTGTCAGTTAAACAACAAAAAAATAATAATACTACTACAAGGGCTGCTTTATAGCATGTACTTTATCTGTCATCCAACAGCCCATTATCATGTCACGGCAGAGTGCTCCTTCCTACAGGTCACTTTGTTTAAAATGACAAGGATAATGCACATGTCAGCGAGCTGACAGTGCTGACCGTCCTTCAGAGATAAAAACGTGAGATGAGTGGCTGTTCTTATCACGGCTACATGCCTCCGTCCAGTTTTCAAGTCAGGCGGAACATGATTTCTCTGGAGAGCACTTTTTTCATTTCCTGATTTTAAGGAAATCAAATAACCAACATTTGTCTTCATCTGAATATGCTTGACCTGCTAAAGTGATGGTGTCCCCTGCATTCTGTAAATAGACTGCCTATGCTGAATTCAAATTAACAGCACAGCATACGCCTCCAACCCCCTTGTGGAAGGTACAGACAGAGGACAGGGAGGGTCTGAACATGTGGTACATGTGTCTAGCAAAGGTTATGGCAGAGCTGCCAAAGTTTTTCTCCTTATAGAAATGTATATTTTTAAACTGCTATTTTTGACTTTTGCAAAGACTATGCATTCAACTATTTGCAATCAAACTTGATTACAATGCTCATACTGTAGAAAATAAGGTGTGAATATACAGCCAGATAAACATTCTTTTGAGATTATGACCGGCATCAAGAAACATCTTAGTGTTCCACTGAAAGAAAAGGCAGGGAGGGCACTGGTATCGGTGCAGTGCCTATTTTCTTTCAGTACTTGGAAAAACCTATTTAAGCAAATCAAAAAATAAGCCCACAAGCTGCACTATTACAAAATGTTTTAGTGCTTCCATTGTAGTGTTAACCCTCTTCTGAAACACTCAAGACAACAATCCTCAAATATGAAGATAGTGTGTAATGCATTTATGGCCTGCACAGCATAATTATAGGAACACTACAAATGTATGATGTCAAGCTGTACAACTCTTAGAAAAAAATCAAAGCATGAGGTGTGAGTCACACATTTAGCTTCATACCTGCTGGTATCATTAAATTAAGATCCTTACTGTGTGTTAGCTGCTGTTTGAAATTTTCACACTTTCAGGACATTTATCTGCTTAATCAAGGATTGCTCCAGGCAATATGTCTTATGCCAGCACAAAACGTTTTCTTACACTTCAGCGAAGGAGAGTTGCTCATGAATTGCATTTAAGAAACTACTGTATCCACAATGGATATTATTTTCTGCGGATATAATAATATGCAATATAATAATATTTAAATCCCTTGAAAATGTAATATACAATATAGCCATAAATCATTAAAAAAGAAACAAAACATTTTCAGAGTTCTAACCAATTTTCTACAAATTGATTTAAATGTAAATTTAAAGTTCCAAGCCAGGACAAATTTGTGTCCTAAATTTGTTCATTAAGAATTAATTAATCAAGTATCATGAACCATTAGAGCTCTTGAACACTCCTTGATATTAACTTTTGGCAGAAGGCACAACATATCCACTGGTAACATGACTGAAAATGACAAACGCTAGCTAACACTGCACCAACGAGAAGAGTTGTAGAAAAAACTGTGAAAAAAAACCTGTGAAGCTGCTTTTTTGCCTATTGCACATTTCATTCACAGTCACATAAAGCATCTTCTTTGAAGAGTGTTTAGCACACTTAACACAGTGAGAAAATCAGAATTTGCAATGACCACAGAAAAGACTGCATCATCAGCGATCATTACACAAACCCAAAACAACTTCTGTACAGCACCCAAAAATATCCAAAAATATGAGTATTTCTGCACATCAGCAAGGAAGCCTGCATTTGTTAGGTTTCTTACTTTTAGACTTCAGATACAGGAAAAACACTTCTAACTGACTGTGGAAAAAACACTGAAATAAGAAAAAAAAATAACAACAAATGTGATGTAGTATGTAATAAAAGTATGTAATTAAAATATTACCACTTAACACATCAGTAAGCAAACTGCATTCAGATCAAATATTACCCATCAATAAGTGCAGCCTATTGTGACCTTTTAAATGTCTCTAGATTTTTTTTTCAAAATAATTATGATTTCCCCAAATTTATAATTATAATACTTCATCATCTAAGAGGGTAGTATTCCATGGAACTATTATTTCATTTTAAATATGTATTACATCAAAGCAGTGAACCTTTAATTTCCATTACAAGGGTTTCTTAACCCAGACAGGTCTTTAATTATTAATTTGACCTTTTAAGGTCCAAACAAATATGGTTAAGGACTATGGATGGAAATTATACTTCTCTTATGCTAGGCAGGCCAATATTGCTGCTTTCTGTGCTCCACGTTCTGTAGACCACTGTCCCTTGCAATAGCCAAGCAAACTTGTCTCTTTAAATTATAACAGCACAAGACCTCAGGAGCAGGGTTCAATTAGCTAAATTAAGATCACTTTATTGGCCATATACAATTTCTTGCATTAGGAATTTGTCTTTTCACAGACCCCAGCTTGCTCTCCATGAGACACACAGGCGGGGAGAGAGAACCCTGGGGTCAGAGCGCAGGGTCAGCCATTTATACGACTGGAGCAGCTGGGGTTAAGGGCCTTGCTCAGGGGCCCAACACCTTCCAGCCACAGGTGCAGATCCTTAGCCACAGTGCCACCACTCTGGTGGTGGTTTAACTTGACCACATTAGCACTCAGGTATAGGTCTGAAGCTGCTGCTGATTGAAGAAGACCTATATAACATACTGCATGTTCTCTCTCTTGAGGCAATTAGGGAAGCTTGCTTTAGGTAAATGAAATATGTAACAATTACACATGGAACTACAAAAAGAATACACCTTCAGTCATGGTACTTGATGGCATTGCACAAATAGAAACGCTACTGACCCAGGGTGTCAGAGATTTAACTAAAACCTCAATGAATGAAGTAAAGAGTTAAGATTGAGTTTGGACTTTAATGTAAAATCCAAATTTATGTTTAGAATTTTATTTTGATGAACCTACGTAAGTTAAAAAAAACATTGCACAGCTTTTAGGAGATGCATTATTATTTTTTAAGTGTGAAGAAAGTGGATTTCCCAGGATGAAAACAGTACATGTCTGTCAACAGAATCCAAGGCATAAGGAAGTCTGTTAAAACTAAAGTGATCTTCCATATTCAGCACAATCGTCTTTCTCCACAAGCCCGTTTTGCACTGTAACACACTTGGGTGCTTGTGCATCTCCCTTTGCTTTAAAATTGATACACCGAGAACTGACTGCTCAGCTGCCTGCCAAACATACTTGTACACAAATTGAGTTTGTAAATAATTGTTTGAAAGGTTATGAGCTTGTGGAATTTAATAAGAACAAGTAGTGTCAAAGAAAAAACAATCTAGATGTGTAGTAGAATGGTAGAGTCAATGCCAGGTTTTGAAACCCTTGTCAGAACTTATTATTATTATTGTGTCTTTTGTTATATAACTATCTTACAACACAACTACAATCTCTCATTCTTAAAACTTGTATCATGAAATTGTATTAATTTAATTCATTGATTAAATGATTATGAAATTATGTTAAATTCGGGTCTGAGGCAGGATTTGGGAATGAGCTAACTGAAATCATCATGATTGTGTATCCACTGAAAAATGTGAACTGACCTTGTAAAACTATCTTCAGCCTGGAAGCAACCCCATGTGCTGTTAAACATGCGTACATATTTATTCATAAGCTTAACATATGTACATTAAAATGAAAATACAAAATATTGATGAAAACCTGCCTCATTCCACAAAATTATTCTTAGAACAAATAATTTTATAAAAGTTTCAAGATTCCAGTGAAAATCTTTTTGTTTTCTTAGTATTTGAGCTTTTAATGAGAAATGTTTCAGTGTATCATTGAAACCGCCATGATTTTTCTAAACACAAAATTTGTCTGCTGGTGGCTCTGACTCGGATGAGAGTTGGATCTGGCACCTCTTTTAAAATCATGGGCCCAGGGGGCTCAACATGAATAAAGTAAAACATCTTCCTAGTATGCTCTCTTTATGGAGGATACCAGGAATGTTAAACTAACAACATACTAATTAAAATGCCTTGAATAAAGTGTCATATACTGTACACGACATAAGATCTGCACATTTATCACATGTTGAAAACACGATTATATGGGAAATGAATGAAGTCCCATGGATTCAACACATGTTGACCAATCAAATTGCTCTGTACAGGGTATTCATTGTCACACGAAGAGGTGAAAATGCAAAACAGTTTGCATAAATCTACTGCATGTGAGAGTACAGACTGCATCTGTAAGGCACTTATGAAGATGTATAGACTCAAACTCTGTCTGGAAAGCTAAAGTTAGGTACACTTCAGACCTTTGCCTCTGTTTCAGGTCATAGTAACTGCTACAAAGATGAATGCAATATACAAGGTATTGGGGATTTTGTATGTTTCTACACAGTAGGAACTACAAGATGCTTTTGAAATCCCCATGCTAAACAAAACACATACAATTAGTGGGAGATACTGCATAGTGTTCAAATGTTCCTGAAAGTGGAACACATCTAGATATGAAGAGTTTCCATGAAGCTGAATCAGTCAACACAAATCCAGACAAAATCTACAAGACGAAAATCCACACACACATATATATACACACAGCAGCATGCTGTTTTGTTTGCACCTTACTTATGTGTGAAGAATTCCTACACGCTTCATAACTGTTCAATTTAAATTTTGCATGCCAGTTAGTTATTCATAATTAATGCACAGTTAATTGCGGCTATATCACAGTCATTAATTAGCTGTTTAATTCTAATTAAATAGAAATTCACACTTAATACAAGTCTTACAGAGGATCCTTGCTGAAGTCACAGTATGAACAAGGTTATTCATTAAGCTGCAGATCTAGTAAATTGGAGAAAGCTCATGTATCCCCTACCTTTTCTTCTTGGTCACTCTCGCTGTCACACTGCAAGACAAAAGAAGGGCATGGTCAGTTCTCCATAACTCATTAAACTATGTCCATTTCGACAGAGGCTCTCTGCCACCACATTACCGTCCAAATTTATTTACTGCTCTTGCTTACTCTATTTCTGTTACATTTTAACAGTATGAGAAAAAAATGAAAAAGGAGCTTGAGGGCTCACTAAACGTGAAGCTCTAAAGCTTCCAAAATCACCAACTATTAAATAAACAGCCATACGTTGCTTTTTTAAAGAAGTATTTAATAGCTAAATACCTGAGGTACTGTATAAACACAAACAGAGGCTTTATTCAGCTGAAATCTGAATTTGATTATGGAATAAATGATTTTTAAATACTTAAATTATTCTTAAAATGCAAGCAAATGAGTATCAGAGTTTGAAACTCTAGGGAGACATGGAATGAAATATTAAGATGTCCCATTTACACGATTCACAGAAAGAATAAGCTTGTATTCGATGCTTAAAATGGATAATCTATGGCGAGTAAGATTACTTATTCTAAACTGTTTATTTCGGTGTTTAACACAAAAATTATATAATCAGGTCACTGAGTTGTGTATCTTATTTCTTACAATGTGTTAGACATAAAGGATTAGTGACTGTACAGTAATGAATGGGTGATGAATGCACAGTGAAATGCAGGTCAAAATTTAACTCTTCAATATATAAAATATAAAACAATAATGCATTAAGAAATTATAGACAATACTAAAAGTTGAAAAATGGGCTAAATGGCCTTCTCTAGTTTGTAACCTTTCTTATGTTCTAAAATTATGCACACTTTTTAGATCTGTTACACGGTTCCCACCAGATTTATTCATATCCTTGCTGAAAAAGGAACACAAAACATAATAAGAGAATGAGATATGGACTGAATGCTGTGTCTCACTTAAAAAAAAATCAAATAATGTTATACTGTAATCATAACAGCAATGCACAGAGTAAAGTCATATTGTCAGAATTAATTGATTTTCAGAATTTAAGAGGGTCGCATATATTCACAGTTCTAAGTGTTCTTTTAAACCAAATTAAAGAAAAACAAATCTACAACAAGATGTGCTGGAGAAGTCTTCGGAATTATACTGTGGTGTCTGAAGGCTTCCTGTTTCCCTGAGGTAATACATGGGAAACGTTCAATAGAAACGTTTAGAATCATGATCAAGGTCAGTAAACTCTTGGAAGACTGGTGGCAACTGGTCATTTACCTCCACACATTCCAGGCTGGCCTATAAAAGTCTACCACCAGTCTACCACTTTCCACTGTAGTGGAAATTATCAAGAGATTGAAGCCTGCTGGTACTGCACATAAAATAAATGTTCTTGACTGGCAATCTCAAACTCCAGACCTCAATCCATTTGAACATTTATAATTATAACCCAAGACGGCTCTTCACTAAAGGAAACCAAACGGTCAGCAATTCTACATGTTCATAAATCTTACATCTGAACCAAAAACTCAAAGCAAACAACAGGAGGCATCTAGTCAATGTAATCCCAGAAAAAGGAAGACTTAGCAACCACTAATTACAATGGAGGAAATGAATGTGACCCGTGTGTTTTACAGACTTAAGTTATTCTTGAAAAACATGGCTTTGCTCTTTGCAATGCTGTTCAGATTACTGTATAACATTTATATAATTTGTAAAGCCAGAATCATTATCCAATCTGTAACTTTTACAGTTATTTGATGCTGAATGTTCCTGCTTCATCATGGGTATGAATAATTTTGGAGGGCTCTGTATATAATCAAATCATCACTTAATCATTCAACAAAATCAGAAAAAAAACTAGATTAAAATCACCAAAAAAAATCACAGGCTGAACTAGACGGATACCATTTGGGAAAAAAAACTCATGCCCATTCCGAATCAAAGCATCAAGCAGGTCTGGTCTATTCCTAGAAGCTTCCTAGTGTAAAATAAGGAAGGGTGGGGGAGCTCAGAACAGAAAGAAAGGAAAAAGAACGCAGAAAGGGGAGGGAGGGGGTTGGTTTAAAGTTATTCTTCCCAATTTCAATTTCAAGCTCCACTTAATTCTTTATTAACTAATTTCTTGTATACCCGAAGGCATCTTGTCTCCAAAGCTAAGCATATGGCCAAGGACTGGAAGCTACTGGAGTCCATAATGAAAGCTGCACGCAAACCGGGGTGATGAAAAAGCTCAGGTTCGCTCCTCCATTGGCTGCCAGTGATTGACAGTGTTGTGAGTTGGGCCAGCATTGCTCCTGCTTAAGCCTTTGCTGAGCTGGGGCCCCACAGAGCTCAAAGGTACCGGCTCAATTTCTGGCACTGAATTCCCTCACTGACCCACAGACTTTGCTGCGAGCTCAGCAGGAGCACGCCATCCAATTTACAGCTCTGTCCTCCAGAGCCCCAGGAGCCAGCCTCTGGCAGAGACGAATGATGGTCAGCTCGCACAGCTCATAAATTATGCAAAGGCAATAAACGCACTGTGCAAACACTTCTAACACTCTCTCTCCTCTCTTTTAATACACTTTAGAAAAAGCCAGCAGTCATACATAAAAGTCACCCGCAGCACATAAAAATGCTTTGCGATTTCTGGTTCTGAGAGTGAAAGAATATATATTAAAGAAGCAAACATAGGATAAAAGCATGATACAAAAAGCATTTGAAATACTACAGCTCCACTGATGTTGTTTAAGACTGCAGTTTTATTACATATTTTATGTCATTTTGTAAAAGAAAAATGGTGAAGCCGACTACATTTTAGGCAGTGATCTATCACTCACGAGCCCCCTTTCAGCAAATGTGCAGATGAAAAGGGACGCTTGGCAAGCAAGGAGTTAAAATAATGGGGGAATTTATTTTTTCCACTGTGTTGTGATCCATAAAAACACCCTGAGTCTTTTTTCTTTCTTCCCTGCCTATGCAGCCAATTGCTTTGATTGCTGAGATATAAGCATGCCGAAATGACTTGCCCTTGCTTGTGAAGCAAATGGAACATGCTAATAGAACTCATCGCATTACCCGATGCAAAAGTGCCATAGCTCATTACTTTAAGATAAAAGGATATCATTGTAGACGGCAAGCAGAATTGACTTTCTGCAGCTCGACTTGATGATGATTTAATCAACTGCTCTCTTTCACTTCTCATCCTCGCGCCTGTCGGTTTCGCAGGTGCCACTAAATGAGACACTCAGAAAGCGAGTGGAGAGAGAAAGAAATTGCTGTCATTACTTTTCAAGAAAGGAGGTATGCAAATTTTCGACAGTAAAAATTGCCTTCATAATGGGCAAAGTAAAATCCGCGGATCATGCTTGACAGGCAAGGGCAAGCAATTTGTATGTCCTTAAAGCGAAGAAACCACACTCATTTATAAATGCTGCGCTCCATAAGAAAAGCTACAAATAATAATAAATATAAATAAATAAAATATGGCAACAGTCAAAATGCCTTCTGCAAGGAAAGCTCTGCTAGAACCTATTTTAGCATAGTAATTTTCAGGCTTTCCACAATGGGCAGCCTAACTTGGTCTATAGTGCATCATCTAAAGGAAAGGCTGCTAGATGTATATATTAAGTGTATATTAAGCACATCATACAAGCCATTCAATCATTTTGAATTGTTCATTGTTAACTTCGAGATAGTGCCACCGCATCCATCACATATACCAAATGTATAAAAGTTCAGGATGGGACAATTATGATCTCTCAATGGGAAAGCGATATTTGGAAATATTAAAGGCATTGGTATGCAATATTGCTGTTTCTTTTCTTCTATATAAGGGCAGTACCGGGTTTAAGGGAAATGGTTGCTCAATAGTTCCAAACCCAAAGGATATTATTAACGTAACATTTCTAGATCTGATTTTTCTGACGTCATACACAGCTCAAAGTAAAATACCATTCAGCCTCCTCATTTAAATAGCAGGCATTACTGCAAGGCACAGTCATCCCTCTGGGAATGTGCTCATTATTTATTATAGAACTACACAGTGTCCCACTTAGGTGTTGATCCAAATGATTTGCAAGGCATCTCTCAAGGGAACAGCAGTGAAAGCCGTTACAACATTTTGGACATTGATGCATATTGATCAGCAATACCAACCAAAACAAAAAAAACAAAACCCAGGCACCCATGACGACCCTGTTGGCCCCGAGCATTTTTTATTATTCAATAAGAAATTAGTCTTTAAAACGATTCTCCGGGCAAAATGTCTGCATGCTCCGGAGATGCAAAAAAGGAATCTAACCATGAAGAATGCTTGTAGAGGCCAGACATGTCCAAGACAATTATAGTTAGGAAAACCAGAAACATAATGAGGTTTATTTTAAAAACACAATCATGCCTTGTCTGCGTAACCCTGCTCTTTGACTGGTGAACCAGTGCTGTATAGTTATTTTATTTAGTCATGTTAAATACGAGGATCATTAATCCTCCATAGGGAGAAAGGGTAGTGAAATTGATATGCAATTCAAGGGCAATGGTATTTAGACAGAGGTCTTTCATACGGCATACTCAGACCTCAATGTTTAGCAAAAGTAGAACTGGAATGTCAGACTTCTCATTTGGTACTGAATGTACAATTGATGTAGGAAAATACTGAATGTACTGAGATACTCAGCTTTCAGCCTCCCTACTTTAAGCCAAATATGGTTACACTAAATTTCCTTACAATGTGTCTAAACATCAAAAATGTTGTTTATCCTTTTTTCTGTTTCAGGAAACTACTGTTGTTTTTGTAGAATATCCAGCTGAGAGCTATATCTGCCCTGCAGATAAAACCTCTGAATATCTTTAATGTTTTAAGTGTGCGGTTGTCTTGGGCAGTAGGGTTCCATCCCATTCCGCTGAACTCAAGCTATAAAAGACTATTGTGATGAGAATGGCCACATCAGAAGAAAAGTACCATTCCTTATTCTCAAAGTACCATTCATTTTTCAAAGTACTAGTAACATCTATAAATGCTTGTAATTTACTCTGTAAATACATAGCATATACTGTATGGTACTTAAGATGTTTACAAGTTAATCAAGAACTAAGACAAGCTACATATTTAGCTAAATGTATACTAAAATGCTAACATTTTAGTTGTTTCTAGTGTTCACAGTAGTGAGCCTTTTTTTTAAATTACACTGTATTTTAAAAAAAACCTCCACGTTATTTGTATTCATTTGGAGCTGAGCAGTGGCAGATATAAGTACTGTAAAACATACTTTTACAGCACAGATGCGCCTGAAAATTTAAGATCAATTCCGTTAGGTTCCCCATTTGATACAATGACGGCTACTGCTCACACCTGTGAAACAGAGCCCAGGAGCTGCACTAAAATCTCAAGCTAAAAGCTGCAAAACACTTATTATCTTGCCAATGTGAGCCCCCCATATTAGCGTTGGGAGTCCTGTGTCTTCCAATGAGAAAACTTGGGTACTTGCAGAAGAGCGGAAGGAGTTAAGGCTGCAGGCTGCTTTCCTTTGAGTGTGGGACAGTATGAAGGATGGCAGAGATTGCCAGGGTCAGATCTGACAGTGCCAATTTGATGTGCTGCCGTCAAGGGCTTTCTAAAAGCTGCGCGTCCTGATGGTTTTCTGATGCAAACAGTCGCATCACAAAATGGTTTTCCTCTCCCGCTGCCTTCGCTTCCATCTGCTGCTGGGCCGAGGCACAGCCGGCTGCCTGCCTGTCACAGCATGCCTTAAAATTAGCTGGGGAGGAGGTGCTCAGTTGTGCTAATTACATTTTAATCATTGGAAATGTGTTGGCAAATCAAGCCTTGATTGCCATCTTGGAGTCTGTCTTCTCCAGCAGTGAGGAGGGCCTGCATGAATTAGCCGAGGCCTGCTGGGCCGGCGCCTTGCACAGAAAACAGAATATGGCGCCCACAAGCCCACTGCTGAGCCTGCTTTGGCATGTTATTAAAAAAAAAAGCCACAAAAACTTATTTCAGATCGACACTCGGTGAGCTCTGCTCATTCTCACGTCCCCGAGCACTGGGGCTGCCTTGTACATTTATACGCTTACAGTTGGAAAAGCAACTTCAGTGCTCCAGATTCACAACAGCACGGACGGTGTTGTTAAGCAGAATGCAGAAGGCTTAAACGGAGTTGGTGCATTTCATGGCACTACTGGTCTCACTCTAAAAGGGCAAATTCCAACATTTCAGAAAAGACTGGGGGAAAGTAGAAACAATTACAATTATTCATCTGATGCAAAGAGCACTGTCACCAAATAGACAAGCCTCTGTAAAGACGTCTCTGTGTTAGAAGGAAAGGCACTGTGCAGTGATCCATGATACAGACATAGTAGTCCTTCCAGATATATACTAAAATATTGTGCACTGAAATCACTAAGGAGCTTAACTCACTGTAAAGAAAATAAAATCTGAATGACACAATAAAATGGACATATATCTCATTTTATATAGCTAAACTCTACTTTGTGGGACACAACATATTACTCTGGGCTTTTTTCACAATCATCCAGCAATTTGCAGGAGAGTGCTTTTTTATTGTAATGGCTTTAGCCCTTCATTAAGTAAGTCAAATTTTTGCAGTGATGACATCAACGTCTAATTTATATAGCATCTGCTTGATGTTCAGCTGTCATTTATGAAATTAGAAAAAAACAGAGTCTTTGCTGGAGGGCTTGAAACAGTCCTGCACTGCGACATAAGGCAAACGTCTACTCATCCAGCCAAGTGCAAGTCGCCAGGGAGAGTCTATGCAGGGCTGAAGTCTGTTGTCTAGTCTAATAGAACCAGGGCAAATCCAGACCCTTGGATATCAAATTGCATCAGCTCAACATCTGAAGGCAATTTCCTTTCAAATGTAAAATTTGATCCAGACAGCATTAATTTTGACCACTAATGCAGTATTCCAGTCGTTGGGATTTGGTAAAAAAAACGTCTTACATTGAATAATGAAGTCTTTATAGTCCCTTATCCCAGTTTTAATCCCATGTGCTTAATGTTATGAACATTGTTTTTGTTTTATTATACTCATGCATGATCTGTCAGAGCTACTTAAAGCCATTTGAACGAGAACAGAAGAGACTTCAGACATGAGCAAGAAACTGGTTTCCCACAAAAAAAATGGCTTGAAAAATAACCAACACAAACAACTTGGAGAAGAATTCTAGCGTACGATACGAAGAATCTCCATATCCTTGGAAGCCCAAGCTTTTGAAGAAGGGAGGGGAGACTAATTAGAGTATTAGAGTACATACTTGATGAAAAACACAGCAGGAAAGCAGAAAATAATTACAAGCAGAAATGCATGCAGAAATATAGATCCTTCGAACCAAGCTGTGCTGTTGGCAGGCAAGAGAAGAGTTAAAATGCAGTAAAGGTGTGAAAAGCGTTTCTTTAAAATAACTTGTCAGTTAAACTGCTTTCCTCAACAGATGTGCAGGCAAGGCCTGGAGTGAATCCTGGCACAGACAGATGGTGCTGGAGGGTAAGTCAGTGTTCAGTTGCTCTCGGGGGCCTAGATGAGCAGGGAGGGGTTCACTATTTTTTAGCAGCAGGTAAAATTCATTTGTTACACAAGCTCCAACTGGGCTGTTAGCACCAAACTTAATATCTAAGACCAATGAGGCATCTCAACTTATTATTTTAAGGAGGAAATAAAATGTGCCTGTGGGCAGGCTGCCCTCCTATTGAACGGGAACAAAAATAGATAAAAATTTCACATTTCTGCTTCATCTTTTCTTTGGATTTATTCAATGCAAGGGTTCCCCATCTGTGCCCCCTTTTATAACGTAACATTTAGGGGCGAGAAGCAGATGCTAGATTAATTAAAGATTAATGGGAGGTTTTTAGACAATTAAATACATCAGATTCCATTGTTTATACCATTACAGAGTATCCCACGGGATACATCATTTTCATGTGCATTTTAATTACTGCATGCGGCCCACATTAGCATTGTTGTCATCTTTATTTCTCCAGTTTATTTCAATGCACAGCAACTCTAAATTATGTCATCACCACTAGCCAATCAGAGCTCTATCTTTTGCGAGGCAGTAGACATAAATTATGGTTCCATGCTGAAGATGACTACAGGTGGTGAAGACAACATAAATCAAAGAAACTAGGTAGAATGGCATATGCTTCACACTCATTAACCCCTTAAGCACAACAAAAAAAAATCCATTAAGCATCCAGCAGAAAATATAATACAATGTGAATTATTTCCACGATGGGAGAACACATGATTTCTTTTTGCTTAATTCATTATACACTGTAGCTCAACTTACACGCACAAAGGAAAACCTCGTAAGAAGACATTTGCAGAAATTGCTGTTGTAAGAAAATGAGTTGCTTTGTCTAGATGACGACAGTCACAGCAGCTGACAAGAACCACAGTAGCTGACAGTATCATATGATCTTTTTTTGGCTTTGTACCTTGTGTCTAAAACTCTGACCTTGATGCCCTGCAGAGGATGGCCTTGTTTTTCACAACAGGACGCTTGCACTGCGCAAGTATTTTATTTTTATAAACAAGATACACTGTACAAAAAAGTATCATAAAAAGGAACACCCATTCCATTTAATCTACATTGTTGTTCGGTCTTGATAGCACTGAAAACCTCTAAATGAGCACGGTCAAGGTCTCCTAATGTAGGCTGGAATTCAGAATATAAGCCTTCCTACTCCAGTGAAAAGGTGGGTACTATGCTTTTGCGCCAACCACTCACTGTCTGTCTAATCACAAAGCCCCATACACATGACAGCACACAACTAACTTTCATCGTCTCAGGTGACAGACCGGGTCATTGCCCACTAACTAAAGTTGATAGATTTTATATTTTCTTCATCATTTGTTGCAGCTGGGGACACTTTACTAAAATGTCCGCTTGTGCCAGAATGAAGTCTTTGGATTCCATTACCAACAGTATGACATGCACGATGCGCCCCTCAGCCAGGTATACTTTCTTTCGACATAACTTCAAGCTTAAGCTTCATCTGAAAAGAATTTCCCATTGTAATCTTTGAAAGGCAGCTCCCACTATTCCAGAATCTTTAACCAATACATTAAGCGTCTGACTTGCTTTTGTAAAAAGGCTAAAAGACAGAAAAGAAAGCTTGCAATCTTTACAACCCTGCTGGAAACCATCAAGGTTGAAGTAGAAGCTCTTGATTTATACGCCCGAGGTGTTTTTAGGATCCTTGTGACATTTTTTCCTTTTGTTTGAAAAAATAAGAACATGATAGGAAATATGCAGTTCTAAATACTGTGTTAATGTGGCAATTTGTCTTTATTATAAAAAGTTCAGGTGGGTAGCTGCGTCTGCATGCATATTCTGCAAAGGAACAAGTAATAGGTTTATTCCATGCTGAAAAGAGAAGAGAGAAAACAACGTTTCAGCTGTGAAGCCTTCTTCAGGTGTGAGGGATTTGTGAAAGGCTTCACAGCCGAAACGTTGTGTTTTCTCTCTTCTCTTTTCAGCATGGAATAAACCCATTACTTGTTCCTTTATTATAAAAAGGCAGTCAGATGTATTTCAATAACATCTATTAAGTCACAAGTGTTTTATAACTCCAAATGCCTTCTTAGTTGGTTTGTGTGATCCCCAAGGTTGTTTGTGACAGGAAGCTGCTCTAGGCACCTCAGTGCTACTTAAGCATTGAGACTCACAGGCATTTTCTATATGTGCAGTCCAAACCTTAGTTTTCTTTAAAGGGCTTTTCCTTAACAGACACAGTGCTTCCATTTCAAAGCATTTCATCAGTTACACCCTTATGAATGCAGACCGAACAATGGGCATTTTCTGAACCTCTGAACTTTTCTTCTGAATAAAACCATGTAGCACTAGTGCTATTTTGTTGTAAATGACTGCTGTTTTTTCTGCTAGGTTCAACAGACCACACAGCCTTAAACTAATTGCAGCTGATATTAAGAAACACGATCTGATACATCTCTTGATTCTCTTATAGTTGCAATGATGTGCGAATTGTCAAATCATCATGATGGTGCTGAATTAACTAACCAGGTATAGGAAGAAGCATTGCAATACACAGCAAGGCACAAACAAACAAGCACAGTCAAACCCTGTTAAATAAAGCCATTCGTGTACTTGCTACGTTGCATGTATAGTTATCGAAAGTATATACTGTACAGTAGCTTTGGTGTTTACAGTCTATCTGGCATTATGGTTTGCTAGAAGCTCTGATGAATGAGACCAGCACACACAAGTTGTAACAAAGGCATTGTAAAATAAAGCAGCTGTGAAAAACGCTAAAGGAAGGTTTTCATTTTTGATAAGGCAGAAAATCCAGCAGGACCCTCCCCAACAATGATTGCAGCTTTGCAATATCTTCATATAGGGACTGCTCTCTCACTACAGGCAACAGCAGCAATTAACTGACAGCCTTCCTGAAAAGAGAAGATAAACTTTGGTAGAAAACACCAGGGAGCACCAGCCTTCAGAATGAGGAGTGCAAAGCGAAACTGATGAGATTTAGAGTCATTGCTGGAAAAAAAAAAGATCACGAAAAGGCTAATTTTACTGGCACCTTCAAATTAGTTACACGATGTACATTATGCACAGTATCTTCTATGTTACGGTCCTCAGCTTTGAGCCAAATGTCATTTGAGGAAACCAGAACATAGAATGGAAAGTATCTAGAAAAGAAGAGTGTCAATGAATCAATACTTCATGACATTTATACACAATATAATCAAATCTATTCATCCTACATATAGTAATATACAAATATAGTGTAGACACACACACTATATATACATACACACATGCATATATAGACATGCATCTATATATAGAGAGAGATATTTGACAGACTGGGGAGACTGCAGACATGCTCAGCACTGAAGTCGCTTTAGAGTTAGTCATCTCAACTCATTGTAAAGCTTTAGTTGATGACAGGTTGACAGAAAAATCTGTTTTCCTTTCCATATCACAGACTTCCACGTATGAACACTGTGAAATATGTCAGAACTTCCTTCAAGCTTGGGAAGCTTGAGATGGCATCCTCTCCCAGTGGGGAGCTCTTTTAACCTGCACTTCTGTGGATTTCATGTGACCCAAAATCTGGGCTTTCAATGAAGTGAAGTTTCAGAGAGCGAGAAGAAAGAAGCTGTTTACAAAAAAAAACCCATCAACTGTTTGGCAGTCACATGATGATCCTGTTTTCCCAATACTTTTCATCTTGACAACGTTATATATAGTATGGCTTTTCCAGTCAGTCACACAACTAAAAGATCCTTTCTTTTTTACACAATGAAAACTGCAGACTAACACAAACTTACAAACATATAGCTGAATTTACATTGGCTATTAAATCACACTACTGTCAATAATGAAGCTCAAACTGCAGAAAATGATGACAGCTTTCATGCATATCTTTTACTGTGGCACAGCATGCTGCATTAAAATAACAGGGCTAAAAAAACATTAGACAGGGCCTAGGGCCAGTACAGTACCTAGGTCAATTTGTTATGCAACATCTGTACTGAAGTGAGAGTCACAAATCCTAAAAGAGGAATGAAATGGGACAAACTAACTACCCTGGCTAAGTCTTTGCAGATACATACAAAGCTTTGAAAATTAAACTAGATACCTGGTTACACACCAGTAAAACTATCCTATTCTAATTGGCAATCAGTATGTGCTTAAAAGTCCTAAACTCCTACCAAACATTAAATCTTATTCATGACATTTCATTTCAGCAAGCCAATATGTGACTAAACTGAGCACACGTTTATCATACACACAAATCTGGATTAAAAGCCGTACATAAAGTATTCATAAACACAAGCCTGTCCAACTGCAATTAAATGTAAAAGGAGGATAACGTAAAAGATATTTGACAACAAAAGGGTTGAGCTTTTTACACCCTTTTTTACAAATATCCTGACCTACCTCACAAAGCAGGTATATGTAAGTTTGACTAAAAAATACCTGACATCAAGAAACCACTGCAGAATGTAGTACAATGAGACATCCGTGTGATGAAACAAAAGGGTAAGGAGAGAAGCCTTCAGAAAAGGAAATTATTAAATAGCTTTCATAAACCCTTGAGGTGTGGTAACCTTATTTCCTATCATACATGGTCCACTTTGATTCAGTAGGTACAGTATAACAGATGGTATGACATGGTATTCTATTCCATTAATCCAGAGCTTCAAGCTGATTTAAAAGCCTCCTCTGAGTGTAACCAGGAAGACGTGGTGTGCAAATATGTATCTCTAAAAAACAACCTTGTGCATTAGAATCAGCCATGCCTAATTCGGAACATCACATAACTACGTTGGCAAAGATCCACTTAATGAAAATATTTTCATTTAAGTCTGACGCTCAGTAAAATGAAATTAAAAGGAACTCATGCTTACTGTTAAAACAAATTACTTACTGCACTAAATTACATTTGCTTTTCCTTCAGAACATCAAATGAGCCAACTCCACTACTCCTCAGCTAATTATTCACTGTGTTCACCTCCAACTTATCCCACGAGCATTCACAAACATGCTTTTTTTTCCTCCCCAATTGGTGGTGGAGAATTACTGAAATCTAATTTAATCCTTAAGATGCTGGTTACAAATGTGCTCAATTAAAAAGGGATCAGCCCTTGGGGAGAAACCCAGCAGCTGAGAGGTGAAAGTGACACGGTTCTCTGTTTGTGAGTAATTATCATGCTAAGCAGAAGAGCAAGATGCCAGTTTGAGGAATCTGCTCAATCTGACACATACGCTGTCAGGGATTATCAACAAACAGAAAACAGAAAAGTCCATAATGTCCACATTTCAGAAAGAAAAACAGTTTTGAGCCTAGAAAACAGTGCATGCACTTGAATAAACGTCTATCAAATTAGAATACCCATTAACGTTTTCTCTATGCCTTTAAAGCTTTGTGAAATATTTAACAATGCATCTGTTAAAGGGAAAAAATGGCCTTTTCAATTTCAATTTCCTGCTGAGAAATATTTGTGGCCCTATAAGAAGAAAAAAACTCTGTCCCATCGAGAGCGGTTACAAGTGGATTGTACTAGTATTATTTCAATTTTCAGCTCTCAGAATAGGTCTTCAGCAAGTGGAGTACTTTACAGTGAGGTAAGGTATCCTTAAAGCTGCAGAACCCTCAAATCACAACAATTCTCCGCTTTCGAGTGGCTTTGGAAATTCAAGAACTGTAGGTTTTGGTCTGCTAGACGTTTCTAATAATTGAAAGTTTCATGTGACAACAGGGATGATTCAGATCATTCCAATTAAATATTAGACCTCATGGTCAGCCTTTGGAAAAAAAAAAATCACACTGAACTCACACTCCCCTTAGGTCGTGTCATTAATTTGCTTCCAAAAATAATTTGTATTTGAACTACTGTAAGTACATGTAACTATTATATAAGAATTATTGTAAGATATCATCACATTATAAAATTAAATCACACTTGCCTACTTTAGCCACAATCTCTATCAAAAGGCGCCACAAACACATATAGCAGATTTCCAAATTTTATTTTATACTGCAAAACACTGTCAATTTAATGACTCCAAAAGGGCTCCGATCTCTTCCCACCATTTGGAAACAGGTAATGTTGCCTGTAACTATAATCCTGGGGATCATTTTTCCTCCCTCTGTTGTGCAGTGTTATTTTGAGCCACCAACCAGCTCTACCCCAGTGCATGTGGCTTGTGCGCTCCATAAAAACTGACCTGCACATTCCTTGTGCTCTTTAGCAGTGTCAGCTAAGGTCCTGCATGCTTTATGACAACCAGGACTGGCTCCTCTTTAAAAAAAACACTGAAGTGTTTTGTCAGCCATAATCACTCTCCAATTATATGGTCAAAACATCATATTAAGAGCACTTTGTTGTCTGGTTGCAGCCCTTTGATCACGTTGCCATGGAATGTGCTTTGCATTAGGCCCTGGTATGATGTATGTTTCCCTTCAGTGCAGAAATAACAGTAAATGCAGCAGAGTGGGCCCCACCTGCAGAGCAGCCTGTTTGCAGTCCCTCAGGGCTGGCTCCGCACTGCTCAGCTGAGAAAACTTCCTCCCTCTCTTCACATGGTAATATGGGGGTGGGTGTGTGTGTTGGGGAGGGTGGTGGCAAGCGAGAGGAGAACTACTGCAGCAAGACTTTTTAAGTATTTGCCTGTACTGCCATTTATTTCACTCCAGAAAGAGTAGAGGAATAAAACAGCTTGTAAATAAAACCAGACCAGGAATCTTATCCATCCTTTCAAATACATATTACATAAGAGTTACCTTCAAAAACATCTTAAAAGGCATTTATTCTTGGAAGGTGTTCTAGGGTATACAGTATAAGATAAAAAACTAGAACATTTGAAGAAATCAATGGTAAACATCATAAAAAGCAGATAAGTAGGGATCTTGGCAAGTAACATGGAGCCCAAAACCTCTAAGAATAGAATAAGTAAATGAATGGAAGTTTCTGAATAACCCAATAGTAAAAAAAATGCAAAAAAGCCAAGCAAAACAGATAAGAAAGAAAAGTCAATGCTCTAATAATAACACCCCCACTGCAACTGACAATTAAAAAGATTTCCAAGAGAGGGAATTCAAAACTTTAACTCACAAGGGTCACAGTTCTTAAAGCTCTTCTCAAGACGCATTGAATTTGCCTGTGTCCTGACTGCCCAGGCTGCAAATTCCCAGCATGTGCAAAAGCTACTGTTTTTCTGGGCTTCAGTGAGAAAGACCCTGTGAGCACCTTTTCTGCACCAAGAGCTCTCCATACGTTACTCACAAATCACACGATTACACTGCATGTCAGCAACCCCTGCAGTGCTGAAAACAAAAGTGAACTGCAAGCCAATTAAAACGGAAACTGAGAAAGATGGATTGGGCCGGGTCGCTCTGGTGTGAACTTGAGCAGCTTACAATGATACTTCCGACGACTTCAGACCCGCTAATCCGACAGCTACTTTCATCAACCCGGTTGTTGTTTTTTTATCTTCTCATTTGCAGCTTCTGATAGCGCAAAAAGACAAAACTGCTATCAGATTAATCCCCAGAGCCCTCAAGGTTTGATTTCACAGGCAGTGTGATACTCAGTCACAACTGTCCCCTGAACTCAGATCTTTTTTAAGCAGCTCTGGAAGACATGAATTTTATATGGACAAATGACACCAAACAGCAATTTCTTTTAATGTACACATAAAATAGGCATTATTCACTTCGCGAAAAGGCAGGTTTCATTTTTTAATATTGCATAAAGATTGGATAGTGCATCTGCATAATTTAATCTTTTGTGATTAATCTTTTATTCTTTCTTTCCGAATTGTGAGAACAGCCTGTTGGTGTTACTGTATAATATAAATAACCAGTAACTATTTTTCCCATTACTCACACAACAACATGGAAGTCTATCTATCCAGGTTAATTGGTGTCTCTGAATTTAACCCTATATGCTGTGTGTGTGCCCTGCAATTGGCAGCCCACGCAGGGAGTAGTCCTAGCTTGCACCTTGCTCCTGCCAGGTGAGGCCTCTATTCACTGCTGTCTTCTAAGGATAAAGCAGTTACTGAAAATGGGTGGAAAAAGAACAAGTGCTTCCTTCTGATCAGACTCACACCTAACAACAGAAAGCTAAATACTATTTTGTAGTCCAGTTGCATTAAGTGGGATGTCTAGATATCACCAATGTCTTTGAAAGCTTAAACTGAACCTGCTGTACAAGTTCACAGTCACAATTTGTTTAAAGGTATTTGAAGTCAACATTTAGCTGGTCAACCACATGTCCTTTTGACCGTGTTTACACATCCCAGTCTGAGCACTACGCGCTTTTTGGAAACGGCGTTGCAGAATCCTGGCCTGGACTCCCCCCTGTCAAACCATCTGCCGACTCCTGTGGGTCTTTTGGATGATGTGCTCACACAGGCAGCCGCCTTGGCGGTGTGTTCTCCCAGCAGGGAGGCTGCATGTCTCCCTTGTGCTTGACGAGACACTCCATAGCACTTTACTCGCCCAGTGAGTTGGCTTGTGGTCATGCTGGAACATCTCAGCGCCATCTGGGAAGAACTGGAGCATGGCAGGGAGCAGCTGGCCATGTAAAACAGCTATTTAAGCACTGGCAGTCACCCCACCACTCTGTGGGCAATATCACAAGCTGTACCTGAATCCCTTACCAGGAACAAAGCAAAGCAACAATGAGGGAACTCCATGGCATAGGATCCAAGGCCCATTTAATCCCAATACTACAGTGACGTCTTTGCAGCCTAACCCCTTCAGTAAAGCATCTGCTGTGATTGGCTGATTGGAACATACACTGTATTAACCAACAGAGCGATGTCTGCTTCAGGCCACAAGAAAAAAACAACAGAATGGACATGAACTTAACAACTGTGGCTAAAAAGTTAAAAATGCAGAAAACACTGTGAATCACAGGATTAGAAGAGTTATTTTAACCCATTGTATTCTGTGGCAAACCTAACAGTTTAAGTGGATTTCTGTTGGCATTCGAGTTTGTGTTGAGGAGAGCTGTGGTTTCGAAACAGGAAGTAACAATGGTCTCAGATAAGAGAAGAGCATGGGTAATTGAGCAGTGTACTTAAGATCTTATCTCCGAGTACACAGCATGGAGGTTTGCTGGAAAAGGGCACAACTTTCTAGGAACTTCTTCAGAATAGCTCTGAAGTCCTGGCATCTAGAAACAAAATAAAACCTTTCAAGAAAAAACACGCTACCTTTGGTAGACAAAAGGGTAACCTTTTACCTATTTTTAACTAAGACAAACCTTCTCCTTACTTGCCTTATTGATTTGACACTTTTTCAACGAGACCATCTGGATAAAATGTCAGTTAAACAGGTTTACCTACAAATCAGCCATACAAAATGTCTGCCCTATCTTAAAACACTCTAAGAGTATTTCTGAAAAAAAGAGATTTATAAATTATATTAAGGTCAGGACAACAATAAAACAGAGCTGCAGAAATATCAATTATCACCGTATAATTTTTTCCCCAAGTGTTTTGCTGACACACACATTATTTCACATTTTAATAGCCAATAAAGTGTTTTATTAAATCATTAGAAGGTAAGCTGCTTATAAGAGCTGGGGATCACCAGTTGCATACAGCCTTAGTTTTACTGGCTATTGAATAACAGTAACAGAAACCCTCCACATGGTTCCTAGACAGAACTTAATACAAAAGTTCATTGTTTTTTTTTTTCCTTACAAAGGTACTGATTGTTTGCTATGGAGAAGCACAACGGGAAATCCAGAAAAGAATTCAAACAATATCCTGATCTTTGTCTAAAATCCCAGAAGAGATATGATTTCGGAAAATCTTTTTCTCGATGGGAACATATTAATGAAAGTGCTAAAGATACTGGTGTATTTTCCCTCTCACCCCAACTAAACCACCCCCCCCCCCCCACCTTTCACCTACCCCCCCTACACACACATACACATACACCCCCAAGGAAATGTCTTCTACTTGTTCAGCCCTGAAGGTACCATTGAGCTAACTGAAAAAAGCCCCACTAAGACCAATTAAGGCCTTTACCATGAGGCTGAAAGGAAGACAAATGGAGGCAGAAAGCCCGATTACAAGAAACCTTTGTACAGATGTAAAGCAATTAGAGTGGTCTCAGGGGCCAGACAGCGTGGTACCTGCAAGTCACGGATCCTACATCTTGTCTAAACTTGGAACAATCCGTCTTTTTTGTTGGGGATAAGCTGAGCCTTGTATTAGTGTCATATATCAGCTGATAGCAGGGTATTAGTTTCCTCCATGTCGTGGAGCAGTGGTGCCTGCCAGTTTGTCCCTTGTGAGTAACAGGAAGAGCATTATGCAGTCATTTCAAAGTTAGTCCTTGTAAAGCGATTTTAAACCAAGCGGCTGAAGAATTGAGCTCTCAAACGACTGCAGCTATCGTTTTGGTTTTCAAAGGGGTGTCTCGGTTTCCAACAAATCGCATTGTGATTTAACAGCAGAACCCCATCTATCCTCTCTGTCTACCACGCCAATTGCTAATGTGCTCTCAAATACCGTGAGGTTTTATTGGGCACTCTCTGTTAAATTAAAATAACGCATTTAAGCTGAAAGATCCATTGGGAAACAGTCAAGGGGATCATGAAAATGAATGCTTTGAGACAGTTCACAAGAACAAAAAATTGGAGCCTTATTCACAAATTCCTGCCACTGCTATGTAAAGGTATTAAATATAAAACGCACAAAATGTGTCCTGCATATGTTTAATCACATTCGCTGAACAAACAACCAATTAGAAACTGCCGTAGATCATATGTAATTGCATTTGAATTAACGATAACGCTACTCGCCATGCTGACCGAAACAATATTAATTGAGAGAGTGTGTCAGCCAAAAGGTCGCGTTTAGTAGAAGGTAATAAATTGGTCCCTAATTGAAATTTATGTTCAATAGTCGCAGCGACAATTAACAAGTAAAATTGTTCTTGCGACCAAAATGATGAAGTAATTTTGACAAATAATAGCCAAGCCATAATGACCTTTCTATTCCACATTGTGTCTCAAGCTCACATTATTTATTATCTTTAAAAAATCAGGTAGGAGAGAATTAAATGCTTTACAGTCACAGTGTCTAATGGGGGGAATAACAGGGTCCTGAAGTCGGCATATATTTGTCCCTGACCACATACTAAAATTAATTTCCCCTTTTGTGGTGTAGACCTAAGCACTCGTTTCAAGCAAAGAGAAAAATGAAACAAAACACATTTGCTCTGCTGTCTCAGATGTGAGGTAGTCTTATAGGTACTGTACGCTGTAAAGCTAGAAAAGCAGAATGAGACTGATAAATGTTAAACACAAGGCACCGCAATTAGACCCTGCACAACAATTCATCATTTATAATTAAGGATAACGATAATGGAAATATCACCACCTCCTACTTCAAAAGAATCCTGAATATAGGTACATTAACATAGGTGCAGAGAACTCAAAACGGTGATTTACTAATACTGATCAATGCATATATCTGGATATCTATACATGGCTGGATGTAACGTGACAGACTATTTTTTATCATACCATTCTATCTGGTATTAGATACCACCATTTCCCCAAACAAAGGCCATGCAGCTCCTGCAGTAAATAACACACAAGTTATTACCCCATTAATCAGCAAATTAGCTTCCTTCAACGAGCTTCACAGTGAGATGACACCAACTCAATCTTGTTAAGATCTTGTAAGGTTCTCAAATTCTATTAGGTTGTTGCTGCCAAGGCTATTTTATTACTATGCAATACTGTTGTTGAAACGTTTGTTGCAAGGCTGGTTATTGTTCATGTGCTTCTAAAATTTAAATATAGTAGGTATATAATTCTATGAGGCTTCTTCCCCAATGGAGGATACAGTAGCTATGTAATAAGTGTATGAGGCTTTTCCCCCCAGTAAGATACTGTTCCAAAATGAAATTCATTATCTG
This sequence comes from Atractosteus spatula, assembly GCF_055471065.1. Classification (NCBI taxonomy): domain Eukaryota; kingdom Metazoa; phylum Chordata; class Actinopteri; order Semionotiformes; family Lepisosteidae; genus Atractosteus; species Atractosteus spatula. Next base: position 5,566,260 of record NC_142732.1, on the reverse strand, counting down.
ACTAGTGTGCTCCTTTAGTGGAATGTACAGGGTAAATGTATTGGGTTTTTTTCCCATTCAAACTTTTTGAGCATTTTAATGTATGAACAATTCAAAAATAGAATGAAAACTAAGTTAGTTATGTATCACAGCAAAAGGAGCACAACTCTTTTTTTTTTAACTGGTGTCTTTTTAATGATGGCAGTAACTAAGAGAGAAAACCATTTTTACTTACGATTTTGGGTCAGCGAAGTTCCTCTGCACCACTGGTTAAAGACTTGAGCAGATGGCTTAAATACTCGGCTTCTGAAAGGCCTTGACTTAATATTTTTGGCAGTACAACAGGTACAGTGTATGGCAAAGGTTCATGTCAAATACTTTGTTTCACAAGAGCCAACCTAAAGAAAAAAACAACTGCTGAGAGCTATGAAGTAGTGGTATACCAAGAGCACTGGGCATAGTCGGTTACTCCTTGTTCTAACTATTTACTCAGCAAATTGGGTTTGTATCCTTCCAGTGCTCTTCATTTCCTGATATCATCATTGTGCAACTGCACACCATGAGAATAAATATGTTTCTGGTTAAGATCTATCTACAATTCCTTTTACAGACTATGAGCCAAAACAACGATGCCCTGAGCACTTCATGCAGATAATAAAAAACGCATGATGGTAGTCTTAAAAGTTTTTTTTGTCTCCCCTGTTCGAAGGATTTCATTCAATGTTAGTGGTAAGGACGGAGTTCCCATTAAGAATATGGGAACAATAACCAGGATTTTATATTAATTACAACTAATGGCACTGCGTATATATGCAGCCACAGAAAAAAGGAGAAAAAAAACAGATCCTGAAAGGATCATATTGTACCAAAGTCAGGTCTTGATGGATCTTTTCATCACATCTACACTTGTCATTTGCCTTGTTCCTTAAAATATAATACATTTTTTTTTAGTTTCTAGTTGCATTGATTATAGTCTGTCTATTAATGTGATGCCTACAATACAGTTGTTACTCAAGAATCTAGCATAAATGCCACACATTTTTTCAAAGACGTAAAAATAATTTGCGATTAATTCTACTTTCATGCTAAATCTTACCCTTGTGGGTTTTACAGCCATAACTGGTATATTAATTTGCTTGAGGCTTGTTTTTCCATAAAGCTGTGATTTTCCTTTTTTTCTTTTTTTTTGCCAGGCTGACTTGTGTTACACGAGTGAAGCACTAACACTTGTTTTGATCACACTAGACAGCTAGCCTGCTTTGGAAAACTGGCTATGAACTACAGACAACTGTCAGATAACAACATACAGGCTTTACTCTATTATTCATTCCTGTTCCTAAAAGCTCAGAGGAAATGGTGCTAAAATTATCCCTTAAATAAAAGGAATTCCTGTCTAATCCTGGTATGCTGAAACATTTTGTCTTGCTATTTATGTCAACTACAGAAAATTAATTATTATACTTTTTTTTTCATTCTACAAAGCCAGAAACCCTAACATGCATAGAGGTATGTCTTTTATGTCTGTGACCTATTATCTCCCAGGACAGCCCGGCAAAGGCCAAAAAGCTCTATTCTTCTTAGAGTCACTTTCTACTTGGGCTCAAGGCGGGCCCCTGAGGTAAACATGTTATAATTCAGATCACCTCCTACTGTAAAAACGCCCTTCGCTCTCTAACAGTATATATTTTTCATGAAAGCCTCCACCTTCAAAATCACTGCAGTCCCTTTAAAAAGGAATGTGTAAAAAGAGATCTGCACCTGAAAATCTTCTGAACCTTCCTGAAAGAGAGGCCAAGGACATTCTATCCCAAGCGTTAGATTGGTTTCACATGACTTGATTAGACTCATCCATGCTAATTACACTGAATAGAACTAATTAGGAGGAACTACTATTCAGCTAATGAGGATTCGGGCTTCGTCCGTCTCAGGACTTCATTTGTTTTTCAGTTTTAGGAACATCAGCAGTGCACTGTCACCCCATAGCTACTACCTTCTTATTTTCATGATTTTTCCATTATGCAGCATTTGAAAGCTACATAATGCTAATGGTTTTAAGCCCTTTACCTTTCTGACTTGTAAAACCGTTCTCTTGATTTAGGTACAAAAGAAATTTAAATATAAGAGTGAAAGCATCTTGGGTATGTGTTTGCTAAAAAGAAAAAATAATTCTGGATTAAACTGTAAAATAGTTTTAATATTTAAATGTATTCATGCAAACTCCATATTAATGCATATATACCTAGTATGAAGTAATTTGTATATTTCGCAAGCAACAGCCCACAGATGGGCTACCTGACTTTATTCCTCCATGACCATAGCATTTATTACAACAGCTTTGTCATCATGACAGTTAACACCAGAGATCCTGGATAATTACAAAAACATACCCATTACCAAATCTGCCACATAACAGAGTGCTCACATCTGGGCTGAGAGCATTAAAGAGATACTTCTTTATTGTTGTCCTCCTAAAGGGGCATTCATTAGACTTCATGTTTCTGTTTGTTTGCTTGTTATGATATATCTGTGGGAAAGCAATAGCATTCCTTAATGCAATATGCCCTTTAACAGTATATAGTTCTCCCTTTCCCCATTAGCAAAAGCCCACAGCTCTTTGAAGGGGACTCAGGGAATGGGGTCAGAACTCCATAAGGAACAGCTACAGTACAAGAGATATGTAATAGCATGGAATGGCACAATAGGTGCTTTACTGTTCCGTGACTCACCAAAAATGAAAATATATATATCTGTAACTTACAATTTTAAAAAGAAGCAATGAAGTTACAAAGTATATAATAGAAAAATCATTTTCAAATATGAGATGCACATTAGTCAAAGACTGAAAAAGTCATTAAGAATACATTAACATTACTGCTGTAAACACAACACTATTGACACTAAAAGACAGCTGTTGAGCTTAGCAACAATTCTGCGGATTGTTCAGAATATCTCTTATTTTTATTTATGCTTCAACTATGTTTATACCATCCAGTTACTTCTAAGCTAAGCATTTTCTTCTCTTAAGTTTGAGAATTACATTGATTCCTTACATTCACAAAGGATCCCAAATCACTTCACTTAGAGGAAAGGACCCACTTCATCCAGCCCTGACATGCATATGACAGCCATTATACACCTGCAGCTCCAAAATACTGCAGAGCAGGTAGAGAAGTGAGAAACTTTCACCAATTGAATTAAGGGGGATAGTGAAGTAATACCCCTATTGTTATGAATAATGCCATTGGACTGTTAATGCCCAGGTACTCAGGACGCTGGTTTAATGTCTCATCAAAATGATGGCTGCCTACAGCACTGTCCCCATTCAACAAAGAAGTACAATGGTTTTAGGTTCCGGTCCATAAGGTGAAGAGTCATCTATTGGCCCACCAATACTACTTACAGAAAGAGGGCATGGACAGTCTAAAACACCACGTGATAAACTAAAATCTCTGACTTATTAACAAGACTGCTTGTCACAGTAGTGCAGTTCACAAAGCATGATGTGAGATGAAAACATTTCATGAGAAAAATATTTATATTAGGGAATGCCAGCATCAGTATTAACTGTCTTTCCAAAGGTAATGAAATTATTTCACATTTTTACCAGTTCAGCAAAGCACTGTGTAATTCATTTGTACTGACACAGAGAAATAATATTTTCCTAGAAAACTGATAAAGATTGTAGGAGGCTCCAGCATTAATCTCAATATTGACATGCATTCATTGAATTACAGCCTGCATACAAGGATACGTGAGGGGCACTAGAACAAGCTCTGCTAAAGTATGGTCTAGATAAGATTACTTCATCGTTTCTCAGCATAATCTTCCGTCATCTTAACACACATCTTTCATATTGAATTCCAAAAGCATTTACCTCCATGCAATGGCACTACTTGTTTGTCCTCAACCCAGCAGTTACAAGCTACTTCAACCTCCTTAAATAAAGTGATGCTTTTATACTTCTTACGGATTTAAATCACCAAACCTGTTTTGACATACTGTCAACTAAATAGAATTTTACAAGCTTCTACAAAAATAACCATAACATCTTTAAGCGAATTAAGCCTCAGAATGAGACATTTTCTAATGGTCCTAAGTACAGTAGGTCCGCTGTATAGATCTGAAAGATACAGTACAAAGACAATTTCCATGCAGACATAAGCAGATTTCTGGAACAATCCAGAAATCACTCTCCCCCCACACACTTGTCCTTTATGACCGGATTTCGAAAAAACCTGGGCATGTAATTAAGAATGCAGACAACAATCAAGCCCATGACAATATCTCTCTGCTAGACTGTTTGCCTAACCTTTCAAAGGCCCCAAGCAGAGGTCCACTTACTCTGTCAAAAACTGCTACAGTAATCAAAACACTGAAATTACTCCATTCCACACTAAATATACTGGAGCTGCTTGTTTGATTAAATGTAGAGCGGAGAGTGCAATTTGCTAAATTACAAGTATTCTGAACATGTAAATATAGTTTAATTACTGCAATTAAAGAAGATTACTGGAGATTGGCAGATGGGGATGTAATGCTGTTTTAATTAGAGTTTTAATGCACTGTAACATAAGCAGAATGTTAACCCTTTTCAATGGAAGGGATGGTTAGGCTCTGACAAATTGTATCCTGTTGCCTTCTTCTTAAGACTTATAATTACTGGCATTTTTGGTATGTATAAATTACAAGCAGGTCTACACAACTCACACCAAACTACTACACACATAGTTGAGTTAATTACTGTGACATCAGTAAAATATTATGGGAACAGTTAATATAGCATTACTGGTTATTAAATCAGATTCAGTCTCTAGCCTTAGATCACTTGAAGAAAATTAGAAACAGTCATTTCAGTTAGAAATCAGAACCTTGGAACTGAAGGCTTACAAAAGCACTCATGCTTGGCAAAACATCAAAGTAGTTATAAAAAGCATATCTAAGATGGGAAAAGATATGTTTAGCAAAAATAAAAGGTTTATTTGGATCAAAGACATACCCAGTTGAATTACAGTATATTATGAAAGGTGGTTTTAAAGTATGCCTTAAGTACTGATCACCTTAACAAAACTTTCCCTACAATTAAATCCATCTGAATTTACAATGTTATATATCCTATCTACAGTATGCACACACACTAACAACAGCTGTTTTAAGTTTGTATCAAATTGTATTTTTACACTGCATTTCTCTAACTACACCTCCTAGCAGGGTATGAGGCAATGTTCCTTGGCTGGAAAGACCATTTCCATGATCTATATGGCTATCTGTTGCAACATTTTATACATTCAAGTCAATAGCCTATTAGAAATTCTAATTGAAAGTTCAATGCCCCTGCTCTGGGCCCTGCAATAAAGATTGCCTTTGGAAAGCCATTTAAAGGCTTAATCTCTTTATCATGTGGTATTTTGAAGCCTAACTTTGTTCTTGTTAGGCAGATCAATCGCATTAATTTACAAAATGGGGGAAAATGTCACCCTTCATCCTTTAAATCTCAGCTCAGCAAAGAGCAGCATTAGCGAATCCAACCGCCAGTTTCCCATATTAGCAGGAATAGGTGTCATGGGAGACTTGACCTACAAATTTTAATTACCACATGAAAAATTCAGCTCCTGAGATGAATAGCGACATGAAGAAAGAGCACAGGTCTGCTTTGCAAATTAACAATTTAAGGACTGGATATTCAGCAGCACCAGCTAAGGTTACTGTGTTCATACAAGGTAGAGGGATTTTACACCTGAACAAAAATGCTTGGAGCACTGCTTCCTTCAACTGAACTTGTCCTTTATTGTTCTATGAAACTGTAATGTCTTTACTAGAGGACATGTTGTGCTGTACCCTGTTCAACTCTTCGATATCGGAGTTTATGAAACAGGTATGGGAGAAAAACACACCCCAATATCCCCGAGTTTCAATACTAAAAAGGGCATTCATTGATCTAACATTTTCCCGGCCACCTTCAAAACTACTAATGATCCATCTTGACCAGGCTGTGGCCTCTCTAACCAATGGGTAAAGTTAAAGGCCTCCATTATTTTGCTTAGAACACAGTTGTACTATTTATTAATTTTGTATTTGTTTGTTATTCAGTCTTTCTCTCTTTCTTCTTCCACTGTTTCATATATTGATTCTGCTATCTTGTGTGTTAGTGTGATATGTGGAAGTCTTAATGGAGAAAAGGCTAATTACTAAATTAAAAGCAATTTTGGTTCCAGCTATACCGTAATACATTATTCTTTGTCTAATATTATTTGCACAGCTTAAAGATATCTAAAGGTAGCATGTGACAGTCATTGCTGTTATCAGGTGAAGGAAATTTGTTCTGTTTGTAGTCATATGAAGCTGTGGTTTAACAATCTGTGCTACAACAGAAATGACTAGTACAACAGGAAAGAAGCTCTATTATAGGTCATTAGAGGGAGACAACTTTCTGTAGGCATAAAAAGGAAATTACTAAGTCATTTCAAATGTTGTTTATACAAACCATGCACGTACAGTAATTAAAAATTGAAATAAACTACTGATCAAATATTGGGAAAAATCCTTAATACTCAATTAGCTATCCTAACCTGACTTTAATTTTCTGACAGTGTGATGTTATATGGGCTATAATTACAGTTTAATAATTACAGTTAAGATGTAAATATTAAACAGCTCCCCAAATATAAAATTCATGTTTAATATATTAATATTGGACGTGCTGCCGAAGCACTGAATCTAAGCAGTTCTTTAAAGTCAGTTAAAAAATTTTGCAAAGTCAGTGCTTAAAAGAGGAAATAATCTGAATGTTTTTCAAGATCGTCACCTGTTGTCACCTGTCACCTGTCACCTGTTGTTTTAAAGCAGAATCTTTGTTCTTTTATATACTAGTAACCCTTTTAGCCAAATAGAAGTGCTCTAAAGAAGAGCTGGTTTGCTCTTTTTCTTCTTGTTATTTGTTTATCACATGCCCAATTTACAACTCATCAACAAGTGTTTGAATTTCATTGAGAAACCTCTTTGTCAACTGAATAAATAGAGAAATTAGGCCAGATTACATAAATCCACAATGCACTAGCCAGGAAATCGGGATGACACCCCTACAGTGTCAGGTGATCTTTAATGACCTGGTATTAGGACATTTACTTCACACAATTATTGGTTTTATGTCATTTTCTTTACCTTTACTGGAGCAGGTTAGAATATTACATACGTCATGCTGTCTTCTAATACAGCATTACTCCTCTTCTTGTTAACAACAGAACTAGCTTAGTAAATCTATCAATAGCAGTCAATTTGAAAAAAAGTGAATTATTCATAGACTGTACAGAAACTGATGCTTTGGCAATCACATTGAATTTTGATCCAGCTTCGCCTCCTTAGGTTTCATATAATCTGTCTGACTTCAGAAGGTCCTTTTCAGAAGATGCTGTCTGTGAAGACGAAATTGATGCACTGTCTAGCCATTTTTTTGTTGTTTGCTGAAATGATGGACAGATCATACATGCCACAAAGGCCATTCAGTACACAGTGGGTTAAAGAAACTTAACAGCTAAAGTCTTTTAACTGTCACATAAGCCAGCAGCTTTTAGACAAATTGAACAAAATAGCCCTTTCAGCTCAGAAAGCGCGTGACTGGCCACACAAAGGACCCCTTCTAGAAAGTGCATGAATGCCGCCATTATACCCTCAATCCAGCACTGAGCACTGCATTTCACACCTACCGCCACCTGTGATTAGCTTTTTTACAGTTATTATAGAATGCTTTGATGGCCATGATTGTTTAAAAGCCTCAACAAGCATGATAATGTGACTTGAAGACTCAACTCTTTATCTTTCCCCCTTTCCTGAACTGCAGCCGTCACACCAATTTACTTCATGCACAGGAGAAAAATAGCAGGTCTGGAGGATGCACTCAATGAGAAGCAGATTTGATTTTTGCTCTCTCTTTCATTCCCCCTCTCTAAACCTAGATATATAGGAATCACACGCTTTCAGAGCTGGTCTGTTACACAATTTAGACTGGTTAAGCGTCATGCTCAGACTGTCACCAGCTGATGCTGCATTTCAAACACAATGTGTTCATAAGCATAATCAGTTTGACTGATCAATGACCAAGTCATTCAACAATATGTGAATATAAAGCACCCAGAATCAAATAAACTGCTTTTAACTTTTCTTTCTTGTGGGGGATAATACAGGTTAGCGTGCGTCTTGATAAAAAAGTGAAGAGATTTTATATGTGAAGCATCAATACCATGATTATAACACACACATTCAAATCTTTGTGAAATGATTGCCTTACTTCTAATGAACGTTAGCATATATTTACATTTACATGAGTGCTATTAAAGTAGATTTGGAAAATATACAGCCTAGGTATAGCAGTGACCTTGTTCAAAATGCAAGACAAAAATGTCAAGCTACAATCACACTGCAGCATCTAGGTAATTCTGTATCAACTCAGTAAAGGTCTCCAGCATTTGCAAATGTTGTGTGAAATTCCACCTTGCTACATACAATTGAAACATGCCTCTTGAATGTAGGAAAGTGGTCAGTGACTTCAGGATTGTCATTAAAACGCAACACTTTTGAAATTAATTTTCATACTGAATATGGTACATACAGTACTGCAGATCTGTTCCTGTCAAGGCACTGTCATGTGTTATCTTCCCCATACAGTCAAACAAGTAATTTCTTAGAAGAAACCTAATTTATAAAGCAATATTTATTGCTGTGGAACTTTGGATTTTGCTTCAATTCAGGTTAAAAATGCAATGTATTATTCTAAACCCTGTTTGGAATGTACTTAAAAGTTCCTGTAATGACAAGATTTTCAGGTCAGTCACAAAAATATAGAATTAAATGGGCTTTGGCAATAGTCTTCCTGGGAACCACCCCCGCATATACAAAAAGTCAAAATATTTCATTACTGTATTTATGTGAAGCACTTAAAGATAAGCCATTAATGTAGCTGAAATCCACCAAGGCTCCACTATCTGTAAACAGGCATACAAGTTAGCCACCCACATACATAGATGCTGCCATTATTCTGCTACCAAATTCAATTTAATGCTCACATCACAGTCGATATAATTGAATCTTAAGATCCATTTTGAAGAATTAGCTGTATTTAATTCCGCTGACTTATTGTGTCCAGTTAAACTAAACATATTCAATTACATTAACGCACTTTAATTTACTTAAACTAGACATTATTGCCTCAGCATATCTTTTCCCCAGTGGATGCCCTACTAAGAACTCATTTAGAAAAATGGGATGAGAATTGTTGGAGGACAAATGTCACTCAGTTTGGGATTGTGAGGGTCGGGACTTGGAAAGAAGCATGTTAGCAAATAAAGATGAATAAGTAAGTGAGTGTTAAAGTCATCGGTTGTAGTTAAGGCAAGTCGAGATCAGCTGGTCAGTATGGGACATAAACACCATATCTGCCAAATGCAGAAACAGCATAATTTTGACACTGTAAAGCTAAGGGGAAGTAAGCATACTATTCACTTTTACATTGTTTAGACCTCTTGCATAGTATGTACATTTATTTTTTGAAGACTGGACACTGTAGAATATATTCAGCTATAATTTATAAAATGCATAGACTTTCTGTAGTATGTCTATTTTTAACAAACCTTAACTTTTTAATGATTCCCAATCTAATTAAAATGAGCAATTTGTCAGTAATCCAACCATAAACAGACCACAACCCTGCTACAATTTCCACCCTAGAAAATGTAATCTGAGTGAAAAAGTAACTTCCATGACAATGGATATCAACTTCAGTTCAGGTCTCACTGGTATAGTATCATGTTAATGTCTCAGACATCGGAGGTTCTTAGCATCTTTTTTACAAGACGACAGTGGCAGATCTTGCTTTAGCAATATAAAATAATGAAAACCATAAACGAGGGCCTCTCCAAGGCAGCATAGGAAGTCATCCGAGCGTAGGCTGAGCTCTGAGATTGCGGGATCAAGCCTGGGTCATGCCCCTCCCCGACTGCTACTGGGTTTCCTCAAGCAGTGGTGTAGCCGAGGGATAGGCTGGGATGAGTCAGCCAGAGCTCTCTCTTGGCCATCACACGTGTGGTTAGGGGGGTGAGGGATGTGCCACTCCTTCTCTAATCGGAACCCCCAGTAGTGGGCCGTGCTGCCTGTGACGTGTTAAAAGGCGAGCGGCTGGAAGGTGGGAGGGTCGGAGGGGCTCTTCCTTCTGCAGGCTGTTACAGAAGGAAGACATGAGGCCTGATGGGTGGGCAGGCTGGGAAAACCTGTCTGCACTTCCTCGTTTTCTCTGCGTGGGGTACAGAGAGTGCTGCTTCCGAGCCGATCATCAATTGCAAATCAGGCGGTCGCGTAAAAGAATCATTTAACGCTATTTTATTTGAAGAAAGTCATGATTTCATCTTTCGAAGTCACAAAAAAAAATTTGTTCCAAACTCCTGATGGCAATGTTCCTTGGAAAAGTAAACACGGATGAAAGCCGTACCTGGGAGCAAGTGTTTTTCAGAGTGATCGACTGAGCTCTCGAGTTCAAACCAGCCAGATCAAGGGCTTGCCAGCAGCGTAACCCGGGGATCCATCACTCAAGCATCAGGATTCATTCAGTCTCATCCTCAGTCCATGATGCTGCCTGGTAAAGGTTCACCATAGCCCTGCTTTCCGCAGAACCTTTAGCTGAGGGGCACAGACACAAAGGCTTCTGAGGGAGCCAGAGCAGCGCTCATCAGAAAGAAGAAGAAAAAGCTTTCTTGCAGCCAAACACCTTTCCAAGTCCTGCACCACAAAAACAACTCCGATCAGCTTCTGTGTCAGTTAATATTAGTTCAGTAAGCCGTTTTCTGGCTTTGATTTCCAGGGTTTCGGGGAAAACAGGCTGTTAATATCCCCCTGGATGAAGAGCCTCCAAGATGCTGCCAGTTTCATTTCAGCCAAAAATCATTTCTGTGAGTTTTAATTGTTTTTAATGTATCAATTAATTGATCAGGGAGGCCTTGGAAATGAAAGATAAGCCTGTTTCATTTCGCTAAATGGCAAGAAATGAAACAGCTACAAATATATGAACATGTAGGAGCCAAAGAAGATACAGTACAATATTCTCAATTACTTGAGCAGCATACGCAGGATACAGTAATACAGTAATAGACTACCCAGTCTAATAAATCAATATGAGCAAAAACAGGAAGCACTGTCCTATTGCGCTGGTAGAAAAAAAATGATTAGTTGATTTAGAAGCCTCGAGTCCTAATCCTAATAAAGCATTAACCTAATATCGAACCTTCTTCTTCAGCAGTATACAAACAAGCAAAGTGTAAGCCTTTGAAATTTCGGCCTAATCTACCATATAACACTAGGGTGTTGGAAAGGATAGTCTGTTAGGAAATAGGACCACAGAGCAGCTCATATGGGCAGACAGGAAGCCTCAGAGGGCAAAGTTGAGATTATGTGCATGCCCTATGAGGTGTACTGCGACTAAGATGCAATGTTTTAGTGAGTGTGTGCGCCTTGGGGGGGCTTCAATGTGTATGTGTGCATTGGCGTGTGTTTGTGAGTGTGTGTCAGAGTAATATTCACAGGACTGGACAGCTGTACTCACAGGGGGATCTGCAATCAGCCCGCCAGGAACTGCTTCTGTCCTTCAACAGGCAATTAACGCTGAGTCCATTACAGCTCCCGGGGGGGAGCCAGAGGGGGCCGAAAAAGGCATCATCTGAAAGGTCAGTGCCTGGGAAAGAAGGGCAGGGAGCTGTGGCAGGCGAAATGGAGTGGAAAGCAGGAGCTATTTGTCACCCACCAGTAATTTGCTCAGGGATTTCCAATGTTTTTCAGAAAGTGTAAGCGCGTGTCACTGACAGGAGCGTAAATAAAATCACAGGCGCTGCTGGGGCCAGCCTGTCTTTGCAAGCTTCGGCTAGTTTGTGTGTTGTTTGTTGTGATAACGTTCTCATGTGGTCGAAACTAGAAGCCAGAAAGGAGGGGAGGGAGGGTGAATGGAATGGAGTTGTTTATTTTGGCTGGTCAGTTTTACATAAAAGCTAGCAAAATATCGTTTTTATCTTCCTGGAGTTCGAATGACCTCATAGTATATATTTATGCATATTCTGTTGAGTCAAGCATTTATGTGTTATTGTGTAACAGGAGTGGCAAACATCAGTCAAGACACAGCTGGGCAATTTGCAGTCAGTAGGTCTCGACAGAGTCAAGGGTGAAAGTGGATTTCCAACCCAACAAGATAGCAGGGCTGATAAGCACGACACAAAAATAACAGCAGATTTACTTCTGCTACAAAAACGCGTGCCCATAAATAACACATCAGGACTCAGGCACACTCATGCACTGTCACAAGTACAACTCATAAGCTAGTATGAACCTGCTCATCGGGATGTTCTGAAAGCCTTAGTTCAGCGGAGTATCCATTGGAGAAGAGCTGTCACATACAGTATAAAAGAAGTTAGTATGGTGCCAACATGCTGGAAATGTATGCAGGCACCTTCATCTTGTTCTTCGTCTTTGTCATGTTCTTGTACAGTATATACTGTACTAGGATATACTAGGAAAAAAGAAAAATGCTAAATACAGTACCTCCGCACTGCATGCAGAAGAAAAATAGAGACTAAAGACTTTGTGGTTGTACTGTAAGGAGGAGCTTAACTACTTTACTACTGTGGCACCAGGGAGAATCAATTTTGGCAGGGAAGCTGCCACTATTCAAGCAAATAAGTCTACATTTCAATAATCTAAATCTGTGCTTAGCCTTTTGAAAACTCCCTTAAGAACTTCTTCTTAAATCACCCATTAAATCAAGAGATTTAATATAAGAGAGAAAGAGAGACGAGTAGCTTGGGAATCTGACGTGCTCACTGAATGGGTAGAGCAGTCTTTTTTAATGTGTGCAGTAATGGAGGAAAATTCCAGCATTTTCAAAAGAAAGCAGCCTTCCACTGACAAGTATATTCATTAGAACTTTCATTAAGACATTACTGTGGGTGAACACAGTCTCCTCAGCGAGAACTCGAGACTTAAAACACTCTGTCGCCTGTTTACAAAGCAAGACATACACTGGGCACAGCTGCAACTAATAAGTAAAACCACTTATTTTAGGGTAGACCAAGGATTTGGCAGGACAGGCATGACAAGGACCAACCAACGTCCTTTCTTTATCGAAGATCTTCCCTCAAACCCTTTCCGTAGTCAGCAAATACTTCACAGGGCTATTTAGCTTTGGTCTTTCTCATCTAAGCATACTTTGTAATCTTTGTTTTTGGCAATTTCTCCTTCTTGGGTTAAAAAAAAGTTAAACTGACATTTGTTATCAATAAGAGGATTGAAGTAAAAGCCCTGTTCTCCTCATGGTGGCATACGCACCAGTATTTGTACTAGAAAAACAAGAAAGTAAAATCTTTCCATTTTAATACTTGGCTGTTCTTGAAATATTTCCAGTTTTCCTCTTTAGACCTGTGATATACTGCCAATGTGTCAATCGGAATGCCCCTGAAGGGAGAAGAGAGCAGAATCATTCCCACCAATCTCTGGCACTTGTTTCTGAGGTTGTCAGGAAAAATGCCCCGTGCTGCCAAACAAAAAGAAAAAGTCATAGACTTCCTCTTGCCTTTGCGTATGTGCCTAAATAAAAATGTTTTCCTTGAAACTTAAGTCTGCGAGTGAAAAGGCTTTTGAAGTTCGGGAATTTTTCAAGACATTTTCCTTTTGTGACAATAATGAGTGTCAATCAATGGAGGCACAAGCTTTTGTGTTTTATTATAAACTTTTTAAAATAACGCCTTTAAATCTACCATCGCAAACTCTAAAACTTCATAACTATGCGGTTCAAGTTTCTCAGTGAATATCGGTGACTTATTTCTTCACTTACAGTAAAAGTGCAAAAAGATTTGGTTTCAATTGAACAAATAATTCAATCCAAGAGTACAAACTGAAATTTCTGATTCTGCTTTTTCTTCCTTGGCCAATTAAACAAGACCCAACTCTTAACTAAATTCCATGGTGTAGAGTCACTTGAAGAAAAAAGACTTGGAAGAAAAAAAATCATTTTTTGCTGTAACACAATCCAGCCCTGTGAAAACAATTTACATTTTATTATTTTTATAATTTTTCTTTCTTGTGAAAGACACTTCCAGTCCTTTCGTCACACCTACAAAGAGCACAGGGATAGCGGACTTGACAATTCCTACACTAAATCCCTGCCTAAGATTCCTTTTGAAAAAAACTGGTAAATGAGAAATTCTATGTACAACTACGCGCCTTATGCCTAACACAGCGAGGTCTATTATGAAACAGAGAACAATAATAGAAAATGCTGCCTATTCTGAAAGTTCTAGGGTCTTTCTCATCTTGAAACAAATGTTATAAATAAGGATGAACAGAGCCAATTATTTCTAGACTGTAGAAAAGGTTGTTATGATAGAATAAAAAAGAATAGTGGTTCCAACTTAATGCTAGATTTTTTGCTTTTAAAAAGGATTTCCAACATCTGGTTTCAGCTTTACCTACAGTAAAATGACTCCGGGAAGAACAGGTGTGAATATTGTGAGGGGCTCTGTAGATGTCACATTACATCTGTGTGCTTGCTTTAAATTTTTTATTAAGTAAAACAACAAAGATTCTGATAAAAAGTACAGGTACACCAGAAAATAGTCTAAAGTGGTAGGAAAGACTGACAGAGAAATGGAGAGACAGAATATATAAAAAAGCACAAATTCACAGCAGACATCTCTTATATAAGATAGAAAGGATCATGCAATTATTAACACTGAAACAAAGCAATGAACCGGGGGAGTAAAAAAAAAATCTCAATATGGTGTTAAATCCACTTTTATTATTCTTCTTCTCTTCTCTGATGGAAGATATTTATTTTTTATAAACCAGAATCTATAAGGGTTTGAGGCAAAGCTTTATTACCAAAATTGCTTTTTGAACCTAAAAATGGACTTGGAGCTGACTGCATTTCTCAATTATAGCTGTTTACTCCATATTCTATAAGGAATTCCCTCAAGTGAAACTGCGCTTGGCCTTAAGGTTAAGTTATAAAAGAGGTAATTTATTTTTAACACCTCCAATTCACCTAAGGTGAGATGCAGCTTCTCGGGAGAATTATTGATGTGACCTGACAGGACTGTAAATAGTATCCTAACACCGGGGAGTCTACCACCCTGCCCTTAGACGCCTGATCATCACCTTACAAACAAATCACTTGTTCTCACATCGCACTGCTTCACTTTCACGGAGGGCAAACACTTTCCAACAAGAGCATGAATGACAGAGGTGGAAATTAAAACTCCGCTGCCACAAGAGCAGTGTGTTTTCCCACTCATCATTAATTCAGGTCCGAGTAAAACTGAAACCACCACTTTCTATCAAGATTCTCTAAATGAGATAATTGGGAGACATTGTGAATGTAAAAGAGAGTGAAACTGTCTTCCATGTCCCTGACGAATAATGCTTTTTACTGTTTCTTAGCTACTGAAGCGCACAGTGAAACGTTTTTTTTTTCTTGTTGTCTTAGGAATTAATTCTTACACATGCGCAAAACACCACAATTTGCAGCACGATAGAGGAAGGTCTTCCTTGTTCACGGCAGGGGGCAGTACGAGCAGCGCTGACAGAGCCTTACAAGCAGTGTGTCATTTTCCCAGCCTGGAGAGGTCAGCCGCCAGCAGTGTTAAACCATGGGTTGGCTCTGCCTGCTGAGGTCTCACATTCAGATAACTGCACTCGGCAAGCTACTGTCCTCCAGTCCGGCACTAGCTCATCCGTCTGCCCACAAAGCTGATGTTTGGGTTACACTCCACCATATTAAAACAAGTTATGGCTGAATACAAGTCTTACAGAATAACCTTCCTAACGCATTATATGGAAGTTCACACACGTATGAAAATAATCTTAGTACTCTATCTTACACACCTTTAATTTAGTTTTACACTCCTGCAGTATCGCATACAGTAGAGCTGTTTGGAGCCACTTAGTTTAAAGTCTACAGTACCTCTAGTCCAGGGGTCTCTGAAGTTGGAACCTGGAAACTTGAAGAAGTCCCAGTCCAGTTACTGAAATAGGTCACGTTGAACATCAGGAACACTTTTATCAAGTAAAGAATCTCTGGTTTTTCAGGACTGCAGATATTCTGATTTTTGTTCCAATAATCTCTAGTTTAAATGACCAGTTTAAATCACAACAGTTAAATTGCTCCAGCTCTATAGTAACTGACATTTTAATGGTTACCTACAATGCCAAGAAAACATTTGTGAACCCCCAGTATAACTGTATAAATTAGGATCTTACCAATTCAATGGAATTTGAGATGCAATGGAGAGTAATGTAGGAACAAATGAATAACTAACAATCAAAAGTATGTGAACTTTTTGAGTTTGGTCCTCATCCTACACATTAATGTAATACACATTCATGCAATGAGCAAAAGAGATTTCAGGATACCTCAGAAATAGTAGCCGACACTCATCAGTTTGGAGAGGATTATAAAACCATTTCAAAGCATTTAGGGCTCCATCCTGCCCCTGTCAGATAAATGAATGGTATTCTATAAATGGAAAATATTCAAGGTTGCATGCAATGTCTCTGCTCAAAAGTGATCACCTTGTCAAACTTCCAAAGAGCAACACAGAAATCACAAAGAACCCCAAACTTTATTATTATTATTAAAGTAACATCTAAGGATGCACAGTCCTGTCTTACTAGGGCTAATGTCTGTCTTCATGCCTCAAACATCAAGAAAAGAACAAAAGGGAATGGACTGCATGAGAGGGAGCCAGGAAGAAACCGCTTTCACATCTTTGGAGCCACCTGAACTAGTGCTTGTACACAAACTTGTTTATCAACAAGTATCTTCTGGACAACCCAGCAAAGGGAAAAGTAGATCCTGCAATCTTGTCTCCATTTATTTCTAAATATACCCTTGAGAAAAATGCTCTGCTTGCACTGCGGAGCAGCTGCTAGGTAATAATGAGAAGGCCATTTTCAGAACACTATGCATTTTGTAGAAGCACAATTTGTCTGAAATTAACAACCAATATGATTTTCCTTTCCAGCCAAATCTAAAAAAGAGACATGTTCTAATAGTTACCTACAGTGAGCACTGGCGTTCTAGAGGGAATACTCCTTGCAGTTTGATCTTGCCACTTTGAAGAACTTCAAAGTCCAATCTGCCCTCGGGCCTGGCACACATCTGATCTCGCATTTCTGCTGCCCACACAGTTTTCACAGAACACACAGACTTCTGAATCTTCTGTAGAAGAGCCTTAAGTCTGACCCAGCTTAAATGGCCACTACCAAGTTCATCAATACTTGGTGAAGTACTTCAATTTCAAAATAAGAAAAAATCGTATGGCTTCCATTAATAACATGCTCTACATAAGCTGCAATCTATCTTCTGGTCAAGGGTGGAACTGAACGAACAGACAGTGTGGCAGTCCATCAGGAATTGTTATTCACAATTGGCCAGGCTGTGACCCAGGAACAATGGAATGGTGTTGAATTGTGACTGGAATCTTTCAACTTTTTTTTATTTGCTTGCTACAGTAAAACTGCCCCAGGACTCCTCTGTCAACATCCATCAGTGCAGATAGGCCCCACTTAATAAATGTTTATCATAGAGGGATAGGGACAGGGGCTGTCCACCTTCATTAACCTTGCTGGCTTCTGTTTAAATTCAGGTCTTTCCCTTGCAGGTCTAACATTTATCCTATGCCTGGAAACAAAGGGACAGAGCCTTCACTATCTTCTTAAGTATTTTATTAACCTCAAATTGGCAACATTGTTCTGCCAACATTTGCTCAAGCCAATATACAGGACAGTGGATACTATCTCCATCACCACTCAATCTTATTCTAAGAAGGAGAATAAGGAGCCATACAATTTGTAAATGCTATTCTGATGTTCCTAAGCACACAAAACTGCTCAGAATTATCCAGGCTATTAAAAGTCACTCCATTAAGTTTGGTCATTCCTAATGGTACACATTCACACAGTGTAGGATGAAGGCTTTTACTCCATTGATGAAGTTTTACTCCATTGATTCTGCTTCAGCAAAGTGAAGCTGATTTAATAACTGCCTATAAAAAACCGTGATAAGGCAGATTTAACTTTTTAAACCCTGGCAGGTGAAGAACTTTGCCTCTAACATGTCAAGCTATTACTACTACACAATGTTGTAAGAAAATAAACATCTTGAATACCTCTTCTTTAACGCCAGTCGACAAGAACTCATTCACTAATTTCAGGCCCAGGATACTTGATGTAGGTTCTATTGTTATTAAGGCAAAGGAAAAGGATTAAGTATTTTAACGTTATTCACATCCTAACATTGCTCACATTACATGACCATAAATCCGAATAAACTGAGGGATGTCTGCATTGAAATATTATGATCCCTGCATGTACAGGACTGCTGTGCTGAAATCCTTTGTGCAAAGTAAAGCAACCATCTTATGTTTCATTAGTCCTGAGTTATTAGAAGAGAGAGAACCAGTGAGAATAGGCTTCTTTCACCAATGAGATAATATTACAAGTGACATCTACCATTACTGCCTTCCAATTAAGTAGCATTTCAAAGACAGTGCTGCTAGCAGTTCAGGGAGCAGACCTCATGCTACCAGACTTTCAGAGACAGGGCAGATGATATTCTGGTGACACCAATGACTTTGTTACTTTTTCAGACTAATAGAAAGGCTTTGGGCAGACCAATACTACAGAGACCAAAAAGGGAAAAAATTCAAGCAAGCAGCTGGGGAGCTACCAGAAAGTTAAAAAGGAGAAAACACCTACTCTCTAGCATTACAGGCTTTTTACATTTGAATTTTCTAAAGTTCTGTGTACCCGCCATCTTAAAAAACTTGGACTTCAACTGACATAACAAATTGCACAGCAGCAGAGCAAAACCCATAAAATCAATTAAAAATTAGCTTGAGGATACATTACTCACAGCACCTTTTAAAAGAAGCTCTCTCCACCAGTTATTATTCTGAACTGGTTTTAGTAACAGAGCAATCAAAGATCTCTAATTATTCGAAGTATTGCGTGTTGCAACCTACAATTTCACCACAATGTACAAAGCATTTCTGTTTCATTTTTGAAATTCCGAATAATGGTTGCTAATATTCTAGCATGCTTCTTAATTACAGATTAACCAAGCAGTTCTTGTTCTGAAACAAAAACTAAGCAAAACACAGAAACACCACTACAATGCTTTTTTTTGACCCCATCAATATAACCATGCTTTGTCACTCAAGATGGAGAGAAACACACAATGGAAAAGAGAAACACACATTCAAAATGTTATTTAAAGTGTCTAATTTTACACATTCTTGCAATGGACAAGCAACACCAGGACTAGTTTTCTGATGATGGATGGATTGTTTTTAAGCAAGCACCACTATGGGCCCTAAGTGTCTAAACCCAGGGCAAAAACTTTGCCAGCGGTGACCTACTCATGCTGTACAGCCCCCCAGCTCGTTCAGGGTCAAGAGAAATTCACTCTTGCAACAAAACCTCTGTTACCAGAATACATCTCATTTATGCTCTCCAGAATGTAGGACTGAACAAAAGAAAATCCAAAGGAAATGAAGGACACACCCTGCAGCCTCCTCCCCTAGATCTCTTGTGTGTTTTGACCAGAACTGACCTTCCATCTGCTGACTGGGTCATGTGTCCTACTCCAGAGGTGTCTAAAGACCAAGACAGGGCATGATAGTGAAGCTTCTGTTGATCATATTCCCAGCTCAGAATTTGGCGACAACATTAAGCCTCAAACTTTTAAAAATACATAAAAAACCAACCACAACAACTGGTGGCACATTTTTATGGACATTTTGATTTATTGCAGTAGCAGGCCATTTACCGTGCCAAAAATGTAACTCTGTAGTAAGTAATGTCAAAGCAATATACATGTACACTATATATTTTTATATTTTTCTCTTGCGTTTTATTCACTTATATCTGCAGGACGGGGTTCATACGAGGCAGCTACTCATTTATAAACATGCATACTGCGATATTTTAAAACGTTTCCAAGCATCAACTGTGGCAGTAAACAAATAGGTATAATGAGGCTGATGTTTCAAATGTGACTGCTTGTTATTATTCAGAGCTGCAGCAGAAACAATGGCATTGCTGTGTTCTTTACGGCAACATATTCAACCTGTTCTTAAAGGACCCTTTTACTGTTTTAACAATGTGATCCCTGGATCATCATGAATTATGGAAAAAAGAAGACACCAACTGAGCACTGCATCTTTAACCGTGAAATATCTCTTCAGATGCCTTTTGGTTTTGAAGTAATGATATAAAATTCATTTCATCTCCTCCTTTTTTTCCATGCCTGGCTCTTTCATACATACATCAGTCTTGTCATATCTGAGGAATTATTAAAATAAGACAGAGCCTGCTGTATCAGAGACTAGAAGCTTCTTTGAGCCAGGACTCTCATGAGAGAAGCAAGCACAATCTCATTAGCTGGTGCTGAGAAAGGCGTCCTAGCCGCGCAAGTTCAAGGTGATAGAAGATTAGGGCGTTTGGCCTCAGCTCATTCTGTATGCGCTGTGCATCCCTCTCTGCCCGTGAACATGAAATTACATTGAACCTGGGGAGTCTAACTCCATTAATTTTAAATGGAAGATTAATTTAACAATATGCAGCGGATATTTGTTACAAACCTATCATGTAAAAGTGACGTTTGGCAATAAATTGCGGGTGGCTCATGCTGGCTGGTAGCCCCAGCACAAATAAATCAGGAGGCATTTACAGTTAATCGCTGTTTTTTAAAGACGGACACACACAGCAGATAGGTTTCTTTGATGAAAGATTGGGCAACTCAATTTCGAGAAACAGGATTTTCTATTAAGCCTGCCGTCTCCCATTTTAAGGGATGCCTTTTTCCAGGCCTATCAAATACAATCTTTGAAAATGGTGGCTGGTAATTTTGTATGTTCATAGAGGGCTATTTGTGCTATCAGGTCTGTAACCCTTCCCCTTCTTGTGAGCCCAGATATTTCTCATGTTTGTTCATTTCTTATTTACGTGTTTATTTATAGAAGGACAGGGAGTGTACTGGAAAGGAAGAGAAAATGTCAGCTCTTTGCTTATTACGGGCCCGAGCCAGCACCTGGACTGCAAGGCATTTTACTTGTATTTTTGCAAGAAAGAAAAACAAAACACATTTCTCACTGTTTAATTGACACAAAAACATTCCCGATAAAGGAGAAAATGAGAAAATAAAAGAGACATACCATGAAAATCAAATAATATCAGTGAAAAAAAAACAATTTGCCAAAACATTGGTTGTTCTGAATCTAAAACACAAAGAATGAGTAGAAAAATGCTATCAACATGCTATGTAATATGAATATATAGTATCTTCAGATTTATTCATGCCCTTGATGAAAACTAAAATAAGAACAAAGTTTTATCTACTGGATTGTGATTCTTGCTTAAAAATATTCTTAAAAAAAGAGCATTTGCCATGATAACATTTATTCACATCTCTGAGTACATCTGTAACTCATTCTGTTATACAGTATGAACTTTTTTGTTCTGATTTCTCTGGGGGTATGAATAAATCTGGAGGACAGTGAATATGTTTTATTCGCACACACAGTATATAGAAGATAGCTTGCAGCATACAACCTCTGAAACAAATATAAATGCAATCAATGCAAGGGTGTGTAACTAAAATGAATAGTACAGCTTCCACATGGATTGGACCTGTCAAAGTGAGATACATATCTCATAACTTAATGGCAGAAGGCATTGCAATTTCTAGTCACGTATCATGAGTGCTCAAGTTATATTATTATATTAATTCTCTGTACTGCATACACCAGGCACCACCACAGGTCTGCCGAATCACACAGTCCGTGATACTTTTAATGTGTAAGTGAAACATTAATTTGCAAGTAAAAAAAATGATTTAGTGGCTAATCTTCGTGGGCAGAGAAGATACGGCGCTCTGACTTTCAGTTTCATAAGTAACCCCCAGGTCCGCACGCATCCTGCGTCTCTAACTCATTTCTGCACTTTAATGCGGAATTTCTTAAGGGACCACATCGCCTAATTAGAGGAATTGATAACTGCACCGCTTCATAATGAGGCCAATACATTTCAAAGTCATTAAAGATAACTAAAGCAATAAGTCTGTGTTTAAGCGCCACTTCCTTAGATTTTTAAGCTACTGTGTTGAGGTTATAAAGAGAGAGAAAAAAAAGCAATCCCTGCCTAGTCAACTGTAAATGCTAGGTTATTGGAATCTTTAAAATAGGCAGCAAGGAGAAAATTACATGGCCAAATCTCCTTTTCCCAGTTAATGAAGAATTAAGGCTCCCATTTACCATATTAGAAGGTTCATCAGAGGTCTCCACAGCGTATCGCGCTTGTTTGACAGCAGTGTCAATTTAGCCACGAAAAAGCTCAGAAGTGCGTGTCAGTACATCATTCATAACTGTCACATCTACTTATCTCTCTCATTGTCACCATACTAACAAAATTCAGGTCAGGATTTTTTTTTAACTATAGCTTAAAGGTAACTTGCTCCACAGATGTCTGCTTGCAATCAAAAGGTATTACGCACAGCTTAGATCATCCCTATATAACTTCCTCCACGGTTCTGGACTTTATTTTTGCCCTTAGCTTTAAATACTTGAGATGTGTGAAACTAATTTAGGCCACTGGCTTAGACATGAAAAGAGTGGTATTAGATCAAATTCCTCAAACCTGAGGAACAAATAAAGGTATATCAACAACAACAAAAAACGTACTTTGGGATCTGTTAAGAAAGCAAAGGGTATATAAAGGTCTGTATTGCTTATGATTTACCTTTTTAATCTAAGCTAGGGGGGAAGAAATTGGATTATCAACCTTTTCTTTAGTCTAAAACAGCTATGGGTACTTCCTAGCCAAATCATGAGTTGAAGTAAGTGGGGTGGATTGTAAATGTGAGGACCTTGTAACCCTGCAGTTACAGTTAAAGTTGGACATCATTTAAACATGGCTTGGCTTTATACTGATAATTCATTTCAATTTGGGAATGCATGCACAGTATTATCACTGTTCATGTAACAAGAACGATTTGGTTAAGAATCCTCACATATCTTTTAATTGTTCGCTTAATGTGTGGCACATGCATTAATTAAGACTATTTATGCCAGTAGAACTCTAATGGTTTTATTTCCTATGATGCTTTCTCTGCTATAAATATTGCTATGGTGCACGGTGCAATTAAAATAAATTATTTAGAATGTTAAGTATATAATAGTCAAGAGAGAGATCTATTGGTCCCATTGATCATTCACTCTGTTCATTATAAATATTGCTATGGTGCACAATGCAATTAAAATGAATTATTTAGAAAGTTACATGTGCACTGTTCAAGAGGGAGAGAGATCTATTGGTTTCAGTGATCATGCATTCACTTCGTTTAGCTACGGGAAGTGAAGGTGCCATAACTCAAATGGATGCTTCAAATCCCACTATCGTTCTATTAGATAACAGCACAACAAATGAACCTTACAGCAATTTTGAGCTCTTGCTCTCAGATAAAAAGAAAAACCTTACTAGCGGTAGCTCATATATCTGGTTCTCTTTTATTCTTGTGAACATTAGCCAACTCTGGTGATGATCATATGCTGGGAACACTATTACCACTTCATCCTGTGCAACTGAAATTACACCAGCATTTACTCCCTGGGCCAACACATCTAAATATTCAGATGATGCTCAATGAAGGCAATTTGTCTCCCAAGGATGCCTCAATATAAGGAATAACACAGTACACAGCTGCAAGAGGTACATCACATCCCCTTCAGAAAAAGCAGCTCATTGGAGAAGAGTACCGGTGACAAGGGGTTAGATGTGCCATGAGGTGAAAAGCAGCAGAAAAGCATTAATCACCACTTAGCGTTCCTAATTACAAGTGGTAAAATCAAAACATACATAACAGGTGAATGTATGTAACTTGGATTTGCAGCTCTACAGAAGCACTAACCGGCAGAGGTGTTTTGTGTTATTCGTTTAAGTACACTATGCTAAGATGCAGGTGCCACTGAGAAACAGCTACACATGCTAAATTGATCCTATTTTAGCCCATGTTTTCACTCTATTGGCCTTGAAATTGCTCCTCTAAGGATCTTTTGTGGTATACTTATCATAAACTATGACAAACATAAGTAACTCCATGCAGCACAACTGCGCTCAGGGTGCCACACTCTTTCAGGAGCCCTAAATGTCTTAAAATAACTTAAGATTAAATGCATTTCCAGGGTACCCAGTTTAAGGCAGTTCTTTAGCCTTCGGCTGGCTTAAAGCCCATAAGTAATTTACTCATTAGTATTACAGCCTATTGTTTTCTAACTGTCTATTAGGTAGGAACTGTAGCATAGACTGTGTTCTAAGCAATTGAAGCTACCACAAAAAAGTATGTTTAAACAGTCCTTGTAAAATAGAGTATTAGCTTGCTGTTAGAGAGAATCATTACTGATTCCTACTAAATAATCTAATAAATAACACTTTCTGAACCAATGTTAGCTAATTGCACTGCATGCAATTAAAATTTAGTGAAATGCATTTTTAGCCTATTTGTATCACACTTCTTTCACAAGCTATGAATTCCGAGACGTAATGTCACAACCCCACAGCCTCCAGTAAATTAATTTTCAAAGAGCAGTCAAGAAGAACAAGCAAACAAATCTGCCCTCAAAAACATAATTTGAATTATTTGTATCTTTGTTAATGAGAATTGATATAATAACAATGATGATGATAATGTCTTACCATTTTTTTTATTTAAAAAAAAAAACTTTGGAAGCAATAATACAAAAAGATTGCTTGACCTCCTGGTATCATCCCGTTTTTATGAGTCTAAATTGTTTAGCTGCAAGCTGAGTGAAATATGCAGTTGAATTTAAATTGTGGAAGAAAAGTATTAACTAGGGCTGTTATTAGGTGTCTCAAAAGCATACTGGTTTCCTGCACTGCCAGTGTATAGACCAATTATATTACCTTATCATGCTGAGAAATTATTGTTCTGCTAATGCAGTACTGGTAAAACCAAACTCACTCCATTTTTAACCTTGGGGGACATATATTATTTGCAGCTCCCTTGCTGGTATCCTCAGATGGAAAACATATTCCATTAATCTAAATACAAAATTTGTTTCAAGCTCTTAAAAGTAACTTGAAAAATGTTAAGCACAAAGCAATAAGGTTTTTCATGCTCTCAAGATCACTAATGCACTGCGCCTCCTTTTCATTTTAAAGAAATGAACATTTTATTGTTCACTGTGGAATAGCTACTGCAATAAAGCCTGATTATTTATTGTGTATTCGGCAGGAAAAAAAAAATTGGGTTTAGGTGAATTACTTAATCAGCCAGGAAATTTTCTCCTGGTGGGAAAAAAGTAAAATTCTCTGTATGGAACATTTGAGGCATAGATATTAAAACCCATATGCAATTGAATCGCCATATAAGCTGCGCCAAACACTCGGACCCATTCAATGTATAAAATCTTACGACTCTGAAAAGTGAGTCAAAATTAAAGCAGCTTTTTACAAACATATAAAATATGACCTGAAAATAATTTTCCAAACAATTAAGACACTCACAGCGTAGCCCAGTAGACACATTTTTGTCTCTTTTGCAACATCTTCAGAATCTTGCAACAGATGCATGCCCATGAAGGAGCAGAACTCACACTGACCAATGCTCGTTGTGAACTTTTGCGAGAAATACCATGGAGTATGATACAGTCCGTGTGGAAAAGGGTCATAACAAAATAAAAAAAAATAACTGGAAACTCTGGTCTCTAAAGAAACATTTGAAAAAAGTGCGAGTATAATCTGTTCATTCCTGTTTACAAAAATCTGATTTTATCAAACCCAGTATTCCACCAGATACAGTTGTATATACTAGAATGAAAAAATTAATAGAAATACAAAGATTGCAAGACACAAACAATGTCATCTTTTTAGTATTCCTCTCACATGGTTGGCTTCTGCGGATTGCTTCTATCACATGCCCTTTCATGACCTCTGCTGTTGTTGCTGCTTAACGTAACTGAAGTATCAGCACTGTCAAACAATTTTGCAATGACACGGAGTCTCAGACAATGTTAGGCCACAACCAACAAGTAGTGAAAAACCCACACTGACAACACATTACAGCCCTGCCATAACCAATCATTGTCTTCACAAAGCCAAACGGCAGACAAATTATAGCAGAATATGTAACAATGCAAAATTTAAATTGGCTCTAGCTGCTTGCTGCTTAACAATAACGCTGATTCATTCACATTTCAAGCTATCTTTTCCACCTTAGAGTACACAGAGCGTTGTGTGAAAGACAAAGTAAGGCATCAGTGTTAAATGCAAGCTCACAGTTAATGAAGACACATATTCCTTCCAGGATGCACAGATAAAAAAAGTTATTTGTGTATTACATTTGGTCTTTAATAACACTATGACTATATGAAAACACATTAACCCAAGCATCCTTGCATTATCGACTATATTAAACTCAATCTTAGTGAAATTACCTGCATTAAGCGGGATAGTGTTACTGCGGTGAATTCTCGTTTAAAAATATAAAATGCCTAATTCCTTTTCATCAGCTTATATCACAACCATTTCAATTATGTTAATCCTGAATAATCTAGATGTTCTTGTGTCATCCCTATATTTCATAATCAAACAAAATAGGAATGAAATGCGAACACCACTACTGACTGCCAACGCACACAGAACTAAACCCCTGCAGTATTACTGTACCTTCCAGTGTCAAAAACATCTCCCTATCACAGTACATGTTAGTGTAGGAGCATATGAGGCAGAACACCACAAGGACCCTGTTAATGACACCTGCCTTCATAGCAGCCTTTGAAGATTTTGTTGTTCTCAATGAAAATCAAACAAGATGAAAGTGCATGGAGTTAAAGGCGTCTTTTTCTGCTCCATGCCAATTAGCTAGATTTCAAAATACCAATTAATAATCAATTGAAAATAATATGCATTCCGCTAAGGGTTTGCCCTAGCTCAGTCTCTCTGGAGAAATTCTGGAACTTTGCCCCACCAGTAACTCAATAGCACCCTCAGGGATCAGTACCCTACTTTTTAACCTCAGAGCTCATTATCAGCACTCTCAGTGGTGGAGTGTTAACTAGAGACCAATGAATTAGAAGCTGCTCTACACATTGAAAGCCATAAATGGATGAGCTTATGCATTGCTGAAAGATCAGTAACAAAGAGTCTGGGGAATAGGCTGCTGCAGAGTAAGGCTCTTTTTTATATATTTAGCTTTACACCTGCTACATTTTAGCAGCAGTGGCAAAATAACAGCATAATTCGCCATCTGTAGACATTTGAAATGATAAAGTAGCATCTCACCTTTACAGTTCGAGACGATTAGCTTTAAAAATGAAACACAAGCTTTCTTAACTAACATGCAGGGCACCCAGATGCATACAAACTGCACAAAATTGGACTAAAATGAAGAAATTGTCTGAGCAAGAAATGCTAAAACTGCTAAAATATCCGCTGGAGCTTAACGGTTAATTTTTAAGTGGTCTTTTTAAGCTGTATGTACTTAAATATGAATAAAAATAAAAATATCTTTGTATGACATTGTATAAGGTCCCTTCTCTTGATTCCTACCAAATGCCACAACATGTTTCAACTGAATTTTAAGTATTCACGTATGCATGCAGTCAGGCTACACATGAATAGATTATATAGTGCTGAAATATATGTGTAACTTATATGTATATTTATTTCTCAAAACATCATACAGCAACACCAGTCCATAAAGAACAATCTACCGCCTTCTGTCAAGATTAAAACACATTAAAGAATGAATTTCAGTAGAAAGCTGATATATTTCTAATGCACCTTAAGGATTAAGGAGCTGCAAAAAAAAATGGATGTTTCTATCAATGGCTCCAAAGTACAAAGAGAATTAGAGGGCCATAAAGATTTTAAAAAAATGATATCATAACTATTATGTGATTCAACAGAAAAAAACTTATTTATGATGACAGGTTAATAAATATATAAAATGAAATGCTGAATGAGATGTTTGTTATGTCTATCACTCCCAGAACGAGATGAGCAGGGTGATCCTTCATCAAAGAGCACACACAGCAGACACTGAAGCTCTGCTCTATAATGATCCCAGAGGACAACACTGGAGTGAATTTAATCAATGCAGGACTCACAATTGAACATGCCCTATCCTGTACACTAATTAAGTATGGTCAGCTGTAACTACTGGGTACATAAGTTTAAAATCCTAGTCCACCAATCAGATCTTCATATTCAATACATAACTGGAATATTATCAGTCACCTGTTAAAAGCAAAAAACACTGCTTATTGGTTAGTAAATTTGTGTCACTGACTAACTGACCTAAATGTCCACATGGATTATTCAGTATAAAGTCTTTTATTAATTCTCACATCAAATTTAACTGAAGGTTTCAAATATGGTTTATGCAACAGATACATTCCGTATACATACATACTTCAGTATTAAAACAGATATTCTTTTCAGAATGGCAATTCAATACAAAAGCTTTAAAATAATTATTTTAAGCAATAACTTTCTTAACATATTCTAAAAAAGTCAGGTTAACTGACACCAGTCTCAACTCAGGCTGCGAGAGCTGAAAGACAAAAAACAAAAACTTATTCTCTACTTCAGTAGATCTCCTTACAGTGTGAAATTTCTTTGAAGTTAAAACCAACAACAAACTAAGACAAAAAAACAGAGCAAATGGTGAAAATCAACCATCATATTCAAGAGCTGCATATTCTTCTGTGAGGGCACAGCCATCCGCCAGCAGCATACTGATTTTACCCAGCAGTGGATCTCATTAGCGTACAACACAAGAAAACAAAACGAACCCTCCCTTCCCTCCAGAGCCAGTGAGGCTGTTTCAAACTGAGTGAACTTGGATACTTTCCGTTGGACTTTTTTTACTTTTTCTTTCCTCAAGGTGCAGCCCAGGCCAAAGTTGTTTCCTTGACATAAACTTTTTTGTCAGGGACAGCAACGCTGCTCTTTAAAATGATGGATTGTTTCCTACAGCTAGAGTCTGGCTCTTAAATTAACATTATCAAGCCCTGACCCTCTATGCATTGAGTATTCCCCAAAGAAGCTCAGGAACATTTTACACCAAGTTGTTTCATTTAAACCTTCTTTCCTTTTCTTACCACTGGGGCTGATTAAGACCCTTGCGTTTCACTAAGAGTGCACTGTGAGACTTTATTACTTTCAGGATAAGAAATAAACAAGGTTCATCGACAGAACACAGTTACCATAAGCAAGCATTTGCCTGCCAGCACCACAGAGACAGCCCGTTAGTCAGAGCCATTCCTGAATTTTAAAAGCCCCCAAAACAGCAGCAACTGACCGTTTTTACCTTTGAGCACAAAATAATAAATCATCTAAATTTGTTTTTAACTTTGTGCTTTTTTTCACTTGGCCTTTTTAGAATATGTTGGCTAAAGCGACTACCCATCTTCATGTGTTCAGTGTCAAAAATTCCACAGTATAATTGCAAAAATAATTCTTTCTATTACTTAGATCTGGTTAAATAAATACTTCAGTAAGTATTTTTTGAGAGGGGTTGATGGATTGGGTTTACTTCCTGTTACAAGAATGAGAGCTATAAGTGGTAATTCAATTTGGAACTAAACACTGAGCATAATATGAAAGATTTTGTGCTTTTAGGAAGTTAACATACAGTGGTGCTTACAATATCGATACTAACTTTATGCTGCTTTTGCTGCTACTCATTTTGGAGTGAAGAGAGTGTTCACTTGACTCACAATAAAAGGCGGTATTAAACTGCCTTTAAAAAAATTCCTACACAATTGCATTCTGGGGATAGCAGGGACACTGGCACTGACAAACCAAACACTTCTCACTTTCCAGTATCTGACAAACTGAAATCCCCCCAGTAAGAATTGTAATTTCTCATTTTTGGACTAAAATGTCCATAATCCTGAACATGAAAAATAAGACAGACGCAACTATATCCTTTTTGGGATCAAACAAACCGGCCCGGTTCAAAACCTCCTAGCGAAGTCAAAGTCTTACGTCCCCATATTTCATTTTTTGGTTCGTAACAAGGGTTTCTGTAAAAGATAAAAATGACAAACAAACAAACAAAAAAAAAAGATGGCACGCCTGGCTCAAGCCCTCTATGACGAGCTCTGTTCAGATTTAGTCTTTGAATGTTGCAAATTAAATTCCCTCGTCAAAACTCTAATCATTCTTACCAGATGGGGCTTATGCTCAGTTTTGGATCCACGGGAATTTTAATGGTTATTGTTTCTGTTTAAATAGGAGATTATTGCATTTTAATAAGTTCTCTTTGGGACTTGCCGCAACAATAGAGTGCTATGAATTACTGTAGATAGCTGTTACTGCATGCTGGGGAAAAATCAAGTTACTAAGTGTGACAAGTTGCCTTTTCCCCTTCCCCTCCACTGACGGCTCAGAGTGTATTTACCACCAAATTAAGTATGTGCCGTGGGGATAATATTTTTATCCTGCAGTGGGGGGAGAGTGGTGGGGGAAGAGGAGCTTGTCTGTGGATTTTCATTAAAATGACACATCTGTTCAGCAATTTCGCAAAGTAATTCTGCTGAAAGTTTTATCAGCTAATTTTAATTATTCACTCCACTGGGTTGAATACAGGCTTCATCATGTTGAATTAATACATTCAACGAGATTTTTTTTTTTCCCCCACAAAGAGAGAAGAGGGGAAAGAAGCAATCAACAAATTGAATTGTCATGCAACGTGGATTAAAATGCAATTCTTTAATTAGGAAAATCTTAGATTTCAGAATTTAGGGTATTAGCTAGTTTAGAAAGACGGAGGTAAAGATTAGGGAACTACTATGACAAGTTACTCATAGGATCTTAATTCAATATGAAGCTTAAAAGTCCAACATGTCATCATAGCTACTGTATACTGGAGCTGACCCCTTCCTTGCATTCTTGTACAGGTGTGATAGGAGAAATATGTATTTCAATGCACTGTAACTTCTTTGTTGAAACTAGAGTGTCCTGAAAGCCTGGTTCACAATAGAGGAATGGAAAGAAAGTTTTGGAGCACCTAAAGTTGAAAAAAAAAACAAACTAAGTCTTCATATTGCAATGCTTCAGGTTAAATTTCCTTCCCATCCATATAATGAGTGATCGCCACTTCAGTTGCAGGTAGTTTCACCGATACATGTAGGTTAGTCATCAGCCATTAATTTGGAAATCTCACTAAAGCATTTCCTAACCATGACTGTATCCAGAGAACATATCATGCATGCTCTAACCGGAAATGATTTCATCCCTCATGACGAGAACCCTAATTCATGGTACTGTTGCCCTGGGAAAATGTCTAGGTTCTGTTCTTTAAAGAAGGGGAAGGGCTTCAGTGTTTAACAAAGGCGTAAATGAGGAGATCAGCTTGAAACCCCCTTGAGACAGAGGCAAAGGTTCCAGACTGATGGGACTTAGCTCTAACCCTGACACTCTGGCCGAATGGGAGTCCCAGCAAACGAAGGCTTGAGCTCAGGTTCTCCTGGGGCATGTGTGAGCTTATCTTTTCAAGCAACTCCTCGGCAGTCCCCCCTTGAGACTACCTCCTGCCCCGGCTGTCACACTACACACTTCTGACAAACCAGCAGATGAAACTCGGGGTCAGAGAAACTGCTAAATTGCAAGTGATACCTTTCAGGTCTGCATTTGTTTTTCTTTTTTTTTTCTTCTAGAGGTATTAAGGGTGTCACTTCCTAGCCTGCGGAGCACAAAGTTAGGAGGCTAATGTCATTATGAGAATACAGCAAAGTTCTGATTTTAAAAAAACAACTGAAAAAGATAGGATTGTTTAAGTCAGTTTCTAGTTCTAAAAAGGTCAAGCGCAACTTTCCTTTTCTTCTCAACCGCTGCAGTGTCTACGGACCAAATTAATTAGCCTACTTCCCGTCTTAGACTTGTCGGGGGATTCAGTCATCACTATTTTTAATGTCTCTCCAAACTTTCATATACTGTACATGGTATCTCTGTTGCTCTTGGCCATTAGAGAACCTCTGGATTTTCATCTTAAGCTCAGCACTCTTGTTTTGACGATTTAGAATGAGTCCTTTCCACTTTTATGCCAAATTAGATTTATGAATTTGAATGAAATTTGCAATATACACTTTCCAACCCCCCCCACCGCCCATCACCCTTTAAAAGCTGAAAATTAAGTATTTCACACATGAAATGGCAATAAATAGAAATGTCACGACTTTTCAGAATCTGTTTATTAATGTCAGAAAAATAAATAAACGATAGCTGCGGTGAACTCAATGGTGCTTAACTGTCTGAATGACTGAATATTAGCAAACACTTACTGACTGCCTGCTGCTTCCCTGCCTTGGAACACCAGCACAGGAGAAGGCTTGCTCTCCAGAGGACCACTCCACTTATCAAATTTAATAAATAAACTAGACCCCCAACTGAAACCTGTCTATTCTTCATCTATCCTTTCCTCCAAGGAATTTCACAAGCTGGCATATTACAGTTTATAAGCTCTGGATTCCCAAGACACTACTGCACAGCTTTATTTTTAATAACTCCAATTGAGAACAATGGAAAGACCTATTATTAGCTACCCTTAAGAATCCTAGAACCTCAGAGCAAGATGTTTTTAATACTTTCACAAAAAACAACAAATGGAAAATTGTCAATCTGTATTGGGTGTGCCATGACCTTCCTGAAATGGCCCACAATGTAAAGCTTGACCTCAGTTTAATGTCTCGCTTTTTGCAAAAGGAAGAGGCGTGGAGAAGTCTCTCAAAACCACGCGTCCCTGAAACAGTCGGTCATAATCATGGGTTTAAATTTAAACATAATGTAAACCTTGATTCACAATGAAGAAAGCCAACAAGAAAGAAATGTTAAATTGAACGTCAAATGTTTTTTTTTCCAGTTTTATTTGGGGGGGTGTTCAAGCTTAAGTGAAGATCAAATGCAAATGGCTACAGAAAAGAATTTAAATAAGGAGGGATGAAAGCATTTTGAAAAACCACATCGAAGCAAAAATGTCTTGCATGAACAAAATGTATAATCTGCAGTAGGCTCAAATATGAGCGGCTTGCAATGTGACCATGTAGAGCTGCTATTTCACGGATTATAGGGTACATCTTCAGAGAAAAGAACACCAAAGAGCAACTCCCCATGGGTCTAAGGCTGGCAAAAATGCAGATTTTCCATCTCATAAATTTAATGGATGGCATATTCTTTAATGCTTTCATACATAACTCCCGCTTCAGTGGAACAGTTCAAATTATTTTTTATGAGCTTGATTAAAAAGACTCTTTTTTTTTCCTGTAGAGAGCATTTCTGTAAAGAGTATATCTGTTTTTCATAAAAGCTGTCATGTTTGTATGGCTCACAGTACAGCAAAATGAAGTGGAAGCATTTCACTTTTTAAGCATCAAGTTTTCTAATAGTTCTTCATTAAATACTCTCATCTGAAAAAGTATTTGATTGTGGCTATTTCTCAAAAAAAGGAGCAAGGAACGTTTCAGCACACGCATGTGAAATCTTTGGTGAATGAGTCATCACCAGTATCAGTCTTAATGTCCCTGTTATAATCTGAAGTTAATTACTTATGATTCATGATCTGAAAAGCGAAACAAATGAGAAAGGAGAGCTCAGGTCACCTCTGACAAGTTACT
Source organism: Atractosteus spatula (assembly GCF_055471065.1). Classification (NCBI taxonomy): domain Eukaryota; kingdom Metazoa; phylum Chordata; class Actinopteri; order Semionotiformes; family Lepisosteidae; genus Atractosteus; species Atractosteus spatula. The sequence continues at coordinate 5,532,565 of NC_142732.1, read as the reverse complement.
TTAGTTGGCTGTCAGCATTATCTGCAAGGACAAATTATCTGAAAGCAACAAACCACTGATGAATAGAAATACTGTGTTGTGTGTTGTAAGTGTTGCACAGTTTAAAATCACTTTATTGTACGCTACCAAAACAGAGCCCTTAAAATTCACTCCTGTCTGCAAGTAAGAAATCCATGCTAATGACAGTAATAAGTGACCTTTTCATGGAAGTATAATTAAACCCAGCTACTCTCTCTCTCTCTGCCTTTAATATTATCGGGCCCAAGTGAACCATTCAGCTTGGGCAATAATTGGAATCATAAATAAGACTATGTAAAGTGACCACATCCTCATTTTAGAAAGAGTGACCTATTGACATTGCAGGGTAAAATATAAAGGGGGATTCTGAACATGGAGTGTCTAGAATGTCCACCACAATAAAAGGGCTTCATGATTAATTCTAATGCAGTTGCATGTTAAAACAGTTACAGTACGTGCTACATTTAAGCTGAGTGCAATTTAGAACAGGGCTCATTGTGTACAATGAGCTGTGTATGGTGACATTAACTCCCACTGGGAGCATTCGCACTTTTAGTGAACCAGCAGACCAGCACTCCAGCATAGCTGGTCTGGTGCCTGATGCAATCTAGAATTATGCCTGATACAATCGCTTACATCTGTGGTCCGGCTGTACGCGTTACACATTCCCAAATCAGGGAGGAAACACTCATGGGATATTTCTAGTTTAACTGTACCCTGGAGATGTTTGCCAAAGTCTATGCAAAGCAACAAGCATCATGTGGTACACTGTAAATTGGTAATGGGGTTACTACACTATAATCCAATTGCAGAGATAACTGGGCCCTGCAAAATCCAGTCCAGTCTCTAAACTGCTATAATCTGTCTGTCATGTGAAATGGAAAACACTTTGCCCTCCTATACAGGATAAGATCATGGAATAGCGCAGGAATCTAGTTTTGTTGCCCACTATAGCGATTACCTGTGAATCTACACATAGCCAGAGGTTTTAAGCTGTTGTGAAAGAACTGACCCTATCTTACAAAACCTGCAATTAGGACATAACGTAATTATATCACAATAGTTAAGTAATGTCATATTTGATTACCAGCCCCATGCCAGCAAAGACAAATTGATATACAACAATATTAAATTGCATTACCAGTAAATGTAATTGTCATATAGTACAGTTTATCTAACCTTTCTAGTTTTAGTACTTACATGTAAGATGGGCTTAACATTGCCAAATTGATCTTTCAGGGAAAACCAACACTGAAAATCCCTAAATGTAAATAAAATTGATCAACCAGAGGAATTCAACTGTTTACTTTCAGAAATCCTTTTAAAGATACTGTACCATGATGCCTTTTCCCTATGCTGATGGATCCATAAACTATTTTTCTATTTCACTATATTATGTAATTTAAATAATCATCTTAAAATTATTCCAAAACATTTATTACTGTACTGCACCTAAAGCAAAAACAAACCGGACCTTGAGCCGTTAAAGTATTCTGTACCTCAAGCAGGGAATGAATAATATAGAGAAAGAGGAATGATACTCTAAACATCTGGACCACAAATGTGTTACCGATTATTAAGATAGAGGAGCAGACATTAAAATTTATCATACACTCAGTCTGGATTGTTTTTTGTAAACTTTCTCTAGAATGGTAAACCAAGATGCTGAGGATTAAAGAGGACAGACTGAGTGCGAAAAGATAAAGAACAGAACCAACTTGACATCTCATTCTGCAAAAGATGAACGGTACTGGCCCTCACTTCTCATAATGTTAGGACATTTTTGGATATTTCTTCATTCTTTCAACTAAAACTATAAAACTCTACACATTTTCTGTGCACCACTGCTTGCAGACTAGATAATAAGAATGAGAGAAACATTTCACTTCTGGCCAGCAGCTGTAAATTTGGTATTTTAAAATCATAACAAGAGAGGAACCATGTAGGAAGTCCGTAATGGAACCCCTTTTTAAAATGACGTATTTTTAAATCTGCTTGGCAAGAAAAGCAGGAGACAGGTACGCTCTCAGACATGGTCTGCATTGTGATGTTGGGTCAGGCCCTCATAGCCAGGGGGGCTGAGAAGTACCAGGCCTTTTCTGCAGGAATAATTATGAACATATTACTGACATCATTTCGGTACTATACTGTAACACGGTTATCAAAACAAGAATACTGGAAATTCTCTCTATTATTTATTACTGCAATTACTACAATGACTGCATCTACAAGTATTATATCTATACTGTTGCCACCTCAGCTATTAGAATTCTTGTGGTTGATATTTTATGATACATATGTTAAATATAAGGAATAACAACAATTATATATTGATATAATAGAATACCTTTGCATTTTAATCTCAAAACAGTTATAATTAACTAGACTCCTATTCCAATTAACCAGACTAAAATGTTTTAAAAACATTTGCTTAAGGACCTATGGACCAATTTAAAAAGAAGGCCGTTTGTTAGATTATACAATGTAAAACAGATCTTAAGGAATTCAGACTTCAGAATGACTCTCAATGTGTTGTACTTTAATACAACGATATTCCTTACATTAGAGAGATGTCCACATACAGTATGCCCAGTCTGTTGTCACCTAATGAAATACAGAGACTAATTAAACAGGAAAATCAGACAACACCAAGAGCATGCCTGAGGATAACATGACTAATATTTGTGGTGGCACATGTACAGGAGCTCACCAAAATGTTTTTCAGAAAGTTTTAAAAAATTCTAGAATAAAAAAACTCTTCTCATCCACTTTCACTTGAACCAGACTCCAGGCACAAGACGACACCAGAAGCTTTCATTAAAAACTATAACAATAATTCTAGGTTTTATTTATTCAGCTCCTTTTTGGACCTACAGTATGTACTCAGAACATTATAATAATACCTTATATATGCAGTACACTGGAACCTAACTCTGAACCTTAAGATTTCTTTTTAATAAGATTTTTTAAACAAAATAAAAACCTGGCGCTTGCATACATAATTAAGAACTAGAAGGACAACTGAAGACTTCTAACACTAGTCCACTTTAGGATTCAGATATGGTGTGAAAATTGCATTTTCACTAGTGATAAGCAACTAGAGAAAAAAACCCTGAGTATTAACCCTGAGTAATAAGAGAATCTTCACCTTTTCCATTTAGTCCTTTGCTGTACAGTATATTAGGCTGTTCTAGGGGAACAATCTAATTGTAACCTGCACATAACTCCAGAGTAAATCAATACTGAACAGTCCAGAGGAGACTGCCATCTTACATGAAGCGCTGACTGTAAAACAGACAGAGAAGATAGACGATACTCTCCCAGGTACCCAGCAGCTATAATATCCATCCTTGGCGGCTCGCTTGACATTTACTTGCCCTGCATCCCATTTCTTCTTTCCTAACAGCTACGCTCCAACTCTCCTGGGTTTGCCGACCGGGTGAACAGATAACAAACCTGTCAAGACGGGTTTAGCTGGGGAATAAATCCAGCGTTGGCTGGGAAATGATGTGTTCAAAGGGAGAATGCAGGGGATGACATGAGCCACCCCCCCTGTGAGACCATGGTTGAGAGACGCCTGAAATGTTACAGTGTGCACTAAACGGACGTTGGGATGGCTGATTAGATCTTATCGTGGACGTTTCAAGTGACTGCCTTTTTCATTTTGCTTTCTAGCAGGTAGCCGGCGTCGGAGAAGCTGACAAAGGCTGTTTTGGCTATTTAAGCGGCTCAAGGTTGAGTGGGACGGGGATGGAGGGGAGGGGGGGGGGCTTGGAATTTAGATAGCGTTTATGGTCAGTCTCGGAGCTTCCCAGGGAGCCCAGAAATGTCAGCCCACGGCCGCCAGAAGACATTATTTTCACATTCAAAAGAAAGTCGGAACCCGCCTGTGACGTCCTTCGTAGAAAACCTCGTTCTAAAAAATAAGTTCTTGGTCAAGTGGAAGCTGTTTAAAAGTGCCAGTGAAAACAGGCCTACCTGCAACATCCCAAGGCTGTGCAAAACCCTTCTTCTTCTGTACACTGGAATCTTCATAATAGGTTGCGCAGATGATACATTTGTACAAAGCGACTTAGAGCCAAAAGGCACTGCAACTGCCACAAAAGCTCATCCCATTTGAACAGCCAGTATGAAATATGAACAGAACAATCTGAAAAATTAATTGAAATTCATCTATGATCAAAGGACATAAAGAGAGATACACACTGATCTTAGAACAAAATTTATAGGGCTAGAGTGTTCACTGCTGATAATCACAAATCATATTACAGTGAAAAGGAATTATATCCTTAATAAATTAATAAATTGAAGTCGGCTTTTAAAACTACCCAATATTAAATATTAAAAAAACAAAAAAAAATCTTTTGAGTTATCACAAGAAGTTTTATAATTCAATACTGTATTTATTCATATACATTTGCTTTTTCTCACTTATTTCTTGTTTATGTGATTTCGGTCTTATTCCCATTGAAAAAACATCATCGGAATATTTTATCGGGCCCTTCTAGAGTAGATTTTCTTTTTATACATGAGACTAAAACCATGCACCCTTTCAGAAAGTGTGTCAGAGACTAAGAAATAGATCTCATTGTACCGCATCTGATTCAGTGTCAATAATAGTGAGCCTTTCACCTTCCCATACAAAATCTAGTTCAAATCTTTTTTAGCAATTATTTAAGCAAAGGTTTCACTACCTATTTTAATAATTACCACCAGCAAGTGGGTCTTTTCTGATACAATAGGATTGTGCCAATCTAGTCCTCTGCATTGCCCCCAGATTTGGTTTTGAGAATCAAATGGCATGGTTTACAGGAATTGGTGCAGCTATCTGTATTTAAAAAACTAAGAGACGTTTCTGTCATATACAGGCAGGTTGAAAGAAAGCAGCCGTGGGAAGGACTTGACCCCGAATTGCACTGTGGCTGATGAGTGCACTGTCTCACTTCCCTGTTACCACTGTTAGCCTTAGCTGCTGTTACTTCATGATTGGCCTAAGTGGTTAAGACAGTAACCAAACAAGCCCTTTTCCAATCAGGCCTTGCACTATAGCTCACACAGTAATTTGTAAACCTTATTACTTACTGCTTCGCTAAAGGCTCATTTGCGTTAGCTAAATACATGTAGATTGTAATTTTGTGATAATAAGTGAATTACTATTCATATAATTCTGCAACAGAAAAAAATTGAATGTAACTAGCATTTAAAACCCCATTATTCCTCCATAATGTATTAAAGCCAGGCCTGTTTATGAAATATAAAAATCTTAAATTATACACAATATTTCTATATTATAATATAAAATGGCATATTTTTAAAGGTGAAAGGTTAAATTCTATCAGGTATTTTTTCAACAACAAAAAAAGGAATCCAACACGAGGCTTTTAAAAGAACTATTACACCTTCAAGAAAGCTGGGAATAATATGCCCTGATTCATAAGGGTAAAACAGGAAGGAAGGATTCCACTGATGGATTCAGAGGATGTAAATGACTTATCTGAAGCATCTATCTTAGGCAACTGCTGTCAAAACCTCTTCATAAACCTTCATGCAATGCTAAGCATCCCTTTTGTGTAAAAACTGCTAGATAAAAGAGCAAACAAAGAAAATACAGTTTATTTATTGTACTTTTAGTAGGTTCCCAGCATGAAGCCTAATAGGCCTCAGACTAATCTGTACTCTCTTTAGCAAAAAAACACATACATAAGATATGTAATGAATTTTTCAAAAAAACACAAATACATTTTATAAATATCCTTTAAGCTAATGGGTATGCACCCCCTCAATTTCCATGTCATTTAAATATGGAGTCAATACAGAAGCAATATATTTCTTAATTCCGAAAACATATCAAAACCAGATATTTTTATTCTTGTATTTCAAATAGCCTTTATGCTAACACATACACACACACAAAAAGAACTGTGTTCTCATTTTCTGTCTGAAACCCCCATCAGGGCCACTGAAACTCAGTTGATTTCCCCAGTCCAATTATTTCTCTGTGCACAATCCTTCCAGAATAGCACTCAACGCCAAGGGACGCTGTCTGCCTAAACACAGCGTGCTTAATGGAGTCCCTGAAGTTGTCTCCATTTCATTGCTCCTAACTAATGGGCTGTGATATTTTTCCAAACAGACTGCCGCTCTGCCCCCTAAAACCTAATCTAGTCAGCACTGAGGAGACTGTGCTCACCCCACAGCAGTGCCTGTTAAACTCCCTCCACTGTGCCTTCACTACCACCTACTGCCAGCCCTTTCCTAGAGCTGCAATTGCCTTCTTACTCATTAAGTCTCCTTGGATGGATGACGATCTTAATGTAGCCAAAAAACTCCTTCTCTGCGTGCAGTCTTGAGCCGTGGAACTTTAAGAACGTTTGACTGTGGAAGACCATACTGGATGGCAAATCCATCATGCGGCATGCGGGCTCGTGACAGACTACGCGACGCGAGAGAACACATTTTATTGCTGCTAACACTCCGGCTTTCCCTTTAAAGAGGCAGATGGTCAGCAGGAGACATAGAATTCTCAACAGGCTGTGCTCTCGGCGTTGCCTCTGTCTGAAAACCCATGGGCTCTCTTTCTCTTTGGCAGTCGAACATAGATTCACACTGCAGTAACCCAACCATGTGGCATGTAACAGAATTGCTTGAAGGTGTAAACAGACAATATTTCTTCTTCATTATTTCTTTGACAGATTCCTTTGAATTATGAAATTTCAAGAGCCCTGGGTTCAATTCCTGGGGTGCTATCTGTGTAGAGTTTGTATGTTGTCCCTATGTTCACTTGGGGTCCCTCCATGTGCTCTGGTTTCCTCTTACAGTCCAAAGACATGCTGGTAGGTAGGTAGGTAGGTGTGTGCCTTCCCTATAGCACATTAGTCTCTGTGTGTGCCCTGCGATGGACAGGTGTCCTGTCCAGGGTGTATTGTAATACAAAGTAATGTAATAGTGCTATCGCAAGAGCAATAATAACAATATAGCTACATTTAATTGGTGAACAAGCTGGTATATTCCTCTTCACAGGCAAGGTTTTTAGTAGAGCATGTACGGGTTCCTCTGTGTGTTCCAAAATAACCATAAACCTATCTTCACCCTCTAATGACTTACACCCAGATTTGCATTTGACCTTTAAAGAGAAGCCAAAGGACACTAATAAGGATATTTTTGAAGGAGCACATACGTTTTCCTATATATGTTCCATTATAACAACGGCCCCTTCTGTGCTCTGTAAGCTGTCAAAAGCCTATGGCCTTTAGGAAAGGTCAGAGGTCAGGGGCAAGTTCATTCTTTTGCTAGACCACATAAAGGTTCGTACTTGTGCTCAACAGAGACCACAATACTATTAAAATTCATTACGGAGTGACAAGCTAAGTGTTCATTGACAGGTCACATGCGGTCACATGATTAGGCAGCCATACACCAATCAGTTTTATTCAGTTTGAATGATAATTCCCATAGGCCACTATTTCTCTGTGACTCTATTATAGATACATGTTGTAACATAAGCAAAGATACTCCATTAAGTAAACCTGAAATTTGATTGCCTTAAAGTGGGCATGTTTTTTTAACTTAGCAAATTGCTTGAAATAATATTTAGAGGGAAACCATGTCCACGTATATCAACTTCCAAAGCATACAAAAGAAGACTTGACACACAAATCCAAAATGCAGCCCAAACAGTTTGACAAATCCAACTGTCTTGAAAATCTAAGTCTTCAATATGAGGTAGCCCTGAACAGCAAGTTTCATATCTGTACTTTTATAGGGTTCAAAGATGATGAGTTTTAAAACTTGTGAAAACCATCCCATATGACCAACCCATGTGACTGATGAACTTCATTTCCACATGTCACTTTCCACACTTTAGATCCATGTGAGATCTTGGACTACAGGAAGTATCATGAATCTGGCACACTTAACCATTCAAAGAAAATTTAATTTTATACACAAATTATGCATTTGATTTAATCAGCTCAGCATAGCCATTATTTTTAAGACAGTAACTTGCTATGAACAACACTGACAACCTACTTTTTGTATACCGTATTTCAGTTCACTCAACTTCATGGACTGGGTGAAGTCATTACTTGACAAATCCAAGATGGCAGCCAAAATATGTACCCAATTAACTTGTCATAGATTGGAGTTGCTATCAAAGACGTGGCACTAAATAGCCCACCAAATCTCAAATGTGGAGTTTCAAAGGCATTTGAAAATAAAGGCGGAAGAAAAATAATAATGTAAACAATCATCTGTTAGGCCCATTAATACATTCGTTTGTTGGTCTCTCTTTATTAAAATTTAGTGAGGTTAACTACAGAGAACTCACAACCCACAGCCAAAATATTAACCAGAATAACTTAACATTTGTGCGCATAACCTAAAATATTTCTCATTTAGAATTGATCAATTCCTGTAAAAATAAAATATTGAAGTTACAAAGTCAATAATTATACACATTTTGTATTATAAGACAATATTTCATCCATTTAAATAACACCTTAAAATGACACTGTTCTAGAAATGTAATAACATGTTCCATTTATGTGTAGCACACCTTTAACCCATAACTCATTCAGAAACACACTCTACATCAGTCTCATAATTTACTTTTTTTTACTGTCTGCTGTTTGAGGGGTACACATTAAGGTTAATTATTCTTTCTAATTACATCTAAAAGTGTCAAACATTTGCTTTTCTCCTAATTGACAAGAAAATTAACAATGAACTAAATTAACCACGAAGGGTTATACTCAGACCTACTCTGCAGGTGTTTAGGAGTGGCATTGCATGCATTATGTTTTGCACCAATTAAAGTCCTTTGTCGTTGTAGTACCTTTTTAGCCACTTATACCAACAGCATTAATTAATCACATTTAAAATTATAACTATAATTAACTACTGTATCCATAACCTTGGCACAGTACTTGAGATTGGAAGTGCATAACTGAATGTATTCTATTAGGGCCTAGAACAATCAAAGCTCATATCTAGTCTCATCCTAAAAGAAGCTTACAATTATTACACATACCACATTTCACGTCCCATTGTAAAGAGCCCTCCTGCCCAGGAAGTTTGCTTCTTGGAGAATTTATCAACTCTGCTTTGCTTGGAGCATGTCTAGTTGCCTTAACACATTGATCTGAGTAAGAAATAAGACAGTAATTGGCTCAGGCTTTGAATTAGATGTTCTCCTTAGCCTGGCTAATTCCTCTCTTCCTGGCCTGCCTTATCCCCTCACTAGAGGCCACCAAGAGGTTAATCCTCACAAATCTCTAACAGTGCCGTGCCCAGTTGAACCGTCCATCAGGTACAGCAAGGCCCAAATTTGGAACGCACAACCCTGGCTGTGCACTTCTCCTGCTTGGGCATATTAAACAGACAGAAGGCTGGAGCTATTTTAACTGCTGCTGTAAAAGAACTTGGAAAGAAAGAAAAGAAACAAAATCAAACATTCAGTCCCTTTATTTCTGGAATCAGCCCAGAACCCCCTCCTTGCCCAGTCTTAATGAGACTGGAGGTGAGGAGGTCAAACACTGTACAACCGTAATTCAACAAAACCTGCCAAACAGTTATCAGTACAGAAAGAGGGACAGGGGACTAACAAGTCATGGAGGCTAGTAACAGAGATCAGGAGAGTTAAAGTGGAATTTTCTTGAGCCACATTACACAAGCTACTTGTCAAGGGGGAGCAATGTGACTACATAAGTTTGACATTTTTGCAATGTTATCACTCACACGGGTAAAAAACAACACTGCCAAGTGCTCTGATGAGCCCAAGTCCAGCAAAGCCCACTCAGATGCTGTCTTTACATTATATGGATTACACTAGATTAATCTCTGTTCCTCTTTTATTTACAAGTTATAAACCTAAAGATAGGATTTGTCTATGTAAATCAAGTCAAGACCATAAAAGGCTCAGTGCATCTCATCAACGATGAATAAATGGGTTATGTGCTTCTTTGGAAGCATTAATCCTCTTATTGCATATACTTATTCAATTTCTGGGGCAATATCAATAATCAGCAAATGAGGAATACAAGTAGATGAGACCTCTGTGTGCAAGAGGATAAGATAAAGCCGGTTTTACACAAACAAATAAATCCCTAAACTGAGAAAATTCAATTCATTTCATGTTTTTTAGGGTTTTTTTTTAGTACTAACACTATAAATGCCAGAGTCTGAGGGCATATTTATGGTTATACTTAGTTTGATGAAAACATATACCTAAAATACCATATATGCTTCATATACAGCTTACATCTCTGCATCTATCAGAGTTTTACTGCTTACAGAATAAATTAAAATGAGGTTTCATAATATAATAACAACATAAAGAATAATGAACTTTGGATCTTTGGATTTTAAAACCTTATTTAAAACTGAACTGTTTTAAATGCTGTTTTAATTTTAAGAATGCTGGCAAAACATTGATATTTGGCATATTTTAAATTATTTCTTATGAAACGTAAGGCAAAATTATTTTTTAAATAGTTTTAGATGTTCATGCACAGGAACACTCCCTCATTGGTAATCATGAAATGTTTGTGATAAATTTTGAAGTTTTACCAGATAACGATGACCTTTACACTCCTAATTAATCAGTTTCAATAAATAACTTTTGTCTCTTATTTGGGATTCCAGAGCTTAGTTTTGGGGAAAAAAGCTAAAATCAGACATCCTGACTTAGCCGGGAATTCCTCTAATCTTCATTTCAGGAAAATAAATAAATGAAAGCTAAACGAGGTCTGAATACATGAACATGCAAGCAAAACTGATGTTTTCATTTTAGTAGCTTAACCGCTCTCTTACTTCAGCGCTGTAATTTATAGAAGGAGAGGAAGGGCAGGGAAATGGAGCTGGAGAGGGAGTGAGGACAGGAGACGAGGAGAAAGAGATACAGTACTGTATCATATGTAAAGACTTCATATTTTATCCCATTGACACATGCAATGACTTCAGTGAGGCATAAACTGAAAATAATACCCGACACAAAGAGAAAAGTACTCTTATTATTGGTACTGGTTAAGTACAGAAAAAGTGCTAAATCCCAGAAGATTGGCATTGTAATGAATATATAACATGTAATACAGATTACAATGTAAATACATTAAAAACACTGTAAACATAACATTCAGTGAAAAAAACAAATGCGGTAAACTGAGCTGACACAATCCTTGAGAAATACTGCAGACAAAATACTTGTATGTCATAAAGACTAAATTCTGTAGCAATTTCTCTGATTCCTGGGGTTTGAAATCTAGATTGCCAATGGATAAGTGAGCCTTAAAACCACATCCCCACTGACAAAAATTCATTTCTTATAACTGTCTCCATTTACCGGAATGCTGAATTTTTCCCATGGGGAAAGAACAAATGAAAATGTTATTTCTCTGCTCATGAACTCATACCTTTCTGTCTGCTTTTCACTGTTGGCAATTTTATTCTCCTTCCAAATTTGACTAAAGCTCATGACCTGAGGGAAATAAAGTCTATATAATAATCTTCTGAAACTCTAATTCCGAGCCATGTTTTTTGGATGTTGCCTCGCGGTTTAGAAAAATTGCACTGAGCTCTGAAATATAAGTGATGTGACATCTAAGCCTAACACAATAATCCTGTCAGATGCACATGCTTTAAATAAGTACATGTCCTTTCAAAAGAGAAAGCAAACTTCCTGTATTCTGTTTTAAGATAAAACGGAAACCTTTTCAAGACTTCCACAAAAAATAAACATTATATGAAACCTTACAGTTTGCAATTTTGCACATGTTCACAAAACTATTTGTAGAATCAGATATCACTGGCGGATTTAATTCATTCACTTAGTATTGATAAAAATGATAAAAACAATTGAGTTAAGACTGGTGAAAGATGCTCATTTTGTCCTTTTATTTATGCCATTTATATGGCTTTTGCTTCAGAGAATCGGGGCCCTGAATTCAAACTTGGCTCTGTCTGTGTGGAGTTTGCATGCTCTTCCTGTGTTCGCATGGGTTTTCTCTGTGTACTCTAGTTACTTCCCACAGTCCAATGACATGCTGCCCAAGCTGTCGAATTGGCATCTCTAAATTGCCCCCTTATATGTATGTACCCTGCAATGGACTGGCATCCCATCCAGGGTGTAGCCCTGCCCTGTCTGCGAAGGGGAACTGTAAAGCTATTTTTAGATTTCGAGGTTACAAAGAATCGGCATTAATGAGTGCATTTCAAACCACAATGAAAGTAAAATACGGACAGTAAGGTGTAAAATCTGATTTCCCAACACAAAATACACAATTTCCAGGTATGCGCAATGCGATTCAGAATGAAGCAACAAAAACTTGCAGTGAGGTGAAGCAGCACTAAGACACTGCAAATGAGCAGCCTTGTGAATACATCTCTTTGAATCCAACAGAAATATTACTCTTGATTTTGAGACGATTTTGCTGACAAATACTACTTACTGTACTTGTGAGCTCTGCAGGCAGATTACATTGAAACATTTCTGTGGTGAAATGTCTACTGCGCAGTACATTAGTCATTACAGTGACTACTGAGCAGGAAGGGCTGTAAAATAACTGTAACCACAAACTCAAAACAAAGGTCACTAGGGTTATCAACCTTTTACACTTCATTTAGAGATACATTCAGAGATACTTCATTTAGATGTGTATCATTTAGAGATACACAGATTTAAGATTGTCAATGAAAGGGATACCTTATATCGACTTTTTGCATTTTAGAAATAACATTCTTTAGGTTTACTATATATTACAGCACTAAATATTACTGTTTTACTGAAAGACAAGGAATGAAGCGTCGAATCTTTTCAGAGTTCAAGTTAAAAAAAACTGGCCATGAGGATTTGTTGGGCACGAAGAAGAAATGATACTCAGCCAGAGGTTGTGGGTAATCATCCTTGTAACACTGAGTCAGTGATGAGCTCCTGGAGAGCAGGATTGCATTTTGTCTGGTACACAGCCTGGGACTAAGTGCATCCCTGTGAAGGCATTGTAGTTGAAGGACATGCTCCTGCTAGGATGGTATTTCTTTTTTTTTGGTGGGGGAGTACGTGTGAGGTGTGTGAGGGGAAGATGTCATTCCCATCGGGTAGTGCTGTCTGCCCACTGTGAAGAACGAATCTGTCGGCTTCCAAATAACTAGTTCCTACATGCTCTCCGGTTGCCACGGCAACCACATGCCGTCCTTGCTGCAGCAACCAAACGTGGAGCAATATTTGATTCCTTAAGATGAACCGCATTCCAAATATTCAAGTTATTCAACTATCAATGTGGTGGCGTTGCGGGACAAGGAGTGCAAAAATTAGGTAGGATTCCTTTCGCAGAAGAGATCCCGTAAAAATCACGAAGAGGAGAGAAGAAAAGACAACCAGACCAACCACTCCAACCACAACATAGACAAACCGGAAACAGGTCAAGACAGACAATTAAATGTGGCAGACCTGGTTCTGAGAATAAGAGATGCTTCTTTACTGCGTAGATCTTTTGGTGCGTGAAAATTAAAGTAACGTAGCCATGCTGTGGAACATGTTTTATAAAGACGCTTCAAAAGTGCAACATCAGTGGACCAAACTAGCAACAAACAAAATGAGCTACAGGATTTCCTCCAGTTCAGAAACTTTCTCAAGCAACTCCATCCTGAAATCCTAGAAGCAATCTACAGGCTAAATATTTATTTCAGATACTGTACAAAACCATGAAGACAAAACAATAGTATTTCTTTTTCACCCCTTATGTGATACAGAGAAAAACAATGAAGAGGCAGCAGCTAAAAGATGCAACACATACAATGGGAACAGCAGCTTCTGTTATGTCTTTTATGATATAAAGAGATAATTAAATTCTGAATCAATGGGAGACAAATGAAATATTGAATCAGAATCCTGCCGTCCTTTTAAATATGGAAGGGGCTTAGAGACCTCTGTGGACCATTATGTTACGGTTTTGAAAACAATATTACATTTTTATTATTAGATCCATCCAGAAGCATATTAAAACTTTTACCAAAGTGTTCTCTGGTGCCTTCGAAAATGTTCCACAGGGGCAGCAATGTCTCTCTGATGGACACTTACGCGTCAGGAAATGACAGGATGACACTGACAAGCAGTAATTCAGCTAGACCGCTGTGTCACAAATTGTCAGGATCTGTTTTTGACACCTCAGTTTAGTCGGGGAAGACAGCTGGATGTCCACTTTAAAGAAGAAGTGGGAATATGTTCATCAAAGGTTTGAATTGAAAAGCAGTGGGAGGTAAATGTCTTCGAATTTAGTGAGGCAGGCCGCGCTCTCTGCCCAATTATATGAGAACAGAGCTTTGGCTCAATGAACTAATTCAATTTATTGTATTTTAAACTTTGAGCATTTTGTCCTCTGGCATTAGCAGTGAGGAGCTATATAATTGATGAGATCCTAAAAAAATCTCTAACAACCAGTGTAATATAGTCCTTCATCAGACCTCAAGAGCTAGAATTTCAAAAGTGTATTTCATACATCAAACAGTGGAATTATTTTCAAAAGATGCATCAGTTTTCTTTAGCATATCTCCTTAACGTATCTTATTACATGCAATCTAGCATTATTCCTGCATGTATGTTGCAAACTGCAGTATTAGTTTTGATTTGAAATGGAAACAGAATTGGGACAGGTTCCAAAGATCATTGTAAAGTGTAATAGATATTGGTCATTCACCAGGAATTGCAGCTGATGACATTTGGGAAATCACATGAAAATGCGAAATAAGTTTGACAAGAGAGCTATATACAAAACTGGAGCAAAGGAATCACAAAGGGTCAAAGGGATGCACTGGCAATTAAAACTGTTATCATTAATCAGTGAGGAAATCAAGACTTTACTCATTTGGAATTGATATTTGCGTACATGCCAGCAGAAACTTGGAACTGGCTTATTAAATAAAAAGGAACTTGTGTTTTTTTTTCTTCAAAACTGAAACAGTGATAATGAGCTAATTATAGGTGTAACTTTCTTCATTTTATATTCGTTTGCTACTCGCTAACAAGGAAAAATTCAAATTGTGAAGAAAGGAAACTAGGTTATTGATAAGAGCAATTACGTCTTACATAGTGTATCAGGGCAAATTGACCAGAATAACTCCACTTGCAGGGAACACTGACCTTATTATTACATCAATTATTTCAATTCTAGGATACTTTTAAAACAAAACTCATGCATTTTATCCAACTGTGGGAATATAATACTGTATGCACTACGGTCTTCAAAAAAACAAAACCTTGAACACTACTCACTGTTCAACATTTTTCTAACAAATTCGGTTGGGAACTTTTAAGTGGATAAAAATGATATACATTTGGCGATTTGTCCTTACAAAGAATAAACATCGGTAATTTAATCTTTTAGCTGCAACTTAATCAAATGATGCTCTTAAACACGAAAATAATATTACATACAGTATGAAACTGCTTTAATGGCAGTAATCGAGAACTCAAATTGCTTTACAACATGTAGAACAAATTTCATGCACACAGTGAAGTGGTAATTACAACCCACAGATAACTGTGCTGAGGTCAAAGCTATAATGAAACAAGACAAGGTGGGTACTTCAATTATAGGCCATAACCGAATTCCCGGAATGTTTCTGCCTTGGTCTTACTGAATGTGAAAAGTTTTCCAGTTACAACAAGACTATTTATTGAAGTGGCCCTGAAGGAGAACAGCTTTTTTTCACTCCTTCATTTCCTGAATGCCTTCTCAATGTAAGGAATAAAGAAATGAAAGATTGTGCTATTTTTACTGCTTTCAAATATGCTTCTGCTCCAATGTTTTATGGCAGCTCACCTTCATAATGTAACAATGCAGTGCAACATTTCACTTCCAAGTCTCATAATGTGAGCTAGACTGTTATGTAAGTATTCTGACAGACCATGAATGTCTTTTCTCATCTATGGTACAGTAGGTACCTCTCCCACCTTGGGTGCAATATAATACCTATATATAATATTTTCTACATTTGTATATTCTTGGATAATTTGTCAGCTCAAGCTTGCAAACACACAGTACATGGAACTAAAACAGCATTTTCACAACAATTGTGATTCCCAATTAAATAAATGATTCCTTTGCATTTTGCTGTGGGTGATCTTATTCCCCATACCACACTTCCTACGGAAGCACGCATGACACATCTATCAAAATCCCCTGGGAATGCAGTTAGCAATGTGCTTTGTTTTCTGTGACTAATAGGCTGCTGCATGTTTAGCATACTTACAAAGTAGCCTGTACCCAAGCTGGAAGAAGCGGAGCTCTGTAAGAGAACACAAGGGAGATGGTGGGAAATTAGTGATCATATTTATTATTTTTCCATCTTGGCGTGTTCATTATCAGCTCTCTTCATGTTTTTCATCACTAGCCTGATGCTGACGGGCGGCTCTGACACCAAACGCTCTTGGGCGGTTAGTGTGTCTCTCATCAACTCTAGGAAGGTAACGTGCTATTTACTGAATTTCAAGCCTATAATTGCCAATTTATTTGATAGGCAGCTGGATAATGATGGCATTTTACCCTGCTGAAGGGACTAAACACAGCTGATTCATTCCAGCTTCCCCAGCTCGCTGACATTCAGTGCCCAGGTCTCCTGCCACCTGCGTTTTGGTGCTTACAGAGGGGCATGTGAGGGAGAAGAGAGCACCACCTTCAAACACTCTTGAAAAGGACACTTCTGACTTTTATCCATACAGCACGACTGCCAATTTATTCCGCTTCCAAAGATCCGGAGCAGGTTGGCAAAGAAAAATGAGGCAATTTGTAAACTTAATTAGCGGGCTGGAAAAAAAAACTCTTAAGGGAGATGGAAAGGTTGGGATAAGTTTTGGCGCTCCCTGCTCCCCTCTCAGTCACAGGAGGAAAGGGGATGATAAGGGCTTGCCTGTTGTAGTTCTGAAGTGTCAAAGGACAAGGATGGAAGGGAAACATTTAGAAAACATCATTAGCACTCTGTTCATGTCTAACAAATGGCCAGGATTGCTCATTACTGTGTCCTACGAGTGCACAGACCTATTGTACATCTTGACAACCTTCCCTGCCATCGTGTAGCAGGGGAAAGGGTCATCTCATCCACACAAGGCGGGGCCTTGTAAAGTGCTACAATACTGGATAAATACTTTTTCACCTGACTGGACTGAGTGTTGTATAGTGATCTGCCTTATATAGTATATAGTATAGTAGCATGCTCCCTGTTACCACAAACAATTCTCTTTATCCCATGAAAAGAGGATTACATAAAGGACAGCAAAATGAAATTAGACTTCTCCTGCCCATTAAACAACTACACTCACACAAAGATATGATTTTTTTTTGTCCATATATCTTCCCCAGTTTCTCTCTTTTTTTTTTAATTTGAAATTGATTCTGATCAGGCCTGGCTACTCTATTATTTTCCTGTCCAAGCATTCAGAGATTGTTACCTTCGCTTGGAAGTGTGCTTCTGATTTCTCTGCATTGTCCATGGAGGAGAAAGCATCATTTTATAAGACATGCAGTGCAAATGGGGTCACGCTCTTTTTTTAAATGGCTGAAAATTATTTTCACTAGTTTGGCGCCCACGCCACCCTGGGGGTCACAGTCCATCCGCCAGGACAGAGGATTTCGCTTCAAATTGAAAACTGACACCTATCTCTAACGTGTTAAGTATTTTTTTAATGCAGTCTTCAATGTTGTATTGTGCGCAGTGTTGGGCTGCTAATAGTCCTCTTTAGCATCACACTGAACTCTTTACTGCAACACTGTGTAAAAACAGCCTTTAGATATAAGATCTCTCCGCTCGCCCAACCAAAGACCTCCTGCAGTGAAAAGGTTCTAAATATTCCTATAAGGAAAACAAAGGAAAGTTCATTCCTGAGAACCTATAACCAAACTGAATTAATTCAGGCAAATACTGGGGAAACTATCTTTTACAAACGTGAAATCTACAGGAAAGACAATGACATTCGATTCTATTTTTACAGGTTACTTCATACTACAAACTGCAGTTAATATTTCTGGGAAATTCCCGTGAAATGATTATTCCAAAACATGAATATGATCTTCTTTGTACCTATCTAAACTGAACCAGTTTTAAGCATAATGATGGTCGGATTATCTTAGATACATTTCAACAGAGCTAGTGACCCAAGCTTCACTATTTTGAATGTGCGCCTTAAATGCCAAAAGATGTAAACCTTAGTAACACTTGTTGAAAACTACATGACATCACATGGGCCTGCAGTTTTAATCTTCTTTAATCACAGCCCCTAACATACCTGTTTGTGTACTTTGCAGTGAAGGAAATTACATTTTCTGGGTCAGAGCTGGGGCACTTATGTTGGTTTGACACAGCTATTGTACATTATTCTGGGGGATTCATTGTTTCATGTTTATCTTGGTTACTGTCTATGCAGGTTTGTTGGGATGAAGAGCAGTGGGTATCATTTCAATTTCTGATGTCAACATCAAATTACTTATTTAATTTCACGCCTGGTGAAGCGTCCTATAGCTACACACAGAATCATTTTGCTTCATTTGTTATGCAGTGTTTTTTCGGCGATTGGCTCGCCTTCCAACTGACAGCTTTAATTAGGAGAGAAATTTGATTGCTCCTCTAAAGACTCTGTACACAATCCAAAATGTGGAGGCAGTTCGGCTTGTCAGGGTTCATGCAGACCATTGTCTTTTTTCAGTTCAGTACACCGCACATGTCAGGAGGCAGACAAAATCTTTAAACCTGCGACTGATAAAGAGACTTTATCAGTTTTTTTTAAACTTATAAGCAGCATTTAAAATTGACACAAATCAGCCTCTGTAATTAATCTGTAAATGCTTAATCTGCACCATCAACCAGCCATCAGAGTACTGACATAAGGACATGGTATCATTCTCAAGACATTAAAGGCAGATAAAAATACATTAATTTCAATGACGTCCTGCAGACTTATGTTTAAAAAACACCATAGTGAAGAATATTCTGTAGACACAGCATAGTGAACATGTCTTTTAGCTTCTTCTTTTAATTTCTCTCAGCATAGGGCAGAACGCTTTTTTGTCAGTTTTAATCATCAGAGCTCCTCGGTGGCTTAAACAATAAAGGAGCTCACTCAGAGCTCGGGCTGGTCTCTACAGACCTGACTTCACCAGCTCCAGCCTGGGTCATGCCATTAGCTGACTGTGAGCAGGATTCCCCCAGTGGAGACACACAATTAGCTGATTGACCACAGGGTAGGGTGAAATTAGTCAAACAGACTCCCCTGGTGTTTCAGACAGACACCAGTTCCTACACCTGGTAGGGCCCCTGCACACTGGTAGTGACTTTAGAGACAGGGGTGCCAGTCCTACAACTGGCACTAGCACTCATCGCAGGCATAGTGAAGCTTGCAGCATATCTAATGACAGCTCTTTCTGTAGGTGGGTGTCACGGAAACATGTCCTCACGCCACGTTCTCTCTCCACTGAGTAGGGGAGTTGATGCCCAAGAGCCAATTCTCAAACAGCCAGCAATACCAAATTGGACAAATATAATATAAAAAAATACTGACTGAATTTTAAACACCAAGCAAGTGACACAGCGACAGGATAAATTAATTTGCACCAGTTAAACCTTACACGTTATATTGTCTTAAGAATTGTTTGAGATATCCTGAAATTTGTAAACTCATCTTCATACAACATGAACAATAAGAATACTAGGTAGAAGTTGGCAAAAAAAACCTTCCTGTACAAATCTGTTTTAAAATATACTAAATCTTGTAGAGTCTGTTTTTCAAACTGCTCCCTGATTTGGAAACAAAAAAAAAATTCTTATAAGAAGAAAGAAATTATACATTCTTTATGGTCCACACCATTTTTTTTCTTGAATATAAAGATAAAGATATGGATTCATACAAGAAAACAAAATAGTACGTAGCAATAAGTGTCCTGATGATCACTTTAGATTTAAAAACATGTCCAAATAACTACTACTGTCTGATGTAGATGATCAGATTCTGCCTTGTTAGAAAAATATGGAAGAATTTGTTACAACAAAATAAAGACACTCTTTAAGCAAGAAAGAAAATCCTTCCTTATAAAGAGTTTTCTTGGTTCTAATCTCTCCCCAATTACTTTGTACCATTCAGGGTAATACGCACTAATGTTCTGCCTGAAATATACCCATAAGCATACTTATGCAATACTGCAAATAATTACATAAAAAGCTTCAATTTACTCAATAACTCACAAAAACTCAGCATTACATTGAACCCATTATGCAGCTTAAAGCATTTTTTAAAATCAACACAATAATCTTGTAACTTTTACAGTTTCCATGCTTGCAGTACTTTCTCTAGGTAGTCCTGCATGATTTGCAGAGTCTTATTATATCCTTGCTGCTGGGGTCACCCAGGATGTACTAACCCGGGGTCCCGTACCTAGAAAGATGGGTGGATTACTGGAGCAGCAGTGATTTAGAGAGCAGGGCCCTGGGAGTGGGTACTAGCACTCTCACTGCGTTGGGACTGAAATAAACTGACGACAACTATGGATTAGTCTTTTTAAGTGGACTGCGAACTGTCCAAGGCACAGGCCCGAAGGAACTGTGCTATCAAAAAAAAATGAGGCTGAAAAAACTCTCACGCTCTGCTCAGAAGTATTTTCCAGTTACGATCTGCGTTCTGTCACTAATGCCTTGTTCAATCAAAACTCGCCATTACTCCACCATGTTCCAGCCACTAAAAATCAAAGGTCATACACTGCAACTACTGCCCATTGGCCAGCTACACCTCTGCACATAAGAAAGAGACACCTGAAGAAGGCTCCACGGCCGAAACGGTGTGTTCTCTTTCTTCTTTTTTTCAGCATGGAATAAACCTATTACTTGTTCCTTTGCAGCCTACGCATGCTGACGCAGCTCCCCACCTGAACTACATAAGAAAGAGGTCCAGTACTGGTGACAAAAATGGGAAATGAGAAACTAACTTCCAATCAACCAAAGACGATGCTGAAATGAGACTTCATAAATCCTAGATGGACAGAAACACTGAAAGATTCTCTTTGGATGCATGCCTTTACCCAGGAATAAATCAAAAACGTCGACCAACCCAATGAAAAGAATTACAAAATTCACACTCGGGGCCCCAAGGCAAGTTTTCACTGCGCAGCCTTGTCAAATAAAGAGCCACACGCCAGCAGCGTGCTTGGAATTGGTGCGCGGCGGCCAGGTCGAGATCCTTCATCTTCTCCGGGTCAGCTGCGGGCACAGGTTGGGATTGGAAGACGCTGCACTTACGTCACTGAGCCTCTCCCGGGGACTGCTCCACAGGGAACGCTTGGAATCTCCGCTGACGCTCTCGCTGTCGCTGTCCTTGCAGTTGTTCTGTCCCGGCTTTAACTAGGGAAACACAAACAGGACTGTTAACAAGCTCAGAGGTCCCACTTTGAAAACAAGCTCCTCTCTGCCACATTCATTCTTGCTAAGATCAGCCAGTTTCCAGCTTCACAAATGTTTCCAGCCACACTGAACGTCTTCCACCCGAGAACAACCGCACAATGAACTTCAATACTCTTGACTTTTCAGCACCATTTAATTTTTTAATTGTATATACTTACAGAATTGAAATGTAATATCAATTTGATAACCATGTCACATGTTATACATACTGTAGTGCACACATCAATTTGACACAGATTAATACACGTATTTTAACATAATGAGATTATACACACTAAACTGAAGCCTCTTCAATAATAATAATGTAAGCCAAGCAAATGCTAATGTTCCTATGTTCTTTTAATAAATGTCGTATAAAGATGAAGTTACTTTAGTTATACATTAAATAATCAAATCGCTATTGCCTTTTATTAACATGGCAGAAAAGGTCTGAATAGTTTTCCATGTCTTAAAAGAATGAAATACATCCGCAGTTATAAAGGTGGGCTCCCATTTTAAACGGGGACCTAATTTTAATTAACAAACCGCTAGTGGTTTCAATCAATTAAATTCACTCTCCTGTGACATTTCGTTATGTTGCATACAATACCATGGGCCCTGTAATAACTTTAATAGGATGACAATGAAATGGCTATTTTAACTTTATTTCTACATACAGGACATGTTATCCCACCATTCCAGTGAAAAAGATTATTTATGTCATTTTACATCATAGGTCTTTCAGAATACAGTACAAGGAAAAACACACAGATAAAAATGACTCAAGAGAAATATTTCACCTTATCTTCTGTGTTGAGGAGAGCTTTATTTACCAGACTCTATCCGAGTAGGCAGCCTTAGTCTAGGCAGCAGAGAGAGGCTCTGTAGTCTTATACTTAACTTTCCGCAGAAGGGCCTTAGCACATAAAACAGGAACTTCAAATACCGCATTTTCCACCAGACACACCAAAGAGACAACAGGAGCTCAGCAGGTGTCATTTTCCAGACACAGTTTACAAAAGACAAGAAAGGATGTGATCCAAACATCTGAGCCCAGAAGTCTGGAGAACAATGTCTGACACTTGGGAACTCGGAGAGCCGTCCAAGTTACGATTTATGTCCTTAGTAGCTTCCTCAGTGCTGCTTCCAAGCGACCATCCCTGCCAAGCCTCTTGGGCTTCATTTCAAAGCACATAAAAACTGCTTTATAGCAAAAATGGAGCAAAGCAGTAAATCGGCCCTTACGCCGTCTATTAGAAAAACCAGAGTATAGCATAACACACTAGGGGATTGTTTACCTAGACAGGCCGTCTCTCATGGCACGGCATCCACACAAGTTTCGTTTTATAGGTCGCGGTAAAAATGAGGGCATGAAAATATACCCATTTACTGGCACTGGCTGTCAATTATGGGGAAAAAGGGAAAAAAGGGCCCTTGAGTAAAACACATAATTAAAACGAAAACAGTCCTTCTCTGTAGCCATTAGCACTCTGAAAGGATGCCTTCCCTCAGAGGACTCCACGCGGGTGAAAAGGCGCTGAGCTTTTTTGTCGCCTGAGTGCTAAATGTGATAAGAAAGACAGACCACTTGGAGCTACCGACGAGCTACAGAGGGACAACAGCCCACACAAGGAAGAGCTTGAGGGAACACAGGGAGCGGGCAGAGATACTCAGCATAAATCGCAATAGAGAAACCAGACACTGCACTAATTACTGCTGAGAAAATGTCTCGCCCTCACATACACAAAAGATACTTGCATCGATGCTTAGTATATAAAGGATAGGTTGGGACAATACAGTATACTGAACAGATACGAATGTGTAAATATACACATATACTATAAAATATTCAAATAATCCAACATAACATCTTTTACTCTTCGCCAACTTCTTCTAAGCAATGCTGAAGAAGAGCAAAGAAATACTTTTCTAATGCTTTTTCTTATAATTATGTTGGCCTGTCATAATTAAACAACTTATTGTTCTTCTTCATAATACCGTAAATCACAGATTTACTGAAAGATTATTTTGTTTGATCTATACATTCATTTAAAAGCTTAACTTTGATAATTACTGCATAAGCCATTGAAACTAATGCAGCATGTGTGGTTGTCCTGCTTGTAACTAGAATCTAGCGGGTCAAACATACCACAGGTAGTTAATATGAAATACTGTACAGCCCCAGATTATCTGCTTTTAGTGAAATGTTCAAAAATGTCACCCTGTTTATTTCCTCTGCTTAATGCTTTCATTGCATGGGATCTCAGTTAGTGCTGAAGCAGGAAATAACATAAAAGGAAAAGCCCAGTTAATAAATGAAATGGTGTCTGGCTAACAAAGCTTGTCATATACTTCAGAAAATGAACAAAACAAATGCTAGTCTTAACTGCGAAGAACAGAAGAATCATATAAAAGCAAAAGCTTAATCAAATACACTTCAGTAAATGCTAAGGTGATAAAAATGATTTACGGCAAAACCAGATTCAATAAGCAGAAGATTATTTGCTAGTTGCATTGCATTACTAAGCACCATGATGTACTGATTTGCAAATGCGTCCCTTGGTTTCTTCAATAGATATATACGGTATACATTTTTATTTTAATTAAGGCTTTATATTTTTAAGGTAATTTTGCAAGCATGGACAGGTACAGTCTCTTGGTATGTTTAATACTGGGATTAATGGATGCTTGTGCAGAGTCCTTAATTTGCAAATCACAAGGTGTTGAAGCTGAATGTGAACAGGACGGAGCAGATGTATGAGGGGTGACAGAGATATCAAGAGTGCTTAACTGTGACATGCATAATGGTTTAACATCAGTGCAACAGAACCTTTGCTGTATTTTCATCCCTGTCGATAACATGGCCACACACAAAAAAATACATTAAATTTAATTTTTCAAAGTAACGATCATATGCTACTCTGTTTTTGAAACATTTCCACTCCGATGAACCTATTGTCAGATTAGTACAGTATCTGAAACTGACTGTGTACAGTATCTCCCACTAACTAATAAATAATAATAAAATAATAATAATAATAACTGCTTACACTCATATAGCGCTTTTCTGGACACTCCACTCAAAGCGCTTTATAGGTGATGTGACGGCAGCCAAACTGCACCAGTACGCTCATCACACACCAGCTCTCAGAGGGGAGGAGAAGAGTGATGAAGCCGATCCATAGATGGGGATTATTAGGAGACCTTGGTAAAGGCCAGGGGGAAATTTGGCCAGTACATAGCGATAACACCCCTACTCTATTCGAGAAACGTCCTGGGATTTTTAATAACCACACAAAGTCAGGACCTAGGTTTTACGTCTCATCCGAAGAACGGTACCTTTTTGACACGGTATCCCCGTCACTATGCTAGGGCATTAGGACCCCCACAAACCACAGGGCGAGCGCCCCCTACTGGCCTCACTAACACCTCTTTCAGAAGCCACGTTAGTTTTTCCCAGGTGGTTTCACATCCAGGTACTGACCAGGCTCACACCTGCTTAGCTTCATAAAAACATGATTTCACACAATTTTCTATTTAATAAAAGGCATGAGCAGATGTGTAATGGGATCTTTGTTCAAACTAGTTGCCACATCTAGCATTAGCCAGATTTTAAGAGAACACCATTTACTCACACTATTTTCTCTTCATTTTTAAGGAAATGTGTTGTGTTTCTTTTTAGCACATTCAACTCTGGAATAGAAAATCAATCCCATTCAGTTCCTGATGGTGAGCACAACCCGTCAGCACTGCAGCAAAGTGTGAGGCTAAGTGTCCTGTTCTGCATTTTTACACATCTTACGTCTGTTTTTAAGGATTTTTTTCCCCCGGAAGTGTAATTGAGGACTCAACAAGATAAAACAGTAACTGCCTTTAAAATTATTTTTAAACTGTAAATGCCTGTGTTCAATTTTTCATGTCACGAGAGATAGGGCTTCAAGATCCCAGAGCAGGGTCTGAAAAGGAGAGGCGCCAGAGCTGAGCTTCCTTCCCTGTTTGATGATCTAGGCACTTAAGAGCTGTACTTTAAATTAAAAAATCATGTTACCATTTTTCTACTTAGCTACGAGATCAGACCTTTTGTAGTTGCAGCACGTTAAATTGAGGGTTCTCCAAAGACTTCATCAACATACTTTATTAAAGATCATTTTGCTTTTTTATTATTATTCCAATCCAATATAAGACAGTTATAATTTCTTTGGAAATGTCCTTGTTTTACTGCGCGGCAGAATATTGAGTGATAAAGTAATGATCGGAAGAGGAGGAATACAAATTTGATTTACCAAATGTGTAGCTCTTTAGTGAAGGCATGAAGGAAACTCGTCAAGTACATCTGAAGGATCAGACAACACAGTACGTTGTCATGTGTATCTTGCACTATTGTAAAGCAATAGAACACTGAGAATGTATCCAGTAGTCTTATTGTTAAGTTGCCATGGTTCTGGACAGAACTCCTTGCATAGGCCTTTTTAAAGGTTTCACGATCTCTCCCCTGTATTGGTTGAGAAAGATGTCTGCTTTGGTCTTGAGTATTGTAGAACTAAATTTCTAAAAGTGAAGAGACGTAAATGGTTACAAAGGGAACACAATACGAAATCCTACAAGGCACGTACTTGCATGTTTGCGCGTACCACAATTGTACACTCTGCTCATGTCTTCCCTTGCACATCACTGAGATGGCTGACCCTGTCTTTCATCTGTTTCCTAGTCTTCCCCCTTTGCTTCTTCTGCCTCTTCTTATTTCGTGTAGCATATATCATGAATATCCTAGGCTTATAATTACATCTGGCATTTCTGGAAAAATAAAATCTATTAACATGTCTTTATAAAAACAGGGATAAATCTACAACTCCAAGTATGGTGTCAATCTGTGGACATTCCAAGTTGCCATTACATCAAGCTTTAATATCGTCTCTTAATGAAAGCAATGTGATGACTAAGTTCCACTAAGCCTTTATCTGAAAGCCCTTGACTTGGTAAATATTCTGTTTTCATCAAGATAACAAACAGATGGTTTTAATATTCCAGGGGCTAATTTCTCAACAATTAAAAACACAGCAAGACATTAACATCTAATGAAACATTTAAACTACCAGTAAATGAATCTGCCATTAATTTTCACACAGTAAGGTCTTGTTTTCCCTCAATCTGTTCTTTATTAGGAAAAGTTTTTTCCATTCTGAATTTATTGAAGTATAGAATTAACAACTGTTTTCAATCAGGAGTCAGCATGATTCTTTGGCAGTGTGCACACTAAAACATCCACACTATTAAAGATTAATTTATTCTACCATTTCTTTGATGTGAAAAGCAATAAAATAAGCCTATAGCCCCATCAAAATACCCACTGAACCCTGTGTTATTTTAACCCTAAATTTGTTCAAGCAGAGAAAAGCCAAGCTACTTCTTAGTACTTACCTGAACGGGCCCAATGGAGAGCTGCAGTTGGTGTGATGGCAACAGCAACTTCTATTGTACATCAACAATTTCAGTAAATGACACGTTTTCTGTCCAATATATAAACCTTGGATATCCCTGGCTTTCAGCTGGATAGTGAAACCCTAGAGAGAGGCATTTTAATTAATGCCAGGCCCTAAAATGCATTGAAATGAACCAGTAATCTTCTACTTGAGTTTATTTGCACCTAGCTTTGAAGCCAAACCCATGCATGTGTGCCAAAAAACTATAAATAGCTCAATCTATTTTATATCCCCAATCCTGATAAAAAGCAAGCCACTACTTTTGTTGCTTTAGTGCATGAGGCCAAATGATGCCTTATTACTGCACGAGTTTTTCACAGCAATAATTTTGTTCAATACTGGTAAAACAAATTAAATCTGGTAATAAATTATCATTTGCAGTATTCCTTTAGTGTACTTCAGACTCTGCACTGCACTGTTTGCTCTTGATCCATATTTCAACACTCTAAAGTGTCCCTTTACTTTCTATCCACTAACACTTTAGCTATCTCATGGCTTTTAGAAGGTATGACAGGATCCAGGATCTCTCAAAAAACACATGGTTGCTACAATCTGGTTAGCATACTCTGCTGATAAAGCTGGCACATATTAAAGTCAGCACAGGGAAAGAGTCCACAAGTGCAATTTGCATTATCTAGGTAAAAAGCAAATAAGGAACAAGAGAATGTTGTAATGGAGAAATACAGATGGCCTTCATAAGTCTTGTTGATAATAAAGTCATTAATTCTAATATTATTTTTAAACATCATTGCTTCCTGTAAATGACACAAAATGTCACAAAACATTTCTTAAACGTGCCTGGCGTTTTTGACCATGATTTAAATTTATAATCACACCATTCACCACCAAGCGAGTGTTCTGCTCATCTCATTTCACACAATACACTTCAGCAATTTAGCAAATTTTCCAGTTTTTATTTGTCCCATCTGGAACACCACCTAGTAACTCCAGTGAAAAACAATACATTTTGAAAGGACAAGTAGAGATTAAAATCACATTGAAATGCAGAAAATTATGTACGTTTTTGCTTAATCATAAGAAGCTCTTGAATATAACAGTTTTAAAATCTACATGTAGTGATGTACAAAAAAAACAGATATACTATTTTCTAAGCACTGAGATTCCACACTGTCAGCTCCTGGTTTCCCTTAGTTACGCACAACAGCTGCACAGCTCAGTAGTAATAAACGTGGAACAATTTAATAGCTTTTATTGTTCTACTGTGATGTTTGAGAACAGCTAACCTGTCCTCATAGGATCCAAAAGTCCCACAAGGGCTGCTATGAAAGAAGATCTCATTTACCTAAAAGCGCTTATAAATTTTTAATTTGCTTTAACAAGTAAATTAACAAGTCCCTCATTCAGGCAAGTTTTATGGCTCCATGCCACTCAGGGAGGACTATAAAAGTTTTATAGATAATCCAGTGCTACCTAGGTCGCTTATAATAAATTGTCTTGTTTCCTGATATGCTGTCAAATCCCTTGGATTTCCAATGATTTAACATTAAATATCTTCTTTATGCCACTTTCACAGGTAGACATATGAAAACTAGTAAAACAGAAAAGGTCACCCATTGCCTTACAGACAATTCAAATTCTGTGACCTAAAATGCATCTGAAGCTAATGACTGCCTCACTTTTATATGAACTAATATTTAACAATATTAATCCTTTATACAATGTCTACAATTCAACTACATGGTAATAAGCATATACTGTACATTTATGCAAAAACAGATTTTTTTTGTTCTAAACGAGTATACATGACAAAAAACATTCCTAAGAAATCATATTTTCTTTTGTGCACTAGGTTCTTTAATCTAATTTATTTTCAATATTAGATTATTTAGATTGTGTTTTTTATAGATTGTGATGCCACTAGAGGCGTCGTCCTAGAGGGATGGTACTTGTCTTAGGGCACCCTAGAACTTTTGGACTCCTTTGCCTGTACTGAGATGGACATGAAAGAACGTGAGCACCTAAAACAGCAGCAATGGGCAGTTAACAGAGCAGGGAACAACTATGAATCCTGTCAAGAGACAATATAAGCCGAATACCAAGAACAGGTGTACCTGTAGCTAAAAGAACTTTTTTAGATGAGAGAAAGCTGCCACACTCAAATTGCTGTATTTTGTTGTAAGGATTCATCACATTGGAATTGGAGAAGAAGAAAAGACTAAGGCTTAATGTAAGTACAATCATCCATGGTTAGATTGGAGGATGGAAAATGATACAAATGGAGAATATAAATACTGGGGCAACAGAGTAGTTAAATAAAGAAGCCCAATTGTGAGAAATGTAAAAACCATTAACTGCAAGATTGGATTGGATTAAGTTGAGACCAGGAGGAGGATGCTGAATTCAAAACAAATCTAGCAAGTACATATGGACCGTGAGCCTGAGGAACTGTTTTTCGTGTGTTTTTGAGAAAAAACATACCAGTGGCAGTAAATTCCCTATCTGAATACCTATATACCATTTTATTTTTAGCTTTAAGAAGTTAATAATGTTAAATTATTTGTTTGACGGTGTATTGGGCCCCAACTATATCAGTGTTTGTCTGTGATCCCCACAACATCACAATATTTATACCATATAGCACTATATATAACAGGGGTCGGCTCCCTAAGGCACACATGCCATTATTGGCATGCAAAGGGATTTTTAACAGCACATGCAATAAAAGCAGCACATGCAATAAAAGTCTAATAAACTACAAAGAAATTAAGTTACAAAAACAAATTAAAACTATGCTTGACTGTTCTGTAATTCTTTTCATCATGCTATTTACTGTATTTTTTAAGGGAACAAGCTTATTATTTGGAAGGAAAGCTTGCAATCTATACCATTGATATAATTTTCTACACTTAAATGTAAATTCAAACATAGTAACATCAAAGAAGGTTTTGGCACACTTTGTGCTTTGTTCAAGATTGTCTTTATGCAATCAGAAAAAGGTCAACACCCCATACTACATAAGGAAAAATGGGTTGCAACATTTATGGTTGACATCACCATGCATATGAATGAAGTCAACCTCCATCTGCAGGGTGCAGATCCAACTGTTACAGGTCTTTTTGAAAAGTAATTTCCTGCAAAATATTTTCTCCATCCTCACCTTTTCACCATTTCCACATCTTAAAGAACTTATAACACATTGCACAATCCGTGTTGCTGAGTTTGGCACTAGCATTTTCTGTCAGATTTCAGGATTTCCAACATTTTGGCCAAATGCTTTCTTTTCTGTTTAAGCCTTTGATATAAGTGATATGAAGCTTTCAGTGGATGCATCTTGATGATTTTGAAATGCACCACAGTAAAGTCAATGGGAAGTTTGATATTTGCTCGATTTTCATTATCATTTCTATTGTGTCTTAATGAAAACACCTAGAGATGTCAAACTTCTTGCTATTTGTAGAAGCTGATTTGTGATTTTTTTTTTCATTTTATCATTTAAATACCTTTATATTTTGAGTCGATGTTTAAAATAATTTTAGGCCCCGAGAAGAGACAACTCTTAATGCTTATGATTTTCAATCTTTACTCTTCACACCACTGTTGGCCCACACAAGAATATGAATCAGAAGAGGCTAAATACTGGGACCCAGTGTCAAGGGACTTCACGCTGGAGGTCAGGGGTTCCTATCAGCACTGCTTTTTGTCCAGAATGGGGGCGCATAGAGCTAGATGTCACATGAACTCTACTTCTTAACAGAAGCAGTTGTCAACAGTCAAGTGTGGTTAATCTGGGATCTAATTTAATAATAAAAAACCATCATGAGAAGAGAGATGCAACAGCAGTCAGAAACTGTAAGGAAATTGTTGGTCCTTTAAGCTTATCTTTCAGACAGCTGCAAAATCATGTCACGCTGGCAACCCATGTGGCCCAGTACTGACCTTCTTCTTTTGCTCTGAGGCCAGTGCTTACTAAACATCAAAGACAAGCAGTGCACAGGCCCTGGATGCAAAATAACAGCTTGTCAATGTGGATCAGTTGTAGATTTTTTTAAACTGCACAGTGACAGGTCAATTGGTTTATGTACCTACTTACATACCTACTTGTTTTGTATCAGCTGCCCACCTGCCTGTAATACCACACTGTCACCTTTTTCCCAACAGCTTTTTTCATTCCTTTTGAACGTATAGTATATACAGATGTGTTAAGTACAGTATGCGGTCATTAGATGCTAATGAAAAATTCAGAGATATGAAGTGCCAAACATTATTGTAAGGCATTAGAAAATGTAAGAACTAGAAACGGGTGCAAGCATGGTTTTGTGGCTGGAAATTAAAACAAATTCCTCAATCCAATAGACCATTCTAAAATGATGATTTATTGCAATAGTGTGGTTCATGCATATCATCCATTAATTTGCTATCCTGTGTCATACAAGATGATTGTTTTGCATGAAACTTGAAAATGACTAAAAAGACCAATATCATCTCAAAATTTCTGGGAATAGGAGATACCTGGTCATGTACAGCGCAATATAGTGACACAGTGAGCTCACTCTGGGGCTCTTGCTTTGCTTCCTCATTCTAACACTGTTGTGTCCCAAAATGCTGGTCTCCATCCCAGATTTTCCCACCCTAGAAAACCTCTCCAGAAACGTTCAGACAAGATCTGATCTTTGAAATGCTTATTTTATCCTACTCTGCTACAATTATCTTGGTTACACTGGGAGAAGAGGTCATTCGCTGGAAGTTTTGAGTCTGACTTTAGGAAGTCAGTCTTGAATAATATGACTAACAGAGTAACAGATCTGATGGCAAATAATCACACCTTGATTTTTTGTGGTGTTGCTTTTCCAGTGATCAGAGAACATTGAGATTATTGAATCTGTCCTCCAATTTGATATGTAATATGTTTTGCAAACAAAGTTACATTAATGTACAGAGTACACTGTAGGGAAAAATGACTAGCAGACCATCAGTTTCAGTGTTAAAGTAGAGATCCTTCAATACAAGTTTCTATAGGCTGCCAAAGACTGCGCTTGCAGATCTCAGACATAAATTTAAGTCTCATCTTCTCATATACTGTACCTCAATAAACTCCTTGACAAGAATCTGAAGATCCTTTTCTTTCAAGGCACATACTGTACAATTACCTCTGGCCAAAACCCACAAAATACATGTGTATCATTAATTTCTCCAAATAAAGGCATTACAAACTAGAAATATATATTTGCATCATCTGTTTAACTTAATCCTGACAGTCCTGTATCTTGGCATCTAAAGCACTTGAAAGAAGTCTCGTCTCCAGATATATTTAGAGAAATCGTGATAGACATAGATTTCAAGATTTAATTTACACTGTGGTAGGTCTAAAATATTGTTTTGACTCCATAATTACACCGTTAATTATGGTTCATAATCATAAACTCCTTGCATGTAATTCTCTTCTCCTTTTCATACTGGAATAACAAAAGAAATTTACATTTTTAGCAGACACTTTTAATATGGATGATCTTCGCAACATGAGCTTACTGGTTTCTTTTTATACTTATGTTTCCACTCTGCAATGCATGCCTATGTAGTCCCTCTGGAAAAAGCAAAGCTGTCTACACCCCCCAATGCATGATCTGTTTTACCTCTGGGGGAAAACAAAAGGATTGGCTTCCTATGTTAATATTTGTATTACAGTATTACAGACTTCAGATATCCCCTAGCAGAGGTTACTCTTTGAAAAATGAATCCAAATGTTGTAGACAATACTATTTCATGGGCCAATATTGGGGATAATATAAATCAAGCTCATAAGACCATCAAATGATCCACTTAGTGTTTCTTCCAACAGTGTATTTGACCACTTGTAGACGATAGCATATAAACTTAATCCCTTGTGGCCACCTTTTAACACGTTTTTGGAGTGTCCAGATTTGGTTAAGTTTTGATAGCAAGTATTTCTTTCTTTGTCTATTACACTAAATTAGAAAATTCCCACTTCTCACTCTTGACAGATGTTGATTTCAAACTTGGCATCTCACAGCAGAAGAAATTGATCTGTTTAACTGATTTGACTGCAGCTAAAGAGATCTTTGTAGAATCTGATAAGAAATTGAGGCAGTATATTATTTCATATAATAACTACTATATATACCCACTATATAGATAACTGTTACCAATGCCTTTTTAAAATTTTCTCCCAATGTCTTGTTAATTTTAAAAATTATATAAGTAACACATAATGGTAATTTACCTAACACTGAGTTACTAACTCCTTTAATCAGTGTTTCTTGCTAGTGAGTTGTACATTGTGAGTTTATATTTTTAAACCAATGTAGTATATGGGTTTTATAATAAGCACCCATAAATATTTTCAAAAATATTTTGATATATATCCTGTAAAAATAGGTCAGTGTATTTAAAAAGCATATACAGTAATTAATCATTGTTTCCCTACTACATAGAGTTCTTCATCTTCTATTTGCATTATAAATTTTAATATTCAAATACCTTTCATGCTTATTAATGAGAATTATTGTGTTCACACATGCTATGAAGGGGTAACAGTTTTAACATAAAAACCATGAATAGGGTCAAGTAGATATTAAGTTTTAAAGAGTGCATACATAAAAATACACACAGACGTCTATTAATACCAGACGTCAGGGCAGACACACAGACATACTAAGGGCCAGTTTTCCCAGAAGCCAATTAAACCTACCAGCGTGTCTTTGAACTGTGGAGGAAACCTAAGTAAACACAAGGAGAACATACAAACTCCACGCAGATAACACCCCGAGTCCACAACTGAACCCAGGGCCCAAGCACTGTGAAGCAGCAACGCTAAGCCTTGCACCACCATGTAGCCCGGATACACATATGTGACCAGAATTTAAGATGAGAATAAGAGCTTTTTACAAGGCCATGTGAAAATGTACGAGAGAACAGCGTCCATGATGCTAGCATGTTGTTGCACGGTGGACAATGCCAGCAGGAAAGAGTAAATGGAGATGTGGAAGGCGAAGTAATTGTGGCTCTTTACAAATCAGAATGCCAAAATCACATGAAAGCGTCTCGGGACCATACACAAGGTGGCCACCAGCACACAGCCACTGATCCACAGGCACAATGGGCAGGGAGAGAAATACAAAGATAAACCCAAGCAATGGAAAACCAAGCAAAAAAGAACTGGGAGCCCTTCCAAACCTGCAGCTGTGTCGAGCCATTAAAAAGCTGAAACTCATTCTGCTGCTCGACCTCATGCTTATCACCACATAACTATTCATCAAAGAAATTTGTGTGCAATTAATTAAATTATTCCCATGTCTCTGCCACAGAGTCGTTATTCCAATATCAGCTTTCACTCGCGCTCTCTTAAGCTCGCGTCTGTGTGCCAAGTCACATCTCCAGAGCCGACCGGTCTCAATAAAACCGTGCTCCTCTCTGCTCACTAAGGCTATCATTTCTCTTTTTTATTGCCATTTATTTTCCACAAGGAATACACTGCCAGTACATTGGCAAGACTTCCAGTATATGAAGGCAATGAAATTTACCGCAGACACTTAACACTGGGTCAAGCCTTGCGCAGAGCTCATGTGAAGCTGTAATATGATAAAAAAAATGCTTCCAGTTGGGAGATTTTTATGTTACAGAAATAGTTCAAACTATACCGCTGTAAAGGAGACAAGAATGTACAGAGCCCTTGAAAGTCCAGTGGTTTATGTGTGCCCAGACAAAGTGGGGCTTAAAAACATTTCAGTGATAGCATTTATGTTGTACTTGCCATTGATGTGAACATTTAAATAGGTCAGTACTCTATTATTATCCCAAGCCCTGAAGCAGCACTATTCAATTTGCAGCCCTTCCAAGCTACTCCATTCCAGACATTTGATACAACCCACTCCTTACTTGCCATATTGACCCCGCTAATTATCAGCCAAATAACAGTGGCTGTAGCAAAAATCTGGAATGGAACTAATTGGAAATGCAGCAGGTTGAGAAGACCTGCCCTAAAACCTACAATTACACAAGAAAATAAATTATTTAAAGCCGAAATCTCAAGAAACTAAAGTGAATCCCTTAAAATATTGCATGTTGCAATACTGCAACATATCAAACATGTTTATAATATTCCAAAATAATCACTTAAACTTTGTTTGCAACCATATACTACCACCATAGTAAAAGCAATGCTTAAATATTTTAATAAATTTTAAATGTTTGTTTTTGAAGATCACCTATGCCAAAACACGCCACGAAAATCCTGAGGGCTTTTCTCGTGTGATGTTGTTTCCTTTTGAAGTTAACAAAAGAAAACGTTAAATGGAAGGAGCATTTTTTCTAGGAAAGTCCTGACATGAAGGAGGATTAATTGCTCAACAGGATTACTAGCATGCTTGTAATCAGTGAGAAACTAAGAATCTGGATGATGCAGTATTTCATGTAATTCCATAAAGTCTTAATACTGTATGCTTTAATTCCAGGTGTTTTTTTTTAAAAAAAGAGTAAAACGTGTTTACAAAAGGTTGAATGCCTTGGACATAAAGTTCTTGAAATGTTGGAAATTGTTTCATACACAATACAGTACTGCAACCCTCTTTTTGTAAAATAGTTCATACTGCACTGCAACATACATGATTGCTTCATGGAAATGAATAAGTGCTGTCTGTCCTTAGTGCCCCAAATCTCTGGCGTACTCCTCTCTGGTATTTAACACCGAGGCTCCCTGATTTAGATGGATCTCTCTTTCAACAGGTGAAGTTGACCCGAAAGAACTGGATATCCAGCTATCTAATGCTCTGTTTTGGCAAGCCCAGTGCAAGATAATGAGAGAGCCTTTCACTCTACCCGCGCTTGGCTGCTTTAGCAATGAGGATTAGCGGCAGTAGAAGAACTGCTTACAGAGTGTACTTTGCCCATTTGGCTGACTACCTTCACATCCAAGGTTTCCTCATTGCTAATTGCTTCTGTAAACTTTCCTATCAATCTGCTCCAAAATCCCATTTTAAATTTCCATTTTTCTACAGAACCTGCAAAGAATATTATTTTCCATTCCAGGCTGCACGGTTCCAGTAAGGCACGAGGTCTGTCAACGTTTAAATGCAACAGCACTCCTTTCAGGTCTTGTAGCACAGCAACTCACAAGGGTGGGTATTGATTTCAGTTAAGTGAAATGAATCTCAACCTGACAGCTGACACACAGAGCACAGAATGTGCCACAGCCAGCCAAAGTCCTAATTGATCCCAATATAGAGACTGATCCGGATGACAAAAATCATCACATCAAACTTCAGCTCTGCCTTCAGAGTTCGTTACACCATTAAGCATAACACTAGTATTAAAAGTACTGCTGTCATCATATTTTCCAACCCCTTCTTTCCCTGATGAAAACATACAACGAAACTTGGCAGTTATCCGTGATAATATCTATCCTAAGATTTGCTTGAGAAAATGTTCACATGGAATTTCTAAATCGGTACAGTGGTGCACTCAATCCAGATAAGAAGTTACAATTCTCATTAGGTGCCGTTTAAGTATACTTAATAGGGTTGCAATTATAGTGACTGGAATTCTTACTGTCCAAAAAGTTTCAACATAAACATTCTTCACATAAGGGTAAAATAACTAGTAAGGCCACCGTGACAAATAAAAATGGACAGGCTAGATGTGTTTAATATAGTTAAATCAACTAATTTTAAAACAAACCATTTGGAAGGCAAAGAGTACAGTATAATTTCAAAACTCCAAGACTCCCCCTCTGTTCCTAAGCGGGCAGTGCCATGTTCCCAACACATTTGATATCAAGAGCTAATTTCCACTCTTTCAGAAAACCACACCAGTAATGTAGTTATATAACAAAGGGACGGCGCATTATTGCAGAATGGTGCAACAGGCAACTGGAAGAAATACCATCCAGACGATGAACAGGCGAGAGTTGATACATTTGCTTTTTGGAGGGGGGGGGGGGGAGGATAAAGAATCAAAGATGCCATTTATAGAAATCTCATAACTGGAAGAAAATAACGCGGTGCACTAGTTTTTCTTCTTTTCCTTGGAGAAGTGTGGGATTTGAAATCCACATCATCATGTTGCTGGCTCTTCGAATATCTCCCCACTAACCCCTCATCATCTGCTGTATTATCCAGTGTTGCACTACTTCAAGACTTCCCATGGAGCGTACATGCACCTTGTTGAAATAAGCCTTGCAGTTGCTATGTGTTTTGTTGACTCTAGCAAGAATAATAACAGCCAATGCTACAGTGCTTGATGAAATTCTCCTGCAGCTCCATTCAGGTCAAATGCAATATGGAAAACATGACATGGCAGAGCACTTTTTTAAAGATGTAATCTCTTTTTAAAAGACTGCACTTTTAAAGGCCCTCACATTATTAAAGAATAATAGGCATCGTTGCCTTTACTCCCTATTCTTTTGTTATAAATTATTTAAAATGCTATCATTTACACAATAGACTGGACTGCTGTAAGATAAAAAAGAGGAAGCAAGCTGAATAATCTTCTAATGACAAGTAATTAAACGCATCAGTCTAAAACAATCAAGCAGGTGAAAGTGTGATGTTTCCTGCCTTCTCAGGAAAGGTCAGCCCAGGGCAGGTGACAGGTCCCTGAACAATTCAGTTCGCAGCTTATTGAAGTTTTTAGAGTAGTCATTGAGAATCACCTCCCAAGGCATGGCTAAATACCTTGTTGTGTACCTCTTTGGGCAAGGGGATGTTATGTGGTAAGGTCATATGGCATCACTGATCATTTATAAGTCAGGTATCTAGTTGCCGTTTAGTTCGGTATATAGTTGTTCAATTTTTAATTGTTTTATTTGTTTAGATTTTGCTTGACTTAATCATAGACAGCTTTTCGAGCTAAGCCAAGCACAGTATTTCTGATCAAATCTACAATACCTTATGGGGGTTCCCTGCTTTGAACAGTGGTTTGCTTTTGTAATCTAAACTGCAGAGCAAAATGTTACCTACCATCTGAGATCAGTCAGTCAGTACCATTGGCAAGACAGCTTTAAAAAATAGCTCTCCACCTGTATCCAGTCAAATTATACAACACAAGGGAGTTATAACAGTTCCATGATAAAAGGAGTTCTGCATAAGTAAACACAAAAGGGATTATTTAAACCCTTAACAGCCTTATTTATGTGAAGAATTATGGGAGATTGAAATCTGTGTTTTTAAGAGCACTTCCAGGGCTATCACTACAGTTGGCAAGAGAATTACTTAATGACCTCTCACTGAACATGCCCCGTTCATGATTTTGTTTGGTCCCCACTTCCTCT
The DNA here is from genome assembly GCF_055471065.1 of Atractosteus spatula. Lineage (NCBI taxonomy): Eukaryota > Metazoa > Chordata > Actinopteri > Semionotiformes > Lepisosteidae > Atractosteus > Atractosteus spatula. The sequence goes on along the minus strand of NC_142732.1, from coordinate 5,494,417 downwards.
AGTATATAATTAACTTCCTTAGAATGATAAATCATTCCCATTTTCCTTTCCATGGTTTCGTTTTGCATCACTTCTTCTCAAGAGCAACGGCAGCAAACTGAAACCAGACAAACTGGGCTTCTCCTGTTCTGGTGTATAAGGCCCTTACTTTGCTCTCAAAGCTACAAATGTCAACCACAGGAAGGCAATTATGAGAGTAAAATTACTTCCTTACTGCTATCATTCCACTCTCTCAGCTTAGAGAATGGTTAAAAGCCACCAAGTAATGGGCACAGTTAGAGTTTTCTCCTGGGCCAGAGCCAAGGCCGCTAACCTTGCTATTAAAGGCCCGACGAGCTTTGTCAATGCAATCTGCTGAATGCCTTGAGTGACAAGCGATCGATATTCTCCACTCTCTCGGGTCATCACAGGTGACAGAGGCCTAAGTAATAATACAGCCCTGGCTGCCTTTTCTAACTTAAATGCTTCCCCTGCCACAATATTTCTTTTTTGTCTCAGTGCTGCAAGCTAAATTTCCCACCGATCGAAAGTGGAAGATGGGGAGGGTGAAGGGTCTGAGGGATTGCAATGTGTCTGAATTGATGTTAGCTAGCGAAAGCTCAGCAGACTGGAGAAACGGGCTCAGATAAATCGAAAATGACTGGCTGCCGAGTTGTAATCTGCCAGCATCAAGGCCCCTGTAGCAACAAGCTAAATGAAAAAGCACGCTGACAAGAGAAAAAGATGAAGGGCCACCAAAAGATTGCAGCGAGAAGAAATTTATGTTTGTTCTCGCTGGTGAAGGTGTTCAGAGTTTAAGGATTTGACGTGCTCCTTCAAGCTGTAAATAACACACAATGAAAATCCCTCATGGCCTTTCTTATTTAAAAAAACTGATTATTATAATATAAAGAGAAACATTTCATGCAATAAGGAAAACAGTGCTGACTGACGTCCAGGGTCTTGTGTATGTATATGTATCATATGAACACGTATGTGCAATTATACACGAACACATGCAAATATAACAAAAATGCTTTCACTTGAAAGACACAGACCTAGGCACATGGGCAATGCCTTCATTCTGTCTCCAGCCTGCAGGTGAATCGCATTCTGTCAAAACTGTAACACAAGAGCTCCACCTACTGCAATGCATCTTGCACCCTTGCTCCCTTTGTTTAGATATGAAATTCACTACACGCAGGAAGCAGTCCTACAGCACAGCCTGGCACTGTACAGTATATGTTGGTTTGCTGACTGGGTGACTACAAAGAACATATCTAGAGCTATAATAAATCTTTCTCATTAAATGCAACTGTATTAAGCATCAGAATAAGAGCTCCCCAAGCTATAACGAATGCTTGTCAAAATTCTTAACTCCGGTGTCTGCCTTTTCACATGTTAACCAATACAGTAATCTGTTCCTGTGTGACAGCAGAATATCATACAGTGTGCTTAGCAAATTATACTGATTATCTTGCATCTAATCATAAATCTGTTTGGGAGCAGAAGCTAAAACTGGAACTATAGTAGTTGGAGTTTGAAGCGTGTGCCCTTTTTATTAATTGATAGGCTTGAGGAATCACCTTTTCAGGCACGTTGGTCAGAAACCGATTGATTCTGACATCCAGAAGACCAGGACAAAGTGTTGGTGTGATACCTACAGTATATCTAAAATTCAGCTCTAAGAATACATCTAAATAAGAACTGCGGCTGAACACCTGAGACGATATACAGTATACACCGAACCATGCTATCTTGAATATACAATATCCTTCTCTGATTCTGAAAAGCAAGGTCAGTCAAGCAATGCAGCTATACAGTGCAGGAACATTTCTTTGTTATCTTGGCCGCAATCAATATGACAGACAGCCATACAGAAAATAAAAAAACTGCCGAGCTAATCAAAGGGTGACAGAACAAAGAGCAGAACTCAATCTGCTGTGCTTCAATTACACCCAAAATGTCAGATTGCTTCTCAAGTAGAAAGATCTTAAGCAGGGACAAGAGGTTAAGGTATTGTATTTTTTATAAATACTGTACCTCCATGTGTGTGCTTGTGTGTGCTGAGCAAAAGGGCAATATACAGCATATATATGTTTTGAAAATTAAAAGAAATACACATAACAAGCTTTATATCTGAATTAAACAATTCAGTCTAGAAAAGAAAGAATAGAAAAACATACACTGAAAATATCAGATGGACACAAAAAGGAATAGTTTTACCTTTTAAATTTCTAATTACTTGTTAAACTTATGAAAACTAGTGTTCTCACACATGACTCAAATCACTCCACTGTTAAATCCATACTTACTCTTTTGTATTCACATTTTGGAAGCCATAGTGGATTTTACATCGTGTGTCTCCTTTATGCAGTTACTCAGTTCGGCACTATAAAGGAAATCAGGGGAGTTTTTAGGGTGTCCTGTAAATGATTTGTTCCAAGTGCACAAATGAATAAAACTACAAAAACAGCAGGTTCCACTGGGCCACAGTTTAGCCTGTGGCTTCGGTCGTGAGGAAAACGAGTTTGGTGGTTTAGTTTTATCTTCCCAACCTTCACCTTAACACAATTTTTCAGTGCTGCTTGACTGATCCCTAAGATAAAAAGCACAATGAACACTGAAAGGTTGACCTGCTTACAATGGCTGGTATAGTGTCCAAAGACACATCACTTCTCTTCAGAAATCCAGAAAGCATTTTTAAACACCAGTTGAAAACAACCACAGAAAATGACCTGCCTTGTGACATGTCGGAACTTTTGTTACACATTTGAAAAATAAAAGATCTGGAGTTCAGAAATGGGTATTTTAACATCTATCCATCTTTAAATTGTTCATTACTTATTAGAATAAACACCGGAATGAGCCTCTCTCTTACAGCAAGGAGACTTTAGAAAATCCTTTGTATACTGTACCACAACCCAGAATACATTTGTTAATGCCGGCAAATTTGCACACACTTCCTATCTTAAATCAAAAGGATGGCCATAAATGCACAACAAAAGAACAATCAGCTCAATGATTAGAGTCAATTGTACCTAATGAGTAGGAAAAACAAAGATCACTACCACCTCCAGACCCTGTCCAGTCTCTCTGATAAGATTACTGGTGTCACCACCACAAGCCCCTGTTATCAGCAAGTAAATGTCTTGTTCTTTAGAACACATAATTGCTGTCCACCTGAGATACATATATGCTTTCCACCTTATCACTTTTAATACTCTTGCTGTTTAACATCTGTAAGGGCTTTGCTGATAACAGACAATCATGTAACATTCTTTATTGCTATGTTTATCAAACACTGGCCTCCAGGACTGAGGACAATAACTTGAACTGATGTTAAAATGTCTAAAATATCTTTCAGGGCAAAACAAATGCAATACAGCTCTTTATCCTTATGGGGAAAAGGGATAATCTTAGGAAATAATTTTCCAGGATTTAAAAAACTATGGGCTCTAATACTCTAAATCCCTCACTTAAGTCAAACTTCAACACCCTGCCAACTAAGGCACTGATATAACTACTTTTATAATGCTGATGATTCTCCACAAATTGAATCCACACCCCAGTAACAGAAAGAAAGACACTCCAATCAAAACTTCCATGATCATAGCTTAGCAATGACTTTAAAAACCAGCACAAAACTGCTGTTGCTTTATTTACTAATTCAAGAAGAGGAGATCCCTGTTACTTGTGTACATTGACAGCTCAAGCAGTGGTTTAATTGTGTTGTAGTATTAAACTTGTCTGCATCTAATATGCACTGCAGGTCACTGTGGTTACAATTGGATCAATAAACTAAACTATTAAATATTCTATTTGATCTGCAGGACAAACATAATTGATATGGAAACTAACATAAAGCAGATAGGCACCATGGATGGAATATTAACAAAAAAACCCTCAAATGCTAAGATTTAAATTGAGAGGACATATAATTTAATTGTTCATTTCTTGGAAGGTTTGATTTTTAATTTCAGATTTTTTTCCCTGACACAAATTCTCCATAATGTATTACTGAGCATAAGAAATGCTTGCAACTCACAGCTCTTCTACTGAAAAGCCATTTTCACTAGAGAACATTAAAGCAAGTGTTATATGAATTATGAAAAATGTACTGAGTACAAATAAGCAGTGAGCAAACATTTAAAAAATGGAGGAAAAATAACAAACTTTAAGGTGTTGTCTAATGAAAAAGAACGGGAGGGAAGGAGCTCTCTTTCACTTCACCTCAGAGAGATGGAATACATTTTTGTAGACAAGATTAAACAACAATCACTTTTCAAAAAGATATAATTTATTTATCACAATCATATTAAGTGATATGCAGTAAACCTTTTGTGTCTGGCAGATTGGACATTTCCAGAAACCGTCAGGCTGCATATCAAGAGATTACTCTCCCGTGCAGTTTTTTAAAAAGTGCAAATAAACATCAATAGGAAAAAAAATGTACACCTTTATTTGTGTAATACTACCTTGACTTCTCTCTTCCCTATATACAGTTGTAGACTGATGCCTTCCCTTCACAACTTTTCTGTTATAAACCCTTTAAGTTTATAGCAAGTTCCTGAAATGGGTTTTCAATCTTACAGTGGTTTCTAACAGTGTGTCTCGCAACTTATCAAAAAATCCACCAGCTCCAGCTGTCACCTTCCTGCTGACCTGCAGATGGTGCTACATGACAATACAATTTCTGAAAGGCTGTGCAGAATGCAGAAAGTCTGTGGAACACTGAACACAATGTAGGTACTCAGGGCTTCTCCGGAGGATCTGGAAATCTGGAGAAGCTCCAACAAAGCAGGGGAATTACAAGGACCTGTTTTTTTTAGTATAAAAAAAATCAAAAAGCATTAGCTGTTCTGGAAGAGCTCTTATAACAATAACGCATAAACCTATACGATGTAACCTAACAAATTGGATTATTTGAATGCTCTGGGAAACATAACTTCATTCAATTTGAACACCTGCTGCAAACCCAACTAAATTACAGAAAAAGAATAAAAAAGATAGTCTAGGAAAATAAAGAACAAATGAATATGCATTTAACATTCTTGCTTGGATTTTGTTAGAGGGCCTTCCTTTTCCCATAAAAGACACAAACCTGTTTCTGTTTCATGACACTAAGTATTTACTGTAAGAGCAACACGGCAATAGCATCTACTTTCAAGTGCGGTTTAAAGCAGTTATAAAATCAAATCAATGAATCGACCAACAGGCCCTGCTGTCCTGTTAATGACAAACTACAAGCATTAATGTACTGTAAGTGCAGTGCATACATTCTGACATAAAAGACATTGTGATGTTTTAAAGAAATCTAGGGAATGTATATAGTTTCAGCCTTTCTTCCTGATCCTGCAGATCATCACATAGCTGCAGAAACATGATGCCAGACGCTACAGACATCAATGTATTTGTCTTTTGTATAATGTTTTTTATACACAAACGCATTTGTCATGTAAGCTTAGAAAAAGTTTGAATTAAACCTAAATCTAGTTACAAAGGAAATCTAAATATAAAGTGGAAGCATTTTGATTTCCTGCCTTTTTTAGTTCCTGCTATTTTCAATCCACTAAATTATTCACAAAAGGTCAACAGTGAACACGTGTCACAGCGGTTGAGAAGGGACTGTGAACTTCCCCTTTAGTCTCCCACACTGTGATAAAGTCTCCAGGCTATGCGAGAGTGGAGCAAAGTAACTGTTTTATATTTAATTGTGAACCCAGGGTGGGCTGCATTGTTAATTGTCAGAGCAGGTTTTCGGTGTCTTGAAATTGAGCCACTGTCTATTCAGGAGTAGTAAGTGCTTAAACCTGATGCAAAGGCTACAGTAACAGCCAACAGAACAAAAAAGGGAAATGTTCACACCTATTCAAAAAACAAATCCGCTGTCTCAAAATACAGTATCAAAGGGGCCATGACAATAAATTTCCATCATTCATACGGAGTTATGCAGCGACCAGGATTTTGTTTGCACAGTGTATCGCATATCAGAGATCAAACCAGGCTGCTGACCGCAGGTTTACCAATCTGACGCATCTTAGCTTTTAGCAGTGCTGCACTGTGTCACTTTGAAAGACATTATATTGGCCTAAAAAGTGGCCAAGGCACACATTCAACCCACAGACATTCTAAAAACTGCACAAGGTGAAGGTAACCTGCTGGCACTTTCACATGTAAATCCAAGAACAGCTTCCCTCACAGCAGTCATTAACAGTAACACCTTATGTTAATGGTCTATTATTAGTAAACGGACTCCTAACAATTAATTTCTGACAGAATAGAATAAAATTCATGCCAACCTGAAAAGACCTCCATGAATATGTAGTACACCTTCTCTACTCTTTTAGGCCAGGCCACACACACCCCATCTAAGAGCTGGAAGAACAAGATCTCAGGTTCTGAGTCTGTGGAAATGGTGAGGATGTTTGAGGGGTTGGTGAAGAGAAGGTAAAGAGCAGTGTCAGGTTAGAGGTTGTACATCATAAGTCTTGAAGTGATATGGAGATTTTACCGTCCTGTGCAAAACTGTAAATACAGAATTGATTTTTTAGTTGTAAGTTTTGTACACAAGCATCTTGGGAAAGTGTGGGTTATGGTTTAAGTTTTTTTTAGGGTTAGGATTAGTAAATAGGGGTGAGAGGTATGGGTGTAGTAGGATTAGTAGGTTTAGTAAATAGGGGTAGAAGGATATTATGTACTGTTTGCTGTGATTCTTTATCATTTGTCAATAATGAAAAGAGAAGAAACACATCCTTCAGAAGTGTGGAAGGAGCCAAAGGAGCCACACCTGAAGAAGGCTCCACATCCGAAACGTTGTGTTTTCTTTCTTCTTTTTTTCAGCGTGCTATAAACCTTTGCAGCCTAAGCATGCTGACACAGCCACGTACTGTATTTGTCAATAATAGTTCAGGTGGGGAGCTGCGTCAGCATGCGCAGGCTGCAAAGGTTTATAGCACGCTGAAAAAAAGAAGAAAGAAAACACAACGTTTCGGATGTGGAGCCTTCATCTCACACCTGATTTGTCAATAATGTCTGCTTTGAGTTAAAACTCTACTCTGTAAGGCTTTAAACACTATCAGGCTTACAGTAACATATCTCATTGCTCATGTTTATAGTTAAGAGCTGGGAACTATGGACTCAATTCAGTCTGTGAATAACAGTAATGGCACAACCAGCTCCTAAAAAGAATTATTCCAACGTTGTTCCACAACTATGCACAATACAACTGTTCTGATTTACTAAAAGTTAATTTTGTTATGTAGAGACAATAACTTTACATACTAACGGACAATTTTAGCAAACCCTACTGGTACTATATGTAACACTTCATGTGTGACTTTATAGCCAAATGAACTAACAGTAATGTACTCTTTTGAGCCGACAAGTACACTATTGTAAAACAGCATTCCAACTTGAAGTAGTCCATCATAACTTTGCTCACTAGTCAACAAAGCCGAAGCACTTTTTTAATCCTTTAAAAGGTGTTTTAGAATCTAAAATTTATATAATTAAATTCCTAGGATGTTTCTTAATAACTAATGAACTTGAATATGTTTATTTTCATGACTGACCTTACATTTCACAAAGCAATGACGCCAAAAGCACAAAACAAAGACTTCTGTAGAACAGCCTGGGTGAAAACAAAGGCAGGAATCCCAGAAATCCATTCCATGAGTAAATGAAACGGAAATCTGAAGATTGCAAATATTTTATCTACAATTTCTTTGACTACTTTTATCTACCGGAGTTTCCAGTGATCAGAAAAGGCTCACAGGGTAATGTTCAAGTGTGTAGCACAGCCCAGGGTTGTGTGCCTGCCCTTTACTCTCATGTTTGTTTGCGCTATTCTAAGCCATGCAACCGAGGGACTAAATAAACCCGATGCAGCACATAAGGATGGTTTAATCAAGACGAATACTGATTAATCCCATTAAGCTGGACAAACAAACAGCAGGAAAAAGAAAGGTTCAGTGCTGAATTGGTCTCTGCTTCTAACAGGAGACCTTGTGATAATAAACCCATATGACTGCTCCAGGTTTTTAGGTTACTTTCTCTATTTTTCATAAAAATGAAATATTCCAGATACCATGATGTGTTTGACCCCAGAGGTCCACACGGGCCTCTCACCACTTTCTAAAACATCACGACCAAAGGACTGGAAAAAATATGTATGATAAAGGCAAATGAATCTGTAAACTTCAAACTCAGAGCACTGAAAAACTCTGGTAGCTATCATGTTTCATAAGTGTTTTGGGTAATTCTGAACATAAGTATAAACAGCCCTTCATTACTCTCTTCCAGTCATTGAGAAACCTCTAAAAAAAACCATGTGAAGCTTGTGTTCACATCACCAGATTCACTGATGCTAAGCAGCCCTTCCTCTCACCCATGTTTTCCATGTAGCTCCAGGCTAATTACGCTGATCTAAGATAACCGTTATTAAAAACAGAACAGCAGAAATGGTTTTCCAATGAATCCCTCAGGAAAGCCCCATCACACTAGCACAAAATAATGGCTACAATCAAACTGAACAAATCTGTTTCCTTTTCTACATTGCTGGAGCACAGAGAACCAGCGTGCCTGCTTCAGATAGCTTGGACAGGAGAGCAAGACAGGATCACAGACACTCTTCAAAACTGCACAGTGCAAGTGCTGTAAAAGATGGATGGGTGAATGGGTAGGTTAATGGATGGGTGAATGGATGAATGGATAGGTGGGTGAATGGGTGACTGGATGGGCTTTCATGTTAACTGTTTCCACATTTCTAGATGTGTCACATGAAACATGGCAAGCTTTGCCTTGAAATCATTTTCTAGGACGGAGGCATCCCAAATTGTTCTTTTACAGTGAGGAAATACAACAGTCGATGTCACTGTTTTCTGCAATGTTATCCCAGTTCTGAAAATGTTTTTTAGGCAGAAGACAAGTTTTTTTATGTCAGCCACACAAGTGTGGTACATGATACTGCTCAAACATAATTTCTGAGTAGAAAAGCATCCAATTTAATATTCAAATGACTGAAACATTTTCCCCAAGCAATATGTGTAAAAATCAGTAGCTATTATACTCCAGATGTAATATAAATATTTATACTTATGTTCTGAATAAAATTTCAGATTACAGTAGAAAAAATTAGTGTGGGACTTAGCAGTTTTTCAACTGCAATATTTAATATGTACTCATCAGAAGAATCCAAACAGGTCAGAATGTGTTTATATCATTAAGGAGAAACATTTTACAATAGCAACATCACAGTTATAGAAAACATTACATTCCTTAGAAAAAATATTTTAATTCCAGCCATTAAGGTGAATGCTGTATATACAGTATATACTAAATCTAAGGGAGGAATATTACATCCTATAAATATTGGACTTATAGATCAAGAAAATCAGAAGGAACGGGGATATTCCTGACTTCCATAGATAAAAGTAACTGCAGTTAAGGCTTGTGATGTGATTAATTTAGTTGTAAAACAATCAATTCCAATTACAAGCAAAACTAATTTTCACGCACCAGACAGATCTCTCCCTGACCCATCTTACAAGGTGTCACCTGGTAGGACGACAAATTGCATACGCAGTTTCATTAATTTGTTGACATGCATGGCAGCTGTTACAGCAGTGCAGACAAAGTCCTACGAGTAAGAGGGGTTAATATAGAACCCAGCCTTTTTCAAGAACACCTGTGAAAGGCTACTGATGGCCTTGTATCAACTGCATTAGGTGACAAACTTCAAACAGCCATACAATCTAAGTAATGACATTATCAGAAATGGAAAAACATTTAAGAAGAGCAAAGTTGCCACAAACATAATAAACTGACATTAAAAAAGTGAATACAATTTCTGCATAAAGAGTAAATTCCAGGGAAGTCACCCTTAAAATCAGAAAGTCATAATAAGCAAACAATTTCAAATGGTGCAACAGGTCAGGAGACAGTGAATGACAACAGGATCAGAATATGAAAACACAATCCTCATAGTAACATACTTAATTCTCCACCAGTACTCCAGTCCACTAGATTTCCATGTCACTACAGTCTTATTTGCAAACGGAATATGTTACTTTTCAGATTCGATTGACCTCCTGGCCATTTTGGAACAACAATGAAGACAATAAAGATTGGAAACATATTTAATGCAGTGTCTAAACCCCCAATATGGGCAAACTACATGTTTAATTCTCCGTTTTCTGCAGATGAAATAGGAGTGGGGCAGGGTGGATGGGCGAATAAATGAAAACCAGGAGTCTTAAGGTTGAATAAGCACTGACATTCCTGCATTTACATAAGCCCTGCAGGTAGATTAAAATCGGTGCAGTGCATTGATAGTCGGCTCATGGCCTACAGCTTTAATTATGAAGCCCTTCATTTCTCTCTACCGCGTCCTGTGTGTAAGCGTGCATGCAACCAAAACATAAATTAAACAGCACTCACAGAGCTAGAAAGCCTGCACGTTAACAGAGATTGCAGAAACACCCGTCACACACCAGTGCTTGTGTTATGTATTACGTACAAGCACATGTAAATACATTATGCTGCCCATTGATTAATAAATCCTTAGCTACCTCTTAAATGTAATGTTCTTTTAATTTATAAAATGTCTCAAATGGGGAAAAAAGGCTGCCAAAAGTTGTCTGCATGATCTACAGAATAAATTCTCACTTAACCTTTAAATTTTGCCATTTTTATGTCAGAGACATGTTAAAATTATGAATGCATTATTATTGTATTATTAATTAAAAATAAAATGCACAATAAATATAAGATAGCTATTCAATCCATAAGCCTATAAGAGCCTCCCCACTGCCTCAATTTGTCAATGGCTCAGGAACAATGATGTCCTATAACTGCAGCCCAAGGGCTTCCACAAAACGGAATTTTAACCCCAACTCTATCCATTCTTCCATTTTATAACCACTTCTGCCAATTCAGGGTCAGAGGGGAACCTTAAGCTTTCCCTGCAAGCAACAGGTGCAAGGCAGGGTGCGATGCCAGTCCTTCGCAGGGCACACATTCACACCAGTGCCAATTTTCCCAGGAAGCCAATAAACCTCCAAGTATGTTTATATGTTTTGGGACTGTGAGAGGAAACCGGTAAACCCTGAGGAAACCCATGCAAACACGAGGAAAACATACAAACTGCACTCAGATAGTACCCTGGGACTGGATTTGAACCCAGGGTCCCAGCACTAGGAGAACAATGCTAACCACTGAGCCACCATGCTGTCTGCCCCAAGTCTAGTAGTGTCTAAAATCAACACTCAGCACAGTGGATCTACTATCACAACACTTACTGTTCACCTGCTGGCAAGTTTTTAACAACCTGTACTTATTGTACTGAGTAAACACAGAAAACATGCCAATAGGATTACTTTACATTTTACCTATACTAAACGTAAGCCTTTGCAGACACTGCAGGCTGGCATGCAAAATGGTGTCTACAAAGAAAAGAGTGAAAAATGTGCTGACTTGGAGATTTGCTTTTAATATCTTGTAATTAAAAGCAGTGTAGCTGAGAATAATTGCACAGTTTGCTTTTGATTTTCTATTTCAACTGTGGGCAATACTTAAAAACGCTGCCTTGGCACAGAGCAGTTTTCTTTCTTGTGATATTTAGCTTTACTTTGAATGTCCATGTGGAAATTCTATTAGTGTGGTTTGTCAGGGATTGAAACGAGTCGCTTGTGAAATGAAAAGTGTGTAATACCACTGCATCAGAATATGAAAAGGAAACAAAGCCATTAAGCCTTCATTTAGATCAGATTATTTACGAAGCACAGGGCACGGGTATCATTTCTAATGAAAACAAATGATGGAAGCCAATCTTCCACAACCACAGAGCCACCCACATGAATGCACGCACAAGCAGACACACACACACACCTCCTCTAGCCGCCCTCACACCTAGGCATGCATGGAGAGCTCACAATCGGGCACAGAAAGAGACAGCTTCATCTCGGCAAGGCTCCATTCCACGTGTGCTTCAGAGCCCGGCCGTCAATCTGAGAGCCAAGGGGCTGCTGAAATGACAGCTTCTCTGCTTCTCTCATCTGCTGAAGCGACTAGGTGACCTTTTCCAGGCACAACAGCTGCCACCCTTCTTCGTTCCATCAAGCAAGAAAATAAAGTCCCTCCAGGGCAGCTCTCCTCTCATTCTATACTGATTTCAAGTGACCATAATCAGCATTTATTAGCGGCTCTCCCCTGTCGTGTCAGAGAGACCATGTAACATATTTAAGTGATTAAACAATTAGTGGCATTATCGCATTACGAGAAGGAATGTCTTGGTCATCAGAATGCTATGTGTAAACAGATCCTCCCCCTGCTTTTTAGCTAGTTAAGTTACAAAGATACAGGTTAGGCTACACCGTTTCAGCTATGAACACTGTAAGCTTTCGAGTGCATCATGACTGCAGGTGTATGAACCAGAAGTTGAGACTTCTGCAAGTGCTATTACACAATTATTTGTTTCACACAAGGAAATGTGAAAGGCTGTTTTGCTCTAAATAGCAGAAATGTATTGTATATGACAAACATCATGGCAGTGAATGGAATGTGTTTCTCCACTCATCTAAATACAATGGAAACAAAGTAATATTATGTTGGATTTGATCTGACTTTTTAAGATTGAAAAGCTTTTTTTGTATTATCATTCTGTGTGAAAGAATGAGACTGAACTAAATGTCTGAATGTTCAGCACATTTCTCTTAAGGGTTTGGCTATAGGGACCATAACAATTACAGTCCAGAATAACTGCAGACTCATAGCTCTTTTTGTGATCAATTGTTATTTCTGTGAGGCCACCTTTTGTTATGGTCAATTCTATAAGTGGTATAATTCAGAAAGTATGACTGGTGTCTGAATGCCTTAGGAGAAATTAAACAGGTTCTGAATTGTAAATAGATTAAATTGCTGTAATCTGGTTTTCCATTAAGTGCAAAAACCTCAAAGACAGGCTTTCTTCCCAGTTCTCTTCTATTTATCGTCACAGCAAAAAACATTCACAAAAAGCCCGACTAACATGATCACCGTGAAAAGAAAACAAATATGTAAAAATCCATACTTTAATAGAATTAAAAGGGTAAGAAACCGGTTTCGCCTACTTTGTGACAATAGCAAACAGTGGGGGAAAACAAATGAGACTTCCACGTTCCATGGAAGTGGAAGACTTTTAGATGTGCATTAGGATCGACAATATGTAAATGTGAGAAGGGGACAGCATCTGGATGTACTCAAACATCACAACATGGATGGACCGCATCCTTTGCTCCGTAAAGTGTGAAAAGCTGTTTCCTGTCATTTCCCATCTTGTCACTCACATACCAATTTTTTGCATCTTCGTTACCAGCTGTTTTTACTCCCCATTGACAGATGGGTCTCGCTCTTTGATATATGTTTTTTTCTGTTTCAAGACTTCAGTATGCACCTCGAGTAACCCACATTTTGTTCCCTCCCAAAGTCAAGACTTAAGAAATTTTAGAAGATGCAACAAAATATCTTAAATATGCTTTGGGATTTTCATTGTGACGTTCTTACGTGCTATATTATAAACTGCCAGGAGGAAAAGTGATATACAATCAAAGTTGAGCGACTTGACAACATCAGACAATTATACTTTATTAAGTATATCTGGGCTACAGGTGCAGCTTAAAAAGGAGTTCAAGACAGAAAACCTTAATGTGAATTAAGGCACATTGATTTTTGCCCAACCAGGACAGACCTCATATGTTTTATGAGGGCATGGTCTTGCAAAAATAAAACTTTGAAAGGGCTTTAACTTTTCTTACCTCTGCAGTATAGTGCCCTCTGTCTGAAGGGTGGGTATTTAGTCTACAGTAAGAGAACATACTGGTCCATGAACCTCACATCCATTTGCAATCTACTTTTCATTAGATGAATCCAATCCAGCCACAAACCCCAAAAAGTACCAACATTTATTAATTTAAGTAATACTTCCAGTAGCATAAATTTCTGTAAAAAAATATGTTCACCAAAATATAGTATTTATACAATCTGGAAAAATACCTATCTACCGGAATCCCAGTATGTGAGCTAGTTAATTTAAGCCTGTTTCTTCTACTACACTGTATCTTGTCAGTACCTTTGCAGGGACTTGTATTCGGTAAAAAAGGGAGGATTGTTCTGAAAACAATTTCTTGAAAAACTCATGTTGCCCGACAATTACACAAGCTTATTTTCAAACAAAAAAGCAATTGTTTCCCTAAAGGTTGGGGGCATGTGATCTATCACTGCAGAATCTAAAGCATTCCCACAGCTCTGCCCCACTGCCAGCCTGTGTGGGTGACCCCGTGTGTGGAAGTTTGATAACAGAGGACGTATTGAAAAACTGGGTATAGGTTCAGCCTACGTCAGGGCAGAAGGCACCAAAACTATGGGAACTATCCAAATGATGTTACAGAGGGGAATCTAGAGCTCAGCACAGCATTAAAAATAAATAAACCACACGGATCACAACACATTCTTTCATGAGAAATGCTTAGTGTTCTGCTCTATTGACATGACATTTGCATGTTAAGGCACTTCCTTAATTAATGACTTTAACTGCAGCTACGGTGTATAATTTCTTGAAAAATAGCTGAGCATGGCAAACATATTTTAGCATATAGTGTGTACAGTAAGTACATATCCTTTACAAGAAGCAAAGGAGTTTAATACAATCTGAAATTACAGAGCCTTCTTCAATTTAAAGAGTGGGCAACAGCTTCACCTTCTATCAGTCCACCCATACTATGATATACTCCTGATGCTCAATGATCAAATATCAATGATTTTGATACGCGCACCAGATATGATAAAGGATACTAGAAATACAGAAAAGATGGGGAAAGAGATGCCAAGTAATACCGTGGTAGAGTTTATATTTTAGAATGTTACCACAAATGTCGGAGACACATTATGACCTGACAAAGGTCCTTTATTTGTCTTTTGTGATTTTTTTCCCCCACACACTAATACAGTACACAACATACAGTAATTCAAAACAAAGGAAAAGCCTAGGGAGAAATTGCAAAACCCGCTTCACCAGTGCATAACTAACACAATTATTAACTTTAAATTGCTTATATTATTTCTAAATAACAAAATATCTGCCAATAGCCAGGCAATTACACTACTAAGGCTCCTTTATTGATTACTGACGGCAATATTATTTTCTTCCTGTATTATGGGTTATTAAGAGTCTATACATGAATTCGCAGCCCCTCCACTGAAGTGCAACCTTATGGACAACAAATTATCCTTTCTTCATAATAACCTTAGTCAAGCAGAAATATTTTTGACAACAAGGAGCATACACTGCAAACCATTTCTGAGTACTTCTAATATGACTTTAAATCTCCCAACAAACATCTAAAAAATCAAAATATAAGCTCACAATCTAAATGATCTCTATACATAAACAGGAATAGTTATAAAAAGGACATTTAACCTGAGAAATATTACTACCAGAAAGTACGTGGAACAGTAAACAGTTCGTGTGAAGGAGATGTTAAGTCATTTTGAATGTCTGTAAATTCAAATGCTCTGTTTGTCTTGGAACACTTAACAGGCACGACTCAGGCATTAAAAAGCAGATGAGAACCATGTTTTTCTCAGTTTGCCTTCCCACTGGAGCAGAAGATCTTGGAGATACACAGCTCACCACTTTGCCTCTGTCAGCTGCCTAGGTTTTATATGTTGTTTTCTTCTATGTCAATGCAGAAAGAAAAAGATTATATACAATTCGCAGTGCATCTGCAAGCTTGCGGAGGTGGTAACAGTTTTCTCCTTTATAGCTTTGATCATCTTTTATCCTACAGATCTTGATTCAGAGCCTTTGTCAAACAGATGTTTACATGGAGGTACAATGTTTTCTCACTGCGAATGTGCTTTTAACATCTGGAGCTTAGGCTTTGCTTGTAATCCCTTCAAATACTGTTGAAGAATTTAAATGCTTTCCACGTTTCCAGAGCACCATGCCTGCCTGCAAACAGGGCAAAAAGTTCTGTAAGCTTCTTACTCAGTTCATCTTGAGCATAAATAAATGAGATCACCCTCAGCTAAACATCATTACTCCCAAGCAAAGGCCACAATTTTAAGGGAACACACATCTTGAGCCAGACAGAAAAATCTTTGTATTACTTCCAAGCTCTCAACCTTCTTGTGACCAAATGCATTAGATACTATATTTATTGGCGATATACAGTTAAGATGCTATTACCTATAGCAATTGTTTTGAGAAAAGCAGAGATTTATTTTCTGCATTATCAAAAATGCAAACCATCTTGCTTCTTGATTTACATTTTTTCTGCCCATCTGCCCGTAATTAATGGGCCAAAGAAAAAAAAGCAAAGAATTTATATTAAGCCATATACTGTAGGCAGGTAACCTAATGTGTCCGAGGCCAAAGTTGCCATTTGTATGTTACTGAACAATACCTCACTGGTACTCAAAATGAAACTATTTTTTATGTGGTTATAATCTGTGATCATCTTCAACAGCACTTTGATCAGTCTGCGAGAGAGGGAGAGCGATAATGGATATTATGACTGCAGGCACAATGCACTTTGAAACATGGGGCAGCAGTGTTATAATCTCCACAGACAAATGATTTTTAACTTAATGTAACAGACTTCTCACATTATCATTGTTAAGGCTGGGTGGCCATCTGGATAAGAAAATTGAGGGGATTAAATAAGAATTAAAAAATCTGGGATCTTACTCCTCACATATGCGCTTTTAAATTTTATCATCTCAGCTTTGATGACACAGAACAGACACAAGCGGTCTGCTTAAACTCTCAGCTCTCAAGCAGCAATACATTGAAGCCACCATCATTTATTTCTATATCTGCCATAAAATGTAGAAAATAAAGGAATTTTTAAATGTATAAAAGGCACAAAAATGGCAAAAAAAACATTTCTACACTTGGTATCCCTCAGACCCTGAACATGCCATACAGTACATATCAAAAATACATTATTTTCAATTATTCTATTGAGTTAAACAAATCAGCTGTTCTCCACTCAATCAGCAACAGACCCTCTTACTTTCCAAATCGCAAAATCATCACTGCAAATTACAAGATACCGTTTCTTCTTTTGTGCAGTTTTTAAAATGCAACCAAAACCGCCAAAGCAAAGCTAACCCCGTGTGCAACAACAGAAATATGCTACTGTACAGAAGTTGTCTATGAAGTGGGAATTTCTATCTCACTAGCTTCATTTTACTGGCCTAAAAGGAAACTGAAGCAGGGTTATCTGAACAGTTGATGTCAAAGCCAAGAATATGAAGTAGCTCTCTGTCAAACTGTTACTCTGAACCCTGTGTTTAAGGTCTCTTCCTTTTTACATAGCGCTGAGAGTCATTCTGTCAATCAGCCCTTTGTGCAGGAAATCTCAGAGCAAGGAGGGAACAGAAATTGTAACACAGAAGACCCCCCTACTTCCTTATTCTACAGGAACAGGAATAGAATTAAATCAATTTTCATGTGAATAGGAACCGTCTTCAGGGATGGAACACTGGGCTTTTTATTAATATTGACAGTCTCTAGATTACAAAATTATACACAGAACGGTACTGAATCACTTTCAACTAGGAAATACACCCAGGGACACAAAAATAAAATACATAAATAAATACAGCTTTTGTGTCTCAGAATGCCTGTAATCATTTAAATGTGATCCGTTTGGAAATAAACAATTACTTTATCGTTAGCTGATAAATCGTTGCCACTGCAGCAGTCATGAGTTCCAATCTGCCTCAGCATTTCTTAGCAAGCCCATAGATACAGTATGTAACTGCCTGCCCTGTTGCCTTCATCTTTCATGTCTCCTGTCCCCTGTTTGGATGGTGAAGTTTTATTTTAGCTGTGCCATGAGAGGTGTGCTCCATAATCTTTTCCACAGCAGATGAGACATTACAATTTCACCCCAAACAGATGCAATGAAAAGGAGGATATTTACAGTGACACATCTTCAAGATTCCCTTCATCTATACATTTCTATCTACACAGTTGGTAATGGGGCTCATGTAACATTAATTTTGCTCTGTATATTATCAAATGTTCTCAGCCAAAGAATGTTGCTGCCTTTGTGGCTTTATGAACAGTATGAATGCATGTTGATACATTAGAAAAAGTTATTTAACTGTTTAACTAGTTATAAGTATAATTAATAATAATTGCTTACACTTATATAGTGCTTTTCTGGACACTCCACTCAAAGCCCTTTACAGGTAATGGGGATCCCCTCCACCACCACCACCAATGTGCAGCCCCACCTGGATGATGCGACAGCAGCCATAGTGTGCCAGAACGCTCACCACACACCAGCTATCAGTGGGGAGGAGAGCAAAGTAATGAAGCCAATTCATAGATGGGGATTATTAGGAGGCCATGATTGGAAAGGGCCAATGGGAAATTTTCCAGGACTCCGGGGTTACACCTCTACTCTTTTCGAGAAACGCCCTGGGATTTTTAATGACCACAGAGAGTCAGGACCTCGGTTTTACATCTCATCCCAAGGACGGCGCCTGTTTACAGCATAGTGTCCCCGTCACTATACTGGGGCATTAGGAAACCACATGGACCGCAGGGTGAGCGCCCCCTGCTGGCCCCGCTAACACCTCTTCTAGCAGCAACCTTAGTTTTTCCCAGGAGTCTCCCATCCAGATACTGACCAGGCTCACACCTGCTAAGCTTCAGTTATACATAATGAATGTAGTACATGATATATAGTATGTGCGATACAGCATTTTCTGTGTGTTATTTCTTCTACCTGCTTCATGTCAAATTGGCAGTATCAAATAATTCAAAAAAGTGTAGGCTTCAAGTAAAAGTAAAATACTCCACTACATCAAAGGAGCTTTACTCTTTCTTCCATGTCCTTTCTTCCAAATTTTCCATGAGCCATCCTCATACAAGATTTGTGAGAGCACTCGCTACAAAACATTAAAAGTCTAAGCAATTTTTTGATGAACTATGGAGACCTATTGAACTTCCTAGGGTACCAAGAATGCACACTATTTTGAGTTCTTGGAAAGAGCTCTAACTTGACACAAGTTCAAACAAAAACCTCAAACAAGAGCCCTAACCATTTGAACATTCCCCGGTCCTGTAAATACCCTGATACAGGAGACATCTGTGGTAATAACTAAACCATGGACATGTAACCAAGGAGCTGTGTTTCGACAGCACAGCAGGCAGCTTGACAAGTCTCAGCCCTGGCTTCAGTTTTCGTTTTCACAGAGTATCACCATCCTCACCCTGGTGACAGTTCTCTAAGCTGCCTCGTGGCTTCTTCTGAGATACATTAGATTCCAGCCAGGATAAGATACAATAACGCACTGCACTGAAACTTTAATAACCTGCCACCACCAGGGCTGAAAATACCAAAGACCAGCGCACAATGTAACACGGAGAAAGTAAATACCACCATATATACTACACAGCATGAAAAGTGATGTCCTGGAGAAGAAACAATTAGAAACAGAGAGCTCTCTTCAGTTCTAGATAAGCAATTTGTGAATCTTTATGATTACATAGATTGATTGGAAGAAATGGCACAGGGTGACTTGTGGGCAATGTAAAAACACAAAGAAAAACACATGCATTTTAAAGCCAGACAAATGAAATAAGGCTAGTATTTTACCTAACGAAATACAGAAATTTACATTTAGACTGAATGCAGCAATGAAATAAAATAACACAAACATTTCTGAAACCACAGTCTAAATGGTGTTTTCTGTAGTTGTGAAGGTGATGTAGTCTGGTGATAAACACATGTCTAGCAACCAAAGCTGTACCAGACCAGATTCATTCGTAGGAAGTAACAGAATACAAGACTGAAGCATAGATGTCCAATATAGAGCAATGGGCACAATACCAGAAACAATGGTTAAAACATCTGGATGGCTGTTCTTGCTAAATTTTGGTTTGCAATGATTTGGATAGATTGGCATGCCTCTAAATATAGAGAATTCTGAGAATTTTGAATTCAGTAAGTCCATGATGCTGTACTGAGGTGGAAAGAAGAAGAAAAAAGACGACAGTCTATTATCGTTTAGACTATGTGCAAATTAACTAAACCCTCCCCACCCTATCAAGGAAAGACAACCATTAAGCCAGCTGTGCTGGAGAATACTGCCTGGTCCCCACACTGTCTGTTCCCCATCAGCACTGAGGTATGTCTAAAACACCATATTATCTTGGCCATGCAGTGCCAGAACATTCAAAAAAGTCAATAAACTAGGAATAATTCTGATCACAAATGTAGGCCTGTCAGTGTCTTCTGTGGACAGTATCCATTACACCTACTTCAATCTCCCTATTCACTTTTTTTGCTTTACAGATGGAATGCTTTTGCCAGATGTTTCTCACAACACAAAGCATCAGCTAGTTTTAAACAATAACTAAAGCCCAAAAAGACCTTCTGTTGTGTACCTTGTCATGCCTGACACTGCATGATTTGCAAAGCTGTGCTTCCAGAAGACTGTCAGAGTGCACTCTGGTTACCCCCCAATTTCAAATCAGACCTAGGGACCTGTGGTGCACCCCAAGTTCCATGATGAGGCTGTGTGATAAACTGGCCCCAAGGTCCATCTGTTCCAAGTCAGAAAGGCCAGGCAGACATGGCCTGAGTTGAACTCACTCACTTGTTCTTTTCTAGCTTGTCCATGTCCTGTATGCCTAATGAAAAAAGGTATCTGGTAAGGTGGACAGTCAAAGGCTCCACATTGAAACGGTAATCTCATATCAAACTCAAATCTTTTGGGCAGTTCCACCTGATAATCATTCATAAGGACTAATATACAAAGGTTGTTTTAGTTATTCACCCATATATGAAAACAACCTTTTGTATTACTATTATTGTAAAACAATCTTAACAGACCTCAAATAGAGCAGAGTTTTTTCTTGTGGAACACATTAATGGTATATAGACTTTACACTTTAAAATACACTCAAAATGAAACACTTTGCAACGACAAGTGCACTACAGAATAAATGGATGAAACACAGTCAAAGGCAGCATATATTTCAGAAACCAGTTAGAACTCTTGACAGAAATTTTAAATCGCACGACAACAAAATCTTAAATCTACAAACACATGACAGCTACAGCAAATGTAATCACATTATAAATGTTTTTATTGATTATATAAAAAAGATTAAAAACTAAGACTATAAAGCATCAGCAAATGTCTCCAGGTGAATGTTTCTTTTTCATATTCATGACATCAAAATCAATGCAACTACTGTAGATGTTCAGGCTCAGGTGTTCAATGAAATATTCAATATTTAGAAAAGACCAAAACAATGTAAAAGGCTCCAACATACATCAATGTCTTATTCTAGAAAAGATCCGATTAGAGTCTATCATCTGCGAATAATTAAAACATTGTTTTGGTTGCCTCAGATCCCTTTTTTTAGGTCAGAAATTTTCTGTACAGTATATTCAAGTATCAGATTTGCAAGAAAGGAAAGGAACACCTAGGAATAAAGGCAGTCAATTCGAATCATGCTGAGGAAAAAAGAACATCTTGACTTACCTTCTCTGCATACTTGAACTTGACATAGAACCAGCTTGACTTGATCATCTTGTCACCTGCTGCCCCTAACAAACTGTGCCTGCTGTGGGAATCTGTGATGCCAGAAAGGTTTCTGAGGGATAAGCACTCTGCAGAATGGCATGCAGTAAATGGAGTAAATGATGTTCGTCTCTTTAAATGCCTTCTTTCCCTTTTCCCTCTGTTTAACCTTCTCACTGGCTCCCTCTCCCCGTGTTGCTGCCTGTAAGTCAGGCTGCGCGCGGCTCTGTCAGCCTGGCAGTCTGACAGAAGAATTCCTCAAATGGACTTCAGCTGCGTACATCACAAATGGCACATGTCAATAAGCCAAGAGGCTGGCTTCAGAACTGGCTCAGACCCAAAAGACCAGCATCCCCTGTCTTCCATCTCTCTCTCTCTCTCTCTCTCTCTCCCTATCCTTCTGCTTTCTCCCTCTCTTTCCAAGTATTCTCTCTCTTCCCCACAATGAAATGAATAATGAATTCCAGCATTTCCCCTCCAGACACAGATTAACACCTGGCTAAACATTAGTCTGACAACACACTGCCCATTTGGAGATTGCTGTGCCATGTCTTTAACTCCTTCAACGCCCAGTAATGACAGTGCTCCCAGCCACAGCAGTTCACTTTCTGGGAACTGACAAAAGAAACTAAAAAGAGAAAATAAAATAAAAACAAAGGCAGAAATTGTTATGGGGTCAACAGAGAGATGTTCCATTTCTAGAACTGTGCAAGGTATGATTACTAAAAATATATATTTTAAATTATTAAAAAGTATAGTACCCGCAGTATTCTACACATTGGGAGCTGCTGATGTTTCTGGGGAATTACATTCCACCATTACCGGTGCACTGTATTACAAATGTTTTTATGAAAAATAATTTACTTTGGACTAAAGAAATGTAAGCCATACAAACAAACACCCGCTCTGGTAATAAGGCTCACATTTTTAAATGAATCAAATAATTGCTGCAACTCTCCTAAAAATCCCAGATCTCCAATACCCATGTGGCAACTGTGAAAATGATGGAAATGGGATTCTAAAAGCACAAGGAGAAGGCCCCCCTCATTACCTACTGTAACTCTGTTAATGTCTTACAGCTCATATACAATACACACCCTGTGTAGAATGATTATGCAATTTGTGAGCTTGGTACAAACTGCAGCCAAGTGCAGCAGGATCTGAAGTGCACACGAGTTACTCAAATTTGGCCACTCAAGAAGCCAGAACACATGCTTTCTATTACAGAGTGTAACAAAACATCTATATAAAGGCAAACTGGATCTAGCTGTGTAAAAAATTGACTGAGATTCCTAATAAAATTAAAGAAATAATTAACTCAATTGAGGGTGAGTTTGTATCATAGAATGAGTGCTAAAGTGCATCATTATTGTGTATAAAAAAACAAACCATAGCCAGGAAATAGGAGAGAAACAT
This sequence comes from Atractosteus spatula, assembly GCF_055471065.1. NCBI lineage: Eukaryota > Metazoa > Chordata > Actinopteri > Semionotiformes > Lepisosteidae > Atractosteus > Atractosteus spatula. Next base: position 5,471,431 of record NC_142732.1, on the reverse strand, counting down.
ACAGTATTGTAACACTACGGGGTTCAGGTGGGCGCCCTCGCCTGCTGCCGCATCAGGTCGGCCCCCCACTGTCAGGGACTCGATCCTGGGCCTCCGGCATCACTCAACAGGGACCCAGCCTGTTGAGCTAAAGAGAGATCTCCCCCCAGCCCAGCGGCTGTGGCCCTGCTATTACAGGGAAGGGCGGTGACGTCACCGCTCTGGTAAGCTTACACACTCACTGGTGGCCATATGCGTTACAGTATTACACACCTTTTATACAAAAACAATGACATATTTTTGTAATTAAATATGTGGCCAAAAACCTTAAGAAACAAGATATAGAACTGTATTTTCCAGGAGATTACTTTTTCTTGAACCAAAAATTATACTATAAATGCTGATAGCAAGAGTGCTGAAAAGATATTAAGCCTAAGATAAAGCTGGTAGATTATATATTTTTTTCAGGGTGTCAGCTTTGCAGCCGGAAGCCACTGCATGTCACACAGACTGAACATTGCAAAAAGCCTTTAGCAAGTATATACTGTACCAAACGTCTGTGAACTGCATATAAAAGTGTGTATTTAAAATTCACCATAAGTAAACACATTATCAACTGATCTTACATTTACAGTATGAAAATGTTATCAGTTGACAAATATATTGTAAACGGCTGTACAGTACATGTATTGTATAATGGGTTCCTTAGTACACTCTTAGAGACCTACAGTATGTGAGCTTTTGGCCGCAATTCTAAATGTTGACAAAAATGTCTTCCCCCACAGGGTGAGCCTAACAAAACTGGGACTTTCCCCAAACATCTCCAAACATTTGGAGTATGTGGAAATAAAGCACGACTGCGTGATAAAGTATTTCTAAGAGAGAAAAAATCGTAAACTGGATGATTCTACCATATTGACGTAAAAAGAAGTTCTGGCGGGTGGTCTTAAGACAGCTTTCAAAGCAAGAAACAAAAACATGTTGGCAAGAAGAACCATAGGGTGCAATAAATCACCATTTCAATCTGCTTATTAACTAAAATTGCAGTGTTGCTATCCCTTTTAACATGCACTTCAGTTCTTTAATAGGTAGTGACTGCGAGCTTGCTGCCCACACAGAGCATTACTCACCCTACAGTGAGCTCTGTACATTGATTATGAAAATGGCAGAAAAGCATTTGCATTTAGAGATTCACATGCATGGCGTGGACATCTTTGCCACCCTGAAATATCCACTCCTCTAATGCAGTAAAAGGTCCAGAAGCACTAGTGTGTAAAAACCATTGAAAGTCCTGCCTGGACTCTAGAGCACAACACTCCACACTCTAAACAGCAGTACACCCTGACATTCATCTACTGCTCAGTCTAGTGCTCATATTTGAGATGATAGTGTTATGACCTCTGCTGGGGTAGACATTACAGCACTTCATTAAAATAACCTCTGGAGAATTGTTACCGTCCATTGTCAATAAATATAATGGGCTCCAGTGCACTGAAAATGCACAAAACCCGTTTAGTCTAATTCATCATTCGGCTCAACCCAGTCTGATAAGCAGCTTGGCCCGCTGCTTCAGTTTAATCACTACTGCCTGCCTACTCCCATCTCACAGACTTTAGCACCAGAGCAAGCGTGCCAGTAAAGGTTAGACTCCTTCAGCTCTTCTTTTTTCAGCCTCACGTGTGATACCGAGATAGAAAAAGAAATTATATCTTTACAGAATAAATTTGAAGCATATTATCACTTGTAAGGCATTTAAAGCTGGAACTGGGTTCACGCAGAGGAAAGTCATTGGGGCACCTGCATATCTCACTAGAATACATAAAGAGCCCTTGTGATATACACAGCCTCCAGCTAACAGAATGGCTTCTGCAGTCACAGCAAGCACAACTGGGATGGCAGCATTAGCGTATCAGGAAGTCTTCTGAGAAAGTCTAATTATACAGTTTAAAAGCGAGGAGAAGGGTCTTTTTATTGTCCTGCTGCACTTAAAAGCATGCCAGCTTTCAAACGCAAAAGCTCCCAGATCAGAATATACGTAAATAGCAGTCCAGCAAGTAGAAAATTATTAGATGGGAATCAGTAAGATGATCTGTTTGAGACTCCTTTTTCCTTATGGACTCTGCTGTAGGCACAGTGCTCTCCGATGGCGCAGTTAGAACTGTAGCCCCAGCTTCTGCAGCACCCAGATGTTCCTGAGCCCAGGGCTGCAGGGCTTAAGCCTGTTTGCAATTTTCCACTCAACCGCCAGTATGAAAAAGCAGAACCCTCATGCAAACTTACCCTTCACTTCCTCCTAAATGCTTTTAGTGGTTACTTTAATCTTTTAAGCTCTTGGGGGCAAATGCAATGCTCACCATCAAATGTACTTACATAATCAAATGGAGAAGGGAAGCAAAAAATGAAAATCAAGGATTCTTCAAACACATTACACTGACACTTGCCACATTAGAAATTCCCCTTTAAACTTGCACAAGGATTTACCTGCCTGATGCTACTTAAGATGATATGCTGTACATAAGAAGCCAAGGGAAATCTGTGTCAAATCACAGCTTAATGCAGTTTGAACATGCATGTGAAGCAAGCTCCACCATGATGTTCTTAACAGATCTATTTAATATGTCTGCACTCACTGAGGCACTGTCTGCACGGTACACTGCCTTTTTTCCTCAAGAGAACAGTCAGTCTCTTATAGCAAATGTACCTTACTAAGAGCTGCGTGTTCACTGGAAATGCATATGATTATTACTGTGGACACTCTGATGTTATGATTCATTCTGCAACAATAATTTGTGTTTTTCACAAAGTACAAAATTAAGTGACAAAACATTTTACACAGATAGACAATTAAATTGTCTAAAATTATTAAATTATTAAATGAACTTGAATAATCTGTCCCCTACTTTTAGAAAAGCAAAACAGGGAAATCTACATTTTTATGTTTTCCTGTCATCGATATCATATTAAACCAAATTAAACTATCAGAAGGACTGGAACATACTGGATTCAAGTTAACTGCAGGCATTTGATGGAGAGGAAACAGAGGAAATGGTGATATAAATCGACAGAGCTCTAATCTTTGTTTCTTAGTAATTCGCATCATCTTGATGACAAAATCAATGACCCTGGCAATTTCAGTCAATACAGTTGTGGGGAAAGTCATAATAACCCATCAAAAGAGTTCACAGAAGCACTGGTCTCTAGGCAAAATGGTAACAGGCAGCTCTTCCTTCTTAATACGGGTGGGTAAAGGGATCTATTATTGTGAAACCCACATGATGGAAATGTAAACAGTCATTGAAATTGCACATGGCTAATTTGTGAATTCCTTCACTTGAGAGCATAATGGCATTTTATACCACACTCCCAAGTAGATGGATTCCACAGAGCTAGTAAAAGCACTCTAAGTGATGACATAACCTGCTTTCTCATGGGGGAAAATACTGAATACAAGCAGGGTATTTTTCAGACAAAGGGCTCTTGTACACTGGACCTTCCCTCTGATATCCCCTGAGTGAGGTTTTTATTTCATATACTTTGTGTAAATTCTGTTTAAAGAATACATCATTTTTTAAATACTGTTTACATATAGTACAGACATTTCGTGGATTTTGTAAAAGAAGAAGAATTGCATTTCCACAGCACTTTTTTTTTTTACAGTTTACATTTGTATAAAGGTCCGCCTGTTCTGTTGTGTTGAAAAGAGCCGGTTATTTTATTTTAGTGGAAATCTAATGTGAACGAGTTTCTCAGATTTCTGGGTGACCAATGACTTTCAAAGACAGCAACTGACATTGGAAAGACTGCAGAGGGAGAAAATAAAAGGTTACGCTCAGTTTCAGGCGTAAGCGCTGCCAATATCTAATGCCCCAGTTTAAATCCTCAACTAGAGATATTCACTGAGCTTCGCACGCACACATCTTATCCACAACAGATCCTTCCTTCACCGCTGTTCTGTCTTTAGTGAGAATTGGCTCAAATGAAAGGCAAGAGAAAGATAAACTGGCCGTAATTACTAGCAGATGAGGGCAAGCAATGGTAAAGACAGGAAGTAGAGGGGCTAGCTAACCCTAGCGTGAATATGATGTAAAGGCCTTGCGTGTCCTCTTCAGGCCTTGGGAAAGGAGCTAACAAATCATTACCAGCCGTGGAATTCTAGCAGACCGGCAGAGGTGCCACAATGGACAGCCATTTTCCAGATTTCAGTAAAAAGAAATGAACAATGAGAAGGACTTCTCGCTCACACAAGCACAGTACAGCATTTTTTTTCTCAATTTTGTGTCCCCTTCTGGGCTGTGTAGGGATCAGACTTCTCCCTGTACCCCCCCTTCACATTATTTTTTTTTCCTTGCTTATCCTAAAGAATCCCTATACACATGTAGAATAAAGTGAGAGCCATTTCCTACCAGTGACCCAGATGAAGCCACTTTTAAAAATGAACAAGGTTATCCGAAAACACGATCGATGTGTACAAGGTCAGAGCCCAGTGAGTCTCCTTAACAGGGGTTAGAAGGGGATAAAGGCAGAAGTAACTTTCTGGTGTGTCCCTGAAAGACTGCATTGAGCAGTCAGCAGTCTACAGCAGCTGGATAAATCACATCTTGATTATGCAGAAAAATAATCTGCAAGCACACATATTAAGTCTCAGTGGTGACAGAGGCAATAAGTTGTAATAATTCATTTCTTGTAAAACAGGAAGCTTTGCAATCTAGGCTCATGATTGTGTACTTGGCTAAATTATTTACAAAACACATTTAAATATAATTCTAAATTGGTAATAGAGGTAAAATATTCCTAATTTTCTTGATTGAAAAAGCTCTCCTACTAAAACTTAATATTTACATGATCTTTGAATAAAATTGTATGACTGCATCGGTACTGTATTGTTGATTGTAGTCTTGATGTTTGTTCTCATTTGGTTTTCGTTTAATAATCTACCAAGCGTTTTTTTATTGAGAAGCTTTCTGTCTCTAATTTCAGGTTCTCCCAAAGACCACCTCGACCTTTCCTTTTATTCAATACTTGTACAGGTGCTCTTCAGAATAAGGGGCTTCTGTGGCAAGTCAATTACTTTAATTCATTTTCAACACAAATAACTATGAGTTGTAAAAATGTCTACATCACTGCAATTTTCAAGTTTATTTAAAATACGGGAACAGCACTTGTACAATTGGAGAAAGACCATCATTCTGGAACCTCCTGTACAAATCAGCAGGAGATGTAGGAATACCTGAAATAAATAAAGGTCTGTTATATCTTCTGGATGACTTGATCTTTCACAAAAAGGATTTCGACTGACCTTGAAATGGAACTGTCAGCAAATTTACCCAAGGTCATGCCACTATCTATCCACTGCCATGGACTGTGTTGATATGTACAGAGGGGTGATGTGATCTGAGCATCATTTCTGCTTAGCAGACTGAAGAATATGCAGCACATTTGACAGCTACCACCTCCCTAGGCAACAGCGATATGACGATGGTGCCCAAGACGAATACAAGAGCAAAGTTAATGTCATCTGCAGATTTGAGACAGGCATGTACAGTACTTGGGCCATTCCCATTGGCTCTGTGAAAAGACAAAAGTCATCTCCAGCAGAATAACATGTACCATATGCTTGCTACAGTCAAGGTCATCAACTCGGCACCGAGTGACTGAAATTAAAGTTGGAATAGGATGTGCTCTGATGAAAACTAGACTAACCCTGGCAAACAGCAGAGAACAGATTTCTCATTGAGTAGCTGGGATGGCTTTTTACTGAATGCGGACTTGAGTGCCCATGGCCTTGTTTGAGAAGATAATTGCAGTGCTTTGTTAAAACTCTGCGTAAGTGGAGAATACTAAAATGAAAATATTTCTTATTGACTTCCATAGTGAGAAAATGGAAAACAGAACATAGATTTGTTTTACAGTCTAGATGTGCTAAATCTATTTCATTGACATGAGGTCTTTGAATGAATTCAGTATAATTCAGCAATATTTAAAAAGTCTATGGCAGTCTATGAAATAGTTTTATTTCTATTATTTTCCAAATCAGATCTACAAAAGAATGGTTCAGATGTATATACATACTGTATTATATAGCATCACTGAATGTTAAAAGCAACATAGGAACTGCAGAAAGCCTAATGGACCTATAACTGAATCTAATTCTGAAACATGGAATTCAATTCCTGGTCATTTTTTGTTCAAATTGGTGTCTTGAGAATATCGCACTCCAAAAGCAGAAATCACAAAAGCAGATCATCTATTACATCATCATTGTAATCTAAAAATATGCTAAGCTAATCAGCCATATGTCCATTTACTGCAGGATATAATTTTCTTTTGAAGACCTACTACAACTACATTCCACAATGTCTGGTTTCCAAGACCAGAAAAAAACAAACAGCTATCCTGTGTCTGAGTGAATGATGTTATATTTGGCTTTTTATGCCGAAATTTAATTTGTGCAGAGAGATCATTCCAGTTTCACGCACTGATCTTTTTTTTCTTTTTCCAGTGAAATCTCCGCAGACAGATCACTCGCCCAGGAAGAAACCATATGGTCCGTGTGGGCCATGTGGTACTGTGGCTGAGGTCAAAGGAAAACGAAAGTCCTCATTGCGAAGAACAGATTGTATCACAGAGCTTTACACCACCAAGAAACGCATAAGCTCCAATGCGGTACTCACTTTATTATGGTCTGATGCATAAGGAAAATGTATTATTTCAGCATTTAAATATTTGACCCTGAACTTTGTAATTGGTTCATTAATATTAAATTAAAACTTAAAAACTCATTAACTTAAAACTGACTGCACCTAAAGGTGTGCCAGACACGTTTGTAAAAGTCTCATGAAAGACAAGAAATACTAAAGGAATACCTTATCTTATACGTCTTTAAAATACACATTATATATAATACATACAAATACTGTACATCATTTAAAGACAAACCTATTGCAACTACTGGCAAACTTACATCTTATGCATCATAACATAAATGTTAGTACAACTCACAACAGGGGTGAAAAGTATATTTAAAGTGTGGAGTACTGGTAAAGTTGTTGGACTTACAGTAACAGTGGGAGAGTGATATCATGCCCTTAATCAAGAGCTTTCACTCATACTGCTCCAGGTAAATGCTCAGATTTATAAACAGGAACAGATGTAAGTTTCTTTAGATGAAAGTGTCAACCAAGTAATTTGGTAGTAATAATCAATACAAGAAGCTACTGTGTTTTGCTAACCTGTGCTGTGTATTTTTGGCTGTCTGGAATTTCACAGCTCAGCTGAACTGTGAACTGGGTTTTCCACAACATACAATATAAAAGCTACGGTGCATCCTGGCTAAAAAACGTACAGTTTTAGACAGACTAAAGAGATAGACACGTTTGGACTTATTTTCTACCCACACCATAGTATAATTCTCCTTTTAAATGGTAGTAAAAACTTTACATGACAGTACCTATACCTTTATATAATAGTAATACTGACATTAATACTCCATAATAATCATGAAAGGACTTGTAAGGGGGGAAAAAATAAATACAGTGACAGCTCTGGAAAAGCTAAAGGAAAATGTTTTTCAATAGTTCTAAATAAAGTGTATTGCAGATTGAGATGAGATTTACAGAATTGTTTTACTGTAGTACCTAAAAATGAACATAAACTAAATCCACACATCCACCCATTTTAGCATCTTATACTTGTGCTGTTAAAATCAGATCCTTTTTTAAACAGTCTACCAGCAGATGTGATTGTTACCTTTAAATATATGTATATGACAAGAGATAAAGCTCACTTAACTGCAAAGAATATCCTTTTTTCAAGACTTGTTTAAGATAAGATAAGATCACTTTATTGACCATATACAATTTCTTGTATTAGGAATTTGTCTTTCCGCATACCCCAACTTGCTCTCCATGAGACACACAGACAGGGAGGGAAGCTTGGGGTCAGAGCGCAGGGTCAGCCATTGTACAGTGCCCCTGGAGCAGTTGGGGTTAAGGGCCTTCCTCAGGGGCCCAACGGAGTAGGATTCCTCAGCCGGCCGCAGGATTCGAACCCACACCCTTCCAACCACAGGCGCAGATCCTTAGCCGCAGAGCCATCGCTACGTTTAATAGCTAAATGCCAAGGGATGTTCACTTTAACAACACCACTGTCATAACCCACTGGTGGCACATATTAGAGAAAATCAGCTCTGAACTAAAGAGCAGTGGGACAGGTGAAGTACAAGTTAAAGCAAATGTGTCACTAGGACTGTCACCGTCAATACAAATCCTCTATCATTAAAAACACTGCAAAACTTCAATGGAACCTTCAAATTCTAATACAGCTGTATTCAATAAACTAAGTGGAAAAAATGTTCTTCTGCATTTCCCACCTTTTTTGTTTTGTTCTTCATTTGTTTTGGTGGTAATTTCCTCTTATTACTGATGGCAGTAGCTAGAATTTCTATTTCACAAAGTCAAATATTATGGATGAGGTTAAATTAGTTCTAGATTTTATAGAAATATGTTGCTATCTAATAATACAAGTGGAAAGTACTGCACTGCATGTTCCTATATACCACCTTTGTTACTAACAAGAAAACGAAACCATACTAAGCAATGGCTCATTAGGGATTTAATTAAAGAATATTTAGCTAAGCATATGCTTGAATTAAGTAAATGTTAACTTCAGTAAGGCATATGGCAGACATTGTGCTATTTATACAGAACAAAATGCACTTAATTGTGATCACATGATATATTTTAAAATCATGATGCTTAAGCTCCACTAAGCCTCCTCCTCACTACTCAGGGTTTAAAGTTTCATTTAAGCACTTCTCTTTAAAATACTGCAGAGGGAGCCAAAACACCATTTGAAATACAAAAATGCAATAAAACAAAATACAGTGATGCCAAAGAGTGTGATTATTTAAGACTGATTCTGTTCAATGGAATTCTGAGTTGTTCAGCATCAACAGACACTACTACTTTACTGAGTACAGTAAACTGTCAGTTCAATGGACAATGCAGGCCTGACCCTTCTCCTGCATTTATAAGGCAGTGCCAACAGGAAAATAATTCTCACTGTGCCCTTATTTGTAGAAAAGAAGAGTTCTTTCATGTGGCAAAATTTGAGAAGGAACGGCAAGATGTGCCTCCTGACATGAAAGCAAAACTATTCACTAACTGACATACCGTTAAGCCTGATGTGTTTATACTTGAAACATGAATCGGATACTCAAAGAAGGAAAATCTAGGTAATTCTTCAACCATTAGAAAGAGTGACACTGTGAAATATCCCACCTGATCTCGGATTCTGGGATATTGCATACGCGTCGCTTTTCAAAAAGATGCAACAGGAGAAGACAGAAGCTGGTTCCTGCGTGCCTGCTCTTGACACGGATCAACAGACAAGGAGGATGACACAAAAACTGGCTAGCAGATGCACGGTTTCCCAGGGTGCAGTGGGTGAGCCCGGAGGTGCAGTAGAGACAGATGAATGTTTTCACCTCTCAAGTCGTGTGAAAGACACCCTAAAGCCACAGATAGAGCTGCTGCAAGCCTGGCCTGCTTGCTAACACAGGTGGGAAACACTTCTTAAAGGACTCCCGAGAATGCACAGAAAATTTCTAAATGCTGACATTTTGAACTGCTGTTAGGCTGGAAGTGTCATCTGTAGTACATCTATGTTTCCTTGTTGAACATTACATTAGACTTAAGAGTAAAACAGACAAGAGATACAATTTGGTACCTTGTCCTTTTTTCCCACAGTTTTAGTACACTTTCATCCAAATAATTCATCGCCAAGGGTAAACACTGCATCTAAATAAAAGGAACACCTTGTGCAAAATACTCTGATTATTGCAGAGTACATACTAAAAATACATCCTAAAAAATCTGTTTTTAAAGCAGAATGGACAGTGGATGAAAAAACTCCCACTCGTTCTTCTGTCACAAAATCACACAACAGATTTGCCTGTTTTCTTAAATGTAGTTACTGTTTGATTTTCTTTTGCGATTATTCTTTTTGTTTTCCCTGGTATGCTTTTGCTGGTACAACAGCCTTGCAGTGCTAGATAATCAATACTACATTTAAGGAGTGTGCTCAATATGCGCAGCAGTACACAGTAAGGGTCTAAAAGATTTAGTTGAAGGTCATATATCATTAACTTTACGTACAACCCCCAAGACTTGGGTAAAGTGGTGAGCACTGGTAAAAAAGCAGTTTCGTTAACAATAAGATTGAACCCTTCTGATGTTCAACAGCTGTTGAAATGAGTGGGGAATATATGAACAGTACCACAGCAATCTGCCTACAGGCTACAAAAACAGTGAAGATGAAACTCATGTAATTCATTATTTAAAAGAGTTCCAACAGGATTCTCCTCCTGGTCATTTGATTCAGTAAAGTGGGCATAATTTGAACACAACTTCAGTGATGCAAACCCAGTGATGATTTCCATTTACATCTAAGATTGTGAATTATCACATGTTCACTGGTTTTTACAATGATTACTTTGTTTTTCCTTTGTGCCTCACACTGATCACTCACAAGCTAAATCTACCTTGACCTCATTTCATTTGTACTTTTTTTACACCACTTACAAGTTCTCCCTCTCCCAAAACCAGTGATGTTATACTAGCAATCTTAACCTGGGTATTCTTCACACTTCAAACATGTTACACTCATTCTGTGCTGTGTCTTCCTAATCTTTCCAAAGAATTTGTGCAGGATGAGCACAGGTATGAATCCAGTGTACAAACACAGCTGCCAACTACAAACACCTTAAATTACCCAATTATATAATACAGCAACTAAAGAGCTCTTGCCCACAAGTTAAGGGTTTAACCTTTAGAAATCTTTATGGTTTTAACCTTTACAAATCAGTTTACAAACATCTTCCTCAGTCTTAAAGAGCATATAGACCCACTTGCCCCTGGTGTAGCAGTAATGTGTAAATATGCATTGGTGCATGGAAAACAAATCACACTGGGGAAGAAAAGGACTTTAACATCCATTAGAATTATTTTTCTTTTTAATGGAATCCAAAGTGCAACAAATTAATGAAGAATGATGTCAAACAGTTAGTATCGGATGAAGTCTGCATGTCCAAAAGAAAGAGAAACAAACCCAACCACTGCAAATACGAATCTGTCCCGATAAAAGGATATAATGTACAGTATGTACTGTATACAAAACATATTGCTGTTTCACAGACAGATGACCATTTCAATTTTGTTATTGCGCTAGTAAAAGAACTTCCAGAGGAATGTTCTTTTAAATGGCAGCCAGCTGGTCAAATCCACTGTGTGGTTTAAAAAAAAATGTTTACGGTTCAATAATGGAAAAGGCCACCTCTTCTTCCTGAAGCTGTGATGGCCGTTAAAAGAAAAAGAATGCTTTAGGATGACCCAATTCTGACCTCTACAAACTCAAAACTACAGAAAAACTACACTTTATTTAATCCACATTCAGACACAAAGCACTTTCCCAAAAGTTCATCTGTTTCTGGTTATCTATAAGCATATTTAATACATTTGGACTTAATTAAGTTTTGTTTTTCAGCTGGGCCTTAAAAACAGTGCAGTGTTACAAGAAGAAAATGTACTAGTATGAAGCTGCATTAAGATGTTCTTAAAGAATTTCAGCAATGTAAACACTGTTGCATTAGAAATTACAGAATATGAGTCAACTCAGCTACTTAGGACATGTGAGTAATAAAGTACACTATGCTCTTGCTAAATCAGAGGACTAACCTGTCTGTCTGAAAGCATCATTTAACTGCACGCTGAAAGCTTACTTATATAGCCTTCAAACAATAAGCAATGACAAACACTATCATTCTAAATCAAATTATTTCTCCACATTTCAAAGTCAGAGTAATCCCCTAGTCAATAAAATCCTCTCATTCAAGTTGATTCATTTAAATGACAAGGAAAAACAAAAGGACGTGTGCAAATAAACAGCAATCAAGTGAAATTCCCCGAACAATAATCATTAATGATATGCCCGCTGTGTGTGTAGTTCTACCAGGGTTTTGAAATTTAATCATGCTCTCTAGTAACACGATCTGTTGTCGACTGATATAGTAACAAAGGATTACATTACAGGCAATTAGCTAAGAAATGACATTCTGCTGGTGGTTATAAGGAATCTTTATCGGGCGCCACATAAATCACAACCATTGATATTCTTCCCAATTGCTACTGTCAATTTAACAGTGGCAGAGCTATTAACTGCTATAAGGGATTATCAGTAATAAGTGACAAATCATTTTAATCCTGAAATGGTAATAACAGAAGGGCAACCTCTGTATCAATAGGAGATTAATAAATGGCCTGCTGGAAAACTAGAATGATTTTCATTTGAAAATGAAATAAAAAAAAATGATGATTCAAAGAGCATCAACAGAAGAACTAGTACATTTCAAAAGGACAAGCATTCATGATAATACAATGTAATTACCTAGCATTTATTGAAAAGCACAAGCAGCATAATGGTTAAATCTGGGTAACTACTGAAGCCTGGAATTTCAAAGGGTAGCAGTGCAAACACTGGGTACAGTGTCCACTTACACTGAAAGTGGAAGGTCAGAAATTAGGCTGAATGGTGAGGGTGGAGTAAGGGCTAGCCTCACAGACAAGGCTCAGAAGGCTCTCAAATGAGTCACTACCCAACTACTGTACACCAGCCTACAGTATTAATAATTAAGAACTCTTACCCAAGCTGTCTTCATTTTCAAATGGATATTTTCAGCAGGCAGCTTTTCAAAGTGAAGGAATCACACCCTTAAGCACCAAAGCATTTATATCTTGTAGGCTGAGCAAATACTGAGCTGGGTTTCATGATTTAAGTGCAATAAACCATGTCCCCTTGAATGATGCTACTGCAACCACTCATTCCACTATGGCAGAAATCTTCCAGAGCGTAAACCTCACCATTTTGACTGATTGCACAGTGCAATTCCTCCACAACTTTATTTTAGTTGTACCGATCCACTCTTTGTCATCTTTCCTTTACATGTACTGGACTAGAATATTCACAATGTGAATTGTATGATAGCTAAAGGCAGTGGTGCTATACAATACCACTTATTGGAGGAAGTATCTAGAATATTTCATTTTGAAATCACAAAGATACTGTATATGAAAAAACAACTAGCCTGCAATTCCTCCATTGTTAACATTTAAGGGTATGCAACACCATTCATGAAACCAGCAACCCATAATTATAAGATGAAAACTTAACATGAACTAATCATGTGATGCTGTTTAGAAATACTTATCAATATAAAACCAAGTGACTGACCAGTGCTCAAGAAAGTTACAGGTAATAATTGTACACACTTTTATTTAAGTGCCTTTAACACTACAAAGTGGCAGATGAGACAGTTTTAAGGAGTCTGTAATCGGATAATACAAAACAGTGTATAGGTCTTTCCTAATAAAAAAATGATTTAAAGCAGCACACGTTTCTGACATTAAATGCTATGAAATACTCTACTTGTGCTCTTATAATTTGGAAACCGAATTTCCCTGGACATACCTCTCTATGGATTGAGTGTTTTATGGATGGAACTTGATGTTTTCCATAAAAGCTCTTCATCCATTCAATGATGGAATGGAACAAACTACAGTGCTGTACTCTTATGAGAGGTCTACACAGCTGCACTGGATAAAAAGAAATGATATATTTTGGTTTTAAAAAGGCCAGAAACTCAAAATGCATGCCAATTACAGACATTCCTAGGGGGAGTACAAATTTCAAAGAGCAATTTGCTGTAGGAGGTAGTACTGTACACAAAGGGCTGTGAAAGAATGGAACAAGCTCCCCTGCCATGTTGTTGAAGACATTAGCATAGATCATGTCAAGAAATGGCTCAATGACATTGTCAGATCAGTTAACTAGAGAACATTTTTAGAAATTATCTTAAGTTGTCATACCCAGTATTTACATATTACTGCTTTTCACACACAGTATATATAAATATTTAATAAACACAATAAAGATGACTACTCATAATACTTTCTGACTTTAAAGACAAAAGAATAATACAATTATGCTATAACAAGTCAGCACAGCACATTTATCTACAGTGTAACTGTGCAAAGAGCCATCCAATCCAAGATGTGCTTAATTATTATTTACACCGAGAAAGACTCTGTGGTCTTTGCTATTTGGGTGCTTCAAAGAGCAGGGTCATAGCAATTATACACCTTATTAAAACGCATTACTCAAACAGATATCGAACACTTAAAGATTTCACATAGATGGCTGCAGCCCAGGTGGTCCATTAACAGAAGCCTCTGGGAAAATGTACTCAAGAATATATATAAAATAATAATAATACTGTTGATCTTCAAAACCTAGATCAGAACATACACAATACTGGAAGGTGTAGATAAGATATCAAGCTTGACTCAGCATGACAGTTTAGTTTCTTTATACCTCTCATTTTAGTTCTGCGTCAAATAAATAAATGCAGACGACAACGCAATTCATGAGGACAATCTAGAATGAATAGGTAAGTTCATTTAATTCTGATTTCATTACTTTTCATGCAATGCAGAGGTGACCATTCCTGGTCCTGGAGGGCAAGTGTGTCTACAAGTTTCCTAGGTCTCTTTAAAAAAGTAGCACCTGAAGAGGTGGGAGAAGCTGTTACAGTACCATTGATCAAGTTAAGACAGTGACCAGCTCGTTATAAGCGGCGTTGGAATGAAAACATGCAGACACTCCAGGACCAGAACTGCACAGTCCTGAGGTAAGGCTTATATGATGTACACAGTCGCTGCACCTTGGATTTGATCCATCATCTCTGGCACCTCTGAGGTCTAGACCAGCACAACTGAGACAAACCAAAATTACGCCAACAGGCTACGTCCTTAAGAAATGAGGCTTGACAGTTCCAGAGGAGTGACATCACTTTAACAATCTCCTTTTACACTAGGAGCCGTTCTACATTTTCATTATAAAAATGTCCGCATACTGTAGAACAACTGTTTAACCTTTTTATTTGCTGTTGGTGATAGTGGCACATGACGCATGGATTTTAGCTAATTACAGTGTTACTGGCGCAAAGCCCAAGATGAATACAAGTACAACACACCAAAGGCAAACAGAAATCCGAACAAACAACTGGAGAGAATCTCACACTACAGTGAATAAACAAAGGAATATCCTGGTGACAGATACTCCCACTTCACAACACCTCCTCTGTTGGATTTTCCCTCTTGCATATTGGAAGCCACCCGTACATGGCCCAAAACTCCTACATTCCACCAGTACCGTTGTTTGTTAAAAGTGCAGGCTTATCCCTGTACAGACAGTTCTAGTTCACACCTGTGACATTCATAGACAATGACCAGGATTCCTAAGTGGCTAAACATTGCAAGTGTTAGACAGGCCTGAGACATGCAGCATTTTCCCTGCTTACATATAAAAACAACCTCTAAGCTGTCTTCTACCTGTGAACTTGCAGTGGCATCAGTGAGAAACATTGTTCATCTAACTGGTTCAATCTGCCCTGAAAGAGCTGCATAGGCATTTCAGAGCTTGGAGAGAGGCTGATTAACAACAGTCTATTCCAAATGGGAGGGTCTAAGACAGACAACTAATTATCAATACAATTCCTTTCTCAAAAAAGCCAAAAGCACAGGAGATTAAGAAGTTTAGCGACTCTGTTACAAGGTCAGTGCTTAATTGCTACAAATAGACTGTCACTCCCTGATTGCTAGCTGTCTGAGTGACAAGTGGAGGGGTACCACATGCCTGCACTGACAATTTACTTTGCCTTTGTGATTTCCAACCTCCTGGTTAACAAGCTTCTTCTTATAACCAAATCGCAGCTCTTGACAGGAAAAGCACTTTAATGTGAAAAAGTGGAAAATGACTCACATTAACAGCTGTGTGACTCTAAGCCTTTCCCCTCTTAAAAAAACCCTGACACATCAAAAGAGGCTTCCTCTCAGAAAAAAAAATACTATTTGCAGCTCCGTGATGGCCTAGACTTGTCAAAAGTCATCGCAGCTTTTAAAATAGCAGTACAGTTTAACTAATGGGATAGCAGATTCTAACTCATAAGCATTTAAGTCACTGGAGATCTCAAACTGAAACGTTTTGGGATCTCTTTAATTTGATCCTTTTATTGCTTATGTCTTAGGAGTTCAATATTCTAGTATTTTCTTTAGAAAATATATGCAATGTAAATATACATTGGAATGACATTCAAAACATGATACATTTATTAAACCTGGCCATTTGTGCAAACTTCTATCCAGCAGGTGAAGTACTTTTTTGTTGAACACAAATAATGGCAAACGAGACAGAAACTTACGCAGGATCTTCATCTAAGTAATGAAATGTTATTATATTTAATAACAGACATAATAGGTCGGTTAAGATCATCAACATATTTCAAATATTTCTAAAAGCTTCCAATTGAATGACATTCTTTTGCTAACTCCAGGATGTAAGAGATCCTGATCAAGGCCTCCTGCAGTGAGGACATATGAAAGAAAAAAAAATATTTGTAAGTTCTATCTCATGTAAATAAATGCCAGGGTGAAACACAATAAGTCCAGTTATGTGGCAGTTATGTATTTTACATCTGAGATCCCTCAACAATATAATGATTAAATTGAAAACATCATAGTTTACACAACAAACGCACATAAATAACTGCATACATCATATTTCTGGACAGTGTTTTAAGCTGCTTTCAAAAAAGTCATGCACAGGTAAGCCAAAACTTTAAACAACAAAATTAAGCCAGACTGTGATATACAGTAAACTTTAAAAACCCTCAGTTTTCACTTCTATAGGTGCTCTATTATAGTGCAGCAATGCAGTGTAGTAGCATTTAAGTAGCTCTTCTACCAAAGGATTCTACCAACATAAATCTCATTTAAGTATTATTGTGAATTTGGCAGATGTACTGTACTGTATGTTTTTTGCTGTGTAGGGTCTGACCATTGTAAAGTGTCTACCAAATAAGACATTTCGACTGAAATCCTTTGGATTGAAAATGACCTTTTTCCAAACACCACTGCTCTCAGAAACTCTCCTTACAAATGAAAATGAAGGCGTTACAGAAAATAGCCTTCAAAAGGCTCCTCAGCTGACAGCTTTAAGAGACAGAACTAAGGTCTTGAATCTCAAGCTGTCAAAATACTGTCATGTCAGAAGTAACCTGTACACACCAAGAAGGCGAAATAAAAGCAACGGCACTCGTTTTAAAAGCTAAACTGACATTTCTTGTATCTACAGAATGAAGGAGCATTTATTTGAGCCTCAAAAGAGGAAAGGAAGGAAAGAAAGCTCACATTGAAGAATGACAAAAAGCCAAACTACAGTCAACAGGTGGAACTGACATCCTTTCCCAGCGGCCTTGCTCTTCTTTGTTCTACAACATGTCACTGGATGTACATCAAGCTGCATTTATTGGAGAACACAACTAGCAACAGCCCTACCTCCAGAGGCAACCTGTTCCACTGTAACTCACGGCAAGCACAGATGGGCTGCTCTGCATGACACAGCAGAGGAAACACAGCAAAACGAGTCACATTGGCAGCCCAGCACAGCCATTCAAACACCTCACTCTGCTCTAATATTACTGACATGCTTGGTTTTCATTTTAACAACCAGGGGGGTGAGTACATTTGTATGTGTGGGGGATGTGTAACCAGTTAATCAGACAATGTAAGCAAAGAGTCATGCCTGCCAATTTGCTCATTTTAAGTTAATAAAATTCACTTTCATTTTTTTTTGCAAAACAGGCATTTAGTATTGATCCTGAGTCCTACCTCCCCAAGAAATTGAACTTTTCTGCTGCTGCTGCTTTCCATAACAAAGCTCCCTGAATGAAAATAAAATGGCAGTGCGTATTATTCAGCTTCTGTGTAACAATTTGCTCTAATTTCATGCAAATGTTAGGTTTTTATCCAGAACCTGAAAACCTTGTACAGTAGTGAAGTAGAAATTTTCTGACTGTGTATTTGTGAAACATGGACTTTTAATCCCCTATGATGTCTCAAATGCATGCAAACAATTACTGCTTGAAATAATATCCATACGGTTTCATTACACAGTCAAATTAATTTTTAATTGCTAATTAATTCATTCTTACTAATTAGGTCCTTCACATTGAATAAATTCGGACCTCTTCATGATCACACCAGTGATATATTTCAGCATCATTCTTTTTTTAACACTAAAGTGACACCTTTCCAAAAAACAGTACATATTTCTGACAATTAAACACCTGGGATGGCTCCAGTTTCTTATCAGTGCAGGACAAAAATCAGTATGTTGCTCCATGCCATGTTTTAAGAGTGGCCTAAATCTAGTTATCTAAAGAGTAAGGCTGTCTCATACGATGCTGGACACTGTTCTGACAACAGTGAAACTTTATACACTGATGCAAGTAAAATCAAGAGACAAATGTCACATTTCTACCAGACAGGCAATCTTGGTTAATTCTAAAAAAAGATATACTGAATTTGTATTGCAAATTTAGAATTTGCTCTGTTCTAAATTTTGTACAGAGACAGCGGAGGTGACAATCGCTATGTTTCCTGAATTGAAACAGGGCACAAATACCCAAGTGTTTAAAGTGGATGACTTTCATTAATAAGAAAATCACCATGTTACTATTATTAACACTTTAATTAGTGAAGCTACATTTTTTACATGGGACACTGTGCAAAAAACTACATACATTCAATTTTTGTTTCTGCTTTAAGCTCCTAGGGTTTTTTTCTTGAAAAGATTAAGAAAAAGAAAAGATTACTCTGAAACAAAACTGTAAAGAGTTTTGTGTCTGAAGAGCATCTGCATGTCCGATTTCCCTAAACAGCATCATCCTTAATGGCTCCACCTTCCTTGCTGCACAGAAACAGGTGAGAAATGTCCATCTTGTCATTTAGCAGTTTTCTGCCACCTTTTGACCCTCCCAAGTCACTGGCTCAAGTCAACCATAAGCAACACCAGGGCAACACCATGAAAATTACTGATCAATACAGAACTCATTCCACATACTGTATCTCGACTGTCTGTAGAATTTTCCCATTAAACTAATGCAGCCTTTATGATACATCACATGCAGAACATTTCTGTTTTTACATATTGTCAGATTTTCCAACTCATGATTGTCTATTTGAGAGTTGCATGGCCTTTTTTCCTAACCTTTTGGTTCTCTTGGTGCATAAATACTGCATATAAAATTATATTTGCACTTTTCAGCAAGTTCAACTTACAATTTCATACTTCTTAGATTTGGAGAATTTCATGCGCAGGTATCATTAAAATATACCTGCGGTATTGTTTATGATAATATTTTTGTACATTTAGTAGCTCGAGCAATGGCTCTTCAACTGATATTTACATACCACAAGGAGCAGGTTAGCCTAAATAAAAAAAAAAGACCAGAATCTACACTTGATCTGAGATCTGAGATTTGAGATCTAAAACATTGTGGAAAAGCGAAGCAGTGTTGTTTTTTGAAACCAAACAGGCTAGGCTCTCATTTCCAAACCATAACTACAATTAGCAACAAAATGGGCTGTGGGATAGTCTTACGCTGAACGACACCTGAAAAAATAATAACTGCTGCAACTGCAATTATTTCCCAAAAATGGTTTTAGTATATTTTCACCTGTTTCAATGCACATCTTACCTAAACACCCCAAACCTCTTTGTATTACATCAAAGGCAGTTGAAAAGAAGAGACAGTATTATACGAGAAATGATGGGATGTAAATTGAATTCAGTAAGCCATAATGGTCTCCCAATTTTTTTCAGAACTGCATAAAAACAGGTCAGTACTGAAGAAAACAGTCAATCTGCATAAAATAAACCACTTTCATCTTTGTGTTGTTGTTGCCTCACCAGACAAATTGTTCCGCACATGAAGACAGTTTAGTTTCTCCAAGAAACTAAGCCAAAAAGACAAAGACTAGCACTGACATCTTTTCCAAACTGCCGCCACTGATCTATCAGATTCTGTTATAATTCCGGGCTTCACACAGATACAATTACATCACCAAAAAAAAACTCTGAATGCCACAGCTAAAAAAACGTTTCTTTCGATCCTACCATTTCTTTTTTGGGCCAGCCACACTTTATTCAGTGGCCCACCCACAACTTCATTTTCAATTAGCAGCTCCTCTAAAGGCAGTCATGAAAACAGCTGCTGAAGAGCACTCAGATGTCGCTAAAATCCTGAAAACCTAAACTGTAAATAGCACTTTGCAAATCACTTGTCACTGTGGTTGTCAGCTCTCGCTGGGCACACACAGCTAGAAACAATGAAACCCATCTGCTAGACTCCTGTCGGATCTCCCTGGTCCAGCGTCCCTGCTCTTTCACTATTAGAGGTGCTAGACTACCTCAAGACTGGCAGGTGTCACCATCTGTCCCCCGACTTCTCATCTGTCCCCCGTCAGTGGCTGGATGCTCTCGACAAACGGCAAACGGGGACAAAGCGCTTGTCACGCACGCTGTGCGTTAAGCATTCCAATAATGAAAAGCTCAATAAAAATGTCCATTTATTGTACACTGCTTTGAAAATGCACTGCAATACAAATTTTACACTCAGTCAAAATATACTGTATGCAAGACTACAAATGCAGTGTCAAAAAATGACTTCTGTTCAGATGAAGTAATTTTCCGATGAGGATAAACAGTACTACACAAAACCGTAAAAATCAGAATGAAGGGTTCAGGATTCATGCAACTGAGAAGAGCGTCTAACGAGACAAACACTGACAACGTCAACCCAGTACTCCACTGAAGATTCAATAAGTTGAAACTGCAACAAAGTGCACTGGAAAGTGAGAACAAGATGCATGTTTTTATACCAGGGGTTACAGGAGTCCAGAAGGTATTGTAGCTCCCATTAATAACGAGTAAAGAACAGTGAAACGGAATTTAGATAGGCAGATATGGAATACTTACTTCTTTTAAAGCTATCTGAAGTATTTAGAGTGCTTAATTACAGATAAAATATCTCCAGTACCTTAAGCAGTGTAGCATAAAATCACAACTCTAAGAACAGATATTTTTCACCAGTGAAAGGGACAGATGATGACCTTTCATCTTCCCCATATACAAAGAGGGACAAAAGTTAAGTTCTTCAGGAGTTACATGACTGTGTCAATGTTCCATTAATACTCATTAGGCAAGCTGAGACAGCTAAAATCCCCTAGTCCTTTTCATAACATCTCATTGCTGCAGCCAGCAATAACAACAGAGCAACTAATCTAATTAGCACAAGCAATACATTATTGCATCCATCACACATAATGACACAATTAATCAAAAGACTCTCAACATTGGAAATTTGAAAAGGCTGTGTCACTGTTCTTTAGGAATATCTAATTTAATGATAAGGTAATTTACTTCCTTTATATCTTCAGACCTATTGTCTTAATGCTCTGTAATTGCAATAAAGCAAAAGAGCAACTGTCTGCTAAGTTGATATGATATTAATTGACTACATGGATTAAAGCCCCAATAAATCTTACACAGCCTAAAGAACAAGACTGTCTAACAATTATTGGCAAATACTGTAACTCAAGTTTAATTGAGATTTCAATTTGCATCTGTTTGGTGAAATGCAGACACAAAGCCCAAATTAAAATTCTACTTACCTGAAGAATGTGAAGCATTTTGTAAAACATTTTGAGTCAAGATTTAAGCATTTATTCTGGCGACCTGCTAAGTTGTCTCCTGTCTTTGGATAATTGTTAAAAACATAGTGATTCTCATTTTCCTCAGGGTGACATCAAGTCATAATTAGAATGTTTAACTGCCACAAGGATTAAATAGTAATAATGACAATTCTAAAAAAAGCTGATGCTTAACCAGACAAGACCAGCACATCCCTTGACGTTTTTTTTACACTTCCCACAAAAGAAGTCAAATATGGTTATTGAGGTGCTATGAAAGCAGGGCAAGTGCGTTTTGGAATAAATGAGAGGAAAATGCAAGTTCCTACAATAAATGCAACGTTGTATTGGCTTGGAAAAAGCGAAGGCTCTTGTTCAAGGTGAAGACACGTTTCTCACAGACTGACCTTTCGTTTTTTCTTCTGAATCTTCTTCCTCTTGTTCTGGCGCTGCCCCAGGTTCTGGTCGTTCTCCTGGTCCGAGATGTCGTGCAGCCTGGTCCTCCGGTGCTGATAGCTCAGCTCCTGGGGCACTTCGCTGGGTTTCTTCTTGTGGAGGGTCCTGGGCTGTCTCTCCAGGCGCTCCTGAGGTTTCAGAGCAACGTCCTTCTGAACAAGAACAAACACATTTATTCCAGATTAATGGTGATATTGTACTTTTTACAGTACAGTGCAGATTTACACCTCACATTATTAAACGGAGTCCATGTACCGTATACCTCCACTGTGATGTAATGACAAAGTACAATCTCTGTAATAAGAAACCTGTGGTCCCTTTACCTACCTATTCACTTATGAGGGTTAAATATTATTTTTGTACAAAAAAAAAATAGGGCACTATGGAACCACTCCAGATAATCAAATTAGATTTGCTATTCCTTTTTGCAGGTTATACAGCACAAACGATAAGATTTAAAATGTTCTTTGTGACAATTCACCAGATTAATAAAATGACAAAGGGCAAGAACTCATAGGGAAAGAACAAACATTAATCAAATTTGACTTTGTGACAACTTTACCTAGAAGGGACAGCAGTTCTGGATTCTCTTTCACAATAAAGTTCTGCACATGGAGCTGATTATTTACAGTCTCGTACAAATGAACTAAAAATACCAGATTCATAATACTAAATGTACAACTAAAACTGTTCATAGGTTTGCACTCTTCACAAAGGTCCTACTAAAAATCTTAAGACTAATAAATAATTTATGGTATATGAAACCCTGGTTAAGGCTGCTCAAAATTTCATCTTTTGTAACTACCTGTTGGACATAATCTTTCAAGGCCAGGTGTTAGATGTTGTTGCATGCATTAAGGGGTCTCAAAAGAAAATGAGCAACTGCAAATGGAATTAATTTACTGTAAAAATGGCCCCAGTTGAAAGACAGGAAGCTCATACAATGCATGCATTGAAGCACACCACAAAAATCACCATCAAAAATCTCAGAGGTTGGTGTAAAATTATCATGGCTTGGTTAAGAGCAGTCTGATCCTCTGTTTATGCTAAGAACTGACAGTGATTAAAGTGGTTTCTTATATTTTCTTTAGTCTGCCCAGTTTTTGACAAATTGTCTTATTCCACTCACTAAATCATTAAATGCCAGAAACCACAAATATGCACCTTCAGAATGATGTATCCCACACTATGAATGGTCAGCTCTCTATGGTACAGTTTTGTTTCTGAGGAGATTTTCTTTTTCCATGGCATTAAAGTGGCAATCTGTTTTGTCTGTCCATTGCTCTGCTTGTGCATTTTCTTATTAATAGGTCTCACTTGGCATTTCCTTATGTGTATGTACAGTACTTGCAACTGAAACAGAGTCCTTGCTCAACACAAACTAGAAAAGGACAAATTGATTCAAACAATTGGAAATCAATAGTAATGCTGAGGTAAAGTATAATTTAAATCAGCCTGAAAGATAACTTACTGAGAGGTGGTCTAATTTACAAATCTTGATGGACACTTCATTTCCAGACACTTCATGTTTGCTGTGCCATTGGTGGAACTGGCTAGGAAAAAATATTCTATAATTGTTCTACTAACCTATAGCCAGTCTCACTACAATAGCTATAATCTAAAAATACAAATATCTAAATACTTCAGTTTGCTTTGATTTTTGTTCCAGAATTCATTTTTCTCTGTGATCTCTTGTTCCTACCAATTAATTAATCACTATTTTATTTTACATCTTATCCTACAAAAAAAACGTGCAGTAGTCCTAGTTCAGTTTAACAAGATTTCTTCATTTTTTATTTGTGAGACTGCATATTGCTTATTTCTTTCATTTGCTTAAATAAGCAGTTTTGTTTGTTTTCTCTTCATACTGCGTTGCAAGGCTATCCATGATGTACTTACTGGAAGTTCAATTTGTAGGCTGAAATTGTTAAAGTCCAATGTAGCTCTGACCTATTTCCAAGACTGTCAACTTCAGCATGGGTTTGGCTTTGCAGATTGTGCATGACAGAGCTTTCCCCAACAGCCCTTGTTAATTTTCACTAACAACAATTCATACTGATGCCCAGGGAACAGAGTTTAACTACCGTCCAAACGGACACTTTAGTTCAGCTCGGAACACATTCAACTTAGAAGCAGCAAATCCTGTTTTACATGCAATAAGAATAACTAGGACAACAGCAAAGTCAGACTTCTAAAAACAATAACATCAAAACCACACTGACCTAACAAGAAAACAAAAATGCAATATTCCTATAGCAATCGCATCTCACAGTATGTCGGAAGGCATCTAGATTTGTTCAAGGAAACTAAATAAGGGAATTCCTGAGCAAGACAGAAGAAAGTGATTAAAGAGGAGCCCACAAAACACCCAAGTGTTCTGAACAGAGAGCTCAGAGGTTTTTGTTTTTCAGGGCACCAGGCGAGAAGCATATAAAATCAATAAAAGATGTTATCAAGACTGAGGTTCCAGGGATGGTTATTGCCCATGCTCAAAAACAAACACTGTTGGGGGGAGAGAGTGTAACAGCAGTGCAGAATGTTTCAGCAGTTAATGTTACTTTTTACAGTCCTTGTTTTTTTAAGAGGTAAATAATGAGCAAATGGAAATCTGTTCCCTAATGTCACAGTGACTTTGTTTCCCACATTTAATGCAGGAGCAAACGTAGTATTTCTTAAGTTCTTGACAGGAGCCCTATTTTGTTTTTCTCAAAACAATGCAGTCTGAAAATGTAATGCTCCTGAAGGTTCTTCCTCTTAAGTAGAGCAGAGGTTAACAGTTGAGAAGTTTTTTCAACTCATTTACTCGAATTTTGTGTGTTGGTCGGCACCTGAAAAACAATACATCTAAAACCTCCAGAAAAGCCATTACTGTACAATTTCACAGCCTCTATACGTCCACCGTATCCTTTAAAGGGGAAATCAAAACTAGATTGAATGGCTAAAATAAAGTGACATTCTACCACAGAGTTATAGTAACGTGGCTCAAATAACCCAAAGTTTGTTTACAATTCACATACAAGGCATTATTGGTTTATAACCGTTTATAGGGGCAATACCCTGAAGGCAAATTAATGCAAATATTTCCTGATTTTTTTCTAATTTGGCATTAATATAAAGAAATAACAGCAAAGGTATAAAACACATCCAATCAACCCAAACTTTACTCAGGCTACAGTAGCTGGCAGGGTAAGGTTACCAAAAACCTGTGCAAACAGTTAAAACACACAAGACAACTGAAAACAACGTGCAGATCCAATATGTATTGTATAAATTCTGCATTTAGAAATGTTCTTAACATCTCCCACAAACTGGTGGGATATCTCTGACCTGAACCTTGTCCTTTTCCATAAAAACATGAAGCATGCAAGACTTGCTCCTAGCATTCCCACTGACCACAGGCTGGTTTATTTATTTTGTCTATATTAAGCTCCTAACCACTCCATCTTTTTCCACATACCCATCGAATAAATATGGGAGAGTGCAACAGCATTGCAAACACAGTACGTCTCTGTACACGGTGTTAACGCACACTAAAAAAGTGGACATTGCAACAAATTAATCGGAGAAATACTTACAGAGCAGAGCTTATATCCATTTAATCATGTCTGCTTGTCGGTGGTCACAGTTGGAAAATGTTCAAAGAAGATCCTTCAGATACAATGCACTAGCCGTATTTTAATCCTATTTGGTTGTGCTCTGCAGAATCTTTTTTTCCCCCAATAATTCTTATGTATAACTATAATAATTAACCTCCACTCCACCCAGGCTTGCAAATAAACTTATGATGTTTTGACAAGCTAATGAAAAACACCCACTCTTTATGTTCTGCTTTTTCAGGATTTAAAAGTAAAAAAAAAGTAAATGCAAACAGCATGGATCAAAGGACTACTAAACAGACAACCTGAAATATTTTACAAAAACAACTTTGCACGGCAAGGGTAAGATTCATTTTTAATTAATGGAGCGCATTACTTCAATCTTGTTAAATGCAAATTACAAACACTATCATCTGAATTTTTTATGCGCACAGATAGATACAGTATATATATATATTCCATATCAAAAACAAAACCACATTCAAATCTTGAACAGCCCTCCTGGCCCAGAGTTGCCCAGGTTCCAAGGCTAGGAGCACATTCAAGTCCAGAATCAACAGTCTCCATAAAAAAAATATCTTATGTTGTGATAAAAAGACAAGGCAAGAAATTGGGGCTTTCCTCACTACAATGAAGCTGAAAAATCTCAATGACTGAAACATACAATGCATTATCTAGCTTTATCATTTCTAAGTGAAGACATCTTATACTTTTCTGAATAACAATCTAAATTCACTTCCTCACCACCCACCCCACTTGCAATCTCTCTTCTAGAAATGCATTGGATTCCATCTGTCATCGGCTCTGCCAAATCACTGTAAGAAGGCTGAGCGTTTTAAAGCTGAATAAAAACCACAATCCTATTCGTTCCATACCGTCGACTTGCCGTGTGTCTTCATCTCCCGAGCAAAAATCTCACAGTCAAAGGCAGACAGGAACATATTGCTCCTGCTCTCTGCTGCCAAGGTTCAAAGACACCCACGTCACTCTCTCGAGTCTTAACTAAGGAGCTGATAAGTACAAATTCTTTGCCGGCAATGCAAATGTCAGCAGAACACAGTGCAGAAAATGGCCTGAGGTGGAGAGTGGAGAAGTTGCAAGGTTCTTGAATATCAGTCAATGAGCTGGAGTTGCTTTTTTGAAAGTAATTTATGTTAATAGTCGAAGATAACACCTTCCACTTTATTCCACTGCAGGGATTTCGTACAGCTGGCTCTCGAATCATTTTACTGATTGCTATTTGATGACTCAAATATATCGATTTTCAAATTGAAGCCAAAAGAATGCTCTCAGTTAGGCAAACTGGTTCCGCTTTCCAATGAGCATTGTTAAATGACAATTTTGAGACATCATTCTATATGTTACTTTCTCCTCGTCTCCTCAATAGGTAGTTTTGCAAGTACTTGGCATACTTATAAACATTTTCTTCTTTGAACTAACTCAAACCCTTTTCAACCATAAAGAAATGAATACTGCCTATAGGCCTGTTAAACTACAATTTCTACTGGATTATTTCACTGTAATGTTTACCCACATCTGCTGTTGATGAGCCATAATGCAGGCCATGTCACAACACAATCATTCAAAACAAAAGAAGTCTAAAGCGTACAAAATTCTAAATGCCTGAAATGTCCACAGCAGCCAGGAAATTCTCAATGAACACAAACTTGCTTGTTTTATGTCTTAGCTCAAATCAGACCAAACGGTCAAATTCACACCCAAGAATCCCAAGCTGAGCCCGGGATTCCTCTAGCTTGTGGCTTATCACAGAAGATAAACGCACTGTGCTGAAACAAACAAGTAAAACATCACAGGCTTTCCTGTATGATGATATCTGAACTGTGACTGTCGACTGTTCGAGAGCAAATCTAATGTGATATAATTCTTGTCCCAGAGCAAAGCAGAACCACAATTCGAGATCTGTACCAGAGATAAATGAAATGAGATTCCATCTGTTTTCTTTTTTTTCCCTCCCTTATCTCTTGTCCCAAGTGCGGCACATTCAGCCCTTTGTAATCCCACTCTGTAGCGATGTGTGGACTGTAGATCTTATCGAGGCATAGAGCAGCCAAAGACCCCATCAAAAAAAGGATGCTACTCAAATGGAACATATTTAGAACAAATAGGGAAAGTGAAAAGCTTTCATTCCTATGTCACTATCCACATTTCTTAAGGCAAATTTTCAAATCCTTCGCAACATGTACAAGCAACTGCAGACTAATTAAGGTTTTATCAGCCTCCAGCTAATGTATATCTGGTTTACTAATTGTATCTACTGTAAATGAGTAGGATTTAAGCAAGAGAGCAAAACATATAGCATGTATATGTATAGCATATACATGCTATATGTTTATATATAAACATATAGCATGTATAACTATAGCATGTATATGTGATTCCCTGACAAAAACTGTAAGGAATTTTGCTTTTACAGAACCACTCATAGAGCAGGGTTAACCTTTCTCAGATGCTTGCAGGGAAGAGTTTGCACGCCACCTTTGACTGCAATTCTGAAAAACATGTCTTGCCTGTGAAGGAAAAGTTAGCTCGTCAGGAACCATCTGTTGAAGTCAGGTTTCCTTAATTAGAGGAGCTCCTAATCTAATTTACAATCCTAATCAATGATAAAGTTCAAAGAAGTGTAGGTTTTCCCATTGGAATTCTAAAAATATTGCGGCAAAACGCATTCAATGCTCAAAGAATAAAAATAATACATTCTGACATCCCATTTATAGGAATTTGAAAAAAATGGAAAAGTTAAAAACTGAAATGTCTTAAGCCGTAAGGCCTAATTACAGTAGATTGATGCTGTACAAATTATAATATTTGAGATTGCTCCCAATTCACTAACACTTTATGTTCACAGGTCTAATTACAGTGTGAACTCCCGCCTCTTGCATGTTTGTTACTGTATTTTATTTTAAAGATTACAAGAACCTGCCATCCCCCAGTTTTAGATAATAGTATGAAATGCTCACAACATTTCCGATTGTAAATTGATTGATTGTGAAACCTGATCAGTACCAATGCAGATGGCCAATGTGGAAACCATTTCATTTCAAGATTCTACACGTTTGTTATTCAAAAGACCCTGGTTAGGACTCAAGCTCCAGATAATTATCATTAATTTGTAACTTAAGGGCAAACTTCTAAAAGGGGGCTCTCAAAGAAAAGCTTTTGTGGTACTAAAAGGCTAAATCGTTTATCTAAATCAACATTCCTCTAGACAAAGTAATTAATTAGTCTATGGAAAGAAAAAGCCCTCATACTTTATACAGAAAATGAGGTTCTTTATTTCTGTCACCATTAATGTGTCAGTCTGCAAAACCTGATACAAAGGGCAAGGTTACATGTTTCTCCTATAAAATTTAATAGTATACCTGTTTATCCTTTCAGGGCGTATTCAGAACAGAAACTAAGCACACAAAATAAAATGGAGTGTCTACACCAAACACAAGGGAAAAATAAAGAATATTCTTATAGCAGGCTGTGAGCATAATGCATCAGAATTCAGTTTGCTATCACCACAAGTTTTTGTAAAGCTACATGTACGTTTGTAACATTTCCTGTATAATACGAACCGGTATATTAGTTGGAAAATCTTAACCTTCGTCCCATGCAGGTAAAGTTACATTACTGTACATGTCACCTTTGCTTTCTTTTCCAAAGTCACTATTTATGTGTATCATGTGGGACTTTTAAATAGACTCGAGTATTCTACTGAAAAATCAATGCCTCTCTTCTGCAGAAACGACATTGTTCTTTATGGCACTATCGCCAAGGTTTCATTTCTGAAAGCATCAAAGACGACTCTGAAGCAGGACTGCAGTTCGAGCACCTCCTCATACACTACTTCTATCAGATTCAGACATAATAATTCCATGCATTTATATAGGATCTCAGAGCGCTTCACGTACAGGAGGGGACCCATTTCATCTACCACTGAAGTGCAGTCCCACGAGACAGCCGATTAAAAATTACTTCACCAATCAAATTAAGAGCAAAGTTTTATGTAGGCCAGATGGGACAAGCTCAGAGTGAAATTTAGCCGGGACACCAGTATTCACACCCCTGCTGTTTCAAAAAAAGTGCCATAGGATCTTTATTGGTCAAGCAGCTGGCACCACAGCTTCAACCTAAGGACAGCTCCCACAGCACAGTATCACTAGTTACCATAGCACTAGTTACCCTTGTGCTTCCTACACCCTCTCTA
Organism: Atractosteus spatula; assembly: GCF_055471065.1. Lineage (NCBI taxonomy): Eukaryota > Metazoa > Chordata > Actinopteri > Semionotiformes > Lepisosteidae > Atractosteus > Atractosteus spatula. Next base: position 5,441,543 of record NC_142732.1, on the reverse strand, counting down.
GCCTGATACCTACAATCTGTCATTAGCACTGTACCACTTGATATCATGTTTTGAAAGATGCTTTGGTAGAAGATATCCACGGACTATAAATCTTAGTTCAATAATGCGGTTCAGTAATAAAAATGGATATGTCAGGCTCCTGAGTGACTCATCCATTAGGAGCAACAGCTAAGCACTCTAGTCCAGATGACATTACTTCAAGTCCAGGCTGACTGTGACCAAAATTCCCCAGGTAGCTGATCAAAAGTCAACCACTTCCCATAGTGAATTCCTGGAGAGGAATTGCCAAAGCCTTTCTGGGATAGTGGGGGAAATCGTTCTTTGCTCTTTTGGTAGGGTGGAGGATATGAAAGCCTCACAAAGCTTGTCCTTTCAGCAGAGACCCCCCTCACAACCTTCTTCTTAACTTTAACAACCTTAATAACCTTTGCTGCTAACCAGAACTGTCCCTGCATGTTCAGTTCCTTTGTTTCCAGTGACTTCATTCTGTTAGCACATACTGTATAGAGTTCCATTTCACACTTAGCCAAATAAATACAGCATTCAGTGCATTTCTGCATTTGTCTCTTTTTGCTCAAATATTTATCACTTCCTTATCAGCCAGGAAACCTGGAATTCCATTATCTCAGGCAAGAAGGCTATTTTCCAAATACAAAATGTAGTTGAGCAAGTTTAACATATATTGTTTAAATGCATCTTGGGTTGAGCTGCTAAAAGCGTGCTTGATATAAAATCAGTGCTACTCACCTCCTTTGCCTTCCCCCCTCAATGACATATGACATTTCTTATGGGATTCAATGGGTAAGGCACTTGTGTTCAACAGGCGTGGTTGCTTAGCAACAAGGTACAGAGACCAGATCATTACACTACAGTGATGAAGTGAGTATATTAGGTTCACATTTAAAATCCAAACCTTACGAAATACATTTTAATTGAAACTTTCAAGACCACACCTGTTACTGCTGTAAGGCAATGAAATAATGTATTCTACTCCTAGAAGTGTTATTCGGTCTGCCCTGAAAAATGCTACCTATCACTTAAATTAAAAATTAATGAATTAACTGATGTACTGCAAACAGAGGTCAAACTGGCAAATTATACTGCATTGGAATGGAGAATAAAAATTGAGATACTTGAGAAAAAACAAACGGCAGCAAGTTAATGTAGTAGATATGAAAATTATCTAAAAAACCACAATCATAGTGTGTGCTGGTTTGGGCTTTTTACCGAATTGGCTAATTGGTTTTGAGTCACTGTGACTAAATTGTTTTTCTTTGCCCATTTATATTAATAATTTGCAAAAGAAATTAAAACAAGGACCTTGAAATCCACATCATGGCCAAGAGGGAAAATAAAACCAAACTGCTTCTTGCGTAGACTGTATTTGTGAAATATTAATAAGGACAACTAATAAAATCATTAAGCACAGTTTGAAACAGTGTGCAGAACAGCAACCAATAAAATAATAATGAGCCATTTCCACACAATGGCTGAAATCGCATCAGTTACACAAGTATCTCCTATCTCTACACAACCATCTCCTATCTCTGTTTATAACATTTAAGAGGTTCATTACAACAACTGCAGAAATGTGTAGGCTTGTTGCTACTAGTATACTTAAACCAACGTTACCATTATCGAAGTACAGTATGAGCATAGCATTTTTGCTTCATATTTTTTTCTTGACATAAAATATAAAGTATACCCATAATTTTGTAAAATAGTACGGTGCATTAAACTTTAACAAGTCATGACTGCGGTTAATTACAAAGCAAATGATACAGAGCAAATATTTAATGCCATTTTAAAACAGATCGATGCCTTCCAATTAAACTGCAGCTGGTGGCCACATACTTCATTAACAATCTGAAGATGACTCAAAGCCGACTATGAGGCCAAGGGTATGTACTGTACTGTTCGGTGCCCATCTCTGCAGAAAGATGCTTCAAGACATGAAAACAACATAAAGCCATGAAAGACAAAGCAAGCTAACTACTTAATTTATACCCAAGTACTGCAGGTCACCTGGCTTTAATCTTGCACTGTGCTAGGCATCTAACCCACAATTTCTCTCCCTGGTTTAAATTAGTACTGCTTTTGTGTTAATGCCCTCCCTTGAGATACTAAAACCAAGACTTAGTCTTTTTTTCCGCTATGAGGTTTTTCAAGTTACAGATAATTTCAGTTAAATAAAGCAAAACTATTTGCTTCTTACAAAGTCAGATCATTTAAAGTGACTTTGTCATTTCATAGAGGACACACAGTCATTAAGAACTAAGCATGGACTCATTTCTCAGGCATATTACTAATTTAAGACCTTCTTTTACTGAACAGCCTGTGGCTTGACTGCCACTCTTTGTTCCTTACTTCTGTATAAAAGTTTTAACACCGGATATTAAAAATATATATATGCTTATTCATATGTCGGTTTGCAGTTGTCTAATGTTTTTTCACAGTTGTTAAAACAGAGGAAAGTATGCTTTTTGGGGTGTTGCCTATAAGTGAGCCAAGGAGATATTTTTGCCAGTACTGTAGTAACATTTTCTGATGGCTACAATGCAATGCCACAGGTCCAAAACTCCATTTGGTGTACTCCCAATCTCTCGTTGTGAAACGTGACTGAGATGACAGGTTCGTACACCTCTGTGTGTCTCATTTGAGATTACAACAATACAAATAAAAACAGTGTACAGGATGCTGTCAGGCTTAATTACAGTTCTTCAAAAAGGACTGGGTATGAAATTCGGTTGACTTTTTTCACTTTCCATTTTTCTCTGACTTGGGATGTGACAGATTGATGAGAAAAGAATTAAAGCATTGATTACACTGAAGAGTTAGAACCTTGAAAAATGAATGATGAGCTGAGACAATTTGTGTTTCACGAGCCTTATTTAAAGTATTTGTTTCTTGGCTTTGATCTCTGATGCGAATTCATTTACAGTACATGTCTGAAATTCATCATTATAAAAAATGGCTGAAAGACAGCTGTTCAATAGGCTCTTGCTACAGTATAACCCTCCCTCTGGGCTGAAAGTCACAAACCCTATTTATAGACACTAAGGCCTTAAAGCTAACACTGAAATGTGAACCTCCAATCTGCCCTCAGTGCTAATTAGAAGCAGGGTGAGAAAATATCATGTATGAAAGAAGCAAACAAACATTATTGCTTGAACTAAGAGTGCCATCATAACACACTTCCTAAAAAAAACACATTAATACATTCATTTAAGGATTATTTTGTGTTTGTCTTCACTGCAGGTGGAAGGGGTTTTGCATTTCTAACTGGATGAAATAAAATAAGGATTTCATCCTAGAAAGTAGTACAATATTGTAGCATATTGTAGGTTTGCCAACATAAATATTTTGCTATGGAAAAGTTATTGTGTGAAATTAATTAATCCTGTTTGAAAACCCAGATGCTTTTCTGGCTGTTGCAGAAATCAGTAAATATGACTGATGAAATATGACTGATGACTATGATAGTAAACATTGGCTATAATTGTAGGATTACATTGAAATTCTAAACTCTAGTCAACATACCCTTTTGCTTAGAAGTAACAAAACATTATACACAGAAAAATAGCTCTGCATCACTGCATGTACATCATACCTGAATTTATCCCACTTTTAGAAAGTGTATCTTATCAGAATCGTTTCAAGTGCTCAAAATGTTTTAAACACCATTTAATAAAATTTCATTACAGACATTTACACGAAAGTTATTATGAGTTACTGTCATTTCTGTAAAAGTCTTTAAGACATACTACCGCCCATAGTTTCTAACAAATATTTCACATTCTGTCAAGGCAAGTCAATGCAACTAAAAAAATAAAATAAAATCGTAAACCTATTGCATCTTACTACTTCATCCATAGCAACAGCTTAACTGTGAAACACAACAATGTAAAGATGGAAACATTTTTGAAAATGAGCTAACAGGTAGTAGAAGACCCATCAGTTACAGTATACAAACATATATAAATCCCAGCATTATTCTTATTTGTGATCTCAGATGTTTTGAGGTTTAGCAGCACAAGTTTGTGAAGTCCTTGGCATGTTTGGCATAGTAACACATCTTTGAGAGCTTTACAAGCCTAGGAAGAGCCCTGCCAGTTGAAATCACAATAAAAAGTTGCGCTGAGCTGTACACCATTTATGTCATTTCTAATAAGCAGGAAAGACATCTGATGAACTCAGCACTACATGGAGTGTAAAAAAAGCATACTGCAAAACTTTTTTACAGAATATATCATTCTACAAAGTACACAAACATCACATCACTTTAAAGTAGAAGACTCCGCCAAGTTCATTTCTACCAAAGGTTCTTGCTTCATAGACAGGCAAGTAGAAATGTTAGGTGGACCACCTGTAAAAAATACAGTCTTGCATTATTTATTATTCTATTCAGTATGCATTTTCAAAAATGCCTGTTTAAATGATGGTGGGCAGATAAAACTCTGTCAAAGTTAAACCTAGGGAGATTTGAAGAGCAGAAATACTAACTTTCTGCACCTGTGTGCTGGTGTCACGATCCCCCGAAGATGAGCTGATAGAATATTTTCTGATGAGGGGTGTCGGTATGTTAAGCTATGTTATGTCAGCACATTAATAGAGTAAAATGACATTTTTTGTTAAAAAAAATGCATTTCTGAAGCTTCTAAAAATACGAGTGTCTTTCTGCTTTTAAGCAGCGTAAAATTGTGCATTGGAATTTAAAGCCATATATCAAGAGCTAAAAAATGAAAAGAGGAAGATTTATAGCAGTATCTAACAGGGAATTCACAAGCCTTTCATTTCATGTCATCAAAAGAGAAATCATAAAAGAGGCTATTAAGAACATTTTTAGTACTCCTGGGTACAGACTGACGTTTAGCATTTTACTTGCAGTTAATTGAGACCCCTGTTGTTGAGAATAGGGACTGAAAACTGAGTTTACATCAGATTTTTTTCAAAATACTTGTACGTTTACATCTGAGGTCCTAATTCCAACAAAGCCTAAAAGAATCCGCCATCTAATTACACAAGGTGAAGCCACCGTGACAATGAACTTGGAAAGACTTGGAAGGAAAATTAAGGCACATATATTTTGTATGGTTGCACATTTCGAGCTACAGTACAATTCTGATTCAGCTTCTCCAAAACACATTTAAAAGGAATAACCTGATTATTGCTAGTACAGGCTGATTGCATTTTTTTTAAAAAGAGTCTATTTAAGCCTGCCTATATATCACTGATGTCTTTTTGTCAGATGTAATGAAGGCTCGATTTTTGCAGAGGTCGTTGTGCGCAAGCACCCACCACTGATTGCTAACCATTGAAAGAAAGACCTGTATACAGAAATGGCAGAAATCACCCATGGAGTGAACTGAACCCCCCCACCCCCCCAAGAGCACCACGATGTTATTATGCCCTTGATTACCCATTTACTGACTTCCAATTAAGCAAGTAAGAACTTCCTCAAGAAGCATAAGACCATAGAAGAGAGAAAAAAAAACATGAATTGAGACACAACTCTTGAGTTTTTAAAAAGCACTAATCGTTGCAAATTCTTCTGCTGGAGCATAATTGATTTATATAAGGGATGTGGTTTGACTAATTAAACTCTTCCCAAGCCTTTTCCTTATAAGAGGTATTTTTTTAAGTACTTGCGACCTGCGACACGTGCGCTTCAGTTACATTAACACACACTTTTTTCAAAATGTTTAGACATTTCCGGGAGCCCCAACCCTAAATAGGATGATACAGCCAAACTTCCATTTGAAGAGCAATAAGCTTCTGTCTTTTATTTTTTAAAGTCTTCTCCACCCTTTGGGTGAAAACAGAATACAACATATCATCAAAAACAGCTATTCGGGTCTCTCACGTTACGGAATAATGACCCAAAATGCTAAAATGGCAAGGCTTAACCTTCTGGATGTCAAAATCTGTTCTCGTCAAGTTTACCAATTAAAGAGACATTTTAAAGATCCCCTCTCCTGAGTCCACAGCAATTATTGCATATCACAGCTACAAGAATGCCAGCACACAGCAGAGTGATCCACAAATCACTAATTGGCACCTTCTGTTGGGGAATGGTTATTTCTTTTCTTTCATTTTTTCCTGAATTAAAATAGGACTGAAAGCGTCTCCCCCAGATACAAGTAGGTGAAGCTGAGTGTCTCTCATCATCATACACTCTGAACCTTTCAGCCCTTCAAAGGCAGAATAAGGGATGGCAGTGTTTACTTGTTACCTCAGTTGTACTTGTACAATACTTGATATCATTACGACATTACCACTACAATCACTTTCCATGACTATGAATAGTACAAATGTAATACATTCCAATATAAACACAGGCTCAGTCTGAAGAAGTGAATTGGTCATCATTTAAAGGTCATCAAGGCAGCAAAGACAAAAAAAAGGTACTGTATAAAGAAGTTGAGGGGATTAAATGGCAACAGAGAATTGAAGGCGAAGGACTTATGTCGAGTGCAATCCTTGGACTGATAGTGCAATGAGAGGCATCACCAGCCTTGTACCGAGACTGAGGTTAGAGATAAGGCCAGCCCTCAAAAAAAACAAGGCTATACTATATTAGCTGTCAGTCACAATGAATGACAAGCTGGATAAAGCCAAGCAATTGAGAGTTAATTAAAAACCGATGAAGCAAACTGAAGCTTTATAATCGGAAGCCACTGCAACACAGATGTTTTTGTCTCCCCGCAAAGCTGAATGACAAATTGTTTACAGTTATGAAAGGTGAGAATTTGCTTAAGCCGGCGAAGAGCTTTGCCAATCACCCGACAGACTGGCCTCTCGCATTATCTGGAACTCTGCCTAGAAGTACGGAGAATGATCAAAATTAAGACGCCATTTAGCATTTAATCAAAATCCTACTTTAAATGCAAATTTTTCCAGCACTGGCTATTAAAGCTCTCACCAAGGGCAGCACATCACTCTGTGTTACTAATGCCCCACACACATACAGTAGAGTTCACTAATCTGATCTCCCTGCAGCAGCACTCTCTTAATTCACAAGACAGAAGTACAAAAGAAAATACCTTTGTATAACACCTTATCGCCACCTGACTGCATCTTCACTCCCACTTCAATAAAACTCACAGCCTTCCAAAGCTAGACTGGCCCAAGTCTTTGTTGCCCTATCCTGGGTGAATATATAAAGATCCAGAGAAGGCCTTGAGGTTAATTCGCTATTTGCACTCTTAGCAGCACACTGTGAACCAAATAGGAACTAACCTATTATCTGGTCAGTTAATCCAGCTAACAGTCTGAACCATTTTAACATTTCTGTCTATTGTACACATCTTAATCATTGCCACTGCCAGTTAGTGGTCACTTCTTAGTTAATTTGCTCTTTTCAGCTGCTTGTTCTTGATTTCTTAATTGACTTATAGCTAATTAAGCAGCTGTTGTCTTCGTACACCACTTTGTTTCACAGGAGGGAATGACCATCCTGGGAGCAAGTGGAGTGGAGAGCAGGAAGGAGTGTGGAGCATGCTGTTTAATGATCTGCCAGTAATGTTTAAACAACTGGAGGAGGTGCTGGTGTTTAAGCTAAATAAAGGCACAAAACAGTAACATGATACTTGACTCAGCAACATGAGCTCCTGCTCACAGGACTTCTCTCTCTTCTTTTATATTATGATCTGTGTAAAATATATTTGATATATTTTGGAAATACGTACTGTAAGAAATATATGCAATTTTTAGAAATAATTCTATGAACTACTGTATGTATTCTGTAACTATGTTACAACTTCGCTACATTTAATATAACTTTTAAAAAACTGTTTTTTTTCCCCTCTGCTTTTATTCCAGTCACCCAAATACACAGAATAAGCTGTGGGGCTGTTACATAAAGTTAAAAAGACAGTTAAAGTACATCAACAAATTTCACAGCCTGTCTATATCTACCGTAACGTTACACACTACAATATCATATGGTGCCTTGTCGTCTCTAACCCCAGTACAGAAAGTAAACAAATCATGTCAGTAAGGGACAGTCTGTCGATTGCTTCACAGAAATAAGAGAACAAGACCTGCGAGGCATGGGTTAAGACCAGCTGGGTGTGTGCTTCAATTAAAAACAATTAACGCAAGTTGTAATGTACTAAAGGAGTGGATACATGATATGCTATTTCATGTATTTACATACAGTGTACAGTATATCTCTAGATGGACACAAGACTCTCCGAGCACCTGCAGGAACTTGTATACAAGTCAAATGCAGGTGCATTTTTGTCTGCTGGATTTTGCCCTGGATCTATAGCGCAAGAACCTGTACCGCCATTCCTTGATCTCAAAAGTTCTTCACAGCTTGGCCATAAGAAGAAACCAGGAATGCAGATTCAAAAGGCATCATTAAGTGATTTACGTCTTAACGGAGAGTTCAATTAATTCAATTAATTCAATCTTTAAGAACATAAACAGCGGTTGTCTACCAAAATACAAGCATAACCTAAACATGCAAATTGCTAGCTTTCACCAAGGAAAGCAAGTAAAATTCTATTACTCTGCATTCATAAACTATGAGAATGATACCCCCTTCTGGTTGCCATTAGCTTAAATTGACTATAATTAGCATTATTTTCAGAACAGACAAGGGGTATCATTAGAAAACCTCAAAAGCATAATTATGTGCTGAAAAGACAGACTTAAAAATTCTTAACACCAGCTCACCCTCTCTTAATTTGGTAAGATGGCATAGAAAAAAGCCCAGAAAAGTGGTTGGCGGAGCAAGTGCATTCACCATTTTCAGGACACGCTGAACGTAGCCGAGAACAGGGAAGCAGACTGTAAGTGGAGCAGAAACTCCATTTCTGTTAGCAAGGGATTGTGGAGGGTCAGCTTGCTGGAAAGGGCCATGATCCCTTGCCTAAAAGAAAAGCTGAGCCACTGACAGAAGAGGATTGCGCTCTTAATGTATTGGAACAGTTTGATCCGGAGTCAGAATCAGACAGAAATGCCATATATTGCAGAACATGGCCTTTAATAAATCATACATGCTCTAAGATCCTTAAAGGTTAGTCTTCTAGGACATGTCTCACTTTGCCCTTTATCTCCATGCATTTCCAAATGAAACATTATACAATGTCAGTTCAATAAGTACTACGAGCCCTGTTAAGGTCAACTGTTTTGAACTTTAATTAACAAGCTGTTCCATTATGCTCCTCTGCGTTTCGCCCCATTTTTTTAAGTCACCTGTTTCCCATGCCAATGTCTAAAAGAAAAATAGGAAGCGCATATGGGAGACAATGAAAAATGTCTGAAACCCTAATGCAGGAGGTATAAATTATTTATATGCTTCGTCTTCAGTTTTAATGTCAGTATCCTTACAGTTTTACAATACCTGTACATTGGACAAGCTAAAATTGCAGAACAATAATCAAAAAGGATATAAGACATACAGTACCTAACATCTGTAGGTACCAGTCGCATAAAATGATGAACAAATTAAAGGTATTAGTTTTAAGAAAGGGCTTATCTAACCCAAGTAAATGACACATAAATGTTTTAACACTTTAATTTCTTAGATGCCTAATTATAACTATAAACCCAATCAAAAACATGCAACTCTTAACAAATTAATTAGTTCACATCTGGAAAACGAAGGCATTACTGGTGCTGCAGGTTCATGCTAACCTTTGTAAAATGCTTCAATGTTCTGGCATGTATTCAGGTAGAATATCTCTACTAGACACCTCTGCATTCCAGTTCCAGATGCAACTACCACTGAGACAGACTACATTAGCAAATACCAAATCTAGAAGAATTACTAAATCTTTTTGTGCAAAGATTAAATGCCCAGTAAAATGATTGTAGAAAGGGCTGAATGCTTTCCAACTTGTAACGTTATCCACATGTCTAACAGCCCCTCTACAGCAGTGATTAAACCAGTAATTAATTTAGACACTCACATGTGCTGTACAGTACATATACTGATGTGTCAAGTGAATTATAGACAGAAAATGCATGTGAAATTACCTGAAATCAACAAGTACAATCAAAGGACTAAAACTTTTCAATCATGAAACCTTAAAAGGCACGGGTAACGAGAAGAATTACTTTAACTCCTAGAAATGACTAATAGAACTGGCAATGATGAATCCTGACAGATTGAACCATCTGTGTAATACAGGAATTAATGACCTTAGACAACAAGTACTGTAATTCTGAATCAGTAAAATGAGTTCCTTTTCAATTATAACTCCTAATGAAACATTACAGATGAGGAAAATATCATTAAGCCTTACCCACTCTTCTCATTCCTTATTATAAGGCAAATGCCCCCACTCAGTGCTGTTGATCAGGCAAATAAATTATTTTGACAGACGTCCTCTTACATCAGCTGAGCATGTGCCAAGAAAAACTCCAGAAATCCTAAATGAGAACCTGGCTGCATGCAACTGGGATCACCTGCTGTCTGCGGCACAGTCAGTCTAGTATTGATCGTGCTGCTGACAGGAAGAATAGAAGAAGGAAAACAAACTTTGCACAGCACTTAAGGCTTTCCACAGGTCTGTGATGCCTAAGGTTTTAAATATAACACATATTCTTTACAAGATCAGTGAGAGGCACGCAGTCAGGCAGATTTTCCTAGCTCTGCCTGAAGGAAACTATCATCATCTAGCAGCGAAAGGAGACAAGGAGCCTCAGGTTCTCCCTGTAGTTCTCTGCACCTCCGGAGCAGCCTTGAGCATCTACCTATCATCTAAACCAACATCATAGGAAGGGGGTGTGCCAATAACACGAAAGGGCTCATCATTATGGAAGACAAACACAGTTTAATATATCAACCAGGCTCAAGAATAAGCAAATGCTGATTGCCTTCTTTTTAAATCAAGACCATACCTGAAAAAGTACAGACCACAAGACCACAAACCGAGAAGTTTTACCCTGCTTCTTAACTTATCTTAACAAAACGGGCCCCATCACAGCAGGGTGGCAGAACTGGTGTGCTAGTGTACAAAGAGACTTTGCTGGATGCATCTTTATACAGGTGGACATTTTAATAGAGCAACCTGAGGTACAACTTCAGTGGCCCCTGACCCAGGTTGTAAACCCACAATTACAGCACCATTTACTAGTTCAAGCTCTAACAAATGCTAGCTGTTGCGGTATATTACGTATATCCAATATTTATTTTTCAGATCTTGAAAATATTACTATTTTGTGGTGATCCTAAATACTACACTTAAGGAAAATGAAGCCACAGGAAGCCAAGTGTTTTTAATCAATATTAACTCAGGATTAGTTTGTTATGATGATGCTGCATTAAATCTTAGGAGCAGTCACCCCCTTTAGTTTTTGGTAAAACTTAAATTCCAAACTTAAACAGAAGGCTGGGAAACTACTGCAGCACGCAACATGCAAAAAGCCTGCACTGTAAGTAAAGGTTCTTAACACATTTTTCACTCCGTTCCTAGTCTGTTTTTTAAAAACAGGCCCTATGTTTTAAACGTTTAAACGTTTTAAAAAGCCCCTATGTTTTTACCACATTTTTATCCCTTCATTTTTCTTTCTGAGGCCAAAAAAAGCACATTTGGACACTGTAATGCTGTGTATTTAAAAATGATTTATTTTAAATGGACCAAAAGTTATTTGCTGAAAGATCTCCAAGATTGTGCATTTCAACAGAGTTTACACACGCACACATCTGTATACTGACCTTCCCTGAAATTACAGCCCAAACAAAAAAATCAAGGCAGACCTCTTTTTATACTGGGAGATAGAGAGGTTTCAGCTGCAGACATTAAGGAACATGTCACTTCTTTTTTGGAGGGGTGGTGGACTGTGATATCTTTTGCAGGGCTCTCCTACAGAGGCTTGCCTTCAGTTGTCACTGCTGGCAGTCCCAGCTCTCCCCTGCGGCACACAAGCTCCTTTTCGAATGCCAATCTTCACAGGCTCTTTTGACAGACATCTTGTCTGCTGAGAGCCAGCAGCTACATCACCCTGCAACTCACAACTGGCAGCCCACTGTATCTAAGCAGGTGTGAGCCTGGTCAGTATCTGGATAGGAGACTTCCAGGGAAAAACTGAGGTTTCTGCTGGAAGTGGTGTTAGTGAGACCAGTAAGGGGCGCTCACCCTGTGAGTATAAATGCCCCCAGTATAGTGACGGGGACACTATACAGTAAAAAGGTGCCATCCTTTGGATGAGATGTAAAACTGAGGTCCTGACTCTCTGAGGTCGTTAAAAATCCCAGGGCGTTTTTCGAAAAGACTAGGGGTGTTAACTCTGGGTCCCTGGCCAAATTTCCCCCTGGTCTTTACTAATCATGGCCTCCTAATAATCCCCATCTATGAACTAGCTTCATCTCTCTGCTCTCCTCCCCACTGAGAGCTGGTGTGTGGGGAGAGGACTGGAGCAGGTGGGGCTGCACACTAGCGCTGGTGGAGGGGATCCCCATTTCCTGTAAAGAGCTTTGAGTGGAATTTCCAGAAAAGCGCTATATAAGTGTTAGGAATTATTATTATTCCTCCACTCAATCCTGCCAGATGGTAAAGGTATTCTTGAAACGCTTCTACAAAACTATTCGTGTGACAGATCCATTTCTATTTTATACTGGGCTGGGGGAATGGACATTACTTAATTTTCTCCATGTGTTTTGCCTACATCAATATCTTCTCTCACCTGCACTATTGTGTGGGCAATACAGTTGTAATTATTCTCTGTACAGAAAAAAATAAAATCTATGCAAATGATACCTCATATAATTGAGGGACAAATACTTGTATCTAAAAAACCAAATACAACATAAATTTGATACCAAAAATATTTAAACAGATTGCAATGACCTGTTATTAAAGGTTTATCAAAAAATGTAAGATTCCTTCACCTACCATGAAAGGTTTATTAAATTTTAAATATTTAATATAATATTAAATATTATTACTAATTTTAATGTAAATTATTCTTCTTCTCCTTTAAGATATGAGAAATCATTAAAATTCTTATTAGAGCTGATTCATCATTTCTCCAAACCCATTTAAAGTACTTTACACTATATTTTCCTTTTAAGCTCCTATGGGAATAGAAGAAGACATGAACAACTACATTTGGGTCACACCTCCCTGTCATACAGCAGTAAGTATAGGCAGACAGCTTATAATACACAAAAACAAAGAGAAATGACTGAAATGGTCTTCAAATCCCAGGCATGAAGAAGCACTAAGAAAATGTGGCAGGCATACAGTCTGATGTATAACTAATGTGAAATTGCTGCTCTCTCTAGGGGTTCTATTATAATGCATAAATACTGTGATGTCAACTAGAATAAGCTTGTATGATGCAGAATTTGCATCCTTAAAATCTCACATTACTGACCTGTTTTTAAATTGAGGAGTGACTGCTCTTCCACATGCTGTACATGCCAATATAGCACTTAATTCACTTGCAGATGCACCCACACTATCCAAACAAAGTTAATTGGTTGACTTGTGCCTTTCGACTCACAGAAAATTCCCAACACTTAGACTGCACAGGATGTGATTACCAACATGTCTACACATCCTGACAGGAGCTCTGGCGTTAAACATTAAAAAAAAACTTCAAATCCTGAGTGGACACAGCAGCTGTCAGGCACAATCAGGGCCCTTAGTTTGCCAGGATCTCATCTGTAAGACAATTTGCACATTCCTTCACAAAACCGCCAGCAAATGTGTGAATATAAAACCCAGCAATACATCGTCACTACGGGCCACGGTTCATTTTAATCTCTCGTGTATAGTCGTGTATTTTGACAGAAATTCTATTTAGAAAGGCATTGCTATAGTAAAGCACACCTTGACAATGGAATTACACAATAATATTTGAGATTAAAAAGTTTTCCTACTGAGCAGCCTAAAACAATTCACAAATTCTTCAAACAGATGCAGATATTTCACAATTATCTGTAAAAATTCCTCTTCATTATTGTATAGTAATGTAATACTATATACGCAATATATATATGCTGTTGAAAAAAAAATCTTGATGTTTGATTGGTTTTAGGATGTTACTGATTAGAAAGAGCGGAGTTCTACACAGCTGCAAGTTTTGAACCTCATATTTCATCTAATCAACTATAACCGTTTCGAAAATAAAAACAGCAAGTCTCCACTACTGTTACCATACAGTAGCACTGTTCAGCTGAGGTCACAGTCATCTAATGAAGCGCTGGAAATGTTTTTGTCAAGCTATGAAGGAAATGTAAACAGTAAAAAAACACCCAGTAGTTACTACAAATTGCAGAACAAGTATGATGATGGTTTCTGGGAATCACATGTTTATTTGTTATTCCTGGATAGCCTTTAAACATCTGTTTTTTTTTTTTCAGCTAAAAAGAATCCATGTAATGCTTCAGCAATTTCTAAACTTGTCCTATAAAAGGATGGTTTCTGCCCTGCAAGGCATTTGCAATAATCCAATAATATCAGATGTACACAGAATGCTGTTGTGCCCTTTTACTGTCACATAGGCAAACTAGGACACACACTTCCAAGCAAAAAAAAAAAAGAATCGATCCCAACAGGTGTCCCATCAAGGATGAGTAAGAAATAAAATGAGCGTATCCAATTCCTGTTGAAGAGAAAAAATTGATGTATCTGATTCCTGTTGAAAAGAAAGGCATCACGCAGTGCTGTGGCATGCCTTTTCAATGTACCCCACTCCTTTCTACTTGGCACCTCTCCCAGGCAGCGCAAAGTACAGTAAGGACCACTCTTTCAGTTTACATAGTGCGACTCCAGCGACACTCTTTCTTCTTCTCCGCAGCTGCAGCTGAACTGAACTAGAGCTGGGGCTGATGTGCTGATAAAGCCCCAGCACAGATCAGTCAGTAATGCAGAGCTCTGTGAAATGTTAAAGAATGCAATAAAGACGTCAGAGCTGGCCCCAGGCACGCAGAGAAAAAGGCTGATATCCGGCAATTTGAATGCACAGCAATCTGAACTGAGTGACTGGCTATCTTGGGAAAATTACTTGTTTCTTGTGTTGAACAGCTAGGATTTTGCAGTTTGCACAAAATCTTAGAAATATAACAAAAAACTAACAAGACTGATTTTGCACCAGGTCCAAAGGTTAAAGGTTAAAGCAGACAAGAGATTAAAAAGCACACATATCCTCTATGTGAGCTCCAGACTAAGGGTGCTACTGAATTCCAAAATCATACAATTAAGACAAATGTGGCTAACACATGTACATTCCCACATCATGTTTACGGGCATGGCTTTGTGTTCTTCTGGGAGTACTACAACACAATTCAAGAGCACCCATCAATGTAGTCTTTCCCATTGCAAAAACACAGCTGATGATTTATATTGTATTATTTTGTTCTTTAACATGCATTGTTTTGCATAAAATCTTCAGCACTATGGAAATTTCTGTAGCAAGTGTCCTCATAGTTCTCCTTTGGTACTATTTATTCAAGCACTATGTTACATGAGTTACAGTCTCATCCAGGATGCAAAATCTTGTGTGGACTATTTTAAAAATCTGTGGACAGATTTATACATTCATGGATCTACATGCAAACAATTATGTATGTATAAATATACATATATTCTTACGTATTCTCTCCACACATATACTGCACAAATTGTTCAGGTTTTCCACAAAGAATCAGCCTGTACTTCAAATTATCATGACAAAATTACTGACATCACTAATGCAAAACTGCACCATCCAGCAGTATTTTCTTCTCCATTTGTAAGTGCTCTTGCTAAAAAACAAGCAAGCAAACGGAAAGCATTCATCTAGAAAAAATACTAAACAAGTCGTCTTTGTTTGCTACTAATATTAAGCCTTACTGACAGCCAAATGAAAAAAGAAGAATCCAGTCAAGACGAGGGGACACTGCAATAAATCACCGATTTAGCTCAAAAAATGTAAAAAATTTAGAAGCTACTCTCTTGTATGGATTGGCTGACAACGACTGTTCTCGTCTTGAATACACATTCACACTCAAATCCTGCAGCAGACGCAAATGATCAAACCTTACAAGATCTTAAACCATGAATTAGGATTCATGATAAAGGGAGAAGAAAAAAAAAACTAAGAGTAAAATACCAGCTACTAAAACTTCCTAGACTACTATGCCTCCAACTTACTAATGCCATTCTCATGGCAAAGACATAGACTGAAGAACTCCTACTGCATATCAAGTGCAGCCTGCTGTAGCTTCTGTAGCTGCAGTAAGTCAGCCCATAGAGAGGCTTCTGATTAAAAACAGAGCTTTTTCACTGCAGCTCTCCTGAATGTAATCCCACGAAACTGCCGGAGACTCTACTGTTTTCATATGCTGGTCGTGGTCTTCCCCATCCCTAGATGTCTTACAGTTCCTGTACCATAAATTTTATTACAAATGGAAATGCACATACTACCCTCTGCATTTCTCCAACCACATGTATGGCTCATTAATCACAGATGCTCCGCAAATTTATGTGTTTTTACTTTGTGGTACAAAAACTGTTTGCATGTTATATACCACGTTTTAAATAATAAAAAATGAGCAGACCTGATCCTTTCAATCCTGTTAGACAAAACACATACTGTATGCGGAAATGTTGTAGTGTGGGCAGAGTTAAGTGAGGCCTTTTATCATGTGGAAGCTTAGAAACAGAACAACATTCAGCTTCGATCTCTAGACAATTAGTTTCTAGTTTATTTTCTGGGATTGTTTTTTTCTGTTTTCTATTGCAATTTTAGGTGTTCTATTCCAATGCACAAAGGAAATGCAACATTCAGATCTAAAGGTTCTAATCAAGTATTTTCAACATTGATGTAAAATATTTTAACAAAAATACAAACGAATGAATTCCTTAAAAATTTTAATTTCAGTATGAATCATGAAAATACACCTAAACGAAAACATCACAAAGTTAACATCAGCTGTGATCTTCCAGGGCATTAACACAATCCTGGCTGTATTGATACACAGACCCAAGTAGCCTCAGAATAAAGTGCTGTATTTTGCCCATCTTTCTATAAAGCTGCAGCTAGCTGGCAAAAGTCATAGATGTGTCTTGTTACATTGTAGCATTGGTGAGCTCGTCATGTGATACAGATCAGGAGACAAATCTGGCAACAGCAAGAGCTTAATATATTTTCTTATGATGCCACTGTACTCCTAGCACTGTGTATTGCATTGTCCTTCTGGAAAATCGACACTTCAGGACTGGCCTGCAGAAACAGGAAAAACCCTGGCATGAGGATATGGTGACTATATCGCTGAACAGCAAGAGTGCCTTCAATCCTCATCTTAGGCACTTTTGTTTAAAAAAGTTTACTCCAATTTCTATTTTTCCACTGCCCCACCCATGTCCTTAAAGAACAAAACAATCAGTTATAGTGCTTCCCAAGATGTTGCCACATGCGTTTTCTTTCCTCATGTCTGTAAAGGGCAAAACAGTACTCATCGGTGAATGAAACATTCCACCTCTTTCTCTTTTGTCATGTCAGACATTCCCAGGCCTTTGATCATACAGATCATTTTCATGCAGACGGCTGATGTTCAGGTTATGCTTCCCTGAGTTTCCTGTGCTGCAGACGTTTCGGACAGACATGATGGTCCCAAGTCAGCGCAATAAACCTTTGCCTTCCATGAGACCGCCTGTCCCCAGATTGTTTTTTTTTCTGCAGAATAAGTTTCTTTCTGCACTGCTCTGCTGATCACTGAAGCAGAATGTCTTTTTCTCTGGGCAACCATCCTCATAGACAGGCTTCAAATATGCCAAAGACATGAGATCTTCAATACTTACGAGTCCTGAAAACAAAGGGAGTATGGTTGTCTCTTTTGCTGTTTTAAATTATGTCTCTTTGAGCGTTTCTTTATACAGATTCTTAAACACTTTGGCAATTCTAAGTAAAACATAAGCCAGTGAGCAGGTGGCATTTTTATAGAATCAAATCACTTAAGCTCAGTATATTGGTATTCCCAAGAAACAATACTACTAACACAACAAACGTGTCACTGTCACTGCTAACAACAACAAATCTGCTTACTGTTTAAAATGTAAATAACACCCCACTTGAGCCCTAAGAACTAATGATGTAAAATTCACACTAGAGCGTTTTCACTGGAAATCAGGCTATAACACATTGCACCTTTAGAAATAGGGGCCTTAAATTGCTTTGAACAATGAAAGGCTCCTTAAAAAATAAAAAAATATACCTGCAACTGATTACTCCCCCAAGCAGTTTTGTGAAGCGACACGAAATGAGACCCACATGTCCTACCATGTCAGCTGTCCCAGCAGCTCTAATGGGCTTAGTGCTCGCCCTGGCAGGTGAGCCATCCTCCAGTCATTGTGCTGTACAGTCTGTAGAGCCTGTCCTCACTGCTGCTGACAGCGACACACACATTAATTATCCCTGCCACCACCATGCCTTGCAATCAGAGAAACCAATACAGAAGCAGCCATCTTACCATGATAAAAGAACGCAGTGTTTTTCCTGCCATAAGCTCAGTACACATTTATAAGTACAACAGCCTTGCAATACTGATTGTTCAATGGTTTCATGCTGTTGCATAAAATGTACTGTAAGCAATTCTGGTTTACATGAAAATAATAGGCGATTGTTTCAACCCTAGTTAGGTCTGGCCTACAAACATGTAATGGCAGAAAAATCACTCTTGATGGATATGTCTTTATAGTTGTGCTGTACACAGTTACTCTTCCAGAGTTGGTTGGCGTAGGTGATTTAATCTTCCTCTGGCATGCAAATCCATAAAATATCTTTGCATAAATAGGTTAGTAAAACCACTCACTACGCAAAAGGAAGACCCCAATTACTGCTAATCCAATTTTATGGAAAAGTACACTTAAAAACAAGTAGATCAAAAGAAGCATTTTATACTTCTTAGGATTTCTCAGCTTAACTGACTTAACTCAGATCAACTGTGCAATCTAGAAAAAAAAGCAATGAAATATTCTGAATAATTATCCTGTTGTACCATTTTATATGCACAGTGAATTAGAAAATGCTTTTACTTAGTAATGTCTATAATGACATAAATCACATTATTATTTATGCAAGCCGTTTAAACGCTAAGTTGGGAACCATTTACATAAATGTAAAACATGAAAGCTGAACACCACACAGTTGAACATTAATTTCTTCAGATTTTCACAGAAATGTTCCCTTATTTTGCTACTGTTACATGTTTCACTTCGAGAGCTGTGGCAAACCAATAGCAGAAATCTGATGAAATACAAAGAAACTGCTAGTTATGCATTTTCTCTTTTTACATTTAAAATGTAGAACAGCATTTAAATCAAGGGATGTTGTGTTAAATTTGTGCAATGAATTTGAAAAGACCTAGCTTAGAATATTGTACACAATCTAAGTCAGTCTGTTACAACACAGATACTGCTAGTCAGTCCAGAGAAGGACAACAAGATATATTCCCAGTCTTTGACAGAATGTCCTACGCTGACAGGCTAAAAGAACCGAACCCTTTTAGTACTAAACAGAAGAGACTATTAAAGAGCTCAATTCAGGTGTTCAAAATCTTCAAATGCATTGACAACATCAACCTGGGTGACTTCCTGAGAATCAGCAGTGAAAAATGAATCAGAGGACACAGAAGCAAACTACTGAAAGTGCATTTCAATCCAAGACTTCTTTACACAAAGAGCAGTGGGATTCTGGAACAAGCTGCCAAAGCCATTTTTTATGATGATACTTTTAATTCTTTAAAAAATCAGCTGGATGATGAGATCCTAAGATCGGTTTGTTATTAGCAACTAAACAAGGTGGTCCAAACAGCCTCTGCTTATTTTTAACTTTTCATTTGTTTTCATGTAAAAAATGATGGTGTAAAAATGAATACACTTAACACTGTTAACTAAACATGAACATGTGGTGTTACTGAAGTACAGTATAATGTGTGCGTTGCTTTAACAGTAGTGCGCAAGTAGCAGCAGTATGTTCCAGCCTATTTGTTTAATTATCACAATGATGGTAATCACTACAGTGACAATTACAGGAACCGAGAATAACAAAATAAGGTTGCCCCAGGATGCTTGAGAATTATACCTAATTGATGCATACAAATGCTGCTTGCCTGAAACACATGAATATGCTAAGGTGGTACTAAAAGTGGTACTAAATGACTGGATGGCAAAGGCACAAAGGTTTGCAGGTTAGAATTCAGAGACTTGAATGTTTATTTATTAAACAAACATTTTTTTTTTCATTTCATATATCAAAGATGAATAGTGCTTGATTGAACTCTGCTCCCAAACACCACTGGAAAGGGAACAAAGTGCGATTTATTTTATAGTAAAGGAAATTAAATCATTAAGTATGGTTGTTTTTAACAATTCTGCCTTTGTGTTTTTTGTAGGGGGCTTGAATTTTATCTTCGATTTTGTTTGAGTGTGATTTTTCTTTTAAAGTTCACGTTCAGTGTAAGGTGCTTCAGAACAAAATTATGTTAACTTCATCTCCATTCATAAAATGCACCTTTTTTCCTCCTCATTGAAGAAAAAGAGAAAGAAAGACTCAAGCTTTAGCCTTCTTTGTTAAACAATCAGTTCTTTTGAATTTTTGCTGCATGCAGTTACCTTGTCAAGATGGAAGGACCAAAGAAAAACAACAGATACACAGCTGTGCTTTGTGGCAAGAGATCAGTGTTCCATTGAATACAGATCAGAAAGCACAAAGTGGAACGCTGCCCAGTCATCTAACTAAACAAGTATAAGCCAAGACAAGGGCAAGGTTCAAGTACTCTAGTATCTCTCTTTTAATTCGGCTGGCATAACTCTATGTTGTGAAAATAAACGCAAAGAGCACTGAGATTTCATAGAAAGCCAATATGTTTTTTTCCATTACTTCTTCCCTTGGATATCCCATCAGCCACATGACACAGTTCAAAGAATATCATCAGTAGGCCGAAACAGGTGTCCCTGAACTGTGATACACCTGTATTGGCACCTTCACAGATGTGATTAACTGATTAAGTAGGAAATTAAAAACCATAAAGTAGGTGTCTGTTGTAATGGGGTACTAGCACAAAAACAAGTTAAGGAATAACACATACCCAAATTTATTGTAATGCAAAAAAAATGGCATACCTCTTTTCCGAGATTAAGACTGAGCAATGCCCCTTGGTTTAAGGAAGGAACATTCCTTTAGTATATAATGTCAATCTAATTGAATATAGAATCTCAAAGATGTCAATCACATCACAGGGATTGCAAAGCATCACCTTTATTCCCAGTGCCAACACACTCTGCTGTTTCAGTAGGAATTCCTTAAGCGCCACAGAGTCATTGCTACGGTAACCGAGCCATTAGTGTAGAGCACAGCTGCTGGGAAACCTAGGCAGACATCTCTACTTGGAGAGGATAGCAAGGTCTCTTTTCTACTTCATTACACAAATCACTTGTAACCCACTTCACAGCACTCCAAGAGATTAACATACGCAGTAAAAGTGGGTCCCTCTGACAATTCAGGCTTCCTGGACTACAACAACTAATAAGCTGTTGGCCAAAGTAAACACCAACTTCCATGGAGACCTGCCAACACAAACAGCACCTATTTCTCAGAGCAGAGAGAAAAAAAACAGGAGTAGGCAGATTTTTCACACTTGATTCCAAGGAAACTGTAACAAGCCTGACATAAACAACACAAGATTTCGTGCATTCTGAGAAAGAACACTTTCAGTAAAGCAAGGAAATAAGCCCGATTCACAGGCAGGATTAATAAGGAGTGCAGGTGGTTATCACTAGCATTTTTAATTCTTCATTATAATGCTGCTATCCCACAGGGAGTAACAGACAGCTCTGAGAGCTGCCTGATGTAATCTGAGTTAGCTTTCTGGTTTCTTTCTTGCTGACATTTGCTCCATATTTTTCAAAATATACAGTACCTCCATCAAAACACAAGCTCCCAATCTGAACACAAACGGGTCTCAAACTGCATAACACTTTCTAAGATTTTCAGAACCTTGCCATTATTTTTGTTCCTGCTTTCTCTTTAATTTACTCTACAGTATTGTACTGTATGTACAGTAGCAGTCATTTACTGTTGTCTGTCCTAATCCTCTTTAATATGACGAGTACAGTATCACTATTGCAGCTATCTCATGCTGCCATTTGACCTATGAGCATCGTAATGGCAGGTCCTGAAGGAAAGGTTCTGCACTCTGAAGATCTGCGTAACACTGTGTGCACTACATGCATCTATTTGTCAATGTCACAGTGGCCTAAAAGGTCCATGTGGAATCCATCACTTCCTCAACAGACCAAAATAATGCAGAAGGACCATTGATTACTTTGTTGAACCACTAATATAACAAATCAATGCCGTTTTCTTTTTCCTCTTGTGGCTGTTTAAAATTTGTATTGAGGAAGCAACCACAGCCCCTGGCAGAATTGCTTTCACATTCCCAACAAAGGCTCAGAGCATTGACAGCTATGGCATCTTGCTGTCTGTTCTTAAACACATTTTAAATAAAAGAAAAAAAGTGACAACGAAGAGACTTAAGCAGTTTGAGCGCTGCAATCAGGCATTAAAGCTCTTAAAATAATTTCGTCTTCCAAGATTTTCAAATAGACTGCTGTAACGTAAATGACATTCTGGATTCTGCATACAGAGAATGTTTGTTATACATCTCCTATGCTTTTGAGCACAACATTGAAATACTGTAGTTAAAAATAAGCAGCTTTGAGTTTTGAGCAATTTTGATAGGTTTGAGCAATCAAAGATTTTTCATATGCAAAATATGTTATTTGTGATTTCTTTATTCTTTTTAACTTTTAACTCAGTAAAGGTTATATAGCCATAAACAGATCTACTAAAATATTAAAATTCACCTTAACAGACAACATGCTCCAAATCATTTCCAAAGAAGATTCACATTGTTCCAGCAAATGACAGCTAACATTTACATGTGCAGCAAGAAAGCGGTTAACATTGAGGCTCTGGGGTACGACCCTCAAAAGGAAAAGCAGACTGAAATGAATGTATAAACACCGTACACATGATTACTGTATTATGACATATACTGCACGTAGCACAGTAGAAAACAGTTATACTTTATGCAAATGTTTAAATATCTGTATTTTAAAAGCAAGTAAACAAACACCATAAAAGCAGAAACACACTGAGCCTGTCATCTCACCAATTCAAAGTGGATTGACCCCAGACAGCAAGGCAGGCCGACAGGATTTCTCTCTCCAGTGATAATACTATGCTTTAACACCTTGTATCAATCTCTGGATTTTCCACAGCTACAAGGTATCATTTCCTGTTGCAGTAAGGTACTCATTTCAGCAACACTACAGTAAGAGCAAAGAGAAAGAAACTGAAACATCACTTTATCAAAGCAGTTTGAATAAAAGCAAAGGACACCGAATACCAACGTCTGAGTCTCATGAAAATTGCCAATCTGACATAACAAAAAGGACCCTGTTTACAAAACATAACATTTACTACCAAAACGTACTGAATTGTTCTGCATGAACTGTACTTTGGTAAAGAAGCTGCTCTCTTCCCCTTTAAAAACACATCCCTCTCTGTCCTTGAGCTCCCCCTTGCTCTACAAATCCAGGGTTGTATAACTTTGATACATTAAAATGTGATAATTCAATGCTATATCATATATAAAAGTGAAAACATGACTGAACCTACGATATATGTGTTCTTGAAGTTAACAGCAACCCTACGGACTGCTATAAGGTAGGAAGACCAAAACAGGCTTTGAGTAATCTGGGACCATGCAGCCAGACAGCATTAGGTTTCAGTGATGAACCCCAGGGGTTACAGCAGAGGGCAGGTCAAAAGTTTAAAAACGAGACTTGCACCAATGTAACTGAAGGCTTTACAAGGCCGCAGGGGGAACCTCCTGTCCATATGCTATTCCACTGGAATCATGCAAGGGCAAGCATGGTGGGCCCATTAAAATTCCCTTCAATATCTGTCACCTACCTTATCTATGTATCGACTTCTAATGCTCACGTGCTGAATACAGACAAGGCTTCCATCTCCAGAAAAAGGCAGTGAAAAGTGGCTCAGAGACCCTTTTGCACATAATATTTACTGTGCAGCAGAGGTGACAGGATTATGTTTTCTTGTTCAGTGCAGTGGCCATTTTTTCCAAGGAAATTTATCATGGGAGGTATTTCAAACATACAAATGGCAGCAAGAATATCCACTGTAAAGAGATCCACAAATCAAGAGGGGGACATGTGTATGGGGAGGGGGGTAGATATATATACAGTATATTTTGCTATGCCATGTAGATGTTTTGTGGCATCTGGGAGAGCACATTATTTAAACTCTCTTGGTACTCATAGCCCATTGTATCAGAGACGAATGAGGATGAAGATAAAATGCTTTCCATGTCATGAGACGGCACAGAAATGAAAAATCGAGGCAGGCTCATGGCTATTTGATTCTTGAAGGTGATATGTGGGTGGAGACTGATGTTTGCTTTGCAGACTTTAATGTATCTTTTGGTGCCAGCACTCTCTGACAAAAAGGTTCCATTTAAGCAAATTACAAATTTCTCAATGCAAAGGATGTTAAAACTCAAGGTAAGTCATGGGTGCTTCATGTTCACTTTGTGCATCGTTCCCGGAACAACATTTTCAATACATCTGTATGGCAGTAAATAGGAATTTTTACAACTCCAGAAACATGGCTATTGTTTGAAATGATAGTTTAATCCCACAGTAACAGGCTAATATCAGTGGATCTCAAAAGCAAACAAAGACTGGGCTTGGTGAAAAAATACAGTAGGTTGCTGTTGTAAGTTGTGCAAGCCAGTCCCTCTAGACCAGTCTCTAACCAATCTCCTATAGGACCTGTAGTTACAGAGAACACTGTGCTGAAGAAGGTGCAGGTCTCCAGATTAGATGTGGAATCACTGTCCTAATGATTTGGTCATTAATGATACCATGGCACTATGTGTAATAATAGATGTCTTCACTCTACTGTTTTGGTTGAAATTTTACTTTGGGCCTTTATTAGATTGGTGAAGTTATTGTTATCTACCTGAACTGCTGTACATCACCCAAGTGCGTGCTGCACTTCAGTGCTGTGAAAACACAAGACCTGGATGAAAGCATATTCCTCTCTTGCTTTTGAATAAAGACACAGCTCACTATAACTGAGGAAAGCAATCTAATAATATGAGTAGAAATTAATTTTTATTCAAGGCATACATTCTACTGTGTGGAAACACAAAACAGAAAACGGAAAGTTTTGCATTTCGCACATCAAGGTTTAATATTTAGTACTTTACTAGACAGCCAATTAGCGAAAAATTCATTTCCAAGAGTCTTGACAACACTGAATATCTTCGCCACCCCGCGAAATGATTTTGATTTCAGATGGACATAAAGCAAGAACAACAAAACAATATTGTTAAGAGAGGTAGAATGGATCTCTTTTTCATAGATTAGTCCTCTGAGCAGTAAAACACAGCATTTGGCTGAGTCTGATTAACAGACCCAAGTTCTCAGTATGTTGGAAACAACTGCCTGTAATGCAAAAGTCTTCCCACAACTTACTGCAGATGTATATCTTCATTGCAACTCCCAGGGAGAAATACAAAAAGTCACAATTTCCACTAATGGGTTTATTTGGACACAAAACTCTTGCAGGGGAGTAGGGGAAGCTCGGTCCAGTACAGTGACTACCAGGCAAGGCAAAAAGTTTTTTACAGTATGATTCACATTTAGTGGAAGGCAGGCTTAAAATAATAAGTATTTTACCCTGTAATTAGAAGCAAACACTATCGAAACATGAGCTGTGCATTATAACTGGAACAACAGCACCAAACCCTGTTCTCAAAGGTTTACGCTAATGCTTTGAAAACAAAGCACTGTTTTCTGTTTGCCTACTCAAGCTATCTTGCATATTACAGTCATTAAATTACTCAGAATGAAAGTCAGTAAGAGCTCTTAAAACACCATTTCAAGACATTTAATCCCTTATTCTCTTTCTCCAAGGCAATAAAACATGTTGTCTTGCTAGACATAATATGTTTGAACTACACAGGCAACTACATGCAAGGTAAACAATTTTGCAAACACTGTATTGTGCTGAATGACTGCTGTTTATCATAAAGGCAATAGCTGTGGAGAGATTAAGTGCTACTAATAATCACAGTGCCAATTAAACATTTTTGTTGATTTTTTTTTTATTTTGTCATGCAAGACAGTTTTGTATTTGTGTACTCTGGGACAAAAAGAACAGCATGCCTGGTGGCTAGACAGCATACTGTCCTTGAGAGTGTGTGAATTGAATCTTCAATCAGAGCAGCTTGGGACTCCGCTTTTTCAGTATGCACGCCAGGAATAAAGGGAAAAAAAAAGAAGCTATGCTTTTCCACTCATGATGACTTCCTCTTGCTCACAGAATGTTTCCCAAATTAATAAGAAGTCATATAGCATCATATGTCAATTGCTAACAGCTAGAGGCTAACCATCTATCCATTATCAAAGAGCTATTTCATCTTAGTAAGGATCACAACAACCAGAGCCTTTTCTGGAAGCACTGGGGACAAAGACTACACAGGGGATCCACACAAGGTGTACATGCTCATAATAAGAGGAACAAACTGCAGAGACACAGAGACAATGAACCTAGCGAGCACCGTCTTTGAAAGGTGGGAAGACACTGAAGTACTGACATGAACTTAGGGAGAACCTACAAAGTCCACCCTGCAGGAACTTCTTGCTGGAATCAAACACAGCCCCTATGGCCATGCCACCATGCTGCACAGCACTTGTTCCAAACCGCAGTCCTGGAGAAACACCACCTGCCAGTTTTCACTCCAGCCGAGATCTACATCTTCAGGACTAATTGATTACTTCATTTATCTGACTGGCTGCTTAAACGTGGATTTCTTTGGTCAGTACTTAGTGTGACAAATACCTTATTTCAAGGGTATCCCAACAATTTCAGTAGACAGAACTTTTCAGCCTGTCTGCAACTTGTTTCAGGTGACTGCAGAGTAAAACAGCTAGGACTAGCTGATCGAGCACCTGACTGAAGGTGAATCTGCAGCTCAGAAATTGCCCATTACAACTCAAATTGGAAAACCGTTATTAAAAACATGGTAAGAACTTAATTCTCCCAGTTTTTTACAAATCCCACACCCTTTGAAAAGAATAAAGAATACTTATCTCACATTCAGAGAAAATTAAACTATTCCACACTTGCATATTGCAACCTTAAAAACATTCAGTTTTGGGGAAATTTTACGTACTGTACAAAAGGGATATCAAATGTTCTTCCAAGCCGAATTATTCTGAAAAGCACAAAAACTGCCACACAATGCTACAGTTAAAGGAATAAACAAACACAAAATGACTAAAATTACATTAAGTGACCTATTGTAACCTCATTTGTAACACCTTTTACCTTTATAACTAGGTTCCTAATAATCAGCACTTCATTCCAAAGGAAGCAGTGACGCCACATAATCCTTGAACTTTAATTAAGCAACATTTACCCATAAAAACTATTCCTAACCAGCTTGTCCCATGCCAGTTATACAACCTTTACATTATGCAAATAATGTGTAACTAGGTGGAAGCACATGATGACACGCTGAATGTAACACTTCAATTCCTCAGTAGAAAATAAGAAATAATAACAATAATAAAATCCATGGATGGCATACAGGGAAGACATCTGTTAGTGAAATAGGTGTCCTGGTGCGCTGATGCTGCAGTCAAACAGATTTTCAGATTTGAGCTGCAATTTGCTTAGGGGGCTTAGCAGAAAATATCACTCAGATCATTCATTTCAATATAGACTGTACCGCATGCAGGATTCCATAATTAGTGGAGCTGAGAAAGAAGACCTAGAGTAAAAGGAAGTTAGATATTCTCAGAAACATCTTTCTGTAAGAGTAATCCTTTCAAGCACTTACTTTTATTTCCCTCTGAATTGAAGCCAAAGACATTTATGTTAAATTAGCTGTTAATCAATGTGACTCCTGTTTATTCTAGTCAAATTATCTAAATGCTTTAATTGTATTATTTTTCACAGCTTAAAAATACTAATTACACATACAGCACCAGAGCCTGATCTCAGTCACGCGAATCCTGTATTCTGTCAACTTGTTTTCAATTACCCATTCATTCTAGGTGCTACAGTATATTGACTAACACTTCTTTCCCCTAATAACAATATTACAAAACTAGAACTGAGAATTAAACATTCTTGCAATGAAATTAAATACCAGAATAGAAAAGCGTGCCTAGCACTAATTTGTGGTACAGTATACTCACACCCTCATTAACTTAATGTATTTCTGTCTTACTTTTTTATGATTTATTCATTCATGTTCATGTTTTTAAAGACAAAATAACAACAAAACTGTGTAACACCCTTAATGGGGCTGGTACTCCACCTAGGGTTTTAATCCAGAAGATCCTTTGACAAGACCTGGACAGCCGTAACTGAAGCTCTGTGCAATGAGGATTTGATTGCCTCTGCACTTGTACTCATGGATCCAAGTGGCTGGAAACTCTATTTAAACTACCTCAAGGTAGGACAGGATAAGGTGATGCTAGAGGAGGGGCTATGGAGCCTTCCTAGTCATGCAAAAACATTTGTATAGCTCCAGCGAAACCAGCCAACCAAGTGTGTTTGTGCCACTTTTTCTCCAAGACTTTGGACATCCCTCACAACACATACAAGGGTACCTACTACGTTGCTTAGACAAAGCAAACATTAACTTCGTATGACAGTGCCTATGAGGGGTCAAGTACACGTTGTAAAGAACTGTTCAACAGTGTGGAATTTTGGAAGCCAAATTTATGTCATTTCGAGCACTGTCTCAGGATATTTCTTCATCTGAAACTTTCAAGCTCCTACACCAAATAGAAACAGCTGCTTAGGAGTTGTATTAGAATACCAACAGGAAAACATAATGTAGATATAGGTAGCCGATCCTTTGTGTTGTCCCTTAAATCCAGCAGATTATGCGCTGGGCCTGCTGATAACCTTGCCCCCAGGGGATGCCATAAGCATGCACTGTAGAATGGACGCAGAGATTAAAAAAAGATAACAGGGCACACGTTACTTGTATTGAGACTGAAAATCCTGGAATGACCAAAGACAACCTCCATTCAACGTGTCTGCTAGAAAGTGAAATCCTTTCTCTCTCCACAGTGAAGAAGAAAAGGACTTTCTGTTATCCGCCCCCAACAAAAAGGCAAGTTGTGAACTATTGAGTAATTATGTAGATACAAGATACAAGTTTTAAGGGAACACAAGAAAAAAACATCTCGATATCTATAAGGAACAAAGAGATTTTTGTAAATAGGACAAGATACAAGTGTGTCAGAACAAAACCAAACAAAGGAATAAAAAATACAGTTTGGCAGAGCTAGGCACCCCACAACTTCTTTGTGCTGTCGAGAGGAGAATTTAATATATAGTCACTTCCTTTTCCTGTTAAACAAATTATCTGGTTCCAGTGTTTGTTAAGAATTAGGCTTTGGTATACTCAATTGCCTTTCGTTTTCTGATTATTTCCCAATGGGCACAGGCTCCTGCAGGTCACGTCCTCAAGGAGGCCTAATCAGTGCTAGAAAAAGGAAACAGATGGGCCTTCCATTGCTGTGTCAATAACCTACTTCCACCTCCCCGTCTGCACCAGACCTGGATAGGGCTTATATTCTATTACCATATGGCTCTGGTCAATGATAATCAGTCCAAGGGGTTGCCAAGTCTTTGCAAGCTGTATAATGCAGACTTTTGTGCAATGTGCAGGATGAAGGAATGTACTTTCCACCGGATTCCATGCCTTCAAAGCGCCTAAGGCCAAACACCAGCCTGCTTATTTCAAAATAAGCATATAAAATAACAAAATACATCCCACCCACCCCCCACCCCCACCTCGAAATTTTGACTCAAAGCGTTCTCCTGGATTCACATATGTACAGTAGGCTACATTGTTCACTACCTCAGCAAAATGAGCCCATAGGCAACACTCCTTTAAAAGTGCTTTTTGTGGATTAGAAGGCATTTTACTGTAACACCAGATGCGGTATCTCAACTGAATGAAAAACCATATGGTTTATACTGAACTCTTCTTTGTGACAATTTTGTAACAATTACACCCTAAGCAGAGGTATCAGGGGCAGCAATAGACCATCACTTATCAGTTTTAAGTACCACTGCATTACAGTCAGGAAATCCCTTTTCCAGCACTCCCAGGATAGAACATGTGTCTGCAATTTGGTCCTCAAGCTATTTTAAGGAGATAATTGGAGCTCTCTCACAATTTGTAAAGTAAATGGCTTTCTTACTTTCACTGGGATGTTATTCATCTTTTTCAGGATTGCCACTGCAGGAGGGCTACACTTTTGCAAAAGCGATAAAAATTTTGGGGAAGAAAAAAATTGAACAGGACAAAATATTAAGGTTGGACTCCAATGTGAAAAAGAAGCAATACAGTTATATTATTTTTTTTAATCCTTTGCCTTTGAAGTAAAAAAAAAACAAACAGTACTTTTTTTCTTGTGGTACATAAGCCACATTCTATACATCTGCAAGCAACCTCCGAAAATGTTCTTCCAAAGACAAAATTCCCTCTCACTCTTCTTAACCCAGTGGCTCCCAGCCCTGGCCCGGGTCATCACCTGCTGGAAGTACTGTAACTGTAGCTGAATATAACTAATATACTGGAGCCATAATTGAGTTGCTTGAATGGAATATTTGCAACTTTTTGTCTCTTTGCTAAAGCCTATGATTCTTTTTTTTTCTTTCTTTGGAAATGCAAAGTTAAAAGACATGTCTAGGAGCTGTAAATAGCCGAACAGCAGCTGGTGATCTACAGAGCAGCGTCTCTGATGTGTTACCTCTTCTGCAGCCTATTGTGCAAATAACATGTGCCCTTTGACTTTTCTGCCATTTCCTTCTTTGTTGTCAACAGCATAACATAGATGCAGATGCAACTGTATAACCAAACAACTATAAAGCATATCCTGTTAAATTAATGTAGATACTAATGCCATTACTCCTGCCACACAGTTAATTCAATACAATATACAGTACAGTATGTGCTGTGCACAGGCAGCAGGTGAAAAAGCATTCCAGACCAGATCTTTTTTGGTGGTGTCACTGTCAGAAGAACTGGAGCTTTTCCGACAGTGGGAGTTTGAGATCTTTGTACTTCTTCACTTCAACAAGACTTTGAGCTTCATGTTGTAACTCATTCATTTTTGAAATAATTCTTGCAATCAACCTTTCAATGACAACAAATGGGATCTGAAATGTGGTCAGACACATCACTGTTTACTTGGCCCGCGGCCTTGTCAAATGGTCAGCCGCAGGGTTTGGACTGAGCAGCTGACGGCCATCAGACTCAAGCCACAGAATCCCTCAATAATGCTGCGAGTGCAATTTAGCCATCACAATACAGCCCGACGCCCAGATACAAAGGGAAGCGTTTCGGCCCACATCTGCAGCAAGCAAAAATCAACACTCACATATTGGATCTATTCTGACAAGGTCTATGGATGATCTAATGACCTGCAGCTCTGTCTCCTATATTGTAAATTAAAACCGACATTGTTTTTCAACAGTTGCATGCTGTATATTAGTTTGATTTTGGATATAAATCAGAATTTATTGGCAAGAGATTTCTGATCAAAAAAAGGTTGAGAGCCCCAGGCATACAGGATGAAGAATACTGAGAGGTTTTCCTTACAAACCATTATCACTGCCATTAATCTTTTCTAAGCCCTGTCTTACTGTCTTAGCAGCAAGAGTAGTTCATCTTGAACATAGTACACAAAGAATGTGAGGAGACTACCATCACATTGTACAACAGAAGACAGAATTGTCTTTTTCTCTAAATAAATCTGAGCTATGGCTTTCAAATGTTTAATTTTATTCCTTACAACACGAAAATACCTTTAAGGAATTAGCTGTTTAATGCACCTCCAGCACAGTTATGTGATTAAAGTTAAACTCTTTCCGTCTTGGGTAATGTACCACACTGTGTTATAAAGTCAGGCTCTTTTCTGTCCAAATACTACAAGCAGGTAACCAGAGCTGTGGTGTTGAAGCAGCAGCAGCCAAGTAAAGAGCCCATTCCTGAAGTCTGGCCTGATAGCAACAGCCTAGACGAGCAGCTGAAATCCAATCAAAAAGCTTTTCAGGATGGGACACATGACAGCACAGTCAGGCCGGCTGCTCAGAAATGTAGATGATTGAAAACAGCTTATGCAAGGAACTCAATAAATGCCCTGTAAGCAGAATTACAGACATCTCACAATGTATTTGCTCACTGAACACTCCTTCCACTGAATCGGATACCACAATTATACTTTGGGCATCTCTGTAGTTTGTGCTCTGTAGTGCCAGACCATTTACTGCATAGTAACCTCTCCCTTTTGAGCCTGTTTGTAAGGAACAGTTCTTAAGTTAAACTGGAGTACTTAAACACAGGACAATTAGATTTTTTTGGACCTGTTGACAGATAGCTATTCAACAGAAAACTGTTCAGAAAATAATTTATACATAGAAAAATAGGTTTTATTCTTTAAGCATCTTTCTCCACAAGGGATTTCCAAGACCATGTTCTGGTAAATAAGGTGTCGGGAAAAATCTTAAATTATTAATTACAAGCATATGGCAAATTATTCCAATTACAGTATCAACTGCACTTAAACACTGAACAATGAGCACAGGCTACTATACCAAATGATACTCTTCAAAAATCTTCCCAAAACCAAAAGAAAAAAAAGAAAAAATCATATCAACAAGACAGGAGTGACTTTACAGACAGAACTGTACAGAAAAGAAGAAAAAAAGCTAATTGTGCTAAATCTATTGCAACCATAAGTTTAGGTTTAAATCTAAGTTTAAATAATAGAGCGTGGAGCTGCATAATTAAAAGTGACGAGAAATGACACCTAACAAATGACTGACAAGGGAAAAAACACTAATTAACAAGTTTTAGCACTGTATTCAATCCATTAGCTTGTAATATCAAGGCTTGCAACCTCAGCTTATTAGCAGTGTACGAAAACTTATAATTCTGCGCCCTCTTAGGTAAGTGTCAATCATTCTGTTTTATTTAACAAAGCAACTGAAGAATAATGATTCAGCAAAATCTCTACCCGATTAGTTGACAGGTCAAGACTCTGGGGAACTCATCTCTACACCTCGCCTAGCAGCTTAGCAATACTAGGTTATAGACGGGCTACAGTTCATCCATCACAATTAAAATCGAATGCAGATCTGAACACATCAGATGAATTCCTACCACCACTATTGATGTGCCTGATTTGAACAGTAAGCTTCTTTCGGAAATGCTGTTAATTAAGTTCATTTTCCCCCTGTTAAATTTTATTCTCATGGTTCTGGGCTGCTAAGAGGCAAGCTGTCGTTACAAATAACAACAAAAGCTGTGAAGTAAATGCCACTTGATACCGTAGCTGCAGAGCAAGGCTGTGTGCATGAAAGGGATATTAGTCCATAAAAAGAAAATGCATCTATAGCACAATCATAGTGCTAATGATAACCCCCCTTCCCTTTCCGAATTACAAACATACAGGGTTTGATTTTATATAAAAGCTAAGCCACATGATTTTTTTCCAAATACACCAAGTGAACAATTACGCTGTGTACTGACCCTTGAGTTAATCAGGAAACATTCGATGAGCGGTTTCCAATGTTCATTGAATGATGTGTGGAACACAGCCAGACTCCCATAAATTCTGTCACCACCACAAGACAAATGAAGATGGCATCAATACAGCACACTGTTTGAATTCACACAACTGCCTGATTTATCTTGCAGGAAGAGGACAAGATCCACTTACACCTGACTGAGCATTATTCTCTGCTAATCAGATGTGCACACCTTGGAAAATATGGATACTCAAAAAGGTGTTCACCAAGAGCTCTGTAAATGAACACTAATAGCTTTTTGAGACACAAGCCAGGCAGACGCTTTGTGACAGCTCAGTCTTTAACTTGAGGGTCACAGCCAGGGATGATGACCTCATTACCCGGTTTACACGCATCCTAATGTTGTTAAAGAATGATATCAAATGTGAGCATACAATAATACGATACCACAGTTATTTTTACCTTGTGCATATTTAAAACGTTATATTAAAAAAAATTAAACCCACACTAGAGCCCTATCTAGCTTGGAGAACAACTTATGATATTCTTAAACAGAGTTTGCTCACAGTAAGAGAATAGATTGTTTTTTATTATTAATTCCAAACACAGCATGCATTAAGGGAGCTTCATGTAAATTCATCACAGCCTACAACACCAGATTCCAGTTAACTGTACACAGAAGCTCGAAGCAATGATTTCCCTAAAGGCAGGACTAAATGTCTAGTTCAGTCACAATTTACAAATGATTATTTTTCTAATTAATCATTCACCGGAAACACAAATAACAGGGTTGTAGTGGCAGCCGTGCTGCAAACACGGAGCTCAGTCAATCGATCAAACTTGTCACCTCCTCCAAAAACAACTGGAAACATCACATCATTAAATGTTACAGCTACTTATTTTTTATAACGTTTGTCGTTCTAACCTACAACTGCAGGAATGAATTATAATTTTCTGCTGCAGGTTATAATTTAACAGGATTTCTTAGAGCAGGCATCGATTTTCTATAATGAAACTTTATTTGAAAAAAAAAATAATGAAAGCACCCAGTACCATGCATTTAGTTTACAGGATAAGCCTGAGATCCCCCATTAGCGTTTATTATCTTGCCTTGTATCAACAAATGAATGTAGAATGCCACTGTGACATGGCGATTCTCAAGGCACATCAAATCTGCATTGTGCATAATGAATTTCAAACTGAGCTCATCAGCTTACAATTGGCTCCCAACCACAGGGATAAAGACTGAAGGCAGCATGTCAAGATTGCACAGCTTTGTTTGCACTTTGGAGATCATCTGGCCAGAGAGAAAAGCTCGACAGGTCAAAAATTTGGAATGTGTAAGGACAGATTCTTTCTAAAACTATTATTTTGTTCATTGAATTCCAAAGTTACCATCCCCTTCTTAAAATGTCATTCTTTTTTTTCACAAAACAAAATACAGTGTCATTACTTATTAAAGCCAGGGGCTTTTTTGTGTGTGAAGGATTTTCCAGTTTTACTTCCACCCAGTTTTCTTAGTTTACACAATATCTGGCATTGCTACCAGGGCTACCTTTGAGCTTACAGACTATTCCAGGTCATCCTCAAATTCATGTACTGTGAGAACACTGACACGCTGAGTTTATGTTTGTGGGGATAAAGCACAGAATACGGTTTTGAAAGCTAGACTTTCAAATATTTTGGAAATAAATCAATTTTTATGTGATGTTTGTGGTTTAACAAATAACAAAAACTACATCCAACACAGAGTGCAAGTTCAACAACATGTTTATTTAATGTGAGTGTTTTCAAAATATTGAATACAATTTCTCCAAGAGCACTGAATACAGTCCGATGTCATTTCCTAATTTTGCTACTATCCATGAAACCTTTCAAGTTTTATACACTCTATAAAAACAGAACTGTCTGGGAGAATAATACTCAATAACTCTTACATGCCTTATACCGAATCCTTTTATATTCAGTAAGTTGAGACCAGAATGGTTGAAATCCTCACATTCAACGAAGACTTAATAAATTAATGCACTACATTTGTATTCCTTGAAGACAGAGACATTGTGTGTGACTAATGATTTGAAGCTTATGCAAGGATTAGTTTCTAAAAGGAACAAATAGAACACAGAATTTTAATTCTCAGAGCTGAATGAGTGTAATTGTTAATGACAAAGAACTAATGAATGGAATGTTATAGCAATAGATTTCGTGATTCCTGGCCAGGGTGTAAAACAAACCCACATTTTGGGAGGTGAAGCAAAACCATTTTATGCAGACAAAATGCACGGGCCTGAAAAACACCAAGGCTCTTCAAATCAGCCTTTAATGTTCACATTATGAAAGGCAGTGCAATGAAAAGGAAATGAATTTTTTTTTAATTAGAATATTGTTAAAAGCTTGTATCCTATAGTATTTCTCTGTATTAAGTATACAGTACACACACTGGGATGATGTTTATAAAAGCCACAAAAAACGTGATGCTGTAGAGAATTCCTTGGTATTCCTTGGCTTTTACCATTGGGCAGAGTACAAGCAAATAAACCATCTGACGCATTGCCTACGTCATGACAAAGAAAAATAAAAACATCGAATATTTAACACAAATAAGCTAGTGAAAATAATGTGAAACATATTTGTGTGCTGAGAAAAACAAAACAAAGTGAATTCTGGCAACAGAGAAAATATCAAGCTTACGAAATACAGTTTACCTTCGATAATCTTAGGTGTAAGCCTGCAGTGAAACTTGGTTTCCCAACTTACAGAATACAATTACATCATAAATAACCTTAAATGTAAAAAACATATACAGTACCTGTCATGAAAATAAAAATAAAACATTTTAGATCATTTTTCGGTTTCAAATGGATGCTCCTTTAAAAACGATATTTAGAGCATATAAAATTATTAGAAGGCTAGCCTGTGTACAGTATATAGCTCTTAACTTGAAGACTACATCCCTAAATGCCATATGCTATGTAAGGCATTAATAACCCTGGTAGTATATGGCACCGTTGCGCCAGATTGAAGGCAAACTAACAAGTTTCCACACTGGCTCTTCAGATTATATTTTATAGATCTCTCTGCCAAACCCAGACACATTTCACTTGCAAAGCAGCTCTTAACATGAAAGATGAAAGACACTGAAAATGAAAAGAAACAGATTCAACATCTCTTGCTGTCAGCTGAGTCCCTTCGAAGACTTGACATTCACAATGTCAACTTAAAAAAAATACGCCGAGCAAAGGAAGGCTTTTCTCTTGAACACAATTAATTCCTCCTTTATACAGTACTGCATCACTGCCGTTATGTTGGAAAGTTTTTTTTATAATATGGTTTTTCAGTCACCTGAGTTCTTGTTTACAAATTGAGCAAAAACAATCTTTAGCCTGGTCCTCAAGTGTTAGATTGAAAACCTATCCAGTCAAAATATGCATCAAAAGAAGCTGATTCAGTCAACATTTTTTTATCCACTTCTGTATCTTGTAGGCACTAAATCTCCTATATGTTTCTTCAAGCACTCCATGTAGAAAACTACATTTTTATTTATAGTTTTACAGTAATATTGCAGCTGTAGTGCCAGATATAATGAAGAATGTTGGTTAAGTTACAATATTTCAAAATTCAGTTTTACACAAGCTTATAATACCGTTATAATCCTCATAAATAAAGTTGCTTTTTAATTAAAAAGCCACCGTGTTGATTGCATTTCAAGTGTATCATTAAAACCCACGTGGGACCACCTACAGTTAAGTGAGTTTTAATTTAATTGTAATGTAATTAGAACCTGAATGGACACTGGATTTAATCAGATTAAAAGGAAGACAGAGTCTTACCAATGCAAATAATGACATTTAATTAATTGTGTTTTTCTATCAGTGTTCAAGAGGGATTAGGGTATCTGAAAGCAAGGTTATTTGCTTACCAGTTTTGTCTGGCATTCAACTAAGCTGTAAATTAGATTTTTTTATAACATATGTTTTCTATTTTAATGTTGTTGTTTTTTTCTCAGCCATCTTAAGTTGTGATACGGTAAATTCCTGCTGAGCTGATCCACCGCAAACTAATCCCTAAAGAAATGTGAACTGCAGCTACCGTCTGGTCTTATTAACATACTGTGAAAGCTGGACACTGAGAGGGAAGGTCATTCCATACTCCTAGTTATGTTTAAGCCTTCATAAGGCTAAGCTCTTTGATTTAAGAGTTACTGTTCTTACCCCAGACAATACACAGAGAAGGAACAAAAGGGAATACTAGGTGAGCACATTTTGAAGATGTTTTTTCAGGCACAATTCTGAACAAATATTCCAGCAATAGTACAAGTTAAGGTTAACACAAGTCTCATGTATGCATTAATTTAATCTTAAATTTAGTTCAATTTTCAATTTTTAAATTACACATAAATCACACAAGACCTCTATCGCAAGGTTAATCATTAGGCAACTGCATTTGTAAGCAACTCATTATATGCAGAGACTGAATAAAACAAGTGAAAAATAAATAAAAAGAATCATTAAGGTTAATATGCAACATTGGCCATCAGTTTTTATACTGTATAACCTGATTCAAAACATAACATGGACCTTTAACAAACTAGGAAAACAACTACTTCTGTTTGCCTGAAAGCAAATGAAGGAAATTTTCAGAAACTGGAATTTACGCAATTTCTTCTGTTTTTCCACTACAAAGACTTGGGTTTGTAACTTTTTTCATCAGCTTCTTACAAAACTGTATTATCCCCTACAATATCCACAGTAGCTGCAATGTCGAGTTTATTTTCCTGCTGAGATCACAAAGAGAAATTCAAAGTTCTTTTTTTTTCCAAGCTCAGGCTTATTGTACAAGTAAGTGTGTATCCTGCATCTATTAAAATAATTTTAACCTATTTTTGCACCATGACACACTGCATTACAGTCATCAGCAGATTACTTTCTGAAGGGGTATGCAAATTCAGCAGGTACTGAGAATCATCAGGATAAGGCAGCATCTAACATCATCAGAATCAACAGAAATGCAGACTGATTCATGAGCTGGTAGGATTCCAGGCAGAGACACAACACTATTGTTAAAACACTGATACTGTCAGCGTTGATACTGTAGATCTTCCAGCAAGTATCCTGAAACTCTAACTCATAAATGTAAAGGAATGTTTGTTACGTCTAAACCATCATAACAATCGGATCATCTTCTTGCAGATGGAAGCATAAAAACAAAAAAACACCTACTGCTCCTTTAATTCCAGCAGCCACTGCACGGCAGATTTCTCTTTGTCCAATCACCAGAGCCAAAAATGGCTTTGGAGATATACAGGCCTAGTAAATCGAGGCATATTTCAATAGTGAAATTATAATATCTTTTTAAATAATATTAAAAAATCCACTAGATACCAAAGCTTTTATCTTTGCAGCATGAAAAGATAAAATTATATATGAAAGTCTTGGCAGAAAAAGATCTCTCATTATTGAAACTAATGAGAGAACATTAATTTCTAATCCGTTTTCAAACTCAACCACTTGGCACAAAAAGGACAGCTCTGGAGTGCAGTTTCAGCCACCTCCATCACCCCCTCCTCCCCCTTTTGGAAAGTGCAGCCCAGTGCGTGTGATACTGGACCAAGTTCTCACTGTAGAGGATTAGGCGGAGCAATAATATTATGCATTATAGTCTGTCAGTACTGATGCAATCAATGCTCCATTTCACATGATTCCTTCTGGGAGAAAGGAAGCTGCTGAAGAGCTGGAGTTTTCTATGGTAACTGTCTACCTCAGTGATGCTAGGACCTTCTGGGAGCAGACTGTGGCAACACTGAAACTTGGTTGGCAAGCTAATTTCCCCCTCATATTGCCATGGTAGGACACCCATGTTAAGGAATTGCAGGCAGCTAGTAGACCCTAAATTAAAGCAGTTGCAAACTATACACATGCACACCTTAGTTTAAAACCCTTGCTAGGTGCTCATTTAAAATAAAAAAATGTTGGCCTCTGTTATTGTTCTTCACTGCAATTGCACACTGGCGCTTCCACATGCTTACACACTGTCAACTCATGAAGCCCACAATGGATTTTTCTACTGAAATGTGAGAAAAAATACTTAAGAAATGATTGTTCACAGGTAGAGAACACACACACAAAAAAAAAACAGTTTTTGGTGAAATACCACTGGAAAGACCACAAGTATGATTTATTACAGGGCACTAACAGAAAATATTAGAAAAGATTCAGAGCATAGGACTTTTCTGCATTATCGATTATTTTCATAGTCGAAACGCTTAAAAACTCCTTGATCAGCAGATGCATGTTCTCAAGACAATCACTGCTCATGCATTAAAGGAACTCGAATCTCGACCTGAGAAGAGGAACCTGATTAATGCTCATCTGGCCCTCGTGCAGCCACAAAAGCCACTATTATTTACATGGGGAGACTCCAATAAATCACAAAAAGCAAGATGCATTAAAAAAACAAAGGTTTTAAACCTTTAGAACCTCAGGAAAACCTTTACGTACTGTATATACAATAGAGACAATGGGGATCATACTGTATTCCCAAGGACAGTGATAGTGGACCCTGAAAAACTTAATGTAGCTACATATCATCTCCTTTCACACACACCATCATGGGCACAAAGGGTAGAAGCACTGACCCAGTAAAGAGCACACTGCGGTGTGTACTGTCACAGTACTGCAGTGGTCTCAATCACATATGTAACAAATTCCATTGCTCTATAGCGCAGTCTTCAATATACAGTTGTGTGAATAGGCCAGAAGTTTAAAGGCAGCCTACAGACAGGCAGATGGATAGATGGATGGTTATTATACTCATTCTGTAGAAGCGCCTTGAGAGCAACAACAACAAAATGGCACAAGGAAAAAAAAATACCTATACAGCCTTGAGTCGTCAAAAGCAAAGAAAAACTGAAAAAGCAGACATTTTCTTTTATGAAATTTAATATACTCTTCATGGAAAGCTAGGTGAATGCACTTCGCAATGCTGAACAAAAAATCAATACAACATGTCACAAATAACTGTTTATTTTCACCGACTGCTTTGCCACATAGAGTACTTGAAGAGGCTTTCAGCAGATGCTTAAATGACAAATGATCAAACGTTGCAAAAGAAAATCTGTTAATGGAAGGACGTACTGTAATGCTTGTTTCCATTACACAGAAATAGAAAGAGTTACACCCTTTTACATAACTCCCCAAAGGACCATACTTAAGACAACTTCCCTTGGCAATGATTGCCCTTTCATTATGCTGAAACAATGTGTCCTAAAAGGGGTCAGTCATTCTGAAGACCCCTCTTTTTCTTGCATGAGAGAGTAAGCACCCATTCTTCCCTTTACAGTCTGATGGTAACTGTTTCCTAGGGGCCAGAATTTCTTTCTATTTCAGTATTAGAGCCTGTCAGTAATTAAGTCACTGTCCCGCCCCGACTAGGATTCCTCGTCACCAGGAATCTTCAAGCAGCGAGCCCATAACTGACTCACTGCTGTGGAGAGCAGAGCTGAGATTACTAAACCAGGGCTCTCTCTGCTCCAGGAGACACAGCCACTGGTAAAGTCAGTAAAGGATGCGCCCACAGATGCTCCTCTCAGAGGGTGGGCAGGTCTTTGGATCCCGTCTGTACCTACTCCTCCCTGATACACAGGTACGGAGGTTGTTACCATGAGCCGTGAAGGAAAGACACAACCGCTGAGTACAAAGAGGATGGATAAATGAGAAAACACATTTGGGGGTTCTAAAATTGAATAAAAAAAGGATATTAAAGCAGGCTATCAGGTGCACAGATAAAGACGACAACGTGGCGTCAGCCCAGTAATTTGGTGACCAGTTTCTAAATTCATCACTGACTGCAGTGCTAGTGATAAAATAATAAAAATCGGGAATTTTCTCAAATAGCATTGCACAGCACTTGATTTCAGTTAACCTATTCTGGATCTGACTGCAGTCTACACATTTCTAGTGAATGCAGTGTGATGTTATATCTTATGTCCCTCACAATTAGAGCAGGCTGCATGACTTCATTAAAAGAAAGAAGTCGTGATGGGTATGAGACTGTCATCTCCTCCCTCTAGGATGTCAATTGCACCTGGCCTCTGCCCTCCAGTATTTTTCTCTTTTATAGGTTCTCACTGTGCAGATTATGTCTGGAGAACCTTAGGCAATCCAGCCCTTTTCCAGTCTCATGATGCTCCTTAACCCAGAGGTTAATGGCTATGACCTCATTTTGTTTACACGTGACACGTGCAGCTCCCCCCTGCCAGTGTTTGATCATTGTCTCTCAAACTGTGAATTCTGCTACACCAAAGAGCCCACCTCCTGCCACTGACAAGCCCAGGGTTATCAAGGTCCCTAAGGGCTTAAATACCATAATGGGCTCAAGTAACAAAAGAGCCCTGCTACACATTGACAGTAACAACTGTGACATATTCTAGAATTTACTTACTTACTTCATAATTCAAAGAACAATTTCTTGGAGTGGAGCCAGCCGTATGAATGAGAATGACTATATTTGTGTACATACCCTGATCACACCAGAGAGACCTAAAGAGAGAGCCACTGTACAAGTGCTGGGCTGGTCTGCAAGCACTGTTGGGCATGAACAGAACTAAGAAGTCTCTTTTACTTGACTCCATTGCGTGATGGACTAGTGATTTCTTGTGGCA
Source organism: Atractosteus spatula (assembly GCF_055471065.1). NCBI lineage: Eukaryota > Metazoa > Chordata > Actinopteri > Semionotiformes > Lepisosteidae > Atractosteus > Atractosteus spatula. The sequence continues at coordinate 5,399,281 of NC_142732.1, read as the reverse complement.
AATGTTTGATAATATACACATAATTAAGAGCATTAAATCAAGATTGTTAATTTTATTTAAAAAACATAACTGTACAATAAAAGCTGAAAGCAGAAAATTGCCTTGTTATTCTGTATATGTTCTACCAGCAAATCCTTTCATTGTTAAATAAGTTTAAAAATGCACATTTGAGAATTGCAAGAGATAAGCAATTTTCACTTCACCATGAAACAACTAAAAAAAAAAAAGAGATAAATGTGGTAGAAAATGAGCAAGTGGGTGACAACATATTGCTGGCATCCACAAACCAATATGTGAGTATCTTAATGGACAATAGAGGCGATCTAACTCGCAGGTGAAGGTAATGTAACCTTTCAGCTTACTGGACAAAGCTGAAACAGCCCCCGAATACTAGGGACACAACTTTGTTTATTGGCTACTTATGAGGAGCAATTAAAAGATATATTATTGTCTACAAAAAGAGTTGTTCCAGTCTTTTGCATTTTATGGTTTACCTGTGAAAAGGTGTCTGGTTATCAAGAAAAATCTGCAGCATCTGGTGTGCTAAAATATTCAATTACAATAACATAAACATGCCTCCTTATGCCTTTAGCGTACCTTCACCGACACTGGTGCAGTTGTATGCACAAGGGATCAGACAAAACCATTTTCTACATGTAAAATTTAAAAAATGCAGCCATTGTGAAACTACTCTATTACATTGCAATAACTACTTGCTGTGTGATAGCTATTAGATTACCCTCCAGGCCTTTGTGCATATTCTACACTTATACACACAGACTTCCAGCTGTTAACAATGAAAGCAAATCCATCTCAACACCTCATCCTACTGGAATTCTGAAGGACACACTTTCCTCGAGAAATAAGATCTGATTCTCATTCTCAAACCAAAATAAAGGGTTTTTTTCCCCCAATGGCAAACTAAACTTTTTTTCTTTAAACCCGAATATTAAAAAAAACATTCCTAAAGTAACGGCAACCTTAAATCTTTCACAGTGATCTTGAAATTCTTTAACATTACACCTAAAAGAGTTCATTCTTCTTCCCTTCATGAATAATCTCAATGAAAGTCAGTTCTTGAATTAAAGGCAAAAAAGACAATAGGTGATGTTATCCTTGTTTTATTCTGGGCCAATAAAAGATGTGTCAATCATACAGTCTGTCATATTATCTTGCTTTTGTACAGTGTAATTCACCCAGAATGCAGCCAAGTATGACTTGGCCTGATAAAAATAAATGTATCCATTAACTTCAGCTGTTTATGGAGAAACAAAGGATTTTCCAATATTCCTTTCAGTTGCTCACCAAGTCTAGCCTTAAATCCTCTGACATTAAAAGGTCCGTATCTGAAGATAATGCTCAAGAATTACGGAGTGCATATTTAGTCACTGTGCTTCCTAGCCTGTAAGCACTGCAACAAGAATGCTTCAAATACAGCTGTCTCAACAATTACATAATAAGGATTATACTCTCTCTCCCTTGCAGCAATTAGTAAAAATGCTTTCAGGAAACTTTGAAAAGGCTACATTTTCTTCCCCACTCTTATAAAGCAGACTCACATTATTCCCAAGGCACAGAGCTCAAAATGAATACGGAGGCCGAGAAACCAGGAAGCATGCTCAACCTGGGTGCTGCATGGCCTGGATTCCCAACTCGCAGTGCCGCTGGCAGAGTGCCATGGTGAAGGACTGGCATGAGTCGGCAAACCGCAAGCCCTGCCACTTGCCAGGTGCCTGGAAGCTCGTGCTGACGTCTAACCCACAAAGGATGAGCGGCTCCGGTGGGTGGGCATGCCCACATGTCACGGCTGCAGCCAAGTGGGAACAAGCGTCTTCTTCTGGGGGGCTTCAAGTCTAAAAACCACTGGCGGGAGGGTTTTACAACATAAACGAAATCACTCCGAATTCCAAATCTGAAAAACAGCCGAGTGCTGCTTCCTGCGAACTATAACTATAAGATGCAAAGGGTCTTTTTTTTTTTCTTTTGGGAGATTTTCAGCACAAGTCAAGAGGCAGGGAGAGTTTTTAAAAGAGGGATATTGCTGCGCTCAAGGTAGCCACAGCGCTCACCCCGACAGAATGGGTCGCCCAAGTCGGGCTCCTGCCTGCGACTACAGTGCAACACCCCAAGGTGAAAGTCACACTCCCCCTGGTCGGACACCGCACCCAAAAGGCACATACTGGGTGCTGTGGCAATGGCCAGAACTGCTTAATAACTGCTTACACGAGCCAAACCACAGGGACGAGAGATCTTCCAAACTAGAGCAGATTTTAAAACCGTGCCCTGGATGGCACCATAGGGCAGGGGCACCATGTTGTCTGGCATGTACTGTACTGTACATCAAACTGAAAACATTTGATTTAAGACATTCTGTAGAAGCTAGTATTTTTATTTCAGTGTTTCAATCACATTTTTTTGGAAAGGTTACTACTACTGCACCTATAAATCGGTTACACTTATTCCTACTCGGCAGTGTCTCTTGTCATTACAGCCAGGGTGTTGCCGAGCCCAGCCCTCTACGTCTCGGCACTAACATGCGTTTGCCACCCTTTCCTTGAAGAACCTCTCAGCGCATTTGTCCTTGGCCAACTTCAGCATCTCCTCAGCACACCTGTATTCATGGGGAGAAGCCACACACCTCCTGGATTATATCATGAAGACGATCTTGGCGGGCTGGGGCTCTCCCATGGTCTCCATTTAACAGATCTGTTCTTCGATTCGGTCACATTTTCAGTACCCAGTTGGCCTTTTTTGAAGGGTTACACTGCAGTAAACAAATCCAATTTCTTCTTCATCCATTTTTTGATCCGTGTGAAACAATCAACTCACAAAAACAAACTCACTTTGGGGGGGGGAAAAAAAAGCTCCTTCCAGCATGACTGTCCTCAATTACATCCCCATAACCTGCAGGTCTCAATATTTCAATTACTTGAAAACATCTTGCCAAGCAATCTTGTCCCATTAGAAACAACACACTTTCATTAAGCTTTAACCAAGGCACTTACCAGACTTTCAAAATGTACCTAATGTATTATTTAAACACCATGAATATAGCAGTTAGAAAGAAGCTTGTAAGTGGTAAAATAAACAGCACCGATCTACATTACAAGAAATGATAAGTGCAAATATAATACCACATAACTTGTCCTAAGATAGGATGACAATGTGCACAAGCCTCGTTGTTATCAGTCATGCACAATAAGCAAATCATAAAAAATGGAGGTTTCATTAGAGAAAAGTATGAACAATCTTATAAACTATACATGTACTGTAGTTCACCGGGAGAGCTTATGATCTCATCAGCACTGACAGCTGTGGTGTAAAACGTAAGACATCAATGGGAAACTAAACAGTTCATTTTCCCTGCAACACTGATCTAAAACTCTGATCACTGCCAACTTGTCCTGGAGGGGTAGCACAATCTGGTAAGTTTGTATCAACTTGTTTTCAGGCATAATGCGTTCACACAGAAAACACAGCCCTAGCATGGTACATAGTCTCAACAGCTCACCGAGGGAAACCCTAAGGATTCTGCTCATTTCATTTGTCACCTGTTGCTTTTAGCCAAAGGGATTTGTTTGCAGCTTAGATTTGCATTTCGTTTCCTATTTGCTCCAAATGCAAGAGCTCACAAAAGCCCTTCTCCAAATGAACACCGGGAGCTACAATGAGAAAGCATTTGTGTCCTAACATGTAAAGTGAATGTCCCTTAGCAGAACGCACTTAGCAGTACACCTGGAGTAATCAGTCCTCGCTGTCTCCTCTGAGACAAGTCCTGCTAGGAGACTGAAAGCTAGTCTTGCTGCAGTAACCATTTTGCATGGAAAACAATCAAACTGCTAACAAACCCTGACAGTCCCTCCACACACAACACATGCAACATGATACACAAACAGCAAGACAAGAAAAATATTATTTAAATCACTTTAAAAACAAAATTCAATACATCACCTTAATTAAGGACAAGCGTTGAACAATAAGGTGTTACCCTCTTCTGATGAGATTAAATCCTGGGGGTTTTGATAGCACTATATTGGTATCATGCAAAGTTCAGTAGACCTGAAGAGCAATTTGAGACTGCATGCCTCTTCATGTATCTAATTAAAGGTTTGTTATTTTTTAAAGGAGCAATTGCACAATTTATTATACCAACAGTCATTAAGCAGGCATCAAGAGAGAAGTTCGTTTACATGCATTTTAAAGAGAATTTAAAACAGCTCATGCTACAATAGGATGTCTAAATATCATGGATATGTGCAGTAATTAATTAATAGCTGGAGTAATTTTTATTCATTTCTTAAAAATCAGTAAAACAAAGAGGCTCTAGCTTTGATTTTAGTATCTTTACATCTCGGTCTTTTTAACAGAGGTTCAATCTGGGCTACTGATAGAATAGAGTCAGTTCAGTACAGAAGATGCTTTTGGGCAAAAGCGCGAGAGTTGAGTCTGAAAAATAAAGATCATTAAATATAATGACTTTCCCTTTGAACTGTGTGCAGCATGGAAGTGTAGAACAGAAGTTAGCATGCAGAGTTATAGTAAAATATGACTTTCTGGAAAAACAATATTAAGGAGAAGACAAAGAAAAAAATAGTCTACTAGAGAAGAAAGCTTATTAGTTATTTGTGACCTCCTTACTTATCAGTCCCTCCACTACTTATCCCAGATTACCTGAGTCAAATACTATCCTGTATTCTACTAAACAACCACAAAGTTCCAACATTATCATATAACACCACACACATTTAATTTAATTTTACATCATACCCTCTTAATGTACTTTAGGATTAAATCTCTACAGTAAGTTTGTGGCTCATCTTCCCCACTCTTGTGGTAGCCTACTCAACCTAAAGTTTTTTTTTCTCCACTGCAAAATAAGGCATCTGTTCTTGTTACTACACTTTAATAATCACTCCAGCATGGCATTCTTAGGTTTTAACAGCATTTGTATTTTAAAAAAATCACTACAAAGAGTCACAGGCTCACCACTTAACTTAAATGATCAATTGCATCATACTCAAACAATGTACTATTCCCCATCTACATTTTATTACATGGAAAGAAGAGTTGTGGTGCTGGTTGTGGTTGAGGTGGTGGTGGTGGTGGGGGGTTGAGATATTGCTTTTGTCTAAAGATATCACATATGGAAACAATTTATTCCCTCACTGCTATTTAAAAAACGTTACTGGTGTTTCTTCTACTTTTGCACAGTCGGAGTTGCACGCTGCACTGATTAAGCAAAATCCTATACGACAAACTGACAAGAGTATACATCGAGTCACACAGAAACGCACAAGACAATGTCTAGATCAAAATTAATTGCTTTTTCCCCCCTGCATCAGGACTGCTGAGATGCACTCAAGTCCTTTCTATTTACTCATTCATAGTAACGCAGTGCAGCACTGTGACCTTGTTACCTAATTCAGTTCTCCTCCTAATCACATTACTGTAGAACTGCTGTGCTGGGGCCTGACCTGTACTGGAATCAAGCACACAGTTTAATGTGCCAGAATTACCCTTTCATCAGCTGTTTACCACATGTTGATAGAACAGCAAATCTGAACATTTGTTTAGTGCCTGTGGCATTCAAACCCCTCAAAGAGGCCAGCAAGATGTGCATCCTACACAATATGGGATTTGTCCTGTTCTTGTTGTGGTTCAGCACGATAAATATTAATGCAACTCCCATCTAGCACAACTGTCAGTGCTGGGAAGCAAAGCAAGATCTGGAACTAGTTTGAAATATAAAGCCTGCATGATCCCAGTGAAACCAATTTAAACTGTTCATCTTATTTAAAGGCCACGTCAGCCAGTGTTGCAGTGACACAATATTGCATTTAAATAATCTATTTTTTAATTCTACATGTGATGCGAGGATGAGCATAGCATGAGGAAATAGAAATGACATGAAAACACCAGGCAGGATTGTCTGAGGATAAAAAATGCTCTTGTGATCTTGAATTTTGCATTTAGAACAGGACCACGTTCAGACATTCCCAAATGGAGAATTCACATATGAATACTAGCGTTTGAAAAAACTATCAGACAGTTTAAATTGCTTTAACAATGCCCCTCTTCACTTGTTAGACTGGATATTTTAAAAAAATGGAACAACAAAAATGATGCATGACAGTTCATCACCCTTAAAAGATTAGCTGACATTAAAGCAATGCACGGCAAGAAACCCAGGATCCGATACAGTCACTACACTCTGTACTGTAGATTGTTTTTCATGTTTGGAGCCCAAATACAGTAAAAAAAAAACCTTTCTATTGAAGACAAGCCATGCAATCCAGACATACAAAGATTCTCTTGCAAGTAAGAGCTTCTCATACATCACACTCAAATCTGCATTAGAAAAAGCAGGAGCGTAAAACAGCAGCGATAATCTTTTAAATACCCAACTTTCCTTTCCTTCTTAAATAACCTATCCAGTTGCAAACATGCAGGCTCCAAGCCTTTCCCCCGCAAACGTTTTCAGACCTGTACTGCCAAAATTCTAGAGACACTCAAGGTGCTATTCCCCAATTTCATTAAGGTAGCAGACTGCTGCTGCACAGATGAAGTTACTTTATTTTACAAGCTTACATGCCCTGTATAATCAGCATTTCAGCTGTGCCACAGGCCTCAACAAAGGAACTTCACTCCTCAGTGCTTTAAAAACAGGCCACTCTCAGTTCCGAACCAAGTGCAAGCCCACAAAACTTCAATGAATTTTGTGTGAATATACCCGATCAAAAACATGGGCCTACCGCGTGGAGTTAGACTACTGAAACATGAAGAACAAAACAAACGGTAATCAATCAAGTAAGCAAGGAATCTAGCCCAACAAAGTGATGTCTTTATCGAAGTGCTTGTAGAAAATGCTAATTCAATCAATGGAGCAAGAGGTCACCTTAGAAGAAATTTTCACCTAAATATAGGCTTCCTTTATTTTTGCCCATAATACAATAAATGTCCCTAAAATGTTTCACCCAAATGTTTGGATATAGAGTCAGGATATGCAGTGCCCACAATTATTATTGGAACAGTGAAGTAAAAAAAATAGTATTTTTGCTGTACACTCAAGTAATTCAGATTTAAGATGAACAGATGAATATGAAGCAAAAGTACACAATGTCACCTTTTATTTCTGGGTATTTTCATGCACAGATGTTGTATCTTTTTAGAGTAAGGGCATTTTTCTGTTCAATTCCCACATTTCAGATGAGCATTGGGGCAATTGGTTGCCAGGTGTTTCTTGTTGGTCAGGTGGTTCCTGTTGCATTGATTGTGCACACAGAGAAGAACTGTGAATGTGTAGGCTTGGATTTAGCCTTTGCCCTTCCCTTTGGAGCCGGTAGACCTAAACCAACACGAAGACTACAGAAGTGTCTGTGAAAGAAAAGCAAGCAATTGTGATGGTGAAAGAAAAATAGAATTCAATCAGAAGCATAGCAGAAACTGGGCAAAGCAAAATCATCAAATTGGAATATCTCGAAAAAGAAAGAAAGCACTGGTGTACTTAGCAATTGACAATGACCAGGTCAGCTGAAGAAAAAAACTGCAGTTGACGACAGAAAAATGATCAGGGCTGCAAAGAAAAACTCTAAAACAAGTGTCGCTGAAATCGCCAACCAACCTCTACAGTGCACACAATCTACAGCTCACAGAAGACTGAAAAGGCTACACAGCAAGATGCAAACCACTCATCAGCACCAAAAATAGAAAGGCCAGGTTACAATTTGCTAAAACGTACATACAGTAGTTGAGCCAGCAGAGTTCTGGAACTAAGTGTTATGGACAGATGACACAAAAATAAACCCCTTCCTAAGTGATGGCAAAATGCATCCAGACTCACTGGCCGGCACTTCATCATGCAGCAAGACAATGACCTTAAACACACTGGCAATGCGACCAAGGAATTCATTAAGGGACACGAGTGGAAAGTCTTAGACTGGCCAAGTCAATGTCCTGATTTAAATCCCATCGAGCATGCACTCACCTGTTGAAAAGGAGACTGAAAATTGCTGCAGAAAAGGCTTGGCAAAGCATCTAAAAAACAAAGACCAGAAAGTTTGGCGACATCGGTGGGTGGCAGGCTTGATGCAATTATTGTGTGCAAAGGATCCGCAAACAAATACTATAAAAATAAGTTTTACACAAAGACTACTTGAATTTAAGTTAATCTGTCCCAGTACTATTGCACCCTTTAAGACCTATGAACATATAAGGACTGAAATACCCAAAATAAAACATGATATTTTGTACTTCTGGCTCATTCATCTTTTCATCTATTGTTTGAGAATACAGCAAAAATAGCAATTCAGATTTCACTGCCCCAATACATATGGAGGGTACTGTACTCGAAAAATTCACATAAGCATACATTAGCATCACCAGTCTGACCAGTGATCAGTCTGACCATTTCCCAGCAAGAAGCATCCCAAACACTTTTCTAAGATGTGTACATGATTAGAGCATTTTACGTGCTCCCGCAGCAATCCAAAGACTAAAATAAAGAGAGGTACCAATGGAGGCTGCCCCTGCACAACGAAGAATGGTGCTAATATTTGAGAAGAGGGCCCCCACTCAAGAGTGTCACTAGGAGAGGAGTGACACTTACGCACCAGCACGGAGCCCTGCTCAGGAGGCCATTGTGCTAATCCCCTGCCTGCAGCCTGCTTAACGCCGTTGCATGTCCATATGTTTTCAAATACCACCATTTCTGTCAGTGGGCTACAGGAGTGCCTCCTTGAAGTAGGAAATAATATGACAAAACACATCATTGTGAGGGCAATTATGTGCTGCAGTAACCATTTTGCTGAGACTCGTACAAGGCTGTATTTCAGGGATGCCATTTCCAAATCAGCCTCTGCAAACATTTGTCTTTTCCCCATTCAGAGAGACTCAGGGAAGACAGACTGAAGCAATGAAAAATAGCTGGAACCCACAAGATACGTGACATTCAAGACCTAATAAAATGTTTTATTATAAACCTTCTTAGGCAAACCAATTATATGTAAATAAAAATGTAATCTGCCTCTGTGCTAATACAGTGGCTGGGTTCAGCACTATATCTTTTAATACAAGAACACTGCATTAACAAATGTCTGCGAGACTTAAGTTTTACAAGCTACGGCAAAACCATTAATCCAGTCTCTCTTCCCATTTGCCACTGATGCATTAACATAAGTTTTTGTTTAAGAAAATGGAATTCTACATTAAAATACAACCCTCATACTTAATTGTTTTTCGGCACACAGTACATTTTCCAGTCACACGGACACCTCTAAAGAATTAGGATAACTCAATTGGAGTGCATTAGTACCGTATTTGCAACTGTAGCAATTTGTGTTTAAATGAGAAGAACAAAGTATAGTGAAATTAACTCACCAAAAATAGAATTTCCTTTTGGAAAAGAGACAAAAACAAAGAGTTTCACATTCACAGCACCTGTGCTTAAATATTTTGAAGTGTACCGAAATGCAAATTCCAAAAAGGCACTATTAAGTGGTTATTTCATCAGTTAAACACAACACATTCTTTATTTTGAAATGCCTGTTCTCAGGTGCAATACAGTATTCTTACAGTTTTTCGCAGGCTAGGTGTAATAAATGCTTTTAATATAAAAAAAATCTGCTTGCAGTATTTCCCTTGAATCTGCTTTTGACAGAAGGATCCTGCCTTCAGTAACAGTATACCTAGTTTACATCTGAGCTCTTTTTGACATTGCCTTTTCAAACCTTATTACAAATCCAATAGATCTTCATCTAAGATAGCACTGTATACACAGTATTTGAGTATGAGAACACTGTATATTTCAGTGACAAAGTAGTTCATTGTTTTTTTCTCAAAAAACTGTTGGTTTTCTGGGAAAGAATATGAGCATTGCACTCATCTTCACATATTCAATAATTACAGAACACCAGCGAAGATTAATGTTTATCAGTGCTGTACAGAAGGCTTTTTCAAGAGACTTCCTCTGATCTCACTTCACCTTAATTTAAAAAAATTTAATTTAAACTTAATAGACCCTTTTTTCTTTTAAATCAGGTAACATGGAAAACCCGATACAATGGTTGGGAACAGAAACCTGTTAAAAACTGAAAAGAATTAACCACTATTTTTTGAAGTCATGAGTCACCATTATAACATAAAATTCTCAGACAGTATTGTATTAAAAACAGGGTGTCACAATTCCTGGTCTTCTTTGATTGTATTCTATACCACATACTCCACCTTATAATCAAGTTCAGAAAACAACTTGCGCAAAAAAAATCAGTTTAATCAAAATGGAAAAAACTGGAAAAAGTTAGACCAACCTAATGCAGTACCAGTGTAACTTTATAAGCCCAGTGCCTTTTAGTACAATGACAAAAGGTGTCATTCTTACTCAACCTAGCCCTTCAATCAAGGTATTAACATAGATATTGTTTAATAAAGCTGCAGGAAACTTATTCAAATCCCAGTACTGGATTATCTTATTATGTCATTAAATACCTACAGCTATGACAGAATGTCAAATTTGATTTGTCAGTCACCAGCCTGATTTATCATATTAATGTATATAATATATCATTTTGTGGCAGATGGAAAGGCAGCTAAATTCATATCTTCCATTGCTGCCAGGGCCCGAAACAAATCCAAATGAAGAAATAAATGAATTAATTGCTGGCCAAAAAATAGATTTGTCAAAGTCTACATTTACATATCTGGCAGACAACTTTAATAAACACCTAGCCTGAACAGAAAATGTGCATCAAGATAAGACTTTGAATACGAGTAACAAGAAATCTCATGAAGCGATTCTTCTTCAAACTGAATTTTTACATAGCCAGCCATTTTACAGTTTAAAACAAGGTACACAATCAATAGCTTCAGCTCCACAATTTCTGCCCTGTGTATAATGCAATCAATCTTTTCCCTACTTTCAATCACCAAATAGTTATGAAACTGCTCTGTGTGCAAAAGCTGAATGACAAAGATTCTAATAACCACATAAAAGTCATTCCGCATGACAAAGGTAATTTACATAACCAAGGATACAAGATATAAAATAATATATCTTGATATAAACATGGTATCATCCACATCTGCTGTAAAGGAGAGATTTTTCTTAATAGCTTAATTAGTTAAATATCTTACAACACAATCGGTCCTGGAAGAGGAATTGTGTCCTAATGAGAAAACCAAATGTACTTTTTCCAGGTTTTAGTGGCAAGTAGCAGAGGAGTAACATTATAAGGCAAAAGTCAAACTGCACAACAGTTCAACTTTATTGTCTGCTGAATTATCGCTGAATATTGGTCCTGGTACTTCAGAAATAAGGATTGTCTCCTCTTTTGGTACCCCACAAAAAGAAGCTATATATCTGGCCATAGCTAAAACATTTACAGTATTACACTTCTCTACAACACCTGCAAAGCAGGGAGAAGTCTTAAGTGCAAAAAGAGTCTACAGGGTGGTGTTATGTCTGAATTAAAAAAATTCAGAACAAAAAGCTGTGCTACTTGAACCTGAATTGATTTTGATGGAATGTATTGGTTTCATCCACATAAGTTTTAAGATAGAAATGAAGAAAAAACGTACAACAAACACATATGGGAATTACTGTACAGTTTAGATGTTAGACTACTTGAAAGTAATGCGTTTTTAAAACCTTGACAGCCATTGTATTAAGTGTTATTGAATTGAAAAGTGAAGATTGCCAGGCTGTTATTTAGTGCAGTATTCTGGGATCACAGTTTTAACACAGCTGAGGCTCAATAATTTTGTCATTTTGTAGAGGAATATAATTCACTGCTGCTCAGCCCTTCTGCTTCCAAATATCAGCGTTTAATAAACCCTCTGCTCGTGATAGTTCACTTGTAAAGAATGTCTGCAACTCTGGAAGTGGAACGTTTTGATTTCAATGCACTGAACAGGAACACCTTTGAATTCAGCAATGACTTGAGACAGAAATTCCCTCTCAGATCGAAACCGTCAAGAGTCTGAAAACACTGCTCTGTGGCACATATACAGCTGTAAAAAAAATCAGTTAAAGAAATCCAGTAACACAGACAGTTTCATCACATAACCCTATCTTGTGAATATAAACACCCAACATCCTTGTGAATACTAAATTTCTTCACTGTTGGACAAAATATTTACCAAGGTGTTTATAAACACCTGGATCAGCATACTGCTGCAATTTATACGCATAAAAACATAAAGTTTACAAATGAGAGAATGCCATCCTATCTGGCCTGTTTCTTAATTAGTAACTAATTGATCTGTGGATTTCATCCGGCTATTTCTTGAAAAAAGGCATGGGTATCAGCTTCAAAAACATGGCTGTGCAGTTTTTTCTATATCCCCACTGTAATACATGATTAAGAATGATCTTTCCTATTAAATATGATGAACAATGCCAGACCTTGAAAAACACAGCATACTGTAACTATAGTCAAGACTTAAACAGAAATATGTCATATATTAAGATCCTTAGCAATATCCTGGTCAGGTAAAGAAAAAAAAACTTCAGAGACTTCCAAGACCACATTACACTCTGATCACATCTTTCATTGCCTGACAATGTTTCAAAAAAGTGACAACAGGTTCACACTGTTTTGGGAAAACACATTTCCCTTCAGAACTCTGTTTGTTACTGTAAATAAATGTTGCTGAGAATCAACCAAACACTTCAATATCAAAAGAAAAACCGAAAAACCATGGGATTATTTTGATGATTGCATCCGCAGGCTAAATCGCAAGCACTGTAGTTGTGCTAATTTTATGAATGATCTGAATATTTAGTTCTTGATTGCTACTCTGTGGATCAATACCCTAGAGCACCATTTATCGAGCGATCTGAATCACACCAACAACACTTGAGCTTGTGGAATGCAGTGCTGTCATTTGAACATTTAGGTCACAGTGTTCCTATCTGACATAATTCTAATATAATTAGTTTTTAAATGGTTTGTTTCAGCTGGTAAAGACGGGCCCAGTTTTCATGCAGGTCAACAACCAGTGTCCAAACATTCACTTTATACAACATTACTGTAATGGGATATTGCTCCAGTTCCCAGACTAGGAAGGCTGTCACTGCATGCTGCCAACACTAGCTGTCAATAGTTTTACGACCGCTATGAATTAAACTGTATCAGAGCTGATATGGACCATTCACACAGTTTGTGAACAACAGGATAAAGAGAAAATGAGGGTAATAAAAAAATATGAGCGCCACATTTACAATTACCCAACATTTACATAGCATGACAACTAGAAAACTGATAAAAACCTAACATTTCGATAAAAGCCATAAAAGCACAGGGTAAAAAAAGTTTTTATTAAGCTCTGATCGCAACTGTCAGAATAATATTTCTGTGTTGTGCTCTATGCAGATGCTGTATCAGCTCAGCATACTTGTTTTAATTCATCTCCAACAAGAAATGTAAATCTTACATTATGACTGTAATTATCAGAATCACACTAAATCCCATTGAAAAAAAGAACTTAGTGAAATCTGTTTTTTGTCTCAACATTTGTTGGCCTGAAGCACACGCCAGGAGGACAATACATTGATAAATGCCAGGCGACGTGTGTAATGCTAATAAGTTTATTGAAGTAGTGTCTCATTAGGAAAAGACGACAGAATTTTGCTCTCCAATCCAAAACTATCAACTAACTGATATACTGCTGATCTAAGGGATAAAAATCTGCAACTATGACTCTTAATTTAATAATAAGAGGTATATATAATGGCTCACTGTATTCAAACTCCAGAAAAGCGTTATTAATAACAGCCATTTAGTCTTACCTCTAAAGCCTCCAGGGTAACAAAGCTGGCTATAGAAAACCCATCTATGATGTCTTCCTCAGCTGAGGAAGACTCTTTTCTTTTCCTTCGTGGAGGCCTGGGACGCGACGACGAAGGGTTCCTTCCCGCCTCCCTCTCGGATTCGGAAGAAGAGTGTGGGACAGCGGCCCTGACATGGTTGTTCCTTATTCCTTTAGACCTCCTTTCCCTGTCCCTTTCTGACCTCGACCTCCTCTTTTTCCGGAGCCCACAAGCCCGTGGGCCATCCATTGCCCAGATGAGGACCACAAAGACGTCCTCCCGGCTGGCTTCAACTCTGTCAAGCGCCTAAGCTGCTCCAATTCCAACAGAAAACACTCGGAAGGGTCACTCCTGTAACGCCGCCAAAGGAGCTGCTGGACACTGTTAGCTGCTACAAAGAAAATCCCCAAGGAAGCAGACGACCATCAGAAAAGCCGACAGAAGCCAAAGCAGGAGTCTCTCCTCAAGGACGTCTCAAAGTGGAAGATTCACGACAGAATCCATTTGCGGGGTTGACAAGCAACATCCAGCCAGTTCGGAAACAATGAGTTATAACTTTCCAGTGGAAGCTGTCGGACACAATCAAGAAAGATTTCAGCTCCAACAACACACGTATTTAATTGCAATGAGATGCCGCCCGTCACTGGGTATTTTCCATCAAGGTGTAGTGACGGTAAAGATGCATAGTGGCCTTCACAGAATCCACACTTCTTAAGTGTAGACTGCTCCTTCCTAGAAATAAAAACAAAATAAAAAGCATCCATTTGGAACATGTTCTCCAGTTAACAACTGAAGAATGTATTACAATCCCCCTGGCCTTTTTGTCTGTCCTTACAGAATGTTGTACCAAAGTAATTATCATTTTAATCACAAGTTAATGTTTCATTACAGCACTCTTAAATTCTACAACTAACTTTTTATCCCTTTTATAATGCATAATCATTATCCCCTTTGCAGCACTCATTACGTTTTCAAAGTGTTCCTTCTGCACAATTTTACACAGCATTTTTACCCCAATTCCTAAATTCCTAATTTATTCTTTTCAAATGTTTCAAGAGAGTTCTGTAACTTTAAAGGACTTCCAAGTCTCTTTTCTTCTCATACTCTCCAGCCACATACAGTACCTCCAACATTTTTACCATTCACACCCAACTTTTTCCCCCAACAGACGCTTTGTCCCTTTCTACACCTACCTGCTTGTCAGTATCTGATAAACCAACCTGGTGACATTTTTGTCACATCCCTCTCTTTAAATGTAAAGTCTATTAGCCTTGTCTTGTCTGTACCTTCAAATAGTCCTGAGAGAGCAACCTGTCCCTCAAACAAATGACTAAGGAAGTGACCCACTTTCTGAAACCTTCATCCTATCCACTATAAAAGATGTCTACACACACAGAATTCATTTTTAAACATTTGTACTACATCAGTATTAGCCCAAACGCCTAAGTATACTCAAATACTCTTTTCTGTAATCCCTGAAAGATTACAAGAAACTGGTCTTATATTTTCACTGGATATTTTAAGTTGCTCAATTACAAATCATGTCTGATCCTCAAGGTAACTTTAAATTAGATGCTTAAAAAACAATTTACCACTCTCCACAGTGACAAAAATGTGTCAATACAGGGAATATAATGCTAATAAATTGTACAATTCATAAAGACGTTAAAAGTTTTCTTTCCTGAGACTTAACCATTCTACAAATCTACAAAACACATGATGCATCAAAAAAAGGGGAAAAAACACATTTTTCCCTGATGGACTACATTGCATATTTCAAAACAGATCAATCCCAGATTATTCATTTACAAATTCCTGGTGTCACAGCTGGAATTTAACATTTACACTATTCTTTCGGTTGACATCCCTTCCACCTCTTCAAATCCTCAGTCTGCAGTAGCTAATGGGTCAGTTCTAGAGTACCGTCTACTACTGTCCTTTTACGGAAACAGTCCGTGGTATCATTTTGGTCAGAATGTCCAGACAATGTTCTTCCACTCTATGGTTATTTCATTTTCCATACTGGAATCCACAAGAGACCCCTGAACACAGCGTTGTCAATACACTCCCCATGTGTGCTCTGGGCAGTTCTAATGCACTCAGCACAAACTGTGAGCACTTTGCCCAAAGAAAGAAATCTTCCCAATATCTTTGCAGGTGGACAGTAGCAAAATCCAATGCAAGAGCCTTGGCAAATACATTCACTAGGCATTCTTCTTCCTTTCTGTGACATTTTTCAAAGGTTTTCGTATTGCAGTGATCTTCTCTCAGATGTACCAGCTCAAGTATTTACATTTCTTCCATCTAAGCCCTAAATCTCTCTTTTAAAAATAAAATAAAAAGGAAACATACTGCAGTTACAGAATGTTTTTTTTTTAAAAACTCTACTACTACTTTTTGCATTGTGACAGCTAAGACTTTACATTATAATGTTACATTATAATGCAAACAACCTTGTATCTCTCCAGGTCAGTTTCTTTAAAAGTAACCAGTCTAACAAGTGTTATTATTTATTTATGATATCAGGCTTCCTCAGTTGGTTATATTTACATTCCTTCGTGTTATCAGAATGCATTCTGGTATTTCATTTCACGACTGGTTCATTCACAGAAAACTTCTCTCCTTCGCATAGTTTCTGCGGACTTGCCCACGTCCTGCACCGAAAACACTTTTTTTTCCTCACGTCACGCTCGTCATTCTTCACATAAGAAGGAAGGTCAAAAAGAAAGCATGAGGCTTGCCCTTCATTGCCAAGGGGTCTCCAGGAAGAGGGTAGCACCTTTTCAAAGCGCCCCTTAAGATTTCTGACACAGTACTGCATATGTCACAACCTTAAACGGTCTCTTCAAACTTTACACCATACCCATTGCTATGCAAGGCGAAGACCCGCTGCCAATTAAAAGTAAACATTTTTTTTTCCGGAGCAAATATTATAAACCTGCACCTACTGCATGCGCTTGCAGACTGGGCACTTTTAGCTACCATATGCATTTTATTACCCCTTTCAGAACCTATTCATCTCTGCTCTCGCCCGTGTCTGCTCCAAATGAGTTTAGCCTGCCATACAACACCCCGCTTTCCTATGTCCAATGTCTGTCCCCAAGAGTCACCTCTTTGAACCTGATGCCCCTATCCGAATATGCCTCCCTGATACCACACAAGCACAATCACTCTGGCAAATCTTTTTTCCCCCCTTCGCCCTTCTGTCTTCCCCTCCGTCTTGCTCTCCCACTCCCTCTCTCTGTCTCTCCCTCTCTCTGAGTGTTCAGTCCTTTTTGTCTGCCTCTCTGTCAGTAAACCTCACGCACCGTGGCCAGTCCAGCCCACAACAGCACCCGCCTCCTATTCCAGCTCGCTTTATTTCCACAAACACACAAAGCAGGGCTTTTTTTCCTCCAAGACACGTCATGCAAAACAGAGAAATGCAAACCCTTGCAAGTGGAAAAAATTCCGGCCAAGTCGCACACATTCGGAAAGGAATGCTTTTTTAAAAAAAAAATAGAAAAGAAAAAAGAAAAAAAATTCAACAAACAAATATATCCTGCAAGGAAGCTAAGGCGCTCTTCTCTCCCAGTCCCTGCTTCACAATCCCAGAGTAAAGACCAGGCGCATTGATACAGCTATGCCGCAGTGCCGCTTCACAGGGCTATGAGCTTCCTCAGCACAAATAGTGCTGCCTAGAGAAGTCGGCGTCTAAAGCCCGTGGGAATGAAGGTTAATTTGTCGGGCGTTTGATGTTCTTTTACTTTAATCGCTATATTATAATTAATTATACCGATGGCGCAAAATGTCTGGTACTTGGCAAAACTGTTGCTGCATACATTTGCTCTATGTGATAACTTTTCTTGGACGAATTAGTTTGCTTTATTTTGTAATAAGGGAAATAATGGTTTGAGGATCTTATGGGTGTATTTACTCAACTATCTAGTGTATCTATATATATATATTGGAACAACAATAAACAGAAATTATTTTGCACGAATTAAGAGAATGCAAAGTAACCATTGCCTAAGCATTTCTAACTTTATTTTTGGTGAGCGTTTTTACTATTTAATTCTTTATTTTACCTCTTGCTTTCAAGATCAGAAATGTTTGGATCTCCCCTTTTTAGTCCTTAATTTTCTAAATTTATCCTACTTCATCATCTATTACTCATAAATGCCCAAATACCTTATTTATACAAATATATTTATTTAAAGAAGTCTAACTAATTAAATCTGTCTACCCGTGCCTAATTTCGACTGGAACCATTTTTCACAAATTGCACTTTTCCCCTGAACCTCTGCTGAAGACTCCCTACTATTTCTGTTTTGAAATAGACACCTTCTTTCCACCTTTAGAATGTCCATTTGTAGCGGGAATTCCCTAATATTCCTTTATTAAAAGTCATTAAATGCAATATTTCCCAAAAGGCAAAATGACAGGTGAAGTGCTAGAACAATCAAGTAAAGCACAGCACATGCTGATCTTTTTTCAATCATGTTATACTGTATACATTTAATCTGCAAAACTGATACTCATATTTAGCTGGATAAGGAAGTAACATCCAATAGCTTATTGATTTCTTAACAATTAACTGATAACTATCCTAAAAGGCTAATGTATCCTCCCATTGGCCTGCCTTTGCTAGCAGGTGTGAATTGGAGTCGCATACAGGAAACCGACAAGCAGGGCAGACTGGTTTGTCAATATCAGCTTTTAAGCTTGATGAAAACCTGCGATGGACAGGCGCGTCACTCAGGATGTACCCTGCCTTGCACGCATTGCTTGCTGGGACAGGCTCTGGCTCCCCCAAGACCCTTAGGTGGAAGAGGGGGTTAGAAAATGGGTGAATGCCTACTGTATCATGAAAGCAGGGAATCACTCCGATGCTCTGAAATGACAGAGCCAGTTTGTCATAAATCCTTTGCCGTGTATATTTTGACAGTGCGCATTGATCCCATCTTTTGAATAATGCAGCTAGAAAGTGGGAGTTCCTACAGAAGGAATGGAACTTGTTTTATGCCTCCAACGAAGAGGCAGACCTGTGTGCTGGTCCACACAGCCTCCTGTTACAGTATGTTCCACACTGCTCCCCTATCGGTTGGATCATTTACGAGTGGGGGGAGGACTATTCGGTCTCCTTTGCTGTCGCATCTCCTGCTATCTCTCCTCCTGAGATCGCCAGCGCAGGTGTCAGGTTGTGTTTTGGTTATGCAACGCAGATACATTTTCACCAGAAGCTAACCTGAGGCCACCAAAACTCATTTCTCTTGTCAAACGGAGCTGAAATTGGATGCAGGCCTTCAGAGAGGAATGTGTCAGAAGGAGTTTAATTCATTTTTTAAGTGTAAAGTAAACAAGTCTTGTGGAGAGCAGCATTCTACAGTTTAGGGTATTCTACACAAGCCAATATTAACTACTGTATTTTCTGTGTTAAAAACTAAATGTCTCTTGTGTCTCATTGATAAGGAATGATTACATACTTTAAGGAGCTGCAAGCAATGCTGTGAGCTATAGAATTTATTTGTTTTTTGGAAGCAATCAAGATGTAAAAGAAGCTGTTTTATTTATGTCAGCTGATTTATTTTCTGCTGATGGCTTAATGCAGGCCAGTTTCTACTTTTCTAAATGTATTCTGAAAAACAGTGTTAACATTTAAAAAAAAAAGCAGTACTGACTAAAGGAAAAACAACAATTTCACAAAATAAATGTCCCGTAGAAATATTTGACCTGATCCAATAAGGTTGAATAATGTCTGCCCGCAATGTAAATGTTTTTATAAATTCTATCTTGAATATAGATAGAACCACTTGTGTATGCAGGATATAAACAAAATGTTGAATTAGGGATAAACTTACTTTAGATGACAATGGCCAGGAACTTTGTCTCTGACCTGTTCTTTTCAATCTGCAAAACAGTGCACATACAACTTTGGAAATGTTACAAGCTACTTCATGAGATCTGTATTCATTAAAGAAAAAGGGATCTCATATTGAATAAACTCCTATGAAGTTTTTCAAAACATCCTTTAATTGTCTTTAAATCTCAAGTGTGCATCTCGATCAGGGTTTTTAAATTTGATAAAAATTTAACAAAGATTTTTTTTTAGGATCTTCTTGTCAGTGTTTAAAATTGACAATGCACAATGATTTGATCTTTTTTAATTGTGCTGTTAGAAATAGTGCTGTTTTTTATTTGATTCCATTTGGTTAAAAATTCTAAAATATTACACAAATGTGTAGGCAAAATTAAGTAAATAAAAAATAAAAGTGAGCTTTTAAAAATATGTATTTCATGCAAAACTGTAAAGACAACCCTCACACCTTTTAATTGTGTAGATCAATTGTGTAAATCAACATAAAGAAATATGATTTCAAATTATAGAATAATATGGTTTATTATGTGAAGAAAAATACACAGGCATGATCCTTAAAATGGTTTTGTGTTGTGCCTGGTAGTACAGCTTGCCATCTCGTAATAGTAACCTTCAATTCAACAATATTAAATATGAAAAGTTTCCTTTCCCTGAAGGTGTTAACAGCATGAGACTCAAAGTCTTTTGATATTATTACTAACAAAGCCCATGTTTGCAGAATTGGTCAATAATTTCAAAAGACATAAAGGAAAGTCAGAAATATCTTTGATGTCTCATTTTTTTCCACTGATAACTAATTACCATGAGAGAGAAAACGAGAGATTGTTCAAGGTTGCATCACACACAGAATGTCAGGAAATGTGTGCCTTACCACAAGAAAAAAGTGCTCTCTAGAGCACAAAATCTACACATAAATGCCCCTTTGATATCACATTGCTTTAATAAAATGAAATTGATTTTTAAAACATAATAATTTGCACAGACATAATGCTAGGCTTAAGTGCTGTAATTGTGGTAATTATTTCATTTCAACAACAATCATTTGCTGTTTATCCATGTCCCTTAATGAACTGAATGTGCTGTTCATTACAGTATAAACTTTAAACCTACTTAGTTGTGAATATTAAATAAATACAATTCTCTATGGGTTATTTTCACTTTGTCCCCTGTTTTTTAAGAGCCTTAGGTTTGTCTTTGTGGTTATTATCTTTCAGCTATTCCTTGCTGTTGGTATGTGTGTGAAGACTACAACCCTCTGTCCATTTTTAAATAACCAGTGTGCAATTCGGTTACCCAACAAATACCTCTTTCCCATAGTAAATAGTATGGTTTTAGGAACATACAATAACCCAGTATCAGTTTAGCTGAGAAGACAGTCGGGGGAATAAACTAAAAGCTAATCACTTCTGGAGCAGAATCAGTTATGTTAATACTGTGAACATAATACCCATCCCAAAATCTTTAAATTGATTCTAAATTTAACAAGCTGCCTTTGACATAAAACAAAAAGAGAGAGTACGTGACAAGATGTTTTGAATTTTTAGACATGAGCAGCAGCATTTTGAATTTAATTTAATTCTTCAAGCAAATTATCAGAGATAACGGTGATACTGTAAATGCTCGACTCACTTCTAGAAGATGCAGGAGCTTGCATCTCTGTGAATCACTTGGGGAAGACAATGTCACACAGACAATGTCACACAAACCACGCTTTAGTCGTGCCTGCACATGCACACTGCAATGTCAGGCGAGAATCAAATTTTATGTCCACGTTCCTGAGTACTGGATTTACTCACAACATTATCAAGAAATGTACTTTATGTGACTGAGAACAACATATATTGGCTCAGCCATATCATAATGGGAATGATACGAGAAATAGGACAATATACTGTAGGAAAAAGGCAAGTCCAGTTACAGTGTTCAGTGATAAAATAAGTCCTTGAGCAAATTTGAGTGATTACCAACACCATAGCATCAAATGATTTCTCGCAGAGATTGAATATTAAGTAATACAGGGTCTGGAATAGAAAACCGAGATACTGTACTTAAAAGAGCTACTCTGGCATGAGATATCACCAATTGATACAGTATGAACGGTGTTCTCCTGACCCACAGTAATGAAGTGCTGGAAACACCTTCAAGGACCATGAAGCATTTTGCAGAAGGATCATCAACAGTATGAAATTTCAAACCAAAATGCAGTTTTAAAAACTGCTTATGATTTCACTAGCCTTAGTTGCCATTGGTTGGCTTTCTATGTCAGTGGGCATCAGAGGTACTGGGTCTCTGCATATTTTTTAAAAAAGTAAATAAGATTATATATTTTATTTTACAGTGTATGTTTATGGTAATATCAAAATAATGCTTGGTAAGGTATCAATTGCACACCCACAGACACCAAATCATTATCCAAATAAAGAGAAGGATGGTAAATGCTGGGGTGTTATTATTTCATTAAGTCAATATTACAGCTTCAGGCAGCTTTATGCAACTTTAGAGAAAGATCTTGCCTTAGAAAAAGAAAGGGCTACCAACCGCTCCTTTCTTTAAAAACAAACTGATGGTAGCATCTGGTGTACTGCATCTGAAAATGAAGGCTTACTTTAAACTAGGTGTGCAAGACAATTTATACCGCTTGAGTTTCACAATGCAAGCTTCTTTTGTAAATTAGAAAATCATTTTTAAAGATTTCTCTCCTGTCTATTTTTAGCTCTGTATAATGATTCCGCATATTAGTGCACTGTACTAAGTGTGGAGTGTTTCTCTTCTGGTGCTTGGAAACAAGACTCCACGACTGTAGAACTAATGCTTTCTGATGTGATACATACACTTGACCCTGTCTCTTAGTGTACAAGACAGTCCTTTTGAGATTGTTACGGGTAAGAGGGAGAACAAAGCACTCTTAATTGAACAGTTCTGACTCTGAGATTATGAGAAATTGGTGTGTTTTATGCTGATGTTAAAGTCTCTTTAATCATGTTTAATTAAAACAATGCCCATGCTTCTCATGTGTTAGGTGGCTTTTCATTGATACACATTTGAAATTTGGTACTCATGCATCTCCAGTCTTTCATTTTTAAATATAGGATGCAAAACAGATTTTTAATTTACCTTAAGGTAAAGGTGCATTTTGGAGTCATATTTGATTATATTAGGTATTGTAACAATCTCATTTCGCCTCTGTCAATGTGATGTAAGTTTAATTCTACACTGTGATAGAGTTTATATAATATTAACATATTATCACAAATTTCAATGTGTGATAGTGTGCCTACTGCACTGCATGTATTGTATTCTCTCTGCCATACCAGATACTTGAAGTATTGTTACTATTAACACTGTCTTATAGCCATGTGAAAATATACCCAGCTTCTGGAACAAGTAATTTGGTTGCTTATGAACATACAGAAAACAAGGCTACAAAAACAAGAAAGCCATTTGGCCCATCTTGCCTACGTGGTTGCTAGCAGCTAGTTAATGAAATAAATCACAATTAATCTTTTTTCTAGACTAGTACTGTAAGTAAGGATACAAACCTACAAATGATGTAAATATTTATCTACTTACAGTAACACTTTGCAAAGCAAAGGACTTTATGCTGAATTTAGGAAAAAACTTTTTTTAATTGGAGAGACAGTGTAAAATATGAACCTTGAAGTGTAGAGATGTGATTTAGATGTTCCAGTTCTAAAAAAAAATCTTCTCTTATACCCTATAGTATATAAAAAAACTATTTTAAATCAGGAGAGGATTGGGGACTGCAGATGTTTAACTCCACTTAGATTTTTATATAATTCGCTTTACTTTAGAAGACACTGACCTCTACTCCATTAAAAAACTCTCAGAGAAGGTACTGTGGAGCAGTGGAAGGTTCTGGGTTCAAATGCCAGGGGAGACTTTTAGACGTGTGCAAGTTACAGTACTTCTTCCATATTGCTCCAATGAAATGCCCAGCTGTGTTAACAAGTACAAATATAAGTCCCTTTGGGTAAAAGCATCTGCCAAATGAAGTTGTAGCAATACTGTATTGTCATATCCTTACAGAAGAATTCAAACTAGAGTCAAGCATCAGAAAAGCATCAGGATGTCATCTCCAATATAGCCACGCCTGCATAAAGATGTATTCTCCACTCAGCACATACACAGTGACCTTTAACCTCCACCTCCTATGTTAAACACACAGCAAAGCACTGGGGAATATCCACCCCATCTCCTGTCACAAGTTCTTTGAAGGGTAAAGCCAGACACTGGAGTCGAAGGTCTGTGCATTTTCCATTGGAGGCTGATTAAAAATGAATTAGACTGTTCCGACAAATAAAGCAATGAAAAACAGAACATCGAGGTGTGTATTCAAAGATCAAGTCAAAGGCGCCTTCAAAGATAAGCGCAGGAAGGTACAGGATGTGTGATCTGGCAGTCTGGCAGCCGCCCTCATTTGAAATGAGACTCTAAAAGCCAACAAAGGTGAAAAGATTCTTCGACACTGGAGACAATCAGAGCCTTATAAGTAGGTGCATATGAGAATAAAGGTGTAGAATAGAGACACTGAAGACATTCAAAATAATGTGTAAAACTAACACATTTTATAGAAAAGACAAGGAAGCATGTGCTTATCACAGCAGAAGGTAAATCACCTTTTTGATGGTTTACATGTAAATAAGACCCTGGTACAAGTATTCTCGGGATTATATATAAAAGTGAAATTTTCTAATGCTGTTTTCATTCACGCTTTCTGTCTGTTGCCAGTGCATAGTTATGAATCCTTGGGCTTAGGTGCTAAATCAACGCAATCTTAGATAAGAAAGAACAATAAATTAATTCCTTCTTTCAATACATCAGTTTTCGCTGCATAGAGGTTATCATAAAGGTGGCCAGGTAGATTGTTAATTACACAGACATCAAATCATGCAGTTGCAAAACATACAGTAGTAGTACGTTCTTGCAGCATGGTCATTACATTAGTCACAAAAGGCAATATCCACATATGATAATGGAAAATAACAAAAAAAAACAAGTAGCTGACTTCCTGTCATTCTTGTCCTGTAGTGTGAAGATGAAAGGGTTTTCCAAAAAGAAGGCTCTTTGAATGTCCTAGGTTTTTCAGTTAGTCTAACTACATCAGCTAAAAAGGATACGTCTAACAAACCTACAATTTATCCAGTTCATGTTTGATAAACGCAGCAAGGCTGGCAGAAACCTTCCTTACCTTGATACAGTCTGAATAAAAGAATGTCTGGGTTAATGATAACGTTGGGAAAATCTTGTCTCTATTTTAAATAGAACACTGTTACGTATTGCAACATCGAAAGAATTACCACTGTAAACACTGCCCACGGAATGTATCAGTTCCTTCATTTAACAGTTCCTACTCTCCTGCTGAAAGTTTGAATAGGACCATTGACATTATATGGGGTGTTAAATGCAGAAGTATCTGTGTAGCTTTTGCAGAAGCCATTTTCCTTTTCAACCAGCAAAATGCTACTGTCATTTATAACCATTAGACACAAGAGTTGAAGTGATATATTCAGAACCCTTGAGAGAGAAACAATGCATCCTTCATCTTTTGCAGAGAAAAAAATAACAGCAGGCAGTCTGAATTTATGGAATTTAATTTATAGTCGTATTTTCTGCGCTATTCTCAGCCATATGATTTGCACTGATGCTGCATGTGCATTAATTTATTATTTTAATGAACAATAACACAGAATTAAAAATGCTATAATTGTCGTTAATTTTAAGGATAAAAATTTTTAAGAAAGCCCAGAATTGTCATATAGAACAAAATAAAATTCTAATTGCTTCTAGATACAGTACCACTACCTAAAATAATAAAGCATGTATAATAAAGAATTCACAATTAATGGCATCAAACAAGGTGAAAAAGATATTGATCAGCTATTTTGTAATAATTATGGGGCAGTCTAATAAGAGTCATTTCCTAGGTGACTGAAACAATGTTATTGTTATTGTATTAAATATTTATAAGGTTGAAGACATTAAGAAAGAAGAACAAGGGCCTGTTATTAATATAAAAAGCAGGAAGGTTTTCCTGTTCTTAATATATTGCACTTTCCATAATCATCTTTAATCATGTAACTCCCTTTGGCTGATATAATCAATCATGGCTGCTTATGAAGTAAAAAGCCATCTTTAATTGGCTCAGAGACTCTGAGTTTTAATCCAGCAGGGGTGTGAGTATAATGTTCAGGGATTGAGAGAAACAGCAGACCAGTGCTCACTGGGATTTCTGCAGAAACCATTCTGCAAACAGTATATAGACTTGGTTGTGATTATTACTGTTTTAGTTATTTAGTTCTATTGCTGTTATTACTGTACATTACTTTTCAGTGCTTTCCTCAATAAACAATTTACATGTACAGTATATAACACAGGTTTTACAGCCTAAACATTTTCCTCTCTTCATTTCAGTGTGGAACTAACCTCTGCTTGTACAAAACATACATTAATATCCATTAATCCATTTTCTAACTGCTTTATCCCATATAGGGTTGCAACCCGGGCAAGCAAAAGGCCAAAGATAGGATACTCTCTGAATGGGATGCCTGTCCATCACAATATACATACACATTTTTAGAAATTCCACACGTGATTATTTTATATACTGAAATCTGCACAGAAAATGTGTTTATTAGCATATCATTAGCGTATCTACCATCTGTAAGTTAGTGTGGTAGTTTGTTGGTTCTGTATAAAGCTGCTTTTCTTTCTCTGTTGCAGTTTCATTATTTTCAGTACACCAAATCATACTATTCAGCTGCCAAAAAAGAACAAGAGCCCAACAGAAAATTTAAGCAGTGTAATTCAACACAACAAAACTCTTATAATTTTTTATGACGTCAAATAAAATAAAAAACATATTTATCGTAGTGATTTCATCTTGGATATTGATAGAGGTACAGTGAAATAAAACTTAGCCTCTGCTCACTTTGCTCATAACTTTCCTCATATCCCCTTCGGGAATTTATCCATTCAGAGACCCAGTCGGCTGTCTATTTTTCTTTCTCTCTCCTCTATGCCATACTATACATTTCCCGGCAATATCTGTAGAACAAAACAAAATACTACATGTACAGTAGGTTTCCAACAATTCTTCAAAAGAGGTGCTGGAGCTCATGGCCAGGGCTAAGTGCAAGGTGATATACTGACAAACGCCTGATTCTCATTCATGTCATGAATGAGAATTAAGTGAAATGTCTTGGCTTCATTGTAACATACAGTATGTGGAAAAGGGGGTAATAAAGCATCTGCTTTTGATTGTCGTAATAATCTCTTTTCTAACCCATTTATTGTTATGCAGCTGTAGGTTCTTAATTGGCATAACTTCCATCTATCCATTTTCAGAAACCACTTTATCCCTGGAGGGTTGTGGTGAGCCAGAGTCTTACCAGGCATCCACAGGACACAAGGCGGGATAACTCCCACTTCATCGCACGGATAACACACACACACAGACACATTATGGGATTGGAGATTTAGAGACACCAATTAACCTGTATCCTGTAGCATGTCTTTGGTCTGGAGCACCTGGAGAAGAAAAAACACGTGCAGAAACATGAAAACTCCACAAAAATAGGTGCCCCAGGGCTGGAATTGAACCCAGGATGCAAGAACAACTGTGCCACTCTTGGCATAACTTGGGAAACGCACTACTGCGAGCCGAGATGCCTTCAGTTGTCGCAATAAAATAAAGATATAGGGCTAATAATTCAAATATTTCCCAAGCAAGGATACAGTATGTGCAATGAGTGGCTATCAATCTTGTTCTTTCTTTTTGTTTTGCTGTGAATGACTAGGCAAAGAAACTCAAAATGTAAGTAGTTTTTGAATGAGCTGGTTTAGATTATCATTATCAAGAAACACTCATGAATTTTATATAATGAGTTTTATAAATATATATAAAAACGCCAACTCCAAAATACACTTCTATCAGCTTGGAAAAATAATTGCAAAAGACTAACAATAAACGATAAATTAAGACTGAAGAGTTTAGTTTGTTAAATGGCAGGAAGC
The DNA here is from genome assembly GCF_055471065.1 of Atractosteus spatula. Lineage (NCBI taxonomy): Eukaryota > Metazoa > Chordata > Actinopteri > Semionotiformes > Lepisosteidae > Atractosteus > Atractosteus spatula. The sequence continues at coordinate 5,371,586 of NC_142732.1, read as the reverse complement.
TACAGTACAACTATATCCTTAATTACAGCTTTGGCGCCTGCTGTTAAAATAATATGGGTCCATTTGCAAAATGAATATGCTTATTCATTAAGCTTAGTACATATCTCAGATAATAAGCGATATTACCTGCAATGCTTTTTAAATGTGAGTACAACTAGAAACAGGATAGTCCATGACATCTGCTCACCTATTCTAAGTACATATTGCAAGATGGCATGAAAAACACATAAGCAGTGTTTTTTACCTCTAGACTTACACTTAATTGCGCCTTTTATTAAGCAAAATGAGAACAGTACATCTCATTGTTCAAGGCTCTCTCTGGGAAGCATGGCAGGGATATTTTGCAATTACTCAACCTTCTCTGCATCCCACAGCATGCACTCCTGGGAGAGAAGGCACTGAGTTAGTTTATTAGTACCAGGCACTTGTTCCTTCTCTCTCACCACACAGACTTCCACAGACACACAGAACAGCTGTAATAGAATTTGTAGGACTTGAAATGAAGTGGATTGTAAAAGACAATGTGACAGAAAATATTGTGCTCTGTGAAAAACGTAAAAGGTGAAGGCAGTGTGGGGGGAGGAGGGGAGGAACTGGTGGATTGCTCACACGTGATTAAATTCTCCCTGTTTCCCTTAACAACCGAAATCTCAATGGGATAATGGAAATTAAAAAGGTTTATAGTCTGTTTTACAATGCATGCCCAAGTATGCGACCTGACACTTACCAGCCCATTATCAAGGAAAACAATCACATTTAAATGGACAATTTGGGTACCTACTGTTCTTAGCCTACAAGTAAGATAAGTAGCACATTTACCAGACCATACAGCAACAGTGTTAGGGGTGGGTGACTGGGCCTTTCATCAGTAATATCTACTTACCGCTACATGTCCAATTTGACTTGTAGTTAAATTGGATACATGAAGAAAAAAATAAGGTTCTATCTAAACAATATAAACCTATTCAGCTTAGGATACTAACAGGTTCCCTCACAGAGTGACTTGCAGAATATAGTTAAAATGTCCCCGCTTAAAATTCAAAGACCAAGGCACCATCTATCTTTTATTTTTTGTGTTAAAGGTTTTGACCGATTTTGATTGTACACATTATCTAATTAAAGCCATCAAAGCAATCACGTTTCTTCAAATATACATTCTAATTAGCAGGCATATGATTTCATCTTGATAAATATCTGTCTGTGGGTTCATTTTATGTCTAAATCAGGGTGTAGCAGTTTTCAGATGAAAAAGTCTCGCATTTCAGTGGAACTCCTTAATTGCAGCTTAATCGTGGAAATGTTCCCAAGATAAATTCCCCTCTTAATCCAGAATAGCTGAAGATGAATGAGTTCTCCCTAACAACAGCATGTTTTTGCAATTATCCACTTCAGTCTCATTTTGAGACTGCAGAATACTTTTGGTACAATGTTAACGTAGACATTGTTAAATATTCTTTGTAGTTCTTTTAGTCTACTGATCTGAGTAAAATATTAGTTCACTTCAATCAGCTGAAGATCTTCTAACATGACTGAAATTCTGAGTTCAAATTACAAAAAAGAGCACAGAATCCAAGTAGGAGACTACTATTGCCCTTTATTGTAAGATGCCAGATGAGACTGAGAACTAAACAGTTAATGCTGAATAAAAAACACATTTTTATATCCACGAGCCATTACATTTCCCTCTTTATTCTAAACTTCAAACATCTCTTTCAGTTAAAAGAACTGACGTATAACCAAAGAATTATGTTTGGACAGCAAATAAACCCATACCTCAAAACATATACTGTATGATCTTATATTAAGCCTTTCCTTTCCATGTTTACTTGAATAAGGGACCATATTTTAATATTTTCTTAGCACAAAGAGCAGGCTGTCTATTTAAAAAATGCATTCTCATTCATTTAACAAGTATCGCTGAAGGTCTGATACAGTAGTTTCCTATTCAAGTAGGACTTCTACTGTATCTAATTAGAACCGGACTGTTATTATCCAAGTGTAACAAAACTTTAAAATAGTACTTGATTGCTGCCTGAAAGAGCTATCTGAAAACGATATTGATTGAGAGTGAAAAACTCAAAAATCTATCAAAAACCTCAAATACAAAAAGCAAGAGTGTGGCATTTCTGGAAGAATTTGCCAAAAACAGAAACGTAACACAAAAGAGGGACTGTAAATTAAATCTCTGCCAGTGTAACTACAGAATTTCCAAATGTTTCACTCGGCAATTGAAACCTTGTCATATTGTATATTATTCTTTCCAAGCGAAAGAATGTTAAACCTCAATTTTCCCCTGGCTTTTATGTGACATAATACTCACAAATCCTTTGCTGAAGTATTGCTTAAATAAGTGCTGGTAAAAAGCACAGGTCAGCGGACATTTTATCAATATAACATTCCATTTGCTGACGAAGCCTATAGTTATCCTTCCATGTGGTGTTCTGTGAATCTCAGGACATAGTATCTAAGAAAATTAAACCCCAAACTTATTGATATTAGTTTCTTGATTAGAGACATAGATCATTCTGTATCATTCTACAGCTTTATGAAAACAAAACATTTGAAATTTTGGGCATCAGAGAGTCTCTCACTCTTGTAATCATCTTTGCACAATCATCTTTGCAATGATTTTAAACTCACTCGAGACTAAAACTCTCCTGACCTTGGGTTGTAAAACAATAAGCCCCGCAGCAATATGAATTACTTCATGGTTCACAGATTTCTGCTTGCTAGGTAAAAACGTAACGCTCTGTAGGTTGCTTTCTGAACTGAGCAAAGCGTGAAATCCACAAATCAAATGAAAAATCTTCTCATAGCCACGGCATCACAGGGAAAAAATATCTAACGGGAAGGCAAAGCTGGATTGATGGCTGTTATGACAAACTGTAGCGAGAGCAAACTCAACTCAAGCATTTGGTCAATAATTCTTCTTGAAAGCCATAGTGCGTGGAATTCCTTAAAGTTTTCTGATGGAAATAAATCTATTAAATAGCAAGATTGGAAGCACAAACTACTGTATCGACTTAGTTTGCGTAGTGTTTTATTTGTTTCAGTGTCTGATTCTTTGTTCCCTAACTCTAATTTCTTGAGTTTTACAGTATTTGGAAATTTTTGGGGGAGGTTTTCACTATCAATGAAAGTTAAATGTTCTATTGAACCTTGTGAGACATTCTGTAATATACTGTACACCACGACTGCTAATCATAAAACATGCTACTGGTATAACTTTTGCATCAGTGACATTAATATTTCAGGGCTAGTAATGACCCAGTTGTATTTCTGTATTGAATTCCGATATGTACTGTATTGCTAGATTTGATAGATAATAGACCAGATCATGAGTAATGGTCTGACTCTCTCATAACATTGCTGCTTTGCTGAAAAAGCAAGGAACTGAAGCCTCTGGCTCTTCCTCACTTTTTGCAATGTGTACATTGCAGGAAGGACATATTCAGTCAACCTGTGCTAAAGTGGTCCAACATAGTACATCTGTGGCCTCTGATCTGCTGAGGTTTTGAAGGATCACGGTGGGCAAAGAAGAGGAGAACTGTTGCCTTAGAAACGACTATGAGCATGAAATTGTTCAAAAAAGAGACAAGTGTACCCCCAGAGGTCAACACTCCCCAGGATTATCAGAATGTTGTGTGGCAATATTTTCACTATATTTTTTCACACGGTTCAGGAAGAAGATATTTGGATTGAATGCAGTCATTAAGGGCAACCAGGAACTTAGAAGCAAAAAAGCTGCAAAAACTGTAAGCAGGGAACAAACAGGAGTCGCTCGGGGGCAAAGCAGAATCCAGCAAAAATGAAGCACACCCTCGCGCTGGTGAGAATGATCCTGATGGAGACGCAATCCAGAAGGATTTCATGATTAAATGCTTCTTAAGGCGCAGAATTCCGATTCCCCTGACAAGTAATTTTCACATTCAGCACGAAGAATAAAAAGGGATTTTTCCCTGTCCTAAAAGCAAAAGTGCAAAGTGTTTTCTGGTCCCAATTCTCTTCAGTCACGTTTGTGATTTGTGGCTTTATTTGTTATGTGTGAAGGTTGTGAGATGCATTTCAAAACGCGGACATTTCCAATTTATTATAGCATGAATGGTGCTAGGACAGTCCTTAACACATCATCCTGCGGCACATAAATAATATCGATTGTCAGTTTGTTTCTCTTAGTAGTCTTTTCTTGGGGGGTGTCTTAGAAGACACACAGAATGAAATATCTGGAATATGTCCAAAGCTTGTTAATGCCAAGTTGAGTATATCAGACTTCTTTAAATAAAAGTCTTTGGAGGTCAGATATTTGCTAATGTTTGGAAAGACATGACCTGGATATCTGCTTTTACCATAATTATTTATCCACATCTTTTCCATGAAATCCAGAAAGTTTTTGTTGTCTGATGGTATACATTAGAAAGATTGTTGAAGTATAATATTTTAGTGATTATTGCCTTGTTGAGCATTTATGAAACTGGGAACTATAAGTCATAGCTACTGGGACCAATAGATACGTCAATGAGATCAATAGTTTGCCCAAAGATAACTGCTCTGCAAGCTCCAACAACATTTCACCCACCTACAGTAACTGCCTAAAATAAAGTTCATAACACAATCTTTGTAAGCTATAGAAATGACACATCATATTAAGCTGAATAAAATGACAGCACTTGAGCCTGCAAGTTTTCTCCATGATTGAACATGAAAGGTTTAAGAATCTGTTGCAATTTTGGGTCCGAGGAAATATAATCTGTTTGCGAATCCATACTTTAGCTGAAGCAGCAGTGGCATCCTTATGATATAATATTTTCTACACAATGCAGGTCTCTGTGCACAAAAGAGACCACATTACAATTTATGCGGTACTTCACTTGCCAATAATTACTCCCCGTGCTGTTAAGCTAGAAGACTAGTCCTGGGCAAGATGAAGTCATATATTACATAAAGGAGGTTTTAGATGACTGTATTTCCAGCTGGGCTGATAGTCAAGTTGAGAATTATTTGCTTCCATGTACTGTATGTACAGTAGCACAGGTGTATCCTCAAAAAAAGAGAGCATGACAAAATGAGATTAAAAATAAACAAGATGAAGCAGCTGGTCACATGGAGAAAGAAAAATGCCCTGACAATTATCCAGTCAGACTTTATTTACTTTGGATACCACAGATACAAATAATAAAGCATAATGTAGAAAAGCTTGTGTGCAGACCACTAATGTTATGGCACGACAAAGGCAAACTTTGCTGAGCACTCCACAGTGAGCTGCATTACAATCTATCGCAGGTACCAACAAAAACTAGTTTCACAAAAGAAAAAAAAGACCGACTATTTTCTTCATGACATGATCCCCACAGAACTCTCACATACATGTACAGTATGCACACAAAAGCAAAGACAAACACGCAAGAAACCCAACTGATTTTCAAAGGCATAGAATATTTTGTACCAATAGATGTGATTTCTTTTCAGACATTGTATTAATATATTCTGACCAGTCAGGTTTTATTAAATCTTGCTGGGAAGATCCAAGATCACATATAGGTATATACAACAAAATGTATATGCCTAATATTGTCAGCAAGGAAAATTGTAATAATAAAAGAATATTATAATTTACTGAATGAGAGAAATGCTGAAAAATACATACACTCCACATATCACTGGGATCCAATTTTCCGCCTCTTTATCCATGGGCAAAGAGCATCCACTTCACAACTGATACTGAACAAATTTGTTGGTGACAAATCATCCTGTCACATTAGATGAATAGACTATACAAAAGTAATGAGAAAATTGGAGTTAAGGGCAATAGTCATGATTGAAGAATCAGGTTTTAAGTCGTTGCTACAACAAACCATACGACACAAAGTAAAATACCCTGCAAAGGATCTTTTTCACCTCACAATGATGCTTAATACCAAGCTAAAGAAGTGCCTTCAGTATACAACTACTGGCACAGGGTCCTCATGAATGCCCAGTAGGTTAACTGTAGTGCTGGCCAAGTGGGTGTCAAATTATCCTTTCACCACAGTTACACTGCCAAACATTTAGAGGCTTGTCGGCATTATGTCTCAGTAGTTTATAATAGCATACTGGCTGTTGTCAACACTATCTGTGCAGAAGTACTGTACTAGATCCTTGAATGATAATGTGAGGCAACGTTTAATTAGCTCATAACCTCTAACATGTAAACAAACCAGGTCAGAGCCTGAAAGACTGTGGTGTCAGCTGTTCTTTGCCACATATCCTTGCTTTTCCGTATTTTCTAACACACAACCAGGTGATACTCGATAGATATCCCAAGGATACAGAATCCCATATTTGCCATGTACAGTACAGTGTGCTGTCAGTGGAGTACAATGACTGCTATTACACCTGCTATTATGCTGAAAATTAAGGTTTGTTGGAATACAGTGTTCAGAGCAGTTATTTATTTTTTTCCAGAAATAACACCATATCTTTAATATCACTATTTGGTAATAGTAATGTAATTAGCGGAGTACTACAGGGATCTACTGTACTAGAGCCACTGCTCTTCCTCATTTAAATCAGGAGTGGGCAATTCTTGTCCTGGTGTGTCTGCAGGTTTTGATTCCAACTGCAGCTCAGCTCTTAACAAGCTCAATCCGCTTATTATTGGCTTAAAGAGTCCAATTTAACTGCTTCTTCCACCTGTTCAGATGCTGTTGCTTTAAGGAGTCCTAAAAGACCTACAGACACACATCTCTCTGGGGCCAGGACTGACCAATCCTGATCTAGGTTCTGGGTTAATTAGTGATCTGGTTTGCAGATGACACCAAAATTGGAGGGTTACCAAAGACTGGGAAAAACAAAGGGTTACAGGAGCCTGTAACAAGTTTCCCTGCCATGTGTTTGGATAAAATCCTCAGATCAATCACCTACTGAGAACCAAACGGGTTAGATGGACTGTATGGTCTCCTCTCATTTGTAACTCACTGACAGCACCTGCTGTATTACCGTACAAGAAGGGAATGCATCCCTCATCCCTTTCGTTAATAAAATGATTTTATATCAAATCCATAGAGTATCCAGAATGCAGGCTGTGCCTTCAAACAGTTTTGTCAGTGCAACGTCTTTTCTTTCATTGCAGTCAATTAGGATGACAAATTTACAATCGATAACCTGAAAAAGACCGCCAGTGCTATCAGGTCATTTTCTCTTCAAATGAAGGACAGATAGACAATGGGCCACACCACAGCCATCAGCACCTTAAAAAAATCTAGAGTGCTGAACTGGTGTATTCCAGTGTTGGAGTTGTGGCACATTTAAAATCAGAAATCAATTCCTTCATTTACACCTCTACCACTCACACACAGTATGGTTTTATGAATGACAGGCCAAATACTGTACAATGCCTGCAGTACATATTGTACTATGCATGTAACTCAGAAATTTCAATATTTTGTTGTTATGTTTGTCCTACTCAGTATGTAAGATTTTGAATTTTGTAGAATTTTGTCTTTTTCATCACAATACAAGAACAAGTTTCAGTCTTGAACAGTGGAGTAAAATCTTTACATCTGAGGTTCTAGTCAGCATTGGCAGTATTTAAATAACAGAAGCTGAGCATTTTGTTCGTGGATGTGAAAACTAACCTTTCCATCTGTCTCACAGATTCATTTGGGTACATCTGAATCTTCCAAACAGAAAAAAAAAACAATTCTCAAACAAAGGCTGTACTTCCAGGAAAAAGGATTATCAAACAAAAAGGAGAGAAAATGTCTGCATTGGTAAAAGTGAATAAAAAATAATATCTTCTAATATCTGTATCTTTTAATTGGTTTAGGTAAAGTTCACAGAGAAATTAATTTAAAACACTTCAAAGTGCAAGTGGGGAAAAATGTAATATTCAGGAACATTCGGCTAATTCTAAATATTCTTACACACATTCAAGCCTCATTCAAGAATTCAAACACTTTTTTGAGATGACGGTACCATCTGAGTTGTGCTTAATATTACAACTTCCTGTGCTCTGTTATCATATGAATACTAGCTATCAAGTTAAAAACACATAATTAAAAAGTGGTGGAATATAATTTTGGTCACCTTTGTGTTAAGGATCACATCTCCTGGGAGCCCCCTTCACCCCCCTTCACTGTGTAGATGACTAGGCTTTTTGTTCAATATGGATTCCCAATCATTTACCCTTTAGGAGAAATGTCAATTTTAATAACCTTAAACCCCTCCACTCTAGAACAGGCTAGCCATTTCGAAATTGACCCCTATTGGCACAAATCAAATGAAAAAAATGCTGGAAATAAATACTGTGGGCAAGAAGAAGCATAGAGTGGCACTTAAATTGTTATTGACTGCACAGGATTCATGCAGCACAACAGGGAGATATTTTTAACAAGGTAAGAATATAGACAGGAGGCTACAACCTTTGAATAAGACACATTTCATGCAGATACAAAATCAAACGCGCAGTTTTATTGAGGACTGTGTAGGTGCCTGCTGAACATAAAGTGATTACTACATGTCAGACATGTCTTAGAAAGATGTCTGTTAACAAACACTTAAGGTCACATCATGTACGTTCATCAAATCAAACAATGAATTTAAGTGTTGATGGAATATCATAAACTGATCTCATGTTATTGTCTGTTTCCAGTGTCAAGAAGTGCTGTTCTTTACAGTACTTACAAATTCATATATTAATATTAAAACCTGTTTTAAACATTGACATTGTGTGAATGGAATCATATCAACATTCCAATTCATCTATTATCACAAAACTGTATATTTATATTTAAGGTAAGCTCCTTGGCAACACAGATTCTAACCTGGAAGCAGAGTGCACAAAGCGATGATAGAGTAGGGAGGAGACACCAGTCCGTCACAAGGTACACACATAGGGACAAGCGATAGATCCCAATCGGTCTAGCCAACTATCGCTGGAATGTGGGACGAAACTGGCACACCTAAGCAAAAACAGGAAAAATATCCAAACTCAGCTTCTAAACAACACAAGCTAGAACTGAACCTTCAACATGGAATCTGCAATAAAACAGCAGCACTAACCACTCTGCTTCTGTGCTATCAATTCCAAACCATCTCAAGTCATTCCTGAGAACTTTGGCAATATGCCCTGACAGAGCAGGGAGGTTGATCTGCTTTAGCTGGTACTATCCTTTCTATATCCCAAACTGTGTTTTAATTTGATTCTCACATTCACTTGTTAATCAGTCTTGATTCTACCATCAGCCGGTAATAGAGATCTATAATTAAAACCTGCATTTCCTTTAAACATGTATTGTATTTGACAAGCATTTGTTGCATTTACTCTTTTAAATACTATTTCTTCATTCTTTCCTGACCTGACACTGTATATGACATTAGGGACAACTTATGAATCTTTTTATTGGGCAATTCTGGCTGCCATTGAAATAAATACATCGAATATAAAAAATACTTCCATGCAACTTCCACAGGGGGTTTAGAACTGTAATGTCCGTGCCAGCCCTAACATTTTTTATTGAACCTGTAAAATTCTCTCAGATCAATTTACAAGTACATCAGAAAACATATAGCAGGTTAGTCGATGTGTAGTTCTGCAACAAGAAGAGGCAGTCAGACAGAGAATTATTCATCCTGAGGGATATTTGGTTTCTTAGTGAACATATATTCCTCTGAGACACACTCAACCGTGTTTTTTCATGTTTGTTTGGTGTTTGCTAAAGATTCAAAAATAGCAACATATGACCTGTGGAAAAAGTGTTGCTAGACACTATTAAAAAAAGATCTGCCTGTTGAAACTCCGATTAGTCATCATTAGCATAACATATTACACTTTTTGAATCAAATTAGATTCCAATTTCTGTTTACAAACTATTTATAGCATAACAATAATACAGAAGATGAGCAAAACCAAAAGGTGGAATATTAACAGTTTTTTACATAGAATGGAAAATTCTTCTATTAAAACAGACCTAATGAACCTACTATATAACACCTGATTCTGTTACATTCCATTGAGTCAATGTCTTTCTACTGTATAAGCGTCTGAAAACTATTTCACCCATTTTAATAACATGAAAAGTAAAGCCTAAGTGTGTTTTAGGAGACCAAATTAGGTACTTTTTCAGCCATTAAAAATGTCTGTGGTATGGTACTGCATGACACACACATTAAACCCTGCATGAAAAGAAAATGATTTATCGACAAAGATATCTAAATCTTTTTCATACCGAGGGTAGTTTCTTTAAGGTTAATGGCTCCCGATCTGTATTCCTAGCTTCTGTTTTTAGGAGAGATTTGCCAAGTCTTGAATTCTAAATCTTAATCTTTTTGAATTTCCATTGCTCCATCTAAAGTTTTCATATTTTCATATCCTGGTTTCATCTCTCCTCCAAATTTAACTGATTTTTAATTAACTGGGAATAATGACACCCAAGAATTAAGTGTACTGAAAGGATTATGCAGTGTTTTAGTCAATAGAATTCGGCTGAACCCTCTTGTCTGAGGGCTGGCCAGTGGACAAGGAGACTGGGAGCCCCTAGCAGGAGTGCAGATGGGGGAGGAAGGATATCAAAGACCAAGCAGAAGGAGAACACTTCAATAATTATTAAAAGTTAAGGCACTGAGATGAAAGTGAACTTATCCCTCCAGCAATTTTGTTGTAAACTCCATTTAATTAATATATTTAGTTAATATTGATTAATGATTTTCAATAAACAATTACAATATTAATATTAATACAATTAATAAATAGTATAATGCTTACCAGTGCTTTTCATTAGTGTTTGAACTCTTTAAGTGTGTTTAATAGAAGAGCCAGCGGGTTTTTAGTAGAATGTGTATTACAGTACTGTACAAGAAATTAAATGTAAGGATTTTTTTTTACACAAGCACTGGCATTACCCTAGTGGATACTTTTCTAAATGTGATATTTGTATTTGGATACTCATTTAAAACTGCCAACTTTCTCTCCTTTATACTACTCGTACAATTTATCATAGGTACCATTATAAGGCCTCTGGTTTTTACTCAGTAAGTGGTGTTCAGCATCATTTATCATATAAAAAGTAATCTTATATCATTATGTGGCTCTTGAAAATAAAGTCATTATATTATCTACTTAAAAATACAGTCAATATTTTATTTACTTTTAACATTCATATTAATCAACACTTTTAATATATGTGGTTGGTTTATTTCATGCAACTAGGGAAAAACAACCACAATGTTTCTAATCAATTTTCAGAGTCAGATGGCTCTGTGTCAGCATGTATGGAAAGGTTTCTTGGGATAGATCAATAAGTGCTAAAAAAGCAAAAGCTGTAGCCTCTGAAAAAATGACACCTTCATCATGACATAACAGAATGACTCGGGGATGAAGTACTGTAGGTAGCCATTTGCTTTAATGGAGCCAAATCTTTTTCTCTATAAACATCTGCTTAATAAGTTGTTTTGCTTCTAGCAGGTAAAACGCCCATGATTTCAGAACTCAATAACTTTCAATCCCTGTTTTTCCTCTTAAAACCAAGTTAAATTCATTAGCGGAGCCACTTTTTAAAGTTGAATTTTTAAATTTGGAAAAAAAAGGAATTTGAGGTTATTGATAACGTCTGTGTCTCAGACTTGTCCACAAACGTATGAATGAGTGGCAAAACATTATCCCCAATAGGAATTGATGAAAAAACTGAATCTTTTAGTCTTGAACAGAGAACAGAACAAGAGAATCTGATTCTAGTGTTCAAAATCCTCACAGGTATTGACAAAGTCAGCATAATGGACATATGTACAATCAAAAATTAAACACAACACAGAACACAAATGAAAACTGTGTTTCAAACTAAGAACCAGAGGTGCTTTTGTACACAAAGGGTTCTGTGCTGCTTTTGTTGATAACTTGTTTTCTTTCAAGACATCCTTGGATCAATTAGTGAGCCCATTGGGCCAAATGACATCTTGTGTTAACCTTTCACACAGTATATTCTTATAATAAAAGCATAAACCGCAATGGAGAGAGTGAAGAAGTGTTTAGAAGCTAAGAAGCCACAGAAGAAGGTAACCAACACATCATCATAGAAAGCCACTCTAGGCTTTGTTTAAATGCAAAAAGATGAATAGTTTGCGATTGCTCATACCTTGGGGAACTATTTGCAAAAGAGGTTTTCTGCCTGTACAGCTATCTCCTGAAGCATCAACACTGTGCTGCGTTGCTAGTAATTTATTCATATCCCTGGCTCTGGCTCTGTTCTGGAAGTACCGGGGGATCTCAGCCTGCTGTGATGATCCCTCCGTATTACAGCGCTCAGAATTCATTTTGCTCAGTTCTCTTCCAGGGCATCATTAAATGTTCAAGTTAATGCGTGCATTACATCATGGCTAACTGGTCCCAGTGCTCCCAGTCTTGCATAAGGAAGGGAATTGGAGAAAACAGATGTTTCAGAACACTAGGAAATGGCATTGCCCTCTCTGAAAACTAATGTATTCGCCTGCCTTCAAAGTTATGAGTATGTCACTCTGCTCATTCTTTAAAAGAATATGTAACAGTTTCCTTATCAGTTGTCCTTGAATTTTTCTCCTAAAGCAACACAATTTAGAAAACCTAACGTACACATTATGTATTATGTAAAGAAATAGGATATGCTTTGTGGTCAATTAGATTTTTGTACATTCGTGCAGTTTTTGAAAATAATTTTAAACGCAACATGATTGTTTAGATTAATATAAAAAGTTTCATTTAGATTAATATTAAAATTGATCAGTCTCTTGAATATATTTAATTCTTATTAATAACAGTAATATTAATAGGTGGGTCAAATTGACCACTTTTCAACCCCATTGAACCACGGGACTGTGTCTTCTAAAGATACAGTCTCCAATATTTCAGAACTTTTCTTACATGGGCACCCAGCAGCTTTATCCTTATTTATCCTGAAAAAAGGAGTTAATTACTGATCAATGTACTGTATATTCAGAGTGAACTGAGTGTTAGCTGCCTTTGAATATATGCTGACATGAGAGAAAGTGGTATTTCCCTCTGTGGCTGGTGCACCTCTAGGGGATGAAGAGCACTGGAGCTTGTTAGCCTCAGAGTTCAACTCCCTAAGCCTGAGTTAATTGTGCAGCGCTGCTTGCATGTTCTAGCAGCAGCTCTGGCGGAACAGCATATGACTGTAGTTAATATAAAGACATTTCTGCATTCTGAGCTGAAGAAGCCTGACTTCTCAGGTTCAGTTAACAGCATTATCACCAAATATTATCAAAGCTGTTGACTCTTGTGTTCTTTGTTTTCGTTGGGAAAAACACAATTGTTGTTGCATGAGACAGCATTTTAACTTTAGATTGAGCTTCACTGCCTAAAACACAAATATGGACTATGAATACGCATGAACTATGTTCATGTACAGTATATCTGTTTTCCTATGCTCTACATCATAAATTCACATTTCAAATTGTAAATTTATATGTGCATATTAAGCAAATAACTAATAGCTATTTTTTTTAGAATTACTGATAAAAAGATACTGTAAACGTGTTAAGCTTTTTTTTATTAAAAGCATTCTCAAATATTTACAACAGCACTGAATTACAGTATAGCATACTTGAAATGACAAAATACTGTATGTTCATGACAAAGTGCATTCATGGTTTCTGAATTATCTCATATAATGATTTATGCAAATAATTAGCTCATCAAGGAAAGACATTGTGCAAAACCTGAGACAAGCCTGCTACTGAGACAAAACAAAAATATTTCACTAAAACAATTTTGAAATGAACCTACAAGGTAACAACAAATAATTGAGCAACCACCTTGATACAGAAATTTCATTGAGGCAATATGCATGTATTTCAAGTGCAGGAGCACTGCTGGAGGTTTGGATCAATTTACTGAATTAACAGTGATTTAAAGAGACAAAATATTCCTTGACAAAATCATTAGATTTGTCAAATTCAGTCTTCCAGCCTGAAAGATACAATTCATATACAAATGCAAAATGTCACAGCTTGCCATATAAAGAAAATCCATACATAAATGTTTTGTATTATGTTTTACTGTACATAATACAGAGGTCTCATCTAGCTGAAGAAATGCTTTCATATTACTAGGTCACAGGTGTAATCAGTCCTACCTGAGCCTACAACGAACACACTAAACACAACTCAACAGTTTTACACAATGAATTGCTTCAGACGATTCAGAATAAATTTAAGCATTTTGCCTTGCTGTTATTTTTTCCCCGGTTGGTCAGAGGATTCTTAATTGTTTGATGATTAGCAAAGATAAGGGTTCTTGCAGCTTTCCAGCCTGAGATCTTGCCCATATTTCTCGCAGCGAAATGGTTGGCGCACACTGACAAGCACAATTGTTTCCACCACTGTAAGAGAGCAGCAGAGGAGGAGAGCTAACAAAAGACTCTCTTTCATGTACAGGCTTTGTTTCAGGGGGAGTTACAAAAATGACAACATAATAGGTGTGTTATCAAATGACAAGCAAGCCTGGCATCCTGGCACACACTTTGCAAACAAGCTCTCTGTGGTGCCCTAATAAACAGCCAGCCTATTATGTTAAAGCCTTGCCCCAGTTATTTAATGAGGACCACATGGCAGGATATTTTCAGAACACCATGACAATTCCAATGTCCTAGTGTAAATGCATACACAAGGAAAGTGGACAAAGTGCACCCGCAATATTAAATAATATGTTTTCAGTGATAAAATCAATTCGCGAGAGACCAATTAGGATGGAATAAGGTTCGGATCTTGTACAATCCACTTCTACAAGAAGCAATTCTTTTGGTACGGCGGCTGTGTGTAACAGCGGCAGACCCTGGCCACAAAGCTGTTGAAATCAGCGTGAAAAAACAGGGTCTTCAGTCACCCTGGACTAATTCATCAAATGAAACATGTGGAGTGTATTCGATTTTTGTTTTAATTTTGTTTTTATATATATATATACTGTATGTACACCTGCCCTGCGATGGACTGGTGCCCAATCCAGGATATATCATGTCTTGAACCATTGCTTGCAGGGGAAAGCTGTGGCTCCCCCACCACCCAATATTGGATAAAGTGGTTTGAAGATGAATGGATGGTTGCCTTATCAAAAGGTTTTGAGCCTAATGGGTTCTGTATTATGTTTCAGGGAAAGACATAGTAGTCAAATCCAAAATTTTTTAGCTCTGCTTTGCAAAAGCCCATCAATTCAATTGTTTTCAAAACAATTCAGCTGTTAAAAAAGGGTGCCATTATAATTTTATTTATAGCTGGTTTTTTTACCTTGAACTTTATTTGTTTGACCAAAGAATCTCCAAACGGAATTGTAAGTGTATTATGAAAGCAATGGAACTTGAGCAGCAGATATTGTCTTATTTAGCCATGTACCAATAATACCTGCACTAATTCCACTACAGTTAGACATTCTAGATAATGCAGGTTGCCTAATGATTCCTGAATGCAACTTTGAAGACAGGTGCATTGGACAGTTATAAGCTTAGGTTTAGACCAGAGAGTGTGATAATGAGAGGATCCTAATTTTTGTTACAGCACAGAAACCTCTTAAAATGAAGAAACCACAGAAACAGCAACTATGACACGAAAACAACAAACAAGCAGAACATCTCTGATAACAAACAGCCTTAACCTTTACGTCTGTCAGTTTTAGACAGAAAATGGCATGTATTCTTATTAGGGGTACTTTAGACTCATGATGTCTAAAAAGGTAGGGAGTATAATTACTGTGGGAGTTTAAAAAGGGGGAAAGAACTGCACTGCATATGAAACCAGGTTTCCACATTGCTGCTTTTAAAACCTCATATAAAAAACTGAGTGGTTTTTAAGACAGTATATTTTGCATTTTATCTGCAACAGAAAAGCAAATACTGAGATTCACACAGACCTTGAAAATATACAAATAAAACATTTCCACTCTGTTTCTTTACTGGTGTACTTATTCAATTTGCTACCCGAAAGATATTACAGGGTACTCTGCTGTACAATTTCTCTCAATAAAAGAGGAAGACAAATAGAATGTGACAGTCTAAAGCTCCTTTTTTCATAACAGTACATCAACAGCACAACCACTGAAGCTGACAATATTCCATTTGGTAGACAGCTTAAAGCCTAATATGCTTAACTAATTCCACTTCATGCTCCCATTCGATTTGGGCATAGTTTTATAACAAATTTCCCCAAACTGCTATCATTTCTCTTCAATCCTGTGTAATTCATTCATAGTAAGCATGTTACACTGAGCTGTCTCAAAGATAAATTCCTGACCGCTTGAGCCATTCAAAACAGAATCATCTAGAACATTAGCAGGAAAACAAATCGCATTTATGGTAAAGATGTGCTTCGGTCCTGCACCACGTTGTCCATTCTCTGTTTCAGAATTAAATTCGTCCCGCAGCCAATATTTTCTTGCAAACTCTTTGTGACCTTTCACAGTGTGTATGTATATACAATACATAATTTATTACATTTTTCTCCCTTTATAGTCTGGGTATCTATCAGCCTGGGGTAGATGCATGTTTTATTTTTAAAGTACAATGTACTGTATTTTGTAGTATGCTTAGAGAAAGAATCAAGGCAGAATGTATTTTTTTAAAAAACAACAAGAAACATGTTAAGAATCCTCAGTCATACTGTAATGCATGTACCCACACCACACTAAATTTAAGAACGTGGCAAGATATTAAAAATATTTTACAGATATTGACTGAGATATTTGCAAAGTCTGGGACAATAATGTGATTAAAATATGATCAAAAGTTTTTTTTTCCCATGGTCCTATGAGAAACCTAAGGATCATAAGATAAAAGCAAACTAAACTAAATTAATCATTTTCAAAGAAATAGAATGTTTCGTTTCAAGACTGCTTGGTCTTTGATTTAATATTACTCCCATAGCTATCATATAACTATATTAAAAAAGACATCTATTCCTAGTCATACCGAACCATCTGTTCCTAATTCTTATTGATTAATCACAATATTCCAACAATGAGCCATAATTTATTTTCTGTGAACCTAAGTCTATAAATATATTTACTTTAGATGATTATTTAATTAATGCATTTTTCATTCTTGCTACAGTAAAGCTCCACAGCATACTGCATGTACCTTCCATAATATCCTTCCCATTTTAGATCTAATTAATGCTAATGTTGGAATTATAATGCTGTTAAGATTACTGTTTTGATGAGGTCTGCTTAATTTCCTCTTTCTTTCTGTCTCTCCCTTCCTTTCAAATATTTAAAGCTACAGCTTAGAAGCATTTGAAAGGGAGAGGAAACTCAAGACCAGTGTAAATTAGAGATAAAGTCCTGATCCAGTTGAGATTATTTGATGAATTGTCTAATGTGGTTTTAAGACATTTGTATATGGAATGGAGAACATACGTTTTTGACATCAACGGCTCTTAGGCATAATTGAAAGAGGAAAGCCCACACACAACATGAGCCCCTGAGAGAGAAATCAAACTGTACTACACAGTGTGACAAAAGAGAGACCTGCTAAACCTACTACTTCCATAAACAGATTAGACAGTCCTACGTGATAAGATGACTATCTGCCTGCCGTCCATATTTGGCACAATTTTAGAATTCCTGCTCATTAGGGGAATTAGTTGGAAAGATACTATGATTTTGAGCATTTTGTCCTTCTCTACTGTTTTAATATATGCAAACATCGTTAATGTTCATCTTTATAATATACTGTATAATATACAGGGGCTCTGGTTTCCTCCCAGTTCAATTTTATCTTTGTACACTACAGTATGTAACTTTTACTATTCCCTTGCAAAGTGAGTTTCCAACATATAAGCACAGACTGAGGGTAGAAAACCACTACTGTGCTGCTAATACACTATTAAAAGAGTAATAATGCTACAGTTCCAGATATTTCTGTACAGTTGGTGTTTTGAAGAGCTGTAAATTTCGAAGCATTAGTCCTGACCCCAAACCTAACTCTAACTCCTACCCGAACCCAGATGATGAGTTTAAACACTTCTGATTACAGCTCAAACTGAATTTTCAGCTGCTCAATAATTTACCCCAAACTGAAAGCCCATCACCACCTCCCTCTGTCCCTCTCTGCGAAAGCAAATTCCTTTTCAATTCTGTCTGAAATGAATGTACCCCTACTCCCCAGTTCTCGGAGGATACTGAGAAGGTCAGACCCCACAATGTCAAAACATAATCTCCACTTGCAGTACAACTGCTCTGGAAGAATTTATGCATCATTTTTGCCCTGACAGAGATCAGCAGTTAATCTTTCAGACACACTGTGTCTTTGGATGCTCTGTATTGTTATTAACTTTCCCTTTAAAGCTGCAGTTTCTATTTTCCAGGGGATTCCGGAGATTATCCTGTGATAAAAGCAAATGAGTCCTGTTAAAGGACCCTCTCCAAATCTATTTCAGCACATTGTACCACCATTAGTCTTCATTTCTACAGCATTTTACTTATTACATTTTGCTGGTCAGTGCTTCGTGTTGCCAGTTTTTATATATTGAACCGGATTGAGTGGTCTGAGCTGTACATTATACTTTAATGTCCCTCAGTAAATCACAACAATAAAAAGGCACCACAGGCTCAGCTTTGTGACACTCATTATTTACTATTTAGGGATAATGATTGTATTAATTAGCTACACGCTTGTGACATAATCAATACAGAACTGAATCCACTGCCCAAATCCAATTAACGTTAATCTGAGCTAAACCCAAAGTGTACATGAATTTGTACACTTTAACAATGAAATCTTTTGATTCTTCGAGAACTAAGATGCCTGTTTAGTAAACACACCCTACTCTATGTCCACAACTGTTAAAAAAGATAACCTCCCTGCACACACAGGTAAACACACAGTTTATTTCCATAAAATAAACAGAAGGTGGTATGGATCGAGACATTTACTCCTCAAATAAATAAATCTGAGGTAACTTGATTGCTCCAATGACATGATGTAAAAGTAAACCCAACTGAAGTGCTTTTTTGGCGAAAAGTGAAGAATTTCACATCTCCTGTATGTTTAACATACTGTAGCGATGCCTCATGCAAGCCATGATAAATGTTACTCCCACCTTTTCCAAAAAAGTTCAAAAATGTTAATTTTTTCTTATGGCTTCTTGGTAAAGAATACATTTACAGTACATCATAGTATGATAAAGTAGAAGTGAGTGTGGGCTTATATAAAAAATGACAGAAACTGATGTAATTCACATTTGTTATGCAAACAGTTGATTTAATTTCTCTCAACCCTTTTGGACCATAATGAAAGAATTTTTATTAGTAACGTCTGAGGGAGGGGGCAGAACTCACAGACCCCATAAATCTGCTGAGAACAGCAAATAAGCACTCTCCTCACCAGGGCCAAATGCTATCTTGAATCATGTTCTTACGATTGGTTCAACTCATAATATATTTATGCACAAGACATTGAAATGACCGAACATAATTTGTCCTCAGTTCTAGCCAAAAGCTCAAACACTCTTCAGCAAAGCAAAGTGCTGGTCAAGATTGTGCTGGCATAAGAAATAATGCATATTTAATATGCATTACATACTGTATATTGCAGTATATCGGAACATAGTGAATTAATGTCAGGGTTGTGTCCAGAAAATATACCTGGATTGTGATGGTGATATCTTTGGTTTAGGAAAGTACAAGTGTACTACTGTAGATGCACTGGGCTTCATCAACATAGTAAGATATTAATAAGTACTTAAAACCATACAGTAATTAGGATCTCAATCACAGGAGAGCAAAAACAAGCACCAATAGAGTGACAGGCCAATGAGCGGAGAAGGCTTATTACTAATTGAGAAAAATTTCTGAAGCAATTTTGAAGTACAATATACACAGTACTTGGTAAGAAACACGTACTGTATCTCTATTACTTTATTTCTCCTAATTAGGGGTCCTAAACAGTATGTACTGTAAGTCTTGGTTAACTTTCCACAGTGGCTTGTAATTGAAGCATAATTTTGCTTAATGGTGCATCTCGCAGATATTCATGAACTACAGCACTCAACACTGGTTATACTGAATGTCACTCAGACAGTAAATCGTGCAAAAGGTCCTGCACAGTTCTCAGTAGGGAGTGATGTAATCACTGTAAGATAT
Source organism: Atractosteus spatula (assembly GCF_055471065.1). NCBI lineage: Eukaryota > Metazoa > Chordata > Actinopteri > Semionotiformes > Lepisosteidae > Atractosteus > Atractosteus spatula. The sequence continues at coordinate 5,351,491 of NC_142732.1, read as the reverse complement.
ATTAAATCTACTAATTGCCAACAGAGGGCAAAGGGGCTTGAAATTAGACAGCTAATTTTTGGATGAATGTACCCAACTCCTTAGTTTCAGGGGATCGCAGGCTGCCTGCGCTGCTCCTGAATAGCGATGCCATTTTTCATTAAAAATTCCTGAGGTGTTTCCTGCACTTTGCTCTGACCGCCTGCTGTCTGCTTGCCCTGTCCAGGGGCTAAGGAGGATCAAATCTGACTGGATGAATGAGTTTGACCACAGTGAGGATTATGAAGACCGATACTGACACCCTGGATGTTGTCCTCTAAAGACATACTTACTTAAAAACATTGCATTACAGTTTATCTCCACCTTTCTCTTCTGCCAATGTTTATCAGTCACTTCAGTTATAAAGACCATAAAAAACTAAAGGAGAGCCAAGCTTCTTGTTTGCCAGTAAGTGTGCTCTCAGTTACACTGCAGTAACTGCGGTTCTCCTGTTATGCAGTGGTAATGGTCGCGCGCTTTCACAAAAAATGGATCATAAATAATGAAATATTACATGGATTTAGATCTAAAATTCAGGAAAGCAAAGGGTTACCATCTGTTGATATATAGTTAAAATTAAATTCTGCTCTGCGTATATTAACGAGCAGCTCTTCAGATGAAAGCCAAAGGCTGCCCATTCAGGCCTGAATCTACTGAACTACATGAACTAGAAGAAAGGCACACTTCACACTCATTACATCTCCTGCATGACAAAGTGCCTTGAATTCTCTCAGTTTTGGCAGCTTTGATTGTGTAGTTTAACAGTCAAATCAGTCTGGGGAGTGTAAAAGGGATGTCAGGAGCTTATGAAAGGTGTCACTGTGTTGATTTTTTTTTCATTACACAAGCGCTGTAAAGTAAGGTCCTACTAATAGCCCCAGTCGCTGTAGGTTTTAAAGAGGATTCATAAGCCTAAAATGTCATTGCGTTATTTCCAGTAGAGGGAGAGTAAGGAACTGTGCTGCTACCCACTTGTTCATCCTGTTGTTTTGCTTTCTTGAACTAAGACAACAGTCAAGTTTAAACGAAGGCCTGTATTTATAGAAAATTACCCACTGTGCTGAATTTAACTTGTTTTGTTCCCTAAAGACAAAACAGCACAACGAAGATTCCTCCACCTCTTTGCAAAGAAGGGCAGCAAAACTTATATGTTGCTTAATCTGCTTTGTGCAAGTGGTCCAGTGTTTCTGAGTGAATTGAAGGACATAAATGTTCACGGTTCTTCAGAATATTGCAAACTGTTTTAATTAACTGTCCTGTGACTTTGGCACTACAGGGTGAGTTGGTGGCAGCAGTACGCTTTATTTCCAGTTCCACAACTTGTCACTGCCATCTCCTTCTGTTTTGTGTTTTTCTTCAGTTTGACTATAAGAATATTTAATGAGTCAATATGAATCAAATAAAGGGAAGATTTGACCTTGGAAAAGGTCACTTTAAAGATATGATTGCACAAAGAAAAACAGCTGAATGTTTATCCAATTTATAAAGCACTCAGGGTCAAGTGTAATAAAAGGCACAAAACTTTCCATTGTTATGTCATGAATCAAATCTACATGAAGCATTAAGAACAAAAGATAAGATGCACTACACTCATTAAACTGGCACAGCACAGGGCTGTATTATAATACAGCTTCTCGTTTTGTCTGGATAGGCATCTCATCTCTGGACAAGCTTTTGTGAGCTGAGAGGAGACGTTTAGTCTATTATAGTGAAGATGTTTGAGAATATTCCCTGCTTTAAAATGAATAGCACTGAGGGAGAAGAAAGAAAAAAAAAACAACAGATGTCTAAAAATTACATTTTGGTAAATTAACTGATAGATTAGTTTCCCTGCCTCTGGGCAAACAGACAATAAAACAGTACAAGCAGGGACGTGGCTGAATGAAATTCAGGTGCTTGCCATTTTTCACTTAAGACTAATAACAAGAAACAGAGTGCTTGTTATTTACAAGCATCCACTTTAATAGCACAATGCTTATACTCCCATTAAACCACAGCAATTCCATATAGCTTTGGTGATCATTTATGAGATGTACTTGCTGTTTCTCACTTACTGTATTTACTTTTTTCATTTTCTTCACCACATATCCCTTCAGTACAATGTCATAACCCTCAGTATAATAAAATGTCAGCAGTTAAATGATCAGCTTTCTGGGATGTGTTGAATTCGTAAGTCACATTAATAACTAGCTGTGCCAGCCTGGTCATTCAGGCTCATGCAAAAGTGGTGTTAATAACAGTCATTTAACAGTAAATAATTATGTGGCTGAATGGTTTTGTCTTCAACCTATTGACCCCAGAACTTACGCTGGTGAATTAATTTTGTACAATGAAACAGTGACGTAACAAGGCTTATACTGCACACAGGTCTGTTACAGTGACAGAACCCCTTTCACGTCTCAGTGGAGTTGACTCCTGTTGTAGCCATTTGGGCTTCTGAACTTGGACAAGGATAATAAAGACATGGGTTGAATCCAAACTCTGCTACACCGGCCAGAAAGGATTCTGTCACCAAACACACAACAGTGTTCAGGCATACTGTGTATGATCCATGTGCACACAGCATCACACCTAATCACAATTACATCCAAGTGCCAGATTCATATAGATGCCAACTGTACCAACAGACTGTCCACAGTCCAATTGCAGGGCATTCCTACTCTGTTAACAGTTCAGAGCAGTGACATCACTGTAGAAGACTCATTATTGCCTATGACAAGCTCTGATACACAAGCTAGGCAAAATCCTCTCTACCAGGTTTTCGCTGAAATAATTAGCACATTGTCTAATGCATACAATAGGAAACTTTGATCCTGTAAATTTATTGTATTCAATTCTATTTAACACAATAACAAATTTCACTGTAAGAAAATAATTTCATCAAGCTAAGAGCCTGTTAAAATAGTGGTGTAAATAAAATCTGTGAAGAAAAGAATAGAAAATTGCAAATCATGGGCATTTTGATTGATTCTGCCAGTGGGTTGCCGTTGCTTCTCATTTTATTTATTTATTTATTTTTTGCTCCTTCCAGCTCTAAAACGCAAGGCCTTGGAGTCCATTAAGGGAGCAATCTCATCTAAATCTTGAATGTAAACTAAGCATTGCAAATGAGCACATAGTGAGCAATGCATCAAGCTGAAACACCAACAACTCGAGCTTAATCATTCCAGCCTTTGTAATACACCTCCATTTGCAAAGGAGCTGCAGACATCTTTTCAAAATGCATACTTCTGCAGTGCTTCTTCTCAAATGGTGCTGGGGGAGAAATATGAATGGTCTTCACATCCATAGCTATTAAAGGACTGGCTAGATGAGATACTGCACAGATAGCAGGAACACTGGTTATGTCACCCTGAGTCATTTGTCAGAATGTCTTTGGAGAGATTAGCTGTCAGATTAGAATATACCCCTGTCAGCTTTTAACTTTCAGGCAGCAGGAAAGGGTTATGATACTGTACAATTAGATCAGACTTCAGATGACTGCACACAGGCCAACACTGTGTTAGGTCTCAGACATTGTAAAGGACCATAATTATTTTAATCTACTGGGTAATAGTTATAGATTTTTTAAAAAACTAGTGCTTTACATGTTTTGCACAAATCAATCAATAATACCATTTTTTCTGTGGGTTTCTTTTTATATTGCAAGTAACCCAGAGTCAAAATGTGTTGGTGATATTTAATTTATTATACAGCTAATCAATACAATTGTTTTGCTTTACGCCTTTGTCAGTAACTGTTTTAAAACCAGTGTGAAACAATGAGCACTTTCATCTTGTTAAAAATTACCCATTTCCTTTAAAATGTGGTAGGTGTTCTTTAAAATATATTGACTAAAACCACATAAAGTAATTTAATACACAGTAATTGAAAAAAACATGAATCACACTAAGACATGTTGCTTGTTCAATCCATTTTACATTTAAAAATGATTGTACATCCTTGAAAAAAAATCCACAGATTAAAACATTTTTAGTTCACTCTTTATTTATAAAAGGTTTCCATTAATACTTGTACTTAGTTTCCTTCCTTGGACACCTTGATAGTAATTAATAATATACATTCCTTGTATTTATATATACAGTAGTATAGTGCTTTTCATCTCAAGGGATTCACAAGTTCCCCAGCACTGATAAAGGCAGATCTGCTACCTCAGCAGCCCCAGATCAGGAAGAGAAGTGAGACTTTTTTTCAGAGTAAAAGTATAAGGGGAACTTAAGGGAGTTTAGATTGTACTAGCCCAGAGTCTCATCTGAAGGTGGAGAACTCCAGTTTGTGCTTGCAAAGTCTGACCACCCCCTTAATCTCCCCCTTAATTCAATTGCTGAAACAATTTCTCACTCCTCCACCTGCTCTAATGTATAGTGGCGCCACTCGGACATAATTGATGCGCACACATCACCCAGGTGGGGGTGCTCTTCAGTGGTGGATGAAATCAGTCCCCTCCTATATATAATGTGCTCTCAGATCCTTTAGAATGAAAAGCTCTCCAAAACCGAAGGCACTCATTACTGTGTTTCAGGAGAAAACAAAGTGTTTTAGATCTGCAGATAATTCATCAGGTGCTGAAACGAAGAAAAGAAACTAGCAAATATTATATGACTCCTGTGCACTCACATACAATACAGTAGTATATTACTTACAGTAACAACACAAGCAGTGCAGCATCTTGAGATGCTACTGAACTAGGGGTCTTTTTTTCCTACAAATGAAGCCATTTTTCTCCATATGTAACATCTCTGTATGAGACCCCAGATCTTTGCTCTTTCTGATCCTCTCTGTAACAGCACAGATTTTCTTTATACTTGGTAATGTCCACTCTGCGACCAGGAATAATGGCCTCCCTTGAATGCTCATTGCGTATTCTCACAGTTAAGACAATTGAAGAAGATGAAGCATTGATTTGTCATTCAAAAATTAGATATAATGTACTGTCGCAGCAAGGAACAGTTAATGGTAAGTGAAAAACCGCTGCTTCGTTCTCATTGCAAACAAACCCACCTGGGAGACTTCCTTAAAACAAAATCAGCTATTAGGAGAACAACTGTAGCCATGTTGCAATAACTTGTTACCATTTTTCAATTGTAACATGATAACAGTGGTAACATCTAACAAGGAGATCCATTGATCATGTCTCATGAAATGCAGTGTGCTGTGGGTGGGGTCAAGACCAGAATGAGGGATCAAACAAGTGAAAGTATCCCAGAGAAGCATTATCTTCAGTTTCTCTCCATCTGCGTGTGAAAAATAGCACAGGAGAAGAAATCTCTCAAAGGCCCTTTGCAGAACAATCTCGTCTTTTATAGAGCAGGAAGGCTAATACTTCACGTTCTGCACAAAAATCAATACCACTCTTATCTGCGCTGCCATACTTTCCGGGTTTTTAATCATTTTTTACTCCTGTCGTGGGGAGCAATCAGATACACATTGCCATGTAAACCTTCTCCTATGGCATCTTTCCAGCGGCGAGATTAAACTGGGTAACGTTTCAATTTACAATCCAGGCAAGGCTTCTAAAAGACTGACAAAATAACAGGCGCTGGTATATTTATTTGGATTTTGTATTTCCCATTGTAAGAAATATGAGGCTATGCTTCAAGGAAATACTTTGATTCCAAGGCAACTTTTTAGGGCCATCAGTCTTGCCAAGCTTATCTCTAGTTTCATGAGCTATTACAGGACATCATATAATTTTCAAAGAGAGTGGAACATAAATTTTATAACTTGTGACAAAAAACAAAAATGATTATACATACTGCATATTACTTCACGATCCATTTATTGTTAAAACAAGCCTCTTCTATTTAGATATATCTTTCTAACTGTGCGCTGTGCTGAAACAATGGTTTTTGCCAAGAATGAGTAAATTACTTTCTGCAGATGGGATAAGATCTCAGCTCCATCGGGACACATACTCCCCCCCCCCCTTACTTTCCCTCTGGTTCTTTGTCTATATCACTCTTTCTCTCTTTAGAAGAATGTAGGCTTTTTACATGATTTTCTAAGTATTTTTAAAGCGTACACTTTGTTCAGACTCACTGCAAAGAACTGGAGCCAAAAATGTCATTCACTGAAAGGTGGCCAGCCTGCAAGATGCCAGTTTCTGTGGATTAATTGCTATTTAACACATAAAATATTCAGTGATTAATTAAAATTAATGTCTCCACAGGGCAAGGACCAGGTTTGTTGACAGGCCAGGCTGTTTCTGGAAAATATGTGGGTAATATCTTTTTTCTCAAGAACACGTCTGTTCAAAAGTAAGATTATTTATTAAGTTTAGTACTTCATTAAAAAATAACACTGCCTCTGATACGGTACTCATTGCTTGAATTGCTTGGAATACAAATGTGCCCTGCTTAGTAGGCATACTAGGTGTGTACTTAGCTTATAAATAATAGATTAAAAAATGTAATTTATTTTAATTTTAGCCTTTGTAGATACTGAAACAAATAAGAACAATGCACAGGAGAACTTTCCTTTTTCAGGTGATTAGTCATCCTTTCTGTGGATCATAGAACACCCAGCACTAAGCACTTTTGTTGAAAAAAAGATCTCAATTTTTAACACTGGAAAAGACGCTTAGATCAATTAATCTACCAGCAAGCACGCTAACGAGGCATGTCCTCTTGTCTGTACCTTTTCTTAAGGTCTCATACCCGGCCATGAGTATTTGCATGAATGAGATAAGGTTCATTACAGAAAAAAACAAGTCTCCTAAAAAAAAAAACAGTTCTTTGTTGCCATAACTGAGAAGAAGGATACAGAAAATTCGCCAAGCTTGTTTTTATATTTTAGATTTTTTGGGGGGATGAGATGGATAACACGCTCCCGAGCGTCACATCGGAGAAACGTGCCAGCCCTTATTTTTGCGATGTTCACCTGCGCTATGGCATCCAAGTGCCAGACCCGGCGTCTGCTTGTTGAGAATGATCTGGTGAGGTGGAACGCGTAACAGAGGAAAAATTTACAACCCTTCAGATAAAAACTCCAGCTTCTCAGAGCCGCTGCCAGTCTTTGAGTGGAACAGGTACTGTATGCCAAATTCCATGAGAGGTAAGAAATCAGAACATCCATCTATCTCTTTTCTAACTGTCTCATCCATCACAGGGTAGCAAGGGAGCCGGAACCTGTGCTGGCAATAATAAATACAAACAACAGCAAAAAAACACAAGATATGCACAATAAAAATACACAATGAGAGGAGATACAGTAGGAGCAGAGGGGTAAAGAATGGAACCAGTTAAGAGTTAAGTAAAGAATGGAACCAGTTAAGGATATGCCCTGGACAGGACACCAGTCCATCAGTAACTTCACACAGACACACACAAACTCACACCAGGGACAGCTTTCCTAGAAGCCAATTAACCTACCAGTATGTCCTTGAGCTGTGAGAGGGAAGTGGAGACCTTTGAGGAAACTCATGCGAACATGGGGTGAACATGCTAACCGCACATACTGTAGATAACACCAAGCCCAGAACTGACCCCAGGGCCCCAGCACTGTGAGGCCGCAATGCTAACCACTGCACCACCATGGCCACCTTAAAGAAGAACAATTAAGACAAATTAATCCACATGCATAACATTAGAATAAAAAAGTTAGTTGTTCTATACAGTTCTGACTGTATTGTTTAAGCTTTAAAGGTTATACAGCTATCAACTTTGGCTTTAATCTTCCAGTATGACATGGCTCATGCATAGTCATATCCCACACAGAATAACACCTCTGTCTTATGACTAAAAAGCATAATTGAGTGCCACCTTATATGCCAGACATATTTGAAAAATGGAGTTGCGAGGAAAATGAATATTTAAATACTTTAAAAACACACTGAGGCTTTGGGGAGACATGGCTGGCAATCTGCAAAACCTATCCATTTCAAGAGCTGAATCAACGGCACCGCAAGCTGAAGCAGCATCTAGGCCAGGCACTCAATACTGAGCCCATCCATCACAAGTTTTTCCCTGGCCCATATTGATTGCCCATGCCAGAGCGCGGGGCGGATCAATAGCTGTTTTCAAGGGGAATATTGTGAGGGGCTAAAGAAATTAGTTTATTTTGTAATGGTGAGAAACAAGATGTCAATCAGAGCCCACGGAATTCTTCTTGTACTCTATTCCCCATCCTGGGGTTCCACTCCGAAGGCAGAGCTAGTCAATTACAGCACACGCAGCACAAAAGCTTTTAATTAAGAGGAGGAACGAAACTGCAGGTTAACCATAATGTAGGAGAAGCAACCTTGTCTGCAGAGAGAGAGAGAGTGCTGAATGGTGCACTACAAATGTATTAGGAAATAAGTTTAATGTTCTCCTCCTACCCCTTGATGTTAGATCTGGGCTAGGAGTTCAGCTTCACTTTGTACTGGGCACAAGCAATCATTGTGGCAGATTTTAGTAGTATGCTAAAACAATGCCAACACCCTTTTTAAATGTACACAGGTGCTACTGTGTTGACAAGACTCTAAACAGAGAAGTAATAGGCGGTCACTTTTGTTTCTTGCAAAAGCCTGAAAGCTTTTGATTTATTTTAAGGAGAAACTTAAGCAGGGTGCCATTCTAGCTAAGGTTGGGGGTTGCAAGGTCAGCAATTAAAAAGTAAGAAAAAAAAACTGCCGCAATTATCTTTCTAATTTTGCTTCACCATATCTGGGATAAGCAGCTGATACAGCGACAAGTAATTAATGATTTTAAACGACACCAATTAAAGGAAAAGAGAGATTGTCTATGAACAAGAAATATAATACTATTTTTTATTTTTGAAAAAGTATTAAATATCTGTTTTAATACGGTAGATTGTTGAAAATCCCTGTGATGCACTGGCTTCCCATCCAAGATTGTACCCTGCCTTGTACCTATTGCTTGCTGAGATAGGCTCCTGTTCCCCTGAGACCCTGAATTGGAGAAAGCATTCAGAAAATGGACAAATGAATGGACAGTTTGTTAGATGTGAGATAAACCACATTCTCATACTGTATGGTAATGTGTTTTGTATTGAAAGCATGTTAGATGGAGCCCGCTGGTCCACCACAAAACTTGCGAATACATTGGAAATATTCAGTACCCCTCAGACATTCCAGAAGGTTTTCTGTAAGGCTGCAAGTCACAGTGCAGTTTGATGCAGTTTTGAAAAAGGTTTTACTACAAGGGCCCCTGGAGAGTTGAGCAGAGAGGGGTTCTGACTCCTTAAAGCCTAGCTTGGAAGTTCTCATCCATCTGGTCTTTTTTATACATTAACTGCAAACAGTGAGTAACCTCCTGTGCTACCATAAATGTCATGTTATGAAAAAAGTCATATTCAGAATGGATACATTTACACACCTGCACAGAATACAAACTTCACTGAATGTCCAGTTGTCAGATACTCCTCGGGGATCTGGTCAGTTCAAATAAAGGGCTTTCAGAGCCGCACAGTTACAAGAGATGGCTCTTAAACAAGAAGGATAAAAAAAACAACTAAGTCTAACCAAACACTGCATGACTGACGGCGCTCACTAAAATTCAATTTACATGAACTACCGGAGTGGTAAGGGCTGCCGGACAAATGCCTCTCAACCAATGTGAAAAAAAGGATAATCTGTCACAGTCATAAGGATTATTAGATGCCTATCTAAGCAGCAAACGTTTGTTTTCATAAACCTGCAAAATAAAACAATCGTACAGGGAAAGAAAGCCTTTCTAATCTCACACTTTGAAAGGAAAAGATGAAAGCAGGCAGTAATTTTTAGGGAAGCAGTGCCAAGTGCTATCCAGAGTGAATAAACAGACAAGTGTGCTGTTAAAAAGCTATTTAAATGGATTGCTCATGCTTCTGGCTCTTTAGTACCTCATTTGCATACTTAACTTGACACTGCATTTTCATAAGCATCTGCAAGCCAGACCCCAGACTTTTAGGAAACATCTAAACACATTATCTAGAAGTGCCAAGCTTCTTAGTTGCCAGCTTGACATTTATGGCCAACAACAACACCAAAACAAAAAAAAGCAAGTACAGTTTGCTGACATTTACACTTCTCATTAACCACATGCTAATAAAAATACACACTGGTGGCCTCATTCTAATCTCAAGCATCCCATAAACAATTCATTAACTGCTAATTAATAGGGGCCTGGTTTGTGTGACCACATCTTAAGAAGAAGTTGAAAGGATGTCGCACTGAATTTATCCTCCCCACCTACCTACCTCCTCCACATTAGACTCCTGTTAAAGGCAATGGTGATCCCAGTGTCACCAGCAGCTTACTTTTTTATTCTGCTATGGTATGCATTTCTGCTGTAATATAAATCAACAAACACCTTTTAGAATTTCTGAATATGTCACTTGCCTAAATATAGTGCATTCTAATATCTGTAGCTCTATCAATGTTGCCAGGCTGTAGATGTGTAGGGAAACTAATATGTTCAGTTTTTAAGCAATTAGTGCAGAATTAACAATAAGAAATGGCTCTGTAGGACTGCTTGTGTTTCTACCTTAATTTACTAAGTTTCATTTATGAAAAGTATGAACAATGTGTACTGTGTTCTTTGTTTTGCCTAGGCTTTCTAAGAGTTGTGTAATTAAGGGCCCACTTTTAATGCAGACCATTAATTACTTTTGCAACAGCAAAAGGCATTGGACCATTTTACTTTCCCCAATGAACTTACATAGATAAGCAGCTTTCCCAGCACTGCCTTCATGTGTTTGCATTCTTCATGATAAATGTATTGTATCTGGTGACCGGGAAACATTATTCATAAAATAATTTCCTTTGCATTTCAAAATGTACTGTACAGTTTAGATTTTAAGAAGCAGTTGATGTGTATTTGGTCAGTTTGTGAAAGCATGAAACTGTACTTTGCCTTTTATCAAATTATCAGGTACATACAGGTTCACTACATTATGTCGTGCATTTGATTGCAGTCCTAGCTCATAACACAGTAGAATTAATGTTACTGGTATCTGTACATACTCATGAGCTAATGCAGATCCACTGGGAATGCTGTTTTCTCCACGCAGTGTAAAATTACACAGCTGTCAGAAGTGTCGGTTTGCCACAGAGGTGTCTCAAGCAATTTCTCTCTAAAATGGTGTGGTAATTCTGATGTTTTCTGATAGCTATGAATAAAGTGGTGCTTTCTAGCTGTAAAATCTGTAATTTTCTTGGAATGCTTCAACACTAAATAATTTGTATACATATTTGAATTCAGTGTAACTGTGAATTAACTGTATACACTTTCCTATATTACAAAACCTACAGTATACTCCATCCAGTGTTCTTTGATGAGGAATCTAAACCACACTAAATCTTTATTTGTTAGTGAACACCACTACTGGTGACTGGCTAGCATTGTTAGAGTATATCAGCCAGCAGCCATATCACCCTGCAACTCATAACTGGCAACCCACTGAAGCTCAGCAGGTGTGAGCCTAGTCAGTACCTGGATGGAAGAACCCCTGGGAAAGATATGGTGGCTACTGGAAGTTGTGGTAATGGGACCAGTAGGGACTGCTCACCCTGCGATCTGTTTGGGTCCTGATGCTCCAGTATAGTGACGGGGACACTATACTGTAACAGACACTGTCTTTTAGATGAGACGTAAAACCGATGTCCTGACTCTCTGTGGGCATTAAAAATCTCTTGAAAAGGGTAGGGGTGTTACCCCGACATCCTGGCAAAAGTTTCCCACTGGCCTTTACCAATCACGGCCTCTTAATAACTACCACCTCTGAACTGGCTTCATCACTCTGCTCTCCTCCTCACTGAGAGCTGGTGTGAGAGGAGAGTACTGGTGCACTTTGGCTGCTGTTGCATCATCCAGGTGGGGCTGCACACTGCTGGTGGTGGAGGAGAGTCCCCATTACCTGTAAAGCACTTTAAGTGGAGTATTTCCAGAAAAGTGCTATATAAGTGTAAGGATTTATTATTAGTATTAGTCTGTTTTCAGCCTTGACATGGTCTCTTAAGTGCAATATACTGTATTAATACAGTGCCAAAATTCCATTCCATTTCTTTCTGATGTTGCATAGCCCATTCTCTATTTACCAACTTGTCTAATCTTAAAATAAATTAACATTTTAGGTGTATACTGCATATTTAAAATTATGAGCTACGCAGAGTTTTTCTTCTAATGAAAAACTGCCAATTTGAATGTAATGTATTCACATTACATTGTATTTACATTGTATTCAAGAAAATTTCATTTTTTTTAATAGTGTTTTTGGGCATCTCACATGAAAAAAAAGCTTCAATTATGACTTCTTTTTTAATATTTACGATTGGTGTCCTTTTGTCAACAACCAAATGTTGCTCTTCATGGACACCCACTCAGTAGATTAACATAAATGTGAAATTGATGTTTAAACACTTGGTAATCCCTTAATTGAATGCAGATTTATTCTAGCCTTCTGCTACAACTGGATTAAACACCACCACTGGGAAATAATGAGAAAATGTGGGTCATAATGTGGTTCTGCATTTTTAAATTGATTTTCCCCTTTTAGGAAATTTTGTTTTTTTGTGAACTTGAAATAGTTAGCTCCATTCCAATTTTCACATCCAGTTCTACAAGGAAGCTTTTAAACTAGTACTACTGTAATAATTGTCATACTGTTTTATTATGAATTCAGCTGTGAAAGTAAGTCAAAAGAGAATGTGTGGTAATAATTCTTAATACAGAAATACAAAAGTATTTTTTTCCCAGAGAACGGCTTAACGTGTTTGACTTCATCTTCAACAAGCTGAACAGCTTGCTTTGTCAGTTGATCTTTGTACAAACCTGATTAAAATAAGTAACTAAGGACGGCTTTTCTGAGATGTAGGCTTGTTCTGGCTGGACTGATGTGAGAATAAGAGGGTGTAATTCAGTAACTCTTTCTGGTAGTCTTGCTGAGTTAGTTTACCGTGGTGCTGAAAGATCCGCCACAATCCACAATGACAAGATGAAGGCTTTTGTCAGACGACGGCTCTGATTTATGCTGTGCAGATTGACAAGTACCAGAGTTTAACTGCTTATGATTCTTTTGGAAGCTTGCCAGCAACCAAAACTGCTTGTTGAGTCTGAAGCTCATTTGCAGCTGACAAGAAGACAAGGTACGTATAATGTATACACCTTGTTAAACTGCATTTTCCATGTGGAACAATTCATTTACAGTAGAAAGCTAAGCATAATGAAGCACAAAAGGGATTTTGCCAAATAATTTCACTCCTGTTGGATTTAAGGTACATGAGCCTTGGGATTAATATCTCAAAATCATTTCATCTCATGTCTCAGAGCTTACATCGTAGTTGATAAGAGTGTAGCCAACAACAGAGCATGTACAGTAGCAGTACAGCTGGATTTAACAGAGAACGTTTGATACCTCCTGCTGTTCACACATCAAGGCACAAATCTGATTCAAACAATGGAACTAGATCCTCGTTTTAACAGTTTAATTTTCATTGCATATACTCTGCCTACATTTTGAAAAGACTTAGCGAATTTACAGCTGGCTGACATCACCTTGTTGAGTCAAAAAACTTTTTTTCTGCTCTGCCTAAATGGAACAAAAATGAATAAAATTCTTAGATTTTAAAAATGTCCTTTTTATGTTCCATACCATCAAAATAGCAGTACATAGTGAACAACCTTTTCCAAACAGATGGTTTCAGTTCTCAGGAAGATGAACAATTCGCAGAGTGAAGTTATCACATTGGTCCATTTGTAGCTAGTGGCTTTGAAGAGATTAACCTCTGTCAAAGAACTGAAACAATTTGAATAGCCATCAGATATACAAAACGAGTCAACATATTTGTCTCCTGGCAAACAACATTTGAGTACTGTAAAGGTCAAGAGTTTGAAAAAGGTTAGCTGAAATTTCATCCTGTGTTTCACCTTTGCTTCATTTCAAAATAACTGCTAATTTTAGTGCAATTTTTCTATGTTTTACTAGGTTACTTCTTTCTTCAGTACTTGTCAAAGGGAATGTGATGCAGAAATGAAAATTCATTGCACATACTGAAAAAACAGACATTTTAACTTGAGATTGTAGTTTTCTTCCTATTACAATCTTTCTTCCCAGTTATGTGTACCAGTGACTCATTGTCTTTACTTGAAACAATGAACCCAGGGCTGTGACAAGATTGCCAGCAAATTAATTCGATGTATAGGTTTGACAAGTGTTTGTTTTTAAATCCCAAAAGCCATCCCTTAACCCATACTTGAAGAACAAAATGTGTCACTTCACAACATTAGCATTCAAGTCTGAGACACTGTTAACTGAGCACAATGACTAAAATCATCCTCATCAATGAGATGTACACAAGGGATGTTAAAGTCATTAAAACCTTAGTAATATATAATTTTCTCTAGATAATCAAATTGAATTATTGAGTCATACTTAATGCCTATGGCTGAGTTGTGTTAATAAGATAGCCTTAGCCTCATGCAAACCCCTATGTATATATAAAAAATAATTATCTGTCCTTCAATTATCTAGATCATTTCTTTCCTGCAAATATGTTTTACCTTTCTCTAATAAAGACTGCATATTGGTATCTCTTTCTTTCCTAGTGTGCATATATGCCATACATATAATCTGTCATAGGTGTTTTTGTACACAGATGAATGTTCTATGGCTGTTTTATTCATTCGGTCAGGTTATTTATAGTAAAGTCCCATTCATATAAAACACTTGCCTTGGCACGCTTGGCAGTGTGTTTCTAGGTAAGCAATAGGAAAGTACAGAGAGACTCGCCGTGAAATATTGCACAGCAACACTGGTTTCTTTAAGGAAGATTTAGAAAAAAAGGATAAGCATATCACATGAATATGTTAAAGAAGCAGTCAAAAGCAGCTTTTAGCCCCTGTGTTTTTCATAGCATTGACCTTTACACCCACAGTATGCTGCTGAAGCTCAGGCTCAATGAGTGGCTTGAAAGGGGAAAGTCTGACTTCCATCACATGAAACAAATGAGATTTTATTTCATTCACCTGGCACTATTTAAACCGATAGTTTGAAGCCTTTATGTATATTCTTCATGCAATTCTAGAGTTGGTGAATCATTGGCCTTGTAAAGTTAATGTACTGTACATCTTGGAGCTTCTTCATCCTGGAATCTAAGTGATCTAATTGAATGAATAAACACTGATTACAGCACCTCTTTTTTCTGCACCCTTTCTTTGTAATTGACCTGGGCACATACAGTATATTTTAAAGAGTACAATTACCAAAAAAAGGAATTATCGTCTTAAGAGGCCTGATCTGATAAGAACATAATCACATTTCAGACAGCGGAAGAGAAGGCCACAGTATTTGGCAATGCATTTAAAAAAAAAACATTACAGTATAAGCAACTACAGTATTTGCTACCCAGCAGGTGGTAGAAACTGATGCTAGATATTTGATTCTTATCATAATATATAACACGGGTTTTTGTTAGGAATTGACAAGGAATTTGAAAAATGCAAAAGTGCTTGCACCATGTGGAACTAGAATGGGCTCATTTCTGATCCCATCCAATCAAGCTGTTTGTTTCATACTTTAAACCCATGTGATAGGGTTGCAGTGTTTAAAGTTTGCAGGCCATCAATATTTTATAAGTGATCATTTATGATGCCCCTTATCAATCAGAAATAAAAGGAAGCACTCTAGATCAGAAAGAAAACGTCTAATCTTGGTTTTCTTTCCTACTGTGAAAAACCCAAATATAAGAAGAAACAGAATGCCATAATGCACTGAAAAAGCTAGGAGTTAAAACGTTCATTTCTATACTGCGCCTTTTAGTTTATCTGTGGATAACAAGGGTGGTCATGAAAGTGTAATTTAAAGAGCTCAGTGGCCATATTTCTACCGCTTTCACAATGCATCCAAATGTCTGTCTGTAAAGTATATACTGTACCAGCTTTATTTGTTGTTCAATATGCTGCCATCCTTCAGCAGTGAATGCCATAACTCTTTTTTACCCATTTTCTACATTTGACAGCGACTGCTTTTCCCTGGGATATTAAGACAAAGCGGTATAATAATGTTTCCCCATTTGTAAAAAGGACTATTGCTTCCAGCCTGATGAATGCTTCATTCTTCATTAACCTGTTCTATTTTGTTCGGGATCAGTCGTTTCCATCTATTACCACACCACAGCATTTTCCATCAAACCAGAGGCAGAGAGAAATATGGTGCCTACAGCGGGGCTCCAAGAAAAGATCAATGATTATGCAAGTGAAATGTAACTGCAGGAACAAGGCTTCTAAGCAGCCTTGTGGGGTCATATAGTATACTATGTTTCCTACATGAATAATTGAATACCAAGAATTCACCTTATCTGTCAACATTATTGACAAAACAGGCATCCCCAGCCTATCTACAACTCCATTCCAATTTCAAAGGTTAGACCATACAAAGAAACAGAAATGGCCTTTTTTTCTTGGAATTTAAATGTTGAAATCATTTCATTTGCTAACAGTTGTTGTTACCGGTCATTTTTCCATCACATCTTTATAATGGAACATGTACTTGAAATGTGTATTTGATGCTGTGGAAACAGCTGCCATGAATTATATCGTGCATCTGATGTACAGTACAGTGACTACAGTATATATATAGATTACAGCTTGCATTTGTGTGAAATAGCTAACATATTAACAGCATTTCCCTCTGTGTACACTGTGTCAAAAGATTCAAGGAATTTCTATTACAAGAAGCACATTATCTTAAGTAGCTGTGTTTTAATAGAGAAGTATTTTACCAGTTAGCTGTACAATAACGCTTAGCTTTACCACCTTGTATTGACGTGCTGGGTGAGTGCTTTTTTTAACTTCGCCGTATCCACTCATGTCACAGATGCAGAACTGGATAAACCGGTGAGCCAGAGCTGACCAAACTTAATCTGGCCTTTGTGCTGAAATGTGTCCAATCAGCAGAAAGCCAGCAGTGTCTGACTAAGCTGGAGCTCCCACAGGCTGTTATTAAACATTAAATGTTATGCTGTGACCATTGGACTGAAGACGCTGTATGTGTAAGCTTTGAAGCTTTGTCTAACTCTCTCTTCAGCCACAAACCGACTAAGTAATGAAGACTGGCACGCTTGGATACATGAAGGGAGGACGCAGAAGCGAAGCTGACTGCCAGTGAACAGGAAAGCAAGACAATCTTTCCCCTGTGAAAGCTGGAAAGTCACACTCTGCAGGGAACAAGGAGGCCACACTACTTGATGAGAAGTGCTGCTTTTCAGATTGTCACAACAGAGACTTTAACAAGCTGCTTATTTGTTTTGGTTTTTTGTTGCATATTTATTTTTGCCATTTAAGTCAAATAATAACCAGAAACACTAGAACAGTCCAGATGTGTCACATAGATGCTAGTAACTACAATATTCCAATTAATTGTTTCTTCCACTAGCACAGCCCAGGCAATCACATCAGAAGAGACCAGAAGAAGTAAAGTATGGTTAAATAATGCATGAAAAAATGCAGTATGTCAGCTTCTGAAATTGTGGCCCTTGATGAATCCACATGGAGGAAGAACATCTGAGAAGGATACCTTTGAGACCCAAAGGTGTAAGTATGAGAAAGTAAAGCAGAAGCATTGAAATGAGCTCACTATCACCAAATTACACCGTGCACGATCTGATCTCTTCCGAGCAGTCACCTGCTCAATCTGCCGGAGAGTGGTTTGATCCATCTCATCAATGAGTCTAATCAATCCCTTTGGGCTCATCCTCACCAGTGAGGGATAGTGAAAGAATGAACTGAAAATACCAAACAAAGCAGATGTCTTTGAGCTGAAACAGAAATGAAATGAGCATCAATCTTCACTAGTCACCAATAGTGAATGGATATTCCAAATCATAAGGACAGACCTATAACGCTCAATCCATTATGTTAGATTAATTTGGATGATATTTGACTAATGTTTAAATTATAAATGATATGTAAATGATCAACAGAAATACCAAGCCAAGTGAGCTAAAAACATGCACACTAGATTATCTAATTCCATGATGACATTCATCAATCAAAGATGCCACAATGTAAGAAAAAGGAAAAGTTTCAGAGGGTGATTTTTTAAAATGTTATTAATTTTTTTACATAAAGACAACATACAGTTGACAAAAATACAAAGAATGAGAATTCAAAAAGGGAAAAATGACATCTTATTGTCCATCCAACCTCGCAAATAAGAATTTCTGGAGTATGAAGTCAGTCCCACAAGACTAAAGATGTTGTTCCTGATGATTGATAGTACAGTAGCTTAAGAACAACCATTTGAACCATCATTTGACAAAAGCTGTCGAGAGCTCTTCAACAAAGTCAATATCACAGCATGCTCACAAAACACGTTCCTAGCTGAAGTTCCCATTTGCTTGTGTATAGAAAATGGGCATCCGTATTTTATTTCATTACTTTATTCAACAGCTCAAGAAAGCTTTTAACATCTAACTAAAGTCGTTCAGTCCTAAGTGGGACTCAGAAACAGACAGTAGAATTTCTCTCCTTGTCCACCTGACATTGTTACTAATGTTACTACACATAATAGCTATCTTGACCTGATATACAGTACCAGAAGACGGTCAGATTGCAGCTGATAATCTTTTAAATCATCAAAGCTAAAATATGTTTCCTCCTACTCAGCTGTTAGACACTCTGATCTAGGTGGATAAAAGCAGAGGTAATCGTATCAACTTAATCACACAGATCACATGAGGGCTGCATAGCTTTGAGTGGATGCCTGGAACTGGCACTCTAGGACTAAACATTAGTAAGCATACACACAATTTGAACCTATCCTAATTTAGAAATGCAATTGGGTTATTTTTATCTGGTTGTTCATACAGTACATGGGGGAAGGGAACATACCACATTCTGATGACAAAAAGATATTGGACTCCACTGAGCTCTGGGAGTGGGACTGATAAATTAAGGAATTTAATGAGACGGAAGAGATGGCAAGTGGAAGAGATCATGTGATCTTGTTTGCGTAAAGTCTTTTGCAGCATTAAAATAAAGCTGGAAGTAAAGTATCCCATTTCCATGTAAATATTTATTCAGCTGGTGTTCAGAGACCATTTGAAGCTGCCTGGTTCATGATAAGTGGACCACAGGGCCTCATTAAAATCGAGACAAATATGCGCAGAACTGCAAGACATGATACCTCTCATTTATAAGAAGTTTAGTGTACTGTAGTGTCGTCGTAGCTGACTTGAAAGAGGAGCAAGAAGGTTATTTTCCAAGAAATTCTCCCTCATGTAATAAAACATCAGATAAGAGTCAGATGTGTATCTGGCAACACACCCAAATCTCCTTATTAAAAAGGTGTGCTTCATTTCGACTTGGCAAATAAGGAACCAGAAAACAAGGGACCTGGAGCCAAAATTTGTTTGCTCCTCTAGAAGAACTTTGGTCTTCATGGACAGTGGGATCCCTCTGTTTTCTATTTCACCTCTGATCTTATTTATTTAATTAAAGTCATAACTTGGATATGAGTCCAAATAACCAATTTTTTCTCCTATTTGATATCTAACACATAAATAACTGTAAAACCTGTAGGAATCTGGCCCTGGACTTGAGTTGCCCATTCCTGTACTCATGATTCATCTCATTATCAACATGATTATGACAGAGACCTACAGTAGGCCCAATAGCACTAACGGAATTTTAACTGGACTGCTGGGCGTCTGAGTTCAGAATGCATGTCATATTTGCTTGCCTCTGAAATAGTTTACCCCAGGATCCTCAACGTGCTTTTATCTGTGCAGACTCAGAAGAAAGACCTGGCAGCACAATACTGGGTACATTCATTAGACCGTACTGTGCGGTGTACTCCACTAATGTAAAAATCACTTTGTTAGGAGTGATAAGCACGTCTCCTCTGAGGCTTGAACAAAGATACACTCTCTATACCAAAGCATGTCATGTGCAAATTACAGAGCACTCAATCATCCATGTCGCATCACTCAGAGGAATTATGTTGTGCTTAATGTCCAGATAACACAAATTACTACTTTCTGAATGAACTGAGCCTAGGAAGCAGTTTGTTTTGCATACATTAAACACATTATTGACACCGCCACAGACACCCAGCCAGGAATGGAGTCAAAAATAATTGGCTGAAGGATTACTCTCACAGTTACAGCACTCGCTTAGCCAAGGGAAGTGTATTGGGGTGGAGGTAAACCCGATGCATTTACATGAGCAGAATGCTGACAAACTGGGACAATTCTAAAAATCCACAGTGGACATAAAAATAAAGAATTGTTCTCTCTGAACGCCAGCGCCCGGTAATTGACAAGTGAGGAAGTGAGTTATGTCACAATTTGGTGGTATTCTGCCTTCTTGTATGCGCACACACACACACAAAAAAAAATCTACATCTTATGAATATGATTATCGGGAAGCTGGCTTTCAGTGTTTCAGAATGTGAAATGTGTGTACAAGAACAAAGGAAACCAAGACAGACTACAAAAGAAAGAGATCAGGGAAAAAGTAGTTTGCTTTCAGGATAAAATGCAGTAAAGCACAAAAAAATCTATAGTTTCAAAGGGAGAAGGGACAAATATAAACGAACCAAATCCTGTTTTTTTAGTAGCTCTGCTACTTTCAAAGAGCTTTGCGATTTCATGTCATTTCAGTTATGACGTTCAACGTTTAGGTTATTTGAATATTTGATAATTGTTGCTATGAATGTAATTGCTGGCAATTTGTTTATACCTCACAAACAGGCTTTTCATGGTTTGGATTTTAACAGGGAAAACATTTTCAGCTGCGACCACATCAAACTGAATGATAAGCTAATAAAACACAAATTACATGTATATTTAGATTGCAAACGTCCTTTATGATTTTAAAGCAAGTTGTATATTTAAATTAGCCACTGCATTATTGGAAAATATATAAATGTTCTTACACATTAAATCCAGATCTACTGAATATGTCAAATTATTAATAAAATCTTGTGCCCTAACTTGAAGTGATAATATATTATATCACCAAATATCCAAATATGTCACTGACAGGCACCACCACCGCAGGGCTATCTGTAAAAGTGACAGTATATTCACTTTGTTCACAATGTTCATTCATTGTGCTTTTATGTGAGCACTAGATGAAAAAATACTTATAGAATTCTTTAGAAGCAGCTTTACTGCTTTCAATCTGAACTGTGAACACATGCTGTAATTTAGGAGGGAAATACAATTTTGTTTTTGCAATTATTCCTTACTATCATTTGAATCGTATAATATAAATTGTAGCGGAAAAATGTGGAAAGACTGCAGTCGCGCTTCCCAAAGCACTTCCATATCCCGAACCTGATACTTCTAACAATATCAATTATTCAGTTTATTTATTAATTTGTTTTAGTACTGTATTTTCTCCTAAGACTTACTTGCTTCACTACAGCCTTCTTGCAACATTATTGAATTACAAGGCTCTCTAAACATTTGGGAATTTAAAGCAATTGCTGCTTTTTAAGCCTCTTGTTCATGATAATTCATTAGAATTTGTTTACATGAGGAACAATGCTTTTTGCTTTTAATTACATGTGAACTACAAGGTCATACAACACTCTGAAAAAATATCTGAGTAGCTGAGCAATACTAAATGAATTCAGATGTTTCAATAGATATTGGAGTATTACAGCTGCATTATAGGCTGAGTCAATAAGGTTATTCAAGGTTACTCATATCAGGAAGATACTTTTAGTGTATTATTTGTAATATCACTTGAATATGACCATGCTGAAAGCACAGGGAAAATGATGCCTATATTCTATTATAAAATCTCTAATTATAAGAGTACTTTGTGCTTTAACAGAATGTGGCTACTTACCATAACTTTCTGCACCACACCTCTGACTACGGACCTTCAGTACAAAAATGGCAATGACGTCTGAATTCCAAAAAGCAAGAGATAAACATTTGTCATCTAATGCCTTTGCAGTTTTCAAATTGCTTTCTAAAAACTATTCCATGTTTTATATTAAAATCTTCTGAAGAAATCATGTCAATCAGGTAACAATTGATAATGACACACCAATGATGACCTATTGCTGCAGCAGGTAAGCTGTTTTTCCTTCCACTTTGCCTTTTAACAGAGAGAAGGGAAGAATACAAAAATGATTTCACCCAGAGTGAACTGAAGCTGACTGCCTGTGTCTTCCAAGCATTTCCCACTCCTACATTACCTTTCAATGCGGAAAAAAATGGAGACAACAGACTGGTGACAGCTTCTTTGGTTGGGCATGGACTGTAAATGAAATCGCTTTTCGACAGAGCCTGACACAGGGGAAGAAAGCACAGGGAGAGAATCATTCTGGGTGCTAATAAAATGCTAATCCTTGCCATTTCACCTTCAGAAATAAAGATGGGGGAGGGGGGACTGCAAACAGAACTGTGTAATCTTTTCCAAAACGTGATGACTCATGGATTTCAGTTGGCATCCACACACAATCGACAGTAAAAAGCATCTTTTGAACTCTTCATATCTGGAGGAGGCAGAGGCAGCTGGAAGAATTATAAGGTAGAAGGGCTTTATCACCAAAGTGAACAAGTCAGAAATTACAAGGTATTGGAAACCCAGCGGGGAGCACTCAGTACTTCACTGTAGAGTTGCCTTGTGCAGTAGCAGATAGGAGCTGTGGGCTGTGCTTTTCTTTGTTGAATTTTAATTTTCCTCAGCCACCAGAATCATTTAAATTCAGGTTCAGTGGGAGCAGGTGTAAAAAAAAAACCCAACTCATGTTAACAATTCTGAAATGTAATCTACTCTAGGAAGATGGAACCCAGAGCACCTAAATGGTCTAAATTCAAAGAGTACTGTATTTACATATTCTCGATATGTAGAGGACTGTTTTTTCCATGTGACATATTACTTTAATATTAAAAGGGGTTAAATAAAGAAACTACACAAATAATATGGGTCAGAATATTCTGAGTAGGTGGTTGTTTTATCCACAATGGTCACCAAAGAAATAGATTTCCAAAGAACAATTTTGCTTATTTAAGTGCTGCTGGTGGAACAACAGGTGTCACTCACCTCTCTGAGCCAGAATTTCCAATCCAACTTCCCAGTATGGTGAGCAAGGTCACTATGCTGTAGGAGGTCCTATCTTTCAATGTGAAGCTGGTGTCTTGTCTGATTGATCATGATCTCATGGTGTTGTTGACTCCAGTGTCCTGGCTAGATCACACTCTGGACATGCGCAAAGTCGCCTCAACTTTAATCGCTAATTAAACAGGTTCTCAACCTGATCCATTATGTAGTGGGACTGTTGGTGCATAATGCCTGTGTGTACAGGAACACCCAGGTGAGTACCCTGCTTCAGGTGTGGAAGACATAGGTCATCTGCCATATGTTTTATCCATTCATCATAGAGAATAAAAGATATTATATAAATGCAAATTAATTAAAACCAATACAAGCAATTATCCTACTGCAGAAAAGTAGTCATCCAGTGGAAGTTCATAGGCACAGTAGTACACATAACTGGTAAAACAATACTATATTACAGTATATGGTATACAGTAATATATTATATGAAGGCCTGATCAGGATTTGTTTGCTTCTTTTGTTTTACTTCTTTTGTTTTACAATAAAGTTCTCTCTTATTATGAATCTCTCTGTAAAGTCTGCTCAGTAGTTCAGAATCATTAGATACTGTCTGAAGACAGTGTCTATCATTACACAGAAATAACTAGAAGTCTTCTCATTAAACTGCTGCTTAATTTCTTCTACAACAGTGGCCAGTCTCAAGATTTGCATTTGAAAGCTATTATTGCAGGGAGACAATTCCAACTGTTCACCTATATTAAGGTTCTTTGAAGAGCTTTTGAACTGAAACACTATAATTCTGAAGATCTTTTTGCAAATTGCAAGGCTGAACATCAGAATCTGGGTGGAAGATTATATTGCAACTGCAAATTCTGTTTCTTTCAAAAGATGGTGGTGCCGTTAAAGCTCTTTCAGATCTGGTTATATTTAATTTGAAACCTTTAACCTTAATCCTGTAATCTCCGACTGAATTAGGAGGGTCTATTCAACACAGCTTGCTAAATCGTTAATCAAACAATGATTAATTTCTTTGCCCAACACATGTCAGCAATCAAATGGTCTTTTGTTATGACAGATAGCATTTGGAAATACATGCAATAAAAGTAGTGTTCAGCTGGGTAGTACATAATTCTGAATGTCTTAGATATTTTGGAGAAAGTAACTGTCAAAACATTTCTCCTCATTCTATTGTTGCTATGGCAAACTGGACAGCAGAACAGCTGAAAAACAGTTCTAAATGAAAGTTTTATTCAAGCACTGTTCTGTAAGATATTAAATTGTCATATTACTGGAATGACATTAAAGGAAGACATCTCCAGTAGGTATATTTCATTAAATGAAACTGCATCAGCCAAAGCTTTATAAGAAATTAGAGCCCAGTCTTTAAGTAGAATTCTAAGTAATGTACAGTACAATGCAAAATACTAATTTCTTGATCTGGGATCAAGCACTATAACTTCTTCTGCTGTTCAGGAACAACATTTCTCATTCAAATCACAAAACAGTCATAGCTGTCAGGACAGATCTGTCAAGAAATATCTCAGCCGAGACAATGGCAGTCATCACCCCCAATCATCATGATGTCCTGTATGTCATCATGAACAAACTGTACTGTATGTGTGAGCATACATGTGGGAGAAAACTAAAATGGATTCATTTGCTTTGAAGTGTAATGCAGTTACACCGTGTACGCTAGTTTGCCACTGTAAATTGACAACAATTATTTTGCTTTCATGTTTATTTTTTTCCACCAGTTAAGTCTTTTCCTGAAGTCTGCTTAAGCTGGAAGTCTTGTTTATTCATGTTTGAGAAATACTTGACTATAACACCCTCAGCCAGAAACCTCACCTCAGCTGAATGCTCATACTTTCTGAATAATCTTAGAGTTAACGATGACATCAAAGGAGCAGGCTTTTAAGATGTGAACGATTTGGTGCAAATTCCTCAGAGCCACATCATGGTTGGTATTGTTGAAATTTCCCTATTACTGCTAGAGAAAATGGTCACAAGAGCCCTGTAAGTATGTACTGTATCACTCCTGGCTCAATTAAATGTACTTTCTCATTTCAAATACTTACCTCATTTCACAGGGATTTGAATGTGTGGCTTTGATGCTGACATCTTTTGGATCTTGTTGCCCTGAGTTCCTCCAAAGAACCAATATTTAATAATTTCCATAATTATAATATATGATACAATCTAATTGAATAGTCTCAATTAAATCAAAACTGGAAGGGCAATCCACTAGTGAAACATGTGAAACTTGCGAAGGTGTTGCCCAAATAAATTATGTTCTGTAATATAAAACGCAGAGTCAGTTAGATGCACACTAAATAGTCCAAAATAAAATTTTCCAAAAATCATTTGGAGTACAGCGCATGTCCCACCAATATACTTTCTATACTGCTGAATTAGACCAAAATGATTCAATATGGGATTATGGGATATACTGTACACCACTCAATTATTATTAATGGTTTATGATACCCCAGAAACCTTTAATGAAATATCTTCTTCAAGAAAACTATGTTATTTGACATTTTTTTGGAAGTTTTGGAACTTAATGACATTAAGTGTTGGAAAAATAATGTATTTTCAAATGTAGATCTTATTGTAGGCATTTTATTTAAAACACAAAAACTTCCCACAGTAATTTACCTCAAAATACTGTTTCCGAAACTGTTTATTTTGGCAAAACAGATTTCTGCTTGTGGTCTGTTGTTAGTGTGGAAGGGATGTGGTTAAACACATTTTCATCATTTTGCTCAGATGTTTGCTCAGAGGTTTGCCCACTATTGCTCCTAAGGGGAAGTTTGAAGAATATTACTGAGAGCATTGTTTTAATCCAAGACTGCCATACCAGTCATTTTTTTAAATAATGCAAATTTAATCTGAGTGATTTGTCTGTCTTGAGAATGATTGACACGGTACATAAAAGGACACCAGAGAGATTCAGCAAGAGTACAGAGATAATTAATGGGATAAACACATTATAGAATGGAAATGAGAAAAATCAGTGCTTCAAACTTCTATGATAAAAATAAATTTACTGCCGTCAAATAAATCTAATTAATTTATTGAGCTACTGAGAAATGCTTTGGGAAATTGGAAGGACAGTAAATAAAACATTTCCTGTCTTATCCCATGTGTCCATATCAGATTAGAAAGAAAAGAGTTGTTAATTATGAACAAGATATTATATTCCTAATTTAAACACAAGTTGTGTTTTATAATTGTCAGAGTGAATTATTAATATACTCAAAGAATGGTTTCAGCAAAAATCTATACAGCTTGTATTAAGT
This sequence comes from Atractosteus spatula, assembly GCF_055471065.1. Lineage (NCBI taxonomy): Eukaryota > Metazoa > Chordata > Actinopteri > Semionotiformes > Lepisosteidae > Atractosteus > Atractosteus spatula. The sequence continues at coordinate 5,325,171 of NC_142732.1, read as the reverse complement.
TAGGAAGAAATACAAATAACCATAAGTAGTTCAACTAGGTAACTGCATCAGCACGCGTATGTTGCAAAGGAACACATGTGAGGCTCCACAGATGAAACATTGTGTTTCCTTTCTTCTCTTTTCAGCCTGGAATAAAACTTTTACTTGTTCCAAATAACCACAATGCATATACATTTTTCCATGATGTGTTAAAATTTGTATTTGCACCAAAAGTGACCAGTAGTTTAGGATATGAACGCACAATTAATTTTAATTTACAATACACCCCCTTTAGACCGTGTATCCAAACCAGCAATTCCGAAATACTGTAAATCTTTAAGTGCAAAGCAACTATTTCTATCTCCCCCTCCCACCCTTTTGGCTGGTTAAAGACTACTGTACTGCAACTGTTAAAGGGGAACTGCACAGCTATTTTTACATTTTGGAGTTATAATCAATCAACAATGATGCGTGTACAATCTCCAATTTACATCACAAAAGAGAGGTGAACTTTCCATGTACTGCATGTGTAGCGCCATATTGACGTCTTTGTTTACGATTCAGAATGAGGAACCAAAACTTCCAGTGACATGAAAGTGGCCTATTACTGTACATTGTAAACATTCTTTAGGCCAAGCGAATTTTGCTACTATATTAATAGTAAATATTTCCATGAAACCGACACATGCAAGGCATACCATGTTTCTCGTTTGCTTACAGCCACTAGTGAGCAGGAAGGGCCTCTTTCATGTTACAATTTGTGCAAACACGAGCTCTTGTCCTTGGTGAGACCAGCGGTTTCTCGTCTGCCTGCGACAACATGGACATTCACAGAGTTTAAGATTTTACACTTAATTCATATTTGAAAAACCGCCAATTAATTTAGTCACCAAGATTTAATAACAGTTCAGAGAAATTAGGACTGCATTTTCCCCTTTAAGGAACATATTTCGCGCCTGCAAATAATTATACCGGATCTTAGCTTTGTGGAGTCAGTAAGTCCTAAAACGTGCCAGCAGTCATACGAGGTAAAGCAAATGGTAGTATGTCAATATAGTATTTTTGTAGACCTGTAACATGTAACTTGTAAGAAGACTCTTATTTTTTCCGTTTTTGGGTTGTCTTGGGGGTGGGGGGGTTGCACCACATATTTCAGGCTGTGGTATTGCGTCATCTACCTTATTTTTAGCCTTGAAGGGAGAAACTCACATATAAATGAGGCTGGATGAAAATTCAATTCATATTATAAATCTATAGCAAAGCACCTCATGATGCATTGCGCTTGTCTGTGATTTCTATATGTGTACTGTAAGAAAAGTGGATTCTACAGAGAAGCACAAGCCATTCCTAAAACTATGATATGCTTAAAGCACTGTAACAGTAAAGCTGAATGCTTCTCTCCATATCTTCACTCAGTAGGTATGAAGTGTGGAATAAGCTGTTAAGTCCTTAAAACACATTTGTGTTCATTCTGCTAACAGCAGCAGGTTTTTGTCTCTGTCAGGAAATAAAACCTTTATCCCTGAAAAACAGCATCAAATTTATTTTAATCTTCTTTCTCCTGTAGAGCACTTTTCCAGATCAACAGAAAGCCTACCAATATGATTTAATCACAGAAATCAACATAAGAGAATTTTACCGTCAGAAAAGATTGTAAGTCTGAAAATGTAAGACCTCTAACAAAATAAATGCCTTTGCTAATTAAGTGTTGGATATTCTGCCAGTCTGGAATACAAATGATTGTTCTCAGTTTGTCATTGTTTCAAAATATTGCACTTTAAAACAAAATGTGACACATGGATAGCTATTAGTGAGTTCAGTCTACATTCTGTAAAATCTCTCAGTTTTTGCTATTTTTCTGAGAAAAGTCTGTCTCTTTCACTGACTGAACTTTTTCTAAAAGTGCCTTGCAAGACCATATTCTAAAATATTGAGATGTGTTGCTATGTCTTGACCTTCTTTTCACTTTCTAAAGTAATACCAGAGTACAAAATCCTGAATAGTCTCTGTATACACTCATTCTTCCCTCTGCTTTTCTTCCAGGCCTTTGCTCTTTCATTTGTTGAGCCTTGATGTATGAACTGTTCCAGCTCTCGCTCAACACCACAAACAGATCATTTATTAACTCTGAACTCCCCCTTCTAAAAGAGATAATTAAATCGGATTCCAAGAGATAGTTTAATTCATCTTGTTCACTCCTGGCCTACTAGTTGCCAATAGCTTGCCAGGTTGATCAATCCCAGCTGTGTGTTTGCTGTAGTCTAACCAGACTGGAAGCACAGGCACCTGGGAGCTACAGAACTACCTATCAGTAGACCATAATTGCAGTAGGATTGAAGGAGAGGGAGGCAGGAGGGTGAGAAAGTCGAATGGCATGGAAGAGAGATTCTGCTTTCCCTTTCACTTCTGATCTTCCGTCTGCTGTCTACTGGAGAGTCCATTCATGCCTTTCTCAAGCTACAATCTCAGCTCTCAGCTCGCAACCCGTCAGAATTTTCTGATCTCAGGAACACACCGCCTCTGGAATTCTGGAGTCTGTCAAGAATAAGCCTCAATTTATTTCTCCATGTCTGCTCAGAGACAGATCTTACACTGCCTGCATACCCTTGTCTCTTTCTAATGGCTGTTCAGTTTTTCAAAGTAATTCGTCTAGCAGTACCTGAGTTGCTCTATCTATATTCGTTCCGCCTCACTGTCACTTAATTGTGAAATAAGGAAATCCAGAGATGACAAAATAAATATGGTTTTGTTCTTGTTTCAAGTGGTGCTTGGTACTATAACAAGTTGTGCTTGGATTTATAACACATTGCCTCTTTATGGTTACAACATAACCAGAAATAATATAACAATAACAGTAAATCACACAGACTATGATTTGGTGATTATTTCCTGATCTGGTTAAGTGAAACAAAGCTAGGTTAGTCTGGCACAGGAGGTCAAGAATGCGGCTTCTGGCCTTTTTCAGCTTACTTAATAACAGAAGAAATTTCAGTTTATATCCATATAAATTGCATCTGTTTTCAAATAGATTTACAGAAAACCCATATGTAAATTTACAAAGCTTTAAAAATGTCTGAGCGTGACAATTTTTTTTTCCAGTGGCTTTAAGCAATCACACTAGCTACCCCCCCCCATCTTTCCTCAACCTGCCACGAAGGCTTTCTGTCACACGGCTGGCTAATCGCTCATCTTATGGGGGTCAAAATCATAGCAGTTTGTCTTGTCATGTAAGTTTTGTGCTGGTGTTTAAAAAATCACTTTCTTTGTGTTATCCAATTCCAGATAAATTCTGTGTTAGTATCAGGACATCAACTGCGAGAAAAGATCTGAGACCTAAAGATAACTTTGCTCTCATGATTTTCTCAAAGTAGATTACACATGTCAGGTCTATAATCAAAGGACTTCCTGCACCCTCCAGTTCAGCCTGTTTTACTAAAGTACAGTAATACAAGAGCATCAAGAAACTTACAATCTTATCTAAATTCTCAAAGATTCACCTTCAAAGGCAAAGCTCTTTCCTGATTCCAGCATTTATTTCTTTTAACAAATCCCTGTTCGCTCTTTTAATGTGCCCTCTCACATGTATACTGTACATCTATAAACCTGTAACTCCCCACATAACAGGCAATACTATAAAAACCTGTGGTATGGTAATTCTGAGAACAGAACCAAGTTTGTGTAAAGGAAAGAAAGCACTCGACAAAAAAGGGTAATATTGAATAATTTGTGCTACACTAAATAAACACTGAAATAATTAGAACATAAGAAGAAAATAAAGGTCACATGGGACAGGATCTGGTCCATCTTGCCCATTTAGTACTGGGTTGATTGAAAGAATCCAGAGATTCAGATTCGACACTGTGGTTTGGTAGTTTGTTCCATATTCCAGCAGCCGTTTGTATACTCTTAAATGTACTTTTCAATAGTTTCCCACATATCCTCAAGTCTTTGTTCATTCTGAATATGTCCACTAAGCTGGCATTATCTGCAAGTGTAAGTCTTTTAAATGCTTGAGATGGGTCCCCTATTTCTGGATCTTCTCTGTTCAAGGCAAAAAATATTCAGCTCGTCAGCTCTGTTAGTTTGTCAATGTAGCACATTCCTTTCAGCCTGAGAATTTCATGGAATGTTTTGTTCCACCAAAAAAGGAAGCCTTGTTTTGCAAACTTATATAACTTCTTTGAATAGCAAATGGAATAAATACACGGTATGCCCTTAAGGATTACTAAAACAATAAAAATGCTCTACAGCCTTTAACCCTTTTTAGTTGACATTTCTAACAATGCATAGCAGACTGTGGAGGGAACTGAAAAATTGCAGATCTAGCATTGCAAGAGTCAACCTTCTCTGAGCTTGTGAAATAAAAAGTGCTAAAAGAAAGATTAATGGGAGAGGAGGTCACTGCTAAGTGCCCTCTTTTCTGATATTTTACCTTGCCTGTGTCTTACAGCCTTTCCTAACTGGCCATATTGAAACCTGTGTGATGAGAAAAGTACTGTCAAGCCCCTCCTGTCAGCCTCATGATCTCTGGAAATGCCAGCATACAGTAGCTCTGGCCTCCGAAGTAAGCTGATTAAGCAGGAAGGCCTCTCTGGGGTTTGCATAATCTGGCGGACCAGGCTGTTCGACTGCCAGGTAAGTGGGAGCTCCAATTTTAATTAAACAACAGGGGATTGCTTTTATGCCCAGTTAACTGAAAGGCTAAAACACTAGAAGAAAAAGGACTGAGGGCTCAGATTGGCATGCCGTGATGAGAGAATGAATAGGCACCTCTGCAGGTTGGCAGCTCCAGCTGATGCATGATTTTAATAAGAGAGACTCCCTCTTTACCGTGGGACTCCTCAGAAATTCAGAGCTGGGGGATTGACGATGCCTAGTGAAAGGAGTCAAGAGTTCTTGACAGAAGCAGCTCAGTGCCAAACCTTTATTTTGCGACTGAGGGCCTCACACCTCGTTTCTCTAACTAGATCAGACTCAGGTGGAGCCAGAACTGTGAGATTAATAAACTACAATTTGTTTTGTGAATGAAACTGATCATCAGCGGCACCGGTTTCCTTCCATCCCCCTACACAGGGTGACTGTCTTTGTGCAAGCGACTGTGCACTGTCCTGTCATGAGCCCTCTGCGATCGAGACCTCACCAGGGTAAGCAGCTTTCTACAGTAAAATACACCAAACTGCATAACCCCTTCGAAAGCTTTGAGCATTTTCTTCAATTATTTTTCTTCAGATGATGAAAGCACGCACAGCAAGGCTATTATTACTTTTAGTCATCTGTACTGTCTTTCAAGTAACCTGATTATTTGCTTCTTGTTTTTCAATATTTAAGACAAAAAAAAAACACTTTCTTTGTGCAGCACATTGATTTAGGGAACCATGTACAGTAAGACACCCAAGTCTGTAAAATAGGATTTCTAATAAAGGTTTTTTTTTTACCTGAAAAACTCACTCACAACTGCACAAACATTTTCCAAAGCTGCTTGTAGTCGAAAACAGCGTATGAGAACACCAAAAAAAAAGTTGCAAAGTGGTATGCGACGCAGAGGAGCCGTTGTGATGAGAGGGAACTAGTCACACAGCTGACTGCATCTCAATATCCCGCACGAGTGCCAATTTTCTTGTCTATATACTGAAAAAGTAGAAAATAAGCAAAGTTCATGGTAGGCCCAGCTCTGGGATTATCTGTAAATCCATGTCTTTTCAGCTCATTTATTAAATACATAAGAGACAGTCCATGGGGTTTCTGGCAAGCACAGCCTCATAAATCATCAAGCAATACAAAAGAGATGAGCAGAAGTACAGCAGTGTCTGTCACCAAATATCTGGAGCCTTGAGCTGTCGTAGCCTGCTGTGAGCACACAGAGTAAGACACCAGGACAGTGTGCCACACATTCAGGACATGAAAATTGCAGGTTAACCAAGCCATCAATTTGAAATGGCAATTCTGGACGCCGGCCTCATTCAGGGGCATAACTGAATTATGAGACATTCACAGAGTAATTGTAGACCTATCATTTTTCTGTTCTGCCAAGTTTAAAAAAAAACAGCTAAATGAAGACAGGAGAAATGGACAGACATTAAAAAAGCCTGAAGTTATTAGAATAAATGATAATTATTAAATGTGTACCACATCACATTTACCTACCTGGACACTTAACAAAATCTAATTCTTTATCTGATGTAAAAATTACTATTCATTATTCTGTTTTGTATTTTTTTTGGTAAGCCTTCAGGGATTGGATTGAGCAGTAACTTCATAGTAGCGTTTGAAGACTGACATATCGTCACAGGGCAGGGAATCCAAAATGTCCAAATATTTACAGCACAGCAATTTGTCAGAGACACTGTAATGAGCACTTATGAAATATCATGAAAATACAAAACAGCTCATACTGTAAACCCAGAAGGCCAAACTGCATGTTTGCACACAGTAGCTCCAATACATATTAATAGTCCACATCATAATGCACAAATTATACCCCAGTATAGTGATGGGGACACTATACTGTAAAAAGGCGCCGTCCTTCGGATGAGCCATAAAACTGAGGCCATGACTTTCTGTGGTCATTAGCAATCCCAGGGTCTTTCTCGAAAAGAGTAGGGGTGTTACTCTGGTGTCCTGGCCAAATTTCCCATTGGCCTCTACCAATAATGGCCTCCTAATAATATCCATCTCTGGATATTATTGGCTTCATTACACTGTTCTCCTCCACACTGTTAGCTGGTGTGTGGTGAGCATACTACTAGCATACTATGGCTTCAGTCAGATCATCCAGGTGGGGCTACACCATTACCTGTAAAGCGTCTTGAGCGGAGTGTCCAGAAAAGCACTATATAACTGTAAGGAATTATTATTACTATTCTTACTTTTCTTCATTAAATGTATGTGAAACAAATTCTTCCAGTCAGCAATTTATGAGTCAGACCTAGAAAAGAGCAAAGAGCAACACTGGTCACATTTGTTTCTATCTGTGGCATGAAATTCCAGAGTGGCGGGTGGTCTAGTTCACTTTCCGATGTTCCACGGTTAGAAACCAAAGCCTTCTCCTTCGAGTTCACACGGAGTTTCGGGACAGGCTCTTTTCTATTTCTTTATGTTATCCTTTGTTGGCAGTTCTTAGGAGATTTTTTTTTTCCCCTCTGGGGTGGCGTGGCGGCTGACAGCAACACTGAGACACCGGGAGCTCAGGCGGACCAGTTGGGGTCGGCGAGGGTATTCATGCTGTCAAGAGAAGTTACCAGCATCCGTACGGAAACCCACAGAGACAAGCTGGCCTGTCACGTCAGCCCAGACGATTCCCGAGCGGATGCGTGGGTACAGTATTAGCATCCGTTATGGCTATCCGATTGATTTTCACAGCAAATTTACAAACAGAGTGTCATCTCTAATCATTTTAGTGCCCGCATTTGCAATTTAAGAACACCTCCCCCTCCTCGTCCTTGGCTATGCTGACGTTGCAGCTCTGGCTTTGATTTTATTTGCATTTTAAAAGTGCTCATTAAAGTCCAGGATCAAAGTTCCATGGTTGTGGAAGGCTGGGCCAGTTCAGCTTCAGGGATGGTAACTCTGTAATCTAATTTCAACTCAGCTCTTGCTTTCTCTCTCTCCTACCCTCTCAATTTTCTAATGTATTCCTACAATATAAAAAAGCCCAGAAGTTCATTGATTTCTACACCAGAACCTAGCAGAACAGCTTGCAAATCCTGTCTTCTTTCTGACTCTTTATTCCTTAAAATATCAATATTCATATTAATTCATATAATATTCAAGAATGGAGCATGGTACTATTTTTACAGTATATACTGCAAAAAGATGTGCCATACAGTATATTCTGAAATTGCACTGTCAGGAGATGCACAAGAGTGTTTTTTGAATAATAAAATCGGCTTTAAAATCACCTGAGAAAAAGAGCCAACAAGCTAACGACAATTCCACAATTTGAAACAAAAATGCACACATTTTTACAGAAACAGGCAAATATCAGAATTTCATTGTTTCCCTGCAAACCAAAACAATTGCAATTTGACGTCTAACTTGAATGACCTTCTCTGCTACTCCTCTGTTACAGGCTGTAAAAAAATGCATTAAAATCTAGAATACCAAAAAAAGGTTTTACTTTTTGGAGTACCTTTTGCATAGACATTATCATTTAAAATAAAATCAATAGAATATACTCCTCATATCCCTGTATCTAATATGCTTTGAGATCGCAGAAAAAAAGAAGTGAATTTAAGAATTTTAGTTCTTTAATTCTTTAATAAACTTTCAGTAGCTGATTTATCCATGCAGGTTCACTGTGAACCAAAGCCAAACTCTCAGGCTGCACCTCATATGAGAAGCCAGTCCATTGTTGGGAACACAGATAATGACGATGGACTGGAACACAGACACAGACACACACATGAGGGAAAGACACTAACTAACCTGGACCTTGATCTACTCTTATAGGAGAAAATAAAAGCATCCACACAACACTAAGGCAAGGGCAGAAATGGCAAAACCCACTCAGATGACACTCCAATCTTGACTCCAACCCAGAACTCAAGGGCTGTAAAACAGCAGCCTAACTGCTTTGTCAAATTAGTCCTAGAGGGCATAATATGTATTTTAATTTCTTTTAATTGGAAATATAGCCACACCGCCAACGGACATTAGATCCACGGAATTGCGCAACAAAAGACTAGTATTATTTAAATAGCTTTTGCAGTTTTATGGAAAATATAAAGTCAGTTTTGTAACTGCTGTATACAGTAATTTAGCATTTTTTTCCAAATTAGCCCTTCTTGTTTTGCCTTTAATCATATTTCAAAATCAAATCAAATCTAGTAAGCAAAGGACAAAGTATGTGCTGCAGGACCATATAATGTCACTACAAGTGACTACAGCAAAATCTAGCATGCAATCAAGAAGATGCAGTCAAAAAAAAAGAGGTCACACAGGCAAAACTTTTGACACATAACAGTACTTATCCCCATAGGAAAAATACATCACTACAGTGAACTATTCAGATAAGACCTGCAAGGCAAACCGGAGTTGCGTATTGCTTCACAACGGACAAGGAGGCAAGACAAAAATATTCTGATTGAAGGCAAGTCTACAGAAAGCCAAATCCAAAGCTAGAGTTAGGAAATGTGATTTGTCAGTGTTCTTTTCACTTTTTTTTCTCACCTATATGGCTGTATACACTGCATTGACATACAATGGAATGTTGTCCATGTAGCCCTAAAACCAAAAGACTCAAAGAAAGCAATTATATGATTCAAACGCTTGCATTTGGCATTTAATAAACAGGCATATTAACAAATAAAGTCAAAATTTATGCGGTATCCCTCACTCCTAGCCTACTATGAACCTGAAACCATGCTTATTGAGTGCACAATTCAGCCTAAAATTCAAATTACACAACACTTGTCAAAAATAGAATTTCACCATAGTTCATGCGTTCCCTTTGGTTGGGCGAGGTTGCTTAGTCATTTCAGGCAAATATTTGCATTCCATGAAGTATATTTTCACCTAAATTAGCAAAGAATTGTGGAAAGTCTTTGAACAAATTCTTAACCCTAACCTAGGTAAATCCCAAGCTAGGGTTAGGGTTAGGATTCCCACAAAACATAGACAATTTTTGATGGCATGGATGCGTTTTAGGACAGAAAACGAATTTAGGAAAGGTGCTATGACAGTGTTATCTTCACTTATTTTTCTCACCTATATGGCTGTATACACTGCATTGACATACAATGGAATGTTGTCCATGTAGCCCTAAAACCAAAAAACTGAAAGAAAGCAATTATATGATTCAAACGCTTGCATATGGCATTGAATACACAGGCATATTAACAAATAAAGTCAAAATTTATGCGGTATCCCTCACTCCTAGCCTACTATAAGCCTGAAACCATGCTTATTGAGTGCACAATTCAGCCTAAAATTCCAATTACACAACACTTGTCAAAAATAGAATTTCACAATACTTCATGCACTTCCTTTGGTTGGGTGAGGTTGCTTAGTCAATTCAGGCAAATATTTGCATTTCGTGAAGTATATTTTCACCTAAATTAGCAAGGAATTGTGGAACGTCTTTGAACAAATTCTTAACCCTAACCTAGGTAAATCCCAAGCTAGGGTTAGGGTTAGGATTCCCACAAAACAGTCAATTTTTGATGGCATAGATACGTTTTAGGACAGAAAAGAAATTTAGGAAAGGTGCTATGACAGTGTTATCTTCACTTTTTTTTTCTCACCTATATGGCTGTATACACTGCATTGACATACAATGGAATGTTGTCCATGTAGCCCTAAAACCAAAAGACTCAAAGAAAGCAATTATATGATTCAAACGCTTGCATTTGGCATTGAATACACAGGCATATTAACAAATAATGTCAAAACTTATGGGGTATCCCTCACTCCTAGCCTACTATAAGCCTGAAACCATGCTTATTGAGTGCACATTTCAGCATAAAATTCCAATTACACAACACTTGTCAAAAATAGAATTTCACCATAGTTTATGCATTCCCTATGGTTGGGTGAGGTTGCTTAGTCATTACAGGCAAATATTTGCATTCCATGAAGTATATTTTCACCTAAATTAGCAAAGAATTGTGGAAAGTCTTTGAACAAATTCTTAACCCTAACCTAGGTAAATCCCAAGCTAGGGTTAGGGTTAGGATTCCCACAAAACGTAGACAATTTTTGATGGCATGGATGCGTTTTAGGACAGAAAAGTAATTTAGGAAAGGTGCTATAACAGTGTTATCTTCACTTATTTTTCTCACCTATATGGCTGTATACACTGCGTTGACATACAATGGAATGTTGTCCATGTAGCCCTAAAACCAAAAGACTCAAAGAAAGCAATTATATGATTCAAACGCTTGCATATGGCATTGAATACACAGGCATATTAACAAATAATGTCAAAACTTATGGGGTATCCCTCACTCCTAGCCTACTATAAGCCTGAAACCATGCTTATTGAGTGCACAATTCAGCCTAAAATTCCAATTACACAACACTTGTCAAAAATAGAATTTCACCATAGTTCATGCATTCCCTTTGGTTGGGTGAGGTTGCTTAGTCATTTCAGGCAAATATTTGCATTCCGTGAAGTATATTTTCATCTAAATTAGCAAGAGTTGTGGAACGTCTTTGAACAAATTCTTAACCCTAACCTAGGTAAATCCCAAGCTAGGGTTAGGGTTAGGATTCCCACAAAACGTAGACAATTTTTGATGGCATGGATGCGTTTTAGGACAGAAAAGAAATTTAGGAAAGGTGCTATGACAGTGTTATCTTCACTTTTTTTTCTCACCTATATGGCTGTATACACTGCATTGACATAAAATGGAATGTTGTCAATGTAGCCCGAAAACCAAAAGACTCAAAGAAAGCAATTATATGATTCAAACGCTTACATTTGGCATTTAATAAACAGGCATATTAACAAATAAAGTCAAAATTTATGCGGTATCCCTCACTCCTAGCCTACTATGAGCCTGAAACCATGCTTATTGAGTGCACAATTCAGCCTAAAATTCAAATTACACAACACTTGTCAAAAATAGAATTTCACCATAGTTCATGCGTTCCCTTTGGTTGGGCGAGGTTGCTTAGTCATTTCAGGCAAATATTTGCATTCCATGAAGTATATTTTTACCTAAATTAGCAAGGAATTGTGGAAAGTCTTTGAACAAATTCTTAACCCTAACCTAGGTAAATCCCAAGCTAGGGTTAGGGTTAGGATTCCCACAAAACATAGACAATTTTTGATGGCATGGATGCGTTTTAGGAAAGAAAACGAATTTAGGAAAGGTGCTATGACAGTGTTATCTTCACTTATTTTTCTCACCTATATGGCTGTATACACTGCATTGACATACAATGGAATGTTGTCCATGTAGCCCTAAAACCAAAAGACTCAAAGAAAGCAATTATATGATTCAAACGCTTACATTTGGCATTTAATAAACAGGCATATTAACAAATAAAGTCAACATTTATGCGGTATCCCTCACTCCTAGCCTACTATAAGCCTGAAACCATGCTTATTGAGTGCACAATTCAGCCTAAAATTCCAATTACACAACACTTGTCAAAAATAGAATTTCACCATAGTTCATGCATTCCCTTTGGTTGGGTGAGGTTGCTTAGTCATTTCAGGCAAATATTTGCATTTCGTTAAGTATATTTTCACCTAAATTAGCAAAGAATTGTGGAACGTCTTTGAACAAATTCTTAACCCTAACCTAGGTAAATCCCAAGCTAGGGTTAGGGTTAGGATTCCCACAAAACGTAGACAATTTTTGATGGCATGGATGCGTTTTAGGATAGAAAAGAAATTTAGGAAAGGTGCTATGACAGTGTTATCTTCACTTTTTTTTCTCACCTATATGGCTGTATACACTGCATTGACATACAATGGAATGTTGTCCATGTAGCCCTAAAACCAAAAGACTCAAAGAAAGCAATTATATGATTCAAACGCTTGCATTTGGCATTTAATAAACAGGCATATTAACAAATAAAGTCAAAATTTATGCGGTATCCCTCACTCCTAGCCTACTATGAACCTGAAACCATGCTTATTGAGTGCACAATTCAGCCTAAAATTCAAATTACACAACACTTGTCAAAAATAGAATTTCACCATAGTTCATGCGTTCCCTTTGGTTGGGCGAGGTTGCTTAGTCATTTCAGGCAAATATTTGCATTCCATGAAGTATATTTTCACCTAAATTAGCAAAGAATTGTGGAAAGTCTTTGAACAAATTCTTAACCCTAACCTAGGTAAATCCCAAGCTAGGGTTAGGGTTAGGATTCCCACAAAACATAGACAATTTTTGATGGCATGGATGCGTTTTAGGACAGAAAACGAATTTAGGAAAGGTGCTATGACAGTGTTATCTTCACTTTTTTTTCTCACCTATATGGCTGTATACACTGCATTGACATACAATGGAATGTTGTCCATGTAGCCCTAAAACCAAAAAACTGAAAGAAAGCAATTATATGATTCAAACGCTTGCATATGGCATTGAATACACAGGCATATTAACAAATAAAGTCAAAATTTATGCGGTATCCCTCACTCCTAGCCTACTATAAGCCTGAAACCATGCTTATTGAGTGCACAATTCAGCCTAAAATTCCAATTACACAACACTTGTCAAAAATAGAATTTCACAATACTTCATGCACTCCCTTTGGTTGGGTGAGGTTGCTTAGTCAATTCAGGCAAATATTTGCATTTCGTGAAGTATATTTTCACCTAAATTAGCAAGGAATTGTGGAACGTCTTTGAACAAATTCTTAACCCTAACCTAGGTAAATCCCAAGCTAGGGTTAGTGTTAGGATTCCCACAAAACGTAGACAATTTTTGATGGCATGGATGCGTTTTAAGACAGAAAAGTAATTTAGGAAAGGTGCTATAACAGTGTTATCTTCACTTATTTTTCTCACCTATATGGCTGTATACACTGCATTGACATACAATGGAATGTTGTCCATGTAGCCCTAAAACCAAAAGACTCAAAGAAAGCAATTATATGATTCAAACGCTTGCATATGGCATTGAATACACAGGCATATTAACAAATAATGTCAAAACTTATGGGGTATCCCTCACTCCTAGCCTACTATAAGCCTGAAACCATGCTTATTGAGTGCACAATTCAGCCTAAAATTCCAATTACACAACACTTGTCAAAAATAGAATTTCACCATAGTTCATGCATTCCCTTTGGTTGGGTGAGGTTGCTTAGTCATTTCAGGCAAATATTTGCATTCCGTGAAGTGTATTTTCATCTAAATTAGCAAGAGTTGTGGAACGTCTTTGAACAAATTCTTAACCCTAACCTAGGTAAATCCCAAGCTAGGGTTAGGGTTAGGATTCCCACAAAACGTAGACAATTTTTGATGGCATGGATGCGTTTTAGGACAGAAAAGAAATTTAGGAAAGGTGCTATGACAGTGTTATCTTCACTTTTTTTTCTCACCTATATGGCTGTATACACTGCATTGACATAAAATGGAATGTTGTCAATGTAGCCCTAAAACCAAAAGACTCAAAGAAAGCAATTATATGATTCAAACGCTTACATTTGGCATTTAATAAACAGGCATATTAACAAATAAAGTCAAAATTTATGCGGTATCCCTCACTCCTAGCCTACTATGAGCCTGAAACCATGCTTATTGAGTGCACAATTCAGCCTAAAATTCAAATTACACAACACTTGTCAAAAATAGAATTTCACCATAGTTCATGCATTCCCTTTGGTTGGGTGAGGTTGCTTAGTCATTTCAGGCAAATATTTGCATTTCGTGAAGTATATTTTCACCTAAATTAGCAAGGAATTGTGGAACGTCTTTGAACAAATTCTTAACCCTAACCTAGATAAATCCCAAGCTAGGGTTAGGGTTAGGATTCCCACAAAACGTAGTCAATTTTTGATGGCATGGATGCGTTTTAGGATAGAAAAGAAATTTAGGAAAGGTGCTATGACAGTGTTATCTTCACTTTTTTTTCTCACCTATATGGCTGTATACACTGCATTGACATACAATGGAATGTTGTCCATGTAGCCCTAAAACCAAAAGACTCAAAGAAAGCAATTATATGATTCAAACGCTTGCATTTGGCATTTAATAAACAGGCATATTAACAAATAAAGTCAAAATTTATGCGGTATCCCTCACTCCTAGCCTACTATGAACCTGACACCATGCTTATTGAGTGCACAATTCAGCCTAAAATTCAAATTACACAACACTTGTCAAAAATAGAATTTCACCATAGTTCATGCGTTCCCTTTGGTTGGGCGAGGTTGCTTAGTCATTTCAGGCAAATATTTGCATTCCATGAAGTATATTTTTACCTAAATTAGCAAGGAATTGTGGAAAGTCTTTGAACAAATTCTTAACCCTAACCTAGGTAAATCCCAAGCTAGGGTTAGGGTTAGGATTCCCACAAAACATAGACAATTTTTGATGGCATGGATGCGTTTTAGGACAGAAAACGAATTTAGGAAAGGTGCTATGACAGTGTTATCTTCACTTATTTTTCTCACCTATATGGCTGTATACACTGCATTGACATACAATGGAATGTTGTCCATGTAGCCCTAAAACCAAAAGACTCAAAGAAAGCAATTATATTATTCAAACGCTTACATTTGGCATTTAATAAACAGGCATATTAACAAATAAAGTCAAAATTTATGCGGTATCCCTCACTCCTAGCCTACTATAAGCCTGAAACCATGCTTATTGAGTGCACAATTCAGCCTAAAATTCCAATTACACAACACTTGTCAAAAATAGAATTTCACCATAGTTCATGCATTCCCTTTGGTTGGGTGAGGTTGCTTAGTCATTTCAGGCAAATATTTGCATTTCGTGAAGTATATTTTCACCTAAATTAGCAAAGAATTGTGGAACGTCTTTGAACAAATTCTTAACCCTAACCTAGGTAAATCCCAAGCTAGGGTTAGGGTTAGGATTCCCACAAAACGTAGACAATTTTTGATGGCATGGATGCGTTTTAGGATAGAAAAGAAATTTAGGAAAGGTGCTATGACAGTGTTTTCTTCACTTTTTTTTCTCACCTATATGGCTGTATACACTGCATTGACATACAATGGAATGTTGTCCATGTAGCCCTAAAACCAAAAGACTCAAAGAAAGCAATTATATGATTCAAACGCTTGCATTTGGCATTTAATAAACAGGCATATTAACAAATAAAGTCAAAATTTATGCGGTATCCCTCACTCCTAGCCTACTATGAACCTGAAACCATGCTTATTGAGTGCACAATTCAGCCTAAAATTCAAATTACACAACACTTGTCAAAAATAGAATTTCACCATAGTTCATGCGTTCCCTTTGGTTGGGCGAGGTTGCTTAGTCATTTCAGGCAAATATTTGCATTCCATGAAGTATATTTTCACCTAAATTAGCAAAGAATTGTGGAAAGTCTTTGAACAAATTCTTAACCCTAACCTAGGTAAATCCCAAGCTAGGGTTAGGGTTAGGATTCCCACAAAACATAGACAATTTTTGATGGCATGGATGCGTTTTAGGACAGAAAAGAAATTTAGGAAAGGTGCTATGACAGTGTTATCTTCACTTTTTTTTCTCACCTATATGGCTGTATACACTGCATTGACATACAATGGAATGTTGTCAATGTAGCCCTAAAACCAAAAGACTCAAAGAAAGCAATTATATGATTCAAACGCTTACATTTGGCTTTTTATAAACAGGCATATTAACAAATAAAGTCAAAATTTATGCGGTATCCCTCACTCCTAGCCTACTATAAGCCTGAAACCATGCTTATTGAGTGCACAATTCAGCCTAAAATTCAAATTACACAACACTTGTCAAAAATAGAATTTCACCATAGTTCATGCATTCCCTTTGGTTGGGTGAGGTTGCTTAGTCATTTCAGGCAAATATTTGGATTCTGTGAAGTATATTTTTACCTAAATTAGCAAGGAATTGTGGAACGTCTTTGAACAAATTCTTAACCCTAACCTAGGTAAATCCCAAGCTAGGGTTAGGGTTAGGATTCCCACAAAACGTAGACAATTTTTGATGGCATGGATGCGTTTTAGGATAGAAAAGAAATTTAGGAAAGGTGCTATGACAGTGTTTTCTTCACTTTTTTTTCTGACCTATATGGCTGTATACACTGCATTGACATACAATGGAATGTTGTCCATGTAGCCCTAAAACCAAAAGACTCAAAGAAAGCAATTATATGATTCAAACGCTTGCATTTGGCATTTAATAAACAGGCATATTAACAAATAAAGTCAAAATTTATGCGGTATCCCTCACACCTAGCCTACTATGAGCCTGAAACCATGCTTATTGAGTGCACAATTCAGCCTAAAATTCCAATTACACAACACTTGTCAAAAATAGAATTTCACCATAGTTCATGCATTCCCTTTGGTTGGGTGAGGTTGCTTAGTCATTTCAGGCAAATATTTGCATTTCGTGAAGTATATTTTCACCTAAATTAGCAAAGAATTGTGGAACGTCTTTGAACAAATTCTTAACCCTAACCTAGGTAAATCCCAAGCTAGGGTTAGGGTTAGGATTCCCACAAAACGTAGACAATTTTTGATGGCATGGATGCGTTTTAGGACAGAAAAGAAATTTAGGAAAGGTGCAATGACAGTGTTATCTTCACTTTTTTTTCTCACCTATATGGCTGTATACACTGCATTGACATACAATGGAATGTTGTCCATGTAGCCCTAAAACCAAAAGACTCAAAGAAAGCAATTATATGATACAAATGCTTGCATTTAGCATTTAATAAACAGGCATATTAACAAATAAAGTCAAAATTTATGCGGTATCCCTCACTCCTAGACTACTATGAGCCTGAAACCATGCTTATTGAGTGCACAATTCAGCCTAAAATTCAAATTACACAACACTTGTCAAAAATAGAATTTCACCATAGTTCATGCATTCCCTTTGGTTGGGTGAGGTTGCTTAGTCATTTCAGGCAAATATTTGCATTTCGTGAAGTATATTTTCACCTAAATTAGCAAGGAATTGTGGAACGTCTTTGAACAAATTCTTAACCCTAACCTAGGTAAATCCCAAGCTAGGGTTAGGGTTAGGATTCCCACAAAACGTAGACAATTTTTGATGGCATGGATGCGTTTTAGGATAGAAAAGAAATTTAGGAAAGGTGCTATGACAGTGTTATCTTCACTTTTTTTTCTCACCTATATGGCTGTATACACTGCATTGACATACAATGGAATGTTGTCCATGTAGCCCGAAAACCAAAAGACTCAAAGAAAGCAATTATATGATTCAAACGCTTGCATTTGGCATTGAATACACAGGCATATTAACAAATAAAGTCAAAGCTTATGGGGAATCCCTCACTCCTAGCCTACTATAAGCCTGAAACCATGCTTATTGAGTGCACAATTCAGCCTAAAATTCCAATTACACAACACTTGTCAAAAATAGAATTTCACCATACTTCATGCATTCCCTTTGGTTAGGTGAGGTTGCTTAGTCATTTCAGGCAAATATTTGGATTCTGTGAAGTATATTTTTACCTAAATTAGCAAGGAATTGTGGAAAGTCTTTGAACAAATTCTTAACCCTAACCTAGGTAAATCCCAAGCTAGGGTTAGGGTTAGGATTCCCACAAAACGTAGTCAATTTTTGATGGCATGGTTGCGTTTTAGGACAGAAAAGAAATTTAGGAAACGTGCTATGACAGTGTTATCTTCACTTTTTTTTCTCACCTATATGGCTGTATACACTGCATTGACATACAATGGAATGTTGTCCATGTAGCCCTAAATCCAAAAGACTCAAAGAAAGCAATTATATGATTCAAACGCTTGCATTTGGCATTGAATACACAGGCATATTAACAAATAAAGTCAAAACTTATGGGGTATCCCTCACTCCTAGCCTACTATAAGCCTGAAACCATGCTTATTGAGTGCACAATTCAGCCTAAAATTCCAATTACACAACACTTGTCAAAAATAGAATTTCACCATAGTTCATGCATTCCCTTTGGTTGGGCGAGGTTGCTTAGTCATTTCAGGCAAATATTTGCATTCCATGAAGTATATTTTTACCTAAATTAGCTAGGAATTGTGGAAAGTCTTTGAACAAATTCTTAACCCTAACCTAGGTAAATCCCAAGCTAGGGTTAGGGTTAGGATTCCCACAAAACATAGACAATTTTTGATGGCATGGATGCGTTTTAGGACAGAAAACGAATTTAGGAAAGGTGCTATGACAGTGTTATCTTCACTTATTTTTCTCACCTATATGGCTGTATACACTGCATTGACATACAATGGAATGTTGTCCATGTAGCCCTAAAACCAAAAGACTCAAAGAAAGCAATTATATGATTCAAACGCTTACATTTGGCATTTAATAAACAGGCATATTAACAAATAAAGTCAACATTTATGCGGTATCCCTCACTCCTAGCCTACTATAAGCCTGAAACCATGCTTATTGAGTGCACAATTCAGCCTAAAATTCCAATTACACAACACTTGTCAAAAATAGAATTTCACCATAGTTCATGCATTCCCTTTGGTTGGGTGAGGTTGCTTAGTCATTTCAGGCAAATATTTGCATTTCGTGAAGTATATTTTCACCTAAATTAGCAAAGAATTGTGGAACGTCTTTGAACAAATTCTTAACCCTAACCTAGGTAAATCCCAAGCTAGGGTTAGGGTTAGGATTCCCACAAAACGTAGACAATTTTTGATGGCATGGATGCGTTTTAGGATAGAAAAGAAATTTAGGAAAGGTGCTATGACAGTGTTTTCTTCACTTTTTTTTCTCACCTATATGGCTGTATACACTGCATTGACATACAATGGAATGTTGTCCATGTAGCCCTAAAACCAAAAGACTCAAAGAAAGCAATTATATGATTCAAACGCTTACATTTGGCTTTTTATAAACAGGCATATTAACAAATAAAGTCAAAATGTATGCGGTATCCCTCACTCCTAGCCTACTATAAGCCTGAAACCATGCTTATTGAGTGCACAATTCAGCCTAAAATTCAAATTACACAACACTTGTCAAAAATAGAATTTCACCATAGTTCATGCATTCCCTTTGGTTGGGTGAGGTTGCTTAGTCATTTCAGGCAAATATTTGGATTCTGTGAAGTATATTTTTACCTAAATTAGCAAGGAATTGTGGAAAGTCTTGAAAAAATTCTTAACCCTAACCTAGGTAAATCCCAAGCTAGGGTTAGGGTTAGGATTCCCACAAAACGTAGACAATGTTTGATGGCATGGATGCGTTTTAGGATAGAAAAGAAATTTAGGAAAGGTGCTATGACAGTGTTATCTTCACTTTTTTTTCTCACCTATATGGCTGTATACACTGCATTGACATACAATGGAATGTTGTCCATGTAGCCCTAAATCCAAAAGACTCAAAGAAAGCAATTATATGATTCAAACGCTTGCATTTGGCATTGAATACACAGGCATATTAACAAATAAAGTCAAAACTTATGGGGTATCCCTCACTCCTAGCCTACTATAAGCCTGAAACCATGCTTATTGAGTGCACAATTCAGCCTAAAATTCCAATTACACAACACTTGTCAAAAACAGAATTTCACCATAGTTCATGCATTCCCTTTGGTTGGGTGAGGTTGCTTAGTCATTTCAGGCAAATATTTGCATTTCGTGAAGTATATTTTCACCTAAATTAGCAAAGAATTGTGGAACGTCTTTGAACAAATTCTTAACCCTAACCTAGGTAAATCCCAAGCTAGGGTTAGGGTTAGGATTCCCACAAAACGTAGACAATTTTTGATGGCATGGATGCGTTTTAGGATAGAAAAGAAATTTAGGAAAGGTGCTATGACAGTGTTATCTTCACTTTTTTTTCTCACCTATATGGCTGTATACACTGCATTGACATACAATGGAATGTTGTCCATGTAGCCCTAAAACCAAAAGACTCAAAGAAAGCAATTATATGATTCAAACGCTTGCATTTGGCATTTAATAAACAGGCATATTAACAAATAAAGTCAAAATTTATGCGGTATCCCTCACTCCTAGCCTACTAGGAGCCTGAAACCATGCTTATTGAGTGCACAATTCAGCCTAAAATTCCAATTACACAACACTTGTCAAAAATAGAATTTCACCATAGTTCATGCATTCCCTTTGGTTGGGTGAGGTTGCTTAGTCATTTCAGGCAAATATTTGCATTTCGTGAAGTATATTTTCACCTAAATTAGCAAGGAATTGTGGAACGTCTTTGAACAAATTCTTAACCCTAACCTAGGTAAATCCCAAGCTAGGGTTAGGGTTAGGATTCCCACAAAACGTAGACAATTTTTGATGGCATGGATGCGTTTTAGGATAGAAAAGAAATTTAGGAAAGGTGCTATGACAGTGTTATCTTCACTTTTTTTTCTCACCTATATGGCTGTATACACTGCATTGACATACAATGGAATGTTGTCCATGTAGCCCGAAAACCAAAAGACTCAAAGAAAGCAATTATATGATTCAAACGCTTGCATTTGGCATTGAATAAACAGGCATATTAACAAATAAAGTCAAAATTTATGCGGTATCCCTCACTCCTAGCCTACTATAAGCCTGAAACCATGCTTATTGAGTGCACAATTCAGCCTAAAATTCCAATTACACAACACTTGTCAAAAATAGAATTTCACCATAGTTCATGCATTCCCTTTGGTTGGGTGAGGTTGCTTAGTCATTTCAGGCAAATATTTGCATTTCGTGAAGTATATTTTCACCTAAATTAGCAAAGAATTGTGGAACGTCTTTGAACAAATTCTTAACCCTAACCTAGGTAAATCCCAAGCTAGGGTTAGGGTTAGGATTCCCACAAAACGTAGACAATTTTTGATGGCATGGATGCGTTTTAGGATAGAAAAGAAATTTAGGAAAGGTGCTATGACAGTGTTTTCTTCACTTTTTTTTCTCACCTATATGGCTGTATACACTGCATTGACATACAATGGAATGTTGTCCATGTAGCCCTAAAACCAAAAGACTCAAAGAAAGCAATTATATGATTCAAACGCTTGCATTTGGCATTTAATAAACAGGCATATTAACAAATAAAGTCAAAATTTATGCGGTATCCCTCACTCCTAGCCTACTATGAACCTGAAACCATGCTTATTGAGTGCACAATTCAGCCTAAAATTCAAATTACACAACACTTGTCAAAAATAGAATTTCACCATAGTTCATGCGTTCCCTTTGGTTGGGCGAGGTTGCTTAGTCATTTCAGGCAAATATTTGCATTCCATGAAGTATATTTTCACCTAAATTAGCAAAGAATTGTGGAAAGTCTTTGAACAAATTCTTAACCCTAACCTAGGTAAATCCCAAGCTAGGGTTAGGGTTAGGATTCCCACAAAACATAGACAATTTTTGATGGCATGGATGCGTTTTAGGACAGAAAAGAAATTTAGGAAAGGTGCTATGACAGTGTTATCTTCACTTTTTTTTCTCACCTATATGGCTGTATACACTGCATTGACATACAATGGAATGTTGTCAATGTAGCCCTAAAACCAAAAGACTCAAAGAAAGCAATTATATGATTCAAACGCTTACATTTGGCTTTTTATAAACAGGCATATTAACAAATAAAGTCAAAATTTATGCGGTATCCCTCACTCCTAGCCTACTATAAGCCTGAAACCATGCTTATTGAGTGCACAATTCAGCCTAAAATTCAAATTACACAACACTTGTCAAAAATAGAATTTCACCATAGTTCATGCATTCCCTTTGGTTGGGTGAGGTTGCTTAGTCATTTCAGGCAAATATTTGGATTCTGTGAAGTATATTTTTACCTAAATTAGCAAGGAATTGTGGAACGTCTTTGAACAAATTCTTAACCCTAACCTAGGTAAATCCCAAGCTAGGGTTAGGGTTAGGATTCCCACAAAACGTAGACAATTTTTGATGGCATGGATGCGTTTTAGGATAGAAAAGAAATTTAGGAAAGGTGCTATGACAGTGTTTTCTTCACTTTTTTTTCTGACCTATATGGCTGTATAAACTGCATTGACATACAATGGAATGTTGTCCATGTAGCCCTAAAACCAAAAGACTCAAAGAAAGCAATTATATGATTCAAACGCTTGCATTTGGCATTTAATAAACAGGCATATTAACAAATAAAGTCAAAATTTATGCGGTATCCCTCACACCTAGCCTACTATGAGCCTGAAACCATGCTTATTGAGTGCACAATTCAGCCTAAAATTCCAATTACACAACACTTGTCAAAAATAGAATTTCACCATAGTTCATGCATTCCCTTTGGTTGGGTGAGGTTGCTTAGTCATTTCAGGCAAATATTTGCATTTCGTGAAGTATATTTTCACCTAAATTAGCAAAGAATTGTGGAACGTCTTTGAACAAATTCTTAACCCTAACCTAGGTAAATCCCAAGCTAGGGTTAGGGTTAGGATTCCCACAAAACGTAGACAATTTTTGATGGCATGGATGCGTTTTAGGATAGAAAAGAAATTTAGGAAAGGTGCTATGACAGTGTTATCTTCACTTTTTTTTCTCACCTATATGGCTGTATACACTGCATTGACATACAATGGAATGTTGTCCATGTAGCCCTAAAACCAAAAGACTCAAAGAAAGCAATTATATGATTCAAACGCTTGCATTTGGCATTTAATAAACAGGCATATTAACAAATAAAGTCAAAATTTATGCGGTATCCCTCACTCCTAGCCTACTATGAACCTGAAACCATGCTTATTGAGTGCACAATTCAGCCTAAAATTCAAATTACACAACACTTGTCAAAAATAGAATTTCACCATAGTTCATGCGTTCCCTTTGGTTGGGCGAGGTTGCTTAGTCATTTCAGGCAAATATTTGCATTCCATGAAGTATATTTTCACCTAAATTAGCAAAGAATTGTGGAAAGTCTTTGAACAAATTCTTAACCCTAACCTAGGTAAATCCCAAGCTAGGGTTAGGGTTAGGATTCCCACAAAACATAGACAATTTTTGATGGCATGGATGCGTTTTAGGACAGAAAAGAAATTTAGGAAAGGTGCAATGACAGTGTTATCTTCACTTTTTTTTCTCACCTATATGGCTGTATACACTGCATTGACATACAATGGAATGTTGTCCATGTAGCCCTAAAACCAAAAGACTCAAAGAAAGCAATTATATGATACAAATGCTTGCATTTAGCATTTAATAAACAGGCATATTAACAAATAAAGTCAAAATTTATGCGGTATCCCTCACTCCTAGACTACTATGAGCCTGAAACCATGCTTATTGAGTGCACAATTCAGCCTAAAATTCAAATTACACAACACTTGTCAAAAATAGAATTTCACCATAGTTCATGCATTCCCTTTGGTTGGGTGAGGTTGCTTAGTCATTTCAGGCAAATATTTGCATTTCGTGAAGTATATTTTCACCTAAATTAGCAAGGAATTGTGGAACGTCTTTGAACAAATTCTTAACCCTAACCTAGGTAAATCCCAAGCTAGGGTTAGGGTTAGGATTCCCACAAAACGTAGACAATTTTTGATGGCATGGATGCGTTTTAGGATAGAAAAGAAATTTAGGAAAGGTGCTATGACAGTGTTATCTTCACTTTTTTTTCTCACCTATATGGCTGTATACACTGCATTGACATACAATGGAATGTTGTCCATGTAGCCCGAAAACCAAAAGACTCAAAGAAAGCAATTATATGATTCAAACGCTTGCATTTGGCATTGAATACACAGGCATATTAACAAATAAAGTCAAAGCTTATGGGGAATCCCTCACTCCTAGCCTACTATAAGCCTGAAACCATGCTTATTGAGTGCACAATTCAGCCTAAAATTCCAATTACACAACACTTGTCAAAAATAGAATTTCACCATACTTCATGCATTCCCTTTGGTTAGGTGAGGTTGCTTAGTCATTTCAGGCAAATATTTGGATTCTGTGAAGTATATTTTTACCTAAATTAGCAAGGAATTGTGGAAAGTCTTTGAACAAATTCTTAACCCTAACCTAGGTAAATCCCAAGCTAGGGTTAGGGTTAGGATTCCCACAAAACGTAGTCAATTTTTGATGGCATGGTTGCGTTTTAGGACAGAAAAGAAATTTAGGAAACGTGCTATGACAGTGTTATCTTCACTTTTTTTTCTCACCTATATGGCTGTATACACTGCATTGACATACAATGGAATGTTGTCCATGTAGCCCTAAATCCAAAAGACTCAAAGAAAGCAATTATATGATTCAAACGCTTGCATTTGGCATTGAATACACAGGCATATTAACAAATAAAGTCAAAACTTATGGGGTATCCCTCACTCCTAGCCTACTATAAGCCTGAAACCATGCTTATTGAGTGCACAATTCAGCCTAAAATTCCAATTACACAACACTTGTCAAAAATAGAATTTCACCATAGTTCATGCATTCCCTTTGGTTGGGCGAGGTTGCTTAGTCATTTCAGGCAAATATTTGCATTCCATGAAGTATATTTTTACCTAAATTAGCTAGGAATTGTGGAAAGTCTTTGAACAAATTCTTAACCCTAACCTAGGTAAATCCCAAGCTAGGGTTAGGGTTAGGATTCCCACAAAACATAGACAATTTTTGATGGCATGGATGCGTTTTAGGACAGAAAACGAATTTAGGAAAGGTGCTATGACAGTGTTATCTTCACTTATTTTTCTCACCTATATGGCTGTATACACTGCATTGACATACAATGGAATGTTGTCCATGTAGCCCTAAAACCAAAAGACTCAAAGAAAGCAATTATATGATTCAAACGCTTACATTTGGCATTTAATAAACAGGCATATTAACAAATAAAGTCAACATTTATGCGGTATCCCTCACTCCTAGCCTACTATAAGCCTGAAACCATGCTTATTGAGTGCACAATTCAGCCTAAAATTCCAATTACACAACACTTGTCAAAAATAGAATTTCACCATAGTTCATGCATTCCCTTTGGTTGGGTGAGGTTGCTTAGTCATTTCAGGCAAATATTTGCATTTCGTGAAGTATATTTTCACCTAAATTAGCAAAGAATTGTGGAACGTCTTTGAACAAATTCTTAACCCTAACCTAGGTAAATCCCAAGCTAGGGTTAGGGTTAGGATTCCCACAAAACGTAGACAATTTTTGATGGCATGGATGCGTTTTAGGATAGAAAAGAAATTTAGGAAAGGTGCTATGACAGTGTTTTCTTCACTTTTTTTTCTCACCTATATGGCTGTATACACTGCATTGACATACAATGGAATGTTGTCCATGTAGCCCTAAAACCAAAAGACTCAAAGAAAGCAATTATATGATTCAAACGCTTACATTTGGCTTTTTATAAACAGGCATATTAACAAATAAAGTCAAAATGTATGCGGTATCCCTCACTCCTAGCCTACTATAAGCCTGAAACCATGCTTATTGAGTGCACAATTCAGCCTAAAATTCAAATTACACAACACTTGTCAAAAATAGAATTTCACCATAGTTCATGCATTCCCTTTGGTTGGGTGAGGTTGCTTAGTCATTTCAGGCAAATATTTGGATTCTGTGAAGTATATTTTTACCTAAATTAGCAAGGAATTGTGGAAAGTCTTGAAAAAATTCTTAACCCAAACCTAGGTAAATCCCAAGCTAGGGTTAGGGTTAGGATTCCCACAAAACGTAGACAATGTTTGATGGCATGGATGCGTTTTAGGATAGAAAAGAAATTTAGGAAAGGTGCTATTACAGTGTTATCTTCACTTTTTTTTCTCACCTATATGGCTGTATACACTGCATTGACATACAATGGAATGTTGTCCATGTAGCCCTAAATCCAAAAGACTCAAAGAAAGCAATTATATGATTCAAACGCTTGCATTTGGCATTGAATACACAGGCATATTAACAAATAAAGTCAAAACTTATGGGGTATCCCTCACTCCTAGCCTACTATAAGCCTGAAACCATGCTTATTGAGTGCACAATTCAGCCTAAAATTCCAATTACACAACACTTGTCAAAAACAGAATTTCACCATAGTTCATGCATTCCCTTTGGTTGGGTGAGGTTGCTTAGTCATTTCAGGCAAATATTTGCATTTCGTGAAGTATATTTTCACCTAAATTAGCAAAGAATTGTGGAACGTCTTTGAACAAATTCTTAACCCTAACCTAGGTAAATCCCAAGCTAGGGTTAGGGTTAGGATTCCCACAAAACGTAGACAATTTTTGATGGCATGGATGCGTTTTAGGACAGAAAAGAAATTTAGGAAAGGTGCAATGACAGTGTTATCTTCACTTTTTTTTCTCACCTATATGGCTGTATACACTGCATTGACATACAATGGAATGTTGTCCATGTAGCCCTAAAACCAAAAGACTCAAAGAAAGCAATTATATGATACAAATGCTTGCATTTAGCATTTAATAAACAGGCATATTAACAAATAAAGTCAAAATTTATGCGGTATCCCTCACTCCTAGACTACTATGAGCCTGAAACCATGCTTATTGAGTGCACAATTCAGCCTAAAATTCAAATTACACAACACTTGTCAAAAATAGAATTTCACCATAGTTCATGCATTCCCTTTGGTTGGGTGAGGTTGCTTAGTCATTTCAGGCAAATATTTGCATTTCGTGAAGTATATTTTCACCTAAATTAGCAAGGAATTGTGGAACGTCTTTGAACAAATTCTTAACCCTAACCTAGGTAAATCCCAAGCTAGGGTTAGGGTTAGGATTCCCACAAAACGTAGACAATTTTTGATGGCATGGATGCGTTTTAGGATAGAAAAGAAATTTAGGAAAGGTGCTATGACAGTGTTATCTTCACTTTTTTTTCTCACCTATATGGCTGTATACACTGCATTGACATACAATGGAATGTTGTCCATGTAGCCCGAAAACCAAAAGACTCAAAGAAAGCAATTATATGATTCAAACGCTTGCATTTGGCATTGAATACACAGGCATATTAACAAATAAAGTCAAAGCTTATGGGGAATCCCTCACTCCTAGCCTACTATAAGCCTGAAACCATGCTTATTGAGTGCACAATTCAGCCTAAAATTCCAATTACACAACACTTGTCAAAAATAGAATTTCACCATACTTCATGCATTCCCTTTGGTTAGGTGAGGTTGCTTAGTCATTTCAGGCAAATATTTGGATTCTGTGAAGTATATTTTTACCTAAATTAGCAAGGAATTGTGGAAAGTCTTTGAACAAATTCTTAACCCTAACCTAGGTAAATCCCAAGCTAGGGTTAGGGTTAGGATTCCCACAAAACGTAGTCAATTTTTGATGGCATGGTTGCGTTTTAGGACAGAAAAGAAATTTAGGAAACGTGCTATGACAGTGTTATCTTCACTTTTTTTTCTCACCTATATGGCTGTATACACTGCATTGACATACAATGGAATGTTGTCCATGTAGCCCTAAATCCAAAAGACTCAAAGAAAGCAATTATATGATTCAAACGCTTGCATTTGGCATTGAATACACAGGCATATTAACAAATAAAGTCAAAACTTATGGGGTATCCCTCACTCCTAGCCTACTATAAGCCTGAAACCATGCTTATTGAGTGCACAATTCAGCCTAAAATTCCAATTACACAACACTTGTCAAAAATAGAATTTCACCATAGTTCATGCATTCCCTTTGGTTGGGCGAGGTTGCTTAGTCATTTCAGGCAAATATTTGCATTCCATGAAGTATATTTTTACCTAAATTAGCTAGGAATTGTGGAAAGTCTTTGAACAAATTCTTAACCCTAACCTAGGTAAATCCCAAGCTAGGGTTAGGGTTAGGATTCCCACAAAACATAGACAATTTTTGATGGCATGGATGCGTTTTAGGACAGAAAACGAATTTAGGAAAGGTGCTATGACAGTGTTATCTTCACTTATTTTTCTCACCTATATGGCTGTATACACTGCATTGACATACAATGGAATGTTGTCCATGTAGCCCTAAAACCAAAAGACTCAAAGAAAGCAATTATATGATTCAAACGCTTACATTTGGCATTTAATAAACAGGCATATTAACAAATAAAGTCAACATTTATGCGGTATCCCTCACTCCTAGCCTACTATAAGCCTGAAACCATGCTTATTGAGTGCACAATTCAGCCTAAAATTCCAATTACACAACACTTGTCAAAAATAGAATTTCACCATAGTTCATGCATTCCCTTTGGTTGGGTGAGGTTGCTTAGTCATTTCAGGCAAATATTTGCATTTCGTGAAGTATATTTTCACCTAAATTAGCAAAGAATTGTGGAACGTCTTTGAACAAATTCTTAACCCTAACCTAGGTAAATCCCAAGCTAGGGTTAGGGTTAGGATTCCCACAAAACGTAGACAATTTTTGATGGCATGGATGCGTTTTAGGATAGAAAAGAAATTTAGGAAAGGTGCTATGACAGTGTTTTCTTCACTTTTTTTTCTCACCTATATGGCTGTATACACTGCATTGACATACAATGGAATGTTGTCCATGTAGCCCTAAAACCAAAAGACTCAAAGAAAGCAATTATATGATTCAAACGCTTACATTTGGCTTTTTATAAACAGGCATATTAACAAATAAAGTCAAAATGTATGCGGTATCCCTCACTCCTAGCCTACTATAAGCCTGAAACCATGCTTATTGAGTGCACAATTCAGCCTAAAATTCAAATTACACAACACTTGTCAAAAATAGAATTTCACCATAGTTCATGCATTCCCTTTGGTTGGGTGAGGTTGCTTAGTCATTTCAGGCAAATATTTGGATTCTGTGAAGTATATTTTTACCTAAATTAGCAAGGAATTGTGGAAAGTCTTGAAAAAATTCTTAACCCAAACCTAGGTAAATCCCAAGCTAGGGTTAGGGTTAGGATTCCCACAAAACGTAGACAATGTTTGATGGCATGGATGCGTTTTAGGATAGAAAAGAAATTTAGGAAAGGTGCTATGACAGTGTTATCTTCACTTTTTTTTCTCACCTATATGGCTGTATACACTGCATTGACATACAATGGAATGTTGTCCATGTAGCCCTAAATCCAAAAGACTCAAAGAAAGCAATTATATGATTCAAACGCTTGCATTTGGCATTGAATACACAGGCATATTAACAAATAAAGTCAAAACTTATGGGGTATCCCTCACTCCTAGCCTACTATAAGCCTGAAACCATGCTTATTGAGTGCACAATTCAGCCTAAAATTCCAATTACACAACACTTGTCAAAAACAGAATTTCACCATAGTTCATGCATTCCCTTTGGTTGGGTGAGGTTGCTTAGTCATTTCAGGCAAATATTTGCATTTCGTGAAGTATATTTTCACCTAAATTAGCAAAGAATTGTGGAACGTCTTTGAACAAATTCTTAACCCTAACCTAGGTAAATCCCAAGCTAGGGTTAGGGTTAGGATTCCCACAAAACGTAGACAATTTTTGATGGCATGGATGCGTTTTAGGATAGAAAAGAAATTTAGGAAAGGTGCTATGACAGTGTTATCTTCACTTTTTTTTCTCACCTATATGGCTGTATACACTGCATTGACATACAATGGAATGTTGTCCATGTAGCCCTAAAACCAAAAGACTCAAAGAAAGCAATTATATGATTCAAACGCTTGCATTTGGCATTTAATAAACAGGCATATTAACAAATAAAGTCAAAATTTATGCGGTATCCCTCACTCCTAGCCTACTAGGAGCCTGAAACCATGCTTATTGAGTGCACAATTCAGCCTAAAATTCCAATTACACAACACTTGTCAAAAATAGAATTTCACCATAGTTCATGCATTCCCTTTGGTTGGGTGAGGTTGCTTAGTCATTTCAGGCAAATATTTGCATTTCGTGAAGTATATTTTCACCTAAATTAGCAAGGAATTGTGGAACGTCTTTGAACAAATTCTTAACCCTAACCTAGGTAAATCCCAAGCTAGGGTTAGGGTTAGGATTCCCACAAAACGTAGTCAATTTTTGATGGCATGGATGCGTTTTAGGATAGAAAAGAAATTTAGGAAAGGTGCTATGACAGTGTTATCTTCACTTTTTTTTCTCACCTATATGGCTGTATACACTGCATTGACATACAATGGAATGTTGTCCATGTAGCCCGAAAACCAAAAGACTCAAAGAAAGCAATTATATGATTCAAACGCTTGCATTTGGCATTGAATAAACAGGCATATTAACAAATAAAGTCAAAGCTTATGGGGTATCCCTCACTCCTAGCCTACTATAAGCCTGAAACCATGCTTATTGAGTGCACAATTCAGCCTAAAATTCCAATTACACAACACTTGTCAAAAATAGAATTTCACCATACTTCATGCATTCCCTTTGGTTAGGTGAGGTTGCTTAGTCATTTCAGGCAAATATTTGGATTCTGTGAAGTATATTTTCACCTAAATTAGCAAAGAATTGTGGAACGTCTTTGAACAAATTCTTAACCCTAACCTAGGTAAATCCCAAGCTAGGGTTAGGGTTAGGATTCCCACAAAACGTAGTCAATTTTTGATGGCATGGATGCGTTTTAGGACAGAAGAGAAATTTAGGAAAGGTGCTATGACAGTGTTATCTTCACTTTTTTTTCTCACCTATATGGCTGTATACACTGCATTGACATACAATGGAATGTTGTCCATGTAGCCCTAAAACCAAAAGACTCAAAGAAAGCAATTATATGATTCAAACGCTTGCATTTGGCATTTAATAAACAGGCATATTAACAAATAAAGTCAAAATTTATGGGGTATCCCTCACTCCTAGCCTACTATGAGCCTGAAACCATGCTTATTGAGTGCACAATTCAGCCTAAAATTCAAATTACACAACACTTGTCAAAAATAGAATTTCACCATAGTTCATGCATTCCCTTTGGTTGGGTGAGGTTGCTTAGTCATTTCAGGCAAATATTTGCATTCCGTGAAGTATATTTTCACCTAAATTAGCAAAGAATTGTGGAACGTCTTTGAACAAATTCTTAACCCTAACCTAGGTAAATCCCAAGCTAGGGTTAGGGTTAGGATTCCCACAAAACGTACTCAATTTTTGATGGCATGGATGCGTTTTAGGACAGAAAAGAAATTTAGGAAAGGTGCTATGACAGTGTTATCTTCACTTTTTTTTCTCACCTATATGGCTGTATACACTGCATTGACATACAATGGAATGTTGTCCATGTAGCCCGAAAACCAAAAGACTCAAAGAAAGCAATTATATGATTCAAACGCTTGCATTTGGCATTGAATACACAGGCATATTAACAAATAAAGTCAAAGCTTATGGGGTATCCCTCACTCCTAGCCTAGTATAAGCCTGAAACCATGCTTATTGAGTGCACAATTCAGCCTAAAATTCCAATTACACAACACTTGTCAAAAATAGAATTTCACCATAGTTCATGCATTCCCTTTGGTTGGGTGAGGTTGCTTAGTCATTTCAGGCAAATATTTGCATTCCGTGAAGTATATTTTCACCTAAATTAGCAAAGAATTGTGGAACGTCTTTGAACAAATTCTTAACCCTAACCTAGGTAAATCCCAAGCTAGGGTTAGGGTTAGGATTCCCACAAAACGTAGACAATTTTTGATGGCATGGATGCGTTTTAGGACAGAAAAGAAATTTAGGAAAGGTGCTATGACAGTGTTATCTTCACTTTTTTTTCTCACCTATATGGCTGTATACACTGCATTGACATACAATGGAATGTTGTCAATGTAGCCCTAAAACCAAAAGACTCAAAGAAAGCAATTATATGATTCAAACGCTTACATTTGGCATTTAATAAACAGGCATATTAACAAATAAAGTCAAAATTTATGCGGTATCCCTCACTCCTAGCCTACTATGAGCCTGAAACCATGCTTATTGAGTGCACAATTCAGCCTAAAATTCAAATTACACAACACTTGTCAAAAATAGAATTTCACCATAGTTCATGCATTCCCTTTGGTTGGGTGAGGTTGCTTAGTCATTTCAGGCAAATATTTGCATTTCGTGAAGTATATTTTCACCTAAATTAGCAAGGAATTGTGGAACGTCTTTGAACAAATTCTTAACCCTAACCTAGATAAATCCCAAGCTAGGGTTAGGGTTAGGATTCCCACAAAACGTAGTCAATTTTTGATGGCATGGATGCGTTTTAGGATAGAAAAGAAATTTAGGAAAGGTGCTATGACAGTGTTATCTTCACTTTTTTTTCTCACCTATATGGCTGTATACACTGCATTGACATACAATGGAATGTTGTCCATGTAGCCCTAAAACCAAAAGACTCAAAGAAAGCAATTATATGATTCAAACGCTTGCATTTGGCATTTAATAAACAGGCATATTAACAAATAAAGTCAAAATTTATGCGGTATCCCTCACTCCTAGCCTACTATGAACCTGACACCATGCTTATTGAGTGCACAATTCAGCCTAAAATTCAAATTACACAACACTTGTCAAAAATAGAATTTCACCATAGTTCATGCGTTCCCTTTGGTTGGGCGAGGTTGCTTAGTCATTTCAGGCAAATATTTGCATTCCATGAAGTATATTTTTACCTAAATTAGCAAGGAATTGTGGAAAGTCTTTGAACAAATTCTTAACCCTAACCTAGGTAAATCCCAAGCTAGGGTTAGGGTTAGGATTCCCACAAAACATAGACAATTTTTGATGGCATGGATGCGTTTTAGGACAGAAAACGAATTTAGGAAAGGTGCTATGACAGTGTTATCTTCACTTATTTTTCTCACCTATATGGCTGTATACACTGCATTGACATACAATGGAATGTTGTCCATGTAGCCCTAAAACCAAAAGACTCAAAGAAAGCAATTATATTATTCAAACGCTTACATTTGGCATTTAATAAACAGGCATATTAACAAATAAAGTCAAAATTTATGCGGTATCCCTCACTCCTAGCCTACTATAAGCCTGAAACCATGCTTATTGAGTGCACAATTCAGCCTAAAATTCCAATTACACAACACTTGTCAAAAATAGAATTTCACCATAGTTCATGCATTCCCTTTGGTTGGGTGAGGTTGCTTAGTCATTTCAGGCAAATATTTGCATTTCGTGAAGTATATTTTCACCTAAATTAGCAAAGAATTGTGGAACGTCTTTGAACAAATTCTTAACCCTAACCTAGGTAAATCCCAAGCTAGGGTTAGGGTTAGGATTCCCACAAAACGTAGACAATTTTTGATGGCATGGATGCGTTTTAGGATAGAAAAGAAATTTAGGAAAGGTGCTATGACAGTGTTTTCTTCACTTTTTTTTCTCACCTATATGGCTGTATACACTGCATTGACATACAATGGAATGTTGTCCATGTAGCCCTAAAACCAAAAGACTCAAAGAAAGCAATTATATGATTCAAACGCTTGCATTTGGCATTTAATAAACAGGCATATTAACAAATAAAGTCAAAATTTATGCGGTATCCCTCACTCCTAGCCTACTATGAACCTGAAACCATGCTTATTGAGTGCACAATTCAGCCTAAAATTCA
The DNA here is from genome assembly GCF_055471065.1 of Atractosteus spatula. Taxonomy (NCBI): domain Eukaryota; kingdom Metazoa; phylum Chordata; class Actinopteri; order Semionotiformes; family Lepisosteidae; genus Atractosteus; species Atractosteus spatula. Next base: position 5,291,101 of record NC_142732.1, on the reverse strand, counting down.
AATTACACAACACTTGTCAAAAATAGAATTTCACCATAGTTCATGCGTTCCCTTTGGTTGGGCGAGGTTGCTTAGTCATTTCAGGCAAATATTTGCATTCCATGAAGTATATTTTCACCTAAATTAGCAAGGAATTGTGGAAAGTCTTTGAACAAATTCTTAACCCTAACCTAGGTAAATCCCAAGCTAGGGTTAGGGTTAGGATTCCCACAAAACATAGACAATTTTTGATGGCATGGATGCGTTTTAGGACAGAAAAGAAATTTAGGAAAGGTGCTATGACAGTGTTATCTTCACTTTTTTTTCTCACCTATATGGCTGTATACACTGCATTGACATACAATGGAATGTTGTCAATGTAGCCCTAAAACCAAAAGACTCAAAGAAAGCAATTATATGATTCAAACGCTTACATTTGGCTTTTTATAAACAGGCATATTAACAAATAAAGTCAAAATTTATGCGGTATCCCTCACTCCTAGCCTACTATAAGCCTGAAACCATGCTTATTGAGTGCACAATTCAGCCTAAAATTCAAATTACACAACACTTGTCAAAAATAGAATTTCACCATAGTTCATGCATTCCCTTTGGTTGGGTGAGGTTGCTTAGTCATTTCAGGCAAATATTTGCATTCCGTGAAGTATATTTTCACCTAAATTAGCAAAGAATTGTGGAACGTCTTTGAACAAATTCTTAACCCTAACCTAGGTAAATCCCAAGCTAGGGTTAGGGTTAGGATTCCCACAAAACGTAGACAATTTTTGATGGCATGGATGCGTTTTAGGATAGAAAAGAAATTTAGGAAAGGTGCTATGACAGTGTTATCTTCACTTTTTTTTCTCACCTATATGGCTGTATACACTGCATTGACATACAATGGAATGTTGTCCATGTAGCCCTAAAACCAAAAGACTCAAAGAAAGCAATTATATGATTCAAACGCTTGCATTTGGCATTTAATAAACAGGCATATTAACAAATAAAGTCAAAATTTATGCGGTATCCCTCACTCCTAGCCTACTATGAACCTGAAACCATGCTTATTGAGTGCACAATTCAGCCTAAAATTCAAATTACACAACACTTGTCAAAAATAGAATTTCACCATAGTTCATGCGTTCCCTTTGGTTGGGCGAGGTTGCTTAGTCATTTCAGGCAAATATTTGCATTCCATGAAGTATATTTTCACCTAAATTAGCAAAGAATTGTGGAAAGTCTTTGAACAAATTCTTAACCCTAACCTAGGTAAATCCCAAGCTAGGGTTAGGGTTAGGATTCCCACAAAACATAGACAATTTTTGATGGCATGGATGCGTTTTAGGACAGAAAAGAAATTTAGGAAAGGTGCTATGACAGTGTTATCTTCACTTTTTTTTCTCACCTATATGGCTGTATACACTGCATTGACATTCAATGGAATGTTGTCAATGTAGCCCTAAAACCAAAAGACTCAAAGAAAGCAATTATATGATTCAAACGCTTACATTTGGCTTTTTATAAAAAGGCATATTAATAAATAAAGTCAAAATTTATGCGGTATCCCTCACTCCTAGCCTACTATAAGCCTGAAACCATGCTTATTGAGTGCACAATTCAGCCTAAAATTCAAATTACACAACACTTGTCAAAAATAGAATTTCACCATAGTTCATGCATTCCCTTTGGTTGGGTGAGGTTGCTTAGTCATTTCAGGCAAATATTTGGATTCTGTGAAGTATATTTTTACCTAAATTAGCAAGGAATTGTGGAAAGACTTTGAACAAATTCTTAACCCTAACCTAGGTAAATCCCAAGCTAGGGTTAGGGTTAGGATTCCCACAAAACGTAGACAATTTTTGATGGCATGGATGCGTTTTAGGATAGAAAAGAAATTTAGGAAAGGTGCTATGACAGTGTTATCTTCACTTTTTTTTCTCACCTATATGGCTGTATACACTGCATTGACATACAATGGAATGTTGTCCATGTAGCCCTAAAACCAAAAGACTCAAAGAAAGCAATTATATGATTCAAACGCTTGCATTTGGCATTGAATAAACAGGCATATTAACAAATAAAGTCAAAGCTTATGGGGTATCCCTCACTCCTAGCCTACTATAAGCCTGAAACCATGCTTATTGAGTGCACAATTCAGCCTAAAATTCCAATTACACAACACTTGTCAAAAACAGAATTTCACCATAGTTCATGCATTCCCTTTGGTTGGGTGAGGTTGCTTAGTCATTTCAGGCAAATATTTGCATTTCGTGAAGTATATTTTCACCTAAATTAGCAAAGAATTGTGGAACGTCTTTGAACAAATTCTTAACCCTAACCTAGGTAAATCCCAAGCTAGGGTTAGGGTTAGGATTCCCACAAAACGTAGACAATTTTTGATGGCATGGATGCGTTTTAGGATAGAAAAGAAATTTAGGAAAGGTGCTATGACAGTGTTATCTTCACTTTTTTTTCTCACCTATATGGCTGTATACACTGCATTGACATACAATGGAATGTTGTCCATGTAGCCCTAAAACCAAAAGACTCAAAGAAAGCAATTATATGATTCAAACGCTTGCATTTGGCATTTAATAAACAGGCATATTAACAAATAAAGTCAAAATTTATGCGGTATCCCTCACTCCTAGCCTACTAGGAGCCTGAAACCATGCTTATTGAGTGCACAATTCAGCCTAAAATTCCAATTACACAACACTTGTCAAAAATAGAATTTCACCATAGTTCATGCATTCCCTTTGGTTGGGTGAGGTTGCTTAGTCATTTCAGGCAAATATTTGCATTTCGTGAAGTATATTTTCACCTAAATTAGCAAGGAATTGTGGAACGTCTTTGAACAAATTCTTAACCCTAACCTAGGTAAATCCCAAGCTAGGGTTAGGGTTAGGATTCCCACAAAACGTAGTCAATTTTTGATGGCATGGATGCGTTTTAGGATAGAAAAGAAATTTAGGAAAGGTGCTATGACAGTGTTATCTTCACTTTTTTTTCTCACCTATATGGCTGTATACACTGCATTGACATACAATGGAATGTTGTCCATGTAGCCCGAAAACCAAAAGACTCAAAGAAAGCAATTATATGATTCAAACGCTTGCATTTGGCATTGAATAAACAGGCATATTAACAAATAAAGTCAAAGCTTATGGGGTATCCCTCACTCCTAGCCTACTATAAGCCTGAAACCATGCTTATTGAGTGCACAATTCAGCCTAAAATTCCAATTACACAACACTTGTCAAAAATAGAATTTCACCATACTTCATGCATTCCCTTTGGTTAGGTGAGGTTGCTTAGTCATTTCAGGCAAATATTTGGATTCTGTGAAGTATATTTTCACCTAAATTAGCAAAGAATTGTGGAACGTCTTTGAACAAATTCTTAACCCTAACCTAGGTAAATCCCAAGCTAGGGTTAGGGTTAGGATTCCCACAAAACGTAGTCAATTTTTGATGGCATGGATGCGTTTTAGGACAGAAGAGAAATTTAGGAAAGGTGCTATGACAGTGTTATCTTCACTTTTTTTTCTCACCTATATGGCTGTATACACTGCATTGACATACAATGGAATGTTGTCCATGTAGCCCTAAAACCAAAAGACTCAAAGAAAGCAATTATATGATTCAAACGCTTGCATTTGGCATTTAATAAACAGGCATATTAACAAATAAAGTCAAAATTTATGGGGTATCCCTCACTCCTAGCCTACTATGAGCCTGAAACCATGCTTATTGAGTGCACAATTCAGCCTAAAATTCAAATTACACAACACTTGTCAAAAATAGAATTTCACCATAGTTCATGCATTCCCTTTGGTTGGGTGAGGTTGCTTAGTCATTTCAGGCAAATATTTGCATTCCGTGAAGTATATTTTCACCTAAATTAGCAAAGAATTGTGGAACGTCTTTGAACAAATTCTTAACCCTAACCTAGGTAAATCCCAAGCTAGGGTTAGGGTTAGGATTCCCACAAAACGTACTCAATTTTTGATGGCATGGATGCGTTTTAGGACAGAAAAGAAATTTAGGAAAGGTGCTATGACAGTGTTATCTTCACTTTTTTTTCTCACCTATATGGCTGTATACACTGCATTGACATACAATGGAATGTTGTCCATGTAGCCCGAAAACCAAAAGACTCAAAGAAAGCAATTATATGATTCAAACGCTTGCATTTGGCATTGAATACACAGGCATATTAACAAATAAAGTCAAAGCTTATGGGGTATCCCTCACTCCTAGCCTAGTATAAGCCTGAAACCATGCTTATTGAGTGCACAATTCAGCCTAAAATTCCAATTACACAACACTTGTCAAAAATAGAATTTCACCATAGTTCATGCATTCCCTTTGGTTGGGTGAGGTTGCTTAGTCATTTCAGGCAAATATTTGCATTCCGTGAAGTATATTTTCACCTAAATTAGCAAAGAATTGTGGAACGTCTTTGAACAAATTCTTAACCCTAACCTAGGTAAATCCCAAGCTAGGGTTAGGGTTAGGATTCCCACAAAACGTAGACAATTTTTGATGGCATGGATGCGTTTTAGGACAGAAAAGAAATTTAGGAAAGGTGCTATGACAGTGTTATCTTCACTTTTTTTTCTCACCTATATGGCTGTATACACTGCATTGACATACAATGGAATGTTGTCAATGTAGCCCTAAAACCAAAAGACTCAAAGAAAGCAATTATATGATTCAAACGCTTACATTTGGCATTTAATAAACAGGCATATTAACAAATAAAGTCAAAATTTATGCGGTATCCCTCACTCCTAGCCTACTATGAGCCTGAAACCATGCTTATTGAGTGCACAATTCAGCCTAAAATTCAAATTACACAACACTTGTCAAAAATAGAATTTCACCATAGTTCATGCATTCCCTTTGGTTGGGTGAGGTTGCTTAGTCATTTCAGGCAAATATTTGCATTTCGTGAAGTATATTTTCACCTAAATTAGCAAGGAATTGTGGAACGTCTTTGAACAAATTCTTAACCCTAACCTAGATAAATCCCAAGCTAGGGTTAGGGTTAGGATTCCCACAAAACGTAGTCAATTTTTGATGGCATGGATGCGTTTTAGGATAGAAAAGAAATTTAGGAAAGGTGCTATGACAGTGTTATCTTCACTTTTGTTTCTCACCTATATGGCTGTATACACTGCATTGACATACAATGGAATGTTGTCCATGTAGCCCTAAAACCAAAAGACTCAAAGAAAGCAATTATATGATTCAAACGCTTGCATTTGGCATTTAATAAACAGGCATATTAACAAATAAAGTCAAAATTTATGCGGTATCCCTCACTCCTAGCCTACTATGAACCTGACACCATGCTTATTGAGTGCACAATTCAGCCTAAAATTCAAATTACACAACACTTGTCAAAAATAGAATTTCACCATAGTTCATGCGTTCCCTTTGGTTGGGCGAGGTTGCTTAGTCATTTCAGGCAAATATTTGCATTCCATGAAGTATATTTTTACCTAAATTAGCAAGGAATTGTGGAAAGTCTTTGAACAAATTCTTAACCCTAACCTAGGTAAATCCCAAGCTAGGGTTAGGGTTAGGATTCCCACAAAACATAGACAATTTTTGATGGCATGGATGCGTTTTAGGACAGAAAACGAATTTAGGAAAGGTGCTATGACAGTGTTATCTTCACTTATTTTTCTCACCTATATGGCTGTATACACTGCATTGACATACAATGGAATGTTGTCCATGTAGCCCTAAAACCAAAAGACTCAAAGAAAGCAATTATATTATTCAAACGCTTACATTTGGCATTTAATAAACAGGCATATTAACAAATAAAGTCAAAATTTATGCGGTATCCCTCACTCCTAGCCTACTATAAGCCTGAAACCATGCTTATTGAGTGCACAATTCAGCCTAAAATTCCAATTACACAACACTTGTCAAAAATAGAATTTCACCATAGTTCATGCATTCCCTTTGGTTGGGTGAGGTTGCTTAGTCATTTCAGGCAAATATTTGCATTTCGTGAAGTATATTTTCACCTAAATTAGCAAAGAATTGTGGAACGTCTTTGAACAAATTCTTAACCCTAACCTAGGTAAATCCCAAGCTAGGGTTAGGGTTAGGATTCCCACAAAACGTAGACAATTTTTGATGGCATGGATGCGTTTTAGGATAGAAAAGAAATTTAGGAAAGGTGCTATGACAGTGTTTTCTTCACTTTTTTTTCTCACCTATATGGCTGTATACACTGCATTGACATACAATGGAATGTTGTCCATGTAGCCCTAAAACCAAAAGACTCAAAGAAAGCAATTATATGATTCAAACGCTTGCATTTGGCATTTAATAAACAGGCATATTAACAAATAAAGTCAAAATTTATGCGGTATCCCTCACTCCTAGCCTACTATGAACCTGAAACCATGCTTATTGAGTGCACAATTCAGCCTAAAATTCAAATTACACAACACTTGTCAAAAATAGAATTTCACCATAGTTCATGCGTTCCCTTTGGTTGGGCGAGGTTGCTTAGTCATTTCAGGCAAATATTTGCATTCCATGAAGTATATTTTCACCTAAATTAGCAAGGAATTGTGGAAAGTCTTTGAACAAATTCTTAACCCTAACCTAGGTAAATCCCAAGCTAGGGTTAGGGTTAGGATTCCCACAAAACATAGACAATTTTTGATGGCATGGATGCGTTTTAGGACAGAAAAGAAATTTAGGAAAGGTGCTATGACAGTGTTATCTTCACTTTTTTTTCTCACCTATATGGCTGTATACACTGCATTGACATACAATGGAATGTTGTCAATGTAGCCCTAAAACCAAAAGACTCAAAGAAAGCAATTATATGATTCAAACGCTTACATTTGGCTTTTTATAAACAGGCATATTAACAAATAAAGTCAAAATTTATGCGGTATCCCTCACTCCTAGCCTACTATAAGCCTGAAACCATGCTTATTGAGTGCACAATTCAGCCTAAAATTCAAATTACACAACACTTGTCAAAAATAGAATTTCACCATAGTTCATGCATTCCCTTTGGTTGGGTGAGGTTGCTTAGTCATTTCAGGCAAATATTTGCATTCCGTGAAGTATATTTTCACCTAAATTAGCAAAGAATTGTGGAACGTCTTTGAACAAATTCTTAACCCTAACCTAGGTAAATCCCAAGCTAGGGTTAGGGTTAGGATTCCCACAAAACGTAGACAATTTTTGATGGCATGGATGCGTTTTAGGATAGAAAAGAAATTTAGGAAAGGTGCTATGACAGTGTTATCTTCACTTTTTTTTCTCACCTATATGGCTGTATACACTGCATTGACATACAATGGAATGTTGTCCATGTAGCCCTAAAACCAAAAGACTCAAAGAAAGCAATTATATGATTCAAACGCTTGCATTTGGCATTTAATAAACAGGCATATTAACAAATAAAGTCAAAATTTATGCGGTATCCCTCACTCCTAGCCTACTATGAACCTGAAACCATGCTTATTGAGTGCACAATTCAGCCTAAAATTCAAATTACACAACACTTGTCAAAAATAGAATTTCACCATAGTTCATGCGTTCCCTTTGGTTGGGCGAGGTTGCTTAGTCATTTCAGGCAAATATTTGCATTCCATGAAGTATATTTTCACCTAAATTAGCAAAGAATTGTGGAAAGTCTTTGAACAAATTCTTAACCCTAACCTAGGTAAATCCCAAGCTAGGGTTAGGGTTAGGATTCCCACAAAACATAGACAATTTTTGATGGCATGGATGCGTTTTAGGACAGAAAAGAAATTTAGGAAAGGTGCTATGACAGTGTTATCTTCACTTTTTTTTCTCACCTATATGGCTGTATACACTGCATTGACATTCAATGGAATGTTGTCAATGTAGCCCTAAAACCAAAAGACTCAAAGAAAGCAATTATATGATTCAAACGCTTACATTTGGCTTTTTATAAAAAGGCATATTAATAAATAAAGTCAAAATTTATGCGGTATCCCTCACTCCTAGCCTACTATAAGCCTGAAACCATGCTTATTGAGTGCACAATTCAGCCTAAAATTCAAATTACACAACACTTGTCAAAAATAGAATTTCACCATAGTTCATGCATTCCCTTTGGTTGGGTGAGGTTGCTTAGTCATTTCAGGCAAATATTTGGATTCTGTGAAGTATATTTTTACCTAAATTAGCAAGGAATTGTGGAAAGACTTTGAACAAATTCTTAACCCTAACCTAGGTAAATCCCAAGCTAGGGTTAGGGTTAGGATTCCCACAAAACGTAGACAATTTTTGATGGCATGGATGCGTTTTAGGATAGAAAAGAAATTTAGGAAAGGTGCTATGACAGTGTTATCTTCACTTTTTTTTCTCACCTATATGGCTGTATACACTGCATTGACATACAATGGAATGTTGTCCATGTAGCCCTAAAACCAAAAGACTCAAAGAAAGCAATTATATGATTCAAACGCTTGCATTTGGCATTGAATAAACAGGCATATTAACAAATAAAGTCAAAGCTTATGGGGTATCCCTCACTCCTAGCCTACTATAAGCCTGAAACCATGCTTATTGAGTGCACAATTCAGCCTAAAATTCCAATTACACAACACTTGTCAAAAATAGAATTTCACCATAGTTCATGCATTCCCTTTGGTTGGGTGAGGTTGTTTAGTCATTTCAGGCAAATATTTGCATTCCGTGAGGTATATTTTCACCTAAATTAGCAAAGAATTGTGGAACGTCTTTGAACAAATTCTTAACCCTAACCTAGGTAAATCCCAAGCTAGGGTTAGGGTTAGGATTCCCACAAAACGTAGACAATTTTTGATGGCATGGATGCGTTTTAGGACAGAAAAGAAATTTAGGAAAGGTGCTATGACAGTGTTATCTTCACTTTTTTTTCTCACCTATATGGCTGTATACACTGCATTGACATACAATGGAATGTTGTCCATGTAGCCCTAAAACCAAAAGACTCAAAGAAAGCAATTATATGATTCAAACGCTTGCATTTGGCATTGAATAAACAGGCATATTAACAAATAAAGTCAAAGCTTATGGGGTATCCCTCACTCCTAGCCTACTATAAGCCTGAAACCATGCTTATTGAGTGCACAATTCAGCCTAAAATTCCAATTACACAACACTTGTCAAAAATAGAATTTCACCATAGTTCATGCATTCCCTTTGGTTGGGTGAGGTTGTTTAGTCATTTCAGGCAAATATTTGCATTCCGTGAGGTATATTTTCACCTAAATTAGCAAAGAATTGTGGAACGTCTTTGAACAAATTCTTAACCCTAACCTAGGTAAATCCCAAGCTAGGGTTAGGGTTAGGATTCCCACAAAACGTAGACAATTTTTGATGGCATGGATGCGTTTTAGGACAGAAAAGAAATTTAGGAAAGGTGCTATGACAGTGTTATCTTCACTTTTTTTTCTCACCTATATGGCTGTATACACTGCATTGACATACAATGGAATGTTGTCCATGTAGCCCTAAAACCAAAAGACTCAAAGAAAGCAATTATATGATTCAAACGCTTGCATTTGGCATTTAATAAACAGGCATATTAACAAATAAAGTCAAAATTTATGCGGTATCCCTCACTCCTAGCCTACTATGAGCCTGAAACCATGCTTATTGAGTGCACAATTCAGCCTAAAATTCAAATTACACAACACTTGTCAAAAATAGAATTTCACCATAGTTCATGCATTCCCTTTGGTTGGGCGAGGTTGCTTAGTCATTTCAGGCAAATATTTGCATTCCATGAAGTATATTTTCACCTAAATTAGCAAAGAATTGTGGAAAGTCTTTGAACAAATTCTTAACCCTAACCTAGGTAAATCCCAAGCTAGGGTTAGGGTTAGGATTCCCACAAAACATAGACAATTTTTGATGGCATGGATGCGTTTTAGAACAGAAAAGAAATTTAGGAAAGGTGCTATGACAGTGTTATCTTCACTTTTTTTTCTCACCTATATGGCTGTATACACTGCATTGACATAGAATGGAATGTTGTCAATGTAGCCCTAAAACCAAAAGACTCAAAGAAAGCAATTATATGATTCAAACGCTTACATTTGGCTTTTTATAAACAGGCATATTAACAAATAAAGTCAAAATTTATGCGGTATCCCTCACTCCTAGCCTACTATAAGCCTGAAACCATGCTTATTGAGTGCACAATTCAGCCTAAAATTCAAATTACACAACACTTGTCAAAAATAGAATTTCACCATAGTTCATGCATTCCCTTTGGTTGGGTGAGGTTGCTTAGTCATTTCAGGCAAATATTTGCATTCCGTGAAGTATATTTTCACCTAAATTAGCAAAGAATTGTGGAACGTCTTTGAACAAATTCTTAACCCTAACCTAGGTAAATCCCAAGCTAGGGTTAGGGTTAGGATTCCCACAAAACGTAGACAATTTTTGATGGCATGGATGCGTTTTAGGACAGAAAAGAAATTTAGGAAAGGTGCTATGACAGTGTTATCTTCACTTTTTTTTCTCACCTATATGGCTGTATACACTGCATTGACATACAATGGAATGTTGTCCATGTAGCCCTAAAACCAAAAGACTCAAAGAAAGCAATTATATGATTCAAACGCTTGCATTTGGCATTTAATAAACAGGCATATTAACAAATAAAGTCAAAATTTATGCGGTATCCCTCACTCCTAGCCTACTATGAGCCTGAAACCATGCTTATTGAGTGCACAATTCAGCCTAAAATTCAAATTACACAACACTTGTCAAAAATAGAATTTCACCATAGTTCATGCATTCCCTTTGGTTGGGTGAGGTTGCTTAGTCAGTTCAGGCAAATATTTGCATTTCGTGAAGTATATTTTCACCTAAATTAGCAAGGAACTGTGGAACGTCTTTGAACAAATTCTTAACCCTAACCTAGATAAATCCCAAGCTAGGGTTAGGGTTAGGATTCCCACAAAACGCAGTTAATTTTTGATGGCATGGATGCGTTTTAGGACAGAAAAGAAATTTAGGAAAGGTGCTATGACAGTGTTATCTTCACTTTTTTTTCTCACCTATATGGCTGTATACACTGCATTGACATACAATGGAATGTTGTCCATGTAGCCCAAAAACCAAAAGACTCAAAGAAAGCAATTATATGATTCAAACGCTTGCATTTGGCATTGAATAAACAGGCATATTAACAAATAAAGTCAAAGCTTATGGGGTATCCCTCACTCCTAGCCTACTATAAGCCTGAAACCATGCTTATTGAGTGCACAATTCAGCCTAAAATTCCAATTACACAACACTTGTCAAAAATAGAATTTCACCATAGTTCATGCATTCCCTTTGGTTGGGTGAGGTTGCTTAGTCATTTCAGGCAAATATTTGCATTCCGTGAAGTATATTTTCACCTAAATTAGCAAAGAATTGTGGAACGTCTTAGAACAAATTCTTAACCCTAACCTAGGTAAATCCCAAGCTAGGGTTAGGGTTAGGATTCCCACAAAACGTAGACAATTTTTGATGGCATGGATGCGTTTTTGGACAGAAAAGAAATTTAGGAAAGGTGCAATGACAGTGTTATCTTCACTTTTTTTTCTCACCTATATGGCTGTATACACTGCATTGACATACAATGGAATGTTGTCCATGTAGCCCTAAAACCAAAAGACTCAAAGAAAGCAATTATATGATACAAATGCTTGCATTTAGCATTTAATAAACAGGCATATTAACAAATAAAGTCAAAATTTATGCGGTATCCCTCACTCCTAGACTACTATGAGCCTGAAACCATGCTTATTGAGTGCACAATTCAGCCTAAAATTCAAATTACACAACACTTGTCAAAAATAGAATTTCACCATAGTTCATGCGTTCCCTTTGGTTGGGTGAGGTTGCTTAGTATTTTCAGGCAAATATTTGCATTTCGTGAAGTATATTTTCACCTAAATTAGCAAGGAATTGTGGAACGTCTTTGAACAAATTCTTAACCCTAACCTAGGTAAATCCCAAGCTAGGGTTAGGGTTAGGATTCCCACAAAACGTAGACAATTTTTGATGGCATGGATGCGTTTTAGGATAGAAAAGAAATTTAGGAAAGGTGCTATGACAGTGTTATCTTCACTTTTTTTTCTCACCTATATGGCTGTATACACTGCATTGACATACAATGGAATGTTGTCCATGTAGCCCGAAAACCAAAAGACTCAAAGAAAGCAATTATATGATTCAAACGCTTGCATTTGGCATTGAATACACAGGCATATTAACAAATAAAGTCAAAGCTTATGGGGAATCCCTCACTCCTAGCCTACTATAAGCCTGAAACCATGCTTATTGAGTGCACAATTCAGCCTAAAATTCCAATTACACAACACTTGTCAAAAATAGAATTTCACCATACTTCATGCATTCCCTTTGGTTAGGTGAGGTTGCTTAGTCATTTCAGGCAAATATTTGGATTCTGTGAAGTATATTTTTACCTAAATTAGCAAGGAATTGTGGAAAGTCTTTGAACAAATTCTTAACCCTAACCTAGGTAAATCCCAAGCTAGGGTTAGGGTTAGGATTCCCACAAAACGTAGTCAATTTTTGATGGCATGGTTGCGTTTTAGGACAGAAAAGAAATTTAGGAAACGTGCTATGACAGTGTTATCTTCACTTTTTTTTCTCACCTATATGGCTGTATACACTGCATTGACATACAATGGAATGTTGTCCATGTAGCCCTAAATCCAAAAGACTCAAAGAAAGCAATTATATGATACAAATGCTTGCATTTAGCATTTAATAAACAGGCATATTAACAAATAAAGTCAAAATTTATGTGGTATCCCTCACTCCTAGACTACTATGAGCCTGAAACCATGCTTATTGAGTGCACAATTCAGCCTAAAATTCAAATTACACAACACTTGTCAAAAATAGAATTTCACCATAGTTCATGCATTCCCTTTGGTTGGGTGAGGTTGCTTAGTCATTTCAGGCAAATATTTGCATTTCGTGAAGTATATTTTCACCTAAATTAGCAAGGAATTGTGGAACGTCTTTGAACAAATTCTTAACCCTAACCTAGGTAAATCCCAAGCTAGGGTTAGGGTTAGGATTCCCACAAAACGTAGACAATTTTTGATGGCATGGATGCGTTTTAGGATAGAAAAGAAATTTAGGAAAGGTGCTATGACAGTGTTATCTTCACTTTTTTTTCTCACCTATATGGCTGTATACACTGCATTGACATACAATGGAATGTTGTCCATGTAGCCCGAAAACCAAAAGACTCAAAGAAAGCAATTATATGATTCAAACGCTTGCATTTGGCATTGAATACACAGGCATATTAACAAATAAAGTCAAAGCTTATGGGGAATCCCTCACTCCTAGCCTACTATAAGCCTGAAACCATGCTTATTGAGTGCACAATTCAGCCTAAAATTCCAATTACACAACACTTGTCAAAAATAGAATTTCACCATAGTTCATGCATTCCCTTTGGTTGGGCGAGGTTGCTTAGTCATTTCAGGCAAATATTTGCATTCCATGAAGTATATTTTTACCTAAATTAGCTAGGAATTGTGGAAAGTCTTTGAACAAATTCTTAACCCTAACCTAGGTAAATCCCAAGCTAGGGTTAGGGTTAGGATTCCCACAAAACGTAGACAATTTTTGATGGCATGGATGCGTTTTAGGATAGAAAAGAAATTTAGGAAAGGTGCTATGACAGTGTTATCTTCACTTTTTTTTCTCACCTATATGGCTGTATACACTGCATTGACATACAATGGAATGTTGTCCATGTAGCCCTAAAACCAAAAGACTCAAAGAAAGCAATTATATGATTCAAACGCTTGCATTTGGCATTTAATAAACAGGCATATTAACAAATAAAGTCAAAATTTATGCGGTATCCCTCACTCCTAGCCTACTATGAACCTGAAACCATGCTTATTGAGTGCACAATTCAGCCTAAAATTCAAATTACACAACACTTGTCAAAAATAGAATTTCACCATAGTTCATGCGTTCCCTTTGGTTGGGCGAGGTTGCTTAGTCATTTCAGGCAAATATTTGCATTCCATGAAGTATATTTTCACCTAAATTAGCAAAGAATTGTGGAAAGTCTTTGAACAAATTCTTAACCCTAACCTAGGTAAATCCCAAGCTAGGGTTAGGGTTAGGATTCCCACAAAACATAGACAATTTTTGATGGCATGGATGCGTTTTAGGACAGAAAAGAAATTTAGGAAAGGTGCAATGACAGTGTTATCTTCACTTTTTTTTCTCACCTATATGGCTGTATACACTGCATTGACATACAATGGAATGTTGTCCATGTAGCCCTAAAACCAAAAGACTCAAAGAAAGCAATTATATGATACAAATGCTTGCATTTAGCATTTAATAAACAGGCATATTAACAAATAAAGTCAAAATTTATGCGGTATCCCTCACTCCTAGACTACTATGAGCCTGAAACCATGCTTATTGAGTGCACAATTCAGCCTAAAATTCAAATTACACAACACTTGTCAAAAATAGAATTTCACCATAGTTCATGCATTCCCTTTGGTTGGGTGAGGTTGCTTAGTCATTTCAGGCAAATATTTGCATTTCGTGAAGTATATTTTCACCTAAATTAGCAAGGAATTGTGGAACGTCTTTGAACAAATTCTTAACCCTAACCTAGGTAAATCCCAAGCTAGGGTTAGGGTTAGGATTCCCACAAAACGTAGACAATTTTTGATGGCATGGATGCGTTTTAGGATAGAAAAGAAATTTAGGAAAGGTGCTATGACAGTGTTATCTTCACTTTTTTTTCTCACCTATATGGCTGTATACACTGCATTGACATACAATGGAATGTTGTCCATGTAGCCCGAAAACCAAAAGACTCAAAGAAAGCAATTATATGATTCAAACGCTTGCATTTGGCATTGAATACACAGGCATATTAACAAATAAAGTCAAAACTTATGGGGTATCCCTCACTCCTAGCCTACTATAAGCCTGAAACCATGCTTATTGAGTGCACAATTCAGCCTAAAATTCCAATTACACAACACTTGTCAAAAATAGAATTTCACCATAGTTCATGCATTCCCTTTGGTTGGGCGAGGTTGCTTAGTCATTTCAGGCAAATATTTGCATTCCATGAAGTATATTTTTACCTAAATTAGCTAGGAATTGTGGAAAGTCTTTGAACAAATTCTTAACCCTAACCTAGGTAAATCCCAAGCTAGGGTTAGGGTTAGGATTCCCACAAAACATAGACAATTTTTGATGGCATGGATGCGTTTTAGGACAGAAAACGAATTTAGGAAAGGTGCTATGACAGTGTTATCTTCACTTATTTTTCTCACCTATATGGCTGTATACACTGCATTGACATACAATGGAATGTTGTCCATGTAGCCCTAAAACCAAAAGACTCAAAGAAAGCAATTATATGATTCAAACGCTTACATTTGGCATTTAATAAACAGGCATATTAACAAATAAAGTCAACATTTATGCGGTATCCCTCACTCCTAGCCTACTATAAGCCTGAAACCATGCTTATTGAGTGCACAATTCAGCCTAAAATTCCAATTACACAACACTTGTCAAAAATAGAATTTCACCATAGTTCATGCATTCCCTTTGGTTTGGTGAGGTTGCTTAGTCATTTCAGGCAAATATTTGCATTTCGTGAAGTATATTTTCACCTAAATTAGCAAAGAATTGTGGAACGTCTTTGAACAAATTCTTAACCCTAACCTAGGTAAATCCCAAGCTAGGGTTAGGGTTAGGATTCCGACAAAACGTAGACAATTTTTGATGGCATGGATGCGTTTTAGGATAGAAAAGAAATTTAGG
The DNA here is from genome assembly GCF_055471065.1 of Atractosteus spatula. Lineage (NCBI taxonomy): Eukaryota > Metazoa > Chordata > Actinopteri > Semionotiformes > Lepisosteidae > Atractosteus > Atractosteus spatula. Next base: position 5,275,259 of record NC_142732.1, on the reverse strand, counting down.
AAAGGTGCTATGACAGTGTTTTCTTCACTTTTTTTTCTCACCTATATGGCTGTATACACTGCATTGACATACAATGGAATGTTGTCCATGTAGCCCTAAAACCAAAAGACTCAAAGAAAGCAATTATATGATTCAAACGCTTACATTTGGCTTTTTATAAACAGGCATATTAACAAATAAAGTCAAAATGTATGCGGTATCCCTCACTCCTAGCCTACTATAAGCCTGAAACCATGCTTATTGAGTGCACAATTCAGCCTAAAATTCAAATTACACAACACTTGTCAAAAATAGAATTTCACCATAGTTCATGCATTCCCTTTGGTTGGGTGAGGTTGCTTAGTCATTTCAGGCAAATATTTGGATTCTGTGAAGTATATTTTTACCTAAATTAGCAAGGAATTGTGGAAAGTCTTTGAACAAATTCTTAACCCAAACCTAGGTAAATCCCAAGCTAGGGTTAGGGTTAGGATTCCCACAAAACGTAGACAATGTTTGATGGCATGGATGCGTTTTAGGATAGAAAAGAAATTTAGGAAAGGTGCTATGACAGTGTTATCTTCACTTTTTTTTCTCACCTATATGGCTGTATACACTGCATTGACATACAATGGAATGTTGTCCATGTAGCCCTAAATCCAAAAGACTCAAAGAAAGCAATTATATGATTCAAACGCTTGCATTTGGCATTGAATACACAGGCATATTAACAAATAAAGTCAAAACTTATGGGGTATCCCTCACTCCTAGCCTACTATAAGCCTGAAACCATGCTTATTGAGTGCACAATTCAGCCTAAAATTCCAATTACACAACACTTGTCAAAAACAGAATTTCACCATAGTTCATGCATTCCCTTTGGTTGGGTGAGGTTGCTTAGTCATTTCAGGCAAATATTTGCATTTCGTGAAGTATATTTTCACCTAAATTAGCAAAGAATTGTGGAACGTCTTTGAACAAATTCTTAACCCTAACCTAGGTAAATCCCAAGCTAGGGTTAGGGTTAGGATTCCCACAAAACGTAGACAATTTTTGATGGCATGGATGCGTTTTAGGATAGAAAAGAAATTTAGGAAAGGTGCTATGACAGTGTTATCTTCACTTTTTTTTCTCACCTATATGGCTGTATACACTGCATTGACATACAATGGAATGTTGTCCATGTAGCCCTAAAACCAAAAGACTCAAAGAAAGCAATTATATGATTCAAACGCTTGCATTTGGCATTTAATAAACAGGCATATTAACAAATAAAGTCAAAATTTATGCGGTATCCCTCACTCCTAGCCTACTAGGAGCCTGAAACCATGCTTATTGAGTGCACAATTCAGCCTAAAATTCCAATTACACAACACTTGTCAAAAATAGAATTTCACCATAGTTCATGCATTCCCTTTGGTTGGGTGAGGTTGCTTAGTCATTTCAGGCAAATATTTGCATTTCGTGAAGTATATTTTCACCTAAATTAGCAAGGAATTGTGGAACGTCTTTGAACAAATTCTTAACCCTAACCTAGGTAAATCCCAAGCTAGGGTTAGGGTTAGGATTCCCACAAAACGTAGACAATTTTTGATGGCATGGATGCGTTTTAGGATAGAAAAGAAATTTAGGAAAGGTGCTATGACAGTGTTATCTTCACTTTTTTTTCTCACCTATATGGCTGTATACACTGCATTGACATACAATGGAATGTTGTCCATGTAGCCCGAAAACCAAAAGACTCAAAGAAAGCAATTATATGATTCAAACGCTTGCATTTGGCATTTAATAAACAGGCATATTAACAAATAAAGTCAAAATTTATGGGGTATCCCTCACTCCTAGCCTACTATGAGCCTGAAACCATGCTTATTGAGTGCACAATTCAGCCTAAAATTCAAATTACACAACATTGTCAAAAATAGAATTTCACCATAGTTCATGCATTCCCTTTGGTTGGGTGAGGTTGCTTAGTCATTTCAGGCAAATATTTGCATTCCGTGAAGTATATTTTCACCTAAATTAGCAAAGAATTGTGGAACGTCTTTGAACAAATTCTTAACCCTAACCTAGGTAAATCCCAAGCTAGGGTTAGGGTTAGGATTCCCACAAAACGTACTCAATTTTTGATGGCATGGATGCGTTTTAGGACAGAAAAGAAATTTAGGAAAGGTGCTATGACAGTGTTATCTTCACTTTTTTTTCTCACCTATATGGCTGTATACACTGCATTGACATACAATGGAATGTTGTCCATGTAGCCCGAAAACCAAAAGACTCAAAGAAAGCAATTATATGATTCAAACGCTTGCATTTGGCATTGAATACACAGGCATATTAACAAATAAAGTCAAAGCTTATGGGGTATCCCTCACTCCTAGCCTAGTATAAGCCTGAAACCATGCTTATTGAGTGCACAATTCAGCCTAAAATTCCAATTACACAACACTTGTCAAAAATAGAATTTCACCATAGTTCATGCATTCCCTTTGGTTGGGTGAGGTTGCTTAGTCATTTCAGGCAAATATTTGCATTCCGTGAAGTATATTTTCACCTAAATTAGCAAAGAATTGTGGAACGTCTTTGAACAAATTCTTAACCCTAACCTAGGTAAATCCCAAGCTAGGGTTAGGGTTAGGATTCCCACAAAACGTAGACAATTTTTGATGGCATGGATGCGTTTTAGGACAGAAAAGAAATTTAGGAAAGGTGCTATGACAGTGTTATCTTCACTTTTTTTTCTCACCTATATGGCTGTATACACTGCATTGACATACAATGGAATGTTGTCCATGTAGCCCTAAAACCAAAAGACTCAAAGAAAGCAATTATATGATTCAAACGCTTGCATTTGGCATTTAATAAACAGGCATATTAACAAATAAAGTCAAAATTTATGCGGTATCCCTCACTCCTAGCCTACTATGAGCCTGAAACCATGCTTATTGAGTGCACAATTCAGCCTAAAATTCCAATTACACAACACTTGTCAAAAATAGAATTTCACCATACTTCATGCATTCCCTTTGGTTGGGCGAGGTTGCTTAGTCATTTCAGGCAAATATTTGGATTCCATGAAGTATATTTTTACCTAAATTAGCAAGGAATTGTGGAAAGTCTTTGAACAAATTCTTATCCCTAACCTAGGTAAATCCCAAGCTAGGGTTAGGGTTAGGATTCCCACAAAACGTAGTCAATTTTTGATTGCATGGATGCGTTTTAGGACAGAAAAGGAATTTAGGAAAGGTGCTATGACAGTGTTATCTTCACTTATTTTTCTCACCTATATGGCTGTATACACTGCATTGACATACAATGGAATGTTGTCCATGTAGCCCTAAAACCAAAAGACTGAAAGAAAGCAATTATATGATTCAAACGCTTGCATATGGCATTGAATACACAGGCATATTAACAAATAAAGTCAAAATTTATGCGGTATCCCTCACTCCTAGCCTACTATAAGCCTGAAACCATGCTTATTGAGTGCACAATTCAGCCTAAAATTCCAATTACACAACACTTGTCAAAAATAGAATTTCACCATACTTCATGCATTCCCTTTGGTTAGGTGAGGTTGCTTAGTCATTTCAGGCACATATTTGGATTCTGTGAAGTATATTTTTACCTAAATTAGCAAGGAATTGTGGAAAGTCTTTGAACAAATTCTTAACCCTAACCTAGGTAAATCCCAAGCTAGGGTTAGGGTTAGGATTCCCACAAAACGTAGTCAATTTTTGATTGCATGGATGCGTTTTAGGACAGAAAAGGAATTTAGGAAAGGTGCTATGACAGTGTTATCTTCACTTTTTTTTCTCACCTATATGGCTGTATACACTGCATTGACATACAATGGAATGTTGTCCATGTAGCCCTAAAACCAAAAGACTCAAAGAAAGCAATTATATGATTCAAACGCTTGCATTTGGCATTGAATAAAGAGGCATATTAACAAATAAAGTCAAAGCTTATGGGGTATCCCTCACTCCTAGCCTACTATAAGCCTGAAACCATGCTTATTGAGTGCACAATTCAGCCTAAAATTCAAATTACACAACACTTGTCAAAAATAGAATTTCACCAGAGTTCATGCATTCCCTTTGGTTGGGTGAGGTTGCTTAGTCATTTCAGGCAAATATTTGCATTCCGTGAAGTATATTTTCACCTAAATTAGCAAAGAATTGTGGAACGTCTTTGAACAAATTCTTAACCCTAACCTAGGTAAATCCCAAGCTAGGGTTAGGGTTAGGATTCCCACAAAACGTAGTCAATTTTTGATGGCATGGATGCGTTTTAGGACAGAAAAGAAATTTAGGAAAGGTGCTATGACAGTGTTATCTTCACTTTTTTTTCTCACCTATATGGCTGTATATACTGCATTGACATACAATGGAATGTTGTCCATGTAGCCTGAAAACCAAAAGACTCAAAGAAAGCAATTATATGATTCAAACGCTTGCATTTGGCATTGAATACACAGGCATATTAACAAATAAAGTCAAAATTTATGCGGTATCCCTCACTCCTAGCCTACTATGAGCCTGAAACCATGCTTATTGAGTGCACAATTCAGCCTAAAATTCCAATTACACAACACTTGTCAAAAATAGAATTTCACCATAGTTCATGCATTCCCTTTGGTTGGGTGAGGTTGCTTAGTCATTTCAGGCAAATATTTGCATTTCGTGAAGTATATTTTCACCTAAATTAGCAAAGAATTGTGGAACGTCTTTGAACAAATTCTTAACCCTAACCTAGGTAAATCCCAAGCTAGGGTTAGGGTTAGGATTCCCACAAAACGTAGACAATTTTTGATGGCATGGATGCGTTTTAGGATAGAAAAGAAATTTAGGAAAGGTGCTATGACAGTGTTATCTTAACTTTTTTTTTCTCACCTATATGGCTGTATACACTGCATTGACATACAATGGAATGTTGTCCATGTAGCCCTAAAACCAAAAGACTCAAAGAAAGCAATTATATGATTCAAACGCTTGCATTTGGCATTTAATAAACAGGCATATTAACAAATAAAGTCAAAATTTATGCGGTATCCCTCACTCCTAGCCTACTATGAGCCTGAAACCATGCTTATTGAGTGCACAATTCAGCCTAAAATTCCAATTACACAACACTTGTCAAAAATAGAATTTCACCATACTTCATGCATTCCCTTTGGTTAGGTGAGGTTGCTTAGTCATTTCAGGCAAATATTTGGATTCTGTGAAGTATATTTTCACCTAAATTAGCAAAGAATTGTGGAACGTCTTTGAACAAATTCTTAACCCTAACCTAGGTAAATCCCAAGCTAGGGTTAGGGTTAGGATTCCCACAAAACGTAGTCAATTTTTGATGGCATGGATGCGTTTTAGGACAGAAGAGAAATTTAGGAAAGGTGCTATGACAGTGTTATCTTCACTTTTTTTTCTCACCTATATGGCTGTATACACTGCATTGACATACAATGGAATGTTGTCCATGTAGCCCTAAAACCAAAAGACTCAAAGAAAGCAATTATATGATTCAAACGCTTGCATTTGGCATTTAATAAACAGGCATATTAACAAATAAAGTCAAAATTTATGGGGTATCCCTCACTCCTAGCCTACTATGAGCCTGAAACCATGCTTATTGAGTGCACAATTCAGCCTAAAATTCAAATTACACAACACTTGTCAAAAATAGAATTTCACCATAGTTCATGCATTCCCTTTGGTTGGGTGAGGTTGCTTAGTCATTTCAGGCAAATATTTGCATTCCGTGAAGTATATTTTCACCTAAATTAGCAAAGAATTGTGGAACGTCTTTGAACAAATTCTTAACCCTAACCTAGGTAAATCCCAAGCTAGGGTTAGGGTTAGGATTCCCACAAAACGTACTCAATTTTTGATGGCATGGATGCGTTTTAGGACAGAAAAGAAATTTAGGAAAGGTGCTATGACAGTGTTATCTTCACTTTTTTTTCTCACCTATATGGCTGTATACACTGCATTGACATACAATGGAATGTTGTCCATGTAGCCCTAAAACCAAAAGACTCAAAGAAAGCAATTATATGATTCAAACGCTTGCATTTGGCATTTAATAAACAGGCATATTAACAAATAAAGTCAAAATTTATGCGGTATCCCTCACTCCTAGCCTACTATGAGCCTGAAACCATGCTTATTGAGTGCACAATTCAGCCTAAAATTCAAATTACACAACACTTGTCAAAAATAGAATTTCACCATAGTTCATGCATTCCCTTTGGTTGGGTGAGGTTGCTTAGTCATTTCAGGCAAATATTTGCATTCCGTGAAGTATATTTTCACCTAAATTAGCAAAGAATTGTGGAACGTCTTTGAACAAATTCTTAACCCTAACCTAGGTAAATCCCAAGCTAGGGTTAGGGTTAGGATTCCCACAAAACGTAGACAATTTTTGATGGCATGGATGCGTTTTAGGACAGAAAAGAAATTTAGGAAAGGTGCTATGACAGTGTTATCTTCACTTTTTTTTCTCACCTATATGGCTGTATACACTGCATTGACATACAATGGAATGTTGTCCATGTAGCCCTAAAACCAAAAGACTCAAAGAAAGCAATTATATGATTCAAACGCTTGCATTTGGCATTTAATAAACAGGCATATTAACAAATAAAGTCAAAATTTATGCGGTATCCCTCACTCCTAGCCTACTATGAGCCTGAAACCATGCTTATTGAGTGCACAATTCAGCCTAAAATTCAAATTACACAACACTTGTCAAAAATAGAATTTCACCATAGTTCTTGCATTCCCTTTGGTTGGGTGAGGTTGCTTAGTCATTTCAGGCAAATATTTGCATTCCGTGAAGTATATTTTCACCTAAATTAGCAAAGAATTGTGGAACGTCTTTGAACAAATTCTTAACCCTAACCTAGGTAAATCCCAAGCTAGGGTTAGGGTTAGGATTCCCACAAAACGTAGACAATTTTTGATGGCATGGATGCGGTTTAGGACAGAAAAGAAATTTAGGAAAGGTGCTATGACAGTGTTATCTTCACTTTTTTTTCTCACCTATATGGCTGTATACACTGCATTGACATACAATGGAATGTTGTCAATGTAGCCCTAAAACCAAAAGACTCAAAGAAAGCAATTATATGATTCAAACGCTTGCATTTGGCATTTAATAAACAGGCATATTAACAAATAAAGTCAAAATTTATGCGGTATCCCTCACTCCTAGCCTACTATGAGCCTGAAACCATGCTTATTGAGTGCACAATTCAGCCTAAAATTCAAATTACACAACACTTGTCAAAAATAGAATTTCACCATAGTTCATGCATTCCCTTTGGTTGGGTGAGGTTGCTTAGTCATTTCAGGCAAATATTTGCATTCCGTGAAGTATATTTTCACCTAAATTAGCAAAGAATTGTGGAACGTCTTTGAACAAATTCTGAACCCTAACCTAGGTCAATCCCAAGCTAGGGTTAGGGTTAGGATTCCCACAAAACGTAGACAATTTTTGATGGGATGGATGCGTTTTAGGATAGAAAAGAAATTTAGGAAAGGTGCTATGACAGTGTTATCTTCACTTTTTTTTCTCACCTATATGGCTGTATACACTGCTTTGACATACAATGGAATGTTGTCCATGTAGCCCGAAAACCAAAAGACTCAAAGAAAGCAATTATATGATTCAAACGCTTGCATTTGGCATTGAATACACAGGCATATTAACAAATAAAGTCAAAACTTATGGGGTATCCCTCACTCCTAGCCTACTATAAGCCTGAAACCATGCTTATTGAGTGCACAATTCAGCCTAAAATTCCAATTACACAACACTTGTCAAAAATAGAATTTCACCATACTTCATGTATTCCCATTGGTTAGGTGAGGTTGCTTAGTCATTTCAGGCAAGTATTTGGATTCTGTTTAGTATATTTTTACCTAAATTAGCAAGGAATTGTGGAAAGTCTTTGAACAAATTCTTAACCCTAACCTAGGTAAATCCCAAGCTAGGGTTAGGGTTAGGATTCCCACAAAACGTACTCAATTTTTGATGGCATGGATGCGTTTTAGGACAGAAAAGAAATTTAGGAAAGGTGCTATGACAGTGTTATCTTCACTTTTTTTTCTCACCTATATGGCTGTATACACTGCATTGACATACAATGGAATGTTGTCCATGTAGCCCGAAAACCAAAAGACTCAAAGAAAGCAATTATATGACTCAAACGCTTGCATTTGGCATTGAATACACAGGCATATTAACAAATAAAGTCAAAGCTTATGGGGTATCCCTCACTCCTAGCCTACTATAAGCCTGAAACCATGCTTATTGAGTGCACAATTCAGCCTAAAATTCCAATTACACAACACTTGTCAAAAATAGAATTTCACCATAGTTCATGCATTCCCTTTGGTTGGGTGAGGTTGCTTAGTCATTTCAGGCAAATATTTGCATTCCGTGAAGTATATTTTCACCTAAATTAGCAAAGAATTGTGGAACGTCTTTGAACAAATTCTTAACCCTAACCTAGGTAAATCCCAAGCTAGGGTTAGGGTTAGGATTCCCACAAAACGTACTCAATTTTTGATGGCATGGATGCGTTTTAGGACAGAAAAGAAATTTAGGAAAGGTGCTATGACAGTGTTATCTTCACTTTTTTTTCTCACCTATATGGCTGTATACACTGCATTGACATACAATGGAATGTTGTCCATGTAGCCCTAAAACCAAAAGACTCAAATAAAGCAATTATATGATTCAAACGCTTGCATTTGGCATTGAATACACAGGCATATTAACAAATAAAGTCAAAATTTATGCGGTATCCCTCACTCCTAGCCTACTATAAGCCTGAAACCATGCTTATTGAATGCACAATTCAGCCTAAAATTCCAATTACACAACACTTGTCAAAAATAGAATTTCACCATACTTCATGCATTCCCTTTGGTTGGGTGAGGTTGCTTAGTCATTTCAGGCAAATATTTGCATTTCGTGAAGTATATTTTCACCTAAATTAGCAAAGAATTGTGGAACGTCTTTGAACAAATTCTTAACCCTAACCTAGGTAAATCCCAAGCTAGGGTTAGGGTTAGGATTCCCACAAAACGTAGACAATTTTTGATGGCATGGATCCGTTTTAGGATAGAAAAGAAATTTAGGAAAGGTGCTATGACAGTGTTTTCTTCACTTTTTTTTCTCACCTATATGGCTGTATACACTGCATTGACATACAATGGAATGTTGTCCATGTAGCCCTAAAACCAAAAGACTCAAAGAAAGCAATTATATGATTCAAACGCTTGCATTTGGCATTTAATAAACAGGCATATTAACAAATAAAGTCAAAATTTATGCGGTATCCCTCACTCCTAGCCTACTATGAGCCTGAAACCATGCTTATTGAGTGCACAATTCAGCCTAAAATTCCAATTACACAACACTTGTCAAAAATAGAATTTCACCATAGTTCATGCATTCCCTTTGGTTGGGTGAGGTTGCTTAGTCATTTCAGGCAAATATTTGCATTTCGTGAAGTATATTTTCACCTAAATTAGCAAAGAATTGTGGAACGTCTTTGAACAAATTCTTAACCCTAACCTAGGTAAATCCCAAGCTAGGGTTAGGGTTAGGATTCCCACAAAACGTAGACAATTTTTGATGGCATGGATGCGTTTTAGGACAGAAAAGAAATTTAGGAAAGGTGCTATGACAGTGTTATCTTCACTTTTTTTTCTCACCTATATGGCTGTATACACTGCATTGACATGCAATGGAATGTTGTCCATGTAGCCCTAAAACCAAAAGACTCAAAGAAAGCAATTATATGATTCAAACGCTTGCATTTGGCATTTAATAAACAGGCATATTAACAAATAAAGTCAAAATTTATGCGGTATCCCTCACTCCTAGCCTACTATGAGCCTGAAACCATGCTTATTGAGTGCACAATTCAGCCTAAAATTCAAATTACACAACACTTGTCAAAAATAGAATTTCACCATAGTTCATGCATTCCCTTTGGTTGGGTGAGGTTGCTTAGTCATTTCAGGCAAATATTTGCATTCCGTGAAGTATATTTTCACCTAAATTAGCAAAGAATTGTGGAACGTCTTTGAACAAATTCTTAACCCTAACCTAGGTAAATCCCAAACTAGGGTTAGGGTTAGGATTCCCACAAAACATAGACAATTTTTGATGGCATGGATGCGTTTTAGGACAGAAAAGGAATTTAGGAAAGGTGCTATGACAGTGTTATCTTCACTTATTTTTCTCACCTATATGGCTGTATACACTGCATTGACATACAATGGAATGTTGTCCATGTAGCCCTAAAACCAAAAGACTGAAAGAAAGCAATTATATGATTCAAACGCTTGCATATGGCATTGAAAACACAGGCATATTAACAAATAAAGTCAAAGCTTATGGGGTATCCCTCACTCCTAGCCTACTATAAGCCTGAAACCATGCTTATTGAGTGCACAATTCAGCCTAAAATTCCAATTACACAACACTTGTCAAAAATAGAATTTCACCATACTTCATGCATTCCCTTTGGTTAGGTGAGGTTGCTTAGTCATTTCAGGCAAATATTTGGATTCTGTGAAGTATATTTTTACCTAAATTAGCAAGGAATTGTGGAAAGTCTTTGAACAAATTCTTAACCCTAACCTAGGTAAATCCCAAGCTAGGGTTAGGGTTAGGATTCCCACAAAACGTAGTCAATTTTTGATTGCATGGATGCGTTTTAGGACAGAAAAAGAATTTAGGAAAGGTGCTATGACAGTGTTATCTTCACTTTTTTTTCTCACCTATATGGCTGTATACACTGCATTGACATACAATGGAATGTTGTCCATGTAGCCCTAAAACCAAAAGACTCAAAGAAAGCAATTATATGATTCAAACGCTTGCATTTGGCATTGAATAAAGAGGCATATTAACAAATAAAGTCAAAGCTTATGGGGTATCCCTCACTCCTAGCCTACTATAAGCCTGAAACCATGCTTATTGAGTGCACAATTCAGCCTAAAATTCAAATTACACAACACTTGTCAAAAATAGAATTTCACCATAGTTCATGCATTCCCTTTGGTTGGGTGAGGTTGCTTAGTCATTTCAGGCAAATATTTGCATTCCGTGAAGTATATTTTCACCTAAATTAGCAAAGAATTGTGGAACGTCTTTGAACAAATTCTTAACCCTAACCTAGGTAAATCCCAAGCTAGGGTTAGGGTTAGGATTCCCACAAAACGTAGTCAATTTTTGATGGCATGGATGCGTTTTAGGACAGAAAAGAAATTTAGGAAAGGTGCTATGACAGTGTTATCTTCACTTTTTTTTCTCACCTATATGGCTGTATACACTGCATTGACATACAATGGAATCTTGTCCATGTAGCCCGAAAACCAAAAGACTCAAAGAAAGCAATTATATGATTCAAACGCTTGCATTTGGCATTGAATACACAGGTATATTAACAAATAAAGTCAAAGCTTATGGGGTATCCCTCACTCCTAGCCTATTATAAGCCTGAAACCATGCTTATTGAGTGCACAATTCAGCCTAAAATTCCAATTACACAACACTTGTCAAAAATAGAATTTCACCATACTTCATGCATTCCCTTTGTTTGGGTGAGGTTGCTTAGTCATTTCAGGCAAATATTTGCATTCCGTGAAGTATATTTTCACCTAAATTAGCAAAGAATTGTGGAACGTCTTTGAACAAATTCTTAACCCTAACCTAGGTAAATCCCAAGCTAGGGTTAGGGTTAGGATTCCCACAAAACGTAGACAATTTTTGATGGCATGGATGCGTTTTAGGACAGAAAAGAAATTTAGGAAAGGTGCTATGACAGTGTTATCTTCACTTTTTTTTCTCACCTATATGGCTGTATACACTGCATTGACATACAATGGAATGTTGTCAATGTAGCCCTAAAACCAAAAGACTCAAAGAAAGCAATTATATGATTCAAACGCTTGCATTTGGCATTTAATAAACAGGCATATTAACAAATAAAGTCAAAATTTATGCGGTATCCCTCACTCCTAGCCTACTATGAGCCTGAAACCATGCTTATTGAGTGCACAATTCAGCCTAAAATTCCAATTACACAACACTTGTCAAAAATAGAATTTCACCATACTTCATGCATTCCCTTTGGTTGGGTGAGGTTGCTTAGTCATTTCAGGCAAATATTTGCATTTCGTGAAGTATATTTTCACCTAAATTAGCAAAGAATTGTGGAACGTCTTTGAACAAATTCTTAACCCTAACCTAGGTAAATCCCAAGCTAGGGTTAGGGTTAGGATTCCCACAAAACGTAGACAATTTTTGATGGCATGGATCCGTTTTAGGATAGAAAAGAAATTTAGGAAAGGTGCTATGACAGTGTTTTCTTCACTTTTTTTTCTCACCTATATGGCTGTATACACTGCATTGACATACAATGGAATGTTGTCCATGTAGCCCTAAAACCAAAAGACTCAAAGAAAGCAATTATATGATTCAAACGCTTGCATTTGGCATTTAATAAACAGGCATATTAACAAATAAAGTCAAAATTTATGCGGTATCCCTCACTCCTAGCCTACTATGAGCCTGAAACCATGCTTATTGAGTGCACAATTCAGCCTAAAATTCCAATTACACAACACTTGTCAAAAATAGAATTTCACCATAGTTCATGCATTCCCTTTGGTTGGGTGAGGTTGCTTAGTCATTTCAGGCAAATATTTGCATTTCGTGAAGTATATTTTCACCTAAATTAGCAAAGAATTGTGGAACGTCTTTGAACAAATTCTTAACCCTAACCTAGGTAAATCCCAAGCTAGGGTTAGGGTTAGGATTCCCACAAAACGTAGACAATTTTTGATGGCATGGATGCGTTTTAGGATAGAAAAGAAATTTAGGAAAGGTGCTATGACAGTGTTATCTTAACTTTTTTTTTCTCACCTATATGGCTGTATACACTGCATTGACATACAATGGAATGTTGTCCATGTAGCCCTAAAACCAAAAGACTCAAAGAAAGCAATTATATGATTCAAACGCTTGCATTTGGCATTTAATAAACAGGCATATTAACAAATAAAGTCAAAATTTATGCGGTATCCCTCACTCCTAGCCTACTATGAGCCTGAAACCATGCTTATTGAGTGCACAATTCAGCCTAAAATTCCAATTACACAACACTTGTCAAAAATAGAATTTCACCATACTTCATGCATTCCCTTTGGTTAGGTGAGGTTGCTTAGTCATTTCAGGCAAATATTTGGATTCTGTGAAGTATATTTTCACCTAAATTAGCAAAGAATTGTGGAACGTCTTTGAACAAATTCTTAACCCTAACCTAGGTAAATCCCAAGCTAGGGTTAGGGTTAGGATTCCCACAAAACGTAGTCAATTTTTGATGGCATGGATGCGTTTTAGGACAGAAGAGAAATTTAGGAAAGGTGCTATGACAGTGTTATCTTCACTTTTTTTTCTCACCTATATGGCTGTATACACTGCATTGACATACAATGGAATGTTGTCCATGTAGCCCTAAAACCAAAAGACTCAAAGAAAGCAATTATATGATTCAAACGCTTGCATTTGGCATTTAATAAACAGGCATATTAACAAATAAAGTCAAAATTTATGGGGTATCCCTCACTCCTAGCCTACTATGAGCCTGAAACCATGCTTATTGAGTGCACAATTCAGCCTAAAATTCAAATTACACAACACTTGTCAAAAATAGAATTTCACCATAGTTCATGCATTCCCTTTGGTTGGGTGAGGTTGCTTAGTCATTTCAGGCAAATATTTGCATTCCGTGAAGTATATTTTCACCTAAATTAGCAAAGAATTGTGGAACGTCTTTGAACAAATTCTTAACCCTAACCTAGGTAAATCCCAAGCTAGGGTTAGGGTTAGGATTCCCACAAAACGTACTCAATTTTTGATGGCATGGATGCGTTTTAGGACAGAAAAGAAATTTAGGAAAGGTGCTATGACAGTGTTATCTTCACTTTTTTTTCTCACCTATATGGCTGTATACACTGCATTGACATACAATGGAATGTTGTCCATGTAGCCCTAAAACCAAAAGACTCAAAGAAAGCAATTATATGATTCAAACGCTTGCATTTGGCATTTAATAAACAGGCATATTAACAAATAAAGTCAAAATTTATGCGGTATCCCTCACTCCTAGCCTACTATGAGCCTGAAACCATGCTTATTGAGTGCACAATTCAGCCTAAAATTCAAATTACACAACACTTGTCAAAAATAGAATTTCACCATAGTTCATGCATTCCCTTTGGTTGGGTGAGGTTGCTTAGTCATTTCAGGCAAATATTTGCATTCCGTGAAGTATATTTTCACCTAAATTAGCAAAGAATTGTGGAACGTCTTTGAACAAATTCTTAACCCTAACCTAGGTAAATCCCAAGCTAGGGTTAGGGTTAGGATTCCCACAAAACGTAGACAATTTTTGATGGCATGGATGCGTTTTAGGACAGAAAAGAAATTTAGGAAAGGTGCTATGACAGTGTTATCTTCACTTTTTTTTCTCACCTATATGGCTGTATACACTGCATTGACATACAATGGAATGTTGTCCATGTAGCCCTAAAACCAAAAGACTCAAAGAAAGCAATTATATGATTCAAACGCTTGCATTTGGCATTTAATAAACAGGCATATTAACAAATAAAGTCAAAATTTATGCGGTATCCCTCACTCCTAGCCTACTATGAGCCTGAAACCATGCTTATTGAGTGCACAATTCAGCCTAAAATTCAAATTACACAACACTTGTCAAAAATAGAATTTCACCATAGTTCTTGCATTCCCTTTGGTTGGGTGAGGTTGCTTAGTCATTTCAGGCAAATATTTGCATTCCGTGAAGTATATTTTCACCTAAATTAGCAAAGAATTGTGGAACGTCTTTGAACAAATTCTTAACCCTAACCTAGGTAAATCCCAAGCTAGGGTTAGGGTTAGGATTCCCACAAAACGTAGACAATTTTTGATGGCATGGATGCGTTTTAGGACAGAAAAGAAATTTAGGAAAGGTGCTATGACAGTGTTATCTTCACTTTTTTTTCTCACCTATATGGCTGTATACACTGCATTGACATACAATGGAATGTTGTCAATGTAGCCCTAAAACCAAAAGACTCAAAGAAAGCAATTATATGATTCAAACGCTTGCATTTGGCATTTAATAAACAGGCATATTAACAAATAAAGTCAAAATTTATGCGGTATCCCTCACTCCTAGCCTACTATGAGCCTGAAACCATGCTTATTGAGTGCACAATTCAGCCTAAAATTCAAATTACACAACACTTGTCAAAAATAGAATTTCACCATAGTTCATGCATTCCCTTTGGTTGGGTGAGGTTGCTTAGTCATTTCAGGCAAATATTTGCATTCCGTGAAGTATATTTTCACCTAAATTAGCAAAGAATTGTGGAACGTCTTTGAACAAATTCTGAACCCTAACCTAGGTCAATCCCAAGCTAGGGTTAGGGTTAGGATTCCCACAAAACGTAGACAATTTTTGATGGCATGGATGCGTTTTAGGATAGAAAAGAAATTTAGGAAAGGTGCTATGACAGTGTTATCTTCACTTTTTTTTCTCACCTATATGGCTGTATACACTGCTTTGACATACAATGGAATGTTGTCCATGTAGCCCGAAAACCAAAAGACTCAAAGAAAGCAATTATATGATTCAAACGCTTGCATTTGGCATTGAATACACAGGCATATTAACAAATAAAGTCAAAACTTATGGGGTATCCCTCACTCCTAGCCTACTATAAGCCTGAAACCATGCTTATTGAGTGCACAATTCAGCCTAAAATTCCAATTACACAACACTTGTCAAAAATAGAATTTCACCATACTTCATGTATTCCCATTGGTTAGGTGAGGTTGCTTAGTCATTTCAGGCAAGTATTTGGATTCTGTTTAGTATATTTTTACCTAAATTAGCAAGGAATTGTGGAAAGTCTTTGAACAAATTCTTAACCCTAACCTAGGTAAATCCCAAGCTAGGGTTAGGGTTAGGATTCCCACAAAACGTACTCAATTTTTGATGGCATGGATGCGTTTTAGGACAGAAAAGGAATTTAGGAAAGGTGCTATGACAGTGTTATCTTAACTTATTTTTCTCACCTATATGGCTGTATACACTGCATTGACATACAATGGAATGTTGTCCATGTAGCCCTAAAACCAAAAGACTGAAAGAAAGCAATTATATGATTCAAACGCTTGCATATGGCATTGAATACACAGGCATATTAACAAATAAAGTCAAAATTTATGCGGTATCCCTCACTCCTAGCCTACTATAAGCCTGAAACCATGCTTATTGAGTGCACAATTCAGCCTAAAATTCCAAATACACAACACTTGTCAAAAATAGAATTTCACCATACTTCATGCATTCCCTTTGGTTGGGTGAGGTTGCTTAGTCATTTCAGGCAAATATTTGCATTCCGTGAAGTATATTTTCACCTAAATTAGCAAAGAATTGTGGAACGTCTTTGAACAAATTCTTAACCCTAACCTAGGTAAATCCCAAGCTAGGGTTAGGGTTAGGATTCCCACAAAACGTAGACAATTTTTGATGGCATGGATGCGTTTTAGGACAGAAAAGAAATTTAGGAAAGGTGCTATGACAGTGTTATCTTCACTTTTTTTTCTCACCTATATGGCTGTATATACTGCATTGACATACAATGGAATGTTGTCCATGTAGCCTGAAAACCAAAAGACTCAAAGAAAGCAATTATATGATTCAAACGCTTGCATTTGGCATTGAATACACAGGCATATTAACAAATAAAGTCAAAGCTTATGGGGTATCCCTCACTCCTAGCCTACTATAAGCCTGAAACCATGCTTATTGAGTGCACAATTCAGCCTAAAATTCCAATTACACAACACTTGTCAAAAATAGAATTTCACCATACTTCATGCATTCCCTTTGGTTAGGTGAGGTTGCTTAGTCATTTCAGGCAAATATTTGGATTCTGTGAAGTATATTTTCACCTAAATTAGCAAAGAATTGTGGAACGTCTTTGAACAAATTCTTAACCCTAACCTAGGTAAATCCCAAGCTAGGGTTAGGGTTAGGATTCCCACAAAACGTAGTCAATTTTTGATGGCATGGATGCGTTTTAGGACAGAAGAGAAATTTAGGAAAGGTGCTATGACAGTGTTATCTTCACTTTTTTTTCTCACCTATATGGCTGTATACACTGCATTGACATACAATGGAATGTTGTCCATGTAGCCCTAAAACCAAAAGACTCAAAGAAAGCAATTATATGATTCAAACGCTTGCATTTGGCATTTAATAAACAGGCATATTAACAAATAAAGTCAAAATTTATGGGGTATCCCTCACTCCTAGCCTACTATGAGCCTGAAACCATGCTTATTGAGTGCACAATTCAGCCTAAAATTCAAATTACACAACACTTGTCAAAAATAGAATTTCACCATAGTTCATGCATTCCCTTTGGTTGGGTGAGGTTGCTTAGTCATTTCAGGCAAATATTTGCATTCCGTGAAGTATATTTTCACCTAAATTAGCAAAGAATTGTGGAACGTCTTTGAACAAATTCTTAACCCTAACCTAGGTAAATCCCAAGCTAGGGTTAGGGTTAGGATTCCCACAAAACGTACTCAATTTTTGATGGCATGGATGCGTTTTAGGACAGAAAAGAAATTTAGGAAAGGTGCTATGACAGTGTTATCTTCACTTTTTTTCTCACCTATATGGCTGTATACACTGCATTGACATACAATGGAATGTTGTCCATGTAGCCCGAAAACCAAAAGACTCAAAGAAAGCAATTATATGATTCAAACGCTTGCATTTGGCATTGAATACACAGGCATATTAACAAATAAAGTCAAAGCTTATGGGGTATCCCTCACTCCTAGCCTACTATAAGCCTGAAACCATGCTTATTGAGTGCACAATTCAGCCTAAAATTCCAATTACACAACACTTGTCAAAAATAGAATTTCACCATACTTCATGTATTCCCATTGGTTAGGTGAGGTTGCTTAGTCATTTCAGGCAAGTATTTGGATTCTGTTTAGTATATTTTTACCTAAATTAGCAAGGAATTGTGGAAAGTCTTTGAACAAATTCTTAACCCTAACCTAGGTAAATCCCAAGCTAGGGTTAGGGTTAGGATTCCCACAAAACGTACTCAATTTTTGATGGCATGGATGCGTTTTAGGACAGAAAAGGAATTTAGGAAAGGTGCTATGACAGTGTTATCTTCACTTATTTTTCTCACCTATATGGCTGTATACACTGCATTGACATACAATGGAATGTTGTCCATGTAGCCCTAAAACCAAAAGACTGAAAGAAAGCAATTATATGATTCAAACGCTTGCATATGGCATTGAATACACAGGCATATTAACAAATAAAGTCAAAATTTATGCGGTATCCCTCACTCCTAGCCTACTATAAGCCTGAAACCATGCTTATTGAGTGCACAATTCAGCCTAAAACTCCAAATACACAACACTTGTCAAAAATAGAATTTCACCATACTTCATGCATTCCCTTTGGTTGGGTGAGGTTGCTTAGTCATTTCAGGCAAATATTTGCATTCCGTGAAGTATATTTTCACCTAAATTAGCAAAGAATTGTGGAACGTCTTTGAACAAATTCTTAACCCTAACCTAGGTAAATCCCAAGCTAGGGTTAGGGTTAGGATTCCCACAAAACGTAGACAATTTTTGATGGCATGGATGCGTTTTAGGACAGAAAAGAAATTTAGGAAAGGTGCTATGACAGTGTTATCTTCACTTTTTTTTCTCACCTATATGGCTGTATATACTGCATTGACATACAATGGAATGTTGTCCATGTAGCCTGAAAACCAAAAGACTCAAAGAAAGCAATTATATGATTCAAACGCTTGCATTTGGCATTGAATACACAGGCATATTAACAAATAAAGTCAAAGCTTATGGGGTATCCCTCACTCCTAGCCTACTATAAGCCTGAAACCATGCTTATTGAGTGCACATTTCAGCCTAAAATTCCAATTACACAACACTTGTCAAAAATAGAATTTCACCATACTTCATGCATTCCCTTTGGTTAGGTGAGGTTGCTTAGTCATTTCAGGCAAATATTTGGATTCTGTGAAGTATATTTTCACCTAAATTAGCAAAGAATTGTGGAACGTCTTTGAACAAATTCTTAACCCTAACCTAGGTAAATCCCAAGCTAGGGTTAGGGTTAGGATTCCCACAAAACGTAGTCAATTTTTGATGGCATGGATGCGTTTTAGGACAGAAGAGAAATTTAGGAAAGGTGCTATGACAGTGTTATCTTCACTTTTTTTTCTCACCTATATGGCTGT
Organism: Atractosteus spatula; assembly: GCF_055471065.1. Taxonomy (NCBI): domain Eukaryota; kingdom Metazoa; phylum Chordata; class Actinopteri; order Semionotiformes; family Lepisosteidae; genus Atractosteus; species Atractosteus spatula. The sequence continues at coordinate 5,255,874 of NC_142732.1, read as the reverse complement.
ATACACTGCATTGACATACAATGGAATGTTGTCCATGTAGCCCTAAAACCAAAAGACTCAAAGAAAGCAATTATATGATTCAAACGCTTGCATTTGGCATTTAATAAACAGGCATATTAACAAATAAAGTCAAAATTTATGGGGTATCCCTCACTCCTAGCCTACTATGAGCCTGAAACCATGCTTATTGAGTGCACAATTCAGCCTAAAATTCAAATTACACAACACTTGTCAAAAATAGAATTTCACCATAGTTCATGCATTCCCTTTGGTTGGGTGAGGTTGCTTAGTCATTTCAGGCAAATATTTGCATTCCGTGAAGTATATTTTCACCTAAATTAGCAAAGAATTGTGGAACGTCTTTGAACAAATTCTTAACCCTAACCTAGGTAAATCCCAAGCTAGGGTTAGGGTTAGGATTCCCACAAAACGTACTCAATTTTTGATGGCATGGATGCGTTTTAGGACAGAAAAGAAATTTAGGAAAGGTGCTATGACAGTGTTATCTTCACTTTTTTTCTCACCTATATGGCTGTATACACTGCATTGACATACAATGGAATGTTGTCCATGTAGCCCGAAAACCAAAAGACTCAAAGAAAGCAATTATATGATTCAAACGCTTGCATTTGGCATTGAATACACAGGCATATTAACAAATAAAGTCAAAGCTTATGGGGTATCCCTCACTCCTAGCCTACTATGAGCCTGAAACCATGCTTATTGAGTGCACAATTCAGCCTAAAATTCCAATTACACAACACTTGTCAAAAATAGAATTTCACCATAGTTCATGCATTCCCTTTGGTTGGGTGAGGTTGCTTAGTCATTTCAGGCAAATATTTGCATTTCGTGAAGTATATTTTCACCTAAATTAGCAAAGAATTGTGGAACGTCTTTGAACAAATTCTTAAGCCTAACCTAGGTAAATCCCAAGCTAGGGTTAGGGTTAGGATTCCCACAAAACGTAGTCAATTTTTGATGGCATGGATGCGTTTTAGGACAGAAGAGAAATTTAGGAAAGGTGCTATGACAGTGTTATCTTCACTTTTTTTTCTCACCTATATGGCTGTATACACTGCATTGACATACAATGGAATGTTGTCCATGTAGCCCTAAAACCAAAAGACTCAAAGAAAGCAATTATATGATTCAAACGCTTGCATTTGGCATTTAATAAACAGGCATATTAACAAATAAAGTCAAAATTTATGGGGTATCCCTCACTCCTAGCCTACTATGAGCCTGAAACCATGCTTATTGAGTGCACAATTCAGCCTAAAATTCAAATTACACAACACTTGTCAAAAATAGAATTTCACCATAGTTCATGCATTCCCTTTGGTTGGGTGAGGTTGCTTAGTCATTTCAGGCAAATATTTGCATTCCGTGAAGTATATTTTCACCTAAATTAGCAAAGAATTGTGGAACGTCTTTGAACAAATTCTTAACCCTAACCTAGGTAAATCCCAAGCTAGGGTTAGGGTTAGGATTCCCACAAAACGTACTCAATTTTTGATGGCATGGATGCGTTTTAGGACAGAAAAGAAATTTAGGAAAGGTGCTATGACAGTGTTATCTTCACTTTTTTTTCTCACCTATATGGCTGTATACACTGCATTGACATACAATGGAATGTTGTCCATGTAGCCCGAAAACCAAAAGACTCAAAGAAAGCAATTATATGACTCAAACGCTTGCATTTGGCATTGAATACACAGGCATATTAACAAATAAAGTCAAAGCTTATGGGGTATCCCTCACTCCTAGCCTACTATAAGCCTGAAACCATGCTTATTGAGTGCACAATTCAGCCTAAAATTCCAATTACACAACACTTGTCAAAAATAGAATTTCACCATAGTTCATGCATTCCCTTTGGTTGGGTGAGGTTGCTTAGTCATTTCAGGCAAATATTTGCATTCCGTGAAGTATATTTTCACCTAAATTAGCAAAGAATTGTGGAACGTCTTTGAACAAATTCTTAACCCTAACCTAGGTAAATCCCAAGCTAGGGTTAGGGTTAGGATTCCCACAAAACGTACTCAATTTTTGATGGCATGGATGCGTTTTAGGACAGAAAAGAAATTTAGGAAAGGTGCTATGACAGTGTTATCTTCACTTTTATTTCTCACCTATATGGCTGTATACACTGCATTGACATACAATGGAATGTTGTCCATGTAGCCCTAAAACCAAAAGACTCAAAGAAAGCAATTATATGATTCAAACGCTTGCATTTGGCATTGAATACACAGGCATATTAACAAATAAAGTCAAAATTTATGCGGTATCCCTCACTCCTAGCCTACTATAAGCCTGAAACCATGCTTATTGAATGCACAATTCAGCCTAAAATTCCAATTACACAACACTTGTCAAAAATAGAATTTCACCATACTTCATGCATTCCCTTTGGTTGGGTGAGGTTGCTTAGTCATTTCAGGCAAATATTTGCATTTCGTGAAGTATATTTTCACCTAAATTAGCAAAGAATTGTGGAACGTCTTTGAACAAATTCTTAACCCTAACCTAGGTAAATCCCAAGCTAGGGTTAGGGTTAGGATTCCCACAAAACGTAGACAATTTTTGATGGCATGGATCCGTTTTAGGATAGAAAAGAAATTTAGGAAAGGTGCTATGACAGTGTTTTCTTCACTTTTTTTTCTCACCTATATGGCTGTATACACTGCATTGACATACAATGGAATGTTGTCCATGTAGCCCTAAAACCAAAAGACTCAAAGAAAGCAATTATATGATTCAAACGCTTGCATTTGGCATTTAATAAACAGGCATATTAACAAATAAAGTCAAAATTTATGCGGTATCCCTCACTCCTAGCCTACTATGAGCCTGAAACCATGCTTATTGAGTGCACAATTCAGCCTAAAATTCCAACTACACAACACTTGTCAAAAATAGAATTTCACCATAGTTCATGCATTCCCTTTGGTTGGGTGAGGTTGCTTAGTCATTTCAGGCAAATATTTGCATTTCGTGAAGTATATTTTCACCTAAATTAGCAAAGAATTGTGGAACGTCTTTGAACAAATTCTTAACCCTAACCTAGGTAAATCCCAAGCTAGGGTTAGGGTTAGGATTCCCACAAAACGTAGACAATTTTTGATGGCATGGATGCGTTTTAGGACAGAAAAGAAATTTAGGAAAGGTGCTATGACAGTGTTATCTTCACTTTTTTTTCTCACCTATATGGCTGTATACACTGCATTGACATACAATGGAATGTTGTCCATGTAGCCCTAAAACCAACAGACTCAAAGAAAGCAATTATATGATTCAAACGCTTGCATTTGGCATTTAATAAACAGGCATATTAACAAATAAAGTCAAAATTTATGCGGTATCCCTCACTCCTAGCCTACTATGAGCCTGAAACCATGCTTATTGAGTGCACAATTCAGCCTAAAATTCAAATTACACAACACTTGTCAAAAATAGAATTTCACCATAGTTCATGCATTCCCTTTGGTTGGGTGAGGTTGCTTAGTCATTTCAGGCAAATATTTGCATTCCGTGAAGTATATTTTCACCTAAATTAGCAAAGAATTGTGGAACGTCTTTGAACAAATTCTTAACCCTAACCTAGGTAAATCCCAAACTAGGGTTAGGGTTAGGATTCCCACAAAACATAGACAATTTTTGATGGCATGGATGCGTTTTAGGACAGAAAAGGAATTTAGGAAAGGTGCTATGACAGTGTTATCTTCACTTATTTTTCTCACCTATATGGCTGTATACACTGCATTGACATACAATGGAATGTTGTCCATGTAGCCCTAAAACCAAAAGACTGAAAGAAAGCAATTATATGATTCAAACGCTTGCATATGGCATTGAAAACACAGGCATATTAACAAATAAAGTCAAAGCTTATGGGGTATCCCTCACTCCTAGCCTACTATAAGCCTGAAACCATGCTTATTGAGTGCACAATTCAGCCTAAAATTCCAATTACACAACACTTGTCAAAAATAGAATTTCACCATACTTCATGCATTCCCTTTGGTTAGGTGAGGTTGCTTAGTCATTTCAGGCAAATATTTGGATTCTGTGAAGTATATTTTTACCTAAATTAGCAAGGAATTGTGGAAAGTCTTTGAACAAATTCTTAACCCTAACCTAGGTAAATCCCAAGCTAGGGTTAGGGTTAGGATTCCCACAAAACGTAGTCAATTTTTGATTGCATGGATGCGTTTTAGGACAGAAAAGGAATTTAGGAAAGGTGCTATGACAGTGTTATCTTCACTTTTTTTTCTCACCTATATGGCTGTATACACTGCATTGACATACAATGGAATGTTGTCCATGTAGCCCTAAAACCAAAAGACTCAAAGAAAGCAATTATATGATTCAAACGCTTGCATTTGGCATTGAATAAAGAGGCATATTAACAAATAAAGTCAAAGCTTATGGGGTATCCCTCACTCCTAGCCTACTATAAGCCTGAAACCATGCTTATTGAGTGCACAATTCAGCCTAAAATTCAAATTACACAACACTTGTCAAAAATAGAATTTCACCATAGTTCATGCATTCCCTTTGGTTGGGTGAGGTTGCTTAGTCATTTCAGGCAAATATTTGCATTCCGTGAAGTATATTTTCACCTAAATTAGCAAAGAATTGTGGAACGTCTTTGAACAAATTCTTAACCCTAACCTAGGTAAATCCCAAGCTAGGGTTAGGGTTAGGATTCCCACAAAACGTAGTCAATTTTTGATGGCATGGATGCGTTTTAGGACAGAAAAGAAATTTAGGAAAGGTGCTATGACAGTGTTATCTTCACTTTTTTTTCTCACCTATATGGCTGTATACACTGCATTGACATACAATGGAATCTTGTCCATGTAGCCCGAAAACCAAAAGACTCAAAGAAAGCAATTATATGATTCAAACGCTTGCATTTGGCATTGAATACACAGGTATATTAACAAATAAAGTCAAAGCTTATGGGGTATCCCTCACTCCTAGCCTATTATAAGCCTGAAACCATGCTTATTGAGTGCACAATTCAGCCTAAAATTCCAATTACACAACACTTGTCAAAAATAGAATTTCACCATACTTCATGCATTCCCTTTGTTTGGGTGAGGTTGCTTAGTCATTTCAGGCAAATATTTGCATTCCGTGAAGTATATTTTCACCTAAATTAGCAAAGAATTGTGGAACGTCTTTGAACAAATTCTTAACCCTAACCTAGGTAAATCCCAAGCTAGGGTTAGGGTTAGGATTCCCACAAAACGTAGACAATTTTTGATGGCATGGATGCGTTTTAGGACAGAAAAGAAATTTAGGAAAGGTGCTATGACAGTGTTATCTTCACTTTTTTTTCTCACCTATATGGCTGTATATACTGCATTGACATACAATGGAATGTTGTCCATGTAGCCTGAAAACCAAAAGACTCAAAGAAAGCAATTATATGATTCAAACGCTTGCATTTGGCATTGAATACACAGGCATATTAACAAATAAAGTCAAAGCTTATGGGGTATCCCTCACTCCTAGCCTACTATAAGCCTGAAACCATGCTTATTGAGTGCACAATTCAGCCTAAAATTCCAATTACACAACACTTGTCAAAAATAGAATTTCACCATAGTTCATGCATTCCCTTTGGTTGGGTGAGGTTGCTTAGTCATTTCAGGCAAATATTTGCATTTCGTGAAGTATATTTTCACCTAAATTAGCAAAGAATTGTGGAACGTCTTTGAACAAATTCTTAACCCTAACCTAGGTAAATCCCAAGCTAGGGTTAGGGTTAGGATTCCCACAAAACGTAGACAATTTTTGATGGCATGGATGCGTTTTAGGATAGAAAAGAAATTTAGGAAAGGTGCTATGACAGTGTTATCTTCACTTTTTTTTCTCACCTATATGGCTGTATACACTGCATTGACATACAATGGAATGTTGTCCATGTAGCCCTAAAACCAAAAGACTCAAAGAAAGCAATTATATGATTCAAACGCTTGCATTTGGCATTTAATAAACAGGCATATTAACAAATAAAGTCAAAATTTATGCGGTATCCCTCACTCCTAGCCTACTATGAGCCTGAAACCATGCTTATTGAGTGCACAATTCAGCCTAAAATTCCAATTACACAACACTTGTCAAAAATAGAATTTCACCATAGTTCATGCATTCCCTTTGGTTGGGTGAGGTTGCTTAGTCATTTCAGGCAAATATTTGCATTTCGTGAAGTATATTTTCACCTAAATTAGCAAAGAATTGTGGAACGTCTTTGAACAAATTCTTAACCCTAACCTAGGTAAATCCCAAGCTAGGGTTAGGGTTAGGATTCCCACAAAACGTAGACAATTTTTGATGGCATGGATGCGTTTTAGGATAGAAAAGAAATTTAGGAAAGGTGCTATGACAGTGTTATCTTCACTTTTTTTTCTCACCTATATGGCTGTATACACTGCATTGACATACAATGGAATGTTGTCCATGTAGCCCTAAAACCAAAAGACTCAAAGAAAGCAATTATATGATTCAAACGCTTGCATTTGGCATTTAATAAACAGGCATATTAACAAATAAAGTCAAAATTTATGCGGTATCCCTCACTCCTAGCCTACTATGAGCCTGAAACCATGCTTATTGAGTGCACAATTCAGCCTAAAATTCAAATTACACAACACTTGTCAAAAATAGAATTTCACCATAGTTCATGCATTCCCTTTGGTTGGGTGAGGTTGCTTAGTCATTTCAGGCAAATATTTGCATTTCGTGAAGTATATTTTCACCTAAATTAGCAAGGAATTGTGGAACGTCTTTGAACAAATTCTTAACCCTAACCTAGATAAATCCCAAGCTAGGGTTAGGGTTAGGATTCCCACAAAACGTAGTTAATTTTTGATGGCATGGATGCGTTTTAGGACAGAAAAGAAATTTAGGAAAGGTGCTATGACAGTGTTATCTTCACTTTTTTTTCTCACCTATATGGCTGTATACACTGCATTGACATACAATGGAATGTTGTCCATGTAGCCCGAAAACCAAAAGACTCAAAGAAAGCAATTATATGATTCAAACGCTTGCATTTGGCATTGAATAAACAGGCATATTAACAAATAAAGTCAAAGCTTATGGGGTATCCCTCACTCCTAGCCTACTATAAGCCTGAAACCATGCTTATTGAGTGCACAATTCAGCCTAAAATTCCAATTACACAACACTTGTCAAAAATAGAATTTCACCATACTTCATGCATTCCCTTTGGTTAGGTGAGGTTGCTTAGTCATTTCAGGCAAATATTTGGATTCTGTGAAGTATATTTTCACCTAAATTAGCAAAGAATTGTGGAACGTCTTTGAACAAATTCTTAACCCTAACCTAGGTAAATCCCAAGCTAGGGTTAGGGTTAGGATTCCCACAAAACGTAGTCAATTTTTGATGGCATGGATGCGTTTTAGGACAGAAAAGAAATTTAGGAAATGTGCTATGACAGTGTTATCTTCACTTTTTTTTCTCACCTATATGGCTGTATACACTGCATTGACATACAATGGAATGTTGTCCATGTAGCCCGAAAACCAAAAGACTCAAAGAAAGCAATTATATGATTCAAACGCTTGCATTTGGCATTGAATACACAGGCATATTAACAAATAAAGTCAAAGCTTATGGGGTATCCCTCACTCCTAGCCTACTATAAGCCTGAAACCATGCTTATTGAGTGCACAATTCAGCCTAAAATTCCAATTACACAACACTTGTCAAAAATAGAATTTCACCATAGTTCATGCATTCCCTTTGGTTGGGTGAGGTTGCTTAGTCATTTCAGGCAAATATTTGCATTCCGTGAAGTATATTTTCACCTAAATTAGCAAAGAATTGTGGAACGTCTTTGAACAAATTCTTAACCCTAACCTAGGTAAATCCCAAGCTAGGGTTAGGGTTAGGATTCCCACAAAACGTAGACAATTTTTGATGGCATGGATGCGTTTTAGGACAGAAAAGAAATTTAGGAAAGGTGCTATGACAGTGTTATCTTCACTTTTTTTTCTCACCTATATGGCTGTATACACTGCATTGACATACAATGGAATGTTGTCCATGTAGCCCTAAAACCAAAAGACTCAAAGAAAGCAATTATATGATTCAAACGCTTGCATTTGGCATTTAATAAACAGGCATATTAACAAATAAAGTCAAAATTTATGCGGTATCCCTCACTCCTAGCCTACTATGAGCCTGAAACCATGCTTATTGAGTGCACAATTCAGCCTAAAATTCAAATTACACAACACTTGTCAAAAATAGAATTTCACCATAGTTCATGCATTCCCTTTGGTTGGGTGAGGTTGCTTAGTCATTTCAGGCAAATATTTGCATTCCGTGAAGTATATTTTCACCTAAATTAGCAAAGAATTGTGGAACGTCTTTGAACAAGTTCTGAACCCTAACCTAGGTAAATCCCAAGCTAGGGTTAGGGTTAGGATTCCCACAAAACGTAGACAATTTTTGATGGCATGGATGCGTTTTAGGATAGAAAAGAAATTTAGGAAAGGTGCTATGACAGTGTTATCTTCACTTTTTTTTCTCACCTATATGGCTGTATACACTGCATTGACATACAATGGAATGTTGTCCATGTAGCCCGAAAACCAAAAGACTCAAAGAAAGCAATTATATGATTCAAACGCTTGCATTTGGCATTGAATACACAGGTATATTAACAAATAAAGTCAAAACTTATGGGGTATCCCTCACTCCTAGCCTACTATAAGCCTGAAACCATGCTTATTGAGTGCACAATTCAGCCTAAAATTCAAATTACACAACACTTGTCAAAAATAGAATTTCACCATACTTCATGTATTCCCATTGGTTAGGTGAGGTTGCTTAGTCATTTCAGGCAAATATTTGGATTCTGTTTAGTATATTTTTACCTAAATTAGCAAGGAATTGTGGAAAGTCTTTGAACAAATTCTTAACCCTAACCTAGGTAAATCCCAAGCTAGGGTTAGGGTTAGGATTCCCACAAAACGTACTCAATTTTTGATGGCATGGATGCGTTTTAGGACAGAAAAGAAATTTAGGAAAGGTGCTATGACAGTGTTATCTTCACTTTTTTTTCTCACCTATATGGCTGTATACACTGCATTGACATACAATGGAATGTTGTCCATGTAGCCCTAAAACCAAAAGACTCAAAGAAAGCAATTTTATATGATTCAAACGCTTACATTTGGCATTTAATAAACAGGCATATTAACAAATAAAGTCAAAATTTATGCGGTATCCCTCACTCCTAGCCTAATATAAGCCTGAAACCATGCTTATTGAATGCACAATTCAGCCTAAAATTCCAATTACACAACACTTGTCAAAAATAGAATTTCACCATACTTCATGCATTCCCTTTGGTTGGGTGAGGTTGCTTAGTCATTTCAGGCAAATATTTGCATTTCGTGAAGTATATTTTCACCTGAATTAGCAAAGAATTGTGGAACGTCTTTGAACAAATTCTTAACCCTAACCTAGGTAAATCCCAAGCTAGGGTTAGGGTTAGGATTCCCACAAAACGTAGACAATTTTTGATGGCATGGATCCGTTTTAGGATAGAAAAGAAATTTAGGAAAGGTGCTATGACAGTGTTTTCTTCACTTTTTTTTCTCACCTATATGGTTGTATACACTGCATTGACATACAATGGAATGTTGTCCATGTAGCCCTAAAACCAAAAGACTCAAAGAAAGCAATTATATGATTCAAACGCTTGCATTTGGCATTTAATAAACAGGCATATTAACAAATAAAGTCAAAATTTATGCGGTATCCCTCACTCCTAGCCTACTATGAACCTGAAACCATGCTTATTGAGTGCACAATTCAGCCTAAAATTCAAATTACACAACACTTGTCAAAAATAGAATTTCACCATAGTTCATGCGTTCCCTTTGGTTGGGCGAGGTTGCTTAGTCATTTCAGGCAAATATTTGCATTCCATGAAGTATATTTTCACCTAAATTAGCAAAGAATTGTGGAAAGTCTTTGAACAAATTCTTAACCCTAACCTAGGTAAATCCCAAGCTAGGGTTAGGGTTAGGATTCCCACAAAACATAGACAATTTTTGATGGCATGGATGCGTTTTAGGACAGAAAAGGAATTTAGGAAAGGTGCTATGACAGTGTTATCTTCACTTATTTTTCTCACCTATATGGCTGTATACACTGCATTGACATACAATGGAATGTTGTCCATGTAGCCCTAAAACCAAAAGACTGAAAGAAAGCAATTATATGATTCAAACGCTTGCATATGGCATTGAATACACAGGCATATTAACAAATAAAGTCAAAGCTTATGGGGTATCCCTCACTCCTAGCCTACTATAAGCCTGAAACCATGCTTATTGAGTGCACAATTCAGCCTAAAATTCCAATTACACAACACTTGTCAAAAATAGAATTTCACCATACTTCATGCATTCCCTTTGGTTGGGTGAGGTTGCTTAGTCATTTCAGGCAAATATTTGCATTCCGTGAAGTATATTTTCACCTAAATTAGCAAAGAATTGTGGAACGTCTTTGAACAAATTCTTAACCCTAACCTAGGTAAATCCCAAGCTAGGGTTAGGGTTAGGATTCCCACAAAACGTAGACAATTTTTGATGGCATGGATGCGTTTTAGGACAGAAAAGAAATTTAGGAAAGGTGCTATGACAGTGTTATCTTCACTTTTTTTTCTCACCTATATGTCTGTATACACTGCATTGACATACAATGGAATGTTGTCCATGTAGCCCTAAAACCAAAAGACTCAAAGAAAGCAATTATATGATTCAAACGCTTGCATTTGGCATTTAATAAACAGGCATATTAACAAATAAAGTCAAAATTTATGCGATATCCCTCACTCGTAGCCTACTATGAGCCTGAAACCATGCTTATTGAGTGCACAATTCAGCCTAAAATTCAAATTACACAACACTTGTCAAAAATAGAATTTCACCATAGTTCATGCATTCCCTTTGGTTGGGTGAGGTTGCTTAGTCATTTCAGGCAAATATTTGCATTTCGTGAAGTATATTTTCACCTAAATTAGCAAGGAATTGTGGAACGTCTTTGAACAAATTCTTAACCCTAACCTAGGTAAATCCCAAGCTAGGGTTAGGGTTAGGATTCCCACAAAAGGTAGTCAATTTTTGATGACATGGATGCGTTTTAGGACTGAAAAGAAATTTAGGAAATGTGCTATGACAGTGTTATCTTCACTTTTTTTTCTCACCTATATGGCTGTATATACTGCATTGACATACAATGGAATGTTGTCCATGTAGCCTGAAAACCAAAAGACTCAAAGAAAGCAATTATATGATTCAAACGCTTGCATTTGGCATTGAATACACAGGCATATTAACAAATAAAGTCAAAGCTTATGGGGTATCCCTCACTCCTAGCCTACTATAAGCCTGAAACCATGCTTATTGAGTGCACAATTCAGCCTAAAATTCCAATAACACAACACTTGTCAAAAATAGAATTTCACCATAGTTCATGCATTCCCTTTGGTTGGGTGGGGTAGCTTAGTCATTTCAGGCAAATATTTGCATTTCGTGAAGTATATTTTCACCTAAATTAGCAAGGAATTGTGGAACGTCTTTGAACAAATTCTTAACCCTAACCTAGATAAATCCCAAGCTAGGGTTAGGGTTAGGATTCCCACAAAACGTAGTTAATTTTTGATGGCATGGATGCGTTTTAGGACAGAAAAGAAATTTAGGAAAGGTGCAATGACAGTGTTATCTTCACTTTTTTTTCTCACCTATATGGCTGTATACACTGCATTGACATACAATGGAATGTTGTCCATGTAGCCCTAAAACCAAAAGACTCAAAGAAAGCAATTATATGATTCAAACGCTTGCATTTGGCATTGAATAAACAGGGATATTAACAAATAAAGTCAAAGCTTATGGGGTATCCCTCACTCCTAGCCTACTATAAGCCTGAAACCATGCTTATTGAGTGCACAATTCAGCCTAAAATTCCAATTACACAACACTTGTCAAAAATAGAATTTCACCATACTTCATGCATTCCCTTTGGTTAGGTGAGGTTGCTTAGTCATTTCAGGCAAATATTTGGATTCTGTGAAGTATATTTTCACCTAAATTAGCAAAGAATTGTGGAACGTCTTTGAACAAATTCTTAACCCTAACCTAGGTAAATCCCAAGCTAGGGTTAGGGTTAGGATTCCCACAAAACGTAGTCAATTTTTGATGGCATGGATGCGTTTTAGGACAGAAAAGAAATTTAGGAAATGTGCTATGACAGTGTTATCTTCACTTTTTTTTCTCACCTATATGGCTGTATACACTGCATTGACATACAATGGAATGTTGTCCATGTAGCCCGAAAACCAAAAGACTCAAAGAAAGCAATTATATGATTCAAACGCTTGCATTTGGCATTGAATACACAGGCATATTAACAAATAAAGTCAAAGCTTATGGGGTATCCCTCACTCCTAGCCTACTATAAGCCTGAAACCATGCTTATTGAGTGCACAATTCAGCCTAAAATTCCAATTACACAACACTTGTCAAAAATAGAATTTCACCATAGTTCATGCATTCCCTTTGGTTGGGTGAGGTTGCTTAGTCATTTCAGGCAAATATTTGCATTCCGTGAAGTATATTTTCACCTAAATTAGCAAAGAATTGTGGAACGTCTTTGAACAAATTCTTAACCCTAACCTAGGTAAATCCCAAGCTAGGGTTAGGGTTAGGATTCCCACAAAACGTACTCAATTTTTGATGGCATGGATGCGTTTTAGGACAGAAAAGAAATTTAGGAAAGGTGCTATGACAGTGTTATCTTCACTTTTTTTTCTCACCTATATGGCTGTATACACTGCATTGACATACAATGGAATGTTGTCCATGTAGCCCTAAAACCAAAAGACTCAAAGAAAGCAATTTTATATGATTCAAACGCTTACATTTGGCATTTAATAAACAGGCATATTAACAAATAAAGTCAAAATTTATGCGGTATCCCTCACTCCTAGCCTAATATAAGCCTGAAACCATGCTTATTGAATGCACAATTCAGCCTAAAATTCCAATTACACAACACTTGTCAAAAATAGAATTTCACCATACTTCATGCATTCCCTTTGGTTGGGTGAGGTTGCTTAGTCATTTCAGGCAAATATTTGCATTTCGTGAAGTATATTTTCACCTGAATTAGCAAAGAATTGTGGAACGTCTTTGAACAAATTCTTAACCCTAACCTAGGTAAATCCCAAGCTAGGGTTAGGGTTAGGATTCCCACAAAACGTAGACAATTTTTGATGGCATGGATCCGTTTTAGGATAGAAAAGAAATTTAGGAAAGGTGCTATGACAGTGTTTTCTTCACTTTTTTTTCTCACCTATATGGTTGTATACACTGCATTGACATACAATGGAATGTTGTCCATGTAGCCCTAAAACCAAAAGACTCAAAGAAAGCAATTATATGATTCAAACGCTTGCATTTGGCATTTAATAAACAGGCATATTAACAAATAAAGTCAAAATTTATGCGGTATCCCTCACTCCTAGCCTACTATGAACCTGAAACCATGCTTATTGAGTGCACAATTCAGCCTAAAATTCAAATTACACAACACTTGTCAAAAATAGAATTTCACCATAGTTCATGCGTTCCCTTTGGTTGGGCGAGGTTGCTTAGTCATTTCAGGCAAATATTTGCATTCCATGAAGTATATTTTCACCTAAATTAGCAAAGAATTGTGGAAAGTCTTTGAACAAATTCTTAACCCTAACCTAGGTAAATCCCAAGCTAGGGTTAGGGTTAGGATTCCCACAAAACATAGACAATTTTTGATGGCATGGATGCGTTTTAGGACAGAAAAGGAATTTAGGAAAGGTGCTATGACAGTGTTATCTTCACTTATTTTTCTCACCTATATGGCTGTATACACTGCATTGACATACAATGGAATGTTGTCCATGTAGCCCTAAAACCAAAAGACTGAAAGAAAGCAATTATATGATTCAAACGCTTGCATATGGCATTGAATACACAGGCATATTAACAAATAAAGTCAAAGCTTATGGGGTATCCCTCACTCCTAGCCTACTATAAGCCTGAAACCATGCTTATTGAGTGCACAATTCAGCCTAAAATTCCAATTACACAACACTTGTCAAAAATAGAATTTCACCATACTTCATGCATTCCCTTTGGTTGGGTGAGGTTGCTTAGTCATTTCAGGCAAATATTTGCATTTCGTGAAGTATATTTTCACCTGAATTAGCAAAGAATTGTGGAACGTCTTTGAACAAATTCATAACCCTAACCTAGGTAAATCCCAAGCTAGGGTTAGGGTTAGGATTCCCACAAAACGTAGACAATTTTTGATGGCATGGATCCGTTTTAGGATAGAAAAGAAATTTAGGAAAGGTGCTATGACAGTGTTTTCTTCACTTTTTTTTCTCACCTATATGGCTGTATACACTGCATTGACATACAATGGAATGTTGTCCATGTAGCCCTAAAACCAAAAGACTCAAAGAAAGCAATTATATGATTCAAACGCTTGCATTTGGCATTTAATAAACAGGCATATTAACAAATAAAGTCAAAATTTATGCGGTATCCCTCACTCCTAGCCTACTATGAACCTGAAACCATGCTTATTGAGTGCACAATTCAGCCTAAAATTCAAATTACACAACACTTGTCAAAAATAGAATTTCACCATAGTTCATGCGTTCCCTTTGGTTGGGCGAGGTTGCTTAGTCATTTCAGGCAAATATTTGCATTCCATGAAGTATATTTTCACCTAAATTAGCAAAGAATTGTGGAAAGTCTTTGAACAAATTCTTAACCCTAACCTAGGTAAATCCCAAGCTAGGGTTAGGGTTAGGATTCCCACAAAACATAGACAATTTTTGATGGCATGGATGCGTTTTAGGACAGAAAAGGAATTTAGGAAAGGTGCTATGACAGTGTTATCTTCACTTATTTTTCTCACCTATATGGCTGTATACACTGCATTGACATACAATGGAATGTTGTCCATGTAGCCCTAAAACCAAAAGACTGAAAGAAAGCAATTATATGATTCAAACGCTTGCATATGGCATTGAATACACAGGCATATTAACAAATAAAGTCAAAGCTTATGGGGTATCCCTCACTCCTAGCCTACTATAAGCCTGAAACCATGCTTATTGAGTGCACAATTCAGCCTAAAATTCCAATTACACAACACTTGTCAAAAATAGAATTTCACCATACTTCATGCATTCCCTTTGGTTAGGTGAGGTTGCTTAGTCAATTCAGGCAAATATTTGGATTCTGTGAAGTATATTTTTACCTAAATTAGCAAAGAATTGTGGAAAGTCTTTGAACAAATTCTTAACCCTAACCTAGGTAAATCCCAAGCTAGGGTTAGGGTTAGGATTCCCACAAAACGTAGTCAATTTTTGATGGCATGGATGCGTTTTAGGACAGAAAAGGAATTTAGGAAAGGTGCTATGACAGTGTTATCTTCACTTTTTTTTCTCACCTATATGGCTGTATACACTGCATTGACATACAATGGAATGTTGTCCATGTAGCCCGAAAACCAAAAGACTCAAAGAAAGCAATTATATGATTCAAACGCTTGCATTTGGCATTGAATAAACAGGCATATTAACAAATAAAGTCAAAGCTTATGGGGTATCCCTCACTCCTAGCCTACTATAAGCCTGAAACCATGCTTATTGAGTGCACAATTCAGCCTAAAATTCCAATTACACAACACTTGTCAAAAATAGAATTTCACCATACTTCATGCATTCCCTTTGGTTG
The DNA here is from genome assembly GCF_055471065.1 of Atractosteus spatula. NCBI lineage: Eukaryota > Metazoa > Chordata > Actinopteri > Semionotiformes > Lepisosteidae > Atractosteus > Atractosteus spatula. Next base: position 5,240,023 of record NC_142732.1, on the reverse strand, counting down.
GGTGAGGTTGCTTAGTCATTTCAGGCAAATATTTGCATTCCGTGAAGTATATTTTCACCTAAATTAGCAAAGAATTGTGGAACGTCTTTGAACAAATTCTTAACCCTAACCTAGGTAAATCCCAAGCTAGGGTTAGGGTTAGGATTCCCACAAAACGTAGACAATTTTTGATGGCATGGATGCGTTTTAGGACAGAAAAGAAATTTAGGAAAGGTGCTATGACAGTGTTATCTTCACTTTTTTTTCTCACCTATATGTCTGTATACACTGCATTGACATACAATGGAATGTTGTCCATGTAGCCCTAAAACCAAAAGACTCAAAGAAAGCAATTATATGATTCAAACGCTTGCATTTGGCATTTAATAAACAGGCATATTAACAAATAAAGTCAAAATTTATGCGATATCCCTCACTCGTAGCCTACTATGAGCCTGAAACCATGCTTATTGAGTGCACAATTCAGCCTAAAATTCAAATTACACAACACTTGTCAAAAATAGAATTTCACCATAGTTCATGCATTCCCTTTGGTTGGGTGAGGTTGCTTAGTCATTTCAGGCAAATATTTGCATTTCGTGAAGTATATTTTCACCTAAATTAGCAAGGAATTGTGGAACGTCTTTGAACAAATTCTTAACCCTAACCTAGGTAAATCCCAAGCTAGGGTTAGGGTTAGGATTCCCACAAAAGGTAGTCAATTTTTGATGACATGGATGCGTTTTAGGACTGAAAAGAAATTTAGGAAATATGCTATGACAGTGTTATCTTCACTTTTTTTTCTCACCTATATGGCTGTATATACTGCATTGACATACAATGGAATGTTGTCCATGTAGCCTGAAAACCAAAAGACTCAAAGAAAGCAATTATATGATTCAAACGCTTGCATTTGGCATTGAATACACAGGCATATTAACAAATAAAGTCAAAGCTTATGGGGTATCCCTCACTCCTAGCCTACTATAAGCCTGAAACCATGCTTATTGAGTGCACAATTCAGCCTAAAATTCCAATAACACAACACTTGTCAAAAATAGAATTTCACCATAGTTCATGCATTCCCTTTGGTTGGGTGGGGTAGCTTAGTCATTTCAGGCAAATATTTGCATTTCGTGAAGTATATTTTCACCTAAATTAGCAAGGAATTGTGGAACGTCTTTGAACAAATTCTTAACCCTAACCTAGATAAATCCCAAGCTAGGGTTAGGGTTAGGATTCCCACAAAACGTAGTTAATTTTTGATGGCATGGATGCGTTTTAGGACAGAAAAGAAATTTAGGAAAGGTGCAATGACAGTGTTATCTTCACTTTTTTTTCTCACCTATATGGCTGTATACACTGCATTGACATACAATGGAATGTTGTCCATGTAGCCCTAAAACCAAAAGACTCAAAGAAAGCAATTATATGATTCAAACGCTTGCATTTGGCATTGAATAAACAGGGATATTAACAAATAAAGTCAAAGCTTATGGGGTATCCCTCACTCCTAGCCTACTATAAGCCTGAAACCATGCTTATTGAGTGCACAATTCAGCCTAAAATTCCAATAACACAACACTTGTCAAAAATAGAATTTCACCATAGTTCATGCATTCCCTTTGGTTGGGTGAGGTTGCTTAGTCATTTCAGGCAAATATTTGCATTCCGTGAAGTATATTTTCACCTAAATTAGCAAAGAATTGTGGAACGTCTTTGAACAAATTCTTAACCCTAACCTAGGTAAATCCCAAGCTAGGGTTAGGGTTAGGATTCCCACAAAACGTAGACAATTTTTGATGGCATGGATGCGTTTTAGGACAGAAAAGAAATTTAGGAAAGGTGCAATGACAGTGTTATCTTCACTTTTTTTTCTCACCTATATGGCTGTATACACTGCATTGACATACAATGGAATGTTGTCCATGTAGCCCTAAAACCAAAAGACTCAAAGAAAGCAATTATATGATTCAAACGCTTGCATTTGGCATTTAATAAACAGGCATATTAACAAATAAAGTCAAAGCTTATGGGGTATCCCTCACTCCTAGCCTACTATAAGCCTGAAACCATGCTTATTGAGTGCACAATTCAGCCTAAAATTCCAATTACACAACACTTGTCAAAAATAGAATTTCACCATAGTTCATGCATTCCCTTTGGTTGGGTGAGGTTGCTTAGTCATTTCAGGCAAATATTTGCATTCCGTGAAGTATATTTTCACCTAAATTAGCAAAGAATTGTGGAACGTCTTTGAACAAATTCTTAACCCTAACCTAGGTAAATCCCAAGCTAGGGTTAGGGTTAGGATTCCCACAAAACGTAGACAATTTTTGATGGCATGGATGCGTTTTAGGACAGAAAAGAAATTTAGGAAAGGTGCAATGACAGCGTTATCTTCACTTTTTTTTCTCACCTATATGGCTGTATACACTGCATTGACATACAATGGAATGTTGTCCATGTAGCCCTAAAACCAAAAGACTCAAAGAAAGCAATTATATGATTCAAACGCTTGCATTTGGCATTTAATAAACAGGCATATTAACAAATAAAGTCAAAATTTATGCGGTATCCCTCACTCCTAGCCTACTATGAGCCTGAAACCATGCTTATTGAGTGCACAATTCAGCCTAAAATTCAAATTACACAAGACTTGTCAAAAATAGAATTTCACCATAGTTCATGCATTCCCTTTGGTTGGGTGAGGTTGCTTAGTCATTTCAGGCAAATATTTGCATTTCGTGAAGTATATTTTCACCTAAATTAGCAAGGAATTGTGGAACGTCTTTGAACAAATTCTTAACCCTAACCTAGATAAATCCCAAGCTAGGGTTAGGGTTAGGATTCCCACAAAACGTAGTTAATTTTTGATGGCATGGATGCGTTTTAGGACAGAAAAGAAATTTAGGAAAGGTGCAATGACAGTGTTATCTTCACTTTTTTTTCTCACCTATATGGCTGTATACACTGCATTGACATACAATGGAATGTTGTCCATGTAGCCCTAAAACCAAAAGACTCAAAGAAAGCAATTATATGATTCAAACGCTTGCATTTGGCATTTAATAAACAGGCATATTAACAAATAAAGTCAAAATTTATGCTGTATCCCTCACTCCTAGCCTACTATGAGCCTGAAACCATGCTTATTGAGTGCACAATTCAGCCTAAAATTCCAATTACACAACACTTGTCAAAAATAGAATTTCACCATAGTTCATGCATTCCCTTTGGTTGGGTGAGGTTGCTTAGTCATTTCAGGCAAATATTTGCATTCCGTGAAGTATATTTTCACCTAAATTAGCAAAGAATTGTGGAACGTCTTTGAACAAATTCTTAACCCTAACCTAGGTAAATCCCAAGCTAGGGTTAGGGTTAGGATTCCCACAAAACGTAGACAATTTTTGATGGCATGGATGCGTTTTAGGACAGAAAAGAAATTTAGGAAAGGTGCTATGACAGTGTTATCTTCACTTTTTTTTCTCACCTATATGGCTGTATACACTGCATTGACATACAATGGAATGTTGTCCATGTAGCCCTAAAACCAAAAGACTCAAAGAAAGCAATTATATGATTCAAACGCTTGCATTTGGCATTTAATAAACAGGCATATTAACAAATAAAGTCAAAATTTATGCGGTATCCCTCACTCCTAGCCTACTATGAGCCTGAAACCATGCTTATTGAGTGCACAATTCAGCCTAAAATTCCAATTACACAACACTTGTCAAAAATAGAATTTCACCATACTTCATGCATTCCCTTTGGTTAGGTGAGGTTGCTTAGTCAATTCAGGCAAATATTTGGATTCTGTGAAGTATATTTTTACCTAAATTAGCAAAGAATTGTGGAAAGTCTTTGAACAAATTCTTAACCCTAACCTAGGTAAATCCCAAGCTAGGGTTAGGGTTAGGATTCCCACAAAACGTAGTCAATTTTTGATTGCATGGATGCGTTTTAGGACAGAAAAGGAATTTAGGAAAGGTGCTATGACAGTGTTATCTTCACTTTTTTTTCTCACCTATATGGCTGTATACACTGCATTGACATACAATGGAATGTTGTCCATGTAGCCCGAAAACCAAAAGACTCAAAGAAAGCAATTATATGATTCAAACGCTTGCATTTGGCATTGAATAAACAGGCATATTAACAAATAAAGTCAAAGCTTATGGGGTATCCCTCACTCCTAGCCTACTATAAGCCTGAAACCATGCTTATTGAGTGCACAATTCAGCCTAAAATTCCAATTACACAACACTTGTCAAAAATAGAATTTCACCATACTTCATGCATTCCCTTTGGTTGGGTGAGGTTGCTTAGTCATTTCAGGCAAATATTTGCATTCCGTGAAGTATATTTTCACCTAAATTAGCAAAGAATTGTGGAACGTCTTTGAACAAATTCTTAACCCTAACCTAGGTAAATCCCAAGCTAGGGTTAGGGTTAGGATTCCCACAAAACGTAGACAATTTTTGATGGCATGGATGCGTTTTAGGACAGAAAAGAAATTTAGGAAAGGTGCTATGACAGTGTTATCTTCACTTTTTTTTCTCACCTATATGTCTGTATACACTGCATTGACATACAATGGAATGTTGTCCATGTAGCCCTAAAACCAAAAGACTCAAAGAAAGCAATTATATGATTCAAACGCTTGCATTTGGCATTTAATAAACAGGCATATTAACAAATAAAGTCAAAATTTATGCGATATCCCTCACTCGTAGCCTACTATGAGCCTGAAACCATGCTTATTGAGTGCACAATTCAGCCTAAAATTCAAATTACACAACACTTGTCAAAAATAGAATTTCACCATAGTTCATGCATTCCCTTTGGTTGGGTGAGGTAGCTTAGTCATTTCAGGCAAATATTTGCATTTCGTGAAGTATATTTTCACCTAAATTAGCAAGGAATTGTGGAACGTCTTTGAACAAATTCTTAACCCTAACCTAGATAAATCCCAAGCTAGGGTTAGGGTTAGGATTCCCACAAAACGTAGTTAATTTTTGATGGCATGGATGCGTTTTAGGACAGAAAAGAAATTTAGGAAAGGTGCAATGACAGTGTTATCTTCACTTTTTTTTCTCACCTATATGGCTGTATACACTGCATTGACATACAATGGAATGTTGTCCATGTAGCCCTAAAACCAAAAGACTCAAAGAAAGCAATTATATGATTCAAACGCTTGCATTTGGCATTGAATAAACAGGGATATTAACAAATAAAGTCAAAGCTTATGGGGTATCCCTCACTCCTAGCCTACTATAAGCCTGAAACCATGCTTATTGAGTGCACCATTCAGCCTAAAATTCCAATAACACAACACTTGTCAAAAATAGAATTTCACCATAGTTCATGCATTCCCTTTGGTTGGGTGAGGTTGCTTAGTCATTTCAGGCAAATATTTGCATTCCGTGAAGTATATTTTCACCTAAATTAGCAAAGAATTGTGGAACGTCTTTGAACAAATTCTTAACCCTAACCTAGGTAAATCCCAAGCTAGGGTTAGGGTTAGGATTCCCACAAAACGTAGACAATTTTTGATGGCATGGATGCGTTTTAGGACAGAAAAGAAATTTAGGAAAGGTGCAATGACAGTGTTATCTTCACTTTTTTTTCTCACCTATATGGCTGTATACACTGCATTGACATACAATGGAATGTTGTCCATGTAGCCCTAAAACCAAAAGACTCAAAAAAAGCAATTATATGATTCAAACGCTTGCATTTGGCATTTAATAAACAGGCATATTAACAAATAAAGTCAAAATTTATGCGGTATCCCTCACTCCTAGCCTACTATGAGCCTGAAACCATGCTTATTGAGTGCACAATTCAGCCTAAAATTCAAATTACACAACACTTGTCAAAAATAGAATTTCACCATAGTTCATGCATTCCCTTTGGTTGGGTGAGGTTGCTTAGTCATTTCAGGCAAATATTTGCATTCCGTGAAGTATATTTTCACCTAAATTAGCAAAGAATTGTGGAACGTCTTTGAACAAATTCTGAACCCTAACCTAGGTAAATCCCAAGCTAGGGTTAGGGTTAGGATTCCCACAAAACGTAGACAATTTTTGATGGCATGGATGCGTTTTAGGATAGAAAAGAAATTTAGGAAAGGTGCTATGACAGTGTTATCTTCACTTTTTTTTCTCACCTATATGGCTGTATACACTGCATTGACATACAATGGAATGTTGTCCATGTAGCCCGAAAACCAAAAGACTCAAAGAAAGCAATTATATGATTCAAACGCTTTCATTTGGCATTGAATACACAGGCATATTAACAAATAAAGTCAAAACTTATGGGGTATCCCTCACTCCTAGCCTACTATAAGCCTGAAACCATGCTTATTGAGTGCACAATTCAGCCTAAAATTCAAATTACACAACACTTGTCAAAAATAGAATTTCACCATACTTCATGTATTCCCATTGGTTAGGTGAGGTTGCTAAGTCATTTCAGGCAAATATTTGGATTCTGTTTAGTATATTTTTACCTAAATTAGCAAGGAATTGTGGAAAGTCTTTGAACAAATTCTTAACCCTAACCTAGGTAAATCCCAAGCTAGGGTTAGGGTTAGGATTCCCACAAAACGTACTCAATTTTTGATGGCATGGATGCGTTTTAGGACAGAAAAGAAATTTAGGAAAGGTGCTATGACAGTGTTATCTTCACTTTTTTTTCTCACCTATATGGCTGTATACACTGCATTGACATACAATGGAATGTTGTCCATGTAGCCCTAAAACCAAAAGACTCAAAGAAAGCAATTATATGATTCAAACGCTTGCATTTGGCATTGAATAAACAGGCATATTAACAAATAAAGTCAAAGCTTATGGGGTATCCCTCACTCCTAGCCTACTATAAGCCTGAAACCATGCTTATTGAGTGCACAATTCAGCCTAAAATTCCAATTACACAACACTTGTCAAAAATAGAATTTCACCATAGTTCATGCATTCCCTTTGGTTGGGTGAGGTTGCTTAGTCATTTCAGGCAAATATTTGCATTCCGTGAAGTATATTTTCACCTAAATTAGCAAAGAATTGTGGAACGTCTTTGAACAAATTCTTAACCCTAACCTAGGTAAATCCCAAGCTAGGGTTAGGGTTAGGATTCCCACAAAACGTAGACAATTTTTGATGGCATGGATGCGTTTTAGGACAGAAAAGAAATTTAGGAAAGGTGCTATGACAGTGTTATCTTCACTTTTTTTTCTCACCTATATGGCTGTATACACTGCATTGACATACAATGGAATGTTGTCCATGTAGCCCTAAAACCAAAAGACTCAAAGAAAGCAATTATATGATTCAAACGCTTGCATTTGGCATTTAATAAACAGGCATATTAACAAATAAAGTCAAAATTTATGCGGTATCCCTCACTCCTAGCCTACTATGAGCCTGAAACCATGCTTATTGAGTGCACAATTCAGCCTAAAATTCAAATTACACAACACTTGTCAAAAATAGAATTTCACCATAGTTCATGCATTCCCTTTGGTTGGGTGAGGTTGCTTAGTCATTTCAGGCAAATATTTGCATTCCGTGAAGTATATTTTCACCTAAATTAGCAAAGAATTGTGGAACGTCTTTGAACAAATTCTGAACCCTAACCTAGGTAAATCCCAAGCTAGGGTTAGGGTTAGGATTCCCACAAAACGTAGACAATTTTTGATGGCATGGATGCGTTTTAGGACAGAAAAGGAATTTAGGAAAGGTGCTATGACAGTGTTATCTTCACTTATTTTTCTCACCTATATGGCTGTATACACTGCATTGACATACAATGGAATGTTGTCCATGTAGCCCTAAAACCAAAAGACTGAAAGAAAGCAATTATATGATTCAAACGCTTGCATATGGCATTGAATACACAGGCATATTAACAAATAAAGTCAAAGCTTATGGGGTATCCCTCACTCCTAGCCTACTATAAGCCTGAAACCATGCTTATTGAGTGCACAATTCAGCCTAAAATTCCAATTACACAACACTTGTCAAAAATAGAATTTCACCATACTTCATGCATTCCCTTTGGTTAGGTGAGGTTGCTTAGTCAATTCAGGCAAATATTTGGATTCTGTGAAGTATATTTTTACCTAAATTAGCAAAGAATTGTGGAAAGTCTTTGAACAAATTCTTAACCCTAACCTAGGTAAATCCCAAGCTAGGGTTAGGGTTAGGATTCCCACAAAACGTAGTCAATTTTTGATTGCATGGATGCGTTTTAGGACAGAAAAGGAATTTAGGAAAGGTGCTATGACAGTTTTATCTTCACTTTTTTTTCTCACCTATATGGCTGTATACACTGCATTGACATACAATGGAATGTTGTCCATGTAGCCCGAAAACCAAAAGACTCAAAGAAAGCAATTATATGATTCAAACGCTTGCATTTGGCATTGAATAAACAGGCATATTAACAAATAAAGTCAAAGCTTATGGGGTATCCCTCACTCCTAGCCTACTATAAGCCTGAAACCATGCTTATTGAGTGCACAATTCAGCCTAAAATTCCAATTACACAACACTTGTCAAAAATAGAATTTCACCATACTTCATGCATTCCCTTTGGTTGGGTGAGGTTGCTTAGTCATTTCAGGCAAATATTTGCATTCCGTGAAGTATATTTTCACCTAAATTAGCAAAGAATTGTGGAACGTCTTTGAACAAATTCTTAACCCTAACCTAGGTAAATCCCAAGCTAGGGTTAGGGTTAGGATTCCCACAAAACGTAGACAATTTTTGATGGCATGGATGCGTTTTAGGACAGAAAAGAAATTTAGGAAAGGTGCTATGACAGTGTTATCTTCACTTTTTTTTCTCACCTATATGTCTGTATACACTGCATTGACATACAATGGAATGTTGTCCATGTAGCCCTAAAACCAAAAGACTCAAAGAAAGCAATTATATGATTCAAACGCTTGCATTTGGCATTTAATAAACAGGCATATTAACAAATAAAGTCAAAATTTATGCGATATCCCTCACTCGTAGCCTACTATGAGCCTGAAACCATGCTTATTGAGTGCACAATTCAGCCTAAAATTCAAATTACACAACACTTGTCAAAAATAGAATTTCACCATAGTTCATGCATTCCCTTTGGTTGGGTGAGGTTGCTTAGTCATTTCAGGCAAATATTTGCATTTCGTGAAGTATATTTTCACCTAAATTAGCAAGGAATTGTGGAACGTCTTTGAACAAATTCTTAACCCTAACCTAGGTAAATCCCAAGCTAGGGTTAGGGTTAGGATTCCCACAAAAGGTAGTCAATTTTTGATGACATGGATGCGTTTTAGGACTGAAAAGAAATTTAGGAAATGTGCTATGACAGTGTTATCTTCACTTTTTTTTCTCACCTATATGGCTGTATATACTGCATTGACATACAATGGAATGTTGTCCATGTAGCCTGAAAACCAAAAGACTCAAAGAAAGCAATTATATGATTCAAACGCTTGCATTTGGCATTGAATACACAGGCATATTAACAAATAAAGTCAAAGCTTATGGGGTATCCCTCACTCCTAGCCTACTATAAGCCTGAAACCATGCTTATTGAGTGCACAATTCAGCCTAAAATTCCAATAACACAACACTTGTCAAAAATAGAATTTCACCATAGTTCATGCATTCCCTTTGGTTGGGTGAGGTAGCTTAGTCATTTCAGGCAAATATTTGCATTTCGTGAAGTATATTTTCACCTAAATTAGCAAGGAATTGTGGAACGTCTTTGAACAAATTCTTAACCCTAACCTAGATAAATCCCAAGCTAGGGTTAGGGTTAGGATTCCCACAAAACGTAGTTAATTTTTGATGGCATGGATGCGTTTTAGGACAGAAAAGAAATTTAGGAAAGGTGCAATGACAGTGTTATCTTCACTTTTTTTTCTCACCTATATGGCTGTATACACTGCATTGACATACAATGGAATGTTGTCCATGTAGCCCTAAAACCAAAAGACTCAAAGAAAGCAATTATATGATTCAAACGCTTGCATTTGGCATTGAATAAACAGGGATATTAACAAATAAAGTCAAAGCTTATGGGGTATCCCTCACTCCTAGCCTACTATAAGCCTGAAACCATGCTTATTGAGTGCACAATTCAGCCTAAAATTCCAATAACACAACACTTGTCAAAAATAGAATTTCACCATAGTTCATGCATTCCCTTTGGTTGGGTGAGGTTGCTTAGTCATTTCAGGCAAATATTTGCATTCCGTGAAGTATATTTTCACCTAAATTAGCAAAGAATTGTGGAACGTCTTTGAACAAATTCTTAACCCTAACCTAGGTAAATCCCAAGCTAGGGTTAGGGTTAGGATTCCCACAAAACGTAGACAATTTTTGATGGCATGGATGCGTTTTAGGACAGAAAAGAAATTTAGGAAAGGTGCAATGACAGTGTTATCTTCACTTTTTTTTCTCACCTATATGGCTGTATACACTGCATTGACATACAATGGAATGTTGTCCATGTAGCCCTAAAACCAAAAGACTCAAAGAAAGCAATTATATGATTCAAACGCTTGCATTTGGCATTTAATAAACAGGCATATTAACAAATAAAGTCAAAGCTTATGGGGTATCCCTCACTCCTAGCCTACTATAAGCCTGAAACCATGCTTATTGAGTGCACAATTCAGCCTAAAATTCCAATTACACAACACTTGTCAAAAATAGAATTTCACCATACTTCATGCATTCCCTTTGGTTGGGTGAGGTTGCTTAGTCATTTCAGGCAAATATTTGCATTCCGTGAAGTATATTTTCACCTAAATTAGCAAAGAATTGTGGAACGTCTTTGAACAAATTCTTAACCCTAACCTAGGTAAATCCCAAGCTAGGGTTAGGGTTAGGATTCCCACAAAACGTAGACAATTTTTGATGGCATGGATGCGTTTTAGGACAGAAAAGAAATTTAGGAAAGGTGCTATGACAGTGTTATCTTCACTTTTTTTTCTCACCTATATGGCTGTATACACTGCATTGACATACAATGGAATGTTGTCCATGTAGCCCTAAAACCAAAAGACTCAAAGAAAGCAATTATATGATTCAAACGCTTGCATTTGGCATTTAATAAACAGGCATATTAACAAATAAAGTCAAAATTTATGCGATATCCCTCACTCGTAGCCTACTATGAGCCTGAAACCATGCTTATTGAGTGCACAATTCAGCCTAAAATTCAAATTACACAACACTTGTCAAAAATAGAATTTCACCATAGTTCATGCATTCCCTTTGGTTGGGTGAGGTTGCTTAGTCATTTCAGGCAAATATTTGCATTTCGTGAAGTATATTTTCACCTAAATTAGCAAGGAATTGTGGAACGTCTTTGAACAAATTCTTAACCCTAACCTAGGTAAATCCCAAGCTAGGGTTAGGGTTAGGATTCCCACAAAAGGTAGTCCATTTTTGATGACATGGATGCGTTTTAGGACTGAAAAGAAATTTAGGAAATGTGCTATGACAGTGTTATCTTCACTTTTTTTTCTCACCTATATGGCTGTATATACTGCATTGACATATAATGGAATGTTGTCCATGTAGCCTGAAAACCAAAAGACTCAAAGAAAGCAATTATATGATTCAAACGCTTGCATTTGGCATTGAATACACAGGCATATTAACAAATAAAGTCAAAGCTTATGGGGTATCCCTCACTCCTAGCCTACTATAAGCCTGAAACCATGCTTATTGAGTGCACAATTCAGCCTAAAATTCCAATAACACAACACTTGTCAAAAATAGAATTTCACCATAGTTCATGCATTCCCTTTGGTTGGGTGAGGTAGCTTAGTCATTTCAGGCAAATATTTGCATTTCGTGAAGTATATTTTCACCTAAATTAGCAAGGAATTGTGGAACGTCTTTGAACAAATTCTTAACCCTAACCTAGATAAATCCCAAGCTAGGGTTAGGGTTAGGATTCCCACAAAACGTAGACAATTTTTGATGGCATGGATGCGTTTTAGGACAGAAAAGAAATTTAGGAAAGGTGCAATGACAGTGTTATCTTCACTTTTTTTTCTCACCTATATGGCTGTATACACTGCATTGACATACAATGGAATGTTGTCCATGTAGCCCTAAAACCAAAAGACTCAAAGAAAGCAATTATATGATTCAAACGCTTGCATTTGGCATTGAATAAACAGGGATATTAACAAATAAAGTCAAAGCTTATGGGGTATCCCTCACTCCTAGCCTACTATAAGCCTGAAACCATGCTTATTGAGTGCACAATTCAGCCTAAAATTCCAATAACACAACACTTGTCAAAAATAGAATTTCACCATAGTTCATGCATTCCCTTTGGTTGGGTGAGGTTGCTTAGTCATTTCAGGCAAATATTTGCATTTCGTGAAGTATATTTTCACCTAAATTAGCAAGGAATTGTGGAACGTCTTTGAACAAATTCTTAACCCTAACCTAGGTAAATCCCAAGCTAGGGTTAGGGTTAGGATTCCCACAAAACGTAGTCAATTTTTGATGGCATGGATGCGTTTTAGGACAGAAAAGAAATTTAGGAAAGGTGCTATGACAGTGTTATCTTCACTTTTTTTTCTCACCTATATGGCTGTATACACTGCATTGACATACAATGGAATGTTGTCCATGTAGCCCGAAAACCAAAAGACTCAAAGAAAGCAATTATATGATTCAAACGCTTGCATTTGGCATTGAATACACAGGCATATTAACAAATAAAGTCAAAGCTTATGGGGTATCCCTCACTCCTAGCCTACTATAAGCCTGAAACCATGCTTATTGATTGCACAATTCAGCCTAAAATTCCAATTACACTACACTTGTCAAAAATAGAATTTCACCATACTTCATGCATTCCCTTTGGTTAGGTGAGGTTGCTTAGTCATTTCAGGCAAATATTTGGATTCTGTGAAGTATATTTTTACCTAAATTAGCAAGGAATTGTGGAAAGTCTTTGAACAAATTCTTAACCCTAACCTAGGTAAATCCCAAGCTAGGGTTAGGGTTAGGATTCCCACAAAACGTAGTCAATTTTTGATGGCATGGATGCGTTTTAGGACAGAAAAGAAATTTAGGAAAGGTGCTATGACAGTGTTATCTTCACTTTTTTTTCTCACCTATATGGCTGTATACACTGCATTGACATACAATGGAATGTTGTCCATGTAGCCCTAACACCAAAATACTCAAATAAAGCAATTATATGATTAAAACGCTTGCATATGGCTTTTTATAAACAGGCATATTAACAAATAAAGTCAAAATTTATGCGTTATCCCTCACTCCTATTCTACTATAAGCCTGAAACCATGCTTATTGAGTGCACAATTCAGCCTAAAATTCAAATTACACAACACTTGTCAAAAATAGAATTTCACCATAGTTCATGCATTCCCTTTGGTTGGGTGAGGTTGCTTAGTCATTTCAGGCAAATATTTGGATTCTGTGAAGTATATTTTTACCTAAATTAGCAAGGAATTGTGGAAAGTCTTTGAACAAATTCTTAACCCTAACCTAGGTAAATCCCAAGCTAGGGTTAGGGTTAGGATTCCCACAAAACGTAGACAATTTTTGATGGCATGGATGCGTTTTAGGATAGAAAAGAAATTTAGGAAAGGTGCTATGACAGTGTTATCTTCACTTTTTTTTCTCACCTATATGGCTGTATACACTGCATTGACATACAATGGAATGTTGTCCATGTAGCCCTAAAACCAAAAGACTCAAAGAAAGCAATTATATGATTCAAACGCTTGCATTTGGCATTGAATAAACAGGCATATTAACAAATAAAGTCAAAGCTTATGGGGTATCCCTCACTCCTAGCCTACTATAAGCCTGAAACCATGCTTATTGTGTGCACAATTCAGCCTAAAATTCCAATTACACAACACTTGTCAAAAATAGAATTTCACCATAGTTCATGCATTCCCTTTGGTTGGGTGAGGTTGCTTAGTCATTTCAGGCAAATATTTGCATTCCGTGAAGTATATTTTCACCTAAATTAGCAAAGAATTGTGGAACGTCTTTGAACAAATTCTTAACCCTAACCTAGGTAAATCCCAAGCTAGGGTTAGGGTTAGGATTCCCACAAAACGTAGACAATTTTTGATGGCATGGATGCGTTTTAGGACAGAAAAGAAATTTAGGAAAGGTGCTATGACAGTGTTATCTTCACTTTTTTTTCTCACCTATATGGCTGTATACACTGCATTGACATACAATGGAATGTTGTCCATGTAGCCCTAAAACCAAAAGACTCAAAGAAAGCAATTATATGATTCAAACGCTTGCATTTGGCATTTAATAAACAGGCATATTAACAAATAAAGTCAAAATTTATGCGGTATCCCTCACTTCTAGCCTACTATGAGCCTGAAACCATGCTTATTGAGTGCACAATTCAGCCTAAAATTCAAATTACACAACACTTGTCAAAAATAGAATTTCACCATAGTTCATGCATTCCCTTTGGTTGGGCGAGGTTGCTTAGTCATTTCAGGCAAATATTTGCATTCCATGAAGTATATTTTCACCTAAATTAGCAAAGAATTGTGGAAAGTCTTTGAACAAATTCTTAACCCTAACCTAGGTAAATCCCAAGCTAGGGTTAGGGTTAGGATTCCCACAAAACATAGACAATTTTTGATGGCATGGATGCGTTTTAGGACAGAAAAGAAATTTAGGAAAGGTGCTATGACAGTGTTATCTTCACTTTTTTTTCTCACCTATATGGCTGTATACACTGCATTGACATACAATGGAATGTTGTCCATGTAGCCCTAAAACCAAAAGACTCAAAGAAAGCAATTATATGATTCAAACGCTTGCATTTGGCATTGAATAAACAGGCATATTAACAAATAAAGTCAAAGCTTATGGGGTATCCCTCACTCCTAGCCTACTATAAGCCTGAAACCATGCTTATTGAGTGCACAATTCAGCCTAAAATTCCAATTACACAACACTTGTCAAAAATAGAATTTCACCATAGTTCATGCATTCCCTTTGGTTGGGTGAGGTTGCTTAGTCATTTCAGGCAATTATTTGCATTCCGTGAAGTATATTTTCACCTAAATTAGCAAAGAATTGTGGAACGTCTTTGAACAAATTCTTAACCCTAACCTAGGTAAATCCCAATCTAGGGTTAGGGTTAGGATTCCCACAAAACGTAGACAATTTTTGATGGCATGGATGCGTTTTAGGACAGAAAAGAAATTTAGGAAAGGTGCTATGACAGTGTTATCTTCACTTTTTTTTCTCACCTATATGGCTGTATACACTGCATTGACATACAATGGAATGTTGTCCATGTAGCCCTAAAACCAAAAGACTCAAAGAAAGCAATTATATGATTCAAACGCTTGCATTTGGCATTTAATAAACAGGCATATTAACAAATAAAGTCAAACTTTATGCGGTATCCCTCACTCCTAGCCTACTATGAGCCTGAAACCATGCTTATTGAGTGCACAATTCAGCCTAAAATTCAAATTACACAACACTTGTCAAAAATAGAATTTCACCATAGTTCATGCATTCCCTTTGGTTGGGTGAGGTTGCTTAGTCATTTCAGGCAAATATTTGCATTTCGTGAAGTATATTTTCACCTAAATTAGCAAGGAATTGTGGAACGTCTTTGAACAAATTCTTAACCCTAACCTAGGTAAATCCCAAGCTAGGGTTAGGATTAGGATTCCCACAAAACGTAGACAATTTTTGATGGCATGGATGCGTTTTAGGACAGAAAAGATATTTAGGAAAGGTGCTATGACAGTGTTATCTTCACTTTTTTTTCTCACCTATATGGCTGTATACACTGCATTGACATACAATGGAATGTTGTCCATGTAGCCCTAAAACCAAAAGACTCAAAGAAAGCAATTATATGATTCAAACGCTTGCATTTGGCATTTAATAAACAGGCATATTAACAAATAAAGTCAAAATTTATGCTGTATCCCTCACTCCTAGCCTACTATGAGCCTGAAACCATGCTTATTGAGTGCACAATTCAGCCTAACATTCAAATTACACAACACTTGTCAAAAATAGAATTTCACCATAGTTCATGCATTCCCTTTGGTTGGGTGAGGTTGCTTAGTCATTTCAGGCAAATATTTGCATTTCGTGAAGTATATTTTCACCTAAATTAGCAAGGAATTGTGGAACGTCTTTGAACAAATTCTTAACCCTAACCTAGGTAAATCCCAAGCTAGGGTTAGGGTTAGGATTCCCACAAAACGTAGTCAATTTTTGATGGCATGGATGCGTTTTAGGACAGAAAAGAAATTTAGGAAAGGTGCTATGACAGTGTTATCTTCACTTTTTTTTCTCACCTATATGGCTGTATACACTGCATTGACATACAATGGAATGTTGTCCATGTAGCCCGAAAACCAAAAGACTCAAAGAAAGCAATTATATGATTCAAACGCTTGCATTTGGCATTGAATACACAGGCATATTAACAAATAAAGTCAAAGCTTATGGGGTATCCCTCACTCCTAGCCTACTATAAGCCTGAAACCATGCTTATTGATTGCACAATTCAGCCTAAAATTCCAATTACACTACACTTGTCAAAAATAGAATTTCACCATACTTCATGCATTCCCTTTGGTTAGGTGAGGTTGCTTAGTCATTTCAGGCAAATATTTGGATTCTGTGAAGTATATTTTTACCTAAATTAGCAAGGAATTGTGGAAAGTCTTTGAACAAATTCTTAACCCTAACCTAGGTAAATCCCAAGCTAGGGTTAGGGTTAGGATTCCCACAAAACGTAGTCAATTTTTGATGGCATGGATGCGTTTTAGGACAGAAAAGAAATTTAGGAAAGGTGCTATGACAGTGTTATCTTCACTTTTTTTTCTCACCTATATGGCTGTATACACTGCATTGACATACAATGGAATGTTGTCCATGTAGCCCTAACACCAAAATACTCAAATAAAGCAATTATATGATTAAAACGCTTGCATATGGCTTTTTATAAACAGGCATATTAACAAATAAAGTCAAAATTTATGCGTTATCCCTCACTCCTATTCTACTACAAGCCTGAAACCATGCTTATTGAGTGCACAATTCAGCCTAAAATTCAAATTACACAACACTTGTCAAAAATAGAATTTCACCATAGTTCATGCATTCCCTTTGGTTGGGTGAGGTTGCTTAGTCATTTCAGGCAAATATTTGGATTCTGTGAAGTATATTTTTACCTAAATTAGCAAGGAATTGTGGAAAGTCTTTGAACAAATTCTTAACCCTAACCTAGGTAAATCCCAAGCTAGGGTTAGGGTTAGGATTCCCACAAAACGTAGACAATTTTTGATGGCATGGATGCGTTTTAGGATAGAAAAGAAATTTAGGAAAGGTGCTATGACAGTGTTATCTTCACTTTTTTTTCTCACCTATATGGCTGTATACACTGCATTGACATACAATGGAATGTTGTCCATGTAGCCCTAAAACCAAAAGACTCAAAGAAAGCAATTATATGATTCAAACGCTTGCATTTGGCATTGAATAAACAGGCATATTAACAAATAAAGTCAAAGCTTATGGGGTATCCCTCACTCCTAGCCTACTATAAGCCTGAAACCATGCTTATTGTGTGCACAATTCAGCCTAAAATTCCAATTACACAACACTTGTCAAAAATAGAATTTCACCATAGTTCATGCATTCCCTTTGGTTGGGTGAGGTTGCTTAGTCATTTCAGGCAAATATTTGCATTCCGTGAAGTATATTTTCACCTAAATTAGCAAAGAATTGTGGAACGTCTTTGAACAAATTCTTAACCCTAACCTAGGTAAATCCCAAGCTAGGGTTAGGGTTAGGATTCCCACAAAACGTAGACAATTTTTGATGGCATGGATGCGTTTTAGGACAGAAAAGAAATTTAGGAAAGGTGCTATGACAGTGTTATCTTCACTTTTTTTTCTCACCTATATGGCTGTATACACTGCATTGACATACAATGGAATGTTGTCCATGTAGCCCTAAAACCAAAAGACTCAAAGAAAGCAATTATATGATTCAAACGCTTGCATTTGGCATTTAATAAACAGGCATATTAACAAATAAAGTCAAAATTTATGCGGTATCCCTCACTTCTAGCCTACTATGAGCCTGAAACCATGCTTATTGAGTGCACAATTCAGCCTAAAATTCAAATTACACAACACTTGTCAAAAATAGAATTTCACCATAGTTCATGCATTCCCTTTGGTTGGGCGAGGTTGCTTAGTCATTTCAGGCAAATATTTGCATTCCATGAAGTATATTTTCACCTAAATTAGCAAAGAATTGTGGAAAGTCTTTGAACAAATTCTTAACCCTAACCTAGGTAAATCCCAAGCTAGGGTTAGGGTTAGGATTCCCACAAAACATAGACAATTTTTGATGGCATGGATGCGTTTTAGGACAGAAAAGAAATTTAGGAAAGGTGCTATGACAGTGTTATCTTCACTTTTTTTTCTCACCTATATGGCTGTATACACTGCATTGACATACAATGGAATGTTGTCAATGTAGCCCTAAAACCAAAAGACTCAAAGAAAGCAATTATATGATTCAAACGCTTACATTTGGCTTTTTATAAACAGGCATATTAACAAATAAAGTCAAAATTTATGCGGTATCCCTCACTCCTAGCCTACTATAAGCCTGAAACCATGCTTATTGAGTGCACAATTCAGCCTAAAATTCAAATTACACAACACTTGTCAAAAATAGAATTTCACCATAGTTCATGCATTCCCTTTGGTTGGGTGAGGTTGCTTAGTCTTTTCAGGCAAATATTTGGATTCTGTGAAGTATATTTTTACCTAAATTAGCAAGGAATTGTGGAAAGTCTTTGAACAAATTCTTAACCCTAACCTAGGTAAATCCCAAGCTAGGGTTAGGGTTAGGATTCCCACAAAACGTAGACAATTTTTGATGGCATGGATGCGTTTTAGGATAGAAAAGAAATTTAGGAAAGGTGCTATGACAGTGTTATCTTCACTTTTTTTTCTCACCTATATGGCTGTATACACTGCATTGACATACAATGGAATGTTGTCCATGTAGCCCTAAAACCAAAAGACTCAAAGAAAGCAATTATATGATTCAAACGCTTGCATTTGGCATTGAATAAACAGGCATATTAACAAATAAAGTCAAAGCTTATGGGGTATCCCTCACTCCTAGCCTACTATAAGCCTGAAACCATGCTTATTGAGTGCACAATTCAGCCTAAAATTCCAATTACACAACACTTGTCAAAAATAGAATTTCACCATAGTTCATGCATTCCCTTTGGTTGGGTGAGGTTGCTTAGTCATTTCAGGCAATTATTTGCATTCCGTGAAGTATATTTTCACCTAAATTAGCAAAGAATTGTGGAACGTCTTTGAACAAATTCTTAACCCTAACCTAGGTAAATCCCAAGCTAGGGTTAGGGTTAGGATTCCCACAAAACGTAGACAATTTTTGATGGCATGGATGCGTTTTAGGACAGAAAAGAAATTTAGGAAAGGTGCTATGACAGTGTTATCTTCACTTTTTTTTCTCACCTATATGGCTGTATACACTGCATTGACATACAATGGAATGTTGTCCATGTAGCCCGAAAACCAAAAGACTCAAAGAAAGCAATTATATGATTCAAACGCTTGCATTTGGCATTTAATAAACAGGCATATTAACAAATAAAGTCAAACTTTATGCGGTATCCCTCACTCCTAGCCTACTATGAGCCTGAAACCATGGTTATTGAGTGCACAATTCAGCCTAAAATTCAAATTACACAACACTTGTCAAAAATAGAATTTCACCATAGTTCATGCATTCCCTTTGGTTGGGTGAGGTTGCTTAGTCATTTCAGGCAAATATTTGCATTTCGTGAAGTATATTTTCACCTAAATTAGCAAGGAATTGTGGAACGTCTTTGAACAAATTCTTAACCCTAACCTAGGTAAATCCCAAGCTAGGGTTAGGATTAGGATTCCCACAAAACGTAGACAATTTTTGATGGCATGGATGCGTTTTAGGACAGAAAAGATATTTAGGAAAGGTGCTATGACAGTGTTATCTTCACTTTTTTTTCTCACCTATATGGCTGTATACACTGCATTGACATACAATGGAATGTTGTCAATGTAGCCCTAAAACCAAAAGACTCAAAGAAAGCAATTATATGATTCAAACGCTTACATTTGGCATTTAATAAACAGGCATATTAACAAATAAAGTCAAAATTTATGCGGTATCCCTCACTCCTAGCCTACTATAAGCCTGAAACCATGCTTATTGAGTGCACAATTCAGCCTAAAATTCCAATTACACAACACTTGTCAAAAATAGAATTTCACCATAGTTCATGCATTCCCTTTGGTTGGGTGAGGTTGCTTAGTCATTTCAGGCAAATATTTGCATTCCGTGAAGTATATTTTCACCTAAATTAGCAAAGAATTGTGGAACGTCTTTGAACAAATTCTTAACCCTAACCTAGGTAAATCCCAAGCTAGGGTTAGGGTTAGGATTCCCACAAAACGTAGACAATTTTTGATGGCATGGATGCGTTTTTGGACAGAAAAGAAATTTAGGAAAGGTGCAATGACAGTGTTATCTTCACTTTTTTTTCTCACCTATATGGCTGTATACACTGCATTGACATACAATGGAATGTTGTCCATGTAGCCCTAAAACCAAAAGACTCAAAGAAAGCAATTATATGATTCAAACGCTTGCATTTGGCATTTAATAAACAGGCATATTAACAAATAAAGTCAAAATTTATGCGGTATCCCTCACTCCTAGACTACTATGAGCCTGAAACCATGCTTATTGAGTGCACAATTCAGCCTAAAATTCAAATTACACAAGACTTGTCAAAAATAGAATTTCACCATAGTTCATGCATTCCCTTTGGTTGGGTGAGGTTGCTTAGTCATTTCAGGCAAATATTTGCATTTCGTGAAGTATATTTTCACCTAAATTAGCAAGGAATTGTGGAACGTCTTTGAACAAATTCTTAACCCTAACCTAGATAAATCCCAAGCTAGGGTTAGGGTTAGGATTCCCACAAAACGTAGTTAATTTTTGATGGCATGGATGCGTTTTAGGACAGAAAAGAAATTTAGGAAAGGTGCAATGACAGTGTTATCTTCACTTTTTTTTCTCACCTATATGGCTGTATACACTGCATTGACATACAATGGAATGTTGTCCATGTAGCCCTAAAACCAAAAGACTCAAAGAAAGCAATTATATGATTCAAACGCTTGCATTTGGCATTTAATAAACAGGCATATTAACAAATAAAGTCAAAATGTATGCGGTATCCCTCACTCCTAGCCTACTATGAGCCTGAAACCACGCTTATTGAGTGCACAATTCAGCCTAACATTCAAATTACACAACACTTGTCAAAAATAGAATTTCACCAGTTCATGCATTCCCTTTGGTTGGGTGAGGTTGCTTAGTCATTTCAGGCAAATATTTGCATTTCGTGAAGTATATTTTCACCTAAATTAGCAAAGTATTGTGGAACGTCTTTGAACAAATTCTTAACCCTAACCTAGGTAAATCCCAAGCTAAGGTTAGGGTTAGGAATCCCACAAAACGTAGACGATTTTTGATGGCATGGATGCGTTTTAGGATAGAAAAGAAATTTAGGAAAGGTGCTATGACAGTGTTATCTTCACTTTTTTTTCTCACCTATATGGCTGTATACACTGCATTGACATACAATGGAATGTTGTCCATGTAGCCCTAAAACCAAAAGACTCAAAGAAAGCAATTATATGATTCAAACGCTTGCATTTGGCATTTAATAAACAGGCATATTAACAAATAAAGTCAAAATTTATGCGGTATCCCTCACTCCTAGACTACTATGAGCCTGAAACCATGCTTATTGAGTGCACAATTCAGCCTAAAATTCAAATTACACAAGACTTGTCAAAAATAGAATTTCACCATAGTTCATGCATTCCCTTTGGTTGGGTGAGGTTGCTTAGTCATTTCAGGCAAATATTTGCATTCCATGAAGTATATTTTCACCTAAATTAGCAAGGAATTGTGGAACGTCTTTGAACAAATTCTTAACCCTAACCTAGATAAATCCCAAGCTAGGGTTAGGGTTAGGATTCCCACAAAACGTAGTTAATTTTTGATGGCATGGATGCGTTTTAGGACAGAAAAGAAATTTAGGAAAGGTGCAATGACAGTGTTATCTTCACTTTTTTTTCTCACCTATATGGCTGTATACACTGCATTGACATACAATGGAATGTTGTCCATGTAGCCCTAAAACCAAAAGACTCAAAGAAAGCAATTATATGATTCAAACGCTTGCATTTGGCATTTAATAAACAGGCATATTAACAAATAAAGTCAAAATGTATGCGGTATCCCTCACTCCTAGCCTACTATGAGCCTGAAACCACGCTTATTGAGTGCACAATTCAGCCTAACATTCAAATTACACAACACTTGTCAAAAATAGAATTTCACCAGTTCATGCATTCCCTTTGGTTGGGTGAGGTTGCTTAGTCATTTCAGGCAAATATTTGCATTTCGTGAAGTATATTTTCACCTAAATTAGCAAAGTATTGTGGAACGTCTTTGAACAAATTCTTAACCCTAACCTAGGTAAATCCCAAGCTAAGGTTAGGGTTAGGAATCCCACAAAACGTAGACGATTTTTGATGGCATGGATGCGTTTTAGGATAGAAAAGAAATTTAGGAAAGGTGCTATGACAGTGTTATCTTCACTTTTTTTTCTCACCTATATGGCTGTATACACTGCATTGACATACAATGGAATGTTGTCCATGTAGCCCTAACACCAAAATACTCAAATAAAGCAATTATATGATTAAAACGCTTGCATATGGCTTTTTATAAACAGGCATATTAACAAATAAAGTCAAAATTTATGCGTTATCCCTCACTCCTATTCTACTACAAGCCTGAAACCATGCTTATTGAGTGCACAATTCAGCCTAAAATTCAAATTACACAACACTTGTCAAAAATAGAATTTCACCATAGTTCATGCATTCCCTTTGGTTGGGTGAGGTTGCTTAGTCATTTCAGGCAAATATTTGGATTCTGTGAAGTATATTTTTACCTAAATTAGCAAGGAATTGTGGAAAGTCTTTGAACAAATTCTTAACCCTAACCTAGGTAAATCCCAAGCTAGGGTTAGGGTTAGGATTCCCACAAAACGTAGACAATTTTTGATGGCATGGATGCGTTTTAGGATAGAAAAGAAATTTAGGAAAGGTGCTATGACAGTGTTATCTTCACTTTTTTTTCTCACCTATATGGCTGTATACACTGCATTGACATACAATGGAATGTTGTCCATGTAGCCCTAAAACCAAAAGACTCAAAGAAAGCAATTATATGATTCAAACGCCTGCATTTGGCATTGAATAAACAGGCATATTAACAAATAAAGTCAAAGCTTATGGGGTATCCCTCACTCCTAGCCTACTATAAGCCTGAAACCATGCTTATTGTGTGCACAATTCAGCCTAAAATTCCAATTACACAACACTTGTCAAAAATAGAATTTCACCATAGTTCATGCATTCCCTTTGGTTGGGTGAGGTTGCTTAGTCATTTCAGGCAAATATTTGCATTCCGTGAAGTATATTTTCACCTAAATTAGCAAAGAATTGTGGAACGTCTTTGAACAAATTCTTAACCCTAACCTAGGTAAATCCCAAGCTAGGGTTAGGGTTAGGATTCCCACAAAACGTAGACAATTTTTGATGGCATGGATGCGTTTTAGGACAGAAAAGAAATTTAGGAAAGGTGCTATGACAGTGTTATCTTCACTTTTTTTTCTCACCTATATGGCTGTATACACTGCATTGACATACAATGGAATGTTGTCCATGTAGCCCTAAAACCAAAAGACTCAAAGAAAGCAATTATATGATTCAAACGCTTGCATTTGGCATTTAATAAACAGGCATATTAACAAATAAAGTCAAAATTTATGCGGTATCCCTCACTTCTAGCCTACTATGAGCCTGAAACCATGCTTATTGAGTGCACAATTCAGCCTAAAATTCAAATTACACAACACTTGTCAAAAATAGAATTTCACCATAGTTCATGCATTCCCTTTGGTTGGGCGAGGTTGCTTAGTCATTTCAGGCAAATATTTGCATTCCATGAAGTATATTTTCACCTAAATTAGCAAAGAATTGTGGAAAGTCTTTGAACAAATTCTTAACCCTAACCTAGGTAAATCCCAAGCTAGGGTTAGGGTTAGGATTCCCACAAAACATAGACAATTTTTGATGGCATGGATGCGTTTTAGGACAGAAAAGAAATTTAGGAAAGGTGCTATGACAGTGTTATCTTCACTTTTTTTTCTCACCTATATGGCTGTATACACTGCATTGACATACAATGGAATGTTGTCAATGTAGCCCTAAAACCAAAAGACTCAAAGAAAGCAATTATATGATTCAAACGCTTACATTTGGCTTTTTATAAACAGGCATATTAACAAATAAAGTCAAAATTTATGCGGTATCCCTCACTCCTAGCCTACTATAAGCCTGAAACCATGCTTATTGAGTGCACAATTCAGCCTAAAATTCAAATTACACAACACTTGTCAAAAATAGAATTTCACCATAGTTCATGCATTCCCTTTGGTTGGGTGAGGTTGCTTAGTCTTTTCAGGCAAATATTTGGATTCTGTGAAGTATATTTTTACCTAAATTAGCAAGGAATTGTGGAAAGTCTTTGAACAAATTCTTAACCCTAACCTAGGTAAATCCCAAGCTAGGGTTAGGGTTAGGATTCCCACAAAACGTAGACAATTTTTGATGGCATGGATGCGTTTTAGGATAGAAAAGAAATTTAGGAAAGGTGCTATGACAGTGTTATCTTCACTTTTTTTTCTCACCTATATGGCTGTATACACTGCATTGACATACAATGGAATGTTGTCCATGTAGCCCTAAAACCAAAAGACTCAAAGAAAGCAATTATATGATTCAAACGCTTGCATTTGGCATTGAATAAACAGGCATATTAACAAATAAAGTCAAAGCTTATGGGGTATCCCTCACTCCTAGCCTACTATAAGCCTGAAACCATGCTTATTGAGTGCACAATTCAGCCTAAAATTCCAATTACACAACACTTGTCAAAAATAGAATTTCACCATAGTTCATGCATTCCCTTTGGTTGGGTGAGGTTGCTTAGTCATTTCAGGCAATTATTTGCATTCCGTGAAGTATATTTTCACCTAAATTAGCAAAGAATTGTGGAACGTCTTTGAACAAATTCTTAACCCTAACCTAGGTAAATCCCAAGCTAGGGTTAGGGTTAGGATTCCCACAAAACGTAGACAATTTTTGATGGCATGGATGCGTTTTAGGACAGAAAAGAAATTTAGGAAAGGTGCTATGACAGTGTTATCTTCACTTTTTTTTCTCACCTATATGGCTGTATACACTGCATTGACATACAATGGAATGTTGTCCATGTAGCCCTAAAACCAAAAGACTCAAAGAAAGCAATTATATGATTCAAACGCTTGCATTTGGCATTTAATAAACAGGCATATTAACAAATAAAGTCAAACTTTATGCGGTATCCCTCACTCCTAGCCTACTATGAGCCTGAAACCATGCTTATTGAGTGCACAATTCAGCCTAAAATTCAAATTA
The DNA here is from genome assembly GCF_055471065.1 of Atractosteus spatula. Taxonomy (NCBI): domain Eukaryota; kingdom Metazoa; phylum Chordata; class Actinopteri; order Semionotiformes; family Lepisosteidae; genus Atractosteus; species Atractosteus spatula. The sequence goes on along the minus strand of NC_142732.1, from coordinate 5,214,306 downwards.
CACAACACTTGTCAAAAATAGAATTTCACCATAGTTCATGCATTCCCTTTGGTTGGGTGAGGTTGCTTAGTCATTTCAGGCAAATATTTGCATTTCGTGAAGTATATTTTCACCTAAATTAGCAAGGAATTGTGGAACGTCTTTGAACAAATTCTTAACCCTAACCTAGGTAAATCCCAAGCTAGGGTTAGGATTAGGATTCCCACAAAACGTAGACAATTTTTGATGGCATGGATGCGTTTTAGGACAGAAAAGATATTTAGGAAAGGTGCTATGACAGTGTTATCTTCACTTTTTTTTCTCACCTATATGGCTGTATACACTGCATTGACATACAATGGAATGTTGTCAATGTAGCCCTAAAACCAAAAGACTCAAAGAAAGCAATTATATGATTCAAACGCTTACATTTGGCATTTAATAAACAGGCATATTAACAAATAAAGTCAAAATTTATGCGGTATCCCTCACTCCTAGCCTACTATAAGCCTGAAACCATGCTTATTGAGTGCACAATTCAGCCTAAAATTCCAATTACACAACACTTGTCAAAAATAGAATTTCACCATAGTTCATGCATTCCCTTTGGTTGGGTGAGGTTGCTTAGTCATTTCAGGCAAATATTTGCATTCCGTGAAGTATATTTTCACCTAAATTAGCAAAGAATTGTGGAACGTCTTTGAACAAATTCTTAACCCTAACCTAGGTAAATCCCAAGCTAGGGTTAGGGTTAGGATTCCCACAAAACGTAGACAATTTTTGATGGCATGGATGCGTTTTTGGACAGAAAAGAAATTTAGGAAAGGTGCAATGACAGTGTTATCTTCACTTTTTTTTCTCACCTATATGGCTGTATACACTGCATTGACATACAATGGAATGTTGTCCATGTAGCCCTAAAACCAAAAGACTCAAAGAAAGCAATTATATGATTCAAACGCTTGCATTTGGCATTTAATAAACAGGCATATTAACAAATAAAGTCAAAATTTATGCGGTATCCCTCACTCCTAGACTACTATGAGCCTGAAACCATGCTTATTGAGTGCACAATTCAGCCTAAAATTCAAATTACACAAGACTTGTCAAAAATAGAATTTCACCATAGTTCATGCATTCCCTTTGGTTGGGTGAGGTTGCTTAGTCATTTCAGGCAAATATTTGCATTTCGTGAAGTATATTTTCACCTAAATTAGCAAGGAATTGTGGAACGTCTTTGAACAAATTCTTAACCCTAACCTAGATAAATCCCAAGCTAGGGTTAGGGTTAGGATTCCCACAAAACGTAGTTAATTTTTGATGGCATGGATGCGTTTTAGGACAGAAAAGAAATTTAGGAAAGGTGCAATGACAGTGTTATCTTCACTTTTTTTTCTCACCTATATGGCTGTATACACTGCATTGACATACAATGGAATGTTGTCCATGTAGCCCTAAAACCAAAAGACTCAAAGAAAGCAATTATATGATTCAAACGCTTGCATTTGGCATTTAATAAACAGGCATATTAACAAATAAAGTCAAAATGTATGCGGTATCCCTCACTCCTAGCCTACTATGAGCCTGAAACCACGCTTATTGAGTGCACAATTCAGCCTAACATTCAAATTACACAACACTTGTCAAAAATAGAATTTCACCAGTTCATGCATTCCCTTTGGTTGGGTGAGGTTGCTTAGTCATTTCAGGCAAATATTTGCATTTCGTGAAGTATATTTTCACCTAAATTAGCAAAGTATTGTGGAACGTCTTTGAACAAATTCTTAACCCTAACCTAGGTAAATCCCAAGCTAAGGTTAGGGTTAGGAATCCCACAAAACGTAGACGATTTTTGATGGCATGGATGCGTTTTAGGATAGAAAAGAAATTTAGGAAAGGTGCTATGACAGTGTTATCTTCACTTTTTTTTCTCACCTATATGGCTGTATACACTGCATTGACATACAATGGAATGTTGTCCATGTAGCCCTAAAACCAAAAGACTCAAAGAAAGCAATTATATGATTCAAACGCTTGCATTTGGCATTTAATAAACAGGCATATTAACAAATAAAGTCAAAATTTATGCGGTATCCCTCACTCCTAGACTACTATGAGCCTGAAACCATGCTTATTGAGTGCACAATTCAGCCTAAAATTCAAATTACACAAGACTTGTCAAAAATAGAATTTCACCATAGTTCATGCATTCCCTTTGGTTGGGTGAGGTTGCTTAGTCATTTCAGGCAAATATTTGCATTCCATGAAGTATATTTTCACCTAAATTAGCAAGGAATTGTGGAACGTCTTTGAACAAATTCTTAACCCTAACCTAGATAAATCCCAAGCTAGGGTTAGGGTTAGGATTCCCACAAAACGTAGTTAATTTTTGATGGCATGGATGCGTTTTAGGACAGAAAAGAAATTTAGGAAAGGTGCAATGACAGTGTTATCTTCACTTTTTTTTCTCACCTATATGGCTGTATACACTGCATTGACATACAATGGAATGTTGTCCATGTAGCCCTAAAACCAAAAGACTCAAAGAAAGCAATTATATGATTCAAACGCTTGCATTTGGCATTTAATAAACAGGCATATTAACAAATAAAGTCAAAATGTATGCGGTATCCCTCACTCCTAGCCTACTATGAGCCTGAAACCACGCTTATTGAGTGCACAATTCAGCCTAACATTCAAATTACACAACACTTGTCAAAAATAGAATTTCACCAGTTCATGCATTCCCTTTGGTTGGGTGAGGTTGCTTAGTCATTTCAGGCAAATATTTGCATTTCGTGAAGTATATTTTCACCTAAATTAGCAAAGTATTGTGGAACGTCTTTGAACAAATTCTTAACCCTAACCTAGGTAAATCCCAAGCTAAGGTTAGGGTTAGGAATCCCACAAAACGTAGACGATTTTTGATGGCATGGATGCGTTTTAGGATAGAAAAGAAATTTAGGAAAGGTGCTATGACAGTGTTATCTTCACTTTTTTTTCTCACCTATATGGCTGTATACACTGCATTGACATACAATGGAATGTTGTCCATGTAGCCCTGAAACCAAAAGACTCAAAGAAAGCAATTATATGATTCAAACGCTTGCATTTGGCATTGAATACACAGGTATATTAACAAATAAAGTCAAAGCTTATGGGGTATCCCTCACTCCTAGCCTACTATAAGCCTGAAACCATGCTTATTGAGTGCACAATTCAGCCTAAAATTCAAATTACACAACACTTGTCAAAAATAGAATTTCACCATAGTTCATGCGTTCCCTTTGGTTGGGCGAGGTTGCTTAGTCATTTCAGGCAAATATTTGCATTCCATGAAGTATATTTTCACCTAAATTAGCAAAGAATTGTGGAAAGTCTTTGAACAAATTCTTAACCCTAACCTAGGTAAATCCCAAGCTAGGGTTAGGGTTAGGATTCCCACAAAACATAGACAATTTTTGATGGCATGGATGCGTTTTAGGACAGAAAAGAAATTTAGGAAAGGTGCTATGACAGTGTTATCTTCACTTTTTTTTCTCACCTATATGGCTGTATACACTGCATTGACATACAATGGAATGTTGTCAATGTAGCCCTAAAACCAAAAGACTCAAAGAAAGCAATTATATGATTCAAACGCTTACATTTGGCTTTTTATAAACAGGCATATTAACAAATAAAGTCAAAATTTATGCGGTATCCCTCACTCCTAGCCTACTATAAGCCTGAAACCATGCTTATTGAGTGCACAATTCAGCCTAAAATTCCAATTACACAACACTTGTCAAAAATAGAATTTCACCATAGTTCATGCATTCCCTTTGGTTGGGTGAGGTTGCTTAGTCATTTCAGGCAAATATTTGCATTTCGTGAAGTATATTTTCACCTAAATTAGCAAGGAATTGTGGAACGTCTTTGAACAAATTCTTAACCCTAACCTAGGTAAATCCCAAGCTAGGGTTAGGGTTAGGATTCCCACAAAAGGTAGTCAATTTTTGATGGCATGGATGCGTTTTAGGACAGAAAAGAAATTTAGGAAATGTGCTATGACAGTGTTATCTTCACTTTTTTTTCTCACCTATATGGCTGTATATACTGCATTGACATACAATGGAATGTTGTCCATGTAGCCTGAAAACCAAAAGACTCAAAGAAAGCAATTATATGATTCAAACGCTTGCATTTGGCATTGAATACACAGGCATATTAACAAATAAAGTCAAAGCTTATGGGGTATCCCTCACTCCTAGCCTACTATAAGCCTGAAACCATGCTTATTGAGTGCACAATTCAGCCTAAAATTCCAATAACACAACACTTGTCAAAAATAGAATTTCACCATAGTTCATGCATTCCCTTTGGTTGGGTGAGGTAGCTTAGTCATTTCAGGCAAATATTTGCATTTCGTGAAGTATATTTTCACCTAAATTAGCAAGGAATTGTGGAACGTCTTTGAACAAATTCTTAACCCTAACCTAGATAAATCCCAAGCTAGGGTTAGGGTTAGGATTCCCACAAAACGTAGTTAATTTTTGATGGCATGGATGCGTTTTAGGACAGAAAAGAAATTTAGGAAAGGTGCAATGACAGTGTTATCTTCACTTTTTTTTCTCACCTATATGGCTGTATACACTGCATTGACATACAATGGAATGTTGTCCATGTAGCCCTAAAACCAAAAGACTCAAAGAAATCAATTATATGATTCAAACGCTTGCATTTGGCATTGAATAAACAGGCATATTAACAAATAAAGTCAAAGCTTATGGGGTATCCCTCACTCCTAGCCTACTATAAACCTGAAACCATGCTTATTGAGTGCACAATTCAGCCTAAAATTCCAATAACACAACACTTGTCAAAAATAGAATTTCACCATAGTTCATGCATTCCCTTTGGTTGGGTGAGGTTGCTTAGTCATTTCAGGCAAATATTTGCATTCCGTGAAGTATATTTTCACCTAAATTAGCAAAGAATTGTGGAACGTCTTTGAACAAATTCTTAACCCTAACCTAGGTAAATCCCAAGCTAGGGTTAGGGTTAGGATTCCCACAAAACGTAGACAATTTTTGATGGCATGGATGCGTTTTAGGACAGAAAAGAAATTTAGGAAAGGTGCAATGACAGTGTTATCTTCACTTTTTTTTCTCACCTATATGGCTGTATACACTGCATTGACATACAATGGAATGTTGTCCATGTAGCCCGAAAACCAAAAGACTCAAAGAAAGCAATTATATGATTCAAACGCTTGCATTTGGCATTTAATAAACAGGCATATTAACAAATAAAGTCAAAATTTATGCTGTATCCCTCACTCCTAGCCTACTATGAGCCTGAAACCATGCTTATTGAGTGCACAATTCAGCCTAACATTCAAATTACACAACACTTGTCAAAAATAGAATTTCACCATAGTTCATGCATTCCCTTTGGTTGGGTGAGGTTGCTTAGTCATTTCAGGCAAATATTTGCATTTCGTGAAGTATATTTTCACCTAAATTAGCAAGGAATTGTGGAACGTCTTTGAACAAATTCTTAACCCTAACCTAGGTAAATCCCAAGCTAGGGTTAGGGTTAGGATTCCCACAAAACATAGTCAATTTTTGATGGCATGGATGCGTTTTAGGACAGAAAAGAAATTTAGGAAAGGTGCTATGACAGTGTTATCTTCACTTTTTTTTCTCACCTATATGGCTGTATACACTGCATTGACATACAATGGAATATTGTCCATGTAGCCCGAAAACCAAAAGACTCAAAGAAAGCAATTATATGATTCAAACGCTTGCATTTGGCATTGAATACACAGGCATATTAACAAATAAAGTCAAAGCTTATGGGGTATCCCTCACTCCAAGCCTACTATAAGCCTGAAACCATGCTTATTGATTGCACAATTCAGCCTAAAATTCCAATTACACAACACTTGTCAAAAATAGAATTTCACCATACTTCATGCATTCCCTTTGGTTAGGTGAGGTTGCTTAGTCATTTCAGGCAAATATTTGGATTCTTTGAAGTATATTTTTACCTAAATTAGCAAGGAATTGTGGAAAGTCTTTGAACAAATTCTTAACCCTAACCTAGGTAAATCCCAAGCTAGGGTTAGGGTTAGGATTCCCACAAAACGTAGTCAATTTTTGATGGCATGGATGCGTTTTAGGACAGAAAAGAAATTTAGGAAAGGTGCTATGACAGTGTTATCTTCACTTTTTTTTCTCACCTATATGGCTGTATACACTGCATTGACATACAATGGAATGTTGTCCATGTAGCCCTAACACCAAAAGACTCAAATAAAGCAATTATATGATTAAAACGCTTGCATATGGCATTGAATACACAGGCATATTAACAAATAATGTCAAAACTTATGGGGTATCCCTCACTCCTAGCCTACTATAGGCCTGAAACCATGCTTATTGAGTGCACAATTCAGCCTAAAATTCCAATTACACAACACTTGTCAAAAATAGAATTTCACCATAGTTCATGCATTCCCTTTGGTTGGGTGAGGTTGCTTAGTCATTTCAGGCAAATATTTGCATTCCGTGAAGTATATTTTCACCTAAATTAGCAAGAGTTGTGGAACGTCTTTGAACAAATTCTTGACCCTAACCTAAGTAAATCCCAAGCTAGGGTTAGGGTTAGGATTCCCACAAAACGTAGACAATTTTTGATGGCATGGATGCGTTTTAGGACAGAAAAGAAATTTAGGAAAGGTGCAATGACAGCGTTATCTTCACTTTTTTTTCTCACCTATATGGCTGTATACACTGCATTGACATACAATGGAATGTTGTCCATGTAGCCCTAAAACCAAAAGACTCAAAGAAAGCAATTATATGATTCAAACGCTTGCATTTTGCAATTAATAAACAGGCATATTAACAAATAAAGTCAAAATTTATGCGGTATCCCTCACTCCTAGCCTACTATGAGCCTGAAACCATGCTTATTGAGTGCACAATTCAGCCTAAAATTCAAATTACACAAGACTTGTCAAAAATAGAATTTCACCATAGTTCATGCATTCCCTTTGGTTGGGTGAGGTTGCTTAGTCATTTCAGGCAAATATTTGCATTTCGTGAAGTATATTTTCACCTAAATTAGCAAGGAATTGTGGAACGTCTTTGAACAAATTCTTAACCCTAACCTAGATAAATCCCAAGCTAGGGTTAGGGTTAGGATTCCCACAAAACGTAGTTAATTTTTGATGGCATGGATGCGTTTTAGGACAGAAAAGAAATTTAGGAAAGGTGCAATGACAGTGTTATCTTCACTTTTTTTTCTCACCTATATGGCTGTATACACTGCATTGACATACAATGGAATGTTGTCCATGTAGCCCTAAAAACAAAAGACTCAAAGAAAGCAATTATATGATTCAAACGCTTGCATTTGGCATTGAATACACAGGCATATTAACAAATAAAGTCAAAGCTTATGGGGTATCCCTCACTCCTAGCCTACTATAAGCCTGAAACCATGCTTATTGAGTGCACAATTCAGCCTAAAATTCCAATTACACAACACTTGTCAAAAATAGAATTTCACCATACTTCATGCATTCCCTTTGGTTAGGTGAGGTTGCTTAGTCATTTCAGGCAAATATTTGGATTCTGTGAAGTATATTTTTACCTAAATTAGCAAGGAATTGTGGAAAGTCTTTGAACAAATTCTTAACCCTAACCTAGGTAAATCCCAAGCTAGGGTTAGGGTTAGGATTCCCACAAAACGTAGTCAATTTTTGATGGCATGGATGCGTTTTAGGACAGAAAAGAAATTTAGGAAAGGTGCTATGACAGTGTTATCTTCACTTTTTTTTCTCACCTATATGGCTGTATACACTGCATTGACATACAATGGAATGTTGTCCATGTAGCCCTAACACCAAAAGACTCAAATAAAGCAATTATATGATTAAAACGCTTGCATATGGCATTGAATACACAGGCATATTAACAAATAATGTCAAAACTTATGGGGTATCCCTCACTCCTAGCCTACTATAAGCCTGAAACCATGCTTATTGAGTGCACAATTCAGCCTAAAATTCCAATTACACAACACTTGTCAAAAATAGAATTTCACCATAGTTCATGCATTCCCTTTGGTTGGGTGAGGTTGCTTAGTCATTTCAGGCAAATATTTGCATTCCGTGAAGTATATTTTCACCTAAATTAGCAAGAGTTGTGGAACGTCTTTGAACAAATTCTTAACCCTAACCTAAGTAAATCCCAAGCTAGGGTTAGGGTTAGGATTCCCACAAAACGTAGACAATTTTTGATGGCATGGATGCGTTTTAGGACAGAAAAGAAATTTAGGAAAGGTGCAATGACAGCGTTATCTTCACTTTTTTTTCTCACCTATATGGCTGTATATACTGCATTGACATACAATGGAATGTTGTCCATGTAGCCTGAAAACCAAAATACTCAAAGAAAGCAATTATATGATTCAAACGCTTGCATTTGGCATTGAATACACAGGCATATTAACAAATAAAGTCAAAGCTTATGGGGTATCCCTCACTCCTAGCCTACTATAAGCCTGAAACCATGCTTATTGAGTGCACAATTCAGCCTAAAATTCCAATAACACAACACTTGTCAAAAATAGAATTTCACCATAGTTCATGCATTCCCTTTGGTTGGGTGAGGTTGCTTAGTCATTTCAGGCAAATATTTGCATTTCGTGAAGTATATTTTCACCTAAATTAGCAAGGAATTGTGGAACGTCTTTGAACAAATTCTTAACCCTAACCTAGATAAATCCCAAGCTAGGGTTAGGGTTAGGATTCCCACAAAACGTAGTTAATTTTTGATGGCATGGATGCGTTTTAGGACAGAAAAGAAATTTAGGAAAGGTGCAATGACAGTGTTATCTTCACTTTTTTTTCTCACCTATATGGCTGTATACACTGCATTGACATACAATGGAATGTTGTCCATGTAGCCCTAAAACCAAAAGACTCAAAGAAAGCAATTATATGATTCAAACGCTTGCATTTGGCATTTAATAAACAGGCATATTAACAAATAAAGTCAAAATTTATGCTGTATCCCTCACTCCTAGCCTACTATGAGCCTGAAACCATGCTTATTGAGTGCACAATTCAGCCTAACATTCAAATTACACAACACTTGTCAAAAATAGAATTTCACCATAGTTCATGCATTCCCTTTGGTTGGGTGAGGTTGCTTAGTCATTTCAGGCAAATATTTGCATTTCGTGAAGTATATTTTCACCTAAATTAGCAAGGAATTGTGGAACGTCTTTGAACAAATTCTTAACCCTAACCTAAGTAAATCCCAAGCTAGGGTTAGGGTTAGGATTCCCACAAAACGTAGTCAATTTTTCATGGCATGGATGCGTTTTAGGACAGAAAAGAAATTTAGGAAAGGTGCTATGACAGTGTTATCTTCACTTTTTTTTCTCACCTATATGGCTGTATACACTGCATTGACATACAATGGAATGTTGTCCATGTAGCCCGAAAACCAAAAGACTCAAAGAAAGCAATTATATGATTCAAACGCTTGCATTTGGCATTGAATACACAGGCATATTAACAAATAAAGTCAAAGCTTATGGGGTATCCCTCACTCCTAGCCTACTATAAGCCTGAAACCATGCTTATTGAGTGCACAATTCAGCCTAAAATTCCAATTACACAACACTTGTCAAAAATAGAATTTCACCATACTTCATGCATTCCCTTTTGTTAAGTGAGGTTGCTTAGTCATTTCAGGCAAATATTTGGATTCTGTGAAGTATATTTTTACCTAAATTAGCAAGGAATTGTGGAAAGTCTTTGAACAAATTCTTAACCCTAACCTAGGTAAATCCCAAGCTAGGGTTAGGGTTAGGATTCCCACAAAACGTAGTCAATTTTTGATGGCATGGATGCGTTTTAGGACAGAAAAGAAATTTAGGAAAGGTGCTATGACAGTGTTTTCTTCACTTTTTTTTCTCACCTATATGGCTGTATACACTGCATTGACATACAATGGAATGTTGTCCATGTAGCCCTAAAACCAAAAGACTCAAAGAAAGCAATTATATGATTCAAACGCTTACATTTGGCATTTAATAAACAGGCATATTAACAAATAAAGTCAAAATTTATGCGGTATCCCTCACTCCTAGCCTACTATGAACCTGAAACCATGCTTATTGAGTGCACAATTCAGCCTAAAATTCAAATTACACAACACTTGTCAAAAATAGAATTTCACCATAGTTCATGCGTTCCCTTTGGTTGGGCGAGGTTCCTTAGTCATTTCAGGCAAATATTTGCATTCCATGAAGTATATTTTCACCTAAATTAGCAAAGAATTGTGGAAAGTCTTTGAACAAATTCTTAACCCTAACCTAGGTAAATCCCAAGCTAGGGTTAGGGTTAGGATTCCCACAAAACATAGACAATTTTTGATGGCATGGATGCGTTTTAGGACAGAAAAGGAATTTAGGAAAGGTGCTATGACAGTGTTATCTTCACTTATTTTTCTCACCTATATGGCTGTATACACTGCATTGACATACAATGGAATGTTGTCCATGTAGCCCTAAAACCAAAAGACTGAAAGAAAGCAATTATATGATTCAAACGCTTGCATATGGCATTGAATACACAGGCATATTAACAAATAAAGTCAAAATTTATGCGGTATCCCTCACTCCTAGCCTACTATAAGCCTGAAACCATGCTTATTGAGTGCACAATTCAGCCTAAAATTCCAATTACACAACACTTGTCAAAAATAGAATTTCACCATACTTCATGCATTCCCTTTGGTTAGGTGAGGTTGCTTAGTCATTTCAGGCAAATATTTGGATTCTGTGAAGTATATTTTTACCTAAATTAGCAAGGAATTGTGGAAAGTCTTTGAACAAATTCTTAACCCTAACCTAGGTAAATCCCAAGCTAGGGTTAGGGTTAGGATTCCCACAAAACGTAGACAATTTTTGATGGCATGGATGCGTTTTAGGACAAAAAAGAAATTTAGGAAAGGTGCTATGACAGTGTTATCTTCACTTTTTTTTCTCACCTATATGGCTGTATACACTGCATTGACATACAATGGAATGTTGTCAATGTAGCCCTAAAACCAAAAGACTCAAAGAAAGCAATTATATGATTCAAACGCTTACATTTGGCTTTTTATAAACAGGCATATTAACAAATAAAGTCAAAATGTATGCGGTATCCCTCACTCCTAGCCTACTATAAGCCTGAAACCATGCTTATTGAGTGCACAATTCAGCCTAAAATTCAAATTACACAAGACTTGTCAAAAATAGAATTTCACCATAGTTCATGCATTCCCTTTGGTTGGGTGAGGTTGCTTAGTCATTTCAGGCAAATATTTGCATTTCGTGAAGTATATTTTCACCTAAATTAGCAAGGAATTGTGGAACGTCTTTGAACAAATTCTTAACCCTAACCTAGATAAATCCCAAGCTAGGGTTAGGGTTAGGATTCCCACAAAACATAGTCAATTTTTGATGGCATGGATGCGTTTTAGGACAGAAAAGAAATTTTGGAAAGGTGCTATGACAGTGTTATCTTCACTTTTTTTTCTCACCTATATGGCTGTATACACTGCATTGACATACAATGGAATGTTGTCCATGTAGCCCGAAAACCAAAAGACTCAAAGAAAGCAATTATATGATTCAAACGCTTGCATTTGGCATTGAATAAACAGGCATATTAACAAATAAAGTCAAAGCTTATGGGGTATCCCTCACTCCTAGCCTACTATAAGCCTGAAACCATGCTTATTGAGTGCACAATTCAGCCTAAAATTCAAATTACACAACACTTGTCAAAAATAGAATTTCACCATACTTCATGCATTCCCTTTGGTTAGGTGAGGTTGCTTAGTCATTTCAGGCAAATATTTGGATTCTGTGAAGTATATTTTTACCTAAATTAGCAAGGAATTGTGGAACGTCTTTGAACAAATTCTTAACCCTAACCTAGGTAAATCCCAAGCTAGGGTTAGGGTTAGGATTCCCACAAAACGTAGTCAATTTTTGATGGCATGGATGCGTTTTAGGACAGAAAAGAAATTTAGGAAAGGTGCTATGACAGTGTTATCTTCACTTTTTTCTCACCTATATGGCTGTATACACTGCATTGACATACAATGGAATGTTGTCCATGTAGCCCTAAAACCAAAAGACTCAAAGAAAGCAATTATATGATTCAAACGCTTGCATTTGGCATTGAATAAACAGGCATATTAACAAATAAAGTCAAAGCTTATGGGGTATCCCTCACTCCTAGCCTACTATAAGCCTGAAACCATGCTTATTGAGTGCACAATTCAGCCTAAAATTCCAATTACACAACACTTGTCAAAAATAGAATTTCACCATACTTCATGCATTCCCTTTGGTTGGGTGAGGTTGCTTAGTCATTTCAGGCAAATATTTGCATTCCGTGAAGTATATTTTCACCTAAATTAGCAAGGAATTGTGGAACGTCTTTGAACAAATTCTTAACCCTAACCTAGGTAAATCCCAAGCTAGGGTTAGGGTTAGGATTCCCACAAAACGTAGTCAATTTTTGATGGCATGGATGCGTTTTAGGACAGAAAAGAAATTTAGGAATGGTGCTATGACAGTGTTATCTTCACTTTTTTTTCTCACCTATATGGCTGTATACACTGCATTGACATACAATGGAATGTTGTCCATGTAGCCCGAAAACCAAAAGACTCAAAGAAAGCAATTATATGATTCAAACGCTTGCATTTGGCATTGAATAAACAGGCATATTAACAAATAAAGTCAAAGCTTATGGGGTATCTCTCACTCCTAGCCTACTATAAGCCTGAAACCATGCTTATTGAGTGCACAATTCAGCCTAAAATTCCAATTACACAACACTTGTCAAAAATAGAATTTCACCATACTTCATGCATTCCCTTTGGTTAGGTGAGGTTGCTTAGTCATTTCAGGAAAATATTTGGATTCTGTGAAGTATATTTTTACCTAAATTAGAAAGGAATTGTGGAAAGTCTTTGAACAAATTCTTAACCCTAACCTAGGTAAATCCCAAGCTAGGGTTAGGGTTAGGATTCCCACAAAACGTAGTCAATTTTTGATTGCATGGATGCGTTTTAGGACAGAAAAGGAATTTAGGAAAGGTGCTATGACAGTGTTATCTTCACTTTTTTTTCTCACCTATATGGCTGTATACACTGCATTGACATACAATGGAATGTTGTCCATGTAGCCCTAAAACCAAAAGACTCAAAGAAAGCAATTATATGATTCAAACGCTTGCATTTCGCATTGAATAAAGAGGCATATTAACAAATAAAGTCCAAGCTTATGGGGTATCCCTCACTCCTAGCCTACTATAAGCCTGAAACCATGCTTATTGAGTGCACAATTCAGCCTAAAATTCAAATTACACAACACTTGTCAAAAATAGAATTTCACCATAGTTCATGCATTCCCTTTGGTTGGGTGAGGTTGCTTAGTCATTTCAGGCAAATATTTGCATTCCGTGAAGTATATTTTCACCTAAATTAGCAAAGAATTGTGGAACGTCTTTGAACAAATTCTTAACCCTAACCTAGGTAAATCCCAAGCTAGGGTTAGGGTTAGGATTCCCACAAAACGTAGTCAAATTTTGATGGCATGGATGCGTTTTAGGACAGAAAAGAAATTTAGGAAAGGTGCTATGACAGTGTTATCTTCACTTTTTTTTCTCACCTATATGGCTGTATACACTGCATTGACATACAATGGAATGTTGTCCATGTAGCCCGAAAACCAAAAGACTCAAAGAAAGCAATTATATGATTCAAACGCTTGCATTTGGCATTGAATACACAGGTATATTAACAAATAAAGTCAAAGCTTATGGGGTATCCCTCACTCCTAGCCTACTATAAGCCTGAAACCATGCTTATTGAGTGCACAATTCAGCCTAAAATTCCAATTACACAACACTTGTCAAAAATAGAATTTCACCATACTTCATGCATTCCCTTTGGTTGGGTGAGGTTGCTTAGTCATTTCAGGCAAATATTTGCATTCCGTGAAGTATATTTTCACCTAAATTAGCAAAGAATTGTGGAACGTCTTTGAACAAATTCTTAACCCTAACCTAGGTAAATCCCAAGCTAGGGTTAGGGTTAGGATTCCCACAAAACGTAGTCAATTTTTGATGGCATGGATGCGTTTTAGGACAGAAAAGAAATTTAGGAAAGGTGCTATGACAGTGTTATCTTCACTTTTTTTTCTCACCTATATGTCTGTATACACTGCATTGACATACAATGGAATGATGTCGATGTAGCCCTAAAACCAAAAGACTCAAAGAAAGCAATTATATGATTCAAACGCTTGCATTTGGCATTTAATAAACAGGCATATTAACAAATAAAGTCAAAATTTATGCGATATCCCTCACTCCTAGCCTACTATGAGCCTGAAACCATGCTTATTGAGTGCACAATTCAGCCTAAAATTCAAATTACACAACACTTGTCAAAAATAGAATTTCACCATAGTTCATGCATTCCCTTTGGTTGGGTGAGGTTGCTTAGTCATTTCAGGCAAATATTTGCATTTCGTGAAGTATATTTTCACCTAAATTAGCAAGGAATTGTGGAACGTCTTTGAACAAATTCTTAACCCTAACCTAGGTAAATCCCAAGCTAGGGTTAGGGTTAGGATTCCCACAAAAGGTAGTCAATTTTTGATGGCATGGATGCGTTTTAGGACAGAAAAGAAATTTAGGAAATGTGCTATGACAGTGTTATCTTCACTTTTTTTTCTCACCTATATGGCTGTATATACTGCATTGACATACAATGGAATGTTGTCCATGTAGCCTGAAAACCAAAAGACTCAAAGAAAGCAATTATATGATTCAAACGCTTGCATTTGGCATTGAATACACAGGCATATTAACAAATAAAGTCAAAGCTTATGGGGTATCCCTCACTCCTAGCCTACTATAAGCCTGAAACCATGCTTATTGAGTGCACAATTCAGCCTAAAATTCCAATAACACAACACTTGTCAAAAATAGAATTTCACCATAGTTCATGCATTCCCTTTGGTTGGGTGAGGTAGCTTAGTCATTTCAGGCAAATATTTGCATTTCGTGAAGTATATTTTCACCTAAATTAGCAAGGAATTGTGGAACGTCTTTGAACAAATTCTTAACCCTAACCTAGATAAATCCCAAGCTAGGGTTAGGGTTAGGATTCCCACAAAACGTAGTTAATTTTTGATGGCATGGATGCGTTTTAGGACAGAAAAGAAATTTAGGAAAGGTGCAATGACAGTGTTATCTTCACTTTTTTTTCTCACCTATATGGCTGTATACACTGCATTGACATACAATGGAATGTTGTCCATGTAGCCCTAAAACCAAAAGACTCAAAGAAATCAATTATATGATTCAAACGCTTGCATTTGGCATTGAATAAACAGGCATATTAACAAATAAAGTCAAAGCTTATGGGGTATCCCTCACTCCTAGCCTACTATAAGCCTGAAACCATGCTTATTGAGTGCACAATTCAGCCTAAAATTCCAATAACACAACACTTGTCAAAAATAGAATTTCACCATAGTTCATGCATTCCCTTTGGTTGGGTGAGGTTGCTTAGTCATTTCAGGCAAATATTTGCATTCCGTGAAGTATATTTTCACCTAAATTAGCAAAGAATTGTGGAACGTCTTTGAACAAATTCTTAACCCTAACCTAGGTAAATCCCAAGCTAGGGTTAGGGTTAGGATTCCCACAAAACGTAGACAATTTTTGATGGCATGGATGCGTTTTAGGACAGAAAAGAAATTTAGGAAAGGTGCAATGACAGTGTTATCTTCACTTTTTTTTCTCACCTATATGGCTGTATACACTGCATTGACATACAATGGAATGTTGTCCATGTAGCCCTAAAACCAAAAGACTCAAAGAAAGCAATTATATGATTCAAACGCTTGCATTTGGCATTTAATAAACAGGCATATTAACAAATAAAGTCAAAATTTATGCTGTATCCCTCACTCCTAGCCTACTATGAGCCTGAAACCATGCTTATTGAGTGCACAATTCAGCCTAACATTCAAATTACACAACACTTGTCAAAAATAGAATTTCACCATAGTTCATGCATTCCCTTTGGTTGGGTGAGGTTGCTTAGTCATTTCAGGCAAATATTTGCATTTCGTGAAGTATATTTTCACCTAAATTAGCAAGGAATTGTGGAACGTCTTTGAACAAATTCTTAACCCTAACCTAGGTAAATCCCAAGCTAGGGTTAGGGTTAGGATTCCCACAAAACGTAGTCAATTTTTGATGGCATGGATGCGTTTTAGGACAGAAAAGAAATTTAGGAAAGGTGCTATGACAGTGTTATCTTCACTTTTTTTTCTCACCTATATGGCTGTATACACTGCATTGACATACAATGGAATGTTGTCCATGTAGCCCTAACACCAAAAGACTCAAATAAAGCAATTATATGATTAAAACGCTTGCATATGGCATTGAATACACAGGCATATTAACAAATAATGTCAAAACTTATGGGGTATCCCTCACTCCTAGCCTACTATAAGCCTGAAACCATGCTTATTGAGTGCACAATTCAGCCTAAAATTCCAATTACACAACACTTGTCAAAAATAGAATTTCACCATAGTTCATGCATTCCCTTTGGTTGGGTGAGGTTGCTTAGTCATTTCAGGCAAATATTTGCATTCCGTGAAGTATATTTTCACCTAAATTAGCAAGAGTTGTGGAACGTCTTTGAACAAATTCTTGACCCTAACCTAAGTAAATCCCAAGCTAGGGTTAGGGTTAGGATTCCCACAAAACGTAGACAATTTTTGATGGCATGGATGCGTTTTAGGACAGAAAAGAAATTTAGGAAAGGTGCAATGACAGCGTTATCTTCACTTTTTTTTCTCACCTATATGGCTGTATACACTGCATTGACATACAATGGAATGTTGTCCATGTAGCCCTAAAACCAAAAGACTCAAAGAAAGCAATTATATGATTCAAACGCTTGCATTTTGCATTTAATAAACAGGCATATTAACAAATAAAGTCAAAATTTATGCTGTATCCCTCACTCCTAGCCTACTATGAGCCTGAAACCATGCTTATTGAGTGCACAATTCAGCCTAACATTCAAATTACACAACACTTGTCAAAAATAGAATTTCACCATAGTTCATGCATTCCCTTTGGTTGGGTGAGGTTGCTTAGTCATTTCAGGCAAATATTTGCATTTCGTGAAGTATATTTTCACCTAAATTAGCAAGGAATTGTGGAACGTCTTTGAACAAATTCTTAACCCTAACCTAGATAAATCCCAAGCTAGGGTTAGGGTTAGGATTCCCACAAAACGTAGACAATTTTTGATGGCATGGATGCGTTTTAGGACAGAAAAGAAATTTAGGAAAGGTGCAATGACAGTGTTATCTTCACTTTTTTTCTCACCTATATGGCTGTATACACTGCATTGACATACAATGGAATGTTGTCCATGTAGCCCTAAAACCAAAAGACTCAAAGAAAGCAATTATATGATTCAAACGCTTGCATTTGGCATTTAATAAACAGGCATATTAACAAATAAAGTCAAAATTTATGCTGTATCCCTCACTCCTAGCCTACTATGAGCCTGAAACCAAGCTTATTGAGTGCACAATTCAGCCTAAAATTCAAATTACACAACACTTGTCAAAAATAGAATTTCACCATAGTTCATGCATTCCCTTTGGTTGGGTGAGGTTGCTTAGTCATTTCAGGCAAATATTTGCATTTCGTGAAGTATATTTTCACCTAAATTAGCAAGGAATTGTGGAACGTCTTTGAACAAATTCTTAACCCTAACCTAGGTAAATCCCAAGCTAGGGTTAGGGTTAGGATTCCCACAAAACGTAGTCAATTTTTGATGGCATGGATGCGTTTTAGGACAGAAAAGAAATTTAGGAAAGGTGCTATGACAGTGTTATCTTCACTTTTTTTTCTCACCTATATGGCTGTATACACTGCATTGACATACAATGGAATGTTGTCCATGTAGCCCGAAAAAAAAAAGACTCAAAGAAAGCAATTATATGATTCAAACGCTTGCATTTGGCATTGAATACACAGGCATATTAACAAATAAAGTCAAAGCTTATGGGGTATCCCTCACTCCTAGCCTACTATAAGACTGAAACCATGCTTATTGATTGCACAATTCAGCCTAAAATTCCAATTACACAACACTTGTCAAAAATAGAATTTCACCATACTTCATGCATTCCCTTTGGTTAGGTGAGGTTGCTTAGTCATTTCAGGCAAATATTTGGATTCTGTGAAGTATATTTTTACCTAAATTAGCAAGGAATTGTGAAAAGTCTTTGAACAAATTCTTAACCCTAACCTAGGTAAATCCCAAGCTAGGGTTAGGGTTAGGATTCCCACAAAACGTAGTCAATTTTTGATGGCATGGATGCGTTTTAGGACAGAAAAGAAATTTAGGAAAGGTGCAATGACAGCGTTATCTTCACTTTTTTTTCTCACCTATATGGCTGTATATACTGCATTGACATACAATGGAATGTTGTCCATGTAGCCTGAAAACCAAAATACTCAAAGAAAGCAATTATATGATTCAAACGCTTGCATTTGGCATTGAATACACAGGCATATTAACAAATAAAGTCAAAGCTTATGGGGTATCCCTCACTCCTAGCCTACTATAAGCCTGAAACCATGCTTATTGAGTGCACAATTCAGCCTAAAATTCCAATAACACAACACTTGTCAAAAATAGAATTTCACCATAGTTCATGCATTCCCTTTGGTTGGGTGAGGTTGCTTAGTCATTTCAGGCAAATATTTGCATTTCGTGAAGTATATTTTCACCTAAATTAGCAAGGAATTGTGGAACGTCTTTGAACAAATTCTTAACCCTAACCTAGATAAATCCCAAGCTAGGGTTAGGGTTAGGATTCCCACAAAACGTAGTCAATTTTTGATGGCATGGATGCGTTTTAGGACAGAAAAGAAATTTAGGAAAGTTGCTATGACAGTGTTATCTTCACTTTTTTTTCTCACCTATATGGCTGTATACACTGCATTGACATACAGTGGAATGTTGTCCATGTAGCCCTAACACCAAAAGACTCAAATAAAGCAATTATATGATTAAAACGCTTGCATATGGCATTGAATACACAGGCATATTAACAAATAATGTCAAAACTTATGGGGTATCCCTCACTCCTAGCCTACTATAAGCCTGAAACCATGCTTATTGAGTGCACAATTCAGCCTAAAATTCCAATTACACAACACTTGTCAAAAATAGAATTTCACCATAGTTCATGCATTCCCTTTGGTTGGGTGAGGTTGCTTAGTCATTTCAGGCAAATATTTGCATTCCGTGAAGTATATTTTCACCTAAATTAGCAAGAGTTGTGGAACGTCTTTGAACAAATTCTTGACCCTAACCTAAGTAAATCCCAAGCTAGGGTTAGGGTTAGGATTCCCACAAAACGTAGACAATTTTTGATGGCATGGATGCGTTTTAGGACAGAAAAGAAATTTAGGAAAGGTGCAATGACAGCGTTATCTTCACTTTTTTTTCTCACCTATATGGCTGTATATACTGCATTGACATACAATGGAATGTTGTCCATGTAGCCTGAAAACCAAAATACTCAAAGAAAGCAATTATATGATTCAAACGCTTGCATTTGGCATTGAATACACAGGCATATTAACAAATAAAGTCAAAGCTTATGGGGTATCCCTCACTCCTAGCCTACTATAAGCCTGAAACCATGCTTATTGAGTGCACAATTCAGCCTAAAATTCCAATAACACAACACTTGTCAAAAATAGAATTTCACCATAGTTCATGCATTCCCTTTGGTTGGGTGAGGTTGCTTAGTCATTTCAGGCAAATATTTGCATTTCGTGAAGTATATTTTCACCTAAATTAGCAAGGAATTGTGGAACGTCTTTGAACAAATTCTTAACCCTAACCTAGATAAATCCCAAGCTAGGGTTAGGGTTAGGATTCCCACAAAACGTAGTTAATTTTTGATGGCATGGATGCGTTTCTAGGACAGAAAAGAAATGTAGGAAAGGTGCAATGACAGTGTTATCTTCACTTTTTTTTCTCACCTATATGGCTGTATACACTGCATTGACATACAATGGAATGTTGTCCATGTAGCCCTAAAACCAAAAGACTCAAAGAAAGCAATTATATGATTCAAACGCTTGCATTTGGCATTGAATAAACAGGCATATTAACAAATAAAGTCAAAGCTTATGGGGTATCCCTCACTCCTAGCCTACTATAAGCCTGAAACCATGCTTATTGAGTGCACAATTCAGCCTAAAATTCCAATTACACAACACTTGTCAAAAATAGAATTTCACCATAGTTCATGCATTCCCTTTGGTTGGGTGAGGTTGCTTAGTCATTTCAGGCAAATATTTGCATTCCGTGAAGTATATTTTCACCTAAATTAGCAAGAGTTGTGGAACGTCTTTGAACAAATTCTTGACCCTAACCTAAGTAAATCCCAAGCTAGGGTTAGGGTTAGGATTCCCACAAAACGTAGACAATTTTTGATGGCATGGATGCGTTTTAGGACAGAAAAGAAATTTAGGAAAGGTGCAATGACAGCGTTATCTTCACTTTTTTTTCTCACCTATATGGCTGTATATACTGCATTGACATACAATGGAATGTTGTCCATGTAGCCTGAAAACCAAAATACTCAAAGAAAGCAATTATATGATTCAAACGCTTGCATTTGGCATTGAATACACAGGCATATTAACAAATAAAGTCAAAGCTTATGGGGTATCCCTCACTCCTAGCCTACTATAAGCCTGAAACCATGCTTATTGAGTGCACAATTCAGCCTAAAATTCCAATAACACAACACTTGTCAAAAATAGAATTTCACCATAGTTCATGCATTCCCTTTGGTTGGGTGAGGTTGCTTAGTCATTTCAGGCAAATATTTGCATTTCGTGAAGTATATTTTCACCTAAATTAGCAAGGAATTGTGGAACGTCTTTGAACAAATTCTTAACCCTAACCTAGATAAATCCCAAGCTAGGGTTAGGGTTAGGATTCCCACAAAACGTAGTTAATTTTTGATGGCATGGATGCGTTTCTAGGACAGAAAAGAAATGTAGGAAAGGTGCAATGACAGTGTTATCTTCACTTTTTTTTCTCACCTATATGGCTGTATACACTGCATTGACATACAATGGAATGTTGTCCATGTAGCCCTAAAACCAAAAGACTCAAAGAAAGCAATTATATGATTCAAACGCTTGCATTTGGCATTGAATAAACAGGCATATTAACAAATAAAGTCAAAGCTTATGGGGTATCCCTCACTCCTAGCCTACTATAAGCCTGAAACCATGCTTATTGAGTGCACAATTCAGCCTAAAATTCCAATAACACAACACTTGTCAAAAATAGAATTTCACCATAGTTCATGCATTCCCTTTGGTTGGGTGAGGTTGCTTAGTCATTTCAGGCAAATATTTGCATTCCGTGAAGTATATTTTCACGTAAATTAGCAAAGAATTGTGGAACGTCTTTGAACAAATTCTTAACCCTAACCTAGGTAAATCCCAAGCTAGGGTTAGGGTTAGGATTCCCACAAAACGTAGTTAATTTTTGATGGCATGGATGCGTTTTAGGACAGAAAAGAAATTTAGGAAAGGTGCAATGACAGTGTTATCTTCACTTTTTTTTCTCACTTATATGGCTGTATACACTGCATTGACATACAATGGAATGTTGTCCATGTAGCCCTAAAACCAAAAGACTCAAAGAAAGCAATTATATGATTCAAACGCTTGCATTTGGCATTTAATAAACAGGCATATTAACAAATAAAGTCAAAATTTATGCTGTATCCCTCACTCCTAGCCTACTATGAGCCTGAAACCATGCTTATTGAGTGCACAATTCAGCCTAACATTCAAATTACACAACACTTGTCAAAAATAGAATTTCACCATAGTTCATGCATTCCCTTTGGTTGGGTGAGGTTGCTTAGTCATTTCAGGCAAATATTTGCATTTCGTGAAGTATATTTTCACCTAAATTAGCAAGAAATTGTGGAACGTCTTTGAACAAATTCTTAACCCTAACCTAGGTAAATCCCAAGCTAGGGTTAGGGTTAGGATTCCCACAAAACGTAGTCAATTTTTGATGGCATGGATGCGTTTTAGGACAGAAAAGAAATTTAGGAAAGGTGCTATGACAGTGTTATCTTCACTTTTTTTTCTCACCTATATGGCTGTATACACTGCATTGACATACAATGGAATGTTGTCCATGTAGCCCGAAAACCAAAAGACTCAAAGAAAGCAATTATATGATTCAAACGCTTGCATTTGGCATTGAATACACAGGCATATTAACAAATAAAGTCAAAGCTTATGGGGTATCCCTCACTCCTAGCCTACTATAAGCCTGAAACCATGCTTATTGAGTGCACAATTCAGCCTAAAATTCCAATTACACAACACTTGTCAAAAATAGAATTTCACCATACTTCATGCATTCCCTTTGGTTAGGTGAGGTTGCTTAGTCATTTCAGGCAAATATTTGGATTCTGTGAAGTATATTTTTACCTAAATTAGCAAGGAATTGTGGAAAGTCTTTGAACAAATTCTTAACCCTAACCTAGGTAAATCCCAAGCTAGGGTTAGGGTTAGGATTCCCACAAAACGTAGTCAATTTTTGATGGCATGGATGCGTTTTAGGACAGAAAAGAAATTTAGGAAAGGTGCTATGACAGTGTTATCTTCACTTTTTTTTCTCACCTATATGGCTGTATACACTGCACTGACATACAATGGAATGTTGTCCATGTAGCCCTAACACCAAAAGACTCAAATAAAGCAATTATATGATTAAAACGCTTGCATATGGCATTGAATACACAGGCATATTAACAAATAATGTCAAAACTTATGGGGTATCCCTCACTCCTAGCCTACTATAAGCCTGAAACCATGCTTATTGAGTGCACAATTCAGCCTAAAATTCCAATTACACAACACTTGTCAAAAATAGAATTTCACCATAGTTCATGCATTCCCTTTGGTTGGGTGAGGTTGCTTAGTCATTTCAGGCAAATATTTGCATTCCGTGAAGTATATTTTCACCTAAATTAGCAAGAGTTGTGGAACGTCTTTGAACAAATTCTTGACCCTAACCTAAGTAAATCCCAAGCTAGGGTTAGGGTTAGGATTCCCACAAAACGTAGACAATTTTTGATGGCATGGATGCGTTTTAGGACAGAAAAGAAATTTAGGAAAGGTGCAATGACAGCGTTATCTTCACTTTTTTTTCTCACCTATATGGCTGTATATACTGCATTGACATACAATGGAATGTTGTCCATGTAGCCTGAAAACCAAAATACTCAAAGAAAGCAATTATATGATTCAAACGCTTGCATTTGGCATTGAATACACAGGCATATTAACAAATAAAGTCAAAGCTTATGGGGTATCCCTCACTCCTAGCCTACTATAAGCCTGAAACCATGCTTATTGAGTGCACAATTCAGCCTAAAATTCCAATAACACAACACTTGTCAAAAATAGAATTTCACCATAGTTCATGCATTCCCTTTGGTTGGGTGAGGTTGCTTAGTCATTTCAGGCAAATATTTGCATTTCGTGAAGTATATTTTCACCTAAATTAGCAAGGAATTGTGGAACGTCTTTGAACAAATTCTTAACCCTAACCTAGATAAATCCCAAGCTAGGGTTAGGGATAGGATTCCCACAAAACGTAGTTAATTTTTGATGGCATGGATGCGTTTTAGGACAGAAAAGAAATTTAGGAAAGGTGCAATGACAGTGTTATCTTCACTTTTTTTTCTCACCTATATGGCTGTATACACTGCATTGACATACAATGGAATGTTGTCCATGTAGCCTGAAAACCAAAATACTCAAAGAAAGCAATTATATGATTCAAACGCTTGCATTTGGCATTGAATAAACAGGCATATTAACAAATAAAGTCAAAGCTTATGGGGTATCCCTCACTCCTAGCCTACTATAAGCCTGAAACCATGCTTATTGAGTGCACAATTCAGCCTAAAATTCCAATAACACAACACTTGTCAAAAATAGAATTTCACCATAGTTCATGCATTCCCTTTGGTTGGGTGAGGTTGCTTAGTCATTTCAGGCAAATATTTGCATTCCGTGAAGTATATTTTCACCTAAATTAGCAAAGAATTGTGGAACGTCTTTGAACAAATTCTTAACCCTAACCTAGGTAAATCCCAAGCTAGGGTTAGGGTTAGGATTCCCACAAAACGTACTTAATTTTTGATGGCATGGATGCGTTTTAGGACAGAAAAGAAATTTAGGAAAGGTGCAATGACAGTGTTATCTTCACTTTTTTTTCTCACCTATATGGCTGTATACACTGCATTGACATACAATGGAATGTTGTCCATGTAGCCCTAAAACCAAAAGACTCAAAGAAAGCAATTATATGATTCAAACGCTTGCATTTGGCATTTAATAAACAGGCATATTAACAAATAAAGTCAAAATTTATGCTGTATCCCTCACTCCTAGCCTACTATGAGCCTGAAACCATGCTTATTGAGTGCACAATTCAGCCTAACATTCAAATTACACAACACTTGTCAAAAATAGAATTTCACCATAGTTCATGCATTCCCTTTGGTTGGGTGAGGTTGCTTAGTCATTTCAGGCAAATATTTGCATTTCGTGAAGTATATTTTCACCTAAATTAGCAAGGAATTGTGGAACGTCTTTGAACAAATTCTTAACCCTAACCTAGGTAAATCCCAAGCTAGGGTTAGGGTTAGGATTCCCACAAAACGTAGTCAATTTTTGATGGCATGGATGCGTTTTAGGACAGAAAAGAAATTTAGGAAAGGTGCTATGACAGTGTTATCTTCACTTTTTTTTCTCACCTATATGGCTGTATACACTGCATTGACATACAATGGAATGTTGTCCATGTAGCCCGAAAACCAAAAGACTCAAAGAAAGCAATTATATGATTCAAACGCTTGCATTTGGCATTGAATACACAGGCATATTAACAAATAAAGTCAAAGCTTATGGGGTATCCCTCACTCCTAGCCTACTATAAGCCTGAAACCATGCTTATTGAGTGCACAATTCAGCCTAAAATTCCAATTACACAACACTTGTCAAAAATAGAATTTCACCATAGTTCATGCATTCCCTTTGGTTGGGTGAGGTTGCTTAGTCATTTCAGGCAAATATTTGCATTCCGTGAAGTATATTTTCACCTAAATTAGCAAGAGTTGTGGAACGTCTTTGAACAAATTCTTGACCCTAACCTAAGTAAATCCCAAGCTAGGGTTAGGGTTAGGATTCCCACAAAACGTAGACAATTTTTGATGGCATGGATGCGTTTTAGGACAGAAAAGAAATTTAGGAAAGGTGCAATGACAGCGTTATCTTCACTTTTTTTTCTCACCTATATGGCTGTATATACTGCATTGACATACAATGGAATGTTGTCCATGTAGCCTGAAAACCAAAATACTCAAAGAAAGCAATTATATGATTCAAACGCTTGCATTTGGCATTGAATACACAGGCATATTAACAAATAAAGTCAAAGCTTATGGGGTATCCCTCACTCCTAGCCTACTATAAGCCTGAAACCATGCTTATTGAGTGCACAATTCAGCCTAAAATTCCAATAACACAACACTTGTCAAAAATAGAATTTCACCATAGTTCATGCATTCCCTTTGGTTGGGTGAGGTTGCTTAGTCATTTCAGGCAAATATTTGCATTCCGTGAAGTATATTTTCACGTAAATTAGCAAAGAATTGTGGAACGTCTTTGAACAAATTCTTAACCCTAACCTAGGTAAATCCCAAGCTAGGGTTAGGGTTAGGATTCCCACAAAACGTAGTTAATTTTTGATGGCATGGATGCGTTTTAGGACAGAAAAGAAATTTAGGAAAGGTGCAATGACAGTGTTATCTTCACTTTTTTTTCTCACTTATATGGCTGTATACACTGCATTGACATACAATGGAATGTTGTCCATGTAGCCCTAAAACCAAAAGACTCAAAGAAAGCAATTATATGATTCAAACGCTTGCATTTGGCATTTAATAAACAGGCATATTAACAAATAAAGTCAAAATTTATGCTGTATCCCTCACTCCTAGCCTACTATGAGCCTGAAACCATGCTTATTGAGTGCACAATTCAGCCTAACATTCAAATTACACAACACTTGTCAAAAATAGAATTTCACCATAGTTCATGCATTCCCTTTGGTTGGGTGAGGTTGCTTAGTCATTTCAGGCAAATATTTGCATTTCGTGAAGTATATTTTCACCTAAATTAGCAAGAAATTGTGGAACGTCTTTGAACAAATTCTTAACCCTAACCTAGGTAAATCCCAAGCTAGGGTTAGGGTTAGGATTCCCACAAAACGTAGTCAATTTTTGATGGCATGGATGCGTTTTAGGACAGAAAAGAAATTTAGGAAAGGTGCTATGACAGTGTTATCTTCACTTTTTTTTCTCACCTATATGGCTGTATACACTGCATTGACATACAATGGAATGTTGTCCATGTAGCCCGAAAACCAAAAGACTCAAAGAAAGCAATTATATGATTCAAACGCTTGCATTTGGCATTGAATACACAGGCATATTAACAAATAAAGTCAAAGCTTATGGGGTATCCCTCACTCCTAGCCTACTATAAGCCTGAAACCATGCTTATTGAGTGCACAATTCAGCCTAAAATTCCAATTACACAACACTTGTCAAAAATAGAATTTCACCATACTTCATGCATTCCCTTTGGTTAGGTGAGGTTGCTTAGTCATTTCAGGCAAATATTTGGATTCTGTGAAGTATATTTTTACCTAAATTAGCAAGGAATTGTGGAAAGTCTTTGAACAAATTCTTAACCCTAACCTAGGTAAATCCCAAGCTAGGGTTAGGGTTAGGATTCCCACAAAACGTAGTCAATTTTTGATGGCATGGATGCGTTTTAGGACAGAAAAGAAATTTAGGAAAGGTGCTATGACAGTGTTATCTTCACTTTTTTTTCTCACCTATATGGCTGTATACACTGCACTGACATACAATTGAATGTTGTCCATGTAGCCCTAACACCAAAAGACTCAAATAAAGCAATTATATGATTAAAACGCTTGCATATGGCATTGAATACACAGGCATATTAACAAATAATGTCAAAACTTATGGGGTATCCCTCACTCCTAGCCTACTATAAGCCTGAAACCATGCTTATTGAGTGCACAATTCAGCCTAAAATTCCAATTACACAACACTTGTCAAAAATAGAATTTCACCATAGTTCATGCATTCCCTTTGGTTGGGTGAGGTTGCTTAGTCATTTCAGGCAAATATTTGCATTCCGTGAAGTATATTTTCACCTAAATTAGCAAGAGTTGTGGAACGTCTTTGAACAAATTCTTGACCCTAACCTAAGTAAATCCCAAGCTAGGGTTAGGGTTAGGATTCCCACAAAACGTAGACAATTTTTGATGGCATGGATGCGTTTTAGGACAGAAAAGAAATTTAGGAAAGGTGCAATGACAGCGTTATCTTCACTTTTTTTTCTCACCTATATGGCTGTATATACTGCATTGACATACAATGGAATGTTGTCCATGTAGCCTGAAAACCAAAATACTCAAAGAAAGCAATTATATGATTCAAACGCTTGCATTTGGCATTGAATACACAGGCATATTAACAAATAAAGTCAAAGCTTATGGGGTATCCCTCACTCCTAGCCTACTATAAGCCTGAAACCATGCTTATTGAGTGCACAATTCAGCCTAAAATTCCAATAACACAACACTTGTCAAAAATAGAATTTCACCATAGTTCATGCATTCCCTTTGGTTGGGTGAGGTTGCTTAGTCATTTCAGGCAAATATTTGCATTTCGTGAAGTATATTTTCACCTAAATTAGCAAGGAATTGTGGAACGTCTTTGAACAAATTCTTAACCCTAACCTAGATAAATCCCAAGCTAGGGTTAGGGATAGGATTCCCACAAAACGTAGTTAATTTTTGATGGCATGGATGCGTTTTAGGACAGAAAAGAAATTTAGGAAAGGTGCAATGACAGTGTTATCTTCACTTTTTTTTCTCACCTATATGGCTGTATACACTGCATTGACATACAATGGAATGTTGTCCATGTAGCCTGAAAACCAAAATACTCAAAGAAAGCAATTATATGATTCAAACGCTTGCATTTGGCATTGAATAAACAGGCATATTAACAAATAAAGTCAAAGCTTATGGGGTATCCCTCACTCCTAGCCTACTATAAGCCTGAAACCATGCTTATTGAGTGCACAATTCAGCCTAAAATTCCAATAACACAACACTTGTCAAAAATAGAATTTCACCATAGTTCATGCATTCCCTTTGGTTGGGTGAGGTTGCTTAGTCATTTCAGGCAAATATTTGCATTCCGTGAAGTATATTTTCACCTAAATTAGCAAAGAATTGTGGAACGTCTTTGAACAAATTCTTAACCCTAACCTAGGTAAATCCCAAGCTAGGGTTAGGGTTAGGATTCCCACAAAACGTACTTAATTTTTGATGGCATGGATGCGTTTTAGGACAGAAAAGAAATTTAGGAAAGGTGCAATGACAGTGTTATCTTCACTTTTTTTTCTCACCTATATGGCTGTATACACTGCATTGACATACAATGGAATGTTGTCCATGTAGCCCTAAAACCAAAAGACTCAAAGAAAGCAATTATATGATTCAAACGCTTGCATTTGGCATTTAATAAACAGGCATATTAACAAATAAAGTCAAAATTTATGCTGTATCCCTCACTCCTAGCCTACTATGAGCCTGAAACCATGCTTATTGAGTGCACAATTCAGCCTAACATTCAAATTACACAACACTTGTCAAAAATAGAATTTCACCATAGTTCATGCATTCCCTTTGGTTGGGTGAGGTTGCTTAGTCATTTCAGGCAAATATTTGCATTTCGTGAAGTATATTTTCACCTAAATTAGCAAGGAATTGTGGAACGTCTTTGAACAAATTCTTAACCCTAACCTAGGTAAATCCCAAGCTAGGGTTAGGGTTAGGATTCCCACAAAACGTAGTCAATTTTTGATGGCATGGATGCGTTTTAGGACAGAAAAGAAATTTAGGAAAGGTGCTATGACAGTGTTATCTTCACTTTTTTTTCTCACCGATATGGCTGTATACACTGCATTGACATACAATGGAATGTTGTCCATGTAGCCCGAAAACCAAAAGACTCAAAGAAAGCAATTATATGATTCAAACGCTTGCATTTGGCATTGAATACACAGGCATATTAACAAATAAAGTCAAAGCTTATGGGGTATCCCTCACTCCTAGCCTACTATAAGCCTGAAACCATGCTTATTGAGTGCACAATTCAGCCTAAAATTCCAATTACACAACACTTGTCAAAAATAGAATTTCACCATACTTCATGCATTCCCTTTGGTTAGGTGAGGTTGCTTAGTCATTTCAGGCAAATATTTGGATTCTGTGAAGTATATTTTTACCTAAATTAGCAAGGAATTGTGGAAAGTCTTTGAACAAATTCTTAACCCTAACCTAGGTAAATCCCAAGCTAGGGTTAGGGTTAGGATTCCCACAAAACGTAGTCAATTTTTGATGGCATGGATGCGTTTTAGGACAGAAAAGAAATTTAGGAAAGGTGCTATGACAGTGTTATCTTCACTTTTTTTTCTCACCTATATGGCTGTATACACTGCATTGACATACAATGGAATGTTGTCCATGTAGCCCTAACACCAAAAGACTCAAATAAAGCAATTATATGATTAAAACGCTTGCATATGGCATTGAATACACAGGCATATTAACAAATAATGTCAAAACTTATGGGGTATCCCTCACTCCTAGCCTACTATAAGCCTGAAACCATGCTTATTGAGTGCACAATTCAGCCTAAAATTCCAATTACACAACACTTGTCAAAAATAGAATTTCACCATAGTTCATGCATTCCTTTTGGTTGGGTGAGGTTGCTTAGTCATTTCAGGCAAATATTTGCATTCCGTGAAGTATATTTTCACCTAAATTAGCAAGAGTTGTGGAACGTCTTTGAACAAATTCTTGACCCTAACCTAAGTAAATCCCAAGCTAGGGTTAGGGTTAGGATTCCCACAAAACGTAGACAATTTTTGATGGCATGGATGCGTTTTAGGACAGAAAAGAAATTTAGGAAAGGTGCAATGACAGCGTTATCTTCACTTTTTTTTCTCACCTATATGGCTGTATATACTGCATTGACATACAATGGAATGTTGTCCATGTAGCCTGAAAACCAAAATACTCAAAGAAAGCAATTATATGATTCAAAGGCTTGCATTTGGCATTGAATACACAGGCATATTAACAAATAAAGTCAAAGCTTATGGGGTATCCCTCACTCCTAGCCTACTATAAGCCTGAAACCATGCTTATTGAGTGCACAATTCAGCCTAAAATTCCAATAACACAACACTTGTCAAAAATAGAATTTCACCATAGTTCATGCATTCCCTTTGGTTGGGTGAGGTTGCTTAGTCATTTCAGGCAAATATTTGCATTTCGTGAAGTATATTTTCACCTAAATTAGCAAGGAATTGTGGAACGTCTTTGAACAAATTCTTAACCCTAACCTAGATAAATCCCAAGCTAGGGTTAGGGTTAGGATTCCCACAAAACGTAGTTAATTTTTGATGGCATGGATGCGTTTTAGGACAGAAAAGAAATTTAGGAAAGGTGCAATGACAGTGTTATCTTCACTTTTTTTTCTCACCTATATGGCTGTATACACTGCATTGACATACAATGGAATGTTGTCCATGTAGCCTGAAAACCAAAATACTCAAAGAAAGCAATTATATGATTCAAACGCTTGCATTTGGCATTGAATACACAGGCATATTAACAAATAAAGTCAAAGCTTATGGGGTATCCCTCACTCCTAGCCTACTATAAGCCTGAAACCATGCTTATTGAGTGCACAATTCAGCCTAAAATTCCAATAACACAACACTTGTCAAAAATAGAATTTCACCATAGTTCATGCATTCCCTTTGGTTGGGTGAGGTTGCTTAGTCATTTCAGGCAAATATTTGCATTCCGTGAAGTATATTTTCACCTAAATTAGCAAAGAATTGTGGAACGTCTTTGAACAAATTCTTAACCCTAACCTAGGTAAATCCCAAGCTAGGGTTAGGGTTAGGATTCCCACAAAACGTAGTTAATTTTTGATGGCATGGATGCGTTTTAGGACAGAAAAGAAATTTAGGAAAGGTGCAATGACAGTGTTATCTTCACTTTTTTTTCTCACCTATATGGCTGTATACACTGCATTGACATACAATGGAATGTTGTCCATGTAGCCCTAAAACCAAAAGACTCAAAGAAAGCAATTATATGATTCAAACGCTTGCATTTGGCATTTAATAAACAGGCATATTAACAAATAAAGTCAAAATTTATACTGTATCCCTCACTCCTAGCCTACTATGAGCCTGAAACCATGCTTATTGAGTGCACAATTCAGCCTAAAATTCCAATTACACAACACTTGTCAAAAATAGAATTTCACCATACTTCATGCATTCCCTTTGGTTAGGTGAGGTTGCTTAGTCATTTCAGGCAAATATTTGGATTCTGTGAAGTATATTTTTACCTAAATTAGCAAGGAATTGTGGAAAGTCTTTGAACAAATTCTTAACCCTAACCTAGGTAAATCCCAAGCTAGGGTTAGGGTTAGGATTCCCACAAAACGTAGTCAATTTTTGATGGCATGGATGCGTTTTAGGACAGAAAAGGAATTTAGGAAAGGTGCTATGACAGTGTTATCTTCACTTTTTTTTCTCACCTATATGGCTGTATACACTGCATTGACATACAATGGAATGTTGTCCATGTAGCCCGAAAACCAAAATACTCAAAGAAAGCAATTATATGATTCAAACGCTTGCATTTGGCATTGAATACACAGGCATATTAACAAATAAAGTCAAAGCTTATGGGGTATCCCTCACTCCTAGCCTACTATAAGCCTGAAACCATGCTTATTGAGTGCACAATTCAGCCTAAAATTCCAATAACACAACACTTGTCAAAAATAGAATTTCACCATAGTTCATGCATTCCCTTTGGTTGGGTGAGGTTGCTTAGTCATTTCAGGCAAATATTTGCATTTCGTGAAGTATATTTTCACCTAAATTAGCAAGGAATTGTGGAACGTCTTTGAACAAATTCTTAACCCTAACCTAGATAAATCCCAAGCTAGGGTTAGGGTTAGGATTCCCACAAAACGTAGTTAATTTTTGATGGCATGGATGCGTTTTAGGACAGAAAAGAAATTTAGGAAAGGTGCAATGACAGTGTTATCTTCACTTTTTTTTCTCACCTATATGGCTGTATACACTGCATTGACATACAATGGAATGTTGTCCATGTAGCCCTAAAACCAAAAGACTCAAAGAAAGCAATTATATGATTCAAACGCTTGCGTTTGGCATTGAATAAACAGGCATATTAACAAATAAAGTCAAAGCTTATGGGGTATCCCTCACTCCTAGCCTACTATAAGCCTGAAACCATGCTTATTGAGTGCACAATTCAGCCTAAAATTCCAATAACACAACACTTGTCAAAAATAGAATTTCACCATAGTTCATGCATTCCCTTTGGTTGGGTGAGGTTGCTTAGTCATTTCAGGCAAATATTTGCATTCCGTGAAGTATATTTTCACCTAAATTAGCAAAGAATTGTGGAACGTCTTTGAACAAATTCTTAACCCTAACCTAGGTAAATCCCAAGCTAGGGTTAGGGTTAGGATTCCCACAAAACGTAGTTAATTTTTGATGGGATGGATGCGTTTTAGGACAGAAAAGAAATTTAGGAAAGGTGCAATGACAGTGTTATCTTCACTTTTTTTTCTCACCTATATGGCTGTATACACTGCATTGACATACAATGGAATGTTGTCCATGTAGCCCGAAAAAAAAAAGACTCAAAGAAAGCAATTATATGATTCAAACGCTTGCATTTGGCATTGAATACACAGGCATATTAACAAATAAAGTCAAAGCTTATGGGGTATCCCTCACTCCTAGCCTACTATAAGCCTGAAACCATGCTTATTGATTGCACAATTCAGCCTAAAATTCCAATTACACAACACTTGTCAAAAATAGAATTTCACCATACTTCATGCATTCCCTTTGGTTAGGTGAGGTTGCTTAGTCATTTCAGGCAAATATTTGGATTCTGTGAAGTATATTTTTACCTAAATTAGCAAGGAATTGTGAAAAGTCTTTGAACAAATTCTTAACCCTAACCTAGGTAAATCCCAAGCTAGGGTTAGGGTTAGGATTCCCACAAAACGTAGTCAATTTTTGATGGCATGGATGCGTTTTAGGACAGAAAAGAAATTTAGGAAAGGTGCTATGACAGTGTTATCTTCACTTTTTTTTCTCACCTATATGGCTGTATACACTGCATTGACATACAATGGAATGTTGTCCATGTAGCCCTAACACCAAAAGACTCAAATAAAGCAATTATATGATTAAAACGCTTGCATATGGCATTGAATACACAGGCATATTAACAAATAATGTCAAAACTTATGGGGTATCCCTCACTCCTAGCCTACTATAAGCCTGAAACCATGCTTATTGAGTGCACAATTCAGCCTAAAATTCCAATTACACAACACTTGTCAAAAATAGAATTTCACCATAGTTCATGCATTCCCTTTGGTTGGGTGAGGTTGCTTAGTCATTTCAGGCAAATATTTGCATTCCGTGAAGTATATTTTCACCTAAATTAGCAAGAGTTGTGGAACGTCTTTGAACAAATTCTTGACCCTAACCTAAGTAAATCCCAAGCTAGGGTTAGGGTTAGGATTCCCACAAAACGTAGTTAATTTTTGATGGCATGGATGCGTTTTAGGACAGAAAAGAAATTTAGGAAAGGTGCAATGACAGCGTTATCTTCACTTTTTTTTCTCACCTATATGGCTGTATATACTGCATTGACATACAATGGAATGTTGTCCATGTAGCCTGAAAACCAAAATACTCAAAGAAAGCAATTATATGATTCAAACGCTTGCATTTGGCATTGAATACACAGGCATATTATCAAATAAAGTCAAAGCTTATGGGGTATCCCTCACTCCTAGCCTACTATAAGCCTGAAACCATGCTTATTGAGTGCACAATTCAGCCTAAAATTCCAATAACACAACACTTGTCAAAAATAGAATTTCACCATAGTTCATGCATTCCCTTTGGTTGGGTGAGGTTGCTTAGTCATTTCACGCAAATATTTGCATTTCGTGAAGTATATTTTCACCTAAATTAGCAAGGAATTGTGGAACGTCTTTGAACAAATTCTTAACCCTAACCTAGATAAATCCCAAGCTAGGGTTAGGGTTAGGATTCCAACAAAACGTAGTTAATTTTTGATGGCATGGATGCGTTTTAGGACAGAAAAGAAATTTAGGAAAGGTGCAATGACAGTGTTATCTTCACTTTTTTTTCTCACCTATATGGCTGTATACACTGCATTGACATACAATGGAATGTTGTCCATGTAGCCCTAAAACCAAAAGACTCAAAGAAAGCAATTATATGATTCAAACGCTTGCATTTGGCATTGAATAAACAGGCATATTAACAAATAAAGTCAAAGCTTATGGGGTATCCCTCACTCCTAGCCTACTATAAGCCTGAAACCATACTTATTGAGTGCACAATTCAGCCTAAAATTCCAATAACACAACACTTGTCAAAAATAGAATTTCACCATAGTTCATGCATTCCCTTTGGTTGGGTGAGGTTGCTTAGTCATTTCAGGCAAATATTTGCATTCCGTGAAGTATATTTTCACCTAAATTAGCAAAGAATTGTGGAACGTCTTTGAACAAATTCTTAACCCTAACCTAGGTAAATCCCAAGCTAGGGTTAGGGTTAGGATTCCCACAAAACGTAGTTAATTTTTGATGGCATGGATGCGTTTTAGGACAGAAAAGAAATTTAGGAAAGGTGCAATGACAGTGTTATCTTCACTTTTTTTTCTCACCTATATGGCTGTATACACTGCATTGACATACAATGGAATGTTGTCCATGTAGCCCTAAAACCAAAAGACTCAAAGAAAGCAATTATATGATTCAAACGCTTGCATTTGGCATTTAATAAACAGGCATATTAACAAATAAAGTCAAAATTTATGCTGTATCCCTCACTCCTAGCCTACTATGAGCCTGAAACCATGCTTATTGAGTGCACAATTCAGCCTAAAATTCAAATTACACAACACTTGTCAAAAATAGAATTTCACCATAGTTCATGCATTCCCTTTGGTTGGGTGAGGTTGCTTAGTCATTTCAGGCAAATATTTGCATTTCGTGAAGTATATTTTCACCTAAATTAGCAAGGAATTGTGGAACGTCTTTGAACAAATTCTTAACCCTAACCTAGGTAAATCCCAAGCTAGGGTTAGGGTTAGGATTCCCACAAAACGTAGTCAATTTTTGATGGCATGGATGCGTTTTAGGACAGAAAAGAAATTTAGGAAAGGTGCTATGACAGTGTTATCTTCACTTTTTTTTCTCACCTATATGGCTGTATACACTGCATTGACATACAATGGAATGTTGTCCATGTAGCCCGAAAAAAAAAAGACTCAAAGAAAGCAATTATATGATTCAAACGCTTGCATTTGGCATTGAATACACAGGCATATTAACAAATAAAGTCAAAGCTTATGGGGTATCCCTCACTCCTAGCCTACTATAAGCCTGAAACCATGCTTATTGATTGCACAATTCAGCCTAAAATTCCAATTACACAACACTTGTCAAAAATAGAATTTCACCATACTTCATGCATTCCCTTTGGTTAGGTGAGGTTGCTTAGTCATTTCAGGCAAATATTTGGATTCTGTGAAGTATATTTTTACCTAAATTAGCAAGGAATTGTGAAAAGTCTTTGAACAAATTCTTAACCCTAACCTAGGTAAATCCCAAGCTAGGGTTAGGGTTAGGATTCCCACAAAACGTAGTCAATTTTTGATGGCATGGATGCGTTTTAGGACAGAAAAGAAATTTAGGAAAGGTGCTATGACAGTGTTATCTTCACTTTTTTTTCTCACCTATATGGCTGTATACACTGCATTGACATACAATGGAATGTTGTCCATGTAGCCCTAACACCAAAAGACTCAAATAAAGCAATTATATGATTAAAACGCTTGCATATGGCATTGAATACACAGGCATATTAACAAATAATGTCAAAACTTATGGGGTATCCCTCACTCCTAGCCTACTATAAGCCTGAAACCATGCTTATTGAGTGCACAATTCAGCCTAAAATTCCAATTACACAACACTTGTCAAAAATAGAATTTCACCATAGTTCATGCATTCCCTTTGGTTGGGTGAGGTTGCTTAGTCATTTCAGGCAAATATTTGCATTCCGTGAAGTATATTTTCACCTAAATTAGCAAGAGTTGTGGAACGTCTTTGAACAAATTCTTGACCCTAACCTAAGTAAATCCCAAGCTAGGGTTAGGGTTAGGATTCCCACAAAACGTAGACAATTTTTGATGGCATGGATGCGTTTTAGGACAGAAAAGAAATTTAGGAAAGGTGCAATGACAGCGTTATCTTCACTTTTTTTTCTCACCTATATGGCTGTATACACTGCATTGACATACAATGGAATGTTGTCCATGTAGCCCTAAAACCAAAAGACTCAAAGAAAGCAATTATATGATTCAAACGCTTGCATTTGGCATTTAATAAACAGGCATTTTAACAAATAAAGTCAAAATTTATGCGGTATCCCTCACTCCTAGCCTACTATGAGCCTGAAACCATGCTTATTGAGTGCACAATTCAGCCTAAAATTCAAATTACACAACACTTGTCAAAAATAGAATTTCACCATAGTTCATGCATTCCCTTTGGTTGGGTGAGGTTGCTTAGTCATTTCAGGCAAATATTTGCATTCCGTGAAGTATATTTTCACCTAAATTAGCAAGAGTTGTGGAACGTCTTTGAACAAATTCTTAACCCTAACCTAAGTAAATCCCAAGCTAGGGTTAGGGTTAGGATTCCCACAAAACGTAGACAATTTTTGATGGCATGGATGCGTTTTAGGACAGAAAAGAAATTTAGGAAAGGTGCAATGACAGCGTTATCTTAACTTTTTTTTCTCACCTATATGGCTGTATATACTGCATTGACATACAATGGAATGTTGTCCATGTAGCCCTAAAACCAAAAGACTCAAAGAAAGCAATTATATGATTCAAACGCTTGCGTTTGGCATTGAATAAACAGGCATATTAACAAATAAAGTCAAAGCTTATGGGGTATCCCTCACTCCTAGCCTACTATAAGCCTGAAACCATGCTTATTGAGTGCACAATTCAGCCTAAAATTCCAATAACACAACACTTGTCAAAAATAGAATTTCACCATAGTTCATGCATTCCCTTTGGTTGGGTGAGGTTGCTTAGTCATTTCAGGCAAATATTTGCATTTCGTGAAGTATATTTTCACCTAAATTAGCAAGGAATTGTGGAACGTCTTTGAACAAATTCTTAACCCTAACCTAGGTAAATCCCAAGCTAGGGTTAGGGTTAGGATTCCCACAAAACGTAGTTAATTTTTGATGGCATGGATGCGTTTTAGGACAGAAAAGAAATTTAGGAAAGGTGCAATGACAGTGTTATCTTCACTTTTTTTTCTCACCTATATGGCTGTATACACTGCATTGACATACAATGGAATGTTGTCCATGTAGCCCGAAAAAAAAAAGACTCAAAGAAAGCAATTATATGATTCAAACGCTTGCATTTGGCATTGAATACACAGGCATATTAACAAATAAAGTCAAAGCTTATGGGGTATCCCTCACTCCTAGCCTACTATAAGCCTGAAACCATGCTTATTGAGTGCACAATTCAGCCTAAAATTCCAATTACACAACACTTGTCAAAAATAGAATTTCACCATACTTCATGCATTCCCTTTGGTTAGGTGAGGTTGCTTAGTCATTTCAGGCAAATATTTGGATTCTGTGAAGTATATTTTTACCTAAATTAGCAAGGAATTGTGGAAAGTCTTTGAACAAATTCTTAACCCTAACCTAGGTAAATCCCAAGCTAGGGTTAGGGTTAGGATTCCCACAAAACGTAGTCAATTTTTGATGGCATGGATGCGTTTTAGGACAGAAAAGAAATTTAGGAAAGGTGCTATGACAGTGTTATCTTCACTTTTTTTTCTCACCTATATGGCTGTATACACTGCATTGACATACAATGGAATGTTGTCCATGTAGCCCTAACACCAAAAGACTCAAATAAAGCAATTATATGATTAAAACGCTTGCATATGGCATTGAATACACAGGCATATTAACAAATAATGTCAAAACTTATGGGGTATCCCTCACTCCTAGCCTACTATAAGCCTGAAACCATGCTTATTGAGTGCACAATTCAGCCTAAATTTCCAATTACACAACACTTGTCAAAAATAGAATTTCACCATAGTTCATGCATTCCCTTTGGTTGGGTGAGGTTGCTTAGTCATTTCAGGCAAATATTTGCATTCCGTGAAGTATATTTTCACCTAAATTAGCAAGAGTTGTGGAACGTCTTTGAACAAATTCTTGACCCTAACCTAAGTAAATCCCAAGCTAGGGTTAGGGTTAGGATTCCCACAAAACGTAGACAATTTTTGATGGCATGGATGCGTTTTAGGACAGAAAAGAAATTTAGGAAAGGTGCAATGACAGCGTTATCTTCACTTTTTTTTCTCACCTATATGGCTGTATACACTGCATTGACATACAATGGAATGTTGTCCATGTAGCCCTAAAACCAAAAGACTCAAAGAAAGCAATTATATGATTCAAACGCTTGCATTTGGCATTTAATAAACAGGCATTTTAACAAATAAAGTCAAAATTTATGCGGTATCCCTCACTCGTAGCCTACTATGAGCCTGAAACCATGCTTATTGAGTGCACAATTCAGCCTAAAATTCAAATTACACAACACTTGTCAAAAATAGAATTTCACCATAGTTCATGCATTCCCTTTGGTTGGGTGAGGTTGCTTAGTCATTTCAGGCAAATATTTGCATTTCGTGAAGTATATTTTCACCTAAATTAGCAAGGAATTGTGGAACGTCTTTGAACAAATTCTTAACCCTAACCTAGATAAATCCCAAGCTAGGGTTAGGGTTAGGATTCCCACAAAACGTAGTTAATTTTTGATGGCATGGATGCGTTTTAGGACAGAAAAGAAATTTAGGAAAGGTGCTATGACAGTGTTATCTTCACTTTTTTTTCTCACCTATATGGCTGTATACACTGCATTGACATACAATGGAATGTTGTCCATGTAGCCCTAAAACCAAAAGACTCAAAGAAAGCAATTATATGATTCAAACGCTTGCATTTGGCATTGAATAAACAGGCATATTAACAAATAAAGTCAAAGCTTATGGGGTATCCCTCACTCCTAGCCTACTATAAGCCTGAAACCATGCTTATTGAGTGCACAATTCAGCCTAAAATTCCAATAACACAACACTTGTCAAAAATAGAATTTCACCATAGTTCATGCATTCCCTTTGGTTGGGTGAGGTTGCTTAGTCATTTCAGGCAAATATTTGCATTTCGTGAAGTATATTTTCACCTAAATTAGCAAGGAATTGTGGAACGTCTTTGAACAAATTCTTAACCCTAACCTAGGTAAATCCCAAGCTAGGGTTAGGGTTAGGATTCCCACAAAACGTAGTTAATTTTTGATGGCATGGATGCGTTTTAGGACAGAAAAGAAATTTAGGAAAGGTGCAATGACAGTGTTATCTTCACTTTTTTTTCTCACCTATATGGCTGTATACACTGCATTGACATACAATGGAATGTTGTCCATGTAGCCCGAAAAAAAAAAGACTCAAAGAAAGCAATTATATGATTCAAACGCTTGCATTTGGCATTGAATACACAGGCATATTAACAAATAAAGTCAAAGCTTATGGGGTATCCCTCACTCCTAGCCTACTATAAGCCTGAAACCATGCTTATTGAGTGCACAATTCAGCCTAAAATTCCAATTACACAACACTTGTCAAAAATAGAATTTCACCATACTTCATGCATTCCCTTTGGTTAGGTGAGGTTGCTTAGTCATTTCAGGCAAATATTTGGATTCTGTGAAGTATATTTTTACCTAAATTAGCAAGGAATTGTGGAAAGTCTTTGAACAAATTCTTAACCCTAACCTAGGTAAATCCCAAGCTAGGGTTAGGGTTAGGATTCCCACAAAACGTAGTCAATTTTTGATGGCATGGATGCGTTTTAGGACAGAAAAGAAATTTAGGAAAGGTGCTATGACAGTGTTATCTTCACTTTTTTTTCTCACCTATATGGCTGTATACACTGCATTGACATACAATGGAATGTTGTCCATGTAGCCCTAACACCAAAAGACTCAAATAAAGCAATTATATGATTAAAACGCTTGCATATGGCATTGAATACACAGGCATATTAACAAATAATGTCAAAACTTATGGGGTATCCCTCACTCCTAGCCTACTATAAGCCTGAAACCATGCTTATTGAGTGCACAATTCAGCCTAAATTTCCAATTACACAACACTTGTCAAAAATAGAATTTCACCATAGTTCATGCATTCCCTTTGGTTGGGTGAGGTTGCTTAGTCATTTCAGGCAAATATTTGCATTCCGTGAAGTATATTTTCACCTAAATTAGCAAGAGTTGTGGAACGTCTTTGAACAAATTCTTGACCCTAACCTAAGTAAATCCCAAGCTAGGGTTAGGGTTAGGATTCCCACAAAACGTAGACAATTTTTGATGGCATGGATGCGTTTTAGGACAGAAAAGAAATTTAGGAAAGGTGCAATGACAGCGTTATCTTCACTTTTTTTTCTCACCTATATGGCTGTATACACTGCATTGACATACAATGGAATGTTGTCCATGTAGCCCTAAAACCAAAAGACTCAAAGAAAGCAATTATATGATTCAAACGCTTGCATTTGTCATTTAATAAACAGGCATTTTAACAAATAAAGTCAAAATTTATGCGGTATCCCTCACTCCTAGCCTACTATGAGCCTGAAACCATGCTTATTGAGTGCACAATTCAGCCTAAAATTCAAATTACACAACACTTGTCAAAAATAGAATTTCACCATAGTTCATGCATTCCCTTTGGTTGGGTGAGGTTGCTTAGTCATTTCAGGCAAATATTTGCATTTCGTGAAGTATATTTTCACCTAAATTAGCAAGGAATTGTGGAACGTCTTTGAACAAATTCTTAACCCTAACCTAGGTAAATTCCAAGCTAGGGTTAGGGTTAGGATTCCCACAAAACGTAGTCAATTTTTGATGGCATGGATGCGTTTTAGGACAGAAAAGAAATTTAGGAAAGGTGCTATGACAGTGTTATCTTCACTTTTTTTTCTCACCTATATGGCTGTATACACTGCATTGACATACAATGGAATGTTGTCCATGTAGCCCTAAAACCAAAAGACTCAAAGAAAGCAATTATATGATTCAAACGCTTGCATTTGGCATTGAATAAACAGGCATATTAACAAATAAAGTCAAAGCTTATGGGGTATCCCTCACTCCTAGCCTACTATAAGCCTGAAACCATGCTTATTGAGAGCACAATTCAGCCTAAAATTCAAATTACACAACACTTGTCAAAAATAGAATTTCACCATAGTTCATGCATTCCCTTTGGTTGGGTGAGGTTGCTTAGTCATTTCAGGCAAATATTTGCATTCCGTGAAGTATATTTTCACCTAAATTAGCAAAGAATTGTGGAACGTCTTTGAACAAATTCTTAACCCTAACCTAGGTAAATCCCAAGCTAGGGTTAGGGTTAGGATTCCCACAAAACGTAGTCAATTTTTGATGGCATGGATGCGTTTTAGGACAGAAAAGAAATTTAGGAAAGGTGCTATGACAGTGTTATCTTCACTTTTTTTTCTCACCTATATGGCTGTATACACTGCATTGACATACAACGGAATGTTGTCCATGTAGCCCGAAAACCAAAAGACTCAAAGAAAGCAATTATATGATTCAAACGCTTGCATTTGGCATTGAATACACAGGCATATTAACAAATAAAGTCAAAGCTTATGGGGTATCCCTCACTCCTAGCCTACTATAAGCCTGAAACCATGCTTATTGAGTGCACAATTCAGCCTAAAATTCCAATTACACAACACTTGTCAAAAATAGAATTTCACCATACTTCATGCATTCCCTTTGGTTCGGTGAGGTTGCTTAGTCATTTCAGGCAAATATTTGCATTCCGTGAAGTATATTTTCACCTAAATTAGCAAAGAATTGTGGAACGTCTTTGAACAAATTCTTAACCCTAACCTAGGTAAATCCCAAGCTAGGGTTAGGGTTAGGATTCCCACAAAACGTAGTCAATTTTTGATGGCATGGATGCGTTTTAGGACAGAAAAGAAATTTAGGAAAGGTGCTATGACAGTGTTATCTTCACTTTTTTTTCTCACCTATATGGCTGTATACACTGCATTGACATACAATGGAATGTTGTCCATGTAGCCCTAAAACCAAAAGACTCAAAGAAAGCAATTATATGATTCAAACGCTTGCATTTGGCATTGAATACACAGGCATATTAACAAATAAAGTCAAAACTTATGGGGTATCCCTCACTCCTAGCCTACTATAAGCTTGAAACCATGCTTATTGAGTGCACAATTCAGCCTAAAATTCCAATTACACAACACTTGTCAAAAATAGAATTTCACCATAGTTCATGCATTCCCTTTGGTTGGGTGAGGTTGCTTAGTCATTTCAGGCAAATATTTGCATTCCGTGAAGTATATTTTCACCTAAATTAGCAAAGAATTGTGGAACGTCTTTGAACAAATTCTTAACCCTAACCTAGGTAAATCCCAAGCTAGGGTTAGGGTTAGGATTCCCACAAAACGTAGACAATTTTTGATGGCATGGATGCGTTTTAGGATAGAAAAGAAATTTAGGAAAGGTGCTATGACAGTGTTATCTTCACTTTTTTTTCTCACCTATATGGCTGTATACACTGCATTGACATACAATGGAATGTTGTCCATGTAGCCCTAAAACCAAAAGACTCAAAGAAAGCAATTATATGATTCAAACGCTTGCATTTGGCATTTAATAAACAGGCATATTAACAAATAAAGTCAAAATTTATGCGGTACCCCTCACTCCTAGCCTACTATGAACCTGAAACCATGCTTATTGAGTGCACAATTCAGCCTAAAATTCAAATTACACAACACTTGTCAAAAATAGAATTTCACCATAGTTCATGCGGTCCCTTTGGTTGGGTGAGGTTGCTTAGTCATTTCAGGCAAATATTTGCATTCCGTGAAGTATATTTTCACCTAAATTAGCAAAGAATTGTGGAAAGTCTTTGAACAAATTCTTAACCCTAACCTAGGTAAATCCCAAGCTAGGGTTAGGGTTAGGATTCCAACAAAACATAGACAATTTTTGATGGCATGGATGCGTTTTAGGACAGAAAACGAATTTAGGAAAGGTGCTATGACAGTGTTATCTACACTTATTTTTCTCACCTATATGGCTGTATACACTGCATTGACATACAATGGAATGTTGTCCATGTTGCCCTAAAACCAAAAGACTGAAAGAAAGCAATTATATGATTCAAACGCTTGCATATGGCATTGAATACACAGGCATATTAACAAATAAAGTCAAAATTTATGCTGTATCCCTCACTCCTAGCCTACTATGAGCCTGAAACCATGCTTATTGAGTGCACAATTCAGCCTAACATTCAAATTACACAACACTTGTCAAAAATAGAATTTCACCATAGTTCATGCATTCCCTTTGGTTGGGTGAGGTTGCTTAGTCATTTCAGGCAAATATTTGCATTTCGTGAAGTATATTTTCACCTAAATTAGCAAGGAATTGTGGAACGTCTTTGAACAAATTCTTAACCCTAACCTAGGTAAATCCCAAGCTAGGGTTAGGGTTAGGATTCCCACAAAACGTAGTCAATTTTTGATGGCATGCATGCGTTTTAGGACAGAAAAGAAATTTAGGAAAGGTGCTATGACAGTGTTATCTTCACTTTTTTTTCTCACCTATATGGCTGTATACACTGCATTGACATACAATGGAATGTTGTCCATGTAGCCCGAAAACCAAAAGACTCAAAGAAAGCAATTATATGATTCAAACGCTTGCATTTGGCATTGAATACACAGGCATATTAACAAATAAAGTCAAAGCTTATGGGGTATCCCTCACTCCTAGCCTACTATAAGCCTGAAACCATGCTTATTGAGTGCACAATTCAGCCTAAAATTCCAATTACACAACACTTGTCAAAAATAGAATTTCACCATACTTCATGCATTCCCTTTGGTTAGGTGAGGTTGCTTAGTCATTTCAGGCAAATATTTGGATTCTGTGAAGTATATTTTAACCTAAATTAGCAAGGAATTGTGGAAAGTCTTTGAACAAATTCTTAACCCTAACCTAGGTAAATCCCAAGCTAGGGTTAGGGTTAGGATTCCCACAAAACGTAGTCAATTTTTGATGGCATGGATGCGTTTTAGGACAGAAAAGAAATTTAGGAAAGGTGCTATGACAGTGTTATCTTCACTTTTTTTTCTCACCTATATGGC
Source organism: Atractosteus spatula (assembly GCF_055471065.1). NCBI lineage: Eukaryota > Metazoa > Chordata > Actinopteri > Semionotiformes > Lepisosteidae > Atractosteus > Atractosteus spatula. The sequence continues at coordinate 5,169,440 of NC_142732.1, read as the reverse complement.
TGTATACACTGCATTGACATACAATGGAATGTTGTCCATGTAGCCCTAACACCAAAAGACTCAAATAAAGCAATTATATGATTAAAACGCTTGCATATGGCATTGAATACACAGGCATATTAACAAATAATGTCAAAACTTATGGGGTATCCCTCACTCCTAGCCTACTATAAGCCTGAAACCATGCTTATTGAGTGCACAATTCAGCCTAAAATTCCAATTACACAACACTTGTCAAAAATAGAATTTCACCATAGTTCATGCATTCCCTTTGGTTGGGTGAGGTTGCTTAGTCATTTCAGGCAAATATTTGCATTCCGTGAAGTATATTTTCACCTAAATTAGCAAGAGTTGTGGAACGTCTTTGAACAAATTCTTAACCCTAACCTAAGTAAATCCCAAGCTAGGGTTAGGGTTAGGATTCCCACAAAACGTAGACAATTTTTGATGGCATGGATGCGTTTTAGGACAGAAAAGAAATTTAGGAAAGGTGCAATGACAGCGTTATCTTAACTTTTTTTTCTCACCTATATGGCTGTATATACTGCATTGACATACAATGGAATGTTGTCCATGTAGCCTGAAAACCAAAATACTCAAAGAAAGCAATTATATGATTCAAACGCTTGCATTTGGCATTGAATACACAGGCATATTAACAAATAAAGTCAAAGCTTATGGGGTATCCCTCACTCCTAGCCTACTATAAGCCTGAAACCATGCTTATTGAGTGCACAATTCAGCCTAAAATTCCAATAACACAACACTTGTCAAAAATAGAATTTCACCATAGTTCATGCATTCCCTTTGGTTGGGTGAGGTTGCTTAGTCATTTCAGGCAAATATTTGCATTTCGTGAAGTATATTTTCACCTAAATTAGCAAGGAATTGTGGAACGTCTTTGAACAAATTCTTAACCCTAACCTAGATAAATCCCAAGCTAGGGTTAGGGTTAGGATTCCCACAAAACGTAATTAATTTTTGATGGCATGGATGCGTTTTAGGACAGAAAAGAAATTTAGGAAAGGTGCAATGACAGTGTTATCTTCACTTTTTTTTCTCACCTATATGGCTGTATACACTGCATTGACATACAATGGAATGTTGTCCATGTAGCCTGAAAACCAAAATACTCAAAGAAAGCAATTATATGATTCAAACGCTTGCATTTGGCATTGAATACACAGGCATATTAACAAATAAAGTCAAAGCTTATGGGGTATCCCTCACTCCTAGCCTACTATAAGCCTGAAACCATGCTTATTGAGTGCACAATTCAGCCTAAAATTCCAATAACACAACACTTGTCAAAAATAGAATTTCACCATAGTTCATGCATTCCCTTTGGTTGGGTGAGGTTGCTTAGTCATTTCAGGCAAATATTTGCATTCCGTGAAGTATATTTTCACCTAAATTAGCAAAGAATTGTGGAACGTCTTTGAACAAATTCTTAACCCTAACCTAGGTAAATCCCAAGCTAGGGTTAGGGTTAGGATTCCCACAAAACGTAGTTAATTTTTGATGGCATGGATGCGTTTTAGGACAGAAAAGAAATTTAGGAAAGGTGCAATGACAGTGTTATCTTCACTTTTTTTTCTCACCTATATGGCTGTATACACTGCATTGACATACAATGGAATGTTGTCCATGTAGCCCGAAAAAAAAAAGACTCAAAGAAAGCAATTATATGATTCAAACGCTTGCATTTGGCATTGAATACACAGGCATATTAACAAATAAAGTCAAAGCTTATGGGGTATCCCTCACTCCTAGCCTACTATAAGCCTGAAACCATGCTTATTGATTGCACAATTCAGCCTAAAATTCCAATTACACAACACTTGTCAAAAATAGAATTTCACCATACTTCATGCATTCCCTTTGGTTAGGTGAGGTTGCTTAGTCATTTCAGGCAAATATTTGGATTCTGTGAAGTATATTTTTACCTAAATTAGCAAGGAATTGTGAAAAGTCTTTGAACAAATTCTTAACCCTAACCTAGGTAAATCCCAAGCTAGGGTTAGGGTTAGGATTCCCACAAAACGTAGTCAATTTTTGATGGCATGGATGCGTTTTAGGACAGAAAAGAAATTTAGGAAAGGTGCTATGACAGTGTTATCTTCACTTTTTTTTCTCACCTATATGGCTGTATACACTGCATTGACATACAATGGAATGTTGTCCATGTAGCCCTAACACCAAAAGACTCAAATAAAGCAATTATATGATTAAAACGCTTGCATATGGCATTGAATACACAGGCATATTAACAAATAATGTCAAAACTTATGGGGTATCCCTCACTCCTAGCCTACTATAAGCCTGAAACCATGCTTATTGAGTGCACAATTCAGCCTAAAATTCCAATTACACAACACTTGTCAAAAGTAGAATTTCACCATAGTTCATGCATTCCCTTTGGTTGGGTGAGGTTGCTTAGTCATTTCAGGCAAATATTTGCATTTCGTGAAGTATATTTTCACCTAAATTAGCAAGGAATTGTGGAACGTCTTTGAACAAATTCTTAACCCTAACCTAGATAAATCCCAAGCTAGGGTTAGGGTTAGGATTCCAACAAAACGTAGTTAATTTTTGATGGCATGGATGCGTTTTAGGACAGAAAAGAAATTTAGGAAAGGTGCAATGACAGTGTTATCTTCACTTTTTTTTCTCACCTATATGGCTGTATACACTGCATTGACATACAATGGAATGTTGTCCATGTAGCCCTAAAACCAAAAGACTCAAAGAAAGCAATTATATGATTCAAACGCTTGCATTTGGCATTGAATAACCAGGCATATTAACAAATAAAGTCAAAGCTTATGGGGTATCCCTCACTCCTAGCCTACTATAAGCCTGAAACCATACTTATTGAGTGCACAATTCAGCCTAAAATTCCAATAACACAACACTTGTCAAAAATAGAATTTCACCATAGTTCATGCATTCCCTTTGGTTGGGTGAGGTTGCTTAGTCATTTCAGGCAAATATTTGCATTCCGTGAAGTATATTTTCACCTAAATTAGCAAAGAATTGTGGAACGTCTTTGAACAAATTCTTAACCCTAACCTAGGTAAATCCCAAGCTAGGGTTAGGGTTAGGATTCCCACAAAACGTAGTTAATTTTTGATGGCATGGATGCGTTTTAGGACAGAAAAGAAATTTAGGAAAGGTGCAATGACAGTGTTATCTTCACTTTTTTTTCTCACCTATATGGCTGTATACACTGCATTGACATACAATGGAATGTTGTCCATGTAGCCCTAAAACCAAAAGACTCAAAGAAAGCAATTATATGATTCAAACGCTTGCATTTGGCATTTAATAAACAGGCATATTAACAAATAAAGTCAAAATTTATGCTGTATCCCTCACTCCTAGCCTACTATGAGCCTGAAACCATGCTTATTGAGTGCACAATTCAGCCTAAAATTCAAATTACACAACACTTGTCAAAAATAGAATTTCACCATAGTTCATGCATTCCCTTTGGTTGGGTGAGGTTGCTTAGTCATTTCAGGCAAATATTTGCATTTCGTGAAGTATATTTTCACCTAAATTAGCAAGGAATTGTGGAACGTCTTTGAACAAATTCTTAACCCTAACCTAGGTAAATCCCAAGCTAGGGTTAGGGTTAGGATTCCCACAAAACGTAGTCAATTTTTGATGGCATGGATGCGTTTTAGGACAGAAAAGAAATTTAGGAAAGGTGCTATGACAGTGTTATCTTCACTTTTTTTTCTCACCTATATGGCTGTATACACTGCATTGACATACAATGGAATGTTGTCCATGTAGCCCGAAAAAAAAAAGACTCAAAGAAAGCAATTATATGATTCAAACGCTTGCATTTGGCATTGAATACACAGGCATATTAACAAATAAAGTCAAAGCTTATGGGGTATCCCTCACTCCTAGCCTACTATAAGCCTGAAACCATGCTTATTGATTGCACAATTCAGCCTAAAATTCCAATTACACAACACTTGTCAAAAATAGAATTTCACCATACTTCATGCATTCCCTTTGGTTAGGTGAGGTTGCTTAGTCATTTCAGGCAAATATTTGGATTCTGTGAAGTATATTTTTACCTAAATTAGCAAGGAATTGTGAAAAGTCTTTGAACAAATTCTTAACCCTAACCTAGGTAAATCCCAAGCTAGGGTTAGGGTTAGGATTCCCACAAAACGTAATTAATTTTTGATGGCATGGATGCGTTTTAGGACAGAAAAGAAATTTAGGAAAGGTGCTATGACAGTGTTATCTTCACTTTTTTTTCTCACCTATATGGCTGTATACACTGCATTGACATACAATGGAATGTTGTCCATGTAGCCCTAACACCAAAAGACTCAAATAAAGCAATTATATGATTAAAACGCTTGCATATGGCATTGAATACACAGGCATATTAACAAATAATGTCAAAACTTATGGGGTATCCCTCACTCCTAGCCTACTATAAGCCTGAAACCATGCTTATTGAGTGCACAATTCAGCCTAAAATTCCAATTACACAACACTTGTCAAAAATAGAATTTCACCATAGTTCATGCATTCCCTTTGGTTGGGTGAGGTTGCTTAGTCATTTCAGGCAAATATTTGCATTCCGTGAAGTATATTTTCACCTAAATTAGCAAGAGTTGTGGAACGTCTTTGAACAAATTCTTGACCCTAACCTAAGTAAATCCCAAGCTAGGGTTAGGGTTAGGATTCCCACAAAACGTAGACAATTTTTGATGGCATGGATGCGTTTTAGGACAGAAAAGAAATTTAGGAAAGGTGCAATGACAGCGTTATCTTCACTTTTTTTTCTCACCTATATGGCTGTATACACTGCATTGACATACAATGGAATGTTGTCCATGTAGCCCTAAAACCAAAAGACTCAAAGAAAGCAATTATATGATTCAAACGCTTGCATTTGGCATTTAATAAACAGGCATTTTAACAAATAAAGTCAAAATTTATGCGGTATCCCTCACTCCTAGCCTACTATGAGCCTGAAACCATGCTTATTGAGTGCACAATTCAGCCTAAAATTCAAATTACACAACACTTGTCAAAAATAGAATTTCACCATAGTTCATGCATTCCCTTTGGTTGGGTGAGGTTGCTTAGTCATTTCAGGCAAATATTTGCATTTCGTGAAGTATATTTTCACCTAAATTAGCAAGGAATTGTGGAACGTCTTTGAACAAATTCTTAACCCTAACCTAGATAAATCCCAAGCTAGGGTTAGGGTTAGGATTCCCACAAAACGTAGTTAATTTTTGATGGCATGGATGCGTTTTAGGACAGAAAAGAAATTTAGGAAAGGTGCTATGACAGTGTTATCTTCACTTTTTTTTCTCACCTATATGGCTGTATACACTGCATTGACATACAATGGAATGTTGTCCATGTAGCCCTAAAACCAAAAGACTCAAAGAAAGCAATTATATGATTCAAACGCTTGCATTTGGCATTGAATAAACAGGCATATTAACAAATAAAGTCAAAGCTTATGGGGTATCCCTCACTCCTAGCCTACTATAAGCCTGAAACCATGCTTATTGAGTGCACAATTCAGCCTAAAATTCCAATTACACAACACTTGTCAAAAATAGAATTTCACCATACTTCATGCATTCCCTTTGGTTGGGTGAGGTTGCTTAGTCATTTCAGGCAAATATTTGCATTCCGTGAAGTATATTTTCACCTAAATTAGCAAAGAATTGTGGAACGTCTTTGAACAAATTCTTAACCCTAACCTAGGTAAATCCCAAGCTAGGGTTAGGGTTAGGATTCCCACAAAACGTAGTCAATTTTTGATGGCATGGATGCGTTTTAGGACAGAAAAGAAATTTAGGAAAGGTGCTATGACAGTGTTATCTTCACTTTTTTTTCTCACCTATATGGCTGTATACACTGCATTGACATACAATGGAATGTTGTCCATGTAGCCCTAAAACCAAAAGACTCAAAGAAAGCAATTATATGATTCAAACGCTTGCATTTGGCATTGAATACACAGGCATATTAACAAATAAAGTCAAAACTTATGGGGTATCCCTCACTCCTAGCCTACTATAAGCCTGAAACCATGCTTATTGAGTGCACAATTCAGCCTAAAATTCCAATTACACAACACTTGTCAAAAATAGAATTTCACCATAGTTCATGCATTCCCTTTGGTTGGGTGAGGTTGCTTAGTCATTTCAGGCAAATATTTGCATTCCGTGAAGTATATTTTCACCTAAATTAGCAAAGAATTGTGGAACGTCTTTGAACAAATTCTTAACCCTAACCTAGGTAAATCCCAAGCTAGGGTTAGGGTTAGGATTCCCACAAAACGTAGACAATTTTTGATGGCATGGATGCGTTTTAGGATAGAAAAGAAATTTAGGAAAGGTGCTATGACAGTGTTATCTTCACTTTTTTTTCTCACCTATATGGCTGTATACACTGCATTGACATACAATGGAATGTTGTCCATGTAGCCCTAAAACCAAAAGACTCAAAGAAAGCAATTATATGATTCAAACGCTTGCATTTGGCATTTAATAAACAGGCATATTAACAAATAAAGTCAAAATTTATGCGGTATCCCTCACTCCTAGCCTACTATGAACCTGAAACCATGCTTATTGAGTGCACAATTCAGCCTAAAATTCAAATTACACAACACTTGTCAAAAATAAAATTTCACCATAGTTCATGCGTTCCCTTTGGTTGGGTGAGGTTGCTTAGTCATTTCAGGCAAATATTTGCATTCCATGAAGTATATTTTCACCTAAATTAGCAAAGAATTGTGGAAAGTCTTTGAACAAATTCTTAACCCTAACCTAGGTAAATCCCAAGCTAGGGTTAGGGTTAGGATTCCAACAAAACATAGACAATTTTTGATGGCATGGATGCGTTTTAGGACAGAAAACGAATTTAGGAAAGGTGCTATGACAGTGTTATCTACACTTATTTTTCTCACCTATATGGCTGTATACACTGCATTGACATACAATGGAATGTTGTCCATGTTGCCCTAAAACCAAAAGACTGAAAGAAAGCAATTATATGATTCAAACGCTTGCATATGGCATTGAATACACAGGCATATTAACAAATAAAGTCAAAATTTATGCGGTATCCCTCACTCCTAGCCTACTATAAGCCTGAAACCATGCTTATTGAGAGCACAATTCAGCCTAACATTCCAATTACACAACACTTGTCAAAAATAGAATTTCACCATACTTCATGCATTCCCTTTGGTTAGGTGAGGTTGCTTAGTCATTTCAGGCAAATATTTGGATTCTGTGAAGTATATTTTTACCTAAATTAGCAAGGAATTGTGGAAAGTCTTTGAACAAATTCTTAACCCTAACCTAGGTAAATCCCAAGCTAGGGTTAGGGTTAGGATTCCCACAAAACGTAGTCAATTTTTGATGGCATGGATGCGTTTTAGGACAGAAAAGAAATTTAGGAAAGGTGCTATGACAGTGTTATCTTCACTTTTTTTTCTCACCTATATGGCTGTATACACTGCATTGACATACAATGGAATGTTGTCCATGTAGCCCGAAAAAAAAAAGACTCAAAGAAAGCAATTATATGATTCAAACGCTTGCATTTGGCATTGAATACACAGGCATATTAACAAATAAAGTCAAAGCTTATGGGGTATCCCTCACTCCTAGCCTACTATAAGCCTGAAACCATGCTTATTGATTGCACAATTCAGCCTAAAATTCCAATTACACAACACTTGTCAAAAATAGAATTTCACCATACTTCATGCATTCCCTTTGGTTAGGTGAGGTTGCTTAGTCATTTCAGGCAAATATTTGGATTCTGTGAAGTATATTTTTACCTAAATTAGCAAGGAATTGTGAAAAGTCTTTGAACAAATTCTTAACCCTAACCTAGGTAAATCCCAAGCTAGGGTTAGGGTTAGGATTCCCACAAAACGTAATTAATTTTTGATGGCATGGATGCGTTTTAGGACAGAAAAGAAATTTAGGAAAGGTGCTATGACAGTGTTATCTTCACTTTTTTTTCTCACCTATATGGCTGTATACACTGCATTGACATACAATGGAATGTTGTCCATGTAGCCCTAACACCAAAAGACTCAAATAAAGCAATTATATGATTAAAACGCTTGCATATGGCATTGAATACACAGGCATATTAACAAATAATGTCAAAACTTATGGGGTATCCCTCACTCCTAGCCTACTATAAGCCTGAAACCATGCTTATTGAGTGCACAATTCAGCCTAAAATTCCAATTACACAACACTTGTCAAAAATAGAATTTCACCATAGTTCATGCATTCCCTTTGGTTGGGTGAGGTTGCTTAGTCATTTCAGGCAAATATTTGCATTCCGTGAAGTATATTTTCACCTAAATTAGCAAGAGTTGTGGAACGTCTTTGAACAAATTCTTGACCCTAACCTAAGTAAATCCCAAGCTAGGGTTAGGGTTAGGATTCCCACAAAACGTAGACAATTTTTGATGGCATGGATGCGTTTTAGGACAGAAAAGAAATTTAGGAAAGGTGCAATGACAGCGTTATCTTCACTTTTTTTTCTCACCTATATGGCTGTATACACTGCATTGACATACAATGGAATGTTGTCCATGTAGCCCTAAAACCAAAAGACTCAAAGAAAGCAATTATATGATTCAAACGCTTGCATTTGGCATTTAATAAACAGGCATTTTAACAAATAAAGTCAAAATTTATGCGGTATCCCTCACTCCTAGCCTACTATGAGCCTGAAACCATGCTTATTGAGTGCACAATTCAGCCTAAAATTCAAATTACACAACACTTGTCAAAAATAGAATTTCACCATAGTTCATGCATTCCCTTTGGTTGGGTGAGGTTGCTTAGTCATTTCAGGCAAATATTTGCATTTCGTGAAGTATATTTTCACCTAAATTAGCAAGGAATTGTGGAACGTCTTTGAACAAATTCTTAACCCTAACCTAGATAAATCCCAAGCTAGGGTTAGGGTTAGGATTCCCACAAAACGTAGTTAATTTTTGATGGCATGGATGCGTTTTAGGACAGAAAAGAAATTTAGGAAAGGTGCTATGACAGTGTTATCTTCACTTTTTTTTCTCACCTATATGGCTGTATACACTGCATTGACATACAATGGAATGTTGTCCATGTAGCCCTAAAACCAAAAGACTCAAAGAAAGCAATTATATGATTCAAACGCTTGCATTTGGCATTGAATAAACAGGCATATTAACAAATAAAGTCAAAGCTTATGGGGTATCCCTCACTCCTAGCCTACTATAAGCCTGAAACCATGCTTATTGAGTGCACAATTCAGCCTAAAATTCCAATTACACAACACTTGTCAAAAATAGAATTTCACCATACTTCATGCATTCCCTTTGGTTGGGTGAGGTTGCTTAGTCATTTCAGGCAAATATTTGCATTCCGTGAAGTATATTTTCACCTAAATTAGCAAAGAATTGTGGAACGTCTTTGAACAAATTCTTAACCCTAACCTAGGTAAATCCCAAGCTAGGGTTAGGGTTAGGATTCCCACAAAACGTAGTCAATTTTTGATGGCATGGATGCGTTTTAGGACAGAAAAGAAATTTAGGAAAGGTGCTATGACAGTGTTATCTTCACTTTTTTTTCTCACCTATATGGCTGTATACACTGCATTGACATACAATGGAATGTTGTCCATGTAGCCCTAAAACCAAAAGACTCAAAGAAAGCAATTATATGATTCAAACGCTTGCATTTGGCATTGAATACACAGGCATATTAACAAATAAAGTCAAAACTTATGGGGTATCCCTCACTCCTAGCCTACTATAAGCCTGAAACCATGCTTATTGAGTGCACAATTCAGCCTAAAATTCCAATTACACAACACTTGTCAAAAATAGAATTTCACCATAGTTCATGCATTCCCTTTGGTTGGGTGAGGTTGCTTAGTCATTTCAGGCAAATATTTGCATTCCGTGAAGTATATTTTCACCTAAATTAGCAAAGAATTGTGGAACGTCTTTGAACAAATTCTTAACCCTAACCTAGGTAAATCCCAAGCTAGGGTTAGGGTTAGGATTCCCACAAAACGTAGACAATTTTTGATGGCATGGATGCGTTTTAGGATAGAAAAGAAATTTAGGAAAGGTGCTATGACAGTGTTATCTTCACTTTTTTTTCTCACCTATATGGCTGTATACACTGCATTGACATACAATGGAATGTTGTCCATGTAGCCCTAAAACCAAAAGACTCAAAGAAAGCAATTATATGATTCAAACGCTTGCATTTGGCATTTAATAAACAGGCATATTAACAAATAAAGTCAAAATTTATGCGGTATCCCTCACTCCTAGCCTACTATGAACCTGAAACCATGCTTATTGAGTGCACAATTCAGCCTAAAATTCAAATTACACAACACTTGTCAAAAATAAAATTTCACTATAGTTCATGCGTTCCCTTTGGTTGGGTGAGGTTGCTTAGTCATTTCAGGCAAATATTTGCATTCCATGAAGTATATTTTCACCTAAATTAGCAAAGAATTGTGGAAAGTCTTTGAACAAATTCTTAACCCTAACCTAGGTAAATCCCAAGCTAGGGTTAGGGTTAGGATTCCAACAAAACATAGACAATTTTTGATGGCATGGATGCGTTTTAGGACAGAAAACGAATTTAGGAAAGGTGCTATGACAGTGTTATCTACACTTATTTTTCTCACCTATATGGCTGTATACACTGCATTGACATACAATGGAATGTTGTCCATGTTGCCCTAAAACCAAAAGACTGAAAGAAAGCAATTATATGATTCAAACGCTTGCATATGGCATTGAATACACAGGCATATTAACAAATAAAGTCAAAATTTATGCGGTATCCCTCACTCCTAGCCTACTATAAGCCTGAAACCATGCTTATTGAGAGCACAATTCAGCCTAACATTCCAATTACACAACACTTGTCAAAAATAGAATTTCACCATACTTCATGCATTCCCTTTGGTTAGGTGAGGTTGCTTAGTCATTTCAGGCAAATATTTGGATTCTGTGAAGTATATTTTTACCTAAATTAGCAAGGAATTGTGGAAAGTCTTTGAACAAATTCTTAACCCTAACCTAGGTAAATCCCAAGCTAGGGTTAGGGTTAGGATTCCCACAAAACGTAGTCAATTTTTGATGGCATGGATGCGTTTTAGGACAGAAAAGAAATTTAGGAAAGGTGCTATGACAGTGTTATCTTCACTTTTTTTTCTCACCTATATGGCTGTATACACTGCATTGACATACAATGGAATGTTGTCCATGTAGCCCTAAAACCAAAAGACTCAAAGAAAGCAATTATATGATTCAAACGCTTGCATTTGGCATTGAATAAACAGGCATATTAACAAATAAAGTCAAAGCTTATGGGGTATCCCTCACTCCTAGCCTACTATAAGCCTGAAACCATGCTTATTGAGTGCACAATTCAGCCTAAAATTCAAATTACACAACACTTGTCAAAAATAGAATTTCACCATAGTTCATGCATTCCCTTTGGTTGGGTGAGGTTGCTTAGTCATTTCAGGCAAATATTTGCATTCCGTGAAGTATATTTTCACCTAAATTAGCAAGGAATTGTGGAACGTCTTTGAACAAATTCTTAACCCTAACCTAGGTAAATCCCAAGCTAGGGTTAGGGTTAGGATTCCCACAAAACGTAGTCAATTTTTGATGGCATGGATGCGTTTTAGGACAGAAAAGAAATTTAGGAAAGGTGCTATGACAGTGTTATCTTCACTTTTTTTTCTCACCTATATGGCTGTATACACTGCATTGACATACAACGGAATGTTGTCCATGTAGCCCGAAAACCAAAAGACTCAAAGAAAGCAATTATATGATTCAAACGCTTGCATTTGGCATTGAATACACAGGCATATTAACAAATAAAGTCAAAGCTTATGGGGTATCCCTCACTCCTAGCCTACTATAAGCCTGAAACCATGCTTATTGAGTGCACAATTCAGCCTAAAATTCCAATTACACAACACTTGTCAAAAATAGAATTTCACCATACTTCATGCATTCCCTTTGGTTGGGTGAGGTTGCTTAGTCATTTCAGGCAAATATTTGCATTCCGTGAAGTATATTTTCACCTAAATTAGCAAAGAATTGTGGAACGTCTTTGAACAAATTCTTAACCCTAACCTAGGTAAATCCCAAGCTAGGGTTAGGGTTAGGATTCTCACAAAACGTAGTCAATTTTTGATGGCATGGATGCGTTTTAGGACAGAAAAGAAATTTAGGAAAGGTGCTATGACAGTGTTATCTTCACTTTTTTTTCTCACCTATATGGCTGTATACACTGCATTGACATACAATGGAATGTTGTCCATGTAGCCCTAAAACCAAAAGACTCAAAGAAAGCAATTATATGATTCAAACGCTTGCATTTGGCATTGAATACACAGGCATATTAACAAATAAAGTCAAAACTTATGGGGTATCCCTCACTCCTAGCCTACTATAAGCCTGAAACCATGCTTATTGAGTGTACAATTCAGCCTAAAATTCCAATTACACAACACTTGTCAAAAATAGAATTTCACCATAGTTCATGCATTCCCTTTGGTTGGGTGAGGTTGCTTAGTCATTTCAGGCAAATATTTGCATTCCGTGAAGTATATTTTCACCTAAATTAGCAAAGAATTGTGGAACGTCTTTGAACAAATTCTTAACCCTAACCTAGGTAAATCCCAAGCTAGGGTTAGGGTTAGGATTCCCACAAAACGTAGACAATTTTTGATGGCATGGATGCGTTTTAGGATAGAAAAGAAATTTAGGAAAGGTGCTATGACAGTGTTATCTTCACTTTTTTTTCTCACCTATATGGCTGTATACACTGCATTGACATACAATGGAATGTTGTCCATGTAGCCCTAAAACCAAAAGACTCAAAGAAAGCAATTATATGATTCAAACGCTTGCATTTGGCATTTAATAAACAGGCATATTAACAAATAAAGTCAAAGCTTATGGGGTATCCCTCACTCCTAGCCTACTATGAACCTGAAACCATGCTTATTGAGTGCACAATTCAGCCTAAAATTCAAATTACACAACACTTGTCAAAAATAGAATTTCACCATAGTTCATGCGTTCCCTTTGGTTGGGTGAGGTTGCTTAGTCATTTCAGGCAAATATTTGCATTCCATGAAGTATATTTTCACCTAAATTAGCAAAGAATTGTGGAAAGTCTTTGAACAAATTCATAACCCTAACCTAGGTAAATCCCAAGCTAGGGTTAGGGTTAGGATTCCAACAAAACATAGACAATTTTTGATGGCATGGATGCGTTTTAGGACAGAAAACGAATTTAGGAAAGGTGCTATGACAGTGTTATCTACACTTATTTTTCTCACCTATATGGCTGTATACACTGCATTGACATACAATGGAATGTTGTCCATGTTGCCCTAAAACCAAAAGACTGAAAGAAAGCAATTATATGATTCAAACGCTTGCATATGGCATTGAATACACAGGCATATTAACAAATAAAGTCAAAATTTATGCGGTATCCCTCACTCCTAGCCTACTATAAGCCTGAAACCATGCTTATTGAGAGCACAATTCAGCCTAACATTCCAATTACACAACACTTGTCAAAAATAGAATTTCACCATACTTCATGCATTCCCTTTGGTTAGGTGAGGTTGCTTAGTCATTTCAGGCAAATATTTGGATTCTGTGAAGTATATTTTTACCTAAATTAGCAAGGAATTGTGGAAAGTCTTTGAACAAATTCTTAACCCTAACCTAGGTAAAACCCAAGCTAGGGTTAGGGTTAGGATTCCCACAAAACGTAGTCAATTTTTGATGGCATGGATGCGTTTTAGGACAGAAAAGGAATTTAGGAAAGGTGCTATGACAGTGTTATCTTCACTTTTTTTTCTCACCTATATGGCTGTATACACTGCATTGACATACAATGGAATGTTGTCCATGTAGCCCTAAAACCAAAAGACTCAAAGAAAGCAATTATATGATTCAAACGCTTGCATTTGGCATTTAATAAACAGGCATATTAACAAATAAAGTCAAAATTTATGCGGTATCCCTCACTCCTAGCCTACTATGAGCCTGAAACCATGCTTATTAAGTGCACAATTCAGCCTAAAATTCAAATTACACAACACTTGTCAAAAATAGAATTTCACCATAGTTCATGCATTCCCTTTGGTTGGGTGAGGTTGCTTAGTCATTTCAGGCAAATATTTGCATTTCGTGAAGTATATTTTCACCTAAATTAGCAAGGAATTGTGGAACGTCTTTGAACAAATTCTTAACCCTAACCTAGGTAAATCCCAAGCTAGGGTTAGGGTTAGGATTCCCACAAAAGGTAGTCAATTTTTGATGGCATGGATGCGTTTTAGGACAGAAAAGAAATTTAGGAAAGGTGCTATGACAGTGTTATCTTCACTTTTTTTTCTCACCTATATGGCTGTATATACTGCATTGACATACAATGGAATGTTGTCCATGTAGCCCGAAAACCAAAAGACTCAAAGAAAGCAATTAAATGATTCAAACGCTTGCATTTGGCATTGAATACACAGGCATATTAACAAATAAAGTCAAAGCTTATGGGGTATCCCTCACTCCTAGCCTACTATAAGCCTGAAACCATTCTTATTGAGTGCACAATTCAGCCTAAAATTCCAATTACACAACACTTGTCAAAAATAGAATTTCACCATAGTTCCTGCATTCCCTTTGGTTGGGTGAGGTTGCTTAGTCATTTCAGGCAAATATTTGCATTTCGTGAAGTATATTTTCACCTAAATTAGCATGGAATTGTGGAACGTCTTTGAACAAATTCTTAACCCTAACCTAGATAAATCCCAAGCTAGGGTTAGGGTTAGGATTCCCACAAAACGTAGTTAATTTTTGATGGCATGGATGCGTTTTAGGACAGAAAAGAAATTTAGGAAAGGTGCTATGACAGTGTTATCTTCACTTTTTTTTCTCACCTATATGGCTGTATACACTGCATTGACATACAATGGAATGTTGTCCATGTAGCCCAAAAACCAAAAGACTCAAAGAAAGCAATTATATGATTCAAACGCTTGCATTTGGCATTGAATAAACAGGCATATTAACAAATAAAGTCAAAGCTTATGGGGTATCCCTCACTCCTAGCCTACTATAAGCCTGAAACCATGCTTATTGAGTGCACAATTCAGCCTAAAATTCCAATTACACAACACTTATCAAAAATAGAATTTCACCATACTTCATGCATTCCCTTTGGTTAGGTGAGGTTGCTTAGTCATTTCAGGCAAATATTTGGATTCTGTGAAGTATATTTTTACCTAAATTAGCAAGGAATTGTGGAAAGTCTTTGAACAAATTCTTAAACCTAACCTAGGTAAATCCCAAGCTAGGGTTAGGGTTAGGATTCCCACAAAACGTAGACAATTTTTGATGGCATGGATGCGTTTTAGGACAGAAAAGAAATTTAGGAAAGGTGCTATGACAGTGTTATCTTCACTTTTTTTTCTCACCTATATGGCTGTATACACTGCATTGACATACAATGGAATGTTGTCCATGTAGCCCTAAAACCAAAAGACTCAAAGAAAGCAATTATATGATTCAAACGCTTGCATTTGGCATTTAATAAACAGGCATATTAACAAATAAAGTCAAAATTTATGCGGTATCCCTCACTCCTAGCCTACTATGAGCCTGAAACCATGCTTATTGAGTGCACAATTCAGCCTAAAATTCCAATTACACAACACTTGTCAAAAATAGAATTTCACCATAGTTCATGCATTCCCTTTGGTTGGGTGAGGTTGCTTAGTCATTTCAGGCAAATATTTACATTTCGTGAAGAATATTTTCACCTAAATTAGCAAGGAATTGTGGAACGTCTTTGAACAAATTCTTAACCCTAACCTAGGTAAATCCCAAGCTAGGGTTAGGGTTAGGATTCCCACAAAACGTAGTCAATTTTTGATGGCATGGATGCGTTTTAGGACAGAAAAGAAATTTAGGAAAGGTGCTATGACAGTGTTATCTTCACTTTTTTTTCTCACCTATATGGCTGTATACACTGCATTGACATACAATGGAATGTTGTCCATGTAGCCCGAAAACCAAAAGACTCAAAGAAAGCAATTATATGATTCAAACGCTTGCATTTGGCATTGAATACACAGGCATATTAACAAATAAAGTCAAAGCTTATGGGGTATCCCTCACTCCTAGCCTACTATAAGCCTGAAACCATGCTTATTGAGTGCACAATTCAGCCTAAAATTCCAATTACACAACACTTGTCAAAAATAGAATTTCACCATAGTTCATGCATTCCCTTTGGTTGGGTGAGGTTGCTTAGTCATTTCAGGCAAATATTTGCATTCCGTGAAGTATATTTTCACCTAAATTAGCAAAGAATTGTGGAATGTCTTTGAACAAATTCTTAACCCTAACCTAGGTAAATCCCAAGCTAGGGTTAGGGTTAGGATTCCCACAAAATGTAGACAATTTTTGATGGCATGGATGCGTTTTAGGATAGAAAAGAAATTTAGGAAAGGTGCTATGACAGTGTTATCTTCACTTTTTTTTCTCACCTATATGGCTGTATACACTGCATTGACATACAATGGAATGTTATCCATGTAGCCCTAAAACCAAAAGACTCAAAGAAAGCAATTATATGATTCAAACGCTTGCATTTGGCATTTAATAAACAGGCATATTAACAAATAAAGTCAAAATTTATGCGGTATCCCTCACTCCTAGCCTACTATGAACCTGAAACCATGCTTATTGAGTGCACAATTCAGCCTAAAATTCAAATTACACAACACTTGTCAAAAATAGAATTTCACCATAGTTCATGCGTTCCCTTTGGTTGGGTGAGGTTGCTTAGTCATTTCAGGCAAATATTTGCATTCCATGAAGTATATTTTCACCTAAATTAGCAAAGAATTGTGGAAAGTCTTTGAACAAATTCTTAACCCTAACCTAGGTAAATCCCAAGCTAGGGTTAGGGTTAGGATTCCAACAAAACATAGACAATTTTTGATGGCATGGATGCGTTTTAGGACAGAAAACGAATTTAGGAAAGGTGCTATGACAGTGTTATCTTCACTTTTTTTTCTCACCTATATGGCTGTATACACTGCATTGACATACAATGGAATGTTGTCCATGTAGCCCTAAAACCAAAAGAGTCAAAGAAAGCAATTATATGATTCAAACGCTTGCATTTGGCATTTAATAAACTGGCATATTAACAAATAAAGTCAAAATTTATGCGGTATCCCTCACTCCTAGCCTACTATGAGCCTGAAACCATACTTATTGAGTGCACAATTCAGCCTAAAATTCCAATTACACAACACTTGTCAAAAATAGAATTTCACCATAGTTCATGCATTCCCTTTGGTTGGGTGAGGTTGCTTAGTCATTTCAGGCAAATATTTGCATTTCGTGAAGTATATTTTCACCTAAATTAGCAAGGAATTGTGGAACGTCTTTGAACAAATTCTTAACCCTAACCTAGGTAAATCCCAAGCTAGGGTTAGGGTTAGGATTCCCACAAAACGTAGTCAATTTTTGATGGCATGGATGCGTTTTAGGACAGAAAAGAAATTTAGAAAAAGTGCTATGACAGTGTTATCTTCACTTTTTTTTCTCACCTATATGGCTGTATACACTGCATTGACATACAATGGAATGTTGTCCATGTAGCCCTAAAACCAAAAGACTGAAAGAAAGCAATTATATGATTCAAACGCTTGCATATGGCATTGAATACACAGGCATATTAACAAATAAAGTCAAAATTTATGCGGTATCCCTCACTCCTAGCCTACTATAAGCCTGAAACCATGCTTATTGAGAGCACAATTCAGCCTAAAATTCCAATTACACAACACTTGTCAAAAATAGAATTTCACCATACTTCATGCATTCCCTTTGGTTGGGTGAGGTTGCTTAGTCATTTCAGGCAAATATTTGCATTCCGTGAAGTATATTTTCACCTAAATTAGCAAAGAATTGTGGAACGTCTTTGAACAAATTCTTAACCCTAACCTAGGTAAATCCCAAGCTAGGGTTAGGGTTAGGATTCCCACAAAACGTAGACAATTTTTGATGGCATGGATGCGTTTTAGGACAGAAAACGAATTTAGGAAAGGTGCAATGACAGTGTTATCTTCACTTTTTTTTCTCACCTATATGGCTGTATACACTGCATTGACATACAATGGAATGTTGTCCATGTAGCCCTAAAACCAAAAGAGTCAAAGAAAGCAATTATATGATTCAAACGCTTGCATTTGGCATTTAATAAACAGGCATATTAACAAATAAAGTCAAAATTTATGCGGTATCCCTCACTCCTAGCCTACTATGAGCCTGAAACCATACTTATTGAGTGCACAATTCAGCCTAAAATTCCAATTACACAACACTTGTCAAAAATAGAATTTCACCATAGTTCATGCATTCCCTTTGGTTGGGTGAGGTTGCTTAGTCATTTCAGGCAAATATTTGCATTTCGTGAAGTATATTTTCACCTAAATTAGCAAGGAATTGTGGAACGTCTTTGAACAAATTCTTAACCCTAACCTAGGTAAATCCCAAGCTAGGGTTAGGGTTAGGATTCCCACAAAACGTAGTCAATTTTTGATGGCATGGATGCGTTTTAGGACAGAAAAGAAATTTAGAAAAAGTGCTATGACAGTGTTATCTTCACTTTTTTTTCTCACCTATATGGCTGTATACACTGCATTGACATACAATGGAATGTTGTCCATGTAGCCCGAAAACCAAAAGACTCAAAGAAAGCAATTATATGATTCAAACGCTTGCATATGGCATTGAATACACAGGCATATTAACAAATAAAGTCAAAATTTATGCGGTATCCCTCACTCCTAGCCTACTATAAGCCTGAAACCATGCTTATTGAGAGCACAATTCAGCCTAAAATTCCAATTACACAACACTTGTCAAAAATAGAATTTCACCATACTTCATGCATTCCCTTTGGTTGGGTGAGGTTGCTTAGTCATTTCAGGCAAATATTTGCATTCCGTGAAGTATATTTTCACCTAAAATAGCAAAGAATTGTGGAAAGTCTTTGAACAAATTCTTAACCCTAACCTAGGTAAATCCCAAGCTAGGGTTAGGGTTAGGATTCCAACAAAACATAGACAATTTTTGATGGCATGGATGCGTTTTAGGACAGAAAACGAATTTAGGAAAGGTGCTATGACAGTGTTATCTACACTTATTTTTCTCACCTATATGGCTGTATACACTGCATTGACATACAATGGAATGTTGTCCATGTAGCCCTAAAACCAAAAGAGTCAAAGAAAGCAATTATATGATTCAAACGCTTGCATATGGCATTGAATACACAGGCATATTAACAAATAAAGTCAAAATTTATGCGGTATCCCTCACTCCTAGCCTACTATAAGCCTGAAACCATGCTTATTGAGAGCACAATTCAGCCTAAAATTCCAATTACACAACACTTGTCAAAAATAGAATTTCACCATACTTCATGCATTCCCTTTGGTTGGGTGAGGTTGCTTAGTCATTTCAGGCAAATATTTGCATTCCGTGAAGTATATTTTCACCTAAATTAGCAAAGAATTGTGGAACGTCTTTGAACAAATTCTTAACCCTAACCTAGGTAAATCCCAAGCTAGGGTTAGGGTTAGGATTCCCACAAAACGTAGACAATTTTTGATGGCATGGATGCGTTTTAGGACAGAAAAGAAATTTAGTGAAGGTGCAATGACAGTGTTATCTTCACTTTTTTTTCTCACCTATATGGCTGTATACACTGCATTGACATACAATGGAATGTTGTCCATGTAGCCCTAAAACCAAAAGACTGAAAGAAAGCAATTATATGATTCAAACGCTTGCATATGGCATTGAATACACAGGCATATTAACAAATAAAGTCAAAATTTATGCGGTATCCCTCACTCCTAGCCTACTATAAGCCTGAAACCATGCTTATTGAGAGCACAATTCAGCCTAAAATTCCAATTACACAACACTTGTCAAAAATAGAATTTCACCATACTTCATGCATTCCCTTTGGTTGGGTGAGGTTGCTTAGTCATTTCAGGCAATTATTTGCATTCCGTGAAGTATATTTTCACCTAAATTCGCAAAGAATTGTGGAACGTCTTTGAACAAATTCTTAACCCTAACCTAGGTAAATCCCAAGCTAGGGTTAGGGTTAGGATTCCCACAAAACGTAGACAATTTTTGATGGCATGGATGCGTTTTAGGACAGAAAAGAAATTTAGTGAAGGTGCAATGACAGTGTTATCTTCACTTTTTTTTCTCACCTATATGGCTGTATACACTGCATTGACATACAATGGAATGTTGTCCATGTAGCCCTAAAACCAAAAGACTCAAAGAAAGCAATTATATGATTCAAACGCTTGCATTTGGCATTTAATAAACAGGCATATTAACAAATAAAGTCAAAATTTATGCGGTATCCCTCACTCCTAGCCTACTATGAGCCTGAAACCATACTTATTGAGTGCACAATTCAGCCTAAAATTCAAATTACACAACACTTGTCAAAAATAGAATTTCACCATAGTTCATGCATTCCCTTTGGTTGGGTGAGGTTGCTTAGTCATTTCAGGCAAATATTTGCATTTCGTGAAGTATATTTTCACCTAAATTAGCAAGGAATTGTGGAACGTCTTTGAACAAATTCTTAACCCTAACCTAGGTAAATCCCAAGCTAGGGTTAGGGTTAGGATTCCCACAAAACGTAGTCAATTTTTGATGGCATGGATGCGTTTTAGGACAGAAAAGAAATTTAGAAAAACTGCTATGACAGTGTTATCTTCACTTTTTCTTCTCACCTATATGGCTGTATACACTGCATTGACATACAATGGAATGTTGTCCATGTAGCCCGAAAACCAAAAGACTCAAAGAAAGCAATTATGTGATTCAAACGCTTGCATTTGGCATTGAATACACAGGCATATTAACAAATAAAGTCAAAGCTTATGGGGTATCCCTCACTCCTAGCCTACTATAAGCTTGAAACCATGCTTATTGAGTGCACAATTCAGCCTAAAATTCCAATTACACAACACTTGTCAAAAATAGAATTTCACCATACTTCATGCATTCCCTTTGGTTAGGTGAGGTTGCTTAGTCATTTCAGGCAAATATTTGGATTCTGTGAAGTATATTTTTACCTAAATTAGCAAGGAATTGTGGAAAGTCTTTGAACAAATTCTTAACCCTAACCTAGGTAAATCCCAAGCTAGGGTTAGGGTTAGGATTCCCACAAAACGTAGTCAATTTTTAATAGCATGGATGCGTTTTAGGACAGAAAAGAAATTTAGGAAAGGTGCTATGACAGTGTTATCTTCACTTTTTTTTCTCACCTATATGGCTGTATACACTGCATTGACATACAATGGAATGTTGTCCATGTAGCCCTAAAACCAAAAGACTCAAAGAAAGCAATTATATGATTAAAACGCTTGCATATGGCATTGAATACACAGGCATATTAACAAATAATGTCAAAACTTATGGGGTATCCCTCACTCCTAGCCTACTATAAGCCTGAAACCATGCTTATTGAGTGCACAATTCAGCCTAAAATTCCAATTACACAACACTTGTCAAAAATAGAATTTCACCATAGTTCATGCATTCCCTTTGGTTGGGTGAGGTTGCTTAGTCATTTCAGGCAAATATTTGCATTCCGTGAAGTATATTTTCACCTAAATTAGCAAAGAATTGTGGAACGTCTTTGAACAAATTCTTAACCCTAACCTAGGTAAATCCCAAGCTAGGGTTAGGGTTAGGATTCCCACAAAACGTAGACAATTTTTGATGGCATGGATGCGTTTTAGGACAGAAAAGAAATTTAGGAAAGGTGCAATGACAGTGTTATCTTCACTTTTTTTTCTCACCTATATGGCTGTATACACTGCTTTGACATACAATGGAATGTTGTCCATGTAGCCCTAAAACCAAAAGACTCAAAGAAAGCAATTATATGATTCAAACGCTTGCATTTGGCATTTAATAAACAGGCATATTAACAAATAAAGTCAAAATTTATGCGGTATCCCTCACTCCTAGCCTACTATGAGCCTGAAACCATGCTTATTGAGTGCACAATTCAGCCTAAAATTCAAATTACACAACACTTGTCAAAAATAGAATTTCACCATAGTTCATGCATTCCCTTTGGTTGGGTGAGGTTGCTTAGTCATTTCAGGCAAATATTTGCATTTCGTGAAGTATATTTTCACCTAAATTAGCAAGGAATTGTGGAACGTCTTTGAACAAATTCTTAACCCTAACCTAGATAAATCCCAAGCTTGGGTTAGGGTTAGGATTCCCACAAAACGTAGTTAATTTTTGATGGCATGGATGCGTTTTAGGACAGAAAAGAAATTTAGGAAAGGTGCTATGACAGTGTTATCTTCACTTTTTTTTCTCACCTATATGGCTGTATACACTGCATTGACATACAATGGAATGTTGTCCATGTAGCCCGAAAACCAAAAGACTCAAAGAAAGCAATTATATGATTCAAATGCTTGCATTTGGCATTGAATAAACAGGCATATTAACAAATAAAGTCAAAGCTTATGGGGTATCCCTCACTCCTAGCCTACTATAAGCCTGAAACCATGCTTATTGAGTGCACAATTCAGCCTAAAATTCCAATTACACAACACTTGTCAAAAATAGAATTTCACCATACTTCATGCATTCCCTTTGGTTAGGTGAGGTTGCTTAGTCATTTCAGGCAAATATTTGGATTCTGTGAAGTATATTTTTACCTAAATTAGCAAAGAATTGTGGAACGTCTTTGAACAAATTCTTAACCCTAACCTAGGTAAATCCCAAGCTAGGGTTAGGGTTAGGATTCCCACAAAACGTAGACAATTTTTGATGGCATGGATGCGTTTTAGGACAGAAAAGAAATTTAGGAAAGGTGCTATGACAGTGTTATCTTCACTTTTTTTTCTCACCTATATGGCTGTATACACTGCATTGACATACAATGGAATGTTGTCCATGTAGCCCTAAAACCAAAAGACTCAAAGAAAGCAATTATATGATTCAAACGCTTGCATTTGGCATTTAATAAACAGGCATATTAACAAATAAAGTCAAAATTTATGCGGTATCCCTCACTCCTAGCCTACTATGAACCTGAAACCATGCTTATTGAGTGCACAATTCAGCCTAAAATTCAAATTACACAACACTTGTCAAAAATAGAATTTCACCATAGTTCATGCGTTCCCTTTGGTTGGGTGAGGTTGCTTAGTCATTTCAGGCAAATATTTGCATTCTATGAAGTATATTTTCACCTAAATTAGCAAAGAATTGTGGAAAGTCTTTGAACAAATTCTTAACCCTAACCTAGGTAAATCCCAAGCTAGGGTTAGGGTTAGGATTCCAACAAAACATAGACAATTTTTGATGGCATGGATGCGTTTTAGGACAGAAAAGGAATTAAGGAAAGGTGCTATGACAGTGCTATCTTCACTTTTTTTTCTCACCTATATGGCTGTATACACTGCATTGACATACAATGGAATGTTGTCCATGTAGCCCTAAAACCAAAAGACTCAAAAAAAGCAATTATATGATTCAAACGCTTGCATTTGGCATTGAATACACAGGCATATTAACAAAGTCAAAACTTATGGGGTATCCCTCACTCCTAGCCTACTATAAGCCTGAAACCATGCTTATTGAGTGCACAATTCAGCCTAAAATTCAAATTACACAACACTTGTCAAAAATAAAATTTCACCATAGTTCATGCATTCCCTTTGGTTGGGTGAGGTTGCTTAGTCATTTCAGGCAAATATTTGCATTCCGTGAAGTATATTTTCACCTAAAAAAGCAAAGAATTGTGGAACGTCTTTGAACAAATTCTTAACCCTAACCTAGGTAAATCCCAAGCTAGGGTTAGGGTTAGGATTCCCACAAAACGTAGTCAATTTTTGATGGCATGGATGCGTTTTAGGACAGAAAAGAAATTTAGGAAAGGTGCTATGACAGTGTTATCTTCACTTTTTTTTCTCACCTATATGGCTGTATACACTGCATTGACATACAATGGAATGTTGTCCATGTAGCCCTAAAACCAAAAGACTCAAAGAAAGCAATTATATGATTCAAACGCTTGCATTTGGCATTTAATAAACAGGCATATTAACAAACAAAGTCAAAATTTATGCGGTATCCCTCACTCCTAGTCTACTATGAGCCTGAAACCATGCTTATTGAGTGCACAATTCAGCCTAAAATTCAAATTACACAACACTTGTCAAAAATAGAATTTCACCATAGTTTATGCATTCCCTTTGGTTGGGTGAGGTTGCTTAGTCAATTCAGGCAAATATTTGCATTTTGTGAAGTATATTTTCACCTAAATTAGCAAGGAATTGTGGAACGTCTTTGAACAAATTCTTAACCCTAACCTAGGTAAATCCCAAGCTAGGGTTAGGGTTAGGATTCCCACAAAACATAGTCAATTTTTGATGGCATGGATGCGTTTTAGGACAGAAAAGAAATTTAGGAAAGGTGCTATGACAGTGTTATCTTCACTTTTTTTTCTCACCTATATGGCTGTATACACTGCATTGACATACAATGGAATGTTGTCCATGTAGCCCGAAAACCAAAAGACTCAAAGAAAGCAATTATATGATTCAAACGGTTGCATTTGGCATTGAATAAACAGGCATATTAACAAATAAAGTCAAAGCTTATGGGGTATCCCTCACTCCTAGCCTACTATAAGCCTGAAACCATGCTTATTGAGTGCACAATTCAGCCTAAAATTCCAATTACACAACACTTGTCAAAACTAGAATTTCACCATACTTCATGCATTCCCTTTGGTTAGGTGAGGTTGCTTAGTCATTTCAGGCAAATATTTGGATTCTGTGAAGTATATTTTTACCTAAATTATCAAAGAATTGTGGAACGTCTTTGAACAAATTCTTAACCCTAACCTAGGTAAATCCCAAGCTAGGGTTAGGGTTAGGATTCCCACAAAACGTAGACAATTTTTGATGGCATGGATGCGTTTTAGGACAGAAAAGAAATTTAGGAAAGGTGCAATGACAGTGTTATCTTCACTTCTTTTTCTCACCTATATGGCTGTATACACTGCATTGACATACAATGGAATGTTGTCCATGTAGCCCTAAAACCAAAAGACTCAAAGAAAGCAATTATATGATTCAAACGCTTGCATTTGGCATTTAATAAACAGGCATATTAACAAATAAAGTCAAAATTTATGCGGTATCCCTCACTCCTAGCCTACTATGAGCCTGAAACCATGCTTATTGAGTGCACAATTCAGCCTAAAATTCAAATTACACAACACTTGTCAAAAATAGAATTTCACCATAGTTCATGCATTCCCAT
The DNA here is from genome assembly GCF_055471065.1 of Atractosteus spatula. Classification (NCBI taxonomy): domain Eukaryota; kingdom Metazoa; phylum Chordata; class Actinopteri; order Semionotiformes; family Lepisosteidae; genus Atractosteus; species Atractosteus spatula. The sequence goes on along the minus strand of NC_142732.1, from coordinate 5,143,936 downwards.
TGGTTGGGTGAGGTTGCTTAGTCATTTCAGGCAAATATTTGCATTTCGTGAAGTATATTTTCACCTAAATTAGCAAGGAATTGTGGAACGTCTTTGAACAAATTCTTAACCCTAACCTAGATAAATCCCAAGCTAGGGTTAGGGTTAGGATTCCCACAAAACGTAGTTAATTTTTGATGGCATGGATGCGTTTTAGGACAGAAAAGAAATTTAGGAAAGGTGCTATGACAGTGTTATCTTCACTTTTTTTTCTCACCTATATGGCTGTATACACTGCATTGACATACAATGGAATGTTGTCCATGTAACCCGAAAACCAAAAGACTCAAAGAAAGCAATTATATGATTCAAACGCTTGCATTTGGCATTGAATAAACAGGCATATTAACAAATAAAGTCAATGCTTATGGGGTATCCCTCACTCCTAGCCTACTATAAGCCTGAAACCATGCTTATTGAGTGCACAATTCAGCCTAAAATTCAAATTACACAACACTTGTCAAAAATAGAATTTCACCATAGTTCATGCGTTCCCTTTGGTTGGGTGAGGTTGCTTAGTCATTTCAGGCAAATATTTGCATTCCATGAAGTATATTTTCACCTAAATTAGCAAAGAATTGTGGAAAGTCTTTGAACAAATTCTTAACCCTAACCTAGGTAAATCCCAAGCTAGGGTTAGGGTTAGGATTCCCACAAAACGTAGACAATTTTTGATGGCATGGATGCGTTTTAGGACAGAAAAGAAATTTAGGAAAGGTGCTATGACAGTGTTATCTTCACTTTTTTTTCTCACCTATATGGCTGTATACACTGCATTGACATACAATGGAATGTTGTCCATGTAGCCCTAACACCAAAAGACTCAAATAAAGCAATTATATGATTAAAACGCTTGCATATGGCATTGAATACACAGGCATATTAACAAATAAAGTCAAAGCTTATGGGGTATCCCTCACTCCTAGCCTACTATAAGCCTGAAACCATGCTTATTGAGTGCACAATTCAGCCTAAAATTCCAATTACACAACACTTGTCAAAAATAGAATTTCACCATACTTCATGCATTCCCTTTGGTTAGGTGAGGTTGCTTAGACATTTCAGGCAAATATTTGGATTCTGTGAAGTATATTTTTACCTAAATTAGCAAGGAATTGTGGAAAGTCTTTGAACAAATTCTTAACCCTAACCTAGGTAAATCCCAAGCTAGGGTTAGGGTTAGGATTCCCACAAAATGTAGTCAATTTTTGATGGCATGGATGCGTTTTAGGACAGAAAAGAAATTTAGGAAAGGTGCTATGACAGTGTTATCTTCACTTTTTTTTCTCACCTATATGGCTGTATACACTGCATTGACATACAATGGAATGTTGTCCATGTAGCCCTAAAACCAAAAGACTCAAAGAAAGCAATTATATGATTCAAACGCTTGCATATGGCATTGAATACACATGCATATTAACAAATAAAGTCAAAACTTATGGGGTATCCCTCACTCCTAGCCTACTATAAGCCTGAAACCATGCTTATTGAGTGCACAATTCAGCCTAAAATTCAAATTACACAACACTTGTCAAAAATAGAATTTCACCATAGTTCATGCATTCCCTTTGGTTGGGTGAGGTTGCTTAGTCATTTCAGGCAAATATTTGCATTCCGTGAAGTATATTTTCACCTAAATTAGCAAAGAATTGTGGAACGTCTTTGAACAAATTCTTAACCCTAACCTAGGTAAATCCCAAGCTAGGGTTAGGGTTAGGATTCCCACAAAACGTAGACAATTTTTGATGGCATGGATGCGTTTTAGGACAGAAAAGAAATTTAGGAAAGGTGCTATGACAGTGTTATCTTCACTTTTTTTTCTCACCTATATGGCTGTATACACTGCATTGACATACAATGGAATGTTGTCCATGTAGCCCGAAAACCAAAAGACTCAAAGAAAGCAATTATATGATTCAAACGCTTGCATTTGGCATTGAATAAACAGGCATATTAACAAATAAAGTCAATGCTTATGGGGTATCCCTCACTCCTAGCCTACTATAAGCCTGAAACCATGCTTATTGAGTGCACAATTCAGCCTAAAATTCAAATTACACAACACTTGTCAAAAATAGAATTTCACCATAGTTCATGCGTTCCCTTTGGTTGGGTGAGGTTGCTTAGTCATTTCAGGCAAATATTTGCATTCCATGAAGTATATTTTCACCTAAATTAGCAAAGAATTGTGGAAAGTCTTTGAACAAATTCTTAACCCTAACCTAGGTAAATCCCAAGCTAGGGTTAGGGTTAGGATTCCAACAAAACATAGACAATTTTTGATGGCATGGATGCGTTTTAGGACAGAAAACGAATTTAGGAAAGGTGCTATGACAGTGTTATCTACACTTATTTTTCTCACCTATATGGCTGTATACACTGCATTGACATACAATGGAATGTTGTCTATGTAGCCCTAAAACCAAAAGACTGAAAGAAAGCAATTATATGATTCAAACGCTTGCATATGGCATTGAATACACAGGCATATTAACAAATAAAGTCAAAATTTATGCGGTATCCCTCACTCCTAGCCTACTATAAGCCTGAAACCATGCTTATTGAGAGCACAATTCAGCCTAAAATTCCAATTACACAACACTTGTCAAAAATAGAATTTCACCATACTTCATGCATTCCCTTTGGTTAGGTGAGGTTGCTTAGTCATTTCAGGCAAATATTTGGATTCTGTGAAGTATATTTTTACCTAAATTAGAAAGGAATTGTGGAAAGTCTTTGAACAAATTCTTAACCCTAACCTAGGTAAATCCCAAGCTAGGGTTAGGGTTAGGATTCCCACAAAACATAGTCAATTTTTGATGGCATGGATGCGTTTTAGGACAGAAAAGAAATTTAGGAAAGGTGCTATGACAGTGTTATCTTCACTTTTTTTTCTCACCTATATGGCTGTATACACTGCATTGACATACAATGGAATGTTGTCCATGTAGCCCGAAAACCAAAAGACTCAAAGAAAGCAATTATATGATTCAAACGGTTGCATTTGGCATTGAATAAACAGGCATATTAACAAATAAAGTCAAAGCTTAGGGGGTATCCCTCACTCCTAGCCTACTATAAGCCTGAAACCATGCTTATTGAGTGCACAATTCAGCCTAAAATTCCAATTACACAACACTTGTCAAAAATAGAATTTCACCATACTTCATGCATTCCCTTTGGTTAGGTGAGGTTGCTTAGTCATTTCAGGCAAATATTTGGATTCTGTGAAGTATATTTTTACCTAAATTAGCAAGGAATTGTGGAAAGTCTTTGAACAAATTCTTAACCCTAACCTAGGTAAATCCCAAGCTAGGGTTAGGGTTAGGATTCCCACAAAATGTAGTCAATTTTTGATGGCATGGATGCGTTTTAGGACAGAAAAGAAATTTAGGAAAGGTGCTATGACAGTGTTATCTTCACTTTTTTTTCTCACCTATATGGCTGTATACACTGCATTGACATACAATGGAATGTTGTCCATGTAGCCCTAAAACCAAAAGACTCAAAGAAAGCAATTATATGATTCAAACGCTTGCATTTGGCATTTAATAAACAGGCATATTAACAAATAAAGTCAAAATTTATGCGGTATCCCTCACTCCTAGCCTACTATGATCCTGAAACCATGCTTATTGAGTGCACAATTCAGCCTAAAATTCAAATTACACAACACTTGTCAAAAATAGAATTTCACCATAGTTCATGCATTCCCTTTGGTTGGGTGAGGTTGCTTAGTCATTTCAGGCAAATATTTGCATTCCGTGAAGTATATTTTCACCTAAATTAGCAAAGAATTGTGGAACGTCTTTGAACAAATTCTTAACCCTAACCTAGGTAAATCCCAAGCTAGGGTTAGGGTTAGGATTCCCACAAAACGTAGACAATTTTTGATGGCATGGATGCGTTTTAGGATAGAAAAGAAATTTAGGAAAGGTGCTATGACAGTGTTATCTTCACTTTTTTTTCTCACCTATATGGCTGTATACACTGCATTGACATACAATGGAATGTTGTCCATGTAGCCCGAAAACCAAAAGACTCAAAGAAAGCAATTATATGATTCAAACGCTTGCATTTGGCATTGAATAAACAGGCATATTAACAAATAAAGTCAAAGCTTATGGGGTATCCCTCACTCCTAGCCTACTATAAGCCTGAAACCATGCTTATTGAGTGTACAATTCAGCCTAAAATTCCAATTACACAACACTTGTCAAAAATAGAATTTCACCATACTTCATGCATTCCCTTTGGTTAGGTGAGGTTGCTTAGTCATTTCAGGCAAATATTTGGATTCTGTGAAGTATATTTTTACCTAAATTAGAAAGGAATTGTGGAAAGTCTTTGAACAAATTCTTAACCCTAACCTAGGTAAATCCCAAGCTAGGGTTAGGGTTAGGATTCCCACAAAACGTAGTCAATTTTTGATGGCATGGATGCGTTTTAGGACAGAAAAGAGATTTAGGAAAGGTGCTATGACAGTGTTATCTTCACTTTTTTTCTCACCTATATGGCTGTATACACTGCATTGACATACAACGGAATGTTGTCCATGTAGCCCTAAAACCAAAAGACTCAAAGAAAGCAATTATATGATTCAAACGCTTGCATTTGGCATTTATTAAACAGGCATATTAACAAATAAAGTCAAAATTTATGCGGTATCCCTCACTCCTAGCCTACTATGAACCTGAAACCATGCTTATTGAGTGCACAATTCAGCCTAAAATTCCAATAACACAACACTTGTCAAAAATAGAATTTCACCATAGTTCATGCATTCCCTTTGGTTGGGTGAGTTTGCTTAGTCATTTCAGGCAAATATTTGCATTCCGTGAAGTATATTTTCACCTAAATTAGCAAAGAATTGTGGAACGTCTTTGAACAAATTCTTAACCCTAACCTAGGTAAATCCCAAGCTAGGGTTAGGGTTAGGATTCCCACAAAACGTAGACAATTTTTGATGGCATGGATGCGTTTTAGGACAGAAAAGAAATTTAGGAAAGGTGCAATGACAGTGTTATCTTCACTTTTTTTTCTCACCTATATGGCTGTATACACTACATTGACATACAATGGAATTTTGTCCATGTAGCCCTAAAACCAAAAGACTCAAAGAAAGCAATTATATGATTCAAACGCTTGCATTTGGCATTTAATAAACAGGCATATTAACAAATAAAGTCAAAATTTATGCGGTATCCCTCACTCCTAGCCTACTATGAGCCTGAAACCATGCTTATTGAGTGCACAATTCAGCCTAAAATTCAAATTACACAACACTTGTCAAAAATAGAATTTCACCATAGTTCATGCATTCCCTTTGGTTGGGTGAGGTTGCTTAGTCATTTCAGGCAAATATTTGCATTTCGTGAAGTATATTTTCACCTAAATTAGCAAGGAATTGTGGAACGTCTTTGAACAAATTCTTAACCCTAACCTAGGTAAATCCCAAGCTAGGGTTAGGGTTAGGATTCCCACAAAACGTAGTCAATTTTTGATGGCATGGATGCGTTTTAGGACAGAAAAGAAATTTAGAAAAGGTGCTATGACAGTGTTATCTTCACTTTTTCTTCTCACCTATATGGCTGTATACACTGCATTGACATACAATGGAATGTTGTCCATGTAGCCCGAAAACCAAAAGACTCAAAGAAAGCAATTATATGATTCAAACGCTTGCATTTGGCATTGAATACACAGGCATATTAACAAATAAAGTCAAAGCTTATGGGGTATCCCTCACTCCTAGCCTACTATAAGCCTGAAACCATGCTTATTGAGTGCACAATTCAGCCTAAAATTCCAATTACACAACACTTGTCAAAAATAGAATTTCACCATACTTCATGCATTCCCTTTGGTTAGGTGAGGTTGCTTAGTCATTTCAGGCAAATATTTGGATTCTGTGAAGTATATTTTTACCTAAATTAGCAAGGAATTGTGGAAAGTCTTTGAACAAATTCTTAACCCTAACCTAGGTAAATCCCAAGCTAGGGTTAGGGTTAGGATTCCCACAAAACGTAGTCAATTTTTGATGGCATGGATCCGTTTTAGGACAGAAAAGAAATTTAGGAAAGGTGCTATGACAGTGTTATCTTCACTTTTTTTTCTCACCTATATGGCTGTATACACTGCATTGACATACAATGGAATGTTGTCCATGTAGCCCTAACACCAAAAGACTCAAATAAAGCAATTATATGATTAAAACGCTTGCATATGGCATTGAATACACAGGCATATTAACAAATAATGTCAAAACTTATGGGGTATCCCTCACTCCTAGCCTACTATAAGCCTGAAACCATGCTTATTGAGTGCACAATTCAGCCTAAAATTCCAATTACACAACACTTGTCAAAAATAGAATTTCACCATAGTTCATGCATTCCCTTTGGTTGGGTGAGGTTGCTTAGTCATTTCAGGCAAATATTTGCATTCCGTGAAGTATATTTTCACCTAAATTAGCAAAGAATTGTGGAACGTCTTTGAACAAATTCTTAACCCTAACCTAGGTAAATCCCAAGCTAGGGTTAGGGTTAGGATTCCCACAAAACGTAGACAATTTTTGATGGCATGGATGCGTTTTAGGACAGAAAAGAAATTTAGGAAAGGTGCTATGACAGTGTTATCTTCACTTTTTTTTCTCACCTATATGGCTGTATACACTGCATTGACATACAATGGAATGTTGTCCATGTAGCCCTAACACCAAAAGACTCAAAGAAAGCAATTATATGATTCAAACGCTTGCATTTGGCATTGAATAAACAGGCATATTAACAAATAAAGTCAATGCTTATGGGGTATCCCTCACTCCTAGCCTACTATAAGCCTGAAACCATGCTTATTGAGTGCACAATTCAGCCTAAAATTCAAATTACACAACACTTGTCAAAAATAGAATTTCACCATAGTTCATGCATTCCCTTTGGTTGGGTGAGGTTGCTTAGTCATTTCAGGCAAATATTTGCATTCCGTGAAGTATATTTTCACCTAAATTAGCAAGAGTTGTGGAACGTCTTTGAACAAATTCTTAACCCTAACCTAAGTAAATCCCAAGCTAGAGTTAGGGTTAGGATTCCCACAAAACGTAGACAATTTTTGATGGCATGGATGCGTTTTAGGACAGAAAAGAAATTTAGGAAAGGTGCAATGACAGTGTTATCTTCACTTCTTTTTCTCACCTATATGGCTGTATACACTGCATTGACATACAATGGAATGTTGTCCATGTAGCCCGAAAACCAAAAGACTCAAAGAAAGCAATTATATGATTCAAACGGTTGCATTTGGCATTGAATAAACAGGCATATTAACAAATAAAGTCAAAGCTTATGGGGTATCCCTCACTCCTAGCCTACTATAAGCCTGAAACCATGCTTATTGAGTGCACAATTCAGCCTAAAATTCCAATTACACAACACTTGTCAAAAATAGAATTTCACCATACTTCATGCATTCCCTTTGGTTAGGTGAGGTTGCTTAGTCATTTCAGGCAAATATTTGGATTCTGTGAAGTATATTTTTACCTAAATTAGCAAGGAATTGTGGAAAGTCTTTGAACAAATTCTTAACCCTAACCTAGGTAAATCCCAAGCTAGGGTTAGGGTTAGGATTCCCACAAAATGTAGTCAATTTTTGATGGCATGGATGCGTTTTAGGACAGAAAAGAAATTTAGGAAAGGTGCTATGACAGTGTTATCTTCACTTTTTTTTCTCACCTATATGGCTGTATACACTGCATTGACATACAATGGAATGTTGTCCATGTAGCCCTAAAACCAAAAGACTCAAAGAAAGCAATTATATGATTCAAACGCTTGCATTTGGCATTTAATAAACAGGCATATTAACAAATAAAGTCAAAATTTATGCGGTATCCCTCACTCCTAGCCTACTACGATCCTGAAACCATGCTTATTGAGTGCACAATTCAGCCTAAAATTCCAATTACACAACACTTGTCAAAAATAGAATTTCACCATAGTTCATGCATTCCCTTTGGTTGGGTGAGGTTGCTTAGTCATTTCAGGCAAATATTTGCATTCCGTGAAGTATATTTTCACCTAAATTAGCAAAGAATTGTGGAAAGTCTTTGAACAAATTCTTAACCCTAACCTAGGTAAATCCCAAGCTAGGGTTAGGGTTAGGATTCCAACAAAACATAGACAATTTTTGATGGCATGGATGCGTTTTAGGACAGAAAACGAATTTAGGAAAGGTGCTATGACAGTGTTATCTACACTTATTTTTCTCACCTATATGGCTGTATACACTGCATTGACATACAATGGAATGTTGTCCATGTAGCCCTAAAACCAAAAGACTGAATGAAAGCAATTATATGATTCAAACGCTTGCATATGGCATTGAATACACAGGCATATTAACAAATAAAGTCAAAATTTATGCGGTATCCCTCACTCCTAGCCTACTATAAGCCTGAAACCATGCTTATTGAGAGCACAATTCAGCCTAAAATTCCAATTACACAACACTTGTCAAAAATAGAATTTCACCATACTTCATGCATTCCCTTTGGTTAGGTGAGGTTGCTTAGTCATTTCAGGCAAATATTTGGATTCTGTGAAGTACATTTTTACCTAAATTAGCAAGGAATTGTGGAAAGTCTTTGAACAAATTCTTAACCCTAAGCTAGGTAAATCCCAAGCTAGGGTTAGGGTTAGGATTCCCACAAAACGTAGTCAATTTTTGATGGCATGGATGCGTTTTAGGACAGAAAAGAAATTTAGGAAAGGTGCTATGACAGTGCTATCTTCACTTTTTTTTTCTCACCTATATGGCTGTATACACTGCATTGACATACAATGGAATGTTGTCCATGTAGCCCTAAAACCAAAAGACTCAAAGAAAGCAATTATATGATTCAAACGCTTGCATTTGGCATTGAATACACAGGCATATTAACAAAAAAAGTCAAAACTTATGGGGTATCCCTCACTCCTAGCCTACTATAAGCCTGAAACCATGCTTATTGAGTGCACAATTCAGCCTAAAATTCAAATTACACAACACTTGTCAAAAATAGAATTTCACCATAGTTCATGCATTCCCTTTGGTTGGGTGAGGTTGCTTAGTCATTTCAGGCAAATATTTGCATTCCGTGAAGTATATTGTCACCTAAATTAGCAAAGAATTGTGGAACGTCTTTGAACAAATTCTTAACCCTAACCTAGGTAAATCCCAAGCTAGGGTTAGGGTTAGGATTCCAACAAAACATAGACAATTTTTGATGGCATGGATGCGTTATAGGACAGAAAACGAATTTAGGAAAGGTGCTATGACAGTGTTATCTACACTTATTTTTCTCACCTATATGGCTGTATACACTGCATTGACATACAATGGAATGTTGTCTATGTAGCCCTAAAACCAAAAGACTGAAAGAAAGCAATTATATGATTCAAACGCTTGCATATGGCATTGAATACACAGGCATATTAACAAATAAAGTCAAAATTTATGCGGTATCCCTCACTCCTAGCCTACTATAAGCCTGAAACCATGCTTATTGAGAGCACAATTCAGCCTAAAATTCCAATTACACAACACTTGTCAAAAATAGAATTTCACCATACTTCATGCATTCCCTTTGGTTAGGTGAGGTTGCTTAGTCATTTCAGGCAAATATTTGGATTCTGTGAAGTATATTTTTACCTAAATTAGAAAGGAATTGTGGAAAGTCTTTGAACAAATTCTTAACCCTAACCTAGGTAAATCCCAAGCTAGGGTTAGGGTTAGGATTCCCACAAAACGTAGACAATTTTTGATGGCATGGATGCGTTTTAGGATAGAAAAGAAATTTAGGAAAGGTGCTATGACAGTGTTATCTTCACTTTTTTTTCTCACCTATATGGCTGTATACACTGCATTGACATACAATGGAATGTTGTCCATGTAGCCCTAAAACCAAAAGACTCAAAGAAAGCAATTATATGATTCAAACGCTTGCATTTGGCATTGAATAAACAGGCATATTAACAAATAAAGTCAATGCTTATGGGGTATCCCTCACTCCTAGCCTACTATAAGCCTGAAACCATGCTTATTGAGTGCACAATTCAGCCTAAAATTCAAATTACACAACACTTGTCAAAAATAGAATTTCACCATAGTTCATGCGTTCCCTTTGGTTGGGTGAGGTTGCTTAGTCATTTCAGGCAAATATTTGCATTCCATGAAGTATATTTTCACCTAAATTAGCAAAGAATTGTGGAAAGTCTTTGAACAAATTCTTAACCCTAACCTAGGTAAATCCCAAGCTAGGGTTAGGGTTAGGATTCCCACAAAACGTAGACAATTTTTGATGGCATGGATGCGTTTTAGGACAGAAAAGAAATTTAGGAAAGGTGCTATGACAGTGTTATCTTCACTTTTTTTTCTCACCTATATGGCTGTATACACTGCATTGACATACAATGGAATTTTGTCCATGTAGCCCTAACACCAAAAGACTCAAATAAAGCAATTATATGATTAAAACGCTTGCATATGGCATTGAATACACAGGCATATTAACAAATAATGTCAAAACTTATGGGGTATCCCTCACTCCTAGCCTACTATAAGCCTGAAACCATGCTTATTGAGTGCAAAATTCAGCCTAAAATTCCAATTACACAACACTTGTCAAAAATAGAATTTCACCATAGTTCATGCATTCCCTTTGGTTGGGTGAGGTTGCTTAGTCATTTCAGGCAAATATTTGCATTCCGTGAAGTATATTTTCACCTAAATTAGCAAGAGTTGTGGAACGTCTTTGAACAAATTCTTAACCCTAACCTAAGTAAATCCCAAGCTAGAGTTAGGGTTAGGATTCCCACAAAACGTAGACAATTTTTGATGGCATGGATGCGTTTTAGGACAGAAAAGAAATTTAGGAAAGGTGCAATGACAGTGTTATCTTCACTTCTTTTTCTCACCTATATGGCTGTATACACTGCATTGACATACAATGGAATGTTGTCCATGTAGCCCGAAAACCAAAAGACTCAAAGAAAGCAATTATATGATTCAAACGGTTGCATTTGGCATTGAATAAACAGGCATATTAACAAATAAAGTCAAAGCTTATGGGGTATCCCTCACTCCTAGCCTACTATAAGCCTGAAACCATGCTTATTGAGTGCACAATTCAGCCTAAAATTCCAATTACACAACACTTGTCAAAAATAGAATTTCACCATACTTCATGCATTCCCTTTGGTTGGGTGAGGTTGCTTAGTCATTTCAGGCAAATATTTGCATTCCGTGAAGTATATTTTCACCTAAATTAGCAAAGAATTGTGGAAAGTCTTTGAACAAATTCTTAACCCTAACCTAGGTAAATCCCAAGCTAGGGTTAGGGTTAGGATTCCAACAAAACATAGACAATTTTTGATGGCATGGATGCGTTTTAGGACAGAAAACGAATTTAGGAAAGGTGCTATGACAGTGTTATCTACACTTATTTTTCTCACCTATATGGCTGTATACACTGCATTGACATACAATGGAATGTTGTCCATGTAGCCCTAAAACCAAAAGACTGAAAGAAAGCAATTATATGATTCAAACGCTTGCATATGGCATTGAATACACAGGCATATTAACAAATAAAGTCAAAATTTATGCGGTATCCCTCACTCCTAGCCTACTATAAGCCTGAAACCATGCTTATTGAGAGCACAATTCAGCCTAAAATTCCAATTACACAACACTTGTCAAAAATAGAATTTCACCATACTTCATGCATTCCCTTTGGTTAGGTGAGGTTGCTTAGTCATTTCAGGCAAATATTTGGATTCTGTGAAGTATATTTTTACCTAAATTAGAAAGGAATTGTGGAAAGTCTTTGAACAAATTCTTAACCCTAACCTAGGTAAATCCCAAGCTAGGGTTAGGGTTAGGATTCCCACAAAACGTAGACAATTTTTGATGGCATGGATGCGTTTTAGGATAGAAAAGAAATTTAGGAAAGGTGCTATGACAGTGTTATCTTCACTTTTTTTTCTCACCTATATGGCTGTATACACTGCATTGACATACAATGGAATGTTGTCCATGTAGCCCTAAAACCAAAAGACTCAAAGAAAGCAATTATATGATTCAAACGCTTGCATTTGGCATTGAATAAACAGGCATATTAACAAATAAAGTCAATGCTTATGGGGTATCCCTCACTCCTAGCCTACTATAAGCCTGAAACCATGCTTATTGAGTGCAAAATTCAGCCTAAAATTCCAATTACACAACACTTGTCAAAAATAGAATTTCACCATAGTTCATGCATTCCCTTTGGTTGGGTGAGGTTGCTTAGTCATTTCAGGCAAATATTTGCATTCCGTGAAGTATATTTTCACCTAAATTAGCAAGAGTTGTGGAACGTCTTTGAACAAATTCTTAACCCTAACCTAAGTAAATCCCAAGCTAGAGTTAGGGTTAGGATTCCCACAAAACGTAGACAATTTTTGATGGCATGGATGCGTTTTAGGACAGAAAAGAAATTTAGGAAAGGTGCAATGACAGTGTTATCTTCACTTCTTTTTCTCACCTATATGGCTGTATACACTGCATTGACATACAATGGAATGTTGTCCATGTAGCCCGAAAACCAAAAGACTCAAAGAAAGCAATTATATGATTCAAACGGTTGCATTTGGCATTGAATAAACAGGCATATTAACAAATAAAGTCAAAGCTTATGGGGTATCCCTCACTCCTAGCCTACTATAAGCCTGAAACCATGCTTATTGAGTGCACAATTCAGCCTAAAATTCCAATTACACAACACTTGTCAAAAATAGAATTTCACCATACTTCATGCATTCCCTTTGGTTGGGTGAGGTTGCTTAGTCATTTCAGGCAAATATTTGCATTCCGTGAAGTATATTTTCACCTAAATTAGCAAAGAATTGTGGAAAGTCTTTGAACAAATTCTTAACCCTAACCTAGGTAAATCCCAAGCTAGGGTTAGGGTTAGGATTCCCACAAAACGTAGACAATTTTTGATGGCATGGATGCGTTTTAGGACAGAAAAGAAATTTAGGAAAGGTGCTATGACAGTGTTATCTTCACTTTTTTTTCTCACCTATATGGCTGTATACACTGCATTGACATACAATGGAATGTTGTCCATGTAGCCCGAAAACCAAAAGACTCAAAGAAAGCAATTATATGATTCAAACGCTTGCATTTGGCATTGAATAAACAGGCATATTAACAAATAAAGTCAATGCTTATGGGGTATCCCTCACTCCTAGCCTACTATAAGCCTGAAACCATGCTTATTGAGTGCACAATTCAGCCTAAAATTCAAATTACACAACACTTGTCAAAAATAGAATTTCACCATAGTTCATGCGTTCCCTTTGGTTGGGTGAGGTTGCTTAGTCATTTCAGGCAAATATTTGCATTCCATGAAGTATATTTTCACCTAAATTAGCAAAGAATTGTGGAAAATCTTTGAACAAATTCTTAACCCTAACCTAGGTAAATCCCAAGCTAGGGTTAGGGTTAGGATTCCAACAAAACATAGACAATTTTTGATGGTATGGATGCGTTTTAGGACAGAAAACGAATTTAGGAAAGGTGCTATGACAGTGTTATCTACACTTATTTTTCTCACCTATATGGCTGTATACACTGCATTGACATACAATGGAATGTTGTCCATGTAGCCCTAAAACCAAAAGACTCAAAGAAAGCAATTATATGATTCAAACGCTTGCATATGGCATTGAATACACAGGCATATTAACAAATAAAGTCAAAATTTATGCGGTATCCCTCACTCCTAGCCTACTATAAGCCTGAAACCATGCTTATTGAGAGCACAATTCAGCCTAAAATTCCAATTACACAACACTTGTCAAAAATAGAATTTCACCATACTTCATGCATTCCCTTTGGTTAGGGGAGGTTGCTTAGTCATTTCAGGCAAATATTTGGATTCTGTGAAGTATATTTTTACCTAAATTAGAAAGGAATTGTGGAAAGTCTTTGAACAAATTCTTAACCCTAACCTAGGTAAATCCCAAGCTAGGGTTAGGGTTAGGATTCCCACAAAACGTAGACAATTTTTGATGGCATGGATGCGTTTTAGGATAGAAAAGAAATTTAGGAAAGGTGCTATGACAGTGTTATCTTCACTTTTTTTTCTCACCTATATGGCTGTATACACTGCATTGACATACAATGGAATGTTGTCCATGTAGCCCTAAAACCAAAAGACTCAAAGAAAGCAATTATATGATTCAAACGCTTGCATTTGGCATTTAATAAACAGGCATATTAACAAATAAAGTCAAAATTTATGCGGTATCCCTCACTCCTAGCCTACTATGAACCTGAAACCATGCTTATTGAGTGCACAATTCAGTCTAAAATTCAAATTACACAACACTTGTCAAAAATAGAATTTCACCATAGTTCATGCGTTCCCTTTGGTTGGGTGAGGTTGCTTAGTCATTTCAGGCAAATATTTGCATTCCATGAAGTATATTTTCACCTAAATTAGCAAAAAATTGTGGAAAGTCTTTGAACAAATTCTTAACCCTAACCTAGGTAAATCCCAAGCTAGGGTTAGGGTTAGGATTCCAACAAAACATAGACAATTTTTGATGGCATGGATGCGTTTTAGGACAGAAAACGAATTTAGGAAAGGTGCTATGACAGTGTTATCTACACTTATTTTTCTCACCTATATGGCTGTATACACTGCATTGACATACAATGGAATGTTGTCCATGTAGCCCTAAAACCAAAAGACTCAAAGAAAGCAATTATATGATTCAAACGCTTGCATTTGGCATTTAATAAACAGGCATATTAAAAAATAAAGTCAAAATTTATGCGGTATCCCTCACTCCTAGCCTACTATAAGCCTGAAACCATGCTTATTGAGAGCACAATTCAGCCTAAAATTCCAACTACACAACACTTGTCAAAAATAGAATTTCACCATACTTCATGCATTCCCTTTGGTTAGGTGAGGTTGCTTAGTCATTTCAGGCAAATATTTGGATTCTGTGAAGTATATTTTTACCTAAATTAGCAAGGAATTGTGGAAAGTCTTTGAACAAATTCTTAACCCTAACCTAGGTAAATCCCAAGCTAGGGTTAGGGTTAGGATTCCCACAAAACGTAGTCAATTTTTGATGGCATGGATGCGTTTTAGGACAGAAAAGAAATTTAGGAAAGGTGCTATGACAGTGTTATCTTCACTTTTTTTTCTCACCTATATGGCTGTATACACTGCATTGACATACAATGGAATGTTGTCCATGTAGCCCTAAAACCAAAAGACTCAAAGAAAGCAATTATATGATTCAAACGCTTGCATTTGGCATTGAATAAACAGGCATATTAACAAATAAAGTCAAAGCTTATGGGGTATCCCTCACTCCTAGCCTACTATAAGCCTGAAACCATGCTTATTGAGTGCACAATTCAGCCTAAAATTCCAATAACACAACACTTGTCAAAAATAGAATTTCACCATAGTTCATGCATTCCCTTTGGTTGGGTGAGGTTGCTTAGTCATTTCAGGCAAATATTTGCATTCCGTGAAGTATATTTTCACCTAAATTAGCAAAGAATTGTGGAATGTCTTTGAACAAATTCTTAACCCTAACCTAGGTAAATCCCAAGCTAGGGTTAGGGTTAGGATTCCCACAAAACATAGACAAATTTTGATGGCATGGATGCGTTTTAGGACAGAAAAGAAATTTAGGAAAGGTGCAATGACAGTGTTATCTTCACTTTTTTTTCTCACCTATATGGCTGTATACACTGCATTGACATACAATGGAATGTTGTCCATGTAGCCCTAAAACCAAAAGACTCAAAGAAAGCAATTATATGATTCAAACGCTTGCATTTGGCATTTAATAAACAGGCATATTAACAAATAAAGTCAAAATTTATGCGGTATCCCTCACTCCTAGCCTACTATGAGCCTGAAACCATGCTTATTGAGTGCACAATTCAGCCTAAAATTCCAATTACACAACACTTGTCAAAAATAGAATTTCACCATAGTTCATGCATTCCCTTTGGTTGGGTGAGGTTGCTTAGTCATTTCAGGCAAATATTTGCATTTCGTTTAGTATATTTTCACCTAAATTAGCAAGGAATTGTGGAACGTCACTGAACAAATTCTTAACCCTAACCTAGGTAAATCCCAAGCTAGGGTTAGGGTTAGGATTCCCACAAAACGTAGTGAATTTTTGATGGCATGGATGCGTTTTAGGACAGAAAAGAAATTTAGAAAAGGTGCTATGACAGTGTTATCTTCACTTTTTCTTCTCACCTATATGGCTGTATACACTGCATTGACATACAATGGAATGTTGTCCATGTAGCCCGAAAACCAAAAGACTCAAAGAAAGCAATTATATGATTCAAACGCTTGCATTTGGCATTGAATACACAGGCATATTAACAAATAAAGTCAAAGCTTATGGGGTATCCCTCACTCCTAGCCTACTATAAGCCTGAAACCATGCTTATTGAGTGCACAATTCAGCCTAAAATTCCAATTACACAACACTTGTCAAAAATAGAATTTCACCATACTTCATGCATTCCCTTTGGTTAGCTGAGGTTGCTTAGTCATTTCAGGCAAATATTAGGATTCTGTGAAGTATATTTTTACATAAATTAGCAAGGAATTGTGGAAAGTCTTTGAACAAATTCTTAACCCTAACCTAGGTAAATCCCAAGCTAGGGTTAGGGTTAGGATTCCCACAAAACGTAGTCAAT
This sequence comes from Atractosteus spatula, assembly GCF_055471065.1. Classification (NCBI taxonomy): domain Eukaryota; kingdom Metazoa; phylum Chordata; class Actinopteri; order Semionotiformes; family Lepisosteidae; genus Atractosteus; species Atractosteus spatula. The sequence continues at coordinate 5,127,121 of NC_142732.1, read as the reverse complement.
TTTTGATGGCATGGATGCGTTTTAGGACAGAAAAGAAATTTAGGAAAGGTGCTATGACAGTGTTATCTTCACTTTTTTTTCTCACCTATATGGCTGTATACACTGCATTGACATACAATGGAATGTTGTCCATGTAGCCCTAACACCAAAAGACTCAAATAAAGCAATTATATGATTAAAACGCTTGCATATGGCATTGAATACACAGGCATATTAACAAATAAAGTCAAAGCTTATGGGGTATCCCTCACTCCTAGCCTACTATAAGCCTGAAACCATGCTTATTGAGTGCACAATTCAGCCTAAAATTCCAATTACACAACACTTGTCAAAAATAGAATTTCACCATACTTCATGCATTCCCTTTGGTTAGGTGAGGTTGCTTAGTCATTTCAGGCAAATATTAGGATTCTGTGAAGTATATTTTTACATAAATTAGCAAGGAATTGTGGAAAGTCTTTGAACAAATTCTTAACCCTAACCTAGGTAAATCCCAAGCTAGGGTTAGGGTTAGGATTCCCACAAAACGTAGTTAATTTTTGATGGCATGGATGCGTTTTAGGACAGAAAAGAAATTTAGGAAAGGTGCTATGACAGTGTTATCTTCACTTTTTTTTCTCACCTATATGGCTGTATACACTGCATTGACATACAATGGAATGTTGTCCATTTAGCCCTAACACCAAAAGACTCAAATAAAGCAATTATATGATTAAAACGCTTGCATATGGCATTGAATACACAGGCATATTAACAAATAATGTCAAAACTTATGGGGTATCCCTCACTCCTAGCCTACTATAAGCCTGAAACCATGCTTATTGAGTGCACAATTCAGCCTAAAATTCCAATTACACAACACTTGTCAAAAATAGAATTTCACCATAGTTCATGCATTCCCTTTGGTTGGGTGAGGTTGCTTAGTCATTTCAGGCAAATATTTGCATTCCGTGAAGTATATTTTCACCTAAATTAGCAAGAGTTGTGGAACGTCTTTGAACAAATTCTTAACCCTAACCTAAGTAAATCCCAAGCTAGGGTTAGGGTTAGGATTCCCACAAAACGTAGACAATTTTTGATGGCATGGATGCGTTTTAGGACAGAAAAGAAATTTAGGAAAGGTGCAATGACAGTGTTATCTTCACTTTTTTTTCTCACCTATATGGCTGTATACACTGCATTGACATACAATGGAATGTTGTCCATGTAGCCCGAAAAAAAAAAAACTCAAAGAAAGCAATTATATGATTCAAACGCTTGCATTTGGCATTGAATACACAGGCATATTAACAAATAAAGTCAAAGCTTATGGGGTATCCCTCACTCCTAGCCTACTATAAGCCTGAAACCATGCTTATTGAGTGCACAATTCAGCCTAAAATTCAAATTACACAACACTTGTCAAAAATAGAATTTCACCATAGTTCATGCGTTCCCTTTGGTTGGGTGAGGTTGCTTAGTCATTTCAGGCAAATATTTGCATTCCATGAAGTATATTTTCACCTAAATTAGCAAAGAATTGTGGAAAGTCTTTGAACAAATTCTTAACCCTAACCTAGGTAAATCCCAAGCTAGGGTTAGGGTTAGGATTCCAACAAAACATAGACAATTTTTGATGGCATGGATGCGTTTTAGGACAGAAAACGAATTTAGGAAAGGTGCTATGACAGTGTTATCTACACTTATTTTTCTCACCTATATGGCTGTATACACTGCATTGACATACAATGGAATGTTGTCCATGTAGCCCGAAAACCAAAAGACTGAAAGAAAGCAATTATATGATTCAAACGCTTGCATATGGCATTGAATACACAGGCATATTAACAAATAAAGTCAAAATTTATGCGGTATCCCTCACTCCTAGCCTACTATAAGCCTGAAACCATGCTTATTGAGAGCACAATTCAGCCTAAAATTCCAATTACACAACACTTGTCAAAAATAGAATTTCACCATACTTCATGCATTCCCTTTGGTTAGGTGAGGTTGCTTAGTCATTTCAGGCAAATATTTGGATTCTGTGAAGTATATTTTTACCTAAATTAGCAAGGAATTGTGGAAAGTCTTTGAACAAATTCTTAACCCTAACCTAGGTAAATCCCAAGCTAGGGTTAGGGTTAGGATTCCCACAAAACATAGTCAATTTTTGATGGCATGGATGCGTTTTAGGATAGAAAAGAAATTTAGGAAAGGTGCTATGACAGTGCTATCTTCACTTTTTTTTCTCACCTATATGGCTGTATACACTGCATTGACATACAATGGAATGTTGTCCATGTAGCCCTAAAACCAAAAGACTCAAAGAAAGCAATTATATGATTCAAACGCTTGCATTTGGCATTTAATAAACAGGCATATTAACAAATAAAGTTCAAATTTATGCGGTATCCCTCACTCCTAGCCTACTATGAACCTGAAACCATGCTTATTGAGTGCACAATTCAGCCTAAAATTCAAATTACACAACACTTGTCAAAAATAGAATTTCACCATAGTTCATGCGTTCCCTTTGGTTGGGCGAGGTTGCTTTGTCATTTCAGGCAAATATTTGCATTCCATGAAGTATATTTTCACCTAAATTAGCAAAGAATTGGGGAAAGTCTTTGAACAAATTCTTAACCCTAACCTAGGTAAATCCCAAGCTAGGGTTAGGGTTAGGATTCCCACAAAACATAGACAATTTTTGATGGCATGGATGCGTTTTAGGATAGAAAAGAAATTTAGGAAAGGTGCTATGACAGTGTTATCTTCACTTTTTTTTCTCACCTATATGGCTGTATACACTGCATTGACATACAATGGAATGTTGTCCATGTAGCCCTAAAACCAAAAGACTCAAAGAAAGCAATTATATGATTCAAACGCTTGCATTTGGCATTTAATAAACAGGCATATTAACAAATAAAGTCAAAATTTATGCGGTATCCCTCACTCCTAGCCTACTATGAGCCTGAAACTATGCTTATTGAGTGCACAATTCAGCCTAATATTCAAATTACACAACACTTGTCAAAAATAGAATTTCACCATAGTTCATGCATTCCCTTTGGTTGGGTGAGGTTGCTTAGCCATTTCAGGCAAATATTTGCATTTCGTGAAGTATATTTTCACCTAAATTAGCAAGGAATTGTGGAACGTCTTTGAACAAATTCTTAACCCTAACCTAGGTAAATCCTAAGCTAGGGTTAGGGTTAGGATTCCCACAAAATGTAGTCAATTTTTGATGGCATGGATGCGTTTTAGGACAGAAAAGAAATTTAGGAAAGGTGCTATGACAGTGTTATCTTCACTTTTTTTTCTCACCTATATGGCTGTATACACTGCATTGACATACAATGGAATGTTGTCCATGTAGCCCGAAAACCAAAAGACTCAAAGAAAGCAATTATATGATTCAAACGCTTGCATTTGGCATTGAATACACAGGCATATTAACAAATAAAGTCAAAGCTTATGGGGTATCCCTCACTCCTAGCCTACTATAAGCCTGAAACCATGCTTATTGAGTGCACAATTCAGCCTAAAATTCCAATTACACAACACTTGTCAAAAATAGAATTTCACCATACTTCATGCATTCCCTTTGGTTAGGTGAGGTTGCTTAGTCATTTCAGGCAAATATTTGGATTCTGTGAAGTATATTTTTACCTAAATTAGCAAGGAATTGTGGAAAGTCTTTGAACAAATTCTTAACCCTAACCTAAGTAAATCCCAAGCTAGGGTTAGGGTTAGGATTCCCACAAAACGTAGTCAATTTTTGATGGCATGGATGCGTTTTAGGATAGAAAAGAAATTTAGGAAAGGTGCTATGACAGTGTTATCTTCACTTTTTTTTTCTCACCTATATGGCTGTATACACTGCATTGACATACAATGGAATGTTGTCCATGTAGCCCTAAAACCAAAAGACTCAGAGAAAGCAATTATATGATTCAAACGCTTGCATTTGGCATTGAATACACAGGCATATTAACAAATAAAGTCAAAACTTATGGGGTATCCCTCACTCCTAGCCTACTATAAGCCTGAAACCATGCTTATTGAGTGCACAATTCAGCCTAAAATTCCAATTACACAACACTTGTCAAAAATAGAATTTCACCATACTTCATGCATTCCCTTTGGTTGGGTGAGGTTGCTTAGTCATTTCAGGCAAATATTTGCATTTCGTGAAGTATATTTTCACCTAAATTAGCAAAGAATTGTGGAACGTCTTTGAACAAATTCTTAACCCTAACCTAGGTAAATCCCAAGCCAGGGTTAGGGTTAGGATTCCCACAAAACGTAGACAATTTTTGATGGCATGGATGCGTTTTAGGATAGAAAAGAAATTTAGGAAAGGTGCTATGACAGTGTTATCTTCACTTTTTTTTCTCACCTATATGGCTGTATACACTGCATTGACATACAATGGAATGTTGTCCATGTAGCCCTAAAACCAAAAGACTCAAAGAAAGCAATTATATAATTCAAATGCTTGCATTTGGCATTTAATAAACAGGCATATTAACAAATAAAGTCAAAATTTATGCGGTATCCCTCACTCCTAGCCTACTATGAACCTGAAACCATGCTTATTGAGTGCACAATTCAGCCTAAAATTCCAATTACACAACACTTGTCAAAAATAGAATTTCACCATAGTTCATGCATTCCCTTTGGTTGGGTGAGGTTGCTTAGTCATTTCAGGCAAATATTTGCATTTCGTTTAGTATATTTTCACCTAAATTAGCAAGGAATTGTGGAACGTCACTGAACAAATTCTTAACCCTAACCTAGGTAAATCCCAAGCTAGGGTTAGGGTTAGGATTCCCACAAAACGTAGTGAATTTTTGATGGCATGGATGCGTTTTAGGACATAAAAGAAATTTAGAAAAGGTGCTATGACAGTGTTATCTTCACTTTTTCTTCTCACCTATATGGCTGTATACACTGCATTGACATACAATGGAATGTTGTCCATGTAGCCCGAAAACCAAAAGACTCAAAGAAAGCAATTATATGATTCAAACGCTTGCATTTGGCATTGAATACACAGGCATATTAACAAATAAAGTCAAAGCTTATGGGGTATCCCTCACTCCTAGCCTACTATAAGCCTGAAACCATGCTTATTGAGTGCACAATTCAGCCTAAAATTCCAATTACACAACACTTGTCAAAAATAGAATTTCACCATACTTCATGCATTCCCTTTGGTTAGCTGAGGTTGCTTAGTCATTTCAGGCAAATATTAGGATTCTGTGAAGTATATTTTTACATAAATTAGCAAGGAATTGTGGAAAGTCTTTGAACAAATTCTTAACCCTAACCTAGGTAAATCCCAAGCTAGGGTTAGGGTTAGGATTCCCACAAAACGTAGTCAATTTTTGATGGCATGGATGCGTTTTAGGACAGAAAAGAAATTTAGGAAAGGTGCTATGACAGTGTTATCTTCACTTTTTTTTCTCACCTATATGGCTGTATACACTGCATTGACATACAATGGAATGTTGTCCATGTAGCCCTAACACCAAAAGACTCAAATAAAGCAATTATATGATTAAAACGCTTGCATATGGCATTGAATACACAGGCATATTAACAAATAAAGTCAAAGCTTATGGGGTATCCCTCACTCCTAGCCTACTATAAGCCTGAAACCATGCTTATTGAGTGCACAATTCAGCCTAAAATTCCAATTACACAACACTTGTCAAAAATAGAATTTCACCATACTTCATGCATTCCCTTTGGTTAGGTGAGGTTGCTTAGTCATTTCAGGCAAATATTAGGATTCTGTGAAGTATATTTTTACATAAATTAGCAAGGAATTGTGGAAAGTCTTTGAACAAATTCTTAACCCTAACCTAGGTAAATCCCAAGCTAGGGTTAGGGTTAGGATTCCCACAAAACGTAGTTAATTTTTGATGGCATGGATGCGTTTTAGGACAGAAAAGAAATTTAGGAAAGGTGCTATGACAGTGTTATCTTCACTTTTTTTTCTCACCTATATGGCTGTATACACTGCATTGACATACAATGGAATGTTGTCCATGTAGCCCTAACACCAAAAGACTCAAATAAAGCAATTATATGATTAAAACGCTTGCATATGGCATTGAATACACAGGCATATTAACAAATAATGTCAAAACTTATGGGGTATCCCTCACTCCTAGCCTACTATAAGCCTGAAACCATGCTTATTGAGTGCACAATTCAGCCTAAAATTCCAATTACACAACACTTGTCAAAAATAGAATTTCACCATAGTTCATGCATTCCCTTTGGTTGGGTGAGGTTGCTTAGTCATTTCAGGCAAATATTTGCATTCCGTGAAGTATATTTTCACCTAAATTAGCAAGAGTTGTGGAACGTCTTTGAACAAATTCTTAACCCTAACCTAAGTAAATCCCAAGCTAGGGTTAGGGTTAGGATTCCCACAAAACGTAGACAATTTTTGATGGCATGGATGCGTTTTAGGACAGAAAAGAAATTTAGGAAAGGTGCAATGACAGTGTTATCTTCACTTTTTTTTCTCACCTATATGGCTGTATACACTGCATTGACATACAATGGAATGTTGTCCATGTAGCCCTAAAACCAAAAGACTCAAAGAAAGCAATTATATGATTCAAACGCTTGCATTTGGCATTTAATAAACAGGCATATTAACAAATAAAGTCAAAATTTATGCGGTATCCCTCACTCCTAGCCTACTATAAGCCTGAAACCATGCTTATTGAGAGCACAATTCAGCCTAAAATTCCAATTACACAACACTTGTCAAAAATAGAATTTCACCATACTTCATGCATTCCCTTTGGTTAGGTGAGGTTGCTTAGTCATTTCAGGCAAATATTTGGATTCTGTGAAGTATATTTTTACCTAAATTAGCAAGGAATTGTGGAAAGTCTTTGAACAAATTCTTAACCCTAACCTAGGTAAATCCCAAGCTAGGGTTAGGGTTAGGATTCCCACAAAACATAGTCAATTTTTGATGGCATGGATGCGTTTTAGGACAGAAAAGAAATTTAGGAAAGCTGCTATGACAGTGCTATCTTCACTTTTTTTTCTCACCTATATGGCTGTATACACTGCATTGACATACAATGGAATGTTGTCCATGTAGCCCTAAAACCAAAAGACTCAAAGAAAGCAATTATATGATTCAAACGCTTGCATTTGGCATTTAATAAACAGGCATATTAACAAATAAAGTTCAAATTTATGCGGTATCCCTCACTCCTAGCCTACTATGAACCTGAAACCATGCTTATTGAGTGCACAATTCAGCCTAAAATTCAAATTACACAACACTTGTCAAAAATAGAATTTCACCATAGTTCATGCGTTCACTTTGGTTGGGCGAGGTTGCTTTGTCATTTCAGGCAAATATTTGCATTCCATGAAGTATATTTTCACCTAAATTAGCAAAGAATTGGGGAAAGTCTTTGAACAAATTCTTAACCCTAACCTAGGTAAATCCCAAGCTAGGGTTAGGGTTAGGATTCCCACAAAACATAGACAATTTTTGATGGCATGGATGCGTTTTAGGATAGAAAAGAAATTTAGGAAAGGTGCTATGACAGTGTTATCTTCACTTTTTTTTCTCACCTGTATGGCTGTATACACTGCATTGACATACAATGGAATGTTGTCCATGTAGCCCTAAAACCAAAAGACTCAAAGAAAGCAATTATATGATTCAAACGCTTGCATTTGGCATTTAATAAACAGGCATATTAACAAATAAAGTCAAAATTTATGCGGTATCCCTCACTCCTAGCCTACTATGAGCCTGAAACTATGCTTATTGAGTGCACAATTCAGCCTAATATTCAAATTACACAACACTTGTCAAAAATAGAATTTCACCATAGTTCATGCATTCCCTTTGGTTGGGTGAGGTTGCTTAGCCATTTCAGGCAAATATTTGCATTTCGTGAAGTATATTTTCACCTAAATTAGCAAGGAATTGTGGAACGTCTTTGAACAAATTCTTAACCCTAACCTAGGTAAATCCTAAGCTAGGGTTAGGGTTAGGATTCCCACAAAATGTAGTCAATTTTTGATGGCATGGATGCGTTTTAGGACAGAAAAGAAATTTAGGAAAGGTGCTATGACAGTGTTATCTTCACTTTTTTTTCTCACCTATATGGCTGTATACACTGCATTGACATACAATGGAATGTTGTCCATGTAGCCCGAAAACCAAAAGACTCAAAGAAAGCAATTATATGATTCAAACGCTTGCATTTGGCATTGAATACACAGGCATATTAACAAATAAAGTCAAAGCTTATGGGGTATCCCTCACTCCTAGCCTACTATAAGCCTGAAACCATGCTTATTGAGTGCACAATTCAGCCTAAAATTCCAATTACACAACACTTGTCAAAAATAGAATTTCACCATACTTCATGCATTCCCTTTGGTTAGGTGAGGTTGCTTAGTCATTTCAGGCAAATATTTGGATTCTGTGAAGTATATTTTTACCTAAATTAGCAAGGAATTGTGGAAAGTCTTTGAACAAATTCTTAACCCTAACCTAGGTAAATCCCAAGCTAGGGTTAGGGTTAGGATTCCCACAAAACGTAGTCAATTTTTGATGGCATGGATGCGTTTTAGGATAGAAAAGAAATTTAGGAAAGGTGCTATGACAGTGTTATCTTCACTTTTTTTTTCTCACCTATATGGCTGTATACACTGCATTGACATACAATGGAATGTTGTCCATGTAGCCCTAAAACCAAAAGACTCAGAGAAAGCAATTATATGATTCAAACGCTTGCATTTGGCATTGAATACACAGGCATATTAACAAATAAAGTCAAAACTTATGGGGTATCCCTCACTCCTAGCCTACTATAAGCCTGAAACCATGCTTATTGAGTGCACAATTCAGCCTAAAATTCCAATTACACAACACTTGTCAAAAATAGAATTTCACCATACTTCATGCATTCCCTTTGGTTGGGTGAGGTTGCTTAGTCATTTCAGGCAAATATTTGCATTTCGTGAAGTATATTTTCACCTAAATTAGCAAAGAATTGTGGAACGTCTTTGAACAAATTCTTAACCCTAACCTAGGTAAATCCCAAGCCAGGGTTAGGGTTAGGATTCCCACAAAACGTAGACAATTTTTGATGGCATGGATGCGTTTTAGGATAGAAAAGAAATTTAGGAAAGGTGCTATGACAGTGTTATCTTCACTTTTTTTTCTCACCTATATGGCTGTATACACTGCATTGACATACAATGGAATGTTGTCCATGTAGCCCTAAAACCAAAAGACTCAAAGAAAGCAATTATATAATTCAAATGCTTGCATTTGGCATTTAATAAACAGGCATATTAACAAATAAAGTCAAAATTTATGCGGTATCCCTCACTCCTAGCCTACTATGAACCTGAAACCATGCTTATTGAGTGCACAATTCAGCCTAAAATTCAAATTACACAACACTTGTCAAAAATAGAATTTCACCATAGTTTATGCATTCCCTTTGGTTGGGTGAGGTTGCTTAGTCAATTCAGGCAAATATTTGCATTTCGTGAAGTATATTTTCACCTAAATTAGCAAGGAATTGTGGAACGTCTTTGAACAAATTCTTAACCCTAACCTAGGTAAATCCCAAGCTAGGGTTAGGGTTAGGATTCCCACAAAACATAGTCAATTTTTGATGGCATGGATGCGTTTTAGGACAGAAAAGAAATTTAGGAAAGGTGCTATGACAGTGTTATCTTCACTTTTTTTTCTCACCTATATGGCTGTATATACTGCATTGACATACAATGGAATGTTGTCCATGTAGCCCGAAAACCAAAAGACTCAAAGAAAGCAATTATATGATTCAAACGGTTGCATTTGGCATTGAATAAACAGGCATATTAACAAATAAAGTCAAAGCTTATGGGGTATCCCTCACTCCTAGCCTACTATAAGCCTGAAACCATGCTTATTGAGTGCACAATTCAGCCTAAAATTCCAATTACACAACACTTGTCAAAAATAGAATTTCACCATACTTCATGCATTCCCTTTGGTTAGGTGAGGTTGCTTAGTCATTTCAGGCAAATATTTGGATTCTATGAAGTATATTTTCACCTAAATTAGCAAGGAATTGTGGAAAGTCTTTGAACAAATTCTTAACCCTAACCTAGGTAAATCCCAAGCTAGGGTTAGGATTAGGATTCCCACAAAACGTAGTCAATTTTTGATGGCATGGATGCGTTTTAGGACAGAAAAGGAATTTAGGAAAGGTGCTATGACAGTGCTATCTTCACTTTTTTTTCTCACCTATATGGCTGTATACACTGCTTTGACATACAATGGAATGTTGTCCATGTAGCCCTAAAACCAAAAGACTAAAAGAAAGCAATTATATGATTCAAACGCTTGCATTTGGCATTGAATACACAGGCATATTAACAAATAAAGTCAAAACTTATGGGGTATCCCTCACTCCTAGCCTACTATAAGCCTGAAACCATGCTTATTGAGTGCACAATTCAGCCTAAAATTCAAATTACACAACACTTGTCAAAAATAGAATTTCACCATACTTCATGCATTCCCTTTGGTTGGGTGAGGTTGCTTAGTCATTTCAGGCAAATATTTGCATTCCGTGAAGTATATTTTTACCTAAATTAGCAAAGAATTGTGGAACGTCTTTGAACAAATTCTTAACCCTAACCTAGGTAAATCCCAAGCTAGGGTTAGGGTTAGGATTCCCACAAAACGTAGACAATTTTTGATGGCATGGATGCGTTTTAGGACAGGAAAGAAATTTAGGAAAGGTGCTATGACAGTGTTATCTTCACTTTTTTTTCTCACCTATATGGCTGTATACACTGCATTGACATACAATGGAATGTTGTCCATGTAGCCCGAAAACCAAAAGACTCAAAGAAAGCAATTATATGATTCAAACGGTTGCATATGGCATTGAATACACAGGCATATTAACAAATAAAGTCAAAATTTATGCGGTATCCCTCACTCCTAGCCTACTATAAGCCTGAAACCATGCTTATTGAGAGCACAATTCAGCCTAAAATTCCAATTACACAACACTTGTCAAAAATAGAATTTCACCATACTTCATGCATTCCCTTTGGTTAGGTGAGGTTGCTTAGTCATTTCAGGCAAATATTTGGATTCTGTGAAGTATATTTTTACCTAAATTAGAAAGGAATTGTGGAAAGTCTTTGAACAAATTCTTAACCCTAACCTAGGTAAATCCCAAGCTAGGGTTAGGGTTAGGATTCCCACAAAACGTAGTCAATTTTTGATGGCATGGATGCGTTTTAGGACATAAAAGGAATTTAGGAAAGGTGCTATGACAGTGTTATCTTCACTTTTTTTTCTCACCTATATTGCTGTATACACTGCATTGACATACAATGGAATGTTGTCCATGTAGCCCTAAAACCAAAAGACTCTAAGAAAGCAATTATATGATTCAAACGCTTGCATTTGGCATTGAATACACAGGCATATTAACAAATAAAGTCAAAACTTATGGGGTATCCCTCACTCCTAGCCTACTATAAGCCTGAAACCATGCTTATTGAGTGCACAATTCAGCCTAAAATTCAAATTACACAACACTTGTCAAAAATAGAATTTCACCATAGTTCATGCATTCCGTTTGGTTGGGTGAGGTTGCTTAGTCATTTCAGGCAAATATTTGCATTCCGTGAAGTATATTTTCACCTAAATTAGCAAAGAATTGTGGAACGTCTTTGAACAAATTCTTAACCCTAACCTAGGTAAATCCCAAGCTAGGGTTAGGGTTAGGATTCCCACAAAACATAGTCAATGTTTGATGGCATGGATGCGTTTTAGGACAGAAAAGAAATTTAGGAAAGGTGCTATGACAGTGTTATCTTCACTTATTTTTCTCACCTATATGGCTGTATACACTGCATTGACATACAATGGAATGTTGTCCATGTAGCCCTAAAACCAAAAGACTGAAAGAAAGCAATTATATGATTCAAACGCTTGCATATGGCATTGAATACACAGGCATATTAACAAATAAAGTCAAAATTTATGCGGTATCCCTCACTCCTAGCCTACTATAAGCCTGAAACCATGCTTATTGAGTGCACAATTCAGCCTAAAATTCCAATTACACAACACTTGTCAAAAATAGAATTTCACCATACTTCATGCATTCCCTTTGGTTAGGTGAGGTTGCTTAGTCATTTCAGGCAAATATTTGGATTCTGTGAATTATATTTTTACCTAAATTAGCAAGGAATTGTGGAAAGTCTTTGAACAAATTCTTAACCCTAATCTAGGTAAATACCAAGCTAGGGTTAGGGTTAGGATTCCCACAAAACGTAGTCAATTTTTGATGGCATGGATGCGTTTTAGGACAGAAAAGGAATTTAGGAAAGGTGCTATGACAGTGCTATCTTCACTTTTTTTTCTCACCTATATGGCTGTATACACTGCTTTGACATACAATGGAATGTTGTCCATGTAGCCCTAAAACCAAAAGACTCAAAGAAAGCAATTATATGATTCAAACGCTTGCATTTGGCATTGAATACACAGGCATATTAACAAATAAAGTCAAAACTTATGGGGTATCCCTCACTCCTAGCCTACTATGAGCCTGAAACTATGCTTATTGAGTGCACAATTCAGCCTAAAATTCAAATGACACAACACTTGTCAAAAATAGAATTTCACCATAGTTTATGCATTCCCTTTGGTTGGGTGAGGTTGCTTAGTCAATTCAGGCAAATATTTGCATTTCGTGAAGTATATTTTCACCTAAATTAGCAAGGAATTGTGGAACGTCTTTAAACAAATTCTTAACCCTAACCTAGGTAAATCCCAAGCTAGGGTTAGGGTTAGGATTCCCACAAAACATAGTCAATTTTTGATGGCATGGATGCGTTTTAGGACAGAAAAGAAATTTAGGAAAGGTGCTATGACAGTGTTATCTTCACTTTTTTTTCTCACCTATATGGCTGTATACACTGCATTGACATACAATGGAATGTTGTCCATGTAGCCCTAAAACCAAAAGACTCAAAGAAAGCAATTATATAATTCAAATTCTTGCATTTGGCATTTAATAAACAGGCATATTAACAAATAAAGTCAAAATTTATGCGGTATCCCTCACTCCTAGCCTACTATGAACCTGAAACCATGCTTATTGAGTGCACAATTCAGCCTAAAATTCAAATTACACAACACTTGTCAAAAATAGAATTTCACCATAGTTCATGCGTTCCCTTTGGTTGGGCGAGATTACTTAGTCATTTCAGGCAAATATTTGCATTCCATGAAGTATATTTTCACCTAAATTAGCAAAGAATTGTGGAAAGTCTTTGAACAAATTCTTAACCCTAACCTAGGTAAATCCCAAGCTAGGGTTAGGGTTAGGATTCCCACAAAACATAGACAATTTTTGATGGCATGGATGCGTTTTAGGACAGAAAACGAATTTAGGAAAGGTGCTATGACAGTGTTATCTTCACTTATTTTTCTCACCTATATGGCTGTATACACTGCATTGACATACAATGGAATGTTGTCCATGTAGCCCTAAAACCAAAAGACTGAAAGAAAGCAATTATATGATTCAAACGCTTGCATATGGCATTGAATACACAGGCATATTAACAAATAAAGTCAAAATTTATGCGGTATCCCTCACTCCTAGCCTACTATAAGCCTGAAACCATGCTTATTGAGTGCACAATTCAGCCTAAAATTCCAATTACACAACACTTGTCAAAAATAGAATTTCACCATACTTCATGCATTCCCTTTGGTTAGGTGAGGTTGCTTAGTCATTTCAGGCAAATATTTGGATTCTGTGAATTATATTTTTACCTAAATTAGCAAGGAATTGTGGAAAGTCTTTGAACAAATTCTTAACCCTAACCTAGGTAAATACCAAGCTAGGGTTAGAGTTAGGATTCCCACAAAACGTAGTCAATTTTTGATGGCATGGATGCGTTTTAGGACAGAAAAGGAATTTAGGAAAGGTGCTATGACAGTGCTATCTTCACTTTTTTTTCTCACCTATATGGCTGTATACACTGCATTGACATACAATGGAATGTTGTCCATGTAGCCCTAAAACCAAAAGACTCAAAGAAAGCAATTATATGATTCAAACGCTTGCATTTGGCATTGAATACACAGGCATATTAACAAATAAAGTCAAAACTTATGGGGTATCCCTCACTCCTAGCCTACTATAAGCCTGAAACCATGCTTATTAAGTGCACAATTCAGCCTAAAATTCAAATTACACAACACTTGTCAAAAATAGAATTTCACCATAGTTCATGCATTCCCTTTGGTTGGGTGAGGTTGCTTAGTCATTTCAGGCAAATATTTGCATTCCGTGAAGTATATTTTCACCTAAATTAGCAAAGAATTGTGGAACGTCTTTGAACAAATTCTTAACCCTAACCTAGGTAAATCCCAAGCTAGGGTTAGGGTTAGGATTCCCACAAAACGTAGACAATTTTTGATGGCATGGATGCGTTTTAGGACAGAAAAGAAATTTAGGAAAGGTGCTATGACAGTGTTATCTTCACTTTTTTTTCTCACCTATATGGCTGTATACACTGCATTGACATACAATGGAATGTTGTCCATGTAGCCCTAAAACCAAAAGACTCAAAGAAAGCAATTATATGATTCAAACGCTTGCATTTGGCATTTAATAAACAGGCATATTAACAAACAAAGTCAAAATTTATGCGGTATCCCTCACTCCTAGCCTACTATGAGCCTGAAACTATGCTTATTGAGTGCACAATTCAGCCTAAAATTCAAATTACACAACACTTGTCAAAAATAGAATTTCACCATAGTTTATGCATTCCCTTTGGTTGGGTGAGGTTGCTTAGTCAATTCAGGCAAATATTTGCATTTCGTGAAGTATATTTTCACCTAAATTAGCAAGGAATTGTGGAACGTCTTTGAACAAATTCTTAACCCTAACCTAGGTAAATCCCAAGCTAGGGTTAGGGTTAGGATTCCCACAAAACATAGTCAATTTTTGATGGCATGGATGCGTTTTAGGACAGAAAAGAAATTTAGGAAAGGTGCTATGACAGTGTTATCTTCACTTTTTTTTCTCACCTATATGGCTGTATACACTGCATTGACATACAATGGAATGTTGTCCATGTAGCCCAAAAACCAAAAGACTCAAAGAAAGCAATTATATGATTCAAACGGTTGCATTTGGCATTGAATAAACAGGCATATTAACAAATAAAGTCAAAGCTTATGGGGTATCCCTCACTCCTAGCCTACTATAAGCCTGAAACCATGCTTATTGAGTGCACAATTCAGCCTAAAATTCCAATTACACAACACTTGTCAAAAATAGAATTTCACCATACTTCATGCATTCCCTTTGGTTAGGTGAGGTTGCTTAGTCATTTCAGGCAAATATTTGGATTCTGTGAATTATATTTTTACCTAAATTAGCAAGGAATTGTGGAAAGTCTTTGAACAAATTCTTAACCCTAACCTAGGTAAATCCCAAGCTAGGGTTAGGGTTAGGATTCCCACAAAACGTAGTCAATTTTTGATGGCATGGATGCGTTTTAGGACAGAAAAGAAATTTAGGAAAGGTGCTATGACAGTGCTATCTTCACTTTTTTTTCTCACCTATATGGCTGTATACACTGCATTGACATACAATGGAATGTTGTCCATGTAGCCCTAAATCCAAAAGACTCAAAGAAAGCAATTATATGATTCAAACGCTTGCATTTGGCATTGAATACACAGGCATATTAACAAATAAAGTCAAAACTTATGGGGTATCCCTCACTCCTAGCCTACTATAAGCCTGAAACCATGCTTATTGAGTGCACAATTCAGCCTAAAATTCAAATTACACAACACTTGTCAAAAATAGAATTTCACCATAGTTCATGCATTCCCTTTGGTTGGGTGAGGTTGCTTAGTCATTTCAGGCAAATATTTGCATTCCGTGAAGTATATTTTCACCTAAATTAGCAAAGAATTGTGGAACGTCCTATAACAAATTCTTAACCCTAACCTAGGTAAATCCCAAGCTAGGGTTAGGGTTAGGATTCCCACAAAACGTAGACAATTTTTGATGGCATGGATGCGTTTTAGGACAGGAAAGAAATTTAGGAAAGGTGCTATGACAGTGTTATCTTCACTTTTTTTTCTCACCTATATGGCTGTATACACTGCATTGACATACAATGGAATGTTGTCCATGTAGCCCGAAAACCAAAAGACTCAAAGAAAGCAATTATATGATTCAAACGGTTGAATATGGCATTGAATACACAGGCATATTAACAAATAAAGTCAAAATTTATGCGGTATCCCTCACTCCTAGCCTACTATAAGCCTGAAACCATGCTTATTGAGAGTACAATTCAGCCTAAAATTCCAATTACACAACACTTGTCAAAAATAGAATTTCACCATACTTCATGCATTCCCTTTGGTTAGGTGAGGTTGCTTAGTCATTTCAGGCAAATATTTGGATTCTGTGAAGTATATTTTTACCTAAATTAGCAAGGAATTGTGGAAAGTCTTTGAACAAATTCTTAACCCTAACCTAGGTAA
Source organism: Atractosteus spatula (assembly GCF_055471065.1). Lineage (NCBI taxonomy): Eukaryota > Metazoa > Chordata > Actinopteri > Semionotiformes > Lepisosteidae > Atractosteus > Atractosteus spatula. The sequence goes on along the minus strand of NC_142732.1, from coordinate 5,110,521 downwards.
ATCCCAAGCTAGGGTTAGGGTTAGGATTCCCACAAAACGTAGTCAATTTTTGATGGCATGGATGCGTTTTAGGACATAAAAGGAATTTAGGAAAGGTGCTATGACAGTGCTATCTTCACTTTTTTTTCTCACCTATATGGCTGTATACACTGCATTGACATACAATGGAATGTTGTCCATGTAGCCCGAAAACCAAAAGACTCAAAGAAAGCAATTATATGATTCAAACGGTTGCATATGGCATTGAATACACAGGCATATTAACAAATAAAGTCAAAATTTATGCGGTATCCCTCACTCCTAGCCTACTATAAGCCTGAAACCATGCTTATTGAGAGCACAATTCAGCCTAAAATTCCAATTACACAACACTTGTCAAAAATAGAATTTCACCATACTTCATGCATTCCCTTTGGTTAGGTGAGGTTGCTTAGTCATTTCAGGCAAATATTTGGATTCTGTGAAGTATATTTTTACCTAAATTAGCAAGGAATTGTGGAAAGTCTTTGAACAAATTCTTAACCCTAACCTAGGTAAATCCCAAGCTAGGGTTAGGGTTAGGATTCCCACAAAACGTAGACAATTTTTGATGGCATGGATGCGTTTTAGTACAGGAAAGAAATTTAGGAAAGGTGCTATGACAGTGTTATCTTCACTTTTTTTTCTCACCTATATGGCTGTATACACTGCATTGACATACAATGGAATGTTGTCCATGTAGCCCTAAAACCAAAAGGCTCAAAGAAAGCAATTATATGATTCAAACGCTTGCATTTGGCATTTAATAAACAGGCATATTAACAAACAAAGTCAAAATTTATGCGGTATCCCTCACTCCTAGCCTACTATGAGCCTGAAACCATGCTTATTGAGTGCACAATTCAGCCTAAAATTCAAATTACACAACACTTGTCAAAAATAGAATTTCACCATAGTTTATGCATTCCCTTTGGTTGGGTGAGGTTGCTTAGTCAATTCAGGCAAATATTTGCATTTCGAGAAGTATATTTTCACCTAAATTAGCAAGGAATTATGGAACGTCTTTGAACAAATTCTTAACCCTAACCTAGGTAAATCCCAAGCTAGGGTTAGGGTTAGGATTCCCACAAAACATAGTCAATTTTTGATGGCATGGATGCGTTTTAGGACAGAAAAGAAATTTAGGAAAGGTGCTATGACAGTGTTATCTTCACTTTTTTTTCTCACCTATATGGCTGTATACACTGCATTGACATACAATGGAATGTTGTCCATGTAGCCCGAAAACCAAAAGACTCAAAGAAAGCAATTATATGATTCAAACGGTTGCATTTGGCATTGAATAAACAGGCATATTAACAAATAAAGTCAAAGCTTATGGGGTATCCCTCACTCCTAGCCTACTATAAGCCTGAAACCATGCTTATTGAGTGCACAATTCAGCCTAAAATTCCAATTACACAACACTTCTCAAAAATAGAATTTCACCATACTTCATGCATTCCCTTTGGTTAGGTGAGGTTGCTTAGTCATTTCAGGCAAATATTTGGATTCTGTGAAGTATATTTTTACCTAAATTAGCAAGGAATTGTGGAAAGTCTTTGAACAAATTCTTAACCCTAACCTAGGTAAATCCCAAGCTAAGGTTAGGGTTAGGATTCCCACAAAACGTAGTCAATTTTTGATGGCATGGATGCGTTTTAGGACAGAAAAGAAATTTAGGAAAGGTGCTATGACAGTGCTATCTTCACTTTTTTTTCTCACCTATATGGCTGTATACACTGCATTGACATACAATGGAATGTTGTCCATGTAGCCCTAAAACCAAAAGACTCAAAGAAAGCAATTATATGATTCAAACGCTTGCATTTGGCATTTAATAAACAGGCATATTAACAAATAAAGTTCAAATTTATGCGGTATCCCTCACTCCTAGCCTACTATGAACCTGAAACCATGCTTATTGAGTGCACAATTCAGCCTAAAATTCAAATTACACAACACTTGTCAAAAATAGAATTTCACCATAGTTCATGCGTTCCCTTTGGTTGGGCGAGGTTGCTTTGTCATTTCAGGCAAATATTTGCATTCCATGAAGTATATTTTCACCTAAATTAGCAAAGAATTGGGGAAAGTCTTTGAACAAATTCTTAACCCTAACCTAGGTAAATCCCAAGCTAGGGTTAGGGTTAGGATTCCCACAAAACATAGACAATTTTTGATGGCATGGATGCGTTTTAGGACAGAAAACGAATTTAGGAAAGGTGCTATGACAGTGTTATCTTCACTTATTTTTCTCACCTATATGGCTGTATACACTGCATTGACATACAATGGAATGTTGTCCATGTAGCCCGAAAACCAAAAGACTCAAAGAAAGCAATTATATGATTCAAACGGTTGCATTTGGCATTGAATAAACAGGCATATTAACAAATAAAGTCAAAGCTTATGGGGTATCCCTCACTCCTAGCCTACTATAAGCCTGAAACCATGCTTATTGAGTGCACAATTCAGCCTAAAATTCCAATTACACAACACTTCTCAAAAATAGAATTTCACCATACTTCATGCATTCCCTTTGGTTAGGTGAGGTTGCTTAGTCATTTCAGGCAAATATTTGGATTCTGTGAAGTATATTTTTACCTAAATTAGCAAGGAATTGTGGAAAGTCTTTGAACAAATTCTTAACCCTAACCTAGGTAAATCCCAAGCTAAGGTTAGGGTTAGGATTCCCACAAAACGTAGTCAATTTTTGATGGCATGGATGCGTTTTAGGACAGAAAAGGAATTTAGGAAAGGTGCTATGACAGTGCTATCTTCACTTTTTTTTCTCACCTATATGGCTGTATACACTGCATTGACATACAATGGAATGTTGTCCATGTAGCCCTAAAACCAAAAGACTCAAAGAAAGCAATTATATGATTCAAACGCTTGCATTTGGCATTGAATAAACAGGCATATTAACAAATAAAGTCAAAGCTTATGGGGTATCCCTCACTCCTAGCCTACTATAAGCCTGAAACCATGCTTATTGAGTGCACAATTCAGCCTAAAATTCAAATTACACAACACTTGTCAAAAATAGAATTTCACCATAGTTCATGCATTCCCTTTGGTTGGGTGAGGTTGCTTAGTCATTTCAGGCAAATATTTGCATTCCGTGAAGTATATTTTCACCTAAATTAGCAAAGAATTGTGGAACGTCTTTGAACAAATTCTTAACCCTAACCTAGGTAAATCCCAAGCTAGGGTTAGGGTTAGGATTCCCACAAAACGTAGACAATTGTTGATTACATGGATGCGTTTTAGGACAGAAAAGGAATTTAGGAAAGGTGCTATAACAGTGTTATCTTCACTTTTTTTTCTCACCTATATGGCTGTATACACTGCATTGACATACAATGGAATGTTGTCCATGTAGCCCTAAAACCAAAAGACTCAAAGAATGCAATTATATGATTCAAACGCTTGCATTTGGCATTTAATAAACAGGCATATTAACAAACAAAGTCAAAATTTATGCGGTATCCCTCACTCCTAGCCTACTATGAGCCTGAAACCATGCTTATTGAGTGCACAATTCAGCCTAAAATTCAAATTACACAACACTTGTCAAAAATAGAATTTCACCATAGTTTATGCATTCCCTTTGGTTGGGTGAGGTTGCTTAGTCAATTCAGGCAAATATTTGCATTTCGTGAAGTATATTTTCACCTAAATTAGCAAAGAATTGTGGAACGTCTTTGAACAAATCTTAACCCTAACCTAGGTAAATCCCAAGCTAGGGTTAGGGTTAGGATTCCCACAAAACATAGTCAATTTTTGATGGCATGGATGCGTTTTAGGACAGAAAAGAAATTTAGGAAAGGTGCAATGACAGTGTTATCTTCACTTTTTTTTCTCACCTATATGGCTGTATACACTGCATTGACATACAATGGAATGTTGTCCATGTAGCCCGAAAACCAAAAGACTCAAAGAAAGCAATTATATGATTCAAACGCTTGCATTTGGCATTGAATACACAGGCATATTAACAAATAAAGTCAAAGCTTATGGGGTATCCCTCACTCCTAGCCTACTATAAGCCTGAAACCATGCTTATTGAGTGCACAATTCAGCCTAAAATTCCAATTACACAACACTTGTCAAAAATAGAATTTCACCATACTTCATGCATTCCCTTTGGTTAGGTGAGGTTGCTTAGTCATTTCAGGCAAATATTTGGATTCTGTGAAGTATATTTTTACCTAAATTAGCAAGGAATTGTGGAAAGTCTTTGAACAAGTTCTTAACCCTAACCTAGGTAAATCCCAAGCTAGGGTTAGGGTTAGGATTCCCACAAAACGTAGTCAATTTTTGATGGCATGGATGCGTTTTAGGACAGAAAAGAAATTTAGGAAAGGTGCTATGACAGTGTTATCTTCACTTTTTTTTCTCACCTATATGGCTGTATACACTGCATTGACATACAATGGAATGTTGTCCATGTAGCCCTAAAACCAAAAGACTCAAAGAAAGCAATTATATGAGTCAAACGCTTGCATTTGGCATTGAATACACAGGCATATTAACAAATAAAGTCAAAACCTATGGGGTATCCCTCACTCCTAGCCTACTATAAGCCTGAAACCATGCTTATTGAGTGCACAATTCAGCCTAAAATTCCAATTACACAACACTTGTCAAAAATAGAATTTCACCATAGTTCATGCATTCCCTTTGGTTAGGCGAGGTTGCTTAGTCATTTCAGGCAAATATTTGGATTCTGTGAAGTATATTTTCACCTAAATTAGTGAAGAATTGTGGAACGTCTTTGAACAAATTCTTAACCCTAACCTAGGTAAATCCCAAGCTAGGGTTAGGGTTAGGATTCCCACAAAACATAGACAATTTTTGATGGCATGGATGCGTTTTCGGACAGAAAAGGAATTTAGGAAAGGTGCTATGACAGTGTTATCTTCACTTTTTTTTCTCACCTATATGGCTGTATACACTGCATTGACATACAATGGAATGTTGTCCATGTAGCCCGAAAACCAAAAGACTGAAAGATAGCAATTATATGATTCAAACGCTTGCATATGGCATTGAATACACAGGTATATTAACAAATAAAGTCAAAATTTGTGCGGTATCCCTCACTCCTAGCCTACTATGAGCCTGAAACCATGCTTATTGAGTGCACAATTCAGCCTAAAATTCAAATTACACAACACTTGTCAAAAATAGAATTTCACTATAGTTCATGCATTCCCTTTGGTTGGGTGAGGTTGCTTAGTCATTTCAGGCAAATATTTGCATTTCGTAAAGTATATTTTCACCTAAATTAGCAAGGAATTGTGTAACGTCTTTGAAGAAATTCTTAACCCTAACCTAGGTAAATCCCAAGCTAGGGTTAGGGTTAGGATTCCCACAAAACGTAGTCAATTTTTGATGGCATGGATGCGTTTTAGGACAGAAAAGAAATTTAGGAAAGGTGCTATGACAGTGCTATCTTCACTTTTTTTTCTCACCTATATGGCTGTATACACTGCATTGACATACAATGGAATGTTGTCCATGTAGCCCTAAAACCAAAAGACTCAAAGAAAGCAATTATATGATTCAAACGCTTGCATTTGGCATTGAATACACAGGCATATTAACAAATAATGTCAAAACTTATGGGGTATCCCTCACTCCTAGCCTACTATAAGCCTGAAACCATGCTTATTGAGTGCACAATTCAGCCTAAAATTCCAATTACACAACACTTGTCAAAAATAGAATTTCACCATAGTTCATGCATTCCCTTTGGTTGGGTGAGGTTGCTTAGTCATTTCAGGCAAATATTTGCATTCCGTGAAGTATATTTTCACCTAAATTAGCAAAGAATTGTGGAACGTCTTTGAACAAGTTCTTAACCCTAACCTAGGTAAATCCCAAGCTAGGGTTAGGGTTAGGATTCCCACAAAACGTAGTCAATGTTTGATGGCATGGATGCGTTTTAGGACAGAAAAGAAATTTAGGAAAGGTGCTATGACAGTGTTATCTTCACTTTTTTTTCTCACCTATATGGCTGTATACACTGCATTGACATACAATGGAATGTTGTCCATGTAGCCCTAAAACCAAAAGACTCAAAGAAAGCAATTATATGAGTCAAACGCTTGCATTTGGCATTGAATACACAGGCATATTAACAAATAAAGTCAAAACCTATGGGGTATCCCTCACTCCTAGCCTACTATAAGCCTGAAACCATGCTTATTGAGTGCACAATTCAGCCTAAAATTCCAATTACACAACACTTGTCAAAAATAGAATTTCACCATAGTTCATGCATTCCCTTTGGTTAGGCGAGGTTGCTTAGTCATTTCAGGCAAATATTTGGACTCTGTGAAGTATATTTTCACCTAAATTAGCAAAGAATTGTGGAACGTCTTTGAACAAATTCTTAACCCTAACCTAGGTAAATCCCAAGCTAGGGTTAGGGTTAGGATTCCCACAAAACGTAGTCAATTTTTGATGGCATGGATGCGTTTTAGGACAGAAAAGAAATTTAGGAAAGGTGCTATGACAGTGTTATCTTCACTTTTTTTTCTCACCTATATGGCTGTATACACTGGATTGACATACAATGGAATGTTGTCCATGTAGCCCTAAAACCAAAAGACTCAAAGAAAGCAATTATATGATTCAAACGCTTGCATTTGGCATTGAATACACAGGCATATTAACAAATAATGTCAAAACTTATGGGGTATCCCTCACTCCTAGCCTACTATAAGCCTGAAACCATGCTTATTGAGTGCACAATTCAGCCTAAAATTCCAATTACACAACACTTGTCAAAAATAGAATTTCACCATAGTTCATGCATTCCCTTTGGTTGGGTGAGGTTGCTTAGTCATTTCAGGCAAATATTTGCATTTCGTGAAGTATATTTTCACCGAAATTAGCAAGGAATTGTGGAACGTCTTTGAACAAATTCTTAACCCTAACCTAGGTAAATCCCAAGCTAGGGTTAGGGTTAGGATTCCCACAAAACGTAGTCAATTTTTGATGGCATGGATGCGTTTTAGGACAGAAAAGAAAATTAGGAAAGGTGCTATGACAGTGTTATCTTCACTTTTTTTTCTCACCTATATGGCTGTATACACTGCATTGACATACAATGGAATGTTGTCCATGTAGCCCTAAAACCAAAAGACTCAAAGTAAGCAATTATATGATTCAAACGCTTCCATTTGGCATTGAATACACAGGCATATTAACAAATAAAGTCAAAACTTATAGGGTGTCCGTCACTCCTAGCCTACTATAAGCCTGAAACCATGCTTATTGAGTGCACAATTCAGCCTAAAATTCAAATTACACAACACTTCTCAAAAATAGAATTTCACCATAGTTCATGCATTCCCTTTGGTTGGGTGAGGTTGCTTAGTCATTTCAGGCAAATATTTGGATTCTGTGAAGTATATTTTCACCTAAATTAGTGAAGAATTGTGGAACGTCTTTGAACAAATTCTTAACCCTAACCTAGGTAAATCCCAAGCTAGGGTTAGGGTTAGGATTCCCACAAAACATAGACAATTTTTGATGGCATGGATGCGTTTTCGGACAGAAAAGGAATTTAGGAAAGGTGCTATGACAGTGTTATCTTCACTTTTTTTTCTCACCTATATGGCTGTATACACTGCATTGACATACAATGGAATGTTGTCCATGTAGCCCGAAAACCAAAAGACTGAAAGATAGCAATTATATGATTCAAACGCTTGCATATGGCATTGAATACACAGGCATATTAACAAATAAAGTCAAAATTTGTGCGGTATCCCTCACTCCTAGCCTACTATGAGCCTGAAACCATGCTTATTGAGTGCACAATTCAGCCTAAAATTCAAATTACACAACACTTGTCAAAAATAGAATTTCACTATAGTTCATGGATTCCCTTTGGTTGGGTGAGGTTGCTTAGTCATTTCAGGCAAATATTTGCATTTCGTAAAGTATATTTTCACCTAAATTAGCAAGGAATTGTGTAACGTGTTTGAAGAAATTCTTAACCCTAACCTATGTAAATCCCAAGCTAGGGTTAGGGTTAGGATTCCCACAAAACGTAGTCAATTTTTGATGGCATGGATGCGTTTTAGGACAGAAAAGAAATTTAGGAAAGGTGCTATGACAGTGCTATCTTCACTTTTTTTTCTCACCTATGTAGTGTTTCATAGCCGTTCAGGGACGCCAAATATGTAATCATAGTGGCTCTCTGAAGGCACCAGTTCTGTAGGGTTTGGGCATTTACTGAGACAATTATCAATTGTAGCAGTAAATCACAAAGTTGATTCTTTTGATGGCTTTAGAATCCAACCACGCGACATAACTCAAACAACGCGCACACACAGGTACTAATACACGAGGATAAATTTATTAATACATAGAATATGCATATAAACCTAACAGATCTTATCGAGAGGGTTATCAGAATACAAAAGGTATATATTCAATCAGTTACGAAGTGTTACACATCAAGAGGACATACGTTCAGTATATCATTCATTAAGACCGTTTCGTAAATGAACTTGGTTATAACTTCTACATTAGATACTCAAAACAAGTACATAACTCTTAGGAATTAAATTGATATCAACTGGTTGGGATAACAATTGAATTCTCGAGCTGTAATGCATTGAAGTTGAATACTCATCCAATTTCTGGGGATTCAGATCTCCTGCAGGCACAAACAATCAGCTGCAGGCTTGTTGCTGTCCAATCCGCGCTCTCTGGCTCCGTGCCAGGCTGTGCTGTGCGGCTTGCGACGGTGCGCTGCTGATGCTCACTGACCGGCTAGTTAGTGTTGGCTTTAACTAGCAAAGTTTGTGCACAGGAGAAAAGATGACTGTGGATCCCAGCAAGTCAGGAAGAGGACCGGTTCGTTCCTGATGAAGAGCTAGTTCTGAATAGTGATTCAGCTGTCCACAGTTCTGACCTGTCCACGAGGCCTGCTGCTGGTTACTCTCTGGCAACCTCCACTCTAGACTCTTAGAACAAAGGAAAGTTCTGGCACTCGGACACACTGGCCGTTCCGTGGTTGTCCGGGCTGAGTCTCGGGATGGTCAGGAGGCGCGCTGCGAGAATGTCCTGCCCTTGGGAGCCTTCTGCTCCTGGGCCGTCCTGCCCTGGAATTCTCCTTTGAATTCCCTTTAGAACAGTCCACAGAATCCTCTCCAGAATCTTACTGAATCTCCCGAATCTGAATCTTGTTGAATCTCAATCTCCAGGCCTGTGTTGCCTGTTTTTACCTGGAGGAACTTCAGCTTGTTGATTGGCTGAAAGTTCCATGGGCATCAGAGTCCCACGTGGGTTACTCAGCCCTACCAGTCCCTGATTGGTTGATCAAGGTGAGATATGAGTCACTTAGTCCTGACACTTAGTAATGCAGTCCAGATGTCCATCCGGCACTCCCTAGACTGATAGGCGCCAGTGGATGACCATTGATCATGATAGCCAGACTTAGCTAAGTGCATCCCCCTTTGGGAGCTGTCCTAGGAAACCTTAAATCATCTTGCATGAATAGTTTCTCTGTGGCTGCACCACAGAGATGAACAGAGAAATGGGGCCTCATTTGGGAAGCTCAGAAACACTTAATTCTGCCTTATTATTAAGCCTCGCCGCTACATATCCCCCCTTTTTGAAGGTCACGAGGTCCTGAGGCGTTGTTGCCTTCAAAACAAAACAGAGTTAAGTGATGTCCCTTGCCATTAGAACATTAATCTTAAATGTCTACATTACTCCTCGAGAATTCATACCGGAACCAGCATTGGATACAAACAGGATGAATAACATCTGGAGTATGTATAAAAACGGTAGGAGACATTATCTAAGTCTAGGAATTACACATCAGGAAGTTCACTGTCAATATCTGATACCTCTGTGGTAGATATTTGGGGAGAAGTCACTTCCTTTCTTTTGGCATGCTACCTTTGACTCATTCATGCTACCCGGAGTACATCTTGATGTGAGAGTACAGCATTCAGAGTACATCCAGTCATGATCCAGCTACCCGGCAGTAGTGTTACAATAACAACAGTTCCTGTTCCCAGCCCCCCGATAAACCACAACACCTGTGTTGGGTATCTGCTAGGGTGGTTTGGAGGTTTGTTCCATTAAAGCAAACTAACTACCTGTACCTCTTCAGGGCTTACTGTTTCTTGGATTTCTATCCAATTCCTTAGTGTGGCACCTGAAGGCATCCATGACCTCAAGTTTGGTCTTATGTTGTCTGGTTCTAGACCGTACAGTGTTAAGTTACCATGCTGTACTATGGCCTCCTCAGGAACTTAAAGGAACTGTTTTATTAGGTAGCTGCATCATGCCTGTCACAAGTCACAGTGTCAGTTAAACGTGGTGTGCTGACCAGCCATTTACTTCCCACCTGCTCTTCATGGGGTTCATTAACCTTCCTCTGCTCGTTAGTAGCTTTACACCCTTCATTGGTGAATCGTTTAGACACAGCCAATGGATAGCTTTGGTAGCCATACCCATCTCAAGATTTGGAACCGAATTCAATCTTGGATTGCCTTCTGGGTGAGCTATGAGCGATGGGGTTAATGTCACATACTCCTCTACTGAGAAGAGTGGAATCAAGTGGGTTGGGATTTGTGCCGTGGCTAGACTGGCTACAGTGGCACTAAACTCCCTTAACAGGTCTTGTGTCAACATTCTGGCCTGTTGCACACAAGCATAAACCCACTGTATAACACCAACAATCATGTCCACTGGTTGGGGAATAAGGTTTAACCCTGTTGCATAGGAGGTTGCCTGTAGGATTTTCCCTAAGCTTTCCAACTTTTGCTGCTGTCGATACAGTCTGTCACTACCCTCTGGCCTCTCTGACACCTGCCTTCTTGGGGCAGTCAGGGTGAGAGTGCCAGTAGCACACAAACCTACCAAAAAGAGCAAATGCACAACAGTGGTGGCAGCAATCAGTCCTCCCAAAAGTCTTTTAGGGTGGCTGATCCCAGTCATCTCCTTCTGAGTGACTGTTGCCTTTCTAAGCTGGCGCAGCGTGTACATGGTGTCTTTCTCAGTATGCCATGTGGCATCTTGGGCACCAACATCCTGGAAATCTGGGGAGATCTGACACAGCTGCTGATGCTGCTCCTCCATTTCCAGGGCATCTGCTTTTTCGATTTGTTCATGCCGGTGCTCTAGGAACCCTGCAGGGGGCGGTGCAGCGGTGGACCATGCCTGACCCTCGGCTGAGTGGTCATCTGGAGCACCTGAGTGATCTGGGATTGTTACCCCATTCTCACTGTTCAGGTCCACCCTGCACACTTCCTGATTGAGGAATCCCTCTATCGGCATGTTTACAGTCGTTCGCTGGGGGTAGGTGTAGGACACCTGCTCGCTCCCCCCTTCCCTCGCTAGGGGTTCAGGGAGCTGCCCCAGCACTGGGATAGCTAGTTCATTGTCTTTGAACTTACTATCACCCACCAGGCCCATGTCAGTGCAGGCGGGGATTCTGACACCCCTCTTTGCGATGTCCTGCACTGGCAGGCGGGTGACTTGACCATCCAGCTCCAGTCTGGGTGAACCACTGTTGGTCAGACTCAGACTGACAGACTGAGCTGGTGGCTGTAAGAAAACCGGCTCGGCTTTCATTCCCTGTCCCTTCTGGGGGACTGGGTGTGTTGGCAACCCTGCTGTCGAGGCAGGAACAATCAGGTCAGTCTCACTCACTACCTGGTAGTTGTGAGAAATAATGTTACCTGACTGCAGGTTCCCTGGGTCACAGCAGAGGGAATCGGCATCTGGGATCAGGTGTGTCCACAGCGCAGTAGTCTCAGCGTCCAGCTGGACCTCCTGTCTAACCTGTGAATGTTGCACCAGGGGCACCTGGCGGTGGCCCTGTGACAGCTGCTCAAGCAGATCCTCACTAATAGAGGACCTCTCAGGGCTAAGGGCGAGGGCTACATCACCAACCTGCTCTCCTGCCATCTGGATCCCTTCCACCACTGCAGGGTGGTGGTCCTGACCCCTCTTGGGTGCCAGGGTGCACAGGGAAAGCTCCTTTTCATCGCCAGGTGGGGAGATCTGCTCCTCTTTAGGGATGTAAAAGGTGTGTGCTTTACCTGGTGGATCAGGCGGCTGCTCGGAGCACCGCTCCTGTGGCATGGAGGCTGTTGGGACCTTGGCCAGGGCACGACTTCCCTGTATATCCGGGGAACAAGAAAATATTTTTATTTCTTGTCCAGAGGGAACAGAAGGAATCTCCGCATAGGCTTCTGTGTTCGGTGGGCACTGTGTAAGCACAGTCTGCCTCTTGGCCCCCCTTTCCTTCTGTACAGAAGGCTTAGGAGCCTTGACCTGTTTCCACACTTTGCCTTTCTGGTGATCCACCAAAGGTTCCACTCTGAGTCGCATACCCTTTTCTTTTTCTACCCGTTTGAGCTTGCCGTGTGACATCAAACACCTTTCAACCTCAGTGTCAATCAGTGTCTCACTGGGTAAGACATCTCCCATGGCAGCCTTGAGGTAAAAGCTTCCTGCTTTTCCTCTGTGTTTTACTGCCTGCTCTGTGACTTCAGGGGTGGAGTCAGCACTCGCTTGGGAGTGGCTGACCTCATCCTGGCAGGAACCCTTCCGCTCAATCAGATAGACTGAGGGAGTGAGAGGGGGCGGGTCTCCGCCTCCTCCAGTGGAGAGTATCAGCTCATTCACGCTTCCGGCAGCCTTGGGGAGCGGTTGTCCCTGTCCTAATAAAGCTTGTTCAAGCCTGGCCAGGCGGGCGGCTACTGAATCCTTTTGTTCAGCCTTTTCTAGCCCTTTCCCTTCCCCGGTGTTCTCATGGCACTTAGGACGCTGGGTGCGGTCCTGTGTGAGTGCTTTGGAACGGGGCTTAGCCAGCTCAGGAGCCTGTGCTCCTTCGAGCAGGGGGGAATTAACCCTGCTGGCTCTGACGGCGAACACAGTCGCTTTAGCAGCTTTTTGCTCAGAGCGACTTTGGACATCATACTCCCAGGCTTTCTGCGCGAATCTCTTAATATCAGTCATTTTCATGGTCTGTGCATCTGTATGCATTAAGATCATCTTTCTGACTGACGGGTGGAGATTCGCAATGAATAAACCCTTGAAATGTGTGTTCTCTTCGCAACCCTCATAATTTCGCCCTGCAAAATAAGTTCGTCTAAGTCTCTCGTAATATTCGCGAGGGGACTCTGCTCTCTCGTGCTTAATGTTAAGGGCGGCGGCTATCGCGGCAGTCGGGTCAATAAACGCACTGTATTCTTCGATAAGTGCTTGACATAGCTGCTCAAAGTCATTACAGACTTCTTTCATCTGCCTAGCCATCCACTCATGTACAGCTCTGCTGGTAGTTTTCCTGACCAGAAACACTTTCTCCTGTTCTGTGGCGTTTGGCAGGAACTGCAGGTTATACCTGAGGTCTTGAATATAACTCTCGATATTATTCTCTGACACTGCGGGGTCAAATCTCTCTACGTCCTTCGCTAGCTCTCTCAGAGAATGGAGATTTATTCTCCTAGCTTCTCCGCTGACGGAGATATGACGGAGATCGTGGTCAGACTTGTCGCTGCTAGAGAGAGTGCTTAATAGCGACTCGAATTCAGACCTTTTAGCAACCATCGTTAAACTTAAAGAGTATTACTTTTAAGTACGAAATCACAGTTTTACCACAGAAAACCACAAGATCAAGTATGCAATCAACCCGGTAGATTGCAAAAGATCACAAAACAATCAAGCACTGCTTAAAGAGCAAGGGGAACTTTTTTCCTTTCGGCTTTCAGCACACTGTATTGTCGTGTATGAAACCCGCGGCGTTTTATATTGAATTATTCCGCTTGGTTGATTCATTTCAGTCTTGCCACGCCCACCCAGGGACGCCATAAATGTAGTGTTTCATAGCCGTTCAGGGACGCCAAATATGTAATCATAGTGGCTCTCTGAAGGCACCAGTTCTGTAGGGTTTGGGCATTTACTGAGACAATTATCAATTGTAGCAGTAAATCACAAAGTTGATTCTTTTGATGGCTTTAGAATCCAACCACGCGACATAACTCAAACAACGCGCACACACAGGTACTAATACACAAGGATAAATTTATTAATACATAGAATATGCATATAAACCTAACAGATCTTATCGAGAGGGTTATCAGAATACAAAAGGTATATATTCAATCAGTTACGAAGTGTTACACATCAAGAGGACATACGTTCAGTATATCATTCATTAAGACCGTTTCGTAAATGAACTTGGTTATAACTTCTACATTAGATACTCAAAACAAGTACATAACTCTTAGGAATTAAATTGATATCAACTGGTTGGGATAACAATTGAATTCTCGAGCTGTAATGCATTGAAGTTGAATACTCATCCAATTTCTGGGGATTCAGATCTCCTGCAGGCACAAACAATCAGCTGCAGGCTTGTTGCTGTCCAATCCGCGCTCTCTGGCTCCGTGCCAGGCTGTGCTGTGCGGCTTGCGACGGTGCGCTGCTGATGCTCACTGACCGGCTAGTTAGTGTTGGCTTTAACTAGCAAAGTTTGTGCACAGGAGAAAAGATGACTGTGGATCCCAGCAAGTCAGGAAGAGGACCGGTTCGTTCCTGATGAAGAGCTAGTTCTGAATAGTGATTCAGCTGTCCACAGTTCTGACCTGTCCACGAGGCCTGCTGCTGGTTACTCTCTGGCAACCTCCACTCTAGACTCTTAGAACAAAGGAAAGTTCTGGCACTCGGACACACTGGCCGTTCCGTGGTTGTCCGGGCTGAGTCTCGGGATGGTCAGGAGGCGCGCTGCGAGAATGTCCTGCCCTTGGGAGCCTTCTGCTCCTGGGCCGTCCTGCCCTAGAATTCTCCTTTGAATTCCCTTTAGAACAGTCCACAGAATCCTCTCCAGAATCTTACTGAATCTCCCGAATCTGAATCTTGTTGAATCTCAATCTCCAGGCCTGTGTTGCCTGTTTTTACCTGGAGGAACTTCAGCTTGTTGATTGGCTGAAAGTTCCATGGGCATCAGAGTCCCACGTGGGTTACTCAGCCCTACCAGTCCCTGATTGGTTGATCAAGGTGAGATATGAGTCACTTAGTCCTGACACTTAGTAATGCAGTCCAGATGTCCATCCGGCACTCCCTAGACTGATAGGCGCCAGTGGATGACCATTGATCATGATAGCCAGACTTAGCTAAGTGCATCCCCCTTTGGGAGCTGTCCTAGGAAACCTTAAATCATCTTGCATGAATAGTTTCTCTGTGGCTGCACCACAGAGATGAACAGAGAAATGGGGCCTCATTTGGGAAGCTCAGAAACACTTAATTCTGCCTTATTATTAAGCCTCGCCGCTACACCTATATGGCTGTATACACTGCATTGACATACAATGGAATGTTGTCCATGTAGCCCTAAAACCAAAAGACTCAAAGAAAGCAATTATATGATTCAAACGCTTGCATTTGGCATTGAATACACAGGCATATTAACAAATAATGTCAAAACTTATGGGGTATCCCTCACTCCTAGCCTACTATAAGCCTGAAACCATGCTTATTGAGTGCACAATTCAGCCTAAAATTCCAATTACACAACACTTGTCAAAAATAGAATTTCACCATAGTTCATGCATTCCCTTTGGTTGGGTGAGGTTGCTTAGTCATTTCAGGCAAATATTTGCATTCCGTAAAGTATATTTTCACCTAAATTAGCAAAGAATTGTGGAACGTCTTTGAACAAATTCTTAACCCTAACCTAGGTAAATCCCAAGCTAGGGTTAGGGTTAGGATTCCCACAAAACGTAGTCAATTTTTGATGGCATGGATGCGTTTTAGGACAGAAAAGAAATTTAGGAAAGGTGCTATGACAGTGTTATCTTCACTTTTTTTTCTCACCTATATGGCTGTATACACTGCATTGACATACAATGGAATGTTGTCCATGTAGCCCTAAAACCAAAAGACTCAAAGAAAGCAATTATATGATTCAAACGCTTCCATTTGGCATTGAATAAACAGGCATATTAACAAATAAAGTCAAAGCTTATGGGGTATCCCTCACTCCTAGCCTACTATAAGCCTGAAACCATGCTTATTGAGTGCACAATTCAGCCTAAAATTCCAATTACACAACACTTGTCAAAAATAGAATTTCACCATAGTTCATGCATTCCCTTTGGTTGGGTGAGGTTGCTTAGTCATTTCAGGCAAATATTTGGATTCTGTGAAGTATATTTTCACCTAAATTAGTGAAAAATTGTGGAACGTCTTTGAACAAATTCTTAACCCTAACCTAGGTAAATCCCAAGCTAGGGTTAGGGTTAGGATTCCCACAAAACGTAGTCAATTTTTGATGGCATGGATGCGTTTTAGGACAGAAAAGAAATTTAGGAAAGGTGCTATGACAGTGTTATCTTCACTTTTTTTTCTCACCTATATGGCTGTATACACTGCATTGACATACAATGGAATGTTGTCCATGTAGCCCTAAAACCAAAAGACTCAAAGAAAGCAATTATATGATTCAAACGCTTCCATTTGGCATTGAATAAACAGGCATATTAACAAATAAAGTCAAAGCTTATGGGGTATCCCTCACTCCTAGCCTACTATAAGCCTGAAACCATGCTTATTGAGTGCACAATTCAGCCTAAAATTCCAATTACACAACACTTGTTAAAAAATAGAATTTCACCATACTTCATGCATTCCCTTTGGTTAGGTGAGGTTGCTTAGTCATTTCAGGCAAATATTTGGATTCTGTGAAGTATATTTTCACCTAAATTAGCAAGGAATTGTGGAAAGTCTTTGAACAAATTCTTAACCCTAACCTACTGTAGATTAATCCCAAGCTAGGGTTAGGGTTAGGATTCCCACAAAACGTAGACAATTTTTGATGGCATGGATGCGTTTTAGGACAGAAAAGAAATTTAGGAAAGGTGCTATGACAGTGTTATCTTCACTTTTTTTTCTCACCTATATGGCTGTATACACTGCATTGACATACAATGGAATGTTGTCCATGTAGCCCGAAAACCAAAAGACTCAAAGAAAGCAATTATATGATTCAAACGCTTGCATTTGGCATTGAATACACAGGCATATTAACAAATAAAGTCAAAACTTATGGGGTGTCCGTCACTCCTAGCCTACTATAAGCCTGAAACCATGCTTATTGAGTGCACAATTCAGCCTAAAATTCCAATTACACAACACTTCTCAAAAATAGAATTTCACCATAGTTCATGCATTCCCTTTGGTTGGGTGAGGTTGCTTAGTCATTTCAGGCAAATATTTGGATTCTGTGAAGTATATTTTCACCTAAATTAGTGAAAAATTGTGGAACGTCTTTGAACAAATTCTTAACCCTAACCTAGGTAAATCCCAAGCTAGGGTTAGGGTTAGGATTCCCACAAAACATAGACAATTTTTGATGGCATGGATGCGTTTTCGGACAGAAAAGAAGTTTAGGAAAGGTGCTATGACAGTGTTATCTTCACTTTTTTTTCTCACCTATATGGCTGTATACACTGCATTGACATACAATGGAATGTTGTCCATGTAGCCCTAAAACCAAAAGACTGAAAGATAGCAATTATATGATTCAAACGCTTGCATATGGCATTGAATACACAGGCATATTAACAAATAAAGTCAAAATTTGTGCGGTATCCCTCACTCCTAGCCTACTATGAGCCTGAAACCATGCTTATTGAGTGCACAATTCAGCCTAAAATTCCAATTACACAACACTTGTCAAAAATAGAATTTCACCATAGTTCATGCATTCCCTTTGGTTGGGTGAGGTTGCTTAGTCATTTCAGGCAAATATTTGCATTTCGTAAAGTATATTTTCACCTAAATTAGCAAGGAATTGTGGAACGTCTTTGAACAAATTCTTAACCCTAACCTAGGTAAATCCCAAGCTAGGGTTAGGGTTAGGATTCCCACAAAACGTAGTCAATTTTTGATGGCATGGATGCGTTTTAGGACAGAAAAGAAATTTAGGAAAGGTGCTATGACAGTGCTATCTTCACTTTTTTTTCTCACCTATATGGCTGTATACACTGCATTGACATACAATGGAATGTTGTCCATGTAGCCCTAAAACCAAAAGACTCAAAGAAAGCAATTATATGATTCAAACGCTTGCATTTGGCATTGAATACACAGGCATATTAACAAATAATGTCAAAACTTATGGGGTATCCCTCACTCCTAGCCTACTATAAGCCTGAAACCATGCTTATTGAGTGCACAATTCAGCCTAAAATTCCAATTACACAACACTTGTCAAAAATAGAATTTCACCATAGTTCATGCATTCCCTTTGGTTGGGTGAGGTTGCTTTGTCATTTCAGGCAAATATTTGCATTTCGTAAAGTATATTTTCACCTAAATTAGCAAGGAATTGTGTAACGTCTTTGATGAAATTCTTAACCCTAACCTAGGTAAATCCCAAGCTAGGGTTAGGGTTAGGATTCCCACAAAACGTAGTCAATTTTTGATGGCATGGATGCGTTTTAGGACAGAAAAGAAATTTAGGAAAGGTGCTATGACAGTGCTATCTTCACTTTTTTTTCTCACCTATATGGCTGTATACACTGCATTGACATACAATGGAATGTTGTCCATGTAGCCCTAAAACCAAAAGACTCAAAGAAAGCAATTATATGATTCAAACGCTTGCATTTGGCATTTAATAAACAGGCATATTAACAAATAAAGTCAAAATTTATGCGGTATCCCTCACTCCTAGCCTACTATAAGCCTGAAACCATGCTTATTGAGTGCACAATTCAGCCTAAAATTCCAATTACACAACACTTGTTAAAAAATAGAATTTCACCATAGTTCATGCATTCCCTTTGGTTGGGTGAGGTTGCTTAGTCATTTCAGGCAAATATTTGGATTCTGTGAAGTATATTTTCACCTAAATTAGTGAAAAATTGTGGAACGTCTTTGAACAAATTCTTAACCCTAACCTAGGTAAATCCCAAGCTAGGGTTAGGGTTAGGATTCCCACAAAACGTAGTCAATTTTTGATGGCATGGATGCGTTTTAGGACAGAAAAGAAATTTAGGAAAGGTGCTATGACAGTGTTATCTTCACTTTTTTTTCTCACCTATATGGCTGTATACACTGCATTGACATACAATGGAATGTTGTCCATGTAGCCCTAAAACCAAAAGACTCAAAGAAAGCAATTATATGATTCAAACGCTTCCATTTGGCATTGAATAAACAGGCATATTAACAAATAAAGTCAAAGCTTATGGGGTATCCCTCACTCCTAGCCTACTATAAGCCTGAAACCATGCTTATTGAGTGCACAATTCAGCCTAAAATTCCAATTACACAACACTTGTTAAAAAATAGAATTTCACCATACTTCATGCATTCCCTTTGGTTAGGTGAGGTTGCTTAGTCATTTCAGGCAAATATTTGGATTCTGTGAAGTATATTTTCACCTAAATTAGCAAGGAATTGTGGAAAGTCTTTGAACAAATTCTTAACCCTAACCTAGATTAATCCCAAGCTAGGGTTAGGGTTAGGATTCCCACAAAACGTAGACAATTTTTGATGGCATGGATGCGTTTTAGGACAGAAAAGAAATTTAGGAAAGGTGCTATGACAGTGTTATCTTCACTTTTTTTTCTCACCTATATGGCTGTATACACTGCATTGACATACAATGGAATGTTGTCCATGTAGCCCGAAAACCAAAAGACTCAAAGAAAGCAATTATATGATTCAAACGCTTGCATTTGGCATTGAATACACAGGCATATTAACAAATAAAGTCAAAACTTATGGGGTGTCCGTCACTCCTAGCCTACTATAAGCCTGAAACCATGCTTATTGAGTGCACAATTCAGCCTAAAATTCCAATTACACAACACTTCTCAAAAATAGAATTTCACCATAGTTCATGCATTCCCTTTGGTTGGGTGAGGTTGCTTAGTCATTTCAGGCAAATATTTGGATTCTGTGAAGTATATTTTCACCTAAATTAGTGAAAAATTGTGGAACGTCTTTGAACAAATTCTTAACCCTAACCTAGGTAAATCCCAAGCTAGGGTTAGGGTTAGGATTCCCACAAAACATAGACAATTTTTGATGGCATGGATGCGTTTTCGGACAGAAAAGAAGTTTAGGAAAGGTGCTATGACAGTGTTATCTTCACTTTTTTTTCTCACCTATATGGCTGTATACACTGCATTGACATACAATGGAATGTTGTCCATGTAGCCCTAAAACCAAAAGACTGAAAGATAGCAATTATATGATTCAAACGCTTGCATATGGCATTGAATACACAGGCATATTAACAAATAAAGTCAAAATTTGTGCGGTATCCCTCACTCCTAGCCTACTATGAGCCTGAAACCATGCTTATTGAGTGCACAATTCAGCCTAAAATTCCAATTACACAACACTTGTCAAAAATAGAATTTCACCATAGTTCATGCATTCCCTTTGGTTGGGTGAGGTTGCTTAGTTAATTCAGGCAAATATTTGCATTTCGTAAAGTATATTTTCACCGAAATTAGCAAGGAATTGTGGAACGTCTTTGAACAAATTCTTAACCCTAACCTAGGTAAATCCCAAGCTAGGGTTGGGGTTAGGATTCCCACAAAACGTAGTCAATTTTTGATGGCATGGATGCGTTTTAGGACAGAAAAGAAATTTAGGAAAGGTGCTATGACAGTGTTATCTTCACTTTTTTTTCTCACCTATATGGCTGTATACACTGCATTGACATACAATGGAATGTTGTCCATGTAGCCCTAAAACCAAAAGACTCAAAGAAAGCAATTATATGATTCAAACGCTTCCATTTGGCATTGAATAAACAGGCATATTAACAAATAAAGTCAAAGCTTATGGGGTATCCCTCACTCCTAGCCTACTATAAGCCTGAAACCATGCTTATTGAGTGCACAATTCAGCATAAAATTCCAATTACACAACACTTGTCAAAAATAGAATTTCACCATAGTTCATGCATTCCCTTTGGTTGGGTTAGGTTGCTTAGTCATTTCAGGCAAATATTTGGATTCTGTGAAGTATATTTTCACCTAAATTAGCAAGGAATTGTGGAAAGTCTTTGAACAAATTCTTAACCCTAACCTAGGTAAATCCCAAGCTAGGGTTAGGGTTAGGATTCCCACAAAACGTAGATAATTTTTGATGGCATGGATGCGTTTTAGGACAGAAAAGAAATTTAGGAAAGGTGCTATGACAGTGTTATCTTCACTTTTTTTTCTCACCTATATGGCTGTATACACTGCATTGACATACAATGGAATGTTGTCCATGTAGCCCTAAAACCAAAAGACCCAAAGAAAGCAATTATATGATTCAAACGCTTGCATTTGGCATTGAATACACAGGCATATTAACAAATAAAGTCAAAATTTGTGCGGTATCCCTCACTCCTAGCCTACTATGAGCCTGAAACCATGCTTATTGAGTGCACAATTCAGCCTAAAATTCCAATTACACAACACTTGTCAAAAATAGAATTTCACCATAGTTCATGCATTCCCTTTGGTTGGGTGAGGTTGCTTAGTCATTTCAGGCAAATATTTGCATTCCGTGAAGTATATTTTCACCTAAATTAGTGAAAAATTGTGGAACGTCTTTGAACAAATTCTTAACCCTAACCTAGGTAAATCCCAAGCTAGGGTTAGGGTTAGGATTCCCACAAAACATAGACAATTTTTGATGGCATGGATGCGTTTTCGGACAGAAAAGAAGTTTAGGAAAGGTGCTATGACAGTGTTATCTTCACTTTTTTTTCTCACCTATATGGCTGTATACACTGCATTGACATACAATGGAATGTTGTCCATGTAGCCCTAAAACCAAAAGACTGAAAGATAGCAATTATATGATTCAAACGCTTGCATATGGCATTGAATACACAGGCATATTAACAAATAAAGTCAAAATTTGTGCGGTATCCCTCACTCCTAGCCTACTATGAGCCTGAAACCATGCTTATTGAGTGCACAATTCAGCCTAAAATTCCAATTACACAACACTTGTCAAAAATAGAATTTCACCATAGTTCATGCATTCCCTTTGGTTGGGTGAGGTTGCTTAGTCATTTCAGGCAAATATTTGCATTTCGTAAAGTATATTTTCACCTAAATTAGCAAGGAATTGTGGAACGTCTTTGAACAAATTCTTAACCCTAACCTAGGTAAATCCCAAGCTAGGGTTAGGGTTAGGATTCCCACAAAACGTAGTCAATTTTTGATGGCATGGATGCGTTTTAGGACAGAAAAGAAATTTAGGAAAGGTGCTATGACAGTGCTATCTTCACTTTTTTTTCTCACCTATATGGCTGTATACACTGCATTGACATACAATGGAATGTTGTCCATGTAGCCCTAAAACCAAAAGACTCAAAGAAAGCAATTATATGATTCAAACGCTTGCATTTGGCATTGAATACACAGGCATATTAACAAATAATGTCAAAACTTATGGGGTATCCCTCACTCCTAGCCTACTATAAGCCTGAAACCATGCTTATTGAGTGCACAATTCAGCCTAAAATTCCAATTACACAACACTTGTCAAAAATAGAATTTCACCATAGTTCATGCATTCCCTTTGGTTGGGTGAGGTTGCTTTGTCATTTCAGGCAAATATTTGCATTTCGTAAAGTATATTTTCACCTAAATTAGCAAGGAATTGTGTAACGTCTTTGATGAAATTCTTAACCCTAACCTAGGTAAATCCCAAGCTAGGGTTAGGGTTAGGATTCCCACAAAACGTAGTCAATTTTTGATGGCATGGATGCGTTTTAGGACAGAAAAGAAATTTAGGAAAGGTGCTATGACAGTGCTATCTTCACTTTTTTTTCTCACCTATATGGCTGTATACACTGCATTGACATACAATGGAATGTTGTCCATGTAGCCCTAAAACCAAAAGACTCAAAGAAAGCAATTATATGATTCAAACGCTTGCATTTGGCATTTAATAAACAGGCATATTAACAAATAAAGTCAAAATTTATGCGGTATCCCTCACTCCTAGCCTACTATAAGCCTGAAACCATGCTTATTGAGTGCACAATTCAGCCTAAAATTCCAATTACACAACACTTGTTAAAAAATAGAATTTCACCATAGTTCATGCATTCCCTTTGGTTGGGTGAGGTTGCTTAGTCATTTCAGGCAAATATTTGGATTCTGTGAAGTATATTTTCACCTAAATTAGTGAAAAATTGTGGAACGTCTTTGAACAAATTCTTAACCCTAACCTAGGTAAATCCCAAGCTAGGGTTAGGGTTAGGATTCCCACAAAACGTAGTCAATTTTTGATGGCATGGATGCGTTTTAGGACAGAAAAGAAATTTAGGAAAGGTGCTATGACAGTGTTATCTTCACTTTTTTTTCTCACCTATATGGCTGTATACACTGCATTGACATACAATGGAATGTTGTCCATGTAGCCCTAAAACCAAAAGACTCAAAGAAAGCAATTATATGATTCAAACGCTTCCATTTGGCATTGAATAAACAGGCATATTAACAAATAAAGTCAAAGCTTATGGGGTATCCCTCACTCCTAGCCTACTATAAGCCTGAAACCATGCTTATTGAGTGCACAATTCAGCCTAAAATTCCAATTACACAACACTTGTTAAAAAATAGAATTTCACCATACTTCATGCATTCCCTTTGGTTAGGTGAGGTTGCTTAGTCATTTCAGGCAAATATTTGGATTCTGTGAAGTATATTTTCACCTAAATTAGCAAGGAATTGTGGAAAGTCTTTGAACAAATTCTTAACCCTAACCTAGATTAATCCCAAGCTAGGGTTAGGGTTAGGATTCCCACAAAACGTAGACAATTTTTGATGGCATGGATGCGTTTTAGGACAGAAAAGAAATTTAGGAAAGGTGCTATGACAGTGTTATCTTCACTTTTTTTTCTCACCTATATGGCTGTATACACTGCATTGACATACAATGGAATGTTGTCCATGTAGCCCGAAAACCAAAAGACTCAAAGAAAGCAATTATATGATTCAAACGCTTGCATTTGGCATTGAATACACAGGCATATTAACAAATAAAGTCAAAACTTATGGGGTGTCCGTCACTCCTAGCCTACTATAAGCCTGAAACCATGCTTATTGAGTGCACAATTCAGCCTAAAATTCCAATTACACAACACTTCTCAAAAATAGAATTTCACCATAGTTCATGCATTCCCTTTGGTTGGGTGAGGTTGCTTAGTCATTTCAGGCAAATATTTGGATTCTGTGAAGTATATTTTCACCTAAATTAGTGAAAAATTGTGGAACGTCTTTGAACAAATTCTTAACCCTAACCTAGGTAAATCCCAAGCTAGGGTTAGGGTTAGGATTCCCACAAAACATAGACAATTTTTGATGGCATGGATGCGTTTTCGGACAGAAAAGAAGTTTAGGAAAGGTGCTATGACAGTGTTATCTTCACTTTTTTTTCTCACCTATATGGCTGTATACACTGCATTGACATACAATGGAATGTTGTCCATGTAGCCCTAAAACCAAAAGACTGAAAGATAGCAATTATATGATTCAAACGCTTGCATATGGCATTGAATACACAGGCATATTAACAAATAAAGTCAAAATTTGTGCGGTATCCCTCACTCCTAGCCTACTATGAGCCTGAAACCATGCTTATTGAGTGCACAATTCAGCCTAAAATTCCAATTACACAACACTTGTCAAAAATAGAATTTCACCATAGTTCATGCATTCCCTTTGGTTGGGTGAGGTTGCTTAGTCAATTCAGGCAAATATTTGCATTTCGTAAAGTATATTTTCACCGAAATTAGCAAGGAATTGTGGAACGTCTTTGAACAAATTCTTAACCCTAACCTAGGTAAATCCCAAGCTAGGGTTGGGGTTAGGATTCCCACAAAACGTAGTCAATTTTTGATGGCATGGATGCGTTTTAGGACAGAAAAGAAATTTAGGAAAGGTGCTATGACAGTGTTATCTTCACTTTTTTTTCTCACCTATATGGCTGTATACACTGCATTGACATACAATGGAATGTTGTCCATGTAGCCCTAAAACCAAAAGACTCAAAGAAAGCAATTATATGATTCAAACGCTTCCATTTGGCATTGAATAAACAGGCATATTAACAAATAAAGTCAAAGCTTATGGGGTATCCCTCACTCCTAGCCTACTATAAGCCTGAAACCATGCTTATTGAGTGCACAATTCAGCATAAAATTCCAATTACACAACACTTGTCAAAAATAGAATTTCACCATAGTTCATGCATTCCCTTTGGTTGGGTTAGGTTGCTTAGTCATTTCAGGCAAATATTTGGATTCTGTGAAGTATATTTTCACCTAAATTAGCAAGGAATTGTGGAAAGTCTTTGAACAAATTCTTAACCCTAACCTAGGTAAATCCCAAGCTAGGGTTAGGGTTAGGATTCCCACAAAACGTAGATAATTTTTGATGGCATGGATGCGTTTTAGGACAGAAAAGAAATTTAGGAAAGGTGCTATGACAGTGTTATCTTCACTTTTTTTTCTCACCTATATGGCTGTATACACTGCATTGACATACAATGGAATGTTGTCCATGTAGCCCTAAAACCAAAAGACCCAAAGAAAGCAATTATATGATTCAAACGCTTGCATTTGGCATTGAATACACAGGCATATTAACAAATAAAGTCAAAATTTGTGCGGTATCCCTCACTCCTAGCCTACTATGAGCCTGAAACCATGCTTATTGAGTGCACAATTCAGCCTAAAATTCCAATTACACAACACTTGTCAAAAATAGAATTTCACCATAGTTCATGCATTCCCTTTGGTTGGGTGAGGTTGCTTAGTCATTTCAGGCAAATATTTGCATTCCGTGAAGTATATTTTCACCTAAATTAGTGAAGAATTGTGGTCTTTTAACAACATTTTAACCCTAACCCTATGTTTCAAACTCTTGCATTTCGCATTTAAAACAAAAATATTTAGCACCTATCACTATTTGATTTTGAAATTGTTAAAGTACAGATGAAAGTGTTCTTGGAACCTTTTTCAATTCAGTTTTCAAAAATCCTAACCCTTGAAGGTTTCACTTAAATTTTCTTCACTTAACGTGCTTGACTTCTTATGTTTGTAGTCCCTAGTTGAGGAAAGTATTTCATATGATATTGTGACAAACAGGGTGTTACTAAAAATGAAATGCTGAAATATACAGGACATAAATAATTTCCCACAAATAGTAAAGATTATGCCAAGTGTTTCCTATACACCTTATATGGGAACCCAGTGCATCATGGGGAGCACAGACACACACAGGGGTATTTTAAAGACACTGTTTAACCCGGACCTATAAATATAACTTCGAATAAACAGGCAGCTGAGTTCTTTGTTTATGGCACAGCTTTGGCAAAAAGAGTAATAAATCAGGCACACTGGGTTAAACAAACTTTTAGTAATAATGACAAGAGCACACACTATAAAACACACAGTGCAACATACAGTACAACAAACTAGTTTCTCAATTTACAAACATGGAGTCTTCAAGGCCTGAATCTAGACCCTCCATCACATACAGTAGTACTTCCTTTGCCAATGTCTGACTAAATCTCGGGGGGGCTGTCACTGTTAGTGGATTGGGACAGGGCAAAAAAAGGGTGGTGTCTTATTTTTGTTCTGTTCTGTTTTTGGATAAATGGAAAATCCATTAATAAAAACTGGTGCAGAATCCAAAATAAGTGCTGGGCTGTGCTTCTGTGTCTGTCAGTGCACAAGTGTTTTCTGAATGGTCTGTAGTGTAGTGAATCTTCCATGCCTTCCAGCTACATTACATTTCCTTTCAATCTGACTGGCTTTCGGCAAGAAAACCTCATATTAGACAAAGAGGGCTTGTTTACTTCACTCCCTGACAAAACCACTTTGCAGCTGATTCCCAGGCAACATCCACAAGATCAAACGTTAACATGATAGAGGTGTTTCACAAACAGAGTGACTGAGGGAGCAATCAGGATGCAACTTCTTGACAGCTGCTTTCAATAGGAACTACTGTATTCTCAGACTGCTTGGATCTCGTTTTAAACAAGCGGCAGAGCTTATCTAGAAAATTACCATCTGCTTTCCATTTTTTAGGACATCTGGTGCTCGCATCAAATTGTAACCCAAAGCAAGATTTAATCCTAAATATAAAATGTGTCCTTGCTTCCAATGTTTCAGTCTTTAATTCTATAAAATACTGCATTGTGACAGAAATAGGAGGAGAGGGAACAGGACACTCTTATACTACTTTATTTCTATATTTGAGTAGAAAATAAAAGAATACATATTGTATTGCATGTCAAGTATGTACATAAGAGTCGCTGCAGCAACTAGATTTGGTGGTCCAGTTTGTGAAACCCCCCTTCCACAATTATGAAACCATTTCCCCAGTGTGGTGACAGGCAAGAGCTGTCCAATAGATGAGATGTTAACCTGAGCTTTTTGGACTTTAAAGATCCAACGGCACTGTCCATAAGAGCAAAGCTGTTAACCCTGAGGTCCTGGCTAGATCCAACTCTGGGCTCAAGCATTCTGGCCTCCCTTAAGTTCTCCAACATTCTGTCCCCTAATAAACTACCCCAAAAATGCTTCAATTCACCACTCTGTCCCATAAGATGCGGGGGTCATAATTAGAATGAGGGTTGAATTTTAAATATTTAAAACTTAAATACTGATTGATTTTTACATCGAAAATATTGCCCACAAAATGTGGAGAACACCCTAGACACAGTCCAGTGCACACTCAGTACACAAGCACAAGCATACAGTAACAATTTAGAGGACACCAATTTACCCACCCAGCCGGGACCAAGCTGGAAATATTCTGCTTAGACACAGAGATAACATGCAAGCTCCAGGCAGAGGATGTTACAGCTCAGAATTTAATCTAAGAGCCTCATGTTGAGAGACGGCAGCCCTAACCATCACAGCAATCAAAAACCAGTAAAACCTTTCACAAAGGAAAAGGAGAAATACATTTACTTACATTTCAATAGAACAGAAAATACAGACAACAGAATAATAGTCTCATTAGGTTTTTTCTTTTTGACTTCACACTTCCCTTATATGCAACATCCAGCAAAGAAAAGCTTGCATCATTAAAACGCAATTACAGTATGTACTGTATCAGACAATATCTCATAATGCCAGTATTGCGCCCAGTGTCCTGACTGTCCTTCCCTCCACATTTTATTCTTTCTGCTGATTTAAACAGCCCTCTTGGCTTGTGACCCAACAGTGAAACATAGCCAGCTAATTGATAAACCTGAGTCCCTTTGCGTACGAAACTCGAAAAGCAGCAGATAAGGAGAAAGAGACGAAGGAAAGGATAAAGAGAAAAAAAGAGAGGTGCAAAGGCAAGGAAAAGAAAAACAAGGGGAAAAACCCTTAAGCTCCCAGTGCCCTTATACTGATTGCATTTACAAATTGCATCTTTGATTAAAGAGCAGTGTGTGGGGATGACAAGTATTGATTTCCAATCTCCTTCCAAAATGACTCTATCATTGTGAGTAAGTCAGGCAATTTGCCTCACTTTACTCTTCAGGCCTTTGGGCTTAGATCACCCTGACAGACTTAGATCCCACAGAAGATGTTTAATTAGTAAGGAAATGAAAAAGAATTACTGTAAATCTTCACCATCAGTGTTTAGTTAGCAGAACAGGGAAATTTTAAAGGTTTTCTTATTTGTATGACTAAATTGGCTAATTTGTTCCGTTATCTTTACTATGCAGTTGCCATTGATATTCCAATAATTAAGATCTGTCTCCTCTTTGGATGACGTACTTGCTATTGTTCATTTAACAATTCACTTAGGCCACAAACAGTGCAGTTAGGCTTGTTCATTGAGTGTCATTAAGAGAGCTCAAGCATAAAGGCTGTAATAGATAATGGTGAAATAGCTGTGTGAGTCGGTAATAATACATTAAAGAAGATAGAAGCAGAGTGCACCCATAGGCACTAGATTCTTACTTCATTATAAATATGCGACCAAAGCAATCTTAAGCTTTTATCAAAATGCTCTGTGACAGTGTTTTCTCCTTAAATGCCCAACAAATATGTTGAGATTGGGAACAATGCACAAGCTAGCTTTGATGTTGTTGTATTGGTTTTTTTTTATCATTGTGGTTTAGGAAATAAAGGATGGTAAAAACACAAACTCAAATAATAGTTATGAATAAACGCGGTTTATTGAAAAAGACAAAAAAGTTGGAAATGCGGTGGAGAACAAATTATTTTCCACTTTCAATTCGTGCTAACAATTATGAAAATGAATAAATTAAAGCTATAGCAAAACTGACCATTTAAGCAACTTCGGTGAAATTCACCTTGAGATGTATTAATACATTTACACCCCTAGCCATCCTCAATTATGTCAGAAGACATGGTCAGTGTGGATGTGAACACATTGATAAATAAGTCTTAAGGGCAACCTCTCTTAGATCCCATCTCTTCATCTCTGTCCTCGTTGGTTAGTCCATGCTTTCTTTTCAATCCTCTCCTGTCCGAGATTCCTGGAAGAGCTTGTTGGGCATTCGCAACCGGAGAAGCCTTGGGCTCATTCAGGACCTCCGCTGGGTGGCTGTGAGCATCTACAGACCTTTCAACAGCCAGAGCTACGGGGCGGAAGAAATCCAAAGTGTCAAGATCAGATAAGTTCACCGTTTCCACTGCATGATCCGCAGACCCAGCTGGATCAAAACTAGAGTGGAAAAGCGCATCAGGGAGGGTCAGATCATCCCTGAAGTTGGCAAAGTCATCCACAGAAGGCGCAAATTCTTCCAAGAGACGGGCAAATTCATCTAGAGCCTCTTCAGTGCTGGGGATTTGAGAGTGCTCTTTGTTTGTCTCTGCTGTGTTTACCTTTGAACAGGATTCTTTGTCCTCCAGAGTTTGCTCAGCATGGGCTTCCAGGATTGCAGCCTGCGCTTTGTTATACTGTGATGTCTTTTTGAAGGCAAGTGCATCACTGCCTGTTCTCACAACATCCTCGATTAAGAAATCCAGGGATTTGGCCTGTTCAGGACCTTCAGTGGCATCTGGGGGCTCCACAGGGTTCTTCAATAGACCGGGACTAGTCTTTACGTCTATTCCATTTCCATTTTCATAGCTGGGAGCAACAACAACATTACCAGGTTCTAAGGCATGCTGAGTATTCACAGGAGAATGATCACTTGTAATACACTGATTTTCTTCGAATTGCTTAATGGCAGATGTGAGCTGTGAAGGATGAGAAAGGTTGACTGTTCCGATATATTTTAAAGATACTGGTTCCCTCACTGTGTTTGTGGAAGACCAGCTCTGATGGGGCAAGTGCTTCCCACTGAGCACAGGAAAGACCGCTGGTAATGTGCTTTGTTGCTGTAGGCTGGGATACAACACAAAGGCTGTCGGCGTTGCTTGGACAGTGTTTGGCTTATAATAAAATCGTTGTTGCATCCGATTTTGTGGTAAATGATAAATTAGAGTGTCACCGTTGGGCAGGTGTTGTTGATAAATTGGCTGTGGATATTGGACCAGAGCTGGTTGCCTTAGATCCGTCACTGGTGAACTGAAATACGAGTTCTGACAATAACCCATGGGAGGAATGCAGGAATGTGTTGAAGAGAGATTCACTCTTCGCACACTGGGATCACATTGCAGAACTGCAAAAAACAATTATGTTATTATTATCTGACTAACAAGAACAGATCATAAATTGTTATCTGTTTCATTTAGTCAAAAACCACATGTACATATGGTCTCACCTGCAGCCTCATAATTTGGTTGATCTTGGCAAAATGTTCCTGGAGTCCCAAGTGAGCTTTGCAATGCAGTTGGAGCTGCAAAAAAATGATCAGAGCAGTTAACATTTACAGTAGCTTGGCCAGAACACCAATATCACTTAAATAGGCAACAAAATTATCCTTTTTTTGTTATGCCTCTTCATAGACATTTTGTGCTGGACTCCAAATAAGTAATTGTTTATATAATAGTTATTTATATAATTGTATCAAATTGGTTTATTTTTTCAATGGAATATCATTTAATCATTTAATGGAACCATTAAAGTTAATTTAATAATGCTATAGAATACAGAATAAAACATGTTTATCATTTTTATTTAAAGGAAATTGAAAAATTAGTTCTTCTAAATGATCTCAATAATATTTATTTTCACAACATATTGTATTATAAATATAAAATCATATAATGGTAACGAGTATAAGACATCTTTCTATGGGACTTTTAAAGAATTATACATATGTTCTGCTTTACCTTGTAAGGGTCATGGCTTGAACACAAATAAATATGTTACAAAATTGCTTACCTTTTTGAGGAAAATTACACTGGTAGTTTCCTGAAAGCTCTTGGTAGGCTGGAAACTGAAGCTTATTTCCCTGTATCACTGTGGGTACAGAGTTCTGCAAGCTGCTAGCCGAAAATGTATTGTTCATTTAATCAATGAAGCAAAATGAATGTCTTGGATTGAATGTAAATCAGATAAACTGACCCTTGTCCAGCTTGTCACTTGAACTCTGTAACAAACATGCAGTAAACATTCTAATACTGTTGCTATGCTAATTGTGATGTCATCATTAATAAAAAATATACAATGTCTATAGTAGAAGAAACAAAGCTTCTTGCCTTTTCATGATACAAATCAGGGAAACTGGGAAACATTGAATTACTTGCAGAATACAACAACAAAAAAAACAACACAAAAACATGTACAGTACCAACTGACTCTAAAAGAGGAATTCATTTCACAAGTTAGTAATAAGAAAAAGCTTATGAACATGCTGCTTTTCCACTATCGAAACATAACCTGGCCATATTTCTTAATAAATGAGATTAATTCCAGGGAGAATATTGTATCTTTCATTTTCTTAGCATTACATATTACTACCTAATGGGTTACATGGACCAAATTGTGTAACTTTTCTTATGTTTTTATGATATGAAAACCAGTATTTATGGTTTTAATGTAAAAAAAAATCAGTACTGTACCACAAAAAAGAGAAAATATTTACATGCAAAACCATCAGTAAACCATCAGTCCACCCTGCACTTCCTATATAATTCATTGTATATACATAAACAATGTACAGTATATCAATTACAATTATTATATATACAGTAGCACTGTTTATTTTTACCTTTTTTTTTTTACCATTCCGCCTTATGTAACTTTGACATTGGGTTCATTATGAGAGTGTAACAGTTCTGCAGGGGCTAGCGTCACTGCCTTACTGGGAATTGAACCCAGGGCCCCAGCACTGCGCTGTCTGCATGGGGTTTTCTCCAGGTGCTCCAGTTTCCTCCCACAGTCCAGAGACATCCTGGTGCGTTACATTTCTTCTGGGATAACCGGTCCTGAACTGGCGTGTGTCTGTGTTTGTGTCCGTGTGATCCCGACAAAGGACTGGCATTCAATCCGGGGTGTACCCCACTTTCCGATAAAGCAGTGAGAAAATGGATGGATGGTCTATCATGGTAATTGTTTTCAAAGTAAGTCATCAGCTTAATGTATTTATATTACAGTAGCTCAGCTTATTTAGCTAGTAATCCAAAAAAGACATTAAATATAAATCTCAATGTTTTATGCTGCAGTTGCATTAAACGCAATATTTTATCCCTGAAAGCTTTCATCTAATGCACATTTAAGAATCTTTCTAAACCAAAAAAACACACACAGGTTCTTAACAATGTATAAAGAAGCAACAGTGTTTCTGAAAACACTGAACTATCAAAGGATACCAGGGCGTAGTAAAGACTGGCTTCCAGAAAGTGTAAAAGCAAAACCTATGGGAGTAAGTGTGTCTAAGAAGCAGAGGAAATATGGCCAAGTTCCTGTAACTGAGGCTGCCATGAGGGCTTCTGTATTCCCTTAAGTGAAAGAAGATCCATGAATCTATGCCTGTCTTTCAAAACAAATGACTGTAAAGGTTTATACCTACTGCTGATCTGAATATGTTGTACATATATACAAGATGGACAGCAAGTAAACATCGATGATTATTGTTAACATCTCCCTTGTGAATTTCATGCAATCAAACACATTTTAAGGAAGACAGATTCATAGTTATACTATTTGGATTAGCCAGATTATAAGAAATGGGAACACCTGTACAGGTTCACTGGTGTGTTTATAAGGCAAGTAAGATTTATGAGATAGTAACAATAAAAAGGTAACAACAGTAAAAATATATGGACACACTTCATATATACATACTCCAGTTTTACTTCGGGATAAACTACTGATGGGGATAATATTTAAGTTTTTTTCTATTTACATTTATAATACTTTGCCACATTGCTTAATGATACAGTACATCTTATTCATCTTCTGCCAAAGGACCATGTTCACACATGGAAAAAAAAATCACAAGGTCTTTCAATATTAATTTTTTATTTATAATAATTAATTCTAACAATAAAATACAATGTTTTGAACCAATACTTAAATTTAAGCTACAATACATTTCAGATAGGTTTTATTCAGTCATAAGATTAGGATGGGAATGTGAGGAAGATTAGAAAAAGACAGGAAAAACGTTGGCTTATCAATTAACCTTTGTAAAGAAAGTTTTTTATATAATAATAAAAACTAACTTACTCTTAAATTGTAAAATAAGCAAGTGAAATAACAGAAATAATATAAAATATCTAACATAAATGTCTGGTCACAGACTAAAATTTTATCAATTAACCTTTGTAAAGAAAGTTTTTTTTTATAATAATAAAAACTAACTTACTCTTAAATTGTAAAATAAGCAAGTTAAATAACAGAGATAATTTAAAATATCTAACATAAATGTTTGGTCACAGACTAAAATTTTTCAATCACATTTCCTCTGCTTCACAGCCTTCATTTGTATCCCTGGAAAGGCATTCACTCTATCATTCAGGTAGCTGGCACAGCTGGAAAATCCTCATGTGTAATAACCGTTTCTAATAGTTTTTGTCAACTTCCAGGCCACTACTCTTCTTTCCAGACCCGTTCACTGAGCCAAAGCCGGCAGAAGACGGAGGGTCAATGAAGTCATAGCTGTTTACATCCTGCAAGTGTCCCATTTCGACAGCCAGCTCTAAGACTCCAGGGATGGAAAACAGCTTCTCAAGTAGGTCATCAGGGAGGAGGAGCTCTGGATGTTTGGGTTTCTTGCACAAAGGGGGTTCTGAATCGGCTGTCGCACTTGCTTTGCGCTTCTTCTCCAGCTCTTCCTGAATGTGGACGTCAACCTGGGCAAGTGCTTCCTTGATCGTGATGTGCTCAGACTTCCTTTTCAGATGCTTGCGGTCGAGGGCCTGGTTCAACTTTTTCGCATCATCGGTTAAGGCCAGAAGTGTTGCATTCTTCTGGGGAGCTGGAAACCCCTCACCACCGCCGGCCTCCTCCCTCCTCTTCTCCGCGGACATTAAAGACTTGATGTCTTGAGCCTCGCTCTGCAGAGGAGCTCCGGATTTTGAGCTTTTCACTTGCTCCTTGCTCTCATTCCTCACAGAAGGGATGACAGGGGAATGAAAACTGGCCACTTCAGGCATAATTCCATTGGATGGAATGGGCTCGGTCAAGCCTTTTCCAACACTCGTAGTGGAACCTTCTGTAAGTTTAACGAAAGGAACGTGTGATTGTTGTGGGTTTGACGAGAGGCTGTGATCTTTCAAGCCTTTGTTAATTTTTTCTATAGGAGCACCCTGACCTTCTCCTCCCTCCTTCAGAATGACTTTAGGTTTCTTCGCTGGCAGATTCTCACCTAACAGAGGCTGTGCCTTCTGCTTGATATGTGGTGTAGACAGAGCCGACGCTGGTAGATTTACTGTTCCCACATATGTTAAAGTGATAGGCTCCTGCAGAGTGTTTGCCGAGGACTGATATGCTATATTCCTCCCATAGATGTCATGGAGTATTTGTTGGTTTCCTGGAATTTTGTTTGCTCTTGGGTAACTGCTGGGTAGGCCATGTTGGTGATGATTGGGAAAAGAGAGGATGGGTGCTGGAGCTTGTTGCACAGTGTTAGCCTGGTAATAAACAGTTGGCTGTGCATAATGCTGAGGTAGCTGGCATACTGACATTGGTTTGTAGGGCCAGGCATTTGTTTGTTGGGCAGCTGGTTGCTGTGCGAAATACATCCATGGTTGAGTACCATAGTAGCCATAGTAATAGCCATTGGCATTAATGCCAGGCTGATTTACAGGCATATTCAGGACCTGTCCATAAGGGTCACATTGTAGACCTGTAAACATAAAACCACAATAAACAAAAAGCACAAACCTTTATAAATTTAAATTATCTAACAAGCATATAAACACATGAATAGTACAACATATACTGTATCTTACAATGTACAGTATTGGCCCTATTTGCTATAAAGAGATTTTCAAAAGCTTACAAAACAGAAACATCGTTGTACAACATTTAATAATGAATGTTTTATTAAGCTTGTAAATTTGGAGCCATTAGTCTAAACAACAGAGCTAATGAATAATTGGTGTAACTTACACTTGCTTTATGACATCATTTCATTCTATATGCATCACGGCAAAGATGCAGAAGTAGCAATTTTTGAATTTACTGTTGCCATGGAGATGAAAATTTGATCAAATACAAATAATAAAAAACAATTAAAATTATATGGCTTTTTTCCATTTTATTAAAAAATAAATCATTATAAGTTTTAGCTCTTGTAATAAGTTGTAATACACAAAAATACAAAATAAAATAGATATCTAAAGGTCCTTGTCTATTGTATTTTTCGCAGTTCACCATAACATCTCTAGTAATTTCATTATTTTACTTTTTATGTAGTTATTTTCATATGTAAATATCATCATAGAATGACAATACATTACTGCTGAAATGATCATTACTGTAAAAATAACATTTTGAGTAATACAGTACTTAACACTTAAGTACATATGCAAGTTCTTACCCAGTTGGGTGAGACCAGAATTTCCTGAAGGTGCCACGTAGGGCTGAAACTGAAACTGAGTTCCTTGTGTCGTCATAGACACAGGTTGATAAAATCTTTGTGAATGGCTTCTCATTGGGAAGCTCATGGCGCTCATTTAATGGAAGAAAAAAATGAACGTCTTGCCTTGAGCTGAAAAACACAAGAACTGACCCTTGCTGAAGTTATCATTAGAATTTATGGACCAAATGTTTGATGTAAACATTCCAAGCTTGTTGCTAGAATGTATTATGATGTCATCATTTACATCAAATTAATATTTGATGCCTTCTGTTATAGATATTTATAGTGTTCATATATTTTATTAACTTTGGTAATATATGCAAATTTATGTCTACACTTTTAATGGCAAAACAAATTTCACTATTTAAATGGTTATCTACTGTCATTTTTTAATGCTAGTCAAAGACCCAACTATCCACACACAGCATACTGTATTTGTACTGCTTTTAATTTATTATGTGTATTATTTATTTTAGTAAATGTTAGATGCCATGGCCACCATCATAAAAAACCTTAATTACAACATAAAAATAAGACTGTTGGAGTTAACACTGTATTGTGTATCCTAAATTGTTTTCTGATGCTATTTGAATGGTGATGTTTCCTCTAACTGAGCTGCTGCTGGAAGAAAATTCCTCAATATGTCAAGATCATATTAGTTCCGGCTGATCTACAGTAGGTAGATCCAAAAGCACCAAGCTGCCTTTAACCAAAATAGGGTACTGAAATGTAATTTGAAGACAAAAACTACCAAGAGATTTGTTCTTGAATAACTTGACTTTTGAGAAATAAAAGTTCACAAAGCAATTTTTCCACACATAAATCAATAGGTTTACATTTCTTGTCTTTTAAAATATATGCACACAAGAAAATCTGCCGTGCAACAGTTAACTGAGCTTAACATAATTTATGTAATGGTTTACAACCACAGTGGATATCTCTGATCCCCTGAGAATGCTGCAAAAGCAGAAAGGAATTTCAAGTTTATATCACAGGTCTTCTTCTCCAGTGTCTCTCATTAAGAGCTGCATTGCAACTGTGACCCCACTGAGCTTATGTTAGTGCTACATTAATTACGTTGCACTCAATTATCTATACCAGGATTGAGCTCAGCACGGGAATGCTCTTCAAAAAGCATAACTCTGTGCAAACAGAATTACCTCCAGCAGTTGGAGAAAAATAAAGCCAGGATTATTCAAAACTTCAGCCCAACCCCCAATTACATACTGCAAACCCAATTCCTGATGGCAGGATTCTGTCAAACAAAAGGTCATTAATTGCTTTGTAGGTTTAGAATATTCATAATGGGTGAGTCACAGTTTTGATTTAAAGCTGGGCACAAGCAGAATAGTCAAAAATATTATGCTTGGAAAACCAAATCACCTTAAGTAAACACAAATCATGTTATCTGTATGGTTTATAGTCATCCATCCATTACATATTTCATACGACTTAAGAAACATGTAAAAAATAAATTACAAAAGTACGCAGATGTTTTGTAGAGTTCTTGTTTTTGTCATTTGTTTACATTTCTTTCAACTTGCTTCCATAAGCTGAAGTATTCCGTTTGACTTTTCACAGTAGCAATCATTTTTCGCTTTGCATGTCCTTCAAGCTGCTAAGCCTGCATTTCAATTTGTCCTAATTCAGAATTTAATTGTGCTGGGCTACCAGCTAATTAAATGTTCAGAGAAGTGATAAATTAGTTGGGTCGATCATAACAACTTGAGTAATTAGTCAGATGTGCTTAATCCAGGTCTTACACCCAGTGCATATAAATTTAACAGCAACAGGAGGAGTTCATTAAATCCTCACTCAGTCCTACCGTCAGACTTCAGACACACTTCCAAAATTCCTGGTAAGAATAGATCCATCATCTCCCACTTTTTCATAAAACAATTCTGTCTAGGATCTCTAAGCTGAGAGATATTAACTTTACATTCTTTGTGAGAATAAAAATAACAGGCATTTTGGTAACCAAATTCAAATATCACATGCAAAAGCAGTTCTCATTATACCCTTTCTAAGAGCTCCACAACAGGGCTTTATGTATTGTATGTGAGATGTCATTGTGAAAAAATTGTATTATCAATAGTACTGGCTGCAGGATTCTCCCCTTATTATTAGTAAGCAATGCAATTGCTTTTGCAGAGAATATATTGGCTACCATCAACCCCATCTTCACCACATAAGGAATTTGGTGTAGTACATAACATTATTAGAAGAAATGATGCAAACAAAACATTTTTAGGTGCACAAACTCATTTGAAGTCCAAAGCTTATATTTATTAACATATTCCAGGGGAAAAAAACAAACATTATTCTAATAACAGGCAATTCTACTGTTTCTTAAACAGGTTCAAGCCATATAGGCGAAGCATTATCTTCTGTTAAATGTACCTTATGTTAAAGGGTAAACAGCAAAAATATTGTACAGCCACAAATATTTATTTGACTAGAATTGTCAATTTGCTCCAAGAATGTTTTATTAGAACATAACTCAAGTTAGTGCCGTTACTTTACAGAGAGTGGTCATATATCTTTATATCAGCTTCAGCCTGCATCAGCGAGTGAGTATAATGATGACGGGTGGCATGAATCTTTTGTAGTCTGATGAAATAATGGCCTTTTGCCACCTTCTGTCACTAACTCAAATCTGACTAAATTTTAACAGCATTCTTTTACAGAAAGACAGGCATAAAAAAATCCGTACAAAAACGGTTGATGCAGGGACATAACTTAATAAATTTATGTAAGGATCCTGTACAGTAAATCATCCACAGGACTTATTTAAAGAGTAACAGGTAGGCTTTGGATTTAGTTGAAGGAATACAGAAAAAACAAACAATTTTGGACAAAAAAAATTAGAAACCAATACAGCTGTTGAGTCAGGCTCACGGTATCTGCATTGTTTTTCCATCATATTAAAATAAGGCTCAGTAGACGGCATTTTCTTCCACATGACTGTTTACAATTCTCCACTGTTACTCACCCCACACAGGATGTACTCTGTTTTGAGAGCACCATCCATCTCCTGGGTCATCTCTTCATCGGTGTGCTCCTAACAGCCTGAATCTAAATGCAAATTTGGTTCCTTAGCTGTTAGGGAGTCCTCGTCAGTTGCTGAATTTCCATCAGGTAACTGCCTTGATGAAGCCTTCACATCAACAGGCTCAACTCCTTTCGGGGTTGACGGTGCTTGTCCATTTTCTTCGCACGGTGACTTATGACCAAAGCTCTCTGCTTCCACCCTGGACGTCTCGTCTGGACTTTCTTTACCTGTCCCATCCAAGAATGTCTTTGGGTCAGCTGAAGAATGCTGCGTGTAGTTTTCTGATGTTTTTGGTTTATGAGAAGCCAACTCTTCAGAAACATATTCTTCAAAGGTTTCTAAGTGTTCTTCTAGTGACCGTGAATGGATACCACCTATGCAGCAAATTCATCATATATTAAAAGGCAAGTTGTTGTAATTTACATGTCAGCTACAAAACATACAATATGTGCATTTTCTCAATGCTTGCTGTCTAGACATTGTGCAACAAATGAAAGACTGAATTCACAAACAGTCCTATTCTTCACCTAATAACTGCTTAACCAGTCCTTTTGCCTTGTACAGCTCGAACCAAACAATCACTGGGAATTAGTATGCACGAGCTACAGTATAGCCTTTTTGTGGTAGGTATTATAATTTAGCTCAACAAAGGCTCTTCATCCACAGAGAAAAGCTTGCTGAGTTTTAATTGAGTTAATCACTTTATTAATGTTCAGAGACAAAAGAAGAATAAGCTCTTATCTGTTAACAGCAAAATAATATATGCTCTGCCAAACACATAATAACTGGTTTTTGTTCAAAGAAAAAAAAAATGTTAAGATAGAGGTCTGTAGGGGAATCTGTTCTTCAAATACAATCAGTATCAAAGTTGATCTAACACAAAAAAAATGTTCCTTAATGACTGCTAAATCTTTCATTTAATGTGACACTTCAGATTTTGAGAGATACACAATTCAGGGCAACAAAAAATGTCCCCAGATACATAAACCATTGTTTTTTCATCAAGACAAAGACACACTTTGCAAAAAGTAATTTAGGAAATCATTAAAAGTTCATTAAAGATGGACTCTTGCTTTTAACCTAAACATAACTTACAGTATATTCCAACTTTCTTTTATAAGCCTCCATTCTCTTTCTATCAGCTGTAAGATTTAAGAATCATTTAGTATCCTTACCATTACCATAAACAATTTTAATTATGGGCTTTCATAGACTTGATCAAACTTATAGAGTCATTGTCTATAGACTCAAACCTAGATATTACTTTTTTTCTGTTTTGCAAATGTTTATGTGCTGGTATGTTTTTCAAGAGTTTATATCCCTCCACAAATGTTGTCAAAACGTCACTACTATGAGTTAAAAATCATCATAAAGAATGAGTTACAGTAGGTTGTTTTCTTATTTTTAAGGTCGTGGTTTGTATTGGTATATGGATCTATGGGGATACTAGATCATATTCAATAAAAATTCTGTTCAGGATGAAGCACTTCCTTTTTACTTCAGTCTTTCTGTTCATTAGTCTGCAGACTAATGTTTGTGCTGCTGCAGTCCCTCATGGTTATCAAATTATCCTGTGTTCTCAGATTTAAAAAAAGTAATTTATAAATGAGAAGTGTTTTGGGTGGAACTGTGTACAATAGGAGGTGACTTAAGTGACGTTTTGATGGATAGCCTGTCCTTGTTATAAAAAATGATTACAGGGAAAAAAACAACCCTTTCTTCAGAATGCCACTACTTATTGCCTCCTGGCGTATCCTGGAATGGCTGTATGCAGAATACTGATAGATCCTGCGATGACAGGCCAGCTTTGCTCCCAAACTACTAATCCTCAATGCTTCTCATTAAAACAGCAGAAGTGCTAACACACACTTCACAGAACCTGTCACAGTATCAGCAAAGTCACTGTGCACGGCCCTGGTTTTTCTAGGTCTAGGCCTGTTCGTCAAACTACAAACTTTTGTGAGTGGATGTAAATCACCTCTGTTAAAAGTCCCAAGAAACTTACCAATTTCTGCCAGCTGACTGGATATTCTGCTTGGATTTGAAGTTTTATAAATCTGGGCAGGGATGTTCCTCAATGAACTGAAATAAAATTATTTTATAATACAATTATATAAAAGATGTCCGAGTTATACTGTAAATGCACACATACTGTAGGTACTAAAACATGATCTAAAAATAGTTAATTGTTGCATATTGGGGAAAAAAAACACAAGTAAATTCGTATAATTTGTATAGCTAATAGCTAGTTGGATAAACAGAAATAATAAGAAATGTCAAAGTTAAGGAGAGGCAGAGCCATACTTCACTTTACAAAAAGTGTATCTGTAGGCAAGTGTTTCGCATTATTGAACAATGACTGGCTGCACATCAGAGAAAAACAAGACTAAGCATGTACGTGTGTGGACCATAGTTTTATATCATTTTTGTAGTATTCTTGTTTACAAGAATTGGAGTCTATTTTCAAGAAATGAGGAAAGGCCGCCTTTATTATTTTTTCCCGAGACATATTAGACTTGAAGGCAATAGACTTACGGCAGAGGTGAAAGAGATGAAAGCCTTTTCTGGTTTCTTCTGGCAGCCCATTGGAGCCAAGCCAAGGGTGAGACGTATGGGTAAGTCTTACAATCCAGAATGACTGCTGCTTTTTTTAGATGCCAATACTGAGCAGGCTTGGTGCTTCGGAGAGGCAGCTTCAGAAGGCAACTCTGAAAATCAGTCAAAGGGACAACACAGACAATGTTTCAAGGGTATAATCAAATTAGAAATAAAATGCATATCTGATCTCATGATTTCATATGGATATAGTCCTTTAAGTCCTGTGTTCTAAGCATCCCATGCACAGACGCTTGCAGGGCTGAAGGATATATGGAGGATACTACCATTATTTTCTCCGGGAACTCCTCATTGACCTCTTACAAGGAAAAAACTATTTTTTTTGACAAACAAAACAGTGCTTTCATCAGCCTGTTACATGCCTCGTTTCACTGGGGTTAAAAAAAAAAAAGATTTTGTGTTCAGTGGAGCATCAAGACAAAGAAACTGAAAAATGGAGGCTAAATTCTTTGTGGACTTTTATAATCAAGCTTTCAATGTAAAGAAAAATACTTCTTCAGCTTAGACAAGCAAAAAGTCAGTAACATTGCCAAAGCGAGAGAACAATGACAAATTGAAAAAAGGAGTTTGTGTATTTGTAATACAATTCAAAATGCCCTTTAAAATCACTGTTTATTTTTCAGCCATCAGATTTAATAATAAATCTGTTTGGAGGCTTGACCTTTAAAGTGCTCTTTAAATTTGTCTGACTGCCACTGTTTCATACATCTCTCTTGCTACAGTTCCATTCTCTACAATAAATTAAAACACATGGCACTGATTGAAAGAACAACCAGCAAGAAACACTACCGCTCGGAATTGCCCCAGTGGCTATTTATTTACACAAAGCTTATCTCCTCTCCATTAATCCAAAGTGTAAAAAAAAAAAAACACTACTGGGGAGATTTTCATAACGCAGCATTTTTACAAGCAACATAGGAGTCTTCAAACAATGAATATTCACAGGTTGATAACGCTTTGAAAATAAGTTAATGAGGATAAAATGAATGAATAAATACAGTACTTGTATTTTCACA
The DNA here is from genome assembly GCF_055471065.1 of Atractosteus spatula. Taxonomy (NCBI): domain Eukaryota; kingdom Metazoa; phylum Chordata; class Actinopteri; order Semionotiformes; family Lepisosteidae; genus Atractosteus; species Atractosteus spatula. Next base: position 5,067,837 of record NC_142732.1, on the reverse strand, counting down.
GGTTATTTACCTTTGTCACACACAATACAACAGGAATTAGGTTCTGGGGTACATAATAGGTAAATTCCCCTGATCATGTTGAATAGATTTTTCTCTCTGGCACTCAGCTCAGTTGGATCATTGCAAACAATAAACTCAGCATTACTAGACTGAGTGTTTTCTGTATTAACACTGTATATGCATTCAGGTGAATGATTATACCTACAAATACATGTCAAATCTGCAAACACCTGCAAATACATAATCCATTTTTATTGTTTTCAATAATTTGCTGAACTGATATCTTAACCAGGGTGACATACAATATAGCTTATTTTATATAGCTAAATTTTAATTTAATTGCAAACTACTGGAGATGCTGCAGTGTATGCAATCCACATTTCAGATAACATTGGTATATTAAAATGTATTAGTATTACAACTAAAATAAGGGAAACAAATCTCATTCAAAACAACAATAGAATAAGCAAGTGTTTTCACACTTTCAACTGCATATACAGAATTTTCTCGGCATTACCTCGACACTTATCTGTTAATAAATTAAAGTATTTAGTCACTGAAAATGATTGAACACAGACAAATCTGAGAACCATGGCAGGAGTCAGGGAATAGTTCACATATGTTTTCTTCCAAATGCTATTCAAATACTGTATGAAGCATAGCGTGCCATTTGCACATTTAGAGAGTGGAATCTTTTCCTGTTTATAGACGTACTCGCATGTTCGAGAGGCTTTTTGAGTGCAGTGTGTGTGCAGCCAATGTCTGCAAATCCAGAAACGGCATAAAACTAGCTTCTGATATATTGACGCTACTCCTTATAAGGTCAAAGACTGATAAGGCAGCTAAACCCTTTTTATCAAGGACACCGTAACCTCATGGATGGTGGAATGGGTGGCAGATCTCTGCCATCATATCACCTGTGACCCCCTGCACTGACACAGAATCACAAGAAGGTGCAAGACCTGAATATGTTGGGCAACACCATGCCCCCTTTCTGAAGCAGAGCCATGAATTTCCTGCAACTTTGCTCAAGTCAACAGCAGCTTCCTTGCCTGGCTGAAATCAAGATTTCCAGTCATCTGGTAAAGCATGCCCTGTTTTGCACGTCCTCTGGCTGGTCACTCTCACCGTCGTGATGAGTTAAATTATTACAGATGCTATTGTAGAAAGGCTGTTATTTTATACACCAAAATTATTACTGCTAGAAAATCTCCCTCTATACTCTTCATTTGTTAATTAGATAACTTTACAGTACTGACCAAGGTCCTATTAAAACATAAGTGCACATCTGAGAGGAGCAATAAAAAAATCCAAACAAGCCCACTCTGATAAAATCATTTCCACACAGGTTAAATACGGAGTAGCTTTGGGCAGATACGCCGGCTGCCTACAGGCTGTTGTCAACTTCCTAAGCTCCATCCCTTCAGAGCAGGGTATAATGTTCCCCGGGGGCTTAAAAGTAACTTTCAAATCAGAGAGACAGTAAAGTCTGTCTAGGCAAAGCCTTAGATCTCCTCCCCGAGAGCCTTACATTGCCCTGGTGTTTGAAGTCTCATTCATTTCCTCAGGCATCATTCTCACCATCACCAAAAACACACAGGTAGTGCACACAAAGCACAAAGCATTGCCTCTGGCTGACATTCTGAATTAGGTGCGAGATAAGCGATATTGACATACCGTAGTTAAAATTACGTGAATACAATTATTTTAATTTTATGTGCCCAAAGGTTACTATAATTAATTCTGTTCACCCTACCTGTGAAATATGTTAAGACACACTGCTGAGTCTGTTGAATTGCTTTTATGTTTCAGTTTACCCTGTACACAGTGCATTACTTATCCATAATCATGATATTACAAGGTTCAGCTTTAGTAAAATACAGCTTAATTCTTTTTCTTAATAAAATGTCTTCGTGAAAAAAATATCCTGTGAGTTCTCAGCTTGTGTGTGCCTTACATTTTTCCTCAAAGACTGCATTTGCTGTTTTAAATTTCTTTAGAAAAACAGTTCTATCTAATTGTTATTTGATTAATTCTGGGATATTTTCCCCAGAACCTTTCTACACAGTGGTCTCACTAAAATTCCGTCCAGCTGTAGATCTTGTTAATGGTTTCTGTAGAAGAACTCCAGGGATTCAAAAATCCAAATCCCATGAACAATAATGAAATGTAGGAAGGATGTAACATCACTTGTGACAACTCCAGAGTCTATCACTGTTCTAGGTATTAAAGTTAAATCAATTTAACCTGGACAAAAGCCAGTAGCTGTGGCATTCACTATGGGCTAATCCACCTTTCATTATTCAGTGTCACTCTGCTACAAGGAATAAAAGAGTTCGCAATCAGATTATACCTGGTACAGGTTCCAGATAACAGCATTATTTGGGTAGGGGATTCTATTTCACAAACCTTTTTTTTTCTGGGATACATGACACCATACAACAAGGTTTTTATTTAAAGAGAGCATGCACAGAGGTAAATTGTGACCGATATCTACAATATAATCATAGAATCTTGACTCTCCTCTTCATGTGACATAAGTTAAGAGGGAAAGTTAATGGTAATTCTTGTCATACCATTTCTAATGCCCATGCATCGGACACAGAGCTTTTGTCATGCTACTACAGTTTGGCAAAATTAAAGATTTCCTCAGAAGTTTTGTTCTATTAAATTAAGCAGAACACAAAATTATTTTTTAACAATAGCAGTTGGGGTTCCTAGCCAGAAATTCACTACTGCTGATCCATTTCACTTCACCATAAAGGAGGATAACCCTTTAATAAAGGAGATAAAGTTGAAATAAATGCTGCTATAACAGATTATAAATTTGCAAAATGCCTGAAAGGATCATTTGTATAACAACTTTAAAATGTTTTAATGAAGAATGGCAAGTTAATTATGGCAAAAGCATCCAAAAGAATGAATAGGTCAAGATCTTGTTTAAACCTTAAGAAACAAAATAACATTTGGAATCCTTTTTCACCTCAGAGAAGATGCTTCCCACAAGTTAGATGTGTGGCTTCCAGTCATATACTGTAGATCAAACAACAGTTATTCTAGTGGACAAGAAACTATGGCTACAGATAAGTCTGTAGACGTGTTTAAAACTCCAGCATTATCTGGAGGGACAAGATGCAATTGAATCTGATCATTTCTGGCATTTCTGGCAAAAAAAAAGCTCTTAAGGCAGCTACAGCAGCAAGTAACTGAAAACTTAAGCTGCTAAATAAAAGCAAAATTGTAACCTTTTTTACTGCTGATCCATTCAAGTATAAAGAGAATCCATTCAGTTTGTACGTGTAGCAGTGTTTATTTTTCATGTTATTTTTATGTATGTGCATACAGTGTAAAACAGGTGGACTTTAACTCTTATTACAGTTGTAGATCAGGAAGCTAATTAGTATTTGTAATTCCAATAGACCTGAATGGCATCTTGATGTTCTCACATGTTTATCTATCTTGTACTAATACTCTATACTATTGTGTGGTACACTTGTCCTTGATAACACCAATTTGGCACAGTTAATCATTTTAACTGTACCCAATACTGCGGTGTGCTTCAACACCTACTGTAACACAGACTCCAATGAAAGCAACATGTTTAATGGAGATTACCAATAAATTAACAGGACAACAATTTGATTAGATTTAGACCAGTCATTTTGCAAGAATGTGATACTTGTTATGGGGTTAGGAAGCCTGTGGAAAACAAAAAGCCACTATCAAGCCCCAGGTGTAAAATACAGTATGTGGGCCAATATACTGATTTTTTTACCAAGGTTTAGATTGACCAGGCTTGTACAGTATATATGTATTTATCAGTCCATCATTGCTGTTTCCAAGAGCCCAGGGTGCAGAATTATTATTTTTTTGCCTTTATTTTTCATAATAGGTGCTAGTGTTGGTTTTGATTGTGTGGACTGTGTTTTTTATTTGTTAGTAATGATCTAATTACTTTGCATGTTTTCATATTAATGCTTAAGTAGTGCCACAATAACATACCACTACAGAATGGAAAGAATTTCTGGCACAATTCAGCTCTGCTGTGGTTCTAAATTGTTGATATTCATTTTCTATATACTGTATACTATATACTATATAGAGTAAATGTAGTCAGAGAACTAGATGTAGTGTAAAGTTTTGTAAAAAAACGGATAACATCATTAGTGCCTATACTGTAGGACATCAGACTAAGCATGGGGCACCCCCTAATTTTAATTGCTTCTAAATTGCCCTCAATGAAATGTAACACTGTTATTTGATGATGATGATGCAATGGTTTACAGGAACTATTACAGCATTTACCCGTACATTTAAAAGGTGATCATACAGTGAGATTTAACACTTGCAGCACCACTGTTTTGTGTGTTGTTAGCACTGAAAAAACATCTCATTCCATTAAAAATAAAAATATTTTTTTCAGTCATGGAAATACCACTTCTTTTTCTTCTTAACATAGGCAAAGAATGTGCCAAAATTATGAGTTGAAGCTATTATTTGGAAGGTTAAAAAAAACCCTGTCAAAGTAATTCATCCTCATTCAACAAATACATTATTCTTATAATTAAAGACCATTTTTTAGCTCTCTTTGTATAAGGCATGTCGTACAATCTGAAACTTAATTAATTTAATTGTATTCTCAGGTTCTGAGGCAACAATTCATAGAGATGCTTGCACAAATAATTCTGACTGTGCTGCCACTGAACACTGATTAAAAAAAAACTTGATGGGGCAAAGAACAGAACTATTGGTGAAAATACTGCTGGCAATGCTGTCTTGTACAAAGAAGACAACAGTTGCACTGTTTTTGTGCATTGTGTAATTTCAATATACAGTAGTTCTGAAATTTGATTTAGTTGTACAGTGCAGTAGTCGTACAACTACTCCATAGCTCCATAGTAAGGAATAAGTAAATGGTTAAATCTGGTCCTGAATTTGTCCTTCAGCCACTCAGAACCTGACTGCAGACACCCTGCCCAGTGTACTAAACAGGGTGGTTAGATTAGGGCTGACATAAGGATGTTGGATAGGTCTTCACAATCTTTGTCCTTGTACGGTGTTTAAGATAAGGAGCACAGCCAGCTATACTGGCCCCAAACATTATTAGCAGTAAACAAATACACATCAGAAGATATTGAATTTTTGCAATTTTAACCCACCACCAGTGTTGATATGACAGCCATATAGTATGACAGGATTTTGGTGTTAAATGATGCAGATCAAAAGCTTTCACACAGAAGGAATCACTAACCTTTCTAGCAGGGGTCATATAAACAGGGCACTCAAAGAGGTCAGCTCTGTCTCCTTCACATACAGCAGCTTTATGCAGGATTGGCCTGACAGTGACGTAGGGAAGGTGTACAAACTCTTCACTGAAAAAATACAAGTCTGGTTATTCATTGGTTATTTGTCTCTGAGTCAGAATGGACACTAATAGGTGCAGGTCACAGCTAAAGGAATTGAAACATTCGACTGAAACAAGGGTACTTTAAATCCTTCAGACTCTTAAATATTATTATAAAGCACTTTTCTAACCATTCTTCCAGTAAGTGCTGCATTAAATTACAAATTTACGATACTTGCAGGCTGTGGGAAGATATCATTCAAGAAAGTATACAAGGTATCAAGCAGTTATTGATTCATGAGACCTACTATATTAGGAGATTATTTTTACAATAAAGTAAATATGTAAAACTAATATCCACATAAAAACAAGACAATGATTTATTTTAAACAGGCAGCTACAGGCTACACATATTGTGCAGAATTCTTTTGCAAAGACAGCAAATAGGATGAAATATGAAATCAGTCTAGAATTCCATTTCATTTCACTCAGGCCCTTAAATTATATGAGATATCTACTTTAGCTAGCTCTTGTGCAGTAAATAGAGCTGAAAGGAAAAAAAATGATGATGCAGTTTCAAGAACCACAAGGATACCCTTGAATATCTACAGTACCATGAGTGGCTTTAAGAAGAAAAATCTACGCGAACAGCACTGTTCACTCCATTTACTGTGAAACAGATTACATAATCAGAAAAAGAACTGTTCAATGTCTTTGGCTCAAAGAATTAAAGGAAGTCTTATATACAGAAGACCTGAATACAGCCAGGCTCTGTCCATGTAAGTTTAGGCTTTATAAAAAAAAATTACACTCAGCAGTATTCTGAACCTTTCGTTAGTGACAAATGTTAAAGATAAAGTAATAAGAAATAGATACATTCTCTCAAAATTAAATTTGTGCAAGGAGATAATGAAAACAGCAGGGGTATGTAGATATAATTATACATTTTTCTAATATTTTATTGTACAATTATATCTTCATCAAAAGATTTTCAACCTATCTGCCTCTAATTGTCCTCTGTGAACTGTATGCTGATATGGATTTTTGAAAGTGCGTGCCTAAAATGATGGAGTAATAGACAAAGAGAAAAAATAACTTAGTATTCCCACTATAATGCATTAGCAAGTTCTAGTGATTAAAAAAGCCTGAAGGAATCTGATGCATGAACCTTGTGACAAGGCAACACCTGTCACTGTCATTCAAAGCTGCAGGTGAGTGTAAATAATAAGAAACACGTCACAACACACATATCAGGAACTGAATACGCTGGAATATATTAAGGAGATGTACCTTGACTCTACAAGAACATTGTTACTGAAGTCCCAAGATGCTCCCTGAAGACAAAGTCCCTCCAGAGTCAAACAATGTGGCTGTATGTCATACTGGTCTGACGGTTCTCGGCTTCTGGAGACATGACAGCGAATTGCAGTCTAAAATCAAAAAGACACACTGGTTTTCTTTTGCAAGCACAGACAAACTTGTGCCCTGACTATCCACTTACAAGGTAGGGAATGATACTGTACTGTATATGGGGAGTGCAAAACTATCTAGCTGCACTTAGTTGAGGGAACAATTAATTGCAAAGAAGGCAGATATTATGATTAAATAAAATCCATGTATTTTTTATCCCTTAGTATAGATATTAATAAAATTTATTTTGAGACTTAAAACAATACTGACAGTTTTACATACATTTACAACCACTTTTTATGCACAACACATTTGGGAAGAGTGACTCCTGCACTGCTCAGAGAAGACACATAGACAGACTCCTTCAACATGTGGTGCCATTCACTATTTGACATACTGGAGCTCCGGGAGCCATATGCCTCTTACCAACGTCAACCTAAAGCGATTCGCAGGTGTCTGTTTTCCGAGAAGCTGAGAGAGCCCTAGCCAACTAACTGTTGGCATACCTCGTTACATACTGTATCTTAAAATATACCAACCTCATCAAGTAAACACATGTTGGCTATTGCATATTCATGCCTCAGGGCCAGGATCAGGCCAGCTGGATTGACCAGGCCCCCAAGCCACACTGAGGTGACTTCATTACTAACTGAGCCCTGAGCTTTGGTTCTTCCACTCTCTTCCACCCACTGTTTTAACTGACTGTGTTTCTTCTTTAAATCTGTGTTAGGGAATAAAATCAGACAGACAGCAACTCAGTACAGTTTTAGATTTCAATAGAGTAAGAGACAAAAGGTTAATTAAGTAAAATGCTGCACCTTCTTTGCGCTATGATTTAATCCCATATGATGACCAAGTGTACGAGTTTGATGACTATCATTTAACCCTAGGCTGACATTAAATAAACTGTTAATAAAGACTGCAGACGACACATTGAGATAGCTCAAGTAAGTGTTCTGAAGCCTAATAAACTGCTAAATGGTAACTATTTATCAAACAGTGAAGGCCAGGCACACAACAGCATTCAGAAAATGGTGCAGTGAGAAAAAACCCTTTTTAAGTCTTTTAGTTCTACAGATTCAATTAAATGGAGGAGAGTGAATTCCTCATCTAGATCCCAACCAATTATTACAAAAAACTAGTTAATTGTTTTGATTTTAAAACGTTAACAGCCAATGAAGGAGTCTGTAAGAGGCCTCTGAAATGCTAGACAACTTGTGACTCCATAAAACAGCCATCACAACATTGTTAAACCATAACAGATGTATTCCTGGTTCACTCACCTTCCAGCCACGTCTGAAGAGATGTGACGCTTGGCTGACAGTTAGGAGGGAGCCAGGGGTGTGGTGCTCTCCCCTTCTCCAGTGCTTGTGAAACCTCAGCAAGATGAGGGGGGAAGGCACAGCCCTCTCTCAGCGTGCAGCTGAAGAGCTCAGTGACCTGCTGTCTGATGTGACACAGCAGACGGTTCATCCATAAGCACTCCTGAAACCAGCATCCACAAAGAAGGAGAATAAAGAGTTTCTAAACTGCACATGCCCTCCTTTTAATACTAGGGAACAACCTTTTGCACAGCAGAAACTAGTTGGCATAATAAATATTAAAACATTTTTTTTAGTGGATAAGAAAGGTTCAACAGAATTTACACTCTTCTTTATTCTTTTTTCCAACAAAAATGTTCACTCACAATTCCATTTTATTTCATTTATTTCTAATTGCAGAAAAATACAAAAATACATTAGCATACACCTGTAAACTTGGAGAAGCAATTTGTCAGTCAGTGAACAACTCGCAAAGAGTGAAATGATTTATCTGGGAAGAGAAAATTAAAGCTGCAGAGCAAAATTAGCAATTGTTTTCAAATCACTGGTTCTAAAACTCATTGCAACACTAACCTTCAAATTATTGTTAAAGTTTTTTTTTTCCAGTGTGAAGTACACTGTGCTGATTTTTTATTCAGAAACAACTCCAATGGAACTGTGAATTTACCTTTAAAAAAGTCAACTGCATACAGTACATGTATGTTTCCCAAAGAACACCTCAATATAATTTAAAACTGTAAGTATTGATACACTGGCAGGAAACTATTGAGAATTCAAACACACTGGTGTGGAAGGAACCCAATTTAAATGCCTACTGTATATCTACTTACAAATGGGACAAAGCCCGAACAAATTGAGGAACTCAAGAGCAAGTTTGCACTATTTAGTGTCCAGAGGAATTATGGTATACAGGTTTCTCTGGTGCACAGGCCTACTGATGAAGGCCCCCTAAGACTACCAGGGAAATGTCCAGTTCAGGGGTCAGCCACTTCAGCCCCAGGTTGTCTCATGGGGAAACGGTGACCATTGCTAATTTAGAATGGGCAGCCATTGATTCTCCTCTACCTCCAACCTACATAAAGCTCACTACCACAAGCCCCGTACTGACATTGGATGATTAAGGGTTGTAAATGCTGTCTCCCAGAATGGCCCTTCTGGAGCCATGTACAGTAGCACTGCCACACTGCAGTCTCCACAGGGCAGTGCAGGAAAGTCAGCACCACCTGCTGAAGCAGCATGCATCTCAATGGCAGCACTGTAAGGTCACAGAATTGGTAAGTCCCAGACACGGTTGCACTGCATGTACTATTAAACCAGGGATACCTGACAGACCTGAGCTTCCCCAAACCTGGTGGCACACAGCCAAAGCTCAGCCCAACAACAGGTTAAATAATAAACGACAAACCTCACACTTCACTCTGATCAAGAACTGCATTAGATTTCATTGTACCGTATGCTCAATGCTAAAGGCCAAAAAGTCAGTCCTTAAACAGAGTAGCAGTCACAGAAAATAATGAACTGACCAAAACCACATGTATCCATGTTTCAGCAGACAGGCCAGAAAAAATACAATTATTTTCCTAGGTTATTTCCCTTAATTATGTCAGTCTGCAGGAGCAGCTCAGGAAGAAAAATGTATCGCATCTATGAGACACGATTCTGACATGCTCCGTAACCCACAATAAGCGACAGAGACATGAGCAACTACAGCTGTTTAAATTATACAGTAGGCTGACACAATACAAGAATGTAAAACACACAAAGTACAGTATGTATTGCATAGTAAATGAACAAGAAAGTTCCTTGTACCTGTAGGTTTATGGTTTTATTTGTCATTTAATAAATTGTAGCACCACTTCACAACATCCTTATTTCAGAGGATTTTCTGTCTATCCTTTTTATCCATATGCTAATTAACAGAATTCTGTTCTGTAGTACGGTGATACTGTTATTGTGTTAGCATCATGTTGCTCAATAGTTCATATTTATAAATCTAAACTGCATTGCATATTTGTGTTCTCTAAAAATTATTAAAAACACATCACATTTTTCTAACTTATTCCATTGCAAACTTTTTGTTTGTAATTGTCGTGTGTCATCATACTGCAGCAGAGTAGGTTAAATCTAATTTGTTACTGTCATAATCAGGCTGGAGTATATGATAATATGGTCTTATAGAATTAATATAATATTATACAAATAGCATTAGAAACAGGCTACAGTATTAGATATCTAAAACTAGTAAAAATAGTAAAAGTTACTGCCACAGAATTATTTGAATAGGACTCATCTATATAGTTGTTTCTTACAGGTTGGGTTATTAAACTGTCTGCTTTTAAAACATATACAGGTACAAATCTCTGTAAGGAACCCAGTGTGCATCCACAAACAAACAAGCCCCAACACTTTCAGAGAACCAGTTCTGATTTACATATATTGCTGTGTACAGAGAAAGAAAAAGAGGACACATCGAACACTACACAGTATATTAAAATGCCCAGATTGTGCCTTGCGTTAATGTAAAAAATAGCAAAACTGATTTTCGTAAAGTACAAACCAAGATTTAAAAAATACAGATGAAGTCTGTTGAATGAAAAATGTCCTTGTCAGATGTGGATAAATAAAGGGGTTCCAGTTGGCTGCAAAAGTACTGGAAGCTCATGGTGAATTAATTTAGGGTGGTTGTCACTACTTGTGTACAATGGTTTAGGGATATAACAACATTCCAGGTAAGAAGCTTGAAATGTTGAAGTACAATCTAAATTCTAATGCAAAAACAATTCAAGGGACTAAAAGGCAAATGTTTCCTTTTATAATCATGTATCATTTGCAGGTATAAAGTGAAAAGACCAGACCCAATTAAGTATTGCTTAATATTAACTGAAACTGAAAATCACGGTTAATTGCTATCGAATCATGAAGCATCAAGACTGACAGGATACAGTGTCTCTACAGAGCTGTATTTTGACAACGTACAGCACTTTCTCAGTATACACAAAGAGAACGGCGTGGTACGGTGATAATCTCTCAAAGGGACATACAATGAGTGCAGTGGAAGTCAAGGCTCTGTTAGAATAAAGTGGTTGACAAAGTAGCATCACTGCACTTTGTACGAGCTTATCTAAATAGAGATATACACCAGGCAGTTCTCTTTTTAACCACTGCAATCTACAACTGATACAGTTTCAATTTATGCCATACAAAGAGCCTTGGCCTGTGATGTCCTCTGCTACAGATGATTAATGGTTTGAGTGCCCACAAGGGTCCTCCAAGAAAACTGCCAAGGGAAGCAGATGCAGCCAGTTTTACATTATCCTGACTGCAACAAACTAATTCCGTGGTGTCAGCGCAACCGCGACGCTCCTGATTATGAAATATGATGCGTGTTGAATTTAATGGCTTTCCTCTGCCCTTCGAGCAAGTTCATTGCTTTCCAATGTCGTTGCCTGCTCTTGTCTGAGTGGTAATAAGAGAGAGAATCATATGGTGTTCCATTGAGTGTGGTGGCTCTATAACCACTGTGTGTTTTACAATAAATTGCGTTACAAGTCTTCGCTTCCCCTGAGAGTATTCAGGGGTGCCAGGAGGTAAACTCTTACTTCTATTATCTAAATATAATATCCTTCTGGAAGAAAAATGATGGGGAAATTACGTAAGGTTTTTACCAAACAATTCTTCGTCACGCAAACCAGGCTTCCTTCTGGAAAATGTGAAAGAATCAATTTGTTTTTCCTGTGCATGAAACTACAAACTACTGCTGTTAAGTGTATTTCTTTTTCAAAGTAGTGGTTTAACTTCAACTGCAACTGACAGACGAGGCTGTGATGAAAATTGTCCAGCAGTTAGATGGTCTCTCAATATGAATTTGAATAATTTGATGCTTAATATGAAAGAAAAACAGATATATATCATGGAAAATTGTCAGTGTATATTCAAAATATACAGTTTTTAAAATAAGTCAGTATAAAATTCACAATTTAGAAGTCTGGCCACATGGCCATATGGACCAGGAAGTTGGATCCCCCCCATGATAAATCAAAGTGGTGCTATATTGGTAGTGGCCCTAGGGATGGAGGAAGGGTGTCAGCATGAAATATCAGGAAAAAATAATCCCATATCCCCTATACCATAGGGAATTACAGACTGGTAGGAATTGGGATTTATTCTTCTCCTTAACGTTTTGTTATGTTTTGTAACACAATAGTAAAATGAAATGTGAAATTGCAAATACTATACAGTTAAAAAGCAAAAACACCTTTGCTATTTGAAATAGAATGTGGAACATTTAAAAGAGATGTATAAACTGATAGAAAGACTAATTACAAAACAATTTCTGTGCTGAATTCATCGTAATGTAATAAACTGTCAGTACATAAGTCAGATTGTGATGGCAATTATCTAAGCTAGCAGGATAAAGACAATACTAATAAATACATTCGGATAGAAACTACCAAAGCAATTAGATGAGAATTATACTGTATATAACAGTATATGCGACTACATTTTTTTTGATTACCTTTTCTCATCAAAGGAAACTAAAAAGATGGTTTTTGTCATTAACTAATTAAATAAGGTAATAATGAGCAAAACAAAAGGGACGAATGTATCCAAATACTTTTCAGCAAAAGACCTTCCAACATCTACAGGTTCAAAAGAAGGTATTTTTCTCATGCTGTTATTTGATTTTAGTACTTTATACACGACCTTCTCATATTCTGACCACATGTAAAAACATATTCCCAGCAAAATACAGTGAAGGCTGCCCATTGTTACAGTACTGTTTAAATTAATGATTATTTATTGCAACGTGATAAAAAATCTTCATGGGCTTATTAAGAAACTTGGTTTTGGTTTACAAAGATGAGAGGAGTATGCACTAGTGAGATCCATAACCTTCAATAGCTTAGTGCAAGCAGAAGCCAATACCATTGTATTACATAATTTACCCAGTATTTTCAGTGAAGATCTCTAACAAGTATAAAAACTCCAAATACCAACCCAATAAATTATTCTTGTTGCTCTTTGAGTGTTACCAGATATGCAAGCAGCGTGATTTCAAAGCAATTTCTTGAATAAAATAAATACTTAGGAGTAACAAAAAAAAGGACCTTAACTACATTGGACATCTAAGGAGGACCATGGGATTGTGCAGAATAAAGCAAAGGTATATCTTACCTCCAGCAAAGCATACCCCACTGTTTTCATCACAGCGCTATCTTCAGCCTTGGCCAAACTGGAAACTAAAGGCCAAGGCAATGGGCCATGGTCCACCTTAAATAAAAAAATAACAGAAAAGGAGTTAAGTCCAAATTGTGACTTGCACATCATAGTGTGCCTAAGTTAACTGCTTTCAAGAGGAAAAAAAAAGACCCATTCTTAGATATCATGTTGGTATTATGAAAACGGCTCAGGAATCAAGCAAGTGTGACTTAAAGCATTCGTCTTAGTTTACAACTCAATCCACACTGATTAAAAACCCTCCCTTGCACACATTACCTCCAGGAGGCCAGGGAGTTGTTCCAACACTAGATCCAGAGAAAGGCTTAGTGCTGAGACCCCCAGGGGAGCTATGGAGTCTTCATGGTCCGCTGATGGCAGACCACACTGCAAGACCTCATAAACCTCAGATAAATTGTGCAGCAACCCAGCAACCCTTAGCATGCGGAAGATAAGGAACAAAGTGCATTACTGGTCTCAAGCTACTGAAAACTGCAGCATGGATTACAGTAGGTAGTAGTAATAATAGTTTAATATATGTTTAATAAATAAATACATTCTTATTATTACACTATATTATACACTTATATAGCACTTTTCTGCACACATCACTCAAAGCCTTTTTCAGGTAATGGGGATCCCCTCCACCACCACCAATGTGCAGCCCCCACCTGGATGATACGACGGCAGCCAGAGTGCGCCAGTATGCTGCCTAAAACAGCAGCTCTCAGTGGGGAGGAGAGCAGAGTGATGAAGCCAGTTCAGAGATGGGGATTATTAGGAGGCCATGACTGGTAATGGTTGAGAAACACCCTGGAATTTTTAATGACTACGGAGAGTCAGAATCTCAGCTTTATGTTTCATCCGAAGGACGGCGCCTTTTTTACAGTACAGGTTTTCCATCACTGTACTGGGGCATTAGCACCTAAACAGACCGCAGGGTGAGTGATTTGTAATGTACTGTATATTCAATAGTGTTGATAGTCTCATAAACACAAAACACAATTCCACGATTTTAATGGCAGTAAACACAACAAACTAGAAAATAACATTTAGAAACTTACAAGTGCTGTGAGTCATTTAAGAGGAATTAAGTAAGAAGTAGCGGTGAGGTTTAACGAACCCAATTAATCATCAACCCCTTATTGTAACAGTGGGACTATAAGAAATTATTTCAAACTCTTATGAACTGGGGTTAATTTTTTAATTTAAAAAAGCAGACATTTTATGCTTCATTTAAGTTTTTTAAAGAGTGACATAAAAACCATTCCATTTTAGTCAAATCGGTTTCCTAACCTGTGGTGATTCGCTTCACTAAAGTGTGATTAAAATGAATGCTAATTAACTGTGCTGTATTTATAGAATTAGCAGTGAATTAATCTGACTTAAGTGACAAATTGTAATACATGCTGATGCAATGTAAACAAATGCACCTATCACAAGACTGTAAACATCTTTTATCAACCATTAGACTCTTGCCATTATCAACTCACTCAAGGCTGGCGGCAAGGAGGAGGGGTTACAATCACATTAAGGAGGCAGATTAATACATTGCACCTTCCAGTCCCTCAGGTCAAAAAACACACAAGCATCTAGTTCGCAAGCACAAGTCTACCAGCTTCCAGCACACTGAAAGAATTTACAGGTCGGCTTTACGGTTTAGGCAGCCTGCCAAGAAAGATTCAACACCAATAAAGGCATTCATATTAAGGCACCTCATGTGTAAAATTCATTCAACAGCAACAAAAGCTAAATGAACGATAATTACTTCATGCACAATGTGGTGGCAGTAAAGGAAGTTTGGATCTTATATTTTTAAATGGCAGCAGTATAAACATGCTCATTCTGGCTTGGAATGGGAAAGAGTCGTTTGCACCTGGCCTTCTTTAATAGATATATGATTTTAAAGTAATCCTTACTCGTTTATGAACATCCGTGTGTTTCATTAAAAGAAATACACTTATTACATGAATTGCTCATAGTGGCATTCCTTTAGGAACATGTTCACAGTGAGGGTCACCCACTGAAAGCTAAATAAAATGCAACAAATATTCCACTGGCTACAGTACATCAGGGAATTCTTATGAAAAGCTCCTATTAAGTGTATAAAGAACTGCATGTTTGGTAAAGCACAGAGGAACAATTCTCAAATGCACAATTAAAACCGCAAAACAAGAATATGAAGTACCGATCAAAACCAACTGCTCTAAATAAATGTTTCTTTTGTGTCGCTGCTTGTACAGTATATCTTTTCCTTTCTTTTCTTTAGGCAAATTTCTATGGGCAAATTTGATTCTTTGTTTTGAGGGTAGCCTTAATTTGAAATTAGGACTGTTTTCTCATAACATTAAAATAAAAGATGATAAACATATCACAAAAGGCATCTGTGATCTAGACAGACCTATTACTGTATAGTAGATATAGTAGAAACTAGTACAGTTGAATACCAACCTGCACAAACAAGCAAAGTCCTTATCAGAGCCACAGAGGCACACAGGACCAGTGCTGATCCTGTTTTTTGTCGTGTTCACTGACTAGAGAGCATCTTATTCTCTCCCTGGATAGGATTCTGGCCCATTGCAGGGATTACACCCTGATTTCAGCAAAGTTGGTCCCCACTTATACCTCTGTAGTAAAGCATCTCGCTCAAAGGTACTTCAACAGTAGGGTTCGCAGTGGGAACGTGAACCCACAACCTACTACACTATGTCACCCCCAAATCTGCACAGTGTAATCTTAATTTCACCACCCATGTAATCCACCTCTAAGGGGAATGGTGATGCAAGCCAGCCATTTGGCACCAGTAACCCCACTACACAGATGAGGTAGAAAAATAAATTGCTTCACAAATTCCATCAAGGGTGAACTTTAGGTAGGCCAGATTCAGCATGAAATCTCGGACTATTCTAATTTTCATTGTTCTGACTATTATTATAGTCCATGTATAGGAGCAAAACTAAACCCAGCTTCATACTCAATTCTTACACCAGGAAGAGTCTAGAGTTACTGTCACAAAATGAGTTCCCCGTATAACTGTAATATACAAAATTATCTATTTTCCCATACAGTTAGAATAAACTGGAGTATAAATTAAACACTGGCAATTTGAATCAAATGTTAAAATCCTGCTGCAAGTAGACTTCACTTTACCCTTATCTGTCAATACAGAGTTCACATGACTCTCAGTGAAGGTCACGCGTTTAGGAGGGGATTGCTGGTATGTCAACATAGAACAGTGAAAAAAGGGCAACAGTCTGAGACGTTCCACATCAGATATATTGAATGGATGTTTCTGATAATAATGCATGTTTGATTACTCATCATCTAGAGGAGTGTGTCACCCTCAATCACTACACCAAGTGTATAATTGTAACTGCACAACCTGGGATTAACACCTTCACTGTATTGACAGTTTCATCAATGGAGAAATAATCGAGTCACTTGTACTGTACGTATTATTGGTCTTGTATGCTCAAGGTCATTTAATATCTGAGGACAGCAGTACATGGAGGGATAATGCTTTTATTGGCTTAAGCAAGGTCAGGCTAAAAAAATGCCATTACAGCAGTCTCGCTGGATTTTATTTTGTTCTGAGAAATTCACTGTTCCTACACTAGAGTGCTGCCGATAAAACTGTCAGTTTAAAGAAGAAAGTATTGATTTGGGCAAAAGGTGCAATATCTGTTCTTTACTGTATTATGAAGACTATTTCATTTAGCAGGGAGAAACCTGGTGAAAACTGTCTTAAAACTGGGTAGAGAACCACTTAGACATCACACAGTAAATGACAAAAAAATGAATTTGCTTTCACAAAAATACCTTGATTGATTTTGCAGCTTTTGAGTGCTCTTGTGCAGTGCTAGCCCAGGGCAGGAGTCAAATTCAGACAGATGTCTACACAGCCAGCGGGAGTACTGAACAGGCTCAATGTTTGCTGCTGGAATAGGAACTACAAACTCACCAATTGCTATTTTTCCTAAAAAAAGAAACCGCATAAACAAGGAGATGGTAAATTATTTTTCTGTGGTAGCAAATATAATACACTAAAATATATTTTGGGTAGCAGAAAGATACCTTCACAGT
This sequence comes from Atractosteus spatula, assembly GCF_055471065.1. Taxonomy (NCBI): domain Eukaryota; kingdom Metazoa; phylum Chordata; class Actinopteri; order Semionotiformes; family Lepisosteidae; genus Atractosteus; species Atractosteus spatula. The sequence goes on along the minus strand of NC_142732.1, from coordinate 5,050,461 downwards.
GCATTAGCATGGTCAAATGAGCAATATGCCAATGTTCAGTAGTTACAGGCGAGACAATTATTAATGCTTTATGATGAGGTCGAGTTAGTAAGGATATCTCATGTACAGTATAATAGCACTCAAAATGCAGTTGAGCAAATAATGGATCTAGTCAGAGGATAGTAGATGCTGCAGGGCTACAAGTCAGATGAATTCAGCTTTAAGACGGATTTGAAGAAAACATGACTGGCTAATATGAGCTGCCAGAGAAAAAATACATCTTCAATTAACCTAAAAAATGTACAGGCTTTTTCAGCATTAATATTCTGATAGCAAACATGCCATTATAAAGGAAGGAGTTCTCATTTATATGCTAAAAAAGTCAGTGTTCCCAAAAAGAAAGTGAAATTGAAAAATTAAACAACCAAAAATCTATCTGTAGTTTTGATCCATGTTTTTGTCTGAAAATTATACAGACAAAAGACCAAGAAGAGTTTAGTACAAATGGAAATGACTGGAGTGTGTGTGAGATGTGAGAAGGTCAGGCTGTCCAAGACTCTAAAATGCCCTTCAGGATGTTTAATACTATATAAACTAATGTAGGCTTGCCAGGCTGTGTGCTTACCATGTGGTTGAAGACACTGCAGTAACATTTCCTGAGCTAACGCTTCAATGTACAGGGCATCTTCAGAGACAGTGACTGTGTTCAAATAGATTTCAGTGATCTTCTCAATGAGAACTTGGATGAAAGAGTTGCTGATAACTCCACCTTCTCCATGGCTGGAGATTACTGCATCCATAGCCTAAAAAGGAGAAACAGAATTGTTAATTGCACAAGAAGTTTAACTATCTGGTAGAAATAATATCAGGCATACTTTAGTTTAGGAAGATGATTGGCGATAACAGTCTCTTGACATGTAAGGCTCATATAAACAGTTTTAAAGTTCTAAATATATTCTATAAATTAGGGGTGTAGTTAAGGCTATGATCTGATTAGAGTTTTTTTTTTACTAACAAGCAATTAATGTATAGCAGAGATTGGTTATTATCACATTATGTCAGGCTATTGATACTTTATCAACGTTTAATCTATAAAACCTCTGGAAGAATAGCCCATTTTAAAGAATAAAGCAATTCATACAATTTCAAGTCTTTAACTGTGTATATTACAAGTTCACAATCATAAAAAATGTTTAGTAACTATAGTCATCTATAGAAAAAGATCTACAAATCATTTATCCTTAAGGAGAGAAAAACTTACAAAGGAGAATGGTGACATTTTTATCCCATGCAAATTAAGTGACAGTAAATGAGAACCAGAATCCTTGTTTAGTGTGTAAAAAGCACTTTCCTAATCAACATGATTAAAGAAGTTGTTTTTTTTCCAAACCCAACAATGTGAATCATTAAAGCACTGGTTTTATAGAATAAAAGAAGCCTTTATTGTTTGATGTTTTGAGGTGGCACAGTGTTTAGCATTGCTGCCTTGCAGCGCTGGGGTCCCGGGTTCAATTTTGGACCTGGAGTGCTATCTTCATGAAGTTTGTACAGTATGTTCTTCATCCGTTTGTGTGGGTTTCGTCTGGGTGCTCCCGTTTCCTCCCACACACCAAAAACACACTGGTAGGCGAATTGGCTTCTGGGAACTTTGGCTCTGGTGTGGGTGTGTGCATTTTGTGTTTGCATCTCTCTGCCCTGAGATGGACTGGCGTCCTGTCCAGGGTGTACCCTGCCTTGCGCCCATTGCTTGCCAGGATAGCCTCTGGCTCCCCAGCAACCCTGAATTGGAAGAAGCGGTTAGATAATGGATGGAGGGATGTTTTGACTTAATGCTGCAGAATCTCTAGCTCACCTGCAGCAGCTGTGTGTCGTTCAGTGGATACACCTGGCTCAGCCCAGATCCAGGAACAAACTGAGACCCGACTATCAGGCCATGAAGAACACCGGTACCGAAGCAGAGGCCGCGCCATTCCGCTGGGAGGTCAAGCACCCTCTTCCACACCTTCTCATGGACTTGCTCCAGAGCCAGCACTACTGCTGCAGAGATGAGCAACTCGAGGATTAAAAATGTATTATGAGCACTGTTTGACTGAATATTCCTTTTGTAATGTACTATGTCTAAAATCTTTTTAAAAAATAATTGTATTACTGTCTCTTACATTACAAGCAAATTAAATAAGCATTAGCGTCTGACTTACTGTCTCAATGTCATTTTATTTAGGTTTTAATTTCTCACCTGTTATCGTTCCATCATGTGTGGTTGTAATATTGCTGAAGCCTTGACATTTCTTTTTGCGATTATTATCCTTTTTAATTATTTCTCCAAAAAGTATTTCTGACTTAAGCAATTATATTCTTTAACTGCATCACTGCTGGAGATGGTAGCACTGACACCAGCAAATCTGCACAGAACTGTTGCTCGCTGTTGATATTAAGGTTGTTTTTACAAAAGGAGATTCTAATATTGAATTATTGTTCCCCACTTACCCATTGGCAGCGGTTCACCCCGAAGACCATGAAATAAATCACTCCCCATCAAGCAGTGAGTCATCAGTGCATGCCATGAGACCTTGCAAAACAAAACATATTTTAAAAAATTATGTACAAGAAATACTTTGGGTACTTACTGTAAATGTTTGGAATTATAATAAGTGTTTTTTTACTTCGCTATGAACAGAAAAAAAATATCATGGTTGACTTCTTGCACAAGAATCAAAACAAATGCAAGGCATAATGAGAAATTAAACATGCTAAATAAAGAATGCTGGCTTTACATTTATGAAATGTACTGGGCACAATTCAGTTTTAATAGTAATTAATTTTCCCAGAATTATGTCATGTGCAACTGAACAATTCCTGTTACCCAATGTTTTAATCTGTTTTTTTAACTGTACAGTACAAACACTTTTCCTCATCTGCCATAAAAATACTTTCCTTTTGCATATTCAGTGCTGAAACATACAGTGTATAGACCTGAGGTGACATTTACTCTGTAACATCTAATCATGTCTGAAAAACAATGCATACAGTACAGCATGTGTTTAAATAAATCATGCTCTTACTCTTCTACAGTGGGCATAAGTAGTGTTTTTACTGAGTATCTGAATGATTAAGCACACCAATCTTACATACAGTTCTAATAAAACAGAATAAAAGCTACTGAACTAAACTAATTGCTCTGAACTGCATGTTATTAGAGCCTCTTGAATCTCCACATAGATTCATTAAAGATTCTTATCAAGAGAGGAAGCTGTTTTACTAACAACCCAATTGAGATTGTACATAATTTTGAATTGGAACCAATTTGTTTTTAACTGATTCTACATTATCCTCCCTGAGAAGCTACACACACTTTTTATGGTCAATACAAAGGAATCGGATGTGCATAATCTGTCAGAGAGTAAAACAAAAAGACAAAGGCCACCGTCCAATTATATGCAATGCAAACCTCTTAAATGTCAAGCTATTTGCATTAACAAAAGCATGGCCGCACTCAACACACATTAGCTATACACAGTACATCTGTCACATCGCCTAACCCATGTCTTGAGCCAAGAAGGCAGGTCCTCATTCCCCAAGCCTGTGTGTATTGGACAAAATGTCTATTAAAAGGGAAGTGTTAAATTGCTGTGGATCTTTCCTGCACATACTGTACTGTATGTCTATTACTGTTTTTCTAATGCAATGGGGATAAGATAAGTAAAGCAATATATCTTTATTTTCATTACCTTCTATGATATGTTTTTTCAGATAATTGCATTTCAGAAATAACACCCTTGTAAACTTTCAATCCCATTCAGCTGAATCAGTACCCGAAGCCCCTATCAGTTCCATTATAAACTCTGCAGGCTTGCCAACACCAAGTCCCTCAATTGCTTTTGCCTTAAACTAATGCTTCCCAACACTAATTAAAACCTTGATTAGAAAATTGTTTTACTGCTTTATGTCAAAGCCTCACACTGCGCTCCGCTGTAATAAAACTCTGCTATTACAACTGGCATGTAAGGGCACATCTGTTTGTACAGTGCAGCAGAAATGAAGGCAGATACACAAGGCTTTAGAGCTGTTAACTATCACTTGACGGGACAAGCTCTGATTTTCCTATGACCCCGAAATGAAAGAAGCAGTTAGAACATGGATAGCTGGTCATTAAACTACACTTTCTTATTTCGATATAAACAAAAAAGGCAAGGTAAGTGAAGAGCTAAGATACTATGCAAAGACACACATTTACAGTACCTTGTGGATTTCCGACAGGAAGTCTTCAGGAAATGGGGCTCCAGGTTCTGCAGTGAGCCACAGTCTGAACTGGTTGTTGCTCTGCTTGGCTGCAACAGCAGACATACAGTAAGTGTGTCAGTTCAATGAAGACGTCTGCCAAATTCATTCTGATAGTGCTGAACTGGTAAATCTGGTAACTAAGATGGCTCAGTTTTGACAATCTCCCATTTCGACGTTTCAAAACTAAGATCAAGCATCTTAAAGCATCTGCTTGAAGCTCCTTGCATTACATTATGAAGTCTAAGTTAACACACGACAAACCTGTACAGTACATTCAAGGAAAGGAACTCAGCTATTCAGTTATAACCTGGTATATATTCAATTTATACGAGTATATAATCTCTTAGTGATAAATATAATGTATTGCATAGAACAATCACATTATTGCATTATAGATGTTTATAAAATATAAAAAAGTAATTTCCTGCACATACTGTATAATAAAGTGAAAAGGGCACAATTGTCACACTGAAATGATAAAATAGCACAAAAAATAGAAATTCAATATTTTATAATTGAAACTGTAATTATTACAACATTTAATTATCAATTCCAATATTAAAACAGAACAATGATAACTTAAGGAGATTATATCTATCGAACCACTGTAATGCAACCATTTGTCCCAGCACATTCCACCAATGAATAGTTTGTCCACTTTGTGGCTATGTTTTCAAACCTGCAAGGTTCATCATGTGATGGATTTTCTTGAGCGAGGACATTGATGCCAAGTGTACATTCTCAACAACCAACCAGCCCCCACACTCCATCATGTCACCCAGAGCTTTTTCAACACCGCTTAGGCAGTCTTCCCTCGTAGACACCACAGAAACAGAGATGTCCATTTCCTATGAAGAGACACACAGCCCATCACAGCTGACAAATGCAACCAAGGACTGCAGAACCAACACGTGCCAAAAATTAAAATCGCCTTCTAAAACAACACTTACTAATTCAACGATTTGAGGAGATTTTGTGATGCAAAAGGAGTATATACAGTAGTCTGAAAAATCATACATATCTGGATACATTTTGTCATTGCAGTGGCTAAAAATGTGTAGTTAACTACTGTTTTGTTAGAAGCAAACAGGGCCTCTGCAAGAATTAATGAGAATGATCTGAGCAGATGCAATAAAACAAACCTCTGTAAATCCGAGGTTATTTTGTAATCTCTACAAGATTACAAGGCCTTCAGATTTTACAGCTTTGCTTGTTCATGGCTCTTTGAACACAGCTGTGAAATGTTTTCATTATTTGGGCATCAGACAAACAAAACAGTCTGAGCCTGGCGAAAAAGAAAAGATTGGAAGGCTTTGTTCCATGAATTTGTAACCAGCCCTCTTTAGAGTGATACGTTCAAGGCCCTTTCCATCTCCTCCTCACAGAATGGTCTCCCCTAGCACGGTGAGAATGTAGTTAGAGGATGTTAAATTGCTTGGTTTTACAATGCAGTTTGTTATAGGATTTTTGTTCTAACAGGCGTCGCAAATGTAACAGAGCTTCACACTGTAAACGTCTCGTTCTGGTCCGTAACGCTGTTTTCTCAATGGACATATTCACTTGAAAAATATAATTGCAGTAAAATCATCTTGCACTTAACAGGCGCTATTAATTTGCTCTTTCCAAGAACTCAGACATACATGGACTCAAAATACACATATAGAATTATTAATGTTACTTACAGACACAGATGGAGGTAGTAGTTCTTCAATATACTGTATATGAACATACAATTTTACTGATATTATAAACTGTACATAGTGTAAGACCTTGATAAAATGTGCCTTATGTCCACACAGGAGAGTGAATATTCCTTTGAGGTTTGGGATGACTGTACTGATGGGCGATAAATGTATCCCTGCCAACCTGTTTGACACTGTTTAGCTCACTGAGTACAAGGAATTATAGGGGTCTCATTATGAACATCACAATGGATTTGAGGGGAACAAATGCTCAGGAAAAGAAAATGAGCTGCTACATTTCATTTGTGAAGTCATTAAACTTTATCTAATTAAATACACAATCTCATAAATTATGTCTACCATTCTATCCACGCAAATGCTCTCTCTAGACATTTCACTGTTCAGTGCATACAGTATTTATGATAAGCCATCTTGTTTCCAGCTGATATCCGAAGACCATTTCCTCCTGTGCATACACCTTATCTGACGTGCTTTGTCTTCAGATGTATGTTAACGGTGCTGTATTGAAATTCAGTGAACACCAGAGGAAGATATCAGTACCTTGGCAGCACTACATATGACAGTTGTAGGTTGGACACTCATGACTGAACACACATTAGAGGGTCCATTAGTCTGAGATAAGCCCGCTGGAAGAAGAACTAGAATTCCAACAGAGTCTTCCACAAGACCTGGAAAGACAAATAACACCATTTTCTTCACTTTCAGTTTGGAATTGTTAGTGAAGCCGCAGCATCGCCATTAAGGGCTTTTGAATTCCTTGGCTGAGAAGCAGCAGTTTTTCATACATTGTGTGCGTTTTACTTTTTAAAAAAAAGGCGATTTATCACGGTATATGTGTGCTGCTAGACCTGAGAAATTAAAAAGCAAAGATGAGGACAAAGTGCAACATAGCTTAAGAAGTTAACAAAAGTTTTTTTTTAAGTGTTTAAATCATCTAATTAAAGCATTCAAGAGACCCAAAAGCAAACAAACCTTAAATCGCCGTTTTGTTTAATTTCACTCTTATTTTCCAGAGAAATAAGACTATGCTTCGTAAAGACAGTGGAAACGAATTGCTAATTGCTGGTCCAACTAATTGCTGATCGTTGGTCCAATTTAGTCCAAATCGGACAGTGGAAACGAATTGCAATTTGCTGGTCCAATTAGGAAACGTGACAGAAAATTCCCCATGTTATAGAACCAAACTGTCGCATCCTTACTTTTAACATCGGCAGCTTGAGGGCCTGAGCCTCCCCATGTGCAGACGCTGTCATGCTGGAGGAGGTAGCGAGGCAGTGCGGAGATCAGGCGATCGGGCCGCAGAGCCTGCAGGAGCAGGAGCTTGTGCATGCCTGAGACCGAGGGGGTATTCGGGCTCTCTGGGGCTCCGTTCATCTCCACCGGTTCTCCTTCTGCGTGGAGAAAGTCACTTTTATTTTATTGTTAAGCTAAGCCAGGAACCAATCAAACTCACAGTTGACTGGTCAGTCTTAAAAAAGAGGCCTTCCATACCAACCACAGCAAACTGACAGAATTCAGCAAAGAAGACACTGATGCAAAATAACCTCATTATTACGAAGGATGGAAAAGTATTTAAGAAATAAAGGAGTAACTGCTGAAGTAATCTCAGAGTAAATGCAATTGATCTGGTTTAGCTGCTTTCTTCATGTTCAACAGTGAAACAGAGGACACAACTGGAAGCTTCAGGAAGGTTAATTTAAAACTGAGAACAGATGGAATTTTGTAAGCCAAGGGCTGCTGGAGTCTGAAACCAACTACCCAGCCATTTTGTTGAAGCCGATACCCTGGCTTCAACAGGAAATGGCTTCTTTCAAGAAATAACTGGATGAGATCAGATCAATTAGCAAGTAAAACCCAAATGAGCTACTGAGCTGAGCCCCCCTTGTTTATTAATAATGTTTTTATGTCAGTTTGAAATGTTTATACCTTTTTTATTAATATGTATGCCTAACTATCACCTGAAATGACAGATTCATTTTATTGCTACTACAACCCTATTGAAGCCTCTTTGAAAAGCTTTCGTCTCAGGGGGAAATGAACTGCATGTAGACAGCCTGAAAAAAATATTATTTTGCTCAATACAAAAGTAAAAAAGCAATTTACAGCATGTCTTAAAGTGACAGAAAACATGTAGATTGAATGCTTTTCTTGAATATAAAAGGTTTGTTAAGTACCACCTCTTGTTTACCACAAACAATTGCCACTACTACTTTGTTTCTGTTAAACCACAATATTCCTTCTATTTTAAACATTATTGGGTTACAGGAAAGAAGGACTGAAGTTATTATTACCAAACTAATTTCTTTTTTAAATGACTTGTCTATTGAAAATAGTTCAAAATGAACTTATTCTGTATACATACAGTATGTAATAAATTGAGGAGCAGTAATTATGTAGTTTTTTTTTTCAGAAAAATACTTGGTTCTATTACGTTAATGATTTATTTACTGATAATATAAATAAGGTAGGGAGGTTTAGAGAACTGGCTTAAAAAGCAGTATATATTGCAAATTTCACATTTATAAGAATTTTAGAAAGATTTATCACCACTGAGCTTTGTAAACAGTGTTATTTAAATATCTTATTACAAGCCTCAGAGGTGTTAAATCTTCTTGAGACCTCTTTTATTACAGGTTTGTGTTTGATTTATGACTGCTCTCTGCCCATTAAATGCTGTTTGGGAAAGCACAAATTGTTACTATGGGGCATCGTGGCTGGAACCAGAACAGTTTATTTACAAGGGTCTGGAGGCCTAAAAGTAAGACAACTGTTTTGCTGCTGAACTCTGTGCATACTGCCATTTATTAAAGGGCCAACTAAGAAGGATGAACATCTATCGAGCTATCAGTGTGGTTTTTAATAACATTTCATATCCATCTACGTGCTACACTGAGATCAGCAGGATCTTATTATTTGTTTGACCTCAAAAGATGAAAAAAGTTGCTGACTTAGTTCCAGAGTTATCAAACTCTCATGTATTGTGTTTAATTTTTTCTTCCCTATCTTCTTGGTGACAAGGGAAAATTGCCTTTTAACAGCGTCTGGTTACTGCTGGTTTAGTCTAGCTTTTGTTAGACACAGAACGTCATCTTCAGTGCACACTGGGTGGTATTCACAGAGTAGTTTTTTTTTAAGAATTAAAACAAAATGAAGGGCACTTCTTGAGAGGCACTCATTAGAATCTTGGAGTTGGGTAAAAGCATGCCCTTCTCTAGTTGCAAATACCACACCTATAATGATCCACACAGTCTGATCACAGCTGGTGATCTTAAAAACAAGAGAATCTTCGACATGCTCTTTCCTCTAAAGTGTTGCCGTTGCACAATGTGGTGCATAGGGAACGTGAAAGCTATAACAATTACTTCAAATAATGAGCTCAACAACTTACCTCCATAAAAAATAATAGTCCCTTGTAATATGTTTAGCTTTATTACATAAAGCAGTCAAGTTGCTATTTTCCCATAAAACAGATGAATTGGAAGAAATACATTAACAAACCCCCACAGGCGAATGCTAATGTTGCTGCGATATACAGTACTCCGTCTCACGTTATGCCATATGGTGCATTTGCTGTGGCCCCAGAGTGCAGATTATGCCGAGGAGTAAAGTAATTGTTTCCCTAATAATGTGTGACAGCAGAAAAATGTGCAACACAATCATATAAAAAATGTAAAGGTTTGCAGACTTGAAGTAAGCATTATGCCAACCGAATAAATACATTTTCTTTTAGGAAAATATTTTCCCCATTGAAATCTGTTCAACGGGCACTTTGCTGAGTAGATATATGCTGTGAATTTTGTCCCTTAAAACATTTAACTGCTGTTTAACTGGCCCACAAGGATAGTGTGTTATCTGGACACATCAATCCATTTATTTTCAGTAACTGCTTTATCCTTAGGGGGGTCGTGGTGAGCCAGAGTCTAACTCGGGAAGCACACAGTGTAAGGCGGGATTATTCCCTGACTGGGACGCCAGTCTACCAGAAAGCTCACACAAATACAACACAGCAATTAAGAGACACCACTTAATCTGGACAGCCTGTCCCCAATCTGTGGGAGGAAAATCAATTGCAGGATAGACACACACAGGTTTTCACTCACACAAGCAAGTATAAAAGCAAAGGTGGAAAAAATACATTTTGAGTTCTGTGAAATTAGCATACCTAAGAGTAGCTCCGGAGACAGATACCTGTTCATCTCTGAGTTAAAGAAATCAGTGCAGTCGCTTGTTTACTCAGGCTACTGGTCAAGATTCCAAATTTCTACAGTCATAAACAGGGTTGTGGAAGTGTGAAACAAGCTGCTGTACACAGCCATGTGGTTGAAGACGATACCCTTCCTTTAAGAAACAGCTGGATGAGATCCTTGGAACTGTACTAACTACCAGACGGGCCAGAATGACTGAATGGCTTCCTCTTGTTTGCTGCCTTACTTGTGTTCTTCTATAAACACAAGGAAAAGCAACACTGTTTTGATGGTTCTGATCTGTGCCAATGTGCTACAGAGTTGGAAGCCTGTCAGCAGCAAGTAGGAGCTGGGATAAAGGGTCTCCTGTTTAAAGCAACACAAGCAGAAATCCTGCAAATATGAAAATATACAGTAAGAAAATACATTTCCCAGCAATATGTTTGCATTTCTGGGAAACTTACCTAATGGTAGTCGTTCTAGTTCTGGATAATCCAAGTTAAACCATCTTTCCCACTCAGTCGAATGCTCAGCAATCTGAAATAAAAAAAACAAAGCTGGAAGTATGTGATCATTGTTTTTGAAACATCCTCCAGAGCAAGTTCACATATTGACTGATTGACTGATTGACTGATTGACTGATTGACTGATTGACTGATTGACTGATAAAACAGGTTGGACAACATTAAATCCTCTTTTGAATGCTTAGTCAAGTTGCCCTGGTTTAATGTACTTTTTCAACTTGCTGACCTGGTGTGGTTGTTTCTGAACAGATACTGTGTTTTAAACTTCTGCCTGTCCCGATATTCACAACAAATCACCCATAATAGCCAGCACAAGTTTGGGAGGCTCTGATCTTTCTGAACTGAGCCATTAAGACGGACACGTCTTTAAAGAAACTGCTTTCACTTATTGCCCTCAATTAACACCTTGCTCAACACAGTCCCACTCCAGCTCCTCAGCAGTGCACCAGAAAGGCAAGGTCGAAGTGATGAAGCAGGGCAGCTCTGCTCCTGCACTGAAGGCAGAAGTGCAACCAGCGTCTTCTCTGACGTTAACGTACTTGTTAGGAAGGCTTTGAATTTGCCAGAATGCAGTGGTGTAGCATTGACATGGAAAGAGCTTGCATTTAAAGAATTTCCACATCTTCCCCCATTAAACACTATTCAAGCTGACTGATATCTTTCTAGAGCAAACAATATTTATCATGGACATTTTATAAACTGACAGCCTTTTCAATTTAAGTTAACAACAACAACTGAAAATGGGAAAGGCATCTTCTTTAAAACCTCAATACCCCCAACTTACTCGTAGACTTCTGTGTATTTTCATTTTCTAACCACACAGACATTTCTGTCACCTGTCTTAAGGTACCTTATCGTCAACTCTTCGCAAAATTAGTATTTGTACGCATCTCTGGACTTTTAACTACATGGAGTCTTAAACATAAGAACAGTTACAGACAGGACATTCAACCCCTCTGGCCCAAAGTCTGGGGGATGGTTTAATCATAATCTTGGCCGATTCTACTCATTCATATCCACATATCACGATTCTTGAGCACAGACACTGTGCATCACTCCCTCCACCCCATCATCACCCTTGCTCAGAAGAGGGGGAGTAAGAGGGTTTTCTGAAAGCCTTATCCTCACGGTCAGGTAGCTGTAAAGTTCCCTATCCAATTCACACCTCTACATCATCTTAATTAGGGTTTGGCCAAACTACTGAAATGGGATCAACTTCCCTCACATTCATAATATAAACACACAATTTACACATTGTTAGCTCCTGGTGCTGGATACACAGATGTATTCTGATACAGTATAAATCACATCTCTAAACAAGAAAAAGCAAAACTCAATGTAACCTGTATTTAGTCAAAAGCAACCCTTTCATTGCTACTTTGTGAATACATGCAGAATTACCATTCATGATATTTAAACACAAAATGCAGTACATGACTAAAAACACACAGTAATAAATTAATCATTGGAGAGAGAATTTTCTTCAAATTAATTTATCAGTTGTGTACACTTCATTACCTAACGCTGTGCTGCTCAGGAATTAAACAAAATAAAACAAAGTAAAAAAATCACTTGGGTGTTTGCCCGACATGATTGTAATAGAGGCAATACATTTTTCAGCAAAAAAAGGCAACGAACATCAATGGAAGTAATTCTCAGCACTACTTGCTCTCTACGCATGTGACATTAACTTTCAGTAGCTCTTTTCCACAGATTTCACAACAGAAACCATGGAGGAAGTTTTTTAGGTAAATTCAAATTTACATATGTTGAGTCTGGCGTAAACCAAAATTAAGGACAGATGATGTAATGTAACAGGTAGCTTACAGTGACTGAACTTCTCTTTGCTCCCAAAAGAATGAATCCTTTGTCGGTGTCTACTCCTGGCTTTCTGGTGTGGCTTAGCTGTCATTCATCTGGGAGGAATGTATCTCAGAAGTGTGTTCTGGCCCAATGTACTGTACACGTTACACTTGGACCATGGGAAAGTATTGTACCTTTGTTCACAGACTTTGCAGAAAATAAACGTTTGTCAATCACACACCTGAAGAAGGCTCCGTGGCTGAAACCTTGTGTTTTCTTTCTTTTCAGCATGGAATAAAGCTATTACATGTTAGATGGATTGATGTCACTTCTAATTGCATTATCAAACATGCAGATAAAATGATACTATATCCAACCACAAGTCCCTTTTTGGGGGGGGGGGGGGGGGGGGCTAACAGTACCACTGAGGAATTAAGAAATCTTGGTAAATGGGGCTCTCTCACAGTAAAATTAATCGTTTAGATCAATTTTCAAAATGCAGTGGCTGTCAACTTTGGTTTAAATGCACAGTAATAGGTTTGCTCTAACGTAGCAAGGGAGGATAATTTACAGTACTGTATGTGGCTTGAAACAAGTGAGTGGGAGTGCTGAGGCTGACCTGTACACAGACACCCTCCAGAGGGCCAGGAAGAAGAGAGAGGGCCAGCAAGCACTCCCACTGCTCGGCTGGTATCCAGGCAGGTGGCAGCCCCTCAGAGCCAAGGTCTCGCAGGGACGGAGGAACTCCATTGTAATCTTGAAAGCCTTGAGAAGTGGGAAAGAAAGACATTGAATGAGTTTGGGATATACTACAGCAGCCAAGGTGCAAAACAGTACAGGAAGTCTTTGTTTATTGCATGAAACAATCCAGAGTGAGAGTACGTGTTTATATTATTATTATTATTATTACTGCAGTTCAATTTTGATGAAGGAAAAGACATGTACAGTTTGTTCCAGCATATTTTATAGCCTAATATATGACTGACCGCAGTCATAAAGAAAGCAAACAGCTTGCAACTTTCCATAGATGTAAGCAGAAATGAGACATCAGTCATTTATATAGTTTCTTTAGAAAAAAATGAAACTGCAGAAACTCTTAGAGGATCATTTTACTTGCACTCAAAAGTACTCACTATCACATCTTCTCTGTGTATTTATACACTGTATCTGTGCTGCTGCATAACCAATATATAAAATTGTTTAATTGACCCAGGATTGTATGGGTCAGGAAAAGACTGTTTATGTCATCCATTCTTTTCAACTTTACTAGTTGAAACTCAGGGTGAAGGAGATATAGCGTAATCCAATAATGATCTATTTGATATGTACTGTCAATAAAAACTGCAGGGTCAATTTTCCATGTGATTTAAGTCCATCAAAAGAAGGAAACAGAAGTATTTAAATGCAGCAAAAGCCAACAGTAACTTTTTTTTTTGCAGAAGCCATCATTCCTGGCATGCCATTAAGCAGAAGCAAAATCTTTAAACAGCACAGTTGCCATGGGAAATTTACTGAACTATTTATAATGGCGGCTCAAATGAAATAAAGAAACAAATAAGGTTAAAAGAAAACCATACGAAATAAGAAACCCAAACATGATGCACTGCCAGGCTATGTATCCACAGCTCATCAGGCGCTGTGATCTTTGCAGTGAACGAATAAAGACGGACTTATGTATGTCAAGCACATACTGTGTTCTGTTTAATTAGAAGAACTCCATGAGGACCTGCACATGCTTTGTATCTGCTTCACTTTGTGCTTGGTATTTTGTTGCACACATATTATCAATATGCCAAGGTACTTGTAGTTAATTTCACTCACTATTTATGAAGGCAGTGAGTGCTCTTTATAAGAAGCAAGAGCAACAGAGACTATGAAGTAACTGGTATTTTAAGGAAAGGATCAGATTAAGTTCAAAACTGCCAACTGGTGCAAGATTATATTGAATATAAACATGACCTTTCCTCTGAGCTATAGGCAAGCCTGCTGTATTTATTGCCTGAAGAAGTGCTGTAAAACACTACAGACCGAAGGTTAAGTCAAGTGCTCCCGCTGATGCTGTGTCATATCATCCCACAGATGTGTTATTCCAATTATTTAATATTTCCTGTAATTTTATATTTCACATTGCATGTACATGTTTAACATACATTAAATATAAATTTTTACATAATTTAGCCTAATGATTCAATTGCACATTAAAGTAAAAGGTTAAGAGAGTTCTGTTCTGTTCTAAAGCTATAGTCTACAAAGCCCATGACTGAGTTTTTGAAACCATGGGTTGGTGATAAAACTAGATTAGTACGTTTCTCTACTACTCCATTCAACAACAAATTATTTTCATGAGGAAATTTATGCTAAACAGAGAACATTCTTCTTCTTTATGAGGTTCGGATAAATTAGCTACAATACTACATGACACCTCTATGTTATAGCAAAGATAAAAACAACCTTCAAAACATATTGAGTGCTTTGATGGTCTGTAAGGTCTCCACTACACCCTTAAGCACTATGATTAAGGAATGTATTGAATGGACTCCAGTGTGCTAACGTTGTCAAAAGGTTATTACATTCGTGCAGATAAGTTACAGCCATCATAACCAGTTCTGGCTAACTCAGCATGACATTAATGGAGACAAAGCAATCTCTAAAACAGGGCAGATATTTGCTAAAGCTGTAAAGGTTTGTGTCATTTTCTACTTTCTTCTGCTGCACACTGTTCAAATTACTTGAAAGAAAATGCAGTTAACATCTTAAGTGGATGCTGCCAAGAAGATCTGTAGTCTTCCTTTGAACCATCTAAGCAAATCCATTTTAAACCAGGGACAATGGGTGGTAATCTGAAGGCAAACAAAAAGGTAAGGAACTTAAGCAATGTATCTTGGAGATGGAGAATGAATATCGGTAAAAAAAATGATTGTGAAAGGCTATTTAAGGCTATCTCTTGCTATTACATGCTAGAGTAGAAAGGTGGCAGATGGGATAACGATGAACTCCCAGGGACAGTAACAGAATACCAAGTCTTCGTGAGAAAGCCAGTAACAGGATAAGCCATGAAACTGTAGTCCACTGTTAAATGATCCTAAAGGCAAACAAACTGGAACAAGAGGTTTAAGCATCATATGAAAGAGAAAGGGAGTAATCTCTGAGAACCCCTGAGAAGAAGTTACAGTACTTAAAAGGATAGGGGGAATAGGATTCAGAATATGTGGCATGCTGGGCACAAAAACTGACAAGCTATATTCTATCTGATTTTAGGCTTTAAGGTGGTGCAGCCCATTCCATCAGAAAGAAGGATTAGACATCATATTCTCTGAGCAGGCTCTCAAAACAATCTCATAGAAAGCAGCCCCTCAGCAATAACCATAAGAAACAGCTGTCACCCTTACTGTGGATGGGCAGCTTCTGCTCCATTTCTTGTTGCTTAATATTGATCTGATTCGACCATGGCTGGCACAAAATGATCCTGTACCCCCCTGAGCAATTTGAGGAAACGGTCCTCAATGGTTAAAAAAGTAATTGACTTTTGCAGAACCAGCACTTCATAAATCCAGCTTATTTTAATGTGCTCCTCACAAGCCATAATAAGTTTGTAACAAATGGTAATGCCGTATGAAAGAAACTATACAGAAGACGGAATGGTCTTGGTAATGTTGCTGGGTCTCCTGCTTTTCAAGAAAGGCAACTGAGAACAGAGCTGGATGTAAAAGGCATCAGAAACTGCTGATGTCTCTACTACTAAAGTGCAAAATTCTAAAAAGGCTCAACCACTGACAAGATAAAAGAGATTCTATAATGTACTCTATTTACCTTTTAAGAGAAAGGATACCTCTTCCTCTGTGAGTGCTCCTTCACTCTCCATCTGGATGTACAAAGAAAGCATACAGGAAAACACCAGGCTATGTTCGGGATGCAGGCTCCTACAAACAAACAAGGAGTGAGTCAAAAATGTTATCACTGACCTGGAGCTCAGTGGTGGTACAAATGCATGCTTTTTATTTATAAAGGTTAGAATGATTGCAGTGCATTCCTATCAAGAGACGTCAAGTACCAAGAACACAACAATTTGAACTGGATGGACTCACATCACAGTGGCACATCCACTGCACATCACGTGTCTCAGAAATTGAATACAAAATTATTCAAAACCCTATATTATAGTACTATATATACTTTAATGACTCAATGGTTTAGAAAACCAAAATGTAAGAATGCAACACGATCTTAGAAAGCGAATTAATTTCTCAGACAAGCAGCAGTATAATTCTCACCACATTATGCCACAGGCCCAGGTGCAGGCTTGTATGGAAATACTGGTCAATCTTACTTTGAAGCCCTTGAAGAAAGCATGCTATTTACTTATTTAAAAGGGTCTTATTAAAATAAACAAAACTCTTTTCCTTGTTTTTTGTCATTTCGGACCTCAGACCAGCTCCTGAGGGAACACCGTCTCTGCCGGTTTTCAACTTCAGTGGTTCTCACCTACAGCACTGTTTCAGTGCTCGGGCCTTGATTCCACACCTAGCCTGGATAAAGTACATTATTTCCAACATCAGCGTACAGAACGTTATCTGTATCTACAGTATCTGACTCTGCATGCTAATGAAGAATTTGCTCACTAAATTCTGAATAAAAAGGTTTTAATTGGTGACCAGTTTATGAAGTACAGCCATAGAAGGGAAGGACAATAAACCACAGCAAGCGAGTGTTTATCCTTCTGCTGAGGTCCTGTTGGTCACTTTTCAGCTACAGTACCCTACATGAATGAGAGCAGCTCTGGAGCTCACTGATTAACACAGGGATCATACAGTACCACTTGCACATTCTGATCAGCTTTTTAAGAGCTGAGAGCAAATTTAAAAATGGTCTCAGTTGGAGCAAAACTCAATTGGCACTGGGACTCCATGACAGAACAATGATTGAGCACCACTGATTTGGGCAACCAGGGGGAAAAATGCCTATATTATGACCAGGTATGCATACCGACAGTCAGATCCAGAAAAGTATGATATTTATTCCTGTAACCCATGTCTTAATATTTCTGTGGCCTTTCTGTTCAACAAACCTCCCACCCACGTCTGCAATTAGGCAGATGTGACCCAAGTGTCAAACTGACCTCCGTCAGATTTTACTTGCTAATATCCCAGCTAACGAAAAAGTCAAACCGTGACACGACTTTGTAATGCAGAAGCATGCATTCCCGTTCTGCAATAACGCAATGAAAGCTAATCAATGTGTTGCCAAAAAAAAAATTTAAGTAACCCCCGACAGCAACAAAGCAATTGAAAAATGACATCAAAGCGCACAGACTGCAAACATAAAGATGACGAACTGGTTTATCGACTGGTGGACAGTTTCTGTGAGGTGATCCACAAGCTGTCTGATCTCATTGGTGGATAGGCTGAGGCTGTCAGCTGCAGGTGATGGAGATTTGCGTTTCCTCGATATATTGGCTGTGTCCATGGGCAAGCCCAACTGTGACGATGGAGATTCTTCTGAGACGTGGGGGTCCATAACTGGTTCATCGCGGTTCCTTTCTAAAGCTTCTGCATCTAAAAAAAAAAGACAAAACGCTTGACATCACAAAAAAGGAGATTATTTTGTTTTTATAACACAAATTCCTTTACTTGTATTGACGTCAGCATGGTAGGGCACTTTTAGAATGTATTCACAAAGGTACAAGCCTGAACATCCATCAAGAAAGATTTGAGTATGTGTGCTATACTTTCTAACATAAAAGATATTCCTGATTTTTTTTGCTCGTTTTGATTTATGATAATTTGATATATATTTATTTCCAGGTGCAGTGTATTTTAGGAGATCGGGGAAATGGAAACCAGAAATGTCCTTGTATTCAGAAGAATGTATGAATCTCACCATTCAGCTGAATGGGATAACAGCTGGATAAGATCCCTACATCACTCAGCTACTTCATTGTATTCTTATAAATACAGCTGGTTGGTCATTAGTAGTGTAACAATAACTATTCCATGCTGAAAAGAGAATATTAATACAACAAAGTGGCTGTGGAGCCACAACTGATTCTAATTACTGCATGAAATAACAATTCTCACTTTCGCAACTCAAAAAATAATGAGTCCATCAACAAGTTCAAAAGAGCAGGTGTTTCTTCTCTCCTTCCACTTTCAATAAGGAAAGGGGAATTTCAAGAACATTATACAAAAAAAAAAAGGACACACATTCCTGGTCGTGTAAGTGTAAATTGCAGATCCTCTCTGACCAGCTTTCCCAAATAGTAGAAAACAAAGTTCTCCTTCGTGTTCAATGTTCAGTATTCCAGTGAGTGTTTAAAACATCATACATTTCAAAATCAAAGTCCTTGGAGTTGAAGGTTCCTTAGCATAGACAAGCTTTTCTATCAGCACAGGACCTTGTTAAAGAAATCTTTCTCAGACAACAGAAAGAACTGGCCTGTCTCATTGGGCTTTTCTCCTTGCTCTTTTCTGCTTTCTATCCCCCTCTCCTGTCCAGGTTCCAGCCTTCTCTTTAAAAAGAGTCAGGCTGATTCCTCCTCACCTGGGCTCAGTAATAATTAATACATCTCTGGTGCAACTAGAACAACCAAATGACCTTTCTTAATTAACTAAAATGTCTTATTACTGATAACTGAACTGAAATTATGGGAAGATAATTAAATCCATCAATGAAACACTAATTTTTCGTGTCAAAAGATTCTTTTTAGTGGCTAGTGTCACAGTAGGGCCAGCGTACTAAAAATGTCTAACTTGGTCATTGCACGCAATGATGATTTTCACTGCATAAAGCTTTTTATCTGCCTCATGTCGTAAAAAAAAAAAAATCCATCTTTTTTGTTTCTGTCTTGGTTGTGAATTGCTGGAATTAACTTTAATCTTTAATCCAAATCAATTCAACAGCTCACAGCCAAAAGAGATGAAAGATAAAAATAAGAGGAAAAGAGTGCACTGCCTTTGAGCTAATAGAATCACAAATTAAAAATTAAACCTTTTACTCTGTTCAGAAACAGCAGGACATTTTGACCTCTGCTTGACATATCTAAATGGAAGTGAGGTCAGATTAGCTGCTTTTGTCATGAAAATAAATCCGGTCTCTAAATCCTTTTGTACAGCATGGCTGGTTGTGTATATGTGGCTCTAAGACGCCAATTAGCCTCACAGTAGTGTAACTATGTTAATATTTTGATAATCCATCATCAGAAAGCCACATATTCCTGCATAGGTAATGTAAATTTAGTGACTCTAACATGTGAGAATGATTCAGACTATAAACAAAGAAGACACCCAAGTTTGGAATTAAATTCACTACCTAAGAGCTGTGACACAGCACTGCTAACCACCAATAAAATGCGCCACTATTTATCACCTCTCCTGAAAAATATGAATCGCCAGGAATCCAAGAACAAATGGGTATGAATCAGACTACAAAACCAAACTAAACTGACATTCTGATAAACTGTATTCTTTTTATCCCAATCATCCTTTGCAAGTCCTCAGATATAATCATAATCTTCATGCACATCTCACAAAGACACATGAAACAGAAATACACTATAGTGACAACTGCACCTCTACCCTACAAAATGTCAATCCAGTAATATAAGGTAATAAAGTATATATATATAAAGTACAAAATAGGAGGTCTGAGAAGAAAATAAGCAGGCTGGATGCATCACTTTAAAATAATGTACAAGGAACAGCCATCCAGCATCTGTCAGCAAAAGCTTGACAATATATAAATATCTGGAAGGTCTAGTTTCTTCTGCATCACTGCCGTTTCAAAAAATACTTTTTATTATACCTCTACCTTATTTGAAATTGTTTGAAGAGTTGTTGTTTTTTTATCAGGCAATGGGCGATAACTCCTGTGCCCACTTGGGAGGGCATGCTGCAGCTTAGCACATACTGGAGGGGGGTCACATCTCTCACTGACGCCCACACAAGCTCTCACCTTTGCACCAAGAACTGAGGGTCTCCAAGCAGGCTATTTACAGCCTGCTGGCCTGGTTCCATAACCTGGATACCACAACTGACTGAGAATCCCAGTTGTAGTCAGCTGTTGACATGACTAGATCAATGGTTCCCAGTCCTGGTCCTGGTGACCCACATACCCGTTATTGCTTCGGCCGAGCCCTCAGTTATACAATCGAACCCTTCAGTGACTAAATGAGAAGAAGTAGATTAATTTGAACTGCTTTGTTCCCAGCTCTCAAACATGTAGGAGCTTTAACCGTTGTATTTTGAAAGAGAAGTAAAATTCCAAACTTGTGACTAGAAACAAAATGCAGATATTCAATTGAAGCAACTTCTTAGATCAATTAAGGCTTAAACAATCTAATGAGGTTGGGATGGAATGAAAACCAGCACCAGGGTGGGTCATTAAGACCAGGACTGGGAACCACTGTATGCTGTAGGTCATAGGGTTCAGCCACCACTCTGAGCTAAAGCCTTTTCTGGCTTGGTCACTCAAAAACCCGTTTCACCTTTTTCAATGTGTTGTGGTGCACTGGAAACCAATAGGAAACACGTTCATTCTATTAGCTGCGGAAAATCTATGATCTTTGCGTCTCCGACAGATTAAAACAACGACTTAAAAGCAATCCATTAAGGTTATTTTCTATTCTGTCCATCCCCCACTGCCAAACTGCTAGTGAGAGATTACTAGGGAAGCATGTGACAAACGATGTTCAGGAAATGTTTCCCTTCTTGCCCTGAGGTAGCACAGAGATCAGTGCAAAATCAGTCTTCTTTGTGTGTTCTAATGTAACACCGAACTTGGTATAACATGGTGTAAAAAAAGAACTGAGGCTCATAATATTTAAATTAAGTGTTATTATCCACGTTATACCATCTTAAGCTTATAAAACAAACGCCATTAACCCAGGAATTTTCATTTTTACAAAATCATGCTTTCAGCCTTTTGAATAAACAGCTAATAATCCTTCAGGAAAAACATCATGTCTCTGTGAATCTAATCTTATTGTGAAGGAATACGGCTTTGACAAACTTACTTCAGCTGCAACAATGTATGAGATCCATCATCGCTAACAGCATTTTTGAAGCTTCACCACAAATGGAACAGAAGGTTAATGAAAAAAAAATCAGTGATAATATGGAGGCCGGTGGAAAACAGCATTCTACTGCCCCCATGTGAAGACTGAAGAAGAAATGTCTGCGGCCGAGCAGACAGCCGAGCAGATTCATTGTCTCACTGCTCAAGGTAAGAAGTAAGAGTTGTTGTTTCTGTAGAGCTTTAACAAAAGCAAAAAAACATTACAAAATATGATTTAGATCCAGATTAGATCCAGCGTCCTGGTTTGTTTTATGCTTCTTGCTGTATTTTGCCACAGAAGAACGCTTGCCTTTTCAGTTGAAATATGAGACTAGCTTAAGTGCTTTTGAGTAGATTTGCTACCTTAAAACTATTAATGGTCCATTTCTCTGTTTTTACATTTTTCAGACTCAAAATTGTTATGTAATTAAATGGCAGCATGTCAGTTCTTATTTAGTACTTTCATATTATTTGGAGAACAGACGTACAGTAATAGTAAACTCAGACTCAACATGTTTATATTTTGCTGTAGATGTATAGACAGGAAGATGTCAACATATACAGATAATATGCCAATGTAAGATATATTTAATAAGATGAAGCAGACCGCAACAGCAGAAGCAGAAGCAACAGATAAACGAACATGTCTGCAATGTTTAAAAATGCTAATGGTTACGAAGGCAACACAAGGACTCCCAGTGCTACAGTCAGTCAATACCATATGATTTTTTCTTAGAAAAGGCTTTTTTTGCTACCCCTTGCAAAGCCCATCCAAATCGCTTCCCAATTTCAAAATAAAAAAAAAATTGCCTGTTAAAAGCGATACATTAAAGAACATGTTGCTGCACTATGGATTATTCTTTTGTCAGTTTTCAAAGACATCTGTTTTCAAAATCTACCTGCCTTGTTGTTTACCATAGGCTATCTATCTGTTTTAACAACCTCCAGAGGGACTTCACACAGCTCATTGTGCAGGAGTACTGCTAATGCATTCTCTCCAGCACTTCCCTGACTAATGTACACTTACACAGTGAGTGCATGTAACAGCCAGTAATAAACATCAGGAAAAAAGATGACTGTTTACAGTGTGAGGAAAAAGCAAAATTTTTAATCTTTAAACAGACAGTTCAAGAGCTTCTGGCGGCTCACAGAAGCTTTCTTTGTCCACAAGAAACAAGTGGTTTGCATTCAAACTAACAAAATAAAGCAGACTGGTGGCTGCTTATGTGCATCATAGCAAGCTTCTATTCTATAGCGTCCTCTGTAATAGGAGACACTTGTGGTGTCAAAGCAGAGCAAATTGTGGAATTACAACATGTCAGGTTTACGCAAGTCAGACACCAAATGTAGCAGTAATACAATTGTCTTAAATAAACTTTAGCCTGAGAAACACAATCAATTCTTGACATGTTTTAGGACTATTTAGACAAGAACAGTTTGTTTCCTACACTTCACACAGTTGTTTAACGGTTAGACATGCGAACAGAAAATGTGTGTTGGCATTTCATCAGTTTTATCATTTGTTCTACGGAAAATTTGATTTCAGAAAAGGCACTAGGGAGTATTTACAGATGTTACACCTGACATCAAAGAAGAAAGACTGAAATTTACTTTAATGTGCTCTATTATATGGAATGGTCTGACCTTTTTTTGCTGACACTTTTGTGCCATTTTGAAAAGGGCAAAAAAACCTCCTGGATTCCATTATGTGATGAAATATGTGAATAAGGGATAACATTCGCCTTGCAGAAAGAAAAAAAAACAATCTTTAATAGGCACACTGGAGACATTTCAAAGTTATTTGGCTCAGTACTGGTATGAAAATTATCTTTTGCTCATATAAATTTTTAAACCACTCTTGCTCTATATGAAAAATCAGAATGGAAGCAAATGAGAATATTTGGATAGTTTTATATGTCCATGAATATCTCAGTTGAAAAATTACAGTCCTGTTTGATCAGTTAACTGCGATAAAAGTCAGTATTATATTAATCTATGCTTTATCAGTCCTTGAGCTTGCTGTGTTTTAGGCTCTCATCACTACAAACTGTACACCCTTTACTTAAAAATCTACATAAAATTTAAAATGCCTGTGTAATCTGAAAGAAATTTAGTTTTGTGTTTGTCTAATATGTTCAGCACGACCACGCTAATTAATGTAGTTCATGTTAGCCTGCTAATAATAATGTTTATATAGTACCAATTACCACCTTAACATGACCGGGTCTGCAAACCCATAGAAATTCAAAGAGACCTGCCATCTGCACTTCACACTCCTGGAGATGAACAGAGATGTCAAATCCAATTAGAATTTTCCTGTTTCTCAGTGCATTGAAATTTCAGTGCTGTAAAATCTTTCAAGTAAACAGGCCAATACTTAGCAGTGTAGAAGTCTGCAGTCACAATGTTCTTGATAATTGAATCAATGTAATTATCGAGTGCTTTAAGAGGCCAGAAATCTCAGATGTAGATGTGGCTTTAACCTGCACAGCTGAGGTAATGACAGCCTGGACACAAGGGTGAGTTTACCTGGACCCACTGACTAGGTGAAAGAAGTCAAGGAGTGTCTACAAAGGCAGTGAGGAGGGGGGTTACAAAACTATCAACTCTGGGAAAGGGGTATCTGTTAACCAGACTTAACTGAGCGGTACTAGGAGCTAGCCACTTGGTCTCAAGTTTTGGTTAGGAACTATATTATAATATCTCAGCTCTTGTGTTCTGAATTTGTGGTACACATGCAGTAGGTAATTACACTGTTGAGGAGAAATGTAATGCCTTTGTTGGAGCTTGTGTTCCTAGAGACAGCTCAAAGGCTTCCACAGGCAGTAAAACAGAAGCAGAAATGCCTTCATTTTATGCATCATTTTTTCGGTCATTTAACTTTCATTTGTTTAGACATTAAGAAAATAGCAATTTGCTGGATTACCTCTTCCAGGAAGATCACCACCATGCTGTCTGTCATCGGAATCATCGTCTTCTGTGACTTCAGGGTCTGTTACAGAATTAGCTTGATTGAATGTATTTTTCCGAGCATCTTCAACCTGTAACCATGGCAACATCGCTTACCCGTCAAATTACAGTACCCACAAATCATTAAATGTTTTTGCTCCATTAAAAGAAAGAGAAATTAACGACACCAAATAATAAGTTGGACATTAAAATATATGCGAGGAAAACGACGAGTCATTACCTTCCAAATAGAGCAACACTTGTGCCCAGTTACGCTACGTGAAGCTATAAATTGGTTGCTTTATTGAGGTCACCAGGACGCCCTGGCAGTGATCATTAGAAAAAAGTTCGCATGTTCTTTTTTATTTCCAGAAAGACTTTGATTTATATCAATCTAGTAGCATTTACATTCACATCGGGATGTTGATCTTTGCCAGGCTAGAAAACAAACTTGAAATAACACATTTTTAGCCAACACATGTATGTCAGGAACATAGTTAGTTAAAGTACAAACAGGACTGGGTCCCAGCTGTCGGTTCATTACTGTACCATTCATTGTGAGCATCAACTCACAGACTAGAGGACAGACTTACAGCCCTTTGGTTTGCCACCAGGAAGCACATTTTGTTTAAAATGGGTTCACCCATTATTTTGTTTTTTTATCTTCTATTTTTGTGCTAAATTTTTCTGCCAAGTAAACAGTAGTTTACTGCGCTAGTAGCTAAGAGATCTAGACCCCCTGTATGTATAGGTTCTAAAATTAAACCTAGAACTTAATAAGTGGTAAAGAGAAAGTGTGCCACAAGGTATAAAACACAAGCCTCACATGTTCACAAGTTGAGCTATAATTTTAAGCCTAAATGGATAAAGACAAACAGGAATTTTATTCCTATTTCCTAATAATCATTACGACGTTACAAGTGTCCATTATTAAAGCCACCAACATTTGGAGGTCATGACAATGTTATATCTTCCTCTCCATCCCCATATTTCAGAAGTTCCTACATCGTTTAAGGCTCATCCACTATCTTAAGGCTACTCCTTTTAAACATCTGATACTGTTCAGTATAAAGCCACAAACTTCTGTATGGGAAGCCCTTAATTTCAGATGTAGTAAAGGGGCAATCAATCCTCATTTTATCACTGTTTTTAACATTTTTAACAATATATGCAAAGATGTTACTGAACTAATACACGCATAGCATGAGACAATACGGTACTGACTAGCTCTCATAATGCAGTGTCAATCAGCCAGGACTTCAATAATAATACACTACACAGCATGGGAAGTGTCAGAGTAAACTACACAAGTTGATTTCATAAATGTGTTGCCGTTCTGCTTTCTCATGCTGTGAACACGTTCATATTCGTTAATCATATCATTTATAAATGCCATGAACCTGAGTAGTATTTCTTACGAGATCCATATTAAGTATTAAAATAGGGTTATAACATCATCCCTAATGAGAGTGAAACAGCAGTCTATTGTTGCTTGCTTTGGCTAAATATACACAGAGCACAATTAGAAGCCTCTATTTAACTACCTAATTAATATGCATATAATTGCAAGATAACAGATAGACGGCTAGATATCCAGATATGGATTATGGGAATGTGATTGTTAATTAGCTCTGCTTAACCAGTACATATGCAAAGTACACATCTCTTTAGCTGTTCCTGCTTTCTAGAGTTTTGAAATAGCCAGAGCTAATTAATATTTACATTTTTGTAATTCAGAGATGATCTCTCTGTCTGCACGGCTATCTCTAAGTGGGAATTATGTGCTTTTGCACTATAAAAAATGATGGAATTGAGAATTACCTGAACAATAAGCATGCAGTTTCCCTCTTTCAAAAATGAAAATATAGCCCTGCATGTACAGTACTCTAAGATGACGAGAGGAAGGGTCTCTTTTTGTTGTTGTATAGCTGCACCCTGTCGCTAGGTAACAGAGATAGGAAGCATGACAATGTAATGATTCTCTTCGGACTGTGAAATAGTCTCAGGCTGCTAAAGAATCATCATTATTTGGATGATGAACTGCAAGGTATTAATTTCTTTACAAATGAATAATAAATTGCACATAATCAATTTGGGTTAAGTTTGGATATGAACTGATATGGTGTGAATATCAATTTGGTTATGAATTGACTGTATCTGGAATGGGAGCAGCCCGATTAAAAATGAATGGAAAAATCAATTGACAAACAGCCACAGCGAAAGGAAAAAAAATACCTATATCGGCTGCTGTTATTGCTCTTTTGTATTAAAGGTATTTTCAAGGACATTCACAAAGCCTAGCAAATGGTAACATTTCTGCACTTTATGATGGGTATCTAATTGAAAGATCCAAAGACAAATCATCTTACTATGTGCGCTCGGTTAGGGGACAAAATTCATGGAACGTGCATAAAATTGTTCCTTTCGGTTAACACGTCATTAGCTCGGTTTTTCTGTCAGGTCCCATTATCAGAAAGACACCCATTCCTGGTAAAAGTCATGTTATCCCAAACAACCAGAGAGTAAGGAGGGACGACGCTGCGGGCAGCACGCCAGTCCATCGCAGGGCACACAAAGAATTTATGACAATTTCGAGTCTTTAAAAGGGGGAAGGAAAATGGAGCAGTCAGAGAAGCCCGACACCAACCTGAGATAACATGCAGGCTCTGTACAGACAGTGCCCCAGTCCAGAACTGATCCCAGGGCGAAAGAGATGTGAGGGAGCTCAGCTGACTGCCATGCCTCAGTGCTCCTCCTGACTGAGCACTTTCATCACTAAACCACTGGAAGACACTGCATCATGGCGAGGTTCGGTCAATGAGCCTCATCCTTAGGGTGTTACACAGAGCACTATAAAATAATAACTTAAGACAGTGTGAATCTGCCTAAGTCACTGTTTACTCTCCTCTTGCCCCCTTCTCCTGTTTTTATTACCTTTCTTATTTTGCCCTTACAAAGCTCATGAAGGCAAGCTGACTGCAGGGATCTGCTTGGCACCAGATTTTTGTGTTAGTGCAGCTGACATTGCTCCCCAGCTGGGTCTTCTCAACCCAGATTGGTTTTGTCTTCTAATCCTTTGTGACACTTCCGTGTTATTACTGCTGACACCCCCAGTGGTAATGGGACTGATGCTAGCTGTCAGATTTTATAGTTCTTTTCCCCCTTGGAAAGACTACCAAAGTACTTAGGAGCTATTTTCATGTTAGCAGATCCCTCAGGGTTAGCACTGTCTTTACTCTTCATCAATTAATTTGTTCAACTCAGTGTAACTTTATTGGAATCACTTAGGGGCCTTAATTAGTCCTAAAAACTTGTTCTTTGTTGTAGCTGTCACTTGTCACTGTGAGTACTTGCAGACTTCCCTGGCAAAGTGAGGTCTGGCACTCTGTTACCATCAAGGCAGAATGTCCTAGCTTCTATCCAAATGGCATGCTGAGGACATGTAGGGTAGAAGCTGCCGAATAACAGTGAAGACCACCACTGAACGTCATAGTATGGCAATATGTTACTCTCCTGGCTTCTACCTCCAAGATTTTCTTTTTTAAAAAATCATAATCAGCTGGAAAACACTCTGCTAATAAAATACCATGTTATTTAAATGATTGAATGCCCTTTTCAATTAAAACAGCTAAGGAATTCTACTGGAGTTGTGATTTTCTGTTATTTGTTATTTTAGAAATCGCTTTCGCCAGTCTGCAGTCTGCTGCTTACATTAACACAAACCTCAGAATAAACTGGATAATTATACAGTACTTCACACTATAAACTATAAACTATAAACGCTTCCACCTTGGCATGCAGAAAGGGTTAAATATATTCTCATTTTTTCCCCTTACTTTTATATCTATTTCCTCCTTTTCGTCTTCTTTATCTTCTGTGAAAGTGTTTCCAACAGCTTTGTCAAAGAGGCGCAGGAAATAGCTCAAGGGGAACTTGTATTCCCTCGCCAGCATCCTCAGGGCCTGCAGTACTGAGAAAAGCTGGGCTCCGCGCTGGGCTATAGGAAGCAGCTTGTTTCTCAGCTCAAAGAGCCTGGACTCAAGTGATTTAGCCCTCTCCAGCTTTTCAGACAGCTGGAAGAAAAGGAAATGAGAGCAGTGTAAAAGATCAAGCAAATATATTTTCTTTTTCCCTAGTCATATTCTCACATTCCAACCACAATGACCATTAAAGTGATTTAAGTGGTCAGAAAGCTACAATTAAAGTTGATAATTTTTTAATGACTCTTTTTATTCTTAGAATAAACATAAAACACTTGTGCCTAATGTGGTGGCACAAGTTACCAAGGTGTAGAGAGACTTGTAATTATATTAAGCAATTAAAATCCAAATGTGTGTATCTGAAGTGATTAAAAACTATGCTGATTTTGTCACTAGTGGATATTTTAAAAGGCTGAAAATCTTACTTGTTTTCTGTTGTTAAAGATGGCAGTCACAGCTTCAATGTCTTGAGGTGAGGAATTTAAAGACTCTTGAAACTTTTGCTCCAGTTTCTTGAGCAAACATTGGACTTGGTGAACATTCTTGGATGCTTTCTGTTTTGGGAATACATACAGAAGAACACTGACTAGGAGGAAGAGTGCAAATGACCAACATACTAAAAGAACTACCTCTAAAACATTGAGTAAGAAAATCAATCAGTAATGTCCATCGATTCACATATCTGATGTCAACCAGCATAACACTTAAGAAAACAACAACATAACACCTGTGCCTGTAAGGTCAGTATTTTTTATGCCAAAATACCAATATTCTATTAAAGCCCACCATACATTTTCTCCTTAATCTTCATAAATGTTTATACTTTCAGAGGTTTAAAGGGCACATACCATTGTGCAGTACACAGAAATGCTCACTGAATCCAGTGGCCCATTAAAAGGACGAATTCAGGCATAGAAGGGACCTGCAAATTCCTCCACTTGCAAACCTTTAGTTGCCTATGAAGATCCTGCTGGGTTCCAGCAAAAAGTCGGTGAAGCAGGAAGTCTCGTATTGTATCCTCATCCTCGCTGCAGTTTACAAGAGTGGCTCCAGAGCTGATGTCTGCAGGCAAAGGTCTTTGCGCTTGAGATGTGGCGAGGTAGAGTTTAAACTGGTCTGAGCCAAGCAGTCTGCGTCCTTCCAAGCAGACGATGCTGGAACAATTGTCTAATAACACATTGAAGATGTAAAAACATCAGATCCATCGTCTTGATTTTTGAGAATACAGTACAGAAGTATAAATGACAGAAATTTACACCAAACTTAATTTTCAACAATGTTATGGTAAAGCTTCATGAAATTTAAAGAGCACTATGGGTGGAGAATTAATGGAACCGTATTGTCGGAGCCAGTTTCTTGAGTCAAGAAACAGCTGGATGAGTTAGCTCCTAGCAACCAAAGAAGCTGGGTGGCCTCTCTTTTTGTTATTACCGTAAGTCTAGAATCACTCAATTGCAGTAAAAAGTAATTTTAGTATGTGATTTCATTGGATTGCGTTTTAAATGGCAACTCAGGAGTACTGTGGTTAGTATTGCTGCCTCACAGCACTGGGACCCTGGGTTCAATTCTGGACTTAGGGTGCTCTATTCATGAAGTTTGTATAGTATGTTCTCCATGTTCACTTGGGTTTCCTTTGGGTGCTCCGGTTTCCTCCCACAGCCCAAAGACATCCTGGTAAGTCAACTGGCTTCGGGGAAAATTGTTCCTGGTGTGAGTGTGTGTCTGTGTGTGCCCTTTGATGGACTGGTGTCCTGTCCAGGGTGTGTGAGTGTGTCTGTGTGTCCCCTGCAATGGACTGGTGTCCTGTCCAGGGTGTGTGAGTGTGTGTCTGTGTGTGCCCTGCAATGGACTGGTGTCCTGTCCAGGGTGTGTGAGTGTGTCTGTGTGTGCCCTGCAATGGACTGGTGTCCTGTCCAGGGTGTGTGAGTGTGTCTGTGTGTGCCCTGCAATGGACTGGTGTCCTGTCCAGGGTGTGTGAGTGTGTCTGTGTGTGCCCTGCAATGGACTGGTGTCCTGTCCAGGGTGTGTGAGTGTGTGTCTGTGTGTGCCCTGCAATGGACTGGTGTCCTGTCCAGGGTGTGTGAGTGTGTGTCTGTGTGTGCCCTGCAATGGACTGGTGTCCTGTCCAGGGTGTGTGAGTGTGTGTCTGTGTGTGCCCTGCAATGGACTGGTGTCCTGTCCAGGGTGTGTGAGTGTGTCTGTGTGTGCCCTGCAATGGACTGGTGTCCTGTCCAGGGTGTGTGAGTGTGTGTCTGTGTGTGCCCTGCAATGGACTGGTGTCCTGTCCAGGGTGTGTGAGTGTGTGTCTGTGTGTGCCCTGCAATGGACTGGTGTCCTGTCCAGGGTGTGTGAGTGTGTGTCTGTGTGTGCCCTGCAATGGACTGGTGTCCTGTCCAGGGTGTGTGAGTGTGTCTGTGTGTGCCCTGCAATGGACTGGTGTCCTGTCCAGGGTGTGTGAGTGTGTGTCTGTGTGTGCCCTGCAATGGACTGGTGTCCTGTCCAGGGTGTGTGAGTGTGTGTCTGTGTGTGCCCTGCAATGGACTGGTGTCCTGTCCAGGGTGTGTGAGTGTGTGTCTGTGTGTGCCCTGCAATGGACTGGTGTCCTGTCCAGGGTGTGTGAGTGTGTGTCTGTGTGTGCCCTGCAATGGACTGGTGTCCTGTCCAGGGTGTGTGAGTGTGTGTCTGTGTGTGCCCTGCAATGGACTGGTGTCCTGTCCAGGGTGTGTGAGTGTGTGTCTGTGTGTGCCCTGCAATGGACTGGTGTCCTGTCCAGGGTGTGTGAGTGTGTGTCTGTGTGTGCCCTGCAATGGACTGGTGTCCTGTCCAGGGTGTATCCCGCCTTGCACCTGTTGCTTTCCTGGATAGGTTCCAGCTTCCCAGTGATGCCAAATTGGAAGAAGCAATGAGCAAAATGCATGGATGCATTTTAAATGCAAATAAAATAACTCATGATAGTGTATGTACACTGAACCTTTAAGTTCAGTTCATCTTAAACCACTATCCAAATTCCAAAGATATACTTGTGTAGCAACTGAACTAGCAAAATAAGGAAAGAGCCCCACTGTTTGACTTCTGGCACGTACCGCTTTGAGGCTCAGTCTCAGTGACCGTGTTGCAGTGCTCAATAAGAGGCCGAATCAGGCTAGCCCAGAGCTGGGTGTAGTTATATATAAACAAGCTGTGACCAGAGTGGAGAGCCTTCTCAATGGCTTGAGAGATACTGCCGTCTGGCCTAGGTAAAACGGAGCAGAAAAGATTTTAGTAAGTAACATTTCTAATCACGCCTTTGCAACATGCTTGCCGTATACTCACTTAAAATCCTGAAATTCTACTGTGGTGATTTGATAGTGATTCTACAATTTCCCTCACGGGATTAATAAAGTATCTATCGATCTAATCTTAAAAACAATGCAAAAAGAAGCCCCCAATATATATTAAAATTATGCCAATTTAACACTGAAAAGAAATCATCTTGAATAATCAGAAATATTCATTCATCTACACAACAGAAATGACAAGCACAGTACTACTGTATGTGTATAGTAGCAGGATGGTCTAACCCTTCACCAAGCCTGAGACTCGTGGCTGACACGGGGGGTGAAGTCTCCTGCAGCTCTTTGAACCATTTTTCTGCTTCATTGCTGGGGTGCATCAGAAATGGGGGCCTCTGCCAAGAACAGAACAGAATCACAGCATTCTGCATCTGCTGAAGGGTCCAGTCTGGAACAAGAGATCGTGTGTGAACACAAGGAAAACAGAATGCAGAGATGTTAAAGCAAGATCCCAGAAGATTCAACGGACAAAGTGATTTTGCAAATAAGTCTACGACAGCATTACCTTGTTAAACTAAGGCAGCCTGAAATGTTTGATGTAGCTAGAATAATTAGTTGGAATCTTCAAACATCTAATTAATTCAATTTAGAATCTGTTTTTTTTTCCAAATGCAAACATGTTAATGTAGCTAATTAAAGATATCTTGCAAATCCTGTACAAAACACTAAACCCTACAAAAATGATTCAATTAATAATACATTTGCTACAAAAATTGACAAAATAATTTAATACAGCATTGCTACTGCTTATTATTACTTTTTATTTCCAGGTGAATTTAGAATCATAAGTGATCTATATTGATTTACAAGAAACACAGTCAAACACATATCTTGACACCAATTTTATACAAGATTCAAATATCAGGAACTATTTTAGTTTAGGGGCTGCAAATTCCAGTTGTACCTTTTCTGATGTTAACCTGCTAGGAGTTAAAGCTTTCTTGGTTAAATGTGATACTTTACCTCTAATACAAAGTAAACTGTTACATATGATACATATAGATTAATCCTAGCTAGTGTATACTGTATACCTATAGAAAAAGGTCCAGGAGAAAACAGATTTACAGTACCTGATGTACTTTTCAAAACTTAGTCTTGTTAACCACAAATCATTAAATTCTCTTGGACCCCTGGAAAGTATGGATTACCACATTTACATGTACAATATACTGTTTGTCCAGCACTACTGTCAAATAATAAAACGGACACAACCACCTTTCAGAACCCAGTGGTGAATCTTCTCGTCTCCAGCCACTATTTTCAGCAATGCTTTAACAAAGTCGCGGTAGTGCTCCGAAGCAATGACAGGTGCAGAGAGGTCCGTGGAGGAAGACCCAGCATCAGCAGGCCTTTCAGCTTCCTGACCACCTTCTTCTGCAAACCCTGTATAGCAGAACAAGAAAACGCTTATACAGTACACTAAAAAAGTACTTCTACAGGCCCTTCTGTGAGCGAGATAATAATTAGAGTTTAAAAAACAGGTGAACAACTTCTTAATTGAGCTTGCCTTAGGCGTACTGAATTGGAAACACTGCACAGCATACGTCTCACTATTAATGAGGGGCTAGGTTAAGTTTTCCTTGTGAAAAACACAGTCTTGTTACAATTTCTTTCAGTTCGGCTTATTTAATAATGGAGGAGTGCGAGAGCTAAGACAGTGAAAACGTAAGAAAATAATCTTCTCACTTCCCCAAAAAGGGAGGAGTTGGTATGTTTGTCTAGAAACCCTGTGCTACCCATCTAACAATTCCTTTCAATAAAGCTGATCAATGGGGGGCAAAATAGACATGATGAGCATGATGGAATCTGCAGTACAGACAACAAAGGTTTTGTTAGCATAAAGTCACCATTAAAGCAAAAAGAATGCTTTTTTTCCTTTTCAGTTGGACTGTGAAGAGTATGCAATGCTAGGGAAATTAGAACAAATGGCACAGCTCTCCTTGGGGAACTCTTTGTACCTTGGCAGTTCTGTTCTTCTTGTTTGCTATCTGCCATCACATTTGTTTCCTTCTCTGTCTCCTCACCCTCTCTCTTGAAGAATTCTACAGAGAAATCAATTACTCTCCCTGCAGCACAGAGAAACGACAGAGGGGACATTTTTTTTTTTCAATGGTTTAATCATCTCCATCAATACAGCTCTGAAAACATCAGCCATCACAGCCCCGAATATTGATCGGGACATTAAAATAATTTCCCAGATTCTGCAGCCAACATAAAAGTGACAGGGAGCCCCATTTTAATCGGGTACGAAAATCTTGTTCTCCTGAGCGGTTGAAAAGATTAGTGATAACATGTCAGTAGACAGAGATAAAAATCAATGCCAGCTTCTATCGGTGCTTATCATATGTGAAGTTACACGGAAAAGGGAAAAAATGTAAAGACCTGATATCAATCATTAACTGTGCAAAGTAAATAAGAGCAAAGGTCAGATTTGAAAACTGCTCAATTGATGTAATAACACCACAAAGCATGGCATAGTTGGAGTAATTAGTGTAATTCCATGAAGTGTGCTGTATGTTACAGACATACCTTATTTAAGCATTGCAGCTAAAGGAACTGGGTCACAGAAAAACATTTCTTTTGTCTTTGTCTAATTCTCATTCCACATTGCGACTACTGAAAAATCACCTTTCTTGACAGTGCATGGAGCTAATCATTAACGTACCTTTAACAGGGTCAAACG
Source organism: Atractosteus spatula (assembly GCF_055471065.1). Lineage (NCBI taxonomy): Eukaryota > Metazoa > Chordata > Actinopteri > Semionotiformes > Lepisosteidae > Atractosteus > Atractosteus spatula. Next base: position 5,015,995 of record NC_142732.1, on the reverse strand, counting down.
AGTCAATTAAGAATGAAAGCCCCCTATCCCTCAGGCACCTGGGCCACTCCAGACTCAACAGCAGTTGACAGAACAGGTGTTCGTATGGCCCAAGGTAACACAGGAGACCTGCTGCCATGGCTGTGCTCCCGGGGAGACCCTGGAGTCGCTCTGCCATGCAGCAGGAAATCAAAGAGTATTTCCTGCGCTCAAGTTGAAGAACCTAAAATTGCAAAACAAAGAGGTACGCTTGAAAGAGCATTTCACAAGCAGAAGACTGTGAAGCCTTGAGGCAAGCAAAGGAGCCAGTAAGTAAATTATCAGGCGATCTTGGATATCTCTTGAACTTTTCCTTGCCAGTTGAGCAGTTTAAATTAACACATTCTTAAAGATGATTGCTTTCATAGCCTATGTTATATTACGTCTGAAAGTACACCGATTGGTTTGTAGGGAGACCTTTTTTAATTTAGTCCATAGCCAGGTACAAAAGGTTCAACTGATTTCTAAGGTTATGCAGCACCACAGATGATACACAAAGGGTTTTCAGTATAATAAAACAGCAAAACAAAAAAACAGCTAGACAAAGGAACCCTCTTACCTGCTCTACAGTGCTTAGGTAAGCCAACTTCTTTGAAATCTCAGCACTCTTCCTCTCCTGCTCATTCTTGTCAATGGAGGCTTCTTCAAAGCCCTTCTCGAGCTCTTCCAGTCGCCTCAGCAGGGTGGCCTTCCTGGTCTGCTGGCTCTTTAGTCTCTGTACAGACTCCTCCAGCGCAGCACTCATCTCAGCCACCTTACTCTGCAAGGGCCTGACCTTTAAAAGAGACCAACATGACTGACTGAGGAGCGCATCTTCTGGGGATGGGTGGTGATCTTGTCAAAAAGCTGGTATCGCTGTCCAGAGTAATCCAGGATGTCCATGACAACAGCTGTCTTCATATGATACAGCCAAAGTAAAAATATTAACTGCTAGAAAAAGAGCTAAATGACCTCACAGGGACATGCTTTGGATGGTAAACATACCTGTATAGTACATATGGAAAAGTACAATAAATACCTTAAATCAAAGAGCAAAAATCATGCAGAATCACCATGAACTAAACACATTATTAAAAATAATACCTTATTGTAGCAAAACTAATGTTCATGTCCCCATTGTACACCTTGTTACATTAAATGGGTCACACTGCATCTGAATGTTTGCCTATGAGTTCAAATTAAGGATGTTTTTCAATCTCTCAGATCTTGTAGTGAAACACCAATTAAAGGACTGCTTTAAGATTTTCCTCTGTTCATTATAAGACTGGAATGAATTCAGCGCACAGCAATTAGACTAATCCCCTGGTTCAAGGGCATCACTCACTTAGATCATTTAAGGGATTTAACCCTTCTGCAGGAAAAAGGAAGTGCTTTTTTAAATCCTAAAGGAGGATGACAGAGTCATCTTGAGTCACTTCTAAATCAGCAGAAAGACAACCATGCACATGAAGGACAAATCAACTATTCTTTGACCTCCACATTACCACAAGGGGAAATCTTCATCTACAGTTTGAGATTCCATTATACTGTACATTATAAGTCAAAAAGCAGATTTAACATTTTCTGCTCAGTGTAAATACAAAAATATCCTTTCTTACTAACAAGTTTAAACAGTGTCATCAACATATCGGTGTAATATTATCAGCATCAGTAAAATCCAGATGCTGTAACCCTGTTGATTGTCTTTGCTCTCTTCTAAAGGCCTGGGAAGGGAATGCATAATCGTCACAACTAATATATAGCTCAATACAACTGTCAGATGAGATTTAGATTCATTTGTGTAGGATTTTGTCCGCTTGTGTTCCATCTGTTAAAAGGTTCGCATGACAAATTGCTTGAATTAATGAATTTTAGCTTAGCCTAACTGAAAGAGAAATCAAAGCGAGTTTCCTACTGCTGCACTGCTACTTGTGTTGAATAAACCCACTTAAGTACAGCTGTCAAGAAAAAAAACATACTGTATCTCTACATTAATCTGAAAAGCTGCAGATTTTGCTTTATTAATGGCATAAACTTAATTACTGTATAAACCGCCAAAGGGTATGAATTAGTATTTTGATATTAAAAGCATAGAGTATTAAGATTTTGCACCATACTGTAATTGCCTAATCATTCCCTTAATATGTCACGTTTTCTTTTACGCAGTTTGAAAAAAGCGGCTTTTGCCAGGGCTTCTACAGAGCAATCAGTTGTCCAAAAAGAAGCAAAGCATCATCTCCTACCCATTAAACATGAGGTATTTTGGAGAGCTTCAAATCTTTTATATATACAAAATATTATTTATACTCTGTAAAATACATTCAAGGTATTATCAATGAAGGGAAGAGCTGCTGAGTAAAGCCAGTCTAATAATCTGGTGTTTTCTACATCAATAGAATATACAGTATCAGGCAGAGGGAGATAAATAATAGACAGGAATACAGTCCTCATACTGCACAGGTTACAGGTGTTATGACCTCTGACATATGAGACATGGAGCAAGGATACAGAGGGAGGATATTATAGGCCAAGAGTATTGAGAAGCATCGAGCCGCTGTAGCTCTGCTCGCTGAAACGTTTGTCAATTGAGGTCGTACCTCAGTACCATACATAAAAGAGTATGGGATGGCATTTTCATTGAGACCTGACTACGGGTTGGACATTTTGTTTGCCACACAAACGTGTTGCTTGGAAGAATGAGTGTTGGGATAAAGGAAAAAAAAAATAGTGTTAGAGCTTGTTTATGAGCTGACATGTGCTTTACCCATGCAATCCTTCAGGGAAGCATGTCAGACTGTAGCCAGGGCACCACAAAGAAAGCTTTTTGTTTTCATGTGTTGTGCTCTATATCTTTATACTTGAAGGCAAAGCTGCAAGACCCCTGCCAGCGTGCAGTAGCACTCATAACTGTTTTGCTTAAGGTTTTTCTCCCTGGTTCTCATGGTTTCCAGCAATTCCATGTACTTGTTCCAGTAAAACTTTTTTTTCTAAACCCTGTTAGAAGATAAACCTGGCTATCACAATGTGGGGTAATTCTTTAACTACACCTTCAACACCTACTTATTTTTGTCATGGAAAGACACAGCCTGCAGTGCATTCTGATAGCAAACACTGGAGAAGGAATGTGACAGTGGAACCCCTTTCTCTCTCACAAGAAATCATGGGTATGCTTTGGTAAAACTAACCACAGGCACTGAAGACATCCCAGATAAGCACAGATATAGAAAGCATCCTTATTTTTGGTATCACGGTATAGTATGTCTGCCTGACTATTAAGAGTAAAGGGAAATTGTCCAGAATTGTTAATATTGCTCATAAAATTATTGCTCAAACACAGAAATGGCTTAAAGAGCTGTATTATATTCAGTTCAAATAAAGCTTATCTTATCATAGATGACCCCTCCTATCCTCTTCATTCCCATTTCCAACTGCTGCTTTCAGGGAGGTGTTTTAGAATGCCTGTGGCCAAGAAAAATGTCTACCAGAAATCTTTTGTTTCCTGTGCAATCGATACAGTATATTAAACACAGCTAAGTTCCTGTCGGATTATATATAATGGTAGTAAGATATGGGCAGAGCGAGATCTATGGGTATACATTGTTGCAGTCTAAAACTACTGTTTATTTTTAATGTGTATTTATTTTATTGCTGTGTTGTTTTTTTTATAGTTTTGTATGAAGATGCAAAGACAGATTTTCCACTCTTTTGGATGGACAATAAAGTTAGATCGTATCTTAAGAGCTATGGGCAGCTTCAGCGGAAGTGTCACAGAAATGCACTGTTATCCACAGGAGCTGTAGCGTTGGGGTTAACACCGAACCCAAGGGTGTAATGATTCAATTCCTGCCACAACACTATTTTTCAAGTGTTCCCCATGTGGTCTCATAAGCATCCATTCTGGTATTGATTTCACAAGCGTCTCTCTCCAGGACTTGAATTTCCAGCCTCTTAGGTTAACACTGGGAAAGAAGGGATGTCTTCAGTCCTTCTCTCCAAGCGATGATTATACCAAGAACTGTTGATTTACACACAGACCTTTCTTCTCAGAACTGAGACTTTGATCTACAGCAAAATTGCTAGACTGAAACCTATATATTATTCATCATAAGGGAAGTGTAGGATTCCTTTATCCAAAGGAAGCAAGATATCCCAGTGGATAATCTCCGGGCTTTCTTTCTCCATTCTCTCCATTAGTTTCCAATATCTATCAGCATATATGACATGCCAAGAGTCTGGAATAGTGCAGGTCTTTTTGGTGGCACTGCTTAGTCAGTTCAAGGGAGTCAGAGATCCATCTTGCAGGGGAAGAGTATTCCATAAGGAACATTTTGTATATTCAATATATGACAATTTCTGTTTCATTAGCTTGCCATTTCTTAACTGCAGTCCATCATTAATGATTTTAGGGAGAGTTATTATTACGACTGCTATAAGCAGAATAAAATACTTTATTATTTGCTTGAATTAAGTGATATTAAGTGATACCAGACCTACCAGCCTTGTATTTTCATAATTCACAATCTTAAATACAAGATAAATAATACAGCTTCAGTTGTTCGACTGTTCTCTTCCTGATTCTATTAATCAATAATGCTCCAGGAAGTGGGTTAGATTACATTTAGGAAAACGCTAAAGGTAATCTTTTCATCTCTTAACTCACATTATACATGGAAAGACTGCTGTAAACCAACAGCATGTAATTCAAGGCTTTGGGGAACTGCCTTCCAGCAATGTCCTCTTCATACACAGCTAATAGCTAGTTTGTTTTTTAACACACTGTAGGCTGTAATGAGTGTAGTGCATTTTCTGCATTTATTTGTGTCATAATCATAGACAGACTTTGCCAGTTTAAGTGAAACCTTAAATTCCTTAAACAACCGATCTTGTTTCGCAAAAAAGAAGGATGTAATCACGGCACTACACTGCAGGGTTCATGAAAATGAACACTTTCCTTCTGGGGACACACCTGCTGTTAAACTAAGTAAATTACAAAAAATCTAGAGGTAGTTTAAAAAGTAGACATAATGAATAAGTGTGCTTAGACTGAAACATCATGACAGTAAGCCAGTCTAGCGAAGTGATGAAGTGTGTGGTGTGTGCAAGGGGACTTTGTTGGAAACCCACCCATAAAGCACATTTAGTGGATAAGTAATTTGGTTTAATGATATTGATTTTGTAATCATTCGATATGATTTTGCAATCATTGAACTACCACCTTTATACATTGAGATTTCAACCATCTGAACTACAGATTCTGGTGTTTGTCGCAATTTAGGAAAACAGGCTCATTTAAAATAAATGTACCAGTAGGTAAAAAAAAACAAGCACTATTGGTTGCCATTAAAAGAAAAGTATCAATACTGCCAGCTGTCCTGTCAAATAAAATGTTCCAAAAAGGAACATGAGGAAATCAAAGCCGTTTCAAGTTGTAGATCAAATTGCTTATTTGAGGAAAGAATACAATTTCAGTCCGAAACAGCACATACAGTTTTAGTTAACCACCAGGAAGCACTGGGAAGGCGGGATACACTGCTGCCTCAATGCTTGGTTCAATTTCAGACTGGGTACAAGTTTGTACCACATCTGAGTAGGTGTGTGGGGTTTCTTTGCATTCTCTGGTTTCCTCCTACTTCACAGGGTCATGCTGGTGAGGTTAATTGGTTTGTCTAAACTCCCTCCCTGTGTGTTGACACTCGGAATCCTGAGTTGGGATGACTAATAGAAGTCAGGATCCTGTCTCTCTTGCTGCCACAATAGTTATCAAGTTCCCACAACCCTTAGAAGAAATAAGAGATTTTCTGGAGATGGATAGACCATAACCACCTACACATGCATATTTACCGACTATATATATATTGTTTTGTGAATAAGGTCATTCAGAATCGTTCTGGTTAAACAAAGCTTAACATTTCAAACACAAATAAAAAAACCAGAACAAGAAAACTGTCTCCCACTCAAAATGTAAAAAAAATATATAATTATGATTGAATTCCCTCACTTTCTCCCTTTAAAGGGCTACTCAAAACAACAACTGATGCCCTGTGCGGTTTTCTAACATACACTGCACTGGATTTCTTTAATTCAGAGCCAGTAAATTTCCACTCGTTCAATCTCAATTAGCTAGTGGGGAATTGATTTCAAAGAATGACAGGAATTATGTGGGGGATTAATGATCACTGATTTATGAGTACTGAGTAGCATATCAATAAACCCAAAGAGATTAATCACTTGTAGATGGAGCAGGCACTCTGATCCATTACATTTCAAAGTAATCACTCAAAAAGCTGTTAAATGATTCTGATTGATGACCTTAACCTACAGGACCCAATGCATTTGCAGAAGCAGGGTGCACATTTTTGCAATGTGTTTCCATCTTCGCTCAATAGTGGAGGTTTAAAATGACATGGGGCATGGAGGGAACATGCTGCAATTCTCATGTCTCTTATTGAAATCATTAAAGTTTCACCAGCCAGTCTGCCAATTAAATTTACATTTCCTGTTCTGGAAACTGGGTATGAATCTGCTTTGAAAATGCATAGAGGATAGTGGCCATAAATAAGGCAATCGGACTTGTACATTACTATCATTTTCATTTTCAATAATATTATAAATATTTTACCATAATAATAAATGAAGTAAATTGTTTCAAATACAATAGAAACAAAGCACACCAGGCTGAAACAAATAAAGGTTAATAAGAATAAGTTGTTGCATTGTCATTGTTCATCAGTATTCTAGGCTAGACGTACAACTTCAGACTCAATCACTAATTAATTAGCAGCAACTATGCCTGTTCCTAGTTAGCTTGTGCAACCTTTCTGCACTTGACTTGCACAATCAAATCCGTTTGGGCTTTGGACATCAAAGCCTTCTTCAGGTCTTCAGCTATTATGCTGATCTTATTAATTAGCATGCCAATAACAACAATGCAGACAGACTGCTTTTTTTTTTCCTCTGGTGCCTTACACATCAAAAGGAGACATGCAGCTTTTATTAGCCACACACAAAAGGTTTCATTTCAGCACTTGTATTTTGTTTCAAGTTAAAAAAGCACAACAGGAGTCGGTGAAATAAACCTTCAGCGTAAGGAAAGGGAAATAAAAGATCTAATTGCACACAGCAAAAGGTAAAAAGGTAACGGTAAAGTAACTGAATCCCCCTCTGGCTCTTCTTGATCTCATCTGGTCTGCTTTTAAAGCTGCTGCTCTTTGCTCATTGATGGAAAAGCATGCTTACATATATTTTACACTTTTCTTGTTTGTCCAAAAAAAGACTCAAGTATTTCAGACCCCAAAAAATACCATGCTTTTAAGCACCTTGGCAATAAAAGTTGTAGACAATCTGCACACATTTAAAGATACTCTTCTTCTCTCGTAGACAATGTACTGTATTTAATCAACCAGATTGTTAAGCTTCTGCCTGTTTTACAGGATACCCAGCATATCAAAGAGATTTGCAATGTTGGTCCCTCATGAGAAACCTACCAGAAATGAACCATAATCTGAACGATTATTCCTGCTGTTAATATAAAAAAAAATAACTTTCGTTGTCCATCTTTCTTAGTTCCAAGGATTCATCATCAAGGTACATTTTAATGCTGAAAATCGATGTAAATTTAAGTTTTATTAGTAAATATCCTTCAGGGAAAAAGCAGGTGGCTTGTGAAGAGCCTGGCAAGTCTTTTCTGTCCCCCAGTCCATCTGGCTGTCTCTCATATTCTCTGAAGTGCTTTCAACAGTCAGTAAAATTCATACACTATAATTAGAGCAAAATAATACCCCTGACACTGTGATTAAACGTTAAACAACAATTCTGGTCCAGAAGAGTAGAAAAACATGCTAGAATGTTTTCTTTGTCAACCACAGTGAAATCATAAGACTACAGCATTTGTGAGAAGGAAAATGAAGGAAAGATTCTCCTGCCAAGAGAGATTATAGTCAAGCAAACTGCAGGCACATTATTACACTTGCCAGAAGTAAGCTTGAAGAAACAGACGCAAACCTTCCGACTAGTAACAAATGCACCATTTCTGTTTGTATTTAACGGGAAACTTAACAACCTCAGACGATAAACCAGTGTGACATTTGTGACATTATAAATGTCAACGTTGCGATAGGAAGATAGAAATGGGTTGGGATTTGGATTGTAGTTTGTCTGAAAACTGGTAAAACCAGTACCTTCTGAAGTTGGCCCTAGAGCTTTGCCATGTAGTCCTAACAGGTCAGATTCACTTTCAAACCAGACAGTGACCTCCTACCTTGGACATCATTACTCTGTGGTAGGAGACTGCACCTTGCAACCATTTTAGCAAGGAGCTGGCTGCGCTGTTCCCACCAGTGTTCCTCTCCATGTTTTCTGCTGTAAAGGATGGCTTCTGCAGATACTTTTCCAGGACACCCAGGGTAGCCTCTGACAGCTACAGAAAATGACACCAGCATTTCGTCATAGTCCAACCATAAGTATATTGGTTATCCTCTGCTATTACGGTTATTTTTGTGGTTTAAAATCTTGCCAGATATTAATTAGCATTCCCCCTTTAAAATATACGTTATTGCACATCATTATCATTGCTAATTATTATTGTACTGTATATCATTAATACATATTGTTGATTGTTGAAGTTATACAGTATGTATTATCAGTAATACATATTACTTCATCATGATTTTCTGCTCCCTCATTTTAGTCTTAAAGGGACTGTTAAAAGCAAAAATATATTTGAAATTCTGAAGATGGATATGACATGGGTTTGCATTAAAACTTACATATTAACAAAACGGATTCAAATTCAAAGACAGGAGTGGGGATGATATTACAGTACATATCAATTACATAGGGCGATGCTGTATTAAACACCATGATAGTCTGAGGATGCTGTCAGTCGTCAGCTGAAGAGGCAGTGAATTATTATTTATTGTGGATTTAGTAGGATTAAGAAGCACTGAACGTTATCTTTTCTCCTTAAATTGTGCGCAGTAAAATGTGTCCTTTCTTTACATATGAATGTCTGTGTCACAAATCAAGGGTTATGGATAATTCAAATGAAAAGACATTTTAGCCTTAGAGAATTTTTCAGGCTGTGTTGTTTGAAGAATCAGAAGCAGTAAATGAAGTACCCCTGCAACGACATGGTTAATTGACTTTCTGACGGTCTGCTCTCTCCTTCCAAGACAAACTCGGTGAATGCCAAGACAAGCAGAGACAAACAGCTCCTCTTTAGTACTGAACTCAGCTTTTTATCACTCTTTAACCTTTGGCATGTTAAGAGCCGTTCTTTCAGTAATAATCACTTCACTCTGCGCTTTCTTTTCCAGACACGTGTTTTCTTTTCTGTTATAAAGTATTGATGAAGACGAGGGGGGGTAAGGAAAATAGCAAAAGGACAAACTTTCGGCACAAAGTCATGAAGCTTACTTGAATTTCATCGAAAGTACTGAGCTCATCCAGGAAGCGTTCCAGGTTGGCCATCTGTCGCTTGGCTCCTTTTGACCAAGTCAGATCAGCAGTTGGAGATTTCAGGATTGTGATTATTGATGCCATCAAGTCTTCCGTATCAACATCTGGTTGTTGCATCGCACGCAACTCTCCTGAAAGAACATCGAAATGGAAGACATGTGTCTGTGCTCTGCGATGACTGAGAATGGACATTTGGACTTTATTAGCACCATTATTGCTATTTAAAATAGCATCTTCAAAAATCAAAGAGCTGATTGACTAAGATTACAGTTAATAAAGAATAATCAAGAAAAGCTTCTAAAGTATGAAGTGCTTTTCAAAGATCTGTCTTAAAAAAGTGCATGTACAGCTGTAAGCTGGGTTTAGTCACTACAAAGTCTGATAAAGCTACACGTGAATGCTATTGGGAACAGGTAAAGGTTTATTGCTTACTGAAAGGAAAAGAAAAGAGACAACATTTTGTTGCCTACGCATGCTGACGCAGCTCCCTACGTGAATTCTATTCAACATTTCTGGGAGGGTTGAAAATGTCACCTCAAACTAGAGTACCATTCCTGTTTGTGATGGTGCTAGAATTGATGATATAGTTATACTTTGTGTTCCATAATTGGATCTATGGACATGTATGTTCATATGTAGTTTTTTCCTTTCTTGAAGCAGCAAATGTTCACAGTCCATTGAACTGAAATTATTTGAAAATGACCCGGCTATTTATATTAGGTTAATCTCGTACAAAAACAGCACAAGACTACAAAGAGGTCTTATAGGGTAGTGTTGATAAATACAGCATGTTTTATGCCACAGCAGTAACTTACCTAAGGCCTCAATGTCTATCTCTCCAACCAGCTTCTTTATATCAGATGCCATAGCTGTACACCTATAGACGGACCTGGCATGAGCCAGCTGATACTCTGGCAGAAGCCTCTGGAGCTTCCCGATTCTTCCCATCTGCTCACGAACTGTCCGAACCTGCTGTTCGGCCACGGCCCTGTCCTGACCGATCTGGGTCAGTATCTGCTTTGCTCCTTTTTTGTGCTCTTCCAGAATGACCTCCGCCTGCTGGCTGGCCTTCCTCAGCCCTGCGGAAGCCTTCAAGACGCCATCGATGTTCCCGAGGGTCTCATCGATACGTCGGTGTTCGGCCACGAGCTCGGAGTGCCTCTTGTTAAACAGCCTCACAAACGTGCGGGCGAAGCTCTCGTAGGTGCTGTTTGTGAGGTGGCCAAATCTGCCCATACCTTTGCCACGGCCATCACTCTTACCAACAGCCAGGTGCATGGAGGCCAGTAGGTGGCAGATGTTCTCTCTCTCTTGAGCCGTTAACATCTTAAGGCGACCAACGTGGTACAATGCGTGTTCAACTAGACGAGACCTGAAAAAGCCAAGGAGGAGAAGGCAAACAGCTCGTTGCAGAAAGCCAAGAAAACAATAGCGCAGCCGCTACACGATTCGCATTTCATCAACAGCATCACAAGCATCTACTTGCTGATGGAAATAGGCCAGTGTGATTCATCATTATGTTGTAGTGCTACCATTTCATACTGGAAGAAACCACCACTAAAATTTAAAAATTATTTTAGATTACTTCAGATATTCTGTAATCAGTCAAAATGTATTACAGAGTATCTGAATTAAAACAGAAATACTCCAATATTAATCTTTACCAGAAGGTAATGAAGAATAATACACTAACAGTTCCATTCAGCTTTGATTTTACTGGGCCATAAGTGAAAGAATTTGATTTAATTTGCAGTATGTCTTAGTCAGAAACAAGGGATTATAGTGAATAGTTTATTTTACCTTGACCAGTGTGGCACAAAATAAATATTGACAGTATTAGTAAATATTGGAAACTCCTGGCAATTCTGGGAAAAACTGCATCCCGTGGAAGGGCAAATTAACACACAACGGAGGTTTTGAGCGACACGTTGCACAAAAAACTCCAATACAGCCTCTTTGGTGGAGCTTATATTTTCAGTCAGTGCCTAAAAAACAGAAAATAATGTCAATAACTGTCAGGCGAATACATCTCTGCTTCATACATTTCATATACAGAATGTAAATATTTTAAAAAGAAAAGGCTGTGGACCGTGCTTCTGTATGAAGATATGTGAACTGCTTTAAGATTTGCTTGGGTCACAGACTTGATGTGGGATTTGCACAATATTTAAAATTCATTAAATAATTATGCACAGATAGATAATACGTCAAACAATGTGAAAGTAAAACGTATACAGCTGCAGCAGTCACAGAAGAACACAATGATTAAACAGACTGCTGGTTTCAGCAAAATCGGGGGATCTGTGCGACTGTAATTGTGCAAACAGATTGTTGTTCTTTTCCTGTGTTCTTTCATTGATTTTCTGGGGTGAGCCATTAAGAGTGAGGTGAGATTTAGGACCAAGACTCTTTGTGCCATCGAGCTGTCATTACCTCACTGCGAACTTCGTTAATTATGCTGCTTAGCTGCTCTGATGAAAACAGGTGAGTTATTGACCCAGGAACTACAAGATGTGTGAAGTAAACCATTGTAGCCTTATCCAAGCGCTCCTCGCTCATCAGGCACAGCACTTTCTTCCCCTGGGAAAGGAACAAAAGATAAATTAGCAAATTGACAAAACTGACAGGTTTACAGGTACCAATTACATATACATGTATTTCTTACCGTTTTTAAGTGAACATCCACCAGAAATACCATATGGTGTGGAACTCCATTACAACTACATTGTCTATTTTTCCCCCCACTCCTATCCAGAGTGTCAAGGGGTCATTTATTGATAAACAGTGCCATCTGCTGGCTTAAGTACCTTTCCTAAATTTTAATGCAAGACACGGTTGTGCCACAGCTACAAGACTAGATTAAAATTTAATGTTAAAGCTTTGTCTTAAGCCTCAGAGCTCATTTTTAATTTAAACCCACCTGCTAAGTTTTACTTTACACTCGTGTCTTAGCTATCTGACAAATCTTTTCTTATGCTTGTCGTGGGAAATCTAAATGCTGAAGTATTCACAATAAAGGAGTCGGAGCAACTCAAAATACTTTGTCATGTAATTTTTTAGATTGTAGTTCATGAACGCAGAAAACAAAAATGGTAACACTCAGGATTGTAGAGTGCTACCTTATTCAGAAAAAAAACATTTTCTTATTACTTACTGCATTTAAGAGTTTTTAATGCACTGTAAACCCCTTTGCAACAGTTAAACAGTGTAATGATTTTAAATATAAATGCAATTACAGCGGTTTATTGGGATAAATGTAACAGGAAAAAAATGAGATCTGTTCATAATTTAAACTGTGACAAAGCAAAAGAAAAATTAAATGCTCCGTGCCATCACTTTATCCCCACCATTATTCCCAACTAAGAACTATTAGAAGCCATTCACAATAATGAGCCTTGACAATTATAAGGTTAATAAAGAAAAATCTTGACAGCCTTTATTGATATGGCATGGAATTAAATGATTAACTATCTAATTAAAATTAAGAACCTTGAAGTGCAATTAGTCGTGAAATGAACTGACCTTCACAACTAAAATGTGGCATGATACACTTTTACATTCATTTCATCAGTGACAGGAACAGCCAGCTGAGCCAGTCTTTCCATTTGTGACAGTGCTTTACATTCTGACAGAACTTTTAATTTTTCATTTTTTACCTTTAAGCATCATAATGTTATACAGCACCCAAACATGTTGCAAACCTAGTATAGGCATATGGTGTTAATTTAACCAACAAAGATAATTGAGTTGCACTGTATCACACATTTTATACCTAACTACCTCAAACCTGACACTAGCTATCTTTACGAAGCAGAGGCATAGCAGCTGTTTATGAAAGAGAAGGTGTACATATTTAATTGATTGAGCAATATGGAGTTCATTATGGGCCTCCTTTAGGTTACCCCACTAAACTGCCTCATAAATCTGGTATGTCTGGCAGAATATAGCATTCCCTTACTCCCAACAGGAAAACCTAGAATCAAGAGAAATTAATTAACAGATTCCCGTGTAGGAATGGGTGTCTACTTTGACATTTTTCTTCAACACCTGACGGGGAACTGGGGCTGACCGTTGCCTGCTCAGGGCATTCTGCTCTCAAAGACTTTAGGAATGTGAGCGTGACCTGCAGCCCTCTTCGAAATAAAATATTTTGCAAACCGACCCTGAATACATTACTTAATTAAACAAAATGGTCCTTAAGCAAGCTTTTGAATAAAGTATGAGATCATTTCCCAAGTAGACTGCAGGAACCCATTTACAAAAGGCACCCTGTTGATAGCAGTTTCTGCCGTATATTTTATTAAACCATAACTTATCTTAAGGAAAAAAGGGAATAGCTTGGGCTGGATGTGAACTATAATGCTTCCCGAGACACAGTGACGGCTATAACTTTCATTTTTGCAAATATGCTACCCATTGATACCCCATTTGACAATAAATGAGACATACCCTTATAACGTACCATCTGATTTCAAGTTCAAGTTCAAGTTCAAGTTCAAGTTCAAGTTCAAGTTCAAGTTTATTGTCATTATACTCATATACAGGTATATGGTATAACGAAATGCTATTTAGCTAGCTCTCGGACTTAAGTAGTACAAAGAAAAAAAAACAATACAATTGTATAACAGAAGAAAGACAGAGACAACAGGCAATGTGCAAAACAACAAAAAGGTAACAGGTAATGTGCAAAAACAACACCAGATGTGCAAAAACATGCATCAACAGAATGAAATAAAGGGATAGAAATTATGGGCAGTGAGCTTTTTGACATGTGAGGTAGAGGTAGATTTCAATGTGTGTTTGAGTTTTTGGTAAGAAAGAAGGCACTGTGAGGTTCAGATCATAGGTGAGAGAGGCTGGGAGTTTAATAGTTTGATAATGGGAGTTACACACATATTATTAAATATGTTAAGGCAAATGATTATATGTATCTTAGAACTTCAATATAAGTAACGCTAATGGGGCAGATCTAAAACAGTCCACAAATACCATGAAAAGCCAATGGACGAATGGATTCCTCCTTTTACAAAAACATGGTAGCAGCCCTGGAATTGGGAGGGCAAAATCAAGTACAAGCACACTGCTAAATTCTAAAGGACTGTCCTCAAAAACATAACACATGAGCTTTACCTTGATCCCCGCTTGAACACAGCAATCAACCAGCTGTGATTTAAAGGAGTCGATGGACTGGGCATCCCTGCTAAAGGAGTGGATCCGAACAAGAGAAAACCCACATAAATGGGCAGCAAGTTTTGTCACAGGTACAGCCATCCCAGGACACCCTTCACCGCAGAGCAGAGTGTGGGCAACTTCATGTGGACTCAGGAGGTTACGGGTCAGACGGCACACTAATTCAATTGTGCTCTACAAATAAATAAAGCCAAGTTAGAGAAAGCCTTGAAACGTTTTGTCGGTCTCGTTTGTGCATAAAAATGATATACTCTATGTTAAGGTCCAATTCAGTAAATAATACTGAACATACAATGTGATCAATTAAATTAGTTGCTATTCATTTGTGATTATTGTCAAGACCAATGAGATATAAAGGGAAAAAATCAACAGGATTATAAAGCACTTTAAGGAAGGGATAACTTTAAGAATGAACCAATGCACCTCAAAAGCAATAAAATAAAACATCCTAATTATTCATGACAAGCTGTACTCAGCTGCTGAAAGATTGTTTTTTTAATTGCTAAAATAGTATATGTTTTGCCATTTCTTAGATCACTTGGAAGTATAACGTTTAATGAAAAATATTCAACAAAATAAAATGCATATTATTCTTCTCAATGATGCAGAACAAAGAAAAGCTTCAATGCTTCTCCGTCATCTGTCACTTACATTTTGTCAGTGATCTCTTGAAAATTACCAATTCATGGGTAGTGTTAAAATACGGCTTGCATTTAGTTGGAACGAGGTGTGAGCTCACTATCAACTACATTGAAAGGAATGCCTTACCCTGTAAAAGGAAATAGCTATCCTGGGATTAGTCTTGTTATGCTCTTGCACTGATTCCTCGAGCAATTTCCGAACAAGGTCTTCATCAAAGTTGTGCCGATAGCCATCACCACTCATATCTTGGTTTGACAGCTTCATTTGATTTCCTGATCTCAGCTGCCATTGAGTGGGGCTAGCTGTGACCAGCCCACCTTCAAGATTAATGACATTGCTGAACAATGGCTGTGTGGGGCTAGTGATTAATTCAACCTGTTATGGACAGAGACAAGGAGACTGTAAGCCTTCTTTAAGAATTCACAAAGACCAGCAGGTGACAGTTATCAATGCAGGATGCAAGTCCAACACAAAAAAATGCCTCTATTTGAAAAGGATAGGTCATCTTGGTCTCATCAGTAATCTATTATCCTCTAAAGGTACATTTTCAATACATACAAGTTAATCTCTAATTATCTCTCAGTGTCCTTTATCAATAAACCCTGTTTCACGACTGTTGAATCTTAAATCTTGAATCTCACCGTCTGCATTTCTAAATATTGAGAACGTCAGAGAGCAAAGGACTGTATCCTGACTTTT
Source organism: Atractosteus spatula (assembly GCF_055471065.1). Lineage (NCBI taxonomy): Eukaryota > Metazoa > Chordata > Actinopteri > Semionotiformes > Lepisosteidae > Atractosteus > Atractosteus spatula. Next base: position 5,000,011 of record NC_142732.1, on the reverse strand, counting down.
ATTACGTTGTTAATTTATTACATTACATTTTTTTCAGTTTTACTGGGTGGTTAATGTCACCCAAAATAGAAAGAACAAAAGGCAATTCTATTACTTACATACTGTATATAGTAAACTGTGTAATATATCTCAGAACATTAAGGTTTGTCATCCACTGTTACCTGCTCATTATCAGCAAACACTTTCTTGACTGCTACATTGAATTCCTGCTTGTAGCGAGCATAATCCACATAACTGGCCAGTCTGTGACCATACACCCAATCACACTCATGTCTCCACAAGTAGAGGAGGGCTTTAGATGAACCGTTCATATTCAGAGACAAACAGAGGTTCCTAAATATAAAGAGAAGTGTGAACAGTAGAAGCAGTAAAAGAGTTCTTGCAGAACCTCATCCATTAAAGAAGCCTTCAAAATGCCACAACCATAATTCTTGTACATAAAAACGACATTAAAATATTACAAAATTTGTGCAAAGTGTGTTTTTTAGTTATGTTAATATTAGCAGTAGAGCGATATTTTGTACGGCACAGACACAAGGTGTAATAACATTTTATCCTCAATTACTGTTGCTCTTTAGTTGCTCAGGACTGGAATTATTTACCACTGTGCTTAGTACCTACATTCTGCAAGTGAATTGCTATAGGACTTAAGAGACTAGAGACTTAATTTATAGCCTACAGCATCAGGATTTTCCCACTCAAATTTCATGTCATTATACAAATACTTTATATTTATTCTCTTGCTGCACAAATAAACAGCTGAAGCACTTCTTTATGGCTCATTATAGTGACATTGGGTTTTTCCTTTACTTTAAGCTACGCTAGATATGTGTTTTACTGCTAAATGAAGTATTCAAAGACTGAAAGTCTTTTGAAAGCACGAGTCACAGTCTAAGCACTGTAAAAACTCCCTGTTATTTTCTCCTTTTAATGCATTTCCATCATGCATTCATTTGAGTGCTGCCTGCTGTATAGAGCTTAGCATCAGCCATAAATCCTTTCTCTCTGCATTGAGCCCGTTTGTATTCCCATGCAGTAATAGACTGCATTGCCAAGATCCTTGACTGGAAACATTTTCTTGAATGGCAGCAAGAGAACAAGGAAACTGTGAGGTATGGTGAACCACTATAAAATATACATGTATATAAAGTCAGCGACAAATACTATTCCTCAGAAAGCCAACACATTATTTTCTGTCCGATGGATTTTACAGCATCAGCATTCAGGGCCTTTAAACCAGTCTTATAAGAAAACGGCAGCCCCTGACAGCTCATTGTTTGGTGGTGTGACTAAAAAGAGTCACGCTGAAAGACTTAACCACCTTCTATTCACTGTCCCGTCTCTTCCTACTGCCCGCCACAGAGTCTGGATTCAAAGCCATTTCATTTTTATTACGATGTTAATGTCTCCCCTTGTCATAATGCAATAGGCTGATGGCCAAGGGGTCTGCGATTAAAACTATAAAAGCACAAATGTTGAGGAAAAAACGAATTTACAGAGTGAAATATTATTCTGGCCTCCTTTACCTGAATATTTTCACCAGGTCCCTGAGAGTGAACATGTAGTGGCCCCTCTGGGATATTCTCAGGAACATGGTTCTCAGGCGGTCTTGTGTTTCTACAGTAACGAGGGTGACAGCTGACAGTAGCTCTCTGTGGATAGGATCAGCTGAGGCGGTGAAGTTGTCCTTCTAAAGGAATCAACAAGACAGTGGCAAATCACTAACATTCCCTTCCTGTTGTCGTTAACGTGGTCTCAAAGAAGATTGCTACTAAAAGCCCATCGCATCAGTGTCCTGAACGGCTCAGGTATGAAAGTCTATGAAAGTGCTACTGCACTCAGAAATGGACTCAACGTTGCAGGAAAGAAACCAATTCAAAAGACTTGCACAAATATAGCATTCTGTATTGACAGCACATATATGGCTGGAACACAGTAGGTAGACATGAATGGTGAAAACTGCAAACGTTTAGTCTCATTGTGGTTATCCATAAAAAGCAAATTAATTTTGCCTTTTTTTTAACTGTTTCCTTTTCCTACACTTCCACAGAGTGTCCATTTCCATGTGAGTGCAATATTTTTTTGAATATGCCTTTACAGTCACGCAGCATCCCTAAAGGTCAAAACAGCAGCCTGGGAGAAACCTGAGCATTTTCTTAATAAAAAAAAAGACCAGTGATATTAATGAGCACAGAATTCGCCTTCAGTGGTGCAAGCAAGTCCAGTCACAGGGAAATGAAAATTAAAAAAAAATGGATGACCTACAGTATAAAAGACATAACCTTCTGAGTTTTTTGTAAAATAAATAAAACAAAGTAACAGATCCTAGTGATGAATTAAAGAGCCCATGTAAAACACATTAGTAAAATAACAATGCCAAAAAAGGCTTTTAAAACATACTCTTTTTAGACTCATTTAAAGCTACTACAGTAAGTATTTGTTCAGGTCTAACACAGACTCCTCTAGCCTTCCCTCAGATTACAGAGGTATGGATAAACCACAATTCACAACAGGCTTCTTACCTTCAGTGCAGGTGAGGACTGAAGAAAAGAGGAATTCAACAGAGTACTAAAAATTCTGTATTGATCATCACAACTGTAAGAAAGCAGGAAGAATGAGTAGAAATATCAATGCCGTGCAGTACTGCTTACTAACATACTTCAGACCAGATTACATGTGAAGTCACTGGTGAAAGGGTTTCCTTCATACACTTCCCCACAGGATTTTTCCACTTCTTCCATGGTTTTCTCATCGTTGCAACATAACTTCCCAGTTCTTTATTACACTGGACCATGAGAATACCACAGTGTGCTTTTGGTAAACAAAACATTTGACTGGAAAGAAAATCTGGGCATTAAAACAGTTGCAAAGGGAACAAGAAATAATTAACATGAGAAAATGAAATGACTAAAAGCTCTTCCTTGCAGCTAGAGGTCATCTATTGGCCCAGATGTCACACCTTCGGGCCTAGGTCATGTCACTAGTCGACTGTGACTCCTCGGGTAGGGGGATAAATGGATCTTAATTGCCCAAAGTCCTCTCAGCTCTCAGTGAAAGCAGCAACTCCTACAACTCAAATTGCCGCTAACTCAGTCGTAAGGCACTGTGGAGTTTGAATGTGTTGGAAGACTGGTGGGGCTGATAGGCAGCCATGTTGCACGAGCTGGTCTGCACATCTTTTATTTGTCTCTGTACAGCGACAGGACTCGATGCTGGAAAGCCAGATCTTAAACAGGCAGCGATTCCAAAATGGGCAAGTTTATAACAGGCAATTGCTGAATTGAGAAAAATAATCATTCTTACATGGAGGAAAAATATAGATTGCGAACTAAGTGAAATGGGCACCAGGAGGCGAGGTAGTTATACCAGATGCTTAGGGAAACTAAAATTTTAAGTGGAGACTAATGTGAAGCACAGGGGTCTTTGCAGCGGCAATAAAAGTCAGAGTAAATTGTGAGAAGAAAACAGACTAAATTCCTGATGCCATGAATCCTGACAAAGGAGCCAACAGGCTCGCTGCATGCTGGGGCCTGGCAGATGTGTGCACCTTGGGTAGGAGCAGCGGAAGATGGCGAAGTGTCTCAGCAGGCGTGGGCTGCTCGGGCAGCTCGTGTTGACGGTGGCCAGGAAGGCGACGTTCTTCACTGTCCTCCACTCAAAGGAAACTGGGTCAAAGCCACCCCCACAGTCAAGCAGCTGTCGCATCAACTCACAAGCTGGCTGGCTGCCGTGCCCATCAACCTGGAACAGGAAGCAAGGAGCGCTAGAATGGATTAGTATCAAGTCTGGAGAGAGGAGAGGAGCGTCACTTCAGCTTGCGAATAATTAATAATTTACAGACATGGGAAGTCTCTGCCCAGTTGGGGGGGGGGGGGGGGACATAATTAATTACACAGACCCAGGTTCTCAGAACAATTCATATCTTGTCCAGACAGTCTTCAGGAAAGGTTATTGTCTAAGGTGTGACTGAGAAATTAAAATCATTTTCAAACCCTCTTTTTCTGCATTCAAGATATTCAATTAGCATTTGCTTCTTGTAATATTTCGGGAATTTATCCAGATTTTCTAAACATGGGTGTTAATAAAAGTTGGAGAGTTTTTAGTAGTCATTTATTGACCAGATGGGTGCAGTTTCAAAAAATGTTTCCTGGCTAAAACAAACATACAGGGAAAGTGCATTACGTTGTTCAGTTTTCTGTTTGAAATCCTCTACTCCCTGATTTATGTTCTGTTTTATGACCTTCTACATTAATTCCAGATTTCTATGGTTTTCAAATTAGTGTCTCCCAGTGGATTAAGTATATTTTAATTCCCTGCTAATAAAGGGGTCCGTGCAAGTTTCATCTGTTGATATTAAAGCAATAAAAAAGAAACCTTCATTATTCAAAGATCTGCAGGCTTATGTTGAAATCATTTGAGTAATACAGGCCTAATTAAAAAAAAAAACTAGAAGCCTTTACTTAACCTTTAACATTATTAAATGAAAATGTTAACCTATATAAGTCATTATGTAAAAACACAAAAAGAAACATTAAAATAAAATTGCATTAAATTCATGGTTACTTAATAATCTTCCAGATTACACCGATTAATTCTTTATTAAGCAGTAAATTAAATAGTTTTATATTTATATTTTCATTGCTGAGCTGGTAACCTTGTATGTTTCTGCAGCACGTGTCGTCATTCCTGGTTATGAATAGTTTGGAGTTGGGTTATTTTAAAAGAAACAATAATATTAAAACATTCCAGAAGCAACATTTTTATATAAATTACTTAAAACTGTAGTCATTAAACCGCTCCTGTACCCTTATTTTACACAATTATGTCAATGTTTAAAAAATAAAAGTATACCTACTGTACATGATATATATAAATGGGAAAACAGTTTTTTTCAACTTTTCACATGAAATAATACTTAATTTTGATGATCAAGTGCAATGAATTTGAATGGTTAATGTTTATCATACTCTGGAAACGAACAATTCCTCTCTAGCACTTATCAGAATTGATATGAAATTATGAAGGTATTTCTTGATATTTTACATTTTGTTATGTGTGATCCTTTACTTAACCAGATAATTTCTCCTTTACAATGATGTCCACATGGGACCGCTTGCATGGAAAACAACATTCGGAAGGTCATGCGATAATATTAACAATAAGGTTAAACCTGAATATCAATACATTGATAGCAGATGCAAAGGAACACTGGGAAAGAGCATGCACTACACTTTAATTCATATCATTTTCATCCTACAGACCTTAAAGACATTACACACAAAACTTAGGAGGAGGAGGAGGATGATGATGATGATGATGATGATGATGATGATGATGATGATGATGAGAACAGGCCATGGCAGGACATTCAGGAATAACAGACAGATTTTTCATCGCATTGACCCCTGAGTCAACATCATTACCTGTGCCGAATTGAGGTCGTCCACAAAGCACATCAGCTTCTTCTTTCTAAAAGGGGTGTACAGTGTCCCATACTGCCATTCCAGTTTATCAAAGAGGCTTCCCCAGAGCATCCTGGAGCTGGTGGACCTACACATCCACGAGAAATACAGTATGTTACAACGCATCACACCACGCAGAGTGCAACTCAAACAAGTAAGGTTTAGAAAGCATTCAATAAAATATATAAAGTACATTATATTGTTAAAATAATTTACATATTTATTACAGTATGATACAGTATATCAAACCTTCTTTTACTTAGGAAAATGATTTAAACTCAGAATGGCCTAAATTAGACATCAGTACATGCTTACAGATTACCATGGTAAAACGCTTATTTACCATGGTAAATCGATTCTTTGATATCGCTTTATTTGATGTATTGCTTTTTGTTTTGATTTAAAACATCAAGCAATAATCCCAATTCAGGGATTAGTCATAAGATAAGGCATGCCGAACAGAGCCTAACGGCTGAGCGCATCACAGTAAAAACCAGTGATTTCCAGCAATGTAACAAATCAATCTTTGCTGAAAGAGGCATATTAGCTTGTTATTCTAGGTATTTGTAAAATCTGAAAGTATGGATTTCATTTCCACCTTTCCAGTTGGTGGGGTATTTTAAAAAGCATTATCCAGTAAACAACAATATCAGTGTTGGATAGGAGGCTTAAGAAAATCAATGTAATGAAGATCAATATACTCAATCAATGGCTACCTGTTCACATGGATCTTCAGCTTCAGTACTTCCACCACATCCCCTGAGAAATGGGCCTGCATGTATTCATTCAGAATTGCGCTTTTTCCACAGCCTGTCTCTCCTGCAAGCACTACGGGATGGCCAGCATCTGACAGGAGGTTCGTCAAATAGAAAAGTTGCTGCAGGGAAAATTTAAAAAAAAATCAATATAAAAACATGAATGCACACCAGTGTTTAGATAAAATGCAATTTGTGCTCTATATGGTCGGCGAAGCAGAGCCTCTGCAATCAGAACTAAGACTCCAGAGCAAGACAAATCAAAATCCTATTCACGCAAGATATGTCAGTGTACCTGAGCTTCAGACAAAGAGATAGGCTTTTGTATTGAACCATCTAACAGCTGCAAAATCACTAGAAAGCAATCCACAGAGTTTAGAGAGTTCATCATCACAATGCAACATTTACCTCGCTTTCAATGGTGTGGACAAATGCCTGTGATGAAATTCCCTGGCCACAGGGAAAGGACTGAGGGGGGACATTGTCACTCCATCTCACAAACTGACACGTCTCAGGGTCAATGTAATAGTCCCAGATCTGCATAAGAAAACAGTGCCAGATGCAAGCAACAACATTCTATTAAATATCTGCCCTGTCAACATGCCATATTATAAGGGACTGCTACAAATGTCTGAACATAGTGCCCTTTTCAATAACCCATTCTGCTGACAGAGATGCATTTTTTGTGTAACAGGAAAGTCCAGGCTGAAATGAAAGAGATTTGATCAGGATGCACTTGAGTGGCAATACGTCGCAGCTTTATTGCTTGTATTACCAACAGAGAGCTGTAAAATTAATATTTATATGAAATGATATATAAGAGTGATACAAAGAGCCAACTATAGGTGATGGTTAGACATCACAGCCCAAGAGAAAACTTTAACTGTCTTAGCGAATGCAATTTTCTGCAAGGCTTGTTTTTATTTGCTTTGATTTTCCGGGCCTCCTAAGAAAAGTCCGTTTAAACGAATACCATGACCTTGACTTTTTAACACATATATTGATCTTAGACTCTAAAATGCCATGTTCATTTAACTGCATATGAGTTTTTCATTCTATATGTAAATTAAAGTTTTTTAACAGTTCACCAAATACATACATTCAGCACAATCGTTAATAATGTGTTTCACGCCTGACTGAAAACAACAGAAGAGAAATATTGCTTCAGAGATGTCACGCCAATGTGGAACATATGTATAAATCCACAAGTAGACCCACCAGTCTGATGCAAGAATCATGACACCTGGACTATTGTACAGAAAGAGCAGATTTTGGGTTAAAGTTTTAATTACTTGTATGCACACATATCAAGACCAGATAAACACAATTTTCTCGCATGACCTTGTCCAGGGATTGGCAACCTTTCAGGAGCTTTCCTGTTCATAAAGACAGACAGGCCCCACTTAGCATTACATCATAGTTTTTTTTATAATTTCCCCCACTTTGTTTCTTCAGCGATACTGAGACTTTCCAATGCCAGCTCCTGCGCTTGCGCACCGTGCAGCTCTGCCTGGATTTGCGCACACAGCACCACCCCCTAGACACCAGACTGCGCTGCCGCTCAAAGAGCAGGGCCTCTACTGCAGCGGTCTTGCGCTGTCTGGCTTGCAGACAGTTGGTGACGTCACTCCCGTACCCGGCTCAGTGTGCTAGTCAAGCTCAGGCAAGCAGCTATGGAATAATAGAGGCGAGGAAAATTCGTGAACCTGTACCTGATGTTCTTCAGGAATAACGCAGCTATTTCTGAACCGTTCTCGCCACCAAAGGTCAAATGCAGCTTTGTGTTCAGACTCCAGAGTGCCCCCGAAGGCCCAGACACATGAAAAAAGAAAACACTTCTTCACATCTTCAGGAGGTATTTCAACACCCCACAGCCCCAGAGCCTAGCAGGGAACAGACCAAAGGAGAAAATCTTTGGTAAACAGCTTTCTTAGCAGGTTGTATTATGCCTGATTAATGTTATTGAATACACCGTAATATCGACTTAATGGAAACCATAATTTCACATTAATGTATTGGGTTACCTCATGACTACCACATTATTTGCCAATAGTAGTGTGCAAATGTAAACCTTTTGCTTGTATTCCACTCATAAATATTTTATTTTTTTTATGTTGCAATTCCACATCTTTTGTATAATGAATAAAATGCTGAGAAGAGAAGAGTTAAGGTGAATCAAAACCGCCAACCTCAAATATGCAACAGAAGGTTTGAACCATGTTTTCGACACGGACGCTAGCTGCACATATGGATGCTGTAACGTCCTTATCTGCAGAACAGTTCGCCCTCATCCATGTGACAACAGGATCTGAAATGAGATGAAAAGGCAGACCTTTGTAAGAAGCAACAGATTAAGAAGATTCTCTGTGCCCGTTTGTAAGTGCCACAGAAAGAAAGCGGCATGGTGGTGCGGTACTTAGCATTGCTGCCTTGCAGCACTGAGGCCCTGGATTCAATTCCAGACATGAGGTGCTATGTGCATGGAGGTTCTAAATTGTTCTTATGTTTGTGTGAGGTTCCTCCAGGTGTTCCGGTTTGCTCTCTTAGTACAAAAACATACTGGTAGGTTAACTGGCTTTTGGGAAAAATTGGCCCTGGTATGAGTGTGTGTGCCCTGTGATGGACTGGTGTCCTATCCAGGGTGTACCCTGCCTTATACCTGTAGCTCGTTGGGATAGGCTATGGCTCCCATTGCAACCCTTAAATGGAAGAAGCTGATAGAAAATAGATGGATGGATAGCACAAAAAGATTGGTGAGAAGCAAATGGATCCTCTCACTCTTAGCCTTACAACAAATATATGTTATAGATACTCTGGGACTCTTTGAAGAGCTGATTCCTAGTTTATTTAACAGTTATTAATGTACATCTATTTAAACTGCCCTGGAGTGCCCATTGAAACCTTGCATTCACAAGCAGAAGCAAGATAATCGAGAAACAACTGCTTCAACAGTACAGCAAGTACACAAGAGAGAAACACTGAAATGTGATGCAGAATGTTGTCTGTGATGTTCACCTAACAGTCTGACCAGAACAAATCTAAGAAAACAAGATGATCAGTTCAGTTTTTACATTTTATTAAGGGCTATTTAAAGATTATATCATCTTACCGGAAAGATTTCCGGTTTAATTTAAGAAAAAATAGTTGAGCTACAGCCAAAACTCCTGTGTGGAATGCTCAGATTCTCCAAAGAGCCGGCACTATTTCTCGGATCTCCACCAGCAAAAGAAATTGCTCACACAAAAATATCTCTTTCAATTTCTTGTCAATGTAAGCTCCCTCCCTGGGAAAGACGGTTGTCATCTTGATCTACAGCCCCTAGCCAGCACAGTAATGTACGCTAAATTGCCTGAGTCGCTCGCAATGATGGAGTCATTGTGGAGGAAATTGGAAATCAATTCTTGTCATCACTGAACATAACTCTTTTATCAGAGCTACAGTTCATGGAGTGTAATGCGAGTGACAGGAGCTTAGAGATGACAATCATGATAGCTCCCTGACGGCATGGTGTGGGGGTGGGGATTTACGAAACACAGAAATTCATTCATTTACAAACAGATGTGGTTTTTACTAGCCACTGAATGCTCAGTACTGATACTGCCATTAGTAGACATGGGGGTAGAGGAAGGAAGTGCAGCAGATTTTTGTATAACACTGAGCTAGCACGAAAGACAAAGAAAATGCATGGCTACTCATGGTTTGTGTAGATACTTGACAAAACTCATATCCACAAAGAGGAATTGAGTACAGTGAGTGTGAGCCCGGCCCACAATAAGCCTGCAAGAAATGGAAGTTATGCTGTGAAGAGGTTAAGTGAAAAATCAAAAATACAAAACAACTCCCCAGAGGTTTCCTCACATCGCCTTAGATTTTGAACTAATCATAACTACCATAATTAGTTAGTCTATTTTCACATGCTATATTCATTAGCATGATGGTCCTCTCTGTCCAATCTCAACTCCCTAAACTTCAAGTATTATTTAAAAACTTATCACGTAATATTTAAAAATTGACTGCAGGAATCATAAGCTTTCACTACCAAGTTCTGACATTCTGATAAATAGAGTATGAGATTGCCAATTTGTTTCAGGAGTTCTCAATGAGCCCCTAATCAAGTTTAAAGAAAGAAAGTAGCAGGCTTATGTTGCACTTTACCTGTGAAACAATAAGTGAACCATGTAACAGCCAGAAGATTTGTTGGCTTGCGGTAGTGTAAAATTATATTTTGGTGTGTTTTACTTCTTACAAGAAAGCAGAATTATATTTCATGGTTAACTGAAACACCATTTCTTAGTTTAGCCAGAGGGATTTTACTAATCCAGATAAGCTCCTTACCCAAGAACTCTTCAGTGAGTTGCTGGAGGAGATGCCTGTGAGTTGTGGGGTGAGCCAGCAGCCATTTAGAGAGACACAGCTTCCAGCTTTCAGTATCGGTGGGAATGTTCAGAATCCCCATGCAGCAGATAACCGCAGGACTGACATTCTCTAAAGATGCAAGCTGAGGAAATACAAGAGCAGGAAATGTACAACAGCAAAATACATTGTGGTCTTAAATACCCTTGTGGCTCAACTACTATAATAGAAAACGAATGTTACCAGCATTAATATTAATGGTATTAAGAATGCTCCTTCCCCCCCCATTTTAAAATGCAACTGTGTTTATTAAGTTGAAATGACTTAAGAAAGATGTATTAAGGCTTCTTCAGAGATGTACAGCTTTAATGCTTTGAATAACAAGATGTAACATTTCAATGGTTTAGATTTAGACTGGGACTGAAGAAGCTTTACAAAGCTGTGAAAAACTAAAAGCACAAATATTTTTCATACATCAGCGAAATAGCAAAGGCAGTTGGGCAGTTGGGTTTTTTTCTTTTCAAATGCCACTGCCCATAAGACTCAAATCAATATAAGCAGGTTTGCATAGTTAAGAATTAGAATCAGCATTAACTCTAAAGGTCTATCCAGGGCCTTTAATTTGTCTTGACCCTTCACCTTTGGGGTTCCTAATCTGAAGTTCAATCAGTATCCTAGCTGCACGCACTCTAATCCCAGCATCCATTATAGGAAATGTGATTAATTTTACAATTAGAAAGAATTATAATGAGTTCATTAGTCCCAATTAATAAATTAATACAATTAAAGGAAAGCATAACAAAATTTCAAATAGAGACACGAACTACATCAAAAATCATTTCGATTGAGTGAACCAGTACAATACTGGTGTACTGTACACTGACGGAAGTAACTTCTTTTATAAAACCTGCAATTTATCATTGGACAACACTCAATGGATAACAACCAGCTGTCACGTAAAATCACTTAAACACACAAAAAGAAAGACTGAGACTGACACTGCTAAGAGGGAGCCATGTGTAAAGAAAATACAGAAAGGAAAATGTTTGGCATGTCGGTAGGCTATAATTTACAGTTTGACACAGGCGTTGGTCTGCACTAATATTCCCACTGGAAAAAGTCGGCAATCCGAAGATGCATTTCTCAGCAAACATGCAATGAACACTGGCCAGTTCCTACTGCAAGCCAAATGAGAAAAGTGTATTCACTACAGAGAGCTGATGTGAACAGAAGCAAACTTAAATAACTGATTAAAGCACCTGAGAGTGAATCTGCAGCTCCTGGTGAAACTAGAGGTATAAAAGATCACCGCTTTACTGCTTCAAAATGTATGCTTTACACATTTAATTTGTCTTACAAGGACAATCAAGTACTGAGGAAGTGAGAATTATTCTTGCAGAATTTATCTGCACTCTGTGGAGTGTGAATTATTCCTCTGTGGCATAGAGTACTGTGAAATGTTTAAACATATTTGAAGGGTTTGTTATTGCTGTGACTGGATTGGTTTCAGATAATGAGTAAACCAGCTGACAATGATCAAATTTAACAGTAAAATATAACGCACTGGATGCATTCTTTCAATGATCAGTAAGTGACATTTATGTTCTCCTTGTGAATTATATTCTTATTGTATCACTTCACAATGTTTTTATATACTCCACTGCAGCATATTTGTTTCTGTACTCAATTCCTGATTTCATTATTTTTTATCTCTACAAAGCAAACTATTCTGCTATTACTTTGTAAGCATATTCCAAATGATCATTTTGATTAGCACATTGTCCGTGATATTGCTGAATAAAATGGGTGTAAGTGCCAACTCTCATATGCATGCCACCGTTAATCATAATTATGCAAGTATGTTGTAGCAAACAATAACTACTATAATTGAGATGATTAAGGTCCCTCAATGGGTCGATTGTAATTGGTAACTGTATTTTGACCTCTTAGTGCCGACGTGAAAAATTCCAGGTCCTGCTTACAACCATCGAGCACTGCAAAGACAATCACACCATTCGTTTACTTGTATTTTATCCTTAGTCTGCGTTCCCATGACTTTACGCTGTCCTCATCTTGTTGTTCCCCACTATGAAGTTAATGTTCTCTGGTTCCAGCAGCTTTTCTACTGACATCTATTAGATGTTCACTTACAGTCTAGTGAAGCATCTGTTAAAACCAAGCCACAGCACCTTTAACGGACACACACAACCAACACCTATAAAACTGTGCTGATGCTCACAACACAATGGCATTCAAGTGCGGAATTACTCCAGTCCAGCTAAACACTAAAAGACATTTAAAAACCCGTCACAACAGAAATATGTCCTCGAGGCATGTTTTGATAATAAAAAGGTTTCATTAAAAAAAAATGAGTGTGAAATATGTATTCAAGTTATTTTTAAGCCAAACAATTAATGAAGAAATGAAGAAGAGAGAAAAAAACAGCATATATAACAAAATGTGAACATATAGAAAAGAACACTAAACCTCCAACATGAGCTAGGGAGCTAATAAAAGCTTCCACCAAAACAACTAATATATTCCAAATACTCATTTACATGAAAAAGCAGGGGGAAGTTAAAACATCTGAAATAAATATGGACCACTGTACAGAAATTAGAGTTAAAACTGTCAAAATTCCCTGTTATTTCATTTAAATGCATTTCCCAGGAAGAGGCAATGGAATTGCAAACTATGGTCTTGTAGCCCAAAGCTGTGATTTACACAGTAAATAGAAAACAGGCACTTGAGAAATTAAAATTAGGAAATAAATATTAACACATACACATGTGTAATTTAAACAATAATGCTCTAGTGATGTATTACACTGCCATTCACTTTAATTATTATCTCGTTTTACTTCTCGACTACTAAATTGTATAGCCTCAGTGTTTTCTTGGGCAAGAATTTTTTTTTATGTATCCTCTGGCTATGTGCTCCATGGCGGGTTTTCTTTACAAGCAATTTTAATTTTAGTTTTCTCAAGAAAGCCAGCGTATGAAATATTGAGGCTAAGGTACTCAAAGAACTTATAAAACATAGCCTGCAAAAAGATAGGAAGACATAGCAATGCTCTGACCTACACTGTAGATGTATTCTGGAAAAAAATGTTTCTCTGTAAACTCTCTAAGCCAAGAAGTATTTTATAATGTGCTTGGTTTCCTCAATATAAGTGGGAAACAAACAACTTGGCAGACATTAACTCAGAGTTAGCTACATGTTGCCATTAGAGGACAGTAAAGTGACAGCAAAAAAAACTTAGAAAAAGCTAGTGAGAGTTGATCAATAGGTAGGGACGTATAGACTAAGGCTTTCTGGAACAGAACCGATTGCCTCTAAGCTGTGGCAATTAATCAAAGATATTGATCTAACTTGCTTATTGTTTCCTCTCGTCTCTTACCGATTTAATATTAACTCGAACATCAGGTGTAAATTGTAAAATCATACCGACTCCAGAAACATTTTAACATACTTAAAATGCATTTTGTTTTTTTTTGTAGACTACCCTCTACTGCAAAGGAACAAGTAATGGGTTTATTCCATGCTGGAAAAAAAGAAAAAAAGAGAACACAACGTTTCGGCCGTGGAGCCTTCTTCAGGTGTGAAGACCCTCTACTGCGTCCACTGAATATTTTTTTTCATATATTTTAATAATAAGAAACTATTTTATGTAACACCTTTAAAAGTAGCTTCTCAAAGCGCTTTACAGTCCGAAAAAAATAAAGACTGGAGATAACAAAACACGTACAAATAAACAAGGGTTTAAAACACAGCAGAAGATTCAAGGATGCAGATACAGACACAAACACCAATTCACTAAAAGCCTTTCTGAAGAAGAAGGTTTTGAACATGGATTTGAAAGGAAACCTCTCAGGGAAGGTGACTCTCTGATATCCTTGGGGACAGAATTCTGGAGCTGTGGCACAAAGCAAGAGAAGACCCTGTCACCCATAGAAGGAAAGTTGCGAGGTGGAGAGTAGGAAGATAAATCAGACAGGTACTGAGGTGCCAAGCCATGCAGAGCATTAAAGATGTGTGGATTTTAATGTCGACACGAAACCTGATAGGAAGCCAATGCAATTTCCCTTGTGGGATCGATAAAGTATCTATCAATGCAAGGACTCCAGGACAGGAGTAATATGATCACTTGCATGCAACCTGGTCAAGATTCTGGCTGGCGGATGCTGGAAGTTTGTCCATGCTGAAGTTAATTCAGTGTGGATTTAAATACCCCAGACAGTAGGGCAGTATTACAGTAATTGATTCTGGAAAAGACAAATGGAAATAATCCATTAGTGTTTTTCTTACTTCTTTGGTACAGAGGGAACCTGGAAAGTTAAATTAACTAGAAAACTGAGTTTCAGCAGACAAATATGAGGAAAACACCGATATCAATTTACCAGGTACCTGTCACTTAGATTTAATACGTCTAAACTACTGAGTCCTGTCGGGTCTATCAGAGGAAAAAAGTTGAATGTTCAGTCAGTTAAATCCCTCAGGCAGCTGTGTTCAATAAGAAGCAATCAACAGAGCACAATTGTCTAGAGTTGATTTCTGTCATCCTGTGAGATATGCTTTTCAGCTGGCATCCATTATGCATCAAAATCTAGCAACAGATCTTCTGAAACAGAACAAAGTGTCAGGAATGATAAAGGACATAGGCTGAAGAAAAAACAGAAATTCTTGGCTGAAAGATCTTGTGCTGTACTTTATTCAGGACAGTGACCAATGCAGACATTATCTGTCATTCTAATTGGAGTCTGAAAAACACCGGCCTCCGCTGTAATAGCTAGTTTCTCTTTAGTGGTCGAACAAGCTAGAGTATCCAAAAAACTCAATATTAACAATATTATAAAAAAAGGGAAGTGAGATACAGCATAGGCTCCTAACAAGTTATAGATGGCCTTTTGGTTTGCTTGCGCATTGCTGTTACTTTATTTTTAAAAATCCGTCTAATCCAACTGCTGAAAAGACCTTTTTTGTCCTATTGTTTGTTTTGCTCATTAAAGCTCATGGAAAAACTGGTGATGCAGCCAGAAATTCAATTTTATGAGCTTGGGTGAAAACCTTAAACTACATTTGGTTGCCTTACTGTTTTTTTTTTGTGGAGAGAGGCACAACTAGATGAGACTGTGCTGGTGCAAAAACTGGGAGAGAAGTGTGGTCTGAAGTTTTTCTCACCTTCAGAACACATCTAATTAGCCTCAATTTCACCTTTTTTGTGGCAGCTCACCACATGTTGTGGGGAAAAAAAAAATTTAAAATATTTAATGGGCTGTTAGTGCCAAGAATCAAAGAACATAGCCTTTTTCCATAACGTCTTAAGATCTCGGAAGCAGAGTTTGGCACTACCTTCTTATCACCATTTTAAGTTTGAAAGTTCATCAGTATTGCAATCTGGTAGAAATGACTTTTGTAAGGAAAGTATTAGCTTACAGGGAAAAATTTATCAATAGAGACAATTGTCTGAATTTACTTTAGACTATGTCTTTATTCTTAAACATCAGTCATACAACCCTGGTCCTGAGGCAGATGGAACTTCTTTGATCTATTATTTCCTCATTATTAATTTATACATCATCTCATGGCAGATAATTCAAAGTTCAGTGCATTTTTTTTCGGTCACCAATTATGAATTGACTCCAGCAACTGACGTGTAAATTATTTTTCTCTAAGAAAGTCACATTAACCTTGATCTTTTTTCAGGTGACTTTGCGAGATGTGTGTTGGTCTCTGTTTAATCAGGAAATAATTGTAGTGATATATAGGCAAGCATCAACTACATTTCTTTAGCAGATTTATATTTTCAATGGAATGATTGTATGTTATTGTAATTCTTTTTCCTTTCTCGGTGAAGGTGGAAATTCTTTAACAAAAACATTAATAAAGATACAGTGTAAAGTGCCAACTGTAATTAATCACACCATTTTTTGATATGATCACATATGTTGGAAAGAATAATTTGACAACATGCTTAAATATGTGAATCGTACATAGCAGAATACTGTACCTCCCAAAATAGTTTCACAGAACCAGGCAGCTTGAACTGTTCACTGTGTGGGAGAATGAATGAACCTGTTAAGAAATGTAAGGTTATTAATTTGATGTGGATATGAAAAAGTGTACCATGTATTATTAAAGCAGGGAATATATATTCTTAAAGCTTTCAGAACTACGTAGAATGTACAATGTGCAAGTCTATTTATATGCATCAGTTCAAGTTACACTGTTCGCACGATGGGAAATCCAAATGAGATCCTGTGTCTGCACATTTAAAAACATTATTTATTTAGTAAAAAAAATTAATACAAAAAATTCTATAACCGTATTTAATTAGGGTGGGTATATTAATAAGGGTGGGCATGGGAATAAAATGAATTATAGTTATTAACTGCAAAATATAACATGAATATCAATTATCAGAGTGCCGAAGAGCTTTCAAACTGATTATATGAAAATGAACAGTCTAGGAGTTGGTAACCACCATTAATTAAAAGCACAGCTTTATGCAAAGCAGAACATCTGGTGTGCGATTACTGCAGTCCAGGCTCTTTCTGCAAGTACAATCCTCCTGCAGGTGTTAATGGCGAGGCAGAAGGCACGTTCTCAGGCCACTTGAGTATTATATGGGGAAATGATAAGGAAGAGAGACCCACTCACCATTGTTTCTGAGAATTGCCTGCATGCATTCCATCTGTTGTGCATCAATCTAGAGAGAGAAAACAAAACAGCATATGTTAGTGTTTGAATAAGTAAGGGAACGTACTGCAAGCTTTCATCTTTCCGTCTTTGATGAACCAGCGACGACTATGGTGTTTTTTTTTTGTTCTTTTTCTAAATACTAGATACAGTACATTTGCAATGCCTCGGGTGTCAGCCAAACATTCCAGAAGCAGAGTCATGTCCTGCATCACTCCAACTAGACTAAAACTCAGCTGAAGACCCTGCCAAGTCAAAGTGTTGTAAATTCCTGTTTAATATTTTCTCTTACAGTTTCACTGGCTGACGTTATCACTGTCTTTTTTCTAGACAGGTGTCATATATTATTAAACTGGTCAGTCCCAGAAGTTATTTATGAGGACAATAATATATTACTTTGGCTTAAGCCCTGTGCTGCTTAGAGTTAGTATTTCATTTCACACCAATGGGTGCATTTCATTTTTATACACATGTGGCTTAAAGAGCTGCATATACAATAAAAAAATTTTAATCCAATATAAAGCCAGTAAAATCTGTACAATCAATAACCATCCACCTATCCCTTTTCTAACTGTTTTATCTAGTACAATCAATAACCCTGTTAAGATTATTCTTTATTCATGTGCTATTTCATACAGTATATGTGACAAAAAGTATATGTGACAAAAAATGAATACTTTTGTCAAAGAAAGTTAAGTGAGCAGCTTATAACCACTGAACTCACTTCCCCATCAAGGTGAAAGGCTTTCAGAATGATGTTTGACTCCAAATCACTGCAGTGCTGCAACCAGTGGAGTCTCAGCAATTCTGGAAGCAGACCATCCATGCATCTAGGAACAATTCATACATACATGTACAGTATGTGTGATTAGAACAGCAAGACATACTTATAACATCATTGGTTGCCAGGACACATTGGGACGGGAAGATCTGCTACAGTATTTCTTGAATATGCAGAAAAGAACAGAAATCCTCTCTAAAAACTCTAAGGCATAAGGAAAATAAATTAAGCAGTTGACTGATTACCTTTTTAAATGCTAAAAACAAATTACCCATTTCTCTTTATCTCGATGAGGATGTACAGGTCACAAACTGAGGCAGTGTTGTCTAAACATTGATGTTTACAAATGCATTTTAATTTAATTTAATTTCGGATTTAGTCACAGTTTTAAGATTGATGTGAAATTATTTTCTCATGTGCAGACAACAGAGTCTCCAGAAAAGGTGTGGGTTCTGAATATTGAAGAGGTGTGGGTTTAAAGATCAGTTATTATTGTAAAGAAATAATCAGTGTATTTTAATAAGATTAACTAAAATGCAGTGCAGGCTGTGCATTGATAGCATGTGATTAAGCATATGTTTGATTAAGCTTATGTGGAAATTTGGCATCTGCTCATCTGTCCTCAGGGGAATTTAAGTCAACATCCTTCAGTGTGTGTGATTCTGAAGTCACTTTATGACAGAAAATAACATCTGGATCACAATGCTTCATTGGTTCTGGCAGATCAGTGTACAGTAAACTGGAACTGAAGGAGCAAAAAATGAAACCTTTTTTTATAAAATAATTACAGCCATTGACAACCTGGGATGATGTATTTTTGTCCTTAGCCTCTCATTCAGCAAGAGACTCCCGTCTAAAAACACTGATGTGCGTTTTATTTGGAATTGCCATTTTAATCAATTCAGCTCGATGTAAGATCACAGGGGAGAGATGACCCTCCAAAGCCGACACCCCAGATAAGAGCTGCCTACCAACATTCCCATAATTTTGAAACAATGCCGACACAGCATCAGCTTGATGAGCAAACAATTGGTCTCTGAAACACTGCAGGTTCATCAAAGCACAATGCCTGCTGCATGGATACCTTGACCTACTGAAAACCACTTGACCTCAGTGGCATACAACTGCTTGTGCACTGCCATGGAGAAAAAAAAATCAGTTGCAGTCAACTAATGGCAAAACCCAAAGTGCAGCCTGACGTTTTTGGACTACAGTGTCCAGTCTGCAGGACCATGTAGTTTTAAATATTTTGAAAGGAACTATTTACCCTGTTTCCATGTTCACATGACCTAGGAGCTGCTGTGAGTCCAGAGCCTGAGTGAATATTGTGCGCAGGTCAACACGATATCCCAGCTCCCTGAAGACCTGGAGGCTCGTCTGAAGGGATTCACTCTTTCCACAGCCCGTCTGCCCTACTATGGCAATCTACAACAAAGAACCTTCAATGACAAGATCGCTCTCCATTTTCCTGAGTTTCTCACATGTTTAAATCTCCCATTTTTGTCTTACCTGCCCTGATCTGGCAAGTTCACCAGACTTCCAAAACACATTAAGCAAAGGGGATGTATCACTTTTTAAGACATTACCTCAGACCTTTTAGAAAAGCATTACTTTAAAAATACACATTGGTGCTGCTGACAGGTCAATGGGTTTTAATTACGATTTTAATTTTATTTGAGTATCATACAACAGAAAAAATAGTATACAGTACCCATTATTTACTGTATATACATACAGTAGATAATAGTTCATATTTAATAATTCCTTACACTTACATAGTGCTTTTCTGGACACTTCACTCAAAGTGCTTTACAGGTAATGGGGATCCCCTCCACCACCACCAATGTGCAGCCCCACCTGGACGTTTCAACAGCAGCCATAGTGCGCCAGTATGCTCACCACACACCAGCTATCAGTATGGAAGTAAAAAGAGTGATGAAACCAATTCATAGGTGAGGATTGTTTTGAGGACATGATGGGAAAAGGCCAGGATACCAGGGTAACACCTCTACCCTTTTTGAAAAATCTCATAGGATTTTTAAGGACCATGGGGAGTCAAGAACTCATGTCTCATCCAAGGCATGGTGCCTTTTTTTGGCAGTATAGTGTCGCCATCATTATAATGGGGCATTAGGACGTGTACAGACTGGACATTGAGCACCCACTACCGGTCCCACTAACACCTCTTCCAGCAGAAACCTTAGCTTTTCCCATCCAGGTACTAGCCAGGTTCACACCTGCATAGCTTCAGTGGGCTGCCAGTTGTGAGTTGCAGGGTGATGTACAGTAACTGCTGGCTAAATGTCTTCTAGTTGGAAAATATGTCATTTAAAAAGCTGAGAGTTGGTTTAGTAAGACCCTCAATGACCTGTAGATGCTAGCAAATGCTTCAGTTCAATTCAATTGACCTGATGAGGGTAACTCACAGTCTGGTAAGTAGGGATAAGATGAGTCAGTTGCTGGACTACAGAGGTGAAGCCTTCAGAAGCAGACAGCTGACGGAGTTTGATTGCCTTTGCAATCACCTCCTTCTCATCAGTAGTCTGAGCTACTTTTACACTGCAGAGCTCAGGGTCGGCAGAGGTCTCCTCTGAACTGCTTAATGACAGAGATGCTTCACAAACACCTGAAAAACATGGAACAGACAGTTTAGAATATGACATAAAACAAGGTAAACACTACAGAAAAATTCATTAAGCAATTCCTTATTACCACACCTATAATATCTGGATTATATATTGTGTATATATTCACAATATAGTTTTCTGAAGTGCACATAAAAAACTATTCAGAGCTTTTTGTAGGTTTAATTATTATTATTTCTTTGCTTAACAGACATCCTTGTCCACGGCAACCTAACACGTCAGTTTACAAATAGACAGCAGTAGGTGTGGACGAGGGTTTTGAATCAGATGTGTGAGTCAAGAAAGGGCCAGTGGACAGGCTGGCGTAACGGAGCAGCATGAGACAAGCAGGGAAGAGACAGGACAAGGTGAGCCACAGACATCTGGATGAGTCAGAACGTGCGGATGTTAGTTAGCGTCTAGGTCTAGGCAGGAGAGCACAGGGCTTCGACCACAGGATGTGGTGGGTAGAAAGCAGCTGGCAAGGAAAGGACAGGTTCTGCAAATGTTGCTCAAGAAGAGGGAACAGGAACTTGCCAGATGAGAAATGTGTTGGGAATAGGAGAAGGAGGGGTAGAGTACGATCCTGCTGAACGGTGCTGGCATATAAAATTCCCAAGCCTCACAGGTTTGTTAGAACTGTGTATACATTTACATACATTAATGTAAGCAAACAAATGTGAAAGCAACACGCATGGATATCAAAGTGGGTTTTTTTGTTTAAAAAGAAGAGTATCACTCGGGTTTAACTTACCTCCGTCATCCCTTGGACTGCCACAAGGCACAGGCAGTGATCCAGGCTGCCACAGAGTTCTTATCAGTGAACACATCAGGGTCAGCCCAGTGCCGGTCAGCCTGGGGACCACACTGCGATGCAACGCCATGACCAAGGCCCTGTCTTCCAATGCATCGATACCTTCACCTGAACACACAGAGGATGCCAGAAGAGGAAACCTAATTTGCTTTTCTGCCTCAAAGAAATACAGACTCTTCCGAAAACGGAGATGCAAGATGACAAGTCAATATGGTAAAAAAAAACAACGATGTGAGCCCACTTTGTAGAAGCATTTCCAGCGAATTCTAATTAAAAACTGTGGGCCACCAGGCATCCCCTGCCTTCTCTGAAGAGAAGATACAGACAGCAAACTTAATTTTACCTGTGGATTAGGAGATGTTAAAAAATGTTTTTCATCTACGCTGAAAGGTTGAAGCTGTCTAATTTAAATGCTGCTCGTAAAACACCGCGGCACACGCCTTGATCACTCAGAAATTGGGACAATTTGGAAATGTCAGACTCTAGTTAGCAATTCAAATGACCTAAGTGGTAATTATGCCCTTTTCATGTTTCCAGCATGTTCCACTGCATCAAAGCTGACACTAGCACCCAGTATTTTAATATCAGGCCGTGGAAATAAAGGTTTGAAACGATATGAAAATGTAGCTGTAAGAGATTAATAAGGGCTCTCTGTAGAGGACAGAAAGTATTTTTTCAGGCAGTCTATAATTTATAAAAACGCTTGTGTGATTGCAACTCTGCTTGAGGGAGAGCTGAATTATATTATCACTCTCAGGTCCATAATCAATTCTGTCAGTAACAGACGTGGTGAGAGGAAAGAAAAGAACAGGCAATTGTTATAAAGCCCTTTGGAATAATATTGGAGGGTTCTATCTGTTTTCCGTCCCCCTATTGGATTATTCTCGAAGAAACAGCTCTTAGACTGCACTTGTGAAACTGGCGGCTTTATTACCCAGAGTTATACAGCTAAAAGTTTAACCTTCTTCTACAGACCATTTAACTCAACGTGTCTGTTAGACAGGATCGCTCTGCTGTCACATTCCTCTGCTTTTGCTGACTGAGCTCGAGCTTTGCGGTTTGAGTCAATCTGTGCTATTTTAATGTTTGTTCATTATTCCAATTCCACGTGGAAACCAATTTCAATTCGTTGAGATCTAAGATCATGAAACGTAGGGTAACTGGAAGGTGTAAAGACGCACTTCACTACACTTACAGTTTTCGGTTCCTGTAATTCAAACACCACACTTTGATTCTCAATGCTGCATTACCGTTGATAAACCTTTACACACTGTCCAATTCTACCATGAAAACACACCATGTAATCAGAGTACTGAACTCCCATAGCTTTCTTTGAATGTATTCACACACTAAGATGAAATGTACTTTAAATGTAATGGGTCAGCAACCAGTGCTTATATTCTATTAAATAGAATTTGAAAATGGAAAAACACATTACTTTAGTTCACTTTTCATAGGGCTTCATGACCACATATAAACTCAGGGTGTTTTTTTCCTGTCTTGTTAAACGTTATACATACTTGCAGTGCTTTCTTGTTGTTCCCCAATCTGAAGTGAACATAAAAGTACACCTGCTTTAGAGATCAGATGTCTCAGGCTTGACAGTGTCCAGGGAAAACCATGTGCTGCAAAGCCACAGAAAAATCAGATGTCACACCAGGGAATTAATTATAATGATCTCAATATGAGGAAGAAGCAGGGGGATATCAAACAGGACGATGAAGGTCAGAGGAAGATTAAGTAGATGCATATTACCAAACAGAAGTGTCAACCTTGAAAGAACAACAACTGTGAGCCAGAGAGCAGAGATCTCATCTTCTTTGCCTTTTCTATATAGACTGTCTCATTATTGTAGACAAGCCCTTATCTGTAGCCTGCTTAACAGTTCCTATTGACATGCTGTTTGTTGAGGCCTTTGAGAAAAAGGGATAAAAGGATGCACATTCCACTCCATTAAGTAATGTGGTCATTCATATACAATTAGCACACATTTCAAAATCTTTCATGTCTTTTGTGAAGACTACAAAAATGACATTCTGTACAATAAAAGTGAGTAGAAGTAGAGACAATGCACATTTCTACCATGACACCATGTACTGGTAAAGCTCTAATTAAAGTATGAATTACAAGGAACAGCAAATAAAATCTGAAGACTTTGCTTTTGAATTATCTTCTTTTAAAAAATGTAGTTCCAATAGGTATTTTTTAGGCTTTTACAATAAACTGATGCCCCATATTAGATTCTCAAACATGCAAACAAATGTAAAGTAGCAAGCCAATCCTTATGAAAAATAAAAATCAATTTTATTTGCCTCAATCAGAAATCCTGCTGAGCTCATCACAGACATTCATACTGTGATTTGTTGTAATTAATCAACAGTGGCTGAAAACATCAAATAAATCACAGTTGCTTGGCGACATTAAATTTATGCAAAAGAGAGTATATATATATTTCCTGGTTGCTTAGCAAAAGTTAAAATAATGATGAAGAGCATTTTAATAAACCCGCGAAGGACTGTTGGAATATTTTAGACTAACTTTATAATTCCATAAGAACACGATTAATTATGATTTCCAGAGACACCTCGTTAACCACAAATCCACACAGCATATGCTCACCAGTCCCACAATGCTCACCAGTCCCACAATGCTTGGAAGAAGCTGCCGCCGTGGCCGAGACTGCCGAGAAGATCTCAAACAGTGCCAGGAGTTTCCTTCTCTGCAGTCTGGCCCCCCGAAAACCTGCACACCCGCAAAGTAACAAATATGAAACCAAAAAGCAAAACAGCATGAATGAAATCCAAAATCTTAATCATGGGACGTGGGAAGGGGGTTGGAAATTTTGCATTTTCCTTTTCACTAAGTTAACTCTCAGTTGACACAAGGTACCAAATATTGACATGCTCCGTAACATAGATTTAAGAACGAGTAATATATAATAGGTTTATTCCAGGCTGAAAAGAGAAGGAAGATAACAACGCTTCGGCCACGGAGTCTTCTTCAGGTGTGAACCCATCTCACACCTGAAGAAGGCTCCACGGCTGAAACGTTGTGTTTTCTTCCTTCTCTTTTCAGCCTGGAATAAACCTATTGTTTGTTCTTGCAGGCTACGCATGCTGACGCAACTACCCACCTGATAGATTTAAGAATATGTATATTATGCAGCGTGCTTTTTATTTATGTAAAACACAATAAAAATTCATGTAAAATATCTATTTTTTTTCTATTTTCCACCTGTCTCACACTATTCTGTTTTTTGCTGTACTAGGTCTTGAATGCTACCTTCTGTAGGACTGGACAAGGACAGTTTGTGAAATTTCTGTCATTTCAATCATAGACACTAAAGAGGACCCCACACTAAATCATATTCATAACATTTTTGGAATAGACAAATGATTTTGCTGTACTTAAAACTCACTGTGAACCCATCTATTGTTGTCAAATTCTGAATCACTGCCAATAAAGTTCATAAAACTTACCGCATGTTTTCATTAAAACATTTCACATTTAAAAGCCTGTGTACTGACAAAATCCTGGCAATAGAACACACACTGTGTGCGAGAAACAAAAATACTGCAATATAATTACAGGTTTATAATTTGTAATAGAGCCTTATTTTTGTATAAGATAGTTTGCACTTTATTTTAAAAATTTGAGTTAACTTGCATACATAAGAATTATTCTGACATGTCATTGTGATTTTGGCTGCCTGAATTAATTAAATGTGCATTTGTTGAATCACTGTCCCCTCATGCACCTGACCGGTCAGTCTTTTAGCAAACAGCATGGCCAACCTAAGGACAGTACCGGAATTAAACTTGCTGTTGATATTTGTGACTGGATGCCAATCTAACTTATTTTATGCACTTATTCTGTGTTTTATTATACCCCAAAGGGACACAGGAGTTTCACGTCACTTGCACAAGAGGTAATAACAAGGGCGGGTGTGTTACCTGCTGCTTTAAAGAGAGATTCGACGATGAGGTCTGTGCTGGATTTTGTTATACTGACAATTCGAAAACACTTGAGAAGTCTGTGGGGAATAGCAGCTGCTGGAGAGACACAGCCTGGCAACATTCCCTCTCCTCTTTGTTCTGCAGGATGGCTGCCACAGGAGAAACACAAACATTTTTTCTAATTGCACCGGTTGTGCAATATACTATGTATTGATTTTCACCAAGTGTTTTTTAAATCCAGTCAAAAATGCTTAGCCGGATCAAGTCTCCTGCAACACAGCGTTAACAGATGTCTAAAGAAGTCATGAGAGCTCAGCATTTTGTCCCCAAGGTGCCAAAGAATTTGGAATTTACAAATGCAAAAATGTATTTTATTTTTTTATAAAAAAGATTTTGCTAGACTTGAAGGCATCCAGTAAATGCATGTACAGTAAATATAATTACCTTAATGAAGTTGCAAAGTAGCCACCTAATGAATTAAGCGGAATCTCCTGAAATTGAATGCGAACGAAGCCTTTCAGGGCTTTCATGGCTTCGTGAATCTGGCCAAGCAAATGTGCTGCTTCAGAGAGGACAATGGGCCTCATCCTGTCGATCGAGTCAAAGCACACTAAACAGCCTAAATGCAAGGAAGGGAGACAGTAAAAATCGTATTCTACCTTTTCAATATCAAATATTAATTAGAATATACACAACTCTGATTGTAATTTTCTAATGTCAACAAAGTTCTTGGAAGGAAAGATTTGTGAATCAGGATGATCTTTGACTCCCAGTGAGAAATGTTTTTATAAAAGAAAAGATGGCCATGCTAAGAGACACTTGCCAGACGCAGCTACACCCTTGCACATGTCAGAAAGGGTTTTGTGATCCAGGGCTTCTGAACAGCAGATGAAATATAGCGCACGTCCCAAGACCAGGCTCAGCTCTTTAATCGTGGTCTTCTTCCCAATTCTCTGTAATAGACGATTAAATAAATAAATAATTGTCGTCTCCAATTGAAGTGCCTTTATTTTTGCACAAGACCAAGAAAGTCTGTGCTGATCCTCAAGGAAGTAGGCTTTTTTCCCTTAACAAATATGCAGAGTAAAGCTGGACTAAATCTTCCAAATCTTCCATAAGCCTTAAATTAATGCAATACCTTTTTTTAAATAAACTTAAAAAATAGACATGGAGCTGCAAGGAACACCTGGAAAAGCTCCCAAGCTGTATTACCTCTGGACCTGTGCAAAAGCCTCCAGTTCGAACAGCCAGCGCAGCCAACATGTGGAACATGGCTCTCTCAGACAGAGGGGTCATGACACTGTTCTGCACCGAGCCCTGGTATTCATAACCGTAGGTGAATTGATTCTGCCCAGTCTAAAACACAAAGTGAGAAATCATCCTTTGAAATATGAAAGTTATAAGTTTTATTATGCATTTCTGAAAGAGGGGAAGACAAATTTACAAATAAAGGAAAGGGGGGCTTTTTTTCTCCTCCTACTTACTGATCAAGTCCAAAGAGGTATCTTTATCAACACTGACACCCTCAAAGATTTGCAGAGCCTATGACATGGATATGAGCCGAGGAATTCACAATAAAATAGATCATACTTCAATGAAGTGTTTTTACATTTGCGTATGGAGGAGCCACGCTACTTTAAAAAAAAAACTTGGAGAATATGCAACTAGTTCTTTTGCACATCTTTAGCAGTGCTGATAAATGCACAATCCCTTACCACATTCATGGGCTGTTAGCTGCTACAGGCAAAACCGGCTTGGCATATTTACTGTACGCTTTTTAAAAGCCAATATGTTTCAGGCAGATTTCTCTGCCAGAGAGCTCTCCAGCAATCTGCTAGACCTTGGTAGACAGCGGAAACTAAAATTGTCTTCAGGGTGAAGCACAGGTGGCAAAGGGCGATGACCATATGGAAGGAAAGCATTTATTTTTATACTCGGTATGGTAGAGGTGGGTGAAAGTTACGTCAGCTCACATATGCTGAAACTGCAGCATGCACTGAAGTGTCCTCCGAACAAAGTTTTGTTCTAATACACCACGATAAACTAAGTGCGCTACATTCAATACGAAAAGGGTAGAAGAATAAGTCTAGAAAAAACACTAACATTTAGGAATTACCATCCTATGCACACATGCACTGAAGATTGTCACTTGAAAAGTACAGAAAATGCTGAAAGCATAGCAAATTCGGTTTGTGCATATCTACCTTGACAATGATATCCCTGCGGTTCTCATCATACTGGTAGAAAAAAGGCAGGTTGAGCAGCTTTAGCTCATGACTGCTGGCACTTGTCTTGACTTGGTCCATCACTCTTCTGAGAATGTCACACTGGAGAACGAAATCAAGTAGAGAAACACTGTGTTGAAATGCTTAGAGGATGTCGTAATTAATAGCTGGCTGACTGGTAAGAAGCCATTTTGACAGACTGGAAAAAAAAAGGGATTTGTGTTCATGAAATGTTTTCGTTGCTCTTTCCAAATGGAACCAGAGATTTATGTTCATTTTTACAGCAGTCCATAAACTTTGGAAAACCGCATAGTCTCACTCTCGGGCTGTTTTGCCGATTGCCTGCACCCATAAATTCAAACACTAAATTATGCAAGTTTGCCTCAGAAAATCACATTTAGCATCCAGACACAGCTAGGAGACAAACACTATTGTGCTTTAAATAACAAGTCAGATAGGGTGGTAAAATTTATACTGGGTAAAAAAAAAAGGCTACATGCACATAAAATATTTTAAGCTGCTAGAGAAAAAAAAACAGAAAGGGCACCTGGTATGACAAGAGCTGAATATGGCTGCTTAATTTTTCTATGCAACTTGAATTTTCAGACTTTTTAGATGATGGTGCGAGTCGTAGGGCTAAATTTTCACTCTGGTCTTCGCTATTAGGATGAGGGGATTTCACATCTAAAAAATAATTAGAAGATACAGAGGTGAAGTTAGCACAACCAATCAGAACCAAAATTAACAATGACATTTTCTAAACCTCACAGAAGACACTTTTATATAAATATTTATCAGCTTTCAAAACATACTATATTAGCTGACCAGTATAACAAAATTACATGTATTTTCCATTACTTTATTTTTAGAAAAAGATTTTCGTCTTAGGCTATGATATCGGCCATCTAATTCAAGTATTTGGTTCCTAAAAGGTACTGGCAGAGGTTACTGACATTTACTTCACAGATATTAGCTGCTTTCCTATGAGGACATTCAGAATAAAATGGCCTTTGTCACATTATACAATTTTCCTTTTTTCTCCCATACCTTGGTTTAAAACATGTTGGGTATCTTCCACTAATCCAAACTGACTGTCCTTTAGCATTCTTGCTGCACATTCTACTGATTCTGTCAATACGCTGTGATATTCCTTTGAAACAATCAGACATTTTGAATTAATTATAAAAGATTTTTAAAAAAAAACAGCTATTTGGATGAAATATATATTTTAAAAAGGTCATTTGAAAATTCAATTCAACACTTTTAACTACACTTTGTCAGTACACAGGTAAAAACTATGTCTAAAAGGGAAGGAGGCAGGTGCTACATAAACAGAAAGGCAGAAGCCCTAAATATGAGCAAATTCTATAGGGGAGCCAATAGTATAAAGACAGAATGTTCACGAAGTTAATCAATAGAGGTACAGAAAATAAATGTGCATTATTTCTAAAAATAGAAGGTATATGCAATCTGGAGGCTTGTTATCTCACAGTGTTCATGAGCGAAAAGCATAAACACAACAGTTTAAAAAAAGCACAGAAGGGTGATACAACCCAAGGTAACCGACGGTTTTTGAGTGACTACAACAGATCTGCAGTACCTGCAAGGCTTCTCGCTGGCCATTCGCCAAGTCAGTCAAACCCCTCTCCAGGGAACGTGTGAAATTAATTTGTGTGGCAATACGAGCAACCTGACTAAAAGAGTCCAGAATCCAGGTCAGTGGCCACCTTTCAGCATTGGACACACCAGACTGCTGAGCCCTGCCTGACCCATTTCTGCCTCTCTCAGTTGCAGTCCGCTGAGAGCCACTACTCCTACCTGGAAGTAAACAATTCTAAAGGTTAAATAAAGGACAGATCTGTCTGAGCAGATACTATCATTGCTGTTCATAAATAATTATGCAAATGCTTTGCTATCTAATTAAGTGTCACTCACCGAGGACTATCAAACAAGAGCATCTTTCAGTGAGGAAATCAATCTACAATTTAAGCCTAGAGGCTATGAACATTGTATTAAAGATGGTGATGATTATTAAAAATGATAATGGTTTTTTAAATCACAATGTTAATGACAAGTTTTTATGTACCGCGTTGTAATTAAGCTATTAATATGGAGATCATTACAGAGTGTAAGCCATCTGTCGAAACAAATGTAAAGCTTTTTTTTTTATTCTGTGTTCAGTATAATCATTTTTACCTTCAGCAACAGCATTCTAGCACCATAGCCTGAATTTTGCATAGGCAAATGCAATAATTTTGAACACCCTTCCCTTCCGAGCCATCCTGCAGAAGACCAATTTAGTATGCCTTCTGCAAAGAAGAGGGCGACGAGCAGAGAACAAAAGCTTTGACGTACTGTCCCTGTCCTCGTTCTGCTGCTGCTGGGATGGGGGTCGGCTGACAGTCACTCGTCTCGCCCCGGCACTGTGGATCTCCCTCTGGGGGCGCTGTCCGTATCCCAGAGCCGCGTGGAGCTGACTCTGCAGGGCAGATCTGATCCTGCCCTGCAGGAGCTGCAGCCCCTGCTCGGCCAGACCTCCGCATTCCAAGGGCTTCATTCACACAATGGCATCAACAAACATTCAAGCCCAAGGTCAACACACAAGTCTTTGGAGGCTTTTTTTGTTCAGAACAGCGAGCTGCCAATTCATGATCAACTCTGCTCTTCCCACCCATCCCCTACTTCCCCACAATTCTGAGCTAACGTGACTGACACTATGTCCTTTCATTATGCTTATTAGCAGCCTAAAAGTGTGTAATTTTCACAGCAGAAGACAAAAGACACACTAACACTGACTCACTGAAACAACACTTGAATCCAAACGCTCTCCATTTCTGAGCCCCTGATATGAATTGGGATGCTCACAGCACCAAACGCCCCTTAAGGACTTTAAAGGCCATCTATAATAAAATCTAACCATAACAAAAACATATGAAAATGAACCAGAAAAATGGAGCAGTGACCTGATATTCTTTACAGCTTCAGTGATTCTCTCTTTCACATTCTCTCATGACTAATGCCTTTGAATTCAACAATAAAGAGTCCTGGAACTGCTTTTGAAAATAAAAATCACTTCAGCATGTCAAGAGATTTAAATTTAAATTCCCGTACCTGTTTATTGTCAATACAATGCATTTGCAGTGTTTGATTTATTCCCCATTTGCACATATGCTTGAACTCACTCATCACTGTTAGTTTGTTGACAATAAGAGGACATTTTTGGTCTGTTTGACAATTACTAGCAATTTATCCTGATCAAACTGCTATTGAGCAGAAAGTAAAGTTTTTAGACATCACAGGAACAGGACGCAGCACATTAATGAAGTCTTTAACGTACCTCGGTGAGATACAGTTGTTCTCCAGCAAAGCTTTTCACTGCAACTATTCTTTGGCTCCTGGCTTCATGAATCTCATTATTTTCCACAAAGATCAGACTTTCCATGTGTTCAAACACTTTATAGAGATAGTGATGTTGTACTTCTGGATTGCAAGCTATAAAAAAAAATGTTCAATAGAATACATTTGCATGAAAATGATGTGTCGCTGAAATAAAGAAAATCAGTTGAAAAACATTGTCATTTTGAAATGACGTTCTCTACAGCAAAAAAGATCAAGTTATTTTTGTAGCTCGGCTGCAAAGGTAAAGTATAATGTGATGCATCAAATCACTTCAAAAATTAGATTTCATTCAGTCTTTATTTTATCTTAAATGCATAATAAGAATAATTTTTAGAAGTGTCACTCCTCACCACAGCAAATGAGTTTGAGTGTATCTTGTAAAGGCAAAAAGAATAATCTTGGAAAAGCATGCCGTCGAGACTCCAGATAGACAAGAAGAGAATGCTGGCATTTTTCTAATTTCTCCTTCATTTCGCAAAGCATGCCCTGCAGGCCTAAAAAGCAGAAAAGAAAAACTTCATCATAGCAGTTCAAATGTTTTTAAAGCATTGAGCACTTTTAAAGTAAGGCCACACACAAATTGAGAATGTGCAAACTAAATGTTAAGTGGGATCGGATGTAAAGTTTGATTATTTGGATTGATAAAATAACTACGGATACGATGACTTTCCTAGTACGTTTGCTACCTTCAGTTACAGTTCTGAAAAATTAAACCCATGAAAACAAATCTACACTGACTAAAGAATATTCGCTAATGTGGTCCCTCTCAAGTTTCCCCATGAGGACTCTCACCTTGTCTTGTACAGATTTGTAGAATATTTGGGTTTTCTTCAGCTGCTTTCATTAGAGAGCACAGGTCCTGCTGAACAGAAGCAAAGACTGCAGCTTCCATGGGCAGATCTCCACAGACACTACTGGTTGAAAAAACCTGCAAGAACAAACCGGAAGTCCATCTAAAAAAAATCAGTATTACATACTGAAAATGGATTTCTCAGAGATGGGTAACTCCACTCCTTAAGGGTTCAAAGGTCCCTTGGTTTTCATTCCACAACGGTCTTGAAATATTTGGACAAAAGTCATTTTTATGTCTTAATCTGTTGCTAACTAGAAAGAACATGTGAAGCTTGCAAGACTCCAGGCCAACACTGCGACCACGTTTTTCAAGATCTATACAGTATTGGGCATTCTTCCAGTTCCAATAGGAACAAAAAGGAAAACATGGTCATATAATTTATAATTTGCAGCATTAATAGATTTTATGCACACATTAAATGTTTTTACAACTTGTTTATGAGGATACATAGCAATACAATGAAATAATGACAGACCTCTGTTAGATGAAACTGGTCTGAAACTACTAAATGATTCAACTGCTTGTTTACCTTGGAAGATACCATAAAATAACACAAACTCTCTTGGTTTAATACCCAATTTCTCGTGTATTTCTTCACTGTGTCCATTAAATATTTAGCAGTGTATGCATAAATGTGTTTGTGGATTTGACAAAAATAGAGCAGATGCACATACAGTATAAATTCCATATAAAAATGTACCTCTTCCAAATTGACCCACTTGTCTTGAACTTGAAGCATTAAGCGCACAATAGATTCAATAATTTGGAGCTTCTTCTGCCATTTTGTCACTTCATCTAAGAATGTTCCTGCTTCACTGCTGTCCTTCATGGTGTCTAAAGCCATCTGGTGATGTTCCAATTCCTCAAAGATGGCCTCTGTGTTGGTCACTAGCATGAATACCCCAGCCTCGGTGGACAAGAACATTAAAGTAATAAACTTTAGACTTAAATATGTGAGGTCAGAATACAGGATCACATACTGTATTTGAAATGCCAAATGGCAATAAAAATGCAATTGAACCAAAAAATTGTTTATAATAAAATTATAGTAATTCCTTGCATATATAGAGCTCTCATCCCCAAAGGTTCCCAAAGAACTTTATACATAAAAAGGGACCAACTTCATTCACCATTGAAGTGAACTGTCCACCTGGGAGAGACACAACAGTAGCCTCACCACACAATAAACCAGGTGGAGAAGCTTCACCATTGTACTGAAAGGGAGTTGTAGTGAAGGCAGATTGCAGAAGTCTAGAAAGAAATTTAGGCAGGAGATAGGGTGCCACCTATACTCTTGAGAGTCTTTTTAAATGGATGGTACCTCCTACAGCACAGTGTCCCTGGTCATTATACTGAGGCATTGGAAATTCATGTCAGGATGGAAGACTACTACCTACTGGTCTAACACCACTTAGAGCAGCAACCTGGCTTTTCCCATCACTGTACTGGCTATACCTAACCTTGTTTAGCTTCTTTAATCTGACCAGATCAGTCTGGATGCTGGTAAACTGGTTAAGATATTCCCACACCACCTACAATACCCAACAGTTTAATAAAACACACCAAGGCAGACTGAAGAAATTTTTAATAGAACGAACATATTTGGTTTTAAAACAGATTAATTGCGATATAACTCACTTCACCCTGCCTTGTGGCTGACATCGCCCTGTTGTGTGGCTGGAGGTCAAATATTCTGCTAAGCCACACTTCTTCACAGTTCTTCAAACCAGTTTCGATGGCAATATCGTTGCATGCCCGTTCCACTATAGCCTTCACGTTATCTGCATGCTCTGGTTAAAAAAGAAATGTGAAAGAACAATTAACATACTGTACCTATCCCCAGCAATTGATACTATATATCCTGCCTGAGTGACCAGGAGCAAACTGGGATAGAGTACAGCACCTGGCTCAAGAACACAGCTGCAACAGTAAACAAAATCCTATTCTGAAGGAAGAGTAACAACCTATTGCCAGTTTCCATTGGAACAAATATGAATCATTTATTGACTACTATACTTTGCAACATTAAGTTCTTAAATAGTTTCACAAGCATTCCATCTATGACTGTAAGTACTTTTCTGTAAAACAGTGGAGCACTGGCTGCACCTGTCAATGAACACGCATTTCTTAAGATACCAGCTATTATTATTCTATTATTATTCAACTTTATTTGTCATTATACTTACACGGGTGCATAGTATAGTGAAAAGTGTTTCTCATTAGTCTCTCAGGTACAGTATATAAATAGAACAGCAGACAGGACAATAGACAGAAATACAATAACAGTGTAAACAACAGTATGGTGACAGTGCAAAATTGTCACAAACCGTGCAAATACACAAACAGAGAAAAGTATACAAACAGGACAAAAACAGTGCAAAAGTAATCCGGCGAAAGAGGTGAAGACTCACTCTGCAGCCCCAGTGCCAGCAGGTCTCCGAGGGTCATTCCTCTCAGGCTCTGAGGGGAGATGAGAAGCTGTCCCCCTGTCACCCTTACCAGCTGCTTCCAGTGCCGAGTCCTCATGGCTGGATTGAGGAGGTCTTCAATCAGGGGTAATGTTAACTAAATATAGGAAAGAGGGGAAAGGAGGGATAAAAACAACCCATCTTCAGTAGCGCTTGCCCGTGCTAGAAAACATGTTTCTAAAGACCCAGCCTTCAGTTAGCCCCTATCCAGAGCCATTTTATCCCACAGAGGCCTGCTGTGAGCCGAAGCCGATCCTGGCGGGCACAGGAGATACATCCTGGCAGGAACGCCTGTCCATCTCAGGGTGGGCAATTTAGAGATGCCCATTTGCGCAGTCCACGTGGCGTCGCGCAGTGCGGAGAAACTGGAGCCCCACGTGAATGCAGGAAGATCATGCCAGCTGCCCACAGAAGGCCTCCCAGCCCAGATTCAAACCGAGGACACAAGGGCTGTGAATCACTGACACAGACCTGTGCTGCACCTGTATCTCAAACATGCCCAGTTCAATAATCTGGAACCCCATCAGTTCATGAAATTCAGTTTTCCTTCAATCCAGTCTTTGTGGGTTAAGGACATTAAAAGTTAGATTATAACTTAAAAATGTTTATGTCATTACAGAGAAAAGGGGTATCAAAATTTTCCTCACTCCCTGGTAATAACTTCCTGCACAAAAGATAGTATTTGTACCGAAGCAGTTTACATTGTACACTTTTACCTCATTTATTTTTTGTTTGTGGTTTCATAGGCAAGCCCATACACCACCCCCCTCAGAGCACAGAAATCTAGGGAAACTCATAGTGCTGTATCTCTCCTCAGATTTCTTCAACTGTTGTAATTAATCACGTCTTTAAAAGAACAAAATGTAAATATGCTTCTGATGCACTGCCAATTAATTCCCTCTCTGTTTACATCTAATGCTTTCTGCAACTTAGGGGTTTCAATTAAAAGTTTAGAAGATCTTTAAAATGATTAATGGCAGCACTCTTTTTTGCTAAACTGGATCATGAAAAATGCATTCAAATCGTAAAAACTACATGTGCCACAAAATCAATTCCCCAAGCCTTACTTCAGTCTGAAATGAAGTTTTAATAGTAATTAGTTACTGAAACGGTTATTGGTCCTGTGTTACCCAAAAAGAATACCACATGTGACATCCCTTCTGTTAACGTCATTAGTACCCAAGTGCAAAACACTGGCACAAAAGGATAAGACATATAGCAAAGAGAAGGTGTACAAATTGCATAATTAATTTCCTGATTGACCTGCATTTAAGGGTTAAAAGAGAGATTTTGACAGTTTTCCAGTATTGCAGTGTTTGCGATACTTGATAAGTATCTTATAGAAGATGATGCACATAAATTTCACAGCAGCCCCTCCAAAGGTTGAAGGCTCTACCTGTATGACATTAACAGACTCCAGGGTCCCAGCGTAGACATCCCAGCCATGTACCTCCCGAGCCAGGGATTTAATTAGCTCTAGCTGCTGGCTGGTGCTGCTAACGAGCTGCACAGTGTCAATATCTTGCCAGGGCTGTGTCTTCCACTCGCTTTGCTGCTTGCGAATCACTTCTACAGCTTGCCACATCAGAGTAAGGTTTCTCACTGTGCGGCGACATCTAAAATTGAACAGAGCAGTTAAGCGCGCACCAAAACCAAAATCCGCAAATTCATGTCAGCAGCCTTTGTACATTTCCTGTCACCAATACCAGTTCATTTTTTCCCTGAATTAATCCTGTTGGCATGATCTCAACTTACAGTATTATTTAGACAGAATGAGCAATTATTTACAGGATGTAGGTGGAGTTTCAAAAAAACATCTTGTGCTAAACCCTGAAAAGAAAAGCCTTTGGTGCTTGATATTACAAGATTACATATTACAAGAACTGAAATGATTTTTAAAAAATCAGGTTTTTAAGTATGCCTTTAAGTATGTTGCATTTCCAACCTTCTTCAGAATTAATGAAAAGTTCCCTGTACAAGAATATGGTGCGCTATTACATGAAGGAGCTCACTCATTCAGAATCCTGAAGTCCACTACTACGGTTTCTAGGAGGCCTTGCAATTCCTTCAGGTATTTGGCCTCTGTCTGGAGGGTTTTCACCTCTTTGCTCAACCTCTTGAGGACATGGTGAGCAGTCTCCACCGAACAGTCCCTCATATACACATCGGATTCCTCGATGCTCTCTTTCAGCTGGTAAAGTCTGTCCCCAAACTGGGCCAGGTCCTGCAGAGAACCAAAAACTCAGCTTTACATTTTCACCCAGCGATGCATTGCCCAAGTTCATTTCACACCGAAAACATGGTTGTTTCTCTTTTAACCTGTGTCTTCTTTATACAGTATGCCATCTACGTTCAGCCACTAGGATCACTGAGAATTTTTAATTATGCATTTCCTTTACTTTTTATTGGGCTTGCCATGACTCATCTCGCACAATAAAGGAAGAAATGTAGGTATGGTGGTCACCTTAGTGATGCTTTCTGACTCCTGTTGGATCTTGGGGCTGAGTCTCTGTTTGGCCAGGGAGACCCTGGTTTTCAGGTTGTTCCAGCGTCCTGGGATCCCAGTTAAGAGTTTTTCACTTTCTGCTGGGAGCCTAAATTCATATTTCTCCAAAACTTTAACAGCTTTCTGCATAACAATAAACTGCCCTTCCATGTCCATTTGTCTTGCAGATACCTTTTAAGAAAGGCAGAAAAAAAAATTCAAGATCAATACATACTGTATAGATGCATAGATGCTTACAGCATATAAACGTTAAATGCATCTCTCAGAAAAGAACCGTTTATAACAGATATTCTGCACTGAAATGTCTTGCACATTTCATTTTAGCTGAGCGGATTCTGACCGCATTTGTTGCGAAATAAAATCTGACAAATGTAATCTAATTTACCTCATTGAAGAGACGCATCATTTTCATAAAAAACTCTGTATCTTTCTCTTCCCCTGTGATTCCTTCTAACTGAGGTTCTGTTCTTTTTAAAAATATATCCAGATTCTCCAATGTGTCCGTCATCTGTAGAAGATGAAACAAGCTTTTAGCAAATGTAGATCCCTATCCCAAAATATATAAAGCTGATTAGAGTACATAATGTTCATGTCTTTCATTTTACAAATGTCCTGCAGAGTTTGTCAGAAAAATGCACAAAAAAAATTCCAAACATATAAAACATTTTGGATTTTCAGTATTAAAGTATGAAGCTTATTTGAAGAAATGCTAGAAAATTTAAACGTTTTTAAAAGCTGTGCAGAATGGAGATATAGTGACATTTAATGTCAAAGATATCAGAAATGAATAAATATTCTGCGGACAATAATCACATTGCCTTTTATATATATAAGCAATGAAAAGATATTTCAAGCAAAACATACATAGGTATTTCACTATAATCATACCAGGTTATTATTATAAATAAAATGCAGCTATTCTCCATTCTCCTTAAAATGGATTCAATTCATATAGCTAGTATGATTTTATCTTGTGTGTGAAAATGATGGTTATTAAAGTGCTAAAAATTCTTCAGCACTTTTTTCACCCTCCAGCAATGGAAATGTGTTTTTTATTTTACCTTGTCGATCAGATATTTTGCAAAGGTCCACATCCACTTGAATGCACAGGCCGCTAAAACCTGTTTTATTGGTTGAAAATCCACTTTAATCCAGCCAACATGAACTGAACTTTGTAGACGCAATATGTCATCCCTGTCCATCTGAAAACAATAAATTCACACTGAATTTGAAAGAGGTTTGTAGTATCCAACCCAATTAAATTTGAAGCAGCATTTGAAATGTGATACAAGACAAAGTTATAAATGTTGTATGTATTGTTTACCATAAGTAAAATAATATCTTGTTATCCTGAGTTAACACCTAGTAAGACAAAAAAAAACAATAAAAGGGCAAAATCCACTAGGTATTTTTTGACTTTTTTCAGCTATACGAGAAGTTGTTGAAATAATTAAAAGATCGCTTCCAGGATACAGCACAGTCTGGGAATCATTTCTCAACAGCTTGTCTAACTCTATTACAATATTAGAGTTCACTTTAAAAAGTGGCAACCTTATCTTGAAATAATACCACATTTTAATGCATTCAAGCACCAAATTATTTATACCTTAATGCAGAGTTAAGGCTTTGAGCGTTCAGTGTCACAAGGGCTTAATTTACTGTAAGCAATCAAAACACTATGCCTTATGTTCCCACTGATAGAAACATTCTGATCCCAGACCAATATTTTTTCACTATAATGTGATATCGCATACACACCAACAGAAAACGTCTAGAGATCTAACATTCCCTGCAGCTGATTAGGTTCATACCCGGTATGTAGAAATCTCAGCATCAAAATCCTCAAGTGACGGCACGTCTGTATTGGGCTTCACATCTTCGGGCATCAGAAAGGCCCTTTCAGCTTCAATCAAAAGTGTGCTCTGGGATCTCAAAGTGGTGCTCTGCCTGCTTGGAGATCTAAACCAGACATGATTGAAAGGCCATTAGAGTAATCAAAGATTCACCAGGCAGATGTTCTCCACGCATTTATTGGGTGCAACACTCTAACATTTCCACATTAGTATTTAGGGATCCTTTCAGCTTAACTTTTTGCACATGAACAGAAAATGGAAAGGGCTTTCATTTACAGACTACGCAACTCCAGAATCATAAATATGACTGTAATGGTGCCAGTATTAAAAAACAGGCCTGTTTTATAATCTTGTAGTGCAGATTCTGCTCATTTGCAGCTAATAACAATACTTATTAAAACTGTCAGATTAAATATCACAAACCAGTTTTTATAGATGTCATGTAACACTGCAATTATTTTTTTAGGTTTATATTTATGAAATCAAATTAAAATCTGTAAGAATATAAATTTGAATCTTGTAGCACATGTGAGTGTGCTATCATCCATTAAGTGATGATTCCCTTTTCAGCGGTTTTTCAGAAATGAAATTTTGAAATGTGTATTTCTTCTTGTCGATCTTACCTAAAGAAAAGTCCTCATTCATTTTTTCCAGCCTGAGAATATTACCTGTCACTCAGGGTATCCATTAATTCCATGAGGTAGCCAGACCCATCAAACCAGCCCTGACTGTCACACTTCACCCTGCCCACGCCACTCAGGAAGTCCTGGAACGCTTTGTTCACATCTTTCCTCCAAAGGTATGCATACGGACTTAAAACCTCCAGAGTCGTCTAGGGAAAAAGGGAATGTTTGGGAAGCTGGCACTACAAATTCCCTTTGCAGTGCTTGAGTTAATGCAAGAGGAAGCAAGAGGAAAATGACAAACATTCAGCCAGAAGTTGAAACTAGAAGGTTTCTTTTTTATATTGTTCGTGTGGGATTGCCTCATTACCTATAGCTTCTTCTACATCTCAGATTTTAGCAATGACTCCTGTACTACAGAAGGAGAGCAAAGATGGGCAGACATGCTCCTCTGATTCTCTTCTACGCCACTCATCTGTTGATGCTTTCTAAACCTGGACATCCCTGACAGGAGAAGCAGAGCCGACAGGAGGAGTGACACGTCCTTCACCAACGCCAATGCATATCTGCAGGCATTCAGGAAATTGCCAAAGTTAGCATGTATTGATATCCAAGAGAGAATTGCCTGTTGAACTGAATGACTGACTGATCAATCCCAGCCCACTCCTGGAGACACTGCACTTGTGGGTGAGACAAAGCCTAGCCTCAATGATTTAAAATTCTGAAAAAAAAAATTGACAAATATAAACCCATTTGGCTCAGTAAACCCAAAGGGACCTACTTAGTTTGTCAGAGGGCATTATCTCACTGAACGCTTGAAGTTGAATGTACTGTACCTCCTGTGCAAAAAAAACAACAAACACCAACTGCTACATTAATGTTTCAGCAGTTTCCTTCCATAGTAAACCCCAATGGTCAGTACTACACAAAGAATGATGAAGTACAGGAAAGAACAAATCAGGAAGAGAAAGCTTCAGCAATGGTTTGCTAAGAAAGATCGTAATACTTTAATGATATACGACTTACCTGGCAGCCAGCAGTACCCTCCTGTACTTTTTCCAAGATGAGCCCCGTTAATTCAATAACTTCTTTGTCAGCAGCAAGATAATCAAGATAGCTTCCCTGTAACGTGAAGCAAACAGGTTCTTTTTACGTGTGAAGTACAAAATGAATCCCTGTTTCAGTTCCTTGATCACTGTTACTGCTGTTGTTATTGTTTGAAACCTCCAACAGAACAAGAAAAAAAACTGCTACAGAAGTCTTAAACCAGAGTTTTCCACAAAAACAGTTTTGTGATCTCTCTCCAATAGCCTGGGGCATGTTCCACAGAATCAGTGAGATAAAGCAGCTATAAACTGTACAAAAAACAGGACTTTTATAAGGCTTACGGCTATATTCATACTATTGAAGGAAAAATGTTCTAACTTCCTGAGTTCAATTTTCATTGACTCTCAATATTTACTTCTCAAATAGGATTACTATTAATTTGCAGTTAGCAATTAAACTAATGTGAATACATTAAAATATTAATTTCCTATATAAATGATTAAAGTAAGAAGAAACAGCAAAGGATCACACATTTTTTAATAGCTAAATAACAACGAAGAGAACATATACAGTGCTGGTTTATCTCACTGCCCTTTATTCAATCCATCTCAGTAGCTATCCTATAACATTTCTAAATTCTTTACCAAGATGGAAAAATGGCAATGCTTGTCATTATCCAGGGCTCTCATTTCTGTATTCAAGAAATAAACAACATTGATACACAAGCACAGTAAGTGTTTGTTTAACTGGCCGACCTGCGTCATGCTGATATACCTGATCCAGACGTACTGTATACAGAGACCTACAGCAAGTAGGCCAGGGCCTGCAATGGCCTCTGCTGGCGTCTTTTAGGCATTAACTCAAGTAACGTCTACTGGAGTGCATCTACTGGCAGTGGTGACCACTGTGGCAAACAAGGGGGGGAAAGCAGTCGCCAGAGAGGGCTCTCCTTGCACAAATATTGATGGAAGGGATCCCCATTTGTAAATACACATATGGAGGGGGTACCCCTTGTTCTGGCCAACGATGTCATGGTTACCAGCATGTCTCCACCCTGGTCAAACCTCCTACAATTCTAAATTACAAACCGGGAGATTAGTTGTCAAACGGTTTCAAAGAAACTACTCAATAAGACCGTGCAAAAAGGAACCAGGAAACCCTAAGATCTC
This sequence comes from Atractosteus spatula, assembly GCF_055471065.1. Taxonomy (NCBI): domain Eukaryota; kingdom Metazoa; phylum Chordata; class Actinopteri; order Semionotiformes; family Lepisosteidae; genus Atractosteus; species Atractosteus spatula. Next base: position 4,958,424 of record NC_142732.1, on the reverse strand, counting down.
CCATTGTATTTTATCTTAAAAAAAATTAAAAATGGGGCGGTGGCTCTGTGGCTAAGGATCTGCGCCTGTGGCTGGAAGGTTGCCGATTCGTATCCCGCAGCCAGCAGAGGAATCCTACTCTGTTGGGCCCCTGAGCAAGGCCCTTAACCCCAACTGCTCCAGGGGCGCTGTATAAATGGCTGACCCTGCGCTCTGACCCCAAGCTTCTCTCTCCCTGTCTGTGTGTCTCATGGAGAGCAAGCTGGGGTATGTGAAAAGACAAATTCCTAATACAAGAAATTGTATATGGCCAATAAAGTGATCCTGTCTTATCTTATTGTTTAGGATTATGAAAGACAGTGTGAACTGATTTCCCCACAGTCACTTTTTACTCCTACCTGTGCTTGCTGGCAATGCGTCACGAGCAGGGACGCTCTGAGCAGGAAGGTGTCGACACAGTGGCGGGCGTGCTCCAGCAGGCTCCTCTCCACAGAGCTTTCCTCCAAAGGGGGGGAGAAGCCGACCTCCCCCCCGACCAGCTCCACACTGATGCCCAGCACCGGAGCCTGTGGGGAATGATTAATGGGACCTGCTGAGGCTGCCACGCCAGAGCTCCGCAGCAAATAAAGTTTGCGATAACATCTTTAATGGAGCTCATTAGTTCCTGTTATGATCTTTGCGTGAAAAAGATGAAGGGACTGCCAGAGTAAACCCCCTCCCCCCCCCCCACATTTCTTACTCAGGCACAACTCCGGTCATGTTGCTGGGGTTTGGACAGTTTCGGCGTTTGACAGTAAAAAATATTTCTTAATTTAAAAAAGCATGCTGTAAAAACTAGAAACATAAACACACAGTAATGTGTTTCTCTGTTGACCTGACACAATGGCACAATGGCAGAGTATGTGAAAATATTTGAACTGGGCACTCATTTCGCGTGCATTTATTATAGATGGCTGAAAGTATTTTAATGGTATGCACAGTACGTGTCCTACAAATCTGAATTGATATCCAGCCAATGCTCTCAGTCTTACACAGCAAAAACATTTTTTCTATGAGGCAAGAGTGCCTCCTTGTGGTTTTAAGAGAAAAAGTTTTTAAAAAAATATTTTAGTCCTGTCCTAAAATTTTCCAATTTCCACACCTCTGCTGCTTCTTAAAGTCAAGAAGGAAAACCAGAGATAACTGAAAGTTTCTCCTGAACACTAAATTACCGTTCGATCAAGTCGCTCAAGTTCTTCGCACACAGTGTGGCATTAACCAAACAAAATAAAGAAGTAAAGGTGTATTCCATGCTGGAAACATCTCTTTTCAGGATGGAATAAACCTTTACTTGTTCCTTTGCAGCCTACACATGCTGACACAGCTCATGTTTAGAAACTTTAGAAAACAGAAAAACAAAAGGCAGGATGTTTTTGTTCAAAGCAATGACTTCTCAATACACCAACAGTAGTTTAGTATGGAATCTCTTAAAAATAAAGATCTACATTTTAAAAAGCTTTAATAATTCAACTATTTCTCCTTTTGACCTGCAACCTTGTTAGCACAATATAAATTAATCTTAACTAAAGATCTTCTGGTTTATTTTGCACCGTTCGTGGTGGTGCTCAGTGCATGATTTTTTCCCCCACTTCAAAATAAGATCCATGCATTTTATTAAATTACTGAACTTTACAACAAATGCAACCATAAATTATATAAAAAGGATGGAAGTTAAGCTTCATGCTCATGAAATTTTTGTGTCAAATAATGATTAATGAACTCTCAGTTATGCAGGGTTCTCACCTTCTCCTCCAGCACAGTGTTCAGCATGGAGGCCAGGCTACTGAGGGCGACCTGTTTCAGGCCCTTGAGGAGGAGAACGTCGATGTACTCCATGTAGTCCTGCCAGGCAGGGGAGGCCTCACTGATCCCCAAGACAATCAGAGACTCCTGGACCAGACACTGGATCCTGTGGCCATCGCTGAAAATCTGTCTCCCAAGGCTGAGTTCCAGGAGTCTTCTCAAAACCATTTGAGATGACAAAAAAGAAGCAAAATACACACATAAAACATTTAGAAAAAAAAACCAAAATGCTTGAAATGGTTTGAAAGACTGTACAGCTCCCTTCCGTTAAGTAGGTTGCAAACATGATGATGGATGACTGAACGTTTCTCTTGCCTACTATCCTAAAAAGCACAGCAAAACCCTTTCCAGCATCCAGCTAAATCAATGTGATCCTCAACCTGGCTGCAGAGATACTCTCTCCATAGTGGTATTAAATATCCAATGACTATGGCAATCTGTTTTCATAGCTCTTCCATTTCACTTAAAGAAATAGGAAGCAACAGCACATTATCTTTAGAGCCTGAAGGAACACAGCTCCAATGTTCCGCAGAATCGCTATACAAAGGCTGACTCACTCCTGTTGTTGCAGCAGCTCTTGTACAGAGTAAATCCTCTTTGCCTCCCTGTTGGAGAAGACGTCAAGGCACCCACTGGACCAGGCGCTGGCCCGGCGTCCGATTTCATTGCGGTTATTTCTCACTGCGCTGAAGGCGCTATACAGCTGTGAGCACACCAGGGAGGTGGCGAGCTCTACAAAGTCAGCCGTCTCTTCTGTACTCCAGGTGTAGGAGCTCAACCCACTCCTCAGCAGCTGAAACAAATAAACATGCAAGACGTTCTTTGTTCCAGAGTTCCGAAGACATAATGCAAATAATCTAAAACCAGTGGAGGGCAAAAAAAGATTTAAAAGTTTTAGAAAGTTAATATTTTTCATCACAACTTGAATGTTCAGACTCATTGCTCTCACCTCCTCTGCAGCCACCAAGCTCCCTTCCAGCAGTTTTCTTTCAAACTCATTGATGGTCCTCAAGATTTCATTGTATTTACAAACCACAGCCTCCAGCCTGGTGGCCAGGGTTCGGAGTCCATGTGCATCTACGCTCCTCAGCATGGTCCTTACGGGTTCCGACAGCTACAGTTTGCACCAGACCAGAGGGACAAATTTTTCCATTAGCTTTCAATGTTCATCACCGCAAATGACTTAGTTCTCCAGCTACTTACCCAGCCAAACAAAAAAATATTATGTTAATAAAACTGATGATCTATAGAGTGCACATTTTTAATTCTATTGATAATAGAAATGAACAAGATATGACCTTCGGTCAGCAGGTTAGAGCTCCGCTATTTCCAAAAGTTAAATTTTGACAAGAGCAGCGTCTTTTCTTTCAACGTCTGTGTCTATTGGAATGAAAGAGTTACTGTATGTGAGTATAAAGACAAATGACATGAAAGACAGAGGGGCAGAGAGAAGGAAAGCTTTTTTGCAGACATGCAACTGAATTCTGCGTTACACAGAAAGCATTGAAAATAGGGCTGAGACGTACTTTTATGTTAAACGGAGCCTTGCGGAGGAGTGAGGCTTCACTGAGAAGACGAATAAAGTCAGGGTCCAGATTCACCTCCATTGGCTTGAGGTTGTGTTCCAGTTCTCCATGCTGGCTGGAGACAACCTTCAAGAAAATTGTTTAATGAATTTAATTTGCATCAAATCTGAATGCAAAGAACAGCCACCTGAGTCCATGTTATTAGACAGCACGCAACAGTTTAACTTGCAAATCTTGCACAGCTAAGGTAAGGTAAACTGGCTAAACCATATTCCCCCAGATGACACAAGACCATTAAGGAAAAATCTGATATTCTGCATTTTAATCATTCCTTTGAGTCACAATTTGTTAATTTGGATAAGAACAAAAACCTCCCTAAATATATTATAATAATTTATATTTATGCATCTTGCATTGACATAAAATCGTAATTACCAATAATGGCATCTTTGTGGCATTACTAAGGTTAGCTTCAGCAGTTGTCAGCCATGACTCCACTGCATCTCTTTCACACCTGTTGTGAAGATGGAGCAAACAAAATAATGCTTTTTATTATAGTGGACTGTCCCATACAGAGAATATATATATATATCAACAGGTAGATACCTCTCAAGTTTCTCTATGACTTCAGTGTACAAATGTCTCAGTTTCCAGCCTATGTCTCCTTTCAGTGCAAGAGGGAAAACTTCCTTTAACTTCATCATTGGTTCCTGATGAGGAAATCAAAATGTTCTATAGTTAGTTCTAATTCTATGCTCAGCACTACCAATTCTGCTTTTAATGAAAAAAAAGATTACGTCATTCAACACAGCGCAGGATATAGACTCTCCATTTAGCAAAAACAATAAAAAGTTCAAATCCCCCGATACTAAAAGATGGTGAAATGGAATAGTTTTAACAGTGGGTGATTTCTCCTATGCATTTTCAGGGTTTTATCAGTTTTACAGATTTTACAGAACATATCCCAAAGAAATATTGCATCTGCTGATGGCTAACCATGACATCTCTTCATTACTTCTATGAAATGAACCTAATCTGATTTAGATGTTTTACAAAGTTTATGAACAAAATAGAAGCTCAAAATTGAGCTCAAGTCTGTGATGTACTTACAGAGATTCTAGACTGCAGGCCTTTCACCCACAGAAGCCTATTCACAATGGGAGGGGTGTGAGCACTCATGTGTGGGGTCTGGTCTTTCATCTGGTATAAAGTCTTGACATGGTTCACCTCCTCAATAAGCATGTATAGGAGTCCCTCAGCTTGGTCTTTCAGCTGTTCCTGCGAAAGTTTAATAAATTACTGGGGAAACACATCATAACATACAGCAGCAACTATGTTACCTCACCTAGAAGCCTACAGCTACAGACCAAAATGGGGTTTTGATGTCTGTGCAAACTGCTGCAACAAATACTAGTAAAGTTTAGATTTCTGTCCACAGTGATTTTACATTTTTTTAATTCAGCGATCCTGAAATGGAAGCACAGGGCACAAAGCTGATGGCAGGCCAAGATGGGCTCTGGGTGGCTGCACACCCTACCAGGAATTAGAGGATTTCAATGATCAATGGACATTTTTTAGAGATCACTTACAAGGTGAATTGGATTCACAAGTCACAGGTCGTACGTTCATCATGCCCTTTCAAAGTTCTGAGTTTTTAAAAAGAGACACGACAATCAAGTGCTTAAACAAAGACTCCCAGAAATACGAAGGAATGTGACTGGGTTGATCTGAGGTTGACCTGAAGTCTAAGCAACAGTCTAATCTCCCTGCTTTGGGAGATCTTACTACTTAATTTGTAAAGCAAGGGTGAGTTTTCAAGGACTCTCAGCTAGCATCCTGTTTGTTACCTGGACACACTCCCTGCTGATGACCCCCTGAAACACCTCAAGCAGTCTGAGTTGAGAATTTATATTGGGACACTGCTGGAAGCAGACCTTGAGAACGCCAGCAATCTGATGCTCCAACTCCTAAACACCATGTAAATAAAAGCACATATGTTAAACCATTATTTTTACTGGATTTAACTGAACTTTGCAATAGTTAAGGCATGAGACAAAATGTTTTGATAAGAAGATGCTCCTGAAGGGCAAACATCACAACATAAAAAGACAACTGATTATGAGGGTTAGTCTGCTTTTACCTTTATGGTTATTCTGAAGTCAAAGAAGGACTTCTCGAAAGCTTGGTCCTGGGAAGTGGAGAGCATGTGCATGTTCTTGCTGGTGAAGCTGGTGATGGCTCTCCTGTAGGTCTCCTGTATGTCCTTCACCACTGCATCCAGACTGGCCGTCCCAGCTCCCCCAATCTCCGCCACCGTCTCCAGCAGCTGGAAATGATGAATTGTCTCCACAAGCTCCAAAACATCATTACATCTAGGCATAGAAGAAAATGACATTCTAAAAATGTCTATCATGATATTAGAATGGGATTCTAAGGTTCAGAAAGAAAATGAGGTGAGCTAGGTCTTATAGACATAAAATACAGTACCGTCACACAGTAGACAAGAGAGAATAAATACAATTACTGTATAATTATTGTGGCACTACACACAAGGGGCATGGTCGTCTCCACAAAGACGCAATTTTTGTATTTTTTCCTTTTTGTTTTCTTTCGGTTCTCGCTAACCTTACACCGGCACCTCCGCCCCCTCAGACGGGGCGTCGACTTATACCAGTACTCACCATGGCTCCTCCCACTGCCACATTGCTACATTATACGGTGTAAATACACAGGATATACGTTTCTTAAAATGGTTCACTATGAAGTTGTTTCCTATGCTCTATGAAAATGGGTAACAGCCTTTGCTTAAGGCCTTGTAAGTTAAAAAGGTATATGACTGGAAAACAAATAGAGACCTCTCCATGAATAAGTTCATGCTCTGAAAGCAAGGTGCACCATGGGATGGCCAAGGACTGCTGATCCATTCCTCGAATCCCTCCTCTCTCTCTTGGCCCGGGAACTGCCATCCCCGCGTTGTGAACTTGGCCGACAGCGGTCCATAGAGCTTGGCACTCCACAAGGAATCAGACGGCTTCCTTGGCCTGTTTCATGTTAATGAAGAAATTGGGACCCATGTCCTGGTCACACCATATTCTCCAAGAAAATCTACCACTTCACTGTCTTGATAAATTCAATTTATTAAGCCAGTCTTTAGTCTTTTTGGGTCACAGACCTTTAATCTGATCAGCACACCAAAAGGGCTGAATGACTGCATAATGTGAAAAGTAATATGTATTTAATTCAGGATGCAGATGCCAAAATAAGTGAAATGTTTTATATAATGGTAGTTTCCTATTTTTTTTAAAAGCTCCCAGCATTGAAACAGTAAGAGACACAAAGAGATACTGAAGCAGGTGTTACTCAGCTTCATCAGAAATCATCACTAACATTTAAATCTGATGGCGCAATTGTACTTTTACAAAAAGTGCATGGTCCATATTGATAAAATCACCAGAGTCAAATTGCTCAGGTTTGAGGTAACAACTATCTTTCCAGGAGCAGAGGAAGTCATCTTACTTGAATTTTCTGTTGGATAAACAGGTGGATGTACAGTAATTGAATTACTGCATGTTTGTGGACATGCAAATTGATTATACTCTTTAGAATAGTTTGAGACAAAACTGACATGTTTGCTTAGAAAATAATCTTCATCCCTGCCATTTTATTTTTAATTTCTTACATAATGGATGAACTTGCCTTCTTATTGTACAGCACCAGGATGGAGGGATTAAACAATCTGTTTCAATGTGTGAGATAAACCACAAACCACATCTGCGTTAAAGGTATAGGATTCACCCCTTCTAAATCAGTCATAGTACAAATATTGCAACAGAGCCTTACATTTTGTGCAGGGTTTCTTCAGCCTTCTTGGTATTGATTTCATCTGCCTTAGCTTTCACATCTAGGTAACAACCCCGAAACGTAGCACACGCTTTAAGGGCACCTTTCAGCTGATGAAAAGACTGAAGAAAATAGTATGTTTTAGTTACGACATTTGAATGACTCTGCCTAATCATCATAACTTCAAGCACTGCATACATGAAAAAAGTGTTACTTCATACAATTTCAATACTCAAATGTACACAAAGGACCATAAGGGATGACTGCCTATTTGTTTAAATTTTAAACATCTGCTTTACTTACACTTGATGGGTCCTTCAGAACATCATATCCAATGATTCTGACTGCCACGTTCGTGATTTCAGTCGCCACTGAATTCAGCAGGCTCACAAAAACCTTCGGCTGATGGTAGTATCTTCAAAACAATTGCAATCCAATTTTAGTTTCCATATTCAAATTGTACAAAAAGCATTTCTTAAAAAAAGGTTTTAATAATCAGTTTTGCTAACTTTGTACTTTCCACTGACATTGACCAATTGAACTTCTCGCATCAGCACGACTTTGTGAAGGGCTTTGAAATGGTGCTCAGTCTGAAAAGGTTTTTCCCTGAAGTCCTGTGAAATAAAAGCTGATTGACATAAATGTAAGGTTTAGTGCCCGTATACTGATCTTCTTTACTGACTGTGCACACACAACAGCAGTACACTGGCAAGCTCTTAATACCTTGAATGAGTCCACACCAGGAGCAATGTGTGAACCAGAGGAGGAATATATTTCATCATCTCCGGTAAAGGATCAGCAGACCTCAGGAGCTCAAACCAGCGCAGCAATGAACCAAGAAACTGCATGTTTTCTTCTGCTTGAGAAAGGGCCTAGATGTAGAGACAGAGAAGTCACAGTACTTAAAGGACTGTAAAGGCGACAGTTATCTATTATACTCTTTGCCAAATCTGCTCTTCAAAGAAAAAACAGACGTACAGAAATATATTCAAAAGACGAATGCACAGACAGCTGATATAATTCCCTACTTTAAGCTGAAATTATTCACTCAAAAACACTGATACACTACAAATGCAGCATCCTTAAAAAATGCAATTTTACTTAACTGGCAGTAATAAAAAAGTAGGTTTGACATTCGAACAGATAAATAAAGTTGTCGGAACAAACTGGTCTGACCTTATCAATGTCTTTGCACATCGTTTTCAACGCAGGGACATATGTGCTGTTAGCTTGCTCCAGGGTGGTGAGGATTTCCCTGGCTGCATCGGAGTCGAGCTGAACATTGAGGTAGTGCAGGTTCTGTATGTGTCTCTCCCACAGTGCTTCCTCCTGACAGACACTCGCTTCTGAACCTTGATGTGCAAGCAGAGCCGTGGGATCGTGCTTCAGCACCTCCTGTCACAACACAACTGGATTAAGACACGGGCTTCTCCTTTTTCCATTCTGCGCCTGCCTGATTTTGGGGCATTTTCTAACAGCTTTATCCAATTTAGGGTCACGGGGAACCCAAATCGGGACCCCTGCTGGGATGAAACCCACATGAATATGGGGAAAACATACAAACTCAGATAGCAGAGAGTATCCCAGCTCCAAAACTAAACCCAGGACCCCAGCCCTGTCAGGTAGCAATGTTAACCACCACACCCTGTGCCTCCTGATTCTAGAGTAATTCTAGAGCAATCCGAGTTTATTGCTTTTCATTCTTTTAGTTTATTGTTTTTTTTTTCCCCTGCTATGAACCTACTGTGATATAATGGATCATTAATAAATCCTTATCCATACCTCAATGGAAAGCTTGGGCTTGGCTTTTATACGGTATGCCCTCTAACACAAAAGATATCTGCCCCTCGTGATTATTGCCACACGAGTAAAAAAATTGATTCACAAAAAATTAAAAACCTACTTTGGACTATGGAAATAGGTCAGTTTGTTACATATAAAAATAAGATGTTTAAGACTACCAACTTTCACATCTGATGACTTCTAATTTATGCAAATAAAGCAAACAATAAAGAATGAAAATAATAGAGTGGGGTCTTAACAAAATGTACCACTTCAAGAATCAATACTAAAGCATTACCTTAACCTGTTTGATCCATCCAATGACAGTAGACTCGAGCAGGTGAATGAAGGCAGCATGACTGACTGGGGACACTCTTGCCTTTGTCATCACTTTCATAGGAGGAATGGGAAGTACAACAGAGCCCTGCAGGGTGTCAGATAATATCTCAGGGGATGTGGAGAAGAAAAGCCAGCTATGTTCTGACTGACATGCAGCTAATGCATCCTCTGCCCTCTCTGTGCAAGATCCCTCCTGATGACTCAAGGTCTCACATTCACACAGCCATAGGGAAGGTCATCCATGAGCAGACTTTCCTTTTAATTATGTGAGCGCTAATGAAGGCTCATACTGTTCAACTAAATGTATGGTAACATTTGTTTTCTATATTACTGTTTAACTGACTGAATGCACGACTGTGCTTGCTATAAAAGAAACAAGGTAATAACAGCAGGTTAAACGATGTAGTCAAATTAATTTAAAATGGTTCTTAGCAACATGTTAAAACAACCAATTATGTTTCCTAGATACTGTAAACTGCAGTAATATCAGTTAAGAGTAAACACAAAAACAATAGAAGCCTTTTTTATTTTTGCAGGCTTCATTAACATATGATCTCTAATGCATAACGCCTGGTAAGAGAAGCTGTCTATAATGATATTGTCTATCTAGTTACAGCTAGAAAGTAAAAAAGTGGATTCCTCTGTGGATGCTTTATTTAAGAAGATCTGCAAGTTTTAAAAAATAATGCGGTGCCTAACATCCCATAAACCCTGTTCATGGTATTTCAGAAACATTTAATTTTTATACAGTATCTAAAATTAACCATGGAAATTCACAGATTAACAGATGGAGCTTACCTTAATATGACCTCTAATCATCTCAAGCTGTCCCATGAATCTGTGCGACACGCCCAGGAGCCCAGCTGTGTTCAGATTGAGAGACCTGACCACTGAAGACTCCCCCCTGCACAGCAGAGGCATATACACCTGGTGCAGCAACAGATCCAGGTGTTTAAGGGGGTTTTTGCTGGTGTCCAATACAGTTACATTGTCAGCTAAGGAGAAGAAAAACAAGCTCTTTCATAACTACTGAAGAAAGTGATTGTTCATTGTTGGGAGAGCCCACATCTATGTCCCTGGGAAACAATTGATAGACCAAACAAATCTATTCTTTATTTCTGCTGACTTTAGTCATGGAATAAACTGAGAGATTAAATATTTGTATGGGTGATTTACAAATAATTTACATAATTAAATCAGACTCGGTGATTTAATTATGCTATTCAAAAATGCATTAAAGCAATACAGAATGTTTCGGACGTGCCAGTTCTTAAATGAGATTTGACTGAACCTCTGCGTGTCATTCTATCAATGACCCTTCATTTTTATTAAGATTTTGGACAGCCTCGGGCTTCAAACTAAAAGCATCAGAGTGCACGATTTCAGTACTTACCTATATTTTCAATGGTTAGCTGTGTGGCAGTTTTGGATTTCACAAAGACAACGCATTTGCCCTGGAGAGCAGAAGGTGGGGTAGGAGTTGCTGCAAGAGGCCCTTTTGTAGATGTGCTGAACACAAACAAGCTGTGGATATCTTCATTCTTCAAGAATTCGGAGATGTTTGCCCTGTCATAGATCACAAAATAAGACAAACACAACAACGTAAAATGATTCAGGTGGGTAGCTGCGTCAGCATGCGTAGGCTGCAATGGAACAAGAAAAAGGTTTATTCCCTGCTAAAAAGAGAAGAAAGAAAACGCAACGTTTCAGCCGTGGAGCCGAGAAGGCTCCACGGCTGAAACGTTGCGTTTTCTTACTTCTCTTTTCAGCCTGGAATAAACCTATTATTTGTTCCCTAAAGTAAAATGGACTGTATCAGAAGCATACAGCACTGTCTCAAGATGGCAGCACTCTACCCATTTTGTAAGAATTTAATTTGACTGGCCATTTTCTCACAGTCTTAAACTGTTTTTTTTATGTTGGTTAGGGCTATAATTCACTGCTTCCCAAACGTTCCATCACAACACCTTCAATTAGCTGCTTCTGTAATTACACAACCATTTTTTAAAAATCACTGTGGATTTAAAAACTAAATAAACACGTGAACCCGCTTCTCTCGGTGTAAGAGCTTATTTATGATATACGTTACACAATTACGAGCTGTTAAGGAATCTTGTTAATCCTTAACAAGACAACGGTCTAAGACGTTAATTACCTATATTCAGAATGGCTGAGGAGCGCTTTGATTTCCTCCGACTTCGGCTTCAGAGACGACGTAATTCTCAGCTGCAGCCAATAGATTATCTCATCCATTTCAACTTTTACAACAAACAAGAAAATCATTTATATTAATTAAAGGAGGCAAATGCATCAGACAATACAATCTGGCGGTATGTGATATTCAAAAAGTACAATTGTATTTTCTGAAGGTCCGTGTAACTGCCTTAGTTTTTACTTTGCAATAGATCAAAAGCTCGCGTCACTTACTTCCCAAATTATTTTAGCAGATTTTATCTGGGCGCTCGACGGTCGGCTTTCTCTCGTACAAATGCTAATCTGAACTCGAAATGATTTCGGAATCAGATGTGTCTTTTCTGTCCAGCTGAACACAATGGGAAAACTTGTTTGGGAACTGCAAACATGTTAAGGTGCGTCGCGTAGCAACTGACACTAAACTGACAGCTTGGGATTTGCTTTACTTGACTTCTGTTGAGGTTTTCAGAGAAGCATTTGCAGCCGAAACATTTCAACCTATATTTTTTTTATTAATGTCCTTGAAGATGTCGCCGCAACATGATTCCTGCAGGTAATCTGTTTTACAAATGTGCAGAGCGTTTATCGGAGTTTTTTAAAGCACGTTTATACACTAAAGTATAACGCCTGAAGACGCAGTCCTTGGTGGGGACATTCAAACGATAGCCAGTTCAAATAATCCTTGAAAGTAGTCGGAAGACCTTGATTTGTAAAAACATGTTCCAGACGTTTGCAGTAGTATTATGTCATTTGCTGTCATCGGAAATATAAGGAGATATCTAATAAAATAAGAGTATTAAATCCAAAACTAAGCCTAGTGCCTAGCTAGACGCTTATCATGCAGGAGTTTGTCACGGTATCCGTAGCGTTAATTGAGAGTAGTTTACACCACGCTGATTGGGATAGAGTCCCAGTTTTAGCGTTAACTCGAGCAATACTGGAGTACTCCTTTGGAACACTGGGATGGCCTGGAGCAACTAATAGTGTCTCACTCACTCATGATAGCATTATATATCATTATGCAATATGTATACTGCAACGATATTGTGACCTTGCAGATATAAGCCCATAGCCCTTAACCTATTAATAACATTATTATTATTACTTATGATAATAATACCTTACACTTATATAGCACTTTTCTGGACACTCCACTCAAAGAGCTGTACAAGTAATGGATAATCCCACTGTCACCACCAATGTGTAACCCCCACCTTGATGATGCGACAGAAGCCATAGTGCGCCAGTACACTCCCCACAAACCAGCTATCAGTGGGGAGGAGAACAGAGTGATTCCTAGAACCAATTCATAGATGGGGATTATTAGGATGCCATGATTAGTAAAGGCCTGGGGCAAATTTGGCCACCCTACCCCTACTTCTCTGTTATAGGTAAAAGAATTGGTTCCTGTTCTAGCACACTTCCAGCTGGTGCTAGACTATTATTAGTGCAACAGATTGCAAAATGTCCCTGAATCTTCATTTAAGTACTGTGCTTCCTTCTGTCAACATTTTTGTGAGCATGCATTTTGTATTTTTGCCCACTGGGAAACAGCTAGGAAGATGTCAAACAATATTTCCCGATATCAGTTTTAATTATCGCTATTGCCAAGATCACTAATAAATGCAAAGACAAAACGCAGACATGTATTGTTTGATACAAGCGTGTACATATTCATTCTCACATACAGTAAAAGCACTTACACTGAAGGAGGCTCAAAGTAATTTATGAATGTTTATTTTTTTTGCAGCAGCTACTAAGAATCAATGCATTTTATTCTTAGTCAACAAAGAGACAAAGGACTGGCAAGGACATAATAAGGAGCCCTTTGAGTAAATGAAGAGGAATAAATGTTGAGTTTCTGACTTTTTTAAAAATCATGATCATCTAACAAAGGTGAACCCCTTTCTTCCGGATTTCAGTCCCGCCCGATGTCGTGGGTGATCTTAGGCCGGTCGATGCGGTACACGAGCTCGGCAGGCAGGAAGTAGCCCAGATACTCCACTGTATCTGGGGTGGTGTCAGTGTAGTAGTGCCCTCCTTCTCCATGATGACTAAAGCAGTGGGTGTGTTCAAGTCGCAGGTCCAGTCCCTGCAGAGATGGGAGAAAGAGTCTGAATATAGGGGGCGTGAACATGGGAGGCACAAGTCTGTCTGTTCTTGGCCAGTGAAGTAGTAGGGAGACCAGTTAGCTTCCTTGTGGTTACGATGTGACAACACCTTGGAGGATGCAGAGCACTCAAAAGAAAATTCTCATGAACACAGCAATCTTCACACAGGCAGGCACCCAAGATAGAAATCAAATGTTGAGCTGCTCTTTGATTGTTTTGTCTTAAAAATTATTTCTACACATTTTTTTTTCAAATACACCTTTTCAGGTGGACTCTAAATAGAGCAAGAATGCTATATCAGAATACAGATATTTGCTGTGTAATGTTTGCAGTGACAAATCTTTGGTGAGGTCTTATATGCCTACAGAAAAGAACTGTATTGCAGAATAGATGTGGTCAAGATCTACATACATATACTGCAAATGCACATTTGCATTAAGCATTCTGCTGCTTCTACTTTCCTAAAGCACAGCTAATTAAAATGCTACTAACTTTTCACATTTTTAGAAACCTCATGGACAGGTTTTACTCACGGGATCCTGGGACACGAGCACCGACTGGCAGATGAGCGGGGCGCTCATTTCGAAATGTTTCAGCCACTTGTTCACCTCCTCGCCCGTGTGGAGAGGGCACGCGGAGAATTCTCGGGGCTGCAAGCATCAAGCAGGACAGAAAATCACAGCCAGCCTGCGCTGTTGGTGGGCTGCTCCTTTTATTTCCACAAACAGAAAAGCACTCGTTCCGTGTCGGCGCTCTGAACTTCTTGACAAGCGCTCGTGGGTGAAATTGTTTAATCAGCAGCGCTACAAGCTGCAGCAGAATGTTTGAGCTGCAGGAAAAAAAAATCTCTCTTTTTAAGAATGTTTTTGGAACAGACAAAACACACTGTTAGCCTCAAAAAACTGCGCAAAACATTCTGACGTGAAGGCAAAGCTCAGATTCATAAAATGAGAAATTCTAGATGGAATGGCTAACTGGAATTTTTACCATAACATGAGTCTTGGCTTTCCCTTTCTGAATCACAAAGGTTCCTCCCATTGCAATATATTTGTCATTGTAATGCATCTCTAGTGTCTTCCTCATACTGGTCACGAGACTGATCGCTCCAGTTCTCCTGCTGGCTTTTACTTCTATAACCTGTTAAAAAAAAAACATGGTTTAAAGATTGCCAAAGCTGTTCATTAATGATTGTCTGGAGTAACTCATGTTTAGTTTCTGCTACAGAAAACAAAAAGGATCTTTGACCGTGAACTCATCCTCATCTGCAATAATATTGCAATAATTCTATCCTTCTTAACCACAAAAATCATTATGCAAGAGCGATGTGAATTATGCCTGACAGTAAATATCAGGCAAGCAATTTTCATCTTGGTCCTCTCTCTTCCAGAAATACCTTATCAAATATACACACATGTATCAGTGACAACTCTGAGTCTGTCGAATACAATGCTGTCTTCATCCTTATTTCTTCTCATTTCTACCTCACCCCACAGAATCTGTCACTTAAGCTAATGGAACTCCTACTTTCTAACCCCAACACTGTTCGTAGATTCAATGGGATTCTGTATTGCATGATCACATGCCCATGACACAATACTAAAATAGAAGATCAAATTCAAAGTGTTAAGTGGGCAGTGCAAAGCTCAGGTCCCACTTGTATTAAGACAGAATAGCATTGCTTAAAACTAGGTGCCTAACCACTAACCAATAAACAGTGGTCATTGCATCATATTGAGAACAACACCTGCCATGCTCCTTAGCACCTCATACAGCCTTCAACAGTTCTTGCCTTTCCAGATTTCCCTTCGCATGCGTAAAGATTAGCAAGGAGTCCAAAATCACAATCCTTGAACTTATCGCTGTATTTCTCCAGCAGGCATTTGTCATCAACCGGATTGATAGATGCGTAGTAGCTCCTGTTCACTGCTGACATCCCATCATTTTCTGTTCGAACCAGAGGTATCAGCTGGAAGAGGAGACAGAACCTTAGAATACAGAATTGTGGGACATTGCAGAACGGCTTTGCAGAATTCATAGCTCCATCTCACCATCACATTCTCCACTTAATAGTGCTTTATAAAATGTGTTATTGTTTTATCCGACTAATAGGTTTCTTTGTGAGTAGATTTCTCTAGTTAGTAAATTTCATCTTCAGCAAAAACAAACTGAACCAAATCCCACACCTTCTTATTTGTTTGGGTACATTACTCTTACAAAACAGTGCAGCTGCTTTATTTCCAGATTATTTAAAAGCTTTGTGCCTCTTTATCATATGTTCTTTTGTTCCTTTGAGGGATTCTCATGTGATTATAAAATTGCTCAGAAAGGGGTTTTAAATTAGAGCTACAGAACAGGACCACTCGACCTGTGGCCTTTTCATTTCCCTGGTGTGACAGAATTTTGCTTCAGCCAGAACCGAAGGTATCAGATTGCGAATCAACCAGACTGCAGTAACAGCCTGGGTGCTGGCTGCAGTAGAATTCTGCAATGGAGTGGAGCGGAAGTAGCACAGCTCTAGAATCATGTCAACAAACATTACCTCAGCGTTCATTCCTACACTTTTAGATGAAGTGGCCCCTGCCCCAAGAATGAACGCTCCAGGTAGTTCTACTTCCTTAGCAACAGTGTCCATGTCATAGACCTAGGAGAGAAAGAAAGCCTACAGTTCACTCCGCGTACAGTCTTTCCTGAACTACACAAAACCGAAGCGCCCTGGTCTCAAAACACAACTCACCAGCATGGGCAATAATCTTACACGGTATCTGTTTTTAGGCAATGAGTCAGCAGGGTTGGCTTAATTGAACCTTTTGTACTGCAGATGAAAACAACATTCTTGAAACTTCTTTCCATCATAAAAGAGAGAACAAGCCAGCCACTTTGCATTGGTTTTGATATCTGAAGCAATGCACTTGCCATATAGAATTCCTTTCGTAGGTGAATGAAGCACCCTGCCGTTATAACAGATATTTTAGACTCTAACCTTATCCAGCTGTGCCACGGGAATCAGATATGGCACACCTCCTACATCGGTTATCCGAGGTTTACCACAAATTCCTGTCGGGGAGAACATACCAGACTCTGAATGTTTAATTTTTGTATTGATTCTTGCATTCAAGAAGAAGAAATAAGATTAAAAGCACACGAAGTGTTTCAGTAACAGGTGACAAAGCATTTCTTGTCTCACATTGCTTCGGGTGTTAAACTAACTAAACAATAAGGAGCTGAATCCCAGCAAACAAACTGGAGAGATTACTGACTTACCCTTGGCTGGAAACCTAAATGGATCCTGGGAAAGATCTGGACATTCAACCACAGAAACGTGCACATCAGCGAAGTTTTCCTTCAGTCCATTCTGCAACACTGAAAACCCCAAAATATGGGATGATATTCTGTCAGCTCAATTTGCAAAGAAAACAAGACATGCTTATGCATTGTTCAGATATCCCGTTAGATAAAAGCTAAAAGGGAATAATTATGCAACTGAAGTAGTAGAATATGCACAATATACAATCTAGTTGTTATGATGATATGAAACGATTCCTTAAGGAGGAACAATGAAAGTTTTAAAAGGAACTGCATACCTTCAGATAATTCCTCTAGTTTTGGGACAAAGAGCTCAAACTTTTCGGTCATTTTGAATTCAGCCGTTCTTCTTGCTAAATCAGCAGAGGTTGAAGTCCTGAACTAGGGATGGCCAACTGTAAATTGTGATTGGTTGTCTTTTTCCCTTATTTTGACTCCGAGTACTCTTTCTTTAATATCCAGCAGGTGGCGCGAAACACTAAGAAAATAATTTTACAGGCTGCGTCTCATTGACACGCATTTGCTGAGACCCATCACTTTTCACAGAAAGAAACAGCTGTCTCGGGTTTGTATGTAGTTTTGCAACTGCTATAAACTCGGTTACATTATAACACCATTCTTTTGCATACGCTTTTGAATTCGTTCGATTGAAAAAAACTTCATACAACAATGTGTGGAATTCTCATTCCAAAAAGACTGTATTAAAACTAATAGTATTTTCTCTTTAAGATTTGTATATTAAGTTATTTGATCAGTTCCTTCTCGAGCAGGTTTTAACAAAATCAAAATAACCTGGGCGTTGGAAAGCAACTCGGTTTATGTTATATCCAGATGAGTTTAGTTTGTAAAATAATTATTTTAAATCAGAACTCGGATCTTAAAAACCACGCACGCTTTGAAGGAAACGGATTGCTAATGGAAAATGTTGCAATATCACCTGATATTCAAACTCATGAATGGTATTGTCAAAATGAAATTAGAGGACAGATGCAGAGTCAACACTGGTGAAACACGAACGAAACATGAACCACAGGTGGAAATTAAAAGTCCATTAAAGAGCATGAAGCATTTCTTTTCATACTGGAAGAAACGCCCCACGCATAGTAAACCGTCAAACGACTGGATGAGATTTTGGTATCAAAACGTAACTCAAAAGAAACAATATGGGCCGAATGGAATCTTTCTGCGATATTTATGTTCTTTTGAAGTATGTCTTTGGTTTACTTATTTAATTTAAACACGTTTCAGTTCATTAAATATTCATTGGTGCCTGTCTTAATTTGCTCCTAGTTCAATGCGCAAAACAAGCTTTTAATAATGCGTTTTGGTTTCATGAAACTGTTATCTACACCCAAGTATATGTACTGAAACGTAACGTAACGACGACAGTCACCGATAGATGGAGTTGAACTCATGAGAAGTGTTTTTGTGCTTGCAGAATGAAACTCTGAACTCATAGTTTGTGTATGGTTGTCCATCAGACGATATCATAGAATCCCCGGGTTGCGTTCAAGATAAGTTTCTTACTAACTTAATAACTCAAAGTTTCTTCTGATTCAAGTTTCTGATGCTGTACAGTGTGCATTAGTGTGATAATTAAGACGCAACTCCAACAGGGTAATAAAAGCTAATGAAAGTTAAACTTTTTTATATATCAGCAAATAAACACAACGGATCTCCAAAAATGACGCAGGTTGAAACTTTCCAATATTAAAATTTTCCACCAGGTTTGAGTGTCTAATATTTTGGATGTGACCATGAGTACTCATTGTGCCATCTGTTGTGTCAATGGTAGAATGAATACTGAAGTACTATAATGGTTGCATTGCAGTGCAAATGTTTCTACATATTATTTCACCCATCTTTGGATTTTTCATCCGGTAGTGTGATTGGGTAGCTTCTCAACTTAATTCATGTTTTACTATTAGATAATATTTTTCACGAGTAGGTCTTTTTTATTTCATGTCGCAAAGTTTAGGGGTTAAACGATGTGAACGAATTATGTTCATTTACAATTATTTTGGAATCTACGTTAAACTCCTGCTTTGTCCAAAATGTACCCGTTTGTCCTTGTAAGTACAATGTGTGACTGTATTTTATACCTGGAAATTAATCTGTCATTGTACCTACTGTAGCTCACATGCACGTTGTAGCACAACTATATTAATAGCGGGCATTCCACACCTCCTAAGTAGGTGGCGCTAGCAGATAAAATGAGCAATAGTTCTGCTATAGTTACACATTGTCAACCATAGCTCTTCTGTTTTGAATTCGCAGATGCCCCCATAGTCGAGTCGATTTGCAGAGATTATTTCTCTTTCAGCAGCGATTACAGAAACGGTTCGCTGAAACTCTCCTAAATTCCATCATGCTCATCGTGATAAACCGAGTCAAGGTACAATAATATGCGTGTATATGCATATGTAGCGCCAGGTGTCGGAGATTCACGTGTGTTAATACAGAGCTTATCCTGTCTTGCTTCAGTGCTTTTAAAGTTTCTTCACCCTGCGTAGACACAGTGTTGCAGGTTTTACTGTCTGCTGTGGGTAGAGTTTTCCTGAAAGGCTGAAGTGCGTTTAGTTGAAACTGCTGTTTCGTGCGGGGTGGGGTGGGGTATAGGTTTTCCAAAATAAATTCAGATCGGAGGCTTGCAATCATAATAGACACGGAGGGGGGGGCAGGTTCCTAGTGTGAAGCGCTTTATCCATGTTTATTTTCATTCCTAGAACGGCACACTTACATCATAATGCGTAGATATTTTAAGAAGCATTAATGCCCTTTTTTGGTCCAGAAATCCTCGTTTTTTTAACCGGGTTATACGGTAGAGTAATGTACATACAGGCTGCATGTGCATTTTGTCAAGTTCTGTTTTGTTTCATTTTCAGGGACAACTTCCTGACGCGGCATAACCCCCCGAAATGGGCTACGTGCTTTTTTTTCAGACCAGAAGGAATTGAAGGGCGTTAGGAAATGGAAGGGGATTGTAAGAACATGTCTATGTAACGCGACACCGCCCGTCAGACATGGCCGCTTCTGACAGCGACGTGACCTATGTGTCGGACATGGAGAATCCCGCAGAGCACTCCCAGGATGGCATTGTGCCTGAGACGGAAGAGATCGTTATGGACACTGAGCCAGAGCTTGGAGCCATCTCGGGCATGATGCCATGTCACACCAGAGACAATGGAGCGGCAGAGTCCACAACATGTGTCACGAGTGCCCCTCAGAAACCACCTGCAGTGTCATCAGATAGGTGAGAGCAAGCTGGCATGATAATAATAATTGCTTACACTTATATAGCTTTTTTCTGGACACTCCACTCAAAGCGCTTTAAAGGTAATGGGGATCCCCTCCACCATCACCAGTGTGCAGCCCCCACCTGGATGATGCGACGGCAGCCATAGTGCGCCAGAACGCTCCCCACACATCAGCTACATCACATGATGTTGGCAGTCTTGTATTTAAACCCCAGTTAGCTTCTATAACAATAACAGCCTTGTTTATTGGAGCACAAATAAAGATACAGAGGCAGTGGGTGAAAAAAACACAACCAAGTCACTGGTGCAAGGATAGGACTGTACAACGCATCCACCTTGCGTGTTGGCAGAGGCAACCTCGACAGTGACCTGTTTCTGGACTAAACGCATCTACACATCTACTGCTACATCTGTTCTCTTTCTTTTTCTTTTTCTTTTTCCCGTTTACAACCACTTTTTGTGCAATATATGCCAGGGACCTGTGCAATACATTTATATTTATATCTATAGTTACATCTATATTTATATTCATATGTGTGATATGAGTGTGATACGATTTTCTGTGTACTGTTCTGTTCTAGTTTGTTCTTGTGAGTCCGGACTGTGAGTAACTCTTGTATTGTATTGTATGTATTGTACTATTATTATATAATTCGTTACACTGTGGCTGTGTTGTGTGTGTTAAGCTGCTGTTGCACTGCAATTTCCCTCACGGGATCAATAAAGTATCTATCTATCTATAGTCAAATACTGTGTACTGGACCTTCTGATCTGTTCCAATGCAGGATAAGTGTCCAGTTACTTCTAATTAAGTAGCTTGTTGTGTCAAAGACCTATGCTGGGATTGTTTGTTGTTGTAATACTTTTCTCTTTGTACAACCAAATGTCTGAACAACAAGAAAAGATTGAGCCAAATCTAAAAAACAGATACCTCCACTCCACTGCCTTTATGTGTCTCTGTGTGTTTTGACGTTGCCTGTAGGTATCTGTGAAACGAGCCCCTGTCTGTTGGGCGGGAGGGTGTTGACGTCTTCATCCTGTCTTTCAGCGAGTCCGATGACAGCCTGTTTCAAACGCAGTGCAGTCCGGGGGTCTTGAGGAGGGGGAGACGGGAGCGCCCACAGAAGGACCGCGACCTCGGCGATGGGCGAGGGGGGACGGGGGCCCTGGGCGGGGGCGAGAGCGATGAGAGGGAGAGCCGAAGCCCAGACGGGACGCTGCACAAACAGAGGGCCTTACACAAGAGGCCTGCCAAGACCAGCCCTAGGCCAAAGCAGAGAAGGGAGAAGGTCAGGAAGGTGATGATCTGGAAAGGGCTGGAATTCCCTTTCCTCGGAGAGTTTTACAGAATGAAGCACCTGCCCAAAAGCAAGATCTTAACCTACGAGGTAAAAAAAAAAACGGTCATTTCCTCTCGATCTGTTGATTGTCTTTAATAGCTGTAAAAAAATTAACAGTCAGTGCTGATAGAACAGGACAAAGGTCTTTTTCTTTGAATTGCCAGAATTGTCTCATTGCACCTATTCTTTTGTCACTTTTAGTCTGTCAGATGTAACAGAATTCATGTCATTGTGAACGGGTTTTTTATGTTGTGTCTGAACATTGATCAGATACAGAACAGTCCCCTCCCCCCCCCCAGTTTTCTTTATTACACTGTTCTGATGGAAAAGTGGATTCATTATTATGATAAAAAATTAGATGCAGATCAAAGAGAGACTTACACAATTGTCCTACCAGTCATTGTTACATTCTGAGTGATCACCACCCTTAATATAGAGTAGATAATGTATTTTGGTGAATTCATTGTTTATATTTTTGAAGTGATGTTTAGTTTTTTTATCCAAATGCCATTCAAATTGTCATGAGAATGTAAAGGCCAACAATCTATAAAAGAGAGGAGACCAATCTATCCTAGTTAATCAATAAGTAGTTAATCTGACAAATCTCAACAATTTCTTGAAAGAAGCCAGCGTATTGGCTTCAACACCGTGGCTGTGCAGCTTGTTCCACAGTCCCACTACCCTTAGTGTAAAGGCCTGACTCCTGTTCTTTGTTTAAAGAGCGCTTCTTTGTAGGTTTTGCTTGCACCCTCAGGTTTGTGTTTCACTGTTTATTCGGAAGAAATTATTTGGGAATGGATTTTGAATATTGGGTTTAGGTCACCTCTTAATCTTCTGTGTTCAAGACTAAAAAGGTTCAGTTCCTTCAGCCTGTCGGTTTAGGGACATACGAGAGGAGGCCATCTATCTCCTTTGGAAACAGTTAATTAGTTGAAGGATGTTATCCACCCTTTTCCTGAAAGAAGCCAGGGAATCTCTGCATCAGCTTGCCTGTACGATATCCTGACCAATAAGCACAATGACATAAGATCACCTCCCAGGCATTACAAAACGGGTGTCAAATTTCACGATATTTTGACATTTAGTATTATTTTTCCACTATTGTTGAACAGCAAGCGGCACTCGGAGGATTTCTGAAGTGCGTGATAAAAGTCAAGGGTCGGAGGTGTCTCAGCAGTCTGATCAATTCGCCGAGTACGGTCTGCGCCGCGGATGGTTACAGTGGCCTGGAAGAGAAGAGAGCAATCTCTCCCACGCCGGAGCCGGAGTAAGTCCGTTTTGTGTGAACTGGGGAAAAATGCAGCAAGTGTGATCCCCGTGTCTTCTAAGTTGTACATGCTCCGTTTTTTATTTCAATAAAAAAAAAATCTTATTGTATTGTGACGCTAAGCGCTGGAATTCTGTTGCCTTCTTTGGGACACTCGGAGGTAGACAGTTTAATATCTAGCTTTGGGGAAGTGCTTCCTAAGTGATACTGTAAATTTCCTTTTGCTAGGAAGTGTTTTTTATTTTTGGAATGAAGTACCTGATCTTGATGGGTGGCTTAATTGTGGTTTGTGCTCTCTCCTTCCTGTGTGTGTTTGTGAATATCCAGAGCAAGAGATCAGTCTGAGGATGACCACAGAGATGATGTCAAACTAGTGGTAACGTTCTCTTTATTATTGTCTTACATGACATTTATTTACACTGCCTTAAACTAAAGCAGTACCGTCCTGTATAGTAAATCATGACATGGCGTGATCTGTAGGATTAATTGCTTTTTTCCTTATGTCATTTTTAGTTGTGTAACACCTAATGTTTCTTTTCATGGGTTTCCCACAGCTAGATACACGCGCTGTTTGGAGTACAAAAGATGTAAAGAGTTGTTTGGCTGATCTGCAGAATAATTGAGAATTATGATTATCTATTATGTATTTCTTTGTAACACTGCACGTTTTAACGTTTTGACTTTAGTTAACCAGGATTATACACAATAGTCTATAAACCTTAACACTTAAACACTTATTCTTTAACTTTGAATATTTTATAGATTTAAAAAAAGCTTAGACCAAAATAATAAAATATCTGTAATGTTGTGTTATTATATAATATTTGTTACATAACATTTGTGTCTTGGTTACGTTTAATGCGGTATTCATGCTCTTTATACAGAACAACCCTGTGCATAAAAAGTGCAATAAGCAAACTTCAGGTGCAATTGCTACTATGAATAGGAATTACAGTAAACCTTTTGTTAAACTGTTTAAATGCAATGGCATAGTACACACTTTCTTTTTCTATTCAACAAACATAAAGGCCGACGCATTTATTTCTTCATTAAAATTTGAAATTGGAAAGAGGTCAATACCCATCGGATTAATTAAAATGGCTTTTAATTGTTTCATTCCAGGACCTGAGCTGTTTTATTCAGAAGAGGAAAAAGAAAAAGTGCTCTGGGTCACAACACGGGGACAGGGAGCAGAAGGGAGGTGTGAAAGAAAGGCTGGATGGGGCTGTAGAGCTGGATTCTACAGGCACAGAACAGTCGAGGAGCAAGAAGGAGAAGAGGGAAAGTAAAAGGTGCTTGAGTGAGGCCGCAGACGACTTTGGACTGCCACCTGACCCGAGAGAGAAGGCACAGAGTAAGGGCAGGGTTTCGGCACCTGAGGCCCAGTTGCTAGATCCCGGAGAGCAAGAGGAACTGATGGCGAAGTGGAAGAAAAGGAAAAGGGAAAAGCACAGCAGAGAGTCAAAGAGAAAAAATAGGTACAAAAACAGAAAAGAGGCTGTAGAAAGAGCTGAAAATGGATTGATCATTGAGCCATTAATTGGTGAGGCGCAGACAGCCATGCGTGTGAACTCAGGCCAGCAGGAAGCTGCTCCTCGGGACTGTGACATAGCCGGCGATGAAGCTCAGCACGTCTCTCAGAGCAGCAGTTCAGACATCGGAGACATGTTTGCAGCTTGTCGCAACGCCTTTGGGCCACGGAAGGGCGAGAGGTCATCGTCAGATGCCTGTGGGTTTGGAGAACTGGGGCTTGAAGGCGCCAGTGACGTGTTGCAGGACACGACGCCTGAAGCGGTGTGTGATGAGAAAGGAAGGAAGAAGAAGAAGAAAAGAAAACGCCACAAAGGTGAGGAAGCGAGTGGGAGTGGCCCCCTCCCTGAGCCATCGGCTCACACTGTGAGCAGTGAAAACCTGCGGGAAATCAGGCATGAACTTCGCACAAGTGCGGTGGGGAGCAGGACTACTGTAAGCGGACGCTGTGCACAGAATCCAGACGTTGCATTAGAAACAATCCAAGTGGAAGACGCAGAGCCCATGCAGGTTACTGTGACCAAGACTAAAAGCGATGAAGAGGAACGAAAAAAGAAAAAGAAGAAAACAGTGAGAGAGGAGGGTGGAGACGTACAGGAACCCTTAAGCCAGAGAACAGAAAATTCAGACAGCGTCCGTTCTGAGAGCAGTCTTGCGGCAGACGGCCCTGATACTTTAGAGCAGAGGAACGAAGGTGGTCCGTCTGATACTTCGCCACGTCATCTAGAGATGACTAGAAGGATGAAAAGCAAGGACGATGATCCCGACGCTGCGAGAGAAGAGAAGGGGGAGAAGAAAAAAGAAAAAAGGGCAAAGAGAAAGGGAGAAGGGAGACGAAAAGCCGAGATGCTTTCTGAGAACACGGACGGAACGCCGACTGGCGAGAGTGCTGACGATCCGGCTGGACTCTCAGCTTCTGAGAGCAGGGGAGACGAGAACACCGTGGAGGTCACAGTGCTTGATTCCAGGGACACGGCAGAGCTGCAGAGGAAGAAGAAAAGGCAGAAGACGGCGTATAGCGAGTCTTTATCTGAAGGAATAAGAGCAGATGGAAACGAGATCATGGAGACACTTCGAGGAGGGAGTGTAATGGAAGGAACCGAGTTGACAGGCAATGGCAGTAGGTGGACATGCAAAATGAGGCTGTCCAAAAAGATGAAACGAACATCTGTAGGGTTAGGCTCCAGATCCCATCTGAGTTCTTCAGAAGACCTCGTGAGCAGCTATGAGAACAGCAGAGAGGCTTCTCTTGTAACTCGCAATGAGTTATCTTCTTCCCAAGAGCAGGAGATTGAAGAGTCCAATCTATCTGGGCTTGGTTTGCAAGACCTGAACATGAACCTAGCAAATGACAGGAAGCAGCATAGAAAACATAAGAAAAGGAAAAAGGAACAAAAAAACACCAGTCCACATGCGCTTAGCCTGTTTTCCTTAAACCCTTCCGCAGCAGAAGTGACTCAAGGTGAGGTGTGTTTGGGAAAACAGTGTCCGGAAGTACTGTCCATGGCAGATGACCGCACAACCAACGCATCTGATGAGGCTCCACCAGATGATCCAGCACGGACTGTGACTTCAAAAGATGAGGGAGTTTCAAAGAGACGGGCTAAAAGAAAACTGTTCAATGTAACATCATTTGACATGTTTGATGCTTCGTCACCTACCTGAGTTGAGGCTTTAAGCAGTATTCAGAAAGAAGACCAAGGCTGCTGCTATTCGCACACTTCTATTGTGACAAAGTGAGAATTTTCAGAGCTCTTTGATGCAAATCGGAATTTGTCCCCCCCCCCCCAAAAAAAAACTAAGAATTTTATTTAACCTTTTTAAATTTAGGACGTGGCACTATGCGAATGTGAAACAAATCGGTTTTGTAAAAAAAAAAATGGGTTAGAAAAATTGAGAAATATCATTTTGTCCCTTTAGACCACACAATGCATTGCACTGGAGTCCCAGTTTTTTTGTTCATCGGAGGTCTTAGTTTAACCTTTATTTGAAAATATCAAAGTTTCTTACATTTGGAACATTTGCAATTATTTTCTGCTGGAAGATATAACATTTTAGGTTGCTTATGATGAGCAGAGGTTAAAATGAAAACTATCCAAGGTCAATTGAAAGTTCGCCACCGTAACGGAGTTCAGCTGGGTCAGAAACTCACAGGTGTGTTGGTACTCGCAGCTATGACCGTTTCTCCTGGGTGAACAATACAAAAAGCAAAGAGAATGTTGTTTTTATTGCATATGCAGGATTTATTGTTAATAATGTAGACCCTAAAGCACGGGCTCATATGTTAAAATGTTCAATCTTATGTCAATGTCATTTAGAATTGTTTTTACAATATCTTGAGCACTCCAATCAATAGCCCAAGTCAAACGAAAGGACTTCTTCAGGATCAACAGCGAAGCACCAATCCGAACACAAAGCAGAAATGATGGGGAAGGACTGAGGCATTATTCTATATAAAGGGCCTGGACCACTGGACCATGCATGCCTTTCCAGCTGTGAAGAAAAACATGCCTATTCCTAAACAAGGATTCAATGAAATGACAATGAAAAACAGAAAACATGGTTTTAAATACACAGATCTCTTAAACAATGAAGTAAAGGGGAAAGTGTATTTTTTATTTAATGGAAGAACTCTGTAAAGATGTCAGTATTATCAGTATTTAATTATTTAATTTGCAAAATATATAGTAAAGGCTTTGTATATACTGTATACATATGTAACTGTACATATGTGTGTTACTGGCTTGCTGAAAGCAAACATTGTTCTCATGTAATGTATTTAATATTAGTATACCATTATTGGACAGCATAGGATATTTTACAGCATGGACGTCTGCAGTTCTCAACGTGAAGGAATACAAATGAAAATCAACCAATTTGCCTAATCCCATTTGGTGGTATTAGCCAAAGTGTGTTAATGCTTTCTTTTCAAGTTAATAACTTCGATTATGTTTTATTTCACTAATGACGTGGCAGCGGAGAGTTTCTTTTTTTTTCCGTGTGTGAACGATGACCCAGACCGTTTGAAAATGGAGTTATTGCAACGTTTTATGAATTTGTTTATTTTACAAATAGTTCATTCCGGGTGCGTGTCGTCCACAAGGTGGCAATGCAGCGCCTCAGGCGGATTGATGCTGCCGACATATTAGCATGACGTAATTAACATGCGACAGACCGAGTTTTAGATGCGAACTACCGGAAGCGGAGGAGAGGCTACTACTAAGTTGTAGCCTGTAGCAAGAGCAGTTAGGGTGACTTTGGACACCGATCCATTATAATAAATTACAGTCTAACCTCACGTAATACTGGGACGTTATCGTCAGTCCCGACGCAATGTTTTTGTAATATACATCTCTTAAATAGCAGTAGATGGAATAATGATGCAATATTTTAAAGCGTGGAAGTCAGCAGTCTGTTACTCGGAGAAAATACAATTCCCAGTTTTAGGAGTGATGTCCCAGGGAATTTGACATGATTGTATTAAAACATAGAAGGACCTCACTGGGAAAACACGGTTGCCGCAGTACGTTGGTAGTGCACACCGTGTTTTAAATGGAGAAACGACGCAGCTTGTGCGATTCGGAAAAACTGCCGATTTTCCAACATAAGGACAAGTTAGTCCGGGCAGTGAAAAGCAATACTTTCCTGGTCGTCACGGGAGAAACCGGCAGTGGAAAAACAACCCAGCTCCCGAAATACCTGTATGAAGCAGGTAAAACGCTTCCCGAGAAACCTGTTACCTCAAGGAGAGTATTACAAGAACGCCTGTGACCTGTCTCAACGGCTTGCACCGATTTTGAAATGGCAACACAGGCGTGTCTGTTCTCTTTTGCATTGAGCTTAATCGTGAAAATGCCCGGAATGGACAAATACACGTTTTTACAGTTGCCCAAATGTATTTGTTGCCCACTGGTACCAATTCAGCCGTCGAATAACAAAATAGGTACAAATGCTAAATCACAATGATAACGATAGAACATAAATATCGTAATAAGCATACATTTATTTCCATTAAAAATGTGTTTTACGTTGGACCGCATTTTTTGCTTCAGGTCTGTTTTGTCTTTTCTTTTCTTTTTTTAACCCTGTAGGGTTTGGGAAAACAGGTAGGATTTGTGTCACTCAGCCGCGGAGAGTGGCTGCTATCTCGGTTGCTCAGCGAGTGTCCGAGGAGCTGAGCTGCTCTCTGGGACGGGAGGTTGGTTACCAGGTGCGCTTTGACGACTGCACTTCCAAGGTGAGGAGGCCTACGTATACGCGCGGCCTACTGTAGGTGGGGAAAACACGTGTGCCGGGGATGTGTAACTCAGATGCAATGAAAGACGGAAATAATTTCGCACTTCTTGGAAAGGTAGAATGTGATGCAGCCCTGCCAACCGAATGTCTCTGACCTGGGTAATAGTTCAGCTTCTGTATTAGTTATTGGCTGTTTTGTCATTTTTACAAGTGATCACATTAATGATTTACGTGAACGAACTGGTAGTTATGGTACCTTTACCTTGGCAGTCATATGCATACATGTTCTTTTTATTTTTGAGTAAAATGTGTGGCTTTTTTTCTTATTAATTATTTAACGTTTCAGTATTGAAATTCCAATACTTTTCAGAAAAAATCACTTCTGATGGGAGTACAGTTGTACATTGCATTCCAAGATTAGGGGAAAGTGATATTTTAAATGCAGGTGTATCACGCAAAGTATCCTTTTGTTAACCCTTGTTAAGAACAGAATTTCAGGCACACTGCTGATTTATAAAAAAATATGAAAATAGGTACATGAATTTTGTGATCTGCAGGAAGGAAGGGTATAAATATGTACATATTTGTTTGAAACAACTGAATCCTTATAGATCTGTATTTTGTAATACAAAATGTAGCCTTTTAGCCTCATTGATGTGTACAGAGGATCTAATGAAGAGGAGTAGATTACAATGAGTCCTTCCTTTAGGTTTGGTTGGTAAATGTGGTGTACCCCTGCAAGGGTATAAGTAATACATAGATCTTTTATATTATAATAATGTCTGTTGTGTTTGTGTAGATCCTGAACATAACTGCATGCTTTTCTGGTGCTTTCCACTGGCCAGAGGGAGCAAAGAACATTAAACCAGTATGGCATAGTAAATGAGTAACCTCCCCATGCATTTTCAGACCAAAGATTGCTCCGTGCCAGCTTGAAATGAGGAATGGAGAAAAATAAATGACACCAGCAAGTGCAGGATTTAAGCAGGCTTTCTTCTGCAATTTCAGTTCTTTTGCAAGTGGTAATTGCAAAATGTGCCCAAACAGATGGGAAACCGAGCTTTTTCCTTCCTCTCGTGGAGTCAAGTGAACAGATCGATATAATCACACAGGGGTGATAGAGAGAGTGTATTGTATAACTGTACAGTTAGATTATGGGTCAAGGACAGGATATCTTGCTTGATATACAGTAAATGTAACCATTTACTCCTGCAGTTAATTATTTTAGGACAGTTTCTCCCAAGAATGTGCATATCGTGTGCATATTCCGAGTTTTTTATTCCTTCTTAATAGAACCTCTCTCACTGCTCCTTTAAACCCTGCTTTAAAAAGTGCCTGTGTTGATGGCTGGGCAATGACACCTTCTGTCAGCTCTGATCTCAGCTCAGTGCTGGTGTTCTTTCTGTTGTGTAAGGGTATTATCTTCAAGTATTGTCCTTTCTTGGTAGACAGCTGTTAGGGATTTTAAGACCTGGTTTTGTCAAATGCAGTGGTTCTCTGCAGTACTTTATGGTTGAACTTTACAATGAGTTCTCAGGAGCGTGGTGAGACATTCCGCTTAAGACTTTTCCTTCTTTATGAAGATGTATAATTCTGTGGCAATCTTCTGCTGAAACGTTTTCTTTTGCAACAACTGAATCCTTATAGATCTGTATTTTTTTCATACAAAAGGTGGTCTTTTAGCTTCATTGATGTTTACAGAGGATCTAATGATGTGGTGTAGATTACAGTGAGTCTTCCATTAGGTGTGATTGGTAAATGTGATGGATTAGCCACCACAACATTTTATTTTAGATTCTCACAGTTTAGCTTATATCATGAGCAGGTATTTGAAGATTTTGATCAATGTGAAGTAAAGGTCAGTGTGGATTAAAGCAGTACATTTTTTGAAGCATATGCAATGCAATAAGCAATGATGGGATGAAGTAATAGATTGTAGTCTTCCTCTGTCAGCCTTTCCAAAGAAATTATGTCAACTTTTTTTGGAACAAAAAAAAAACATTAACCTGTTGAATGTAAAGCTACTTAGTCTTAGTGTACTAAAACTGTGTGTAAGCTTGTAAGAATCTTGTATGTTTTGACAGGACACTGCTATTAAGTACATGACAGATGGCTGTTTGCTAAGGGAGATTCTGTCGGACCCCAGTCTGCGCCAGTACAGTGTCATTATTCTGGATGAGGCTCACGAAAGAAGCCTGAACACGGTGAGTACAGCCTTGAGTTAGTCTGGCCTTGAAAGCTCTACTGGAACTGTAGGCCAGGGACACTAACCATGGTTACACATATGTCGAAACGTTTTGAGTTCAGCTGGGCTCAAGCCCTGCACCCCTCACATCTCACTCAAACAGCTGAACATGTGTGATGTCAAAGATGATATTTCACAAGGAGGTAGCAGAACTTGGAGATGTTTCTAGGAGATATAGTGGTCTACAAGGATTATTGGAATGGTTAAGTGACCTTGTGCAAGCCCAGAGTAACAGAACTTTGAATGATCCTAGAATGGAATCGAGCTTTTTTTTGGGGGGGGGGGGGGGGGGGGCAGTTTGCTTCACGTCTCCCGTTTGATGTGTACATACTGTATAATGGACCTCATGGGGAAAAAAAAATTTTGTTTTTGTGTTTCTCTTCTTGCTTGAGGCCTGTCTTACGAGTTTGAAAGAAAATGTCTTTGTGTTTTTAAATGTGCTAGTGTTGCATTGTAGACCGTCTTAGAAATGTACTTTTTTCCCCCCTCAGACAGTAATAGTAATAAAGCAGTAATAAATAGTAATAATAGTAATAAAGGAGGGTCTAAGTAGCGTTGTGTCTTGCAGGACATCTTGCTGGGGCTGTTGAAGAAACAGTGTCAGACAGGTGAGGGGTCTGAAGGCCGGCCAGCCCCTCTGAAGGTAGTGGTGATGTCTGCCACTCTGGAAACAGACAAGCTCTCCTCTTTCTTGGGTCATTGTCCTGTTTTCACCATCCCGGGCCGCACATTCCCAGTCACCGAGATATTCTGCAACCTCATTGGTCCCAAAGACACAGAAAGCTCTGCCTATATAAAGGAGGTAACCTGCTGCTCTTCATAAGAACTCTTAACTTAATAAGACTTAAAACTGCTGATTTCATATGAGTCCAAGGGACTAAAGAATGATGGCTTTGTTCTGCTCTTCATACTCAACAAGTGGTCGTGAAATGTCTGGGACACAAATGTGGGTTAAGAGAATTTCTGCCTGCCCTATTGAATAAGACAGCTGTATGACGAAAGAACTCCCATAACATTTCCTGCCTTGGCCAAACATTTTTTTTTATCAGAGCTTTATAAAGAACAGTCAATCTTTTAACTGGCTACTCTGTGCTGCCGTTATCTGGGGGTGTTAGCATTGCTGCCTTGTAGATCCTGAGTCTTGCATTTTTGCATTTATCGTGGTCACGTAGGTGCTCAGGTTTCCTTCCACAATCCAATCCAATGAGCAAGCCATGCTGACTAGATTAATTGATGTGCTTAAATTATCTACCATATGAGTGCATGTGTGCCCTGTAATGAACTGGTGTCTCACCTGGGGCGTACCCTACCTGGATCCGTTTGTTTTCCAGGTTAGGTCCTGGTGCACAGCCACTCCACGTGCTTGCTGAAAATGGATGGATGACATTCTCGTTGAGCATTTTATAACTAGAAAAATAGGATAGGAAAAGGCATTACCATAGCTCCTGGAGAGGTTATTAATGCTTTGTTTCAGCTATCAGTTTGACTTTGACTCTTTAAAAAACACACTCAATCTTGAACAGTCCTTGACTCCCAGTGGTTTACGGTTCCCCTGTCGTGGTTTGTGTTTCTGGTCAGGTTGTGAACGTGGCTCTGGATGTACACACCGGTGAGCGAGCAGGGGACATGCTTGTTTTTCTGACTGGTAAGCCCTACATGTGTCTCGTCACTGATGTTTAAGAACGCTGTCAGGAGCCTCTTCTTAATGCTTCCTGGAGGAAGTGGTGAACTATATTCTGTGAGGCCCGGGGGACTCATCAAGCCGTCCACCTGCTCTTCAGTCTTGATGTGTGGTGCTTCACAGCTTGCATGTGCAGCTTGGGTTCCTTCCAGGTGACTCATAGTGGGACTGTTGACAAGGTCTTGGTAGTTGACGCCGTTTCCCATTTCACACACCTCTCTTTTTTTATACATAGTACAAAACATTGCAAACAGAATCCTGACAGACTGGTTTGAAAGTATAGTTTGGATGAAATAAAGAGCTACTATGAACAGTTCTTTTTAGCAAAAGACACCTTTTAGACACCTCCTTTTTTTTTTTTAGCAAAAGCTACTTTGAGTTGCTATCTTTACTCAAAGATTGTAACAGCTCAGTGGAACCATAGTGGATTATAAGAATTCAACATTTTAGATCACATAAGAGCCGTAGAGCGATAGAAGCTGAATGCTGTTGTGTTTCTGTGCTTCAGGGCAGTCCGAGATTGAGAAAGCCTGCGATATTCTCTACCAGAAGGCCGAGTCCATAGACTATCGTTACGACGTGCGAGACGGATCTGTGGAAGGACTGCTGATTCTGCCTCTGTATGGATCTATGCCAACTGGTACTTCTCCGGAGAAAATCAATTTATAAATGAGCTGTCAGTGGGGTCTGCGTGATCTGGTTCCTTCCCTCCGATAATGGCTGAGCTGCATTCTTGTTTTTCCTCACCAGATCAGCAAAGGCAAATATTTCAGCCACCTCCAGCGGGCATCAGGAAGTGTGTGGTGGCAACAAATATTGCCGCTACATCTTTGACAATAAATGGAATAAGGTAAATGGGAAATGAACTACCGGTAACACACACACCTGTGCTTGTCTTTAATTCTAGGAGAATAGATTTGGCGCTACAGTATGAGACTTGAGTAAGAATTCAAAAGCCCCAACTTCCCTACAGTTTATGTCCAAAGCATTGTTTCTGCTCCGCAGGTATGTTGTTGACAGTGGGTTTGTCAAACAGCTGAACCACAACTCCAGAGTCAGGCTGGATGTTCTGGAAGTGGTACCAATTTCAAAGTAAGTTCTGGAAGTGTAACAGACAAAGCAGACATGAAAAATCACACGGCTGTTTATATAAAATCCCAGGGGAGTTAATCTCCTGAAACAGCCATTGGAGCGCTAATCATGTAAGCTTCACCCCTGATCCTACCTTCCCAGAAATGAGCTAGAACAGTTTACCTTATGGATCTTAAGTGAATTCCTACGTAGAAGGTTTATGCTTTGGAATTTAAAGTAATAAAATTCATGTTGGTTCTATTATAAACAG
This sequence comes from Atractosteus spatula, assembly GCF_055471065.1. Classification (NCBI taxonomy): domain Eukaryota; kingdom Metazoa; phylum Chordata; class Actinopteri; order Semionotiformes; family Lepisosteidae; genus Atractosteus; species Atractosteus spatula. The sequence continues at coordinate 4,924,611 of NC_142732.1, read as the reverse complement.
CTTCAAAAGATATGATTTTTTTTCTTCAATGAACTCATGGTTTATACATTTTAAAAAATCAACCAAACATAGCTAGCCTTTCTAGCTTTTCCTATAGCCTCCATTTCAATAGACATTACAGCAAAGCTTTTGTGAACATATCTCTGCGTGTGTGTTGGTTTCTCTTGGCTGTGAAGGAGTGAAGCTCGGCAGAGGGCAGGCAGAGCAGGGAGGACGTGCGCTGGGAAGTGTTACAGGATCTACAGCAGGGACTTCTGGGAGAAGTGCATGTCAGAATACACTGTTCCAGAGATACAGAGGACCAGTCTGACTGCTGTCGTCCTCACTCTCAAGTGTCTGGGAATCGACGATGTTATCAGGTATCCCCAAGATAAAGACCGAAGAAGTCCTCCCCGTTATGGAATGATTTCTGGGACCCTTCACTGATCTATTTAACTGATGCGCTGTGCACACTACAGGTTAATTCACTATGCCACCATTGCCCATCTCATTTTTGCTTATTCTGGAATTGAACTGATATTGTGCTAAATGTTAAGGGCCAAAAAACAACTGATAGGTTTTTGCGTCTCACATTCTTGCTGGTGGTGTGACTACATGAGGCCAGGAATTTGACATGCCAAGAGGGCAAGGTGAAGTCATTCAGAAGGCAACATGCCTGAATCTGCCTGCCACATTAAAATGATACTAACATTCAACCTCAGCTTGACAAGACCTCTAACAGGACTTAAACACACAACACACAAAAGAAGAAGGATGCAAACGAGACAAGATATCTCTGGTTTACATGTGCTATTTTTGTGTATTTAAAACTGTTAGAATGTGTTGGATTTCCCTTTGCGTTCCCTTTTGTGCCTTTGAAAAGCTGTTGCTTTTGGTTTCAGGTTCCCTTATCTGGACCGTCCTGAAGAGAGGTTCCTTCTGGAGGCCCTGAAGCAGCTGTACCAGTGCGATGCCATTGACAGGTGACTGGGGTTCCCGGGCCTGCAGTCGAGTAGCATCGTGCCCTAGATGTCCGTCTGCAGGGACAGACCTCTTCCATTTCATCACAGTGCTTACGGCTGTGATCACAGAGCCCCGCGTGGAGCAAACAGTACGACAGTACAGCTCCTGCAGCCGCGTAAAGCTCTTGTGGCAGTTGGAGTAGAAAGGGTGAGAGTGTAGAAGATAGCATCTTGAATCACAAAGGTCCAGAAAAAATCTAGGCAGCTGAAGAGCTAGCTGAATTGTCTTCCCCCTTGCGGTTTCCACCCAAATATTAGTTTGAGACAATCTCACTTCCTGTTTAAGGAAAGTATAAAGTATATGCTTATAAGGATACACCCTTTATGTTTATATAATCCAAGGGTATCCCATTAACAGCAGGAGATAGAATCTGTATTTTAAATAATAATAAGTGGACACAAACCTATTAGAATGGTTTAATTGCCAGATGTGTTTGAATACTTTTTCATTATGTTGTTCATTTGAGGTGCAGAGTGAACAAAATTGTCATGAGAACCCACTTTTTGAGAACAGTTTTACCCACTTTGTTTGCACATACAGTAGTATAGTAAATGACAGTGTTGTATTTTAGTTAAATAATACAGAATGCGTACAGCCACACCAATAGAAATTAATTCCATAAATATCTGCTGTTGCTGACCTAATTTACTAGAAATTGTGGCAGCTGCCATACATCTGATATAAAATAAATTTCACTTTCTATGTTACCTGACCATCAGACACATCTGAGGGATGTATTTAGACTATTAATGACACTTTATCAAAAAAAATCTGAATTATAACTTGCTGAAATGGCAGTGATTTCTAGTAGCTCTGATCAAAGAACATTTTTTCAGTAAGATTGTGATTGAAGTGATCTCTGTCAGTGTCAATCCTTTTAAAGGAGCAATCGGGAAGGAGAAAGATTGGGGAAAGACAGGGGCAGGTAAACACCCGTGACGTTGAGCCGTGGAGAGAGACAGTCCTTGGTGTCTTTTCTGTGCTGCTGCTGTAGGAGAGGCCGAGTGACGAGGCTGGGCCAGATGATGGTGGAGTTCCCCCTTCCCCCGGGTCTGACCCGGGCCCTGATCAAAGCAGCAGCGCTGGGCTGTGAGAATCTGCTGCTCCCTGTGGCCGCCATGCTCTCCGTTGAGAACGTCTTCATTCGACCAGGTCAGACCCAAATCAGACAACAACTCCCTTCAGCGATAATTCTGTCTCTCAAGCACATTGGATACAATGGAGAACCTTACACTGTTTATAATCCTTTTGGTTTTCTTTGAATGTGTACTTATAAGGAGCTTTTAATAACTGACCAATTCAAGCTTTAAGGGCTCCCAATGTAAATTTATCTCAGGCTTTTATAAATGTATCTCTTTGTAATTCACGAATGCCTTCTTGGTGGTCCTGACTACTCAGGACGTCCAGTTCAGAACGTCCAGTGGTCATTTTCATGGGGGACATTAGGAGCCCTTAACACAGAACATGAATGACAAATCAGATATCGATCAGAGGCTCTACAGACTCTCAGTGACACCCATACCAGTAGACAGGTATTACCTTTTATTGTTGTTCATACGTCTTCAATTAGAATGAGAATTGCTAAAAAAAAATCTTGGTAAACCATAGGAAAAAGGACTTCATTCTCGCATCTTAAAACCATAAACAATCGATGCTCTTTTGAAACTGCTCAGGAACAAAGTCTTTGCAGCAGAGTCGCTCAAAGTATATCTGACAAGGGTCATCTGTATTTGAAAGGCTAGATCCTCAGACTAACCTGGCCTTTTTCTTCCTTTTCAGTCAAGTGTGGGCAACTTGCCTTTCTACCTCATCTGCAGCAAAGTGAGCAGTTGTGCCCCACAGCACAAATAAAGACTTGAAGAATAGATCAGTATTTGTGCAAATCCATTACTGTGTGCATTCACTTGCAGGAAAATAAAACAGCTCTGTACTGTATCTTGTATCTGCTTATGTGGCAGAACTATCCGAACAAGTGTTCATTTGTTAACTGTTCAAACATTTTTTAGGTATTTATTCATTATTGCACAAAGATAGGTTTGTATTTTTGGAGCCGGCACCTGATGCTGAAATTCTTTTGGAGAAACGTTATCGATAAATACTGGTATTGACAGACATAAGAGAAAGGAAATATCTTAGAATGCGTGGCAAGCAAGTGTTTGTTAATTTTAGAAGGCTTGCAAATAGGTGTTGAACTGTGTGATTCTCTCTGTCTATAAAGTGTTGGAAGGCCACAGAATTATTTAGTATTCTAGAACGGTAATTCTGCTGAGCCTCATGAGGGACGCCTTGTAGGAAAGGCTTGATATATTCCTGTGTAAACTGAGGCCTGTTATAGTTCACCTGTTGATCAACAGAGCATAGGAGGAACTGGATCTCTGACTCACAGAATACTAACATGGCTGTTTTGGGTCACATAGGTCAGTCGGAAAAACAGCAAGAATCAGAAGTGAAGCACAGGCAGCTAGCGACTCAAGCAGGCAGCGGGAGTGACTTTGCAGTTCTGCTCCACATCTTTGAACAATATACAGCCAGGTATTTCAGCACTTCGGTCCTGGGAGAATTGTTAAGCCGCAAGAAATGCGAGGCGATTTCCCCCTTGATTTTTAAAATGGTTCATTGATATATCTTACAGTATTAAGACATGCCCAATGGTCTATTCCAATTCATTCATTACGCCAATTATATACAGTATAACCTCCTCACAGAATCCAATAGCTCTTGCTCTGTCCATGAAACCCTGACATTTTTCAGTTTAGTCCCGTAACTTTTTCAGCTTTGAAAACCCAGACCTGTAAGCCAACGCAGTGAGCATCAGTTCAGCTCACACTTCCTTAAGATAGCTAAAATTATTCCTTTCCTTAAAGGCGGCATGCGGTTCTCATTATTCCGTAACGAAGCACTTTTTAAAACATCGATCCGAGTTCTCATTAAAGATAATATCGTTTGTGCTGCAGTGAAAGTCATTCTCTACAGGCCCAGCCGAGAAGGAATGCATTTCCTGCCTTAGTTGAGCAAGAGCGGTGAGCACAGGGAGGAAGCATCACCCGGGCGGCAGTCTGTAATGAGTGTCGTCTTCCCAGCAGCGTTGTAAATGGTCTGGGGATGGGAGGGTGGCTGAGGGCTGTGCTCTGTGTTTGCAGCGCCTCTCCTGCCTCGTGGTGCCGAGAGCACTGGATCCACTGGAGAGCCCTGAAGTCTGCCCTCAGCGTGGAAGCACAGCTGCAAGAAACCCTCCTTCGCCTCAAGCAGGTGACCCGCACTGCCGGCTCGAGCGCCTACAGCTCGGATTCCACTGTTCTGACCGGAGCGAGCGGCGTGAACTACCCTTGCCAGGATGGCTTCGTTACGGAGCGCTACCAAAAGCTATTTCTGTTTGCCAAATGACTGGGGCATTCTTCTGAATTGAGAATTATTATTTCAATATCTTTGTGAATCCTGTCTCTTAACAGGTCATGGATGATGGATCTAAAGTAACTTGGCATCTATGCAGTAGCCATGATTTCTTTTTTGTTGTCGTGGACTTAATTTTAGATTTTTTTTCCCCAGCTAAAGGATTTTCCGACTGAGAAGTTTGACGGCTCTAGGAGCGAGCTACTGCAAAGGTGTCTGTGTGCTGGATATTTCACCAATGTTGCTAGAAGGTAGGCCTTTGTTGTTTAGATTTCCAAGCTGGGCAGGCGCGTTTTCTTGGACAGATCTGTTGAACTTTATTTAAAAAAGTGACTTTGCTCTAGGTGAATTGAGAAGCATTGAAACTCAAAAGTTATGATAAATGAAGCTTTTATTTTTTGGATTGTCTTTTATTTTTCTGTGATGGCCTTTTATTTTTGCTGAGTAATGGAGGAATCGATCAACAGAATTTCAAAATTCTTTTTTGCAGGTCAGTTGGGAGGACATTCTGCACAATGGATGGACATGGGTCTGTTGTTCACATTCACCCATCATCATCGGTAAAGAACATGTCAGCTTGTTAAGTTAATAGGGCTGTTAGCTTGGTGGACATCAAAGGTTTAATATAAAAAGCGCTGTCTGCTGCTACATGTCTGGAATCGTGCTTTTGGACATGTTTTAAAGACTCCTCATTCATCATTTTTCTCTACAATAACATTACAGATATGCTACAGCTATACTACACTATGGCTGCAGTTATGCAGTGTGTTCATTTTTATTTAATTCTTAAATGTATTGGTTTGTTAAGTGCTTTCTGGAAAAAGAAGGCTTCCCACAGATTTACCTAAACTGTTTTCCAGCTATTTGATTGCACAGCCCAGCTGGACTGGATCATTTTCCACGACATGCTGGTCACGTCCAAGGTGTACGTGCGAACTGTGTGTCCCATCCGCTACGAGTGGGTCAGGGACCTGCTGCCCAAGCTCCATGAGGTGGACGCGTACGAGCTGAGCAGCGTGGCCAGGGAGGAGGTCACGGAGGAGGAGGTGGCCAAGTGGGAACGGAAAGAAATGGCTAAAAGACAGACAGGTGTGGTCAGATTCCAATGGCAGGACAGGTTTTACATCTCTCAAGAGATTTGTGGTATTAAGTTGTAGAACAGTCTTCCTTCACAGTGCTTTTTCATTTCGGCAATTAGCCAGGCAAGAAGAACAATTTTCCTAAATACTGTAGTATTGATACAGTGTCCTGTAGCACTGGTTTTTAACACAGAGTGCACTTATTCCAGAAAGGACTATTTATTTCTATTTATTACATGTTTATCATCTTCTTGGCCTTGAATTTCTGTGGCTTTGTGGCTGAGAGCAAAGGTAATGACACAGCCAGCTTTTATTCTTCTTAGAAATGGTGCACTCTTTGTCCACATTTCACACCTTGCTGTCCTTCTTCAGAAGAGGCGGCAGAAGAGATGATGAAGAAACTGAAGAGGAGGAACGACGAGAGCTCTGTGGCGGAGGCGCGGGCACGATACCTGCAGCGCAAGCAGGAGAGACAGCAGGGAAAAGCGCAGTGAAGGAGGAAGTGCTGGGACCGGGGTCCCCAGCTCTGAAGAGGGCAGCAAGAGGCCCTGGAATGCCGTTCTTCACATTCCTGTCCCAGCTGACGCAACACAACAGGAAAAGGGGAGAGTTCAGAGCAGTGTGAGCACAGAGCACAGGACAGGAGGCCGTCATGGCGGAAATCGCCCCTCTCAATCAGCTTTGCAGGAAATGTTGCAAATACAATTGCACAACGCGAATAACTGGGGAAAAACAAAGAAAAGAGAAATCAGCGCAGCTCTGAAAGGAGTCAAGGACTGTTACTTGCTTTGTCAGCTTTCCCTCTTGGCTTCATAAAGATAAAATGTCCTAATGACAATCATGGAGGCGTTTTCAAGACAAGTGCTTTTTAATCCCGTTGAAATACAGTGGTTTTTATTGCTGTGTCAACAATAAAAAGGTCTACTGAGTTATTGTCCGTCTTATTCGAACATTTCAGATGTTAACCTCTATTGTTTGGGTTATATCCTGTGAGTATATCATTCAGATTGTGGTACTTCTCTCTGATTTTGATCAAACTTAACTAATTCAAGACTACCTGATTATTGCATATACCTGTATGCCCTAAACTTGATTTATAAGTATTAGTGTAAGTATTATCTGTAATCCAGCAACATTTTGAAAACTTTCTACTCAAAAAGGGTATAAATACTTTTGCCAGGCACTGTATAACTGTACAAGTAAAAGGTTTATTCCATGCTGAAAAGAGAAGAAAGAAAACACAGTTTCGGCCGTGGAGCCTTCTTCTTCTTTCTTTCTTCTCTTTTCAGCATGGAATAAACCTATTACTTGTTCCTTTGCAGCCTACGCACGCTGACGCAGCTCCCCACCTGAACTACTGTATAACTGTATATTCTTTATGCCATCCATGCATAAATTCACACGTGTGACCGCATGCATTTTAGAAATTAACAGCTCACTTCTGGGAGGTTATACCCAGTTTTCTATACCGTACATTTGATTTTCAGTTGTTCGACGGCATTCTTGAAAAAAGATCATCTCTGTGGACTAGGCTCTGCGAAAGAGCTGATAAGTATCTGATGCGCGGTGTGGGTCAAGTTTTGTTTCGATAACCGCATTAGGGTGTGATTCTAAAGCTTTTGAAATGGTGCTTTGCTGAAATAACAAGGCAGTTCTATTCCCTTGGATTCATGCATCAAGAATAATTCCCATAGGCTGTTGCTGTTAGAAGGCCAGGGTCTCTTTCACTGAGCCAAACTACCACACTGCTTACAAAACACCCTATTCACAATCCCACTTTTGTGTGAGCTATTCCATTTTAGTTCATTTGGGCACATTTAATTATAAACCTGACCTCGTCTGCCCGATGTACTCTACTGTATTTTTAAACAATGCTACAATGAAGGGCACTGTCCTTACTATTCATATATGCTTAATTTCACATATCCAGCATCATTCATATTAAAACTGCATGCACTAAACATGAAATTAAAATCACTTCTTTTCACAAAAACAAACGTAACAAAATCAAAATCACATTCTTTTATAAAGTCTATTACATTATGTACTAGGATAAAGACTGTAGATTGTGTGGATGATACCCATACACCTGTGCTTGCATAGGTAAAATTTATTTTTTTATAAATTTATTTTATACGTACAGCATACCACGATGTCTCCTTGTGTGTTGTGTTTTGTCAGATCCGTCAAGAGCAAAGCACAATTCACTGGTGAATAAAACGCTCCACGACGCTGTCACCTCAAATGCTCCGGAGCCCACAGAAGACAAGATTTTGTCTGTCAGCTGTCGGCATCTGCCCTGAAAGCCATGCTGATCATTCTCAAGCAGATCCATGTGGAGAGCTACTGCCATTCTGCTGATGTGATACTTTGTGCTGGATGTTGTCTTACTGTATATTGAGAACTCGAAAATGACTGTGCACATGGGCCAGATGGGTGTGATGTGGTCCCCCATGGTGCAGTAATTTTCCTGGATATGAATCTGTCAGAGAGAGCTGGGTTCCTGCTTCTTCTGGACTGGTCTGCTCATTGTTGATCTCATTCCTCAGACAGGTTTTTTTTTCACAGAAAATCCACCTTCAGTTGTGCTAAAAGCAACCAGGTGATCTTTATTACCCAGTCGTATCGTTCTCTATTCTTGTGCTACTTAAAGCATTTTTCATGAACAGCTGTTTACACCACATAGATTCTACATTGTCTCATTTTAACATTTTTAAATCGACTCAAAATCGCAAAACCTGAGCACCTGTCATTTTGATGAATTATGAGAGCAATGTGTACTATACTCATCACAGAAGAATAACGCAGCTCAAACCCTCAACACACCTATTTAAAATACAAGTAACATTATGCATGCTTCCCATAGACTACTGATGGTATATTTAAGACGGGTCTGCTTTCTTCGCTAACGGTATTGCATGTCTTATTAGAGAAATCCCCCCGTTATTTGCATTCTGACCTTGATAGCTATATTTGGGTTGGAGCCACAGGCAGCTTCTGTTTCCCAAAGGAATAATGAAAACGATCTTCGTGGCTATAAATACTGCTTCAGCTCTCGATCACTGCGCAACATCATCACATCGGCGGGAGCCGAGTTTGCTGTGCTGAGCAGGTCCAGTAATGCTGACATGTAATGACAGCTTTTTGACAGGAGCGCGATGTCACCTCGCTTGTCCGGAGCTTCCTGCCGGGCTTTGGGCACAGTATGCTTAAACGTATACGCATCGCCTGGGTCGAATTCACCAGTGAAATGAGTAAAAACTCGCAGTACTGCAAATTAGCTTACTGACACAACCACGCAATGTACGTGAAGACACCGTCAGTCAGAAATGTGAACAGCCACACTTAAATAAAAAGGGTTTCAGCGTAGCAAGGTCAGGACAAGGAGAAGCACTGACTCGGAAATTTGAAGTGCATGATGTAATCTTTTTTTTAAAAAGTGTATTCTTAAATCGTACTTTAAAATCTAATGGGATGTTTACGCCCATATTATGATTAGGCAAAGACTCGGTGCCAGTTATTTTTTAAAAAATAATAACGTTTAAAATATTAATACAGAGGGCCCATTATTGTCCTCATTTAATGTTATTTTCGTGATATTTACGCCTAATACCAGGACATTGTAGTCTTACTCTAAAGAAGAATCGTTGACAACTGGCTCTAGCCGTTTTATAGTCTGGGAAAACAGCTTCATTATTAAGCTTCATTATTAATATGCGTTTTGTCACACTTGGTTCAAAGTGAGGTTCCTTTTAAGTCGATTTCAGTTCAGTTTGGTCTGAAACTATACAGCTCGAAACTGCTCATTTCTTTTTTTTCGATTTTAATCGTCTGTGAACTACCACCAAAGGGCAGAGCAACCTTTTTAAAGAGATGACACCCCTACAGACTCGCTGAGGAACTGTAAAAAAAAAAAGTTTGTTCCGGACGTGACGTAAATTCACGAGGACGAATGATGTGGCAAAAATCAAAGGGCGAATCGTAAAGAAATAGTTCCAGCAGTCGCTTGCCTCCTTGGAAGAAGAAAAAAAAAAGCACACTGCGCAAAATAATCTCAACCCAGTATTTGGAATAATCTCTCCTCCTTGACTACAAAAGCCGCTCTACTTTTAAGAGGGGACTGCGGTCGTTGAGACTGTTCTTGGTAGATCCTCGCCTTCTTGTGAGGCGTATCCTTCCGCTACGCCGAGGTCCAGGACCCCGTTTCCGGAGTGTTTCTCTCCTGAGCTGTTTCCGCCGCCATTGCGGGTTTCCGAGAGTTGAGAGCTGCGGCCGCTTGCTCTTCATTCAGGGGGACGAAAAAAAAATCCCAAGCGCCAAGTTTACACCCTTACGGGCGGGCAGAACTGACACACGCGTTGACGCCCCCGAAAATTTCGACATTACAGCAACGAGAAGAATCCCTGTCAACCCCGCTCTCGGACCCTCCGGTGGCTGCGTCCTCTTCGGACCTGAGTGAAGAAGCCGTAGCGAGGAGCAGGGAGATTCAGGAGGAGTGAGAGAGCAGAGAGGAACCGCCATGGCTCAGATCCTGCCTATCCGCTTCCAGGAGCACCTGCAGGTATGAAAGAAAGCGAGGGAGGGAGGGAGTGGAGGAGCCGGACCCGCCGGGGAGTCGCTGTTGGCGCGGCCCTAGCTGGGGAGAAAAGCGCCCCAGCGCTTGGCGAGAAGTTGGCAGTTTAAAAACGCAGTGAAATGAAAAACGACCTCCTCCCCTCCCACGACCCCCGTCTCTGTAGCTTTAGTTAATTCCTGGTGTTAAGTTGTGACATCCCGGCGGCTCCTGTTACGAGTCTCTCCAAAAGTCCTCCGTTCCGTCCTAGCGAGGTCCCCTGTCCTCCCTCACGGACTGGTGGGGACCGAAATCGAGGACCGGGGTGTCAACGCGATCGCAGTAGTTCTGACACCATTTCTCTGGTTGGTCCGAGGGCCCTGCATCGGGTCAAATGCATTAATTTAAAAATTAAATGTCGTCCCCCCGCGGTTTTAAAGGGAATCGTGTGAACTAGCAACGATAGGCGAATGGTCTTTATTTTTATTTTTATTTTTATTTTTTTTTGTTAAATGAACAACCGTTTCGTTTTCTGCTGCCGCGTATGGACAGCTTTGTATCGGGAAGTACTTGCCGTGAGAGCTCGTATCTTCCCACGTAACCCTGCCGTACTGCTGTACACGGCCTCGCAGTGACTCCGGGCCGGAGAGTTTCAATCCGAGCAGGTGCTGGGGGGGGGGAGACACGCCTTGCAGCGCTTTTCACAACTACAACTCTAGTGGTCAAACATGCCGGTGCGACACCCGAAAAATGTCTGTTATTAAAGCTGGTGTTAAGTAGGAGAGTGCTTAAGGTGTTCGCAGCAGAGTTGAAAAGCTTGTTTATGGACAGATCCGAGCTGGTGTCTTTTTTTTTTTGCGTGCGTGTGTGTGTAAATTGTACCTTGGGTATTTCTGAGTTGAAGTGGGAGAGTGACACACGTTCAGAAAGAGGCCTTTGTAAGGGTCTGTAGAGCAAAGAGTTGTTTTAGGGGGCGAAAGCACTTAACCTTTAAGCGCTGATGCCTCTGATGTTTACGGGACTTTTTTGTACTATATCGCAAGGTGATGAGTTCATGCACAAGAGTCAGACGGGAACTTTGCCCTATAGTGATCTTAATGTAACAGCTACATTGCAGGTTTTACTCATATTTAAGCAGGGGTTGAGTAGGTATAATTGTGTAGTAGTGATCTAGTCAAAAAATGTAATGGGACATCAGTCTTAACGTATTTGTTTTTAAGCAGAATAATAAACACTTATGCTTTTTACTTGTTTTGTGAAAATTTAAACGGGTGCAAGCAGCGTGGTACTATTAAAGAGTACATTTCATAATCGTCGATTGAGATGCATTTTTCTTCTTATTGGTAGCCATGCAAGTTCAGCTCTCAGTGAATGAATGGATGAAACTTTGACCCACCACACCTAACAGTAGAAAACTGTTACCATGTCGTTTTGTAGCTGTGTGTGGATGAGGAAGTGAAAGCCACTAGGATTTTTTGTTACATTGGCCAGTGAATTAACTAAATAGCTCTGGGTTCTTTAAGGTGGGCATGCATTTGTTCTGGGGCTAAGGATCAAGTTGTTTACTGGGTGATTTTTCTTTTGGTTCATTGATTGGAAAAAAATGTAGGTCAGTAAATCGTTGTATTGCTTTATTTTCTGTTCTGACACTGGACGTGTTTATGTGTGGCCTTTGATTTTAACTGTTGGTGGCTTCGTGAAGCTCATTCGTGTTGCTACTTGAATTTCTATACCTAATAGTAGCGAATGCAGGAATTAGGATAATTATTTTCTCCAACTCATTTTCTGCTACTTGGTTTAGCTGAACAGGAACATTAACTTCTAAAGTGCCATTTCTCTATAGCCTGACCTTGAACAAATCCGTATCTTTAGCAAGGATTCTGTCTTAAGGAGCTCCCAGATTTTTCTTTCTCCTAATTCAGAATTTCCTTTGGTGTCATCAGGCAGTGTGCTAAAAGACAGTCCCACCAACAGAAGTTAACCATGCATGTTCAATGTATGGACACTGTTCAGAGAACCTGTAGGAATTATTCACAGTAACTGTCAGAATTCTTTCTGTGGTTTAGAAATCAAATTAAAAAGTAAGTCTTCTTTGCATGAAAATTATAAGAAATATGATTTTATCTTGGACTTGTAACATATTAGTTAACCGCAAATATCATATGACAGCTGTCATTTGCATATAACAGACTGTTAATTGCTTATATGGATTTATTTTCTGTGCATTTATTACATTTGTGTAGGAGGTCAGTGTCATTCATCCTGTTCCGTGAACTGTTATGATATTCTGTTGGCTTAGCTGGAACATCTAAAGTTCTGCTAAGGTTATATATTTTTCTCCTGTTTGATAAAATGCAAGATGTGACTCTGGATACTCTGGAAGCACACTGCTGTCACAAGCCATCCCAATGAGTTAGAAGATTTTCTAGATGTGTGGAGAATCAAACCCTGTTAAAGTAACATGACTCAAGCAGTGCCTGTTATATTTACAGTCTGTAAATTTTAGCCAGGATCGATATAACAAATATTTAAACATCTCACCTAAGTACAAGTGAGATTGTAACAAGTCAGCTGTAATGAGGTTGTTTTGATAGTTTTTAATTTCTATGGAGAAGGGTTTGTAGTTGGAAATTATCACCAAAATTGTGCACTTGGATTAGTCATTTCACTTGTATAAATTTAGCATATGTTTTTGAAAATCATTTTAAATCAGTATAGGAGAGAATAGGAGAGAATTATTCTGTTGCCTAAATTACTTGTTCATCAACTTATTCTTAATTTTGGGTCTGTTTTTTGGATGAGGCATCTGACCTGCTTTTCTAGTTCCAGTTATCTAGGTTGTTTTTGTAGAACCTATTGAGCATATGAGCAGTCATTTACTGACATTTGAGAATGTGAATCATAATATATATCATTGGTTGCATTCGGTATACAGGTATATTGAGCATTAATATATATGAAGCCCTTTTCCATTTTTTTGCTGCTGAAATCAAAATCAATATGTAGTTTGAAATAGTTTTCAATCTCTTTGAGTGTGCATTTAATTTATAAATATATTAAGAATAAACAAATATATTCCATCAATCTTTCATAAATCTATAGAACACAAGCCTTACATTTGCTGTGACTTGCATGTAGAGAATAGTCAAATTAATATTTTTAATTCTATTTGCTTGTATGCTTGAGATGTTATTTTGATAGGTATTGAACTTTGTTATAAGGTTTAGTTAGTTTTTTAAACAGTAGCAGAAGTATTCCAGGGCCAGATTTAAGATTCCTTTTTAATATACATGTTGCATTTATTACATTTATATTCTTTGATAATATTTGGATCACAGTGCAATTTTTTCCATAACATGATTTGAGCCCAATTCAAAACCCAGGTAAAATTCAGATTTTTAAAAAAGATTTAAAGTAACCAATATGCATTAAGTCTCTGTGAAATGCATAGGTTACTCTTTTTGGATGTACTTCTTTAAACACCTAAAATCTATTTTTCATGTAGTATGCAAATTGCTTGAGAAACAACAATTTTTCCTTGGGGAAGCACTAATTTCACTCTAATGCTGTGGATATAATGTTTAAACCCTCTTGTTAGTTGGAGAAAGTTTAGCCATCTCAAGGAAAAGTAGCCTTTATATAGAAACCTAACAGTTATTGTACAGTTTTAAATGAATTGTTTGAAATAGCTTTGTTTGCTTTTGCAAACTATCAATGGAAGCACCTAGTGCTCTTGACCATAGGGTTTTATGCTAATGACAGGTCAGACTCAGTAATGACAGTAATATGCTACCTGTCTCCAAGGATTGGTCCTGTTTATATTGAATTGATTCTCAACTTTAAAAATAAAAACATCAAGATGGTGTCTTGGCAATTTTAATTATTTAGAATTTAGAATTCATTTTTTTGTTCTTGGTGTGGCATTTAAAAGTGCCTCAGTATGTAGAATTGTAGGAGTGTTGGTAGTGTATGAAGAGGAAATAGCAAGTGCTCTGTCTGAGGAATTACATGTTTGTAGCAGAACCTTTTTACTCTTGGTAGAAATTATGCATAAAATCTGAGTTCTAGCTTTCAGATTCCAGCTTGCAGTATAATTTTGAACAGCAGGAGTTTGAACTGCAACCTTGCTTTTTAAGCAAAATGTACAGCCGCCTGTTAGGACTGGGATGTGTGAATAGGAGAAGTTGGCAGATTAATGAAAATTTTCATTACAGATTTAATTTTTTTATGTGAAGCGTCCATTGTATATTTTGCTGGTGTGACTAAAACCCTTTGATGTGCAATGTGGGTTAGTCTTGATTGCTTTGTGATTAAAATAGAATGAGGCCTCCATTTATAAAAAGGCAAATGTTTTTTCTGCTGGGAATGTCAAGGTCATTTTGCTGGATAGGTGCCCAAAGGGAAACTGTGGACATATCATGTCTCTAGATACAAACTCCATGAATGGGGTTTAGTGGGCTAAACTTGCTTACTAAGATTGTAATTTATAGATTGCATCTCATTTAAATTTTCTTGTCATTTTAAAGCTAAATTAAACTTCAGTTTTCGATTAGAACATAATTGCTAATTAAATTTAAAGGAAAATGATTCTCCTTTGTCTTTACGTGTTTTAGAAAAGGACCTTTTGCAGCATCCTTAGTTATTTCCCCTACAGAGGCTTTTAAGTGCTGTATAGTGATCGTAACATGATAAATCTGTGATTATATTAAGAATGGTTCCAATATCTTAAAACTACAAAAAAAACATCTGATGTGCTTTTCAGTAGACACATTGGCTATGTCCTTTTCTGCTATTAATAATGCATCATTCCTAACAGGATGACATTTCATGAGCCCACTGCTGGCCTGGAAGTTCCTCACATCTTTTCCTGGGCCTTGATTGTATCTGACATTGCAAGAGTGAGGGTCCAACAGCTCCTGGCTGCCTCCCAGGGATAAGGATGCTGGGAAGTGTACTGTAAAGAAATCCCTCTTGCCATCACCAGCTCGGCATGTGCCTGGTTTTTAGATTTGGGCACTGGCTGGGGCAGATGGCTGTGTAACCAACTGAAAGGCGTCATACAGAAACTGAATAAAAGAAAGTTATTTAACTATGTGGCAGCCCAAGCTAGTAGAGTGCTTAGATTTTTCTCATTTAATCTTGCTCGGATATGCATGTCTTATTTTAACAACAAAGTGGGAGGTTTCAGTTTTTTTTCCTTTGGGGTGATTTGTACATTTTTTAGACATCTTACTTTTGTGTTAGTTTCATCAGAACATTTTACATTGATGATAATTTTCTGTAACATATGTGAAATGTTCTGCTGTCTGTCATTTGTATGATTTTATTATCCAAAGTTAAAAACTTAACTTGTTATTAAGTTTTTTTTTTTGCAATGTGAGTAATACCACTACCTGCTTTTTGTAGCTCACATATATTAAGTAACTTTGTAATTTTTGTACCTTTTAATTATTTAAATCTGAAGATGAGACGGCTTTAACCTCATCTTTCCTTCCTTTGCCAAGGTCCAGCTTAGGCATATGCATTTTCTTGCAGTCCTAAACGATCTCCAGGAATGGAATATGATGTTAACAGATCATGTGAGACTGCTTAGTAGTGTAACTTTGGTCTCTTACCTGGTTACCTTACGATGCCTTTTGAAACAATTTTTTTCCCTTGACTTGACTGTTGAGGTTATTGTATGTGGCACAACTTCAGATGTGCTTCCGAAGAAATCTGCAAACCACAAAATCATCACTTTCTCAAAATTCTCTCGGGAGTGAATTTCTATACGTTTGTCATGTGTGCTGTCACATGATTGAACTGAGCCTGCGTGAAAGTGTTGTTTTAACCAAAGGAACAATGGCTGGCTTCCTGTTATGGACTGTTGCAGTGGAGGGCTGCAGCCTCAGCATTTTAACATCCTTCCTTGTACATTGAACTTAGAAATGTCGTTGTGGTTTTTAGCTGACGAGGTGCCTTTTTCAAGAATGATTGAAGTGTTAAACTCAGGAATGCACTTGTGTGCTTGAAGGTTAACCAGATTCATGTTCTGTTGTCCATTTTCTGAGTAGATACATTTACTTTAGCTGTAATATCCATGGAATCTGTTAGTTTAATTAGAATTTACCTCTATAGTGAAGTGTTTATTTGGGTAATGTGTAATGGAGCTGTCACACAATATTAGGCAAAGAAGTGGGAAATTACTTCAGGAATGGAATTTAAGTGATGATTTATTTGAATTTAGTTGGAACACTGGGATGCATGCCCATACTCTTTCAAAAAGTCCAGTGGGATTGTAAATGGTGAAATAGCCAGTAACCTCACTTTCACATCTCATCTGAAGGATTACAGCTCCTGTAGCACAGTATCCTGGGGTCGCTTTAACAACATGTTTTATGAATGTTTTTTTCTCATAAGTGGGGGAATCTGGATGTGCACATTCTTCTGTCATCACAATTGAATTTTATTGTGATATTTAATAAGACTTATCTTCAACAGAAGCATTGTAGTATTGCAATTAGAGTTCGTTGAAGCATGCTGAGTAATTTTCTTTATGTAGCAGTTGGATTTGCAGTGAATCACTACTGGCTCCAAGCACTTGCAACATTGTAATATTGTTCTTGCTTAATCAGTAAGTATTACTTTTGCTGCTGGATTCCCTCAAGCAAATGTCACTAAGGGCAGGGATTCCCTCCAGCCAATCAAAGAGAGTGCCGTCACAGTGATGTCATGTGTGATATCATCAGCATCTTTGGCAGATGGTGTTCTTTGCAAGAAAAGGCAGGGATTATTTATGGTAAATCTGACTGCTGCTGTTGCTTGGATACAGCTCTGTGTAATCTACGGTGCTGCTGTAAAATGGATGTTTTTGCTGCTTAACGTTTTAAATTGTAATGTATTTTTCCCTACGGTCTCTTTTAAAACTGAAGGCATTGTAAAGGAACAAGGTCTTGGTAAATGGGGATTTGTTTTGGACATAAAAGATACCTCTGTTAAGGCACTTTATTAACTGTGTCTTAAAATTGACTTGAAAATTATATAACGAGGATTTGCTAAAGACTGTTGTTCTTAGGCAATAGTATGTTTTTTTCGATTTTGGGAAAGTGCAAAACCTTTTTGTGTTGATGACAAAGACAGTCCTGGTTGATGTAAAGGTCTTTGAGAACCGAGACAGCTATGTTCTTTAATACATGTGCATCTTAGGGAATGAATAATGGAGATTTTGAGCACCGAATACATATTTACCATTTGCCCAGCTCTTTCTTAAAGCTGTAGACATGTGGAGACCTAGCATGGTTTTTTACTTAATACTGTTTTCCTATAAGTGTCAAAGAATCTAGTTCCTTTAAAGAGTGGGTCTGATCTGAATGTTCTTTTCTTACCTTGCAGTTATGCTCTTGTATTGTAGAGATAGCCAAGGAAGCAGTGAGTGTAGTACATGCCATGTTGACGTGTTCCTTCGCATGTTCCTCTACAAGGAGGAGGAAGAATGTGGGTGGAGTAAGGGTGAGGCTCTAAGTTCTATTGATTGCCAAGTTGACACTTTTTTAAGCCTTGCCTAGAAGTATGTTTGTTTTAGCTGACTGAAATTTGGTGGTTCTCTTTTGTGTGTGTGTATATATATATGTACACAAGGAGCACAGAGCTGGTTAATATGGAAAGGCCTTTCAAAAAAGGTATTCTGCCTAAACTTTAATGGGGTAACCTAACCTCCATTTCTCTGTGTTTCACAAATGTGACCTAATTAAGGTTGTTGCCGTAAAATGCAGTATTAAAATATTAATGTGTACTTCTAAGGGACTTTTACATGTGGCATCGGGAGTTTTTTTTTTAATCCTTTGCAATTTCACTGCAGGTGAATCCACAACACTGTTGTTCTGCAAGCGGAAGTTGCTTTGGAATTGTCACCTCTTTGCACTCAGCCCTATTTCCACCTGCATTTTTCCTTTATTTTATTTATTTTGTGTAACACCTAGATGTTGTGTATGAATGTTACTTTGTAGTTTTTGAGCATTAGACACAGGAATGCCCACCGATAGAATGTGTTAGAGCACTGGTCTCTTGTGTTCGGTGTGCTGTATTTTTATATTTGAATTTAATACATTTATATAGTGCCTTTCTGAAAATGTTTGAACAATACTATCCAACTCAGAATTTTTAAAATGGCGTAATAGACTCGGACTTCTTTAGCAATCAGTCATAATGTCAGACCTACCCTTTAGGCAACGGTGACTGTGGCACATAATGAACATTGTGATATCACTTAGACATTTGGGGCACCAATGCCCTAAAGTACTACAGGATGAATGAATTTGAGAAGACTTAACTCTTAAAGTTTCTCTCATGCTTATAGTGTATACATTTTAAAAGGGTATGGCAATACTGTATGGAATATCTCATGACATTTTATTCTCTAAATCCCTCACTGCCATAAAATATTATGTAAAGTGGGTGGTTAGTTACTGAGTGCCATAGGAGTAGCAGATGTTTATGGTACAGGTAATATTGCCTTCTGTGCTTTCCTGTGATAGTCATAATTTATTCTTTTTTTAGTATAAAGTATGACACCTCTTTCAGCATGTTTTGCATTTAAATCTTAATTTCCCACTACTGCATATCCGTATTCTGTTATCCAAAGCAGCTGGTTTTGGATGCTTTTTAGTATAATGACAGCTTATTAGTTATTTTCATAGTTCACCTGCGTCATGGAGATCTCCACAGGTAATTTTAATTTTGATGAATAGCACAAAGTCGACAAACCCAGATGACTAACGCCTAGGTCAGAGCTCTGCCTGTGCTCTGGCAGACTGTTAGGTATCTTGGCTAAGATATTTGGGTATAAAATGTATAACACCCATGTTTCTTTGGCCATTGTTTGATTTGCCTATAGAAAATACATTTAATCATGTTTGCTTTAGTAGGATTTATTTTCAAAATAAAGAAAACTTTAATATCTCCTAAATTATTGGATGCAATTTTGCATGTGGTGACTGCTTTTTACCTTTTTTGGTTCTGCCCAGAATTAATTTAAGCAAATCTGAACAATAGGGATCAAGGCGGACAATTCATACGCTATAAACTAGTATCTGTACAGGGTAGTATATGTAAAACACACATTGCTGTTCTGGTTTTCATTCTTCTGTGCCAAAGAAGGTGACCTGTCACTAGTTGTATGCTAACAGAAGGACGTTACAGTTGAGTTCTGCCTCAGAAGCATCTGTCATAGTATCTAATCTGGTGTCCTGCAGGCCTGTCATCTTTTGGGGGTTAACTCATCGTGTTCTTCACTGTAGTATCATGGAGGCAGCTATGTATTACTTAGCCTTATCAAGCACGACCAGAACTTGTATAGAGTTTGTGGCTCAACAGTATGGTCTTTTTGCCCTTTTTTCTCCCCAAAAAAAAGCCATTCAAGTTCATTGTGATAAAGAGTAAGTGATGTAAAAAATGACTTAGATCTGTATTTAGCACTTTCTTTTCTTCATATCCAGCAGCTTTCGAATGCTTTTTTCACCTCAGAAACTGTTTCCTTTTAGTAGTCCTCTTTGTTTTAAAGCATATCAGATTTTTTGTAAGTTTAAGTGTTTCCTCTTCTGTGCCATTCCATTTTGTTCCCCTTTTTGTTAACACCTCTGCAGTATTTGGCCTAAACCGCAGTCCTTACTTTTAACACTCTTAAGCATCATCGTCTTGTCCTTGTCCACCCTTGCTCTGTCAGGTGGAGTTCTGGATGTGTTAGATAATCATGACTGTTGCTCTCTTGACCTTGCAGCCTGGAGAGTCCTCCTGAGTACCTGCAGATAGGCAGCAGTTTTCTGTTCTGGGTGGCTTCCAGATTAACCTGACTGTAAATTTTGTTTTGTGATGGATACATAAATTGGTAGCATGTCTAATGTGGCCCTTCATGTATCGGGAATGGATTTAAGATTTACAGGATCTTGGAAAATGTTAAATATGCTGCCTAGGCTTGTGCTAGTCCAAATGAGTTTCTTTACAGTTCTTCTCATCAGAAGATACGGAGCTGAACTCCCTTTTACAATCACACAGTCGGCGCTTGTAAAATAATCCAAGGACATATGAATTCATTATGATCCATTCTTTCTTTTTCTGTAGCTCCAGAACCTGGGTATCAACCCAGCAAACATTGGGTTCAGCACCCTAACTATGGAGTCGGACAAATTCATCTGCATCCGGGAAAAAGTCGGGGAGCAGGCGCAGGTGGTCATCATCGACATGAACGATCCCAACAACCCAATTCGCCGTCCTATCTCTGCTGACAGTGCCATCATGAACCCTGCCAGCAAAGTCATCGCACTGAAAGGTAGGACTGCATTTGTACCCAGTGCTGTCTTTGCATTTTAATTTAGCCAAGTACAATAATGTACTAGGCTTATGTAATTATTCATAAAATTGATGTAGTTATTTAAACCTTACAGTGTGTGGTGCATTTTTCATTGCTTGTTACTATTTTGCAAAGTTCACCTTTTAAAAACTTAGCTGTCTACCATTTAATTTTTTCATTAAACATATTAGACAAGTTATTTTAATCAACATCTCACATTGTGTATTTTAAATGTATTTTTTTAACTTGAGACCAGCATTGCTCTTGTCTTTGCTGCACCCTGTTTTTATGTGCTCACGTACAGCTATTTTCTATTTTGGTTTCTTAAGTAGTTTGGATTGGCACAATATAGACTTGTCTTGCTACTCATTTTAGTCAAAATTATACCTTTATGAAAGTTTAAGTTAAATTTGAATTTTTTGTCCTTCTGTCATAATTGCTTTGTCTTTTTTTATTTTTTGTTTTGTTTTTTGTTTTTGTTTCCTGCTTTCTTATGCATATGCAGACGGTGAGTTAAAATTTATGTACAATAAATTGTGGAAGTTGTATTCCTGTTTAAAAAAAATGCAGACATATTTCAGATACACATTGGTTAGGTTGTGTGCATATATGACAAGCTGAAGAGTAAAAATATGCAATCAAATAGTGCCTGCATCTCAACAGGACTAGGGGAATTGGTTGGGCATGGTTGCTAAATACATGATTGAAGACTCCAAATTGTATCTAAGCCCTTTAATTTGACCTCTCCTTCACTACACCAACCTGTAGTGGTGTCCACAAAATTCTGTATTGCTTGAGTGTTTCTGTTATTATGTTGCAGTGGTAATTAAAGTTCTTTGTGGTAGCTTTTACGTTATAGTTTAAACCTATTTTTGGCTGAGATCACGATCTCCTAAGCTTATTTGATTGGAGTTTTATCAGTCTGGATTTGGCCGAGAACCGTCAAGGCTATTGAAGTCTGTTTTCTTGAAGGTCTAGTGAGTTTTTTTTTATAACATTTGGAAATTATTTTTTAAGACTGTTGGCCTTTTTACAAGGTTATTATTAATTAAATGCAATAAAGATGGATTATACTGGTTATGATATTTACTCTAGAATGTTTTGTAAGCATCTTTTTTCAGGATAATGGTTCTATCTGCAACAACTGTTTCTTCACATGTGGAAAATTACCATAAGCATTAAAATCCTGAAACAATCGAATTATGTCTCTCATACATATATAGAACAGTTATAAACTGTTGTCATCACTGAAGGAGTTAAATGTGTTTAGCTAACCATAAATGTTTGAGAAATGCTTTACAGGGTGTCATTATTATAACGCAGGCTTACTTAAATTTGAAATAGACAACTAAGCAGGATTTAACTTTCACAATTTTTATAGCTTGAATGTTGGCATTAAGTTGATTAGCTGTACAAGTGATCTTTATATTTGTTTGGGATGGAAATGTTATTCATGTAAATTATTTTGATTGCCATTTTCCCATGATCCTTTGAGTTGGTTTACATCTAAACCCTTGGACCTTCCAGTTGGGAAAAGATCAAATGTTCAGTCTTTTTTCTGTTTTAGATCATAATTCTTATGTAGCCTGATCTACTCTGTACTTAGTGGTGATGTAAAATTCTAAAATGGAGCTGCAGTCCGTTTCCTGTAATATTTATATTTAGTTTTTAAGTCATGCTATTTAAAAAAATTGATTTGGTGGCAATGGATTTTGCATTTGGCATTTGTAATAGAGGTGTAATACAACAGCAGCAGAAACTTTTTAATATTTAATTGTGATTTGTATTCTGATACTCTGTCAGAACAATAGGTAAATCCTTTTATTCCTAAAAATATGAAAGCACTTTGCTCATGTTTACCTAAAATGCTCTTGGGACTCAAATTATAAAGTCACCCAAATTTCTTCAGTAAAGTACCCCAATATATTTGTAGATACAAATGTATTTTGCTTTGGATGAAAGCACCTGTTAAATTAATGAATGTATGCCTTTCTGGAATATTTATTCATCTTAATTCCTTCAATTAACTCCCCTTAATTTTAAATTACCCCAGGATTTACAGCTATTTCCATCTCTGTGAAAGTGTTTTGTGTTGTTTATTCATTCAATCTGCATTCAGACTAGAGTCTGATTACTTTTTCTTAATGATATAGACCTTAAAGTTTGTAGAAATAAATTGTATGAATATCTGAGGGACAAAATAATCACATGCACACATGCAATCATTAAATTTATTAAACCAAGTCACAGAAAATTATATGGTGAGATCTGATTAAGTATTGTAATGGATTTAATCTTGTAATGTGTTGATGTATGTGACAGAAAACGTGAAGAATATTTGGAATTGAATTCCTTTAGATCTTGTAGTTTCAGCAGGTAAAGTTTTTTTTTCAAGGTGTGTCTTAGTATATATAATTGTTCAGAAACTCAGATGTCTTGATTTCCTGATAAGTTTCACAAGAATGAGCAATTATTCAATTAACAGGCAGGGAGTTGTAAGCTTCAGGTGAGTCTGTATGCTGATAGTCACCAGTTGAGAACATAACATTAATTGCAAACCTTTCAATAGATTGTCATATGTATTCTATACGTTTTATCTGGATGTGCCTCATAAGCATCGTTTCACTGAATGCAGATCTTTAGAATGTAATAGTTGTCTATAAACATTTGCTGTGCTTTTTGTTGAGAAAGGTAAACTATAAAGTGCTGTGCAATCTGGAGTCATGGTGCCTTGCCCGATGCATATCCAACCATGGCTCCCAATATTTCTAGCTTGACTCTTGGTATTCAAGTAAGAATTTGGTATCTTCTTTAGTCAGATCTATTGTTTGTATGTGTTTGTCCTTTTTTATTCAGTTAGTCCTGTTGTGTGCTATTAATTTTAACAGTTGTTATTACATGACTTTCAGCTGCAAAGACCCTTCAGATTTTTAACATTGAGATGAAGAGCAAGATGAAGGCCCACACCATGACAGATGATGTCACCTTTTGGAAGTGGATCTCTCTGAACACGGTTGCACTAGTGACAGACAATGCCGTCTATCACTGGAGCATGGAGGGAGACTCCCAGCCAGTTAAAGTCTTTGATCGGCACTCGAGTCTTGCAGGCTGCCAGATAATCAACTACCGCACTGATGCCAAGCAGAAGTGGCTCCTGCTCATTGGCATTTCTGCACAGGTACCCAAGTTCTAATAAGGCTGTGTGAAACATTCATGGTCAAAGTATAACTTGAGTTTTACATTTTATTTCAGTAAGTTTTTTATAACTTAAACACTACGTTTTGCCAGTGAAATTGGCTGCCTTTTTTAAAGGTTCCAGTGTCTCAGATTATGTGTCAGATCTATGCGTCTTTCATATTTGTTTTTTTGGTTGTAGTACAAATAGTCCTCAACTCTTTCGACATGTAATGAAGGTTGACTGGATCGTATCAGTCATTCATATGGATTGTTTATCAATTATAGCAAAACCGTGTTGTGGGGGCGATGCAGCTTTACTCCGTGGATAGGAAGGTTTCCCAGCCCATTGAGGGACATGCAGCTGGCTTTGCTCAGTTTAAAATGGAAGGAAACGCTGAAGAATCCACCCTGTTTTGCTTTGCTGTGCGAGGTCAAGCGGGAGGAAAGGTAAGATTTGAGAGCATTCAGGAAGTCTTAAAGTATGGAAAACTAGGTGTTCATAAGTTTAGACTTCTGTCTTCATCTTCATGTTGACGAAAACAAGTAAAAAAGTATGCATGAAGTATGATCTTTGAAGCATGAGCCCTTCCTTATATATGAAAAACATCCAGGACTGCTGAATGTGGCAGAATGGTAGCAGGAATTCTGAATTTCCTCTTTCCTTGTAGTTGCACATCATTGAAGTGGGAACACCACCTACAGGGAATCAGCCATTTCCAAAGAAAGCAGTGGATGTGTTCTTCCCTCCAGAGGCACAGAATGACTTTCCTGTTGCAATGCAGGTACAAATGGCTAATCTTGCTATGGGTGGACAAGGGGAGCTTTCTGCTGCACCCAAACCAGGTGTAACACTCTGCTGTAGAAGATGATTTGAACAGATACAACAAAAACAATTTTTATAGAGTATTTTATTGTCCTTTTTTTGCTGTTTTACAGTTATCTTTAATAGTGGGGAAAAAATAGAAATGGGCTTAATCCCTTTTTAAGCTTGTCAAAGTGGCCTAGTGTAAGATTTAACGATGAAGTGACTGATGTTTTCTGTTTTAGTGAGGAGGTTGCATTTAGACTTGTTAAAGATGTTTATTTAAGCCCAGTCTTGAACTGAAATTTGAAAACCATCTTTTGTTAAACTTGTTCTATTGCTCTTTCTCCATCTAGATAAGTGCCAAACAAGATGTTGTATTTCTCATTACCAAATATGGATATATCCACCTTTATGACTTGGAAACCGGCACCTGCATTTATATGAACAGGATCAGCGGAGAGACCATCTTTGTTACAGCCCCACATGAAGCAACATCTGGCATCATTGGTGTCAACAGGAAAGGACAGGTAGTTTTTCTTTAAGCTGCAAATGTATAATAGTGGCACTGTTAGATGTGTGGTGTATTGGTAAAGAAGAGCCTTTTGTTGACGTGCAGAGTCAACAAAGTTTGGTGTCGTTGGTATTCTGTTGAGATTATGATTTGTGGTAATGGCTTATCTCTGACAAGACACCCCTGTTGAAGTTTATAAAAGCAATCAGTTTAGTTTAATTGTCTACAGAATGTTCAATCTGTCTGGTTTATGTTCGATACCATTTTCAGTAATTTTACACTCCTACAACAATTCCTAGAGGTTGGCTGTGTTTGTTACTAGACTGAGTGACCTAAAGGCTGTTTTAAAAGGTTAACTTCTTTGTGCAGGCATGAGAGGATATAAAAAGTGTAGTTCCACAAAATCTGATAAATATTACATGTAGAATTGTGATAAATGGCCTGAAATAGAAAAAAGGTCTATAGGTAGAATTAAAAGACAGGTTTATTGGATTTCATTATATAGGGATACCAGATCCTGCCAGCTGATTAATAATTTTCTAACAAAGCCAGGTGACCATTAAATATTTAGCACATGGAAGCTGATCCTGACAAGGGCGGGGTGCTCAGAGAGTGAACGGGGGCTGAATTGCAAAATCAGTCCACAGCATGATGCGGACTTGCGACAGTGGGTTGGTTTCTTGTGATTCACCACTTGTTTGAATTTTAAACCCTAGCTTCTTCAAATCGAATTATGTTACAGCAGAATGCATTCAACTTTCATTTTAACATTGTGTACTTAACTGAACGATACACTGCTAAAATTGATCTTGTTTCATTTTTGCTTGGAATTACATTCTGCAGCTCATACTTGGTTATAGCTCCACACTTAAAACTCCATGTCCACCTTGCACAGCTAGCCAGAAATCTATTGAGAATTTAACTGTACGACATAAATACAGACTTTAAAGGAAGTGCAACTTAAACCTGGAGATGCACATAATCTTCACTTGTCCTGCAGAAAAGCTTGATGGAATTGCAGGATTCTCATTGATGTGTTAGTGCTTGGCACGTGGTGGGTTGAAACGACCTTGGGATAATGGAATCCCTGAAAATATCTGCGGCAGAGCTGCCTGCAGTTGAAAACAGCACGTGACTCGTAGCGGGAGGCAGTGGCAAGCATCCTAATCTTCTTAGTCTTGGGCCTTCACTTTGAGTCAGCTGGTGTGACATCTTTACTCCTTTCAAACTGCGTGTCATAAGATGTTTGATTTCTGTCATATTTCATCAGTGCAAGCTCCAGTTTACAACCTGCTTTGCCAGGAAAACAAATGAAAGTTTTGCTCATCTCCTTTAGGCATAAATTTAAGTCGCCTATCCCTTTTGTCTGTTCTTTTTTTGCTGAACAAATAATACTCAGTTTTACTAATTTGTGTTCAGTCTTTTTCTTATGGGGTATTAACATAGATGCTCTTTTCTTGAAGCTTCGTGTTACAAAAGCTCGTAGAATGCTTTCTGTAAATTACGGTTTATAGTATTTTAGACTAAATTGCTGTTGGCCATTTTGAGTGTCTTTACTTCATTTTTATTTAATCTGCTTATTGTAGCATTTCCCCCTTTAATGCGCCTTCCTTTTTTGTTGTGGAATATAAATCCTTTGCAAAACACTTTCTATATTCTTTTCTGTCTTTTCATCTTCAGTCCTACCAGCTTCTTATTTCTTGACTCTTAATGTTGAGTGTTTTTCTCTCTGGCATTACTCCTGTCCCCTACTGTAGTAATGATTTCCAGGGTTATTGCATTGCCAATTAACTGTTTTGTTTAAGGTGGTTTTTATGCAGTACTCCATTCTCTGCCAATGTGGGGGGAGGGTATTTTTAGTCTTTTTTTTTCCCCCCCAAAAATATCGATTTTCTGCAGTTGTTGAATTTTAATCTTACTATACTTAAAACATTACCAAAGCTACAATGTACATTTTGGTTATGAATTAAAATCTAAAATGTATGTATTTCTCTTTGAGTAGCTAAAGTCTGAAATTTAGGTTTGCTTGTACTGATTTATCCTTGAATGGCATTGCTGTTTGTGTTTTGGCCAGTTAGGGAGAACCATCTGGGAATGCTGTTGTAGCTGCAGCGGTTTCATGGTGGTTTTCCTCCAACACTGCAGGACACTAAACTATTTCCTGAGAGGGGGCCAATACTGTAAAAGTTCTAGTTGAACAGTGTTGTCAAAGTAACCAAAGTCAGACAAGAGTTGCTCATGTAAATTTCTGAGAAACTCAGGCCGTGTTTTGTATATATATGGTCGCTGACATGATTGTCAATGATAGACAGAAAATGAGAAGCTACTCAGTCATTCAGAAATGATCATTTAATCTCATTCAAACTTGATATTGCAATAAATCTGTTCATATTGTGTATTTTGTATAACAGAGTAAAGTTCTGTTACATTTGCACTGTTGCTTACAGAGTCTTATTCATTAGTAGTAATTACAGCAATAAACGCTTGTAACAAGTGAGAATTTTGTATAAACTTCATTTTAAGTGATGTCTCTGTAACCAATGATTTGTTACAAACTAAGAAAACTGATCGTAAGATAGCAATTATCATCCAATAATGTTTGTATTAATAAAAGTGAATTATAATAAACATTGCATCTGTATCAAATGACACAAAACATATAGAAAATGTGAAAATGGGCTCAAATGTGTGAGACTTATAGCTGTTGGACCCAATGTGAAATGTGGTTAAAGGTCATTTCACCCATCTTAATTAGAGTTTTCATTTCCATGTAGTGTTTAAAAAGTGTCTTGTAACATAGTCATCATTGCTCAATTTCAATACATGCAGTCTTTCTAATGATACTGAGCTGGGGCCTTGAACTTGCCAGTGTTTTTATTTGTTTATATGCAAGTGTGTTTTCATTTTCTCTGAATAGAAATCGTTTCAGAGGTGCTTTCTGTTTAAGAAGAGAGTGCAGAAATGGTATTGCTATAAGTGATTTAGTAGCTGCTTCATATAGGACTCTTAATTTGGAATTGCAGGTGTTGTCCGTGTGTGTTGAGGAGGAGAACATCATCCCCTACATCACCAACGTCCTGCAGAACCCTGATCTTGCCCTTCGCATGGCTGTTCGCAATAACCTAGCCGGGGCAGAAGAGCTTTTTGCCCGCAAGTTCAACAACCTCTTTGCTGGAGGCAACTACTCAGAGGCTGCAAAAGTAGCAGCAAACGCACCAAAGGTATGAAAGGATCCGACTGCATGTTTTTGTTGTAACAGGGATATCGATTATAGTTTTAAGATATTTCTTAGCGTCTCTGTAGTCTTTGTCATAGTCGATCAGTTTACCTGCCTTTCTTAACAGCTTTGTTTTTGTGACCTTCTTTTGGTCTTTATTGGAGAGGCTGAAACTGTATTTTATGGTGGGAATCTAGAATATTGTTAATTAGTGATTAAAACAAGCTTTGCACTTTTGGTGTAGAGATACATTTTCAAATATAGTCACCGTTTGTCTTTCAGGGAATTTTGCGTACTCCAGACACTATTCGCCGATTCCAAAGCGTTCCTGCCCAGCCTGGACAGACGTCTCCTCTGCTCCAGTATTTTGGGATCCTGTTAGACCAGGGGCAGCTTAACAAGTTTGAGTCTCTGGAGCTGTGCCGGCCTGTCCTGCAGCAGGGCCGCAAACAACTGCTGGAAAAATGGCTGAAGGAGGACAAGGTGAGCAAAATACAGCCACTCTGTTAGTCATCTCGGAAAAAATAAAGTTTAAATTAAAGTTAAAATAAAAATCACTGTTATATGGTAGCTCGTTTTATTAAAAAAAAAGTTTTTTAAGTGCTTTCTAACTTCCACATTATAGTGTTGGAATTAAGTGCCTTTTTCCATTGAATGCAGCTGGAGTGCTCAGAGGAGCTGGGGGACCTTGTGAAGTCAGTGGACCCGACTCTCGCCCTCAGTGTCTACCTGAGAGCAAATGTTCCTAATAAGGTCATCCAGTGCTTTGCAGAGACTGGGCAGTTCCAGAAGATTGTTCTGTATGCTAAGAAGGTTTGTTTCTTAATAGAGATTACTGTGAATGTTAAGGTTATATAAATGCATTTTTACAGTGTAGTTTTGTTTTTGGTAGGTTGTCTCATTGACATCAGTTTAAGGTTTTTGTTGAACTTCACAGTACTTTGTATTTGATAGCTGCCATAAGTATGTGTGTATTAGAAATCACTCTGTATAGATCTAAATTCAGCTTTGGTTTATTGGGCATAAAGTTATCTATTCCCAAATACCCAGCATTTTTGGTAGTATAGTGAAAATGTACTATACCATGTTAATTCATTAAAGCCATTAAAGAAAAGTGCCTTCAGTTTTTTGTGATTCAGGTGCCCTTTTTTGTGTCTTGCACAGGTCGGATATACTCCTGATTGGATTTTCCTGCTGAGGAATGTAATGAGGATCAGCCCAGATCAAGGACTGCAGTTCTCTCAGATGCTGGTCCAGGATGAGGAACCTCTGGCTGACATCACACAGGTGTGTGCCATGTTTTTAAGATGGGGTCATATCCCTCTGTGGAAACATGAGGGGCAAATAAGTAAAAGTTGTATTCTTTTTTACAAACCATCATATTTTGATTTGCAAAAAACTTGATCATTTGTTCTAATTATGTGGTCTTGCATTTCACCTTATTACATGTCACATAAGATTAAATTTTTGAAACTTTTGTTAGCGGTATGGTTTTTAGTCTTTTATGCTGTTGTGAAACTTTCCCCCTAAAGCAATCAATGCATCTTTCACCAATAGATTGTGGACGTGTTCATGGAATACAACCTTATCCAGCAATGCACTTCCTTCCTGCTTGATGCCCTGAAGAACAATCGGCCATCTGAGGGCCCACTCCAGACCCGACTGCTGGAAATGAACCTCATGCACGCACCACAGGTAAGAGGACATGGAAACATTTACTACTAATCCTCTGCTTTTTAAGATTAGATGCGAACCTTCCATGTCAGACATCTAAACTACTCTTCATTCATCTAATTCATTTACAGTTTAAGCATTCATTAGTGTTTTAAAATACAAATGTTTTGCCTTTACATTTTAAAATGTCAAAATTATGACTTAATTGTCTATTATGTTTACTTTGTTAGGTGGCGGATGCTATTCTAGGTAACCAGATGTTCACTCACTACGATCGGGCCCACAT
This sequence comes from Atractosteus spatula, assembly GCF_055471065.1. Classification (NCBI taxonomy): domain Eukaryota; kingdom Metazoa; phylum Chordata; class Actinopteri; order Semionotiformes; family Lepisosteidae; genus Atractosteus; species Atractosteus spatula. The sequence goes on along the minus strand of NC_142732.1, from coordinate 4,894,594 downwards.
TGCCCAGCTGTGCGAGAAAGCTGGCCTGTTACAGCGAGCCCTGGAACACTACACAGACCTGTATGACATCAAACGAGCTGTAGTTCACACTCATCTTCTCAATCCTGAGGTAATGAAAAGCATTCTACCTTAATTAGAAGATGTGAAATTGCAACATGCTCCACTAGGTTAACTTAAAATTTCATATTTTCTCTTCCCTCACCAGTGGTTGGTGAATTTCTTTGGATCACTTTCTGTTGAGGACTCCCTGGAGTGCCTGAGGGCAATGCTGTCTGCTAATATTCGGCAGAACCTGCAGATCTGTGTTCAGGTGGCATCTAAATACCATGAGCAGCTCTCCACTCAGTCACTGATTGAGCTCTTTGAGTCCTTCAAGAGTTTTGAAGGTATGAGTAAGATATTCTCTTTTCCCGACTTTCATCTCATCGGTTTGCCATCTGCTTTCCAGCAAGTGTTTTTTTTATCTTTTTGAAGCAGGCCTGCTTTTTGCCAGGTTTTGTTTTACAGCCTTGCAAATTAAAATGAACTCTATAATATGCATGGACTTGACCATGAAATGTTGCATAACCAGGAAGAATTATAGCTTTCGTTGTTACATACTGTTACCTAGATTTGATTAAAACTGGCTAAATGGGTTGCAAGTCTTTGTACAAGGTAGTCAATAAGGTACAGCAGAATACCTAAAGGCACTGTTAAATCTAAACGTATTGCCTATTTTCTATAAAAGCAAAAACTACTCAGTAGCTGAAAATATCTTGAATTTTTACCAAGAAGTCTTTATAAGCACGTTTTGTCATCTTAATCATTACAAATATATAATTTAAACTGTTGTGTCACATGGATGCTTTCACAAGTGTTTTTGTGATGTGAAACTGTTAATTACACCAAACAAGACATATGTTTGACATTGCAGCTTTGAGCTGTAAAACCATTTCTTAATTGGTGTCATGCGTAAGTGGGGTGCTAGCTTTAAGTCACTTTCAAAGGAGATGAAACATCAATTTGTGTTCTCTGAAACTTTCAGAGAAGCCTGGGTAAAATATGTAGGTCAGTGCTTTGAGTTTACTGAGTTTTGCTCTATCTAAGCTTTTAGTTATATTGAATCCCAAATTTAATTCATAATTAATATGAACTTTTTGATCTCTTTGATTTCAACATTTTGCTAAAAAAATTAACTGCCTTATTTGAGCAATTGATTTGAAAATCAGCTGACACAGGAGTCACCAGGACTAGGATTTTGAAGATATCATGTGTAAAAGTAGATAAAGGTAAATGTAGTGTTTTTACAGTCTTCTTCAGACACCTGAAGAAGGCTCCACGGTCGAAACGTTGTGTTTTCTCTCTTCTTTTCTTTCAGCATGGAATAAACCTATTACTTGTTCCTACACATGCTGACCCACCTGATACTAATGTAGTGTTTTGTTTGTCCTGTTTGTGCAGTTACTGTAATATCAGGGCTTTGTTTTTCCAGGTCTATTTTACTTCCTGGGCTCTATTGTGAACTTCAGTCAGGACCCAGAAGTTCATTTTAAATACATTCAGGCAGCTTGTAAGACTGGACAAATCAAAGAGGTGGAGAGAATCTGCAGGGAAAGTAATTGCTATGATCCTGAGCGTGTTAAGAACTTCTTGAAGGTAACTATGACAGACAACGCATTTGAAAATTACCTATGAACAGTGACATTTTACTGAAAACATTGCATATGGACCTGTGGATTTGATATTCTTTGTGCCGATTGTTCTGCTGGGTTTAGTGAAATTCTGTGTTATCTTGAGGTTTTTTTTTTATTTCAAGTCTTGTAGAACGTTTATTAGATACTTTGACTGGCTAGTTGTAACTTGCTGTCAGTAAAAATTTACCATCATTATCGAACATTTTTAGGGATTGCATGTGCATTATTGTTGTTTTTAAAAAAATGAGCACAATTTGTTTTTAAAAATACAAATTTGAAAAACGTATTTCATGACCAATCTACGAAACGTGCCTAAATCTTCCTTTTGATTTGAATTTGCTAATGCTATCCCTAAGCAAGTCCCCTGTAGATCTTGAGACGTTTCACTTGTTCACAAGAAGTGTACATAAACTATTTCCTGATGGAAGTTATTATCTTTTGTGCTTTTCCCTGTGTCTTTGGAATGGGCAGGACATGTACCAGGTAATTCTCCCAAGTATAGGACTTCCTCCCCTTCTCCATCCCTCTGTAGATACAGGATTAAACCTGGGATTTGTACAAGTGCTTTTGAAAATTTCAAGTATCTTCCCTGAAGTTTTATTAAACTTTGAGAATAAGAAAGCAAGTTTTGACTGCCTTGTGAGTTTTGTCAATACTTGAAATAGAGGAAAACAAAAGTTATTGTACCCATATTTTTAGGCTAGTGTGAAACACATCCTTAGAATTCAGATGTTTGCAGCATCCTAACCAGTCTTAATTTTCAGAATTCATTTTATTCAACATGTGTTTGTAAAACTAATTTTGCCAGTTGTAAAGTTTTTAGTTTTTTTTAGTTTTTTAGTGCTGATCAGTTTGAGCTTTTAGAGTTTCCTTTTGTGTTGAGACAAAGATTTTGTTGATCAGTCTGAGTCCTTTGGATTGCACATTGAAGTTTCTCAAGTAAGGGAAATTCTGAAACTTAAGGCTCCCAACTGGCTTGCTGTCAATCTTAAATCACAATAGTGTTGCATTTATGTTAACAAAATTGATATAGCTTTGGATGTTTTATCTGTAGTAAGACCTTTTTTGTTTTTATTTTCTAATACTTTAAATATAAATACTATTTCAAGTGAAACATCAAAGGTCTCAGAAATGAGTTAATTGTAATTGACCCTGTAATTTATAGCTATAAGAGGCACACAATCCCAGAGTATTAATCCTGTTGGCTGAATACTGATGGCAGTTACACAGTGCCAGAAGTCTTATTTTAGGGTATGTAAAAATTGTTTGTGGTCCAGTGTTGGTGTACAGTGTTTGTAGCAGTGAAGCAGGTTTATCTGCTGGACTGTGTACAGGTTGCACTGTTAGCCTTTCAATATTTTTTTTGTTTTATTCAGAGTTTTTAGAAAACACACGTCTGCAGTATTTAACCATCCTTAAACCCTGAAATGTGACACCTTCCATTTGTTGTAGTTAAGAAACATTTTTTTCTTTTGAGATAGCTTGTCATCTTGAATCACTACTACAGGGGTCTTCAGTTAGAGTATAACCAGCTAGTTTCATTTTTGGTGTATTATTTCACATTAAGTATTGTTAGATCAATACTCAATGGAGTACAGTCAAATCTGTTAATAAGGACAACAGTATCCAGTAATGACATTAAAAATATGTGGAATAGTATTGCCTGCTCTGGATAGTCTATACAAGTGTTCCCATAATGCAGGTTTGACTGTTTCTCATTTTTTAATCTTATTGTTGACATCGATCTAAAACATTTTCCACTCCTGGTCCTTTTCTACAACAGGAGGCCAAGCTAACTGACCAACTTCCACTGATCATTGTGTGTGACCGCTTTGACTTCGTCCATGATTTGGTTCTCTATCTGTACAGAAACAACCTGCAAAAATACATTGAGATCTATGTGCAAAAGGTAAGGATATCAGCTTGTCTTCATATGTATCAGGCTGGTTCTTAAAATCCTATTTGGTGTTTTAAATGAGGCATTGCTCTGCCTCAATATAGTAGTTGATCGATATTTGATTATATTGTCTTCCAAAAACAATTCATTTCCATTATTGACGGTAGTCATATATACCCTAATGTAGTTGCGCATAGTATTAATACAAATTATATTTGGCCTATTTTAATTCTCTAGGTGAACCCCAGCCGTCTGCCTGTGGTTATTGGTGGGCTTTTGGATGTGGATTGCTCGGAGGATGTCATTAAAAATCTTATTCTGGTTGTGAGGGGTCAGTTCTCAACTGATGAGCTGGTGGCTGAAGTTGAAAAACGAAACAGGTAACTTATTTGTAGTCTTATTGTAAGGAACCCACTTGAATTATTTGGAATCCCTAAAGTTTTTTGTACTCATTGTGGAACTGGCAGTTGTCTACGAGTTGTCTGTCGGGCAGCAACACCTGTACCTTTTTTGGGAGAGGATGAGGCACATCGACAAGCTATTGTAACACCCCCACATGTTATGTCGCTTGTCATGTGACACGGACAAATCATCGCTGTGTCTGACAGGAGGGGGACCCGCCGACTTCAGGAGTGTCACTTTCCTCACTGAAATCACTGCAAGCCTGGCGAGTTGCAGGACTTGCTGTTCTGCCAGAAATTGCAAGCTGAAGCCTGGCTGACTGATCCAGTCCTGCCCTTGCAGGCCTCAGCTAATTCTGTGCTGCCACTTAGGGAACCCTAGTCACAGTCAGTAAATAATATGGCCAAGAGTCAAACCAGCAGCATCAGGATCATAGAACCCATTGAGCACAGAGTGTGCACGTTTACTTGTTGAGCCTCATGGGAGCCTTCATAAGCAATTCTATCTCATGTTTATTTGACATTTGTTTACAGACTAAAGCTGCTCCTGCCCTGGTTGGAAGCCCGCATTCATGAAGGCTGTGAAGAACCTGCAACCCATAACGCTTTGGCCAAAATCTACATTGACAGCAACAATAACCCAGAGCGCTTTCTTCGCGAGAACCCTTACTATGACAGCCGTGTGGTAGGCAAATATTGCGAGAAGAGAGATCCTCACCTGGCTTGTGTGGCTTATGAGCGAGGACAATGCGACCAGGAACTCATCCATGTGAGTAATCTTGAAGCTTGGTCCAAGGTTGTTTTATTAGATTTCTGGGAACTATTTTCCACATCCAGTTACAAAACCAGATCTTAGTCAATATTTAAATGGATGTTGCATGATCTAGATTACTAGGTTTGTATTAAAATATTTTAGGTAGTGCACTTCTTTTTACTAAACGGTTTGGGATATGCCTGGATATTTTTTTTTACCAGCATTTAAAAAAAAAAAACTTACTTTCCTACAGAAAAGTAGATGTAAATATCTGTTTTACATGCAGGTTTGCAATGAGAACTCCCTCTTCAAGAGTCTGTCCCGCTACCTTGTTCGCCGCAAGGATCCTGAGCTGTGGGCCAGTGTGCTATTAGAGAGCAACCCATACAGGAGGCCTCTTATTGATCAGGTAAGACTACACTTTTGGAACACAATGCTAGGTTTCCTTGAAGGAATTTGAAATTAATTCTGTAATCGTAAAATCTGTTTGCTTCGGGAGTACATACTGATAGGAAACCTACACTTTGATTGGAAAAGTGTTCACTGTATGGTACTATGCAGCTTTTGTCTTATTTCATTTTTTACAGGTTGTGCAGACTGCACTGTCTGAGACACAAGACCCGGAGGAGGTCTCGGTTACCGTCAAGGCCTTCATGACTGCAGATCTTCCCAATGAGCTCATTGAGCTGCTGGAGAAAATCGTTTTGGACAACTCTGTATTCAGTGAGCACAGGTGAAGTACTTTCACTTTCACTTTATGAATATTTTGTTTTTGCGTTTATAAATGAGAGCACCCAGTAATGAAAATACTGCTTGGTTTCAGAAATCTGCAGAACCTCCTCATCCTCACAGCCATCAAAGCAGACCGAACTCGTGTGATGGAGTATATCAATCGGCTGGACAATTATGATGCCCCTGACATTGCTAACATTGCTATTAGCAATGAGCTCTTCGAAGAAGCCTTTGCCATCTTCCGGAAGTTTGATGTTAACACTTCTGCAGTTCAAGTAAGCCAACGAATTGCTTGCTGACACTTGCGTGGTGGTGCTGTTGTTGCTTTTAATTTTTATCGTCTCATTATATTCTTTCTGTGTTGTAGGTGCTAATTGAGCATATTGGGAACCTAGATCGTGCCTATGAGTTCGCCGAACGCTGCAATGAGCCAGCTGTGTGGAGCCAGCTTGCTAAAGCCCAGCTGCAGAAGGGTTTGGTTAAGGAAGCGATCGACTCGTACATTAAAGCAGATGATCCCTCAGCATACATGGAAGTTGTGCAGGCAGCTGATCAGAGTGGTAAGAAACAAATACAATTAATTGTGCCTCTTTACTAGTGTCCGGTGGAGTGAACCTGTTACGATTGTAAAAATGTGTTTGCAGGAAACTGGGAGGACCTTGTGAAGTTCTTGCAGATGGCTCGCAAGAAAGCCAGGGAGTCCTACGTGGAGACTGAGCTAATCTTCGCATTGGCAAAAACCAATCGTTTGGCAGAGCTGGAGGAGTTCATAAACGGGCCCAATAATGCTCACATCCAGCAAGTAAGCCATTTCATTAACCGTCTTAAAAATGTTCAAGAGCCATTAACATTCTTGTTAATATCGTTAGCAGACGTTGATGTTAATCTTTTAAAAGATTTAAAACATCTGGCATTTTTTTTTAATGGTGGTAAGTAGACTGCTCTGTGACCTTGGTAAAATCACAAAGATGGGCCCAATCTGCAAAGTTCAGTCTATAAAGTAACCAAAGTACTAATCTTTCATAATATAGTTAACAATTTCGAGTGAATTAAATTTAAGAGGAATACAGAAGATCTTTAGATTTATTACTGCACTTTCGTACCCACAATTCGATTTAAGGCTCTGTCTCCTGTACCACTTAACTTTTTTTTTGGCTTAGTTTTGTGTCATAAAACTTTAATTTTGTTTATATAGGTTGGAGACCGGTGCTATGACGAAAAAATGTATGATGCAGCCAAACTGCTGTATAACAATGTTTCCAACTTTGGACGCCTGGCTTCAACCCTGGTTCATCTAGGAGAGTACCAGGCTGCTGTTGATGGGGCCCGCAAGGCTAATAGCACTCGCACATGGAAGGAGGTAGGATTATTATTGGCAAATGTTGTTGTAACTACAGTATTATACAAGCTTTAGCTGGAGTCTCTGTAGTAAATTGTCAAATTTCTTTTTTAGGTTTGCTTTGCTTGTGTTGATGGCAAGGAGTTCCGTCTGGCCCAGATGTGTGGCCTTCACATTGTTGTTCATGCTGATGAACTGGAAGAGCTGATCAACTACTACCAGGTAGGCCTGAAACTGTCTCCTCGTTTGTTATCAACTGGGGCAGATGTTATTCATGTGTAGTTTGCACATTGAAGAGCCCCAGTGCAGTGATATCACTGTTTTTTTTTCTCACCATACTAGGACCGTGGCTACTTTGAGGAGCTCATCACCATGCTGGAAGCAGCCCTTGGTTTGGAGCGAGCTCATATGGGAATGTTTACAGAACTCGCAATCCTCTACTCCAAATTTAAGCCACAGAAGATGAGGGAACACCTGGAACTCTTCTGGTCCAGGGTCAATATTCCAAAGGTAAGGTCTTATTGCATAAAGTCTGTGCCTTAGTATAGGAGCATCAGTCTTGCTTGACGTTGCGTAAATATGCTGATAGACCATTGTCTCTCCATCTATGTTCTACATCTACATACAGGTTTATGCTCATGAGATGGCAATTGTATATAAATAGTATTGAGCTCTGAGAATAGCTCTTTTCCCAAAGTTCTACATTTTATTCTTTTCAGGTTCTGAGGGCTGCAGAGCAGGCTCATCTTTGGGCTGAATTGGTATTCCTGTATGACAAATACGAAGAGTATGACAATGCTATCATCACCATGATGAACCATCCAACAGATGCTTGGAAAGAGGGACAATTCAAAGACATCATTACCAAGGTATCATTGAATTTGTATGATTTTATACTTTGTTATACGTTGTTGTATTTTAAATACAATTTGATACGATCAACAGTTTGAGACACGAGTTATGATTCAGAACATCTTGGGTGGATAATGTAGATTTGTGTTACCTAGATTTTAACAGAATAAGGGATGATATGTATGGATTGATTTTTTTTCTTCATTTAATTTGTAGGTGGCCAATGTTGAGCTGTATTACAAAGCAGTCCAGTTTTACTTGGAGTTCAAACCATTGTTACTGAATGATCTGCTTATGGTGCTGTCTCCCCGCCTCGATCACACTCGTGCTGTCAACTTTTTCACCAAGGTAACCTTTCTTCATACTTTTACCACTCTTAGGGCAAAGAGAAGCTACCCTAACATTCTGATCCTTTTTTGAGCATGTGTGAATATACTCAAAAGATGTGCACCATACCAAGTTTTTGTCTTAAATTTATTTCACTGTTAATGTCATCAGTGGTTTTTAGTTTATTGATTTTTTTTTTCACTGCCCTCTCCCAAACAGGTTAAACAGCTTCCGCTGGTTAAACCATACCTACGATCTGTACAGAACCACAACAACAAAGCAGTTAATGAAGCACTTAACAATCTCTTCATCACAGAGGAAGATTATCAGGTAAGATGGACTTACCTCATCACTTAAACAAGAATATAAGAGATTTTGGCAAACAGTTCTAAATGCTAATGATTGCTAATATTAGCTAAAACTGATGCGTCTTTTAAAATGTTTTTTTGAACTTGCTAAATGTCTCTTGCTTTTCCAGGCTCTCCGTACATCCATAGATGCTTATGACAACTTTGACAACATTTCCCTGGCTCAGCGCCTTGAGAAGCATGAACTCATTGAATTCAGGAGAATCGCTGCGTACCTCTTCAAAGGCAACAATCGCTGGAAACAAAGCGTGGAGCTTTGCAAGAAGGACAAACTGTACAAGGTAAAAGTATAACGAATCTAGACAAATTTCTGCGTTCTCACAGTTCCTGTTGATCCATTGCCAAAGCTGAGCAAATCAGCTCACAGACAGTTATGAATTGTACTGGTCTGACACCAAACCATTGACTGGGACATGAAAATCCGGCCTAAGCTACGTGTGCTTTTTTTTTTGCTGCTAGGACGCTATGCAGTACGCTTCAGAATCGAAGGACACAGAACTGGCAGAGGAGCTGCTACAGTGGTTCCTGCTGGAGGGGAAGAAGGAATGCTTTGCTGCTTGCCTCTTCACCTGTTATGACCTGCTGAGGCCTGACGTGGTCTTGGAAACTGCGTGGAGGCACAACATCATGGACTTCTCCATGCCCTACTTCATCCAGGTCATGAGGGAGTACCTGTCTAAGGTAAATTGTACTGCGACTTGCTTATGTGTTTGTAAGTTTTCAGTTAATAATTTAATAATCACATTTTGTGATTATGGCATGGTATTTGTTAAATTTTAAGTGAATTCTAAAATACCTTGTCCTTTGAGTGGCTGGAAATGGAAGTAATTAGCATTTAAGCTTTCATAAATATTTTCCATATTTTGCAGCAGTTTTGCCTTCATTGGTAATGAGCAAATGAAACCAGTCAAACCCATTTAGATACAGCTGCCCATGAATGCAGGTGTGCTTAGGAAACTTAATCCTCACAACCCATGAAGCTTTCCGTTGAGTCAAAGTTTCCTTAAGCCTCTTAATTTAACTATAACATCTTGGCATTCCTGCTTCTCTCAAATTTCCATCTTTTTTATGAAGTTCTGCTTGCTTTCTTTTTTAATCATGCTGTTTTTTTCCAGTTTTGGTTCTTAATTATTGCTACTTTTCCATACAAATGTGGGACAGAGCCACAAAATAAATTGTGTACTTTTTTCTAGCAGAAAGATTATTTTATAAAAGGCAATATTTTTCCTATTCACAGTCATTTGGTCTAAATTAAAATTAGCGGGACCCCTGTCTTGCACATTCCATTACGTTATTAAACATATTATCAGAAGTTGTTTAAAGCAGCTAACTGTCTTGAGTTGCTGGACATAAGAGAACAGTTCATTTTTGGTAAAGCGTAGCTAGCTTTTGCTTTGAAAGATTCTGTGTGCATGGTTAATTATATTATTATATATTTACGTATATTTAATTAATATTGCTTTTGTGTCATACTACTTTTGAAAGATAATTTGTATGAGATGCTGTTAGAAAGCTTTTGCTTTTAAATTGAAACAAGGTATGCTACTTCTGATCTTTTTGTTTTTAGTGTTTATCAGTAACATTATGGAATGCCACTAGTTAAGCAGTATGGCACTATTTCAATGGAAATATTAGATATGTTTTTTTAATTGATGCTTTGGTCTTTGAAAGTATCAAAACATTTATCAAAAAAGTAACTTTTTTGATGCTACCTGTATTTTGATTGTATGTGTAATGTAAAAAAAAAACTAAATTGTGCTGAAAACATTGCATTTTAATATGTATTAAAGATAGTGTTTGGAGATGTAAAATTAGAAATCTGTACGTAATTTGTAACAAGGATTTAAAAATCATGAAAATTAGAAAAATCATTAATTTGGCATGCAAAATTAACATGTTAGTGTAGGACCCATTCTATTTTTTACTGACTGCATTTGTATTAAAGGTGGCTCTTTACTGTTTTCATCTTCGATTCCCTTTTTTTCTCTCTAGTAATGGTTTGTACTTCCCTGATTATTTCACATCTGTTTTTCCTCTTTCTACCTGCTTTTTGTGCTGGTAATGGAGTTTGATTTTTCTAAGCTGCGCCTCTGAATTCCCTTGCAGGTTGATGCAATTAAGGAAAAGGTGAAAGTTGATTCTTTATTTTCCATCTTTTTTTTTAGTCTGGAGGACTGAATCTCAGGAATCTGCATGAGTTGTTTTTCTATCATGTTACACTGCTACTGCTTTCAAAACGACACATTCACTAGTGCCTTTTGAGTTTCCTCTAAACCTGACCTAGATAAGGCAGAACTGTAGCAAGTTCACTCCCTAGACCTGTAGTTACTAATGAGCTTGTAGTGTAAGGAGAAAAAAGTCGGTCTGCTATTGGTTCACAGTCATCATGTTTAACTGAATCTGTACAGGTAAGCGCAAAAGAGGCATCAGGATCACTGGCTGATTTACCATGTAAAGGCTTTAAGTGGCTTTGAAATGCTTCTCTTTGTGCAGGGGTCAAGATGCCTGTCTTTAATGACTGCGAACCAGTTGTTGACTGCATGTAACCGTAGTACTAAACCGTTGTGCCAGAATATATTCTTGTGGTTAGTGAAGTGAACCCTTCTGTGCTTTTCAGGATTTTTCCTCTTAAGGGGTTTGTAGAAAACTAACATTGGTTTGCTTTCAGCATTTAAAAAATATACTATTCATATCCTTAGTCTTATCTTTACTATAGTGAGTAAAAAAATCTTTCTAAATTATTTTAACAGAGGGGTAGTGTTCATTGTTAGTTAAAATGAACTCCGTAGGAACTGAAAAGTACATCTGTTCTTGTGGTCCTTCACTTACCTATATGTAGAAAGCGTGTGTGTGAAAAATGGGTAATAAAACTGCAGTGTGTGATTTTTTTTTTAAAACAAGCATGTGGATCTTTAATAGCGATTAGTAGCACTTCTGAGAGACTAGGAGACATTGCTGTTGGCTGTGCGTGCTTTTTAAAAGCCTGAATGACTATACAAACCATCTTCAGCTCTCACTTCTCACTTCAGTACTTTTGCCTCTTTTTCATGCACACATTTAACAAGTAACATAAGTAGCATGTTTTTTTCCTTTTCAATGAAATTGCAACTTGGTGACAGCTTTGGAAAAAGCCTTTTTTAACATTAACACAAATTTAAATTAACAAGAAGTATGTAGGGAACTGAACCCGTTTTTAGCTTGGCATTGATCACAAGAAAGATAATGCTAAATCCTCTATTAATTTTTAATAATGCTAATTTAAAATGTAAACCTTGAATGATGAGGTAGTAGCTATTTTAAAATCGCACTGCTGTTTAAAGGTAATATGTTAATAAACTTGAATGTGAAGTTCAAGTATCAAAAGCAGTAACCTTCTCATGCTTTGCTAGCACAATGGCAAATCTTGCCACTTCCTTAAACTATTTGAATATTTAAATATTAGTGTTTCTCTAACAATTTCCTCAAATCTGCTGTTTTAAGCTTTGCTTCTGTAATTCCTATTCCTAAAGGCGATATCCGATGATAGTCTGGAAGATATTGAAACATAGAGCTGCATTGCACGTTGATTCACAATGATTTGTCTTTCACTGGCCCCTTGAAAGTGTGCAGATATGTGCTGTGGATATGGGTTGCCTATGTATTTAGTTTTTCATGTTTTCCAGAGGTCCAAACAGTGCTATACATTCCCTGCTGCACCACTGTTTTGATAGGGTTCTAATACATTGAGCTTCCTTATCAATGTGGGTTTGGTTCTCTATGTACAGTTTTGATAAATGTTTGTGGCAGGATGGTGGGACCATTTTCTCCTCTGTTTTCTGAGTTAGAGCACTATCATAATTTTAATAGCTTACTTAACATTATCTGAAAACAAGGGTGTTGCAGTATATTAGAAGCTTGGCTTTCATGAATGCTTTTTCCATCGCCATCTTTGGTTTGTAGTTTGAAATCTTGCAGAGCACCATGAATGGCAGTGCCTGCTTCTCAGTGAAGGACATGCATCCTGCATTTCTTCTGATCTTTAATGTATGCCAGGTACCTTGGAATGGTCCCATCTATCTGTCAGCTTTTTTTTTAAAAAAAAAAGAACAGGGTCAGTTAAGGCTTTTCCAGCAGTTCTTCCTAAAAATGTCCCGCGGTTAGATGCTAATTACTTTTCCACCTTTTTTCAGGTCGATAAGCTTGATGCCTCCGAGTCTCTGAGGAAAGAGGAGGAACAAGCAACAGAGACGCAACCCATTGTTTATGGTAGGACACGTTTTTGTCCCCACTTGCTCTGCCATTCACTGCTTAAAAACCTGAAGCAGTTATTAAACCATTCAGTTCATCCTGCCATTTCATGTTTTTGGATGTATCCTTATGCATGTAAAATACTACAAACATTTCCTTGTGGAAAACCTTAGGCAGTAGACATGGAAATAGTGAATTGATATAATAGTTTCTTTTACCCACCTGCTTTTTTGCTTTAATGCTAAAAAAAGATGCATTTTTTCTCTTGCAGGCACACCTCAGCTCATGCTAACTGCAGGACCCAGTGTCGCTGTTCCTCCACAGCAGGCGTATGGCTACGGCTACACAGCGCCCGCGGCCTATGGGCAGGCCCCTCCCCAGCCTGGCTTCGGCTATGGCATGTAAGGCACTTGGCCTGGCATTGTCCACCTCTCTCTCCTATGAAATTTCCACCAGCTCATTATGGTCTTCTACTCACAACAGGGGATACAAACAAGCAAAGTTATTGTTTTTTTTTTGTTTGTTTTAAACTGTCATGAAGGACTCCATTTTTGTTAATTGGATCAGTTTATTTTTCCACATTCCATATTTACTAGAATCATTTTTGTCTCATTTTTATTTTAAAGGGGAATGGTTTGTTTGTAAAAGTGGGCTTGTAAAAGGCGAGTCTGCTTCTTAATTAAAATCTGTTGTGAAGCATCTGATTTGCACTCTGTAGTGAGAAGAAACTAATGTAGAGTCTCTTAATTTTTGATGTATGTGAGCAGCTTGTTCTGTCTGTCTGTAAATGCATTTAATTATTGTATATTCAGAAAAGCTACAATGTTCTTAATATTTGAACATATGACTGCCGCTTCCATGACTACAAACAAGGAACACTAAAGTAATAACCATATATATTCTACACAAGTGTGTAGCTCTCTCTAAATTTTACTTTAAATGCATACAGACGTGATTTAAAAGTAAGAATTTTAATCCTTCCCAACCTATGCAGGTTCTCCAATTAACCGTGTAGAAATTTAGTGTCTTTTTGTTCACTCCATGTATAACAGATGACCTTTTGTTGTGCTGTATACAGTGCTCTTGTGTGGGACCATTCCATTTTTGAGGAGGGAAGAAAAAAACAATTATTCTGACCTGTGTGTTACTTACTAACCCCTTCCTTGTGCTGAGGTTTGTGTATGCTGGATATCGTGGTGTTCTAGGTCACTGTTTTGAGTGTACAGAAGAGAGAATTTAAAACCTCAAAACCTTGTTGTCCTGTTGGTTTTGTTTGTGCAATTTGCATTATCATCAAATTGAGAATAAAATTACAGGACTGTGGTAATATGGTGTCCTTTATTATATGCGTAAATGTTTAAAATATCAGACTTGACTCCCTGTCCTAAAAGACAACCTCCCCACTTCCAAAATATTGAAATTGTTGTGCACCTAAAAATATATTCAAGATTAAACTCTGGGTTTACATGGCAGTTCTTTTCCACATAAAATAAAGGCTTCTTGATGGTCAAGAATACTTTGTGCAATGCCTGTTTGTGCCATTTAACAGCTATTGCTGTTTATTTGCAAAAGGTCACATTATAGCTGCTCATTTAGTTTAGAGTGTGTTACATCATATATATGAATATTTTATAGTAATTTGTAACAAAAATGTGAACTGATCTTGTACATGAACCTTTGAATACATCATTGTGTAAAAAATAAGGGATGTGATAAGCTGGACAATTATGCTGTGTTAGCACTGTTTACTTCTTTAATTAAAAAGTCTAGTTGACTTGTAAAGAGATGCAGTTTTCCCACTAGTCAAGGTTTTTAATTCCTGAAACCTGAGAGACTGAGGCTATGTTTCTGGTACGGCTGTTTCGGGTAAATGATACACTCTGTCATCAAAGTGTCTCCCTGCAGGGGAGATGAGAACAAAGTACATCTTGTAAATTATTATTGGTTGCACATAACATCTTGGTTAAATTTCCTAAGAATTCAAGTGCTGATGATACCTCATTGTGTTCTTAGTTTCCAAGTATTTTATTGAAGTATTAGATTATATCCCCAATGGCATTACTTAACAGAAACATAAAACTTAGTTGCTGCTGTACCCAATTATCTTAGTGTAACTTGAAAAACCTGGCCACACGATGGCAGTATTGACCAAAGCACAAATACACTTTAAACAGGGTTATGAATAGTTTACTGAATGGTTTAACTGGATGGACCAGATTAGCACTGATAAAGTCCACCTACTGCTGTACTGTTTGATAAGTACAAGTTAAATGGTCTGAAACATTTGCTTGACTATTCATAAATACATGGATGCTGTTTCTTAATGTGTTTCACTTAGTAATAGAATGATTGATTTTGTAGCATCCTTTGTAGTTTTTTTTAAAGATAACTTAAAAAGCATATTTTAAATAAGACGTTTAAGGGACCAAAAGCAGAATTCAACCATTGATTACAGTAGTATAGCAGTATTCTGTTTTTATTATATTGCTTTACAGGACTGAATGGATAGTGTCTTAGGATTGATTTCTGAATGAAGAAAAATCAATTCTTTTAACTGCATAGGAACCAGAATAGATCAAGTTAATACTTCAGGTGTTACTCAAAATACAACAGGAATGGGTTTTTAACAATCGCTTTAAAAAATATTTTTATCCAGGGAAATGCAAAGTAAATATGGATTAACTTATTTTGGAGTGCTCCAAGCTTTCAAAAGGATTGAACTGGGTAAGAACAATTCCCCCCCCACTCCCCTTTTCTATAATCAGGTTTTGTAAATATTCTCTACTTCCACCTGGAACCTGTGTTCCTGATATATTACAAACACATGCATACATGTAGAACTGATCTTCAGATCCATTCAAATGTTTTTGAGGGGGCAAAGGTTGGAAGGTTCTACGAAGGGCTTGAGCTCTGACCGTGCATGTGGTTGAGCAGAGGAAATGGGCCATTAATAGAGTTTCAGGTGTCCAGTTACCTTGTCCACTAGGTCACTAGGGCCAGGCCCTACACCTAACACTGTACGTGAACCTGGAGCAATCTGCGTTCGCCCAGCATCCTGGATTAAGCTAATAGGTAGCCCCAGCTCCTTTGCATGAGCCAGCAGTTCGATCAAGCTGTCTTCGTCGGGGGCCTTGACCACGACCTTCGGCTGCCCACAGTACTCCCACTGTTTCAGCATCTCCGGGTTCCTCCTCTGGACCTGCTTGTATGCCGAGACAGCGGCGTGGGAACACTGCGCCGCCGCCTTCCCCTTCCCCATCTTCAGGTCGCTCCGTACCACAAGGATCATTTTGAATTCTCCCCCCTCTCCCATCACGCTGGTCTCGCCGCCCGGGTCATTCCCAGCCGGAGGCTGCAGGGTGTTGGGGGACCTGGAGGAGCGACCGCGAAGGAACCAGCCTAAACACAGCCCACAGCTCACTCCTGCTAAAACACCGAGGGTGACAGGGCTAGGCACCAGATCCATTTTGTCTCTCCGATCAAATCCTGTGATAGGAAGGAAGTACGAGTTTATTAGCACTGTGTCTATTGCAGGTTCCAGGTTCCGCTTAGCTCGTTTTCTTTAATTAGGCATGTTGAACTGACGTCCTAAACCGCAGAGGCATTTACCCGGCGAGGTAGGCGAGGGCACATTGCTCTCGGAGCAGGAAACAAGGAAATCAAGAGTACTGAGACTTGACTATTTTTAGAATGAAGCATTTAATCGTTTTTCACACCTGGGACCGCCGCTAATTACACCCTTTTGTTCAAGGGATTAAGAAAGGCGATTAAAAAAAATGAGAAGAGGGGGATTTGAAGATGAAGGCACTGAATCACCAGAAATCTTTTAACAGGAAATGCTACTTCAAGCCCTGTATCGTGTCCTTTTTGTCATGCACGGTTATTCGTGTCATAAGGTGCTTTAATATAGCCGTTTTCGCTTTTCAATATTTAATAGAAACATCAGCACTTGCTGGTAAGATAGCTATCAACATATTTCCCTTTGATTATTCTTTAAACAGAAGAACTTACTAACGTGTATTTTACAAAATGCTCACATATTTTAAATATGTTTAAGCGGACTTAGTACAACAATATAAATCTCTAACACTAAAATCTAACGTGAGTTATACAAAGAAAAACTGCGCCGTCATAGCAGCTAAATAAAATATATAACATACTTCTTGTTCTTTTAATTTAGTCCCTCTATAACACCACATCATCATCTGCTTTATCGCAAAGCTTGCAACTTTAATTTTACTGAACCCATGTGCGCTCTGAGCGCTTAACACCCTCTAGGTCCTCAATACAGACGCAGCCTTTGTCTTAGAACCGAACAAACTGGATTAAATATTTAAACTATTTACTATGCTCATTTAAATCAGTAAAAAATGTAAACCAAAAAAGCATTGCTAAAGATCAAAAACTGTAATATTAATTATCGGTCTCACCCGACTTGAACTCCAACCAACCGTCAGCCCCCTAGCCCCGCTTCTGTCGCGGTATGATGACGTCAGGGCGCTGGAAATCACTACATGTGTTTTTCGTTTTAATGCATTTCATTGAATAAGGAATACATATATCAATTCTTTTTTTCACTGTATATATATATATTTAGGAATAGGTTACACAGAAACAAGTTTAAATGGATCTGGCTAATCCGTAAGCGGAAGTGCCGGGAGTCTATACTACGTCTGCTTCCTGTAAGTGTGACACCAGTGTGTGAGAAAGCTGCGGGCTGGAGACGAGACGAGAGAGCTGAGCTAGGAGACAAGGTAAAAGCGGAGCTGGGAAATCGGGAATCGTATGGCAAAACCGAGACATTCTTGTACAGCCGGGACTAAAACCAGTCCGGCAGTGACAGACATTACTTTGAAGAGCAACCTCTTGAGGTGTCTCAGTCCATCCTTCAAGAAACGAGCTAGCTGTACAGCGCCGTGTCTTGGGTTGTCAGTCAGAGTCTGGAGCTTGGTTTGAAAAGGAATGATTGATTGATTCAAACAAGGGTGTTGTACTGGCAGCGGGCTGCCAGGGTTCAGCTGAGGAACGCTTGATTTTGTCTTCTGTTTCGTATTGTAGCTAGGTGGTGAAAGACGCTAGAAAACAGCACTCTTTTATGGGTTAGCCTGGCGTTCCCGTCTCGCATCATCTTTCTAGAATTGCGAAATGTTGCCCCCGTTTTTGGCTGAGTGCACGGTTACTCCTTTATTTAAAGACCGCGCACCGTCTCTGTGCTGTAAAACCGGGACAGAGAATCCTAGATATGGCATTGCAGGCCAATAGTCTGGCAACGGTGTAGGAGAATCAGAGTGCTTCCTGGCGTGGCTGTCTCGCCAGCCCAGGACGGAAAACTCCGATATACAGAGGATTGAGAAGCGTTGCTCATCTTGGTGTCGCTGTTCTTGGCGTATTGTTTGTCGACAAAGGAGTCTCTGTGAATTTACGCTGCCTGGTACAGTACACGGGAGACGGGGCTGGTGGGGAAAGCGTCATTCGTTAAGATTGGTCAGGACCCGTGCTGGTGTCTTTAGGGTTTTAAATGTCTTACCTGCCGAAAGAGTCCCAGTAGCGATCCAGGACAACATCAGACACTTTCACCTTTGGAATTAATATTCGTGGCGCTGTGACTGAAAAACGAGTTCTGCCAGTGCGTCATAAACTAGTTCATCCACTCTTTCACGTGGACTAATGAACTCTGTAAAACAGTCTCAACGTCCTGGTGTGTTTTTTAAAATAATATCTGATAGTAGTTAAGGATGGCAGTTGTTATTAGAAGACGCGGGTAGCAGATGGATGCACCATTGTATTTGTATGCAAGAATTGCTAATCTGGTCATTAATTTGGTACTGATTCCTGGCTTGTGTAGCCAAGCACAAAAGGAACACCTGGTGCTTATGAAGTATCTGTGGTGCACCAACGATGCATTGACAATTAACTGCATCCGTGGCAAGTTTAAGTCATCAATGAAATAAGACCAGTAGTTCTGTCTACCTACATGGGCTTCCAATGGATTTATAAATAATCCAAACCGTACAGGGTGCCAGATCATTACTATGAATCTGCGCATGTCTATATCACATTGAATTAAAACTTTTCATAGGTTTTTCATGTTGCAGCTCCCAACTTTTTTATGATTGGCAAAAGGGGAATAAATCCTTAATTCCTTACCTGCAGAAAAGAAAACTGCATTATTGATGCTGGATCCTGTACATATGGCCAGTTGTTAAATAGGTTTGCCAGTGTATACAGTACCTCTCCATGTGTTTGGATTTGATCATCAATCCGCTCTCCAGTCTGACGTATTTGTCTGTTTGTTTGAGTTTCATGGACAGGGCCTTGGTTGGCTTGGAATCTGTCTTATCGATCCTGATTTTTCAGACGCCTGTCTCCGTGGCTAAGTTACATTGGTGCTTGCCTGACTGGCTGTTTCTGCATTTTCTTTCAGAAGATGTTTAAGGCTTGTTTTCGTAATTGAGGATAAACCGGGGGAAATGTGCCTTGTTGCTTTATACTGATTCGTATAGATGTTATAGTTGTTATTGAGTTAAGTTTCCTGGAATCGTGGCCAGGCAGTGGCCTATTTGGGTGTAGGGTATAAAATCGATATTTGTTAGAATGAAGTATTCCCAGTTTTTTACGTTCAAATCCTGCAGCAATACCATGAGATCACATCAGGCCTTGATAATTGTCCATTCTGTGTCTCAGTAAAAAACTGCTTCCTCATTTTAAAAAATGACTTCTTCTTCTTTGTATGGTGGCGTAGAGTGGAGTGAATAATGGACTTCAGAAAGATTAGGCCAATAGCATCTTCACTGAAGCATGGTGGTTTTCTGAGGAGTCACATGGCAGAGATTGTTACTTTGACCTTTGGTTCAGACCTTGGCTAAAGGAAGGAGGACTGGAAAGTGAAACAACATTGTGGTGTGTTTGCATTCTGGTGCACAGAGCACTGTGGCCTGTGTCGATTCACTTAGCATGACCAGCAACAGGTGATGCAGTTATTCACTTTAAATAAGTAATGTTTGTGTACATAACATTTCCACACTTCACCCCACCCCCCAAAGTTGAAAGATGAAAGGTCACAGGGTCACTTTCCTTCACTCCCAACGTGCATTGCTAACCATAACGAAACTCGTAAATAGGAACACAAGAAGACTTCTTTGTTATTGTATTTGTTCCTTCTTAGTTCAGCAGTCACCTTTCACACATTTCACAGAGCCTTTCAAAGTTCACACTGCAGGACATATTTTAAAATAGAGTTGAGGAATGCTCCTTCGAGGAAACAAAGAATGCAGAATGTGGGTCTGGAGCGCTGAGGCATGACCCTTTCGAAATTAATTGATTGCCCCTGGGCTATAATTCCCAACTTTAAATTGAACTTTTCTTTAAGTGGATTTTCGCAGTGCACCAATATATGTGACAGCTGATTTTTTTTTAACACAGTAAAGCCCAGTGAGGATTTATACCTTTTAAAAAATGACCTCATTTTTATTTTTAATATTTAATTAGTTGGGGTTTTCTCTTGTGGTGTACAGTGAGCAAAATTAGCTGCGAACGCAGTTGGCTCCAGCTCTTTTATTTTAATGAGTCGCTGGCGTTCTGTTGCCCTACATAGAGGGCCTTGGATCCAAAACGCTGGTGGAGGAGAAGCTCAGAGCTGGTGAGAACAGCTCTAAACAGGAGCTGTAGTGTTTTTCTTCCTTCTTTCTGCTCTGCTGATTGAGGTCACATCCATCCCTGCCTGGTTGGTCTGGTTGTGCGACCCAGTAAGAACAGCTTCATCCACTGTCCACTGCTGCTGTGCCGAGGTGAGAATCCCAGCTGTTTCTTCTTCTGTATGCTAAGAATCGGCATTATTAGTAGTAACTGAATCTCGTTTCCTTTACTGTGAGGAAAGTTGATGGGCGTCATGTTTCCAAAAGAAGGAATCGGAGACCCTGATCAAGTGCTGTCACCTTGTTGTAACATAGAATTGAGCGCTCGTTGTGTGATAGGGTTACCCCAGAGTCTTGTTCTTAATAAAACGCATTCTAATTACTAATTGTGAGCCGGTTAAAAAAAAAAACTTAGCTGGATAAATGTACCTCTTAATGGTTCCTTTATGAAAGGAGACTGAGTTATCTGATGGGATTCATATTGAGAATTTGAATGAGCACATTGTAATACTGACATCTTGCTTTCAGTATCCAGATGTGTATTGACAAGAGTATGTTTAAGGGCAAAGCTTTAATCCTCGCAAACTGTATTTAATTCATGTATACCTTACCTTAAATATGTCTCTGTCTTTGCCCAGAAGAGAATTTTATTTTTTAGCAAATAACTTATTGTATTGGATTTATTATATAGGTTGTATTGTCATTTTCTTTGTGTTTTGGTACCTGGAGTTAAAAGGCATATTTAAAACTTTTCCTTAACAATGTGGTTTAGATTTTTATATCTTGCATTTTTAACATAACTATTTGTGGTCTGGGGCTTCTTCATAGCACAGTTTTACAGGGTTGTTTTGTGAAAGTACACTAAGTATTGCGCAAGAGATTTTTGGATGATTATTTCTGAAGTCTGTTGAGAAATAGCTAAATTATTCAAGATGCAAGACTAGTTATTTTTTTGCTCAGGCTCAGGAAGCGATTCTTTTCTGTACTTTTTAACCAAAAGGTAAAGCACCCTGGAAGTGTAAAAAACTCCAGTAAATACTCTTGAAGCTTTATTGCCTTGTTTAGAGTATTGACTTTCCACTGCATTGTCTTCTACTGAAGTATTTTAAAATAAATGCCATTTCTCATCCACGCTGTATTGTAAGTGTATCATTATGATTCAGCAGCACTCTAAAATGAAAAAAGCAGCAATAACATACTGTATTTACCTCAAAACATAGGCTGTTAAGTCAGATTGCAATCATTCTTTGCATTAATGTGGTACTAGATGTTCACTGCTGTCATTAAAACACTCCCACATGGTAGGGGGTGAGCACTTACGGAAAGATACATTTAAGGTTAGGTTCATGTGATGTTTTTCATTTCGGGATGGGTGTTTGTGCCCACAATATATATAAGTTGCCATAATTACATGCTTTTAAGGCATTAAGTATACCTGTCAGGTTAGTAGGTTGGAACTTAACAATCACATACATTGCTTTTATAGATTAACTCTACTTCTGTACTTAAAGGTTGCATTAATGTTCATGAGGTTATGAAACATTTTCTCTAAAATGGTGTGATGCTTTGGTTGGTTTGTTGTTCAGCACATCCGTTTGGATATACTCCTCTCTGATGCTGAGGTAGATGTAAAAAAACAATTGGTAAAGGCAAATGGTTTTTGTGTTCTGTGAAGCAAGCTGCAAAGACATCTTTGCTATCTGTAAAGCTGTCTTTTGTTATGAACTGTGAAGTCCGCCTTCTTGTAAGCAAAAGAGATAAAGGAGAAATTATATTAAAAGGTGAATAAAGTCTACGTTTCACACAATATAAATTGGTGGTTCATGTTAAGAATAATGATCAATTGTGCTCTTGAATCTAGCTTCACACATTGTGGTAGAAAGTCACGCCTTTTATGGGACAGTGGTGTAAGAATTCTGCAGTGCTGAGTGGATAGTTGTTCATATATCTGATTTTGGTTTCCGAAATCTATGAAGTTATGGAATAAGCTATACTGTAGGCACTGTAGTGTCACTTTGCTTTCTACCTCAAGGGCAGCTTTAGTGAAGATGTAAGTTCTAATTTAACTGTAATGTCCTTTGTGATTTCAGCTTTGAGTACCACAGCTGTGATTGTTCATAGTTATTCAGTTTTTTTGCCTCGCTTTTTATTTCAAAACTAAAACCTATTTTCCTAATATTTAAAGCCATAATTGTAACTGGACGGCGGTACCTACAAATGTTGTTGCTGGACTCTTAGTCATGGACTTTTACAGTAAGCTGTCTTTACTTTAATTCACTCTGCTGTTATTAAGCTGCAAAGCAATTATTGGTTTTAATTATAGTATGAGCAGTTATTTGTTATTGAACAGTTATTGAGCTATTGAAACTTGAGCATGCGTAAGAAAAAAAGGGACTTAAGGAGTGTTGGATAACTGAGAAAACAACCATGAACAAAAATCTCTATAATATGGAAGATTATTGTTTTTCACAGGCTTTCTTTATAACTGTTACCTCATTAGCGTTATGTAAAATGCCCTTTTAACGGCCTTTTCATGAATCACACACAGTGTAGGTTTTTGACAACTCCTACCAGTGAGCTGTCAGGGCTGCGCAGTATTAATTTCAATAAAAGGTCATTTCTGTGATGACACTCTCAATGCAGGCAGAACTTTCAGGAGGAGAGGGCTGGATACATGAAAATAATCGTGACCTAAGCTGGGGGATCAGTAAATGCCCCCGTTTGCTTCAAGGTCCGTTCCAAAGCTGGTTTCTGCTGTATCGCTTGTTTGGTAATTCTGATATCACCGTGAATCATTTAATGATTGTTTGTTTGTCTTGCCCAACCGACTCCTCCCATTCAGAGCCATGAACCTGAGCAGTGCGGTGTCGAGATCTAGGAAACGTTTCGAAAAGCATGAAGTAAAGGGCGGCGGTAGCAGATCGTGTTAATAATCACAACAGCGTTCTTCACTAGTAATTGATGGCAGACTGTTGACAGTCTCCTGGTTTTGCAGTATTGGCTTGTCTCCTCTCATCTTAAACTGCTTTTATGAGATTGGAGTTATTCGGAAGTTTTTCTCCCGAAGTCTGAAACGAATACGATGCTGATTATTCGTGTTTGTGTATAGTCACCGTATGTGCTCAGTCTGGGTGATGCATATGCTGGCAGCTCTGTCGCCTCTCCATTCTGTGTTCTTTCCCACTCATGTGAGAGTCCAAGTTCAGCTGCATGTAAACAGCCCTGGCATCTTTTTCTTTGCCTTATTGAAACTGATCAATTTCAGCACAGTCTAGCTGCTGCTGTGCCATGTGGTAGTTGCCATGGGCTGTCATTGACTCGGAGCTCAGATGCTGCATGAGGATTATCTCCCATTTGAACATAGCCAGCACCGGAATATTTTTCCTGCAGTACTGACAGAATTGTATTTTTATGCGTAATTTAAATTTAGCAGTCGCCTGGGGGTCATATGCAGGATCTGGAAAGTGACTTGTTTAGGCTGCCACTGCGATAATGAAGCTCTAATAATTCCTTATTTGTGTGAGAATGTTGAGATGTCTTTTAAAGATTACGCCCTTCACAAGTCTGTGTTTGTTCTGGTTTTGCTACAACTTCATCACAGTTCCTATAATTGTGAGCAAACTGATAATACAGTACCCCTCTTGGACTGGCAGCAGTCCACTTCAAATTACCCCTACTACAGTACTGGTACTCATCTACACAGGTGGTCCACAGTGTGAACAGTGGTGACTGAACTGTGTCTTGAATCCTTGACCCTGTGGTACCGTGTTCAGTGCCTTAACCACTAATCTGCACCGAGTTATCATACTGTAATAGTGGAATGCTCTGTGTCTAAGAAGAAAGTGAAGATAGAGTAGTTGTATATAATAATAAACTTTATTTAGTGACTTTAAAATAACTTCTCAAAGCTGTTTTGCAGAAAGAGAAAATAAAGTTAACAAGGAGAAGCACAATTGAAAACAAGGGTTTAAAATGCAGAAGAAGATGCAAGGTGTAGACACAGAACTGATTCAGTAAAAGCCTTTCTGAAGGGGAAGGTTTACAGACTTGATTTGAAAGGGCTCAGGGAAGGTGACTCTCTGATATCCTTGGAATCCAGAGCTTTGGAGCTTTGGACAGTCCTGTCACCAATAGAGTGTAGATGGGCTTGGGGGATGGACAGGAGACCAGAGTCGGACAAACGAAGGTTGCGAGTTGGGGAGTCGGAAGATATTACTGAGATGCCAAGCCATTAAGAGCCTTGTAGGTGAACATGAAACCTGATTGGAAGCCAGGGCAGGGACTCCAGGACAGGAGTAATGTGATCACTTGCGTCCTTTGCTTCCTGGTCAGGATATTCTAGAATGGTTCCTTTTAAAACAAGGTAAGTTGAACAAAGCAACTTGTAACTAAACACTGGCATGTCAAAAGGTTTGGGGAAAGATTCCAGAATAGAAATGGTTAAATCCTTGGCATGGATCAGATGTCTGACACTCTTAAAAGAAATACCAATTAGAGAAGGAAAAAGTCCAAAATAAATCATTAATATGTAGTGATTAAACTCAAAAACAAAAAAAAATGAAGGAGAGAAAATGAGAGCATGCTGCACACTGCGCCACATACATTTCCTTTGCATGTAGGGCAAATTCAAAATACTCTACTGCAGTGGCAAGCTGGAGGTTGCGTAACTTTAAGGTATAAATCTGCAGTGCTGTGTCGGTTTGAGATGTCTTTTATTGAAGCAGCTGTGAACGAGGAAATGATTCCAGCAGTACACAATGTCACGGAAACCAAAGGTGTCAGTTTTGTTTTTTAGCCAAAACTTGTGTTTGTGTTTTTGTAGAGTGTATGTTCATCATCGAGGAGTTTCGTAAGAGACCCTACGGGTGCTACAACTATAATGTCTTTCCCAATAACTGCACCTGGGGCATGATCAACAAGCTGGCCACCAGCATTTGTTTGTTGACCATCCTGTAAGCTGACCGCACTGCATAATTTACCAGACATAGTGTTGGTCGGAGGTCTCAGGAGCCTCACTAGACATCTCTGAGATCTGTGAGAGAGGTGGCATCTGACTTCCACATTAACAAAAAAGAGCAGCCAAGAAGTCACCCGGATTCCTGTAGTGTTAAGCTGGCTAGAGAGCACAGGACCTACTGGATGGGACACCGGTCCATCATGGTGATCACCCCCCAGCAATGCTGGTCCCCACATAGACAGCTGGGTGGACTGGAGTATCTGGGGCAAACTACCTCACTCAAGCTACAACAGCCCAGTCTGCACAGGGACTGGAGCAAGAACCACCCCACTGGTTATGAGCTCAATGGCTTACCCAATACCCACGCCCATCCTGTTCTCTCCTGAATGCCATTTTAATTTAAAACCCAGTGTTTTTTTCAGCACTCTGTGACCACACTCTTTCCTAACACTGTTCAGTTCCAAATGTTTTAATTCTCTGTGTAAAATTCAGAAAGAGCCTTGTAACTAGATATCTGGAACTAGACCATTATGACTTAAATTAAGACATTACCTTCTTAAAATGCAGACATACTCCTAGACTATGGTAGGATAACACCATGTGATTCTGTAGTATTAATTGCTGTCTGTCTACACTCTTGAGTGGCAGGGCTTTCTCTTGCTGTGCCTCAGAGCACTGGAATTCTATCCCTAAGGGTATCGGAGAGTCTTTATTTGACTGGCTTTGTGACAGCTCATTTGTTTTCTTACTGTATTCCAAACCCTCATTGTAACCATGTAATTGTACTCTCTCCTGTCATTGTGTATTTCTTTTTTTTTTTGCTGTAAAGCACTTTGAGAAGCCACTTTTAAATATGTTTAATATTATATATTATTATTATTATTATTATTATTATTATTATTACTTTTATCTGCAAGGCTGTGTTATTAAATTGACACAGTTGAGGGATCCTTAGTGGCTCAGTCACAGCCCAGGCTGTAGTCCATCTCTTGTCAGTTCCAGTCTGGGCTGGGGCTTGACAGACTGTGCCTGGGAGTTCCCAAGTACCAGCCTGCAGAGTCAGGACTGCTGCTCCAGCGATTTCCCCAGGCACCCATGAGGTGGTCCAGTCCTCCAGTCCCCGTGAACGCTGCTGCACTGCCCATGGAGCTCAAAGCTTCAACAGGGGCTGATGGGTACTTCAGTCATGTGCCCGTTTGCTGCCGAGTCTGCCCAGTCTTCTTGTCTCACTTGACGTGGTCTCCAGGCTGGCGTTGATTAGCAGTTTGACATGGAGGGAGTAGTGTGTGTGTTTGAGATAAGTGATGGTTCCCAGTGTAGTCAAATCTCCAGTTATGTCATCGGTTTGGCTTTGGATTGGAGGTGCATGCTGGAACTGAGTGTGTTGATCTGTTTCAAATTAGTGGGGACAGGAGACTTTGTCTCTTGATCCAGCGGTCCTAAAGCACCTGCTTTAGGAGACTAAGTTCTGATGAGGACCAGAACACAGCTCTTCTGTATGGTTGCTATGAATGTGAAGTATCATAGGCGGCTTGTTGGGCAAGAAGTTATTTCCAATCCTGAATAGCTTAGTTGTGTTTGTCACGTCCAGGATATTACGTTTATTTTTCTCATTAAAAGTGGGGCATATATAGTCCAACGAGTGAGAAAGAATAGCGATCTCTATTATTCATTTGTGCCGACCCTTTCTGTGAAATGACTGAGTATAACTATGACTTGGGCTTTTATGTCTGGAGGGAAAACCAATTTGTCACATTACTGTTATTTGTGTAATAAGCTCAGACAGTTTTATTAGCTAGCTGCCTGATTTACTGTGGGTCAAGATCTGCTTTTCCTTTAAAATATCTTGCAGTACCATTTACATTGACTTCAAAAGTCTATGAGGGGAAGGAAAGTTATTTTAAGGTGTGGAAAAAGACTGAGTTTGTAAAACAAAATGTGAGTTATACTATGGACATATTTTTTTGTCATGTTTCACATTGAAGCTTATCAGATGCCAGCAGGCTGAGATATCTTGGGGATATGAATATCTCTACACAGGCGGAAATGTGAGAGTACAAACAAGATAATGCAGGCGTTTGTTTAGCATCGCTAAGCAGAGCTGCTACAACATCGTTGGAGTATGACAGTGTCATTTCAATGAGTCTGACTAATATCACAGGCCCTGGCAGGACACAAGATGCATGCCTGACAAGATTTTAGTCATATCATCCTACAACAAAAAATATTTCAGAAGCAGATGGGTTTTAGGGGGAGAGAAATTACATTAAAATCATACCTTCTCCACTGGCATAGGGCACCTGGCACTGTGCTGCAGATCAAGTCGTTTACATTTCAGCACCTTCAGTGTCCAACAGTACTGGTATTTCATGAAAGCAAGGTGGAAGAAGATAACGAAGGAACCACATATATACACAAATGTTGAAAATGTCTTCATCTTAAGTCTCTGGGAAATAATCCTTTAAATGCCACATTTTCATAAGGATACTAGTTTGATTAGATGTTTGACACTAGCATGGTTTCAGGGTGGTGCAGTGGTTAGCATTGCCGCCTCACAGTTCTGGAGTCTGTGGATCAGTACCTGGGGGCTGTCTGTGTGGAGTTTGCATGTTCTCCCCGTGTTTGCATGGGCTTCCTCCAGGTGCTCTAGTTTCCTTTCACAGTCCAAAGAAGCAACTGGTAAGCTGATTGGTTTCTGGGAAAATTTACACTAGCTGTGTATGTGCATGTCTGTGTGTCTTTCCCTGAGTGGGACTGGATTCTCTTCCAGAGGGTACCTGGCCTTGTGCCCGTTGCTTGCCGTGATCGGCAGCCCTGAATTGGAAGAGTATAGAAAATGGATAGATGTCAAGCATGAAGGTGGATGATGCTAGTTTGTATCCAAGCAGGGGGGGTTTATTGATTTGATTTGACCTAGACTTTCCAGTTTTCCTGGACTGTAGCCGTGTTCACCTCCCAGCGTCTGTGATTCTTTCAGATCCCCTTGATCGCCTTACTACTCAATGAGATGGCAGAGAATGGAGCAGACTGTGAACTACCACAGCGGCGTGTAGGAACCACAAAGGAGCAGCAGAATGGAAGCTTTGCAGGTATGCCAAAAAGAAAAAGAGTAGGCAAAGTTCATTTCCCACCTCCAAGGTGTGCAAGCTCCCCCCTCCAACCTGATTCTGAAATTCAGGTTTTTGTTGAGTTTTGCAGGCTCCAAATTAAATATAGCACATGCAATTAAAAGAAAGAAATAAACAAAAAACACAATACGTTTTGCAGATACTAATTACATTTAAACCAAAGGAAGTGGCAAACAGGCAAGATGCTATCAAACAGAAGCAGTATTTCTGTATCAGCTGTACAAGTGTAGTGGAAATCAGCTTGTCAAAAACAGGTCCCTTTTTATGTCTTGAAATGTGAGCAAATCTCTCGCAGTTAATGAAGTGCCATGCTGGAGAAGGAGGAAGACTGAATCATTTAATTCTGAATTATTTCAGCTCATAGCATGAAAATCCCTGATGGCAGAGGTGGGTTAGGTTGTCAGTATCCTACAGGATATATACGCTGTCCGTGTTCTTTGAAGTACAACAGTGTAGCAATGACATACATCGTGTGTGGCCTTTAAATTTCATAACATGATATTTTGCAGCCTATTTTTATAGTTCGCAGCCTACTTTGACTCTAACAGTAACTCTGAATTATATAAAGGCAGAGTGAATCTTAAAATTCAGCCTCCCAGTTGACTGCGATGTCCTGACGTTTCTGTCCCATCCCTGTGCTCAGACCCCTGTTCCCTCAGCGAGCGCAAGCAGCGCGATAAAGAGGAGAGGATGACGCTCGTGCTGTGGCGACGGCCCATCGTTACCCTGCAGTATTTTTTCCTGGAAGCCCTGATAGACTTGAAGGAGTGGACGTTAAGGTAAGGAAGCTGCAGATGCTGTCTGCTTCTGTCTTTGTTTTAAGCTCCAGTCAGTTTTGTTACCTTCACCTGATTTGGAACAGGCGATTTTTATATCGCGGCTCTCGGGTATGAGCTTGGTGACCCATTGGTCTTTAAACGTGACATGGGTGACACAGACCCATACCGAAGCAGAGGTGTGTCCCTCGCTAACAGCACCATCACCTAATTTGGTCTCCATTTAACTTGTTCCTTGGTTTAAACACATACAATATTCAAAACACCTCAGTCCCCTTTGGAAGCCCTGGGTTTTTAATCGCCCATCTGCTTTGAAGGTAGAGCCATCACCTGGTTTTCTCATTTGGACTGATTGGTTTATTTGTGATCAGAGTTCAGTAAACGTGGAGGAAGGCAAGTCCAGAGTCCTTAGAGTCTGAGTCAGCACCGATAGTGATGATGCAAGCCAACTGGGAGAGCACACCAGCTCGGCTGACCTTTGGCTTTCCACCTGCAACTCACAACACCTTGCAGCTTGACAGGCAGAGCTGGCTTGGCCTTTTCTGCCCTGAACTTCCCCTGCTGCAGAACTCCTCAGGGTAAAGGTCTTAGTCTCAGTCTGAGACAGTGTATCGGAGAAGGTTTTCCAGTTTTTCCCGAAGCAGTGTCATCCGACGAGCAAATCTCCCTTTCAACTTAGCAATGCAGCGTTGATTTGTTTCACATTACCTTGTGCTAGTTACAGCCCAATTATATGTGGAACATCATGTGAGAATTTAGCAGGTGTGGGGTATAATCGTAAAGGTTGGCACTATATTCAGTCTTTATCCTTGTTGATAAAAGGTGGTGCAGAGCCAGATTTACATTGTGATTTGAGGCTAGTTATGGTTTTAAATTTTGAGGGTGTTTATTAAAAAAAAAAACATTTCCCCAGCTGCTAATGTAGTCCTGCCAGGTTCTGATGAGGTCTTGGGCAGACTACCAGGGCTCACAGACTCTTGACATGGTCTTGAACTCTTGCCCTGACTTGCCCAGCTGAGAAACAGCTCACTGAGTTTCTGTTTGTCCTTTGTTACAGACTGTGGCAGAGGAGGGGGATGGTTTTAACGGTGCTGGTGCTGTTTACATTCTTCTCTATGGCTTACTACATCGAAGGGACACATCAGAAGGTGAGAGAGCAGCAGTTTCTACACTTGTGCGCAAAAGACGAAAATAAACAACTCAGCACAACAAGGCTCTTCTTAAATCCTGTTTTTTTTTCTTGTTAATATGCTGACATCTCAGCACCGAAAGAAGATTAGTCATCGTTGACACACATCGTTATTTTTTTATTTGTTTTTTTTTCCAGGGCGAGGGTTATGTCAGAAAGTAATTAATGCTTCATGGGTTCCTTGTGGTAGGGGAACGTTGGAACATATGAGCAGTTTCTTAATCTGAGCCGTGAATACCGAACATAGAGGGGCCATCTGCCCGAGGAAACGCGAGTTCATGAGGACGGGCAAAGTGCTCGGAGTTTGCCAGCACGTGGGACGCTGAGCGTGTTTTCCTGCTGCTGTAACTCGGGTGCTGCCCTCAGTGCCACACAGCCTGCCAGCTGCTCTGTCTAGCATGGCGCTGCACGCAGCTGAGAGGTTCTGGGAAGACTGGCGCCAGTGCCATCAATAAGCCTGGCCTTTGTTACAAATCTTTATTCCACAGATCTGATCTGGATTCTGATTCTCCATGTTCTCTTTCCTGTTTTTGTCCTGTGGCTCAGTATGTGCAGTACATGGAGAAGAGGTTCCTGTGGTGTGCCTACTGGGTAGGCTTGGGTATTCTGTCTTCTGTAGGCCTAGGAACAGGCCTACACACCTTCCTGCTGTACCTGGTAAGAAATGCATTTTCACCTTTTACCTCTGACTCACTGTCTGGGTCCCCAAAGCAGTACTGATTCAGTTTTAATCTGTGCACCGCGGGCAATTTTGATCATCATGTTTTCTGAATCTTAAAACTTAGTTTCCTTCAGTTTAGCTAGTCCTGGTAGCCTTTTTTTCCTGAACGAGTGGAGCTTTTGGATCGTGTGTTTTGTTAGCACCCAGCAGGCGGCGCTGGTGTGAAAGGCCGGATCGGGGATACCGTTTCCTCTAGCTGTTGTTTTCTCTGGTCACCGAGACGACGAGACACTATGTAAAAAAGTCACCTGTGAGGTGGAGGCTGGAGATGGGTGGTGTATAGAGTTTCTTCCAGCCAGAGTGAGTTACCAGACTGCAGTGATGAGTTTTATTTCAGAAGCGATAAGCTTTAACTTTGATGTTCACTACGGAGTATTTGGAGTTCAGTACAAATTATTTGTTATTAATCATGCGAACGACGCCGAGATGTGAAAATAAATTGGAGCACAGCGCCCTCTGGTGGTGCTCGTGTAGAAGACACCTACGTTCTGGACCTGCAAAAGGGAGCGCTGTGGTTATCAATCACACTTGCAGTGTTCTAGTTGGGAATCCCCCGTCTACATGCAAACTAGCAAACTGGGGATTCACCTCACCACCTTTCAGAACACTGTGCGTGTGTGTGTTCATACCAGCATGTAGAACTTTTGTGTCTTTCTGCTTGAGTGCTGATTAGTGGCCATTTCAGAGTTACTCTCAACTGTTTTCTCCGATGGTTTAAGAACATTTGAAGCTTAACGTGGTCTTCCATTAAACTTATTTGAGTTCTTTGACATCTCTTGGATAGATGTTGAGTTTTCCTTCCCAACTGGGTGTGGGGGCATGATGTCAGAGGGCTGTAATTAAAAAAATAATCATTAGAAGAGCAGAAATCCCCATGTGTTTTTTTTAAGCAGGGGAAACCAAGTCTATATACCAAGTCGGAATGAGTGTAATGGAAGGTGATCCAGTGCCTTCTGAAGAGCGATTTGTGCTCTGACTCGGCAAAGGACACCGTGCTATCAATGAGGGTTCCTCAGAAGAAGCAGGAAGAACTTGTGAGACTTGCAACACATGTGGTGAATCAGCTTTTTTCTTCCCCAGTTAGAACATACACAACCCCTCAAAAGAAAGATGCAGGAGGAGTTATATTTTAAGTATACCTTTTAAATAAGAATCTCCCTCCAGATGAAGTCCGCCGTGCTTTCTCCTAAAAAGATGAAATTCAGAGTGTAATATGCTTAGTACTTAAGCAGACGCTAGGTGGCATCAGTCAACTTTTTAAACCCTCCCTTGACTGCTTTTCCTTCTTGGTGTTGTCCAATCAAAACTCCACTGAGGCTTGTCTGCCACTCGGATCAGAGCACCCATCATTTATGCCAAGTGAATTGTCTTTTGATCAAGTTGACGGCTTGTGCATACATTTCTGAAATTCTTCAGTCTGGGTTGAGCTGCGATCCTGGATTCTTAATGTACAGATTTTGTTCCTGCTGTTCTTCATCTATGAAACATCAGCATTCAGCTGTGTCCTATTTAAAGACAAATGTGGAGCCCTCCACACTGCCTCAAGGACACAGACTGTACATTGGACTGTTCTGCACTGAATACTTTTTTTTTCTACTTTGCACAAAACGGAGACTCTGTCTTTAATTACTGAAATAAAAAAAGAGGAATTTAGGTTCACATGAGAATTGAACTAGGTTTCCCCTCTGCTTTTGCAGACTGCCTTTTTTTTCTGCTGTTATGAGCGATGAAACAGATTTCATTTTGGCAAATATTAGGGGCTTGTAACATTGTACTGGACAATTTGATAATTGGAGTGTAGGAACTGTAATGCCTCAAGCCCCCCCTTCTTACAATGTGTGAACCATGATTTTGAAACACTCAACAATTTGTACACATTCACACTGAGCCCTGTGTTTACATCCGTCTGCTTTAATGTAACTTACTGCTGCTATTTAACACCTTTCCTAATTCTCTTTTGTTGGGCTTGTCAGCAGGATGTGTGGTCTAAAAGCATTATAAAGTTTCTAAAAATTAGTTTTCCTCTAAAATTCAGGTTGGACATTTAATTGTGGCAAATTGTGAAAGAATTAGAATGTGTCGGAATGCTTCTAGTCAGCTCTTTTTTTTGTTTGGTCTGGCTGCTTAAGAAGCCCGTTTTAAATCCAAATCTGTTCATTTTCGCTGAATCCTAATGAGCTCTCTGTGTGACTAGGAGTGCTTGTATGTAGGTTAATGTCAAAGTGAGCCTATACAGTAAGTCACCTTTTGACTTGAGGCACAGTCATCTGGTGCCATTTGTAAGTGCCAATTGTGTGCTGGTATTTTCTACCCTCTGTTGTTGTTTCTTTGAGCAGTATAATGGAAATCCTGTTGATCTTAGTACTCAGCATTTTTCAGCCCGGTTTGGCATCGGGGAAAAGTAGGATCCTCACAGCTGCACGTCCAGCTGCAGATCAAAACAAAAATAATTAGAAATAAATTGCAAACATGGGTTGTAAAAAAAAAAAGGAAGAAAATAAAGGTTTATCTGATTGCTTTCGAGACTGTTATGACTGAAATGTTCCCAGGGGGTTCCTAGACATGACTCAGCATTCCCGTTTCAGACGGCAGCGAAGACGAAGGAGACACATGAGGTTTTATTTAGGTCTGGCTATCAGGAGTGGTGCTGGTTCCGTATTTTGATGATAAACTCCTGTTTGGGCAGCAGGCTGTGTCAGGGAGGGAGGCTCTGTGGTGAGGTGGCCTGGCTGATCGGGCCTTTTTGCGGTTCCTTTCTGACACCAACTGTGTTGGGAAAGCAAGACAACAAAGTCTGGCTGCATGACTCTATGCAGCAGAAGCTCGTGAATTAGGATAATAAACACAGATTGTTAGAGCTATCAGAGAAAGAAGCAGGAGGGAGGGATGGTCATTGCACAAAAGTGTGATGAGGCAAAGTTGATTTTTAAAAAAGTACTTTATAATGGATACTTAACAGTATGTGTGATTGAGTTCCATTTTATTCAACTAAATAAAGAATTTAACTCAATATTGGTAATATTGCCGATCGCACAATTACCTATCATGCCGTCGAATGTTTTTAAAATCTCTTTCTAAAATGCATTAAGCGTAGTTAACGTAATTTGGAATTATTTTGCTGTAGGAGTCGATTACATCAGACTTTTCTTTTCTAAACCATTTTTTTATGTTAACCATTTCAAGGTACTTTACAGAGCAGAGGATGTGCTACGATTTCCAATCTAATTAATGATAGTGAAAATAATAACCAATTAAACCATAGAAGATGTAAAGATATTTAGTGCAGCCAGAGTATGCATTGTTTCTGAGAAAGCACACATCCTGAAATGCTTTTTTATTTCTGTGTTCCCCGATCACAAATCTGAGGAGCCTTTAAAAGTAACAGGATGAATACATGCTCTGTTCCAGCAATCTGCTGTTTGTTTTCATGGTGTTAGAATTGCATGGAAATCTTTTAGGATTGCATAAAACTACAGCTTCGTCATCCGTAAAACTTTTGAACTCGCAAACTTGAATTTCACTCCTGATATGAATGACTAGCTCTTCTTTTGCTTATGGCCAGTGTAGCATGCTTATCAGCTACAGCACTGCAGCTCCAGATCAGGTTCCACAGAACTGTGTAGTGCAGACGCTCCCTTTCTATTTAAAGAAAGGCTTAATTTCTGTCTGAATTCGGCGAATGTCTGTGAACAAATGCAAATTGTGACCTCTTATACTTCCTGTAAAGCTAAGTGAGCTCCGATAAGAAATTCGCATTTTTAATCACCCCCCTTTTTTTATTCTCATATCTGACTTGTCATGCTTTGGGTCATCTGAGCCATTTCTGTGGCTGCTGTTGTATCTTTCCGTCGTGTAAGGAAAGCCTGATCTGAGACCATGATGAGATGCAGGAGCTGTCAGGGTCTGAGGTTTTAGTGGCTATCTGCACACTGACTCACCAATCATGTGAGGTACAGCTGACCATTCGATTCCCTGAAACAAAGAGTGCTCGTACACTCTGCCTTTGTCTTGCGTTTTCTTAGGAGAGCTGATGAATAGATTTTTAACTGACAGAGTGATGACTAACCTTTTTTCCTTACCTGTCTGAAACCACATCTAAGCGGTTGAGAAAAAGATAGTGTGAGGCAGGTATGTGTGGGCTAAGTTAGAATGACAGAATTGGAACAGGTGTTGGTGTGGTAGATAAAAGGTAGAAGTTCACTCTGTGTGGAACCCCTGCGTTTCCTCAAATTAGCACAGGCACACGGATTAAACTTACGGGTTGCAGCTGGGTTTTGAACTCTGAAATGCAAACTCAACAATGAACTACCTGTTTTCTTTTGTGGTGGTGGTGGTGGATGGGGGGGGGGGGTGAGATCCTTTTTTGACCCTTTTTACTTTGCCGGTTTTACAGAAGATTTTTTTTTTTAACCCGATTTCAACGCATGGCGTGCCTCTTATGTACAGTTCACCGGCACTCATTTGAAGATAAGCGAATCAGTTCCAAGTATAGGGAAAAAAATGAATCTTCACAAACACCATTTTTGGTTCTTTCGCGTTTAACGCTAGTGGAAGATGTTCCGTATCTATAAGAGCCACTGTTTCTGCCAGGGTTAAGGACCGTTGACTTTCAGCAGTTCTTTGGAAAGTTGTTCTTTGACACCAAGCCGCAGTGGAAACAACTGGTAACCAAATATCCTGATTTTCTGACCAAGGTTACTGTGCAGACCTGTGACTACAAATACCTTCATTCATATACTTGTTCATGTGATGGCATTCCACAAACATCTTTCACCTTGTATATGAACTTTCCAATCCTAGAGATTTTATTATTTTTAAAAGCATACATTTCCTGTACAAGGGCAAAATCTTGGGCAGTATACATTCTCGACTGAACAAATTGTGTAGTTCTCTGGGTGGGTGAAAATAATAAGCTGAATGCTAGAGCAGTTTTCTCATTTTTTCACACGTTTGTGCTTCCTTGTAGAGTACGTCACATTTTGAAAATTACATTGCTAGAATACACCAACAAAACAGCAGCGACATACCAGTCTTGTAGTGAATTGACACTCCCAATTAAAGACCACCTCTGTTATAATTCAGATTGGGGTAATTTAGCTTCAGTTGTGCATTAAAACTTTTCCCAGCTTCATCCAGATGTTTCCTACTAGACCCAACCTGAAAAGGACCTGGTCTAAATATGTTCTTACTGGTAGACCACTGTTAACAGTGTTCAGTGAGCAGAGCCGATGGAAGCAGACGAGACTGGGCAGAGTTAAACATGACCGCTCTGTGAGCTTCAAAACCCGAGGTTGAATCTTGGGCAAACTGCGAATGCACACTTAATTGCAATCAAACTGTCCCCCTCATCAGTTTTGGTGATTACGCCCTCGCCCGCCCCCTCACCCAATACTTGCAATGCCTCCTTTTAAAGATTGAAAATCTAGCCCGGCGCCAACATGACCTAATTGTGTGTCACTGCGTTTATAAATCATGGAGCTTACCCCCCATGCGAATCGCATTCCACCGTCTGACCGCAGGTTCCTGCCGGCCCCTGGAAGAGCGCTGAGGCAACAGAGCCCTCTCCCGTATGACTCGCCAGCGATTCGTCAGGCCCTAGCCACGGAGCCTCGCGCTCCCCCAGCGCCTAGACAGGCCAGGTAGAAAAGGGTGACCCGGGGCTGCCCTGTGAAGAAAAAAAAAACGGCTTCTGTAGAGTCTCGGCAGAATTTAGGCTTCGAAGGGCTTCGTGGTCGGATTTCTGTGTCGGGCTTTGTCAGGGCTGTGTTTTTGTGGGGGGGGGTTTTAAAGGATAGGGCCACATCGGAAGCAAAAATGAGAGCTTGGAGACAGTGGTCGCAGGAGATTCCCGTGCTGTGCTTTTCGGTGCAAGAGCAAGTGTGAGTTCTGACCGCGAACAATCCCCCTGTGTCGGGGGCACAAGCCCCGCGGTTCGCCTCTGGGCTGCCGCTGGGTTTTCTCCTGCTGCGGGCGCTGCGCCACTGCGCTCCTTAAAGGCCAGACGAATGTATAAGTCATGGTTTTTAGCCTTTTAAATGTTATGCTTTGAAAGGAAATTCAATTTTTAGTTATATACCTGCAGTTTAATTTCTTATTTTGTTACTTTCTCAATCAGAAAGCATCTCACATGAAACTTTAAACATAAACCAGTGACTAAAGGCTATTAGGATTCTAGAAACCTATTACAGGTCTCCCTGCAATATCATTCCCCCCCATTTTGTTATGTTTCATGGCAATGTCAGAGGGAGTTTAAGCTCGATATTATAGTAATAATAAAAACATTAACCTGGATTGTTTAACGTGTCTGTTAGTTTGTTGATGTATTAACTTTGGACCTGTAGCATTTACCAGAAGGCAAGGAAAACATTATAATGCACAAAAGCATTGTGGTCATTACAGGGGGTGGCTATGAAGGTATAAAACATCCATTTTTGGACAAATTGAGGTAATAACTGGCAGTTCATTTGGGCTTTTAAATTTGCTTATCTCTAACCGTTCCTGCATTGGCAAACACAGAGCTGTAATGACAGTGATAACCAAAAGATGTTTGGGGGGTTGTAAAGAGAATATGAAAATTTCTCTTTCTTAAATTGAGAAACATAAGGTATGAAGAACTAACAGTAAAGTAACAGAGACAGAGAGCAAAAGGCATTTTTAAGGACAGTAAAAGATTTTAGACTTGAATTGCTCGTATGCTTGCATTGCAAAACATGCTCTTGTCAGAAATGAAAAAAATCTTGAATGACATGAAAACTGTTGTCTGTGAGGCACAGAAAAAATGAAAGGCACACTGAAAAATATAATGTAAACGTTTCTCTGCCCTGGAGTTAAGACTACTACTACTAAGTGGAAAGCACTCTGTACAGCACTTGTAACAGCTAGGTGTTCAATTCTTAGAGGAAACTCTAGATAACACAGGATTATGAAAATTGTAGGAAGTTTTGTTTAGCCTTTTAGAACAGAGGAGAGACCTCGCTAAGATTCAAGATAGTACTCGAAGACCTTGCCTCCAACCTTTTCTACAACTGGGTTACTTTTTAATCTCCATCTCTAGATAAGAACAGCACAAGTAAGCCTGTCATTATAACTGATGATAACTAGAGTGTCTTTTGTCAGTCCTCCACTTCCTCGAAGGCACTGATCAAATCAATCCTACTGGATTTTTCAGATTCGGCATGATTGTACACAAAGGGTTTAGATCAAGATAGCTGGTACCTGAGGACCTTTTTAATTGAGGGAGGGAGCTCCTTAGCTACCAAAAGAGCTAGATAGGTCAAATGTCCTTCTCTCGTTTTCTTTGTATATTCTTATGTTCTCTCCTTGCTGTAGGGTCAAATCTTGGCAGATAGGTGAAATGTAAATGACAATAAAAATATCGAACCCTACCACCTGTTAATGCTGAGAGAAGGTCTATATCTTTCTTCATCAGCAGCGTGATGCTGAGGAAAAACTTAACAGCTGTTTGTAGGTCTTGAACCTGATACGTGTTTGTCTAGCATGATCAGACTTCTGCAAGGTTTTTAAGAATTCTCTCTCCCGTGCTCTTGGGAACAGATATGAGAATTTCTTCATCTGAGAT
Organism: Atractosteus spatula; assembly: GCF_055471065.1. Classification (NCBI taxonomy): domain Eukaryota; kingdom Metazoa; phylum Chordata; class Actinopteri; order Semionotiformes; family Lepisosteidae; genus Atractosteus; species Atractosteus spatula. Next base: position 4,856,040 of record NC_142732.1, on the reverse strand, counting down.
GAAATAAAAACAGATGGATGAAAGTGACTTTTAAACGGGTTGCCAAGACCAAGCGAATGATGTCAAGTTTCCTTTTGTGCTTTTTTTGGGGGGGTTAAAAGGAGTCTTTCATTCTTGTGCCTTCTGGGCAGTGGAAAACGCATCTAATGAAGACGGACGTGCCATCGTTTCCACGTCTTGGGAAAGCATGGCGTACTACTGAGCATCCCAAGAATAAACACAGTGTTGCTGATCACTTTGCTGTGTGTGTTTTAGTGTTTCAGGGCAGATTTTGTGGGCTACCACAAAAAATGCAAGCTATTTTTAATTTCCATTATATAATTGATAAAACTTCAGACAAATATATGAATCCAGACAGCTATTGTCAAAGTGGAATTATATTGGTTTATGGGGTTTACAGCTGCTGACATAATTCACTGATTTTTCCACCACGAAGGACAGGAAGGTTAAACATTTCCCCTTGTGGAAATGCTTACTTACGCCTCACCCCCCAGAATGACTAAACTGGTAAAAAGTTGTGGACATTCCTCAACTTGCAGGAGGTCTGATGCCATGTTCTCAGTCAAGAAGTATTTCTAATTCCTTTCAGACACAGAACTGTACTCCTCCCCCAGAGAAAGGCATTGTTTTTTGGGGGGGCAGGTTGGGGTTGTGATTTTCTGGGTCATTAGCTTGTATAATGCGGATTTAGTGCCTCTTTTGCTTCTTAAAGAGCTAAAAAGCAGCAGCAGCAGCAGCAGCAGCAGCAGCGTCTCACATTATAGCCAACCTATTAATGCACTGTCCTTGAACTCGTGTCATGATTCAGCTGTAAACCATCAATAGAATTCCATGCAGTCAGTTCTTTAGGATTTAATGAGATCATTATGGACTGCATCATGAGGGACAGGGGTGGCCCTGCTACAGGCTTACTAATAAAGAAGAGCTGGAATGTAAGGTATTCTATAACACTAAAGGCATTTCAAGTGGTGCTGAAGTTTGCTCTCCTGTTAAGGCTAGGTATGAGTACCAACAGGGAAGGCCAAGACGTCTGTGGGCTTGATGCACCGATATTAGCATGCTAGGAAGACCTCATACATTCAGTGATTTTACATCTAAGTATTTGTCATTTTTGCCAAGTTCCTCGTAATGCATGAAGGGGATCTTATAGAAATGAACTGTTTTCATGCTTCAGCTTCCTTTTTTTGATTACATCCCTGGAGAGACTTCCCGTTATGTTAGCCTTTGCAACAGTCTTGGACTGGTGTTATTTTTTTTTCACAACATGCTAGGATGTCTTCTGATTAGCAGTATTATACAATTAAAATTTGGGGTGGTATCAACCTTAAAATCTTTCTGCTTTACTGATGCTGATCTACAATAATGGTTGCCCTGGTGCAGGACCCAAGGTGCCATTTGCTGTGGTTGAACCCTTTTGTGACAGAATTCACGTATCAGTGTCGACACCCTCTTATTACTTGACTGTCACGTTGATGAAAATGGTTACAGCTAAACAGTGCAGCTTCTAAACTTTGGAATGCAGAGAATGTTGCAGCATGCAATTAGGACCATCCAGGCACATGCTTTAGGGCTAGATCCTTGTGCACACCTACACAGTGTTCAAATTCTAGGTGTGTTTTAGGAAATAAGCTTCAAAGCGAGCTGACTAATTTGTGCATCATTCGGGTTGCTATTCTGTCAACTGATGTTGTGATAACTCCACAAATGCAGAACATTTTCAACATTAAGTTGATACGCATTGCTGAGACTGTTGTGGTTTCTGATTTCCTAACAACAAAGAAATTTAAAATGGGCTGCTCATTAGAGCTTTATAACTCTTATACAGTAAAATTATACTGTTGTAACGTTAATATAGTAATCAGTGTACAGCAGCCGCATATTAAGAATGACCCATGATTCTTTGCACCGTGACAAGAAGCTGCAGTTTTCCATGTGAACATTCCTTCTACACAGGCTGAACTATGAGATAAATGCTAATGAAGGCTCTGAGTACAGCTAGATCTCCAAAGTGAACCTGTAAACCTTTTTACCCTTTTCTGATGTGGTCCTACACATTATTTAAGTCTTGATTAAATCCCACCAATTATTGCCAGTTAAATTTTGACACCAGCACAAGAGCTTTGTCAGATTACTACAACTGTTAAGATTTACGGGTTGAGTAAGTACCTAAGCACTGATCTTCTCTTGAAAAGGACATTGGTGATCTTATGTTTAGATTAATCTTGGATTTGACCCTTGTTAGCCTCGTTTCATGAAAAAACATTTATTTTGTTACAAGCAAGAGGAGAATATTTGACTATTCTAGCTCATTGGTTGCTCGTAGCTTATTGATCACATTGTCTTCCCCCAGCTAACGTTGGGATGAGATCGTGTCAGTCTCAACAACATGGCTGAGCACTCTGTTCCAGGCTTTTTGTTTGGGAGAATAAAGTCCTTCTGTTCTGAGTTTTAAATGTTTTCCCCAGTAGTTTCCACTTGTGTTGTTTTTTTTTTGTTTCAGTGTTGAGTTTTGATTAGGGAGATGTCCATCGACTTGACTTTGTCAAGACCTCTGAGGGTTTTGAACAGGTGATGAGAGGTTCCCTATATACGCCTGCTAAGATGTTTTTTTTAATTGGATTTGCACTTTCACTTTTTTAATTCCGTACTTATCCAGTGGCCTGTTGCTTTCTAAGACTCGACGGGCAGCTACAGCTCCTGTACTGCCCAGAGAGAAGAGCGAGAGGAGTTTGTGCCGTATGCTCATGTCCAGTGGGGTTCTTGGGAAGAAAGATGTGCTCCACCCTGTGGACCGCTGTGGAAGCCATTCATCCTCTTCACACGTAGGGGGCGTTGCGTGCGCTTGCAGGAGAGTTAGCACCGATTGGAGGAGCCCTGCATCCCGCACTGACATCATGCAAGCCTGCCGGCACCTAACAGGTCACAGGAGAGCTGAGGTCTTGCTGGCTAACGTTCACCACACCCTGGTGGCACTGCTTGAGGAGTCCCAGTCAGCTGCTCAGGGAACGTGAGCCAAGGCCCAGCCAGCCATGTCCGGGCCATAACCCTGCGCTCCAGCCTGCGCTCCGAGTGAGCGCCTCTTCTGTCGGAGCTAAGCAGCAGCCCCAGCAATGAAGCTTCCGCGCTTCCGGAGTGCGGTAATGAATGTATTCACCCGGTGGAGGCTTTGCGATCCATTCAAACCTTTGCATTTCCAAGCACCCCTTTCTGTAGATTTCGTTTCATGTTTTTAGCCTAAACAAAAACGGTCTGTGTTGCCGTGCTGGGTGTGCGCAGTGCCCTCTGCGAGGGGCTGGGAGTTGCGCTGTGATGCCGCCTGAGCTGTGTGGTCTGGAATGTGGCTCGGCTTTGGAATTCTGAAGGGCTCATCCTTGGTGCTTGCGAGCGTGTTGGGACTGGCATGCTGAAGACATTCCTGGAGCCAGATTTGCCGAACTTGCTGCACTTCAAAGTGCATATCCACCTATTTGTTTTTGACATTAAGCAAATGAAAAATGGAAAAACTTATAAACTTTTAAGTCCACGATCAAAGGAAAGTCATTTTAACTTTGCCCGTGCACCTGCTAGTACCATGGAGAGTATGAAAGACAAATATTATGTTGATTTGTTTTTCTTTTTGGTTGTGATAGCAGGACACACCTGAAAGCACTTAAGACAGTTGCTTATTCATCTTTTACTTTGTAAGAGTAAAAGCCTTAACTTGCTTGTTGGTGGAAAGTGTTTCATAGGCATGACACTCATAATCTGTACACGTCAGAGCGAAGATTTGCTACTTGCGTTTCCATTAGAGGGCTGGGATTGTTAATAATTACACCTCAAAGGCTGTACAACGCGGCCAATTAAGAGCTTCCTTTCCCTAATTGTGCAGAACCCTGGCCAGACTTGTAGTCCTTTTTGAAAAGTAATTAAACTAAAGTGCTCACAGCTAGGAGGAGCTTGGGATGGGGAAACCTTAATGGCAGCCTAAGGCTTTATTGTGATCACAAAACCCACACCTTCTCAGGACGGGCAACAAAAAAGCTGGGTGACTACAGTGAATGCATACAGCACTGTATCTGATACTCTGGGAGAGTTACAGAAAGCAGGTGTTATTCTCGGTTCTGTAAATGCATAGTTAAATTCTCTTCAACTGCAGAGGCTAGGCGGTATTATTAAGACAAAGTTTTGCATACTTTTCTTTTACTTCACCGGCAGATACTCCTTATTTAAACACATGTGAAGAGTAACTTCAACAGTGGTTGATCAATACAGTAGTTTAGAAACTACATCAAGCACTTTAGCCTTTTTTTATCAATGTGACTCGTACTCCTTTCCAATAATTTTGAAAAAGTTTCCCAAATTTAAAATAGTCTTCTAAGAAGATCTGTGCAGACAGTCACCAAGGGGAAGCTGCACCACCTCCTGCCATTACAGAAACCCGAGCTGCGTTTCCAGACCAATTTTATCTGAACTTGCAAGTTTGATTTGCAGCCCAATTCAACATTTTGTCAACACGTTGCGGAAGGACACACCTCCGAAGTTTAATCTCTTTCTTTCATGTTTACCATATGTTGACTTTTTTCACCACAGTGAAGTTATCATAAGCATGCTGTTATCTGGAAAATTGCTTTCATGCAGTGCCTCTGTGGTTTGTGCTATATACACACACGCACACACATGCGATTTTATGAGTGCAAGTATATATGTTATTTCTCACTGACGCGTGGTGTTTCTTATAAATATAACAATGAACTGATCCGTATAAAACTGCTTTGTTTTCAGGGCCCGCATATAGCATCAGTCACCCTGGCGGCTTATGAGTGCGGCTCCATCAATTTCCCTGAGCCCCCATATCCCGACAAGATCATCTGCCCCGAGGAGGAGGGCACGGAAGGGACCATCTCTCTCTGGACGATCATCTCGAAGGTCCGACTGGAGGCCTGCATGTGGGTAAGGCCCTGATGCAGCAGTTTGCGGGATGTCCCATCCTGACAGCGGCACCTCGTTGCTAGTGTCTTCTTAAATGATAATAATTCCTTACACTTACATGGCGCTTTTCTGGACACTCCACTCAAAGCGCTTTACAGGTAAGGGGGATCCCCTCCACCGGTGTGCAGCCCCACCTGGATGATGCGACGGCAGCCATGGTGCGCCAGTACACACCCCACACACCAGCTCTCAATGGGGGAGGAAGCCCGTAGGCTTGTACTGGTCTGGCCATGTGCATTGCAGTGCCTCCTGATATAGTGACACATACCCTTTTTTAATTATTTTTTTTTACACCTAAATGAGCTGCTTGTGCTTTCTTTTACCCAAGATGATGCAGCTGATGGACCTGAGACCCTCTTTTAAATGGCTTATTAGTTCACCCTTTTTGTAGTCTAGCAAGGCTGAGATAATTGCACACTGTTAGACGTGGTGTAAGCGATTTTTTTTTTGAAGGTGTAACAATCAAGTCACATTTCGCAAAAGGTTATTCTAAACCCATGTGTCACATATCCATACGCAATTGGCATTATTTCCAATAGATATTGAATGGTGTAAACAAAAGCTCTTTGTTGCTTTTTGCGAGCTTGTTCTTCGAAGGCTGGAAAACAAATTATACTGTATTTACTTGCACACCGTGGCAACATCTTGCATAATGAAACTGGCCCAGGGATATCACTTTAAGTCAGGAGATTATTTTAACCCATTAATGCTCCCCTGTAAATTAATGAGCCATAAAATGGCAGTATATGCTTATATATTATGTATCTTGTGTATATGTTTGGATGCAGCAGCCCTGTTACCAGAAGAATCCAGCATTTCCACTTACTACTAAGAAAGAACTGTAGTGTATTTGTTAGTTCTGGGTCACTGACTTCCAATAAATTTCTTTGCAAAGGAGGTAGTTCTGTCTTGTGACCTTCCTTTTTGTTTGGGAAAGGAGAAGTCATTTTTGTTGTATCTCTGCTTTTTTTTTTCTGAAAAAGAGCAAAATTCTCTTGAAATTACTGTTAATGGGAAAGCGGTGCTGGAGTTGTAAAGGTCACACTGTGGGCTGACTCAGTACCGTACTGATGTTCATGTGCATAAGCAAACCGACACCCACTTTCAAGTGAATGCAAGTAAACAGAGTACACAGGAAATGCTGGTAGTGTTCGTTAGTCTGTGGATTTTACAATACCAGGTACCAACACGTCGCTCCCTGCTGTGGATGATGCAATATTTTACAATGTCTGCGTACAGGATGGAAACCCCTTTCTCCTTGCTCTGCACCTGTATTGGAGTGTCCCTAGAGCTGGCCCTTCTCTGATACTCTCCGAGGAACTGTTACTGAGAGGGAGAAAGGCACATGCTTACTTAATGCGATTCATATGTGGAAAATTGGCCAGGCCACGAAGGAGTTCTGTTTGCCTGTTTTATCGTCTTTTTGTTGGACAGTGTCCTGTACAAATAATTACATTGAGTTCCTCAGCGAGGGCTTCTTGATTCTTGTGACATTACCCAGACTCTTGTTCGCAAGTTACTGAGGAGTGTTCCCTTATCAGAATTCATCGCATTCTGTGTCCAGTGTCATATGTTTTATCCCCATTTCCCACCCGTTTTCTTATACTATATATAATTCACATGCCAACGCAGCAGGTGAGCATTGCTCAGGGGTCTCTGCAGATAGCTAGCAGGTGTTCCTCAAGGCTCGCCGGTACTGCAGTAGGGGGCTAGCCAAGGCAAATCGACACCTCGTCCTCCCGAGTTGGGCAGCGAGAAAGTGCCAAACAGCAGCCTGTCTGTGCCAAGCCTGAACTCCCATTAGACACGAACATATTGCCTTGGCACACCTTGCCAGTCTCACAAAGGGGTGGGTTGGGCGCGTTAGGGAAGCCGCAGATATCATGTTGTACACAATTTCAGGCGGCTTTTTTTTCTAATTATGAGACTCCGAGGAAGACCAAAAGACCACATTTCACACCTATTTTTTCTTTAAGCGCCTGGAGAAACTTGGCAGCCCTTCAGCCCGGAGGGTTCTGCAGAGAGATGCTCTCTTCTGTCGGGGGCAGAGTGTGAATGTGGCACCCAGTCAGCCCTCATAGGAAGAAACAGCTATTTGAGTACAGAGGGCAGGTGGTTGTGCGTTTGAAATCCCCTCCACCCCCCTGCTAATGAATGGAACAGCTGCCCTCAAGATTAAGACCACAACTGCTTTATGAGCAAATTGCCGGGTTTCATCAAAGCCCTGAGTGTTGATGGAGAAGCGGAAGTTGAGATTATGTTTCCCCCACTTTTCGTGCCTAAAAACGCACCCTTACAGCATTTAGCAACAATGCATTGTTTAATGGTGTTTGTTTTTGGTTGCTTTTGAAATAAATCACAGGAAGAAGTTGTATTTTGTTTTATAAAACTTAAGAATTTGCACCTTCATCTTCGTCTGTGTATGTCTGTTTTTAGGCTTTTTGTGTGTTTAAATACTCTGAATGTTGATCACAATGTTGTTGATGGTGAAAAAGCTTTGCTTAGCTCTAAGTGTGTTTCACAGTTGAATTATTTCATTACATTTTCTAGATTAGACTGTCATTTTGTAACCATTTGTCTCGAGATCTAGGTGTTTTTCACATTTTTCAGGTTATGATCATTTACATACTGTACTAATTTTGACATTAGTTTTGGTCTCCCAGATCTGCCTGTGCCCCTGTCTAGTCAGCTTCCTTTATATTCAAAGTTTTGGGGCATTGGTGGAGGGAGTACTGGTTAAGCCACATAAATTAAAAATCTCCTGCCTTTTTAACTTTTTCCTGTATGTCTCTTTTGAACGTGTGGTGCACAAGAAAGTTACTTGTTTTCTGATCTTTTGCTTCAGCCTCTTCATTTTTAATTCAAACTAAAAAGAAGTGTTATTAAAAATAAGAAAACCGTGCACCATTAAGTCCCATAGAAATGATAAAGGGCTCGCATAAAATAATGCCAAACGTGGTATTCTCGAAGGGATGTCCAAACTGTAGTCCACAATTCTGTTTCCCTTTCTGAATATTTATGTATGAACTTTTCTAAATGCTTCATCCAGTTTGGGGTCACAGGGGAGAGCCAGGAGGCAAGCAGAGGGCACAAGGCTGGATATTCCCTGGGTGGGACACCAGTCCATCACAAGGCACACATAGGCACACACGCACTCGCACCAGGACCAGTTTTCCCAGAGGCCAGCCTGGAATTGAACCCAGGGCCGCAGCGCGGTGAAGCACCACTGCTAACCACTGCGCCGGCATGCCACCCACCTTCCTCCACGTACCTTCCTCATTTGCGGTGGTTGACCATCTTGGCTCACCTCTGTGACCCCTTGCTAGGGCTCAAGAGAAGGAGGGCTTTGCGCTGCTCGGCAGCACTGACGTTGCACACTGCAGACACCACTGTGACCTAAGGGAGGTTTAGCTCTGACAGAAGGGCACTGCAAGGTCACAGACACTAGGCAACACGCAGGGGATGTTGTTATGTACCCAGCCTGCTGTGCACTCAGCCAGCTAATCAGTGCCACTTGGAAAACGCCAGTAACAGTTGGCCAATGGCGTTGGCCTGGCTCGATCTGGTGATGCACGGATTTTTAGGTCTCGACTTGCTTTCTGAGGGAACGCCTTTACTGGTTGGTCCGCTCAGGAGCTGTGGATGAACACAATTTTTCATTTACTCAACTGGTGCGAATAATTTTCATGAGCTCAATCCCAGCCGCATCAGGCAACCAGCTGCGTTCCTTCTCTTTTCCTTTTTAATAGGACTGAAAAACTTAAGCTTGGTAATGACAGCTCGTTTTCAGTAGCACTTCTGTTTGTTTACTAGTGGTTTCCATAATGTCTCATCATTGCAACAGTGCCTCTGACAGTTTCTGTTTACTACCAGGGGAGAATTAAATAATTGATTAGTTTTCTGCCATGGTAACATCTAATCCTTTGAGCCACTTGAACTGGTCATTGAGCTCACATGGAGCTCTCACATAGGGCAGATAGATGTGTCAAGATGCAGGAAAAGCAACTTGATAAAACAGGGGGTGCTTTGATAATTATCCGGGGCGTGTCTGGTTAATTTATGACAGGCTACGCCTTTTGTGCCCGTTAACCAGCACAGGTAATAGGAATTATACAGAAACACATTTACAATGTGCACGTGCTTGTGTGGAACAGCTGTGAAATAAAAAAAACCCTCTTCTGCAGTAGGTGACTCAGGATCTGAAAGGAGGGTAGGAGGGCGCCGCATGTTGCAGGCAAGAATGGCTCCCAGTAGGGGGCGATGTGGAGCCGGATCGCAGAGGGTCACTCTCTCAACCTGCCTGTGTCTGTGCTGTTGCAGGGCGCTGGCACAGCCATTGGCGAGCTGCCCCCCTACTTCATGGCGCGGGCCGCGCGGCTCTCCGGTGCCGACCCCGATGATGAGGACTACGAGGAATTCGAGGAGATGCTGGAACACGCCCAGACTGCTCAGGTGAGGGCCTCCTTGCCCCCTCAGGTCCCCCGTTCCCCTCTCCCCCCCCTTCAGCCGCCCATCGACTCCTCCTCCTGTCAGCCCTCCTGTTCCTCCTGCTGCCACAAGTTTCTGCCCGGGTGGGAAGGAGTGGCCTCACTCTTCAGTGTTGCAATGCTGTGCTTCAAGCCACCTTCAGGATCCTGACGAATGCGTCATGAGTGGTTGTCCGTTTTTAAGGGCACGCTTGTGTAATCGGACAGAAACTTGTTTGGCAGAATGAATTTCCTCCGGCACAGTGTAAAGCATACTAGTGACATTCCCTCGCACTTTGTTAGTCCCACCACTGTTACTACAACACCCAATAATAAAGATAATGATGATCATTAAGACAAAAATGCATTTTAATGATACAGCTGTGGCTTTCTGTGATGCATTTCGAGTGCGAGAGCTCTTTAATCAGCAGCGCTTGCTGTTTAAACTGTTTTTAAATTGAAACCTTTTTTTACAAAATGGCCTATACAGCTCGTGATCAGCAGGAAAAATGAATCAGATGGAAGTGCAAGTTACAGGGCATCAGTTTCAAAGCCTGAGCTTTCTTTTTTGTCGTGAGAGTTTATATCATGTGAAACCGCACAGATTATAATGATCTAGGCAGTTTTCTTCCCAGGGTTCTTAATTTTAAAATCTAAAACACAACAGAAAAGGGGGGAAAAAGGTTAATATGCCTTTTCCGTTTCAATCTGTTTTTTTCACAAATTTCAAAATGCAGAATTTCTTTTATTTTGTAATCCAAGAGAACTGGAAAAGCTCTGAACAAATATTAAAAACATGCTGTTATCATCTGAACATTCCTTTAATGTCCGTATCAGAGCTGCATGCCTGAGGATTTTTCACAGCATTTTTTTTCCCCACTATCAGAAAAAATAAAGAGGTGGTTCTATTTTGCATATCCAGTTCCATATGTGTATGCATTTACCACTAAAACATGAAATTATTTCTTTCTCTGCTTGTTTTGCTAAGAGAGGTACATGCTGAAGCTCCCTTGGAGAAAATAAGAGAAGCTTTAGACGAATTGAGTTTGAGCTTTTGTTATAAGATCACAGCAAATGATGCCTTTAGCACCAATCGGCAAAACACACCTGATATAAAGTTTGAGATGGAAGCATCAGTTATAGCAGAAGTGTGGCTTTATTCCGCCGTTTCTGGCGGGGGTGGGTGTTGGTATAATGCACCGAATCCTTCGCGTGACTTCCACGGTTACTCACACGACTTGTGAATTGTCATACCTATAGGGTATTACTAATGTGAAGGGCGTCCTGAAGATTGGCACTGCCTGCGCCCCTGGCTGCAGAACACATGGCGGAAATCCTCTCACATCTTTGCCATAGCGCTGACATCACTGATCTGAGCGGATCCCGGTATAAAGACCCCTGGTCCTGGGAGAAAATCTTTGCAAAGAGAGAAGCAGTGATTTGTTTCTCTGTGGTCTCTAAATCTTAAGAGATGCATTCTGTCAGCTGAGATGAGTTTGCGTATTTCCCATCCTTTTTTTTTCTTTAATGACACCTTAAACGCTTAATTGCTATGAAATTTCGGTAGGAAATTGCTTTTTTTTTTTCCCCCCTGATTCTTCATGTTCTGCATAGGAATGTTTGCTGTGAACATTCCGCAGCACTTCGCATTTTCTGTGTTCTAGCTACTAGCGTTTGAGCCTGTCATTGCCTCTTGGAGCTGTTTTTTTTCCCCCCAGTGCCTCAGCACTGGTGCTTCTGCAGCTAACTGTCATTGCTGTGTTTCAAGCGCCGGGATGTGCAAGGCTCCTGCTTCAGGCTGGAACGTCTCTGCTTGCAGGTTTTTCTTGTGTTATTCGAGCTCGATAGTCTTGAAGGCGTTATATATTTTTTTTTCCCCGCCTCGGTGGACAGCGCGTTGAGAGAACGGTGGAAGCACAGGGGCTTTGCTGAATTTCGCCATGTGGTTTCCTTTTGGAAAATCTGGTTCCTTCTTCTGTTTTGCAGCAGCCACTGACTGGAAACACTCTAGAAGCTGTTCTTCTAGATGGTGCGGAAAAAATGCCTTGATCAGGGCTCTCTAGTTATGCAGGAAGAGTGGCCGACGTTTCTGATGTATCAGGTGGGGAATGGAGAATGTGGATTTTTTAAAACCCATTTCCCACCTGTTAAATTGATATATTTTTTTCCTTTAGCTCTGGAAGCTCCGAAACTTTGGACATCGCTTGCAGGCACGAACTGCTTGAGTTATTCATCATATTGCCTGTGCTTGTGATTACAGTAGCCACCATCCTGCGTTTGCTTTTGTCTAAGAAAGTAAGGCAGAGAACGGTGAATGTATAGCTGTATTTAGATCCAAAAGATGTACTTAATTTTCTTGCTGCACACGCACCTCCAGTTGTACAAAACTGTGCAAGTGCTCGATATCAAGCCTACGGTCCTGTTATGTGCTGTATCAGCCCTCACTGTCAAAGTTACACACTGAGGCACAAATGCCTGGTGGAGTTACCCAGGGGAAAGCCTCAGACGTAATGAAGATGAAGGGTAGTAAAAGATGGCAGTATCCCTGGGCCTTCGGAAGAAGACATCACTCACATTGTGAGCTGAACACTGGGCTGATGATTTTATTTCAACAGAATTTTCTTAGTACACTACTTCAAGTGTACATTTTCCTCAGTGTCGCTACAAAATAAAGATGGTGTCAAGTTGTTTGAAATTCTGTGGTTGCATCAAACCCCAGAGTCTTCAGATGTGATGGGTTCTCTCAGAATTAGCATTAAAATATACCGCTTTTTAAGCAGTTAAGTTTGTGTTTAAATCTGTTTCGGAGGGGGGGGAAAAAAAGTTATTGCAGTCCTATCCAAAGGTTACAGCTGCTGACAGATGGAACGTTGCTTTGAAAATGTTACAGTGGAGGAGCGTGAAGGGTTAACTCTCTGTGAAATCTTGAATGCCAACTCCCAGGATCATTTCTCCTGTAACCTGAATAAGAACCATCTGCTCGGGGCGTTTGCCTGACTGTGCTGTCCTACTCCAGTGAAACCTCACTGGGATGTGGTTTGCCCAGGCGGGTCACATGACTTCTCTGAAAACTCCCCCCCTCCCTCCCTCCCTTTTATTTCCAGTAAACTGTTTGAAAAGGGGTGAGTCAGAGTGAAACCAGCTTCCCTTTAACCACAGCTTGTTAAAGAATTTGTCAACGTGGACTCTTGAGGGTTTTTTTTTCTTTTTTATACATTAGAATTTTCTGGAACGGTTTATGGTAAAGATTGCGTCAGGAGCTCCATCAAATGACTTCCTGCTATTAAAGTAGGGTACCATAGTTTGGAAGGAGTTAATTCAGAGCACTTTGATACCATCGCCCTTTGATATATTTTTTTTTTTGTCTCGGAAGTATACGTCTTCCTTTTTTGTGATAGCGCAGCATATCTCTGTGTGAAAGGGCTTCATTCAGAAAACCGTCTGGGGGTGTAGGCTCTACACTATAGCCCAAACGGTTTTGAAATAAATGAATTATCTCACTGGCTTCTGGTTCTAACTGTCCTTGTTTCCCATCTGTGTTTTCTCCTCCCTCGGCACCTCCTGCAAGCCAGTTGCGATGTGACCCCAACAACTTCTGACCCCCCTAAAAAAATGCCAGGGAAACGAAACAAAAGCAAGCGAGTTGTGATTTTGAAAATAAACGATTCCTTTTTGAAATATGGATTTTTTTATTATTGAAATAGCATGTTTAATATATTATATATAGCAGCCAAATTAAACAGCCCACATACTGAATTTTTAATTATTTCAGAGGGACTGTTTGCCCTTTAAACAGCCATAACATGCATCTTTTTTTACATTTGTGTATGAAGTAAGTGTTGTACAAATATGCTTAGATCTGTAAAATTATAGCAGTGAATCTTGCAGTACTATACTATTTTAAAATTTAGAAAACTAGGAATGAATAGACTGTAGAGTCTTATGTGTATCTTTCATTATAGTTGCATTTATTTGTTATAAACAGAGCTCAGGATCAATTCAGAGCATTTGCATTTCTTGCTATATATCATTATTTGCATTTGAAAGACTGAGTTGATTTTATAGAGCAGATAAGAACGCTGAGGGACTTTCACTTACTCTGAAAAAGCAGAATTCTCAAAGAATCAAAACACAGGTTTGTGTTAAAATTTAGACATCTTGCTGACTCAACACAGTTATATACTTAGAAAATGGTTTGTAATGTGTATGACTTACAGATACTTGTAATCTCTCCCTCTAGTACATTTGTTTAAATATTAAACTATCTCTGCCATATTTATTTTTGTTATGACATAGTCGTTTTAAATGGTATGACATCTAATTCCTTCTCAGGCTTAAGAAACACCCAAAAGGTTATAATCAAGCAAGCTGGTTGAAAGATGTGAGAAGATTTTACTTTATGAAGACTGTTAGTGTACATTTTTACTGTTCTAAAATTAACTGTTAGGGATACCAAAAAGGTTCTACTGAAATGATGGCTGTTCGGTCAGAATTTCAGCAGTCTGACATGGGTGTGGGGGGATTCTCATGAAATCTTCTTCAGAGCTTTCTGTTGATCTGAAGTAAATAAGATGGGGGGGAAGTTTGTCTTTAATAAAAATAATAAATCACAGTTTGAAAAAGTTCTGGCAGTTTTTGGATCTTAATGCAGACATTTTAGGCTCCTTTTCCCTTCACACTGGGTTCTGAGACATGGAACGCCAAGGTTTCCGAAACATTTCTTGGCTTATTGGGTTTCCTTATCTTTGTGCAATGAAATCCTCCTTGTTTAAAATAGTGCGGAAGGGCGCCAGTCCTGTTTCTTGGGTGGTTTCTTTACAAAGCTCATGTTCTAGCAGCCTGATTAATTCAGTATTGGCTGCGCTCCACTGTTTCACGCATTTATGGCTGTGATTCTTCCTTTCCATATGCATTGTAAACTCATCCCGGCTTGATTTATTCTGGGCATGTGAAGTAGTCCTATTAGGACGTCTCCAGCTGCTCATCTCTTGGAGTCTCCCCCAAAACAGGTATTGAGTCGGCCGGCTTTAATTCTTAGGATCTCTTGTGTTTCTAGAATGAGAACTATACCCCTTTCAACCTCTTGCGTCATTGTCCTGTTCCTGGTTCAACTGCTCGTGGTTCACAAGTGTAGAAAGTACTTGAATCAAATGTGCAACAAGTCTCCTTTTACGGATAGTTGTTTTCTCTCTTTCTTTTAGCACATACTTCCACAAAACCTCTCTTTGCGTTTGCGCGGATATATGTAACATCATCAAAACCTACAGTGAAAGTAGCACAGAACCACATTTCAAACCAGTCTTGCAAGAAATCTGATTGAGGTCTTCTGACATCCACACCTACAAAACCATTTTATCTGATAAGTGAATTAAGGAGAAAGTGTTCCCAACATATCTGATTATTTTTGAAAGAACCTTGGGCCCAGTAAGGACTTAAACTGTATGTACCGACGGGAGGAGAATCGCATTTCAGAGATACAAAAGGAGTTAGATTTTATGTGCAGGACAGAACATTTATTTTCAGTAAGGACTATGAAATTGAAACCAAGTGCAGTGTAATGTACCAAAACGTGCCAAATCTAACATGGAGAAAATCAAAGTGATGTCTTCATCTCTCTGTTGCCACTGGGTTTCTGTGGCTTCAATGATTATGCAGGCTTGACAACACCTTCTCACGTCAATTGCCCTACTGGACACAGCGCTCTGGCAGGGTTTCTGTGAGCAATATAAACACAACTGCTGTGTTCTCATTTTTTAAAAAAGACAGCCATGGTCTCGGTTAAGAGATTTTGTAGTTCTAGGAAGAAGGGACAAGGTCTTATTGGAGTCAGTGGCTCATTTTGTGTTCTCGACACCCCCATTCTCCGCCAACCTCCATTTCCCCATAAGACTTCGGTTAAGTTCATCGAAATCGAATGCCATTGTTCCTGCTCCTCGGTTATGAGATGTAATCGCACGCCGCCTCACCGAATGTGGATCGGCTGGTGAGCATGCAGTGGATAAAAAAGGTGAACTTTGTCTCCTCTCATTCCCCTGTCTCATGCTTTTCTTTTTCAAAGGGGACATTGATTGCTTTTTCTGCCGCTCTCCCCACTGTGCCCATAATGTGCATCACCGTTCAAAACAAAACAGAGGAGTTGAGCTCTAAACCACAAGCATTTTTGCTCTCTGAGTGGGTTTGCCTTCATTGTGTCATGGATAAAAGAATCCGCGAGGAATTAAAAAGTTTTACAGTGTTGATAAAAGCCTTATTGATGGGCTGTGACTTTGCACCAATGAGAGCCTTGTTGGTTTAACTCCTCACACCTCTTGAATTTCCTTTAGGCTTCAAATGCTCCTTATCGCAAGTCTTGATCTATAGATGAATTGTTTATAGATTTTTTTCCATATTGGGTTTGAACATGCCCTGAAACCTACACTTTTGTCAATGCATTGCATGCTGTGCATATCTCAAGTTATATAGATCAGAATTAAGAAACGTTTTTCAGTCATTTTCACAATGTACCCTTTCCAAATAATTGTTTTTAAAAAATTAAATTCTTAGGATGCCAGTAATAGGGAATTTCCAGTGTTCATGTTTCCATTCAGAGTCAGAAACTCACAGATGGACTGATTTATTGATTCGTGCCATACTGCCAAAATTATAGCATGTGTTTTTTCTGAAGTAAACATGACTGGTTATATGTATTTTGTATTGCTTTAGAAATTTAATGTTTTTCTGAACCTCCCAAATGACATCAACCCGTGAATGGTAATCTTCTAATGGGAAGATTAGAAAAAAAACGAACCTGAACATCACTCTGTAATAGTTGTTGTCATGACTGATTTATTAATTCTATCCTAAAATTTCAGCTTTTCCTCTGATGGTGTCACCACTGAAAATGAAAATGGTGCTCCTTTCTTTTGTTATTTTTTTTGACCTACATGCATAAAAATAGAGATTTAAAATGTATTTTTTCTAAGTCCAATAAATATACAGAAGGTAGGTGTAGGTTAAAGGAACCCCTAAAATATTACTTAATAGCAAAATTATCAAGCATGGAATTACAGTAAAGCCACAAATGAGTGTATTATCTTCTGAAGTCATGCTCTGTTTGGATTATAAACTTAAAAGTAACTTTTTAGAATAATTTACATCTTCTTCATACACTGTTGAGAAATACTGAAAGTAACTGAAATGTTTAAAAGACAGCAGTTTTCTGAAATGTGGATGTATCAGTTTAAAAATTACTTACATTCTGTCCTGTCATATGTCCTGCATACCTCTCTATTAAGTTACAGGAATATACTCACAAAACAGAGGTAGTTATTGTCATGTCCCTTTGTTAAACACAGCCTGATTATTGCTTAATTATAAAAAAATAAGTTGTTGCAGCTTTTCATCCTTAATCAAAGCTTTCTGAATGTGAATCTTTACAAAATGTTCAAAAACTCGGTGTGTTTGGTATAATAGTAAAACAGCAAGATAAAAAAGAGCAGACAAAGGCAAAGTTCACAAAATGTTTCTGTAATAAAATATGTAACATGCAATTTAAAAAAGTTCTTTGGTTCTGATAGCTATTAATTTATAGTGTATGAAATGTTTTTACGGTGTGTGAAATTAACTGCATTCAAATGAAAGCTTTTTGCTTACAATTTTTTTTTAGCATCTCACTTTTAAAACATGAAAATGAAACAAAACATAAATGCTCTGCCAGATTCCTATATTACATATTTCTGTAAAAAAAATAATTCTCAGTAGGTGCAAAGCACAATTTCCCCATTGTTCAACCTTACCAAACAGGTTTGAAATGTATAATTAATTCGCAAAGATGTGAAAGTACTTTAAAAAAAAAAATCTTTCATTATACTTCAGTGCAATTTACTGTATCATGTTTGTGGTACAGATACCTTTAGTTTTTGCTTTTTTAAAAAATATTGCACATAAAAAAAAACAGAACAGTTTTGCGCATGGGTTTGTCTTCAGAATTAACAACTAATAAAATCCATTCAGTTACCATAATAACCTACCAATCTGGAATAAATTCACATACAAGGGTAGGTGCACAGCTATTCTAAATATATATTTGGATGTTTTATTTTTTAATGAACATGTTTTGCAGTGTGCTGCTTTGTCCTTAACAACCCCTCACTTTAAATTAACTTGTCATTTGGGTTAGTGGAATCCAGAAGACCAGACATGTTTCATGCTGGTAAAAGATTCATCCCAGCATTTTGAAATAACACAAAAAAGAGAAAAGCTTTTAACCCTCCTCTTCCCGGTCCTACAGAGAATCAGGAAAGGCCATTCCCTGAAAGAAAACAGCTTCTTTGTAGTAAGAGTTGAGAAAGAGGTGAAGGATAGTCAGGAATGACAGCAGAAAGCAGCCGAGATATGGGAAGGTTTCTTAGTCATTGGAATAGTCTGAGAGGCAGGCCTTACTTAATTTGTTTTGTCTGGAACTAAATACTGATTCAGTGGGGTAAGTGATCAAAAGGGTTAATATATTTTATAATAATAATAATAATAATAATAATATATAAGGCTATAAAGGTGAAAGATCATTTGTACCTGTCAGCATATCCTATTGTTTAATTTTATTTTTTAGTATCTAACTTTGTAGGTTTTTTTCAGCTATTGTTTTCACTTTTTGATTTGATACAAATTCTATAAATCAGTCTTCAGGTATTAAAACTCCAATTATATATTCTGTACTGTGTAATTACAATTCTACATTCCCTTTTGTATGTGATGGGTGATTTTAATTTACTTTGCACCAAAGCAAACAAATTGGATAAATATTGTAAAAGCAAAATACTGAGACTTTCCAAAACTAAATATGAAATACAAGAATCATTAAACTCAATATTTCATGCCTGTATTATAGTCTTCCAGAGGTTAAAAAGTCCTCACAACCTTTAAAAACTAAACTGTTAAACATGGAATTTTTAGAGACTATTACAAAATTACTCATCTGTGTCAGCATGTAATGGGGAGATGAAAATAATGCCTGATGAACTATTTTTTGAATGTTATGAGGAAAATGTACTGTATTCCATTCAAATTCAAGGTCAGTCTATTATGCTGTGTGCTTTTAAAAAGCTTTGACAATAGAATCAGTATCCTCCTATTCAAATATTAGGAAGTTCTCTTCTGTATCATTATTATTGTTGTTGTTGTTGTTATTATTATCATTGGCATTACACAGATGTTTTCAATAATCATTTTCAGTTTCTTTTAAGCTGCTCGGATAGACACATTCGAAGGGGTTAATACAAGCTTCCGCGTGATCCAATGGGTTTAGTATTGTGAAACAGGCACAAGGTGTGGCTCAAAGCATGATGAAGCAGTTTTGTTTCCCTTTTGGAGGACTCTTGTAATTCTTTATTTACAGTACAAGGTCGTTTTCATAAGGAGCCTACAATCTGTTACGTTTGCTTAGTGTATATTAATTTATGACAAGCGTACACAAAGATATAACTGAGTTTTCCTTCACAACCATTGAAGCTTAGGAACGGCCACACCTTTTTTGGCTTTGATGTCATTTTTCTAAATGAGTATCGATACCCCCCACGTTACCAAACTAATTCTTAAAATATATTTTGTGACACTACAGATAAATGTAGAATTGTTTTAGAGTGTGGAAAGTTGAGGTCCCACTGAAAATGTGAAATGTTATAGATGTAAATCAAACCAATGAAAACCAAGTAAAAAACAAAAATCTATAAGCTGATTTAAGTTGGGCTTTTGGGAATGACCAGGGTTTTGTTTATGAGTGTGTTTCTGTCGGGACAGACCTACAGTACTTGTCTTTGTTGGTTGTTTTTGCTCTGAACATCATGTTCCTTTGCGTTGCTCCCTGAGATAAGGAAATTCCAGTGAATGAGTGACGTTTGAGCTTACCTGACTTGTTTTTTTTCTTTAACAAAACTGTGTGTCTTGTACTATCAGTTTAATAGCATGTGTGTGAAATAGAATATATGTATTTTTTTTTCCTTTTCTAACAGGACGTTAGAATTTCACACCATGTCGGTTTTATGCTGGGAAATTTAAATAGAACTGAATGCAGAAAAACAACTTAAAAGAGTGTAGTTTATATCTGATGTAACAGATATGTAAAATATCTGTAGTTTATATTTGCATGATTTTTTTGTTAAAAAATAGTGAAGCATTGAATAGTGGTTCTGAGTACTTTATTTTGCAACAGCTGTCTTTCTAAATGTCTTCACTTTTGGAAAGTTCAGAATTTTAATTTTGATGTGTCCTTTCCTTTGGATTTCGTAAGATCCAAAATCTTTCTTCTCATTTTTTGCATTGTTGTATAAAGAAATATTTAACAGTGCTTAGGAGCTTAACTAATAATTTTCTTGATGAATTAAAAAATTCAAACACCAAAGCACTTTGTGAATTTTGTCACAGATAAAACATTACATGCATTCCTTTAGATAAATTAAAGAAGAGCCTAGTTTTGTTGAGAAAACAGCTGATTTCAAAGTTC
Organism: Atractosteus spatula; assembly: GCF_055471065.1. NCBI lineage: Eukaryota > Metazoa > Chordata > Actinopteri > Semionotiformes > Lepisosteidae > Atractosteus > Atractosteus spatula. The sequence continues at coordinate 4,836,129 of NC_142732.1, read as the reverse complement.
AGTCACATTTTTTTGTAATGATTGTAATAACTTTCAAGAAATCGAACAGTGTGAAATTAAATTTTCATAATTTCAAGAAATAGTTCCAATCAAATATATATCTGCCTCTTAATTTTTTTCGTTTTCAAAGTCCACACATTATGAGGAATGATTTTTTTTGCTTTGAGCAGTTTCCCGTTAATTTGTCTAATTTTCCTAACCTGTGTTTTATATGTCAAGTTTAAAACATAAAACAAATCATGTAAATCTTTAAATCACGAAAATAAGGACTTGTAGAAGCTGAGGAAAATGCTTTAAATATTTTTTTCTAAATAATTTTATTTTAGTTTTATGCAAATGTACTGATAGTTAACAAACCTCTTTATTTTCTACTGAGAATTAGTTTTCTAAATTTGCTGCAAATAGTGGATATAATTATTTTCAACTTTGAATTAAACCTTGTGTTATCTGGGAAAGTGTAAATTATATTTTGTTTCCATTTATACATAGTAAAAAAAGGCATGTAAGTTTTCAAATCGTAAAGTTTTAAACAAAACATTTGAAATTGGAGAACATTTTTGTGCCTTAACATTTTTGATAATTTATGACACTAAGATGTTAAATTCCAACTAAAATAAGGAAACAAAATAACAATTTTAACTTTAACAATTTTAAAATCTTTCAGTCAACTTAAAATATTTGTTATATTTAGAATGTAGGATTTAATTGACTTGAGGAGGAGGTATAGTCAGAAGTTATTGAAATACTGTATATTTAGACATTTCTAAAATCTGTTCAGTAATCTGGTATGCTCCATGGTCTCATGTTCTATGCTTTATATGCAAAAACCTTATGTTTAAAAATGTCACAATTGTGTAAAATATTTAACTTTTCATTAGTTGTGCATAAATGTTTTTTTTTCTAAATTCAAAGATAGACATTTTATCATGCCATTTTTAAAAGCTTATAATTAGGTCCTGAAACATGACCTTTTGTTTTAAAAAGATTCTTAAAAATGCAGTTAGAATAATACAAAGATAGAAGGAAGTGGGAATATTTTATGTTTTTTTAAATTCTCCTGATTTTCAGAATGTTGAGTTTTAAGCGCGTCTTTTTGTCTTTCAGGACTTTGCCACCAGAGCGAAGTTAGCCGTTCAAAACATGATTCAGAAAGTTGGGTTTTTTGGGATACTAGCTTGTGCCTCAGTAAGTTCTGTACTTCACATTAATATGTTAATTTTACTGAACATATAAATGTTGGTTTATTTGTTGAATTCATAATTTTACCAGCATTTTAATTTCCCATTGAAGGTGAAAATATACTTTTAGAGAGGCAGTTTAAGACAGTGATGACTGCACACTGTTCCGTCATACTGAACATTTTTATATACTTGTCTGTGAGTGGTTTAAATTCGTATTATACTTCCCACTGTCTGCAGTTAACCGAAATATAACACTTTTATTCTTATTTTTATTGGAAAACATACTTTTTATAGGCATGTTTAAATATCTGTAGTAATTATAACTGTAAATTGAATGGGAAGCTTAATACTGTCACAGAAATGTCAAAGTATGAAGAAGAGTGAAGAAACTTCAGCTGTGAACAAAGCAAAATGTTTTAAAACATATTACACTTAGTCATGAATTGGCATAATTCAGATTTACTTGCCAGTTTTTAAGGGTTAAGAAAGCATATTGTAATTTGCTCTAACATGCTTTTTTTCTAGATTGATTGTTAAAATAGAAGTTTGATGACCTTCTAAGATAATCCTTTTCTGTATGTTAAAAACAAATTAAGACAAAATAATGGAGTATTTCATAATATTTGCTGAGGATATGAAATAATAGTGTCCATCTTTCTGATAAAACTGTTGAAAATATAAATTGTTAAACTACATATAGGATAAATGATGCTTCCCGTATTTAAAGTTACAATAATGGTCTGAAACATTTAGATTATTTTGAAAACACATTTGATCGAGTTATCAGTTGTTAAGCTGGGGAACTGCTATTAGAAGGTTGAATTATTTTTCTCAAACTGTTGCAAGACTATTGCTATTTAATAGCTATTGCTGTTTAATTCTGCGTGAATCTTGTCTGTTGTTGCCATGAATGTTCTTTGTAAACATCTAACTGATATATAATTATCAGAGCAATCAATGTGATCAATAACTGTTTTACAGATTCCAAATCCTCTGTTTGACCTGGCCGGAATAACATGTGGTCACTTCCTGGTTCCTTTCTGGACATTCTTTGGGGCGACTCTGATTGGCAAAGCCATCATAAAAATGCACATCCAGGTAAGAGGAGTTTGGGTTGTGAACATTTCTGTGCCTGAAACTCTTCCTTCACATGTTACTAAAAAAGACCTAGGTGGTCTGCACTTTGTTAACAAAGCTCTTGCTATGCTTGGATACACTATTAAAATTTTAATGATGTAATTTTATTCTAACGGTGCTGTTTAGTGGTGTAATCGTATACAATAGATCAGCAGGATTTCATTTTCTGTAAACCCCCCCCGTACTTAGATATTACAGAAATAGTGATGGTTTCTGTGAATAATATTGAAAAGTTTGCTTTTATTCTTCAACCAACTAAATTGATCATTAATAATTACTGCTTCAGAGGGTCTAGTTCTGACTAATAATGTAACTTACTTGCTCATCCTGGCAGTTTCCAATTTGATCCCCTGTCTCCTGAGTGAGTGGCCATTTTAGGAAACAGTTCTGTTTCCTAAGGCGTCCATTTTATAAGCTCTTGCATACACAGTGTGCATAAGGGTTCAGCAGAAACAGGACGACAAAAACTTATTTGGCTTAATCTGACTCCTGCAGTCTAGGTAAGCAACAAGATGATACTTGAATCTTGGTTTGAACCAAAAAAATCACACAATGTCAAATGAGCGATCTTAAATACATAAATTAATGTGCCTCTCTTAGTACTCTTTAAAGGGAAATGCAGACAGTATAATAGGAGAGACTCCGATTAACACCATAGGAGTACTTTGTAATCCTAATAACAAAACTCGATATACTTCCAAGGAAAAGCCTTTTCCTTAAATAAGTCGAAGAAAAAAATGCCCTCTTATTAAGGTGGACCTGGAATTCTTGCATCAGTACACACCTTTGTCTTTAGCTTTTACCTTACAGGTAGCCTATGACAAACGATCTGCCTTCAGTGAAGCATCAGAACAAGTTTGATCACACCTGTGTATCAACATTAAACAAAGACCTGGTATTGCCCAAAGTACATGCAGTGATGTGTAGATAATGATTTTGCCAGACGCGTGGTATCATAAAAAGAAACAAGAAGGATATATATAAAACGCATAAAGAAAATAAGATGTGCTGTATTAAATGAACAAATTAGTTGGGAGATCATAGTTCTAAGAAAATCTAGCCTGAATTATACTTGAAATGTTTTACGCCTTTAGTCCCAGGGGTACCAGCTTCTGTGCTGGGTGTTAGGTGTGGTGCTCTTTGAGTAGGAAACAAACAACAAAGAACAGTATATTCCGCTCTGAAAAAACCTCACAGCTCAAAAATGGCTTCTGAATCTGCCTTTGTAGTATCGTCTTGTCTTCAAGGCAGTTCTGATATCTGTAAGAATTAAGATAAGCGTGCTAGTACTTTTTTGTTGAAAATCACTTATTTCATATTCTAAAACTCAATGCCTTATATGCTTTTCGAATATCCTCAATAACTATGTTGCACATCTTAGAAAAATACTGAAGACAGAATAGTAAATTAAATATATTAATAGAATTTCCCAGGTAAGATTTACATTTAACTGTATTGACAGAAGCAAAGCCCTGTGCTTTGAGAGCACCATTTTGTCCTTGTGTGGGTATTTAATACTTAGTTAACTCCTGAGTAGTCTTTCACAATTGTATTTGATCTGGGATACAGGTGAGTGAATATATAGACAATGTGCCTTTTGTGAAAGTGACGCACTTCTGTTTCATTAAAGTATTTTTCACTGTTCGCGTTACGCAATCTGGAACATATCTCTTTTCAAACGAAAGGACTTAAACAAATTTTATCTCGAGGAGAAATAGGAGTGGAATTTACATAAAATGCTTACATGTCGCTTTTCTGTTTCACTTCTAATTGGCCGAGAAAGCTGTAATAACACCTAAAAGACGTCTCCACCAGATAAGATACTTCATTATCATTGTACTTGACAGTTTTATGAATGAAGTACAAATGTTTGTTTTGTGAGGCATTTCAAACATAAAATATCACCAAAACACACATTTACTTAATAAAATAGCTTTTAAAGGGTCATGATTATTAATGTGTCCTCATAACTTTAAAGTATTTTTAAAGAATGATGCATTTGCATATGTGAGCACAAATGGTATATGCCAACATATTTGCATATATGAGTACAGAGCTTGCATATGAATAAGCTGCTAAGACATATTTAGTAGTGTTTTCTATAAATCCACTTTTAATCATTACTAAGTATCCAAAAAATAAATAGGCAAATTCTAAAATGATCCAGTTTAGGGAAGGGTTGTCCGCAGCTATTAGAAGTACACTCGTTTCTTAAAAAACTAAATACACATATAGCGTATTCTATATTCATGTGGGTTGAACTAGTATTATATGAGCTTTGGGTGAAATTGTATGACCGTGTATACTGTGTAATTGTAAATTGTTTACTGTGATGTTGGTTGTCACATGGATATTTGTTTTAATTAGGTTTTCTTTTGTATTAAGATATTTAATCTGTTGGGAAATTGAATAAAAATATTGATCACAAAATATGATTACCAGGCATGACACATATCTGATAGAGTTATTATTTTACGTGAGAAGTGATTGGTTGCAGCCTTGCTTTCCTATAACAAAGCCACAGGCGATGTTCTTTGTCCTTTCATAAGGGTTTTCAAGGTTTCTTTTACTATGAAGCATGCATAATGTAAATCGATTGTCAAACTCCTAAATAGATCAGACACCTTTGTTCGATTATTGTCCACACAGTCAGTGTAAAAGTGAGAGGAAGGGAGAAATTAAAATGTATTCTAAATATCTGTGATTTACTGACAAAGATATAAAAAATCAAAAGGGTCATACAGCGGGTCTGTCATATTCATTACAGGTAGAGCTGGATTGAAGCTAGTTATAATGCTGAAAATATTGCCATTCTCCTTCAGCTGATCTCATGGAACTAATTCCTTACAGGTTTGTCAGGTTTTCAGAGATTGTGTCTTGTATTACCTCAAAGCACATATGCACTGGTGGTTCAGTGTTACCATTAAATTATGAGTTTAGAGTAAAGAGCTCTATTATTAAAAATATTTTGTATTTGTTTATCAGTGTGTACTTAACCTTTACCTGTTTAATTATAAGTAATTATTATTAATTATATATTTATCTTAGTACCATTTTCCAGGAATTTTGCTGCACGATTTTGGTAATAATGAGTATGTCTTGTAAATCAGCAGAAATAAGTGTTCACACACCTTTTTTCCCCATGAGTTAATTTTCAAGAAATGATCACTACGATTTTGCTGGTTATGTTCATGAACATGCAAGAGCTATCACTGTCAAACAAGCGTAGCTTAATTAAAATGTTTTTGCATTGTGTCCATATGTGAATAACACTGGAAAATGAGGGTTGCCAGTGCTTCTGTCTGTAACCACTATCAGTCACAGCTCCTGAGGTAAAACGCAGGTTATTTTAATGGGAATTTTGAGGTTACTTACCTGTAAACACATTTTATTTAAATGGAGAATACTCTGTTGAATATTTGTTAATTATCAGAATAGGTTTCTTGGCTTAACATTCATTCTGCAATGTTTTCAGTTGCGGCCACTCATGAAAAAGAAGCCCACTGAAAAATTTAACTCAGAACAAGGAAGAGTTTCACAGCTGTCATGGTTTTGACAGGGTTCGTGGGCTGATGTGTGAATCTTTATTTTGATATAGGGATACATAAATCCTTTACCTTGTAGTAGCATATATTGATTAAAATACCACTTGCTAACAATTAATCTGTTAGAATGTGCTGTCGGTTCATCTGATGAAGACATTTTTCCCCTCACCCACCATAGATGCCAAACAAACAAGACTGATTAAGTGGAAAAGACAAAGAATGCAACTTTGCAGTTAACATAGTTCGATAGTTTTTTGCTTTGTTTTAATAACATTGTGTATAAAGTCATAAATAATCAGACAATTCTTTAAATAAGCGTGTCTCTCCTTACAAGCCACCACTGGACTGGATTAATGATTTCTTCTCTAACATGACATCACATGACCTCAGGTTGCAATAATAAAAGGACATGGTCTCCTGCATTAGAGGGATGCATCAACACACAGCAGAAGGGAACAGCAGAAAAATATATTTGTTCGATTTTAAGAACTCTTCTTTATTCTTCATTCTAATGCTGAGTCTGTGATCAAGAGACAAAACCCTGAGCAGTAGTGATTGGGAAACAAATCTCTTCACTTTCATGAGGCCTGGCTGCGTTTCTTGCAATGATGTTGCTGTTGAGTGGATTGCTTCCTCATGATGAGGCGTTGGTACTCTCGTTTGTGAATACACTGAGGCAAACAGTCCACAACATACTCAAGAGTGACTCCTAACTCGTTTGTCAGTCTGAAACCTCGAGCTCATGACTAATCGAATTCCAGACAAATGGGGAGTTTGTGTATGTCTTTAAACTGTGTTTATTTTTGCAGGCGGCTAGGGCAAGAGGTGTCTCACAAAACTAAAGTGGACTGTGATTTCATACCGTGTCATTGATTTTCTTTATGTCTGTATGGGGTATTGGGATGGACAACCGGGGGGTTGTTACTTGAGTTTGGAACAGCTGAAGTGGTGGGGGAGGGGGGGGTTGTGCAGAAGAGCTGCTGTGCATGTGTCATGGGGTAAATGAAAGGTCCTTTCAAATCCAATCACAGATGCTCAGTCTGTCAATTGCTTTTCTGCCCCCGTTTGGACAGTAAGCCTGGGTTTAGGTGGAGTATTAATAATCATACATTTATTGTTTCATTTCCCTTGACTACTTCTGACTGCATACTTTTTTTTTCCTCTTCCCACAGAAACTGTTTGTTATAATAACGTTTAGCAAGCACATAGTGGAGCAGATGGTGTCCCTAATCGGGTGAGTAATTTAACCACTGAGTAATATGTGCACTGAGAAATGGAAAAGAAAAACAAGGTGGGCGGCCCTCTGACACGAAAGTGTTAATTGGAAATGATGAAGGCAAAAAAAAAGCTTCTCCCCCCTCTCTGTAGCTTTGAGTTCTCCATCAAAACACATAGTAAGGGCTGTCTTCTCCCAACTCTGGGCAGTAGGTTGACTGCACGAAGATCTTACTATTGTGTCTGAGAAACATGAGATTTGTTCTGGTATTTAACTAAGAGCTGGAGTAGGCTTCATGCTCCCTCAGTCCTTCATTTTGTAGTATCTTAAGGCCAGTGGGCCAGTTGCATTAAGATGGACTAATACCAAAGGCTTAGTGTGGTGTTACGTCGGTCTGCAGAAAGATGTAGTGTTAAGATGGCTGTATCTGTCTTTACGTCGCTAGGGTGTCCCTAGTTCGTTTTACAGTGCACTCTGGGAAATCTAAGATGTCTGAGAAGAGGCATAGCTGGAGAGTGTCACAGAAGGAGCGATATGAAGAAGTCCAAAGTAGAACTTCCAGAGTCCAACAATACTTCCTTCCAGAGTCCAGAATAGTGTTGGCTAGTTTCTGTGGCGAATTGGGCATGTGTTTGCCCCCAGTGCGCTGGCTTACTGTGCATACAGTGTGAATTTGCAACAGTAGCGAGTGCTACTCGGCACAGCCAAGTTTCAATTTATATTTCTTAATGAGAAATATGTGAATACAGGCTAGATCTTCCTATAAATGGTTTTCTTCTGTGCAGTTTTTATAACACTATTTAAATGGACTGTGTTGCTCACCTTAATAAATGAAGAAGGTTACAAATGTCGAGGATCTAGCCCAATTGGTCGTTGGTAATAACTTGATCAGAGGGTCTCCTCCTGTCATTTTTTCAAAGAAACCAGAGTATTGAGTTCAACAACATGGCTGGGTAGCTTGTTCCACGCTCCCACCACCCTTTGGGTAAAAAAGTTCCTCCTGTTCTCGGTTTTGACTACACATCCAAATCCACCTAGTTTTCTCTTGTGAATTCCATAGGTGGGGATTTTATTAATATAAATAACTTACACACAGGCAGAGGCATATTGATAAAGAAAAGTGGTGCAGTCTGTAAGGTAGTCATTCTGTGTGACAGACTTTTGTTTCAGTAGTGCAAGACAGTGAAGTGAAGGGACCGCAGGTGCTGCAGTCCAACACATCGCAATTGAGAAGATGATGCTTAAGTTAGAAACTGAATAATTAATTCAGAAAATAAACCACTTCTGGGAGCCAGAAAAAAAATCACAACTAGGTAAAGCATACCCAAGGCATTTTTATACAGATTTCTAAGTGATATATTAAATGTAAAGCAATTTGAAATAGATTAAATGTTTCTTTATATGCCAATATATGAAATTATTTCAGGTTTTGCTTCCTTGTATTTTAGTAAGCTTCCATTTTCTCATGGACTTGCCAAAAGGCTGACTGAGACTGAGAGGCCTTGGGTTCATTCAGCTCTTTTCACGGCCCCAGGGATCTAAACCGGGCCTGGGGTGAGGGCATGAGCCCTTTTTAGGCTACGAATCAGTCTGTGTTTTTCTGCAGCTGATGAACGTGTATCAGACCAGTGTGAAGTGACTACATGATGGCCGTATAGCTGTCTAGTCTGTGTGCCACGAGGCCCAGAGCAGGTTCATGGAGGTGTGTAGCAAGCAGAAAACTGGAGCAGCCCTCCTTCACCTGCAGCTTAGTGTTGCAAGGTAACAATGGTCACATGTCACAGGCTAATTGCTTTAAGCATCTGGGCACTCACCATGGGAAAATACAATGTAGCCTTCACTGAAAGGTGCTAGGAGCATGACTTTTTCTCCAGGCCACTGATGTGTGAGAATTTTGATAAAGTACTGGCAGGGAGTCATAGATGCATCTCTTTGCGTCAGTGCCTCTGGTATGTGGTTTGTGGCTTGATTCATCTCAAGAAATACTACTGTCTTAAAGTTCAGGAAACTGCGAGTTATTGTGTTTCACAGTTTGAGAAGATGTAGTAGCCATACAAGTAGTAGCAGAGGTAGTAGTAGCCATAGATCTCACAGCAGGTGCTGTGGTTGTGGCAGTAGTAGGGGATTAGATCTTAAACGTCTTGGTGGGTTACACTACAGTAGGAAACAGCCTTATCACCTGCTCTCGAGAGCATGCAAAGATCAGGCTATTACATTTGAACCAGATTAGTGTCTGTATTGGTGACATAATGGCATAGTGGTTAGCGTCGCTGCCTCGCCTGGGTTCAATTACACACCTGGGGTGTTTTCTGTTGGAAGTGTGTGTGTTCTCCCTGTGTTTGCTCTGGTTTCCTCCCACAGCCCACAAGCTGGTAGATTAATAGGCTGCTGGGAAAATTGGCCCTAGGTGTGCGTTCATGTCTCTGCTCTGCCCTGCGATAGACTGGTGTCCCATCCAGGGTGTACCCTGCCCCTGTGACCCTGAATTGAAAGAAGGGGTTAAAAATGGATGGATAGTGTCTGTACTTCATGCCACATCTGCATTGTTTCTCATTCCCCTGCCCCTGCATGTTAATGATACGGGATTTTTAAAACTTTTCTCTTCCTCTCTTATTTATAATGTCAGATTGTTTTTTTTATATGAGCACACAGAGTAAAATCCATCATGAGTGACATGGGCCCGGTATCATCTGATCTGCTGATCTGTGAAATCTCAGTTGGTGGGATTTCCAATATTAGACTTAACAACAGCAACACTGAAGGTCTGGTAATTGTCTGCAGACATGTCCTGTTGCAAAATCTGTTTTGTGGGGAAAAAATTTTTTTTACTGTTTGGAATGTATCAGTCCAGTGAAGCCCTATAACTAGTAACCACTGTTTTATGTGTTTTATATACAGCCACAAGTACAACATGTATAGAAAAACTAAAAAGTGTCTTTTTGTGCATTTTTTTAGTATTGATTAAAGACAAGAGAATTTGGCCATTCTTGCATGTTTGGTGTTTGGCTGCTGATAGTGTCTGACTGAAGACATTCAATGCACTATGTTCAAGAGCACGTCCTGATCGTTTGTTCCGTACATCCACACCTCTTAGTGTAAAATAAAAAAAACAATTTTTTAACAATTTTGCAAAATTTCAAGTTTGCGGCTGTTGCCAAGAGAGGCATGTAATAGTGAAAACCTGTGGTATAAAAATAAATTATGTTCATGCTCTTGTTGAGCCAGCCATGTGTGTTTGTTGGTTTTGGAGATCTTAAAAAAAGAAAAGTTTCTGTTTTTGTCAGAACCCGGTTTTTAAATTCCCCCTTTGACGTGTTTTTAACCGCCTGTTTCCTGCCCAAAGACCCTCTGCGTTCAAAGCTACCACGAATTTTGCAAAATGCAGCAGAGGTGGGTTAAGATCAGAACACATTTGGTTTTCCTTCAATAAAAGAAGAAATTCTCATTTTTTTATTCCCATTAAATTGTATTTATTCTTTATCTACAAATCAAGGCATTTTTTATAAGGTATAATATCTTTTAGTGGAAGGAAGACAACAACGTAAGAATGTATCCACATTTAAAACCTGTAACTCGTATCTCCATCCTTCTTTTATCCTTCAAATAAAATGGAGCAAGATACAGTCCTTGTCCCAGTATTGGTTTTAGTTGAACGTTTCTTGCTAACTAGTTTCTAAGAAATGACTTTTGCCCTGTATTCTCAAAGTTTACTCCACCTGGTGATCGTGGATCCTAGTGCTCACTACAAGGGGGACGATGAATGTATTTCTTTTAATAAGAAGAAGCTTTCTTTTAATGATAAACTGTGTTGCATTACAGTCGGAAAACTCAGTAACTAAATCCACAGACGTACAGTGTGAGATCGTATTACTGTATGTAAATGTTGGCTTTTCAAAAGAGATATAATAGTTCACAACAGAGAAATGGTCTTTTATTTATTATTCATTTTTCTGCTTGTAATTTTTTTAGCCAAATTATTTTTTTGCAGCTCTATTTTTCTATTCTATTTATTGTTCTTTTGTTTTTGTCGTACGTTCCATACGTCTGGTGTGTAGCAGATTTTGTCCCTTTTGCGCACAAAATGTATCGTCTTTGTTTTTTTTAATGTTAATGATTCCCAAAACGTGCAGTTGTTTGCAGTTCAGAAGATGGAGGAGTAAGCAGAGAGAACATTGTCATTAATGTGCTCTTTGTCCAGGGTAGTAGAAATTCGAATTTTAAGCAGTAATCACATTCCTGCTTTAACAAGTCAAAATATAGATCTAAAGGAAAGGCATTAACAAATGTCTCGGAACTAAAATGGTATTTACTTTGTATTCTTTTATAATGGAGTGAGTCTTTGTCTTGTTTTTAAAAACCCCATTGCGTGACTGATGATGGATAATTTAGGACCTCAAATGGATGCTTGAGAACTACAGCCGCAGCAAAAAAAATTTCCTTTTATATTCCGTTTTATAACATACACGCCGTGTTCATAAATCATCTTTTTATATAGGAGGGGAAAGTACAGTTTTTGCCAAACTGTAGTTCACACCACACACCTCCATAAAACAAGTAATGACATTTTTCTGAGTGGATTACTGTTTTGAATCATAAACTTCATAAAATTGGAAGCAATTTAAAATTAATAAAAACTGATTCACCAAAGAGCACATAAAACAAATAAGCAGTCCGTACTGCTGTACTACTGTAAACCCTTTCACAGGGATTGTTATAGGACAGAATTAGCACTCTGTTTTTGTTAGCTCCATATCCGTTTAAAAAGCCACTTGGAGCCTCCATCTTTGGGTTTTTATGAGCACACCAGTACTATCTTTGTGTCATTGGAACTGCAGGCCTGCCACTTGACATCATCGTGATTGCTTTCCCGTAGCTATGTGTATGAATAAGAAACGTGCACAGTCAATTGTCACACCCTAAGCAAGATGATTCTAAATGTCATCACAGCCGACACAAAGGAGGAGAAAAGGCGATGTTTAAACATTCAGTCGTAATTTTTTTGTGCTATAAGCATATTTCAGAATGCTGTGACTGCTAAACAGGACAAAGGCCTCTCTTTTACGTTCACCCTCTAAGCTGTGCGCGTGTGCGCACGCACACACGTTATGAAATCAGCACACATAGGGAATTGAACTGCGCACAAAAAATTAAATTCCCTCCAAAATATGATGATGATAAAACAAACAATGGCGTCAATTGAAAATTGCTAAATTGACCACATGAGACTGGCTGCGAGAGGCCCAGCTTGGCTGTGTGCATTATTATTGCTACTTGATCATTGATATCTATGCTCTCGTAGTTTCGAAGCTCAGTGCTCATGCTCACTCGACACTCAGTCTCTATGCCTGGGCTCGTTGAATCACTCTGTAACGGTCTTTTGGATCTCTATGCTTCTGTGAGAATGACTATATTTACAAAAAATAATTTCAGGTTTACAGTTTTACATACACCCAATTTAGTGCGCACACGTTTTTGTCACTGGGGAAAAAATTTACACAACTTGAAATTGTTCTGCGCACACGGGCCTTTAAAAAATTAGAGGGAACATTGACATTCACCAGACTTGAATCTAGCAGATGAACATTTTTAGGGGCATTTTGTTAATTCGGAGTTATATGATGCCGTTTATTCCAATTTCCAGGTGCATGTTACCAGATTAAAGCGCTTCCCCATGTCAGGCTAACGGCTCACCTCTGCGGTTATTTCACCAGTCATGACACAGGCCTGTCACAAGCCTCTGTTCACATCAGCAGGAAGAAATCTCTATGGATCCAAAAGATCATCATCCTGAAACGGATATTAAAATAGTTTAATTTTCCTCTGCACATTCTTTTAAATATTTTTTAAAAAATCTGCATCACTCACTAGCAAACTCTTACTCAAAGGATCTTGGAAAATAACCTTTTTTTTTCTGGATCTGATGGATGTGGTAAAGTAAATTATTAAAACTGCTTTGCCGGTCCTGAAAAGGAGATTCAATTAATCTCGGATCATTCAAGTTAAACCACATTATTTTGCCTTAACCATTTCTCAACTTTAATTGCATTCAGCATTCAATCAAAAGAATCCTGGTGTGAAAATTAATGTGTAATTTTTTGTATTTAGAAATAAAGCTGTTTTGCCCTTCACCCTGCTCACTTCTGACACAATCATCATTCCTGCCTTAACACATATATCTCTGCCTTCACAACCTGTCAGAGATTCTTTCCTTAGTCATTGAATCTTTTAAACAGTCTAATCTGCATAAAGTTGCATCAGATATATATTTAAAACAGGAGATATTACATTGTATTAGTAATTATATGGTAAAAGTCAACTTCTGGTAATAAGTCACCAGGAGTCTTGTTTTTAGTTTTAATGGTAAGCAATATTTTTCTAAAGTACACTGCCAAAGTATTCCAAAAATATCTATTTAAAAAAATGATGATCTCTATTGTATGGCTTTGGATGAGTTAAGAACATTTTTGTGGGCATTTAGAGTGGATGGCAGTCTGTTACATTTTTGTCCTCTCAGGAAATTTAATAAGGTTTTATTTTTAATATATTAAGGGAATTTAAAGTGATTCTCAGAAAACATAGACAGTGAGACCTTTATGACAGTGGCTTACAGTCAACTGTAATAAGAAAGCTTCTGGTTTCCACTTAAAATGCTAATTCTCTTATTTTTTTAGAAAAGAGAAATGAATATGAACGGTGATTTTCTGGCCACCGTTCTTAACACCGTTTCAGGACATTGCATGTTGAGGAGGATTATCCTGTTTGTAAATTAATAAATAAGCGTTTCTTTGCTGCTTTATTTGGTCAACTCTGGTGACTTGTTTGCAAAGTTCTTTACTAGCACATTTCCTATTAAAATTATGGCAAAGGGGTTTATTCTAAACAAAGGAGACTATTTTAGATTTTGTTAACATGCATAATAATAAGGTCTATTCTGTTCCTTAGGACTGACCTCTTGGATATGAATGGGAAGGAAAGGAATACAATTTGTAATATTTTTTCCAACATCTGTAGTCTATCATATATTTTACAGGTTATTTATTTCAGCAGTTCTCCTTACTTATTTCTGCATCCTCAAGTTAAAAAATGGTTTGCTCTCTGGTCCAATCTGACTGTCAGCCTGTACAAATGCTTCAGCCTTCTCAAAGAAATGTAAGCGAATGACTCCCATTAACTAAATTTATGTTTTTTAAATGAAGAGATATTGGAATTCTGTCATTGGCGTGGAATTTTAGACCAATTTTTGCTCAGAGCGCAGTGGAAAAATGACTGAATAAGCTATTGGAAAAATAGTCTCAGGAATAGCACTTTCATTTTTGCACAAAGATGACTTTGAGTAAAATCTAATACCTTTTTGACCTGGCTGAAATGAAAAGCATCTGTTTTAGGAAGGAGCTAGGAGACCAATAAATCACAAAAAAAATTATTGCTAATTTTTTATTTTGTTTGAACCAAAGTAAAAAAAAAAACATTGATTGTTAAGTTGAATTTTTACCGTAACTTCTTTAATGTCTTAAGTTTGATCTTTTGAGAGTTCATATTGATGGAGTACCTATGTACAGTGGAAATCCATTAGTTTGTGGGACATTGAGGAATAAGACTGTGTGAATACACAGTCTATAGCAAAATGGGGTGTGGTCCCTTTGGAGAGCAGAGTACATACAATATGCAAAAACAGTATTATAAATAATGTTTACTGAAGAAAGCTTTAAATGAGTTTGCCGCCTTCTCAGTTTCAAATTCCAAAGTGATTTAAAATGATCAATTTCTGTTTTAGGCCTGCCATGACTGTAGATATACTGCAAGGTATTTGTAAAAATAAATACTATAGGTTTTACTTGTCAGTTATGTCGGTTTGAGTGTTTGTGGACAATCGAAGCAGTGGTTTAAAGACAGAGGGGCAGGCTGGGTTCCGCTGTGTATATTTCTGTTTTAAAACAGTGTAGATTTTTAAAATAATATTACTTCTCTATGAAAAGTAATATTTCCTAAGTATTCTACCAGTGGTGATTCATAAAGATGTAATAAACCAATAATAAGGAGAAAATGATTGAGGGTGAAAAGGAATTACATGAACTGTAAATTCAGTACAGTGCTTTTAAAATGTTTTTCTTTTAATATGGTTTTTAGCCAGACAGATGAGCCAGGCAAAATGTCTCGTCTGTTTTCACACCTTTCTTTTGTCCCATTGTTTCGGCTAATGAAAATGATACATTTTTGGTCGCCTCCTGTGTTATTCATCTCTGACACATTTGTGTTTTCTGTCCCGTGTCTCAATTTTGACCGTTTTCCCAAAAATCACCCAGAGAGAGCTCTGGTAACCAGGATATAGTCCACTGCAAGGAAGCCATGCAGAACTGTTTGGCTTTCAAAGGAAAAAGGCATGATGGCTTTAGTGTGAAAACTGGAAAAAAAATCTGCTGAAATTTGATTTTGCACCTCTGAAAACCAGATGAATTTTTCTGCACAGATATAGAATTTAAAATATATTGGAAAGATGACTGATGAACTCCCAAATGCATTGTTATGAATCTGAATGATATTTTCTCTCTCCATTTTTCACATAAAACTATCAAAACCCATGACCTCATTGTTGGGATCTTGACATTAAAAAAGTAGCATCTATATAATTATCTTCAATTGACTGATCATTTACTATGTGAAGGGACTTAAGCCTCCCTCCTAGTGTTCTGCGGCAGGGCCCATAGTGACCAGTGTGGGTTCCAGCCTTATTTGTCACACTATTAAATTTGTTACATGCCTGTCGATGAAATGTCTGAAAATATTAAAATATACACGTGCTCATGCTGCACAGAATCATAAAGAAGATAAAGCAGTTTGTTTAAAATCTGTTACCTGGAAACAAATGGTGTTATTTGGTTATTTATACTTTAAATAGCTTTAAATAGAGCAATTTAGAGATATTTATGTTCCTCCTTAAATAATTTGATTGTTAGTTATGTGCTTTATGTACAGTTATGTGCTATGATTGCAACTACAGTACCTGATTTGTTCTCGTGTTTTCTATTCTAGGGGTGTGTTATAGTGAATAAGAGTATTTTCCCAAAAAATAAGGTAGCAGGGGGCTTTTGGGTCAGTCATCTAGTCTTTCTGGTTAAGGAATCCAGTGGCTGAAAAAACAGATGACAATCATGATGCTATTCCAAGCATTTTGATCTAAAGCGAATTTCTCTCAGTATTTTCTGAAGAAAGACTTGTAAAGTGTTAATGGTAGAAGTCTTTTAAAACACCTGGAATTCCAACATGATTTATTTCTTTTTTTTAAGTTGAGGGAATTGAGCATGAGAAGACATAAGGCATACCAGGATAGGGCAGGCACACTGCTTCTCCTCCGTATGTAGAATGTGTTTGAAAAATACAGAAAAGAAATCATTATGCTCTGTTTATGTAATTCTCGCACTCTGGGGGACAGTAGTTCTAATGTAAAGTTTGGCATTATTGGGTTACAGTAGAGATTGACTTGGGTTTGTTTTAAAACTACAGTAGATTGATACTTTGACTAGATTAAAGTTAGGTTTCATCAGAAAACTGTTCTGAATAGGATTCGATCATTTTCTGCTAAGCGTAGTTCTTTTACAGATAAAAGTGTAAAATAAGATGTGATGGAATATGAGGCTTTATTAAAATGTGAGTAAACCAATTGCCAAACAACTAAGGATTTATGATACTTTTTATAAGATTAAATGTATTAATGAATATGCAAAAAGCATGTGTGTATGTTTTCTTTTTACCCGTTTAACTGCTGTGTTATTTGCTGAGTAAATTAGTGAACAGTATTTTAGGAAAGTCTTTCCTGAATTGTGAGCAGGTCCCCATTGTTTTTCAATTTCAGGTTTCAAAAAATCTGTTTTTCGAGTTCTTCGATTTAAAAATGTAATAAAAAATATCCACAAAAAGTGTTCGAGCACTACAAAAATTCTGTAGGCAAGAAATAAATTATTACTACCTGAAAATAGTTTGTCAGTTTAGCATTTTGGTTTTAGAAAGAGTGTACTCAAGGCAGTAAAACCTGTGATGTGCATTTGGAAGGACAAGGTGCAAGCGTCACTGCACTGCTTCTGTTTCTGTGCCTCTTTGAATCAAGCTCTTCTCACTATCGAAAGCGGGAACTTTCACTCACAGTCATTTGTGGCAACACCAGGCTGTTTGCAAAGCGTGTGCAGATTTTCACCCAACACTGTATATACTGTAGATTCTGGTTTACGGGATCGGTTGTGAAATTGAGCATGGTCTAGATCTCAGGTGTGTTCTTTATTCCTATGACATTCTTGTTATGTAGCATTTATTGGCATCTGATAGGTTTCTTGTTAGTATTCTCACTGAAACCAATTAGCAAATCAAAATACCAGTTCATGTAGATTCTTGTAGCTAATTTGTTTTGTAGTAAACTACAGCTTTGCTTTGCAAATAGTGAACCTTTACAAGGTTCTAAAAGACTGAAAAAAAAACATTTTCTCTTCAGATATTATCCTTTAATGCACAGACAGGTCTGTGTCTTCTGTTTACAGACACTCCCTTTAGGTCCTGCAGGACTATTGTAAATATTGAATATGAGAGCTGTAAATCCTGATGTACTGTTTTAGAACAGTTATGTGGAGAATAATGGACCCATACCGTTGATCCGAATCCAAGTTCATACAAGAAAGTGTGAGCGAGGACTGGGTACTCATCAAAAATGTTATTTATTTCAGTATTGTGCAATGTGGAAGGGGGTTTAGGAGAAGCAGGCTTTTTACAATAGCTAGGAAAACTGTTGCGGATGCTGATTCATACGGATGTGTCCAAAACAGTCTCAAAAAGGTTCTTCGATCGCTAAGACACTGAGGACTGACCGGATGACCTCTTAGGAGAGAAATGGCCTCTTCTCACTCATATCCTTTTGGACACTCTCAAGTTGTTTGTGAGGAAGTCGTTCTTTTTGCGATTGTTCTTTCTGTAGTAACGTGGCTTATCATTCCAGAAACATGTGCGTGTCAAAGCTTAATCACAAATTAGATTTTAAATTAGACCGACTCTCTCTCCCTGCACAGTTCAGCGTCCGAAGAGTCCAGTAACTGCTCCTAGCACCGAATGGCCAAGGATTTTAGTAGAACCTGGAGATTATATTTAATATGACTGGGAAATAACTGAAATAATAACCGGCTGGCACAGCCGGCACACCCACCCCTGGCAGTGGGCACCAAAGGGTAGTGTTTGGCTGGCCGTCCCAGCAGACCTGCAAAGATAAGAACCACTTCCAAAAATGACCTCATCTCTTTTTTTCCCCCCCCTTTTGTTTAATTCTTTTTTTTTAAGCAATGCAGTCTGAGTCTGCCTGTGCAGACAGATGGCTAAAAATTGAGATGTGATTTACTCCCTGGTTTGGAGAGTTGTATCCGAGACGGTAGTCATGTTTATGCGATGAAGTCATAGGGAGGAATCCTGATTAACAAAAAGATCATGGCATACTGGGAGGCAGGGGGAAGCAAGCCTGGATAAAACCAGCAGCATGCAAAGAATAACCCCTGAGGTCCAATTTTACCTCATTTTATTTTGGTATTATTTACTTCACCCTGTTTACTTCCAGAATTGTAGACTTCCAGTGTGGTACATTAAACATTAATGTACCATTCCACAGTGTGTTCAGAGCTTGGCCAAGACTCAGAGTTTAATTTGGAATCTGTTTTTTAAGTTGTAGTTTGGTTTGGTATAGTTTACAGTATGCTGTGTGTTGTAAGCACCAGCACATTCGTACTGTGGGACTACAGAAGGAGCAGGAAGGAAGTCTATTATGTTGTTCTATGTTTTTAACATCTGTAGGGAACATACTTGGTCAAGATGGTCATATTTTATATATATACAAAACATAAAGGTATTTTTATCTGTTGGGATAACAGTGATCATGAAAAGGCATAAAATGTACAATGTGTATTCTGACTACACAAAAATCAGACTCTGATGATGCTACCTATCATGTCCCAGGTTAAGCTGATTTTGATAAATCTACTTTTTTAGTTTGGCATTGTTTTATTAATGTGTGGTTGACATTAGTAAAACATTTTGAGGCGGGCTTTAGTTCTTGTGTATATTCTGTTTTCACAGAGCACCGACTATTGTGTCTCATGTCTTTTTCCTGTAGGGAGAAGTATTTTCTTGGGTATAAAGTGACAAGATCCTGCGAATAGTTCTTATATCAAACTACTAATCCTTCACAATTTAATTTTTCCCGAGAAGACATTTCCTCTTTCTGCCAATCAATATACCCGCATCCCTGCCTATCGTTCTTGTTTGATCTATGAGAGACATAACAGATATTTGTATTGATATTTGACTTTTTTCCCCTTTACATTTTAATTTGTCAGTTTTCAAGCCTGAAAGCAATTTACCTTTCATTTCGTGTGAAAGCGCTAACAGATATAAAGACATTTTATTTTCATAAAAGATGAGGGGTTACAACCCATCTAGCTCCTTTAGTTGCTAGTAGCTAATGAAGCTCGGGATTTCATTAAGCCATTTCTTTAAAAAGAAACCAGGGTAAGGACTTCTTCAGCATGCCTGGGTAGCTTGTACCACACTCCCACACCTCTTTGTGTATAGAAGCACCTCCTGTTCAGTTTTCCCTGACTTAAAAAGAGGCCATTGGGTTGACTTTGACTATTTGATTTTTCTTAGTAAAATAGGCTTACTTGTTGTTTTCTGTCCGGAGTCAAAACCTTAACCCACTGTTACAGAATGTGTATTTACAAGAGTGACACAATGGCTTTAGAAATAAGACCAGTATACAAGGTTTGACAGCATGGCTTCTTCCTGGCTCCCAGTGCCTTGGTTTTATACATACTTGTCCACATGTCCAGTTTGTATTACTTGTCTTCTGTGTTCAAGGCTAAAAGGAGTTGTACAAATGAACTTGAGTGTGTATTGCCTGCAATTTTAGAATTAATCTTTTATGATGAATTCCTTCTGAAAATGTTATATTCAATTTCATATGGTCCCTTTATATCTGTTGCTTGTTCACAGACTATCAAGACAGAGAAGCCTGTTGGCTATTCCCTAGAATTCTGTTCTGTATAGATTATTGTAAAGTTGAGTATTTGTTCCCTCACCCTACATGTTAGAGGTGATCAATTGTTACTTTATTTTTTTTGCACTTTTTGGTTGTCAATGGGTGTCACTTAGCAATCTTGAAGTAAATGAGTGTTCGCCTTGTTCTAAGTGACTCTTGAGTTTTATTAACTCTTCCAGCAATCAAGAGATGAATAACATCTGTTTTTTAAGTACATTTGGTAGTATACTACGAGGCCATGGTGATTATTATGGAGTGCTTATATCTTACGTGCTTACGATTTCTGAAATGCTTCTGCTCTTCTGTACCAATGATAAATGATATATATATATATGAAAATGTCTTTTTTGACCATGAAGGAGGTTGTCCTTTTCTTCCTCCGTAATGAATGGAATATTTATTCATTTATTACATCAGTCATTTCCTTTTCATTGTCTGAAAGTTTCCCATTTTGTTTTCATCACCGAGACACTGTCCTGATGGAATCACCTCGTTTAGATGGGCGATTTGAAAGTGCTGACACATTGCTTTGATTTTGTCTTAATTAGGAGCAAATGTGAGACAAGGAGAAGCAAGCTGTTTAGTTTATTCTCTCCCATGTAACATAATTGGGGGCTTCTCTTCTCTTCTCTTCTTTTATCTTCTTTTATTCAGTTTATCTGAATTCAGAAGTAGCAGACAGATCTTTCAACATAATTGACTGCATGGGATAACTTGTAAACGTGCAGAAGACTTGCTTGCAGTTTCTAGTGCTTTATGAAGGAGGGATGGCAGTTCATGTGCTGGTTAGCTACTGTAAATGGCAGTCTTGTACAGAGGTGGCTCAATGTGTGCGGTTAGTTTGATTGAGACAAAAGTCTAAGGTCCATTCTGACTCATCATGAATGGAATTTGGTCTCAAGGAAATGAATGGTTAAATAATGTGAGAATCTTTTATCTGTAACAGGAAATGACAGCTCATTAAAATACTAACCGTTGAAGCCTGTTTAGATGTCTGCAAAAAAATTTAACCATTTAAAAAACTGCACAGTTTCCTTTTTTCAGGGACTGAAAGGAAGGGTAAAGGGAGTGTGTGTTTGTGAGAGGAGGGGGGATGTTTAAATTGTATATTTTTAAATTTAAACTCCTGCCCCCATGACTAGATCTTCAGTTAAAGCAAAAAAAAATTCCCTCCAAAATGAGCACGCTGTGGTGGCCGTTTTTTTTTTTAAATTGTAGTTGTGTTTCCTCTTTGCTGCAATTCTGCAGTTTGATTGGAAATCTCTGCCATGCCATTCACTTTTATCAGCTTTCTGTGGTCCTAGTCTGCACAGAAGGGCTTCGATACAAACTGCTGCTGAAAAACAGATATCCGCTTATCAGAATTGCAGAAATTGCGCGCGTACATTTGTTTTGAGAACTGACACGGTCATCTATTGAGTTTGTTTGTTTTTTCGCTTTTTGCCATGAGGGATCGTGGCTTCAGATGCGTCACCATGTTTTCTTTCACCCAAACTTTTATTTTTATTTTTGGGGAGGGGGGGGGGTGAGGGAATCGAGTGAATCATTTTTAGTTTGTTGTGAATTTATCCTTTTGTGTTTGAAGCAGGAGGTGGACAGAAGGAAGGGATGTGTCAGCCTCTGGTGGCGTTCAGGCCTGGGAGATGAGACTCCCTCAACAGCATTAGGCACTTCTGCCGCCCCCCCCCCCCCCTCCCAATTTCTGAGTCACCCCCTTATTGATTCTCAGCACCGCTAGACATGGTCTCCTCTAGAGCTGGTGATGATGATGATGATGGTGACATTTCAAGGAAACAGGATGATCTATTGTGAGATAATGGAGAAGCAGCTCAGCAAAGTAGAGCCCCTCACTCTGTCTGGCCTATTTATTCATTGAACAAATTGAATTACTCATCCACTCATCTGCTTAGACTTTCAGCTGTTGTTCTTTTTCTTAGAGCGTGCCACAAAGCTCGCCATACAGACGAAATCATGCTGTTTTTCGTGTTTGTATTTTTTATTTCTTTAGGGTGCTTTCTCCTGGTTGCTTAATCTATAATGGTTAAGGATCCACCACCAGGTTTTTGTTCTTTATGGTGCAAGAGCAAGTTTTTTTTTTCCAGTCTTGAAGGTTTTGAACTTGAAGGAAAAGTAAATCTAAAATATAGCGATAACACACAAATTCATGCTTTCCGTTTATCTGGTAGGATATTTAAATATATTTGTGGCATGAAATATCCCATTCTTGCGCTCACAGAGAGTCTTGGTAAATGTATTTGGCTTTCCAACATCTGATCTAACCTACTGCTTGGTTCCATATGGAGTACCTTGTGGAAAAGGAGAAATTGTGTCCCCTGGAATTTGATCGTTTGGAGTAATGTAGTTTATTACAAGAAGAGATAAGACCACAAATGGACAAAATTAAAACCTGTAGTCTTTCACAGTTTTGCACTTACTTTCACCCATTTTTGTCTTGTCTTTCTCAGTTTGTAAAAATAACCTGTAAGTATTCACTGGTTGACTGTAGAAAAACTGTAATGTACAGGACTGCATTTCAATTCATTTTTGTTGCTTCTAGTTGATTTATAATGATTTCAGTTTGGTCAGTTGATCTGCCTAATTATACAGTTGTACATCATAGTTATTGAACTTCAGATTTTTAAATATAGAGTTGAAAACCTAAAAACCTAACTAGTCAAATGATCTATGTAGATCATACAGACAATAATACCAGAAGTGGTATTTTCTTTCCTGAGTTTTTTAGGCTCATTTTCTTCCTTAAATGTCACTGAATGTGATCAACATTGAGTTTAATCAACAACAATCCCTCCAAAAAATTAAATGACAATAAATCCCTTGTGAGTTGTTTTTGCACAGAGATACAGTATTAAGGAATGACGGTACATAGACACCTACACAAAATTTGAATGGCCTTTGTTGAATTTTCAAATGCAGTGTTGTCGAAGAAGGAATACAAAGAATTAAAGGGAGGGGGGGTCGCTCAGTGTGCGTCATGGATTTTAATTAAAGAAGATCAATTGTTTTCCTCTAAAACCTGAAGTCTGTTTTACCGTAACACAATGTATTGACAAGGTGATTGTAAGGTAAGAGTTTGCTGTGCATTGATGGTTTAAAAAACTACTAACTTGTCTGCCATGCAAGGGTTTTGTATTCAAAATTATTAAATTTTTCATTTAAAACATTTTAAAGACTCCATCTGGCACCTAACTTTGTACTGAATAGCTTGATTTTTGTGCAGTATTGTATACTGCAGTGTTTAAATTAAATTCTCTAAAAGACACCTTCATCCAACATAGGCTGGAATAAAAAAAATTACTTTGACTGTTTTTGTTTTCACTTTATAGTTATGATAATAGTATAGTTATATAGTGATGATGTCTACAAAATGTTTTAGTTGTGTTAGTAGTGAATAATGTAAGAAGTATTTTAAATGGACAAGAAAAAATACTTGGAGAGTTGAAACAGTTCAAAGCAAAATAATGAAATGAATAAAAAGTATACATTTGTTAAACAAATTAAAAACCACAAAAATCCTCAAATTGAAAGGTGCATTTAAAAAAGAAAACTAGTAAAACCTGCTTCCTGTAACTAATGTATTGTTCTGCTACAAAAATAACTTTGCACCTAAGTGAATCAAAGAGTAAGCACTGCATTTTTAAATTAAAATCCCAGATTTAATGCACTTCAATTTTTTTACTTTTGAGAAAAAATAATACAAAAGTCAAATTTAAATAAATCACTATAGATTTACGAAGAAATTTTGGACACAAGAAAAATTGGACACTCAAAGGATGAGGTGTTCAAAAATATTTTTAAGTATGCTGTATATCCACATTTAAGTTATTTTTCTGTTAAATCCAAATAATTAAATATATCTACAAACACACAATTATAAGCTAAAGACTTATATTTATATAATATATATAGAGCAATTTTGCCTTGGTGTCTGACTTTTTTTTTTTCTTGTTTTAAGATTTTGGTTGCAAATATCAAGTTTTCGTCTGTGTGGAAAAGCGCTGTTTTTAATATGGGTCTTTGTTAATGCACCGTGAAACTCTTCTCTCTTGGTTCCTTTTTACAGCATTTTTTGGAGGCTATACTGAGAGTGGCTTTATTATGAATCACTCTGTGCAGGTTTAACAATTAAATCTGCAGTTGTTATCTCAGCTCTTCAGTACATTCAAATTAAAATTAAGTGTTAAAATTAATTTATTCTTTATTACCTGGCAGTTCTGAAAAAAGGGAACTTGGATTTGTCCATTTTGGAAAGAAAATGTACATTTTGTTTTGGCTGTGTTGACTTTTGCTGGGTACAGGAGGGTAAAGGTTTTTGGCTTTGAGAAAGACTGTGAAAAAAGACCTAGAGGTTTAGTCCTTTGAATAAAGCCCTTAATTTATTTTTGCAGTCACTTCACAATTCCTTCTCTATCTTTTAAAGTGTTGCTTGATCCCTAAAATGTGGACTGTTTGGGAGAGAATAAAGAGCCGCCAGGAGGAAACTGTGGAATTCTGTACACGAAGAAAAGCCGAATCATCGGTTTGCTAATGACTTCTTTTTCTGACTAAAGCGTAAATGTTACCTTACACACACTAGTCTGTAGTACCAGTGGTTTTGTGTGAAGAAAAACCTTCTCAGGTTGTGTCAGAAGGAGTAGGCTGTTTTCGGACTTGTCTGCGCCGCTTCAGCTGTGACTCGCCGTTGCTCAGAAAGACGACTCATTTCAGGACCGAGTTCTCATGGCTTGTGAGTTGTGACTCGTGGACGAAACTCTGTTAGCTTTTACACCAAGCCTGTTGCTTAAGTCTTTTTTCTTTTTGTCTTTTTTTTTAAGAAAAAGGCTGGTGACGAGGTAGCATCAAATCACACAAAAATATATCGGAAGCTTTGGTGTCTTTGATCATTAAAACTAGTTTAGCCATTGTGATAGATAATAGGGGAGGAAACTGTAGAAAATCAGTTTAATAGGTAGTCTGTCAAATCCAGCATCCATAATGGATATGCTTTATATTTTATACAGTTTAAAGCAAGGTTGTCATTCCTAAATGTGTTAGCTGTCCAAAAAAAACTCCACAGTCTTGGTGTCTATTTTACAGTTCCATTGTTGTCCCCTTCATTTCATGATGGTGGTTGCTGGTGTCTTTTTTCAGAATTATATGGAACTTAACTGTTGTAAATGCAAATCACGAGGGCACTTTGCTCTTTCTGGCTGTAGAATTAAAGGTGATTGCTGGGGAAGGACTCCTTAACAATGGCAGATAACAGAACAGATTACAATAAGTGCCAATATGTTGCTCCTAACGCTGTCCTGCCACTTAAATCGGGTTTCAGACATGTCTTTTGGACATAGATCCACAAAGCCTAAGCAGTGTCGTTAACAATGGAAATTATACAGGGGCTATGAAGTGCAAAACAGAGAATTTCCATAGAGTTGTATTTGCTCTGCGATTAATCACTAACTCCTGACTAGGAGGGGATGGGCTCTTCAAATGTGCCAGTGCATTCTTTTTTTTTCTGGACAGAATTGTACAAAGGGTTTCCTAATATGGGCTGTCTTATTCGAACAGACCGCCTTTTTTTTTTTCCTTTTTTGCAAGAGGGGAGGGAGTTTCTTTTTTAGCCAGTGATGACACAAGCACGACTCACTTCCTCATTAATTGGTTCAAACCAGTTCTTACAGGAACTGCTGGTGATAAATGTGAGAGTTCTGAGAAGTCATTCATTTTGCTCTCTGCACTGTTCCTGCACACTGCAGGGGATGAGCCTGCCTCAACTAGAGGAGAGCCAAGAATTTTTTTTTCTTTTTTTTAAACTCTTAGGAAATAGAGATTTTGGTACACCCTGTACCCTAACAGATTTCTTTTCTTTGTTTTTTTTTATTTTTTGTGTGTGAGAGATCTGGGATGAACTTTAATAGTTTCCTTATTGTACATGGTGGGTGGACCAGAGCTTCATGTGTTAAACATGGCAAGCTGTGAGAGACAGGGGCTGGACAGCGAGTCTGTTACATGATGTCTTTGTTGCCTTCCCTGTCCCTGGATGGTAAGTACTCTTGATGTAACTTCTGCTTTGTTTCTTTTCTCCTTCTCTCTTGCTCTTCCTCCCTGGTCTCCTGGCACTCCTTGCTGTGCCCCCCACACCTCCCTCCAGTGCCATCCCAGCTGTAGGTCCTCTGCTGCAAAAGCCCTTCAGCGAGTACCTGGAAGCACAGCGGGCAAAGCTGCATCACAAAGCGGGCGAGGGCACCCCAGCGGTAAGCAAGGGCCAACCTGCGCCGGCTCCTTCTCTTGCTAGGTTACCTGCTGTTTTCCTGACCAGGAGACTAGACCGCCAGCCAGTATACTCCTGCTGTCTTTTGCTATCGGGAGTGTTTTATTAATTTCATTCATTAGTGTACCTCAACTGGGCACATCGTGATATGAAATGGAGATGGCTGCCTTTTTTTTTTTATTTTGGCGGGATGGGTCCCCCGTCGTGAGTTGAGCCCAGAATATTTCTGGGAGAAGGCCCTGGCTGTGAGGGCAGGGTGTCTGGCTCTGGGGCCGGCTGAGTCAGCCTCTGAGCGAGACACAGGCTCTCCGCTGTTCCTGTCCTCACACAGGACTTGTTTGTATGAGCTGGAGAGGAAGAAATAACAAGCTGACGAACTTGAGATGAAGTGACATCAGCTGGGACAATGGCCTTTTACCAAAAAAAAAAAGCCATCTCATTTCTGTTTTTCCGAGTTATTTCATTTAAGTGTTTAAATGGTCAAGTATATGTAATCTAATTAGATCAGTCAGAAATGCAATAGATCTATACCGAGCTATTAGATCATCTCATTCTTAATGAAATGTGTATGAATTTTTAAAAAAGGATTGTCAATATTTGTGGTCCTAGTTACAGTAACAAGAGATTGTCTGACGTCAGAATGTAAACTAAAGTTAATTGACAAAAGCAGAGAGGTTGGCCTCATACCTTAAAAATTAAATTAAAAACAATTTTGTAGGGAAAAAAACAATTACTGGGCAATTCAGTTTTGTACGTAATTCATTTGAAGTATTTATCTTGTAATGAGGATAACTGGGCACGACAGCAGCTGTTTCATCTGAAACATATTTTGTAAAGGAAAATGAGGCAACAGTTTAACCTAATTGTGAATTTTGTGCTGCACAGAAAGCTGCAGTCAAGTAGACCATGTGATTGCTGAAGGGATCTGGTTAAGTAACAGGACATCTCTGTGCTTCCTTTTCAGGGCGAGAACTGGCTGTCTTGGGTGTTTGAGAAGGTGGTCATTATCATGGTGTGCTATTTTGTTTGTTCTATCATTAACTCAATGGCACAAAGCTATGCCAAACGCAACCAGCAGCAAAAGTACTCAGAGGAGAAAACTAAATGATATTAACACGGGTTTGGTTTGACTCGTAGAGGGGCAGATTGTGCAACACAGGTCGAACTATGGTAAAAAAAAACAAAACAAGCAAAACTGCTTTTCTTCCATTTTTTCCAATAAGCTGAAATGGCAAAAGTTTCCAATTTTGGGCATATTTCTGTGAATCGTAGTTTTTTTCCCCCCCGAGTAGAAGTAAAAGATAGATAACCACTAGATTTTTTTTTTAATTTTTGAACTGCTTTATTGCTTAATGTTTTTATCTGTGCCCATATTTTGGCATGTTAAAGTGGTATTCTGTAGGTCGCGCGATATAAAACCATTTTGTGTAATTACGACGTGAATACCATTTCAAGCATTAAGCAGTTTGTCAGAGCAGCACTGTTAAACTTGTTGCTGGCACTAACTGTGTTGTTGCAAGGCCTTGTGCAACATTGTGGGTCCTGCTTCCATTGAAGTGAAGTACATTCTTAAAAGTTAACTTGATTTATTTAACTTAATTGCAATGTATAATTGTATGGACAAGTTTTCTGATTTAAGTTTTGTTTCCTGTTGTAACGGTGATTTCCATTACATACTCGGCAACAGCTCTTTTTAGTTTTTTAAGCCTATTTATAAGACGTATCCTGTACAATTTTGTTTTCCACTGTTTTACTAGAATAGCAATATGAAAAATACGGATAGACATGGTATTTAAACAAATTGCACACCCTGTAAATAACTATCTCATTTTTTGACCGCTCACACCGTTATTTTTAACGCTGAGAAAACGATGTTTCATTTGTAACTGTACATACTGCGGTTAATGCCATTTTTCTGTACATTTAGACTAAACTTTTCAATCAGAATTTATAAAACCACCCTGAATCATTCTCCGGTTTTCGTGTCTCCCTTTATTAGTCTTTGGTTTGATGCATCTCTAGACGTAAACTCACTAAATCGATCAAATCAGAATATTTCAGAGTTCAAGGAGGAGCTAGCGGAAAATAAGTTGATTTCTCTGGGACACTATTTTTGTGTTTCTGTTTAGGAGTGGAGAAATTCAGAGTTGTGTACTGTGTAATTATTTATATTGACTTTTAAAAGCATTTCATTGATTCATTGAGCCTATAGTCTACATTTGAGAATAAAGAACAACAGCTGGAGCAGAGGTATTCCTTATTTCTACCTTTGAGTCAGTGTAACAGCGGGTGTTGCTTTTTTGTGCATGCAACCAGCGGTAAAGACATAAAGTGTTGGGATATTTACAGCTTACAGCTTGTAATATTAATGTTAGGGAATATGTACGGAGTAACTGTAATGTTCCTTCTCTCTAAATCTCAAACTGGAACACACATTTTCTGAATGAAGATCTGCTACTTAACAGGCTAACACCATGCTCGCCGTGGGTGGCGATATGGTCCGGCAATAGAGTCATTTACATGGCCTCCTCTGTCTTGCTGTCAGATGAGTCAGTTTCCCTGCAGTGAGGTCAGTGAGCAGAACTGCTTTCCAAGGTTGCACAGCACTTATTAGATTCTTATGTCTCTCCTTTTTCTATACAGATTTATTTCCCTTAACAAATATGTTACAGTTTGGGAAAGACGTGGAACGCACAAAGTAACTTGATATAAAATCCTTTTGAGACTATTGCACAATCTTTTCTGCTCATCCAACAAAGTGCAGCTGGGAGAGGAGTGGTGATACCTCTGTAGATCAGACTATAAAAATGTTAGACTTGCGCGGTCTGAGAATGAACTAAAGACGGCACATGTTGCTGATGTGGACACACATGGGTTAAAATATCCATCATTTCTGTGTGGGGAAAACAGTCTGTCCTGGAAGAAAGCTCCTGGTGGCTTTGAGAATGAGGTAAGTTTGTTTCTTTCCCTGGTTTTTGGTGTCTCCCTGGTGTGTTCTTCACTCAGACATAATCCATCACTCTACCATCCTGTCAGATAGCTTATCAGACTGGTGTTGGCTGTTACATCACATGGCGACAACAGTCTGTAGGCTGTCTGACATTTTGGGGTCTTTCATCAGACCAGCATCCTGTTCTGTCTCCTCAGTTCCCATTTTTCGGTGTGAAATTTTCAATCGAAATCAATTCTGTTTCTCTTGAATGCCTAAAATATTTGTTGTTTCAAACTCACTCTATGGGAATGATTACAATACATCATATAACTGCCACGTATGTACCTATGTTTCTACATCTTTGTTTTCCCTGCACTTTTGTTATTTTACTTCTATGAACTCATTAGTATACGTCTCTTTGGTGTACAAAGGATGACTGTTCCCTGGCTTCCTGGTAAGATCATCTCGTCAGAAAAGGGTTAGGCTCTGTTTTAGTTGAAATTCTCGAGTAGCAAGAAGGATGCCTAATTGCAACATCTTTATTGTGACACACCGTTCAGCCTGGTGTATATTGCAGTGGAAATGCAATTGTGGCTTCCCTGTTATGTGTGATTTGCTAGTTTCACTATTGTCCAATTCCCTTTTTTTTTAAGAAGCTTTTTTTTTTGCGTCGTTTTTCATTGAGTTTGTTTTGTTCTGTAGTTTCCACTCGTAATTTGTATTAAGTAACTCCTGGCAGTACCGACAGTGTGTTTCATAGGTCATAAACCCGCCAAGCACGAATGACTTACCTTCAGGAGAAACAGTTTACCATTTTGGCAGTAAAATAACGCAAGCCATATTTTTTCATCCCTTAAACCCTGGATAACTCTGGAACGAGTGACAGCTTTGTCTGCTTTTGGAAATCCGTCTTTTGGCAGGTTTGGAGTCTCCCTGTCCGACAAGAACGTTCTGTGGAATACTTTGTAAACCTTCTGCGTGCCGTGTATTTGCCTTTCTGCCCTTTTTTTATTTCTAAAATAAACAGTTAAAAAAAAAACATCAGGAACTTTTATTTCTTGATTTCTGGGAATAGCGGTTGTGCCTTCATAAGTACAGCCCAGGTGTCCGAGTTAGAAGGTGTAAGGTATGAACATCTGTGTTTTGTCAGTCTGCGGTCGTTGCCAAACCTACAGGCTTGGCACAGTTTAAGTACCAAGGAGTGCCGGTACCCCACCCATAGCCTGATTCGTCTTTGCCAGTTTGTACCAGGTGCAGATGGCTTTTGCTGTGCAATTGGTATTGAAACGTTTTCTCCCCTGAGAGGATTACTTCCTTCATAACCGCATGTCTGGGCGAACAAATGTCCTTGAACAGTGACTAGTGCAAAGAGGGCACCAGGGTTGTACTGAGTCACTATTAACACAGCAAACGACTCTTCCCTCCCGACTGGCTCCTCCGTTTCTGTTATTCGGCGTTCAGCTTCCACCGTTTGATGTTTTTCTCACTCTTTATTCAAGTTTGACGGCCAGTTTGAATGTGATGGCGGCGGTCCATTTTTGCTAGAGTGGGACAACCAGTTCCAGACAAAGTCAGTCGGCGGAGAGCCGGAACGTCGGAGTGCTGAGGTGCTCCGCGGCACCTGTGTTGGCACATTCTGAACGCTTCGGTTGTCATGTAAGGAATGGGCTCGGGTGAATTAAAAGTGACCTAAAAAAGAAAAATAAAAGTCTCAATGAAGCCACATCTCTAAAAGACGGACATAAAAAAATAGGTTATAGATCTTTATAACCCCTCTTTTCGAGCATGTAAGTGATTATTAGTGTGATATTAGTATATTGAAAATTAAACTTGGTGATCCTAGTTAGGAGAGAGCAGGTCTGTTTTTGTGAATTATTTTACAGACTAGCATGGTATTTGGTTTCAGTGCTGTCACAGTGGGATGTGCTCCTGTAGATCTTTGAAGATCTCTACAATATTTGCATATCTTGGTACGTTCTACAAATATTTCTTATTAAATATTTTAAAATATGATAATATGGGTAGTTTTGAGGCATATCAGTAGAGATACAAATACTGTTCTGCAACACAAAAGAACATTGCACTCCGATTTAAGCAATCAAAAACAGATGAAGCACAGCAAACGAGCAAAAAAAATTGGTATTTTTTAAAAACATCATAATAGCTCCTAGTTGAGATATCCAAGAGGTGTGTAAGGTGTGATTTGCCAAGTATTTAATTTTTCTATATTAAATAGAAGCTACAAGAGTGCTCTTACAGGTATTAAAGAGTTAACATTAAGTCCTGTGTATCCTATTTCTAAAATCCTGTTCAGGTGCGCTTAAGTAAAAAGACTGTGTTTATTCTATGAAGCAACTTCCCGTGAGGCAGGGTTTGCTTTGATGAATAAATGCAGAGGACCAAAGTATCAACCAAAGCCCTCTTAGCTGTGTTTCGTAACTGTTACTTTTCCTGTAAATATTAAAGAGCTATCAACGCAAATCTTCCACAAATATTGCTTAGAAAATAGCTTAAAATATGATAATACATGCAGTTTTCAGGAATTCCTAGAGAGATGCAAATCTTGTTCTGAAAAATGCACAACAAACAAAGCTCTCTGCTTTAACAATGAAAAACAGATGAAGCAGTTCTGGGTATTTTGACGAGCTGCCTTTTTTTCTTTAATCTGGAGTTGTTATTGTGAAGTGTTGTAGTAATACTCAGTTATGAAAAGGGAAGAGAGTGGCACCTTACATAATCTATGAGTGGCTTTGCACGTTAATCACACCGCCCAGCTAACAATGGGTGCAACAGGCTGCTCGGCAGCCTTGAGTAATTAAACAAATGAAAGCATTTGCATTTGTACCTCTCTCAACGGTTAGTAAGCTATTATTAATTTACAACCGTTTGATAAACTCATTCGCCAGAGGAACCCTTTCCCTCTCCCCCTCTAGCTACTAATCTGTTGGGTTTGAGCAGAGCCTGCTCGATTTATTCAGTTCTATACCAAGTCTCTTCTGCTGCCCTGACAGAAAATGCAGGGTTGAAAATGTGAATGGAATGCAGACAATGAGCGTTGGTGTCTAGCAATCTGACCGTTGCATCCCACCTATTCAAAAATAATTTAAGACATTTGCCACTGTCGGCCATCGATTAAACACCCTGGTTCGTAACTGTTCCCATGTTTTAACTGGCTGTCATAACTGTGGCATTAATATTTTTTTCTTGGTCTCCAGTGGTTAAAATGCCTCCCCAGAAATCCCACTAAACAATCTTACAGCCCAAGGCGTGTGGCACGAGGTGCTACTGGTGTGGCTGGGCAGAGAGTACTTGTTCACCCTGCCATTTAGCACCCAGAAAAGATGCTGGGTTAGTTGATACTCAACAACACCATAGTTCTTAAAATTCATCATGCCAAAAAGACATGAGTGAGGTAAGAATTTGCTTGTTCTGCTCACTCCAATGTCAAGGATCGCACAAAGCGCTGTGTGGGAATGGATAGGGAAGAATGCGGGGCCGTTTTTCAACATTATTAATCCTTTTTAATTTGTTTTTCTAGAGTTTTTTTCTATAAGCAAACATTAGTGTGTCAAGCAAAATGATCGACCACATCCTGTTTTTCCCCTCCTGTGATAAAAAGCTGATCAGAACTGCAGTTGTGAATTGGTCTAGTGAATGA
The DNA here is from genome assembly GCF_055471065.1 of Atractosteus spatula. Lineage (NCBI taxonomy): Eukaryota > Metazoa > Chordata > Actinopteri > Semionotiformes > Lepisosteidae > Atractosteus > Atractosteus spatula. The sequence continues at coordinate 4,803,132 of NC_142732.1, read as the reverse complement.
CATGAAGGCTGCTGTCATGCTTTGAGAACATTTTGACACTGGTGCTCTGGGTGCCTGTTCGCAGACTGGAGAAGCACTTTGCTCTATCCTGCTCTCTTAAGTCATTCATAAAGAGATGATGAATCTTCAGAAGTGGTGTGGCTTTCTGATGAAGTCAGATCGTAAATCCTGCTACTTCACCTCAATGTGTCTCGCTGGAAACTGGCAAAGTCTTCCGGTAAAAGCACGATGCAGTTACCACTCGCGCACTGACGAAGAGAAGCAAGCTAAAAAAACGTTACTCCACTGAAAGAAAAAGATGCAATACGAATCATGAATGTCAAAAAGACAGTAGGTCTGAGCTGATTCCTTCTGCTGCGGTACTGTCAGTGCTGTGTTTGATGGTGAAGAACAAGTGTGTTAATCAGGCCACACACCTGTGACCTCCACCCTTATGAACTAATACAAAAACAACTCTTTGCCACAATTAAAAGATGAAACCAGGTTCGCTGGTGAGCAAAGCAGATGCCAGGAAAAATGTACTTAACCAGTAGTTCTGGTCATCACAACCGTCTGGAGGAAACGGTTTCTCATGAAGCAAAATGTGTGGTAAAACAACCTTTGTTTAAACAGGATCTCTCCAAACTCCAGATGTTTGTATTTCAGTGTGATGACAAGGAGGGGAAGAGACATTTTTGGCATAATTTCGTCCCCCACCCCTCCCAAACTCCTGCATATCCGTTACTGAGATTATGGTAGTGGAAAGAATAAGAATAAAATACACTAACATATTTTTTCCCATTTCCCAGCACTTGGGTGAGCTCATGTTATGCATTTTCTCATACCCTGGCCGGGTTGTTGGGGGAGACCAAGACATTCAAGCCACCTGCGAGCTGGGAGGGGGGCGTGCAGCCCAGTTGGAATGGTTCGAAGTAGCCAATCGGAGCTTGCCTGTTGTTGGGAGATAGGGAAGCTGTGGGAAACCAGACCACGTGAGCTTGGCCCCACGCACACAGGCCGGGAAGGCTGGAACCTGGAGCCGTCATGACACTGTCACGGCTCGGTGCCCTCCTCTGGTGAACCCTCCAGCCCGCGAAAGGGGTTAATCGAACTGGAGGTCGCCAAATGCGAGGTCGCCAAAACAAACGTTTTGCATGAAACCTTAAACTCATAGCTGTTGGCATTTAAGATTACAAACGAGTTGGAGTTTATTTAATGATACTTTCCATGCCACACACCTGTAGCACCGACTGCTTTCAGTTCTTTCATAAAGTTAGGGGCAGCCCAGTGTTTTTAATACAGTATATATACCATTGTTGCAGTTTTCTGTATTAGTCTACCAAAAAGGAATGAAGTTGTTTCTTTAAAAATTATTCAGTTGCATCCATAACCAAAAGGCTTCTTTTGAACTCACTGAGCAATTGATTTCAGCAGCAGATTAGCGAACTGTGCTGCGCAGCTTTTAAAGTGGACGTAATGCAGTATGAGGGGCTTGTTTTTACGAACCATTCCAGACTACGCTGCTGATTTGCAGAAAATGACCCTATTCCCTTCTGTCCCGAACAAATGTTTGACCCCTAAAACCTAGTTTTGTTGTTTTGATGTGGGTGTCGCATCTAAAAGACCACTCAAAAGGAATGTCATTTCTTCTGCGTTTCCGCGGCAACCAGTTCCGTGTCTTTTACGGATGAAAAGGTTTTGATGTCAACATGTTTGGTGGTCTGAGTGTGAAACGGGTTGCTCTTCAAGGTTCTGAGGACGGGGGGGCGTGAGCGTGGCTGGCCAGGGTTCGAGCCTGGGTCACGGCACTGTGTGAGCAAGGGGTGGCACACAGTGGGCTGAGTGCAGGGAGGGCAGATAGGACTCTCTCCGCTCCCGGTGGCAGGCCTGCGGAGCAGCAGGCGAGTGAACTGTGGCCCCCAGAAAGATGAGCGGGTCAGAGCACTTCTTCATTCTCCCCTGAGTGCGGCTGCAAGGATGGTGGTGGTGAGCAGAGCATGAAAAACACACGATCAGCCGGCATTTCCAAAAATCTATTTCGTTTTATATGGCGATTCTTTGATGTAAAAAAAAAATAAGTAAATGTGAAAATAGTTTCTCCACCTAATGGTTATTAATGACAGTTTTACATACATTCAAAAAACATACATGAATTAGTTGTATTAATCCCATCCAGGCTGACTGAAGTTTGGTAGTGAGAATTGATAAAATCCTGAATTAGATGGCAGCACTAAAACAAACTATATACAAAAGGTATTCCTACTGATGATGAAGGCTGGAACTGAACCCCCCCCCCCAAGATTCCTGTTCAATTTCAATACTAGACGACTCTAGGAAAACTACAGCCTGTAAAGCGATACTGCTGGATGGTGTGTAAGAGTCATTTTAAGCAACCCAATCCATCTATTTGTTTCCTCTCCTGAAGTGTTAACCTATTTATAGATGCACCTGCCTGGCACAGTCAGCCTGAGCTCCCTCTCTGAATGGAGGAGGTACAGTTCATGACTCAGCGGAGCTGTGATCCAGTTTCATGATACATCCCACAAGGGCCGTGCCCAAGATCCTGCTATCGCAATACTGTGGAGACTAAGGCTCAAAGCATTCAAGACGGAAAACAAGAGAGAATTCTTTATGTAGAGGACTGTGGGAGTCTGGAGCCACCTCCCTAGCCACATTGTTGAAGCCCTTTAAAAGAAACGGAATTCTTGGATCACTGGCAAAAACCAAAAAGAAAAAGATCAGTCAAGTGACCTCCACATTTACAACCTTTCTTATCTTTTAAAACACTGGCTTAATCCTCTGAATTCCAAATCTGTAAACAGGGTTACGATGACAGGTTTTGATAACACCAAACCGAGCACATTTTCGTTAATTCCCCAACTGGTGCCCTTTGCGTCACCTGGGGGCTGCACGAAGCCTGCTCCTTTGATCTGGGAGGCATTCTTTCATAAATCAGTGGACAGTGCTGGATGTTAATTTGAGTGTTATGTTGCATGGTCTATTTTAGGCCCTGAAAGATAAAGGCACATCATAATAAAACAGTTTTTGGTTTTATTAGAATCTATGCCTGTTAAAGGAAGACCTTTTTAGAGGTAAAAATCTTACAATAGCTGGCTCCTGTACAGCCCAATCCTATTTACATATAGACAGACACACTTGGCAGAAGATCCCAAAGCTTAAGATCTGGAGCCTAATTAACTGGAAATAATAGGGTAAGAGATACAGAAGAATCAGACACTGGTAAACTTTTCCACCATCCCCATTCTTGGATAAAACTAAACATCCATACTTGGGGAATATTACTGAAATAAGTAATCTCTAAACATGCACAATTTTAATTTTGGGGAAAGGGTATAACAAAAGCTGGTTTTCTGCATTGGTTAACTTTATTTTTAAATACATTGTGTTCTCTTTTTTACTAACATTGTTGAGATACAAAAAAACTTTTAGAAATGTGCAGTACAGGTATAACAGTAAGCATTCTTCATAAAAAAACTGAACCGAAAATAAATCTCTAAGGACAGGGTTAACCTAAAGGAAATATTTAATCACTTTAAATAGTCATAATGCATGAACTGTTCAGAGATTCTAAAATTAGGTTTGCAGTTTAAGATTTAAATCATCTATAAAAAAGTAAAGCTGTTCAAAAAAAGTTCAAGTCTAATTCCCAATGCAAATAAATATCTCCTGTCAGGAAAATCCCCTGGCAGTTAACTTCAAGTAAATTAAAAAAAAAACCACAAGGAACTTGTCAAAGTCAGAAAATCCCCTGATTTTTCACTAGTGTTTGGCTGAAAGCCTGGTAAGAGGATACCACATTTCATTGACAGATCAATTACTGACCACAAAAAAAAACTTGTATTTGCAAACAAAGCCAATAACTCATTGTTCCAGATCCCCCTCTGCAGTCATCCTTAATGCCCTCTGCATGCATTAATATTCCACACATCAGGCAAAGATGCTATGATACATTAGTGCATATTGCTTCAGGGGTCCCCTCAGACCTACTAAATGAATTGGCTGTGCCAATAAGAAATTAAGAACACAATTCAGCATCTTCTAGGGAAGGACAAAGAAGCAATGTGATTAATATGTTCAAACAGCTTAGCAATAAGATGTGGTATGGGAAATAAATCTGTGATGATATCATCGCAGTGAAGTTGACAAATGTCTTTCAGATGCAGTTTTATTTTACCACAGTTTAGCTGGGTAGTGTATTAAAGTGCAAGTTCTCCTGATGGGGATACTGAGCATTCACAAACAAGCAATACTGCTGACAGGGCCTGTAGTCACAGGTGAGTATAACTAGAGATGACTTGCTCCAGGGTAGTAAAGCTGTCGAGGAAGTCTTCTTCGGAGATCCCGAATTTCGTATACTGGTGGACATAAGCTCTATAAACCAAAGAACAAAGGTTTCGTTAATATACTGAGAAATGCTACTATGTCTGAGCTTAGCCTCTCTTTTGGCTAATGCAATAACAACAGAATAAGTTATATCCTTAAAGGAAATTCAGGAGACTTAAAGAATATTGACGAGAATTAACCGTTAAGTTTTGCCAACCAGCTGCAGCTGTTTAGTGGAAGCAATGACAGTCGTTTCTTTACAAGTTAGTTGCTAACTTGTAAATGCTGCATTCAAACTGATCTTGTTTTGCCAAAATCCATAACCTTACCCCCTCATAAAAGCAATATTTTTCTGATTCGCCATCACTTGGATACAGTGCTGTATCAGATATCAATTAAAAAGTGATTAATCACGTAGCTGGTTAATTTAGCAAGCAATGATTAAATAGCAGAAAAGAAACTGAGCTTGGTATTAAAAAAAAAAACTTCAGTTACTGCTCACCATATCTGCAGACCATGTGTTTGAACCTTCAAAGCAAGTTCCAGTTAGCTGTAACAGTTAGAAGCGAAGATAATTTGTCCAAGAGTAAAAATCCTCACCTTGATGCGAACATGTTCCATGCTTTTCCCACTATGCAGTCGAGAGGTTTCAGCAGGGACTGGCTGTTGCTGACCAGAGTGGCAGACGTCTCGTATCTGTTGAAGTGCTTTGGAGATCTCCAAGTGTTGAAGGCGACCTCTGCTGGTAGCCATGAGGAATACAGCACTGGCTCTGCAAATCCTCCTGTATCGGAACATGTAACAATACTGTACCATCCAACGCACTTCCTAGACGGCTGTGGGACTTCCTTGTTCAAAAACTGGAGTCCGATTTTTTTTTTATCTATGCATGTTTTAATCTACCCTTTGGTGCCGAATGCTGACCTTTAAATTGAAATTTGTTCTTGGAGCACATGTTGTGTCTTAGTGCAGGACTTATCACACAGTCTGTGACCATACATGTGCAGAATTGACTGTTTCTGCAATTGTTTATGCAGTCAGTGACAGCTGTTGCTGTATAATGTCAGAACCTGAATGGAGTTCCAGATCAGCGACAATGGGAGACTTTTAAGCCCTTCTTGATGGACGTATCTAGGTGGAGGCAGGTTGGGGGCTCACCTGTGTCTGCGCTGTACACATCTTTCCCTCTCAGGATCAGCAGATTGGCCAGAGAGGTGTTAAACCGAAGGTGTTTGCTTGGGTTGCCTTTCTGTCCTGTTGAAGGTCCGGATTGTGAAGCTCTCACCTGCCAGTCAATCCCTGGAACACAAAAACACAGCTCTGGATTAATCTGCACACACAGCTGACACCATGTGACTTCCAAATATTCATGATAAAAAACTAGCAGTTTGTTTGCTGGAAGGGAGAATAAGGTTTGGAGGACAAATGAAATGCAGTAAACTAGTAGGGGATTCCGTGATTTTTACCTGATTGTTGATTTCAGCAAGTCGAAGTCCAAAATGTAGCCGTTCTCCTTAGACAATGCTGCCACCTACTGCTACCAAATGGTACTGTACTTCATTTTAAAAAGCCAAGTTGAAACTGCCTTTTAAATTCCCAGATGTCTCATTTAGACCAAATGAAAAGGTCAACAACAGTTAATATTTAAACTATGTCACAATCCATAGAGCCCCCCCTACTGGGAAACTGGTAAAACAGATTTATATTTCACTATGTCTCTTAGCTCTGTGAGTTATCCCATGAGTGTTTCAGGTGGGTAGCGGCGTCAGCATGCGTAGGGTGCAAAGGAACAAGTAATAGGTTTATTCCATGCTGAAAAAAAGAAGAAAGAGAACACAACGTTTCGGCCGTGGAGCCTTCTTCAGGTGTCTACACTCACACCTGAAGAAGGCTCCACGGCCGAAACGTTGTGTTCTCTTTCTTCTTTTTTTCAGCATGGAATAAACCTATTACTTGTTCCTTTCCATCCCATGAGTATGTTTCCTCTCTTTACACTGATGGCATTAGTGATGGCTGGGATTTGTTTTCTGTACTGCTTGCCGCTGGGGTACTGGGAGGTACAGGAACAAGAAAAAACTCAACAGGCGGCTTGAGAGAACTGGAGGGGTATCGAAAACCAGTCCCACTCACCCTCTTCCATTTTGGCGTTGGCAATGAGCATCTGGCGCAGGTGCTTCAGCAGGCCCGGCCAGGCGAAGACGCTGTATTCCAGGGAACTGTCCGACATCTGGGGGATGTTTCTCAGACTCAGCAGCTTGTACTCCGGGTGACAAACCAAACTGCTCATCAGATCGCCTGAAAAAGAGAGAACAAATGCTTTACCCATGGGGAAAAAAAATCAGTGGAAGGAAAAAGGATGTGGACACATGCAAGTGCAAAATCAAAAGCTAAAAACAAATCACTCAATTTGCACAAAGCAAACAGCTACATTTCATAGGTATTACAGTATTTTAATTTTAAGCAGGATGTTGTTGTGTAATACATTGATTGGACTTAGTTATTAACTTATTTAACTTAACTTATTTACTGTAGTTATCCTTTCCATCACGGATTTCGACATGATCTGCAGGCCTCCGGTTTTGCTATGGCAGAACATTAGGTTCATGGATCTATCAACTATTCCTGAATAGCACAGCTCACCTCTGGGGTTCTGTGTTTGAGAAGCACCTTACAGTTACAGTAGGTAAACTAACTAGAATGTGCAGGACTAATCTGTTCCCTTCAGCAGCAGCAGCAGCAGCAGCAGGTGAGACAGTTGTGTTTACCTATTGGGTTTCTGCTGTACTGTGTGTCCACTGCTGATGTGTAGGCAGGCTGGAGCACACTGCCCAGCTGATGTGCAATGACTTTATTCACGTCTTGGAAGGAGATGTGCTTGATGTTCATCAGCTGTGAACAGATCTTGTGCACCGTGTCGTTTTCGTGAACGAGAATGGCATCCGAAGACTGGTACAGATGAGACAGTGTCAAAACTGAATTGTAGTTTTGGACAATCACCTTGGGGAAAAATAAAACAAAAACGTGTGTGTGTAGAAATATATACACCAGCCGCTCCTCCAGTCAGTGCCAACTCTCTTATAAAGCAATGGAGCTTGCAGTCTATCTGAAAAGAAGAAAATCTCTGACAGGTGGGCATGTTCTCCTTCTACAGTGTCTGTGCAGCAGCGAGGGTGCTGCTGTGTTGCATGGGTAAATAATAAAGAATGATCGGAGATCAATATCATTGATCAATCGTTCAGTCAATGTCTGGAGCTTTCTAGTGCAATTCGACTTACCTCTCCGGTGCCGTACGGCCACGTGACCTGATTGAGGAGGAAGGAGTGAGGGTAGGTGTCCCGGAGGCACTGCGTGATGTAGGTGCCCATCCCCGACCCCGTGCCCCCGGCCACGCTCATCATCGTGAGGAACCCCGCCAGCCGCTCGCACCTCTCCACCTCCCTGCGGACGAGATCCAGCACCGCCTCCTCGTGACGTGGGCCATGGGCGCAGAACCTGCCCGGGGAAAACGCATTCCGCACTGCGTGGGCGCACAGAAGCCTGGGCACTCACAGTGCACGCTTAAAGAACGGCTGGCTCCTCCCACCCAGGACTGACATAGACTGCCATAAGCATGACTTTCTAGACCAAGCACACACACACAAAGTATGTAATACAGCCACACTCCACTGCAGCCAACAGACACAGAACCTTTATGAGACCAGGCAGACTAGGGTACATCCACTGCCTTAATTAGCAATTAGAAAACCAAGGATCGGGCTGTAGCTAAATACTGCGCTGGTATCGATCTGAAGGCCTCGGGTTGGATAGCTTTGGTCCGCAGGTGGATTTGTGTTTTGTCTGTCTTGCATCAGTGTGTGATTCTCAGCCAGTTCTCCAAAGAAGCAGAGCAAGAGACATAAGAGCGACCTGTGCAAATAGCAGCAGTCACAGAAACTGAAAATAATATACAAGGAGACGGACACAAAATAGGTTGTGACACATGGCACTGCACTTGGATAATATATCAGATTGTCTCTTCCCTGGAGTGGGAAATGCGATACGTCCAGGAGTGCAATGAATGAACTCAGACACTGCATCAGACAGTGCAGGACTGTGCCATCTCTTTCCTGGGTGGGGGACATCTGAAATGTCTGGGAGTTCACACCTCAGGAATCAAGCAAGCCTCATGAAATTTAAAACCCTTCCAGATTCGGAGAGCGGTATTTACTTACCCATTCGCCCAGTTGTTGCCAGATCCCTGCTTCTGGCAGAAGTAGGACTGATCCCCATATTTCCACCTGCTGGACTTCGCAGCTGTTGCCATCGTCTGACTGATGACTTTGGGCTCCATGTCGATGAGGACTGCCCGAGCTGAAGGTACTGCGGACAGGAGAAGGTGGGGGCTGGGAGTTAGTGCCCGCAGGCGTGCTTGATGCTGGCAGCTGGGCTGATAAATGGGGAGGTAATGTCATAGAGGGGTAAGTGGACAAAATGTATTTTAGTGCGGCCATAAATAGCAGAAGTGAGACAGGGAAATATGGCCAGTGTCTAGATTCTAGTGTCTAGTCGGAGGCACAATTCCAGTGGAAGACTTTATTAACTTACTAGGATCTGTTTAAGGACTCATTTGGCAAGGAGTGACAGCAGATAAGGCGCTTTCACTCTGCTAAATTTCACCTGCGGCTTTCATATACCATATATATTCATATATTACACTGGGAATTACAATCATGCAAGTTCCTAGCAGAGCACAGTATTCACATTACATAACCCAAATGGTAGAAAAAGTCACGATTAATTCAGGGAAAGTAGAATTCACCCTGCAATCTGGACTAAGGTCTCATGAGATCCTTCAAAATGTTTACAGGCGTTCCGTGAGCAACAAAGAAAGTTAATTTGATGAGCTTAGGTGAAACTTCGGGAATACAGTTTGAAAGGAAAAGGACGCAGTCCGATCACCAAACACCTGGGAAAGGGCGTTTATTTTCACAGCGTCTGACAGATTCGTCCCCGGGCTCTTCAAACGACGTACCGCCAGACTGCTCCAGGAAGAAGAAGCGCTCCTGCGAGCAAGCAGTGTATGCCTGCTTCTGGCCCTCAGAGCAGAGACCCTGGCCACTGCTCAAGTCGTCCCCGATCGCCTTGAACAGCTCCTGGCCTATCTGGTTTCCACACTGCCCGAGCTGCACCGTGACGACCGACATCTCCCCTGGGCCAAGGCTGCAAGAAGACGAAGACGTTTCACAGCATGATAAAATCCTCCTGTCCCTCCATTTCGGGGTCGGGGAGCTGGAGCTTGTCCCGGCAAGCAATGGGCACAAGGCAGGGTGCACCCTAGATGGGATGCCAGTCTACTGCAGGGCAGACAAACACAAACACAGACATGCACACTCTCACAGCACGACCAGTTTTCCCAGAAGGAAATTAGCCTGCCAGCGTGTCTTTGGACTGGGGGAGGAAACCCACGTGAACACAAGGAGAACATGCAGACTCCACACAGACAGCACCCCAGGCCTGTAATTGAACCCCCAGACTCCAGAGCAGCAAGGCAGCAATGCTGAGCGCTGCACCGTAACAGGATGCTTAAACATCCTACCACTTCTAATGGAGAATATGCCATCATTAAGATATTCAGGTGGGGTATCACGACAATACAGTCTTAGGAGAAGCGACGGGCACCAGAAAAATGTCTTACTGCTGTAGCCGGTGTGTGTATCAAAAATCATCGCGTTTCTGTAACTCCGTTCGCAGCCTGAGTTCTTTTAAATTACAGTTGTACTGCAGTGGCGTTTTCAGATGCATTTACTCAGAATCAAAAACCGGCGTATTTGGTACATAAATACATATTCACATCATGATGAAAGAGTAGTGTAACCACTACAAAATAGAGTCTGGACACTAAAATATAACTCCTAGCTTAAATAGCTGGCATTAAATACTTAATCGCAATCTAAAGGGTAGCATTATGGTACTGAAGGATTTCAAGTTTGACCCTCCCTTCACTTTGATAAAAAAGAAACCCAGTCTGATAAATATGTAAAGGAAAAAAAAACACAACTACTCACCACTTCCTAGTTTGACCGCCTCAGCTTTCAAACAACTGTCACCAGGGAGGAGAGGAAGAGCGAACTGCGCATGCTCTGTGCCAGTAGTGGTCGCCTCGTTGACAGCGCTGCCCTCAACAGCTAACTGCGCATGCGGAGAACCCCCCTTGCCACGAAATTGTTTCCAAAAGCGGACCCCCCACACATTTTTCATCTTCTCCACTCGGATTGAAACGATGCATTTCCGCTACGCCTCATTTTACGCCTCTGAAACGTTAATAGTAGAAATTAAAGTAAAAAGCCCATACACCCCCTGCGGGCGTGCTGGTTGTGCACTGCGCAAATCCTAGACTTGGGGAGGAAAAGCTCTTGATCTTGGGATCTGGCGCCTGGGTACCCCACGGACACCCGCACAAACCCCCTGTCCCCCCCCCTCCCGAGGGCGCCCCTGGCGAGCGGCAGTGCGCATGCCCGGGCCGGGGCCGGCGGCTTTGTGTTTTTCGGGGGGATTTCTGTTTGGCCGGCAGCCGCTGTGCGCATGCGCGGTGTGGTAGCCGGTTATGGCGGCGGTGTGTGTGTGTCCATGAGGCGGGCAGAAAGGGCCATTTTTCAGGACTGAGTGAGCAGAGAGAGACCGAGGCCATGGCTGGCGTGTTCGATATTGACCTGGACCAGCCGGAGGAGAATGTCTCCGACGAGGAGCCGGAAGAAGGGGTAGGAGATCGGGCAGGAGTGACCGGGTGTGGTTAACATGTAGCTCCCAGTAGGAGAGGCCTGTCTTCACACACACTGCAGCAAATGGATAGGCCCCACTAACTGGGAGAGCGCTGGCTCTCCTGTATAACTAACGGGGATGGTCGGTGTTCGCCTTTGATTCCTGTGCGTTTCCCCCACTGTCTGCCATACGGCTATTCGTGATTCCCGGACAAAAGTGAAAGGCCGGCGTGCACATTCAAACTGTTTCCAAAAACTTGGTGTCGGCGAAGTCAGCAGAGCACCTGTGATCGACGGGGGCTGTCTCCACGTCTAAATGGCACAGGCACTGGGGTGTTTGCAGCTGGTCTGGTCTGACAGAAGTGCTTTTATTTCCACGCCACGCAGCTGCGTGCGCTCCCGTGGCCGTGAGGATAACAGATCTGTACGGCACTTCTAGATGTATTTATTTATTTTTATGGAAAGGCTTGGTCTGCGTTAACGCGTTATCTGTCCTCCGGCTGGCGGAACCAAAACAAACCGGGCTTTGCCCCCCTCTCCCCTCTCCCAAAGAGACGGTCTGTTGCGATATCCATGTCTGATTTCCCGATTTATTATTATTTTTTACTCCCTAATGTCCATGAAGTGGCAGATCGCGCTTTCAACCGGCAGGGTCGACTTTACTTTCCGTTTGAATGAACGGCTGTTGAATCTCCCATTAACGACGAGTCTCTTGGCCGGAGCGAAGTCGGCGTATCTGTGGTGTGTGTGTGTGTGTGTGTGGGGGGGGGGGAATAAGTTGCACAGCAAATGGTTTATTTTGAATGATCTGTGCGTGTAATGCAAGAATCGAAAACGTAAAAACAGGCACATCAGAAGCCTTGTGATAGAGTATCCCCCTCGTACTCGAGTGGTTTGCGCTAGGACCGCTTTCTGCGCGGCTGCTTGCGGTGCGTGTGGGAGACGCACACGTCCCGCTGTGTGAGCGCCGTCCCTCTCCAGCGGGAGACAGGGGCTCCGGCGGTCTTCACGCCTCCTCCTGACGGACGTGGCGGAGCTCCCCTTTGCCTTTAATCGCCTGCCTGTTCGCGGGGAAACGGAACAAAAGCAGCTGGACGCCGAGGCAGTCGAGAGCCTCGTAAATGCGTGCGCATTGTTTTGGTTGCTTCTTAAAACCCTCCCGTGTGTTTGGTGGTCTGTGCTGCCTGTGTGCTTTCGGCGTGAGGGTATTCCTTCTAATGAGAGGCATTTGCGACCGCGGTATCGCTATATTGCACGGCCGCGATTGTCCCAAGGCCCGCCGATAAAACGGATCAGTTGTGTTATCGGAGTTGTTGACGGTTTGGTCGCCCTGGCTGGATACTGACAGGAAACCCCCGTTGAGCCTTGGGGTTGGGTTTTCCAGTGGTGCCTCGGAACCGCTTGAAGAACACCACCGAGAAATTTTGTAGATTTGTAGAAAGGAAATAAGCCCGTGGTTGAGGACCGAAGAAAACTACGCGATTCTCCCTCCCTGCTGTCGGCGTCTCCAAGGCACCTGCATCCCTGCGCGTTTCCACGGGTTTTCCTGGATCTCCTGTGATTGGTTCACCAGCCGTCACGTGTTCGCCCCCAACCCCCCGTCAATACTGAGAATATTTGTACAGTATAGGAACAAGTAATAGATTTATTCCATGCTGAAAAGAGAAGAAAGAAAACACTACGTTTCGGCCGTGGAGCCTTCTCAATCAGTGTATTGTGTCATCAGAATGTGTGATCAGATCCTGTACTAAAATGTTTTTATTGGTGTCAAAAGTTTTAAGTCCGGTGAGATTTGTCAAAGAAATAAAAGCTTTTTCTCTGCCTTCCAGTTTGGTTGACTAGCATTCACACACTAAATCATTTAAAACTGGCGATTTCTTTTAAGCCAAAATAGTGTTTGGTTTTTCAAACAATGGAAAGTTTTTAATGGTACACTAGTTGTCGCACTATACCCAAATACTATCAATTGTAGTACAGTGTTTAATTGCTGGATCCAGTCATATGCATATAAAGCATTTGTAAGATTCTCTGGGATGAAATACACTATAAACACCAATAATTATGAATTGCTGACAAAAGTTCCTAAAACAACTAATTGTCACTGTTTTAAAACCTAGTGCTATTCTACTTTTGGACCGATTGTTCACACTATATAAGTGTAAGTTATATTCTAACTTTCATCAGGCTTTTGATCAAATCTTAAATTGGAGGCAGTAAGATTTAATTTCCCGATTTTGTTTTCGTATTGGTCAATGGATAGAAAACAGTGTACAGGGAAAGAGTGAATTGGGGGAAATGGGGATGGTGGAATCAGTCAGAAGTTGACCTTGACATGAAATCTGATTGGAAGCCAATGCAAGGACTCCAAGACAGGAGTAATGCGATCACTCGCATGCAACCTGGTCAGGGTTCTAGCTGATGAATTCTGGACATACTGAAGTCCGTTCGGTGCTGATTTAGGTACCCCAGCGAGTAGGGCGTTGCAGTAATCAAAATCTACAGAAGAAGAATGTGATGACCAGCTTTTCTGCTACAGGTCTGATAGGACAGGTAGATAGGATAGGTCTGGTGAAATTTCTGAGATGGAAGAATGGTGTTTTCAAATATTTTGCACTTGTGGGTCAAACATCAACCCTGGATCAAATATCACCCACATGTTCCTCAGTTGAGATTGAAATTCAAGTACAGTGCCAGCCATAGATAGCATTACTGCATTAGTTTTACGTAGAGCCAAGAAGCAAGACTTTGTGCAGTTTAAGTAAAGGTAATTTTGAATCATCCAGATTGTTATGTCAGAGGTGCAATTAGTGCAGCAACAGCCACTTGAATGTCAGGATTCGCATTAGCATAGATTTGATTGTCATAGCCACAGGAAAGATAATTCAGACCATGTGATTTTAATAGCTGTCAAAGTGGGAACATGTAAATGCTGAATATTAGGGAGGCCAGTATCGAGCCGTGAGGAACACCAGACTTAACAAACCCAACTTCAGACCTGAAACCCCAAAAGAGACAGTGTTGGCGATCAGTAAAGCAAGAGATAATCCATTTAATAGCAATGTCAGAACTGATCACCAGTCGCAAAAACTTATAAAGCGAGAGGGTGAAGAGTGTGAGACAGGAAGTTCTTAATCAAGGAGAACAGCTAGTGATCAGAAATGCTTAGTTCAAAATACAAATGTCAGCAAACTGTAAAGCCATAAATGAAACTCCAAAGAACATAGATAAAAATTCAAGACTGGGCCAACAGGTGGTAGATACTGTATAATGAAGATGACTGTGTAATGTTACAGGGAGGTAGAAGAAAAATGAACCATAGATACATGACGGAAACGCTGCTCTTGAAGTTGAAGAAGCTCGCTATACAGAAGGAATCTATGTTTCTTCATATTGTCTGGAAGATGATAATGACTGTAATAAAAGACAAACAGAAATTTAGTGGTAGAATTCAATCAGAGGATGTTATTCTGAAATAATACAAAAAATATTGCTGCTCTGGAATCAGTCCAGAAGAGACTGATCAGATGGATTTACATGCTTAAAGAAACATTCAACTCTGATAAGCTGAAAGAATTTATTTTTAATATTGAGAGGGAAAAACTATGAGGAGACATGATTCAAATCTCTTGACAGAAGTGAGCCCACTGTACCTCTTCAGAATTAACACTGAGCAGTCAAACATGAACCAGAACCTTTACTCCTGTAATTTTCTCATGTTGCTTGGTACGTACTATAAGCAGAGGATCATCTAAAAAAAGCAGTTTTCTCTCTGATGCTAGTTAACTCTTCTTTTCAGGTTTTTTGGATGCGAGTTTAAATCACTGTTTACGTCTTCCTGTAGAAACTGTAGGCTACTAAAAGGTTGAGCCGATTTAAAAATCGTCCAGCCCTGCTGTTTTGCGTCATAGGTCAGAACAAAATGAGCTGATCGTTTTGAGGGCGAGTGGTATATTATTAGCAAGACATTATCGTCTCCACCTTAATTTTAAATCTGAATTGGAAAGACGTGACTGAACATGGGCAGCATGTCGACATGGTGGCTTTTGGGATTGTGTCATCGCCCCTGTGATGTTGGCAGGACTGCTTCTCTGGCAACTCCCCTTAAGACAAGATGGTTGGCCAGATGTTCCATATAAGGATTCTTAATTTTTTTTTTCTTCACAAAAACAAAACTTCAGGCTGTAAACATTGACATGGTTCCAGGTTCTCGTGGTTGGAGAGAGCCAGGTACAGTGTGCCTTTGGACGGGGACGTAAGTTGAAAAGGTTATTCTGGTCTGGAGCAGGGCCGGTAGCCGAGGTGAGGTTTTCCTTTGCCATCTGAGGGATCTCTCGCTTTATGTGCAAGCAGGGTTGTGATTCAGATAAAGGCCGATATCTTATTCCACCTGTTTTTTTTTGCAGCTGCTGAGGGGGCAGAATGCTCACCTGGGGCCAAGGGGGTCGGCTGTATTCTCGGCCAGTTGCTCCATCACTCATTGGTCTGCTGAGGTGCTCTAGCTGTGTGGGGTGACAAACATACCATTTAGAACGGTTTAATATGAACCAAAAAAAGCTATCTGAGGCAGAAGGGCTCTTGAAAATATTACATAGGCCTGCATGCTAAGATAGACAATGGGGGAAGGTTTTCTTTCGGTTCATTGCTGTCAACAACACTTGCTTCACTGGGCACACTTCGTTAGGTATTTTCTGTTGGCTCAAACTAGTTTCCTGTTATGTTAATTGGGGGGAAAAAAAACTTGTTCCTGCTTCTTACCATTTAACTCTCCCTGTTTCAAACCTTCATTTGGGTCTAGACTGGTAGCAGTGCGTAGGTCAATGAAACAAATGATAGGACAATCAATACAAAGTTTACTCTCAGGGCTGTAAAAGATGAACTGCAAAGTGCTTTAGAAACCTGTGATTGCCTCTATTTGAATCCGCTCTTTAGCTAAGTGCAATGTCTCGTCAAGACAAGAAATCCATACAATCTGTTCTCAATGGTGTGGGCAATTAAAAGGAAGCAAGTAGATATGGTAATTACTTCATGTGGGGAAAGCCCCTGCACCTGAGCAGCAGATCTCATGCACAGTGAGTGATAATGCTTAAAGAGACCCACATAACTTACTGGAGTTTTGCAAAGCCAAGGACAAGTTTGGCTGTAATAGAAATGTGATTAGTTACACAGCTACTGCAGTGATAATAAACATTCCTTGCATAGTTCAAAAGACGTTTTTTAATCAGATTTTATAAGGTAAAGGTTAATGGTGAACTTTATTTTTAACTTACCATGGGTGATTCATGTTACACAAGTTCATGCCTGGGGAAAAAAAATGTTTTGTTTTGTTTTTTTAATCATCCAGGTTGTTACAAAAAGGTTTAATTATAGTAATGCATTCAATTCAAATATGTCAGTTCAGGTTTCACTATTAAAATGTCAGCAATATTCAAATCAGAAAACAATTTTGATTTATTCCTTTATTTCAGAAGTGCTTTAAATCACTTTGGCTGTCTTACTATTTCAGTTTTCAGTTGGTTCATACTTATTCGGTTCATTACTGTTTCTGTCATGTTGTCTAATTAAGACTTTGTCTCCAGACACCCCCCATCCCCATTTGCATTTTAGTTTAATTGTTTCAGCATTTAAGGTATTGAATGTTCACTCAGGGGAATTAAAATCTTAATCCATGATGTAAAATTTCAGATGTTTAAAACATTGGCTATACTTAATCTTTAAAAAGTCCCTTTTTCACATACAAAGGTCACTTTGGCTAGCAGCCATATCACCCTGCAACTCGCAACTGACAGTCCACTGAAGCTCAGCAGTGTGAGCCTGGTCAGTTATCTGGATGGGAGACCTCATGGGAAAGGTTGCTGCTGGGAGAGGTGTTAGTGGGGCCAGCAGGGGGCGCTCACCCTGCAGTCTGTGTGGGTCCCAATGCCCCAGTATTGTGAGGGGGACACGATCCTTCAGATGAGATGTAAAACTGAGGTCCTGACTCTCTGTGGTCCTTAAAAATCCCAAGGTGTTTCTCAAAAAGAGTAGGGATGTTACCCTGGTGTCCTGGCCACATTTCCCCCTGGCCTTTACCAATTATGGCCTCCTAATAATCCCCATCTATGAATTGGCTTCATTACTCTGTTCTCCTCCCCACTGAGAGCTGGTGTGTGGGGAGTGTACTGGTGCACTCTGACTGCCGTCGCATCATCCTGGTGGTGGTGGAGGGGAGTCCCCATTACGTGTTAAGCACTTTGAGTGGAGAGGCCAGAAAAATGCTATAGAAGTGTCAGGAATTATTATTACTTAATTCGCTCATATGCAAATTAAGCAGCAAATTTGTATTTTAAAGTGGTGTTTTAACACAAGGCAAAAAGAATAAACATCCCATATTGAAATTCAGTGTTGCTGCTTCATATCACAAAGCAGTACAGTGGAAGAGCTGAAAGTCATTGGTCTTTCTGGCACAACTCCTATTACGTTTCTACAACTGGAAGTGTCAGAAGTCAGAATAACTTCATAACCCTCCCCCCTACAGGGGAATTTGAGAAAGAAATGTGATCGTGTTCTGTGTCTTACTGTTTTTCAGGCTCAGATCAGTGAATACATGGAGCAGTGCAGTGGCTTTGACTTGTGAGTCTCCTCCTCTCTGACCCGTTTCCAGCGTCGGTAGTAAGCTGGTCCGCGTACATTTTGTCAACACCCAAATGTAATGAGTCATTCAAACTTAATATGCAGATCAGGACTGCGGACAAAGATAAAATTGTACATGAAAGCGATAATGGATTCAGATCAGAAAACCAAAGGCACTCTTTGCATAAAGAGATGAATCGATTTACAGCAGGTTGTGGTACCAGCGGTCTCTTAAGGTCTGGGTTCTTGGGTCTGAAAGCTCCTTGTAACCAGGGTAGTTTCTGCCTGCAGTGCCTATTTTAAATCGACATTGTGGCCAAACAGCCTGTAATCAAGATGCATTAAATCAGAATTGATTTTACTTTTGATTGCATATTGTGACACAGCCTCCTAGTGCAAATCCAATGCTCAAACATGTTATGTGCCAGCTTTCTTAATGTTGTATGACTGATCGGCGCATGTACAGCGATTGAATATCGAGATGAGTCACTTTGATTGGAGGCATAGAGGTGCGATTGTTGATTTTCACCCAGGCGGCTGCATCCTAAAAAAAAAGTCATTAAAAAATGAGCACGATAGTCACATGTAAAGTACAAAACATAAAGGTAAAGCTTGTTAGAAAAAGAGCCTGAAATGTATTTTAAAATGTGTGGTTGGTGCACGTTTTTCCGTTCCATGATTTTAAAACGCTTGATTGCAGGATGTCATATGGACACAACATGGAACACTGTGAAAAGTTTGAAATCTCAGAAGACAGTGTGAACAAAGGAACAGAGAAAATTCGTCCAGAATGCTTCGAGTTGCTTCGTGTCTTAGGAAAAGGAGGTTATGGAAAGGTATTTCACTTTGTTCACATAAGGCTAAAGAATTTAATTTTGACTTTCACTTCAAAGGGCGTTGAATGGCTTTTGGCCCCACTCCCCTAATGGTATGTAAAAACTCTCTCACCAGGTCTTTCAAGTTCGGAAGGTGACCGGAGCCAACTTGGGAAAGATATTCGCCATGAAGGTTTTGAAAAAGGTACTGCAGCGTGTAACATTGTTAAAAGCTGATGCTAGGTGTCTTTTTTGCTAGATGTCATTGTCCTCTGTTTTCAGCAGAATGAGCGTTTGATTAATCAAAGGTGATTTAATGGGTCAGTGGGTCATTAACTGCTTGGCCAATTAACTACAGTCTGCACTTTCCTTGACAAAAGAAGCTCTGAGGATTTTAAGCACAGTGTTGTAGATTGTCTGCTTTAAATGACATTTAGCAGCTTCGCAAGAACTGGCACAACTCACAGTGTTACAAAACTGCATTGAGTGCTCCTTTGGTCCCTGAAGGAGGTTGTTTTGTTAATTTCAAGCTGAAGACAAAAGGATAAGGCTATTTATAATTAAATGTGGAAAGAAAAGGGATGTTTCAGTGTTTAAAACAATTGGAATGATTTAAACTCATTTCAGAAAGCTAACTTTTAAAGTCTTGCTCTCATTGTTAAAGATGGCTCGTAATGATTTTGAGCCCAGCGTGTGAAACAGCTGCTTGTCTCCAAGTCCAAGGTGCCAGGTGAGCTGAAGTAACTCTTGCTCAGATGCAAATAGTACATCTATTTTGATGAAAGACAAACGCAGTCTTTTCGTGTCCATGTGGGTTTTGTCCAGGTGCTCTGGTTTCACCTGAAGGCAGGCTGGTTAGGCTACAGCAAGCCTAAATTGCCTTTGTGTGTCTGGAATTACATCCCATGTAGGGTATAGTCCTGCATTGCACCCTGTATCTACAGGACAAGCTCTGGATTACTGCCACCCTCACTGTTACCGCCAGCTTCGGTTAATGGTTGAACAGGGAGGTAAAAAACGCTGAAATGAAATTCGGATAATTCATACGAGGGGTTGAAAACAAGTGATTTTGTATCATGTGTTTTCAACAACATTTTATTTTTTAAAAAGCTTATTATAACAAAAAAATACATCGCTGTTATGAAAGGATCTCTGTCTTCTCCCGCCTTAACCCCCATTGCTGTGAACAGGAGCTGTGCAGTTGCACGGTTGCGGTATGGCTAACGTCTGCTTCGTCCCGCAGGCGATGATCGTGCGAAACGCAAAGGACACGGCTCATACTAAAGCAGAGCGGAATATCCTCGAGGAAGTGAAGCACCCTTTCATCGTGGATCTCATTTACGCTTTTCAGACGGGCGGAAAGCTTTACCTCATCCTCGAATACTTGAGCGGTGAGTGTCTGCACAGCCTTGGAATGCCAGCGGTGTGCGCGTGCAGGGTAGTCCTCGCGGTCCGTCGGTGTGGGTTCGTGCCGGGCTCGGTGAGCCTCGCTGAGCTGTGAGTGTACCGCTACACGCGTACAAGGTGCGCAAACCACGGCGGGTGGAGGCGGGAGGAAAGTAAGCCTGGCGCATCATTTCCTGCCGTAAACGCTAACGTCCCTATCGGCTGACTCCGTTTTAAAAATACTGAACCCGGAAGGTGTGTGTGATTGAAATGCTTTGTCTTCGGCAGCTGCAGGTTTTTACGTTTGCGCCAGCAGATCATCATATTTGTTCCACTAATCACAAGTGACCCCCGGGGGAGGTTGGTTTAAAATTATAATAATAGAATTAGAATTATGAGACACGAGACTTAAAAAGATGGTAATTTTGTTTTGCCGTATGCAGGTGGAGAGCTTTTTATGCAGCTGGAAAGAGAAGGAATTTTCATGGAGGACACTGCCTGGTAAGTGCTCAGAAAGTCAAGGGACTGTCCTAAAGTTTATTCAGGTTGGGGAAACTAAGACGCTGAGATGATCTGAGATGGAGGAACTGGTGAGGCAGTGTCATGCTACTTACTACTGGGTGAGTTTTTCATGTTTGGAGGATTGGAGATTATATTAAGCGTTCCTCTTTTGGAAACGTTCCCAGAGTCAAGTGGTTGGGAACGCTTTGTAGTGAGAATCCCAGTCTTCATGATCTGCAGTTCTACCTGCTTCATTCTGCCACTGAATTGGCTAAGTTATCTTTTGATTTCGGGTGTTTGCACCACATTATAAAGCTGTCTTGCTCGCTGTGATCTTAGATTGGTATAAATCACAGAAGTTTTGCAGTAGTCAGATGGATGGTGATATAAAAAAAAATTGAAGGTTTTTTTTTCTTGGCATGATGAACAGCAATTGGAGAAAAATAGTTTTTCTATATTGCCATTGTTTAAAACTACATGACATTTTCCTGATCATGAGCCGAAATAAATCAATATTTTAAGTCGTTTGAATTCCAGTGAAAGATAACATGGAAAGAATAGGTTAAAAGTGAGATTGGCAGGCAGGGTTCTAATAGTTATACTTCTACTTTCAGCTTTTATTTAGCAGAAATCTCCATGGCTCTTGGACACTTACATCAGAAAGGGATCATCTACAGGGACCTAAAACCAGAAAACATCATGCTTAATAACCAAGGTAATGTAGCAGCTATGTCTGCAAATTGAGTGGTCAGGAGCAGCAGTTCCCAGAATACTGGCTGCAAGAACACTAGATAATGCTTTGACACTACTTCATGAATCTGATTTTCTAAGAACCAGTCTATTTATTAAATCAGTGGAGAACCTGCTTCCTAATTCTGGGACTGAAGTCTTTAAAGCAGCTCAACTATAACTCAGCCTAATTCATTTAAACAAGTAATTTGTTTAAATATTAGCCACAGGGATCATGCGTGGTTATTGAGATGAGCATAAAACAAGATTTCTGTTACTTGCAGGCCAGTACCAACAACAAAAGCAAATGTGAATAAAAAACCATTTGAACCACTGTGATTGAAGAGAATGTATTCTTCTTTTCCTTTACTTATCAAGTATGAAATTTTATATACAACCAAATCTTGTATAACGCAACACTTAAAATGCTATAGTTGATTTTTATGATGAATATTAAATATGCATACTAAATTCTGTTCCCATTAGTAAGACATATTGGTTGTTCTTTTGCAGGTCATGTGAAACTGACCGATTTTGGACTCTGTAAAGAATCAATACATGATGGCACAGTCACCCATACCTTTTGTGGTACAATAGAGTACATGTAAGTAGAACAGACAGTATAGGCTTTTCAGCTCTGAAGGTGTAATATATGAAATGTACTCCATCTGAACTGCAGTTTTTAAAGTTGGGAAGGGGTACCTCCTTTTTTCATTAATAGTATTTCCTTTAATGAAGAAAAGCACTTAACCCCAATACATAACTGAACTGGAGCGACTTATTTGGGTCCTGCTACCCAAGAGAGCGCTGGAATAACACTAAAACCTTACTTGCAACACCTATATGAACATTTGTTTCTTATTTAATTTGTCTGATGAGATTACGATTGAAAAACACAGTCAAAAGACTTTGAATTTATTGTGCACCACTCAGATATGTTGCTTCAAGACTTCAGGATCATGTGCTTTTAATTGAGAGGTCATCAACTTTATTTGAGATGGTTAAGAAATACATTTGTAGTTAATTTGTAGTTAATGTAGTTAATTTGTCCATTTTTGGATAATTTGCCAACAGAACTCTTGCAATGAAGTACTTATTAATGAAAATATTTTGTAGAAAATCCCTCTGGTTTAGGGAAACTTTATGTGCCTGTACCCCCTTTTGTAGAGTTTGAATAGTGTGGTGTTCTGTGCCAGTAGCATCCAGAGACGGTTCTGAGGAAGTTCTTGTGCTCTGGGCAGGTAAGGAGATCTCATGTGCTGCTGCCCTGTCCACAGAGCAGAATGCACACTGGAACAGATCTGTTAATCCCAGATTCTAAGACTCGTCCTTTATACTGGAAAGGGTTCACGCAATTAATCTAAATTTATTCTACAGTAGATTTTGCTTCCTAAAATAAATTCTGCATTCTGATTCTAGAAAGGTCCTATGTATGCGTTTACCATTGTTCTGCAACACACATGAGAATTATTTACATAAGAATAGCGTGACTACGAGGTAAGGTAGCCTAGATGCTGATTTACTACTAGATAGTTGTTTATGGATATGCACCTGTCCATGGTATTCTGATAATCCTCACTAAAAGTTGTTTAGAAGAGGAATACTAGAGGTTTATTGTATCTGGCCCTGAAGGAAAACTACAAGAAACCACCGTTTCACTTTCAGCTTTCATCGGTGTTCTGAAACGCTCTTGTTGTGGAAATTCTTGTTGTTGCCCCTTGATGCTTAACGCCAACAGGCTTGTGCCAGTACTTCCTGTAGAGGCGTGGCTAATCTTCCGCTCTCCGACTCTCTCTCTCTCAGGGCTCCTGAGATCCTCATGAGGAGCGGACACAACCGGGCTGTTGACTGGTGGAGTCTGGGGGCCTTAATGTATGACATGCTGACGGGAGCGGTGAGTGTCTCTTTATTTACACGGGGTGTGGTACGGTCTAGGGAGTCATGTGGCTCTACCTCCAAAAATGAATCGCAGAATAAGGCATTGTATTTTCTTGGGGGGGGGTAAAAGATGTCAGTGAAAGAAGCAAAATTGTGGGTGTAAGGATGTTAGTCAAGTGTTAGCCTCATCTCAGGTGAGGACACCAACCTAAATTGGTACCTCAGCAAACTGAACGGCTTGATCCCGCTGAGCTCCATTCTCTAGCGCTCAGTCTCGTAATAATGTACATTGAGAGCAGGAGGTAATTCAATGAGATGGGAGACTTGTTGGCCATCAGTCCTCTCTGAGCTCCATGCATAGTTGGGCATACCAGAACTTTATAGTATTGTTTTTACCAAGAAAGCTGTCTTGTCAGATGTGGAACATAGGCCCTAGTTAGTGTTTCTCTAAATGAAAGCAAAATACGATATTTTGTCACCAGAAAGGTGCACTTTTTTCTAACAATAAATGTTTACTTTTTGCTAACCTGTGTTCTTCAGCCACCCTTCACGGGCGAAAACAGGAAGAAAACTATTGACAAAATCCTGAAGTGTAAACTCAACCTTCCACCCTACCTCACACAAGAAGCCAGGGACCTTCTCAAAAAGGTAGGGAACTCTGTTTCTAGAGTGTTTTAATCCTGTACTGCCTATCGGAAACTGTTGTTAGTTAATACAAAAATTGGTGTAATTTACTTAGTTGATTTTTTCATTAAACCAGTCATCATTAGCTTGTTTTAACCAAGCATAAAACAATAAGAAGTTGTCACCTTCCATTGGTTAATTGCAACCTATTCAGCCTTGTGATCAGAATATTTACCGCTGGAGTGTCTTCTTGTTTCAGAGAGCGTAGTAGTTTGTCGTCATTGGCATGGCGATGTTTAACGTCAAGCCTTCGGACAATTTTGCTCAACGGTAGCCTATGTAAAGAAAAGACAGGCACTAGAACAGAACCCTGTGAGACGCCACAGGTGTAGCCTTTGTACCCTATTTGAGCATTGTAAACCAAGAATTGGCACCATCAGACAATCCCAAGAAGTTCTGAAGACATTCAGTCAGAATTAAATAATCACTGGTGTCAAATGCTGCAGTTGAATCTAAGTGAATAAGTGCCAAAGGCAGGTTCATGCCACGCTAGAAGCTTGTCATTTATTGCTTTCATAAGGATAATTCCTGCACAAAAACCTTCACGAACATTCTCAGAATCCTCATGCACTGAAACAAATAAGTGATAGTAGCTACTACTATCCAAGACTTCTACTATGGCTACACTAGTGTCAATCACTCCTAGATAAAATTTGTAGATTGTTAAATATTGCAGGTCCTGGGTTTGAGTCAATTGAGTACGTTTTAGGAGGTTGTACCATAGTAACCAGTTTTAAACAATTCCATATAAAATGGATTTGATGATCATGCTTGAAACATATCAGTGTGTTTATAGTTTTCTGGGATTTGTTTCATGCTCTGGGAAGGGAATCTATTGCAGTGGAGTTGATCGACAGGGGGCTTGTTACATTTGATGACAAAGGCCACTTCATTTGCATATG
Organism: Atractosteus spatula; assembly: GCF_055471065.1. NCBI lineage: Eukaryota > Metazoa > Chordata > Actinopteri > Semionotiformes > Lepisosteidae > Atractosteus > Atractosteus spatula. Next base: position 4,778,568 of record NC_142732.1, on the reverse strand, counting down.
TAGTGATTCTTATGCAGTGACACACTGCCGCTTCCCATGCTGCAGTGTGTCACAGTGACACTAATATGCTTACTTGCAGTTCCTGTCTCCCTTTGCAGTGCTTTAATCTTTTGCAATGCTTTTAAAACCTTGGATCCATGAGATGTATTGTAGCACGTTGTTTCATGTGTGTTCTCTGTACCCTCGTGCACATCATAGCGACTTAAGCTGATCTCAGTTGACCTCAACTTGGCTTTTGCAGCTGCTAAAAAGAAATGCCTCATTACGGCTGGGAGGTGGACCAGGAGATGCCACAGAAGTGCAGGTGCGTTTTCCTTCTCGTCTCTTTAAAGAGCTAGGGAACAGTATCTGGCGTTTTTGAAGGCCGTGTGCTGTGTCTCGCAGCTCCCTCTTTTTTGACTCGATGGGAAGTAGTCCTGTAAAGCATCAAGGTGCTTTAAGTACCTGAGTCAAATCAACCCCATTGAAAAAAGTCATTGCTGTTTTGTAGCCGTTTCCAGTAACCGTCTCATTGAGCCAGGGAAGACTTCAGTAGAGCTGTTGTTTCAATGTGTTTTCTTGTAGGCTCATCTCTTCTTCAGACACATTAACTGGGATGATCTCCTTGCCCGTAAAGTGGAGCCGCCTTTCAAACCCTTCCTAGTAGGTACCGCAGCAGTCTCGATGCTGCTTCAATATGGGATTGTTACGGTGACATGGAAAATACCAGGTTTTACCTGGTTAAATTCAATTCGGAGCTTAATACAAAAGCCCTGTTTTAATAGGAATTTAGCTATTAAGATGAAGGCCCGTAAAATTAGTCAGTGATCTCTTTGAGTCTAGAACAGTGGTCCTCAATCCTGGATCTCGGGGTCTACTGTGTCTTTATGTTGCAACTGATTGACCCCCTAATTACCAGTTCTAATTACCAGTTCATGTGATTAGAAATTATCTGCATCTAGGCCTTGGTTTGAAAAACTAGCCTAAACCGTATTATTTCAAATGACTTTTACGGGAATGACAGTTTACCATTATACCTCACACACATGAATGAGGGACGTTTTGAAAATGAGAAATTGGCACAGGGCTGATAATTACTCCATCAACCTTTTTTTGAGTTCAAAATTGAATTGAATGAAACAAACATGCTTAAAATACACAATTAACCAGCAAACACCGGGCTCAGGATTGAGAGCCACTGAACTAGATATTATCTCTAATGGACGCATCTGTAAAAAAATCATCCTGTTTCTTTCTGAAGTGTCACACCTTTCATTTTTAGGAACCATAACTCATCTCATCCTAGACTCTCTTGAAAAATAAGATATTACATATTAACCATTTTTCCTGTCAGAATTAAACCTAATTCCAGCCTCTGCAAGATGTCACTCAGCTGCTCTTTGCAAAGGATTCTGCAGTATGAGCAAACAAAATCGGAGAATCAAGAAACAGCTTGTTTTCTCTGTCTAACAGCAATCTGCCGATGACGTGAGCCAATTTGATTCAAAGTTTACAAGCCAGACCCCTGTAGACAGTCCTGATGACTCGACACTCAGTGAAAGTGCCAATCAAGTCTTCCTGGTAAGTCAACACATGCCCTCCATTAGTTTTTCTTGTATCATGTAGTTTTCTGTTCTGAATTCTTGAAGCTACCAGATTTCTCTTCTGTGATTTTGTTTTTTCCTTGTTTAGAAACTTCTGTCTTCCATCAGTTGTTCTGAGTCGCTGTAGCAATTTAGTCGCTCTTGCGATGCTGAGTTCTTGCCTTTCACTGTCTTTCAGGGGTTTACATATGTAGCTCCTTCGGTACTGGAAAATGTAAAGGAGAAATTTTCTTTTGAGCCAAAAATCCGATCGCCTCGACGATTTCTGGGAAGCCCAAGAACACCCGTCAGGTAATTGGCTTGAGGCAGAGGTTTCAGTCTCTGCTCACCGTTTTCTGGAGCACTGTTAGCACATATCTTGTAACACAGATGGAAGAAGATTCTTGGTTTTTATACTAAATGTAAATATCCTGTGGCCTCTGTGGAAGATGGGTAAAAATGGCGGAGGCCCATTTCAGGAAAAAAGGCGTCTAGATTGACATAAGGTGTCTCATGTTGAAGTGTACGTTGCTCGTTAAAGAATTTGAGATATGCCCACACCCTTGATCTGAGAAGACGGGAGAGATCCCAGGCAGAGGTGATATAAGGCTGTTGTTTTTGTGTCCCAGCCCAGTGAAGTTTTCAGGGGACTGCTGGCCGCGAAGTCCTGTCATTCCGGGAGCTCCCGCTGTCCAGGCGCCGACGGAATTCGCCATGGATCTGTCCGGAGTGGAACACATGGACGTAACCGCTAGCGGGGAGGCCTCAGCCCCACTGCCGATCAGGCAGCCAGCGGGCGCCGGCGCCGTGCCCTTCAAAAAGCAGGCCTACCCCATGATCTCCAAAAGGCCAGAACATTTACGTATGAATCTATGACCTTCAGCCAGCTCTAGGGTTTGTTTGGTTTTTTTTTTTTTAAGGACGCTAGAAAATAAAATCGTGACGTGCCCCCACCAGCTGCGCCACCGACTCCCCTCCAGACAAGCATGTGCACAGAGGAGCCCGAGTGTGTGAGACAGGGGCTGCAAGGGGTTCTCGCCTCACCGCACACCCGTTCAGATATATGCTCCAGTTGCCTCTGATCAAGTGTGAGGATGTTTTGCAGACCGGGCCTGAATGCTGGACTTTTTTTATTTTATTTTGTAAAACCATTGTAGCTCATAAGAAGAAGAAAAAAAAACGGGAATGAGTTTCGGCTGAGTCCACTCCACCTCTTATTGACTGGATGAGAATTATGTGCCGGGGCCCCATGTCAGTTAATATAATGCTGTTAATGAATTGCTTCCACTGAATGCTTGAAGTTCTCACAGTATTACTCTGAACGTGGCATTGCTTCCCCCATCAGAATAAAATCACTTTAACGAAACTGTAAAACAAAAATGGACTCCCTTCATTAGTCAGGGATTCTTCATAACTGTCATCTTGTGAGTTGTTTGCAAAAAAGGGATGCAGTTGGTATACTGAGTTAATGAAACGATATATTGTAGTCACAATAAAATAAAAAGTTAGTTTTACTTTTTTATATACTTTCCTGTTTAATCACGTGAATTGATTTCAGCTGTATTTTTCCGATTCGTGAGCTCAAAGATTTCTTTTTTTTTTTGCCTTTCACGCGATGTTTGAGAAGAGGTGATTCGCTTAACATCCAGCCCTGCTGAGTCAGAAATGCTGCAGATATTTTGGCATGAACAAATGGCTGGGATTGGTAGGTGGTAAATGTGTGACTTGTATGATGACATCACAGTAGAGAACAATTGGACTTCGTTGTCCCAAGAGCTGTTGGTATTTTTTTCGAACTGGTCTAGAACAGCACCCTGTGAGCTATGCATTGACTGTTTTTAATGCTTTTGTGTGATAAATGATACTGGCAACCTTTCTAGGTGGTTTTAAGTCTTTCCAGAAGTACTGAAAAATTATACTGAAGTTGCAGATTGATTGAGGCTCTTGGATTTAGATGTTGTGTGCACTCCTTATGGAGTGAGAGCAGCTGAACATCATTTGACAGCTTGAACTGACCAATAATTTACGTTAATCGTAAAACGTATTGGTTTTGGGGAATCTCCTTTCTGCATACAACGTCAAAATGGCAGGGGGCGATGAGTGCTGTTTCCGAAGGTTTTTTCTTTTAAGCCTTTTTTTTTTAAGCAGCCCCCTCTTATCTGATTTAGAAATCTTTACAGACAACCTTAAGCTGTAACCAAATCCTTAATGCTGCCTTAAAAAGTATTCTGATAAGTACTAGCCATTTTTCCCCCCCCCCCCACATGTAACCAAAAGTAATGTGTATTTTTCTGTTTGCAAGGTATCAGTATAGAATAATTGCTAGACTGCTATTTCTCTGTGCTCGTGAGCTTTGAACAACCGTCCGTAGTAAGACGTGGATTTGGTCTTAAGCATTTCAGTGAGACTGTGATTGAAGTATTTATTTTCTAAGCTGAGCCATTAGGAGAAAAGCCATAAAGAAGCCCTGTACTGTACACAGAACTTGGGAGGAGATGAGTGTTTTTCCTAGATCAAATATCATATTGTGAAAGGGGGTAATCGCATTTTCTTACACTTTTAGAGGAAACCTGAAAAGTGATTGGAAAGAAGGTGTCATAACTGAATAGGGTATTCCAACAGTCAGATCTCTTTCTAAGCTTTTTTTTGCCATTTCCCGATTTTGTGCCCTAGTGGTGAAAATGTAGAAGAGTAGTTTTTCATATACAGGCAGTATGAATTAGATCGTCATTTGTTTTTGGTAGGCATTTGTTTGTTGAACGTTTTGCCCAGTTGGCATTAGGCCACTTTGCAAAATCTGCAAACCATTTAGAACACAATGTCCCAATCCAGGAATCTGAGATAACTGAGGTCCCATATGCTTGAAAATGGTTGCAGAAAAGCTGTCGTGGTTGAGCACAGAGGGTCATTCTCACCCCTTCCTCAACATCATATACGTGAGGTCTCCATCACTGACCTTTTATTTTAAAAAAATGGGTGAGGCTTCCAAGTGGCAGAACTGGTCAAACGCTCACTGGAGGGCAGAATGGCATGTTTGATCTAGGCACCATGGGGATCAAGCGTGTTAATGTTGCGGGTCAGCTGTAAACAGGATTCCTGAGGCAGCAGCGTACAATTGGTACAGCACCAATTGCAGTTAGGCTAGGATTAGTCAGCCACAGCAGCTCTTGCAGGTTCCCAGGTGCCTGCAAGCATGCAGGGTGGTCAACAAGAGGTGTGGCCCTCCCACAGTCAGTGTTAAGCCTTCTATACCATGTGGTAAGAGCAGTGGCTCGACACTTGATTAGTTCTGCCTGCGTGTGGCTGCAGTGTTTGTAGCCATGAGCCTTAACATGAACTGTCCACCCAGGTGCGTGTTATATAAAGAAAGATCATGTATACAAGATACAATCAGAAACTTATTAAAGTATTTGTTGAACATACTGTAACTTTGTGTATGCAACTCATTGAGCTCCTACAGATCAAAGCTTTGATTAAAAGTTTTCCCTTTATCAACATTTCTATAATGTACCAGGAAGAATATAGAATTGTTTTCCTCTTCCTGTTGGTGGAACTGTTTATACATAGCAGTTTTGCAAGGTTCCTACTAAACTTGCTAAAACTCCATTGTCGTATGAAAGACTTGATACATTTAATGAATTATGAAGAAAGGGAAAGCTCTTGTTTTTTACTCGATGCTTAACCAGTAATGGTATAATCAGATTTATTATACCGATTGAAACCCTTGCATCTACAAAGTCACTGTTTATTTTAGACATCTGATGATTTGACTGATTCTAACAGATATATTTTGCTATTGAATGTATTTTAGAATAATAAACCCTAATTTTCATGACCATTCTTTTTTTCAAGATTTATTCCATAGACCTCCGTTCAGTACCTCTGACTCCAATGTAGATGTCTAAATGTGTTCTCATGGGTTATATCCCGAATCATTCAAAGGACAAAGTCCTAGTAAGTGTGCAAAAATCATAATACCCATATGCAAGTACCACTCAGATTGTTAACCTGAAGTATAATAAGGTGTTGAAATTAATAATAAGTGTAAAAATGCTGAATTACATGTTTTAAATATCCAAGTTTATTCATTACAGTCACTGATTGCAAGTCAAACTAAAATCCTTTTGCTATGAATTCTGAATGCTTTCTTCTAAGAAGTTATATTTAACATTATAGGAAGACAGCAGTCTATAGAGATGTGAAGTGTTTATTCTTAAGAATATTTCACTATTATGCAGAAAAAGTCGCGTTAAAATCTGTTTTGGTTTATTGATGTTATCAATCTAAGGCCGAAAAATGATTGTAGCAGTTAAATACAGTATCATTATCCTTAATTTTTTAATTGAAGTGGTACTTATCACCTTACAGCACTAAAGCTCTTCTCTAGCTCTTTAGTTCATACTGGCCTTATTTAAGGTGGCTTCTGGTTTTGTGTTTTTGGTTATTCAAGAGGGGTCAGAGGTTTGCAGAAATCAAGTGACTGTCAATATAGATTCCAACTGGAATTGCATCTCCGAAGAGTTGCATCTCTGTGCTCTATACATGAGGATGACTGGTCTGGTTACTTAAAGCAATCTGCTGTTATCCTGTTGTCAGAAAAGAATTAGAAATGTATTATGCATGTAAATTTAGCAATAAATGAGGCTGCGATCGAACGGCTCTGAAGTTGGAGTGGTACTGTCAAGTTTGCTCATCCCACAGCGCAGTGTGTGTCAGTGTGTGTAGATATCCTGGATTAACTTCTCATGTGTTTCAAATGGTAGGTGGGATAGACTAGTTCTTTCAAGTTTGGTTTTCTTGTAAGCTTTTAAAAAGTCATTCTAATTAAGTGTTGAACCAGCTCTCAAGACAGGTTACCAGAAATTAGAGTGGTAGTACCTCATCCATAGGTATGAACTTTTTCGCAATGATATTGACTGGTCCCAGTCAGGCTTTTTAGCTTTGTATCGTCTTCTCGCATTGTAAAAGTATCCATTAAACAATTTAATCTCCTTTACATTATTTTAAGCTTTGAAAATCTGTAACACTTACATTTATTATAGGTCCCTCTTGAACTTTGCTCAAATTTGTAGTTACTACTTACTGTGAAATGTTTTATTTATTCAAGTGCCATTCTCTTTATTTTCCCTATTCTACATCCAGCGCACTATGCAAATTATCTGTATTTATTTGTAAAGATTCTAGTAGCTCTGCTGTGCATTAAACAATCACAAAAGAAAATAAAGATGTTCTTTTAAAGTTGCAGAAATATTTTTTTATTATATTTGTTAGGGATTTTTTCATTTTTGGTCAATTAATCTTTGATGTTTACAAATTGCAAATAACTTGAAACACAGCAGCTATTGTATTTTTTTTCAACTTTTACAACCTTTGTAAACTTTTCGATTTGTAATTACCAAGCTCAGAATATGATCTTTTTCCACTTTTTTGGTCCTTTTGTTTTATATTTGGTTGTGCATCGAAGCAGGACTGTAAAATTGAGTAATAGAACCTGCTATGTAAAGTGTAAACTTTGAATATATTAAATAAGGATTCACAATGCTTTTAGTCAGGGGTGTACTTTGATACTAAATGGAAGTATAGTGCACAGATGACTCACAATAGTGAAGATCATCTTCACATGCTTTTAACTTGTTTAAAAGCATCTTTGTTGGTAATGTAGGGTCTTTGTGTCAATGCATACTGACACAAAAATGTACATTCTGTGCCTTTAAAAATGCATATATTGCCAAGTGTTTGCTTACAATGTCTGAAATGGCACCCTGTACTTTTACTAAATGACTGCAGCAAGTGCTTCTCACTTTAGATTTGGAATTACCTGTATTAGTATATAGGAAGCTATATTAATTTTGTAGATTGACGTAGGCATACCTTTATAGTCACTGTGTTTGGCTCAACATTGTTTATACTCCTAAACATAATCTGTTCTTAAGTGTTTGAATGTTGATGAAATGTGTTATTGATATGGTCGTGGCTACAATGAACAAGTAATTGCTGATTTGGGGGATGGAGCTGTTTCTTCAAATGTGATTGTTCTTGAAGAGCTGCAGATAAAATGATTTTTTTAGATGCTATTTAGAAATTATTTCTTGTCTGTTTTATGTTTCTCTTGTCGAGTCACAACTTGAGGTATTTCAGATAGGCTTGGTGTCAACTACCAGTCAACATAAAGAATTTTGAGATTTGAATACGTAAACTATGCTATTAATAAAATCCCATTTTCTCAATTTTACTACTAATGAAATTGAAAGCCAACAAAAATACAGAGTGCAAGCTCTGTATAGTTATCCTTTCCAGAAGGTATTGGCATCTGAATGACCAAAATGAATACTTTAATCTGTTACGTCTGATGTTTTCTTGTTACCTTTTCATAGAACTTACTCCTTAGTAAATCATTTGGTAAATATCTTTAGTTGATGGTGATAATATTTCTTCTCCTCTTGTGGCAAGCCTAGTTTTAAACTGTAGCTTAAAATGTTGCCTTCAGTTTTCAAACACTGTATAAAGAGCTGGAGAATTCTTCTGAACTGTTATTCCTGGAAGCTGTTAATGGTGCTTATTTTTTGGGAAAGGAACAAAGCAAAGGCTCTGAATAATTAGTGATGTGTGTGAAAACCAGTCAAACAATGCTTCTCTTAAACCCAAATGACATTTGAAGCAACAGCTTTAAATGTAACTCATCTATGGTCTATGCTTTCTAGGTTAAGTTTTTTTTTCTCCAAGGAAATGAGTATTTAGTTGCTGCTTTGGGGAGTAGAACAGAGCCTGTACGAAAGGCAACAGAAAAATATGTACAGTGCCACACTTAGGAGTCTTAAGACTTAAACATCTGATTTTAAGTGAACACCTGTAAATAGTAAAGTTAAAAATGATTAAATCTGTTCATTACTATCTCCAAGGTTTGTGTAAGAACTCCCTTTATTAAATGAAGGAAACATTTTTGTTTTTCATGTTTTTTTCTCATCTGATCTTTTAGGATACACCTTTGTGAAAGAATCAACTGCTTTTTTACAAATAGTCAAACCATAACATTTTGGAAACAAATTTCATGTCCTTTATTTGAGAAAAGGTAATGCAAAAATAATGGGAAAATCAAACCTTAAATATTTCATATGATATTTGATATTTCATTTGATATTTTTAATAACAGCATAATGGAGTACAATAATGAAATAGGTATATGATGTATTCTTTGGTTGTTGAAACTTGAATTGTAATAGTTCTAGTTGTTATACTTCATTTAGCTAGTTTTAAGTTATTTTGCATATGAGTGTATAAACAATGGCAGAAACCCTGAACATTTTTACAGTTCATATATAAAGCTCTGAAACAACACCCATGTTAAATCAAAAAAGTTCAGAAAATAGCCACTGCAATCATTTCAGCTCATGCAGAAAAAAATCTAATTTTTGACCTTTATATTACCATAATTTCATATTTAAACAGTACAAAAACTCAATATTCTTTATCTACACTTATACTGGGGTGTTCATTTAGCTTCCCTGTAATACTTGAAATTTCTACAACTGTCTCAAAGCCACTCATTAAAAAAAATGACTACTCCAAAAGCTGTAACAATGGGCAACAAATCACAAGACCCCTGTCTTTGGCCACTCTTTTACTGTTCTGGGGGCAAAGACAGAAAATCTACTTCAAAGTTACACAAAAAATACAAAAAGGTATTGCATCAGTGAACTGTGATAGAACTTTTTGATAAGGTTAAGTGCCCCACAAGTGTTTTGTCTGGTTATAAAACCTGTAATTAAAATATTGTGCATACTTTTAAAAAATATTTAAATATGTTGCTACTGTCAAAAATATTTTTAGGTTCCCAGGTCTTGAGTTTAGCAAGCCTGAAAAAAATATGTACTACAGTCATCAGAATTGTTTTTTAAAAAAAACTTAAATCCCTAATCATCCATGTGAAGTACAGCAGAATTGAAATGTGAAAGGTGAATGCAAAGTCCTCATGCCTGCAGAAAGAAAAAGTCCCCTTTTGTATTTTCTAGATGGGGGATACTGAAATCTGCATTTGAAGAAAAAGCAGCACCAATCTAAGAGTTTTTTTAAGGCTGGTACAAGCCCCAAGAAATTAAAGTCAGCATTTTTTTTCACTTACGTGAAGGTCCCATTCAGATTCCGAAGACCTATGACAACAACACAGATGAAATATCCCCCAGATTGTGTGGTCTTGGCCCCTGCTGACTTTTTGTGCTATATACATGCTAATTTTCTTAATCCTTTTGCGTTCAAGTCCTTCAGTAGATCTGTAAGTAAGGGGATGTTGCACCATCTTTCCACTTGTGGACTTTATCAGTGATCACAGTCCGACACAATGGACAGGTCTTCTCACGATTAAACCACAGCGAAATGCATTCATCGCAGAAAATGTGCTGTGAAAAAGGAACAGCGAAGTAAATGGGTTAGATGTTAAGTAACTACTAGGTAAAATATCAGCACGTGAGCATAAACATTCTATGTAATTTGCATGCTATTTGATTTTGCTTGGGATTGCACTGAAATTGTGGCGTACCACTGCCTTTAAGCATAAACATTGAAGTAGGCACCTATTTCTTCCTCTTCTCCCTAGATTACTTTAGGAACAGAGATGTGTAACCCTCACCCTCATGGGCCAGTGTTCCTCAGGTTTTACTTTTCAGTTATCAACTGATTACGATGCAAAAAAAAAAACAGGACGTCTGATCCAAATACCTAATTCAAGCTGTGAGCTGGAAAGAAACCAGAAGATTCTCTGGCCATTAAAAACCTGCCCTAAATCACTTGATTTTCCAAGAAGAGTAACCCTCCATGCTTGGGGAGAAATGGAAAGTGATGACTTTAAGCCGCCACTAACTTAAGAATTTAAGGCTACGCAGAACCAGTTATTTGTGTAAAACGAGTTGGCCGACACGATGGATCAATTTGGTCAGAAAACGGACGGCTGGACAGTCAGGTGGCTGCTTTTACGGTTCCTGGAAAATCTGCAGAAGCGGGGCTCAGGTATTCAGACGCATTCCGTTTAGCAGGTGGGAGGTCTTTCACCGCCGGCTCGCCTCGGGCCGTACCTGGCAGAGGAGGACCCGCGGCTGCCTGAACTCCGCCTGGCAGATCGGACAGACGTCGCCCGCCTCGCTGCACTGGCTCTTCGTGGCCGCTACTCCGTTGTGCTGCAACAGAATCCACACAAGGCCAACTTCTAAATCAACGCGTGAGGCAGTTTGGACTTGCTCTTAGTCTAAAAGCATAGGAAAGGGTTTGTTTTTCATAAGCTCCTAAATGCCTCCTTTGTGAAAAGCGCATGGCCTTTCCAGTAATACCAGTAATGTATAGTGTGTGTGTATATATATAACTAATACAGCTATATTAGTGTTAAACAAATTAGGTAACGGGTATTAGGGGAAACCTAACACACCACCCATTAGCTATAGACACCTTTTTATTTTTACTTGTAAAATCATTTTTCCCCCCACAAGGGCTTTGAAAAAAAACACTATTAATATTAAAGTTTAAACAAGCCACAATAACAGTGTAGGCAATGCATTTTAAATAGTTATGGAAATTATCTTTCACCTCCTCGCTGAAAAAGATCCGGAGCATTTTATGAAATGATTCCCACTGGCCGTATAGTCCAAGGAGCTGGGGAGAGAAGGGACGGATTTTAAGAAGTCTGAAGTTTGGCATCGCACATCTTGCAACATCAGTGCAACTAGCCATCAGCATTTACCCCTGATGTACCCCTGTGTCAACTAGGAAGGATACAAACCAAAGCAACATGCAGACACATGGTTAAATTTATTTGGATCCTTAGAAGGAATATTTAAGGGTTTTCCTTACAAAGTGTGCTGTTAGATTTTAATATTACCTTTAGTATGAGGTAGACCAAGGCTAGAAATATCCCCAGTGTCAATCCTGTCGAGCCGTCCACTTCCTGATAGGTTATCAGGTAACGGAACCACATAGGGACAGGGACCACCGTCTGGTAAACCTGGCCCATCTCCTCTGTCAGCATGTACCACCGGCCCTGAGAAACAAGCCAAAAGACATCCTTGATAAAAGTAACATGCTGACGCGAGATGGATTTACCTTCTTCTGAGAAACAGTCACTTACCCGTGATCTGAAAGCCAGAAGGCTGGATGGCAAGAACAGAATAAGGCACTTCAGTCCCATGAATATGAACTTCAACATGAAGTTCGTCACTCCTACAGCCCATAAAACGTCCCAGAACCCCAGGGATTCAATGCCAGGATTGGCAAAGATTAAGCTGTAAAAAAACAACAACAATGAATTAAAAACCAGGGAAGTGAATACTGTGAAGAAGGGTTTTTTTTTCAGATGTACTGGAATATGTAACTTTCTTTCCCCCCCAGCCTAAAGTACTTATCTATGGTACAAGTCATTTGATCCCCTTGAATCGTCCCCTCTGCTTCAGCTTTCAAGTCCTCCTCACCAGTAGTAAAGGGTCTCAGCCTGGAACGTGTAATACAGAAGAAGGCTTGAAGCTGTCAGGAAGAACAGCAGCCACGCACACTCCAGCGTGGAACGGCGCTCCTGCGGAGAGGTACAGTAGACACAGAGAGAGCGACGGCTAATTCAGTCGCAGCTTCACAAAAACATTGTAGCGTCTCCTAGCAAAGAATGATCATTTAACTGGGAGACAGTCGTATTCATTTGCATTGTTTTGCGGGCAAACGTACCTGCAAAAACACTTGGTTCTGAATGATTTTATTTGCATACAGAAAGGTTGTCAGCAACCCAACGCCTACAGCTATACCTGTAATAGAGTAAGTAAATATTAGGTTCACCTCAAAGTTCATAAACCAGCTCAAAATATCCTCTGAAATTAGTGGCTTACATTTGGAATGACTTACAAATTGAGCAAAATAGCGAACCCGCATACATTGTTTCAAACTTCGATTTGGTTTGTAGGATATGTGGGGGGGACTTTAATACTTTTCGATGAGACCTAAATCATTAAATCTAATGTCCGTCGTTAACAATCGTTTGTCGTTTGCCCACTTGTGCATTGTAACCCACTGCAATGTAACTACATTGATCTGCGTGAGCAGTAGTGTTAACCTGTGTACTGAGGTGCAGGCAAAAAGAAAAATGATGAATCATTTTCTTTTCGGTCAGAAAAATGTAAAATATTTAAGATGGCTAAAAATGTGACTTCAGCTACATTAGCATACTTGTCCATTCCTTTACTGAGAATCAGCTGTAGTCCCTGTTGAAGTGGATAAAGGAATATGTCCTAGAACTATGACCATGCAAGCTGAACATGAATGGAGCAGGCAAGCTCATCTGGAGCTGTAAGATCGTGCACACTGATATTGAAACTAATGCTAATAGTATGGTTCTGAATTTGAACAAAAAAAAAACTGACAGCTGTAGCCAACGATGAAATCAGAACTCAGAAACTGCCCAAAAAAGAAAGCACGAGACCACCATACATTCTGGCAATACCATGAGCCAGTTAGGGCTCTGAATCCTGTGTTGAGCTGGTGATGAGACACGAGAACAGAGCACCCCAGGGGGTTACTCCCGTTACTTAACCCCTGTCATCTCTCAATGATTCTCAGCCCTGGTCTTGAGGGTGTACTCTTTCTGATGGTTTGTCCACTGCTCGTTCATGCATGTCATTTATCTGCATGCCTCTTTAGATATTTCTGCAGGTAATCAATAAGAAACACCCTCATTTATATTATTTGCAACAACTTCAGCACACAGAAATTCATACAATCTCTCAGCCTGTTAAGAACCTGTTACTTTATTTCTAACTACAGTACAACACTCTTAGGGGTGATTTATGATATACAGGCTGGAACGACAATCTATCATTCCTAGAATTAACATTTTTTTCCTTCTGCGTAGTCCAAATCTGTACGTCGGCTAACAGGTCTGACTGAGGATTGGAACATCTGCAAACCTATTTGTCAGAGCTAAAAGAAAAGCTGAAAACGCACCTAAAATAGAAAATTGAAATCTTTTTACCTCAGATTAAGTGCATGGCCAGAACAGGAAACACATAAAAGAGCTGCCCAGGACCAGGCTTGGAAACCACAATACAAACTACAATCAACACTGGGGCCACCTGTCGAGCTGAAAGATCACCTATGCTTCAGGTCAGTAGTTTTAAAGATGGAACAGAATTAATATAATAATGTATACATTGCTGGATCCGCTCGCTTAGCAGATAGCGTGTATCATTTCTTTCTTGCGTCTGACCCTTTTTAACCCCAAAGCCACAGACCCGACATTTTGAAACATCCTCACATGAATAAGCTACTATCGACTCTTAGTGCAAACGCAATTATGATGATGCAGTGTCGCTGCCATGCATCCAAAAGCCGGAGAGGCTGCTCGGAAAGTTTATTTTAGAGCGTCAAGGCATACCCAGGGCGTGCTGAATAACTAGTTTGGCACAAACGATGACGATAAAAGGGAGGCTTTTCTGGACCCATCGAAAGAGGTAGCGCAGCTCCGAAAGGGAACTACTGGGCTCCCCGGGTTCCGGATCGGAATCTCCCGACTCGGGTTCGAGCTCGCTGCGCGAGTGGGGGCGGCCGTGGCCGTGGCCGTGGGAGTGGCCGTGGCCGTGAGCGGCGGTCCTGGGTCGCCGGTTCGCCGGCCTCCCGCTGGGCTCTCCGTGGGCACAGGAGATGGGAATGTGCACCTCTTCGGGCTGCGAGGAGCCGGGGCTGCCCGCAGCCGGGCTCCTGGTTAGCGGCTCCGCTTGGAGAGTTAGAGATAAGCCATTGCCCGCCTGAATGTTAAGCTCGTTTGAGTTAGTCTGCATTACAGTGGGCGATTCTTTCAGTATCGGCAATGTTCTGGACTCGACAGAACCTCTCCTGCAAACACACCAAGAAATAAGCGAAATTAGAGACAGCTACCGAACATCCGTGCTGACAATTCCCGAACAAGGACAGGCGACGGATGCAGATTACTCCTTTCAAAGCTGATTAACAAGCGATGCATTTAAAAATCTATTCCAGGGATTTAATTGCGACCCACTTTCGTGTCCGGCACTGTTGACATTAAACAGCAGAGCAACTCGCACTAGACTACTGACGCGTGTCTTTTCCGTACGTCAGACCTGCGCGAATAAGGCTGACACGTAAAGAGTCAGAAATAAAAACTCGTTTGTCGCCTTTCACCGTTACAAAATGTAGAATTTTTTAAAAAATGTGTACCTGAAAAATCTGATCAAATCCGAATGACCTAGACTTGCTGTTCCTGGAATGCAGAGTAACGAGACGTATGTGTTTGTAATAACTTTCTATATTTAGTCCACGCATGGTAATAATAATTGTTTATGCATTGATCAGACGCTATGCTGTTCCGTCTTTTACTTTAAAAATACTCAGATGAACTTGTGAATTTTAGATGACCACTGCTCCAGCTGTTTTGTTTTGTTTTTTAAAAAAGAATCACCTGTCATGCTGACTCCGGAGTTTCATCGTGCGCCGTCAGCACCTTTCTAATAATAGATTCGAACCCCATCGAGCGAAACAAAACGAAAATAAAAAGTAAAAAAGAAAAAATAGCTAAAGCAAAACTAACTAAACCACTCCACTACCGTCCCGCAGACATCTTTCAACTCAGATTAAACGTAACGAAAAATGGGTCAAAGGTGAAAGGGCAAAGAGGAAAACGCTTTCTGTGTATTTATTTTTATTCTTTCTGATCTGTTCTGACTAAAGCTTTTTTACAGAAATTCAGACACGTCGGGAAGATGGATTTCTTTAAAAAATATTGGCGGAACAATAACGACGAAATTGAGTTTACACCGGCTAACATCTACGTAGTCGTGACAGTTGCTATGACAACGTAAACTATCCAGTTCAAGGGTAGGTGGGTGCTTTAAATTTAAAATTAATGATTCTGTGCAAACATGCGCTTTTTTGTACACTCATCAGTATTCTACCTACCTTGCCGCCGTATTTTGAACAATATATTAACACTTGCAAGTGATTTCCCCTTTTTTAAGCCCGTGGAAGGAACATTTTAGTAACTGAACTCTGTGTTAAGTCTTTACAATATGGAGGAAAATCGGTTTATCAAACTCTTGTTGTGTGAACATGTCCTTAAACGTCTTTTGACATGTGCGAAGAAATAATAGCTTACAACGCTTAATACTCCTACAGAGTTCATACAGGGTCATGCACAGTTTGTGTGTGAATTGTAACTTATTTTTAGTGACTTTGGCTAGCACGACCACCGATACATGTAAGTTTGTCTGACGTCCGGTTTTGATGGGAAATATCCGGTGAGAAGTCATTGATTAACATAATTCGCAATTGTTAAAGTTTTCTAGCGAATCGTGTGGGTGGCTACAGCTACTAAACACAACTTTAATGTAAAATATATTATGTATTTGTATATCAGAAGCCATAGCCCACAAGAAGAACAATAGCTTGATTTTCAAATGGCAGGCATTTTGCTCTACAGCAAAAGTTTCTCTTGATTCTTAAGTTATTTTTTTATGCAATATAAATAGTAATATTAAATATTTTTTATGTACAATTTTCTGAACCTATTAAGTCTGCCAGCAGATACATCACTTATAACAGATACCTAAAACAGTAAGTTAATGTAGTGATTCCTCTGATCCTAGACTACGTCAAAATGGAAACGGGAGACGGGTCAGTTCTGCCCCATCTGCAGCCCCTGGGAAATCATGGCTTCCACACGCCCTGGCTGGACTCCTGCCTTGGCGATACGCTGTTACCGGACAAACCATGGCATAAGTTAAGTGGGTGCAGCTGCAAAAGCTCAACTAGAGTTTGCAGCTCAGTTTATTTGTCATGTGCACAAGTGAATGTGTGTTTGCTCCCATGCAAAAACATTAAGGAAGCAACCAACCCACACAACAGCACAACAACAGCGGCAACATCGTCAAGGTGAAATTACTCTCAACTTAGAAGAAATGCAGCACAAGCAGTGTGCAAGAAGATGCCTCTAATTCTAGAAATACATGCCTTTATGCTCTTACAATGCTTACCAGAGGGCAGGGGAGAGAAAATGTTATCCTTAGCAATATTCCCTGCCTTCCTGAGACAGCGAGTTGTAGAAATGTCCATAGTAGAGGGGAGTTGTACTCCAGTAATGAACGGGGCTCCCAGTGATCTTTGTAAGTATCTTGTGGATGGTGTCAGGTTTAGTGTAGACTGTTCAATGAGATTTCCTGTAAGGAGTTTTGATTCCTGTTTACAATGGATCTCATCACAGTTTTCCTCCCTCTCACAGGTTTATGAAAAGCTCGGGGCAGCCCTTGCCAAAGAGGTTGAATCCCACCTGAAGCAAAACCCACAGAGCCAGCTCCCTCTGGGCCTTCTCGGTGGACACTTTTTAGAGGACTACTTGGGTGGTTTCCTCCATCAGACTACACAGATGGTCAGTGTGAAAGTTATCTTGAAAACACCCATAAACCTTGAAAACTCTAGGAATATGTGATGTAACTTACTTTGAATATTACTTTCTATAATAATCCTAATGCCGTACAAGAAAACTATATTTTCACACAGTACACTGTTGAGTTTTGCATGTTATGCTGCTGTAATTGGGTGTGCGTACACTTAACATTTATTTTTTTCAATGCAAAGTTTGTTTTTTATATTCTCTTCATCATATCATAACAATGCTATTTTATTTTGGACATAATGAGTTGATTGCCTTCCTTTGTAAACTATCAACAACACGATTAAAAGGGGTGTGATCATTTTTGAATGCTCAGATAGCTGGTTTCATCTTCCTTGCAGTGTTCCCTCTCTCTGTGTGAGAGTGAGACAGCTTCTTTGGAGTATGAATCCCTCAGGCAGCTGGATGCACTGTGTGAAAGAGCAGTGGAGAGCAGCTGCTGTCCCAGAAGACCTGGTAATGAGTCACAGCAAAGTCAAGAGATTTCTTAGGGCTCCAGACAATAGGATTGTCTTTGGCACAGTCTTTCAGGAGCAAAAAAGCTTCATTTTGTCATTATCACCATTGCTGGTATTTGATGTAGTAGAATCACACATTTTGTCATTATTAACATATCTATTGGACCCATTTAGTTCTTACTTTACGAGGTTATTGGAAGGATGAAATGAAAGATGAACAGTGTTGGGAATGAGCCATGAGTATGACCTGTCGGCTGTGTTTAAACAATAAAGAGGAAACGTCTAACTGGTCATTCAGACACAAACCTAAGATAAGTCTATCTTGTTTTATAATTATTGATTTTTTCATTTTTTAATCATCTCCTTTAAATGGCCATCACACGATCAGAAATAAACCAGAGGCACTGAACTTATATACTGTATTGTTCATGTTAAAGAATAAATTGACCCACCTGCAAACCATAAGCCTAAGAACACAAGGAAGTTCACAACTGAGGGGAGTCCATTTGGCCCATTCAGCTTGTTTGGTAGTTAGTAGTTAATTGATCTCATCCAAACGTTTCTTAAAATATGTCAGTTTATCAGCATTTAACAAAATGGCTGATTAGCTAGTTCCATACTCCCACAACCTCTACATGCCAGGCCCAATTCTCTATGGCATTCTGTTTGGTAGAGGTGTTTTGTTTGCACTCAGTTTGAAGCTGGCATTAATTATTGGGTTTGAAAACAGCAACTGGTGGGTGAGTCAGATTTTCAATTGAGTGCAAAACTAGTAAATTGTTTCTGTGCCAGTATAAATAAATGCGTATATAAAGGATTTCCTGTGATCAAAAGCATCATAATCTTTACAGAATATTATCTCATGAACGCATGTAATGTATCCAATGTCTTTACTCAGATCTTTAGTGAAGAGCTCCAGATTAAATACGTCCTTATAAATCACTATGTTAGTGTATACTGTATCTCATTCACTCCATCTATTAATGATAAATTGCTTACACTGAGGAGGTTCAGGCAAGCTGAGAGCATACTTGGTGGGACTGAGAGCACACTTTGTTAATGAATTATTTTTTTTTACTAGATAATACTGCAAAAATCTTCATTTCACAAGTATACTGTTATTGCAGTATAAATGCTTTGACAACCAATGGAATGCAGGACAAGCAGTGTCGAGGTGACTTACAACAAAAGTGTTTTTTATATTTGTTTTGCATTTTGATACAACTGATGCATTTTCCCACAGATGGTGACTACAGCTGTGTGAGCCAAGAAATGATGCATTTTATTAAAGATACCTACCACATGGTCACTTCAGAGATGGAACAAATGCTGGCTCTGGAGGAGAAAAAGCAAAAAGTATGTCCTAATTGTTTTTTATGTTTGTTGAAGGTTTGTGTCATACATATACAATGATGATCTTTACGCACAAGTCAGAACCTGCATTACAGTAATTGGAATGTATTCTTCATTCTTCATTCTTTATCTTGCTCTTTAAAGCTTTCTGTAATGTCGTTCAGATCACAGTCTTTAGCCTTTAGTCCCTGCCTTTGCTGTCTGTTGTCAGTCCCAAACAGTATTCCCAAGTTGTGTGCAGTTTATTATTCATACAATGTAACCAGAAGTGCACATATAGTGAACATGTTCAGAAATTTCAAATAGTTGTTTGATTTGCATGGACTACATTTCAATTTCTATTGACAAAGACGTTTTGGACTTCAGAGCTCTGTCTAGGGCCAGCAAGATCATTACTGACCATGAACCTACACTCCTATCCACACCTTATACATGTTTGTCCTTTATGAAACCTTAATTTTAATGTAATTTAATTGTACTTAAAATTTCATTTTGTTTTTTAATGATATTTCTTTCAAATAAGAACAATAAATTACATACAATACTTCAAAGTGTAACTGTATTCATTGTGTAACTGTAATGCAATTATGAAAAAAAACATTTTTAAAACAAGACAGTGATGCACCTATTAGTTTTTGTTAATGTATCAATTCCTTTAGGAGGCCCTAAAGTTTAACTCCACTGAAAGTCCATCTGCTTGGGCTTCAATGGCAAGGAGACGTCCACATTCTGTGGAGAGTAAAGATCTGCATCTTGCTACCCGGAGAGGGTCTGTTTTCCAGTTAAAACCTAAAGGTACTGCTGAGAAACACCAGTTTTTGTAATTAGATCATACTTTATCAATTATACAAGCAACTTAAACCGATGAATATCCCACAACAGAGAAGAGGTAATGAAAATCTAATCAGACTAACAGAACAATGGCTGAGATGCAGAAATTAACAGTGCAAAGTGACTTTGCATGGAGTGGTCTAACAGAAAGATCAGAAAGATCTAACAGCATGATACAGTAACGTGCTAGAAATCAGATGTACAGTAGAGAGGAAGATACAGCAATTACAGCAAACAAAAGAATGATCAGATGTACAGGCAAGCTGTGAAGATGCGGGACTTTGAGGAAGCGGAAGACGATGGGGCAATGTTGATATGCCTAGGCATAATATTGCTCAACAGGGGTCCTGAAAATGATATACAGTATATATAGAGATTAAGTTCATTAAATATATACTAAAATAGGAAAGAAATGTGTTGAGCAGGTAAACAGCAGCTGTGCTACATCTCCCTTACAGCAGAGCCTGGTGAGATTCCGGCCCCTCCTCTGCACTGTGCTGAGAGTCAGGTGCTGGGACGCTCCGTGGTGGCTGTCCTTGCTTCTGACCCGGGCCGGATGGAGACAGTCTGCAAGAGGCTGAAAGGACGGCTCTTGCCAGAGTCTCTGCGGGGCGCTATATGGATTGGTCAGCTGCTGAAACCAGAGACATTCTCTGACGCGGATACTTTCTCGTAAGTAATGAAATTGCACAACCTCAGAAAAAATCAATATTAGCTTTGCCGTAATCTTGTACGATTCATTTGTCCTGTGTAGCCGGTTGTGCTGTGAGCTCTTCTGGTAGAAGGACAGATAGACTGGTTGACCTACATGAAAATGTGGCTGACTGCCTTTCTCTCATTGCTTGGTCAGTCACTCCATCAGCTGACATGGAAGGAGGTGCTTCCAGCATCTTTAAACCCAGGTTAAAACTTTGCTTGAGTCCTAAAAGCCACTCTGGCTCCACAACTACAGTGTGTCCTGTGACCCTCCTGCAGTGTTTCTCTGAGCTCTTTATTGTTTTACACGTTTCTTCTTAAAATATTACATAAAATACTGGTATGTGATGAGGAGGTTTCAAGCACGATAATACAAACCCTGATATTTAATTTTGCTTTTTCCAGACTGTACCAGAAGTTAATTAGAGTTGCTGATTCAGACTCTTATAATAGAAGGCTTCAGAATATTTGTGTGTGTCTGTGCTCTGCCTTTTTCACAATGCAAGATTTGTTTCCTTTTTATATTCTGGCTAATTAACAGTACACTATAATATTAATAACAGATATTCATATTTTGTGGGGGAAAAAGGAAGTTTGGCTCTTGGAAAGGGTTTTTTGTAGTTGACTATTTTTCCATATTTGTTTGAAAAGCTATTCTGTGAAGGGCATTGGGTAGACTTTTTTTCTTTTTGCTAAGAGACAATATTGCATCCAGCAATAAACCAATGAGAGAGTTTCATTATTCATTAAGACTTTGTTCACAAAGTAATTATTTTAATCTAACTAGAGCTGTTTTCTCTGCTAGCCTAAATTGCATGTTTATGTTTAAACAATTCCTATTTTCCCTATTTTACCTTATATATAATGTATACAGTATAACGTATATCAGTGCTATTTTATTCAAGCATGTTCATTGAATTACATTGTGAACCACAAGAGCTGTTAAGGTGTAATTCTCCAGATCTCAAATTTTGTCCTGTTAGCTTAATCACAGTAATGTCCCATCTTGAGATGCCTTAAGAGAGATGTCTTAATTCTCCAGATTTCAATATTTTTCTTCCAGGACTTTTGAAAAAACTCTCAGAGAGAAATTTGGCCGGATGGTGGAGCGCCGGGTAGCCGAGCTAAAACTGAGAAGTGCTACTCGATCTCCCATCTCTGGGCTGATTGAAAATGCGGTAGTGGAGGTGATGAATGTTCTTAGAGGTAGAAACTGAAAGAAAAAAATCCTCTGTGTTTCATTTTTATCCTTAATTTCTTTCTAGCCACGTGTAGCTGCTTTGTTTGGTCTGATCAGAGTTAAGACGCTCTCAAGTCAGGTTTATATTCTTTACACCTAAACATTTTGTAGCTTTTTTTTTCTTTTTTGTGTGATTCTAACCCCCCTCCACCCCTCCCAACTTTGGAGGACTTCTTTATTTTATTTATTTCTTTTTTGTTGTTGTTGTAATGTTGTAGCCTTTAGTATCACAAACCCATGGAGGACACACACGCTTACTCAGGCTCTTATTTCTGCACCACAGAATGATGCATTTCATCTAATGAGCCTCTTCTATCTGACATTTAGAACTCGACTGTTAACCTCGGTTATTGTAGGTGTTTAAATTCCTGGTGTCAGTAGCAATTCACTCTTAAGGAAAGGAGAAGGATGACAATAAATGCATGTGATAAGAACTAACTCTTAAAAGAATACAACTGATAAGATGTAATTATTTCTGTTTAGTTTAGTGTGAAACATCAGAAAGTGGAACGTTGAGATTTGTGACTTTGAGATACCTTGCACAGGATATGCTTTCTGTTTTAAGGGTCTCTACACGTGTAGTGCTTTTCAAGTCTGTGGTTTAATAAACTTTTCAAGGAAATGGACTGACCATACCATGACTACAGCTGTAACCCAGGCTCTGCTGTCACATGCAGCCCCTCCTTCATTGTGCCTTATCAAAGCCCGTGTTTACATGGAAACTCCACTATCCATGTCTGTTCCACACTTCCTTGCTGGCTGACTAAGCTCTCCCACAGAGTATTTCATTACTCTTCACCCATTATTCCTGGGTTGTAATCGAATTCAGCAGAGGTGTTTAGGATCATGTGTTTTGGTAACCTCTAATTGTATGTGAGGGGCTGGATTTAAAAAAAAAAGAAGACAAAAACCTAGTTTAATACAGCTATCATGATAACTTACAATATGCAGTGTGATTTTACTAATTAACAGTTAGCATTTGGAAATATGCTGCGCTAAAAGCTGTGTGTGCCAGATTTTTAAAGTGAATATTAATTTGACTGTTTTGAAACAAAGCCCAATAATGCAGATGAATAAAGAGAATTTAATAAAGGTGGCGAGAGGCTGAGGGTAAAAAACGGCACCAGAAGCCTCTAATTGGAAACTCAAATAAAATGTACAAGACAAAATAATAAAACAATTATGAAATACTGGCTCAAATGTGGCCAAGTTAAATACAAACCAAAAAATAAAAGTGAAATGAAGAACAGAAAACAGAGTTCGAGAAAATATTTCATGTCAATGCACGTTAAGATGGTTTGCATGTCTTTAATGCTCACTGTGCAGCAAGGAGTTTGCTCATGCTTCTAAATATCGTATGCTGTTATTCATCTTTACAGAAATATGAAAGGACTCCCTCTATGCAAGCTTTTGCTACCAATGAACAAATGATCAGTGAATCCAGTAAAGTGCTCAACATCCTGTATGTCCACAGTGGGATTTATGAGCCTTATCTTATCCACTGGCTCTTTCCCATGCAAATGGCTTTCCGACAGACAGATTCCAAAGGTAGGAATAGTGTAACACGGTCTACCCCACTCTCACGTTCACGTGTTCGTCTTGATGATGCCACCTATTTCATTAAATGATAGCAAGGCATTTAATCTCAAATCTCCTTCAGAATCCAAACCTTCATGCATTGAGACTGCACTGCTGCAATTTGTTTTTATCCAAGTAGGAGAAAAAAACATTGATATATGTAGCAAGAGAATTTTTTAAATTACTATATCATCCCTTCTTCTGCTCTAATTTTAAGAAAAGTGTTCCAAGTAAATACATGGATATGTATAAAATTATTTTGCATGGATATTTATCAAATGATTTCTATTTTTCTCTTTTTTTTAGCTGAACACTTGTACGAGTTGTCCATGTACCTTCATTGTCTTATTCAAAAGTTCCCTTGCTGGCCAGAGATTTTTGCAATGGCTGAGAATGTGATGAGGCATGTTGAAGAAAGTGATCCAGATCTCTTTGCTCACCTTCAGCTCTGTTCATCTAGAAACAGGGTTTTAGATTCTAAGGTCTGAAAAAACTTTGTAACTTTGCAAGCACTGAATATTTAGTGTTTTAATTCATGCTCTACATTAAATGTAATTTCTTCTCTAATCTTATATATTGTATGTCATGTATTGTCATATATGCTTTACAATAAGATATTTTTTATGACATGAAAGCATAGTTGAGACTCAAGTATACAGCTGTGTTTGTACAATTTCACAAAAAAAGTGTCATGTTTATCACTTGAAAGGTTTAATTGTATAACATTTTACTTCTAACACACAGCATCAATATATATTTCTGACAAATATGAGAGACTCTTCTATGTTAGTAATTAATTTATGGAGTCCACTTAAAGAAGAGAATCATTCAGTTTTTTTTTATTTTTCTCAGGATTTTTTGGTGGAACTCATAGCTCAAGAGAGGGAAAAGGCCCAGGAGCTTTTGGATTTCACAGACAGATCAGACAGACCACAGGTTATCTCCAAAAAGCTCCTGGCAAATCCTGTTATCTTCCTCCGTAAATGGATGGGCGAAGTAAGACCATTTAACTGTAATTGCACAGCTTTGCGTGACCTGTGTGCTGCAGTATTAGTGAAGAAAGCACAGATTTAAACTGAACCGTGCTTGAATTTCCTGGACCACCCTTTTAAAAAGCAAACAGTTAATATAGTATAAAGGCATAAGTATGATTTATAGGTATATTTGTATTTACAGTCGTCCCTTACTTTGATCACTGAAATATATTAATTGTCTTCATTTACTTTAGATCTAGAGTCCAGGACCTGTCCTGTTTTTGGTAGATTCAGAATACAATCCCTTGCAGTGTTAGTTACAGTAACAGTTACCAGACTACTGTTAGTCCAGTAGTTTTAACATTTAATAAACACATATTGATATAATATGAGACACATATTGTTTAAGCTATATTGTAAGATTGTATATTTAGTCATCTGAGAACATGAAGAATTGCTCCTCTGGTATCTTTATAGCATACCTGTACCTGGTGCTTTGTACTTTTCAGAGCATAAGAAAGCCTGCAGATAAGAGGTGGCTATTTGACCCATTAGGCTCATTGGTTTTTATGTCATTTTTCACAGGGGTTCATGAGTGTTCTAGACTTGCCTGCTGTCCTGATGGTCTGGGATCAGCTGTTCATGGAAAACTGGAGCAGGAAAGTGATGGAAGATGTCTGCCTTGTAGTGCTGATGTTGCTCAAAGACCCACTGATGGCAGCTGATGACTACCAGAGTATGAGAGAGGTACAGTATTCAGAATTGCCATTTTTCTCCTTTTCTGCTTGCAATCATTCTCAACCCCACTCTCTCACCTCATGTGCCAGAAAAGTTCATGATTCTGCTGGTTATACTAGTTGTACTATACAGTCCCATGTGTCCGAACCAAAGGCACTCGATAGATTAAGGTCCTTTTTACACAATTATTTTGTATACTCAACAAACCCACAGAAAGCAACTCAGGATTGAGTCTTCTCAGAAAAAGCTGTTACTGTGCCTCATGCTCAGGTGTTGCTGGACCATGCTAGCCATCTGTTCACAGCAGACATTCAGCGCTCATGGATGCACCTGCAGCAGGGAGGCCTACCAGTGGATATCCCTGAGTTAAATAGATTCAATTCAAGGTAAGATCACTAATAAAGAAAACTCTTTTAGACTTACTTATACTTTCGCAGGCATAAGTATAGGTAGCCTGTATTTGAAACAGTAATTTCCGAAATTTATTCAGAATAATATATTTCTTCAACGTCATATTTTGCTGTTGGCATCTCTTCATTTGTTGGTTGAACGTCACCTCTGCAATCGCTAATTGTTCTAATAAATTGATATGATTAAGATAAAGGGTGGCAATTCTTACAAGTAGGCCTATATGCTACATCTCTGTATTATTTTTATGTTTGCATGTAAACCACAGCAGAAATATATATCAGAGCAAATTCATGTCAGAATATACATCTCCAAAGGAAAATGTGTTCTTTATTTCCAAGGTTGCTCTATGGACCATTTCCAAAGAAGACAGCTGCAAATGGTACAGTAGGCTTTTCCTTTATATCTGAGTTACCATTTTCTTCCTAGAATTTATAAGTTTCCAGTTTTGCACAGATCTCTTTTTAGTTAGAAATAACATTGTAATCAGAACCCTGAGAAGGGCTAGTCTGTTCATTGCTGTATGATGTTTTATGATTTAATTTTCACATGTGTTTGTTCTCTTGAAGTGCTTCACTTAGGTCTTTCTCAAAAGTAATGATCGAGGATTGCTTGAATTAGTACTTCAAGTTTTCAAACACTGGTGATAAAAATGTGGCTGTTCCATAAATCTTCAAATTTTACCGACAACCCCTATGATTAATTTGTCATATAAATGTTGAACCAAAGTGCTGCAAACGTGAAGAGTGTCTTTGTTTAATCAACGTGAATTTGTTTGAATGTTTAGCTCAAATCTCCATGGGTGATATTCTCCCAATTGGGCTGAAGGATGTTGTTGTCAACTTGATTTTGAAGCTGCCAAAAACGGACAGCTTGCATCATGTGAGCAATTCCTCAAGTTAATCTCTTTCTAGTGTAGTCCAAGATAATATAAGAAACTACAGTAAACATTCTAAATCATTGCTCAGTTAGTGTCTTTATGTGTACATAGAGTATATGAACTACACAAGACATTAGTCCTTTGTGAAATTGTTTTTTATGAGGATCATATGATCTATAGTAAATTCTGTCAGCTATAGTACACACTAGATCAAAATTGCCTTGATTTTTTTAATTTTAGACAGTTTATTGTTATCATGGCAGTCTTTCCATGTAAAGTCTCAGGCCATTTTGTACATTGAAGGTTTTTTGCCCCAGAATGAAAATATGTAATCAGATGCCTTCGCTTTTTATTGCATTTTTGCCCACGTGGTCGACTTGATTGTGAGATGGCTATTTTGTTTTTGTCTTTGGAGGCCTGGATGAAGGACTTTGATCCCCTTGCTGTCAAACTTATCACTTCAGTGCTTTATGGAAATGTGAAGCTACGTTCCAAATCCAGTCTCCTAAAGCCATCTGTTGAGAAAAGAGCACCCAGCAAAGAAACCACTGCTGAATACAAACTCCTCTTCAATGGTACAGTATGACATTAGATTCTCCAGCTGTTTACCATGTGGATTTTATGTTGTTTCTAATGTTACATATTCCCAGTTGATTGAAGGTTAACTTTTGACAAGTGTGTAGCAATTGTGCATTGTGTAGCGAATCAGAATTAAAATCATTATGTTCTCTTAGAATTTACTCAGATTCTACACTGTGCAGCATGTCTGTACTACAGATCACATGCATCCCTGTACATAAATGCAGTAAGAGTGTCCTTTTAGGGTAATATTGACTGTATATTGCTTTCCTCTTCTCTTGAGATATCTTTATCTTTGATGCCCTGGACCCATCTGATATCAGAGAAATCAGTTACTTGAAGGACAAACCTGCTGTTGTCATCAAGGTTATTTATGTCCCACATTTGTATGGTAAGGTCTCTTGGTCTCCTTATGTTTTATAAATCAATACTTTAAATTATTTTCTGTCAGGTTGAGGATATTCTTCCTTTTGCTTAACAGCTTGTGTAATTTAAACTTTAACAGACATTTTGCTTGTATTTACTTCCTTAGAAAATGTATATTGATATATTTTTTTATCCTATCTTATTGATTACCAAACAAAAATAAAAAAGATAATCGATTTTTTAAGTTTTAAGTTTTGTGTTATATACTTGTACAGTAATTATACTGTCGGTTGTGCTTGTTGGTAAATTATTTGCTTAACCGTTTAATGTTTAAGAATGCTCATTTCATTTTATATGCTGTACAGTATATGCCTACTGTAAAGACAAGCAGCTTTAATTTTTTACTAAAATACAGTGACTCTGTGGTTTATAGGCTCTGTTCCTGTGACACTGGGTTGGGTGAAAGCTGATCTGTTTTGTGAAGAGAAATCTGGACCTCAGACACAGTGGACCCCCAGTGTGTCCACAGCACATCTCATACTGTGCACTGGCGCTGACGTTGAGCCCTTGACAAACCACACTTCAACCCACAATTTAGAAGGTGCAGTGTGATTTAAACTGTATGATTGGTTCTCTTCTTATGCAAGGAAAGAGAAAACTCAACAATAAAGTATAGTGGAAACTGTGTTATTTTTTATAACGCATTTATTTGAAAGCAGTGCTTTCACTGTTAAGAAGTGTTTAAGTGATTTGTATGTCTAATATCGTTAGTTGCAAAGCCCATAATGCAAAGTGTATAAAACTCCGCAAAACAGAAGTATTGACCTTAAAATATATCTTTCCCCATCTGTTTTTTTCTAATAATATTCCTTTACACAAAGGATCGGTAATCTATTGCTGACCAAGATTTAACCCAAAATTGTTCTCCTCCATTGGAGTTGCTTAAACAGAATTCTTTGTGAATCTGTGAATAGTTTCTAGTGTATTCTGTTTTTTTTTTCTAGTTTTAGCCTAGTGTTTTAAGTTCCCTGCTGGAGTTGAATTCTGTTATTTTTCTGCAGAAATGTCAATGGTGTTGTAGTTTAAGAGAGACCTATCAAAGCAAACGTATTCACTTTCTTCCCGTGGCAACCCATTTAGCTGAATCACAAATGATGGATCACATTTTTTTAAAAAGTAGATTTTTTGCTCCAACAGAACACATATATGGGCGAATGAAGCTAAAGGTCAGGATAGACTGCAAAGAAAAATAAAAAACTAAAAGACAGGAAGAAAAAAAAACCTTAAATATTGATTGAGGAAAAATGTTCCCACTGTACTATGGCATGCCTAAATTAGTGGAGGTGCACAAAATTCAACCATGATCTGTTGGAAATGAATGGAATGAGGTCGCTGTATAGCCGGAGAACAGATGCAGAGTGCAGTGGCCTGATATTGCTTCTGAGAATCTCTCTTTCTGAGAGCTTTAGCTTTGTCAGTTGTCTCTTTTAGCTCTTTACCCCAAAGTAGTCATGTCAGTAGTACATGCCTTGGTTTTATGGCTGCTGAGAGAACTGTCAGTAGCTATGCATGAAGAGTTGTTTTCTAAAATAGCAGCAGAGAGATTGGTGAGTTAATTGTTTTGGAAACCTTAAGCAACAGCAAGGTTATGTAGAGAGTGAGCTGTTTGTTTCTACAGAGCCTCTACAGAAAGGATCAAATATCCAGGTCACAGTCTTCGATCCCTCTAAAGAGAGCCCCAGGCGAGGAGCCAGTCATGCTGAACTGCAGAGGTAAGTGCCAAAAGAAAGAACTGATCTGAGACTGGAAGTAGGTTTCCACTTGTAGCTGTGAAAAGATAATTTAGTGGAAAGGTATAATCATGTGATAAAATATGATGGAAATAAAACCCTGACTGCACAGCTTTTCAAGACATTTGTACTGAACCTTCTCTCTAAGCCCTATAATTTACAAAGCATTATTAAAGAACAGTTTTCTGAAAACCTGAAATATTTCTTTTTAAATATCCTTGCTTTTCACAGTTAAACCTTTGGCTTCTTCAGATTAACATGGCATCATAGGAGTACAGTAGGATCTTGGGGGAAAGTCAATATCCCTTTATTTCCCTTAGAAAATATTCAGTACATTTACAACCATAACCATTTGCCAACTTTTATTATCAAAAGTGACAATAAACTGTTTTTGTTAATCATTTATTCATTTTATTGTTCAGATATGAAAATACAAAGTCTCCTTATTGCCAACGTCAATAACAATATTCATGCACATACACAGACTCGTGAGAGCAATCAGCTTAGTCCCCGCCTGGACGTCAAGCATGCTTGTGCTTAATAGTGTTTGGCAACCTAGGGACTTTGTAGATTAGGTTGGCATTGTTTATGTAGTCAAGAGACAAAAGGGCAATGACTGATAGTAATACTCCATATAATTTTTTTTAAATTGCACTAGTTTACAAACGCAAGAATTTGGAAAAACTCCAGTTGGCGAAGAGCTGATTACATTAATACAGCTCTTATTTTACAGTAAAAGACTAACTAGGTATGAGAGAGTGAGATTTAATGTGTCCTCTGTATAATAAAATAGCTTGTTGACTCTCTTATTGGCTTGCACAGAGGGAGTTATTAAGTTCAGTACAAAGATGTAAAGTTTAAAAATGCAGCCACAGTTGTGTACTCTGTGAAAATCAACATTTTAAGGTAATGAAAAAATACTTTTTTTTTAACTTTAAAATAACGAGAGTACATTTTTCCATCAATGTCAGGCTTTTTTAATTATTTGTGATATTCCAAATGCTTTGAATTGGATTTGAACAGCACACTTTTAAAAAGGTTTTCTTTAGTACATTCCAGAAATTTTCTGGCAATGCTGAGCCGGATCAGGTCCAAGGTTGTGATGCTGTGGGCTGTGTACATAAAACTTTTACTGCCCTACTGCGTTAGCACCTGAGAAGTGAGAACTGAACATCAGGAAGTTGGGAAGAGTCATAAATATTTAGTATTTATCTGAAAAATATTTAAAATTTAAATATTCCCTTATAGTTTTACAAAATTATTATTTTTTCCCTTTTCAGAAAGGGTGTTTCAAGCTAAACGCAATGCTTCGTTTTCTAAATATGGCCCTGTATGTACAATGGCGTGTTGAGACATTTTAATGTGTTCAAAATGTCAGGCAGTTTTATTACAATGTGACACATGCCAAGTGTCTCTTGTGCAGTACCACTCTTCCACCAGAGGAACCTCGTTTCCTGTACCCTCCCTGGGTGCCCCACAATGCTTCATTGGCTGTTCCACACCAGTCCTCAGTCTTCCAGCCCTTAGACCTCTACATTGATTCAGTACAGTATATTCCAGACAACGCAACTATTGTAAAGGTAAGGTTATCTACAGATTGGCTTTCCTTAACAGCAGAACTGCCAGCTCCTTCACTGTTAAATAGCCAGTGTTTTACTGTATATAACGTCTTGGTTGGACAAGGATCTGGTTTAGTTTACTGTACCATTGCAAATGAGCAGTAAAAATGACTACTTTGTACCTTCATCTAGACATGTTGTTTGTTTTTAAGTACAACATGTTTTTAACTTGCCCTGTATGCTTAAGGTCACTGGGAGAATCCTGCAATCAGGTCAAGAAGACTTGCCTGACATTTCAGCTCTTCCGGATCTCAGCTCCCCGGCGAGAAGCCCAGAGTTTAACTTTCGCATGACAGTGAATCCAAGTAACAAAAAGCCATTTGGTCGTCACATGCTGCTTTTGCTGCGGGTCTACACTGTGAGCTCAGACACTGGAGAGCTGTGTGTCATAGGTTTGTATGGCAGTTTGGAATTTGTTTCATTAACGTCTCCTATGAATGACTGGCCTGATCGGGTGTCCAGTTCAAGGGCTGTGGGTGTTGAGAATTACACCCGTCTTCTGTGGTTAAGTCTGCACCAGTTTACACTAAAAAGATGTGGAGTTATGTACTTTGGAATACCACTGTTAATTAAAAAAAACACATTTCTTATCCAAGGTGATTCTAAATGATCAGGGTGATTTTATTTTGGGAATTTTATTCAGGGAACTGCATCATCCGTGTTTTTAATGACCAAGAGCAATTGAATGTGGGAGGACACCAACTCCGATTGCATGGGGGGATGCCGCCGAAAGACCAGATCCCCTTGACAGAAGCAGCCCTCAGTCACCAGCCTGTAATTCCCTGCTGCACGCTCCTAATCCGCATCTTACCGCACATGCCTGTAAGTAACCGCTGTAAATAGTCTCACACTTGAAGCTGATTCCTGTGCTTCAAGGACGAGTTTTGGCATCTGCAATCCCTAACAACAGGCTTGCATTTGTAAACTGTCTTTCTATCCCTAAAAAGACACACACTATATGACTCAAGAGCGGTTAAAAAAAAACAAACGCTGAGCAAAAGGTAGCACTTGACATATAATCTTATAATATATGTAATATATATATAATTTATATATGATAAAATTCTGAGATACATGAGAGTTTTTCCTTTAAAACAAGTGACAGATTACCGAATGAAGGCAGAATTATGAATGAGTGAATGTGGAAAATCATACTAGTTCAAAACAGAAAAGAGCTGTCATGGGATAAGATTGAGTGAGGAACTGCATCGTCAGCATTGGCTACAAAGGAACAAGTAAAGATTAATTCCATGCTGGAAATCAATGCGTGTCATATTCATAAACGTTTCAGAATGGAAATAACCTTTACATGTTGTGGAATATGTTCTTTTCCTACAAAGGGATTATAATGTCCAGCAGATGGCACTTTATGAAAACACATTTGCAATCAGCAGGAGTTTATGAAAACAAAATGAGGAGTTTTCCCACTGGAGCAAGGCTTGCTCATGCAATCCAGGAATGTTGCACTTTTGCCAAGGAATCTCATAGGCCTCCGTAAATCCATTTTCCAGGTTTTTGGTGCAGTTCTAAGGAATTCCATTTTGGAACAACATGTAGTTAGCGTAAGATTTGTATGCTTTATATTTATACTAAGAACTGAAAAGGTTTGGACAGCAAAAGAGTAGTATATTTGCACTAACCTTGCAGTCTGCAGATGGTAATACACCATTACATTGTGGCTAAGTATGTTTTTGACACACAACCATACCTGTTATACATGGAAATACTTAGGATAAAGTGTGATGGTGTGAAATTAAATCTTTAATTTTAATTTATAACTTAAAATACCATTCAGTTAGTAATTACAGAAAATTTGTGTGATAACTGGTGGATTTCTTTTTTCCATTAGGGTCTGCCCTTCAGGACTATTACTCTGAATGAGAGCAAACATTCTCATAATGAAGTATCTTAATAATTTTACCTTAGTGTTTAATGCAGCTTTAAGGGCAGAGAAGTTATTGGATATGTTTCATGCACCCCTGAGAAAAAATGATCTGAGCAATAAAATAAAGAGGTTTGCATCTGAGACAGTAATTCTAATAAGCGGTGTTATGCAGAAGAAGGTTGTGTGCAGTTGATTAATGTGCTTTGTGGAAAACATGCTTTAAATCGTCTGTGCATCAAGGTGAAAAAAATCATTCTGTTCTGACCTCTGTAAATTGCTGCCAATTCAAAGTCAGCTCACTAGGTCACAAGCTTCTTTCTAGTTGATGAGATCCATGTTTTGTGTCTCTTTTAACTCTGTGATCACTTTAATAAAGTATTTGAGATATGCTACATGTGTCACATTTATAAACCACAAATTGTTTATGCTGTTGCATTCGTTTCTAATAGATGATTCATGTGTCCATGCATCTAGAGAACAGTGGATGGAATTTTCAATCTACACGGTACACTCCAGTGTTTTGTAACTGCGCATTTAATGTACACAGATTAATAACTTAACTTCAGGATCCTGGATTCAATTCATGGCCTTGGGTATCTGTCTATGTGGAGTGTGCATGTTCTCCACATTTTTCCAAGCGTACAAGTTGACTCCCAACCCCCAAAGATGTGATCAGCAATTATACATTTCCCTTTCTGGAAAGCCCAGCAATAGGTTGTCATCACATCCAGGGGAAGAACAGATATATACCCAGTTTGCCCCCTGTGCCTACACAGTAAGCTCTGGCTTGCCCCGGCCCTCAACAGGATAAGCAGTTTTAATGTATTGAACCTAATACTGTATGGTAAACCACAGTTGTTTTTTTTTTCTTGCAGTAAGGGAGCTTTTAGTAATATCTCTCCACACAAGCTTAGTGGTTTTGCCCTTCCCTCATTTCTGTTTCAGAAATTTCTCCTCAAGCAAGGGCTAACCAACCACTGCAATGACAGTCCGCAACATAAAACTAAATGGTGTATCTCAATATCTGTTCAACTCTCCTTCCCTTTAGGATTTAAAACCCACTCCAAGCTATCTGAGTGGCTTTTACTTCACAGACCGAGCCAAACCCAATAAATCAGAGCTGGGCATTATCTCCACATTCCAGAGGAACAGAGACTTCCCAAAAACTGTAAAGGAAATGATGCAACAGCTGGAAAACAAAGAACACGCTAATGGTAAAGAACATGTGGGGAATGTAGCTGATTACCTGTGTTCGTGGTACAGTACAAATGGAAGCTGGTTTCATACATCTTATTTTTTAACTAACGCTGCCAATAGGCAGTTGTCTGAGGTGACATACAATTTACCTTTTTAATACATATGAACATGATCTCAATCGTGTATAGAAAAACATGTATTCCTTTTGTCACCTGTCAACATTTATTCCTTAATGTCACCTGAATAAATGTTGCTAAATAATCATGTTCTAAATTTTAGGAATCAATACTGCTGCTGTTTAAACTACTGTTGCTAGTTATCCAACACCAATAATTATTGCTTGCAACACCAGGAACTATAATAATAAAGAACAATAACAATAAATCATTTTTTATTGCAGAATACTGGAAGCATTGTTTTGTCATGCACTGTCAAAAGATGTTTTGTCATCTTTGCATAAGTTTTTGCTTTGTCCTTAAATCATTTTTTTTTTCAATTGTACTGATGCACTCGGTGAGACTGCATCTGATTAGTCACTGTTGTGATCTGTTTTGTTTAATTACTGCAGCAAATTATCCCGATGTTCAGCAGTGGGGCTCGGGAGACCATGACGGGCAGCATACAGTGATGTGACATTCCTTCTAAATTTATTCATCATGTCAGCTGTGCTTTTCTTTTTCTCTGTTCTGGCGCTGCAGTTCCGTCTGAGCTGTGGCTGGCCTGGTACGAGGAGAGACTGGATGCCCGAAAGCAGCTACCACCTCAGCACCCCCCCGCACACCTTAGTATACACCATATGGTGCGCTATCACCAGCAAGCTGGCATCCGTATTCGCATCACACAGGCATTCGGGCTGCCTGGTATGTAACATTTCAAGCATTCTAATGAAATCTGCTTTATTGGTTTTCACATCTATTATATTATTAAAGGGGAAACACTTGTTTTTAAACTATTTGCAGCCTATTGTTTCTGCACAATTAAAACAACGAATCATTTGAAAATTTTCCTTGTGCGTTTGTCAGCATTTTCTTTAACTGTCATCCTTCGTTTCACTTTTTCTGAGATGTGATTAATCCCATAAGAACATAAGGGAGGTTACTGGAGAGAGGAGGCCTTTTGACCCACCTTGCTTGTTTCCTGTAAGCCAGCTACTTGTTTTGAGGTTCCCAGCCAGCTGTTTCTTGCAAGAAACCAGGCAATCAGTTTTGACAGCATAGCTTGTTCCGGACTCTTACAGACCTCTGTGTAAAAAAAAAAACCTCCTGTTCACGCTCACTAAATGTACTTGCCAATACCTTTCACCTGTGTCCTCAGATTTGTGCTTCACTGTTGATTCTGAAGACGTCCATGGGGTTGACTTTGCCTTAAGAGTGTTTTAAATACTTGTATCAGGTCCCCATCCTGATATTTTGCCCTCGATAGTCTTTCCAGATTTAATCCCCCTTAAAGTGATATTTTGGTGTTCTTGAATTGCAGACAATTAGCAACAACGTTCCTTTAGTAGCTCTGGATATTAACATGACCCAGGGGAACGTAATTAGATTTTTGACATGGAGGGATTCCAAAAATGCCAAATATGAATGCTAAAAAGGAAGTCTTTCACCTCAGCTTCGTTCCTACCCTTGCTAAAGTCTACCTGTCTGTCTGGGAATTAAATGGTTACCACCTTATGTCACTTGATATTTTACTAAATACATTTAGTTAACAATAAGTTGGTTACCTGGCCAGTTTTGGCAGTACATTATTTATTACTGTAATTATTTATGGAGTAAAAACAGACTGGTATTATTTGTTGTTTTCTTCGTCTTCTTCAGAGTCCAAATCCAATCATCCAGTTTAGATTCATTTCACTGTCATTCCTAACTGGAATTAGAATGCAACACAGTCCTTGCCCTGAATTTTTCTAATATTAAAAATTTAATTTTTAATCCCTCTTATTTCTTTTTCTAAGTGCTTGTTTCTAATTTTAGCACCACACCCCAAGCTCTCTAATATGTCCCAAGCAAGAGCATAATTTTTCATTTAATAAGGTGCACCCTGCTAGATACAAATAACCCTTCAATTTTGCATAGCATTGCACCTGCCAGCTTTTTCATGCACAGATTTTATGCATAGATATTTTCATTGATGTCTGAACCCAGGGAAAATGATACAAAGTGCCACAGCACCACTTAAATACAGATGGTTTGTATTTTCTTAATTTGGCAGTCAGAAATTTGCCACAATTTTTTGTCGAATATTTTTCTGTCCAATCTCTGTACTGATTAATGCTAAGAACTGTAATGAGTATGTAACCGGTTTAAGTCATTTAAAATTCTATTGAAAGCATGTACTGCGTAGAAGATGAAACTGAGACTTGGAAGGGTGTCCTGGCAGGCAGTGACAGTGTAAATAAAATATTATACTCACACCATCTCGCAGAACAGGAAAGATAAGAGAGACTCAATTGAAAGTACACAGTGTAATATCATGAAAGCACATTAATATAAATATCCAGCAAACACCCTCACAATCAAGAGAAGGAGTCTTTTCAGTTTGTATTTAAAAACATGCTTACTCATCAAGAGGCGGCGTCTTTTTACACTTTAGGGAGGCAGCTTTGACTCCCATGGGCATGATACACAAAAGACTCTCCACAGGCAAGGCCAAAATAAATTAGGTTTTCAAATTTATTTTGAACCCTGGAGGTATTTATCTTTCTTCACTGGTTTTGTACACTGACTGCTTTTGGCCTAGCTTATCCACTAAAATAATAAGATTTGGAAAGAAGTACTTATTTGATATTTACACCAAATACACCACTGTTTTTTTAATGGTGCTTTTCTATGATTCATGTTGTGAGCAGTTTGTTTTTTGTTCTCAATGTAATTTGGTTGTATATGCATTTGTGTTCTTTCTTAAATTGTAGGATTACTTTGTATATACAGTAATTTCATCTCATTATTTAAAAAAAATGATTTGTTAATTTTGAAGCAGTAATACAGTACATTAACATACTTTGGTCTTTCCTGGAAAAATCTTCTAGTGCTGTACTTCATGCATAGTCGGTCTTATGGACTACAAATATTTTCATTTAGTATGGGTGCATATGTTTAATCATTAAAAAATCTTCTGGTCAGTTTGCCTTGTGTTCCAGCTGGATCTGTTTTCTCTCTTAGTCTATGCTGTTAAAAAAAATGTGTAGTATGTCCATTGACACCTTTGCAAAGTACAACTGTACATTGCGAATCCAAAATCGGATACAATGTTTTTTTTTTTAATACAGTAGCTGCGTTGTCTAAACAGGAATCAATGATAAATGAGGAGATCAGTGTCTTGATAACATTGTCTTCATGTTATCTCTGTCCTGTCAGCCGGCGGCCTCTATGTCAATGCTTTTGCCAGAATCCTGAAGGGAGCAGAAAGTTTGCACCTTGCTGAGCTGCCGCAGGGCTGGGGGGGCGAAGAGAAGTTTGTGACTCTGCGCCGTGATTTCACCAGTCTTCAGCGGTGCCCCCGGTGGACTGACCAATCCTCAGTGGGTATACCTAACCCATCGTCGTTTTAGGGGTTTTTTTTCTATTACTTAATCGCACTTAAAGCTTAACCTTAATTGAATAAAAAGTCCCTGCAAATTTGAGTAAATTATGAAACAAGGTTCGTTGCTCTCCGGTTCAGGTCTTAATTGATTTGCTCATTGCTTAGCCCTGTTTGTAATTGGAACACAGCTGACAGGTGACATTGATGGGTTGCCTCCGAGCCTTTTTAACTCGAGTTTCATTCACTTCTCCCTGTAACCTAATTTAGCCTCCTGTCTATGTGTGGTTTTTATATTTGCACATGGGTTATTTCTGACGCTTGTTGAACAAGAGACCTCCTGACAAATATTATTTCAGCGTATAATAGCAATGCGCATGCATGCTGCCTGAAAATCACAACTGCATTACACATCACTAAATGTTCCAAATTGTTATGATTTCAGACTACATCTAAAATGTGTGTGCAGGTGAATATTTTTGTCTTAATTCCATAATCACTTAAAAAGTATTAAATGTGGTTTGCAAAACCAGAAGGTATATTACACTCGGGTTGGGAGGACATAGGAAATTATTTTTTCTTCTACTTTGAATAGTCCGAAATTGATGTGCAATTCCTTAATATCTTCAAGTGCAATGAAGCCATCTGAACTTGTACACTGCAGCAATCTTCAAAACCAATTTTTCTCACACTCAAGTTAATTTTGACTTCTTTAAAGGCAGAATGTAGTGTCTAACTCATGCTAATTTATTGATTGTTGCATTTTTTTCATTTATCATTATTTTTAGTGTGCAAGGATGATAAGGATGCAAAAGTTCAGCTGAATTGATGAAATGCTAATTTCTCTTTTTCCTTTTTGTTGAGACTTTTGCTAGCCCTCATTAAGTTCTGTGTCTCACCAATATTAACCTATTAATTTAGCCCTTGCACTTTTTAGGCATACAGGATGATGTCTCGGTGAGATAAGTGTTTTTCCTTGTTTTTTTTTTACAAAATGATTATCTGGAACATGATTCATGTTCTTTTAAGCAGTGTAAAACAGTTTGTGAGTCATGACTAGATGTGACGTGTCAGTGTACTTTCTGGTCACCCCTTTGTGAGGAAGACACAGTACGAAGAATGCTTTGTCTCTTGTACCTGGTAACGTTTGATGTCTGTTATGTGGGAGACAAATCTGTTATACTGGTTTAGTTAATTAATGGAAAAGAAATAGAGCTCATTATGCAATAATTATAGACTACAGCACAGCAAGCTTTTTTTTGAGACTGTGAAGCCCTTTTGTTCAATGAATGGGTCTTTTTTTGAAGCTAAAGGTATGCTGTAACTCTCGAAAGCAGGACGAGCACTAGAGGCACTCACCAGAATAGTAATTATTTTTCGTAAATATGCATTTAATTAGTAGTCTGGCTGTGTATTCACACTTCACTTGTAGAATGAATTCTTGAACCAACGCAATACTTTCTTGGGCCTGGTTTAATAATCTTAAGAACAGCTGTATATGTAAATTAAATACCTACGAGTTGGATATAGAATTCAACTTTGGAGCCACATCATTGTGTTTTAATCTTAATCTTTTGATATTTTTTATCCACCTAATCATACCCACAATAAGGAGTGATTACACATGCAATTCAAACCTTTAGTCTTGTGGATCCCAATCTCAAGGTGCTACAGAAGGTGCAGAGTACTGTCTGAGAGCCAGTGCAAGAGCTCAGCTGACTGAATGAGCATGTTGAAATGGCCCAGTTGAAAATAATAGACGTGTGTCTTGCAGTTCCATCTTGCTGTATCTCGGTGGATGTCTTTAGAAGTCTGCATTTTCAAGGAAGGGAGTTAGGGATGTGCTCTTTAATTTAATTTAGAGTGCAGTATATCTGGATGTGAGGAGTCCCTACTGAATTGTATCTCCTGTTTGGCGGTCATACAGTATGTTGTTAAAAAAACATGATAAGAGGTTGTTAGATGTATGGGTGAGACGAGCGTAGGATGCCTGTAGAGTGTTCTCTCACTCCTTGGAACATATGGTCACAATTAAATCAGACAAGCTCTGCTTTTTCACGTTACTCTTCACACAGATAATGGCCATGTAAAAATGAGCACACACACTCATTGTGATGAGATTGTAGAGTCCCCTCAGAGCCCTTCTGAATTCACTTCTGAATGAGCATGCATGATAAGCCTGGCCAAGGGCACATGACTAAGTTACCTGTAAGGAATTGTGTCTATATCTCCTGTCCTTTGAGTTTGGGATGGTGCACTTACACATTCTCTCTATATTTGAATGTGTAAGGGTTCTGTAATTGAACAGCCTGTGATCACACGCCTTGAAATGCTTCTTCTCAATGCATTTTCACTGATCAGTGTTCTTCTTGCAGACTTTACTTTGCCCATGAAAGTGCGGTTTCTTGTGTAGCTCTATTAAAAACCATCTTTTGTAAGCTTTTCTGACGTCGCAAATGTACAGGACGTGCACATTGTTTTATTAAATTGTATTTATTTACTTAGTCTTGTGGGGCTCAAAATGATTTTAAGTCCATTTCTTGTTCCTACACTAAGGTTTAAACTCTGGATTTATTTTAGAAACATATTTAATAACAGCTGAGCCAGAGTTTTTCATCTGTGTAGTACTGTTATTTATATAGCATGTAAAGCAGAATATTTCTTCTGAAAATTGACAGCATTGCGTTGTAAGCACTACCTTCACATTGTTTTTTGGGAAGCACTACATTTAGTTTCGTCAGGAAAAAATGGTCATTTGTGTTCCTTCTAAATGAGTTATTGCAGACGAGCAGTGGTTAGAAACCATAGAAATAAAGCAGTACTTTATTGTGGTTCACAAAAGCCAGTAGCCGGAAATGTTATGCTTTTGTTTTAATACATACAGAAATTTAGACCAGCAGAAAATTACTAGACACTATATACAGTTTAGTGGATATATACATCTGTATGCATGTATTGCCCTTCTTCTATTCTCCCACAGGTTCTACACCCATACCATGATCCCCACACAGTCCTGCTGGTCCAGCTGTTCGCTCTCAGTGCTGTTTACAGGGCAGACCCCTCTGGCCAGAGGTGTGGGACAGTGAGTGCCCACAGTGGGGGGCACCTGAAGCTCGACTCCAAGTCACAGCTGGGCTGGGCCGTGGTCCCACTGTTTGAGGGGTAGGGGGATGAGCATTGTTATATACTTTATATAAATAACAGTGTAGTCTTACACTTACAGTACAAAGCAATTAACAGCCATTGTCTGAACAATGGGCGTTTCAACAGAAAGGAAACCCACAGATCCTTTGAAAGCATAAAGTGTTTTGTGGATGTTGCAGCACCAAAAATATTTTGCACTAATCATTAAAAATTATTGAAAAGATCTATCTTGTCTTTCACAGAACACTTAAGACTATCCTTTTAAATGAAGAGAAAACTATTATTTCATTGCCCACTTGCTGTAGAGTCATTAACGTCCGCAAATCTGGCTCATAATTCTTTGTAAAAAATCCCTTTCACTGTTTTCATTTAATGTTTAATCAGAAGGAAATAATAATGGATTTTGACTCATGGTAAACTAGTGTATAACATAAATATATTTTACCCTGACAGGTGTTTTCCCAACTTTATTATCCACACAGAGAGATAACATATACATATAGTAGGTGAGGTGGTTTGACAAAAAATGGAAGTTGTCCCATACTGTACATTGAAGTCGTCAATTGACAGATTCTAAAAGGGAAAAGGGTACAAAGCAATATAAGTCTCATAAGATAATTATTTTTACCAATCCTTTAACAATTTTAAGTCTTGAATTTAACATTGTTTTGTTCAAAGAATAGAAAAGAGAATACATATAAAAGAGCTATCACCAAAAAGAAACACAAAAACAAAAAGTGGGCTGATTAAGATAGACAAGACAAGACTAGTATACCAGTCTCCTATGATTG
Organism: Atractosteus spatula; assembly: GCF_055471065.1. Classification (NCBI taxonomy): domain Eukaryota; kingdom Metazoa; phylum Chordata; class Actinopteri; order Semionotiformes; family Lepisosteidae; genus Atractosteus; species Atractosteus spatula. The sequence goes on along the minus strand of NC_142732.1, from coordinate 4,737,542 downwards.
AGTTTTTATGTGTTGTTTAGACCCATTAGGAACATTTTTCATGCCTAATGTGTGATAATAATTTGGGAGTCATCGCTGAGAAAAATAATTTAGATGCTAAGCATATGTTTGTTATATTTCCGAAAGCACTGAACTAACACACAAAAACGTGTGTATCTAATACAGTATGTACTGGATACATCAGAAAGTGTTGGCCGTAATCTTCATCTGGATCCACAAGCATGGAATTGTGTATTTTCCGTATGAATGTATTTAAGTGGTCCGGTGTTCTTGGCTTTGAGATGAACAGAAAGAACCATGCCATACGGAATCTCAGCCAGGACAACCAAATGACTTATCCAGGCCCATATAGAAACAATATATACAGTAGGAAGTCATGAGAAACCCAGCACTGCGTGCAGCTTTATAGTATGTGAAAAAGCCTGGAAGATATGTCATTGAAGACAAAGCATTGTCAACAAATTTCTTAATAGCACAACCATCTGAGTGAAAATCATTACTGTCTTTTTCAATAAACCAACCACTCCTCTGAGTATGCAGTTAAGCCAGGTCATGCACAGTAATTTAGTTATTAGAACTTTTTTCCTTCACTTTTCATTATATAGGCCATTCCTCTACAATTGTAGCTATTATACTAGAATATTGTTTTGCTTCTCTGTATTTCAAATTTATTTTAATGAGAAAGCTTTCTAACCACATTAAATTGTGTTCATGTTTTTAATGAGAAGGATCTTTACTGAATGGAATTATTCTGCACTTTCATTTAAACTGCTAGTGTACTGAAGATTATTTAAAAGTGTTATTCTTAATTTAAATTCCTTTAATATTTATTATTAACAGATATTAAAGTGATTAAGATAAGCTAATAGCACAAATAAAGTAAACAGAGCTATCTTCATGATAGGTCACCTACAATTATGACGTTTTTTTTTCTTTGGAAGTCCCAGCATTTCATGTGCTTGTTTGGACAGTGATCCAGTCTCAGTGGGTAAAAACATATTCAGTATTGTTTTCACAGTAAGTAATGTCTCTTTTATTAGAACATGCTGTTAGATGCAATCTTCTGTGTTTTATTGTCTGACTAGGAAACTTTTAGTTTCCAAAAAAATAAGTGCATTTTTGTTCCTCAGTAGGGAATTAGTTTTGTTTTCTTGTGTTTTTATTTGCTGCAGTCCTTATGTCTGGAGTGGGATTCACCATGTGCCCATTTTCCAAGGAAATCCTGGTGGTGTGAGTGCTTCTTTTGCTCAGCTTGCATTGCAAAACAATGAAAAAACAGTAACTGTGTTCTATTAAGTTACACTGCAAGTATATGATTCATGTTAATTCCTCTTTTAAAATGGATAAAATGTGTTTCTTTGTACAAAACAAAGAATAGAGCACATATTTGATGTCAGATATGCTGCATTTGTCCAACAGATCAGGAGAGAAGTGTTTGGTAACACACTTATTTGAGAGTACCGTTTTGATCCGAGACAAAACTGTAAACAGTGGGATCACCTATCGGGACGGACAAGCAAAGTGTGCCAGCTGCTAAGCTATAAAAGAGCTAACTGCTCTTCTGCGACTACTAAAATATCATGTGACCTGTCATATGTAGGACAGCAATACATTTTCTGATCTTAACGTCAAATCAGGTATTAATTAGGAGGGTGACACTGTCTGTCCTTGACCAGTAGCTATAATTTTGCTTGCAGCCATCTGCACCAAGGTGCACAAGCTCCTGTAATGCAAAGAAGCTTGGCAGGAAAATGTAGGAGCAAACTCTGACTCTACTGGAAGCAATGTGGGTGTTAAGTTATTGTGCCAGGGTTTTTTTAATGGGATTTTTGTTGGTGTGCGTTATTTCTTCATGTCGCCAAGTTTTAATTTTAAAACCATAACTTCAGTAACAGCCACTTGGTGTATGAATGAGAAATGATGGCAGTTGCTTTTCTTTATTGAAATATTTTTAAAGAGGATACCTTTAACAATTATAAACTATGGTTACTGTTTTTTTCCTGTTGTGTGTTCTTGTTAATGAAAATAAATTGAAAAGAAAAACACAGTTGTACATATTAAATACAGTGGCCACACCTTCTAGTTGAACACTTTTTGTTCTTGGCAAGCGAGTTGGAAATATGATAGTGAGTTTCATGTTCAAATGTATAGGGATTTTGTTTTTAATTTTCAGCGATAAAAGTGTTTAAGGACCTCACTTGAAAACCACCCTTTGGAATTGTATGTTGGTTTGTTTTGCACATTTAAACACATGCTTTACAAAACATCTTGGCACACATCAAAGTCAATGCAAAATTATGTGAAGCATTTTTTATGGTTTGTAATTCAACTTCTATTTTACTTTAAAAATAGATTTGGGATATTTACAGGTCATTGTTGGATGGTGTCCTAGAATTATATTTCTATAGAGAAAGCAGTAAGTGTATATACAGTAAATAAGCAATGCATATTTAAGACTTTTAGCCACATATGTAGTCTTTTTAAATTACCTCTTGTATTTTCTGTCTCCTAATGATGTAATACCAATGTTAAATTATTGTCATTTAAACAATCCATTTATGAATGTCATCTGGCTTTTCAATATGTAAATACTTCACAACATTAAAATTGTGTGACACATTATCTGATGATTGTTCTTTCATGCACATCCTGTTTTATTACAATATATTATTATATGGACCTCTTAGTACTTTTTTTACATCGAGAGAGATTATTAACACCACTCTTGTTTAAAAAGAACAAAGTTCTTTAAAATTAAGAAATTAACTAGGGCTGTTGTGACTATATAAATTAAAACAGCCCTTCTCGTACTGTAATAACATTTAATAAAAACTCTGGGGAGGTGTGAAATATAAAAATCTGCTTAATGAACTACATAAAAAGTACCTCATTTGTCTTTTTTTTCACCAGGGATTTCTTGGGGCTGCGATATCCATTCCTTTGAAAGATGCCATCTCACGCAGCCTGAAAAACAAGGAACTGAAGCCGCAGAAAAACTATGGGAGTGTGGCGGTCGAAGTTTGGGATGGACACTATTTTGACGATGAACGCCATGATTTGCCTGTAAGCACCGATGCACAGACACTTCTACTTCACCATAAAATCCACAGGAACTGATTAAAGCAGTAGGCCCTGTATCCCTGACATCCATCTTCCATCCTCTCTGTCATGACTCATAAAGTCATAAAGCAATGTCACACGCAAGGATGTTGAAGAGCAGGCATTAGGAATCTTTATGAGACCAGTCGATGATATGGGTAGCCTCCTTAAAGGGTATTGCTCTTAAATGTCATTTTAATGGATTTCCCTTCTATTTTACCTCCCTTTTATGCTTTTTATGATATTTTTCTTTCCTTCGTGTACTTTGGAAATCTGCTTCTTACTGAAACTCATTTTTTCTCTGGCTTGTGCCATTTTTAGTTCTGGCTCTCATTTTTTTTTTTGTGGGAAACACAAATTGCGGCTGTGATGATTCCAGCGCCGCCCAGTTGACGCAAAACATTGCAATATCATTACCAAACACTGCTGGGACGTTGTCGTTATGCTAGAGAAAACATTTCAGACAGCATGTTTCTTTCAGCAGTGCTACAACAATTAAGACACAATATTGTAGCCATTTGCATTGTGCATATATAGTATTTTTAGAAGACATTAAATGTGAATGTTTTGCACACATTATTAAGATGTGATGTGTAACTATACTAACAGCATTACAGTGAGCATTACATTATTAAGCTTATATTATGGTGCCGGCAATATGATAAAGAATACTTCCCTGAAGTCTACATTTCTGTACAAAGCTGCGATATTTTATTATTAGCTGACTGAAAACATATTCAGCTGTAGAAAAAGGCCTCGTAGCTAAAGGGTCTGTTTGATTTCCCCTCAATGCTTAAATGTATCCAGTAATATATAGTAATTATGAATAAGTGACTGTTGTGCAAAGTTGAAATATGCATGAAATTGTTAAAATTTATTATCACCTTTCCTTTCTGTATGGCACTGTTTTTGATTTGGTATGTTTTTATATAGGATGAAGCCTTCAATACTCTGTAATACTTTGAATTCCGTTGCTTTTTAAAAAAGACACCATGTCTTGCCCGTGACAGCAAAACCTTGATTGAATCCATGAATGTTATTTTTTTTTAACATGTACTGGAAAACGTTTGTGCAGATTTAGCAAGGAGAGAGCAATTTATCATTATTGTTCTGGTTATTTTAAATTCTTAGATTGAGCTGTTAATTTAACTAGGATTCCATAATAATTAAGAAAATGTAAGATGTCAGCAGGGTATTTAAAATGGGCATAAAAGTAAGCCTATGTCCATCATATAAGTTATAATGTAAAAATATCGCTAAAAGTAAAGGATGCAAAATATAATCTTAGTTTATCAGACATTTTATTGTTTTTCAAGTATTAGATAATTTTGCCAAGGCCCTCAGTGCAGTGGGAGCTGAGACCTGCAGTTTTTTTCCACACTTGTCTCCCTAGTTACCTAACTGACTGCTCTGTTTGAAAACAGACAGCTTTAAGGTTTTCTTTTACCAGGACTATTCATAGCTGTAGGTCTTTCATGCTGAGAGCTGAAATAGGAAGATCTGGGGTGGGATGAGTTGTCTGACCTGATCAATACTAAAACGTCAATGTGAACATGAGAGAGCACAGTCTTATTGAATGCAATCAAGGCTGAATGTCCTAAAGTATTGTGTCATTAAAAATTCTCATAAAACATCGTGCTTTCTATGATACAAGTCTACCGTGGATATACCTGAATTATTTATGAAACATTCAATTCTGATAAGTGAAGTCAGAAGTGTCAGCTCCATGCTTTATATAGTTTAGTCACAACAGCAGAACCAAAAATAGAATTACAATTTAAAAAAAAACTGTTTTGGTAATTATAAATTCTTAATGAAAAATAACAAGATGCATTATTGCAAACAGTGGATGCTTTGAGTGTGGCTAGTAATAGGGTTAGCAACTCAAGGATTAGCAAGTCAAGTATCTTTTTGTACCAAACAGGTGATTGATAGCCTTCTGACTGTGCACAGTAAGAAGAAGTTCCTGAAAACACAGTCGAGGAAGTCAGGAAAAGAAATTTCCCAGCTGGTGCTACAGTGCTTGAATCGCAAAATTAGGAAGCAGGGGTGCAGCAGTGAAGAGTACCAGCGAGAGGAGCAGTTTTATGAGGAGGCGATGGGAAATACTTTTTACGCACTGATGGTGAGTATTGTAGTGTTTCTTAAAGACCTGTCTGTGTGGGATTTCATGCCTTTTTTGTATGTATTTTTTGATTATATTTATGTATTTATTTCATTTATATGTTGTAATGTATTTCTATGAAAGAAGACAGATACATTCTCTGCACCAAAAGGAAAGACAGAAAACAAAGTTCGGTATTGTGAAAATATTAAACATTGATTTTTTTTTCATCAGCAAAGATTCAAATAGCTCTCTTGTTGGTGGCTGATTTTTGTAGGTGCCTTTGTTACCTGTGCTTCATAAGCGGCTGTTCAAGTTGCATGTTGAGAATACGGTGAATTTGGGTTTATTCCTTCCCTGAATTAAGCCTTCCCTGTCCCTATTGATGAGAAGCATCCCCACATCATGATGTTGCCACCACCATTAACTGGACGGATGGTGCTGTCTAGTTGATTTGTTGTGCTGGGCTTGCACCTGAACGCTTTGCTTTTAGACCAAAAAGTTTAGTTTTTGTCATGTCTGGCCATTGGCTTTTAGCCATGTGTGCAGTCTATCTTGAGTCTTCTTCAGTAAAGGTAAATAAGGTGTACCTCTTTCAGTAATGACTTCTTTTCTGCCACTCACCCATACAGGCCAGCTTTGTGTAGGGATTGGGATATGACTCCCATCGTAAACAGAGACCTTTGCAGATCTTTCAAAGTCATGTTGGCTTCACAGTGGCAACCCTAACCTTTTTCTGCTTGTTGCCCCCTCAGTTTGGAAGGATGGACTATCTAGCAATATATCCTTGAGAATAAAGGCACTTTGTGTAAGTGTCGTAATTAAAGAATACTGTTGGACTTTTTATAATGCTGTACTTAAGTCTTAACAGTGTTAAAACATAAGAAAATATGTACAGTTACAAATGAGAGGCCATCCAGCCCATCTATCATGTTTGTTTATTCTTCACAGTTGGTAATTTATTCAGCCATTTCTTGAAAAACCTCAGGGTAATACGTCTTTGTAGTGTGTTTCATACTCGCACAACCCAGCCAAAGAAGTACCTCCTGTTTTCAGAGCGGTAAGCGCCTCTCGGAGTTCCCCCTTGTGTCCCCTGGTTCATGTTTCACTGTCGTATACACTATACATCTGACCAAAGATAAAACATTAAAAATGGAATTTATTAGCGACACTAAAAACAAGTTATTATTTAATGGCCTTATACTACTTTCCTGACCCTCCTTTTGTAAATGTTTTTTTTTTGTGGGAGTGCAAAAAATAATAGTTAAGCTTGTGCTTGTCCTTGTTCCCTTATTTCTACATGGCTTCCTATCTCGCAGAACTCAGTGTTTTGAAACACGCTCCAAAGACATCTTGTGTGTTTCTTCTGACTAATCAAGTAGTTGATCATAGAGACAGGTAATTAGTCCTGTGCCAAAAAACCACTGGCTGTGAAACCCCGAATAATAAGAATGTATCTGCACAGGTGTATGGTGCTAAAGTATACTGCAAATTACACTCATTTTGAGTACAAAAGGCCATTTGTGTCTGAAAGATCAAATTTCCCATTTTCCACTGATCCTTAAGGAATGAAGGACTCTCATGAACTTCATGGCTTTTAAAGCAACCTGATTCATGTTTCCAGAATTCTCAAAGACATTGACAAAGTCTATGAAAACCATACTTTAGGTTACAGCGGAGATCATTTGGATAGTTTACAGAGCTTTGATCTTACATCAACAATAAACTGTTCCAAATATCATATCTGTAATCACTTACGTATCTAGCAGCCTTCTAAGTATGAACAGTAAGGAATTGATGCTGGAAATAGTCAACAAAACTGATTTGAAAGCAGATTTTAATTGTTTTTTAAAAAATCAAAAAGAAAAATTCTACAGAACAATATGCTTAGAAGTTACCTCATAATCATTCAAAGTGTCGTTTTGAGTCTTTGGTTAAAGGAAATGAAATGCATAATGTATTAGCAGTGAAGCAGAAATTATTTAAATAATGCATTTCTTCTTTGCTGTCAAAGTTTACGTAATTTATGCCACAGGAATGTTCCACATGACATAATTACAGACAGGAAGCACAATATTCATAGACCAGTCATCACTGATTAGGTAAAGAGTAGTCTTTTGCAATTTTCTGCTTTTTATAAATATCATTTTTGTTGAGTCTTTTCTGTTGGGCTGTATGTTTTAAAATATTCTCAAAATCATGTTGCTTTGCTTGTAAGAGTGATAGACCAAAACTTTCAGATGTTTTTTTTTTGAAGGAATGGTTTGACAAAACCGCTAGAGTGCAAGACTGACTGAATAATAGCTATTTCATAGTCTAGAATCTGTGGCAAAAACCTATATTAAATCTAGCAGCAGCACAGACGGAAAGATAAACTTTATTATTGAAATGGAGAGCCTCACTTTAAAATAAATAGTGCAGGGGTTGTGTTTAATGCATTGTGTTTTTCTCGCAGATTTATCTTGTCATTTTGAAAAATTGCTGCTATGAATGAGCTCTTACAGGCCACCTTTATTATGACACCAACATGTCTGTTGTGAAGATGGGAAATAAGCAGAAGCCCCTTGCAATGCATAAACTCTTCTTCAAGAAATCACAGCACATTTTGGGCATTAGCATTGGTACATACTGCTTAGATCATGGGATATCAAATTGAGGCTTTTTTTTATTTAGTTTGATTGCAAATTATTGTTCACAGTGATTTTCATTAAGGTATCTGTGGAATAGCTTCTGTGTATTATCAGTTTTCAGGTGTTCCCCTTATATGAAATCTCATCTGAAGGTGTTTAATTAATTAAACTAGTGTTTTTTATTTCTTTGTGAAAAGCCCCTATTTAAGTGCACAAAACAGAAAAATACAATGTCTTTCATACCTAGATATAAGTCTAGAATACGTATCAAATGACTGTGTTTCTTACGAACCAGTTTTCTTATCTCGGTTACCACAAGTAGTCAAGTCATGCTTACTGTATAAATATAAACAGAGTGTTCAAAATATACTAAGGAATAGGTTGCATGAATTTAGATCATGTTCACACATGAAAAGGATAAAGCACTGGACTTGAATTTGGCCATATTTTTCAAAGTTTTCCAAAAATCAAAATTCACAATTCCGTTTCACGCTTCTGAACTAAAACTCTAGTTTTCCAAATAAATAATTTTCCAAATTTTCATTTTTTTTTTCTATTTTAAATCATATTGCAATTGCTAATTTTATTAAACAGAGCGAGAATTTCACGGGCTCAGTGCTTAAGTTTAGGAAGCATTTTAGTGTGAAGGACTGGTTAAGACTCTGAACTGTAAGGTTATAGGTCCAAATCATGTGAGGTAAAACTTTTTTACCCTTAAGCCAAGTACTTCACTGAAATTGATCCCATTAAATGACCACCTGCATAAATAAGTATAAATATATTTTGCTTTGAATAAAAGCATCAGCCAAATAAATTACTAATAACCCTTTAGAATGGCAAGTGATAACAGCTTTTCTGCTGTATTTATCAAACAGTGCTTCTGATTCCCTATTCTAAGAAACATCTGTTTCAAAGATAAATTTGCTAACCTTTAACTATTCAGGAGCTGTTTCCTGGGTGATTTGCTGCTTTCTTTCCAACACTACCACTGTAATAAAGTTTGATTTTCTTTCTGAGCTAGTGTGTACACAAATATTGTTAGCCTCCTGACAGTTCAGTTTTATGAATGACTACTGCACTGTAGAATTGATGTCATTTAAGGTTTTCCTTAATAACTCCTCCATATTTCTACATCAAGGATGCAATTTGAAGTAAATATAATGCTACCGTTATGTTGAAGGTATTTTGCTTAGCTTCCTTAAACCAGGGCAAAAAAATATGATCTGAACAGGTTATGTTATTGTTTGCGATTTTCTTTCTTGGCTAAAAGGAATCTGTCTGTCTCTGAAGATTTAGTTCCTGCATTACTCTTGGTCTTTTGTCATTTTTCATCCCTGCAAGTGAGTTTTTTTTTTGTTCTTGCTCAAAGAGAAATGGTCTGGGGCTCTAGAGGGTTGTAATCCCAGCAGAAACGAGCGCTCGTTTGACTTCAGGATAAGTGTTCCAGCGCTGAATGAAATTGCTAACTCTAGCATGCAGCACATGCTAACAAAAGGAGACTAATCAGTTGTGGAAATGTAGCTGTTGTTGTTGAAAAGAAAAGTCAAACCACAAATTGAATTTAGGGTATTTATATGCAAGGCTTTGTCTATACTAAACCGTGGTAGGCTGAACAAAGATAGAGAGAGGAACAACCTAAAAAAGTACAGAAACTTTCAGGCCAGTCCCATGGAAGAGAAAAAATGAAGGAAGGAAGGAGAGAGAGAAATGAAGTTTCAGGCAGCGTGCCTCTGCTCCCATGTCATTAATTATGTATCATTCCATCAAAATCTCTCTAAATGCATCATGAGAATGGATTGGTTCACTCTGCGATTTTCAGAATGAAATAAAAAGAAAAGCACAAATTTCTTATCAAGACCTCATTAGTTTATCTAAAATGTCAAATGTTTACTCTATTGGATATTCACTTAAGGAAGATCAGTGACATATTTTCTTGTAATGCAAACTAGTTTCCTTAAATCATCCCAAAATTCTGTTTAATTTGCAGTGCATTTACAATAACATGAGTTTTTTTACCAAGGAGAATGCTGGGCTTTAGAGGGTTAAATAATTTCTGTATCTTTTCACTGGGCTGATGCTATTTCTCGTTTCTCTGCAGGAAACAGCTTTGATGAATGCTGGGTACGGACCTCTCTGAGATGAATCACTGACTGTGAAAAATGTTTTAAAACATGGAAATTTCATTCAGTGCTGTTCGATACAGTTTTCCCAAAACATTCAAATGGGCTTGTCTAGGAAGTAATCACAATCAAAAAAAGCAAAATCTTGATTTTTCCCTTTTTTAATTATTTGCAGCTAGTGTCAGATTATTTAGTAGTGAGTATCATTGACGTTTATTGATGACTTCTCCCAGTCTGTGAATCGCTCAGAGGTGGCTTTATATGAAACATGAGTGGTATAGCAGTTGCTTGGCTTTTTTGCAGTCAATTTGAATTCCAAAGAGGATTGGCGCTTGCTTACTGCACTGTGAGTCATACCTCCAAAAGATGAAGTTGTTATACAAAGCAAGGGCAGAAAAGAGAAAGGCAGACACAAAATAAATTACAACACATCAACGTAAAGGTCTTATGTAAATGGAAATGGCTTGATGTCTTTTATTTGAGTTGAAAACCTTATATAAAATGCCCATCAAATGCTAATTTGGCAGATTTAAGACCACAGGGTCATGGTAAAAGCACATAGCTTTTAGTAGTTCAAATAGTTCAGTGGGACTGAATGGCTTTTTAGGTAGAGATTCAGGATTTCACTAAAATCTATGGTCTATTATCCCTTAAGAATTACAATGCTATGTGATGGGTTTAATTGCCATTTTCTGTGTCACAGATGATATCATAAAGTGTCAACAGGCATTGTGATGTCTTTACTTCTGTACCATGTGTGGGTCATTTGTAATTTGCTACCATATTGCACCTGGGGTGAAGCAGAAGTGAACAGAGTAAGGCACTTTGTGTCACATATACTTTTTTTAATGTTAGCAAACCCTCTACATATTTTGTACCAACAGGCTAATCAAATTATTATTTTTTCCCTTATACCAATAGTTAAATTTTTGAAAATTGCAGTTGACATTTTGGAGGAAAATACATTTTAAGCAATAAGGAGTGCTGATATTTCCTGGTTTGATTTCTTTGTAATAGTAATAATATACTGTATATGATGGTTTTAAAATAAACGTTATTTTAAGCAATATTGATTATAAATATTCTTTGGGATCTGTTGGAATAAGAAGTGCTATACTGTATATACAGTAGGAAATTGCCTATTTGATTAATCATTGAATTATAATTAAAATATTACAATGTGAACTTATTTTCTGTTAGCCTTACAACAATTCTGCTATCCACACAGCACATAACAAGGGGTGACCATTATAGATTAAGGCCACTGAGATCACATTAATCTTTTGCATCTATCCTTCTTAACATATATTTGCATGGACATCTTATCTGCCTCTTTCTTTTTATCTGTTTAGTAGTTCAAGGTAAATGCAATTAGAAATGACAATACGTTTTGTAACTAATATGAGTTTTGTGCCATGTGTAGTATTGCAAAATGTATTCTCACCGCGCAGAGCAAGGCAGACAATGTGCTCCTACATTTTTATGCATTTATTTTTTTCCTCAAACATAAGATAACACGAATGTAAATTTCTGTCCCACACACACACACAAAACATTTGCAGTTTAGATGTAATGGACTTGCTTTCGTCTTGTCTGTTTGATATAATTGCTCAAATTAAAGATGATGATGGCTTCTCCTCCCTCTCCTGTTATTTGGATAGTATAAAACCAGATCAAGGATATAGGAAATGGAAGTAGCTCAGCAACCATCTAATTTGTAAACCAAATTGTCAATGAACACATAGCTGTAATGCTATTCACAACCTGCAGAATAGTTCTCAGAGCCTCCACTCCTCTAGTGTTGTGTGCAATACTTTCTTCCCTTGTCTTCGAAACAAAGAAATATGTCAGTTTAGTCAACAAAACACACAAGAGCGGGTTTGTTTTCCTCCTTTCCGGAGAAAAATAACTCACCAGAGTGCAAGTTTAAAATTGAATTTCATTATGTCGAAAGACAAGCCTCGAACATGACCACTAGACACGGATGTCTTGTGCCAGCGTATTACACCATTTTGTGCACCATTGAAACAAACCATTGAATGCTGTCACATTTGTGGAAATAAATAAAGTCGTAAAGCCAGATTATTTTAAAAATAAAAGCCTCTGTTCCCTGCCAGCCTTATTTGGTAGCGTTATATTTTCTAGTTATGGGACAAAATGTTCTGGGATCTGTCCCTGCAGACTCAGACTGGGACTAGTGTGTATAGCAATGGCTCTTTCAGGATTGCTATCCTCCATCTGGGAACAAATTGGATTCTGATATTATACAACGGTTTTGTAGATGAATGCATCACTTCGGTCCTCAGTGCTGCTGTTTCCTGCACTTTATATCCCCTGTTAAATTACATGTATGGAGTTTTCCAAAGAAGCCCTGAAAAAAACAATGTCATTCACTTATACATGTGTGATATTCTTCATTATGTTTCTGTTCCCAATAGCCTAAGGCTGTCTTTAATACACAGCAGAGTAATGCATCTGTTTCACTCAGCAGGTTAGTGTTTAGTATTTATATAACAGAGCATTGGAACAGGTGTTATCTCAAGGAACATTTCCATATTCATTTTACTGCAGCGCAATGAGCCTGCATTCTGTGGACAGATTGATTGCTGAACACTTTGGTCACTCCAGCCCTGCACACTCAGGGCAGTATAAACAAATGTTTCCCTGTGCTGTCTGGCTTTCAAATAGACAGACTGTTCTGAGGCAGGAATAGCGCTGGTGTGAACTTTCCAAATTTTTGTGGTGACGAATTCCAAAATCTCTGCTGGTGCTGTAGATCTAATGAATAATTCATCAGATATGTAAGTGAATAAATTACATTTATTTGCCTTGGATGGCTCATAAGATAATTCAAAATATATCTCTCCTTGGCCATTTCCATTTTATCGCCTACTTTATTCTCTGATTTAGAAGGCTCTCTTCAGGCTTTCACTTGCTTATGCGATGCAGATTTGAGCAGAGAGCTGGGCTTTCTTGGCATGGTACCTTTCTTATAGTCATCATGATTTTATCCTCATAACTCCACCCAGCTCCCTGTTTGTATAGAGCTTTCTAAATAGGAGTCCTCAGACTTAACCTTTGATTAATGCTTGAAAATAAATGCGTCCTCAGATACCTTCGACTCCCATGAAAAGACATTTCATACAGTACCTCACAGTTACGGCACTGTTTTATTGTACAATGCCGTCCATATTTATCCATACCCTCAGTGAAACAGGAACAAAAAATCAGAATGAGTTATGGATTTTATACTTTATCTCACTTAACAAATGCTGAAATGTCATACTGTAATAATAATAGCATAGCACAGAGCGTAGTCATATTAGTCATAAATAATTGAATTCCGCAAAACAAGAAGGTCACATTTATTCACACCACTAAGTATTCCTTTAAAAAAATCAACAGAAATAAATCTACAATAACATGCTCCTCTTTGAAAGTGCAGTGGAAGCCTCTACAGCTATACAGAGGTCTCAGAAGGCTTTCTGTTTCCCTGGGGTATGAAAGGAGGTAATACACAAAGAAAATTCAGTTGCAGCATGCATTGTTATAAACTTAATGTCAGAGAGCTCTTCAAAGAATGCGGACAAATGCTCATTGACCTCCACAAGCTGGGGGATGGCTGCAAAAGATTCCACAAAAAGCTGTATCTACCACTTTCTCATTAATTATTAATCATGTCAGTTATTAAGAAATTGAAGGCTACTCATACTGGAGCAATCCTGCTAGGAAGAAGATGCAAGTGTATCTTGCCTCCAAAACCAGTGAAACTAGTGGCTTGGAAGGCAAACATTAATCGGAAGGCAACAGCTGGAGATCTCCGATACACACTGGCATCTTCAGGATACAAAGTGTCGAAAAACTGGCATTTAAAGTCTGCGTGAATGCCGCCATCATTGCTGGGTTGCAAGGTAGCAGCCTCTTCTGTATGTGCACCACAAAAACCTGTAGCTCAAACTAGCTAAACATTGTGGGAATTACAATGGAGACAATGTCTTATGGACAGATGAAACTAAAATTGAGCCAGAGGCATACAGTTAGTTTAATCCCTGCCAGAGGAAGATTTACAAAATACAGGAGTGTGAATAAATGTGAACCTTGTGCTATCCAGACATAAATTAGGACAAATGCAATTCTTCTCTGTGTAATGCAATTAAGATTACTGTATAATGTTTTCAGAATTTTTTAATCAAAAGACGTTATCCAGTCAGTAAACCTTTTTGTTATTTGATGTTTATTGCTCCTATTCCTTCAGGGATATGAATAAACACAGAGGGCACTGTACCTGTTTTATTTACAGCTTTTACACACTGCTTGTGTATTTCGGCTAAATTACTCTTGGCTGCCCTTTCTGCAGCACCCTACACAACTGGGATGTTTGGAGGTAGTCAGGAAAGGATGTTTCATAAAATGATGATTGATTGGGTGATTGATCCAGCACCACTCTCCGGTTTTCATGCAATCAGTGAGATGGGTGCAAAATGTTAAAGGACAGAAAAGGAGAATCGCTGGATTCCCTGGGGTCTTGCAGGACACTTCTACACCTGCACCTGATCCCCTTCGATTGTACACTATCTCTGCCAGGTGACCTCTTTCCACAGGTCTGGCCAGGCATCTGCTCTGGGCTGGATGAAGGGAACAGACTACGAAAAGCATTTCCCTCACAGGATCTCCAGTGTGACAAACGAGGCTCAGCTGAAAGTTTCCAACCCTGTAGGTTACCCCCTTGTCACTTACTGTATGATGTTTCATAATGTCTGTGTTTTAGCAGCTTACTTCCTTTAAGCGTACAAATTGTTTAACCTGTTGCCGTACTTCAGAAGGCGGTACCCTGAACAGAAGTCTGCTCTGACGTTTGCATCAAAATTCTATTACTATCCTTCACAGTAGGTAAGACTTGTTTTGCCAATAGAAAAAAAATATGCTTATTTATTATATATATGCACTCGTTTGATATAAATCATGTGCATATGTTTCAAAGGCATGTATAGCGCATTACCTACATTTAGTGTTTATTTTTTCAAAATAAGTACTGCTGCCTTCCATTCAGTTGTCATGCTTTTTTATCCACAGAATAAGCAGACCTTTGAAAATAATTTCTCCCAGTTGCTGAACTGTTTTTGTTGAGTGCTGAGTGCATTTCAGCCATGGTTTATTCTGCCTTTTGAGTTCTTTTTTTTTGTGTGGATTTGTAAACTACTGGTCTTTGTGAAAACTGTTCTTAGGGGAGCAAATTACAGGTGGACAATCTCTGGCAAACCAGGCGTGGAGATTGTTTTATAAACGTAGCTTGTTGGGCTGAGAAATAAAGCCTTTGAGTGAAAAGCAGGACCTGGGGAACCAGCTGTGTTGATGCAGCCACCATGAGAACAAGGCTATCGACACATCAAAGACGTGTGCCATGGCTCATAAATAAATTGTTGTTAGAGCAATTCGGCAAATTTGGGAATTATTCCCCAGAGATCCTTCAAAAATATTTTTAGATTTATATACATTTTTTTGTTTTAAAGAAACAATGTGGAAAAACAGTTGTCAGAGCTTCTCCCTCACAGCACTAGGGCCCTGGATTCTATTCTAGACCTGGGGTGCTGTCTGGGTGGAGTCTGCATGTTCTCCCCATGTTCGAGGGTGTTTCCTCTGGCGCACTGCCCAGAGACATGCTGGTGGGGTAACTGACTTCTGGGAAAACTGGCCCTGTGTGAGTGCGTGCGCATCTGCGTTGGTACAGCGTGTGCCCTGTGAGGGACTGGCGTCCCAGCCGGAGTGTGCCCTGCCTTGCGCCCGTTGCTTGCCAGGATAGGCTCCAGATCCCCTGGGACCCTTCGGATAAAGGAGTTCGAAAATGGATGAATGTGGAAAAATATCCAATGTGCTGTGCCGTGTTTAGAAAAGGTGATCTTAGTATTAAAGCAATAAAATTAAATGGTTACCTAACATGGCAGCACTTGAGTCCTAATATATTAATGTAAAGGATGCTTCCTGCCATAAGTAGATCATTAGGGTATCATTAATAATACCAATGTGTAGCCTCAGCAGACCATTCAGCAGCTATAATGTATTATTCTCAGTGCAATAAATGTGCCTGATGTTCTCTTTTCCTGATCCAGAAAATCAGCTTTCTAACTCTGTATGCTGCAATTGTATTCAGTATATATATAGAAAATAATCTTTCAAATGATCTTATGAACCTGACACACCAGTAATTCCCTGTCAGACCAGGGCCTTGTTTCATGGTATGAACTCAGACAGGCTGTGATTATGTCTAGCTATGCTGTGGCTTTGTTTTATTTAATGCGGCAGTCGTATTCAGACAGGAAGACTGCAGTTTGCAGCAAATGTGGTTATCTTACAGGCTTGTCCTCCTGTGGTATTGGTAACGTTAAGTAACTCTACAGTTCCATTTCACAGTGGTCTCAGGTCTATGAAATTTTCGGGAAGATGTATTTGCACTGTGCCCTGAATGAATCCTCCCAAGGTAACTACTTGGCTTTTTTCTCACCTGGTCGACAGCCAGATGGGGCTGACGATAGAGAATTTCTATTAAATGTCCACCGTCTTTCCCAGTTAATGGGTACTCTCATGTTAGTTAGCCTTATGGCTTGTGAAATAAGACAGAAGATTGCTGTGTGAAAGAGAAACAAAGCACCTGAATGAGACAGATTACGTTTCACTACACTGTATTGGTTTTAAAAGGCTAACAAGTGGTTTTATTTTCTTTTGATATTCTTTATCACTTACCAAGGTGTTTTGTCTTGTTACACATCGTTTTTCTTATTTCTTAATCCCCGTGTAGTGGAATCGGGGGCGTCATCTCATTACCTTCCCATTCACATACAATCTACAAAAGCTTATTGCATTTATTAACCCCATGCTGTTCATGCATGCTGGAGACAGCTTTTAAAAAACATGATTACAGACACCTTTTCTCCATCTGTTCTCAACTGTAAGCTCTGTAGTTAAAGGCTGCAGAAATAGAAGCATACCAAATGAGAGATACAAGGACACAGACAGCAGTCTTGCATGAAATAAAAATTCTTCTAAGACAGGTTTGGAATTCTTAGGCCAATTTGTAATTTGATGGTTTTGTTAAAAACAAACAAATAGAAATGGGTTATATCAGCCACACCTCCCTGAAGTCACTGTGGAGCTTGTGATGTGTCTTACAATGTGTGGTTCAATGGTGAGACAGGCTAGACCAGGCCTGTATCTACCACCTCATACTCATTGCAGTGAGCTGAGATGTAAAGACAAGACCGGCTGTTCCACATTCAAATGGATTGGGTATAAAATTGAAGTGTGAACAGTAATAAAACAAAATACTCTTTCTTCAAGTCTGTGTTTTTGTGCACTTAATATAAAAGTCAGCGGAGACTCGCTCACGTATTGGCACAGAAGTAAACAAGAACATATAGATAAAATATGATTTTTTTTAACTAAACATTAATGATATACTAAAGGGAAAATAAAATATAACAAATGCTATTGGTTCCAATACTATTTTTTTATGTTTTAATGCCTCCTAGTACATAACCGCTAAAGGAAATTGTCAGAATAGAAATAGATCCCTCATGATTTTGTCTTAATGACATCATTGAAATATCCCTCATAGTCAAGGTAGCCATTCTGATGAGCTGCTGACTTTGACTTTATATTTAGCATTTCTTTAGATAGTTCCACTTTCTCTCTTTGCGAAATGGCCAGAAGACATTAGTATTTACATTCTCACAAGTTATAGTAACTGTTCAGCTTTGAAAAACACTGTATCACTCAAGGTCGTCCCTCTTTATAGAGCAGAATTCTAGCTGTCAAGTTTTCAATTACACAATAGCATAGTTCAGGGGAATAATTTCCACTCTCTGACTTCTAGATTGGCTCAAATGTGAAAACAGGTATCTATGTGAAGGATTCTAAGTGTTTGACAAGTAGGTAAGACATCCAGGCAGCTGTAATTTTAAAATTCTGAGAAAGGAAAGGAACAATGACATTCAAGCTGAATGATACATGACAGGGAAAGGTAAATAATTCATTCACAAAATCTTTTTCTCAAAATTGTCATGATATGATGGACTCAGTAATTTCTACATTAATATTAAGAGTGAGCATGGATTCCATATATGCACATATTCTGAAAATTGAAGTATTTAATTCTATCAGTTTTATAAATTGTTCATCTGTCAGTGTAGATTCCACTGGTTTAGTGAAACAGAGAAAAAAAATCATTCTGAGCTCATTAGACAGTAACACAAACACCCTGCAGTATAACAGGCATTGCACACTATGTGATATTATAAACATCCTTTACTCAAATCTTTATTTCAATGGCTAAATTGTAACTGAAAACCACAGGTGAAACATTTGGTATTCTTATCTTATCTAGAGTGCAAAAAATGGATCATCAAAAGAAACGTTATCATGTATAACTGCAACACATTCAGAAAGTTATCTTCAGGAAAATGATGTTTTACTTTTCAGGCGTTGCAATGACATTTTATTGAACAGACATGACCTAGGTAATCCCAGTATGTGGATGCACATTCGTCATCGATGAGGATGATATACATTGTGAAAGTCACAGGCTAGTGTGTGGCCACTGCTGGACGTAATACAAACTCTGTGCCACATCCTTTGTGCTACATTGCACATGCTGACTCAAAGGGTTCTGTCCCAGTAGCTCTAACAGAGCCTGAACCAGAACCCTTTTACACTGGTCTCTGAGCCCTAGAAGCCTCATGTCAACCCGTCATCCAGGTGGGGCTGCACACTGGTGGTGGTGGAGGGGACCCCCATTATCTGTAAAGCGCTGTCAGTGGAGTGTCCAGGAAAGCGCTATATAAGTGTACGTAATTATTATTATTATTATTATTATTAACCCAGTTCCACCCTCCAGTGTTCAGTGGGGCTCAAGTCTAGTGAGCAGGGCCACCGTGGCATAAATGTCACACCTCATCTTGGGGGAAAGTTGTTTCAGGGGCAGCAGGAGAACGTGTATTGTGGGCTCATCAGAAGGGCAGCAGGTCTTAATCAGTGTAGCGTCAGCCAGTCGGTTTGCCATCAATCAGTGCAAGTGCAGCTCTGAAAGGAGAACATGTTTCTGCCTGGAGCATCACGCTTGGACTTCCCTGTGGTCTGTGGTTCTCCACGTTGCTGCCATCAGCCAGGTCTGCAAACCCTTGAATCACCACTGAAGAGGAGCCGGGTTCCACTACTGGGTGAGTCTACCTAAGTTGTTACTCAAACATACCGATGGCACAAATATGTTGTTCCCTGATTAAGCAGGTAATATTGGTTCCTTTTTGTGTTTTTCTTTCTCGATTTTCACCAGCAGGTTATAACTTATGAGGGGATTTAGTGCTTGTGCAACAGCCAAAGTCATGCGAGTGTACCATTGTCAGTCGTTCATGATCAATCTATCAAAATGATGCCAAACACGTTCAAGCAATATCCAAAATCCATATAATATATATTTCTGAAACCATACATGCATAGTGATGTGCCTCTCTGAGTGCTCAGTATACACACAGATCATTCTCAGATATATTGGTGAATTAATGGTTTGGAAAGAAAATAGATTTTAATAAAAATTAAATTGCATATTTGTCCTATTTCCATAATTCCACAAATTCCATATTCCCTTCCATGACATAAATCCATGTTCAAGTATCGTTATATTCTTCATAGTCCTTCTTTTGGACAGTTGGGGTAATTACTTACCTTTGGCTCGGGCTCCCTTCTATCTATCATTATAGAGTATATTGAGCTTGTCTCTGTCACTCAGTGTAAATAGCAAAGTCGAAGAAGCTTGGAGGGGGTCGCTGCTTTCTTAATACCTATCCCATTACTGCCCCACGCTGGGCAGAAAACTGGAAAAGACTGGACGCCTCTCTGTTCCTGCATTCTGTAAACAAGAGCTTTGTTTTGAACTGCGGACCCGTCCAGTCCTTCTTTCCTTCCCACAAGCAGTTTTAAACTGCACACAGGAAACACTTTCCCCAGTGGTCAATTTTATTGATCCACAGAAGAGCCTTTGAAACCGTCACGTGACCCCTCTGTGACAGCAGTGTCCGTCCTAGCTCCACTGAAGGTTATCTGCTGGGTTTCAGAAGCCACTTTTGCAAGGATTTGGCAAACACCATGCTGTGCGCTGATCTTAAGTTTAATGCAACAGATTTGTGCCGTTGGATCTTAAGTTTAATGTTGACCTTTTTCCTCTCTTGGACTGGTTAGCAAAAAGTAACTTTTTTAAACAAATTAACCCTTTTACTGACATTGTTTTAAAAAATTGCAATTGCTAGATACTGTACTTCGTTTTCTTGGAATTGCCAATAACTGATCAATCATAAGTCAGCTGGTTCACATCTATCATGCGTGTCGAAAGGTTTGATGACCCCAGTGTGAACAATCTCCTGAAATTAGCACTGTCAGAGCCACCCATGCCTTGTTCATATTGTAAGTATTAATAGGAGGAGTTGATGGTGCTCTCACAGCTCTTTCTCAAATGTGCACAGATCCTGGGGAGTCTCTGCTTCACGTGAAAGCAAGGATATGTTTGGGTACATCGAGCCTACTGCTTGAGAAATCCTGATCACAGCGGGCTAACACAAAGCAGAGACCCGATCTGGCAACATCTGGAATATAAGACTACACCTGCAGCCCCTGCAGGTGTGTACTGGTTGACCCATGTGGAAGCACCATGGTTGAGAAAATCTTTGTTTCACACCTGGCAAGATTACAACAGTAAATATCTGATAAACCCCTCACGAGTTGTGTGAGCGGTACTCACTTAGAAAACACTACAAATCCAGCTGCCTGTCAAATGCGAAGCCACCCGTACATTGAACACACTCAGTCATCAGAATTTTCAGAAACGGAATTTATTGTGTCTCCACTGTGTTTGAGGGTTGGTTGCCAAGTGGCATCATCTGTCAGACAGCAGCATGGAGTAGGAGTATGGAGTAGCATGCTAGGCTACAGGTGCGCGGGTTCAAATCCTGGATGAAACATAGCTGCTGTACTCTTGAGCAATGTACTTTAGTCCAATTGCACCAGTAAATGCCCTGCAGTATAAGTGGGTCTCCAGGTCATCATTGTACATGAAAATGTAATCTCAGATGACTGACTTGTTTAGATCAAGTATTAAATTACAAGAATAAGATAAGTTGCGGGCTTGAATAGAATAGGAAATGTTCCTAAAGGGACCCTCAGCTGTTAGTTCATGGTGCCTACTGCATACCTCTTCCATTTGTTTATGAAAAGCCTTGTCTGAGGTACTTTAAAATGCGCAATGCTTTTTTATGTTCTCTACCTCTGTTCCTCTCACCATCTGTCCTTCTTTTGCTCTCTTGCTCTCTCTTTTGTAGGTATTTCTAATCTATGAACACGTGTAGTGATAACAGAACCACCCTGCTTATGTACGTACAGAATTCGAAATGTCTACATACTGTACACAATGTACATATGTTACAATCCAAATAGTTACGTGTTGTCTTTTTCCCGAAAGAAGCCTGAGCTCTGAAGTTAAACATCTCTGTCACTTTTATTTTGCAAACCACTCAGAACATTTGTTTGAAACATCGATGCTGGTTTATGAATTTTTTTAGACATTTTCTATAGTCCTGTAATATCAGAGAAGTGAAATGTGGTGATCAAGGTGAAAACTGCAATGAGAGATCTTTCCAGTATTGTGACAGTTTGTTGATTCGTCAGTATTCTTAACTGCAGATGTTGGGAAGCACACCACAGAAATATCACAAACTGACATCAGCCATGATCTTTGTTATTGAAATTAACAAGTTGTAGATTTTGCAAGAGGAGGGCAATAGAAAAGCCATGTCCTTTTTAATGCAGTTTATCTAGTCGTAAAAAAAAACTCCCTCATCTCATTTTTACATCTTCTCTGTGGTGTTGCATAATACAGATCTATTTCATGAGGGGAACAAATTTAGAGAACGCCTAAAAGGGTTCTACAAAATTCTTTACACTTTTATAGCGCTTTTCTGGACGCTCCACTCAAGGCGCTTTACAGGTAATGGGGATCCCCTCCACCACCACCAGTGTGCAGCTCCACCTGGATGATGCAACAGCAGCCATAGTGCTCCAGAACAATCAATCTAAGCAGCCATAGTGCGCCCATCAATGCTATGTGGTAGTTAATAGCTAATTTTACCAGGGATCTCATCCAGATATTTCTTAAAAGAAGCCAGTATTCCTGCTTCAACAACTTAATTGGGTAGCTTGTTCCATACTCCCACACCCCTTTGTGTAAAGAGAAGAGCCTCCTGTGCTCATATTTAAACGGACGTCCATGTAACTTCCTGATGTGATCTCTGATAAGAACATAAAAACTATATATCTGAGCAATCCGCTGAATATGATATATGAATATGATAACTCAAATGGAAATTTCAGAAAACACGCTGTACATACAACACTTTTCATTGGGAACAAATACGTGCTGCATATAGACAAAGTTAGATCAGGGAGAGGTGCTGGTGTGTGGCTCCAATGGAAGTTAAATTAAGGAGAAATAACGAGAGCGAAAAACAAACTGTTCTAACTGTGAAGCCCTTTTCAGGTGTGTGAAAGCTCCACACTTGAAATGTTGTGTATTTTATCTTTTCTACTTTTCAGAATTATGGAATTAACCTTGACGTGTTCCTATATGGTGTAGAGCTGTCTATATAATGTTGATGACCTTGACCTGTTGCAAGGAATAACAATGAACAGGCTAAAGAAGAGCCTCGTTCTGTGCTCTGTGTCGTCGATGAACTGATGTACGTAATGGCCTCAGTATTAACTCTACAGAGTGATTCGCAACAGGACTATTATACGCCAAAACAATTCAACACTGAAATCACAACAGTAGTCAATACTCAACTCTTCCACTCTGCTGAGCACTAAACCGCTTGAAAACCCTAGTAATGTAGCCTCAGCAGAAATGACTGCTTTCTGGAACATATGGTCATAAGCGTATTACCTTGCATACAATGAGTATAGGTCTAATTTTACTATATTTTACTAAGGTTTCATAGATTAATTCAAACAATAATACACTACAATGACAAAGCAACATGGAGCATACACAAACACAGATGTACCTAGTGGCTTGGCCTTGTACATAGTGTCAACTAGGTGCGAGCTGTCATGAAGAAAACGAATACACAAAAAGACTGCCAATTCCAAGACAGTGTTGCTCTCCGCTCATTTAAGAATAAAGCAAATACTGCATCTTTTTATACAGTATTTTACAGTATTTCCTTTGTGAGCCGATACAAGGTCACGTACATTATTCTTCGTTCGGGTGGTGCTGTGAAAACTAGCCAAGCCGAACGTTTATTTTGACGTTTCTTGTGTTTTTCAACTTGACCTGCAGAAGTGGTCTGGCTGCCTGCTGCACTTCTCGTTAATGAATTACATTCTATAACCCCGGTAACCTATCAAGCATAGCATTGCATGATAACTTACTTAATCACAGATAATGGCAAATACACGTGGGAAAAAAAAAAGATGGCAGTCAGACTATGAGCGTTAACATCAGCACCATCAGCCAGCGAGCCTGGTGGGGCCGCTCAGAGTATTGTTTCACAGTCAGGACACAGACACCAAACCGGTTCTCAGGCCTGGCGTGTGGTTAAACAGGGTGAACACCAGCTACTTTGCGAAATTCCCTGCTTCTCTATTGATCGGCCGAAGCTGAATTACCTGCAGACCTTGCTGACCTGGACTTCCAGCAGCACAGACAGGAGACAATCAGCTTATCTCGGCGGCGTCTTGTAAGGTTATTGTTCAGAATAAGAATGGCAACGCTACAGCTACACCGTCAACAACAGCAACGATAAATAATGAATCGGGGTGTCAAGCACCAATCTTCGAAGCCAGGGTCTGCTGGATTTCATTCTGTTTGAAGTTCTTTGCATTTATTTTCTCCTGTGGGCATGTTCACAGATTTTTTTTTACAATCATTTACAGCAGCTGATTTAAACACTGCTCTCGAGGCAAGAAGCAACATCTCAAAAACATTCTGAATCCTGGAGAGAGTTGTGTGCGTTCGGTTAGTCAATAATGTTTAGCCCCGACAGGTCTCTGGGTCCCCAGGGCGAACTGGAAACCAGATTTCTTGTGTACGGGTTCTGGTACCAGACACATAATGAAGCACAGTAACCTGAGGTGGAGCCATGCTTCGGTTTTTCCCCGGGGAGGGGGGGTGTAAAAAAAAGTAGTTTATTGCAATCCATTTGATGTCAGGAAGAGCCTAGTATTTCATCACCACAACTGAAAGCAAAAAAAAGCAACCAAATGCATTATAACAACAACAACAATAATAATAATAATTATTATTATTAGTTCAAGCAGAATGTTGGGTCAGCATGCATTGGCTCCAAAGGAACAAGAAAAGGTTTACTCCATGCTGAAAAGAGAAGAAAAGAAGAAGACTCCCGAAGAAGACTCCACAGCCGAAACGTTGTGTTTCTTTTTTTTCTCTTTTCAGCATTTTTCTTTTTCTAATTCTTATTATTATTCGCGTCTCACCACTGACGCCTGTCAGAGCCCCCCCGCAGCTGCGAATGAACCGATTTTTATTTTACTACCAAAAACAACAACAACAACAATAATAATACATACACACGCACACGCACGCACAGAGTACACAGGTATATAAATAACCGCGGCAGTGCGCTGTCGGCGCGCTAGGGGGCGCAGCGCCCGGGACGGCGAGCTGAGGGGTCCAAACCGGCGGCTCAGCAGCGCCGCTCTCTCGCGCCTAGCGGCCGGGCCCGTCACTTCCAGTCTTGTTACAGCCCGCATGACCACGAGCCAGCCAATCGGCGCCGGGAGGCAGAGTTGTCCGTGCGGCCGCCATTAAAGAAAGGAATCCATGAATTCAAATGGAAACCAGCAGGAACAGAGACCGAAATAATGGTTAAAACGACCGAAAAAATATAGTCCTCCACCAGCCTTCGATCGTATTTTACAAGATGTTTTTCATTTTTAAACCGAATCCGGCGACGATGGAGGAATAGAGGGGCGATTTTTTTTTTAACACAGACCGTTTTAAGCAAAGGGGGAGGGGGAGAGTTGCTTTTTTTTTTGTTTTAAGAGCGTTTTCGTGCTTTTTTTTTCCCCGTTTTTTTTTTTAAAAAAAAACAACGATCGAGCCTCACTCGAGAAGCGTCTCTTTTCTTTTTTTTTTTGATATATCAAGCGGACGATATGCGGAGGTGGCGGTGCTGTTTTTAATTTACGGCGGATTATTTTTGGGAAGGGGGGAGAGAGAGAGAGAGAGTGCTGACGGAGGAGAGAATCTCATTGAGCTGTTGAATTACATTCCCCCGGCCGATTGTTTAAAACCATCCTCGGCGTGAGGTGTTTTTACGGGGGGGTGGTGGTTTTTTTTTTATATAAATCCACGCGTGTGAAGAAAAAAAAAACAACGAAATTGTTCTTTCTTTCTTGGGAACTTGAAACGATGGAGTGGTCGATCTCGATGTGAAAGGATGAGTTCTTGCTTTGTACCAAACGGAGCGAGCCTGGAAGACTGCCATTCCAACCTATTCTGTCTGGTAAGAGATTTAAAACTAAAAGCAGCCATTTTTAACTAGCTTAAAAAAAAAAAAGAAAAGGCACAGTAGCGGGGAGAGCAGGCTTGGGGGCCCTGTCGAGCACTGCAATCCAAACACCGCTGATCAATCCCTCTGTTGCATTTGCATACTGGCGAAGTTTAAGGCGAGATTAAAACGGCATTTTGCGAGGGGCTGCGCGGCGCCGTGTCGCCTCTCTCTCTCTCTCTCGGCCGTGGATGGTCTCGGCTCGCCCGCCGGTGTGCATTTTGATCGCGGCTGTCTAGTAAACAGGCAGGATCTCAGGTCGAGCAAAGTTTTTTTTTTTTTAACCCTCCTCCCCCCCCCATCTCTTCTGTCTCTGTGGCGTTTAAATGCCCCACCACCCCACTCATACCCACTCACACACTTCGGCGGAACACGGGGTCTGGGATTTCCTTCCCTGCCTCCGTTTTTGTTTTCCTTTTCCCCCCCAAAATAAATAAATAAACGTTTCGGTACGTTTGACCCGCAACCTTTCTGGTGCGCCGGTCCTGTATTTAGGAGTTACTAGCCTGGGTCCAAGCTCTGCTGGGCGAAGTGTTTTGGACGCGGCCGGGCCGTGGTGTGGGAAATAAACTGCGCCGGGTCCCGTCGGGGGCTTCATTGTTTTTCCCCCCCCATTAACTTGAGAGGAAGCTCGCCGGCCCGATGGGGTTGTTTTGCGGGGTGCTGTGTCGGGAGGTTATTTCTGATTTTTAGCCGTTAGTTTTGGTTTCATTTCTTTTGGCCAAAGGCTTGTCCTTGCTGCCGAACAGACTTGTCGTTTTTCGTTGTTTACAGCCTTCCCTGGCTTTAGAAAAAAACAATTATGGAAGTAGCTGCGTACGGGTCTTTTAACTTTTTTTTTTTCCACATACCTGGGTTTGTGGTCCGAGTCCAGCAGTGACGAGTTATGCAACTCGTTTTACTGCTGTAGCAATGCATGGTACTTTCACAGGTAGACATTTACATCGCTTAATTCTGGGGGTTTTGGGGTCACGGCTCGGATACGGATACAGGCTTTTAGAGACGTTTGGAGTCTTTGAGTTTCGGTTTCTGGTTTATTATGCAAGAGGGTTTTGTTTTGCTTTTGTGTGTGTGTGTGTGGCGTCTTCTGTCTTCTGAGATGCCCAAAGCTGACGAGATGGGGGCGATATTAAGTGTCAGAAAGTGCAACGCAGGAAAGTTTTTTTTTTTTTGGAAGTGCCTCTGGGAACTGTTATTTTTCTCGAACCCACTTGGTATCTCATTAAAACTGCATGGTTGAGATTCCTGGCTGTCCCCTGGACGTTGCTTCGCGGTGGCCCAAGTCGAGGAGTAG
Source organism: Atractosteus spatula (assembly GCF_055471065.1). NCBI lineage: Eukaryota > Metazoa > Chordata > Actinopteri > Semionotiformes > Lepisosteidae > Atractosteus > Atractosteus spatula. The sequence goes on along the minus strand of NC_142732.1, from coordinate 4,710,693 downwards.
TTTTCCTCTTCACACATGCCCCGGGTGTGATCGTGGCCCGTGCTGTTCTCGTGTGCGAAGATCACGCGTGACAGTGGGAGCAAAAAGCGAAGGAGCTTCTTTTTTTTTAAAAAAAATAAATTAAAATCAAATCTAATTACGAGGCATTTTCAATCGGGAGAGTGGTAGGGATTGAGCCGGTACCGAATGTGCGTCTGAAATGTGAGTGATGGAGTGGTTTGGGGGGGTGTGTGTGTGTTGTAAATGCGTGGAAGGTGGGGGGGGGGGGGGGGCGTTGGATATTGATTATTCTCTCCCCCCACCCCACACACACACACACACACCGGTGGTGTCCTGATTCAGCACAGGGGGAGGAGGAAAACAAAGTTTCAGTTCCGGGGAGGAGGAGGAGGAGGCTAAGTACAAAGATATTGAACCGCAGCTGAAGGGAGAGAAAAAAAAAATTCAAAATAAAATAGACGCCGGGGCAGGTTTCCTCGATGTGAATCACTGGGCGAGATGTGTGTGGCGTCTGCCGTCGTGCTCAGGGCTGAGTCGCGATTAGCGACGCGGGGTCCCGCATTCCTGGACTGAACTGGTCCGATTAGACGACTCCCCGCAGCAGCTCCACGCTTTCGGTCGAGTCGTCGGCAGTAGGCTCACCGGCGGGTAATGGCCAGTCCTATTAAGCCAATCTACTTTTAAAGGGCATTAATCCGTCGCGCATGCAAGCGGGACTGCTCGGAAGATTGCAGGAGCCGGGGAAGACATTTTAACGCACACGGGAGGGCCGGCCGTGACAGCGCTGTTTACAGCTGTCAGAAGCCGTGAGTCACCCCGGCGCTGGCGGTAGCGGTTTGGACCAGCGCTTGCACAAGAAAAGCCATGTGATTTTCTTTCTTCTTCTGAATTTTCAAGTCCTTTTCTCCCCCCCCCAACCTTATGGCGCATAATGGCTCAAAGGTGATGAAGCGTGTTGGGTGTTGTGTGTGTGGGGGGGGGGGACACGCAAAGTGGGTCAAACTTTTTTTTTTATAGTGGTGACACGTCAGGCCAGACGGGTTGGGTTGGCATCAAAGGGCCCTTCGGTTTCCATGACGACAAAATATTGCAGCATTGAGGCAGGTGAAGCGCACATATACATCATGTCGATGAGGCGGCGGTGCGCTGTGAAGACAAATTTATGTGCGCAGGAGGGACCTTGGTCGTCATGAATAATGACCATTTCAGTGTTTCTTTTTACCCTCCTATTTGCCTAAACTTTGTATTTCCCTGGCACAGCCCGTCCAGTGTAACCCTAGAGGGACCGGTCTGCTCAAACGTTACAAAGCGCTGCGGGGGTCAGGTGACGGGCGATTGGATTACCGCAGTTGTTTGCTGGATGCGCGCGTGTTTTTCTGCTTTTGTCTGTCCTAACCCTCATGTTTGTCTCGACCATACATCACGAATGAACACTTAATCAGATCATTCGTGTTTTTTTTTGTATGGCTCGGAGGGCCTATTCCCATGCCAGAGTGCAGTGCTTATCCGGAGTTTGCAGAGAGGTCGCACCTTTTTGACTGTTTGGGGAGAGGGGAGGACAGGTGGAGAGGCTCTGCTCCGGAGGGCCGTTTCTACGCTAAGAACGGGGAGTTTAGGTGAGATGTACAGAACCCAACCCCCCCCAGCCGGAGGGGCTGAGCCCTGAAACCGGTGTTGGTTTCACGCCTGCTGCCTTTCTGCGGGGAATAATCAAGCCCAATAACATCTGAAAACCCCACCTGTTTTGTGCAGAGCACAACCCAGCCCTCGCAGGGAGAGTCGGCAGCTGGCTGTGGCTCTCCTCCTGGGACCCAGGTGAGGGATGTGAAACTGCAGGTGAGGACGAGCCAGAAATCCGAGCTGGCGCAGGGTTTAGTCCTGCCAGTTCACGGAGGCGGTTAGCTTCGCCCTCCGACCCCCGGAAAGGTTTTAGCTGGCGTCTGGCATCCTGACTCCTTGTGCTGGGATCTGCAACTTGACTTATTGTTCCGATATACGTGTGTGTTTTTTTTTAATGGGAGCCTTTTGTGCGGCAGGAAGACCGCGAGAGGGTTTGTAACCTTCCCATAAAGACACGCCAGGATTTATCTGGACCTGTCAGCTTCCGAAATGAGCCTGAAATTCATAAACTTGGGAGAGAAAATGATCTGCCTTGCGTAGATAGCGATTTCACATGCAGAAGAGAAATGGATCCTGGCTAAAAGCATTCTGACTTGAGCAGTGGCGGAGGGGCGCGGGGCACATTTGTCCTCTGTGTCTGCATTGCAACCTGGCTGCTAAACAGAGGCAACGCTGGGGTTGTGTAGGATGTGTCATCAGTTTACGTAAAATTAACCACTTTAAGGGTTTTTTCTACTCTGTCACGCAGTGGTACCAAGAAGCTTTCAAAAGGTATTGCAGATCAGCCTTCATCCTTAATTGTAGAACTGTTATTCTTAAACTTAGTAATTGTGTTGTCTTGTCATACTTCAAACAGGCTGACTTCCGTTTTTTCCCCCCTCTTTTCTTTTGACAACTGTAGCACAGATGTTGCTTGCAAATGTCAGGTGACACAGCAAACCCAACCACAAAAACGACATTATTGTTTGAACCCGGGTTGTTTGCAGGAGCTGAGTGTGGCATTTCAGGCGGGCTGTGATTTGTCAGTCACGGTCTTTTTTTTGCTCCTTTCGTTTTCCTGTGGAGTTAAATAAATGTGCACCTTCAGGAATGGAAAGAATGTCCTCCTTTTAGATGCAACCCCAGGTTCAAGAGACAGATTTCCTAAATTTGCCTTTATGGGAAATAGCATACTCCTGTTTTTTTTTTAAACAACTGATTATGGTTTTGCTTTTTTAAACTTGATCTAAGAGTTAATAGAAGCATTTAGAGAGAAGTTAGTTTACAGTGAGGCAGAATTAAGTTAACTCAGTCCTTATTTTTGAAGTCGGTACTTTTTTGCCATAATTTAAAAGTGTGATGCATTTTTTCTTTTTTCAAAGCTTATAAACATGACTGGAGAAAGTAGAAAAAACTAATTAGAAGATAATTCTCCTGCACTGCAGTGATGGAAGTAGGTTTTATGCTGTTCTGGTAACAATACACAGGCCAGTTTCCAATGTACTTTATTTTAAAAAGTTGTTGCTTTACAATATATGCAGAAATCTGCAGTTTTTAAGCAGTTTCGTAACAGTCCACCAGTGCTGTGTGAGTAATCATTTGTTGCTTCCTGTATTCCACAAGTGCATAGGATTTTTAATGCTGACCTTTTACTGGTAATGAAATTAGCAACAAAAAATGAAACACTTTGATACAAAGGCCAGTGTGGCAGGACTGGAGGAATACACTGTAGTTAGACTGACAACTTGACTCAGAAGGTCACTTTACTCAGTTATAAGCTTGACTGTCGTACCTGGAAAAATACTTGACAGTGTTGTATTGGTAATATTTGCAATACTTGATAGTTGAGAAGCAATGTTCAGTATCGCACATTGTGATCATCCTGAAACCTCCACACTTCCCTTAAAATGCAGAATGGTAAAGTGCTTCGCTGATTTCTCACCAAGACTTCCGACTTAACTTGCACTGAGTGAAGGATCTCGGTGTCTAAACTTAAAACCGACAACCTGGTGTTTTCCATAATACACGAGCGCTCGGGGTTTTCTAAAAGACTGAACCTTTTGGACGTTGACGTTTCTGGCAGCGTTATCATAGTTCAGCTGTTTGTGGTGAAGTGTCACACTGGTGGTGATAAGGCTGTTCAGCAGTGTAATATGCCAGGTCATTGGACATAACAGGTTGTTGCTTGAGGTCCAGGGCAAGACATGCCGTGAATCTAGGGAAGTGCAGGGCTTTTTGGTTTGTTTTTGCCCGATTTTGGCCTTCTTGTCTCATGCGCACGGTGCACTGTCTCCTGTTATTTTTTGAGCTCACAAAAGGCCTCATTCAGAATCTCCCGAGAGTTGTCGCCTACAGTGATTCTCACAGTTGTCCTTTGACGTTGTACAGAGAAGCCTGACAGCTTCTTGTGCAGCAGTGGAGCAGCAGGCTGCTTAGTTTCCTTCAGAACAGATGAGATTGCAGAGTCTAAGTGCATTGTGCGAAGGTAGGAATCAGTTTCGTCTTCTGGAGGTGATTTTTGTCATCAAAGCTTGAGCACATTTTCTATTGCAGTATGTTGCGAGTTCTCTGACGGAGGGAATTCCTGATAAAATGACACCTAAATAAAAATGGTAAGACAGCTGATGGTGAGTCTGGTTTGTACAGGTTCATTTAGGCAGTGGGATTGAATTTTCCTCTCAGTCACCCATAAATCTCATAGACCGCCTTTTCCTGAGCTGTTTTTGATAACCCTTGTTTTCAGCCCAGAAAATCTGTTTATCACATTCTAGAAAATAAGAGGGGTTACAAAAGTAGTTTCCACTTGTTTTCTCTGGTTTGTGGCTCATTCTTGATTCTGAAGGAGTGGACTCGGTTGACTTTCTCAGTGCCTTTGCAGATTTTGAATACTTGAAGCATGCCCCTTGTAATCTATTCTGTTCAAGACTAAAGAGATTATTTTTTTCTTAGTGACATCACTAGGTAGAGTTTTCAGTGCCTATAAGAACCACATAGATATATTTCCAGTCATTGATGCAGCGTTGCCCAGCAATATCATAATTTAGTGCCATTCTGAGTGAATATCAGTGCATATGTGAATCTACATTATAGTTTCACAGTGCTCAGAAAAGATTTTTTAATATGTGTACTGAACACCGAAAGAGACCTAACTTTCATAAGTGTGACAAATTCACAAAATTAAGTTAAGGTAAATGAGAAATTAGTTAGTAATGGGTGCGCTGACATTTTATTGAATAAGTATAGAATTTGAAAAAAAAAATAACCCTGAAACCTAATGTCGTCATGGTTTGTGGAATGTAAAAGTCCCAGGCTGTGCCCACAGTTGGAAGCAGTCTGACACATGCTTTGCACCAGGTTGCAGATGTGCTCTTGTGGGATTTGATCCCATTCCACAGCTTGGATGAGCATGTGCCTGCTTGCGGCTGTCTGAGCCCTGGATGTCACGTGTCGCCCCTGCTCATCTCGCTCGTGTTCGGTGGGGCTCGGGTCTGGCAAGGAGAGGATCCACCACATGATTGTCGCCTTCCCATCTCTCTTAAGAACACTGTCCTAGCTCTGCCATCATAACTACATGTGTCGTCCTGCTGTCCTTCTGGCAGCGTGTTGTGACATGAGGATGAGCTCAGCCAGAAGGGCAGCAATTGAGACCGACAGCCTAAATCAGCGTGGTGTTTGGTAGCCAGGTTACTGCAAGTAAAGTTCTGTAGTGAGTGGATGCCCAAATCATGACACATGGACCTCACCAGTTATAGACCTTTTGTGCACAAGAGAGCATGTTTGTGCCACACTTACTTACCTGCACGTGGGAGGTATGTACATTTTGCCTTGTTGCAAAGAAAATGACAAGTTCCTATGCTGGGGAGTCGGTCTGAGGTGCTAATCCAGTATACCAGGGGCACAGAGGCATTGTTCTTTTGATTCTTGAGGCATTTTGGTTCCTAACTGTTTGTTTCCATGTTGATTTTCATCAAGTGAGACATTCAACAGGTTAAATCCCCTCATCTGTCCCTGTTTAACTCTCATGAGTGACATGATGTTTATGACTGTCACTGGAGTGTGTCATGGCCAGTCATGCATGCCCAGTTAATCAAAATGACCCTACAAACTTTTACTTTACCCACAGTCTTTCTAATTTATTTCTCTGAAACAGACAAAAATAGCATTAAAATTCTTGTCATGCTCAGTAAGTGACATAGGGAATTGTTTGAAATTGCATTAATTGGTGATGTGGTAAACGCACTTTGTTTGAAAACAGAATGGACTTGAATGCCGTGCTACAGGGGTTTAAAGTGATTCCAAAACAATTTTTAACTTGAAAAGCATTGCTTTCAAAAAAGTCTGAAAGTTTTTAAACTTAAGTTGTTGTGCACTTGTATTTTAGTTTCATTAGGGCTGCCAGTGTCTTATTCCTTACAAAAGTATATGTAAATAATGCTGACAAGGAAAAAAAACTATAAAAGCAATTAACAGTGTACTTTGCATTTTTCATTTCAGGAATTTCACACTTAGAGCAGTGAGCCGATGATTTTTTTTCCACCCTTATTTTCACAGTTTGACTAGAAAGTGTCTTTAGGCCATGTTTGCAAAATGGTGTGTAGTCTTTGTGTAGACCCACATCCTCTTTACAATGAAGGAAACTGATACTCTTAAGAAGTGCTAGAAAACATCTGAGCTTGTTTTTCATCATTGTCTAATTTCCGAAAGACTGACAGACTTAACTGCGCTAATTATAGTTCTATGAAAGCAACACAATGCAAACAGGAAAGTGGGGGGAAAAAAATCAGGGACCTTTTTGTGAAATTGTACTAAGTAAAATTAAATACAAATGATGATGATCAGGGTACTTCACCTTGTGTATTTTATTCCAAAGAACAGTAAGGTGTTCTGATGGCTGTATTCATTTTGCTCTGGACTACATGGGATGTGTGTTTCTGTGGCTGTGCTTAACGGGTTGTCAGTGAAGACGCAGTCCAGTGAGATCTTCAGCAAGTCTGCATGTGGTGCCCAGATTTCTCCTGCAATATTGTGGCCACCAGCTCTCCAGTTGGTGCTTTCTTACTCCAGATATGGTGCAGAAACACATTTCTCACCAGCAAAGATGTTTCACTGTAGGTGTGATGTACGATTGTGCCATTTTGCCTGGATTAGCACTATTTTTAATCACACCACAAGTGTTCTTGTTCAGTATATTTCTTAATTCGAAGGAAGATAGTTGCGTAAACTGTCACATCATGCATAAAGAAGAGCTCCTGCTTGTGTATTGCACACTTAGTCATTTCAGTACCTTTCAAATGACTTTTCACAATTCTTTTCTCTTATTTCTCTTAAACAGTGGATTGTTTCAATGGGATAAAATGCCAGGAAGGAATGTTTATTGGCAAACGCTTAAATCTGAATTTCTGGTTTTCCAAAATCAGAACCACTAGCAAACATTAGTATCCTGTTTTCTCCTCTGTTCTCCACCTGTTCCCAAGACTCAACACAGCACATTTCAGTAGTTTGTAATTAGCATGTTTTGTGTCTATTGACTTGTGGACCGCTGCTACTCCTGTTTTCTTGAGCATATGTTTTGTTGCAGTTCATTTATTATATTGATTGCTGTTATGTAAAGCTGTTCTGCGTTTTTGAACTACTAAAGTTTTATGTATAGTGATCGATGCTCTCAACTTGGACAATACTGGATAGTTAAGAAAATTACCTGTAAAGCAAAAATGTAAGGCACAACATGCTGATGCATAATGAAAACAGGTCCTTTCTTTTCCAGTGACGTTTTGCATCAGTAGCTCACTGGCATAAACTGTGGTTGGCTTTTTAAATACGGAACGGCTTTGTTGATTGAGTGAATTGTTGGTCCTTCAGATGATAAAGCGCTGAGTTCTAATGATTTTAAAAAATGTTGGTATTCTAGATAAAATAGATGTCCAAGATGGGTAGATTTTGAATTGTCAAGGAGACCAAATGTGGTATTTCTGAGCTGCAGTATTGCCTGTTGCTGTTGGCATGAAAGTGGCGTGTAGCGAATTGGTGAATGAAATCATGTGCTTCAGCGATCAGCCGACCTGGAGCACAGCTCTGGGAGGTGCAGACCGCACCCCAGAAGGCAGTGGTTCACTGTGCAGAACCAGGGGCAGTCCACTCTGTTTGATCCTGCGCGAATAGTCCATGGGCGTGATAGAGATGTGAAGGATGGCGTGAGTCACTCGCTGTCCGCAGGCGAGCACAGTCTGCGGTCTCGGGGGCTGCTCTGGGGTGACCTGTGGACAGCAGGGAAATGGATGGCAGCAGAGAAGAGTGGTTGTGTCTAAATGTGTCTAATCTCACAGACCTGATTGAGGACAGTGCTTTGGGAGCATTATCCTGGCTGTTGAGTAATTCGACACAGCCAGCAGGGTGGCGGAAGCACATTGTTTGGAAGAATATTTAAAAAAGCTTTTTGGTACAGACTGAGTTCAACTTTAGTTGTCCAGCGAAAGGCTAACCTTGAGCCAGCAGGTTTTGCATTACCACAGCTCAATCCAGCTGTGTTCGTTTTCCAGGAGGATAATGTAAGAACAGTAGCAGGCTAGGAAGCAGTGTGAAGGTGTTGGGACACTTGCCAGTGTCATCAGCAGGAGGGCTGCAGTAGGGCATCCTACAGCGGTCTCCCCCACAGGCTGATCAGATGTGTGTCAACACTACCAGGCTTGTGTTAATGCAGTCCGATTATGAGCACTGTGATCTCTTCGTTTTGGCAGTGCCCCATTTGGTACTGTTAACTTTACATGACTCTTTGATCTGTGTTTTGTTCCTCACTTTTTGGGGATTTTGTTGAAATGCGTTAGACCTGAGTGGTGTTTCTTCTATGCATCAGTCTACGTTGTAACGCAGTTGGTTGTGCTGTAGAAGGGTAGAGGCAAGCAGGGAGCGGGACTGTACTGAATTCAGAGAGAAACTCTGATCTGAAAATCCTTATACCCGCTTTCGTGACTGTGGAAAGTCCGTGGTCTTGTAAGAGAAAGTCCCCACAAGACAAAAAAAATAGTCTTTTCCTTATGATGCCTGACTCATTCATTCATGAAAGAATATGCTTTTCTTTGGTGGAGCTGGGAAGCTGTGCTTGAATGAGTTTTTTTGAATTTGTGCTGATATTTTGAGACACGGGTGGTGGTGAGGTTCTTCAGATTTTTTTTTTGTACTTGGCCAGAAAGTGTTTGTTCCCACCCCCCCTCCAAGTACCCATGGTTCTTTAAATATGTTCTTGTTTTCCCTGGACTGTTTAATGTTTGCATAACTGCTTAGGAGGGGTTTGTCCTTGGTAGCAGATCTGGAACAGATCTCATTCCAGAACTGTAGTAAACAAAAGACCAGGGCCCGTGCTGTGTTTTTTTTCCCCATTGGAAGTACATGTGATTGATCTATAGCTTCGCAGCAAGTACCTTAAGGTGCACCTCGTTTTCGTAAGTCATTTTTTCTTTCTATTGCCTAGAGATGTTTCATTGTACTTCACAGAACAGTGCTCCTGTTTCCGGCGCAGACGGGTCTTACTTTTTAATTTTCCCCTGGTTGATCACTCTGACTGATGCTGGAGCTTGCAGTGTTCTTTGCTGTGGCCTCTGGCGTCTCCTGCACCCTACCCCCCCCCCCGGGTTGCGGGGTACCTAGCTGAGCTGCATGGGCACAGACTTTCTGAGAGGGGCTATACTGCAGAGACAGCGCTCTGTTGCTGTTGTGGCTTTTAGTTAACATTACGCTTTCCAGGGGGTCCGTGCTGATGTTAGTATTTTCATCCCAGCAGTTTGTTCGTATCATCACAAGGGCTGCTGGTGGACTAGGACTTATCGCCACTAGCACGTAATTTGACACAACCCATCCAGCTATTGTCCTCAGTTTATGCTTGTATTAACTGGGCTTGTCGTCGCAAGGATATGTAGTCGTACTTCAGCATTGTCAAGAATCTGCCCCATGTGAGGATGAGTGTTGCACGCAAACCTTCTGTTTTTCCCCAGCTGTGTTAACTTTTTCATTTTTTTTTACGTTGCTGCGCGTTTCTTTAGGTTTTCCTCTTCTAGGCTTTCCAAGTGATCTGCTTGGAAAAGCAGCTGTTAACGCAGTGCTTGTCATGTTTCGGTTTTGTGTTTTGGCATAAGAGCGCGTTAGTAAGACTGACGGAAGTAAAAAGTTAGGAAGGTTATGCTGGTTTGTTCGTGCAGGCCCTAAACGTTCATCTTCAGTGCTTCAGCGCTGAAAGAGCCAAGAGAAATGGCCGAAAACACCACCCGAGTGTTTTTTTCCTTCCTTTCCCCTTGCCAGTCCCCCAGTCTCACGAGCTGCAGACCTGACCGCTGTCCCTCCCCCTTGTCCCGCAGGCTGACCTGACTGGAATCAAATGGAAGAAGTACGTGTGGCAGGGCCCCACCTCGGCGCCCATCCTCTTCCCCGTGACGGAGGAGGACCCCATCCTCTGCAGCTTTAGCCGCTGCCTGAAGGCCGACGTGCTGAGCGTGTGGCGGCGGCACCAGACCGCGGGGCGCCGGGAGCTCTGGCTCTTCTGGTGGGGGGAGGACCCCAACTTCGCCGAGCTCATCCACCACGAGCTGACAGGTGAGTGCACTGCGCCTGGTGCGGGGGACTTCTCCGGGACGGATCGGCTTCCTTTTGAGTTTTATTCTTCTGTAGCACCTTACAGCACAGCATTCTGAAGGCACTTAAATTCTCCAGTACAAAAACAGTACAGTAGACAGAATATACAATCAAATTTGATAAAACTGAGAATGTTAATCTGTTTCTCTTTCAGCTGTTAATTGATACAAGGTAGACATTGGGAACGTGCGTTTTAAGGCAAGGTTTAAAAACATCGCGAGACGTTAAGGCTCCTGATGTGCTCCACTGGGGGCTTCGGTCATGCAGGGGGTGTGGCAGCAGACTTGTCCCTGGAGGAAGCAAGTTTTCTGGGGCTTCGAGGGATGATGGTGGATCAGGTCCTTAAAAAGATGTCGCTCAAAGGGGTGGATGTGTTGTACACATAAATTCATACCTATAATTTCAGATGTCTGGACCTGAGCTATGATTTAAAAGTATTTTTCAGCTTCTGTTTCACTGACGAGATCTCTGCTCACAGTGAGAATGACCCGATTAGCTTACATCTCAAACAGAGTCCTTAAAAATAACTGCACTGCTGCGAATCTACACATTTCTTGTTTACACCTGGAAACCTTAATATACAACTAAAAATTAATTTGCAGCCAGTAAAGTATTTTCTGGGGTTTTCCAAATACTCTACCACCTGTTTTTGCATAAAGGTTCATGAAACCAGAAAAAAACAGCAACCTACAGGTTTAGTCTGCATTTGTACTTGAGCATTTTTTTCAAATACTGCACAGTAGCAGAGATTATGTACTGTACCTTCAAATGGGCAGTTACGTGCAATGCAAACATCCATTGTCTTTTAAATTATCAGGACTGCTTGCGAATACATGAAAACATTAATTCTAAGACAAACTTCTAATAGAATGCTCTCCACGAGCATGAGAGTTTCATAAACAATTCAGGCAGCTGTTTTACTAATCTCACTGTAAACATGTTCATAATCACTCCTGGTTTCAGTGTTGGTAGATCTATCTGAAATTCAGCTCCCGAAAACCCCCCATGCAGGCCGATTGTTAAAAGTGAAACATGAATGTTTTTACTAATCTGCAGGCCGTATGGTAGTTTAATCCCTTGCTTCACCAATCCCCTCTTCAGTTCTAAATACTCCTGGGCTCCCGCTGGCCTTAGCAGGTATGATTTCTCAGTGTATTTCCAATGATTCTAATCAGGATGTCAGTGTGACTCCCACCCACGTACTTGGAAGGAGCCCACCCAGAGGTTATAGTGCTGTGTGTATCCACTTATGAATCAAACTAGCAAAGTCTTCGGTGCTTATTTAACTTATATTGGAATAAGAAAAAAATGAAAGCAGAATATTTGGAAGTATGAAATGGGAGTCTTCCAATTTCCATTTCCCGTCTTTATGCATGCACTCTCATGCACTGCTTCATATACAGCACTCCTCTATTATTGTGCATTTTACAGGAAGTGGCCAGAAAATGAAAGTTCAGAGCACAAGATCTATCATGATTTATCTGTGCGGCTGTGGAGTAATGACCCAAAGGATGATTGTCTCAAGCATGAAATATCCAAAAGGGGTAGTTTATTTTGCCAATGAAATTTGCAAAAAGATGAGTTGTGCAAGGACACCGGCGTCTCGGATGAGTCTGTTAAAGTATAAAATGGTGTGGCTCTGCCTCTAGCATTGGAGGTGCTGAATAGTCTTTAGTTCACATTGCCTGATGCGTTCTGCGGTCGCTGGGCTCTTGTTTGGGCATGAAGAGGTGTCCATGGAAATGTTTTCTTTACACCACGTTCCTCCTGCAGTGTATACGGTGCTCTGTTTTCTGTCAGTGCAGTATCTTCAGATGAGCGTTTCGAAGAATGTTGTTTTATTTTTGCAGCATAAGCTCCAGTGAGTACTGGGTCTTTTTATATTCCTAGAATAAACTAAAAATTGAAGCTGTCATTCCCTATTCATTTTAACCTAAAGGGCCACCAGTGTCATTCTTCATGCCCCAGAGATGGGAGTTTGTGAGTCTGGCTCGTGTTACAAGTTTCACCTGACGACACCAGTAGATGCAGAGATACAAGCGTGAATTTCCTGATTTGGCACAGTTGGGCTTTCTCTCTTGGCAGAGGCCCAGGTCTCAGTGCAAGGGTGTGTTTGAGTGGGAGGTGCTTCCAGGAAAAAATTCACCAGCTCTTCATGAGCTGTCTGGTCTCAACTTTGGATACTATCACTATTCGGTTGTAAACTATTCGGGTTTGCTACTCTTTTAAGGAGACCTTGTACGCATTAGATCCATTCCTTAAAAGTACCGACCACGCATTATTCATGAATTAAAATCCATATAGGATGTTGATTTGAGTTTTTTTAAGTGAAACTGCTTTGTTTCTTGCTTAGTTTGCTGATGCTAGTGTGCTGATTGCTTATTGCACAGAGGTTAAGTAGGTAATGTTCATTGTTGATCCACATTTATCATCAATAGGAGATTAAGTAGTGTGTGTGGCCACCTCTGGATACACTACAAGCTGTAGTGTACTGTAAGGTACTTCAGGTTGCAGTTGCTGTCTGATGGCCCCATTTCCTCTGAAGGGATTTTAATAAGCACATGTCTGGTCACTGGTGTTTGCATCCAAGGTGCCGCAAAACATTCTGGTTTATCCCTGGAAGTGGGGCTCAAGTTGCCAAGCTGGGCCTTTTTGATATTTTGCTGCTGTGCTGAAATATGACTGATCCTTTGGCAAATGTGATTAGAGAGCAGAGGTGCTTCTGTAAATCTGAGTGAATCGCATGTTCCTCTGCACCCTTTTCAGGTTGTTGATGAACTTTAGAGGTTTGTGAGATAGTTTACATCTGTCCACCAGATAGTAATTCACTCTTATCAGACAGCTTCCTTGCTTTGTTGATGTGTATATCACAAAAAATAAAAAAACCTTTTTTCCTGTCAAATGTTTTGAGTCCTGTTAAGAAGGAATTATATTTATGTATTTTAAGGCAAAGTTGACCGCAGTCTTTTCACACCTTCAGTTGCTGGCCCCGTGCATAGAGAGACTTTTTAATACTGTACAAGCACTGAAGCTTGAAACTTGTTACACCTTGGAATTGATAAATAGAGTGGATACACTCACGTTATCAACTGCTAAGTAGAGAAAATGAGAATGTGAAACACCTTGTTTTGTGGCAAATTAGAAATGGGGCATTGCATTGTTTGTGCATAGCAGTAAACATGTCAGAATAGGGGCCTGGCAAAACCCTTTAATTTTCAGCGAGTGCCATTTCTGCAGACCAAGCTCGGACTAATCCCTTTACTCTGGAGGGGAAGGAAGAAGTGAGAGACTTCAGGGATCTTAAACACCTCATTCTTATTCAGCACTCGGGGCCTGTTTTCAGAGTGGCGGGGGGGGAGATATTTTTGTTATCCAGTGTTGGGGACTTTCTCTGTTCTTAACTGAACACTCTAAAAACCAATTTTAATCTTCCCCTGGCCAATCAGTGTTATTCAGAGCAGGCAAATGCGATTGCTAAATTAAACGGTACCCCTTGGTAGATTGTGGGTTTTCATTCTCATGCAAATGACCCAAAGCTGTGGTGTGTTCCCTATCCAGCGGCATCCAGAGTGCTGATAAATGAGTGTGTTTTGCTCAAAGCGCTACTGATCTTTGCATAGAAATTAGGGATGGAAGTCTGTCTTTGAGGGTAATTGCTCTGTGGTTCTTTTCCGCCTCCCTATGCGTTGTTGAGATCTTGGAGCTGAACTTGGCGAGATCGCGGTAAGTCTGGTCTCCTGTGGGCTTTAATGAGGCAACCTGTTTGTTTGCAGAACAACCGCAAAGCCTGGCAGGAGTGATGTGACTTCATGCGTTTTGATGCACGCTATTAAGGTGAAGTCTTGTAAAGTGTGCATCGTGTGAAGTCACGAGCCGCGTTAGGAACAGCCCTGCTTTGCTCGGAAGTCAGGTTAAGCACTGTGTTCAGACAGAAGGCAAAGGGAAGCTAGGTTTTGTTAAGTGAGGCTACACGTGTTGTGGGGGGTCTCATCTGTTTAGATCATAAGAATCTGAGAATTTATGACACGGGTAGATATGTCTACAAAATGTTTGTTGTTTTTTTTAAACTGTTCGGGCAGTTAGTTGCTGTTTAACTCCCATTTAGCACTACCCAGAAATTTTGTAAGCTTCCATTATTTCTTCCAAGGGGATCTGAGTAATCTGATCAAATTAAAGTTTTTGGTGAGCCTCTAAAATACATTCAGAATGTGCGTGCTGCATAAAGCAGTAGATTTAACTCCTTTTACTTAGGTTACACGTTCATTTTTGTAACACATTTTAAATTACCTGCAAGGAGCAAAATGTAATTGGCCATCAGTTAGCGTATTTACTGGGGGGGGGGGGTTGATTTGCCCCGTTTTAATCTGGTTTGGTTGTTTTTTGTTAATTTCAGCTATTTATAGCACTCAAGCCAGGAGCTCGGAATATCTGAAAGATCCTGCTTTCCTAGGTAATTTTGTGGTTGTGGTCATAGCAGAGAGCCCCGGCAGGAATCGTCGCACTGCTCTTTGTATTGCTTATGCAGTCCTTCATTTTCACGAGCTAAACCCACAATTGCAATCAGCCCCTGGAAAATAAGAGCCTTGTATTTGGGAGATCGGAATTCCTTCTAGGCAAGCGATCCCACAAATGGCCCCAGGCTCACAGTCCCATCTTGCGCGAGGAGTGTTGCTTCAGATCTTTCTTTTTGTAAAGAAAATCCAAAGGCCAGACACCTCCGTCTTCATTGGCGCAGATAAGTCCTGCTCATGGTTGATTACAGACGAGGCCTATTCTTTCACTGCAAATACCATTCGGCATGATTTCATTTCTTTCGGAGATTACATGTGCATGGAATGCTCAGAATTCCCAGATTCCTGCCTTCCTGGCTTCCTAGCTGTTGGATCTTGGTGACCGTTCTGATCTCCAGCATGCAGTTAAAAATATTTAGCAAACAGGAAGTGGCCTCTTACACCCATTTGTTTCGAATTTCCTTTTGAGGAGCTCACAGTAGCTTGCTTGTTCGAGGGGCACCTGTTGTGCCTGTCTTGAGCTATCCTTGTCAAGAGTAGTTTTTCGCAGGGATGAGGGGAGCTCTGGAGTTTTTCCTCAATCCGTTTGTCCATGTTGTAAAAATTTGTGTTCACATTCTAGAGAGAACCCTGGTCCCTAGCTCCTCCCAACTTTGTGTTGCCTGGGACAACTTTTCCACTGAAGGGCACTGATTATCGCCCCATTTAAGAAGGATTAAGACAATCTCTTGATTTTTCTTTTATCTCACTTTGGAAATTATACATTTTTCCTCAGCGTGTTGCTCCTGGGGGAAAAAAAACTGCGTGGAAATGTCAAGTCTGAACACCTTTTAATCATGTTTCTATTTCTGAAGTTATTTCAAAGAAATTCATTTGGAACTGTGTGATTTAAATTAGAGCTGTGCAGAATTTTCATAAAATCTTCTGAAGTTAAACAAAAGGTTGCGTGCTAGGGATTACAGCTCGTGTGAGTTTTAATTTAAAGTGATTTAAATGTCATACCTCTGCTCGGAGAGCATATCTGCACTGAAACCCAGATCGGCATTTCTCCATTTTCACTTTTTCCGAGGAATTTTCAAATTTTGGATTCTGCAAAGGCTAAACCACCATAATCCGAGTGGTTTATACCAACAGACATCTTTTCATTATTGAAATGTTTGGTCTTGCAACCTCTCCCGGTTAAAACGAAATGCCCTTCTGGCATTGTTTTAATTTGTGTCAAAATTGGCTTTTAAAATGTTTTAATTTTTTTTTTAATGGGGCTGGTCAATTGGGGATTGGTTTCCTGTTGTTTAGGAAATGAGAACGGGATCCATTTGAAGCATTAACCTAATTTATTTCTCGCTGGCGCTGCGCTGAAGCTCCTCGGATTAATCTCGGCTGCCTGTTCTCTCCGTGGCGCGTCCAGGCGTGAACGCTCGCCCCACGACGTGCTTCGGTCAGGAAATATTCACTAATTAAGAATGGAGCCTTGTGAAACGCCATCACCGCGGCTTGTGGAGAAGAGAAAGCTGTGTTGGGCCTGGCTTTATTACCTTGGCTGGAAGTATCCCCCGGAGTCCCCCAGACACTGCACTGATCACAACGCATTAATCCCGCAGTGTAAGGACTGGCTACAGCAGTAATTACATGTTGGATAGAAACCTTTGGCTGGCTGGTTTCTCCCCCTCTCCTTTCCTCACCTGTGATTCGGATGAGCTTGCGCCATCCACTCCATCGGTGCTAAGGAGCATCGTGGCGGGGGGGGGGGGGAGCAGCCATCCTGACATGGAGCATAGCTGTGGCATTACATTCCCATTTCCGAGCCATTCCAGGCAGTCGGAGCCTGAGGCACCTCAATGTTTATAGCCATCCGCCGTTCCTCTCGTAATGGGGAGTCTCGTTCCCCTGTTCTTCATAAGAGCCCTCTGAAGGTCAGTGCGTTGGTCTTGCCAATCAGAGGGAGTGTGGAAATGTGTTGCAGCGGTCAGCTGAACTTCTGAATCCCTTCTGGTTTAAGATCTGGGTGGCAATTTCATACAGTTTCCCATTTGATCTGTAAGCATTCTGTCTACTTGGGGAAGGCAACAGAACAGTAAGAACTCTGTAGTGAAATGAACTTTGCACACAGTGATGAGCTGTAAGAATTACATTAAGCATTTCAATGTCTTGTTTTCACTCCAGGCAGTCTTGGAGTCCAAAAGCAATAATGACATTTGATTGTTGCCTTTTATTGATAGTCTTCCTAGTCTAAAGGTGTTTCTTTTTTGGTCATATGCCAAGACAAATTGCTGATAACATATATGGATTTTTAAAAATCATATTCAAAAAGTCCATTTTCCCCTTTTTTATCACTGCAACATTCTGTCCTATAGTATTTGGTGCTCTCTTGTACATCATCTGTTATGTTGTTTTTTTTAATGTGAATTAAGCAAAAGCCACCTTCAAGTACTAGAGAGAGGAAAAAAAAATCCATCTTGTTTACTTAGCATCACCATCGAGCTCCAAATTAAAATGCAGTGTGGTATCAGCAGTAGCTGCCCAGGTCTGCTTTAACAGACGTCTACAACTGATTAACACATCTGTCTTCAGCGATCAGGGCCCGAGACTGCATCCTCCCGTCTCCAGCGCAGACGAAACGAGAATCTCCACCATTAATCAGACAGTCTTCCTTTTCGGCTCTAGGCAAGGGACAAGAAATTCTGGGCAAACCCGCAGCGCATTGCTCAAGTCATTTTCGTTGCTTACAAAAACCCAACTGCTGCCTTGTGTTAACATGGCTTCAGAGTTATGGGGCATGAAGCCCTAGGTGTGGAGCAGCTGGCTAAAGAAGTGTTTCCACTTTTGAAGCCACAGCATCTCTGACACAAGGTCGTTAGGAGCTTTTGATGCAAAACAGACGTAAATTAAAAAAAAAGCAAGTAGGCTACGAACCAGACGTGGTCATCTTGATGGCTGTTTATGCAAAATCTTAAACTTTCCTGTCATTTTTTTTAAACCCTCTTAAAACTCTGGTCTCACCAAAACAATGTTAAATAATCCTTCACTGCTGTCCTCCACCCTAGTTCCCTTTTGTTTCTGTGCTTCAGCATGAAAAAACCCTACAAGCCTGTTTTCTTAACTATTTTATTACTGCACTGGGGAATCTTAATGATGGATTCTTGTTGAAATCGAGCCCACCATGGAGTTTCCTGCTAGGGCAGCTAATGTTTTAAGTGACAAGGGGTCCGTGTTTTGCTTTCTCTCTTCCTGACTCTAGATCTCAACATTTCCTTTTCAGTGGATCCTTCTTTTGCCTCCAAACAACTTAGTAGGTGAAGTCACCTGGCTGTCGATCAGCTTGGATGATGTAATTATTTCTATTCTTTCGGTTCAAAGACTGCTATTGTGTTATAACAGGCAGCAGTAAGGCTGCAGCAGAAACACCACCACCCCTTATACAAGTGTTTCTTCAGGTGTACTTGTGGCTTTATGATGGCTCTGTCTAAGTACCTATCCAATTAGGAAGATTACAGGATGTGTATTGTCCAGAACTAAAATCTGACTTCAATAGAACAATATTTAGTAGTGAAATAACTGAAAGCTAGAAAAAATATTTTCCTTCTTTTCTAAAAGCATGATGATCGACGGGTTTCTAATTAGGCTGTCATTGTCCAGGGATTAGTGGATTTGCCAGACGTTGTGCTAGGTGCACAGATGTAGATTGCCGAACAAGGTTTAGGAATTGTCTGCCTCTCCCTCCAGGGTATAAATTCTGAACCTTTTGGTTCTGTAATGGTAGTTTATTCCTACCCATGAGAGCTAGATGAGAAATACAGGTAGCTTGAAAACAATGATTTCACAGTCTCTGAAACATGCAGGAGTTGTTGTGCTGTGAGTTGCAGTGACATGGCATCAGTGTTGTGATCTGTGATTACAGCTTTGCACAGTGACCCTATTATTGCCTTTTAAATATAGAAGAATTTGCTAAGAGGAAAAGCACATGTGCTTAAAGTTTTAGTTTTTTTCTCTTTATTCTGTAATGTACAGTACGTTTTTCCATTCCTGCTCTGGTAAACTGTTATTCTTTGGCCACGCTAAAGCATACCACATCTGGTCAGAAATGTTTTTCACACCACATTTAAGAAGTGTTATTACACTGATGGGGAAAAGACTGTTGAAGCACATGAGCAGACTTAGCAGTCTACCCAAACGATCAAAATAGGGACTGATTCTATTATCACAACAGAGGATAGTATAACAGGCTATAAAAAGCTTCCTGTACTACATGCAGCTCTATCTTATTACTCTAAATATTAATGATCAGTTCAAATCAAGCAAATAAATCTGTTTTTGGCTTTGTACCAAAACAAAAGGGCGGATTGTGGTTGGAATGGGTTGCCTTTTAATTTGATGCTGGAAAGTCCAAGTGCTCGGCTCCCTGGTTAATATTTCTTGAGCTGCGCTGCTGTCTTTGTGGCAGCCGTTGAGCTTCCCAGATTACAGGGCTGACCTCCCACAGGGCGTGCTCTCTCATTTGTGCCTGTTTACAAGGTTTCACAGCCCCGAGCTTCTCGAATGTGGCTGTTAATAGCGCTGGGAGCCCGAGTCGAAACAGCTGGCCAGCGCTGCAGCCCCTCCGCAGTTTCTGTCCGGAGAAAGAAAAGTTTCGGAGGCTGTAGAAACACATTGACTTAGAGGACCAAAGCTCGTTTGATATGCAGATTTTATGGTTTGAGTGAAGAGAGCTCATTAACATTTGTGTAGGTCTGTGTGAGTGGTTGAAACTGATGGCAGTGAGGAGTGCTAGTGTTGCTTTTGTCTAATGTGCAGATCGAAGGGGTTAAGATGCTGTTTGCTCTTGTAGGAATTTTGTGAACAATGAAAAATATCAGTGGGTTCCTGCCCCTGGTACTGTTCACTTCAGTGCAAGGTTCTGGCCTTTAATAGAAATGTTTTTGTATTGTAGCCCTTTGGACACAATTTGCTGTATTTTCACATGTGAGCAACATGCGTATGTTAATTTCAAAAGCACTTGGCCCAGACTTCCACATAGAAATTGTATCAGCACTGTTTCCACACCTTTTCAGTGGGTTGTCATAGATAATTGGCTGCTAAATTACTGGAGTGTTATTTTATGGCTGTAGTGAATGAAGTGTAATGCTTAAGGATAGGTGCAGGGGATTGGTGCTGAGGAATTCCTGGGAAGAAGTGACCGGACATGCCTCTCCTGCAGAGCGAGAGGAACATTCTTCGTACCTGCCGGTGTTTTGGGGAAACACAGGGGCTGATCGGTGCCATGCTCCCTGTGCCAAGCCCAGCGCCTCCTGGGGAGCCCAGTTGAGATGCGCCCAGCCTGCGTGTCCTGCCACGGTGAAATACAGCCTGTGTCTCTTGCAGGGGAGGAGGACGGGGTGTGGGAGAGCGGGCTGTCCTACGAGTGCCGCACGCTGCTCTTCAAGGCCATCCACAACCTGCTGGAGCGCTGCCTGATGAACCGCAGCTTCGTGCGCATCGGCAAGTGGTTCGTCAAGCCCTACGAGAAGGACGAGAAGCCCATCAACAAGAGGTAAGGCTGCCGGACGGGCACTTCACCCGCGTGAGACACGGCGGTCAGATCGGAGCCCTTACCCTCTCTAATCTCTCCCGCCAACAAACAAGCCACTGAGTTCATCACTTGTCATTAAAGTTGTGATTTCATCTGGGGGATTAAGCTTAGCTGCCTTTTCGCTTTGTCCTTCGGAGTTTTTGTTGTTGTTGTTGTTGTTGTTAATGCCGTCGGAACTAAGACTACACATTTTCAGCACGTTTGTTTTTGGTGTCAGTCTTGCTTTGATGTGGAGGAGATGGGATTTAGGAGATATCTTGTCCAGGCTAAGACCTGGCTGTGAGGAGTTCACAGTTTAATATCCGCCTGATCCACACGGCACAGAGGTCATTAGAATTACATCGGCCTTCTTGTTTTAAATTCCAACTCTAGACATGCTACGCATGTTGACATTTTAGCTCGTGGCAGACATGGACAGCAGTGTTCTGTGAACTGGAATATTTGTAGTTGTCATGCAGCAACTGTAGGTGGTACAGAACTGCAGGTGGTCATGTTTAACAAATTCTGAAATTAAAAGGGTGTAATCAGCTGTAGCTGATCATTTTCTGAATATTATTTTTGCACAAAACAGAAAATTGGCTACAGATACGCTACATTGTCATCCACCATGCAGGCTGCAGAAATCCTCATTTTCATTGATGGTTGCTCTGTAGCAAGTTATCACTGTGTAGGTATGTCCTTCAAAAGTAGACTTATTGAGATAAATAATTTTTCTGGCATGGGGACCAATCCTGTTTTCTAATTTATAAATTACTGAATTTTCATTGCCCCTCAACCCTTGCCATTTTATTTTGCAAGTTTATTACTAAGAGGTCACCTATCTTGTAGGCAGGATTTACTGTCTGTGCGCGTGACAAGGAGCTGAGACTGAGGTGAAGGAGAACTAAGGGCTGCTGTCTTAAGCCCTGCAGTTGAATGACCTAGCCAGGTATTGTGCATTTGTAATGTATTGTTGGAAAACCCACATCTTTGTTTTTAACGGGTTGTGACCCAGGCTGGTGCTGTTTATAGCCCTGTAAGCAGAAGTCGGGGTGAGGGATATGGTGTGGAGCTCTGTAAGGGAGAAATGGAAAGAGGTGAAATCAGGGAGACATTTTTCAGCTTGTTCTACGTGAGGCCAGCAATACACATTGCTGTTTTTAATAAGTTTAGGATTTTAACCATCGGTGGTCTAAAACCTGGCCGAGCAGTGGAAGCATGGCCTGATAACCACTGTAGTTCTGTTCTTTGAGGCGGAGAGACAGGGTGGAATCCACCTTCACTTTGCATCAATTCAGAACGGACTCAGGATCACCTAATCAAAGTCGAACTTCAAGTCGTTCATAAGGAGGCACTGTACTGTTTCTGAACTATTTTTTACTTCCTAAATGTGATTTATTCTTCCAGTGTGTAAGCAGTGATTGTCATTTAAAGGCTGTTGCAGGCCTTGCTGTCAGGCCTAAGCTGTACATCACTGGAAATCCTGTTCTTGTTAGCGTTGTCCGGGATGAATTTTGTCTGCCTAATATTTGAAGTGAGCTTTCATTCCCTGAATACGTCACTGTTTTAGACTTTAGACCTTGGAATGCTCTTGATTCGGCATGGTTCTGACAGGGAAGAAATTGCTAACACCTTAGTACAGTATTACGTTTCAGTCACTCCTTTTGTTTTTTTTTTGACATTGCATAGATGTTCACTGTGAAAAGAACAGTAACAATTTCTTATGATGAGTCATTTTCTCACAGGACAAGAAATTGAATGGGTGTGAAGGCTAACGCCGAGAGACTGTGTATTCACAGGCAAAAATCATTTAGTGACAGACGAAAAATGTCTTAAAAAATTGACTGTAACAAGGTCTGTGGGAGACTCTCTATAACGCTGGCACAGTAGCAGGGACTGTATGAGCCTATGTAGCGCTGTCAGTTGAGCAAGGGGCTTTGCCACCATTGATACTTTGCACCCTGCCCTTTTTTAGAGACCAGTACATTTTGAGGATTGTTGTTGTGGTCCTGAAAACCTAAAGGTTACAAGCTAGCGGGTGCTGTGTGGCCCATCCCACCCGCTGTCTGAGTGGTCCGTCCAGAGCAGCCTCAGGCCTGACTCGAAGACCAAGAAGCAGGATCAGAATCGCCGGTCTCGATGGCACTTGTTCATGATGAGAGAATACTGTATGCTGATGCTGCCTCTGATCTCCCAGGGTCATTCAAGTTGAAGTTAAGCTTCATTTTCACGTCTTAATCACCGAAAACGTGCCATAAAGTTTAATGAGGTGTTAATGGGACCCAAAACACTGAATTTCCGGTGTTTGAAAAGGAAAAGGCTTTTGAATCATTTAGCGCATCTTAACAGTAGCCGTCTTTTACAATTGTGCAGAATATGTACAGAAATATGTATAGGATGGGAAATAAAAACACTGAGAATGAATTTGGACGGGAAGAAAAACATGCTTTACATCTTTATTAAGGACAGATTGACCGTAACTTCATTTTGTTACTACTATGCTTAAGATGTATTTCCAGTTTCATATACAACAAACTTTTTGGCTGCAGGATTATACATCTGTTTTTTAAAGCTGCCAAACGCAAAGGTTGAGAAGAAGGGTTTTCCCTGGTCCACCTGCTGTGCAGGGCTTGAATCGGCCCAGTGCTGCGGTTGGCTACTCCGTGCAGCGCGTTTTCACTGCTGAGTCAGTGGGGTTTTCTCCGTGGAATCGTCTCCAGAGATGTGCCACTGTATTTAAAGGAGTGTCCTGGGGGAGAGTGAGCAAACAGGGTTACAGCACGCATCATTCATCATACATCACACAGGTTACATCATGGTGTGAATGCACAGCACTCTTCTGTCCGCACCCGAATGGCATTAAAGCCCACAGAGTGGAAAAAGTGCTGATTAGGGGACACAAACTTAGACTTGCACGGGCAATATCTGCACAGGCAGGTTAGATCATGAAAACGTGTTTCTAGAACTAGGACACAAAGCTAATGGAGTTTTACTAGCCATTTCCTCTTTTTAAACACTCAATTACACATTCTTCCTTTAAATTGTGACTCCCAACAGGTATCTCTTAAAATGGACACAAGCCTGTTAATTACCAGATGGTCGCATGCGATTTTAGTTTTTTTTCCAGTTCGGGGTTCAGAATCAACAACTACAACCAACCCTTTTTTTCCCCACTGAATTAAATTGCGTCAGTGCTTTTTTTTTTTGTTATCTCGGTGCTATGCCTGAAAGGTGAGAGACCGTTAGCGGGTACTACATATCGCAGAAGTCTGCTAACCTCATTCCCAAGCTTAAAAGGGTTTTCTAAGCTTTATTATAAGCTGGCTTTTTAAGCAACAACGTGTTAAAGCTCAGCTGATACAGATTCCAGTAGAGAGAATTCCAACAGGGGCGGTTGCTGATCAGATTTCATCAGCATTGTGGCAACTGTCATACGTGATAAGAGAAATCGCTTTGACCCGATTTTCCAGCCAAGTTTATTCAGAATGTTCTGTGATGTATTTAGGTTATTCTGTCATTGGGAAAACATATGCATCCACTCAAACAGCAGCCATTCTGGCCTTGTAATTAACACATTTTTGATAAAATGTTTTAAGTATCTGCCAATGGTAAATTTAAAAGAAACTTGAGAACGGTGATATAGAGACTTATTTACAGGGGAAAAGGTTGTGTTTACTTGTCACATTTCAAACCCTGTAAACTGAAGAATGTTAATAGTTCTGACTCGAATTTTGCACATCTTACACGGCTCATACATGCTGAGGTGACAACCGGGGATTTTAAAAGCAGCTGGTTCTTAAAATGTTTTTTGTTTGATTATAGAAGTGCACATCCCAGTTTTTTTGCTGTTGTATTTTTTTAACACGTGCCAGAACTTCCTAAAACAAGAAGCACAAAACCTGTGCTGGAGAACCACTGCAAAGCTGCTGATTTGTCAACAAAGGGTGTGGTGTAAAGAGACTTGTTGGAAAGACACTTAAAGCAGTTAACGAGCAGCTTTCGAGGAAAGTAGATTTATAACAGTGGAGACTTTAGAGACTTGCTCTGCTAGAGCCTTGCTGCTTCACGGGCAACCTGTGCTAATAGGCACATGAGGCCTCTTCCATCCTCATGGGTTTCCAGCTTTTACTATCCATTCTCCTGGTTGCGGCTGTGTTAGTGGATAATGATAGTGCTGATATGCCCTGAAGGATACCTGTGGTCCTTAACTTGGGATGTCACTGGGGACCACCCAAATACAAAGTGATGTAGTGTACCATTGTGCAAGTGCAGCCAAGTGCAGTGACATTTCACCAGTAGGAGCACTGGTGAAGCATAGCAGGGCAGCACTAGCGGGGTTAAAAAAACTGCTAAACCATAGCAAAGCAAAACCTAAATGCATGGTGAGATTATGTAAAAGCATGAGAATTTCAAATGCACATATACCATTCTATACTTCTTTAAAGGCTAAGAGTTACTTTTTCTGCATGCTATTGGAGTGTTGGGTCTTTATTGCTCTTTGATATTCTTACCCCCTTTTCAGTTTTTATAAGCAGTTCAAAACGTTCAGTGCTGTGAACTGAGTCCTGTGAGCTTTGCATAATTTTTAAACTTAGAAACTTGAATGCTTCTGCTTTCTTTGCTTCGCCCTGCATTAACGTGATTTTGTAACCACTTTGAGGTGCTGCTTACCATGAAGAGATGAGTCTCTAAAATGATTGATGCTGTGGTTCCTGCTTCTGTCAGGTTCTGGCTTGCTTCCACACTGCTCTTGGCTCGAGCCGGTCTGTGGTTACGAGCTGGCCTGTCGATTGGCAGACCATTCCATTGACGGGGTTGAAATGAGAGAATTGCATCAGTAATTTCTGATGCAGCCTAGATATTTTTCTTAGACTTTCTTGCACCAATTCTTCATTTCCCTTCTTAGATATCTCGATTCTCGTCTGTGACCTTTGTTTTTAGTGTAGAGTGCTTCCTGCCATCTATCTGCACGTCTCATTTTGCTTTGTGGAGTCTTTGCTTGTGATGAACCGCTGGGAAATCAATATGGATATTAGCCATGTATAAGTATGCAAAATATGCTGCTTCAACAAAAACAGGCCAGTATGCCATTTGTTTCCTCCTGATTTACATGTTGTTAGTGTGCCAAAAGCAAATCTGGCGCTATCTGACCTGGTATTTTGATACAGAAATCACACATTTTTTTAAAATGCACTAGGACTTAGATTCCAGCTTGCAGTTTTACTGGTGTTTCTAACAGTTCAGTCCAAAATTCCACCGTCTCATTCCTTGGAACTCGTTGAATAATGGCCAATTTCACACTATTGAAGTCTCAGAAGCCAATGCAAAACTCTTGTTCTGCGTGAAAGACTAGGTAAACATGAGTAATGCCATTTAATAAGCTGCATGTGGTTATTTCTTTGATTCTTCCACAGTGCACATTCTGTAGAGTGGCTTGGGTTAATGGCTTTACTGTGAGGGTTGTGCTAAAGCATGTAACTGTGTAACCGGCCACTGCAACCACGCTCCCTTTTCCTGCTGGCATTTTGGCTCTGGCCTTAAGCTTTGCAGCTGGTAGTTGTTCTTGCAACTTGAGGATGTTATTTAGATTGTATGTTATAATAAAGTTGGAACAGGATTACAGGCTGCTCCGATGTGGTCTTCAGGAGAACGTTGCTGTTAAGACAATGGGGCTGGAACAACCTCTGCACGAATGTCTGGATATATCCGAAGGCCTGAGAGATCGGTGCATTTTATTCACATTAACGCCTCTGTCGTTTCTGTACGCCAAGACCCCAAAACGTTGAGAAAAGCTGCCAGGCGTCCCAGCTCGTCTGGGCCTCGGAGGCAGCCGCTGCGGACTTGTAGCCTCGCCCGCGGGGTGGGCGCTCGGGTAAAGCCCGGCCTGTTTCGCTCCTCAGGGGGGAACCCCGGGGGGCCGTCCCGCGCCCGCCTGCCTCCGAGCTCCCTGTCCCCGCGGCCGGGGAGAAATCCGAGCTTGGGCTGTAAGTAGGACAGGACGGGATAAACAGCAGGAGCCGCGCGTCTCGGCTCACGTGACCGTCTCTTTGGAATGTCGTGTTGCTAGAGAGACCAGTGGGGGATAAATTTAGCACTTCAGATTAGAAAGTCAGGGTCTCTGCTCCCCCTCCCTCCCTCTCCCTTTCCCAGTCTGTGAGCAATTAAGGCCTCCGCACTGCCCCAGCTGCATAAAGGAAGCGCTCCCGGAGCACAGACACTGGAGCGTTTTCTTCGGCTCCCCTCCCCTCTCGGAATAATGTCAAGGCATTCTTTTCATGCCGGGCTGGTAAGTTTCATTTAACCTCCAGGCCACAGCTCAGCCTGCAGGGCCCGCAGGGATTGTCGTTGTTAATTCATCACTGCCGGGTGCCGAGCTGCTCCTGTTCACGGCACCTGTAACCGAGTGGTCAGAGTGCAGGGCCTGAGCCTCCGTGTGGGAAGAGCTAGACCCCAGCCAAACACCACTCCTGTTTTCCCTGGGACCTTGTGTTTTTTTTTTTTTCCTGTGCAAGCTTACATAACTGTGGTGTGAGCGCCAGACAGGAATGTTTGTAGTTTTACAAAATTGGAGCGAACAGGCCGTGGAAAGTATTCCACAACATGTTCCGTATTTTTGAAATCCTTTTAACACATTGCCATCTCGGTGTCCCAGCTCGGTCGCCTTCAGCTGAGGCTGTAATAAAAGGTGTCCGCTTTTCTGGTTTGAGCGGGATTGAGATCTGGCACGTTTTTAGGGAAGGGGCAAGTGGGGAATCCTGCGCTGTTTGTGAAAACTGTGTTTTGAGACCCTTTAAACATCTGCCCACATCTCCAGTACCTCCGCAAATGTGCTACAGGCTTGTAGAAGGACGCGTCTGTGCGTGCTGTTGAAGCGCGAGTTCAGTTTTGTTCAGGTGAAACCTGATCTGGTGAATGGTGGCTGGAGTGCGCCGGAGTGGAGAGAGACTCGTTACCGGCTCGGCCTGCAGCAGCAGTCTGGGGAAGCTCCCGTCTGTCCGCACCCCGCTGCAGCACAGATGATCATTGCTCCGAGCAGACTGGTCCAGAGGGGAAACTGCCTTTTCTCCTGAAGACAATCTGATGGCAGCCCTTGCTGTGCTCATTCCTCCCTGTTGTAGGTGTTAGTCTCTGTAAGTAACGGCTGATTCTGCCTGTAGTTACCAATCAATGGTGTATCTTTATTATACAATTGCCGGTTTTCTTCTCTGGTTCTGAGTGGGAGGTACAGATGTTGCATTAGGAGTGTCCCCAGGAAGAGCCATTTCGAACATTTTACTTGACATTCCTCTATTGCTCCCTTCTTCCATTCTGTTTTTTGTGGATTATATTTAATTGAAACACGAAAACGCCAGTGAGAAGCATCTGGAATAGCAATTTCCCTTCATGCAGAGATGGTTATTGCAAACTGGGGTCTAAGAGCATTTTCCTGTGTAATCAGAAAATGAAAAAAATATACTTTAATAGCTTATAGCTCTTCTGGGAGGAGGGTTGGTGTCTAAATTTCATGGGGAAAAGGAACTAAACCCACAATTGCAAGAGCAGTCATTTCCTAAAGGTTTGATTCACAGTGGATCTCGTGAATGCTTGTGGACAGTCAAGAAACATTCACTGACAGTCACAGAGCATGGAAAACAGTCACTTTTTGTACAGAACTTACAGAATCTTGGACTTCTGTAGGGAACATCTCCGTCATTGTGCTTACTGTTACGGCACATTGCCTTGCGAGAGTTCAGACTGCAGATCGGACTACAGGACCCAGTTCTGTAGAACTGGAGGATCTTTTTTGTTCTGGGGGGGGGGGGGGTATTTAGAATACTGCCTCATTTCTGCCCAGTTGGCTTTTGTTTTGAACTTGAGGAAATAAGGAGTCTTTTCATCCCATGTGTCTCAACAGAGTAGTGTGTAAAATGTGGAAAGGAGAACTGCAGTGTTCCGAGAAACGTTAAACCCCAAATTCTTCACCTAAGTGAAGCACTGAGGTTTGTCGGATTATTTGCGATGCTGTGCATCTACGCTCTCCAGGAGATTTTCTGGGACTCTGAATCCGTGGATTGAAATAGTTTTGGGTCCTGGGTGTTATTCTGAAGGCTTTTGTTTCTGGGTGTTTTCAATCAGATAGTGTCCCCACATAACATCATGCTTTGTATCTTTCATGGTTTAGCATATTCACAGGGTGATGGTCTTTCTCTCCGCAGTACATGACGCTTAAAGGCTTCAGTGTAGGTTGTGACTGTGCTGCTTGTGTCCTGGCCCTCCGCGGCAGTATGTTCCAGAGCTGGTGTTCTGACTGGGGCGGGGGGCCCTGGCGGTGGTGTGGGCCTCGTGCTATTTACACTGCAGGCTGGGACAGGGCATGGAAGTGACATCACTGCATCGGCATGCCTTTGCTTAAGGGAGAGACCCCTGGCAAGTGGAGCTGGGAAATCCTGGGCCTCTTGCAGTTTGCTGAGCTAATTAAAGTAGCATTCGTCACTGGAGCTCCTCGTTCCGGCCAGCTCAGATTCACACAGCTCGCTCAGGAGACTTCATTTCTAGTGACGTGACCGTGTAGGTGTATGGCAGAGGGATGGGAGGTCGGGCACCTCAAGCAGGTATCCGAATGCAAAGATGCTTTAAAATTTGCACTCGTAAGCTGAAATCCCTTGTCTTGTCCTGTGCAGTCTGGCGCACTGTGCTTTTTCAGACAAATTGCTCTTGGCACTGTGAGAGCAACACTAGCTACCAAGAGGTGTTTTTGAGTTTCGGTACGCGAGGCGGATGTATTTGTCTGACTTGACAAATCTGTTCTCTGTGCACAGCATGTTTCAGACTAAAATGCATACATTTGGGTAGTTTTACATGGTTTGGTAGTTTTTTTTCCCCAACCATTCTAAGAAATCAAGGTTTATTTAAGGATTTGGAAGCTTATTTGCTTGTTTCTCACGTGAGAATCCGTTATAATGCAGTTTGGTTTAGTGTTGGCTCATGTTCTTGCCTGCTGTACAAGTCCTGCTTCTCAGCCCCTGGTCTTGGGCACTCCTGTCCAGTTCGTGATCCAAGTTAAGTATCTGTGGGGGGGAGGTGGTGAAATGGAGTCAAATTGACAGCAGTCCTTGCTACAATGCAGTATTAATTTTTGTAATCAGTTATTTGAATTTGTCTGGATTGAGAATTAACCTCTTGCCATTATAGCACATCATTCCAAGTGATGATTCATGTGAGTGGTGTGTTAATGGGTGTCTTGAACTCCTTTCCGAGAAACTTGTTTTATTTGGGTGTGTAGCGGTGAACCAGCCACATTCTTCATAGTTTTAGCTGGTTGACGGTGTTAAGAATCTGAGGAATACATCCCTTTTTTCCCACCCTGCATTTGTTTCCCTCTTTTACAATAATCTGCAAAGTAGTTTTTTTGAACTGCACCTTGTGTGGGCACTGTTGATATACACTGTATGAGATGTGCCTGCTCCTTTGGGGCACTGTCCAGTACCAGTGAGGTGAAGCAGGTGGGGCTCGGCTGATCTTCCTTTCTTTGGAGGAACCTGACGCTCGGTATGGGACAGTACTAAGCGTGCTTCAATTGTATTCACAACTCTGTGCGTGGCTAGGGAAATATTTGTGCTGGCTTATGCAGATTCAAACTGTTTATCATGGGCTGTTTCTCTGTCAAAATAAAAGAAATGGGATAAATGGATTGAATTTTTTTACGCTTGTGGTATATGGACAGAATTAACAGTGAAGTGTCTGACTGCGTGGTCAGTTTTGACGCAGCCCTGAGGGTATTATGAGCAGTCTGATGTGGTTGTTGTGCACTTCTGCACTGGGCTGTTATGATCTCTTGAAGAAATGTCCCGTCTTCTGAGAATTCTTGGGTCTCTGGAATCTGTCGGAGCTCAGGGTTCTCTTAGAGCACGTACTTCAGCACTGCTCTCTGTTCCTAGTAGTCAGTCATGTCTGTGCCACTGGAATCAGTTGGAAGCTCTTTCTGGGAAAATTCTTCTTGGTATCTTTTTTTTAAAAAAAAGAACTCTTTTAATTTCAAATTAGCTGCTTTTGTAACAACCTATTAAAAGAATTAAGATTTTAACTGGGAATAAAAGGGGTATGGGCAGTGTCTTTTCAGAACTGAAGCCTTCTCTGAACATGACCACCCCTGTGTGGTTATTGTTCATAGACTGGATGAGGCATCTGATGGCAGGGGTGTGGAATCAGCCCGTCACAGTACCGTTCCTGTGACCAGAGAACACTCTGTTCAGACACTGCACTTAATCATCCGGCTTGTTCCGAAGAACAGAAAGCCTGCTAGTTTGTTTGAGCTTGAAACCATGTGCAGTTTTCAACAATAAAGGCCCTCCGCAGTCTGGAAAAGAGGTGAAGCTCATTGTGCTGCAATTTTTAGCAACTAGGAGCTGGCCTCAGTGGTTTAGATTAAGCTTCATTTTTATGTTGATAGCAGAAGTGTTTTGCATTTGAGGTTTGTCTCTGCAGTATGGCTGCAAATGAGGTTCTGGTAACAAAACCTGGCAAGTTACACAGCATAGGGGTTTCTGTGCAAGAAAAATTGTATTGGTGGGTTTATGTATTGGTTTTTGTAAATCTTTGATCGGATCACCAAAATGTATTGGCAGATGCAATGCTTTGCAAATGCTTTTGGTTTTTGTCCCCTTGTTTCTCTGTCTGTTATTAGGGCTGCTGTTCAGGAAAACTAAGGCTGTTTTAAGTCTGCCAACAGAACTGTAACCCTGAGAGCAATAAATGCTTAAGGAAGCGCTTGGAAATAAAGATTTTAAAGTTCAGGGTTTTGAAAGGCCCAATACAATATACATGAATAATTTGTAGCAATAATAAAATTTTCGTACCACTTTTATAATCTGAAAGTTTATAGCTTTATTTCTGGGGAAAAAAAGTGCTGTTGGCATTTCATCAAGCAGTTGCAGATTATTAAAAACCTATAAAAATAAGGAATTCTGTACACAATGTATGAAATATCACAGCACTACAGTTTCTTTGGTGCAGAACCAGACAGGCTGAATTTTAAACTTGAGAATAAAACAAGATTTTTAATTTTTTTTATTAGGATTTAGGGTGTCAACCCTGTCAGTCAAATTGGAGTTCCTGCGGTGGTCAGAGCTCCGTTCAGGTGTATGTTGTCGCGTGTCGGCCCGGATGAGATGTCTTACTGTGCTCTGGAAGTGGCGGTGATCCGCTCGCTCTCAACTCTCAAGGGAGCGGGGTTGTGCACGCTCAGCGTGTGTGCTCCGGCAGTTCACAGGAACAGTTCAGGAGGCTTGTAAATGTTTACAGAGAAAGACTTCCCCTTTTATCTAGTCCTCGTGCATCTGGCTGGCTCTGGCCTGTCAAGCAGCCTCCTCTCGCAGCGGCAGTCCGGCCCTGCCAGAGCGGAAGAGGAGGGCTCGGGTCGATTTCGGGGCGTTTCATTGGAGGAGACCGCACAGTTCAGCGGAGGAAGCAGGAAGAGGGAGGCTGCGGAGTGCAGCAGAGCGTCAGGGTGTTAAAGGACGAATGCCCCCGCTGCAATGAAACGTGTTGTTCTGCGTCTGCTTTGATTCTTTTGCCACGTGAGCTGCGTTTCCAGGATTTGAAGGCTTGTCCTCCTGGTGTCCTTTCGGTGTTTTCAGTCACGAAGGGTCCCTGTTCGCAGTCTGGCACGGAGCTTCAACAGCACGGGCTCTGGTTGTCTGCGCCCACATGGGTGACGTCCTTTCCCCTCTCTGAGAGACAGAGGGCAGCACCCCAGTGCCAGCTTGCAGGACAGCTTCGGAACGAAAGCTCGTCTTGTCAGTTTTAAGGGCTTTCTTTTCCTCTTTGCTTCTGGGAAGTCTGCAGGTGCTTAAAGAACAATGCATAGTCGGAGGCTATGAGGACATGCTGGTGTCACAGGTTGCATTCCAGAATGCCTGACGTTGAGCTTGCCAGCAGGGTAGCGTTTTGCTTATTTGCATTTCACAGGCAATGAGGGGAAAAACCGAATTCTGCACAGACTCGCTTGGGGATTCCTCCTCCACTAATCTCCTTCAACTGGCATTTTTTTAATATGCTGCTGCCTGCAGAGATCATTGAAAACCTTTTTTTGTTTGGCTTTTCTTACAAGTGAACAAAAGGAATTCGTAACTGGGGTATAAGTTCATAGAACATCCTGTTCTACCTGCCGGTGCTCTTTACAGTGGAAGCGAGCCCTCGGTGCTCATGACAGCTCGATTACGCTTTGAAAATGTGCTTCCCAGCTGTTCAGAGGCCATGTCAAGAGGGGCAGTTGGTGACTGAGCCATCACCTGATGTCACTTGTAATGAACTGTCTGCACTGCTGTGTAACACATCTAAATGCGTAGGACTGATTGCACTCTAGCTTTTGGCTGTTTCTGTATTGGCATAAGAGAATTGCTTCTCTTTTAAAGCTTTGCTTTAACCTTGGCATCAATTTATTGTGGAGTATAAAATCTTAAGACTGGGATAGAAATTGGCATTTTGTTTTGCAAATTCTTTGCAGAGTTTGAAGACTCCGTTTGGTCTATAGAGTGACCTCAAGTTGATGTCTGGGGTGTTCTCAGTCCATTAGCAGGTTGGATCATCTGTGTGGTGGAGGGGCTGTTGGTGTGGTTCCAAATAGGACTCATTTGCCTCTCCTGTTGTATCGTTTTTGTTCGGAACCTTCTCAAGGTATCCCCATCCTGAGGGCATATACAGCGTCAAACTAATGAACCTTAGGCTCCGACAGAAGGAAGTGTCTTAAAGAACTGTCCTACATGCTCCGGCTGGCTGTTGAAGTCGTCCTGATCCTTGTTCGGTGGAGCAAGAGGCCACACTCCTCTGCAAGTCATGTTTGAGTTATTGATATCGGGGCCTGTTGCTACAGTGTGTTCTTGCCTACTGTGTGAGGTTCTGTTGTGTAGCGTTTCCCCTTGCTTACAGAGGGGGTATCATTTTTGATCGGTAAAATAAAACTTTCATGCTAGTATTTTGTGATTGTAATTGAAAGGTGTAGTTTGTACGCAAGCTCTGCAGATGTCTGTTGCACTTTGCATGTCCTGAGAAAATGGCACAAATAAGAATCCCAGTGTACATGTACATATGGCAAAAACTTTTTACTTTAGCTATTTATTATCGTAATCATAAAGCATTCCCTTTTTTCCCCAGCGTCTCATGAAGTGGTCATTTTAGCAGAGAAACCTCAAAAATTTTGGCTCCGTTGAACTCTGATCCTGGACTTGGTTTTGAAGAATTTTCTATGAGTCTGTCAGCTGCCAAAAACACTTGTTTACAGAATTGAGTTTACATCTGCTGTTTGAGCTGTGCAGATCTTTTGTCCTTGGGGGACTTGTGTGTGTAAGGAGGGGGGGTTTACAGTTTTAAGCTGGTCACTTGCCAACATAACTTGTTGACATTCTCTTAAAAGGAAAACAAAGACCCCCACACACACTTAAAGAGGTGACCAGAGAATCCATATCAGAAAAGATTACTGTTAATGTGATGAGCTGTGTGTAACACAGGTTCTGTCTTTTGATGTGTTTGATATGTAGGGTTTACGTTTAAACATTCTGGAGTTTCCCCACAAGTTACCTGCTTTTGTTTGTAACTTGCTCTGTCTGACCTTAATGTTAAACTCAAAACCAGGAGCGATGTCTGCACACTCTCAATGCAGGGCTGATGGGCTTCCGAGCTGTGGAAGAAAACGTACTCAAGGCAACCGGCTTTGACAAACAGCCCCCAGCTTACAGTGGCTTTAACAAGCTCTGCATTCCCTGGAAGGAGATTTTCCAAGAAGGCAGTTGTTCTCAATGAGCTGCCTTACAGCTGGTTTTGCCTTGTAGGAATGAAAGCAGAGTATGGGCACTGCTGTCTAAACACTTCACGTTTGCTTTCCAACCAATGCAGTTGTTTTGTTTGCCCTTATCTTCAGTTTCAGTGTCAGATCATTTAAAGAGACCATTCCACAGTGACATGGACCGTCCTGCTGCAGAGATTGGTTTGTTTCCATTATTCTTCTCTTGCTTTTCTTGGGTTTGTGCGGCTTCTTCTTAGTATTATGTTGGAGTACGTTTTTGTTTTAGCGGAATTGGGCTATATAAAACCGCAGAATGTGCATTAGCTACCGTAGGGCTCAGATATTGTAAGCCAAATAGGTAAAGCTTTTAAATGGCCTGTGAGCACATTTAATTTATAACTGACGCGTGGTTTTGGAAAACTTCCGAAAAAGATCAGATTTCCTCCAGACTGCAGCCCCCTTTCCTTCGAGTATCCTTGCCAGTTTTTCAAAGCTCACCTCATTCCTACTAACTTTTAGCCAGACGTGCTCCCAGGAATGATTCTGACTTTTTTTTTAGTCCAGGTAGAGTTCCTGCTATATACGCCTGCCGTTGAGAGCAGTGAGAGTTTTGTAATTTGAAGTGATGGAGTGACTCTACGGTGTCGTCAGTGGTGTTTCTGCAGCTCTGTGTGCGACATCTTCGGATAGAGGCGCAGTTTCTAACAGTGTATCTCACGCAAGAGTCTGGGTATGAGCAAGGCGCTTGTGGACGTCTGCTAAACGCTGACCTTTGCTATTCATAGACGAGCTACATGCTTAGCTGAATCTGTTCTGTAATTAAATTCTACATCTTTATGGTATTTTCTTTCTGTATATTTGTTTAACGTACGGTTGATTTTAGGGAAAGGTGGAAACTTTGTCAAGATGGACTCAGCTTGCCATGTAAAAACTTAAACAGTAACACACAGGAATGCAGACAACACAGGCACTTGTCTGAATTTTATTCTCTGGCTTAATACTCTGTATTGCAGCTGTGGATAAATATTAACCTCAAAGCTGTTGCAGAGCAGGAGTGCTGTTTTCTGTGCTCCTGCTGGCCATGGCTGTGTCTGCTGTGGACACTGAACGCTTTAGATGAATCAGTATTCTCTTTCCAATTAGCGCTCTCAACAAGAGCATTAACGAGGCTGGAGTTGAGGACTTGTTTATAAAGTGTACTTGTAGTCTTGTATTCTGATCACGGTTTACAAAGATTTATTCAAATCCCCTCCTGCACCTCAATTTGTTTTATATGTGGTTTAATATGTTTTTTTTATTTCCGTGCTTCTCCTAGTTTTTTTGTGGAATTTTCTGAGATCCTCACTGCTGAGCCCCTTTGCTTGAGAGAGGAAATTATAACAACATTATAACCCTGGGGGATTTGCATGCCCTGATGACTGATCGCTCGCCGCTGTGTTTTTGTGTGTCTGTTTTGTCTTGGTGTGCATTTTGTTTTAGTTTTTGAGGCTGGGACAAAAGGAATTGCTGCATCCTGAATGTAGAGGTTGACCCTGCCTGTTTGTGCGTTTCCTCCACAGCGAACACCTGTCCTGCGCCTTCACTTTCTTTCTGCACGGAGACAGCAACGTGTGCACCAGTGTGGAGATCAATCAGCACCAGCCCATCTACCACCTCAGCGAGGGCCACCTCACCCTGGCGCAGCAGTCCAACAGCCCCTTCCAAGGTCAGTCAGCTGGCGCCAAGACAAGCCGGATAACTCATGTGGCAGTTCGTCTTGGAGTTAATAACCGTGCCAGAAGGCAGCAGTATGGAAAAGGCTGTCTGTTCCTCTTTTGTCCTACTTCATGCTTTTTAATGTGTGTATATATAATGTATAATGTAACAAGTAATGGGTTTATTCCATGCTCAAAACACAAGTGTTTTATTTTTTTTCTCTTTTCAGCAGGGAATAAACCTATTACTTGTTCCTTTGCAGCCTACGCATGCGACGCTCTGTGAAGCAAAGCAAGAGTACAAATAAGTTTTATACTTGAGCATCATTTGGTATCTACAAAAACAAAATACTCGACCCCTGAAACTCGGATGAGCACAGGAATGTATCTGCATTGTGGTACTGAAAAAATTCCATTATGGAATACAAGAAAAGTGAGAGCTAAGGGCTTTTGATGTTGCAGGGTTTTTAGTGCATAGTACTCTAACAAAGCGTTTTATAAATCTGCCTTTTTCGTTTAGCTACAGCAGTCAGAAGTAGTTAAAACAACCAGACAGAGAGAATAAATAATGCAACAAATTAAATGCATGTAGATACCCATAATTTTAGATGAATGTCTGAAATGCAATGTAATGACTTTGTTATTTTGCTTTAGGAAAACAAGTGGTTATAGAAACGTCTCAAGCTGCGTTTTTTTTTTCCCCACTCTGTTTCATTCTCAACTAGGCTGCTGTGATTGTGATCCACTCTAGTATGGTTCGCACTGTGCCCCTTTCTTAAGAAAGCTGTATAGCCAAGTCGCATCTCTGCAGGGATGCATTTGCAAAAGGAGTGACTCGCACCAAACTTTCCTGCATCAGAATTCCTATATGGGTATTTGGGGTGGAAGCTCTTAGGACCTTTTCCAGCAATATTCTGGCTTATTACTTTTCACTGTTTGTGTTCTAGTTTAGGGGTTCTGCACTTTATAGATGCAATTGTTTTTTTTGGTTTCCAGCTGTAGATAAATAGCCCAGTAACGAATCTCATTTCTCTGCGAAATGTATTTTTCCTGCAGGGCGAATGATGCCATTATCCTTCCCCTTTATTGTTGCTTATCGGTGATTGTATTCCACTTCAAATGTTTTCCTGCTCAGATCGTGCGTGTTGCCAGCCCTCGATAAATACTGCACGGATAGGTCTCATGAAACTGTGCAGGGCAATGCTATGCATGTAAATAGTTTGTCTAAGCTGTTTTTTAGTATGAAGCAGTGTATCGATGTGTTGCTGGGACTGGAGGCTGAGACCCGAGTTAAATGGCTAGTAATGACTTGATTTTTAATGGCTATTTAGGTTAATGTTATAAACCTTTAAGACCAGAGTAGGACTGTCTGTTTTGCAGATCAGTAAAATCTATTGGCTGAAAGGCAGACCTCCCACAATGGATTAAAGAAGTATCTATAGCACATGTTCATGGTGACATACAGTGCACAGTCACGGTATATAAAGTGGTCACAATGATATTGTGCGTGCAGGTGTGCTTTTTGGCAGTTGTTTCTTGGCTGTGCTTCCAGATGTATCTAAAAGAGATCAGCAAGGAAAATCACAGATCAGTAAATTAGATCACATTGCTTGAATGTCATCACATCTTTCTCTGTATGAAAAAAGTGAAAAATATTCCTGTTTAAAGATGTGAATGCTAGTGTAGATAAGACCGTCGCTTGTGGGTTATGCTTTTCCTAAATCTTTTTTTACAGCGCTTTTCAAAAATCAGCCTAAAAATAGCACATTAGAGCACCAACTATAACCCCCATTATGTTAAAATGTTCACACAGCAACTCTATCAGATAAATACAGTAAATACCAGGAAGGTCTGTTTCTGTGCCCTAGGGATGACTGGCTTAAAAGCAAGTAAGAAAAAAAATTGGTTTCATGATTGTAAAGACCATTTTTGGTATGCTTTGTGTGGTGTAAGTTATGAGGCATATAGCTCTTTTTTTTCTGGAAATGACCCCATAAAACGCAGTGCAGATGTAATGAACTCATAGCTCATTTAGCCTATCGTTTGTATTTGATATGCTGTGTAGAGCTGAATTTCCATATTTGCATTGCATGAATTTGATTGTTGCCTGGCTTGGTGTTTTGAAAAGCAATTGCACAAGATAAAATGATTTCTGCCTTTAATTAATGTTAATGTGATTGCGCTAACCATTTATTGGAATGTGGTCTGCTTATGGCATAGCTATGCTTAGCAATGCAAATGACAGACCCCACAGGTTGTGAATACTGGGGTACTCTCCTGTTCATCAGTTTTTTATGTTCAGCATTTTTAAATGATTGGTTTGATACAAATCTAGAATGTGTCAAGATAATGTACTTTGAGAAGGTTGCCAGTGTGGTGTATTTAACAGTTTCTCCTTTGACTTCTTGTCTTTGTTTGCCTAAGAGAACTGACCTTGACCTAGCATGTAGGAGAGTGCTTTGCTTTAGTGACAAAGAAGTAGAAACATACAGGATTATAATGGCGTTTGCTGAGAACTGAAAGCAGGAAAAAGAAAACGGGCCTGTTTTCCAGCCTGTTTTATTAGTAGTCTATAGCCGCAGTGATCTCATCACGCTGGGTTCTTGAATGGTTCTGACAAGTAAACAGCAGCAGCATGGCTGGGCACATTGTTCCCCTCATCCCTTGCTCTGTAGAGAACAGCTCAGGTTTGCTGTCCGGTCCTGCTGTGTCTGTTGAGCCTGAGGTAGCTGGGGCTTAGTTAATCCCCCTTTCAAAAACCTTGGGTAAATCTTCCCGAAGAATTATTTGCCCTAGCAGGAAGAAACTTTTAGCATTTTCTGAGCATGTGAATAACAGAGCAGCCTTTCCACTTTTGCTAGAATTCCCTATGACCACACAGTGGAGTTTACAAGCCTTTAGAATAAAAAGGAAGGCGGTGAAGAGCTGGCGATACCACACTTAAACAGCAGCACGAGTGGGTTGCTGTGTTTTAAGTTGTCCCCTTTTGTGATAATTGAAGGGCCCCTGATAGGCACAAAAACAACTTTCTTCAGGTAACTTCTCCATTGTGCTCGACATTTTTTTCATCCACTGTTTCTGTAGTGAGCGGTTGCAGTGAGAATTGTAACAACCGCCCACATTGTATGACTGGGCCAGTTAAAACTTAGTATAGCACATGATCATGGCTGTACTTTTATGTACAGTATATCTGGGATCCCTCAGATACAGACTCATCCTTAGTTGTGTGTCTATATTATTATTTCTGTTTATAGAGATCCCAGCCCCCAGCTGTAGTTGTAGTGTTGTGAATCAAAGCAAGAGGATCAGTAGCTTCTCTCCCAAATGCATTCCCTTCATTTTTACCACACCAGATATCCAATTAAAAAAAAAACACTTCATAGATTCCAAGTGAATTATTTCTCCCTATTTTAAAACTGACAACATAATCCTGGTGGATGCTCGGTGTATTGTGCTTGAGCTGGTAATAGATGAGCAATAAGAAAATTTAACTTTCTTCTGGCTTAAGGTCTGGGGTCTTGTCAGGATGATGGTGATTTGTGCACGGTAACTCCTTTATCCCTGGGGGATTCTTTGCAGTTGCTTTTCACAGGGAATACCGTACAATACAGGGATCATTTACAGGCAGACAGAGCTTTCCGCTTTTCTTAGCTGGCGTCCCCCCTAGGAATGAGGCAAATGAAAGGAGAATATGGTGCTTTGATTCTCTCCTTATTTTTATGAATCTTAGCCTGGAAGCACAGACACAGCATGTTAAACAGAGCCATGAAGACTAATGCTGATTTTCTAGGTTCGTTTTGGTCAGCCCACCGAGGGGTTATAGATCAATAACATAGGCTAGGAATTGGGCTTTAGCATTGTAATAGCAGCGACAGATAGGTATGGAGGCCTCTTACAGAGCCGGAAGGAAACAATCCCTATGATTAATTTTTTTTAAAAAACATCCCTTTTGTACGCCCTGCAGTGATTTGTGTTCTGCGGAGGTCTGCGGTGTTATTTCCTGTGATCAGACTGTTTTCTATAAGTGTTTCAGAAGGCTGTTTAATTTAAAGGTCAATGGTAGTTAGAAGCACATTCCTAAAATGTAAATCTCAGAAAGCTTTTGGTATGCTCTCATCTGGACAGTCCTATTTTAAGTCTTGGTAATTCCTGCCATCCATCTGGTTTATTTCTGATGTCTTGTAAGATCTGCATACTTCACTCCTGCAATGCCCACCAAAGAAATGTATTCTGATTGAGCCCAGAGCTGAGGGCGACACTATTGGGGGGGGTTGAACTGTGGCAGTGGCTGTTGCCTTATCTTCGTGTCTGCTGATGTTTTTTTTGTGTGTGTCGCTCTGGTTTCCAGTAATTCTGAGTCCGTTTGGTTTGAATGGGACCCTGACTGGCCAGTCATTCAAGCTGTCGGACCCCCCCACTCAGAAGCTGATCGAGGAATGGAAGCAGTTCTACCCCATCAGCCCCAGTTCCAAGGAGAGCTCCGAGGACAAGCCGGATGACATGGACTGGGAGGACGACTCCCTGGCGGCGGTGGAAGTCCTCGTGGGTAAGAGACTGGCAGTTGTGGGCGACGCGGCCAGCAGGTCTCCCTGTGCTTGTAATGATCCCCAGAACGTATGATTTGCAGCACATTTTTGTCATTTCCCTGCATGTTTTTGCATAGATCAACTGTTAAAAACCTACCTGAGTCATTCTCTGTAACTGTTCATTTTAAATCCTGACAAATGTTTTACACAGATGATTACTGTTGGTCAAGGAGATGGACCAGTCTTTAATCTAAGAGATGTTAATAGAGGGCCATTAAGGGGAGATCGGTATGTTTTAGTACCACTAATGCAATAAAAAAGGTATCCAAGACCATTTTAATGATTTATCTCTGTAACTTGTTCATAAATGGTTGTCTGTGAGTGGGCAAAGAATATTTGATTTATTTGACTGCAGTTGTGCTTGAGCTGAAGATGCTGAAACCCACATTTTCTTCTGTTGCAGCTGGAGTTAGAATGGTCTACCCTGCCTGTCTAGTGTTGGTTCCTCAGTCAGACATCCCTGCCGTGACCCCTGTGGGGTCCTCCCACTGCACAGCTGTCTATTCGGGTGTCCACCAAGTGCCTGCTTCCACACGAGACCCCGCAATCTCGTCTGTGACCCTCACTCCACCCACCTCTCCCGAGGAAGCCCAGACAAGTAGGCCTTTCTTCACTAACTGTTCCAGCTGTCATAGAGTTTACTTTCCAGGTAGCTGACCATTATTGACAATGTAACAGAATAGTGATGCTCTAGTAGGCAGACTGGTCAGACAGGTTTTTTCCTGAAAATTCTTATTGAAGCTCAAATTTCTCTTCTCTCTGCACAGGAGGTTTACTTCAAATACTACGCGTTGCCTGAGATAGGGGCACCCCTATGGATGGTGCTGTTGCTGTATTCATTTCCCTTTTTTTACGCGTTTTTTTCAAATCTTGCAGTGGATTCCCAGTCAGCCCAGAAGTGGGTGAAGTTTTCCTCCGTTTCCGATGGCTTCAGCACGGACAGCACCAGTCACCATGGTGGCAAAATCCCACGCAAGCTGGCCAGCCAGGTGGTGGACAGGGTGTGGCAGGAGTGCAATATCAACCGAGCTCAGAACAAGTACGTTACCGACTCGTTGCCCTCTTATTCTCTGTGGTTTCCCTGACACCATTATGTCATTCCTAGGGGAAACATTCCTCCCTCAAAGTTTTTTTTGAGACGTTTGAAATCTCCTCCTCCTGGGTTCATGGCTAGACCACCTTCACTGCATGGGCAGGAATGAGGATCCACCCGACAGAAACATTCATCTTTTGACATGGTGCAAACTCTTCATGCCTTACCAGGAGAATTGGCACCAGTTGGAGAAGCAGTACTCCTCTCGTTGACTTGAAACGTACAGGAACATTGCTAGTTACTGGAATTGCATTTTGCCCAGAACTGAGACACCTGTGGCTGACTAATTCCCATCACAGTGCCAATTGTGTGTCCATTTGGGAAATCCCATTCATAGTTGGCTCTTGACGTGGAGCGGTTTCAAACCAATAACATCTGCGTCAGAGGGAATCCCCTGTGCTATGACTGAGCACAGTTCCTGACTGAGCCCAGCGGTCTGCTCTTAATGGCTTCAGGTGGCTATCGTCAAGAGCCGCGAATGGTCATTCGTCCCGACTGATCATTTTCATTATGTTTCAGGCGGAAATTCTCTGCCACTACAAATGGTACCTGTGAAGATGAATCGACTGACAAAGCTGGATCCTGGGATTTTGTTGACCCAACACAAAGGTCAAATTGCAACTGTTCAAGGTATGACTCAGAGCAGAGGGGCCTTGTGAAATGTGAAAATGCACAGGTGGTGCATGTGTGTTGTCCCATAAATCTTAGCAAAGAAATAATTTAGTGTTTAAAGTAATTTTAAGAGAAGTTGGTTGACTTCAAGTTTTCTTGAGAATCATTGCTGTTTCGACATGCAGCTTGAGGCTCGTCTCAAAAGTAAGAAGTTAGAGCCGATGTCTTCTCGATTTCATGTGTTCCACCTCTTGTTTTTTGTGTCACGCTGGTGTGGATGAAGTTTGGGGTAAATGAGGCACTGTGGAATGAGGAACTTTGAAAGAAAAATGGCCGCCGTGACAAACAGTGGTGTAGACTGGAATGTTTTGTGGCAGGCTCAGCAGATTTGCGCTGCTGCGATGCAAAATTGAGTGCAGTTGTTCTGGAGTGTGCTACATGCGTTGCTGCTGACTGACGACTTGACAGACATGAGAATGTGGAAGCGTTCCACATTCAGTGCACAGGCAATCTGCCAGCTGGGCTGTGCCATTACACCTCTCCAGGCATATAGTCAACAGCTTTGGTAGGGGAATGTATATTGGGTACAGCTATGAGCTGAAGATAGGGCAGTACATAGGCTGTTTAATGGGGATAGCTCTAATAATTCTCCCTGTCTTTTGATTCATTAGGACATTGTAGGGTTAGCCCTGGGAAAGGCCCTTACTTCCTCCCATCTTACACTGTTACACTTGCATTAAAGCAGTTTCTTAAATGCTATTACAGGATACGGTCATGTACATTGTTTTAGTCACTGGAGTGTAGAATCATACATCGGGAAGTAAAACAAAAGTCAGGCTTTGATATACCACATTAAAAGAGTTCATGCATACAAGGTACCTTTACTCTATGCATGTGCATCTTCAAGTTAGATTTGGGAAAAAAACAGATTTCCTCTTCTGCTTCAAAAAAAAGGTGCGAGAGTTTTATGTCCATGTTTTGTAAAAACCGTGCTCTTTTTCCCTGGGGCAAACTCTTTTGTTCATTGTCAACAGGGATCTCAAATTATATAGTTAAATTGAAAAGGGATCCCTTTACAAAAGCCTCCAATTAAAATAGAGGCTGAAGGCCGCCTCTCACATGTGACTGTACCTGCTGTTCCCCCTTGTAGGACCCTGGTAAAAGAGCTATTTGCTCACTACCATTCTGCCACAGATAGGCAGCTGATTGCTTCCTAATCCACTGAAGTAGTTAGCAGGACAAAAGTCTTCTGCGTCTAAGCAGGGGGAGCTTAGCTTGTAACCCTTTCACACACTGCGGCTGAGCATCAGGATTTACAGACATTTGCTCAACTAAAAACATTGCCTCAAGACTTTAATATAATAAGCAAGATGTATGGATTCTTGACATAATGGCTGCTTTCTTTGTGTGTTACATAGTTAATATCTTAACAGAATCATGAATGGAGAGGGATAAAGAATTATTTGGATTTTTGCCCCTTGATACCAATTTTT
Source organism: Atractosteus spatula (assembly GCF_055471065.1). Lineage (NCBI taxonomy): Eukaryota > Metazoa > Chordata > Actinopteri > Semionotiformes > Lepisosteidae > Atractosteus > Atractosteus spatula. Next base: position 4,667,182 of record NC_142732.1, on the reverse strand, counting down.
TGCAGCAAAGACAGTTTCCATAAAATCCGTGCCTTAGCTAGCAGATTGGTTTGTCATTATGAAGCCATTTTTTCACTCCATGAACCCCACCGTCTCTGCTGCTTTACACTGGTGCCTTATGAGCAACTGTGAGGGGACGATTTAATTATTTGATTCTATTAAATCAGCAGGGCATGCATTGAAATTTCACACAAGTGAAAGAAGAAATGTGAAAAGATCTTACTGTGTGGTTTATATTATTGGTAGGGTGGGCTTCCTGTACAGGTTGAAAGCCACAGGGGTACAAATATATTAAAATAAGCAGTAAACGTTTTTCACAATTGGTACATCGTCCATCTAATGCAGATCATGAGGATTCGGCTGTTTGAGGCTGTCTAGGTGTGTGGCTCAATGATTAAAGGATTAACATCTGCATTCCTGAAGATTGCCAAAAGGCCATACACATGACCAGCGGTTTTTGCACTGTATCCCAAAAATATTCGAAGCACTCTCCCACAGAACTTGGCAGAAAAAAGTTGGTGCAGTTGACAAAGGAAAACACGCTGCTGGCTCAGTGAAATTTCCCAACACAGCACCACACACTGACTGAGACCTGCCCACGGGAGCAGCAGTTTCCGGTGGCCGCAGTAAAACCAGTTCTTGGACTGTTAGTGTTGCCATACAGCGCCTGACATGGCGAAAGTTTCTAGAGAAGAATAATGCTTTTGAGATGAGGAGTGTAAAAAACATTCATGTCTTTGTTTCCCTCAGGCATAAAAACTTGAAGCAGAGAGCTGGCAGTACCCCAGGACAGCCGCAGGCAGCTGGCCAGCCCCCCCAGCCTCCCCCCAAGCACAAGGCGGTGGAGAAACCTGAGAAGGGCGAGAAGCAGCAGAAGAGGCCTCTCACCCCCTTCCACCACCGCACTTCCATCTGCGAGGACGTGTCCATGGAGCCCGACGCCACCGGCCAGCGCCTGGGCATGAGGGCGCAGGACGGGCCGGGCCGCTTCTCCGGCCTGCGGCCCGCCGACGTGGTCGCCGCGGCCAAGACCCCCCAGCTCCACGGCCCCCCCGAGATCGCCGGCTCGCCCCCTCCCCCGCCGCTGAGCCCCCACCCCTGCGAGCGGGGCGAGGAAGGGGGCGAGCCCCTGAAGAACCCCGCCACCCCGCACAGCCAACACTTCTACCAGCCCGCCCCCGAGCCCTGCCTGGTCCCCCAGAAACCTGCCGAGGACCCCCGCCTGGACCCCCTGGCCCAGCCCTTCCCCCCGGCCTACTCCGAGGCGATGGAGCCCACTGTGTACGTTGGGGCGGCTGTCAGCCCCGACGAGGATAATGCCCACGCGCCCTGGAAGTTCTTCATCCTGCCGAGGAAGAAGGACTCGGACTTCGCGCCACCCCAGCTACCCGGAGACAAACTGCGGGACGACCTGCCAGGAACGGGAAGTCAGGACAGCATCGTGTCGGTCACAGAGTGAGTACACTGCCCTTCCACAGCTCGACCAGCCCCCCACAGTCCCCCATTCCCCCCCCCCCCCCCCCGGCCGGCAGCTTCAGCAGCACCTGGAGCACGAGGGGCAGCAGGGCAGGATGGTTTTCAGATGCCTGCTAAGAGGTGGTGCAGTTATTCATTGGTCAGATTTGTTTCTGTTGGATCCGGAATGGATTGTTTTGTAGTCTTGTTAAATATTAAAATGTCATGCCGCCCCTAATTCTGCAGTCACCATGGGTAGTGGCGTGCGGACAGGCAAAACATGAGTGACCACGGTTGTCCAAATTTCACTGATGTGATTTAACAAGGTCAGTTGTTTTATTCCTGCGGCTTCAGGAATGGAAGTAGAGGTTTCGCCCTGTTACTACTGTTTCCATATTGTTAATCAGACTCATCAGTGTAGATTAAACATGAATATAGCCCATGAGTAACTTAAGACAAGGTTTCAACCCCTGTAGTCCAGCCCCTGATTTCAAGAGAGAGCACCCCAGAGAGAAGGCTGTGGGGTCCAGTTTGTTGTTCGCTGTGTTCTGGGGAGTGCTTAGCATGCATGGCACCTTGTTCTAAAGTGTATCCAAGCACCTTGTAGTGGCGTTGCAACAAGCTGGAGATGAAATCTAGGTAATTTGGTTGTTTCTTGGAAAATGGTGGCAGCCCAGGTGCTTCGGAAAAATCTTCGATTCTTCTGATTGGAATTGCTGAAAGGTTATGTAGTTTTTCCAGGACCTAACTGGGCTGTTCTAATATGCGCTAATCCTTTGGCTGGCATTTTGAAAGCTCTTTAATCCTCGGAAGGGCTGCCCTGCATTTCCTTTGAACGTGAATCCCAGAGTGCGGCTTGCAGGGATTTCTTCTTGGTGTCCACACAGCCTCCTGGTTGAGGTACACCTCACAGAAACAGGAAAAACGCGTGTCCGCATTGATCCCCGAGACTCTTTGAGGGTGTTTGGCCAAAACAGTGGGGCATCTCAGTGTGAAGAACATTTACATTTTTTGGAAAGCACCATTTATTATTTCTGAGATGGACCGGTGTCCCGTCCAGGATGCATCTATCCTACCTTGAGCCCTTAGCTAGCCGGGAGAGGCTCTGGCTCCCTTGCGACCCTGAATTGGGTTATGCAATTAAATGGATGTTTATTTTTTTTCCCCTCAGTTTCACTATGAAACACAAAGCTGAATTCCTTTTTTAAAAATACCATCCACATTCTTAAACCTGTTTACAGAAATGGACAGCTGGTAGGCGTCTTTCTGACATTAATGAAATGTTCAAATTTCAATGTGGGTCTTAAAAGAGACGCAAGACACTGAATTTGGTTGTGACTGTTTTTTTTTTTAGATTAAAATGTGATGTGCAACGAGATAATATGTGATCGCATTGATTATGAGGCTGTTCCAAAGTTTGTACTTGTTGGAGCTGTCTGCCATTTGTCATACAGAGGCCCACAGTGCCTACAGCTGTGCTGGCATCAGTGGCAGGATTTGTGTTGCTCGAACAGGACGGCAGGCTTGCCAAGTGTAGGATGCCCTGGCTGAATCGAGCCTGCCGAGACTGGGAGTCCCTGATCATACTCTGTAATGATAAAGCCCAGGCTCAAACCGCAACCTGAACTGCAGCTGCAGACCCACACTAAAAATAAAAATACCTTTACCAGTCAACTGTCGAGTTATGTAGGAGCCCCTTAATTTTTTTTCTGAATTTCCTGAAAGAGCAGACTAATGGAAATGTTGGAAAGCCTTTTGTTTTCCGCACAGGAATTTCCCGATAAATGCTTGCGTTTTGCAGAGCACAGCCTGTTCTAGTATTTAGCTCACAAGTATAATCATCTGCCTTCTGCAGGCTGCAGCACACAATTGTAACTGGATGTGCATAAGAATGTTAAAAATGTGAATGCCTTTGTGCCTAGGGGCAAAATCGTGTTTAAAAAAGAGCAGATTGAAATCAATACTGTCGCCATCAAGGGAAATGGACCGCAAGTGTGATTTTTTTTACAATATATGAAAAATACACATGTAAGACATTAAAAAGAGATTGTTTCCTAAATTTTAACTCATTACCTGGGCAGTCTGCTGCTCATTTTACAGATGGCACTTTAAGAAATCCATGGATTGTAAAATGTTGTCCCCACACGGCCTCTTAAATTTCCTTTTGCGATTAATGCATTTTATTATTTTACATTTACTCTTTACTGAAGCATAAAGTTTGACTATTTCAGTCACTTAAGAATTCAAGGATCTCTTTTGGTTCCTCTCAGGAATGTGCTGTTAGATTATTTGTGAAAAAAACATTTTCTTATGTTTCATAAGCCGAGAAATCTGTAACCCTGTGTATGTTTTTAAAAAATACATTTGGGAGTTTGTTCTGTTGATCTGAATGCTTTTGAAATAGGGTGCATCCCAGCAGTTTTTTTCTAGACAGATTGAGTCCTGTGGATTTTAAAGACGGAAAAGAGATTGCAGACATCCTGTAGTCATAATTTTGCAGTGCCTCCGTTCCCTGTATTTGACCCAAAGGGCACATTTTCCAGCCATTCCAGATTTGAAACAAGTTGCAATCAAGCCTTCTGGAATAATAAGTAAAATACTCACCAAAGTGATAAATGTGGCAGATTGCTTGCAGAATGGGGGGCTGAATTTAAACTGAAGCCCTTGTGTATAATTTGCCTCTGAGATATGAAAAGCCACTTCTTGTCCACGGTCAAATTTATTTGTTGCTGTGAGGTTTTCAGAGAGTTTGCCTCTTAACGATATTGTACCTTTTAAATACAAACAGGCATAGGGTTTTGGATTGCTTTTCCCTAATTGAAGACCTAGTGAAAGGCGGTGTGTGTCCGTCGTGTTAAAAAGTGGGACGCGAGGCGTCCGTGTTCCATGTCTTCCTGGCCTTCTGTGTGCCTGGCGGTAACGGCGCCTTGCCGTGTGGGTTTGCAGGTTGATGGCCACCTCCAAGACCCCCCTGAAAGTGTCGGAAGGGCTGGTGCAGATGTACATCCAGAGGAGGACCCAGTACCTGTCGGCCGCCATCTCTGACTCTGACCACGAGCCCGAGCTGGACCCCTACGCCTTCGTGGACGGGGACGTGGAGTTCTCCTTCCGGGACAAGAAGGACAAGCAGGGCGGGGAGAGGGAGGCCGGCAAAAAACACAAGGTGTGTGAGCGGCTGCCAGCGCCTGGCGCCCGGGGTAGGCCCGCTCGGACAGGGCCAGTGTTAGTTTCCTGCAGCCCGTTTTAATCTTTCTTTCCGTTTTGCCGTTTGAAACGCAGGATTTATTTTTAACCCTGTTCCTCCTTTTGCTTCGACGTGTGAACCTTTTTTTTTCCCTTCCCTGGGTAAAAATGTGAAATCTTCCTAAGACCCGGAGGCTGCCTGTTTGAAACAGTAGGGGGAACTGCCCCTTTTTCTGAAAGCGGTGCAAAATGGGATCAAAATTAATTGTGAATTTCCATTTTCAGAGCTTGGCAGGCAGAACTGGCTTGCTTGTAAATAACAGTAGTGCCAGTCCTCAGCAGTGCTAGAATTGCTGAATTAGCCCTGAAATAAAATAATACCTCATGCCTTGAAGTGTTCCCTTTGAATTGCACTCACTTCAGTCTCCTCTTTATAGCTTCTGGTTTTACCACGCGGCTCCTCTTGGCTGTGTAGCTCAGTTTCTTCTGAGCAGATGCCCAGGACTGTGCGGGAGTCGGTTGTGCTCTCACGCAGTGCATCCCCAGAGCAGAATGCTGAGTTTTTAGTTTTTGTGTTTACAGGAGAACCAGCACAGTCTATTCATAGCTTCTCTGCCAGCTCCAGTTACACTCCGCGCTGCAGTGTGACAGTCTTTTGGTCAGGGCTATTGTTGAGCTTTCCTGCAAATTGGCCTCATTTCCTTTGAGATATTTATCAAGAGGATTTGTGGAAACGGGCCCCGAACATGCACACTTCACAAGTGACCCATGCCTGGAAACAATGCTTTCATTTAGCGTGCTTGTTCTGGGGGTGGGGAGGGCTGCTTAAGACTGCCTGGAAAAATACATGAGCCCCAGCGGAATTACAGTTGCTAATTAAACATTTGGACATAGTGTTGTTTGCTGAGCTCAAAATTAGACACTTATGCGCAAGAGAGAATCCTTTGCACAAATTAACCTCTGAAAAACAGTGATTTTGTTCCAACTAAGTACTGTTCCATAACACTGTCCTTAAGTCATAAATCCTGATAATTCAATTGAAAGCATATTGTGTGGAACTGTTAGTTGCCAGTAGCAACTTTATTTTACCCCTAAAGAATGAGGTTCCACAAACAAAAAGGTTTAGTTATCGGTATGGAAATTAATCCTCTACTTTATCTGCCAGTATTTTTATATATATTCTGTGTAGAGAGTTATGTAACACAAGTATATTCTGGGCAAAAAGTGATCCCTTAAACCTGACTACTCCTGCATCAGCTTTTAAACTGCCAGCGGTTGAAAGCTGTTCTCCGAGCCTGCGTTTCTGCAGGTGAAGTGAGGCGATGCGTGGAGCGTGTGTCCCAGCTGGCGGTGAGGGCCAGCGGTGTGTGGGGATGGCGTGCTGATCTGCCTGTCCCCGGGCTTGTGTTGCAGGCGGAGGACGGCTCCAACGGAGGCGCGGTCCCGGCGGAGGGCGAGGATGCCATGTCGCTGTTCAGCCCCTCGGCCAAGACAGGTGAGGGGAGGAGGGCGCGGTGGGCAGGGCGCCATCTCTGAGCGGGTGAAACCCTTAGAACACTGGAGGAGTTTCTGATTTACAAAGAGCTGTGAATACATGCAGATGTGTTTATTTTCCCCCAAACCTTTGTTAATGTGTAACATACCAAGCCTACAAGTGTGGACGCTGTTTAATATCAAGATTTTCCTGCGCTGTTGTGGTGCTTCTCATGTTTATCTTTAAATATTGGTTTCCGCCCCCCCCAGAAAAGGTTGTGTAATATCAAGACGGGTGAATGCTGCGTGTTTTGCGATATTTAAGGAGACTCAGACCCCTGTGATTTCTGTTTTTAAAAGACGCCCAGCGTTCGGCCGCCCATAATCGCACTGCATCCACCAGCCTGATGCACGAGAACGACCTGGCTGTCTCCATCAATGACCTGGACAATCTCTTCAACTCCGACGAAGACGAGCTTGCGGTAAGCGAGCTGCCAGGAGGAGAACCGTTAACCATAATAAATATGCCATTAGCTGGAATAGAAACAGGGGCTTGCTGCCAGGCTTTATGAATGTCAGCGTCTTAAGCTTTTCTGTGACCCTTAACTGGTGCTCTGAAACAACAGTTTAATACTGCTTTAGCTGTATAAAAATCAGAAAAGGTTTTGCCAGCTGTTGCTTAGACAAGTTTATAAGTAATTTTTTTAATGTGTCTTGAGTTTCCATACCAACAACTGATGAGGTGGTTTTCGCTGCTTGTTTTTGACATCTGTTCCTGGCTGAAGATTCTTCATGCACTGTGATATTGTTACTATAACAAAGTTAATGTTTGGGGTTGACATGTTAAAAAGATTGATGTTTTTTCACAGCCTGGTGCCAGACGTGCTGTTAATGGGACAGATGAGAAATTTGGCAATAAGGAGGCAAAGCCAGCATCACTTGACCAACTCTCTTGCATAAGTAAGTGCAGTTTTTCATTTTTCATAACCGTGCATCAACTCCTTTCACATTGTTGCGATATTCTTAGGTACCTCAGAATAGTGTTTTTAAAATCGGGTATTTCTCTGACAAGTGTGTAGGTGTAGACAGGTGTAGCAATGGTAAATGTCTGAATAAGTTATAAGTAGTGAAAAGAATCGAGAGGTCAGTAGTAATGTGACAGGGTTACTTACCATAAATATCACTGGAAGTTAATACAAAGCCTGTGAAATATCTTCTCAGGTCGCCACCTAGTGGACTGAATGGAAGGTTACATTTTATCTGATTCTAGATCTCTTGTAAAAGAGACCTTAGCCTCCACTTTTGCCATATTTTCTAATATTAGCTAGTGTGAGGTGCTGATACAAAAATGGGGTCCTTCAAGCTCAGAAGATCACTGCTCAAATGTCCTGAATTCAGCCATTTGTTTCAAAGACCTCATGAAGAGTAGCCTTTTCACTTGCATCCAAATTCTAACCCTTACCAAGAACAGTTCACAGTGTGGTTGAAGAACATTACACCTGTGTTCCTTTTTTCATTTTTATGTCTTCCTTAAAGTGAAAAGCATGTTCATTTGGGCATGCTGCTGCAGATGTTCAGTGCCCTGGCTCTGTTCGTATAGCTGAGGTGACTAGAGGAGTGTTTGCCTCCTTGAGCTGCTTATTCCCAGCTCGAGCAGTTCTAGGTTCTTGGAACCAGATCTGTATAAACTTTATAGATTATCCTTTTTATCTGGAGCATTTCTTACTTAAAGTTTCTTTTCTCATGCTTAACGCATTGGAAAAGCTAATGATTTTCGTCATACCCTCCTGATTTTGAGTCGGCCGTTTTTTTTCAAATCTTGGGGTGCATCTGCGACCCCCCTCAACCCCAGGCAGGGATGAGTGTGGAGGTGCAGGCAGATTCCTCCGTCTCGCTCATCTTGACAGCCCCAGATCAGACGAGACGGTAGTGCTGCTGTCAGAGCTGTCTCAGTCCTGTGCTGGAGACAAAAGCACATCAGCACTGAGCGCTCCAGAAACAATTTGTTTCCGATTCTGCGGATCGTGTACCATCTTTGCAGTCCTTCTCCCTTCCTGGAGGCCTGTTTGAGCAGCAGCTCTCTCCTTGGCAGGTTTTGTTCATTCACACCCCCCTGCCCTCCTTCTTTTCAATGCAGGCTCTGCCGATCTGCACCAGATGTTTCCGACACCTCCCTCACTGGAGCAGCACATCATGGGCTACTCCCCGATGAACATGAACAGCAAGGAGTACGGCAGCTTGGACAACACCTCCGGCATGACGGTGCTGGATGGCAGTTCCGTGCTGGGAGGCCAGTTCAAAATCGAGGTGGAAGAAGGCTTCTGCAGTCCCAAGCCATCAGAAATCAAGGTAATCCAGCCGAGTCCAATTCTTCGCTCGAATTTAGGATGGAGCTGATTGTTTTTTAACGCTTTTCTCCAAAAATATATCTTTTCAAACCAGCGTAAGAAAGCAGTCGATGCGATCAAACCCTTGCTAGGTTTTCTGTCAAGCTTAAGGTTCACTAGTGATGTTCACAGCTTATGCCTGACCGCATTCCAGGTGTTTGTACATCTAAAGTGTCCCAGCTCTTTTACGAGCTCTTTGAGCGGCTCAAACTCTGGTATCGAGAGCAGTTTGTGTTGAATTTCTGCACACCTTTGCTTATTTAAGATTAGTGTAAAGAAGATCATTTTGTAAAGAAAGACAACATTACTGCAAATGACAAGTTGGCTGCTGTTAGTAACCCCTGTCTTTCCCCCTTGTCTGTCTTTAGGATTTCTCCTTCGTGTACAAGCCAGAAGGGTGCCAGGCATTTGTTGGCTGCTCAATGTTTGCTCCTCTGAAGACCCTGCCCAGCCAGTGTCTGCCACCCATAAAGCTGCCTGAGGAGTGCCTGTACCGGCCCAGCTGGACTGTGGGAAAGCTGGAGCTGCTCAACCCGGTGCCGGCCCTCACCTTCCTCAATAAAGACGGGTAATTCTCCTCTCCAGCATCCTCTGCCTCTCTTTCGTCTGGAGGTGCACCAGAAATTGAGAGCGGGTTCTTGCTACTGCATTGTTGTAGCACTGTTCTTAAAGCCTCCATAGCCAATGGGGATTTCAAATTCATTTCCAAAAGATTTTCTCCGCAAGAAGATAGAAATAAAAAAAACGTTTTATTATTAAACCTTCCTGGTAGCCGCAATGCAATTAAGATATTTATTCTCTAAAAAAACCTCTGAGCCTTAGTTTGAGCTGGGATGCTGAAAGAAAGGCATGTAATATAAATGAAACCAGATCTAATGAAGGCATAAAATATCTGTTTTAGAGATGGCAGTGTGATTTGATTCACCTAGGTTTTGCCTCACAGAGATTTGAGCCTTTGATTTAATTTAAACAGGCAAAGCAGGAGATACTTCAGGTGTTGTAGCTCTAGTGATGTAATTCTGCTTCCTGATTTCAGTTTAAAATCGGTTTCTCACAGTTGGTGGTAAATGTAAATGAGCTGTATTCTGAAGGGGGAGTTTCCCTTTCGAGGCCTCTCCTGTGATTCGTGCACGAGTTCCAGCTCTTCATATAGCGTTGGTTTCAGCAGGTGGCATTCTCAATCGTTTTCACAGTTGTCTCCCTGTGAAGATGCCACGGTTTTGATTGCTTTGTTCAAACCTAGTGGATTTAGCCTCTTAAAATTTTTATAAGCACATTTAAAAGGGGCTGGGTTTTGGAGGGGTGCTACATTTCCTTAAATAGATCTGTAGTAAGAAGTCTGTTTTAGTGAGCTGTTTGCAGTGTGCTAAACTTGCTGGTAAATTCACAGGCAATAAACCTGTCGCTGGAATCCTGTTTATAAGATGGTCAAACTACTTTTACAGCCTAAGGTGCTTAACTGTATTTGAATAAAGACTTTAAAAGCCATATTATTTTGCACTGAAAGCTTGTTTCAACTTTGAGAACAGCACAGCCCAGTGTCCAAGTTCCATCCAGTCATTCACATTAAAGGGCTTGTTGCTGGCTGGCTGCTGATGCATACTTTCATGGTTTAAACTGCAGAAACGCTTACTGGGGTGTCCGGTCCTGGTCCTGGAAGGCCAGTCTATCTGTGGGTTTTCATTACAACCCGGCTCTCAGCCAGCTGGCTCCTGACTTAACTGGACCAATTTAGCAGCCTCTCCCAGCTCTTCAGGTGTTACTGCTTGAAAGAGCTCTTGAAAACTTGCAGACACCCCTGCCCTCAGGACCAAGATCAGACACCCCTGCCTTAAAGGTAGTGCTTTTTTTGAGCACAGATCTTTGTGAGTTTACAAATTCTCAGTGTACGCTGTAGACCGTTAAAATAATTACAGGGCTTGAAGTATGCAGTCTGTTGAGAATCCCAACAGAATTTATTAGTGTGAACATTTATTGACCTTTCCAGCTGCATTGTTCAGAAGAAAGCATTGTTTGTGAACAACCATGGCTTGTCCTTTCTGGAGCTACAGAACACAATGCAGCCTTAACAGCGAGGTTCATTGCAGAGTGTGCTGTAATGCCTGTGTTAAGTGCATCTCGCGAGTCTACCTGATCTGCGAGTCCAGAGACCAGAGCTGTAATCTTTTCTCGCTGTTGTGCTCCTGTGTTGCAGTAACATCCCCAGTGTAGGCAGCGCCATGGACCAGGACTACATCCAGACGTATACGCCACAGACTCACACACCCTTCATGTCCAACAGTGCTCCCCCTAGCAATGGCGGGACGGGCATCCTGCCTTCCCCCGCCACCCCCCGCTTCTCTGCACCCACGCCCAGGACACCTCGCACCCCGCGCACTCCTAGGGGTCCCGCCAGCGTCCAGGGCTCACTGAAGTACGAGAACTCGGACCTGTACTCGCCCGCGTCCACCCCTTCCACCTGCCGGCCCCTCAACTCGGTGGAGCCGGCCACCGTGCCCTCCATCCCAGAGGCCCACAGCCTGTACGTCAACCTCATCCTGTCCGAGTCGGTCATGAACCTCTTCAAGGACTGCAACTTCGACAGCTGCTGCGTGTGCGTCTGCAACATGAACATCAAGGGCGCCGACGTGGGCGTCTACATCCCCGACCCCAACTGCGAGGTGCAGTACTCCTGCACCTGCGGCTTCAGCGCCGTCATGAACCGCAGGTACGGCAACGGCTCGGGGCTCTTCCTGGAGGACGAGCTGGACATCATCGGGCGCGGCTCGGACGCCAGCCGGGAGGTGGAGAAGCGCTTCGAGGCCCTGCACGGCAGCGGCGCCTCGGCTGAGCGGGCCGGCAGCCTGAGGGACCAGGTGCCCGACGACCTCATCCTCCTGCTGCAGGACCAGTGCACCAACCCCTTCTCGCCCATCACCGCCCCTGAGCCGGACAGCGCGCCCGCCAGGGGGCCCGGCGCCCCCCCGCCCTGCGTGCGCGTGGAGGAGAGGGACTGCTACAGCGACTGCTACTTGGCCCTGGAGCACGGGCGCCAGTTCATGGACAACATGTCCGGGGGCAAGGTGGACGAGGCCCTGGTCAAGAGCACCTGCCTGCATCACTGGGCCAAGCGCAACGGTAAAGCTGCTTTCCCTCTGTTACTCTGCCTTCGCTTTCCTTCAGTTCGCCTCCTTTTTACAGTTAGATTTCAGTTTAAAATTCATTGTTGGGCTTTTGATACCCTTATATGTTAGGACAGCTGTTGTCCTTGTGGTGTGCTGTCCACACACACCTGTCCAGTGTTGAATCTCCCTCAGAGGCCTAGCCTGCACCATGTCTGTCTGAATAAAAAGTCGGTTCGGAGGTTGAGGCCCGAGGGTAGAGTGCTCGTGGGCCCTGTTCTCACCAGCGCGGTCTCTCCTCAGCGGTGGACGTGAGCATGCTGTGCTCCCAGGACGTGCTGCGGGTGCTGCTGTCCCTCCAGCCCGTGCTGCAGGATGCCATCCAGAAGAAGAGGACGGTGCGCTCCTGGGGCGTGCAGGGGCCCCTCACCTGGCAGCAGTTCCACAAGATGGCTGGACGGGGATCCTACGGTGAGCCCTGCTGTCCCAGCCCTGGTCTCTCCGGCTCTCTCCCAGGAGCCCCTTGTAGGAAAGCAACAAGAAAACTGTAATGGCCAACAACTGTTGTTTGCTCAAAAAAGCCAGAAAAAAAAACCTGATAACTAAAATGTATTTGTTAATAATTGGTTATTGTAATATGCATACTATACTACTGCAACATATATATGTGCACTACTGAGGAGCAATATAGAAGCCTTGATAATGTCAATGGTAAAATCCAACACATAGAGTATTACACCTTCTTTTCTTCTGATATTAAATTACAGAATGAAGTGAGTCCTGTTTTTGCAGATGAATTGAGCATCTCCCTCTCTCTCTCCAGGCACAGACGAGTCCCCAGAGCCCCTGCCCATCCCCACCTTCTTGGTGGGGTACGAGTATGACTTTGTGGTGCTCTCGCCCTTCGGCCTGCCCTACTGGGAGAAGCTGCTGCTGGATCCCTTCGGCTCCCAGCGGGACATTGGGTACCTGGTGTTGTGTCCCGAGAACGAGGCTCTGCTCAGCGGGGCCAAGGGCTTCTTCAGGGACCTGACTGCAGTGTACGAGGTGAGACAGTGACCCGCCCAAGTCTTCTCCGCCAGGGGGTATCAGAGCACTTCACTGGCTCTGCAAGAGGCAGCGTGCTGGCACTTCTGTGTCCCTCCTGTTTTTGTGTTCGTTTTTCATTTGGGAGCCAAAATATTTTTTAATAACAAATGTGAGGGGTCATATTCACTTTTCAGTAGTTGGGGGGAAAAAAAAAGGTCTGTCCCTCTTTGGGTGTCTGATGCATGGTAATAAATACAGGCTGAAGATATCAGGTTCTCTGCGAAGAGGCACCTTATTTTTTTGGTTGTAAATCACTGCCTTCATGCATTAAGTGCTAACTTTTATAAAGGGTTTTAAAAACAAAAGCGTACCAGTGCAGTGAAAAGTCGTCTTTGAATATGAATATCAGAATTGCTTCGCTGCATAATTTTCATCATTTTGAATAGTATTTTTTATAAAAACTTACAATCTCATCAATCTCTTGTGAATTTCACAATTGCAGTGAAATGGGTATGATGGCAGGCTGATGCAGAAGGAGGAATGTCTAGTCAACATATGCCTGCACTGTGCTATTTAATGGAAAGGGACCCACATCGCCACCTAGTGGCCATTGTTTACTCCCTTGTTTTCTTCATATTGAATATTTGTGGTATGACAGTTCTTCTTACAAAGGTGAAATCTTTCTCATATTTAAAACACTGTTAAAGCTCTGTGAAGTTAACGGCTTGTGATTTTCGGCTGTGTTCTCCAGTCCTGCCGACTGGGTCAGCACCGGCCCATCTCCAAAACGCACCCTGATGGCATCGTCCGGGTGGGCACCGCCGCCGCCAAGAAGCTGGCAGACCAACCGGTCAGCGACTGGTTCTTGAAGGCCGCCAGCAGCAACAGCGATTCGTTCGCCAAACTCAAGCTGTATGCGCAAGTGTGTCGCCATGATCTGGGTACGCGATGAGATCCTTTCGGTGGGGCTTGTGGGTATTTATGACCAAGATTAGGAAGGTATGAGACTTCCTAGTCTGCTCGACTGCAGCAGAGACAGGGGCATGAAATGACGTGCAGGACAAGCTAGCCTTTGTTAAACCGATAAGAAGAGAGAACTGAAAACATTCCTTTTAAACCGTCTTTGGAAGATGCTTTTTTAATTGACAAGCTATAATTTCTTATTTAGTTTATCAGATGCATTAGCAAAAGAAGTGGCTTTTCAGCATCTCCGGTAGAAGATGGCTTTGATGACAACGCCCGGTCTGTGACGCTGGTTCTGTCTCTCTCTCCAGCTCCCTACCTAGCCGCACAGTCGCTCGACAGCTCTCTGCTCGTGCAGCCCAGCCCCCCTCCAGCTTCCAGCCAGTCCTCGTCCACGCCAGCCCCTGTCGTGAGCGCCCCCGGCTCTCAAGGCACCCTGACGTCCAGCAGCACTATGACGGCCTCCTCCAGCACTGCCATCCCCCCCAGCGCCAGCAGCACCCCCTCTTCCTCGCTGCCTTCCTCAGGGCCGGTGGGCATGGGCAGCAGCCTGCAGTCCTCCAAGCCCAGCTCGTTCCCCCCCTTCGGGAACATGGGCGCGCAGAGTGGCTCCTCCCAGAGTGGGCAGCTGGGGCAGCAGGCGGGCACACAGGCCCCTGGGATCACGGGGGAGAACGTGCCTGGCGCCGCCCAAACACAGGGGCCAGCTGAACCTCCTGAGAGGTAAGCTCTTGTAGGGTTCGCTGTTTAAAAAAGACTGCTGCAGGGATGATGTTAACGTGGAGCATTTTGCAGAAAGAAATGAAATATTGTTTTAATAACCTGTACCCTTTCAAATGTCTAAGTTCTTCAACCCTTTAATAGAAAATTGTTCCTGGTATTTGCAAGGAAAGAATTCTAAAACTGATTTTCCAAGTGAATCACCCTTTTATTGCACACTATCCATTGCAGGTCTCTTTCCACAGAAGAAACTGCTGCCTTGGTGGAGAGAAATTGACCATACCTGGGAGGCTTTTAGATTGTTTAAAATTTTGATTTTGTGATTTTCACGCTCATAGAAAGCTTTCTGGTCCTGAGGTCGAAATCCATTTCTCTGACATCAGCATTCATATGGCATAAGAACAGCTAGACTGACCTGCGTTTTCTCTCCTCTCAGCACTATGGAACGGGAGAAGGTGGGAGTCCCGACTGATGGTGATTCCCACGCTATCACCTACCCACCAGCCATTGTGGTGTACATTGTGGACCCTTTCACGTACGAGGAGATGGAGGGCGGTGCGCAATCTTCCAGTGTGTGGACGCTGGGCCTTCTACGCTGCTATTTAGAGATGCTGCAGTCCTTGCCACCACATATCAGGAATGCTGTATCTGTGCAGGTAAGGAACCGCAGGGGTTTTGCGTGTTACACAGGTCAGGAAGGCCTTACCTTTCACATTTGTATACAGTCTGGGAAACCTGGAAAAACTGCCCCCAAACAAGAAAATCCTGCTAAAGTATCTTTCTCGCTGTAGAAGACTTTCTGAATTTGTCGGCCTCTTACTTCGCATAGAATTGGGAATCAGACTTCTTACATTTTCTCCTTGTTTTCCTAGATTATTCCCTGCCAGTACCTATTACAACCGGTCAAGAACGATGAACGGCACATCTATGCCCAGCACCTGAAGTCTCTAGCCTTCTCGGTGTTCTCTCAGTGCCGCCGGCCTCTACCCATCTCCACTAACGTCAAGACACTGACCGGCTTCGGCCCGGGCCTAGCGCTGGACACAGCCCTCAAGAGCCCAGAGGTAAACACCCACTCCACCACATTCAAGTGCTTCAGGAATCTGAACATTACTAATGCTTCAATACAGAATTTAGGTTGATTTTCATCCTCACTGACAGTTTGTTGTTCTTATGTGTTCTGTATCCTGTATGTTGCTTAAACAAGGCTAAATAACACTGTAGACACATTTTGATATTTGTCTTGCGGTTCTTTTTCAGAGGCCCGAGTGTTTGCGACTCTATACTCCACCTTTTATCCTGGCCCCGGTGAAGGACAAACAGACGGAGCTGGGAGAAACTTTCGGAGAAGCCTCTCAGAAGTATAACGTGCTCTTTGTGGGCTACTGTCTCTCTCATGACCAGAAGTGGCTCCTAGCCACCTGCACTGACCTCTACGGCGAACTGCTGGAAACCTGCATTATTAACATTGACGTACCCAACAGGTGAGTGGCCTGCAGTCTGTGCACAGCACTGGTCATTTACTGCAATCCTGAAGCAATATGACAATACTGGATTTTCCTGCTTTGAACTACTAAGGACACAACCTAATATGTTGAATAATCATCTCTTCAGGAGCTGCAGTAATAGTAGAACCGTTGATCAAAAGTTAAAGGGAGTTTTAAAAAGTAGTGCCCCTTTGAACCAGCTCTTATTTCGGTATGGTACGTGACCTCTGTTTTGGTGACCCTTCCCGTTGGTGTTGTCAATGAAGGGCTCGGCGGAAAAAGGGCTCAGCCCGAAGACTGGGCCTTCAGAAGCTGTGGGAGTGGTGCCTGGGGCTGGTGCAGATGACCTCGCTGCCGTGGAGGGTCGTCATAGGACGGCTGGGCAGAATAGGCCACGGGGAGCTGAGAGGTAAAGAAGCTTGCGGTTTTCCATCACCGTGCCGAGCATAGACAGGACATTTAACAAGTCTGTCAAGCTTGCCTTGTATCTTGTACCTGGTATCTCTGTGTGCTTAATGTTCTTAAACTTAAACAGTTTGCTTGTATGTGCATTATGAACAGATGTTGCATGTTTTTTTTTGCATTTTGCATGCTGAGGGGTCAGTCCTGTGTACCAAATGTTTGTGTTCTACAGGAAGCATTCTGTGGATATTCCCAAAGCCGTTCAATTTTTATTCTCAGATTTCTCCCCTTATTGAAAGCCACCTGAGATGGACAGCTTGCCGGTAGACTCCTGTTTGAGTTAAAACAGTAGATCGCTTGGTTATAATACAAAGCCAGCGAATCTCGCGTTCAGTTGCACTCTGAGTAAGTTAAGAGTTGGATAAAGCTAATCCTGCATTTAGGTTCACAGTCCCTGTGTTTGTTTTGCAGACTGGAGCATTCTGCTCAGCCGGCGCAATCTGCAGTCTCTCAGCAGGCGGCTGAAGGAGATGTGCAGGATGTGTGGCATCTCTGCAGCAGACACTCCCAGCATCCTCAGCGCTTGCCTAGTCGCCATGGAGCCCCAAGGCTCCTTCGTCATCATGCCAGGTAATATTTCACAGCCTGGAGTGAGAATGATTTCCCTGCCACCCGGGGTGCCAGATAAACACCACAGGCATGTTGGTGCTCGCAAAACCAGAACAAAATGTAATTGAAATATATCTAGATGTGAGTTTCAGTACAAGGCACTGGTTTACAGTTGGGGAATTGGGCACTTTAAATGAGATACCTATTTGGAATGTGATTTGATGAAGCAATTAGAAAAACCATAATACTGGTAAATCATTAGTAAAATCAAATGCAGCGCACAGCCAAAGTAACGTGATTTTCTGAAGTCATGTATTCGGCAATAAGTGTAAAACAGCGATGCTGGTGTGATTGTTAAAGCCTCTATGAAATACTTTAATCTTTTCAGTGCATTACCTAAATGTCTTTACTGACATACAAAGGTTTGTTTTTTATGCCACTAAATCTGAAGGCCTTTATACTTGGCCAGATTTCTGCTCCAGACAGGACGAGCCCCTCTGTCGCTCTGTTTGCTCCTGCCAACAGCCTGTAACTGCGTTTCTCTTCTCTCTGCAGACTCGGTGTCCACGGGCTCCGTGTTCGGGCGCAGTACAACACTGAACATGCAGACTTCACAGCTGAACACGCCGCAGGACACCTCCTGCACTCACATCCTCGTGTTTCCCACCTCGGCCTTCGTGCAGGTGGCCAACTCGAACTACACTACTGAGAACATTGACATTGCGTTCAACCCCATCAACGGTGAGGTCCGCACGCCAGGGGCGCTCCAGTGTAGTCATGGAAAAGGCGCACATCTCAGTTTGGTGTGGCAGTTGAGCATTCGTTACACATCTGAACTGACTTCAGTTTCAGTGTGCCTGTTTCTTGAAATGGGGCTTGTAATTTAACAGCATTGAAATTTGACTCATGCAGTTTTTTGCCATTTATCTTCTTAGCCAGTTTGTTACGGGTGAATGCTTCAGATAAATTGTTAACTTAGCTCAGTGAAACTGCTCATATCTTAATTTCTGTGTTTTGCACTTCACTAGCTACAATATGACTGTGTAAAACCTCACATGAAATGAAGCTCAGCATTAAGAATAAATAATAGGTCACACCTCACACCTGAAGAAGGCTCCACTGCCGAAACGTGTTTTCTTTCTTCTCTTTTCAGCATGGAATAAACCTATTACTTGTTCCTTTGCAGCCTATGCATGCTGACGCAGCTACCTACCTGAACTATTAAGAATAAATGCTTTCTTATTCCATCCGTTTCCAAGTCCCGTAGGAACTTTAACGACACTGGATCCTTTAGGAGAACTAAACTTTGAACCAAACCCCCTGCTAAGTCCGGTTTCTCCTTTCAGATGGATCAGACGGAATGGGCATCTTTGATCTGCTGGACACGGGAGAGGACCTGGTGGACCCTGACATTATCAACATCTTGCCTGCGTCCCCAACTACGTCTCCTGTGCACTCGCCGGGCTCTCACTACCCTCATGGCGGAGATGGGAGCAAGGTGAGCCTTTAATTCCTTTCAGTCTCGCGCGAGACAAAACCTCCAAAGAGCTCGTTCAAGTTCATTTACAGCCAGTATTTCTGCGGCTGCAGGCCGAGTCGGTTTTTTTTTTTGCTCAATATCATCTGCATGCAGCCGTCCATTTTAATGTCATCATTTCAAAAGGTCATTGTAGCTATACACATAATAAGCAGCCCGTTTTAATCTTTCTCTCCCCACCCTCCCAGGGACAGAGTACGGACCGGCTGGAGTCTCACGAAGAAGCTCCTAATATCCTCCAGCAGCCTCTGGCTCTCGGCTACTTTGTATCAACAGCTAAGGCTGGCCCTCTGCCAGACTGGTTTTGGGCAGCCTGCCCCCAAGCACAGAACCAGTGTCCCCTTTTCCTTAAGGTAACCTCAGTTTTATAAGTGCCCTGCGTTTTCTTCTCCACTCCCTCTCCGGTCACATTCCTTCTCCAGCTCGCCCTCGTCTGCCTGATGGCAGACTTGATGCTTCGTGACAGTCTTTCAGCCTGTGTCGTCTTTAGTCACTGGACTTCGTTCTAAGCAGCTCTTTAATAATTGAATTGCTCTTGAATGACTTCATTTGAATAATTAAGGACTTCGAAGTAGGAATAGCTTGCAGGGAATCAGAAAAGGCCACGTGTGGGAAAGAAACCAGGCTTTATTTTTCATATTTGTGCTACTCTTTCATTGAAATTCCAACAAAAGGACAATGGATTGTATAAATGATTAGGTGAGAATTATTTTTAAACATTTAGATGGCTTAAAGACATTACATTTCAAAGAGTATGTAACAGCAATCAAATCTTGTCCTATTTGCAACCTACTTGTTTATTCTAACAGATGCAGTAATATTGGGAGCATATTTAATCATGAACTGTTTGTGAGCCCTACATAATGAAACATTAAATGAGCAACTGCTGTGCATTATTTGTGCTTATGATTTATGAATTAGTAGCTTAAATAAAGATCAAAAGATTTGTGTTTATTTTTATTTCAGTGGTTTTTAAGCATCTGTAGTAAACCCTTGCTCCTGTTCTCCGCAGGCCTCTTTGCACCTCCATGTGTCTTCAGTGCAATCGGATGAGCTGCTTCACAGTAAACACTCCCATCCCCTGGATTCAAACCAGACCTCAGATGTACTCAGGTATTGATCAGCCCCTGACACTTCAACATGCTTCAGCACAAATCAGCAATTCAGCTGCTTCCTAGGCTTCTTATTTTTAAGTTTTAAGATTTAGGTATTTAGTTTACTGGAAACCCAAAAATTGAGTATTTTTGCATGAGTAGAATTCAGCCAAAAACTGCTTTATGCACATAAACTGATTACAGTGTTCTACAGCAGGTATAATCAACATTCTGAAGAAGGCAGGCTTTATCTAAACATCCTTCTGTTTTTGCTTGGCGTATCCTTATAAGATTGAGCATACCTGTCAAACAAAAGTCAATTTCCTTTTACCATTTTTAGGTGAAAATAACTTTCAAGTTTGCAAGGAAGACAGTGATGTTTGGCAGGGAGCACAGTTCCTGAAAACATTGTGCAGTGAAAGTCTGTTTCCAACTCCGTGCATTGCTCCTGAATTAATGCTGCTTCCTCTCTCCTGTAGATTTGTATTGGAACAGTACAATGCCCTTTCCTGGCTAACCTGTGACCCAGCGACACAGGACAGGCGCTCCTGTCTGCCTATTCACTTTGTGGTGCTGAATCAGATGTACAACTTCATCATGAACATGCTATAATTGACAGAGCAGAACCTTCCAGGGGAGGACGCATGTTTGAAGGGATTTTGACGTGACGGATTACTACAGTGCTGGACTTTATATATAGAGTTTAGAACTGTCTCCCAATGCAAGTGAATAGGGTATGAGGTGTTTCTTACAAGTACCATTGAGCCTGCATGGTAAGCTTTTCTGTTATTGTATAAAATGACTTGCAGATCATGGGGATATCTATTACAAAGTAATTACTGGAACAACTCTCCCTGCAGAAATGGTATTTGTTATGGTAACATCGGAGATAGCCTGTTCACGTTACACTTATCTGTCTAAAGTACTGGAAGAAAAGGGATGTTCTTAAATGAAACAAACTAATTGATTTCTTAGTAAAGACCTGAAATTCCTGTCTTTGGATGGTATTGTATCCAAATGAAAATGCCTGCATCTATCTTATTTATTGTAAGTTTTTAAATGTATAATTTGTCTTATTTCTTAACCTCTTTTATATATTAAAAAAATCCTAGAAGGTTTATATTGCCTTCTTGCTTTAAAGCAATTGGTCTAAAATATATGTAATCGTCTTAATTAAAAAACAACAAAAACACATAAAAAATAAAGTTGCAGTAGGTTGCTTTTAGAGTATTATTTTTTGTAAGGGGGACAGAAATTTGTATTGTCATGATGTACAGATGAAGTAGGTTGGGGGTTAATGTCCATGCCTTTGTGTGGGGGGGACTTACAGCTAAGCTGTAGCTGCAGAGTACTTGTACAGCAATGAAGTTCACTGTGTTTATTCAAATAAAAGAGGTACATTGTCGTATATAGTATTTTATACCACACATTTAGACACAAAAACCGAACGGCAATATATATAAATAATTATATATAAACGCTGTGCCTCTATGGGCGGTGCAGCTTCTGTTTTAGGAATAAAGTGCGTCAACTCAATTCTCCTGTGGTTGTGTTTATTGGGGGGGGGGGGAGGGATGCCTTTGTGAAATTTAGCAAGGAAATCGGATGGAGTTTTTGCCGCGACAGCTGAAAGTACACGCTCGGATACATCTTGTAGTTGACTCCCGCGCTCAAAGACTGCAGTACGGTGTCCTGGGTGATACTTTTAAGAAAGCAGTCCAGTGGCAGGCAATGGGATTGCGGGGCAGCGGGAGTGGAGCAGGTGTCTGTCTGGGTACAGACTGTCCAAAATCCCACTCCCCCACAGCTCCGGGACTTGGCTTCCACTCGGGACTGAGCTAAACAATCTGGTTGTCCAGCCCCCAGATCCCGGAAGATAACCCCCTTTCTGATTTGCCATGACCACATTAATAGCATACCAACTTCTATTACATTGTGAAAGTAAATGTGTGGTGTAAATGATTTCTTTTTAATTATTTTAAAAGCCTGTGGCATATGCAGTGTTTGTGTGCACAGAGGAAGATTAGCTGCTTTTTGTTCAGCTTCTATTAGTCTTCCCCTGTTCTGAAATAAACCTGTATACTGGTTCTAATGAACCCATTGGTTCTCTCATGCATTAAAAAGTTAGTGGTTGGAAACTACTACAGAAGAAACAATTCCTGGAGAGTAGTGCCCTGTTGATTTCCATTCATGTTGTAGAGTCCTCTTGTCAATACAGGCTTAATTAGCTAGGGTATTTTGCATTGATATAAGGTCAAGAGTTGGCCACTTTAATTTGTGTGTAAATATATATATAAAATAAATATGATGTCAGCAGATTTTATTTGTTTCTACTGTATAAAAGTTGTGCAAAGTGGCAACTAATTTTTTTGTAGCAGTTAATGTTTCTCCAAAATGCGCGTTAGGATCATCACGGTGTCAGGATTTGCGTTAATATCTGCATACTGACCATCAGAATCATGATTTGGCATAAAGCATGGATTTCACTTTAGGATTCCCGGTGCTATTGGTTGGGCAGTAATTATTCAGAGGTTCTCATTGTGGAAATTTTAAGTGATTACCATTTTAACAGGTCTGGTCTGGTTTAAAAGCCTGTTTTCATGTTTTTTTTATTAAATCTATAGTTCAGTCTTCAAAAAGGCATAGTATAAGCTTGCAAATTTCATAAAATAGGACTCCATCAATTCGTTTTTTAATTTTTTTCTTTACTTTACTGAATCCTTATGTTTTTTTTCCCCAGTGTGAAATCCATAAAAACCTGACTATTGCTTTTATGAACCCACCAGCATAGCCTTGTCCAAATTCAACATTCTTCATTATAAATGGGAAATACACTTTCCTGCTATATGTTGTGTGATTGGATTTTAATGTATTCTATTTTCAATCATGGTGTGCAGGATGTAAAGCATTTTCCTAAAAACAAAAAAGCAACATTGAGGTGGTAAAGTAGTTCTGTAGTGTACATTACTGACTTTTTTTTTTGAGGTAGCATGAATAGGAACTTGCAGTCCATAAAATGCCATGTTTGATTTTTGTGTTTTTCATGGTAAAAAGGGGGTCAAAAAAGAGGTTAAACTGGAAACATATCGAATGCTGGGTGGGCTTGACTTTTTGTTTGTACAATGAATGACCCAAGTTTTGAACTTTAGTCTTCAAAGAACAGCTCTTGGTATTAAACTGATTTCCATACAACTGGTATATTAAAAAAAAAGCAGTGAGCCTTTTCTCCTTTCTGAAAAAGCTTATTGAAAAGACATTGATGGAGGGCAAGATTGCAAAAATTAGCAGAGCTACAGTCTTTGTCATGGAGATCAGTGACTAATATTGTACTACAGTTGGATCCCTCTTATCTTGATTGCTCTGTATGCATTTCATATGTTTATCTACAAATTGCAAGTGGTGCTTGTGTTGAAGGTAAAGCATCTGATAAGTCTTGCTTGGGCATTCATGTGAGTTTTTTCTCGCCGACAGCTACCTAATTAAAGAAGCAAACAAAACTGTTAATCACATATCTGTAAACATTTTTGTTATAATCTGGACCCCTTTTTCTCTACCTGAAGCTTTGCTTTCCTTCCTGGGTCAAAATGTTCAAATGTACTTTGTAGAACGATGGTTCTATGGAGGTCCAAGAAATTGATAATGCATCAGTCAAAGTGTATATTTCTCATCTTTGGACTTATTCAGACAAGTTTTTTCACGATTGCCTCATTTTATCATTTTATTTTAAAATCCTATAATGGCAAATGTATCAAGTGTTGCATTACAGAATTACTGAAGATGCAAAATTATCATACCTACTAGACATCGTTTTGCATCTGTTGTCCACTGAGGGCTGAAAATTGAATTCAGAACAGTATAAGGTGTCAAAATGTGAACATGAAATCTTACCTTTGTGGTGAGTAAGGCAATGCAGTGTCCAGTTTGAATTGCTTGGACCTATCATAGTCTTTTATTGTTGTTTTACTTTCTGATGTCATTTTGTTTACCATCTGCATAATGTTGTGAAATGTCTTAAATTTGCTTTAATCAGGAGCGCTTTCTTAAAATTCTAGTTTGGATATATATATTTTTTCCAGATGTTGTTAAAAGACAATTTTATGCTTTTATGACCACAATCAAATTGTAGTCTGAGGGGGGTTTATGGAGAAACACTAAAGCTACAGAGAGACCTGGAAGCTGAGAATTGTACAAATTGTGGTTAGAAATTTAAAAGACAAGAAAAAAGTTCATACTTTTTAAACAATTTCGGATGAAAAATAAAATAATTTATTCATAAAGTTTCCATTGTTTTGTCTTGTCATCATTTCCAAGCAAGACTTCTGTTAATGTGAAAACTTCCTGTTTTCTGGGATCAGTTATTCAGTGTCTCATTCTAACTTCTTGGACATTATGTTCTGTGGAATATGATTTTCACCCTTCGAAGCCCACTGAATATGCACTGATTAATGTGTGAATGTGATCCCACACATTCATTTAAACCATTGGAGAGTGGAAAGTGAACTTGACCAAAATCCAAAGTGAATATGGCTGTAGAGTTGTATGAAACTTCAAAACTGTTTTAGATACTGTAGATCATAATTGACATAGGTCTTGCATAACTGCAAGGGTTAAAATTACCCCCCTTGCATCCCCCTTTAAACGAGATGCGATATATTAAATAAAAAATTGGTCATCGGTTTCAAATTTCATTCCTAACAGCTGCTGCACTGGAGGGACTGAAAGTAAATTAGAGGGGCTATTAATTGTCATTGCAAAACGCACCTGGGGTCCATCAATAACTTGGAACTCGGGAAGCAAGACCACTTGTGAGTCTGCTCACCCTTGCATAAAAATACATATTTTCGAAAACGATTTCAGACAAGAAAAGCACATTTTGTCCTCTTCGTGCTGAAACGCCAAGCGTCCTTGCGAGTGGTGTCAACTCCACTGATACACCTGGGTATAGGTATAGCAGCTGTGGCACCACAGCAGGACGGCCTGAATTGGGCGGGAAGATCTCGTCCCATCGCCGTTTACTTCATTTAGCCCAGGACAGCTCAGGGCTAGTTTCAGTGGGGTAGACAGTGGCGTCCCAACACCATGACCCTTCCTTCTCCCTCCCATCTCAACCCAGTAGACGGACATTAAGATGTTGTCTCTTTCCTTCTTTTATTCGCTGTGCTCCAATTTTACTTTTTACTACCAATTTTATTTGTAGCATCCATTTTGGCATGTACAATAGCTTACACGGTAAAGTACTTGCTGAGTTCTAACTGAAAACACATTTTCCACATCGGCTAGGTCAGGTGGTTCCTAAAGGTTTGGATGTTTATAAATAGTGATAAATAGGCTGCGTGGTTCAAAGAATAGATTGTCTCATGTGACTAAGCCCTAGTGTTTTTACTGAGTGTTACCGATACCGATATATTTTATTCTGCGTTTTTACAGCATAATTGATACCGGCATTTAATTGTCACTCACTACTGTTCCGAGCCCCGGTATCCAATTCACAGGGTCACACGTCTGGTACTGGCTTCTCAGTGAGTGTTGCTCACTGTACTTCTTGTTTTACGACTTCTTCGTATTTTCCGCCCCTGGCAAACGCAAATAACGCAGCGATGCCTTCGCTCGTCGCTTTCTCTTGAGCACTGTGCCGGAGTAGCTGTTAATTTCCAATGAATGAAAAGCGTGTTTTCTTGTGTACCCGGTAAAAAGACAACTCTTACTGAAGAGAAGGAATACAGCAAAAACAGACAGGTAAAAAAAAAATCAAATATATGGATAAAAAGTACCTCTTCTAGACAGTGGAAGCAGTAACGTTTTTCGAGATGAGGCGGCTATGAAACCTCGGAACCTCGGCACGGGGGATTCACGCCAGTCCGAGGATCTCGTTGGGTTGCAGGCCTCAACCGCTTCGTGGAAACAACAAAAAAACTAATTTTAAGTAAGGTAAGGTGCACGTAGGCGCAGCATAATAAACAGGAAGCAATTTAGAGTGGGGGGTTCTTACCGTTTAAACGTAGAATTCTGTAATTTTAATTAACACGGAGAGGTTGATAAATGATCGGAATAAAGCTACTAGCTCTTTTGGACCTGTGTGATGGTGACTCGGGTAGAGGAGGAGTCGAAGCGAGTGTTGCAAAACTATATGCAGGATACACTCCTGAAAACACAGTTATTCCAAATATATGTAGAGAGTGAAATGTATTAAATACATACCCATATCCTATGGAAAGGATAGTTAAAAATGGAAAAGTGTGTGATTGGCTCCTAAAACAGCCAGTTCTCAATTCTGCGTCGTTATATGTCCGGAGTACCTACAACGACCGAAACTTTACGATGATCTTCTACAGTAAACGATTTTTTTTCCTGTCAGTATTCTAACAAAATTGTGTTTTATCGTGTTTTTTTAAACCAAACTATACCTCAGGACAGTGTCGACAAATTGTATCAGTCATCGATGAATATCTTTTATTTAAAAAATACCGTACTGTTCCAAAGCGGGTTAGCATCAACATCAGGTTGTCCTTAACCAGACCTGGTTTAAATGTCTCATTTAACGTCTATAGACTGACCAAGAGGTTCTCATCACAACTGCAGCAACTTTGCAACACTAGAAATAGAAATCCTTTGTAAAACCCCAGGAAAACAGACCTAAATCATGCAGAAAATAAATAACATTTAGAGTTATCGATCAGCACTGAACTGACCCTGTGATGAAAAGCAAGTCTTTTTTTATATAAAAAAGAGTTTCTCTCTTCTCTCTCTCCCCCACCCCAATGCTTTTTCCTCTTTCGTCTTTTCTTTCCCTTTCACGTTCGAAGGAGCCCTCCAGGATGTCGGACTGCGCAGGTCTGCAGTTCGTGAGCCCCTACGCCTTCGAGGCCATGCAGAAGGTGGACGTGGCGCGGCTGGCCGCCCTGAGCGACCCCGAGCTGAGGCTGCTGCTGCCCTGCCTGGTCCGCATGGCGCTGTGTGCCCCCGCCGACCAGAGCCACACCTGGGCCCAAGACAAGAAGCTCATCCTCCGCCTGCTGTCCGGGGTGGAAGCGGTGAACTCCATCGTCGCGCTGCTGTCGGTCGACTTCCACGCTCTGGAGCAGGACGCCAGGAAAGAGCAGCAGCTCAGGTAATGGGTGCCCTACCCCCCCACCCAAAAGGCATTGTTGATAGTCATCCTGATATTGCACACAGCAAACACAGTAAACTAGAGAACAAGCTGTCCCCTTTTGGAGGCCGGTGTACGACTGATGCTTTTCTCCCATTTCCCACGCCGACTGTGCGGTGACACCTGGTGTTTGTGTATTCCCTGACAGACACAAACCTGGTGGTGCCAACGGGGACAGCATCTTGGTATCCCAGCTTCAGCACGGCCTGACACTGGAGTTTGAGCACAGCGATCCTCTTAGAAGACTCAGGCTGGCGCTCAGCGAGTTGTTGGCTATAATGAATAAGGTAGGACGTTGGACTCTCTCACGGGCTGGTTGGTACACAGGAGCAAACCCTGCAGGATCTATAAACATATCTTCTTCTTTTCTTCGTAACTGGATCTCCAACAAAATACCCTTTTAAATTGTGTAGTATCTAATTAAACATAAGTTGCAGCTCAAATCGGGTGAAGATTACCTCCAGATTGACCCACAGGATTACTTTTTCTTGCAGTGTAATATTTGCACTTTCACATGCACGTGTAAGCCTGCAGACATCCCCAAATGTACCTTTGTCATTTTGCAGCTCGGGATTTGATTTTATCTTGTAGGTTTCAGACTCAAACGGAGAGTTTTTCTTAAAGTCTTCTGAGCTTTTCGAAAGCCCCGTGTATCTAGAAGAAGTGGCGGATGTTCTGTGTATTTTGCAAGCAGGTAGTACTTGATTCAATTTCTGATCATCATTCCAGAACACTAATAATCATGTTATGTTTGATACGCTGAAAGATTAATAAGTGCTGTCCTGTGCATTTTATTCAACTCTGTTGTGTCCTGAGTGAAACGCTGAGAAAGGAACTGTAATGTGGAGAAACGTGTGATAGAGGAATTACTGTCGTCTTCAGCTTTTAACAGCTCTATTCTCCTAACTTTTTTTTAGAAAGAAATTTAATAATGAGTAGGAATTGTACACGAGCACAGGTAACAGCACAGCACAGGGCTGATTTTCATTGAAGACAGATGAAAATTAAATAACATGGCATGTTAGGGTGTTGTATCTGACAGCGTGGTTTTTCTCCCATGTTCGTGCAGAGCTGCCATCGCTGTTGCCCATCATAGACGTGGCAGAAGCGCTGTTGCACGTTCGCAATGGAGAGTGGTTCCTCTGCGTACTGGTGGCCAATGTCCCCGACAGCTTCAATGAAGGTAAAGGCCTATTGATGGTGGTACTTTGTTAGTAGAGCTGCATGAGACGTTTGTTCAGATATTCAGAATCACTTAACTGATTTGTCAGGGACAGTTAATGTATTGACCATACATGGTTTAAAATGCAAGTGCCAACACTGTTTAAATCATTGTGATTTTGTGTTGACTCCTGTTCATCAGGGTGAGATCTGTTAATCACACCCTTGCTAGCTGCTGTCTATAGAACACCATCTCACTTGTACATGTAGTTTTTCAAGCACAAAACTGCCAACTTCAATATAATACCTTACCGATGGGGAGAAAAAAAGATTGCAGTTGCCATCTTGGAGCTTGTATTTATATCTGTAGGAATAGACAAGTCTGAACATTTTCCCCTGTCATTTCCTGTTGCATTCTGTAAAATGACTTGGACCGGTGCCGCGCGTGTGCCGAGCACGCGTTGCTGTGTGCGCCGCGGTCGCGAGTGCCGATGTGCGTGTCTGCTCAGTGTGCAGGGGGCTGATAAAGAACGGGGAGCGGCAGGACGAGGAGAGCGCGGGCGGACGCCGCCGGACGGAGGCCCTGCGGCAGCTCTGCCAGATGAACCCTTCCCAGGCTCTCAACGTCCGCGCCATGGTGGTAGGGCATTTCTCTTCCTTCAGCAAGCCCGGGAGTCCTGGCCAGTTAGGAAGTGGGGTTCACAAGGTCACCTGGTGCAGGACAATAGCCAGGAATCTAGAGAGGGCGGCTGTAGCTCAGCGACCCCTATAAAATCTTTGGCATTAAAATTTTTTGCCATTTCGAGTTTTGAAAAAACGCCCTTCTAAATGATCACAGTAAGAGTGTGAGCACTGTTTTTCTTTGTCATCCTGCACCCCACCCAGTGATGCTAGTGTGTCTGATTTACGACACCCTTTTACCCCCTTTCACTCCCAGCTTGTTTCCCTCGTCTTGATTTCTCTCACTCTGGCCTTTAAGATATTCGCAGGAATCCCTTTAGGGGGCCCTGCTTACGCTACAGGTGTGTCTTCGTAGTTTTACTGTAGATCTGTAAAACTGCAGAGATTCACAAGCAGCTCGGATGAGTGCGGCACCAGACAGGCTCAGTTCAGTGAGCTGTGGTTCCCCTGGCTCTGGTTGTGCTGTGCGTGCAGGTAGAGGAGTGCCACCTGCCGGGGCTTGGGGTGGCTCTGACGCTGGACCACACCAAGAGCGACACCGCAGACGACGCCGTCAGCCCCCTGGTCTCCTTCGTCAGCGGCCTGTTGCTGGGCACCAACGCCAAGGTGCGCACGTGGTTTGGGATGTTCATCCGCAACGGCCAGCAGGTGGGTGGACCACGCTCTGTCCCAAATTCGACATCCCTGGAGAGCGGTAGAGTGGAGTTTAAGTGTTCCCTAAAACAACTTCGTATTGATCGTGTTGTTGAAATTAGGCGAGAAAGAGGTGTGCATCAGCTTGTTCCTGAAATGATGGTTGTCTTTTTGTCTCGGCCTTTCACTGCAGTATGGAGATGTTTCAAATGCTTTAAGTGCTTACTGGGATTGTTCATTTTATCCTCAGAGACTCATAAAACATGCTGGACTGTGGCCCTCCAGGACCAGGGTTGGCCACCCCTGATAAGTGTAAACAGTTTGTGTATTTTTTTTTATCAGCCTTTGACAGGCGCTCCCTTGCCCTGAACCGCTTAGGCCCCTCCTGACTTATATAGTCTACATCACATGTGACCCATCCTGGTCCTGGAGTGCTGGTGTGTCTTCTGGTATTGTAGGTCTTTTTAAAGCTGCAGCACCTGAAGAGCTGAGAGAAGCTGTTAAACGGGTCCCTTTAAGCCAGTAATGAGCTCATTTACATTGTCCATAGCTCAGATGGAATGAGAATTCAGAGGGACAGACCCAGACCCAGACTGGACAGTGCTGGACTAGACGTATAAAGACCATGATCCCTCCAGAACCACACGCATTAAAGCTGTTCCTGTATGTAACTGTCCCTGTCTGTTAGAGGAAGAAAGAAAGCAGCTCCGTTCTGTGGCAAATGAGGCGGCAGCTTCTTCTGGAGCTGGTGGCCATCCTGCCCAGGTCGAGGAGCACTCACGTGCCCAACGACAGCGAGGGGGACCTGGAGCAGAGCATGTCGGCCTACTCCGGCCTGAGGGAGGAGCATGTGGTGAAAGCCAGCGCGCTGCTCAGGCTGTACTGCGCGCTCATGGGGATAGCCGGCCTCAGGTAGGGCCTGCCTGGGTTCGAGCACTAGCGTTCTGCTCACCTGCAACGTCCTGTCAGCTTAACATGGCTGGAAGACCAACGAAGAATGTTTCTCCCATATAGAAGTCATGGCTTTGAAACTATATGTGTAAATTAATTAAACGTGCTTGCTTATGGAACGTTTGTATTTTTGTTCCTCCCATGCGGGAAGGTATACCTCAATCTTGAAGAGCTTTTGGTTGTTTTTGCAGTGATACACCTGGGACATGCCTCTGATCACTGTGATTTGCATCAGTAGAAGGTTTAGCATTTATGTAAGGACAGCTAAGGAATGTCAGAAACCTTACATATGGCCTCTAAAATAAACTCAGTATATTTAAAGAGTTTCCATTTTCTTTAACATCAGCGGTGTAGTTTCTCCTTAAAGGTCCAGTGAGGCTCCAAGCCGAAAAGGAATGTTTTGAAGCAGGGATCTGTTTTTTTAGGGGGAGTTCTTTTGGGGTTTTTTATTCCCGGTCCAGCAGGGGCGTGTTTTCTGGGGGTGGGTGTTGATGGCAGCGGGTTTGTCCCCTGCCTGGGCTGACCTGTGCCCTGGCGGCGAGCTGAGCCGTTCTCGTGTACCCGCGCTGTTGTTGGCAGGCCCACCGACGAGGAGGCCGAGCAGCTCCTGCAGCTGATGACCAGCCGCCCCCCCGCCACCCCTGCCGGCGTGCGCTTCGTCTCCCTGTCCTTCTGCAAACTGCTGGCCTTCCCCACCCTTGTCAGGTGACCACCATCAACCCCGTTGTCATTGCTTTCAGCACTGTGTGTGAGTGAGTGGGGAGATGCATCTGCACGGCTGCAATGGGACAAGCAAATGATAATCCCATGCTAAAGAGAAGACAGAAGAAAAGCAATGTTTCAGCTGCTGAGCTTTCTTCAGGTTTGATCGTTACTGACTTATGTGGGTATTCTCACAGACACATACAGGCAAGACCCAAGATGTGTTTTAGTGCATCATAAGTATTGCTACAAATTCCAATGCATAAAAACTTACTTGTTTCCCAAGAGCAATATGGGATTTGACAAGGATAATATTTTGTAAGATATTGAAATTAAAATGGAATTATTTAAAAAAATAAAAAGTCTTGCATGTGTCTTTTAAAAGCTGTTTTAAAATGTGACTCACGATGCACTCTAATCATATTTGATCAGCCTGTTTCCTGAGACCCGTCGGTCCTTCAAGGAAATGTGAATGGCGCCAGTGAACATATTAGTGCTTTGCAGATGTCAGATCATTGTTGTAGTCGTGCACATGATTCTGTATGCAAGTCTCACACACCCCTCTCCACTCTACAGCACTCCTGAGCAGGAACAGCTAATGGTGATGTGGCTCAGCTGGATGATTAAAGAGGAGGAGTATTTTGAGAGGTGAAGAAAGTTATTTTTGTTATCTTATATGGAGCTTTTCTGGAGTGCGAGTCAGAGCTCTAATGTCTCACCGACGTATTATGTGAAGGTTGAGAGATGATCAGGCTATGAGCTAGGAATCAAGGTGGCAAACGTAAAGGTTTGCTGTGAAGTAGAGGTACAGCTATGGAGAAATGGTTCTAAAATATTTAAAACAAAATCGTCCCTGCAAACATCCTGTCCTTTTCAAAAACTCT
Organism: Atractosteus spatula; assembly: GCF_055471065.1. NCBI lineage: Eukaryota > Metazoa > Chordata > Actinopteri > Semionotiformes > Lepisosteidae > Atractosteus > Atractosteus spatula. Next base: position 4,635,583 of record NC_142732.1, on the reverse strand, counting down.
GCAGCTGTTTTACAAACCTGCTAGTTAATAATTTGTTGCCATAACCACATCACTAAAGACGTAGGTCTTGGGGTGTGATTTAAAATCGTGAGGGTACTCAAACGTGTAGTTTGTTTGCTAGTTAATAAAAGGGCTGTTGCCTTTACAGCGTGTACAGCTTTAGATGTATTACGTAGTGTTGAAAAGCCTTTAATTAATCCTTTCGATGTGAAGTCATTTGGACCTTGTAAAGATTTGGGAGGGGGTAAATGTACTGGCATAATCAGTTTATGAAGGCATGCTGTCTTCCCCCAAGGTCCAAAGATGTATTTTTTGTGTCTTATAAATCCTGGTCTACTGTCTTGCATTGCAGCGCCGCAGGGGTCTCTGCTTCATTCGGAGAGATGCTGTTGCTGGTTGCCATGTATTTCCATAGCAACCAGCTCAGCGCCATCATTGAGTTGGTCTGCTCTACTTTAGGGATGAAGGTAATGTGGAAATCAATTTCCTGGCTAAAAACATTCCTCATGAGAAATGCAGTATGCATAACGCCCAAGTGCTGTCTGTTTTGATGGCCCTAGACAGGCGGGGACTTTGTCCCATTCTCCCTGCGCATGTGTGTTATTTTTAGCTTCTTTTTTGTGTTGTTTATTGAATTGCAGTGCTGCGGGACACCTGAAGCTGTTTGTGTTCATTTACCCAAACCTTTTTTTTTTAATTAGAGGCTCTTCTAAATGTACCTTTTGCTCTTTATTTGTTCAGTTTGGGGACCTTGCTCTGAAAACATTAAATGACTTATTTATTTTTTTAAAAGTTTGTTTTATTCAGGATACTTTTTGGAGTGAAAAAATGTGTCTAAAATATGCTTCAGATCACCTTGTGGTCAGTTTTTCACAAGTTATATACATCTGTGAAATAAATATTTTTTGCTATGAATGTTATCTTTTTGTGAACTTTTTTTTACTCGTTTAGTTCATGCACTTACCAAAATCTTACTGAAAAATCAAATGTTTTTTTTTAGATTGCTATCAAACCCAGCTCCCTGAGTAAGATGAAGACCATTTTTACACAAGAAATTTTCACTGAGCAGGTAGTGTATAATATTCTTTTACTTTATACTTGTCCTTTACAGTTCCATATTAGAATTTAAATGTTACATGTGTTGTCGGTATGTGTTAAAGTATAGCTTGACATTTCAAACTGAAGGTAAACTTCTAAGCTACGTTCTGTAGTTTAAAAGATATAATCTGTAAAGGCGTTTTGTGAATGTGACTTGACTCCTGTCGTGTTGTGTTATTCTAGGTTGTAACAGCCCATGCAGTAAGAGTTCCTGTTACCAGCAACCTGAGTGCCAACATTACAGGTTTTCTGCCCATCCACTGCATTTATCAACTTCTAAGAAGCCGAGCATTCACAAAGCACAAAGTTTCTATCAAGGTATTCTTTGTATGAATTTTGATTTAAAGCAACAGCCATTTACTTTCTAAAAATGAGATTTTCTTTTCTTTTAAGCATCGCAGTTTAAATCAGTAAGGCATGTATATGATTCAGCCCTGAAAATAATATCCCACGTCTCTTAAAAAATGTTCCTACAAATACATTTTGACCAAGGGAAAAAATGTGGGACATTTATGGACGAGTAATTTTCCCTTCTCCACACATTTCCAACTTTTCCTTTTGCCAGGATTTATACTATTAGCTGTGATACAGGTCAGTGTAAGTGTACAGTGTGTCCAGAAAGCACTGCATTTAACAGCAGTCAATAGTATTGTACACTCAAATTTTCATGAATATTTCCATTCACTGTGTAAACTTTAGTTTCTGACCTCTTTGTTTTTTTAACTGTGAGTCATTAAATGTTACACCGGTGCCAGACTGAGGTACTTGTTTCAAACTTTTAGCTGGATCTCGATTGCTTTTGAAACTTTCTTTCTTTTTGCCTCCCAGGACTGGATTTTCCAGCAGATGTGCGAGACCACCACCCCGCTGCACACTCAGCTCTTGCCCCTGATTGACGTCTATATCAACTCCATCCTGACGCCCGCCTCCAAGGCCAGCCCTGAGGCCACCAACCAGCCCATCACGGAGCAGGAGATCCTCAACGTCTTCCAGGGCCCAACTGGGGTACGCGTGTCCAGTACCAGCAGTACGCTTGGCGTGACCCGTCTCGTCCTGGGGCCTGCCGAGAGCAATGTTCTGGTCCAGACCCATCGTTTCTTTGTGCTGTTGAAGCACCCCCCCTCGTGTAACACTCGAGGCGGTCGTCTTCTTTCGTGTTTCTCATCTCCCTGTTCTCTTGTCACGCGGCTCAAGTTGAGATCAAAGTATTCTGACAAAATAAAACTCACCTTCTTTGAATAAGCAGGAAACAATTTACTAGATTTGATGGTTTGAATGAATTGACCTTTAGCGCTTCTTTAAAATGGAAAATAATACACTTCTTGAATTTAGACTAAAAATATAAGAATCATCTTTTCTTCCTGAAGGCCATTGACAACTGTGCTGTTAAGAGCACTGTTTTGTTCTGTTTTTTGTATTATGACCTTAGAGCAGTGTTGACTTGTCGATGGAGACCATAGCTGTACCAGTTGACAATAAAAGGTAATATTGGGAGAAAGTGCTTTCATGTAACACAGTGTAATTTCAGTTGCGTTGTCGGATTTACTTTTGGTTTCAGAGGGAGATCAGTCGCATTCGTTCACGTTACAATATCACGACTCAGTTGCTGGTGCTGTATTACATCTTGTCGTATGAGGAAGCTCTTCTGGCAAACACGAAGTCATTGGGTACGTACACGGCAGCGTTCGGTCTTAGTGGTGGTTTGCAGGTGCTCTGGTCATTTACAGTTGGGAATGGTGAAAAAACGACGAATTAACTTTGTAAAACTCCTCAAGTCGCTCAGCCAGATGCATACATTTTAACAGGCAGGAGAGAAAAAGATGGGCTCTGCCCTTCAATTTTATCTTTCATTTAACTTCATCAATCTCTGGCCCAGTGACCTGTTTTGTTGCCAGGCTGTTAGAAATAAATCATGGTTGTTAGTTTTTCTCTCCTATGTCATTATGAATTAGTAACAAAGTTGCCATATTTCTCACTGTATTTCTACAGCCACGTCTGTGGTTTTATTTGAAAAGCTCCAGAGGTTTTTGAATGATCCTATCCATCTTGATACAGTTCTGGTTATATTGCATTTTATAAATTGTAGTAGTGGGTATTTATGCTGCTAATATCTCAAAGAAAGAATCAAATCAATCCTGGTAATAAAACAGTACACAGCACACCAGTTGAAAAATTGCTGTACACCGATAAAAGCAGGATTTATTTCTCCTGTTCCTCTGAGACTAATTTCTTTAATAGTGGCTGTGGTAAGATGATTTGAAATTGGTAACAGTGCGCCCTGCTTTATTTTATGAAGAATTTGTGAAAGGGACTAATCTATTATTGTTACAGCTCTCATGCAGAAGAAGCCAAAGTCATATTCTGCTGCACTGATGGACCAAATTCCTATTAAGTATTTGATCCGTCAAGCGCAGGGACTACAACAGGAGCTGGGTGGTAAGTGTCTGTGAGAACAAACCCACCCAGTCATGACACTTTTTAGTCTTTCGGAGTTAATTTAATGGGTTGTATCGTATGGGCACGATAGAAACACGACATTCCTGACCGAACATAGCAAGTTTGAGGTTGGCTTATGAAACACGTTTCTTTTTCTTCATTTGCATGAAGATGAACAGATGTACTCCATCCTGTCAGAAATAAGAGACGTCCCTTCGTGTTTTTCTGCTGTAATGGCATTCATAGCTTCTAACCCCTCAGTTGCAATTAATGGTCAGGTGTCATTTTCCAGGCACAAGGCAGAGCTACACATATTTCCAAATTATTTCGCATTAAAAAATTTTGAAATCGTCTTGTAGAGATCCCTGTTTTTGCAATAGATTCTTAAGCTTTCCACCCTGTACTGGATAAAAAAAAAGCAATTCTGAATAGAATTTATATGACCCCTTTATTCACTCCTTATACTTTGAGACCCTTATAAGTGCAGTCATTTCTTACTCACTGTGTGCTTTGTGAAGGGCTGCACTCTGCTCTTCTGCGTCTTCTGGCAACCAACTACCCACACCTGTGCATGGTGGAGGACTGGATCTGCGAGGAGGAGATCACTGGCACGCGGCCGCTGCTCCGGAGGATGCTGCTGACCAGCACCGCCAGGAAATACACACAGAAGCAGCTTAAAGATGGTAACAGAAAGCTCAGTAAGGGTTTAGAGGGGCGTTCTGATTTCTCGCTCCAGTGTCCACATCTTGCAGTTCTCCTGTTAAAACCAGACCTTTTAAAAAGCAATATATGAGATCTATTGCTACTATTTTGACTACATAATTGCAGTAGTCAAAGTCAAATTAAGAGGACATAGCTTTGGCTGTTTCTGTGATTCCAGACATCATGGGGGGAAAAACAATCGGTGAAAGAGAAAAAACCAAACAATTCTGACACCATATCTCATTTATAGAGGAACGGGACATGTTTGTGCTTTAAAGTGTAATTTAATGCTACTTTTTTGTGTCTTTTCGCCCAAAGTAACTCCTACATTGATTCTTACTTCTTATTGTCGATACATTCTAAGCAGCACTATCATTACTAACAGCTGCAGTACACTGTAGACCAGTGTTTCCCAATCCCTGTGCTGTAAGACAGTAGTGCTGCTTTCAGTAATGGAAATACCTAACATGTCAGTTTAAAATGTTGGTGTTCGCAGTTGAAAATGATCACTTGATATGACATCCCCCAGCACTGGAAATCGGTTTAATAAAATAAGCTTGACTGATGATGACAAATCGGAAAAAAACTTTTTTTTTTCCCATTTTTTGCCGTTTCCTTTAAGGAAAGGGGGCTCTAGCGTCTTTCCTGCTCATAGACCACGTGAAAATGCAAACGGAGACGAATCGTTTCAAAGGGCTATCATTCCACAATCCCTTTTTCAAGGCGATTGTATAAGTGTGTCTTCTGCATGATGGAGACTGAAGGATTGTGTGACTTTATTATTGTTATTGTGGCAGCTGACCTTTGCAGTGCTCGGTGAAAATATATTTCTGGCCTAAGCCTTTGTGATAAGTGGCTCATTTAAAATTCCATTTCGGAGCCCTGAGTATTAACCGGAATCCTAATGAGCTTTCCTTGCGCTCAGCATTCCAGATGGTGCCATCCAGCAACATTCATTTGATGCAGATCCTGGAGCACCTGGCCCTGCTGCCTGCCAGTGATCTCATCCCCTACGCAGAGGTGCTGGTGTCCGACATGAGTCTGCTGCTCACGGAAGGAGTCTCCCGGAGGATTCTCCAGACTGTCAATAAGCTCTGGATGGTTCTGAACACCGTCATGCCCAGGAGGTTAGTAGCGTGCGTGTGGAATGTCGATTGTATTCGGATGTTATTCCTGGCAGCAGGAGTGGGTGGGCTGACTGTAGTTGCATTGCAGATGACCAGAACCCATCAGTTTTGACTTGTTAATGACCAGTTTAGTCATCCAGAAAATCCACAATGAGGAATGTTCTCCCAGGGACAAATTTATATCCAGGAATAAAACATTTGTAGAATGGAAACTGTACTCTTTAACAAGACCATAAAGTACAAGTGGAAGTTAGATTTGCGTTTTTACCCTGAGCACTGTGGCTGCCTCTGGGGTGTGGGAGGGGTGACGTGAAATGAATTTCAAAGCATTGCTAGAATGTCACCCTTTGAAGTTCCCATTGATTTATGTCAGAAATCCAGTAAAAATAAAACCCTTTTTCTTCAGTGAAAAATTAAATTGTGGAACACGCTGGGTATATTTATAAATGCATGAAAAATTTGGTGGACCAGTGTGAACCATTTGGGTAGCTCATGAATGCAAAAGTTTTGGATATAGATTGAAACAAAGTCTCATCATTAGTAGCCCTGCCTTTAAAATTTAGATAAATGCATTATCATTACTGGAGCCAAATTACACATAACTGGTATTGCTTGGAATTTCACTTATTCTGCATGAACCGTAGTTGTATCAGTTTACTTTTTGTTTCTTAAGGTTGTGGGTGATGACAGTGAATGCACTTCAGCCCTCGGTGAAATTAACGCAGCAGCAGAAATACACCCAGAATGACCTAATGATTGACCCTCTGATTGTGCTACGGTGTGACCAGAGAGTTTACAGGTGCCCCCATCTCCTTCTCCTCCGACATTCTTCTGTAGTATCATTAAGAAGCTGTTTACTCCTCCAGGGGTGGAAATCCATACTGATCCGCCTCAGAGCAGTACGAATCCAGTACTGTAAACAGAATACCACATTGATGGTATTGCAAAGAAACAAGAGAAATTAAAGAATCAGAATCTTTTATTCGCCAGTACGTGTCAGGTACAGGAATTTGGAACCTGCTAAACACAAAACCCACACAGGTGCAAAAGGAGCATCAACATTACTGACATAGTTACATTGGACAATATACAAAAGATGTGGGAGTCACAACAGAGTCACAGTATGTTCTCACATTATGGAACATGTAGACATTACAGTACATAAGGAAAATGGTTATCTACATGTTATCAGCTTTGAAACCTCATTGTGTAAGTGTTCTGCACAATTCAAAAGAGGACAATTACACACATGCACTACTTTGCACCATTTTGACTTGGAGAATAGTCAGAGAATATAGGGCAAGCTGTGTTTTTCAATCAGACTTTCTTACAACAACATTAAAAATATTCTCTGATTCAGGAGTTCTCAGTTCTGGCCCTGAAAGCTCACAGATCTGCTTCTTTGCATTCCAGCTGAACTCGGTTACACAGTTTAACTCATTGATCTTTGATTGATTGATGACTGATTCGTAGTGTTAGGCTGTATGAAGCTTTTAAACATGTAGGATAACCCTTTTAACTATTGCATTTCATAACTAACACATGAAATGCCTACTGAGTAGAAATAAAATGTGCAAATGTTCAAATCAAGCAACTTGTTTGTTCAATTAAGTCTTTAAGCTCAGATGGAATGAAACCCCACCGGTATTTGAACCCCAAGGACCAGGATTGAGAATCCCTGTTCTAGTCAACCCATTAACTACTGAACAAGGTTGAGCTGAAGGCCTGCAGCACCTAAAGAACTCTGGCCTGGTGCGTGATGTAATATTTGCGCAAAGGTGAAAAGAGCAAAGATCCTGAAGCATAAGACCACCAGTGGTTTGTGTGTAAGAAAAAAAAGGAACTAAGCTGCTAACATTTTATTTCAAACCAAATTGACTTATTACATTCTTCTAATCGTAGATGTCCCCCCCTAATGGACATCACCCTGCACATGCTGAATGGCTACCTGCTGGCATCGAAGGCCTATTTAAATGCCCACCTGAAGGAGACGGCCGATATTGACAGGCAGACCCAGACAGTCTCCAGTCTGGGCTTGGTAGGGCAGCCAGACACCCCCGAGGTGACAAGAGAGGAGCTCAAAAACGCTTTGTTAGCTGCCCAGGTAATCTTTCCTAGGATTCCTTATCAACATGTAGTTTATTCATTCGAATTACTGTTGAGTCAAAAGCATAAGAATTGTGTTAATGTTTGTGAGTACTATGGTGTTATTAAAATACATCGATTTTTTTATTGTCCATACATTAATGGGCGGAGCGGTGGCACTGTGGCTAAGGATCTGTATAAATGGCTGACCCTGCACTCTGACCCCAAGCTTCTCTCTCCCTGTCTGTGTGCCTGTCTGTCTCATGGAGAGCAAGCTGGGGTTGCAGCAAGAATCTTTCCAAATAAGGTGACGTTCATATTGAGTCAGGTCGTCCTACCTGCCTTGTTAGGCGAGACAATGAAATGAGAGCTTCAAAGCTGTTTGGCTGTGTTTTTGCCAGTCACGATTAAGATAAATAGCAAGTACAACAGCCACATCTGTTCCACCCAGCTATCTATCAGAGGCCTGGCTCTCAGCCACCGATTGACAGCCTCCATACATCTTGTCTGTATTCCAGGACAGCACCGCGGTTCAGATCCTGCTGGAGATCTGCTTGCCCACCAGCGAGGAGAGGGGAGAGGGGAGCAGTGCGGAGAACTATCCCAAGAGCCTGAAACAGGAAGAGCCTGGCACGTGCCAGCCTGAGGGGGGCGCAGAGGGGCAGGGCAGGGGCCTGCTGAGCAACTTGCGAGAGGTCCAGTGTCTCATCTGCTGTCTGCTCCACCAGATGTTCATCGCTGACCCCAACATAGCTAAACTGGTTCACTTCCAGGTGCGTGTTTTGCCTGCTTAAAAATGCAACAGCCCGTCTGGAAATATAGCCCAGGCTTCCAAGTGTTATTCAGTATTAATTGGCACATAAAGCAGATTGCTTGTAAAAAAAGCATGGGAATTCGGATAAAGACATCAGTCACAAAAGGGTTACTGAAGGCTTTCATTTTTTTTTCATCAGAGCTTCATGTGCCATATTTAGACTCATACTCAAGGCTGCCAAATGTTTTGCAAGTTGCACTTTAGATAAATGTAGTTCAGCTATGAAAAGTGTTAGCTCTGTAGATAATACAAGCAGTGCTGTAATGTACCCTGTTCAAGAAAATGTCTTTGTGTTCTCAGGGATACCCACAAGAACTACTTCCCTTGACTGTGGCTGGCATCCCATCTATGCACATCTGTCTAGATTTCATTCCTGAACTTCTGGCACAGCCTCAGCTTGAGAAACAGGTCATGCAAAAACCTTACTGTATTTTGAGACATTAACATGTTTTTTTTGTTGATTTTTTTTTTCCCTGTTCCATATGAAACCATTTTTCCTTTGTGATTCTACAGATATTTGCCCTCCAGCTCCTGTCACACTTGTGCACACAGTACGCCCTTCCTAAATCCCTCAGCGTGGCTCGGTTAGCTGTCAGTGTCATGGCCACCCTGCTTACAGGTAATGCTTTGACTTGCTCTTTGTGCTTTAGATAAGACGTTCAGCAAACCAGTATTTTAATCCAAAAGGATGTCCGTGTTTGCATTAGAAGGTTGTTCTGTCGTGCAGATGAGACATAACCGGCAACAGTAGTTTACAGTCCATGTAATCAGCCATCTGTGCAGCTAAATATACCATAGACAATGCAAGAGAAAACTTGCAATGAAAAGATGCTTCGCTGTTTGATGCATGATGTCTGTCGCAGTCTTGTCTTGTATATTAATAGATGCCAGTGGGTCATAATTGTACTACAATTGAAGGATTTGCTGTGGCTGTGTTAGAAAGCTGATTTAGAAGTTCTTATTGCCTTGGATCAAATAGTCCTAGATTAGAAATTGTGAGTGTCAGTGAACATAATAAGATACATCTTTTTTTCCCTTCTGTATTCAGCATATTAATACTGCCTCCCTGTGGACTGTTTGACTCAGTACAGTGTGAGCTAATTTCAGGATTAATTTTCACCTTTGTGAAAAGTCCAAATTATTATACAGTACCAATGTTCTCCAAGGTGTTTGCAAAAAAATAATGCATACAGTTCCAGACAAAAAAACTCTGCTTTAAAAGGACTGTATTTAAGATAGCATGTAGTCTGTGAATGTCCATGCTATCATTTTCAATAACCACATTATCCTTAGAGTATTACAGTGAGTTGGAACCTAGCCTGACATGTTCATGGGGTGAGGTGGGACTGCGGAATCCAGTCCAGCACAGGGCAGGCACACACGCACGGGTGGAGGGCAGTTCAGAGAAGCCAGGTACCCTGGACAGCAGGTCATTAGAGGGTGGAAAGAATCCGGAGTGCAGACCTAAACACCAGGATAACATAATTGAACCCGGGACCCAGGAGCGGTGATGTAGGAGTTCTAATTCCCACACCACCCCCGGCAAATGTGTTAAAAATGCTTCTCTACCTGTAGAGGAAGGAGCGCGTTGGAAGAAGGGTGTATGTTGTTAAGACGGAGTTTCTTTTCCAGTTCTTACCAAGGCGAAGAGGTATGCGTTCTTCATGCCCACTTTGCCCTGCCTGGTGTCGTTCTGCCGTGCCTTCCCCCCGCTGTACGACGACGTGGCCCTGCTGCTGGTCCAGGTGGGGCAGGTTTGTGCCTCGGACGTGGCCACCAAGGCCAGAGATGTGGACCCCCTCATTGCAAGTGAGTGTCGCTGCACCCCAGTAATTTCACTGCTCAGTTTTATTTTTCTTTCCTAAACAGCTTTGTTTTTCAACTTTGTTTATTAAAGATGGTCTCACACCACGTGTGCCCTGCTCTCCAGTCTTGAGCCTCATTGAGAAATTTTGGAATGAGTCGGGGAAGACCTGTGGCATCTAGGGCTTAGAGAGCAGGGAACAAGCACGTGCTGCTTGTCCAGGCTGTGTGAGAGGAGTGGGACATCTCACGACATGAGTCTGCAACTCAGAGTAGAGAAGTACAGAACACCTTGTGCGATTAACCTGAGACTGTCCCTGTACACCTGCTATTGATCAAGGTTTATCAGCATAATGGACTTACTTATTGCTAGTCTGTTCAATTAAATGTCTGTGCAGCTGCTAAGAAAAACTTTTTGTGATTGCAAATTTGTCGCGGTTGTAAGTGAAATGTTTAACTCAGACCTCAGTATATTATTGTAACATTCTCTCAAGTTAATGTTAATAATATAGAAATATTGAGTTAAAAGGCATCCAATTTTATTTCAAAGCTAAAGGTTTTTTTTTTATTTTTTTATCTTTAAGAAGGAAGAAATTGCACCTTTTTTTCCATTCTAAATTACCCAAAGGGATACCGCAGTAATCCGTAAGAGGGTTTTACGGTCCGTCTTCAGACGAGATGCTCTGGTGCGCCACACTTGATCTGAAGGCATTTCCAGTTTCATCCTGCACTTCTTACAGTCTCGTTATCTGTCGCAGGGCTGCAGCACTTGAAGGACAAACCAGCTGATGTGGCTCTGATTTCAAAGGCGATTCTTCATCAAAGACTAGCTGGAGAGCTGGTCTCCACTGACCCAGATGTGAGGCTGTGCTACCTCATTGAAGCCACCTTCATGGACATAATTAACACGACGGTCAAGGGGGTGTAGTGAATCCAACTTAAATGAGACTAACTGCTTTTATCTTGGAGACAAGCGCCCAGCAGAGTGCTTGTAATGAACTTGTTTGAATTTTAATATTTATAATAGCAGGCAAGACGAGCTGGTTCTTCACAGGAGCATTGGAGGAGAATGCCACGTATTAATGAAAGCATATTTCTGTCAAGTACACATTGCACAATTATTGTTTTTTTTTAAAGGAGCAAAATATGATCCACTTTTATTTCCTACTAGGGAAAGATTTGCAAACACTCCTGGTGTTGGACACAGGAAAGGAAATTTCATTTCCTCACTCACTTTTCATCACATTTTACTATTGTGCTCATTTACAGATGAGCAGAGCAAATATTTGCAGATCTTCCCTTGCATTTTTACGCACACCTTTCTTCAAAGCCAAAAGTGATACTGGAGTTTGGCTTCAGGTATGGTAATACATTTTTTATTTAAAAATGGACTTGCAGAATCTGTAAATGAACAAGCAGAAGTTAATACCACATGAAAAACATAAAGCAAGATAAAGAGAACATTTCAGATGTGGACCCTTGTTTAGTTGTGGAATTGGAGCTGACAGTGTTAACCTGTTCAGTTTCACACAAAATAACATTATTTACAGATATAATGTCGAGTTTTACTCACATGATTTTGCAGTTTAACATTTTATACTGAGAGACATTAAAAACAGAATAAATGGGTACAAGTTTTAATATCTCTCACAACACATATTTATTACTCGTTAAAAATGAGTTTCGTGGGTTTTTTTTAAAACATAAGGTCCTGACCACAAACTCATCTTTGCCTTTAAAAGAAATCATTTTAAAAAATTGAAACAGCTAATGCAATTCATGTAGGTTATTTTCCATATTAGAAGAGGAAGTGAATATATTAGAAATAATTGTGCTTCCTTTCTATTTTTCTTCTGCTCTTCTAATTGCTTTTGAATCATCTCTTAGAGTCTTGTGCTAGCCATGTGGGCTGTTGCATTACGTGCCCAGTGTATGGCTAGTTATGTAAGTGCAAAGGTTAGTGTGTGGTTCTGTGTGTGATCTGTAACCGAGTAGGTAATCTAGCCCAAGGTAGAAGATATCGGCACTATATGTGCCTCCTTTGCATTTTGAAATTTTACACAAATACAGTGAGATTGTTTTGCTGTGAGTCTGTACATGGGATTCAAGTTCATTTTTATTTTGAAAAGAGATCAACAAGGTTTTGATCAATGAACTTCAGTTTTTACAGTTATAAAATACATTTTTATAGAGTAATCTGTCAGTCATTTTTTTGCTATAAAACAAACCCCCCATGATACTTCACCTGATACTTTTTAACTGCTAATTTCTGGGCAAAATTTACTTAACGTTTAGGTGCATTTTACAGACATTTGCCATCATGAGCTACTGATAAACACTTATATTTTTTCAGTTTTTTTGCTGCCTCCTAGTAGGTTCATTATTTTTTGGCATTATTTTCTGTCGGATGTACAAGGTGAAGAAGCCCGTTTCCTGTGAGAATTTAGAATGAAGAACTTTTAAAACTTTTTTGTGCTTTTTTACCCAGAGATCTGCTTATTGTATATAAAGGGGAATCGGACGTTGTTCTTCATGCTGGATTTATCTGTACCTGCTTGTAAAGGGACTTGTCTTTAACACTGGACTTAGTAACACTTAATGATATACAGCATTTCCTCAACCTCATTTCTCAGCCTGTCAATACTTCAGTACCGAATGAAGGGATGTTTGTTTTTTCAACTTTTCTAATAAAAGGTTATTAAATCTTCTTGTTGTCGTTCAAGCAAATGATCTTTTCAAGACACCATATTTTTACCTTAAAAAGTATGTTTCATTTGTATTGTTTACTTAGTTGTTTTTTAGAAGTAAAAAAAACATCACCGTCTTGTACATTTTCTTGTCTGTGGTGTTTAAGTACAGGGACGAGGGTCGATTCATTGCGATTCTTTGCAAGGTGATAAAAAGCAAAACAAATGCCCGCTTATTGTTGCACATTTATGATGAGGAAATCGCAGCGGACATTTAAATCGTGTTGCTTTAACTTTTGCATTATTATAGGCGGGTGGCAATGAGAGGGTTATGCTTTTAAATATTATAAAAGATCTGGATTAGCGGATTAGTTTTTCAAGGTGCTCTAAAAGTAAAACCAAGTCGATCTGTTGATTCTGTTTTGAAACACTTTATTTAAGGGTTACAAGACACCGACATGTCAGCGAATCCATTACCCAAACATTTTACCGTTTACGTAATAAGTTTCGTATGTGCATTTGGGAGCAAATCATAAGATCACGTACCATTTCACAGCTTGTCATTCAAACCCACAACAAGTCGGTCCTCCCATTGTTCACCTTGCACTATCAAATCTATTGTTTGTGTGCAGTAACGTTTGCTTGTTTAGGATTAGTCTAAATCTCTCGCAGACTTTCTCCAATCGACCGCTGCAACTGGCCGGATTTTTTTTCAATGAACAAACCAGGCATTACCCATGGTGCAACTGCAGCAATCCGGAAGTGAGCTGTTTATTGACAATATGGCTGCCGGTTCTGCAGTGGGGGGAAGGAGGAAGTCTTGCCTTTGACAGCCCGTATCGCCGCGAAATAACACCCGCTAGTTTGGGCGAAAGTCGGGATCTATGAATGAGGGGACGCGGAAGGACGCAGGATGCGGTCACTGAGTTGAGAAAACGTTGCGAACGCGAGAACAACCATGTCGTTTTTTAGGAGGAAAGGTAAGGAAGTCGAAAGGATAGCGGGAGAGCCAGAAAAAATGCATGTGAGCCAATGGGAAAAGGGGTGACAGCTCTGTCTAAAATCGCAGGCCTTTGGTTTTCTCAAAAATGTGTTCACAGGCTCGTTATTCCCACGGCTCTTCATAACCGAGAAGGCAATTGTCTCGACTTTTAGTATCACAAACGGCATTATTCCAAGTATCCACATTGATCTAATCGATGGAAAAACATTAACGTCTGTGCATTTGCCAAATAACCGTTCACGGGAGCGTTAATTTTTAGATGTTAGTCTTTTCCCCCGTTGAGTCGTCCTCTTTAATTTTTCTGGAGAAAGTATCAGATGCGCATCCGTGATTGCGAGGGTCACCAGTACATTGGTGTTGAGATCCGGACTCGATAGGAGCGGGTTGTTTCTGTTCATTTTCAGAAGGCTCCTGTATTCAGGTACATAGCTGTTAGGAAGCTGTGAAGTGGCTGTTTACACAGAATATAGTTTATTTTTATAAATGCATTGGACTGTCCTTTTTCTGGACTCTCAGTAAGAAGTTACCCATTGTCGAATCGGTGATTTTGTTTTTTTTTTTATAGCTTTTGTTTTATTTAAAATGAACTGCTCTTTTGACGTGTATATTCAAAACTGCAAACTGTGGAAGAAGAATTTGTGTTACTGGCCACAGTGAGAGTGTGTTTTTAGCATTTCGTTTGGGGGGATTTTAGCTTGAAATCGGCAGACTTCTGTAGTGGGTTTCATGCTAGGAGGAGAGGTTTTGTGGAATGAACGTGAATCTTGACTCCAGGCTCCGGAAGGTGTTAGCCTCAGTTAGGTTTTAGGCCCTATCCTGTACATGATAATAAGATGACCCCAAGGATGATTCCTAGGTACAATCTTGCAAATAAAAAAATCAGCTCTTGCTGTCCTGTCGCACGGAAAGCAGTTTAATTTGACCATGATTGAAACTTAATGGGAATCCACTGCTGTTTTACTGCAATTTGCAAGCCAGATGAGATCATTGATCACTAACTATGTTAGTTCTGAGAGGCAGCAAAGCTTCATTAGTAATCAATAATTTTGTTTTAACTGAAGAGAAAGGTGACAGGTCAAATGGCTACCAAGTAGACAAATATGAAAAATTATAAGACTAACTAAATTAGCAGGTAACCAGTACCCATGTCCCACCTATTCACCCATTTTCTAACAGCTTCACCCAAAACAGAACTGAGGGGGAGCTGGAGCCTATCCCAGCAAGCAGTGGGCGTGAGGCAGGGTACACCCTGGGCAGGACGCCAGTCCATCTCAGAGCATACCCACGCCCTTTTTAGTTTTTTTCCTGTTCTTTTTGTCCCCTTAGACCTGGTGCTTCTGTTTCGTTGAGGATAAGAGGCATAGCATAGGTGTCACAAAACTGGATCCAATTGCTGTGCCTTACAAGAAACCATTGCAGAATTGCACATCATCAACCACTGAATTGTATCTATAAGAAGAAAGAAAGACGCATTCAGTTTTCTCTCTGCCCAGGCAAGGTGCTCTTGCTTTATAATTTTCAGTCAATAACATGGTCTGTCTGTCTAGTTACAGGATTTGTAAGTCAACCAATCCCAGAGCTTGGTTTCCCCATGAACTTATTTCTTTTGTATGACAAACCTTCTAAATAAGCTGAAAAGTGCTGATTTTCTGCTTTAGAGTATTGCCTGCTGTCCTATTCGATTCACAAATACACATACACATGTTTTTGAGCACTGAAGATGTGCAATTAAACAAGTTGTGCTGCCCAAATTCAATTAAAAATAATAATTGCTTACACTTATATAGCGCTTTTCTGGACACTCCACTCAAAGCGCTTTACAGGTAATGGGGATCCCCTCCACCACCACCAGTGTGCAGCCCCACCTGGATGTTTGTTGTACGGCTGAACAGAATCGTTCGAAGCTAAAAAAACAACCCTGTCTGGAGGAAATCCTGTTACGTTGGAAGCTTCAAATTATGTTCCGTTTAATTGAAAAAAATGTTCTCTGTGATCAGCAGCCTCACTCTTGCTGAAAAGTGAATCTGTCGTGGTTTGATAATGCAGAGTACAAGTACAGTACATACAGCGGCCAGAAAGAGAGGTAGGGGATGAATGTGTCAGCACTCGCAGTGCAAGCAGTATTCATTGTAAAGAGTCTAGTCAATCCAGACACTCTGCTGTCAAATCAGATACCAGATAAGAATACAGTAGTAGATCGCTATCTGACTGATGCTCTTTCCAATCTCATAGTGTTCCCACAGAGTTTAGGTTGGCCTTTTATTAAAGCAGTCTCTGCGTTTAAGTGTCTCGAAACCCATTTCCTTTGTTTTAACAGAAACCTAATGGGTAAAAGGTTCCGTCGCACAATGCTAGGATCTGATGACCTACTTTCTGCACTGTGCTGGGGTGGGATTAAGTTTCTTTTCCTATGCCTATATGCAGAGCCCTTCTTTGCAGAGAAGACTATTTTGATCTTCAGAGCAGGGGGTTCAGGTGAGAAGAAGAAGTGGTGGGCAGATAAGATAAGATTGCTTTGGCAGCCTCTCGTGTCCTTTGCGCAGCTCATCGGAGTGGCATGACAGAGAGGCAGCGTTCCCTGCGTCTGCCTGTTTTTCATTGGATACTTCCTCTTGCCCAGTCAGGCTATCTTCCCAGATCTGTGTAATAAATGGGTCATAAACAGTGCCAGAGCCTTTTCTTATCTCCGTTTCACCAAATAATGAAACCTGTCCCTGCAGTAATTTTCGGCTTGTGCACCTTGCAAGGGACTGCTGAACAGGACGCTGTTTCACACCATTGCAAGCGTTAGAAGGGTTACAAACAAAAGCAGGCAAAGCAGCCCGTCTTGCAGTTAAGGCCTGTTTGTGCACACTATTCTTTTTTGTCTCTTTTTGCTGGACTACTATTTGGATTTCTTGTAATATGACTCTTTATAAGTAACAGTTCTGCAGTTTCTACCAAGTTAATGATGTAGAGCGGAAGCCAGGCAGCAGCCTGAAAGCTTTGAGAGCAGAGAGGCCAAGCAGATTAAAGCTGTGCAGTTGTGTTGTGGCTGATCTTATCATCTTTCTCTCTTGATACTAAATGTCTGATGTAAGAGTAGAGACCATTTTTCATTGTTGGTTTACATTTTTGGTCTTGCAGTGATGCCTGTGCGTCTTGAGTCTGCAGTTCCGGTGTAGCAGACGTTATCGTTGGGCTGAATAGATAAGACCGCTAGCTGAACTGCTGGAGCAAATGACTTTCTCCTAACAATCTGGTCTTTATTTCTCACCTTGCAGTGAAAGGCAAGGAACACGAGAGACCAGCAGATGTGAAAACCAGCAAAGGTATGAAACCCGTGCTCTCTTATTCTGTTTTTATTTTTTTATATTATTTTTTTTAGTAAGTAAATGCAAAGCACATCAATATTTGATGTTTCTGTGTGTGTGCTGGCATTTTTGTGTTGTGGTTGTGCACTGGTGATTGAGAAAACAGCTACTCCTGAAACAGTACGCTAATCCGATTATCATATCTTCACAAGGGGATGCTTATTTCCTCTGCTAGACACCAAAGTTAACACTTCAAACATGTTACGCAGCAAAAGGGAGGTTAAAGACAACCAAAAGAGAATCCCTTCTTCGCTATGGAAAACCCTTTGCTGTTCTAATTTTTTTTTTCCTCAGTGGGACCGAGGATGTGTAAAATTTAGCATTTCAAAAATCTGTGTTACAAGAAACAGCAGCAGATTTCTGGAGATAGCTGTGAAACACAAGTAGATTCATATGTGCAAACGAGATGTTGGATGAGTTAGTTAATGCATATGTTGGGATCAAAATGCATCAAGTCAAATGAAGAACGTTTGATTCCGTCCAAACAAAACACCAGATTTAAAGGGAAGCACTCCTCTGAATGTCTAAGTTAAAGTGTGGGGTCAGTAAAGCTGTAAAATGTTTAATTTCGTGTTATTGGCATACTCGGGGCAGGCGGTCCTGACACGCAGAAATGACATTCCTCATTCCTCCAGTCGGACGCAACCCATTTGTCAGACAGGAATCTAGGAATGACACAGCAGCGGGGAGGAGCGGACTTTTAAATAGAAAACAAACGGCCGACACCTTTAAAAACACAGGTGCTATTCCCCTTCGAGACGCGTGCTGGAAGGATCATCAAGAGGTGAGGGGAGGCCTGTGTAGCAGTGATTGATTTAGCCCAGGCAGGTGCTGCAGGTCCTTCACCTTTTTCATCCTTCCTGGGATGGAAGCATTTGGTACTCTTCCTCCCACGCTCACCCCCCCCCCAGGGATGAAGAGGCGCGACCCAGCCGAGCTGCGGGATGGCAGGGCAGGGCGGAGTCAAAGACGTGGGTGGGCTCCTGTGCTGTATCTGGCCGGGGGGGGGGGGGGTGCACACTGTGCGCTGCTGAGACACACCATCACGTCTCCGCCGGTGTCGTCTGGGAGCGAGGCAGTCAGCAGTTCCCAGCCCAGCCCAGCCCAGCCCAGCCCCAGCCCCAGCCCCAGCCCCAGCCCCAGCCCCAGCCCCAGCACGGCTCTGCTGCACACTGCTCTGAAGGTTTTTTATCAAAGGGGAATGATCTGGCCTTGTCATCCTACTGCTCCCCGCACCCATGGGAGCACGGCTAGTTCACGGTGCAGCAAAACAAAACATACTCAACTCCCTTCTGCAAAGGAACAAGTAAAGGTTTATTCCAAGCTGAAAAGAGAAGAAAAGAAGCACAGCGTTTCGACTTTGGAGCCTTGTTTGGGTGTCACAACCGAAGGCTCCACAGTCGAAACGTTGTGTTTCTTTTCTTCTCTTTTCAGCTTGGAATAAACCTTTACTTGCTCCTTTGCAGCTTATGCATGCTGACACAGTAACCTACTTGAACTCCATTCTATAAGTACCTCAAAACCTTTCAGTGCTGACTTTGCTCACCTGCATTAAAGCAGAAATTCGTTGTATTAGAAGTAGAAGCCACCTCTACACCTCTACAGACACACACAGACATTAATCTTGCAATTATAATTACACAGTGGCGATCTAACATCTCATTAAAACAACATACCAATATGCCTATATTGTAGAGGAGAATCAGCCTGGGTCTGATGCATGTTTTGATGGTTGTTACCATGCAAAATGCCTTTAGATAACTTGGATTCTCTCATTGAATTTGCTTTATTTGTGGTCGGTTCGCTTTTGAAATTAGTGGTGGCTAAGGGATCTGTTTTTCCCTGTTTAGAACTCGGAGTATGACAATTGCTTGTCTGGGTCTGTCTGCAGTATCAATGTTTTATTTGTTAAAAGGAGTTTGCAAACCCTTTATATTTGTTTGAGCTCTTTGTCGATGTCATCAGTATTTTTTATTTTAAAATATTAAGGATTGTCCTTATTGTTTTTCTTGCAAATGCAAAGCGCTGCTGTTGTTATTAAAGTTATAAAGTACTGTTAAGTATGAAAATAAACATTAAACAGTATTAAAGATAGCAGTGCCCACAGTGGACAGAGTTTTCAAACGCGAGCAGTTAACGGGGGGACTGAGCCACAATACTGAAGAGCTTTCTCATGGGGAGAGTTTTAAGGCTGAGGTTTGTCATCCCTGGACACTTGGGTCAGTTAGAAATGAAGTGCTTTGTGGCTCTCTAGCACGCTGTTGTGCTCCTGTGCTCTGACACTTGGCACTCCCTGTGCTGCTGTCAAGAGGGTGGGCCTTTGAGGTCTGTTTTTAAGGGACACCTTGTTTTGTTTTTTTTTCAGCTCTGGCGCCAGCTCCGTCGCCCTCTCAGGCTGTCCGAAATCACCATGGCATCCTGGAGGCAGCAGGGCCCAGCCATGTGGCCATCAACGCCATCTCTGCCAACATGGACTCCTTCGCCCGGGGGCGGACGGCCATCCTCAAGAAACAGCCCAGTCACATGGAGGCCACTCACTTCGGTGACTTAGGTACGGTCCCCTGGCTTCTAGCCCTCATCGATCCCAGAGAGCACTCACTTTCCTGAAAAACCAGCTCACAGCTCAGGCTTTTCTGCTCCAGCTGCGGATCTCGCCCTTTCTCCATGCAGTAGGTTCTCATGAAGATGAGCTCTTTCTGTGGGGAGCAAGGAGGTTGTGATGAATAGTGTTCTCCTGAGTCTAGGTTCATTTTTGAACCAACTGTTGTCCTTGGCGTGAATGTTTTCTGTTCTTATTTTTGTTAGCCGTGCTAGACTGAAACAGTGCAGTCGTTGTCTTCCCAGCTCTTTGTCTAAAAGCTCAGAGAGGAAGGGCTGAGCAAGAGTGAATTTTGTAAAGGGTGGAAGGGAGAGGGTGTCGAATTTATAAACCGATATCTGGCTTATAGAGCAAGACCCTGGCGTCCTGCATTGAAAACTGGCAGTTTAATGGGGCGTGTATCACCATTAACATGTTTGTCTGAGCCATCTTGCTGCCTTGGCCCTCTTTATTCCAGAGCCGCTGTGCTCTTGTTCCCTGATCACGTGACTGTGAAGCTGGTTTTTATGACCCAGATAATGGTTGGATTCTTTCAATAGTACTTACAGGAATGTGTTGAGTTTCGCACTTTTAGTTTTCTACAATAAAATAACACTTAAGGAACAATATGAATTGAATATTCAATAGAAATTGAATAATATAAGGTTTAAATTTTTTCTGCACACGCGTATCTAGTAATAAAATGACAATTATCATAAGAGGTTTATGTTAACATAGTTTTCTTAGTCATTGTTTTAATGTAAAAACTCTCCAATCACAGCCATGATGCATTCAAATGTGCAAATTTGATTGAGGATAGGATCTTATGATCGTTTCCCCCTTTTTCTAAGCCCAAAACAGCCCATTTTAGGCAACTTTAAATGCAGGATTAATACAGAAAAACCAACAGCTAATTAATTAGGTTTTTATTTGGAGCACTATAAATGGAAAAACTCCCCAGCGTTTGGTCAGAGCGAGAAAGCAGTTAGCTGACGTGCGATTCGGCTTAAACCACGCGCCGCTTCGGTTGAATATTTCGTGGTGGCGTTTTGTCTAAAAAGAGACTGACGGGGGGAACTGAGAGCGAGCAGACTGACAATGCGGAGCCTCACGGTGCTGTGTTGCAGGCCGGTCCTGTGTGAACTACCAGGCCCAGGAGACCAGGTCGAGGCTGTCGAAGACGGTGGAGCAGATTCTGCGGGACGGCGTGGCCATGCCCTACTTCGTGCAGCACATGGAGCTCCAGGGGGCGGACCACCTGGTGAAGTTTTGGCTGGAGGCCGAGAGCTTCCGCTCCATGAGCTGGTCCCGGATCCGAGCTCACAGCCTGAATTCCGTCAAGCACAGCTCGTTAGCCGAGCCCGCCTCCCCCTCGGCCAAGCCGCCCCGGAGCGGGTACCTTGCGGAGGGGGACGCCGAGGACGCCCGCACCCCCAGCCCCGCGAAGGCGAACCCGCACAGCCACGCCGGGACCTCCCCGAATAACTCCTTCAGCTCAGACGAGAAGGAATCGGATGCACTCCAGGGGGGCCCGAAGGCAGACACTCCCACACGCCAAGCTTCTTCCAAGGCGGGGACGCCTCTCAAACTCCAGCCCAGCCACGCACTTAAAGATCTGTCTGAAAAACTCATGAAAAGTAAGTCAGAACTTTGCCATCCTCGTCTGAAGATGTCTGAATCCTTTTCCCTAGAACTAGAACTTCCCCCCATGTTAGTTACTGTGCTGCAGTGTGCTCTTTTGTGTGCTGATATCTTGAGTCTTCAGTGTGGCCGGATAGCTGCAGTGTGTGCACAAATGTTATGTAAAGTAATTAGGCTAAAGAAAAACAAATCATTTGTGAGCAAGACTGTGTACTGAGTCATTAAGCAGGTAAATCACTTCCGATGTTGCACAGTGATCTGGATCCATCAGAAAAATCAAGTGTAGTTTTATTTTACTTGAGTTAGTTGTCTAATATCAGCTGGCTTTGAGGCATAACAAGACGTTTGCTATTCATTGTTTTGTCTTCTCATTGCTCTCTCCTAGGTATAGAACGAGATGCAGTGGACATTTTTACCAAATATATCTCTCCGGATGCTGCTAGATCTATTCCCATCACAGAGGCGATGAGGAATGACATTGTGGGTAAGAGATCAAAGGACGTTCACTCCCTACCCTTGGGAGTAACTCCATAGCTGTTAGTTTTAGGTAAACTGGCATGGAAGCATTTTACACCTTGCAGTCTAGGGCAAGTCTAGGCAACACTGGGTTTTATCTTCGAATTCATTGTATTTAACAAATTGCATTTTGTTCCAGACGTTTCTTCATCATTCAAACCATTTAAATTTAATTGTCTTCAAAAGTATATTTATTGATGTAATCATACCGGTGACTGCTGGCAATGAAGACAAAGCTCGCACGGTTTCTTTCCCACATCAAGAGGTCTTGGATTGTTCATACTCCTTCTGCTGATGTATTACAATAGCAGCTGTATTATTGTGATATAAAGCAGAATTAAGGTTTATGAATGACTCTACACATACAGGCGCCATTAGCTTCCTGTGATAAGCAAGATCTATGTTGCTCATGCATGCTTCAGCTCGAAAGAGGTTTGAGAACTCTTCTCATGCACATCCGCAAACTGACGGTGCTTTTTTTTGTGTTTGTTGCTTTTTCGCAGCTAAAATCTGTGGTGAGGATGGGCAGGTGAACCCAAACTGCTTTGTTAACGCACAGTCTGCAGTCTTCAACATCATGGAACAGCAGTAAGTGATTTCTCAGGTCACTTTGATTCTGTCATGTTTGAGATTCTTGTCTCGGTCACGGTGCCGCAGCGAGATTATTGGGGAAACGTGCACACGTTGTTAACTAGCGTGTATTGTAGCAATTGGTGACCCCAACACCTACCGTCAGGTAACAACTTTGGCAATAAGTGTCCTGAATAATTATCAGCATACAAAGTGAATTGACTTTCCGATGTCAGAAGTGGTGTAGTCTTTACCAGTGGCAAGTTGTCAGTTCCTTTTAGCCTTGAGCAAGGTTTTCTGGACTGAAAAGCACTGTAAATGGGCAGTACAATTTCATAAGGCCTTTCCAATTTCTCAACTGAAAAATCACGACACGGACTGAAATCGTGCTTCCACCTTGTGGTCAAACTTTTTTATCTAGTCTGAAACCCTGTGAATTACTTTGACAGATTTCATGTTTTAGATGCTACTAATTTTCATTGGATCGTTATAATCCTCCTTGCTCGCTTTGTGCTCTGGGGCGTGGCAGTAAACACAGACAGTCAGCTGCTACAAATCTCCACTGTTCTCAAACAACGGTCAAAATAACTTGTGTTCAAAATCGAAGGCCTTAGAGTTTGAAAATAAAGTTTAGAAGTACGTTCATTATTGCAGCAGACTACGTCAAAGGATGTACTCACATAGCCGAATCATGTGTCTGGATGGGGGCATACTCTTTTATACAAGCTAATGTTTCATTCCTGCTTCTAAACAATTTGCTATTTGACAATCGATTCTGCTAATGCAGAGAGTTAAACAGAAGTCCCTACTTGAGTCTAGATGTCACCTGATCCAGTCAGACCTTCTCACACTGTAGCACCTGAGAGTAAAAACCACAGCTAACAAATGACATGGTAATATCCTAGGCCCAACCTTTTCTTCTCCATTGACACCTTTCCTGCCCCGAGTCTTAAGAAGACCTTTTTGCCAGAATATATATTTTGCGTGGCAGAATACGGTCAAAGCAGAAGCACCATGCATAATAAGAAAATAATCAAATAACAAAGTCATCTGTTCCATATTATGGTACATAATCTGATGTTTGAGCTCATCAGTCTTTTTTTATTGTCAGTTTCTCTAATTTGCATGAAGTCGTATTCCTGTCCATTTTATTCGTTTTTTTCCTGTAAGGGATGAATGTTGCTCTCTGAGCATCGTGTTCCCATGATTAATTTATGAAGGAGACGATGGAAGTTACTGGCCTGAGTTTTAGTGTGGAAAGGTTGTGCTGTGAAGTACCTACTGCTTTTTGTTTGGCCCATTTGTGTAATAACTGTGTTTTTTCCTCCCTGCGCAGGCACTTTAGTGAGTTTTTAAGGAGTCATTATTTCTGTAAGTACCAGATTGAAGTGTTGACCAGCGGAACTGTGTACTTGGCAGACATCCTCTTCTGCGAGTCGGCACTCTTCTACTTCTCCGAGGTGAGGGAAGTGCTCTTGCACGCCCATTCTACATGTCATTGCCACTGCTACCGCACGGGGTGACCTTAATTCTGCTTCGGCTGCCCAGCCTTGGTCCAGAGGTCTGCACGAGTTCAAGGCTTGGCCTTATGTGAAAGAGAGCAATTTTTATTTTTTTTTTCCTGTGCGTCTTCTGTATTTCAACAACTTCAGCCGGAATCATACCGGTCTACATTCCTGTAAGGGGCAATGGGGGGTTTTCAGCTGCAGGGGTTTTGTTGTTAGAGGGGAAAAAAAAGAAGGTTTGAACATCAGCAGAGAGACTTTGTTCTGAAGCTCTGGAGCTGAATGGGGGAACAAAGCTAGCAAAGCTTCTCTCACACATTAAGAGGTCTTGGATTATTTATACCCCTTCTTTAAGGTGTTAGAATGCCAGCTGTGTTATTGTTATGTCAACCAAAATTTAGGTTTTTAAGGTTTATGATAAGCAAGATCTATGCTGACTGTATGTGCTGTAGCTCAGAAGAGGTTATTCTTTGAGCTTATGTTTTAAAATGTGCCTGCTGTTTTTTAAGAACATGCAAGCACAAGAATGGTTACAAATGAGAGAAGTCCATTCTGCCCATCTAGCCTGTTAGGTAATTAGTAACAGATTGATCTAAGGAGCTCATCCAGCCCCTTCTTGAAGGAAGCTAGTGTGTTGGCTTCAACAGCAGGGCTGGGTAGCTTGTTTCCTACTCCCACCGCCCTTTGCATAAAGAAGTACCTGCTGTCTCAGTTTTAAAAGCACTTCCACTCGTGCTCTTTAGTTTACATTTCACTGTTGATTCCGAAGAATTCCTCTGGGCTGACCTTGCCTGTGGCTTTGAGGATTCTGCACACTGTAATCAGGTTTCCCCCCACAGTCTTCTGTTTTTAAAACTAAAAAGGTTAAGTTCCTGCAGCCTCTTAGTGTAGTGGTATTCCTGTAAACCCTGATTTGTGTGAAGCGCATCTGTGAACCATAACGCTAAAATAAAATAAAATTCATCGTAAACAAGCAGACATGGCTGTTGTTTCTTAGAATTGATCTAGCAGATGAAGCAACAGATATTTAACAGTTATTCCATTATTCCATTAGTCATAAACTTACTATCAGTTGAGGTCCAGTTGATAAAGCACCTCCAGGTGTTCAGTAGTGATGAGGTTAGGTTAGGGTTAGCATGAACACTGCTGTAGATAGGTCGTCATAGATTATTAACATTCTGGGGAACCTCGGCTGAAAGTAAGTTGGGCATTAATAGAATATCTGTTAAAGACTTACTTAACTGCAGCTTAGCTTTACTAGAAAAAGATCAGCATGTTGACGACAGCAGCTGTGTCGTTTTTCGTCTTAAAGGGATGTTCTAAAAATCAACACATTTTTTCTAGCGTTTAGCTGTCAGTCAGCTAGATGATAAAGGCGTCATCAGCAGTTCTGTTTCCTCTTGTCTCGTTCCGGCCGCAGTACATGGAGAAGGAAGAAGCTGTGAATATCCTGCAGTTCTGGTTGGCCGCAGACAACTTCCAGGACCAGCTGGCTGCTAAGAAAGGCCAGTACGACGGGCAGGAGGCGCAGAACGACGCCATGATCCTCTATGACAAGTGAGCACAATGTCTTCCCTCACACTCTTCCTCATCACCACAGGGACACTGGGAGCTCCACACTCAGCCACTCCGCTCTCCCTGCTCCCAGGTCTAGACATCCACCAGGACTAAATTACCCTTGTCTTGACTCTTGACAAATACTTTTTATTTTCTTAAAGCTGTGTGTAAATTTGGTGGACAGCGTAGACAAGTGGCTAAAATAACTGGGCTCCTCACCGACACCGCTGTGGACCCTGTTAAAGTGTTTTTGAGGAAAGGGGCATCACAGCAATTCGTTCATGTCTCTGCCGCCTGTCCCCTTATTGGAATGTCTTGCAGGTACTTCTCTCTGCAGGCTACGAAACCCCTGGGCTTCGACGACTCCGTGCGGTTAGAAATCGAGTCCAATATCTGCAGGGAGGGCGGGCCGCTCCCCGATTGTTTCACTACTCCGCTACGCCAGGCGTGGACCACTATGGAGAAGGTGCGCCATCACTTCGCCCTTTTCAGTACATGAAGCTCCACCCTTAGGCTTCAGAGCATTGTGCGTTGCTAATTTTCTTCCCCCTCACAACGTACCCCGCTGAGAATACTTGGGTACAAATTTCCATGCAGTGATCCAACATGGCCAACAGCGGCCTGAACTGCAACAGCAGGAGGACAGTCATACAGATTGAAATATCCCGAAAGGGAGATTGAGCAACTGAAAAATACTGGTTGTATAACCTGATCTCTATAATGAACTCCATTTTCATCTAGCCTTTGTCGGACTCTGAAATGCATTTTGTGGCACGCTCTTATTTTTTAATCAATATCCCTCTTTCTTCTCTGTACAGGTGTACCTGCCTGGGTTTTTATCCAGTAACCTGTATTACAAGTATCTGAGTGACTTGATCAACTCTGTTCGAGGGGACGATTGTATCACAGGGAACATGTTGGTGCCAGGCCATGGTCTTCCCCAGGACAGCGAGACAGGCTCGAGCAGCTCGGAGGGGACACACACCCAGGTACGAGTCTCTTTCTTCCAGGTGTGTGAACGGGTGGCCATCTGTTGAGTTTCTCGTCTGATGTCTACGTTCCTTCTGGTTTACAGCAAGGCGCCAAAAAAGGAGCAATCAAAATCCTAAAAAACTTCGATGAAGCAATAACTGTGGACATTGCCAGTTTGGAACCAGAGTCTCTCTATCAGCGCCCATATGCAGGGTAATAAGTTGTCCTATTTTTTTCTGTCTTCATGTATTAAAAGAACTACTCATCTGAGGCTGAAAGCTTTCAGTCTTTATATTTAAGAGCAGCAGCTCTGAAATACAGTTATGGTTTATTCCATTCTTTGGTACAAATGGGTGATTCTTTTCCTCTTGTAGAAACGTAGCAGTTATATGTGTGGAGGAAGTTGTTTTGTAGAAAATCTTTTTGTCTTTCTCTATCTGAAGGTTTTGAACCTGAGTTTACCTAAAGATACATCTCTATTGTCCATCCAAAAGGGTGGAAATTTGTCTTTGGCATCACCATAAAAAAACTACAAAACACAACACTCACTAGTCCTAGACATGCAGCAATACATATACTGTACACACATCTTGCTCTGTACCTATTACACTACCATTCCACATAATTCAATAGCTCCATACAGGAAACAGTCAGCTGTGAAAACAATAACAAAACAGTTACAAACTGCAGTGAAAATGTGTTCAGCTGGAATTCTGTAATCTATTCATGATAAGATGACAGCAAGACTAGACTTGCTTTTAATGGAGACATGCAGATGAAAGTACTTCGACCTTCCTCAGAAAAGTAATAAATCTATTCATACATATTAAAACTATGCTGCTTCGCCTTTGAGATCTGGTAAAACAAGTTTTGGAGAAAACAATAAAGACAGCTGTTGAAACTTTTGAAGCTGTGAACAAAAGAAAACTTGATTCCTCATATACAATAAAGGCACTGGTAAGAGCTGTTCACAAGCATGAGTCATAAGCAGTGACAGTCACAGATTCGTTTTCACATGGTCAGATACACAGGAACAGAGCAGCTCTGTTCAGGCTGGGGAAATTGCTAATGTCCTGCAGCCACAGGCAGTTTAAACTCTAGCAGAGCCTCATGTGATGATGGAATTTATTTTTTTTCTTCAGAAGAATGACATTCGGGAAAGTGAATGAACTCGGACAGTTTATCAGAGAGGCCGAGCCAGAGCCAGATGTTAAGAAGTCGAAAGGTGCCCTGCTACAATTCTAAGACTTTTTACAGCTTTTTGTACCGTACTGCCATATTTTCTGGGGGGTATATCTTTCCATCACTTTTTGTTAAATGTAAAACATTTTAAAAACTCGTACACTTCAAAGGGGCCAGTTGTGGGAGTTTTAATACAGCATGTTGCTGATAAATTTGACTTAAATGCTGGTAGTTTAATTCGCTTCTGGAAAAACTGGTCCTAGTGTGACTGGTGTCTGTGTTTGCTCTGCGATGGACTGGCATCCTGTCCAGGCTGTACCCTGCCTTGTGCCTGTTGCTTGCCAGGATAGACTCTGGCTGCCCCACCACCTTGAACTGTGCTTTAAGATTTAAGTTTAGTTCAAAAGTCCTTACCTGACCTGACCTTGTAATGGCAGGAGGGAGAAATTATAAACTGAAGGAATTTTTCTTTGACTCCCTGGTGCTTGTGGAGTTCCTGGTAGAGCCCAGTGTGAAGTAAATCAAACGTGTTTCTCTTTTCCTACTATCTCAGGCTCCATGTTTTCCCAAGCCATGAAAAAATGGGTACAAGGGAATTCAGATGAGGTATGTTAGCACAAGGTGACTTGGGGTCGTTATGTTGCTCCTAGTATCCTTATAATTACACTGTTTGACAGTTAATTATGTGTAAATCAGTGCATCCTCATATACAGTACATGGTTGGTTTCTTTTCCTGTAGTTAAGACTGTTTCATTGACATTGACAAACATTAAGACAAAAGACAATAATTCACCTGCCCTGAATTAGTTACTGTATCTGTTCATTTATTCACACAGATAAAGCTGCTAACCGCTGTCTGCTTCTGTACAAGCTGTTACAACATGTTCTTCAGAGTTCAGAGTCCTGCAGGTGTTCTGTGTCATCTTAAGTTACCAGCAGCTCTTCACCTGCAAGAAGTGTTAAATTTATGCCATTAAGGTTCCACTGGATTAGTTTATTTTTAGGATTAGTTTAGGAGTCCTGGGAGCTGAGTACCCCTGTTCTGTTCTTTGTACTTCTGTAGTTCACCTGTCCCTTGGAAAGAAACCTCACAGCCTTTTCTCTTGTGTGATACAGGCCCAGGAGGAGATGGCCTGGAAAATTGCAAAGATGATCGTGAATGATGTCATGCATCAGGCACAGTACGAGCCCCCTTGTGAGAAGTCCACTAAGGTAGCGCGACTGCACTGTGATTCTGGCATGTTGCTTTTGCTTTAATATCTCTCTTGTCAGTTCTATATCACTGTTGGAGGTAGTTTTGAGCTCAATCAGTGCAACAACGTTGTTTTTTCCTTTCTTAAATATAATGCTGTACAGCAGCATTATTGAAATCGGAGTGGACATGAGTGTTAATGTTTCATGTCCTAGCATGCCACAGCCTCTGCTTTGTCATAGAACTTAGACATGTTGTTGATTTTGAGTCATATTCAGGAACTGTTTGCTATCTTGTTCAGTTTTTCCTAAGAAGGAAACAAATGATGGAAGTAGAATGTCATCATCCAAGCTCTCTCAAAACCTTATTGTGAGAATAAATCTCAGCAGGTGCGCCCAGTTTTATTTTTAGTTTTGTAAGACGGGGGCTGTTTTTTTTTTCCCATTCCCTGGAAAGAGAGGATCCACACACTTAGTGTGATGGTTATGGAGTCACGAATCCCCATTTCAGGTTTGTGCCTGGTTGTGAAAATATTGCTGGGCGCTGTACTGCCAGCTGTGTAGCGTGCTGTGTAGAGCTGTGTAGAGTCCTGTCAAGTCCCTAGTCACCTTCTCAATAGTTGTTTCCTCCTGTCTACAGCTATGACCCCCTGAAGAACTGAAGGAAATCTCATTCTCCCAGCCGAAGAGTTGTTCAGAATGCGATGGGGGAAGCTGGCAGAGGGGCCAGTGGCGAGTAACTGCACACTGTATTAATAGAACGTTACTCCTTCATTCATATGAAGACTGACAAGCCGCTCCACGACCTCAGGCACCACGTCACATGTGAGCTTTGAACTCTACCCCCCCCCCCATTCTAACACTATGAAGGCTTTTACACGAATGAAGAAGAAAAACGGAGCAGCTGCACACAGGCCCAAGCAGGAACCTCCTACTCAAGGAACACAGTGGCTGCTTGAAGAGGCTGCAGGTGGCGTCTCGGAAGTACAGTAAAGGTGCTCGGGTTCCCTTCTGCTCCATTTTTACAGCGGCTGCTGAGTGAGACCACATGAATCAAAGGGCTTCGCAACGTTGGCAAAGGCCTGGTCTTTCTTTTCAATTTTTTTTATTATGAATTCATTTACACTTATTTTAAAGGAACAGGTGATCTCTGATCAAGTTTGCCACAGTATGGTTTTATCTATGAAGGCATTTTTTTTTGGGGGGGGGGGGGTATTCTCGCCCCACTGTCTTTTGTGAACACTCTTGGGGGGGGGGGGGAAGCCAGTGTCTCCTTTTCCCATATCCTGTGGACCAGATGGGAATGTGTTATAACTGAAAGAGTAACCATTAGCTGTCCTAGCAGTGCAAATCGATTCATCCTTATCACCCTATTCGTGTCATTTATAGTGCACAGTTGTTTTTTGACAAGTAGTGGAAATCTCCCTTGGATCCCAGTGCTAAAAGAACAAGTTCTCTAGACTCCCTGTCATACAGCTGTAGGTTTATGGTTTACCCTTGTGAACTACTTTCTACCCAATTGTAAATGTCCGTTTCTTCTCTGGTGGTCACAGTTCTACACATTAAAAAATGATTTTTTGTATAACATGTTGCAAATAATCACAATGACTGTTTCAAGGGAAGGTGTACGTAGTGAATATCTTATTCTATTGAGACACATTGTGTAACTGTTAATAATAAGCAGAAAAAAAGACTGTGGGTATGGTTTTTTGGTACTGTGTACCACTACTATGTTTTCTGAAGCCTAAATATATGTCTACTTAATCTATAATATATTTAAATTGTGTTTGATTTCAAAATATATTATTGAAATGTATGTTAAGCGCCTTATGTCCTTCTTAAAAAAAAGAGATGTCTGTATAATAACAATAATGTGTTCAGATGATTTTAACCTTCCAATGTGAAGTTCATTGATTATGTTCTCACCTGAATGGTGGAGAACAGACTTGAAGTCAGCAGGGTTCATCAGACTATCCGATGGGGCGTCCAGCGAGGACACAGCTGATACAGAACGGAAAGCAGACAGAATAAAACAGGATCAGGCTGCCTTGAACTGGGGTAGCTGGTAAGACCTGTAACCTTGTACACAGGTAAGCTGATTATGTTCTAAGTGCAGCAAAGTGGTTTGTGACCCCTTGGATTTTCAGGGTCTTGGGTACTTCACCTGGGTAAACTTTTCTGTGTAAATAAATAGACGAGATATGAAAAGAGCTGCTGATCGGATCAGGACAAACTACACGGTGTGAGGAAAG
The DNA here is from genome assembly GCF_055471065.1 of Atractosteus spatula. Taxonomy (NCBI): domain Eukaryota; kingdom Metazoa; phylum Chordata; class Actinopteri; order Semionotiformes; family Lepisosteidae; genus Atractosteus; species Atractosteus spatula. The sequence goes on along the minus strand of NC_142732.1, from coordinate 4,604,511 downwards.
ATGAGTGAAGTATCATGAAAGTCTTGTTGGCCAACATCATGTTGGCCTTGGTTAAATTTGGAAACCCTGGTCCAGAATCCCAGTTCCCAGTCCTGGTCCTGGCTGCCCCAACACACACACACACACCCTTCGCAGCTGAGCTCATTGCTTAAACAAATCCTTACTGGAACCAACAACTTTGCAAGTTTTTTTTTCCTCCTCCTTCAAAGGCTGGAGATCTTCAATTATCTAAGACATTTAAATATCTAAAAGGAAACCACCTGCTGTGCATGTGAAGGAACTGAAAACGAGAGTTCAGAGTAAGCGTATTAGGAGGTCTGTTGAGGATTCAGTTGTTTGATAGAGTGCTTTGGTGGGACAGAATCCAGCAGGTGTGGGGGTCCCTTGGAACATTCAGCAGTGGGAACCCCCTGAATTAGATTAGTGCTCCGCCAGCAATACTGGAATGGCGGAGAAAAAAAGACTTAAATGTCTAAATTGACAACAATACAACAGTGTGTGTAATGTGGTGGTCCAGTGGTTAGCGTTGGTGCCTCGCAGCACTTGGGGCCCTGGGTTCAAATCCACACCTGGGTTGCTGTCCGGGGGGAGTTTGTATGCCTTACTTGCGCTAACACTGGCCACGCAAGCTGAGCTCTGTGCTCTCTTGTCCTCAGGTCCGTGTCCCTTCTGTTTTACTGCGATTTCTAGCAGTGGTTTGTCCCCTAGGTTACATAAACTCATGAAATATATCCTGGATGGCCTGCCCTTGTCTGATCTAGCCAATCTCTCAATTCTTGCAACACATTCTGGCCACTTAAGCAGGTGACCAATACCCAGCAGTCATTCCGGACTTAATTAAACAGATTTACTTAATTGATCAATATTTACATCTGTCCCACACCTTTAAAAACTGATGATTGAAGGGTGATCCATAAGGCCTGCTGGACTGTGGCTCTTCAGGACCAGGAAGGACCGCCTGAGAACTCGCATACAGTCATAAAAATGATGCTAATCGCGTTGTCTTTACTTTGGTTCGTTTTGAAAGACGACACACTCCAGAAAGTGTCACCTGCGCTTGTCGCTAAGTGTTTCACTGCAAGTCTCGGTCTGAACGGCAGTCCAATTAAAAGTAAAACAGGGGGCAGCTGTCTCTGATCCCACGGCTGTCCGATTTAAAAGCTCTTTCCGGGGGACGGGTCTGTCCGTTTGAAGCTCTGCTGTGGCGAGGCGAGGGTTGAAGATGAAGAATCTTTTGCTTGTGTTCAGACTTGCGCTGCTGATCTCTCTTGCGATCTCCTTAGATCACTCCAGGCAGTCAAACCAACACAGGGGCTACGTCTCCCTGTCGGACATCGTGCGATCGGCTGCTTACAGGGATCTGGTCGACGGCGTGTCGTGCCACGCCAATAACATGACGGTGAAAATCCTTAAAGAGCAATTCATCGACCTGCCGTTCACCTTGTTTGTTGTTGGTGAGTGGAGGCCACGAATTACGTTCACGTTTTCCTGCTAGACCTTACTGTTAATTAACTATGATCGTTGCGCCTTAGCCATTCTGTGATAAAGACTGCCAAGTCACGAAACTCCTAAAAATACAACAACAACACAAAAAAAAACACGTTTCAGGTGCTGATGGGAGGCTCTACGATGCCATGGGAGTAGCACCCAGATGCAGCTACGTCGTCGAAGAAACGGACCGTTACATACTCTTGACGACCCCCTATAACGGTTGTTACGTTCAGAGGCGGGTAGGGCTTTATATATTCACACAGTGCCGCTAACGTGTTCCTCTGTACCGAATTTAACGTGTTAATTGGCTCCAGCGGGCCTGATTCCCGTCACTGCCCCCGTCCTTGCCTGCTTCCGCAGGGAGATGTGGCCAGTCTAGTGACGGTGGTAAGGGGGACAGTTGATGGCGGACGCATTGAAGTGACTGAGAGGATCCCCGTGTCCTGCAGAATACCGGCTCTTCAGCCGGACAACGTCGGCATTAAAAACCAAAGTAGTTCAGGTGGGTAGCTGCGTCAGCATGCGTAGGCTGCCAAGGAACAGGTAACAGGTTTATTCCATGCTGGAAAAAAAGAAAAAAGAAAACGCAACGTTTCGGCCGTGGAGCCTTCTTCAGGTGTGAGGAAGAATTAAAAACCCAAAGTCTGGCAAGAGGTAAGGTGCAAAACTGTTCTCAGTGGCTCCACAGTATCCTCTTCTGTGCTCCTTTTAAATGCTTAAGGAAAGGTGTAGTATTACTTCTTTTATGATGATGTTGAATGAAGTTATACGCCTTGGCTTAATGGTAGAAAAGACTGCTGTGTAATGAGTACCCTGTTCCTGAGAATCTGCTTTCTTAAATGTCTCCCCCCACCCCACCCCACCCCCCCGGCCTAAAACCAGCAATTGAGACACCGTTTCATTGACTTGGGGTATATTCTTTCCCCACAGCAAAATCCTAGGTTATGGACTTCAGTTCCATTTAAAGACACCCTGTTCTTTACATTTCCTCAGAATTTAAAGCACTGGATTTTGAATCGGATTATAGATTCCTGGGGGGGGGGGGGGATCTTCCCATTCTGAGTGTTGGGGTGTGGGTGGAGTTCTTCTTTGGCACCAGTGTCCATGAGGGGTCATCAGGAGGTTGTTACTTGGCTTGCAGAGGGGGTCTCCTATCAGCATTGTGATAAGGACGGGTTCTTCAACATCGTTGTTCACCGCAATGCGACGGTCCCAGAACTGCTCCTGGAGTCTGTGCAGGTGGCAGAAGGCAGGGGTGCTGGCTGTACCCCCACACGGACGTCCCCCGAGGCTGTGGCGTTCCGGTTCCCCCTCGCTTCGTGCGGATCACGGATAAGGGTAAGGCCGTTCCCCGACCGTAGATGAGCGTCTAACAGACGCCTGCGTAACCCCACAGATGGACGCTTTCGTTGACCTGTGAAACGGTAACAGTCGATTTGATAACCTTGCAGTTCTCCAACAGCAAAATGATCTATTCGGTGGACATTAAGGCTGAAAAAAAGATTCTGAGTGGAAGAAGGGGATCTATACTTCGGGATAGTTCTTTCAAGTAAGTACAATCCAACCACCTTGCACATCATTTTTAATTGTTTTTGTCCTAGTTCCTAGAAACGTATTTTTTGCTCTGCTACCTGTGATATGGGTAGAAGTCTTACTTGACTTTTTTTCAAGTCACTCAAGTGATATTGGAGCATTGTACCCTTCTCCGCCCTCCCACAGGCTTACTGTCAGCTGCATGTTCTTGTTAATTGGTTCAACCCAATTAAACACAGATGTGCAGAAGAAGACGCAGGCAGAGACTGCTGCGATAAAAAGTGAGGGAGCACTCCAGCTGGAACTAAGACTGGCTAAAGGTAAATGCTGTCTGACACAGTACTGGTACATGATGTAATATTTTTAAGTGAGATAGTATGCTATACTGGCCAAGTTTTAAAAAGTATTTGTGAGGAATAACGTCGTTAAACAGTTTCTGTAGCATGTTGGCCTGAAGCTTATTGACTTTAATCTCTACAGGGACGATGGCCTTACCTTCTGATTTTCTCACTGCTTCATCCAGTTTTGGGGTTGTGGGGGACGCCAGTCCATCGCAGGGCACACACAGATTCATACATGCACACACTCGCACCAGGACTGGCTTTCCCAGAAGCCACTTAACCTCCCAGTATGCTTTTGGACGGCGGGGAGGGGACAGAGCACCCAGAGGGAACCCATGTGAACATGGGGAGAACATCCCAGGGCTCCAGGGCTTCTAAACAGCAATATTATGCACAGTGCAATGTAAACAGTAGATTAAAAACATGAGTAATTATCCATAAGAATGATAAATGTGGTTGGCGGGGGGAACATGGTAGTCCAAGTCAAAAGTGCCTAGTGCCGAGGTGCACTGAGTTCTGAGTCCTTGCGGTTACATCAGGTATTGAGGATGTCCACTGCAGTAGAGTGGAAGCTGTTCTTAAGCCTGGGGGCCTATGCTTTAATGGTGCAGTACTGCTTGCCGGAGTGCAAGGCGGGGGAACAGTTTGGAGCCGGGACAGTTGGGATCCTGAATGATGAATTGTGCTTCAATGCGACAGCGGATGGTGTGAATCTCGGAGATCTGGTGGTAAAACGCATCCTATAATTCTCTGTGCCGTTGCCAAAAACCCTTAGTAGTGCGTCTTTGTCGTGCATGGTGGGATTGCTGTATCGTATAGCGATGACACTTTCTCTTAATGCTGCGAGGGCAAGCGCTGGGAGAACTGTGACCACATGGCTGTTTCTGCACCTCCAGATTCCTCCTACGGTGCCTATTACTCCCCCAGGGATCACCCTGTGGTGCGCGTGCTACGCCAGCCTGTGTTCGCCGAGGTGCGAGTCCTCAGCCGGGAGGATCCAGATCTCGTGCTCCAGCTGGGCGACTGCTGGGCCACTCCCAGCAGAGATCCGGGTGATCCACGCCGATGGATCCTGCTGCAGAAAGGGTTAGAGAAGCCTAGCTGTACTGTATGGGAGGTCTGCTTATATTCCAAGTCTCTTTTAAAGAAGCAGCAGCTCTTTTTAAAGAGCTGGGAGAAGGCGATTAATCCGTTCCGTTAAGGCAGTAGCCAACTGGTTTACCTTGCTAAGAGCCGAGTTGGACAGAAACACCTTCAGCCCTCCAGGGACAGAACTGGACAGCCTTGTTTGATACCTTCTTTCCGATTTCCTGACATATACAAGAGATCATGCTGTACAGCTGTGCTAGTGCACTGTACCCCATTGCACAATTGTACAAGAGAATAGTTCAACACTATTGGTAGTCTGCAATCAATCAATTCTTCTGGGTTTCAAATCAAATATTCAATTGATTATGCAGCCTGGACCAAAGTGAACTGCCTTTTTCTGTGACTGTGGCCTTCTTCCATCTACGATTACTGAAGAGCTGATATTTTGGGAGAATGCAAGTGTAGTTCAGTGCTGGGTAAGAATATTTGACACTTGCATTGCATGTAAAATGATGGGTTTAATGACTACGTTTTTTTTTTTTAAATGCAGGTGTCCTTATACTGGTGATAACTATAAGACGGAACTTCAGCCTGTCTTAGCAGGTCCAGGTTCCAAGTTTCCAAACCACCGGAAGAGGTTTCGAGTCACGATGTTCAGTTTTGTGGACTCGCGGTCAACGCAAAATTTCCATGGTTTGGTAAGCCATCAGCCTACCACTTATGTATGGAAACTCACCTTGCCTTTCCATCCCCGGTGAACTAAAGATAAGCCATCTGTACCAGCTCCTGACATGACATGGCGTTATTGTAGGCCACAGTATGAATGGCAGAGTTCTTGATCCTTAACTAAATGCAAATGATTTTATTCATTGCGACCCCTCTTCTGCAAAAGCAAACTAGGAAATGGTTTGCATTGCATGAGGGTTGCTCCCTGTTTTGATTGGGTACTACTGGGTGGTTCTCTTCTTCAGCCCCTGAAAGTTGGGCTTGAAAAGCCTTGTTGCCTCCTGCCATATCGGAGGGCAAAAAAACCCTCTTTTTCTGCTTTCGATCAGGTCTACTTTCACTGTGAGGCGGAGGTGTGTAAAGGCGGAACAGGCTGCACCTTACCCTGTACTAGAAGTGAGTATCGGACTATTTCTATGCTCTTTTTTTTTTTTTTTTGCTCGCAGACATAATTGAAGGCTCTGGGCTAACATCCAGCTCTTCATGTTTAGGAAAGAGGAGAGCCAGGGATCGGTGGAATGGATGGATCTCCTCTCTTCACAATGTCGTTTCAGGAGGTCCCTTTTTCATCCTTTAAAAAATAAAACCCCAAGCTGCAGGTACAGCTTTACTGTATAACGGGAGATAGCCCATGTCTGTATTTTTACTTAAATACAACCCCCATGGGGAAAAATAACCGGAACTCCGTTTCCCAAGATGATGGATATCAGAGGAGCTTTGCAGTGTCAGAATTCTGCAAATTGCTGTAATTGTAAAGGTTTAACTGGAATCTGCTAAGCCAAAAAAAGGTTCTTCATACAGTAGGTCCCTTTGCGACTGCAGTATACAAGCACTGCTTTAAAATCTGTGTGAACTTTTTTTTTTTTTAAATCTTGAGCAATGGATTTGTACACTTTCAAGGGAAACTTAATGCTGTTGGATCCCCTGTGAATAAATTAAAATGCACTCCCAGTAGAGAAGTAAAAGTCCAATTTCTGCTCTGGCCATTAGCCTTGTTCACGTGAACAATAAGTGACTATACGAGGAAGTTCAGTCTCTCTGGAAGTAAAAATATGGAGGGCGCTTTCTGCCTTATTAATAGAGGAAATTCAGATTATTTTTTTTTTCTTGAGAGGTACTCCACAAGGCCTTTGCACAGATTGGAAATGGTTACCTCTGTGCAAACCATTAAAATCTACAGCCTACTACAAAGTATCTACAGCCTACTACAAAGTGTGAGGGGAGTTCTTTACTGTCTGCTTTGTAAAGACATGTGAAGGTGGACCCATGGTTCAGAGGACTGTTTTGTATGCTAAGGTGTGGAGAGGGAGAGGGGCTGTAGGGTGAGGCAAAAAGATTCTCGATGTATTATTAACTGATCCCATGTCAGAACGTGAAACCAGAGGTGGTGCGTTAAAATTAACAAGTTAAAGGAGAAAAAAAACTGTAAACAGCCTTTAAGATAGGTTTTTAACCTGGAGTATTTATTTTGTGACCGGGTAACGAGTTCTTTCCCTCACGAAGTTAAGAAGGGTATGGAGGAAGAGACGACTGCAGCCCTTCTTCGCTGCGGGAATGAAACCGTTCTGCCTGTGGTTATACCTGCACGGTACCACCAGGGGTCACTGTCGGCTAAATATACCGAAGAGTTTAGGGGTTCAGTAAAACTGCTACAATTAGCTGCGACTATTACACCAACCGTTCTTCAAAGCAGTTTATGTCGTGTCTGACTTTTTTTTTTTTAATGCTTAATGTAAGCAGCCCTGGCGCCTTACCACCACTGAATAGCTGGGGGCTAACTCGGGCTACGGTTTTTAGCCCCCGAACTTAATATTTAAAGCGTAAGCAGGTTATCTGCATCAGGCTAAAAACTGCACGGCATCCCTGGACACTTATTTTTGGGATAAAACCCACAGTCCCCACTGCCGACCTGTTTCTGTCAAGTCTCTAGCCGAGCGTGTTATCCCAGCGGCCTGACGTCTGCGCTGCCACACACACTCCAGTCAAGCCGAGCTCGACTGGCGAGGAGAAACGCCCTAACTGTGGCTTGGCCACTTGCTGTTGTGAAATGTTTCCTTTCTCCACCTCCCCCCCCCCTCCCTTCTCTGTTCGCGTACAAATGAGCAGTAAAGCGTCCGGAGCAGCGTTTGAGGACGGACTCAGGGGCTGGAGCAGCGAGCGCTCCGGCGTCCTCGATCACAGCGAGTGGGGCTGCGCACCTTGGAGAGGAGAGGAGAGGCGGCGGACGAATCCGGAGAGGAGACGCCCTCCTCCTCCTCCTCCTCCTCCTGCGGCTCCGCACCTGTCTGCCACCCCGGCGTTACCTAGACGAGCGCAGGGCTGCCTGCTACCCGCACTCCCCCCCCGACACGGAGTTATTTCACTGTAAAACGGAATAGGGGATGAGGACTAAACTGTAGCAACTGTGCCGCTCAGGCTCTCCCTCTCTCCACCCCCCCCGCCCCTGGGAGGAAGGCTGGACCCGGAGGAATGGGAGACTTGTTTTAGACGGCGCTCCAGCGGGATGTCGGATGCTCGGGGGTCCGCGGTGTTTTGTTACCAGTTTCGTTGTGCGGGTGCGACAGCTGTCACCTGTTTCTCCCCGGTCTTTTTGTAAACTTTTATTTTATTTATTTTTTTACCCCGCTTCCCTGAACCCGAACTCACACGTCAGGAGGGGGGGGGGACACTAGAAGACGAGCCGATCCGGGGCGAGCGGTTTTGTTCTCGTTTGGCCGAAGTTAAATGTCGTCTGACGTCTTGTTTCAGTTTTCTCTCTCTCTCACGGTCGGTTCGTGATGTGTGGGTTTGTCCCTGGGTTGTGGATTCTGATGTAATATTTGGGGAGGTGATATTTTTCGTCGTCGTCGTCGTCCCCCATCTCTTGCTCGGTGACTGAACTCCCAAATGCATTCGCTGCTGGATCGGAAGAAGAAGAAAGCTGGGGTAGCGATCGATCTGTCTCCGGGCTCCGCGCCCCACGGTCCGAGGATGTTCAGTTGCGTGGGATGTTTCTGGGTCCTCTTGTCTTCGGCTTTGGTTGCGATTTGCAGTTTTAGTTTCATATCCCCCGCATGGATTGTCAAGGAGCACCTGAAAAATAAAGACTCGGTGAGCTTCGGTCTGCTTTGGCACTGCTCTGAATCCCTGGACCATATGTACAGCTGTTACACGTTTGGTGGGCTGGGGCGGTTTGCCGAAATCCCTTCCAGCGCCTGGCAGGTGAGTGAGATCTTTCCAGCGTCGCACGTTTTGAATCCCCAGTGAAACTCCCTGAAGGGGGTCTGCCAGATCCCTGCGGGAATAAACTCGGTGGGAGAGGACGGGGGAGTTGGCCTCTGTGTTGCCTTTGCCGAAATCCCCAAGGGTCCCGCGTTTGTGTACTAAATTCGGGGCAGCGTGTGAACTCATTTGCCTTGTTGTTGTTGTTGTTGTTGTTGTTGTCGAGAAGTCAGAAGGGTCTCGAAACCCTTTAAAAGTTGCAAGCACCTTTTTTTTTTTTAGCTCTTAGTAGGAGTATGAGAAGTCTTGGTATTAATTCTTAAAAGGTTTTACAGCTCTTTTCCACCGAGTGAAAGATGTTTTAAGTGCCCTGCAGTTTAAATGTCAGACCCTACCTGCGCCTGAACAGAAAAGACTGGAGAGAAAGTGTACGGTTTAGTATACGAGGAAGACTTCGCATGCTCTGGTTTGAGGTTACAGGCTTCGTGTATAATTGATTTAAAAGTGTGAAAATGTTTGTGCGCGCATTAAACCGGAAGCAGACATTCTGCTTTTCATTATTTTAAGGACACTTGACGTAAATTTGCCACAGAAGCAGGCTCGGGAACACAAATCCTGTTATTTGTAGAAGGTAGAGGTCTGAATTCACCGAAGAAGTACACTGTACCATACAGAATATCGGGTTTGACATAAACCCTGACATTATCTCGGCAAGTAATTTTAATAAACAAGTTCATGCTGGCTAACGTCGAAGAATATTCATGTTAATTTGCAATGTTTTCCTTTTTTTTCTTGGTGAGTTGTTTGGTTAGCCCGTTACATCCTAAACAGATTCCCTCCCCCCAAACGATTCGAGAACGGTTCTTCAAGTACAAATTGCTTAGAGATCGGAATATTAGAACAGCTGTTTCTCCAATGTGCCCTAGAGACGGTTTATTGCGGGAAGTGACATTTCTATAGCACTCGTTTACCATAAAGTTCATGTTGCCATGACCGAAGTGGCGATATCCATCGTTTTTGAATCGGTGCCGAAATCATGTCAGAATTTCTAGATGCGTACAAAAGGCAACAGCCTGGAACACACGGGTGTACATGTAAGCACCAGCAGAGTGCAGCGTTTCCACCTGAGCTCCAATGGTCTCTCCGTGAGCTGTTCACAATTCAATAGGTATCCTCTTCAAATAAATCTATTGTTTTATCGATATGCAGTATTCTGCATACTGCTAACGTGGTACAAATCTGATCATGTTTTTCTTGACGCACACACGTGTAAGAAACTAGCTTGCTGATTTGTTCAGCTCCGTTTTGTGCCTGGTGTTTTGTAGAAGCTTTAAGGATATGCAGTTTTGAGTCCTGAGGTCAATGCTTTGCCAATTATGATTGGCAATATTTTACGAAAGGAAAAGGTGCTCATAGTACATGTTGAGTTTCTGAAAAGAGTGCACTTATGTTAAAAATGGATTATATGATGGAAATTGTATTGGCTAAGGAATGGAGCATGAAGCAGTTACTAGTGCATGAGATGGATTCTTTTTCTTTGAAGTAGAAAGTTGTGAACCAGCTTGTTAAGGAAACGGTGACTGGGGTAAGACCAGAGGTAACCAATCGGAAACAGCCCTGACTTTTCTGTGCACTCGGATAACTAAGCCAGGGTTTCCTTCCATTTAACCAGGTGAGAACACCACCTACAGCATCTTGCAAGGAGAAGAACAGATGTAGAGCAATGTTCATTCTCCACTAGCCCCTTTTCAACCAGTGGAAGCCTTTCTGAGCCCTGAGTCACTGATAGCTGGAGGACAGTCTCTGTGAAGAGTGGTGAAGATAGCCTTTCTGTCAGTGGAACAGCAATGTAAATACATCAGACTGTAGAGTGCTTGCCATTAAGCACACACTGCTCAAAGGACACAAAGAACAAGTATGAAGTAGACTGATGACCTTGACTGGGTGTTGCAGCCAGGCTCTTGTCAGAAACACGGTTATCTTTCGTGCTATACACAACATTTTCAATTTTATAGCTTTTAAGCGATTGTCGTCTGCTTCACCTCTGGCAGTTCTGCAGGCCTTGGTCAAGAGTGAACATCCAGATGCTTCCTTCCTTGTGTCACCCCTTCATGGTCATTGCTAGTAGTTGGTAATGTGGCTTATTTGTAAAATTACCAGGACCGTTCATGTACCTGGGCACAGGTATTGCTGTACATGCTGGTCCTGGAGTTTGTATTCCAGCTGTAGAGTGCTATTAGCTATTAGCTTACACTGGTTAGTTACTGGTTTAAGTTTAATTTCTGTGCTGAGAGCAGAGGGATAAAGAGTACAGCTGTGATGAAGAAATTAACACATCTCTGATGTAGCTATTTGGTTTGCCAGGGGTCCCCAATCCTATTCGTGGGTACCCCCCCCAAACCTGCTATTTTTCATTGCAGCTGAGCTCTTTACTTAAACATGTCCTTACTGGAACCAACAAGTTGCTTCTTGCCTTTATAAGTTTTTTTTCTTTGTCTCTACTCAAAGGTTGGATATGCTATTTTATAAATCACATTAGTTTGAAAGGCCAAACTCCTACATGTTTAGGAACTGAAAACTAACAGTTAAACTCATTATCAGGCCTGTTAAAGGGTCCATTCATTTAATTGAGTCCCAGGAAGCATTACTGGGTCTCCAGGACCTGGAGTATGAATCCTTGCTGTATGCTATGGAGACGTGCGTCCAGCTGTGTGTGAATTATTTAGAATCCCCTACTGTGCAAAAGCTTCTATCCTTAGGAAAAAAAACTCATTTATTACCTTTTAAAAAAAGATGTAGCCAATATTTCAGTAGGTATTCAGAGTTCTCGTTAAAAATCAAACCATATTCCTTCTCCCCTAAGAGCATTTTGGCTCCTAGAAGAAAAAACAATCTCCTCACTGATGATTTATTTATACTGGAAATTTGCATTTAAAAAGCGATATTAATAACAGTCCTTCTCACCAAGAGGGTGATAAACATTGCCCTTATTTTCTAATTCCTTTAATTAGTGCATGGTTAGAATGCTTTAATCTCAGAAGCGGTGAAGTTACTGTGATGGTGTGTGAGCAGTCCATATAATCATAACCAAACAGTTATTGATTCAGCAGTTTTATTCATGCTCAGCTCACTAATTTCACTTGTTCTCTTGGTGAGAGTCGTGAACGTGACTAATTGCATGACTAAATGCAAGACTGACTTCTTTATAATCTTTCTGGTTATTGACAAGTATCTACAGTATCTTTCACTTTGCTTCCTGTCCACATACTGTATGTGGTCCAGGACTGCCTTCACTAATGCTGCAGAACATCTCTGACTGTAGCAGAGGGACCCCTCTTACCATACTGGGAATATCTGAACTCTTAGATTAGCATGTGCTCACAGAGATCCAACAGCTGCCCATCGGTAAAGGTGTAGGCCCCATTAAGGCCTTGCAGTGATAACCACAGTATCCTCTATTATGTGCTGGTTATTTAACGTCTGTCTCCACCTACTGGTCTGGACACTGTCCATCACACACACACACACACACACACACACACACCGCAAGGGAAAGAGAACAGAAGCCACACAGACTCTTCTGTTGCCTTTGGATTTACATTTCTGTTCAGAAACCTATGAGATCTCAAAAGAAAGGCCAAGAAAAAGGTTTGCTGGAAAAGCTAAAGCCCTCCAGCTGTTTTCTGTCCTGGGGAGTTGGATGAAAGTGGTCTGCGCTTGGCCTAGTCTGCTCTGTCTGTCAGGCTCCCCGTGGGGCTTTGGCTTCTGCTCCTGGGTTGGGGGTTCCAGTGAATGTTCCCTGGTGGCCAGCCAAGCGGTTCGGATAGCGGGGAGCCTGATGCGGTTTCTTTGCGGGGGGTGCCTCCTCACCCCACTACCCTACAGGTGGTTCACTCCAGCTGGGAGAAGTAGCCCCTCTCCCTCCCCCTCTCTGGGGCTGAACCTTCAGGAAAGGAAACTGAACTGTGCAGGACGCTGCCCCTCCCAATCTCACGCCAGGCATACAGGTTCATTGTAATTCTGGTCAGCGCGTTCTGGAAAATTGTGATCGAATGTGAAACTAAAAATAACTTAATGGCAGGCTGGAGGACATCTTCCTGCCCAGACTAAGCTGTATTAAGCTAACATCCAGAATTGTTGAAGAGGTTATTAGAGGCTTTGAGTAAGTTCTACTGGGGGGCCAGCGTGGAGGTCTGGGGTTTGTATTTATTTCTTAGGACCAGTGCAAAAGACTGCCGCCTTTACAACCGCTTCGGGATGGCTTTCACCGTAATCCGATTAATGAAACGTCGATTGCATTCAATCTTTGCCCAGCAAAGCGCGACGTGCCGGATTTCCTTATTTCCTTATTGGCTTGCTCCTGGGTTTATCCGATAACGGCAACCGCAGCTCGTCTGAGCACGGACGCCTTTGCCAAATTCACATGCTGTCGTGGAATGGCGCGGAGGGGGGAACAGGAGGGTATATTGCATTTCAGATGGGTTTGAATTTCTCCTTGTCTTTCTTCCGTGCGGGTCTGGCCTTTTGTATTGATAAGCAATGGAAGGAAAAATAACTCGGCATCGGAGGAGGTGCGCTTCTCCTCCTCTCGCAGTCCCCACTGCGTCGCACGCCGGCTGTCCGCTACGTTGTCTCAACGCACTTAATCTGAACAATTGAAACAAAACCTGCAGTTTAGCGTGTGTGTGTGTGTGATCGCAGCTGCCAGCTAATGAAATGATGGATGGACTGGTTTTATCTTCGATTTGACTAGGAATAAGGAAATAAGAGAGTGTAGATGAGATGTGTTATGGACTGTGTCCCCAGGAGACGCTGAAGGGGTTAGGAGAGACTGATGCGACAGCTCTTCTGTGAAAGAGGTACATGTGATGCGTTCCTCCTCTGTACTCATTTCAAATCCTTTTATCTCTATGGCCAGTGGACCATCCGATTCATTTACAATGGAGCAGGCAGTTTTCCAGCGCGGGTAATATGGGGAGTGATTTCAGCACAGTAGTTCAAAACTACCTCCACTCCAGCTACACTGATGAAGGCGAAGTGGTACAAGCCATCTATTGGAAAGTGATGCTCTGCGCGTCGTGCTGCAGCCCAGGTGAATGCAAGAGCAGTGCAGCGCAGGCCACAGTGTCTCGCGAGGTGATGCCGCAGGACTCTGGGGACGTGTGTGCTGACCTGGTTTATCTAGTTTGAACTCGCCGTGTTGCTCCTGGGGCAGAGTTATGACTTGATCGAAAGTGACGCGGTGATGTGAGTGATAGTGGCTGTCTTTGTCGCCGCTAATAAAGTGATTGGAGGCTGGGTGCTCTGAGCGCGCGGTCGGGGAGCCTGGCGGAAACCCCAGGGCTAATCGGGGCAGGCCGGGGGAATGGATCTTCCTGACAGCGCGGTCGCTGGATGGATTCATTTGGCAGGAGATGAAGATGAATGGAGAAGTGTCTTCTTTGGCACTGTGTTTCTTAGATGATATTAGCCTGGGGGGAGTGAATTCTACATGCTGTTGCATCTACGACGGTCGCCCAGAAAGCAGTGCCCCACTTTCTTTTTTTAATCTCGGTCAGGCTGCGTTTGCTGGCTGACCTCTGTGAGGCTGCCGAGGAAGTATGTTGTAAATCTGTAACGAGAAGTGGGGTGGCCAGGCGGCGCAGTGGTTGGCGTTTGCAGCACCGGGGCCCCGAGTTCAGTTGTGGATCTGGGGTGCTGTCTGTGTGGAGTTTTGCATGTTCTCCCTGTGTTCTTGTGGGTCTCCTCCGGGTGCTCCGGTTTCCTCCCACAGTCCTAAGGCATGCTGTTAGGTTCATGGGCTTCTGGGAGGTTTGGCCCTGGTTTGAGTGTGTGCGTGTCTGTGCGCCCTACGATGGGCACCCTAGGGTCGCTTGCTAATGTAATTGATTGATTAAGCAATGAAGGGAGCACTGATCCTGGAGGGATATTCTGAGTTTTGTTTCAGATGGTCTTTAAACTACTTAATTGAAGAAACCCCGGGCTTCACTGATCACGTTGAAATTGTTGCAGGTCTTTAGGAATTGATGATGTGAAGGATGGCACTCCTGCCCTGCGCTGATTCCTGTCCAATTAGCAGTGTAGCTCAAAGTTGTCCCCTGCCTGCTATAAGGGTTGATTCATTTAATATGTGAGTTGAAGGGGATTTAGGGAACACCACTGCTCCCTCTGGACTTGAGTGCCACAGGTTTTGATGAGTCTTTAATCCTGATTAGTGTTTGAATTGTGAAAACAGTACCAGAGAATCCCAGCACACGGGGTTTCCCCTGCTCTCGGCTGCAGCAGGCATCCCTTTTCATCATGGATGACTTTATAAAGAGAAACGATAATTGACTGATAGAAAATTATTTTAAATGGTAGATGTCAGAAAACGTAAACAAGGACATAAAATGAGAGAGAGAGAATTGAAGGGAAGAATGAGAAAAGATAACTTCCCAAGCCATTGGTCCTCTCCGTAAGCTTAATCCTTGTTGTGCAGAGTTTCTCGGGCAAATTGTATTATTAATGATTTTCTACCTCTGGGACATAAGTGAAGAGCTGGACCACAGCAGCTGTGTCAGTGGTTTAAATCCTTGGGGATGGACAGCTGTGCGTATCTGAGATGAGGTTGGTCCTCAAATCGAAGAAGATGACCATTCATCGTGTGCGAATGAGAGAAGCTGCAATATCCATCATGGCTGTGTCCTGACCTGGGTGTGAACTGGCCCAGAGTGACCTTGGACCGGTCCAGCCTGCCGTGTGCTTGGCCTGTGCAAGTCCTTTACTGACACCTACAGACACGGATTGCGCTTGGGAAAAGAATGGCTACCGATTCATCATCAGTGGAGTTAAGGGCTGGGTTTTGACAGCACATCCGTGGAACAAAATCTTCCAATGGGCTTGAAGGGCAGTGAAAAGAGAGGATAGCACTGTAGTAGTCATAAATAACTACTGCAGTCGAATAGACTTTATGGCCTTGGTGAACCTGAAGATTCAGCGGTTTGGAGAGCAAAGCATTTCCTTTTCCAGCCATGATAAAAGCTGCACGTACCCAGCTCTTGAGACCTTTCTGTAACAGGTCGCCTCCATCACCTAGCATTGACCAGTATGTGTGTTTTTACCTGGGTTTGTGCAAACTGATGGGTTCAAAGAGAGGAGAAGTGAAGCATGTAAAAAAAAGTCACAAATGGAATTTTTCTATAAGAATCCAAGCGTCAGTCCAAAATAAGATAACTGTAGTGTCAACATTAAAACATCCCACCAAACTACAGGGTCTCATCTTAGTCATGTTAAACTTTCTGGAGGCGTCTTGAATTTCCTGCTTCTTCTCACTTGGTCGCATTTATGCAATTTTATTTTACTTATGATATTTTGCGATTAAAAATTAATATGCACATAGTATATAATAATGAATGCACCTGGTATAGATTTCTAAGGCCAAGCTATAGTTTCCCTAAACCTAGAATTGCCAGTCGCCAACTCGGTGGACAGCTTATTTTCACAGACATGAATACAGAACGATTACCTCTGCAGGCCAGAGCTTGCTCCCTGACACGTACCGATAGCCTCCTCCCAGCCCCCAGCCCAGCAGCAGGAGACTTTACTGTTCTCATCCTCGTGTTCAGCAGGGAGCAATCCAGTACTGCTTTCTTCTACATTTGAATATTTGATCCCAGAATGTGGATGGTAGGAGGTGTGTGTATATAGTATGCAATTGTTTTTAAGTTATGGTGTAAGGCCCACTTATTTTTATTATTCTATTTTATAATTAGGATGTTTTTTTTTACAAGAGAGAAGAAATTAGACTGGAGCTGCTCATAAAAGCTTAGAAGCTGATTAACATTAACCTTATTAGGCTAATTAGATGGCAGAGATCAGCCTATCACCTGTTGGGGAAAAATGTGCTGGAGACTCACTGTGCATCTTGTGGTTCTAGCTGACTAATTTGAGCTTATTTTATAGTATATTCTAGTTTTTTATAATAGTTAAAAAAGCATTAATAGTACAGGCATATCAATATTCTTGTCTAGTTTACTGTAGGCATTTATGCTGACACATTCATATGATGTGGATAGCGTGGCATAGCACTCTTAAATTAGGAAAAAAAGGCAAACAAAATAGTAAAATTTATGGGATATATAGATAAGTGTAGAACTGAAATCAGAGGATGTTATGTTAAAATTGTATAACGCACTAGTAAGGTCTTGATTACAATATTGTGTATAATTTTGATCACCTTATGATAGTGGAAACTATGTGAAAGGGCATTTATAACCGAGAACAGGAGGCTCTTCTTTACCCAAAGAGTTGTGGGAGTAGGGGACAAGCTACCCCAGCTATGTTGTTGAAGCTGATACCCTGGCTTCTTTCAAGAAATGGAGGGATGAGATAATATTCAATATTAATTCCTTACACTTCTAGAGCGCTTTTCTGGACACTCCACTCAAAGTGCTGTACAGGTAATGGGGACTCCCCTCCACCACCACCAATGTGCAGCCCCACCTGGAAGATGCAACGGCAGCCAGAGTGCGCCAGTACACTCCCCACACACCAGCTCTCAGTGGGGAGGTGATGAAGCCAGTTCAGAGATGGGGATTATGAGGAGGCCATGATGGGTAAAGGCTTGGGGGAAATGAGTTAACACCCCTACTCTTTGTGAAAAACGCCCTGGGATTTTTAATGACCACAGAGAGTCAGGAAGGACGGCACCTCTTTACAGTATGGTGTCTCCATCACTATTCTGGGGCATTAGGACCCCTACAGACTGCAGCAACAACACCCCTATTGGCCAAACTAACAACTCTTCCAGCAGCAACCTTCGCTTAAGTAGTTCAAGTAGGGAGCTGCGTCAGCATGCGTAGTTTCTTTTCAGCGTGGAATAAACCTTTACTTGTTCCCTGGTGATGGTCATGGCAAGCTGGGGTCTAACCCCAAATCACAGGGGACTCCTTCTTCCCGGACAGGCCTCTTAGACCTAGACAGCATGTCTCTGGGAGGTGGGGAAAACCGAAACCCAGGGCCCTGTGTGTCTCCCTGGGCTGTCACTGCCCCGCCCCTGTGCCTCCGCGTGAGGACATTCACCTCTTGGGAATACGGTTTTTGCTTCTGGAGGCAAGAAGCACACAAAGGCAAGTGGCTGGTGTGTATGAACCCTGCTGTCGCAGCATTCATGAAGCCTTCTTCCAAAAGGCTCCTCTCTGGGACCGATGGGACGGTGCTGCAGGAATTTCTGACCCCGTCTCGGAAAGATCGTTCTGGTTAAATGTCCATCTGTTATCTAAATTGCCTGTGGCGCTAACTCCCATTGACTCCTAATTAGGAGACAACGGCTGTACAGAATGGTGGAATACAGCTGATTGTTATTGAGCCCTATAGTTTCATATGCAGACATGCAGTTTGAAACTGATGGTTGTGCTCACAAATACAAGGATTCATTGGCGTGCGCACTACGCTCGGCCATGAATCTTGGCTACTGTTTCCACGGACAGAAAACGTCTCCCTGAAGGGTGATCCATCTTGTTTATCCAGCATTTTATTTTGTAAGAAGTACATTAAAACAAGAGGTAAACATTTTTTAATGCATTTCAAGGCACTTGATTTGTTTCTCCTAATTAAGCAGGTAATCACTGTTCTTGTGAAAGCACTCCCTCTAGTAACCTGAAACCCAAATCCCCTGTTATGAAACTGTCAATAAAAGGCAGACGTGCATTAATTGAATCCTATGTGCTCTACACAGTTTTGCACACTTGTTTAGCATAATAAGTAGATTCCTGTCTTGCCAATCAGGTACGCTTATTGTCGACTTTGCAGAAAGTGTGACGGTAATTTATTCATCTGTTGGTTTTTTTTTACGCTTCATGGCTTTAGTACAAACCAGTCCTCACTGATTAATTAATGTTGTTTTCTCTGTGACAAACAGTTTGTGGAGAACAGATTTAAGCCAAGAATGGTTTGGCTTGCTTTGTTTTCCAGTGTCATTTTCGGTTCATGTACGTGACTGAAGTCTCACCACACATTAGGGGCTGTGTTTCTAAAAATAAATACTACTTTGAAATTCGGGATGCATTTCTGGAGGACCCTGGAACTCTTTAAGTAATTGCACAAAACCCAGTCAATTATTTAGTGATCATCAGTTTCAGTTTTGACTTTTGCCAGATACTGTACGATCAGTTAGAAGCTGAGTTCATCCCCAGCAGACGCTGCTGTGTAAATAACACATTGGCTGCACAGACAGACAGCATGCCCTCTCTGAAAATTTAACTGCTCTGGAGGAGAGGAAGTACAGTGTTTTAAGGCTGTTTTTTTGTAAAAATGTTCACCGCTGATGTTACCCTCTTACTGGGATGAAAGAAGTAAGATCGAGACAAACGTCATATGTAGATACTGTATGTAGTTTGCACAAATTGTTCTAAGGTGAACTTTTGCGTTTTTTTTAAATTGAAAAATTTCTTGCATCTCTACCTTCAGGTAAAAGAAAAACCATCTCAACTGTAGTGCACATGCAAGGCTTGAAGGGAGAATTTCTAAGAGATTAGTGACTATTCTTTCCTTCTGGGATATGCTGAACTCAGCAGTATAGAGGAAAGGTAATATTGCAGCATTTTCCAGTGGCTGTACATGAATTATGAAATCCACACAAAGGGATTTTCATAAGGCAGATCATGCAGAAATTCAGCAGATAGGAAAGTATGTTTTGGTAGTGAGCTTAGCACAGTCGAGGACAACTTTCTCTTTGTACTGCAGCTTTGTCTTAACTCTTTATATGCTAAATTATTTGAGATTCACTATCGCAAGCGGGGAAGCTTGGTGGTACCGTTGTTAGCATTACTGCCTTGTTGTGTTGGGGAACTCAGTTCCGTTCCTGAGGTGCTGTCTGTGTGGAGTTTGTATGTTCTCCCCATGTTCATGTGGTTTTCCTCCAAGTTTACTCCCACAGTTCAAAGGTTCATTAGCTCCTGGAAAGACTGGCCCTGGTGTGAGTGAGTATGTGTCTGTGTCTGTGTGCCCTGCGATGGACTAGTGTCCCATCAAGGGTGTATCCTGCCTTGCGCCTGTTGCTTGCTGGGATAGGATAGGCTCTGGCTCCCCTGCATCTCTGAATTAGATGAAGCGGTTCGAAAATGGATGGATGGAATATAAGAAAAACAGAAAATGATCTAGTCTGTTAAAACGGTCGTCTGCACAGCAGTGTGAGTGTCAGATGCTTCAATGAAGGCATAACACCAGTGCTTTCTTTCTGTGTTGAAGGGTGTTAACACAGTAGAAGTGATTGACAGTAGAAGCATTCTCCCATTGTAAATGTGCCGTAAATTAAAATAAATGGGATCCTAAGACCCTAGCCATAAACGTTTTGTTACAGAGACATCTGATGCTAAAAATTGCTGTTGGCTTTGGGCCAAATGTGTCTCTGTACAAAGCTGACATGAATGACTTATTGACTTGAGTGAAATTAAAAGCTCAACCTTCTCAAAACAAGGTGCCAGTGATGCAGTATGTACTGAATGATTGGGGGGGTCACTTTCCAGAGAGTATTCTGCTTAATTCTGGGGAAGGTCCCCAGATACTGCGCACACTGCGTTACCCCAAAGGGAATTGGTATCTCTTGTGTAGAGAATATTGTAATTGTATTCGAAAAGGAAAGTTTCTCCTGAATTTCCTGCAGAAATGACTCCCCCCCCCCAAACTGTCCTTTCGTATTG
Source organism: Atractosteus spatula (assembly GCF_055471065.1). NCBI lineage: Eukaryota > Metazoa > Chordata > Actinopteri > Semionotiformes > Lepisosteidae > Atractosteus > Atractosteus spatula. Next base: position 4,584,452 of record NC_142732.1, on the reverse strand, counting down.
TCTATGACCGTTTATCTTCCATAAATACTATATAAACATTTACACTGCCTCCCTCTCCCACCACACACACACATACAAGTTTTGGAATGCATGAATAACATTAAGATAATAGTGACGGATAGATGCGAGTGTGCATCTTACAGACAACTATTCAGATCGCCTCTTAATGCCCTGCAGTATTTTTAAGTGAACGACGTTTACGGAGCTAAAATACATCCAAAGTATGTATTTGACTCTTTTATTAGCAGACCATTCTTGCAATTAAAGGAACGATGACTTGGTTAGCACTGTAATGCGACTATAACAATTCAGTTAAGTCTTGTGGGAAGTCACGAGTTTCCAAATGAGGTGTCTTTTGGCATCGGAAATAGAATACTAATTTCGTGGGTTTCATACAAGTTTAAAAGCATCATGGAGGATCAAACAAGATCTTTAGAACTTATTGTAATACCTTCGCAGTTTTTATTCTCATGGCGCCTAACTCGATATTGCCCTTGGGGCGATGCATTTACTCCAACCTCTGAAACCCATACGTGCGTGCACGTTCTTCTGCTATGTTATGCTCAAGTCCGCTGAATATTTAAAGGCAAGGTAAAAGCTCCGTGAAGTTGGCCCTCCTACAGACAGTACAAACGATGAAACACATTCGTTAGTGCTAAGTTTGTGCCGTTCAAAGTAACGTTTGTGCTGATTTCGGTCCCGAGATATAGCACCTTGTTTTCCCGGTGATCACGTGACCATGCACGGCGACTTTGACCTCCAGTGACCCCGTCTGCCGAGTTCAAGCGCTCTGTTACAGTTTAGCTCGTCACAATCAATATCCATAAACATTTGAGCCGCCTTAGATGTAAATAATACTAAGACATGACGCATGCCAACAAGTTAACCATCTATGACATAAACCTGTGGTTGTAATGTATGTAAAATCACCGTGATTGTAAGATCTATTATTTTGATTTTCTAAGGCACGTTTTCCTTTTCTTTCCCTACCCTAACACGCTGTTGCCAAACGCGTAATTGTGGGATACCATCGCGACAAGACCGCCGCAGCATGTCATGATAGGGAACCCATGTATATCGCGGCAGTGTCTATCAGGACTGGCGCCTTGCTTCCATGGCACCCTGGCACCACTGTTGCAACAAACATGATATACCCAGATAGGACGTATCGCGACTGTGATGGACTGTGGGAATGTCCTATCACAACATATAGACTTCATGTCGCGACATGGGGGCGGGGCATTTTGTCGGGGTATGTTATATCGCGATACACGGGCTTCATGTCGCGACATGGGCGTGGCGGGTTGTTGTCATATCGCGATATATGGGCTCTATGTCGCGATATGGGGGGGCGGGCGTTTTGACTGGGCATGTCATATCGCGATATGCGGGCTTCATGTCGCGACATGGGGCGGGGCATTTTTGCCGAGATATGTCATATCGCGATATACGGGCTTCATGTCGCGACATGGGCGTGGCGGGTTTTTGTCATATCGCGACATATGGGCTCTATGTCGCGATATGGGGGGGCGGGCGTTTTGGCTGGGGATGTCATATCGCGATATGCGGGCTTCATGTCGCGACATGGGGTGGGGCATTTTTGCCGGGGTATGTCATATCGCGATATATGTACTCCGTTTCGGTTGGCGTTTTGTCGGGGGTACGCTATATCGCGATATGCGGGCTCCATATCGCAACATTGGGGCGGGGCGGTTTGTCGGGGTATGTCATCGAGATATATGGACTTAATGTCGCGACAGTGGCGCCATGACAGTGATGCGCCAGTTGAAATGGGTATCGCGATGTGATCGTGATGCGCGCACTCCTATGCTATCGGAGTCGTGAACGCGCTGTGGATGCCGTGACATTCTTTGTCTGCTATTCAGTTTTGACCTCAGTGCGACTTCTCTTAGATTCATAAGTAATTGGAAACCAATGGATGTGTTACTGTATATCCAGCGTGCTCATACAGCACACACAGTTAACCGGGGCTACAGTATCTGGACCAAGAAGAACATCTATCACCTGTGTGTCTACATGCTCTCGGAACTTCCGCTGCGGCGCTCTACCCAATCAGAGTGTCGATTCTCACTCTTCACCCAATCGCGGCCCGACCTGTTCGGGGGTTTAGCCAATCACGGCTCTGAGAGCTGTTCAAGCTTGTTTACTGTCAATGAGAATCTAGTTTTAAAATGCTTTACTTATTTGCAAAATAACTACATCGGCTTATTTTTTAACGTCTTTATTTATTCACAATGTCCCGCACTCTTCGAAATAAATATGTTTTTATTTGCAACATAACTGTCTCCGCTGCTTTCTGTAATGAATACATTGCATTTGAACAATTGTAATCGTTTATTTAAGGTAGTTTTGTACTTCAAAAATGAATCGTTATATTATTATGCTCGTGCTTTCATTTTTTTGTTGTTAAATTATATCGATCTAATATCTAAAAATGTGAATAGGGGCTCTCGTGTTGTACCAGCGGTAATTCGGAAACTGGTGTCGCTTCACCAATGAAAGGAGTACACAAGCAATACATTTTCGAGAACATGGTTAAAAATTAAAATAAAACACCTAACCCAATGAACTAACATAGTAACTCCTCCCTAAATGTAAGACTGATTATTCGCGTAAAGGCTGCAAAAGAAGGCGCTTTATTGAAATATATTGAAACATCCACCCCACCCAACAAACTCGGAAAACAAATTCTCCCATTGTTTTCATCACAATCAGGAGTTCAAGTACCGGGTTTGATGGTACCTGTAAATTCCTTGTAGATAGACACGTGATTACCCGAAAAAACAATGCGCTATATATGCTATATATGTTTGCGCATAAGACCCCTGTAAATACAAACAGGGATAATGACAGTTTATGAAAGCATTCTAAGATACTAAGATATATGTTCACTTCTGTTATGTGAAAATAAAAAAAAATATGTTTCCAATATTGCCGCGGTCCGCAGGTGTGAGACGGTGGACTTTCCAGTGTTGTTTCTCGGATGTGTTATTCGCTACTCGCGACAACCTTACAAAACACCCTGGTTCTTTTTTGTTAACAAATGTGCTTTGAATGTGCATAAAAAGTGCAACAGTGGTCTTGTTGTTCGTGAAGTTGCAGATCCGAGCCTTTCTGAACACGTGGCTCGACTGACCGGTCGAATCTTTACACGTCCCTTGGTGCGCGTGTTTATTGAAGAAGGAGACCGTGAGAAACGGATCACTTCAGATTTTTTTTTAAAAAAACACGCCGCTACGAAGTATTAAGACGTGCTCGCTAAAGCCTCTGGGTAAGAACATGCAATTGTTCGCTAGTGTTCGCTTTTTCAGACTACACCCGCAACTCTTCTGATAAGGGTTATGCGATATTCGTGACAAATGTCATTTTCCTGCTCACACAGACGCACAGAAGACACTGATATTAAATGCAAAATCCACCGCCGCCCCCCTCCCGGGCAAACAGAGGAACACAATCGCAGAGCTGTTCCGCTCGCATCGGTAACAGACGCTTGAACTCGGCAGACGGGGTCACTGGAGGTCAAGGTCGCCGTGCATGGTCACCTGATCACCTGTATCTCTGGACCGAAAGCAGCACAAACGAATGATACCGGTCCGGTTCCTCTACGACCTTGTGGGGGGGCTGGACAAGCTCAAAAAGAAGACATTATATCTAAGGAACGAAAGCAGCTGAGAAGTCGCTTTCAACGGCACAAACGCAGCACTAACGAATGAGGTGGGTTTCATCGTTTGGTGGTCAAGGAAAACCCTGCGTGGTGTTTTAAATACAATGTTTCGGACGGATTTTGAGTCGTGCGTTTGGCGTTGTGTTCACTGAAGTTAATATTTTATTGCAAAGCGCAGAGTAACTCGCTAAAACTACTGAACAACCTAAAAGCAGGCATACGAAATACTTAGATCTGTTACGAGCAACAAGTGAAAATGAGCTCTCGCAGCCTTTCTTTTAGCTAAAGACAAAGTCCTCATCTGAGAGACCTTTGCAAACCAGCTGTCATTTGAACGGGAATTTGCCGGCTCTCTAGACAGGGACGAGATGATAGCCATATTCACTCCCAAGCCCCGACGCCTGGGTCTGGTCTAGAAGGCCAAAACCTCACAACAGAGGCAGGCAATGTTTGTTTTTGTGTGTGTCCGCCGTGGCACAGTAGCGTCCGGCAGCCTAGATAATTGTTGCTTAATGTGTGTGTGTGTGTGTGAGTGTGAGAGAGAGAGACAGTATGTATACAGTATATATATATAGAAGGTTCCGCTAATTCTCCTGTTTGATTAGACGGATGTATTGCTCAGACGTTCGCGTTTTTTTCACGTCCGTTAAATTTAAAAAACGGAATCCCCGCCACGCGCGATTCCCCAGCGTGCAGCCTGGGAAGACACGTGGCCCGCGCACGCCGGAACGAGCAACACGCTGCCTTGGTTACTCTAACCTGTAATAGCATCAACGTTTGATTTATTCATTTTTATTATCATTATTATTATTATTATTATTATTATTTCCCCCCATACGGGACGGGCGGGACTCGCTCACATTTGAAGGCACGCCGGTCTAAGTCGTTCCCAGTAACTGAGGCAGCCTGCGGTGGCGGAAGGTTGCGGTTTTCTGAACAAAAATATTCCCCTCTGTCAGTCTCGGCCACGGCCTGTCTCCAGGAGTTTAGAAAAGACACGATTCCTTGTACTCTCGTCCTGACCTTTCAGCCCGTCTCCCGTAATCTGTCGTGACAGCTGTGCGCCGGGGGCTGGGAAACTCAAGTTTAGTGGGACAGGAGATCTCTTATTAAACATTTATCTATACACTGCCTACACTAAAGACATTCTACCGTGTTAGTGAGTATGAGAAAGCGCTGTCAGTGTTTAATATCGGTATTGACTATGCCGTGTTAATTTTTAAAGGTTTTTGGAGGTTATAGTATAGCTCTGTTTCATGACAAAACAGCATGATATTGGGAAGTTTTAGAAACAGCAAGTGCAAACTGTTGGCTCTCCCCTCAATATACTGTAATGTCTTAATGGAAAGGCCTGCTTTAGAATTTCAAACCCTTTTTATTGTATTCATTTAGGTCCCAGCAGAAGTCACAAATACTCTGGCTGAATGCTGGTAAATACTGAATTGGTGACGAGGGAATTGGTGTGTTAGAGATCCTAGACTGAGTGATAGGAGGATGTGTTATCTGAATACAGCCACAGTGCTTTCTCTCTCCGTCGAAGCCTGTAGAAATCAGAATAAATAAGAAGTTTGTTTCATGTTATTCAAATGTATGTAGTTGTTTATTAAAACCCATGGATTCCTCATGTTATGTGAGGTCTTTAGTGTACCATCATTGTTTTTCTAAAAAGCAGATTTTGGCTTGAATATTTACTGTATGACAGAGCTCCAACTGATCAACACCTGAAAAAAAACCCAAAAGGTAATTTTGGGAAAAGAAACAATGAGCTGAGTGCCATAATTAAATACACTAACTAATCCCCCCCCTCACCAACAAAAATGATTGTTAATTTTCACAAAATAGAAGCATCCATCGCAGGTGATCAATCTTGCAGCCCCGGCCCATGACAGGGGGGTTATTATTAATAGGCACCACACAACCATCCAAACAGTTCAAATGATGATTTCATCTCTGAGCTGCCATTGTGATGTATTATTTACTGGAGAGCGTGGGGAGGGTGATGCTAGCTCCTGTTCCTGCTTCTTGCACAATGAAAACCCTCCCCTGGGACATTAACATCCATTTAATAGCAAGAGTGACTGCTGGGCATGGCAGTTAGGACTTGCTTCTTAAGTGGCTTGGCTGATTGTGATAATAACGGTAATAATGGTTCTGAAGGTGGTCCCAGGTTTGGGCTCAAATGTAGGGCTCATCGTGTGCTGCAGAGGTACTGTATCAGCCGCACAGTGCAGGGCGTGGGGTGTAGCCTGTAGTGAGGGGTCGATGATGCTCCTGTGAGTGTCCGTGAAGACAAACTCAACATTCTTGGCCAAAGACTTGTGAAACTGTAAATGGCGACACAAAGTTGCTCAACCAAGTGGAGATGGAAAACAGTACTCCACTTGTCTTCTCATTCAAGTAGATATAACCGGGTGATGAGGTGTGGGGCACCAGAGTCAGGAATAGCAGTAAGAGTTGCTCCCCTTTATTACCATGGCCTTGAGAAACCTGTCCCAGTCTCTTGTCGTGCGAGAGATAAGTAGAGGCATTGATCTCGGCCATACCTGCTGAGCGGTCTGAAGCACTATTAGGTGAAATCGGATGCTGAGGAACATCGATTTCTGCCTCTGTTAAAGGGACATCTGTAATGAAATATGTTTTTTGTAGATCAGTGATGGGCCACTTTTGATATTTCTGTGTTCAGCACTTGTGATGGAACTCATCTTGGTGTCAGCTTGACTGTATTTTTCACGGTTCTTCTGCACTGTGGGCTACATGCATATAACCGTGCTGAATCCTCCTCTTTCTAGAAGAAAATTAATGCAAAAGGGCAGTTTCTACTCTATTTTTGTCTTATATCCACAAATTCGATGATGGAAAGATTTCCTCTACTATTTCATAAGCTGCTGCTGCTGAAATCTGAAGTATGTCTTGGTTCTAAAATTACTGAGTTTTTTTCCAGGTCATGAAAACCTTTGTACTTACGGGCATGTCAGTCCTCTTAAATAATACATGCTGCTTTCTCTGCCTGAAAAAAATAAAAAATGAATTTATACATCTTTCCCAAGGAGTGTATCGATTTAATATTGGATGTCTTAAAGCATTCACAATAGATCATAGCTGGGAATGCAGAGCTAATTAAATTGATTCGTTCTTCCAATTTCTGGTTACAACCAGATTTATTTTCTAGCTTTTTGTTTCGGTGCAAAATGTAATCTATTGCTGCACTATGAACAGCATGTTGGCGAAGTGATTTTGTGCTGCTGCCTCGCATATCTTGAGTCCTTCTGTGTGAAGTTTACATTTCTCCCTGTATTCACATGGTTTCCTTCAGACCTCCAATGATTATACAGTAGCTATTTCACCCTGCAGCTCACAACTGGCAGTGCAGTGAAGCTCAGCAGGTGTGAGCCTGGTCAGTATGTGGAGGAGAGACCTACTGGGAAAAACTAAGGTTGCTACTGGAAGAGGTGGTATTGGGACAGGTAGGGAGTGCTCTCCCTGCAGTCTGTGTGGGTCCTAATGCACCAGTATAGCAACAGAGACACTATACTGGTAAAAAAAAAAGTCACCACCTTCGTATGAGACATAAAAACGAGGTCCTGACTCTCTGTCAGAGTGTTTCTCAAAAAGAGCAGGGGTGTTACCCTGACGTCCTGGCCAAAAATCAGTGGTGGGGGGGAGTCCTCATTACCTGTAAAGTGCTTTGAGTGGAGTGTCCAGAAAAGCACCATATAAGTGTAAGGTGTTATTATTAATTATTTGCCTGCTGGGTTGATTGGTATCATCAAGTTGTCCCTGCTTGTGCTTTCCTGTAGTGAACTGAATTCTTGTTCAGAATCTAATCTGGACTTTCTCCCACTGTCTGCTGGGATATTCCATACTATTAACTGACTCTGAATCATAGATGGGTGGATGCTATACTCCTTCCAGATTAAACATACAAATTTTCCAGTGGAAATTTTTTCCTCTGGCTGTTCTTGCAGCTTTTAAGCTGTTACAAAACTCACTTGCAGATGATAGTTTCTGCTGAGAGGGAGTGGTGGTTGTGGACAGTGACTCTGTTTACCATGGCAATACGAGATTTCGCCAGCTGCTTGGCTCTCCAGGTCTTTGCGCGATTCTAAAGTCTTTTAAAAAGCAAAAGAATCTCGTTCCAGACATGGAAAAAGGTGCACTGTTTGTCCCCAGCGGTGAGGGTGGTGCTGGTAAGCGATTCTAATGGGGAAACGGCTGCACCGCTTGTATTCCCGAGTCCAGCAGACGTGGAGGTGAGGGCAGGGCGTCGAGACTCGCGCTGCACTGCCGCGTCCTGTGTAGCTCTGTGGGGATCTCTGCAGCAGCCAGGAGGGGAGGGAGGAGGTTCATGGAGAAGTCACGCTGCCTGAGCGCTCCATCTATCCAGCCGGGCCCCCACTGCGTCAGCTGCTCCACGCTTCAAGTCGGAGCAGATTAAGAAAACCGACGGCCCGGCCCGGCCCGGCCCCGGAGCGTTTTGGCAGAATGTGGCAAAAGCACGCTCTCGAGCGCCGGAAGCACAGCACCGTGTCTTTTCAAGCGCCTTCCTGCCCCCCGGCTGCGTTTCTTCAGAAAGCACATCCCCGCACCTGCTGGGAATTCCGCCGAGGAGATCATTTCAGCTTGTTTTCTTCGGGCAGAAGCTGGGGTTCAAAGCTGACGGCACCTAACTTGTCAGGATTTATGTGGAAGTAATGGGAATTCATAACCGGCAATTCCTCACAGGGCGTGGAACTGTAAAAGGTCATGGACTGCTGGTTGTGTAATAATAATTATATTAATGAATCTCAGATGTACATCACTTTTCATCTCAGAAGTGCTTTACAGAAGGGAGTTTGTCCACTTCATCCTCCACTGAGTTTCATCACCCAGCAGTCGCACTGCACACCAGATCGGCCGGAGGAGTAAGAAATCACTTGCCCTGGGTTAACTCCCACCCCCGCTCTCCTGAACTGGGCTCTGGGATCTTTCAACGACCGAGGGCTCTGGACCTTGGTTTAACGTCTCATCTCCGGGATGGCACCCCCTGTTCATTGCCTCCATGCACACCGCTTCGCCAACACCACTTACAGCAGCAGCTGGGTTCGTTTTGGAGGTCTCCTATACACCTGCGTTGGTGTAAATGTATCCCAACAGAATTAAAGCCATAATTCAAGCAAATAAATACTTTCACCAGGTCCTAACTCAGGTGTGTGTACACTTATTCAGCCCATTTTCTAGGCTTTCATTTGTGATTCCTTTCCAGAATGTTTTTTTTTCACTTGCAGGTTGTGTGTTACAGTATGTAGATAAAGGTAAAATCTGTTCTGAATTAATTCCATCTTGATTTCAGGCCGTTAGGCCATGAAATGTGTTACTTTGGAAAGGGAGTGCAGATTTTCAGTAGGCACTGTATATGTAATCCTCCGAACAGTGTGGTACTTGTTCATGTTGACCCCTTTCTGCAAAGCAGTGCTCGTTTACCGGGGTGAAAGTTTCTTTTTTTTCCTCAACAAAAGAGGGTGCTCTTTAGCAGGAAGGAGAAATCTGGTGCGAATGTACACAAGGAGCACTGGCTGGGTTTATCGAAGCTGTGGAAAGGGAAAAGCCTTTTCTCTCGCCTGCAGTGGGACTGGGCTGCTGCTGTTGGCCCTTGTCGTTCTCGGAGAGCACGGCAAGACTGAAAATGGGCACTTCTCTAGACGGCTTTTCTCGGGGTGGTGTGGCTCTTGGGGTTTGCACGCAGGGAGGATGTGGCAGCGCGCAGTTTCGCACTCATCCATGCAATCTGGGGGGGACTGGGGGGGGCGCTGCTTGTTGCCCAGCTGGGGCTGCACTTCAGCAGAGGATGAAGAGGGTCCCCTCTTATACATGCTGGGGTCATTGGGGATGAAGTAAGCTCTCCAAATGCAAGCAATTATTATTAACTACTTGCATGGGATGCAGTGGTGTCGCTGCCCCAAGAGTGCTGAAGAACTGGGGTGGAAAAAAACATGGCAAAGTGAAACCCTTAATTGTTATTGGTGTTGTATTACCTCACTGTCTACAGCAGTTAGGATGGGGGTACTAAAAGCAGTGCTAAATTCTGCTGATTGAGCTTGCCTTTATTTTTAGTCACAGCACTCGGCCCGTCTTCCAAAACTTGCTCAGAAAAAAGAAAATGCACAAAAATGCCAATTTAACTCAGGAGAAGTTGTCTGTTTCCTCTATTGTTATATATATATATTTTAAAAAAACTAAATTAATTTTCATGTCAAGTTTATGTGTTTTGGCAGTGCAGTACCCTTTGGTTGTGCATATTACTGGAGCTGCTCTTCAGCCAGAAGTAGCAGAGTCTGTTGTTGTTACCATGTGTTGAAATTGAGGGTCTGTGTTTGTGAGGGTTTTGCTTTGGGGCTGGTGGGGGAGCTGTTATGCAGCTCCACTTGATTACTGCGATGTGTTGTTGTGATGGAACTGATTTCCGACTGATTTGTTTCAGAGAGAAATCTGGTGATAATTTTACAAGAAGCTTGCTTAATTGATTAATCTGTAATGTAGAAATGTAGCCCTTTGCTGTATTAAGAATCAAGGACCTGTCATGGTTTATTTAACTGGTAGAAGAAAGTTCTGTTTCCTTCCCTGCCTATAAAATTCAGTTCAAGTAATATAATAGTCTGCTGCTATGAATGGTTGAATTTTAAGCTCCATTTTAAGATATGAACATTAAGTTATGGTCTTTATTTTGGTGAAAAAAACTTTATTCTTGCAGATGGTGGTGGTTGGCCATTAATTCAGTTCCATAAAATGGGGACTCCTTAGTCCTTTGCAAAAGCCCTGTTGCTACAGTTAGTAAAATGCAGACAGATACTATATTTTACAGAAACATTAACAATGATTTGAAGATTACTGGGGTTCCTATAGGTTCAGCCTTTTGTGGTGTGAAAATTATTTAGTTTTACTTCCATGCATCAGCTCATTTATTGTTCTCAATTTGCTCTGTTACATTAAATAGATTCCACACGAAAAACCTATAAAATATTACTTCATAACACAAACTCTCTCCTGCCTCATCCCAGTTCAATATTTATAGGACTGAAAGGCTGTTTTTCATTAGCAGGGACTATTGTAAAGTATTTGATATGCAGGTGTTGGGAGTTTCTCTTCTGTTGCTGTTTGAGTGGCAGCCACTGAGTCATTTTATGAGGACAGCTTATAAAACTTTTTACATTTTCAAAAGAGATTTTTTTTCCAGGAGGGAAGAAGGCGATCCTTGATTCACTATATAAATCCCGAATAAACATTTTAGATCATGAAGGCATAAAATCTTCTTTACATAAAAAACTATTGATGACCAAAGTGTGCACTGAGCATAATATGCTGATATCATTACTGGAGTCATCTGCTGTAATTATTACAGTCATTCTGGTATTATTTTGCAACTTATTACACAAGAAGAATAATCAATTTTTGTTTGTATGTTTTTAAAAAGTTAAATGTTTTTGGCATCAATTTGATTAATTGATCATTAATGATTGACTATGATGCACCCTAGTGCCTGTTATTTAAGCTCTAAATTGACTAATTTGTGAGAGTTGGTGATTCAATGTATTAAATGTCAGGCTTGGTGTAAATCAAGAATGAAAAACACAGGAAGCGACCAGTAAGTGTTATTCATCAAAAGATCAGCACCTTTTTGCCTTCATTGGGTTGGGAGCTATAGTACTTAAGCCCAAAAAACTGTCTCCCTCTGTCTGGGCTGTTGACAGCTGGAAATGTTTAATTTGGCAAAATGTTGTCATCAAACGCAGCCTGTCAGTGACCTCACCGAGATCGATGGCCGTGCCCAGGAGCAGTGGTCTGGGCAGGAGTGTCTCACTGCTAGGACTCCACGTGCCGTGAATGGCAGCAGCCTGACTGCAGAGCACCGCGTCGATCAGGTTCTGTGACCTCAAGCGCTGCCCTTCCCACAATTTCACCCTGACATGACAACGTGACAGCATTCCCACGGGACGCTGCCGATCCTCATGCTGCCCATGAAACAACAGCTTTCTTCCGAGAGACTGTTGCAGTTCTACCCTGCTTGCCCTCAGTTGCCATACGTGAGCCCAGATGAGCATTTGTAGGATGACATGTGGCCTTTAGGGCTCAGAGACCAGTGACCAGGCACACGTTCTGGCTATAAATGAGGAATGGGACTGAGTCCCACAAGACAGCATCTGCAGCCTTGCGTGAAGCGTGCCTCACAGATGTAAATCTTGTATTGCTCCCAGCTGTGGCCGTGTACACTATTAGCATTTGACGTCCACTGTAGAAACCCTGTTGATTGCAAGTGATAATCGGCATATGTCAGCGCACCTGCTACAAAACAAGCATATGATTTTCCTGATACCTTTCTAGCACTGTTGCAGTTCTACATCTCATTTGATGCTAGGCATATACTGTATTATAATGTAGTTCATTTCCATCCTGGAGAGTTCTGTGCAGAGTCGGCCTGTAGCCAATTCAGCTATATTTGACAGTGGGCAGATCTTTTCTCGGTTAAATCATTTAAGTCAGACCTCTTATGCCACCCTCTGAGGGAAGACAGGATAAAAAGAACAGAAGAGACTGTGAGAGAACACATCTTTCAACAAACCAAGAGACTAGAATCTTTCCTGATCTTCTGAACCCTAAAAAAAGATGGCACCTTAGACTTTCAGTGAGGAAATGTTTCATATCTGTTGGCAATACGGATTTCCTATCCACAGGCTAACATGTCCTTATTTAGTCATGCATTAATTAGGTTCCCAGTTTTGTAACATTTATTTATGATTTAGTTCTGAGTGAGATCTTTTAGTCCTTCTGTCTTTTCTTATGCGGCTTTTGTTCTTGAGTGACAGGAAGAGTTCTGTTCTTTCTGTGTCTGTGAAAGGCAGGACCTGTAGCTGCAGGACTGTAAATAATTGTAAATGATTTGTTTGATGTGTATTTGTGATGTATTGTAATAAAGACCTGTAACTTTTAAGCTTTCCTCCTGGTAATTACTTTGTAACCACATTGTACCGCAGAAAAAAAGAAAAGACCTTCCACGTATTCCCTGACGACAGGGGGTATATAATTGTTAATCTTTATAAATTTGCTTGCAAAGCAAGCTCTTGTCAGGAACTGATATGGATAAGATTTTTACCTGCCTTTATTCCATTATTCATACTCCCTAACTCATTTCATTGTTATTAAGCAGTAAAAGCTCAAAATATTTAAGGTGTTTAGTACCATGTACATTTTTACACTTTTTTTCAGTCCATTTTAATCAGGTCCTGTTAATTTTCAATGGACCCATGTTGGTAGCAAAAGACTTATTATATTGATTCTTTTCCCGTTCATGTATTGTGTCATTGTTGTACAGCTTGTGCAGTAGTACAGATTGTTTTGAATCTGATGTCATCATTGAATAGATTAAGAATTTCTCCTGCCGGTATATTTTGACAGCTCTAAAATGGCTCAGAAGTCATTTACAACCCGATGTCAAAATGACAGGGAATGGCTTGTTTATTTTGCAGTGCTGTATTTCAGGAGCATTAAAACAAAAGTACAGCAGGACCTTTTCTGATTTCACTGCAGTGCACACAAGAAAAAAAAAAGCCCTTACTCTAAAAATCTTTTTCCTTTGTTGTGACACATAACAGCAGAATAAAGGATGAGATTACATCTTGGAATATAGTAAATGTCTGTGTGTGCGTGGCTTTAATGTGAGATGTTGCCTTCTGTGTGCAATATACTTAAGTAGCTTCTTAATTAAACAGTTATTACTTTCGTAATCTGTGTGAAATCGGTATTTGACCATTGGCTTTTTGTTTCAGTGTGTATTGCATGCTTAACAGTATTAATTTGTCAGACATTGTAAGGAGCTAATTAAAGGCACACTATTTTTTAAAGCTCCAGGTTGTTTGATCCTACTTTTTTTTTACCAATTCCAAACCCAAGATGGCACAATTCTTTCATGTCTGATTTCTTAGTTTTTTTTTTCTTTTGCCCTGTAGTATTTCTCCTTAATGGATGGAATTTGTCTTGACCAATATTTTTCAACAGTGATCTGTGCACTCAGTGGAGTCTTTTTGAACAAAATTAGTATAATAAGCTGTATTCTATTAGAGTAGCTTAACGTGTCTTACTGAATACAGTGAGCTATGCACAAGTTCACCCATGGTAAGGTAAGGGCTGTTCTGTATGAGTACTTGTGAAGGTTCCAGGAGATATAAAATGCTAATTAAATCTTTAAGGAGTTGTTTATGCCTGACATAGAAATGATGGAAACTCCAGTAAACAAGCTTTTGTACCCTATGGTGTAATATTGATATTATTTTTTGAAGAGAGTGTCAGTCTCCGAGCTCAATATTTACAGCAGCTTGATAGCAGACAAGACTGCTTTCTAGTATGAAGTATGCCCAGATTACTGAACTAGAAAGAGACGTACACATGCATATATGAATGCTGAGACGAAATCCCTCATTATTGTGTTTCCACGGCCTCTTTTCATCTTGCAAACCTTGTCTCAGTTTTCAATTTCTGATCTTTTTTGAACGATCTCTCATCATCATTAGCTGGCTCTCTGCTGTGAAATGGCACATTACTAGTCATTTTGCATTTTCCACCCTCAGCTCCTTTCTGCATTCCCCAATGCAATTATGTTTATGAGAGTGTAACCTTCTTTCTTCTAATGGGGCGGGGGCTGGGGTTGGTGGGGGGGGGGCAGTTACGTGGTATAATTGTGCTAGAAATTAGACAGTGGTGGGGAGAAGCCAAGCCTTGATGTGAAGACACGAGGGCATTCCTACAGCACTGAAAGAACTCCGTTCTTTTCTTTTCTCCGGTTATTTAAAAACTGAAGAAAAACTTCCTGATTCTGCATGCCTCCCTATGTACATTTTAATTAAATCCCCCGGTCAGGCGTAAATGTTTGGTCCCTCCTGATTTTTTTTTTTTATCTGTCACTCGGCCTGCCGGAACACAAGGAAGACGCTTAATGACGCTTGTATTAGTTGCATAATTCCCTCATGCATGTAATACATTTGCCATTATCTCCGCAGTCAGAATTCTAATCACTCCAGGGACCCCGGTCCACCGGCTGAAATATATTGTTCGATTCGCCGTACAAGCGAGGAGCAACCTGCTTCATCAAAGGTCGGGCACAGCCTAATGAAGAGCCGGAGATCAAAACCAAGATCAAAACTCTTCGCTGGGAGTTGGGAAGACAGGCTTCATAGCTGGGAATAAATAGCTCTTCTCCCAGAAGCTCTGCTGTGGGATGGGATTCTGTTAATCAGTGATAGTTTCAGCGAGGCCCAGTGAAACCGTGCCATCTTACTGGATGCCAGCCAGCTGAAACCAGGTCCTTGAAATCATTAATTCTTGGTATATTGCAGAAATATGAGTGGTTGTTTAACTGTTTGAATGTCTGTTCCTGCCAACAATCTGCCATCGGTGAGCCTGCTGTCATTGTGTCTTGGAAGGCTGTCGAGACCTGGTGGAGACAAACTACAGTGACGACACTCTGTTGCGAATTCACAGCCGATTTGCTTGCAATCAGACCATTGAGTGGGCCCTCTCCAGTGTGAGCCCGGCCGATTGGACTGGGCCGGGTGGACCTGCTGCACCTCTCAGGCGCTCGAATGGCTCAGGAGGTGCCAGCCAGCCGGTACCACCCGGCCCAGTCATTGTCTTTCCATGCGCAGCAGGTATCACCCTCCCTCAATCCGTGGTCTAATCACGAACAGGTCCTGTGCAAATCAGATGTGAGGTAGGAGCTTTCCTTTCACACCGTGAATAAAGCGCCCTCTTTGCTGCATCGTCCTCTAAAAAAAACCCAACAGTTTTGTGTTGGCACCTTTATCGTTGTGCTTCCAAACTCGGTCACGTAAGGGGAAAATTGTCGTGCGAGAGCTGGGTCTGGGATTGACCATTGTGATGTCGGGCCTGTACAGTCTGTAGAGTGACGCCTGATCTTCTTGTTGTTTCAGACGAGTGCCGTGCTGTGCTCTGGTGGTTGTGCGCTCCTGGCAGTGAGCTCGCTGCTGGCAATCATCACGGTGTTCCTCCCCAGCGGAGTGTGTGAGAGGAGGGCCTGCACGCTGGCAGGATATATGCAGACAACAGCAGGTTAGTGGACGGGCCCTACCTGGGCTTACCTGGGCAGTTTCACCAGCCTGTATAACATTTCTCTCCTGAATGCTCTCTAACTCCCTGTATTTCTCGCATCTTCTAGGTTACTAATGCAATATGCATGAGTGCCTCTTACTGTAAGTTCTTAATAACGAGCCCTGACCAGAGGAAAGCAGTTTGTGCATTTTAAGTATTTTTTTCCTCAAAGCATCCACTTGCTCTTTCCCTGAAGATGAATCTCCACTGTCTGGTACCCAATGTTTCCTCTGTCTACACTCTTTCTAGAAAAAAAAAACCTTACATCTGACATCTTAGTACCATGTGAGCAACCGAGAAACCACTCCAGTACAGAGCACACTGTGTTTTGATACCACGAATTAGTATCTGGATTTCAGACACTGGTGGTTCATTGATTCATTTCACAAAATGCACTTTGCTGCAAAATCTCATACTTCTGAAATGAGATTCAGTTTCTGGTTTTATCAGGCATCACTTTTTTCCCTTCAGGATATTTTCGGCAAAAGCTGACAAATGGTATCTTTTAGTTTTTTAGCTGGCGGAATACTGAGACCTTGTTACCATATTTGGTTAAAAGGTGGATGTCTTGCTAGTTTGCACTGACTTTGCTGTGTTCTGTTGCCAATCTTTTGCATGAATTTATTATTCAAGAACAATTGTGAAAAGGTAAATATGATAAGAAATCATTCAGAAATGCAGAAATTCTGAGCTTACAGTATATTAAGTGAAGATTTATAGAAACCCATGATTACATTGAATGGTTTATAAAGAATATTATTAATAACTGACCTCACACAAACAAGAATATATACCCGTGAAGCAAATTAGTGTATTTTGAAAAGGATGCTAATATGAAAAGATAAAAACCACTTATCTCAGCTTAAAAAACTTTTGAGCTAATGCAATTTCAAGGTAATTCACGAGAAAGGCTGAGTAGTGTTCTGCTGAGACGTGACAAAAATTAATAAGGGTTTGTTTTCTTTTCCTAAGAGCTGTATATAATCATTACATCTACAAAAATAATAAAAAAGGAAATCATTCTGGTCTGCTCATAACACAAAAAAACATTTTTGTGGTTTTGATAGAAAACACCGTTATCTCGTAGTACTAAAGTGTTACTATTAAACGGTATTGCTAATATTGTTTCTGCCTTGCAGTATTGAAGTATCACTATTCAATACTATTACTATGACTACCTTGAAGTATTACAATAAAAAAACAGAATATATTTCTTTTAAATCCCAGAAGTAAATAAGCTGCTTGGCAACAGAGGTTGCTAGGATCACGTGGCAGTTGGTATTAGGCTGTACCAGAGGAACGATTTAGTGTGTGTTGTAAAAAGAAAATTATATGTCTTTAATGCAGGTCAGTGGTTCAGAGAGTCTGCGGCTTTCTTTAATAAGACCCTGCATTCAGTTAATAGCAAAGTGTCACTGTAAACATTACACAGCAGCAATTCTCGAATTTAATGTTCCTTGCACAATCAAGTAAGAGACAAATTGATTTAGTGCAGTGTATTTAAAATCCTAATTACGGACATCATTTAAATAGAATTGTATGCAGGTCTAAAATATCCCCTTCCTTTAATTAAAACAAAATAAGGTCATGGGGTAAGTAAAAGGAAGTTGTTTATGTGCCTTGGCGTCTTCAAAACACAAATGTTGAAATTCCCTGAGGGTATGTACTGTACATGGAGAATTACCAGTTCACTGAAGTGAGGACTTTATTAAAATAAATGAAAGCTGGACTGGCATTCTCATGTCCACTCCCCTTCCTTTATTAAGACAAAAGGCTTGGTTCTAAAATAGCTCTCATTTCAGAAAACAAACAGAACCTGTGTAGTCATTGCTTTACAGTGCAAACATAAAAACAATGTCTGTAATAACTCTTTCTAGACTACAGCAAGTAGTGCGAGTACAGCAGGAACAATGCCAGGTTCAGATACCTGCAGTATGTCCATTAATATACATGGCTGTGAAAAAGTCTTAGACATTTTGCACTGTTCTGCTCTTTTCACCCAGCAATTTCTTTATCATTCATAGAAATAAAAATCTATGGCTGTCTTTTCCTGAAATTTTAGACATTTTGTATTGTAGTACAGACAATAGGCTTTTAACTTTATTGCTATGCAGAGAGGAATAAATGAGGTTAATGATGAGAAACACTTGACAACAAGACAATTAGAGTTGATTGGTAAATGTGATGGATGGTTGACTGTAGCGCTTCATTTTGGCTGCTCACATATAGTTTGTCTTGAGTTGTAGTAATCAAGTTTTTGAAGATTCTGCTCAATGTGAATTTTCGATTGCTGAATGACAAACATTTTTTCTTGTGTTAATAACTGTCAAAACCTGTTACAATAGAAAATACTAATGGAAGCTTTGGGTAAACTTGATGATCATTACATGCATACAGTATGTTGTTACTCTTCATTATCTAAGATAAGATATCTTATTAAGATAATAGGATATTGTTGCTCCTCATTATCATTATCAAAGATATCTCATTAAGACTTTTGCCAGTGTCTGTTGTACTGTATGTTGAAAAGGTTTTTTGCCTACTGAAAGAAAACACTGTTTCAGTCGGTGTTTCCAACCTGTTTGCAATACTTGAACTAAACCAGCTTTGATTTTACCATCTTATGAAACACCTGAGAAGTGAGCTAAATTGGATTTCTTGTTCAAAACCTACAGTAGCAAGCATAAGTTAACCACAGAGGGCCCAGAGGTATTGCAGTAAGTAAATAAGGGAAAATGCATCTTAAACCCATATTGACAAATTAACATTTATGAAGACACTTGACTTGCCTAATAGTCTGTTTAAAATTGAAGTTAAGTACATTAAGTGGTTCCTTAAATATAATTTAAGTCCAGTTACATGTTGATTTGGACTAAGGTGTTTCAAGTTGGTTGATAAAATTCTGCGATCATAAGTAAGTATTTTCCTGGTCATGTTCTCCAAACAGCTTCAGAGCAGTCGTTGTTAACTGCCCAAGATTGCAAACTCCCCTCTGCGTGTCCTGAACCCAGGACCCAAGAGCTGAGGCGGTGTCTGTACAGGATGCTGTCTCTGTATGGTGCTGCCTGTGTCACGGGCGTCGTTGCTAATTAAGCTTCAGCACACCCAGTCTGCAAGAGAGGCTCTGGCACAAAACACAAAAGGGCAGATTTTTCCCCAGGATTTCCTTATCACTCAGACATTTACAGAGTAATGATTTTTTGCCTCCTCAATAAACCTGCTGGTAATTCTGAGCAAAGTCATGTCTGTTTGCTAATTGATTCCCAGAGGGTATCTCGTAGATGAAAGTAGTAGCTGCTGTCAGGATGGTGGTGCTTCTGCGTTTTGGTTCGACATTTCATTCACAAATAACTGATCTTTGAAGTGTAAGAGGAAACAGAAATATCCTATTGCTAAAGCTGATAAATCTGGGTTTTTTTATTTCATTTTTTTTCATGCCTGCTTGCTTTGTAGTTACAGGCCAGTGGAAGCAGTGCATTCATACTGTGTGTCTAGTGGAACAATTTGATGTTAAGTTCATTGAAGCAGATGAGCCCTCTGTAAAACTGCCATCTCTGTGCAACTAAAATAGCCTTCCTATAAAAGCTGTACGATAAACATCTATACATATTTCATATTTGGATGTTAACCCTTTCAAAACTCAGTTTGTGGTGGCCTCAGGAAAAGATGGTGGATAATCTTATACAGATAAATTGGATCTGTGTTTCATTTTAAGTGTCATTTTTTGACATGCTAGCTACCATGACTGTGAAAAAAATGTATTATAGACAATAAGTAATATAGGAGATTCATAATTCTGATGGCTTAGTTGAACCTTCTTTAATCTTCAGGTGCTGTTTTCTGTTATTTCCTATTTGCCAAATATTTTGAAAAGAATGTTTTCAATAATGAATCCCCCCCAAAAAGAACAGGTCTTCTTTCTGCTACATTTTGAAGTTGAATCCTTTGTTGTAGGAAATCATTTCATATGATTCAATTCACTGTCACTAAGTCTGCACTTACTGCACTACTTGGACATAATGTATTGCATACACCCTGGACACATAGCAGCTCTATTTATATTGAGTTTTGTCTGAGTTTATCTTATTCAATTTCTTTTGCTCTATTATTATGTAACCTTATTTTGTAACTTTAATTTTGTGATCCCCCTGGTGAGCTCGTAGAAAAGATATTTCATTTCCAGCAACTACTGCTGCATGCAGGATTGTTGTGCATTTGATACATAAACTTTGATTGATTGAATAGAACCAGTCAAGAAGGATAATGGATAAGGATAAGCCAGCAGCCATATCACTCTGCAACTCACAAATGGCAACCCACTGAAGCTCAGCAGGTGTGAGCCTGGTCAGTACCTGGATGGGAGAACTCCTGGGAAAAACTAAGGTTGCTGCCGGAAGAGGTGTTAGTGGGACCAGCAGGGGGCGCTCACCCTCCGATCCATGTGGGTCCTAATGCCCCGGTATAGTGACGGGGACACTATACTTTAAGCAGGCGCCGTCCTTCGGATGAGACATAAAACCGAGGTCCTGACACTCTGTGGTCATTAAAAATCCCAGGGCGTTTCTCAAAAAGGGTAGGGGTGTAACCCTGGCGTCCTGGCCAAATTTCCCATTGGCCCTTACCAGTCATGGCCTCCTAATAATCCCCATCTATAAATTGGCTTCATCACTCTGTTCTCCTCCCCCACTGAGAGCTGGTGTGTGGGGAGAGTACTGGTGCACTATGGTGCCGTCGCATCATCCAGGTGGGGCTGCACGTTGGTGATGGTGGAGGGGAGTCCCCATTACCTGGAGTGGAGTGTCCAGCAAAGCGCTATATAAGTGTAAGCAATTATTATTATAAAACAAAATAACACAATTCCAGAATGTTGTGATACAAGAGCGATCATGAGAGATGTAGAATGGCTTTTGTATTTTGAATGGCTGCATCTGTACCTTTGAGATTATCACAGAAAGCAAATCTTTGCTGGTGGAGGATATGTAATGATAGAGCTTCAGAATTTGGTTATCCTGTAAAATATACAAATGTGTGCTGAAAATATTCCTTTTGTAATCTGGAAGCTGAGTCTGAGTCTTTGTCTTAAAACTAATTAAAAAAAATTATAGTGGCCTGATCAGCGAAAGTAGTCACACTGGAGCTGAGCGGTGAGTTGCTTTGATTGCTGTAGTTACTAGTTTAGGTGCCCGAAACCTAATTCAACTTATACATGTACCTAAAACACAACCCAAAGAGCACTTACCTGTATGTCACAGTATAAATCCTTTCAGAGTTTGTAGGTTTTCCTCAGTATTTTGGTGTGGGTTTGAAGGTTCATTTATTTCTATCCAATCTATTATATTTTTCATAAGCATGGCGAACGACAGTAATTCATTTATGCACATCCACTTATTTTGCCAGGAGCGGACCAATTTTCAGCTCCAAATAATGCATTGTCGAAGATTTGAACGAGATAGACTCGCCTGCTTCCCTGCAAACACATTTGTCACGATGCATGTATCAGACTCGAAATAGATTGTCAACTCCACTGTTTGATCTCCATTTCTTTTGATGTCATGCTTATAATCAGTGCCTGTACAGTACTCCAGATACACTATCACATATATTCTGTTAATTGGCCATCCAAGCATTTAAAACGGCAGTAATTTACTGGGCACGCTTTCCAGGATGTGTTTTTTTTATCCCTGACTGTTTTAATCCTATGAAAATTTAAGACTACCTAGCTCTTGTTGCAAGACTGACTCAGATATTGATTAAATCATCTTTCAGGGGGATGATTTTGAAGGCTGAGTTTTGTGCAGAGATAAAGCCAATAAACATGTGTAAAGTATTTAATAGTGGATATAACATGTTAAAAGTGGTGGGAACTGTAAAGGGTCTCTTTCTTAACTGTGTTTTTACTTGATATCCGCCCATTTTGAATAAAGAAAGAGTAGACGTCTGCGAAACCTGTCCGCCTCAGTCACTGGTCTTCACAGACATGCTCTTTTGATCTGTTAGCTTGTTAGTTCAATTAGGCTTTTGGTTAAGTCATTACGATGGTATGTAGTGTGTGTGTGCCTCCTGGAGCAGGACTGGGAACGCTTACTTTAGAACACCAATCCCAACCATCATCCCAGTGGTGCTCGGTCTCTTGGATAATCCCGCCCGTGACCCAGACTCGAATCTGTGGGTTCTGGGCCATGGAGCTCAGTAGTTGAGCCACCTGGGAGCATCCAAGGTGTGGCCCCAATTAGGTCCTCTTCTAATATACAGTATATGACAAATTCTGCCATTCAGAAAAGTTTACTTTGGAGCGATGTTAATACCACTGTCATATTTCTTTACTTGGAAAAACTCCCATCACTTTTAACTCTCCACATTATTTGCCTATGCTTGCAGGCATGTAGCATAATTAATGCTTGTAAATTTGGATGCCTTCTGAATTTAGGCTTTCTGATGGTTCTGATTGCAGTTTGTGAATGTGGTGTTTCAATGCACACTCCCGATTTGTGGCTTGGACACTGTTAATCATATGAGGCCCATAGTATGTAAATCTGCGAGTGCATCTATTTTTATACACTGTAGAACATGCAGTAAAGCACAGACAAAAAAAGCTGAATCTGCAAATACATCATCAGCCTATCATCCTTGATAGAAATAACCATTCGATGCCTTGGAGTTATTGCAGCCATACATAATCTTAGGCACCGGCGCTGTCACATTTCCTGTAGTAGCCCAGCTTCCTGCGTTTAAAAGGGATGGTCTTTTTTGTAACTATTTGAAATAGCTGGGATGACCTTCCGTCCAGTATACAGTAATTGCACTTTTTTTATCTGGAAAAACTTGGCATCTGAAAAGATCTGAAGCAAAGATGGAATCCCATCTCCCCCCTCCCTCACCAAAAGCCCATCACACACTTTGTACTATAGACATTCATATTGCATGAGTGCTACTCCTCTGAAGGCTCAGAGCTTTGCCAAGTTGCAGACATGCTTTGTGTGAGTAATGACTCACTTGGCTCAATTACCTCCTGCTTCAGGGAGTTTTTGTATTGGAAAGCACCATATCTATTATCCAGCCTGGTCTCAGACCCTTCACAATGATGACTTTAGGGTTGCTGTCACGGAGCCTTTAGTTAAGCCTGATATTGTGATATACACTGATGGTGGATATTATTTTTGGGAGAAAAAAAACAGCTCACGTGATTGCTGTAATATTAATCATTTCATGAAAAGGTAACCTGATTGATGGCTACAATGCCTTTTTTGAAGTTTGGTCTAATTACTTGCTAGAGCAAGCCATTATTTCCTGTTCGTGCTACTTTAAGGGAAACTAGAAAGCCTATGAGTTGTAGACAACTCACAAAGGTTAAATTAAACGTTTTTTTTTGTTTTTGATGAACTCCAAGATCATTGTTATCTTGAAATGACAGCCCCAAATGTTTTCTTGTGATTTATATTATTATATCTTATAATACAATTTTCTCTATATCATATAATGAAATGTAATTTCATTGGTTTGAAGTTATGTGTATTTTGTTTGCATTAGCAACCTAAATTAGTTCAGCATTTTGAATTTGAATCTCCACACTAAAACGCTGTTTATTGTAATGACTGGCAAATCTTTGACTAATTTAATTCTCATTCCTAAGTGGTAGTGGAATGTGAGCTAATTATAATTCATGAACAATCTGTAGCGAGGTGATTTTTTGGTCACAAAGAGTTAATACTAAAATACATTAGCAGGGATTTCGCTTTATAGTGGGGAAAAAAACTACTTTGCAAATTACAGTGCTTGCCAGCTGCTGTCTCTTTAGTTTCAGAATATTGGAATTCAAATGTTCTGTAATTATACAGTACAATAGATAAAAACTCTGTCACAGACAAATGAACAAAAAGCATTCCTGTTTCTTACATTAAAGAACCTATGCTATGGTTTTGGTGGAAATTTGAGTCCATTGAGGTTAAATATGTCATTTGTGGACAGTGCTGTGTTTATTTTCAGCTACCTTAACTTCTTTATGAGGGTCCCTTGATGAACTTTTTTTCTGATAATGAAATCCCATGGCCTTTGTTTGTTGAGTGTGGTACACCCGTCCCTTATTTCCAGATTGCTGTTAGTGATGGCACTGCAGAAAGGACAGTGATAGACTGGCCTCACATATTTTGGAGCAGTACAATCTAGCTTGCAGTCTCGCTGGTGAGGGCGTGAGTGAAAGACACTCATTGTTGGAGTCTGTCGTAGGCATGCGGGCAGTAGTATGCGTTATTTGGCGTCTACCTTGATGAGATTGAAGTCGTGAAAGATGACTGACAGGTAATATGAGCTGCTGAATCGATAAGGCTGCTACATTAATGTGGGCTATAATTTTAAATGATGATGACGGGGAGCCGAGCCATTTCTCTCCACACGAAGCGCGAGAAGGCCTTGCTTTGACAAGATAGAAGTCGGTACAGGTGTGCCGAAGACGTGCCCCCTTTCCATTTCTGTCTGTTCAAGTCTCTGTCCGCCTTCAGAAACAATGCATGCATGTGGGCCACTCAAGTGGAGGCCTCAAAGGAAGTGGTAGTTCTAACCTTGGTGTTCTGTTTCATTAATTATATATATTTTTGCATTGGAACATACACAAATGTGTATGTGTGTGGACACAAATGTGTATGTAATACAAAGATGTTTCGGCTGTGGAGCCTTTCTTTTCTTTCCAGCCTGGAATAAACCTTTCCTTGTTCATTTGCAGCCTACATATGCTGACGCAGCTCCCTACTTGAACTGTTTTTTTACAGTGTTCCCTCTCACCTGTGTGGAGGACTTCCAGCACAATCAGAGCTCAGGCTTCTGTAGAAATAGGGTGGAAAAAAAGGAGGACAGTTGTCTGGAGCAGGCTTTGTTTGTGAGTCACTTTATTTTACTACCTAGTCAAGCGGATGCATTGGCTGACATCAGAAAGCCCTAAGTAGTTCAAATAGGGAGCTGCAATGGAACAAGTAAAGGTTTATTCCAGGCTGGAAAGAGAAGAAAACAAACGCAACGTTTCGTCTGCCGAAACATGCTTCTTTTCTTCTCTTTTCAGCATCAAAAATCCTCACCTTAAGAACCGGTCCAGTTCACTTAGATCATCACACTACCTTCATAAATCACCACCCCTTCTCCCTCCTCATCCTCTTGACTGTTTTCAAAATTAGATCAATAGTTTGACCGATTACGCCAGACAGTCATGATCAGCAACAAGAACTGAGTCTGACTCTGACTCTGCCGGTTGTCTTCTGGAAATGAAGTCTTTCTTAAACTTAGCTTGCCATAAATGCACACAGCATTGTTTCGGCAGAATGGAGAAGCATGACAATGTGGGGGAAAACAAACCTTAAGGATTTTGTCCCTGGCTACTGTCTGTGAGACATTTAAATGTTATTGCTTAGTTTCTTAGCCAGGTTTGACTTTGTACCCATATCAGGGAAAGGTCACACTGAGGTCACACAACTCTTCTGTTGCTTTCCATGAGGGCTCACCAGAATAATATACGGCTCTCGTGTTGCATGTTAATATAAAATGACCAAAATGAAAGGGTTACGCTTTTCTGAAGCAGGGATTACCGAGATATGCATTATTGTGCTGTGTGCATTTATATTGCAGTTACATTTCTATATTTGGTTTTATACTATAAAGGGAATTTTACCCCACCGCAATGAAGAATTTGTTTTTAATAATGAATAATATTAAGTCCTTTATTAAAATGGGTGTCTTTGATGTATACAAAATACAGCTGTGATGAAATGGAGCAGACACGAACACACCAGTATCTTGCCAGTTTTTTTGTCATGGGTGTGGACACAGTGTGGGAAAAATAAACTTGCTCTTTCTGGGGAGTGTTCATTTAAAAAGGCGTCTCTCTGTAATACAAGACAGCCGTCATACATACATACTGTACGACATTAACACTCCAGCTACAGTTCCCATGGTTTTGAATGAGACTATTCTCTGTGGGAGTGTGATGTCTGTGCCATGCCTTGATACACTCCTTTCCAGGACATACACCAGTAGGTACTGGCAGCTGTGAGCTGTGTTAACACACAGGTAATTCAAGAGAAATAAAACATTTCTGGCCATGTGATTTTGCTTCAGTGTTTCGAAACAAAATATTCCTTGGAAATCTTTCTCCTGCTTTGCTTTATTTTTCCTAATCCGCAATAAAAAGGCTGCACTAAGAACATCAAGACTTGACTTGTCTGGCCTGTTTTCCCCCTGTTCTTAGTACAGCACAGGCGCCTTTTCAAGGCGCTTAAAAAAAGAAAAGAATTCATCATAACCTGCCTCTGTACCCTGTGAAAAACAAAGCACGTTCGGGCATTAAAGCTGATGTGACTATTTGTCTTATTGGGCTATTGGTGTAAGAGGAACCTTAGCTCATGTTGTGCACTGGAACTCTGTAGATTCCAAGGAGATTCAACAATGCGAATAAAACTGAAATGCTTCACCATACAGCACAGTATGCTGTTATGCCGAAGCATAGTCAGGGCCCACAGAGAATGTCAAAAAGCCTATGCTGAAGAGATGCTCCCTATAAGGGACAAACAGACATGCAGACTTCCACGCAGGGTGCAGAATTTGATGTGCATAAGCAGGGAGACAAACACCTGTTATATTTTGTACAGAAACCACATGTGACATTTAAACTGTTTAAAGCATACCGTTGTCTCGTACATTTAAAATCTGTAAATGCTATTCCTAAGGCTTCACTGAACACCCATTCAGGGTAACACCAGAGATGAATCCAGGCTTTACTGAGATTATAAAAACCCTTTGAGAATGATTGAATGTAGAGCATTACCGGAAGACGCATCTTGTGTGTATTGTGTGTTCTCCGGAAAACGGCCTTTATTGTAACAAAACTCATTTCAAACCTTCGCTGATCTGCACTGTGACGTTTTCTTACACCTTCAGGAGCAATACAAACCCACTCGGTTTCCAGTCAGATCTGTGCGTGCCCCCTGAATAACTGCCTGGCTGGGGATATATTTTATAATGCAAGCCCATTAATAGGAACATTACCATCTTAGTGGTCTTGGACCTTGATGACACTCTAAATCCTGCACAGTGATCACAGTCTTTCTTGGCAAGTCTTAGTAACTGATTAGTCTGTTTCACAGTGTAGCACAGTTGTTTTTGGCTGTAGGTTAGCTTGAGTTGCACTTTAATTATAAAGTGAAGGTGAAGATTAGATGAGTAATGGAATCCTGCTGTCTTTCTTGTTCATCGTATGTGCATTTGTGTTGGTTATGTGCCATTGTCTGCTTTTTGAATCTGAGACTGCTTTAGTTCAGGCAGTATCGAAAATGTCTCTATATTTCTTCCTGAAGAGATTTCACTTTTCCCTTTAGTCCTACTCATTGAACTCATCAAGACTGCAGCAAATTTAATGCCAGAATCAATTTAATTTCGCATAAGCACTCTCAAATACACCTATATGATTAATTAAAGTATAATATCACTAACATTCTTCCAGTGATCTTGTATTATTTATAAATAGCATGTATGGCCTTTCTTTGGAAGAATTCAGTATGTCATGGCTGGGAAGTGTTCAATGCGTGCTCAAGTTCCAGCACTTTGAAAGGTCAGTATCCCATTAGCTTTGTCTTATTAAGAGGAAGAGGTCTCTCTGCTCAGCACACAGAAGAGCCTGCCTGCTCCTGTCCTCTTGTGATCCATGTATATTTGTGCTCCCCATCAGGCTCAATGACAGCGTTTTTTTTCAATCTCTAGAGCACAGCTGGTGATCTATGGCCAAGAAGGGACTGTTAACTCATGGAATACTAATCCCAGGGTTTTGTGGGTGGTCACGTTTACAGGGATGAATTGCATGTCAGGAATCGCAGAAGGTGGAGGGATAATTGAAGATTGCCGCCATAATTCTTCCTTTCTTCTCAATCCGATTACTGCTGTCTGGGTGACAGGAGTTGCCGCCTCCCTGCAGCCCCGACATCACCTACCCCGAATATTATTTACTGCAGGTGAAAACCGTCTGACCTCCCTCCCCACTCAAGGTCTCTTGGCTTGGCTGCTTATGTCTGAGGCCTGCGTGGGTTGACTGCTTCTGTCTGAGGCCTGAGGTCTGAAGGATGTGGAGTCCAGAATATCATAGCTGCTCTGGGTGAAAGCTGCCCACTGGAAGATGCAGAAGGGAAGGGTCGATTGATTTCACAGGGACTGGATTCCCATTTTGGGATGTATTTATTAAGGAATGGGTAGCTTGGCCGCAGTTAAAGATGTAATGTAAAGAAGCACTGTGTTGTATTTCAGTGTACACCAGAGACCAGAGGAAAATATTTTTTCAGGTTTCTGAAATTACCACCCCCACTCCCTCCTCATCCTCTTGACTGTTCAAAATTAGATCAATAGTTTGACCGATTATGCCAGACAGTCATGATCAGCAACAAGGAGAACTGAGTCACTCTGCCTGTTTCCTTCTGGAAATGAAGGTTGTTTCGGGAGAATCAAGGGGCATAATAATGTGGGAGAAAACAAACCTTAAGGATTTTGTCCCTGTCTACTGTCTGTGAGACATTTAAATGCTATTGCTTAGCGTTTCTTAGCCAGGTTTAGCTTTGTAGCTTTGGCTTTGTTTTCTTTTGCATGTGTTTCTTGGCCTTCGCTTGAGATATAGAGATTTCTGCAGTGACTTCAGTGATGTCAGTGAGGGATATGCTTCCCTTCCAATCAGTGCTGACCCCCTGTAAGGCATTGCTGGTCTTGCAGACGATGAGTGGCGCCGTGGGCAAGCGGGTTACTGGAGCTTATCTGCACTTCCTCACTTCCCCTTAAGATACAATTGGCAAGTGAAAACCTACTGCAGATTGCAAGTTTATATAAGATTTTTTATGTTTCTTATGTTTCTTCTCTTCTAGAAGTTTTACTTTGTTAGAATCATTGGTGTTTCATATACTGTACCTTTGTTTTCTATCACTATGTGAGTTTACTTCAAAAGCACACATTAGTCTTTAAAAGCAATAGATAACAAATCATTTAAAAAACTTTAAATCTTTAAGGCATGACCAGTGTTCCTTTTAATATGCAGTTATAGCAAACCCATACCGTAGGTACTGTTTTTACTGTATGTCAGACTAACCAGTAAATAATTAGTTTAGCTAGGGAATTAGTAAATAGTAATTGTGCTATGCCCTATTAAGTTTCAAGTATTAAAAAAATAAGAAATAAGCCACCTAATTGTAAAAATGTATATTTTGAATGGTGCTGTTGTTTTGTAGTAGGGGAAAATAAAGCGGTCCAAAAAAGAAACTTTTAATTTGATACTTCTAATCCTTGCTACATTGGATTGCTTCTGGCAAAAACTGTTTCCGTGCTCTTTGATGATAAAGTACAACTCCCACATAACCCGAAAAGCCAGCACTGCTCTGTGAAAGCAGCTTAAATCTGTCACCACCAGAAGACATGGGGGGGCTGCTTATGATTCTACACATCTGAACACTTTAAAACGAAAATGACACTTTGCTCCTTTCTCCAGTGTTTTTCATACATCATTTACAATATAGATACACAATAATCTCATGTTGGCGTAGAGATTAGGAAGGGCAGCTTTCCTAATGAAATATTTGCATTTTAATGCTTTTTCTGCAAGAGTTTGCATGTGGGTTTGCTCCTTGGCACAGCACAACTTGAAATTACTTTCCAGTAGAAGGATGTGTGGACCTCTCTTGTAACTCTGGATCTTTTCTGAAACCTTTGGAATCCCCATCAGCGTGTGTGAGACTTGAAATACAGTATATGCCAATGTTTTTTTTCTGGACTCCCTGATAAAATTAGTAAGTTTCACATCAATTCTGGCAAAAGGCATATTCTGTGATAAACAGCCCCACCCTTGTGTGCTTTCCGGAAGAACCAGAATGTTCTGCTCAACATTTGCTGTTGTTTTTAGGTCTACTTGCCCGAGGGTCATATTTAATTTTGGTTTTTTTTCCTGATTTCCTGATTTTTCTTTTCTGGTGGTTTCTCTCTTCACTATTGTGTAGATACTCACGGGATCAGAAAACTTCTTTTAATCTTTTATCTATGAGCACTGCACGGCAGGCACCGAGTTTCTGCTTGAGATCCTCTGAGACCCTCATGTTGCAAAGAGCTCATTAGAGATCGTGTTTGTACACACCACCATGTGTCACAACACCGTTACCGTGGCAGCGTGAATTTATTTCCGGCCAGCCTAGTTTATTTATTTAAATAAGTTCTTGTATTTAAAATCTTGGAGCCCCTCTGAGACTGAGGATCGGTCTCAATCTCATGTGTTTGCCTTCCAGATTAAATAAACCATCTATTCACCCATTTTCTAACCACCTCTTCTAGTTCAGAGTCTGTCCTGGCAAGAAACAGTTGCAATGCAGAGTACAGCCTGGACAGGACTCCAGTCCACCGCAGGGCAGACAGATACAAACACAGACAAGCACACATTCACACCAGGGCCAGTTTTCCCAGAGGCCAGTTACCCTACCAGTATGTTTTTGGACTGTGGAAGGAAACTGGAATACCTGGAGGAAATCCACCTGATCATGGGGAGAACATGCAAACTCCACACAGACAGCACCCTTGTTCCAGAATTGAACTTATGCCTCGCCCGTTAAATTGTGGGGGAATGTAAAACAGTCCTTTTCAGAAATTTGTAGTGCATTTTGATTTCCCACTAAAACCATCCAGACTAGGACAATATTTGTGGGAAAATCATCCAAAGGAAATCCATTTCAATATAACAGGAAGTTGCCCTGAAATATTACTTTTAACAATAGTGTCAAAATAATAGACAAGTCCAAAATAAACAACGCACATTTGTACAGTACCATAACAATTTGATTTAACTTGACTCCCAATAACATTCATGACTGGGCACAGTTCCACTTTATTTATTTTTTTGCTCACACACTGGTAGTTAAATTCTGTTAGAGTTTACTTTCTAAGGGACAGATTGTGAAGAGGTGTGAAAAAGTAGAATTTTCTATAAAAAATGAACTGTATTACTTGTACTTCAGTTGATTGGAAGTGAAACTGATGTGGCTAAATGATTTCATGAGTATTTATCGCTCTCATTTATTGATTTAAAAAAGCAACAGTTGTCAAAGATTAATAATGCTTATGTTAAAATTCCTGCTGCTGACTCCCTTTACACAGTGCAATAATAACTTTAAAAAGAGAAAATTAATTAACCTTTACTTCAAATCTTGTGCGACATCTGTGTACAACTACTGTCCTTGTACAGCACATGAAAAATAATGACTGAAGCAAGTTTTTTAATTAAAAATCAAACATTTTTTATTGTGACATGCTGAATTTATTTGAAACTACATTCAAACAATTACCACAAAACCCCTTTGTGTAAAATCCCTTTTTACTTTTTTGGCTCCCTTAATATGGGTCTTCAGAAGAGTGCCATGAATAAACCAAATGTATTTAGATGGTTTGAAAATTGTAAATACAATTGGATGTATCCTACCAAATGTGGCCAGAAATATCTACAAACTTATGTCTCAATAAAAACTCAGAATCCTAGTTTTTTATGTCAACGTCAAATCAGGTTTTATATTTTCAGAATTTAGTATATAGATTTTTTTCTATTTATAAAATTGACCTACAAAGAAGATTCTTGAGAGAGGCAAAGAATTCTCTGAATTACTCTTGAATCTCAATTTGCTAGATCAAAAGTTCAAAATATACATTTGCCACTGAATACTCAAAGAGATCACGGGAACTAAAACCAATCTGCCAGATGTTTTGCTCCAGTGACGTCCCAGTGAAAGGTGGCACTAGAGGAATTATTTTAATTTATGGTGCTGTCACTAGGGAAAGAACAATTATTTGCCGAAAGGTAACATGAGCTGTTCCAATTCACAAATCCTTGCTTCCCTCTGGAATACAGCGCCTTTTACTTTTTCTGCACAGCAGTTTCCTTTTGATGGCAACAGTGTGGTACAGTGATTATAATGACAACAACAATAAAAATAATAATAATTGCTCACACTTCTATAGCGCTTTTCAGGTAAAGGGGACTCCCCTCCACCACCACCAGTGTGCAGCCCCACACATCAGCTATTAGCGGGGAGGAGAACAGAGTGATGAAGCCAGTTCAGTGATGGGGATTATTAGGAGGCTATAATCCATAAAGGCCAGGGGGACATTTGGCTAGGATGCTGGGGTAACACCGCTATTCTTTTTGAGAAACGCCCTGGGATTTTTAATGACCACATTACTCCAGTAAAGTCCTTACTTGACCTTTTCTGCTGTGTGAGTTACTCCACATAAGTAAGAACATCTCATTTAGTAAGAACATCTACAGTGGAGGACCAAGTCATTTAACAAAACCAGGAATTCTGTCATTGTTCTTATACTGTAGGACATATAAAAATGACACAAAGTGACAGTGACTGTCACAGCTGTTTCTTTATTCAGCAGTCTTCCCTTCTTTTTTTACTTCCACCAAAACCTGCTGTGCTAATCGCAATAACTTTTAAGTTTCCAGAACTTTAAACTTAGCTTTCCAGCAAAGGTATTGTCCAGATGACTACTGTAAGTTTCCAAAAGGATATTTATTAATTGGAGAGTGTTTAGTTCATTTGAGCTTTTGATGGCTGTACACCGTAATATGTGCCATTTCTATTTTTATTGTTGCAATAAAAAATTACAGTTGTGATTAAAAGGGATATCGATATACTAATGCTTGATCCAGTTACTACTGCATATCAGTATAACGATGTTGTCAGTGCTTGTATGTGATTTGTGTGACCCATGGCTATCATTAAGACATAATCAAACATCCTTTTAAAAGTTGTATATTATGCTACAATCATTCATACTGGGATATTTATTTTATATAACATAACATACTGAACTGTTTCCCTGTACAGAATGGACGTTTTTCTAATTCAATACCCAAAACTGGTATAATAATTTTAGATCTATCTTTCAGATTCTTTTAAATCATATTTTATGTTTCATCCATCAGTGTATCTTTTTTACTGCCTTTGCAGGGCATGCCATGGCCTTCATCACAGGCACATTTATACTGTGTTTTTGATGCATGAAAAGAGGTGTTCTGTTACACAGCCCTGGGCTTTACAGCCTTCAGAGCCCTGAGGGTGCAGTAGTGATACACAGTGCAGTATACATTTCAGCAGTGCTCTGACCGTGTGAAAACTTCAGTGCGTTTAGAGAGAAACGTCTTCGGAAGGTTATGGGTTATGAGGATAAGGAATGAAAAACACACAGTACTGTTTGTGCAGCGGGGTGTGCAGTATGTGGTAGGAGAATCGATTCATAGCTATCGCCTTTGTTGTCTCAGTAGAGGCAGAACAATAAAACAAGGAAGTTTTAGTTTACATTTGAACTTCCATAAGCCTTCACTGATCAAACTGTTTCTCGTTTCCAGGAAAATACATATCATTTGTGTGTTTTGTCATCCTCTTGACCAAACATCCTCTACCCAGCCTGTGTGTTGGGTAGTGAGAGGCCATGAAGGTTATACTGTAGAGTGGGCCTTGTGTTGGCGTGACAGTTGAGATACATTTGTTGTTATCACTCTGTTTCTGTGAGCAGGCTAGTATGGTAGTAGCATTATCACGATGTCACATGATCTTGTCAGCAAGACTGGGCCTGGTCAGTACTGGGATAGGAGACCTCCAAGGAAAATCGTGTTCCTGCTGTGAGTGGTGTCAGTGGACTAGAATTTCCAAACCAATACCCCAGTGCCATGTTAAGGCAGGGGCTCCCAGAAAGGAAATCCAGCAGGTTTTCTGTGTGTCTTTATATTGTCAATAAGTGAAGTATGTGGAGATGGCTAGATTGGTCCACTTATACTTTAATTTGATCCATTTAATACTTCTCCCAGGTGAAACACAGTTTACAACTTGAGTCACAGAAAACCTGCTTGACTCCATTTGTCATGTCTCTGGGGGTAAATGGGCAGATTAATACTACCAAATGTGGTAGTATTAAACCTAATCCCTGTATGAAGAAACGAGACTGGAAGAGTATGGACGTGTTTACTGTTTTGGTACACTCTTACTGAGTGGGGCTGGACATGGTTAGAGTATAAAAGGAGTGATTTAACGAGCTGGTGCAGTAAGTCTTATTCAGATACTCACCTTAATGATTAATCATTGTGTGGCTAAAGTAGACCAGGTAAAGGACTTTCTTTTTAAAGGTCTATTTCTTTTTCAGTTTTATCTGCACAAACTTCAATTTCTGTATTTATTTTCCTGCTGTGCTCATCTGTGTTGTCATCTGTTGTTCTCATGTTATTTTCGATTTAGCCTCATCACCTTGTTCTCGCTGGAAAATAAAACTACCAACCCGTTTTGTCCAACAGCCTCTGCATCTGGCTTATGAGTCCTGCTGAGAATTCACTGTCATGTCTTTTACAATGTAAAAGCTCGGTAAAAAGTAGCTCTTAGAAGAGACCTGAGGGTTGTGGCGGTTTGTGTTTTGCTTTGTCGAGATGACATGAGATGTGCCCTATTGATGTTTGGAAAAACCATGTCTGTGGGGGATTTAGTAATTGGAGCTGCTGTTGCTCTCAGCATAGTTCACAATGTACTGTAGCGGTGTAGAATTCTCCCACAGAAGAGCGGCTGAATGAAACACTTAGCTGGACATGTTGTTACAGCTAATTAGGCATCTACTTAGTGTATCTCCATCCATCCACTCTCCAACCGCTTTGTCCAAATCAGGGACGTAAGAAAGCTGGAGCCTATTCCAGCAAGCAATGGGCGCAAGGCAGGTTACACCCTGGACAGGACACCAGTCCATTGTAGGACAGACAGACACAAACACTCACAAACTCACACTCACACCCACACCAGGGCCAATTTTGCCAGAAGATGATTAACCTACTAGCCTGTCTTTGGACTGTGGGAGGAAACCAGAATACCTGGCAAAAAAGCACGCAAATTCCACACAGACAACACCCCAGGTCTGGAATCGAACCCAGGGTCCCAGCTCTGTGAGGCAGCGATGCTAACCACTGCGTCACTGTGCCACCCATTGGTGTACCCTTAACACCTTTATTGTCTTAATGTACAGTACATCCTTGACCACAGCAGAGCTGAAAGATTTGTGCTAACGATCCCTTCCATTTTCAGAAGGGCTGTGTCTTTGCTCACGTGCGGCAGGCAGAGCAGATGTGCGCTTGTGCATCAGGTGTGAGCCTGCCAGTTCTCCGTTGGTTTCAGGAGCAGGAGCTGGCCAGGCGCTTAATTTTCTTCAGTGGGAAGTCTGCTCGAGTCAGCTCATGTTACAGTTAGGCTTCTCCCTCGTCAGACAGGCGTGGAAGGAATCTGGCATCTCGCTGTTGGCGGGGACACAGAGGAAGAATGACCAGGGTAAATTACTTTCACACGCACTGTAAATAGGGGGTTAATAATTCCAAGGATGCATTAACCCTTTTTATGTGCCCAGTTTTCTTGTCAAATTCCCTTCCTGTGATTGATTTGCAGAATATTTTAATTATCCTATAACTTAACCATGACTATACCATACATTTTCAAAGTTGTGTATAGTCAATTGAATGTTGCGTTTCTACTTTTCACCATGGAATCAGCCTAGCTGTTCCTTATACCACACTGTGTTTTGTGCTGTCAGATTTTTCCATGCTTTACTACACTTTACTCCGCTGTTACCGTGGTATGTCACGATAAACTTTTGTAAGGAGAAAGACAGCAGTGAAACTTTATTTAAATAACAGAATTTATTAACAGAACAATTAACAGAATCTGACCGGTGTTCTGAGAGAGATTGTGCATTTTACCTCACATAAGCCTTTATAAAGTGGCTTTCAATCTATTGCATTAAAACTAGCAGTTCTTGAATTGAGTCTTGCTTTCATTTGTCCCAATGATATACACCCCACCCCTTGCATTGACATTTTATTGAATGACAACTGATACACATTTTTCTAAAATTAATATGTCTTTACGAAAACTTGGATGCTTATACTGTGTACCTTTATATGCAAAAGAACTTAAATGTCAACAAAAAAATGTAAAGAAAAAGAAAATTACTCAGATATGTTAACTGTATAAGTATTTACCCCCTCTGCTAAGGCAAACCTAAATTAATTTTAAATATTGTTATATTTAATTATATATTATATACAAACCTAAATTAATAGATTTAAATAATATGCATATATATTCATTTTAAAATGTGTGGATGTGTGTGTATATAGTTTGTAATTCATTAAAATTGGATGTTACTGGGAGTCCCTGAATATTTATGCAAGGCACTGCATATAGGATTCATGCTAGCAAAAAAAGAGCCACCGTTTCTTCCATGAGATCGTCAGGGTGAAAACAAGCTCTGCTCTGACACTACTGCAGTGAAGTACCACCATGATAACACCTTTGATTAACCCCCTTTCACCAACATCTTTTTTTTTGTGGTTTTGTTTTTCCCAGCAGAGCTTTTTGTTTTCAGCGTGGCATCACAAATGATCTTTTTTTGTTTTTCCTCACAGCCTTTGTTCAGGTGCACACTACAGAGCAGAAAGAGTCATTCACTGATGGTTGCTTGGGTGTCTTCTCATCACTACTGCCCCTCCAGGCTCTTGTTAAATTTGCCAGATCATCTCTCTGTGAACAGAATGCAATTTAACAGTGCCTTGGCTGTGTGCCTGTGGATTAATGTGTTAAATGGAACATGCTCTACCTGACCTTTTTAAAGCTTTCAGACTCACCTATCCATTTCGCTAACCCCAAGTATTGTCACCGTGATACTCAAACCTACTGAAGATTCTCGCAGGTTCCCTGACTTGTTTTTTTGACGTGTCCTTCATGTTTCACAAGGAAATAAGGCTGCATAGCTGTGACATTGGGAGCATTCTATATTTTATTCTCTCACTTCTGCGTCTAGATTATTGTGATAGAAACAGGCGTCAGGAGCAATGTTCCCTCTAATTTTTAATGACCTGTGTGCGCAAAAAGTGTCGAGCGAGCATGAGCAACTCGTCTTCACCAATTTTAAAAAGGTTCAGGTTCAAGGTTCATATGTTGAAGATGTCTTTTAATAAACTCACTTGTTTTTTAAAAGACATGTTTATGTAGTTCCCAAACATCCTGTCATGCTTCTTAAGTCATTCATAGAGTTGCTTTGCCATTAAGTTAAGAAAGAGTCCAAAGTGTAATATCACTGCGTACTGTATATAAAAGCGTATGTGAGAACAGTGTTGTTATTCTATGAACGCGTTTCATAGAGTCTTCCTATAGAAATAGTCTCTCTGGGTATTTCTTCTTTCTTCCCTGATTGACATCAGGAGCAATTCTCAATTCCAACTAGTTTTGCAGCTAAACTCTCTGCTGCAATTTACTTCCAATTTGTTAGTTTTGCTGCATAGAAGATACATTTTGAAGCAAGCAAACAAATATGTTTTTTTTTCCTGCAAATAGGATCCTGTCAAGACATATGATGGAAATTCTGTATCTCTCAAATTCAAATCACTAAGTCGCAGATGTAACAAGTAAATGCTATAGCCTCCTTAGATTTCTTTTATTTCCAATTTTATGTTCTAATGCATTAAACAGTATTGTAATGCAGCATATAAATGGTGAAAAACGGAATCATCTTCTGTTGGCAATATAACAGGAATAGCTTTGGAAAGTATGTGCAATCTGTATAAAGACACCTGGCTTTGGGTTACAGTGCATTTACAGAAGTGCTTCCATCCCAGGTTGACTGCTTTGCTGGAATTGGTACATTTTCTGTATTGCTTTAAAATTATATGGTTCTACACATCAATTAGGACTGGAATTCATCTGGCTGGTGCTCATTTGCACAGTTGTGTAGAAAATGAATGAGATGAGAAAGCAAAAGTGGATGAAAGCTTTTCTTTCACAACATGATGTGTAACAAAATGTTTTTTTATGTATCTATTATCTAGTAGACTTTCAGGATTGATTGTTGGTAATAAATCAATTAAGCAGATGCAGCAGGCCTTAAAATACATTTATGTTTTTGTAATAAAATCCTGTTTTAGTTACAGCATAAACATTTTTACAATCTGTGTGTGGAGCCTGTTATGCCTCATAGCTATTTTTCTTCTGCGTTAGTTTATTTCTTGGGCTTCAAAGAGGTTATGTCTTATCGATCCTCTCCTGAATCAAAGATCTACAATGAGCAAAGATCCTTCCTGGGTCAAGATATATTTTTAAACAGTTTTCTGGCTTTGTGTTAGTCATGTCATGTGCTTTATAGATTAAAGGATTAAATGAGTTGTCTTGAATATTGTATTAAGAGTTGGCTCCAGATTCCTTATCTGAAAATCCCACTTAGGCTTTTTTTATTCATTTCTTTTAGAGGTGTGGTGATAAATTAAAAAAAAATGAATGTGCCTGCTTTAAGAATTGATCAGTAACATCTAATTTTATTTTTCTTATTGTATCTTTTTCTAATTGTGATGGTCAGGAAGTATAATGATGGCCACGAACCTTTAAAAAAATCTGTTGATTTTGCATAGCAGTTAATAGCTGTGCATAGATGCATTCTGTGTGTGCAACAGACAGTTAAGCTCCAAGCTAAACACTGTCAAATCTGGAATCCAGACCTAATTGTACAGCATTTCTACATGAGTGAATTTTTAATATTTTTCTCTAAGCACCACAAATGCACCATCTATTTTTCCCTTCAAATTTTCTGCTTCATTGTAAAGCTTGCATTTGAATGTAGACAGTAAAACTTTTAATATCCACTGTGGTAAAAAACAATAAGAAAGTACCAGAAAGATCAAATAACTAAATGTACCCAGAGTTCAATATTCTGACTTGAAAATTGTTTGATTGAGACATTATGTTCTTACTATTTGAAATAATGAAGGAAAAGTAGAGCTGTTTAGTGGGTTTGGTCTTATGTCTCTGTATTGCTTCTCAATAGCACCATTCAGTGCAACTACTTTAAATTGGTTGTGGCTGAAGTTGGTTTAATTTGATTGAAGTTTGATTTGAAGGGAATAAGACTCATAAATTCTGTCTCATAAAATGACAGTCGCCCTCACAGCTTTTGTTTTGTGTACGTCAGATCAGTAATTGGATTCCTTTGCCCCCAAAACCCCTATTAAGAGAAATGTCTCTTTTGCAGCATACTGTACATACTGTATAGTACTAGGCATGAT
Organism: Atractosteus spatula; assembly: GCF_055471065.1. Taxonomy (NCBI): domain Eukaryota; kingdom Metazoa; phylum Chordata; class Actinopteri; order Semionotiformes; family Lepisosteidae; genus Atractosteus; species Atractosteus spatula. The sequence goes on along the minus strand of NC_142732.1, from coordinate 4,545,510 downwards.
TGGTTCTCTTCTCTGTGCAGTGTAACCGAGTGTTTTTTGAGAACTGACCGCTACACCCCAGGTGAATTGGCAATGTTAAAGCTTTAAGCAGGGTGCAAAAAATGCCCTTTCAATTATTTTTCTGAGTAGCCATTAAGAAGAACCAGCCAGAGCAAGGAACTCTGCAACATCTGGATTCCCGTGATAGACATGCATGCGTGCTTTAGAAACTAAATTAATGCAAGGGAGCGATTTTAAAGCACCATTAAGAATCTCGCCACGTATTTTCCTCATATGGTAAAGTGCGGCATTAAAAGGGGGTGAAAATAAATCAATGCTGCGTGTTAGCGCAGTGAACGCAGTCAATACTAAGTCGAGGTTCCCAGGAGAAGACTTTCTTTTCAACATTAAACATGCTCTGTCCCTATAAAGTAATGGGTTGTGACTGGGTTACCAGTGTGTCAAGTCAGCTTTTTTCAAATGCAAAATTAGTAATTTTAAGAGTTTTTGTTCGTAAGGTAAAAAGCCCTTAATACTGACTTTTTATGCTGTGTATTCCATTACTTAATTATCTACCATTTTAATAATTGTGTATATGTGGCATAATAAATAATGCCATAATAATTTATGGCACTGCTCTGAAAAATCTTTAAAATGATTACGTCCAATTCCTGCCCTAGTCAACTTTTGAACCCTTTTCCAGATTGTTTCTGTTTTTAATCTAGTGAGATACACAAGCATTTCTGCAAGGAAATCATCCTCAGAGCCTCAACAAAATTTAATTAAGCGTAGAGGGAGGCTTCTGAGCTCCTGACGATATTAATTACTCATTTGAAGTACTGACCCTCTGATCAATACACGCTACATGCTTGCAGGTAAAAGCCTGTGTGATGTATGGCGTTAAAGTGCCGTCTTCAGCATGATACAGTGAAACACAAACCAGAGGCCAGAGGTGGAAACGACGAGGAAAGGCATTTGAAACCATTGACAGGGCAGAAGACTGAGGAAGTTTGGGACTAGCCGCCCAGCCATGCTGTTGAAGCCGATACCCTGGCCTCTTTCAAGAAATGACTGGATGAGAGCGGGCGATTAGCTGTTTACTACCCAATGGGCTCGGTGGGTCGAAGGGCCTCCTCCCATTGGTAACCATTGTGCTAATGTGGGGAATAACAAAATCAAGATCCACAAAGGAAAATGCAGAACAGCACCAACATATCCTTCACTTGCATTGCTACCTCAGCAATATATTGGCGAGTTGTAGCAATGGCCAGTGTTAAATATTGATTTCTGTGAAGGCCTGTGCAACAGCTATTCAACAGCTATTGACTGCTTAATATGTCATGCAAATGTAAGCACAGCCTTTCTAGATAATGAAGGTCAATGGGGAAGGCAATGTACCTGCCAATTAGCAGGTAGGTTTGGTCTCTGTGATAATGAACTGTGAGGCCACATGTTAGAATGAAGGTGAGCAGTCAGCAGTCAATCATTGTGATAACAAACATTTTGACCCCACCAGGCTTTATAGAAATTGCAGGTGATTGTTTTATTTTTATTTGGAAAAAGGCAACACAGGCCACGAGATATCGAGAACCAAACAAAGGAGGTTATGTAATCAATAAGATCATACCATGTATAGCTTTTGTCATGAAATGCAGGGTGGATGAAGCTGGCATCAGTGCCCACTACAGTAGAATGAAACAAGAAATTTGCAGGATTTCTGAAACAAATGGATTACGGCTAACAATTTCTTATGCCCGCTGAGTGCTGCAGTTGGCTTGCTAATAGCACTTAAATTGTTTGGCCTATCTCCATAATGATATAGCTAGGCTGCTCTGTTGGAGTCATTAGAGCAATTTGTTTGCTTTGACACTGGCTATCAGCAATTTTAATTTTCCGGTAAGGGCCAGCTGAAAGATTCCAAGCAGAAGTATTATAATACATCATTTTCTGTCTGCTTTTTTAATTCAGGCATTCAAATTCGTGTTACCTGTAGTGTCATTGTGAGAAGGGGCCTTTACTGTGCATTTAGTGCTGCGCATTAAACCACATGCTGTACGATTAAACTCTGTCTGCACATGGGACGGACTCGCAGATACATGTGTATGGGGTTGTCTTCTTCTGATGGGTGAGGCTTTTAATCTTCATGGGCTCAGGAAGCTCTCTTGATCCTAAAGCATTAACTGAGAAAAATGGGGAGAAAAAAAAGCAAGCGTTCAATCTAAAAAACCTTGAAAACAATTAAATGTCTCCAAGGTGTTGGTGTTTAATATTAAAATGTTTTTTTTTTCTTTTCTGCTGCAGGATAAATTTCATTAGGTGCTGTCCTGTGGATAAATCATTATGACAGACTTTCTGTCACTATAATTTTGTTGCTTCCAAAGTTAAGTCACCTTCAGAAAAAGGTGAGGGGTATTGGGTTACAGTGGGAGAGTGATATCAGAGCTGATGGTCTGTGTCGGATGTGCACACCCTGCACGGCAAACTGGCTGGCTTTGAGGGAAGAAAAAAAATCCTGTTGCTAGGGGAATGAGGAACACGTTAACAATCAAGTTAAGAGATGCTTTCCATAGCCTTGATGACATGTGGCGAAATGGCAGATCATAACATTGTGCCATTAATTTAATTGTGGCAGAATGGTGTGCTGTCAGCATGGTTAAAAAGGCTGCTACCACAGAGAAACAGGCCACAAAATGTAGTGCAGTTTTTGATTTCGTAGAGGGTAAGACCACCTCCCAAAATAAAAGCTAAATTGTATTTTCTGGTAAGTCACATGATGTGAGGCGTCTGATTTGATTACACGCTCTAGTGGAGAAAAGACATTCTCCATCCATTTATTTGTTTTCTAATTATGCCAACTGTATGTATCCAATAAAGTGTATTAAAAGCTGCACATTCCTAAGCCTTTGTTTGGGATGTGAAATGGGGAAATGTTGCTCAAAGTAGTAATAATCTTCTCCCAGGGCTCTAAGGGACAGTTCATTTTCTGTTGGCTAATTAGCTTCTAACTTTGACAGTCATAATGATTAATGTGTTTATCATCAAATCTCAAAATCCTTCTTTCTTGTGTGACAAATCCCTGTGGCAGGGGCTTGTAGTGCAAAAGAATGTGCTCTTTATTGAATTGTTTTTTTTTTTATTGGTGCGCCACAAAAGAGATACTAATGCAGTCATTGAACTTTGAAACGGCAGTAAACGTGCTTGTGGTTTGTGAGATGCCCACAATAAATGCCATGTGCTTATGGCACTGCAGTGCCCTAATCAGAGCTCTCAATTACCCTGACTGCCTTTGAATTCAGATACTAAGGGAGCACAAATTGGTAAAGACGGTGCCTGAGGTTCAGAAGGGCGAAAATAAATATCCTTTGCTCCTGATGTTATTTCACGAGGTGCGTGATGAAGACATATCTGGCAGCTCCAGGAAGACATTACTCCCCTTCAGCTTGATCTGCCAGAAGAAGTAGTTTCTCAGTTGATTACGCTGGCTGGGTATTAAGGTCTCGTCTGAGAACGCTGCGGTTGTTGTGCGGTTGAGAGCGATTGTGACAGCAGCAGAGAAATAAATACTGTGGCCACTCTTGGCGGTGAGTCTAGGTGGACAGGAAGTGGGCACTTATCTGTAGACTCCCAGATAACACTTGACTACAGAATACACGGGCACAGTGGCCCAGATGAAGTGGAGTACCTGGCTGCTCCCTAACAGCACTGACCCATTGCCTTTCCACAAGGGCTGCGTGTTCTGTAATGTGAGTGATTGGCCTGCCCAGTGGAACAAGGGATCAATACTAGTTCCACACAGCAGAATGCATTTGTCTTTCCTTATCTACCCTGCAGAGGCCTGCCATAAAGAACGCTGGCCCAGAGACCCTGGGATAGAAATTGAGACTGCTGGCTGAAATTACACGGCCCTATCTGATCCACAGGCACCCTCTGCCAGGGAGACAGATTGCAACTGGAGGAGCTGGAGCAGTAGTTTTTTTGGGGGGGTGGGCAGCCAGGACACCTTGCATACAGATCACTGTCACATGAGTTAGATACTGTATGAGATGCGCTGAGATATGACAGTGACCTCAGAAACGTGATCATTATTTGGTGTTGGTAGTGGCTGTAGAATTATATATTTTATTGCATGTACAGTACCATTACAGACAATAATAATACACTGCATTTTCCTACTAACCCGTGTATTTGGTGGATGCGGTATACTGCTAATGAGTTCACCAGTCCCTTTGTACTAAACCCTGTTTTATTAAAGATACTCTTTTGCTAATACGTGTTGAGAGAGAGCTCTTCTGGTGTCGCATGTGCAGCTACGTCTAAGATAATACAGTTTGTCCCTGAGGCAGGCAGGTAGGCGGCCTGGTTGTGTTATTAAGTTTTGTACTTGTTGTTTTCACAGCTTTGAGAATGATAAAGGGATGGGTCCTGGCAGAGAGAATTTCTTACCTTCCATTACAGCTAGGAGAAAGTCAGCCCCTTAACTGGCAGAGGGTTGCATTCTAATACTTTTTTTATCAGTATAAGCATAGTATTGGTGAAGTATAATGGCATAGTTCTTATCTTGGTAGCTTCATTTTCTAAAACGTTGATAACAACCGTAATCTTCTTCACCAGTAGAATATAATGCTACTGTATATAAATCTGACTTTTGAGGACCTGAGCTCTGGGGCATATTTATTTTTAACCACATGGTTCACCAAGGGTGGCACGGTGGCACAGAATTGCTGCCTTGCATTGCTGGGGCCCTGGGTTCAATTCAGGACCTGTGCTATCTGCGTGGAGTTTGTACTGTATGTTCTCCACAGGTTCACTTGACTTTCCTCCGGGTACTCTGGCCCCCACAGTCCAAAGTCTTACTGGTAGGATAATTGGCATCTGGGAAAACTGGCCCTGGTGTGAGTGTGTGTCTGTGTGCCCAGCGATGACTGGTGTGCTGTCCAGGGTGTACCCTGCCTTGCACCTGTTGCTTGCTGGGATAGGCTCCGGCTCCCCCGTGCCCTCGAATTGTGTGAAGCAGTTAGAAAATAGATGGATGAATGGATAGAGTCACCTTTTGAAGGGCGTCTAAATTGCAGTGCTCAGAATGGAAACATCTGGCTCAGAGCCAGCAGTTTTGTGTCACGGGGATGCTGTGGAAGCAGGTGGGTTTTTAATTGTGGGCGCACTCGGTAAGTGAAGAGGGGGTGCGGGTGATCATGCTGCCAAGAAGAGGAGGCATGTGGTCCCTTGCAATCATCTACTCTGGATCAGAGCTCTGTGTCCTGCCTGCCCCAGATGTGCCACAGTGATTCTGCTGCCGTCTGAGTTACAATCTGCTTTTTGTACAGCACCCCTCCTCCTCCTCCCATGAGGTTCACTGTCATGGCTTGCAACCCTTTTTGGAGGAGTATGGTGGTTGCCAAGAAACCGTAAAGCCTCGTCACTTTAGCAGTTTTGGCAGCCTCTGTCCGCTACAGCTGATATGCACTTTCTTGTCAGTACTCCGCAAAGCTGCTATAGGTAAGCAGCCCCCTTTGTTTGTTACAACAGGATGCCCCACATACAGGAGCAGATAATAGGAGCACTTCAAAAGTCACTTCAAGCCAACACTTCCCTGTGATGCTCCGATCTGGGGCTACGGGCCATATCTTGTCAATTTCGTCATGCTCTTAAGTGTGCTGCATGGTGAGTTAGGCTTTTTTTCCTTCTCAAGAGCACTGAACTTTTTGCACAGAGGATCCCTGGTGACGTTGTCGATGTTTGAAGCTGGGAATCCTGCCTTGCAACTAAAGGCTCCTTTTACACATCGGATCCCAACTAAAATATCTTCTGATGAGCTCTTTATTGATTTCATTGTTCTGAGACATTGGCCCTTTGGAACACAAGGTTGTTGTTTTTTTCCTGAGCGTATTCAGCAATAGAATAGGACCTGTAGCTGAAGCCAAGAATCTTGTGTAGCTGTGACACAGACTAAGATTGGATTGCATGCATAAACAAAGCTGTAACCCAGGGGGAAAGGAAATATAATTTATTGCCTGTCACCTTTAGGGATCGTATGTTTTTAAATGCATTCATGTTCAAAATCAGAATGTAAACCTGATACATGGTTTGGTGTGACAATAAAAGAAAAAAGATTAGCAGAGAATATATGATTGAATATTATTATATTGGTGAAGTATAATGTAAATAAATCGTCATGTGTAATTCATTAATGAGAAAGCATGTTTGGAGATGGTTTGGGACAGTGAAAACCTCCTAAAGAAACCAAACCTAAATTTAGCTCTGATCAAATTATCCAGAGTTCATGTGTTGTATTCAATATTGCGTTCATTAATGAACTTGTTCTTTAATGATGTTCTGTCAGGAACTAAATAGACTCACAAGGCCAATAATAAAATTAAAGCTGGTATATTTTTCATGCAATTACTTGCTCTACTTAGGGGAATTCAGTGTGGTGACATTCCACTGGGCTCTCAGTCCAATCAATGAACTCTGCCTTTTAATAATCTGTATCAATAATGTATTCACTATCTCGTTTGTCTTTGTTAGATCAAACTTTAAGTTAATAAAAAATGTATCTTGCCCTCTTGTTACTCATAGTTAGGGCCTTTCCTTGACTGATCGGTGTTAAAACAAATCGAAAAAGAGCAAAGGGCCTCAAGTGAAAATGGAGTGTTAGCTACAGCTCGGAATATTAGAACTGATGGCTGGTACAAGCCATTTCTCACAGTGCTTGTCAAAGCAGCGTGTGAGTTGCCCTTTGGGGTTAAATGAGAGTGTATTTCAAACTAAAAAAAACAACAACAACAACAACAACAAAAACAGACAATGGAAATACCTGTCTGTAATATGACAGGAATGAAATTCTCTATGCCCTGCTATGGACTGGCGTACATCCAGGATGTACTCCACCTTGTGCCAGCTGCTTGCCCCGCCATGACCCTGAACTGGAAGTAGTGATGAGGACGTGGCGGGGTGTCCGTGGTGATACGGTAGCTGGGTGGGTTGTGCCAATAGGTACCGGAGTTCAAAACGAAGAGGGCAGTTTTGCAAAATGGGGTATAATGCTTTAAGGATTTACAATAACTGGTGATTGCAGCCAATCATTTTTAAGGATATGAAAAGCCTTACTTAATTTAGTACTAATTAGTAGTGATTGTACTGATAAGTGAGTTATAATTGGATGGACAGATAGGTGGGTAGTGAAATAAAGTTTTCTGTCTCTTTTAATCCTTTGTCTGCTTGGAACTCTTTCAAAGGTTAATGTCTCTCCGTTACCGAACTGCTGCCTGACCCAAAGGCTTTTATTTGGGGGGGGGGGGGTCTGGCTTTTGGCTTGTCACAGTCAATGACTTTAACACTCGTGACATTTATCTTAAAAGCAATCCACTTACTGAGATTCCCCAGTGGCCCTGAAGCCCTAATTCAGTCACACGTCACACACTTCTTGCGTTTTCCCACCCTGTACCTCCTAGACAGTCAAATGCGGCCTAAGGTGCGTCCAGATTTGGATATTTCTGCTGCTTGTTGTGTTGGCTTCCTTATGTAGAGGTGCAGGACGTCACAGTGCAGTTCAGCAGAGGTTTGAAATTAGTTTGATTTTGTGCTGAACAAAAGGCCGTTTCCAGAGAACACTAAAGAAGATACACACCAGGCGTATCTCTCATGCTGCTCTGAATTCAAGCAGGGTTGAAGAGAGATTTATAGTCTGGTTTCAGCTCTGGTCGCCTTGTGTTATTTCCACGAACGCATGTTAGTGAGTAACCCTTGCATATGCATTATAACTGTTTCTGATATTTCTGCCTTTCAGTTGTTTCAGAAATGTCGCATACAGCAGGTGTCTTTTTAAAATGCGCTCAGGTCGTGCCAAGAATGATGATCCCAGGCAGGGTCAGGTTTCCACACTTAATTAACAGCACTGAACTCTACACTGTGGCTGGAAGATCTCCTGGGAATCTGGTTCACCAGCACGGATGAGTGTGGAGTTGGAGTTGAGAGCTGTGTGCCAGAGTGGTTACCTGGTCATTGGCTAAAAGATGCCAGTTTCAGAAGACAGCAAGCAGAAAGAGATATCTGCTGTATTTCTGTTGGGAATGCAGCAAACATACTTTTCATCTTGCTGACAACGCCATCAAAGCTGGAACGAATCGGGATTCCTGGCACGTTCAGGTCACCGTATCGCGGCCTTCGACTTCTGGCAATTTGTAATTGATCCATGTTAAACACGCAGGACGAAGTGTGTTTATTTTCCTCTGGCAGTCCCTTAATCTGTCCGCCATGATTGGAGTCCTAAGAGCCTGGTGAATAATGCATCACAGCGGGTTGTTTGAAGAGATGTGTTCCCATATCTTATGAATGGGAGAAGCCTAAATAATGGATTAATGGAAAGCACGCTGGTTGTTGGCACCAAGTCGTAATGATGGAGAGCTGCATTCAAATGTGAATTGACAGAACCTTTGTTCGAGGTTGTTTTCAATAAGAAAAAACAGTATCGCCAGAAGTTAGGCACTTCTCTTTGTTTTACATCATGAGTAAAAACTGAAAAGAATCCACTGTTGTTTTTTGTCAGACGTTCATTTGGACAGCAGTCGTTTTTTCCAAAGGACAAAATGATGCCATTTATATAAGGGCAGCCAAAATCCCACGGTCAAATTTTATTATTACAAATAGTAATACCTATTAGTGATAATAAATCCTTATACTTATATAGTGTAATGGGGACTCCCCTCCACCACCACCAGTGGGGAGGAGAACAGAGTGATGAAGCCAGTTCATAGATAGAGATTATTAGGAGGCCATGATTGTTAAAGGCCAATGGGAAATTCTGGCCAGGACACTAGGGAAACACCTACTCTTTTTTGAGAAATTAAATGGGATTTTTAATGACCAAAGAGAATCAGGATCTCAGTTTTATGTCTCATTTGAAGGATGGTGCCTTTTATAGCGTTAGGATATAAAAGCGTTAGCGTTATAGGCATTAGGATTCACACAGATCACAGGGTGAGTGCCCCCTACTGGCCTCACTAACACCTCTTCCAGCAGCAACCTTAGTTTTTCCCAGGAGGTAACTGACCAGTATCATACCTGCTGAGCTTCAGTGGGTTGTCAGTTGTGAGATGCAGGGTGAAATTGCTACTGTTGGACTGCTCATAAATACTGTGACAGACCTCAATCTGCTCAAAGAGCTTTTTGATCCTGTCTGCTGTACTGTAGTTGTTAGCTTGTTGTTCGTGTGGGCTATTAGTGCTGTTTCTGCTGTCCACGTTCTGTACTGTTATTTGTTGTATCCTGAGAGTGCTTGTCTCTGTTACCCCGCTGTTCTGTGGTAAATATTTACACGGCGAGAGAGTGAGAGCAAGTTTTGTTTCCACCAGGAGGATGTTTGTGTTAACCAGATGAATGTCAGGAGGAGACTGGAAGGCAGTGGGGACGTGGGATCTCTTCGTCTGGCGTCCCGAGAGAGCTTTCAGTTTGTGTTATAAGGCAGTGTGGATGCCAGTAGAAACACTAGTCAATTTCAATCATATAAAACTGTCCTGCTGTAAAGAAAATTAACAGCCTTCATATACACTGTATCACCTTTTCTGTATGAATCGATCTTGAGATGAGAAAAGGGTGAGATTTCTTATGGGGAATTAAGAGTGAAGAGAACAAGCTGAACAACAGATGTTCCAGGAGGAATGTAATAGTGACAGTAACACAAATGCTTTAGAGGCGAAGATAACGTTTCTCTGTTAGTTTAATCTAATTCAGAAACATGTTATTTTAGTCAATTTATCCTAGTGAGTCAGGTTGTTTTTTTTGTCCTGGGACTGTGGAGGGTTGATTTTCTTTCTGATGTCAAAACCTGTCCCAATGCAGAATTTAAAGAGAACTTAAGAAAGCACAGTTTCTTTAATATATTTAGACTTTATGTGTTGTCAGGTTGGGTTCTGTCCCTAATAGGGCTGTGTGATTTGTTCAAAATGGAGAGCTTTAAAGTGCAAAATAAAAGAGTCTCCATTTAAGATTTTATGTGTATTTAATATCAGTATTTTGTCCTTTACTTTTTGACTTTATATAGTAGGTTACTCAAAATGTACTTTTTTTCCACCTGATACAGCTGACAGGTTTTCCCCTGGAGTCCCATCACCTGTACAGGAATTAGTGGCGTCTCAGTACTCAGTACACGTTCACCTGGTGCTCCTTCCTGGATATGCAAGTAATAGTGTGAAATATGCTAATGTAGGTCCTTTTGAAAATGAGAAGTTATTGCTGACTGGTAGCGCCTAAGCACTGTTCCTCAGTTGTTGCTAAGAAAGGAGATCTGAATGCTGGTTTTCCCTTTTCAGTGCTGGGAAGTGATTTTAGTCTTTCCGCATTTCATTCACAAAGATTCACTGAAATGTGCTGGCTGTCCTTCCCTCTCCTCCTCAGTCGCTCTCAGAGCCTGGAGTGTGAAAGGGCTCTTTTCCCCTTTGTCTCCCAGAGTTTGCCCTCACTCCCACAGTTGTACTGTGAATGTAGGAGAGGGTAAGGGAGCAAGGCTTTGTGGAAGTTTAATGGGCCGTTTCAGATGTGCATCAGGGCCTGTGCAGGACATGGGCCTCTCGTTTGTTAGGGGACATTCTGTTCTGACACATGCTGTCACGGACACACTCTTGGCCCCACCAAAGGGTAATTTGAATCCATTTATTTCAACCTACACAAATGAAACATGCCAAGGGCAGTGTTGGCGAAATCAGATAGTTTAAAATGGTACCTCATTTGATAGCTTGCTGACTTTACATTTTAGAGACCTTTCACAAACACAGAAGTTTCACTTCACCGCAAAGTCCTTGGTTTGCCTCTTGTATCCATGTGAGGTGAAACACTAATATCTATCAGTTCTGCATTTCATCACTGCTGATGCGATCTTGGATTCAAATGTTCATAATACCATATAGTAATAAGGAAGCCCTGAAATTAAGTTGATTTAATTGTGCCTATGGAGTGCAAATCATTTTTATGGTTTTGAAGCATCAAAGACGTTTTAAAATACCAGAGAATTTTGGAATAAAATAGCTACTCGAATTAAACCTTAGCAAATGTACCGCTGAAGCGAATTCTTGCAGAGTCGAGATCTAATGAGGAGAGGGGGGTCTGTTTTCTCTTCAACATGCAAGCCTACCTCATGGATTTTCAGCATTTCATTGAGGGTTGTCAAAGCCATCCGTCCATTTTCTCGCCTCTTTATCCAGTACAAGGTCACGGGGGAGCCGGAGCCTAGCAGGACACACCCCGGACAGGACGCCAGTCCATCGCAGGGCACACAGACATGGACACAAGCACTCACACACTCGCACCAGGGCCATTCTTTCTAATTAACCTACCAGCATGTCTTTGGACTGTGGGAGGAAACTGGAGCACCAAGAGGAAACCCAGACAAACACGGGGAGAATATACGACGTTGAAGCAGATAGCAGCCCAGGAATTGAACCCAGGGCCCCAAATTGTTTGACATTCCCATTTTTACAGTACCCCTAGTATTTTCCTGATACTTCAGTGAATCTGCTCCATCCGGGAGGTGCTTGAAGAAAGCTGAAAGACTCAGCGCTTGCTGGCTTCGATGCATTATGCACATTATTCCTTCTGAACAAAGCAGCCCCAGTGAAAAAGGAAGGATGGAGACCAGAAAAGGGGATTCTGCTTTGCATAGCAATAGCCCAAACTAGCTGCAAGTTGGATGAAGTCATGGACTGGCTCTCCATCAAACATTTAGTGAATATGTGGAACCTGGTCTCTTAGCACCATGGCTAATTGTATTTTTGAAGAAAATGCAGATGCTATGCAGTTCTCAGCTATTTAAGCTCGAAGACACTATTTTAAAGCCATTCAGCCGCAACAGAATAGTTTCTGAATCAACTGGCCAGTGTGAAAGAATGGGATTCTCACGCGGTTTGGGCTGTCTCGGAGTGTGTGACAGGGATTAACCCCCGTTTGAAAGAACTGTTGTGTTTTATTGCTTTTACATTGTCCCTTTTCCAGCCCCGAAAGCAGAAATATTTTCTCTGGCTGGTTATGTGAGCTGTTTGCCCACACTGACAAGCAGAAACACAAGACACCTGAAACACCTGCACCACTGTTGTTTCATGTTCCCTGCAGTTCCACGTGATCATTCTGTCTTTTAAAAAGCTACAGGGGTGTAATAACTATATAAGAAACATTTTCATTGGTCTTTCTCTGTGGAGAATAGCACACGCTCCTCAGTATCTTGTTTTGCAACAGTCTCTGCTAGGACGAGCCTAGCCCAGGTGTACTTGTTCGTCTGTGGTCTGTACCACTGCCTTGATCCCAGTGACACCGGGCCAAGTTTTTGATTCAGGCTGGTAATTATGAATTACTGTATGTGGCATTTTCATAAAATATGTTTTTTAACATTTCTGGTATCCTGTCTGTTTTTCTGTTTTCTGGCTTGTTCAAAATCTACGAGCATCCTCCATCTTTATCAGATCTTGAATATATTAGAGCAAAAAAAATAACTGGATTTTGTTGTTTTCAAACATCCATTGTCTGACATTTTTTTAAAGACTCGAATGCACTAGGTTTGGAATGGTACAACGCTGTTAATTAGCTGTGGACCAAGACTCACAGTATATATTAAAGCTCACAATTTTCCTTGTCTCGCTTAAAGTGTTAAAGTGTTAAAACTGAATTTGAAATATTGGAACAGATTTGATTCAAAGGAGGTTTCACACTATTGTGTGATAGTATAATGTGAAAGCAGAATTGAAGCCTGCTGCTAGCATCTCCAAAGAGGCAGGCTGGCATGGTAGTTGGTGGGAAAAAATTTTATTGAAATTTTTATCGAAATACTGAAAACAGTCTGTGTAAGAGTATTAATGGAATCTGCTTTTGGTTCAGTACATAAAATCCACCAGGTTTATGTTCCACCAGGTTCTCATAGCAATTACATTAAATAGAGATAACTGGAACTGCCACTTTTGTCTGTATATTGTATTTTTCTTTACACCAATGTGAGACTTGCATTTCCTCCCAAACCATGATAAAGATATCTATTTAAACGCATTGAATCTCCACTTCAGATGAAGGTGGTTTATGTTGTGAAAAATGAGAATTCTAAAATTAAATGTGTTTGTATCAAGACATTCCAGGTTTTTTTCTTTAGGAAGGAGACAAAAAAGAGGTTTTTATCGCTAATCTCTTCAAATGGGAGAAATGAGAACCTCATAAATCAAGTCCTGTTTGTAAAAGGTTACATTTTCATGTTGGGGAAAATTTATTATAGGATAGCGCCAAATAAAAAAGTAATTATCCTTTATCATTAGGCAAGGAAGAGTGACATAATTAGGTTTTGTTTGAAGCTTGATTTGGGCACCCCATCCACTGGGATGAAACATATCTTGGAATCTTTTTAAATTTAACAGAAAATGTGTTCATTTAATTTGTGAGCATCCTGGAATTGGCTTATAGCCAGGCTTTGTCTTATGCTGTGGTTATTGATAACCAGTCCTCGCCTTGCACTGACATAGACTGCTATCTGTCAGATCACTCCAGGTGTCAAATGAAGGTCTTTCACTCTGAGGATAGTACAGGCCACGCACATGGCAAAGGGGCCTGAAAATATTTGCATGTATAGGCAAATATTTATTAAATAAGTGATCTCTGTGCATGTTTTACTTTTTTATGTATGTACAGTACATAAGTATCCATATATACATAAAAAGAGAAACCATGCACAAAACTAATATTATTTCTATGAAAGGGATAACAGCCTTTTGCTACAGTACCTCAACTATTAAAGCCCCTTCTTGTGGACTGATCTCTTCAGAAACTAAGGCTAATAAGTGTGTCAGAGCACTGTGTTTTGTTAATGCAATAGTATTTAATTAAAGCAGTGCAGTGTAAGGTTTTTTGTCACAGAATCTGTCTGATTTTGCTGATGTAAAAAGAAACAAAAATGAAAACTAGGTCCCATTTTCCCCTGGTTATTCATGCTTTGAGAACAGTAGTGTGGCACTAGTCTGGGAAATGTGTTTGCGATCATCTTCTGTGCTCCGCGCCATCCTTCGGGATGGAAAACAGGTGGCAGTAAACACAAATTAGCTGTGTCACACTGTGCATTGAGCAGACTGTCCTGGAGAAAAGCACTGTGACCAGGGATGGAGCGCTAGGCTACGTCCCGGGAATCCAGCAGAAAGGTTTGATATATTACTGTTTCCAGTCTGATGTAGACCGTAAGTGAAAATAGGACGGTTCCTATCACCAATCCAATTACCTGCCCTCTCCCTTCTTGTGGGAGAAGGCGCAGAAACGCACTCAGAATCCATTTACATGATTTATATGAAGACTACTGTGTGCGGTTGGCAGAATTTATCTTTTATTTATGAGGACAAGGCAGTAAAGCACCCAGATGTTAAGCGACGTGGGGATCTCATCTTCCCAGAGTCATTTTAAAGCTATAAAACAACACAAAGAGAATGGGAGGAGGTGCCACATTCCTGCTTTAATTAGAAACATCTGAATTTGCTTAGGCCTTTGCATATGATATTATTTTAAGCAGGACTGTGTGGGAAATTGTTTTATTTTCTTTTTAAACTTCATTTAAAGACATTTGTGAAAAACCTCAGCAAGACCCCAGTGCATTTAATATCACGTATCAGAACAGTTGAGAATATACACTTTCTTTCCTTGTCAGTGGTTGTTTCAAGCCTCTTCTTCATTATAAAGTTTGATTTTGTTCACCGTCTGCTTTACGTTACCTCAGAAAAAAAGCAAATATGTTTTAGCTAGTAGTGTCTATGGTTATATTGCACTTTCTTAGTACAAAAATGTTGGTTATTGTAACAAAAGAAAGACATTCTATATTTAAGATGGCAGTCACACTCATGATATTTGCAGGCTCTAGTTAGACTGCAGAAGAATGTCCAAATACAATACTATGTGTAAAAATAAACTGGAATTGCTGCAGGCTTTTAATAAAGCTTCTCTTTCCTTAACTTATAAAACAGGTTTGACCTTTTCACAGAAAAATGCCTTGATCCAGCAGTTGCTTTTAAAGACATTTCCTCACCCCTTGAAGGAATATTGGATGGTAGCAGGTTACTTAGGATATCTTCCTCTGCTTCTGAATTCATCAAAATCTTTTAACGTTTTATTCAGCGAAATACAGCTATCCCAATAAAACTTCATAGCCGGGGGGCTGCGACCTTAATGGAAATCTCTTTCCTGGGTTTTTATCAGAGCTACACAAGGAAGCACAGATGAACTATAGCGTTTGGAGGGTGAAGTTTAATATTGGTCACCTTATTATACCCTGAAACCACTGAAAACTAGAATGCATGTCATTTATCACTTGAAAGGCCATGCTTGACATTTTAAATAAATACAGTCGTTTGGTGGCAGTAGTGGAGTGGAATTTCAAGCATCATCTAACCAGTGCAGGTTATTTTCTTATTACACTGCTGCATGTAATTACTCTCCAACATTAACGGCATGAAATAGGAATTCTCTTTAGCAGGAACACTTTTGTCTTTCTTGTGTTTTAAGGTCCCACAGAGACCAATGCTTTTTAAAATACTCTGAGATGTTTATTGTGATGTACTTGAGAACAGACCAAGACAAACAAAAGGAGGGAGCTCTATACACATGGAGTTGTGGGTGTCTGGAACAGGGATTCCACTGAGGTGGTCAAGGCACCATTCCAAGAGCTCGATGTTTAGATTAAACAAAAGTTACAGATGAAAGTTTAGATTCGCTTTCAGCAAGATGGACCGAATGACCTCCTCTCATTTGAAGCTTTTCTTGTCTTCTGTGCTACCATTAATCAGCGGGGCGTTAAAAACCTTAATACCTTAATAATTCACTGCCCCATTATAAAAACACCATCCGACGGCACAAGCAGCAGCAAGGACTGCAAGAGTCACTTTATATTTCGGCATGTGATCCTTCCAAGTCTGTCCAGAAGCTATTTTGGCAACTCCTGTAGTCTTTTCTGAAATAAGCTCTGTATTATTTCCAAGAAACATAGCAAATAGATCTCTATTTCAACATAGGTTACAGTACTTGCTCTCCCATATTCTTCTACCTAACAGCTAATTGGTTATTAATTAATGAGGTTCAGAAACGGGTGGGACTGACACAGTGTCAAACTCTTCCTGACATGAATCCTAATTGATGTGCAAACCCATTCATCGAGTTGCACCAGGTCACTTCAGTAATAATCCTATCATAAAGAATTATGAAATCCTGCTCCTACTATTTAATAACTGTAATGAATGTAAGCACATGTTCAATTGAAGGCCCAATAAGCTTGATTAAGAAAGAGCTCAGTAGGATGAAGACCTGAGGAGACTGAGGTGCCCCTGCACCACGATGAGGAAACCCAGATCCAGAGTCCACGCGATGGCTGGGTTTTCCTTTCACATTAAATTGAAGATTATCCCAGTTTCCCATAACTACCATGCTAGCTCTGCTACTGCCGAGTTCGCTTTTTTGTTTTAACTGGGCGACATCACTGTGGCAGAAAATCATTGCGAGTGTGTTTTTACCGAGCTGATAATCTTGGTGCTGGATCTCATGTAATGACTTAGCTGCATTGCTTCCCATAGTAAAGTCTTCAGAAGTCTACAGGGAAGATTTTCTGTTCACTTGTGGGTTTAAAGTTACTGTAACCCAGTACAGCGGAAAGTACCGTGATTCTACTTTTAAAATAAAAGTATTTCTTGAAATTGAGTCTGTGAATTGAGACAATTTTTTTAATGTAAAAAAAATGTTAAATTCCTAACGTGTAATAGTGGTCTTTTACTTTGTTTACATAAAACAATTGGAGATTTATTATATGTCTTGGTAACAATATATTTTGGCTGTAGTAGAACTTGCCCTTGGCACAGCCTTAGTGTTTACTAAACCTTTTGTGCTTAAATTATTCAAGAGGACCGCTCTCCTATTAATGACTCGCGCAATTCAGAGAGACAAACAAAGAGCTGATTTTTCATACAGCAAAGACATTTCCAGCTGTGGGGTTTCCTGTGCCTTAATTCCTCTGTCTCAGCACATCTCAAAAGACTTCAATTTCATCTCCCACTGTTTGCACTGAGATTAGAGAAGGTCATTTACATTTTTAGTCCCTTTGTTTATTCCAAAACCAAAGATTTGCCCAGTAAAGTAAAGAAGCAAAAATTGTAGGAAGGGATGTTCTCCTGAAGTGGAAATATAAATGGGCAAGTTTAAAAAACAGGGCAAAGGGGCAGACGCTCACCTACTTACAAAGACAGAGAGGGAACAGGTTTGTGAGTGTGGTACACTTGGAATCTTGTCAAGTCTCAGCCTTTCTGTGTGACTGGTTTTGTTTAAAATCAATTTGTCTCAACCTCCAGCCAAGAAATAAGATCTAGAGAGGGAGAAGGGAGGTAAGATGGAGCAGGCAGGGGAATTGCCACTGTCCAGGCTTCCAGGGAATGGCTCAGAAACATTTAGGGGTTCCACTGATTTGGGGGAGGGGATGGTATTTGCCTTGACTGGTGACAGCATGAGCTAAGCTGTAAAATGACACACCACATTGTTGCCAAAGTTGAGGTAAGCACCAATTAAATGCATGCAAATTAAAAAAAAATAAATGTAATAGTTTTCTGTGATTTTTTTGGAAGAACAAGCAAACATTAGGAGTTCTGTATTTTTAAAACAAATGAAATATGCTTTTATTCTTCAAACAAGTGCCTTGAGTCTTAGCATACTAATCAGATGGCACAGAGTGTGAGGCACGGGGAGTGATGGAGGTACTAGCTGCTTGTGACCAGATTGGACATTTTTTATTAATTAAATAAGGATTACCTTAAATTATTGATAGCCCTGGGTAAGAAAAATGCATTTTTAAAAACTTCCCTCTGTCATCACAAACGGTTAGTTCACCTTATAAAATGGCTAAATTGCACTTTGACAGCCAAAGCCCAGAGCCTGGGAGACACGTTACATAATACAGTTTGGAAGAGATTAAAAATAGAATGAGGATTTGCATTTCTTGCACATTTGTCTTAATGCAGAAATAAAGCTGCTCTGGCTCTTCCACAAGCATGTATAATTATGTAATTATAAGCCTTATACCATAATAAGCAGCTGAAAAATGCAGCAGTCTCAAAATTCTGAAAAAAAAATATATTTAGACTTCTTGAATTCTCGTACAGCGCTATGCAGAAGGATAAATGTTAGATCATTCGCATTTCTTTTGTCTTTTCACTCAATGCTTTTCATTCTTCATGCAGAAGTAATTCTGTGGGGATTTCCTATTAAAATTAGATCTGATTCTGATAGATCTGTATTTTGTATTGTAGTGCAAAATTAGCTTTATGGTTATGGTTGGGCAGAGAGGAACAAATGATGCTCATGACAAGGAACACCTGTCAATGAGTCAATGAGATGTGATTGGTGATTGTAATTGACTGGCTATGACAGCACGTCACTGGCTGCCCATGTATAGTTTACCTTGAGTTGCTGTGATCAGGTTGTCTGACCAATGTGAATTAAAGCTCGTTAAATGATGGGCTAGCATTTCTGCTTACCCAAACTAAGCGGTACTAATCAAAGTTATTCCGATCGCACAAAGTGGTTGAGACCTCAGGTAAACTATTAATGCATGCCTGAATGTGTCCTCAACTCCTGTTTGTGTAAGAGTGTAACCAGTGAGTGTGTGGATGAGAGGAATTTACCTAATGGCAAGGGTCACAGTCACAAAGACCGCACTAGCTCTTGTGCAGAGAAGTAGATTGAACCCCTCCGCCCTGCCCATCACAGCTGGTCTAGATAGGTTCTCCAAGTGGCACCGCATGGCACTTTGGCAGGAGCCTGGCACACTTTTATCATCACATCCTTCAGCATGGGGGTGCCACCTCCGGCAACTTGAGCGAGGCGGGGGCACTGAGCATCAAGGCGCATGGAAATAGCCCGGCTGAATAGGGAGCTCACCAGCACACTGGTAATGCAGATAAAATGGAGATATTAGCTATTAGCCCCCTCAATTAAAGACACTGCTTATGGTTCACTGGCTTTGTTGCCAATTAGCTAAACAGACGTGTTTTGTTTAACAATTGGGCTGCACTGCTTTAGTCCTGGTGCCCTCATATTCCTGTGATGACAAGTTTGATGGGTGCCTTTTCCTTACACTAATGTCTTATCAAGGAGCCCGAGATTGCAGGTACTGTATGAGCAGCAGAAATGCATTGAAGGGTGCACAGGTTTTTAACTCCAGACAGTACATAGATCTGGAGTAGCATTGAGACTGCCACCCAAAAGGAAGAAAATGTTTCTTGCTGCTGCCCTGATCCAGCCCTTTAAACTGTATTGACCTTTTCAACCTTTTGATTTGGGTCCTTGTTGAGATCAATTGAGATTGTCACTGCAAATTCTTTGACATCGTTCCCAACCAAGCCAAATCACGGTTTCAGCGCTGTGTCTTAATGATGCAATTGAGCACAAATGTGTTAAAGAGAAGCTGTACCTTCAAACACTCATTATAAGGCTAATGAGTCCCACTTTCATAGAGTCCAATAGAAAATGACTGTTTTAAATTACTCTTATCTCTTTTTTTCTTGACAACACTATTAATTTATTTGCTTAATTCCCTTTTTATGTTGGCACTAATCTCCCATTTTTAGGTGTTTCAGTCGTAATGTTTTTTCCCTTTACAGTCGCCAATTATTTTATGTATGTATATCATCTTATTTATATATATTAACACCCAATTTGGAATCACCAATTGATTGTCTCAGCTCATGATAATAACCCCTGTGCCCACACAGAGAGAATGAGAAAGCACAGACAACCTTCTCCAGCCCTTCAAGCCTTCAAGCCATTTAGTTTTAGACACTGATTGGAAGATTCCCTCGCTGATGTCACTGCAAACCCAAGGGCTTGTGGGAAGTCACAGCAAGGGGTGTGGACTTGCCATGAGCCAAGAGAACCTGGGCTGACCAATCACAGCCCCCTCCCTGACAGCCCTCAGCCAATTGCGTGTCTTTGCTAAGGGAATCCTGTTCACAGTTGGCTAATGACCTGCGACACGTGAACCACAGAGCTCAAGACGCATTTATCGGGCTAGTTCTCACAAACCACCATCTCAGCCTTAAAAGGCTTGATAACAAATGTTGAGAACATATCAATTCTCCTTTTAAAAGAGAAAAATATTTTCTGAAATGAAAACTAGTGTTTAGTATTTGAATTAAAGAAATATTGTAGAACTTTGGTGAATGTAGAAATTTAAACATGTTATTTAGCTACAGCTGAACCAATGTTAAGAATTCCATTTGGTTAAGCATCTGTTAATTGGGATCTTTATTAACAAAAGATTAATGTCCCGTATTATGGTAATTCGTTTTACTTGGCCTTTAAAATGATGGAATAACTGAAGCCTAGTTAGTCATTATTATCGAAGCCCAACAAGTCATTATTATTGGACAGCATGTACAGATGGGACAGAGTTTTATGATAATGTCCTAGAACTGGCTCTACTCAGCCCACCAAGATGAAAAGATTTACAAAGGAGGTGGTCAGCTGAGGTGTTGAAGTGAGGTCTTATCCATGCTTAATGAAGGTCAGAGCAGTCTTTAATCTTTCAAGCAAGGCAGCTCAGCAGTTCTGTAGGTGCAGAAGGTTTCTATTTTCTCTGCCTGAGCTGTTAATTACCCAATTAAACTCATTATTTGCTTAATTGGATGAGCCTTTTTTCCAGTGCTTAAGACTGCTGGTTTAAAGAGGCTTATAAAAGCAGCTGGATGATGGCCTTCAATGGCTAGAGTTGGGTAACTCGCAATTAGATTCAAATTTCATCCCGAGAAATCTTCAAATTTCAATTTCAGCCTTTAAAAAAATGAATGATAAAAATTGTTTTATTTTAGAAGCAGATTAATTGGATTGCCCTCAGATTTTCCTGACCGCTTAAGACACCATGTCAAAACTAACTCTATGCTAGCCTTTAACCTCTAGGATAGAAGAAACAAGTATTGGGTCCCTATCCCAGCTGTTACTCATCTTTTCTGGGTTATCCATTCAGAAGATGGAACAAGGCTGGGTTTTCCACTGTGCTCATCTGTGCGGAAGAGCTGTACCAAGAAGAAACGTAAGGATATCACTTGCTGCACGTGCTCCTCGGTTCCCATAAAACAAAACCCGGCGCACCTTTCTACTGCTAGGTTACAGATGGTTGTGTTCCCATCAAAACGGCTGTTAAATTCTAATTAGAACCAAATTAGATTGAAAATGCAATGAGCTGTTCGTGTAGAACTAGGAAGCTCAAAGTAATATTAATCAAGGTCATTTTAAAAACCTGCACTTTGTATGTAAAACCCTGAGCCCGTGACGAGGAGGAGATCGTCGTCTTTCACGGCTCTTTGAAGCCGCAAGGGAAGGTGTTTTGTTGGGGAGCAAGATGTTTCGGAAGGAATCTGTTGTAAAGATAACGAGGTGTCTTAAATCATATTGTAGCCTGCTGGGATTATTCTGGTACCACCGTAATTGGATTCTTGTCCCTTCTGGATTTTCATATCGTGCTGTCACACACCAAACAGTATTTTACTTTGAAAATAAGGATCGTGGACAAAAAATAATAACATTTTTATTATGATCCTTGATGTTGAAGGAAGGGGAATAGCGTTTGGGTCAGCAGTCTAGTCCAGTTACACAGCCAATGCTGACGTGATTGCAAAGTTTGTTGTTTGGAAAAACGCACATTGCCTTCTAAAATGACTTGTGTCCAAAATGAAGAGATGATGCCACTTAAGAGATGTGCTGTAGAGGGAGTGATAAATCCCATCAACAACTGCCCCTGTTGTGTGGCACTAATCCATTGATAAATTGGTCCCTGAAGATGTTAACCAGTCTTTGTGTTGTTCAGATAAAAGGGCAATTATCATGGTAATTTGAAGCAAGAAACCTTTTCGCCATTCTTGTCTTCTGACAGCCTGTGAAGGAACATCATTGAACTGACAGTGGAATGGGAGCAGAGGCTGTATAATACTTAGGGATTCCTAGCAAAGCTAAAGCATTCATTAATTTAACGAATTACTATATTTGGTCTAACACCAGCTTCTTTTTTAATCAAATTCCGTACTCCCTAGTCAGGAGGTTTATCCCACTTCGGACAAACAGCAAAATCCTTTTCATGCTTCTGATTCTTCTGTGAAGGTTTAATGGTTGCTGATTTCCTGCTTTGGCTCAAAACCCAGTGCCTGTTGCTGCAGAGCCGGAGCCATAACCACACAGCGTTCGAGTTCTGCGGCTGACAGCCACTGTAACAGTTACTTGGGAAAGGTCGGCTAATTCATAACACTTGCCTACTGAGATGAATTTACAAAGAAGTTAAAAAACATAACCACTTTAGCATCTTGCTCTTATTTACCATTTTACCAGAATTTTTAAAGCCCACAACAAAGATGTTTAGTCTATGATCAGAGCCTGGATTATTCCCAGGAAAGAGAATGTCCTGGATGAACTCATTCAGTAGGATCTAACAACTGCAGCAGACACACGCTGGAACCCCTAATTAAATTTAAATATATTAAATTGTGTTTTAGTTGCAAACGTCTGGTCTTACATCACAGCTCCTAGAAACAGATTTCTAGCCTTTATGGAATATTTTGGAATTTTCATTTTCTTTTGTACAATATTTCTGTATTTTTCTTGGGGCAACTAATGCAGAAATGTTAGTCAAGCATAAGCAGACTGTAGAAATTTGCCCTGCCTGAAGCTTTCAATGTGCTTTTGAAAACATTGGCTGCCTATATTGGCAATAGGAGCCAATGTTCCCTGGAATAGCTGGCTGTGGTTTGCTCTTCTCCAGATATTGTGTGACAGAGCTTGGAGTTTCCCCCACTTTGCCTTTCCCTGCACCTTTGTGCTCTTTCTCTGCTCTCTGCAAAGTAGATTTTCTTCTCACACACAGCCTTTACAAAGGTGTCCGATAAAGCATGACACGCAGAATATCAGTTTGATGTTGTCGAAGGCAGACTAGGTGTGTAAAATTAAACTGTCCCGCCAGGAACGTGAGGAGGGGACTGCCCGCTGATAAAGGCCAGGTCAGACTCATTGACCCAACACAGCATCCGAGATTTCTCCCATGACCTTGCCCTGGAACTGGAGCTCTGGAAGTCTTTCTGTCCCCCTTTTCATGTTCGTTTTAGGTGAGGCCAAATACTGCAGAACTGCAGAACCAGAAGATCCACACATTGCATTATCTAAAATCATGGTAAAAATTCAGACAGATCATGGTCGTTGTGAAGTGGCGGTTCTGGAAAGGGGTACGGTACATATTGATGACGTTTTGATTAGGACTGGAATTACACTGGGGAGGCACCAACTCATTTAACATTGCAGAAATGAGACTGAGCCTTAAGTTATGAGCCTTGAGTTATGAGCGAGACGAGATGAGCTGTGGCCACTGGAAGAGCTGTGAATTTTAGAAAATGACAAATCTTTTTCAGCCCATTATCATTGAAACTTTGGATTCTCTCAAGATCATGGGGTATTTTGATCTACTGATAAAGGGCTAAGCCGCATACTATGTTTAGCTAAACCAGGTACGAAGAGAGATGGCTTGACATCTCGTAGTGTGCAGTCTTCTAAGGCACGGTGGGCATGGCCATCTGTGTACCATAAGCAACAGTTGTCTTAGTGTTGATCACATTGCTTCTCATGTCTCTCAGCACTATTCCAGTCTTCCACTTTCTCTCTTGAGCTGTGTGGATGGCGCTCTCTGATGTCTGAGGAAGAGCAAACATGAAGAAATCATGCTGGCTCTTGACCAGACAAGGAAAATCATATCGTTTTTCTTTAGTGGGCTAATGGGGTTTGTTCAGGGTGAGAAGAGACTGTTTTTCAATAATATTAACAGTAACAAACACCATCTTGTATTTATTGGGTGGGGGGGGGGGCTTCATTCTTAATGTGAAAGAAATCAAAGGATCTCTTGGTGGAAGAGACTTTAATTTAACAAGAAAACAGTCCATTTATTTAAAACGAAAGGCACGTTTCTCTTGGACTTCTTTTAACTAAAGAGTTTTGATTCTTTGGTGAAGAATCCATTAATGATCTATAAGCTACTCTGAAGAATATCAAAGGCTCTCTTGTGCATTCCAAGTCCGATTCAATGTTTTTTGTCTCTGTAGCAAAAGTGAGATTGATTAGGCCGCAATGTTTTAATGCAGTAACATTAAGCATCCAAGAAGCTTATGTTTGACAACATTGCAGGTACGTTAATCGGCTTTTCTAGCCTTTAAACAGCAACAAGATGGGGCCCTAGAGACTTTGTTAGCTATGGCCATTGAGATCTGTCATTAGGCATGTCAGCTGGTCTCTTACTCTCTCACATCGTAATAAAGAAAAGCTATAGTACCATGGGGATAGCTTGCTCAAGTAACAATGAATGGGTGCACATCCCATAATTCCTCTGAAATACCTGATAGTGGAGCATAAACATTCAGCTATTTTAATCCTTGAACAGTTTGACCTTACTTTAATTTATTTTATTACCTCTGCATTCTTACCTTGTGCTAAACCTTTTACCACGTTGCTGACTGGTTTGCTTGAGAATTTCACTTGACTCACTCTATAAAATTGTAAATGAAAAAATATCTATTTTTAATATGACCTCATTGTAGTGTGGCATTTTTCTTTCTGTGTGGCAATTGTCAGGCATCCCCATTCACCACATTCCTGAATACTGTATATATATATGGTGGAGGTTTTACGTATTGTCAATACTTCAGATGCAGATGTTTTAAAGTTACAAATCAAAGGATCCATCATCTGTAATTACTGGCTCATGATACTTCATCTATCCACAGAGTTTAGAATTTCCTCCGAAGAAAGGATTTCTGCCTTGTGCATGTATATGTTTTGAGTAAATATTTTCTGAAAACCTAAACTTCTCAGTCAGTTTTAGAAGACCATAAGAAATACCCAGACATTCCTACGTTCTTTCATTTATTATTTTCCTGTCCAAAACTGATGGAGGAGGGAAAGAGCTGCTTGATTTTTAACTCTCATGGGGATGTATTCAAACAAAGTTGATCCAAAGCAAGCACGTTGCATGCACTGAAGGAATCTCAGCCAGTCTGTCCCAGATGAGGCAACCTGTTTCATTTTTCAGGGGGTAGTGGCAGCGGTGATCCCATGGGGCCGGGAAATGCAGAAATATCATTGGGCCCCACAATACAGAAAGGGAGCCACATCTGCTGTGAAGCTGATTTTCAGATAATTAGCAGTAAGAAGGTAACGAATTGTCAAAACGTAACCATTGTGATGCATTACACAATGCTGATTTTACTCCAGACAACCGCATCTGCAAGATGCATCACAGAAGCCATTCAGGCTGTGATTAATTTCACTTTACCTCTCTGATATTGCTCTGCCGGTCTCTTCCTGAGGCTCCTGCGGTACAGCGACACTTGGAGCTTTTGTTCTCGCGCTGAAGACAGAAGGTGCTATTTGTTGAAGAGGTGCTGTTTTATGATCTAGGGTTTTTGGACGTTGCCGAGCTCTGGAGGGTGGTTATTTCACATGGATGCTGTTTGCTCCTGCTGAGTCCTTGGTGCTTCTGGAAGCAGGAGGTGATGGTTCTCATTTAAGGCTAGAGCCTCCAGATCAGGAGTCAAGAGGAAGGAAATGCTGGAGGGTCTTGGCTTCATTCTCAGATCGCCATGGGGTTCTCACGCTTACAGAAAGAATTCACAGCTCTGCCATAGCAACATGAAGGAAAAACGTTCCTTTGATTAATGAGGCATCATAGTTAACATTCTGCGCCGACTTGCCAGCCTGCGGTCATTGTTTTTTAACACGTATCATTTCATTGTCTCAAAAAAGAAAGGTGTCTTAAGGCATTCAGTGGTCACCCATTAACATGTGACCTTTCAATGAAAGGAAGACTAATATATTTTTAACGATGAAAATGTATTTGTGGAATGTCAAGAATAAAATAGATCTTGCATCATCTGCACCAGCCTGTTCAGTTTGCATCTCCCCTGCAGAGTAAAGTACTTCAGTATAAGCATTTTCCCAGTCTTTCCGTGTCTTCGGAGAACTTGCTGAAAGTGATTTGGAAGCTATCTCATCCTTCTGGCTATGTGACTGTTCATACTTTTCTCAGACCAAATGTTCTCCTTTCTAGTTTGCTATTCTTTCAGTCCCTGAATTTTTAACTGGTTTATCTAGTCATAGTTTTCTGCCAATTTAGTTAAATTAACAAGCATTTAAAATTACATTTTAATCACACACTTTTTAAAATTTAAAAGCCAAAAGATCATGAGGTAAGTGTCCTCGACCAGTTTTTGCACAGCAGGGATTTCAGTGAAATTATTTTGAAACAAGTGATTCATTGCAAAAAGACTGCTGTTCAACAATGAGGATTTTAACTTAGTGAATTTACTTGCCTACCGCTCTTTGGTACATTATTAAAGAACAGTATTTATCATTTTCTTTCATATCTTTCTTTTGGTTTCTATTCTTGTGCTTTCTAACAGACACATACGCAAGACATTAGCTGTGGTCTCATTGCTCATTTGTGATGCTGTGCAGTAGCTGTCGGTTTAAATAGTGTCCAAGAGTGGTTGCACTGCCTTGCATTGGAAACCAGAAAGCAGAAATAAAACCCTATTTTTCGGAGAGCAGGATGTAAGATTGAGTTCTCTATAGTGCAGTAGAATGGAGCTCGCGCTCGGCATATGTCAGGGAAAAAAGCGCAGCCAATTTTCGCAGCATGTATGCTCATTGCTACTGGAGTTTAAAATAAGTGGGATGTTAAATGGAAAAAGCAATTAAAATGATAAGTAGCACTGGGAGATAAGTGTATTCTGAAAGACTCCCACCCAAAGCCAAACTCTCATAAGCCTGTCACTAGGAGCCACGTCGAGTCTCGTTTACAAGTCCTTTAGCAGCATGAATTTATTAAGCACTTTCTACAGTCTGTTTTCACTGTAATAAAACTATGAGCAGTAAACAAATCCCCTTTTAAGGCTCCCATTACAAGGTAGATATATTTTCCTCTAGTGTGGGCAAGATACCATTATGAAATCGTCTTGTGTGTAGCATTGTCCTTATTTGTTCAGAGGCCATGTGATGGTTAACAGAAAAGTGAAAAATCTCCACTGGTGGAGCAACTAATAAAAGCGACTTAATCAGAGGCAGGAACACATGCTAGTTCACAGCACCCTGGAGACAATAAAATGTGTCTTTGTGCTTGGAACAGCCTCCATAATAAAAAGAGGAATGGCTGAACGATGAGCACCCAAAGCTGAACTGAAATGCAGTATAAATATTCATCTGCAGCTCTAATGTACAAGAGGAAGCACATAAGCTCCTAATAATCCACATCATCTTTGTCGTTTTCATTGAGAGGAGAACGCACCATAAGGCAGTCACACCTCTGCGGTCTGTGTGTGTTTTTGCGTGAGATGAATTAGCCCGTGTTTCAGTCCGTGTATTGCGTGCTGCTTCAACATTGCCCCACTTGGCTTAAAGATAACATCAGACCCAATTGAGTAATTAACCTTCTGGCAAATGAGAAATCTCCCCCCTGCCCCGGCACACTTCACTAGAGGGTGTTTGAAAGCTGGGGAAAGATAGGATCTACTTTTGAAGGGTTTTGAGAAAAAGAAAAGATGGAAAAATATCTCATGCATTTTAATAAAGGAGAAAATGTTATTTTGAAGGAATCTGAGTAGCCTTTTAAAACGAAAGGGTCTTGCATTTAACTCTCATGCCGGAGTCTGCATGAGGTTATGTGTGCACGTGGTCCACGCCGAAGCCTCTCCTGAATGACGGCGGCACGACAGCACGTCTTTGGGAAACCGAAAGATGAATTATGCTGCTGTTGCCAGATTTTTCATTCCACAGACTGACCGCGCGCTCGTTGTCAGCTCTCGGCGGCTTTCAATACATCTTCCCCCTCCTCTGTCAAGGTCAGCAGGCTTTTCACATTGGAGTGAGTGATGGAAGGGGGGCAGAACAGGTTGTATTCCGCCCCAGAGAGCGTCTGAGCGCCTTTACAGTATGCTGCTGAAAGAAAGCATTGTTTCCTAAAGCAGTGTTTTATTTTTTTCCATAGCTTTTGATCTCTTGTAACACACTGGGATCCAAACAGCTCAACAAAAAGGTTTTTCAGTGCCTCCTGGAAACATTGCGCCAGGTACAGTGTGGTTGCTGCACCTTGCGACTGTCTAAACAGTCCTGTGCCAATGCAGCTACTGTGCAGAAAACTGGGTAACAGATATTTTTGTTCTGTGCCTTTTTTGTTGAAGCTTTTCAGAAATAACCAGCTCGTCTTGGCTGATGATGCTACTGTACGTAGCCTTTTCTCTGAACAGTGTAAATGACCTATTATCCTTCTCCATGCTGTTATAATGTTGATCCTTTTATGTTGGCAACCACAAAAGTTGTTCGACTTCACTTCCACGTGCTTGCTGAACAGTCGCAGCTGGAGTCGGCCTCTCGTTGTAACAGTTCACTTAGAGCAGATAGCCAGCTCTCTCTCCCATCGGGTCAGTTAGAATGACGGGTAGCTGCTTCTCTGAAACAGGGTGATCCTTTCATGTGCAGAGCTGTCTGTTGTTTTACGGTACATGTGTTGTTTTTTTTCAGAAAACCTAAATCACACCAGAGGCTGCCTCGCCCTCTGTCACCCAGAAAAATAAAGCCAGAGAACCATTGCCTTGAACACAATTGCTTGCTGTGAATTGTGCTGATTGTGAAAGTAACTGGGTGCTTTCATTCGCTGCCCCAGAGGGCTTTGGTTCCATACAAACTATTAAGAGGAGACACATGGCAGTGTCGCCCGTGTAAAATGCTTTCTCACTGGCTACAAGGGCACGTTGTCTGCTTTTGAATTGCCGATTAATGCTTGAATTTTTTATTGAAGCATCTCTCTGTCTCTCTCAGTATATGTGGGTGAATAGCAGTACTTCAAAGCTCCACTGAGGCTGCTCATCTCATCCCTGGGCCTGCCTCTCTCAGGCCTCTTCCCATGAATTATCCATTAAAGTGGCAGTACTGGAATAAATGAGTGTCATCACTCTTCAAAGACTTGTACAAATGTGCGAGAAAATAATGAAATTAGTTTTGCCACGAAGCGTCTCCAGTCCCTGCCTGTTCAAGGGAATCAGAACTAGGCACTTCATAAGATGTGTGACTCGTTTATGTGGACTGTGTAAATTGTGTCATTTTGGAAAGGGTTTAAGACTGAACACCGTCCTCAGGAGAAGTGGAAGAAAGCATGAAGTTTATTCCAAAATGTGCGAAAAGCAGCACCTCACTTTGTACAAATTGTCAGGAACTGGTGACAAACAGCTCACTCCAGATCTCCTGCCATTCATGTTCATTACTGTTTAATATCCAGTAGTTCACTGATTCAGATTTCACAAAGGTGCACCTACAGCTACAGCTCTATACTGTACATTCATCCGACGCAGGGGAGAGGCAGAATCTGTCCCGGCAAGCAACGAGCCCATCCGGTCCCAGCCCAGTCCATCGCAGGGCACACACAGAATCACACCAGGGCCTATTTTCCTAGACACCAGTTAACCTGCCAGGTTGTCTTTGGAGGAAAGGAGCACCTGGAGGAAAGCCACACAACAACGGGGAGAACATGCAGGCTCCGCGCAGGCAGCACCCTGGGAATTGAACCCAGGACCCCAGTGCTGCGAGGCAGCGCTGACCCCTGTGACACCGCGTCGCTACCTTTCATTCAGTAAAACTGAGACTGTGAGCAAACTGAAGTAGCTCGTGGGACGTGCACATTCAGGCGCTGATTAGCAGCAGCTTTCTGGGAGTCTGAGTCTGTTAGCCCCGCTGATCTTTCTGTTCTTAGGGCGACTGCTGCGCTCTTTTTCCCAGTGAGCGTAAGACTGCTCTTTATAGGGATCGTCTTAATTGGCCACCGCTGAAATATTTGCGCAACTCACGGCTTAGGAGGTGTTATTTGCTGCAGTTTTCTGCGGCTCCCTGTGTGCTCTCATTATTCATCTGAAACATGAAAGCTGGTGGTGTCGGTATCTGTTGAATTTGTAATCATAAGCTGTAGTGTTGCCTTCTATAGGGAGATAATGGACCACCTGCAGTTCTGTGTCAGCTGGTTAAACACTTGAAGAGGGAACCCAGCAGCTACCTTTGCAGCTAACAGGGAGGTATTGAGAGGTCAGTGTTAAGCACTCAAGGTAAATATGTTTTGCAAAAATATTTGTGTTGTTCTTATTGAAAAACAACAGAAGATTGTTCAGAACAAAAATGTGTTCTGACTCTGATTTATAGCACTAAACTTTAAATTCACTCACATTCCTATTGGCAGTTCTCACTGAAAATGAGTTTTCCGTATAGTTTCTTGTCTGTTACACAGTATCATTCCTTTAATTTAGTCTTCTGGAGCCAAAATATCTATAAAGTATTATCCTGTCAAAACTGGCACTGATATTGTAATAAAGATCCAAATCTAGGAACAGTACCTTCCTTTGTTTTTAGGTGGGGCAGAAACGTAGATAAGAGTTGTGTGTGATCAGGTTTCTGAATAATGGCCAAGCCTGATAATTTCCAGGTAGCCCTGTAAAGGGCATGTAAGTTATCAATTGTTCGGCTTTCAGAGCAGTCAAGGCAAAGAAACGTGTACTTCACTGTCAAATCAAGATTTTCTTCCAGAATTCCAAAACCTGCATTCAGACAATAGGATTAGGGAGAGAAAAGGACTGCACTTACTTGAAGTGCACCGAATCAACACTGGAGACAGGACCGTGCTGCAGGTCATTTGCAGGCTGAGTGAAAAAGCTGTACAAAAATGGCTTGTCCAAGGCCAAAATCAAAAAACAGCCCAGGGACAAAGCCGTGAGGACTCAAGTCAAGGAACCGAAGGGAATCCAAAAAAATCCAAAACACAGTGAAAGCACAAGCAAACAAACAAGAGAGTAATCCAAAAACTGAAAGACAATCGCTGTCAAAACGAAGAATCTCACAGAATATACACCAAGCCCAGGTGAAGGGCTGAGCACTAGGACAGAGCACCGTACTAAATAGTCTGGTGTTTAGTACTGACAGATGGAATTGATTTTCTTCCTGAATTTGTCACGGCAACAGTCTGATGGACAGGTCTGTCATTGGTTGTAGCATGTGCAGTGTAGTTACCAATAGTGCAGTGCAAGTGGGCATGATAAGGATATAATAGAATAGGAAATTAACATGAAGGTATCTTTTGCCATTCAGTTACTGAAATATATACTGTATTTTGTTCATTGGCATCAGAGGAAAAATGACTGAAGTAACTGAGTGTATCAACTCAAAACCTTGCACATCATGTTGCTATAAATTGTTTTTTTGTCCTGTTACATATGGCATCAGTCTCCAGGAGCAAATAGAAATGCCAAGGTCATTCCTGTGTCAGCTCCTGTGTGTTACAGCTAATCTCATTTTTTTTCTGGCTCTTTGTTACCATATTTCCGAAGACTGACTGGTCCTATAACTGTAACTGTAGTTATATAGTTTTAAAGGGTGTTTGGTGAATCACAGGGACTGAGGGGGGTGACTCTTCTATTCTGCCAAGTTACTGTTCAGCAACATAAGCTGTTAAAAAATGTACTTTAGGGCAGATAATCTGAAAGGCAAACATTTTTTGTTCTACCATGAAAACCTTTTTTTAGACCAATGCTAACTTTGAAGTAAACACAGAATTTCAAAGCAACCTACACAATCCTGTGCAGGCAGGTCAATGTGGGTGCTGGTTTCTGCTGTCAGAAAGTTCCCCCTGGTTCTTCCGACTGATGCAGCACTGGACAAGACAAGTGTGAATTTAACACCTTTGCAGCCCCCCGGCTCAAGAATGGAACCAGTGTCTTTGTTTTGATTCCAGAACTAAACGTGACAGCTCTGGTGTCTGCCTCCTGTAATGGGTTTGACTTCAGGGTCTACGCTCAAACTTAGTCTTTCTTCTTTTATTTAGCCACACAATTCAACACAGTCAGACACTCAGGGAATCAATATATCGATCAGGATTAAAACAAACACATACCTGTCCAACAAAAGGATCTTAGATTGCTCTCAGTTCTGTTGTAAATGGGTGTTGGACAGGGGACATTGTTCCAAAATACATACAGTAGGGATTCAACCTGTCTAGTATAATATTACCTATAAAAATAATATTTTTTGTGTGCTTATCCATTTACAAAACGAGTGTACCCACTCCCCTCCCATCAGATGGTTTGTCCTCTCAGTTTATATAGTGCCCTTAATATACGCACTAATGAAAATAACTCCTTAGTTAAAGCGAAAAGCACACTATGTGTCTGTAGAAAAATGAAATATGTCATGGTGACAGCTTTTGCTAGCAGTGGCAGAATAATCATCAGGCAAATATTTTAGCCCAGATCCTTTGAGAGGCTTACAATTATGCCAGTGGGACAAGTGTTCTTTGCCAAACTTAATTTATGATATTGGAATTGCCTTTCCCCACTCACCCATTAAGCCTTTAGCAGTGACTTCAAAATAAGTAAGAATAATTACTAGATATTGTTCTATAAGAATCAAATACAGATGATTTTGCCTTAACAAACTGTAGTTTAGTGGCTCACCTACTGTAGGTAAAGCAACATGAAAAGACCTTGTGGTCCACAATGGATGTGTATGTTGGCACTGAGCAATATCACACATTAATAAATGGCACATTCCTTGCTTTAGAGCTACACTAAATGCATGGCTGACAGTCTGCTGACAGTAAATATTGTCACATTGGCATTGTGTGAGATGCACAGACTCTGCGAGGGCCAAGGTCCAGGTGAACAAATTCTGCAGGCTCTTAACGCTTTAATAATGGACTGCTGTGTCTCTGAGAGCCAGACCGCATTGCACTGCTTTTTCAACTGCTGTTCTACAGTGTGATCTACTGTCATGCAGAGAGTGCATGGCTAAAAAGCAATCATGGTGCTATATAAGTCATACGTTTTAATTGATTGTGTTCTCTCCATAGTGTGAAATGTGATGACTACATAGAATTTAGACTATGTAATTGGAGAAAAAAAAACTAAGAGCGTAGTAAGCCTCATTTGTGCCTCTTGTGAAGGATTGAAAAAAATCCATTGTTTCCAGCGGAGACCTTGTCAGTGAGAGCTTGCTGTCTGTTTGGCATGGGGCACCACTCAGCTCTGGAGCTGTTCTGGAGCTCGGCAGTGATATTGGACTTGGCAATGTACAGTAGCTGGCCGATTTTCCAGCTTTCCACTCTCATAAGTCACATTCAAAAACGTTTCGTAAGTACCCCTGTATTTAAAACCCAGAAGCTACACAGCCTATACCTTGCTACCCTTTAAAGACCATGACTGCGTTAGCTCATGATGCTATTTTTGTTAAATAAAAAAGGAGCTCATTAGTCTTTCGTGTAACACACTCCCATCCAAACACATCACAAGCCTTTGCTGCCTTTTATATTGCTGT
Organism: Atractosteus spatula; assembly: GCF_055471065.1. NCBI lineage: Eukaryota > Metazoa > Chordata > Actinopteri > Semionotiformes > Lepisosteidae > Atractosteus > Atractosteus spatula. Next base: position 4,512,132 of record NC_142732.1, on the reverse strand, counting down.
GGCTCAAGAGTTTCGTGTAAGGGACGTTTCTGTCAGTCTTGCCATTTCGAGTGTATTCGTCTTGTTTGTTCTGCTGCCGCATCACAGAATCTGCCCTGATGTCTTGAGGCTTTAAAAGCTACGATATGCCTGCACTAAGATTTGGGTCACTTAACTCCTTAACAGCCTATGAAGCGGTGGATTTCCAGCATGTAATTAAATTATGGAATGCCTGGCGGCCACAGTTATCTGGCAGACAATGCTGAACCTCAGAACTGGAAATGCTGGACACTAATGGAGATTTTCTTTCATCTTGCACTGAAAATAAACAGATCGGTATGGTGTTTTTCTTTTTCTCAAACCAGTATTTTTTTTTTTACAGGCGTTGTTTGCCAAAAACTGTGAAGGAGGCGTTTTTTTGTGTAGGGTTTCTGTTTCTCAGAAGGGAAGTTCTTTGCAGACGTTACTCTTCCAGGCTGGGCTGTTTATTATATTTCTGTGTTTGTGGATAAAGATGTGAAGGTATTTCACCTCCTGAATGAACCCACAGGTAAAGGGTAAAGCTCAAACAAGCCACCCTTGACTCCCAGATGGAGTAATACAGGCTGCACAGCAGAAAACTCAATTCTGTTGGGGAGATCAAGTCGAGAAACGTCTGCAGGTGCTGTGCTCCTTGGCCTGTTTGTAGTGGGGGCTGGTATTAGGGCTCTGATAATCCTTCAGAGCTGACAATTATTTCCTGACACGTCGCAGACGTCTAGATTTATGGGCTGTGAGAGTCAACTGCATGAAATGAGGCTGTTGGGACTGAGAGATTTTTTATAATCGGGTGGGGAAGGTGGGGGTGTATGGCAAACCAGGAGAGTGACATTCTTGGAAATGGCATTCCATGAGCACAGCCCTCACTCCCCCAGGCTCAATCCCACTGTTTGCCCCGAAACACGCCACCTGCCCCAGCAACTGAGCTAGGAGGTATTCTGCTGTCGTCTTGCCAGTGTAAAGATATGTTCGGTCACAAATCTATCAAAATTTGAAACAAAAAAGAGGGGAATTTAATCATTCTTTTTAAACATTTATTTCCTGTATCTGAAGATGAAAGGCACTTTTTGTCATGGGACATTTGAATTTTAAAGCATAACTGTGACAAATAACACTGTATGGCAGCCTGGGATAGTAGGAAGTCATTTATATTGATTTGTGTTTTCAGTATTGCTGTGTTCTGTTTATTTTCGAGAGGATTATACGAACAGCAAACTGGGGTGTGCTCAGTTTGGCACCACAAGATCCAATGTAGTGTACAGAAAGAGGTCTACTTGGTGGTAATTCCAAACCAAACTGATTTTGAAGAAAATGTCAAGGACTTCAGACAATTACCTTTACCTCATTTTTTTTGTTCTTGCAAGGATTCTAGGCACTACTAGAGGAAATTACACATCAAGGCAGAAGAGCCCCATGAATATTGGTTCTTGAGTAGCTTTCTTTTCTATGAAAAGAAAGAGCACTGTGTGGTTGGCAGTAATGCAGAGAGAGGGAACATAGCAAAGCCGGTCCTTGAATAGCAAGCAAGGGTTAAGGCTGCTACATTGTGTCTCATCAGCTCCACGGCTTTGCTGTGATCTGCAGGGAGCAAATTTACAACATTGCACCAAACGCCTGTGGCCGCTGTCAATTTCTTCTCCCAGCTAAGAAAGGGAGCGAGGAAGGGTCTTTTCTTCTGCTTGGCAACACCAAGGTCAGAGGTCAAATTTCAGACGAAGCAACGGCTCTGGCAGTTTCCTCTCCGGTTGTCTTGCGCGGATGTTAGCTGGGCGGGGTGTCAAGCTCGGTGGCTCGGTGCTGTGTGTGTTTCACAGAAAGTCGTGTCAATCCGGTGACACACTCACTCCACAGCTACACCAGGCCCGCCAAGCTCTAGTGTTGTTCTTCATCTAGAAATCAGTCTGACCAAAGCTGGGGTTACACTGCCCTGGGCGAGCGTGCTGTCTGCTCGTGCAGTCAGTGGACGTCTCAGAACTTGGCACAGCTTCCACTGGGGCCTGGGGGGGGCAATCATTTCAGGAGCGCTGGGCTATTGGAAGAAGTGTGCCCAGCCACTGCGCTGTCACTCGTAACGGAGAGGAGAGAGCCTGCAGACACGCGAGGGCAGGCTTGTCTGTCACAGCGCGTGGACATCACACGGAAGAACGGCCCCGCGCTTGTCAGGTCCGCTAGACTGCAGGACAGATGTATAAATCACCCACGACAAAGCAGCGTGCCAGGCCAGAGCTCCTGGGCTTGGAACCAAAGAGGTTACTAAGGGGGCAATGCATGCGAACAGGGAAAGAACTGAAAAAAGCAAGGGGTTTATCTGGAATTAAAGCATTAAAAATGTGGTCAGTTTCTAAACCAGTGTCACGGATTTTAAGCTGGGTTTGTAAAATACATGAGAAGTGCTGTAAGTGATGTGTTTTTTTACTTTACTGTTCACGGTGTGTTGAGTTTTGCTATGATGCAGATTCCACTGCCCCACAACTATCCTGGAACTGTGATTCCAACTACCTGTAATTGCATTTTAAGTGCAATTCTGCTTCTCCACCTGCAGTTTTTGTACCTTAACCTCCCTTTAAAGTGTAGTAAAAGACTTCTTGTTATATTGTTCTCAGGTGATTAGCACTGTGAATATTGTGTAGGTAAATGTTTTGATAGAGCTCCAGCCTGCATGCTCTACCTGTGAAGTATGCATAGTTTGTGTACAGTATGTGTACTTATAATTATTCTGCCAATAGTAAATGGTGAGAACACCCAATATATACTTTATATTTAGAACCCTTTGTCACTGATATTTCATTTCATGTTTTATTTATAGAGGTTAACCCTGATAGAGGCAGTCAGGTCATACCTGTTTGAAGATGCAATTACATTCTTAATAACACTTGCCATGTAATTAAGCAAAATGCCATAGTAAAGGGCATTCTCTGGTTTGCGACAAAATCTGGGATGGAAATGTTTCTGAATTCTCCCTTGGCATGACGAGCAGGTGGGACAATCACTAGTACTACTACTGCTTTTAATCCTTCATTTAACCACATGATTCATCCCAGAAGAAATTCTTATTCGCAATGACAACCCGTCCAAGAGACGTATACCATTGTTGTGCTGAAAACAAAGCAGAGAAAGAAACATCAATAAAAAAGACAGAAAGGTTTTAGACATCAAACAAGCCCTTGAGTGCTGAGAATGTTACCGATGTGCCTTAGGTGTGCTACTGGCATTGCTTCTGCTTGTTTACATAAGATGTAGGCTTCCTTTATGTAGGTTAATAAAGCAACATTTATTATGGACTGTGAAGCATAACAAGGTTTTCGAAGGAGTCCAAAGTGAGTGAGTACTAAATTAATTGAATGTAATGCAGCAGATTAATTAATTTAATTTTAAAGGAGTTGGGGAAGGACCAGGCAGTTTGTGACACCCCCAAATTTCTTCCCAGAGCTCCTTCCTGCAGGTAGACACCAAGGCAGGTGGTTTGGGAGGCATGGAAGTAAATTAACATGGGTTGTGAGCTCATTATTAGCTGCTGTGCACTGGTGCAGGGTGTGCTGTGGGTCTTAAGGGAGAGCTGGTCAGGCGCTGCTGTGTTGCTGGGAGCTATTCACCAGCGGTGCAGGATTTACAGACCAGCTGGGCTCCGCCAGACACCTGCTGCTGGAGCCACAGGGTGAGGAGAGTCTTCAGGGCTTTCTGTTACCTGCTAACAGCTGCCCCCGCTTTTCATCACACTACCCCAGGGCAAGCCTCATGTGCCCCGCAGCACCAGGCACATGTATTTACAGTCTGCTGCCCATTGGACTGGCGCTAATTTCTTGCGCTCAAATTGCCTTCCCTGTGCTGTCCTTCTTTCTCCGAAGTGAGAATAGAGAACAGAGTGAGCTTGGCTGCTCTCTGTACTCGCTTACTTGCCAGTCGCTTGTGAGGAAGGTGGTGTGAACAGGTCACAACAAAATGGGATGGAAGCGGATTCGTAGTGGGGAGTCTGTTTCTTGTTCTGTGCTAACATCTGGTGCTATTCGTTACTTTCACTTTGTTGCTGGAATTCAACAAAGTGCTTTAACAGACTTCAAAGTTTGGAATTTAGGCAAATTTTATAAACGCTTTGATGGCTGATGCACAGCCTAGAACAGAGTGCCTGCCCTGTCTTTCTCACACCCGAAGAAGGTTCCACAGCCGAAACGTGTTTTCTTTTCTTTACAGCATGGAATAAACATTACTTGTTCCTTTGTAACTAACTTATGCTGTGCAAAACCATCAGTGGTACTTAAGGTAGCAAAAATAGCGAGTCAAAATTAGGTGGGTATAGAAATTATGGGCATGTGTTTTTTTCCATGTATGTTTTTTTTAATAGGGAGCATCATATAGTGGGATCTCTTGCAGAGGATGCTGAGGCATCTTCATATAAAATGTAATGATCTTGCTGTAGGTATGATAGTTTTGTAAAACTGGGTCTTCAACAGTGGTGGTTTTATGGTAGGATACAGTATTCATTACTGTGTATTCATTTATATTACATCAAAAGAGTGATTTATACATCTTTGGTTACCTAGCCTTGGCAGTGGAACAATGCAGGTTGTGAACACTCCCTTCCTGGCATGAATATCAAAAGTAATTCAGATATGTGCCCTATACTCCAGCTCCCTACACAGAGTAAATCATAATGAAGTGAGTTTGCATCGACCGATACAAATTAACCTAAAAAAATAACCCCCCTCATTCAGCCTCCTGTGAAGGTATCTGTCACTTTGATATCTTTTTAAATGGTTTTTCTGCCAGATCAAGAGTCGGTCACCAAGGACCGAAATGTCAACGGATCAGCTGAAAACACAAAGAATGACCTGCTTTGGTAAAAACCACAAAGCAATTTTCCGCAAGATTTCATCTGCAAACCTTGTGATTGAAAAAAACTTTCATCTGTTTTCTATATAGACAGTACGTGTGTATATAGTGCATATATACTGTGTATATACAATACAAATTTGTGTATATATGCTGTACATAGGAGGAATATGACACATTCTTCACCATTACAGATTTGAACAAGTGTAAGTAGGTTTAGAATATATTTGTAATGTGCTTCCTAGATTGAGGAGAGTGGTGAAATTTATTGCTTTATTCTATTGTTTAAAAGATCCAGTCAGCGGCTTGCTAATCTCACAAAGGATGGATTCTACCATTTCAGCTTCGCCTCTCATAAAGCACCCTGATTCCATGCCAGCTATGCATCATCACCCTCTGCGTTTAAGCCATTGAAACCTCTAAGTGTAAGAATCAGTTAATAGAAGCTCTGTAGGTGTATAAATCTTCCCAGGGTCATATCACAAATACTCTCAAAGCGAACACTATTCTAGTACTGTAATACTGTATCTGTCTACCCTTTGTGGTTAAGAAACATTTGGATTTTTTAAAGTTGAATCTCATGTATTTAATGTACATTGAGTCCTCTTTCTTTCAAGATTGATTTTTTCAAGTCTATACTACTATTTAGTTATTAATACTGTTGGATATATGATTTAGCTAAATTGTAGGTTAAACACGCTTCACTAGGGTGTGATGGGCAATTGCCGCCTGGCTATGTAACTTCCACTAGCCAAGTACTGTATGACAGAGAATGTCATTAAACACTCATTAACACCTTTCTTGAGAGGCTTGGATCAAGTGTATAAATTCAGGCTATTTTGTAGAGAAGCTGTCGGTGCAAGGTGAAGGTGTGGGTTCACAGAACTGAATATAATGATGTTACAATGGAAAACATCAGCCTGCATCCCACTGCCAAGTTGCCTGACCTTTTTTATCTTCTTCAATGTAGTGCAAGAAATCATCTGGGAAAAAAAATGCTTCTGGATTGATACAGTGGATACTAAGAGCTATCAAACACTCAGACAGTCTTTTTAAAAAGTTTTGTTTTTTTGTGCATATTATCTGTCCTCCCTTTGTGAGGCCATGAGAGGTTATGTTTATTTTTTGATTGCTTTAGATATTGTATATGTTCACTGAAAGTGGATGTGTTAAAAAAAATATGAAACCAGAAAATGTCATTCTGACAATGTATCAGAAGTAAGGAATTAGTGGAGTTAGATCATGTGATTCACCACCATTAGGTATGAAACATGAAATCAGATCACTTTTTTGCCATGGCAGTTCTTCTTACGCTGAGTAGATAATAATGAAATCTGACTTTTTGAGTGTTTTTATTGCTGGTTTAGTTTTTTAGGTAGGAATATTGACTCATTAAATGGAATTTAGTTAGATGTAATTATTATGTATTGCTCTGCTGTCCATATATAAATCGTTTCCTTGATACAGGGTCAACTTGGAGTGGCCCAGCATTTTTTGCAGAGTGAAGAGGGTGCTTGAGTACAGCAGCTTAATAATTAGGAAACGAATTGCTTAATTTAGAAATGAAACATGTACTTTGAAGTGAGCATGCTGACCACTGTCTTATGTTTCGTGCTGATCTCATCTGTTTCATCAGAGAACTCTCTAGTTCTGCAGTTTTGGAGGGAAGACGCCAGTTTTTTGAGGCCTGTTTCACTTAGTAAACAGTAAGTGGCTTCAGCCCCACATACAGATTCCCCTTTTTTTATAAGCTGGTCTAATATAACTCTTGTCTATTAAATGTTATTGCAAAAGCTTTTCCATAAACCATCCCTATTGCCAGAATATTTCCTTTTGTGTTCCAAATAAAGGGGAGCTGTGAAAAAGTGCTACTTAAACTGATTCTGAGATTCTGCTTAAGCTTATTAAAAGATATTTTGTAGATGTTTTGTTTTGCAGCATAGAGCTTAGACTGCCACCTTGTGGCTATTAGTTACATGGCAGAAAATGTCCAGAACTGTCTACAACAGTATGAATATACAGGTACAAATTGATGTTAATACCACTCTGAAATGTATGTTGTTCTTGTGTATTTGCATTAATTTCTCATCAAATAATTAAAAGTATTATCTTTTGTGTTTTTTATTTTTCAGTTTTCATCATGGCTTCAGGACTCCTGGTGTACCCTTTTGGACTTAACTCTACCTTGGTGAAATCCTATTGTGGAAATTCAGGCATCTACTATGCTGGGGAATGCCAGATAGGCTGGGGCTACATGCTGGCTATTGTCGGAGTGATGCTTACAATCTTCCTGCCGTTCTTTGCAAAATATGCACCTAAGGAGCATGCGTCTCCAACTCCACTACCCACTATTTTATAGTGCAACTTAACATGGTCTCATGGTAAAACCATGATAAAAAGCACTTCTTTAGGTGATGGGCTAAAACAGAATGCAAGCCTTTAACAGACCCAAAGTATTCTTGTCTTCCTTCACATGATAAGCTACTTTACCAGTATTTAGTTCAACCTTTTATTTTTTCACATGCTTTATATGGGTATTGGCATTGTTAGTATGGTTTACAAATAGGTAATGGTCCTTTATTTTGCTTAATGAGCTCATGGTTAGACATTGAGTCTTAAAAACTACCCATTTACTTTATAAGAAAACATTGAAGATTTAGGGTCAGAGATGCATTCGTGACCATAAAAATAATTCCACATACAAAAGGTAATCATATTTATAGTTATTTTGTATGGTTACAGCACTTATGCAGATATCTAATTGTTTAGTATCTTCTTATAGCCAGAGCAAGCAGCCAACATGCCTATTAAAACCAATGTGTGGTATGGGAGAAAAAAACATTCCAGATTTTACTGATTCCATTATCAGGGAGTAATTACACACAATATGACGAGGAAAGAGGACATTGTCTTACAGAATAAATGTTCTTCAGGGACTTTCAATAACAAATATGTAAATCGCAGTGCTCCTCTAAAAATGGTTCTTTGAAGGGGGTGCCTTCAAATTAAAATGAATATATACTGTATACTGTAGTATATATCATAGTGTATGTCTATAATGAAGAGGAAATAGACCAAGTTTAGACATCACTGGCTTCTGAAGATAGTTGAGTTATGGTAAAAGACCTGAAAAAAAGGTTACAGTGCTGGGAGAATAAGAAATAAGCAATGAGCATGTTTTGAACAGTATATTGAGACTTGACTTAAAATTGCACGTGGAGACTAATGGTTACCACATCCAGTCAGCAGCTTCAAGAATTCTTGCAAAACATAAACAAGTGAAATCAGCACGGTTTCCTTTCAAAATATGTTTGTTTAATTTGAACTGGAGTAGGTTGCTTATGAGGCTGCATTAATGACCTAATAAATATCAGGCAATATGTTTTAGCAATCCTCACCTTTATTTTATGAACTCCTTTTTAAATCGAATGAAAGAATGAGAAACATCAGCCTGTTGGCAAAGTTCTGTTTGCTTCAACAGTACACGTCACTAGTCTGTATGTCTTCCTTCTAAGGTTTCCTCTTTAATTTCTTAGTTATAAAGAAAATCAGAATTGCACACCATAGGAAGGTATTGAGAATTATGACAATTTTAATAATCTAATGCTGGTGTAGGATAATTTGGAATAAATGTGTACAGACTTTATTCTACACTAGAACATTGTATAGAAAGCTTGCGTTATTATTCTCTCTCCCTTATTCGAGATGAAAATGTGAGAATGTAATTTTTTCTGCAAATCGAAGCAAATTTACCCTTTTCTGTACTTCACTGGGGTCTAACAAAATGATGGAAGTCTGTAAAATTTTAGGATAAAGGCAAGAGGAAATACATATAAGAGATGTATAATGCATAAAAAGTTGGGATTAGCCACCATGAAAATATTGCTTGTTTGAAAACTCATTCAGACCGGACCAACTTGTGCCTTTGTAAGTTCACTTCAATGCTGTTATCAGGTTTTCATCAATAGCCACTGAAACTCAGTGTACAATGTTCGGCAAACTAAAACACTTGTTTTATTTTCCTATGATGTGTGTGATGCATTTTGTAATTGTTTCCTATTGTATTTTGTGGAAAGACATTGTCATTCATCAGTGGGGAAAAAACATCTGTAAAAATCCTGTGTCAGTTTTTCATGATATTCCAGTGCAAATAAACAATTTAATTAGGCCCCAACAACCTCTGTCAAGTAAATACCAGTAATATGTCATTTTAGTACTAAACAAGTTAAGAAATCATCTACAGGACTAAACCCATGTTTAAACTTTCTATTCATAATATTTACATTATTTGTATTCTCTTAAAAATGATATGGAGTCAAATTTCAAAATAGTTTTATATCACAATACACACCCAAATTTCCCAATTCTAAGTTGCTCTATTTGTATAGTTTCAGCAGTGGGGTTGTTTTTTTTTCTTGGCTACATGTTTTTGAACCTTCCACAAATAAGGGAAACATTAGAGAACACAACTTAATTTAGCAAACTGATGCCCAAGTATGCCAATAAAAATAAAAAAACAATCTGAATTATTCTGATAAATAGTAACCTACAATACATCAAATCTTTAACTCATTCATTTTATAACTTCCATCTTGTTTTCCATTAATCTAAGATTGTTATTGGGATCATTGTACAGGATTTTTTTTAAACTTGTATGTTGTATGTAAAGTCTTAACACTGGTGAAATACTGTTTTGTAGACTGTAGTTGTAAGGAAGTTCCAATGTAATTTTTGTTGTAAATAAACTAAGTGTCCAGGCTATTTTTTTCACTTTCAAGCTGCATTATTTTTTATTGACATGCTTTAAAATGTGTTACTTAATCTACTGTACGTAATATATCATAAATCATAAAATATATGTCCATTTTAAAATCTTAAATAACAATTTTAAACATTTCAACAAAAAGCAATCACAGTATCAGTAATTACATTGATTTATTTAAATTTGTCCGAAAATAACTTGCATATTTAACACTATGGTTGTTTTGAAAACTGCATTCATTGGTACCCTGAAAAAGTTTAACTACAAAGACATAAGCTTACAAAACATAAAGCTTAATACATAACTGTTTTTAAATATATACAGTAAGTACAAGTACTGACATTCAACATCATTTTAATTATCTGTGGAGAAATTCCTACTTAACAAGAATTGTTACTTAGAGAAAACAAACTATTGATGTGAGATATTACATTTAACTGTATAATCAAACAGGGAACTGTTTAATGAATAAGTACTTTATTATTTTGGAATGCATTTACTGTTCTATAAACATTATTTACATTTTTTGTTCTTGTTTCGAAGAAATCAAATGACTATGGATGAATCTAATCAAATCAAATAACTGTGGTGTAGCTGTTAAATTTCTCTAAGCATTTTTACAAATTGTCTCATTTCAGCATCTGAAGCTTTAACAGACTCAAGACAGTTTTTCTGTTCTGCTGGTGTGGCTGGTCTTACCGAAACACATTTTAAAAGGTTTCTGCTTTTATCATAGTTTCCAACACATCGTTGAACTTGACCTCTGATTAATCTTGGAAGTTCACGGTCCTGTTTAAAATACAAAGGTAAGTGTGTTATTGAAACAGTTTTCATAATCTTTTTATTAACGTGCACTTTGTCATTTCAGACTTGACGATGAGACAGTGATTAAATTTCTAGTTCCAATAACTGTAGTAACAGCTCTATACAATGTTGTTTTTAAAAAATGAATTATGTAAAAACTATAACTACAGTACCTGTACAAACAAACTAAAGATTTCAAATAACAAAGGAAATGAAAAGTAAAAGAAATCTGCAGAATTAACTAGCTTTTGTCCGAGTGTCAGAGAAACATAATGGTTCCAACTTAAGCCCATTTTACAGCTCAGCCAAATGTTTTTTATGCACAGCTAAGCATAGAAAACTAATTACAAGAAGAAAAGACTTACAGTTTCATAAAAAACACACTGCACGATATCCTTCCCGTCTCTTAAAAGAAAGTTCTTTGAACCATAAGGCCCAGTTGTGACAGGAGAGTCAAGAGTAGCTGTAAAAGATTTTCAAAAGTAAGCTGACCACAGCAAACATATTGTATTATATGATCTAAGCCAGTGATTCCCCTCGCTGGTCCTAAGTGCCCCCTGCCTTCTGGTTTGTGTTCCAGACGAGCTCTTATTCGCAGACTAATTGAGTTCAGTTTTCAACCTGAGGCATATTTGCTTTAAAAGTTGAATGGAATTTATGATTGTTCCCAATCTTACCAATTGGTATTGATTTTTCAGTTTCAGAACCTAAGTCAATTTAACCTGAAATATAATCAACTGGAAGTCTGCAAAAACTCACTGTGAGAATGTCATCTTTCCCCATCAGTGCTTCTTTAACATAAGTGATCAATTGAAGTTTAGACACAAATAAGGGAATCAACTCTTAATAAGTCCAGCAGAAGCAGTATGCTGTATTGTCCTGTATGACAAAGACGCTAGAAACTTTACCCTTAAAGTTGTGCATTTCGGAAACTAAGGACTGAATGTAGAAAAGGGTAAGAAAATTACACAAATATCACAAGCAAGCCGTATAATTAAATGCATAAATTAGCAGACCAGTACTTATCACAATAAGGCATGAACAACCGGGATGTAATGAAAACCAGCAGACACAGGCATTCCTGAGGACCAGATTGGGAAATATAGATCTAAGATTCTTCCATTAAGAGTCTCTGAATGGTTTAAGTGAGTCTGAGGTCGGGTACAAATTGTACCTGCCCTAACTTGCATCAACCCAAAGCACTTGCTAACCCAATTAATATTAAGGTAGAAAGGAGATTCATACTAAACCAAAAAAGAGATAATGGACAGAGAGAACATACCAAAAACCTCAAATAGAAGAGCAGCTTTATCGCTGTACTGACTCCAGTGCTTCATGCCTTCAGCAACTGTTGTCAGAATTCGCAGAGATTTTTCTTCTATAGGTCTAGTCTGGAGCACCGGCGTGTTCTTCAGAATTACAGAAAAATTGATATTTTAAGGCATCAAAAGTACTTTTTTTTAAAAAGTTATAACTATAAAGGTTTAAAAGAGATTGTATGTCTAAAATTGTTTTTATAATTATACAGTATAATGATCTGGCCTTACTATAGTATTGTAACACTGTTACACCTAAAAATAAAACTATAATATAAAACGTATTATACTTTGCTATGAACTGTTATGTTATGCGAGAGATTTTAACTATAACTCTACTAAAGTTACTGAATCTGTAATTATTCTGTGCTAGCATTAGTAAACCAATAAAAATAATACCTGAAATTCATCAAAGGTATTGGAAGGGCCTATATCCAGACTGTCTTTTTGTAACTTGGTGGAGTGGGTAGTTGATTTAAATTGCCAGGTGGGGTTCTGTAATCCTGGAGCTCCACGCTGAGATGCTTGCGATTGGCTAGATTTTTGTCTTTGCAACTCTTTTTGATGGAAGGACTCAGAAAGATTGGACTGTCTGTTAAATGACTGGAAATCGGATTTTTGGTAGGAGTCATCAGTAGCCATTTTGCTCTGAATGTTTCCACTGCTGCTGGGAAAGCTATTTTGCTTCATATTCACAGGCATGCCAGGATCTCGCCAGGGTACTGAACTAAAGTCCTGCTGTCCCATTTTTGATCTGAAATACCAAACTACAATTAGTTATTTGAAAGACTCATAGATAACTTAAGTCTTGCAATGCCAAATGTACTTTCTGTATTTGATTCCATCCCCAGATGTAAAGATAAAGGACACAGTTATAAATGTATTTTTAAAACATAGTATGTACTGTAGGTAAGCAAGATTACCTTGCATAGTTATTCCATGCCATGTAAAAGCTACACATAAGCAAAAACATACTGTATGTGTAAATAAAAGATGTAAACAACTGTACTGTAATTTAAAAAGTAGACTTCAGTAACCATACCCAGTCTTGCCAGGATGTGGCAATGGTGCATAGCCTCTTCCTCTGAAGCTTACATTTGGACCCGTGTTCTGACATCCTTGCTTGGTCCACTGGTTGTTCTGGGCTGTGGACATTAAGTTGCTCTGTGCTTGTACCTGGGAAAACCCTGCATTACCTAAAAAGGCAGTTACTGAATGCATCTCTCCAGTGTCTTTTTGAAAGGGTGTAAACAACAGCAACGGTTACAGAACACCTTTCCTCTCGTGGGTTCTACCAGCAGGTCGAATAGGACCCTTCCTAAATTCTTGTATCATATTAGATTTGTGCCATGAATGAAAAATCAGAAGAAAACTTTTTAAGTGGGGGAGAACTGTACACGGTTCATCCTCTTGAGTGGAACAGAGTAAGATTCAGTTACGGCTTTGTTCAGTTAGCATTTTCCACTGTTATTTCATAAACATTCACCTTACAGCTAATGTGGTGATCACACAACTACAGCAGAGAACGTAGCCATTTTACCATAAACGTTTTTTTGTTTAATCTGTTGTTGTTGTTGTTGTTGTTTTTTTGTTAAATGGATACTGCATATTTAAAAAAGGCAATCTAAAAAGAACAGGAAATCAAAACTCTACCTGATGACAAAGAGGGAGATGGAAAGCTCGATGAAGATGAATATTCATTTCTGGAGTAGAATTCATCCTCTGAAGGATTTGATGTCAAAGGTAGTCTGTTTCGTTTCTTTTGATTAAACAATGGTACAGACAGGCAACCTTTACACAACAAAGAAAAACACTGAGCCAGGGATGGGCTACATGTATTATGCATATGATTCATACTGTATACAGAATTTAACCCCAATATGACCTTGAGTGTAACACATTATGTATATAATAACATCTCATCTCTTACATTTACATGTGTTAGCGATATTATTCTGTAGTTCCTGTGGAACGTCCAGCATTACACCTAACTGCTTAATAGGCCTATTCATCTACTAGACAATATACATTACACTCAATCCATCTTTCACTGAGTTCATGTTATAGTAAATTTCTGAAGTATATTATTTTTTTCTGTAAGTTGAACTTCTACATCAGTTAAGCCATTCCATTCATTCCAAATGAAACCAGCTTGTTTGATAAGATGTGAGATTTGGCTAATATTTAATGAATAGGATATAATCAACCTGAAGTCTGGATTGGTAGTATGGAAAAGACAAAATTAGGTATAATTAATTGGATATGATTGTGGACATTTCTACCACATTGTTTGAAACAATTACTTAGATTTTATAATTATAATTGTGTTTTCAAATAATGGTTTGTTTTTCTAAAGCAAGAAAATTATTTGATGAGCGAATAAAAGTCTAGAACCATTAATCTGCATAGAAATATAAAATCAGTCTCTAAATATGGTATAATTTAACCCATTATCTTCATATCTTTGTTTATCCATTTCTAATTCCAAGCATTTTTATTAAGAAGTTGTGAATTGTGTTGTTCGAATACAATTATTATTATTATTACTAGCTTAGCTGATACTCTCGTCCATAAAAAGTACATTCAAATTGGGTAAGTACAATACAATGAAAGGAAATTAAAAAAGTAAATGATGAGGTTAACACAAACCAGAAGAACAATGAAACTGCATCTCCGAACATTAAAGGGATAACATGGTTATGAGAGGAGACACGAGTATTGGAGGAACAAGAAGAGAGGAAGATGTAATTATCATGAAGTCTGTCATAGGTTACCTGACTAAGCATTTATCGAGAGGAATACGGAGAAGCTGGTTTAAATGTTCATTCGGTTGTTCTGTACCTGTGGGTTCAGCCTGCACTGTCACGGTCATTATCACTCAGGTGTCTTACCTGCCGGCGGCCTTGGAGGGTTTTCACCGCGAGTTCTCTTCATGTTATTAACGGAAAACCTGTCATGTTGCACGAAAATACAACAGATACAAATCCAACACAGCTGGAAAGCGAGAATTTCAGCAAGACGTCACGAACAACACAATTATATTTTTATATGACAAATACATATTTAACATTATTACGTTTTCACATAAGATTATTGTTATAGAAGCTTGTTTTTCGTCGTCGCGTATTACTTACTACAGGGGGGGAAAAGGCAACTCTTAGCATTTGTGCATTAAGCTGTCACCACTAGATCGGCTCTCCTATTTTTTCCATGGGGCTCTGCTGACCTCTACAGGACATTCACCTCAACTACACACTTTTAACCCCAATGTAGAGCGAAGCTTTGAGGGGACTCGTGTAAACGACGGGTTAAGTCCGTAGGTATTAAATGCTTTCTCACATTTCTTATAGTTATTTTACTTAAAGGCCAAGAGCTACTAAACGTCTTATTGTGCCTCTTTAATGTATCCGACTAAAAAGCGACCTTTTTAAATTATGGCTTACTTTCAAGGTAATTATTTCTGCAACTATAAAGACCGGCGGAAAATAGTTTCCCGACACTTGTTCGCTGTGTATTCGCTGTACGTCTTATGTTAAGTGACATAAAACTTCGTTTGATTATGGTTTAAGGGGGGAAAAATGACTAAGCCCTACGGGAAGTTGTTAACACGACGAATTTATTAATAATTACCTATTAAAAGCCGATCGGATCGGCTCCTCCGCCGGCTCGTCGCCAACTGCCCGTTCCGCGTCTCGAGCCGCCGGCACGCAGGCTCGCGGGAGCTGCCGCGAGACCTTCAGAAATTCACCAGTCCGCGTGCCTACCCGCCCGTAGAAACGCCGCAATTCACGATATACTGTAGCATTGTGTTATAAACCTTTTTTTTTTGTAAGGCGAGACTCGGTATGGGCTGCGCACGACGAAATATTTAAAAATGGAAGTGCAAATCATCTAACTTACGTAGAAGCTGATAAACACCACTGTATACAGTGTACAGTATGTACAGTGCCATTACATAAAGAGCTGTATAGGCAGTGACTCCCGGAATAGTCCATCTCCTTCAAAAACTTACTTTCGTAGGGGAAAAAAAAAAGTATAACTACAGCGAGGCAATTTCCCGTGACCCGACAAAAACTTCAAAGTAACCACAAGTGCCTGGACTCACGCCATAACCGCGAGTCGTGTTACAGCTGCGCTGGACAGGCAGCTGACTTTAAAGACGGGGGTGGGACAGAGAAACGCTCAGGCACCGAAAGTACCGGTAAAAGCACTCTGCAGGAGAGAATGAAGTACAGTCAGACTTGTCGACCGCTTCACCGTACTGGCGGTACAGTGCCTAAACCCCATGCTGTGAAAATGCCTTATTTTTGTTGTTGTTTTGCAGGTGGAGACGGACTGAACTCCACCGATCTCGCCTCTCCTGGTCGCACTGTGCTGTAACACTGTCCTGTACTGTAACAGCCCCTCCCTAAGAGGTTCCCCGGGGGGGGGAGGGAAGGGGTGCGGGTGTTCTTGTGTTATCGGAGGAAAGGTACTGTACAGCTGCGATTTCCGCACTCGGGCACCTGTCTGACCTGTTGCACGGAACGCACGGTGCCGCACGCGTGGATCCGAGCCAGCTGCCACCGAGCGCGTATGAGGAACCGTGCCCTGCAGACGACCAGGAGGAGGACCCTGCGAGGCAAACCCGGCCCACTGAACTAATGTACAACACGGGAGCAATGTACAGTACTTCAGCCAGCCGGCGAGCTCCGCATTTAATCGTTGCCATTATGTAAGTTTAAACCATGCTGGACAGCCGAGACTGAAGCACTCCCATCGGAAAGACGGCCGAAAACGGCAACTTATAACTTGCAACTTTTTTCCCTTCCCCATTCACTCGCTCGCGCTCCCGAGACCGGCTACGGGCTTCTTCAGTTTTCGGTGCGATGACTTCCTGTCACCGCGATGCGAAAGGGCTCAGCCGGGCCGAAAGGGTTGCTATTTTCGGAGGATCGCACGGGAACGAAATGTCAGGGGTGACACTGGTCAAGCTCTGGCTGGAAAACGGGGTCGAGATCCACAGGCGCGGAGTCGAGGTGACCCCCTTCATCGCCAACCCCAGGGCGGTGGAGAAGTGTACGAGGTACATCGACTCGGACCTGAACAGGGCTTTCACGACCGAAAACCTCAGGTGGGTCTGTTGGCAGCCGTGCAGTTATTATCATCACACCTTTCACTGCAACAATTACACTAAACCACATTTGGAAACGGTGAAGACACGAGCTCACGGCGTTTTATAACATGTTACCTCGTACTATTATATCATTTTTAAGCTGATAATGACAATTTTTATAAATCCTTTCTATCGAATAAACTTCCCTTTTGATTGGGTCACGCACTTGTTTCAAGAAGACCCCTCTGGGTAGCTCACAGGAACTTCACGCTGAAGTGTGCGGGGTTAGTTCCTCTTATTTTAAGCTGGCAAAAATAATAAAATTGTTGGATTGCTGTCCCCGGTACGAGGTGTTTCCGTTCCTTTACCGTCACCCGTCCGCCATACCTTCGAAAGCTCTTGAAATCCCCCTGAAGTGCTTTCTTGTGGTGCTCGATGGACTTTAATAAGGCGGTGAGCTGAATAAATAAAGCTGACTTCAGCTGGCTAAAGGGCTCCTTTGATAACATGAGAAAAACAAGCGTATAAAAGTGCAGGAAAACCCGACAAAAGAAGTAGCTCTTGCGTTTTCTTCCCCCAGTAGGCCTTTAGCGCAGCCCAATGGGCCTGTTCTGTGCCCAGTTTGTAAAGAACTGGAAGTTGGCCTACTTGGCAGTGCCAAGCTGGAAACTTAAGAGACTCCACATCCCTCCACCACAGTGGAACAGCCACTTGCTAAACCTCCATACTGCTCTTTGTGGGACGTTATTTATTCTGTATACAGGAGACGGGGAGAGGGGAGAGGGCAGTGCGAGGATGCAGGGAATTTAAAATACGTGGCTCAGCTTCAAGCACAGCTTCGGAAAACAGAGTACATATGGTCCATCTGTGCTGGGCCTGCGGGGGAATATCTTGTCGAGGGCGCCTCTACATGGCTTCAGCCCACTTCTGCAACGGTAAGGCTGAGACTATGGGGAAGTGAAGGTGGAGCCGACAGGGCTGAGCTCATGGAACAAGCAACAGGGAGTTGAGCAATCTGAGGTTTTTAGCTCCCAGACAGAAGGTCTGTGGGGAAGCGTTTTATAAGTGGGGGGTTTCCATCCCCAGTCCTGGAGGAACAGCTTGTCTGCAGCTTTTTTTTGCTCCAGCCGAGCTCTGCATCACCAATGCTAATTGACAGCTTGAATTGATCTGCGTGCCGGTTTAGACTTTCGGCGAGCTTGTTTCCAAATTCGGCCCCCGAGATTAAAAGATAATCTCCTTCCACTGTACTGTTTCCAGGAACCTCTGGGTACACAACTTCAAGTCCTCCTTATTCAGCTTTCTAACCCTCATTTCTGACGCGACGACTCTTAATAGGTGATCAATTTATGATGAACAGACGCAGAGGGGAATGACAATATATCACACATTACCACCACTTTCCCTGTGCCGAGGTCCGGTGGGTTCAAATAAGTTTTGAAAGTTAGAAATTGGTCCAGGGTTCATACGGATTACAAATCTCATTAATCATTCACATTTATAGAATGTATACCCAGTGGTTAAGATCCTGGCTGGAGCAGAACCCCAAAAACACCGTGTGTATCCCAGGATCAGGAATAGGATCCCTGGGGCCTACACTTTTTTTTAAATGTGCTAGACGCCTTGTTTCATCCTGAGGATGAGAGGCACGCTTGTGTGTCTTGTTGTAGGCATACTGTAATTGTGCATAGATGGCAATTGTTAAAACATACATAGGAGCTTTGAGATCTTTAGTGCATTTTATTTCCACGCAGATATGTTTTAATTGTAAAAAACATGAAGGACTAAAAGCGAAAACAAACTTGCACGTTTGAAAAACACTGTCCCAAGTGACCACACTAATGAGAGCAGTCAGAAGACTTGTGTAATGTGAAGCAAATGAGCAGAACATCATCTTCAGGTATGAACTGAAAATGAGAGGTGAAGACCAATACACCACAGGTGCAACACTGGCGAGAGTGGTTCCCGGAACATGCTGGCTGAAAGGCTATAAAGCCTTTAGCTGTTTTACAACTGCAATGAAGGGAAAAGCTTACAATTGTGCTGTGAAAGCCCACAACATTTTAAAACGGCACCACTGACAGTAAGAGCAGCACCAGGCGAATGGAAGAGTGGCTCTTCATTGTCACGGGGAGAGCTTGCCAGCGTGGCAGAGCACAAAACGTGTGGCAATCGAAGACTCATAAAAAAAAGGCTTTGATGCATTTCGGAATGTGAAATTTGTGCTGTGATGTTGCTGTGGACGTTTTCCTCTGCCTTTGAACGGGAATATGAATATGCGTCTGAATACAAATGTGCATTTGAATAACTCCTCCTGTGTTGCAAAAGACCCTGCTACACTGCACACTGCCAGCTTTCTGTGCTGAAGAGCCGGGGGAGAACATCTGTGGGTTTATATAAAACCTTAGCCAAACCAGTAGCGTGCTTTAAAACCTCACTGGGAGTTTGCTGTAAAAGGGTGAATGCTCTGCGATGTCAACAAAATCCTACAGGTATCATTTGAAACTCATTTGCTGTGTCCTGCAGCACAGCCTCCCTGCTCTCCCTCAAATGTGATTTAAGGTTTTTTTAAGTAGATTACTACATGTATGACGTGGTTGCTGCATCTTGCAGGTAAATTGATTAGCTCTGGCCTCCAGAACCTTCCCCTTCTGCTTGTTAGATCCTTATCTTCTCTAATTACAGAGAGGGACACGGCCCTTCATTTAATATGCTGTTGAACTAGCACATTCATCACCAGGGGCTTTACAGGGAGGGCTGATTACGGGAATGTTTGATAGATATGCGATGTCTCCACAGGGCACCCCATTGCGAAGATCTGCCTTATGAAGTGAGAAGAGCTCAGGAAATCAATCAGATATTTGGACCAAAGGGTAGTCAGGATGCCTATGATGTCATCTTTGATCTTCATAATACTACCTCTAACATGGGAGGCACGGTGATTCTAGAGAGCACGCAGGATGACTTTAATCTTCAAATGGTTCATTACATTAAGGTAACAACTTTTAATTCCAAGGCAAGGATGTCAAAGTCAATTATGCTTCATAAAAAAGACTAAATGCTATTACATCAGTTAGCCTACTTTGAATTAAAAGCTTTAATCTCAACTTGCGTAGTAAAGCAAAACATTAGGTTTCACTCACCCCTCTGATGTGAAGTAGTGACTAAGTCGCTCTCAGTCTTTGAATCTCACCAGCAGCTCTATCGCCTTGCAACTCACAACTGGTAGCGCAGCAGGTGTGAGCCTGGCCAGTACCTGGATGGGAGACTCCTGGGAAAGCTAAGGCTGCTGCTGGAAGAGGTGTTAGTGGGACCAGTAGGGGGCGCTCACCCTGTGGTCTGTGTGGGTCCTACTGCCCCAGTGTAGTGACGGGGACACTCTACTGTAATATACGAAACATAAAAATTTGTTTATGTTTCCTGACTCTCTGTGGTCATTAAAAATCTCAAGATTTCTCAAAAAGAGTAGCTCGGTGTCCAGAATAAATTTCCCCCTGGCCTTTACCAGTCATGGCCTCCTAATAATTCCCATCTCTGAACTGGCTTCATCACTCTGCTCTCCTCCCCACTGAGAGCTGGTGTGTGTGAGAGTACTGGTACACCATCCAGATGGTGGCTGCACACTGGTGGTGGTGGAGGGGATCCCCATTACCTGTAAAAGGCTTTGAGTGGAGTGTCCAGAAAAGCACTATAGAAGTGTAAGAAATTATTATTATTATTATTGACCCACTGCCATGGAAGTTCATGGGATTCCGAGGATGCAGTGGATGGGTCACGAGTAAAGAGTTTCTGCTTTGTCACTCAGAGCGCCATCGCCCCAGCCTCCTGCTCCGTGCTGGTGAACGATCACCCCGTGCTTAAGTATGCCACCACACGATCCGTCGCCAAGCACGCTCTGGGTGAGTATCAAGTCCACCTCCGCAAAGCTACAGGGCGAGCAGAAATCCAAAAGAAATGTACAGTCTTTCCTCCGGGACCGGCACTGTAAATGATCCGCACATACGACCTTGGATGAAAGCAGGGGGCCTCATTTCCTTCCACGTGTCACAGCTCCTGCAGACAGTTGCCAGAGCTGAGCCAGCTCCATTCAGGTTAAGCAGCTTATGCTATTAGCATCTTTTGGGTGTTATTTCCTTACTTGGGTGCCACAGAGTTAGCACAGTTGCCGCAGAGCTCCTGTGTCCTGGCACATGTTTTCCCTGCGGTCATGGGGGGGGGGTTCAACAGGTGCTTTGTTTTCCTATCACCTTCTGGGCTCCCTGAATTATCAGTGTGCTTGAGTGTTGTGAGTGAGTGTTTGCCCCTGCAAATGACTGGCGTCCCATCTGGGTGTAGTGTCACCTTCTGGGATAGACCCTGGCCTACTGTGCCTGTCCGGTGAAGCACAGATGAATCGGTTTTCTTACTTGGGAAACAGTTTTGAATTTTTATGTTGCAACTTGAATCAACAACTATGGACACAACATGTGCAGCTGTGGAGAAATGTGTCTGTGGGGAGTGACATTTCTGTTATGCCTACGAAAGGAAAAATGTGCCTCTAAAGTTCATGTAAAACATTAAAACGCGTCCATTGTTTCTTTCAGGTCTGGAAGTTGGCCCACAGCCGCAGGGCGTTGTAAGAGGCGATATTTTGGAGATCATGAGGAAAATACTGAAGCATGCTTTGGACTTCATCGAGCTTTTCAACGGAGGTCAGTCATTTTCAAAGACTTCACTTGAGGTTAACACTGTGCATTTGTTTTCATTCAGACCTCAGCAGCCTGCTCCAGCGAAACAGACAAGGTGCATATTTACACACTAGTATTAGTTCTGCTTCAGTGATTGGTGTTTTAGAGGTGCTGACATGTCCTTTTTAATAATAAACGGGATTGTTTTAATACCTTTGGAATTTACTATGCTACTGTATTTCTACTCTTTTACGCTTATCAGACATTTTGTTAGCATGCTTGCAAAAAGCCGGGAGCATCATGCAGGCTTAAATCATTTAAAGCAATATGGTGATATTGTTTTTGGAAACTACTGTTACATTAAAGCATTACTGAGTGCTCTTCAGTGTTTAAAAGAGTGTGTTTGTTACATATGGTGTTTTCTGAATTTTATGCACAGGGATGCATTTTTAGAAAATGTAACTCACGAGTCAAAGACCAAATTTTTCCTGCATCAGAAAATTAGTTTAATTGAATTTCAGCTGCCTACATATGTGCAGCTTAGTACTTTTCAGTTTCACATTATCTGAACATGACTTTTGTTCAACTCCCTATGAAGAGCTGGACACAGAATTGAACTGTAAGCACTTGATCTCCTCCAGGCTTTCCGTGAAGCCATTTAGAAATGAGAGAAGATAAACTTACAGTATGAGAATTTGTAGATATTTTTTTACTTCTCTGTTTTATGACCGTAAACAGCATTTTCTTTGTTTGAAAGAAAAAGAAATGCTTTCAAGAAAGACATTGTGTTCTGCAGAAAAATAAGTTCTGATGCATAGTGAACGTCCATGTTAAAGACTCCACTAGATGTCAGGTTTGCACTTCTGTAGGTCACTAATGGACTATCCATGGAATACAGTACCTTTCAGAGCATGTCGTGCTGAGATCTCAGGCTACAAGAGAACACCTATCTTAATCCAGACTTCAGGGCCTATATGGTTTACATTTTACATCTCACATCATATAATATTACAGTATTTATCAGAAACATATTGCAACCAGTGCCTTTTAAAATGAATTAAATGAATGAGGCTGTGGGGCGAATAGAACTAAACAGAAACAGGACAGCTCTTCTGTTTGTTTGTCTTTGTATTACAGATGTCATTGATTGCGTGCTGCACTTTCACAAATACAATGAAAGAAAAGGTGGAATGCCCTGGCATTTTGTCATGCCATGACAATCAGCTCAACAATGGTTCGCTCCTGGCAGTGATTAGACTGTCTGTTGAATTGCAAATGAGAAACTGAAATAATGACCGAGGTGATGATGTCGAGCTGGCCTTGATTAGAAAGAGAGGCTGTTTTTCTTGTGCCACAGGTACAGAGTTCCCTCCCTGCACAGTGGATGTTTACCGGGTCTCAGAGAGAGTGGATTACCCCAGAGATGAATGTGGAAATATTACTGGCTTGGTGCATCCTGATTTACAGGTAAGTTCAGACTGGATAGAGCTAGACTTTATTTCCAAGGTGTTATGGTTCGATTTTCTGTCAACCTGTAGTTTTAGAATGAAGGTGCCTCTTGATTATTTTAATTTTGATTAAGTTTCCCCATCTCTAGGCCCAAACTGGCCTTCTGTTATGATTTTGATCAGGTAAATATATGGCAGTCTTTATGATTAACATAGGACATATATTAGAAAAATGCTCCTTTACACAATGATCTGGTGGGCCCAGTTACGCTGCTTGTGAGTGGAGTCCATAATGGAAAAACCCTAACTCTTGCATCAGCAGCTCTCTGGAGTGCAAATGCATACCTGCTAGACCATTATTTCCCAGCATTCAGTGAGGTAACATCCCTCCACTATTCTCAACTCTACTGCCAGTGCAGAAACCCCTCTGTTCATCAAGGGGTTGACTGTTTGGCTTGGTTGTCATCCATCAAAGAAAGCAGGTTAAAGCCAAAAATCTCAACTAAACACTCTGTCTACAATCGCATTATTGGGATTTGTCTTCTGTTCTGAAGAATCTTTTACTGTCCACTAACTTGTTCTGGCAGCTGTTCGTGACCACTGACTTAAACCATTATAAGTACTGGAGGAGCTGCAGTATGCGTGTTTTGGTGTGGAACTTTATTTACTAATTAAAATGGCTTTAATAACCCTCGTTACGCAGCGATTAGAAATTCCTGAAGTCCAAACCGCAAGGGATCAATGTGAGTGTGGTTACTGCTGTATAGTACCTCTGCATCGGAGTTCTGAAGGTATGGAGCTAATCCAGTGTCTTACACAAAGGTTTTGCGTTCCTTCAGGACCGTGACTGGGAGCCCCTGAACCCCGGAGAGCCAATCTTCCAGACGTTTGATGGGAGGACAATGCTGTATGAGGGTGACAGCACAGTCTACCCTACATTTATAAACGAGGCGGCATATTACGAGAAGAGACAAGCGTTTGTTACAACTAGAAAAGACCAGCTGGAAGCAAAAGGTATCCGTGTCACCAAGACATAGAGTTATAGACCAGGTATGGTCTTCAATACTGCTTGATACAATACTTTAAATAATTCAGCTTTGCAAAGATTACATGTAGAGTTCGAAAGAATTATTACATCAAACATCTATTAATAGAATAGCTGCTTTTACAGGACCTTGTAAGGGTTATGGCAAGCCTGGATAGACCTGGATGGATCCATCACAGGGCACACACACTCACACAGGGACAATTCAGAGACCAGTCCAGTACAGGGCACACACACTCACACAGGGACAATTCAGAGACCAGTCCAGTACAGAGCACACACACTCACACAGGGACAATTTAGAGACCAGTCCGGTACAGAGCACACACAGTCACACAGGGACAATTCAGAGACCAGTCCAGTACAGGGCACACACACTCACACATGGATAACTTAGAGACACCTGTCCATCAAAGGGAACACGCACAGACACACAAATTCACACTGGGATAAAACAGCCATTACTCCACCTCAAGGCAACATACACACACAGGGACAAGTAAGAGACGAGTCTACCACAGGGCCCACACAAGGACTACTTGAGACACCAGTCCATCAAAGGGCACACATATACACACCCGGGACAAGTTAGAGACGCCAGTTACCCCAGCCACCATGTCTGGGTATGCCAGCTGGAGCACATGGAAAAGCCCCCCATACACAGGCATCACAGTTCACCATCACAGGACCCCGAGCTGTGAGGGAGCAGCACTCAATGGCTCACCACTGTACTGCTTAGAAATAACACACGTGCTGCCTTTTACGGAGGTTACGAGTCCTTTTTATATTACATGAATCTAACTATTTTTATAACCGTCATTTGTATATATATTGGTAAGGGATAAATTACAGCTACGGCACAAAATTCCTAGCAACTGACTTTTAAGGTCACATTTAATAACATCACATTTCTCATGCAGTGGTGGAACTCCCATCATCAAAACGTTAAGAATAGTGTTTTTACACATGAACATTTCACATTTTCTCCAGGAAAAATAAAAGTAAACATCATGAAGGGTGCAAAACAGAGATACTGTGGCTAATCTGTTTCAGATTCCTGGCATCGGTTAAACCAACATCCACTCCTTTCTGTGCACAAAGGGCTGGAATTGCACTAAAGCCAAGCAGCTGTCAAAAAATGCACCAGCGCTGTGCTCTTCAATTCTGCCAGCAAGTTTTTAAGTCTTAATTTAGTCTGATAGTCTTAGACATTTCTCCTAATTTGCGCTTCGACAATGTGCCCTCTCCTTTTCAGTCAGCCGTAGAATGTAAAGCTCTCTGGGGACAATCACAGGACAAACTGTCATAGAGGTTATTATCGGACACTTGCAACAAAAAGTTTCTTGTGCAGCTTAAAAGGCTCCTTTTGCTACACAGAAATAATTGCTACTCAAAACAAAATTACGCACATTACTCAGGCATATATACACACACAAGTGCCTACTGTATCTCCATACCGTGCTGCAATTAGACAGGTTTACTGAGCTCTGACATTACAGAAACTGACAGTGTGGCATCATACTTTCCTGTGATTTCTGTAAGCTCTTAGCAGATATTGACATCCCTTTTTTCCCCACAAACAGATATTAGAATATTTGTTCTACAAGGAAGTGGATCACAAAAAGTAGTTTGCGTTAACTTATCCATCTGCTCTAAAATTATTTTTAAATTAAGAGGCAATTTTAACTGAATGAAACTGTAACTTAATATTGTTAAGATTTTTTAAGGGATAGTATTTTGGTACAGTTGTTTTTTCTAAATGTTATTTTTATCGTTTTAGTAAGAAACACTAAATTTATATTGGAAAAATTGATCACTGCTTAAAAGCACAACTGTTAAAACATCTCAGGTGATTAAGTGTTAATGACAGAAGTTTAAATTCAGATTTGCCTCTTTGGTGCAAAATTACAGTAA
Organism: Atractosteus spatula; assembly: GCF_055471065.1. NCBI lineage: Eukaryota > Metazoa > Chordata > Actinopteri > Semionotiformes > Lepisosteidae > Atractosteus > Atractosteus spatula. Next base: position 4,486,236 of record NC_142732.1, on the reverse strand, counting down.
ATTCTCTGTAATATTATATTTTAATTACACATTGTTTTACACATATCTCAGTAATAGCTTAGAAAATTTTCAGATATTCTATTACATCTTTTGATTTCAGAGTTGTTTTCTAATTCTTATAATAAAATGTTCATATATAACAAAATATTAAACTTCAAATTTTAATTTATAACAGCAGAGTAATATATGTATATTCCTACATCAACAATCCATCAAGAATACATTATCAATATTTGATACTTTTAAGAATGGCTTTATTTTTGTCTTGAAGTGTCACATGCATTTTTGAAAATAAAAAACATTTCTCTTGTGAATTTAAGAATAGATTTAAACAATTTTAACTGGAGCAAAAAATGTCTGAAGTGCCTAATTATTTGTATGCACTGTAACTAGTGTAGGTTTGACAGAGCAGTAAGATAGTGTAACGCTTACGGCCGACAGGTACTGTGTAAGAGCCGGCTTACCAGAGCAGGTGACGTCACCGCCCTTCCCTGTGATAGCAGGACTACAGCTACTGGGCTGTGGAGAGATCTCTCTTTAGCTCACGGGGCTAGGTCGCTGCAGAGAGACGCGGAAGTCCCGGGTTCGAGCCTCAGTCGGGATGGGGCCGACCAGATGCGGCAAGGGCGCCCGCCGGAGCCCCCGTTGCGTTACAATAGTTTGTGAATATCATTGGTGCGTGTGCGATTTTTAATATTTGTGTTCAAATTTTACTGTCAACAAATGTATTCAGTCAACTGAAAAAAAATCTATAGATTACACATCCGTTTTTTTATTTACGATACCAATGTTTTGCAAACGCTTGAATAATGTTTGCAAAGGAAATAATAAACGATTATTTATATTCGACTGTTACAGTAAAAGTGTTGTTTTGTAGGTGTTAGATCTTGTTGCGATTTTTGTCACAGCAGATAACACCCGAAGAGTCGTACTGTAAATGCTTTTTCCTTTTGTTTCCGAGTAGACTTGTGCCTAACCTTGCAATTTGTGAAGTGTGGCTTTCTCTTTATTTGTAAAGTGTGTCTAGACCAGGGGACGGCAAACGTTTTAGAGCAAGGGCATATTTTTTTTTACTGACCTTGCTGGGCCATCCGAGTGAAATCCTCTATCTAGCCGATAAACTCACGGACTGGAATAGGTGTCGTTTCTCCGGGCACATCTCCTCCAAGACCTCCTGCACACGCCGCTGAATAAACTCACCGTCCGCGAAGGGTTTGTCAGCTTCTGCTACAAGCTGTGATACCCGATAACTAGCTCGGGTAGCCGCAACATTGTCTCCGAATTTTCTCTTGAACTGTTTTTGCTGCCCCTGAAGCAACTTTTTGAACTGTTCTCATTTCCCCCCTCCGTATGTCTCCTGTGTACTCCGAAAACCTAGCCTGATGTTTTGTCTCGTAATGCCCTTTTATGCTGCCTTTTCCTGGCAGATGAGACGCATTACATAAAAGTCCTGTTCTGATCATCTGTAGTCCGTTATAACTTTTAGAATCGTCTGAAATCACGACCTGCTTCCAAACAAGATAGCAAACACTAGACATTATTTGCGTGACTGAGCCAATCACAGCAGGCAACAAAAAAACAGAATCAGCTGTAGCACTGGCGTCTGTAACCTGGGCTAAAGCCGACGTCTAATAGGCTAAAAGTAAAATGCATCGTGCAATGTGTTGTTCTGCAATTGCCCGTTAGTGCTGAGAGAGAGCCGCAGAGCTTAACAAGTAGAGGCCACTGGTGAAGTTATTTTCAATATCTGATGCAGAGAGTAACCCTCGAGATTCAAACAGCTGTGAGCTACTCGGAAAAGTTCAGCGGTACGAATCTGGCCGACCCCTGCAAACTCAAGACGATGACGTTTCTCTTCACTCTTCACAAACTCGCGTCCTACAATCCTAAAATCTTAATTGTAAGTGGCTTTATTTACGTTACCGATAACTGGGTCAGAATGACCTCACCGGGCTGTTACATTTCTTGGGCATTTGTTCAAAGCGGACAGATGGTCGCAGCAACATGTTGTACATGAAGCCTTGTTTATCGAGCTGTTCATGTATCTCAGTTTGTCTGTTTTCTCTGTTCTGTATAGAGCTACAGTATCTCATCAGAGTAACTTTAATTGTGTGAATTAAAAAAAAATACCAAACAGAACAGGATGGTTAGATATTTAGCCATACTTGTAACGGTAAGAAGAATTCTACCGCGAACACTTATAGTTTAAAAAAAAAACATAATATCACTTTAAAATACATTTTTACTGACGTTTCGTGGGTCCCTCTCTCACATGCGCCGTCTGGTGGATGTGTAAGAGTACTACAACAACACTGAGTTTCGTTCTGTAAAAATGTCTACATGACTGCACATAGTGTAGGATATCACTTTAGAGTTCCTAATATACTTGTCTGATGCTGGCACACAAAGCCACTTACAGTTGGATCTATCTGTGCACCTTGCTTGATTGACATACCACACTGTGCTCAAAGGCACAACAGCAGCACCTCCTCCCACGATCTGAGTCTGTAACCTTCCTGCAACAATTCCTGAGCCATATCCTCACTAAATATTGGTATGATTTTCACCTGTTGTTTTATTTAACCTGTTCACATTTAATAGGCCATTCAAGCAACATTGATGGCCATGTTCTTTTACTCGTTTTTCATTTCATTTTCATTACACGGGAGGCACAGTGGTCAGCATTGTTGCCTCACAGTGCTCCGGGGGGTGCTGTCTGTGTGGAGTCTGCATGTTCTCTGGTGTCCTCCCACAGCCCAAAGACATCCTGGCAGGTTAATTGACTTCTTTGAAAATTGAGGGCGTCTGTCTGACCTGCAAGGGACTGGCATCCCATCCAGGGTGTATCCTGCCCCGTGCCAATGGCTTGCTAGGATAGGCCCCGGCTCGCCCCCCCACCCTGTGCTGGATGAAGCAATAAGAAAATGAATGGATGGACATATGTGACGCGTTTGGGTCATATCCATCTCTACACAAGTTCCCTTTCTCAACCCTGCAATCAGACATACTGTATTTCTGAAAACACGATTAGCCATAGCGAAGGCATTTCTGGCTGCACAATTAAATGCTCATCCGCACTAAAAGCTTTTTTCGAAAATGTGCTCCTTCAGCACTGGGAGAAGATCCAGCAATGCTCTCAGAGTTACTCATCTATCAGACACATGAATGAGTGAACCCTTTCCGGCCCTGCTGAAGACTATTACAGCTAATAAAAATGGCTGGGGACCGTAGTGGAATCAGTATGCGTTTCTCTATTCTTCTTTTCAGATCCCTGGCTGGATAGAGGATGTATCGAATTCAAGATGACTTAATATAGTTTTAGATTTCCTGTTCATCTTATCTAAAAGGGTAGCGTTTTTTTAATCTGTTGGAACAGAATCTTAAGAAAGTATGTGGTGTCTACACTGGCATTCATATTTTAGACAATTTTATATTGTCTGATAGATTTATTCGTTTTTAGCATTTGTGATTGCATTGCACCTCTATACATGTATTTTTCATACATGAGTAGATTTCATTTTCGTCCTATCCAGATGTTATTGCATGCTACCGCTATTATTGTTCACATTGTTTGAGTCAGTGTGCAAAAAGAAAAACGATGCTCGTGTCTGGCATTAATTTTTCTGCTCTTTTTGTGCCACTGTGCAGTTTTACTCTACCTGAGGAAGGAGGATGAAAAGAAAGGGTATCATTCTAATTTCTGAGCTTCTCTGTGTCTCCCTTTCTCGTCAGTCTCCCAGTTCTGTTTCCATTAAAAAGGCACTCTAATGAGGAAGTCAGCACAATAAGAGGAGTCTCATCTCATTTTCTTTCTTCAAAATAGTGACTTTCTGTGCCGTTCTTCCCAAGAACAGTAGTAACCTTTATGCCTCTTGTCTCATGTCTCATTCAGCCTCTCTGTACTTCGCTCCTTGTAAGTGAAATTTTCACTCAAAGTATCATCTATCTTAGTTTTCCAATTACCAGGACATCTCATTAGAATTCTGTCTGAACATTATGCTGCTTTTATCAGATTTATTTTCTGAAGGACTTTCTTTGGTATCGATACTTTGGTTAACAAGGAATTCTGATTGACTGAATTTCTAATTCATACTGTAGCAATGTTTACTTTTTAGGCTCCAGCAATTCAGTTTTTGCTGTTTGTAGATCATGAAGCTGGTCAAATTTACTGTGTTTTCCAGATTAAGGGATATTCATATTTTTTGTCCTAGGACATGTAATGGGAGGTATTAAGGGGAAATGGAAAAAAAATAAATGTTCATATAGTTTCCACAGCAAAATTACTCTTATTTAACAATAACCATGGAAAAACATATTTACCAAATTACACGTCTGCTAATTATATCGACCATGTTTAAATGTCTTTGTTGAAATAACAAAGCATGGCTAACAACGCAGCTCTCTGTGTTATTTTAGAAGTAAATTTTAAAATGATATAGTCATTTGAAAGCACTTTCACATTTTTATTCATTCCACCTGTGGTATCATAAATTAATCACTCCACTTTTGAAGTGTTTTAAACATTCTGCCATTTTCCCAATCCATAAAATGTCTACTGGGAGTTAATACTGACAGACCTGTGGCCTCTCTCTCGATTATCACTGACGCTGGTGAAGTTCTAGCGCTGGGGTATTTCACTTCTGTCACCGACTCGCCTCTCAAGCTCATTTCATACTGAGAGAACCCTGTCTCCATCCCTCCAATTAATTTCACAAAACCGACAGAGTCCTAACACCCACACCAGAAGTACACTCCTACTTCGAACACCGCGATTCCCGAGAAACTCTTTGTCAAGACTGAGTCTCTTGGTGCCGATTCCTCTTCACGTCTTGGAATTCCGGATTTCCTTATGGGACCTCTCCCAGTGTGGAAATTTCAAAATGAGAACACAAGAAAGGCTCCGAAGGAGAAGAGGCCGTTCTGACTCGTTTGGTAACAGTTCTGGTGTCTGTCAAGACGGCATGCTTTCCTCCACTGTTTTTCTGTTCATTTCTCAAAACGTTTCTACCCTTGTCTTGGTTACCGTCTCCTAGACAGAAGGAAGAAGACTCAGAGTGTGAGAGAAGGTTCATTCCTACAAGCACAATAACTTAGGTTCCTTCTTAGGCTTTGGAACTAAATGATTTCATCAATATATTATGAGATTATTACAAGCTAATATTGAGGGTTTGCTTGAAATATCGCCTGGAGAAAATTCTCGTCGCATTGTGATCTCTCCAGCTGAGTTTTGGCCTCTTCCACCACACTGTACCGTCTCTCAACACTGCTATGAAAAACTGGGTTCAGAAACCGGTTTTATCCTCCTGCAATGTGTCATTTGTCACGGCAGTGCACTTAAAATTCTTCAAATGTGCAGTACAATATTAAATTTACATGTGAGTGATTGTGTGCAATGAAGAGGCAAATTCCTGCTGCACTCTATGTCATTGTCATCTGTCTTTGAACTTGCTTTTATACATGAGCTTTTTTAATTCTGCTTAAGTTACTATAAGCCTGCCATGTTATTTTGGCATTTGTCTTGTTTTACGCTAAAGCGCTTTTGTGAGGATATGCCACGAAATACACTGTATAAAAGATAATTATTATTACTTGTCAAATACTGTATTTCTGTACGTTGTACAGACAAATGGAAAACCAGCTATGAGCAGGTGCCTTCTGGAACTGTACACGGTACGTTATTGTACAGAGTGTTTTTTTTTTAAATTAAAGTCACTCAATTTGTAATAAAGGAAATATTTTCAATTCAAGTTCCATCAATCCAACTGTTTCCTAACTGCTTCATCCAGTACAGAGTTGCAGGAGAGCTGGAGCTTACCCCAGCAAGCAATGGGGGCAAGACAGGAGACACCCTGGACTGGACACCAGTCCATCGCAGGGCACACACAGACTCCAACACAGATACAGTACACAAACACACACACACCTAGGCCCACTTTACCCAGAAGCCAGTTAAACCCACAGATACGTGTTTGGACTGTGGGAGGAAACCGGAGCACCTGGAGGAACACGGGGGAGAACATACAAACTCCACACAGACAGCACTCCAGGACCTGAAACCGGGGCCCCAGCCACAGGACTGCCCCGAAGTTACACTCATTCGTAAAACATGGCGCGGTGCTCCTGCCTGCCTGGCTGCCAACTCCCAAGAGTTAAGGGAAACGTCTGAGGACATGTGCGCCGGCAGGTGGCGCCCTGCAACCGTAGGTGAGCGGGGAGAGCCGTTTCCTCTAACCGGGCCAGTGCTCGCTGGAGTCAGGTACACAGCCAGCTCTGTGCAGCCGCTGTTTACGCCCCGAAACACTTTGACACGAAGAGCTACTAACTGTCTAATTGGATTTCTTCCACCCCGCGTCACAAGCCCTCAGAAAACCGGAAGCCGAAAGTTTTTTTTTCCCCCTCTCTCGCATGTGTGGTAAAAAACTGAGCGCTGTGTGAGCGGGGGGGAGATTTGCATGCAGAGTGCAGGGAAACAAAATGGTCTATTAAGGAGCAATTTGGTTTTTTTTTTCTCTTTAAAAAAAAATAATAAAGGCTTGCTTGGTCCGTGCCTCTCGCACTTGAGCACAGTCTTCTTCAACAGGTACTGACTGGGGCGGGCGTACCTTGTTTTACCTAGTTTTGCAGCCATGTGGGACCCCGAGGAATTTGAGAAGCACTGGAAGAATGAATTTCCCGATGGGCAGGTTCCGAAAATGGAACTCGGCTCCGTCGAAGACATCGAGAGGGAGCTGGAGACGTGCAAAGCCCACCTCAAAGCCCTCCAGCAGCAGCTGTCGGAGGAGAAATTCAAAGTGATTTACCTCCAGGCGACCATGGCCCGCCAGAGGAAGAGTTACGACCAGGAGAGGTGGGAGTCCGGCAGCAGCGGGGGAGAGAAGTTGGACGCGGCGGCGGCGGCGGCGGCGGCAGCAGCGGCGGCCGGGAGCGGGGAGCCGAAGGAGCCGCCGGGGCACGGCGTGAGCGTAGCCCTCAGGAAGAGAGACATAGCGGGCAAGCCCGGCCACCGCCTCGGGCAAGACGCGCCGAGAGCCAGGGAGCGCCACTTGCCCGGGGGCAACAGGCCGGCCAGAGCGGACAGGCTCGGCTTCCCACCCCCGGTCTTCCCCCGCAAGAAGGACTCCTTCGAGAGCGGCTCCTCCTCGGTGTCCAGCCACTCCGAGGCGGACGGGGGCAGCGCGGCTGCGCCCCACGCCGGCCCGGACGACGCCGCCGCCGCCGACCTGAGCGACCACGACTACGAGGACGTGGAGCTGAACGAGACCTTCGTCAGGGGCCACCTGCTGGCCCCCACTGCCCACCCGGGGGGCAGCCGGGGGGCCAGCCCGCTGGGGGATGCCCTGAAGGCGTTGCGCCACAGCAGGGATTTTGACTCCAGCGACGACGGCAGGCTGTCGCCCGGGGGGCTGCAGGTCCCGTTCAGGTCTCCCCGGGGCTCGGGGTACAGCACCCCCGACAGGAGGAGCGATGGGTACCCCAGTTCCGACCACGACGACTCCTCCGTAGGTGAGAACTGCGCCTCTGTAGATACCTGTAGAGGCGAGCGCGGTGTCGAGCTATACAACTTTGGTTTTGTCCCCCCAGTATGACTTATGAAAGTTGCCGGAGTCGAACAGCGCACTTTTTAGAGAGGCGGTGGAAAAAGTTCATGTTGGTACTGTTTTATTGTGGATAGTAGTGACGTAGGCCTGCTGGAAGAGTTGAAGCTCTCCGTGAGATGCCTCGTAGTGCTTAATGAATCATGTGTGCTCTCGGAGTGAACCGATACCGTGCAGGAATGAGTTTCGTGTTTAATAAGAGATTACACAACCCGGTCGGCGTGGCCGTGAAGTCAAAATTAAACTCAATGAGTGGTTACTCTGTGCTCGATGTGATCCACCAGGACAGCGGGTGTTGCAGGTTTTGAATAACCATTTTCCTGAAACATCTCGTAAAAGCCACTTGGAAACCGGAGGTACTTAAAGTCCTTTTAGCTTCATCCAAAGTTCGCGTTGCGTCAACTGCGAGTGGCTTCCCTTAGCAGATAAGAGATCAGAAGTGTCGTTAAATCTTCGCCCCTTTTCGAAGGAAGAAGCGAGAGAGACGCTGTCATGTCAGAGCTATGATAAAGGCTACTCGCGATTGGAGGCTATGGTAGGCAAGGCGAGTTCGCCTGTGGGCCTTCCAGTGTGGTCCGGTGCAGAATACTGCTCCAACCATCTCTGCAGTTAAGTTGGCGATCAACAGGGTCCAACTAACAACTTAGGGGCAAAGTTCTGCAATGGGCTTCACTCGGAAGGGCTGCAGGCTGAGTTAAGGGCAGCAGTGCAGTTTATGCAGTTTATACCCTTATCTCCCACGAAACTCTCATGCTAGGCTTGTTCACAGCACTGTCTTCCATGTTTGACAGTTCAGTTCCACAGGAAGCACAGTACAACAGCGAGAGTTTTCTTATGGTGTTTCAGAAGTGTTCAAGTTAAGGTGTTCAGAGAGTAACTGTTTACTTGGACTACATTGTGCAGGTTTAGAGTCTGGTTTGTGGTTGAGTACTACACACACTACGTCTAACACAAGAGCATCACATTGTGACCGAGCAGTCATGCTACAGAAGAAACAAGCACATGGATCGGAGTTCGTTTGAACATGCAGACCCAGTACAGCATCCTAATAGGATGTAAAACTGCCTGTGAAGGAAATCACAGCTTTCACCCTGTTGCTGAAAGTGGCTGCTGGATTTCAATTGAAATAACTCTGCCAGAGATCTTGCAAATTCAGCAAAGGATGTACTGTCTTCAGCCTTAGTTGTGCTCAAATGCTCATAAAATATTGCTGTTTATGATGTGTATGGGACTCAGTAACAGGCTGCCTCTGAAAGAAAGTCTGGGATTCCTTCACAAATTGTGTGGTAGCAAAACACAGAAAATAAAATTCCCCAATCAGCAGATTCCAGTGCACAGCTGTCACAGTCCTAGCTACAGTGTGTGATTTCTGATGTTTTGGGCTTCTTTTAGGAAGTAAATAATAATTATTTTTATAGGTATGCCAGGTAAAAGCTTGTTTTTTCCCCACGGACGGCAGTAATCCGGTGGAATACAGTTTCTTCGTCGTTATCCCAATAACATAATTTCCAGATTCTGCACCTTCAAAGAACGTTAGACACACATCCCGTTCCCCGTGCTTGAATCCTGGAAAGATTTTGTACAATGAGCTGAGATGTCAGACAATACAGAGAACTTTCATTCTTAGCTCTGAGTCGTACAGTAAGCAAACTGGTATAACATGTTCCCTATTTCATTCATATATCCTAAGAATATCCATTCCAAACACATTCAATATGCACTTTTACTAAATATACTCATACTTCTTAGTTAGGAAATGCAACCAGTTTTGTGGTATAGCACTGCAAGGCCAGTGGCAGAAATAAAACCGTAGTGAGAAAGAGGCAGCACTGAGTCCAGGTGATTTACTGCACTATTGGACTAATCTGAGCCTTGAAGAGCCCATTGTAGTGGCAGCAGGAAAGCCCAGCTTTTGTTTCAAGATGTGGCCGTGCCTCCAGTTACCAGCAAGATTGAAGAAATGAAACCTGCCAGAGGCTCTCGATATAGGGAACTTCTGGGGATTCAGAACCCTGTTCGTCAGAATTCATACCTGGAGGCAGCCCTTTTTAATGCTTCTGCAATTGTGTGAGTGAGATTAAGAGTTCTTTGTGTGAGCCGTAGATAATCGCGAAAAGGAATTTCTGTGACTCTGTGTTGATACCTGAAAGCTCTGTGCTGTGTAGAGTTATTGCTGAATGAACCTTCATGAAATCCACACCCCTTGAAAGGGGTGCAGCTCAGAGGCAGCTCAAATCTTTGTGCAGTGCCTGTCGGTGAATTCAGTGTCTTTATTGTGTCTTACTCATTCAGGCTGTTTCACCCTTTGCAGGTAGTCGGCAACAGTAGCATGAAACACATTGGCAAGAAACCTACCCGTAATTAAAATGTGAGGAATTTCAATTGACAAATGGAGCTGTGAAGGTTATGCTCCTTGTTGAAACAGCTGGAATTTGGACAGATTTGAGGGGAAGTGTTCCGCAGGGGAACTATTAGACAAGAGAATAGAGTCCTCCTTAAATTAAATTCTGCCTATCAGGTGCAATCCATTTAAAAATGATTTCACTTGTGTGCTGCGCCCACAGTCTCGTACAGTAGCTCCGCCATACTGATAATTGGGTCACATTGGTAGACTAATGGTGTTTTTTATATTTTAACTGGAATTCAGTTTTAATTATATTATTTCTGCCATGACCAATTCATTAGCAGTTTTCCCCCTTGAGGCACCAGCTTCGTTATTGTTAATTAGTCATTTTAACAGGGGAAGAGTAATTTCCTTTCTAAATCAGATTTTTTTTTGAAGTTCAAGAAAAGCCTGCCTTAGATTTCATATTGATGGAAAAAAAACTGCAAAAGACGTTAGACCCCAAGCTCAATTCATAAGCAGTCGCAGAAAAGGGGAAAATCTGAAATGAACAGTGTCTCAGAATTAAAAATGCTAAAGGGAGCAGCCTTCTCATGGGGAAGTTTCTTGCTGTGTCATTACTGTTTGTTTTCGCAGTGATTAGGCTGTGGTGCCAGCTTCCTTATAAGCAGGTCTCATCCACCACTGGTGTCATGAATCCTGCATCATTCGCTGTCCTCTGCCGTTTAGATCTCTGAGGCTGTACTGTAGAACCTCAGCAGCTGTGTCATGCAGGGGCCGGGGTTAAAAGGGAGAGGTAGTGCTAAGTGTTTCGCCTGACGTGGGCCGCCAGAGGGGTGTGCCGTTTGCCATGACCTCCAGTCGCCTGCCAGCTGTTCATCGAGTCCGAAAGATCAGTTTTCCGTCTTTGTTTCTGCGCTGAATCCTGCAGAAAAGAAAGACCTCCTTCAGCTCCGTGTTGGCGCTGTCCTTGCGCTTGCAGTTGCAGCATTTGTGAGTTTGACTGAATTCAGCAGGTTGGCCGAACCGTAATTAAGAGGAAAGATGTGATTGCAATCAGAGCGCTTTACTGTGGTTGTCGGGATGCCCCCCTCCCTCCCCCTCCACCTTTTTAAACAGAGAGGAGCCAGAGAGCAGCTGCAAGAGCTGGAGAGAGGGATAATAAAATGAGGATTAGCTGCTTGTTACCTGCAGAGGATGAAAAAGCCCTGTCATGTGCTGCTTATCCATAGTGACGGGTGCAGATGAAACTAGCGTTTGCCCATCTCTTCTTGGCCACTCTCTGAGGTAGCTCACACCAGGCCTGCACAGGCAAATGTCATGTCATTTCTTCTTACTTGAATGAGTACATATGTATGAATTAGACTGTGCTATAAGGCCTGTCAAGCAAGAAAAAAAGCTGCTGCATTAATCTCCTAATGGGCCAGTATGAAACCGGGTTTAAAGTCGTTTTAGTTTATACCCGCCATCTAATTTGATAATGAACTTGAAAGTGCATCAGTGGTGATTAAACAACATAAAACACGTTCCTGGCCTGCTTCCACCGATGTGACAAAAGTAAGGAGTCAGGACAACATTTTTGTGGCCTTGTGACTGCAGTTCTTTTTCATAAAACGAATTCCTCTTTCATAGAGATAGCCTTGAATGTGTTGCTGCACACTGAGAGGTCTGGATATGTTGTTTCGAGTGTGGTGTAAACAGACTTCAAACTGCTGACGATAGAGTTTCAGGAGATTTTTGTCCTCGAGAGGGTTTGTGGTGAAATTGACAAGATTCTTTTCGTTTCTCACGCATTCTTATTTCAGAGCGCTGGGTCAGGGCAGGCGTTGCGCTCCAGTGCTTGTAACAGGATCTCTTGGACATCTGCTCTGACGTTCTCTTAGATGGGTTTCAGATTGAATGGCGGGTCGTGACTTTTCATTCTGGGGAGGCTGCTCAGCATATGGTGCGTTAGGACAGTCACCCCAGGCACCACCACTCCTAATCCCCGGCTTTCCTGCCCACGTTCACAAAGTCGCGCAGTCACGTCAGGCTCCCAGGCAGCAGCTGTAACTGGCTCCGTTGTGCCCCTGTGCCCGAGGTGCTTCAAAAGAAGAACCACATTTTTAATATCAATTTTCTTCTCCCATAGCCGCCCTTTATTCAAGTGACCTACAGCGCGAAAAACCCATTTCAGTTTAAATCCAAAAGTAATGTTGAGGTGTAGAAACCAGAACAAGCTCCTACAATAATTTGCAGTTCACACAGTTCAGCGCCCGGTTCAGTCATTGAAACAATGAAGCCCAGGATTCTTGCAGTCTGGAGGTGATTCACTGACACTGAGCGTACGGTCGGCAGTAACCGAAACGACGCAGGTTGCGGAAGTACGGAGATTACTGTACAGCAACACCGAATCTACAGTTAAAGTCTGGATCAGTCATTTCTGGTGAGGCGACAGAGGGTGTTGAAGGAAGATGGGACAGGCCTGATGATGATGATGATCTCACCCCAGGGGTGGATGGGTTTTCATGCGCACTGTAAGTAGGCACGATGCAACGTGTGCGAAGCTGCAATGAATACATGTATTTTGTTTTATAGAAAGACACATCATGTTAAAAAAAAAATAAAGCAACTGTTCTGTAATTAGGTTATGTAATTATACTGTAGGCTTTGCAATACCAGCCCCATTAGTAACTGTGAACAGTATTTACCCAAGCACAGTTGTCTGCATGTTCAGTTCTTAAACTATGCATAATTGCGTTATGCTCTTATTTAGTTGCCTGTGATTGGACTCTAAAAATCTCTCTATTTTTATATGAATGTATTCTGCTTTGGCATTTTCCAGATTCAGTTCAAGTATCTGACCAGATGTACTGAAAGCTCGTTTGCTTTAATGTGCCTGACAAAGTATAAATAAGCCCTGGTGCGGAGATTCTTGATTCCTTGGGTGACCCAGTCAAGAGGGCTGACAGACCACAGCCTGAGATGACCTCTGCTCTGTGGACAAGCTTCCCTGCCCCCGGTCTTCTGAAAAACACAGAGAATGGCCTTGTTGTCTTAGAACCCAAATTCAGAAATGTTCAACTTGTGGGTGAAGATCAGGAGGGAAGCTCCCCAAGCACCTTATCTCCTAATGTTAGATGCAGGAACCTCCAACAATAGTCCTGAAGAGTCCCAGTCCAGCAGATTTTAATACGTCACTGTTATAAGCACCAGTTTCTAAAGATCTGGGACAGTGTTGTTTTAATCAATAATGCTTGTAGTTTGTCCCATAAAGTGAACTTCCACCTTTCACCACAGATGAATCAATAATCTCCAGGTTTTTTTCCCAGTGTGAAGAATAAGATTGACTGGACTAGGAATCTCCAGGGCCAGGGTTGGGGTTTCCTGCTTAGATCTTTCTGCAGGAGGGACGGAAGAGCAAGCTGGAGTAGGTTCACAGAAGTAGGTTGCTAGTTTGCATATATACCTAGTTTACTTGGTATGTGGCATACTGCTCTATTTATACACGTGTTGCTGAATGTTAGTCGGCCAACTGTGACTTTAAAAATGGTATTTTAAAAGTGCCTTCATAATGATTAACTCCAGACTATGGGTCTTTTTCACAGCTTTACAGTTTTTACAAAGCTGTCATTATCTGGCTTTGAAATCATTTCACCAGCATCGTCTCTGAAGCCCACAGCTCAGATCACGCAAGTGTAGCGCATTTATCTAGATCGTTCATTGCCATTAAATTAAGATCAGATTCCCAAATAGATCAATCGTATATTTGTTTGTTGCACAGTTGTTATTTTGCTTGTCCTTGCTACATCTGTGCTACAACTATACAACTAGTTTTAACCCATAGTTCAGAACTGCAGTGATCCTGGTCTTCCTACTGTATGCACTTAACAATAGAGTGAGCTGAAAGAAAATACATCACAAGGCTATTTGTGAATGTGAAAGCATGTGTCTGAATCTTGTTCTATTCCTTTTTGAATATGTATCATGAACACATTTGCTCCGATTTGTTTTGGACACATTTTTGATAGCTCGTGCTTCTGTAGCCTAAATATTACAGAAATTTGCCTGATAAGAGGCCATTCATTAGCTGCATTGCAGAAAGGCTTTACTAATTATAGCTCTGCAAATAATGAAATACCTATGTCACCGCACCTTGATTCTTCACACTTCAAGGCCTACAGAAACTTCAAAGGAAGTAACTGCTCACACAAGCAGGAAGTCCATCTCTGAAGTGTGCAAAGTCTGCAATTGACAGTAAGAAATGTCAGCAGAAGATCACCTTGCCGCTGGAGTGCTGTCCTCCTGTCAGGGTTAGAACTGCAAAAGGGCAGAAGAATCTCATATTATTGGGGCTCTTTTAGTTAACCTTAGCGGGCTCCTCATTTAATGTGCTTGACATTGCATAGAAGTCTCTTATGGGCTAAACCCGGCATACTTTGTTAAAAAATGCGAGGAGTTTTCAGCACTTGATTGTGCTTGATTGAGAATGAGGCCTCGCCTTTTGCTGAACTCTGAAACTGAGCGTGTTAGCAGAGCTCCTGGGACGGACTTTCTGAGTGGATTGTTGGTTTCTTTCTGAATCATAATGCTCTGGCAGTACTGCTGGATGAGTTCATTTAGTTTTAACAACCTGCCCCCACTCTTGCCAGGCTTTCTTGCTGATGAGCATGTAATAAGTGTCTCTGTGTGCTGGTTTGGGGTTTCTTGTGGGGTAGTGCTCAGAGCTGCTAATGATTGCTATGACATCGTAATCAGTAGAATCCACTTGGAACAGCTAAGATAATCAGTATCCAATCTTAGCTGGGAACTTGCAAAATACAGGCGCTCTGGAATTCAGTTTTGGAGATCTTGTCTGCATTAATATTGCGTGAGGCTGAGGCTAGCTCGACGCTGATCTTCTGTTCTGTGACTGATGACGAGCCTTCAGGGCTCAGTGGGCCTGCAGTTCCTGTGCTGTGCCAGCTGAGAGGAGGGCCACATTGGGCCAGGTAAAGAATGACATACCCAGACTGCAGCCTCTGGCTGTCTTTGAGGATTGGCTGATGTCTGGCTTATAATCTTACTCGCTTCTGTGTATTTGTGTGCTGAACGGATAAAGATCGGGCCTGCCATGTCATTCAGGGGCCTTGTGCCAGAATAAAATCTCAAGACGAGCAGAGATCAGGTCCAGCTGGTTTGTGCTGTTTGCGGAGCGCTGTACCGCTAGCAGCAAACCTCTGACGTTTGCGGTCTGCCCACTGCTCTGCCGTTAGTGCCTTTTTTTTCCTCGGCGCTGTTCAGCAGTTTTGACATCGCTTCAGCGTTCCAGGGAGTTTTGGGAGGGAGATCAGCACATTGCTGCGTGGAGAAATATAGCCTAAATGTCTTGCTTCTTTTTTAGTAGGAAAGAAAGCAGGTCAATGGAGATTCATGCTTGTACTTTGGATAATGAATCCGTTTTCTGTCCACTTGTCCTTAGCAGCAGCTGTAGCTTAGACCTGTTTTATTTCAGACCAGTCCTTTTGGATGGAGGTGCCATTCCCGCATGGGTACCTGACCAACAGCTCAACTTTCAAGGACCATGTGGGTCTTGCCCTTCAGTGGTGGATGAAGTTCTTTGGGATAAGAATAATTGCTATATAAATGCAATTACCGCTTAATTAGTTAGTTAATTAATTAGTTTGATAGAGTTAGTTATACTCTTCAGTTCCATGGAACATTTTCGATATTGTAGATTACATTTTAATTATAATAATAATTGCTTACACTTATATAGCGCTTTTCTGGACACTCCACTCAAAGCGCTTTACAGGTAATGGGGACTCCTCTCCACCACCACCAATGTGCAGCATCCACCTGGATTTTGACTTTAGAATTAGGTTATCCACCCATTCATCAATTTTCTACCCATTGCTTCCAATTCAGTGTCACGATGCCTATCCCAGCAAGCAAGCAGCAGGGCAGGGCACGATACACCCTGGACGGGATGCCAGTCTGTCACAGGGCAGACAGACGCAAACACACACACAGTCACACCAGCGCCAGCTTTCCCAGAAGCCAGTTTTTTGCACGTCTTTGGAATGGAGGGAGGGAGCCCATGCGAAGATAGTGAGAACATACACATTCCACACGGATCGCACCCTAGGTCCCATAATTAGACCATCAATTACACTGTAGCGTTCCGTAGAACGACTCAACTCACAGGAGGCATGGCATGGCCATTCCCCTGTCTACTGTAATTATAAATCCCTCTCTGTAGACACTTTCTACTCGTGCTTGGGTAGCCAGGGGTGGTTCAGTTCTAGAAATGGGTCTCCTCTTCTCTGCCTGTTACTTTTGCCTGTTGATGAGGCTAATCCGAGCCTCCTGTGGTGACAGAAATGTTGCTGGACCAGTTGTGCTGGGATCCACTGCATTCCCTCTATTGTCATCACTGGATCCTGGGCTTTCCTGAACTTACCGATGTAGAACTTTTCACTGGAGAGGCGTTGGAGCCCTGGACTGCTGCTTCTGCTGACACCCGGCTGCTTTTAGTAGCCTTTAGGTGGAAACCTGGAGCAGGGAACTGAGGGGCTGGGAGACAAGCAAGGTGGTTTGTGTGAGGTGGGGGAAGTGCACTTTTCTCATTTTTTGTGGAAAGACAGCAGGAAATAAAAAAAAAAACCACACGAAATAATTAGATTCACGATCATCTTTAGTTTACGATGAACCTCATCTGTCTTGGGGAGGCCAGAGTCGTTCTCCTTTAAAGCCAATCAGCTCTGTACCCTGCTATGTTTTGAATGCAAATGAGCGTCTTTGCTTTAGAAATCAGTTGGGCTTCCATCTTTAAATACAGGCATGTATTGCACTTGACATGCCCGTGTATAATAATGGGTGATTTCAGACTTTGCAAAAATCCATTAAAAGCAGCCTTTCTGTTACAAAATCCGAAACGGAGGGGAAAGGGGTCAGAACTTTCGTCTCTTTGCTTGCCCATCTGGTGCACCTGCAGTCACAGTGGTGGTGCCACGTCAGTCCCCGGAAGTCATGCAGTTCTGCGCGCCTGTGCTTCAGTCAGTCCCCACAGGCCAGCAAGGCAAGACAGGCATCCTGTCAGAGTCGATCGCCTCTTCTGCTCTGAGACGCCTGCGTGGTTTGCAACGCTAAGAGGCCCTGCAGCCAGACCACAGGCAGTTATTTAATTTAAAAAAAAATACAAAAAATACAAACATTGTGGGAAGGGTAAAACAAGCAAGGCAGCTTTATTTAGTTGAAATCACCAGGTGTTCGGGAGGGGCTGTTCAGAAACTAGTGATTTTCAGACTCACAGGACTGAATTTTGACAGACTAAAAAACTGTTAGATAGATGTGTTGGCGAAACTTAATATCATAAGCAGAGAGTCTTCCGTCTTCATTTAATACTGCTGAAGTAAATATTGCTTAAAGAATCCTCTCGGAAGAGGAAAGATAATACAATTTTTGATCTATTTTGATTTTAAATAGGAGGTCCCAGGTCTCTTGCTTTGTTTTACAACTTTTTTTTTGAGACTCTGTACTGTTTGCGGACCTCGAAGCAGCTGCTTCAGGATCTTCTGCTCGGTCCACCCTTTTTCTAGACAGTTTTGGGAGTTCTAAAGAAATGGCAGAGGAGAGTCCCTGTCCCCTGCTCTCACACGGATTTGAAACCGGAGAACCTTAAGTAAACTGCGATTGGTTCAGGTATTATGGCTGCCATGGAAACCACAGAAAGGAACAGGATATGCTGGCCTCTTCTCTGGTTCGGAGAGGTGCTGTGTGAATGAGGCTAAGTGTGTGAAACAATCCAGTTTTACATCAGTTTATTATTATTATTATTATTATTATTTTGCACACAGGCTCTTTCTTTTCACCTTTCAGCTGTTACTGCCCATCTGCCAGTGGGCAGTCAGTAACGATTTCAACTTCGCATGGTGTTCAGCTCTCCTCGGTTTCTTTTCCCTGGGCAGTGTCGCTCCGTCACAGGTTTTTGCCCACATGGGCACTAGTGAACCTTGACAGGATGTCTGTGTAAGGTGGAAGAAAACAGGGAGACAGCATGGCACTTTGTTCACCTAAACATCCAGTCCAGAATCGAACCCAGGACCGATGAGCCTCCAGCTGTGAGACATACATGAGCTGTGTTTTGTGATTATTTTTTTTCCGTTGGCGACTTATTTTTTTGTTCAATAAAATGTCCAAGTGTCATTGTAAAAGAAGAAATGTTCCGTTGTTTTGCGAAAGACAGGCTGCTGAAAGTTATAAAACAATCATTTAAAAACTTGCCGTGCAGGAAAGATGGTTGAGTGTATTTTCTCTTGCAAGTGGCGGCATGTTTTGTGCCTAGTGCATCACGTCCTTATCATTTTAACCCCCAGACTGCAACAATCCCGCAGTCTTTGGGCCCATGTGTTCTCACAGCAGTAGTGTTTAGTGTGTTAGGCAACAGCACAAAAGACCTGAAAACCCTGCTGGAAAATCCAAAGACATTTATGCTAAACAAAAGTGAGGAAAAAAAGGTTCTTTTAAGTTATGGCTTCAAACAAAAAATATGTACAATTGCATACCTCAGTGTATACAACATGTACCTTAATAACTTGTATGATTATATAGATAAGTCCTAGCAAGAGGCGAACAGACAGGCCGGTTTCGTATAGGAAGCTTTGCAGATGGACAGACAACCTTGCTTGTGTAGAAGGAAGTTATTTCTGTATTTCTCTCTCAGTCCCTGTTTCAGAGCTACAGAGGGTTTTTAGGAACCTGACACTCTAGGCTGATAGAACAGAGATAAATGATTTAGGATCATCACAGTGCCACTATTTAAAGCCACCAAAAAAGACAATTGTTTTCAAAATTGAAAGAGATTATCATCTAACATACTTTTGGTTTTAGCACAGGAACATTTGCATGCAGTTTGATGCAGGTAATGCAGATGTATGAATACGACAAGAGCAAAAGGTTGCTTGAATCAAATTGCTGCTTTCAGGAGTTAAATAGTCACACCTTGCTATAGGCCTAAAGCTACAGCAGTCACTGGGGACAGTTTTCTTCCTTCTTGTCAACTCAGTTGCAATATCACAAACATCTGTGCATCTGCAGTCCCTTGGTTATTTTATTGTTGTGGTGGGCTTTTGCATGTCTGTGAAGACCGTTGCTTGGTAAAGGTGCAAGAGGTGCCTGCTCAAGTACTTGTGAATGAGAGGAGGCCAATCTAGCTCAGTTAATTGCTCGAAGCTAAGTAACTCTCAGCATCCCTTCAAGCACTTTCTTGAAAGAAGGCAGGGTACTGGCGTTGGCAGCATGACTGGGTAACTTGTTTCACACTCCCACAACCCTTTGTGTAAAGATGAGTTGCCATCTGTTCTCAGTGGTTTTAGATGCACTTCTGTCTGTGTTTGTCGTTGCTGCTAAACAGGAAAAGGTAGGTTTGACATGAAAGTGATGCTATTAAAGGAGACAACCTGCTTAGGCAAAACATGTTTTTTTTTTCACTTTCATTGCTTACCATAACCTACTTGTTGAATTTACCGATGAAGCAATTTTAAGCTGCCGTTAGGTCTCTGAAAACCTGTAGAAACCTTGAGGCCTGTGTTTTGGTTAGCGACTCTCTGGATTTGTAAAGTCACATCTTGATCACCGCTGGTCTCGGACTATCCCAATTTCTACCACAGTTTGGGACTTCCAGACTAAGTGCCCGAGTGTCCAGCGTGACTGACGTCAGCAATGTTGTCCTGGGTTTAAAATCCTCCTCTCTGGCTGCAATGGCGCTGACTGTGTGGTGAAGCACATTGACCAAGAGCTCCCTTTCAGCTAGGCTGGTTAGCCCCCTTTGCAGATTCATTTCCTTCACTCCTCTCTACATCCATTACCACAGCGGAGAAGAGAAGCAGGAGCTGTAGGGGTGGCAGTGAGCAGAGCTTTCTGCATGACCTTTTCAATGTTTGCTTTTGCTCATTGAGGATAGATAAGACAGTTTACAGGTTTTTAAATACACTGATGAACAGTGGTGAGTGGCTTTAGAGATTGTTTGTCAAGATCACCCCACTCTCATTTGAAGACGTAAGTGAGAGAAGGAGCCTAAGTTTCCTCATAAAATCACGCGGAGTCAAAGGGACGCCTTAGGGTTGAGACTAAAGGAAATTGAGAAATCTTTAAAAAAGAATTGAGAAACCCAAAAATGGAAATGTGAATATAAGCACAGTGTATTGGCTTATATTTGCCATTCTTAATATTCAGTTTCCTATCTTGTCCTTTTTCTGAATGTATTAAGTTGCTACAGTATAATTAATTCACAAGCAACCTTAGTTATTTCGTAAGAAGGCATGAGACAATTTCTGTTCTTTTCTGTGGCTGTTTGGACTCCCTGCTCTCTGCAGCAGCACAGGTCCCCCCTCAACTGTTGCGATTGTGGTTAAGGAGGTAACAGCTGAGCCCCTGACATGGTGCCAGACATTTCTAAAAATAAATGTGTGGTATTGTTCTGTTCGTCATGGCTTGAAAAGGCTCTTCGCCCCTCAGAAGTGCACTTTTTCCCCCTTTTTTAAATGGCAGAGTATCGTCACTGTTCATCTCTGCTGTGCTGGGACCACCCATGTAGTGGAATGACTGAGTACATCAGTCTTGATGCTGTTGGTCGAGACCCTCAGGATGAGCAGGGAGTTTCCACGTTGTGCTGGTTTTCTTTAGGTGTGGCGGTTTGGCCCTAATTGTACAGTAATCAGTGGAGGCTGTTCTTACACTTTTCTAGTCTTTGTTTTATGCCTTTCCAGTCTGAAATCCTCATGGTCACTCCCTTCAAGTGACCACTACAAACCCTGAGCCAGCATGGACGGAGGGGTAATTGTGTGGCGACCTGCTCTGGTAATGCCCAGTGTCGAGCCGGTGGCTGTTGGACAAAGTGCTTTATAGTTGAGCACCTCGTGGAGGAGCGGAGTCTGTCTCAAGCTGATATAACTGACAGATCCCAGGTTCCAGTAAACCTCCAATCAGCGCTTGGATATTCGTACAGATGGGATAAGGGATAACAACACAGCCTGGGCCGTTAACAGGCTGTTGGAAGCCGTGTGATGCTGGATTTAGCCTGTGCTCTGAGGAAGTACAGTACCTCTATTTGTATAGCTGCTCTGTAGTTCGAGTGGAGCTTGTGGGGTTACTTTAAAGCTTTCAGGTCTAGTAGCTGGTTTCTGATCACAAGCAGCTCATATACCAGTTAACCCAGCCCATCTTAAACCACTTCCTCATGCTGGGCACTGCTGGACCTGCTACACCGACTCGGTTGGAAAGAGCTGTCAAGCAATAACATAGATTTTTTAAAAACTTTATTTCACGTTTCTGCAGTGGTATAACATTGTTACTCAGGTTTCTCCTGTTGCATTATGATGTCTGTCATGCACTGATTTTTTTTCACTGGTGTAAAAATAGCTTTATTTCGAAATGAAATGAGGAACTCGGATATCCATTTATTTGAATGATCGGCTACTATACAAACTCCATATTTTTTTGCAATATTTTATGTAGTGTTATATAGAGTATCTGTTCAAACTTTAATTAATTGGATTTATTTATTTTGTTTGAGGAGTTTTGGTGTTATGGTAAAAACAAGTTTAAAGGTTAAATGCTAGTTATGAATTTATAAAGTCTCTGCCAGGTTAAAATAAATGGGAGAATGAGTTTGCAGCGCACCCTTGTGGTCAGAATCAGTAGCACTCAGTAGTTATGTGATTGTACTGTACATTTAAGCACATTATCTTCACGCAAGGAGTCAGAAGAAGATTGTAAAGGATGACCGATAAAACGTGTTTATTTATGTTATGTCTTCAAATAGGGTATTGACATGCGTGAGGGTTCATGACAGAGAACTGTGATGAATTAAACCAAATACTCATATAACCAAGTCCACCCCTATATTGTTCCATAATGGACTTATATACAGTAGTATGTATGGTTAAAAGACATAAGTAACCCTCCCTTATATGATAATTCAAGTCCTAATGCATTGGCTTTAAGTTAATTAAAATAACATTTATCAACTGAAACAAACAACGGTGATCACAATCGTGTGGTAATCAAGCTAAAATAAACACAAATCCCTCCTCAGTGTCCAGCCTGCACTTTTTGTCTCGGCCTCTGTGATCATCACACCCCACTGTAGTGAAATGGACAATAAAGCTGTCAGAGAGCCCGTGACGCTGACCCAGAACCTGCCGTGTTTGTTACCATCTAAAAGAGGGCCACGCTGAGATGCGGGTGCTGGGTAGTGGGAAACTTGGGCAGGTGGCAGGGAGTGGCTCACTCACTGCCTCACGATCCTATTCTGTTATGGACCTAATTGGAAATTTTCACTTAACAGCCTCTGGCTCAGTTTCATCCTGCTCTGCCTTTCCTTCATCCAAGACCCTGTTGGCCAGGCCGAATCACGGATAAACGTCTTTGCGAGTTTGCACATCGAGACCCTGCTGTGAGTGTCGAGTAGCCTGCTCCTGCAAGAAGTAGTGATGGTAGGAGGATGCTGTTCCAAAAGCACCTAGTAGAGCAGATGCTAAAATGGTCACTTTAAAAGTCTGCGTGTTTGGAATCGAACTTTACTGCGCTTTCCCGTCTCGCTGAGCCTCCCAGAGCATCGTGTTTAACATGGGTGCATTGGCTGAAGAAATTAGGTCTGAATACTTAAAAAAAAAAAAAAAGCCACAGAACTCAACCACTGAAACCAAGCCCTGAGTCCCCGTGGTGTAGTTCAAGTTGTGTTTCTGTGCACAAGCGTGGCGCTAGCCGGGCTGCTGACTCGATTCTTGCGCGTCTGTTGCGAGAGAAGAACTGAGGGACCATTCAGTGCTGCTGTGAGGGGAAACCCTCTGCTTCCTGGAGCGAGGCCTGCGCGTGGGCCGCTGTGAGGAGACCGTTCACGTTCGCGCCACGGGGGCGCGGGCTTCGTCAGATGCAGGCCCAGCCCTTTCAGTGCTCAGAAGACAAAGCTCCATTACTTCTGGGCTGTTGGCTGTGGGGGGATCAGAGTAATGGGCTGGTTTAGTGATGTGTCTTGTCTTCTCTCACATCCAGTGAACAAGCAGGCTTCCCCGGTCGCAGTCTTCAGCACATGACCCCTGCGATCTCAGTTTCCTCTGACCGATTCTATTGGAATGCCAAGAGTCTGAATACCCATCCCATCGGTTTTTTTTAAGCTAGAGGCAGAGCACCTGATTTGGGGTTCCTTGTGAGCCACTCAGTAGTGTGTTCAATTAAAAATACACAGCGCTGTCTGAATACGTCAGATTTTTTCTCCCTAGTATTTCAAGAAAATAAAAGAGAAAGAAAAAACCTTAGCAACCTTAGCAAGGACAGTTGGGCCTGCAGTGTAACTATATGACGTCTTTCACAAAGTGCAGCTTCTCGCATTAAAATAATAAAACTAGAAAGCACAGCGTATAGTTCTAATCTGCTAGAGGAGCTAATAAATAGCAGGCAGAGCTACAGCTTCATCCTGCTGTTTTATTTCCAGCAGTTACTATTGCAACGAATGTCACAAGGAAGTTGAGAAGCTGCCTCTTCACATTGTGGTTAGTCCTCAGATGCCTCAAGAAAACCGGTTTCCAGCCTTAAATCATCTACCAGTTTGCTCTTAGAATGTATCATCTATACAGGAAGAAGGTAAGTACAGTTGAAGGGAGATGTGGAGTGTAATAACAAGCAGTAGCAGATGACCTAGATTAATTACAATAGCAGATTATTAAAAAGAAATTGAGGAGACCTGTTGATTGAAAGTGAATGGTGTTTGATTACAGGTCTCAGTCTTGGAAGAGAAGAGCTTAAAACCAGTAAAACATTCTTTCCACTAAAAACAAGAAAAACACTAAATTGTGTTTAAATGCCACAGTCAGCACTTGACTTGAAAGAATGCTGTTCTTTATAAGTTGTAAAATGAATACTTCAGCTTCAGCCTGGTCAATGTCAGCTGAAAGAAATGACTGATTTTTTTCCCCCAGACATTTGCAGTGCCATCAGATGGCCACTAAGGGGCAGTGTGACGCCCTGGATCACACTGGAACGTACTTTAATAATGGAAAGTGCTTTTTGACTCTGAAGCAGAGCATGGGACTTTCAGTTTCGAAGAGCTGTGACAATGCCAGAAAAGACTGATTCAAGTATTGCTGCATAGACCTTGTACTCTTTATTCTAGCTGCAGAACAAAGCAGTTTTGCAGGAGGTGACAGTTCTCTAGCAGGCGCTGAACTTGCTGAGCATTTTGTTTTTCTGCACGGCAGCTTCACGGCAGCAACACCAGTTCACAGCGTTTCCCGTGTCAAGATGTTAACGACTCATTTTCTGTGTGCGCGCGCGCGCGTTCAGTTAATGTGTTTATAATGACCTCTCCCGAGTTTTCGTGAAAGCAAGTGGTTGTCAAGAAGCAAACATTACCCAGTGGAGGAAAATAAGCATGGTAAATCTGTCATCCCTTGGGGTCGAACCAGGGTATGTGTGTGTGTTTTGGCTGTGATTATATATTCCAGCTCTTCGTGAGTATAATGAGGTCCTTTATCCAGTGTCTGAGAAACCCCTGTGCAGCTCATACATGCAGTGTCTGACCTCAATAGATCAAAGTGATTTTAAGTTGTGTGTAATACAGCGACTTGGACACATGCAGTATTCTTGCGCATCTTCACTTGTTCACACACTCGCCCGTACAAGCGTCTGTATTTCAAGACCTGAGAGGGCCTTCCCTCCCACTGACTCTGAGCTGAGCTGTTAAGTCCATGCTCCAGTGTGGGTTGATAATGCTCCAGAAGGGTTGATAATATAAGCAGATGATTTTCTGATGTAGCAAGCTTAAGGTGCTATTCAGTGGCAAAAATATGAAGGAGACTGAGCAATTATCAGTGTGGTAACAATCGAGACTTTGCCCTGATACGAGACTTTACATTGAGGAGGTGTGCCAAGATTTTCTTTTTATAATCTTCTGGTGCTGCAGACCCTTTGAATTGCTTGCCTGACCGCTGGCAAAATGGTTAATGAAGAGCAGAGTTTTTAAAACAGGCAGAGAAACAAACAAGTTTCCTTTGAGGAAAATGAGCCCAATTTGTTTCCAGTGCTAAGGCTTAGATCTGTAAGTGTGCCCTCGGAGGGGACGAGCGGTCTGATTTAATTAATTCTGTCAGCGTGCCTTCACTCTCCAACACTCCCCAAAGACCAGGCGAAAGAGATTTTTATTACTGGGACCTTAAAATAGTCATTTTCGTGGCTGTGATTGCAAGTAATTAATACCACATCCAGCTGGTATCAAAACAAGGAATCTGTAAAGCCTTCTTTATTTGTAATAGCGTCAAATTGTGTTTTTCCTCTGTCTCTAATTTCAGGCTAGCAAATAGCCAGAATGTGTTGGAAATTTACAATGGTAGACAGGCTTTAAGTTATGTTTATAAGCAAAGCAAGTTCCTGAATTCCAGATCGCAAAGCTGAAGCACAGCCCGTTGGGCGCACACGGCTCGGATTGATCTGGTCCTGGCCGGCCAGACCCCGCCGAAGTCGGTGGAGACTGTACCTCGGAGCTGAGGGCTCTTTACTGGACTCGGCTGGTTACTGCGCCGCTGTTCAGAGCTCCCACCTCAAAGCATCAGGGCCGCAGTCTGAAAGGAGCTTTTCATTGAGATAATTGTTTATTAAATTCACACAGGAGGGAAAGGTGATGTGAAAGGCGCTTATGGTCTGACTGGGCAGGTCAGAATGAAGACTGCCTTACACAATGATAACTAAATAACCAGATCCTTAAAGAGGTGGTTCCCAAGCCTGGTCCTGGTGACACACACCTCGATCAAAACCCTTCATTGACTTATTAATTAGAAGATTAATTTAAAACTGTTTGTTTTTAGCTCTTAAACATGTTGGAGCTTTAACTGTTGAATTTTGAAAGCGAAATAAAATCCCGAACTTGTGACTAGTAACAAAATACGAATATGCATTTGAAGCAACTTCATAGATCAATTAAGGATTCGATTATCTAATTAAGGTGAAATGGTATGAACACCAACAGGTGTGTGGGTCACCAAAACCGGGACTGGAAACCACTGCTTCAAAGCCAGGTCTAGAGCAGTGAAATACTCTAAAAAAACGAGAACCAGAATTACAATCCTGTTTTTGTTGCACCACTGTAATACTGTGGGTGTTAACGAATTACTTAGCAGTGCAGTGCTCCTTCCAGATTATCGCCCTTGGCGACCACCTTGATGATGTGTTGTGAACTCCTGGCCATCCAGGAACAAATAAGGAAAATGGAATCGTTGAGACCCTCTCGAATTAGAGCTTAACCCTCAGTGACAATTAATACACTCTTACAAAAAGCATAAGCTAACAGAGAGCAAGGCTGTACTGAATTATGCAGAAGGACGGCTACATTTTGAAAGCTAATTTCCTGCAAGGCTGCAGCCGTACTGCCACAGGTCTCTATAAGTGGTCCTGACTGATTTATCAAGCCGGTCTTTTCGATATCGATCATTTGCCCTATATGAAGGAAAGCCTCGCTTGTCATTCCTGCGGGTTTGTGCCAGTCCTGCTTTGTGCTTCAGTCGCAGGTCATTCCTCGGCACTGCTGCTATGCTCCCACTTGGGTGTTTTTCTGTATCAGGAAGATAAAAGCAACCCTTGGCTTTTGCTCTCGTAAAAAAAACAAAGTTATCCAGCAATCCTAGTTATTAGTTATTGAATTCACCCGACATCAGCGATACTGCATAATCCTGTATACTGTAGATATGACCATTAGCTGAATTGATCTGGTCTTGGCTGGAAAGATGAGATACTGCCCTTCTCCTGCAGCTTCATTCCCCTATTATTTTTTAAGCTTTATGATGTGGCAGCATGGCACAAAGCCCACCTGTGCACTGGAAGGAGGGATGATGTATTTCATGCCCATAGCATAACTGCCCTTGACACAGTGTGTGGAATGGGAAGAAAAACGATTCACTTGCGGTTCCAAATCGATCTCTTCACATTGGATTGTTATTAAAGAGCCGTTGTACAGCTACGGCCTGTGGAATAAAAGCATGGCATGGTTTTGTGTGTTCGGTACATATAAGACCAGGTCTGTTTCCGCATTAACGCAAGTACAGTACATCCATTTACACGCCAGAGAAAAACTATTTTTCAGTTTTGTTCTTTTTATGTAATTTCGATATTGATGGGAGGTGACGAACAGTGCTCTCTGTATTGCTTAATTTTCTTTGGATTGCTCCACCACCTACTAAATAACACCCAATAATTGCTCCCAACAAGAAACGCATATCTTTAGAAAGACAGCTAGATTAAATTGTATATTGTGATACACAGTACTGGAAAGACAAGGTTTCATAGCTGTAGGACTTATACAGAAACACCCAAATCTTCGCATTGTGAATTGCGCACTGAATTGTCGGCTATACCAGTGGAGGGTCGTCTAGTTTTAATTTTGGAAGGCTGGACGTTGCTTTGTTTTTCCATTAAAAATGTGGTTTTGCTGCTCCAATATTGTGCAGACTTAAAAGTAAGACATACAGTACAGAGCAGTACAGAGTTTTTCTAGTAAGTACAGAGTTTTTCTAGAGGATTGAAGAAACTGCGTCTGTGGACCTGTCCTCACTCAGCCCTCGACAGTTCCACCCTGAGAATCCCTCAGTGCCGAGACGGGCGCTGCTTGGCGCTTCCCTGGCCTGCTGCCGTCTGGCGGGAGGTGGGAGGCGCGAGGAGGGCCCCAGGAGGCCGGCGTTGCGGGTTCGGGGAGAGGGGGAGCGAGGCATCGCTGGCGGCGAGACGGGCAGGCCCCGGGGGACGGGGGGAGACGCTGAGCGAGTGAGCCGGAGGCACAGACGCCCCGCTGCGCGCGATCGGGGGCGGGGGGAGAGGCCGGGGAGAAGGCTCCTTGTTAGTGTGCTAATTCACACATATGTGGGTCATCCTCTTTGAAGGGCAGGTTTATTCACCCTCCTGTTTACATTCATGACAAAGACTAGAGAGCTCTGGCTTTACATTTCCTGTACTTAATTATGTCCGATTATGGGCTTTTAAGTGGCGTTACCTGAACGCCAGCCTTATGGTTTAATGCTTTCAGGGTTTTCTTGCTCTTGTGTGGAAAACACAGTACTGTAGCTCTGTACGTATCTGTCAAAGTGTAGAGTGTGTACAAATGACCGTTTAAGTGTGTCTTTCTCAAGGTGCTCACTTGAGTTGTTCCGTTAGCTCGGTTTAATGGAGGGCTGCGTCTTGCGTGTCGTTTTACACACGGCTCCTTTCGTGTGGAAATCGGTGAGGGCAAGGAATCCGCCTCGAGAGCCCATCGGACTGACCAAACCACTCCTGGCACACTGTGAACGGCTGCTGTTCATAGCCAGGGTG
This sequence comes from Atractosteus spatula, assembly GCF_055471065.1. Classification (NCBI taxonomy): domain Eukaryota; kingdom Metazoa; phylum Chordata; class Actinopteri; order Semionotiformes; family Lepisosteidae; genus Atractosteus; species Atractosteus spatula. The sequence continues at coordinate 4,457,988 of NC_142732.1, read as the reverse complement.
TTAATACAGAGCTGGACAAGGGACTGCAGCTCTCAAGGCTGTTAAGAGCGTTGTGTGTCCTTGCAGCTTTGGCCACGATGCTGCAGCTGGCGGCTGACCTACTCACTCGCCATGGCTGCCTCTGTCAGAGCCCTTGCTCTTGCACTCTGCTGGTGCACTCACAGAATATACTGGCACGCACCCTCAGTCTGAAGGGGACGAAACTAGGTGCAGTAGACACCTCTTGTCCTGTCGTTCCAGAATATCAGGGCTGGTGGAAATGCGCCTCCTGCCTTGAAACATCAGCTGCTTCTGCCCGCTTTAGAAAACAAATTGTCAGGAAGCACTGGAGATGAGGCCACAAGCTGTCATTCCCAATTAGAGTGAGTGGCATAAAGAAGTCCTAGCATTGTGCTAAAGTAATCGGCTAATTAAAGATATTTGTAGCAGTGTGCACTGGCGGCGTGACAGATGTTGGAAGTGGATGTGATGGCACAGGTTCGAAAGGGCCGCTTTAGAAGGGTTCCCCCTTCTGTTCGTGTCACGCTACAGACGAGCACAGACTGGAGCCTTGACATGTGATCTCCCCTGTGCACCCCGGGTGACCCCAGAAACCACTTCTCTTTCATTGGGGAGCAGCACGCATCGATTCACTGAAATGTGATAAAAGCCGGGCAACGCTGAGCAGGCATCCAGTAAAGTAACAAACTGCTCTGTGTTGCATTGTTCATTTCAAGCATATGACATAACTGGGGAAAACTGGTGTGACAGTGAATTAAAAATAGCACTGCCAGGCAAACATTAGACGGCCCCTTCCTGTTTATTTTGAACCTGTCTAGATTATAAACATGGCAAGCTCTTGGTTTAACCTACTAGGCCAGCCTCCCTCTTCCAAATACAAAGCCACACATGCTCATTTGCAATAAATTTGGCTACCTAGAATGTGGTGCTTATCTATGAAATAGATACTTTTTTTATTTTTCTCAGCCAGCAGAGGAGGTGGAGATGGTACTTGATCAAACATGGTGAGACGAGCCCTTGAAAGCCCACTCCGCTCTGTTGAATTCAGACGGACCCCTCAGTGGTTATTTTTAATAGCTGCCTCAGGGGACACCAATCGAGGTGTGAAAACTCCTGTTCACTCTGTTAATGTGTTTTGTCATTGTGCAGCAATAGGTTTGCAGTCAGATTATTGTCTGTGAGTGTTCAAACCATGTGCACACATTGTGTGCTTGTGCAGCTGATGTCGACATTCTGTACAGTATATGGTACAGTAGCAGGACTGTTAGAATGTCATAGAGACGTGCAGACTGAATAATTGCACTCATTTTGCCACAGCGCTGTCGTGCGTAACCGTTCTTAATGATCCCCGTCTTTAAGAGAGCTATGATAATGTAATAGATTTTTATTACAGCATGATGATAAATGACACTATACTTTTACTGCTGATCGGTCGTTAGAAATGTACAGAGAATGCTTTAGCTTCCCAAACCCTTTAAGAAGGTAAGTGTTTTTTTAAAAGTGGTATTGAGGCGCATCTGCACACTGCACTTGTGAGCCCACGGCTGAACACTTTTTGACCGGTGTTCATTCCTTTGATTGTATCGGACAGCGAAGGGCGGTGGTGTCATGATCTGTGTTGCTGGTTACTGGGTTGTCGGAGAACACTTATTTACTGTAATGGTGAAAAATAAAGAGTCCTGCTTAAAACAAAGAGAACCCCTGCCTTTCGATGAGGAAGCTTCTTCTCTGCTTCTGATTGAGTAGGCATCTTCGGCGATTCTCAGGTGAGCAGGTCGTTTTAGAAAGATTTTTCTCTGCCTGCCTTCAAGACGCCATCTATCATTTTTTCTGCGTCCACCTGCCGGTCAGCTCAGCCCTGTCTGGTAGTGACATTTCAGCTCAGCTGTTCCCATTTCAAGCCACTCATTAAGCTCCGTACTAATTCGTGATCACAAACCCATGAGGACCCCATACTGTAAAAAACATTCATTATTTATAAAGTAACAATTCCAAATTAGGCAACAAAGGTTTAAAAATCAGTCTTTTTAACTGATCTTTGTGAACATATCGACACTTTTTATGTCTCTTTGCAGGGAGTGAATGACTGCCTATTCCAGCTGGCGTTTTAAATTGAGTCTTTGTTAGCAGACAATGTGGGGGATTTGTATACCATCGGGGCTGGTTTTGAAGGGGGGGTCGTCCTGTGAGGTTTTGTGTCTTAATGTAGACGTTCTGCTTCAGTTAACGCCTGCCTTTTATTGTCTTAAACACAAAGAAAATAGGGGGAAAAAAAAGACATTTTTCACTTGTCGTGTGCTCCTTCCATTTTTTTATTTATGTGTGGCCACCTGATTTTTGAATTCCCAATCTTTAACATTGAGATGGAGAGGAGGGGTGCTGGGCAAATCGACATTAGTTGCCAAATTGAATATATTCATGGCTTTGTATACCTGCCGTGACTCCTCTCCGAATGTGCTCACCAGCTGGAGGACCACCGCGCCCATGTGAACAGACCCTAAAGAGCAGGAAGGATAACACCCAGGGATGAAAAGGAACCATAATAACCATTCAGAATGCATCACTTTGAGTCATAACTTGATAACAGTAGTAGAACTGTAATAATACATATATTTGGTTCCATTGTTTTCAAAATACTTCTTGGAAGCTCTGTGCTTTTTAATTTAATTGTTTTGTGTTTTCCATTGTGTGATATCTTTGCAGTCTAGCATATCTAGAGCGATTTTTTATTGTTTCGCCAGCGCTTCAGCTCCCCTACAGTTTTCCTGTCTTATTTTTCATGTCAATATTCACTTGGACAGTGGCGGCTCCTGGCGTTGTCTTTATAGTTGTGGGTTTTGGGGCTTGAGATTTACACTGGGCAGTCCCAGGGGTGTTGGGCCGTGATGCGTGGGGCTCCTTCGAATAAATCAAAACGTACCCCTAGGATTCCTTCTGAGCGGTGTTTTCTCCTGGAATTTGAGCAACGTGGTGAATCTTATAGCAGAAGCCTTTCTCCTGGATCGTGCGGGTGTCCTTGCCGGGTGGCGGGAATAAACCAGGCCCTCTCACGCAAGTGTTCAGCCTGTTCATTACCTCCTGCCACCAGTGGTTTTCCCGGGCGAACGGGTCCGATACCTCCTCCCCAGGAACACGGAGCCAGAGAGACAGGTTGAAACCGGGCCTGAGAAAAAGAAAAGCCTCAATACATTATTTCTGCATCAAAATAATGTGTCCGGCAGATGTGGCGTTCGTGTTAAACACCTTTTCTTTTTCCCTCTTAAGCTGGTGATTTAAAAAGGGGTAAGAATGGGTGCACAGTATTGCTCGGTACATTTTCACTCCAGCGATGGAGGTGCTGCGAGGACAGTTCTGCACTGGAGAGCAGGGATGCTTGGGGAACTGGGAGGGATGAGGACCCGTCCTTATTCTGTTCTTTTTTTTTTTCTTTTTTCGGCTTTGTTTTGCTTTGCCGCTGTAGTTGGTTGTTTTTGTTTTGTTGTTTTTTTTTGTACCTCCCGTCTCAAGCTAATCAAAACTCCCACAGGGGGGTCTGGACCGGCTCCCGGCAGGTGTTTCCAGAGGAGCAGCCGACAGCAGAGTGCCGGCGGAGCGCGCCCGGCTAATTAGCATGTGAATCCGAGGGAAAGCTCTCATCCCATCTGTCTATCCGTCTCGGGAACCACCGACGTGCCCGGCCTCTGGCGGCACTCCCCGCGAAACTCCAGCTAATTCCCTTTGTTTGCAATCAACACCCTGTACCTCCTCTGGCCCGGGCCGGTCACGTCTTCCCCTTTCTGCCTCCCGATTGTTCTTGGAGCTGTCAGGTGTCCGTGTTGGAAGGAGCCGGATGTTCAGTTCCTGACCGCTTCTTGTTTCTTGTTTTTAAAGAGAGGGCAGTTGTGGGGTGGGGGGGAGGGGGATAACTCCTTCAGCAGAACGGAGCTGTCTGTTATTCATGGACGCATAAGGGCAACATTAACTGGTGGAGATGGCCCATTAAAGGAGAGAGAATACCCCTCTGGAGAGAGAGGCTAATGCAGCTTCAGCCGAGAGACAGAAAGACCAGGGGGGAGAGAGTGAAAAGTGAGCAAAACAGACCTCAACAGCCATCTCTTAAAGGCATGCGCCCTTTATTTCCATCGTGTTGTTTTTGATGTGTCTTTGGAGCGAGACTTGGGGGGGGGGGGCAGCGCCTTCAGGCATTTTTTCTAGAGAGACTGAAGGCTGGGAGAGCGAGCAGAGGGAGAGCCGCTCCTTCCTTAGCAACGGTTGGCTGTGTTTTCGCTCCAGCCCCCTTGGTTTTTTTTTTCCCCTGCCTCTTACAGTAGGTCTGTGTGTGTGTGTGTTAGGCGCTGTAACAGAGCAGGGGCTTCGGAGTTCTGCCAGTTAACGGGCACGTTCTGCGCTCCCTGCTTGGCAGACCGGCTTGCAGGCGGATTTGCCTTCCTCCTGGGTCTTTGTGTGAGTGCGATGAGTGCTGCCGTTCCGTGGTGAAAGGGAAACGGACACGCGGGATTCTAAGCATGGAGCATCTCAGCCACCAAGGCCTTCCAAGGCTCTCCTGGATAGACACTCTCTACAGCAGTACGTATCTTTTCTTATCTCTTCGTTCCTGGTGCCCTGCTGGCACCGACTCGGACACTTTATCGTGTTAACGATGCCTCATAAACGGGGACGCAAAACCCACTATGTACTTGTAACCAACTCGTAATCGAAGGTCTCCGATTTGATTCTGAAATCAGATCTCGATTTTCGATTGATTTATAAAAGCAGGTATTTTATTACATACTGTACGTGTGTAAAATCTATATCCAGGTCTGGAGCATGTCTTGACAGCTGTTGTGATGCGGTGATTTGTGCTTGTGTGTTTATGTATTTGGTGTGTGTTTCGGAAGCTGGCAAGAACCCGTTTTGTTGTAAAGGAGAGCACACACAGTTTATCTTCTAGTGTGGCAGTGAAATTTGTTACCGCATCTGGAAGGCGGTTCACCTTTGACAGCCATTCCCGTCAGTGAGGTAAATATTAGTGTCTGATTGGTATAAATATTGAGCTGTTCCTCAATGACTGCTTCTCTTTAATTTCCCCAGAAAATGCCTAGTCAATCTAAGATGTATACTTTGTGGAATTAAAAGCTTGTTAATTCCTTGAACATTTTAAGTAAATCAGACAGTTACACTATTTTAGATATACAGTACTTGTCATCATTATGCAATAGTTAACTATAATCGGCACTTTTTGATTGCGTATTCAGAGCACTTTTTGTAGGTTGCTTATGTAAAAGCGTTTTCAAGGGCTGTAGAAAAATTCCACAACAGACTACTGGTGCAGTAAAGTAGGATGGGAGCAGTCTTTTTTAGATCGGCAGCAGTTTTAGAGCACTTGTCTTTGTGGGGCCAATGCAAGCGCAGGACACCAATGAAATTGTCGCTGTGATCCAGGTCGGGTGAATCAGTTCTGCCCACAGTCTCAGTTCTGAGCAAATGTGAACTGTGACGCCCTATGGAAAAAGTAGAAATGTGAAAATGCCGTGCCCGTGCTGGAGTGTGTACTCTTTGCTGCTCTCATCTGAGGACGCAGGATTAGGTTTATGTAACAGGCTGTTTGTATTACATGTGTCCGAGTAGTTATAATCTTGGGGGTGGCACAATGCGGTCAGGGGATTGAAGGAGGCACGTTGTAGAAGCCTTTCCAACACTGGGTTATCCGCTAGCTTCAATGTATGTGATAAGGATGTACATCCAGTGAATATGCATTCTCAAAACCGTACCACCTCTGAGATGTAATCTGAAACACACTGCAGTTTAATAGGCTGCTGCCCAGTTAGTTTCCGAGTAAGAGATTTTTGAGAACAGTTTGTTCTAGTGCAGTGCAGGTAACGTGATTTTTCTGTAGAGCCCCTCATTACAAGCACATTTGTCAAGAGCCCTGGGGAATTGTTCACAGTTGCAGAGGACATCTGAACAGGAGCTTTGCAGGTTTTGGCTCTGTATGTTGCAAGCCTGTCAATAAATGTTGTCAGTACTGTACAAATCGCCTTACCTGGTCAGCATTGTATTTAGGTCTTGTAGTTCTTCTGCAACATAAAGTGAAGCAGATCCAACTTTTGGTGAATATGCTGGCTGTTTTGATGCCGAGTAGTCAGTTGTTGTCTTTATTGTTCTCCTTTCTGTGCAAAAGCTTGTGTTGTAAATGGGGAAAAGTCAGGACAGAGAATCTTTCTGTCATGTCTTTGTCTTCTTCCTCCATGAGCTTCAGGCCATGGACAGTTCAGCATGTCAAGTCAAGCAGTGATGCCAAGGGCAGTGTTGGGATGAATTTCCTGAATACCTCCTTAATATGAAATCGAGTGATGAAAGCTGTTAAAGTCCTTTCTACATTTACAGTTTCCTCTAATTTATAGCTTCTTCTAAGCCTTATCTGGTTATTTTGTATGTTTTCTTTAGTACCGTTATTTCCAAAGAACATGCTGTTAGGGTTATTTCAGCTGGAATCCGTATGTCGGTGTGATTCAAGCGCTCATGGGTAGCGTGGGGCTCAGTGTGCAGGACGCCCCCCCCGGGTTTCACACAGCCCCCCAGTCTCACCCACGGCATTTAAACTTCAAAGAGTTTTCTGCCTGTGCTGTCAAAATCAGCAGCAATGAAGGAGATGCTGCCTGACAGCTTGTATCTCCTTGATTTTGAAAGCCTGAAATACTCCAAGGACACGGAGAGGGGGATATGATTGCATAAGTGGCTGTTGTAATTGGGTGATTTATTATATTATGGGGGATGATGCGCAGTCTTGGCTTCACTAATTGCCACTGTCTGGGCCTTGCATTCTTTTTGCTGATTACATTCTCCATTATCTAAGTTAGCACAGATACCTCCAGCATTACCATGCTGGCCGCCCTTTGGATTGCACACTTTCTGGAGTAGAAGCGTTTTTATTTCTTTGTGTGTCTTGGCAGCGTCTCCCGCATCTTAGCTGATGATATTTTGATTAAGTGATTGCATAGGAAAACATACAAGCGGATTAATAATCTCACAGGTGCGTGGTCTTAACTTCTGTATACAGTCAGTTCCACTTACAGTAATCACAGGGTCAGGCATCTTCTGACTAAGGTCTTTAACATGGATGCCATAAATAAATCTACAGAAGAACTGAAAAGGGGCAGCATGGTAGCACGGTGGTTAGCTTTGCCGTCTCGCAGCGCTGAAGCTCCGAGTTCAATTCCAGGGGTGCTGTCTGTGTGGAGTTTGCATGTTCTCCCTCTGTTCATGTGGGTTTCCTCCGAGCGCTCTGGTTTCCTCCCGCGGTCCAGGGGCATGCTGGTAGGTTAATGGGCTGCTGGGAAAACCGGCCCTGGTGTGAGTGTCTCTGTTTGCATCTGTCGGCCCTGCAGTGGACTGTTATCCCATCCAGGGTGTCCCCTGCCGTGCTCCTGTTGCTTGCCAGGGCAGGCTCTGGCTCCCCCGCAGCCCTGTGTTGGATAAAGTGGTTAAAAAATGAAAGGATGGATGGAAGAACTGAAGGGTGTTAAAATATCCCTCGTGCTGTACAGCTGTGAGCAGGTGAAAGGAGCCCCAGCTGTCTCACACCTTCGAGGGATCATGTGTGTCTTTTGGCAAAGGGGCGTTAGTCTCGGATCTCATGTGCGTCTGCTTGTGGTGGAGGCAGGGAAACTGTGTGGCCAGAGGGAGGAATAGGGTGCTTTATGGCCCCTGACATAGAGCCCCAAGGGGTTAATCACTAACACGAGCTAGCATGTTCACATCCTGCCAATTGATACGCTGTTTAACTCAGTGTGCCCCACCACAAATCTCGGTGTCGGGATGGTTTTATTACTCATCTACGGTACGTCTGGCCAATAATTCTTCCCAGTGTAATAGAATGATGTCGGCCATGGTCGAGAAGTGGTTTATGGAAGACCTCCAAAATAAACTACAGACGAAGAGTGAAAAGAAATCCCTTAGGACAAAAGCACAGAATGAGGCCGGGACCTGGGAGGCTGAACTGTCTCTCCTGCTGCTCTTGGTGCAGCCCCGGAGCGATGCAACTTCAACTACTGAGAACAGGGAGCACGACTGCTGAATCTCCAGAAGGAGTTTCCTGGGAAACCGCAGAGCGCCTCGTCCGGTTTAAAAAGCTGAAGGGGAAGGTTGCAGGTCAGCACTCTCGCTAATGACCAGCTCGTGGCTGGTATTTTATTCTGGGGTGCTCTCTCTCTAAATGTGAACCTCACCATCAGCAGCCCAATGTTTGTTTTACCAGCTATCAGGTAGAATTGTCAGTGCAAAAATTTACTAGTTGGCTAGCATTAAGCATTTTGATCATCCCAGTGACAGTTTTATGGGGGGTGCTTTAATTAGCATCTGCTGGTTACTCTCTGTAACTTCTTGCTTGATCAGTAGCATGTCATTGTTTGCGTGGGGCAATCCTCAGGCTTGTAGACTAGTTACATGCCCTTCCGACAACCTATTCCTGCAAAGCAGGAAGCTTTTTTTAAGACTATACTGAGGAATTGGGTTGGGAGAATCTGTCAGGGATGTACAGTAAATGTTTCATGAATGGGATTCAGAGCAGCGCGCAAAACAAATTAATTCGGTTCCGTTATTGCCTTATAACCTTAACAGTCAAGTTCATGTATGAAATGGTTAATTCAAAAGGCAAGTGTAGGCCCAAAGCGGAGATCACAATCACAAGCAGTGGGTTTACACAGTAGTCGATACAAACTACCGCACCTCTTTGTGTACTGCTGGTGCCATGTGCGGCTTTTCAACCGCTTACCAACGCCTGCAAGAGGGGCTGTGGAGTGGCATCGTCAGCGCGGCGAGGCTTGGGGAGGCCTAGCTGCTGCGATCGGGAGGTGCCGAATGCGTTGTAGCGTGTCGTCTGCCAGAAAGTGCCGATCAATGAGTCTGTTACAGATTACAACCTGCTTCTGTTACCAAACACATCAATTGTGTCCAGCCACAAATTCCCTGCTGCTGCCTTCTGCAGCGCGGAGCTGCCACAGCCAGAGAGCAATTCATTGAGTGCTGTTCAAGAAAGTGGATTCTCTGGTGCCCATCAGTGGAGTCTGTTTGATTTAACCCCGAAAGGGCATCAGCAGCAGGATGGGCCGCAGTGGGACGGGGCATACTGGAATGGGCAAGCGGTGTTTTCCCATTAATACATGCAAAGGCCTCAGGTCGGAGGTCAGGCTTTAAATTTAAGCACAGAAAGTCTGGGAAGCTCAGAAGCTGTGTTACAGGCTGGCTTTCAATGCAACACCTTTCGGACACATTCCACAGAAACTATCGGAACGAAGAGGGTTAATATTAAATCACCTTTTAAAACTAGAAATTCATGAGATGACCCCTTGGGTATATGTACTTTACACTTTGATATAATAATTAGGAATTATTTCTAAACTTGGGATAGAGTTATCTTCTTCTTTCCTCTGTGTATGACCGCATAGGATCCGGATTGCAGTAGCCGTGGTAGCAATAACTCGGTGCATATCGAGTGATATTTTTTCAATTTCATTACATGACCGTATTGTTTTCAGTGAACTTAAACCAGAGTGCACGAGCAATAAGAGCTGTAACATGCGAGAGGATTTGAACTGTAGTGCTTGATTAGATTAGGCACTTAAAACGACAAGGTGAAAAGGGAAGCACTCCATTGGTGACTCTGAAAAGGCAACTGGGGTAGTTTTGTGGAAGATGAGCTTGAGCGTAGCTGGTTGGAGTTAGGAGTTACTCCTTCTGAGAAGGGTGTAGCAATATATCGAGAATGTTCACGTCTAGATCCCAAGAGACTTTGTAAAAATGTACCTTAATACGATTTCAGACGCTTTAGAACAGATCTTCTGCATGCTTTTTGCCAGGATTTTGAAACAGAGGAGACAAAAGACCTCTTCACTCTACCGGAAGACCTGTCTTGCATTCATCCTTCCATGACATTAGGACCATTCCAGAGAATTCGCTCTTCCTCTTGGAAATGGGTGATGCAGCAGTTTATGGAAATTGCAAGTGACAAACACTGACTGTAATGCATGAGCTGGGACATCGGTTTTCAAGTTATTATATATATATATCATGTTATATATATATATCTAAGCCATTTGAAAAAGCAGTCAGTTATGCAAGCCTGCACTGCTTTTTCCGATTTATTTCCAGGGGAAAAAAAGACGGAAGCTTGTGATCTCATCGGTGGGGCGCTGTGAAGTTCGAACACTTCGGCAGCAAAGAGAAAAGGCACCCATTAAATCTGTGCTGAAGTCAGTCTTCTGGGTGATTTATGCACTCCTGCTTCTGGCACCCCTGCCAAGCCTGTTTCATTAACATTCCACTGCCTCCTCAGCCCTGCCTGTGCTGCGGGAGAACTGCTGAACCTGCTGCAGAGGGGAGACAGACTACCGGGAATCAGGCTGATCCCCCCCTGGAAAAGGGAAGAAAAATCCATATTTATGATCCGCACTATTCGTTTATTTTTGCGTGCGAGGATTAAATCACGTGCCGATATCCTGCTAAGGAATGGCCAGTATCGGGGAATATTCGGCTGGGATTCAGATGGGTTGCATGGAATTTCATCTGTTTGGGTTACAGTTGTGTACCTGGGTCAGATACACTGCTGTTTTCAGATTTGTGAAAAAATAAAGATCATGCCATGCTTAAGATCCTCACCACTTAAATACCATTCCAACTTAAAGACTCCATTTGATCATCTCAGCAGAGCGCTAAGTTTTATTACCTAAAGTTTTGGGCCCTGGTAGGGGTTTTTGAGAACTTTGCAGATTATGAAGAAAAAGGTTTTTGAATTTTTGAATCCATTGCAGTGTTCTTACAGCGCCAATGGAGAGAACAATCTGGGATCCAGGGTTGTGGTGCATTTTCAGTCTTGGAAAAGGAGCATGTTTCAGAGTTGCACACTGGCTTCCTTATAATATAAACCAAGCATATAGCTCAAAAGCGGTCATGGAGGTCCGTAAAACAGGCTTGTGCCTATTTCTCAGTGTCCTTCTATTGTGAGAGCTGTTTTCACACTGGCCTGTCTTAGTCATTAGCCAGAGTCCTAAACTCTTCAGTGCGCGCTAGGGAGCTGTGCGTGGCGATTCAGATAAGACGTCAGCTGCCAGGACATCGTGCAGTCGAGTGACCGTCGTTTCCACAGACGTGGTTGCTAGGGACTCTTGACTCTTGTCTTCTCGGTCTGCTGCCCTGGCCTTGCCCTCAGCCACAGAGGCTGGCATGGCCACATCAGACTATGGCACCCACAATGAAAAAAGCAAAGAGGAAGGCTGGAGGATATTTTTGCCCGAGCACAAACGTGATGTTTATGATCTGGAGCACATTTCTGAATTGTAGCTTTAACTGGAGCCCTGTCCATCCTCCACAGGGGGAGAGAGCCCCAGCTGTCTGGTGCATCCCAGAGTATGCACCCGGGCTTTCCCGAGGGCAGCAGACCACTGGACCAGCTTGACCGTGGCAACGGTTTGTCTGTCCAAAAAAAAAATCTGTTTACACCCTGCACAGGCAGAAGGTGTGGGAATACTGTGCGTACAGACTGCTGGAGTGGAGGAGGGCGGCTTTCTTTACAGGTCAGGTTCAATACAGGATTCCCATAAGGCTTCGTACAGTTATCTAGTTTTAAAATGAGAAGCGCAGTGGTCACGAGCGCTTGCACTCGTGCCAGTGATTCTCAAGCGGGCCAGGAGTTTAATGGTACTGATTTTTTGGTTTGGTCATTAAAACGGGGAACCGGTGTTTGTGGAGGTGCCGAGTTTGCTCACATGATGAGGTAGTGGTCACCCTTCTGTCAGGCAGCTGCACAGTACTTAAATGTTTCTGAAACCCAAAAAAGACTTTCCATTAATTTTCAAAGGTTGCTCTGAGGAACATGTGCTTTCTAAAGAAATATGAAAAAGCCCACAATTTTTTATCCTTAAGGTTTAACTTCTGCATCTATTTCTGTATTTCATTTTATGAAGAGACTTCAGAAATAAAAACGGCATTTTCAAGAAGGACAATACATTCCGTTGCAAACAAATACTGTGGTTGACCACAGCGAACATACACCCAGGAAACAAAATGAAAGGAAGAAACCAAACAAAAGCACAACAACATTTTTTTCAAATGTTGATTACAAATTTTCAGTTACAGTCATTGGTTGTTTTTTTAACTTGGTGGAGCAAAGTTTGAATTGATCTCTAAGATTTAAACCAAGGACTGAAATAAGAAAGCAACTGCTGTAGTGTTTCTTAAGAGCTCATTAGGAGAAGAGAGGTCGAGCAAGTTCAGTTTACTTCCCTGTTGTGTGTAGAGAGAGAATTGCATCTGTGAAATCTCAGAGGATGATCCATCAGACACCTGCAAATGACAGTGGCCGCACAGCAGGCCCTCAGCACTCCTGCACTAGTCATGCAGCTCTAGCAGTTTTCTACCAGCATATTAATCTCCCACACGCAAGAATCAGAGGACTTAACAGGCGCTTCCAAACAGCAAAAAGCCCTCACAGGAACTGCGGAGGAGTGTGAATTAACTGGTCTAACACAGAGCCTTGCTGCTAGTGCATTTCGGCATTGTTTTTTGCCAAAGACGTCCAGCTGGTGTGCCGAAGGAACGCTAGGTTCCTGACTCGCAATAGCAAGAACAACGACAACAACAATAAATGGAACGGCATTCACTCGTGCGGAACGTAACATCATGTAGAACTTGAACAGCTGGCCCGCCGAGTGTGAGCTCGCGGCCCGGCCCGGCCCGGCCCGGCCCAGCTGTGCGATGCTGGATTTCCAAAGTGCTTCGTCGCTGCCGCTCACAGGGCAGAACAGATGACGGGTGGGTGGCTGTCCTGTGATTTCACTGTCTGTGGAGCAGACGGGGCCGCAGGCTTGAGCGTTATTGTCTTCTGAAGCTTCTCTGTGGCTTCTCTTCTTAATGTTACAGATTGTCTGCTGTCGCAATGGGATGCCAGGCACGACAGTGTTCTTGGGAGGAACGGTGATTCATTTTTTTTCTCATGGCTCTGACATGCGTGTGACATGGAATCATACAGTACATCAAAATCACGTTGCAGCACTTTCACTTGTGGAGGTTATTTGGCATATTGTACCACCTAAAGCCCCAGTTTGCTGAATTAAAAATGTGTCACTGAGATTAACATTTTTTTACATTATACCTGAGGAAGGCAGGGAAGACCAGGGAGACCAGTTGTCCTACTTTTCGAGCCACGATTTCCTCCTTTATTTTTCCAAGTTCTGGAGTTGAGTGCTCCTCTGATGTGTGCAGTGCACACGATGTGTGTGTGTGTGTGTGAGTGGGTGTTTTGTACATCAGCAATGGCATGACTCAAAACCATTGCTCTTCTTCCCAGAAGAAGGTGCGAAGTGGCACAGGGATTGTTAGCATCGTCTCGTGTAGGCTGTGCGCTTAAGGGTATTGAACTGAAGATCAGATAAGAGAGGAGGGAATGCCAACGGCTCCTGGGAGAAGGTAATGATTTTGACCTTAATATCGGTGGGCTCGACAGAGCTGTATTTGCGGGGTTTGCGCGCTCATTAGAATGTATAGGACAGCTGCCATGGAAACAAGATGGTGTGTCATGTAGGTTATAAGTGGCAATTCTGAAGGCAGCTTTTATCTCCTCTTGCAGGCATGGGGATCTGCTTCAAAGCAAGTCACCGTGTAAGGTCCTTTGTTTTCTTCGCTCCCTTTCTGTCACACGCCTGTCTTGTCATTTGCCTTCCCCGCGTTTCTTTTTTTTAATTGTGCTGCTTTTAATTGCTTTTTTTAAAAAAAAACAACAAACATTTTGCATTGGAGTTGTTCAGTGATTGAGTGCGTTGTTGTCGGTTGTTATTAGAAAGCTATTATTATTATTAGCTGTTATTATTTTATTATTAGCTATTGATAATGATTATTGGGTATTATACACAAGCCAGTTTGTCTCAGAGTGGACAAGGGCTGGGTGATCGTGGTCTTGCACGATGGCTGCCTGTATTGGTATTTGCTAGCCTTGATCACAGACCTCACCGAGCTACAGGAGAGAGAGAATTCGTGCGTGAGGAAAAGGGTGGGGCGAATACTCTGCAATCATCAAATACCAACTGGTGTTGTGTGTATATATTTTTGTGCTAGTTTGGAAGCAAACTGAAACGTTTCTAGGTCATTGTATTTTGACAAAACTGGACAGGGTATTCTTTCTCAGTGTCGCCTCCCATGCCTGTGGATATGTTTGCGTCCGGATCTGTTCTGTTCAAGTGCTGGGTCTGTAGGCACCCGGGCTTCTCCTGATGCAGCTGCTTCACTGCACACCAGCGCCACACACAGTTAACTCCTTCACTGTTTAAAGTTAACAGTAGAGGGACTGGTGTAACAATGAAGGATCTGCTTGTATTGCAGTGGAGTCATGGAGTTGAACAGACCTGATGATGTACAGAACCAGGCACTGTCAAACTGCCCAGGTGAAGACTGGGGGCATTTAACTGCACCAGGTCCCTTTGGAATTTAAATACAGATCATTCAGAAATGGTTTACTTTAATGCTTTTTGCTCTTATCATTACACACTCTTACCTGCTCTGAAGTGGACAGATTCTTTATCTGCACAACAAAAAAGACTTAAGGATCAAGGGTTGGTTCACGTGAGGGGCTATTTTATGAAGTTCGCAAAAGATGTTCACAAATTTTTGTATGCACGAAGATGATGTTATTAAGGGACAAACTAGCAAACAGACCATATTAAATTCCCAGCAGGAAAAAAAAATGGGCTTTGAGCTGTGCATAGCAGTCCCAGAACGTCCTTGCTTATTTGTAGGAATAGAAGCCAATGTTTCAGAATGTATACAATGTAAAACAGAACCCCTGAGCTCTAAGAAATCAGAGAGAAAGAAAATCTTCATTTCCTCCCTGTCACGAATTGAAAAGTGTTGTTTTATGCATTGAAGATCTTGACGGTGCTGTGAGGTTAGCTAAGGAGCTGTCCAAACTATTCAGGAGCCAGTGAAGCAGTGGAAAAAAATCATGTCTTGACAGGTTTAAGTTCTGGAATTATGCCCCGTATAATCCCTTGTCAAAAAGGTGCAGATGGTTTATACAGACAGCTGTAGGTGAGAGTGATACAGTACAGTTAATTATAATAATTCTTTACACTTTCCTGGACACTCCACTCAAAGCACTTTACAGGTAATGGTGATCCCCTCCACCAACACTGATGTGTAGCCCCACCTGGATGATGCAACGACAGCCATAGTGCACCAGTGCACTCACCACACCCCTCAGTGGGGAGGAGAAGAGTGATGAAGCCAGTTCAGAGATGGGGATTATGAGGAGGCCATGATTGGTAAAGGACAGGGGGAAATTTGGCCAGGACACCGGGGTAACACCCCTAGTCTTTTGAGAAACGCCCTGGGATTTTTAATGACCACAGAGAGTCAGGACCTCGGTTTAATGTCTCATCCGAAGGACAGCACCTTTTTACAGTATAGTGTCCCTGTCACTATACTGGGGCATTAGGACCCACACAGACTGCAGGGTGAGTGCCCCCTGTTGGTTCCACTAGTACCTTTTCCAGCAGCAACCTTAATTTTTCCCAGGAGGTCTCCAATCCAGGTACTGACCAGGCTCACAGCTGCTGAGCTTCAGTGGGTTGTCAGTTATGGTGAAGTATGATGTGCAGGTAGACATTATCGTTGACAATGGAAGAAATATTTCTAATGCTTGGAGCCTGTGCATTTGGGTGAGGGACTCACATGGGTAGAAAAACATTGGCTTCTCCATGGGTTTTGTGCCATTTGAGGAGTGAATTCCTTGGGGGTTGCCATGCGGTACTCAGAATGATGCTTTGAAGTAGGAATCTGTTTATTTTTGTACCTCAGCTGTCTCACCTGAAATCTAGTCTAGTGCATGAAACGTGATCATTTTACAATTGATGGCATATCGTTCTCAATCAAGTTGGGACGTTTCGAGGTGAAGTAAATATTGTTTCACTTTTTCTACGTGCATACAGAAGGTCAATCCCCAAATTTCTATAGTTTGCAAAAAATAGTTTAAAAATCCAATCCCTTACAGTAGTCAGATTAAATATTCTGTTTAAAGACCTGGGTAACTGAGAGCTCAAAAGTGTTTTTGTTCATGCAGCCGCACAGCAGTTTAGAATTGCTGGAGAGATCCAATGTGAAATCTTTGAATGTGACACATAGCCCTTGTCAGATGTTAGAGGTAAATTTAATAGGTATTGGTGACTTGTGACAAGCTATTGAATAAAAAAAATCGAATTTAATGCTCAGGCAGGAAAGTAAATTGGAATTTATCCTTAGCTTTCTTGTCCACTATTTCCATAAGTTTGCAGAGGTGTATTTCTTTTTTATGAGGCCTCGGGTGAATATTGATCTCTGAAGATAAGAATGGATTTCTTTATTCTTTCTTTGAATTACTTGCAGTCTTTCGGTCTGTGGAGCTAACTGGGACAGCTAAGTATGTTCACAGTCTCACGTTGCCGAAGAACGAACTGCTCTGACAAGAAAAACACACCTCTGACGAACTGCCGGCTGATGTGTATTTTAAGGCTTTATGTTTCTAGTAGGATGTGGATTGGAGTTGTTATACAGAATGGTTGAATGCAATTATGCCACCCAAATATTAGAAGGCTGGAAGTGTGAGCTATTTTCCAGCTAATTTGCAGCATTCATACTGATGGGGTATTGATCGTTTCCATTTTCTGCCTTGTACAGTATGTCAGCTTTCGTTTATTCTGAAGCTCAGTATCCTGAAAGTCCCTCATTCCAAGAATTCATTAGGGAGGTTTGGGCAAGTGCGGCTGTGGTCTTTAATACAAGGCTCCCTCTGGGTGCTGACGGCACCTCATTCTCTTTGAAACTGTATCATAGCGAAAGGATTGATCCCGCACTTGTATGCAGATTTTGCCGCTTAATTTTTATTTTCCCTTTGTTCCGTTCTGCGGAACAGCTTATCGAGCCTGTGATCGTACGTGGAAATGTGTGTTCTGTTCCCAAGACCTGCGGGGTTGAAGCACGCCTTTAACACCAGACAGATGGTGCAGTGGCTTCGCCTGTCATCTTTCACTTAGCAACAGGACTGCCTTGGTTTCCCTGCTTCCTGCGCTTCCTCTCATTGCTAATTATATCCCCGCAGAATTCTTGGAAATGAATCCCTATTTGCACCATCCCACACTCTGTGTCCCCAAAAACAACACGGAAGAGAACAGGGATGATTTGGTTGCAGGCCTGCAGCGTACTTCCGACAGTGTTGTTTATACACTGAATGAGCACTGACTGCTGAAGCAGGGTTTTACGATGCCTGTGAAGCCGCTCGTCTTTCAGCGACAGCTGAAGGCCCGAACAGCCATTGTGCTCAAATATTAGATCTCGTCTGTCAGCCTCGTGATTTTGTTTTGCAAAGGCAGGAAAATGGCACTACCCTCAGCGGTACAGCTCTGCGGTGTTGCTGATTCATGGAAAGGAGAGAGTGAGAGAGCTTGAAGGAGTTTAGTACGGATTCTAGGTTTGATAAAAAAAATCAACTCTGTATCTTGAGTTGCATTATGAGAGTGTTGATTTTCACCCTCTCGTGCACTAGGCTTGGCGTGGAAAGTTTCCCTTTGTTTCCAGATGCCAGCTGAACACCTGGAGACTCCTGGCTTAAAATGATTCAACTGAATGTATTTTCTCCGATGATGCTTTGCCCCTGTGAGTGTGTGTTTCAGGGGCTGCCCCTGGGGTACGTCTCAGTCCAACTTACCCCTGTGGGACAGCTCTTGTTCCACCAGCTGAACTCTTATCACCTAACCCCTAACTCTTGGCAACCGCCATTTTCTTCAGGTGGGCAATAACATTTGTGAAAATTTCCTTCCAAGACGAGAGAAGTCAACTACGTGGTGCAAACTGAGCACACCTTTTGGGTCTAGATTTTCGTATGGGCGCGCGAAAATAAATGGTGGATGACTCCGCAACGAGCACGTGTTTGTTGAAACAAGTCTGTTCTCGTCTGTTTGCAAGCTGCCACCACCAGTTTTCTCTTAATTATTTGGCTTTGAAGGGATTTCAGGCGATATTGCCTGCGTCTTGTCAACAAAAGTCACATGACCCGGTTCCTTCTGCAGACGCGTCTCCTAGCAACCGGAATCCCTTACCCCCACAACACGGGGGCACAGAGGGTAGAAACACGGTTTCCTTCGAGACCTCGTGTCCTGACTCATCCCCTGACCTGAACCCAGTGCAGTCGTGGTGGCTTGAGTGACACGCAAGAGACCGCCTCACCACCGCACAGCTGGGAATTTTGCCCTTTTTGTAAGAAACACAGAATTCCTGCAGGCAGCCCACACTCTTGAGACCAGAGCTCAAAAAAAAGTGCCAAAAAATAAACTGGACTTACAGTGATGTATGTTTTCAGAGTGAAGATTCATGTATTTCATTTCCTAATTGATTAGCTCCCAAGAATTGTTCTAGCTATTTTTTATTTTCAGTGCCTACTGTATATTGCCCTTCTTGTTGTGTTATATATTTGCTTCCTCTGAAAAATGTTTTTCCTCAGTCAGCGTTGTTTAGTATGCACAAGAAGACATGGACAGTGGCACAGAGGAGATTAATTCTACAGAAATTTATATCAAGAGCTACAGATAGATTTTTCAAACTGTCATTCTATCCCCAAATGCAGTTAATTATGTCATTGTACTGCATCGGGCCTGCCTAAGATTGTGAAGTCATTTGTTACTTCTCCCAAGTGGTGTATTAGAGCTCCTGTGCATCACCCAGTTAGTGGATGCTGGTGGCACTGGCCCTTCGTAGGATGAACATCAACATCTGTATGTGAAGTATTTTCTTGTCCTTTGTGGTGATGTAATGGTATAGAAATGCAAGGAACTGCTGTTGTTGTTGTTGTTTGCAGAAGGGGATTACAGTGTGTTTAATGGAAAAAAAAAATGAAATGTCATTCAGAGACTCCTGAGACAGCTGATAAACTGTAGGCAGATTGCATAGCGGCGCAAGGAGGGGGAAAAGAATTAGCTCCTGTTGTTTAAGCTCAGCATCAGTAGAGATCAGTTAAGTGGGACTGCTCCTTATCCCATAGGAATTCTGACAGATCCCAGCACAATCCATCAGACAGGCCATACACAGACCCAGGGGCACCAGACAGTGTAGAGCAGTCCTTGTGAACAAGTGTATCGGTTGTGTCAATGCAATGACCATTCAGATGATTTTTATGACCCTTTAGTTCTTTTTTCATGACTAATTAATCTTGCATATTAAAATAAGTATAATGGCTACACTAAAACCATGTGTTTTTAAAAGCTTAGTTCTAGATAGCCGCTGCGGATGCCACTGAATGACGATTGTTGATTTTTACTCTAAACTGGGACTCGTTTTGAATAATACTTATGTTGTTTTATGTATATGTCTGTGTGCTGTTATATGAGGATACTTGTTGGATGTCTTTGCTGTGGCATAAGACAACGACTTTTCTCTGGAATTTCACTTTTGGTGGACTCCAAGTTTGAGTCTTTTCATACATTTACACCGACAGGGTGATGATATTCCTCCCCATCAATGACCTTGGTTAGTGCTAATGCTTAGGCTTGCTTAACTATGTCATGTGATATGGATGTGGCATTTCTGCAGAGTTTGATTTTTGGGGCGGCCTTTGCCCCCAGCTCACTCTACGACATACAGCGTCCTGGCTGCTCCTTGAGGTTAGTCCAGGTGTTGGTGTTGTGGGCTGTTAATGAAGCTGTGCTCTGGTCTGGGTTTGTATGCCGAATTGTGATGTACAGCACGAAGTACAGGATAATGAGCCTCGAGATTTACGAACTGCTGCCATCTTGACTGTATAGGCTTGTGACCTGTGGCTCCTAATTCACTGTCAGTGGCATCAAGGGTCCCTGTTGTGCATCAAATAAGGAACTAATATGTGAAAAGCGTGAGATCACTGCGGTGAGGTGCTTCTGAAAGGCCTAATAAATCTTGTGTTCGGACTAACAAAAAAAGGTTTATTGTCTTACTCCCACGCACATAAAAAGTCATGCTCTATTGTACAAACACTCTTAAAATTCAGCTACAGTAGGGGTTTCACTTCTGTGTATTGGCTGAGCGGTTTTTCTGAGATTCTTCTTGTAATGTCATCTCAAAGCTTCCAAAATGCCAGATTGATAGTGCCTGGTAAAAAAAAAAAAAAGCTTGAAGTTAATTGTAAGCAGGTTATTAATAGCGGGGGTTGGAACGCCTTGGGAATAATAAGAAATATCCGTTTGCTGGTTGGAGCTGCAGCCTGCGATCTTGCATTCTGTCCCTTGGGGGGGGATAAGAAAGGGAAAATCATTGAATAGCGATTCAGGGTGGCTGGTGCATATTGGCCCTTTCTCTGCTGCAAATGAAAAAGGAGAGAACAGACCACTAATGAACTTATGAAGAGCACGTTCAGAAACGGGCTGATCCTACCACAGTGGGACAGGGAGTGCTACAGAAGATCGTGTGTGCCTCCTGCCTTAAGACTTTACAACCCCGCCTCGGTGTGTCTGGGCAGGGGCAGCACTGACCCGCTGTGACACCATACCTGTACACCTGAAACCTGTTTCCTCTGTAACAACTGCCGCTCGGTTTTACTGGTGATCTGTCTACGTCTTTATAGAAGTATTTATAGAAGTGCAATACGTGGAAGTGGAATGGGCAATTTACTTATTTATTATTCACAACTGTGCAATAGTTGCAGTAGTTACCTAGGGAGTGTGCAATATCTATAATGTGTGTTATATCTTCCTTGTGTTCTGTACATTCGTACTTTTTTTGTGTGTGCTTTTTCTGTTTTGTTTGTAATTCTTTATTCCATTTAAAAATGATATTGTTTTACTGTATTACTACATTTATACTGTACTGTGTTGATGGTGCCTGACTGCTGGAGCGCTTGAATTTTCCCTCTTGGGATTAATGAAGTACCTACCTACTTTCACAGTCACTCAATGATTACATTTCACACAGAACAGGTGCCTTACATTTCCATAAGGTGCCGTGTTAATTTCAATGTGCAGTGTACAGTATTCCACAATCTCTCCTTAAATATGAAATAGAATTTTATATTTATCTGTAGTGCACGAATGAAAACCATGATCTAGTGCAGCACTTTGAGGAGGTCCTCGATAGAAGAGGTTGTAAATAAAACACTGTTTTGTGTGTCACGTTTCCCCTCCTCACTGTGTGCATAATGCATCAATCTGGGAAAGTGCACCAGGCCATTAAAAGCTGTCTTGCCCTTGGTAAATGAATTCAGAAACTTTCTAGACCATTTCCTTGCAATGCTATTACAGGAGACTGATACATTAATATACAGACAGCATTGACTTCTCCTGGTGATTTAGCTTTGTTTTCCAGCGTGCCCTTTCCGTCTTTAATGCCGAGCTGGTTTCAAGAATAACGTTAAGTGGAGAAATACCGGCCCTCATTTGCAGCCCTGGCAAATTGAGGGATTTTAAGCTTCTTTGCGTAACTTGCATCACCCTCTGTATGCTATAAGGTGCTTTCTGGAGGAAGAAGACTGTAGGTTTTATAAAGGAACTAAACAACCTGTGACTCTGAGCTTGACGTATGCTCGGCAGTGTCTACAACTCTTTTGAACAACTTTTAAAGAAACCACAAGAGAGGAACGCTTGTGAAGTGTAGCATCCTGTCTAAATTCCACTCTGGCCTCTCTCAAATCCCCCTTTATACAGCTGGTGAAGCAGTTTCTCATTTTTCTACCTGATATGCTGGTGGGGGCTGAACTTCAGTTGTAGATGAAGTGGGTCCTATATAAACGCAAATATATATTATTAAAAGTTTGCCATAGTTTTGTCAGCTCTCTTTGTTTAAAGAGAAACATTATTTTGTTAGTACTGTATTAAAGTATGAAAAGCTGTGCACATACCCGACCTGGAAGGTCAAGTGCTTTGGAAGTTTTAAGATTTTCTCTGCTGTTCGCCTTCCAGTCACACATGTACCACTGTGAAACAAGTCGTTTCATTCCACGCGGAAATAGAACTCACTGTTTTGGCTCTTGGGCCTGCTTCAGGTGTCGACAGAAGAAGTGTTCTTCATTCTTTGCCATGCCTGCGTGAAATTAGCTTGTACTAGCTCTTTTGCAGCCTGCATGCTGATGCAGCTCCCTGCTCACACCTCTTCTGTACCAGTTACTCTCCTTTTGAACTCGAACTTGTTTGCTCGTGGTCTTCTTTACCACTACAAAATCCTTTCCTTCAAAGGCAGGAGAGATCATGATCGTAAAATCAGCACAGCATTTCAAATTAAATCCATTTCACCCGGTCTGGCCCACACCGAATTAATGCGCTCAGATCTCAAGGCTCAAGGCTCAAGGCAGGTACTCCCTAGTTAGCCAGCTGGATATTAATGCTAAAAGGAATGATCTTTAAAAATTCAGCCTAAAGTCTTTCCCACAGGCCAGTTTCATGCAGAAATCCTACAACTATGACTAAGGGTTTTGACTTTCATTCTGGTGGCATTTTAGTGTTACGATCTGAATTTAAAAAATTAAAAGCAGACCATAGTCAGACGTGATTTACATGACAGAAAGTGATACATAACCTCTGACTGTGATAATCAGGCAATTATAACCCAGACAATGAAATCATTGAAGCAACCAAGATTATTCTATAAAAGCATCAGACACTTGCATTACCCATTTAACTATGTATATGTTAATGTATGATTAATATATTCACTTAAAATGTTAATCGTAGGTGTCCTGCAATTGAAAACAAGAACAGTAATGGGCAGGCTGTGAATGTAGGTGTCAGCTGGAGATCAATCCACAGTGAAGTACAGAGTTAAATTTCCATCTCCACCTGAAATGGTTTTGGTTTTTTTTGCTCCTGTTCCTGTTCCTCCCGGCGCTGCCGGGGATCAGAACAGCAGTCCTCCACGGTCCAGCTCTCTGTTGCCGTTGATCTCTGTCGGAAGACTTCCCAGCAGAGTGCGTTCATTTCTTTAAGTATTTTGTACGCGTGCATTCACAGAATGGGCTCCGATGCCCCATCTTCTGGGCTTTGGAAAGTTTGCTTTCGGGACTCTGGGGGTGTGAGGGCTTCTGCTGATTCCCCTTACTGCTTTCATAAGAGCTGATTAATTAACCCAAATTACATGAGCAAAATGTTTCTCGATCTAATGGTGCTGTAAACGTCTCCCAGGGGCAGGGAAAGTCGAACAGCCTTGAAGCCAAATTGAAATTCATGAGGTTGTTCTGGGGGTGATTTGAGGAGGCAAGTGACACTCTAAAAAATATTCGTTAGCCTGGATTGGAAGAAAATGTAAAGTCAGATAACATGAACTCACTATTCATTTTGTTTACGGGGTACTTGACGTTTGGCAAACACTTTTATTACCAATTTCTCATTTGTGATTTATAAATTTTTCAATAACTTCAGAAAGGACTAACAGTGTTCTTCTGTTTACTGCTTGTGATGATCCTAAATCTGATGTGCCAGAGGCAGTATATGTGTATTTGTACTGGAGTGCAGTTCAGTATTGCTTGCCAAGATCCTGAATTGGAAAGCAGTGATCAGAAAATAGATGAGGGGGTGCCAGGAATGGATGGATATACAGCAATGCGATATTTATCTTTGTCAAGTTGTTTAATTTGATTGCCATCAGAATGCAATTATACTTAACGATTTTAATAGCTTATAAAGGAACATGCTCATTGCCCTGTATAAAGGATCCATAACTCTTTCACATAGATTCCCTAACCTGTCTGTGAAGAAGTAATGATTACAATCTGAATTGGTGTCTGTAAACACTGAATGATCACACTGTAATTCTCTCCACACTGGTCCCAGAGGAAACAGGTTATTTACAGTAACATTCGAAAAAGCAGAACCTCATGATCTATGTTCTGTTTCTACAATTTTCTCCTCATCTGCATTCCCAGGATCCATTTTCATTTGATGTTTGAGAACAGAACCACAGAGAAAAGCAGTTTTCAAACAGGCACTGTCTCGGGACTGAGTGAATCTCGGTGAATCTCTGACGCATACAGCAGTGACTTCCTGCTCCAGACTGACAAGTGAAAGATTAAACTGTTAAAAAAGAACCAGGCTGCAGGTTAGAGTCTGTCAGAGGACCTAAGGAAGCACAAGATCTTCTAGGCTACCTTGCCATTCAGTTAATGTAACACCAGATGAATTGTCTTAATAGAACACAAAAAGATGGTATGTTAAAGCATAAACATTTTCAACATGTGTAAGAATAGATCTTCCCAACAAGGGTTTGGGTGATTAATGTATTCATTTTTTCAAGCTGAGTACTTAATTGCTAATTTATGTGGGGATGAATTCAGCTGGAATTGAATGATTATGTGAAACATGGATTTGACATGGAATCTCATTTGCTTTGTGTGACTGCTTCCTCTGTAAGCGTGAGAGGGCAACAGCTTCTTGTCTTCTTTACAGCGTCATTTGAGCTTCTGCTACCGAGCTGGTCGGCACAGGAAAGACCTGTCATTTCCTGCTCACTTCCAGCACGTGGGGGCATGTGGACGGGTCAAACTGCTCGGGGACCGATCTGTATGATCCGGCGGAATCCTTTTCGGATATTTCCCAAAAGGGTCTTGTCATCTGGCGCAGTGGTTAGCATTTCTGACTCGCAGTGCTGGGGTCCCAGGGTTCGATTCCAGACATGGGGTGCTGTCTGTGTGGAGTTTGCATGTTCTCCTCATGTTTGTGTGGGTTTCGCCCCGGTGCTTTGATTTCCTCCCGCAGTCCAAAAACATAATTGGTGGATTGGCAGAAAAGGTGTTTTTGCTTGGAACGTGATTTGAGCCCGGCAGTCGGACTATCTCCAGTCCTCAGGATTCCCCGAGCAGCACTGTGCTGTTGGCTGAGCGCTGCAGAGGGTCAAGCCAGGGGCATCCTGGGGTTGTCACTCAAGAGCGAGTCCCATAGGGTGTGGGTGAGCTCGGCAGTGTCACGAAGGAGAGGCGTCGCCAGCTCCCCCCTGTGGAGGTTTTGCCTTTTATCGTGTTTAAAAAGCAATAGGCCCTAATGCTTACATTTCCTTTACCTACAGAAATGTACTGTTACAGTAAAGTAATCCGAGTGTCAGGTAGGCTAAGCATTGTTTTAGAGGGAGGTGAAGTCCAAAAGCACAAGAGATCTGGCTGGTAGTTCTTTAGATGTGCTTACCTTGTCAGTGCAAACTCTGCATACCCCAACCTGCATAATTCACAGCCAGAATCCAGTGTGCCTTAAAGCTTGCCTTGGTTTTTATTGGTACTGTGAGTGCTCAGTAGCAGAATTGCAGTGCAAGTATTTTTGTCTAGAATCTTGAATTAAATCAATGCATACCATTATTAAATGCATATTAAACACTATGAAGCCAGCTTAGGAGAGCGATCTATAAGAGTGAAGAACAGTTTAACAAACTATTACACTAGATAAATTAGGGCCTAATATTGATTAAGGTGCATTGCACCAAAATTTATTACTGCAACATTAATAATACTAGACAGGCTAGAAAGACAGACAGTCTTTAAAATAGTGTTTATTTTAGAAAATATTTGTATAATTTCCACTTGTACCTGCTTTGGAGGTGTTTTTTTTCTAACCAGGTTGACCAAAACATACAATTTGTGAGATCAGATTTTTTTGAATGGAGATCAGTTTAGATTTGTGTGCCCAAGCCTATCAACGGGGAGTTTCAACAAAACTGGACCGCTAGAACCTTGAATTTCAGCTGTCATTCATTGCAACAGCAGGCCAGCTGAACTAACCCAGGTGGTGTCCCCGCACAAGGGAAATTACTTTCTATTGGTAAACATTGCCCCTGGGTGTCACTGAATTTGACTAAAACTATCTTTTCCTGGTTTGTGATTCAGACCATTCCTGTAGTGAGGTTAGAGGCTCTGCCTGTGTGCTTGTTGGGGATGTTTTTACTGTACAGCACCGGGAACATGTTTTAAACTTTAGCTTGCTCCTTGTTGTGAAATTTACTAGTTTTTGAGCACATGGCTTTCTTTTTTGAAGCTGCCTGCATCATCCGTTCTCTGTTGTCATCTAATGGTAAGACTGAAAAGTATTTTTTTTTCCCTGTTGTTTTTTTAAGGTTGTTTCTGGCCTCTTTCTAAGTCTTTCTTTTCTTCCAGTCACTCTTGGTTACTGCCAGCATTTTGATTTGGACTTCTCCACGGCCAGTGTTTTAATACTCTCTAGGATCAAAACAATTAACACATTGTACAAATAATTAGCTTTGTGTGGCAGCAATATACAGTACGAATTTGGACCTAACGTACATGGCAGTCAGGAAGCACTTTCCTCAGGTATGCGGGTCCCCTGGACTGGGATAACCTGAACTGCAACATTCCAGTCCGGGGTTCACCTGGAGAAATGGCGGATTTGGGAATCAGCACGACTGTGTGTGCTGGCCTAGACTTGAATTTGTATTTGCTCTTGATACTCCAGATTTTCAGAGCCTAATTTCATGTAGGGTGCAGAAGCAGAAATGTGAAAATTAGATGAAACATGATTTTATTTCATTGTCAGAGCAAATGCTGGCCTTTGTATTTTAAAGTTTCCTTCTGATGACATGGATACACATGGTTTAGTTTTTGTGAAACACTTGCAAGGAAAAAAAATCCAAGAATCCAGGGTGCAAGGACTTTTTTTTTAACTTTCTTTTGACTAAGCATTAGGAAAATCAGGTGGTACTCCTTATATTTCTCTGGTTTGTTTCCGTCGCTGTTTTTTTCCCCAAGCACCTCTCGTTAGAAGCACTGGGTTTGACTTTGCTCTCTTAGCGTGCCCTGTGTATTTGCTACACATTACATCAGTTTGGTAATGATGATGAATAGTACATTTTCCTTTCTATACTGTACCTGTACAGTATTTTGCGGTTTTCAGGAGAATGTATTAGCTTGCCTGGCCAAATGCTTTTATTAAGGGTGCTCTTCCTTTATGCTGAGTTTATTTGTGCATGGCAGGACATATAGAATTAGACCAGACTACTGCTGAAGTAGTACATCATCCCTTTGTGGTTGGATGGCAGTTATAGTGATATCTGTCTTCTTACTTTTGGCATATTAGGCTTGTACTTACATGTAAGTTACTTCAGCCCATCAATAAGTTGACTTTTACACCAACTTTGTAGGCTTCAGTTTCTGAAATCCTTTTCTCCATAGACACTGTGCCCGAGGCAGCTGCTGTTATTGCTGAGCTGTAATGTTTTGCATAAAACGTTGCATATGGATGAGTTAGTAGATGTTGCATGTTACAGGAACAAGTTCCGTTTCATTTTCTTCCATGTTTCCTGGAACAAATTCCACAACAAATTCCTCAACAAATTGAATTACTTAAGTACTGTGACCTGGAGACCCATGTATTCAGTAGGACACTTTCTGGAGCTGGTTTTAGGGAAGTTACACAGGTTCTGAACCAGTAACCTTTAGATCTAAAAACCATGTTTTGCCCAGATTTCGTATTGATGTGCTATATACATTATATATAATTCTGGTATGTTATTTGTGAAGATTTCACTGTGACACTTTTGCTTGCTGCACACTAGAAAGAAAGGTCTGTGTTATTCTTCACAGACAAGTAAGAAAGCAAATGGAATGTACGTAATACTAATATGAATTCAGACTCGAGCGGCATGTTTCTGAACTGTTGTGTCTTTTTTCACTTTTATGATTTGGGATTTGCATGTTCTCCATACAAAATGTTTTTCCCTATTTTTCAGTGTGCGTACTTGACCTTTCTTGAGTTCCTTGCACACGGATGCAGCTCCTTATTCAGACTTCTCATATTGGCTTGATTCATCTTCAGGCTTGCAGGTGCCAGTTTGGGCATCCTGACAGGAGCAGGACAGTGGTTTTGTTCCCAGCCCCAGGGGGACAGTTCCCTGTCTTAGCTGTCCAGGAGGTTTCCCTAAAGGCGAGATAAGGGCTCACCCTTTTTCGTGGGGAGAGCAGTGTCTGGGTGCCTGGCCAGGGGGCGCTGTGCTGCCAGCTCGATGGGGGGGAGATTATACAGCAGGCTCGGGAACACGCAGTAAGGGTAAGGGGGTAAGCGAACAGCGCCATCCAGCAGAGTATTCTGATCGCTCATTACAGCAGGGTGAGAATTGGGTCCTGCTCTAACCTGCCTGTGCCGCTGAGAGGCTATGGCTTCTTCCTGACAGATCCCACAGCTCTCCTTGCTCGATTAAGCCCTAATTAAGAAACTGGAGCGACATAACTTATCAAAATGTGTCGGAGAGGTTCAGACGCGGCGGCCATCCATCTTGCGGGCAGGTGAGATAAGAAGGTGTAGGTGCAGAGTTCGCTCTCTGAAGCTGCGGCGAGGTCTTTTGGTGAGGATGACCGTGGGAGAAAGGTGTTGAGCTTGGTGTGCATGGGCTTCTCCTACATGTGGGTGCTATTAATGGCCACTTTCAGTGTGCTTCAGGCACATAGTGAAAGAAACCACAATGACTTGAATTTACTTTGCTTGAGAGATTGTGAATTTATGTCTGTCTGGTTACATACTGTAGGTACATTCGAAATCTGTTGATGGCCTGTTATAATCTCTTCCCTTAAGTGTATTGTTCTGTGGTTTCACATTGTCTCTCTTTGTTTCTTATTTCAGGAGGCTTTGTCTTTCCTGGACTCATTCTCATTATATTTTGAGGTTCTTTTGTTCGGAATTAATATAAGCCATTCTTCAGTTCAGTTTTTGTATTATTTGTGTGTTACAATGTTTACATTTAGGCAGCAGTTATACGTTATTTAATATTACCGCATGTGTCAGGATAGCAGTTTTAAAGTTGTGCCCTTTATTGTGCGGTTCACAAAAGGAAGGAAGTTACCAGCAGTCCTGTTTTGTGTATTTGCGTATTTTGTGTTGTACAAACCAGTTCGCCTCAGGATCACTGTACTGGGGAGTGCTTCATTTTCAGCGACCTCATTTCTTATAAAGAAGTGCTGTGAATTCGATAGGCGGATTTCCGAAAACGCCACTGCTGCCTCCGAGAACGCGAAAGGCAGTCAGCCTGTGGCCTCAGGACAGGAAGCTTGTGTGTGGGGGCGAAACACAGGGGTCCTCTCGCTCCCCGTGTAGACTTGGTGGTGGTGGTGGAGCGGGCAGTGGATGTTCATGGGACTGGAGCCCATGGACACGCTGCTCAGTCTGCAGGGGCCTGGCTAAAAAACAGTCAAGGGGTGAACAGCCAAGAACATGCCTCAGCCAGCCTACTTGATTCTAATGTATGCTTAACTGTATTGAAAGAGGATAGAGTAATTACATAGGTGTGTGGAGCAACAGAGCTGTCCCATTAAGCTGAGATTTTTTTCGTGTCACTTTATGTGTTTAGAATGCAGTCTGGTGTACCTTTCAAAGATCGCCGCCGCCACCATCTTGCTGAACCGTTCAAATTCACGTTTATTCTTCTGGCTGGTTTTATGTTCATTGGTGACGTGGGAGGCCAGACATAGGCCGACAGTGTGCTCGCATGCCTCTGGTTTGTGGGTGCGGTGTATTACGTCTCTGATGCACGGTGAGTTGTTCTTGAGCGTGCAGGTCTGCGAGGTTACATTAAGCATTTGTTAGCTATGCATGCAGCCCTGCGATTAATAGTATTGTTTCGAGCTGCATATATTCTCAAGGCTGTATAGTTGCAACCTACCGGCACCAGTGCGATTGGCAGTGCTAGACAGAGGGGGGTAGTATCTGTGTCTGTTCTTGCCAGCACAGGGTGATCTGCTCAGATGAGGAGTGGAGCAGCAGCATTTTGTCTGTTTGTAGAAAAGGTACATTCTCCATCACTCTTGCTTGTATTTAAACTCTGTCTTGTGTGGGGACGGATCCTTGTCTTCTTTCAGCAAGCTTCCCTTTGGAGGACTGACTGTGTTATGAGAATAGCTGTACATTTCCCAGGGGATTTTAGTCATTTCCCAAGTGGCAGTAGGGTTTATTAGTTTTTTAGTGTATAAGAGTAGCATTTTGTGTGTCGTATCCTTTACGTAGTCTCAGTGAATATTGTTGAATTGTTTATTTCTCATGACCACACTCGGTATTCCCTAAGCTCTAGGGTAGTTTTATTATTTCATCGTACCCATGCAGGGTGTTTTTTCAAAGCACATTGCCATTGTAATTTAAAAGTTTCCATTTTTTAGAACTCCTATACAAATGGAGGTATGAATGGAGAGTGTGCCTTTGCGGCATTAAAGGTGGGAAATGGATCAATGAAACCAGCTGCAGCAAAGCCTTCAAACTGCCTGTGTGCCTCGCCGGCGTTGCACATACAAGTATAGAAATCAGTAGGTTCTCTGCCTGAGTATCCCAGCAGAGAATGAGTGGCGCTGGATTGAATGAGGAGCTGCAGCAGCAGCAGCAACACTGCAGAAGACACTGCAAAGTCGTGGTTAATTCCACACTGAGAAATACAGTAAAGACTAAAGAAAAACACACTTGAAAAAAGCACCAAAGTAAAACATTTTACTTTATAAGAAGAGTTAACCTCCGCTTGTTCCATAAGTGTAGTGTTAAAAAACAACATCTAAACAAAATATATTTTTCAAAACAAGGAAAATACTTAAATTTATAGTGAGTACATGCATACTCATCATTGCCCATAAGTGCAGTGTAGCCATGCCTTATCTACAGTGTGCTCTTGCTGCTGTTTTGTCCTCTTGGAACAAGTAAAGGTTTATTCCCTGCTGAAAAGAGAAGAAAGGAAACAACATTTCAGCTGTGGAGCCTTCTTCAGGTGTGAAGAATCCACAGCTGAAATGTTGTGTTTCTTTTCTTCTCTTTTCAGCAGGCAATAAACCTTTACTTGTTTCTGTGCAGCCTATGCATGCTGACACAGCTCCCTACTTGAACTGTTTTGTCCCTTTGTCATGTTTGTGGTTTTGGTTTTATTTTAACTACCGGAACCCTTCCATTCTTGGCTTCGTTATTTTCTGACTCAGTTTAGCTTGTGATTATTTCAGAGTGAGATGTGTTATCTAGGCAGTGTGGAACTCTGAATACAGTCTCGTCGTCCTTAAGAGTGCCTGGGCCTTCCAGTTCGAGAGAGAGACAGACCAGCAGCAGAGAATCTGGTCTGCTTGTTCATCTTGAGGCCCTGGAAAAGATGGTGATCACCTGTTGGGCTTTATTTTCTGTTGTTTAACTCTGTTTCACAACACTTGAACTTTCCTGACTTTTTACTCTAATCCCTTCATCCATTCATCCAGGCTGTATATCAGAAATGTTCCTGTGTTGCTTTGTAGTTTTTCTTCATCCAAGTCATACACTTGATCTCAAAATAAAAGCTTAGAGCTGTAGATAGCATTTAAAACTTTGCATTTGCTGCCTAATACTGTCTGTTGGCACATATATTAATACTATAAAGTTAATACTTTAATTAGAAAAACATGTAGTTCTTATGATGCCTATGCTTCTCTTCTGCTTCTCTGAAACTGAAGATAATTTGTTTTCTAAAGGCGTAGCCCAGTTAAGTCCAGAGATATTGGGCAGAGCTTAAATGTGATGGATTAAATGTTGAAGCACTGGTTTGTCAGAGGGTGTAAAAAAGGCAGGGTGCATGGCAGAACCTTCTTTCTCCAGCACAGACAGAGATCACGGCGTGCGAGTCTCATAAAAAAGACAAGTCGCAGCAGGAGTGAAAATCCGTGCACTGAGCATACAATATATCCGTTTTCATTAATGGTTGTCATCTGGGAAGACTGACAGCTTTGCTACCTGCCTGACCTGCATACTCTGTGCACAGCAGCATGGGTAACGACACTTTATCTGCTAAGTGACGGCAGCCTGTGGTGAAGAACGGTAATATTCTCCCTCTGTAGTATCCCTTAATAAGCTCCCTGATCTCCCCTGTGACAGCAGAGTGGCAGGCAATAACATTCAGCGCACGGTAGCTGTACTGTACCTCTTCTCTTGACTTTTATCATGGATATTAAATGACTGGTATTTTTCCCGAATTCTGCTCAAAGAGAGAGACGGTATATTTGAAGGTCATTCTAGATCAACCGATTCAAGGCTTGTTTTGTAGGGCAAATACTTGAAAGCTGGAAGATGGCAGTGCTTTATGTTGCTTTGACAAGAGAGACCTTGAAATCTGTGGTTCAAAGTGCACGTTGCTTTGCAGTAACATGTTGTTTCCCCTCTGTCTTTGCGATAAATTTACTTACTGAACAGATCTGCAAAGAAAGTGCTGGAGTTCTCAGGAAGACTTTTTTTTCTACTCCTGTTATAAACAGGATACAAAACACAATACATTGCAAGTAGCCTGAACCGCAGTTTTAGAGGGTGTTGCCAAACTATAACTTTCTGAAAACTGCCCTTACGTGTACAGTAGTTCCCACATGTTTGCTAGAAGTGTGTAAGTACCTGTAATTCTTCTTTTCATTTGCATCTTTGAAAACCTGTACTGTACATCCACCATGTCATTGAATCTCCTCCAGGAACAAGCAGCGCAGAGATTAAATAAATTACAATATAAGACCGAGGGTTCTGCCTCTGCATTTGCATTTTTAACAGTATTGTTAAAATCGCATATGAAAAGTTTAAGGTCTTTGTTTTCTGTGGATTTGACTAGGCTTGCCCAGCCCTGCTGAAACCCATCCTTGTATGACACACAGTGCGGTGTTTATGATCAGCGAAAGCACACAGACTGGCTTGTTCGGGGTGACAGCTGGGTGCTCCCCTTACCCACTGCACTGTGTGCAGGTGGCACTCCGGTAGGCCCGGCTCTCTCCTGCCAGCTGTGTTCCAGTGATGCTCCATCATCCTCACTCCCTGCAACACAGCTGTCGCAGGTGCTCTGCCCTCCCAGTGAGCCCTCAACGCGCTGCGGGACCCTTTGGGAGTTGTTCCTCTGCTCTAGAGATCTGCTTAGCTAGCCCCGTGGGAGCACTGACTCCCTGTAAGTACACACTCTCCAAATGCCAAATACGTTGATGCAATGAATGTGACCTAATGAAGTCAGCCCCCCAGCTGATCATGTCTCACACTAGTCAGGAGTCCCTCTGTGTTTCACAACCTCCTCCCAAGATGAGAATCCGCCCCGCAGGCAGTGTGCTAGTCCTGCTCCAGAGCCCATGGCGGGAGAGCGCAGGCCGTGTTTCTCCCCCTTGCAGTGCCTGGTCAGGGACACTCAGGCCTCTTTCCTGCTCCTCTTCGCAGACTTCAACTACAACACGGACGGCTACGATGGGGACGGCACAGATGAGCACAAGTCCCAGGACGGCTCGGAGACCATGCCGTACATCGACGAGTCGCCCACCATGTCGCCCCAGCTGAGCGCCCGCGGACAGGACAGCGAGGCCGTGTCCCCGACGCCGCAGGCCCTCCTCATTCCCGGGGTGAGTCCCCCTGCCCTTGGCTCTGTCCTGCCTCTGGTGGCCCAGTCCGTAGTGCTAGCCTGGGGTGGGCATGTTCTCCAGGAACGAGCGTTTCAGTTCCTGCGCGTGGATATTGAAAGGCTTCAACCTGTCTTGTCTGTTTTCTCCAGCCTAGCTCTGCCTCTAAATATATCTGCAGAAATCCCCATGCCTCGGGATATGTTTGGCTGATGGGGCGGCTTTATGATTCAGGGGAGAATATGTTGCAGAACAGTGTAGCAAGACGTCCACAGCAGACAACTCCCTGTTTTTAAAACGGGCTCTGGAGGATAGAAACTCTCTGCGTTTTCTGTCCAGAGCTTTGCGTTACCATCCTTCTGCAGTGCCTTGGAGTGCTCACGAAAGGCTGTGTGCAGAAAAGAAGCTCCCTGTACAGGCTTGTGCCGGAAGACGCAGGCAGGGGCACCAGGAGCGGCGACAGTTTAATTCTGCGGTGGCAGCTGAGATCCAGCCCACTGGTAACGAGCGCCAAGAATGTGATGAACGTGGGAAGCTGTAGTCAAACCTGAAGAGCCATAAAGAATAATACAGATGCGCTATAATCAGTTCAGTATGTAGACACCGAGTCCGTACACAGCACCTGCTTTTATTTACATTGATGTTCATCTTGGTTTTTACAGCTCAAACACTTCCTCTGCTTCCCACTGAACTCTTCCGCACAGTACAAGGCTAAATGAAGGCTTTGCAGTATGTCTGTATAAAATGGAACAGATGGCTGTGAGTTAGAGATCTTTAATGTTTTGCCTCACTCCTTTAAACCTGACTGCAATCCCTCAGCGTTAAGCTTTTCTTCTCCTTTGTTGGGAAAGATGTAAAAACACACGCAGAACTGAAGAACAACTACTGCTTACTGTAAGCAATTCAAGTGTATCTCAAGATGTAAAAGATACCATCTGTTCAGAAATGTGCACCCGCAGGTCTATGGCACTTTGTGCTTGTATTCTAGATATCTTAAAGGACTACGAATAAGAGCTAAGTAGCTGATGCTGTGTAAAAATCCTAAACATTTTAAAACCGCTTGTAAAAAATAGCCTCAAGCATCACTGGCCATGACAAGCAGGCAGTGTTTCATTAGCAGCTGTCCGTCTGTCTGTTGTTAATGGCATGAAGCTTTAATCTGGCTCCCTGATGCACTGAGACCACACAGAGAAAGGCGGTCAGATGACTGTTGCAGTTGCTGTTTCATACCCTGTGTGAAAGCATGACCGCGAGGGGGTTTCATTCGTGAGGAACTTGGACTTGTTGGATAAATGGAGCAATTGTGTCTAAAGTTTTGAAGTCATAGGTCTGAACTTTCTCGCCGTGACATTTTTTAGGTTTAATGTCACTGCCCCCTCAAATTTCACGTTCCTGTCTAGACAGCGCTGAGAATGTCATGACAGTCTGTATTTAAAAAGCCGTCAGCATCGTTCTCCCCTTCAGACACTCGGGGCACAACTGTCTCTGTGAGACGAGAGTGATGGTGGGGGGGCAGCTGTCCATCTGATCCCTTTCTGGTGGTGGGCAGTATACTTGCAGGGCGCTTAAAGATTGGCAGAACAGAAATTAGCTTTATTCTTACTTCCTTTTGCTTGGTTGCTTTGAAACCTTTTTTGATGCCTTAAGAAATATGTAAAACGGGTCAAAAGGTTCTCAGGCTGGCAGAGTTAGTAGGCAGGTTGGCTCGGGACACTGCGGCAGATTCCAGCTCTGGCTGTCTCTGCATGCTCTTCCTGTGCCGTCTGGGTTTTTCCCTGGACGTTCTGGCGTAGTCCTACCTCCACGACACAGCACTGACCCTGGCTCCTGCCTGAGGAGAAGGGGCTGGTTTCTGGTATGGCCAGTTCGGGGTATGCAGCTCGACCCCAAACCCAAGTGAACCTGATGTCCCTCTTCATTTTTAGTTGTTCTGATGTCATGGTGCAATATTACGTTTTAGAAGTTCCATCCTGAAAACTTTGAACATTCTCAAAACTTTGCGTTTCCAGTTTGCTTCTGAGATGTGTTTTAGTAGGCTTTCAGCTTTCCCCAGCCTTGTTTGGTTTCTCTAGTACGGTATGGATGGTGCTGGCTCCCTCTAGTGATCAAAACCAAACAACGACGCAGCAGAGTCAGCTGGGACACCACTGTCTTTCTATGGATCGCAGTACTTTCTCTTAAGGGGACAGCTAAAACAAAATGAAACCCCCCTTCCACACTACTAACTCAAAGCAGATTATCTTGAATTACTTACGAAGTATGACTTGGATTATCTGAAAATACCCTCTTGTAATGGTGGAGCTGCATAATGTGCTCACTCCAGGCTTGGACTGGGCTCCACTGACGAGATTTCTCCTGGCTTGCCATGTCTCTGGCCAGTGTCCAGACAGACGTGTGCAATGCCTGCTTCGCCAGCCCACCTGGGCTGAATTCTGTTTGCGGTCCTCCCGAGACTACAAATCCACGCTCAAAAAAACCGAATGCATCTTACAAATTTGAAAAGACTTACACAGTGAACTGCTATTCCATGTCTTTTTTTTTTTAGCAGTACGGTACGTTCCTGTCAGGATTCCAAACTTAAACAACATGCACTAGGGGTGGAGCTCATGGATAGGCAGGGACTTGCGTGCTTGGCTAGCGTAGAGATTGTTTTTATTCCTGTCCTGTGGTATACGCA
The DNA here is from genome assembly GCF_055471065.1 of Atractosteus spatula. NCBI lineage: Eukaryota > Metazoa > Chordata > Actinopteri > Semionotiformes > Lepisosteidae > Atractosteus > Atractosteus spatula. The sequence continues at coordinate 4,422,034 of NC_142732.1, read as the reverse complement.
TGTAGTATCTTGAAGTGTGCTAAGGGTGGAGGACCTAAAAGCTCTAGCAGTAAAATTTTCTTTATCTTCAATAAAAGTTAATCATTTCTCAAGCTGGAAACAGTGGAGTGTTACACATTAGTGGGCCTTTCAGTCACAGCGACTTTTAAATATTTTTTATTTGTAGATAAAAAGATTGTTGCTAAATCCACTCATTTGTTGAGTAGCCTATAGCCTGTTCAAGTAAAAATACAAATGAAAATATATTCTGTAGTCTTTAGTGCATTGTATACTGTCCTGCATCCAAATCCCCCCAAATATGAGTTTTACTTCCTACTGTGATTCGAGTAAACATGATTCTCTATATCTAAATTCATGCAAAAGCATTGATGTACTATCGTTTAGGAGCCAGTTTTTGGCATAGGATCTGGGATCTACAGAATTTAAATTTCCCACGTCTAGAGACAAAAATAAAGTTCCAGCTTGTGCAGTGTGTCAAAGAATGTACGTGATACCAACCTTTATCAGTATGGCTTTGCGTTATTGTGGAGACCATCCACTGGTGTGAAATCAGAGAAGGTTTTTATCCTTACTAATAGCAGAAATACAATAATAAAGGCGTTCAGCAGCCTTGTTAGGCTGAACACTTTCCCAAATCACAGCACTCCACACAACACCATAATGATACAGCGTACTATGCAGGGGTAATATAGAACGTACAGACAAGGGACTTTTAAGTTAAATACCTGTGAAATAAAATATCTACCAAGAAAATAAATAGTAATACTATAAATTAAAGACTGTTACTATACCTATATAATGTATGTGCAATTTACAATATCCTGCATAGTAGCACAACAGAGCTATTCTGTTGTAGTGAATTCTTTAATTGTATACACAGTACCTTCCTCCTGAGTTGCTGACAAGGTCTCGAGAGAGATTAGTAAAAGGCCTGGGAAATTGGTATGTGTGTGTGTATTGTTGAGGGGGGCAAAACGTGTAGATAATCTTTATCCTGTGATTGTGACCTAACGGGGGGGGGGGGGGAAGAGATCACTGCTGTGCTCCAGCTTCACTTTTAACTTTCAGTGACGATGTCGTCAGTATTCCCTCTCACAGGGTGATGTAACAAAACGATGACTGGACAGCAGGTGTCCAGTCTGTGTGTGTAGATTTTATAAACTGGGAACCAGGAATGGGGGGAGCCTCAGAGTTGAAAAAGAAGAAACGAAGCAGTGCTTCAGCTGACACCCCCGACCAAGCCTCCAAAGCCAACATATTGTTGTTGTTGTTGTTGTTTTCCCTTGGCATCTATATATACAGGTTGTTTGTTTCAATTACATAGTCCGTCTATGAATCGGCACATTCACTTCCTAAAAGATACCAAGGGAGTTTTTCTGATACCGGTTCGCTGTTGAGTGTAACACAAAGGCTGAGAGTCTTCAGTCTTTTCCGCGGCAGCCACCGTGGCTAAGAGCCTCGCCCACAAAGATTAGAGAGCGGAAAGTTTCTAAACAGATGCATGTCAGATACTGGACTCAGTTGCTGCGCGAGTCTCTTGATTAACTGAAAGAGGCAGACCTACAGCAGTTGGGTACGCTGCCTCCCGGGCTCTAATTTGTCCTCTGCTTCCTGTAACCCAGAGGGGGGTGGGGGGGGGAAGAAACGCCACCGCCAACCTCGGAGAAGAACTTCCACAAATGAGGATAAACACTTTGAGGAAGTGGAAGGGCTTTTTGCATGAGAGTTGACGGGTTTTGGTGCTGTTTTGCGACCATGACGAATCAGGAAGAAAGGAGTTGCGAGAGGGCCGGTGGAGAAGCCGAAGCTTTCTCTTGCGAGCGCTGGTGAGAGTGTGCATGTGTGTGCCTGAGCTGCCCGGTCCAACAGGAGGAGTCTAAACATTTGCTGAGTGCCTTGGAGTGACACAGAACATCAGAGAGGCAAACTCATAATAGCTCCTTTCATCGGGTGCGTGGCCGGCTTCCAGCGCTGAAGGAGGGAAGGCTAATGTGTCAGCACAGGCCTGTGGGAGTGTGAGAGCGAAGATCCGAAGAGCCCACACCGTGCCTCTGCAGCGCGGGGTCATGGAGGAAGAGGAGGTGATAGGTCTTCTGGATAAGGTCCTGGAGGATGAAGATGTCTTTTACTCAGGGGACCTGGACTTGGAAAGTCCCCTGACCCCTGATGGACCCTTCAAGGTGAGAATCAGTCAGGCTGCTAATGGCATTTGCTAAATGCATGTTAAATACAGTCGAGGCAAAAAAAAAAGGAAGGAGAAATAGTTGGATGACTAGCTCCAGACATTTGAGCTAAAAATAGCAGAGCAAGAAACTTGGGCAGCACAATCTGGCATTATTTTGTGCTCTATGCTACACATGAGTTGCTGCTTATTTAGGCTGAAATGCAAGTTTTGAATGCAATGTGGTGCCGTTTTTGCTCTGTATGTTCCCTGCTAAAAAAGGAAAAGCATGTGTTTTTCACATCAAGAGCTTGTATTTTGCAAATTACCTGCAACAGGATCATTTCTTAGACCCGGGCATCATGAATTTGACATATTGAGAGTTTCTAATGTGTTAGTGAAGCGTCCCACATGCTTCAGGAATTGCAGTATTCTTGCATAGCTGTTCCTCTTGTTTTTAGCTTGCCTCTGTATTAAGCAAGTATGTGATACGAGTCATTTCTGATGCAGAAAGCAGTTTTTCAGAAGTGCAGGGCTGTATCTTGAAAACTACTCTGCTGATAAGATAAGCTGTTCTTAACCTTGCTTTGAAAAGAAAAAAAAGTGTTTCTCAGTTGAGTTCACTTCTATGACTTTAGCGTCAGGATTGCAAACCCGAGGCCGAAGGGACAGTGTATGTTTTCCGGTGTCCTCGAGGAATGGTCATGGAAAATCTGCCCCTTTATACCTCTGTCTGGATGTCAAGTTTATCAGCTGTTTTTGACAAAAACCTGCTCGTGTCCCTGCCTACCTGTCAGCATTTCCTGATGATTAGTGCACGTGGAACCATGCAGTTTCTCAAGTCACGGGCTCAGTGCAGAATTTCGGCATCCTCCCCCTCTTTTTTGCTGGAACGGACCTAAGCTGATCCTGGTACTATTTCTACTCCCCCCCTGAGCAGAGCTCTTGTTCAAGATGAAATACTTTTTTTGGGATGAGTTTCAGCACCCTGCCACGTGACGCGAACCAGAGGCCACCAATGGAAATGATGGCGAAACACATTTAAAACGATAACAGGGAGGCATGTCTTTACAAAAAGAGTTGTGGGAGTATGGAACAAATCCCCCAGCCATACTGTTTGAAGCTGATCCCCTGGCTTTTTTCAAGAAATGATCAGCTCTCCCTCAGCTAACAAAGCCAGATGGGCCAAATGTCCTCCGCTTGTTCACAAACCTCCGTGTGCGTTTCCGAGTCTGTTGCATGTAAGAGCTTGCAAATACTGTGTTCACATGGTCCGAGTTCAGAGTATTAAATATACCTAGACCATTTCCTGTAGTGCTAGAAAGTGGTGAGAGGTTTTCTGTGCGTGTCATAGCCTTGTCCTGTGTTTAAGACGCCCAAAGTGACAAGCGGAAATGTTCCACTGACTGGTGCACCTCCTGCGGCGGTGGCGTTGTGCTGATGGGTGTTTTGTGTGCAAAAGATCCTCGTAGTTATTCACCGGCTTTGCTTTCGGAATGCTGGAGGATTTTTATGTTGGCATTCAACTTGGATTTTTATAGTGGGGAACAATTTACTGAGAAGCTAATGAATTCCAACGGCTACTGTATATCCGGGTATGGTCCAAATGCTCGGATATTCAGTAAATGATGATGATAATTAATTCTAATGATAATAATAGTCGCTTACACTTATATAGCGCTTTTCTTGACACTCCACTCAAAGTGCTTTACAGCTAATGGGGACTCTCCTCCACCACCACCAGTGTGCAGCCCCACCTGGATGATGCGAAGGCAGCCATAGTGCACCAGTACTCTCCCCACACACTGGCTATCAGTGGGGAGGAGAGCAGAGTGATGAAGCCAGTTCAGAGATCTTCCATTCTAATTAAATTAACAAAATAAAATGTGTAAATATAGGTGAATTCAAGCAAAAACATTGGTTACCGTACTGTTTTTATGAAAAAGGTTAAACAAAATACAGAGGGAAAGTTTGAGCTGCCAGCTGGGACTCGAGACTCACATGGACACCTGACAACAAACTAACGGCTCGATGTGAGAACTTCAGTATGTGTCTGAACTCCAGGGCCATGTGTGTCTCTGTGGTTTTGAAAACCATTCAGTAAACGTGAGAGGAAGGGTGCTTTTTCTGTAGATTCAGCGAAGGAAATGTGGCCTTGTTAAATTCATTAACACTCTTAGTAAACTGTCCTACTGTTTCTGGACAAAGTGCTCTAGACTGCTGGGCAATTTAAGTACATTGCATTAGAAACTTGAATGTGACAGTTATGCATAAGGGTTTCTCAATGTGCATATAACACTTGAAAAAAACTTAACCAGCTACTTCTGAGACCAGGAATGCAGCCAGTGTTGATATAAAATAGCTTAAGGCCTCGCACGGCTGTGGACACTTCCAGCTTTCGTATCCTTGCTGGTTAGTCATAACACGACTTCCACGTTCACAGGAAGTGAAACCAAACGAGCGTGATTTTATGTGTTGTGGGATTAGCGGAAAGATTTGGCCAAGCCTGATTTATCAGAACATTTTGTCAAATGCAAACTGAATGGGTGCTTACCTGGGATCAGAGGTTTCTCAGGTTTGAGCTGTTTGAGAATAAAAAAAAAAATAAATGCCAGTGTCAGCATTACTCTGGATCACCCTTCTCTCGTGTTTATTGCTGTTTTTCTGAGACGGACTCGACTGGTCGGGCACTTATTAGGTTAGATTTGCACTTTCCTGAGGTATGATTACCCAGTAAGGTGCCCTTGGGTTTAGTAATAAGGGCCTGGTAAAGGAATGTCAGATGTTTGCACACAGCCTGCTGTGGAAGGGTGAGAGTTTCAGTGGTTTGGAGTAAACATGATAAGAAAGAACTGTGTCTAGAAGAGAGACCCCTAGAAACATTGCTTTGATAAGATGGGGACATAAAAGTAGGTTATTTAGGGATGAACCCCGTTTTACTTGGAAAAGAAATTAAAGAGGCCGAGTCTGTCAAGCAAGGTCAGCATCAAGAACGTTTTCTTAGGTGAGGTAGAAGTTTTAATTTTGAAACCTGCTTGCAATCGACAATGTTCAATGCTGGGAAAATTAAAGGGTTATTCAGTTTTCTTTCCGAAAATGCCGCATCCCAGATATCAGTGATACACAATAGCCTCGTCTTTGCTCTTACAAAATATGGCACCATTCGAGGAGTGATCTGCCTTCTCTAAACAATGAATTTCCACTGTTTAAAACTGTTTCAGTAGTTGATGAAATGTAAAACTGTAGTTTGTTAATATTTTTATTTATAAGGGACACCTTATTTATTGAGCACCAACAGGTGGCTTATTAGGTCATCCTTACTTAGAAGTGTGGTGCCAGTGTTTAGACTGCATCCGGATCAGCATGTCCGCATGCTGACCACATACAAACTCAGTCGTTTGATAAGACTTAAAAGTAAGTCCTACAAGTTTGCATTTATTGTTCAAGACTGGGAAGACTGAGGTAACTATTGTACCACCATTCCACAATAAATTTGCTTAAGCATCTATTATTCCCCCCAAAAAGACCAGTGAACTCTCTTGCCTGCTCAAGCAGGTGTGTCCTTATTGGTGTCTCTCAACCACAACATTTTCATTTTGCAAAAGCAAACAGATGCTGACAACACTATAGATTCTCTGTGCCCCTGGTGAAAGTTCAATTTGATTTTGAAAAGAGAGGTTTCAAGCGAGCGAGTCTCTGCAGATAAAGTTACAGTTCAGTTTTTTTATCAACAATCTCAGGGTCTCTTTGATATAATTGACAGAAATTATTTGGGAAATAGACTGTGTTGTCAGTTTTGCCTTCAACTGGATTTCCTTTTTCACGTTTCTGTAATGTTTTTCTTTAGCCATAGAGAATTTCTGTCGTGAAGAAAACAAAGAGCAACTGGCAAGCAGGTCTGTTACATTTTGACCAGTCAGCCCCTCCTCTGGTTATTGTCTAGCTAAATACAACCAGGATATAATCTTGATTACACTCCCTTGTATGTTTTAATATCGCCATATTTAGAAAAAAATATTTTGTCCCTTTTATCACATGAAAATGCTTGAAACGTATCTTCACCGCTCTTTGACATTCCGATGTGATTGGCAGTAGCATCTTTCTTCCTTTGTTTCTCTTCTGTTTTTATTTTCCTTCTTTGGAGTTGTGAAAGTCCAACTCTACCACTGTTTCCATTGCATAAACTACATTTGGCATTAAAGCATGACTGCCACACTCAAGCCAGTTGTGTGAAAGAGATCAGTTCTGATGTTAATCAGATGAGCAGCTCGTGGGGATCGGAGATAAAGTGTTTGGTATTGCTGAATTTTACTACCTCTTTGCAGAAAGTCATTAGTATTACTATTAAATCAATCCAAATGGCTCAGTTACAACGTATAATTTTAATGTGTTTTAGTCTGTCGCCAAATAAAGCCCTGGTTTTCATGGCTTATGTGTGATGTGAACAATGCTGCCTCTGTAGGGCAGACCTGAAGAAAGGGACAGGTGTTTGTGTGAATCCTGTGTAGGCTGGTTCGTTTCCTCCTCTTGAAATACACCAGTAAGAAGCAGCTTAAATTTAAAAACCACATTTGACTATTGACTTACTCCCTTGGTGCCTCACTGTACCCAGAAGGTTTTTGTGGTCACTGTTTCTGTGTGTGTGCTTAAAACGGCACTTCACAAGAGCCAAATTCAAATGCACAGCGCAGGGCCCTCGCCTTTAACAAAGATGGCCAAACTGCTCGTTATAGACTGATGCTTACTGTGAAATACCTAGTGGCCTGCTGATGTAATTCTACAAAAATAGGATTAATATTAAGAAAATGTTGTCTTCTGTCTAGAATTGTGAAATGGGAAAAAGCTTTGATAGTGATAAAGCTGTGTTTCTGCTGAAAAACGCTTTTCCAGGCTGGAGGGCACACGGGGCCCCAGTCGTGATTTCTGGGCTCTGGTTCATGTTCGCTATTTGTGACAAAATGGACAAATAATAACCAGCTCACCGTTGACTCTGCAGTCCTGCTGGTAACCAGTCCTGACACTTCTAAGGGAAGTCTTTTAACATAGCTTGGGAAAGTCCGACTGGAATTTCAGCGGCGGAAATCGAGCTTCTGCTTTTAAAGGCTGTTTTAATGTTTGATTTCTTGCGTGAAGCTGAGGCAGAGGCAGCAGAGGCTCTTATACTTCTCCCTAGTGTCTCCAAAGGATGAATATGCAGTAAGATGGCCCATAGATGGTGCTCTCCTGCTAGACGTTTTCTCTGGATTTTGTTTCTTTCGGACAATGTGTGACAGAAGTCAGTGCAGACAGGTCTGTATTGCAACCCTAGTTTGGGTGACAGGCCTGCCTGCCGCTCTGCAGATCTCTCTTGAAGACCGTAAGCCGATGCTACACATTCCAGACTAAGAATTTAAGCATTTATCAGGAATACAGCATTGATGCAGTTGCACTACTTCAGCTATTCATATGTTATTGGTATAATTGGTGGGGCAGTCCACGAAGAGCTGTGATACAGTGTAGCTAAGTGGGTGGAAAAATACGTCTGCTGTACGTTTTCTTTTGTTATCTGCAGGTTTAAGTCCAGTACCGTGATCATTCATAAAATGTCATGGGACACGGCTCTAGTGAAAGCCTTGATCATCCTGTGCAAATACACCTGTCCAAAGCCCCTCTCGATTCAGATGAGGTCACACAGCTGTCACCGGAAGCGGTGCGAACGCAGAAGGCAGGGGATGAGTTAGAAAAGGTCATCATTGTAGTCGCACTTTGAACTGTGGCTCTGATGGGTGTGTCATTTCACCTGTGGTTTTGCTCAGTTGCAGCACCGTCCTTTGAAAAATTTGTTACTGGTAAAATCGGATACAGTCGTATGAGGAGCCTTGTGCTCTATCCTCCTCTTAGCATTATGGACAAAAATCAGCAGGAAACTGCATCTCCTTTCGGAGTCGAAGAAGTAGTGCACAGACCCCTGTTGAACTGATGATGTGTGCTTGTGAAAAGTGTGTGCTGTGCACAGTAACACTGTTGATACTCCTTCTTGCATCGATGAATTGCTGTGTTGTATTTTCTAACACGAGGTGTGGCTGGTTGTTGCTAAGAGGTGCTCTGTTTAAATGTCCATTTCCTAAATCTTGTGCAGATGTTATTTGCAGGTATGTAGAATACATTTTCTTCTGCATCCATCTGGTTAAGATGTCATCTCTCTCCTGTTTTACGTTACTTCACATCCTGAAACATGCTGCATGTGCACAGTCTAATGCATTGTGAAATTGTCACCTGTGCACTACACACCTTTATTCCCAAGGTTGCCAAGTATCTTCAGGTGTTTTCGGAGACGCTGTTAAATCATGACTGGACTCCTGATTGTTCCTCTTGTGTTTTCAGGGCGACATGGACAGTGAGAAGGGACTGGAAATGAGGAAACTGGTCCTCTCTGGGTTCCTTGCCAGCGAAGAAATTTACATCAACCAGCTGGAAGCTTTGCTTTTGGTAAGTTTTCCCACAAACCTGATCTCGCTGTTTTTTTACAAACACTGTTGTCTACAGATCTGTGATATTGTAAGTGCTGTGAGTGGTTATTTAGGACAAAGAAAGAGAAACAAAGCAACTCTAAAAAAAGCCCCTATTAAGAAACCATTGAGAAATTTAGTTCCTTCCTGCCAATGTACTATGTCATTTCCTGCTGGTTCTTTTTTTGTTAGTTGGTTCTTGTTTTGTTCTTACAGAAGCATTGTAACGGGCTTTTGTCCATGTCTTATACCCTCCCTTAACGATTTCATTTAAAGTGGAAGTTGGGAGAGAAGGTTAACTCTATACAAGCCTGCAGGTCCACCTTCACCTACACCTACAATGAATCCAAAAAGGTCTCCGTCGACACTTGGAAGCTTTCTCTCAAGAAAATGAATCCATGTGTCTGTGAAGACATCCACACATGTAGTTTATTTGGTGGACAGTTTTATCCAAAGCAACCGATGCCATTTGTAACTATTCCAGCAGCTGGGTATTTTCCCAAAACGGTCTAAATGAAGAACATTGCTCAGGGGCACAACAGTACCTTCCACCCGGGCTGCAGCCTCACAAGCGTCTGGTTACAAGCCCAGAGCCCTGATTGCTGACTGTAACCGGGATTCTGGGAAATAAAGGCCCACAACCGCACTTTCTAAGCAGGGCTTCCATGATGCCGACTGTGAAAGCAAATTCAATCAGTCAGGGTGTAAACATACTTATTGAAGATATCATACAAATTAAAAAAATGAATAGAATGTAGATTGAATTTGCAAGAGGTAAGATATTTAATTACAGTCATTTTAAGTTTTTTCTGTTGTGTTTTTCCTAAAACCAACTTGTGCAGCTCAAACCTTTATTTTGTGCTTGTGTTAACCTCAGCACACATTATTTCTTAGGTGTTTCAGACCTATAAAATTGTTTTTTTTATTAAATCCATCCCTGTTGTAAAAATCAAAGCTGTAGAAGCCATTGTAGAAAATTGATTCATTTTTTCTTCCATTTATCATTTTTCAAAAGCTGATTCATTCAGTAGTGTGCTTCTTAAGAACTGGAACTTTAGATTAAACATATTAGGGGTTTTCTAAATACAAAACTCAGATTTAATGCAAGGGCATCACATAATACTGCATCATAACCAGTATTTGATGAATACAGAAAGCTTTGCAGAGAGCTGTCAGTTCACCTTGGCCCAGTTACTGTAAGTTGTCATGTTTGCTTTTTCTTTTACCCCTTGTTACAGTTACTGTTCCTCTGTTTTTTTTCCTCCACATTGACTGTACTATAGCTCTAAGTCAAACCTGGAAATTCAGGCAGGGGTTAAAGGCTGAAGGCATTTGCATATCTTACACAGTAGATCCTACGAGCGATAGAGCGATACCGTCACTCAGATTGTCATGATTGGTCTAATCGCAGGCGGTAGCTGTCAGAGAAGCAAGCCTGCTCAGCACTGCAGCAGCGGGTTATTATGATGTCTCCAGCACATTTGAAATTACTCAAATATAAACAAAGCATTTTACTCGGTTAGGAATTAGCTTTCATGGAATCCTGATGGATGCTTGCCCTTAAGTCTGTTCATTGTATAACTGCTACCATCCCCTTTACATAGCTGTCAGGGTGATTGTCCACTATTGATCAGAATACACACAAATACCCCCCACCCAATTAGCAAGTGTAACATGTATGTCATAGAATTTTAATTTTAGTGCTGAGGACTGCCTCCTTGACTTTGCTAGGACTAGTTAGAATTTTAATAAAATCACTAATCAATAATGGACAGAATGGAAACTGATGAACGGCAGTTGTTTGGTGAAACACAGCTTAGGATGTTTTAAGGAATATTAAAAAAAAAACTTGGGAATGCAGTGAAAAATGCAAGTTCTCGCAAAAGACCTATATCCATGCTTCCTGTTGCCAAAGTGTGCTACTCCAGATTAATAGTTTGTATATGGTGATGAGTGGGGTCTTTATCTGTTAAGTTCACATACAAACCACACAGCTGATGGTTATTTCGTTAAATCATTCTGGAGCTGGATTGCATTGTAAAATATGGATAATCAGCGGTGGAATACCCTTAAAAGACTTTCTTCGAGACTGTCAAAGTGATTTATTTAGATACGTAATGATATTTTATCTTAAGGACTCCACCTTGCCCATCTATTTTCTTCCAGCTTCATCCAGCTCAGGGTTGCAGGAGGGCCAGAGTCTGTCCTGGCAAGCAGTGGTTGCAGGGCAGGGTGCGGTCTGGACGAGACGCCGGCCCATCGCCGGGCACACAGGCACGCACACACTCACACCAGGGCCGGCTTTCCCAGGAGCCGTTAACCTATCAGTACGTCTATGCCCTGTAGGAGGAAACCCACGAGATCATGGGGAGAACACAGGCAGAGGAAACCAGACAGTTTAGAAAACCGTCGGATTTTATAGGTGGTGTTCAGTTCCATCATACTGCTGCTATTATTGACTTGCACTGTCAGTTTTATATGTGGTTGAGAACTTATTTTACTAGTCAGAGGCCCCTGACAGCTCGTACTCATTTCTTTCTCAGTTATTTAAAGGATAATGAATGCAGCTTTGTTGTACAAGTAAAGAATCTTTAGACATCACCACAGCTAGTATAATTTACAATTCATAAATATACTCCAGCTGAGTAAGTTCTTGCTCAGATGTAATTCTTTTTTTTTAATAGTTTTTAAAAACATTTTTACTGGTGCCAATTAACTAATTAAAAGCAGAAACACGAAAAGGAAAAATCTAAGAGCAGCGCATCACAAGAAATGAAAGCTTGTAAAAAGCCATGGTCTGACTCATGCTTCTGCTCCAGAACTACTTCCACTAGTTCTTCAGGTGAGCGATTCAGCAGCTGTACTGAACAATAGCCCTGCTTATTCTTTTTTTCCCCACTATAAATTATGAAAAGGAAGCTGACAGGGGGCATATTTCCAAGAGAGACCTCACTCGTCAATCTGCAGGACAAAAGGAATGAGATGCATGCACCTTCCACATGAAAACCTCTTGTCATCAGATTCACCCACTTATCACCTCTGTCTTGTCACGGTGGGGCTGTGCCAGGGTGCCTATACCGTATGTGGTCTCAGCTTCAGGTCTGGTTGAAAACGCAGACAAGACCGCGATGGAGCCGATGACTGAGGCCACAGTGTGGTGTTTATCCTTTTGCTAGGATAAGGTCTCATTCTTTGCCCAGACGAACCCTGATCTGACTGGAACACCCCAAGAATAATTCCAAGTTGCACCCAAAAGTTGTAATGAAATGGCGTAAGAGTTACTGAATACTGTGCGAGTTGGGTGCGCATGAGTCAGTGATTATTAAGATGATCATTAACTGCTTTTTCAGCCCTTTTGATGACTAACGGAGCTCGGAAGTGGCTGGTTCTGTTTTGCCTCCTGATATCTGGTTTTAAGAAGAGGAAGTGTCGTCCGGCGTGATTGATGTGTTTTGTACTTTTCAAGCAATTCAGCAGCTGAGCTCTTTTTTTGTGTGTGTGGCATGTTTAAGTAGCATGCACGCTGTATTAAAAATATTCCCGTGTGTTCAACAACAAGAATACAAGCATATCCTGCTTCGAGAGGGGAAAAAAAATAGTTAACAGCCAGTTCCTGGGGATGATACAGTATGCAGGGAGCACGTTTAGGATGAAAAAGTTTAGTCTTTTAACCCATGGGGAAAAAAAGTACTGATTTTAAAATGTTGTGCTTCTTCACAGACACTAAAACCAGGTGACTCTGAAAAAGGTTTGATTAATGAGTACAGAGGACAGAAAAAAGTATACTCATTGCTTAAGAAATTATGCTTGCAGAGTCATTGTACACATAATACACCTGACTTGAGATGCATACGGGTGAAAGACTGAATGTGGCTGTAAGATGACAGAATTTCTTCAAACCACATGTTGCTTCAGTACAAAGATCTACTGTAACTGGTGGAAAAAGGGCTCATGTACCAGTAGAAAGCATCTGTGCCTCCAGAACGTACAATGCATAACCTTGCATCTATGTGATTTAGCAGTTTATGCCACTTTTCTTGCTTTAATTTGCTTAATATGTACAATTTAATTCACATTTAGCTTATTTTTTGTCTGTAATACTTCGCTCCTTATTGTTGTGTAACTGCATTGCTCACAGTCCAAAGCTGCAGTGCACCAGATCAGCCACAGTTTGCACCCCGAAATAAAGGCCGAATCTAAGAATATATTTTTTTTTGTCAGGCATGAGAGTTTTATGTTTCGACTTGCATCTGTTAGCATTTATCCGAATATAACATTTTGGGAATAAACATCCTAAATGAAAAGTGAAGGGGTTGTGCGCAGCTCACACTGAGGCCTGGGGTCGCCTTGAGCAGTGCTGGGTTCTGAGGGGTCTGGATCTTGACCTTCTGTTCCAGAGCTGCAGCTGTGTGTCCCTGCTTACCTGGGAGACAGCGTTTGATATCGGGAGATGTCAGAATGAAGGGGTATAGCTTTGGGTTCCCTTTTCAGTGAGCCCTGCATAGCAAGCACAGCTGTCTCCCTGCGTACGTGCTTTGAATCATTCGCATCGTAAGCCAGTGACCTGTGCTGGGCTCAAGTGCACAGCTCCTGGAGTAGAACCCCAAAGCAGGCATGAATTCAAAAAATACCGGATTTTGACAGTTATAAATCCATCTTAATTTGGGCAGCATTGTTATTAAATTGGAATTAAATTATAAAACCCCTGAGCAGTCAAGCATGAATCAAGCGATGATAAAACGGCTGAACTGAATGTCATACTGAAAACACTGAGACACGTATACAATCGCTAGCAAGGAAATGGTGTGGCATTCCCCTCTCAGTTGCTTTGTTTTTGGTGTTATTTGCAGAAATATAAGTCCTGGACATCAGATGTCTTGTATAGACTGCGATGCTCTTGTTCTGTCCTAACGCAGCCGTTTGTTTCCCTACAGCCCATGAAGCCCCTGAAAGCGACAGCGACCACATCGCAGCCCGTCTTGACAATACAGCAAATAGAGACCATTTTTTACAAAATCCAGGACATTTTTGTGGTCCACAAGGAGTTTTATGACGAACTGTACCCCAACATTCAGCAGTGGGACAACAAGGTCACAGTGGGACACCTCTTTCAGAAATTGGTAAGCCCATCCAACAGAACTCCCTCACCACGGACAGCAGACACCGACCCTGTCTGCTCTCCTTGCCTTCACAGTGGGGGGGCATTTGAATTTCTTTAACCAGCAGTTTTTGTGAGCAACAAGGAGATCTGGCATTACATTGGCACTGGTGTTTTCTTACACAGATAATGCAGTGACTCTGTGGATATGTCCTTGGTGCAGTCTGAATCAGGTGAAAATAAGATGATTAAGTGCATTTCAATTATTTATTTCATAGCATAATTTAAAATCAAAGATGTACTGTGCTTTTAGACCAAAGCGGAACGTGTAAAAGTCAGTGAATGAAAACTGAGTTCAGGACAAAATTCAGTCATTCACAGTACATTTACTGTAGTTGTCCTTAATAACTGTCCATTGTTTAATGAGCGTTTTAAAGAACCTTATTTCTTTTAAACCAACTCAGCTTTATTAAGTTGTTTTTACAACTTGTGAGTAAATTGTTTATGTAATGCATGCTTCTGGAGAAGATGCCGCGTATCAGATGTCAATCCTTAGGCGTTAAACCTCTGTCGGATGATCTCCTCAGGACCATGAGAATTCCCTGTCTTGTTTTGCCCAAACCCCCTTTTTCGCTGCTCCCCTAATGAGAGAGCAGTCTACTGTAAATCCCTCATGTGCAAGTGAGTCACATCTCCCCTGAAATTCATTTCCGCAGTTAATTACATCCGTGCGTCTTGCATCCTGCAGGAGAGGATCAGCCCTTCCAGAGCTGGTAATCAGAGCACCCTCATAGCGTTTCATTTCTCAAGATCTTCCCTGCAGTTGAGCTCTTCTGCGTTTCCCAGATTACAAGGTTTCAAGATGCTCACAGATGACATATATATCACCGGTTTGTTTTCGGCATTCTTTTTGATGAAAAAAGGGCACAATTCGCTCAGCGTTCATCATAAGGGAAGCAGGGTTTTGAGAGGAGAAATGAAGGACACTCTCGGTTTATTAGTACAGTTTCACTATTGGAAAAAATCATTTTACTAATTAAAAATTCATTAGTAAAAATGGCAAACAGTATGAGCATAAGACGTTGAAGCAATATATCCTGTAGCGTTACAGTGGGCGCTTAAAATTTCAAACCGTGCCACAATTCAACGGAGATTAAAAAATTAAAAGGTGGTGGTCAAAGCTGTGTTTACCTGCTTGTCTTAAAATTAAAAGTGAAATTCCAAGCAATACTAAATGAGGTTTACATGCTATGAAATATTTCAGAGCATGGATAATCTTGAAGTATAGCAATTGTTTTTCAAGGTGGTTAAGACTGAGCTATGCTCATTTCCTTTTTTTTTAGAGAGTTGGATGCTGTAAAGCAAATGTTTTTTAATTTTGTGTGTGGGTGTATGGAAGTTTATTACAATGTCCTGGATTGACACACAGCTCCGAAAATTAATTCTGGCTTTATGGGAACCGATTTCTATTTTTTAAGCTTTCTTGGGTTCAGCCAGCAGTAATTAAAATACTGAATTAGTCATTTGTTGCTCTTGCGTCAGATTAAAATGCCTTTTCAGTGAAATCTGATTAGCATGTGGCTTCAAACGGAAGTTTTTGTGTTTTAAACCCTGCGTGAATCCAGGGCTTCTTTGAAAGTCCCGTTTCCCTGCTCCTAAAGCGTGATATCGTATTGCTGTGTCTTTGGCAAACCGCAGTTCTAGTCTATCAGTCTCTCATCTCATTCCTTTTTCAAATAGTTTGTACAGCTGTCTAAGCGCAGTGCATTTTGATGGATTGCTCTGCTGCACATGCTACACTGAAGGAATCAAACCTCGGGTTGGCAGTCGAGGTTCTTTTGCCTTTTGCTAAAAGTATCTTTGAGCATTTTAGGTTTTTCCATTACATCCCACCTGCCCCGGAGCAACCTGAAAGCAAACAAGATTCCCCAGTAGTGCGCCGTTCTGCTTCCCCCGTCCTGTGGCTCAGCTGCCTCTTTGCAAGGCTTGAGAAGAGGCGTCAGCTCACACTCCATGTGTACAGCGCGTTGCTGGGTGTATCAGAAATACAGATGCCTGGCGGTGACTGTACCCGTTCTTACTGCTGATCTGCAGGGTCGGGGTCTGTGGGGGGGTGAACGTGCGGCCGGTGCAGTGTTCTCATTCCGCTTGTGTCCGGAGAGCCGCCTGTCCTACTCGGAGCCTCCTCCAGCCACGGGGGGGCGGAGGGGGAGCAGGCTGCTGGTGGGCGTGTGGGGGGGGTGGGGAGGTTGGAGACAGATGTGGGGTTAGAGGGGTTGGAGGCAGAGGAGTTGGGGGTAGAGGCAGGGAGGGTAGAGGGGTTGGTGGCAGAGGGGGGGGTGGAGGTAGAGGGGATGGCGCTGGAGGCAGAGGGGGGGTAGAGGGGTTAGAGGCAGAGGGGGGGGTAGAGGGGTTGAAGACTTTTTACTCTGTCGTGTCCTTTTCGTGTTTTATTTAAAATACACTGCATAAAAATGGATAAAACACTGGGGAGATTAGTTTTTTTTCTTAAGCTATCGCCACTGAGTCATTCTAAACTAAACACATTCAAATGCCCTGTTACCATGTACAGAAGGCTGGAGACATTTAGTATAACAGCACTGAAAAATGAACAAGAATTAGGAGGGTATGTTTTGCATTTAGATATACAGTATTATGCACTATGAATGTGTAGATATCTCTCTCTAAAGATTTTCAATTGAAGGTTTGAATTTAGGGAGAAATCTTTGCTTATTAAATCCTGCCAGTATGCGTCCGTGTTATCTGTGTGCATGTACCATGGGTTTATGCATCTTGGAAGCAAATTGTTGAGGAAACATGATTGACAGGATTTGTGGTATGAAATCATGCAAAAATGACTAAGTGTATTTGATATCACACGTGTCCTTCAGGTGCAGACTGTGCTGCAGTATGATGTAATTAAGAGACGCATGCGTGGTGTGCTAGAAACAGTTTAAAGTACAATACTTAAGTCACTCGTGTTATCCCAAACACTTCTGCTGGTGTAAAAAAGAAAAACAGGTCCTGCCTTTATTCCACAGGCAGCATGCAGTTTTGATCAGAGCGGAGATGTTGCTAGGATACAGCATACGTCACTGATTCTAATCATGCTTCACACTTGCTTCTCAGGAGACGCATCGCAGTAGAGGTGGTGTTGTGGATTTGAAGGATTTTGTGCTGTTGTCATGTTTCACTTTCCCCCCCGAAAATAAAGATTGGGGTGTAAGACTAAACCGTAATTTCGTGATTGTTTGTGTTCAGGATGAGTTATAATTGAAGCACTGGGATCTGTATTGTTTCAGTGTGTTCTTATTTTTTTTAGACCCTATATCTGAGGAGAAGTGTTCCTTAAATTTCAAAATAAAACATACTAGATGTCATGCAGGTGTAAGCGAGAGGGAGATTAGTCAGAAACCCCAGAAGAAGAGGGATGCCAGGCTCCATATTTGTATTCTGTCCTTTTTAACTGTGCGTTATGCAGATTTAGAAAAAATAAAACTCTTTACCGGAACCCAACCGTTGTGGGGATTCAATTTTCACAATCAGTACTTCACAAATATTGAAGTATTACATTAGGTATGAGTCCAAGAAACGGTCGTGCAGGGTGCAGGCACAGTCCATTCATTTAAATAAGAACAAGTGCAAGTGCAAAATGAAATAGCAGGAGTGTGGATACAGAGACGTAATGTAGACACCCTGTAGGTATCTATTCCCGGCTTACAGTGAACAAGTGCAGTTACAATACCAGTCTGAGAGTTACGAACATCAGGACACTGCAGAATAAGAGTTATCGAAGGATGTACAGTAGAGGAGGACAGAGAAATCTCACGTGCTGTGTGTGTTGCTACAGAAAGGCGGTCAGGAGCTGATGGAATTGAGCTGCTCTTTATTTCAGTGATAGTTCATTCCACTTGTCGGGCTTTGCCACTTGTCCGTTGTACCACTGGGTTCTTCGAGATCTCCTGTAAGACCTGAAGGTTCTGCATATCTCATTGCTAAAGGGCACGGCTACTCTAAGGGTGTCCAGCCCTGGGAGAGCACTGCTGCCTGCAAGTTCTTATTCCAGCTCAGCTATTTACCTGCTTAATCACTTCAATGGCTTTTCCCAGCTCTCACGTTGCTGACATTATAGAAAGTAGCTTTCCATGGCCAACAGCTGGACACCCCTGATTTAGTTCTTTAACACCAGGGAACAAGTTTGCAAAGTAAGGGCATCAAAAAGAAACGCCATTCTCCGTGGCTTAGGAAGGGTTAAAATTTTAACAACTCTCTGTCATCTTCTTTTGCTTTTACTGTGGTGGAGAGGGATTGAGTAAATTATGTTAGTAAAGCTGAAAGGAGAAGAAGCCTTGAAAATCAATATTAACCTTGGATAATGTTAATTATTGTAATTTGTTATTAGTAATTCTTAGTAATTCAGATGTTGTTGGACACCGTTTGTCCTTGGGGTGCTGTGTTTTGAGGGCTGATCTCCCGATTCACTCTCAGCATGTTCATTAGCTCTTATGTCTAAGGCTTTAGCACCAGACGCAGCCTCAGCGTTGGCTCTGCACACAGAGATTTCCTGTATTATTATTCTACACATGCCAGTCTGTGTCAGAGTGGCTGGCTTCAAACACAGTCGAGCTCAAAGCTGCCTTTGGAGAGTGGGATGAGTCAGGGTGGCCTGTCGTTTTGGTTAAATTGCACCCAAGATGTTGAAATACAATAAGACACTAGAAACTCCATGTTGCCAAATTTGTCTTGCCTCTGAAGTATTGCTTTTTCTAGAAAACACAAAGGAGAGTTTTCTCCTTTTAGCGAGACGTGGCTTTTAAAGTAGGTCAGCTTCATTTGAGCTGCTGTGTATGTTTGAAGGGTCATTAAAATTGCTGGCACTACTAGAACTTTGAGCTCTTCCCTTGAAGCTTGTTCATGCCTTCAAACACCTACAACAGGACTGATCTTCAAGGACAGCAGCTCTCCTTTTTTTTCTTTATATCGAACCGCCAGTAACTTTTGTGACACCCACCCCATTTGGAATAGCCAATTATGCCTTTTTATTTTTTCTCATCTTGGCTGACAATTAGAAACCCCATGAGTGCAAACAGGGGCGAATGAGGAAGTGGGGGCAGGTTCCTCTGACGTGTCTTCCTTTCTGCTAGTGGTCTTTTGCCACAGCGTTCCCAGGCGGTGCAGCTGATCAGAGGAGAGGTGCGTCCCTCAGTGACAGCACTGTGAGCCTGCAATTGCCCCAGGCTGCCCCAGACAACACCTTTTGACATGCAAAACACTATATAGGTTTGGAGGTCAAGTGTGTGTGGCTAGCTCGATTTCCCACAGCCCTTTTTTTTAATACTGTCGGCAAGCAACACGTGCCAAAGGTGTTTAAGCATGCATATCTGTCTGTCAGGGGGCCAGAGATCATCTTTAATTGCATGAACCGAATTACAAAGACACCTAGTGTAAACGATTGGGTTATGTTTAGCAAATGCATGGAAAGGAAGAATTGTATTGCAGGGACAAAAGCAGACCTTTACAAAGACTTACTGAATTTCTGCTGGGACCTCAAAGCAGTTTCTTGACATTTTGACAGTCTCCCACTTACTGTGATTAATGCCTTTAGAAAATGACAGAATGATAAGACAATGAAGCTGCTTCTTCAAAAGTTTGGTTCATAGGCACAGAGGATTGAGTGGGCTTTCAGTCGTTTGTGGTATTTTACATACAGTGTGACTCAAGCCCAAGTTTTGTTTCTGAGTTACAGAGGCAGGCTGCACCACAGCCTGAGATGGATCAGGCTGCAAGCCACAGAACACATCCTGGTGTTTTCTGCCTTTGTGTAATTTCATATTTTCAAGTGGAATCCCCCCAAACAGACCTCTACACGTCTGTATTAATGTAGCTCCCAAGGTCTTTAGGATCAAGAGCCTTTAAAATAACTGTGGTCTTCCACCTTTCATGCCTGTTTCAGCTGTTTCAAGCGAAGTGCTCACAGCCTCTTGTTTTATTAAAATTGTTGTCTTTTTTTATCAGGCTAGCCAACTTGGTGTTTACAAAGCATTTGTGGATAACTACAAAGTTGCCGTAGAGACTGCCAGGCAATGTAGCCAGGCAAACATCCAGTTTCAGAAGATCTCAGAGGTAAGCAGAAAGAATTCAAATCAAGGGTCAAGATTATGATGGCATTGTTTAGCATACTGTACATTTTGATGTTCAATTCAGCACAGTGTCTGCATGAAGTAAAATGACATTTTATTTTTAACCATTCCCCTTTTATATGTTGGTTAATATCCGGATTGATTTAGCTTTAGCATCAAATTAGTTTAAAGCCTTTCCTACTCTACAATGGGGGCCGGTTTCTTTCCTTTACATATGATGTTGTGTTTCTGTTTCTATTATCAGTACATGTGATTGTTTGCAGCTTTTTTCTTTTTTTTTTCTCCAAGCATTTAATGTGTGAAAGTGCCAAAAAAAAAACAATTTCCTGTACCATTCCATGGAAGTAGGTTACTTTTTTGGGAACGACAGGGTTAATAGGACTGCTTTTTGAAGCGTAATGGCACTGTTCTGTATTAAGAAATGAATCCTTCTGTTCCGTTGTTTTCAATGACTGCAATAGCAGCACTTACCGATACTGTGATCAGTAGGCAACATACAGATCAATAAGATCACTACACATATTGGCGATTGTCCTAATGTAGATAATCAAAAGAATAATTGTGTTGTTCCTTTAATTTTTTTCTGAAGTTGTAAATTTTGGAAATAAGTAGTTTTCCTCTCCATGCACTGTGGCTTCTGTTGCATGTGCAGTTTCCTTGTCGAAAAGGCAAAACCTTTAAAGTAGCAACACAAGTGCAGTGATCTATTGTTGAAAACAAATGCCTTTGAAACCTGGTGCTGAAGCTCCCTGTCTGCTACAGCTTGTAATACCTAGCAGTGTATCGTTTTGAATTGAGCCAGCAGGTCAGTGTTTCCTTCGTGCCTGTTCCCGCGCCTTTGCTGAATATTCCCGTTGCTCCTTGCAGGACCTCAAAGTGAAGGGGCCCAAGGACTCGAAGGACTGCACCACCACGGTCACGATGGAAGGTGAGTCCGTCCCGGCGCTGCGCTGGCCTGTGGCCCCGCTGAGAGCTTGAACGCTTCCAGCCTGCGGGGGAAGGCGCAGGAGCAGTGGCAGGGCAGGCTGCTTCGGACCAGGCGCCTCACAGCGCGCTGCTGAATTGGGGGGGGGGGGTTCCCCTTTAAGATGCTGGGTCTGCCCAACCCCTCTGCTTGCGTATGCAAGTGGCTGGCTGAGGTGGCTCTGCTCCAGCCCTGTGAAGACGCTGGCTGGCTATGGAGAGTAGTAGGCAGGGAGAAATGGCTGTAGAGGTGGAGGGAAGATTGACATGGAAATTCTACTGATTCTCAGGCTGTGTTGTAACTGCACCTACGGTAACTGAGCATGCTTGTCTTTTTCTCTGCAGAAAGCACTGATTGCTTTTTTTTTGTTTTGTCAAGGAAAATTGACTAGCAGAATTGAAAGGGGGTTTTTTTTTCTGTTTGCATTTTAAAGCTTTTTTTTTCCTCCCCGTTCTTGCTGCTGGCTCTTTTGTCGGATTTGTTCAATTCGTTCTTTGTTCATTTGCATCTTCACAGGCAGTTGGTACATTTTGTTCATTAAGCTGCGTTTTTTTGTTGTCCTGCATTTTGCTGGAAAAAATCAAAACAGATGCGCGTGTCCTTTCTTTAATGTTCTTTGTGTGCTAAGGCGGCTGAATGTGTCTGTCTTTTGAAGTTCAAGACAGATGCCGGCATAAGTTTATTTTTAATTTAGTTCATTTTGCTTATCTGTTACTGGCGGCTGTCCTTAAGCATGTCTTGACAGCATTTAGTGCTAAAATGCTGGTGGGCGCACAGACTTTTCGGATAAGGCTTGCTCGTTTTAAAACCTCCGAGGAAGGAATGTGACTTTGCCTCCTCGTTCAGTGTCAAAATGCATATTTGCAGTATTTATATACATGTGCTTATCTTAGTGGAGATGCCATCCTTTAATGGCAAAATAAATATTCTGAAAATGTGTAATATTACAGACTTGTGGTCTGAGGATATCTGTGATGCCTGTCTGGAATCTTCTCTTTTCACTGGAACAACATGCCTGTAGACTTAATATTCACATATTGAAATGCGGAACAAGTCATGCATAACAACAGCTGTCTTTCGGGTTCGTAACATTAGTAACAGTTACTGTATAATGCTGGCGTCTTGCTTTTATCAGGGTGGATAGTGCCTTGCAAGAGTTAGATTTCCCCTCTTATTTAGGAATCTCCCAGCACCTATTTTAAAAAAAGGGTTGTGTTTATAGCTGTTATAACCAGCATTCTGATAGAATCTTTTAATGGTTTGTCCCCTTTTTTTAAGACGTGCATGTGTTGTGGGTGTCTGGAGTTTAAACAGATAGGGTGTGAATTCTGAGGTCGTAATTAATCGTGCAGTATTGATCAATTTCGGTACAATGGTGCTGGGATTCAGGCACAGCCAACCTAACAGCAAAACAGCCAGCTCCAGTTCCTGATGTCACTCCATAGAGCGTGGTTTCATGCTCTCTGAAATTGCTCTGTGGAATGAACTTCTTTGTGTCTTGTTTAGAAACAGGTTTCCTGTGTGGTCCACTCGCTGGAACGCAATTATTTTATTTGGATCAAGTGCGATTTCCGCACTAACCTGGTGTTTTAACAATGCTTTTTTTTATCTGGGATGGAAAAAGACTTTAAAAACTGGATAAGTGTGTGTAATTCCCAGGAAAGTCTTGTTTTAAACCTTGCTTTGTTCTGTTAAAATACACAAGTCTACTGAAAACAGTTTTAAATTAAAGGAAATTATGAGTTATTCACTGTTGTAGGGCAGTGGCTATGGTTATCTTTTTCTGTCTCAATAATAAGTCTGTAATTTTGTGAGCTTGGGATTTGAAGTAAAAAACCATGTGTGGGCTGACAGCAGTCATTTTACAGGCATTAACTGAGAAGTTAAAATCAGTGCTCTTGTTTCATTGCTCCCAAATGCTCTTCTCACACACAGCCTGGCAATTGTGCTGAAATGAAACAGTAATTCTGCCCGTCTAGCCAATAAAAGAGAGCTCATTTTACTTTTCTGATTTTACAGTCCTCGTATTGTTTCACCTTGGAGAATCAGTGCTGGGGAGAATTTATTAATTATGCAGTAGCTACTGTATAGGTAAAATGCTTACAGCTAATTATACTTAAATAGTTTTAATTAATGAGGTGGCTGGGAGCAGTTTTGTATAGCTGTAATATGAAATTTCAAGCATTATTGATTGATGTATTTTTTTCATTAAAAGCGTTTACACAGAATTCACTTGAACGTGCATGGTTTTGGGGATTGCTCTTTTGTATGTAGGTGTCACTGAAAGGGCTGTACATCATCAATGTCTTGTGATGCGGTGTGTGAGAAATGAGCTGCTTTTCTGCTGTGTCATTTTCAGTACCTATCTTTGTCACCATCAGTCCTGATGTGTTGTGCTGTAGTTGTAGCAACGTCCTGTGTAAAGTAAGAAAAGGCTTCGCCAAACCCGTTACATTTGTTTATAAATAAATTATATTGCTTCTAATACTAATATATCTACAGTACATAATATAAAAATAAGGAAAGGTCATTTTCAGGTCCGAACCCTAGCAGACTCTATGTGTAACCATTCAGAAAAGACCAGTAAGGATGTGGCTCTGCACTTGTGGTCAACACATTATCGTCACTGCCTCTTGTGTGCAAAGATGAGATCTGAGTAAACTCTTCAGAACACTAGACACATTGAAATCCAGTTGTCTTAGGTATGGATACATGCTATATGGACAATTGGACTGAACAGATCACAGCAGATTGCTTGCAATTTTAGAATTGCATCTAGCAGCCCGTCAAAGTGCATAGAGAAGTGAACAAGGTGTGCTCTCTTCACCACCTTTTGTATTCTGTCCTGAAGTGTGCTGTGCCTGCTGCCTTTAATTGCCTTCAGTTGCTAGACTGCAGCATGGGGCACCCATTCTTTTTAAACCGTGACCGACTGTACACTTGCTAAGCACTGTCTAGACTGTTTGTTTTATTAAACAAGCTGTTGTTAAACAGTTAAAGCGTATTTTAAGTTTTCAAAAAGGTCAGTTCATGTTACTTTTCGCTTTTTGGCAAATGTATTTTCCGCTACTCGTTTATTTCATTCAGATTTTTTCAAAGTAAAACCTCAAAACACTCCTCCCCCTGAAGGAGTTCTTGCATCAAATCCTATGTTCCTCGAATAGGCCTATGCGACTGGGTGGATAAATCTAATAGCAAATTGGGAATACACATTTAGGAAAATTGAGCATTGGTATCAAAGGAACGAGCTCAAATATTCCGGATCACACACAGCACATCACACAAAAGGCTTGGATTTATAGCATATCTATCAGTAATGGCTAATGAAGGGAAGTAAAGAATTGGATAACTGTGACAGAATACCACAGAAGAAGCAGCTTATTTTCACACTGCAATTCAGACAGACGGGCGGCTGTTTTTGTTAAACTGCTTGTAGTGATGTGATGTAAGTGAGCCAGTTCTCCTCTGAAAGGTCGCTGTGCACAGGTAGGAGCGCGGCTGTGTATTTTTTTTGGACGCAGGTCTGGTCCCCTGCGGGCTCTCCTCGCAGGAGTTATTGTATGTTGTTTTGATTAGAAGCCCAGGGAGCCAAATTGGAGCCGGATCCTCAGGCAGCCTCTGCTGAGATTGATGTGTGAAGAATTCCATTGAATAAGTGCCTCCGAGGTCACAGGCAGATGGGGAGTCATCGACCTGAGGACCGGGCTATTCTGAGGGAGGTCCGCACAGGGATTGCTAATGAGGCGCTTCTTTTCATGTAGCTGTAGAGCAGCCCTGAGAGCCCGGGCTCCCTGTGGGTTTTCGAGAACAGTGCGGCCATGCTCGTGGCACTTTCTCCTGCAGGCGGTGAGACGGATGCAAAAATAAATCTCCGCAGGCTTCACGGGGGCATTGATGTTGCCTTTCTTCCATCATGGGGGTGGGGGGGGGGGGTGAGAGACCCGGTTAGCTACGCAGCCAAGCACTTTGTTGACAAGGGTACGAGGGAGGAACTCGGAAGGGGGCTGGTGCACGGCTAACCACAGCAGCTGCTGATCAAGGCGGCTTCTAGGGAAGCGGAGGAATGCCTGCTCAGATGGGATGGCTGTCAGCCGGCTTTCAGAAGGGACGTAAAAAGACTTAAGCCTGTCACCGTGCCACGTGTTTCCAGGGCTGCAGACGTGAATCACACAAGCTGGAGGGAGTGCCACTACAGCATTGCCACGTTAGCACTGGGCTTGCTTTCCTGTGCTACACGGGCCAGCAGTGCACAGTTTCCAAACCCTACAGTCACCCCGTTGTGACGTGCATCTTGTCTTACACACGGCCTGGGCAGGCATCGCTGCAGATGATTATAAACGCACAGGTGGGCGGTAAACTGTTCAGCAGAGAGATGGAAATTGGGTATTGCGCCACAGAGAGCAAGGTGTGCCTTCACATTTATAGTCCTTACTCACCTGCATGTGGCAATGCCCAGCAGAGCGAGCTCGTGGGTCTCTTGTTCCTGGAATGCAATCAAGATTCTGACAGCTTGCCAAGCAGCACTTTGAAGCCGGTAACCTTCTACCAGAAGGCTGTAATAGTAGGTTGCAAGCTGAGCAATTAAACAGAAAATGTAATTCATGGCTCATGAGAACATTCTGAGTGAGTTATTTTGACACGTCCTCAGCAAACATTTGGTATGTTTGCATATCTGGTTGATGCATAGTAAACGTGACCTACTATGGATGAAATATATTGTGAATGTTTTCCTGATTTACTTTTGTGAGCCAAGATCTGTGGCTCAGAACCAAGGCGGTTTTAAACGGGCATTGTGTTGTTGAATGTCTGGCTCGATAGCAAAGATTTAGGTCCGCTGGAAAAGTAAGGGTTTTTCAAAATTAAATATATAAATCATTAAAAAGCTTTCTACCTGCTGCAAAAATAATAGTAGCATAGCAAGATTTGAGGTGCTCAAATGAGGAAGAGATCATGCTACGAATGTATTCAATACTGAGTATTCTAAAGCCTTGATTCTGTCTGCGAAAACCTTTGCAAGAGTAAAACAGGCTGATCCGACCTTTTGGTGCAGAATACAGTCGTAGTGAATGGCACTGTGTAAGTGTGAAATTGTAGGTTGTGAACTTCAAGCAAAATGTTTTTGCCCCCTGAGTAACACTTTGAATAACTCGCTCAGCGTTCCTTGTTATTAGCAGTGTTGATACTGTATGTCTTCTGTCGCTAGTTCTGATTTAGTTTGTGTATTTTCCAAGCTGTGAAGTCCCATCTAACTAACCAATAGGACTCCCTTAGAATTTTTGATAAATATTCTGACTATTAGCTTTATAGCAAGCTTTGTAGTATAGAGGGGTTGAGATACAGATGCATTTGCCTCAAAATATAAACATTTCTTACCTCATTGAAGTAGAATAAAATTATCAAATCATAGATGTACTGTAGCTGTAAAAAGTAATCGGTATTCTAAAATATTATAAACCCCTGGTACCCATCTTGAATCCTAAGGGATCCTTTTTGGAACCCCCTATTGTCGTCTTTTTTTTAAATTCTGGGTGAGTTCGTATCTACAGGCTCATAGATTTAACTGAGGCATGCAGTCAAATGTCCATCCAGCTGTGAAATAGCTGAGTGCTGTTGCATCTGCTGGATCTGTCCTGGATCAATTCAAGGGTTTCAGAACTTCCCCTTGTCAGGTGTGCTAGCTGAAAGGCAAACTTTTGGACCACTGCAGAAGAAAAACGTGTGGGAGGCGTTATTTCCATCTGTGTTGGAACATCGCCAATTAATTACCTAGCAAGAGCTGATCAGAAAGAAATAAGGCAGCCAACTTTGTTTAATCAACATTGGATTCAGACTTTTATAGGAAGGTTTTCTAGGGGAGTATGGATGGCAATATAATCTGGGCAGAAGGAGCTCTGTCTGTGTTCAGTTTATTTAAGATCATAAGATAACATTATCTGAGGCCATGCAGCCCACCTGGCCTGTTTGTTGGTAGGCATGATCCCAGGATCTCTTGAAGAAACCCAGAGTGTTGTCTGTAATGGGTCACATGGGTGCTCCGCTTGTTCCATGCTCCACAACCCTTTGGATGAAGATGTGCCTGCTATTCTTCTGCTGCATTGACTTAATTTTTTCTGGCCTGATTCCAGAGCAGAAATATACATCTTGTGGCTAAAAAATGTACAGTTTTCTGAAGGAGGCCTCACTAGTGCCTTGTTTAATTTTAACATGATATCCATTGATTTGAATTTGCATTAAATACAAAGCAGAATAATTTAACAGAAAGCAAAGCAACCTCAGTAACCACCCTGCCAGGTCAGAGGCAGATAGGCCCACCTGAGAGACTATTGATTTTACTAAAATCAATAAAAGAAGTAGTTGGAAACTCTTTGAAGTTGTGATCTCAGTCCTTGCCAGAAAAGAGCTAAAGCTGAGGTGCAATGGCATATGACTGTTAAGACTTCATTTTCCTGGGTAGCCCTTTTCTTATTATGAATGTGATTTTGCCACAGTAAAAATATGCAAAGATTGTAGCTCTGTCCTGGCTGAAAGAAGCACATTTCATAGCTTAGGTAAAGGTAATGAAGAGCAAGTTAACAAAGGAAGGATTTTCTTGATGACTTCCACAGATAAGACAACAGAGAGAGAGGGCTGTTGCACTAACAGTGCCTCTCTGCTTTTTTCTTCATTCAGAACAGGGAAGGGACACAATTATTACCTTTCCCAGCTGTGTTTTCTTTGCTTGGCTACCCCTCCAAAGGGCCTCTGTGCAGCATTTTCTAACACCTCCGCTGCTCGCTGGTGGATTTCACAGCAGACGCCCCGGTCCGGTTTCTGTGATGGTGGCCGCAACCGTGACACAATCACATTCCCGATTCCGAAAGAGTGAAAAAAAAGTCATTTAGCTGTCGGGACTGCGCGCGTTCGGGAATGGATTGACCTTGCTGCTGGCTGGATTATTAATAACACTGGCATACACCTGCATTATAAATGTGCTTGTGAGGTTTTTTGTAATGGACTTTCAGAGCCCGTGGTGTTTTGAAAAGGTGCTCAGTCACAGGGCAGGATTAAATGTTGGATGGAATGTTGCAGTGTGGGAAGGAAGTGGGACAGAGGAGGCTGTGCAGCTTCAGTTATTCAGGGGGTTGGGTCAGTGTAGCTCTTACCTGCATTTTCTTTTAAATAAGCGTCATTTGGGGATACACTACCAGATGGAAGAAAGTAGCATTGAAAAATTGCTGTTTAAATGGAATACACAGAGGATGGTCAAAGCCGCTGTGTAAATAGTCTTGTCAGAAAGCAGCTGTGTACTTCATTACTTAACAATTTGTATCCTTTTATCAGTGACTAATTACTAAATGTTAAGCGAATGCTTTGACATCTTTACAAGCCTTTAATGTATTAATGTATCAAAATATATCTCTGTCTAAATAATGTATATTCTTTCAATATTATAGTTTGTTTCTGTGCTCTTGGCTGCAGGAGGAGCGAGTGCTCTGTAATGATCTATGTTTGCATGAGCACAGTGCGAGTGGAAATACCCACGCCATGGTACCCAGGGTGCCACGTGGCCCAGGAGACAGAGACTGTGTCAGCTGGACCTGTGGAGGCAGTGTGGCCGCCACTGATATCGATATTTCCTTGTCCTTTGCAGCTTTATTGTACAAGCCCATCGACCGCGTCACACGGAGCACACTGGTCCTGCATGTAAGTAGAAGCGGCTCTTATTGATTGGCTCAGGCCGTTGGGGGCAGCGCGCCTGCATGGCTCAGACGTGACTGCTTTTACAGATTCCCCGTCGCGCCAGAGCTGCCTCCGCCTTTGTTTTCCACGTACTGTATGGGCAAACGGGCTTTATTCCGTTTTCCCAGTTTCAGAATTGCCAAGAGTCCCATATACGGTAGGTAAACACACTGCAGTGTCTCTTTTGTGAACTTTGATAAGCAAATCAGTCAGGCCACACGAATGCTTTTTGCAAATGCCAGGAGAACCTCCTGGTACATAATTTCCAGCCTTCAGGGTCATACCGAGACCCTGAGAGTGGTTTACTGTCCTTGCTGTTCTCTTGCACAAGCTTTCTCTTCTACTTCAGAGCCCTATACCCCAATAATACCTAGATTTACAAATCGCAACTGCCTGCTCTAAGCCCAACAATCTCTTATGAGTTTGCATAAAACAGCAGGAGTGAGGCACAGCAAAAGACAGTTCTGTCCCTGGAACGGTCACTGACATGCAAAGCAAAAGCAGATACTGTAAAAGATAATATACTCCAGCTCCGAGCGGCTCTTCCTGGGGCGACACAGTCAGTGTACCATGAGACAGGCAAGTGGCTTTGTCACTGTGAGGGTTGAGTTACCCAGTAAAAGTTCATTGTCACTGGGGCCAGGGTCTGCCTGCTAGACAGTGCGCCAGTCAGGTGAGAGCTATGAGCTTTGGGGGCAGGTGGCGTAAAACTAAAATTTATATTATGGCGTTATCTACAGGGTGTTGTGTTCTTTTCTTCTTAAGTGATTTAAGATTACTTTAAAAGCGCATTAATACATGAATACTTTGCTGATCTGGTCAGAGCAGAGGAGCACAGCAGCAGAAGCCCCTCCTGCAGGGTCTGGGAGCTGATGAATGTGCAAAGATCAGGACCACTGAGGCAAAAAGGATCAGATCAGGGAACTGATCTCCCAGCGTTCCTCACTGTGGGCTGGAGCGCACACAGGCCAAGCTGCAGGAGGAGCGAAGGGGGATCTGTTTAGAGTTCAGCAATCTGCTGCTTCTTCTCATTAAACTACAAAGTCTGTCGCATTCTCTCATTTCGTATCTCTTCCAAACAACTCCAGGACCTGCTGAAGCACACCCCCAAAGATCACCCCGACTTTCCCCTGCTGCAGGATGCCCTCCGGATATCCCAGAATTTTCTCTCCAGCATCAACGAGGAGATCGACCCCCGGAGGACAGCGGTCACAACGCCCAAGGGAGAGGCAAGTTCATACTGTAGCTGCCTGCTTTTGAAGGAACACTGTCTTCAATACAGAAGCAAACAGACACCTCTGTCCTTACGATTGAATCTAATTAAATGTTCCGACAGAGAATTTTAATAGAGTTCAGTCCTGGTGACTTCAGAGCTCTGTGGCTTTTAATGTTTCACTGAGCATCTAAGTGGTTTTGCATTCTTACCATTTACAGCTGTTTATTTGCTGTGTGTGCAGTAGAAAATGACACTGCCATTCCTAAGGGCTTAATTCATGGTGAAATGAAGTTAAAAAGATTTTAAGACTTTAGGATTAAGTGCAAAGCTTAGCTAATCCTTATGTATTCAAATACAGAAATTATTTTTATTTCTACTTGGTTTGCGTTACCAATTGTACTTTGCTGTGGTGACGGTGTAGTGTGACGAGAGTTGAAATTTTGAATATAAAGCCTTTCAACTAGTTTCTTATGGTATACGTTAGATTTTTCTTAAGGTATACTCTTACGTAGCTCTTGGAGCTCTCGAGATGTGACCCTTGTGCGCAGGAGAGGGAAAGCGGGCTAGATTAGGGGTTTGTAAAGGTTTGTTCCATGCTGAAACGGGAATAAAAGAAACGCAACATTTTGGCTGTGGAGCCTTCTTCAGGTGTGGGGTTTGACCTCCCTGTAAACCCGTTTAAAACTCCATTTCTTTCAGATGGCAAAACAGATGCTCAACAAGGAAATTTTTCTTATTTTTAAGTGTTTCTTTTTTTGTCACTTCTCCTGTCCTGGGGTGTGAAATAGACTCAGTCTGGTGCTGTTTTAGGTTTCTGTGTTGCCCTTTAAGGTTTTTTTAAATCATCAGCTCCTTGCCCGTGAAAATTGATTTTAGTATCACAATCCGCTATTTTGCATTAATTTGCTTTTCTTTACCAGTTGGGCTCAGTACCCTAATCTGATCTGGAGCGGTCTCTTAATGATGCAGTGACAACATGGTTGGCAGCTTTCTCCCTGTGTTGTAATTTCAAGTCGGAAGACATCACTCATAAAGCCTGTTGTGAGAGCTTCTGCTTGTAACTTTGGAGAACAAAAGGCAAGAATTTAACCTCTACTGTATATGTAGAGTGTATATAGGTTAAAAAACCATATAGAAATTTTTCTGTGGACTTCAGAAGCTTTCCTTTATAGATTCTGGGATCATCTTCAATCTGCAGTGACCTGCCTCTCCATCCTGGAAGGATGGTTTCAGTATGTAATTAAGAACTGACTGCATGTCCCTGTTAAATGAGTCTTTATTAGTATTTACTGTATTCACAGAAACTAAGCCCAGCACAGAGCGTAGATGTGCTAGGTGTCTTTTGTCCTCGAAGCTCTGCAGGTTATTCGGAGGCATCAGAAACAGTGGTTCACTCTCTCTGCTCCGTGCTTGGTGCTTGGTTCTGGGAGCAGAGCAAGGGCTTGTGCACGAGGAGCTGTCGACACCGGCGGTGGATCTCCGCAGCTGGCGGACGGGGGGCAGCGCAGCACAGCGCAGTGCGTGGTGAGAGGAGCAGAGGGCCAGCTCCTCGCAGGGCTGTCGGGGGTGGCCTGGTGACTGTGCCTTTCCTTGCAGGCGCGCCAGCTGGTGAAAGATGGCTTCCTGGTGGAGGTGTCCGAGGGGACCAGGAAGCTCCGTCACGTCTTCCTCTTCACAGACCTCCTCCTCTGCGCCAAGACAAAGAAGATGGCGGTGGGGTACGTTCCTCCGGCTCAGGGCACGCGTTTTCTGTTTTGTGACTGTTTAACAACATTATGACTTTTAACTTCACCCTGATCTTCTGCTGGGACGTGTTTGTGAGCCTGCTGTCCTTTGTCTAGATGAGAGACACTTCACTTCCACTTCCAAGTAACTGTAAAGTTGAAAAAGGGCAATAAATGGAAGGCTAAGGAAATGAGTATGTCAGAGATCATGTGAACCATCTATTGATTATGTAGGCTTGCAGTATTATAATGGTCGTGCAGATTTTAACAACACTGTTACAGTTATAACTGAGTAGCTCATCAGCACTTTACAATTAAACAAAGAAAACGTGAAGTAAAGAAAGTAGCTGTTTTATAAACCTGTACATATTTTAAAATGACTCTAATAAGAAAGGGGAGCTAAACGCTATTAGACAACGATTTCAACGATCTCTGTGCTGGTAATTCTACAGTCTGGGTACATACTGTAAATACCAGCAGCCATATCACCCTGCAGCTCACAACTGGCAACCCACTGAAGCTCAGCAGGTGTTAGTCTGGCCAGTACCTGGATGGGAGACCTCCTGGGAAAAACTAAGGTTGCTGCTGGAAGAGGTGTTAGTAGGACCAGCAGGAGTGTCTAGAAACGTGCTATATAAGTGTAAGAAATTATTATTAAATACAAAATTATTATTAAATACAAAATTACCTTTTATCCAGAAGGCAAAATCTGGTGACAGAACTGCATCAAGAGTAGATTATGTAAAGGTATATATGGCTGATAGGAAAACAGAAACATCATTACTTTGCAAATCTTTGCATTCCCTGGAGAAGCAATTACATTATGAGAACATGGTTTCAGCAGCTTTTGAAGTAGCTAGGCAGGTATTCAAAATCCTTTGTGTAAAATAGTGAAGTTTCCACTCTTTCTGATAATACTGACGTTCTCTGGGACTTGCAAGATTTTCTTATGTCTTGATGAACGGTTTGTTTCTTCTTTCTTATCATTCTGTCTTACTCTGAGACAATGGTCCCCATTCCTCTATGTACCGTAAACATTAGAAACAGACACACCACAGCTGACAGTAGACACCAGTCCAGCAAAACGCTACTGTATTTACTACCTTGCTCTCCAGTTCATTCTTGTACTGTGGACATCACTGTACACAGGGCACAGGTGTATATAAAAAAAACCCTCCAGACTTTTGCATAAAGTAAAGATTCCCTGTTATGTGATGCTTCTGCATCTGGCTCACTCAAGCTCTCAGACCAAAAAACTTTAAACACTTTGAACTGTGATTAACAAGATCATAAAGAGGTGGTAACGATTTGGTGTCACTGAGGTGAAATAAAGTACAGTAAATGAAGTGTGAAATGATCAACAAGAGTTGCAGGGAAACTAATGAGACTCCCTTTGCATTGGGGCTTTATGGATTCCAAGAACAGCATGCCAGAGTGTCTCATTTAAATTGTACTGTTGAATCAGAAAAGCTGTGTATTTCATATGATACACTGGACTATATAAATGCCCGCAGATCTGAAATCTGTAGATCCTCAGTAAAGTATCCCCCTTGGTTTTGTTTTAGCATCAAATGTAACAAGAAAATACAAAAAAGATCATGTAAAAAAGTAGCAGTGAAGAAATTGTATATTGTACTATATAGTGTAATTGTACAGTATGTTATCCTGTTTTGCTTCTTTCTAGGAATTCTATGCTTTGGAACAACAATTCCGATTGTGTTCTGTGCAAAGCTCCCGTCTCCAGGATTTTGACTGAATGTGTCTTAGTCAGAATTCCCCCTCAATGATAACAATGTGGGGAAGGATTATCACGGGACTGAAATGTCTGAGGGTCTTGGAGTTTGTGATCAGAATACTGTGCCTAGGAGTTAACACGTGCCGTGACATTATTTTGCTAGAACTGTGTTATTAATAGAACAACTGTTCCAGTAAACAGGCTTTGTGGTAAGCTGCAATTGTACCAGCTAATTAGAAGAATCGCAGGTGAAAGAGAAGTGATATTCACAGCGACGGCATCCGACTATGTGCCGGCAGCAATCTGGGGGTGATCTGACTGTGAAGGCTTTTAGAAAACGAGAAGGGAAGGCAGCTCATTACTGTGGTGCGAAAGGAAGGCGATGATGCCTCTAGGCAGCGAGAGTTAAAAGAAATTCTGTCAGCGGGGAACATATTAAAGAATCGGCTCAGCCAAGCTCTCCCTCTTTCCCGAAAGAATGAAATCAGAGTGATTAAAAAGTAACCCAATGCTGCCTGACAGCCTGTTTCTAGCTGCACGCTAATTTGTTTCTAATGGACAGCTGGGATTCTTGAGGAATTCCAGCACTCCGCAGTACCGTGATACATCTTTGCCGTCAGTTTCGCTTGACTCCAGCCTGTTTCTGTTACAATAAACTACGTGATTAAAGGATACCAAGGTCTGGAATGCGTTTGCCCCCCTTAGAGAGTTCCTTTATAAGTATTGTGCTTTGAGATTGAGGATTATTGCACTTCACCAAATAAGACGCAAGCAAAAACACACACGTTATCTGTGTTTAGCCAGTGCAGATATTCTGTTTGCCTCCTGTATTCTAAATACCCGGTTCTAATACAAGAGTATTACACTTTCTCTAAGTGAAAGAATATCGCCAGATGGGAGGCGAAAGAATTATTTCTTAACGGCAGCCAAGCGTGAACTTTTTAAAAAGTTGCTGTTTGGAAGGAATAAGGGGATTCTAAACCCTTCCAAGAGTAAATTATTTCTACAGCATGAATTCACTGCCGTAAAATCCCTATCGGGATTATTAATGGGGCCCTGTCTTTTAACAACAGAACAGAATATTTTTATTTCACTGCAGCCGAGCGCAATCTTAGGGCTTTTGTGGGGACAGAAGATGGTGATAAAGAGAGGCTGTTGCTTCTTTTAGCTTTTCAATGCCAATAAAATGAGAGGCTTTCACAAACAATATATGCCTCCTGTCTTGTAAAAGGCCATAAAATATTCCCATTTTTATTCATAATGGGTCTTCCTCCGACTGGCTTGGCTATGTCAGAAAGCCGATACGTACTGTAATGCGGGATGCTCTCTAATCCCCTCTGAGTTGTAAGACTAACAGTACATGATCTATAATATCTACAAGTTTAAATCTTAATTTTATTTTTCAAAATGAGAAAGTGCTAGATATATTTTCCACCTTGGCCCTAATTATGACAGGGAATTAAAATGGTCTGGGAAATCGTTATCAAAGCCAATGAGAAAGAGTGGGGGGGGGGGGGGAAACCACTGCGAGGCTCTCATTACGATTGTGTTGTTTGTGAGGCTCTTGACTGTGCAAAGAACAAGACAGCCTTGATAGGGACACTGAAAGAGTGGGAATGAGCTCATGCACCTCATATTATGACTCAGAGATTTACTTGCAAATGTGAGGCCATTCTCCTGTAATGCAGAGTTTGTGAAGGGATATAGCTATCCCTTCTCCCTAGCTCCCTAGCTATCCATCTATCCAATAAAGCCAGAGCCTATCCCGGCAGGCAGTGGTCGCGAGGTAGGATACAGCCTAGATTGGACACGTGTGGGAGTCCATAGCTGGGCACACACAGTCACACACGCGTACTGTACGCACTCACGCCAGGGCCAGTTTCCCCAGAAGCCATTTCACCTACCAGTACGTCTTTGGACAATGGCAGGAACCTGGAGCTCCCAGAGGAAACCCAGCCAAACCTGGGGAAAACGTACAAACTGCACACAGATAGCGGCCCAGGAATTGATCTAGAGCCCCAGTTCCGCGGGGCAGCAATGCGAACCACTGCCCCACAGTGCCGCCCTCAGGATATAGCTACTGTATATCACTCTCGTATTGTTGCTTGTCATTTATTAACAAATAACTTGGTTATTGGTAGGGTTATTTCCTAGTAATGATCGTATTGAGCAAAGTGTAATACGATCTAAGTGTAGTAAGTGTAGCTAAAAGTAGCTACAAGCATTTTACATGCATATATTTATTATATATCAAATTTGTATTTTTGTCTATTAAACATAGTTTTTCTCTGCATGTACATGTACTAAAAGTAGCTATGCTGCACAAAATGTTACAATTGAGGATGGAGGACTTGAGATTTAAAAATGCAGAATAGTGACTTGCATCCAATAAGTGCTTTTATTTTATGACTTCCACACAGGTCTTTTAGTGTGACACTGCAGTGTTAGAAAAGAGATCAGCACATGTGTAGTTTGAGACGAAACCATCTCTCCTGAATCGGGAAGCTATAATGAGAGAACTGATTTTTGACATTAGCTGTGTGGCATAACATGTTTAATGCATACAGTTATAGATTGGCCTGATACATTCAGAACCGCAGTTTGGAGTAGCTTCTGTTTTTGTTTGACTTTTGTATTGTAGCAGATGTTCCCTTTAGGTCAACCCAGATGAGCTCTTCAGGGCCTACCCTGAAACACAAAGAAAAGGGCACAAGGGGAAACTAAGGAGAGATGCTTTTAAAAACATGACTTACCTGAACAGGAAGGCATTGTTTTTACACAAAAGGTTGTGGGAGTGTGGAACAATCAACCCAGCTGTGTTGTTAAAGCTGATACCTTGGTTTCTTTCAGCAAACAGCTGGATGAGATCTTCCCCACCAATTAGCTGCTAGCAACCGAATTATCTAAATGGTCTCTTCTTGTTTGTAACCCTTTTTATGTTCTTAAAAGTTCATGCCCTTCTAAGAGAATGGCAGGAAGCACAGTTGTAAAATATCAGTGGCTTCAGTACTCTTCTGTGTTGACATGGGGCATTAAGTCACTTAATCACTGGCGGCTTGTTTCTCTACAACAGGGAAAGCACCTGTTTAGAGAGCCCCAAAGGCGCAATTTAAGAACCAAGAGCCACTGAAAAGAAACACCTGGCTTCAGTGTTCAGCATTTTATCATAGCAATGGAAATTCTCTCATTGACCAATAGAAATTTTTGTTTTCCAAATGCAAAGCCCAATGAGTGCACTTGTCAATTTGGCCCATTCGTTTTCCCTGTTACGCCTTACCATGCAGTATACTGAGATCCTCCACAAGAGGCACGTGTTTTCATTTGAGAAGTTTTCAGTTCTCTTGGCATCTACTTTATCAGCTGTTCTGGCATCTTATCCGTGTGTGTGAAAGCGAGACACGTACGTTTTCAGTGTCAAAGCCTGTAGCTGTCAGGTTTGCATTTTGCTGACGGTTTTAGAAAATTGAATAGGACGGGTGATGAATATTTTCTTTGCCTTGGAAAGGTATTTTTGGTACATGAGGTAGTGACAGTCCCTATGAATAATCTGCAAAGCTATTTCCTGTTGCATAAACCTCTGTGCTGTGGCTCAGTATGCCAACATGTTCCCCTATATGCACATCTGCTTCATTCTCCATGGAAATCCAGATATCTTGACATCTTATTAAAATGTTCCCAAACCAGAATTGAAGTAATTAGAATTGCACGTCTCATTAGCTATAATACATTTTCTTCTAAGCCTAATAAATTTTAATAGGGAAAACAAAGTAGAAAACATTATTGGAGTTAAGCAGCAGTTTTGTACTGTAAGAGACCCTTGCACTGATCTACTCAAGGTTAATATGACATGTCTTGTAATGGGTAGGGTTTATGTCCCATGCAGTGAAAGAGTCCTTGGAGAGAGCTGTGTGGAACAGGCTGGGAGTCTCTGCTTGGGTGAATTCAACGCTTGGCTGCAGAACTAGCTGCTGGAGTTGGTAGCGATCAGGCCATTTGGGAAGAAGCTAAGGAAAAAAAAACCCTAGGTCTCACAGTAAATCTTGCGTTATTTAATGATTTGGCAGTGTTAAAAGGGAAGTGCTCACTGTCAGTCGAGACGTTACGAAAGAAATCCACTCTCTGTTCTATAGGGACCAGCCCACACACTGTTTCCAGGCGGCTCATGGATCTGCAGCTCACTGCGCCATTTCTTTCACTTCCAGAAAACACCAGCAGTATGACTGCAAGTGGTACATTCCTCTGGCTGACCTCACCTTCCAGACGCTGGACGACACCGACGTCTGCCCGCATGTCCACACTATGTCGGAGGAGGAGATCGAGGAGATGAAAATGAAGATCTCGGTCATCAAGAGCGACATACAGAAAGAGAAGGTATGGCGCAGAAAAGGGCCCAGGTCCACCTACTGTAGGTTTCACGTACAGCATGGTCCTCCCAGAACATGGAGTTTCATCCGCCTGCCTGTTCCATTACCCACCTCAGCCCTCTAGTGCTTGGGGCGGCCGGCACTTGAACTCGCCACTCTCCAGATCGGCTCCCTCAGGGGTGTGGCAGGACACTGGTCAGACCAGCTTGGCTCAGGTTGTCCTGCCCCGTGCTTCAGGAAACTGCTGCCCTTTTGAGCTCGTGTGAAAGCTAACGTACCAGGACCTGTTCCAGAAATGTCCCGCGCACACGACTTACCTAGAGCACTTTAGATAACCGCCCCGCTTCGTAAACCTGGCTTGTTCTGATTTATCATTTCTCTCAGCCCTTATTCTGCATGTCCTTGTTGTTATTGTAGCCATTGTTATTTCTGGGCTCCAGTTTTAGGACTTTTCCTGTTATGGTGATTGTGTTGGAATTGGAACGTCTGTCTTTTCCACTGCGGGGTGACACACGCATGGAAAACGGGAAGTGTCTGCATTGATTAATGCCAGCGCAGTCTAAATAAAAACACAGTTTCTGATAATGATCTTTTTTCGGAGATGCAGTTAAAAACAAAAGCACAGCCAGCAACATCCATTTCTTAAAGCAGGAAGATTATTGAGTCCTGAATTCTGTTGAAGAACTGAATATTTCACACGTTAAGGTTTTCTTTGACTGTCTTTATAACTGGACAGAACCCAATTACTTTTCTCTTTTGCTACGGGGCATTGTGCAAAAAGAACTGTTTTAGATTTCCTACCTGTGGTTCATTTGATTCTGTACCAATTTAATTCAAATTTGCCATCTTGAAAGGATTCATTAGACTAGACAGGCCTAGCTGTCCAACCACGTTATTTCTGATTCAGTGAAATTTCTACAAGCCTTTGGAAGTAGCTGTACTGATTGAGAGCAAAATACTTTTGAAACTCATCCTGAAGTTAATTTCTGACTCGGCCATTTCCCAAATAAATCCACAGCTCCTAGCTGGTGTATCAGAGGAATTTGTTTTGTGCTGTATGGAGGAAAGATTAATTCCAAACGAAAGGCTTTACAGTGAGCTTAAGCTGTAGAACTCCACATTCAGAGCTTCATAGA
Source organism: Atractosteus spatula (assembly GCF_055471065.1). Lineage (NCBI taxonomy): Eukaryota > Metazoa > Chordata > Actinopteri > Semionotiformes > Lepisosteidae > Atractosteus > Atractosteus spatula. Next base: position 4,383,289 of record NC_142732.1, on the reverse strand, counting down.
AAATCTGCGACCTGAAAGGATGTCTCTAGTTTGCAGTTCCCAAGTGAGGTTCAAAAGAGAATTGGAGGAAGGGTGAAAGAATTTTGCTGAGGATCTGCACTAACATGTCAGGTTGAACTAACTAAAATGTGACTTACTGTCCTTTGTCCTGCAAGTCTTTGTGAGGCTGTGGTTCTGCTGGTGTTGTTGGCACCACTGGAGCTGTACCTAGTCATCTACTATATTCACATAACACACGCACTGCTATTGCAGTCAAATCAGACATATGGATATTCTGATAAATACAATGTAAGGGCAAAAGTCTTCCTAGCCATCAAGGGGGTACCTTTTCATGAGTGAATCACGCCTTGCACATCTGGATCACTGCATCAGCTGTGAACTTTTATATCTGAAAGGTATTAAGAACTGAAATAGAGATAATTGCTAATTGGTCATCACCCCCCTCCCAAGATATTGCTGTAAAGAACTTATATATATTAAAGTCTAAAATGTAAACAATCTCGTACGAGTCTTTGCATTTTAATAACATTTTTTCTCCATTGCACATCAGAAATAACCTCTTCATTTTAGTTTCACAAAGTGGTAATTAAAGTGGCATTTATACAGTAGTTCTTTATTTCAGTTTTGGCACTAATGGATTTTTGGGAGAAAAGAGCACATTCTGCTTCATTGAAATGACAGGAAATGTTTTCCTGTTGGGGTTTTCATCTCCTGTGCGTGTAGAACAGATTCAGAGTGCTCATGTGGGGCTCCATGCTGGTTCAGGGCAATCATGTGAAACACTGTGAGCCACAGCACTGCGAACAGCTGGATGTGGAGCCGGTTGGAGGTGATGAGGAGATGATTCATTCAAGTATGTTTCTGAGGATCTGAGAAAAGCTGGAGTGTGGATTGGATGCCATATGTTAGCTTTATCATGTAAATGTGTTGTCTCATTGTGTCAACTATTAAAAGCCATTAAAGCTAACAGATGGTTATGATATCCTAGAGCTTCAGGGTTTTTTCCTTTGTGATTTTTTATGTTTCTCCTGAATCTATGCTGTCCTGAATGTCGCCCACAAGTTCACACGCTGAGATTTTAGGATCCCATGTTCGAAAGTTTGAGATTTTCATTTCAGCATGTTTTTTGTAGGATGTTGTTGTCATCATCTGTTTTTTTTTTATTTTTGTATGATGTGAAATCATACCAAAATGTGTGATACATATACTTTAATTAAAAAAAATAAAATAAATGTACTCTCTCATCGAGACTTAATGTGAACGTGATGCATCATCTTTTACTAATTCTTACTAAAATCAAACATCTGTCACTGCTCTGGTCAGATTTACTGATGGATTTGTAGCAATCATTACATAATTAGCATTTTAGATTAGCTACTTTGATCCATTCAGAGTGATTTCATGTCCAAAACCAGATTAATTCCAAATTAATGGGAGTGAGGGAAAACAGCACCTTTCAGCTGATCTGTATGTAATTATATTGAGTATATAGAGTGGAAAATGTATTGCATTCGATTAAGTTATTATTATCCCCTTATTTAAAGAATAACCTGAGAAAAATATAGATTCTGTCTGCTGTTAAGGTTTCAGTGTTTACATGGCATTTCTAAATGTTGTAGATACCATATTTTTGTGTTAAATCAGGTTGCTCATCTTTTTAACAAGGGGTCACTGCTATGTCAGGACTCTAGCGATGAACAGAACACTCCTGCTGTGTACTGACAAAACCTGAAGTCTTATCTCTCTTAAAACTAAGTGAAGAGGGAACACCCACTCATCAGAGCTCGGGGGGGCAGCGGTCCATTTGACTGCACTGGTCTGGGCCCAAACAGCTGTGTAGGAATTAAAGAGGTCGGATATAATGCTGTCAAGGAAATTGAAGATCATGCACATTTTAAATGAGAGTAATTTTTCCTTGCCCTTGCTGAGTGGTCAATTAAGGGGTGTTTAGACCGGAGTTCTGTTTTTAGCTTGAGCGCAGTGCCTTGTGTTTGTGGCTGGGAGAGCTTGTATTGATCGTCCCTGCCAGTGAGTGGCCCTCGGGGTTAATTGCGGCGCTGCGTGGTCTTGCCTTTCCAGAAAGCCCTGAAGGGCCAGACCAGAGCGCTGGACCGCTTGAGGAAGAAGATGAACGAGCAGGAGTCCTGGCTGCTGTTGCACTCGCCCACCATCCCCTTCCGGATCCACAACAAGCACGGAAAGGTACGGGGCGCAGAAGGACACCCATTCCTCTTCTCTTTACCCATCGATACCTTCTTTGTGGTCACAGCCCCACAACAGAGTTGCTGGGGTGCGGTAGCATTCCTTGTCACACTATCCAGCTGTGCGTGAGTGTATAAAGACATCCTGACACTGTCCATTTCTTAATGTCCCTCCATCCGTTTTCTAACCCACTTCTTCCAGTTCAGGGTCTGAGGGAGGCAGGGCCTACCCCTGCAAGCAAAGGGCACAAGGCAGGGTACAGTGTGGACAGGACACCAGTCCATCACAGGACACACAGACACACCGGCGCCAGTCCATCACAGGACACACACAGACACACCGGCGCCAGTCCATCACAGACACACACACTCACACCAGGGCCAGTCCATCACAGGACACACACAGACACACCAGGGCCAGTCCATCACAGGACACACACAGACACACCCGGGCCAGTCCATCACAGGACACACACACTCACACCAGGGCCAGTCCATCACAGGACACACACAGACACACACACACTCACACCAGGGCCAGTCCATCACAGGACACACAGACACACACACACTCACACCAGGGCCACTTTTCCCAGAAACCAAATAACCCACCAGTATGGCTTTAGACTGTGGGAGGAAACCTATGCAAAAATGGGGATAAAATCAAATTTGACAGCACATTTACAAATTCACCTCTGTAAAATCCCTATTAATATTTGAAAATTAGTTTTTAGATTTAGGGCTAAGTATGAAGTTATTTTATTTGTACTTGGGCCCAACAAAGGAGTACTGACGATGGATAGTTGAATGTTTATCTGGGATTTAGATCGCTGGTTTTGTCATGTACTGTAGGTTGGGGTGATCGTACACACACTGCGTTTCATCAGACCTGACATTTCATCGTTTTGCTGTCTCCCTCTCCAGGATCCCATAGCACTTCTGACAGGTTCACACTTCAGCTGGCCCTACCTAGAACGATATGTTTGTTGCACAAATTAACACAATAGATCATTAATTAGTTATCTGCTTAAGAGTTTTTAGTTATGTGGATTATAAAAGAGACTCCTCCTTTTTCAGAGCTACTTATTCCTGCTTTCCTCGGATTATGAGAGGTCAGAATGGAGGGAAGCCATTCAGAAGCTCCAAAAGAAAGGTAAGAAAAAATACAGGATCAAGTGCTAATATGTATTTGCTGTTTTCAGAAGAAAAATTAAGTTATGAGATAAATTAATGTGGGTTTATGCCTGTTAACAGATCTTCAAGCTTGTTTGCTGAGCTCTGTGGAGCTACAAGTCCTCACAGGATCCTGTTTCAAACTTAGAACAGTTCACAACATCCCAGTGACCAGCAATAAAGATGGTGAGTTCTTTGCTCTGGGTTACTGGTAACTGTTCATACTGTACGTCCTCCTGATGAAATAACAGCCTGCCAAATGCCCCAAGCTGCCACAAGGGGGAGCTAGAGTCAAAGAGTTGCTGTGCGGGCCCCCGAACAGCCTCGCGTGATGCAGTGGGAGTTTGCAATGTTGTTTAAAAAGTGAGAACCAAAAAGTAGAAGAACCTCAAGTTCTCTTTACTTCGCAGCTGCTGCTGTAGGCCGCCAGTGTGGTCGGGCGATGAGGATGCCGTTGTCCTGTTAAGTAAGGTGTGTCAGATTGCTGCAGGAGAGTGCCCTGCTGTATGAATGGGCACAAGTGTAAGATGCACTGGAAAGAAGAGTCAGCCTAGTAAAGTATTTGATGATAATGAAATGAACTGATGCAGTCGGGGTTTTGGTTACCTAAAGGAAATAAAAGCAGCGTTCCAAATCGCGAAATCGCTGTTGTCTGAAAGATATTTATTGATATGAAAGATATTTATACAGAGTATGTAAAAAAGGACATTTTCTGTAAAGGTAAAGTAGGCACAAAATAGAGAAAACCAAAAACATAAAATCTCTGGGATGTTCTAGGCTCAGTGGATGCCTCCCCTCCACGTATAAGATCATTGCAGAGTAACCTGATGTGAAATTGAAGACGCTGACACCTTACTTTTCACAGCTCCTGATCCTTCTTCTGTTCTGATTATGAGAGGTCAGAGCACAGCTGGGTCAGATCTTCTTGTGACCCCCTTTTTCTCCTCTGTGTTCTGGGGTGATTAGGACGGGTGGGAGGATCTTTTTAGTAAAGTACTATTGATCTAGCTATCGGGTAAGCCGGTTTATAATAACCCTGGTAAATGAATGGTTAAAGCCGGAAAAAGACCACATGCAGGGTTTAGTTGCAAGTGGTTATGTTCTAGTTATGTCTGATTGGAAACATTTAGGAAATGACCAAATCACCCTGCTCTTTTAAAAATCATGCCTTGATATTGCTTCTTCTATTTCTAGGGAGTTCTAGGGAGTTTTATTGCACTTTTGTTTCGTATTTGTTTTTGATCTCGTATTTAGCATCAGTAATTTGATTTTTGTGCCTTGAAACTTTTTGAAGTCAATAAAGGCAGCTCAAAATCTTCCTTTAAAAGAAACAACTGTGCTAGAGAGAAATTATGGCCAACAACCCATTGTTCAGCTAAAAATGTGAACTTTAATCCTTTTAGGAATTTAGCAATTTAATTTCTCACTTCAAAGAAGTTTAATCTTTGCACGCATCAAAACTACATCTGTCTCTGCAAAGTATCCCAATTGTACAGGTGTCACAGTCACATACTGGCTGCAATGAAAATCTCATTTTGCATTTCAGTTTCATGAAACGTACCACTTTCAACATTTGTCTTAACTGACAGAAATACTGTATGTACAAATCTTTAAACTGCAGGGAGTAACATGCCAAACTCTTAGGCTGTTTTTACTGCACAATTTTAAAGAAATAAATTATTTAAGAAGTGACGGGTTGAGGTCTCGTACTAAAATCTGAAGCACATTCCTTTTTCATGCATTTGCTTTCAATAGCATGAGTGTATTCTCTTCCTTTGGGCCTAGAGTGTATAGGGTGTCTCCTAGTGGTAGTTTCAAGAATGGAATCATTTCAGCTTTTGATGTTTTTTTCAGTCATCACGACTGATGACTGAACGTTTGTGTTCACAGTTAAACAAAGCTGCTTTCACTTACCTGGTATGGCCATATTCAGACATGGGGGTGCTCCGTTAACGGCTTTGCATTTTTCTACTCTTACAAGACTTGTTGAACATGTGGTTTTGAGAACAGAACTACTGTCATTAAAGTCTTCAGCATATTTTTCGCCGTTGGTGCCTCAAACGCATATTTTGAACACCCCCTTCCCCCAGAATATAAGATCAGGAAGGAAATCCAAACCAGCTGTTGAAGGAATGCCACCCTTCATTGGTAGGTACAGTTCCCATATATTTCATTTGGATTTAAATCCTCTTGACAGGACAGTTTCTTCTGAGGCTCCGTTTGGACAGGCACATAATAAACATTGTGGCAGAGTCGCTGGGATTAAAAGCAATGAGGTGGGGTCACATTTGCTATGAACAAAACTATCCTGAGAATGAAAAACATGAATCAGACCACAAAGAAATGTCCGCTGTTTTCAAAATAGATAATAGAGTAGTTCATGCACCATATGTAATGTTTAAAGGGGGTTGCGCTTTGGGCATTGTATTGAAATATAATGTTTGGATTTAATACAGTAAATCCATATGAAATCTATGTTGAGACGTTTTCTCATAAATCCTCTGGGAGGGCAAAATAGGTATTGTTCCTTACTCTTGGGAATGTCTTTAATTCCTTGAGGTCGCGTAAAATGTTGAGGCTCGTCGGCTTGGCTCTGTGGATATCAGTTTATCAGTTTAAGTCAGTTTATATATCAGTTTATATATCATATAAAAACACAGAGCAGATCTCCAGTCTGGTGTGGTTTCATTGGAGTACAGTTATTCAGAGAATATGCTGTAACAGGTTGCAAGCACTTTGGGGAAAAAACAACAACAACTTACATCCACCTTATCCCTGTTGCTATCTCTTGTACAGCCGCTATTTCACGTTCATCTCTGTCCATATCCCATCCTCAGTCCTCATACTCTGAGATGTTTTATTTTAGTAGCGGATGTTTGCATCAAAGGTCACCGAACTCATACTGTTGATTTTAGATGTTTAGAAATCAGACACCTGGCAGGCATTACTGCACTATTATGGCATCGCTTTGCTAATGTTTTCAACAATAAGCACTGGTCCGTGTCCTCTGTATAGTGTCATTCATCCCTGAGGACGACTGTTTCTGAGAGATCTAAGGGGATAGTTGGGCTGACTCTTCGGTTATTTTAGCTAAAGTTCAACAAGCTGAATGTAGGTCATGAAAACTAGTTAAAAGTAAATTTTTCACTTGTTTTTTTTCAACAAGACACAGAATAGATAACAGAACTATTTCGTTGTGGTATATCACATGTGGTTTTGCTATATCAAGCAAAATTAATCCTGACTCAGCCCTGTAATGTAACTTTGTATATAAAAAACTATCACAGTGGCCAAACGCCTCGTCTTTGCTGTCAGGTCTGTTTTGATCCTGTTATTGTCCTTGATAATTCTCTGGGTCAAAGTTTCAGGTTTTGATTCCAGGGCGTAGGCTTTTGGGAGCCGAGGTAAATGAAAACAAGTCGGTCGCTTTTCACAGTGGTCTGAAATTCAGGTGGAAACCACTATTGATCAATAATTGGGTTCTTGAAGCTGGATTGGCAGTGCGTGGAAAAGCAGCTCTTTGAAAAGAGGAGCTGCTCTGGAGATTGAAGACTTGCTAAGGCATATTTGAGGCGACTCCCCACCCTTTCCAAACACAGGGCTTTGAACTGTATAACTGAGTAACCTAAAATAGTTGTTTACAATTTGTATAGCCAGCTCTGGAGAAACTCTTGGCAAAGGCTTCATAGCTAAATTCAGGGACAAAAATGCCCTGGATTAAAAATGGAGTTTGGAAGTGGTTTTCTAGACTGATTACACAGCTGCTCCCTGGTTCCTGGGGGGTGAGGGGGTCAATGGAGACTGACAACAGGAAAATGGGCCTCATACCTAATTAGTCTCCTTATGAGTAAATAAGTATAAATTGCAGGAGCTTCATTACAGGGGGGCCTCAGTGGAGCAGGTATCATCTGCTCCGTTTTCGGTTGTCAGTGTGACGGATTCACGGTGGCTTGTTTTGAAAAGCACTTTGAGAGCCCCCTGTGCACGCTGATCTCACGGCTCAAACCAGCAGCAGGCCCTGTTTAGGAAAGGATGGGGGGGGGACGAAGTTTAAAAATGATACCGAGGAACAACAAAGGAAACAGAAATCAAAGATTCATTCCGTAGACACATTTTAAACTGAGGCACTTCTGCCATTAGGCCCCCAGTTATAGGAACGCCTAATCCAAGTTTCAGAGAAAAACGCCCCTTGAGAAAGACATCATTGCAGGTGTGGTGCATCTTTGTCCGCACAATGAGGAACCGGAAATGCGAAGCTAACCTGTCCGTACCTGGAAGGTGCCCCTCACCTGTACTCCTGCAGCACTGCCCCCGGGTCCAGATCCTTCTTGCTTTCCTGAGGCCACACAAAATTCACCGCACACTCGTGCACGGCCAGCGGTGTCCAGGCAGTGCCTGGCTGGTGGTTGATATGGTCACCACACTGGTGCGCTGGTTGAGAAATCCCAGTCCAGGGGGAAAGGGCGCCACCTCCTGGTGCTTACATACAGTACAGCAGCAATTCCAGGGAATCCCTTCCTGGTGCTTATAACATCACTTTATTTGCCCTGTACAATTTCTTGCATTAGGAATTCGTCTTTTCACATACCCCAGCTTGCTCTCCATGAGACACACAGGCACACAGACAGGGAGAGAAGCTTAGAAATGGAATACTGCACCTCGTGTGACATTGGATAATAACATGAAAAGGCTCAAATCTAAAAACGCCAATCTTCAAATACAGATTTTCACCTACACCTGCCGTCTCATTAGTTTCTGAATGGATGCTTATGCCTGGTAGACTTTAGTTCAGACCTGAAGAATCACCGTGGCCTTTATCAGACTTGTGTCTGAAAGAATGAAACAGCACTACTTCCATCTTCTACCTCACCTCCCCCCAGGAGCCTCTGAGGTTCCCAGTTCTATAAGCAAGACAGTCCTGCCAATACAGACGTGTCCCTGGAGCTCGGGATCTTAACGAGGGTCAAGCCGAATGTGCTGCTGAGTGGATCCCCAAGAATCCCATCTCCTTCATGTCGGCCCCTTCCTTTCTCTCTCTGTCCCGCACTGAAGAAAGAACTCTTGCGGCGCCATGTGGTTCATATTTGGATGGAATTGAAATTGCAGAGCAAAAGAGGGGAGCATTGTGGCAGGAGTGGGGGGGTCTGTACTCATGTGCATATAGCTGTTTAAAGTTGCAAAATGCCATTGTCTTTTTTTTTTTCTTCCCCAAACCGTTTTTAACGTTTTGTGTCCCGCTCTGTGTCTGATTTTGCAGATGACGAGTCTCCGGGCCTGTACGGGTTCCTCCATGTCATCGTCCACTCCGCCACGGGGTTTAAAGAATCGGCCAGTAAGTGAAGCGTCGCATTCCTGAGTTGAAAGGATTTCCGTCTGCAGCGCAGGGGAGCAACCGAGCAGAGAGCTTTTCAGTTGCTATTGATTTTTTTTTTTTACCTTCTCGTGTTTCGGCTCCGAGTGGTTCCAACAGAATGTAATTTGCTGGTGGAGTCGCACCAGTGGAGTGGGCGAGCAGCATGGTCAGGTTTCTCTCTGTGAGTAAGATTTACTTCCCACAGTAAAGCCATTAACAAGCCCCCAAAACAGGGATGATTGTGTCTGAGGTATTGAACAGCCACTAACAGCCTGTTTGCGATAAGCAAGCAGTGATAAAGGGGAGAGCATTCATCCTGGAATAATCCCATCGTGAGTTTCGCTTAACTGATGGAATTCCTGTGGGCCCTTTAAAGTGGAAATTACCAGCAGTGGCAGAGAGTTCATAAAACGATTAACAGCAGTGGGCAAAACGTCTGCTTGGCAGAAAGGGGGAAATAAATGGGGGAAAAAAAAGAAAATGCAAGCTAAGAACGTGCACGCTTTCCTCCAAGACAGCTGAGGCCCTTTGAGAGGCCATTTGGAACAGGAATGAACAATTCACCTGGACTTTGAGTGCAGGTTTCGGCTGTTAGAAAGTAGTGTTTTGTGAAGTGGAATACATACAGTATTGTAATAAACACTGAGGATCTGTAATCGCAAGGGATTGTATATACAGTACAGACAGAACTGTTTGTTGTCTTAGCCAAGATTCATTTGCTCTGGTCACTTGGAAACCACTCTGCTTACTTTTAACTATGGGCTCTGGCGCGACAGAGTTGTTCTGAGTCAGGTTTGTACGGCTGGCCTCAGTTGTATGTTTTCATTTCCTCAAAGGCCTCCAGATTCCTCTCTCTCAGGGCGCACATATTCATCACAGCCTCTTTTCTGGGGTCCGCGGCCAGTGGTCGCCTGCGTTTCAAGTCCTCGTGTGTTGCGTTATCCTCTGTCAGGATCGGGAGGTGCAGCACAGGCTCAGAACCCCAGCTCTGTCACAAACACATGCTTTGCACCATCACCTTTTAAAGACTCAGACTTGTGGGTAAACAAACACATCGCAGTGCTTCGTTAATAAGTTTCCGTTTGCTTAAGAAAACTCTATGCAAGTTAAAATGGTTCAAAATGTTTTTTGAGTTCAGTGGATCCTACTTGGATTGTATTTTTGTGTCAGTCTTTTCATTTTTTAATCACTCTTTTGCATATGGTTTACATTCAATATTAATTAGATGTGGGCTTTGAGGCATGGCAGTGCGCACAGCTCATCTGTCACCCATTTGCCTCTCATGGAGGGGCTGTGATTTTGACAAATTCTCCAGAAGCTAGGAACAGCTCTCCCCGTTCTCTCTTCTCTTCAGTACCAGGCAGCATCCCATCCTGGAAAGAGCAAAGTGCAGAGAAAAGTGTAAATCCTGTATGGTCTGCATTAAAAATAAACCTGAGCAGGAGGTCTTTGGTTTCGGCTGAGAGAAACATAGGAGGCACTCCGGTCTCCGTTCCGTTGTCTTGAGTTTAAAATTAATGGTGCAGCACACATGAGAAATGTTTTATTTCTTAAACCTAGAAAGGGAAAGTAGATGGCATCACTGGCACCTTTGCTCTTCAAGGTGGGAGGGTGTTGCTGCCTTGTTGAGCAGAAATCTGAGATCTGAGCTGAGATGAGTGTCGGACGAGGAGGGTTGTAATGGAGGGTAGGGATGTTGGAGTCAAAATAACAATCTTACAATTTTTAAATGAAAACCGGAAAGCGGTCTCTAAGCAGTTGAATCAGTGTGATTTCCTCCTTCCAGCACTTCAGCTAACAGTGGTGAAGTCCTACCTCCCTCAAGTTCAGCTCCAGTTATTTTTACTGCGACATCACTGCTTTTACAGTCTACTGTATGCATTAGGGTGTGCTGATATTTCCATTACTGTTTTTTTATATCTCTTTTATCTTATCAAGCTTTTCTGCACCAAATCTTTTTTCATTCTTCTGTGCTGACTTGGATGGGAGAATGTAGAGGTGTCATGACATGACCTGGTTGGTGTGTAACTCTTTTTGTCAGTTCAGAATCTGGAATTATTTATCTATAACGTGTCCACCTGATTGATAACTTACGGAGACGTTCACTGTGTGCATGTGAGGTGAAGGAGGAAGTGCAGACAGGCTCCTCCAGCCCCGCCCACCCGCTGAGCAAATCAGCTTTCGACACACTGAAACAGAGCAGCACTGTGGAGGCGGTTCAGGGCTGATTGGAGTAGAGGGCTGTCCATTGCTAATGTCTCTGACAGTCTGCAGAGACCCTGCAAATTGCAGGGGTCACTGTTTCGCCAGCAGCCAAAAGAGCCTATCCAACTAATCCCAAACTTGCACGCCACAGGCTCCAAGTCAATAGGCTGCTATCACTTGGGAAATCATTGTCACGTTCAGCTGCTAACATGACCCAGGCGTGCCCTCACTGTAGCCCCCTGGGCCCCCCTGAATGTTTTGTGCCACTTGTGCTTTCCGAGTTTCTTTTGAAAATCGTACAGTATTTTATGCATTCTGTAAAGTCTTCCCGAAAACTGAGAACTCGTACAGTTCGTCATACGCATCACAGACGTAAAGAGAGAAAGAGAGAAGCACGTTTCGAGCCAGTGAAAGATGAAAGTGAAATGATCCTCATGAGAGTTTTGAAAAACGTTCACAGCCACAGAGTCTCTATCGGATTGGGTCAGGGAGGTCCGCAGGCACGGCACTGCACGAGATAAGGCTCTGGAGCCGTTTTATTATCCCAATCTGTCTCAGTGCTCCAATTGAGGGGAAGAGGGGGGGAGATGCAGTTCCCCTTATTAAAAGCAGTCCAACAACATAAGAATGGTTACAAATGAGAAGAGGCCATTCAGCTTTACATTTTCCCCACATTACGAAAAGAGTGCCTGTTATTTCGAGTTTTTTTTCCCCCCTCCTTAAAATCTCTATCGAGACGCCATTTTTAAGGGCAGTGGGGATGCAAACCCTTTGAGCCCTGCGGTCCTTCGTCCTTCACCTGCGGTGATCTCACAGGGTTTCGCCGGCCAGCCCGCTCCCCCTGGGCTACGAGCGCTGACCTCGCCGATCTCGTTTTCGATCTGCCCGTTTCTGAAGATCTTTGTTTGTTCCCTTGCCAAGCGCACATTACAATTTCACTTCCTTCGTTTGCCTGGAAGCCGGTAATCGTTAATGAATCGCAGGTTTATGGGATTCGCCATCAGATGAGATATGCTGCTGTTTCCTCCCAGTCGAAATGGTCTATTTAGTCTTATTTCCTCCACGGGTTAAAGCTGTTCTCTGCTAAGTGGCTTCTTCAAAGGAAGGCTCTGCCGCCTGCCCAGAGAGCAGAATAAAATCCCACTACCTGGTGGTTCCTGGTTCCAATCCAGCACATTCCTCTTGATGGCTGGGACACATGAGTTTACTGTGGTAATGTCACACTGTACTGGAGCAAAGTGGTTTATTCGGTGTGAGGTCAAAACATTATAGGACACAGGGAATCAAAGTGACTGCAATATACAGTAAAGGTATGCAAATAAAAGAGATTCTGACTGAACTATCATTCAGATTCATTTTGTCCATATGTTTCATGAAGGAGGCTTGTGTTGGCTGAGTTTCTCATTTTTTTTCAGACCGTTTATTCTGTTAAATCTCATCAAATACCTTTACAGTGCCACCACACATGACGTGTCCAAACCCAGGTATTCAGTTTGCTCTGTTCTTAGACATTGCACTCAACTAGCATATTGTTTCCTGCCTGTTCCAGTACCCTGTCAGTCAAGCTGTGCAGTGATGAGCAGCCTGCCTGATGTGCTATATCACTTTTCCTCAAACTCAAGGAGCTGTCTGCTTCACTGATGGACAAGATGGCCAGATCTCTTCTTCTGTATACTTGAAATATCAGAGCAGTCAGCATGTGAACTAGGACAGTCACACACTTCTCCTTCAGTGCCCTAGTTAGCTCAGTTCTTGCTGTGCTTGTTTACTGTACTACTTTTAAACATGCGATCAAGGCAAAAGAGCTTTTTTTAACATAAGCAAGAAAAAATGCCTGTACAGTTTCAAGACAAGATAGACATGGGATGATCCTTTTGGTGTGAAACTTGAATTAACAGTGTCAGGCTGATGCAGAATTGTTCCAGTAAAGTGACTGTAAGCAATCAGGTAGACATTTAGTAGTTATTTGGGAATCTTGATTTAATGTAGGTTGAACTTTGCTGGGGCTGGCTGACACCCACACTGAAATGGAAAAATATTCCATTGACCTCTAGAGATTTGATTCCCAGGCACAAAAAAGCTCTTAAACCAGGACTTGAAAATAAATCAAGTGTAGAGTTCCCTGAGTATAAGTAGTTTCCATTGTGGTTCTAGGTTCATAGCAATAATAATAACATGTAAAGTGTCTAAATGCTTAGAAAAGCATACTAAATCTTATTGGTTAAAAAAGTGCAAGTTAGAAAGGAAGTTAAACTTCCTAGGTGGTAAGTTTTCAGAAGAGCTGACACTGTATTATTGCTAAACTGCTTGTCATGAAAATTGATACTTTGCCATCGGATTAGCCTATATAAACTCTGAAGACAGATTGAATGTATTGAAATATGAACTAGCACTGGGAATGCTTCATAGGAGCCAATTTAACTCTTATGGCACCTATTCAAACAGTGCTTCTGTTTATTGTATTATATATTAAACTAGTGTGCTCAGAATCTACTGACTTAAAGTGAGGTGCCAAGAAGTGCTCACAGCAAGGCCATCTTTTAAGTCAATAGAATTGTTATTTAGTGATATGCACAAAACTTCATGCTTATGGTGCTATACGATACGACAGATTTGAATAAGATTTGAATCTTATTTTATGTTGAATTAAAACAGCTGCCTCATAGCTGTTGGGTTGAGAATATCCATGTAGGCCCTTCTGTGTGGAGCGTGCGTGTTCTCTCTAGGTTCTTGAGGGTTTTGGTGATGGACTGGTGTCCTGTCCAGGATATACTCCTGGGGATGCCTTGCACCTGTGCATCCAGGGAGACTGTGGTCTGTAGCAGCCTAAACCCAAGATCAGTGGCTTTATTATAATGAATGTGTACTGTCAATGTTGTCACAACAAGATCATCTTTAAAATAAAAGATAATCCAAAAAATTGTGTGTATTCTTTTCTTAAAAATTATGCTTAGTCAAACGTTTTTGCCTTTTATGTTGCATAAATGCCATTTTATCCAAGCAGATTTTTTTTTGTCTGTTTGTGTATTCTAGTTTGTCTTTATTACTTATTTACCATTAAAGAAACTTAAAAAATGGATAGCAGATTTTTTACAGAAATGAGTTATGACAAAAAGAAAACTCACTACAGTATGTCTAATATACAGCTCGCCTTGTTTGGAATTTAACATGTTCCTGAGAGCCATTGACTCACCAGATAAATACCAGTGGTTTTATAGATTGCTACATTTGTGCGTATCACACTCTTTATGTTGGTACTTCCCTTCTATCAACCAAGTTCAGGCTTCAGCATGCTTCATAATTTAAAAAATGCCTGCGGTTTGCACAATAATAATCATGATTACATATATACTGTAGATAGCTGTGGGAATTGAACTGTTAGGAGATGGGAAACAATTCAAATGGTAACTTTCCTTGTAAACGAATAAACTGCGTCTGTATCCCTTGAAAACATAATTCTGTGCCCATTGTTCGGGCTTTGCTCCTCCCATAACTTGTACAGTAATGAGATGTCTAACAGATGTCAAAAGGCCATATCTTGTAGTTCTCCATCATTTCAGCATGTGACCTGCCAAGAAACCGTTTGGTGTTCACAGTTCCCAAGTGATGCTTTCATGTATGTGGAAAATAAATATTTAAGAACAATGACACTGGTTCAGTGCCCGGAGGCCAGAAAAATGAATTGAATTTTACAACCGGCAAGCTACAGTAAATATAAACAAAAGCACGAACCTCCTGGAAAATAAATTCCCACCACAGCACTGAGTATTGAAAGATGGCCTTACTATTGTGAAGGGGGGATGATTCTTATCACCATTTCTTTGTCTGTTCGTCTTTTTCCAGACCTGTACTGCACTCTGGAAGTTGACTCCTTTGGGTACTTCGTCAGCAAAGCCAAGACGCGGGTGTTCCGCGACACGACGGAGCCCCAGTGGAACGAGGTACTGTACTGGAGGAGCCCCGCTGTGCTCTGAAGGCGCCCCGTGCCCTTTACCCTTTGCACCCTGACTGTTGCCAGAAACAGAGGCGCCACATGATGCTGCCCTCACAGATTTAGTCACGAAAGCGTTACAAAAGCTCAACAGTAAATAGGATGTTTTTCTCCTGGTTTTGGTGGGGAGCTGCGTCAGCATGCGTAGGCTGCAGAGGAACAAGTAATAGGTTTATTCCATGCTGAAAAAAAGAAGAAAGAAACGTTGTGTTTTCTTTCTTCTTTTTTTCAGCATGGAATAAACCTATTGCTTGTTCCTTTCTCCTGGTTTTGCCTCGCATTGTTCCATGCGATTATT
Source organism: Atractosteus spatula (assembly GCF_055471065.1). NCBI lineage: Eukaryota > Metazoa > Chordata > Actinopteri > Semionotiformes > Lepisosteidae > Atractosteus > Atractosteus spatula. Next base: position 4,368,068 of record NC_142732.1, on the reverse strand, counting down.
TGCTCTGGTTTCCCACGGCTTGTACAGTGTACCAACACGCCTCCATTTACACCACAGTGCTGCTACTATAATTTCACTCTGCTTTACTGACGTCTGGGAGAGGGACGAATCCCAGCTCCCCATCAGCCTGGTCTCCAGGTCTCAGCGGGAGGCAGCTCCAGTCCTTGATGGCTGCGTTTGCTACTGGTTTTCATCTCAGACTGTAACTTAATTGGGCTAATTAAGAGGATAAAAGGTTAATTTACCTGTTCTTTCCATTTCTTAAAAATTGAAAGGTGCTTCAAACGGCAAAAGGGTTCTGGCTTTCAGATTGAAGTTACTGTACCTGCCCCTTTTCCAGAGTATAAGTAGGGAATTCTCCTCCCCCACAAACCCCAGCACCCGAGTGGGGGTTCCCTCTGCCTTGTTAACATGGCCTGATGGAGCTCCCCCAAATCAAGTGGGGTGAAAGCAAAATGCGTCGTTCCGTCTTCCTTTCGTGATATCGGTCTCATTGATCTCTTGTCCTGACCCCCCCTGAGCTTTAATATACAGTACCTGCAGGTCCATCTGCTGGATGATTCTTGAAGAACAGCAACTGGCAAAGAAAACGTTGAAAAGTTTTTTGAATTTTATATCTCTTTTCTTTGCTGTGATAATGTGATCAGATGTAGGTATTCAAAGTCACGCAAGAAAGCATGAGTTCAAGATCAAATAAAGAGGGTGATGGTGGTTGCAGTGCAGTAGACTCGAACCTGTGTCCTCCAGCCTGTGACCTCTCCTGTCCTGTCCTGTCCTGTCTGCCAGGAGTTCGAGATCGAGCTGGAGGGCTCCCAGTGCCTGCGGATACTGTGCTATGAGAAGTGTTATGACAAGTCCAAGCTGAACAAGGACGACAATGAGATAGTGGACAAGATCATGGGCAAAGGGCAGGTGCAGGTAAGCAGAAGGAGGGCCTTGATTTTGAATTGCTTTTTGACTCATGAATCTCTTGCCCTTGTATCTGCTGGCTCATGATTTCTGCAGGCTGTTCACACCTACTGTATTCATGAGAAGATGTGCACCTTCATTCAAATGTTTTCATCATATGGGCAGGCAGATCTGTTCTTCCCTCATTAAAGCCCATAGTTCCATTCGCAGCTCTTACGCTGTGCATGTGTTTGGTTGTGTTTTAAGTGTGTTCATGTGTGTTATTGCTCTAAAATTGAACATTTCTGAAATTTAGTGGCGAGTGGTACATTTATTTTCATCATGAATTTTTCATATTTACATTTATTTGCGTATGGCGCAATACAGCGTGTATTTCAAACCCACAATTGTGTTAATAAAAATACCTTCTGTCATTTCTGGTACGGCACTATAGCAGTCTTTTATCTACTACTTTCCTGCAGTAGTAGTACTGTATATTTCTTTTGTCCACGATTAACGTAAAGACCTGCAGTTTGGGGAAAATAGGATTATCCTTCAGTAAACTCAGATCTGGCTCATCTGCCTTACTGCCTTTTTAATAATGAGCTGCACTTAGCCAGCTCAGCACCAAGTGCAGTTGTGTTCTCTGTCATTTGCCAGTGGTTTCCTTTGAGAATTGTTTTTAACATTTATAATTTATCTTCTATATTTTAAACCAGGGTTTAGGAATCGTTAATGCTTCAAAGACAGTTGCCTCAGGTGGCATATATTTGCGGCTCATTCAATTATCTGCAGTTTTGATTGCACAAATTGAATCATCAGTACACCCATGCTCAGACGCACAACGGATGCACAGCTCACTTGAAACACTGTATTCTGCTCAGCGGAGAGCAAGGCGTAGAGATGGCCCACAGTGAGTCTGGGGTTGGCTCACTTTATTTAGTGTGCTATTTATTCATCATTTCATTTGTTTTGTTTTTTGAATCGAGTGATAAAACGCAGCTAATAATTGATATATCGTGGCAGGCCAGGGAGATGTTCAGCTGTTTAATCATCCAGCTGAACTGCAAACTGGGACAGTGAGTGAGCGCAGGTGGATTTTGAATGCTTGAATTATTGAACGCTTGTGGCAAAAAAAGATTAGCATCTGCATGGTTACTGTAGGTCCTGCAGTCTCCAGACTGATGACCTGAATTGAGGCTGTGCTGCTTCTTGGCTGACCCAGGTGTTCTATGACAGACGGAGCCGCGTAAGAACAGGGTGACGTTCACGACACCAAGAGCACCCCAGTCCGTTCTGGGCGGCCCGCGGATGTGTACAAACCCTGTGGCTCTTCCTGGGTTAAGGGGTGTTAGTGAGATCCATATCTCTCCTCCGGGTGGCACTTGAACTGAGCCACCCCTGTTTTCAGATCAAAAACGCATAGAAATTCAGACATTTATATCGGAAGACACTTTTTATAGTGTATGTACATCCTCTGTCCCCTGAAGTACTTGTGCTTAAAATCAAAACTGCGGGCTCTGGTGTCTCCAGAGCCAATTTTACATTCATTTGTACTTCTTTAGAGATAAGACTATATGCTTTACTGTATATATAGTATTTGTAGAAGACATATGGTAAAGGATAGTAACAAAATTGGCACTGCACATTATCTGTGCTGGCACGTCAGTGATCCCTGGTCACATGGAAGTGAGTTTTTTAAGAAATGTTAACATAGAGTTGTGAAAAAAATGCTCATTTGAATATTTCCCTTTTACATACCTGTATTTCATCTTAAACAACTTTTCATGTTCACTTCAAAAAAAATGAGAAACTGCTTTCCATCCTGTGAAACAAAGTTGTCTTGGTAAGACATGATTGCAGATTAAAGATGAAAGTTGAGGCTGGGCAGAGTATAGCAAACAGAAACTGGCCTCTTCCTTCTGGCAGTGCCATGAAGGAGTGGTCGTCTTTAAGAGGCTCAGTGGCAGCAGGAAGGGTGTCTGTCTAGTTTCCTCTAAAACCGGCACCATCACTGTAGATACAGTACTAGTGAATGCTGCCTTGGGGCTTGTGAAATGGTACTTGATAGTGCCCTTATGTAGCGGGATTCGTTAAGCTCTGTAGAGATTTGTTCAACTGTGTGGCTCAGTGATCTTATGCACTGCTTTCCAGAAGAACACCAGTCCGTTCATTTCAAAGGGATCTGTATAGCTTCAGAGCAAGGCTTGGTGACAGTCAGATCAGTAACACCTGTGTGAACTTTCGGAGTGCCAACTTCAGAGATCTTTTTAATTGGGTGTAAAATGAGTTTGGAGTCTGCAGTGTGCAAGATTTTTTATTTTGTTTTCATAATGCTCATTAAAAACAGTTTTGTTTAGGAATTAGCAAAGTCGTTTCTGGGTCTAGACTTAGATGAGGATTGCGTTCTGTTTACTTCCAGTGTTGTGGTTAGCAGGAGCTCAGTGTGAGGAACAGATTATGTAACAGGGCTCTGTTATTCACGGAGGACACTGAACGCTGTAATGTGCAGGCATTGCGTGGGCTGTCCACATTGTATCTCCATATAGTCTTCCATTTAGCTTTACAGCTATGGGTAAACTTGCCTAGAAGGCATTAATGAACATTATAAGCTCTCAAGCGCCTTGTTGGAAATGTTATCCATGCAAATATCAGTTTCATAATAGCACACACGGCCATCAAGTGAAAGTCGCTGGCACATTTTAAAAATGCTAAGAAAAAGAAGTCGGGTCGCTCCGAGTTTGAAGTCTGAACAGCACAGTGGGCCGTGGCGCTGCAGAGCCGAGCGGGCACTCTGTGCAGGACCCGGGGGGGCGACCGCCCCTCTCCCACGGCGAGGCCAGGCTTTGCGTGCGCCGGAGAGGAGCGCGCCGCGGAGGACGTGTTCCTGGCGCGGGGTGGAATGCAGGTCGGACCTGCGGTGGAAGGAGGAGCAGCCATTTAAAGGAAAGCGCAGCTGCAGGGTGCCTGCCTCCGAGTTCAGACTTTTTCTTGGACTAATCATGTTTTCTTTAGTCTTCAAGATCCTCAGATCCGGCTGAATGTTTTGCTTTACTCCCCTGGGAGCGTGTTTGATTTATTTTAGTAGACTTAACTTTCAGAATATAACAAAGTCCTTAAATGGCAATAATGTGCTGGAACTGTTTTTTTTTCTTTTAGCTTCTTCCTGAAGTCGATTTCTTCCTTTTTTCTAAAGTAAGGATGAGAAAAGCTTGTTTTGCAGCATCAGCAAGTCCATGTGACCGATGCTGGTGTAGTTGGTACAGACGGGCTCGGCTGAAGCTAAGAGCTGGGGACTTCCAGCGAGGCACAGAGGCAGTGCAGAGCGAGAGGTTTGCAGAAGTGAGTCAGTTTCAGCCAAGCAGCTCCACCGTGAGACAGTCTGTTTCTTGTGAAAAATTGAGAATTAGAAAGGAATTAACCCAGCACCATAATCCACTGCAAATTTAAGTGCTAGTCTGCTTCAAGCAATTTACCTTTTAGATGGAGTTAATAAATATCCATCTGCAACACCTCAATAATATAATAAGCCTTCATCATTTATTAGATTAGTTTTTTCAGATATACAGTACTTATACTGGAGTCCAGAGATGTTTGAATCTTGATGAGTCAAGTGGCCTCTTTTCATGTGTTAATTAACCTTTCTTACTAATTAGAATATTTCAGATATGGGAGAGATCTGTATGAAAAACATGCAGTTTTATTTCCCTTTTCAGATTTGCCATGGATTTACAGTTCATATCCTGTTTTTTTTTTCTTTTCTTTATTTCCTTTGAACATGATTTCAGTGCACTTGGTGCTGCTTGTCCCAGAGTGAGGGAATTAGTTTGTTCAACCCTGATGTGTTTTCCTGAAAAGCACTCTGTATTGAGGTGCTCACTTGGGAGTTCCCTGCAAATCAGGAGACATTAAAAACTGCCCTTACATGTGTGAGAGCTGGATGAAGGAACCTCCATTTATGATGTCTGTATTCTACCATGCTTGATGTGTACAGAAGGTTGCATTGAAGTTGGTTTTCAGTATGGCAAATCATCAGATTTATTGAATACTGCGTTTTCTGTTAGGTTATATAAAGAGGTTTGTTTCTGTACCGCCTGAAGGCTGTTCATTTTGGACTTACACATGGGTTTGACTTTGAGACTCACCCTATGACCTCTGAGGTCAGCCGTGTAATCCTCCATTAAAACTAACACTCTGCTAGATTTTTGAGTTAGTCAGAGGGATGTGGATAAATCAAAGGTCTCTTGATGCTATCAGCCACTTAAATAAATTTAAGCAGAACTGGTTACATTACGCTTCTCATAGTGGTCTTCAAAGCAACCTCTTCACTCTTGAGGAGATATTTAATTGAGCCCAGAAAGAAAGCACCAGATGTCTAAGCCACAGGGATTCCAGTTCTGGCCATTTTTTGATACAGTATTTTGATATTTCACTTTACATTTTTTGTCCTGAGCGTGTACATTGTATCCTGTTTTCCTAGTTAGCTTGAATGCTGTTTAACCTGTGCAATTTTATAGGAAATGGGAACTGAAGGAATTTTTTGTTGATAACACTGAACCTTTTCTAAAACTGTTAACGGCGGTTTCCACAAAGACACTCTTCAATTGTAGGGGCCTATACCAGCAAATAAATTGAAACCCCATCGTTGTATGTATTTGTCCTGCTGGTTCAATTTCAGGAGCTCGGGCCACTTTTGGCACAAATTCCATGCTGTATACCCAGAGAAGCAGTCTATATTTTGACACAGCCTCTCTGTATGCCCAGGAGAGGGGAATATTTCAGTCCTGGCCATGAGAAAGTTTGTACAGTCAGTTTTCCCCGGTGTGGGTGACTGTTCGGTTGTGTGGGGTCTGTGCCTCTTGACCGAAAAGGATCTGTTTACTTCCATGGCGCTAACACGGGGTGTACAGCATGGCTGTGTTAGAAGAGCCGCTGATCCAGAGCTTCACAGCCCCTGCCAGACTTGGGGCTTTGACACAGAAGAGCTTTTGCCGGAATCAAACAGTTGAAACAATTAAAAACCAACTCATAACAGTACCTATGCCAAACAATCTTATTACGATGGCATGTGTCCAGCTCCTTCACTGCCCTCCACATTTACTTTATTTTATTTTGGCCATGACTTTTGTCGTGTAGAATCATCCAAGATGCGGGATTTTAATATGATAGATCAAGGTGTTATTTTCCAAGACAATGCGTTTAGAAAGACTTCCTCCCTCTGAGCCTGTGGGTGGTCGTTCCAGGGCACTGATAGAGTGAGAGAAGGTCATGGGTCTTTTCCATGTGCTGTACACTAGTACAGATGCACAGATAAGCCCCATCAGTCTCTTAGAACTGATCCTTTTTAGACAAGTTCACCAAAGCATAGGACTACATCGGAAGAACGGGTTTGTCTTTTTCATTTATACTCTTTTGGAATTCTGTTATATTTAGCTGAGGCTGTAATAACACAGTCTAAAGACGAAAGAAGAGCAAAGGCCAGGCAGACAAATGGCATCAGGAATACACACATTGAAGAAAAGCTACACAAGCGAGCATTATGCTCTTGGCCCAGTCAGAACACATTACAATGCAGGAGGGGAAAAAATGAAGCCGTAAAAAAAGAGACCGCGTTGGGCTTTACTGACCATATAACCACAGGGAGCCCAAACACCTCCCAGACACGACAGTAAAAAGAATTGAAAGCGAAAATCTGCATATAAAAATGTTAAATGAACATCCAAATGGGTTGGAAGTGGTTCCACTTGAGCTCTTGGCACGTTGCTTTGACTGCTTTAAAGGTTTTCCTTTGTTTGGGGGGGAAGGAGTGTGTTTTTTTGAGACGTGTTTAAAGCAGTTACACCCAGTGTGTGTGTCTGTGTGTGTCTGTGTGTGTCTGTGTGTGTCTGTGTGTGTCTGTGTGTGTCTGTGTGTGTCTGTGTGTGTCTGTGTGTGTCTGTGTGTGTCTGTGTGTCTGTGTGTCTGTGTGTCTGTGTGTCTGTGTGTCTGTGTGTCTGTGTGTCTGTGTGTCTGTGTGTGTCTGTGTGTGTGTGTGTGTGTACTGAGACCTTGAAGCCAGGAGAAAATAGGGTTAAAACAGGGGGCTCATCTATCATATGCTGGTTCAATCAGACCATGTTGTAATTTGTCATGTCGCTTTCTAATGCTCCCCAGGGGCGACTTTTTAATGATGCTCTTAGACCAGAAACAAAGTGGCGTTTGTCAGAAGTGACAGAGAGGGAGAGGGGAAGCTCTGGAAGAATTAGGGTTAACCAGGCCTCTCCCACACAGGGACTTCAAAACGGACGTCTACAATTTATACCATCTGATGGCTTCTAATTATTTCAGCGTTTACCCTTTGCACTGCATTAAAATCCATGTTTTTGCTTCACTGTGAGATGCCTCTCATTGAAAGCTGTTCAAGGTGGAAGCACTTTTTTTTAATGTAGCCATGTCATTTTTGCATTCACTTGCAATAGACAAAAAGGGTGCACAACAGTAACACCTCATGTTTTGACTTGTAATTATGAAAGCTGTAAAGGTTAATTCCCTGTCCTAAATCACAATGCAAAGGCATTCAGGTTTAATTCTGCACACTCATAAAGGGCTACTTTGTTTTGTATTCTCCTCATTAACTCCACCTTTCCGAGACATTGAAAGATGTATTTGCTGCTCATAAACGTACTGACTGTATTCTACCATTATTCAGAGATAAATGAAGTATGTGATTTAATCTAATGATGCCTGCAGTATTTTACGTCTAACCCAGAGCACAGGAGAAAGAGGGGTGTGAATATTTACTTGCAAAGTTTGAGAAAGCAAGATGATATCGTGGCTAGATCATAATGAAAGAATCGTGCAAAGCTGCTAAAAACTGGTGAGCACTATAAGGTTATGTTGCACGTACTGTAGTTGAACAAATCTCACTCAATTGATGGATTAACTGACTGTAATGCAGGATCCCTGCTCTTAGAAAACAGAAGCCCTTTCTAATAAGATTTTCACATTAGAAATGTAACGATGTTATGAAATCATGCCCTAAGTACTAATTATGTTACCGGGAAAATCGCATTTTTTATGTTAATTAAATTGTAGCTCTGAACATGAATGAACAAGTTAAAAAAAAAACAAGACAGAAATATCCTTTTGCCAAACCCAAACATATATGTTTTGGCTGCCCTTTTTATAATACGCGTCATATTTCTCTCTTCCTACACAATGAAAAAGACTCCAGATATAAACTATAAACACATTAAAGGGATGTCCTGACTCTCCGAATCTGTTCATTCCAGTTTTGACCCTGATCTACATGTGATAGATTGGGTAGTTTGCAAGCCCTGGCAGGGGGTGTTTTGTGTAGTTCACGATTCGGCAACAAAGAAGCCGCTGGAATGCACATGCAGTATGAAACTGAACACAGTTTTAAACTGTTCCCTGTAAGCCAAATCTGTGACTGATCAAGGGAATAAAACCTTTAATCTCAGTCCTAGAAAAGCATTATCCATTTTTTTTCAAGAAGAGATATTATAAGAATGTCACAGAGCATGTTTTTTCTGCTGTATTTCATATAGGGGGTTAAATTACGGTAGTCTCATTTTTAGTCCTCTCAGTGTGTCCATGTGTATCAGTATAAGATGTATCAAAAGCCACCCTACTGTAGGCACATTTGAACACTGATGGGTTACTGGGTTATTGTTGGCAGATTTCTGATAACTTTTACCACTTCCTGAGACTCGCTGACAGATTCTGTGCCACAAATGGTCTGGAATCTTGTAGAGCAGAATTGAGCATTTGTTAATACCGTCTTTGCATCAAAGAATAAGTCATTTTACACCATTGTGTACTCTGCACTCTCTCTTATTGTGACTGAATAAACAAGGAAAATGATTTTCATCTAGCAAACTATTGTGTTTTTGATAAAGTGACAATAATATCTAAATGTCTTCATCTTCTATATGAATTTCTGTGCCACAAATGAAGAACAGAACACTTGGGCCAGAAATTAAGATGCACAGTAGCAGGAGATGTGAAAATGCTTATTTTGGTTATTAATGGAAAATCCTAATTGTGAATAAATAGATGACATTTAATGTTACATAATCAGAAAAGGAAATGTTAGCACTTAACAGAGGAGGTAAAATCTCCATCTGCATAGAGCCCAGCATTAAATAGTTCTAAGCATATGGCAGCCAATTATGAGCAATGACTTTACTCTCAAAAAAATCCAAGCAGATTTACTGCATGAGGAATTAATTCAGCCCCAGGAGTAGTCATTAAATAAAACTGCAGTAAAAGAAAATTGATTTCTCAAATTTTGTAATGTAATAAAAAATAAACCTTCTTTATGATTTATTAGTATAATAATTTACAGACAGGGGAAGAAAACTGCAGGAATATTTAGCCCCTGAAACAGACTGGAATATGAGTCAAGTAAGGTAATATTCAAGAGATTTGTGTCAGCCATTATGCCTTTTTGGTCTCTCCTGGGATGTATTTGCCAAAATTGTGATAAACATGAAGATCATGCAGAGAACATCAAGCAATTGGAGGCAAATGTATGTGATATTGTCAAGGCAACAGTGTAAATTTCCAAGCACATGAAGAATTGCTAGCAGGCAGTTTCTTTTATTGGCGTCTGTCTGTGTATAATTCAAAGTACTGAATTAAATCTGTTTTGATATTCCTGGAAGAACAAAGACATTCTCATGCAGTGAGCGGATGAATATCAGGTGGTTATGGGCGCCGTTCTTTTCTGCTCCATCGACGCAGTACTGTACCGTACCGTAGGTCGGATTTGCACATGGGCCTCGAAAGGCCTTTTTACTGTCATGGTCCTTCCAAGGACGAAAGAGGGGGAAAAAACAAACAAGCGCGCTTGTCCTCAGAAAAGCACAATCCGAACAAAAGGACGAACCCAGGGGAAAAAAAAGCTTGTGTGTGAAGACTGCGGTGTCAGAGAGCCCGTCATAAATCCGCGAGCCCCTGTGGAGCGAGAGGCGTACACACCGAGGGCTCGCTTGCCCAGCAGGACGGCCGCAGTCTGCAGCCGCTCTGGGGTCCTGCCCTGCTCGGTCACTAATGGAATCCAGACGTCTCCCAGGGGCTGGAGGGGAGTCGGTGTGAAGGAAGGGGCTGGAGGGGACACTGACAGGCTGTATATAAACGGGCCTGCTGCAGTTTCATGTTGGTTTGAAACGTTAACCCTTCTCTGTATGTGTTCCGGCGGGTTTGGGCTACAGTGTGCAGTTTTGCCTGGGGTGCTGGATGGAGAGTTGATATGAGGAGCTCCATCTATTATTGGAAAAGCGCATTTGAATTTAGCCCGTCGTCAGTTGCAGTGTAGGTCCCATTCACCTGTATTCTTCCATGTTTTGTTTTCTTTTGAGCTCTGTGGGAGTTTTTGAATACTGGAATGAGAGCAGGGCACTTCTGTGAGTCCTCGGATGTTTTGTGCAGTTGCTCCCTAATCATTGTTTTTTTCGCATTACAACTTCGCTTAGATGTGAAGAACGACCAGCCTGTGTAAGTGAAGCCGCTTTTTGTATAACAATGCAAGAACACATGGACATCCCTAAAAATAATCATTAACCAGCAAAAAGTTAGTTTTCAAAGCCTCTAAAGGTCAAATCAATTTCATGCCCATCTTGCTTTGATGCGAATTTTGAAAACATGTCTGAGTTATGATTGTCATGCAAAATCAATACCCTAAATCCCTTTGTGTATAATAGAGTACTGTTATTATGATCAGTGCTGTAGAAATTCCCATTAAGTGATTCCCCAAATGCAAACCCAATTTATTTAGCATCGCCTAGTTGCTTATAGAACTATACCATAAAAAATCCATAAAGCAATCAGCTAAAAATCATGCAGCCGGTTTCTCCTTTAGCATGTAATGAAAGATAAATTAGCCTTTGTGATGGGTAAGTTAGCAGAGCCAGAGTTAATAGAGGATATTGTCATCAGCTGTGCCGTTGCCCTTACTCTGGTACAGAAGGCACAGTATCGCAGCCAGGACATCCAGCCATGGGAAATCTAGACTCTCCATCGGTCCAGTCTAACTGTGGGAAGATGAATTTCGTGGTAGAAACAATCATTATGGCCCAAAGTGGCATATAGCTGTTCGTGGGCTATGACACAGCCAGCTTTAAGTGTCAGCGTGCAGCCTGCAGGCAGACCTGTATTTGCTTGCTTGCAAATCAGATTTTATACTGGAGAGAGTTTCTGCATTTTCTTTTGTCCCCAAAGGCCCGAGAGCAGAACACATTCTTTCTGTGCTGTTGTTGGCAGGAACACCATCCATATTTTTGTAATTTAACAACAATACATGCTGTCCTAGCTCAAGCAATTGCTTTGATGCCTTTGGCAGCAGGGGAGGGCAGGATGTTCTGGGGGGGTTGGATAGTTTGGACAGTATATACACCAGCACCAGCATTGTCTGATAAATATGCATCAGAAATAAGGCCAGTTTACCCTTTGAACACAAGCCAGTCGAATGCTATTCTCCAGGAGAAACTATTTCTGTTAAAGCAACATCTTTGCATGTTGTTTTGGGGATTAAATTTAACCATGCCATTAGATTTGTAGCTCAAAAATGTTTGATTGTACATTCAAGACATGTTTTGATGTTTATATAATTTCTGAGAAGGAAGGTTGCATTTAAAAACGTGAAGTATGATTTTCAGTTTTGCAAATAAAAAGGACTTAGTGCATTAACAACTTTATTTCAGTAGGAATTTCTGGTGCAATTAATTGATTCCACTCCAGGATGTCTCTGCTCTTTAAGAACTGGGACAGGAGATTTTGTCTCATTACAAGCCATTAAAGATATTGGCCTTCCATCACTTAGTACTGTTAGTCCATGCACCTAGGTCTACCATTAAAGAGGATTCAGCTTGATGGTGCCATGCTGATAGATGGTGTACACAGAGCAGTGTACTATAGGGGCTGTGTTTGGTGTCTGCTGTCAGGTTCACCCACTTGTTTCTCTCCTTCTTAGTCATGGTTTGTGCAGTCACTCCTTTGGCTTCTCAGACAGGAAGCTGATGTCATAGGGTTCCTTTATTCCTATGCTCCTACTGTATGCTCCTTTTCCGCTGCTGCTGCTGCTGCTCCAAGGCCATTCACAGTCATAGAGAGAGACACCTCAGTAGCAGGGCGTGCTCAGATGCCGACCTGTGACGAATAGGGTCTGCGGACACCTCAGACACAAGAACTGGTAAGTCGGGTCTGTGATGTTGTTGTTCTGTCTGTCAAGGAGACACCTGTCTCTGAGGTTCTGTCCAGACTTGTCATAGTCTCCGTTTACAAAGCCGTCTTACTCATCACACCATCTCACACCAGCCTCCGGAACAGACCGAGAGTTTTTAGATAATCCTTTGTTAGACCTAATCTGGCTGGAGCCCAGCTTCAGGACTGCAGATTAATTTAGCATCGGAGAGGCTGTGCTCTCAGTGAGCTCTCATTGTGAATATGCTGCACCGGTCTGCTTTTGAAAAGATTTATTTTAGAACCTGGGGATTAACCAACCTCACGTTGCGCAAGCTCATCACTTTATGTAAGGTTGTGACAAAGCACAAGGTATCTGGATTAGTGCAGGTGTCAGAATGAAGAAATACTAAGTTTTAGAGAGGAAATAACTTTAAAAGGAGATATGGTATTGAATAACAGATTTCATATTTCTAGTGTTAGCTGTAGTTTGTAGCTTGTTTGTTGGAACAGGCGATGGAAGACTAGTTTACGATAGTAGTTCAGGTGGGTAGCTGCGTCAGCATGCGTAGGCTGCAAAGGAACAAGTAATAGGTTTATCCCATGCTGAAAAAAAGAAGAAAGAAAACCCAACGTTTCAGGCCGTGGAGCCTTCTTCAGGTGTGAGGAAGCTGACACCTGAAGTAGGCTCCACGGCCGAAACGTTGTGTTTTCTTTCTTCTTTTTTTCAGCATGGAATAAACCTATTACTTGTTAGTCTACGATAGGCTGGCATTCATGTTCTTTGAGGAGTGTGAGCAAGCACGTTGCTTTTTCATGGGAAAATGCTGACATGCTTCGGAAAGGAAGTAATTTTGTAGGTAATTACTCAAACACTGGCTCACTAGAGTAGAGATGCAGCTGATGCATCAATACAAGCTGACACAGATTACGCACATCGTACTCCTCTGAAACGTGCCACGATGGATTAGAAAGATAAAGCCGCGAAATAGCACTGTTAAAATAACAGCGTGACCTTTTTCTTGACACAATCATGACACTGCAAAGAAAGAATATAAATCACATTGAACTTTGTGAACTCTGAGCCGCAGTGAAGGTCGCCCAGACGGTAGAAGAGTTTTCTCCCAATGGCATCTAAAGAGCTCTTGGGCCAACGCTGACCTGTACTGGCCCCCCTTTTCTGTTCTTGCATGCAGTTCCTGTGCTTAATTCTGTCCATCTCCCTTCATCGTTAACCAAACTGAACGCATCAGAAGATTCAGATGTCTTGTTCACGTTCCCACCTGGCCTGTACAGCACTTTGCACTACCCCCACTGAAGACTCATCGACATCTCCAGAGCGTTGTGCCAAAAACTACCCCTGCGTCTGCCAGATTCACCTGTCGCGGTCCAGATCCACCCCATTCGGGTCATCGTCTGTGGCGATCAAACCTGGTTTAAGACATTACAGAAAGGGTAGTCTTTTCTACGGGGGGGGGGAATTCAGTTGAGATTTTTTTTGCACTCACATTGCTTCCCATATTTTTGTTGAGAAATAATTGCCTTGACATTGTGTGGAAAAACAAGGCGATGCTGCAAGGACATTCTCCTCCAGCGATTTTCAGAAAGACTGTCCTGTTGTCCTGTTGACTTACACATTCCGGGGCAGAAAAGGTTACCTGTTCCACATGGTTCTAGACTGATGATTAAGGCATCGTGATGCCACTTACAGTACAGTATGTGGGACTGATATTTCAAACATTTCTTTCAGTAATACCTGTTATGAAACCTAAGAGAACCAAGGGCAATTCTGCGGTTCCACACAGTGCAGGACTCCTCTGAGTCTGGGGTATTTGTTTTGGCTACAGCTCCCTGATGCTTCCCCGATATCAGTGATTTGATTCACTTAATGCAATGATTCTAATTTAATTATACAGTTATAATTGGATTAGAAAAGTTGTTTTGATTTACTCGTTAGGTCAGGGAATATCCCTCTCGTGCTAATGTCATAAGACGCCGTGGTACAGCAAGCCATTGTTCTCGAAATATTTCTAAAGAATCCTCGAAGATAGTTTTTGTTTGAATTGTCCCCCTGCGTCTGGAGGATTAGTAAGGATAACATACATTTTTGAACAACTGTGGCACCAAACCTCCTGGGTGCCGTACTGTGTGTGCCTTTCATTCACACAGGGCAGCGCTGTGACATTGATTATCGCAGTTCAAATACTGAGGCACAGTAGTTTATTTAGCAAGGCCGCTGTTCAGACCAATAACAAACATCGCTCACTCCTGGAGCCTGGCTATCCATAATAAACGTGGGGGACATGCTGTCTCCCAGTACTGCAGTGATTATATGAGGCCTTGAAACGAGATTATTGCCTTTTTTCTTAGTTTGGGCAAGTTAGAATGCTTAAATTGCGTATTCCAGTTATCAAATGTTCACTTCTTATCCCATGTCAACACGTATCTCAAGAGTCTTGAGTCACAGTGCTGATAGTGTTCTTCATACAGTGAGTCAGAAACAGACAGGAGAACAGCTCATTCCAACCTCTTCAGTGGACAGAGAAACTCAGCACTTTGTCAGCCCTGACCTTGTTCCCCAGCATCTGTGTGCAACCATGATTTGTGCTTGTGTGGAACACGGGTCCCACTCGGATCAGATAAACATTTCAAAGTGAAAGTTTAGATGCAGTCTTTGGGCTTTGTGTGCTCAGAAGGAAGCTTTGTGTAGGAGATGAATGCCTGGCAGAGACCTGTGGGTTTTCAAAGCTGCTGTCTTATTGGTGATGGAAAAATGCATTTTAGCTGATGGGCCTTGCATTGATACACCTCAGGTCTCCTTTTGCCTTTTTCGTGTTCAGCTCAAATATGAGTTTTGAGCCTAGTTGTAAACATTTAGTCACTGAGTATTGTCTTCACATTTAGAGGTGTGTTTTTTATTTTTATGTTTCCCATATTGAATGATGTACTATACAGTATGTTGTATATGTAATAGACAAGGTGTTTTGGCCTGCCAGGTAACTAACATTCAAATTCAAAAGGGAAAACCTTGTTAAATCGTTCTAATTATTTAATTGGCAGAAGTGGAAAAGCCATCATGGAAACTCTTTTGACATAATTAGTGACAATCCTATGGGGATTAGAAGCTTTCCAGCTTCTGTAACAGACTTATTTTTCATTTATTTTCTTTTTCGCAGCACAGTTACTAAACAAACCTAAGTTCCACAGCCGAGTAGGCCTGTCTGACTGGGAGTTCTTGTACAGGAGACCTGCTTTTTGCAGTTCCTGATAACATAGCATGAATATACAGTCCCAAAATCATATGTAATAAAAACTAGAACACACTGCGATGACATGAGTCTGTTAACCGCAAAAGTGACCCAATACAACTCTGTTTCACGCTTTATAATTACAAATTTCAGCGGCTCAGAGTCCTGTCATGAAGGGTAATTTAGGAAGCTACATTTCACCTATCTGCTGTCTGTAAACTTCCACCGCTTTTACTTCTGTAAACAAAGGCACTCCTTGTGATGTTCTCTACCCCATCTCATTCATTATGACCGGTCTGTGGGTGGTAGCTGCTCTGTCTGTGAAGCAGACATATACACAGCCAGGGGGTCTGATGTCTGTGTATTTCACCTCTGACCCTTCACACCCCACACCATTGCACTGCGGATTCAAGCCAAGAGTGCTGTGCTCTAGTACTGATTCGGGAGAAGTGCGTGAGCCAATGGATCCTTTTTTCCATCCAAGAACCTCCATCCGGTCCAGAGCAGACAATGATTCATCCCTGATTCCAATCTACAATAGTCAGATTTTGTTTTTCTTTGTGCTGGACTGTCCTCTCTTGGAGTTTATCTGGTCGATAAGGACAGTCTGATTCAGAATATTTTGCATGCCTGATGCTCAGTATTCCCATCTTTCGCTCCTCTTTGTAGTGACTCATGCAGTGACTGCAGTTGTTATTAATCAGGGAACAGCTTTCTCTCATTTCTCTGAATGATCGTTTCCGGGGTAGGTTTTATAGTTACCAGAAATGTTACATCTTAGCCCTGTTCAGACATGAAAGACCCAAGAGTTAAGGGCTTGTAGGGGAATTTTTTTTAAGTCTGTACTGTTTTGTGGAATGGAGGAAAGTTTTCACAGCCTCAAACTGAAGACGTCATTCTGACCAACCACAGTAAAGGAGGAGGGTAAAATCATCCATACATTTTCCAACCAATTTATTTATTCTGGGTTGCGGGAAGCAGGGTACACTCTGGATGGGACACCAGGTCACCACAGGGCACACACAAACACACCCAGAGGAAACCCATGCGAACACAGGAAGAACATACAAACTCCCCACAGTGCGCTGAACCAGCCATGCTAACCACTGCGCCAGTATGCCTCCCAGCGAAGAGACGCTCACACAAAGCCGTCAGCGACACATGCAGCCCGAAGAACGAGGGGCAGCGAAACGGTTCATGAGCTGCTGGTAATTGATTTAATGAAATAATTGCTTTCGGCTGAGCGACCCGAGCCTACCTGGCCCCGTGACCTTAAGTACAAGAGAATTTCTCTCCTCTTCCTTCATCTCTCTGGGCTGCTGCTGTGGATTTGACCCAGGTAGCACAGCACGCTCACTGCACACAGCCCTGCAAAGAGTAAGCAAATGTTGTGTCATGAAATCGGGTAGGAGGCCATTTCACAGCAGTCATTTTGTATCCTGATGAGTAGGCATGTTCTGTGGTTTGAATTGACTTCAACTAAAGACAATATGAGTCTCCTGGCTCTTGTTAGTGAGGAATTGGTAAGAAAAGTGTCGCGTTTTGTGGCAAAGATCATATACCAGTTTTACAATGTGTGCCATGTAGTCAGTTTGTATGCTCAAGGAACATGTGCCCTTCTAGAATAGTTGTTGTCTCTCACAACCAAAAACACAAATGTCTTTAAAGCACCCAGGCATTCCTGTTTTGATTTTACGTTCTTCAAATATTGTATACCACAGATGGGAATCACAGTGGTGCAATGGGTAGTATTGCTGCCTCGTAGTGCCGGGGCCCTGGGTTCGAGTCTGGACCTATGGTGCTGTCTGTGTGGAGTTTGCATGTTCTTCCCATTTTCTCAGGGGTTTTCTCCTGGTGCTCTGCTTTTCTCCCACGGCCCGCAGACATGTTGGTGGGATAATTGTGAAAATTGTACCTGTTGTGAGTGTGTGTGTCTGTGTGTGACCTGCAGTGGACTGGTGTCCCATCCAGGATGTTCCCCGCCTTTTGCCCATTGCTTGCTGGGATAGGCTCCGGCACCTCCGTGACCCTGAGCTGGATGAAGCGGTGAGAAACTGGGCTGATGGGTGGTGTACCACACACCCCAGAGTTCAGCACCTCAGTATGTGGTTCCAAAAGGTATCCGTCTTCTAGCAAAAGAGGAGTAAAGTCTTGTTTTTTTCATTCTTTATCCACCACTTCTGTTCAAAGCATATCCCTTACATAACAAATTTAAAATCACATTTGGTTTGCTGGGTGCAAGTAAGTCAAAACACTAAGCAGCAGCCAGCAGAGGATGTTATCCCTTCTGCTGGCAGGGACGAGGCTCTGCTTTGTTGATTACTTGAGCTTTGGAAATGTGGGAAGGAGTGGGTGCAGTTCTTGCATATATTCATTACAGAAGGTTATGTAAAATGTGGGAAAAAAAACGCTTTCAGTGGAGAAGCAAAGCTTGATTTGTTTTAAATGTGGTTTAAATGTGGCTGTGGTTTATAAACGGCTTTAGTAAAAAAAACTTACAAGGTGGCGTGATAAATCCATCCTCCAATCTGAAACAGGTCTTTCTCTAACCAGTGAACAGGATTGATCAGGAGGTAGTGTCGGAGAAATGACCAAATGCATTGCAAGGTTACATCAACAGAAGTCGGGAGAAGAGAGCTGGAGTCGGGCAGTCTGGGTTCGGGATCCTGGGAGGTGGGTTAAAGCCTGCTCCGCGGTGCCCAGGGAGTCGCAAAGTGCCGCCGGATGCAATCAGACGAATCCCTGATCGGGGCCCCCCGAACCGGAGTCTGGGCACTACAAACGATTTCCCAGTGCCTCTGGGAGTAAACCCGGAGCTGGAGTTCTCCATCTGTGCCAGGCTGGTGCACTGCTCGGCCTGCACGGCCGTAAGAGTGCTGCATCTCAGGCTTTGCGGGGGGTGGCTGTTAGCGCAGCAGCAGCAGCAGCGAAAACTACATTAAACCTGGACACCCCCGGTGGGGAACTGGGGGGGGGGGTTGGCGCCTAGAAACGAAGAACTGAAACTCTGTAACCTTTTCTCCACTAACAAATCCAGATTTATACAGCTCCTTGGACATTAAACAAATGGCCCTGTTTAAAGGTCATAGAAAAGAAACCCTCAAACCTAGCATGTTCGTGGAACGGACCCGCCACTGGCAGACGCCCGGTTGATTTTAGTATGATAATTCATGCAAATTAAAGGAAGTCACGGTGACACCAGACTCTGATCCCGAGCGAGGAAGACAGGTCTGGGATCTGGCAGCGTCTCTGCTCTCCTTCTTCATTAGCGAGCTCCAGGCACAGACAGCAGTGAAGCCCGACGAGAGGGGAGCTCTTCCGCCGAGGTGTTTCAGAAAATTCCTGAGGGAACACTCCTCCCAATTAACACAGTTTGTTTAAACTACGGCTAAGCCGTGGGGCTTCATAACTCTCAGGTGGATTTGACAGAAGCCCTGTCTCAAAGACCAGAGTGTTGATGGCCTCCTGTGGCGGTCTGCGTCCTGTCTCTTCTCCAGGAGACAGCGGTTTAGTTCTCGGTGACTGTTCTATTCATGACGGCACTGCTGCAGCTCGCTGAAATTGCAGATCGTGCTTTATCCCCGAATGTCCTTAAAATACCTTTATTGGATACATTTCAGTTTTTTTTTTCTTTTTTAGTTGGACTTTTAGATTTTGCAGGCTTTTGCATTTGTCAATACAAAAAGGCCACATTAAAAATCGCCCTTGGGTTTCTAGATTAAGCGATTTTGTGTTGTTGTTGGCGTCTTCACCAAGAAGAAGGATGCTGTGTAAATGTCTTGCTCAAGTGAAAATCTGCATCATCTCTATAGTTCTGTATATTCTTGTCTAATGTCAAACCAATCAGTCATGGCTTCTTGTTATTGTTAGGCGTTATACAGTATCTAATCTCTAAGAGATTCTAACAACTTTGCAATCAGGTGGAGTCATACAGCCTAGAGATCCAGTTTTAAACTGAACTACCACTGTTTGTTGTCATTATTGAGCAGTTACTGGTAAGGTCTGAACATACCTCCGAGGACATGCAGTTCATTCTAGTTATACACGAGATGATTGTTATTCTTCCGCATCGTGACTTTAAGATCGCCTTTAAACAACATGTGAATCCTAATGGCCTGTTAATGGACAAAAGGCAGTGGCACTGAATAATCCACTGTGAGAGCCTGTTGGTTATGTATGAGAGCAAGATGCCCGTGTTTGAGCCTCCCAGACCCGCCCCTCCCCCAGGCAGTGAACTGACCTTGAGAGAGGTAAATTCCTCCAGACGGAAACCCCGAATTGAACGCAGATGTTTCTTTTGTGTGTGTTGGGGGAGGGGGGGGGGCGAGCTGGACAGACAGCAGATTGCCATCGCCCGGCTGCGACTGGCACCAAGCCCGCGCGTCGGCGTGGAGGCACGGGTACGCCGCGCGGCTCAAAGGTCTTGGAAGCCAGCGTGTCCGGTTGATGGAGTATGGGTGTCGGGGAAACCGACCGGGCGAGCCTGACCCCTCAGCCCTGTCAGCTGGAGGGGCGAGAACAGGTACGGGCCCGAGATGTGCCATGCGGTTTCTGCTACACTGCACAGATCCATGAAGTTTTCAAGGGGCGTGAGGAATCTTTCAGGGGGTTTTGCAAAGTGCCCGTTTGTTGGTTAGCTTTGTTTTCAAGATGGTTGGTCGCAGATCTGTTATTTACTGCGACTCACAGCGATTTTTTCGTCCTCACATCTGGCCTGCCTATTTATAATTTTTGGGGGGTTTAAAGCCTGCCCATATTCTCCCACCACAGATGATGTCATGTGGTTGAGGATTTCTTTGCTCTTCGTTACCCTTGTGGAGGACTTTTTCCTGCTGGGTGGACTCCAGAGCGGTAATTTTCAGAGCTGTTAAAAAAACATCACATCACATTTTTAAAAACCCAAGTTTCAGCCTTGCACTGCCGTTGGAATCCTGCCGTGTGTGGCTGTGTACAGATACAAATTTCATATATATATATACGTTTATGAAAGTTCTGCTTCCTTGGCAATTGTTTTTATGAACTGGCAGATTAAATAAAAATCCTACAGCTCTGGTGATGCAAGCCGATGAATCAGTGGTATGATGGTTGTTTTAGTTGCCAGAGTTTACT
Organism: Atractosteus spatula; assembly: GCF_055471065.1. Classification (NCBI taxonomy): domain Eukaryota; kingdom Metazoa; phylum Chordata; class Actinopteri; order Semionotiformes; family Lepisosteidae; genus Atractosteus; species Atractosteus spatula. Next base: position 4,347,639 of record NC_142732.1, on the reverse strand, counting down.
CCTGGAGAACCTAAGGGAGTGCTGTATTTATATTGGAAGACTTTCCTCGCTCTAGTAATGAAAACCACGATTACTTTGCATCATCATATGGAACTCGTTATGGAGTGTGCTCTAATCCTGCTTATTAACTGTGCTGAATATTGATCTGCAAAGCTGAACAGCTCAACTTGTTTTCATTAAAGCTTGTGATCTATGAAGAAGGGTGTGTGTGTGGAGGGGGAGTGCAGGAAAACAGGCTGTCCAGATTGGTCTAGAAATCTGTGCAATCTATCTTTCCAATAAGCCCTTTATGACCGTGTGCCTTTAATGGCATGAAAATAGTCTTTGGAGTCCAGAGACGCCACATTAAGAAAATGCATGAGGTAACAAGTGAAGTGGTTTAGAGATGCCTCCATTGATTTCTTCAGCTCACATGTGACATTGCTTCGTTTCCTGGGCCGATGTTTAGTAATTTTCTCCTGCTTTAGCCTATAGGGCCTTTGACCCGATCTACTATTAAACAGCATTGGAGTTGCAGAGATGAAGCATGAAGAGAACTGTTGGATCAACACACTTCAGTGGCAGTCTGTTTTGAGCATGCTTTACTTCGAACATTATTTAAAAACTCTGCTGCGGAGCATTAAAAACGGTGGTGGGGTTTGCCTTGCCAGACGCTCAGATAAAAGCTAAAAGCTTGTCTTTCGACTCCGTTTCCGGCTTGTAGGTACTGTATATGGACCTGTACATCATATCCTCTCCGCAACAGTGCCAGTGACTTTTAGCAGTTCTACTCCATGGACGTGGCGATGCGGTCGGCTAATATAAAGCACCTTCCTTTGCTCAGTTGCTCTGACAAACCTCTTCTCTCTTTCTGGACAGGGCCGAAAGGCAGCCGTTGGTGCCCGTTCTCATCTCCCAGGGAGCCGTGGGGCAAAAACAGTCCCAGCAGCAGAATCAAACCCTGGGGTTTAGATTATGTGGGCCGTGTGGTAGAGCCACACGAAGCCGTAATTTATTTATTTAATTCATTAAATTATTTACACTGGCAAAGGCCCAGTGAGGCCACTGCCTTTCTTTATTTTCGTGCCTAGAAGTAGGTCACAGTACGGAGTGCCAGTTACAGACTTGAAGTGAGTGTGAAACAAAGTGGAAACAGAGAGACACAAAAAGCATATATTAGTATAAATCTGACTTGAACCGGTTTATCAGGCGCTCCAGCTGTCACAAAGCACCTCCTTACACAGACCAAATTTAGAAGCCTTTACAGACGCCGGAGGTTGACTAGTGTGGATTCGCACCTATGAAGATGGTGTGCTGTGCTCATGTTCAGTCCACAAAGGTATTTAGAAAGAATGCATCTTCTCCAGGGCCTTCTCTTGTTAAGATGATACACGTGCATTTTTTTTTACTAAAAAGACAGGCTTTCGCAAGCTTCTATCGGATCTCTCTGATCTGGAAGATGTAGTCACGTCAATGCACAGCGGCACCATATCAAAGGGCATCAAAGGGATCGCTCTGGTGTGTGTGTGTGCTGAAGGGGGTCCTCTCAAATTCTGCTGAAGTGAATGAATCGAATGTCTTTTCAGTCGCTCACCAGCGTGCACTGGAGAAACTCGCTAGGCGCAGCGTTAATAAACTCCTTGGGGCTCTACACAATTGAAAAGCCAAAGTCATTCCTATTAATAGACACCATTGATAATGGAACGTGCGTTGTGTTTGACACATTTACGCATTTTGCTGTGTACAGTTTACGGTTCATGCTACATGTAAATTTGAAAAAAAAAAAGAAACAGCCACGTATCTGGGTATTATACGTGCATAGCGGCTAAATCTAACGCTGGGCTCCTTTGTTGTGAAAATGATGCCGTCTGAGTGGTGACTGCTTGTGGGCACGCACGCGTCTCATCCCTTAAGGAAAACGGCTCTTACTCCTGGAGGTTTCAAACGCCCTGTTCCCTGTCAGCTTCATGAGACCTATTTGGTATTTGAAAACAATAAGCTTCGAAATAGCGCTGTGTGCTGGAAGACGCGGCTGGCAGATTTTAAACGGGTGCATCACTAAATCTCCTTGTTTTATTTCTCCTTCTTCACACTGAAACGCTCAGGGACCCCTGATGAAGGTGTCTTTCAGGTCGGTGCAGGTAGCACACAAGACCCCCGAAACCTTGTGTGGGATGGGCAGTAGTGAAAGATTCAAACCCACAGTGCTCCCCCAGTTGGTTCAGAGGTCACCTCCTGGAGACCCAGGGGGGTTTGTGGACTATTTGATGTTTGTGGTTAGGGCGGAAGGACATTAACCTGTTTTTTGCACTACAGGAATGCAGATGTTTCAAATACATTCTATGCCACAAATTGCAGTCTTGCTACAGTTTGCATTCCCAGAAACTCTCAATGGGAAGATTTAATTAATTAACTAACTAACTAAACCCCGAAGAGGACAACCAGTCACACTCGCATTCACTCACACAGATATGGGGGCAGGTCAGTGGTGCCATTTAACCTAGAGAGAGTGTCTCTAGGCAGCAGGAGAGAACTGGGTTACCCAGAGCAAACCCAGGATCCTGGAGCTGTCAATTGGCAGGGCAGCTCTGTTCCAGCTTGTCATTAATCTTACACTTTTTAAGTTCTCTTGAGCGACTTGTCATCACACACCATTTAATTGTATGCATACAGTAAAAAAGGCATAGATTTCTTCTTTTGAACATGCAAAACTCAAAGTAATAATTGCAAATTTTACATTAGCATTTTTTATATCCTAATTTTATAACTGAATACTGAAAGAGAACTTACTCTATATTGAAATTTGAGAGCTTGATCAGCAAGCAAATATCATTTCCATGGCAACATACAGTAATATAATCTCAGCCCAAAGCGCACATCACCTCTGCGAGGTTTTTTTTACCTTACAGAAGAGATGTGCCTGAAACTGCACGCACCAATGTACGAGGTTGTTCTTGATTTAACTTGAAAGGCAAGATGCAGGGCTGCTGATATATGAGGCCATTTTCTTCTTTTGTTCTAAACCTTAAATCGTAAAGTGTTCCAAACAGGGATTTGCCCCTAGACAAAACACAGCAGCAATAAAAATGGGAAGTAACCCTGAAGCATTTGAAGATTATACCCTCTATTCAGAGATGAAAGGCCCGTCTTCATTTCAGACCTGGTTGTTGCTAACAGATATTCAGTATTTTTGTATTGATGTCTGGAGGCACAGAAGAAATTGGCGTTCTCGCAGAGAAGCGATAAAGTAAGAAAATATACGTAAGTTAAGGATCCAGTATTAAATGTAATTGAATTATACCATCTGCGTATGGCCTTCGGCAATGTGTATCAAGCAGCTGTCACATGCTCTGTCACGGTTGCAGCCTTTTCAGTAAATCGGACAAACAATGCCTCATTTATAATACAGTCCTTTTACATTTTTTTAATCAAAACCATTTTTTCCCAGCTTCTTCTGCAGTTGGTTTCATTTGCCCCATGCCTCACTTTAAAAGAAGCAGGGTCTTTCTCCTGAGACAGCGTTTGAAAGGATTGCAATAAATAACACATGTGCTTTTGTAAGTCAGAGTGGTGGCTTGTAATGTTCAGAGAATGAGGAGAATCCAGTGCACTGCAGCAGAGTGTGGAGCACTTCAAAGACCTGTGCTGTACATAAAGAGAACAGTGAACCCTTTTCAGCAGAATCCTGCAGTATCCCAACATCATGTACATGTTAATTATTAGCAGCTATCAAGTTTCTGCCTCCCGTGAGTCCTTATTGAACTGGCCAGTCTCTGCAGGTTTTTAGCAGGGGTGTTCAGTCTGTGGAAAAAAAGGATGGTGTTAAGTCTGGTTTGATTCTTTTGTTCCTGTATGGAGAATAACTCTGATGCCCGCTTTACCCATCCGTACCCCTGCTTAAACCTACACAAATGAAAAGAGAGAGTTGATATAAACTACATTTTAAACAAATCTTGCACCAGCCAAAAATGGTTAATGTTTAAAAATGATAACTCTTTTGCAGCATGCTGCCCAGATCATACAGTATATTCCTTCGAAGCCAAGAAATGTGGCTCAAGTTCTTGAGAGGAACTGAGCCAAACAAGGAGTTTTGATGTCATTTTACTGCCAGGAAAAACAAACATTTTGCATTATAAATAATTGTGCTGTACATTGCAGAGAGGTAATATTATACATGCTGTACTTTGTGAAATGAAACACGGGTATAGCAATATCTCATGTCAGACATGTCTTTCTTAAAATTTTGTGACTGGTAAAAAAACCAACAGGTGTCACTTGTGTGCCATTTTAAATTTGGACGGGCTCAGTAGAGACATGTAATTAATGCTGTTAATACTCCATAAAAACGCTTTCATACTTGTGAGGGTTCAGGATCAGACTATAGTGTGAATCTACAGTATGCATGCATTACATGCAAATTCCACTAGACGTTTCTCTTCTAAACTGCCCGTCAAGGGCAAACGTTTTCTGACAACACTAATGAAGTGCTGTTCTCCCCCCTGCACGCCCGGGACATGGAGGTGCATATGTATGTCTTGGGGGGAATGGAAAACTGTCAAGAAAAACAACGCAGACGGTCCTTGAAGAGTTCCCTGACGTCGAATGTGTTTTTCCGAATCCCTGAAATGCTACAGACAAGTACATCCTGGGTTAAGAGTGCTCTGTGGCTTTCTCTGTGAGCTTTAATCATGACTTGGAATAAATGAATGTCATTCTCTCTTTCCCCAAGGTCAAAGTCTCTTTGAAAATAAGAAAAAGGAAAGACAATAAAACATCCTACATGCCTGTTTTTGTAGGGTATGATCCATGACACAGACCTTTGAAGAACTGGTCTACAATCCTAACCAGTCAAATTGCAGTTTTCAGACAAAAGAACATCACAAAGCTGTTTGCAGCAGTTTCTCTCGTTATAGTTCCATAGCTGGTGCTGATTGTACTAGGAATAATCCCCTAATGTATTGAAACCTGCTGAATACACCGCCCCCTACAAGAGGTCAGTTCAATGTAACCAATCAAACTTAACGTGTACTGTATGTCTTTGCGAGGTGGGAGAAAACCAGATCACAGAGCACAAACCAGTGTGAACGTGGGGAGAACGTGTAAACAGTTCAGAATCGAACCCAGGACCCTATAGCTGTAAGGCGGTAATGTTCACCACCATGGCCCCGCTCTTTCACTGAAGAAGACAGCACTTAGAAATGGCTAACGAGTATGGGTATCCTGGTTTCGCTTTCTTTTATTGGCAACAAAAGCAAACGTATACAGTGCTGACTGCATCAGGAGAGGCAGCTGCCCACTGCAAACCAGCAGGGCCGTCTCCGCCTTTTCTCTGAATCAGGGGTTTGACCAGGACTAAACAACTGGCCACAGATAATGCAATATAAAGTGAATGGAAGAATAACTTTTTTTCTTCATTTTGCTACAGGGAAACAAAGTAGGAGAGGCAGGTACCATGTCCTGAGCTGTATATAGAGCCTTCAGTAAACTGTCAGGCATGGAGCCTTGGCCACTTTTCATATAAAAGACCCTTTCATGCTTTGTATTTATTGCCTTCTCTTATCTGTGGCCTCCCAGATGTTCAGATGAATTTTCTTCCAGCCCAGGAATATCTCACAGTCTTATAGGTAGTTCAAGTAGTGCAATAGTAAAAACTGCATTTAGCTCCCCTGCAATGAAATCTGACCTGGATCATTGCGAAGAACAGAAAAATCTCAGAACAGATACTGCCGTTCATCGACGGATTAACTCATGACTTTCCTTTGATATGAATTGATCCTTGCAGCCCATTGGAAATGAGATAATTGATAGATATTAAATCTATAAGCCCAAATCATCACACTTATGTTATATACTATAGTCCCCTTTTCAGAATTATTGGAAACAGATGCCAACTTTTTTGAGTTTGGAAGAACATCTACCATACTGTACATCCCTATGTGGCTTTAATGTATTACTGTATGCGTTAACCATTAATGGGGTAAAGATGGACAAATTTGAAAGAGACAAGTTGCGTTAAATAAATGGAAATACAAGATTAAAGTTAGCAATGCTTTAACAAGTATTGCTTTATAAGGAAGAAACACTATAGAATCCCTGTAAAGAATCAGACACTCTAGCGTGTTCTTCATGCTTAGGTTTCAGTCATGAATGTTCTGTCCAGTCGGAGACTACTATGTTCAGTTTGAGATGGAAATGACACCCAGATCTGTTGTAACAGCACAGAATTAAAAGCTGAGTTTGTACGTCTTACAAACAACGAGGTAGCATGTACAGTACACACTAAATAGCAAGGGGTCCCGAGACAGAGACCTGGGGCACACCAAACAGAACACCTGTTGGTGCACAATTGGCTTTGTCTTTTGAAATGCACCAGAATTGTTGAGGGAGATGGGAAGCAAAGAAGTCTACAACCTTCCTAGGCAGATTTCAACAAGATGTTATCTCACGTATCAGATACGATAGGGCGGTCTAACCGAACGAAAATGGACAATGTACCAGATTGCCTGTTACTGGGAGGAAATCAACACAAACCCTCAGCAGTCTCGGTAGCCAGTCAGAGAGTTGGCTAGCAGCATCCTTTGTGATTATTTTACCGAGAACATTTGATGATTTGTTAAGGCTCTTTTGGAAAGAGCGATCCTTACATCACCTGCTTTTAAATTTGAAAGGACTGTGCAAATAAAGTGTCAAAACTGTCTTTAACATATGTGTGTGTATACAGTAAATCCCTCCTCAGAGAGCATGATTATACAGTATACAGCTCCCAAGCTAAACAATGCTGGAAAGGCAGGGGAAGGGTTAACTCTGGTGCAGAAGTACTGTAACCCAATTAGCATTTGTCTCAGGGGACCTCCAGGCATTGTAGAAAGAGCTGCAACACGCGAGAAACCCACTCAATCTTACATAATGAGAAGAAAATAGGTGAACTGTGTTTTAATTGTTGGAAAGGATAGAGAGAGGGAAAACGGAAGCTCGGGCATCTGTGGGAAAGCTGGTGAAGGGAAAATTAGATCAGATCAAAATGACATGCAGCGGCAGAAAAATATTAAAAGCTGGGAAAACCCTCTCTGTAGTACAATCTGAAGGTAAATCAGCTCCCAGCTTTGATTGCAAAGGACTGACTTCAGCAACCACTGAGACTGCCTTTTCCCTCTTTAATACATGTAATATGAGCAGACCTCTTGCAGTACACGAAGGGTTTTAAGAACTCAGGAGAAGGAAGGGTTAAAGGTTGTCAGCCTCTGGAATGCCTGCTTTTGTTGTGTTTTTTTTTCTTTCCTGCAACTTTTCGTGCTCGCTCGCTCCCTCAGTCCCTCAAGGTGTGAAGGCAGTGCGCGCTGCCTTGAGCCGCTGGGCTGGTCACGCTAGTGCGTCGCGGCGCGTTAGTCACCAGAGCCGCGGCGCTAGAGAGCGGCGGGGCTGGAGGAGTGCTCAGATCCGGGAGCGTGTCTGGGCTCTGGCTTGTGGGTGACGACAGCAGCTCGCTCTCTCTCTCTCTCTCCCACTGACTCACTGACTCGCTCGCTTGCTCGCTCACTCCTGCTCGCTTCCCCTGCGTCTCTGTTGGCTGTTGGCATTCTGGAAGTCAGAGTGGGAGAAAGAGATGCTGGCAGCCTAGTGTGGGATCGGCAAAAAATGTTGAGAAGGACCAGCGTGGAGTCTCAAATTTGAGGACAGGAAAATATTGTCAACAATTTCTCAGTATGTTCTCCAGGAGTGGAATTTAATTACCAGCTCCATCAGTGGTGTTACAAAAGTTTGCCAGTGTTTCATTTAAATTCGTTTTCATTTAATTTTATTTCCACTTCTTCCGTGGAAGTTGAAGGCATCGGGCACCGGTCTGGATTTTTTTTCGGTGGGGGGTGTTTGGAAAAGATTCTTGGGGGGGGGATTTGTCCCCTTTGAGGTTTTTTTTTTAAAAAATTTATTTCTGGACTCAGTTCCTTCTCTTGACTGAGGATGACGGAGGTCGTGGTGGCCGACTGCAATCTGAACTCTGTGTGCGAGAGGCTGGAGAGCTGCTGTGTGGAGAACAGTATCGGAGAGCCGCAGTCCAAGAGACAGTCCAACACTGGAGCCAAGCTATGGGGACGCGTGCGGAGCAAGCTCCTCAGACAAAAGGTCCATCATTTTACCCCCAGAACAGCTTCAGCACCTATTCGAAAGGTTCCCCTCCGTGTTGGTCAGCAAGTGAGAGTTGCTGTCTACTGTTTTGTGCCGCTGACAAGGTGGAAGCACAAGGCATTTGTTGCGTTTATAAAACTACCTATTGACTGGAGGTTCATTTACAGAGGGAGTTTCTGGGCTTGCCTTTAATTTAGAAGCTGATAAAAGGCGTCGGTGAATATCTTAAACTGCAGCTTATTTTTATTAAATCATTTCTCACCGAAACAAGGCAGCACAGTGCCGGCACCGAGAGTCAGTGTAGCTGTAATGGTGTCAAGGGAACTGACAGTAAAACTAACGCGTTACTCAGGAATTCCATTCAGCTTGACAGAAATAAAGAAAAGGCAGGATGCTGGCTTTTATTTTTTTGTTCTGTTTATTCTGAATTTATATCATTGCTGATATGCTTATTGTCATAATCTGCATCTTTCTTTACTTTGCTGTAGTGTTTGTTATTATAGGGATAATTTAATGAAACATTCCTTGCTAATGACTGCAATTACTGGCACTCATTGCCTGGTTGACCTTCGGCAGGGCTGAAACTGAGAAACTGATTGCCACATTTCAAACTTTTCTGTGCTCTAAGGTGCAGTAGTTGTAGAAAGCATATACTTTAGTGCCTACCTAGCTGAGGCAGCAGAGTTGCGAGAAGAATGAGTTAATTGTCGTTCAGCATATCTGAAAGTTTGGAAAGGTTCGTTTATCAAAAGCAATGGAAAAATGTTTTAAAGTAGCCTGTGTTTTAGATCAAGAAATCCTGAACAATTTTGTGCACGGTGTTGCGAAATATACGTTAATTTAGTGATTGCTGTTTTTGGTGAATAGTGCTTGCCAATTCCTTTTCAATTCTAGGTGTCCTGTATATACAGGATATACAGGGTGTGTGAATATATTCAGAATTTGCACAAAAATGTATATATAATATAGTGGGGTAAAAAAAGTGCACATTTTCCTTTCAAACAGATCCATAGGAAATACTAAGCAGAAACAAACTGAATTACTGTTGGTTGGTTGTGGATTTATTCAGATACCTTTCATTCAAAACTGACCAAAGGTAGGCCTGATGTCCGTAAGACTGAGGACAGTGCCCTTGAGCCTGGAGCACGCCTCTGGGATATGAGCTGCGCATTGCAATGCGATCAATACAGTAAAGCCAGCTATTCTAAACTTTGATCCCCCCGTTAGCGTCTTCATAAAGACGAGATAGTCATGGAGATGTGCATAGCTAGTCAGCCCAGTCAGGAGTTTGATTGACCTTGCTTTAGTACTTGGAATTGAGCAGTGATCTCATTTTTCCTGTTCCTTAATTTCTTGTCTACCTCTGCCCACAGAAGTGATGATGCTCTAAGTGTTGGCGGCACAGTTGCATGTGGTGGTGGTGGGGGGGGGACCAAGCATTTACCCCCCCCGCCCCCACTTTCACGCTCCACATGAAGGGGCACGCGAACGCTCGCATGCTTGCATTGTTTGTGTTGCTCATCTGTTTCAAATGGGGGTTGCGCTGTCTGTTCTGGACAAGTCTGGAGGTGGTGAATGATTGCTAGGTTCCGGTTTTCTGCACCAAGAAATTAGATATATATATTTTTTAATTGCATAGTATTTACTTACATAAAAAATAGACTTCATTAATGGTAGATATGAATCTCATTATATTTTTTTATCTGAGTTTTTAATGTGTTGTTATCCTTTTAAAGGCAGGTATCTTGTTATTGTCATTAACCTAGACAATAAGTAAAGGCTTGTTTTGATACGCCGTAGACTGTCAGTCTATGGTTCTCCAATGGGATAGGCCACAGTACTGTACCCTGATATAAACCAGACTAGTGAAGTTATTTACGATACAGGTAGGTTACAGCACCGTTATCACTGTGTTCCATCTCTCAGCATATTGCAGCACATAAACAAAAAATGTAGTATTCTTTCTGCTCTTGATCACTCTGGCTTTGAGTTACCAGAGTGAAGCCTTTAAAAACCCCACATGCCAGCCATTTAACAATTTAGCACGATATCAGATTTGAACCAACTCTTATTATGCTAAACACTTCCACGCAAAACTCATGCTTTATATACGTAAACAAACGTTGGCGGATGCCAGAAATCAAGATGATGGATTTCAGCCTGCTTTTATTATTTTAAGTATTTGCAATAGCATCCTTCGCTGACCTGCGTTAGGTACTCTTTCACTGTTACTGCCTGTGACTGGAAATCAGTCCTGCTGTTTCCTTTCAAGGTGATTACAACAAAAGCTGACTTCAGGATTGCATTTTAAGAATGTGAATTTAGACAGTTTTGCATATATTGGAAACATAGAAACTAAAATAATTTAACTGGTAACTCAATGTCCTTTTTCTTATGCAGGAAAGCAGTTGCTATTACTGTTACATCAGACATCATGTACAGAATGTCAGCATTCATTTTACAAACTATCCAAACAGTATTTCAGCAGCAGACCTGTATTTTCTTGCACGTCGTCTTCAGAAGAGATCAGAAAGATTTGGAAATGCTATCTTCTAGCTCGACACATGTCACCCAGTTTTGGATTGTTTCTATGGCTGTTCGGTGTAGCTCCTAGACTTACTGCATCACTAGGCTGTACAACTGAACTGCAGATTTGCTTCAGTTGTGCCGACTTTCAGTCAGTGGCAGCTGGTTTACTTTAGAAATCCAAACCGGCTTCTTTTTCTGAGCATGTCAGTCTGCGTGGCGGAAAAAAAAAGATGTCAGTCAGATATGCCTTAGAAGTGCATCTTGAGAAAACTTGCATTCCCCGCTAAATGCGTTAATGGCCTGGTAATTGCAGTGATGCTTCCAGCGTATATAAATATTCCTGTACATTACCAGCCAGGAGGTCAGTTGAGGATTGCAAGAGAACTGCAAGATAACAGTGTGGGAAGGGGGTAGCGGAGGTGATGTTTCCTGGAAAATGAGAATCATACCTCTTTCATTCAGTGGATGCCACACGTGGACTCCATGGTAATATAATTAGTGACCCACCTCTGCTGGCGGATTCAGAAATGGGAACGTCTGTCCAGAATAATAGCTTGATTGTTTCAGTGTGCAAAAGGGCCACACACAGCTGATATTACCCTTCATGCTAAGTGTCTGCGAGTCCTGCGGTCAGCGCTGCATCCTTCAGGGGGAACACACTCGCAGGCCTGAGCGAAATAGAGAACAGATCTGAGAATAGCGGTGTTGAGAGAGGTCAAAAGAGAACGTTTTGCCGAATTTGCTCATTACATCCTGGCCTCATTTGCGATGGGGGTGTTGTTTGTCTTATCTTTAAGGGATGACAAAATGTCCAAAAAGCAACATCATGATCATCACACGAATATCACTTAAATCTGTGTTGGGATGTCTAAGTTGTTCCAGCAAACGGAAAAGATCAGTTTCTCAGAGTACTGCGAGAGAACTACTGAAGGCCTTCAAAACTGTGATCGCTACTGCAACAATATTTCTCACAGGTGTGGGTGTATGTGAGCGCATTTTTCATTTTTGTATTTCTGTGACATGTACCATATTTATATAGACATAATGGGTACCTTGTGTATGCATTTCATTTTCCCGGAAATAGATCTAAAAAAAGAGAGCCTTTTGTTTAAGGTTAATATCCTGTCGCAGCACATTATTTTTATGTTGTCCATCATATCCTGTTTTACAGTTCATTTGCAGCAGAATCCCACTTCAGACTTTTGAGCTTTGACAAACTCACTGTTTCCAAAAAAGATCTTAGTGCCTCAAAACTAATCTGTACATGTGGTGCATTTTAATGACAGAAATCTGTCAACCTCTTCCTTGCAACAGAAATAAGCTACATTTTCATTCAGAAATGTAGATTAAGCTACAGCAGAGTCTGATTAATCCCTAATCTTTCAGAATCTTTTATTGTACTCAGGTTCTTTAATCAGTAAGATCCGTAATGGCAAATGCATTCCATATGCACATTCTCAAGATACTGTTTTACATTTTAAACTCTGGACCTTCTCCTGTTTCACTGAGGCAGACCTTAAAACTGCTGGAAGGTCCTCAGCACAGGCTTCATGGTTACTGCCTGCTCTTTCATTGACCTGTCTGTGTCTTTCTTATTCTAAAGCAAAAATAATTTAGGAAAGAACTCTGTTTTGTGCTGCTGGTACTGTAGATAACGATTTGTAACACAATGTAGAATTGTCACTGGGAGCTTGTTGTTCTCCTTGGACATTTTCCATTCTAGTTTTTATGTTAATTTCATGTAGACAATGGAGCCACTCTTTAAAGCAAATGGCTGCCACATGCGCTTTGAATATACTGTTTTAATTTAGTGTAACATAAGCCCATCAAAGTGCACTGAATGACCCACAGCTGTGTTGTAAAGACTGTTGTTGCCCTTACAGGCAAAGTCTATTCTCATGCTGCGCCAAGTTTTATCAGTTTACCAAGCTGCCTATGGTATGCGCAGATGATCTTCTTGCAGGTACTTTATAGTGCTTAGGAGTAAGCAGGCTGTCCGTCTCCAACAGCTGGGACTTGGAATTTCTGCAGGGTGGTTAAGGCACTTTGTGAGGGAAAGAGCTATATAGGTCCTGTTTGGGCCAAGCTGCTTATCTTGGCTGGGAACCCTCAGTGAGCTCTGTATGGGCTTCCGATCTGCAGTAGGCAGCAGGGGGGCCTTCATCTGGTTTTTGTTCTCCTCACTCAGTCCCTGGCAGACATGCTAAAATACATCTCGCCAGCAGCAACAGTTACAAATGTTACATATTTGGAAAGTAATCATTGAACCCGCTTCTACCTGTTACCACTCTTCTCTGGAGCCACTGTGGAGTTAATAATTAAGTTAGATCCAAAGGTGTTTGTTCGTTTGGCAGTAGGAGAAGCTTCATAGGATCCCCATGTGGTGCAAAAAGCAAAGCATGGTCAGTAAGTACAGTGAAAACCCTGCACACTCCCAGATAGCCTCTGGAGAGTCATTCATATTATTCTGTTACATCAGCCTTTTGGCTGTACATCCTGATAAGGCTGTTGTGCAGCCAAAACTTTGATGTGTTTTAGGCAAAATGAAGAGCAGTGGAGAGCAGCAGAGAAAGTGCAAGCCCTTCATGGGATTGTTTTCCAAATTTAAATGTTGATTTAAAAGTGGCATGTTCAACTTCTGAGTATTCTGAGTTTCTCCTGTTTCTCTTTAACTACTGTAGCACAGATTGATAGGCTTCAGGGGCAGAAGATCATACTGTAGGTTCAGTGCATTCCGGTGCTTTTCATTTGATCCTGACTGAAAGATACCTTTGTCTGTCGTTCAGGTGACTGGTTTACTCTAAGTGATACCTGTGCTTGCATGCCTAGTATCCTTATTGGTCTTTTGCACAATTACTCCGATAACGAGAACAGTCATTATCTCCACTTTTAGTTTAACTTGCCATCTGTGATCAGAAGAAATTGACATTGCACATCTTTTTGGACACCTTCTTCAGGTGTCCTGGTCAGGTGTCCTTCTTCACCTGAAGAAGGCTCCACGGCCGAAACGTTGTGTTCTCTTTCTTCTTTTTTTCAGCATGGAATAAACCTATTACTTGTTCCTTTGCAGCCTACACATGCTGACGCAGCTCCCCACCTGAACTATTTTTTCTCGTTTGTCTGTTTGTTGTATTACCCTGAGTAACTGTGGTTAAAAGAAATGTTATAGCACTATTGTGAAATGCCTATTTAATAGGGAGTTTGTGGTCATGACTTAAATTCGCTACCTCAGCAAGAAAAAAAAAATGAATTCAGGTTTTTTTAGGTGGATGGATATTTAATTCTCTGGAGGGGGCTAAGAAGTTATGGAAGTTGCGTTTGTGGGGTTTGTTCGTTTTGACCTAGATTTTCAATCATTTTTCTGAATGTGAATTTGGAGTAATGTATCTAGAAAAACATTGTCAGAGCCATGGAGAAAGGATTGCTGGGCCTTTGTCCTCAGCAGAGCTGTTGACGTTGTAGTGATTTGCAGATGTTCTTAGGATTTACCTCCCAGAGTGAAAGCCTGGCCATTATCTCTACTGGATCAAGGGCAAGAATTTGCATAGGCCCTGTTGTTACAGAATTAGTAGCTCTCTGCGCAGCTCAGCTGCCATAGTCTTACAATACCGCAGGTGAAACGGGCAGCACCTCAAAGTAAAAGAAGAAATACCACAATGAATGAACGAACGAACGGAAGTAGAACAACAATATGATAGCCCGTGTCTTAAAAGATTGCATTTGCAAGGGTGATGGCATTTAATACAGGTCATAATTCATCTGTATGTCATATTCTTATCACCCAGCTAATAAGGGAGGAGATGTCTTTAGCCTGAGTTCTTGTTTTAGCCAGGGGATTAACATTTATCTTGGGACTGAGTTAGACATTGCTTTCGGCTTGATGCGAGTACCCTTCTCTAGCCCAGCTGTCTGGAACAGTGCTCGGCCTTAAAATACCTCTGCGTCTCCAGTTGGCTGCCTGTGCTGCTGTTACGAGCTCCAGAAACATTGCTGTGATGTTTCTAAGGTCACAGACTTGGGGGTTTCTCCCCCCTTCCCCCCCAAACTGTGCTTTCATGTACCCTTATGAGGGGCGGTAAGCCGGTGGCACTGTGGTGCCACCTCACTGCTCTGGAGCCCTGGCTTCAGTCTGGGACCTGGGCTGCTGTCTGCGTGGAGTTTGAAAATTCTCCCAGTTTTCTTGTGGGTTTTGACATACTCTTAATTGGCTTCAGGGAAAACTGGCCCTGGTGTGAGTGTGTGCCCTGCGATGGACTGGCGTCCTGCCCAGGGTGTACCCTGCCTTGTACCCCTTTCCTTGCCAAAATGGGGTCTGACTCTCCAGAGGCCCTATATAGGATAAAGCGGTTCGAAAATGAATGGATGGAAGTATATGACATCATTTAAGGGAAATTATATGAACATACTGCGTGTGCTGTGTTACAACGGGATCCAGTGTTGCCATAGAAACAATTGAGGTTCAGGCAAATCTGTATTTGACTGTGGGGAGAGGAATGTATGTTTTGCTGCTCATGTAAGTCTTTCCTTTTCAAGGGGGAGGTTAGCACTCTCCCAGCAGAATTCAGAAATCTGTTCACTAGGGCAGATGTGGGGTGAAATGCAGATGTGTGGTCTTCCCCTCACGTCAACATCTGGCCTCCCAGGTTACGCACGGAGAACTGCATGTTCCGTTTCCCTCCCGAAAACTCGCTGGCCGTACGATTGTCATGGAGAATCTTTGCTGCCAGGAGGAAATGAGCTGAAGCGTGCAGCACCCCTGCTTGTGGAGATTACTGAGGAAAACGGAACATTCCACAGGCCCCTGCTAATATGGGAGGCCGTTAATGTGGGGGCACAGCCACTTTAACCAGGTCTGGGCAGTATGCAGTTAAAATTATCAGATGTCAGAATCCCGGAAATCTAATAATGAGAAAAAAAGTTATATCTCCAGTTCCCAGGGATTTTATATATAGCCTGACTTGTCTGGGAATTCCATTTCTGATGGAAATCAGGGTCGTCTTTACACTGCAGTGCAAAAATAACCCAGATTTGCATACTTTTTGAGTGAAGATCTTGAAGTGTCCCGGTTTTCTTGGCTGGAGCTCAGAGGCTACATTAATTAGGACTAAGATGTTTGGACATGGGACATCTGGACAGGTGCTGGTATAAAAAAAAACTTGTCTAGTTTAGAGAGCTTTGGCACAGATCACAAACAACATTCTTGTCCTGGTAAACAAAACCTACTTTCCTTGGAGCTGAGTGATTAAAGAAACTACTCTAATAACAGACGCATTAGGAAGGTATGAAGAACAAGAGGGTAGTTGGTCTACCGATTTGATTTCACTTCAGTGTGAAAACTTACCACCCAGCTATATCCATAGCAAGCATAAATGTTTAAATTATTTTGAAGTACTTTTTGTATTCATTAAATTCATTTTCGAGCTCCATTTCAGGGGAAAAAAACCCCAGAAACCCAGAAACCGTTTGATTTAAGTCAGCCTTAATTTAGTTTGCTGTGCTCAGTTTAACAGGACCACACTGCACAATCACACAACTCCTTGTGTTTTGAACACTAGCGATGCAAGGATCTGCTAAACGTGCTCAGTTCTCATCAGGAGCCCTGTATTTGAAGATGTGAGTTTGTCTGTGAAAGGAATGAGACGTGTCTGTCTTGTCTAAAAAATCTTTATAATACTGCAAAATCATTTTCTGAATATTGCAATAATGAGTCCTTTGGTAGACCTTTTCCAGAGAAAGATGACACGCGCGGTTAACATCTCCATGCACATAAAATACTAGAATACTAGAAACCCTGGAAACTGATAGTTTCTTCTGTCTTACAGCTGGACCCTCAGACAGTACAGTCCAAGAACTGGCACATGGATGTGATAGAGATGAATGGGGTAGGAACAGTTTCCTGTTCCCTAGTGCTCTACAGTATGCTGTCTGCTTCAAGTGAATCCTACCCTTTATTTTTAGAGTTCATTGCAAACTAAAGATATTTATTTTTCTTTATACTGCCCAAATTTAGGCATGTATACTGTTCTTAAAGTGAGTATTAAGAAGACATAATAAAGTTGAAGCTAAGTTACATAAATTAAATCCTGTTTTTAGTACAAATTCATGGAAACATTATCATGTACATTTGCGTGTTAAGATGAAACCCTGTATTCCTGTGACTACGGTCTCTGTCCTTCAGATCAAAGTGGAGTTTTCAATGAAGTTTACAAGTCGAGATCTGAGTTTGAAGAGAACGCCATCGAAGAAACAGAGTGGGGTGTTTGGAGTTAAAATCAGCGTGGTTACAAAGTAAGCCATTCCGATACTCTTCCACAGAAAATAAGTCATTTATTATTTATCTGTGTAATTCCTATTTAACTTCAGTGTTAATTTCAGTAAGTTGTTTGCACAGGGCCGCATTGCATATGTGAAGATCTGCACCGCAGCATTACGAGCTCCTTATTATCCTGGAAAATGAAATGAACAAGAAATAAACAGGGATAAGGTGCTAAAGAGTACAGGTCAGGAGAAGGTTACGTGGCCCTTTGAGTCCAGTGAAGTCTATGAGTAAACAGTGGCGTGTTTTGAATATGAAGGTTCTTTTGAAAAAAAATTAGATATGTTCCTTTTAATTAATCAAAAAGCCATATTATCTTCAGGGAGAGAATATGCTTCCAAGGCATTATACCTACTGTATACTGTATATGGTGCTAAAGAAAGGGTTTTGCTATCAAGACCAATTTTTTTTACTCTGCACATTTCTCAAATTGTCCAGTTTCTGTTTTTTAAAAAAGAGGTATTTAAGATCTTGTCTGTTTTTCCGTTCTCCCCAGACGGGAGCGCTCCAAGGTGCCTTTCATCGTGCGCCAGTGCATCGAGGAGGTGGAGAAGAGGGGGATCGAGGAGGTTGGCATCTATAGGATTTCTGGGGTGGCAACGGATATCCAGGCTTTGAAAGCAGTATTTGACACAAGTAAGTGAATATCACGCATCTAACTAGGAATTCGGTCGCAGTCCAGGTTATTACGGTGGGGATTAATTCCACACATGATTCCCTTTTAAAGTTTAAAGATATTATTTACCTTCAGTTTCCAGATACTACAGTTTATACCACTACTTCTTGTGGAAGAGTCAGGTAGGCCTCTAACAGAAGACCTTTCCTCCTTCTGCAATGACGGGTTTGTGGGAAAAGAATGATGGTTACCGAGGATGGCTTCTGTCAGCTGCAGAGGGTTATGCCATTCTCTGAGTCAAAAAAAAAGGGCAAGCAGTCACGGACTCCACACGCCCGGGAGATTGAGACAAATAGATTTTCTAAGCTGCTGTGATGCATTGGCTTTTTTCCCTCGGTATCCATCTTTTACTCGTATGCCGTACGGGGAGGTAGAATTTACTTTTAGAAATGCATTTAAAAAACTGAGCGAAAGTGACTCACCATGTAGCCTTTCTTGTCAGTGAGCAGGGTTATAAAAGGCTTTTATAAGGTCTTGCAATGCCACCGACAAGACTGGTAAAAGCAATTAAGGGAGTCAGTCTGGCAGTGGCGCATTGATTGAAAGGAGCTCCATGTTATTAATCCACCTTTCCCTGTGCAGCACTGTGCATTAATGCATGTAACTCTTCCCTTAGATACCAAAGACATCCTGGTGATGCTGAGTGATATGGACATCAACGCCATAGCCGGAACTTTGAAACTGTACTTCCGGGAGCTGCCAGAGCCACTGCTCACAGACAGACTCTACCTGGCTTTCATGGAAGGAATAGGTACAGTATGCACAGCTGACTGCACAGCACTTTCTGTACATAGTGTATTTCTGGCCACTCTAGTGAAAGCGCTTTACAGGTAATGGGGACCCCCTTCCACCTACACTAGTGTGCAGCCCCCACCTAGATGATGTCACAGCAGCTAAAGTGCGCCAGTACGCTCCCCACACGCCAGCTCTCCGTGGGGGGGAGAGCAGAGTGATGAAGCCAGTCCAGAGAGGGGGATTATTAGGAGGCCATGATTGGTAAAGGCCAGGGGGAAATCTGGCCAGGCACTGGGGTAACACCCTAAGGCAACGTGCAGCATGAGAAATGTCCTGTGTGATCTGGCATTGATTCCCGAGAGCACGCAGGGTTGGCTGTTTTGGCTCTGGGAAGAACTGGGGGCATTCCAGATGCCGGGAGGTTGCCAGACCGGAGCGTGGGTGAGGAAGCGCGAGTATGAAAGCCGGAGATAAAGGAAGAGTGTAAGCCCAGAGCTGGGGCTTGTGAATAACCCCTGCCTGTTTCCGTCCGCACAGCTCTGTCCGACCCGGCCGCGAAGGAGAATTGCATGATGCACCTCCTGCGATCCCTCCCCGACCCCAACCTCATCACCTTCCTGACCCTGCTGGAGCACCTCAAGAGGTAAGGAGCCGGAGCCCCAGAACAACTGGGGCTGAGCTGGGCACCCTGAAAACCAGAGATCGATCTCTTTAGCTGGGTTTTTTTAGAGGAACACATTACAGTGACATCAGCGTCTGCTGTGCTTTATGTGACTCTCAGACCTCAACTTCCTGTGGAATTTATGCCATTGTTTGTGTTTCGTGGAGATTGTGAAGATTACTGCCCAGTTGCAACCATTAGGTCAGTTTAATCTGTCCTCAAGTCTAAGCTACATTTCTGCACCAGTGGATCTCTTTCACTGCCTCAGACACACGCACAAAAACCCCTGCTATCACAAGGTTCCCTGTCTCAGTGTCAGACATGCTGTACAGAGGACTGACTACTTCATGAGGTTACAGAGATCAGACAATATTGCCATAAAGCTTGCCGTAGCCGAACCAAAGACTTCTTGTTGCAATTTAGATGAAGAAGAAATCTGTAATAGAGACTTTTAAAATATTCAAGCAGGGAGCTGCGTCCGGATGCGCAGGCTGCAAAGGAACAAGTAAAAGGTTTATTCCGTGCTGACGAGAGAAGAGAAACACAAAGTTTCGGCTGTGGAGCCTTCTTCGGGCTATTAAGATATTTCTGCCTGTAATTTTAAAGGCATGTCCTTCTGTTTTGGCTCTTGGAGTGTTTGCTAAAGGCATCGCACTGGAAAAACTGAGTGGCTGTAGATGGAAAAGCCATTAGCTTACACGGCCTGCGAATCTACTAGTGTGCTCCCACGTCTGGGGGAGGGGGGAGTAACTTTCACATGTTAATTGATCCCGAGCACAATTTACTGTACTGTTGCAGCAAAGATTAGCAACAAATTGTGGATTTTTCTTCTTCTGTCTGAAATGATTACCTTTCACCAAGCAACATATTTTACCACTTTATTACAGCCTAAGTGTAGGCGTGTTGGGATAAAATAAAAGGCACAGGGCTCATGCCAGTGCTGATGGAGTACAAAATTAACAGTTGTAATGCTTGTGAATGCCAGGGTGATATTAGGAGGTGATAAGATTTTAGAATACAACATTCAGTACTTACGCGAAATATTGAAATGCATTTCAAAACATTAAATAAAAGAAAGGCTTAATTATTAACGTTAGAAAGAACCCCACAGTTTCATCACAATCTACACATTCCTGTGCTGATCCTGTGTACAGTACAGTCCTGACAACAGCTTGTATGGATAAAGTAAAGCTGAAAGGTGATGGTAGCAGAGTGTATGGTGGTTCTTTATTTGATTTGTCCACGACATTTGGATTCCCTTTGGTATTTCCATCATAGTATTTTCCAGTGGTTCGTTTAGAGTGGGGAAAAAAAATCAGCGTGTCGTGAACTTAAACTGTACCCATCAGGCCTGTGGTTTGTTTGAAGCATATGGTTGCCAGCCGTGTAAATCCTTATAAACTGTAAAAAAAAGAACCTGAAAGAAGGGAAAAAAATACTAAAAAGCTTCCTCAGAGGACTGGCCAGCGTTCAAAAGTTTTTTCTAGATAGTGGAAATATTAACACCTGTTTTCAACACATCTCGAAGGCGCAGCAAATAGGGATAGAAACATCCTGATTCTGATCACGTTAGGTTCAACCAGATCTGAGAAAAGCCTTGATAATCAGGCTCCATATTTGAGCTGTGAGCAGGATGGCACCACCTCCTGGTGAACTTAAGAATGACAGAAGAGAAAAGACTGCAGAGTAGGACAAGGGATACTTTCATTGAAAATGGCAGGTTTTTTAAGAACAGAAAAAAGAAGCCTGAAGTCACTTGAACAACAGTGATGACGTGCAGCTAGCATTTTCCTCCCTCACCTCACATGAGCCGGGGTGACCTGTGACTTTGCTCGTGTGCGTGGTGAGTAGCTGGCGCCCCGCTGTAGATGACAAGTTTTATTAACTGGGCTGAACATGTGCAGCTTCCACATGGCATGAAGTCATGTCTGCAGGAGTGGGCCTGGCTGACGGGAGAGCCCTTGGCCGCTGATTTTGAGAAGCCGCGGAGAGGGAGATCAGAGAGGTGTCATGGGTGGAGAGGCTTTATAAAAATAAAAAGGCGCTCTCAAACATGTCAGGCCTGTTGGACCCTGCTTTCCTCTGCTCTTTTTCACATCTGTTGATACTTAACTTTTCCTCAGAGGGGAGAGAGTGGTGGAATCAAGCCTTTGTGCCAGCAGGTTATGACACACGGTGTGAATGCAGGAGCAGCTGCCCTGACGTCAACGTGCGAGTCTTTCGAAGGGTCAGTCCGCAGCGAAGGCAGTTTCCTCAAGCCAAGCGAGCAATCGTTTTCGAAGAGGCTGGGGTCTACCAGGGGAAACTGCATCAGCAGAGAGCAGCACAAACAGCGGTATCCATGAAGCAGAACTGCAGGGTGCTTTGCTGTTGAAAAATGTTAAAAAGCTTGTGGCCACGAATGCAGCTGACCAATCAAGTACAACAAACGCACCTGTGACTCAGATCAACACACCACATGGGATCAGGGGCGTTCAGACGTTTCCTGCATTAGCTGGTTGCACAAATTCAAAATATATTTCCAAAATATAAGGGAAGAAAATTGATCATAGCTCACTGCAGGAAATTTTAAACTATGTGATAATGACATATTTTTTCTTATGTCTTATGTCACAGTTAACAGATGTGTCTTCAGAACAGTGATTTCTTTTGTGGCAGGATCAAACTCCATATATATCAGAAATAATCTCCTCAACTCTTATCAGCAGTTGTGTAAATGCTAAAATGGCTGGCAACTATGGGAACTCCCACTGCACTCCTCTTCACAATACAGTGCAAAACAAAAGGGTCTGCATGAAAGGGCAGAGGTACAGATCTTTGCAAACTGCTTTGTATGTGGGGAATGACAATGTGGGGCAATTTTAACGTTCATTAATTGTGGTGATTTACACATAGCCGTGTGGTTTATCTGTTTTTTTCAAACCAGAGCTTGCCGTTTTATGAGCAGTTATTGGATGCACATGGTGTTGTAGGCTGTGTGATGAGTATTCTGGTTAAAGGTTTTGTGTACATAGTGGTATTAATTGTTTGATAATGTACTTTTTATTATTAGCAGCTTGGAATGAGAAAGTTTTCATTGGGCTACACACAGATGGTTGTCTAGGCCCTGTTCAGTTTGCAGTCTCAGTTCTCTTAAAATTGACTCTGTCCCTCAAAGCCTGCTCGCTGTTTGTCTTTGTACTGAACAAATGGCACCTCGTGAGCCTGTGTGACAAAGATGCCTTTGCCCTGTTGACACACACATGTGCACGGAGAGCCCAGAGTGCCTGGGCCACCTGTGAGCCAGCTTGTCTCTCCAAGCCTGGTGAATCTGATGAAAGAAAAGAGCAAGAACAGTTTCTGAAGGCAGTATACATCCTCTGATAATATTATGGTTGTTTAATTAAGCAAGAGAGTCACAGGTGTTATTGCAGGTTACAAGCCCTTGGCAAATACTACAGTACTGCTGTAGGAAGGTTGTAAGATTTATGCCTCTGAGAACTCATTATGAACTCGTTGCTTGGGAAATAAGGGAAAACTAATCAAGAGCAAAGACATCATTTAGTCCAAAGTGAGTCTGGAGAGAGGAGAAAGTGCACCTGCTGTGTTTTCAGCACAGGACTTGTGTTGGAGAGATGCTTAACACCGGCCCTTTATCTCCACAGAGTTGCCGAGAAGGAACCCATCAATAAA
The DNA here is from genome assembly GCF_055471065.1 of Atractosteus spatula. NCBI lineage: Eukaryota > Metazoa > Chordata > Actinopteri > Semionotiformes > Lepisosteidae > Atractosteus > Atractosteus spatula. The sequence continues at coordinate 4,324,947 of NC_142732.1, read as the reverse complement.
ATGTCCCTTCATAACCTCGCCACTGTCTTTGGCCCCACACTGCTGAGGCCCTCAGAAGTAGAGACCAAGGGACACATCAACCTGGCCTCGGATATCTGGTCCCATGATGTTATGGCGCAGGTAGGACTGGGTCTGACTATGAAAGTGGAAAGGGGGACACATTTATTCTAGGTACTGGCGATGGTGTCTGCTTATTTTTTACTCTCCATTCAGACCCTGTCAATGGAGGCTCTGACACCAGGTTAAAGTACATCAGTCTTGGTGGCTCTTACAGCTGTGTCCTGGCAGCACGGCTCTTCAGCCTTGCAAACCTGACAGAGCGATGAGCTCCAGCACCACAGCTGGCAGCCGCGTCAGGACACGCCACTGTATCAACCATTTAATAAATAACGCTTCTATAGACATACTGTATGTTCTTAAATTTGCATGGCCTTCAAATCAAACCGCAAGTGCCTCATGGTAAAAAAAAAACATTGGATTTCCTGTGTCGTATTATGGTTGCGCACTGTTCAGTTAAGTCGGCAACCACTTTCACATGAATGAATTTTTTCCACCGTTGGCTTGTGTCACCGCTTGCCCTCTGCTTATGTCAGAAGCTCTCGTGAGTCGTGGGAAAAGGACCCAGCTAGCCTTGTCTAGCGGCCTGGCACTACACAACACCATGTCCTTCCCAGACCTCCCCACACTGTCACTATAGAACTCAGTAGGAGATCTAAACACATGGATTCTGTACCTCAGATTGTGTCACTGGTGGGCGAGGGGCCGATGTGTGACATTGAGGACTGAGCGGGGGGATCAGTTCTCTACAAGTATCTTTTCAATATACACACCAGTGTTGTTCCTGAATTATTTTAAGTGAGAACTCCAGATGGTGTGTACTGGTTTTATGAGATTTCCGCAGTGCTTGTCGTAAGAAATAAATTGTCCTTGCCAACTTTACATTGGCAATTGGAAGTTCAGTGGGAAAAAAAAAAAGACATTAAGGAATTAGGAACCGTCAAGTCACTGTCAAGGAGTGTTGAATACAAAACATTCTCAATTAAATATTCATCTTTAGCTCGTAACGTTTTGAAACTGTATGGTTGTCGGAAAATGAGAATTCCTAACCAGGCACGTGTTGCTCCGAATGCTGTATTATGTGCCTCAGGATCTGTGGTCCTCACATTGTCAATGTTGTGTCAGTGGATATAAGGGGGATTGCGTTTAGACCTGAAAACAGGGGACATTTCTTTACACAAAAGGTTGTGGGTGTATGTAACAAGCCTGCCCACCCTCTGATCACTCACTTCCGAACGGCTTCCTTGAGTTTGTAGCTTCTCTGATCTTGGTTTCCTCTCCCCGACGCAGGTCCAAGTCCTCCTGTACTACCTTCAGCACCCTCCCATTTCCATCTCCGAGCTGAAGCGCAACACGCTGTACTTCTCCACCGACGTGTAGACTGGGAAGAGCCAGAGCGCCCCCTGGCCTCCGGCTCGCAGAGGCGCGTCCACGCCACCCACCCATCCTCTTGTGTCCCGGTCCAGTGAGAGAAGAGGGAAGACGACGTCCAGAGGAACCAGCACTGCGCTCTCTCGGCATTTCATTCGTCTTGTGTGTTTTGTATTTCAAAAGGACTGTTCCCTGTCCCATCTGCTGACCCGATAGCAGGGGACGGTCCACTTCCCCGCCTGGCAGATGATCACTTTTGCATCTGTTCCTCCTCGTTTGGGGTGCCCCCTCCACCCCCCCACCCCCCTCGAAGAGCAGGTCAGGGAACTCGCGCCGAGATTTCAGTTGCTCTTTTCGGCCTTGGCTGCTGACGGCTTGCTGTCCGCTCTCCGTCCCACGTTCACGGTCAGTTTTAAAGTGGGGAGGGGTTCGAGTCCCCAGCACTGAGCTGTGGTCAGGCCACCGAACCGCCGGAGCATCGAGGCACGTGGAAACGACAACTAGGACTTGTTGTTTTCTTCTGTGGCAATGCCATCACACCTAAAACTGAGAAAGAATCTGCACCAGGCGTTGCTCACAGATCTGGTGAGGAGCGATCATGGTACTTTGTGATTGTTAGGAACACGGAGATATCGATAGTGCTTCAAGAATGTTCTGTTGCCGAGTTCACTTCAGAGGCATTCCAGAAATGGCATTTACATATTTTATAAATATTATTTGTTCAATGGTTTATTTTTTGCTTTGTGCATGTGATTGAGGAGGGCTGCGAGCTTTTGACTGTGTTCCGCAAGAGGACGAGGGTGACGTGATTTTACACCGTCACAGTTTCTGTTTCGGGGCACCTCAGAAGTGTCTCATTCATGTGCCACAGCCCTCCATAGTGTGAGTAAAAGCTGAATTTGCCCTATTTATTAAAAATATTAAGTGTGCCTGTACAACCCAGTACATATATAGAAATAATTTACAAAAACTTTTTTTTTCCTTTAAGTATGAGTCTGTTCGTTGTTTTGAGGTTCATCTTAAGGATATTGATGTTTTTTTATGTTAAATTTCTCATTTACATCAGTTGTTGGCTGAAATGTACTGTAATATGAATAATTGTGTGAAAATCCTTTTGACAATTGATTCCTTCTTTATGAAATTGACATAAGAAATGGAGATGTCATAAAAATAAAATATTGTACAAAGAATGAAAATAATTCCTTCTTTTAGGTCATTTCCATTGTACACCAGTGTACCACAGCATTCTAGTGTTACTATAGGAGGGTTAGTGTATTACTGGGATCCCCAATCCTAGTCCTGGTGACCCCCAAACTTGCTGGTTTTCACTGCATCTGAGCTCTTAAATTAATCCTTTTAAACCTTAATGGAATCAACTATTGGTTTAGTTAGAATCTGGGAAAGTTTTTTTTTCTATTTAATGACTGGAGATTGAAGAAACACATTTGTTAGAAGGCAACCACTTACAAGTCTAGAAACTGAAAAATGAGTTGAGTTTAAAGGCGTCATGTCTCTTAAGGGCTCAGATGCTCAGGTGGGACAGAAACCAGCAGGTGTGTAGGTCCCCAGGCCCAGGGCTGGGACACCCTGGTATAACTTGCCCTCACTGCATGTTCAGCTTATCAGTCAGGCTGCAGGCTTCCTGCATTGTCATCAATGAAACCCTGCAAGTTCAACTGTACTGTTATCAAGCCCACAACATATCTTAAGGTAAGCACTGTTAGATGAGTACTATTTGATATTTTTAATATAAGATAAAAGGAAATCAAAACCGTGTATTTTACATCCATGGGGAAAAAAAAATGAGTACATATTTACAGTAAGTCGATGTCGATGTGAACCTTTTTTTAGAAAAATAAATAAAACTGTACCAAACAGTGATATTCTGTGACATTCTTGGACTGGGGAATCTGAAGTATATTGTTTTTTGTATCTTTTCACTGTACCACATAATCATTACAAGCTACAGCTCCAGGGAGGAACCATGACGGAAGCTTCTTCTGTTGTTATTTAACATTGTTTTAACGTTTTGTACATCCAGTGTATAATAATAGACCACATCATGCTTCGGACTGTGGGTTTTTACTTTCTGTTTTTTGCAAGTCTATGAGAAAGGTGTAAGTAATGTGTTATAGACGGGCATCTTTTCAAACGCTACTTTGACAGGACAGTGCAGAGCATATTATAATTCGTAAAATGACATGACCAGTTCTTACCGGTGTAAAGACTTATTTCTAAAGTCTATTTATTGATTACTTACAAATTGCACATATATTTATGTTTCTATAACAAAATTAACTAGGCTCAACCAAATGTTCCTCTCATGTTTTTTTATAACTTATAGGAATTGCTTCATATTGAAAAGATGTGGAGTATAAATCAGTCCAGAACTCATAGTGAACACAGAGAACTGCTGGTCCTCAGCAGGAATACAGGCCACTCCCTCTGATGCTTCTCTTGTGCTCCAAGGATGGCCTGGCCAGCTCTACTGGAAAGCAACTGGTAACAAAAAGTCCTTCTGTCCGAAGCCCTGGACCTCAGCGCAGGTAATACTCGATTGCTGCTGAAAAGGCAGCAAAACCACCACATCCCAGCACTCCGGCCTTGAGCCCAGCTGTTTGCAGGAGGAAACAAAGAAAGAAGTTCAGTACCTGTCACCGGACTTAAAAAAAAAATCTTTGCTCTTAATAATCTCTAAAGCAATTTTCATTTTTGCCACTGCATTAGTTAACAAAAAATGTACCGTGCTCAGAACACGTGCCTCAATCCTTCAGCAGGAGAGAAAAGAAATGCGCGTGATAGTCTAAAAATCTGCACTATTTTGACAAGCCGTTTGTCAGAGGTGGCACACTGTCAGCTTTTCATGTGTGATCTCAGATTTCCTGTTATCACACCTTTCTCTTTGAATTTTCACTCCCTTGTCAACTCCATTTGTTCTTCATCTGTCAAAGCTATACCAAAGCTATTTTGTGGTCCTGAAATCCACCATTATCAATTTTTGCTTTCACTTGGCTTTCTGTTCTCAACATACTATAATATATGTAATGGGAAACTGCAAATTATTTTTTTTATCACAGACCACTAGCAATTTGGAATTGCCAGTTGTCTTGGGAGTGTGGAGTCTGTGTGACACAACTATCGCCCCTGTACTCACATGGGGGTAATAAAGAGATAAAGACAGGCACCTCCATCCTGATCTCCCATTGAGTCACTGAGACATTAGCAGATGCGGAGAACAGGACGTTCAGCACCAATTGTAAATGAGGTGCATCCCTCACTGATGTCACTGTAAGCCTGCAGATAGCTAGCAAGTCACAGGAGTCCCTACTGCACTAGGAGCCAAGCAAGCCCTGACCAATTGATCCAACCCTACTCCTGACAGCAGCCATCGTAATGTGCAACACTACCTTAGGAATCTCTCACAGTAGGCTGCTGACAAGACTAACGTCTAAACTCTTGTCTGGCTCTGACACAAAGTCGGGATCGGCTTAACCTGTGCTTGCAACCAGCGCCTTTACATGCTGAGCCACATCTGGTCATTTTGAAAGTGAGCTAACCTCTGAAGCCAATTGCCCCTCCAGTCACACAGCCGCTGAGAACAGCGTTCTTCCAGTCTGACTTCCCTCTGTGCTGAAAAGGAAAACCAATACAAGAACCTCAGGCTGAGGAACACCATAAATGTCATGTAACAAAACAATTCAGTTGATTAACCACAAGAGGGAGCTACGACACTGTTCTCAGTTAAACTGCTCAAGCCAGTGATACAGGATTAACAGTTAACAAACGCAGGCTTTCCCATCCTTAAACCCCTCTACTCCCAATCACTCCCTTCTCCACATCCTCCTTGTACTGGGAGCTGTATTTACTGAGGTCACGTCGGCACATTTGCTCAATGTTGTACACACCGCAATTTGTTCTGGAAATTGCTATGCAGAAAAGTTTTTAAAACGGTAAGAATACAGAGGAAACCGTGTAGTTTAAATCTGGGGCCTGCACAGAGGATGGATTGTCAAACTGAACCTGGGAAGCGATACCTACCGATTCTATTAAGCACTCAGTGCAGGAGAACATCGCCCCCACGATGGCAAAGTTCTTGGCGTAGGACATGCCTCTCTGCCCCATGTCCCTCAGCACTTCCCTCGCTGTCGGCGTCCTCAGGGGATCCTTGGGGTCAAACCCAACATTGGTGTCGATTCCTGCCGTGAAAACTCCAAAGGCTCCTCCCAGAACAAATCCTAGCCAGACAAAAAGACCAGCCTGCATAGAACACTCATTCCTCCCAGGGCTATGAACCTGCTTCGTATGGACGCCCGATTGTTATATTAATTTTTTCATAATGCTTGAATCTTATGCATCCATCACACATACCGATGACCCAATTATTCTGTTGGTGTTTCGAGATTGTGAGGATTCCGAAAAGCTGCGTAGCTCTTTTTCTAATCTTGGGCACGTAGGTTTCCTATTCGTTAATGGGTTCGTGTCCGCAATGCCAATTTCCCTTCTGGGACAATGAAGGAAGTAATGAAGCAGGAAAAAATGAGAGAAAGGTTACAAATGAGAGAGAAGGCAGTACAGCCCATCTGGGTTGCAAAACAGAAATTATCTGGTAGCTTCTTGAAGGGCCCCAGGGAATTCTGCATCAACAGAACGACGGGACTGCTCCTACCAGACACCTGAATCCCACTGGCCATAGAGTAGCCTACTGTCATCTCTCCTCTATCATTAGTCATACTGAAGTATGTGTCGGACTTATTTTGAGTTCGTCTCCCCTGGCGAGTCTGTTCTGAGATTCAGAACCTTTATATGCACCTTTCTCACAGTCCAGGAATGAACCTGTTCTTTATTACATGACGAATCTTATCATCATTTCACCCCAGGCTGCTCATGAAATACTTGTGTACATGCAAAACATGTACAGCAGTAAATATAAGTACTTCCCACATTTTCTTTTAGAAAAATTACCAAGATAATCAGTATGATTTGCACAATAGTTTCCCGACTGGTCATGTGGGCAACAACATGGAAAGATATTTTGCATTGAACTGTCGTCTTCCCCGAAATACCCTACATTACACACGTTCACCTACAGCCATAGTTAAATCCATCTGCTGTTCACTACAAATATTTCACTTTGTTTGGGATGATTATCCGCGTAAAACGCATAGGGATTCTCGATGTAGTCGGACTATTTTGTACTTTAATGCTTTCATTACCATCATTCCTTAACATTAAATCACAGGCGCCGCTGTCCTAAACTAACAATTTAATACAACCGCAAAGCGGGATCAGGAGTATTACTGGGGAGGAAGGAAAGGCGGATGGGGCTCTAAACCTATTATAAAGGACACAAACTCTATTCAATACAAGACGTGAAGAATAGCTTTGATTTATCAGTGAACTGTACCTCCGACGCACGCCAGCGCTGCCTTGAACGCACAGCTCTCCATTCCCCGCTCGATCAGCTTCTGCTCCTCGCTTTTCTGCGGGCTCGGAAGCCCCCCCATAATCGACGAATTCAGCTCCCTGGCTCGCCTCTTCTCCCCCACCAAGTGCTCCAGGATCAAGCTGTACTGAAGCGGGGCGCCCTCCGGGCTGGCCCCCGCCATTGGGGCAGACCCTGGACTCCCCGAAACGGAGCCGCTGCTCTCGCTGGGCGCCGCCATGACGGATTCAGTGTAAGTAAATCTAACGTTTAGTTTTGAAATACTAAATTCGAATGTTCGCCACCATCAAGGGCGATGTGTAGTATGTGTATATACCCCCGTAAACACACACATATACAAATAAATCTCGATAACACAGGTCGTATATGAAGATTTAAAACAAGGCAGTAAAAACTGGAGAAATGTAAAGGTGTTCATTGGCATACAGAGAACTACTTGCGCAGATTCGACACGGAGGTACCGCAGGGGAGGAGGTGTGCGGTAACCTTGTGCTGCAGATGCTCGGTGTGGCTGTGATGTGACAGCTTCGCTATTATCACTCCGGACACGTTCGCTGTCGTTTGCCCTGTGACTGTCGGTCAAGTGCAGTATTGCCATTTAACACCCCGAAACACATCTCCGCAGCATCAGCAACGACACGTTTATTGAGATAGTTTAAAAGAAAAATTGAATGCAGGTGGTGCCGTTTTTTATACCATTGTCTGCACAGTTATGCGGGCACGCACATTAATACACCACCGTCACGTTTGGTGTTTTATTGGGAGATCACAGCTCACTCCTTGATTGCGTTTTCAAGAGAAATAACCTTGATGTCCCGCAGCCTTTCAAGTCAATGAACGCACTTTCCGAACCGGATCATAGCACAGATTGCAAAAACAATTTAGTTTTTTTTTTTAAATCCTTTATTGAACGTAAAGCCTTGGTAAAATACATACACCGTGTTTTGCTCATAGTCTAATGACCAATCAACGTCCCTGATAACTGTCTCATCTTCACCGCACATACAAATAGCAATCCAATTTCGGTTTTTTTTTCTCCTTCCATTTAATAGCTTTTCCAAACAGAAAAATTACCAGAGAATAAGAGCCTACCAATCGCACTGCGAAATTTTGCGCCACTACCTCCCTCCCACGGGAGTTCGGGAACAGGAGTTCCCAACAGCGCAGTCCGCCGCGAGCTGCGGAGGGAATGAAAACTACACTTCCCAGGAACCCCCGCGGTCGCTGCAGTAGTTTCGCGCGCACCCCCTGGTGGACAAATTCGAAACCGTCGGTTCGGTTTTAGAACGGCACCGTATCGGCGGGCGGCTGCGTGGAGAGGCACAGGTGAGAAGACAAGGTGTTTTATCTTTTGCGTTTAAATATAAATGTTGCCGTTCAACCACCCATGGATGAAAATACAATTTTTTTTTTCCCTGACTATAAACGGACTGCTACGTGGGAGGGGAGATTCGTGTTAGTTTGTTGTTGTTGGTTTTTTTTTTTTAGCTTCTTTTTCGGTTTGGATTCGAATCGAAGTTGTCCTCCTGTCCGCGACTGCGGAGTCTCTTCGGCTGTAGTTCCGATAACGTTAGATGTGAGCGCCGCTTAAAACAGCAACGGCACAGCTGTCAGCCCGCTGGCCAATTCAGAGACAGGTGAGGGGTACCCCTGTCCGGCTCCTGCCTGAGGTGACAGTCCTTGTCTCACGTCGTAAAATACCGCAGTACTCGCCCGCTTGTCTTGACAAGATGAGAGGAGCCTTGTCGCTCATCTGTTTGTACAGCAGGGTGGAAGCGCTCCGATCGTCGCCGGGTTTCATTAGCTAAGGGAGTTGGGCTCGGTCATGCACATTGCGTGGGGGCAGTTTCAGTAGGATGTATCCCTTCCTTCCAAATGCGAAATCCTGTTGGGTTGGTTGTTTTTTTTTTGGGTCCTGAGCTGCTGTCGTAGTGGAGTTTGGTGGCGGGGGGGGGAATGGGACAGACTTGTTGAGCGCTCCTTTGAGTTTTAACAGCGCGTAGGTGATTATTTCAGGAGCTGAAATAGACCCCAAGGCTTGCCACTGAAGGTTAACCACTACTGAAGTCCTGGACCGTACATCTCAGGGCAATTAAGTCACTCAACACCACGGCCCCAGGTCTTACTCGCGGTTTTATGGAGTGAGGTGTAACGGACCCAGTCAATCGAGTTCATTTGCATTAACGAAACGGCTTGGCTTGTGGCTGCAGCTTTAATGCTCTCTCCCTCGGGGACGGCTTGTAACTGCCAGCTGAACATCATCTGGGTTAAGGTCCGACTCACTGGAGGAAACGGGGACACGCTGAACGGTAAATGTGCGCATCTGATGGACCGGGGAGAAGATTCATGCAACTCCGCTTCCCGTCTTAGACTATCAGAATTTAGACAACTGCCGCTTCCAGTGATGGGTATAAGATTAATTTAGTTTTTGAGGTCACTAAACACTGAGAACACTGCTTTTTGTCTCTAGTCATTTTCTTTTTTTGTCAGCTGGTGATGTGAGGCACTAGTCCCTATTTGACTGAACAAATACTGTTCAGCTTCCAGTTTGGTGACATACTAGTATTTTCTAAGAGACGAGCATGGCAAATATAATACGAGAGTGCTTAATACTGACGATATGTTTTTCATTAAATATTTCACAGGTTAGTTGGAGAAAATAAAGAAAACTCGAGGATCATGAGGTAACAGCATGGAGTGCATGCTTGAACATAGGTATGTTAAGTTTTTTTTTCTGGTCGTCAGATTTGAAAACTATTAATTGTTAACTGTTAAAGCTGAGACATAAAAGTACTGTTTGTATACTGTTTTTATACTTTTTTGTGTTGCATGAAGGAAACATTGACCTGAAGTGCACATACAGTATACAGTATGTGATTACTGTATTTTTTTATTATTTATACTGAGACCTTGGGGATCATCCTTGAACTGTAAAGAGCAGTGATCCTCACGCCTGGTTCTGTAAAAAAAAAAACAGCCCAGCAGATTTCATGGAAAATACAAACACCTGAGTGACAGAAGACTCAGCAGATCAATGAAGTCAATTATGATTCAGTCTGTGTTATGCAGTGCTCAGGCAGAATGAAGACCACACATCTATGTGGCTCTCTGCGACCTGTGGTGGATATCAGAAGAAGAAAAGAAATCTTTTCTTTTCTAGATCAGGCTGCTTAAAATGAGACTGCACACTCCATTAAGAAAAGGGTTATTTTCAATTAGAAAAACAGCACAATTGTGTCAGTATCCTTAGATTCCTGGTTTTTAACTTATGTGGAAGTGTTTCTTAGCGTGGTTATATTTAAAATTTGATTATATGTTTAGACTGTCCTTTAAATAACTCCTTCCTCTCTAGAGTTTAGTGGCATTTGGTGGTAAATAGTCTGTGTTGTAAGTTAATGTTCATGCTTAGAGTTTTAAACCAATGTTGAATGGTTTAGGGTGCTATTTTTCATGATATTCTTGGCATTTGTTCTACATTAGGCCCATTACAGTTTTGTATTTGGTCATGCAGCCTGATAAATGCTGCTCATTTCTTTAATAGATGCCTAAGTGCTTCATTGTAGCGCAGAGGGGTTTAGAAACTGGTATAAATCAGACTCTAAATGAGAATCTACTTCAAAGCAGAAAGTTGTTCTGTTATTTAGTTGGTCTAATTATTTCATTTTTTCCATTATTGTAACAATTATAACCAGTCTACAGTGTTTTATTATTAAAGGTATCTGTAATGAAGTAAATGTTTTGCGTAACCATCTGAAGAAAATAGGAAAATCCTATTTCTCCAAGAAAAGATTCAGAGTAACCGTTCAATCAAATTCTCAGGCTCGAGTAAAAAACAGAAAACACTTGATCTTCCAGAAATTGAGCTTGGCTAAAAGTACTGCCCTTAATTTTCCACTGATGTATCAAAATCTAACTGATGCAGTGTGTCTGGTCAAACAAAGAGGTTAACAACTTCTATCGTAACTTTTAAAACCCTGTAACACTCATCCTCGTGTACAGCAAAATGACCGTTTGATTTCTTGACCTGCTTTGCATTTCTGTTGAAGGTGGGAACTGCAGACATTCCTTTGTTGCCTAGTTAAGAGAAAAGTATTTGTAGGTAATCAAATCTCTGTTTTCCCAGGCTTTTCCATCCCAAAAAATGGAAATTACAAGCATTTACCTTGGCATTGCTCCCTGTATTCCCTGTATGGAACAAACTGTCCTAGATACAGGACTCGGTGCCATAATGGGGTTTGAAAACTATTATGTCAACACTGCAGGCAATCCAGCTACACTAAAGCTCTATGGGCTTGGACTAGAGGACTGGCTTGCTACCTCAAATGTATTCAGCCAGTAAAGCATAGGATTTGAAAGATTTACTTAAGCTAAAATGCCAGATAGTATCAGTTACCAGCTCATAATATTGATGTGATTTATTGTGAAAAATACCAGTCTAATAATCTTATTCTGATTTAACTATTGTACCATTATGGAAATTGTAATCAGGCTAAAATCTGGGTTTTACTTCACTTTCTCTTCCTACTTTCCCTTTTGTCTCCCCAGTGAAAAGCTGTAGATCCAGAGCATTGATTAAGTCAGCTTTGTTTCTTAGATCTAGGGGTTTTGCTCAAAGGACGAGCCGTGGGGTCTGTGAGTCATATACTGTACCTGGCAAGGCTCCGTCAGTGGTGCTACAGGTGTAGATTACTGTACCTGTGTGCCACGTGGCGGGAACTAGGAGAGCTGAGCCTCACCCATTCTACCTTTGCACTTTTATTTAGGCCTTGTTTTTGCCTAATGCATTCTGAGCTAAATTACATACTGTGCCAGTAATTACGTTGTGAATCATTCATGCATATTAGGGCTGGAATGTGTGGGCTGTATTTGGATTTACTGCATGAATTGATTAATTAGGGAGTAATTAATCAGACAGTAAAACAAAAGTAATTGAAACCCACCTTTGCTTACATAAGCAGTTTAGGTGGAGAAAATATTAGTTTGCTTTGGAAAAACAAGATGGGGTTCTCACGTTCTAAATTCTTTGTACAGTCATCCTTAGATTGGATACCCATTGTCGTGTGTTCAGGATTAAAACTAAACTGTGATTTATAGCACACTAAGGCAGCACATTCTCTGCTGGGATGGGGCAAAATTGCTGAGTGTGCATTTCACTTGCAGTTATCAGAATTTAAATGTCTAGTAATCCATAAAAGCTACATTGTATCATTATTGATACATTTTCTTATCATTAGCATTATTGAAATAAAATGCTTCTTAACCTTAATTATTGATTATAGAATGATTTAGCATGGAGCTGCATTTATGCACTGTATGTACTGTGTTGGGACTGTGTTGGGAGGGGTGGAGAGTCGATCTTCAGAGAGCCGGATTACACAATCTGCTTTCAAGTCACATCGCCTTCCGCTGCGCAGCTAATTTTAAAACCAAATACAGGGAGAATATATGTCTATAAATAGATGTCCCTCAAAGGGAGGCACAAGTGCAGCTTTTGAAGACATCGAGAGGTGGGAGCATTAAAGACAACAAGTGGAAATATGTACCTGTCCTTTACATTTCAACATAGACTCATGATTGTAGATCACATACAGTAGGCCAATTGGCATGGATGCCTGGGATTCTTCTTCAAATCCCAGAAGTGTATGTAATATGACAGTACGTGCATGCTTAATGGTATTTCAGCTTAAATACTTTTCTTCTTCCTTATCCTATGTAGGAAATGGCAGGATATGCTTTTTGCTGAAAAATAACTAAGTACTTTGCATTATGTATTACTATAATGATGTATGCCTGTTTGTTGGGAGGTATAGGAGTATGTATGCAAGTGGGTAGTAGACGTGTTTGTTTCTGATCCTGATGAGTTTGCTGAACATCCACCAACACCTGTTTGCATGTTGTCAGTTTGGCAGCCTCAGTGGGGAAGCTTGGAGGCTGAGACACAGTGAAATAACAGGGCTGAGGAAGGAAGTCTTTGGAGTCAACTTCACACTGATGCTATGAGCTCTGGGCTTGAAAGGGCACTGGAGAGAGAGTAACAGTGCATTCATTACTGTACTGTAAAACAGGTATAAGGGCTGCAAGATAGAATCAATACTTGTGGAATGAATTTATTTTGCTACTGTAAGTATAGATGCTATGTTTTCATTGACCAACTGTATAATAGATACAGAAAACATGCAGTCCAGTGCCCTCATCACAGCACGGTTTGTACAGTTAGAACTCTCACTGATAGCTTAATCATTAGTCATTTTGGCTACTATAGGGAGAGCAAGTCATTCAAAGCAAATAATTTAGGACATGATCAATTTTGCTATAGTGAAATATATTCAAATCATGAAACAGTCTTAATCTGGTTGATACGAGTACTGTGCTCCCTAATATTATCAGAATATAATCATGTGAGGCTGTAATATAGGGATGGAAGCCCTCTATAGATATTTCTCCTAAGATATCTTGAAATTAGTCATTTTAGCATTTTGAAAAAAATGAAAAGACACATCCAAACTGATTTTTAGTAGCCATGTAACCTAGTGCAGTAATGCTTTACTTTTACAGAGTGAGCATTGCAGATCCTTCTGCTTTAGCTAATAATAGACTTAAAATTGCTAATGTTCCTTTCCTCATGATTTGCAAAGAATAAACTCCGGATCATGTAAACCCTAGAGAAACTGCAAAAGCAGTGTGCAGACTTCTTCAGCAACATTTCCCTCGCCACAGATGAAACGCTAATTGGAGAGAGAAGGGCGGCGACTCCTGGGACTTGCCGCTCTGTGGTGTTTTGGCTGGGGTGGCAGCAGCTTCGGCAGCTGGATAAGAGGATTCATTGTGCACCTGAGAGGCATGACACTGTCTCTATGGTAACTTCCTTTGTAGGCGGTCTACCTGTTCACTTTTTGACTACCCTGTCGCTCTAGGATGGGCTTTAGATATATGTCAAGAGAGGAGGTAAGTTGCTGTGCATTTGAAGTTTTTATTGTCTCTGTAATTCCTAAGGACAATGGGATGCAATGGGAGTGAGTTTTAGAAAGGCAGAAATGAATTGCGGGTTCTGCCTTTGTGGATGCCAAGGTCTAAATGACTGTACTCCACTTGCTGTCTGCCTACACTCCTGATGGTTGACAGGGGCTGTCTCAGTGTCGATCCCCCGCAGTTTGGCAGCAGTCCTAAGCTTGCAGAGATTTCAGATCTTACACCATTGCAGTTACATACTGTACAGTGTAATCTGTACAGTATGTGAGGTATTGAAAATACAGCAACTATTGCTAACATATATAAAACTATGTAATCTCTCAATCTCTCATTGAGATCACATCAAAGCTTTCTCAGCATCTTTTGCTTGCCTAGTTGTTTTTCTTTTTAAATTAGCTGATTAATTAGTCACTCTTTACAAATTAGTTTTTCCCTGTGAAGAAGACAGTACTGAATACACAAAAATCAGTTCCACCTGATACTTACAGTACTGTTGTTTGCTTAAGCCAAAAATTATAAAATGAATAACTGTTTTACTGAATCTTTTGTTAGTAGTTACAGTTGTTTATTTAGATAATAAAGCATTAGGCTGTTACATGCTACAATTACCTTACTTCATTTTCCTTAATTGCAGTCAGAGCAGGTGTTATTTTTCTGTTAACTAAAGGTAATGTTAAGGGGTTCTGAACTGTTTGACTTTTTCATTCAGATGTTAAATTGATATTTGGCGTTTTGCATTCCTTTCATGTTCGTTCAATGTACAGGTCAGACAGGTTGTTTTCTCCGGTGAGACGTCTGGCCTGGGTGTGGCAGATGCAGCACTCGTTGTGTGGTTGACAAGTAAAAAGCCACCTGCACATCCACTGGAGGTTATCATGCCACTTTTGTTTTTTGCGGTGGACGCCCATCACAGTGTTCTGCTTTTGGAAAAACCTACAAGCTACAACAAGAACATGAATTAGGAGAAAAGGGGGTTTTGAAGTTGGGGTGAGTTTATCAGGGACCTGGGGAAAAGCATATTTTTTTAAGGTAACAAATGAGCATTTAAAGCATTGTTTTATGTCAGATATGCATCTTATCAGAATGTTTGACTTGGTAATGGTTTCCGTGTAAGCATTTATGGAGGCTTTCTGTCATTCCTCTGTGTAGCTCACTTCCAGGGGGCAGGTAAGGCCTTTCAGATTCTGACCTGCGATAATAATTTCATGTTTACTTAAAAAAAGGATACTGCTGCCATTTATACAAGAAGCTGGTCACTCCAAGTGATATTTCAGAAAAACGGGTTTTAAAAATTATATTAAATGACTTGCTTTGTTAGTAGTTTATTAGATTTAAACCATTGTCTTTATTTCAAACATTCAGCATCAGGTTTGTACTTTGGGACTGAACAATAAATTGCACTGTTTGCTTGTGTCTCATCTGAGAAATTGATTTCTGATTGTTAGCGGCACTTTGTTCTGTCTTGAAACTTGCTCCTACTTAGGTTTTTCTCTTGGGTGTTTGAAATTACTGATAAAAGACAAAAATGGAAAGGAATCATCACCCTGCAAGCAGTGTCATATCCTGAAGAATAAGCACATTTTTATTATACTCGGCTGCTCCAAAATGAAGGAAGCATCACACAGCTTTGAGCTGTTGCTTCAGTTTGTTTCTTTAACATCCTTAATAATTACTGTTTGTCCTTTAACATTTGCTCATCACTGTTCAAAGAGAGTGCAGTGTGTCAAAGAGAGTGACGTGAATAAAACTTTCCCTGCTGTCGTAGTACCAGTAGATGTGCTTTGATTAAATAAATCCATTTCAGCCACTGCTGAAGGCAGAGTCAAATAAAGACCTGCACATCAGAACATTTGTGAAAACGTGAGCAGGGTCAGTGGCTGAGATGATGTTTGTCAGAGACCGAACTGGACCTATTTTTCTCATACCTCAGTATTAAAGCCACTTGTACTGTACAAGTATCTTCTGTTGCTCAGAGGGAACAGTCTCAACCACACATACTGTACAAATTCTCAGAATTTGGTCACCTACAGATAAAAGTAATCTGCTCTGATGTTGTTCCTCTAGTTCCTTGGCAATGGATTGGCATGCCATTCTGTTTCCCTCACCTTGGAAACCTCAGCCTTGCTGATCTCATGACCACTCCATCCAGCTGGACGCAGTAGAAAGAGAGAGCACATATTTCGAGTAAAACCATGCAAATGACAGGAGAAAAATCAATATAATGGGTTTGCCATAATATTTTAGACATTTAGTATTGCTGCTGTTGTTTTCATACTTGCTTATCTGGAATGCTTTCTGTCTATCATGAAGTTTCATCTCTCTTGTGAGAGCTACGGAAATATTTTTGTACCCTGGAGTCGCTCTGTGCTGTAATAAACAACCAGAGAGGCTGGAATTTGTGAGGCAATAAGTACTGGTTAGCTTCACTGACAGGATCACGGTTGCGAACTGGACGGGATTGTATGATTTTAACAGGCACTCTGTCAATATCCGTATCTGTTTTCTAGATTTGAGACCCAAAATTCAGTTTAAGGATTTAAATGACCAATGAAGGAACTGCTCTCTGTTTTGTTATTCCTAAAGAACTTAGACTATCAGTATGGTAAGACATGAAAAGAGAAGGTGTTTTAACTGGTGTTTTTGACCATTTCATCTCATTTTCTCATTCTGTGCATGGCAGATTCTTTAGAACAAGCTTGTCCCTTACTGTAATGCTATGAAGACCTCCCAATACCACTGCTTTTTTGTCTTAGTCTTGACTGTGAGAAAGTCAGAAGCTTGTCAGTTTGTAGTGTAGAAAGGTCATTGTGACTTTTCAAATACAGGCTCTATACTGAAGGAATTCTCTAACCAGTTTGTTTCTTGAGCTGCAGCTCGGTTTCCAAACAGAGGCAGTTAAATGAGAGCTTAATTTCACACTTCCTGATTCAGTTTATCATCGTGCTTTCATGACTTAGCAACTGTGAGCTATGTAGAGCTGATGCACAGACACAGTGCTGGTGCAGTGGAACAGCTGTGCTGACAGAGGAGAGTAAGTTCATCAGTATCTTCTTCTAAAACTCAGATTTTACTGTTGGAGTGATGTAAGCAAAAGCTTAGCGTGTGACAAGCTCCTGTTTAAGGGGCAATACTAGCAAGGAGCTTACTGTCTGATATCCAGTGTGCTTGGGCTCTTCTTTTACTCCGACCTCTGCTGGGGTTGTGCTTTTCAAAATTAATTTACTGGATTTTTTAAAGAAATAACATTTTTCTCGTTGTTGATTTTCAGAAAAGGGAAATAGCTTGCATTTTTGCTGACCTACTGTATAAATGCAATATCCTTCACTTTAACTTTGGCTTTTATTTTTTTATTTTCCACTCTAGTGTGAAGTATTGTCTTCAGGAGATATTTGTGTTTTTATTGGGGGGGAGGGTTCTAATAAGTTTTTGTCCTGCTCTGTTTTAACTATATAAAAGCTGTTATATAGCTTGTCTGCACTATAAGTGGTTTAATGTAAAAGATGGACCTTTATATTGGTCACTGTAAGTGACATTTAAATGTTTTTAACCGTGTGTTTCTATGCAAGTCCTGGAACTGTTTGGCCATTTGAAACACACTGAACCGCTTCAATCATTCAACTGAGCACTACAGTGCATCCTTTCTTCTCATATTTTATTTACAGTACGTCCTTTGTGCAGAAAATAAACATGATGGGACCCCAGGCAATTTATGTGAGTGCTGCTTAGTTGGCCCGTTGATCCCTAGTCTGTGTCCCAGGGAGAGCAAGAGGAGGCTCACCTTTAACCACAAGTGTGTGGAACAAGTTATCCAGCCATGTTGTCGAAACTGGTCCTATAGCATCTTGGGTTACTGAACTGCCAAAACCAACTGAGCTAGATAGCCCAATGGCTTTCTGTTTGCAAACCTTCTTTTGTATCTATTACAAATAGTTTTTTTCTGAACGTACAGATAGTTTTATGCCATCACTGTTGTGAGCTTTGGTCAGATCTAATTAATTTCATCATCGCAGCCCTACATTTGTCCTCCTCTTTTCTCTTGTTATGTAAGAAGAGTCTTTTAAATTTGAAGTTGGAAGAACTTCAGTGTGTTGCAGCCAGCAGTGGAGCTAGAAAATTGTGTTCTGTGTTAATGGGAGGACATGAAATAAGGAAAAATGCAAGGTGTCCAGTAGAGCTTTATTTCACATATGAACCAGATTTGCCTAATCGCTGTTGTGCTTTAAGTTTGGTTAAAATCTGCTGAGTCTCTGAAAAAGCATGCCAAATGCAATATTTTGTATCTTCATGTTAATTATTTTCATCATTTCTTGGCTAGATTCATGTATTTTAGAAACAAAGTATTACATTTTTTTTAGATGTTTGTCTCCCTCTCATTGTAAATTTAGAGCACAGATGGTAACTTAAATGAGTTACAGTGTGGAAAAAACTTGTATAATAAAAAAACCTCTTCTTTTCCTTTGTTAATTAGTGCTGCTTATTTGTGTAGATATTAGAAAATGGAAGTTTTTGCCTGAAGTAAGAAAGTTGCTGTTAAAAACGTCCAATTTTCATCTTTCAAATTACTCATTTTTTCATGGAGAGGCTGCAGTCATTCCAGATGGATGGTTTTTGCAGAGACTTTATTGGAAAAAGTGTTTGATCAGCCTGTCTTAAGATGCTAGATCTTAAACTGAATTTAAGAACACTGTTTATTAAGAATATATATTATATAAATATTATATATATATATATTATATTAGGTGTTAGACAGGTGGTACCATGAACCATGGCAAATCATGGCTTTTTCTTCTAACTGGAACAACATATACAATTCTGGCCTTTTCAAAGCACAAAGAACTTAAAAAAGAGCAAGAAGTACTGCTACCATAGCCACTCCAGGGGTGGTTTTTGCAGAGTTTAGAAGCCGATAAGTATATAGAGTACATGCACTGTATAAACAGTAGGCTTTCAAAATACTCTTTGTAAAATACAATTATTATTCTTGCATAGGACTGACTGCAAAGGGTTGTTTACATCTATTTTAAACTGAGTTATAGCACTCAATGTAACTTTCACTGAGCAGCATGCTGTGAAACTCCTGAAACACAGTAGCAGACTGGATCCCTTTTATACAGATGGGCCTTCCTGGGTGCTGCTCTAAACCACAGAGTTTCATCTGTACTGTATGTTTTTACCCTTTTTTCTAAAAGCTGTTTGTTGCTTGGACACCAGTTGGCTTTCTCACTGTATCAGTCACTTTGTCACCCACTTTGAGTATACTTTGATATTCTGTGCGAACTGTGTCATAGCTCTTGAGAGTCATTGAGAAAACTGGAATTTTCCTCTGTTTTTTGCTTCAGGAAATGCAATATACAGTAGCCAGCTTTATTGTTGTGGCCTTTTTTTACCAAGCAGTAACTTCCTGAAGCAATACTTTACAGAGTATGGGTTGATAAGGCAAAGCTTCTATGAACTTAGATAATGTGACAAATATAAAATGTGCAACTTCAAGAACCACTAAATAGTTAAAATTTTCAAAAGCAGAAATTGAACACAAATGAGTCATTGCACTGACGAGGCAAGAGGACCTTATCACGATGTTTCATCCCTCCACGTACTCACTTCAGTAGCTCTGGTCCTACAGTATCTGTGGTATCTTGGGTATCTTGTCTAAAGTGTGGAGGTATTTTTCTTCATTAAGTGTTTGCCCATAGAGACGGGGCTTTGGAAAGCATTAGATACTGTTATATGCCCGCACTTTAAAAACAGCACCCGAACCTACAGTATTTCACTCTACAGTATTTCATAGCTTTCAGTCCTTTTTGAATAAATACAGTAGTTTCCTGTTGAATTACCAAAAAGATACAAATCAAATACGTGTCACGTGGAAGAATTCAGTGAGAAAAGGAAAATATGTGTATTGCCGAATGTTAAAATACATTTCCCATAGTCTAGCCAGTACACTGTCTCTTTCAACCTGTGACATCATTGTCTAACTATGCCGTGCTTTTTGCTTAAAGGTCAAAATGTGACTTAATAAAGTCACATAGTAATTCACATAGTAATTCTACTATTTTAATCTTCTCTTTTTAAGGCCGTGTTAGTCTAATCTTTCATAATGGATCAAGCTAGGACCATGTGGCCTGTTTTTTTATTGTGCTCCTAAGAAGGGCCGAGTGGAAATGCTGGCGTGAGGAACAGGAAACATTGGCTTCCGCCCACATTTTATTTGGAGAAGTAAGATGTTGTGCAGAGCTTCAGGAGACTGCAGTGGAGTTTCACATGTCTTATAACAGGTGGCCTGGGGATGTTAACCCTTTCCAGCTGTTTATAACTTCACCAGGCAGGAGATGTACAGTATCAAACAGGGTTATGCTTAGCTTGGCTTTATAAGATATTGTGACCTGACTGGGAGGGATTAAAAAGTCTCAGAATATGCAAAAGTCTGCATAATTCTACAGCATACATTTATATTTATTACCCGTTATCGTAATAATCCTCCTGTGCCATTGTGTGACATTATGCAGAAAAAACAAGTGTGTTGTTTGTAGGCACTGCCTAAAATACTGAGCAGCAGAGCAAGGAGAACACAAGCCCCTGTGAGGCCAGCTACAGGGTGCAGTGGCTGAGACAGGAGCGAATGTCCATGAGTCAGAGCTGGCCTGTGTGGCACAAAGGAAGCATTACTGAAAAAAAACATCTATAATCCCATGTGGAGTTTGCATGAACCATTTAAACGATACTGCAATATGTGGCAAAATTTGTTTTGTGGTCAG
This sequence comes from Atractosteus spatula, assembly GCF_055471065.1. Lineage (NCBI taxonomy): Eukaryota > Metazoa > Chordata > Actinopteri > Semionotiformes > Lepisosteidae > Atractosteus > Atractosteus spatula. The sequence continues at coordinate 4,304,352 of NC_142732.1, read as the reverse complement.
ACAAGACAAAATTGGAATGTTTTTGTCTAAATGCAAATTGCTATATCCAGTAAACAACACAGAGCATCATCCTGTCAAGTCTGTCGAAGATCTTGAAAACTGGTGTCCATAAGTGATCTTCACACTGAAACAGTCTGCCCTGAACTGGCAGAAAACTGTACCTTGCCAATGTCCAAAGTTGGTAGACTTGATAAAAAGACTTCTGGGTGTAATGGCTGCCAAAGGTGCTTCCATCAGATCAGATGGAGTTCATGGGTCTGAATAGTAATCCAGTTAACATTTATTTTTACGTATTTTTTTGCTGACTTAAACTTATCTTACCCTTAGAAGTCTTCTTATCTCTTTAATGGCAGTCCTAAAAGAGATAATACAGTATATGCTAACACTTAATTTAGCTAAAATGAAGACTTTTTCTAAAGAACACAACTGTGTTGTTTGCCAATGAGGACTTGAAATGGTGTGTGTGAGTACACAGTAAAATCAGCTGTTTTTATTTTTAAAGATGTTTTTTTAAGACATGCTCAAAAGCCACTAACGTGTCTGTTAATGAAGAAAACCAAGTCAGAGGAATCTTTGTCTGAGATTAGTCTCTTCACTACAGATATTAATCCATGTGACTTTAGCTACGCAATGTGAAACTAGGTTTAGACAAGCAAGGGTTACAGTTTGAAAGCACTTTGAAAACCACATGTAATAGCTCTGTTGAAGTCAAATAATGGTGAGAGAATGCAGCTCAAACAATTCACCCTGCCCTTTTATTTTTCTTCAGTTGGGTTCTCCTCTTTTTGCTGTTGGTTCTACAGCAAATCGAAAGTATTTCTCCATTTATTTTGAGCTTTTGACATGAGAGTTGCAGCCTGCTTCCGTATCTTAATCATTGCAGAAACAGCAGCTCTGTGTGCCTCAGTGCTCTGTGGTTTTCCTCTTTGGAAAACGCTTACTGGTCTGTGCTACAGATGCAGACAGAGTTAGTCACAGGCAGTGGGACTTCATACAAACCTCTGAGCTCCTGGAGCCCGTTATTTACTGTGAGTATCCTCTACTTTAATTTCTTATTTTGCATGGTGCATCCGCTCCACGTTGCTTTAAAATAGCCACGTGGACATTTCCTTTAGGGTTCACATTTAATGTGTGGGAGATATTATAAAAGTGTAGATTGAACCATGAACATTCGTGACTTTTTTAAAAAACAACTGGCTAAAGCTGATGATTTTAATTAAATGTATGAACTTGTATTGAGGACTTGTAATAACCAAGGTTACAATCTTTACCTGAGATAGGAAGTCTGTACTGGCTTTCCCCAGTGGCTGATTCAAGGTATACAAAGGCTTGAATCAAAGAATCAAAGGCTTAATTATTTTGTGTTTTATTCAGAAGTATTGTATGTAGGATTCAAATGAAAAGTTTAGCATGAACAACAATCTTTCAGATGATAGTCCTAGTATCTTTTTTATTTTAAGCCAATTTTTACTATTTGCAATTATCTTTAAATTTGTGAACTTGTTTTGTGAACTTTTTGCTGCTCTGATAGGTTTAACACAGCATTTCAGCATGCTTAATAGCAAGACAAAAGCCTGAATTTGTGTATGTGGGTCATAGCTCTACAGTAGTTCTAGTAGTTCTTTTGATGAAGCAAATCATGTATCCTTTTATTAATGTTTGCCAAAGACAATTAAACTCATATTTCTTTTGGTATGTCAGTAAGTTAAACTATAGTAAGAGTTCATTGGGTTTTGTTAAATGACTATCCATAATGGCTGCTGAGTGAAATACTGATGTGCACCTGTTCTTCTGCATTCAGTAATATGTACTTGTACTGTAGGTCTGCACTTTTTAAAACAAGTGTTCCTCATTACAAGTCTTCTAATGTAGCAAATAGTGAATCGTGTCTTCAGTAAATAAAACTGGAATAATCACTCTTGCAGCTCCATCAGAGCACCTTTGCTAGGTTTTTATTATGCGCATCAGACCAACACTGGAATATTATTACTATGCTTCACTGACATGCTGAAAACATTCACATTATTGTACCACCTAATATTTGACCTCCATATACATTTTGCCGTAATTTTAAAGCCAATGCAGCAATAGTGTCATTAACTGTATCATTTGTTTTCTAGTACTCCTAGGCCTGCATGGGGCTTTTATTGTTGCTTGATTGGCATATGCAGAATTTCACTCGTGTCCTACTTCAGACTCTGTTATTCATGGGGGAGAACTGTCCATTTCACTACAGTGGGGTGTGATGATCACAGAGGCCGAGAGAAAGTGCAGGCTGCATACAGTGGAGGGATGTGTGTTTATTTTAGCTGATTACTACAAGGTTGTGATCACCGTTGTTGGTTTTAGTTGATAGATGTTATTTAGCTTAACTCAAAGGCAATGCATTAGCACTTTATTTATCATATAAGGGAGGGTTACATTTGTCTTTTAACCATACATTCTATATACTGAAGTTCATAATGCGGCAATATCGGGGTGGACGTGGTTGTATTTGAATTTGGCTATTTGCAACATTCTCTACACCGAACCCTCACAATGATTGAGACCCTACCATATTTATCTTTTTGTAGAAAAGGCATATAGATATTGTACACAGCGTTTCGGCCGTGGAGCCTCTTCAGGTGTGATTCCTCTCCAAGGCTCCACAGCTGAAACGGTGTGTTTTCTTTCTTCTTTTTTTCAGCAGGGAATAACCCTATTACTTGTTCCTTTGCAGCCTACGCATGCTGACGCAGCTCCCCACCTAGATATTGTACGTCTGACACCTGATTAACTTGCACTTTTCCTCCATTCAGATAGGCTGTAGAGCTTATTTTAGATCATGGAAGGTGGATTGCTACAGGTTGTTATGGTTTTGATTAAAAGCCACTAAAACCCCAATTCTCTTTTCCTTTAATAACAGTTGCTTTCTTCTTGTTCGCAATTCTGTGCAGTATATCACCACTAGAAATCAGTCTTTTTACTTCATGCTTTTCTGGCAGTGGTTTGTGATGTATTATTCTGTGTAATTAAATTAAAGAGGTTTTTTAAAATCTCAGAATTGAAAAAATGTATAAAATTGCTTTATTTCTCGGAAGTTATTCACACCTGAACCCTGTGCAAACGAAGATGAAATCTCTTGTTTGTGGCTGGAGGCCTGTTCTGCACATGGATCTTTCATTTCAAGATCTGCTGAAGAATTGCTCTCCAGACAGACCAACTTTTGAATCTTTGCTTTGCTTTGTGCTTCAAGTTCAGATGTAGAATATGTGATGTAATTAAGACGAAGAAAAACAGTTCTTATGGGTGTGGTAACTGGAATTCTCAAGCAGTTTTGTATTTTAAGTAACAATATTGCTGTTTCTCTGATTTATTTTGACATTCCACTGATCCAGCCATCTAGTCTGATAGGTAGTTAATAGGTATTTGATCCTAGGATCTCATCCAGCCAAGGCAGAGTAATCGGCATCAACAGCCTGTTTTATTCTCCCACAACTCTTTCTGCTGTGCCTTTAATCTTTTTTTTTATTCTGAGATGCCAGAACTCATGATTTTATGTTATTGAAGCTGAGTGCTCTTTCCATGGCTTAAGTAATGGCTTCCTTGAATCAACACTGGCCTGTTTTTGCACAGGTGGGTGATGTGGGTGTTTGACAATATACAGTATAGGACACATGTTACTGGCCATGTCCTGCCTACCAGTGGTACTTGTGCTTTTGAAGCAGGAGCAGGAAGCTGGTCCAATGTGTTGTGCACATGTGCCTGTCCCTCAATGTTCGCAGTGTGAGAAGCAGCAGCCAGATTTCACTGAAAGCAATCCCTCATGATGACAAGAGTGAATTTCTCTGGCAGGGCTATTTCAGATATCTGGGTCAGCGTGTATATAATGGAATCAGAACGTACAGAGTCGCAGGGCAGTAAAAGTAAGTTTTTTTCCTTCGTTATTTTCCAGGTTTAATTAATTAAGAAGCATACCACAATAAACGGATGTCTATATAAAATCCAATCCAAAATTCTAAGCATACTGGTTTTGCCAGCCATTTGTTTGAATGAGTGAAATTTTGAAATTAGAATCTCGGTGACAATCTGCAATGTCAGATTTGTATGCAGTTTATACTGAATTCCAGATAGCTGCATATAGTTTTGTAGTGTTTTTCTCCTATTATGAACAGATGTATTGAATACTGCAATTGAGTGACAATTTCGGTTCCTCATCTCTGTTGAAGTGTTGTGAAAACACAACAAGCTTGAAGCTAGCATTACATATGGAAGCTAGGCTTCCTTTTGTATTTGGAATCTCTAGAAAATATTTTTTCTATGGAAGCAGAGAAGTTAATACAAAGATTTCTTAGGGTTCTCAGTCTGGATAGTAATCTTTTTTAAGTAGGAATTATATTTTTTGAAGAAATGCAGACCTAATTAAGGACAAATAATGTTTGAAATACTGATTCACATACAGTACTTTGAGTAAGGAATCAGCTGTTTTTTTTAAATCTGGTCTTTGAATTGATTAGTTAGTCAAACTGTTGTCCTGCTAATCACATGACTGCACTTAATGAATTCTTACTGCTTATCTGATGGTTTGAAGAAGTTCCTAATCACAGTCACATTTAACTAGCTTTGTTGAGAATTCCAGTAAGGCACCTCCAGAATAACAGTGGGAGTTCAGACTTGAGTGAGTTGGCATTGGTTTGCCTCCACTTCTGCTGCACAGTTTACGCCATCACTGAGAATCACATCCCGTTTGGAGCTTTCTGACTTTGCAAAATACAAAGCTGGATGTGGCTTTGCTTGTGGGCTGTAATTCCTGTAAATGATATATCTAAGTGTAAAAGACTCCTTGTGATTATCATTTTTGCTTAACACTGCAAGGAGAATATTGAATCATCATGAAATGATGCCAAATGGCAGTGATTTTAAAAAGTAACTTGTCTGTGGAGTCTTACTTCTTGCATTACTTTGAGTTCACAGCTAGGAATAGGTGATTCCAAATCCATCAACACCAGTCAATGTCATGGACAGGTTTCAGCAATAGAGAGGTTTTTCCATTTGTGTTCCAGTGTACAGTATGTTCCATGTCCCGACCAAGACCTTTAAAAGGCAAAATACATCAGAGATCATGCTGGTCACATACAGGCAGCTAATCATATTTTTGTTTGTCAAAGGGTCCTATTAAATAATGAAATGCCTGTTGTTGGTTTTTTTTCATGCAACACTGTTTAAATGAATTAACCAGTCCCCAGGGCATGCAACATGCCATCTAGAGGGATTTGTGGTAGCCCAGAGAACAATTCTTCAATAATTCATCAATGGAGCCTTTATGTTACTCATGTGATCACCTGAGGACCTAATTTTCCATGGTAAAATACTTTTTTAAAAACATGAAAATTAGTCTTTCTGCTTTTGAAATAACACAACATATTTACAGAAGTTAAACTGAATTATTTTTGCCTTATTGCTGCTAGTTTAATACATTGCAGAGATCTTCAGGCACCAAATAGACCTCTTCAACTACAGTATGTGAAATGGCAGGTACACAATACAAAGGTGACACTGACACTTATTGTAAACTCAGTGCTGTTCAGAAATGTATCTTTTCACATAGTTTAAAAGTTGTCTACCAAAATATAAAACCAGTTTTTTTCCACTACAGCAAATTAATTTTTAGTGAAGAACATCAGTTAAATGACTTTCTGTAAATTATACAGAAAGGAGGCTCCAGACAGATATTTAATTTGGGTGTAAAATGGGTGTCTGTTCCATACAGTATTGTTCCCAGACCCTTAGCAGTGTAATTGAAGTTTTTTTTCTATGATTATATCTACATATGTATAGAGATCCCAGATTGATCGTACTATGATTTATTCTACAGATTAATTTTATGTTTCTGACACCTTTTAGAAGATCATCTCCTTAAACGGCGTAGTCTTGAGTGTGTTAGCTGAGAGTACTATTTTGACAATGCCCCAGGCCCGCTGAGAGCACCGCTACCAGTGTAATTCCACAGTTGTTTGTTTAACATTTTGTTACAGGATGTGTGTCAGCCAAGCTGATGGTTTTACCTTATTGCTTTGAGACTTGGACACATTTTTATGTTTGGGAAGCCATGCCAACAGCAGCTTCAGTTCTTCTTTTTTTGTGATCAACCTTTTTAATATTTGAAGTTTTTTTTTTCTGATGGGGCAACAGCAGTGTGAATATCGTGAACTGTTTTGCTGTATCTGCCCAGATTAGGTTCATTGTGGTGTGTGATAATTTACGAAAACCACATACGTCACAAACGTCAGAATCTGAAAAAGTGCACCCGCAAAGTAAAAATGTTTTTGTAATCTCAAAATTAAGAAGAGATCTGTTCAGTTATTGCCTGTGCTAAATGTTTGCCTTCATGATGGGCTGCTCTTTCACCTTTCAGATTGAGCAGACTGAGCAACAAGACATCAGAAACATGATGAAAGGGGCAGTGAAGTCGGCGAGTCCCAGACCTGGTGTCCCTGGGCCAGAGAGAGGCAAGATGGCCACCTCCTCCACTGTCGGCATAAAGCCTTCCAAATCGTCCACCTCGCTGTCTGCAGACCCTCGCCTCAGCAGGGTAAGCACTGTCTCTTACAGCAAGAGGCCAGATGAGTGATTAACAGACTGCAACTGTCTTGCTCAGTAGAAAAAGCTAGGAGGATGGCCTACAAGCAATGAAGAGGGGATGTGGAAGAGCTGGGGTTTGACTGCCGCTAATTAAAGAAGCTGTTGTCTGCATGGCTTTTAAAAACAGTATTTTTAAAAGTTCTATTTATGTACATACATGAAATGCACAGAACAAGGTTGAAAACATTTTGCCTTAGTTTTACTGATGTCATATTACCTCAGTCTCATGATATATCTGTGCAACAAATTGTATTTTTGATGTTTACTAGCGAAGAAGTAATAGCTTTTTCCCCTTGTCTTTTCACTGTTTTCTCTTAATCCCTCAGCAATTTAAAATCATAGCCATCTGTAGCTAGTGGTCTTTAAGTAGTTCTGTAGCTAATTAAAATGCACTGAACATTGCTGTCAAATGAAGTAAAAGTAAAGGCCTGATTCTTCTTGGCTGTATAAAATTGCCTGGTGTCCTGTCCTGAATTGCTGCCGTTGTGTCTGACGTGTGTGTGACAGCTGAAGAGGGCGAGCAGCGACGACGCCCTCGCGAAGCCGGGCCCCAGCACCGGGTCCGGGGCGTCGCGACTGAAGAAGACGGTCACCACGGGGGCGATCTCGGAGCTGGCCGATGCCAGGCCGCGCAGCTTGACGGGTAGGCCAGGGAGCTGATGATTTTCACGAGACAAAGTTCCTCATTTTTGACGCGTTCTCACGTCAACTTTTAAACATTCAGTTGGAGGGCTATGACCTTTCACTGCTAGGGCATTTGAATATAGGAATTTAATGCATCAAAACAGTAAAACAAATAACGATTCCTACACCACATTTGAAGGAATTTCTGAATTCTATCTGCTTAACAGTAGATAGGCCGTTTTTTTGGAATAGTTATTCTATGTTTGTATGTGATGTCATGGAACAAGATATTTTCTAGTGTTTATAAGAATAATGAATATCAAATTCTAGTAATAGTAGTAAGTCCAAAACACAGATACAGTACAGATGTTTTTCCTGCTTATCTACTATGAAAGACTGAAAGTGCTGTTAAGTGTGACAGTTTTACAAAGAGCCACTAGGGGGCCACAGTTCATCACTCCAACTCCTTCATAAATGATATGAAAGAGCACTATTGGTGGATCCGTTCTCTGTAATTCAGCTATAAGATGATCTGTGTGGGCTAGTTGGGCCGATTGGTCTCCTTTTGTTTGTAAGCTTTCCTAGTTACAGGTGAAGTAGAAATTTCATCTGCACCTGCTGATGAATCCCATTTTAGGTTTAGCCGACAAGTACAGTACGTGTTACTCTGTTGTGCAATCTACTGAAGTACAGTAGTTACACACCCTCCTGTCTCCATCTGTCTGTCCCAAAGAAGGAGGAATTTTGTACCCAACACCACACCTCCTCCTGCTATTCAAGAGCTGCTCTCTGCTGTGAATACTAATAAGAGAATATTGTACAGCTGAGACGCTGGTTTATTTACATTCAGGGCTTTAAGCAAATCTCTTCTGCTTCAGCACTTCTGCAAAACGTGTTTCTCTGCTAAAGTGAGGTAAATAAAATGAATGGGCATTTTAAAATTCAAATAAGGATTGTTTGTACCATTTACCTTGGCAAGGAATCGCACTTTAATAATTGTGCTTTGTTCATAGCTCATAGGTTCATAGGTTTATAGCTTCTCTTAAAACAGTTGTTCTTCCATGAGGTGTGTGTGTTTACCTTAAAGACCTGAACATTAAAAGCAAATACAGACTTGCTGCATTAACAGAGATTTCTAAAAAAGGCTCAATTTTGATCATGTTTGCTCGCATTATTGGTCTCATTTTTATGCTCAGAAACCTGAACTGTAGCTTTAATTTAAAGAAGATTGCGAAATTTTATAATTTTACATGAAGTAACATTTTTGTATCAACCCTGCCGTGGTCTGATCTGGTATCTAAAAAGTGTTATTGAAACTGTACACCAGATATCAAACTATAGTTTATCTTGCTTCTCATGTAAGACTAAATCACTGGTTTCACTATTCCCATGAGCATCTTTGGTTAGAAATAAATGACAGTGCTCTGCCATTATGGCGTGTTTTAAACACAGCAATAGCACTTGACATTTTATTGTAGATTGTAGTTCTCTCAAATATTAGCTTGTTGAAACAATAAGAATAAATTTGATAAGATAAACAATTTAATGTGTTTTAATCCTTTAGGTTTTTCTGAGCAGATGTCTGTTAGTTGTCTGTGTTTAAGCAGCACTCTCTAATTTAGTGTCCTTCCAGTGCACACACTGGCAATTATCAAATATAATGACCTTGAATGTGACTGACCTTCATGGTTCAACAACAGGCCAGTTTCAGTGAGGTTATGGAAAAAATTGTTCTGAAAGCCACTAATACAGTGGTGAAGTAGTTCAGCGCTGTTTCTAAAAAGACAGTGTTCAGTCTGCTCGCAATCAGTGTACCAAGTCCATGGCTTTTGACCCCTGAGTCAAAATGAAACAATGGAAAACCTATGAATATGTTCTTCCAGAGCTTAATTTGAACAGACTTGAAAGATTTACCACAAGTATGCTTAGATATTGGCCGATCCAACAAGACTTTTTCAGATCAACATCTTCTTACAAAACCATGATGCTTCCTACTGTAGGTTAATTTAGCTAACTTTTAAGTACATTGCCTTTACTGCATTTACCTGTAATAAAAATGTTTCATTTAATAAGGTAAACCTTAACCTAATACATATGTGCTATTATATTTACCATGAGGCCTAAATCAAGCACGTTCATGAGGACTCAGCTCTTAGAATACAATATATCTTTTAGACACTCCTTAAAGGACTGCCAGCCATCACAATTGTTCCTGAGGTCTTGGGAATTCGAGCACTAGTGCTTAAAATAAGTCATTGCCTACACACTTGGCTTTCTTGTGCTCTTTAAAATCAGTGGCTGATTTGTCATTAGGAACCTGTTGGTTATATTGCTGTTGATTCCTGTATTAGTAACATTAAATGTCATGATATTCAGGAAAGAGTTAAATACCTTAAAAAGGGCTTGGATTCAAATTCCAGTAGACGGGTGGAGATGATAATGGAATTGTTATGCTTCATTTTAAGAAACTTTCAGATTTGTAGGGAGAGAGAATAATTTTGCCTGTTTCTATAATTGTGATTTTCTTGATTATAAACAGGGCACAAAAATCTGATTTTTTCACAAAGGTTGTGCTAGTTAACCTATCATAATTACAGATTAAAAGGAATTATAATTTATTTTTTCACTATCTTTACAGTGCATTTATTTATTCAAGGTTTTGTTTTTTCAAGTATCCTCTGCAGTTGCTGTTTCAAGTGCCCTTTGATCAGTCAGTGAAAAGGATTTTGTTCTGCAAAGAAAATCATCTTTCTCTTGAGATTTGTACATCGTCAGATTTCAGGAAAGTCTAATCAATAAAAGTGTTATACAGTCTGACTGCTGAGCTTCAAAACAAATCACAGTTCCTGAATCTAATGTTCTGTTGCTAATCAGACTACTTGCTTTTACAGTGTGGAGACTTCAGTGTTTCATTGAATCTTGGTAGCGCACCAAGTTTTCTAAAAAGGCTATTTGAGAAAGGCGAAACAAATTGATTTTATATACTAAGTAGACACTTGGGAAGAACACTTCAACTTCCTTTAACTTAATGCACAGCACTGGGTAATTTCTGGGGCAGTTTAAAAGCTCTCACCCAATTAGCCATCGGATTCGGGAGGCCTTGTTTGGAAGAGTTCATAATTCATATGAGAGGGTTCATCACTCAACACTCCGTATGATTTTACAGAATTGGATTTAGCTCAAATTCCTCTCATCAGAAATATACCCACCATATCATAAACATTTCAATAAATTATTGAATTTCAACAACACCATACAAATCTAATTTTAGTAGAGTACTAAAATTCCCGTCAATGAAGTTTTGTCAGTTTGAAGCCACAAGGGAATGGGAATTCATCCACAATAATATCAAGAGTGCAGTTTGGCGATGTTATCTCAACCTTTACTGTGGTGTAGAGTCAAAAAATGACTGCAGTCGGTTGTAAAAAGGGCCTGCTTATGAAAAACAGACATGTTAGACCCTTGATCTTTTTTGAATGAATGTCTGATTATAGTTAGATTATACTCTGGAAAGAAATGGTAAAGCTTTCGTGTGTTTATGATAAATAAACATTGCATCTCACATGAGAACAACAATAAGTTTAAATACAAAAGACAGGCATTTGTTTACTCTGACAAAACCATGAAAAGGGGCAAACCCAAACTCTAGAATTTCACGCTCCATGATTCCTGAAGTACTCAGCCCTTTTCTTGATTATCATTGAAGATGTCTCTCCCAGTATATGTACAGTATGGCTGTAAAACAGTACTGCTTTTTCGTCCATCAGTGAAAGCTTTTTTTAACAAGTTGTTAATCAGAACAGTCTGTGTGGAGACTTCAGAGTCCAGCGGTCATAAAGGCTTGACAGCACTGCAGAAAATGATTGAACCAAAAAGGCTCCATTCCTGGGGAGCCATAGCTGCTGCTGGGTTTTGTTGTAGCCAAGTTGTTTAATTGTTTAATTCATGTAATTAAGTCTTTAATTAGGCTTATGATTTTAAAGTGTTTTTATTTTGCAGTTAGGTGAAGTTAACTGTAAAATATTTGGTTTGAGATATGTATGGGCAGTTGTTGGTGTCTAGAGAGATGAGATGGTATTAGATCGGGTATTTCATTTAGTCAGTGTATAGTTGGACAAATTTACTGACAGCTCTTAAATCCTTCCATGCTATTGGAAACTCAGGGTCTAGACTGTGTAATGTGAATCTGTGATTTATCATTCAACAGGATCTAGTCTGCTTGCAATGTCTTAACATAGGGTGGTATAAGAAAAATCTTATTAAGAGTTGGCATACATTTAGATAAGATAAGATCACTTTATTAGCCATATACAATTTCTTGCATTAGGAATTTGTCTTCTCACATACCCCATCTTTCTCTCCATGAGAAACACAGGCGGGGAGAGAGAAGCTTTGGGTCAGAGCGCAGGGTCAACCATTTATATGGCGCCCCTGGAGCAGTTGGGGTTAAGGGCCTTCCTCAGGGGCCCAACGGAGTAGGATTCCTCTGCCAGCCACCACTCCGCCCACATTTACTCCCAGTAAGAGCAGTATGGATTCACTTGTGCTACAGACAGACATTGCATTGTCAAGTCAGTGAACTTTGCTTCATAGTATGAGAGTTTAAATCCTTCTTATTATTATCCATTACTTTCCTACACCTCTGAGTTTAAAATCCAGGAGATGGAAATAATTAGCTGACACCACATCTGTGTGTACTATGATTAAATAGTAAATATTAAGGAAACAAAAGGCAGGATGGTTGTTTATTTTCCCAACATGGTTTGCTGTAGTCTACACACGCGTTTATTAGACATTAATGTGCCTGGATGTCGCCATGCAACGTGAACAAAAAGTACAAAATGTGATATCAAATGAAAGTATCAAAATAACAGTATATCAGAAGCTTAAATATAAGAGCATTATGAACAAGTGATGATCACACAAGATTGGTATAGCACAGAAAACATTTTGAAAAATTACTGTATAATTTTTAACACGTGCTGAATGAAAGTAAATTCCTATTAGAAACACATGTTCTTGAAAAACAGCTTGTAATAAAACTGATCATTCAAAATGAATGGGATGAGAAAGGCCTCTAGAAAGGTCTACCAAGGACAAAAGTCTTAGTTTTAGTGTATCAGAGTTTGCAAACAGATTCAAATATAACAACAAAACATACTGTATGTGCATGTATCACTGGAATAGCGAGAGTATCATCCCTAGAACCTTTAAACCAAGTGCTTTTTATTATTTTTAAGGCGCATCAGAAATGGGAGGTGGAGGGAGGGAGTCAATTTTCCATCCATTTTCTGACCAATGTCAATTTTAAAAAAGTAGACAAGTTTGTCTCGTGGGCCTTCAAAAACACGTTGTGACAGTGCAATAAAAATGTCTTCTTGTCTACGTGGCATTAAATCATTGTTATGTTAATAGCATGTTACAGCTCCTCACCCCGGTATGTGTCAGAGCTTTTCATTCCACAGGGCAGCTGATTCAGTTCAGTCACCACTCTTAACACTTGTGTCTTTCTTAAAGGGTGGAGCCTGCAGTACTCCCAACTAGAATTGTAAACTTGTGTGTTGTGTCGGTACTACTTGAAGTGCATTGCAATTGTTGAAGGCATTAAGTAAAGCTCCACCACAGAGCTTCTAAGAAGTCAGTAAAGTGAAAGACATTTGTTTAATAGTTTTTCCAACGATGTCATTACTGAAGCAGCTAGTAATACCACTTAATTCATCTGAAGTGCGTCAAATTTCTGTCCGGTTATAGAGCATGTGCAGAGGTCAGTGAATCTTTTAGCCTCTCGTTAAGTGTAGTGTGCATAAAAAATTCTCTCCACACAGAGCTGAGCATGGAATTTAGCATCTTGTAAAATCCTTCATAAGTTATTTCAAACAGAATCTCTGATATCACTAGAGACCTCATATTTGGAACTATCAAAAAGTAGCAGTAATTTGAAGACTGTTTAAAATTCACCTCAGCTGCTTTTCTCTTTTTACATGGCCAGGGAGCGAGAATCACAACTTAATGATTTTGTTTTAGAAATACTTGATGCCATTTATGGCTGACCGAGAGTTTATGAGGCTTCTAAGTTTTGAAGAAGGTCTTTATTGGATTGACGTGTTTAATTACTCAGGACAACTGTTGGGTGACTGTAAGCTGAATACAACCAAGGCATAAGAAAATTGGTTTTGTGATTTTGATCAGGATTTAAGTGAACTTGTTTGTATGGCTTAGTGCATTCTTACATGCCATTATATGATGCTTTTTTAAAAATAATCATCACATAAGCTACCCACTCATGATGTGGGGGAAGATATCATATACATGGATATAGAAAAATAGATCTTGCTAGCTTTGATCACCAAAGAGACTAAACAATTATGTAGAAAATACTTCTTATGATGAATGATCCTTAATGTCTGTTAAATGTTATGGAACTATATTGAGGCAAGATTATTAATGTTCTACATTCATTTTATTTGGGTCATCAGAAGCTATTAAACATGCCAGTTAAAGACCTCACGAATCACACTGCGAGCCAACGGGTTAAAGTACAGCCACTCAAAGATGATTTATTCAAATCTTCATCAATATTTAAATAAAGCTTTTGCTGAAGAATATTCTCAGTGAGCCAAGAAAAGACAGTGCCGCCTGCTTCAGAACAAACAGATCCTTCTCTAAAAATACCACAGTTTGTTACCTACTGGGAGATTTTCAGCAATTAAGATCTAACTGTATATTAAAATGGCTGTGTTTGTAATATTATACTATTTGAACTAGTAAATATTTTGCTCTCTCTGTCACTTATAATTTATGTACAATTAAAAAAAATTGAGTCGCATGGGACCCATTCCATGATTTCTTTGTAAAGATGAAGATTTATGCTTTCATCTCCAACTCTTTTTAAGCAGGACAATCTCAGCACCCATTGACTAAAACTTGTTGAAATAATCCATAATCCAATGTTTAGAGATTAGTCTAATTTCAATATTGAGGTGGAAGGCTTGTCCATAACTGACAATAAATTGTTTTGGCATCTTTGCATAAAAGTATTAAAAATCCAAAGAAATGCGACACTCTCCAGATGTAGTGAAATGATTAGGTTTCAGTTTTGGGTGAGTTACTTTAAAACATGTCAAGAAAAGTCAAACTTTATTCCATGTCCTTGTTTCAGCTGTCAGACCTTGTAAACGTTTTGTGCTTCCATTTCGCCCACCTGAGGCTTTCACATGTACGGTATATGTTAATTGATGCGTTCCAGAACCTAGAGCATATCACAAGGTTTTCATTATTTGAAAGGTCATGAGCCATTCAATATATAGAGCTATTTCTATTAGAAGGGTTTTTCAGAAAAGCTTATTCCGAGTTCTTGTGTGAGCTGGCTGAAGGATAGAAATGTTTTAAATACAGCTAGTTCTATATTTCTGCACTGTTGTACATTTTTGGTTTAACATGCCTCAAGAATATATACTACTTATTATACATACTAAAAACTCCACTAGTGTTTAAAAATATTAAAGACAAAATTCAGTGCAAAGAATTTGTAAATACTGCATTTATTTTTAAACTTACTTTAAATTAACAACCTTAACTTTCAATAAATACAATTATAAAACTTTTGATTATTAATAACCAGTTACATATTTCCTTTCTAAATATAGAAAGAATAACTTGTATTTTGATCTCACTGAAAGACTGAAAATAACTGCAGTTCATATGCCCCTCTGGGAACACGACTCCTGCGGTTTCATACTGTTCACTATTCACAGCTAACAACAGCCCTGTCCTTCACATTTTACATGGAATTGAGAACTATTAGTAAAACTGCATACAGTACATCTTACATGAATGAGGAAATGTGTAATTGTTTTTATTTCAGGGTTCAACCCCTGATGGGAGCTCTGCTTCTCCCCCATTTAGAGTACAGTACATTCCTTCTTATGGGAAATAGGTTTTTAATTGACAAACCTGAGTTATGTTGTACCTTTCAGGAACCCATCTACTATGTAAATCCAGAACTGCTGGTACCAGAGTCTGCTGCATCCTTAGTTCCTTTCTGACATTCTGAAGGCTGACTTAACCAGTGCACCTACTGTATATAATCTAAGAACCTCCAAGGTGACCCTTTCTGGTGCTTGAAGGATAGTGAGTCTGACACATGGCTTTTAGAGTCTCAATAAATGGACTCTGAGGTTTTTGCGTATTTTTGAGTTAAATTGCCTGGAAAGCATTTTACAATTTAGCGGAAGCCAAACCAATCTGAAATATCCATTAAAAAGCACAATTTTGTACCGAAATGATAAGCTGAATTAATAAGGAAGAAATTGCTTTTTATAACACATTTTGCATGTCCAACATTAACTTTAACCCTTAAGAAACATCTTTCGCCAGGGTTTAGACAGTGCTGGTGAACCACACACATGTTGCTTTTCATTCCATCCCACCTTCATTAGATCGTTGAATCCTTAATTGATCTAAGAAGTTGCTTCATTGGAATATTTTTATTTAGTTTCTAATCACAATTTGGGGATTTTATTTCATTTACAGAATACAACGGTTAAAGCTCCAGCATGTTTAACAGCTGGAAACAAACAGTTCGGATTAATCTTAACTATTAAGTTATTGAAGGGCTTGATTATGTAACTGAGGACTTAGCTGGAACAAATCTAACAGGTGTGTGGGTCACCAGGACCATGACTGGGAACCACTGGTTTAGCCCTTTGTCTGGCTTGTGTTCTGTGCAATGTGTAAGAAAGAAACAGTGATGCACCTGATCATTCCTATCAGTAACACACCAACTCAAAGAGATGGGATTTGGAGCTGTGCTCGTGGTTAGAATAAACCTCTTCCTGTTGAGAAAGTGATTGATTACATTTGCAGAGTAGCTAGCTAAATGGGTCAGTGTTTTTCAAAACAAATTAAAAATAAATGAAATTCCTAACCTGAATGATTGCAAAATGTCACAGCAAGCCGTGCGTGTTGTCACTTAAAGGAAACTGGCTGTGTGCTGAGTCTTGTTGCCAAGGTCAACAGCATTACAATTTTGAGAATTATCTAATCTTGGTGATGTACAGAGAAAAAAAACTTTTAATGTGCTCTTCAGACTCCTCATCGGAGCAACCCCCTTAACTTGCACTTGTCAACAAGCAGTTACACAGCTTATACACTGGGTATACATGTTCATACAAGGATACAGAAGGATTACATCCTTGTAGTTACTCATCATGCCTCATTACCTTCAAGAAAGTTGATGCAAAGTTAAATGCAAATGAATGAACAAACCATGAGTGTCTGATCGAAGTCTGGTTATTTCCCAATGTGAAACACAGGTAAGGAAACAGACATCTATCCATTTTCTAGACAGCTTTATCTATCATAGGGTCACAGAGACAGCCGTGGCCAAATCCGGCAAACAGTGGGTGCTAGGTGGGATACACCCTGGACAGGACCCTAGTCCATTGCAGGGAACACACAGACAGACACGCACACAATCACACCAGGACCAGTTTTGCAGAAGCCAGTTAACCTACCTGCATGTCTTTTTCACTGTCAGAGGAAACCGGAGCACCCGGAGGAAACCCACATGAACACGCATACAACATGCATAGAACGTACAAACTCCATGCAGACAGCACGCTGGGATTTGAACCCAGAGCCCCTGCACAGCAGGGAAGCAGTGCTAACTACTACACCACCATGCCGCCCAAATAAACGTATACCTTAGAAATAGACTAACCACTAAAATTGTCATTTTAAAATTGTGTGTGAAAAAGGCAGCCCTTTTTCATATAAAATGAAGACTGCACCGTGGGTACAGTAGGTGCTTCAGCAATGAGTATCCACAAGGAAAAAGGGAAAAAAAATGCTGGGGTATAATGCGTGAAAAAGCAAAGGGGGCTGTTTCAAAGCACTTTGATTTCAGAGCTTAGTGCTTGCTAATAGGATTAAAGACTGTATTTGATGCCAAAAGCCAAAAGCTGCTGTAGCTTTAAGAACTATGTTGGGAGAGAAATTTTGCTGAAAGCTACATGGTGAAGGGCTGCATACAGTATTCACCTAACTGAAGATGCCACATCAATTTGTTTCAAACTGGAATTATGGCTTTTACTTGCATTAATATTTTAAACCCATGCATACATGATGACGGAGTTGGGGGGAGCAGAAGCTAGCCCTGGTGAGAGCCTGACTGGTTTTTAGCTGCTTTTTATTTTCTCTTTTGACGCCAACACTTGTAGAAAAAATATTAGGAGGCTGAATCTAGAAGCAGCCCAGTGTCTGCCTTAGAGTTTCATCTCATCTTTAAGACTGCCTTTGCGGGGTAGATAAGGTCACGGGAGTTCACATAAAAAAGGAAGAAAAAGGACGGATTTGCCGGCAGGCTTGCCAAGAAGACAAACACAGAGCCCCCTCCCTCTGTCTCTATCAGCTCCTCTTTCTCCCCTCCTACATGCAAAAGTTTTGTGGAGGTGCCTGCCAACCGGCCGGTCTGACAGCAGCAGCAGTCTCTGTGTGGCCAGCAAGCCACACCCCTTATCTTTACAGCAGTATTTTAGCTAATTAACTGCACAGCGCTGTTTGCAGTGTATGATATTGTCATCAGGCTGGAGGAGTGTCCACAGCAGAAGTGAACCAGCTCTGGCAGCAGTGCCTGATCACAGAAATGCTTCCCGTTTTCTAACAAGCTGCAGTACCTCTCTCTGCTCCTAAAGTGGAAGAATATATTTTGCCTAACTTCCTGTGGACCTGCTGTGTTTGCTTGTTTACTTACCTGACTGCTGGCTGCCTGGCTCCTACAGCCAATGGATTAATCTATTTATTTGTGAGAAAGGTACAGCAGCAGACAGGAGGCATGGGAAACCAAGCTGGAAGAGTGGAGGAGCTGGAACAAGGTCTGCTATTCGTTTCCTCACTACTTGACATTTCTGAACGGAGTAACAATGTGTTGCTTATTCTGGTATTTAGCAGACAACTGCTCGCTATTTCTAGAATGTTGCAGTTCATTCTATTGTGTCAAGATAAAGTACTGTACAGTATGTGTGCATTCGAAACTCAGACTGAACTGCGCTTTAAAGTGTGTTGACTTTTTGCTGTATGTGTCAAGCATTGTGTAAATATAAACACTTAGAGAAATGTTTTCTAGCTAAATTCATTTTCAAAATTCAAAGTTTGAGATTTTTCTTTCACTCTATGGTATACAGTGAGTTAAACTCCCGAGTATTAGTAAAGTGCCCTTTGGCTAAGGTGTATAAAAAATTATTTTAAGCTGGTGACTTGTTTTTTATGAGGTTGTTTTATCAAGATATCTGAATTAAGCTATTTCTGATAGAGCTTCAAGGCAAATTCATTGACAAGTTTGTGCTAAGCAATGTCTAGTCTTCTGAGTTGAATACAGTTTTCTGCAGTTTCCCTTAGAGCTTGTTGGAGTAAGATTGTATCGGTGCCTTGGTCTATTACTGCTTCAAATGCTTTGCTGCACAGAGCTGTGCTTCTGAAACATTCCCATTTCAATATCCTTTTTAACTTCTAACTTCACATGAAAGTCAAAACTGTCTTCTGTGTACCTCAGCTTCTCTGAAAGCACTGTGTAACATGCTAGATTCAGCAGCTTTTAACTAACTTTCAGATACAGGTCCAGTGGTTATCAGTGCCTGCCTCCCTGCTTTGCTGCTTATTTACGGGAGCAGAGACTCCGGCTGTGCAGTAATAATATTCCTTTTGAAATAAGAACTATAAGCAAACGAGTATTTGCAGTAGTGTGCTGTCCACCTGAGATAAACAGGTAGTTAATTAAAATTGGGGGACTGGTGACTCTGTAATGAGTCCAGTAAAGCTAAATCATATTATTTTAACTAGCTGTGTGCTTGGTGATTTAATTATAGATTCCAGCATGACAAATTCAAAATCTTCCTAACAGCTGCATGATTTGACATGTGAGATGTAGTATCAGTTCTGTCACCACATTGGAACCTATCAGATGTCTTTCTTGTGGTACTGGGTCTGCAGGTTATCTCAATAATAGGAGTTGAAAATGAGATTCCTGTATATTTTTTTTGCAATGATAGTTACTTCCTACTTTTTTGTCCTTAAGTTAACTGTTAAAGCTGTTGGAAGGCTGTTATCTCTTAATGTCAATGCTGTATGTCAAAACATCTGTACAGCATAAGGTGTTGTTTCAGCCATTAAATGCCAAGCTGGTTTTACATTTATTCATTTAAGGATTTATTCAGTCTTACTTAAATTATTTTAGCTCTATGAAAGCTACTATTTCAGATTAGAGTTTCTTTGTAAGCATGTACATGTAAGCATTGCTAAATATTCACACAGAATTCTAAAGCTATATTAATAGAAATTTCTTATTTTTGTTGGCACAACTATTTTTGGGATTTGACTTCTATGGATTTATGTTGACATTGATATCTCTTTCCTTTGCTAGTGCTCTGAGTTCTAATCAAGGTTATTGACTAAAGGCACTGACTAATCATCAAGTTAGTTCAGCAGAACAGTAGAGGATTTTGTTACTGCTGTTAATATTATTTAATTTGCTTAGCAGATGCCTAAACAGAGTTTACTTTAAATGTAAGTACAAGGGAACCAGTGAACATGAGAACACAAAAATATAAAAACAAGAAATTATAAAAATGCAAGGTCGATTAAATTTGAAGTCCAACACTAGATCAAAGTGCCACACAAAATCAAAATAAAAATCAAATGAAAACAAAAACAATATTGAGAATTTTGTATTAAAATGCACAAATGTTTTCACGATAGTGCTCTTACTTCACTATAATAATATTATTTCTAACTTTTGAATGAGTTTGAATGAGCCAATGAGAAGGTTATGATGTGCCCATCTTCCCATAGGTTCCAAATAATTGTAAAAAACAGTTTGTGGTGTGAAAGTAGTGTTGAAAGAGTGCTATACAGTAATTAACTGACATAAAGGGACTAGTCTGCTTTGATCAGGAAAATAATACTCCGGGCTGTTTGTCACTTTTCCAGTAGCAGCTGCCTTGCATTTATATGACATAAAAAGGTACAACTTTAAAGTATGAGTTCAATTAAAATGACCTATTTTCCTGAAAGACGGGAGCAGTGTCTTTCAGACTGGGGTGTTGGGAATAAGCAGTCACCATTCTCATTGATAAGGAACAGATGTTTATTTTCTAATTTTAGATTTATGATATTATGATTTTCATTTTTTAGACAAGCTTGATCTTTGCATTTGTTCAGGCACATTTAAAAAAAACTCTCAAGTATGTTTTATTTTTTGTAGTTTATTGTAGTGTATATTGCATTAGTGTTTTTTAGTGGTACATCTTCTTTAAAATTTCCTTTTTATTAGAAATGTTGTTACTTTTTTAAAGACAGTAGATAGAAATGATAGAGAACTAATACTCATGCAAGATTATCAATTAAAGTATGCTTTCTTTTCTGGGTATGAAATAATAAAAAGACTTTAGAGAATGATGGATTTTACATTCTGCGTTAAGCTCCATAGTGTTCTGGGCGCTTTCACAATAGGCATTGTGATTTGGCTGCTTGCACAACAGAGAATGTAGAGAATTTGCAATTGAGAGTGTATATGATTACTCAGACTAATGTGTGCACTAACCCACGTCATTACAATTATGAAGCTCTACTGTGACTGTCTCTCGTTTTCATCACTCTTTCAGGCCTGTTGATTTTTAATGGTGGGAACCTGTCAGATTCAAGGTTGAACCACTGTAATGATGTGATTGCCAGCTATCATTTACAGTATACTGACATAAGCCTTAATTGCTGAGCAGCTTTTAACAGGGAGGAGGGTGTGTAGTCAGTGAAACTGTTCAGCTGCACTGCATTCTTCATCCCATATGTAATGGATATACTGTATTTGCTGTCAATTTGATAGTTATTAACAGAGGGACTGCCCAGTTATTTTATTGCTGCCTTAAACGGTCTGAAATCTAGGCCTGCATTGTACAATCCATTATATTTAAAAAGAACCTATATATTCTTAAAATGTAAGATTATCTTCTAACTTTTCCACTGTCTTTTCGGTTATACTGTGCTTCTGAAATTTCTTAATTCAGACCGAATAAACACGAACACGAGCAAAAAATTAATAAGGCTTTCATTTCAAAATATCACAAGGAGCCGAGATCTTTTCACTTTTGCTTGATGCACTCTTGGAAGTTCTGAACCATCTCATTTCCAGATGCTCCGTGTCAGTATGTGCTGTGTTTGGCCCTTGTCATTCTTGTTGGTTAAAGTCAGATGTAAAACCATAAGAAGGGTAAGATGAAATAATTTTGAATTTACTCTACACTGTTGTAGACTTTGACACAGTAAGAAAAATTACAAACTTTATTTGATATAGTGCTCTTAAAAGAAATCTCTAAGCCCCTTTCAGTATATAAAAAGAACTTTTTAAAGTAAATTAAACTATAGAAAATTACAAAACTGAAAACAAAGCAGATTAAAATGATCACTTTTGTCATTTTCAGGGTATATTTAAGAGCACCCAATATACAGTATCTGGCTCCCTGATCCTTTTTTTGGGGTGGTCTTTCAAAGATTTGTAAGTGACACAACCCTGTCACTTTGCAAATGTAGCCCAACAGTAGGAATACACAATAAACCAGCAGAGCAAGAGGTCACATGGAGGAGAATAAACAAACGTTGTACATGGTATACAATAAGACGTTTTGAATTCCAGATATTTCAGTCTGTTTTGACACTGCTAGCTTTTTTTAACCATCTCCTGTGTGTTTTATGTAGTTTTACTGTCGCCCTTCACCATATTGAGGATCCTTAGCTCAGTCCCAGTACAGTATATGCAATCTCAGCCATTTTGCCTTTTTATTTTTGTGTTTTTTTATAATTAGTGGCTAAAAAGGAAGAATTTCATTCCAAAGTACAATACATAAAGCAGACATGGCTTTGGACAAGTATACATATTTCAGAACTGTTGTTTAACCACATAGGGTTAGTTAGGGAAAAAGTCCAAAAGAAAACACAAAATTGAAGTTTAATGTCCACTATGAAACACTAGAATAAAGATCAGTTTATGGCTTTGTGGATACAATAGCTGTATGCATTAGCCACTTATTTGTGGGCAGTATTGTAGTAAATGCCACAGAAAATGTTTTCCAAACAAGCTGACTTTATATCTAGGCTGTATTCCGCAAAGTCATTTTCTGTGTAGGCCTAATCTTAGAGAAAAAGGTTTCCAGTCTGTTGCAAGATGTTTGTCCAGTGAGGTGAGGGATCTTTGTGTGGATCTTTCTTGCACAAAAAAGGACAGCAAAATGCGCAGGCGGTCACTCAGCATATCTGAAATGCTTTCAGGATCAGTAATGCTGTAGAAAGCTGCCAAAACCTTTAAGAACCAGTAAATTGTGATGAGACGGCAAGAGGTCTGGGTTTGTAAAGGTGCTCTGTTTTTTAATCGTCAAACTCAGGCTTTGTGAATGTCTGCCCAGTCTCGTAAAACCTCATGAATCAAAATTGATTTAAACAAACTTTAAATAATTTTGACATACACTACGCTAATAGAAATCATTTGTACAAGATGTTGTATTGATGCTACTGACTATTTTAATCCTCTATTATTTTAAGTGTCCACTGCATTGTCCCAAGACATGCTGTACTGACTCAGATTTAGACCTGAAACTCAGTTAAATCCCTGAGGGGTCACTCTAAACTAACACAAGCTATCCTACAGATGTTTAAAACCTACCTAGACATTTAAGGACAAATGACATACTATAATGCACTTAGCACCAATTGACTAGAAGTTTGTCTATCAGAATGTCTGACTACCAAAATACTAACTACTGCATGGGTTAGATGAGCCAAATGGTTTCCTCTTGTTTGTAACGCCTATTGTCTAATTGTGCCAGATATTGTGGTCCATTGCTAATGAGGCAAACAGTGATGAAATTGAATCATTTTATTTGAGTAGTAATGTGATGGAGTCCAGAATTAGAACTACAATTTCATACACTTTAATCTGTGTCCAAATTTAATGCATAAGGTGAAAGGGAACCATCAAAATAGAAAACATGAAATCGATGTGACATTTTACACCTTAAGGCTTGAGTTGCTGTATCTTTTAAGGTCAGTATATCGTGTATTGTGTCAATGTGACAAATTGCCAGTTCATGACTAATCTGTTGCTATTTACCGTGTGACGCATATCATACACTAAATAAACAAGCTACATGGTTAGAATAATCTTTATCCCTGTTTGCCTGTGTGCTTGATGTAGCTTTTAAAAGACTGTCTTTTTCTTTTCGATTTTGACAATGGAGAAGAGTAATGGCTTGATTACAGACTGAAATGCTCTGTGAAGGTCATGCCATGGTGAAATATGTATACTGTGAAGAAGAGACAATAGCGCCAATCTGCTGTGTGGTCCATCTCGTATTCTGCATTTGCATGCTTTCCTTACGGTTGTCACCCTACACATTTATCCACAACATTGTTGGGGAAAAATCTATTCCCTGTAAACAAGGAAGTCTTGAGGCTTGTGGTTTCTCAGAGGTTGTTTAAACAAATGATTGTACCTGGCCTTTGCTTGCTCAGGGCAGTGCTGACAGCACTACAGAGTTTTTTGTCTGACATAAGGCTCAGGACTTCTGTAAGAATAAAAACCTGAGATCACTTCATTGTTCCTACATCTGCAGAATGCACAGATAAAGGTTTGATCTGAGTCATAAAGAAATTGAGCAGTGAATGCTAGAAACTCACTCACTCACTCTTTTAGTCAGGTTAAATACTGTGAGTAGCCCCGACTGAAAGACGTTCTTTAGAAATGTAAAGCAGGATGTTTGCTGTATATTGTGGTAGTGGCAAGAGAAGTCTTCATCCTCTTTGGATTAGTCTACCGCAGCATGAAACTGGCTTGTCCTGATAAGGTCAGTACCACTGGCTGAGCCTGGAGGTGACTGAGGTTGTGCTAGCCACTGCATTGGATAGAGCCAGGGCTCAGAAAGACATAGGCATGGCCTGAGTCTGTCTGTTGTCCATGGATAACTGCTGAAGAGTTGCTTGTCAGGTCACTTGACCACAGGACTGCTTTCACAGCAAACTACGAGTGTATGTTTTGGACTAAGTTGTCAGAATTTTTTTGGTCACTTTACATCCAAAAAACATAATCATCACTATCTTAAAACATTGGTATATGTACTTTAATAACAGGAAGCCTAATGTTTGCCTGCTTATATGTTTTTTCTATATTTGTCCTTTGGTTAGCTGTTGGAAGAAGGAATAATTGCTTTTCTGAGATTTTCTGTCCCAAGAACTAAAAGTGCTTTTCATGACTTTTTTCCCTATATACTTTCGTGAGTCTTTCCCCATATACTTTCCCAAAAGCATACAGTAACAGTGGACTTCAGACAATGAAAGCTGTAAACCAATATTTCCTATAGAAAAGTTAATCTAATTGAAGATCCATAGGCTTCTTCTTCTTCACTCATTCACCCAGGGATTGTACCTTGGACTCTGTATCTGTACATCTCTGCACCTTTACATAAACAATATATATTATATAAAGAGAATAATCTTTTTTTCTTGTGCTGGAAACATGAAAGATTGACTAATAATCACTTCCTCTCAAGATGGAAAGCATCTTTGGAAAAATAATGGACACTGACCGTCTTGAAAACATGCCGATCCAAGCATTCCTTTCTCCCCATATCTGGACATTATTGATCCAAGACGATTGTTCTTAATGATTGCACTGGCAAGTGTTTCTCTTTGGAACACATTTGGCTCTATGGAGCTGAACTATCTGGCACCATTACCTCAACTGCAGTGCTTAAAAAAAGAACAGAATTGAAATAATGGGAAGAAAGAAATTTTACATGAATTAATACCTTAAGTGTTTGGATGTGATAATTTTAAAAAATATGGATCCTGCCTAGTGGACACTTTTTATTTTATTTAGCTGAATTGGTTGCTTGATCTATATAATGTTGCTCATCATTTTGTTTTCAAAGTCAACCTGATTCTCCTTACTTTGATGACTTCCATGTGATCAGCTTATGTGCTTTTGAAAAAAAAAGCATCTGCAGTGCTCCTTGCTAATGTAGAAGCACCTCTAATGGACCGATTAGTGGATAGAAATCTGTTATTCAAAGCAGAGCCTGTGTGAAGGATCAAAGCCAGCTATAATGTATCGAAAGGGAACTCTTAAAATCAGGTGTCAATATTTTTTCAGGTCAGTGGAATTGTAATGTTTTCCATCATATATTAAAAGTCACCCTTCTTAAAGCAAGTTTAGGATCTTCAGGGTGTATGGAACCAAGCTACCAGACATTGCTATGTTTGCATCTTCTTACTGCAAGGAGTCATATTTCAAATTTCTCCATGACGAGTGCTTATTTTATAATGGCCGACTTCTTTTATTACAGCAAGAACGTATTTGGAGTTTGGTCTGCAGCTTTCAGTGAAGTGCACATGGATTTCTTTTAAACTTTTTGTAAATGTATACTTTTTACTTGACTGGTATTTGCCTGGCAGCAAATACGTTTCTTGGCCAGCAGAATGCTGACTGTGCATGTTTTCCCCCACTATTTGTTACCCGTTGATGTTCTATTGTTGTGGATTCAAGACACATTCATTTTTTCTGCATTTAGTGGTCTGGAATAAAACAGAATGGGCCTCAAAGAATGTACAGTAGATGAAGCACATTCAAGCTTCTAGATTCAGTGCTTATCTTTGCAATGTTTCTGACTTACGTCTTTACTTCTCAAGACACTGAGTGGCATCTTGTAGGAGTGGCAGAAGTTCAGCTCAAGTGCACTTTTTTGGTTTTGTCAATTTGTTTCGTAGTTTCATAACCAGAGCTAGAAGTGGAATAGAGGTTCCAGAAGCTCTCAGCTCAGGGGCAAAGAATGAGGTGGGAAGCCCTGCTGCCACCTTCGTAAGAATAACCTCCAGTGGGACAATTAAGAAGAACCAGTGAAACATAACCTATGTGCCTTTGGAGGTGGATGAAAAACCGCATGTAGTGAAAACCTGCAGAGAACATGCACACTCCGCACAGACAACTCCAAATGCTATCAGAGCACCACCATCAGTTCATTTTAAAGGCCTGCAGATCAGTCTGGATTTTCTTTTTCAAGAGAGATTTAGCCACAACATTTGTTCTGTCATATGTCATTTGTTCATATATTTAAATGAAATCTACTAAACCTGGAATACCTAAATAAGAGTTATTTGCACTGTCTTTAAGCTTGTACAAATGCCCACTGCAGGGTATGTTTCTTAAATGATCCTTCTCCACATGAGAAAATAGAAATTGTAGAAACTCCACAAAACGTTTTTATTGTTTCTGTTTCCCTCCCTACCGCTATAAAATGACTAGTAACACTGGCTTAAAATCAAAGTTCTCTCAATAGGATTTGCAGACCTATTTATTAATCTTACACATTGCAGTATGATCTCATGTCCTCAATTTGTCCAGTGCTTAGGGATTTCACAGAGACTGAGAGAATTTAACCAAGGAGAACATTGGAATCTGTTGAAGAAGGAGTATTGATTAGGAATAAAAGGAGGGTAACAAGAAAGAAATGGTTATAATAGATTTTGAACGGTAATTGGAAATGCACTGTGGTTAAAAGACACCAAAAGGTCTGGTGACCAGAGAGCTTTGCACTTATCATGAACTGAAATGTTTTTTTCTGATCCGCATTAGGGAATCTTCATAGCTAACTGCATTTTTCTTTTTGGCTCTGGGTGGTTATCAGCACCAAAATGGACGTTACATCTTTGCAGAGCACTGTTTTTCAGTGTAGTCCATTGGACATTGAAATGTTTGAGAGTGTCACTTTCAGTGCTGTTTAAACTTTCCTAATTTAGGACGCTGAGGCGGATCCTTTAGCTGTATTCCACCACTGTGACACGAATGGAAATTCCACAGTAACTCTGCAGGCATGTCGAAATGCAGTTGTTCCGTCTGTCCACAGATAAGCTCTTGTGTTACATCCCAGTCAGTGGGTGGACACAGGAAACTGCAGGGGAGAGTGGTAGTTAAATAGAAAGCCTGGTATTGTTTGTTCGTATACTGTCCACCTGACTGGAAAACATTACATTTCCTGGCATCCTGTCCCAATACACACTCCAGTTTAGCTGTGGCAAAGGAAATTTCTTGGCAGTGCAAAGGTTATCCCTGGTCATAAGTGATGTCGTGTCACAGTACAGAGTGAAGCCAGGAATGGTCAGGAACCTGCTGTTTCAGCTGCTGTTCTCTGACACCAAGCTGCAGTGCTTTCTATTTTTCCCCCCACATTCTAAACTAAAACATGGCTCAGTTACATGAATATGTTTGTCCTTGTCATTTGTATGGTACTGTATGTCTTGGCTTAGTATTCTGAAGTTGTGAGGTGTACCTAATGTGTACATAATAAAACCATTTACTGAACTGAAGAGAGATCAGATTGTTAAAACAGAATGTCTTTATAGCCTTTTACCATACTGAATGTAGTGGATACTGGCACACATTCCTTTCAAATTATTTCTCTCTGCTTGGATGTCATTATGTATGAAACCAATATTTGCGTATAGCTATATCAAAGTGTTTTGTTAGCGTCAAATAGTTGGCTTGGAACAAATAGGCATTTGCAGCTGCTGAGTTAAACAAATCTCAAACAAAATGTCTTAACCCCCCTACTTGATTAATCCAGCCTTCTTTGCCATTTTCATGTGAAAAGTCTTTGTTAATTCTAAAGAAAGAATTAAGTTTGCTGCTGCTCGTTTTTTTCGACACCTTTTTACTGTGGTTTTATCTGGGGCAAAAACAAACACCCATGCCTTTCTTTAAACTAGCTTTTGAACTCTTAAAATTTAAGGCTGTATTTTGTATTGCCGGATGTAGTTTTTATAGGCACTGCATTGATTTTATTCATACAAATACCGTTGGAAAGCAGTCAACCCTCAGGCTTTAAGGAATCTAATTTATAGTTTTCCAATGTTGCCTCTTCACAGAAAGTAATGAATGGGGAGGTTTGGACTGGAACAGAAACTCCAGTGTGAGTTTAAAAAAAAGACAGGATGTCATTAAATTAAGACAGGCAACAGTACAATCACTTAGTTAAGTTGTAAGAAGCTACTAAAAATAGCAATCCTATATGTCAGGGGTGATAACTAGAAGTAGGGAATTTCTGTCCGAAGATTAAATAGATCTTATGTATTTGCTGATAAATCATTTATCTTTTACCCACCATTAAGTTGGGAATGTGTTATTAGATTTATTAGCCTTAAGCTGCAAGCTGGTGGGTTAGACATAATACAATGAATGGGATTTCTGTCTTTTTCTGTTACACCTCATTAAGAAAACAGTGTATAATATTCAGATTTGCTATGAGCACATCATGTTGCATATAACCCCACTTTTGTACCATTGCATGAGTTGTATGCTAATGCTTTAGACTTGCTGTAAATTATAATGCTTGATATGGTCTTGGAAAATGTCCACATTCCCATATTCATAGCTAGGTTTTAACAGTAAGCATTCATAAACAGCAGGTTTGCTACAGTGCAAATCATTTACTGCTTCAGACCTTACATTTCCACAAATTTAGTGAAGCCCATGATTTAAATATTTGCTCAGACCTACATAGAATTTAGATCAGATTAAATCTACAGTATTGCTGTCAGAATAAAGAGAAGACTTTCAGTTATTGAAGATCCAAACTGCACTCATGCCTTTAGACAGCAGATCTGAAGGCCATTTTTAAGATGTACAGTACCTACAGTAGATGATTACAGTACATACTGTGAGTTAATTCAGTCATAAAGGGCATAAACCTAGATCTTAAAGGTCTTGCAAGACTATAAAGCTTATACATGGAGAGGCTCATCTACTAAGGTTAAGAACTCGCATATCTTCTTAAATTAGCTTGCAATAGCAGTCTCCTATGTGTCAAACCCTTGTCTGCTTAGTGTACAACTAGAAGACACTCTTTATCTCTCCATTCCTGTCTCCACATTCCATGGCTACTGAGTAACTGCACATTAAGGTGCTGTCCAGCTGAACTGTCTTGAATGTCAGAAGACCACTCATTTGCTGTAGGAGACAGACACAGTGACTCATTGTTTGTGTATTAATGCGATAATGTTAAAGAGTGATGTAATGGCAAAAAATGATTGTTTCAAAGCTGGGGTGTTCAACATGTGAGTTTTATTTTGTTAACTGCAAATAAATGCATCAGGGGTAACATCAAGGCCCTGTTCCAGGAATTAGTCACTCTAATGGCAAGAAGTAATTTTAACAAAATATCCTGCTCAACTGCATGGAGAGAATAAAATGTCGCTTTTTCCTGGGAAGTCAATAAGTGCCTATTTCTTCCAGCTTTTTACATTGCCTGAAAATTGTGAAAAATGAACTAGCCTCTAAAAGCATGTGGCATCAGTATTGGATTGGATTTATTTGTTTTTTTTTATTGGTTGCATTGATTTTAGTTTGATTTTGATATGCTTTTCACTTTATATTTTGCTACATATTTTAAGAAACCGCTTAACTGGGAAAGAGGAAACTTGAAACTTTTAGCATCCACGGTAGTTGCCTCTTCCCCAGAATATCCTTCTCCATTTTTTGACAGTGTTAATGCATAATAAAGGAAAAGGTGCCCTTTGTTTGGTCTCATACTGTAAGTTTGTCATAACTTACCATATTTAGCATCAACTCTGCTTGACTCATGCCAGTAAATTTAACATCATTAATTGGATTTTGCGTACTATAGGAAGTGAAAGGTTATCCTAGGCCAGATGAAAAGCTTTCTGCCAGATGAGCGGATATAAATGTTGTCAACGTTAACTCCCAGCTCGGGAGTTACATTCACAGTTCTTGATTTTCAAAATAAGATATAATTTTAGATCTGAACACATCCAAGAATTGTAAAATATGCAGTTTTCTACATTTAAACAGCACACATCTATAACATAGATAAAACACATACAGTAAGTGTTCATATTCTTTTCATTAAAGTTTTGGATTGCTTTTGTGTAAGCTGTACATTGGAAGCATGCGTGTGATTAAAACCCAGTGTCTGTGGTGTGATCTCAGTAGATATATGACCTCGGCACTTGTCAGTGACGGATCAATGGAAGATCAACAGTTGAGTGGGACTGGGAATGTCTAGATCCGGGTTTTTGGCACAGCAGAAGGCAGTCCATTACTTTTGCAGAGACTTTCTGCCAAGTTGAAATACTTGCATGATAAGCAAGCAATTTAAAGTTGATTAATTGGAATTTAAATTACAGGTCTGCCCTGGTTCATTTTAAGGCTAGGCAGCTTCCTTATTAATTAAAAGATCAGGAAATTGCCTGCTCCAAAGGCTGTGACATGTAGAATTCGACTTGTGGTTTTTTTTGTCTGGTATCTCTTAGAAAGTGCTGTTTGTGTAGTGTATTTAAAAAGTACCTATCCTGGTTGAGTCATTCAGCTCTAATGATGTTTTCTTCTCAGTGCTAGAGAACTCATATCCTTTCCAACAGGATAAAAAACAAGTTTTAAAAAAGATAAATTATTCCCATAAGACCATGAAGATGTCAATTTTTAAAACCTGCATAACTTTAACACTTCTGATTTAGGTATTTGTAATCTGAAACCCCTGATAGTGTAAGTTTCACATCTCACAAAGTTCTGAAGCTTCTGCCCTTAGAGAATGTGTGCAGGTTTGCCATATGTATGAGCCTGTGTCCGGTACAATGAAGAGATAGTCACCACAGAGTGTCTGTCAATGGGAGTTGTTTCAAGTGCCTATGGGAGAGATTTCCATTTTGAATCAGACAGCTGTATGTGACTAGCACTGATCATGGAGAGTGGGCCGGGATCCCCACTATCTCTCTGGCCAGGGAGTGCTGGCTTTGTACTGCATTTTGATTGTGTTCAAAACACAGTGGTGCCTTTGTCTGTGACTGATGGCTCTTTGTACTCAACCATTTTGTGTGCCTAGCTATTGTTATCTTGGTAATAAGACCTTGTGTTTGTGTCAATATACTGATTATTGTAGTGCAATAAAGAAAAAAACCTTTGACAAGCCACTGTTTATGTGGGACTATGCAAATGGATTGAATTTAGAATGTCCTGGAAAGCAAATATTGTTGTGCCCACTCTAATGCCATTCAAATGCCAGTTCCCATGTCTGTATTTTGCCTGCAGAAAAAAAAAACTGTTGTTCCTGTGCTATATAAAAAATGAAAATTATCATATTAAAATGGAACCGCTTGTATTTGACTATTAATTTTCCTAATGATGCAGAGTTTTCAGTTATTAATGTCTTCCAAGTGGAATATGAACCTTCAGTTTTTTTACCTCATATATATTTATATACATATATATATATTTCCTGAACTTTATTAGCCAGATTAAGTCTTCTAATTGTTTTTGATCTACTTTATTACAGTATATGAAACATAAAATTGAAGCAAAATTGAAGAAACAGCATAGTTTCAAACATTTTGTGCCATTAAATTATTGTGCTGACATTTCTCAAGGTGTACTATGAATTGCTTTAGGCAGTGTCAAAAGTAAAGGAGCAATTAATGATGTAAACATTCTGTCTGTCCTATCTCCCAGGGCATCAAACTATTCTGCTTTAGTCGGCTTTACCTTTTACCATCTCTTGAGTATACTAGCAATAATGCTGTCCTACTAAGGTTTGGGTTTCCATTTTGGAGACACTTGCTAAAGATTCTTTCTCATCTGCTTTTCAGTATGTACAGATAGCACAAAACAGTAACACACCCTATTTTTCCAAGAGCTGTAGCTCAGCTCTTGCAAAGTAGAGACTGTATGCCAAGAATGACTATGAGAAGGTTGTGCATGATGCAGCAACATCCTGGAAAAAGCTGGAAAAATTGTTAAATGCTTTTTTTCCCATTGTTCTTCCATTAGTAGGAGTAAGATGGGGAAGTACAGAAACTGACATGAATGTTTGTGCTGCATTTTTCAGGAGTTCCTTCAGCCAAAAAGTCTGGGATTCCTGCCCCCAGGGAGATTCCCACCACGATATCAAGAGACAGACTTTCACTGAGAGACCAGCTCCGGACCGCGAGCACTAAGAAAGTGGTGCCTAGTGCTAGCACTTCCAGCCTTTCAGCACTTGCCAAGCACTCCCGCCCTCCTGTTAAGGCAAAATCAGACAACGAAACAAATGACAAAGCAATCCTGGAGTGTCAGGTCAAAGAGCTGCTTGCCGAAGCCAAGGCGAAAGAATTTGAAATCAGTAAACTGCGCACTGAGCTGAAGCGCTGCAGAGACAGAGGGATGCTGGATGTGGTGACACCTGAGGGCACAGACCTCGACCTAGAGAGTCTCGTGGCCCAGCCTGCTGAGATACAGTCCCTGGTCAAAACCATGCGTGAGAAAAACAGGACATTTCAGCGCGAGCTTGCAGCACTTAGGGAAGAGAATCAGACTCTGAAGGAAAAGTGCTTCATAATGGAGCACTCTTCTCTCTCCAGTAGCAACAACTCAAATACCAGTCCTCCTACATCTTTAGCCAGCCCTGCTAAAAACCCAGTGAATGGGATTGTGCTGGACACCTCCAGGACTCCCATCAATGGCAGCACTTTAAAGAATTCATCCTCTTCCAGCAGTGATATAACCAAGGGTTCTCCGTCACCAGATTCATCGGAGTTTGAGAAAATCCCCTCTAGGTCAGACTCTATAGGCAATAGCACCGGGAAGTCCAAAGGCTCAACGGGTCCCAATTCACCACAGGCCA
This sequence comes from Atractosteus spatula, assembly GCF_055471065.1. Classification (NCBI taxonomy): domain Eukaryota; kingdom Metazoa; phylum Chordata; class Actinopteri; order Semionotiformes; family Lepisosteidae; genus Atractosteus; species Atractosteus spatula. Next base: position 4,271,404 of record NC_142732.1, on the reverse strand, counting down.
GGGACCTGTCTGTGGAATGCTTGACAGAGCAGATCCAGAAGATGGAAGAGAGTCACCACAGCACTGCGGAGGAGCTACAGGCCACTCTGCAGGAGCTCGCCGACCAGCACCAGGTTGTGCAGGAGCTGACAGCTGAAAATGAGAGGCTGGCCGAGGAGAAGGGCCTGCTGCAGACCTCACTACAGCAGCAGAGGGAGCGTGTGGAGAACCTGGTCCAGAAGAACGAGAGCCTGTTGGGGCGACTGCAGGAGCAATCCAAAAGTGAAGAAAGTGAGGCCAGAGCCGCCAGGATCAGTGAACTGGAGCAGAGGTATGCAGAGCTGGTAGAGAGCTCCAGATTTGAACGAGAAAAGCTGGTGGACATTCAGCAGCAGCTGACAAGCAGCCTGAGGTCTCTGGAGAAGGAGCACCAGGAGGCACAGGGACTCATCAGGACCCTGAAGGAGGAGAAAGATCTCCTTCAGAACTGCATAGAGAAGGAACAGGAGGTCGGCAGTAAAATCACTAGGACGCTAGAGGAATGTAATTCCAGTATGGAGGCACTGAAGGTGGAAAATGGACGGCTGAAGGTACAGATGGATATTGAGAAGCAGAAAGTGGCTGAGCTGAAGGCAGTGCAGAGTGCCAGCGATAACACCGAGTTACAGCACCTTCTGAAGGCAGCACATTCGGAGAAGGAACGGTTAGAATTGTCTTGCACTGAACTGAAACAGGAGCTTTTGAAGGCCAACAGTGAGATAGATCGTGTGAAAGGAATGTTGTCTAAGGTAGGCAGCTTAGAAGAAATCCTTTTCTTCTCATTTATGTCAAAAGCAAGGACCATTGGATTATTTTTACTGATTTTTGCATGAGCAAATTTAGCATGAGCTTAATTTTTAAATTGAGTTCTGCTTCTCAACTCATTAATAATTCATTACATATCTCATCATCTTTAAGATCTTGTCGTTTTCTTTAAGATAATTGTCCTGGATGGCAATTATATGTAACTTTTATCCTTGGCAATCATAGTCCTACAGATTTTATAGCTGGATCTGCTGTACAGTATATAGCCACTGAGTGGAAATCTTGTTAACTAGTAAGCCTTGCTATTTAAGAAAGTAATCAATTTGTTTGAGATATACAGGGCCGCCAGGACTAGGCTAACTGACTCATGCAGAATGGTAAAAGAACAAAGTCAGTTATATTGCAACATATTTGAAATCACATGGAGGAGAGTCAGGCTCTTTGAGGCTGAAGCATGGAATTACTGTACATAGAGTAACAGAGGCCCTCTAGAAGTACAATAGGATTCTTGGACTGCTAGGGTGATGGTGTTTTCCTGCCATCAGGATCTTCCAGGATCAGTGTTTATCCCATGATGACTGCGGTAGGAACAGATGTACCATTTCTTCAGTTCAGCATCTAGTCAACACCCAGAAACCACACTGGAGCATGAGAGGAAGTGCTTTTGTTTTAATTTAGCAGAGGTGGAATGACTCAAATAGCCAGGGCATTGCACTGTTTGCAAACTGGGCTTGTGTGCTTCAGAAGCTAATATTAGAAGTAATATTAGCCTACAAAGCAGGGTCTGGAAAAATCCAGAGAGGTTCCTATGTACCATGTCAGCCTCAGCTATTCCCCACTCACCATTGTTTTCCGAGAGAGTCATTTAGATCTGTCAGTGCTGGGGGATTATAGCTAATGAAACCATTTGACCTGGCAGGCTGAATATGGCTGCTTTGTCATTTTGTTTGTGAGTCACTGAATCATATGCTAAGCTATTTTGCTAATGTCATAATTATGGTCTGCTTACAGTTAGATTTTTCTATACCATATATGTCTGACTCAGTCCTACATTTGAATTTCTCACCTCCTATGAAAAAAACAGTACCGATAAAAAATCATCCCAGTTTTACTGCAGGCACTACTCAACATTCATTTTCTGTCTGTAGAACCTGTTTGTATGTGGGTTTAATTTTTTTGTATACCTGCAATTGTATATAAAGAATGCAGAATGCAGTTGTGTATTCATAGATGATGAATGCAGTGCAGGCTATGTTTGTAGTTTGTTTTGTATCCTTTTCATAAGGTCAGGGTACTATATTATTTATGATTGCTGTGTCCTAACTTGATACATTCAGTATAAAGGGAACATAATTAATCTGTTCTTATTCTGCGCCTCTTTCATTAACAATTTATTATATGTACAAGTTCACACAAATGCATCCCCCCCAGAAAACGCCACCCTCGCATTCCACCAGCATTTATGAAATATTTTGTGTTACCACCAAATATGTTTGAACAGTTAGATGGCTCATTGATCTTCAGAAAGCATTGCATGGAAATGCCTTTCTTATATAACATGCCCTGAAGCATTTCATAAAATAATCAGTCTATGAATATGCACATTGCTCTCTGTGAATCACCCAGGCACTGGTGTTCTTTGAGAAATTGGTGTTTTGCAATATCCCATTAGTACTTTCCACAGTGCTAACTCAATTTGTTACATATAGTGATGATGTATATTATTCGAGTCAGTTTTGCATTTAGATGGTGGATGTTTTGAAATAGTGCATCTGGATGGGGGGCAGTGTTTTAACAATACAGTACGTGCAGGCGTTCCCATTTCATTGAGGTTTAAACCATGACTCAGAAGAATCGGTCAGAGAGCCTTAAAGAGATTTTCAAACAGGGCACAGATACGTTACCACACATTTGGCTAATATCTCAACACATGGATTTGTTTAAAGTTTGGCGTCTCTTAAAAAGCCTCACTCTTTTTTTAAAAATGTCAGCATGAGTTGGCTATTTAGCTGGTCGTTCTGTCCAACTTGGGTCAGTGATATCCAGTTATAAGCACCATAGAAGTACAAATCTTACTTCGTGAGTAATTTTCCACATTTGGACAAGCTGCAGCCGTTTTCTTCGTGATGCCATGTTGAAGCAGCTGATGTTGAGATCTAAAGGCGTGAGGCATGACATGGAATCTGGAGCTCTTCCCTGCCTGCTCAGACTAAAGGGAACATGCAGTTTGCCGTGTATAACAAATATTCAACCCTCACTGTTCCGTGTTCAAAAACAGTCTGCTATTAATTCTTTGAGCTCTCATTTATTTTGACCATAAAAGTGATTGGGTTAAGTCCAGCAACATTAGGAACAGGAGGTTTTGAAGGGGCTGGTTTTGGTAACTTTGGTATGTACCACTGCCTATAACTGCATTAGTACACTTATCTAATCTTTAAAAAGATTCAATGTTTTGTGGTGTTGTACATTTAATTAGTTGCATTAAGAGCAAAACCGCCAGGACATAAGGCTAGGAGTTGTTCTGTTTTTGGCTAGTCTGTTTATAAATCTTTAATGTTTCTGGCATAGTCTAGCCTTGATCGATATTATTTTCCCTTAGGTCTTATTGAAAATGAATTAGTTACTAAACTGGTTACATTAGTAATGCACTTTGCACTGAACTCCTTAAATCATAACATTTATTTTTTACAGTATAATACATGATTAATGATAACCTATAGCCTACTGTCAAGGATCTTTGATGGAAGTACAACTGGACATCTTAAAAAGCAATTGAGTTTTGCATAATAAAACTATTTCTAAAATATTTCGTAAACCAAGTGCACTTCTTGTCTTTGATTCAGATGAGAATTGGAAACTGAATCTTGCTGGTGACCCGCAATTTCACAGGAACAGAACAACTGTTCTGAATGAGAGGAGGCCATTACCCGTTTGGTCATTTGCAAATAATTGATCCAAGATTTCATCCGATGGTCTCTTGCAAGAAGCCAGGGTATTGGCATGAACATCATGACTGGATATCTTGTTCCAGATGGAACCAGTTTCATTGGAGTGAAAAGGTCCCCCCTGTTCTAGGTTTTAAATGCATTCCCACATTGTTTGCACTTGTGCCACAAGGTTTCATGGCCGCTGGGCTGACTTTCAGTGCTTTCAAGGGTTTTGAATACTTGTAACAGGTTTCCTCACAGTCTTGTCTATTTCAGACTTCAGAGGTTCTTTACCTTCAGCCTGTCAGCTCAGGACATTCTCTTAAACCCCTAAATGTTTAACATGACATCCCTTAATTTAAACTCTGTGCTTTCAACTAAAAATCCTAATATTTTTTTTGCCTTAGTAATTTCTTCTCAACGTTGTCTGGAAAGTGTTAATAGTGTCAACTTACCGTAAACTCCTTTTTCATAGCTAATGGTGTCTTAATAAGTTATCCTTTTATATCTTTTATATATCCAGAGATTTATATTTCTGATTCTGTTTTTTTTTTTCTTTGCACTCATGAGAGCTGTACATCCACAGTGTCATCATTAATATTGTAAGACACTCTTGTGGTTTTAAAATGAAATGACCTCTCCTTTGGTTTCAAGGAATGTGTAATAGGTTGGTTCCCCACTGCATCATAAATTGAAACTCCTGTTTCGGAGTTAGCAGGTTTTACACAATTACAAGTTACAGAGAGCTTGTTAGAATGTGGATGGGTGGGGCTGAGATAGGAGAAGGATGGCGTCATGCTTGTAAGAATGTCGAGAGCGTGGCTATGCAGAGATGCCTGCTGAAGGGACAGCAGCACGTGATTCTGCCTCCCTCACTGTGAGCGCAGGTCTGGGGCTCCGGGGGGAAATGCACAGTTATCAGCCTAGAGACAGACCTGACGGTCTGGGATTAAGCCTGTCTCCAGCTTCAAGAAGTCAGCACCATGGCTTAATCCTACTTGACTGTTCCCTGCGGGTTGTGAGGGAAATCTGTGGCTTGCCCAGAGATAAGAGATGTCATGTTACGTATTGCATCATATGAGCACAACCTCTCTCTTTTTCAAAAACAAGTGGCTAAATGTTTTTTCAAGCTATTCAGCACTGCCTTAATAATAACCAGTAAATAATGTCTCAAGTTAACTTGAGACATAGAATCATAATTGGTCAGTCTGACAGTGGCATGTTTAAACATGCATTGTTTTATATACAGTATGCATTGTTTCTGCTATTACTTCCTCTTTCAGGCATGAGCAGACAACAGTGATCCTAATCGTAATTCTGACACTGCTCTAGTTGTCTGTTATTCCTGCATTTAGAATAATAAAGCAATACAGTATATATATATAATCATAGGCCATGTGGTTGAAGCTGATTGTAGGTTGCTTGAGGAAATGGCTTCATGAGATTCTAAAGTTGATAAGCTCCTAGCAACCAAACTAGCAGCAAGAGCCTGCTCTGTTATTATCTTGTTGAAGTACTTTTGTTCAAATATACATCATATAACTAGTATTTTCTCCAATGTTTTGCAGCTTTTTTAAAATTTAATGTATTTAATACAGAAGATATGTAGTTTTAATTAAAAAAACTAAACATATTTTTGTTTTGGTGTACACAGGCCTTTTTTTAGTACATTTCTCATTAATGATTTCTTATCTTGGCACATTCAGTGAGAAAATCAGTTTTTTGTTATGCAGTCTTTGATCTGCCCACATCACACCTGATGCTTTCTTCCCTTGTTAGAAACAGTAGGAAATGGAGCTGTAGTATTTTCAGTTTCCAGTGTTAAGACCATGTGCATCTAGAGAGCCACCTTCTGGTGTAGATGGAAATCAAGGCTTCCTGTTCTAATGTACAGTAAAGCCATAGACACATTGTAATGGAAAGAGCTCAAGTTCAAGTTTGTGTTATGCTTACAGTATTGCTTGCAGGTGCCCTTTTATTTATGTTTACTTTTGATTTTTGTATACAAAGTGTTCAAAATCAATTGTCCACTAGTGAAGCTTATAACCTGAAACTTTAACTCTATATTGCAATTTAAATTTCTCTTAATTTATGTGCTATTATATATGGCAGGAAAAAATCTTTGGTCATTATATTGCTGTGTTTACAGTATATGAAGTGAATGATAATAGCTATTAAAACTAAATAACCGGTTGTTTTATAATACAAGATTATTTGAAAGGATTCACTGGGAGAAGCAGAAAGACAACTTGTGCTTCAGAAAGGACAGGATCAAGAATCTATGGCATTTTGGTTTTTGGACCACTTGTATGCACAACAGATCATTATGTCTACAGTCCACAGCAGGCCTGTTCTTAAGAGAGGTGTGCTGCTTGGAGTGGATCTGCCTAGTGGATTAGCCTCTCACAGTGAACTTCATTGCTGACAACTCTGGTCAGCCGAAGAGCTGTGCTCAAAGACTGAGTAGTACTACAAGGGACACTTTGCTGTTTATGAACCATGATAATTAACTGATTTTGAAGTTCATCCCAAGATGGTAAGGCTCTGGTGAGGAAGGCACACCATACTTGAAAACTATTACTCTTGACAATCTCATCTGTTCTTTTATGTCCTAAGGACATTTTGTAAATATTTATTAGCATATGAAGCCCATTAACCTGGGTACATACTGTAGCGATTAGAGCTCTGGCCTCTTGCTGTGGGTTCAAATCCCAGGTGGGATGTTGCTGTTGAGCAAGGTACTTCACTCAACTTGCTCAAGTTGCAGTTCTGCAGTATTAATGGGTCTCCAGATTGTCTTTTTAAATGATCATTTGTTCTTAAATGATAAGAACAAATGATTACTGTAGATGTGATTTTCTCTTTTTTCCGCATCAGGTAACGTCCATGTATACAAATCTAATATTGTTCTTTGTTTAAACTAAAATTGATGGTATCTCATTTTTCTCAGTGTACACACAAATTCTCTCCTTGTTTTGTATTGCTTGGGTGTTTTGTGGGGTAGCAAGGTGGTGCAGTAGTTAGCAGTGCTGGGGTGCTGGCTTCCTCTCGCAGTCCAAAGACATGCTAGTAGGTTAATTGGCTCCTTGGCCCTCGTGTGTCTGTATCTGCCCTGCGATGGACTGGATTCCAGTCCAGGGTGTATCCTTTCTTCCACCTCTTGCTTGCTGAGATAGGCTCTGGCTCCCACATGACACTGAATTAGATGAAGCAGTTAGAAAATGGAGAGATATTTTTGTTGAGGTGGCCATAGTGTCCAGCAGTGCTGTGAGGGACTAAACCCAAGGGCGTGGGTGTGTGCTGTGTGTTGTGCAGGCAGAGGCAGAATGCCAGCGACTGCAGGAGCTGTGTGCGTCCCAGGAGAAGGAGGGGAGCAGCAGTGCCCGGCGCCTGGAGGAGAGGGCTGCCGAGAAGGACACCCAGATCAAGGACTTGAAAGAGACCATCTTCGAGCTGGAGGACCAGGTGGAACAGCACAGGGCTGTCAAACTGCACAACAACCAGACCATCCTGGACCTAGAGAGTAGGTCTCCTTCAAGTGCAGTCTCACTCTGGGTTTTTGCTGTTCATCTAAAACAGTGAGGGGCCACTCAAAGTCGATAAACCTGCTTATTCACTTTAAGAACAGTTACAAACAAGAGGTTTGAATAGTAGTTTGGTAGTTAAGTTGATCCAAGAATCCAGGAGACCAGGATATCAAATGTGGCTAAGTAGAAGGTTCCATACTCCCTCAACCTGTGGCTGTACTCTTGGTTTGAATAATCTTTTTTTATAAAATTACTCTATAGTGCTTTTTCTGTTGCAGAACTTGACAGTACACAACCTTTCCCTATATAGCAGGATTCTTCTTTCATACTCATTACCTTCACTGCACAGATTTTCAGATGAGTTCAATAACTGGAGATCAGTTTAATTTCTGTCCCTTAAAACAAGAAATTCAAGCAAGAGAGATTACGATTTAATACTAAACAAAAATAATTGTATAATTTCAGAGATATACAAAAGGGGAATATCTGTCAGAGTCCTGCAAGCTGCTACCTTTGTGTCTTTTAACACATCATGGGCTCTTCAGCGCCACAATTTACTACCACAACACCCAACCTTTAATGTCATATCTGGTTTGGTCTTTATAGATCAAGTCAAGAAGCTGGAAGAACAGAAATCTGATCTGGAGAAGCAGATAAAAGCACTAAACAAACAGATGAAGGTACTTTTTTATGTTTTCTTTACTGAATAGTCAAATAAATAATCTTAATTTCTTCATCTCAGTTCATAGAGGTATCTCCTGATAAATAAAGATACTGTAGTTAACAGTTGGTCGTCTACAAATACAGTTACACTAATTGAATTAAATTTAAAATACTTTATTCATCCATAAGGTAGCACTTTAAGTAATCTGCAAAGACCTAGAGGGTACCTGTATATATTGTTTGTTTTTGTCAGCATTATACTGTATATCTAAAAATTATAAAATGCTTACACCATCATGTCTTAACCCCCCAAGCTACTGATTGCAGATATGAAATTAGGTATTCCTGTACATCATGAGTGAGTTCCAGTCAGTGCTGTGATGTACAAATGAGCATATGACATGTTTAATACAGTAGCTCTCCCTTCATTGTGTCTGATTAATACTCAGTATTCGCATTCCCTTAAAATTAGTCAAGGCAAACTCTTTTCTGAAGATAACCTCTGGTGTTTTTATTTTGTAGCAAAACATTTGCAGAAGATAAGAAGACGTTTGCATGAATTATACAGGGTCCGGCTGTGTTTGGAGTGTAATGAATTCTTGTAAATTGTGTCTTCTGTGTGTTGTGCGACTTGCCTGTGTCCAATGCACAGAGCTGCGCGACTCTGCCTTTGACCAGGAGTGTAATTGTCTCTGCAGGATGATGCCGAGGAGTGGCGGCGTTTCCAGGCAGACCTTCAGACGGCAGTGGTGGTAGCCAATGACATCAAGGTGGAGGCTCAGCAGGAGCTGCGCGGGCTGCGCAGGCGGCTGCAGGAAGAGCAGGAGCGCAGTGCCAAGCTGGCCGGAGAGGTAGAGCAGCTGCAGGGGAGCAGGTCAGTCAGCAGGACAGTGCCAGCACAGAGCACCACACACTGACCACTCTGCTAACGCTCGTCTCCTAACCAACACCCGGCTCCTCCACACCTGTTCCGGTTAGTAGGGCTTGCCAGGTCACACACACTTCTGCAGTGTTGCCATTAGTTTGGTTTTTGAGTCACTGATAATATCAGGAACAAGATTTGCACCATTAAGGTGAGAAAAAGCCACAGATAGTGGACAAAAATAAAACTAAAACGTAAAAATATTATTAAATAAAGCTCAAACTTATAAAATAAATAAAACTTATAAGAACGGTATAAGAGTTTAATTTCCTAAAATCATAAAACTCATCAAAGCTTTGGTACGAATGTATCATGTTTTAAATTTGTCACAATCAATCTGTGACAAAGTAGTTAAACATGTCGTCACTACAATTACTGCTAAATCTGTCGTAAATAAACATTTGTTTAGATTTTTGACACTCCACAAATTATTATTCTTCTCCCAAACCTTGGATTTTGAGATGAAATATCCTGGATACAATACAATATCCTGCAAACCCTACTAACTTGACTCCTTGGAGCCTGCAGTAACCTTCTGTATTCTGCTCTGTTGAGCTGCAAACTTATTACTGCACTTTCAGAATCTCTTATTGTTACTTACAACCTGACTCTTACTGTAGAGCTGTTTGATAGACAATATTTTCAAATATTTAACATCAGTCTTAAGTAATAAAATCTTAATTGCCTTCATTGTCAAGGTTTTGAACTTCATTAGGAAGGTTCTTTGTCATAGAAGGAAACCTGGGTCATCTTTTCAAGTCCAGTTTAGTGTAGTGCCCTCTGGTGACAAACTAGATTAGTACACTAACTGCTGATCTATTTAAAGTGGAGCCAGTATACATATAGCTTATCTGCAAGGATTCCCTTCAGTGGTGTTCATCCAAATACTGCCAGGCCATAACTGCTAAGTTTGTGATATCAGTAGAAAACCAACTTTAAAAATACAATAATAGAATTAACAAAAAATGATTATTCATGCTTTTTTAAAACCTTTAAAATACAAATCTCAGAATCTCTCTTGATTAGTAATCAAAACGTGTTATTGTACAGGACTAATGGGTCCAAGTTACTATACATACTGTATGTGTTAGTACATTTTTTAAATGCACATAATGACACTTGGCATTTGGTTCTTCCTTTCTCCCCTGGAAAACAGAAACGATCAGGTATAGTTGGTGACTTTTCAACTTCCTGTTTACCATTGTTACACATGACTCAACAGTATTTGACATATGACAAATGGTTCTTTCCTGGGACCAAATACCCTTTCCCAGGTGTTCTCCAATCTGCTCAGGAGAGATGTGAGAAAATCTATTAATACTGTTATGTGGAACATTGATTGTCTAAGATGTGCCCTGATGAGACTGTGTTGTTCGTCTGATTGTTCATGTGTGCCAGCTTTTCTCTGTGCCACCATCCAGCTCAGATACATTAGGAGATGTCCTGTGCATGAAATTACTGCTGCCTATAGGCAATGAGAGGAAGCTTTTGTATGTATTCTTGCGTCAGAAAAAGTGGTCTCAAACAGTCTGCCTATTGCAGCGATTGATCATTTGGATTTTTTGGAGATGTGCGTGAGCCTATAAGCGATACCAGTGCTGCCAATAGTGGAAAATTAATAACTAGATCTAAAAAAATCAGTGCTTACTTTTCTCCACAACGGCCTAGCCGGTGTGCTGCTTCTTCAGCTACAGAAGTCCCTGAGACCACTCTTTAAGGATTTCTGCTGTCATGATACTTCTTTAAAAAAAACACAGGTAAGTTTTTTTGCCAGCTGCACTAAACACTGCCCAGTAGAAACATAAGCAAAACCAAATACTTGCTTTTATAGTTATTTCTGAGCAATACATTGGCCTTAACTTCAAGCTTTTCATTGCATTGCTTGGGCTTTTTGTGATTTCCTTCCCTACCATTGCTTTTAATTTTGAAAATTGGAGGTTTCGTTTGCTTAATTTGCTAGATTGCAAAACAAATTGTGCTGTATTTTATAGTCCTCTTCACTGACACCTGATGGGCCACTGAGTGATACTTCACAATCTTTGCTTCACAATCCATCACTGACTGACACTACCAAAGTATTTACCTTTGATTTTTAGCATGTTTGTGCATTTCACTTTACTTGGTATTGTGGCATACATGAAGATTAGTTGACTGGATGTGCACTATCTCTCACATGTATAAAACAAGTATAATTTACCATGTATGTGTACAATTTGTTTGTTTAACTGATTTATTAACTTTGTGTGTTATAACCCAAAAAGAATAAAAATAACCCAAGAATACTGTACATTCTTCCAAATAAAAAACCCTAGTAAGAAATGGACAAAGAATTGTTTTATGCAGCCTTAATTAATCAGGCAGTATTTTTGATTGTGCTACTGTCATCTTTAATGTGGTTGTCATACCCTTTCAATGTCTGTGACAATTCAACCAAGTAAGCACTGAATATGTACAGTAACTTCAATATGTTATAAAATGTTTTTTTTTTATAATTGTCTGTAGAGTTGATTCCTCTGTGACAGTCTTTCATTGTTATTTGTCTCTTTCAGATCCAGCGTAGAATCAAGTTAGTTCTGGGGCGAAGACAATCTTCCCTGTTGGGTCATCTTCTAAAAAGAATTTTTCCATATCATGTTTTTGGAAACAGTGTTAGCCATATGCTTTGATTTTTATATGTGCAATATAAAAATACCTCTTCTGCTTTAAAAGAAATCCCTGCTTTTGTGCCACTAGCTCTGTTGCCTGTACAATCGGGACAAAATCTCTTTTGTTCATAATATTGTGGATTTTCATTGGATTCAAAATTTAATTAAAACATTTTACTGTTCTGTTTTTTGCCAAAGCTAGTATACATTTTGGATCTATGAAAGCTGTTATTTGAAGTTTTTTATGTTTGTTTTTTATGAGGAGCTGTTTTTACATACTTCTGAGGCTGTTTAATTGTTCTTATAGTTACAAATTATCTACCAGTGGTGTTCTGTAAACTGGTAAGAGCACATCTGTTCAAAAAAATCCTTATGGAGAAGAGGAGGTGCAGCTTCTGAAGAATATAATATCAGATTATAAAGGTGTTTTATGGGCAATGTGGAATCCGGTAAAATGTTTAAAAATATATATTTTTGTTGAAGTACATGCTGTAATAAAACCTTTTGAATCACAAACCCTTTTTACAAGTTCAGTCCATGATAGTTATTAATTGTATTATTATTAGTATAGTTGTCTCTGTATAGCTTTGTTGCAATTAATACTGGAAATGTCTTTGGTAAACTGGCGCCTCGGTATCATGTGCTCTAGTGACTTGCCTGATTTGCCAATTTGCCTTAGATTCCTTAACTATTTACAGGTTTATGTAAAAGATATGTCCATTAATCCTGCAAGGCATATTCCAATGCTGTTTGATGGCATTACAAAATATGTCCTAACAGTGTTTTTGTATAGCAGGTAAATTCAATACTTTTATATGATCTCAGTGGAATGTCTTTTTGCATTATTTGAAAATGCTTCTTCTGACCTTTATTTTATGAACTAAGGAAATCTACATTTCCTGGCTAATTTATTCTTAGAGGTTGCTTCCTAATTTTCTCAAACTGTTCTGCCTTTGCCTTTGTGTAGTAAGACATTTTACCACTAGGTGGAGCAACATGAAAATAGCTGAAGAACTGCTGAACAGCAGCAGGAGCTGACAACAATAATGAAACTCAAACTACACCGTGAGCTAGAAGGTCTTGTAACTCAATTGGAATTTTTTTTTTGAAACTCGATCTGATCCAGGACGTGCAATGTGTGCAGTATTGCTGATAAGGTCTTGTGTTTCTCGTTTGCTTTTAGACAATATCTGCTAACTCTGTGATTCAAGAGGCATCAGTTGGCACATAGTAATTACATTTAGCAGGTAATAAAAGTCATGAATCTCCTAGGATTACATTAAATGTGATACAGACATCAGTTAGCACAGCCAAGACAGATAGGTAAACACAAAGGTTAAAAATGTCTGGAGAGAACAATGCAAGGTGACAGAACCAGCTGGTGCCAAAGTTATAAGTGGATCAATGCTTTTTATGGGTTTGCTTTTGTTTTTATTTTAATATTTATGTGGTTCTTGAAATCATTTTAAATGTTGTGCTTTTGTAATAGACGATCTGCTATTTATTGTCCTACAGAAACAAACTAATTAACAATACTAAGCAGATCTTCTCAGCATCAGTAATGCAGCAACATTAGTACTGTATTTACATTAATGCTTAAGGAACTTTTCTGATCTTATGTGTTATGTTAAAATATTAACATAATTCAGTTTCAAATAAGTCTGTACTTTAATTTTAATTCTTAAGTATTTGGGCCGGTTTAAGATTTTTTAATTTAGTAGCTTTAGATATTAATCAAAGACCTCTCTTTACAATCTCAGCTAGAATTATGACCAAACATTAAAAATTGATATGTTGCCATGAATATGAAGTAGTGGATTCATGTTGATATACAGTATGAACATTTCATACTTTTTGTAATGCAGCAGTGAAATTAAAGTGATACAAACAAAACAGGAAGGATGTGTATTAGCACAACTATGTTGGAGAGGTGGGAAATTGTGTATGGAGTACGACCTCTTTGCCTCCCACAGTGGCTGTAAACAGGACTCGTGTGCAGTTGCCCTGGTGAACGTTCTTACAGGCTTGAGTTTGTCTCGATCACATTGACACTGATGCAGAAAGAACGCTGCGCAGCATTTGCTGTGACAAATACAGGAGAAGGGGCAGCCCTGTTGGGATAACTGGGGCCAGATACCCCTGGCTAATTAGATACCAGGTCTCAGTATGACATCAGTGACAATACTCTTCCCATTGAGGTGTTCTCTCTGTTGAACAGAGGCCATAGATACTGTACTGCACATGTTTAAAAGGGGTAAATGTATTAGAGATGGTATTGTCCTACAGTATAGTAGTAAGGCTTAAGTACACACACTTAAAATCTGATATATGTCTGAATATCACATAAACCACGCTGACTACGATAATGATTAATTTTCCAAAACCGTATCCCATTTTCGACATGCATCTAAGTTGGAAACTTTGAACTTACTATGTGTATTAGACATTAAGAAAACAGAAAGCATTATTAAGAGCCTCATCAGTCTACATTAAACATGACGTAGGGCACAGTAGCTCCACTCTGTGCCAGATGCCCGATGTAACAGGATCCCAGTAAAGTGAGCTGTTGGTAAATATCTTAGTATTTCAGGAATTACAGGGACATGTTGTCCACTGTGGTATGTTAGAACCATTTTGTCATTAGCTAAACTACTTCATGTTCAGCTTGAATAGACCTAAGCACTGTCCATGCTAGTTTACTTTTTAGAATTTAGGATATTAACGTTTACAAATCAATATTTAAGAAAGAGAATTTATGGATTCTCAAAGGCAATGATACAAACATAGTCTCAGAGGCTTGTCTGTGCCACTTAGAGAAGTGTATTTCTTCTTATTATTGAAATCCTTCAACACATCTGCACATTAACACTAATGGCTGAACATCTAAGTGTTATTATATTCATTTTGTAATAGAAAAAAGGGTTTTAAAAGAAATAAACCAACTCAGGTTTTAGATGAGAATGAGCAGAAATGAACATTTGTACAGAGTGTACAGTTTTGTTAATACCGAAGTATGTCTGCCTGAAAACAGCTTTTCTGGTAACAACAGGGTAGTAGTTTGCTATAGGAGCCACTACCAATTAAGATGTGCCCTGTGAAAAATGTCTTTGTAATATTGTCTCTACATTTATGGAAGATATTGTGCCAGCTTTTTGAATGCATTCCACAGTGTGTAAAACATTGAAGTTATGTATTTCAGTTTAGTGTTTATATTCCATGTTAGACATTTTCATTCTTTAATAATGGTTAGTTCATGTTTGTGAAAAATAATTGTAAATGTTTTTTTTTTCATTTTTAGGAAATGTGATTTTAATGTCAATAAAGTCTTTTTAAACATGTGACTTGTTTTTATCCTTTTCACACCTAAATGACGTTTCTTACTAAATAGCTGCAGTGATCAGTTTTATATTGTTTTGCTATTGTATCTGAATTCCTGTTAATTACACTGCTATTGTTAGTTCCATTATGATCTAAAGTACATATTTGTCATTCACAAACAAAACAAAATCCATTATTGTTGCAGAAATAAAAAAAATCTTTCTATTTTGACTTTAAGGATTTTTCTTTTCTCTTAATATGTTAGCATTTGCCAACCAAATACAAAAACTAGAGAAAGGGAGAAATGGATTCCATGGGTATATTTCTACATAATTTAGATTAAATAACATTAAAGAGCAAAATTTGCTTCCTCTCTGTTAAAAGATGTCAGATAAACCCCTTTGGCTTTTTTAGTTTAAACCTTACCCGTTATTGCTAGGAAAATGAAAATTTGCATAATTCTGTTTTAGGTGAGGGTTTTGAAATATATAATAGAAAAGAGAGTAAGAAAAGTAGCTGAGGCTGTATCTCTGCACCTCTGCTCACTTCTGACTCAATGTCCCTGAAAAAGACAAATGTGTTAGGGCAGACCTGTGTGTTAGCCAGCAATCCAGATCAAGGTGCTTTTTATCTCACCATGTTTATCGCAAATAAATTAGTATTATTCTTAAAAAAGAGCTCCGAAAGCAGCTCATGTCGCTCGAGGGCCTGACTGTTCCTGGCTTTTTTTCCACCTGAGCATCTAATTACCTACTTAGACTCATATGCTTAATTGACCACATAGAGGCCTTTCCTTGTTCTTGAGAAGTTGTAATTGTAGAACGATCTGTAAAACCTTATGGATAGATGCCCTGGGGGACCAGAGTTGGGGTCCCCTGCTCTAGACACATATACAGGACTTTTTCATCCTAAAATGTTCTTTTCAGTTAATAAGAGATTGTGATATTTTGACAAATCCTAATTCCTGTGACTACAAACTTTTCTTGTAGCATTTGTGGATAGATGTACAACAACAGCATGTTATAAAGGACACATTTTTAACATAGGTCTAATAGACAGTTTGACAAATTTGTGTTTTGTAGGTTGAAAAATGAGGAGGCTTATTCGTCGGACACTGACACAAGCCCTCACTGGTGTGGGATCTCTGTGTCTCAGACACCCACTGCTTCCTCCGAGTCTGGCACCACTGTGAAGTCTCTCATTAAGTCCTTTGACTCCGCACTACAGGGTAAGATGCCATTCATTTTGCCTGCCAGTTAAAAATATATAGTGATCTGATTCTTTTCTTCAACGTATGAATGGGTGAACACTGAACAATCTTGTGCGTGCCTTATTGGCTCATCAGTAGATTCAGGAACTGATGGGTCTGAACTGAACCTAAACAGCTTATGGTAACTGGGATCTGGGTTTAAGCAAATAAGCAAATTTGTAATGAGATTTAATTCATGACCGTTGAAAGTAAGATTTCACTAATAGCAGGGTACACAAAGTAATGGGAAGTTACATAAATATACAAGTATAATGAATGAAGTAGTGCGTTTGTAGAGCTGAAAAGATGATGGGAGATGAGGCATGAAAGGATCATTGTTTATGAGCAATAGCAGCAGGTTTTGTCCATTATACTTCGTCCAAAGGAACATATCAATCTTTCAAAAGCACGTACATTGCAAATTAATTGCAATGGAGTTTCTCCGCAGCTCTTAGGATGACTCACATGATAAACGTGAAGGGCCCTGCATTGTGTAATTGCAAACCACACCTGAAGTGCTGGAAAACAAGCTACACGGTTACTAAGTGCCATCCAGAGGTTGCTATGGCATGGCCCCTTGTGACGTGCCACGAGCGTGAAGAGGTGGCACACACTGTTTGGCCTTTGCTGAAGACTTCAGAAACTTTTCTGGAGCATTTTAGCATTTGCCTAACAAAGCCTGTCCGGCCATCCTGAAACAACAGCTCTGTCTTGTGCTGGGACTTTGCAGGAGGGCCTGGGCACACGGTCCAGATGCACTCCTCACCCCGGAGCCTCCTGAGTGGGATCCCTGTCCGGACAGCCCCTGCGGCAGCTGTCTCTCCAATGCAGGTGAGGGCCTTATCCTGCAGCTGTGCTGTTGAGTGGAAACGCATCCCATCAGCAAAAGGGAAGAGACAAGAGCAAACGTTTTAAAAATCCTTTTCAGATTTTTGTCTTCATTTTACTTTGTCCCCTTTAAGGGTTAGTGTCCAGCTATTCTTTTACATAGATTGTAGAACATAATCAAGCAAAAGCTTATAAATGATATATAGAATTTTATGTTATATTATACAGTGGAAATATAAAATTGAATCTAGACTATTGTTTGACCCAAGTGGTCCTGGATGGTTTATAAATCACTTGTCCTGTGCTTTTCGTAATGCATTTTAAACTCATTCAAAGATTTATGCTTTCATTAAGCAAAGTTAATGAAGCCTGTAAGTCCACAAATTTTATCACAGTTAATGTGAAGGTTTATTCCTAGAGTTACCTCATTGCTAAGAGCTGGGCTGAGTGACTTGTGTTGCTTGGAGGTACAGTAGGTTAAATCAATGAGCGAGTAACATATTTTTCCTTTAGAGGCATTCATCTATCAAGCCGCTTTCTAAAGCTGTGGAAAAAAGAATTAATCTCGGGGATTTCTGCCATCCAGGTAGGTGCTGTCCACTTCATTCTACTCTCATTGGACATACTGTAAGAACATAAGAAAGGCTACAAGCGAGAGGATTTGGCAGATACAGATTGCTAGTAAGTTAATGGATTTGAGGATCTTATCCAACCATTTATTGAAAGAATCGATGGTATAATTTCTTTTGGATTTCTAGTTTCATATGTGGTAAATGAAAGATTGACCTACATTCTATTTTTATGTTAGTACTAACTAGATATCCTATTGAAAATATTTCCATAATAAACTGTACTCTTGATATAACTTGTCAAAACTGTTTAGTTACAGAGAAAAGGTAAAAACACAACCTTAAAGGGGAACTGCAGTCTCAATTTCTCAGACCGGTTATTAAATCTAGGTAACAAAGTAACTGAATTGAGGGCGTCGCAAAATTTTGCAAAATTTTACAAAATCGTGATCTTCGTGAAAGTACCACGCCGTCGCCACGTTGTCTCAAGCCGCTTGAGCGAGATTTCGCGAGAAGTGGGACGTGAGCCGGCCCTTCCTCTTCACCAGTCACTAATGGCTAAAGTCGTGCGGTGTGCGAGCGAACGTGTAGGGGTTGTGCTGCAGACATTTCCCCCCAGAAATCTTTTAACGTGCTCTGCATGCACTTAACAGGTAAGTAGTATTCGGCAGAAAAACTGTCTCGAAGTCGACACGTTAAATTCGATTCAGTTGCGCTCATTCAAATCGGCACCTCTAAAGTATTTAAAAAACGTCGCCTTGTATGTGTCGGTTTCATAACCATTATGAATAAATTAATACAGTAGCAAAATTAGCTTGGTTTAAAGTACGTGCTTTGTTGCAACAGAAAGAACATTATGTACTGAATTTTTCTGCTGTGGAGTTTACATCATTATGAGGCCTGACAGTTCGTAAAAAGATAAATATATTAATTCCAAACGCTGAACCAAAACGTCTACTCAAACCAGGTGCTGTTCCTATCGTTTTTGCCCGTTAAAAGCAGCGAATGAAAAGAGGAGGTAGTGAGGGGGCATGATAGAAAAATAGAAAAATAAATTTCCCTATTTAAATTATCCTTTTATCATAATTGGGTTTAAGACCAGGTTAAGATGTGCATTGAATATACGACTCGGAGAAATATTTCTATCGGATTAAAAGACAAATAATCACAAGCCCGCTTGTTTACAATGTAATAAAGCCGCTTCACCTCACCGGGCGTTCTGTTGTCTTGTTCTAAATCGCAGACAATGACGGCATACCTGGAAACTTGCATCTGTTTTGTGATCTGAAGTGGAGGTGTTACACGTTACCGTGTACTTTGTACTTTTATTGTGGTTTGAAATGAACTCAGCTTTATAACCGCGAAATGCAAAAAAAGCGTTGCAGCTCCCCTTTAAGTATAAACTCAAGAAACAGATAATGTAATGAAATCTGGCTGTATCCATGCAATACCCGGATTAGCTCACTCCATTAAGACCTATTAATTGGCTCAGATGCTGATCGGGAGCCACTGTTGTGTTTATTAGCCTATTCTCATCAGATTTGGCTGTCTGCCCAGTTAGAATATTTCCGAAATTAGATTCATTTAAATGCAGTAAGTAATTTAATCACTCAGCTCGTCCAGAAAGTTCAAGACACTCAAGGAGAAGAATGGGGTGATGAGACGTGCTGTGCTATAAATGTAAAGCATTGTACAATCACAACAAAAAAAGTCTTCCTGAAGTTTTTGTTTGGTTGTGCTTCAAAGGGTTTTTGTTTGAAATTCCTCTGCAGTGTCCATCTATAGATGCATTACTCAGAAGTTAACTAGCACACTGAAGAAAAATGATAAGCATCTTTTAATATTACAAAGTAAGCCACAGCAATAGTGATTCACAGTAATCTTTAGAAGAAGGTTTTGCTTCACAGATTTTTATCCTTAAATCACAACCGAGCTATTTGTTGGCCACATAGGTTCTTCATAGTAAAAAAAACTGAGAAAACATAATTCAGCAATTACTGTATGTACTTCTCATGTCTGAATACAAGAGCTGCTGTTAATTAAATACAGATTCTTCTAGGGCGGTGTGTAACAATATGTTTGTCACTGTACTTTCTGAAATGTTTTTTGAAAAGCAATTAGGGAGACCAGATAGAAAAACTAAGGTTCAGGAGCCTTGTTTATATGATCTGTCTTCCACTCCAGTGGTATTGCATAAAACCCAGCAGCTTCCTCTGCAAGGTGTGTGTTAGCCTGTGTTTACAATGACATCCAGTGCTCCGCTTGCACTGGTGAAGTGTGTGGCCTTGGCTCTCAGAGGAGCAGGGTTATCAAGGCCAGGGCACAAGTGGCAAGTGCAGTGTACCAGCACGTTCTCTGAAGCAGGGCCACCGCCCAGGTCAGGAGCATTATGGACATTGTGTGTCTGTACCACAGGTGTATGGTAGTGACTCTTCCTTAAGACTAATAAGTGACTTATTAATTAAAGAGAGCTTCATGCGTGACATACAGTAAATTACCTAAAGAGGCATTGTGATGGCATAATGGGGCAAGTATTTTAGCACCGGTTACATATTTTAACGATTAAGAAAAATATATTTTATTAAATCATCTACCTTCAACCTGTGAAAACCTGTAGCAAGCAGAAAAATGTTTGTTGCCAGGTGGCACAAATACAAATCCACAGGTGCTCTTGTCACTTGAGTGAGATTCTTGTAGCGTCAAAAGAAAGGCTACGAAGGAGAGGAGGCTGTTCAGCCCATCGAGCCCATTTGGTGGCTTACTGATCCACGGATCTCATCCAGCCATTTCCTGAAAAAAGCCTGGGTGTCGGCTTCAACAACATGGCTGGGAAGCATGTTCCGTTCCCCTGCAACTCTGTGCCTCTTGTTTCTGGCTTTTAATGCACATATAAGCAGTTTCTGTTTTTACCAGATTTTTATCATATATGGAATGATTCTGGGGCTCTTAATCATATTTTCCGGGGGCTGGTAGTGAAACAGCTCTTAAGTTGTTTTTTTTCCATTTCCTCCTATTAAGATAGTATGGGTTTTTATCTGGTTTAGTGGTAACTTTTACTCCTTCTAATATATGTGATAATTCTTAGGAACATTGTTTGCTCTTTTTAAATAGTGGTTTCAGGTTTCCAGAAAAAACATAATTGGCATTAAATAAGAGGTTCTAAGCTCCTATGAGACATATTAAATATTTGTGTTATCGTCTTGAACTTCTTATTCCAGACAAGCTGACAGGATCAAATGACGAGATGAAACCCACCAGCCTGATGAGAAAAAGCCCCTCTCTGGAATCTGTCATTAAAACCCCAGCGGCACTGAGTGGGAGGACCTCTTCCCTCAGTTACCCCAAAGCCAACAGCAAGCTGAGGTGAGTGAGCTCAAAAACATGCCTGTCGTGATAAAGAAAGCACAGAGGATTTCAGCAGTGGAATACAGCAGTGATAAAGAGAGGCCTATTGCAGTTTTCTGACAGCTCCTTATTCAAAAGCATCAAAAGCAAAAAGTAGAGGTCTCCAGCCCTGGTTCTGCAGGTTTTATAGGCAGCCTTTAAATCATCAGGTGCTAAAGGCCAGTAACAATGTAACTATGATCGGTTGACCAGATGGGTGGTCATGGTGACGCAGTGGTTATCATTGCTGGCTCACAACGCTGGGGTCCTGGGTTCAATTCCAGTGATTCAATCTGTGTGGAGTTTGTATGTTCTCCCTGGGTTTGTGTAGGTTTCCTTTGGGAACTCTTTTTTCCAACTGTCCAAAGACATACTGGTAGGCTAATTGGCTTCTGGGAAAACTGTCCTGGGTGTGAGTGCTTGTGTCTGTGCCTGTGTGCCCTGCAATGGACTAGCGTCCTGGCCAGGGCGTAGCCTGCCTTGCACCTGTTATTTGCCAGGACAGGCTCTGGCTCCCCCACGACCCTGATTTGGATCAGCTAGTTAGAAAATGGATGAATGGAGAAAAATGACCAGGTGGTCTGTTGAAATTAATGAATTATAGATCTTCTGGAAGAAAAAGGAGGATGTTCTACAACACTCAAGGACCAGTGCTTAAGCAACTGTATCTAATCTTTAACTAGCAAGCAGTTTAGGGTGAATAATCAGGTTAACTGAATTGGGGTTCTCCAATACCTAGGTTGGAGACCCACTAAAGCACAATGTTGCTGAGCTCCCCTTCTATCAGTGTGACTCTAGTCTAGGCCAGGCTGTGTTTCCCCCCCGTCCTCTTTATTGTGAAGTTTTACGGCAATCTGCTCCTCAGTTTTTTAACTGCCAATAAGCAAGACCAATATAGCGTAGTGCCTGTTGCAGTAATGCACCATGTTACTAGGACATAAAATATATAGAGAGGGAAAAAGATCTTTCACTTTCAGGGACAGGCAAAACTGTTTGATACTTTATTCTTTTATTGTAAATAATGACCCTGAAGAGGACCACTACATTGAACTGTTCACAGAAAACCATTGTGCACAGGATATAACTGATTTTTTTTGCCTATACTAATGAACTTCTACACACTGAACACCAGCTATTTACTTAATTCATATTGGATATGTACTGTACATTATTTTTTTCTGAAAAGTCATGTTGCCGTATCTGTTGTCTGCCTTCTTTATGATAAAAATGAAAAGAGACAGGCTGATCTGTTTGTAGACCTGTTGCAATGCAAATTGTGCCCTGGCCTCTCTGCTTTATTTGATAGAATGATTCATTTAAACACTGCAGGGACTGGTTCACTGTCGTATGACGTTAACTTGTTTTGAATTAATTTCAGACTCTCTTCCTTCTCACATACCTGCCCTCTGGAATTACCCACATTTCCATCACAGTGATTCACAGCTCAATCCGTTTGCTGGCCGTGACATTTCAGAGTGTTCCCCCATCTGCGAAGGCGGTGTTCTCTCTAATATAGAGCAGCCCCTGTCTTCTCTTACTAATTGATCAGACTGAATGCTCCTTTACTTTGTACACACTGTTCTGACTCCTATTTAATTTGTCACCTTCCCAACCTGTGACTCTTGTTTGCCTATTGGTTTTGAATGCTAAACACTTTAATCAATACCGCCATGAAGCCTAGCACAGCATACCTGATTCTATAGTTACATGCTTTAAGATGCTGTAGATTGCCCTTCTTGTCTCAGCTTTTAATTGGGAGGAGTCTATCCAGGAGAGCACACCAAACATTAGCAGCCAAAACAGCTGGACTGCATTAACTCACCATCAATTGTTTTTTTATAGTCAGAATGTTTTGGTCAAAATGTCAGTGGCCACACACCACCACGTAGTTTATCTGCTGGTTATAATGTAATTATTTAATGAAAGAAAAATCCTGATCAGCACCATCGTCACAAATCAAATGCGAGTTTCCGTTTTGTCCGTTCATAAAACTTAATTCAGACTGTGCTGTGAAGAATGTTCACCCCCATAAAAACCCATCCGCTATCTTTAGGTAACTGTTAACTAATATTCTGCTGTACTGTTAATTGAGAAACTGTCGGTTTCCGCTGCAGTGCATTCCTGAGATCTGGTTCAGTTGAACAGAAAGCAGAAACACAACTAGAAACAATAAATAAACAAACCTGGGAATATGTTGCAAGCTAAAACTGAATGCCTTTCCAGCCGTGTCAAATCAATGTTTGTTCCCCATTTCAGTGTGGAAAGAAAGGACCCTTTGGCTGCACTTGCTAGAGAATATGGAGGATCTAAGAGGAATGCTCTTCTGAAGTGGTGCCAGAAGAAAACAGAAGGCTATCCGGTAAGAGACAGGGGGTCAGACTCAAATCAGCCCTTTCCAGCAGCGATTGTCTGTGGAATTATGCCGTTCTGAACCAGGGCTGCAGTGAACTGTTGTGGTCTGAAAAAGGCCACAGAGATTTTACAGAGATCGTGCATTGGATCACGAAATTCAGTTAACACGCTGTCCGCAGTGGGGTTAGTAATAATAGGAAGAAACATTCATCTTGGTACTAGACAGGAGATTCCTTAATCAGATGATAAAAGATGCCCATCAATAAACTGAACTTGGCACACAATGGCTCAGACAGTCTGTGGTGGTTTAAACTGCACACGTACAGGACATATTGGGGATTAACTAATTAATGGTGTTGTCAAGATGACAGTAAGTAGGCCACGGACACCAGGATGTTTCACTTCTGGTTGTGCGTACCAGTACTGGTCTGTTTATAGAGCACTTTTTAAAATTGTGTGTTCTCTGTCTCCACTGCTTGTGACAATTTGAAGATTATCAGTGCTAAAGCTCTCAAAGTGATGTTAATTACAGGAAACAAAAGTGTACAATGTGTGTGTTACAGAACAGTGTTTTTAGAGTGGGGTTTTTGCAAAGATTTAAGCTAAGATAAAATGGCCACTCGTAATGTCACACTGGAGAGCAATATTCTTTGCCAAAAGACAATCAACTATTGGTGCCAATGCCTTTTTTATACTGCTTAAGTATTTCTGTGCAATACAGTTTACATTATGACTCATTTTCTGTCCGAACTTTGCCCTTATGGCTATATCTGTCCTTTTATAAGCATTACTCATCTTTATATTTAGATTAAATTGAATCCTGCAAAATCCTTGGTTCTCACTTAAATATATACAATAAGAGATAGATATAACCTAATTTTGACAAAGTGCCAAAGAAGAAGCCCCATTGGAAATGTGGAGCCTTGTTAGAGTGATGTCTATATATCAAAATATGTCAATGACATTGTTCCTGATTTATCATCAATTGATTTGTTGGCTATGCTTAGGATGTAAAGTGTATGACATTCCTCAGCAGCTCTCTAATTTTTTTGGCCAGGCTTTCAAATTGACAACAAAGAGGAAGTTAACATAAGGTTTAAAGCCTGTCTCTTCAAGAGCTGACATTGCTTTACTATTCCTTGGGATGCTTTTGGTTCTCATGGCTGCATGTGGGATTGCAGTTGCTGTAATTGTGATATGTGCTCTCAAGCATCAGAAGACAGTGCAGACAGCTACAATGGAAATTAAACTTCTAATCACAGTTTATTACTGTAATAAGCAGGATTCACAGGGGACTCTATTATGGATAAAACATTATCCCAAGATGGCTCATTGTTAGAGAAAGGTTACGCTCTGAATACATGCACACAAAATTGAGCTTAATATCAACAGGGAAAGGTCAGAGCAGAAGGAGACATATTTGTTCAGACTGAATGTGACATCTTGAAGGTCTCAGAAAAGCATTAATTATGGTTGAATCATGGAACAGCTGCAGCAGTTTTGGCTTGGACTGCTCACCGGTTCTGCAAAGGACAGTAGTGTAGCAAAATTCTAACCCACATTCCTGACATCAGAACTTATAACACCCTCTCAGCACCTTTGCATCCAACAGGCAGCATGTGGTCATGGTGCACTCTTATTTTCAAGCAGTCCCTTGATACGACAGCTTCGGTTTGAGAGTGTTTGAACATTCGTGACGTGGATACCTCCGTTTTTCTGATTATGAGTAAGAAAACATATCTCTTTAATGGATCAACTTTGAACAATAGATCAATTTTATCTAAGGTTAATATGACAATAATTAAATGTCCCTTCAAAACCATTGCGTTTATAAATGCAAAGTAAATACCTTACTGTTAATCCTGTGCCGTTAATTAACACCTCCAGCACTCCAATGGCACATGTATTTAAACAGTATGGTTTATGTGCTAGGATAGCCCTGTGCCTGTACATTTCAGTCTACCTTTATGTACTTGATACTATGGAGAAAATAAGCTCCAGCAGGTGTTGACTTATTCCAAGACTGGAGTGTTGGTATCAGCCTTTCATCGTCACTGCAGCGGCCACGTGGAGCATTGAGGTCACTGTGTACATGCACAGCTCCAGCATCCTCTTCCAGAGACAGATTAATGGCCCTCCCCTACATGAGAGCAGACGAGAGGAATAGGTCTTTCACCCAGAGCTATTATTACCAGTAAGCATCTTAATTGCGATGCTGAAAACAAGGAAGATGTTCTTGACGCGGTGACCTAGTCTGTGACTTCTAGGTGTGGCAGTGGGTTGCCCCCCACCACTCCACCCCTATTCCAATTAAAATGTCATTGTAAGACTAATTTGCTTGAGGAATTGTGAGTCTCTACTAGTTACTTGGAGAGCAAGTCCCAGGATCAATACTTGTCCATACAGCCATGCTGCAGGCGTGTGCTGACAGGACTTTTTGTCCTTGTGGAATATATGTCCTTTTCTTGGAATATTCAGCATTGACAGAATAACATTACTATTTAAAACATAGTACCGCCTATGAACTATCTGGGATCTAGAATTAATCATTTGTGTATATACTGTTTTTTTATGGCTACACTTTTTTGGATAAGGTCTTGAAAGCTGAAGTGTTTTAGAATTTTTTGCATGATTAAATATTTTAAGGTCTTGTGCATAGTTCTTCTTAAATGGGCTGCGTAAATGGGTTTTGTAAAAATCAATATTTCTTTTCCGGCGCTGAAAGCCTGTGAGAATGATTTAGAAAAAAACAGGGATATATATATTTAAAACAATGGATTAACTTTTCACCTTGTTGGTTGTTACCGCTACCAGTACCTCTGCTGAACACTTGCTTGCCTTTTCATGAACAGTGTTGCATCTGCAGCAGTGCTGATCTGCTCAGAGCAGAGCTTCTTACCTGACGATGGAAACTGAAGAAGTAAAAGGTTTGGACTGGGTGCTTGCGATCGTAGTATTGGAAATGTTGCTAAAAAAATGGAGCAAATTTAACTTTTGACTCTGGTCTGATGAGGAGATCTACTGGTTGATGTATTGTTTTCTGGTCTCATGCAGTACACACATAACAAAATAAATATTAAATATGTGCATGTAAACGTGACCCAATGCCCCCTTTGGTGGGGAAGTTAACTCTACTGCCTCCCAGCTCTAGGGTGCCAAGCACATTTCCAGTCTAAGCTGCCTTCTGTCTGCTAGAAATTCTTGCCATGTTAGCACAGGTTTTCTATGGCAGACCCACGCTGCTCTCGGCTCCTAAACAGTTTAATGGAGTGTCCTCGTATATGGTCCCTTTGCCCAGGGGCTCTGCAAGTGAACGGTGTCCTGTCCAGTCATATGCTTCCAGTCCTGCCTTGCACCCTGAGCTTCCAGGATTGGCTCTGTGGACAGCAGCTTTCTGACAATGGACATTATTCTATTCGCTAATCACAGTCATCAGACAAATAATGGCAGTGTTCTTGTTTCTATTTTCTTTGTTGTTTCTTCCTCAGTTGTTACTGGTCAAATGCTATTAAAAGCTTGATGTCACGTGTGAAACATACTAGTGCACTCACCAGGCATCAGCTCTCTGCACTGTTACTCGAGCCGTCATTAGTTAATACCATTAATTATTCATGGTAAGTGCTGGACAGAAGTGACGTCCGGCTGCACAGTGATTTACAGCTGGCTTTTTAAGCTAGGGTTAAAGGTGTTGACTAGCTTTGTGGTCTTACAAAGGAGAACGTGATGTACTGAGTTAGTGGAAAAGGTGTGGTGCTGCTGTCTGTAGGGCTGGAATCAATGCTTACAGTTTGATCCTACTGCGAAAGACAATATCTATGTGGGGCAAAGATTTGTTTTTGCCATTGAGTTATAAGTGGTAGTCTGATGCTGTATCTCTGGATATGAATTATAGAGATCTATCATGGTCGCCTGGGGCAGCTGTGCTCCCAGTCATACTGACGAGTTCAAATCAATCTGAAAAATACCTACCCTGAATGAAAGATGCAGCACGTCTGTTTAAGGAAGAGAGGAGCTGACCTGGGTCTGACTTCAACTTGGCAGCTTCTGAGTCATTCCCTCTCAGATTACAACTGAAGGAAATGCGGTATCGGTTGTCAATAATCACGTCATCAAACCGAGAACGGCCTTTATGGGGATAACCCATTTGCTGTGTTGATGTCTCTGCACGTAATTCACTTAGCCTGCTGAAATGGGTAATGGGGTGCAGGGGCATCATCAAGAAGGGAGATTCCCAACACATTTTCTACCCCTGTGTAATGATCTCTTTATCGCCTCACCTGAAGGGTTTTCCTCCTTGACAACAACAGGCCCAGGATTTAATAGCATCTGAGTGTACAAGTTTTACTCATATTCAGCTCTTCTGTCATCATGCTTGCCTGCAGCAGGCTTGGAAATCTTTTTGTATAACATAATGTAATAGCCAATTGGGAATTCCTGATTAATTTCAATAACAATTGTGAACAGTACTATAAGGCAATTCACTCTAAACATATTGGTTAATCTGAAAACAAATATTTTAAAATTGAAACATTACATAGACAGCACAAAATAATTAGCTTAATCCTCAGACTGTACGAGTTGTTACTTAGGGCCAGCAGAGTCTCTCTATAGCAACCCTGTCTGTTCTGGTTTATTAATATATGGATCATGTTAATTCATTTACTTTTATTGATGGTAGTTTTTACTCATTATTATGGCATTATTAGTTTTTTTATTATTACATTGCAAAAGCTTTTTTACAGCTTACTTTAACTATTATTACTTTCATTAATAAGCATTCCCTATGTTCCTTATCACAAAGTTACTTGCGGTAAAGGTTGTATCAGCCTGGAATCTACCCCAGAAGCACAGGGTGCAAAACAGTACCAAACCCTGGACAGATGGCCAGTCTAAGGCAGAGTGCTCACACACTCAAGCTCAAGGACAGTTGCGACACCTGAAAAAAATCCCATGCCAACACACGGATAACATGCAGACTCCACATAGATGTTTCCCCAGTTTGGAATTGAAGCCAGGATGCAAAAGTAGTAAGGTGGCAGTGCTAGATTCCACTGTCTACAAGTTACTGTAAGTACACAAGAGTCAAACCTGCAACTCTAAGTGCTATTATTAATCCATAATTCTGTAATCAAATATTCTTCAGCCCTTCCTTATATATTCATTGTATTGTATTGCTCAGTATTGCACTGTTGTCAGGTAGAATGCATTTTACAGTACATTAATTTAATACGCCTCATAACTTGAATGTGATAAAAAAAAGTATTTAAAAAGGAACAAGGGAAGAGATCTTTTGTACAAGCAATATTTTTATTGCAGAACTTCAGCTGTTTGTTTTACTTTACAACGTTGACACTCCTGGGCTGTCCCTCCCACAGATGTTCCCGGGATTCACTTACATTGAAAAATAATAAATTGAATGATAAAGCTGTCTGATAACGTATTCCTGTACATTTTTCATTCTTATCAAAACAAGAGGTTTTTGTGAGATCAAAATGAAAATAATACAAAAGAGAAGTTAGTTGAATTGGCTCTATCAGTTTGGAAAAATACATCCGCGAGACTTTTATGTCTTGTGAAATGTGAACAAAACAAACACAAACAGTCAGAGGGCTGTGAAAGAGTCTGGGACCCCCAGCAGCTTGAGAAAGCAGAGAGAGCTTGAAACCTGTGTCACACTGCTGCTGGAGAGGAGGATGTCTGGTCAAACCACCAGACTCTCTTGGAGTTCCTGCACACAGCCCTTATCCCCGAGTTCAAACAGTGGGACGTCTGCCCTGGGAAAAATAGGAAAGTATTATTACCGCATCATCACAAAACAACATGGAAGGTCAAGAAAGCCACTTAGTGGAATCGGGGCAGATTTCAGCTGGCAAAATCTGAAGCTGTACTGTTATTTGCAAGCCAATCATTATTTCACACTGGCAGCCCTCCAGGACAGCCTTTTGATGGCTGGGAATCTGTTTCACTCTGATTTCAACCAAAACGGAAATGAAATACCCATCTGCATTGTTTGATTTCTTGATTTATTTACTTTTAACATACTTCCATGCTCCAGTGTGGTGTCAAAAAAATGCTCTAATGGAGGGCCTGGCTTGGCTCTATATCCAGTGTTCTGGTAAAATCTGAAGAAATCAGACATACCTGTTATTTAAGTCAAAAAGAGTGATTAATTGTTGACATATGGGTAACATTATATGAATGCACGTGCATTGCATTCTGCCCAGACTGCTGAACTGATAAACACAAGCTGGCACCTTCAGGACTGTGGTCCAGTAGACACAGCAGGATTTTGTGTACCTGTGTAATATGAAAGCTAGCCATGATGATCACATGCACTCAGGCAGTTTAAGGAATACCAGCTACTTGCCTCTCAATTTTGATTCCGGGCTTAAGTTAAGAGTAGATGAGCTAGAGTTGTCGCAGCCTGAGGCACTTTATTTTTGTTGAGAGGAATAAAAAAAGTTCAAAAGAAAGAAAATTTAACAAGACATTAATTCAGGAAATGGTTCGTTCTTATGCTAATATATTTCTTCATAAATGAAGTATAATATATACCCAATAAAACACAGTATATTTCTTCTACAAATTTAAAATGTTGTGTTAGGGATATGAACGCCATAACACAGTTGTGCCAACAGTCTAGCCAAACAGTTAATGTAACAGATAACTGATAAGTCGGTTGTCCAAAAAACAGGTGCAAACACTGGTTGTCTTTGTTTGCAAACATTCATTCACATTTTCAAAACAATTCTGCCTTTAACGTTCCAACATATTCCAAAAAAAATCCAACATAGTGTGCTAATTTACAGAATAAATATAATTTAGGTGGGTAGCTGCGTCAGCATGCGTAGGCTGCAAAGGAACAAGTAATAGGTTTATTCCATGCTGAAAAAAAGAAGAAAGAGAACACAACGTTTCGGCCGTGGAGCCTTCTTCAGGTGTGGTTCTTCACACCTGAAGAAGGCTCCACGGCCGAAACGTTGTGTTCTCTTTCTTCTTTTTTTCAGCATGGAATAAACCTATTACTTGTTCCTAAATATAATTTAGTTTAGTAGTACAAGCCTTAGTTTCTGTATTCTGTAGAGAAACGTATATGACTAATTGTCAGATGTCTGATAAATTCCATATTACTAAGGACAGAGGTTTCTAGTCCTGGTCCTAGATGCCCACATACCTGCTGGCGTTTCTTCCAAATTCTCAGTTACACAGTTGAACTCTTAATTTAAAATAGGATTAGTTCAAACTGATTGACTGTTTTTAACCTTTACGCATGTTGGAAATTTCCTTTTAACTGCTGTATTTCATAGGCGGCATAAAATTCAAAGCTTTTGAGTACAAAAACATGCACATTTTCAAATCAAGCATATTAATTCAATTATTAGTTCAATTAAAGCGTTAAGTAATTAAGTGCAACTAGAATGAATATTAACCCAACATAAGGGTATGTAATTGTGTTAAATACTTTCTTCGTCTTATATCCTTCTCCAGCTTCGCCTGATTTAGGTGAATCTTTTTATTTAATTTGTTGTATTTTCTAATTTAGTTTTTTTCCAGACCAGCTAAATCATGCATGTTTTTGGCTTGCAGAACATCCCAAGAGCTTGGGTACAGAAATAACAAAAACTGGCTCTTGCAGTTACTGTATACATTCTCTCCGAACTGAGGACGAAAGATGACTATATAATAACTGCTACACTAAGTTCTGTGTTCATTAAAAACGAAGCAGCCGCTACCACTTCATATCCTAAAGGAGAGGAACAAGTCATTATTTGTAACTGCTGTATGATACAAGCCAGAGATTATGGGAGAACAGAGGTTAGTGATGCATGAAACATGAGAATTTAACATTCTCCAAACAGATGTTCAGTGATCCCTGAATAGTTTTACAAAAAAGAATTGGCTCACATCATGAAAGTAGATGCTTGACATTTCCTGGTCTTTCTCATTCCAAGTTCCAAGCTCACTTTTTCATATATAAATAAGTAGGATTCGATTAACTACCCTGATAGATCACAGATCCTAGATCCTGGGTTTGATGCAAGCAGGGGATGCCTGCTCGGTGGAGTCTGCATGCTCCCCCGTGTTTATGTGGGTTTTCTCCAGATGTTCTAGTTTCCTTCCACCTTCCAAAGAAATGCAGGCAAGGCTGATTTGGCATTTCTAAATTGTACCTGTGAGTGCTCTGCAATGGACTGGCTCCCAAGCCCAGGGAGTAGTCCCATCTTGTGCTCTAGTATCCTGGATAAGCTCTGGGTTATCTTTGTTTCTTTTAAAAAAATACCTTATTGAGTTTGGAAGAGCTATGTTGTTTATGCTGTGAGCATGTCACTCAGAGCTGTCAGCTGAGACACTAGGACATTGTGTGCCCTGCTTATTGCGTGTGTGAAATTGGATGAACCCAGTCAGGATTCTGTAGGTGCAATACTTCTCCACATGTGGTAAATGGTTCTTTAATTGGACTCTTCCTTCATGAACACACACCAGATGAACTGTCATCCGTTTGCTTTACAAGAAGCCACAATTGTTTTGAGAAATGGCAAAGGATCTTATTATGCTTGTTTAATCTGATGCGATTAATTTAATAAAGTCGCACATCAGAAAGCAACAGTCTGTCAGATGTATTATTAATTTCCTAATGTTCAACTTTTTATTCTTTTATTAGCACAAAGGACTCTGTACCTCCATGTGCCTCTCTGCCAATTATTCATAATGAAATTGAAAATGTTGCTAAAGAGCTTGTTTTGCTGCTGTGTAAAAAGGGAACTAAATGTAAATCTAAATTCGCTTTATACCCCAAGTTGCTTAAGATGATAAATGAAGCCTAGCAGTACAGCACATCTTTATAAGGTAGAATGATACATTTGATATTTGCCATAAATGTCCAATTAATAGTACAGGCTCTGTTGCACATCTCGTAAATTCACTGATGCATTTTTTTGGATGGAAGCTAAACTAAAGTAATTTTCAGTGCTACTTTTTGAATATGGTTTTATTTTTCTTTTATTTTTAGTTAGAAATGTCATTTTGAATGCTGTTAACACGTGGGTGTCTAGAACACTTTAGTGATCTCCAGAATTGACAAACTAATTCACTTGGTCCAGGGTTAGGTTGCTCATGATGTCGGGCATTGCACACAGATGCCTTCCTGAGAATCGTACACTGTTATTAGCCTTATTTTAAGATGTGCATGCTCATGTTAAGGTGTTAGAAGTACATTCTAAACATTTTCAGGCCCTCATATTCATGTAGTACGAATGCACAGCTGGGTGAGAGTGAACAGGAAATAATTCAGACTGTGGCTGCCCACAGAGGTGGTTTTTCACCTGTTTATTGCTTCATTTACTTTCAATTTCCGTTTGGAAGACGTGCTTTTCTCTAGATTTATGTTTAGTTTTGCAAACCTCGGCTCAAGAAGGGTCAAGAAATACATATTTTGTTACGTAGCATATGCATTTACTTTGGTGTAATAAACCAGTCGGTGGAAAGGGCATGTAGAATATGCAGACATTTGTCCATTATTTTTTTTCACATCACACATTGTACACATTCAGAGAGGTGCTGGAAACTGCCGAAGCATGGTGCCAAAAAGGAAGCACATGACCCTGAGTTGACTCAGAGAGGGACTAAAGTGTATAAGTACATATTTTAGATTCTCAGGGTTCAGATGTGGACTATAACTGGAGTCAGGGTCACTGCCAGGACTTGTGTGATGGAGTGGGTGGGGGGCTAGACTGTCTTCAGTGGCACCAGCTTGGTTGCTCGTGGGGTCTCTGCTGTTGCCCTGTGGCCATGCCCTGAACTGAAATGACCCTGAGCCACAGTGAGTGCCTAGCAGATTGCTGAGCTGACTAAAAAAAGAGCTTGTTAAGCTTCCAAGCACCAGGAAAACTGCATGTACCACATCTATTATAAGCAGTTAAACCCGCATTGTAGAGAATACTCAGAGAGCCTATCAAACAGCAGGCAATGTGGTATGACCTGCCGTGATCTGGAGCACTTGAAACTAGTTATCAATAATTGTCAAGCAGGTGCCCACTTTGTAAGGGACAGATAGAAAATGTATTTAATTACTAAGAGTTTCCATTCTGTGTCATCGGAGATAAATCCAGGTTAGGCCAATGGACGTGTGCTATGCATTGTGACCTGGTGGAGTCTCGTGAAATTATATAAAATATCAAAAACAAAACAAAAATCTCTAATGCCCCCCGCCCCGCTCTCGGCATCTGCCATTTCCTCTGAACTGGCAGCGAAGGCTTTGTGGAGAATGAGCCGTTTCCTGGTGCTTGATGTTGTGTTTGCTTTGGGAGACCTGTCCCAGCCCAGTAGCCATGTCCTCTGTTGTTTTAACATTCACGGCAGTCCCCCGAGCCAGTGTGTCCAGGAAGCTCCTCCGTGCTCCAGAGCCCTGCATCACTGCTCTGCAGCACCTTCACATCAGCCGGCGAGGATCTCTCACAGTAACCAAAACGGTACATTCCTGCAGTAAAGTCTTAATAGGCAGCATTCATCTGGCTACACATAAATATATTGTCATAATGCCTTTCTCATATGCTTTTTCTCTGTGCAAGATTGAGGTTCTCTCTCGGTTTCATTAGCTAAATTATTGTCAAACCAATTCATTTTAAGGTATCAATGCAATTATTAACTCCCAGTATTATTGCAGTTGTTTTCTGCGGTCTGCCACTGACTTGTGGGAAATGAATTCTGGTGCCTCTTCATTGTCCTGACATTGATCAGTAGTGCTTCTTCTATAGGTTAGTCACTGTCGTTTTCCATCACCTTTCAAAAGGCCATACAGTCCCAGTGTCCATTCCTACTGTGGCATTTCTTTCAGGCGCTGTCAGTAAAAGGCTGTTATAGTTTCCTTAAATAGCTGAAGGCAATCCATTATCTCTTCTCAACCCATTGAAAACCCAATGTTCTTCTCTGAATCAGCGGTCTAGTAATGGACGAATAGAACTGCTCTGGAATACTTCGGAAGTCTAGTGACAGCCATGAGCAAGAAGCATTAATGCACTCGTGTAAATTAACTGCCTGAGGGGGTGCTGGACAGAACATCCAGAGACACAGATCCCAGTGACAGCAAGTACTGAATTTGGGATTTCTGTCAGAATCCAAGTTAGAAAATTAGGATTGAATAATCCCATTTTATTTATCCCAAGTTTGGGCCTGTTCATCTTCAGTCTGGATCTTGACATGGATCCTAGCATAGGACTAACGACCCATATTCGGGAGATATGACCCAAAAGTCAACCGTGACAACATCCAAGAGATCCTGTGTATTCTTGTGTTTGAAATTGTTAACAGTTAAAAAAAAATAGTTCAAAAGCAGCAATGGGAATCTGAATTTTTCAGGCTCTCACTCGGTGTCATTTATACTTCTGAAGCTCGCAAAAGACTGTACTATAAATAACATTATACAATAGGTCAAACTAGCGTGTTTTCCTGTTAAGAGAATGTGGCTTTGGTCTTGGATGCTAAACGTACTGTAAGCTGCACTGTGTTCTACCAGCATCCTGGTTAGTGTGCTGTTAATGTTGTTTCTGCTGGGACAGGGAGTGAAACTGGGCCTGTTTCTAAATTGTGACTAATCAACCGACCTCATCACCCAGGAGGAAGGAGGCCCGAGTATAGCATCATTCCCCTCAGCCTCTTGGGGAGAAAAGAAAGTGATGAGGTTGGCTTTGAAACCAGACAGAAGAAATGAAAAGAAACAAATGAGTGTAGAGTCATCCGAGCAATACCCCCAAGTGACAGCCCTGGCTCCCATCCCAGTTCCCAACATTTACACTGGCAGTGGATACAAGAGAACAGGAGAGTCAGGAAATAGCCCACTGCCGGCAGGGACTGCTC
Source organism: Atractosteus spatula (assembly GCF_055471065.1). Classification (NCBI taxonomy): domain Eukaryota; kingdom Metazoa; phylum Chordata; class Actinopteri; order Semionotiformes; family Lepisosteidae; genus Atractosteus; species Atractosteus spatula. Next base: position 4,236,384 of record NC_142732.1, on the reverse strand, counting down.
CAGAGACGCCAGGGCATCAGACTCTCCCCACTCCCAAAACACACCTGGCATTTGTTTGTACTACGCCAAAGCTTAACCTTCTGGTATGTTTTATTCGTATTTTTAGCAGGGTCATACTGAGGTTAAAAAGACGAGAAACCGTCTGCAGCATTCTGTTTTGCATTTAAAACCTGCAACCAGAAAGTGTAGCTGGTAGGCCGGTAAACTTTTCCCACTGATCTTCTACAGATCGAATTAGTCAGATAAGCTAAAATGTAATTTCAGAGAAAAATTCTCATGTATAGGAAATTTTCATGACCACAACTGAAATCGAGACTATCGGGACTGAAGTTGTCTGAAGCCTCAGTTCCTTCCTTTACAGAGTAACCGAACAAACCGAAGAGATCCAGTACAGTTAACAGTCACCGTGGACTGATGCAGCTGCAGTTTGCAAAATGGGCAATAATTCAGTTATTTCAGGCTTCCTGCTTTCAGTTTATTTTACAATTAGTGTTTTATTGACACTCTTGTTATCTCTCACTGTATAGTGAAATCTAAGGGCACAATTTAATCAGCCTCAGCCTTTCTCAGATACTCCTGCTGTGGAGTTTACTGTAGAAGAGTCCCCTGGATTTCCTCAAGTCATTATCTCAGGTAATCCTGGGATTGCTACTAAAATATGTGCCTGATTCCCCAAATGTGCTTCAACAAGTTTACAATATAATGTTGAATATTAGGAATACCCAAACAATACAGATACTTTGTTTTAATTTAAAACATCACCTTCCCAAAACTGTCAACTAACAATGCACTGAGGCTTACCTGGACTTCACCCATTTGCAATGTCTTGGTAGTTGACTTGAACCTGAAATGCCATAGGAGTATTTTTTAGTTTTTGACAGATAAAGAGGTTTTTAATTTTTTTTCACACATAAAGTGTGTCTTGGATTGTTGGTGTTTAGAACACACCTCAGAAGAGAGTCTATTCAAGGTGAATACCTTAGGTACAGATTTTCTGTCACTTTGTCTGAATGATTCTGGAGCACTGTCTGTTTCTCTCCCATCTCGGATTTAAAATTCGAGGGATAATGTACACAGATCATGTTTTTAAACATGTGCCGCGTTCTGGTGATAAAGAATGCAGATATCATTTTATTTGCCAAAGAATGTTATGATGAAAATCATTTTGTTTAACAAATTTATAAACAGTTATATAGAGATTACTTAAGCCCTAACAAAATAAAATACTATATAGATAAGGGTTAGAAACTGTTTCTAAAATGACTATGCTTTAATTTTAATTTATATGTTGTATATGCTAAGAATTTGCTTTGAATTATTCCACTTTTGCCTTGAAGAGGAGTTTGTTATGGTACTGTTTGTGATAGTGGTATCTATGACAGCACAACAATTAGGTATGGATTATAGTTAATGAGACTAACAATCATGTCTAAGCCTGAGCCCTGTTAAAAGAGTAGTGGTTTCATGATGCAATTTTTCATTTACCTGAAATCAGCATCACATTGAAAGTGATCTCAGACCAAAGGAGAAAAAAACTCTTATATTTAGGTATCTTCTGTATATGTTTGGTTTGCAAAGATGCTGAATTCTAGTCTTATTGGCTGCTATGAAAAAAAGCATTAGTGCTTTACAAGGGTATTCAACGATGTATGGAGTTTGAAATGAACTTTTCAAGGTAAATGCAGTAATCTGTGTCCCAGAAGGTGCTGGAACAAACTGTAATTGATTTTGAGTCAAGTGTAAACTTGTATGATCCGATTTAACCACTGTAGTTTCACGGTGCTTGTGTTGCACTCGGTTGTGTGCGGACTTTGGACAACATTGATTTTAGACACCATCATGAAAAAAGAACGGTTTTCAAACCAGAAACACGGAACTAAAATGGCTAGAAGCTCCAGTCCACCAAAAAAACATCTGAGCAGAGCAGCTACGAAAACAATCGCTTCATGTTTTATTGGGTTCATTGTGCCACGGCACTTTTTTCCCAGCAGTCAGGAAATGTGTTTTACAGCCACTCTAAAGCTGGAAAATGGGGGGTGCTTTGTGTTCAGACCTCTGTTGCATCTCCCTGTCTTCCTGGCAGAACATCGATGTGACGAACTTCAGCAGCAGCTGGAGCGACGGCCTGGCGTTCTGCGCCCTCCTGCACACCTACCTCCCAGCACACATCCCCTACCAGGAGCTCCTCAGCCAGGACAAGGTGGGCGCCCCTGCACCTCACTGCTGCAGCTGCTTCGGCCCTGGCCCTTGCCTTCCCAGGTTCTAGTTTAGAAGGGCTTGCTTTCACACCACATCATTAGCTTGTGTTAATTTATTGTCAAGGACTATCACGGAACAATGATGAGTCACCTTTGTGTTTTAAACTGAATGTTGAATGAATCAACCCCTGTTTACCAGTTTACTCCTACTCAGTTGCACAGTGGTAAATGTTTTAACATGCACTGTGCTGGATGTAAATAAAAATGAAAGATTTTGTTGATTTTTTAAGGCAACAGACGTACCACACCGTCATTCACATGCACATACTGTTAAGTTTTTTTATATTATTTATGCAGCACTCTTCTTGACTTCAGTCTACTGCATCACAATGCCACCATGTTTTTAAGACAGTCACTAAAATTAGACTTAACAAGTAACTTTCTTTTATTAACCCCTTTTCTTTCTGGACACTGAATCCCTTTTCGAAGTAACTAATGGCTTGGTATGCAGTTAATTGAATTTCATGTGGATATTGCTGTGGGAGCACTTTGAATGTTATATGAAAGACCAGTCTAGGTGCCGTGTTCCCTTATTGTTCCTCCTACTCACAGTACAATGAGCAGCTGCCACGCATTTGTGTTGGTAAATATTTAGCCAGATGCATGTGTTGTGAAAAGAAAGCCATAAAAGAGAATGCACAATGTAAATGTCTTGCAAATAAACTTTTTATTCATCGCATTATTCCACAAAACATAAAGAGCTACCTGTACATCATTGTAGCATGAAATAATGGTCCCTTTTCAAATATTTAAGAGGTTTTCATTTGATTATTTTAAAATGATTAGTCATTACATTCCACAAACAAAATTGTATTGGTAGACAACAGCACATAACTTTTAAAATATTCCCAATAGGTTGTTGGAAAATAAAACATTAATCAGTAGCCCACATTTCTGGTTCACTATTATGATCTTTAATTGAAAGATTTTTCACAATGTAGTTCATCATAAATACCAGAATGTAAGTTTATATTCACTGCCTTACTGCTCTAACACCATCAGACCTTTAAACATCAGCCACATCTTGAAGGTGCACCTCGGTCAGTGTGAATGACCAAATGTCAGTATGTAACGTGTCAGTGGGGCACATAATTCTTCTTTTTTCACAGAGCAGAAATTTAACCCTGGCTTTCCAAGCAGCAGAAAGTGTTGGCATCAAACCGTCCCTGGTAAGTTCCTCAAGACTCAAGGCACTCGGCTGCGGTTTGTGTTAAGATCAAATAAAGACTATACCAATTAGAAACCTGAAACTATAGTAGGTTTGATCATTGTCAAGTGGCAGTAGTGCTGGACAGGCCATTCCAATAGCATTAATTTGATCATTTTAGCAAAAATGAATAAAAATGTCTGCTTGCTCCAACCTTTTCCATTTAACAAAGAAATTAGTCCTTTCTACTACTATTCAATGGTAAACCAGAAAGTGGTGTTACTTTGGTAGTTCAGTTATTTTCCACTATATAAACATATAAGGTTACAAACAAGAGGACACTGACCTGAGGATCACATCCACCTGTTTCTTGCAAGAACCCAGGTTATCGCCTGCAAACAACGTGGTTGAGTGTCTTGTTCCCAACTCCCACAACCCTTTGTGTAACACAACTGTCCCTGATCCGCTCACATTGAAGAGTTCATGGGAACTGACTTGAGGCCATATAGTAGTTTGCACTCAGGCCCCTGTTGCCCAAGGTTTCACATGGTTCCTGGCAGTACTAACACTGTCTCTGTCTTCTTAATCTCTCTGGGGATAAATTAGCATGACAGGGAGTAAGAAATACAGCAGATGTGCATATTCTTACACTGTTTTGCAGTGAATTTGAACATGCAAAACTGATTTATTACTTGCAGATGTGCATGAAATAGCAGTTAAGAAGTTATGCTGCTGAAGAAAATAGACATCTTCTAAATGCAAGATATTCACATTAATGTGTTTTTAAGATTATATAAATCATGACTGTATTATGTAGTATGTAGTATCTGTCTGTCCTATAATTAAATAACGCAAAAGCAAAATTGAAATGTGGGCATCAAAGATCTATTATTAAAAGATTGCTATAGGACTTTGTCTCAATCTCCAAGTACCTTTAGGAAAAAATAAATTTTAATTATGAACCTATTATTTACAAAAGAAGCTAGGTGGGGATTTTAGAGCATGATACTTCCTTTCCTTTCCACTTTATACTAGAATGCATCACACTCAAGAGCTTTGGCAAGGAAAATCCAAAACGTTCTGAACTAAAATGTCCTATTAGATGTCTAAAAGACTTTTTTTTTTTTACTGAATCAGTGGTGTTTGATAAAGGCTTTACCAATTAACTATCAGGAATACTATTTTCTTTCTATTCTAAAATAGAATTGCCAATTATTTGTGTTCTGTTTTGAAGTCTCTGCTGGCAGCCATGAACCCATGACCACACACGGGAGAATGAAGAGGTTTAGGCAGACACCTCAACACACCACCTTTGGACCACTTGTGTTTTAATGCGACACAGGCACCTGCCCCATGCAGGAGATTCAGGGCTGAGCAGCACATCCATTTTGTGCTGCTGCTTGGGAAAGCCGAGCCACAGCCGACTAGTGATGTGATCCAGACGTAAACGACCTGTGAGCACACATGTCCGCCTTTACTGTTGATCCACGGGAAAGTCCCCAGGAATACACTTTATTTTGCACATCAGTATTAATATACAGCATAAATAGGTTTCTCCATTTTTTAACATTGTTTTTTTTTTGTTTTACCGAAAGGCTGTCAGCATCCTAAGAAAATGCATTTAAGGAGAACAAGGACACTCTGGGATGCTACGGAGGTCATGTGACATTTCGTGTGCAGTGCAGCAAAGTGTCACATGACCTCTAGGATGCAGTGCTAACAATAATAACATTTTTAGCATAGAACATCAGTCTCCAGCCTGCCACTATAGTTCATGTCTCATGTCAGTTAGGTGTCCGATTTGATTGTGATGGTGTTATTGATGCTGCTGTGGACTTGATCCTGATGCATGGTGCGTTTTGAGTACGACATCTTAAATAAAGGCTACACTCCTTCTGGTGATTTACTGCACATCATCCTGTGCAAAGAATTCAGAAAAGACACTGGGCACATTCATCGTGTAATACACCCGTTTCGATCGTTGTGGTGTTCACGTTACATTTTTCAGCTGCTTTAGAGCTTTTCTTTTTCTTGCAATTCACCTTACAATATTATAGTCAGAGACCTCTTTTTCTTATGTCAATGACAGCAAAAGCATTTCAGACTGTGAGAGCAAGTCATTACCCAGAGTCCTACTGTTCATGTGCAATACTGAGTGTGATACAGAAAACATCACCTCTGCTACTAGATTATGCCAAGAAAAGTGTTTCTAAAGGATTAGGCTCTTTATTAGTAACTCCCAGTTAACACATTACCGACGCGGCTGTGACTTCATTTTTGCTCTTAAATTAAATAATGTTAATATATGGCTCATTTGAAACAAGAGCCCAGACATCAGTGTGCTCCATACTGTAAAGCATCTCCATCAGACAATATTTGTTATTTGGTATAAAAGAATGGTGGGAGCTTAATCTCCTTGACACAGTTATTGATCTGGACATTACATAGTCAATAGCTAACAAAATCCATTTGGTCATTCAAGGGCTGTTACAACTATGAAAATCATTAGCACACTCTCCCTTGTTTTTGTTCTTTAGAAATGCCAATTACATGGTTTGAAAAGAAATTGATCGGCGAGTTGCAGGAGCTGGGGATCGGGGGGTGTGAACCTGATATTGCTGGTGTTAGGCTCTCAGGTTTCACTGCCCAGCCATATTACTGACCCTTAGGAGATCTTTCTCCTCTTCTAACCTTTAAAATGGGACTGACGAATCAAGAAACCCTAGTACTAGCTGAGGGGGGGGGAACACGATAACATCTCTAAGTCTATTAACACATTACAAAGAAAGAGGTTCTGCTCTGTAATCGACATAATCTTGAGGAAAAGCCTTTGCAGTGTTAATCATTCACTAACTTTTAAGAAGATACTGATGCACAATGCAAATTTCAACAGGTCTTAATCTGGACTTGGAAGAAATATTCATTTTTTTTTTCCAAACTACACTATGGTTCAACATAATGGTATATGTTCTTCCCTTACCTTAATCCTTTACAGAATCAGGCTACCGAGATAAGGCATTCACAATGTATCAGGCATTCCAGTCAGAATAAGAATTGAAATGCACACACAGCTCTGTCTAAACACAAACCCCCTGTAGGTACAAATGGATCCAGGGCAGCCCAGGAGTGACACGTACCAACTCTGCCTGTTGTAATCCATAGACTGTAGTGCTGGGTGATTTCTCACGCATGCAGCACCAGTAGCTCTCTAAGCTTAAGGTCCTTAGTAAGAGGATTATAAGGTTGTTCCAGATTTCTGGTTTAAAACCTTTATCCCTTGTAAAGATTAGTTTATTCTTTATTCATCTATTTGTCTAGTACATCAACCGCACTTGGCACTGACTTGGCATAATTATCAATCATTTTATTTGGAAGCACTTTTAGAAAAACTCAAAACTTTCTTATGTCTTATTAAAAATGAGTTTTATAATTTTATAAAATATAAGTGTTATATGTACTAAAACACCAACTCAGCTACTGCTAAGCCTCTGCAGAGTATATACACTGTTCTTCGCAATATCATTCACTTCTCTCTGCCTTATTCTGGATCATGTTTACTAGTGATCTTCCACTCACAATTTAATTTGTGACTTGTGAATTTAAGGAGTTGGAATGAGGTGTGCCAGTGAGAATGGTTCTGAGTTAACACTACTGTTTAGGACCAGAATTCTTACATACCTCTAAGAGCACAGTGGTTTTATTGTCCTTTCAACAAATGTAATCACTGTGACTTTGCTTTCAGTTTTCTCTTAGACATGAAACAGATTAAATGTTGTGCTCTGGTTCTATGAATACAATACTCTCACCACTTTGTCTTTCAATCTGTGCAGGACATTAATGAGATGATGCACACAGATCGACCGGACTGGCAGAGTGTCATGCAGTACGTGGCGCAGATATATAAGTATTTCGAGACCTGAGAAGACCAGCCTGCATCAGGAAGTGAAGTGCACAGACACAGCAGCACTTTCCTACAAGTCAAAGCTTTTGTCACTGCCTTTTAGAGCAAACTCAAGTACGCCATTAACTCTTTGTCTTGTGAAATCTTTTCTTGAAGAACTGAATTTGTTTGGAGATTCAGGGTAATATTTTGTGCACCCAAGATCTAACAATAATGGCGACTTGTTGTGCAGGACTAAGAGTAGGTTTCAACCGTTTTCATCTTTACAATTGTAATTATAACTCACATGACTTTATGGAAATGTAATCCTGGTGTGTTTCCAGTGTTTGAACACTAACTTGCAGCTGTGTGCCATAGGAAACATATTTATTTATAACAAGTGGTACTGGTACAGAATTCTAAATATTAAAACTTAAATAACATCCCTCTTTGTCTGCTTCAGTTCTTTCTACCATTACTTTAGCAAGAGAATTTTAAGCCAGTCTCACTAGTTACAGTATTAATATAGATGGTTCTTTTGGGACCAGACTGCATGTTTTCCTCCATGCCAGAGGCCTGTTTATGGACTCCAGACATAATCACATGAGACAGAGTTCCCTGTGGCTCATTTTCAGCAGGATAAGGTTATCCAAGGCCCAAACCACTGGATCAGTATTTATAAGAATTAAAAATACGAAACCCTTTGTCTGGTCTCTCGGAATTCACAGCACCCATCCTTATTTCTGTTAAAGTTAGTTAACTGAGAAACAGACTATCAAGACTAGTAACTTAGCATCATTTTTTTTCTGAACAGCCACAGGAGAAAGAACAGATTCAATATAAAATAATGAACGACAAACACATCATGTAGTGATAATTGGAAGCTCACAAAGAAGAGTTCAATAGTGGGATCACTGATAAGAACTGTTTATAAAACGTTTTTTTACCGAGTTATATCCTGCAATTTGCAATGTGTTGTTACAGCTGTGAGTCTAAAGAAGTGTCTCGGATTCCGAGTGTAAATGAATTGAACATTTAGTTGAGATGATGGAACAAGAACAACACAGAGGAATATAACTTAAAGAATATTTTTCAGTTTCCTCAGCTCTGCTTAGCCTTCCTGTGCAAATCTGGAGTCCCAGGTAATTCCTTTGGAGGAACATACTGTACATCTTTAATATTAGCTTCTGCTTCATTTTCACATATATTCTTTCCATCTTTATTTCTTGAGTTCTGTTTAAAGCATCTATAATGTACTGTGTGATTTTAGCACTGGTTAGATTTGTACTGTTTTTTTCTTCAAGCAGCTGGACAGAACAGAAAGTGAGGTAGCAGGGTGTTGCACCATCAGTTGAAAGAATTTGGATGTGTAATATTTTTAACCGTAATATTTCCTACTTCCTCGGTTTCTTGAGATCGTATATTGTTCTCGCACAGCTGCTTGACAATGGCAGCAGTACAATAAGTTTCTTCACAATGTGCTGAAAACTGAGCTGGATTCACAGCAGCCATGCCCTCTTTCCCTAAATGTATCACAATCTGAAAATGCATTTCCTTCTTCTGGGTAAGACAAATACTGACTTTACTTTTATTGATCCAATTCAAAGAGGTAAAACTGCCAACTGACTCCCCTCAACATGAATCCCCTCACAAAGGAAAAATATCCCTGTACAGTACTTATGTGTCATCACCAAAACAGAGCACAATGTCAGGTCCTGGAGTACTAAAAACATTTGGTTTAAAATAATCCATGGTCTGGTGATCTAATAAAAAATCAATTTACGTATAGGAAGCTTAGTTAAAAAGTGCATTAGCACAATTTTTTTAGCATTAGCATTTAGCATTAAATAAGCCTTAAATTCTAATGAGAACTGCACAAAATAAAATAATCGACAAGATATTTTTCAGACACTGAATTCTCCATATGTGTTATCTGCAATAATTTTAAATATTCATGCAGTAATAATTTAATCTCTCACTAACTTCATACTTTATAGTTTAGACATCCATTTTCCATTAAGGTTAATAAAAAGATTAAGTGATAGCACTCCCACACACTTGGCAATCAATTATTCTTCATTAATCTTACACAAAGCACTTCACCATGAGTTACAAAACAGCCAACAGATTAAAAGGCGAATGAAACGTAACATCTACAGTAAAGTTACCACATTTAATAACCATAGAATAACCTTCTCATAACAAACCACAGATAAAGAGCCTCATAAAATATTTGAATCAAATATTAGTCAATCGATCAAGTAATTACAGAAGGAAAGCAGTGAATTAAAGACGTCCAACAAATTAGTAAGAGAATACACACTCCGGGAATTCCCAAATAATACCACATTTAAATCAGATACCGCTTTTGAAACGTCTAATTTTTTTTTTTATGACTGAAGATCGACCCAACAGGAAAAGCCATCCTATCAATAATTCATTTTCTTACTGAATGTATTGGTATATCAGGAAGTACGCAGCTCTTCCCACAGTGTGTACTGGACGTATGTTGCTGTGAAGAGATGAAACTCGCCACGCGTGTGCTCGGATGCTGCAGCCGCGGCAGTAGGAGGCGGGGCGTGGTGGGGTCGGGGGTTGACTCGCTGCTTGAAAAGCCATGTGTTGAGGTCGACCGCGCAGGAGTGCCGAGCTGAAGCAACATGTTCGCATAGGGTGCGGGACGCTCGTACATTTCACCGACAGAGCACGACAGAACAACGGGTCAATTTCCTGGCGAAGGTGAGACGCTCTCTGCGCACGCTGATTAAAATGCACACTGAACGTGCTGTCTGATGGGCAGAATTAAAACTTATTCTCATCCTCAGTCACGCTAATTATAATGTGTTAACAAGGAAATTATTGTATAAAGCGATGGGTTTTAACATTATTCAAGCAGTAAAAATGCATACTGTATATAACAATTCAATTAATAAGTGCCTTTTTATATCATTTTATATCAATACGTACGAGGGACTGTGTATGATCCAATAGAAAACTTTGTTTTCTTTTCTAAACAGATGACTGTCACCCAGATGGATGAAACTTTCGAAAGATGTGCCCTCCCTGGATTATGACACTTTCAAGGGTTTCCGGACGCACGGAACAGAGCTGCTTCATTTCCACACGAGACATGGCAATTTTGTATCAAGCCATGTGATTTTGTTTTTCTTTTAAAAGGAACAAAACGATTCTTCTCTGGCATGACCTTACATTGTATTGACGTGATCTACATAGTTACTGAGTTGATTATTGCTCTTCTGTCCATCTCGGGCAATGTTCTGGTGTGCTGGGCAGTCAGCATCAACTCCACTCTGAAAAACGCTACGAACTATTTCTTAGTGTCACTGGCGGTGGCAGATATTCTGGTCGGCTGCCTGGCCATCCCGTTCGCCGTCACAATCAGCATAGGCCTGAAGTCGGACTTCTACGGGTGCTTGTTTTTAGCGTGTTTTGTCCTCATCTTGACTCAAAGCTCGATTTTTAGCCTCCTGGCTGTGGCTATTGACAGATATCTGGCCGTCAAGATACCGCTCAGGTGAGTTTATTTATTTTCTCCCTTTTCTGGAGGTCTTCCTTATTTCTTAAGGGGAAAGGGTGTTCAGGTTAACGCAAAGCTATTCAACTACAAAAAAATGCCTTTCTATGTGCCTGCAGCTTGAGGTGACGCGAATTCAAACAGGTGGTGGGTCACGCTGCTGTGCTGTCGTCTCGGCGCATTGGCTGCACTTTCAAAATGCTATAATGAATTAGTTTGCTGTCGACAAGCTACACATCATTCTGAATTCATGCGAAACATCCCGCGACAATTATGGCCATTCAAAGCCTCCTGCAACAGGACAGTTAGATCTCGAAGGCGCTGCCGACGTCTGTGTCATTTCAGCTGTTACAACGACTATCCATTGTAATTTACGGCTACAATGTTTTAACAGTGTTTGCTAATAAGGATCCGCCCGAGACTGTGATGTAACCATTTCCTTGAGAAATAACCAAACAAATTAGTAAAAAGAAAAAATGAAAGTTGTTGATTGATGAAAACACGAATATTCTCGTGATTAAATTATGGTGTGATGGTGTGCTCAAGGATTATTAAATGTAGGCTCAAACTGTGTTTTTGTCGATGGTGACAAACTGTTGATACCTGTTCAGTTCCCTTTCTTAAATAACCCCGTTTGGAAAGTATCCCCTGCTAGTATGACGGATGATCAAAAGCCGCTCTATCACCGAGACATCTGCTGTTGCTAGTACAATTGTTAAGCAATGTATTGAAAAGGCGCTGAGGGCTAGCTCAAAAGATTAAGTAATCTGGGGATTACAGTCGAGATATAACCAGATAAATGTCTTAACTTCCTCTCAGGAATGAAACAAAATAAAAAACCCGTATCTGAGTGTCATCTTTTTTTCAGACCTCCAATACCCTTGAAATACTGATACCTAGTGTAGTGTATTATTCGCTATTGATTTGATTTCAGCCTAGTGTGCGACATGTCAAGTACAGTAGATACAAGTCAGGAAGCTGTGATGTTACTTTCCTTACTTTTAGCTGAAGTCATACACATCTATTCCACTTCGAGGGACAACGTGTTACAACAGACAAGGGAATTAAGCAGGAACGGATCACAAGCCTTGCCTTATTAGAAAAACATCGAGCAATAATGCTGTAATAGCTTTAAAAAAATCAAGGCTGAGAGAACTGCACTTGCCCAGTTCTCCTGTATTAATACCTGTAGACATATCGATACATTTAAAAACGTTAATACCGGTGACTTTAGACATACTGTACAAACGCATTGGCCGCAACAGGTCTCTGGAAGAACAGCTACTCTCCGGGCACCAGCACCTCTCAAATCTACATTCCACAGCTGTTTCCCCCTTTATATAGAAATATAAATCCGAATTCACAGCCGGCAATGCCGGTTATAACAAGGCACGAACACTGCAGAACAGTGCAGTTAAAGAAATGCATTTGCTAGGGACGAGGTTATAGCGTTAATGGGTTACAAGGCTTTCTGGAAAACTGCCATTACATACGTGTAGATGACAGCGTGTGTCCACGCAATCTATTAACTGTAACTCGAGTATCCTATCAATCCTAATCGAGGCATGGGGAAGTGGTTTAGGGAAAAAGCCAATACAGATTGCCTTGGTTACCTCAATCGCAACTACATTCGACCAAGAACTATGGCCAAACCCGCATATGAGACATACAGGACACGCCATACAACTGTTCAGAACTTTTAATCGTACGCTTGCACTCCGATTTCCAAATTACAAGATGATTATCTGAACAAATGCGTATTCGATCAACCCACAAGCACCTTAATCCCCTCCGGAAAACCACTGTGGAACTTTTAAAACTACCATTTTAGTTTTAAAATGACCCTCTTTTTCTGACTGCACCGCAGACTGTGTAACCGTTACTATTAACAAGACAAAGCGCTTGGTGTTTATCTTTCAATAACACCACCTATTGGTTTTTAGCACTATGGGTTAATATTTTATCTTGGTTTACTAAATGTGTAATGTATTCTTATTTGTGAAAACATACTGGCAACAGTTCAGGTATCAAGCGTGATAGTTAATGGTTTTTCACCAAGGTCTTCTGTCTTTGGTCGAGCCTTAGTTCAGTAAACAAGCTTAAAAAATTTGCATGATGGTTATGCAAATATGCTTAATTTGGCTGAATACGAAAATCTGTTCAATGGAGAGTTAAAAGGTCTTTTTTATTCTAACAAGTGCATGAAGTACATGATCTTTATACTTCCACCAAAAAATAATTAGAACTTCAATCCTCGTTCTGGCCTGTGTATTTGCAAAGTGTGCGGTGTATATACCGTACACTCAAGAGCATTAATTGATCGGTATTTCTATGAAAAGAGCTTCCTCGCATTACAGGAATGCCCATGATGTTCTGGCTTTTAAAACCCCCAGTACAAACTCGTTCATCTGCTAATGGGAAAACTACAATTTCTTACAACACTTCTCTCCCTTATCCCTCAAGGTCACTTGTAAGGCTTGACCGCATGATACCAAGTTTAGACATCCTTATACTGCCCAGCCTTGGCTGTGGGGGGTCAACAAAGCAACCTCTAAATCCAAAGACACCTCATGCCATCAGCATTCAGCACTTTACGGAGTGACACTGCTGGTCCTTGAGCAGAGAGCGCTGTGCAGAAACCCAGCGATCACTCACAATCTCCTGCAGTCGGGCAACATTGTTTACAAGTTGTGAAACTGGGATTACAGTATTTAGCTTTGTACTGCTCTTTAGCAGTGGTAAGTCAATTTAGGAGAGTTTCTTTTAACAAAGTCAGCCAGATATACCCCTTTGAAGATGGTTTGCTTTCTGTCCTTCCTTTTAATCACTTAGGAGTTAATCAAATTATTTGATTCAACAGTTTCAAGGTCTTTAGCCTGTGGCAGTACCTATGAAACTAGCGGGACTGTAGTTCAACAGGACAAGTTCTCCAGTTGTACTGTAAAATGTTTCCTTTTCCATTTAACATTCCTTATGGTTACTTGTGCACAAGTCTTCTCTCTCACCATCAAAGCATTAAATTCTGCATCTTTAAGGAAATAGTGGCTTTTTGCCTGTTTTATCCATTTAAAATGTTTTCTCACAATACACCCTACAGAATGTACAGCATGTATGTTAAGATGTGCAGCACAGTGGCGCTGCAATCAGCTCTCCTGCCTCACAGCTGTAGGGCCCTGCAAATCTGGCTTACAAAATCCTTCTGTGTGGAGACTGCATGCTCCTCCTGGGTCCTGAATTCCTCCCACCCTTCAAAGACATGCTGGCCAGGACAACAGGCATCACTAAATATTCCTTGAATGTGAAACATTCCATGTCTAGGCTACAGTCCTGCCTTGCGTCCTGTATTTACAGGATTGGCTCTATGTTACAGTGACCCATACCAGGAATAAGCATTTCTCGGATAATGGATGGCTGCATGGAAGAATGGATATTTTAAGACAGTGACATGAGTACTTGCAACGAAACGCACAGTCACTAGGGAAACATCTGAGTTATTTAAGAAAAACGACATGGTAAATTCTCTCTGGAGGTAGCAACAGTTTCTGGACCCCCAAGATTCTGCTTGACTACTCTATAAAAAAATCAAATCTGTTAAAAAGAAGTATTTTCATTTATATGTGACACGGAAGCAGATAACAAAACCTCAGTTTCACTTCGTGCTTTGAATGAGGCAGTATCTAGTGCTCACCACACAAACAACAAGCCACAGACTAAGAACACCTGTGCCAAATGTACACTTCACTTGACACAAAGCTCGGTATTCACTAGATCCATATACTTACGTCTCTGTATACCTGATGTGAACACCTTGGGGAATTATACAAGAATACATATATGTGAATACAATGTGAATGCTTAATCATTTTGTACTTTATTTGTGTATTCCCAAGTTTGCAATTGTGTTATGTAGCTGAGAAATCTTAATCTATTACGCCATGTTAGGAGTGCAGCAGAAATGTTAATTTGTGTTAAGAATAAACTTTTCATAGAGCATGAAACCTCACATCCCGTCCCTGTGTTAAAAGCCACTGGGTAGTCATTTTGTTTTTAGGGCTGCCTAAACTCAGCTTTTACACAACAACTTACCCTTTAAACGCCTCTTGAGTCAATACAGAGAAATTGATCAACAGCTAAACTCAATTCAATGAAGCCTTTCTCTCCACACACAAGTAAAGCGCTGAACAATCACTGTGCTGCATGAAAGAGATTTGCTGCTGTGTAACAGCCCGCTGCTTTAAACAGCATTCTTCTTTAATATTTCTCTACCTGTGGTTTGCTCAGTGTAATGACGTGTGACAATTTCATGACACAAGCTTTATATCGGAATGGCGGCTTTCAGACAGTGAGAATGAAACCGTTGAAGTTTTCTTATCACATGTGAAGAGTGATTTAATTTTCAAAATGTGGTGGTTCTAGAAATGCAATCACAGACTTAAAGACGGATAAGGAGGACAGAAACAAAGTCAGAACCGGGCAGATTTATGTATTTTGTTACTGGCTAGAACCCCCTATGTCTAACAACAGCTGTTGTGTCATTCAATCCAGCCCGAGGACAACTTTGTCTTAATCGTATTTATTTATAGTCTGTACTGTAGGCCAGGTAGGGCATTTCTAGCCCTCCAGTGCTGGCATCCTGCAGGTTTTAGAGGTTCTGTTCAATAAGTGCCTGATTAAAACTTGGAAAACAAAACCAGGTGATATTTCTTAAAGTACTTAAACAGAACAACAACCTGAAACAGTGATGCACAGTTTTGTGCGCTGAATGTCGTCTTTGTCCAAGTCTGATTGTGCTCTGGGGAATCGAACAGCTAAGAGAATTGTCTTCCCATTGGCCAAAGAGCCACAGGTGAAATGAAAAGGTCCAATGAGATATTTGAGTAAAGCACAAAACTTAATATCCCTACTGCTCAGAATAGTTTTAAAACTCATCATTTTAATTAGCTTTTCACCATAAATCATCCTGTGATTGTGCATTTAATATCCGGACCAAGCTTTACTTTTATTACACTCTAAAGTAATGAAATACGGACTTCAATATGGGGTGTATGAAATCAACATGGATGGCCTGCGTTCTCCAGGATGAATACGACAGGTTGGGCAAACTGAATCTGAAGGTTTTATTACGTGCCCTGATAAAAAGTTTCAACCTATTCCAAAAGCACAATCTAAATAGTCTGTAGTTCACTACCAGGTGGGCAGGGTTCTGTTCACTAAGAGAACAGAGGAGTTTCTACTGTACAGGAACACAAAAGACCTGCCTGCTTTTCTTCAACTGGGCACAATCGTTTAGAGTTGGCTGGACCCAAAGATCTTATTGACACAGTAAGCTGAATCTGAGGAAATACATACACCAGATGTTCCAATAAGCACCTACAGTAAAGTTTCAATACTCAGAACATACTAGATACCACATTCATGGCAATGCCAGCTCAAAGCACCACTCAGGATATTCAAATGTCCATCTCATACTCAGCAACTGAAAACCAAAACACATATACCTGAGATTTCAATAGAAAGTGTGCTAAATAATTTCAAGATCTCCGTACATACAGTATTTACTTGCATAGCAGAAATCCGTGACACTACAATACAGGGTAAAGATTTTGGAGTTGCCCAAAACAGACAACTTCGACAAGGCAGTCTTAACTGACCTGCCTTGTTCCAAGCCAACTAGGCTTTTAAATTCTGTGTTCTGCTTTAATAAATTTAAATTCCTCAAACATTACTGAACCGCTGTACCGGTCCAAAATTAATCCACTGAAAAAAAACAGTGAAAATGGTACATCAGAATTGATGATGTTTGCATATTTTCAGAATCCTTTGCTTTAGACATGACTGTTTTCAGTGCATTTGATTCCTGCGGTGCTGTCAGCCAAGTGTGAGTGTTTATCGAATCCGGGGATAATAGTTCAGTCTTTGTGCTCTCTGGACATTCCTCCTTTTTCCCAGGCCCTTCCCCTCTCCAGCCGATCCCACAAACACCCGGCCCTTGGCCCAGCCAGTCAGCCTGTTTGGGTGCTTTCATGCCAATTTGTTTCTGCCTATATTCCAGCAAGGTATTGGACCTTACTAGCAGAGGAAAACGGTGGCACATCGCCGATCTGTAGCTTTAGAGGCTTCGGTTTCGTTTGCCAGTCTGCTGCCAAGGTTTGGGGCTCAGGCGGAAACGGACCTCTTGGGTTATAAATGGGATTACGAAGGAGCTGGAGATGGCACGCCAATCGGCTGTCGTCATGCCAGGATTAATCCATTCAATCCTTTCATCGGCCACTGAGAGAATTCCGGCAGCTTCATTAAAGAGCCGTCCACAGCATTGATTAACTGCCAGACCACAGCTCAAGTGAGACATCACCATAGAAACCCCTGCAGTAGGCAGGACGGCCTCCTCACGTCTTGGAGCATCCTAAACAGGGGCTCCAGACAGCCCATTAATGCATCAGCTATGATCTCGTGAAACAGGGTGTTATTTATGGTGTGAGCTGAGGGAAAGCAAAGTGCTGTGTGAACAAAACTGCAGAAACTTTAGGTAGATTCAAGCAAAAATTAAATCCTAAATCACAAGGTGTCCGCAACCTAAACACAACACTTGTGTCTCAAGGTTCAAATAAATCATGCGTCGCCAGCGTCTCCCAGCTTTGAACCGACAGAACCTCTCTAGTCTCAGCACAATTCTGCAGCCTCTCTCCAAACCCTGGATCACATTTCCCCTCAGAGTTCAGCTTTCTGAAGAGATCCTCCAGGGTTTGGCAAACCACACTTCCGTGGTGAAATAAAACAAATAAAAATGTCCTTCCAACATAAGAAACACATCCTCTTTGCAAAGTTCACAAGATAACAGTTTTGCTAGTTATGAATCACACTATAATCAGTTCTTTTCTACTTCCGAAAGACCTTCTCAAATAACCACACATGATAAATAACAACAACGAAGATATTACAGAAAACGTATTTTTTCCCCACTGGATGTAAGAATGGTCATTTTTACAACACACGAGCAGAAGACCGCAGTGTTGTTTTGTATGGTGCCGTATTCATGTGTCTGAGTGCGTTTGGTAATGGTACTGTCACTCTGTGTATCTGGCAGGGAGCAGCAGTGCCAGTCAGTCTGGTGTGGTCAAATCAGCTGATCGGCAATAAGACAAAGAAGGCTAAATTCCTAAGCACAGGACGTTTTTCTTTTGCAGAATCGTTTCAGTCAGTATCAGGGCTAAGCTTTTCTCTGACACTAAAACCCTGAAAGTTGACTTTCTTCCTTTCTTAAAGCTCTCTTCCGGGCCTATAAAGAGAAAGGCCCTGCACAGTGAGAGAAGTGCCTGACCCACACATGCCTGGCTGGGGCCACATGGTGAGATCATACATGTGGTGTGATCTGAAGTAATGGTAGATGATGGTGCGATATTATGGTATAATCATATTTTGATGTGATGGAAGATTATGGTGTAATATATTGTGTAATGATATACTGTATATAATGGTGAGATGGAATATTATGGTGTTCTCTGTTGGTTGGCCAGGCCTGTGCCGTTTACCACATAAGACCACAAACTTGCAGTGGTTCCGTAAATACAGCCAAAATATTCTGGTACACACAAAGAATATTGAATGTGACCACTAATAATTAATAATACAACCCTCTGAGGTTAGAAAACAAAGGTCACATACTGTAGGAGTAGGACAAGATACATCTCTTGTAGCACTGAGGTTGTGTTTCAGAGAAGCAAAGCAACAACAAAAAAACAAAGTAAAACTCAAAAGAGGCTATTGTAACAATATAGACACATTTCCAATTACAGCATTTTTACCTAATAGTCAGAGTCGTTAGGTTATCAGTAATATCTCAAATACCAATACTTTACACTCGAAAACAGAAAAATAATAACTATAACCCATATCAACCTGGCGCTCACTGGCCTCTGCATGACATTTGTGCCACAACGCCAGCAGTTCTAATTGTATGTCTCTTTTCAGACATAGTGGGCAGAAGGTGCCAAAACGAGTGAAAATAAGGTGAAAACTAAATGTCAAAGAGAACATAATTAGCTCAGTGACTTTACAATCCCTACACTCACTGTCATTACTCAGAATTTGTAACCATGATGAATTTGTCTCCTGGATACTGCCACCCTTTTGCGTTTTACTTTTCTTACAGTGTTTACTTTTGTTTCTTCTTAAAAAGAGTGCAGTACCAAAAGAAGAGGTTGATGTGCGTAGCACAGACTTCCTCCTTCAATCACGCTTTGTTTAAAAAAGGGAACTGCTGAGGCTGACCAGTCCAATGACCTGATTAGGGATTAGACCTGATCAGGGATCAGCCCTCGGTCTGGTCTGGTTCTTTCCAGTGTTATTTCAGGAAGCACCATTTACAGGGCCCGACTTTCGCTGCAGTGCGCCCTGGGCAGCTCAAAGGTCGCTATATGGTAGAGTAATTTTATTTGCACAGATGATCAGACCTGCCTCCTTATGGTAGAGTAGTCATGCAAGAGACCTGAACATGGACACAGGGTCAAATTTCTCAATCTATCAGAAATGGCTACATCAAGTCTGTTGCTGGTTTATGGGTTTGGGGTATGGCAGTGTATGTTATAATACAGTCTGCAGTGACACTCAGGAGCACTGCCATGTCTTTCACCCCTTTAATAGACTCAAATTTAATAAATAAAGTTAAGAAGCAGAAAGTATTAAACTGAATACTGCAAGATCTTAAGCAAATAAGGGTAAAGATTTTGGATTTGCTGCTATTAACAGATATAATTTCAGAAAAGGACACTCAGACACAGCAGTTAGATTTGAGAACTTTTAGTTGACTAAGAGCTATATTTTAATTACCCAACAGTGAGCTCTATTACATATGCTGCCTTTCCAATCAATGAAGTTGAACAGCCTCCTCTGTTGGTTCCTCAAACTGTTACACTGAAAATCGATAGTTATTTAAATTATTGAACTGCTTTATCACGTCACAAATATTGCCCAAGGGTGGAAAATAAAATGAAGCTGGATACAAGAAGGAAGGTTTATATTTCAATTTCAACAATCATAGTGAAATATTAAACAGCATTCAATTACTGTTAAATGTATTAATTTGTACGAGTTCAGACAGTATTATATATAAAAAGGGGTTTTAAAACGTCAGGAAGCTTATATTGCCAGGTGCTTTACATTCACTGTGGTCATCCCAGTGCACTTCTTGTCTAAGTTTGTTTCAGCACTGTATTCCACACATTTCAAGACTGATAACAGTGTGTTTTAGAGAAAGCAGACACCAATGACATACAGTAAGAGACTTTTTTAACTGTGAATTAACCAAAGACAATCTGTAAAATTACAATAGCACAGATTATTAAATTTTGTTCCTTCATCCAGTCTACTTCGTTCTACAGTACATCATTTCCCTGAAACAAAAATTATTCTTCTTGTTTTCAGTAGAAGCATCTCTGCTCAGATATTTTTTCTAGTATTTAATCAATCACTACATGGAAAGTAAAGCTGAACTCCTATATACATAAAACTGTCATGCTTTTATAAGTACCGGATCAAGATAACTAAATTTCTGATAAATGCTTCTACAGAGATGAGATGGAACACTTTCGTAAAATAACTGAAAAAACGTTTTTGAAAAAACAGGTTAAGAAACTGTTACATTTGGGGATTTGATTTTGCAAATGTTAAAAAAAAATACTTTTACTACAGAGAAGTAAAGGCGGTCAAAGATATTGTGATTCATCTCGTCTGATATATTACGTTTCTGCATGTTAACACTAATAAATGTTACAGTTAATGCAAGTAGTGAAAAGAATGAGAATAGAAACTATTTACGAGACAACATTTGACTGTTTCCTTTGAGGACATAAAAAAGCGTTCCACCTGTAGAAAGGTCGAGCTGACTGGGACACATTTTACTCCGTGCCATTTCTCTGCAGATACAAGGAGCTAGTAACCGGCAAGAGAGCCAGAGAGATCATCGCGATTTTATGGATCCTGTCCTTCATCATTGGCCTCACTCCGTTCCTGGGGTGGAACGGAAAAGACTCGGTCTGTGGGAATTCTGGGAACGCCTCCCTGAGGAGGAACGAGAGCAGCAGCAGTGGTCTGAGCTGTCAGCTGGACTGCTTCTTTGAAAGCGTGGTAGACATGAGCTACATGGTCTACTTCAACTTCTTCGGCTGCGTCCTCCTGCCGCTGCTCATCATGCTGGGCATCTACATCAAGATCTTCATGGTGGCCCGCATGCAGCTGCGGCAGATCGAGCTCAAGAGCGTCAATGGGGAGAGCTCCCGGCGGCTCCTGCAGAAGGAGATCAACGCCGCCAAGTCGCTGTCCATCATTGTGGGCCTGTTTGCTCTCTTCTGGCTGCCCGTGCACATCTTGAACTGCCTCACGCTGTTCTACAAGGAACTGCAAAAGCCCACCATCATCATGTACTTGGCCATCATCCTGTCTCACGCCAACTCGGTGGTCAACCCCATCATTTACGCCTACCGGATACGGGATTTCAGGAACACCTTCCGCAAGATAATCTCCAAGCACATCCTCTGTCACAAGGACGACCTTTATCTGAGATCCAGCGGCAGCATGCGCAACAGACACCAGCACCAGCTCAGTGCAAACTTAACGATCGACGACCCCTTGCTATAATGGTATGGGGGGGTGGCCAGTCTTACTTTTTTCAAACGCCATTCCAAGTGAGTTAGGAAACGTTTACAGATAAAAGAGAAGGAGCTCCTAAGTAAGTTAAAAATCTTAGACATGCCATTCTCAGATGTGTGTTGTAACTTCATGAAGTGAGTGTAGGAACATCTGAGAGCACAACTGCATGTAGCTTTGTTTTGTACCGTGGTGTACTAGGTGTAGATCTGAAGATGGAGGTACAGTACTTTGTGAACTCTTAACTGGATGAACAGTACTGTGAAATGAAAACATATTCACTACAGTTTTGCCAAGTTCTTACTCTTAACTTGTTCCTCCTACCATGTGTTCCCTCATGGACCAAGTTCCAAGCCTTAACGTTATCATCTTTCACAGGGAATCAGGCTGGCAATTACTCTTCTCTATACTGTCTGACAACTAATTACATTCAGATTCATCTATGCCTGCCTTAATATTTATTGCGTTGACGTCTTGTTGTTTTTACCCTTATTACAAAGGTGAAGAATATGTCCTTTCAATCATCCAGTTCAAAATCCAAGACCTGCTGTGAAAATGTGGAGCACATGATCTCTTTCTGGAAGAAAATAAAAGTCTTGGTCTTCCTGTACAGGATACCGTACTACATTAAACAGCAGTTCTTTTATCTAGGGATCACAGTTTGCATCACTGTCACATATTTTAAACAATGACAAATTGATTACACAGGTTTTTCCCCCATTGAGGAGCAATGAGCTCCCTGTTTCGAGACTTTTGAAATACTTAAAGGCGTGGCCTTAGTCTACCAAGAGATACGGCTGGTATTTCCTCATGGTAAAATAAAGACAATCGATAATCCAGTCATTTTTAAAACCCCACTGTCCTGCCAAATTCAGAACCAGCAAATGCCTCTGCAAGAAACCACTTTTAAAATCTTCTGACAAAATGGGGGAACGGTTTTTTATATGTTAGTGGAAACATCTGAAAGCCTTTCACTCTATTCTCTCTTCAATCTAGTCACTGTTTCCTACACAAAAAAACAATGTTTTTGTAGTTTCCTAATTTGCAAGAATTCACACTGAGAACATTCATAAGGCTTAACTACACTTATAATAATTCTAAAAAATGTAAAATATTAAGCACTGACAGGTTGTTTCAGGTAACTGGCAGGTGTAACAATTGAAATGTTGGAATGTATACATATGTTTAAAAAACAAATGTCTACATATAAAATCTTGAAGTCTAAAAAAAAGAAATGAAATGGAATTCGATGATTTCACACACAAAATCTTGAGTTCAACTTTCCAGACTGCTAGCAAGATTGTTTTACTCTCACTGTTTATCCATGCATTTTAAAAAAATATTTAATAAACATAGCATTCTTTCCCACGTAATTTTCATGTAGAAAACTGTAAGATTTGCCATGATTAGCCACATTGTTTTGCAGATAGATGGAATCCATCTGTTCTCTATACATGACTAGAAGTAACTTCTCCTAACAAGCATTTCTTTATACAAAAGGCATGACTGAGATTAAATGAAAAGCATGAGAAAGGAAAAGCACATTCTTCTAGTTGTGCTGCTGCTGCTCTTATTTATCACTAGAGTGAACTGAGGTATTCTGACCCACAAAGATGACAAGTATATTCAGCATATCAGCTACTGTATGCTGAAACGCAAGGGTAACATTTACATGTCCATTGGATTTCCTATCATCCGGCTGTCGCATTTGTGCACCAGCCTACTTAAGGAACAGGCTTTTAAATACCACCCCCTGACAACAACATCGTCCTCTGATGCTGCTGCTTTAATCACAAGGGCATGTGGCTCTGATCAGGGGCTCGCAACTAGCAGCACAGTTTAGCACTGAAACTGCGGAGACGACTCAGTTCTTCACCGTTTCTGAGCCATCTCTTCTGAAAGAGGCAGCAGCACTGCGGACACGGGAATTATTTCTGCAGAGCTGTCCAAGTATATATGCATATATATATATTATATATACGTTTTTCATGTTAATTTATTGTCTTTTTTAAATAAATGATGAATGCAATTTAAATCCACACGAATAGATTGTAGTTTTTACAAGTTCCATAAAAAGTGCTTCTGTTTAAAAAAATGAATCGCACCCTCCTGTTATGGCAATACGACCGTCAAGACATCAGCCTTCAGGTGGTAAATAGAAATGGGGTGGGAAGGAATTACACACCAGGATTTTACAGCCCGAGCTGCTGCCATGACTGTAAGAAGGCTACAAACGAGAGGAGGCCACATAGCCCATTACAGTGCCCTGTGAGGGTTAAAGATCCAGGAATGAGAAATCCCTAAGCAAGTGCTTGCTGTGCTCAGATCTCCTTTAGGAGGCACCCTGCCCACTTCCTGCTTAGTTATAAAGTCATAAAGGGTCTCAAATTAAAGGAAAGATGTAACCTTGTGGTTTAAGCCAACACTGTTGTCTTGATCAACCTTCCCTGGGAGCCAGAAAAGACTTCCTTTTTGCCCTTCTGTGTGGGTGAAAGTTACTCACAACCCATTGGACTGCGTCACTCTTCCATTGAGCAAGAGAGGACATTACTGCAGCTATTCACCTCTTGCAGTCAATTTAATACAGAAGCAGGAAAAGGGTAAAAAAATGACTTATGTCTTGAACCCTGTGGTTTTCTAACTGGTCCGTTCCCTCTGAAAAAGATCTGGAAGTAATTCACCCAACAAATTTAGTAAATCAATCTGTCTGAATCACAGATTCTATTCGGATAATCACTGAGGTCTGTTCCTGAAGCTCCGTCACCCACAGCAGACAATTTGGTTACAGTAAAAGCACTGACAATAGCAGGACAAGGAAGACAAGAAATATGCTAAATATGCTAAAAAATGTTGCTAAAACCATCAAATAGTACTATGTCTGAGAATTAATTGCAGTCTTCTACTGCAATGGGTGGAAAAGAGTAAAAGGCAAAACATTGGAAGGTAGAAAATCCCCACGTCTTTAAATACACCTTCTTCCTGGCTATCAACTTAATGACTATTAATGTAAGAGCAAACAAGCACCACAAACATCCTCTTAGTTATTAAAACACGCATATGCCTTTTGTCACACCTGTGGCATGTATTATTAATTAACCCAAACGCCTGTTCAAACAAAATGACACGCAACACCACACACAGTACCACTGAGAAATATGACTCATATATGTCTTTAAACAGCAGTGTGAATTAATGAGATACAAGAAATTTCATTAAACCATGAAACACAAAGAGACATTCTCCACCTGTGGCAATAGCAGCGTTCAAGTGTTCACCACCGTCACAGAATGACATCCCTGGGGGTTTAAAGGATTTATTGATTAAGACTGCACACTAAATTCTGGAATCAGACAGACCGCTGTACACCAAAGGATATGGAGAATCAAACATCAGCTGTAAAATCGTGAGGCGAAACAATGAGAATTTCCACAGCTTCTGCAAATGATTCGCTCTTGCAGTGAGAGAATGACAAACTGGTTGAATGACTCTCTGGTTTTCATCCAGTTCTTCTATATAATTTCCATTTCAGCAACACACATCTACGTGTTGTGGTCTCCCCCACTGCTTCCTTTACAATGGCTATATTATGAATGTTGTCTAATTAACAGCTGTTGTTTCACACCAGCTGCAAAGCGTTATCTGAAGCTGCTGCATACTTTCTTAAAGATAAGGTTCTGCATTTAAGATGTCAGTTTCATAAGTAGGATATACTGCTGCAGATTGAAAAGTAAATCTAAAATTAAACTTCAACTTACATGTGTGCATTAAATTTTTAAAGACGCCATCGGAAAAGTTTAAACTGGCGGTAGCTGAAATTCTTGTTAGTAGTTCAGTGCAAATGAACTTTAAAACTTATGTAATAAGAAATTAAATCAATGAAAATGATCATCAATAGAAAACACTGTAGATTTGTTTTCTTGGATATGAAGTTGAGGGTGAATGTACATAGTGCGTAGACTATTAATCTGCTCTAACTAGCCTTAACTACAGTGTACAGTGACTGTGAAATATCTTAAGAAGCTAGTGAATGCTTTATAAAATGTGAAACTACCCTGAGGTCCTCCTGACTGCCTTAGCAACATTCTATTTAAGCCGTTTCTTTGAAAGTTCATTTAAAAGCCATTGATCTGAATTTGAACAGACAGAATGAAATCTGAGATCTAAAAATGGGTGTAAAATATTTTTGTGGATTAATTACGTTACTGATTAAAATCACTTGACATCTGGTGAAAATCAGAACTCAAAAAGCCTTCACCCATTCTGTTCATTCAGTCAGCACCTTCCACAATTAACAGCTATATTCCCCTCAGTAATGAAGAAATTACGGCGTTAGTGCATTTGCACAATATAATGAGACTATTTCAGCTAACAAATGTGTCATATGTCATAGTCTAATAGTTTCTTTCAATGTCACAGGCACTGTTTTTGTGCTCACCACAAATATAAAGTCACCACTTTCACAGAACCCTTTGGGGAACATAAATATGCCGAAAAAAACGAACTTCTTGTTCTGCATCTTATTGTTTAATTTACCAATACAGTAGGTCAACACACACAGGAAAACGGAAAAAGGGCTCTGTTACATGTTACTTATGTTCTTACCTCACTGACAGTTACGAAAATCCATCTGTATGGATGAACAAAACATGCTTTCCACAGTCAACATCCGTCTCTGACTAATCATGGCTTGACAAGGGTTTTGAAATTTTGAAAAAATAAAAATGTCTACACAGGAAGCATGGTCTTAGGTTAAAAAGCTGGTCTTCTCAATGTCCTTTTCCTCATATTTTGCTCTGAAGGGGAAACTGTAACATCATAAAAGGTTAACTGTTTCTGTTTTGCCTCTTTTTAAAAAAAGGAGAAAACGAATATATTATACCTTCAAACTAAACATTACAGAATACTTCAAAATGAAAAAAATAACTTCAAAATTATTTTTATAGTGTTCTGTATCTGAGGGAGATACAGTTTGACCTATTATGATTGTGTATCTTGTAAGGCAGTAATGTGATATTTAACGTTTACACATGTAACTGTGATATTTTGTTATTAAAATCTGTTTTATAGAAGGGCACATTTTTATTCCCAGTTCTAATGGAAGGAAAGAATTACTGTACATCACACTGAAATAAAAATAAAATGGTTTGGGAAAGTAAACATAAGTATACACTGTAAACAAATCCACAAAGTGAGCAAAACGTATTGGAAAGCCCAGGACACACCATTGCTATGAAGATGCTCTGGAGATGACAGACATGAGCTGTGTAAGTGTAAAGGCAATCTTTTATTCTAACCATTACACAAGGGCATACTGTTTTATAACCTGGACTAAGTTGCATCAGTATTACAAGTAGGCAGCTGCGTCAGCACGCGTAGGCTGCAAAGGAAGAAGTAAAGGTTTATTCCATGCTGAAAAGAGAACAAAGTTGTGTTCCTTTCTTCCTGAAATGTAATGATTAAACTGGCTACATTACCAACTATACATTTAGTAGTGTAAAGGATAACACGGAACCAACACTTTCTGTAGTACACCCGTTGGTAAAAGTCACATGGACAGAGACCCGACAGTAACCCTTCACAAAGGATATCAGGGATTCAGATGGAAAGCAATCTACTTGCAGAAAGCGCATAACAAATTCACCACTGACACTTGTTCACACTGTAAGAAAACAATTCCAACTTCTTAATAACGACCATTTGTAATTTACAGTGTATGGCACCATCGTGAATTACAGCTGTTGCACTTCAAAAAGTTAAGAACGTTTAGGATAAGTAAAAATCATTATCCTGTACAATAAAATACAACAAAAACTTAAATCAACTCCACAGGTCCAACAAGTACACTAAGTGCAAGGATGCAAGCAAGATCCATTTAACTGATGTTTCGAAAGCTTAACTTTTTATTGACATGAAACCATAAGTCCTTGGGTTAGAAGAAATGGAAATATCACACCCATGTAGTGTGGGTGCCACTGGAAAAACAGTCCCGTTTGGTGAACAGAATAGTAAGTGACAGAAACAGAGAACAGACCAGTAAGAAAGTGTCACTGACTCTAACAACTTTAGTACGGAAAATTGCCACCAGCTGTAGAATTTCACACCTCAGAAAAGAAGACGGTACTGATTTTTAAAATTTATTTTTACTATTGCTATGTAAATTCCCCTCTATGCAAAAAAAGAAACTATACAATGCATTCTGCCTTGAGCTCTTAATCCAATACATACCAAGCAATGCAGATTATCTACAGAAAATTAACACTGCATAAATCATTATAATCCAGGGAAAATAAATAAATAAAAAAAATATTATCCAAGTTAAGAGTAGCAGGGTCAATATAATCAATGTTGTGACAACACCAAGGGAAAAGAAATATAAAATTTAACCAGATGACTCATTAAATTATGAAGATTGCAAAAACATTACTAGTTCTGACCACACAATGGATGCCTTTTATTTTATTAGTACAGTATTGTAAAGGTAGCTTTTATGACATTTCATAAGTACAGGATACAAATACTTAAATCTGTAATAAATTCCAGTCACAAACAATCTTGTGGAGGAAGGTTTTCAAAGATACTTCTTGTTTGGCAGCAATCCAGCATTTTCTATTTATGACAAAAAGATTCTCAAAGACATCTGTGTGACCCAAAAAGATGAATCTACTGAAATCAGAACTGCCCATTCATTAAAAGCTTCAGCTTCAAACAATATCTGGAAATGAACACATTTGGAAAAAACAAGAAAAAAAAACTTTACAATCTTGTAATCTTGTCTTTACGGGTATAATAATACAAAACACATGTAAAAACAAAACACTGTAACTACTTTCCCAACCAAAGGTCTCTGAGAATGCTGGCTTCCCTATTAATTAGTTCATTGTGATCTACAGAGCTGAGATTACATGCAAAGTACCACAGATGGAATGAAAGCAATCTTTTAAAGGAAGAAGGACAAATAAAAAAAAGTATATTTCACCCGATACAATCAACAGAGAAGAGGAGCAAAAAAGAAAAGAAAATGAGAAATGGCTTCTTTCCAAAATGTATTTCAGTTCTTGATAAAACTGCCTACAGTCCACATTTCCCAGAATGGGATACTGCAACAAATGGGCAGCTTCCTTAATCCCAGAGAGCAGAAAAAGTACTGCAGGACACTAGTTTAGATAAGGCCATCTTAAATTTGGGGTTATGCTAGGTTAATTATAATTGTATCACAACTGTATGAAAGCCATCAAGAAGAGAAACTAATGTTACTGAGACCTAATTAACCATCAAGTAAATAAGAAACCCTCTGAGAATTTATATACAACATGTTTTTCTTTCATGTTTCCTTTCAACAGTGTCTACTGTATGTATACAGAACAGTTCTAGTAGTAAAATACTGTATGCGTATGGTATATATTTTACTTTACCCAGAAAAAACAGGATTAAAGGAAGTTTATATCACTTTTGGCAGCTAAGAGGCAATATTATTTTCCAAATCCTTTCATAAAAAGGAATAGCGCCCTTTTGTGCGACAGAAACACAGTGTCATATGTAACATTCACAATGTCAGAGGCCTCTGCTGCAGACTATTTTACACCAGAACGTGTCTTATCTTGGCTTTGAGAAACACACTCGTTAAAAGGGACAGAAATCCTGACCAATAAGCTTGGCTGTTCCAGGTGACATGCCAGATGAGCAGATCTCTTCAGCACAACTCATCAGTGACTCCTCACAAACCCTTTGAACTGCTATGGAGAGGAGCATCGAGACTGAGACCAAGGCTGACCTGCAGATCTACCAGAGGAAACACTTCATGAACTGGTCCTCAAACCTCCAACCCACAGTACTGATTTTAAATAGAAACACTACCTATTGAGGTTAGTTATCATCTCTCGTTGGTTTTAGGTGAATCAGCTCAAGCAGCACTGCAAATACAGCATTCCAGTGACCATATGCTACACTGCAGAATTTATGTGTCAAAAGCAAACATCAATCACAGTACTTCTGGATTATTAATATGTCTACATTTTTAACAGCCAAGTATTTAAGTTTTTTTCTTTTCAAGGCTGCATACACCCCACTTGAGGAAAGTACCTGATTAAGCAGTGACATTTGGCTTAACTCAGAAAAACAGAATACAGGTTAACCTTTTCAATTTCAGATAAGGCTAATGTCAGCAATACACTGTATGTTCAAGTGCTTGGTTTTTTTAGATTTCTCCTCCAGATCCTTTTCTATCCCCATCTCTCGTCATCTCCTCACAAGCGAACCGTAAATATTTGTTCAGTGTAAGATGATAACAGCCGAGCAATGCACAAGGAAGAGTCAAGAAAAGATGAAAAGTACGTAAAGGTGTGGAGATTAAGGACAAGAAATAATTTACATCTCATCTGGATATTCACATTCATTTTAAAATAATAAGCAGCACGAAATAAAACAGAAACGTTTGCTCATGGCTGTCGATTTCCGTCCAGGTCTGTCTACATCTCTTCCTCTGCTCGGCCACAGAGAATCGCAGACATCTGCTGGTCTGTCACCGTCACATCCCTGCAGAGCCCCATAGCCTGGCAGAGGTAGACTGCAAGGATGTGTTTGCACTGCAGGAGGGGGGTGAAACACGCACGCATGTTCATTTCCATGTGCCGCAAGCAGCTCTCCATTACTGCCACTCCCAAAGGGCAGAGACCCTCTCCAAGCACAAACTTCACCAGTGCAACAGTTCTTGTCCAACGGCATAGGACACTCATCCTCAAACCTTTCTAGCTTGTCTGGTTGTAACAATCATTCAACAGAAATAAGGTATTTCTTCCTTTCGTCTACAGTGTTAGCACTTCTTAGCCAGCTGCATACCTCAGTCGTTCTTTGCGTGCGGAACGATGTCATAGTTTCTATGACTAAGTACATTTTTTTTTTCACTTCTCGATATTCCGTTTTTCTGAGGTTTTAAAGTTGCAATCCTTCACTTTTGCCTGCTTTGTTTTTAAATAATCATAACTTACCAGAAATAGGTTCTGCTTTTTGTGAATAGTCCTAATAGTTCTGTCATGACCTCTTGAGCTTGTGAACTACTAACCATCTTAAAGCCACAGTGTCGGGCACACTTCAATATACAGCAGAATTCCGACCTTAAAGTCATAAACCCAGTGCTTCAAATCCAATTCAATGATAGGCTCAAACAAAAACATCAATAAATTTAAGTTTTTTTCAAGTTTCAGGTTACATTAAGTTAAAGTGAAAAAAAAAACGTTCAAAGTGTCTCATGGCTGGCTGTTGCTTATTTTGTGAAATTAAAAGATTTTGCAAACCAGTGCACTGTGTTCTGTGTTCCACTCTGCGGCTCTGTGCTCAAGCAGTGCTGCGATCAGGGGAAATCAGAAAACACCCACCTACGCTCCCTCCCCACCCCCACGGAAAACCTGATGCATATGTGATCTCATTCGATTACCAAGCAAGGAGGGGACTCCAGCCCATGAGCTCTGTCAGCATAAAACCCAACCACCTTCTTTACCAAAGTGAGCCAACAGGACCACACCACCGGTCTTTACATGAGCAACATGGGTTACACACCCTGAATGTTGCTGTAGTGATAAACCAATTTCAACACTTAAGGCAGAAGACTCTGCTTATTCATTGCGTGGAAAAATACTAGTCTGTTTTGTCTCCATGCTGCTAGGAAGGTGGAACAGAATCTCAAGAATATCTGAGTTTCAGAGGGGCCAAAATTAGGGTTGGTTTTCATTCACCTCTCACACCCTCACTATTTTCCTGCCAAATTAATCCAACAAGACTAATTTTGTTATGAGTATCTCAAAACCAGAGTGTCGTACAGACTTACCAATGAGCAACTTGAAGGAATTTTCCTTTACCTAACTTTGGGTGTATCTATATTTTTTTCTTACTCCCTGGTTTTAGAATGAAAAGGATCATTCCAATAGCATCAGACACCTGGTCAGACCAGCACCCATCTCTGCACCTGTTCCTTGGAAAGGAACCTAGGTGTAAGCGACTTGTCTGGAGTAGTCTTATTAAAAGAAGGGGATTTACCAGCAAGCTGTTGTTTCTCCTCAGCACAGAGAAAGTGAACGACGGACAGGGGCAGTAGTGGCAGGAAGAGTAGCAGGTGTACAGACGCCCAGAGCTTCCCACCACCTGAAACAAAGATGAACCAGAAGCCACTTCAGTCATCTACACCAAGCTACAAAAGAATACCGTGTAAAATGAAAGAAAGATCAACTGACCTCGATAAACTGCCTGTTTACTTAACAGATACGCAAGACAAATGACCATGGTATTTTCAATTACAAAAGAAACAGTAAAGGTTTAATCCGTGCTGAAAAGAGAAGAAAAGAAACAACACTTTGGCTGTGGAGCCTTCTTCAAACCCTACTCCTTTCTCATAATTACTCTAAAAAAATACATAAATACCCTTCAAGCTCACCCTCCTCTCACTCATCGTATATCTTTTTCTGCAGGTTTCCAGCACTGTCTATTATGGTGCTACTTGCTAAAATCCACAAAGTAGGAGACAGAATTAATGGAGTAAAAAAAAAACAGGATTTAGTATGAGCTTATCATTATAAAGCAAGTAAATTTTATTAATTTAGTAAAACAGAGCAATGAGCCTCACAGGATAATAAGTTAGTCAAGTTAGAGTCTTTTCTGTGCTTTATTCTCTACACTACAAACATCTAATTTGACTTAAAACAGTCCTCCTAAGATAGAGTGCATGAAATCCCATACTCAAGGTTAATCAAGAAATGATGAGAAGGAATACAAATGTGAACTTCTGGTTAATTTTTTTTTCCAAACTACTTCAGATAAGTATAATGTGGGTAAAATGTATTTTTCCAGTTTGTGACCAGTTGTACTGTATATAATTTTTTTGCCAAAGTAACTGTAATCAGAATGTTTACTCGCACTGAAATGAAAGCAAAACATAAGAATGGTTACAAACGAGAGGAAGAGAGGCTCCTCGACACCTCTAGCCCGTTGTAAAGTTAATTGATCCAAGTATCCCATCCAGCTATTTCTTAAAAGACATCAGGGTATCGGCTTGAACGGCATAGCTGGGTAGCTTGTTCCACACTCCCACAACCCTTTGGGTAAAGTGCATCCCGTTTTTAAAACGAACTTCTCCTTCCACTTCTGTCCTCTGGTTCATGCTTCACTGTTGATTTTGTGGAACTCCACTTGGCTGATTTTGCCAACGCCTTTGAGAATTTGGATCTTGGATCAGGTCCCTTCAAGTGTTCCATGCTCAAGAATATGAATTCATTTAAATTGGAAAATATTTTAATTGCTTTTGGAAATTGATCTTTTTTTTTTGGCAATTAAGCTAATGAAAAGGGACTCACTCAGCTAATGAATTCACACAAGATGACAACCTGAAAATCCGAAGGCCGTTTAACTTCCTTCTCATCTTAATTCATATGACGTTGCCAGCAAGCTAGGTCCACACCAGCTACCTTCTGCTGTTTGGAAAAATAATTTTAAATATATTCGTAGGAGAAAAACTTTCTTATAAGACGCCCTTCTTAAGAATCCTTCCATTTTAGACATGTCTGGTCATTTACTTTTCAACAAACAATACATTAAAATGCTTGGATCATCAAATTCACCAAACACACTAAAGGCTCATTTTCTGAAAAACAGACATACAGAAACTCAAGATTGCTGCTAGAAAGATGTCCCAATGAAACTGGCTCGATGGTAGATAAGGTACAGAATAACCACTGAAGAATACAACTTCCTCTCATTTTCTATCATAACAATTACAGCAAAGGTGCTCTTTTCTGGCTTCTTTAGTCAAGGCATTTATCAAACAAAAAGATCTGATAAGAGCTTTATAATTAAATAAGACTAAAAATACCCTGAAGGAAATATGCGCTCAAAAAATGAAAGGGCTCAAAAACAGAGATATACCAGTATGTAAGTAGAATCATTGTGTTCACAGATGCATCAGTTTAATCAAAATAAATGATGCTTTTAGACCACGTCACGCACTGCATTTAAGCAGAAATACTTCTCAAAACTGAGTCACAGATAATCAAGTTTGATTTTAGGTACCTTCTAATACATTAAAGCATACAAATGGCACCAGATTAAAAATGTTATTCTTTGCATATTAAACAACAGTAAAATATCTACTAGTGAAACTATGTAATCTACTACAAACCAGTAAGTTTTTTAATTGGAATGCATCAAAATGACCACATTTTTTTCTAAAAGAAAGAATAAATGTTTATAAAAGGGATCGCTAAATCCAATAACATCATCTCAGTTCCTAGAACAAGCCTTGAGCTCTGCAACACCACACAGTACAATGTATTTAAAGACTTTGGAAGCCAAGGGAACTATTTAAAATACAGTGGGGAAGGTCAAGAATGTGGCGGAGCGATAACTTCTCCATCACATTACACAAACAGCTGCTATTGTCCATCAGGGAATTCTGAACTCTAGCATGTGTGAGAAGGAGAACAAGAGATAGAGGTTTCTCATCTCCTCCCTTGTGCATGAGCATGATGCTGTTGATGGAGCCCAGATGTACACACTTTGCACTTGAAATAACCCATCTTGGAATAAATGTGGACTTCTTTAAATTGTACAAAGAGATTCTGAAATGTTACTCAAAAAATTGGACGCATCTAGAAATGGTTAACACTGGTTACGCCCATTTAACCGAAATTACTCTTTCACATTGTTTTTATTTCAGAGGTCCAAGGGCAAAAGAACTGCAAACAAGAATTCTGCTAGTGAGGTTTGTTTTATATACAGTATACAGTAATGAATATCGCCCATAAATTCGGCCCTCTGGCAGATTAAAAAAGCAAGAAGGGAATCCTGGATGGTTCAACCAATAAAGGAGTTTGCCTGAACACAGGCTGATCTCTGGGGTCACGGGTTCAAATCTGGGTTGTTTCACAGCTTTGGTTCTTGGGGAAATAGTGACTTTCTGGGCACCTGCAAGCTTGGAGATATACCAGTAAGAAATAACCTGGTCTTCCAACAGGATCCAAGTGCAACCTTCCAAGTGGAAGGCAGTGCGGCACTGGGAGTTTTCCAAAACAAGGAATAGCTGTGACAGGAACACGTGAAGGAGGAGCCTGTCTGACGATCCTTTATTTGCCCCGTGTGCAGTACAGGAGTCAAGAATTGGGGGGGATATACAGTACAAAGAAAAAAAAAAGATTACAAAGGATAATCAAACAATTCAATAACCAATGGTATTAACGCATCGATCCAAGTTCACATAATAAAAGGAGATAAAAAACACAAAGTGCCATCTTTTACTTATCACTCACACTTTCTTTGTCATTTAATAAACTGCATAAACTACAACACACAAAGGAACAAGATTACTCTGCCGAGCATACCAGGAATAGCCCCCATGAAAGCAAGCCTGTGGTGGACAGTAACAGCATTCCAGGTAATGCCTCATAAAAAGCTTTCTAGAAGCTAGGAAGCAGTTTTGCGCATCATTGACAGCAGAGAGAAAGAGAGAGAGAGAGCAGTTTTTCCATTTCTTTCCATTAAGCCACAGAGGTCAGATAAACCCAGAGAAAAACGTCATGTGTGTCTCAGAAACCCTGCTAAGAAGAGGCTCAAAGGCAATGAAGAAAAAAAACACATAGCCTGGAATGTATCTGTTTATCTCATTAAGCACAACCGCACTTATACCACTTTCTCACGTAAGCAATAACAGAAAATAAGGATGCAGGGCCTTGAAAAAAAGAACAGAGGAGACGTCGCTGATTTACTGTACAAACTAAGGTTTCATTGTGATAAATGTACCGTTTTTCAACAAGGTTTCAACAGCAGCTTGGGGAATGTAGCACAAACAACAAGGAGCCCAAGTCCCTGATGTGTGCTATGTATGCCGTATATTTTAACACTGAAATAAACCCTACTGTTCTTATTCCTTGCAGGAATACATAAACGTACAAAGGTTCCCTTGTGCTACGGGATCTTGGGAAACAATTCTCTAGACACCAACGTCCCCTTTCTGCTTTAAAAAGGAAAAGAACTGCAGGTTTGTCTTCAAAACAAGGCTTATTTACTATTTTGCAGAAAGCATTATGCTTTTCACAAGCTGATAAAGCAATAAAAAATCCCAAACTTCTTCTGACCTCTGTGAAAAGAGTCTGCAGTCTGGCATGGCATGACACAAGCCGGACGTCCGTTCTAACTCCTCTGTGGAGAGCTCTTTGAAGTATCTCAAACTGACCGCACACAGTCCAGTTAAGGCCTTACAGATCAAATGTTATTTTCCCCTGCAGTTAAATTGCATTTCGGACTGCCTCCCGCTCTGCTCTGTGACTACTCATGCAAGACTAGTGAGACACTGCAAAGGAGTCAATTTATTAATTTGTTTTGGCTGCATGGCCATCTTCTGTTACACAGCACATTGGAAATTAACCAAGCCCAAAGGAGATAACATGAACACGATAGGAATTAAAAACTGGCAGTTCCATTGCAGGCACAAAACTGGCCTGAACTAACAAGGACGAGGGAGAGTCTGTTGCTTTTCATTTTTTTCTGTGCTTTTTGTAGCTAAGTCTTAAAAAACGCCCTACACTAGCAACATCAACTCTTTTAAAATTTTAAAAAATGGTTTCAAATCTGATAAAGAAAATGCATATTTTTGGAATGGTCTAAGGTTTGGCTTTACAAGGTGTGATATTTTATGGATAGGGACAGTCTGATCAATAAGGGAAGTTCAAAAGCTGTGCATGTACAGTAAATGTAGTAAAGGTGAAATCTGATACACAAAAACTTTTCCTTCAAAGCCTCAGGAGAGTTAAAGAAATACAGAAATAAAACATTTGTATTTTGAGGCCTTCTATTAATACATCTTTCAAAAATTACTCCAAAAACACAACCCGACTGCTACTGAAGAAGTGCTTCCCTATGACAAGAGGTTGTCTATTCTCTGAATTATTCACTGAATTCAAGATTTCCTATCTGCCTTTTTTCAACCTCGGCCTCCTAATAATCCCCAACTTCATTAGTCTGCTCTCCTCCCCACTGAGAAGCTGGTGTGTGGTGAGTGCACTGGCGCACGATGGCTGTCGTTGCATCATCCAGGTGGGGCTGCACATTGGTGGTGGAAGGGTAAAGCACTTTGAGTAGAGTATGCCGGAAAGCGCTATATAAATGTAAGGAATTACTACTACAACTTCACTGAACACCTCTGTAAGCATGTAATACTGATGCACAATTTCCTAATACTGTTCTCATTAATTCTGAGTTCTGTCTTACTAGCAGGTCCAGGCCTTCTGTTGAGCAGACAAAACTCACCTTGCTAAGTAAAGCATACTGTAGGTACAAAGAACTTTCAAAGGAAAATAACTGCTACACACAAGGAAAGGTGCTTGGTAGCTTCCTTTCTGGGATAAATCAAGATTTATGTGATGTGTTTCTTCCCGTTTCACACAATCATGCATTTTCATTAATGAATAACATCTGTAACTGGCAAAAGTAAGCACTTTTCCTAGAGTATTTCAACTACATGTTAAAATTAAAAACAGCAGAATTCCACATCTCCACAACCAAACCTAGAGGGCACATCTAAATCAAAAGAACCACTCCAAGTACTGGACCACTTTGCTTTTGTAGCATAAAACTTAATGGTATCTGCCTTTATTAACAGTAACTGCTGCATAAACAAGCAAATCTTCTTTCTATAAACCACACCTCCGTAAAACAATTAGAGAAAACAGGAGGGCACTCCTACGCATCCATAAAATCCTCCAGCCAACACTGCTGCAGATGACTGAAACCTGTGCCTGAATAAGGAGCTGGGTGAGGGACTGAGGCCCAGATCGTGGGCGGACAGGAGACTGGTTTGCTTTTCCTTCCTTTTAGAGTCTAAAGCACAAACTATTTCCCGAGCAGACTGCCCATTTAGGCAAAAAAAAAGCTTCTAACAAGGACTGCTCCAGATTTCCAGGTTCCTAGAAAGGGACTGGAACAGTCAAACCTAAACTGCACGTGTCCATGTGATTCAACTCTGATGTATAATTTCCTGTCATTCGAAAGGGAAATTTTTTTGGGGGCAAACCAAACTTGTTGTTAGTAGAATGGAAGGGTCTGAAATGCAGATAACCGATCCCACAAAACTGCCCAGCTGTATTAATGGGCACAAATGTAAGCCCCTTTGGATAAAAGCCACTTTTGTTAATAGTAACATTACAGTATATCACTTTTTAATTAATGCCATTACAAGGCAGCAGTTTAGCCCAGAACAATGAACGAGCTGTAGTTTCCGAAAGGTCTGTGCACTGTGTTATTATGTCACATCAAATATTTAAGACGGAGAAAGCGCCAAGTTGTCTACAGTGCAGATCTGCTGCACTTTTAATTCCCTACAGTAGTCTTACAGACGACAGGTGCTGAAATGTCGATGGCTGTGTAAGCACGGAGGGATATTTATCTCCATTATAAGGACATCTCTTTACATTAGTTGATTAGCATTCATTAAAACCCCCTACCGTTGTCTGACTGTGCAGTGAGTAAAAACCCTTCAGGCTGCACCTTTCCTTGGTTGACAAGGGTGTTTTTACAACTACACATCAGGAGTATTAACGGCCTTTGTGAAACAAACACTTCAACAAACACTGACATCGGGGACCCCTCTACAATGTGTGACCCCATAAGCTTATCTGTTATTTGCCTTAAACGATGCTCAAACTGAGCTTGGTGCAAATCAGAATGAGAAAACCAGAGCAACCAAATAAATGAAACTGTAAAGAATTTCACACGGCCTCAGCGTCTCCGTAAAGAAACCTTTCACACAGACTTGGCACTGGACTTTACTGCTTGAGAGAGAGTACACTCAAGTGGGACAGAGGATGGGGAAACAAGTCACCTACTATTCCTCAGGATTGTTATTGGCTCCAACCATGAACATACAGTATACACGCTCACAAAAAGATGGGTAAATGTCCAGTTAAGGACAAAAAGACATTCATGTAGAAATTAATTCTAACTAACTGCACATCTTACTCATGGCTTGTTTTAAAAATGAAACCTAAAATGGATATGAGTCAGCATCACAAACACAGGTTAAAACTTCTGAATCATTCTACTTAATATTGAGACTTTCAGGAATAAAAGGCACAACACAAACAGCATTTTCAAAACATCCAACAGAGCAGAGCAGCACAACAGTATATAGCTTAACGACTAGACTACAGTCCGCTTTTAAACACTGCCCAAACAGTACAGACAGTCCCAACGTAAAATAATACATTTCCACAGATTAAGATTCTATGCAGCAGAAAATCAGAACACAGCTGGCCACAATTATGTCAAGAGAAGAAAAATGTACAGTTAAGTCACAAAAAAGAAAAATTAACTTAGACATTACAAAATAAATATCTTGTCCCAATAAAGCAACTCTCAGATTTTGCTTTGTCGGGTGAGGATAAATCAAACACCCACAAGCACAGGGCCTAACTAGACACTTGAGTATCTAAAAAGACACTTGCAGGCTACTCCTGTTTTTATGTCTGACTGGTTTAACAATACAGGATTTTCAGTTACTGTAAATATAGCAACTTCCCAAATTTACAACAAAACAGCTGATTTTGTGACGGAGGAAGAAGTCAGACACATGGAAACAGACAAACTCTTCAGACTCCAGTTTTAGGCCAAAACATCTCTACGAAGTAAGACAGTTCTCTGATCATGCTTTTTATTTTTCACTTCCCTTTTTGAGCTTGTACAGTTATTAAATGCTACAAATTCAATTTTCTCCTATTTGAAGTCATTGGAAATGAACTCCGAATCAATGTTTTTATGGCACGATGGAATTAAATTAAGACTTGATATTAGAATAAGTGCAGATCAAATCTAACAGAACCAGCTGGTCAGACTTTAAGAACACTGCCAAGTTTCAGCCACCGATTCCTGGAACCCCTTTAAGAAGACCGGGGGTGGTTTCCAATTAATCACAGATTAAAGCAGCGCAGGCTCCTGTCCTTCTTGTTTAATTCTAAAAATTCCTTTCCTACTGTTCTCCTTGGACCCCACGGGATACAGGATATACAAAACTGGCCATTTCTGTCCCATGCGTATGTGAGGGCCAGAAAGTGAACGTGCTTTTAATGGAGCTTGAGAGCGGAAACACTTCAGGACCCCAACTAAACTGAGCTCCACAATTACATCAGCCGCCCCCCTCTTCCCTGCTCTAGGAGAGTCGTAAATCCTAAAAAGGGCACAGTACCTCTCTCAACACCTGGCTGGCAGGAAGGGCTTCTCAGACAGCACTAGTGGAGCTTTTAACAAGAGAGGATTCTGAAACCTGCAGCTTCTCATGAACATTTTCCGCAATTAAGATCAAGAGCAAATTAATTAGCTGGCAAACGTGAAACATTGTGAAGCATTAAAACCTGCTGTTATCTTCTTTTCAGATTAGCTTTATAATGACTGATGCACTAAGACGTGTACTGTAACCAAATGAGGTATTAAGACAGGGCTTCTGCTAAGCAAACAAAAAACACTCAATCAATCCTATTCAACTACACCTAAAAACATACAGTACTTGCAGATAAAATTGACTTCCCTTATGATTTTTTTTCATTTCCCAAGTAGAAACACTTGCTGCATACAAATTATGTTCAAGCACCGTTCTTTCCTATGTCAGTATACTGTCCAACTACCACTTCTCAGTTTGAACTGCATGCAACATTTACTTGGGATTCTGTGGTTTCATTAAATCACTTTGTTTTTTTTCAAATGGGTTTCCACTTGATCGCCTTTCATTGCGTTTTTCTGAATTAGTATGGCTTTTTTTTCCAGTGGGAAAATAAACCCAGCGCGCATCGTGAACCCACTGGCAGCAACCCTTCGGAACAGCATTATTTTAAGCATTTCAGATGTCCGGCAGTGGGAACACTGCTGCTTCCTTTAAAAAGGACGCTTGCCTTTTATCACCATCATTCATTATGAAAACACTTCACAACGTAAGGGCAAACAAAAGAGGAATCCTACGCAAGACAGAATGCCACTAAGGCCCAGAATAACGATCCCTGGAGGCCCAGCTTCTTGATAACTGAAACGCCTTTAATGAAAGTTCTTGCGCAAGTACTGGGACCCAAGCCAAGTCTTGCTCCAGTGATGACGTCCACTACACGAGGTGTGCAACCCCATCGTCGAGCATACGCACTCCTCTCCTCTGTCTCCATACAGTAGGTGTGTGCTCCAGTTTTAACTCAAAATAATGTTTGCGTGGAGCAAATACAGAGAAACCGTACAAAGGGTCCTGACAAATTTGTTAAGGAAGGGTCACTGCAATTACAATTTGGTGGGATACAAAATAATGAGCAACAGAGGTCTGTCTTCTGAGCCAAACAGTTTTGAAATTCTAAAGGAATGACCAGATGTTAAATCGATGCTGGTGAGTAAAAAAAAAAGGACTGTTCGTATGAAGAGTCTTCATCAGTTTATTTGCCCCCATTTCATTTCATTTTATTTTTCTAAAACACTTTTACTTTTTATTTACTTCTCGTCTCGGAAGTACGCTGCTTTTAGTGTCCCTTAGAAGCACACACATACAGACAATTCTCCACACTGAGCTAAAATCGGCCATTGGTAAAAAATTGTTCTTCAACAAGAGCACTGCTTAATTAATGCAGGAGACAAGTGGTTGTTTAAACTTCAGAAATGCACTCCAGGAACAACACATTTTATGTCTGCTGTGTTAGACCTACTCCATACACCTACACCTTTAAGGGAACACAGATCAAGTTGAGTATTTACACTTTAC
The DNA here is from genome assembly GCF_055471065.1 of Atractosteus spatula. Taxonomy (NCBI): domain Eukaryota; kingdom Metazoa; phylum Chordata; class Actinopteri; order Semionotiformes; family Lepisosteidae; genus Atractosteus; species Atractosteus spatula. The sequence continues at coordinate 4,195,170 of NC_142732.1, read as the reverse complement.
TAGTATACGTAATACTGATGGCAGCTCATATTCTGTTTATGATCTGCCCAGTTTGCGTCTTATACTTCTACATTTTGAAACATTTAAAATCCACCCCTGAGTACAATTTAAACAAATTCACAGAAAGGGGGTTTGCAAGTGTCTTGAGGCCAACCTCTGCGGCGCAATGAAAAATAAAAACAACAGAATTTTGAACTTTCTTTACCTGAAACACTTTTCTTCCACTGGGCGACGTCACACACGTCACAGCTCGGTGATCAACGAGGTCTAGGGCATACAAGGCAGAGGATCCGAACACGAACTTCAGCCTGTAAAACACAGAGATTTTTTCATCTACCCCTTCTGATTAATCACTGTTATCAATTAGCAATTACTTTGGTTGACTCTTATCTAAAGCGACTAACATTTTGTTTTCATCTACACAGCTGGGTATTTTACCGTAGCAAAGCGGATGAAGTAATGAAGCACCTGGCTCAGGGGTACAACAGTGCCTCACCTGGGATTTGAGCCCACAACCTTCGAGTTGCAAGTCCTAACCACGAACCACGAACCCACACCACGGAAATCTTTATACGAACTACATGGAGGTCAGGATAATCTCTCATTCTCTTCAGTTTTATCTGTGCTAGATAACTTTGATAATGCATCCTGTGTCATTGGAAACCACAAAATGTGACCTTTAAAATATATTTTGATCAAAACAGTGTCCAACCACCATTGAAAATTTCAGAGTGACACTTCATGCAAGAGCACATCCTATCCACACACTTTGCAGATTACACAGCCATTGTATATATTCCTACATTATCCCAACTGACCAGCAATAACCATTGTAATACAATAACCAATCACTCATTATTAGCATCATGAGTATCAGTTTACTCCGTCTTGCACAACATCACAATAATCTAATAATCTCTATACAAAATAACTTTAAGAGCGCACCTTCATTTTTACTGTGAAATGGAGAACTTTGCTCAATTTAGTCTCTTGACAAAACTCGAGTTTCTTAAAACTATCAAGATATTACAGATTTGCATTTCAAACTAATTTTACACACAGATGAATTCAAGACTTGCTCTGGGTACAGTAACTATCTGTGCACATGTGGTGAATAATAAAACCCAGAGACTGAAACTATGAACAGCCACCCCCACACGAGGTCTGACTCCATCGCATCACCAATTCAATCTGATTCCCCTTTGATTCAAATCATTCCTGGAAGAAGGAAAAAAAAAATCAAACCGTTGTCACCCCTGGGGTTTCCCCGAGTAGCCCAACCAGTAAAGGTAGCTCTCGCGCTCAATGGAGACATTATTAGCGCAAGTCCGCGTCATGTCATTAGCCTACTGTGACTGGGGCATTCCAAGCAGCAGCAAGCAATTCGGTAGCATACTGCCAGGGTAGGGCTGGAATTGGTTGGACAGAGTTTTCGCTGCTTCCCTACAAACTCCTATGCCTTCCCACCAGCTTGCGGTCACTCCTCTGTCTTACTATAAGCGGAGACGACCGCATTTGATGGGAGTATAAGACAAGGGGACTTTATCCTGAAAGAGAACTTTTTGCACTACCACTACACTTGATGGGCTCTTAACACACACACACACACACACACACACACACACACACAGGTTCATAGAAGCAAAGCATGAAAATACTCAATAACTCAGATGCAATTCAATGGAAAACTCGTTCACAACAGAATTCCTTTAAATTAGTCACAATGCAAACGTCAGAAAGAGTTACATGACTATTTCTAAATTAAAAACATTCATACAAATATAGGAAGACTTTTCTGGGAGATTCCAATCTGGTGTGTAATTTAAAATACAGTGAAGAGCAGGTTACAATGTTAGTCTAAAGCCCACAGACCTGCAATCCAGACATGTCACATGCCCCAAACTGTGCTGCAGCTGGCTTGACTAATATTAGCAGGAGGAAATGTTTGACCAAGCTTCCCTATCATCTTGCTTTTATCCTTCTTCATTCCCACAGAAAAAAAACAAAACAAAACAAAAATACAATCACCTGCATTCAGACCACTAAGTTTTCCTGGAAAACCACTGTTTCTGCATAAATAGCAGCCCACCACACCATTAAATTTATGACTGTTTTGCTGAGCAGTGTACGGCTGCGATTATTTCTTGTCAAGATACACTTAAAATGATTTTTTTTGAATGGAACAAACACTAACAAATCAAAGATAAATGTCATGAAAACCCATACAAATAAAGGTTCCCCGGAAAGCTATTCCTAAAGCACTCCATCGACGAAAGAGAGTTCTCCCCCCCTTTTCCACGGCAAGAGCCAAGGAAAACGATCGAATATGAAAACAAAAGAATTGCATAGCTTCAATTAACTGGACATCTGCAGGTTGAATTCTGACATCTGCAGGTTGAATTCTGACCACTAGTCCCATTAAAATCAAGGAAATTCAAAAATGAATGGCATGAGTAATCCCAGCTGACAGAAGCAAATGGGAAAAAAATTAAAAATTGATAACAAACAACCGGCACTAAAAACCCGGAAACAAACCGAAGGGCTTTTTATATATTTCGATACAGTAAATGTGGACTCACCAAAATAACACATCTTTCTAAATTCATCATGGGAATTTACAACATCAGCATTTAACTACCCTCTGAGGAGGAGCATAATAACTAACTGCAGCTCTCAGAAGGCACTGTACACTTCAGCTACCACTTTCCACCTTCTGTCCAGCTGCAAAGTGGATATGGCATCAGTGTCCCATGAGTGCATCAAGCCTTTTTCTTGGGCGTCTTCCAAACACAACGTGCCAAGTCCGATTAGGCTGACGACCACTGCGGTGTTGTTCTGACAGTGCACCGCTCCGGACATCGCCAGCTGTGAGAGCACTTTGAAATCCATACCCCGGCTTCTGGATTTACAATCAGTTCTGGTGTGGGCAAATACTAAAAAAAAAAAAAGACAGGTCTACATCCCATTAACCCTTCAAAAAACTGCTATAGCTCCGCCGGGCTGAAATTCGCACACATACATGTAGCTGTTCTGGTGCCAGAACCCATCACTTCTCTATAATAGTGCTGGATCTACAAAAGACAAGGCCCTGCTGCAAGAAGCACAGTTGAGCACAAAGAGGCAGAGACGCTTCTTTCCACAGAAACTGCCCAGCCAGGCCAGCAGAGGCCGAGCAAAGACCTCGTATCCATTAGCCATCAGCGATAAAATGAGCAAACTGGGCGGAACTGCCTCCTCTCGTTTGTGACCCTTCTCATGGTTTAAATAAGGGACCAACTCCAGTCCATGAGCTTTCCCAAAGCCTTGCCACTCTCATTCCACCCTGGCACTCAAACTGTTGATCTTAATCCTCTTCTATCCTGTGGCAGCATTACCTTTTCTGTTTAACAGCACTCAAGCGTAGTGATTCCAAAACATCTATTAGACTACTGTGGGTTGGACTGAAACATTATCTGTAACTTAAGGCTTTTGTGTTATTATTCATCACAGATAAAGCAACAGCCCTCCTACTGCCACGTATTGGCCATTCACAGTAAGAAATAGATCAAGTGTTCCCAAAGCCATATAGTTACTGTTTGATGTTCTGTAATAAGGGAAAGCCCGATTTGTTTTCAAACATTTCACAAGAATTGTTGATGGCATCTACCATTAAGTAAACTCTTGAAATATGTTAAGAAGTGTGGAAATCTGGATAAACCCTAGCTGATTTGCACATGCGGCTGGTGTTGAGTCTAATTCTATCATAATTATGGAACTTCTTCATTCCAATGGAAGATTTAATCAATGTATTTATATATTTTAAACTAAAAACAGTCTAACTGGCTAATTTAAACACAACTGTCTTGTGGTATAACAAATTGTGTAATATTTTCTTTGAATATAGAATCTTAGCAGTCATAAACTGCAGAGGTGCAAGAGAGACGCTGAAATTCTTTTAATGCAGACCAGGCAACATTTGAGAGACAGAGCTTTTTAAAGAGAATAAAGAGAAAACAAAAGATTTGGCACCGTTCAAAACTAGTGAGCAGAAATATCTGAATTGAAATTAATCTCTAGGCAAAGACTTGGAAATGCTCAATTTACCTCCATTGTAATGAAAAGATACCAAAATCCCCCTCGAAGCTCCTGATTTTTTTTAAGTCATGAGTTCAAAGTTTGCTTTTGCAGCTTACTCCAGCTAAATCCAAAATCACATTTGTATTTAAATGTTTATCACCTTAAATTTAAGACTGACTGCAGAAACAAATAAATACTAAGCAAAGTATAATTTTCATAGCATGACTATCATAGTTATGTGGTCCTTCAGTGAGTAATCAAGAAACATAAACAGCTAGATCTGCAGAGTTTGGCAAACACATAAGGATGACTAATTAAGTGAGGCTGGAGCCTACTTCTGGGACAAGAAGCAATGAAGTGTCCAGACTGGGATTTATCTTCTGGGAACAAGAAGTTGGCGTCTGACTAGAGTAGCAAGAAAGCAGGACAGTAAAATCCATTACATACTGGGAGTTTTTCAGCTTGTTTTTTTTAGACTTGCAAAAGCATTTTGTGACAAATCAAACTTTCTGATTGAAAAGGCACGTTAAAACACCCGCAGGGTAGGGAGTGTAATCAAATACAGATGACAGACTTTTTAAAGCATTTTCAACTGTAGCTCAAAAATGTGGGGGGAAACTCAAAGGCTCGAAGAAAAACATATAATAGGATCCACTTCAGCTCCACATCACCGAAGGATCCTTTCATAGTTTCTGTACCATTAATTAACAGGACTAAACTCTCATTCTTTGTGCACACAGCAGGAAGTGGACCACGGGTATCTTACTGGCATCTAGCACAGCGGTCTCTTTTCCTAATGTGCCTCTTGGACAGGTCTAAAAAGATGTACTGCTGACCTTCTCCATAGTGCCCTCTCTATATCTCCACAAAGCCAGTTTCAGCAGATGGCTGATATTTAGCGGAATATGGAAGAGGCACTGCTTACTTCATTTTAATCTTGCATTTGTTTTTGCTTTGTTCAGCTGTGAACATGCCTTGAAGGATTTTTGTGTGCTTATGTACAGAAAAAAAAATATAATAGAACTGCATACAATCTTAACCCTGTACTGGACTAAGAACTTAGGAATAAAAGGATGAATAAATACATTGAAAAGAATGAATAAAAAGGCTTTTCTTCTTCCAGCTTCCACCCATATTTTAAAGACATGCCAGCTAGGTTTACTGGGGTCTGCAAAGTGCTCCTCTGTGTTTGTGCTTGTGTTTGGGCCCAACAGGCTGGCATCTCATCCGGGGTGGAGTCCCAGCTTGTGCCCTGTGCTTCTGGGATAATCTCTAGATTGCTGCCACACTTTTCAGGAATAAGCAGCTTTCCAGTAATGGACAGATGAATAAAGCTATCCCTACAACAGAGTGCCAGTAATTGTGCACACAGATGAAAAACAAGAACACTGTAAATTGGACACAGAGTGAGTTGAACTGCTGTGTTACAGCTGAAACTTTATGAAGTCCTTAGCAAAATTGTATTGCTTATTATTTTAAATAGCAAAATAGGTCTCCTTTTCAGGCACCTGTTAGAAATAGGTATGTGATGCATAACACTACAGTCAAAATGTACATATACAATATGCACCATAAATCTCTAATTATAACATGTTAGAAACATGTTTGTTGTAAATACAAAAGTTATTAAATGATTTAAAAAAAGCTATACTCACACCAAAAGGAGCTCATCTGGAACTGGAAAAAATAAAGCACAAAAGCAGAATTAGACTTTAATATGTATAAAACACTGTTTACTATTTTACACTGCAAAATTAGACATTACACTGCAAAAATAAATTAAGTCTATATGATCAACCCAAGCAGATTAACCTTTGAATTTTCTGCTGATTATTACTGGATATGTATATATTTACCATCTCTATTGACTATTTTGTGAAGAAATATAAGAATATTAGAATTTGAATGTAGTTTTAATTGCAACACATTCCTGCTATATTTTTGGAAAAGAAAGAAGCAGGCACATAAAAAAAACTCTCTAGTGTTCAAGATAAGAAAACACTTATACTGTTTTTTCATGAGAAGGTTGGTCATAAGAATAATGCTTCTCCAGCCTTGCGTTTAACAAGACCACACAGGTCACATCTTAGGAAACAAAATCAGTGGCTCATCAACAAACAGTCTGTGGCTCAAATTCAGTTCATTCCAGCTTTGACACCTCAGACACTTCTAGGAATAACAGAATACGTAAGTGATAAAATGCTGGGATTAAGATATCTGTATGTTGCTTGTTAAGGCTTGGTCTCCAGGATGAGGGAGATAAATGGTCTCATAAATTTGTCTCTTGCTACTGTTGATATCATTTAATCTAGGAGAACAGGCACTCAAAAAGTGTTTTATGTATCCTTATTCCGCACAGAAAAATGTTTTAAAAACCTGATTAATTATGGAGAATGAAGGCAATCTATAATATGCCCAACTAAATTGTGCACCAGTTCAAAAGTACTGACAACAACAAAGGAAACCCTTGCAAACTAAGCAGATACCAGCAGGGGAAGTCACATCAATCAGCGTAAAAATCTGTCAGTGTTAAGAATGCAAAGCTGAAAAAATAGCGAGGTTTCCTGTTTATCACTGCCACAATTGTGGGTTTTTTTTAGTTAGAAGACGGGGTTTGGCAGTACCAGCATTCGGCTTGCAAAAGGAAAAGTGTTTCTTCATCCTGAATGCACTGAATGCTGCTGTGAACGCCTGCTGCAGACTTAACTGCTTTCATGTCACCGAAATCCCCCATCGTGACTGAGAAGGAAAAGGCAAAAAAAGGAAACTGTCTCTAGACATCGCTCCGTTTATGTCCTTTTACATTTGTTTTGTCTGCAGCTTTAGAAGCCTTTAAAAAAAGAAACCTATCAATCATTTAAATGTTGCTGAACTGCTAAAATAACTGCACCGGAACAAGAAATGCAGAGCTTTGTGAATACGTTCTACAAAGGGTAGTTCCCAGAACTGGCAATCTCACAGGCCCTGCAGTTTCATCAATCCACGGGCGTCTGTGCACAAAATTACACACATCTGCCTGCCCCTTTTCTTCTTCAAAGGCTGTGGGCCTTTCCCACAAGTGGAAACCTCATCAAATGTTTTTTTTGGGCACTCAATGAAATCCACATGGAGGTCCCAGAACTGCAAACGCACTCTGTGAAGACCGCACTGGCACAGCACCTCACAAACTGTAAAATCTGAATTCCATGCATGCAAAATTCCTCAGTGGGAGAACGTTAAAAAAAAAAAAACTAAGACTCCAAAACCAGAAGTTGTCCCGTCACTGTGACCCACTGTCTAGATGAACATTCAACAGGGGAAGACCAGACTAAAATGCAGATCACGTAAAAAACAGTTTTAGCATAAATCATGCTGCTTTTAATGTCCTAATGCTCCCCCCGAAAAAAAAATATTGAATATAAGAACACAGAAAGAAAACAGAATACTTTTTAGAACACCTGCACCCTGTCACCCATCATCTCAAATATTTTCTTATTTAAAGTCTGATACGTTGCTTTTTACGTAAGAACACACAACAATTTCGGACAAGTATACGGTTTTGAAAAGGTTGTGGATTTCGCAAAAATTGAACAGGTTGTGGTCCGCAGACAGGAATAGTTTTCTCGCTCGTCTACAGTCTATCAGACGCTCAACCAACGAATTGAACAACAGCGACCTCTGCTGGAAAGCATAGGCATATCAATTCAGTGCACTGTAAATCCAGTCGATTTTTTAATCACAGTCCGACTGGGCTCCATTTGTCTTCTTTGTGCGTGTTAAAAAGTATGAGAGGACCTGAAAATTGCTAAAACCTTCTGTGTTTAGTTTGTATCACCAACATAAAAAAACCACATAAACGTCTCAATGTCCACTGACCAAATTCCCTCCTGGACTTTACAAATCATGGCCTTTCAATAATCCACATCAATGAACTGGCTTTATAGAAAAGCACTAGATAAATTATAATAATAATAATAATAATGATTATTATTATAATAACACCTTACACTTATATAGTGCTTTTCTGGACACTCCACTCAAAGCGGAGTGGAGTGTCACTTTGAAGCCACTCAAAGCGCTTTACAGGTAATGGGGATCCCCTCCACCCCCACCAATGTACAGCCCCACCTGGATGATGAGCTATAGTGCGCCAGAATGCACCCCACACATCAGCTCTCAGTGGAGAGGAGAACAGAGTAATGAAGCCAGTTCAGAGATGGGGATTATTAGGAGGCCATGACTGGTAAGGGTCAATGGGAAATTTGGCCAGGACACCAGGGTTACACCCCTACTCTTTTCGAGAAACGCCCTGGGATTTTTAATGAACATAGAGAGTCAGGACCTCAGTTTTACTTCTCATCCGAAGGACGGCGCCTGTTTACAGTATAGAGTCCCCATCACCATACTGGGGCATTAGGACCCACATGGATCAGAGGGTGAGCACCCCCTGCTGGTCCCACTAACACCTCTTCTGGCAGCAACCTTGAGGTCTCCCATCCAGGTACTGACCAGGCTCACACCTGCTGAGCTTCAGTGGGTTGCCAGTTGTGAGTTGCAGAGTGATATGGCTGCTGGCATATAAGTGTATGGATTATTTATTATTTATTATTTATTTAAACAAATGACAGTGTGACACTGTACTTACTTCGAGATGTCTCCTGGTAAGCTTTCCTGATGTCTTTCAGAACTTCTTCAGCCACATCAGGCAAAACTGTGGACATGTTTCCAGACCCTGTAGAAATACAAAGAATAATAAATATCTCACAGAAAGCAAGGTATTAAACCAAATATTTGAAGTGCTTCTGTGGAAATTATTTTGCTTAAAAACTTTGACATGCATAATTCTACAGGTTTAGAGCCTAAATGTGTATTAAAAATGTATTTAAAATTAGGGTAAATTGCGTTTTACAATACAGTATTTATGTATTTGGGGAACTTTGTTTTTGCTGTCATTACACTTCACACTCAGATACCTGCCTAACCATTCATTTAATAATAAATAACACTGTTTGAGTTACAGGTTTGTTTCGTGAGCAAACCTTGCTCAAAGTCATCATTACCACCAATCAATCAACAAACTTAATACGATGTAATCGATATACTGTGAAAAGTCGCGTGTTTGCACTGATTGCGACACCTGCATCCACTACCCAGTAACTGGCTCCTTCATGCTACTACTAGTAACGTGTTGCAGATTCACAACAGAAGACAATCCTACAGCGGGAAATTCAGATAATTTGCAGTCAAATTTATAGTTTCTGGGCTCACAACTTACATATTTTGGTGCAAATTACCGTTAAGAAGAAAAAAAAAACAGAGAAGCTTCCACAATTTTTTGTTGATGATAAAAACTAAACACGGAAGGTTTTATCAGATTTAAGGTAGTCACCTGCTTTAACAATGGTGCCCTTTAATAACAGCAACAGACGTTTTCGCTAACCAATTCGTGAACAATCGTGCTCAATTCGATAACCAAGTACATTAATATATTTTTAACATGAAAACAAAAAATTGAAGTTAAGCAAGAACGCTCTCGCGTTGCTTTCGTATATTTTCTTTCAAACTATTAAACATGAATGGCTCATAACTAGTTACTCCTACTAAAAGTACACGTTTTTTTCAGTCGCTTTTCATTCATGTATTTTCATTAGTATTCATTTCTATTAAAATTAAAAAGAACTCAAAAGCATGAACTTACCGGGGAAACGAGCTTGTTTTCAGCGCCCAACGACGTACAAGCGCAAGGAATCCTGGTCATTGTAGTTCAGATTGTAACGTCCGTTGCGAGACTCCCTCAGAGAAAACTACATCCCCCATCGACATTCTCGTTCCTCAGAAAACATCGTTTTCCAGTCGTTACAAGTGGTCGGAAGTTCAACATGTGATGCGTCTGATAACGTATAATTGCTATCTTACGCACTGACACAAGACGTCAAACAACGTAATGTGCTTGCTGTTGTATTACTGAGCATATTCACATGCTGTCTTCACTAAGTATCTACATTAATTTAAAACTAATAAAATCTAATATCTGCTGCTTGTTTTTACTGTCATTACACTTCGCACTCGGATATCTGCATAACCATTCATTTAATAAGAGGTGCAAAGACATACAAATGTTCTGGTCATTGACAGGAGTCCAGAATACATCCATTCAAACACGTTTTGTGTTTATTCTGACTAAGAACCGTTGTGCTATTGTGAGGATCATAGTGAAGAGTACTACAGAAAGACTGAGTTGGAGTGAAAGGAAATACTACTGGAAATACCAATGACAGGCTGCTAGTGAAGCCGTTTCCTGTACTCATCTTATTACTTCTGTGTGCTCCCACAGTGCACTAGGGAAGAAACCCGCTGGACGCTGAGTACATGCTGATCCATTCCGGACCTGCTGTACAGTTCCTGACAGGAGCTCAACATCAGACTCGAACAGTACAGCCCCTTGCATTTCCCTGTAACCGAACAGATACAATTGAAATGTTTGGAAAACCAGTTCGAAGCCCTTTTATAAAGATCACATTAGATCAAATTAATTGGCTTAGTCCAGGTTCTGTTAAATGCTCCGTGTATTTACAGACAGACAAACGTCTCACACTGAAACTGACACAACAGCATTTCATCTGCAACTATACAGTAGGTATTGATGTCTTTATTCACCTAAAAAGCAAAGGCAGACACAAACAAACTCTGCAAGGAAAGAAGTAACTTCAGATTATTTATTTTTTCAAAACATGTTTCCGATAACATTTTAGAGGCCAACTTTTACAAACAGATTGTGTTAAAAAAAACCTCTTAAGTCCCAGTCCCTTCCACAAGCCTTCCCTTTAAGAACATGTTATTACACATATTAAGGCATTAAAGGTTACAAAACATAATTTATGAATTGTCTATAATCTGTATTATGTGTAAAATGTACTTCATTCATAAAACCATTGAGTATCAATAAGATGATACTATCTAAACCCTGCTGATAGTGCATTCATGAAAGACAGATTGTATAGGCTATAGTAATACTTGATGTTTCAACAGCTTTTTACATTCAAAAATTGCCTGCAGCCCATAAACTGCTACCGAGCACAAACACTTGCATCAAACACGTTGACTGTGACTTCAGCCTGAATATAAACCATTACATATCTCTTTCTTTATTCCTTCATTCCTATAGCTGGTTCAGATGTTCACAGCTGTTGGCATAAATTGGGTTTTCATAATTTGCACCTGTAAGGGATAAAATAGAAACTGTTAACCTGGAACTGAAAACTGTTATATCAATTGCACACCATGCAACCACACCAGAATTTAATGACAAGGAGGTAGTAAAGTAACTCTTGAACTAGGTTATCAAATAAAATAGAAATAAAACAGGTATATGTTTATTCTGTTGTTGTTAGCCTTTAAAATCTAAGAAAAAACAGCTAACTACTCCACTAGCTATAGCATAGATCTCACAAAATAAAGAACCCAAGGCCAAATGATAGATAAAAAGATCAAATGTGGTAGAGAAAATTGCAAGGTGTTTATGAGTTGGTGATCTCTGCAGCACTAGAACACTAGTGTGTCCAACAACAGCCTGCAGAACGCACAGGGCCAAGCAGTCACAAAGTGCTTTTGCTGGTGCTTCCTTCATGTTCAGGCTGGTGCTGCACTGTCACACATTTACTACTGCTATGGCATTTTATTGTGCCAGGTTTCTACGTGTTGTTACTTATTTGCATCAGCTATGACTGGGCCAGTCACCACATCCTAAGGTGCCCACTCTCAGTGAGACATCGTCTGCAGGATGTGGGGGGGGGGGGCCAAAGTCAGCTCAGTGGTGCAAATGTCACAGTCCAGTGCTAGAACATCCGTGCTTCTAGATCACGGTCTTCTCTCGGCGCCACGGAGCGTTTGCACACTGGCAGCTGAAACAGGGATTCTCCATCCGACTTCCTGCCAGGGATCACGGCAACCTGGAGTCTATCCCAGAAGCACGAGCGGGGCACCTGGGAAAACGTGATCCTTTGCACGAAAAAAAAAAACAAGACACACAAATTCCCCCCAAACAGGACCTACTTTGTTCTCTTCTCTTCTTGACCCCCTTGCTTTCTGTAACACAAAAACACAAGCATGAGGCTTTCTTCTGCTCCGGCTGCTGTTACTGAGGAAACGAAATAAATTTGGCATCTGACATGTCTGAATTTCTTTCAGCAGCTTCCAATGTACAACACAATCAAGTCATCAGTACGACAGCGCGCAAACAGGTCTCAGCACCTACTTTTCTTCTTCCTTGCTCTCTGGGTGTCCATGCTTTCGGAGAGCTCTCGTTGGTTGACTGTAATAAAAACAATGACGAGAAGCAAGGTGAGGAAGCGTTTCTTGAGGAATGAAGACATTCTAAATCAACTAAGCTACCTATAATGAGTGGCTTTATATCATCTCTGCATGTGCCCCCTTTCTGGGGGGTTAATTCACACTGAATTTTCACCCTCCACCCACTCACTCTCCATCACGGTATTTGTTCCACTTCCTATATGATTTGGAGGAATCAATGTTTTAGGGCCGACCCAGTGACTAACTCTCCAGGGATTCGATCATATTCATTTGCAGGCTCAGGGTATACACCACCACTCCCTACAACAGATAGGGGGTTCACAGGTCTGGCCCTGGAGACTCGCAGAGCTGCTGCTTTTCAATCCAGCCCAACAGCATTGCTCAACCGAAGCTCTAATTGATGTTAACACACGTCGCATTTCAATGATCTAAAACTGCTCACATGCAGAGAAGATGAGCTGAACTTACCATAATCAGGTTTTGTTGATTTATTTTTCTTTACTCCGCCAAAGCCTGTAGGAAAATTAAAGACAGTTGAAAGGAATTGATTCATGACTGATGGCCATGAAAAACACATTCTTTGATCTCTGATCCTTCTCGAGACCTCTCGTACACTCAAAAAAACAAAAAACAGAAACATGCATCTTATTATGGATATTATTAACATGCATTAAAATGATATACTGCATATTCAAATAGTCCCATGCTTGCAAGTCTTGTCAGTATACCTCGGAATTGTGGTAATAATAATGCAGTAAAAAGGAAACCTAATCCCACCATTGATTATGAAATTAAAATATAAAACTGAAGTACTGGTGCCTTACTCTGAGTAATGACTGGATCCCTTCTCACACGCTCCCTGTATTCTGGGTCATGAAGGTTGTTTTCTTAATAATGGGGAAAAGAATGGAATTCACTGGTAAAGCAGTTAAAAACAAAAACAGTAAAAGCTTCCGTTGCTGTGTTTTTAGTTATTTGCCTTGTGCATTTCCTGCAATGCATTAAACTGCTAAAAACAATGTTTTTTCACATAATATACAGTAAACACAAAGAATTCAGGTTCTATTTTAGTCCCATAATAAACTATATTGCACTCAGCCACTCCCTGAAAACTGCCAACCTACTGTAGATCTTTGCATGCCAGTGAACACTTCTCAATCACAGAAACACACAAATACTGTACATTTAGACTTACCATAGATAGTCACATCCATGGTGTTTTCTGGAACAAGAGGCAAAAGAGCATCCATGAAAGAGACATTAAAGGAGCTTAAGAATCACTGTTTTGTAAATGAAGCTACTGGAACTCAGACATACAAAACAGTGAGCAGTAAAAGCAGGCAACTATGTAGTTTAGAGACTGCATAAGGACAAACACCTCCTTGCATGTGGCTCTTTTCAGACAGAACACAGAAAAGAGAAAGAAAATCAACCTTTGCCATCACTTTCCTTTTTTGCTCATTTTAAACAAAATGTCACTGAAATAAAAAGGGGTAATGCTATTGATTCTTGTGAGGTTCAAGGGCTTCCAAACCATTCAGAAGAGACTAACACAAGGCGGAGACAGAAATCTTAACAACGGTAAGAAAGTGTTGTTTTCTGTTGGTATTACACAAGCTACTTTGGGACTGTGAGCTGGGAACATGCGGCTTGAGCGAAAGGAGGACTTTACAGATTTCTTCTAAGGACTTTTCACCCTCTGGTGTACAAATGCACTCCACAGATGCAGTGATGAGAGCGCTTGTGAGCTGAGAAACATTATATCCACTGTCATGTTACAGGTCCCCACAGTACTTCTAAATGCGCTGTAAATAAAACATTTACTTTAGAACAAACAATAATCTGTAGTCCTACCTTTATGAAAGCTCATGTTTCCATAAATAGTCTCCAATGACTGACCTAAAAGTTTAAAACCAACGGTAACTCCTTTTTTCATTTTTGCCTTTGGATGCTGTGCTACCAACACCTTTATAAAGGCTTCGTTATACAATGTAATATACAGAGCCCTGAATCTCTCAGAGGAAAGACAGCAGGCTTTAAATATTTTAACTTGCATGACATCTCATAGTAGCACTTAATGATTTAATAATTTATTTATTATTTATTTATTTAATAACTCATGTGAATTTCACAATACGAGGATACATTTCTCCAGAGTTTGAGACAGACAGCCATTACCTGTTCTGCTGTTCTTACCGTGACCAAGATTCCTAGGATATGAATCAAAAGAAAGCATATGAAGTTTACGTCTGTATTTGAAGTAAAAGAAAGGTACAACAATGTAGTGTTAACAACAGCTTCAAGTCCTTTAAAGCCCTGGGTTAACCTTAACAACAAGAGAACTACCACCACCAGCAACAACAATACAAGAACAGGACGACCTGCTAATCCAACCATTCTTCTGAAGGTACACGCCACAACAATGGCTTTGCTGTTTTCTGCAGAGACTGCTTTTTCATGGGTAGGGCTTATGGGAGAATACTGATATAACAACAAGAAAGCGTTCTGAAAATAAACTGCTCAAGTACAACAAATTACTGGTACATACTTTGACGGGTCAGCCAGGCGTCTGCCACCTTTAACAGAGAATGAAAGGACAATAATCCAGTTAGGCAGCTGAACACAGAGCCACGCTCAAAGCATGAAAACTCCAGGCAGGATTCTAAAGTCACACCTACATGAAGGAGGTGTACCTATATTAAATCATACATACATAACGTCCCAAGCTCACGGGGTAAATTGGCTGTATGGTGTGATTTAGCCTTCAGGTCTACTGTACCAATGGCTCTATGTCCCTTAAAAGCCCTGGTCACATCAGAAACCAAGGAAATGTTTCAAAATGTGGTGGACACGAAGGACTAGAAGAGATTGTGATACTGATGTATCCTGTCCCCCTTCACTATCTCAGGTATTAACTTAGTTTGTCTTTCAGAAAAGGGAGGCCTGGGAGACCCCAGGATGAGGCAGGCTTCAGCTCCAGTGGTCTTAGCCCAACGGGCCACTGCTTCTAAGCCTTTCAGAGAGAAATAAGTCATTTCAAAGTGAACAGACACCAGGAGGAAGAAATGCTCACCTCTTCGCCGCAGACACCAAACGAAAAAGGGGAGGAGTATGATGACCCCCAGTCCTCCTGCTGAGCCGATGACATACCAGCTCTCCCAAACCGAGCTCCCAAAACCTAGAAAAACTATACTGGACTGAGTTTTGCTCATCGACTGACATTTCATCCACTGACACCAGACTGACTTCAAACGCAGGGTAAGAACCACTGGAGGAAAAGCACAACACCTCTTGCACCCAGTTACACTGTTTTGTTCACACCAAGATAACTCTTGCGCCTGATGTTTGGTAAGACTACACTTCAACTGAAAAGAAACTGAATTAAGGATTTTATAGGCGATGACATTTCTATAAAACTGCATTATCTGTATGGCAAAGCACCTGTTTATTGACTACTCTTGACTCATGTGTTTTGCCTCAACTAACAGGACTAAAAAGGTGATGAGAAGTTGGGTCACAAAAATTCCCCTTAGCTTGTCTTTCAGCTCACTAAGGAATTCTGATGGATCTGTTGTATTTACCTGGGCTGAACTCAATCCCCTGAATTTCCAAGCAACTGCGACCATCTAAGAACTTGCAGTAATATGTGCCCATATCAAGCGGCTGGAACTGTTCGATGCGGATGGAGAAGTTGCCCTTCTCTGACAGGCCCGGGAAGACCCTGAGTCTGCCCTTCTTGTTATCCAAGAAGCGCTCGCGTCCCGACGACAAGATTTGAACCAGACTGGTCTCGGAATCGGAGTTATTGTAGGTCCACACTACTGCCCAATCCTTGGTCTTGGTTTGGTTTAGCAAGCTGGTGCTGAAGTTGCACGGAACCAGAATTCCCGAATCCAAGGCGGCTTCGACTTTGGTGACCTTCTGGGGTTTCACTTCATCACAGCCGTCTTGTGCTGGAAGGAGGAGATGGTGAGACAGGAGAAAGGAGCGTGGTTTTCCCATTCCTGTGCAGATCAGGATAATGCCATAACCACCAGGCTGTTAGCGATCTCCCCAAATTCACGTTTGTGCTTAGAAAAGAAAAAACCCCAAGGGTGTCTGTTTCTCAGGCCTGTGAGCTATAAACCATACGCAGCAGTTTTCAAAAAAAATATCCAAGAACACATATTTGTAGGTGAAAACGCACAAAAAAAAATCTGATTCACAGCAGTGACCTTATCAAATAACCAAAAAACTGTATCCTGTATACCGGTAAAACAAAAACATGCTAAATATAAACTGAAAACAAACAGATGCAGGATACCCATAATCCTGTTATTATTGATAGAACAGAGATCATCATCGTGTCTGAACTTGCATTTTGCCGTTATTCTTAGAATTACATTTTAAAAAACAACAGGGAATGAAATGTTTTGTGCAGAAACACCCCTTTTCGCAAGACGTACAGAAAAACCACAGTTCACTCTCTTCTACGCCATTACAAACGCCTGTTCAAAGCAACTCCTTCAAGCCCTTTGTTGACATAGAAGCTAAACTCACTCTTCGTTTATTACAACTGTAATGCCAGCCAAAACTGCTACGGTTTTAACCACAGAAACCATCAGATGCTAACCAATTAAAATTAAACCTATAACCCATTTTGTCCACACAACATTTGACAAACATGCTCTCCACATCTGATTCTTGCATGTATATACTGTACATTTTCCTTCCCCTCGTGTAGTCGGCAGGTTTTTTTTTCCACTGGAGTACTGTTTAAACAAAAGCTTTGAGAAAGTTCAAAAGACCAACTGCTTACCTGTGGCAAGTGCTAAAGCCCAGTTCATAAATACCCAGACAGTGCAAGGTTTAGTGTTATCCAGCAACATCTCTCAACAAAATCCGATGAAAGCTTGTGCACCAAGCTAAAACAAATGTAGAGCAGAGCTCAGGTCACTGCAGACAGAGCAGAAACCACAGTTTATCACGCTACAGAAGGCGAAATAAAGACCATATTTTGGTCATTTCCTGATCACAACTTGCCTTTCCACTTTCCACGTTGCAAGTATTAGCTTCCGCCACTATTTTTTTTCAAGATAAGTGATGCGTTTTAAGTTTTAATTCCTTTTTTACATTTTCTGAATTATTTCAGAAATTATGAAACATATGAAAAAATGTTTCATAATATTTTTAGTGCTCATTCCTGCAGGCTCTCACGTCATGTCTTCTGCTCCTTATTCAAGCAGCAAGCCAGCAGTGATGAATTTCGGATGTCTGCTGAATGTTTTCTCTCAGAAACACACATACAACTCGGGGATCGAAGGAGGAGGAGGATATCAAGAGTCAGTTTCAATCAATAGTTTAATGAGATTCGAAGACGAGCCCAGGACTCGGTATCGAGAAGTGTGTTCCTAGCGCTGGGAAGAAAAGAAGGAGTTAGAGGACAGTGAAACCTCTCGCGAATGTTATGAAACCATGTCAAAATCTTTTCGCTAGGACACCCTTTAAAAAAACACAACAAGTCAAAGGTTCAGTTTCCAGTCTTCTTAAAGTGTTCCAGTAATAAGATGATCTGATTTTTAGACACTCAGGACATGTTTATAGCAAACAGACAGGCCTAATGGTCTCCTCTCACTTGTGAGCTTTCTTTCTTACGCTGCCGAACACTCATGTAACGGTTTCAAGGCCAATGTTCAGCACACCACTGGCTTTATTTCAGACCGAGCGACTGCATAGAGCCGAGCAGGAAATGAGTGCTAATGGGTTAGCATGCTGGGCACGGTTGCACAGCTACACTCAGAGCAGGTAGATTAGAAAACAGTATCTGATACTGTATCTGATTGTGGCGAAAAATTTCCTGTGACATTTCTAAACGGGTCATACCAAATGACAAAAGCAGTTCAATCTAAGGAGACAGACCTAAGAGCAACTTTTAACATGGGAACAAAACCACTTTCCTCAAATCAGGCAGAAGTCTATTTACAGATATTCTGATATTACCGTATTAGATCCGCTTTATCAGCCTTTGATGAAGACATCACATATCTTCTATTTTATATGTTATATGCTCGTACCTTAAAGCGGTCATGAGTAATACATTTTTTGGCAGCCAATCATTACCGTTGTGACTGTGCAGTTAAAAAAAAAGGAACAGTAACATGCAGTACGAAAAAAAAAAACAAGCGAGTCAAAAAGATGTTTTCGGAACATTTTACAAATTTAGCTTATGTTCAGATCTAATTCTACCTCAGTCCACATTATATTAACTTTAGAAAATACATGCTGCTATTAGAGATTTACTTTTAATTGACAATGGAGGAGTTAATTGGCTTCTGGGGAAATTGGCCCTGTGTGGTGTATCATTCCTCGAACCTGTTTGCTTGGTGAGATGGGCTCCAGGTCCCCTGAGACCTTGGCTGGACGAATGGGCTTTCAATGTTGATTCAAAATCAATGTTGTTGAATGATTTGCATGAGTTCAATCACATTGCACGCTAACACTTCATTTCACATATTATGTTTCCAGTACTCTGTCCTGGCCTTTTAAAAAAATCACATATTTGTTTTCCAGTTGAGAATTCCCTCTTTTAAACTTAATTGTAACTATTCATTATTAATTGAACTGAAGTGATGTAACGTGAAATCCAGCAGATTCTTGTGGAGTTAAGATCATTCTTAATCGTGTGGTTAGTAAGTTGTCCTTTTATCATAAGTTCTTGGCCTACGCACCTGCACAACTTGAAAGAAGGGCTCTGTGCTCTGTTTACAGATGTTTCTTGTTCCTGCTATGGAGTTGCTTGGACTAGTCTTCCACATATACCTGCCTCCCTGACCTCTTGGGAATTCAAGACAGTGGCATCTTCATGTATCCCTGCTCCTATCCAAATCAAATGTCATAAAACAGTGGAAACAACCGTTATTAAAACAAATCAAAACACTCTTTAATTACTTGCAATGTTATACACTCAAAGTTAGAGATCTCCGGATACAGGCCCCCACATTGCCCAGGGACACACCTCTCTGACAGCTGCTAGAGACGCTGGTCTCTAGACCTCAGACCTTGCAGGACAGCAAGCATGGAAGACTGCGATCATCGCAAGCTCATGGGTGGCCTGCTCTTCTTAAGCTTCAATGCACTGCTGCAGGCTAAGAAAACCCTAACGGACTTAAGTCCACCCAGTCAAGAGGAAGCTCAAAGGTTAGTACTTACGGAATCCTTATCACAGTCTGGACTCTTTAAGTGTGTTGATCTCTGCAGACAAATCAACTTTCTATCCACTGTAAAACTCTCCAAACAAAATGAAAAAACAATGACAGTGACATTTGTTCCATTCCATTTTCAAAGAAACATCATACATTATTCTAGTATTTCCAGAATAGCAGGTACAGCAAAGGATAGCTGGTTTGGTACTATTTAAGGTTTAATGGACAGAAAGGCTGTGCTTCTTGTACTCACAAGTTAACAGTTAGCAGGCCTCGCATTTTAAACACCTTCTAATCAGCAACACAGGAAAACCACGTTAGAGAACAAAAAATAATGCTGAAAAAATTCAGAGAGGTGGAGAACTGATCCACTTTTATTG
This sequence comes from Atractosteus spatula, assembly GCF_055471065.1. Classification (NCBI taxonomy): domain Eukaryota; kingdom Metazoa; phylum Chordata; class Actinopteri; order Semionotiformes; family Lepisosteidae; genus Atractosteus; species Atractosteus spatula. Next base: position 4,175,264 of record NC_142732.1, on the reverse strand, counting down.
ATTGGTCTGAACTTTTGTCATTGACTACTAAAAAGACATTGTGCCATACAAACTGCATTTCAGCAAAATGCGATGCTTGGGCTTTTCAAGTCTCAAATTTAACAGAAAACGTAACCACTTTAAAACGTTACAAAGATGGAGAAATGCATCACTGTGCTGACTCTTCCGAGATCCACTGATTCACATTGTGTAAACTTTTTGTTGTTGTTTTGTCAATAACGAAGTAAACAACTGACAAACAGGATAACACACTGATACTGAAAATAAAAAAAACTAAAAATCAGAACATCAGCTCTGGGAGTTTAAAATCAAAAACAAAGTTTTCTTTGCAAAATGTGGAGTACTTAGCCTTGGCAAGGAAGCCTAAGTGGTTTACAAGTAAAATGGGGAAAAATATTTTTTTGGTTAATTCAAAAGTCTTAAGTGACTTATTATTAGAAATGATTCTACTTCACTTGCTAAGATAGCTTAGCTGCTCTTCTGTTTAATTGACTATAAAATCAACAGGATGTCATGAAAGTGCAGTACAACAATGTTACTATGACAAAGCAGCAACCTTACTACACATGACTGTACCATTTACAAAACTGAACTGCAGCCGAACATGTATAATACAAAAAAAATCTGCAGGAACCAAAACTGACTAGAGCCGTATCACCCATGCCTGGCACATACGAAATGCAATATTAATTTTTAAGAAAAATGCCACAAAAGCTAACATTCTGTGTGTGCGCCCAACTGAAAAAAGTAACATGTTGATCAGAAAGTTACAATGCAAAAGTGCAACAACGTTTTTTGTCAAATACGCAATAAGGTTTAAGAGATCTTAGTCTGTACAATATCAAAAGTGGGAAAAACTAACATTTTGTGTGAAGATGTTATAGTGCTAAACCATATCACTAGTGATAACCATCACCCATTAAGAAACGTTCCCAGAGCTTCAGTTCTAACTGTGCATTTAACCACTGTGAGCATTGCTCTTAAAAACATTGGTTCAATTAGAAGATACAATAATTTTGGGTTTAAAAAAATAAATTAAAATGGATTTTTCAGCTTATATGTTTGTCCATGATGAAAACAGTTCATTACCAGTGTGCAGAACAATGAGGTAAGTCCTCAAAGAACAAAAAAAGCATTTCTTTAGAAAAAAAACAGTAAAATACCCATGCATTATTTCCACAGTGTAGCAAAATAACTTGCATTCAAATTTACATTGCAGCTGAAATGTGAATTACTCTACCAGTTTGGGGATGCTGGAGAACCTGGCTATATCCACAATGTATGAGGCAAAGAGACGGGAAATCACTGAGGTCTGTATTTCATCATCAGCTTTCACACAAAAGCAAAGCCGCGTTCGTCTTGATGAGAGTGTTTTAACAAGTCTGGGTGGGGGGGAAGGGTTATCCTTTGCCCAGCCATGAAAATGTTGGTGAAATACAGGTCCCTTTACAAAATGGATCAATTTCCAAAGCAACATAAAAACAAAAGTCAAAAAAAGAGGAAAAACACTGCAAAAAAGTACTCTCTATTTACATATGTGATTTAAAGACATTAGTTTTTTTCTTTACAAACTGAAACTGAACAAGAAATAGTCCTTTTCCTTTACATTAAAGTTTTTTTTTTTAATTCCACAACAGTCTGCGCACTGCCCTTCCAGACACGCCCCTCGACCAGCCTCCCCTCTGTCTCTCAGCCGGCTTCCAGGGGCTGCAGCTCTGCTCCGCTCCGAAACCGTCTGGGTTCCCCGGAAAACCTCCCCGGATCCAAAAACCCTGCAGGGGCGGCGGCGCGCCCTGCTGTCGGCCATGCGGCGCCCCGTGTTCAGTCGTCGCTGTCTGACAAGGTCTCGTACTGCTCCATCAGAATGGGCGTGGTCTCCCGCTCCCACATGCGGCTCTGGGGGAGCAGTCCGGGCTGGGCCTGCAGGGCCGGGGGGCCGCAGGCAATGGTGGTCGGGGGGGTGGTGCTCAGCATGCGCATGGTCAGGGGGTTGTAGGGGAACTGCGTGGATCCTGGAACAGGAAAGCACAAGGTCTCATCAGCACAGGGCCGGGAGCTACAATTCTACACAGCGGTCCCGCACTGTGCTCAGTGCCGAGTGAATCTGGGATACTGCAACCTAAATAACACTGCTTACAGGCAGGTCTTGCTAAGCCCTGGCCAAGGGCATTATAAATTAAATGTTTTACTGTTGCTGAGACAAGCCTGAACACCCTTTTGGAGACATTGTCTTCCGCAATTTCAACACCCAAGTCTGAACTGTGCTTGGTCTCGTAAGGCTGCGTTTTCAATCTCCGCAGAGTCTGGGCAGCAGTGAGCCGGGTTTTGGGAGGCCCTGACCTGTGGAAGAGGGCCGGTCCTCCCAGGCCCAGGCCGGAGTCTGTCTGTGGTAGTCCCCCTCCGAGTGGACTGAAGACACCGAGGAGGGCCGCTCCGCGCCGGCGTAGCCCTGCCCTGGAATGGGAGACTTGGACTTCCTGCTGTTTGCCTTCCCAGCCAGCTTCTGCTTGCCCGCTGCATGGCCTGGGAGAGAAGAACAGTCCGTCGTGACGCCCCACGTCACCGTTAACCCAAGCAGGTCACTGTGAGATGATAACTCTGCCCCTCACACCCAGAAAGAGGTTTACCAAGGGGGAAAAAAACACATTGGACTCAGACTGCAGTGCTTTTGTCTTGATTTAAGAAATCCTGGGGTGCACAGAATCCAGATTTTAGATCTGAAAAGATCAGTGTTCAAACAAAAGCCATATCCCATGCTGATGACTGGATAACTGGCACTAAAAAAGAAGACACCTGTTTTGTCCTTATAGTCCACACTGTGACTGTGTTTGAGTGACTGTGTTAGGATGACTGCTCTACAGGAGAGGACCCATGTCTGTAGGAGAGTGCAGGGTACAGACCTGTGCCAGGGGAAGGGTTGGCCTCCTCTCTCCGGGCATCGCTCATGGTGGTCATGGTGGTGGTCATGTTGCCCATGGCCATGCTAATGGCCTGGGAGTTGGCTCCCTGGTGCTCCTCCTGCTTGTCTTCAAAGCTGCCCATCAGGGCTTTGCGGATGATGTCCTCCAGACCCAGATTGCTCGCCGGGTCTGCAAAGGAATGACTCCTGGAGCTGACGCCACCTAGGGGAGAGAGAGAGCAGAGCAGGGGGTGACGGGGAGCAATCGCAGGTTCGGTACAACAGGAAAACAAGAAGAGCAGTGAAGGGTGTAGAGGGCAGAAAGAGAAAGACAGCAGCGGAGTCTTTTAGGAGACTGCTGAATAAACCTTGCCAGTTAGAATATTTCATAAAATGGGAATTAAAACTCTGGGAATGAAGACACATGCAGCCTGTACAGTGATGGGTTATATGTTTAAGGACGAAACAAAGTGGCAAAAACAGACTATCGATGTTGAAATGTGTCAGGTTAAATACTGCAACTCCAGCTCCTTCTCTCACCAGAAGTGGTGACTGCAGGCAGGTTAAAGATCTCTGTCCCCGGCTGTGCGCTTGCTGGAAAATAAACAGAAAACCTCATCAGGGGGCAAAAATAAACATGCTGAAAATACTACTTAAGCTATAAGCTGGAACAAAAAGCTCTTGAAATGAAAGGAATGTGTTTATCTTCTGCTTGACAGGAGCAATTAGCAGGCTGCCAGGTGTATGGCAATTTCAATCAAACATTATCATTATTCCCTAAGGGAAGTGTGTTTTATGGCAGAGTCAAACAATATAACCAACATCAACAGGGCTGTCATGGCAAATAATATTCCATTTCAGGGACATATCCCATACAAATCTAGAATAATGGAATTTTACATAATGTTATAAACAAGAGTCTACCTTTTTGAACAACACATGTACAGCACATGTGACAGCTTTAAACTGCATTATAGAGTAGCTAAGCACATCACTGGTTTCCTGATGTTTCTTATTAAATAGGCTTCATCTATGGCTTTAAAATGAACGCGGAAATCCACCCTTTTCAATGTAACCACTTAACCTTACCAACCATTTTTAGTGTGACCACAAGCTCATTTAGAGAGGCCAAAGATAGTCTGGATAATTTATACTGAGGCAAAACAATTTGAGCCTTATATAGTCTTGCAAACCTTTTCATAAGACACAGTACATATGAAGTCTTGATTTTCATCCCAACTAGGAATAGCTAAAAGAAACCCCCTGAATATTTGTGTTTTTTTTGCACTGCCATGTTCCCTACAGACTAATTCAATACTGGAAAGAGGGATGCCCCTCAGTGCTAGAACAGAAACTCTGCTTGTTAGCCATCAGCGATTTAAGCACTTCTAAAGGAAGGCAGAGCACACACCATTAAATGATCACTATCAGAATCTGCAGTTCTTTCACTGGGAAAACCATAGCAAAGGTGACATAGGATAGAGGGAATAAGCACACTAGACACTACAACAGGAGAATAAACATCAGATCATATTGAAGAGAAATGGGATCCTTTTAAAAATGCCTGTGTTATTGTATACTGACAATCACACATTACACACATATTGATGCACAGCCTGTACATTAGAGGAGAGCTGCATAGACAATTTATCTTGTTATACACCCAAGGTCACAGGCGGACACTCCTGAGAATATTTAATACTGATTAGAATTTCTGTTTCCTTATGGAAATGTTAGTGAAAGTCAGAAGGGATTAGAGAAGCCCCACTTACCCATATCAGAATCCCCGCCACCAGAGGAGTTCAACTTACGAAATATCTCCTGCTTCTTGGATTTCACCATTGGGGAGGTGTTCTCCAGCTTAGTAAAGAAAGAGGGCAGGTAGCTTACACTGCCGGGAGAGCGAGAGTCACTCCTGTAATGAAGGAAAGGGCGAGGTTCAAGGCCGCGAGTCTCTTCTTAAAGCATGAGCAGCTTCCACTGCAGCCCGCAAAAATGCAAATCATGTCTCCTCGAAATAAAAAAGAAAAGGCACCACTATGTGTCAGCTATAAATAATGGTTATTACTGGGAGAAATATTCCGAAGACCAAGGACTAACATTTCACAGAGATTTCTCTTACTGTAAAGAAACCAAGGATGGCCTTTACCGGTTAGGTGTAACTACTGACAAGACCTGTTTCTTATTATGTATACGATAAAGTCTTGATACTTTTTTGGAGAGTCACAACAAGCAGAATGAGCACACAAACAACAGTGCTGTTCTGAGAAGCGCTTTCCTCTTGCTCGTTTCTACCCTGTCCTCTCCCTGCCTGCCCTACAGGCGCCGCACCTCTGCTCCGGGTTGTCGGCCTCCCGTCTCTGGGCCTGCTGCAGCATGGCCTCCTGCTTGTCCATGCTGGGGTAGCTCTGCGGGGGGGAAATGGGCTCGTACGTATCCATAGCCACGCTGCCAAGCTCCGGAGACTTGCCGGACCTGAAACCAAAAAAGAAGAAGCATTAAATATGTCCTCACACTCTCCAGCTGAGACGTCCAACCATCTCATAATTCGTTTTTTATTATTTTCCGTTTTGCAATGTGCTGTCCGCAATGAAGGTGAAGAAGAAGATCACTTTATTGGCCATATACAATTTCTTGCATTGGCAATTTGTCTTTCGCATACCCCATGAGACACACAGGCACACAGACAGGGAGAGAGAAGCTTGGGGTCAGAGCGCAGGGTCAGCCATTTATACGGCGCCCCTGGAGCAGCTGGGGTTAAGGGCCTTGCTCAGGGGCCCAACGGAGTAGGATTCCTCTGCCAGCCATGGGATTTGAACCGGGAACCTTCCAGCCACAGGCGCAGCTCCTTAGCCACAGTGTCAGCGCAAGTAAGAACCCCATTGTGCATGTACATATGGCAAACCAACTCCTCGATCTAGGATAACTTCAGAGCACAATACATCGTTTCGACAATCTTCTCTAACAAGCTGATTCCACTGTAAGTCTACAAAAAGCTGATGGCTGCAGCTGCGACAACAACACCGGTTCATGGCACCAGAGTCCGATTCTCAGAGGAGGTCCCTGTGGGTACCTGGCCCTGGGCTTGTCGGCGGCGCTCTCTGGGGACACGCGGCTGGCGGCTCTCTGGTGATGGCCCGGCTGGCTCTGGCCCTCGGGGCTGTAGCGGCTGGACACTTTGCTCCTGGCGGAGGCCACAGTGTGCACAGCTGTGGCGGAGCTCTGGAATGTGGCAGTGGAGGAGGAGGCGGGGGAGGCCTGGCTGGTCACGTGGTTCCGGGCGAAGTCCTGGGTAATGATGTGCTGCGGAGGGGACACACTCATCAGGGCGGCACAGCGGACAACTTTCCCAGCCGCAAACCCACTGATCACCACCTGAGGGTGTCCTAAGGCAGTCGCATGCAATAATAATAATCATATCACTGCCGGCAGCTTCTCCCCTTAAGAGACACAACTATATCAGATGCTCACACGGGTGGTCAGAGCTCATATATCAGATCCTCGCTCAGCATCCTAGCTAAGGCGCAAACGTAGTTTCTCTGGCTCATAAGAAGAAGATAAAAGCCCTTATCTTTCTCTGAACTGATTTTTAGGGAACCGAGTTCACTGCAGGTCCACCTCTAACACCTTCCTGACAAGAGCAGTGACACCGGATAAAAAGTATTCACTTATTTTGACACCACAGAACTTCAAATTTACACCCCTATTAATCAATCGCCTTACTTCTACTGGGTGACAGAATCATTTCCGTAGACAACACAGCGCCTGTCCCCCCGCCCCTCTCTTACCGAGATGTGGTCTGCCAGCGTCATGACGCGGTGAGTCTTGGGGACTTGGGGGTACATGTCGGCCTGGGAGGAAGGGGGCTGCTGTGGGGAGGGCGACTCCGACTGCTGCCGGTACCGGCCCATTTGGGACTCGAACGAGCGCTGCTCGGCTGCAAAACAACCCAGGAAACCTTGTATTAAAACAGCCTTTCCCTGTTCAGGCTTCCACACAAGGTAGTACCATTAACTAACAGCAGGGGAGGTTTTTTTAGGGGGCACATGCAATGAAAGTCTCATAGGCCAGGAAGTAATAACATCTTGAGGAAAATGCACAAAGATTTCAAACCACTGTTGTTTATTCGTGATCTAGGCTATTTTTCAGCATTTGGTTCAACATATCTCTGAGAACAGGTATTTTCACACGTGAAAACAGATCTTTGTCAATCCTGTAGCCTGTTAACACCTCACTCGCAGACTTGTGTGCTGCTTTAAAGTGTCACGCTACAAGCCCAAGACTGGAGAACTCAGCAAGGGCAAGGATCACAGTAAATGGATAAGAGGTGTACCTTAAGTTATTCATTTTAAATATTACTATATTTTAAATCAAACTGTTATGAATCACAATGTACGTGGGGCTATTATTGAAATGAAGAAAAGTATCAAAGGCATGCAAATCCGTAACAACAAGTGCATAAGCTAACTCAAGGCACGCCGCCTTCTGCAAGGTAGCGGACGCCTGTCCTACAGTGACGCACAGGTTATTGACATGAGAATTATGTTTTTAAGGTGGAGCATCCAGTTGGTCTACAATATTCCTTATTAACAATACATGGAATCTATATGGCTTTGTCATAGCTCTGTGCAGGTCATGCTTGATGGAGTCCTGTGGGTCAGGGACAAAGCCCCTTTCTACCTCCACCACTCTTAAAGAACACGTCACAGCCCAAGCCCCAGCAGGGGAACACGGGAACCAAACTCCTCTCATTAGTCAGCTTTAATCATCCCCATCTTATGTACCGTTCAAGGGCACCTACCCTCAGCCTGCGCTGGTTTGGTCATCTCCTGCGAGAAGCAGGTTTCCTGCTTCTCCTGCGACTGTGCCGGAGAGGTGGCAGGGCTGACGAGTTCAACGGCGTCGCCACTGGGTGCATCATACCGACTGGAAGACACTAGACAACAGAATAGAAAACAAAAACGTTACAGGCTACTAACGTCCTTGGCCTTTCGCTCCGATTTCTCATTGCTTGAGAATGGTCAAGTAGAGTAACAGGGTACTGACGGCTGTGCACCCCCCATCACGCCGAGATCTACCAAGCGAGCGGTTCAAGCCGAGACGGACGGAGACTCACAGCTGCTGGCGGAGTCGGAGCTCTGGGAGCACCTCTCCCGGCTGTTACTGCCGGAGATCTGCTGGGTGATGAGGACGTCGATCAGGTTGCCGGCGGTGAGGGTGGTCTTGCCCCTGGTCCGCAGCTCCTCCTCGATCCGGGACTTGGTGGGGGGGCCCTTGTCTTTGCCCTCCCCGTAGGCGTGGGCCGACGGCGGGGGCTTGCCGCCCGGCGTGTAGGGGGACTGCATGGAGCGGCGCTCCGCCTCGGCCGCGGCCTGCTGCTGCTGCTGCTGCTGCTGCTGCTGCTGCTCGCTCAGGGCGGCGGCCCTGCGGGAGGCCAGCTCGTCGATGCGCCCCGTCTCGTGTTTGCTCTCCTTGGACTTGGCCACGTCCATCTGGGGGGCAGAGGCTGCGGCGTCCACCAGGGCAGCCAGCGCGTCTGCTGCGGTGTTGTACCGGGCGCCTGTGCTCTGCCTGTCAGGGCAAGAAGCAGACGTCAGGGTCAATCCGAGCTTCAGTTTTTATGTTTTACCAGCGTGTCGGGGTGTTGATTCATCCCTTTTTCCTAAACGGCTTGTGTTTGAACACTGCACATTTATTTTTCTGTTGCCATACGGTGAAATAACTAGGTTGCATTCAAAACAGTTTTGAAACACACAAAATGGAAAATCCGGGAGTTTCACATCCTACTCATCGGATTTCAGGAGCTAGCGGAAAGGGAAACAACGAAAGACGGATCGACGCCAAGATGGGCAAGAGCTGCTGCCCACACCACCGGGGGGGAAACTCACAAGAGGCGCGAGGGGTCGAGTGTGGTAATGACGCTCTTTCCGTTGGTGCCCTGGAAGATGCTGGGCCGCTGCTGCACCACGCTCTCCTGCGACCTCACCGAGGGAGAGGGCGACCGCAGGTAACCGTGGCTGCTTGGCCTGCCTGGCTGTTCGGGGCCTGCTCGGAGATGACGAGAACAGGGCGTCCATTTTAAATGACCTGGCGTGCGCACTAATCGCGGACTGGTCAAGTCCAGCTGTGCACATCAGGCTTCGTTTGACTTGAACACCCATCGCGGAAATGTGAGATCAACCTTTCCCCACCTCTGGATTCTGTGGGAATCGCAGACACGATACGGGCTCAAGACTCACCTCGGATGTAGGTGATCTCGTTGGCGGCCACCGCCGCCGCCGCCACCAGCCTCTCCCTCTGCTCCCTCTCCCTCTCCCTCTGCTCCCTCTCTCGCTCCTTCTCCCTCTCCTTCTCGCGCTCTCTCTGCTCCCTCTCCCTCTCCCGCTCCCTCTCCCGCTCGCGCTCCACGCTGGCCGACGACACCGCGTGGTGGGCGGGGTGACCTGGAACACACAGCAGGTGCGGGCTGACTGGAGACGCACGGGCCCGCGGGACACAGACTGGTGCAGGGCTCTCCAGGGGGGCAACAGGAATCTTATGCCAGATGGACAATGTAACTGTGCCAGCAACAATGCCAGCAGCTTTATCACCCTGCAGCTCACATCCAGCCCCACACGGGAGCTCAGCAGGTGTGGGCCTGGCCAGTACCTGGATGAGAGACCTCCTGGGAAAAACTATGGTTGCTGCTGGAAGAGGTGTTAGTGGAGCCAGTAGGGGATGCTCTTCCCGCGATGTGTGTGGGTTGTAATGCCCCACAGCGATGGGGACACTATACTGTAAAAAGGCGCCGTCCTTCGGATGAGTTGTAAAACCGAGGTCCTGACTCTCTCTGGTCATGAAAAATCCCAGGGCATTTCTCGAAAAGAGTAGGGGTGTTACCCCGGTGTCCTGGCCAAATTTCCCCCAGGCCTTTACCAATAATGGCCACCTATTAATCCCCCATCTATGAACTGGCTTCATCACTCTCCTCAGGTGAGCTGGTGTGTGGAGAGCGGACTGGTGCGCTACGGCTGCTGTCACATCATCTAGGTGGGGCTGCACATTGGTGGAGACAGTGGGATTACCCGTTACCTGTAAAGCGCTTACAGAGTGGAGTGTCCAGAAGAGTGCTATATAAGTATAAAGAATAATAATAATTATTATTAACAGTAAAGCAGGATTTAAACTGGAATGGGTCGTATTACTTCAACGGAGCCTTACGTCTCCATTGGGGGAGGGGAGACACACAGAGAAACCTCCATCAAACTAGTTATTCCAACTGCGCGCCTTTGTTTCCCGTGCCGCCCGAGTGGCAGCCGCTGCCCTGTGAACTGGACGCGACGTCTCCTCCTCCTGCCAGCAGCCTGTGGTAAAGCGGTGGTGTGGAGGGCTGGATTCTCACCTGGAGATATGGAAGCTGGGTTGAAAGCCCTAGGAGGGAAAGGGGCCTGAGTTCCAGGGATGTAGGTGATGCGGTCCATTGGGGGAGTACTTGTTCCCCCTGGGTGAGGCAACAGGATAGCGGGAGGCATCTGGGCTAGATCAATAATCCCTTTTCAGACAGAAGCAAAGGGCCAGAGTGAATACCAAAGCCATTTAAATTTAAAGAAAAGCACCTCTTACATTTTTTAAATGTTCCCACCCGCCCCTTCTGAATCAATAATTTTAACTTGCCATTAATCCAATGCAAATATTAGGGATTTGTTTTTTTTTTAACAAAAATTGTGCAGGGGATGATGAAAGACAGCTAAATAGTTAAGAATTGAAAATTGGAGGACGTGATGATTGAATTGATCCAAAACCAAAGAAATAATCGCCACCTGATTCTATCACAGGTAATTTGACAGGGTCATTTGCTTCTAGCAGTCTGGAAAAGGCAACTCATTCTCCACATAGGCATAAATTCTTTGGCCCAGGTCGCAGGGGTGCAAGAAGTAAATACCTCGTGCTCCAGGCGGATAGGGGATGGTGATCTGCTGCTCCCGTGGCGACAGTCCCCTAGCAACGTCAGGCCGGGGGATGACCTGCATCTGCTGGGAGGTGATGTAATCATTGAGAATGGTCTGCCGGGTGTTCTCCATGGCGTACAGCTGATACGTATTGTGGTAACCCGTTGGCGAGGGCTGTCTTGGAAATAAATAAGCTGTTGCAGGGGAAAAAAAAAAAGAAATTAAAACCAAGCGTCTTTTCTCATACTTCCAACTTTTATTTTCTGTTTTGGCTTTGTTTACTGTAGTGGCATATTTTTTTTTCAGCGATGAAATCAATGAAAACATCAAATTAATTAATGAGTATATTGGAAGTTGCTTTATGGTATGTGCATTACCACCCCAACACCAGTCCCCTCTGCAATTACGAAAGCTACAATTTCTGTTTGTTTCATGGAGCAAAGTCTCCTATTAAGCTTCTTCTCTGGAGCCAACCAGCATCAGGCTACAGAACTGCTCCACAGATTAGCACAGGTAACATACAGAAGGAAGACTCGGTCCGACTTAGCAGGCTATTTAGAAGTGCAGGTGCCTCTGTTGGGACACAACTGGAGTCTGTGGAGGACACGGTACAAAAGTGGACCCACAGAAAGGCCACACTTATAGGGAAATGTGTGGCTTCTTCACTACACAGTGATTTTGGATCAAATAAAGCCTCTTCTCACTTTCCAGCAACCTGATGCATGACTGAGAGGTTTAGGAGATCCTTTTCACCAGCAGCCATCCATGCATTTTAAGAATTTTTAATCTTGGACTTTCTTTTCCTGTTTTTACAGTTCTTAAGAATGGTACACTGCATAGTGTTTGTGTGGTTCTTGCTGTTTGTTTATGAGCTGTGCTAGCAACATAAGCTTGCCCTTGGCATCTGATAAAGTGGGCCATGTTGTCAAGGTAACACAGGAAGCAGTGAGCACTTTCCCCAGACCGCGTACCTGGGTCAAGCGCACGGTGGAAGGCGATAGTGTGGTCGAGGTGGGGGGGGAGGTGCGCCCGGTAGACCTCCCCTGGGACGACGCCGCGGTGGTGGGGGTCGAAGGGGCTGTGGGGGGCCAGTGGGTCACCCCCAGACACTGGCGATTTGGCAGAAACGCTGTCTCTCTGAGTTGGGGTGAGGGTGTTTTTCCTCTCGTGACTCACTGCTTTCCCAGAGGTTAACCCACCTTAAAAACAACACAATATGTGTAAGGAATAAAAAGCCACTCAAACAACTGTTACTACAATCCAAAGCCAGGTGGCTAAACAGTCTGTCCCCTTCAGAGAGCCTCCATCTGCGCAGTTAGGCTGAACGCATCAGGACGGAAGATCACTATAACTGGAAAAGAGCACTGTAAAAACACAGCCATCACCCACGCGTCACACGCAAAAAAAAACTGAGAATACAAAAATATCTCATCCAGTATGTGTTACAGATGTCACTTCATCTAACTGCGAGCAGGCAGTTATTTTAAAATGGAGGAAGTACACAAATAAGATCTGGCAAAGCCCGAAGAGCTGACAGCAGGAAAGCAGATTGCCTCTACAGGCTATATTGTCTCAAACCCAATATGAATGAAGTAGTAAAACCAAATGTGTTTAACTATATAACAAAATTAATTCCACATTTCACAACCCATTTATCCACACTTCACTTTCAGCCAAAACAGACTGCAGACATGACATCAGGCAAGTCGAGGAAACGGGGATACCTTCCTGAGCTCTGCTCAGCATGGGGGAACCCCTGGAGATGGTGCCGCTGTAGTTGACGGGGGTCCTCCGGGCACTGGGATCCTCGTACATGCCAGGGCTGAGCTGGGACTTCTGGGAGCCCTCGTGCAGGGCAGTGGAGCGCAGGACGGAGGGGCCCGAGCTGACCACAGAAGTGTGCCGCACGCGCAGGGAGTCAGAGCCCTTCCCCTCCTCGTACTCCCCCCTGCCGAGGGCCAGTTTGCTGGGCCCGGTGATCAGGGACTTCACGTTGTGCTTGATGGCTGACTGACTTGCGCCACTGCTTTCGTACTTGATTGGCGTACCCTGGGACCAGAAAGAATATTTGCTGTCTGAGAAAATGACCGGAGAAATTGTGCGGGTGGATGTTCCCCACTACCTGCTTCTAAAAATATTCCAAGAGAATTAGTAGATCATACAGAGATCTTAGAGTGACAGGGAACAAGACTGTCACTCTAGATTAGGTTATCGAATAGGGATCATCAGACTAAATGTACCCTAGAAGCTCCTATGCAAATAGGTTCTGTCGATAAAAAAAAAACGCATCAGAATGATCTTAGAGCCAAGAGGCTGAAGGTTAAGTGAGTACACCTTCCGTTGCCAGCTCGTACCTGGGATATAGACCCTTCTATGATGGGGCGAGTGTTCTGCGCCATGTCTGGAGTCTTGCGGCTCTCCTGGCCCGACAGCTCCTGCCGGGGGATCTCGTGGATGGAGCGACCCATCTCCTTAATAGTGGTCACCGGCTCGTAGGGCTTGCCCTTGGTGATGGCTCCATCGAAGGTGCGGATCGGGGGGCTCTCGCGCTTAATCTGCTTGCCGTACTTGTGCCCCTCATCAAAAGCTTCTGCCGTTGCCCGTGGCGTCCCTACAGGGCCAGTAAAGACACAGCTCAGTCCTGTTTCTTCCCCTAGATGGGGTAGAATCCAGGTCCCTCACGGTGTTTTTTTCTTTAATGTTCCGGTGCAGTTGTTTTACATGCAGTGCTCACGCAAAAATATTGAGAGACACCACCCCCAGGCAACATCAATCGCAATGCAAAGAGGAGAACCACTATGTCCAGACACCTGAGAAGCACTGCAGAATGAATACAGTCCTAAAGACACCCATTCTGGGTCTTATATGTAGCTAAATCACTCCAGTAATTGACTTACTGGATATTTGCTTGTGCACATTTGGGTGAACTGGACATGCGCATCTACCTTGCATGATGGATCCAGAGAGTACAGTCCTTTCTTTGGGATCTGCATGAGGGCTTTCCCTTGGCAGTGCACGACTTATCAAACCTGTTCAGAAGGTACAAAGGAGGGCGTTAAATGCTATATAAGTCATTTCAACTCTGAACATAACAGGCTTCTGAATTGACTTCTTGGAGAGCCAGTGCCACAGCTCCCAAAGTACCCGAGCCTCATACCTTCATAAGGTGCTGAAACTTGGGATTCCCTTACAGGGTGGCCTCTGGTTATTGATCCCTCCATCATTTCATAGCTGCGTTTCACCCCAATGAGCTCGTGGCCTGTCCTCGGGCTTCTTGTGCCTTCTCTTACATTCTTAACAGCTTTGGTAAAGAAAAAAGGGAAAGAAAACGTAAGTTAGCGCAAAATTTTAAAAAAAAGGGTTTCCTGGTATCAGAAATCAGAAAAGGGAGAGGCAGTTTACAGGGCACGCTACCTTTTGAATGACATCAAGAACATAAAATGTACATATATTTATTACAGAAAATGTTACATGTGTAACAAATGAAAACTATGAAGTAAACTATAAAGAGTGTAGTGAGTGAGGACATTGGCATGATTTGTGCAGAATATTTAAATAAGTGTTAATTAAATGACTCACTTTGCAGGTGGCTCTCTAACTAGCGACACTTATTCTAAACCAAAGTCCTCCCAAGAATAAGAACAAGTGAACTCCGCTCCTGCACTGGTGCCAACACTCACTGTCGTAAGAGACGATGTGCCCGCTCTTCCCTTCGTAGATGACATGCCCTTTGGAGAGACCCTCCTCCCTGGCTCTCTCAGGGCTGCCGACATCCTCCGTGGCCAGCTTGGTGATGGTGCCTTTCAGCAGCAGGTCTGCAGGGATGCCGGACTGGGGAAGAGCTGGGGTTCCCTGGGCCAGGAAATCCCACATGAGAAACCAAATCAGTAACCCGGACACCTATCTTTCTCAGCCCTCTGCGACGCAGCGGACAGCGAGGGCTAATTCACAGATTCACCAACTCAGCAAGGCCGGCGGATCCGCTCCTCTCGTTAAACTGTATGCTTGGAAGTTCGGCTCAAATACGTGCATCATAAGAACCAACAAGTGAGAACTGTTGGGGAGTTAATACAGCTGTTGGGCACTGACGCAGGGAAAGACGACACAGAGAGACCCGCCTGCAAAGTTGATATAGGCGCAAAAATCCATTTCAAATTTTCATTTAAATTAAAAATTATATTCAGATAGTTATTATTTAAAGACGTTATTGATCCCGAAGGGAAACTGAGGTGTTTAGCTAAGAATGGAACTGATCCTGCAAAGTAAACGAATTCAAAACGCACATCTGAAATGAAGAAGCACCAAATTAAGATTCAAAGAGCTGTCTTTTTTCGCCGATCCCATCTCCCCGCCCAAGGCCCGTGGAGGAGAGGGGTCCTGTACCTGAGTGATGGAGCCACCTCTGAAAGCAAGGCTCTCGGCGGAGACCTTGGCTGGAGTGCCTCTCGTGATGCTGCCCTCCTGGATAGCGGACATCGGGTTACCTGCAGGACAGGGCGCGACACCTGTGAGCACAGGACCAGCCTTTTTTTCTTCCCACTCATCCGCTGCTTACTAAACCAGGGCTCAATGAGCAGCTGCCAGCTCACTCAGGAAAACAAAAGGTTTATAATCTACTATTAAAAAAAGTTTGGCTGTTGCTTTTTTTTTTAAATTGTGACTGATGCTAATGCGAACCAATTACCAGAAAGCTGCTCATTCCTGGGGGAAAAACAAAACAAAACAGCTGCAGCCCAGGAGTGCAGGAAGTGCAGCTGGAGTAAGGCAGGAGGACACTCTGGACGGGACATTAGTCCATTGTGGGGCACACAGAAGGACCACTTAGAAAACACCATAGCCCTGCCAGCACCTCTTTGGAGGACAGCAGGAAAACAAGTATACTTTACTCAAAGGCTGTGAGGCAGTAGCAGTAACCATTATACTGTTGTGCTGCCAATGAATAACTGTCATTCCCCCCCACCCCCCCACATTACAAAACCATAAGTAACGTAAAAGGGCAAGTTTGCTCCTTATAATAGTCCCGATTTGAATGATTCACACATATATCCTCTTCCACTGTCAATGTCATCTTTTAATGGGGCGGAGCGGTGGCACTGTGGCTAAGGATCTGCGCCTGTGGCTGAAGGTTGCCGGTTCAAATCCTACAGCCGGCAGAGGATTCCTACTCCGTTGGGCCACTGAGCAAGGCCCTTAACCCCAGCTGCTCCAGCTCTGCGCTGCGCTCTGACCCCAAGCTTCTCTCCCTGTCTGTGTGTGTATGTGCAAAAAGACGAATTCCTAATGTAAGAAATTGTATATGGCTAATAAATTGATCTTCTCTTATCTTAATGCAAACCTCCACAGTTCACAACCTGTCCATGCATTAAGGGGTCTGCTACAATCCCTTCCGTGTGCACTAGGTGGCAGCGTAAAAACATGGAATAAACCTCAATTTTTGGAAAGAGAAAATTAAATTCAGTTTTTTTCATCTCATTTTGCAAAATTTCCCCATATCTGTAAAAACAGCGAGATGCAGACAAAATACAGGAAAGGCCAGTGCTTCTCATTTAGAGAGTGTTTTGGGGACTTCGGACCAAAGTCCATTTGGAAAACTTCCAGGTTTCACAGAGGTCACTCTGTTTTTAACAATATTGGGAGAACAGCAACTAACAAGAGTTTGACCTTGAAATTATGATTCCAAAGCACTTGACTTCAAGCTCTTTCACTTGCTAATGCTAAACATCTCACCCCAGGTGATAACATGTTTTTATGAGCAGAAACAAATCCTTCCCAAAAAAGTCCTGCACTTTAAAGACCCTTCTAGATATGTTGCTATGGATTGTACTGTCTGGAAGTCAAGACTGCAGCCTCTGTTTAACGTCACAGTTTCTGAAAGGCCGTGGACTTTTATAACAAAACATGAACAGGAAATAAAGGCTCCTGTCAGCCTTCTCTTGGAAGGGTTATTCCAAGGCAAAACAATCCTGACAGGTAAGCTTGAACCTTTTTACTGCATTACCCTACAGAACTACAGGGCCTGCTCATTAGCCAATAATATTGGACAAGTTCCCCCAAGATTTCTCAGCTTCATTTACAGCCCTGTCCACATTATTATGAGAAACTGACACAATTACAATTTTACAAATTCAGAATCAAGCACAAAATCGTGAAGTACTGTACGTCTCCATGCAGTCGAGAACCCCTGGTCTCACTACGGCCATGAGTGAGAATTTGCACGAGGCGGCGTGAAACGTGAAGCGGCCCTTCCTGCTCACTAGTCCCTGTAGTGACTAATGTAATGTAATGCACGAGCGAATAAGTACAGGTTGTGCTGCAAACATTTTACTGCAGAAATGTTCCCATGCGATGTGCATTCAGAACTAACAAGTAAGTCGTATTTGTCGGCAAAACCACCTCGAAGCCGAGAGCAATATTTCTATTGGACTAAAAGAGATGTATTCGCCAGCCTGCTTGTTCACAATGTCACAGGGCCGCTTCACTTCACCAGACGTTTTGTTGCCATGTTCTGAATCACAGAATATGGTGCTGCACATTACTCTGGAAATGTCTTCCATTTTATGATGCAAATTGGAGGTTTTACATGTTTTACGTTCAGTGCGGTTAGAAATGCACTTCAATGCTCATTCTTTCCGACCCCAAAATATACAAAGCAGCGCTGCAGTTCCCCTTTAACTCTTCCAACGGCCCCCTCGGAGTGAAGCAGTGAGATGAATGAGGCCGGAAAGGTCTACCTCTCACTACACCTTCATACTGCGCCCGTGACAAAAGCCCTTCAGCCTGGGCAGCCTGGCCTCTAGGAGAGCACTCCTCCTGCTTGATGTACGACACTGCAACACGAAAGAACAAGAGTTAATACAGACGCACCGAGGCGTGCGATCACTGTCACCGTAAATCCTAAGGAGGATTCACTGGCGACGGAAAAAATATGCCTCTTTTTTTCTGCCGCCATGATGAAACTAAAGAGTGCAACAGAATAACTATCTCCGATAAGTCTGTTAATTTCTTAGGCAAAAAGTTTTTGCTAGGGACACTTCTGCAGCATTCCCCCAGAGAATTATCCCACTCCTGCTCCTGCTCCAGCCGGGGTCCCCTCACTCACCTGGCTTGGAGGGGTCCTGTTGTCTTGGAAGGCCCAAGGAAATGGAGCCTACAGAGCTCTTAGCTGCCTCTTGACTGTACACAGTTTGGCTGTGAGAAGGCAAGTACGTTCCTGGAGTTCCCTGGAAAGGCAAGGCAAAAATAAACATACTGCAGCTGGGAATTAAATGTTATCTAGAACTACAAGTCTATTCTGACACTTCAGGTATGTTTCAGTTTTTGGATTAAAATAATTTGTTGTTTTTTTCCCGTTTTAAAAACCAGCATGTAAGGTAGATTTTTGCCATCTTAGAAACAACTTAAGCTAAAGAAAATGAATAAAAACGTTTTTTTGTAAAGTCCCTTTCTTACAACAATATCAACCTCGGGGCTGCAATGAGGGAAAGGGTGAGAGGAGCCGGACTGCACGAACGTGCCACGAAACCCCCTCGTCCGACCGGGGGGTTCCTAATGTTTCGGTCGGCATGTGTCTACACGAGGGAGGAGCCGTACAGAGACCAGCTCGGAAAACCGAGCCTCGCGATGAGGAAAAATCCCGACGAGCCCCCTCCCAGGCTCACCTGGGATATGGATCCCCCCATGATAAAGGATGGCTTGTCGGATGGTTTGGAAGACGGAATGAGGGGGGGAGGAGACGGAATGTTGGCAGGTCTTGTGGGTCTGGAAAATGTCACCCGGACTCCATCAGGGAGGCTCGGCAAGATCTGGTTCGGAGCAGGCTGGAGGACTGCACGGGAAAGACAAGGAGAAGGGGAAGACACAGTGAAACCGCAGAACAGAACAGTACTAAATCACACTTCTGCAAGCCTGCCTGGTAGGATCATTCACCCTAACACCCTTGTTTCCTGGCATCTTTTTATCTCAGATTACATTTCATTCATATCGCATTGCTGCTGTATCAAAAGTAAACGGTTTAAAGGCAATTAAGATTACTTATTATTTCTAATAATTTCTAAAAACTGGGTGGGGTCTTCACACATAAAAAAAATCAAGAGTACAATGCCTGGCACAAACATTTCATTAATAAAATTTATAATCTATATAAAATTTATAGTCTTTTTATAATCTTTTGCATAATTAGAAACCACAAAGCAAATCTTGAGCATGTAGGACTACAATATCAAACTGCCACTGTGCATTTGAACAAAGGGGAATCTTGAAGGCGCTATACAGCAGGAAACCAACATGCAGTTATTGGTGAGAAATGTGGCATTGGGCTACAATGAGAGGCTGCAGGAGGTCTCTGTTGATTTGTGACAAGCAGACAGAACTTTCATTGTCACTTCCTAGAACTGTAAATTATGAATGCTGTTCAAGCTATGCTTGAGAGGAATCTAGTACCATGTCATTTCTCTCGTCAAGCTGTAGAGCTGCCTCCAGTCCAGACTACTCCCACAGTGTGAAATATTGATATGGTTAAGTGGATACATCATGTGCATTATGTGGTTTTGTTCTAAGTTAGGTAACCTACAGATGAACTTTGGTCTCTGAGAAGTTCACTGAACATGATTATCCTATTATTGGAAATCTTGATTTTCTCTGACCAATGCATGAATTTAAGAATCCCCTGAAACCTGAAACAGGAAACATGTTTACTTCTCCTACAGGGGCTATGTTTTTGCCAATCCCTGCATTTGAGTATCAATAACCCATAGTTTCAATCCAAATGAGTTC
Source organism: Atractosteus spatula (assembly GCF_055471065.1). NCBI lineage: Eukaryota > Metazoa > Chordata > Actinopteri > Semionotiformes > Lepisosteidae > Atractosteus > Atractosteus spatula. Next base: position 4,155,665 of record NC_142732.1, on the reverse strand, counting down.
CTGCAGGATGTTCAGCTATGTAATTTATCCAACTATCTCTCACACAAACAATATGGACACCACTCGAGATACAGATCTGATTGCCTTTTTATGCAACGTGCAATCAGCAGTGTCACCTGAACAGGTTTAGGTAACCAATCTAGCAAAGATTTCACTGAATTGATCTTAAAGACAATCGCTGCTTATTCCCCTTTTTTCAAAATACAAACATGTGGCCTCTAAATTCCAACGTGATTACAGTGCAGAACACAAAGCAAGCATGGGACTTTCAATTAACAGGCACTCACACAACTCCCCCCACCAAAAAAAAACAACCAACATACACACCATGGATCAGTAATAATTACCACTAAAATAAAAGACAGATCATTAAAAGACAAAAATTAGATTCTGTAAAAATAGATGTTTTTTAAAAGCACCTGTGTGTTGAGGGAAGGAGTCAATGGCTCGGTCGTCATAGGGGAAGGGGTATCTGTGCCGAAGGTAGTTACCTGGTGGCACGCTGTAACGAGAGGCTTCGGGCTGTGGGGAGGCCTTGTTGAATTCCCTGGGGGAAAGCCTGTATGGGGACGCAGACCTGGCAGAGTTACCGTGAGACTGAGCATCCTGTTCCATTGACAGCTTCACCTCGTAAGGCATGTAGGCGAATGGCTTCCCTGCAGCAACACAAACCAGGTCCCATTATCAGCCTTGATCTCTTCCGGACAAGCACACGGAAACTGGAATCCTGACTGAGCACACCTGACGCGGGGATGCATTTCCGAGCGGGAGATGCTGCTCGGGATAGGGTAGAAAGAGGTTTTCGAACCCAGCAACATTATTCTTTTTCGAGCACAGAGGATAGTAACCCTTCCATTTCCATCTCGTAAACCATCAAAAAGGAAACCGATCTAGAACAGGACAGAGCCAGACGACAGGCCTTGGAACGCAGCACTTTGCAAACAGCAGGGCTGCACTGATGGTGTACAAAAAACCTGATGACCTTTTCTAAATATGAAAGAATTAAATCTCTCGGAGACGTCATCTCTCAAGTACCAGGAATACAAAATCCTACTAAGCATAAAAGAAAATGCCTGAAGGAATTAAGGTCTTGTAGGAAAGACGACAATGATTTTGCTCTGTGCCTTGGAAGGGGATATCAATTATGAATTCATATCTTTGGAAATTCAACAGACAGTTCTCTAAGCCTTGCAGACGAATAATATAAGGCCTGCTATAGAATGTTTCCACTTCTGCACCCTTAGATATTTCCTTTCAAGTCAATATCTAAGGAGTCACCCTATCCAGAGGGAATCGCGCTGAAGCCTTATGCTTGTGCGTAAAAAAACCCTGATCTCTTATCCTGTCTCCATGCATTTGGGGAAAATGGCAAAACCCAGGGCTGGAAGAGAAGAGCTCACCAGCGTCCCGGTCCAGAACAGAGGGGCTCTTGGTGCCGGTTCGGGGGCAGCTGGAGCTGCGCCTCTCCGGGTCCGCCTGGTCCTGGCGCTGCTTCTCCTCCTGGTGCGAGGCCTCGTGCACGGCCGCCGTGATCTGCTGCTGGTACATGGCCAGGCCGCTCAGCGGGGGGTTCACGGCGGCGCCGTAGGCAGGGGACACCTGCGTGGCACGGCACACTGTTAAAGGCGGGGGCTGCCAGAGAGCCGCACAATTCACAGCATAATCCACATGCCATCTCCCCCCACAGCACTTGTATGCCCCTGTAAATCCCAGCCTTTCTCACTAGGCTCTGAAAATGCCCTTCAGGGTGCACAAGGATAAGGAATTAACACAGATGTGTGCTTTTCTTCTCCATCTTTGTTATCTTCTCTGCACAGCCTGCTCATACTCATATGACATCTAAAATATAGAAGTTGAAGTTCGCACTTGAGTTTCATTTTTCTGCAGCACACTATCCTGGTACAGTATGCATTATTAGCTGTCAAAACTGTAAAAAAATCCATCCCATCTCTCCATAAAGGAGAAATCCCTCTAACATCACTGTTCGTTCTGTCGAACTGCCCGAGACGAGCAGTGTTTATTTTCACCTTGGGCTAGCACTGTGAACAGCAAAGAAAACACCACCCTCTTAAATGATTTCAGCAAAGCAGGTGATACAAAAAAAACGCTTAGAGTGCGAAGAATCAAAGCAGAAGGAACAAGGCCAAGTGCAGAATAACCCTCAGAAATGCAGAACAAAGAGATTTGAGAGAGAGACGGGCACCATTGTCAAAGCTTTCTTAAATGCAATCACCACACAAGCCCATGTTATATATTTAAGCATGCATTGTAACTCACATGATAAGTTGGTTGGTCTAAATAAGACATATTTTCACCCTTCTGACTGCTTCCATTTTTCTCCGCATGTGCATATCTGATAGTAAATGGGGGAGCAGTATAGTGACTGACCATGGGAGGGATCATGGCGGCTCGCTGCTGTAGCTGCTGCACGTTGAGGTGCCCTTGTTTGATGGCCGAAGACACCAGGACTGAGCCAGCGGGGCTGAGCAGAGACGGCCTGTCTAGAGCGAACATCCTGCAGAAGAGCGAGACATTTTAGAGTACAGTCAGACCGAGCCAACGATCCTGTTTTCCATGTTTATAAGAGTCCAGGACAAAAACAGAGAGAGAATGAGAGTAAACTCGGCTAAGCTGGCCACTGGGAATGAACAAAGCACTCTCCTCTGAAACTTCTTCTCCTTGTCAGGGGGAGACGGAAAACCTCGGTCCCTGACCAGAAGTACTTCACATTGCGAGCTTTGCTGCTTAGCTGCACGGTACTTATTATAATTTTCTTCTCATTTTTCCAGCATCAACACACTTGGCACAGACACAGGCAGCACATTTCAAATGAAGCACTGCTCCTGTCACAGGCCATGGCAATAGGCCCTCAATCTGTCTATAAGCTTGGCAGCTTCTGTAACCTTTAGCTTGAGGTTTATTTTTTTAAAGATTCTCCCTTAATTTGCTTGGAGTGGAGGCCTAACTGGTTTTTCTAAGAACTCTGGATTTCAGATCTGCACTACAGGGCCATTTAGATTGTGCAAACAGAAGTGAAACGTTTACAAAAATCGTTTCCAATAAGACTGTTGCTCCTCAGGCACAAATAATCTGCCCTTTCTAATCATAAAAAGGAAGCCCAATTCTCACAGTAGCGGGAGAGTAGAAAGTTAAGACGAGCTGCACCAAGATGTATCCTGAAATTAAAACTAAAACATGACATTTGGACAAAGCTAGTGTGATGAATTAGTGTTTGAAACTTTTAACCAAATTCATGTCCTCTTTTGTGATTAAAATTAAACACCCCCAAGCAAAAGGAAACTTGAAAAAGAAGAAACTAAACTGAACAGCCATAATTATCATCATTTTTTACTACTTTCAGTCTGGAATGATCATTTCCCTCAGTTTTTACACCTTTGAGCCGAGACTATAAATGTGTGTGTCACTCTTTACTTCCTTATTGTGTACTTTCTCCACCAAAATCAACGAATAAACATGATATTACCCAGAAGAAGAGACTATGCCCTTGTTCGGGTGGATTGTGAAGTAAAGATGTTACAGATGTGAGCCAGCCTTGTTTTTTGTTTTTGAAGCTAAAACATTTTTAAACATCTCATCTTCTAAATAACATGCCAAGTATTTTAACAGCCCATATGGCGCTCTTCTTAAGTGTTAAAAATGCACTGGCATAAGACAAACAGTGCTCTGCACAATCCATTTTACAGGTACCAGACACTGCTTCTTCCAAAACCAGCCTGCCTGCCGTCAGTCCTAATGCATTCTCCAGCTTTCACAGCTGGTTCCGCTGACACGGGTTTAACAATGAAATGCATGGCTTTCTGTGAAAATGTACATAGCAGGGGGCATGAATTCGCAAAAATTAAAATACCTCTATGTACAGGGGGAGCAGTGATTGAACTAGACTTCAGAAGAGCTTTAAACTTCCTGCGTTTTTTTTTCCTCCCCGCTTCAATGAAAATATTATTTGCGGATAATTTTAGCTGAGCTCTCTGGTGTTCTGACGCAATGCTTTTGAGGAGATTTAAATGCCATTTTTAAGTGCTTTGTGGTGAAGTAGAAAACTTCATGGAAAAGACAGGACAGACAGTAACTAGAAAGCGATCCAACAGCCAGCTGTGCACATTTGGCTGTAAGCCTAAAAGTCACTGATCAAAACATAGGAATGAGTACCAATCATGTAAAAAAGGCTATAATAGACACATATTGTGTAATTTGGGCTTATGTAAACATCAGTTTGGTTTTCAAGGAAACATTTCTACAAAAAGTGCACTTTCCTCAGAACATTATTCTACCAGGGGGATATTAAATAAGAGCTATGAAAGACTGTGCTTGCATCACTGTGGGACTAATGGTCTTGGCGAGGAAACGCATTCTCATTTCAAGTCATATCAGACCCTCGCCACCAGCCTTTCTACAAAATCCGTGCAGCAGTCACTGATCCGCGGAGTGTGTGCTGCAGGAGTAAGGCCAGGCACAGGGAACACATCCTCTGGTGTCTCCACGTGGCACACCCCCTCTCTTACACCCCTCTGTTTTGCACTGAACTGAAAACACTGCCACCACTCGCATTTTGCACACAGCTGCTATCTAACTGCTGGTTAAAATGATAGCTGCCACCCTGATCCTGTCTCCAAGAACTGAGATGACATAACACTGACGTAGAAAACGTCTCTTATGTCATTTGTCACACGCCAGTAAGCTTTTCATTGTACTCGGGCACACAGGACAATAAGCTTGGTTAGAGTGCAGCAGGAGGCTCGGCTCGGCTCACCTCTGCCTGTCAGGCTCAGCATCCACGTCCTCGTCCGCGCTGCAGGTAGCGCTGGAGTCGTCGGAGTGAGTGTCCGGCTGCGGCCCCCTCTGGGAGAGGCTCAGCCCCGTGTCCGGAGGCTCTCCTTTGTCCCGAGGCTTCTCATGGAAGTCCTTCCCCTTGGCGTCGGCCTCCACCTTCACCTGCACGTCGGCCACGGATTTAACCTCCACTTCCATCGGCTCGCTCTTGGTCTGCACCTGGGCCTCGTAGGCGCCGCCGGGCCGCTCGTCCTGGGCGCCCGGCTCGGCTGCCTCGGGGCTCTTCTCCTCCTTCACGCGGAGCTCGCCGTACCCCGCCTCCTGGGGCTTCGGAGTGCCGCCGGGGTGGGGCGCTCCCAGGGCCCCGGCCTGCTCGGCGGGCGGCTCGGCGCCGGCAAAGCCGGGCACGCTGGTGCTCTCAGCCGGCTGCTCGGGCGCTTTGCTGGACTCGGCTTGAGAAGGGGAGGGAGCACTCTCAGTGTCCGAGCTGTTCTCTGCACCTGAGACGAACGGAGAACAGAGCGACAGGCTGAAGTGAACAGGTCAAAACAGAGAATGAACAGACCTCTTCAGGTGATCACATGGCAGCGGGTGACTATGTAGAGCATGTATACAGGATTCTTCAAGGTTTCTTAGGGAAACTGCTTTCAAGACCGATGCTCCACAACTGTCAGCATGCCTTGGAGGATACATCACGCAACTGCAGCTCTTAGGTAACAAAACGCATGAAGCAAGGGCCGCAGCTAAGAGATGCATTACATTTAAAATAAAAATATAATTAAGCAGCAGGAAATATATGATAATATAACCTAAATGTACAACCCACACGCCTAGGGATCCCAACAACTTCAGGCAGCTGCAGAGTTCCTCTAGGTACAGTTTACAGCCACTAAGGCCCAACTAGACTTAATCATCATCATGCTCTCTATTCTTTTAAAACTTTCCCAAAGCAGCCAGGTTATGTGAAGGCCCACAGACACAAGACTGCACACTGCAGGCTCACAGAAAAGTTTGGGTTTCCTTGAAGAGCAGAAAGAGGTGCGCCCTCCTTTTCTAGACACAACAAAAAGCAAAGCTGGTAGCATAACACCCTGTTTATGTCATCCCATCACAAAACAACAACAGAAAGAGAACCTGGTATCTTATTTACACGTCCTGCACCCTGACAAGGCCAGAGACCCGTCACCACAAAAGTCTGTGAAAGCCTCACCTCCACTCCAGGTCATCAACTACAAGAGGAAGACAACCCCACTCTGAAGGCTCGGAGAATTATCAAACAAAACTGCCTGGTCAGCAGTAGGAAATTTGCTTTAGTCGATGTATGTTGTTTAAAAGAAGGCGTAACGAAAGCAGTAATCAAACACTAACAAATCTGTTGCAAGTATGTGGGCAATACACCAGCCACACGAAGGGATCGTTTGAATATATTCCAATTCAGCCTGGAGAGATGGGCCAACAGAGGTCAGAGGAGATGTTTTAAGTACAGAAAAGCTGTAAGTTATTGGTGTATGAAACAGTTCATTGGCAATAAAATATCACAGTCAAGAACTGCAGTATTAAAGTGCATTCAACTTGCTGACTATGTCAAAAAAAGACAATATTCACTCCATTACAACTAAGAACAAAAAAAAACAATCTGCACCACTAATATGTATGCGATTTAGTTTATTCCCGCAAGGCACAATAAATTCAGATCACTCCTCCAGAGACTATCACTGATCCCAGACGGCTCAGCAAAACCCACCCACAGCCACCTCAGAAACGACGTGTTAAACATATTCAAGGAGGAAAACAGCACCTGCCACCGGACTGCCATCCAAACACTGGAGTTTACTGGAGCTATTTTGTCTTTGCCATTAACCTTTTCTTTATATCATTCTCCAGCATACCATGTGCTGTTTTTTGGGAGACAGAAGGTGATGCACAGGGACAAAAGGAAAATCCATACGGATGCCACTGGCAGCTGTACAGCTGCGTTAACATCTGTCCTGCCGGGAGCTCGGAACTGACCTTCGCTGTCCTCGGGATTCTCCTCCTCGTTGGAGCCCTCATTCTCCTCGTCCTCTGGAGCCGAGATGGTCGAGGCCACACTCTCACTCTGTGACACGTCTCGATCTCCCCTGGAACGCCGCGCACCCTGCATGGGACCAGACACGCCGCTGGATTGGTCCTCCTTAGCACACGCCTGCCTGCACCCTCCAACAACCTCGCCACTCCTTCTGAGCGAGGAAACTTCTCAGCAGCATGGACTGACCTCTAACCAATTAGCTTTAATTAACACCAGGCTTCTTCATTTGATAACTTTCTTAATTCATTCTGGCGCTTCAGCCGAAAGGTAAAAAAGCCACATCAGTGAAGATAAATAAAAAATGTAACCCCGTTTTTTTAAATTTCGCTGTGCAAACACGGCACTTCAAAGGCCTGAGAACAGAAACCACCAAGTTCGAAGTAACGTAACCCACCCGTGTTTCACATGGCCACAGCAAGTAGCGCGGCCGCATCCGCCCGTACCTGCTTGTGCTGCTGGAGGAGATTATCCAGGTTGTGTCGTCTCTTGTAGTTGAAGTAGAAGTTCTTGCACTGGGCTTCGCTCTTGGTGCCCACCATCTTGGCAATGGCTGACCAGTTGCGTCCATGCTCCACTAACCCTGTGACCACAGCAGGCAGCTCTCAATGATGGGAGAACAGAGCAGGGAAGGCATGACTCAAGAAGGGACTGAAGAGAAACATCTTACCGCCCTATAACCTAGGGTACGTTCAGAAGCAACAACCCCCAGAAGAGCTGCCTTGATTTAGAAGGAAAAGGCAATACTGCCATTCAATAAAAAAAGTGAAATACATTCTGAAGCTGAGCCCGTTTCTTTCGCTCTCTTTATACAGTTAAATTGAGAATGTTATCCTTCACCAGTAAGGTGTGCTCAAACCTTTTCTCAGTCACTCTGAAACCTAGGGCTCAGCACCTCACAGTGCCTCTGGCGGGACTGGGTACCTCCCACCTCTCATCGTCTGCACTGAGCCCAGACCTTTTAACAAATAGCAGGAGTCTGCCAATGTTAATATGTAAATCAGCGAGGATGGTTTCAATAAACTTAAATCAAAGCTGTGCTGCAATTATTCAAGAGTCAAAGGGGATATTTAACTCGCTTACACTACCCTCTTCCTAAGACCCCCGTGCTAAATCCATGCAGGCCTAGATGAAATCCAGATTTAATTCAGACAATTATATTTTTAGAAACTCTTTTCTTAGAATCAATGGACTTGCAAAAATAAGAAGTTCTTTGAGCTGTCAACTGCAAAAAAGGTAAAAGTTAAAGCACTGTGTCAGTAATACTGCACAAATAATAAATTAGCTGCCGGGTACTAGGGAACTTGCCTTAAGAAATTCTCTTGTTCTCCTTAATTGCAATGTCATCCTAACAACTCCTAAATATTTAGGAGTGATGATATTTAGGCATGTTAGTGCAGTTCTGAGCTCCACTCACTCTTTCATATCCTCCAACTTCATAAGTCATTTATATTTACAGTTTTTGTCACAGCCACCCTAGAGTTTACAGTAGGGTGTCAGCCAATTTGAAAAGGTAATGTATACAGTACGCCTCAGTTTCAGAAGCATTTTTTTAGATGATCATCCACAATGACCTCAGTATAATCTCATTCAGCTAGTGAAGCATCTATACCATAAACAGTGGGAACTTAACGTCCTCATAACCTCCACCTACGTGTAACTGGCTCAATGACATTAATTACAAGGCAGGAAAACACTAACCCTTCTTTGACCCCACTCCTGCTGTAAAACTAACATTAACAAAGTCTCTGTAACACAGACCAGATCACTTTGGCCACGTCTGCACATTTATCTTTCCACAGGTAGGCTTCTGTGTAGTGAAAAGGGTGGCTCAAAATGTCAAGACGAAAAATCCCTCTATACTGTCTTAAACAATGAAATCACAAAAATCCAGATTTTGTATCAGTCTGATAAGACTATCAGAACAATTTATTCTAATAGTTGATGTGGGCAGCTTTCACAGAAAACAGTCAGGAGCTCCCCAATTCATAGTTTAAGACCTTTCCATACTACCAAGACCATATTCAAGACCTTACATATTGTTCAAGACTGCACTTAAGGAAGAGTAGGTGAAACGTTCGTGTTCAAGTGGCAGTTTAAGGTCTTTCATGTCTACTATGTGAAAAGGCTTAAATTCACCAAAACCAATGAGGAAGAAACCAGCCCGAAATCTTCACGCAATTCTCAATGATACAGTAGCTAAAAAAATAGAGGTTTTCACAAAATGGGGAACAAAAAGGTAACTTCTACAACAAGTATGCATGCAGTTTAGATATATTTAACCACAACAAAATATATTTTGCATGATGATACATCTTCAACAATTTTCAAAAAACAAAAGTCTTCATCTGGTGCATTTTATCTTCATTTGACAAAGACAAATGTATTTAGATAGTACTTCATGCTTCAGATTAACAAAAGTAAAAAACTATTATCATAAAAAGAACAGTTATGTTTAGCATACTGAAGTCAAAAATTCTAAAATCTATTTTAAAACTAATTTAAAGAGTAATTCTAGCCTGAATGCATACAAAGTCTTCCAAATGCAGTGCACACATCAGCCCAACAACACTCTGGTCATTATTTTTCAGCTTTGCACAATGAGGAAGTAACAAAGTGTTTCCCTAAATAATAGATGAAAATCTTTTAGGGGAGCCAAAACTATCAAACTCCATTATCTCGAAACAGGCCTGAGAGGACCGGTGCCCCACAGAAAGACAGTGTGCACAGAGAGGGCGAGAGCTGAGGCGCTGAGAAAAAGAACGAGACAGAACCGAAAGGCGAGAAGTCCTCCTCCAATTCCGCACAGGATCAAAGGGGTAAAAAGCAATGAAATCCTACCCTTTTTGGCTACTTCCATTTCTTCCTCGGTCCAGCGCGATGTCTCCCCAGACTCCGCAGTGCCTGCAATCACAGCAGCCAGCCCATCAGACAGAGCGGAGGTCTTGCTCGGTCTCTTTCGCGCGTCTTACAATCTAATAATCTGTTTACATTCAGGGCTGCTCAGGCCATACCCCCCAGAGGCAGGGGGGCCCCATCAGCTGCTGGCTCTCTGAATCCACAAGGAGACGAGTATTTTCTTGTCCAGTGAGGACAGGGACAGCGAGAGGCTCTTAAGGCTTCTTTTGCCTCTTCAACAAAATATAGCTACAGTTGTACGTTTTTTCAGGACTTCCTCTATTGCACGTCACAAAACCATTCGGCTCCTGATGAGCCACAGTCCTCAGAAAGCGATTTAGAAAGCACAAAGGTTCAGAAGTTTAAGTGCACGCAGAACCTATTCAGGCTTTGGGCTCTCCTTGAAACCTTGTAAACAGAGCACAAATATAGCTTGAAATCACCCTTGACATTTCTGTTTTTAAACACAAAGTCCTGGAAGGCCTATTTGGGCATTCAGGAACCTTCATTGAAAATCCATAAAAAAAAAGGGGGACAGGTACTTTGAAAACTCCAGTCCTTGAAACTGAAGAGGCACGACTGAACACTTTCTTGCAACAAATCAATATACTCCTTCTTCTTCAGTGGTTGAAAATAAATATGTTAAACCTATGAGAAAAAAAGTTAAATACTCAATAATCAAGCATTCAACCTTATAACATACAAATGCATCCCGTCAGAAACCCCACATATCAGTATTAACCACAAGGACAGCTGATCGAATCATACATTTGGAAAAAGCAGATTCTCAAGTGAGCAAGTCAATTTTGAAATCGGTACACTAAATAAACTTACTACACCTTTTTATACAAAAAGTATTAAAACACAAAATGTAGATATTCGAGATTAAGTTTAGAGGTGACCACCTTATGTTACTGATCTCCAGTGTTAAGTAAATTAAATATCTCATTGCAAGTGGTATTACGTAATGTAGAATTAGCTATACTGTTTAATACACTGGATTCATAACAGAAACTCGTATTTACTATGAAATGAAAATTAAACTTTAAAGAAAGCTGCTCTGTTGGAAGTAGGCCTTCAACCAAATGAACTCACCTGCTCAAGTGACGATTCAGGAATCATACACAGAATTCCATAAATCCCAAAGCCCTAGAGCCCGAGGAGTTTAAATTAGGGTGCCCTTGGGTCACTTTGCAGGATCATGTCGTGCATTCAGAAAACTCTGCTTTATTGAAGAGATTGATCTAAAGCAATCACGGATCAGCATGCCTAGACAAAATGGGACGAGGGAGGAACCAGCTGCAAGGTCACTCCTGCCTGATCTTCTCAAGAGAAAAACCAAAAGGTGGCAAGTGTACACAGAGGGAGAAAGAAGCCCATCTGTGCAAACGATTGCAATATTGTTTTGTAAACAAGGAAATGTGATGACGGGGTAGTCTGATTCCTAAATGCCAATGAATACACTAAAACAATTCAACCATGTGCGAATCGTGAAGTACGAATGCAGTTTTGAGCAGCAGAATGTGCATCTCAGTGAGTTCACAATGTAAAATAAAGGCAATTTCTTATCCATGTGAACCCTTAAACTATTTTTGTTGAATATATTTTTTTTCAGTGCTCTAAAATGTAAAGTGCTAAGGGGGTTGTGAGCCTGAAAGAACCTGCCCAGCCATGTAGTGGAAGCCGATAGTTTATAATCTTTTAAGAATCATCCAGAAAAGATCCTCACATTAATTAGCTTCTTAAAGTAAAAAAAAAACCAAGAAAACGAGAGGAGCTGCATGTTTTTCCCCTTGTTTGCAAATTTTACGTTCTTATGTACATGTAAAAATCACCTTTAAAATTATTTTTGGCACAGAAAAAGTTATTGGAAGCGCAGAGCACAATCTTACGCATGAAAGTCCATAAACGTGAAAGCCAATTCTGAACTATCATAAAACAGCATGACAGCTGAGAAGCACAAACGTGGGAAACTGGAAGTTGTGAACATGCAAACCGCATGTGGTACCTTATCTGTTACACTGTTAGGACGAGAGATTCAGAAAGTGATAAGAAAACCACAAAGTCTCAGGCCACCAGGGGGAGCCACTCAGTAGAGCACCAATGTAAAAACATTGCAAAGAGAATTCTATGGGAAGAATAGAGCAGAAAATAGGACATTTGACACAGTGGGAGTTGGCCGTTCATCAAGCTCAAGCTTTCACCTGTTATCCTTGATAAATCTGTAAGAAAACATGATGTGACTTCTGTGCTTACCATGTCTGCTACCATATAAGAAATAAAAACTCAAACTTAACCCTGAATGTTATTAGCAATTTTCTAAAGTGTTCGCGTTACAGCCAATTCATATTTAGCATTTTCTCCATTCGTATTTCCCCAATTCCAATAAGAGGCACCGCATGTTGAATCCAGACTGATTGATCCTGAGTGCGCTGTCTTTTTGCACCGTTATCCCCTACCCATGAGAAACACAGATCGCAAAGTCGTTTGCAAAAGCACAGCCACCCGATACAATCAGGACTGAAGACATTTCACTCCTGCGGTGCTACAGTATTTCGACAGTTTCTTCCGCAATGACATCAGCAAAAGGCTCCTGTGAGCTGGGAGACGCTTCCGGAGTACTGACAAGCACTAATACTTGTCCAGGTTATTGGACAGATGCAATAATATCACGCAACAGGTGTACAGGGCATCTTTTTCTGGTTTGGTCCAGTTTTAGTCAATAGTTTTATCATAGTTCTTATCGACGTGTAACCTGATATTTATCCCTGCTTCCTTGTGAACGGTCAACGCCTCTGTGCACTAAAACATACCAGGAGACATGACCCCGTCGCACCTGCTGGAGACCGGACCACAACTGCTGGAACGAGCAACACCATTAAACCATTATCGCCAAGCCCAGAAAGAACACATAACAGGGAAGCAATCTGTTTCACCTGTACGAAACTTGAAAGTAAAATCAACCCCCCAACATGTTTCAACTATTTGTAACGTGATAAAAAAAAACCAAAAGTTGGTCTAAAGTGCGCTCACCTCTGTGTGCTTGCATTTCCATGGTTACCAGGCTGCCTTTGGCCTGGTCCCGGCTGCTCTTCGGTGCTGCCTCTGCTTTCGGCGGCTGAGCAGGCTCCTGTGGTGCTGATAAGGGGGGGGGGGGAAATCAACAGGAGGTTACCGACAATCCAGACTTCTACACCCATTCTTATTCCAAGGCACAGCAGCAGCAATATGCTGCTGACTCCCCTCTGCCCCTGTGCCGCGGCGGAGATGAAGGCGGATGCCTCGAGTTTCCAGGAGACGCACGTGGCTCAGTCCGCCGCCCTTCCTGACGGCAGCACCGTACCCTGCCCGCCCCTGCCTCGGCCTCCTGCGCTCACGTAGGAAAACTCCGACCCCACACCCTGGTGCCCGGGGGGGCCGAGCGAGCGAGTGGCGGGGTGTTCGGGGGGCTCACCGGGCTCCGCGGGGGCAGGCGGGGGCACGGGGCCTTCCTCAGCTGCCACAGCGGCTGCCTCGTTGGCCATGGAGCGGGTGATCCTGCCCTTGCGCCGGCCCTGGCTGTTGGCGGTCTTCCTGCCGCGCGGCGTGGCTTGCTCTTTGCCTTCCTCGTCCTCTCCGCCGCCTTCGCACTTGTCTCTGTCTTTGCCGATGTCCCTGAAACGGAGCCAGGCGGGGACAATGAGCAGCGTACACGACGGAGGGTCTGCCGTCTCAGGCTGTTCCTCTTCGCCATCCACTTCCTCACCACTTGATCCCGGGCGGAGTCTGTCCCGGAAAGGAACAGGCACACACGGACAGGATACACCCTGGACTGGACGTCTGTCCATCACATGGCACACATGGACACACTCACACCAGGGCCAGTTTTCCCATAAGCCAAGTAGCCTACCAGCATGTCTGTGGGAACACACCAGCACTGTGGGAAGAAACCGGAGCACCCAGAGGTAACCCAAGCAACATACAGACTCCACACCAATAGCACTCCAGGAACTGAACCCACGGCCCCAGAGCTGTGCCACTGTGCTGCCCCTCAACTCTGTATCATGTTTAGATTTTTTCTAAACAGAAATCCAGTGGAAAGCTGTCTTTTTTTCTAAGGGGACGGCAAAGTAGATTTCTTTCTGCTGCGCAGCAGGTTCGCTCGGTGTCAAACGTGCGATCGGCACCCCAGCTGCGATACTCAGTGCAGTTTGATAACCACGGTGCAGCCGGCAGTCAAGTGTTCGGTTCTCCCAAAGGAAGAGAAGCGCTGCAAACAAACATCTGCACAACCAGCTATTTTAAGGACTGAACAACTGCTGAGAGGGGCGAGAGCTGGGGGATTAACACTTCATCCAGCACAAACCAGTCAAGCAGCAATATTCACAGAATGGCTCAGGTCATCTATAATAGAGATGTTAAAAACAATCCATCTCCTTCTTAGTGATGGAGAGAAACAGTAGACCCAGAGCGGAAGGACGTAACAGTGCTGTGAGTGTGTACTGGGTACCACAGTATAAAAGACCAAAAATCAGTACGTCTGCTGATTTTTTCCTACTTCAGTGCTTCTTTAGTTAAATTGACTGAAGATGGATTTATATGGCAAATGAAATGTGAGCACCATTTACGAAACAATTGAAACCCAAGTTTGAGTATCATATGTATTGTGGCCAGACAATGCCTGTGATTTTTTTTAATAGTACAATTTGCTGCTCTTTTATAAAGCAAATCAATCCTTAATATTAAGGCTCTGGAATTTCTGTCACTACTACTGAACTTGCCATAACTCACAGCTTCATTCCTGCCACTAAACAGCACTGAGCAGTGTGTCCAACCTGCGGCTGACACAGAAGAGGGTTTCAGCTTGTAGGCTGACACATGGCCAGCCCTCTCCAGCGCTGCCAGCAGTTACGCACTCAAACGCAGGGACGCGTGGAGAAACACTCACTTCGATTCCTCTTTCTCATCTTTCTCCTCCTCTTCCTTCTTCTCCTCGTCCTCTTTTTTCTCCGCCTTGTCCTCCTCTGTCTTTTCTTCTGCCTTTTCTTCTTGAGAAGGACGTGTTATCTGTTGCTGAGAAGAAGCACACAGCCTCTGTTACAAGGGGAGGGCGAGCAGAGCCTGAAACACGCACACACAAAACGCCGCTGAGATTCTTCTGCCCAAGTGAAGAGGGGTTGCAAGACATGCTTTCACAGACTCAAAAAGGGGAAAGGTTTTCCCCGACTTGATTTAAGATCAGTTCACAAATTAGAAATACGTTTACAAATAATAAGCGTTTTGTGCAATTATCAATCTGTTTTTAGATTTTACAAAAAAGTGCATCTAAAGAGCTCAAGAGACTATGTTCTCATCAATGACACGGCATGCGCCATGGCAGTTTTTTTGTCTTTACTGTCGGACACGACCCTCTTTTGACCCAGATTCAGAAGTAAAAGACAACGTGGCCTGTTTTATGTTGTTATTTCTGGCTGCTCAGTATCGCATAGTATCACATCGCACAGATTACTTAGTGGCGCTTAAATTCCTCTTCAATGACTTCCCAGCATGAAGATCTCCAAATAACCTTTTTAGGAAGCATAAAGGTTAACGATTTGCTTTTCCTTTGGGGGAAAAAAAGAAAGATGGCCAATGTGTTTTAATTTCAAGAACTTTCCAGATGGCTTCACAACCTAGGATATGAACAACTACAGTGTTTATTTAATGTGTTATTTTGCAGGTTTTACTTAACACTGATTTTATGGAAATAGTGTAACACAAATGGAACATATATCATACATAACCATACGCAATTTACTGTTACAAACTTCACCTTTTGACATGCCTAATTGGCCATACTGACAGTCAACAATATGGCATCTTAATTCAGATTTCAGTCCATAATCACATACCTCTATAATCAAATTTCATATCTGTTCAGATATACATAAAAATAGTGATAATGTTCAGCAAACATTTTCTATGGGTTAAAAACAATAACACACATACAATATTCAAAATGGCTTCTAACCTAATGGAATGGTTGCATGTAAACCCCATTAATGCACAAAGAGAATCGGAAAGTCTAAACTCCGGGATTGACTTCCATACCAGGTACACAAATTCACACGCTAAAACCCCAACAGGCCTTTGCCTCCAGATGTCAAGTCAAAATATGAAACTGGCCTACCTGCTATTGAGTACTGCAATTGACTACAACTTCAGGAAGGGAAAGATCTGATGTCACTTCCTGATTGTAAACTAGAAGGTATTCAAAATTTAAGCACATCACACAAATGTGCCTCACTGATGGGGGAAGCACAGACAGATCTAAGTTGTTTATAAAATGGGAGAAGGTGTACATTTATATAGGTACAGCACATACAATATTACCATAAAACAATTACAGAACAATGATCGATATCGCTGAGGTTTTCTCCCTTGTCACCATGCAATCTAAGTATTTATATTCAATAACTTGGTAGTTTGGCAGTCTGTCAGCTCACATTCCACTTGTTCGGATTTCATTTTAAGGACATCTTGTACTTTCAAATATTTTTTTTCCTGCTAAAACACAGGGATAGCAATAGATTGCTGCTGTTCATTCAATTAGGAGAAGGCCGATTTGAGTGCTAGTGGTAAATGCAGACGTAGTAATAGAGGCAGATGCCATTAGTCATGTCTGGCTAGTGAGGTTTTTGTTTCTCATATATCAGCCAATAAACCTACACAAAAGCTGCTGTACAGATGGTTCCAAACTTTCGTTTTTGGTCTTCATCAGAGAGCAACAGCAGGGAAAAAATCTAACAGCTCACTCAGCCTTAGCAATGCACTCAGATATATGGTAAACTGAGTTATACAGGAAAGTGTTCAAGACTTGTGGAAGATTCAATTCCACATGTGCTTAAACAAAGTTAACAGATTTTGCAACAATATCCAACAAAAAACATGTCTATGAGCTTCTGTAGGAAATGTCAAGAAAAGATTATTCATGCCCAACAGATTACATAAAGCCCTGTGACGTTTTAACCATGTCATGAGCATGGTTAAATACGCGACAGCCACAATAACTAAATCTTTGCTCTAACAGCTCACCCAGAGACTCCCAAACTTAAAAACACACACATACACACTTCAGCAGTATACAACCTCTGTGTCTG
Source organism: Atractosteus spatula (assembly GCF_055471065.1). Lineage (NCBI taxonomy): Eukaryota > Metazoa > Chordata > Actinopteri > Semionotiformes > Lepisosteidae > Atractosteus > Atractosteus spatula. The sequence continues at coordinate 4,138,793 of NC_142732.1, read as the reverse complement.
AGGATTGAGCAGGCAGAAACTCCCCAACCATCAAGAATAATTAACCCCCAGGTCACAGGCTATAAGGTTAATACTCCTGAGGGGAACAACACAACATAGAGCTGCCTTGTTCTACAAATTTAATTCTACCCATCACAGAACTGGCCTTTGCTCGTGGTATCTCCAACAACATAATATTTTGATTAACTTTATGGTGAAATTGAATATAACAGCTGTATGCAGACTAGCTGTTTCATTGTGCTTACTTGCTGCCTTCAAAGCTCTATACACATTGCTCCTCGTTTAGTCTGCTATGCATTGCAGATGTTCTTAGGTCTGGAAATAAACCACCCTTAACACTTCACTTTTCCACTGGGAGGTCAAAATGAATAAACAGTAAATGGAATATGAAGTAAATCCTAGCGCTCTCTACATAGACAAAATAGAGCTCGACACCAAAAATGGGGGAGAAGGGGGCTAATTAAACAAGAAGAGGCATCTGACCACTCTGCCAGCTTGATCACCAGCAAGACCTAACTAAGCCGTAACAAATGTGCTCATCGAAGGTGCAAAAGGGAAGGAAATGCAAAAAAAAAAATCAAAAACTCACTCGACCACAATTAAGTTTAATGTTTAATTACATATCAGTTCTGAATTCAATTGGGAGCTCTTGTTCATGTGTCATGGAGCATCAGATGTTGAACAAGATTCACCAGTGGCAGTGAATCATCGTCAGCGCAGGTGGGGTTCGTGGGATTTCTGCAGCGCGCCCCCCCTTGGCATCGAGGAGGGGAATGCTGGCAGATGCCTGCCTGCGAAATTCAAAACGGAAGACAGACCAGCTGCCGTTCGAGTGGGGGGGGGCAGAAAAAAAAGCTGCTTGTGCTATAAGAAAAAAAATCATCATCATCATCATCACCAGCAGCAGCAGCAGCGCTTACGTCTGAAGAACTCTTTACGGCGCTCTGCAAAAAACCCCGGGCTCACTTGTGCCAAGGCAAACAGCCCATGCTGTTACCAGATGGAAGGAGAAAAACGAAGCCAAACTGTGAGGGAAAGAGTCGGAGAGACGGAGGGAGCAGAGGTCTGGCCAAACAGCCCGGCCTCACCCACCCACCGCCGATGGAGCTGGGCACAGGCCCACGCGCCTTCGGAAAAACCAGGCGTCGAGACCTGCAGCTGCCTGCCGCGGGCACCTTAACCGTCAACATGGACAAAAACACAATGGCAGCTCTAACACTTTCCAGACAAACACGTCGATGTCTCATAAATAAAAGGTCGACGAACCCACGTTGCTGTTTTGAGGGTAGCAAGACATACAGTTCTGCACTATAAACCAGTACAATAAGTGTTTTTCCTGAGATTCCTTATTTCCCCTCCCTGTGCAGCAAACACTGCATTATCGGCTTCAGGGCACCGTTTCAATTTTAAGTTACAAAACAAAATATCTGAGTTGTCCAGAAAGTGGTTTAATGACTAAAGTTCGCTGTAGAAAATGCCATGGTTTATGAATGCTTTTAACAAAGACTAGAGTGTAACACAATTGGAAAGCTACACTATATCCTGGGTATAGCAAATTCAATGTCTATATCTGCACTGGCAGGGGACACCTTATCATTGAGCATGGGGGTGCAGCATTCTTACTTTTTAACCATGGTCTTCTCCCAGTAGATTCTCTTTCAAGACTGCAAGGCACGACTGTTGGGTGAAATTTAAGTTTAAATGAAGTTTCTTTTGAATACAGAATAGTGATTTTTTTTGCCGTGCAGTTGTAAAGATTCAATTCAACATATAGTGCGGAAACACCAGCTTGATGGCAATGCATTATTGCACAGAGTGTAATCCCGCTGAATTCAGCACTGAACCAGTGACATCATCAAAATACACTTGTCTGCTACCAAGTGTGAAATAAATGACTTCTGCAAGACTGAGGTAAGAAAATGGAAATGCAAGCTTCCTCAAGAAGAACCAGCATTTACCTCACTCAATGACAATATTGTGCATTTTGTAAGGGCTATCAAACACTACAGTAAATCATGGTACTATTTTAAGCCAGTGCAGTAAAGTAAATCATAAAGTACCCCAGGAGGGTACAATGCAAGCAAGATAAATGGTAAAAAAATACGCAAAATTTCAATGCACAATTTTCCTAAGGGTGTCAACTCAGAAAAAAAGATATTGGAAAATACTGCAGTAAGCCAATGCTGGAAAACAACTTTCTGCAAACTGTTGCATAAATCCCTTGCCGACTCCCAGTGAAGGTGCCGGGTAATGAATTCGGTATGTACCTTAGAGGGGTCTCCCATCCTGAAATTAACTAGCCTTGCCGTGAGTTCATCGCAAGGTTGTAGGGAAGAATGGGCAAGACCACACTATGAGCCAGCCAGTCCTTGCGAATGTGCATTTACTGCAAGGAGGTTAACAGCCTCTCCTAGGAAACACGACAGACTGAGAACAAAGCTGAAACAAGACGGTGGGCAGATGAATGAATTAAGACCAATAGCCAGTGGCTCAGCGGTTAGCATTGCTGCCAACCCACCACAGGTCTGGGTCCCGGGGTCAGTGTCCGACCTGGGGTGCCGGCTGTGTGGAGTCTGTATGTCTCCTCCAGATGCTCGGGCCCCACCATCCATTTGCAATGATTGATAGTGGAGAATCGCCTCATTTGGAAAGTTTTTTTTCTTTATTTGATGATAGCTTGATATTTTGTTAGCACGTGTACTTATTGTGAGTTGTTTTTTATTTGAAATAAAGTTTATTTTGAAAGAAGAAAAAAAGACAGTGATGGGAAAATTGGCTTCTGGGAAAATGTGGCCTGCTATAAGTCTGCGCATGTCTGTTTGTGCCCCATGATGGGCGTCCCATCCAGGGTGTACCCCACCTTTCCTTGCCAGGATAGGTTCCAACTCCCCTGCGACCCGGAACTGGATAAAGCAGTTAGAAAATGGATTGGTCAGTGGAAAAATGTAGATAATGCCAAACGCTTTTGTCCAGTAGGCACTTAACCATGTAAAGTACTTTGAAGTTGCAGAATGTATACCTATTAAGTAAATTTGTCTTGCAAAAAAAGAACGAGCGATTTATACAACTTGAAACCTATGAAGTCCTGTCTTGAAAAAAAAGCTGTCTATTAATAGATAGGGACATGAGACAGATTAAAAAGGCTGCTATTTCAAAAGTCTTCAGTCTTTTTATCCACATCAAAGCATCTGAACAAAGCAGACATTTATACGGTACATTTTTGCCGGGTTGTAGGTCACATTGTCACATTCCTAGAATTGCATCAGAACTGAGCAACGGGAAGATGATCAAATGTATTAATCTAACGATCCATTTCGCTGTCCTGCCACAGGCCTGTCGTCCCAGCCAAGGAGCAGATAGGTTAATCAGATCCGCTTTGCTGGTTAAGAATAATTGCAAGTGACAACACAACTGGTAGAGAAACCTACACTCTCAAAGGTAAAAGGTTACAGCACGCTGTGATGATTAGATGACATGCAACCTTTGCGATCCTTTCATTCTAAGAAAAGTGCTCCTATGCAAAAAATCTGCTTCATCCATATTCATCCATTTGTATTTCTCATTTCAACAACAAACATACCTCCTGGTCTCTAATAGAAAGTTTAAAAAATTGAAGCTGCATGTTTTAAATAAACTAGATACACCTAATTCCACTGGAGAAAAACAGGCAGCTGAAAAAGAATGCCTTACAAAACACTGATGCAATTTGCACGAAATGATTTCAAAAAGGCCATTTTGATTCCTCACTAAAGACCAACGTAAAAAGTAATATCCAGAAACTTTATTTCTAACTCTTCCACACAGAGATCTACTGAGTCTCTTTCTCAACTCGTGTGCATGTGTTTACTCGGAGATCCACAGACCAAACTCCTGTACAGCTCCCACCTCGCAGGCCAAGACTAAGAGCAGGAATGGGTTAAAGCACAAGGAAACTTCTGCGAAGGAAAGGGCCCTGAACTTTAGCCTACTGAGTTTAGCTGAGGCACGCCAGTTACACGGCGACAAGCAGTCATCATCTCACCCTGGTGGTAAATTTAAACCACGAAGCACAAGCAAGAGACTTGCACTGGGAGAGAGGTGCTGAAATACTGCAATCTTGCTTCAGCAGAGATATTCAGGAAGCCAGAGACAGAAAGAAAGATAATCAAACAGTAGCCAGTCTCAGCCAATAAACATACCTGCAAACTCATCTGTTGGTATCAAAGCCCTTTGCCCCTGACCACCACAAACTATCCGCAGTGGGTGTCAGGCTTGGACCAGAGGAAGAGCTGGAAAGGACAGGAGAGCTCCATCGCTGAGCTCCTTAGAAGGGCTGCCTGACCCAGCGCCGTGCATATTCCAGGAAATTGTGTCATCCTGCCGTTTAAGCTGCCTGAAGAATCGCCCATCTCACATGCACACTCTAATCTATCAGGGGTCACTCAAGGTAATCCCCGCCGAGCGCAGCCTTTGATTGGCATTCACAGCAGCGCAGCAAGTTTTCTGGTCTCGTCAGATCCCTGGGCCGTACCACCCGCGCCAGCGCGGAGAGGGGTGGCCGCGTTGCTGGAGAAAGAGCACAGCTAATCCAAGCTGTCAGAGCAGACTGTGGCGATTTTTTTTCTTCCTTTCCGCTACTCCACATTCTGCTTGCTCTCTCTCTCTCAGAAGCACTGCCTACTCACTGTGTCAGTCTCCAGGGGATTTCAGCAAGTACAAGTACAAAGGCCCTGCCGACTGCCTCTTTGAGAAACCGCTATGTGCCAAGTCAGTATACGGAGCACGCAGGGCTTGTGCAAAGCAGGGAAACCCTAAAAAGGGTTTATTTTCCTTTCGTGTTTTTGACCCCCACCCTCCTTCCGAAGCCTGAAGGTTTGAACACTTCTTGTTTACCCACACAAGTTCTCTGCTTTTTACACTTCTTGTGTTTCACTGTCTGCATCAAACAGCGGGCTTAAGGTTTTTACACAACTGGTTGTGTAATGAATTGGTTGTGATGACATCCTTACTTACGATTTAGAACGGAGTACCACGTAGAAGGAATTTTATGTAATAGCAATAAAACTTCCACTAGTCATTTCGGGTGAACAGGCCAGGACTGTCATATTGTTAGGTGACTTAATTCTAAACCAGTCTCAGAAAACTAGAAACATGACGTTTTCAGTCTCATTCCTAGAGCTTTTCCTTCCCCAATTTTCTCATAAACCAGAAAGGTGCTGATTGGCCTTTTTGTCCATACTGTGCACACCTACAATTTGGAGAGCTTCCTTGCAATGTTAAGTCGCAAGTCATTTTCTTAAAAGTGCTACACTGGCCCTTGTACAGCTAGATAATCCAGGACAGATGGATGTTGTTTTATTTTCCCAAATTAATTCAGCATTGTCATTTATTTTTCCCCTTCTCTATGCTTCAGACTAAGAAGAGGAGTCCTGTACCAGCCCAGGAGAAAAATAACTCCTTCGATACCAGCACTCTCCTGCCACTGGCAGGCTGGCTCACCGAGTTGCAGTTACACCAGAGAAGCGAGCGAGGAGATAAGCATAACGTGGCGTGATCAACATGGAAATAAATCACGCACAAGTACGAATTTGATTTCACGGCTTCGGATCTGCTTGCCTGTTGAAGGTCTAGTCTTTTAGCCTCTAGGATTACCGTTTACAGGTTCTTTTAGGCAAGGGCAGGATTGTGCAAAAACAAACTACAGACACAACAAAAGGAAACGAAGCTAGAAGAAGATACAAGCAGAAAAGTCTTAGAAGATTATGCTGACACACCGTTTACATCTTCTACACAATGCAAGGAAACATTTAAAATGTTAGTATATATAATTAAAATTTCAAATTAACTATTCAGTAAAACCGAATATTGCACTAGAAAGCCCTCTAGTAGAATATTGTGTACAATTCTGGCCCAGCAATGCTGCTGAAGGCAATAACCAGGCTCCTTTCCAGAAAAGCAGCCGGGTGAGATCTTTGGATCAATCAGACAGACGGGCAAAATGCCCTCCTGTTGCTTGTAGCCTTTCTTATGTTCTCCTGTTTTTCAGTGCTCCTCACTTGACTCATGCGGTTCTCACCAGCAGCAGTCTTTCAGCCTGGCGTATGTGAAGTTACATTATTGTTACACAAAGAACCTTCCTTTCATAATGGCAAACAGTCACAATCGCAACATCCACATGGAAAATAATTTTAAATAAAGTTTAAGAGGATGAATAAAATATTCTAGTCTTTCTGCTCCAGGCCTGGTCTAGAATGCTGTTTTTTTTATTAAACTGTAGAACAAAAACAATCTGAAGGAAAATCTACTTTAACCTTCTGTTGTGCATCGATAACAATATTCACCTTACTGGATTTCTCTAAATGAAATCTTCTTGGAATTTGTTAAAATATTTATTTCATTCATTGAGAAGAAACCCCATCAAATTTGATAATTTTATTCCAATTATCTTCTACATGCTTACACCAGCAATGTAGATAAATAGAACAGTGCACAACTACAATATGATTCCATGTTTTAAATAACAGCATACTTTCCTTCTTTACACGCACACAACCATTCTCTTTTATCTCATAATATAAAATTACAATGGTACGATATTATAACACCGTACGACAAAAGCAATTTTGCTCTGGATTCATAAATGCATCTTCCTCTGAATTCTTCTTCGGTTTTGAGTGTCGAGAATGTGAAACCCTCTTGCTACACCAGCTCGTTGCATGCTGTGCTATGCTTGGCCTGCTCTCGAAGCAGCAGGCAAAAAGAACAGTGACCACACCCACAGCCTTCTTCAGCCCTCAGCTAGACCCCGGCACGTTGTGGGGCTCGAGTCCCACAGATTTCCCACTTCAGAAACAAGTATGGCCTCCGAGATGCACGTCTTCTGAAATTTGCATTGCCAAGTCATGTGGCTCGGTTGGTGACCCCAGCAGGCAAAAATAAAGTATTTGGTGCCAATCAGAGGACAGGCAAGTCTGTAATAGCGCAAGGCAAACTCTACCTTACCCCTGCAGTAGTCTGCTGACTGCATGGCACACACTGCCAGTTCTTTACCGCAGTATCCCACACTGGATTCAAAGGGACAATATCTAGGCTACAGGGCACATGCCACTTTCTGTAGAGAAGACACTCAGAAGCACAATATAGATGACTTTCAAAAGTCTTTTAATTCATGTCAAATCTGGCAATACACACTTAACTTACTTTCATTTAAGGGGGAATTCTGAAGAAGACAGGACCATAAAAGGCACGGCAAATCTACAGAAGACTGTTCATAATAGAGAGAATTAGTTTTGTTATAGTCCATGTCAGATCCCTCTTCTCACCTTTGCCAGAGGTGCAAAAACCCATCACATAAATGAAGCTGTCTAGAGGGGACTAAGTAAATCTTACAGTGAAGGGAGGGTATCTGAGGGCTGTCACTACAAGCGAAAAATACCTTAATGAAACGCTTGGTGTCTGTCCGGCTATCAGACCAGTTTTAGCTTTTCGCTGCCGTCCTTTTCAGGTGCACCATGCTCTGCTCATGTTTCAGCCCTTATGATGTGATTGGAGGAGAGAGAAGGGCTGCGTACCTGTACACTCCATCCAATCAAGGGAAGGAAGTTGTGTTTAGATGAAGTCCCAAAGAGACGCACACTGAGCCCTGAGGAGCTCAAAGATGCAGGGTATTTATAGTTAATCAATGATACATTAATTAAAAAAATACAGTGTAAAACACATAAGCAAGTGACAGCCAAAAATGCTCCTCTGGGGAGTCTTCCTTCACACAACAGCCAAATGTTATCAGTCCTTTTTCATGTTTTTCTGGGTACACTTATTCAATACTCACACCAAATTATTCACTGTGCCTCTATTTTTCCAGCTAAAGAAAGCATGACAGCAACCCAGCAGACAACAGATTTTAATCAGAAGGAAAAGCCAGCACCTAGCCAACAATGGATCATCACACTGCTGCAGATCACCATGCAAGTAAGCCTAGCTCTGGTCCATTACTGCCATTCACACTGCTCTGTTCCTTCATTCTGAGCCTTCCCCCATAGAGCTGAAACACCACTGAAGCTGCCAACTCTCCGGGTGTAGGGTTACATATGTATTTTTTCCAAATCAGCCAGTCCCACAAGAATAAGAGGTAGATGACAGAATTATGGCTAGAACTCATTCAAGGACAAAAACTCCTTTATTAACTCGCAGCTGCACTGTGGGATGTGAAAAGACATTCATACCTGAACTGTGGTGAAGAAATAAGACATCTCTGTGTCTGATCAGGCAGCCCAATATCCTCAAGTACTCTGTGCCTTTCAGCGCAACAGCAGACTTTAAGAAAATCAACTTCACTGTTCAGAGTTTTAAGTTCTGAATCCATTTGACAAAATAATCTTAGAAATTCAGTAAAGCCTAGACTTCATTACACCCTGCAATTCAACTTTTGTCTTCTTTTAAGTAAAGCACCAGGATAAACGCTTTATTAAGCAAGGATATATGGAGATGCTCAACTCCACGCTTCCCAACAGACAAACAAGCACTTATCTCCCTCTGAACACTGAGTATGCACACTGTGACCCTGGCAGCTGTGATATGGTCTCCTGTCCTCTGATGATCCTGAATACCCTGGGAACTGACCTAAAGAGCGTCTTTATTGAGCACAGCACAGGGCACAACAAGCTTTTGACACAGTGCCCAGAAGTACACACTCATTCTCAGTTTGCTTCTGCAAAGGTACTTCTGTAATCTTCACATGACTTATACAGAAGCCAAGGTCCTTCATCCAGTTTAATGATTTCTCTGCCCTATTCTGCAATACACACAACACTGCACAGCAACTGCAAAGCGTTGCATCACAAATTGCTTTAACTTGGCACACGGTGAGGAAAGCAATGCTCCACCACACCATGCACAAGGTATACGGACATCTCTTCCAATTAAATAGCAATCAAAGAACATAAACCGCCATTCATCCACCTCCTTTGTCTGTTTGCAAAGTCATTTCCTGAACTCTTGCACGAAACGCTCGTCACCAGCACCACTCTTTCTCTGTGTTTTTTCCATCGCTGTGAAGACGGCACACTGCTCACGTACTGCTGAGGCTGACTGTGGGCACCCATGCCCATCCACGTCTGCAATCATTTGCATTCTCTTGGAAACTCTCCCACAGCGTCTGGATCCTGCCTTGGCTGACACCTAGCTCTCAGAGGCCTGTGGCTCTCGAATGGCCCGCCGCCATCATACCAACGACTCACCACAGCGCAGCAACAGACAAACCTTTCCTTTACGACTTGGCGGAGGCAGATTTATTGGAAGACATCTTCGGATTTAATTTTTCAAACATCAGAACTTGCAAACATATCTGGCAAATACATCAGGCACAGAGTAAAACCTTTAACCATGTCAGGGAATCGTGCTAACAGTTTCCCTTATACCCACTTAAGCAGATGCAAAAATGTGTTCAATTTATACTAAACTGCAAGACAGCTGTTTAAAACATTTTGAGACATACACAGAAAAAACAGACTATAAGGGGTAGATGAGGTTACTATTAAAGAGCCTGAGCAGCAGGTAACAAACCTCATAAACCTATTTGTCTCTCTAATAACATTTTTAAATTATAAACATTATTCCAACACTGCTCATTAGCCTGTCTGGTTATAAGATGCACATCAATGCTTGGGAGTTCAATAACACAGAAAGGCTCCATTTGTACACTAGGGGGCCCCCCAAGAACAGATGTATATACACTATGCAGAATACTGCATTTTCAGCATATATTTTACAGCAACACTAAAGGTAAAAAGTCCCGTGCCATATTTGACTTTCATTCTATAACTCTCCAAGAACCCACGCACTTCAAAATAAGTAGCAATGATTACATGAACGCTGTGTGTAAAAGTCACATTTTGCACAGTTAAGTTTCACTTGCTTTCTGAGACAGGGATAGAGAGATTCACTGGTTTGATATTCTGAATTTTTTTTATGTCTTCACAGTGGACATCTCCCTGGTGAGAAGCAGCAGTGGAAGAGAACTACATGTATCAATAACATTCCCCCCAGACCAGTACCGCAGAGGTCCAGAAGAGAATAACCGCTCGGTATCTCAGAGCATCTGAAAGAGGGAAAGCTTGAAATAACCTCGGGTTACTCCCCACGGACGCTCTCTTCGACAGCAGCGAGCTGTAGCTGAAACGTGCAGAAACTCACATGGTTACTGCGCCCTCTGCGCCGCCCGTAGTTGCGCCTCACCAGGGTCTTGTAGTTCTCGTTCTTCTTCGTCAAGTAGTAATACAAAACGCAGTCCGCAACGCACTGCAACACCGAGAGGAGGAATCAGACAAGCAAGCAAACGAACACAAAAACCCAACATATTAGAACCATATGGTTTGATTAGAATGAAATATTCATCTTTAAGCTTTTGGATGCTCTAAATCAACTTTTAAGTTTCTGTTTGTAATGAACATTCACTGGAGAAAAGCTAAGCTAAACATCACACCCAAATTCATATCCTGCCTCTCATGTTTGAACTTTTTACTCCATTTTAACAGAAGATGTATTTCTCCCGACCTCCTCGGAATTATCGCAAAGAAAATGAAAGCTCCCGAAAAGCTGTTCCGAGTTCATTTCACAGAACTCACTCACCTTTCTTTCTAGGTACGAAGCAATGAGCCCAAAGTTTTTGGGATGCTGCACGAACCTGCAAAAGGAAAACAGAAAAGTTGCATTCAGTCCGACGGGCACATCGCGCTGCAGACAGGACTGCAGACTGAGCGAGGTGGGTGAGAGGTGTTGGATCATGCAGCATCAACAGCCATTCCAGCTTTCCACTTCCTGACAGGCTCCTCCACAGGCTTGTAAACAATGTTGCGGCCCAGCTAATAAAAGCTTTCTCATACAGCGCTGGAATCTGGTTCACCAGATCCCCCCCCCGCCCCCCCCGCGCATTCTGAACTACATTTCTTGGTGAAAAAACGTTTATTTGCACCAGAAAGAATATGTTTATGCCTTAAGTTAGTAACTGTTTGGACCATCGGTTCCAAAAAACAACAAAGCAGTCAGAGAGGATATTACAGAGGACACAGATGTCGTTTCAAAAAACTTTATGCAATCCCTCTGTTGCTGTGAGTTGTGCACATGTATATATTCTGAACGGGGATGCACTGAACACTGTGAAACTAATAAACCAATACCTTTTTTTACCCCCCAAGAGAGAGCAGACTGTATGGTTGTAAATAAGTTTTCTTTCTCTCATTTCTTATTAATCGGCACCCAGCATAAAGCAAAATCTTCCATTTCCTTTCTCCTTTAAAGCACCAATCAGTTCTTATGAACCAATCAGTTGCCTGTGGCAGCAGGGGTATGTCAAAGAGACTTGGTTCCCTAAAACATGCCGCCTGTCACATGTTTGTGACACCTTTTAAAGATCAAGAAGACGTACGTTCTTGTCTTGAGAGAAGACACAGGCACCCGGTACAGCTCTGCAGGAGAGCCTCGTCCTTACCAGTGCATTATTCCCAAATACATCCTCTAATGTTACCAGCCATTGTTCTTTTTGAGAAACGAAGACGTACTTCTCCTTAAAGATCTCCTTCTCGTGGTCAGTCCAGACGTTCATGAACTGGCGAGCCTTGTACACCTTCATCGGGTCGTCCATCAGCCCATTCATGTTGATGAACTTCACCCTCCTCTGCTCAGAATCATACATCATGGGAGGGATGACGGAGAGCTGACGCATCTGTTTCTCGTTGTTCTACAACAACAAAGAGGGAAAAAAAAACAGGTCTCTTACCTTCACTCCACACACAGCACCTCCCTTCCACCAACAGTGCTGATAAGATCATCTCATTGCCTTGGCTACTTCATATCATGGAATAATCAAGTTAGCACGAGACACTATTAGTTTAGCAAAAAAGAAATGGCAGCGCACCACACCTGTCATATACAAGTCCACGTACAGTAAGTGTTTTGAAACTTCTGAATCAAAGAACCAAAAACACCAGGCACGTACCTCCTGTTCGGATAGTCCGTCGATGATTTCTGAAATCTCATGCTCACTTCTGGCTATGGTGGCAGAAAGGCCCGTACCTCGCTGGCCCACTCTACAAAAGCAAAAGTGGTGGAAAACTTAATGACGACATAAATCTCAGTAATTTAAGCTATTTTAGTGCAGCAGCCCAGAAAGCACACTCTGCAAATGGATGCGCCATCTAAAAAGACAATGCTAAATTAGGCAGCCTCAGCTCGTCTTCCAGGGGTTATCTGGGGATAGTGATGGGAAGAGAGACAAATCTTTTGCCAGTATTCAAGATATGACTGCCTCTGTCCTTCTCAGGTTAACGTGGTCATTACAACAACAAGTCGGTGCTCCATCCCAGTTTCTCCATTTTTGTGCCGTGCTAGGCAGGAAACAATTTCAACAAAAAGTGTAAAAATTGAAACTGCACACCAACTACTGGTTAACTTACTAACACAACACCACTACAGACAGTTGTCGCTTCGCACTGAGAAAAACGACAAGTTCACTATTGCCTCACAGGGTGCTACTACGCTGGCATTGAAACTGCAATTTGCATTTGCACTGTCTGATTGCGTGACCCTCCCTTGTTCAGTTGTGGCCCTGCTGTCACCTCTGTGCTGTGAAAACCCCATGCCTTGTTTTAATAACCACAGTTTCCTGAGCAATTTTATACAAAGCAAGGGAAACATAAGGTCAGCCAATGACAGTCTTCCTCTCTCTGTCCAAATTTGGAGTGTTTTCTCTTTCACCTACTTTCAAAAACAGGATGATCTCAAGGTTCCACTTTATTCTAGTTCTTCTAAGGTCTGTGCTTCGAACAAAAGTTTAAAAGGCACGAAACCCTTTCTTCTACTGAATTCAAGTAGTACACTTGTCGAACAAGACTGCCATGCTTGAGAAAACGTGCAGGGTTTTCAATCCAGTAGATACATTTTAGCTGCCATTTGTTATTTGGCTGCTTTTTGCGAAGCAGAGTGAGAGAAAAGGGACTACGTAAGACGTGCGTCAGCAACACAAAGTCACAAATACCACTGGGCTTGATTTTAAAAGAGTGTGAACAAAAATAGATTCTCTAATGCAGTAGAATATCTGCCACCCAAGAGACTATATGCCAATATCCAATGGCCAGAGGTTAAATCTTGAATCAGTTGTGTGCTGCTTTCTAAACCCAGCTCCAGTTACCTATTGCTTTGTGAATTCAAAGAAACCTTGCACACAGTACTAGGAACATTTCCGTATCCAATTCGGATGTGGGACACTGATACCTGAATTATCTGGGAGCTAAAGTGACACAAACTGGGCTGCCTTTTCACTTAGCAGTTTTCCAAGACCAGATATCTGCTTACCTCTTCTTAGCTCTCATTATGATAACAAAGATCATAATTCTGATATTTGAACAACTGGAAGGAATTCTTCACACATTGTACAGCCTGCTCATACTCAAAGTCCTAATTTGCACCTAAACAGGCCACATCTGTGCGGTTTTTGTACTCTCACACTTTATATTCAGCACCTGCATAGGGGAGGAGGTTCCTGATGAAGCAACAGCTCGGGAAATGAATTGCTAGATAACCAAGCTCCACAAAAACAGGTCCTCCTCCTCCTCCTCCTCCTCCTCCAGCCCTGCGCACACGTGCCCGACTCGCAGGGAGGGGTGGGAGGCCGATGGCCACGTGGCCCTGGTGGCTTACCTCTGAAACCGCTCCTGCTGCTCCCGCTGCTTGCGGATTTCGGGGAACTGCCTCTCGTAGTACTCCCTGGTCCGGCTCTCCTTGGCTTTCCTCCGCGGGTTGTTCTCGATCCGCTCCACCTTCTTCTCCCATGCCTCCATCAGCTGGTCGTAGCGCTGGCAGATTTTCTGCTCCTAATTACAGGCCGAGAAGATTGTGTGTGGAGGCAAGAAGCACATCACTGCCCATTCCCCCCTCGGCTTCTAAATATAACCACAAAGACAGCCACGCTGGCTCCAGATCCTCCTGTGAGCCACTGAACCAAGCTCGCCCCATTCAAAACAACTACGTGGACTGAAAGCCAAAGGTGATGCAAACCAAGCGCACCAAAATTATTGGCTATTGCCTGGAGACACAGGGTATCAAAGGCCAAGTTGAAGACGGGGTGACGGCAGAGACTGGCTGCACTGGGATTGATCTATATGCTTTTTATCCCAGTATCCAACCTGAATCTCTCTCCCATCTGAGAAATTTTTGATTCCCTAATTTAGATTCTATTCCACCACTGCAGGAGGAGTCCCTACCTTATGTCCGCTGTGGATAGGTTAAAACGGTGAGGATTTGCATTTGCAAATCAGGAACAAACAGGTTGCATCAGGAGTGTAGAAACTAAATTAAGTGTGACCTCCGCTGGATTAATTGACCTGTGAAAATCACCTTTGTCAGGGCATGCCAAAAAAGATTAAATAAAAGATTAAAGATCCTGAGAAAAATGTTTTTTGTGCTGTAAATTTATAGCTCAGAATATAATTAAGATAATAATTTTACAAAAGATCACACAAAGCAGAAAAGACTGTCTTCCATTTACATGCAAGCTGAGCAGTTGAGCTCTAGCATGGCAATGGCCACAATATCCCTGAAATCTCTGAAGGAGTGAAGGTCTGTCAGCTGTAGTATGTTTGCAACAAAGAGCATATTCCCAGTATTTAAAAAATGTGTCCTCCACTGTTTTTAACTTAGCCTGGGCAGAGATTTCACTGTTCCATTCAGTACTAAATGAATGACTCAGCTGGAGCAGAGAGAATGGAAACGAAAAGGGTGCTGTGCATTCCCATAAAACAGAAATGCAGTGAGAGTAGAAAGGTGAGTCATGAGTGTAGCCTCACACAAACTCACTCTCCATTTCCTTTTTTTTTAACCATTTACCAGCTGGACCACCAAAACCAGCGAATTCCATGCTTCCCTGGAAACCAGGACGTAACTATCTGAACTATCAGAAGCATACCACTCTTCTGGAGACAACAGAAGATGGACGGTCTGAGTACAAGCAGAACCTCCTGAACGCCAGCATGTTATTTTTTTCTTGGCTTTTTTCAGATTTGCTCCTGAACTGGAGCACAGAGTTCACCTTGGAGAGCAGCCTCCAGGTAAATAAAAAAAGACAGAATTGCTCATCAGTAACTCTGTGACAAACCTGAAACTGAAGCTGGAACCTCCAAGGTGACTTAAGACTGTACTACAGTGCCCCGGGAGAACAAAAAGAGCACTTGTGCCCTACTTATAGAACAGCTCTCTTGTCTAAGGTGGGAGCACAAGTATGGTGTGACTCAGTGCTTACATATTTCTTGTGGGGCTGAAAGTCAAAGCTTTTACAACACACCCAGATGTTTAGCAAGCAGGCTTTGCCAGGGGTAGTAAACTGAGCAATAAAATCATAACCCCACCACACACTTCATCCATATTAATATAAATATTAAGAACAATTTGAACTATTTAATGTGCAAGTCATACTGCACTTGCAAAAACCTAAACAGGAACCCTTGTGTAGCATGTCCAATTCAGCCAGGATACCTTTTGTTAGATTGGGATGATGCTTTAAAGTGTTTGCAGAAGCAAGACTAGATGTTTTCTCTCCACTGACTTTGTCAACCCAGAACCCAGACGTGCCTTTATTTATTGTAAGGACATTGAACGCGCACAACATACACAAACATCCACACAGTAATTGGCTAATCCTCTGATCTTATTCCAATACAAAGGCATTATGCGTTGCATACTTACCCTCTGCTTGCGTGCATGATTCCTCCTCTTAAAAAACAGAATAAGCTTCTTTCTCATCACTTGGTTGCTGAGACAAAACATAAAAAGGAATATTAAAAGATGTCAAATAGTTTCAAGTGCTACAAATATGACAGAAATCAATACACAGTCTCTGCTTTCTCTTTCCTGGTGCTTGTCACGAGGAGACTAACATTGCCTTCTTCCCCTATTAATAATGCATGCCTGTGGATATATTTCATTTTTTGTAAAGAATTGTGAAATAGTCACATAGAAAGGAGTGATCTAAAGAATTGACAGTATTTGCAGTAACAAACAGTTTGATCAGAAGGTCAGCTTCCTTAGTGGTTAATGTGTAACACTATGCTATGAAGGTTATGCAACTTTAAGAGAATATGAAGAGCCCGTGTTCCAAAACTACATTCAGATCGTAAGATGGAGACAAAAGTAAAGGTCACCAGGAAATAAAACCACACCTCCCATCCTGCCTGTTAAATTGGATAAATCCGGGGCAGACGGAAGAGCAGGCTAATCCTTTGATGAGGAGTCCTGCAGATAACCTGCCATATCTACAGACCTACAGATCTACATCAAAAGCTGCCATCACAAAAGACAAGAAAGAAAATCTTCCTTTAAGTGGTAAACATGAATGAACTGGCAGCCTTCATGCTATAACTGTCCTGTCCTCTAGGGAAAGAAATCATGGCTTTAACATCTCCCGAACCATCAATTATTAAACAACTTTGCTTATCATTAAAAAATTCCACATTTGTGCGTAAGTACTTTTAAGGTTAGAGGGATTCTACAGTTACACATACTTAATTGTCACACCTAGGGTTTACTGAGAAAGCAAACAGACGTATCAAAATCGAAACCTCCAACAGTCATTCTGAAACCGAAGCGCATAAAACTTCAAGCGCTCTTCAGTCTTGGCAATGTCCTGTTCCAAACAATGGTTAAAAAAAAAGTGAAGAGCATCAGAAGGTCAGTTCAGTCTAAGTTCTGCAGCTATAAAATTTCATTAAATACAATAAGTGCATTCTTGTTTCAAAATGGCAGAGTATCCTTGCAAGGGGAAGTATTTAAATTGTGCTGTATCACTGTGCTGTATCATTTAGAGTTCACTGAGCTCAAAATCTAAGCACCTTAGGTTGATGAGGATTGACATTTCTAAATTTAGAATAAATCTCAAAATTAACAGTTCATTTTTTGCTGGAGGAGAGGGGACAGTTACGATCAAATTCAGTTCACACAAAAATTGCAAGATGTTCTTTTGCAGAATTACAAAGCATTTAACTAATACTTGGATCTCGCAGAACGTGTTATTCAAACCTTTGTAAATTTCTTTTTATTTCCCCAACGACAAGGGCCAAATAAAAACTATGCTGTAATTTTATATTAGACCGTATATCCACAGGAAATGTCACCAATAAATTTATCCTGCTGTGGCTACAATATGATGAAACATACTACATAAATGCAAGATAATATTATTATTCCTATTGCACTCAAAACCTGAACTCAGTTTAGTCAAAATTCAATCCAATTAGTAGGCCTACTCAATATGGGCAATATGTTTAATTTGTTTTAATTTTTTTTCTGCTTACAAGTGGCAAACAGAATGTTGTCACTGCGACACTCTCCAGGCTACAGTAACAGCAAAGGAAAGGTCATCCTGCAGTTCACAGCAGTGGAAGTGACCTTGCTGACTCCAGGAAGTTACTGTGGGAAATCACCGGAACTTCACAGCTCAAACCGCTCAACTACAAAAGTGAACTCTTCCTGCCCGGCAGCATCACTCTGCAATCACCTGGGCTGTCGTTTCCACTCTTCACTAGACCTGCTTCACATGGAAACAGCTAGACCCAACAACTGGTTCGAATAAAAAAAGGGACAAAACAGCCTTTTTTATAACTTTGTCCACCTGTATAAAACCTAAGACCAAAGCAGCTGTAATTCTCAACATTTGCACTATGGTTTCATCAGGTCCGGAGCTCCCTTTAACTCACAAGCTCAATCTTTTCTAAAATGCTGCTCGAGCATTTTCAGACCTAGTCAGGAAACCCACACATTTGCTATGTCTCTGTGTTGTAAGATATGGAAATGGTCACAAATTGTTTCACTTTGCTGTTTCACTCTTTACTGCCAGAAACCATGAACAGTTGTGTTGTAGTTCTCCCTGCAAGGGGAATGAGAGCTATAAATACACCCCACATGAAGAAGCCCATTAGACATGTTTACAAACACATCCCAGGGCTCACACACTGGAACGTCTCAGCTCTTGCAATCCACGTGACTGCAACCACACAAATACTTTGAATATTTTCTTGGTTTCCGACGATCAAGCAGAGCTCCTTAAATATGGAAAAATAAGGTCTGGTTGTCTAGGGTATGAGATGACTGTAGCAAACTTAAAAGGGCTGGCACTTCAAAGACTTTACTGTCTAGTGCAGAGAAAAAGGAGTTAAAAGGTGAACTCGTATATCCTTTCTCTTCCTGCCAGTTCTGTGAATTCTCACAGTGAAGTGCTCTGATAAGAAACTAGCTTGACGTGTGCAATTCTCATGGCATGCAATGATTAGCCTGGTTCAGTGTGCCCTTCACTTTCCTCTCTTTTCTTAAAGCTTCCAATTCTGATTTTGCAATCCTGGGTGCTCATGGACCTCTTACCAAGTGTCAAACTTACTGCCCTTTTCACTACAGTGGGGGTGTACTAGTCAATACTAGTGAATAGTCGGGAAGGCAAAAAGAGAAAGTGCAGGCATCAGGCGGATATAGAGGAGGGATTCATGTTGTTTATTTTCACTGATTACTATACGATTGTGATTAGTGTTGATTTGGTTTATTTCACCGATGTGTATTTGAGTTAATTAATGTCACTTTAATTAAATTAAAACAAATGCATTAGTACTTTACTTATCATATAAGGGGGGAGTATATGTGAATTTGGCTATTTGGAATGGTCTCTGCACCGAACCTCGCAAATTTCGAGACCCGACTCTCTGCATCAAGAACAATTAAATAACCTGAGCTCCATCTGTAACGGACCAGCAATGCCTACTGAACCCCTTAGCTTCTAGAGATTCACAATATACACAAGAATCACAATCTCCTTCCATAGAAACATATGTCTCATTCCTGACTGAAGATGTCTGGGTTTTAAGGCACTGCTGAAAGATGGTGCTAAACGACACAGTGGGCCTGGAAAAGAACTTGAACTCTGTTTCATCAAGTCTTAATACCACTTAAAAGACATTTGCTTTGCACGCTTATTTCCTGTTGTTCATCTGAAATTTACTTTCCTGCAGCAAGAAGGGGAAACTGAAAAACAATTCTGTGACAAACTCTTCTGCTTCACTCACTAGCAGCACAGTTTAGAAGTCTATAGAAACTGATAAACACTTGAAAGCTTGTCTTCTTTGATGCAATAAAAGCACATCCTAACATTAGGCAAAAATCCTTCACTTTTATATAAAACCGTTTAACAACTGATTAACGCTTGAACCCTAGGGGTGACATAATTTGGACCTGATTCTGTTACACTTTTATGTAAAGCTAAAGTACTTACGTTTTAATGTTGTCATGATAAACCTTTGTATCTGATGGCTGATTATAGAGGGGCTGAAAGAGAAGAAAATATATACATATAAGATATGATACTCCATATATCTTTTATTTTCTCCTTATTATGTACAATGGGCTTAAAAATTATTGACATCCTTGATAAAGCTAACCAAAAAAAGTCATAGAAAATAAACAGAACAGATAATGAGCTGTACTTTATGCCCAAATAATGGGAAAACTACAGGCTTTTATAATTATTTCAAAACAAATGGTTTTAAAAGAGTGATACTATTTTTTCCTCAAAATTATCATCACGTGTGCCAATAATTCTTGGGTTGACAGAAAATAATCGGCAATTCTGGTTTATATTCTGCTGACACAGTATTTTATCTGGTAGAACACGATATTCTTGATTATGAGTTAATCAGATGTAGTTACTTTACATTACTCAGCATATTAACTTCCATGGGCAGGTTTCATGGTTGGGAGACAGGCACACCTAGAGTTAGTATTTCTTTAACAGGGCGTGTTGAGACACAGGCATAACAAAACACTTACCAGTTCAACCTTCGGCCCAAGCCCTTCAAATATCTTATGGGCTTCTTCAGCTTTTTTCTGCAATTTGAAGATAGGGCAAAATGGTTAGAATACTGGGGATGGACCAAGGTGTAAAAATGTTTTATTCTATTATGATTTCAAAAATGATTCACGGCTTATAAAAACTGCTGCATCTGTAATGAGACAATTCAAACAAAATATAGGAACATGGTGCATCTTATTTTACTCCAGATCTTACTTTTCCTTTAAAAATCAATTTGAAACAGCCACTCAGGGTGCTACTTGCCATGTCTTAATTTGCACCTCCTTTCAGTTTTCCTATCATTCTGCCAGATACTGAGGGCTGCATTTGTCGTTCTGCTTAAAGAAAATGGCTCTTTAAGCATTACATGGCTTCCGATATTTTCTCAGCAAACACTTGGGTTTGTTTTGTCTCAAATATGATCTCTGGAACAAATTTTCCAGCCCTTTTTTAGGCCAAACTGACTCCCAGGGCAGCTGAACTCTAAAAAATGAAGACGGTCTTTCCCAGGCACTCAGAAAGGGTTCTGCTGACTAAGTGGGAGGCAGCTATTTTCTCAGTGCACTAACGTGAATTGTTCAAGAAATGCTCTGTCCTGGAGTTGGACAGGAGCTTATTAACAGAGGCTCAAAGGACAACTTATCTGCATACATCGACCAAGTCCTTCAATTTACATATTCCTCAAACTCACATGTGTGCCTGGCTAACAAAGCATAGGAAACCAATGATAGCCACTGTCAAAAATTATCGACCTTTTGATTGCAAATGCAATTTCCAGCTGGTTTCTCCTCTGTACTAGAAAACAAAAAGTAAGATCCAGACTTTCTGAAATAACCTCTGCTGATTTGACACAAGGGGATTTTAAAATTGAGAAATACAACCACGTACATGCACAGAATTTATACCATTCAGAGTCGTCGTGAAAATTAGATCTAATTGTGCTACTAAAAAAATTCAGCATTCTGGTTTAATAGAAGCGTTGTTAAAATAAATCCTAGACGACCCCTTTGAAGTTTCAGTACCACTAGTTGGTAATCGCTGCTTAGTGTCTACATGACCATAGCCAAAACCAACAAACAGCAGGGTTCAATATTAGAGAACAAACACAGGGGATTGCCCAGACACAAAAATACACAGACATGAGGTTGACTTGAAATAAAGGCAATTGTGCTGTGTGTATATAACCTGGCTGCATTTTCCTGTTATCAATTCAATCATTTAAAATGTACACAGTCGGCCTCAAAGCCACAGAAGAGTCCCAGTGATGAAGAGACTGTGCTTGCGAACAAGCAGTCCTAATCTACTGGCTGAGGCTTTTCCTGCTGCAAGGGTTAAGAGTTGCCTGAACAGGAAGCCGTGCCTCAGCGACAGGCCAAGCCAGGACTTCCTGCCAGCTAGCAGACACAGCGAGGCTGAACTCCAGTAACCCCGCAGCTCTGTCAGCACAGCCAGCCATCTGTGTCCACAATTAATGAACATGACATTCGCCTCACAACCTCCTACACGTCCTCGCAGAAGAAAAGGACAGCTGCAGAAACTTCACCTGGCGCCCAGACCGAGACGCGCACGCCCAGCTCCACGGGGGCAGCGGTTTTAAAATGTCTGCAAGCGCGTTACATAACCCTGCAACCTTTCATGAAAGCACAAGATTTCATCTGAAAAGCACACTAACAAGGACAGAACACCAGGCAACCGGGAGGAGCAGTGCTTTCTCTCATTATCCATTTGTCTAGCCCTCGACTTGATTTTAAAAAAAGAATCAACACCATCCTGGGAGGTCTTAAATCAAAACAAAAAGGAAAACAAACTGAGAAATCCGGGGAGGAAAAGGTTTATGCATGTGCAACACGTATTTTAAGAGCGTAAATAGATTGTAAATGCCACAGAGATAGAGTCATTGCAATGCAGGACAGGTTCTGTGCTGTCATCATTCTCTGGGCGAGCTGAAGCTGTCAGATTCTTACCCTGTTCTCGTCGTAGATGATCTGCACGATGCTGCGGTGCTTCTGCTCCACAGGTGGTGGAGAGACCGGCTTCTCTGGCTCTACTGGCTTTGCTGCTTCCTCCTCCAGTTGTTGCTAGGAGACAGACACACAAGCGCCTCCAGTCAGAAGGGCCACAGGCCTAGCTATCTAAATGATCCAACGACCTTCGGCATGGAGGAAGGCCAGGAATTGTCTCCGTCTCCCACTAAAGGAGACGGGAATGTGCCAACCCAAGAATAACAAGGAAAGCCACCAAAGTCAGAAAAAATTAAACTTAACTCTGGTATACAATTGTAAACCAGACTTATGCTAAATGATACTCTAAGGTGACTTCTAGGGGTGTACATTATATATATATACACACCTGTATCTTTTACTATTTACATGACTGATGCCTTTACCCAAGGTGACTTACTGCTAATAAAATGAAGGTTCCAGATACAATGGCATATAGCAAACTCACAAATAAGGAGTAGAGTACAGTGTTTAGTGCAGTGGTTTGGACTTTGTATTGGCACACATTCCCTTCTGCACAATACGGCGCTGATAGCCGAAGAGGGGAATGGCACTGGGCACACGGAGGTGAAACCCAGCACAGCACGATCCCAGTTAACAGCCCTGCAGACACACCCCCACACCTCATCTGAGCAATCCGTGGCAGCGTCCCGAGGCTCCACTGTGGAACACCGAGATTCCCTGGAGAACCGCACTTACTGGTTAGAAATTTAGGAATACTAAAGAAAGCCTGAAGGTGCCTAACACTGGCAAATTCACTTTTTTTAAAAGGTTATGTAGCCTAATACTAACCTACTAGTTTATGATCCTTCTTGTCACAGAAAAGCACCCCCCACTCAAAGAGCTTTATAAAGGCACGGTACAATGGAGCGTAGCAAAAGATAAAAGACGGCTAATTTAACATTTACATATCATGCCTTACTTCAAAGTGAAGTAGGTAGACTACAAGCACTCACACGAAAGACACAAGGCCATGAGACCCAAGAGGTGCAGTGAACCATGATCTGTAATACACCCACTTTATTAACTGGACATCCAAAGGAAAATATATCTAAAAGAAATGCGAGATGCAGTAGAAAAACCCACACTTTGATGCAACGCAGTGAAAAGAACACCCCTTGGTCATATTTAGAGGTAACCCCTTCAGTGGTTCTCATCTGGAGTCAGCCTGATCTTTCGATTTAATGTGCTGTGGTATACTTCCACCAAGCAAATCAAAACCTTTATTTCCATTACAGAATGGAAAAAATACAGCCCTGTAAGACTTTAACGGATTATAAGTGGAATAACGAATCAGAAGCCAACTCCTCCAGTTAGAGGTCCAAGATGGTGACAACTTCACACGCAAAGCTTACGGCACCAAGCTGATCACAGCAGAAAGACAATCTGCTGTACAGAACAAAACAAAAATGAAAATAAATCTTATTCTACAGCCAAGAACAGTTGACATTCCATTTTCAGAAAGCAAGTCAAAATTCCACCAAAATGGCAAAACGTTATCGTCATCTAACTGAAGAGGGAGCTGAAGAGGACGATGATTTGGAAATGAGACGTTTTTACTGTAGTTTCTTACCTTTTTTTTTTAATTGAATTAATTGAAGACATTTAAAGACGTTAATTGAAATGCCTGGTTTTGAACCCAAAAGAAGTTCACAGAATAACATTTACAGAACACTTCCATTTTAGTTGCTATCTATAAAAATCAAAACTCATCAGTGGGGAACATCGTAGGTGTAACAATGCTGGAAATGTAATCCATCAAGGAGAACAACTAGTAATAACAGCCATTGGAAAATGTTAATGCAGAGTGCATCAGAAATACTATTTTTCTACTCTGAAGATGCAAAAAAAATATTTTCTTTAGACTTTACACAAGCCACTGCACGAACACAAAGGCACTGGACACCTCCTACAGAAAGGAGTCGAATGAAGACAGACACTTTTTATTACGTGTATCACAGTTCATTCAGCACTTCAGGTACTTGAGATATCAAGTATGATTTTTTTTTTACAGAAAACCGTTTTTCAGCGATTAAATCAGACACTGGTATTACTAATGTAGCCGAACCCCCCCCCCCCCGAGGAGTGTGAGAACCTCATTGCACATTACAGGAGGTGCCTTGTTAGTCAAATCGATGCCGGAGGAGGATTTACAAAATACTGACTACGGGGGGATGAATAAAAGTGACCTTTGTATTCCCAGCCAACTGCAAGCAGGATTCTGGAGGTGGCGCCTGTAAGGCAGCCGACAGGATGGTGGGACTCTCTGGGTGACACACCGGCCCCTGCGGCCCCCAGGGGCTGGCAGGCTTGTACCGCTGCCAGAGGGACGGACCTCCTGCACCGGGCAGTGCTGCTCGGGGACGAGTTCAACAGCCAGCAGCGCGACGGCCGGACTACAATTCCTACCGCGCGCCCATGTCCGGCTGCAGGGGTGGTTACACATCAGCTCACGGCTACAACTGGCGACGCCAAACCAGGTGGGTCTGTAACACTCCATAATTGCCTCTACTATATTGCTAATGAAATCCACTTGCATGTATTTTTCAGAAAGTAACTGGACATCTTCCAAGTCTCCACATAACTCCATAGAATTTGTTTTTTGAGATGTAACAAATAGCTCTAACCAGTGTCTATCAAGAACGTGAACTACTGTGTTGATATTCTATTTTTCTTACATGGCAATTATAACAGAAGTAATGCAACTATGAAACCAGATATGGTGAACAACTGCCTCTAGATTTAGCCTTTAAGTCAGCGATGTGAATGCGCTCCAACAGCAGAAAGCTGGCTAAAACAGCTGACCCACAGACTGCCACATCCTGAACAAAAGCTCATAAGAGTCCCAATGTGAGCCCTTACCTGCTTCTTCTTAAGCTTGAAGATCTGCTGCTCCACCTTGGCAATTTCCCTGTCCACGCGGTCCATGCTCTGGATCAGCTCTTCCTTGGACAGTTTGGACGGGGAGGCGTCCTGCTCGTCCACCAGGTGCTGGGTGCCAGGTCCCGGGGAAGAGGCCTCGGTCTTCACGTTGAACGATGTGGTCTCCTGGTACACAGGCGGACAACGAGAGAGATGCATGATCCTGGACAGCACCCTGACTTTCTAGGCTCTAGGTTCTGGGAGGTGACTCAGTAAGTTCTTTTCGAAACAAAAGTGTTTGCATGATATAAAGCTCATGACATTATGGCACAGAGCTGGTGAATTAGGTGCATTTTAATAATAATTTCCATTTTTTCATTTCCTGATGCTTATATAAAAATGGAGAATCTGGGACTGAAACAAGACATCAAACTGTAGTTTTGCGTTATGATGTCCAGATAAGAAGGAACCCATTAATGCAAGATGTATCAGCAGCATTATTAAATTAAACAGTGACTCACTACAGAAAGGAGAAAACAGCATTCTCAGGTTTTAAAGATGACCAGGTAAAACCCTGTGGGTCCTCTTACCTTCTTCACGTCCGCCGAAGCCCTCAGGCCATCCGGCAGCGTGTGTGTCAGGGGCAGGACCCCAGCCGCCGGAGCACGCTGGAAATGGGTCTCGGAAACTGCCTCGATCCTCGGCCTCTTTGACTCCAAGGCCTCGTGGTCAGACTGGGAGGACACGGTGTGGAACTGCTGCTCGTAAGTGCCATGCCTCCTGTCAGGTGGCCTGAGGGAGACACAGGTTAGCACCTGCTCCACTCTGCCCCCTGCTGAAAGCCGGACGGCAGTGACCCACGCAGGAGAGATGACTCCCCAAGTGTCAACCCGACTGCCGAGCGGCACAGAGAGGACATCGCCTGCACACCTCATGTCATACACGACATACAAGGCGTCTCAGATCTGTTTTATAAAATCTTCTCAAATGGCAAGTATTCCCAGCTTAAAGTTAAAACAAATTACTAAATGATATCAACATCTGCATAGTGGGGCTATAACAACAAGATTACATGAGCTACAAGAGGCAGGAGGGAGAGAGAGAGAAGATAGGTGTATGCTCAGGACATCGACAGCATTTTTTTAACAAAACTAAATCTGATCTGCCAGTGTTGACCAGATTTCTGACATCTCTAGGATATGGGTTTAAGGCCGGGCTGGGATGTAGACAGGCTGGTTTGTTGCTGTAGCAAGCACAGCATCCTGGCAGGCCAGGGTGGTGGCGCCTTGACTGAGGCAGTACGGGGTGGTTACCGTTCTGTCCCAGGGTGGAACTCGGAGAGCAGGGAGGGGCGTCTCCGGAGCTGCTGCTGCTGGAGGAGCTGGGAGGCTGAGCTGACCTCCTGCAGGTGTGGCCGGTAGTCGGGAACTGCAAACTCCTGCAAATGCAGCAAAGTCAGGAGGCAAGGGGTCAAACAAGGGGTGAAGGAAGAAAACCGTGGACAGAAGCTGAGGCTACTAGCACCAGACCTCAACCCCAACCCTTCTCTCAGAAATGTCTTCACCAGCCACTCCTATGCTTGTGACTTATTGCTGGCATTTGCTAAGTACGAGGTCCATAATTCACATGTAGATGGACCCCAATTTATCCACCACTGAAATGCAGCTTCATTACATACAGGATGAGGCAAAAGAAGAGAGAAATGACTACACCTCTTAAATCAAGGGGGAGTACTCAAAGGACATTGTATGAGCCCAAAGTGGAAATTAAACTGGAATGAACTCCCCTGCGCTTACAAACAATAACCAAGTAGTCAGGGCCACAATTTAACATTTCATCCAAAACACAATGTGTCCTGCAGAAGTAACCCTTTTCATCAAACTGAGGATTGGAAACTCTGGCCTAGAGAGAAAAGTGCCACCTAGTGATCCACCAACACCAATTACAACAGCAGCTGGGTTGCCTATATGTTTGTTTCAGTGCACTTCAGACAACTGAACTAGCCTTAGTGTAAAAATGAACCTAATTCTTTTAAAAGTCATTTTCTGGACACTCCTAAATAAACTTAAAGCGATCTTTAGAGTTGTGTGCAATCTTTCCATGTTTCGTCAGAAAAAAAATTGTATATTTCCTAGTTTTGGTTTAGTTTTGCTGGTGCCACACCAATTTTCTACAAAATTAAAAAGGAGTCCTCCTACCATTTTATCAAACTTCATTTTATGGGGGGGAGGGATCAGAAATACACAGGCAGATTGGGAGACAAGCAGTTGTAACAAAAAAAGACCTGACAACAAAGGCCATTTTCATAACTTCCCCATAGATATTTAGCCCAGACCAAAGTGCAAAGACGTTTTTGTAAAATGGGTGTCGGTTAAGGTTAGCAATTAATTGCATCAGTACAGTCCTAAAACAACTGATAGGGTTTTGAGTTTTTTTGCTTGTCCATGGGTCACACGTATCCTACACTAAATAGTCTGCTTATGCATCAAGAGGTCCCTTTGGGTCTTGAGGCATGTGGAATTCAACAGGTTTCAGAACTTGTACCACGTTATCTGAAATGCTGCCTGCATCAGCCTCAAGAAAATTTAAAGAAGAAACTGCAAGAATTGCAAGATATTAGCTTTCTGTTTCTGTAGGAATGTGACTGAATGTAAAATATCACTAAGACGTGTGAAGGAATTCACACCAATTAAGAGAAAAAAAGCTAGGCAGTAGGAGATCCAAGAACAATCTGATGTATTTAGCATCTAATTCTTAGAACTGAGAAGGGAAAATAATAGCACATTGTTCCATCTGTAATACAATCTACCACTCTACCTGCAGTGAGCCAGTCGACTTTAGTCTGCACATTTTCAAAAGAAACACTGGAATGTCATCCAATGTCAAATGTTTCAGAGAGGTCACATTGTATAATATTTACTTCTGATTTTAAAAATATTGTTCACTTTAAAATTCTGTGACACAAAAATGTCTTTGACCATCCTTAACATGAAAGAAAAAAGGTATTTTGAAATTGTGCATAACCGATTAAGACACTAGATTTAACTATCCTTAATCGATTAAGGGAAAATGCAAAGTTAATCTTTAACAATGAAGATCAACAAAAAAAATGGATTTTAACATGGTTATAGGCAATTTTGGGGGTTCTGTGGGCTCAGAGCTAACCTAATTATGACAATCATATGGATCTTGTGCGCCTGCTTAAAATGGTTTGATTCTAAGATCATCCTGACAGTGGCTTTTCTGTAATCCTATTAAAACAAGAACTGTGCCAGGAAATTTCATCTAATCTCCAAGATTCCATTCAAGAGACTCGCCAGTTCTGCATACATATAAATCAGCATGGCCATAGATGGCTCACTGGAGTAATCACCAGACAGGCACAAAACAACTGCCAGGTCTAAATTTAAACACAAATATGCCAAGCACCTTTATTTCTGTACACCCTCCCTGTTTGTCAGACTTGATCATATAGAATAAAGTTCCCATGCACATCTCTGCACTGTACTACTGTTAACCTCACACGTACAGGGCTAATTAATTGCACTTAAAAGTTCCTGTGAGATAAATCTTTCAATGACTGCAGGTGTTCATCCAACTGATAAGTACTTAGAAGAAAACTATGAGTCAGGAGGTGTGCTCCTGATTCATGCTCTCTGGACGCTGTGCTCGTGCGGTATCTGGGTTACCTGATGGCGCGCTGTGGTGAAAGTGTACTGGACTGAGTGAGGGGGGTAACGGCTCTGCTCGGTGCTGAAGGCCCCCTGGCCAGCAGGGTATCCCGAGCTGGACATGACTGCGGGCCTCGTCGGTCACTGCAAACCTATCAGGGCCACCGGGGGAGAGAGCATCCGGGGAACCACCTGGGGAAAACAAGAGACAAGCAAACAAGCTTATTCCCAACGCAAACAAACGTGCACCTCCATGAAACCCACACAGCAACCGCGCTGACGGTCTGGGGTTTTCTTGGAGCAAACTCCTAGCATTATTAAGAGAGGAAATGCAAAACTCCAACCCAGCTGATGGCAAAGAGGAAACGAATTCCAGCAGATGACACTTAACTCCTCCCAAACAACTCAAACCACACAGTTGTCTGAATGCAAGCGAGCTGGGAAAAAAAAAAAGATAAATAAACAATTAATGATTTTTTATGGGTAATCACAATTCATGAGTTGTCAGTTTGCTTGCCTAGCAAGCAGCATTTTGTTAAAGATCTGGGAGTTGCCCACCAGCTCTGAGGTGCTGTGTGCATCCTCTGCATGCTGTCCTGGGGCGCAAACACAGCTCCCCATCGTGGATCAGCTACTACACGGAGAACTGTCCCATCAGAGCTGCTGCTCCCTCAGCACAAAGGAGAGCCGGGCCTTGTCCGGTCAAGTACTTCACTCACATCTACCTCACAACCGCCATGCTTCATCCAGAGACCTGCCTGGTTTGGGAACATGCTGTCCATGTGATTCAATTACACGGCAGATCAGATTGCAGGTAAATACAGTACCAGCATACAAAAGGCCAAGGAACAAGAAACCGCACCAAATCTCCCAATCGCTCAGTACCATCTTACTGGCTTTTTCCCTCTTTGCGTGTGGCCAAAACATTCTGCAGATACAAGCTCACAGTGACAGTTAAAATCCTTTTCCGTAACTGCTTCAAATCACATATTACATGAAATACCAAGAAGTCATTTTCTGCTCCTGCATGACCAGCAATTTGAAGAGTTTGTGGTTGATGCTTAAAATGTTCTAAACAAGAGTTCTTCTCATTCTTAGCTCAAAACTATAAATGCA
Organism: Atractosteus spatula; assembly: GCF_055471065.1. Classification (NCBI taxonomy): domain Eukaryota; kingdom Metazoa; phylum Chordata; class Actinopteri; order Semionotiformes; family Lepisosteidae; genus Atractosteus; species Atractosteus spatula. The sequence goes on along the minus strand of NC_142732.1, from coordinate 4,109,292 downwards.
TACGGTCAGGAAGTGAACAAATGATAGAAATTAAAAAGGAACCTTATTTAGCATCCCATTTATAAATCAAGGTTCCACCAACAAAATAGCCCATTATATCGATTCATTTTGGATTCAGAAACATTCAGAGAATTAAAGATTTAATGAAAGTTTGACTAAACAGGGCACTTTGAATAACAGAGAGCACACGACAAGATAGAACAGCATTCAGAAGATGCATTTGAAAATGAAATTCTCTTTTTAGCAAGCCATCTTCCTTCATTAGAATGAAAACATGGAATATCTTAGGAATGATGGTTTAGGCAACAGATTACAACTCTTACGCCAGCGCAGGATCGGCAATGTACTGTCCATAAAATATGAGCACCGACTGCTTTTCATAATTTAAATAGGAAGCAGCACACATAGCACTGCCAGGCAACAAAAACGTCAGCAAGTGCCCGAGTCCACTCATCAGCTCTCAAAAAGTCTTTCAAGGCTTCGAAAAGCGCTGCATTGCCATGGCACTTCAAACCAAGGACTTGACAGGAAAATCTGATGCAAGAACATCATGCAGGGTGCTGCGAACAGACGTGGCAATCCCAGAAAGAACGAAACTCATCAATAAGAACGGAACATGCTCCCATCTCTTGACTTCACCTAACTCTTGATTTCACACAGGAAATCAGGAGGAATCGCTGTGGGACAGTTTAAGTCCAGAAAGAGCACACTGGCTATAATTACACTGGACTATTTAGGGATCATACAGACGTCTCGGTTAGTGCTTTAACACCTTTCCTGGTGGCCTTGACTGTAAACAGACTACGATTAGGAGCAAACATACATTTTCAATATCATTCTGATTAACGATGAAAGTTACAATAATAAAACTTTGAAACAACTGGCCATACAGTGATAGAGAAGTCCTACAGCGCAAACGGAACTGGGCCATGCATGGGTAATTTCATTCGCTAACTGTGACCAGGACTACCCTACCCACAAGTAGCCCCTGGGTGGTCTGGATCTGGAGATAGTCAGGGCACCTGCAGTTTTCAGGGAAGCAGGGCATCCCCGGGACTGAAGGGCACCTGCAAGTCTGCAGTACCGCCAGTGACAGATGCTCTCCTCGTACCAATGAGCACCAGCTCCGAAGTGTGGCGAGAGAAACCATACCCAGGTTTTTTGGAGGACAGCCTTGTCCTCTATGCTGGTGCAGGGGCCACACAGGCAAAACAGCTTGATCAAAAACCGGCAATTTAAAATGGGGAGAATACAAAAGAATATATATATATTTATTGGTGATAGCTACAAGTGGTGACTCCACATTAAAAAAAAGTCAAGCTACAATATATTCTTATTTTCTCTGCTTCTTTGAACTGGTTCCTATAACTGCTTACTGTAGACCTATCTATATCTGCTGCTGTCTGGGCTTTCCTAAATCAGCTTTCAGCCTTGAATTGTAATATTGCGGTATGCATCTGTTGTACCAATAGACAAAAGTGGGAATAATTCTCAAGATGCAAATGCAAAATCCAAATAATTCTTGCAAACTGACACCACTTTGTATTTTTGAGTGTTAGCCTTACATTCATGTCAAGCTTAAGTAGGCTAATGTTATGAATGCAAAGGAACAAGTGACAGGTTTATTCCATGCGGAAAAAAAGAAGAAAGAGAACACACCGTTTCGGCGGTGGAGCCTTCTTCAGGTGTCAGGTGGCAGCTACCCACCTAATGTTATGAATTATCTTATTAGAACTTAAAATAAGCCTTGAATTTATAAATAATTAGAATCTGACAGCAAAAACTGCTCTAATGTCACAGATGGGGTAAACAACTGCACTACCTCATTGCAAGTCCTATGAGGTACAACCCTTTTCCTTTAAGGAAACAGTGCTCAACAAGCTACGTCACAGATCCTTAACACTCCAATTTTTGAAATGCTGATTTAAGTTTGTTGGCTGGCTTTGCCAGATCTGGCCTAAAAACCCTAACGAAAATTCATCCGTAATTTCACTGTTGCTCGGATCGTCTGGGGTGTCATTTTTACCCCGTTAATGGCATACCCCTCTTGGGCAAGCTGCCAACAAGCACTTCCTTCTCCCTGAGCATTCACAACAGTTCCTTTCCTCAGCTTACGCTGTGCACACCGCCACGCTCAAGACAAACGCATGCGGCCTCGTACGGTTTCTATGCAAAGCTGGAAGTCTTGGTAATCTCCAATAATCCGGTGTAGGTATATAAAAAGATCTGACATCTGACCCATTTGACACTGATCCAAGTCTAGTGCATTACAGCGAGCGCAAATGGAGTTCAAAATGCAGGCCCACGGTCTGCAGGCAGTGGCTGTGGTTTACTTTGAGTGCAGATGTCTGGCACATCCAATTATGAAACAGGCAACAGAAACAGCTGGATGCTCGAAAAAGGGAAGCCATCGTATTGAGCAGGTAAACAACCCCAAACCAAAATCTACACAGAGGACTGTCTTAGGATGGTAAAACCATTATTTGTTCCTCTCGACACCCACATGTAAACACTACTGGTCATGCTATGAACCCAACCTCAAAGTTACAAACTCAGAAAAAGCAACACATTACAGATCACAGCAACAGAAACATTCTATTACTCATCTAAACAGGGGACCACAATGTAAAGTCGCACAGGGAGGTTGAACAATGTGCAGTGACCACCCCTGCTAAGATCCGAGCACAAACGCACAGACGAGTATAGTGGAACTCACACAGAATGAAGAAATAATAGCAGGTATAGCAAGAATAAAACATGCCTTTTATTAATTAAGAATAGGGACAATATTGCACACATACAAATAGTAAGAGAGCACTGGGCATTAGGCAGTGAGACTGGGAACCAAAAAACATCACTTTCATCAACAATCGAGCCCCTCTAGGTGCTAAAAAGAACATCTATCAGAGCTAAAAGGCCATTTCTTCTGCAGCTTATTGAAGGCAACATGTTATAAATGTGCTTTCAGTTTCAATTTGGGAATAAAAAAAGTACTCTCCGTGTATAAATTCAGAGAGATTACACACACGTTATTAGCCTACAGAGAGTCTGATAAATTATGAAATGTGACCATTCCCCAGAACCCAGTTCTGCTCTGCTCATTCCCACCCGTCACTCACCAAATGAAGCCACCAGGTTCGGCCCACATTGTTCTCCTGTGGTTTCCACCCAAACCCATCATGCACGCCTGCTTTCAGATTTTCAGAACACTCATCAAGGGGCTCGCTGTGTTACTTCTGTTCCCTTAACCAATTGTTGACAACCAGATGTAGTCAGCTGAATTATCCTATAAGTCCTCTTAACCTTTTAAAAAAAATACAGCTGCATGGTGATTTCTGAACTGTCAGATCCACCAAACCCGTCTGCTTCTTACTTCACACACTCTCACAGCACCACCATGCCCTGTGGAACAGGAGGGGGGTTCTGCAGCCCAACACCTCTTCCTACATGTGCTTGACAGCACGAGAAGACAAGGTGCAGCGTGGAAAGGCACAGGTCAGGTAACAGGTTTACAAGAGGCTCCTGTCTCCATTCTCTGTAACTGTGTGACGGGCATCGTGTTTCAGAACGGAGGCCTTTAAGCGAGTCTGTGTCACACTTTCACCCAGGACAGTGAGAGCTTTGGCTACCATGCGCCATGCAATGAAAAACAGGAGTCAAAATGTACAGTTAAAGGGGGAATTAGAAAAAGAAGGACATTATGATGTGGAAAATATCAGGCTGCAGTTAACTCCCACAAATAAGTTATCAGCTTCATCACAAATCCCCACAGGAGGCCAGAAGCTCTGCTTAGAAAAGTCATTTCACCAGACGGGTCTAAATTTACTTATTTTCTTCCGATAAAAAGAGAATAACTGTATAATTCATTATAATAATATGAAATGATGGGTTTTCAGGCACCTCATGGCCTATAACCTACGAACCTGTACAAACAAAGGCAAGAAAAAATTAAGGGCAATCTGAAGAAGTCAGCAGTCTAAACTTAAATACACAAAAGCTTTCTGTCGAATAGACCAGCCTCCAAAGTCCACATCTTAAATTGTTTCTTCCTGAGCAAGTTCTAAAATAACGTGCTGTAGGAGACAAAAGTTTCTTAATCAAAGATTGGAAAAAAAACACCTAGCTCTGTAACGGTACTCCCAGACACTTCCTCCAAACCAGAGGGAAATAAAGCCTTATTTTAGGTGCAGCCCTGTAACAGTTCAATATTGGACCATGCAGAGACAACCAGAACAAAACGGAATGGGAAAAAACTTGACAATGATATTGAAATGCCAAAGAGACCAGTCAATAGTTTTACGTGGGTCTTACTAAACAAACTCCTCAACAGACAAGAGTACTGTAACTCTTCCCACTTTATATAAGATTGTCCTATATATAAAAATGGTGCTACGGTATCTGATAAATTCATCCATTGAAAATGCCTGCAGGTCTCGAACATAAACATTCTAAATCAGTTATAATTAAAAATATGATTTTGGTTAAAACTAAAGCCCAGCAAGACAGGTCTAGTAGCACTGCAAGTTAACAAAACAAGGTCTACACATACGCAGTGTCTATAATTATTATAATCTTTGCTATAGACGTAAATTAAATTTATTATCTAGAGCCTTTAAAACCATAATCTCATCTACCAGCAGCTGACCAGCGACACAGCACCCACTCTTAAATAAAAGAAAACTCCCATTTCTTTCCAAGAGGAACGCACCATGTCATTTTCAAGAGTCACAGCATAGTGTTTTTTACAGTTTCTACTGAGACAACTTTCCGACACCCAGCGACTAAACATCACCGGTATTCTACATCATCTGTTTCCAGAGTGATGGCCTTTCATGCGTACACATCCAATGGAATGGTTTTCCACAGAAATGAAGAATTTTAGATGTACAGCATGTGGGAAATCATTTCTAACAGCGAGGGTCCGTTAGCCAGAAAAAAGTACCAGAAACTTCAAGCACACCATCTTTGAAAAGCAGGAATTTTAGTCAGCATCTCCACTAACTTATTCAGATCGTCCCATTAAAAAACAAGTCACGGATTTGGCAAAGTTTTATATTACCAGCAATGTCAAAAGCTAACACGTGGAAAGCGAAAGAAGAAAACAGGTTCGTGTTTTTCACTACTGACGAAAAAAATAAAGACTACATTTGGAGCCAGAGATGGCACACGGCTGCATCCAAATACTTATAACGCTGAACAGAAGCATGCCCTGCTCATTACTGTGCAGTCAGATCCGTTTTTAATTGGGACGACACACGAGGAAATCACCGTACAAGACGTGACTTCACACACACACACAAAAAAAATCGCGTTTCTAGTTTTAAAGTCAGCCCTATAACGTGATGCCCTGCATCGCCCGTTAGTGCCCGGCCCGCCGGTTTAAAACGGCCCCCACTCGGCGCGGAAAACAACATCGGAGGCAAAATATATATATATAAATGCGGCTTCCAACCATGAGAAATAACTGCCCCCCAAGTTCCAAATAATACAACCCATTATCAGCCAAAGTCCAAGCAATATTTAACCTATTGGATGCACAACCCAGCCGCCATCTTGCATTAGGACAGTCGACTGGGGAGAGAGCTCAGCCCCACCAGCGGCGAGAAGCAGCGACGTTAGCACTTGTCCGTGTTTATCACAACGCGCTTTTTGTCTGCAGGGAAGAGGGGAAAAAAAATCTCACCTCATTTTCGGACAAAAGACCTTTCTCCCGAATGAAACAGGTATCCCTTCCTTGTGTGTGCGGGATGAAAGGCGTGTATATCCGTGTGTATCTGGCTCTATCCGTAACCTGCGCACAGTCCTCCGGAGTTGCGGCGCACTACCGAGCTCCTAGCGCTGCCGAGGTCCTGGCAGGGCAGTGAGAGTAGCAATTATCACTTGAAACACGTATAGTTCAGTCATGGTATCCTCTCACTCTCACGCCACCGTCGCGTTTAATCTAAATAGCTGTTAAATAGTCGCACCCCCCCCCCCCCAACACATATGTATCGAACGGTGAGTAATAATATGCTCCATTTAGTTTTACACCACTGAAAGGACAAAATGGTGCAACCACAAAGACTTCCCCATTTCAAAAGAGCCCCCTTTTTTTCCCCTCAGTTTTTCGAGGGAACCGATATCCCCAGCCCCCACCCCTGCTATGTTAACGGCGGTCAGTCAAATTAGAAATACGTCCCTTCCAAAAAAAAAACCTCAATACATAACCTTAAACGCAGCTCTGGAGTGGTAGTTAAATATACATATAATGGGTTAAATAATATGTACATTTATAAGGGTGGAAGTCAGAGGTGATACTTATAACTATTCTATCGTGTCCTAAATCGTATAGCTATAAATTGTTCGTGCTCAACTAATTTTGATGGGGGCAATTCTGTAGATACAATAGCTTTAAGATAAAATAGATCAGGTTCGGTTTTAATTTAATGTAATTTATTTTAAAACAATGTATTTTGTGGGAACGAAAACTCTAGAGGAACGCAGATAAAGGGACAAGGTAGCCCCACGGAGTGTTTACTGTTGCGGTTAAGCATGGTGTCGTTATTGCTCGCTGTAGTTTTGCTTTTCGTTGTACTTTACGTTTGGATAACACGAATATACCATCAACACCGACAGACTGTAGCAAAAAGTGGAAGCGCACATTTAGTGTCATTAATTAAGAGTGTTTCGCGATCAGACAGACGATTCAGCATTTCTCGAAACAAGTATACTAATGACGGGACGGAGTGGCAGTTCTCAGATGAATCGCAAACATTCAACGGGCTCAGAGCCCTCTTTGTAACTGCACATCCGGATGATGAATGCATGTTCTTTTCACCGACTGTAATAAGGCTTTTGGAGATAAACGCTTCAGTCCATTTGCTATGTTTGTCATCAGGTAGGGTATGCCCTCCTAAAATCCAGTCAGTAATTTGAAATGTACAAAAAAACAATGTTACTATTTTATGTTGACTTCATAAGAGTTGTCTTCGCCTGGTCAAAAAATAAATAGCGATGGGATGAATCCTAGAATTATTCCTGTCGGTTTAAGATTTAAACCTCGAGTTCGAAATCTATGTGATCTCGAGGGTTTTTAACCTCATTTTCAACTGAAATCGCTAAGGCGTAGTAATTTTCATTTAGATATAAAACACACAAAATATTGTACTCCATTCATTTGATCCTGTCAATTTGTGGATCAATGTAATAAACGGACAGCTGAAAAAACTCGCGAGTTCAGATCAGGTGGTGATCAGAACATCTCCATCGCCTTTTTACAAATCTTACATTTTAGTGGTCATTAGAATAGATTAAAAAAAAACAAATTCTAAAATATTTCGATTCATTATATATGTGTAAATAATATAATACTAATATTAACGTAAATATTAATTGGTTGTCAACAAAAATATATATCAACACAGAATTGCAGGCTGTACACATATTATTAGCTCTACTTACCTACAGCCTCCATCAGATAAAACCTATTAAATTACGTGGTAATTCAATGATGCACCTTATTAATTAAGGAATCTAATACATTCTGATTCATAGTGTGTGCTAGACATAAACAAAATGTTGTTTGCAAACTCGTCTGAACCTTTCTCCCGATATTTATACTAATATAAAATAAACTTTAAAACATAACCCTTTAACATTCCATTTTTTTTATCAGAGTGCAATGAATAAAAACAGGATTCAAACAGTGATTGTGATCTACTTCTTACATTTTGCATTCACTAGGGCAAAGGTAGAACTATTTAAAACAACATTTAAAACTTGAATTTCCCAATATGTTCTCTAATACAAGCTACTTTTTTACCAAGTAAAGTTTTTTTTTTCTACCGGGTGTTTTCCAAAATAGTGTCTTAGTATGGCAGTAGTGTCTAAAAACATTGTCTACAGATGGAAGAGAGAATTACAACATATTTTCAAAGAATCCCTGTCATCATCATTTTATTTTGTAGTGGTGTTTTTACTTTTTTAATTAAATCTGATATTATTTATACTCATATAATATAAATACTGTATTTAGAGAAACATAATAATGACTGTTCACTCAATACTGTTTCAGTCATGGCTCAGAATTGTTGTGTTTAGAGAAAAGGCCAGGCAGTACTTTAACCTTAACACTGACTTGCCAGAGGGAAAAGAGTAAAGAGGCCATTTTCAGTGCACGTACACACGTGCTGTAGCTGTTTTTATATATTCAAACTGACATTTTAAAAGATAAATTAGATCCCCAAAAAGGCTAAAACTCATTGTGAGTTTTTCTTTTTTCAGTTGTGCTTGTGATGGACAACTTAGTCATTATTCCTTGCAATTAACAGACATGCAAAGCTATGGTTTGAAGCACCTGTCTGATGACTGTTCTAGCAACTGTGTACTGTATATTCCAAAGTCTCCAGCAGAAAGGAACTATTTTATCAGGGAATATCAAAATATTCTATATGCTTTCTGTGAGATTGTGAACCATATAAAGAGAAACACAATGCAATTGTTTACATTGTAAGTTAACTCTTGTATAGTACTGAATTGTTCTCTTACAATGTCTCACAGGTGTTTTCAAAAATACATTTCTGAATATTCAAAACATTTCTGTATTTAGGAAATTACTATAGCCAAGGGGAAGTACGAAAGAAGGAGCTTCTTAAGAGCTGTGAGGTGTTAGGAATCCCACCCGCCCATGTCACAATCATTGAGAACAGGTAAGAGACACAGTGGTCATCTTTTCAGCCAGCAGTTATACCGGGTGTGCTGCAATAGTCTGGGAGATGCACGAATGAAGTATTGTGAATCTGCTTTTGGGCCATTTCACACACCACTGACAAGATGAACAGGGATATTACATATCTTTTTCCTTTGCAGTGTGAGGAGGTAGTTAGAGTTCCGGACTAGTAGGTTGTGGGTTCAAATCCCAGGTGACACACTGCTGTCGTACCCTTGGTCAAAGTACCTCACTCAGGTTACTCCAGTAAAATACCCGAAAGTAAATGTAAGTTGCTTTGGATAAAAGCATCAGTGAAGTAAATTTACAGTTTATTGGAGATGAGTGATTAACTCTCATCTCTGGGTATGGGAAGTAGAGTCCTGTGAAATCATCATATGAGTTTGTGCAGGGGAATTAAGCAGAGATAAATGGTAACTTTGATGTTGACCTTCTGTTGCTTGAAATCCTAGGAGCCCACTCAGGTCAGCAACTTCAATGGTTTCTGAAATTCGTGTTCCAGATCTCTGTAGATACATGTTCTTGACTGTCAGACATTCATAGAACAGTTTCTTTTTCTCATTCTAACACAAAGAAAGGTTGCTTATGTTTCAGGAGACTTGCAGAGGAATGGCACTGTTGGCATATAAGAAGAAGGGGAAATTTAAATCCTAAATTAATTACTTCATGTAATTATTCACTTGGACAAAAATCACCTCACCTAGGCATAATCAGTTAATCAGTTTCTTAGTGCAGTACACCTATAAGTCCAGCAGTTCAGACCCTTGGCCACAGTACTTGCTTATATTTGAACGTCATCACTGGTAATGCTTTGTGTGGGCTTTAGAGGAAAATTAATATAACTGACAGTTTCAAAAACTGACAGATTGGAACTGAAGATTTGGTTCTGCATAGAGAACGACAGCCTAAAATGCCAAAACTAAACTAAAAAGGCCAAAAAATAATTGCTTCTTTTTTTTTGTTGCACTGTAATTAGTTTAGATGTACAATAACTAGATTGTTAAAGTGAAAATCGCTGCCTTGATTTACAGAAACCAAAAGAAGCTTGTTAATTTTATCGTGCATCTGTATAATCAGATTTAGGTGAGCACTTTTCATCCTTTGTTACTCTTAATCCAGATTAATGATCCCTCATTGTAATTTTGCCCGACTGTCTGGAGTGCTCATGAGCCAAATCTGATGTGTAATAAAAACGCTGAACTGTAATGATCTTTACCAGCAGTGAACTGTTACTTGTTCTTTCCAGAAACACTGGGAGATGTGAGGGGATCATTATTTCCAGCATTAGCAAGAAAGCCAATGGACGCCTACACTGTGAAACTTTTAAGGTCTCCTTACTTGGCCGTAGAGACCGCATTTCTTTCTTTGCACGTTGTTATGAGTGATTAGCAAAACAGCTGTTTCTGCATGCAGATTATTGTTGACCTTGTATCGGTTTCCAGAGCACTCTCTACCTCCCCACCGTCGTAGTTCAATAGTGTAAGTCTTCCTGACGCCGTATAATTATCCGCTTGCGTGATGTTTTGTGCTTGGTGTTGTGTCACAGACATACCTCTGTGCTCCGTGTCCACTATCCTCATATACAGTATATGCATAACCATGTATTTATAGAGGTTCAAGTGTGGAAATGCAAAGGAACAGGTAGAGCTTAATTCCACACAGAACAGCAGAAAGAAGAAAAAACATCATATTGGCCAGCTCTACATTAACAGGCTGAAGCAACTAAACATTTTAACTCCTGAACGTGGGGACCTGATATTTATTGGGTATTCAAAAGGTATCCTCAAAGTCAGCCCAGCAGACTTCCTAAGAATGCACAGTGAAAGGCGACCCCCAAGGACACAAGTGGAAAAGTGCATTTAAAACCATGAACAGGGGGCACTTCTTTACTACAAAGGGCGGTGGGAGTGTGGAACATGCCGCCCAGCCCTGGTGTTGAAACCGATGCCCTGGCTTCCTTCAGGAAACAGCTGGTTGAGATCTATAGCTGAGACCTCTTCCAGAGCAGCTGGATCAATCAGTCCCAGCTACCAAATGAACTAGATTAGGAACTGAATGACCTCCTCTTGTATTTAACCTTCCTTATGCTCTTATGAAATCTTATGAAATGTTTTTTTTTCCCCTACACTTCTTGATCCCATATGTAATCATTGGGAACTGGAAATTAATTATGACTTAATAGACTTAATACCAGTACATAAAATGTACCGGGAAAGGGCAGTGAGTAAGGGAAAAGTAAAGTGGACACTGGTTTTAATTATAGCACATGTGATGCACAGCATGCAAACCAGTTTTTGCTTATTAATCAAAGGGGTAAAGACAATAAACGTAGGTGTGAAACCCCAGCAGGGCAGCTGGGGCGCCAAGGACAGACTGGAATAGATGCAAACAGCCTCCAGCCCTGCACCCTGGGTGGACTCCCATTAACAGCCAACCAGCTGGGCTGTGCCCCTCCCCCTCTGCACACGGGACTTGAGTGCAAACGGTAAGCCCGTCACAAATCAAACCCCTGTTCTCACCACTATAGGCACCGGAGTCAGGACAGCCTGATATATTGGGGCTCTATGTCACTGCAAGCCATAAAGAATTGGAGTGTAAAGCCAGGGAGGTATTTAAAGGCTTCTTTTTAGCGCTCAGCTCTGAGTCTTTGTTATCTAGACCTACGGATCCCCGTAGAGGAGAAAAGCATGCTTTTCAAGTGCCGAAACCCAACAACTTGGATTAAAACTGGAGCTCTTAAAGAGCTCTGCTGAGTCCTAAGGCCAAGTTTCGGACATCCAATGTACAGTATGTAGCCAGAGAAATTATTATCAGTAGAAATATTAATAGAGTTATATTATTACACTTCTGTAACATGACTCAGTGTAAAACTCTTTACCAGATATCGTCCAGACAGTCCCTTTCCAGCCCCCACGCTCCTGGGTTTTAATAAACAGCCCAAAGAGCCTTGCTGGTTCCTGTCCAGGCCACCTTTCAGGGTCATTTATCAGCTGCTCCTTTAACACAGCGGGACGTCCCCTCGAGACATAAACAAAGGCAAATGTGTCCCTCCGGCTGAATGGACCCTGCGTGAAACAACCAAAAATGCAAGCATAGTAAAAAAAAAATGAGTGCAAAGTTTTCCGTGCTAGTCGTCTCGGGGCCAGTGTCGCTGCCTGGCTCTGTTTCAGCGGTGCCTAGTTGATTCTGCTACTCGGTGAGCGATGGTCATAACATCAGCTAAACACCAATTTATATGCTTCTGTAAAGGGGCCGTACTGTGCTCACCATGGCTTGCTAAAGCATTTTCCCCAGTATGTGTTGTTATTCGGCTCTACAGCTGTCACTTCTGTGGACATTACTTCTCTCCAAACCCGTAAGAAAACCCTGTGACACTGTATTGTGCTGGGCTCGTCAGAGTAGTTTGGCAAATACAGGGGAACATTTTAAAAGTGTTCAGCTTACATCAGTCCAAGAGCTGAAGTGCAGGGGGAATGAGCCTCTGATTGATGGTGAAGGGTCTGGCGGCATCCTTTTCCCTTGGAGAGAAAGGAAAGCCCAGTGTGGGAGGCGTCAAGACCCTTGGAAATAAAAGACGGGACAGTGGCGTGTACGACAGCGCAGGGCTGGTAGAGTCTAGTGCATCTGAAGTGGTTTTGTGTTGCATGTAATGTTAGCTCTTATTAAAACCCAGGAGGGGGGCAGGTTAAAGGTATTTCACACACAGAAGGCCGCAGTTGTACTTTCCATAAAATTGAAATTGAAAATCCAAACAGCCCTGATTTATCCTTGTGCCGTTAGGCTGTACAGATCCTAATACGTCAGACTGCAGACAATTGTTTTTTATTGCTTATGCTATCTTGCACGATGCGTTTTCCTGACCTGAGATTTATCTACACTGATTTAAACAGACTTATTTAAAACCAGGGAGTGTGTACTAATTTACCTTTAAAAATTGTAAGCTGGACAAGTTAAACTTGTGGACCCTTTGGCTGTGTATCTCTGGATAGAGCACTAGCTGAGCATGGATAAATCTTGAGTAACCATGTGTTGGGGTGGAGAGGGATGTGGGCTGTCCCATTTTTGTAAAGTAGAACAATATTCTCATGTTATCAGGCTAGACATATGGATCTTGTTTGGATTTAGCATTGACACAGAGCGCTCTCAGTCCTCAAGTAACTCAGCAGTTGGGTGTGTACATTAGTCCGGCTTATGAAGCAATAATTATCCCACGAAGGTTCTCAAAAATGATTCAGTGGCCTTTTCTGGCACTCAGGAGAATTGTTTTTTTGGGTTCCTTTTTGATGTTAATCTTATAAACATCCGAGAAGAATGAGAACCTTCTTTCACCTCCCTGGGCTTTTGTTTTTATGCCTTGTCATTTGCTCTAATTGATTTCCAGATCAGTGGGTGGTATTTTGTCAGTGGGATCTGCAGTTCTGGCAGAAATCACAGAGCAGAGACTGGACAGAAGGATGTCCAAAGTAATTTATTTTAGTAGAAAACACATGTGATTCCGTGACATTTCTAAAGATGTTTCTTTGTGTTTCCTTTACAATAGTAAGCAATAGTAGACTTTGGTAATCTACAGTAAGTACTATAAGACAAAGAATTTATGCTGGTTTTAAATGTGATTACCATTCTTGCATTAATACAAAGTACTTCTTTATCCACCTGTTGGTCTTTTTCCCACTAATACAGTCCAATGGCTCAAATGGATCATTTCTTTTTAAACATGCTCTGGCAAATAAATTCAGGGTCACTGAGAAATAAAAACATCTGAAATGCAAAGAAGCGAAGTTTCAAAGCATTGCATTCCTTTTAAAATTGGTTCCCCATGTCCACTAAGCCTGGAAAAAACATGCTTTTGGAATTGTGCTACCTTTTACCTATCTGGCTATGCCCAGGGTTTGGATTTTGCTGAGCGTCTGCTCTTAGGATGTTCAGTAACTGTTCCCTGTTGTTGTGTGAACAAACAAATCCCAGATAAGCAAAACAAAACTGCCCTGTTTTACCTCTACAACTCCACTGTTTGTTTTTCTTTTTACTATATTATCATGGCCTTTTTTCTGGGAATCTGCCATTTTATGCCAGCAATGCTCGCAGCTACCCCTGGAGTGTCACTGTGTCTTCTGGTTTGCAGTCCATATCAGCCCTTGATGACATAACACAATCGGTTATTGATTTAATTGGTCTGACATGCAAACATTTGGAGTGCTTTAGTCACTGAGGAGACAGAGCTCCCTAGAGCAAGCAGGACTGTAGCTGTCCAGGCCCAAAAAATACAAGATCTTCTGTTTATTCTGTTCACACGACCTATTAATAACTGCTGTGTGTCTGCTTCTCTGTGCTGTATAATCCACATTTTTATGTCTATTGGCTGGTTACATCTGGGGGTGCACGCTTATCTCTTATGTCCCCGTAACGATCAGTTTGTCAGACATTTTAAATTCTGGTCACTGGTTTAGAGTTTACTTCATTATGTTGTCCAAGTCTTTCCAGAACTCTGCAGAAGCAGCTGAAGTTGGAAGAGGAGTTTCAGAAATAAAAACTGCTGAGATTGGAAAGCTGTTATCAGATTGCCTTGTTCATAACCTTCAGTCACATGTACACTTGTTGGACGGTGGGGAGCTTAATCACATACAATTAATCTCATTTCCCTAAGGTCCGTCTACGTTTATACAAAAGAAAACTGGATAAAATCACTGCCATGTACGAGCATTGTGGAAATTTTTTACAAACTGTTTACCTAATATTTTTACGGGCCAAAAAATCCCTCCATGTACAAAGAAAGAATCCCATAAAAAGACAGTCATCAAGAATAGTCTCGAAATAAAAAGAACAACTGAAGTGTGCTCAGGACAGAAAGGCAGGGGGATTGGGGTTAACGTTTTCACTGCTCGCGCTGGCCTGCTGTGTTACTGTGCACGTAGATGAGAAGACCTTTGCGTCGGTCAGCCCCACCGGCTTTACTCAGAAATGTTATTGTGGTTCTGAGAAGGTCTGCGATGTCTGCTTGCGAGATTACACATGGTGGCCTGCCAGAGGCTGGAGTGTGAACTTAACCGTTGACCTGCGGAGAGGTTTGTAACAAGCTGGCAGTCTTCCCAGAATGGCTGTCGCGTACTTCTTTGTTATTGTGTTTTATTTTCTCCCCCTGCCTGTTTTCTCATTTTCAGTACAGATACGGTGCTCAGTATTAATCTAAGACGGTACTGTTAGTCTGCAATGGTCCCTAAAAACTCCATTTCGGCCCGACTCTTTGCTTTCCCTTTTTTTTCCCGCGACCACGTTGACGCAAGTATCCAGTTGCCGTACCTTCAATGTCACTTCACACCTAGAGAACTGTTTTGCGCACCACATGTACCGCGGCCATCTTTAATCTTCTTTTATGTACCTTCATTCTGTTGCTGTAGCATTCCTCGCTCTGTAAACATTTCTTGTACAGTGTGCCAGCAGCTACATCACCCTGCAGCTCACCCCTGGCAAACCTCTGGAGCTCAGCAGCTGTGGGCCTGGCCAGTACCTGGATGGGAGACCTCCTGGGGAAAACTAAGGCTGCTGCTGGAAGAGGTGTTAGAGGAACAGTAGGTGGCGCTCTGCAGTCTGTGTGGGTCCTAATGCCCCAGTATAGTGACGGATGAGATATAAAACCAAGGTCCTAACTCTCTGTGGTCATTAAAAATCTCGGGGTGCTTCTCGAATAGAGTAGGGGTGTTACCCTGGTGTCCTACCCAATTTTCCCATTGGTCTTTACCAATCACAGCCTCCTAATAATCCCCATCCATGAATTGGCTCCATCACTCTGTTCTCCTCCCCACTGATAGCTGTTTTTTGCTGAGCGGACTGGCGCACTCTGGCTGCTGGCGCATCATCCAGGCAGGGCTATTTACTTGTAGAGCGCTTTGAGTGGAGTGTCCAGGAAAGCTCTATATAAGTAAGGAATTATTATCATTGGTAGTAGTAGTAGGAGTAAAGTGCTGTTTGTAAAGGGAACCCCAGAGCATTTCCCATACAGGAGGAGTCCCACTTCACACACTGCTGGAGTGCACAGCAGATCAGGTGGGGAAGTGAGAAACTGCTTCGCTAATGGAATTAAGGGGGAACCTTTGGGAGGGCAGGTAGTGCAAGCCCAGAGTGGAATGTAACCAGGACAACTGGGGTTCACAGCTCTGACAGACAATGCCATGGGGTGCCTCCTTCAGCAATACTGTGTCCAGACACTGAGCACCTCCTCCTGGTCCACCAACACCACTGGCGGCAGCAGCCCTTTTCATTTAGTGTTTATCCATCCCAGGTTCGACCTTGCTTAGCTTCTGAGCTCTGAAGGCTACATATAGCTGTATATAGTGATATAGTTGTTGCACATTTGGCTCCATCTACCAGATTGACCACAGGCGTCTCAGACTTTGATTATCGACAGACGTTGCCTTTGGTTCTCTTGTCGTGGCGTGGCTAGGTGTGCATCTGGCTCCGTGCGGCACTTTTACTGAGGCGTCTCTGTCGAGGTCACCGTGACCTGTTGTTTATATTTCAATCTTGTTTTTTTTTTCCAGTGGCTTAGTTTCTGGATTGTACAGGCTAGCAGAGACTGTGATGCCAGAGGCAATGAACCAGGAAATTAGGTCAGATACTCTTGGCTGCCTTGAACGTTACGCTTCAAACCTTAAATTTGCAACTCAGGACCTTTCCTTTCTCTGCTCTTCCTCGCCTGAGTGATGGGCAAATGCATGATTGTTATCTGGCGGGTACTGTAGTTCTTGTTTAACTCACCGGTGCAAAGGGAGGCACAGCATCCCCCACAGTCTGGAGAATACAGAATATGACCCAAAGGCGTGGTCATAACTGTGGGTTAAAGGGGTGCAGCTTACGCCTGTTCTGTCACCGACCTCAGCTGCTGGGAAAGCTCTTAAGAATTGATTGTGCCGACATGGCTGTGTCTCCCTCACTGAAAACAGGCTGGCGAACCAGATCAACACATTGCCTTTTAAGGCAGGACCAACCCAGGGGTAACGCAGATCGGGGCTGAGACCCACCTCCTCCAGCTGGGCCCGGCCCTGCGGCAGAGCCCCGGGGGCAGCCTGGGATCAGTGACAGGCGTCCCCTGGGCAAGAACGCCCTGTCGCTGGGACTCTAGGGTTCACCCCAGTGAGCTGTCAGACTCTGGGGCGGGTGGCATGCACACGCCACTCCTCAAGCTGAATCCCGGAGAGGGACTGACTAGCCGTTCTCGGGTAGTATTTACTGTGGAGCATGCATCCATAAGATGGATATAGCACATCGCATAAACTCTCTGGCTTTTATTAATTTATGAAACTCAGTACTGCATACCACATTGTAGGATTCCTAATGCTGCAGTTTCCTGTGCTGTGTGACCGCAATTGCAAAAGTGGGCTGCAATATACTATGGTCATAGACCACAGGAGGCATTATTTTTATACAGTATGTAAACTGATCAGAGTTGAGTTTGACCTGAAGTCCTTAACTGCCTATAATCCTTCCATTCAGGTTTAGGACCAACTTGAGCCTAAATCGTTGACGTACTGATGACGTACAAGGGCTGTGTATTACAGAACAAATACTTTTATGATCGATTCAATTATCATAAACCAGTGACACTGATCTGACGCATCTTTGTTGCAAAGGACTGACACTTATCAAGAACCACCACCAAGCCCTTTCCGTGTGTTTTGCAGGCTCAGATCCGTTGTGTTTTAGGGAAAGTGCCTGCTCCTGCTTTGCCAGGCTCTGGGTTCATTGCAGGACTGGCATTGCCAGGGCACGTCAGAGCTTAGTGCCCGCTGAATAGGACAGCTGTGTTGACAGTCTCTCTGTCCCAAAACATCGTGGGCTGCCTGTAATGAGCGCACATCTGCTCACGGTCCACTGCTCCTGCGGTGTGCTGACTTGACCCCAGCGTGCTTTGCACAATAAAGGAAGTGAAAGACCTCAGAGAACTGGCAGCCAACCAGGAGCTGCTCTGAGCTCACGGCTGAGCGCCGAATGAAAGTCAGCTTTTCCTTCATACGAGCAACATCCCATTTTTTCTAATTTGCTTTTGTGCAAAGTTCATCTGCAAAGCTGGCTGTACACTGCGAGACATTATTCTCTTCTCAAGAAAACGTCACATCTTTACATAAATGCTCATGCTTCTGGGTTCACAGTGTTTAAGACAGCAGGGGCCATTACAATGCTTGGAGGAACTGATTATTCCAAACTGGAAGGGCATGGACAAATAATTGGTGCTTCTCGGTTTGAAAGGGAAAGAAGCTGCAATACTGTGGGTATAAAAAAGGACTGGTCCCCCTGGTTGTGGTGGCTCAAGAGTGTCTGTAGGTTTTCATTCCAGTTCCAGTACAGTGGGATTGTACCTGTTTTACTGTTGTGTCCGCAAAGAAGTGCCATCATCCAGCCAGTGCTTCTGCCTCAGATGATTTGATTTCTCTCGTCTGCAGCCTCCAGAGCGTTTAATTATAAACCAGTCTGTTTCTTCTCATGCTGCACTGCATGATATGTGTTCTGGGGGAAAAGGACAAAACATAGCTGTGAGCTCTGCCAGACCTTACTGTGACCTCTGCTTCTGTGCTGAGGACAGCACATGGGCCTGTTAACTTCATCAGTGGAACAGCTTAAGGCTGAAACTTCAGAAGACCATTTAGACCACAGGATCAGATAAAGGACCTTTAGAAGCCATTTACCCTTTACAGCTAGACATATAACATCCAGCCTGATTGCATGGACCATTTTCTGTATTCAGGGCATCAGCAATTTTCCATTAGTCAAACAGGTTGTTTGAAAAGATATTTAGGTATCTCCTACGCTTGGGTTGGTGAGCAGTAGATGAGATGAGCCCTGCCGATTCGGGGGAGGCACGAGTTTGGTCAAGGAGGATTGCAAAACAGGCTGATTTCAGAATACTGTCAAAGCCAAGGCTGCCAACCTTACAATTTTCTTTTACTGACGTACTGCCCTTTAGATGCCCACTTCTTCAAATGTGCCTCTTTTGTACAGACACCAGGGCACCACTCAATACAGTGGGATGCTCTGTCATACTCCTCATGTTGTCTCTTCTTGAATCCAGTTAAGACAGAGAGCTCTTTCTGAAACAGTCTGAAACAAAGTGTAGATCTGATGACCTTGAGCAGTACGTCATTTAAAATGAAGATTAGGGGACGCCTTAAAAAATAACAAAACCTGTCGTTCATATTTTTGTATACATAGACGCCAACTCAACTGACCTGTCTCCAGTCACACACTCACCCAGTGTGTCAGATTCTTGTGGTGCTCTATAGTGTTCTTCTGATTTTATAATGAAACACTTGGACATCCAAACTGTTCCATGAGCGTCCTTATTGGCAGCTTTGTATCTCATTCAATCACTACAGGGTAAGAAATATTCTATCTTTATGTTCATGGACAATCACAGCCAATGTTTCCAGTGATAAATTTGGCTGGAAGTTTAATGGCTGTTCACAAGCCTCACACAGATTGGCAACACAGGTGTAATTGTAATAAATCTGCAAACCAGTGTCATTATCTCCCAGCTGAATGCAGTGCTGTATGTCATTATGAAGCAGCAGCTGCCTTCAGAGGTACAGCATTGTGCACCATTATTGACTGGCATCCTAGATAGGCCGTCACTGACCCTGTGTTAAATTCAGGGCGACAATGCATGCAAAAACACGAATGAGATAAGATACATAACTAGTACTCCAGGAAACAGCCGTAATCTTCCTGACAAGTTCTTTGCTCTCCTGCACAGCCGGATGTTAAGGAGAGTGCTGAGCTGAAAGGTATTTCATGGCACATATTTAATGTGTTAAACAGACATCAGTACTATTAAAAGCCTCAACAGAACAGGGGGAAGGTTTGCCAAGGTAAAGTCTCAGAATGTACCAATATAGGGTAATCTTTTTACAGCTGAATGTTCTGGACACACAGATTTTTTACCTGAAGCCAAGCAGTTACTTCAAAAAAACACTTCACAATTGTAGACTGCTCTCAAAAAGTTCAGAAATGGCTTTGCCGCCTCAGAAGTATAAACGTAACCACCTTTGTGTTTTCTGTATTCAATACCCCGTGCGAAAACGCAGAAAAAAATCACTGTTTCTACAACCATGAATCTAAAAGAGCTACTTGCTGGCTTGTTTTGAGCGGTTCTTTCTGAAGCCCAGTTATGATTCTAGGTCATTGCCCATGTGAACAGGCAGAACAACTGCTGTCAGTCAAAGCAAGGCGGATTTTGTAGTAGGCCAAAGTTCAACAACTGCATTCAGATGCCTGCAGGCAATTAGATTGCTACATGCAAAGCAGCAGGAGGTGGAGGGGTTACTCTGGGCCATGTGCACTGTTACTATAGCAAAGCCGCCGCATAACACACTGATTAAGCTGATATTCTGCCAGCTCCTTGCTTGAGAAAGGTCAGATAGATCAGCTCCACTTATTGTTAAAATTTGTTTTAGGCTGTAGCTGCAGCTGTGTTGTCACCTGAGTTTCACTAATAACTGTGCTGAACTGTAAAAAAACAAAAGCAATGTTTCAGTCGGTTTTGTGCAGGCGTCTCTCTGTGTAAGAGCCAGCGGCGTAGGAGCATGTGATTACATCCTTTGAGGAAAAAGAAAACATATACCACGCAGCCTCTAGCTTTAACGACCAGAGAAGGAGGTCTCCTTTTTTTCACTCTTTACAGTGCAAGCTCTTAAGTAACCCTCTACATGCTCTATGCAAAATATGGTATCTGGCAGTTAGAACAGTAAAATGTCATTCATTTCACAGTTACAGCAACATCACTGTAAATGACATTTTCAGTTGTTTTGCAAAACCTTTAATACTTCTACTTTAAAGTGAACTTGTAATATTTAATTGTTCTGAGATCTTGAGCATCTGCCTTCCTTCAGCCTGGAAAAGTTATTCCATTTTTAAGAATGCGCATTACTTAAGAATAGTAATTCACAGACAAGTCTACTTGAACCAACTTTTGAACCTGAGCCATGAAATTGAATAAGAGGTGCAGAGCGTGATTGTGCATTATCACTTTGTGAATGAAGCCTGTTCACTTTGGTTTCTGGGAGGTGGAGTAGTAAAAATGTATTTTGGCAGGAGGCAGAAATGGATTGCTTTGTTACTTCTGTCCCCTCCTATTGTTTCAGCCTACCGTGTGTTAAGCTGGATGAGCCCAGCAGTGGTGGGCCACAAGGCTGATCTGCATTAATTCCAACCTGGGTACTGGAGCACAGATAACAGCAACCCTTTTTTTTTTTTGTTTCAGCCACTTTAGTTCCCTTCCCCCTTTTCAGCACAACACCTACCATGTGACCCCCCCCAGACCCCCAGTGACCCCGGCAGCAGTTGATTTGTGTCCTGATCCATCACCCTCCCTGACAGGCACAACAGTCCCATCTCCAGGCAGGGGTCCGGGGGGCTGGGGGTGAGGAGGTTGCAGGGCTTTATTCATTCGGAGTAAATATGCTCAATTTCAGACCATTACTCTCTTTTATCTGCCCTTGTGACCTTGAGATCCTCTGATGTGTCCCCTACTTTGGAAAGAAACTTTTTAACACGTTCAGTGCCAAGAGCCCAATCTCATCGCACAGTCAAGACAAAGCAATCACACAGCAAACTGTGTCAATCCATTCCCTATACACTGTTGTAGTGTCCAGCATTAGCAAACATTAAAAAATACATGCAGGATTACTGGATTGCCATGGGTATTTTTAAAACCGGAATTAAAACAGTAGGATATGGGCAGCTATTTTGACAAAGCCTGTTACAGGGCAATGCAGTGGATTAAGCCATTACAGGGTCTGCTCAGGGTTTGTGATGATTCCAAATTCAGGGTAGTTGGCAAGATTACTTGGCTATTCTAGCAGAACTAAAATGTAAAAGTGCACGATCTGAGCTTCCTGCAAGGAAGGGAGACGGGGAACGAATGGTCCATAAATGTGTGTCACTGCGGCTGTGTGTAACACTGTAGCTGTGGAAACATCCTTTCCAGCTGGGGTTTCTAACAGGATAGGCCCACTGTCCTACAGTATATACAGCTGGGCCACTGACACTAGTAGTTTTGCGGTTACTGAAATGACAGGTGAACTGATCAGCTTTTCGGGAAACTTGAGAGTACTTAGCCTGTAATCCGACCTGGAGTGCTCTACTTTCCCGCCATTTCGGCACTTCTGTTGAGGAATTCAGTTTCGGATACACCTTCCGCGCTGCTTTCCGTTTCGGTTTAATGGTGCTGACAGCACTGAGGAGTTGAGAAATTGTAAAGAAGGCAGGCTACATTGCATGAGGAAAGATCTGAGATCTGTTCAATTCTAGGGCTGTAATTTGAGGAGGTCTGGGAGACGTGATAGCTGCTTTTGTCTGCAGTGTCAATCTCAGGATCGTATGCGAGATAGCCAGGCCCGTATTCGAGTAGCATGGTAGCATGGCTCTTGTCTCTGGTGCCTCACAGTTCTCGGGCCTGGGACACCGTCTGTATGCAGTTTGTACGTTCTCCTGTGTTTTCTTGGGGAGCTCTGGTTTGCACCCACAGTCCGAAGGTGACTTCGGCAATTTGGCATTTCTAAATCGCGCCCTGCATGCTTGTGTGTGTCCTGCAAAGGCCTGGGATCCTATGCTGGGTGTAGTCCCAGCATCACGCCTTGTAGAGGTTAAGCTCCAGATCACTGCCCACCTCTAAGCAGTTACTGAAAATTCCCGGAGGTGTAACTGGAATCGTGCCAGAGGTTTCAAGTGCATAATGAGCTCTTCTTTGTTTTAGAAACATATGAAGCAAAGCCGCTTCACCTGGCCTTCCTCTTGCCCGCTGCTGGCAGAGGAAGAGAATCTGCTGTAATTCGACGCGGAGAGAGCTCTGTCCGCGCTGCCCGTTGCAACGCCCTGTCAGCAGGACATGCAGGAGAACATAAGGACTCTTCTCTCGGGTGATGGGAGCTGCTGGAGTTACTGAAACAGAACACGTCCCCCCCAGCTGACACGCAGACAGCCCCCCATTCAGAGCCTGGGCATCTCTTCCACAGGAGATGAAGATTTTGGTAATGGTGGGAAACTTGAGACCAAATCACGGCGCTATCTTTCACCGGCTCTTCTAGCATTCAATACTACAGGAAGAAACACCAAGGACTGGCAGAGCTAATACATAATGTGACATTTACAAATAATATTTATAATATATAATACTTACCATATCATGTAAGATCATGTAAGCGACTGATGTTAAAGTCCTCGGTCCGAGCTGTCAGTTCACATGGGCAGTGACAGGCTGGACAGTCCTTGGGGGCTCCTAGGCCTGATTTGAACTGAATCCCAACTTGAGCCTTGCCTTCTGGCTGTTTCTGCTCATCAGGAGATGAAATGCTCAGTCATCCCCATCTGAGGAAATGAAAATCTGTATCAAGACTGTGAGAAACTCTGTCAGAAACTCAGATGGTTCTGAGTAATTCTTTGACACCTTGCGATTGGACCTAGCATGTTACCTTCCCCAATGCCAGTTATTCTATAGTTTGTATAATTGTGGAATTTTAAAACCATATGTTTTTCGACAACAGTACACAAAGACAGCCAGGAATGAGCAACATTATTTGCAGGCATGTTACCAACCAAACCATACAAATATTTCTGTTTACAAATTCCCTGGTGTGTGTGCTTGTGCTTTTCTGACTGGCATTGTCTTTAAAGACAAGCTTGTATGATTATATTTTCAGAGAAGTGGCATTCATCCACTTTGGTTGTAAATTCACTTTTGTTCTGTCCTCAGACAGAAAGCTGAAACGGTATACTGTTCAAAATAGTCTAAATCACATTCACACGTCAGAGGCACATTGACAGTCTCTCCAGTTGGTTGGTCTGCACGCTAAACAAGCAAAAAAATACTTGAAAGATTTTGGAGGCTAATAGTAAATCGTTTACAACAGCACCGTTTAAATTCTTACTTTTTTTTTTGCTTAGGCCTATACTTTAACAGGAAAGCTTACTGGAAAATACCATGGGACAAAATTGAAGTTGTGAGCACAGGGTGATGGAAATATAAAATTTATGTTTTAAGCCTACAGTACCGTGGGGCTGATGATCAGGACTCCAGTCTGTGGAATCCGTTATTCAGCAGTAAGGGGGTTAATCTCTCTCGCAAAGCAGGCGTTCTTTTTGAACCTAATGAAGCTGAATCCCTGGGCTCTTGTTTTCATCTGAACTGCCTTGACCTTTGTCTGTCTGTGAACCAGCCTGAACGTGCTTTCCTGCCTCCCTTACTCTGACACTCCCTGTGGCTGGAGATAGAGCAATTCTCAGAACAACACAGCTGCTGAGGGTGTTTCGGCCTTCTTTACTCAGAAACATTGATGACGGCTTTTCCCCTGCTCTGGAAATGCAGATTGGCTTCGTTTATGTACACAATCAGATAATATAAGATCACTTTATTGGCCCTATACAATTTCTTGCATTAGGAATCGTCTTTTCGCATACTCCAGCTTGCTCTCCATGAGACACAAAGGCACACTGACATGGAGAGAAGCTTGGGGTCAGAGCGCAGGGTCAGCCATTGTACGGCGCCCCTGGAGCAGCTGGGGTTAAGGGCCTTGCTCAGGGGCCCAACGGAGGAGGATTCCTCTGCCGGCCGCGGGATTTGAACCGGCAACCTTCCAGCCACAGGCGCAGATCCTTAGCCGCAGTGCCACCGCTCCGCCCTCGAATGCCGCCTTACTCGAAAAAGTGACGGTGCAGAAAAGAATACTGCGTATTTGAATAGTAAAGGAACACAATTTAAACTGTTAAGCTATCAAAGAATTTAGATAAACATTAAAAATACAAAAACTTAAGAAGGAACGGCCGATTTTATTGAAATGAAGTATAGTGTGCAAGTGTTGATGCCAAGACTGGTGTAAACATTGGATTTCCCCCCTCAGACAAATAATAAAAAAGGATCACAGAAGAGATCAAAAGGCATTGCTAGTTGTGAGGGCCAAGGAGGGAGCTGTACTGAGCACTGGATTGATGGACGCCAACCTGTCTCCATTTACAAATGGCAAGAGCTCAAAGCAGACACCCATATTTTAAGAGGCTGGTAATCAAGCTGTCAGTGTGGAACAGAATGGAGCAGCTCAGTCCCTTGTGTGTGATGTGTAATCATTTTCCCGGGGCTGAAGTTTTTAAGCAGAATATTATGCAAAGACTCAGTGACCTTTAGCTCCTGCCAAGCCAGGGTTCATAGACTTCTGAGCCTCTTTGTTTTTTACGAAAGAAAAGTACAAGGGCCACTGGAATTTGAATCTTAGCACGTACTCTGTAAATCAAATGGAAAACCCACCTTTGAATCCCATAAAACACAAATACAGTTCACCCACCCGATACGTTTTGTTTTTTAAAGCATGATTTAAGGAAAACTCAGCTAAAAAACTTTTTCCTGTTGTCACATCGTTCTGTTGCACATAGTCTGCTGTACTGAAAGCACATTCCACTCACCTGCGGCGTCTCAGCCTCTCAGGCCACCTGGATGTTGCAGGGGTGTGTGTTACTGTTAGACGTGCTGCTAATGTCTGACCATTAGACTGTAACTTCTGACACAATTACCATTTAATTTACTTTTGAGAAGCACGTGTCGTCGGCAGTTTTCCAGATAGTTGTAGGTTAATGTATGTTTTTGCAGTATTTGATCAGTTAAAGCAATGTGCCTCATTGGGGATTACTAAATCAAATCAAATAATAAAATAAAATAGAAAAAAATTAATAAAAGTATAATCTCGTTTACAGTAGAAAATGCAGAAATACTTTGTGCCCAACAAAAAAGGGGATCTCCCTACACCTGAAAAGGTTTTAAATGAAACTCTGCTGTCTTGAACATCCTTAATCACTAACAAGCACTGGCAGCTGCTGCACTCTTTTAATACCACTGGATGAAACATGCTCCTCCATTATTGATCTTGACAGCATCTGTAGTGTGGGTAGAAAGAAGGGGAGAGAGAAATGATTAAATAGCCCGTTTTATAAGAATAAAACTGAAAGCAAAACTGGCATATCAGCTGGACAGTATTGCCCAGTAGATGACCAAGGCACTGGTGACTTTTAACAGGCTCGTCTCAAATGAATAATCAGCTTATCGCTTAAGTGGCATCAGGTTAGTATTACCACCATCCTCAGAAGCAGTAGCTGTTCATGTAATATTGATGTCATGCAGTAGGACTGAAAAGACACACACTGTGTTATGTGATGCTGGGATTATCTTCTTTTCTTTGCAAAAGGAGCGTAGCAGAGGCCTGGAATTAAAGAATGAAGACAAAGCTGGCATCTTTGATCTCGCAGACTATGCCAGGTGTATTAATGTCACGAGACTTCAGAACACGCAAGCCACTCTCTCCCTCTCTCAGTGCAGTCGTTCACAGTGTAATGTGTAACTGAGATTTTCCCAGTTTTGATGTTTCCTTTCCATGGGGAAAACTCAATCCAAAAACATCTTTCAGAAATTAAATTCTTCCTTCTGGGTTTATCCAGATTCATATTAAAAAATATCTGGGGGTTGAACGAAAGAGCGAGAGATGTTGTGTACAAGTAAATCGAACACATCCTCTGACGCTGTCTTTCAGAGAGCTTCCAGATGATCCCAACGTCCAGTGGGACATACACCTCGTCTCCTCCCTGATCCTCAAGCAAGTTAAGGCCGCTGCTATTAATCTGGTAAGGCTGCACTCTTTCTTTTTCTAGTTAAAGCCTAAAATGCAAAAGCATATCGGCTGTTACTCAATATAAACCCACCTGAGGGATACAAAAGGCAAGCAGCACGTGACTCTCTACTGAACAGTTACAGCCTTTTCTCACCTGGGCCCTCAGTGGCTTACTCTGTGGGTGCTGGGGTGCAGAGAACAGGCCGAGCCCCTGTGGCACAAGGAGTGCTGCTTTAAAATCCACCTTCTGCCTCTGGGCAGTGATGGCTGAGAGTTTCAAGCAGGGCCGACCGGTTATGTCTGCAAGGTGGCAGTGGACGTGGAAACCGTGTCCAGCCTGCAGATCACACTCAGGTTTCACCATCTCCCCAACCAGAACCGCAGAAAGACACGAAAACGACAGCCCTGGCAGCACTCGGCCTCAGAGAGCACAAGTGTTCACAAGAGTAGAAAATTGGCTACTCTAGTTTAATCTTAAAATGTTGAGAGCATTTCTAAGGAGCACTTTGTAAACGTTATAACAGGAGACTCCAAACTAAGTGTTGCTCTGTGCTTCGGTAACTCGGTTTTGTAAGGTTGTCACATAGAGGGGTGTATAATTAAGAGTTTACCAGTCTAGTTGTACAGCTGAACCAGAGTGATATATAATAATCATCGTTTGGTCACGCTTTGATTGGCAAGCTTTTTGCTCTTCGTCTTCGACACCAGCCGCTGCGAGGAGTTCAAAACTACCCTTTCTGTACATGTATCAAATTAACAATAATAAATGGCTGCTGTAACTTCTAGATGTGCCTTGATTCAATTTCCTTTGAAGCAGGGCTTGTTTTGTTTTTATAATGCTCCTCTCGAGTTTCAGACCGAGCGGGTCCTCCTCAGGTCCCCTCTATTATGTCTGCAGCGTATCTGTTTCGAGACGCAGACTGGTCCATTTGTGTCACTGAGACATGACAAGTAGTCCAGTTTGACGTTCTCATGGTAACCTAATTAGGGCATTCATATTCTCTCTGTGCCTTTGTGTTCTGTCAGTGCCATGATAGGTCACACTGCTCCTAAACCACAACTGTGGATGCTAATTAACTTACTATAAGGGCATCTAAATCCACAAAAGTTACCTTTATGGCTGTCACAGGGGATTAAGTTTATTTCTTTAATTCTCACCTGTTGCACAGAGAATTTCCTGGTTTATATTCTTTACTGTCTGTGGATGGGATGATTCTTCTCAATTTTTTATTGTCTGAAAAAAAACACAGCACCTGCTGATCAAAGTTAGTGTTTTTTTTACAGAATTAATTTTTGAATTTTTACATTATCAATAATTTTAAAATTTTGAATTTTGATATAGATATATAGAAAGGTAAGACTTTATTGATCCCAAAGGGAAATTGAGGTGTTACAGTAAACTGTGTAAACAGTAAAATGTGATTAAATCAATTCAAACGCAGCAGCAAAACACAGCCTACTATGAGTAAACACACAGCCTATATGAGTAAACACACAGCCAGGATTCATGACAAAAATGCACAGGGTGTGACTGGAATAAAATGCACATTACTGGAGCACAGCAACCTCTAGCATCCTACCAGATGGTGTCCAAAGCAGAAAGCAGATTTGAAACAGAATCAACTTTAGGCTTACAGGTGTCCAATCAATTTCCCATAACGGGAGTTTCCCTAAAACATTATGATTCCCCCCAGTCAGTGTATACAAAGACTGGGGCAGCTGCAGGCTACTTCCTCAGCCTGACTTCGGCTCCTTGGGCCAACATGGGGATCTGTAATGGTTTTCTCATACTAGAACGGAAGCCGATTCATAAAATTCCGATTTGTTTTGTCACATTGTGTTTCTTGGATGAGCCACTTCCTCCAGAGGAAAAGAGAATCCTGAAACCCCCCGGGAAAGAGCTTCTGCTGGCTTTAGCAGATGCAGACTAGGTCTTAAAGGGCCTTTCAGCGCCAATTATGCTGTGCAGAGTCTGTGAGAGTTTGATATGAGCCGCTGTGGGTCATTACAAAACATTTGCATTCTTGTTCAACCTTACTCCCAGTGTGGGCAATTTCCCTTGAACCAGTAATTGAGCAGAGAACTGCTACTCAGTAAGCAATTTTGCATGGTCTTGGCTGCAAGTTAGGCGTCTGATCTATGTGGTTGTGTTTTTTTTTCCTTTGGAAGCCCCTGGCCTAAAGCAGGAGAACTAAAGATTCACTGGGATTAAACGGTTCCTTTAAAACAAAGAACCAGCTCCCAGTTGCTTGTCGTCCTGCATCTTCTACATCCTCAGACATCAGAGCTATAAACGGGTTCTCTTACTCTTGAGGTTGACCAAGACCGAATGGTAGCTATCATTCTGTTCCACGCTGTGCCTTTTGGGTACATACAGTTCGCTTTCTAATTCCTGAGTTAACAAGCAGATTTTTCCTCCCTCGCTTTTAATGAGAGAAAGGCTTGTACAAGAAGAATGTGGTATCCCCATATAAAGCTTTTAACTATCAGTTTACTCCTGCCAAGCAATGTTCTTTTTGCTCGAAAACAGGCTCTGCTCCCAGCACACGCACAGTATGAGGAGTGCTTTCTAAACCATGAATCCAGAGAAGATCTTCAGAACACTCGGTCCTGGCTAGACAAACCTTCTCCTGCAACTGCTTGTGATTTAATTTTCAGTTTACCATGGAACAATTCCATCTTTGAAAAGTCAAGCGTTACATAAATAGGCCAACTCTAGAGCCTTTCTATTCCCTAGCTGGCTGGACCCATGGAATGATGGAAAAAAAAGTATAATAACATATCATTCCTGCAGATGAACTGCCCATCATGTTAATTGACGGTGGCCGAGAGGGCCTGAAATTAGCCTCCTGTAGTGCTGATCCAGATCTTCAGTTATCATTAACGTGTATGGGAACAGACTCGGTTTCATCCCGCATTCTCCCGTGATCCGTCTGCCCTCTCGGAATTTGGATTTTGTTGACACTCCAGAGCACCGACCCGACTGTTTTACCTCAGCAAGGCTCTGGTCAAGTTCATCCAGAACACCAGCATTTGAGGTGGTCTTTTTTCGATCTCAGCCATGACAAAAAAGAGCACATTCACGTTCACAGTGCATTCTTTAAATTTGCACTTTACCAGTAATATCACTCATACTATTTCCACCACACTAAGGTGGAAATCCATTGTTTCTACCAGAGAGCAGTATCCCTTGAAAACTAGTGTCCTCCCATCACTGCCACAAATGTATTATCCATAATATATGTGTATGCCTTAGCACTATCAATTTAAAAGTTGGAATTATTTTACTTAATTATTTTTTGTATCACCCCAGCACCAATACATTCTCTCACATCAGTCCAGGTGTTCAGCAAAGATATTTTCTTTAAAAAGACAGTCAGAGGAGTGTCATGCAAAACAAATATGATTTGATCCCACAGAACAAAGCACCGCCATCTTGTGACACTGTTGTGCCCAGACTTCAGCTATTCACCCTTACCTACTCAAGCTTCCTTCACTTGTCTTACTTTGCAGGTGCTGACATTTGATGGCAGTGGAGTGAGTGGCCATGCCAACCACATTGCCCTCTACAGATCCCTCAGGTACACCAAGCTCTCTCTTGTTTAAAACACATTGGAACCTCATGCATAAGCCTCCCATCTCTTCCTTTCTTCTCTGATTCTGAGAAAAAAAACGGTCAATTAGCTCATGTGCTACTCTTATTCAGGGTGGCTTATAAAATACAGTAAGGACAGGAAAGAAATCATTCAAGAACAGTAAAAAAAAGAATCGATACAAATGACAACAAGAAGAGATATAGGACGACAGTTATGAAGAGAAGAGGGCCCAAACTGTTTAGACACCGCAGTCCACTTGAGACTCGCATGCACATTCAACCTATGTAAGGAAAGACTCAGTGTGACTCCCAGGACCGCTCACATACAGCATGTTTGCATATGAAGAAAAGTGAATGAAAGGCCTTTTCCAAAGATGAACACTCTCTGGATCCTCTAATTATAGTTCACAACTGCACCACTTCCAAACATCCTAAACCAGTGTTCCGTTCTGTATAAATTGCGCTTCATACTGTGAAGCGGTCCAAACCACAGGCAAAAAAAATACAAGCACTGGTTCAAAACCACTGTGCATTTCATTTGGGGAGTAAAACAGTCATGTGGAGGATAGACTTTTCCTCTCACTGTTTGCATCAGCTAATAGTAAATTAGACTAAACATCAGTTGAGCTTTGCAGAAGAACCCCAATATCCTGCAGCAGTAAATATATGGTATATACCAGTACAGGCAGTACTTTCTTAAAAAACGTATATCATATCTGCACTTGTTTATGCCTACAACTAAAAAAATAAATTGGGTTGTGGGGAGTTATAATTTTATAATTAACACAATTACAAGGCAGAGTAGGTCTGATTTTAAGATATTCCACACACTTAAGCTCCAAATACTGCTACAAATTGACACA
This sequence comes from Atractosteus spatula, assembly GCF_055471065.1. Classification (NCBI taxonomy): domain Eukaryota; kingdom Metazoa; phylum Chordata; class Actinopteri; order Semionotiformes; family Lepisosteidae; genus Atractosteus; species Atractosteus spatula. The sequence goes on along the minus strand of NC_142732.1, from coordinate 4,078,494 downwards.
GTTTGCACCTGAAGCTCATAAAATTAAGTATGTTATTTACCGGAAAATTTGAAAAATAAAATAAAAAGTATTCAGGCTTTCAACTGTCTGGAATTTATACTTTAAATTACCAAGACTTCTCAAGTATATGACCAAAAAGAGCCAGGTGGTGCCCATGTGCTGTCACACCAGAAGAAATTAAACTAAGATTCAGATGGATTATCAGTTACCTGGGCTCATATCACCTTCTGAAAATATGAGCAGAAAATGTTTAGGATGTGAAATTGAGGTAAAAAGCATTAAACAGATTGAACCACACAACTGGATTATAAGTTAAGATGTTTAACTTTTCTGTGTAAAAGGGCAAAAGAAGAAAGATATTTAGCAAGCAGGTAGAACAGTAAACCTACAAATGATCCACTTAAAAAAATCTACATTTCCATGTTCTGGTCAATTTGACATGTCGGTGCAGTCACCGTCTGAGAGGAACATTTTTGAAAAGAAAAAGCTCATCTGTGTTTTCTCAACTGTGAGCGATTAACCATTAAACCCCTGCAACTGAAAAAATAAAGGCTGACCACTTTTCACAATATTATTATCAGAGCCCACATTGAGCCAGAGAAGAGATGGGTAAAGGCAATTGTGTCATACTCTAAACTTAAAGTGTGCTTTCTTCATTTTAAAATATGCTGTCAAGATTTTATTTTTTTACTTCATCCCACAATTGTTTTCTTACAAGCTTTGACCAATCCCATCCACGCAACTACCATTTCCCTGATAGAAGCTTAAAAATGTTAACCTCTCTCCCACTTGGATGTGATCCAGGAAAACAGACACTTAAGATTTCAGAAACTGATTTCAGTCGGCAAAACCATATGCAAACATACTGTAATTTATTCCTTTCTAACACAGTTTCCACAAATAGGAGCTATTTTCTTAACCCCAGCTAGCATGGCGAGCCAAACCATGCAACAGGGCACAAGGTCACTTTTTTTATTTCTCCAAGAAGCCTAAAACAATTAGGATTTAATCTAATCCATGAAGAAAAAGTTGTATGATCCTTACACACTCGTGGCGTACATGCAAGGGAAAACAAACCTTACATTTTTTTTTACTAGAAATGATCCATAAAGCCATAAGTTATTTTACAACTTCCTCAAAAGAAAGGCAGAAAAGTGCTTTTGAAAAATAAGTAAGTGAAGACGTATATTTATATTTTACCGAATCATATCTTATATATTTTGTAAAAACATTGAACTAGAAATGTGAAAATATCCTGCCTGTAATCCGGACTTGTCTTTATCTTGGTAACACTTTTCCTTACTTCTGCCAACAGATATCTTGTTTCCACTGGAAAAATGCCTGAAGGTAGGTTATTCATAGTGTATTTAAAACATCGTCCATTAGAACGACCTTATCTGAAGGGCAAAGTAGCCACTACACCTAGAAGATAACGTCAAGATAAAATTTAAAAAGTCGCAAAAGAGGCAATTCCTTTCACAGCTGGTAAAGTCAACCTGCAGCTGTCATGTTTATTTGCTGTCACCTTTATCATGGCGGTGCAGATGGGGATCACCCCTGGCATTTGATGTTCTCAGGAGAATTTGACATGACGCTGCGAGACTCGGGAGACACGGCAAGTTCAGCAATAACAGCAGCCACAAATATTCTATCACCTTGACTGGACCACGGGGGAAAATGAACGCAGTGAACTGTCCCAAGTGGAAGATGAAAGAAGTAGTTTCTCAGGGTTTCGCCGGCCTCCTTTTACCATCATTCTTTGAAGCGACAGACTTTCTTTAATCATTCAGACTCTCGGGGTAAAAAAAAAAAGTTTCTATTTTAATTGTGAATAAGTACATCAGAGATGATTACTGCCAAGTAGAAGGCTACAAAGCACCTGTTAGCGGATGTGCAATTATATCTATTATTACGATAAACATCAGTGAAGAGTGCCACCTGCTGTTTGCCTTTCATACGTCATTCTCCAAGTGGTGAATTCTTTCATCACAGTACTGTGGATTATGAATCCCATATAGTGTGGTAGGATAGACAACCTGGGGCTGCTGTGTTTAAAGATCTATGTGTCTGTGTGTGTTTTGTCTGGTCTGACATTAGGCCTAAAGGCCAGACGTCTAAAAGTAAACACAACATTTCGTGTTCAATGCATGAGTGCACTTAATGCACAAGCACGTTATACGGTTACATGGTATAGAAGCACGGATTTCAAGCTAACCTACATATTTGCATCATTTCTAATGCATTTTATTCTGGTTGTGTGATCATTGTTCTCACCAGGGAAAATTAACACAGCTTCTCAAGGCACCATGCATAGCCCACCACCAAGATAATTTACTCATTAGATTTGAGTTCCTAACATTTTGGCCTGTGAGAACAAGAAGCATGTGAAATTGTTTACCCAGCCTTTACACTACACTATCAATGACAAACCCATAAAGACCATATGGCAGCCAGAAGGGGAGAGCTGACTGGAGACAGGCAGGTTCATTCCAGGTTAATCCCACAATCGTGGTTCAGGCTTTACTGAAGTCTATTCTTCCCTAATCTCAAAGCAGAGAGCCACACCAGGGCTGAATCTTAAAAAATGGCTGCATTATCAGACCCAGATCAAAAACATGTTTGGACTTAATGTCTTTCCATGGAAAATTGCACAAATTCCTGATAATTACAACCACCGCCACCCCATACCCCAGAAACAACCAACTATTATTGCTAGGATTTACTACCACTCAGCCTAGTTTTTATGGCTGATTTTAACATTACAATGTCAAATTAATCTTTAAATGCTTCCAGGCGGACATGAAAAGAGACAGACCCATGTTTTTAAATCAGGCAGTGAAAGAAAGCTTAAAAAATAAACGATCAATTTACTCAGGTGATGCTTTTCTCCAGAGTGACTTACATTGGCACCCATTTACACAGCTGGGAATTTTACTGGAACAGGTCAAGTGAAGCACCTGGCTCAAGGGTACAAAAGGAGCATCTTCCCCAAGATTTGAACCCACAACCTTCCAATTACAAGCACAGTAATTTTGCTAAGTAATGCTCTGTTGTCAATGCCCTACAGGCTGTGCCGCACTCGCCCTGGAGACTGTGAGCATCTTCAGAAAGTACCTGTCTGTCTTAGAGCTGCCTGTCAGCTGGCTCGGGAGCTCGGACTTCATCTGCGTCATAGGAAGAGAGGAGTACACACGAGCAAAGGTGGGCAAACCTTACAGCCACTTGCGACAAGCCATTCGGTTTTAACAAGCAAAGGGGAGCAAAACAACCGTTTACTCCCGAAGCAAAAAAAACTATTAGGAATTTTGTTCAGTATCGCACTGCAAGTTCAAAAGCACTCGTATTTAAAAGGAAGTTTTTTTGTGCTAATAAGATTCTTAAGTCTTGTTTTCTGTCATCCAGATTTTTTTAGCATGAAGTGGATAATATATATGTATTGACCTCACACTTTCCAAAAAGATGATTTGCACTGATGGTTTTATCCTAGGAAATTTAGGGACAGTTTAGAAAAAGAAATCCCAGTTACTTCACAGTTGTTAGCATTCATTGTCCATTGTTCCTTCTTTTGGATACATAACATTTACAGTGGCAATGAGTTTCTACAAAATCACAACAGTATCAGCTTATTCAGACAGGACAAATCTATAGGCACTTGTTAAATATGCACAACCTTCCATGTGTGGCCTGTGTGTAATGTGTACATGCCTGCATTCTGAGATCCAGAAGTCACTGGACTGTTTCTTTATCTGTTTTCAGAGGGCCATGTTCTGTCACCAGAGCCAGCTGCTGTGGTTTCGGCACATCTACCTGCTGTTGTCACGCTACATGTCCACGAACACATTCCAGCGCATCTCCAAGGAGGAAGAAAAGAGGCTGAAAGTCTATTAGGCGATAAAATGGCCTCCAACAGGACTGCTGATACCCACTAACAGACTGGAAAGGCTTGACCTCTGTTCTCAGGGTTATGCACTTAACACTCTGAGCTGTGGCAGTCTTTTCCGTCATGTTTACAGTTCTTTAGCATGGGAGTTAAAACACACTGGCATCACTTTCAGGATATGTAAAACTGCTGTAAACGTTTTAACAAGTATGTTCTGAATGTATGAAGCTAAACGCTGTACTGTATATATTGCATACTTGCATATTTTTTATGCATCTGTAAGTAAAGATTTGTAATACTCTGCCCCACAAGAGCATGTTTGTGGATTCAGGAAGCATCCTTGCATTTTTTTTAAGCCCAGCAATTTTCAGCTATGAAAATCATCATACATCTCAAGTTGTGTATTATCATCTATGAGGCCTGTTAGTCTTGTTTTGTTAATGAAAGGATTAACTGAGGCTATGAGCCACTCTGACATTTGAACATTATCTTTGGAAGAGCACACTCCTCTCCTCGGGACTTCGCCTTGTCAAGCTGTGGTGTGAAAAAGAAGCAGGCTCTCAGCATGTGCTTGGCAGTGTGAGTCAAGAAGCTGAATTCAGATAGCAGAGAATATGCACAGCAGACTGCTGCTAAACCAGGATCTACGTATAGGATTAACAGGAAAGGATTTGGGTTATGTTGCTACCAGAGTGAAAAGCATACGATTCTTTTCATTACTGAAATTCTCTTCCTCATTTTCTTTGAAAAACAATCACATGGCCTTAAGCAAACAGCTTAGAGTAAATGTTAGAAATTGTATTATAATCCTGGAAAAAAAAACAATACAAGTAATTAACTAAGGGTTGTAGTTTAATTACAGAGTTCTTAGCTAGGTACCCTGTCTTTTCAAAATGCAAGTTTCCCTAGATTTAAATATCCACCTTTTAGTGTGTTGTTCTGAACTGTCTGCAGATGCTTGTGTTCCAGTGACGTCCACCAGAAAGCAGACAGCTCCACTGTCACTGCCTGGGAATGGACATGCTCCTTATCGTCTGGTGCAGTTCCATGCTCTCCTCCCACTTCTCTCCACAGAAGTCCTCCACTGTCACACTACGCACTGTCCCTGGGTCCAGACAGTGGGGTGCCACTCCTGGGAACAAAGTATTATCTTTATTAAAAAAATAAATTGGACAAACCTAAACTATTTTGCAAGAGTTCTCCAGTGAGTATTAAACAGCAGTTCTTGGAAACAATACTTTGTCCTGCAAATCACAGGCTGAGGCATCCAAGCTTCCCTTGGATGAGTTGGCCCCTGTTACTTCTGATCCCTGGGAAATCCTAGCTGCAGTTAGCAAGTGACACAGCCCCTACAAATATATACATACAAATAAATATACAAACCTGTTCATGCACCTCAACCAAACCTGAACTGCAGGTGGAAATCTATTTAAAATTTAAACAGGAAGTCTTCAGAACCTAGAGACTTGGCTTAGCCTTTAACTTTAAAAAAACGTATCATACCCCACACATTTTAATACATCACAAATTACACAACCCTGCAAACAAGATTCGAAGCCAGCTGGAGCTGAAGAGTATCTCTCCCAGAAGTGCGGGCCTGCATGTGCCCACGAGTTCACAGGGGTCGCCATCTCACCAGAGAGAGCCCTGCTGACTAATCCCACCCTGTCCTTGAGACTCCCAAATCTGCGCCACTGTTTGGAAGAATCCCGGGCACAGCTGGCTGATGGCATTTTCCAGGCTCGAACCCGCGACATCTGGAGCACAGTCCCACTCAGAGCACATCTGAAGCCAAAATCTAGCTTTCGAAAAACCTTTCTACCAGTGTCGTTAGAAAACCAGTGTTTCTCAAGCTTCCAATAATAATTCCACTTTTAGGAAAATGAGCCATTTTTAAATGGTGACCACCACTTGAAGAAATGGAGTTCTTTATAGGCACCAGCCAAAGGCGATATTTCTTCCTTACCATATCCATCAGGGTTGGATCGTGGGGTGTAGAAGCTCTGAACCCCGCAAGTCTTGCAGAATGTATGCTTGGCAGTGTGAGTGTTGAAAGTATACGTGGTTAAATTATCCCACCCCTGCAGCACAAACATAAAATAATCCTAACTGTAAGGAAATTGCTCCTTGACAAAATCATTTGAATACCATTTCCAGAATCTAACACTGATTATCACACTGGGCTACCCTGTTCAGCCAGTAAAGAAAATGCACAAAGCACAGGTTGGACTCTGGCCAGATGTCACTAGTTCTGATATGAGTCAGTTGTGACTGGAATTGCTGAAGCAGCAGTAGACAGCATGATGGGGGGCGGGGGGAAGTGAGCCAGGGTAGTCTCAGAGCAGCAGTGTGTTCTGCGACTTGCCGGGTATCTGCAGGCTTTGCAGTAACAACTTCTTGAGATGCACATTTCCCCCAGCAGGCACTGGGGAGCTTGAAGTATATCAATATGTGAATGGCTCTGACAGGTGTGTGTGTTGGAGGAGCAAGTCTATGGTTCTCATTCACTTCCAAGCTTGTGTCATTGTTGGAAAGATGAGTCTTAAAAACAAGTGACAAATCAACATTAGATTGGTATATAATAATAAATGTCATTATGGGTACATGTTTAGATCCCAATCACTATCCTCTAAAATAGAGGAAACATTAACAGCTCATTTAAAAGCTCTCTGGATTTTTCTTGATACATCTAGAAAAACATGTTACACACTGAACAAATCTCTCCTTCAGAATGGGAAGTGGGTATCTGAGGAAGATGTTGCATTTTCTTTAGATCAATGTTGTCCAGTCCTGGTCCTAAATGGCCAAACATTACTAATGACACCTACTGTACATTGAAAATGCCCCTCTGAGTATTATTTGAATTGCACCTTCTGAAAAGAAACCTACCTTTAAGAGACTGAACTGTGACGATGGTACGATGAAGTGTCGATTCTGTTTCTTGGTGCAAATACTGCAGCTGGGGAAAGGAGCATATAAGATTTATATATACAAGAGAAGTAAGCCTTGTGTCACGAGATCACAAATTTAGTACATCCATTCTTCCAAAACATGTCTGAAACCTACAGGACTGTGCTAGTTTCTAACAGTTATCAAGCACCTTGTACTGCTACATACCATGCTTTAGCTGAATTCAGTCCTTGAGGGTTTTATGAATGTGCACCATCTGCTGATGTTCATTATGTGAAAGGAGACCAGGTGGTCCAGTGGTTTCGGATGTATTTTTTATTAGGAACTACCATACATATGCTTTTAATCTGGGGTGCTCTATCAGCACAATGGTACTTAAATTAAAATAAATGTTTTGTCACAAAAACTTCTATGTAGCACACTTTTACTAAGGCTGCTACTGGTTTCTACAGTTGGACACTCAAAATTAAAGACCACTGGTACATTGCTTAAAACACAAATGACCTAGACCTACAGACAACAGGCTTGAAGCACTAAGCTTTGAGCTACAGGTCTCACTGCAATGGAAAGGACTATCGGGTCTCAGTAAGAATGAATGTTTTGCTGTGTTAAAGTAGAACTTACTTGCAGTTGAAGACATTCAGATCAGGTGAGCTCCACACCTCAAATCGCACGGTGCCGCAGTGACAGCCACCTGTGTGCTTCACAAGCCCAGAGTTCTCACTGTGGACAAAACCAGACAAACACAACAACAATATAAAACGCACTACTGTACAAAATTTGCAGACTTTCGGCATTGCCTCACTCTTTTCATAGAATTCTATAATGGTCTTCTACTGAAACTTGAAACATTTCATTTGAATGAAACAGTTAATCACCATAGATCTCTATTTTGTACTACAACAAGTAGCCTTTTAAATTTATGGATGGGGGAAATAAATTAGGTGAATGATGAGGAATGCCTGAAAGTTAGTCAATTAGAATTGGTTTACTGGTTAATGTAATGGATTACAGCACTTTATGTTGGCTACACAGGTACAGTATAAAAAGAAGAAGCATTAACAGCTCATTTAAAAGCTCTATCAGTTTTTCTTTACAAATATAGAAGATCATGTTACAGGCTATGTTTTAAAGATTCTGATCAATGTGAATTCAAGATAGCTAAATTACAAACTAGAGGTAACAGTTGCTGTAATCAGATCAAATAGTCTCAGTAGGCATCACTCATTCTGGATATATTGTAGCCTATAACATACTGTAGTTACAGTTTTTTTTTATACATTGCCTGTAGGGTCACTTGTAGGAAAAAAAACAATTTTAACAGAGGGATTTGTCTTCATGGCTATATTATCCATATAGCTTGGAAAATAGTCAAGTACATATGCACTGTGTTTGTGAAAAAGATTATTTCCAGTTACATCTGGAACACTAGACTGTGTGGACACAGATGAGACTACTGGTTATCACTCAAGACTTTAAACTGGAAAGTTGTGGGTTCAACACCCAGGCACTATACTGCTGTTGTACAGTTGAGCATGATACTAAGATGACTCCAGCAAAAACCCCTGCTGTATAAATAGGTAAGAATGTACATCCCTGTATAGAATCATCAGCCAAACAAGTTGATAATCAATTTCTCCTTGGTCTAAACAGCAGGATTGTCCTAGGAAGAGTGTTACATAGGTCACTCTCTGCCAGGGTTTGTGTAGGATAGAGAAGTTCTTCGAATACAAAGCTTCTGTCATCTATTAACACATGACATTTTTGATGTTATGAGAGAACACAGATATGGCTTTCAGCTTACTGTTCTAAGCTGAATATCCAAATAAACTAGAGGTGGGGGGCCAAACTCCAGTTCTCAGGCGCCTCTGTCATGCAGCAAGTATAGGTCTGTCTACATCTCCAGCTTCTCATGAACTAGGAAAGGCTTCAACATCATTAGTTCATCAGTGCAACTAATGAGTTCAATTAAGGAATTAGGGCCCAGTAGCAGAGAAAACCAGAAGCCTTCTGGCCCTGCAGGACTGCAGTTTTGCAGCCCAGTACTTGAATGTTAAAACAGTTACCCGATTAATTTGCTTTCTTTGTAGTTCACATTACCTTGTCCTTTTTTTACCCGTGTTGTGCCATAAAAGGACGGTTGATTAAGCACATTTCACGAGGAATGACCCAAGAACACAGCGTCATGGAGCGAAACTGTGGATTAACACGCTTGGCTGAGGGACAAGGACACCAGGACCCCCATGAGAGGAATGGATTGTCGGGAGCGATTGCTAATTACTGACAGCTGAGCCCAACTGAGCTTGGTTGTTGTCCTCCCTCTGAACTTCTATTATAAACTCCATTTCGTCAATGCAGCTGGACGAAAAAAACACTCACCAAGCCTTACTTGTGTATTTTATTTTACATTAATAGATAACAGTAAATAAAAAAATAACTTTGTTAAAAGTACAAATGACCTACCGATTTGCAAAAAAAATCTCCCAATATACAGAAAAAACTGGTCCTATTAAAGCAAATACGGGGCATGCTTTCTATGAGCAAATTAGAAATATTTGTTGCATATCGCAAATTAAATCAACGCAAGGAAACTAACAATCCCAAATGAAATCTCTCATGTATGTTAATAACATTACCTCATTTCCTTCTCTCCGTGGTCCAGTACACACTTGCGATGCTTAAAGCAGAAGAGTAAACTTCCGGATCTAAATCTCGACAGTCCCGTCACAGTCCCGCGATACTTCACGTTATAGGCTATTGTGGAGGGGGGGAGGCGACATACAGTAGTGCCCCACTGCAAGCCAAAAAAAACGAGCAAAACATATAAAGACAGCACCTGCGCGAATTTAGTCGAGTAAAACTGAAGCCACCGCTAGGCTTGTATATTAATTTAAAACCGTAGTATGTCAATGTGTACAAAACTTCAGATACACTGAAAAATAATTCCTTAAATCTGACATCAATTGAAACAAATAGGTGTTCTATAAGGAGTGGTTTAATACAAATGTAGCCTTTCGGATTTTCAATGGAAGAGGAACAAATAACATGAGTGTTATCGCTGAATACAATAACACGTGTTCAATATTGCATATTAATCAAGACCTTCAGTTATTCTTCGAATGCAGTTATTTTAGAATATCATTGTATCCCAGCTCGATACCCGTCTTCAACTGTTGAAGGCGGTTTTTTTCATTAGTCCCCAAACTAATTACAAGTGGTTTTGGAAAAATGATCTGTTCCCTCTTCCTCAGCGCGTAGCTATTTAAACACACCAAGGAAGAAAACACAGCAGAGTTATTCTACTGTAATTGTGCAGTTTCTCAAGTTCAAATACTAATCGTATGAATGGTTTGCCCCCTTCTGGTGAATATATTAACTGCAGGTTTAATCTATTTGTCCTATTTCTCGAAACTCTATATTAAAAATAACTCTTCATAATAATAATTGCTTACATTTATATAACACTTTTCTGGATACTCCACTCAAAGCGTTTTACAGGTAATGGGGACTCCCCTCCACCACCACCAGTGTGCAGCCCCATCTGGATGCCCCAGCACACCCCATTCAAGAACTGACTTTCTGTGGGATCAGCAAGCAGCTGAAAGCAAGCACGTGCAACATTGCAAAGGGATGACCACAGCGTGCTCTGTTGACAAACAGCTGCTGCTGTACTCCTTGTGCGATCTGCCTGGGCTCCTCAAAATGTAACACCATCCATGATCGACAGAGCCACCCACACAGGACCCATTACACAAGCCTTACAAACCATTGACCTAGAAAATATATGAGGACAAAGGTGACATTTATGTTTATTGTTTATAAGTAAGTTAATGATGAAATAGGATCTGTTTTTTAAATGTCTCTACCCATTAACACCTTTTTTCATTCTTCATGGAAGTGACTTATGATATTGCAACTAGCTAGAGGTAGCAAGAACTTATTAATTATATAAACAAACTGTTCATAATCATCCCAGCAAATACTCCAACACAAGGTGATCTTTTGTCAGACGTTAAACAACTACAGTACATCATGAAGATCTGTCTTCTGTGTAAATTTCAAGAGAATTGATTGGAAATTGTTGGGAAAAGTTCTTATCAAAACGGGCACAACAGCAGAGAAAGTCTGACAAAGCTGTTAAGATATGAAACTAAATACTACTGAAAATGTGTACTTTATCCACTGTAGTCTTCCTCTCTCTCAACTGAGTTATCAAAGCAGAAAGCCACTCCTCTAAGCCCTTGTTTTTCAGGCGAAGGAAAGGCAAAGTTCAGCTTTAATCAGATCATTCTCTAGTCCTTGTATAAACTAGCACTTATCCTGATTAAACCAGGTCCAGCAGTCAAGCACAAAGGGATTTTCATTAAGTGTAACACATAAAACAAATCACATTTTAAACTTGTTAACTCTAGACTGCACACGATGACCCAAAACTCTCCCACAGTCATGGGACTGTCAGCTGCTTCTTGCTGAAATTAACTACAGGCGGAGACCTACTGGAAATAAGAAAAAGCACCATACTGGTTAGCATTGCAGCCCACACTGGGGTGCCATCTGTGTGGAGCGTGTATGTTCTTCTTGTGTTCGGATGGGTTTCCTCCAGGTGCTCCAGGTTCCTCCCACGGTACAAAGACATGCTGGTAGGTTAATTGGCCTCTGGGGGAAAGTGTGTGCGTGTTTGTGTGTGTCTGCACTGTGATGGACTGGCATCCCATCCAGGGTGTACCCTGCCTTGCGCTCATTGCTTGCCAGGACAGACTCTGGCTCCCCCAGGAACCTGAATTGGATGACTGTGGTAAAAAAATGGATAGACGAGTAAGAAAGGTCTAAATCCTCATGCAAATAATATATATAGAAAAAAACATTTTTATTGTAACTGGATTATCCGCACAGGTGCTACAGTATAGTTGGCTTACAGTTCATGTCTTAGACAAGCCATTCAATTATAGAAGTGCAAAGTATAAATAGGTTTGTACAAAACTGAACCCTGACAGCTCAGCCCCGCAGTGTGCATGACGTGGCCTGGCAGACAGCTCAGGCACAAAGTGCAGGGGCACAGGACAGGCTGCACAGATACTGAAACGGATCTTGGGTAACCAGTGCTGCCTATTGCATCAGCTTGCATCAGTCCTCGATGAATGCAGCCTGAGCAAGCCCAGAAAGGCTGTGTCCCTTCACATTTAACACTCCTCTGCGTCTTAATTGAAAAAGTGTGTGAAGGCCGCAAATTTTTTAAAACAGAATAATGTGAAACAGTGATAAGTACCCCACCCAAGGAAAGAAACGCGGGACAAAGCTGCATTCACAATTAAAGAGGCAAAATCAGTTCAGACATGTTTGTTTTGTTGTGTTATATTATTTCAAGGTTCAAGGTGTAATTCTTAAATTGATGATGTTGTCAATCTGATGTTGATGTAAGATGATGACACCAATCCTGTCTCCCCCCCCCCCAACCCTCCTCATTTATAGTCACAGCTTTATCAAGTATCGCTAAAAATGTCCCTTCTACTGGCTCCAATTATTAACTAATCACGTAGAGCCAAAAGGAAGGCAAGCATTACATCGATAATGCAGATATTCTCAAACTATTTTTTTTTAGTTAGTCCATATACGCACATGTATATTAAAAGTAATTTTGACAGAATTATTAAGGGATTAAAAATGTTTTATAATTCCCTTATGAACTGAAGGTGTGGTTCAGCGGTCATTGCATTTTTTTTTTATCAGCACAACACTTCCTAAGGTCCTGTCTTAATGAGCCCCTGCATTTATATAGGAAAGAACTGGTTACTCTATGCTGATTATTATGGCACTTACATCACATCATCTGCTGATAATGTCGATGTACAGTATATTGTTGATCAGCACAGTCCCAGTTTAACCCCCCCATCAGAATTTCTTCTCATTTAGTTAGTGTAAAACATCAAAGCTAAAGAACATTTTTATACAAGATGGGCTTTTACTGCCACTTGTTGTACAATTAGATCTTTTGGAGCTTTTGGGCTATCATTCCATTTGTTCTGAAAATACTCATAGTCTGCACATCACCTGATCATCATGAACGCCTACAAACAGCACAAACAATGAAGCTCAACACATGTGTTTGTGTTCTGTTTGTGCTGGTTTGTCTTACTATGTGCTTGTTGCCTAGGTGATGACTAGGAGGATACAGTTGTTACCAGTGTTTCAACACACCAGTAATACTGGTTTACCCAGCATATCAAGAGTGAAGAGGTTTTTTAGGTAAGCAGGTTTTGGTCACAGCTGTAGTTTCATGGAAACATAACAGACAATGAATTAGTTTTTTAGAGGACTTCCTGGAAAAGAAGAAATGGGTCGAAATGACTTTCAATCTCCCCTTCAAAAACCCCCCAAATTACCCATTTCTGCCTTTCAGTTAGATGTCTTCTACAACTAGTTGAGAGCCTTTAAGATCATTTAAGATCATTATTGTCTGTAGAGATAAAATAAATGTCAAAAATGGAGCATGGAATTTAGGTCAAACAAGTCTCAATTTATTGATATCAATTTACAGTGATCATCTGAGGAATCAACTACACCCTAAAATAGACTAAACCAGACTCCTACTCTGCCTGTCCCCCTTCAGGTAGTTAACCAATATGACTGAGAAGGAAAAGAGAGTCCAAGGGACCCAAAAACCATGTTTTCCTACACTTGCATTCAAGGAACACGACTGTAATTTTTTTTCCAACCTTATCACCTGACATCCAATTCCACCAATAATCCTTCCAAACACAAACTTCAAACAGCTATAGAAGTTCAGGTTTATTGTCGTTATATATGGTATAACAAAATGGTTAGAAAATGAATAAATGGATGGATGATGTAAAATGTAAGAAGCTTGTTTTCAGTATATCGGCAGCTTGTTTTAACCATTACATACCACAGATTGAGATGGCTGGATGGACAGATGAACTCCTGACCACTCGAGTTGCAGCCTGGACCCTCTGTCCATTACTCCCAGTGCCCCCCTGTGGTGGTAATGTTCTTGGTTGTTTCCTCATTTTCCGTCCAGGAGTCACATGACACTTGGCACCTGACAGCAAAAAAGGACTGTAGGTTCAGAAGGCCATGCCTGACCTACTTCAGTTTCAGACTGAACCAGCTGTCTGCACGCATCTATGAAACAGCTCGCCATCTGTCTGAGCGCAGGCAAGACATTGCTTTCTATAAAAGGCACTGGATTAGAGTTAAGGTCTAAGACTGAAGGGTAGGGAACTGTTCTGCTATGAGTACTATTCCTTCAGCACAAATATTTTCAGGGTTGTTGTGTCATAAAAGGTGAAGACCAGTTATATAACTAAGATCTAGAAGGTTCTAGCTACTTGACCGAAATCTCTGTGCTGAGTCATGAACACTGCAGAGATTCCTCCACCCTGTTCATTTTACCTTATGCAATAACAGCACAGTAAATTTAAAACTGCAGTGTCATGACAACACCACCCTGTCTGAAAACAGGCCAGAGAATCTCAGAACACACACAAAACTCTGAAGTCCAACAAATGGCCACAACACATTCATATGAGTGAATGATATAAAGAAGTCCTGTACAGTAGTAGTTACGTTCTAATGCTTTATGTGACATCTATATAAAAAGACAAAATGATTCCATATCTGCGACATTATAGACGTTTATACACGAATTCGAAAGGGGTTTCGTAAGAAAACAGCGCTGGGCTGAGGTTTTTTTCAAATCTGCCTGCATTGATAGCGTTTTTAAAATATAAAACCTAACTGTGTTTACAATCAATATTCATTGTGTTATTTAAAATATTTTTTTAATGGAAACTCATACAGCTCCTTATTACGCTTCATATGTTATCTCAAAACAAGCCTCATGTGATTCACAACACAGAACAGACGCCGTCAGCTCATGTAAGGAAATAACATACTGTGTTAAAGCACATGACTCATTCACTTGCGCCTCCTGGAATCCTTCCGAATTTCCGGGTTTCTTTATTTCTAGGCGCACCTGGAAACATCTGCCAACAAACAACAGGGCAACAGTGTACGTCACAACCCACCAATCACATTTCAGGCAAACAACGCCGCTGTCCAATCAGAGGGATCCGCTGCTCGGATCCGTCGCGCATTTTCCAGACATTTCCTTTGTCCATACTGTACTTAAAATGTATTATTCCGCGGTGGGTTGTTTTTTTTGCGGACAATTTAAAAATAAATTTAAGTTGTTTTTCTATCACGAAATAAAATCGCAATACATCTGCGTTTTGTTTTAGACATCTTTAACCCCGTACATGAACGTCCAGTAAAAATGTTCTTTCGGGTTATAGGATGGAACTACATTTCGGGGCGGATTAATACTGGTCATATGATAGTAAAATGACTCAGTGGAGTTTCTCTATAAATACGAACAGGCGGCTTCGACGGTTAGAGATAGAGAAGTCATCGGCGATATTGGTACATTTTCAACGATATAGTCACGCAAGTTACACGTAAGTATCGCCTTTCCTATACTTTCCATCATTCTTAATTTTTCTTTTTTTATTTTCGCTTTAGTTATTTTAGTTTTATTCTAATATTGCGCATCGAGAGTAGCGATTTCAGTCTACTCCACGGGGTATAGATGGTATTGTTTTTAAAGAGAATGGTTAATATGATTATGTACAGAACATGAATTATCACGCCTTCGATATAATGTAAGACCATAACTCCTATAATATTTCAATCGGCGTGATTGTGTGTGTTTTTTTTTAACAAAACGTCCCGCTGTGATGGTTTCGATTTACTGTAATTCAAGTGCTGACTCATTCCGCCAGTGACTCAAAGGTCGGGTAGTTCCACTGGCAAGACGTACTAACGTTTTTAACGATATTATTTGCGTAGATGGACGTGCATTATAATCATGTTTGTGTAGTAACGGTGCTCTCTAAGATGTATTAATGGGTAATGTTGCGTATTCAAAATGTGCGCGGGCAGCTGACCGGCCATTTTGTGAATAACCCGTTTAGAGACTCGTCTACATGCCAGAGAAGAGTTTTTTTCGGTTTAATATTTAATCTACATTTAAAGGAGCTGGAGCTGATCTGAGCTCGGAAATCATTCTCCATTGAAATGACCGTTTGTTTTGCTTTTGGTTGTGAGCAGCTGTTTCATTGTCATTGAATTTCCCTTACAAGTTCAGAGATGCTGCGTAGATCTAGACCGATCAATACAGAGGTGTGTTTTTGTGCTTGCGGGACAAAGTAGACATGTCTGGGGGAGAAGACCATGGTGACTGCTTATTTAAATTAAATAGATCTGTAGATGCTTTTTGCAACATTATGAAATAGATCTGTTCCTCATGTGGTGTTTTTTTTTAATTAAAATTGCAGATTGAAAGATGCAGATCTTTGTCAAGACGCTGACGGGCAAGACCATCACCCTGGAGGTGGAGCCCAGTGACACCATTGAGAACGTCAAGGCCAAGATCCAGGACAAGGAGGGCATTCCCCCAGACCAGCAGAGGCTGATCTTCGCCGGCAAGCAGCTGGAAGACGGTCGCACCCTGTCCGACTACAACATCCAGAAAGAATCCACGCTCCACCTGGTGCTGCGCCTCAGGGGTGGCATGCAGATCTTTGTCAAGACGCTGACGGGCAAGACCATCACCCTGGAGGTGGAGCCCAGTGACACCATCGAGAACGTCAAGGCCAAGATCCAGGACAAGGAGGGCATTCCCCCAGACCAGCAGAGGTTGATCTTCGCCGGCAAGCAGCTGGAAGACGGGCGCACCCTGTCCGACTACAACATCCAGAAAGAATCCACGCTCCACCTGGTGCTGCGCCTCAGGGGTGGCATGCAGATCTTTGTCAAGACGCTGACAGGCAAGACCATCACCCTGGAGGTGGAGCCCAGTGACACCATCGAGAACGTCAAGGCCAAGATCCAGGACAAAGAGGGCATTCCCCCAGACCAGCAGAGGCTGATCTTTGCTGGCAAGCAGCTGGAAGACGGGCGCACCCTGTCCGACTACAACATCCAGAAAGAATCCACGCTCCACCTGGTGCTGCGCCTCAGGGGTGGCATGCAGATCTTTGTCAAGACGCTGACGGGCAAGACCATCACCCTGGAGGTGGAGCCCAGTGACACCATCGAGAACGTCAAGGCCAAGATCCAGGACAAGGAGGGCATTCCCCCAGACCAGCAGAGGCTGATCTTCGCCGGCAAGCAGCTGGAAGACGGTCGCACCCTGTCCGACTACAACATCCAGAAAGAATCCACGCTCCACCTGGTGCTGCGCCTCAGGGGTGGCATGCAGATCTTTGTCAAGACGCTGACAGGCAAGACCATCACCCTGGAGGTGGAGCCCAGTGACACCATCGAGAATGTCAAGGCCAAGATCCAGGACAAAGAGGGCATTCCCCCAGACCAGCAGAGGCTGATCTTTGCTGGCAAGCAGCTGGAAGACGGGCGCACCCTGTCCGACTACAACATCCAGAAAGAATCCACGCTCCACCTGGTGCTGCGCCTCAGGGGTGGCATGCAGATCTTTGTCAAGACGCTGACGGGCAAGACCATCACCCTGGAGGTGGAGCCCAGTGACACCATCGAGAACGTCAAGGCCAAGATCCAGGACAAGGAGGGCATTCCCCCAGACCAGCAGAGGTTGATCTTCGCCGGCAAGCAGCTGGAAGACGGGCGCACCCTGTCCGACTACAACATCCAGAAAGAATCCACGCTCCACCTGGTGCTGCGCCTCAGGGGTGGCATGCAGATCTTTGTCAAGACGCTGACAGGCAAGACCATCACCCTGGAGGTGGAGCCCAGTGACACCATCGAGAACGTCAAGGCCAAGATCCAGGACAAAGAGGGCATTCCCCCAGACCAGCAGAGGCTGATCTTTGCTGGCAAGCAGCTGGAAGACGGGCGCACCCTGTCCGACTACAACATCCAGAAAGAATCCACGCTCCACCTGGTGCTGCGCCTCAGGGGGGGACAGTGACTTTGTGAGATGACTATCAATACTACGCTACATTTTTTTTTCCCTCTTTAATTTTTTCATTTTAAATATGTTAATAAAGTATTAGTATTGAACAGAATTGATGTTTGGGGTGTTCTTTTGAAAGCTAAATATTGGTGGTGGGGGGGTGGTAAGGTGACCACCATAAGATTGATCCGATTTACCAAAACGGATGCGATTTGACCAGTGTAATTGCAATGGTGACAATTTTATTTGGAAACTTTTTTACAGAGGAGTTTGTAAATTTTCAAGAGGGAGTAAAGCAAGAGTTGGGACTTGAAAAAAGAAATGAAGTTTACTTAAAGTTTAAAAGTAAAACATGTTTTTGCAAGATGTTTATACATCAAAATTTAAAATCCTCATGAAACCCGTCATTCAGCATGTTATGTGGTTGAAGGATTCTGGGAGCAGTCTCCTTGCTTGCGTGACCTGGGCCCTGTAACGGGCCTCAACTCCTCTTTTAATGGCAGCAGCTAGTCTTTTCTTTAGCTCGGACTTCACCGGCTCAGTCATGTGTTCCACTTCATCAGCATCCAGGTATCGGCCACACACTTCCAACTGTTAAAATATTTTAAACGCAATCAAATTATGGATTTTTTTAAACCGTCTATATAAACAGACTGAGTTATTTAAACTCCCTAGAGCATAGCAAGTGCATGTAATGAGGTTTTGAAGAATAATTGAATGTTTTGACATTCCCCATACCTCTGCATTTCTGACTGCTTCTCTGTAACTGTGAAGCTGATCTTGTGTCGAGGAATCGAGTTCTTCTCTTTCCATATTGTGCCCATTAACAACTGGAATAGAAAATAAGGGGTTACCTTGGGATTCGGCAACTGCAAACATCCATCTGAAACTTTTCTGTACCATCTTGCTAGTTTTTACTCAGAAGTTGATGGGTTTAATGTATATCCTTAATGGGGATAGAAATTGTTGCAGCTTATAATCAAGGGAGGTAATGCTGAATATTGAAATTTCTTAAATCTTTGGAGTAACAAGGTGCACAACAGGCAAAATGCTGTATTTCAAATGACACTTTAAGAAAGTAAACTCACTGGTGTTGGCAGTCTGCATTACAGCCTGGAGGAGATCAGCAGCCACACTCTCAGGAGTCCTTCCATTCACTTGCCTGACAGCAGACACTGCAATGGGCACAGCTGAGGTGGGTAAAATACATGAGAGTTATAGCAATCATGTTGCTCTATTCATGCACAAGTGTAGAACACCATCTAATATAAGGATGTCAAACCCTGGTCCTCAAGAGCCCCAGCAGGTTTTGTACAGTAGGTCGTCGTTAAATCACAAATTTTGACATTCCAATATGATCAATTAAATTATTTAAATAATGTGCTGATCATTTATGATTAGTAAAGGCCAATGGGAAATTTGGCCAGGACGCCGGTGTAGAACGTAAGTACTCTACAGTCCTCTAGGACCAGAGTTGAATTAACTGAAGAGATTACTTGCTGGATTCATCAGTGTCTTAATGCTGTTGCCAACCTTTAAAAACTGGTGAACTGGAAGACTAATTGGATTGGAGCTCTCCGAGACCCCCCTGATGAAATGAGTCCAGAATGACTTGTCCTACTTGACTGGATTTGTCCGCGCTTGAAGAGTGAGTCAAAATACTTCAAGGGACCAGTTTGGTGTTTTAAAAATTAATGTTGCACGACCCCAAGATCATCTGAAGAACACCTGTTAAACTGGCAAGACACTTAAATTTGATCTAATGAGGTTGCTAAAAATGTGTCTTGTGTAACTGGCAGGACGTAACAAACTGATACTGGACCTCAATTTCAAACGGGGGCGCAAGACATTTTGCCGACATGAAGCGTGTGCTTTTGTAACACGGGTGTTCAGTGCAAATGTTTCTGCCAACCTGGGGGTGGTGCGTGCTGTGGCGCTGGGCTAGGAGGACGGTCCAGACGAGAGGTCTTCGACTCTGGAGATGGAGGTGGGGTTCCAAAACTTCAACACAAACAAGAGCCCTCAGTAGGCATGTGTGTGGTGACCTATTACCCACTTAAAAAGGGTTAGAACGCAAAGCTAACCTTCAACATCGTTAAGAGAATCTTTAAGACGTTTAGGGAACGATCTGAAAGGGCTGTAGTAACTTTACAAAGGGCTTTTACATGAACAATAATCTACAGCACTTGTGTAGGTTACTCTGGGGAGTTACGTTCTCCAACAAAAGACCAATCCAATAGGCTTACCTTCTGACTGTGTAGATATCAGTGGAGACCTAAGAAAGAAGAAATTTAAGCTGTTTTTCCATCGATATTCATGGCGAAGTTGTGATCATTCATGTGTATTTCAGAATGTTTTAAAATCACTGATTCTATTCTTCGTGACTGATACGTCACCTCTCGGCACTCCCCTCTGTTCTGCTAAAATAATTACTGTGATAATAAGTGTGCACTGGATAGGATAGGTTTGGCTACATCGTTTTCCCAGGGATAGCTACCAGTTTTTCCTCTCTGATCTTCTTTATCTCAGCCTGTAGCTGGCTAATCTGCTCTTCTGCCTTTTTCTGCATTTCATAGCGATGCTGTCTTTCCTGAAAAAGAACCACAGACAGAAAAAAACTAGAAGATGCACGTCTCTTCTAAACAGAACTTACACACTCGGCACGTTTTTACCAGTATCAGCAACTCATTTCAAATATTTTTTTGCCGCAATGTAAAAAATTTGAAGACGAGGATTAAGAGTTTTAAAGTGATACTTAAGATATAAGCTTGTTTCTCTAGCAATGATGCAAAAAAAATGTCTTGAATTCACGGAGGCATCAGTGGGCCAGATTCTGTACCTGAGCCAGCTGTTCTTCCAAAAAAAGCTTCTGTTCACTACCGACACGCTTGGTCTCTTCCAGCTGTCTCTGCAGCCTCTCCTCTTGGCTCCTTCGAAATTAGCAACAACAATAATAATAATAAAAACAGTGTTGGGGACACAAAAACACTCAGTTCAGATTTTGCACTAGTCTTTTCCATCCATCCACCCATTTTCTAACCACTTTATCCAGTACAGGGTCGCAGGGGAGCCAGAGCCTGTCCCAGCAAGCACTGGGATACAACACCTGGATGGGACGCCAACCCATTGCAGGGCACACACAAACACAGACGAACACACGTACTCTCACCATGGCTCATTAACCCAGAAACCTGGGGAGAACATACAAACTGCATGCTGACAGCACCCCAGGAACTGAACTCCAGGCTCCGGCACTGTGAGGCACCACTGCGCCACCACTGTCTGTTCCAGTACAAGCAGTTGATTGTTGCATGAGTCACTAATTTATATGAATAACCTGTAGTAAGACGGCTAAAGTCTAGAAATGAATTATTTCTGTGAAGTATTTAACATTTATATTAAATAGTCTGGATAACTGTTTCAGAGAAAGAGGCAAATCCGTTTGTATTGCCCTGTGGAGAATCTAAACTCCAGTTATATCAGCAGCACCTGATTTCTTCCTCTGCCCTGAGTCTTTGTAGCTGTTCCTCTCGCTCTGCTCGTTGTTGTTGGTCAGCCCTACGAGCTGCCCGCTCCTCCCTGGAAGGAGGAACGACAGCACAGGTCTCAGCAGGTTCTCACACGAGCTTCATACAAGTTAACAGCTTTATGACATGGAAACGAAAAAGCAGATCCTCGCTAGTGCCGAGCGTTAAATACACGTCAATGCAGTGAAGTCACCAGCAGGGGGCAGGACAGCACGCTTCCCAATTTCATAGGAGATGTCTAATGTGTTCTTGCATAAATGTATGTACAAAATAGTGCACTAACAATAAAACTGCAGTCACAAGTCAACGTCAAAAGAGACACTTCCACACCTGCATTGCTGGCAGTTGGACAGCCGCGGGACGCTATAATCTATTTTACCTTGCCAGTCGTCTGTCTTTAGGCCGGGTTCGGAGAGGCAACTCTTTGCTTGACAAATGAGTCCATGGGGGGAAAAAGGCTGAGGAAAAGAGAAAATGAAAGAGGTGTTAGCTCCTACCAACAGATCCCTTCTGTTGTGTAAACCAAGCCATCTCAAGAGGCGCACAAGGTGGAGAATTAACAGAGAATAACGACCTTGAACTGGATCCAGAATGGGGAAGCTTTCAGCCTCATCCCTCGTCAGTGCGCTGTACAGATCTCCGTGAAAGTGTTTGCTGATGACCCCCCGGAACTGCTGGACGACCAGAGCTGGGCCGCGGGACTTCGGCACCTCAGCCAGCTCCCCTTCCTGATCACAAGACAGTTTCCATCAATCCCCGAGACACACAAAATCCCCCATTCGCTCAGGTCTAAATTACAGCAGGGACAAAGACAACGGAACTGTTATTGACATGAATAAAAAAATGCTGTTAAAAATATTCCAAAAATCCCTTCCCCCTGGCATTAAATCTGTCCTTTGGGTCATATTTTTTTGGTTAGCATTCAGCAAAAACCGGAGTTCCCATTTATATTTCTGGTTGAAAGGACAGGGCGATTGTTCTTGATAAAGAAAGCCTAGAAAATCTTTGTTTTAAGCAATATCCAGGTGAAGTCTCATTTGGAAATCCAAGTATATAATACTCACAATGCTTAATAAAAAAAACGCCTTTCAGTAGTTTGTTTAGATCCTAGTGAACGTGATCGATGGATGAGATATGTAAAGTATTTGGTGTGTCTTGCCTAGTTGAGGGAATGGCAGCCCTAACCCCCTTCAATATTGTGAGGAATGAGCTAGGGAGCTGCTGCAAGGGTGTAGATTGGGAGGCAGCATGGGGGTGGGGTCAAGAGAGATACATGAAAAGACCTTACATACGCAGGCAAGGAGAAACGTACAAGATTAGGTTCAAGCCTTTCTGCTGTAAACTTCATATACTGCTCAGGGGAACCAGCTCAGTGCTTAATAATGGATGTTGTGTGTATGTGCTCAGGGTGACAAATATTAACTCACCGTGCTACAGGCTTGCAAGTGATCTTTCAGAAGCTGGATGAAAGCAAACGAAAATGCTGGAACACAGCTGTATGAAGGTTTATCAATTCCTATGATGTATTGGTCCCAGATATAAAGTAGTGTAGTCATGTTCAAGTAGCCTGACAAGCAAATTTACAGAGAAAAAAAAAATGATGATGAATCAGTGGTTTATATACTTTCATTTATAAATTTCAGTAACATTCCTTATCAGTCAGTCTTTTATATGCTACACCACCCTTTGCAACAATTTGCCACAGAGCGCAAACATTTTAGGCAAAGAGCATTGTCCCTTCCTTCTACAGTACTATACCTTACATTCCTTATCAGTAACTCCAAGTCCAACTTGGAGGACATAATCCTAAGCAAAAAAAAAAGCACAGCCCACTCCAGGAGATGACTGTACAGAAATAATGTAATTTACATCAACAGAAAATCAAACATTATTTGTGATTTCACAATCTGCCTTCTCACTGCTCAGCAGAGCACAGAAACAAAGAGTCTCTGCAAAGATAAAGAAAGTTTTCTGCTGTCTACTTTCACTTGGAGGTGGGGGACAGGATTTAAACCAGAGTTGGAAAATGCAGCGTGCAAAATCAAACAAGGTCATAGCATCATTAAACAGCCAATAGTGGTATTTCAGGAGCGATACTGTAATTGCCCGAAGTCAAGAAAACCCATGCTTCAACAATATTGAACAATTTATCAATCAGTTTGAATACTCATATATCTCTTATCAAACGCTCTGAAGGGCTCTAAGTATATTCCAAGACATTTCTATGTGCACTCTGCATCAGTGCACACCTACAGGGGTATCTATGGAGTGAAAAGAACCTGGGCTCACTGCAACACCTCCCAAATCTTACGCGGTGGAACTGCCCCTGGAGGGTACCATTACATTTCAAAGCCTTACCCACAAAAAAGACTGTAAGAACGGGCTGCAAAACTGCCTTCACTCCTCTCAGTAAGGACTGGTGGGGACTGTCACCTGGGAAGAAAATAAACTGATCTCAGACTAAGGCTCAGGCGCTTACACACTGCCTCGGACCTCTCAGTGCAAATCTAGATCCTTCAATACCTCTTCTGCAGTATTGCACTGTTTCTAATTCTCAGACTTGGTTGTCTCACTGACTGTATTTGTCTGCCTGTATAGTGTTGAAGTTCTCACTATCTCACTTGTCTGTGCCTCACTTAGGTTGCTCAGCCAATTTGTGCAAACCTCAGCAGATTTTATTAAGTTCATTTCACTTGTATCTACACAATTGTACCCTGCCCTTTCACTCCATGCAATTTCCCTATATTTTAAGGCACTCCAGATTAGGATGCCTCTTAAGCAAATATATAAAAAAATAATAATAGCTTATATGTGAACAAGTGAACTGCACGCCCACAGTTTTTATTTATTCCCCACTCAAACCGGCACATTTTTTTGTGCTACGATGCAAAGGCCCTAGATAGTCCAACCTTGCCTGGCGTGTATTTCCCGCATCGCGTTTGAAAGCTCTCGTTCTTTTTGGTCGAGCATCTGAGCGACTTCTGCAAAGACCTCCTCGCTTCCAGCACCGTCCCGAGCCTGCAGGGCGACAGACGTGTCACACGCTGGGCAGCGAATCCACAACCTGTTTCTGCACGTCTCACCGTCAGCCCACACACTGACGCCCCACTTAGACTTCCACACCGGTCACTAGAATAGGTTCGCAGTTCTTCAAGACACAGGACTCTTTTCTAAGCACTGTTCAAAAATAGATCCTCAGAGGTTTTTTTTGCTCCATTGCTTACAAAGTACTGTTTTAGCCAAAGACCAATGGCCTGTTTATCAGCTTGTCGTGACAACAGCCTTATATAAAGTATAGACCAAATCACAAATAACAAATTACAGATATTTCTTCCTGTCAAGTATTTATGCATTCAATACTGATGAAAACCGAAACACCTACAGAGCAGCTTGGTTTATTTCCCCGGTGTCTACAGATTAAAATCAGCCATCCTCTTGGCTAGACATCCTATCTTTTGCAAAACATATGTCTTCCTCAGGAACTCTGTTCGCGTTTTTTGCCGAGCACATGATTAACTGATCAGAGTCACAGATAAACTGCCACCCTTTGAACAACTGGTGTGTCGCAGTGCAGCATGTTGTGGCCTTTGTTGTGAGAGAGCACATGTGTTTCCACCGGAAGCTCAGCAGCCCCTGTGCTGTGAGCGACCTACCCCAGGACTCTGAGATCTCATGAAGGCCGGCCTGCACTCCATGAAAGTGATGTACTCCTCCACCAGCAGAGTGGTCACAGCGTCCACAGAGGTACTGGGGATAGCGTCTGCAACACTGGCCTCCACCAGTGGGATCAGCAGGACACACTCCGAGTCTGGGAGCCTGGTCTTAAAACGCTGAATTCGGTGGTAATATGATAGCACATTTCGCATTGCTTTACTCCCAACTACAAAAAACAGAATTAACAGTACAGCAGTATGTCTTTAGTACTTCTTAGGATTCATATGGAAGCTATCATCTAACATTGCCCTTGACAAGGCTGATAAGAGAACAGTGAAAAGCAGACGACACAAGTGGGATGTACAGTACATGTAAGTGCATTTAAAATCAAGGACAGTTGTAAGCTTTCTTACGTTCAGTTAAATATACTCACTGGTGTTTTCTTTGACAGACCTGAACGTCGGCTCTCTGAAAAGCAGAGACTCGCATTGCTGAGAGATGTCCAGATCAGCTTTAGACCTCACTTTGTTCATGGACATGAGGGTCAAGTAATCCATCCGGGCTGGAAAGTCAACGACAACATAAAACCAGGTGTCACATTTGACTGAAGACCTAAAAACATTTGGTGTCATATATTAAAAATTATATAACACAAATACGTATCTTCTCACCCTTTGTGTTGGAGAGATAGAGTCTCCAGGCTACCTTTCGGATTTCCGATGGTAAAGGATGATTGAAGAGAATGTGCAGTTTGCTTTTCATATCTGGCCATTTGTGTAAGAGATTAACCTTGAGGAAAAAATGTAAAAGCCTGTGTATGAAACTATAAAATGAGCCTGCGAATACTAGCAATGGATTTCATTTTTAGATTTCATTCTTGCAGATAATGTCATGCACTGAATGAAGAGTGTGATGCTGGTCCATGTGGAAATCAACACGACAAAAACCTTTATTCACACAGCATCAACCCCTGGACCCAATGCTTCTAGCACCAAAACTCCACATTGAGCAGAAGGATTTCCACAGACTTGTGATATAATATCTCTGAAATTTGTCCAAAGGGACATATTTCAAAATTAGCCTACCCGCAAAACAGAAAAACATGTAACTGTAACAGATTTATAGATTAAAAATATTTATATTAAAATAAATAGTACAATGGTTTTTTTTCAAAAGCAAATTTTAATGTACTGTGGTTCACAAGCCTATACTTTTGAACAAAAGTAATCTGAAGATTTTTTTAAATAAAGATTTTAAAGGGGTCATGGCACCTTTCTCACACCTGCGTGGGATTCACTCACACTGTTCCTCTTCCCAAACTGACAAGCTTACCATCCCATCCCTGACGTGGCTCTGGAAGAGATCTGATTTTGTAGACACAGCCCCGCTGTCACTCATCTGTGCAGCAACAACACCGCTCAGTATATTCTCAAGGGTGGAGCTGATGTGAGCGATTACATCTTTGTGGGCATTCCCTGGACAAAAAAAAGGGGTAAACGCTCTTTGCTTTGCATAAAAGAAAAACTTGTATGTAAGTATGTATGTCTACTTTGGGACTATCCACATGACCTTTATGCAAATCGTATTTAAACGGAAGATGGAGACAAGCACTCAATTTCCCGTGTAGACACAATCATGGGCTTTAAACTTTCACACTCTTCACACATCAAGCACCCTTAGTTCCACTGTCAGCTGGGGTACAGAAATGCTTTTTACTTTCCTGCTCAGAATAAGGTTTTGAGCCTTGTGGAGTCTCACCTCTACGGATTGCCTTAGCTGCTCTCTCGAGAAACAGGGCTTTTTCTGCCTCAGAGAGGTCAGTGAAGAAGCTGACATGATTCTCTGTCTGCTGCTGCTGCACAGCCTCAAACAGGTCTGCAGTGAAAGCCTTCCACTCCTGAAACAGCAAGAGAGAAGCGAAAAAGACGGGGTTTTAAAATAGTCAAGGTGGACAGCCAGTAAGGTAAAAGCAATTCTGAACACCTAATTAAAAACATTTAGAATTGTGCAAAGATGTCTGCAGCATGACTTGGGTTAACTGTTCAGAGCAGAACATCAGAAAGACACAGATGTCACAGATAAGAAATGACCTTTCAGCCCGTTGGGCTTATTCGATTCTGTTTATAACACCATAGGCATCCCTGGTCCTGGAACTATCTGAGACCATCACGGTGTCTGCTGTATTTCAGTTCAGCTGAGCTATAAATCACCAGTGCTAGTTGACGCCTAGTTGATCTACTTGCTTATTGTGACTTACAGTTTACTTATTTTGCTCACTTACCTGCTGCAGCTTCAGATATGGAATTCTCCCCAACTTGCTTACCCTAATTTCTGACTACAGAGTTATTAATCTGCTTTATCCAATACAGGGCTGCAGGGGAGCCGGAGCCTATCTCAGCAAGAAATGGGCAAGAAAGTGAGATACCCCCTGGATAGGACTGTGGGAGGAAACCTCTGGAGACACCAGTGCTCCCCAAGAACCAAGACTGGGAACCACTGCTATAGACACACTGTCTGAACGTAGCACCTCCAAGAGTGAAATTCCTTTTGAATCCCTCACCCCAGGAAAGCAACAGTTCAGAGTAACCAGTCAAGCCAAACTTTAATGAGAAAGTAGAGAAAGTAGAAAGTAGGGGAAGAAAGTAGGGGCACCCTGTGAAAACGGGAAGAACATGCAAACTCCGCACAGACAGGTGACACAAGCTGGGCTCAAACACTGCCTGGAGCCTGTGAGGCAGCTGCGCCAAGCACTGCGCCAGCATACGTCTCGTTCCCCAGGAAAACCTTCTGAAGAGAAGTGAAATGATGGCATGCATGGGGCTGCCAAGGAAACACGGGTCTCACAGTCACACAGGGCCCCAGTCTCACAGAGCTGCAGAGGAGTTCCCTACAAAGAAGAACCAGCCACAGACCGCAGCCTCCCCTTGATCCACCTCTGGTTTATGATACTGTAAATTACTTTATTCAGTCTCACTTCTCCTTCCCTGTTCTCTAAAATAAACCTCCACAGAAGAAGAACTTCTTCTCAAGTGACAAAATCAGCAAAATTGGCAAAGTTCCATCCAAAGAGTCAATTAATATCAAAGGAGTCACTGCCATTTCTTAAGCTTGGCTGCCTGCTGGCATGTAACCCAGAAGAGAATATTGGCAAATACAGGTTTCCCAGAATGTAGAACAATCTTGAGATCTATGTCAGCCAGCAGCCCACACATGGGTGTAACCACAGGCAGAAGCTGAGCACTTCAAATGGGCTGTTAGCGGAACCAGCACCAGCGTGGTGTCTGAGGAGAGGAAACGGGTGATGGGAACCGGCAGCAGAGAGAAAGACGAACACGTGGGAGACAATTCCGTCTCCCCATTGACCTGTTTAGAAACTCGAGCAGACTGTAGGCTGCCTTTGAGAAACAGTTTTTTGCACGTAGTACATGAACATATCGAATACTTGCAGAAGTGCAACGCTGCCACCAAGGGAAAAAAATCGCCCCCTTATCTCGTAATTATGAGAAAAGTATCTCCTCATTACGAGACAGCGAAGTCTATGGTAACAGAGTAGCATTCACTGTTGGATTACCAAGCATCCCTCCATCCATTTTCTAACCAGCTCTTCCAGTTGAGGGTAGTGGGGGAGCTGGAGCCTATCCCAGCAAGCAACGGGCTCAAGGCAGGGCACGCCCTGGGTGAGATGCCTGCTCACACAGGCATGTTACTGTTCTGTCACCTCACAGCTTTCCCTTGTTTTTTTACTCTTCCTTTCTCTTTCTCAGGGCTAAATCATCAGCAGATAGCCGAATATAAACTTAAGAACCAGTCTAGAAAATGAATGCAGCCTCATGTGTCCGGCACAACCTTGCCTTTGTATTTAGATTTTGATCTTTTATGTAACGTTTACGTAAATACTATACATTAAAACTATTTTCTGAGACCCGCTGGTGACTTTAAAACGTAGAGCGGTATGTTTAATAATCTTACCTGACCGGTCTCTTGCTAAAGTACTCTCTTTTAATAAAAATCTTTCTATTCTCTTCTAAAAATAACCACGAGTGAGTGCGTGCTTGCTGTGGTACTGGGCACTCGGTGCTTGCAGAAGTCACACAGGGCGCGTCGTAATTGAATCAGTTTTTTTATTTATTTAGGTCACAGAAAGGAAAGCGTATAAACCATCTTAGAATCTGCACGGGTATAGATGAACCGTTTTGGAAAACACATCGCTTTTTCATCTTTCAACACACCTTATCGCAAAGCTTATTTATTTATTAATTAATTATTATTAAGATTACCTGCGATTTTTCAATGATTGTCCTTGCTTTTAGTAGCCACTGCGGGGTTGCAAAGCTGTTCTCCATTACTTAAAAGCTTTACTGAGCCCAATACCGTTGCTAAGTAAGCGGGTTGCTAAAACAAGGAGGTTTAAAGACGCTCAAAGCTGACCAGAGCACGCCACAACGGTCATTCGCTTTGATGATAATAACGTTATTGTTCTTGTAACAGAACTACTAGTAGGTTTAGAAGGATTTACATCTGAGGAATTATAAAAACTCTTATAAGGCAAATAAGGCATCATTTTGTAAAATTTTGTAATACAAACACGCCCTTAAAAACTTTTTTCAATCTGCCATTCTAATGTAAAAAAATGGCCGCTTTTTCTTCTTAGTTGAAGAAAATGGCGATTTGAAAATGCAAATAAAATATCAAGGTGGGAGTGAAGTATTTTGCATTTTAAAATTGGCTTTGAAGACGCTGAGTCCTGTTTAATAAGAAATACTCGTTTTAATCCGCTGCTCGGACAGAGACAAACTAATCATGCTTTGTTAACAATTTTGTTAAAATAGATTTTTGCGTTGCTGATTTGACAACTCCCTCTGACCTTTAATTTCTTAACGTTTCTCCCTCTTCTTGTTATACGCATTGATATATACCTGTGCAAAAACCAGTACAATACAGTAGAGGCGGTGTTTAGGAACTATCAGGAAAAAAATGCGCAATTCAGTACATGAAGTGCAAACGCATATTAGACGGAAAAAAATAAAACTTGATTGGGTAACCTACACCTTAAACGGGTTTCTAAAACCTGAACGCGACGTGATAAGTAGCTGTATTTTTAGGAAGAAAAGTTGTGAAGTACTACTACATGACAGACTTGCATGTGACTATGCAATAGAAGACATCCCACATCCTCTTCGGAACGCGTCTGTCTGCTGATATGCGAGACACATGTCGCTGGTCTTGCCAACGTTTAAGAGATTTATCACGGAAACCACACCGAAATGTCACAGCATTGTCTATTGTGGCTAATTAGTGAGTACAACTTTCCTTGTAATCAATTTCGTAGCTGCAGAAGTCATTACTTGCTCTTGTGTTACGCGTGTTAAACTTTATATAAAATAATTGTTTGGGGGGGTTTAATTAAAAGGTGCGAAAATGTCTCGGACGTGATGAAAATACTCTTACACTTTCTGCACTGAGAGTTCTTACTACCTTATACGGAACCTCAAGCTCATTGAGAAGTGAAGAACGTGAAATATAAAATAAGACCCCTCCATTTTCGTCAGTGTCTGACTTCTTTTTCTCCCTCTAAATGTCTTTATATATGTATTACATTTCGTGCTGAAGAGTATGATGTTTAAAATCTCAAGTTCGACTGCGGTACGGGAGTGGTAGCTCTTGTGTAATAAAACATTCTCAACATAATGCATTAATTTGAGAACACCCTTGTCCTATTTTTCATATTCTTACTCCAACGAAGCTAAAATCTAGCACTCACCACCCAACAACGTCATCACCTCTTGCCAGAATATATATATATTTTACTGGCAGCCCCAAATGTGCACCAGTTTCGAGATGTATTAATACATAAAGTACTAAATCGTGATAAGCACTGCAACTTGTGTCAATAGTTCAACAAAATACATACATTATTTTCATACAACAAAGGGAGCAAACTTTTAGGATATAACACAAAGAAATTTGGAAACCGGCGACGGTGAAGGCTTTTTTGTTTTCAAGAAGCTGAGAAATAATGAGACATTAGCGGTCAGGGGAGTGGCACAGCGCTACAGCCGTGAGCACTGCTGCCCTACAGCTGGCACCCTGGGTTCAGTTTCTGGGGTGCTGTCTGTGTGGAGTTTGTTTGTTCTCTCTGTGCTCGCGTGTTTCCTCCCACAGTCCAAAGACATAGTTTGTAGGTTAATTGAATTTGGGGAAAAATGGCCCTGGTGTGTGTGTGTGCGAACACGCCCTGCAATGGACGGGCGTCCTGTCCAGGGTGTACCCTGCCTTGTGCCTGTTTCTTGCCAGCTTGCACTCCCGGTCCGACACGACCATGCACTGGATAAAATCTAAAATTGTTCATGTTGCTGAGACATGCATTTTGCTGCTGTGTTCTGTATGCATGGTACATGCTCCATGTTGAAATCCGACTCTCGCGTATCTGCATTTCTACCTCTGGAAGAACTGACACATGGTCTCCACTCGAGTACTGAGCACATTTGGATGATCTGGTCACCAATTTGGACTGATATTAAAAATCTCCTTCCTTAATTCATTTAATTTTTTCCCTCTTCCTCTCTCATATTACTCTGGTACTGGAGGGCTGTGCAGTTCTGTCCCTATAAAGATAAATCTAACGTACCTAACTCATATTATTGTTGAATTTGCAGCTGTATATGCAGTGGAGGGTTTTAATATTTACTCCAAGCCGATTCAAACTTTTGAAGAATTGAACAGCCCTTCCCTAGGGCAATCTGTCCTTCAGTATGAGGATGGGTGAGTAGTGTAAAGAGTTACATTATCTTCATGAACTTTCTATCACTTTCTTGTTGCTTATATTCTTCAATTTAAAATAGTATATCGTGGTACATATGGTAATCTTAATAACAATGTTTGTCTTTATGCTTGTTGAGAAATTAACTTGATATTATAATAGCCTTATAGGAGTGTAGCTAACTAGCAATCTTTAATATTTGTAAATAAAACGCAACAGTGATCTTCTCCCAATCTTTAAGGACCTGTTTCTTTTATCACAGGATCTTAGTTACTTCTCCCTTGGACAATATGAGCGACCAGCAGTATGGTAGACTTTATGACTGCAAGGTCTTGGCACACTGTACTGAAGTCAGCCTCACAGGTACAAGTCCAGTTCCCTGATTTTTGATATGCAGACAATATTGTGTTCCCTTGTGCAAGAAATGGGGGTGATCTGGGTCTTTATCTTTGACCTTGTAGCGAAAGGGAAAAGCTATCGGAAACCTATCATATCAGCAGCCAAAAGCTCAGATGGATCAACATACCTGGTAAGGTTTCTTTTCTGTCTCTTGCTAATGCTACGAGAGAGTTTTTGTTTTCTGTAATTAAGAAGAGTATTTAAGATTAAAATGCAATGCTCTGATTGTATTTGAAGATCTTAGTGTTCTCACAGAAATGTCACGAGAGAATGCAATGGCATATCATTATCTCACGGTCAATTAAGAAAACAAACCAGCATTTTTTGTGTGGTGGTGAGGATTCATAGACTGTCGAACCTAGGGACAGATGATTCCACATGCGAAGGAGCAATATTTCCCAAAACGGCTCCAATTTCAAAGATGGTTCAAGGACGTAGGTGAGAAATGCCAACACAAAAAATTTAGGAGGCTTGCAGAGTAGCAGTGCAGCAGTATTTCTGCATGCTTTGCATGAGACCAGACAGTGAATACAGCTGGCTTACACAGACACAGTCTCCACTACTGTCTTCTTAAAACCATCTGCCAAACCACAGCTTCCTTTCTTCTGAGCAAGCTGCACTTTACAGCCTGAAGTCAATGCACTCTTTTCTTACTCCTGCCCTGCTTGTAATGGTGTATTTCAAAATCATGTAGCTCAGGCCTTTCCCTTCATTTTCGTACAGATTTAGGCTGGTTGCCGTATGGGATTTGTACGAGATTTGTTTCTTAGTCATACCATCAAATATATGGATTTTGGAGATTTGCAATAAGCTGACAATCAGATTTTCTAGGAATTTCGTTTTCGCCTCTCAGGTCTGTCAGCAACACCGGACACGCAAGGCCACAAACGAAGATCTGAATGGAGTTTGCTCCCTCCTCAAGGCAGGCTTCCAGGAGATTTCTGACATTGCTCCTGCATCACTCGGTACTGTTTGGTGCTACATGTGACCGAAGAAGCTGTGAAAGAATAAGAATAT
Source organism: Atractosteus spatula (assembly GCF_055471065.1). Classification (NCBI taxonomy): domain Eukaryota; kingdom Metazoa; phylum Chordata; class Actinopteri; order Semionotiformes; family Lepisosteidae; genus Atractosteus; species Atractosteus spatula. Next base: position 4,045,399 of record NC_142732.1, on the reverse strand, counting down.
CGCTGCTTACAGGAAACAGAGCTTAAGTGTTTCTACTGTGCGCATGTACTGTATTAAAAACCTATAAATTAAAAGTGTCTGCAAATAGCACCAAAAAATCTGAAAAGGTCTGAAGAATTAAGATAAAAGTTTATAAGTCACAACTTGCGCTTATTAATTTTGACAGTTTCATTGTCTTTTCATATTTTGCATTACTTACAGACACTAATAATACTAATAATGCTTCATGCTAATAATAATGCTCATAATTGTGCATACCAGCTTAGCCTCTATATTATAATGCTGAATCTACAAGAACAGTATTCGTATTTGCACTGTACCTAATCTGAGCTGTACACACGCATGAGGAATAGACTGTCATCAAGATGAACACTCAGTGTAATGTCTGGGTGGGGTTCTTCAGGTCATCTTGTTTAGGTTTTCTCAAAGATCAAGACAAATCCATACAGATTTTTCTCATTTTAGTAGTGAAGCAGATGAAAAGAAACAACACCAACGCCAACAAACGAGAGGATGAATCCCTTTCAGTGAACTCCGGTAATCCCTCATGTCATATACTGCATGTTAGTTATGGCTTCTGATACATATTTATGTTCAGGTGTAAATTTCTAGTTCATGGGAACAATCACCTGTGTTAAACCAGGGAGGTTTGGGTGAAAGATCAAGAGTAAGATTTAACTGAAAGTGGAAAGCAGGATGATTCACAGAAATGAAGCAGGTTTATACCATTGTGATGTGTTTTGCTGAAACATGAGAAACATAACATAACATAACATAACATATACCTGATACTAGGTTGATTATCTGCTAGACTTAAAGGATTGGGATTATGTAAAGGATTCTGAGTTATCAGTTGCAAGAACACATGTGCATAGTTTGTTCCACACTCCCACCACTCTATGGGTAGAGAAGTGCCTCCTGTTGTAAGTCTTCCTCTTAATTTCCACTCCTGCCTCCTGCTGCACTGAAGAAGTCCACTGTCAGAACCCTTCATGATTTAGAGTACAAATATGATTTCAGGATCCGCCCTTCATCGGAGGAAGAGGGAGAGCAGTAACCAAGAGGAAGAGGAGGATGAAGGTATGGACCTTATGGAGTAATTCATTCTAAACATAATGGGCAGGTGAGAGGTTAATAAAGTCATTCATCCCAAACATACAGGTTCAGAATATCTTAGTCCCGGTATCAGGGGACATCCTGAACAATTTATCTGTTTTAGTTACTAAATATTTCCCAATGACTCCTGTATGTTAGCAGCACAGTGGTGCAGTGGTTAGTATTGTTGCCTCATAGAGCTGTGGCTCTGGGTTCAATTCCATATCTGGAATTCTAAATTCTTTATAATCTGAAATTTACTGACAAGATGTTAAGGAATGTTAATAACCTGGTAGGAACTTACCTTTACAACTTCCTACTCATACATGTTTATTAACATCAGCCAGACTATTCTCATATACAAATTACTACTCATCAATAGATTTGAAATGCATTTATATGATAAAAGTGTCTTTTCCAGCCGCCAAAAGTGGCACCATAAATAGCTTCAGAGAATCTATATCAGATGCAGTACAGTACAGTATCTACAAAATGGTACAAAATTCAGAGGGCATCACTTTATTAATTTATGGCCACAGTGCTACATTAGAGTAGAGGTATATGAGCAAGACTGCTGTGTTGAGTCATTGTGCAGTGTAGATAGTGCCCTCACGGAAAATCAGCCACATTAAGACCACTTACACCTCATGTGACTAACTACAGAATTTGATTTTAAGATGCTGGGACAGAGATTGCCTTTGTCTTAGATGGTTCTGGAAGCATTTCTGGAGAAGATTTTGAAAGGGCAAAAGAATTTGTAACTAATGTGATGAAAAAAGTTTGGGAAACCTGCTTTGATGTAAGTACTGGGCTCTTTTAAAAAATACCAAACGTATCTGCAATGTTTCCTGGTCAATACAGGTTTTATACAGCAAAAGGGCACTAGCTGTGGTTCCCAGTGTTGCCCAGGATGGTAAATTAAAGTGAACCACATCTTTGTGCAAAATGTGGTGTGGATTGCGTGAGTTATAACAATGTTATAGCTGTAAATGTGGGCATTTTGCACAAGACACTACAGTACAAATGCAAGGATCAGGAATTATTTTTCTAAAATCTCAGCATCATAGTGTGGCATCAGTGTGCCAAATTTGGTGCCAATAAGTTGAGTGGGTTATGAATCCATAAAAGAAAACCTTCAAAAACACAGACAATAACCTTTATATATAATTATTTATATAATATGTACTACATGGAAGTGCATTAAAAACAAGAGGCATTTGTTTAAGCAAAGTGTTGTGGCAGAATGGAACAAGTAACTGAATCATGCTGGTGAAGCTGAAACCCTTCTTGCTTTCCAGAAATGACTGGATCAATTGACTATTAACTATTTTACAGGCTAGATAAGCCAAGTAGCCTCCTCTTTTTTTGAATATATGTACTGATTTTAATGTTTAAAATTGTTTAAATACTTGAAGAGAATAAAGTTACAACTGTTGTCTAAAAATATTAATACAGACTTGTTTTTTCTTGTTCCAGTGTAGATTTGCACTTGTTCAATATGGAAAGGATATACGAACTGAACTCTCACTCAAAGAAAATGAGAAACCTGAATACGCATTAAGAAAAGTTAGTGATATTCACCAGATCTACAACTACACAAAAACTGCTTCTGCTATGTATCACGTCCTGTAAGTGCAGACTAAGTCCCTGATGTTTTACAGAATGGCCTGTGGGTAGGATGACCAAGCATTCAATTGTTCCTAGGGGAAGACAAGATTTAAAATATTTTCTCAGTATTATGATGTTTTTACACCCTGGAAATTGAAAAAAGTACCTCTTATCCAGTGTTTGTGGTATATTATCAATTCTAATGACTATATATCCAATCATCAATTTCAGCCTGATACGCACATCAAGAGGTATATACAGTATACTGTATATACAGTACAAATGCATTATGAGCCTTGATTTCGTAGCAGAAAAGCTGATGTTAACTAGCATGAATAGGACATCAATAATACTAAATGATTCAGAAAATAAAATATTAATATGTCTGTTTTATTTGTGCTTTTTCAATATACATTATGGTGAGAAAATGGTAAAACAAATTCTTACTCTATAAATAATAAAAAATAATCAATTTCAAATTTACAAGAAACAAATCTATAACAATTCTCAAGTGTATAACAGATTAATGTTCTTGCTTTTACTGGAAATGTTGCCGTTGTCCTAACAGAGTAGTGAGATGAACAGACTGAGCTAACTACTGCTGCTCAGATATTTCTGTTGTTTTCTCACAGCACCTATCTGGGTGAAACACACAGATTATGAAGCCAATAAAACTACTCTTCATTAACGGTCTGGATCCTGAATCCATAAAGCACGTCAATAATTTAATATGGGTGCACATTTCACAAAGATAACGTAGTTTAACACTGAAAGTAATAACATGAACCGTGAATCTGTCAATATCTCATAAAACACTTCCAGTAGTTAGAAAATGTAGCACGTCTAATCTTTGCTAGTTACATGGATCTGACAGACTAAAAACCAAATGAAATATACATGTATTATTGCAGTGTCTTAAATTGGACTACCTCCGTTTTGAGATCACTTATCCGGATTTTCTGCACGTTAGATCTAATGAAAGACTTATAAAATTGATCAGCACAGCATCTCCTACTTGCCCAAATTAAAACCAATAGCATTCGGTGTAGCAGCAGCTGAAACCGTACGAATATCATTGTCTTATGGTGAAGATGTGTCATTTGCCACATCGACGGTTCATAAGCCACTACACTTACATTCACAGCCAATAATATCATGATTTAAAACTAACAAGGTTTAACAGCCTAGGCAAGAGCAGCAGCAACAGACAGAGCCACTGGTGGGGAATGTTGACTCACATGTAAAAGTGCTGATGAAAACAATGTCATGTGGCACACTGAGGGGGCACGCTGTGGCCTTGGGGCCCTGGGCAGTCACCTAGTTCATCTAAACCAAGGGCCGGCCCTGCTGAACGTGAAGGTGAATTAGGATTATGTGCGATACAAGTATTCAAAATCCCACAAGGACATTAAAGCCCACCCTGTGGAACACAACCACAAACCAGAGCGCGCAGACTATGTGGAAACTATGTGGAAATGCATTTAAAACCAAGAACAGGAGGTTGTATTTGTAACCGTGCTTATGTCTGTACTGTGATTGTTTGACAGTGAACATGTCTTTGTTGCTGAAAATGGATCTAAAGAGAATGCTAAGAAGATCATGATTGTTCTGACAGATGGAAGGATATTTCTAGACCCAATGAATCTCACAGATGTTTTGATGATGCCAAAAATGAAAGCTGTAACCCGATTTGCTATTGGGGTAGGTTTTCCACATCAGTGGTCTCAACATAACCACATAAAAAAAAAAAAACACAGAACACATTAAAGCTGTTAATATGTCAAACTGTGCTGAATTTCAGGTTGGTGCTGATTTTAATCAGACCAAGGCAGTAACTGAACTACAAGACATTGCTTCAGACCCAGATGATGAGCATTTATTTAAGGTTGATAACTATGCAGCTTTGGATGGTATACTCTCCTTGCTTGAAAAAAGCATCACTGGAATAGAAGGTAAAGCAACTTATAAAACTTCTAAGAAGGCACGGATGAAAGATTTTTTTAGTTATCGGGGGATATACAAAACGTAGGGTAGCTATGACAACACCATGGAGAACGTTACACCATTGGTGTAACTCCCCTTCCCTTGCCAACATCCAGGTCGCTCCTTCCCATAATTCAATCTTTGGCATGACTTTGGTGACTTGTCACAAAGAATCCTGTAATCCCTACGCAAGGGCGTTAAGTTATGGGGCATCCTGAAAATGTTTGGCAGTGCCAAAACTGAAATAAGTGGTAAATTAGTGATAAACGCTGTTGGTCTAAAGTCTGCCTCATGACCTGTTGAATATTTGAAGCTACTGACCATCGGAAAACTAGAGGCTGGTAATTCTGCTGGTCTCCTTGACTGTGTGTTCTCTGCCCTTACAGGGACACAGCAGGGAGCAGCCTTCCTCTTCGAGCTTTCCGAAGCTGGGTTCAGCATTGATTTTGCGAACGATGTGAGTTGAGCGTTTGCATTCTTTTTAAATTGCTCGTTTTGGCCACGGTTGTTGGGGAATAACTGTTATACTCCAAAGGGCAGGGGTCCCAGTTCTGGTCCTGGGGGGTCAGTGTGTCACAGGTGGTATCAGCACCCAGAAAGGTCGCAGAAGTTGGTAATTCATCCGATAATGAGCTGATTCGGATCGTTAAGGGACCAGCTGGACTGCTAAACTGGTGGTCACACTAGCCCTCCAGACCAGGACTGGGGACCCCTGTATGTGCGGTTACAATCCTGTAGGGAATGCAAATGAAAATCATAGTAATGAGCAGTTGGAAATATTTAGGATGTTTTCAAGGCTTTTTTCATTGACTAACGGGTTGACAGAAGGTCAATAAATAAAGAAAGTCCAGTAAATATGCAGTTTCACAACCCTTGTGCCATTTTCTTTTTTCAGACTTTATTTGCACTTAATCGACAGGGCAGGAATGCAGACTGAGTGTGCTATTATTATCATTATTTATTTGCTTAGCAGACGCCCTTATCCACAGTTTTAGTAATTCTGTAGCAGTAAATTAATACATAAGATGTATAGTCAAGAATAGTCATTCGGCTGTCGTTGTTCAAAATATTCCCAAAAAATAATTTGAGAAAATATTCCCAAATTAATGTTAACATTTTGCCATTCTTTTTCAGGGCACTGTTCTTTTCGGCGCAGTGGGGGCATACGACTGGAATGGTGGCTTAATTATAAAAAACCCAGATGACACAATAAGGTTTCTAAACGAATCATCGACAAAAGAAAAATTCTCCTACTTAGGTGACACATTATTCAATTTACTTTATGATCTAATAGTGTACCTGCATAAGAATCAGATAGCATCAATTACTGTATATTTGCTCTATTATTATTAAAACTGCAGACCAATTTGTGTAGCAGTCTAATCACCCAACCATCCGTTTTATCTCAGTGTGTAGACTATGGCTTTGCTACAGCGTTAATTCTGTGTCAAAATTCGAAACTCTGGTCCTAAGGCAGAGCTTTTCTTCCACTTCAGGCTACAGTGTAGCAGCTGTGAAGGGAGTCAGTGGCAGTCTGTATGTGTCGGGAGCCCCTCGTCACAGTTTCTCAGGCAGTGTGCTGGTCTTCAATGGGACTTCTCATGCAGCACAGCAGACACTGTCTGGAGAGCAGGTATGTGGGTTTCTCTTCAAGTAGTGTCTAAGCTGGTACTTGTGTTACACTAAATTCAACCAATGAGCTTTTACAGCTACTTGGGGATAATAGAAAGGTACAGGTCTGGAGAAGGCAATGAATGGTTTTTTGAGCACGGTGAAGTCCATGATTAGTGGAAGGCACCCTGATACTGGCTACATCAGGCTACTCCTCAAACATACCGGGAAGAAGGATGCCACCTTGAGGCCAATGGTAACGTTGCAAGGGCTCTCAATGGCTGGGAATGGGAGTAAATCCCCATCACTCCACAAAACTCCCCTGTAGGAACTTCCTCAAGCAAGAACCATCTCAAATCTTGCATGAGTATTGCAACAAAGCATTCAAGCGATACGGCACACATGGTTTTCAAAAGGTTTTGTGGGCCGATGAGATAAAATTGGAACTTTTAGCTCTAAATACAAGCCATTGTGTCTGACAAAACCCAGCACAGCACATCAGCCAGTCAGCTCTCTCCCCGCTGTCAAACATGGCAGCATCATACAATGGGGGTGCTTATTCTCAGTTTGTCAAGATTAAGGGGAAAAGAGATGGAGCTAAATACAGACAAATGCACTAGTAACACCTGCTTTAGTCTGCTAAAGACCAAAATTTGGGATTAAATTTCACCTTTTTGTAGGTGACTTCATGGTGACTAAAGTACAACGCCACAGGTACACTGCAGGGGCTTAACATAAGGAATTGATTGTCTTTGAATGATCCAGTCAAAGTCTTGATTTGAAAATCAGTGGCAAGACTTTAAAAACTGCTGCCCAAGTAATGCCCCACTAACATTACTTCTTTGCAAACTTGCAGAAGCTCTGTAAAGGAGAAAATTGTAATTCCTAGTATGAAAAGCACAGTCCTATCCAAAAAAGACTTGTAGCTGTAATTGTTGCAAAAGGTGAATACGTATACAATCAACATATTTTACTTCCTGCTTTTTCTTTCCAGTTGTTGCTGACATGTCATTTCTTTCACCTATAAGTTAATGCTTATTGACTCTTTTGAGCATTCATGCTTTCATCATAAAATACTCAATTTAAAAAACTGTATATGTGATCTGTAATTCAACAAAATGAGACTGAATGGGTTGAATACTTTTGCATTTGAAATTTTTTTAATAGATCTGATTAATTACTGAATTACTCAAAATGGCTTGCATTTTAGACCATGATACGAAAAGCTCAGCACAGAATGTTGACTTAAACACAAATGTTTTCATTATGGTTTCAGAGTGTTAAGTGACACACTACCAATCAATTTCCATGTTGTCTCTGAAACATAACCTAAATTTATGTCCTCTCTTTTACAAATAGGTGGGCTCTTATTTTGGTGCTGAGCTTTGTGTTCTTGATACCGATAAAAATGGCATCACAGACTATCTCTTAATTGGAGCTCCACTGTTTCACCAAAAAGGAGAAGAAGGCAAAGTTTATGTCTACAGACTGAGCCAGGTGAGTCGGAAGAAGCCAAAGACATGAAGATAAACATCTACAGGAAATAAAACCAATTAAACACACTCTGCTTCTCAGAGCAATCATCTTTAAAACTCTTAAACTGAAGACCAGTCTGCAAGAATGTGTGAAAGAGACACCTGGATCTGGATAAAATCTTAATTTCTTTAGCTACTAAACTGCAAAATATGCCTAAAGACATTCTGTTCTTTACAGCATTTCTTTTCTACTATTTACAGAAGAAACAAATAAGTTTCCTTTTCAAGAGTGCCTTGTTCTCTCCGTCTGATTTTGCGAAAATGTTGGACTTTCACAGGAGCTCTTCATCAGGGAATCGGAATGGCAGGGAATGAACAGATACACCTTTGCCAGGTTCGGATCAGCGATTGCCAACATCGGGGACATCGACAACAACGGCTACAACGACATTGCAGTTGGAGCTCCAATGGAAGGAGACGGAAAATCAGGGAGCATCTACATTTACAATGGCTATGAAAATGGCATCAAGGACCATCACTCGCAGGCAAGAGAACTGTCCATCTCATAAAAAAAAGATTTACAATCCTCAGACAAATGCCTGGAACGTTTGGTTTAGACTGGGCCCAGCTGTAAATTATTCCAAACTAGTAAACACTGAGTAAAGCATTTCCTTTCCTGCACATGAGTCATTGATTTCATATAAAAAAATACAGCGTGCTTTACAATCAAGCATAATCTGTAGTTTATACTTTACTGTTCACAATGCTGAGGGCACTGTGCACAATCACAAATACAGTACAGTATAGTACACCCTTCTTTATCCTTTGACATTACTCCATCTAGTGGCTAATGGGGACATTTTGGCTATCTATATGTAACCAGGAACTGAGAAAGATCACTTCTTGATACTAAATTTTACTGTATTCTGATCCCAACTGATTGAAGCATCTGTGGCAAAAATGTTTTTCTTTCTTGTGCTGAATCTAACTCACAGTTCTGCACTAAAGTACTCATTATGTATCCTCTGTTTGCTTTTAAAAGTAATGATGGTTTTTAATGTCGCTTTTTTAAAGGAAGTAAAAGCCAAAGTGATTATAAAAATACACCAGTAATGATTTTCAAAGCTTGACCCATTCACCCATGAAAATTACATCCCAATACTTGATGAGTTTTTGTTTGTCAGAGCAGTTTGTGTTTCCAACTGATAGTGAAAAAAGGGTTTGAAGGTAATTTTTTATTTATTCCAGGCTGTATTCTGTTTTTCAATCTTGAAGTCATTTTTTTAACCACTCATTATTTTTCTGTCTTGTTGGGAAACCACAGCCGATACAGGAGTCGACCATTCCAGTCCATGTCCATTCCAGGGAAGCCTGGATATCCAATCTTTTAGACGCACTAGTAATAAAAAAAACCTAGTGCAGCTGTAGTTACTGCTCTGGAGATCAGAACAGAGGCTGTGAATAATCCTGGTCTATTTCAGAGAATAGCAGCAGCTGATTTCGATGTGAAGCTACGATTCTTCGGTCAGTCAGTGAGTGGAATGTCCGACCTGGATAAAGATGGACAAGTAGATATCAGTGTGGGAAGCCTGGGGAAGGTCACTGTATTGAGGTATGCCGCACCGCACAGGACTGATCATTTAGTCCGGACACGGAGGCTGAATTACTGGATCATTTCAGAAAGTGTTTTTCTAATTAAAAATAAACCTCTCTGACATGCTACTGGCTCAGCAGGTTGACTCAGGACATCCTAGTGGTACATTAAAAGTGTAAAAATAATGAATAACACTTTAAAAGCTGCAAATTTAATTTATAAATACTTTATAGCATATAATAGATGAGCATAACATAATAACATTAAACAAAATTATATTATTCTCATGTACAGTTTAAATGTTTTATTAATGGTTGTGTTAGTATACTCATCTTTTTTTTAGCTTGGCATTTCTAAAATGTTCCAGGCGAGTGGAATTCAGAAAACACCATTAAGCTGTTGATCTTGGAAGACATGGAATGATTTAGTTGTGAGCAATTAAATAGAGGGTGGCTTAAATTAAATCTCTGTGAAATCAAGTTGAACAAGAATATGAATACCTGTCATCCCCCAAGGACAAGCGGTGCCTTCATTAAATTATTTGCTAAATTGAACAATAAGGTACATTAGGAATAGTTAACTATAAAGGCCACTTGTCATATTACTGAACTGAGAAACTGGAAAATCCCGATTTAAAGCCTAGGTTTCTCTACTACTGAACACATTTCATCAGATAATGCCTACTCCATTTATTCTGTATTATTAATGTAATGTTGCTTGATGTATACATAATGTATACACATTTTTTTAACTTTTAGCTCGCTGCCTGTCATCGTCTTCAAACCTCAAGTGACATTAGAACCTCCATACATTTCCCTGAATAAGCAAAGTGGTCAGGATTCTCAAAAGATTTCTGCAAAAATCTGCTTTAACACAGTTAAAAGAGAGATTAAGAGTAAGTGTGTAATTATTATTTTATCCATGTTTCAGTATCAGATGGTGGGAGAGTCATTTATTGTTGACAAAGCCAGAAAGCACCAAACAATTAAATGTTACGTTAATGTTAGAGACCATCCAATCTAATAAGCCTAGTATTGCACATCGCTGTTTTTTTTATGATACTAGAAATGTTAGTGAATTATAGTGAGTCAGTTAATGGAACGTCTCCCAATTCAGATTTAGTGTCAGTGTGACATTGTACCAGTCCATGCAGAAAGAGCATGCATGTTTTCTCAAAACATTTTGACCAATCAAATTGCTGCATTTGAAACATGAAGGGAGCCCAGAGCTATTTTTGGACCAATCAGTTACAAGTCCTTTAAAGGAAGTCCTGCCCCCTGAAGCCAAAGGCATAACATTATGCAGCAGAGGAGCTGAATGAAAAAGTTTGACTGGCTCTTCCTTAGAAATGTCTTAACTACAGGCAGTATCCACCTAGTTCTCACAAAACCGCTCACCACAGCCCATCTTTATTAAGTCATGGGAAATGCAAAAATAGACCTGGCTGAAACCAAGGTTTAATGATGTTTCTAACCCTAACTACAGAATATTCCTAATCTATGACTTACTGCTCATTACATGAGGGCGCACATCCAAGATTTCAGCCAACGTGACAAAAAATGTGAACCCAAGACTTTGTGCTCATTTGTTACCAGGTGTATATGATACTCTTGCTCTATTGTTCTGTATCATTTCCATTTTCCTTCATTTTGTACATTTCTTTCCTGTTTGCTGTAGAAAAAACAGAGGAACTACCCATTCACTACCACCTGGTCCTCGACCCAAACAAAGAGAAAAAACGACTGTCTTTTGCGAACGGTGATCCCAAATCCATTTCTGGTATTTTCAAACTCACTAACACAATGGAATGCTTGCCCGACATCCTTCTACAGTTCCTGGTATGTTCTGGAGACATTCAGAAACAAGTGCATAGCTGAAACTGTGTGGCTGTGGCCCTCTTACAGCATGCTGAGCTGTAACAGATTGAAGTCATCCAGCCCGGCAGTGGGGCCTGTCCCCTGTGGTCACCACTCGAACGTGAAGTGGCTCTTCCTTAGGAGTTTTCTCATTCTTGTCCATAATCACGCTGAAACAGTAACAATCCAAGTGTAAAATATGAACAGCTGAAATGGAACAAACTTCATAATTACCTGGTATTAGGATGTAACAAGGAGCTCAGGGCTGGACGTCACTATAACTTATAGAAGATATGCGCTACATTTGAGTTTAATTTGTACAGTTGTGGATAAATGATACTGCTGCTTTGGTAAAGAATTCCATGCTTTTTTTTTGTCTACTCCAGGAATGCGCCGATGATTGTTTCTCACCTATAGAGATTAAACTCAATTTCACTCTAAACCTCTCTTCTGAGAGCCGTCCACTCAGAGTTCTCGATATGCTCAGTCCCAATGAGATCTCCCAGCAGGTAAAAGTGTGCATCAGAATTGATCTTCTCTCCAGGCCTGTGTGGCCTAGTTCAGACATGAGACTTTTCTCTTAGATCCTCATCTGAGTAAAGGTCATTCGGAAACAGGACACCGTGTTAAATTCTTTCAGTTTAATGAAGCACATCCCAGTGGGAGAATGGCAACAATATTTGCTGTTCAGAACAGGGATGAGAGGTTTCTCTGCCAGTGGATTCAATCAAATCTACTTGTGTGACAAATTTATACTCTTAAGCACAGCATTTGTTACACCTCTTCAGAATACCATGTTTGGCTAAGCATGGATTTGGATAAGAACAAAAGACCATGTATTTTTTTTTTTATACGAGAGGGCTCTCTGGTCCTACTTATATGTCTGTTAGCTGCTTGTCCTAAAACATCAAGATGTTTTTTGGTCTACACTACATTCAGATTGGCCTGTAAACCCTGCTCAACGCTATTATTATTTTTTTCCTCAGCTTCCCTTTGAAACAAACTGTGGAACGGACAAGATATGCACTGCAAACATCACCTTGTCAACAAGCTTGCCCCAGTAAGCTCTTTTCTTAGATCATCACTGGGTGGAGGGACATATTTGAGCATCATTTTATTCAGTTAACTCTTTAGCCCAGTTTCTACTGAACCTGAATAGCAGAATTTCACATTACCCTCTTACCAGATAAAAAAATAATAAGTCAAGAGCACAGCTTTTAACATAGAACACCTATTGATCTTAACACCATTATCCCTACGCTCTTCCAGCTGTGCTGCATCTCGGTAGCATGGTGAGGAGGTTCAGCAGCTAGGATAGAGGTTGCATGCTTTTCCAGTTCTTAAGGCTTTCCTCCAGCTGCTCCCGTTTCTTCCCAGAGCCAATCAAGTAGAGGCATTAAGGCTCAGAGTTATCTACTGCCATGCTGCTGCGTGTCCTCTACAGGCAGTATAATACCTTCTGAAAACATTTATTTAATATTTATTTCATGAAACATCTTTTTTCCAGGGATAAAACACTGGTTATTGGATCTACTAAGGATCTCAGCTTAGGCTTTAACATGAAGAACATCGGAGAAGACTCCTACATGACCATACTGGTTTTAACTTATCCTCATTTCCTTCAATACAACAAGCTGTCCTTGTTAACGGTAATACTTCTCTCACCCTTGTTTAACTCTTACACTTCGGTTAGTCATTATCAACGATTTTACCCAGTTTAATTTTGGGTGGATGAGAGGCATTTACTCTTCAATTGTAGCTGTTCAACCCAAAAATACAATTTGTTTATTTTCATTTTTTCCATCTGAAGAATGCTCAGGAACTGCTTTCTTTTCAGTACACTACAAAATATATATATATACACACACCACACCATAGTTCATGTTTTAGTTGTTTACAAAACCAAGTACATTTAAATAAATATTAAACAGTAATAATCATTAGCTATTTTATAGTAATATGGGGATAATATAATTTCATATCTTCTAAAAAAAAAATGATTTTCAGAGGAGATAAATTATTTGACAGCTCAAATACATTTTGCCAAACAAAAAACTCTGAAGAAACTCTTTTCATTTAAAATGACCTATTTCATTTCACAAACCGGTTAGAATAGAACCAGATTACAAAAAAAACTTCAAACCACTCCTCTCGCAGGCTTTAATAAGCCAGCCCTAGAATTACATTTTCAGTCATGTAAATTGTCATTGACCAGAAAGTGATTGATGTAAATGAGGACTTTATCACCATCAATTCCTTTAACTAAAACAGTATCCTCTTCCCTCTTTACAGGAGAGTAAGGGCATTTCCTGTGAAAATCCAGTTGAAAACACACAACTGACTTGTCAAATACGATATCCAGTTATGAAGACGCAAAGTGAAGTAAGTTAACTTAAGTGGTGATGAAAATTCCTGTTTATCATCCAGTATTTGATTTTGTGCTTTCATAAGGATACTCAGTGTGTCAATAACCTTTTGTAAGGCGTAGTGGTAAGGTTTGGTCTTTTTTCTTACACCGTTGCAATGTTGTCAAGACTCTTTGTACTTTTAAGGTCAACTTCACCATCTCCTGGCAGATAGAAGAGTCTCATAAAATACAGGAAAGCAGCACCCAAATCACTGCTAACATTACATGGTAAGTGAGCTTTACCTCTGAAAAGACAGAAAAGGAAGAGAGAGAGTAGAAAATGCCCGAACATCTAAGTGATGCGGTTTTACTTTGGATGTCCATTAGGGTTTTATTCTGTGTTAAAGCTTAGGCCCGACTTCAGTTCTTCCACTGAAGCCCAATCTAAATAATTGATTGTGCCAAACCAATTATTTAATGTCGAAGTGAGAGACTGAAACTGAACTTAATATTTTAAAGGGATACTATATAGAGTTGTGTACTCTACAACACTATATGTTTGCAATATAATTGATAGGAAGAATGGTGTCAATTATAGCTAGTTGTCAATACAGTTACAGTTTGTTTTTAGGGAAAGAAACATTACTTGTTTTTTGTATTTTGTTTCATATAGTGAAAATGATGGTCTCCAAGTCCTGACTGAAGAAACCTACAGATTTGCAGTTAAAAATGCCCTTAAAGTCAGCCTTACTGGGTAAGTTTTTTTAATTGAGAAGACATTTTTGGAGAACAACCTGAATTTCAAAACAGTCTTCCCTACTTTGTCACTGATACAGGATTTTGTCTTCCCTTAGGTATAGTAATAAAAAAATCTCCTTAAAATGAGACATAAAACCAAGGTCCTGACTCTTTGTGGTCATTTAAAATCCCAGGACACTTCTGGAAAAGGGTAGGGGTGTCACCCTGGATTTTGGCCAAGTTTCCCCCTGGCCTTTACCGAATATGGCCTCCTAATAATCCCCATTTATGTAATGGCTTCATCAACGTCCTCCCATTGGTGGTCGTGGAGAGGAGTTCCCATTACCTGTAAAAGTGATTTGAGTGCAGTGTCCAGGAAAGTGCTATATAACAGTAAGGAATTATTAATCAATTATTGTGTTTGATTTAGAATGAAAATAAATTCCTATACCAATATTAAAGAGATAAAAATTACAAATGTTTCTTGTAACAATTGCAGAAATAAAAAAAACAAATACTGTGTCACCATTATGATGATATAAGCTTGAGTGCACATTGCACAAGATTAATATTTCCTTTTCCTGCCTACAGGAAGGCTAAACCAGCTTACATACACGTGACTGAAGAGTCAATGGGCAAAAAGCAGGAGCTGGAATACCTGTTCCAGGCAAGTAAACTGTTCAGACAGGAAGGGAAATCTTTTTTTTTTTAAAGCATATCATTATTATTTTTTTTCTTTTGCCTTTGTTACGTTTTGTACATCTCTAGAGTCCCATCATCTACAGCAAAAATAAAATGAATTAATGGGGCTTTCTGTCAGTGTTGTCTTCTCTGCAGCACATTACATGTTGGAAAAATATTTCTGTGTGACACTAATTTTTTAATGAACTGCAAGTTTTTAATTTTCTATGCAGATACATGGAGAAAACAGGTACAATGCTAACATTGTTGTGAACATTGACATTCCACTGAAAGAGAGAGACACACAGGTGACCATTGTGAGCTACAAAGCGGTAAATATCGTTTTTAATTTGTTTCACTTCCGGTATTCGAGTATGCAGTAAAGGTTCTCTCTCTAACTGGCTCTGTCTTAATGTCTTTCAGACGCACACGACAAACTGCAGCCCTCAACTTCAAGATAATGGAAAGGTAAGCTACACCATCATGTGATGCATGATGCTGCCCTTCTCAATGAAGGCTGAAAGGTATGCAGATTTGTGTGTAAAATGATCTGCAAACCACAGGTTTAACTGATCAGAATGAAATTGTTTCACGTCTTCATAAATTGGCAATTTGAGGGTAACCTACAAAACCCACAGGATTGGGGTTCTTTGGGACTGGAGACACCTGTATTAACCCATTTCCTCTGGGGTGCAGGTAAGTGCAGCTACTGACAGTCAACATTATTTCTGGACTGCTCTTGATCATGCGATCATCAAGTATCATACAAATGCAGGACACTGAATTTGCACAGAAAATTGACTTCTATTTCTCTTTAATGTTAAACCCATTTCCTTTTCCCGTCATCAGACCACATTGTCCCATCGCATTATTTTTTATGTACTGGTTTACGGATGCTGTTCTCTAAGGCGGCTTACCTATGCTGAAAAAAAATTAACACAGATCAGATAAATATTAAACACAACAGCACAATTTAAAATAAAGGAAATAATACAATTAATTATCATTCCTGTGTCCAAGTGAATAGAAGGTATCAAAGTGCAGGAATAAGAAAAAACAACTTACAGTACATATTGATTAATTAGGCTGGTCCTCTCAGTCTTTTGACAGTGCAGCCATTCTGTGAAATCACCATGATTAAATGCGGTCAGCAGGTTTTGTAGCATCTACATTAACAGAGCAGATCCAAGTAACTTTAAACCCCTAAGCCATTATCCAGAAGCATAAATACTGCATATACAACATGGCTACCCAACCGAACATTCTTCCAGTCTGCTGCAATGTAGAATTCTCCTGTAACCAGTTCCATATTTTTGTCAAGGATATGGAACTGCATTTGTTCCCAACTCTGCTCCTGGGTAAACTCCTGCATCATCTTGTTTTTGACTCCACCAAATTCTTACTTATCCAGACTAAAATTTCTACTTGAAGCATGCTTAAAAATATGCTTTCAGCTCTTAAAAAGCAGTTGAATGAGTTCGTAACCGGTAGCAACCCTTTATCAATTTCCAAGTTCCATACCTCTCCTTAACTAGGTGCAGCAGCTTAAGTTTAACACACACACACAATAAAAATAATTCTTATAACCCGTTTATATTTATCTCTGTAATTTTCATAGACTTACAGACTTACCTGTACCGTGCAAGAACTGGACGAGCTCTTGACTGTGGAAGCATCGGTGGCTGTTATCGGCATAAAGGTACGACAATGTATGCCTTAAATAACCGAAAACTGATTGTTTCTCCAGTTTTAATCGACGAACTCCGACTGTCTCTCTGCAAAGACTTTTGGCGTTGAATGAACAAGTATTCTACGCACTCAAGCTGTGCGTTTTTCGCGTTCACAGACTCGCATTTCAGATGCCCGCAACCTGACACAGGTGTAGCCAACACCTGTGAAATGCCCATCTTCCAGCCAATCATCCTTTAATCCGTGACGCAACCCCCCCCCCCGCCTCCCGTGAAGGATACTCAGCGCTGATTGGTGGGGAGGCGCGTCATTCAACGCATGCCCGCAGACTCCCGGAAGTGGTGGCGGGGGTCGCTCAGGCCGTGGAACGCCGCTGCTCGGGGAGACCCGGCTGAAAATTGATTCCGTGTTCCGTGTTCATACCCGTGATCGGAAAGCTCGATTGATGATTAACTGTTATACGTTCCCCGAGTAGTGTCCCCGACTCGTCGCTGAAACCAAGAACGCAAACCCCCCCATTTATTGGGGATGATGAAAACTGTTTCATTCAATTTATTATACAGTCCAAACCGCCGATTAATAGTGCAGCATGCTGCCAGCTTCCTACTCATTCCTGAAGGACTGGAGAAACCTGGGTGAAGTTCTGTACATTCAAGTAATGCCCCAACCGTGAAGCCTCATGTTCACTCTGCATGATCGCCGTGGAGCGAAACCTTTCTGCAGCTTCGCCCCCCAGTTGAATTAAGTGAACAATCTGCATTTCTCTTTTATTGCAGGATCAGCGGGAAAATCTAACAGCTAGAGCTTTTCTTAGTTTTGACTCCGCTCAGTACGAGGCAGAAGAAGGAGGACGATATGAAGAGGTACATTAAAACACCTCTTTTCATCCATGTCAGTTGCTTCAGATCTGTGAGAGCATGGAAGTATGAGAACATTAACACAGCCCGTTTATTGATCCAAGCTTTACATTAAGCTGTTTCTTAGAGCATATAGAGGAATGACTGCCAGCAACAGGACCTGGTTCCTTCAGATTTCAAGTACCAAGCTCAGTGTTAAGCCACGTATTTAAAAAGCAGCAGAGCACGGTAAAGAGTGCCTGACTCCCCAGACACTTCTTTGCCTCCTGCAAGGTTTGTCCACCTCCTGTTCTCAATACTTCGGCAGGTGGTGGAAGAGAGTGAGGAGGCTTCTTATTATGCACCTAAAACGCTGATCACAGCAGACAGCAGTAAGGACATGAGAAAGCTGACAAACATCAGGAGGCCAAACGGCCCGTCTAGGTAGTTTGCAGCTAATTGATCCCAAGATCTTACCCAGGCGTTTTTGGAGAAAAAGCCAAGGTTATCAGCTTCAGCAACATGGATTCCCACAATGCCGCCCAACCAGGATTCACTCCCCCCACCTTACACTTGAGTCCATAACCCTGACCACTAGTTCAAGCTGAGATGGCCGCTGACACGCTGACACTGAGGTTCTGTGTACAAGGATGGAAACAGTTCTACCAGATTCCTCTGCTAACGCCGCCTCTCCCCTACAGGTGCTGGTGACCATTGAGAAGCTGACTGTGGTGAAGTCGATGGCTGTGATTGTCGGGAGCTCTATCGGGGGCTTTGTCTTCCTGGCCTTTTTAATCCTCATCCTAATAAAGGTAAGCTGTAGCTTATGAGGGCTTGCAAAAGCCATAAGCTTCCAATTGAGATACAGCAATCCAGTTGCCCACGGTTTTTGTGAAAATCCTCAATGAGATCTGACAAAAGATAATTGTAATGAAATCTATTCTGTTTCTTAGGCATCTCTTTTTTTCATGTATCAAGTATCCTTGTTATACACTTAGAAGTGCCACATCCAGGTTAGACTTTGTCATACCAATTGTGAACAATCTACCCTTTGTTCTCAGCCTTCGAAAAGGAGAACATCCCAGGGGATATAAAAAGAGATTTCTAATTTTGTCTCGTCACCTGTTGGCTTCTGTCACCTCTTAGTGATCAGATTTACAGAGTCAAAACGTGGGACACTGACAGCAGTCAGTTTTTAACCATGGAAGCATCATGCATTCACTTGAAGTTTTGGTTATGTTAAAATAAATTGCATATTGATGCATTTTTGTTCAGCAGATATCATCACAATAACAAAATCAGATCTAGTGTTACCAATATGATCTGAAAATTATAACAATAATGAATACAGTTAAGAATGCCAATAATAACATGTAAAAATGGGGAGATCATGAAAAAGGTACTAAATATGTAAAAAGATTTATTCAGGCAACACAAAAACTGGGTTTTGATAATGCAACCATCATTTTAAGCGCTCAGAAAGAATAAAGAAAAATCTACCTACTACAGCCTTCAACCCTCAGGAGGTAATTTACTGAACAAAGTATCAAAGCTTCAGCACCTGAAATACTGCTGTAATAATTGTACTTGATGACCAGTAAATCCAAGCTTTACTGGGGTGTCTAATATGAGCACTCCTGGTAATTGACAGCCAAACCTGGATTCTTTGAAGACACAGTGCCCTGTGAGATACAGCCTCATTACTGTCTTACATTCTGAAGTCCTCCTGCTAGGGGGGTTAGACTAGTAGAGATTCAAATTGCTATGAGTACAAGAATACAGATATAACTTCTTTACTGGCCATTCAAAAAGGGTGGAAATGTGTCTTTGGCATCACCATCCAAAACTACAAAAAACGAAAACAAACAAAAGTCCTAGACATGCAACAGTACACATACACACATCTTGCTCCGCCCAAATTACTAATCAGATCTCCTCATACAGGATTATGTACTGTATATTGTTATTCTTTTTTTTCAGTGTGGCTTTTTCCGAAGACGCTATCAAGAAGCACGAGTTATAGCAGAAGAGTGACCCAGATATGTAACTCAGTGAAATGTGTCAAATTTGTCTTTAAATATGTCCTTTAGTTGTTAAGAGCTAAGCAAATGGGAACACTATGCCGTAGGGCCAGTGTGTTTTTTTATACTGTAGATTGACAGCTGAAGTGTATTACAACACACATTTGACACTGTTTTGTACTGGGGAAAAAAGCTTAGCTTTCTCTCAGGGATTGCATTTTTAAATTACAGTAGGGTCTCCATATCTGCAAATTTAACATTCGCGAACTCCCTTATTCATGATTCGGTCTGGCTGACAAGGTCTTGGATGCAAAAAAAACCTGAGCTGAAGGTGGTTAAGTGCAACTTTCAAATGAAGTGTGCCACAGACTGTGATTGTGAGATGAATTGAGCGTGTTAGTGAGTCTCTCCCTTCCCCCTACGCAAGTACCAAGTTTTAGTTGATCAATGGTTCTTAATTAAATTAAAGCCAATGCATTAGTACTTTAATTATCATATAAGGGAAGGTTACTTATGTGTTTAACCATATGTACTATATACTGTAGTACATTATGCAACAGTGTAGGGGTGGGCTTGAGTACGCGTGAATTTGGCTATTTGCAACATTTGTCTGCACTGAACCCTTGCGAATGCTGAGACGCCACTGTACTTTACTGTCGCATCCAGGACCTTGATTAAAGTTCAAGTCTTATTTTTTGTTTTATTAAATAAAACTGAATTGAATTCAATTATTATTTCAATATGATAAGAATTTTACATTTGTAGTTGATAAACCATAAGCAAAATAATGCCCTTCCCCGTATTTCTCCTTATCTTTTTAATGTCTGTATGTGCCCCTAGGGTCTGTACCATATATGTTGAATTACAGCAATGGTTCTTGCTAGAAAAGAATGTTATTGGACACATGCAATACATCGCTGCATCACAGCCCCAAAGTTCCTGTTTCTGCTGAAGCCCCTAAATGTGATCCCAAGACTCAAATCTGCCAGGTGTGGTTTCCTTTTAGAGGGAAGATATGAACGAAGTGATAGACTTTCCTCATTTACTATTTTTTAATAACTTAAGTTACACTTTCTGCTAGGCAAAGCCACATTTATTTTTGGAATGAGATACCTTTTCAGGTGGTGCAGTGTCGTAACGGGGATCCCTTGAATGAGTGGTTTTCTTTTCAGCGGGTCTTTCTCCTCCCTCCTCCCTCCTCCCTCCTCTCTGCATGTCACTTGTGCCGCAGTCCGAGAGGCAAAACAAATGAGCTGCTCATTACAGTTCTTGCAATGTTCGGTCATTCTAACAGCCGGGGAAAAAATAACTACTGTTCTGTTCTGTTTTGGAAAGGCTGATGGAAATAAAGCAACTTTGTAGCCTGTCTCTGTCTCAGCCCAGGTTTGTACTCAACAAGACGTTGTAAGAAGAACAGGCAAACCCGAATGGTTTTACTAGACTTCATTTAGTCTGTGTGATGCAGGCTTAGCACATAAAGACAGAGCTCTACTTCAGACTGCATTCTTCACCACAGTGCTGTTTTGAGTGACAATCCTGGGTGTATCGGCTATGCTTTTTGCTGACACACGCAGCTGTCCTCTAGAAAGCAAATTCCTGTCTGGAGTGACGTATCCCTGCAGGCAGCTTCAGGTTATTTCCAGAGTTTATTTATAGCCCACAGCTCACGTACACAAAACAGATATCATAGCTCACTCCCGTCACACCCCGCCTCTCTACTGGTAGAAAACAGGTGGACCATGGAAACAGCGCGATCCGCCTTGCCGAATTACCACCTTTCAGATTTACAAATGCATTCTCAATCTGTGATAATGACAAACCAGTTTTATTGCAGCATGAGTGAGCCTTTAAAGGGAATTTCTATAGACACTGGTAACAGAGTCCTATCAAACACTCTTCACTGGGAAAAATGCACTCTGGTGATAAAGATTATGCCTCTCTGCTTAAGGAAGGGGGTACATGTAGCCATCTGCTGAATCAGGTAAGTAAAAGGATACAATCTTGTTACGCCACGCCCCCGGAGGACTCGTCATTCCACCTCGCATTCCAGCACGGTTCCCAATTAGCCCATTTACCCCAGCCTATTTAATGCTGCTTCACACTTTCTCCTGGGCTCAGTATTAGGGTTTTCCTGGCTAGAGCTACTTCTATTTTCGCTACGACGTACTACTTGGTTTTTGGCTTCCTGACCCTGGTTTGTTCTCGGACTACGTCTCCTGTTTTTGGTACATTGCTTATCGTTCTGGTTTCGACTCTCCTTACGGCTCCGCTTCTGGTTTTGTACTTTTGCACCGGTTTGTTTACCTACGGCTTTCGGACCTCGGATTGTCATATCGACTACGCCTCTGGAGATCGTTCTGGTTTTCTGCATCGGGTTCTCTCTGCTATTGCGTAACAAATCTCACTTTGCCATGTCATAATCTGGGAATAAACCGAGGTGTTTAATATTTGGAGCAATTCAAGTGGTTGAAGGCTTAAGAAGATAAGATGGCTGGCAAAAACATGGACATTTGTTCAAGGGAGATGCAAGTTGAAGGTTACACATTTTTCTAACCTGTGCTTCCAATTCTATCACGGGGTCAAAGGTAACGCCAGCTTGAGTCCAAGGTTTGGGTTCAGCATTGTCCAAACAACACTAGAGTCATGAGCTTTGCTGCGCCAATTAAAATAACCCCTCAGTCTTGTCATAGTTCAGCTAAAGAAAGCTCTGTTGCCTCCATACCACCGGTTCACCACTCAAACACCGTAGTCGCACCTGATTCGCTCTGTAATCAAATCTGAGCATCCTCAGTAATGGCGGTCAAACCCAAGTCCACGATGGCGAATGATACGACCAAGATGCAGCATGTAAATGCTACAACCCCATCACAGCGCCTTGTGGGACCCCCTGAGGCAATGAGCGAAATCTGATTTAAAAGAATCAACTCTGGGTAGCTAGATAAGAGTCAAACCAATGAGAGAAAACGGCAGTGACAATCGCTCGTGTGATCCAGCAGGATACTGTAATAGACAGTCTCAAACTTCACACTTTCCACGGAACATAATATTAAGTGACTGACGATCCAAGGGCATCAGCAAACTGAGAGCTACTTTAACGAGGGTTTTTGAGTACTGTCCCTTTCTAAACCCTGAATAAAAAAGGGTTTTGAATGACTAGAACGTCTTAAATACTCCTTAGTAGCTGATAAAAGAGTGTAGTTCAACAAACAATGCTATTTTTACGACACCTACGTTTTAACAATAGGAATCGCATATCCATGAAATTCGATCCCAAAGACCCTTCACCGTAACACTTCGCCAACACTTTAAAATCCACACAAACAGGACACTATCATACGTCCACCCAAAGAGATCACACCACGCCGCCTGAAGCTGAAGGGATACTGTGCCTTTAACGCGGCACGGCGAGAGAAGATACTGAGCTTACTGCACCAGGACCTCTTTCTTCAGTGCGGTCTCAGGTTGCCGAGCTGCGGAATAGGGGACGGAATGGCAGAGGACAGCTGGAAGTCTTTTTTCCTCTCCGTGTTTGATTACAAGACGGAAAAATATGTCATTGCGCAAAACAAGAAAGTCGGAATATTATACAGAGTCGTCCAGCTAGCCATTCTGGGATACATCGTCGGGTAAGATACCGATTATTTTAAAATTATTTTCCATATCGTTTGCATAACCTTCAGAAACTCCGGTTAAAGCCATTTCCACGCTTCGAGTTCCAGTGTCTGTAAACGCCACTTATGTCAAAGCAGCTGTAAGTTTGGAGACGTGCTGAAAGGTGACACTGCGGTAGTCAAGCAATGAATTCAACCTGTGGTGCAGTTCACCTTGGTTAGGGACTCCGATAACGTGTTACTATTACTGAAGCAGGTCCTGCTCTTTTGAAGCCTAAATTGGACAGAAATCCAGCTTCTATTAAGCGTTTTAATCCCCCAAACCGAGTCTCTGAATAGACACAACGCATTTTCACTATAGGAATTTAAGGAAATTGAACTTTGGGAATAGTGCTCTGTCGACAAGAGACCGGTTTCTACCGTGTCATCATTCTCTGTTAATCTTAAGGCTCTATTTTTAGAGATGACACTCCTCGTTCACTCCTCGATCTCCTACAGTTTGATGTAGGAGCAACACAAAGTAACACAAGGATTGCTAAAAATATATATACTTACAGCAACAATTTAGAAACCGCAGTTAACCCGACCAGTATGTATGTTTTTGTGGTGCACGAGGAAACTGGACAACATCGAGAAAGGCCACACAGAGACAGGGAGAGCATGCAAACTCCCCACGTAAGACGTTCACATAAGTCCCAGTCCAGAACTGCATCCTGCACCCAAGAGTTATGAGGAAGCAGTGCTAATAACTACGCCACTCTGAATTTTGAAGAGTGCTACTGCATATATCCGTCCACCCATTTTCTAACCACTTTGCTCAATTCAGAGTCACAGGGGAGCCAGAGCCTGTCCCAGCAAGCAATGGGTATATCCTGGACAGGATGCCAGTCCATTGCAGGGACTGCAAACACTCACACACACTCGCGGAGTGTACAAACACTCACACTCACACACGCAGAAGACAGTTGACCTACCAGCATGTCTTTGGACTGTGAGAGGAAACTGGAGAACCTAGAGGAAACCCAGATAAACACGGGGAGAACATACAAGCTCCACACATACAGCACCCCAGGAATTGAACCCAAGGCAGCAATGCTAAGTACTGTGCCACCATGACATCCTGAATGCTATATATATATACACACACAACAAATTTATCTTGAGAAGCCTTCTGGGCATTTTTCTTAATTATTTTCACGCAGGAGTTGGCGTTTTTATTTCCTTAATGAGGGTGATGAAAGTTTCTGCCCACCTGTGATAGGATTATATTATATATTTCTTGGATTGGATAATGCATCAGTCCATGGATTTGTGATGTTACGCATCTTCTTTCATGCTAGAAAACACCTATCCTGGTGCTATGAAATTTACTTGCATGCAAATGCTACAGCAGAAGCCCCTGGCAACAACTGGTGTATTGCTGTGGGCGTTGACATCATCAACTGGAAACAGTATTTTGCATATTGTTTCAGGAAACATGAGCAAGGGTGATCAGGAATGGTGTGAGACTAGAGGCATGTTACTGAGGTCACTCTGTGAGCTCTACATTAACAGCCAGGCCATGAAACCCTGGCTTGTGCAGACTGTCAGTGCACTGTGGGAAAACTGCATTACCGCTGGAGATTCGAAAACATGTGCATGTCTTTTGCTAGCACAGTGTTTTGAGACTCTTTTATCAGGCTTTTGGCTGCTCAGAGGCAGCTGTACCATGAAATAAGAACAAAACTACTCAGGAGTGAAGTTAAATATTCTACAAACATACAAGGTTACTTTAGTCAGGAGGTCAAAAGATAATCGGTTATTCTATTCAGCAAATGCTGAATGAAATGGAGAAGATACAGGCACCTTAAATATCTATTCAGATCCTTTATTTTTCCTTTAAGGTTTGAAGAGATCTGAACATGTGGTTGCAAACAGGTAAAACGAGCAGTAGGTGAATTCATGTTGATGGTGGTATTGTAACCATTATGTATCGCGCAACATCACAGGGGTCTTTGCGGATGTAGAAAGATCCCATATAGATCTTTGTTTAGTGCAGTATTCCATACTGGATTTATTTGTACCAAGTGACTGAAAACATTGTCCCTAAGACTGTGCAGTATATAGTTACTGACTACTGATTCTCTCAAATTGCCTTGCTGGAATATTACAATAAATCAACTGTACTGAATGTCCAATGCCCAAACTATGGTCATGTCCTGACGCGGTTATGAAATGAATATTAAAGGGGAAGCTTTTGGTTTTCATGGGGAAGATTACGAGGGGACCTAACACGAGTATTGAAAATCTTCAAAGGCTTCGCAAATCTTCAAAATCAATCACAGGATTGAACAGGAATTGGAGCACACAGGTGGAAACTATGTGAAAGTGCACTTAAAACTATGGGCAGGAGGCACTTCCTAACCTGAAGGTTGGTGGGAGTCTGGAACAAGCTGCCCAGCCATATAGTTGAAGCTGATATCCTGACTTCTTTCAGGAACCTGCTGGATGGGATTAGTTATCTACTCCGTAAGAGGCTAGATGGGCCATCCTCTTTCTCGTGGTCTTATGGATGTTTTGTATTGTCCATTCCTGCACAGATGGGTCTTCATAACAAAAAAGGGTTACCAGGAGATGGAGGAATCGATCCAGAGCTCGGTGGTCACGAAGCTGAAGGGAGTGGTTCTCACTAACACTTCAGACAGCAGCCTCCACCTGTGGGGACCAGAGGACTATGTCATTCCCTCACGGGTGAGTTTATCCCGGTCACACTGAAGACTGCCCTGCTGGGTACAGGTGGGGCTTCAGGGCTATGTTGCTTCGGGTTTGGAGTTCAATGATCTTCCTTGGCTGGGGCCACGAAGCTGAAACACTCCGGAAACCTTTGAGTTCACAGTAATGGAACAAAAGTCCAATAAAAATCCAGAGGGTGTATTATATAATATTTCACTAGGCATGGCAATATCCAAGGATTGAAAGCTTTGTCAATGCCTGGATTACTTTGTGAGAAACGTTTGGCTGAACCCGCCTGGTTAATGGGCAGGCTCGAACCCTATTCAGACAGAGTGACCCAAGGGGCAGCTGTAAGGTGGGGACGGGGATTGAGATGAATGCAAAAGGAGGTGTTTGAGTTCAGTTTAGTGCTGATGGTATTACTGTAGGTGTATGATACAGTGAGGATACTGTTCAAAGCTCAGAATAGCTTTCCATGTAAAAGAAAATTCTCTCAACATGAAATAAAAACATGGAATAACTCTGTTGAACAGAAAATAAATTACAAAGCGCATTATAAATTGGGCTGTAAGATGACAGGTCAGTATTTGGCAGAATGGATTGAAGTGATTGTGAGGTTTTTCATTAAGCTGGCTGAAATTTTAATTAAATTAAAACTGCTGCTGAAACGTACATTACAAGTGGAGAGTATTACATATAGGTAGTAAAAGCATAAACTCAAAGTAAAATGTGGGGAAATAATGACCTTAAAAGAGGTAACCTTGAAAATGATTTAAATTTGTTGATGCATCCTTCTCAAGTCAACATTGAAAAGGCAGAGAAAGTCATAAACAAGCAAATAGAATCCTAGGACACGTGCTGCTCTGGAATCTGCCCAGGAAAAGTGACCATGAACATATCCGAGCTGAAGGGAATGTCCTACATTGACAGGCTAATGAAATAAAATCTTTGTAGTTCAGGTGGGTAGCTGCGTCAGCATGCGTAGGCTGCAAAGGAACAAGTAAAGGTTTATTCCCTGCTGAAAAGAGAAAACTGACAAGAAAGAAATTAATTTCAGAAACTATTTCCATTACTCATCCGTATAATGAATGCTCTAATCTAAGTGTACTGTAAGGGGCACCACTATGGACTTTCCTAGAATCACGTGTTGACTCTGCTCTTATGACTGTACTCCCAAATATTGATCAAGTGACTTCAACTAAATAGGAGTCATTGTATAATTATTTAGTCTTAAAAGCAGGCTTCATTTATTGGAATGATGATTCACATTAAGCAGTTTTTAACAAGGTTTCTTCAATTTCAAATTTCATATTTCAATTTGAGATCCTAATGTGAAAATAAAACTGGAATTATTGTAAGTTTCTAACAGGAACAGACTGCATTATTTTATTGCTGTCTAACACTTTCAGATGAATGTGTTTGCTACAGTAATTTAGCAGTTATTTCATTACATAAAATTTAAAGAAGCAATAATATTTTCTCATCTTTGTTATAACTTCATCTTTCAGGGGGAAAGAGTTTTTGCCGTTGTTACAAACTTCATAGAAACTCCAAACCAGAAACTAACATACTGTGCAGAGGTAAGCAGTGTAAAATTCATTTTGTTTTTTAGCCACTGATTAAGTCTCCCACTAGATAATTCAGTAGTTGGAACAAACTCTAATTAAGGTGGAAAAGAGGCATGATTTGAGTACTGAGCGTTACTGGAGTAACCCAGCTGGTTTAGGACAACAATTAACAGCAGTCAGGTTGTCTGTGTGTGTGCTGTACCTTGCCATAAACATTAGAAAAATAGGCTATTGTTCTGAGACTAGTTTCTGGGCATTGTCGGCAGTATACAGTATCTTTCCCCAGAGAGTTCTCTCCCTTAGATGGGAGGCAATAAATTTTCATAAAACTCCCTAGTCATTTTATTACCTATGTTATTCAGGTCTGGGATGATGCTGACACCTACATTCCCTTACATGACAGTTACTGTGCAGTCAATACACAATTCACTGATGTGCAAAGAGCACAATTTTTGCAAGATGCTGTCAAGTCACGGGCACAGCAGGACCCCAGAGCTCTGAATTCTGAAACGGGATCGAGGGAGCCCGGTTCTCTGAACATTCAAGTCAGACTGTACTGGACTGTGAAGCTGAGCTTTGTCTCTTCCTTTATCGACCCCAGTCCGCTGAAATCGCCACTGCATGACTCTGACACTTGAATTAGATGAGTTTCTCTTTGAATGCCAGCCATTGCACAGAATAAAGCTTATACAGCTTGCCTGCCTGGTCACACATGTGATAATGAGCCCTGACAGGGGGAGTTGCTGTGTATAGTGTTTCATTCCATGGCAACAAGCGTACAATTGGTGTCAGTCCCTCAGCTCCTTACATGGAGTGTTCACGTTCAGCGTGGCTTGAATGGCTGAATGGTTCAACACATTATTCTTCCTGGCATGTTTGTGTGGCATTACTGTGATATGAGATGACACCGTTTACAAGTTTATATGATTTCTGCATGTTGCTTGCAGTTTTAAATTTGTAAAGGAGCAAGTAAAGGTTTATTCAATGCTGAAAAGAGAAGAAGGGAAACGCTACGTTTCGGCTGTGGAGCCTTCTTCGGGTGTCAAGAAATTTGTAGTGCATTAGATCCATCTTGGGCATCAGTGCCTCACAGCTCTGGGGCCCTGGGTTCAATTATATAAACATGTGGTGCTATCTGTGTGGAGTTTGTATGTTCTCCCCATATTTGCATGGGTTTCCTCCCACAGTCCAAATACATACAGTAGGTTACTGGCTTCTGGAAGAATTGGCTCTGGTGTGAGTGTGTGTGACCTGTGACGAATGGATAGATGTGTTGTGATGTGATGCCCTTTTCTGCACTGCGCCTACTGCCCCCCTTGGATAAAGGGGTTCGGAAATGGATGGATAGATTTATCTTCACCAAACGCTCTGAAATTTGTTATTCTCTAATACAAAAAATACTAAACCTTATTCCTCATATCATTGTACAAAACAAAGTTATCTCATTGTTAATTTAAAGACACTTCAATTCCATGTAACCAGGGAGGTTTAAAAAAAACAGGAAAACAGGTTCCAGAGTACATAATACAAAATAATCATAGTAACTTAATCCAACTTCCTCTAAAAGGTATACATTTGCTGCAGAATGAAGCATTAATTACTACAGCCTTGCCCAGATGACATGTGAAATTGTGTTTTAGCTGTATTTCACAAGAAAGGCTGATCTCTGCTGAAAGAGAATTAGGCTACTAATCCCATTAACAGCCATGTACAAAGACATTATGGTGCAAGTGAGTAAGAAAACTCCAGTTGCAAACCCCAGTGTTTCACAATTAGGAACCAGGTAACTGTTTTCCCAGAATACAATGTCTGTGATCAAGTCTGGTTTATATATATCCTTCTATAAAATGGCAAGCCTTAATCAACAAAGTGGCAGATATAACCCAAAATGCCACATAGCACCATCACCATGGAGATCTAAAAGATTCCTTTTACATTACATAGTTCACTAGAGACAACAACATACAAGGATTGAATACTTGTGAATGTTTGGTGAGAAAAGTTTGGCTGGTTAATGGGCAGCCTCCTGGCCACAGGACAAGGAGGCTCGAACCCCATTCAGACAGAGTGACCCAAGGGGCAGCTGTAAGGTGGAGATGGGACAGAGGAGGGAAGATTGAGACTAATATGAAAGGAGGCATCCGAGTTCGGTTTATGTAGCTAGTTTAGCGTTGATGGTGTGAGATTGACTTGTTGTTAGCCCTCCAGAACATCGGTTAATAACCGCCACAAACCGTGAGCTGCATGATAAGACGGCACGTATAAAGATGGGTGCGTGCATTTATTTTTTTGCATCTTTTCAGAGCCCTAGGGTTCGTGATGGCTGGTGCAGAACAAATGAAGATTGTATTCCCGACACCGAAGTCATTGCTGGTCACGGTATGGAATAAATAACAGGCAGCTGTCATTTATACTCGGTGGCTGGGTAAAATTTTGGCATGTCTCAGTTTCCTGGCGGATGTCACCAGAGAGAAAAACAAGGATGCAATAGAAGGCAGAATGAAGAACATGGTGGTTAACTATATTTCTTCTCGCTGCAGGAATAAAAACTGGCCGCTGTTTGAAAACAGGTCCAAATACAACAGGTACCTGTGAGATATTCGGCTGGTGTCCCATTGAAAGATCCAGAAAAGCTGAGTAAGACCACTGCTGCTGTTCCTTACTCAGAAAGACTACTCATAGGCTCACAGATGAAATCTGCGAACTGCAGACAAGGATAGAGAACTGTAATTTAAATATGTAATAATTGTAGCCACAACCTAAAGGTTCACTGTTGTTTTTCATTGAGGTGAAATGTATTTGGGTCCAAGGGTGTTTTTTTAACAAAGAGTATGTGACATTCATTTATAAAAAGCTACCTAGATGTGTGCATATTTGAGCACAGCTACCTAAAAGATGGGGAATTCAGTACAATCTTGTCAAAATATTGTTTAATCCACTCATTTGTATTAAATCTTGACTATATACCCTATCCTGTGTGCAGTGCCTATAGCACACAATGGTTTTTGTACAGTAAAAGGTACCCTTTTATATACAACAAATATGTATATACGTAACTGTGTATACAGCAAAAAAAAGAGATTACTATTGAGAAAATACAAAACATCTTAAAGCTGTTTTTTTGTGTCTTTTTTCAGGAAACCCTTGTTAGGAAAAGCTGCAAATTTCACAGTCTACATTAAAAACACCATCAGATTCCCTAAATTTGCATTCTCAAAGTAAGCCGCATTTATAAATACGTACACTGAATAAACAGCCCAGCCAGGACTGAATTAAATGATCAATAATAGAAGAAATGAATGGATTATTTGTCAAGGAAGACGTTACTGATGTTGTTGGTCTGTCCTTGTGTTCAGACAGCTGCCTCTGTCCTTGGCCTTTTTCCAAACCCCTGTTCTGGGTTCCAGTGTTACTGCATTCCGCTCTGCTGACACGAACCGGTGTTGTGGATGTACTGTATTCTGCTGAATCATTCCGTTCATTAGACAATCATTCTTTACAAATATCAAGTGAAACTGCATGGCGCCACTACAGTACTGGAAAAAACCTCAGTAGATGTCTAAGAGGAGACGTGGTTAAACCTTTTAGATTTTTAAAGTTAAGCAGAATTATTTATACAGAACCAGAAAGGTATTGAAAGTGCATGTTAAAACTGTCAAATCTGTTTTTTTGTAAAAAACACCTGAATTCCCATTCTCACTGGCATGCCTCAGTCACAGGCAGGTTTTTTTGGCTGGCGTCAAAGTGAAAAAGCCACAATTACTGACTTAGTCCAAACTTTAAACTCTTTTATGCTGTCAGGAAATTTTGTGCAAAGTTCTGAATGGCAAATGGCTTTTAACTGGTTTCCCATTAATAATATTGAATGACTTCATGCACTTTGTCTGAATCAAGACCGTTCACGTACTGTATACCGT
This sequence comes from Atractosteus spatula, assembly GCF_055471065.1. Taxonomy (NCBI): domain Eukaryota; kingdom Metazoa; phylum Chordata; class Actinopteri; order Semionotiformes; family Lepisosteidae; genus Atractosteus; species Atractosteus spatula. The sequence continues at coordinate 4,014,057 of NC_142732.1, read as the reverse complement.
AGTTGTGAGACCCAGGTGTCTGATTGATTTTGTTTCTGTGTGAACAGGTCTAACGTGTTGGATACAGAGGATGATTCATATTTGAAGAACTGTTCATATAATAAAATCTCTCATCCCTACTGCCCCATCTTTCGCTTGGGAGATCTGGTTCACTGGGCTGGGCATGACTTCCACGAAATGGCTCTACTGGTGAGTGTCCTGACTGCTCTAAAGCACTTAAAACGGATAATTAAGTTCCAAAACACTCAGTGGCAAAACTGGGGGGGAAAAAAGTCTTATTTACTTTTTTTCCCTTAATGGACTAATAAGCACAAGATCTTGGAACAGCAACAGTAACCGTGCCATCGCCCGATTAGTGTTAATGTCCTGTGCTGGTTCTTTGCTTTTTGCATCCTGGATCTCTTGTTTCAAGAAGGAAATGGAAACACGTCAGAGGTCTGGGTTAAAAAGGTGTCCTAATCCACACGAGCACTGGAATTCCTCTCTCCTTTCCTCGTGAAAACCTGACAAAAATTAAAATGCTGAGGAAAGGTACTGTGCTGCGTGTCAGCATATTTTAACACACCAGAAGAAACCTGGTCTAATGAAGCCACAGGCTGTACCTCAGTGTATTTGGGTGCATGTTTTGAATGTGTATCGCGCAGGGGGGGTCCATCGGAGTGCTGATTGAATGGAACTGCGACCTAGACAAGGGCTTCTCGGGGTGTGATCCCCACTACTCTTTCGTTCGACTGGATGCAGCGTCAGTGAACAAAACTGTCACGTCTGGATACAACTTCAGGTACTGCAGATCACCATCACTGGAATACCTGCATTCGCCAGCACTGTAAAACCCTGGAGTGAAACATTCATGTTTTAATATATACATTTTTGTAAAATATCAATAATATACTAAGTTTTTTTTGTGTTCCCAGATTGTCATATGTAACACTGACTGTACAATAGACACAGAGCAATGATGTTTTCATAAAATGATTTGTCAGGTTTAGGAACTTTTTAAACTCATGTTCTTTCAGTAAATACGTAGTTCTAAATCCTGTATTTAGAGATGGAAAAAAATAAACTCTGTTCAGGGGCATTACAGTTCTCTGGGTCCTGGAAAAAAAAATGTAGCTCAATCTATTTTAGGTCTTTCCTGACAGGCGTTAGTTTGTTTTTCTAGATACGTCAAATATTTCAGAGACGCCACAGGAGCGGAATTTCGAAATCTCACAAAGGCGTATGGGATACGGTTTGACATCATGGTGAATGGAAAGGTACGAAGACGACTTGTAACGCTGTTTTGTGATCTTGAGTTTGGTGTTCCGATTTGAAAATGAGTCACATTGCTGTCTCTTTTCCCCTGACTGTTTCAGGCTGGAAAGTTCAATATAATTCCAACTATCATCAATATTGGCTCTGGGCTGGCATTAATGGGCGCTGTGAGTATGCATGAATAATACAATACATGAACTAATTCTATCTAACATGAATCAAGAGTTTTTCGCCCATTAATAGATGGCGTGTCTATCAATCTGACCACACGGGGGCGCTAATATAGGCCAGTTCAGCATAGTTTTCAGTCCTAGCTACAGTACTATACCACCACAAATCACAGATCTGAGTAAAATATAGATTATTGAATGTTTGTGGCATATCTATTCCAGGGGAATTTATAGTTTTTAAATGTTGTGTAATTTAAATAGTGTTCTTAATATACTTAAATTTAAATACATAAATTCTAATAATGAGGACTAGACACTTAACTCGATAGTAACCCTAATGATTTGTCTCAGGGGGCCTTCTTTTGTGACCTGGTGTTGTTGTACATGATGAAGAAGAGCACATTTTACAGAGCGCGGAAATTTGAAAGTGCCAAGTAAGTCCCTTAAAATATACCTGTTTAACTTTGAATATGTAAGTCACCAGTAAATGTGTAAGTTTCAGTTGTAATTAAGTGGTGACTTTTTGTGTGTCCCTACCTAGAGCTAAACTGAATCTCACAGAATTCGGGCTATTTTGACAGTATTTATCTGAAACATGCAGGCATACATCTTTAAACACTTAAAGCAGCACATAATAACAATCAGGCTTATTTTCGATGATGTTGAACTACATTCTCCTCACTATATCAGGCTCTGAAATCTTTTTAAATACAAAACTCTTTGCCAAATGCTCCTACATTCATGAAATACGAAACAGCTCCAGGTGGCGCAATGCCCCCTTCGACGCTGTGCCACACCTGCACTTCTCTCCTGCAGGAACTGCAAGACAAATGGCGAAGGGGTTCGAAAGGAAGAGAAGAGCAACAAGTGCATCCCCGAGCGCGTGCAGCTGACCGACCTGTCGCCGGAGTCTTAGCCAGCGGCAGCCGAGGGGCGCACAGCGCCGGCAGTGGGGCTCCCACAGTCCGAGCGAGCGCTGATGCCCGCGTCCACGCCTCGGGGCACTCGGTGACTGGGCCGGGCCGGGCAGCCTTGGTTCCTTTCTGCCAGCACTGAGCTGGTGGGACACACTGGCAGCGCTGGGCAGGAGTCTTTTTAAAGGCTTCCCATCCACTCCTACTCCAGTGGAGGAGAACGCCCTAGGCTGGGAGGAAAACAGCGGGCTCCCTCCCCCAGCTCTCCTGCTGCCGGTTCTTCCATTTGTATTATAAGCGTTGTGAATGTGAAGCAGGGTAATGCATGACTTAGAGTAACACCAGCACCAACAGCCCACCGTTGCCACTGGAGCCCTCCCATTCTAACGAAAGCCGGCCGGCCGTTCAAGAGCAAACGGGACGTGTCCTAGCAATGCTAAAGGGGTTTGTGTCTCAGGAAGTTAAGGCTGTAGCAGCCTTCATAAAGGCCACAGGCTGCGGTCCATGCCCACCTGACCTTTAGGGCCAATCGCTAGAGTGAAAGGTGGCGAGATGAAGAGATGGAGGGACTCTTACGCATCATCAGTCCTCTTTGCACACTTGCAGGCTGCAGAACGAAGTGCATTTTCAACAGGTCATTCAGAAGAGGATGGACGGTAATAAAACTATATGTGACAAAAATGGAAAACAAAGTCTACCCTTTGGTAATGTAGGAAGATACATTTTCATGTGTTAATAGGTCGTCGGGGGCGACAGTGGCTCAGTGGTTAGCATTGCTGCCTTGTACAGTTGGGGCTCTGGGTTCGATTATGGGCTGCTATGTGTGTGTGGAGTTTGTATGTTCTCCCCGTGTTTTCGTGCGAGTTTCCTCCCAAACCTTCTCAACTTGGCTTCTGGGGAAATCGGCTTTGGTGTAAGTGTGTGCGTGCCCTGTGAGGGACTGTACCCTGCCTCATGCCTGCTGCTTGCCTGGATAGACTCTTTGCACTTTGCAACCCTGAATTGGAAGAAGCAGTTAGAAAATGGATGGATGGACGATGTTGTCACTTCTGTAACTACTCATTCTAGTGATTACAAAAAGACTTCAAGTACTTTGCACAGTAAACATTAAAATACAGATCACGGAAACTGCATGTGATGATGCATAATGGCTTATTTGAAGTCAGATTTTTTTTTTAGTGTTCCAATTCAGATAAAGGATTTAAGATCTCAAATTTATACCATAAAATTAATTTACTCCCACACACTGGCCTTCACGGTTTATGGGGAACCAAGCTATACAATGTTTCAGGTATTGTAATTTATACATTTTACCAAACCTTTTACCATCGTTGAAGAGGAATATTTTATATCATTAGTACATAAAAACCAAAGATTTTTTTTACACTTGAAATGACCGATTCAAGCAGAAAAACGGTTTCCCCGGTCACACCCCCACCCAAGCATGTTGATCTTTTTAAATGCTTCTAATAAAAACATGACTTTCATGGGCACTCATTGCCCAAGAATGAATTTTTAGGGGTTAGATGTTTACAGGGACAACAATTCAGTTATGACATTTTAGACATGATCACTTTCCTTTCAGATGAGTGGTCTCGTGTAAAAGCCTGATATAACCTACTTAAAGTTACTTATTCAAAAATAAAAGTTGTATTATTAACAAACTGAACATCCACCAGAACTGCATAAAAGTAGAAATGTGGTCCTGCAGATTCTCCAGGTGACCTTTGAATTACTGTGATATTTTTTAAGCCTTAATGAGAGCACGTTATGAAATTTTGTAACTTAACTTTATAAGATGAACAAGGAATGCAAAACAACAGATTCCAGTTGCGTTAACAGCTACCATAAAAGTATTTAAAATTAATGGTGCTCTGTACGAAACCAAGCCAGTATTCAACGTGGTTTCTAATGCTTTACAATTATTTGCTTTGGTTTTGTCAGATTTATTCTAATACAAATATTTTCACCAGAAAAGAAAAGAAACATAACATTTTGGCTGTGGAGTCAGCTGTCTGACTTTTGTTTTGTAAAGCTGCCTCTGTTCTGAAAATCCGGCAGTAAAGATTAAAAGTCCATTTAATAACCACCAGAACTGCTGTACCGCATTAGGCTTGGATATGAAAGTCTATAACACACGTTAAAAAGTCAAACCCCATACTAAAGGCTCCATTGATAGCAATGGAACTTTAGATTTGTAAAACTAAAATAAGCCTTTCCTACTCTTATTTCATTTTCTCTTTTTAACTTTTCTTTTAATACAGTTTTTTGTATCATACACGTTATGTTCATTTGATTTCTTGCTATCTGTATAAAATAAATAAAAAGACCTACAACTCTTGTAGGCCTAAAATTTACCCATATGTGCACAGTCATTGTGTGAAGTATCCAGAATAGTTTTGAAGAAATCTTGTGTACTTTATGGTAGAATATTATATGTTGTAGATGTACCATATGATGTATGGGAACTAGTAAAGGTTTAGTCCATTTTGAAAACAGAAGAAAAGAAATGTAACATTTCAGCTGTGGAGCCTTCTTCGGGTTCACAGAATTCTAAGTTCAACAGATGTTCATTCTTGGCTCCTTGAAAGTACAGGGGTTTTTTTTAGGACTAGTTGACCACACACACACACACACTTATCAATACAGAAACATACATGATTTGAAATATACTTTTAACCTGCAGACAGCACAGCTGCCCGTTTGATATTATTTGCATAAAACTAATAATGTGCATTAAGCACACTGACTCAGATGTTGACATTTCAGAAGCCATCAATTTGTCCACTAGGAAAAGCATTCTGGATGTTTTTAAAAGCAATCCAACTTTCAAATATAAGATTTATTGGGGAACGCTAGAAAGGGTAGTTACCACACACAGACCATCTCATAATGTGGATAAGTTATTTATTTTTCTAAATTATCTGAACTAATGTTTTCAAAACTAAAAGACCACACACACCACACAACCGTGTTAAACCATTTAAACTGGGGTTGAATTCCTTACAGTAATTTCACATTTCAGTTCAGTACAGAAGGGCAAAAAAAAAAGGTAGCTCAAGTTTGATTTTGATTAGTGGAAATCACACAGAATATCTAACATAAATTAAGTCCAACCTACAGTATATATAGGCTGTAAAAACTGATTAAAATCCCGAACTTAAAAAGTGTCCTTGATTTCATATCAAAGCCTGTATGTGGAAGTGAATCACGAACATTAGTACACATGCACCATGCCGTAAAGAAATGTCCAAAACAGAACGTAAGTGAAGAGACCTCCCACCAGCCCTCCAGTTAAGAGCAACCTCCTGGACTTGAAATACTTGTTCCACCTGCGACCAGCCTTGAGGATGAGGAGGAGGGAGAGGAGGAAGGAGGCGAGGAAGTAAAAGATGAAGCCGTACAAGCCCGTCAGGCCCAGGATGCCCGCGGTGGCCCCCGAGAGCGCCGACACGGAGGTCCTGCAGTACTCCAGCACCGCGGCATTCCCCCGCACCGCCACCTCGCTGATGAACTGAGGTCCTTCTCGTTTAGCTGCCAGAGCCGCCATCGCGCCCACTGCAGAGACAGGGGGACGCAAGGACACGCAGGTTACAAACGAGCGGAGGCCGTCCGGCGGTTCGCTTCTTGAGCGAAGGCAGGGTTTCGGCATCCCTGTTGCAGCTTGTCCCTCGACATTAAGGAGTACGGTTCTGATCTTCCGGTTTTAGAAAACAAATAAAGCTGTTTTAAAACTTTTAATTCCTGTAGCGGCACAACACCACCTTTTACAAATCTAACAGAAAAAAAGTCCCCCCCCCCCCCCCCCAAACCAAGATCAGCAATAATTTGCATGAAAATAAAACAACCAATACCTACTATTATATACTCATTCAATTGACAATTGCACCTGAGTCACGTTGTTCTCAAACATTTACCGTCCTTGTTTTCTATAGCATATTTGTGATTCCGGGATATGTGTAAAATTCGCCGTTAGCAACTTCACAATTTCAACCTGAACTGAAAAGGCACAGTTGGGTTATAGCCTAGAGATTCATCATTCATAAATATTCACATATTATCTAAGCGCTACTGAGCCAGTGTAGAAACGATATCCACTGAAACATATTAAAATGCCCGTTATGAACGCTACCGAGTACTAGGTTGCTTACCGGAAGAGAAGTCTGGAAATGATTCAACACCAGCGCTCCGTTTTCTTAATAAACAATCGAGCCCAACATAATAAATAACGAAGAATCTTCAGTGGTAATTAAGCATGCACAGTTTTTAAAGGGGAAAGCGATATTGCCTCAAGAAGGTTGTGAAAAAACACCGCTTCTTAACACACCGCCTTACATAGAGTCCGCCATCTTTACCCCGCAGTGTGTTCTGGGACATTCGCACCCAACCTAAGCAATTTTAATATATATATATAATTGATTTTGGGGGAAAATAAAAATGCATTCCTAAAGCATTTTTATACATACATATGTTATTTACAAGTTTCATTTTCTCTGTTGGAAATAAAGTCGAAACGTATACTAACCTTTGACCAATACTACGGTGGCGTGGAAGGACAATCTTTCCTTTATAACGGGAAAAGGTTTGGTTTGCTGCTGTAGAAATGGAGTCCGAGGCGCTGTCCGCTCACTATGTGCTTGGTGTGGACTTGGGGACAACCTCCGTTAAGGTGGTGTTGCTTGAATCCCAATCAAGGAGGGTGGTGGACAGCTGTGCTCTGCCGACAAAGGCGGACGTCCCCAGCGACATAGGGCCACATGTATGTAACACGATTTGTTTTACAAAAGCCTTCCCCGGGGTTCTGTCAAAGCAAAACTAATAAGGGTCTTGTGTCTGGACATCAAGGATGTGTGTTTAACTTGCATGGAAATTAATGCACACAAAACGATTTCAGAGAATACAGGTATACATCTATCAAAAAGACATCTTTCTATACATTTTGGAATTTGGAGTCATTGTGGAATTCTGTGGTCATATCCAGTAACATCAGATGACAAAAATTCTGATTCTTAAAAAAAAAACTTGCATTACTTTTAAAAACACGTTAGAGTTCCTTTATGGAATTACATAATAGGTGAAGACATTGATACAAAAATTAACTAAGTAAAAGAAACTGCTGTAGAAAACAGAAAGGCTGCTCATAAATCATAATATTTCCGTTGTCTTTACGTTTTAACTGCAAATATAGGGGAAAGAGCAAGACGTGGGGAGAATATTAAACACTCTTGATGCGTGTATTGCTGCCTTGCCCGGAGACAGACTCCAAAAAGTCATCGGGATAGGGGTTTCTGGACAAATGCACGGAGTCATGTTTTGGAAAACAGAAACAGGTAGAAGCTTTTTGAAAGCATTCTGATATTGTAGCAGAAACCAAGATCTTTGGGTATGCTGCACATTGGTGGTGGTGGAGGGGAATCCCCATTACCTGTAAAACGCTTTGAGTGGAGTGTCCAGAAAAGCGCTATATAAGTTTAAGCTATTATTATTATTATTATTATTATTATTAATATAACTGATCTTTGTGGTTCATTAAAAGAAGGGCTTCTGAATGGAGTTTTTCTCCTCAAAGACTCTTTTTTCCCTGTGTGCATCCAGTGTTTTTTCAAGTGTGAATGCAAGATTGTAACTAGTTCGGTATTTAGCTGATGTTTAGCTTTAGGGTGACCATGTTTCCCGGCTTTCATCCAACCCTGACAATTCTTAATAATGTAATTTTAATCTATTGTTAACCTGATTGGTCTGGATTATCTGTTTCCAGGCCTTTGCTAATCAATGATTAGAAGTTACCTGCAAAGCCTAGTGGACTGTTACTCTCCTGGACCTGAAGTGAATATCGTTGACGTACAGATTGTTTTGAATGCTGAAGAAGTTCAAGTAGGGAGCTACATCAGCATGCATTGGCTGCAAAGGAACAAGTAAAGGTTTATCCCAGGCTGAAAAGACAAGAAAAAAGAAACACAACTTTGTGTTTCTTTTCTTCTCTTTTCAGCCTGGAAAAAACCTTTACTTGTTCAATGTTTTGTATGACGCACACCTTTCACAAATTAATCCACTAATCGTAACTGCATAAGAATCACCTGGATTCTATAACTAAAAACACCAATTTTTGCAGAAAATGTATATAATGTACTTCATTGATTTGATTTGAAGACCTATTTCACTGGAACGTTCAACACAAATTTTACTGACCTGACAATAATTTTCAATTGCACTGTGGATTTGAGTACACTTAACGAGCCCTTAACGAGCCCATTTCACCAATATTGGAGGATCCAATGAAGAATACTGTTGTGAAGGTGATTTGCACCATGGCCCCTGGTAACAGCGTGACCACTGACAGCCCTGTTTTGACATTGACTAATGCCAGGGTGCGAGTGGGTGAAACGTGGAGGTGCTCACCTGATCCGGCCGAAGGACGCGAGTCAGCTGGTCACCTGGCAGGATGGCCGTTGCCAGGGGGACTTCCTGTCAGCCCTGCCGCAGCCCGACGCACACCTCAGCGTGGCCACTGGCTTCGGCTGCGCCACCATCTGCTGGTTCCACAGCCACAGGTAGAGTAGCAGCACACCGCCTATCCTGCAGACAAACACATCAGCAACTATGAGGTGAGCAGTGTTAAAACTGTCCCCCTTGCTAAAACTGTCGTCCTGCTCACAGTTCTGAACATCAGCACCTCGGCCATAATTTCGTAATTACGAGGTACTACATGAAATATTTTTTTCCTTGCTTCCCTAAAAATCTACTTCATTGCGGACAAACCTGAATCATCAGTACAAACAAGGACGCTGGTCATGGACAGCCTGTGGTGTCCCTTTACAAGCAGATCTGGAATCAGTTCCAGTTTTTCAGTTCCTTTTCCCTGCTGAAATGTCCATGTGAGAAAGCAGCTGGATTATGTTATGATCTTGAAAGAGATAATTGGACGTGAAACACTGGAACCAACCCCAAACCTGGTTGGGAGTAGATAGTAGAACTCAAAAGATCAGTGGATACTTAAGTCCAATAGTTGCCAGTTGACAGGGTCTTAACCATTCCTTGTCTTTTGTTGCTTCTCCCTAATACTAGGAACTTTCTCCTCCTCCTGGAAACTGGTCGATCAGTTCAATCAAATCTAACTTGATCTGGTGAAACTTAAGAACAATATTCTCTGCTTCTCTGGCAATGCAGGCCTGATTTCCTGGCAGACTTCACTGCAGCTGGGACCATCCAGGACTATGTGGTGGCCATGCTGTGTGGCTTGGAGAGGCCAGTGATGTCCGTCCAGAACGCTGCCAGCTGGGGCTACTTCAACACTTGCACTGGCCAGTGGAACGTGGGCTTGTAAGTTTCCAGCACATGCCGTAGTATTGAAGTGTTAATTTCCCATCCAATTATGGATATCCACCAGTTTCTACAACATTCCAAAACACCTGTAACAGATGTGCGATTTGCAGTGTTTGGCCACTAGGGGGTGGTCTTTACAGGAACATGTATGCATAATCTTACAGTTCGGATACACACTGCACATACAAGTACACTACTGCCATTTTGCTATTTTTCAGTGCACAAAGCATTAATTTCTATATATACAATATCAATAGTAAAGGTATGAGGAAGGTTGCTGGAAATACAAATATTCAATATACTATTACTTCACAGAGCCATGTTGACCCATCTGTGCCCTCCCCCCCCCATCCCTAACCGCAGGGTTGAGGTTGACTCACTCACTCAGTGAGCTTTGTCTGTGCTCCAGGCTCAGGCAGGTGGGCTTCCCTGTGGAGCTGCTGCCGGAGCCGGCGGAGTCCGGCACCACTGCAGGATCCACCTCCTCCGAGTGGCTCGGGATTCCCGCGCACACCCCTGTGGGAGTGGCTCTGGGAGACTTCCAGTGCTCCGTGTACTCCTGCATGGCCGGCAGGACAGACGCAGGTAGAGCAGCACCCTGCCTGGTAGGGCCTTGCCCTGATGTGCCGCACATGACTCGTCCGAGTAATCCATGTAAAGAAAAATCGCCCTTCGTCACAGGTCTCCCCGTCGTTAAAACTGTCGCCCTGCTCTGCTCCACAGTTCTGAATATCAGCACCTCGGCCCAGCTGACCTTTGCTCTGCCTGCTGACTTTGAGCCCCCCGGGACCCCCGATCCCCTTTCACCTGTGTCCTATTTCCCCTATTTTGATGGCACCTACTTGGCTGTGGCTGCTTCGCTCAATGGGGGCAATGTGATGGCTACCTTCGTAGGAATGCTGGCGCAGTGGACAGGAGAATTAGGTAGGGTCAGAATAAAAAGGGCTGACACTCACATGTGGACACTGTTTTTACCCCTGCTTGGTTGTGGCAAGTTTCAGATCCCTGTAACAGCAGGCCTCTTGCTTCCTGTTCACACCACAACTCTGCCATTCTTGGCTTCCTCCTGAACATGAAAACATGTTTATTTTCGTTGTTGGTAGATTGGTGGGTTATGGGAGGACATCTTCTCAATCCCTGTATGAATTAAGAAGTGGAAAAATCAGTATGCCTGGTAGCCTTAGGGGCTCTGTAACTCAAAATAACTGGTAAACAACTGGCACAAGTTCTACCCCACGTGCAGGGTGAGCACTGTGACCAATGGTGTGAGCCTGGGTCAGGTCGCTAGACTGTGGTGGCACACAATTGGCTGAGCACCTCTGAGGGTAGCGCAGGGTTAGTTGTCCAGGTTTGTCTTGGCTCTCCCAGACTCTCGGAGATTCTGTGACCCACTGTGACCACTGAGGCACTTCCGGGCTAGTGGTGCTGTCAGCGAGTGACGCAACCCTCCTCCAGTCAGTGCTGAACCTCCAGTACAGGGCTGTGCTGTTTGTGTCGTGTTAAAAGCTGATTGGCTCAAAGCTGGGGTGGGTTATAGGAGTCTGCCTACCCTTTCTCATTCTCACCACTGTGCGGCTACGATACAGCTGTGACCACAGACTTGAAAAACACACATTTTTTTTTGCTCACCTTTCACAAATTAATTTCATATTGGGCGGGGGAATATACCACAACATACTCTAAATCTAAAAATCTGCAACTCCAAAGTGAGGAGGTAACACTGATAACTCGTCTGACATGAAAGATCTTTGTTTTTAAGGGGTGGACCTCAGTGATGCCATTATCTATTCACGGCTGATCCAGGCTGCCCTAGGTGAGAGCAGCACGGACCTGAAGGTCTGTCCAACCATCCTGGGAGAACGTCATGACACCAGCCGCCTGGGTCTGGTGTCGAATATCTCGGCCTCCGACATTTCGCTGGGCCAGGTGACCCGGGCAGTGTGCCGTGGCATCGTCAACAACCTGTGCTCTATGCTGCCCCCGAAGACGCTGCTGGAGTCTGGCGTGAGGAGAGTCATGGGGAGTGGGAGTGCGCTCTCCAGAAACGAGGTTCTGAGGCAGGAAGTTGAGAGGGCGTTTCCACTTCCTGTGATATATGGGAAGGATGTAGATTCGGCTGCTGGTGTTGCTATGGTGATGAATGACAGAATTGACTTGGAGAAAAGAAGCAGCAACCAAAACAAAAACCCACGTTAGCAAACAAACGCAACAACCTCCTGTGTACTGAAATAATTTCTCTTTCTTGCCATGAAATTCATGGAAGAAAGTAGTACTTCTGCAGCCCTTAGCACTGATGAGGGGTTTAACACAATCCATCTCCCACCTTGGTTCCAGTGTTTGAAGAGACTGTTGAGCTAATTTTCAACCATTTTTTTTTATATATTTACAAATAATTGATGTTAAACTGCAGAAATACAGTGAGAAAATCTCAGAACATTTAGTTCCAATACAAAAAACATAAAAAAAGACGTATAGACATTTCAAAATTCATCTCTAATTGCAGTAATGGATAATGGAATGAATAACGGATAAAATAATGGATTAATTGAATAAAGTGAACTTATATGAAAAGCATACAGATAATGAAAAAATTGTTGGATTTAAGAGAATGTGAAAGGATCAAAAAGAAAGTGATTTTAAGGAACAACTGAATTTTACAGTAAAGTTATGGAGTTTACAGGTAACCCTGGCTTTGTAAAACAAATATCAGTATGAGCTGATAGAAGAAATGAAGAAATAATAGGGCCAAAATGAATTCATCTCCAGTACAACAACCACCAAAGCGCTATAGGACAGACTGTCAGGAAGACTTTTGAATACTCAAAGACTGACAAATGTACTTGGATTAAAGTGTGGCTACATTGCCGTTAACACACTGGCAGAGTATTGCACAGAAAGAAAACTGGTACCTGCATACCAGAAAGGTCTCTTCACTACACAGTTTCAGAGAATAAAGTGTTGAAAAGCTTATGTCATTAACATTCCTCTGCTTAGTTGTTTTAATTACATTACATTATTTTCACTTCTGTGTTATTTAATGAAAAGAATGAAATAAAATTTTAAAATACTCTGTGTGTATTTCCTGCAGTACGCTTTGTGCTACAGACGCTTATTTGGTGTGCTTTCAATGCACTCCAACAGAAATCAGACTCTTTCTTTTGTGTCACCGAAGCTAGAGGAGCAGTTTACATGCTGTTTGTTTTTCTAGCACGAAGAGGCGGACAGCATTTCATTTAGTTACCACAGAAGCAAGGCACAAATGCATAATGCAGTTATAGGATTCCTTCCCCAATTAGGCTAATGAAAGAAGATCAACCTTTCTACTCCTGAATTAAATCTGAGCTCCTGTAATTCAATGCAGTTCCACCCTCTTGAAGGTAAGATCTGCAGATGACTCATCAAGTCAATAGCTTCTGCTTTGTCATGGTCTGTAATGAGCTGAGCATATTTAAGTAGTATTAGTCCATGTCCAAAATGTAAGACCTTAATTGTTGAAAATTCAGTGGATCTGTGTTTTTAAGTGTCCCACAAAACGGGCTGTTTCATCTGTCTAATTTTTAATTGCTTTATCCAAATACAGGGTCATGGGAGAGCATGAGATCTATCCCAGGAAGCAACAAGTGCAAGGTAGGAAATACCCTGGACGGGGCAGACAGACACAAACACAAACCCACATCAGGATCAATTTTCCCAGAGGCCGATTAATCTACCTGTACATCTTTGCACTGTAGGAGGAAACCAGAGCAAGCTGTTTTTTGAAGAAAAAAAAGCTGAAAACATAATGTGTCTGTTCTGATGGAATCTAAAACTGTTTTAGTTGTTTTTTCCTTTAAACGACACGTGAAAAAGGAGCTCCCACCCAATCAGGAGCACGATGAGCGATTAACCGCCTCACCCTTCACTTTTACACTCTTCCTCATTCAACAAAAGTCATTGACAGTTGGTAAGAGACGAGGGAGTCGAGAACTGAGCCTTGAGGGACACTTGTTGCAATGCGTAGGGACTTTAAAAAGAACCTTTACCCATTTCTACACGGGGAAAAAAAGATGCTAAGCTATTTGTGTCCTATGTAACACAATAAGAGATGGCTTATAAAACAAGATAATTGCTCTGCTCTGCTTCCTCATTTGCTCCCTTGCAATTCTTCATTTAATCTTGAAAAGCAGAGATTGTGGCGTTATCGTGGAAACTAATGAGACTGGAGATGTTCTAAAAAAATGTTTGTTTTTTTTTAGTAACTCACTTCACCCTAAAAGGTACAAATCGTTCTCTTTCTTGCCTTTGACAATCACCAACTTCTGCAAATGTAAATCTGCCTGCTTCTGGAGATCACTGAGTCAGAGCAGAAAGTTAATGAACCACAGACAACCCAACTATAGAAAATGCCATTTTTGCTCTCCGGTGACGTGAACATCTGTGCATGGCAGCTACCATCTTGCGTTTTCCGATGCCACATCCTGTTTCAGGCAGCGGGTGCAGCGGGGTTTTATTTTTGAAATCTGTACATGACAATACCAACCTCAATAAAAAAAAAAAACTATAGCCCTGAACAGCTCAGTGATCTGGAGGATAAAGAGTTTGAATCTCTGTGTGTGCAAGTACAAGATTCACGAAGTGTAAGCTTTGGTGCAGTATTGATGCAGCTTTGGTGAGTATTAACGAAAGAAACTAAGATATGCCTTGACCCGTTGTGATCTTCAGAAGAGCAGCAGGTGTTGTGAGACAGTAAGGAGAGGTATGTCAATGAATTAGCCTTGAATGGGAGAAGTGGAATTAATTTGTGTTGACTTTCCAGTTTAAGAGAGTAAGCTTCTGGACAGAACCATTCAGCACAGGCGCTAGAGGATATTGAGAATATTAAGTGCTATGAAATATTCTGGCACTTTTCCTGTTGTTGGAACCACATGACCTGAAGTGTTAGAACAGTTCTATGATACTGTTAGAATAATCATGCTTTGAAGTTGAAGTGCTGGAAACATGTTAGCTTATGGCGTCTTGTATTGGAATTTCACTGAACATAGGATGGAGAAGCAGGACAAATCCCTTCACCACACCCTTATCCTGATGGCCAAACTGTTCTTCGCACTCATGTGTCTCTCAGATTGCTCACCTGACTAAACCGCTTTTTGGTTTGGCTCAAGTTAAGTCACATTTACAGCACTAGCTATAGTTTCTTTGCCATAAAGGAGCATTTATTCATAAATCCATACTGACAGAGCTGTACGACATAGCCTTGGGCCTGATGACCATCATAAATGTGTATTTTAAGGATCATTGTGCGGCAGCTTTGCACATTCTGTATGCACACATTTATCTGCCTACATCAAAGACATGAAAGCTCTAAAAGGAAACCACTATCTGCTATAGCATAATAATGGTCTGGTACTGAAAGCACTAAAAAGACTCACGACCCCAAGGGACTCCATCCCAGTCACTGGGTGGAAAGGATTTCCTGTAAAGACTCAAGGAAAAACATAACAGAAGTCAAATCACACCACATCTACACCCCTTAAAAACAATTTATACACAGAGGATTCTAAATTAGAGGAGAGTGAATATATTGATTAAATTAAATTCAAATGGAAACTTTGTTTTTAAAGGGAGCTACTTGTAGAAAGAAACTAGAGGGTGTCGGCTTCAACAATATGCATGGCTAGCTTGTTCCAGACTCCCACTACCCTTTGTATCAATGAAAAGTCTCTTGTTTTCACTCTTAAATTCATTTCTCCCCGTACTGTTCTGTTGCATTATCTCCTTTGTGTTTCACTGTTAATTTTGAAGAAATGTGATGCTTTGACTTTGTCAGGGCCTTTGAGGATTCCGAATACCTATATCTGATCAATTCGTAATCTTGCCTGTTCAGGATTCATAAGGCACAATTCCTTTAATCTATCAGTGCAGGATATTCACTTAAGCCCCAAAATGTAAAAGAGTGCTCTTCTCTGGTCTGATTCCAGAGAAGCAATATAATTTTTTGTAAAGAGATAATCACAATTGAACCCAATGTCCTAAATGAGGTCTTACTCGTACTATTTTTGCATAACATCCATTGATTTCAATTCTACACTTGGCCATATAACCAAACTTTGCTTTTGTTCTGCTTCCACACATTGCCACAACAAAATAAAATGACGAGTCAACATAATCTCCTAAATTTTAATTTCAAAGAGGACTCTCCTATAGTTTATATGGAGTACAATAGTACAATATTATTTAAAAAATGAATGATTAGATATTTTTTTAAATCTATCCCTCTGGTATGAGTTAGTACAAAAAATGTCATTAGTAAGAAAATGGCTTTTTTACTCAGTGGCTTTAACAGGACCAACAGAAAGATGAAGAGGGACTTGTGATTACTGGTATGTGGGAAAGAGGAGCAGAAAGACCTCAGACTAGATCCACACAAAAGAAGTATTATTTGCTTGTTGTCAAAATAACTTTGTCACAATGTGTTTGCGATGCTAGTTCATAAACCACAGCAAATTTCTACCACTTCTTTAAACCCAGTCACATGCATGGCATAACACTGCCACAAAAAGGCAAAGCAGAAAAATGTTTCGGGAAGATTTCTGGAGACATCATTGGAGGGCAAACAGAACAATATGATAGACTGCAGAATGGTTTCTGTTTACCAGGAGAGAAAGATTTAATTGTGACAGGCTATCAAAGAGGATCCAGGTTTAGGTAAGCTAACACTTTTGCATGAATCTGATTAGCACATTGCGAGCACCTCTGCTGTTTTTATAGCCTTGAGAATTTGTATCTAAAGCTCTTAGGATTCTGGTAATTCATCTTGGGCAACTCCATATGATCATTCTACAAAATATTTGTCTCTGTTAAGGTAACGTGAGGATCTTGAGTCTTTGATTGACACTGAAAGTTCTCAAAAACAAGTAGATTTGCCAACACTTGTTTGTTTATTTATAAATATATGAATTTCTACATTGTCTTGTGTCTTTTTCTAAAATGTTCTAGTGGCAGGAAAATATTTTAGAGTGACGTCTCACAAAAGAAGTCTAAAATCTACTGTAAGGACTGTGTGTCCTGAAACAACACACTGTTTCGGTCAATAGCTACTGGAAATTACATCTGGACTCCAAGAGCTATGTACTTATAATTGGAGGCAAGAATATACATACAATTTTTGATACAGTGATTCATTTTGACCGAAAGACATTCAATAAGGACCAGGTTAGAAAAAACGGAGATCTTGGAAAACGTTAGAAAGAAAGGAGACAGACGCAGGGGCCTTTCCAGGCGTGTGAAGAAATGCAGGAAAAAGCAGGAATCTGATACACAGAGAAACCAATCAAACAGGCTCAAAATGCGTAGGAGGGATCCAGACATCCAGCAAAATGCACAGCATCTTCTCTATAATCGTCATCATGGAAGGACAGCGGTATATTTCCCGATTCCGCTGCAGTGACACAACCTTTATCTAGAGAATTGTTCTAACTGTACTAACATGTCAAGGATGGATGATGGAAATCTGGGAGGTGATTCTGGGGGGAATTCACATCTATACTCAACAAAGCATGCCATCCATAGGCTCAAAGGCCAAAACGATCTCCTTCTGACTTATTAAAATGTTTCAAGAAGACAACTATGAGTTTTCAGTCTGAGCTTCCCACTCAATTTTTCAGTCTGCGAAGATAAAACTCTTGAAGAAGTACTTTTAATCGGAAGGGGGAAAGCTCAAATCCTGAAATTATAGTAGTCATGCCCAGGACTCCAGCAAAGTGCTCCAACATCCTCCAGGGACAACTAAGTTACCTCCTCCTCTCTCCCCCATTCAATTACAGTACATCAGTCTTTGCTTTCCAGGCTGACTATCTCCCGCATCCTGGTAATATGGTACAGTGCAGCAAAATGCACAGCATCTTCTCCGTAATCGTCATAATGGGAGGGGAGTGTTATATTTCCTGACTAAGCTGTGGTCACACAACCTTTATTTAGAGAATTGTTCTAACTGTACTAACATTTCAAGGATGGATGGGCTTTAAAAAAAAAAAGGTTTGGGACCACCACATATTTCTATTACAGAACTGGACACTGCACCAGGAAATGTAAGTAATGATTACTTGTGATATTAAACGCATGCCAAAAGTAATACAGAGCCTCCTACTTCTGCAACCAGATGCTTTTAGCTAACGAGACAGTGCTGCTTTGAAATGGCCATTTGTCTGGTGCTGAAAAGGCTCTTGTACCTTTCATGAAACATTCTGTCAAAGTCTGTAGTCTGTTTATCATCCTGACTAGTGCATGCTGGATTTAAGTGTACCTCTCTGGTATCAATCTTGTCTTTAATGGAGAAAGCTGAAATGGGCCAATTCAAATAAATCAGATAACTTTTCTAGGAGTACAACACTGCAGGCAACCTTTACTGTTAGATCTAAGGTGCAGGAGATAAAACTGAAACATTTCAATACAATCAATTCATTTTTTTTTCAATCTAGCTGATGCTATACAACATTAATGATAGTATTAGCATTAATATTTTATGTTACAAGTTGCATAGAAAGCCATTAAAACATGACACATCTTTGCTGAATTGTTCGGGTATTTACAAATAAAAAAAATGAAGCTTTTGCTACAAGTACTTATTTTAGATTTTTATGCCAATGACTTGGTAATGGCATTGTCACATTGATCTTATTTTTTTAATAATTAAAATTGCATTTTAGAAGTGCTTTGAAAAACTCTCAAAGCCTTTTCACATTTACAGTGAATTACTTTTTCTATTCTCACATGTACAAAACCTCAATTAACTTTTTTCATTCATTTCTAGTTCTGATTTAGTTTACTTTCGTTCCCCATATTTAGCTCCCAGTGAGTTAAAGCAATGTTGCATTAAAAAATACTACTTCTTCTCTACTTCTTCATACAGCACACAAACAGAATTCACAGCAGTAAACTAGGTTAAAATGTGGTTGGTTAAACACTTACATGTATGTCCCTACAGACTTCATAGTTAACATTATTATGGGTGCGGGCGTGGTTAGCAATACTGCTCATGGGTTTTTTTTTTGCCTCCTTTGAAGAGAAAACCAGCAGAAGCTTTAATGTGGTTATAGAAACAAAGCAGCACTAATGGTAGTCTCACAGAAGGCTTGCAATGTGACTCTTGTGTATCACACAGCCCCCTAGTATTAAAGGGAATTCACACACTATGGGAAATGATATCAAACAAATTATATAAAAAGTGAACAAATTAGGTACCCAAATGCCTTGCATACACAAATATGGCCAATGTGGAACTGTAGGAGGTTTCGTATGTGTTTGGCCCCATTTAAGGAGAAGTGCCTTTTATTAATAGTAATTGCTGACATATGTAAAATTCACCTTGTCGACTGCATAGTACAAGTCTTGTCTAATGAAAGTGCACTGAAATGTTGGTTGTTTCATCTTTTATCACAAGCTGAAATATCTCTTCTAGAAGGTGTTGCCATTGCTAAATCTCATTAAACCACAAGAGATAACATTCCAACAAAATCTTAGCATTAATAATTTAGAATAATTTCAAACAATAGTTTACAGTCTATATACCACCAATTTCACTCATTCTATTGTCTCCTTGCAGCTGAAATGCCAGAAGATTTTTTTTTATCTTTCCTGGAGGCAATTGGATAAATCTTTCATGCTCTAAAATAAGCAACAATCGATCACACAGATAGGATAGGATTCCCACAGCCCTCAGTCAAATTAAAATCTTAGATTTTTGGTATCTTATCTTTAAATGCCACTACACAACAGTCCCCTCAGCTCTCTTGGTATCCTTATCAGGTTAAAATAACAGAATTAACTTTATTCTCATTTGGCTTGACGATGTAAAAACACTGCCATGAAAACCAGCAGTACCGCCGGTCAAGTCATAGGATGCCCTTCAGTGACTTCCCTCTTGCCCCGACACCATGTGATGATCTCAGCTGGCAGAATGGCACACTTTCAGGTTTCCTTCTGAGTCATGTGCAGCCCCTTGTTGTTTTGCGTTCCTTCACAACTGTGAACTAATCAAACACTGGCAGCACGCCCGCAGTACTGTACCATTTCCACAGAACCCCAGCTCCTGGTGTCAGCTGGAAAATCCACAGTGACTCACGGTAGGGGTTGTCCTGTCCTTTAACAAAGCCACTTCACATCCCACAAATCCCCACTGCCTCTAAATGTTCGGCCTGTCTCTTGGGATGAAACATTTCTATTCATATTTGAAGACATTCAAGTACAGTAGGGAGCTGCGTCAGCATGCGTAGGCTGCAAAAGAAAAGGTAAAGGTTTATTCCATGCCAAAAGGAAAAGAAAAGAAATACAATATTTTGGCCGTGGAGCCTTCTTCACACACCTGAAGAAGGTTCCACAGCCGAAATGTTGTGTTTCTTTCTTTACCTTTCAGCGTAGACCTTTACCTGTTCCTTTAAAATATTTGTTCCTAGAGAAGCTATTTAGTTCCCAGGGACTTTAAGTGTAATATACTGTATATAGATATGGAATTCTAACATAAACAAAGTATTACACACTGATAAAGCCACATATATCTTGACCTCTAAGTAAATCTTGGACAAAGACAAGTTTCTCAGCCTGTTCCATTCTCCAGCTGCCCACAGTGGTGTACTAAAACTGTCACTTTCCTCATTGAAGGTGGCTGCACTTCAGAACTTGAATTTCTGAATGATGGCTGTGTTTTTCTAACTTTGAGAACCCCTCAACTTGTGTTCCTGTTATTGAGATGTTAACTTAGAAAGATGGCATGATGTCACTGTAGCACAAAGATCATTGACGGGATAATTCTGAAGCTGCAAACACGATAAATAGGTTAACAATGATTCAGAGCACTGACAGATAATGACTGATGGATTACAGATACCCCTGGTAATTCCATCCACATGCTGATGAGATTATTGTAAGGTTTTATGGATTTTAGAAACAATGAATACAGTTGTGGAGGTTATAGTGATTTGAAAA
The DNA here is from genome assembly GCF_055471065.1 of Atractosteus spatula. NCBI lineage: Eukaryota > Metazoa > Chordata > Actinopteri > Semionotiformes > Lepisosteidae > Atractosteus > Atractosteus spatula. Next base: position 3,993,437 of record NC_142732.1, on the reverse strand, counting down.
TATGGAAATGACTGTAGGATGCAGGAGTTATCAGAAACAATGTCGTAAATAGCAGCTTTGTTGGAATGTTGCATAAAGTATCACAAGACTAAATGTTTCAGTGTTTCCGCAACCAGACGTGGAGGTTAAATGTCTAGGAGCATAATCTGTTAAGGGAGCATTTTAGCAGAACAATGTGTCACGTCATTATCTACCACTATATACAACTGGTTATCTGGGCAGAGCTCCTCTACAGCTGTGGTTTGTTCTGATGGCTGGTACCAGGATGCAATTTTTTTATTTTGGGTTGTTGTCATGCAATAAACACACTTAGTCGTGTTCTAAATTAATTTAGAATGTATTTCTAAAGCTTAGAGACATACAGCATTCATCCATCCAATTTCAGTTACTGCTTCGTTCAATACAGCCAGGGACTAATCCAGCAGACAACAGGCACAAGGCAGGACACACCCTGGATGGGATGCCAGTCCATCACACGGCACACACACTCATATGGGGGACCATCTAGAGACTCCCAGCTAGTCATGTGTGCCTTTGCACCAGAGGAGGAAAGCCAAGCACGTAGAAAAAGCCACAAAAAGCATCGGTAAAAATGTGCAAACTTCACCCAGAAGGTACCATAAGCCAGAATTGAATCTAAGTCCCAGGAACTTTGTTATTTTGAAGCAGTGGTACTAAGAGCTATGCATTAATGCTGTGTACACACTCAGCATTCAGTTAATTAACATTTGCTTATACTGTATATCGCAATCAAAAGAGCACTTGTCTTGTTAAATTTAAAAGACACCAGTCCACCCTCACACAGTTAGCTCAGTTAAAGCAAAGCATAGCATGGAGAAAACCAAGTGGAAAAGTAGAAAATGTTTATTTTACTTTGCCTAATCTTTGCTGTTTATTGCTTTGGTGTGGATCAGCACAGAAACCTGATTTTAGCACAATGAAGACAGCAGTGATGTGCACAGACTTGTGGGTAACGGATATCATCCTTCAAACCCCCAGCCTAGAGTTCTGAAGGGCAACCATAAGCATGTTCTGCACCCCGGAGGAGGAGGACAAGTCTGAATCCACAGAGGAGACCATACTTACTCTGGAAACTGACGACACCCAGAGTGAAGATGGACGCTCACAGACTTCCAAAGGCAAGAAGAGTCTGCTGTCCTCTGCTTTCGGCATCGGTGGGTCAGCGGAGAGCAGAGTGCCCATGGACACAGGCTACCAAGAAGACATCACAGAACCAAAGCCCAAAGTCAAATTCAACTTAAATTTTGACAAGTAGGTTGTCCCATACGTTCTTGGGTGTTCGGCTGTTGCTGTATTAGTAATCATAGACTGTTTGATTCAATTTTCAACCAGCTGCCATAGTGAAGACAGAGTTCTGACAGTCAAACAGGCAACGTGCTGGTAGCAATACATCATTACCTTGTTAAATAAATTGTTTAATTGTAGATGCCTTGCATCTTTTTTTAGAACTGATTTCTCCCTTTTCACAATGACAGACATTCCTGAATCATAGGACTTATGTACAAGAGTGCAGGGCTGTAGGCTTACCAGCCCCTTTCTGACGGTTTACTTGTGTTCTTGGGAGCGGGGATCCACTGTCCCTTGCTTGTTGGGTGGAAGCAGCTCCAGTACACTCTGCTGAAGAAGTGGGCGACCTGTGGTTTTCTTGTCTTGGACCTGAAGGAAGGTACGAGGAGAGGCCGGAGGAGAGGGCAAGAGGCAGACCCCAGCCGGGAAATTTGACGTGAAAAAGCTGTTTGAGGCCGTGGCCAGTGGAGAAGTCAAGCAGTTGGATGGTTTAGAAGAGTACCTGCGCCAGACCATGAAACGTCTCACAAATTCAGAGTTTAAAGGTAAGAGCGGGGATGCGAGCTTCACACTACACTACAAACTTCTAAGTCCTTTCTTGAGATGGTCAAGCCCTGATATGCTGAGCTGGAATCAAGTCAAGGAAACCTCTGATGGGTCTTGATTATAGCTGAATTCAGTGCTCATGAGTCATGCTGGGACAGATTGAGGTAGCTAGATTACACCACAGAGATCCTGCTGGAGTAATCTTAAAGTACCCTTGGAAGCCATAATTTCCTGATGCATTATATACCAACCAATCAATATTCCTTGTGGCTTTTTTGGAAAGGTGCCATTTTTTATTATATGAGAATCTGCCCAAGTTTCAGCAATAATTGCAAAGAGACCCGTTAGGCAAATCTGTCAGGCTCAGAGAAACAAACTGACACTAAATGAATGGAGTGAACATCCCTAATGGATCTCACTTTTCACCGATGTTTGACACCAGGCTAAAGTATTGGTTGGTATGTTAACATATATTTCATTAAAGACGCTTGGAAGCAGAGAGAAATAAAATAGACCTACTAACATGAACGCAAACAACCTATTATCCGAGATCTAGCCTTTTGTACCGTACTTCATAGTTGTTTAACCTTATACAAAGGTTATAAAGGTAAGCTTCTGTAACCTTCATTTAATAAAATTTTCCATGCACTTAGATTTCATCTGGAGATTCGAGTCAAGAGCAACTGATCTGAAATGACTCACCTGTCGCGGGTGCTTCATTGCAGTTTTTTTTAAACCCTACGGACTGTCTTCTGCTCAATGCCTTTCAGACCCATCCAATGGTAAAACCGCCTTACTGAAAGGTCTCCTGAACCTGAAAGACGGACATAACGACACCATTATGGTGCTTCTTAACATTGCGGAAAAAACAGGCAACTTAGAGGATTTCATTAACGCAGCATATACAGATAGTTATTACAAAGGTAAGATAAACTCTTCTTTTTTTCTCGCAGGAGATGTACAAGAGATGTACAGTGACTTACAAAAGTAATCACCCCCCTTTCAGCGGCCTCCCATTTTGTAGAATTAGAAATGATGTGCACACATCTTTATCAAGTGAAGGTTTTAGCTTGAAACGCCAGTGTTCAAAGTTGTGCACTTTCTATGGGAGAATTTTAAACGACAGCCAAACCTTCCAAGAAAAATAACAAATAAATACAATTTGTTGATTGCTTTAGCCGTGGGGATTGGTAAGAGAATTCTCAATTAAGTGGGGAATATCATGCTGACAGTGTATTGAGTCATATATGTGTGTGTGTCTGTGCACTCACAGGTCAGTCCGCCCTTCACATCGCCATCGAGAGGAGAAGCATGCACTTTGTCAAATGTCTCATACAAAAGGGAGCAAACGTGCACGCCAGGGCCTGTGGGAAATTCTTCCAGCTCAACAGAGGGTCTGGCTTCTATTTCGGTAAGCGGTATTAACACAGCAGGCGGAGGCTGTCAAAACCGAGCCCCTTCACCTTTTATTCCAGCCCTCAGCTGTAGTTATTAGTAGAACGGAGAGCCAGCTACTCTCTCTGATCTGTCACTACCCTTACTTTTACACTTCCTACTGTAAAGAAATTCTCAAAAAGCTTGGTTGTCTGGGGACCACCAATGCATTTTCAACCAAAAGAGGGAAGATTTTGTCTTTACCTTAATTCCTGTGCTAAATTTCTCCCTGTATTTAATTGTCTGACCCCTGTATATTTATTAGTATGTATTCTATTGCTTATTCTTCCTTCTGCATGTAAATGTACAGTATTTGCTATATAATGTATGAGGGATTGGGACCTGTTTTAGTGAGCGCCTGTATGGTGCTGTGATTCAGTCAGTACAGAGGGTTTCGGTTCAGGTGTCACAGTTAAGAAGTGAACCCCCATTAACCCCTCTGTGAATGTGGCCCAGGGGAGCTGCCCCTGTCCCTGGCAGCCTGCACCAACCAGCTGGAGGTAGTGGTGTTCCTCATGGAGAACCCCTACCAGAGTGTGAAAGTCACGGAGAGGGACTCCATGGGCAACACGGTCCTACACGCTCTGGTGGTGGTGGCCGACGACACGCCCGAGAGCACCAGGTTCGTCACCAAGATGTACGACGAGATCCTGATGAGGGCGGCCAAGCTGCACCCCAAGGTCAAACTGGAGGACGTCACCAATAACCAGGGACTGACCCCGCTGAAGCTGGCAGCCAGGACTGGCAAACTCGGAGTAGGTTCTCTGCGATGCAAAGTTCATGCACAGTAGCTGCTGCTGTTGCACTATGCTGCTGCCAACCTGCATTATATTGCATTACCTGTTTCAGTGCATTTACTGCACACACCACTGACATATCACGTGTCTGTGATCTGTAATGCTTTCCTGGTAAATGTACTGTCCTGGGCCACTTGGGTGGAGTGGTGGCTCTGTGGCTAAGGATCTGCGCCTGTGGTTGCCGGTTCAAATCCCGCAGCCGGCAGGGGAATCCTACTCCGTTGGGCCCCTGAGCAAGGCCCTTAACCCCAACTGCTCCAGGGGCGCTGTACAATGGCTGACCCTGCGCTCTGTCCCCAAGCTTCTCTCCCTGTCTGTATGTCTGTGTCTCACGGAGAGCAAGCTGGAGTATGTGAAAAGACGAATTCCTAATGCAAGAAATTCTATAGGACTAATAAAGCGATGTTATGTTATGTTGTAAGTCTCTGCAGAGACAGTAACCCCTGTGTCTCGGTGTGATGCTGCGCACACTGCAGGTTTAGCCCAGTAGAGCCCTGCCTCAGTGTCGCCTCCACTTCTGCTCTTCCAGCTGTTCAAACACATAGTGCGGCGGGAGATCAAGGACAGCGAGTGCAGGCATCTCTCCCGGAAGTTCACAGAGTGGGCGTACGGGCCGGTGCATTCCTCCCTCTACGACCTGGCGTCCCTGGACTCCTACGAGCCAAACTCGGTGCTGGAGATCATCGTCTACGGCAGCGAGATCCCAGTAAGTCGGCACAACGAGACCCCTCAAGAGCAAAATAATACATTTCAGAATCCTGGACGCGGGCCTTAAAGGCCTATTTTTCTGAATGTGGCCAGTCTTGAAATGTGCTTCATTTCAAAGTCCATCCCTGTGTAGGGAAATTCTAATACTGTACTGATGAGGACGCTCTCTCGGAGTGGAGTGGAGATAATGGATGAGTTAAAGGATGGACACGGTTGCCCAATTTGATTGCACAAAAGCTAATTGGGAATCAACATGCAGACTGGGTAATGCCAAGGGTACAATAGTGAGACAGAGAACCTTTTACAGGTGCAGCCCAGAAAGAATTACGACAATGGCACAATATGTGATATAGTTCTACACTAGTCTCTTGCGATTTAACTGACATGTGCTTGTATAATCAACGTCCCTGTTGGCTTTTTCTTTCTTGCAGAACCGCCATGAGCTGCTACAGGTTGAGCCTCTCAATAAGCTGCTCCAGGAGAAGTGGGATAGATTTGCAAGCAAGATATTTTTCTTCAATTTCTTCGTCTACGTGATCTACTTGTCTGTTTTTACCACCGTCGCCTACTTCAGACTTGAAGGAAAGGTGCGATCTCTTTTTCTTATAAGAGTGCAGTCAAATCGAAAGAGCAAAAATTTGAATGCATTAAAAATGCATTCGATTTTTTTTTTTAAAGCGAATCGACCTACAAGTTGTCAAGGTCAATTCAAGTTTTTTCTTGAAAAGCTACATCCTGTCAAATTGAGGTCCTTTCAACTCCAAATCCAACTGCACTGTGACTGTGCCAAACGGACTGCATTGAGTTGCAGGATTTCTTAATTGAACTGCTTAATGCCTTTAAACAGTCATCGACAATGATTATAAAAGCTTTTTTGTGTCTGAAGGTTTTTCCGGAATTAATCCATATTTTCTTGGAAATGCAGCCACCCTTCCCGCTGGAACATTCAACTAAAGGATACCTCCGCCTGACTGGGCAGCTCATCGGTGTTTCAGGAGCAATTTACTTCTTTTATAACGGCGTATGTATCCCAGTCTGCTTCCCTGACCATGCTTGATTTCTAATTCCCTAAAATATCTTGTCATCAAAATATGATTCCACTCAAATCCCTGAACGTTTTGGAAAATCTTACTTAAACTAAGTAATACTGACATTTTTGCTGATGTGGAATGTTAATTTTAAGAGACTTTGATAAGGGGCAAAAAAAACTGTCAGATTCTGTCCCTTTGCTAGGAACAAGACTTATGCCCAAGAGCAGAAGCAATGCTGTTTAATACATTTGTGTTCCTAAAAAGAAAAGCAAGTTATTATGGATATAATGAATGATGAAAAGACTTATTCTATCCTTCACTTTTGATACATCCTAATGAACCTGTCTCCCATTTTCAGATTGTGGACTTTAAACGAAAGCGACCAAAACTAGATTCTTTGCTGATCGATGGATACTGCGAAATCCTTTTGTAAGTTCCCACTGACTTGCCTTTATGTTCTATTTCTGATTAGCACTAAGTCAGGGGTCTCTAGCTCTCGTCCTGACTGGTCCAGTCAGTCCAGGGGTCTCCAGCCCTGGTCCTGGGGAGCCCCAGTTCAGTCAGTCCAGAGTACTGACTTCTAGAGTACTTAGATTTCAGATCACTTTCATTCATCACAACGAAATCTGTCCATAGCTTTAGAAATTGGTTCTGGAGATTGGTGACTGGGAGCTCTCCGGGAGCAGGGCTGGACCTTTGCGGTAAAAACAGCTTGCGATCTGAAAAATAAAGATATATAATTTGTCAATGTAAGCAAATTATTTTCTTTATTTTAAAGTAACTGAGTAAACGAACCCAGCCCCAGATGAGGTATTGAGAGATGTGAGGTACTTGAGACAAGACGTTTGTCCTTAGTTCCTACAGAATGGCACGAATGCGTGTCCTGTGTCCTCAGCTTTCTCCAGGCTGTCTTCTTCCTGACGTCCTCGGTGTTGTACACCTGTGGCAGGCAGGAGTATGTGGCCTTCCTGGTGATCTCTCTGGCCCTCGGTTGGGTCAACCTGCTCTACTTCTCCAGAGGATTCCAACACCTGGGCATCTACAGTGTCATGATACAGAAGGTCCGTGAAAAGAAGCAACAATATACATTAATCGCATCTTTTTATGACACAAAAGACGCACAGCATTTAGGCAGAGAGACTTGAGAGGTCGCTAGGAATTCTCTAGTATGTGTGTTAGATGAAAGCCTTAGCAACCATTTCCAAAGTGTCTGCGTGACTCATTTTTTAACCAGAGAGGAGTTAATCAAAAACCTTGACCAGCAGGAGGCGCTCAACCTCGGAGACTTTGAGATCAGAGCAAAGTGGTGACCCCTGTCCCGGCATAGCAAGGACAAACGAGGGGAGGAAGCAACACGCTTTCAAAGGACTACAGAAACTGTGTAGATGTGCGACTGCTGTCTTCGTGCTCCTCGGCAGCCTGTACTTGAGACACAACAATCAATAACAAGAATTTGAACATCCATATACTGGATATATATTAAAATTTACTTTAGCGGCTTTTTCTTTCCTATATAGATGATACTGGGAGACATTTTACGCTTCCTCTTCGTCTACATCGTCTACCTCTTCGGGTTTTCTGCAGGTACTGGTCTTCCTCTTGGCTTAGCCTGCCCGACCTTCAGGGGCCAGGCATTTATAATCAATTCCCGATAGATGCCCCACTTCCAGTCGCCCCCAGCTAATTCAGGTCTTGCCTTAACAGCATTAGTGCCACTCTTTATGGGATCATTGGATTATTGGGAAAGGCTACACGGGCTTTTAAGATGCTTGTCTGGGAGATGGTGGCTTATCCCATCAGGGTGCTGCTTGTTACTACAGTTACTACTGCTCAGATTTCCTTCTGTTTTTCCACAGGCCAGTAAGTTGCTGGCTGTTCACCCACCAGACGACCTTAACTTCGATATGGTCAGAGCCTTCAGTCTTAGGGGTTTATTCTAAGGACCTGATTCCAAAGCCATTTAAGGGTTCAGTAGTGGGTAAAGTGTACACAGTGTATGTAAGTTATACAAGAGGTTTGAACAGGGAGCTGTGTCAATGTGTGTTGGTAGCAAGGGTATAAGCAGAGGTTAATTCAATGCTGAAAAATAGTAAAACAACAGTCGTGGAGTTTTATTCAGGTGCCTTCTTTCTACTTTTCAGCTTGCAATTAATTGTTACTTGTTGTTATACGTCTTAAGTGACCTTATAGCCAGTGCTTTTAAATTTCTTCACTGAAATCTTTATCCTAATAGACATGTGTATCTGAAGCAAAGATCATGAAACCTATTTTTTTTAAATGCAGGGAACACATGTATTTAAGCAAAAAAAAAAGACAGTTGCGGTTATTTCAGCTTTTTTCCCCCCGTAATCCGCACGAAATCAGTGCAAAACCGGAAAAGAAACGGTTAGAAGCCGGAGTACGAAAAAGCGTTAAAAGATGCCGGTTGTAACTTTCGATAGAAGAGTTTGTGATTGAGAAATGAGGCAGGCTGGTTTCCATGGTGGTGTTTAGATAAACCCACGATGGTCCTGACTTGCGGCATTTTACCGGCAGCCATAGTGACGCTGTTAGAGGAGCAGCCTGCGCCTCCGCTCAGCGGCAACGGGACAGCGCCGAACGGCACCGGCACGGAACCCAACCCCACACCCGGGAACCCCCCGGACGACTGCAAGAAGCAGTCCTACAACAACTTCTACTACACCACGCTGGAGCTCTTCAAGTTCACCATCGGCATGGGCGACCTGGAGTTCACCGAGCAGTACAGGTTCAAGAAGGTCTTCTACTTCCTGCTCATCTCCTACATCATCCTGACCTACATCCTGCTGCTCAACATGCTCATCGCGCTGATGAGCGAGACGGTGGAGAGGATCTCCCGAGACAGCAAGAGCATCTGGAAGCTGCAGGTAACGAGCCGGCCACATCTCTCTGGTGCTGCTCCTGTGGCAGTGTGGCAGCAGGCTGACGTGTGCTTTAGCTGGATGCAAACGTCGCTTGAAAACGAGCCGCTTAATAATAACAACGACAATAATAATAATAATTCCTTACACTTACATAGAGCTTTTCCACTCAAAGCACGTCTGCCCTCAAGATGAGGAGATAAGACAAAGTTTAAAGAAAACATGTCACAAATATGAACTTGCAGCAAGACGATTAATCGTGCACTTTCCACAGTTAAAGTAAGGCTCTTTACTTTAGAGTCCTCATGCCAGCAAGATCAAATCACCAGGCAGCACTTCCCTATGCAAAGATTAGTGGGAGTCTGGAACAAGCTACCCACCCCTACTGTAGAAGCCAGTACCCTGTTTTCTTTAAGAAACCTTGGATCTATTAGCTGCTACCTCCCCAAAGGGATAGGGGCACCAAAGGGCCTCCTCGCTTGTAAGCTTTGTCATGCACAGTGTGTTCAGATATTGGCCCTGCAACGGCCCTGCTGTACCCAGACAATTCGAGTGCTATGATGATGAGCCTGGCGGCTGTGGGGCCCCAGGTGATGCAGCGCGGTGCTGTTGTCCTCAGAGGGCCATCACCATCCTGGACCTGGAGAAGAGCCTGCCCTCCTGCCTGAGGGCCAAGCTGCGCTCCGGGGTGCTCAGGGAGCTGGGCCCCAGCCCCGGGGACGACTGCCGCAGGTGTTTCAGGTAAACGCCGCCGCGTCTCCGAAACCAGCAACCTGGCATTCGGGAGCCGTCCCCTCCAGGAGAGCGCGACACGTTCTAAAAAACACACGGGGGGGAGGATAATCCGTCAAGAGAACAGCAACCACATACACTGATTCATGTGGTTTAGGGGAACGTCCCACACTGGAAGTCAGAAGAAAATGCACCTTTTGAACAGAAAAGACTACTAAGGGAAGTATTTTTCCAAATTTTGAAGTATTTAAAATTCCAAAAAGCTTTGACCAAGTCAACCCAGGGGACAGTTTTCAAAACCTCTAGTGAAACATAAACCAGTAGACACCGGGAGAGACTTAAGGGGAACTGTGTTTAAAACTGAAAACAGGAGGCCCTTCTTTACACAAAGGGTGCTGGGAGAATGGAACAAGCTGCCCAGCTTTGTTGGTCAATTAGCTACGAGCTTCCAAACGGCCTAGGTAGGCCTCATGGGCCCCTCTTGTTTGAAATCTTTTTATGTTATTCACACTACCACCAATATGGACAGATGGACAGCTCTTGGGGTGGAGCGGTGGCTCTGTGGCTAGGATCTGTGCCTGTGGCTGGGAGGTTGCCGGTTCAAATCCCGCAGCTGGCAGAGGAATCCTACTCTGTTGGGCCCCTGAGCAAGGCCCTTAACCCCAGCTGCTCCAGGGGCGCCGTATAATTGGCTGACCCTGCGCTCTGACCCCCAGCTTCTTTCCCTGTCTGTGTGCCTCACGGAGAGCAAGCTGGGGTATGCGAAAAGACGAATTTCTAATGCAAGAAATTGTATAGGGCCAATAAAGTGATCTTAACACCACTTTGCCGAGAGCAAACATGCTTGTGAAGACCAGGCTTCAGCCTTTAACACTTACCGCTACCAACAATTGACAACCACATCATCACTTGCCCAAGTCAAGGAACCCAACTCGTATGCAAGCTAGGAAAATGCCATTCCAGTCATGAATGCCGTAAGTGTGCAGTAATGGACAGAGAATCCAGAGGAACATAAGAGCGCATGGGAGGTGCACCTTCACTGAACATGAGTCGTAGTTTCTCAAGAACTGGATTAATCAAGGACTAAGGGAGTTCTCTCATGGCTAATGAAGTTATGAAGTTTTTTTGAAGCCTTACATGAAAAACCTGCTGCATCTTTTAAAAGATAATGCGACTGTTTGGTAAACTCTCTCCTCTCCTAGAAGTGCTCTAGATCTATAGTCCTCTTACTACATTTGTTGACTGCCATTCTCAAGTCAACATGTGTGCATTTGAGAAGTGCTTTGTTTCATGTTTTTGTCTGCTGCCTTAATGGTTTTAGAAAGGGGAAAAGCTGCCAGCCTTTCTGAAATGTGTTGTATCCTTGTGTTTGGTTCTATGTAAAATATTTTGGGCTGTCCTCTGGGATAGAAAGTGTCAGAATTTATTCATTCACAATGGGAACCTGTTGTCTGTTCAAATGCCAGGGTGGAAGAAGTCAACTGGGATACGTGGAATTTAAACCTGGGCATCATTAATGAGGATCCAGGGAACGAGCCTCAGGAGATCAGCACTATTACTCCTGCAGAAGCCGGGCCTCGTAGAGGTACAATGCACTTTCCCGAGCAACAGCATGTGTCTCTATAGTGCCTTTCATCACACTGCCAGAGCAGGAGAAAAAAAACAATGCAAATAATAAAACAAGAAAAGCAACAAAGTGAAAATGATAGCTACAGCAAAATCATGATATATATTGTACATATCTATAGGCTAGATTGAAGTGCAGCAAATAGCCAGCTCACATTATGGGTAGTATCTCTAAAACAAGAGAGCTGATCAACATGTCGGCACTCTGAGTCTCTTTTGTTAATGCACTTGTCTAAAAACACTGAAAATGACCAGCTGTTTGCCAGCACCTGTTCTTTCGCCATGACCTGCTGTCCGATGTGAAGCCCCCTTGTCATTCCAGCGCGCAGCTGGAGGAACATTGTTCCCATCCTGCGGGACTTCAATCAGGCAAGGACGCAGTCCCCCCAGGAGGAAGAGATGAGGCCGATGTCCAGCAGCCCTCACTGAGGACAGGCCACCAGGGTGATACCCACAGGCAGTGGTGCCACTCGTCTCCCACTCCACACCTGCAAACGAATTCTGTGTGCGCTCAAAGATCAGTACCCAGCTTGAGACATGCACACCTGAGTGACTTCAGCTTACCATCACCATGTTAACTAATGCCTCCTTTATACCTCAGGGGTTATATCTAATTGCTATGTTAAAGAGTGGATTGGTACTTTTTGAATTGGCAATATCTACACTACCTTACTCTCTTACCAGAAGGGTTTGGTGTAAAGACCTTCTCCATTGTACAGATAAATAGGGTTGGGGCAGACTACTCAAAACCTAACCAAATCTTTACCCAATTTACTAATTATCCTAATAAAAATGTTAGCACAGTTTAAATACATGTTAAATTTATAATAAATAAAGAAATACTACAGTAAATCTAGGACTTTACCCTGAATAAAGTGAAGATAGCTTGAAGGATGAAGACTAGGGCACACGGTCATCATCAGCCGAAGTTTCAAGTGGAGAAGCAGGCAGACTTGGGACGGAAAGTAGCGATATCAGAAGTGGATAGCTGTGGTTCATTGTCCTGTGACTCTTTTGATCTTTTGACCAGACATCTTCCCCCTTTTTAACCATTCGTGTATGAGTCCATTCGCATGTCGGAAACTCGCGTAAAAGCAGAGAATTTACAAATAAGCGTTTATACTGCATCGCATTATAATTTCAAGCCCATATTGTTCAACGCGCTTGTAAAAAAAAAGCCAGGATGTAGGAGAAGGAAAAAGAAAAAGGAGCTCAGTTCTTAAGGCAAAAACGCGGGCAAGTGTTAATTTTGATGATCTGCATGTAATTGAAAGTCTGATTTGTAACGTGCAATATTCTCCCATGTATCAATATTATATTGTATTTCTGTTTTCTTTGCTTTTCGTAATGACAATATATTGTAAGATATAGTTACTTTGGATTTTAGATGTTTTAATACAAATATATATTTGACAGAGGCTGCGGGGGTTTAATATCACCGATACTGTACAAACGGAGTAATCGTAGGAAGATCCCAGACAGGTTGCACAGCGCGGGCGAACCTTACAATCAAATGTGACATGATGGATTTTGAAATCATTCGTTAGCACCTGAAGGCACAACATGAAAACGAGAATTGTTTGATTATACAAATGCACCGTAGGTAGGTTCGGACATTCTCTGTCATAGCACTCCAGCGCAATTCAACGGTTCTCAGTCAACTCTACCACTTCACTGCTCTGGATATGAATCGAAACAATGCATATGGCTCCACCTGGCGGCGCACACCAGGAACTGCATCAGTCTTCAAACGGGTGGAAACGAAACGCCTATACTTTCCGAGAGGGACAAGCTGGGTAAATCTGTTTTAAGCCGTTACACCGCTTGAAACTTGAGGGTCTTAAGTATTTAATAGATATGTCATAGAGAAACCTCGCTCCCTATTAATATTTTCGTGCTATATTTTGCCTTTAAAAAGAGTAAAGATGTACAAAATAACCGTTAGCAGGAGGAACTCTTTTCTGACCGCCACCTAGGGCCTGAACGGGTCTATTACAACACTAGTGCACAGACCATTCCGTCACTAAATCTTCAGGAGGGAGAGACCCGTACTTCCCACAATCCGTGGGGAAATACATTTTGAAACACATCAGCACATAAGGCTACTTAGGTCACTGAAGCTCCAACCAAATACCCCAACAATCAGCCCTCTTTCACTGAGGTCTCCCGATAGTCATGGGCACCATGTTCTTTAGGGCAGCAGTCCTGTCCAGCATTGTCTGAAGGGAGGGAGGGCGGGCGCATGTTTTCCTTTCAGAAAGAAAAAACGGCACAGACCACCCAGCCGGGCAAGGTATCAATTAGACAGGTCAGAAAAATACTGTCCCCCTCCCACCAAAAAAAAAAAAGACACAAGACCTGATCCTGCTAGCTTCTCCCTCGCTTTTGCCCTGCATCGTAGTTCAGATGCCTCACTTCCTCAGCACATTAAAGCCTAAATACAACTAAAGAAATCAGTGTAATTGGTATCTATATTTAACAAGTGCTTAGTCAACAGCTTCTGGGACATCGGCTCAGATAAAAGCCAATATCCCTGCCCAAATCTTCTGCAGTCAGATGAATGGGCTTGAAGGGACTCGCTTATTAAAGAAAATGATCCAATGAGATAATAACTTTGTCTAAGCGTGGAGACTGAACAGATGCCATGTTATCAAGGTCAATTTTCTTCTCTGATTCTGTCAAATGAAACAGTCCTAGTTAAAATGAGACCAAAAAAAAGCAGCTCTTAAAAAGACTTTGCCTGTCTTTAAAAGTCAATTAGCAACGCCAGGGCTGGGGGATGCGACGCTATTCTATAATTGAACTCTTCCTTTCCATTCTTCTGCGAAATATCTCCTCAGTGTATTGTGCTTTGATATGCAATAATGCAGAATTTAATGTAAATGGTGGGAGACGGTACACTAATACCAGGGTACAGATGAATGGAACACCTAATTTAACTTGTTCAAAGCCTGGCAGGAACCAGAGAGCATTTAGATAATCTGTCTGAGGGCTTTGTGCTAGAACACTTTGTAAGAATGTCAACTAAGCATTTCTATTATTTATGGCGTTTCAACTTTAATGATTTGCTGGATCAGTAATTTCACCCCATTATAGATTCTGCTTCAACATGTGAATGCCGTGAGCCCTGTAAATAAAAAAAAAAACAGCTAAAACTCACAGCATCTCTGGCAGAATTCAGTAGTTTGTGGAAATTTACATCCATCACACGCTGTCAAACACATTGTATTTGCACAGAGCTGGTTGTCAAGCTAATATGATAGTTGAGCTCCTGCACTGGGTGAACATCCGGCCACTGCCTTTGTATTTTCTGAAAAATCTTACTCCCCCCCCTCCTCATATCTCGAATACTTTGAGGGATTGGTGGTGGTTGGCTGATTGGGCTTCTATTTTCATGTTTCTGCTTAAGAGTTCAGTGTACAGCGATCACATTAAAAGCAAACATACCACCACTGTCAAAAACACTCCAGCATGTGCAGCTTCGACTTTTTTTTTACCCCAAACCGACAGAATTTCTTCCAGTTAAAGGGTTTTCCTTTAATAACTGTACATGTACCCTCTGTCCACATGCAGGTGTCCACATGCCACTCCAAGACCCAGGGTTATTCAAAGTTCTTGGGGGGAAAACAAACTGGGCTGTGGAATGTACACCTTGGCTTCAATTGGAAGACTGAAGCAATACACCACTTTGCACTGCACAACAGCCCAAAAGAACACCATAAAGAGCTTGGGTCCGGTATTGGGAACAAATCTGAAACAATGTAGTTCAGCTGACAAAGCGCCTTGGAAATTAAAACTCAAACAAAACAAAAAAAAGCCATAATCCCCCTGTGGGCAGGCAGCTGTGATAAGCAGGCAGGGAAGTACTGGTACATGAGCCCTTCCTGCGGCACTGGGTCACGCTGTTGGTGTGCTAGCCCCTCCCCTGCCCCCAGGCTGGCTCTTACCAACCGGCATGCTCAACCTGGACAGCCAACTCAAAAAAAACTAAGCACCTGCCAATTTCATCCAAGGCAAAAAAAAGTTTTTGACATAGACCAAGACAACTAACACTAAGAGAAACCAAAGGCCATATTTTGAACCCCACTCAGCTACATTAATTACAGACTGAACTCGAAGCCCTCATCAATATAAAAACAGACTTCCCTCATGAGGATAGCATGCCACTGTTTCTGGCAGCCACTATATAGCAGAGACCTGTTTTCTTCCCCTTTTACTCGGATACTTATTCTATTTCCTCTGGTGAGCTTGCAGGTCATTCCTGCTATAAGCTGTATTGATGTGCAATTGATAAATAAACTTTGATCTTTTTACTGATCCCACCAGCGCGTTGGTGTCGGGTTCTGAACGAAAGTCAAACACTCCGAAAAAGAATGAATACAAGACAGAAGTGGAAGAGGCTGAAAGAAAACATTTACAAAACCAAGTCAGGGCTTTTATTTTGGTTAGAAGGGAATGTTTGTGCAACACAGAACTTTTTCCTCGGATAAGAATGAGGAGAACGCATGAAGGAAAAAAAAAAACTTTTTCCGCTTAGTAGCTTCCATTGGGCAGAAGAGTGGGCACTAGCTGGTGTCGCAGCCCACCTGGGCTCTCTCAACACCCCTGAAGTACCACACCTCCTCAGAGCCCGCACAAAGACTCATTCAAGTCCCCCCACCTCAGCCCAACATGACCTCAAGGACAGAGAAAAAAAAACAATGTGCTTAGATACAGACTCCACTGAGAATTCCCAACGTTCTGCACACAGGCCCAAGTTTCTAGGGCACTTCAGGCCTCCACAGTGTAACCTGTGTCCCGGCGGAACGAGGCTATTAACTTTTCAGTTAGCTTCTCCACCCAATGACGTTTTTATTCTCTTCTCCGTTACAAAAAAAAATGACTGCCACTGTGTCAGTCTGCAGCAGCAGTTTCATCTCCTGCAGTTAAAATAAAAAAAAAAGGTTTTACCCGTAGCACACAAGAAGCAGCTATACAAACTAGTAACTGTAATTCTGTAAAATGAACAGCAGCAACAGTCAAGTAACTTCCTCTCCATAGTGGACTTTGCACTAGAGATACAGAAATAGGACAGGATGTGAGTGGATGTATAGAAACATACACACACATACACTTTCACTTTTCAGTCCAGAGGAGGCACTTCTTTCAGATCATAAGCAGAAAAACAATTGGTAAGTGACAGGTCTATCAGTTTTTCGGGCTGTAACAAACCTTCAAGTAATGAACGAACAAAAATGCGGTTCAAAGCTTTCAACTGGGGAAAAAGAAAACAAGTTTACAGGTAACAGTATTAAGCCATCTAGAAAATTAAACATCTCCATTCTTTTTGCTTAAAACTGTCCTGCCCATACAAGTGACTGCATTGTGTCCCACTTTTTTCCCCTTGGACGCAGGCTTGCATATATCAAACTAATTTATATAGCGCCTTTCAAGGAACATGCCCTTCAACAAGGCGCGACAGATGTCAAGAGGATACATGCGATCGCGTGTGTAAAACAGGACATCCGTATGGCACGGCCCTTCAAAGCATAAATTAGAACTTTATTTTATTACAATATTACAAAAAAGGTAGCACAACTCCCACGCTCTTGTCTCTACTGTCTCAGCCACTTGAGGGCGCTGTTAAAGCAGCCCAGGCCAAAGGGTCCCCCCCCCCCTGCCCTCCCCCCCACCCCCCTTTTTGTAGCACTTGCAAAAAAAAAAGTCAATTTAAATAACAAGCAAACCAAGTCATATAAATAGTCACAAAATGCAAAACTGAAGCTTTGAAACCTGAAAAGACATTTGTTACAGCCCAGTACTACACACACCTATAAAACGTAATTACAATAAAATATTACTCTAATTTATTGTTTTAAGAAATTCTAAGAATTGTTTCCTATTTTAACTATAGCTTCACTTCAAAAAAAACTTAAGCTGTTATTTTTTATTATTCTTCTTAGTTTTCCTTTTTATACCATGCTTGTTTAAGGAAAGTCCAAGGACCAAATACTTAAGGCTTTTTAAAGGGCTGTCCGGGAGGCAAAACAGATTGCAGGTGTCAGTGGATTCACCCACACACAACATTACTCAAACCCACACCAACAGGCAAAACATTCATACAGAATTATTACACTTTAAGTTACAGTAGTATAGTAGGTAAGCCAGTGTACATTAAAATAAACAATGCATTTGCTGTTTTTTTTTCCTCCAATCTTGCAAGTGATCGGTTTTTCCCCTCCTACCGACGTTTTCAAGATCCCATCATTATCAGGATTAATATCGCGGCTTTTAGAATGAAGTGGGTTTAAAAAAACGCAACAAAGTAACCATGAAAGGGAAGCTAGTTTTTTTTTGGTTCACACAAAAAAAATGGGAAAGCAAAAACATTTCTCTGCATCTCCCACTTCCCAGAGTTCAAGTAGTAGTGTCATCTGTTTAACAAAAAGAAAAGTCTTGCTACTTTTGAAGCAGCACCATTAGTTCTTGTAGTTTACTTCCTATTCAGTGCTTTCAAAACCCCAAACCCCAAAGTCAGGAAGCCAACAGTCATGCGTTTGCTCTGTTGGTAGGCCCTAGCTACCATGTCAAGACCAATGAGTTCGACTCCTGGGCAACTGGGCCTGGATTCTCCCAGCATCGCCCTGGGAGTGGAACGAGTGTCAGCAGTACTGCCTAGCATGCAGCCCACTTATAAAGTTAATGAACATCTGTACAAATTATCAGGTGACACTTCATCTTGGAAAACCCGACCTGAATAAAGAGAGGAGGGAAAAAAATAAGAGGTATCACAAAACTCTTCCGACAAGCAGAAACACACTAGCGTCACAGTCTGTGTCCATTTATATAGTGTCAAACAAAAGTGATAAGTGATTGAGATAAAGGTGAAAAGTCACATGAACCCATTCCTAAACCTACGTCCCTTGAGACTGCAATCTGGTTGCATTTTAAAAAGTGAGCAGAAGACTGAAATGGTCAGATGGAAACTGACAAGGCAGCCATTTGTACAATTTGCCAAAGTGCCTCCCTCCCTCCATCGGGATCAATTCAAATCTAAAACCCAGACTCCGGCCACACCTAGCTTCTCATCCCATCATTTAATGTCTTAACTTCACAGAACTTAAAATCCCTATGTGTAAAGGAAGCTTTAAAAGATCAAGGTAAAATTTCCCCAATTCCTAGGCAACCCACGCAGACTGACACAGATTAGAGTGAAGGGAACAGATATGACAGAAATAGTCTTGCTCGGTCAGCCAATGCATAAGTTCACGAGTACTAGTCACTAAGAAAAGAGCAAAAAGGGGGATCACTTGCAAGATTGCCAACAAAAACACTGCTCCGATTTATATTCTTTAATATTAGCGGTTTAATTTATTCATTTTAAATTTTTAAGACTAAAGAGAGATCAATAAATGTGTAGACAAGGCTGTAGCTTATCTGTACCCTGGATGCTGAATATGAGTATTCCTACTATCGCCTGGCTCGGGGGCTCTGCTCATAGAGGGCCTGTGCATTTTGCCCAACATGCTCAGATTCTGATCTCTAAAGCAGGGCTGCTGGAAGTCCCCGGCCAAGTAATCCATGGTTTGCATCACGCTAGTCTGGCTGGAGGAACCAGCTCCAGCCCTGTAGTGCGTCCCGGCGGCACAGTCTATCGAGGTTCCGGCGGGGCCTCCATGGAATGGCATGGCCAGGTCCTGCGACCCGGAGCTGTCACTATTTGGCGTTGGCAAGATGTTATTCCACACGGGCTGGAAGTAGTGACCGTTGGTGTAGGTCATGGCGCCCGGCATCCCGTTGACGGGCGGGGACGGCGTGGGCTTGTCCACCGGGGGCTTCAAGCTGAACGGCTGGCCCACACACAGCTCCTGCGGGTAGTTCAAGGCCTTGCAGGGGAAGCCCGGACCCCCTGGGAGGTCCCGAGCCGAGTGCTTGCAGGGGTGATGCCCGGGCCCGCCCTCGGAGATGTGCTGCAGGTGGGCGAGCTGGTGCTGGCTCCAGGAGCGTTGCTGCTGCTGCTGCTGCTGCTGCTGCTGCTGCTTGACGTCGCTGTGGTAGCCGGCGGGCAGTCTGTTCACAGTGGCCATCGCCGAGGGGGGGATGGCTCCCGCCTGGGCCGTAGCGGCCTGGTCCGCCGAGCTGAGGACGCAAGAAGGCAGGGGGCCCGGGACGGCGTGCCCAGACACCCGGGAGCTGGCGTTGATGAGCAGGTTGCGGCTGATGGGGCTGGGGTTGGCGATCTGCCCCTCGCACACAGAGGTAGTGCTGATGCCGGCCCTCGCCTGGCAGAACTGGTTGATCTGGTGCACGATGCTGCTCAGGTCGGCCGGCCGGTTTTGGTGCAGGCTGGCGGCCATGGAGAGCGGAATGGTTGAGGTAGACACGGTCACGTTGGGCGGGGCGTCGGCGTCCGCCATCTTCCTGTTCCCATGCAGGCCCAGCGGCGGCAGCGGCTGCTGCGGCTGCAGCAAGATGCCGGGCGGGGGGTGGCCCAGGCTGGGGGGGTGGGAGAGAGTCTGCGTGGGGGGGAGGCCCGGGGGGTGCTGAAGGCTGGGAGGCTGCGCCATGCCGGGCGGGTGCCGCAAGCCCTGGGCCTGCTGCTGTATAGTCTGTTGGTGGGACAGGCTCTGCTGCTGCGCCAAGGCCTGGGGCCGGGGCAGACCCTGCGGGTGAGGGACAGTCTGGGGGAGGTTTAAAGTGCTCGGCGTGACGTAGGGCCCGCTGGGGGGGTTCATGATGACCTCCGGCAGCAGGCGCGCCCTGCTTCCGTCGAAGTCTTTGAGGATCCCTTTGGCGGGGGCCTTGACGATCGCCAGGAGCCCCGCTTTCGTGCTGGCCTGAGAAGGGTAGGGGCTGTAGCGCTGTCCCGAGGTGTCCAGTCCGTTCACCGTGCGGCGGACGTGTTTCCTTTGAGGAACCTTCACGCTGTTTGGGAAGATTTTTATAGTCAGTGGATTGTTGGCGACTTTCTTAGCATAAGCATCCAATTCCGCTGGGGTTGGATACTGTGCGGATCTCATCTTCTGTGTAGTGTCCCCTGGGGCACAAAGACAGAGAGAAAAGGGCCTGTAATTACCAGTTTAAAGACAAGCCGAAAGACTAATGGCACCTTTGCACCTCTGTTAGAAACCTCCAGCTTCACCCAATGATTTAATAATGCAAGGAAACCATTCCAAACTTTAGTTTTTAAAAGCAGCAGATAAGTTCTTTGCTTTGTATTTTAGGATATTGCTAAAGCTCTTCAACTTTCTGGTCATTCACAATGCATTGAACTAGCTTAACTATTCTTTGGTGTGCTTAATTTTGTAGGCTTTTCCCCATTGTTGGTAAATAACTGAAGGATTTCTCACTTAAGCCAAATAAAAACCAGAACCATTATTTAAATCCTGCCTTGTAGGTGGTAAGGATAATATATGCAGTCTGTGCCCAAAATGGCTAAATCTCTTAACAGAGCACCTCCACAGAATTAAGCCTCTTGCTGTATATTAAAGCTCCATGTCATGTGGCACCTATAATCACCACGAGTGCTAACAAGTGGTGTGGGCAGAGTGTAATTGGCGCAAAGAGTCTGCGGTTCACAATGCTCAGGTGTCTGTGCGCGAGCTTCTGCTCATGGGGGCTCTGGAGAGAGCAGATCAGGAGCAGGTTTGTTTTTCCATCACAAGGAAAAAAAAAACCACAATCAGCCTGAGTAGGAAACAGCCTCAGGCATCACCTGTATAAACTAACAAGCACAAGCTCCGACCTCTAGTGCCCAGTCAGTACCCTGTCTGTCTCCACCTCTCCCACTGGACATGCTTTCAAGAAAGCTTTTAAACAGGTGCTGCTGCTGATGCAAGGCTGAAGCCCTTTAAAGCGAGCCCAGGGCAAGCAACTACAGTCTTGTTGAACAACCTCTGCAGTTTTTGGTCTTCCGACTCACTTCAATTTGGCAATTCGCACAGGCTCCATGTATGCAGCAGAGATGTTTAGCGCACTGAGCAATATTTCTTAAAGCTCTTAAAGACATGTTAAAGGATCTGCTAATTGCAGGAAGTGTCAGAATGGCTCTGATGCTTATTCTTTCATCCCACATCCCAGCCACTAATGATCTGGGAGCTCATGGATAATAAAGAGCTATGCCAACCCCAGAAAGCTAAAACAGAGGTGGCATTAACACCTTATCCAACCCCACACAAATTTCCAGTATTCCATCTAGCCACTCCCAAAGGATTGGGGTCCAGTGCTCTAAACAATTAAAAAAAACTAAAGTAGCCTTAGGGTTTAAGAAGCAAGAAAATAATGGCATGCAAAAAAAAGAAAGGATCCAAATGGGAATGAGATATCTGATCCATTAAAGAGTAGCATTTGTGCCGTCTCAAGCCACAGAAGTGTCACAGCCTTGTGCAACAACTTGCATTTATTCAGATGCTTTCATTATCCAATCAGTACTCCCAGTAGAATCTGAAACCAGTCAAAATGAAAGACCAAGTTGCAAGACTGGCAGGACCTGGGCAAATGTGCTGATTAATCCCTTCTTTACTGGCAGCAAAGAACAAGACAGGCACAAAAATGTTTTGACTACTTCAACCGCTGACTGGAACCATTAGTGCAGTGGCATTTTGGATGAAAAGGTCTTAGTACAGCATTTATCTGAATGCTTTTCAATAGTTTTGCGCAATTTCTCTCAATGACTTCCAGCTAGCAATGAAATACCCCCCCCCCCCCCATTGAAGAGCTTGAGCAGACTCTTTGCAGCAGCTCAGACTTGTTGCTTCCAAATGGGACATGATTTTCTAAACTTTAGCCCAGGAGACGCTTGAGAAAGGGATTAATTGCCCAAAGGTTAGAAATCTGGAGAACAGCTCATCAAAATATAAATAGACCACAAAGGAACGAACGGACCAACTTGGGGAAAAGGTATTCTTTGCAATTATATATGACCTTACGCTCAGACTGCTGGCTGTCTGGCAGGGAACCATTTAAATAAAACATTGCCATTTAAGTGTCGGAACGATTCCTGTCGGCTTTCATGCTCAAAATTGCAATTTAATGCCATTAGGTGAACCCTGAGAGAATCAAAGGGTATTTGCATTTATTTACATAAGTGTTTCAATGGCTTGGCCAATCTCGAGGTGCTGTATGCACTCTTCCTGTTGAGATGGTATCAGAGCCATTCCCATCCAATTTAGACTACAAAAGGGTAAAAGGATTAATCTGGATCCCCAGAGCCCATTTAAACAGGCAACACTTAAAAGTGGATTGTACAACTGTTACTTCACCATAGACAAGGGTTTTTTACGGTTCTGCCTTTGCATTTTCAATAAAATTGACCTGTAACTACAGATCTCAAGGCGTAAAACCTGAAAAGGCAGAACTATAGAATGGTAACTTCTACGTTTGACACGCACGACATCTGACCCCATTAAATGTCACTCTCACCTGGATAGAAGTCATAACCTTCTTTCTAAATCGTTTAAAAAAATTGAAAGCCTAAGAATTTTAAAATGAGCTGTACCCTCTTATCAACACAATCTTTAGAAACCCCCGCAGGGAGCCTGCTAGACCAAGGTCACAGCACCCAGATCAGTACTCTTCACAGAAGGGACACTGACATTGTCCAAGACCAGCACTCACCGTGAGTATATATGAATATATCAAGAGCAAATGTCCCCTTAATGAAGGCAGGGTTGCTGTCTGAGCAATAATAGTTAATTGAAGCCTTGTCACCCCCCCCCAGCCCCTATAAAAAGCTCTTCAGTACTAAGGAGTGGCTAGGAGAGATTAAAGGGTTATCTCTGGGGAACAGGCACCTCTCTGCACAGTCCCCCGATGACAGATATGCAAACAGGTAAACAGACAACATCGGAGGCGAGGCCCCGGTGTCATTAATTAACCTGCGAGGAATGCTTTCAGGATGTGCTGGTGAATTACTGGCTAGTCAGCATGTTATAATTGGAACAACTTAAGGCAATAAATTAGCTTTTTGCGTGAAGAAAAAAAGAATTCTTGAGAGACCTGATGACAAACTGCATTCTGAAATGGTAAATTAAGTTAGAAGCCCACAATAAAACCTGATCCCGAAATCAGCTATGACCAACAGTTGTACAGAATTATGTACGTTCTTCTTGGAGTGCTTCAGCCCTGGGTTTTAAAGTACAAAATTCTCTTTAAGATAAAGGGGATTAAAAGAAAGCCTACAGTAAAATCTGATAAGGCATAGAGGGGAATAAATTTCAATGCAATCAGAGAGGATTAAGTTTGTACTGTAGACTTGTATTTTTTTAAAACCATAGGTGCAAAGTACATTTCCTCATAACCCTTTCAGAAATAAGGTTTAAAATGGATGTATTCTCGTTTCACATGTCACTTCAGAGATGAGAGCATTAATATCAATGTTTTCTAAAAACAAAGCAAAAACAGAGACATCAGTGTGCTGCTTATTTTTTCTATCAATGCCGATTAATGGTGAGCCTCGAAACCAGAAACCCAAGTATGCCAGAATATGAGATTTTGGGCAAATTCCCCATGTTCAGCAGCAAAGATCACAGGATAAGAAAAAAAGAGCTGCAGTCCCTAAGCAGTCACTCAGGATTCGAAACCCCTTTCATATACTTAAACAACAAGTCATCAGAAAATACATTAAATACATTTAAATACAAGTCGTGCTTTGCAGCAGTTTGTGACAAACTAAATTCTTGAATGTTAATCGGACTAAATTTGTTAGCTCCAGAGGAGGCTTAATTAAGATCCCAGTCTGGCAAGTATTTGAAAAGGGTATCTTCTATTTTGTATTAGTCACCTTGACTTATGCATCTAACATTTTCTTTTAACAGGTGCACCAACCCCCATTTCATGACAGCACAGTTCAGCGGCCGCAGAGACCGGCTTCCCCAATGTCACATCAAACAGAGGGGTCGTCAGCTTCCATGGCCAACAGATGACACGGGTTTAGGCAAGTATATATGGCACTCATTAAAACCGGGCAAGCTTCTGGAGCCCGAAACAGCCATAAAGACCACTGCCGAGCTGGAGAATAGATCTCAAAAGCCTGGCTGTCAAATTAGTTTTCAGTCATCATGACAAATAGCGGCCAAGACGAGCAATTCATTCTGCAGTGCATATTGACAACCTGGAGACAGATGGCCTCCAGGTCACTGGAATACCTTCATAAGAAGAGCAATTATAAAGGTGGAATTGTGATGCTGATTCCTCAGCCATGCTGAAATGCCAGTGAGAAGACAGTCTTTTATCCACCCAATGGCAACCACTGTACAAAGAGGGATTCAGGAGTGCAAACATACAAATTCATCTGATAAATCACATTTGCACATCCCTCAGCGATTTGATGTCATTGACAGAAGCAGGTTTTTAAGCAACGCATGTACCCCAAAACCACAAAACTATACAGTTTCTGTGTGAAAGTCTCAGAGTAACTTCTAAATCCAAAATGTTTTCATTTCACATTTCAGCACAGCAGCATTGAAGAAAGTTTGTGGATTATGAGTTTGTGGATTGAAGAAAGTTTGTGGATTATGAGTTTGTGGATTGAAGAAAGTTTGTGGATTATGAGCTTGTGGATTGAAGAAAGTTTGTGGATTATGAGCTTGTGGATTGAAGAAAGTTTGTGGATTATGAGTTTGTGGATTATGAGTTTGTGGATTATGAGTTTGTGGATTATGAGTTTGTGGATTGAAGAAAGTTTGTGGATTATGAGTTTGTGGATTATGAGTTTGTGGATTGAAGAAAGTTTGTGGAAATCATTTCGCCTTGGAAATAAACTCTTATCGCCTTGCACTGTCATTAAGCATGTAGGTGTAACCTCAAACAGAAGTTGAATTCAAAAGTTCTTCAGCAATATGACAAGAGAAGGTAAATATGAAAACTGCACCCCAAAAAGCACTATGTATTAGATATCTTAATGTCAAATCATTACAGAAAATGTCAAATGGTTTATATCAATTAATTGTGAATACTTTTTGCCCAAGAGAATAAGACACTTAAAAAGACCAGTTGAAACATTTCACCTTGTAACAAAGCATTTTTAAGCAAAAAAAATGCACCTGATACCAAAATTAATAAAAAGACTGATACTGTACTTTAATATTGCACTAAGTATTAAAGAAAACGGTTAGACCCATAAGTGAAAATGACTGCAAATGTCTCAACTACTGGTCAGAGTTTCATGACTGAAGATTAGCAAAAGAATCAACATGATTAACATAAAAAGAAAAAAGACATTTGAAGTCCTAGAGGGCTGTGAATCTTTTACAGTTTGTGGAATATTACAATAATTTTGATGACAACACTGGTTGTCATCAGACAACCAAAAAAGGGCAGATTCGATATTTCCAACACATTGGGGTCTTTCAGAGAGCTCTCTTAATTGGAGCATAAATGTCCCCCTTAGGAAAAAAAAACCATCAAGCTGAGCTGGACAGGTCACTGCCTGTCAAGTCAAGCCCAGACTCTTTAATAAAACAAAGTCCCAAAAACCCAGTCATGCCAACAGCCCTTGAAGTAGCTGAATAAAAAAAAATAGAATGTGCATTTCAAAACTCAGAAATCCAGAGCTTTTTTTTTCCTCTTTTCCTCGTACCCAAGAAAGAAATTGATGTATTTATCACTGAATAAAAAAAGTTTTTCACCAGAACTGATCAGCATAACCTAACTCCTGTATCTTCAGCACAAACTAGAAACATCAAGAGAAAGGCCAAGGCTGAAGGAGACAAATTTAAATCATGCTAAAGCAGCAGAAATTCAATCGGTCACAAACAATGAAGGAATTACAGCCAAGGTGTCATTTGGACTTGATGCTAATAAAGGCATTTTGAACCCTTGGCCTACATATACTAAAATATCAGATGAGAGAAAATCAGGTTCTTTTTTGTGCTGGTTCATTAGGAGGTTGGACCCTTAAGGAGATCTCTTCATTGCTCAATCACCAATGGCAATCAGCATGTCCTAGGTATGTGCTACAATTTCAGCACACCTGATATGCAAGCTGTGCGATTTGCCTAGTTTTGAGAGTCCGGCTGCTGGAGGCTGAGTAAAGGGCTCCTATCATTCACCATGTGTGGGCTAAGAGGTGCACTTTCTTCAGCCCAGTTTGGAGGCTGGAAGGGGAACAGGGAAATGGCCTACTGGCAGAGTACTTACATTTCTGGAGTCCAGTGTTCATCTGCGTGTGAGAAAGAAGCTGGAAGGGAAGGTCACCTGGTCCTGGCAGACAGGCCAGCATTTCATGGGTATTAATGCAACATGGGATACGCACGCCTCGTCACACTGTAGAGGGAAGACAAGAAAAGGATCTCGTTAAAACAAGCAACGCACTATTAGTGGAACAAGTAAAGAATCTGGATTTCAGAGTGGGGGGAAAGAGATCTGTTAAAGCTTCTTCAGGGGTTAGCTTTTCCAGTGGGGACCATTCACTTGCAGCCAGTGCACAAAGATGCAGCTCTCCACGCAAACATCTATTATAGTCTTTGACTGCAGCTGGGGGGGGGGGGATTTACAAACTTCTCTCATCGCGCTCACTCTCCTAAAAAAACTAACACGTCTATAAAGCAGTAGCTAGAAATCGTTCAGTCTCTTTCAACGTAGAAGCCTCTCGCAACTGAGGGACATTCTCAGGCAAGCCCTGCATCTGCCGTCAAAGGTCACTGCTACTTTGCACTGGTAAGTACCTGCTGAACCCCTTTCCGAAAGGAAAAAAGGCCAAGGAGTCAGGACTGCAGGGCTGTAAAGAAACCAGATGTAGTATGAAATTCACCTGAAATAGTGAAAACAAAGAAACTGATCCGCCCCAGAAATCTGAATTTCTTTAACCAATTTTCAAAATCCATACACAGTGCTAATCAATAACATGTTGGGCACTTTAACTGCAAGAGGAGATTCACCTAAAGCAGCTCATTTTCTGCAGCGCGACAGACCGATGAAGAGTCAGTACAGTGTGTCAATTTAGCCTCCCCCCCGCATGACGCCCAGCTACACCAGCCAATGCAGAGTGAAGGCTGGTTTAAGAGGCAATTACTATATAATAACCTTGGCAATGGACTGTACCCAAAGCATCCATGTAAAAGCCATATTATTCTGCAGTGGCCTGTGCAAACGAGGAATGAAGTCACTTAAAAACCTCAAAAAGGTCAGGTTGACAGCTCATTTAATCCTCACAACGCAG
Source organism: Atractosteus spatula (assembly GCF_055471065.1). NCBI lineage: Eukaryota > Metazoa > Chordata > Actinopteri > Semionotiformes > Lepisosteidae > Atractosteus > Atractosteus spatula. The sequence goes on along the minus strand of NC_142732.1, from coordinate 3,966,238 downwards.
AAAACAACCATTAACGAAGGAGTGGGTTATATAAATACCTGAGTGGTATGCACCAGGGGCAGGGGGGCGTCTAGGAACCACATTTGAAGGTTGTGCTTAAATCGCCTGCAGCACATCCAGATAGCACCTGTGCCGATCAATGCCCTCTCTCACGAGTCATTCCCTCTGCACCTTTTTCAGCGAGTGCGACAGCCATATGGTAGCTATTTCTGTCCCTGATTTGATATGTCATGAAGCATTAACTTTAATTGGCCTGGTACGCTTCTTTTCATGCCTTTTTAGTTTGCATGCACTCTTGACAGCTTGATTTTAAAAGCTCAGCCAGCACTCACCCCTTTTTTAAATAAAGCTCTAGATATCCTAAACATGCGCTTGACAGGTAAATCACAGGTACCAAACAAACTAAATCGGAAAAATAAAAGGAGATCAAGAAGAAAAGGAGCCTTTCATTCCCTGAAATTAAATTAGAAACAACCCACCTTGTGGTCAGTTATTTCTAGGGCACAGTCTTTTTCTGTTGAGCTGCTGTCAAAGAGGTTCCACCATCTTGGCGATTTTGTTCCACGTGGGACAACAGACCACGTATTAACCAGACGTCAGTCAGCTAGGAGTTAAAAAAAGCGGGTGGTTTGGATTTATTCTTCACTGAGGCAAAGAGCGGCACCATCTAGGAACAGGAGCCGCTCCTATCACTGGGAATTATCCCCAGACTGAGCTCAGCACTCCTCGCGCATGAATGTCAAAAACTCTAAAGAGAAATCACGAAAGGTCAACGTATGTTAATGCGGATGACACCTCGCTGCTTTAGTGAGCATAAAGGTTAATGAACTTATGGACATCTAAACAGCAGGAGAACTGTGTGAGGACGTCTGCTAATAAGCAGTATGCTGTCCAGTACCCTGTGTGGAGAGCAGCACTCTAAAGGCTCTAAAGAACAGAGGAGGAGAGAAAAAACTCAGTGGTGCCCCTTTACCACCACTTCCCCAGCACATCCTGCACGGTACAGCTCTCCTCAAAAAGAAATGCAATGAGAAAATCGCTGAAGTGGCTTGCTAAGGAAAGTGCTCTTATTGGGGTTCCTCTCGAGTTCATAAAGCGTATTAAAAATAAATCCCCCCCCCCCAAAGCTGTGCATTCTGGCCATATTCTCGCCACACCTGTGGTATGGGCATAAATCTCAGCTTGACTGTCTGTGCCAGGTCTCGCGCGCACTGCATGAGATCAAGCGAATGTGGATGTGCTGGTATCTGCTCCAGTTTGCATTTGGCAGAGTGTCAGTTTCATACGATCTCTAGTGCATGGCTACTCTTTTTCTCCCGACTTAAATTTAAACAACTCAATGCATCATTTCAAGTAACTACTCTCACTTCAGGGAACCTCAGTCATGGTGCCAGACGAAGCACGTGGCATTCAATGACATATCTGGAACATACACAAGCATTAGGCCTAAGCATTCAGAAGTGTTATGGAAGCAACTTAAAATCCACGTCCTGAGGGAAACAAACTGCACTGATCTCTAAAGTAACTAGCTGGATCAAAAGCGATCTGCCTTCCCACCACATATACCCATTTATAAAGGGTTTCCTTTAGGCTGTCCTGCTTAACACCCACAATCTTGCTGCTTTTATTCACAACACTGAGACCACCAAACCAGGCTAGAATACTAAAGGTAAGTGTGCTTTCAATGGACCATGTATAAAAGGCTGAAGCATGGACTGACTGGAATTCAGCCATCTTGATTTACATAAGAATAACATACACTGCTGACATTTCTCAAAAACATTTGTTTCTACCAAAGCTACGTCTCCACTCTCTTCCTCTTCTCTCTCACTCCACTGACCATATAATAATTAGAGCATTAACTGTATGTTTTGCTCAATTGCCAAATCCGCAGGCTTCTGCATATCCAAGTCCAAAAAGAAAGTTGTCAGCAGCCCCTTTGAGATGAACTCAAATGAATACACATCAGACTCAGCCAGTTTGATGAGTCTGCGATAGCTATGTCACCAGAGTGTTTTATGAGAAGACTTGTCAGGACTAATATTCCTACAGGCATCCATAGCCAGTGCGCGCAGAACTGGGGAAATTACTGATTTCTACAGAGATAATATTAACCTTAACGTACACCATGAAATCCCATAGATTGAGCTCTATTTATCAAAACGCAAGTGATCAGAGGGTTAAATCTGGGTTTAAAATTATGTTGATACACAATTTCCTGCCCATTATATGATCGTATTGAAATAGCTGCATTTAATTTTTTTGATGACTTCGTTTTGACACATTAAAAGCCCCTTGAAAAGGATGTTAACACTGCCCTGTATTTTGACCTGGGCTTCTCCGAAGCAATATAACACACCAATGTGTCGACCACGGACCAGCTAGCTGGTGTCGACTTCAGCTGAGCAATCACTTTTTTACGTTGAGGAAGAAAAGCCATAGAGACAACCTGCTTTTACAAATAACTGGAGCAAGTTAAAAAAAAAACTACTTGCGTTTCTTCCATTTTCAACACAAAAAACAGGTTTCCACGCTATGAAGTCTGTTGCCACTGGGCAAAGCAATGCTGAGGGTGTATGGCATTAGACATGCATTTGATGTTGTCAAGTCAGGACATTCTGAGCTGTTGATGGTATTTAGATTCAAATGACTCAACCTCAGATACTCTCATTCGGCTTCCATGTCATCTCAGTTCCAGAGGGATCAAACCAAGTCAAGAAGCTGCCAGTGTTTCAGTATTTTCCTCTTTAAAAAAAAAAACTCAATCTAATTTCAATGTACAGTACTTAAGGCAAGATTATGATACAGTAGGCACCGCCTTCTGTTAAATTACTCACATAAAAGCTGACCTATATTTTACACTCTCTCGGGTCTTAAGTCACGAATAACTTACTAGCAAAAGTGTTTCAACATTTGGAATGCTTTCTCTGGAAAAAAAAAAAGACTGGAGGGTGAGGGGGGGAGGCATTTGGTTAAAGATTCAGATCACTGACTCTAAAGTCTTAAATGGTTTCCTGGAATTAAGACAAAAATATTTAAGATTACCGAGCTGCTCAGTATTAACTGCAAATCTTCAATGAAATACCACGTTAAAAAGACAGACTACCGCGGTTAATTACTTGTTTTCCCGGAGGTTGTGGGCTTGCGAAACTGACGAAAATCCCTTCTGTGAATTTCAACATGGGGTGTACGTTCTCAATGGTAGACGGAACAGTTTGTGTGCAGGAGCAAAATGCCTTCCCCATTCTTAGATTGTTTGATTTCAACAGGAAAGAAAAAACAAACAGCACCATCCTGCATTTAGATCAGGCCATTTTCTAAATCCCTTGCTCTGCATGCTCCTCCGAATGTGAGCTCTAAATTATCAAGTCAATTCCACCCATATCATGCCATAAATCTGAACAAATATATTAGCAGGCATTTGTTATATTTGGTTACTAACAGAGGCCTCACAGGCATGTCGCTGTTATTGTTCCATTCACGAACAAAGATCCTGATGACTTCAGCAGGACTGAAATGAAAGCTTTAGCCATGACACTTTACCATAGAAACTCTCATCTATCAGGAATGTTATTTTTAAATGAATGGGGAGGGGGTATTTTCAAATACACGCAACAAAAGGTGTCAGAAATCAAGCTGTCAGACACGGAAATTGCTTTGTTGTAGAGCAGGAGAAGAGAGAATTACACTGCACTGTTTTAACTTCACAGAAGAATCAGGCATCAGATAATATACAGTGGAAGAATAACTAATGAGCCTCTGACACTTCTTTAATTAAAGGTGGGGGAAAACAGCCTACCTAAAATAGTGTTGGATGACATGGTTTCAATAATCTTTTTATAGAAAGACCTGAATGCACGAAGAGAACTACAGTTCTGCCAAGATGAACTAACATCTGAGAATTAAACGAAGAAATAGACCAAAGGAAAGTCTTCATCTGACTGATGACCACAGCTGAATGGTTTCTAGACCATAGTCACCATTTTACAGATAAACGCACCGGACAATCTTTGCCACGGTCTTCTTCTTGGAATTTTATTGGTTAGACATTTCTTCTAATTTCGTTTCACTGGTTCTAGCGGGGAACATGGAAACGTTTGTGCTCATTTCCCTCTGCAGTGCCGGGAGGTTAGGCTTAAATTAAACCAGCAAAGTGCTGTATTACTTGTCCTGGTCTGGCTTTGCCTGCAGCTACATCATTGCAAACATTAATACAGGAGTCAAGAGACAGTATCACTGGTGTACTATGACCTTACCCAACTCTCATGCAATTATCCTAATGACCAGCCCAAACGGCGCTCTGTAATTTACAGAATATAGCAGAGCTCCGAGAGGAGGGAGGGGGAGAAACAGGAAAAGTACATGGAAGTGAAACTGAATCTTGACTGGAATAACAATTTCAGACCTTTCAGATGTCACTTGGCAGACGCGTTAACACCTAATAAAAATACCTCCCAGACATAATGCTTTTGAGAAAACGAAGACTGAAAGGTGCAAGTAAGTTCTCTTTCTTCACAGGCTAGATGAAGAAAGGAGCAGGCAGTGCCACAGTGAACTCAAGCAGTCATGAGAATATGTTTAAACCCATACATTTTATCTCTAACAGCAGCTTTATTAAAGAGTCACAGCATGCACACTTCTAAAAAGATATTTAGAAGCAGCTGCTCAGAATGTGCAAATATTTAACAAACACTGCACTGCCACTGTAACTGTGCTTCCCCCTCCAACTGCACACACCCTTAAGACAAGCTTGTTCCTAAGTTTTGGAGATGTGCTGTGACTTGGCACCCAACTGGGCAAACACAGACTGGGAGAGAATTTATGGCAGACAACACCAAACTGAACTTCCCAGCAAGAGAGGAATTCTGGGAACCTGCAAGACGGATACAGGAAGACAGTCCAAGCAGAACCCAACCCAATCAGAACACACCCAGCCATTTTTTGGAAGGTAGCTCGATAGGAAAGCCCCTCACAAAAGCGCAAAAGAAATTCAGGCGTCTGTCCATCGGAACGTACTTTTTTAGTCCCGATTTTTTCCATAAAAAGTCCCCTGACAAAATTAGAGTGCTGCTCAAATCATCTTCCAAAATAGTTTCCCCTCAAGACAAAATTCCTTTAACATGCATTTCCCATCCATGCTCAGGTGTGTGAATATAAGACACTCATAATACATGAGCTTGATTAAAAAAAACAGGAGGAGATAGCTCATGAGCTGCAATGCTGAGGGAGGGGTCAGACATTCAAAAGACTACTCATTCTGCCAACTGCGGATATAAAGTCAACCTTAGCAACCACAGACAACCGTTCCACCATCATTAGTGTTCATCAAGACAGCTGACTCTGACCAGAGAAACACATTTGTAAGTGGATGTGTTAAGAGCATGTAGTATTTATGAATTATGGGAATGAATATTAATTCACTCCTGGCGTTTCACAGGGTCTGTAGTGGCAAACCTTGGTGTTCCATTCACAAACTCACCATCCTGCCTTTTTCCTACCACCCTCAGCGTTATGAAAGGGCAAGAGCTAAGGTCATTCCCACAGCGACCAACGGCTGGAATGTGATGCTTCTTAAAACGTACCATAAACTTGCTGAACAGAGGTAAGAGTTTGAAAGAGGCACGGAGATCAACAGCATCGCTGGCAGAGTGAAGTAGCTGGCTCTTGTGACAGAGCCAGAGTAAATCTGAGGCATCATAAATCACCAGGAAGTAACACTCCCGTGAAATGTGGCCATACTTGCTTTTCCCAAGCCCCAATATTTCACATAGCTGTACTGCTGTCCTGCCAAGGGGATGGGGAGAGATTACTTTCTACAGCCACTTTGCCAAGAATTACGACTACGCGGAAAATGAATTCCTTTCAAAACCTTCAGATGTCCAAAAATGCCGCACAGGGCTCATGTGCCGTGTAAAAAAAAGAAAAGACTTGACACCAGCAATAGCTCTGCAAGTGTATTCTACCCAGGAGGCTGGGCAGATACACTAGCCTCTCCTGCATCACAGAGACCTCATCCGATGACAGAAGGCAACAGAACTCTGTGCAGACACACGACAAGGATCGCATTTAAACTTGTGGGGAGGAATAGCTTTTTTTTAAAAAAAGGATCTGAACAGGTGTGGTAATTTGTATTATTTCCCAGTGTATTCATTGTCAGCTTATTCCAATTATGCTGCCGAGTGACAAATTAGCATTGCAATTAAAAACAGTTTTGCATTTCATTAGGCCCTGGGAAAAAAAAAAATGTACAAATGTGGGAAGAATCACTCTTGCATCTTCCAGGCAAAGATTTTTGCTTTGATTCTCTTCCCGATAGAAGCTCGTGCAGCTGTTCGCCTCCAACATTCACCCGTGTTCCAGGACAAGGGATGAATAGGGCATTCTAACAAGGCTTCCACTAACACCAAAGTTTTTCAGCCCTTCCTTATATCAAAGATGGAATCCCACGTTTACAGTGCAGCACCTCTGTTGATACAGAACATAGCAACTTGATGCCTGCTAAACACATGCAGACCACCTTGCAACAGGGATCTTCAAAAATCGGCTCATGTTGGGAGGGGGTTAACATTGTCCTTGTCTGTAGGGAGCCAGACAGAAAAGCAAATCCAAATGGAAGGGTTTAAGTTTCAGGCTTATTCCTCTCCTGTTAGCTCTGCACAAATGTTTGCACTCAGCTCGGATGTGGGATCAACTGTTTCGGGCCAGTTTGGCCTCTTCTGATAGCAGGTAAACACCAAGCACCCTGGCAGCAAACATCTCAGGACCCTTAGCTGAGAGGAACACCTGGCCTACTGATGTTCACGCGAATCAGCCACCAGCCAAATCCCACAGCTGTGGTGAAATTGGCCTCAGTCCCTGGATATTCAAGCAGGAACAAGTTTCTCGGTTGGCAAATAAACTAAGAGGACACAGATGCCACACAGCGCAAGGCACTGTACCTTGAAACTCCTCAGCAGAGCTTAACAGAGGTGATGATGATCCGGTAATCTCCAGCCATGGAATGAACAAAGGAATTCCTCGAGAAACACCAGCTCAGGATCGTATCCTTTTCCGTTTCCATTAAACCAAACTTGAATATCGGCCACTGTACAATATCTTAATGGTTTAAGCAAAGCTAGCTCAAGATAAATGGCTAACAGGATATACAGTAATGCAGAATTTTAAGGTATTGCAGTAAAGTGATTTTCAGGAAGCAGCAAAAATTATTGTGAAATATAACTATGATGCTTTGAAACAGCATCGGAGATGACTGAATGCCAGACACTAGACACTATTGCACACAATCACATCTCTACATGTCCCAGGCCTTCACAACAGAAATTCCACCAAGTGTTGGACTGTGCATCCACAAGTACACAAAATGTGAATGTTTTGAAACTGAGGCTCAAGAGCTTCATAATCCAACCTCTCCATAAACCACCAAAAAAGGGCTTGGTATCTTGAAGGAAGCCTACTCTTAAGAACAGCATCACTTATCTTTTAATGACCAAGCGGTTAGCACCTCAGCTCAGCTTATCTGAAAGATGGTCCTATAGCACATAGTCCCTGGTCACCATGCTGGGGTGGAGGTTCTTAGGGAAGAACGTCCCCCAGTGGTAAACCAATGCCAATGACTGCAGCCATTTGGATTTCTTTGAAAGCCTCTTGTCCCAGGACAGTGCAGTCCTGCAAAGCTTTCGAGATCTGATAAGCTAAGGCTACAAGGTGGAAATGCTGCTGTCAAAGCAGAGTGCAAGTAAGATGAATTAATCCTGTAAATCAAGGATTTACAGGATTGTCCAATCCTCGTCCCAGAGGGCAGATGTGCAGGTTTTCTAGGTCTCATCAAAGCAGATAGAGAAATATTGAGTCATTACAATCCAATAAGAAAAAGCGTTGATCAAAAAAGGCTTCCCTGTCACCAAAGTTATGCTTTCATGTTAACACTACCATATAAAAGCCCGGAAAGTGTGCACAAGGCCTCACAGTTTATGAAATCAAATAGTTTCCGATTTCTTTGAATGGTTTTCTTTCAGGACAAAGAACAGCAAATGATTAGACAGGAACATTTTCCTGCATATCACAACATATGCAAGTTGAGTTGAATAGGTTTAGTCCCCTAAAATCCAGACAAAACTAAGCCTTCTAAACAGCAGAATGCTAAATCTGTCTAAATCCATTTGTACAATTTTGAGGTATTTGCTAGATTAACTGAAAACTCAAATTGTAAAATAATACATTAATTCTGTAAGCTATTTTTCTAAGGTATTAGGCTGTTTTTGCAAAAACCTTTTGTAAAAAGGTTCAAACAAATTTAAAAAACCAAAGTCACTGCTCAAACGCCAAAAAGAAATCTGTACAAACTGTGAAATCAAAAACACTTGTGCAGGACTTCCATGAACCTGCCACAGGCACATTTCTGAGAACACCACCACATTTCCGCAGACAAGCGGAGACTCAAAACCTATTAGAATATATTAAAATGGATTCCTAATCTAAAATCTACTGGAAAGATCCATGGCTCGTGGTGGCCTGTCTTAGCATGACCGTCAGGGAGTTTAACAATTCAGGCTCATTGGCCATAAAATTACAAAGGTTTCTTGAATGATTCATCTCTCTTATAGAGGTTTGCATGATGGTTAAATCAAATTTCCAGTGATACAGGCAGATGAATAATGAGCTCATGAATAGCACAGCTCTTAACGAACTATAGTAGATCAAGTCTCAGGATACACATCACTGCCAGATCTATTTCTTCTACAACCAAACGACATAGCCGCCTCGCTCCTCACTTCACTCACACTCAATAGTCAAGTCATTTAGCTCACCTCTTCACACCCCGCCCGACCCCCCCACGCCCCAGAGCTGAAATACTGTAAAACAGCAAACTGGATGTGCCACAGATTCAATTTCCATTCTTTTAGCAGAAAGATTCAATAAGTCCAGATGGATTCCACCAAGAAAGAGACCTAAAGATTTCTGGCACATCTACTCACTCTCTACCCCCCCCCCCGCTTTGAAAAGTTCACGCCGGGTCACCAAATGAGGGTGCACGGACGTGGCCCTTCATCCTGCTGGCCCGTCGACCCATTTTTCTCCTTTAAATATGCTGGGACCTTCACTGCGCATGTCAGGGCAGTTGGTGCACCAGGAGAGTGGCATATCCCTTAAGAACACCGCTGCAGCTCGCAGGCTCCCAGGAAGCTGCAGTATCTGACTAATTCCCGAGCTGCCCTATTGGTGGTCTGCTAACTTCACGCTGCAGCTGGGTAATCAGCCTGTGTGTGGCATGGCCCAGATTCGAACCCGCGACATCTGGAGTTCTAAAAGCTGAAGTGGCACATTTTGTAAATTGCCCTTGTTAAATGAATACATTGACACACCTACTGCAAATTGTGATTTAATCTGGTTGTGAGATGGAATCTGTTTCTTTGCACTCTGCAATTTTTGCAGCTGCACCGTACCAGGCGATAACCAAGCTTTTATCTCTCTGAACAGGCAGAGCCTCTGCTTTTCCTGGCCACAAATCCATAACAGCCGAGAGATACAGATTAGAGGTACTAATTTGTTAACAGCCAAAGACTGGCGTGGGTAAGGACGTGATCAAATATTTGGATTTCCCAAGCAAAAGCTGGAAAATTAAAAAAAAAAGGATCAGCTGTTTTCACATTTTTAGCTACAGTCCTCTCCCCCCCCCCCAAAAAAAAAAAGTAGAACTCCTCTAGCTCTGAGGACGGCAGTTTTTAAAATGATGCTTTTTATCCTCAAAAAAAGAAGGTCAAGACTGCATTGGGGAATTTAATGAGACACTTCTTCCCTCCTGATCAGACTAAAGTGGTGTTCTCTTTGAAAGCCAACCCGTTTCTGCTTGCAGCACGCAAGTGGAAAACAAGAACCCAGACGATCCCTCTGAAAAGGCTATGAGACACCTGTGGTTTAGCATTCAAGAACACTTGGTGGATTTCTGCAACACCTGGTCTCCATTTGGGCTCAGGCTATTTACTATTAATTACAGAAAGCTGACACGTCAGGGTGTTGGAAATGCAAGGCTGCCCTGGAATGTCAAAACAGAGAATGATGAATTGTACGCAGCAGACAAACACAGGCACTCTTATTTATTTTACCATTTTTAAAACCTTGGACGTGCATTTCTCCCGGCAAAGCACAGATCGGACTATAAAGGAAAAAAAAAAGCACATGGGAGCACATTTTTATCCAAGTAATACAAGAATGTCAGCGCAGAGATAAAACTTGACATTTCCCTTTTAATGGTCCCTTATAAACAACCCTTTTATACACAGGCAGCAAATGTAATGGACAATTTTATTATTCACTGCAGGGTTCCTGAGCTATGTACAAAGGAGGGAAATGGCACAAGATACAGTAATCATTGATTGCTGAAAGATGTCAGACAAAAGAGGCTGAACAAAACTGGGCTTGCCTCCCTATGGTATGCACCAAGCCACTGCACTCGCAGGCAGCACAAAAATGACCCCTCGAGACTCAAAATACAGAGGAGGAGGAGGAAAGAAAATCGTGCCACCTTTCAAGAGCACAAGAACGTCATCTAGTTCTTTCTTCTTTTAAAGACAGCATTTGCAGCTATTAACAATAGCCCCGAATGAGGCAACATAAAAGACCTCTCGCTCCATAAGGGGGTAAAGTCAACTCGTGTGCTCATCCCTCACATCCCCAAGGCTCTCCCCAATATCTCAAGAAAACTAGACAGGCTGTCCCAAACAGTACAAACACAAAACCCACATGGCTTAGGGATTCTGAATAACAGCTTAATCATTCCATGGACAAGCTAAGAAAAAACCCTATTGCTTTCTTTTAACAATTATTTTCTTTTGGGCACTCAAATCAGAAGAATGAACCAGAGCCATAAATTCAGAATGATGCTGTTCAAATATCAATAAGTCAATGAAAGACGTTGGGGCGCAGGGGGGGCAGATGTGTACGCACGCATCTCGAGGGTGTGTGGGGAGAGGAATCTGTGCTTGCCCCTGTCCATCAGCACCGATAATCCTGTAAAAGGCCAATAAAATACAAGCACTAAACTTGAGCTTTTGGATAGCCTGCCTGTAAACGGATCAATAGATAGTTCAAACAAAAGCAGCTCAGCAAAATAGACCCGATTACTCCTCCAGTTCACTGGATGTTTCCTGGCAGGTTAACTAGTTAGTATCCCTCCTGATGCCGATAGGAGATTTTTTCTTGACATGACTACTTTCTGGACTAGTTTGTATGTGGCGACAAAGAGGGGATTTATTTTTGAAGATACACAGGCAATTTCTTCCGCGTATAGAACACCTATGAGCCCACAATTCACCAACAATCTTGATAGATCTTCAACAAGTGGAAACTGCCAGCTCAGCCAACAGTCAAACTGGGAGTAAACGGCACCCTGATACAGAAGGTGAAGGGGACTGGAAGATTAAAGAAAATTCAGACATGCAGAGTTCACAGGTTCTAGGTTATCAACAATGAGACGTGTTAAACAGGGCACCAAAAAATAAACGATCTCCAGATCTCCTTTTCACTGTTGACATTCTAAGCATTACATCAACAGGAGAAAAATCTGAGCTGCAACTGGAGGAAGGATTTCAAATTCCCCCAATTGCGCAGTGAGTGTATTTGCTCATAGGTCAAGGGAACACATGAAAAAAAAATAAACTCAGAATAAACCTGTTCATTCTTTCCAACATGAACTGGGAAGGGCTGGAGCTGAGGTGTCATCCAGTCTTGGCAGAGCAACCAGAGATGCCCGAATGCCGGAGTCAAGCACGGTCAAACCCGGACCGGACCCATACCCCCCCCCAGCTCGCCACGGCTCACACAAGGGCTCAAGTGTCAGCTGGAGCACAGACAACTGGCACTAGCTGGGCGGGCCTGGCAAACGCCCAGTAAAAACTGAGCAAGATGTTGCAAAGGAAAATCAAAGATTCCCCAACCGGCTCTGCCCCACTCAAACCCAGACAACAGACCCTACTCCCACCCCACAGGAAGGCAGTCCTGTCTGCACTGTCATCCCAGTCTCCCTGGGTACATCTATGCACCAGTTCAGCATGAAAAGATCCATGCAATCCTTTTGGCAGAGAATTCCCGATGTACATCACCCCATATGAACCCCATTATTGCATGCAGTAAAAACGGATTCAAGATCTGCAGAGCCTCTAATCTGGTTTATGGATGACATCTGTACTGTATAAAGTCACCCTTATCATCTCTTGCCTTGAGGCAGATTTTCAACATCCCCTCACCTCAATGACAGAGCGGCAAAGTCAAGATTAAAAATTCAATGACACCGATGTATTCCTTCTATTCCCTGAACGCGCCATCCATTCTTCTAGTTTAGAATTTTTCCCACTTTACCAAAAATGCTGCCAATTCAATAAAATGATGTGGTATCATAAAGAGTTCTGCTTTGAAGGCAAATGCTACTCACTCACAGCTTGATATGACTGTCTCACTTCTCCAGCGATCATACCTACATCTGTTATATTTGTGGGATGACCCATCAACTCATTCTATTTACTATGCCAAACACCACTCATAATCCCACACAGGGTGAAAAAACAAAGATCTGAAATTTTAGGCACACTTGAAAAGAATTTTCCATGTGGTTTATGAGAAAAGGTTATTTGCATTTTGTGTTTTGAGAACATCATTACACTTTCCGAAGTATCTTTGTGGGGGCATGTTCTCCACTTAAGTCCCCCACCGCACCAACAGTGCCATACCTACCCCACAGGAACACAACCCATCATAATTTCTGGATTTGTAATGGGCCTGTGAGCCCTTGATCCTCCAGGATGAGACGCTTGCAAAACCTCTTTGCCGTTATACTCCTTTCCAGGGCTTTTCGGAAATGCACAACGCGAAATGATTGATTTTCACCTTTCTAAATAGGTCAGGTGCTCGCTTGGCTGTCTGCTAGGGAACATCAATCTGAATGCCTACAGCAATTCCAGCTTCTTTGCATAAAAAAAGGACTGAAAAACAAACTTAAAACAATCTAAGAGGGGGAAAAAAAACCCTTCCTGCTATTTTCAATAGACAATAACGTTCAAGAACAAATGCTTAAACATTAGGGGGGGGGGGATTCTCAGCCTGGCGTCTATAAAAACAATAACCTCCTGTGCTTCTAATGGCTATCTAAATGTGAGATTTAGCTATCTAAATGTGAGATTTAGCTATCTAAAGTGAGGGAAAAGGAGTCCTAAGTTCATGGCAGGGATCTGTCTTTCATATATCACTTGATCTCTTGAGTTAGCATTACTGTGTGAAGTGGCTGCCCTTTGGCTCCGGGGAACTGATTGGGCCAGACAGTCCCACCAGCTCTGCAAAAGCTATTCCCAGTGTTGCTTCGCCAGCAGCCCCCCCTGCACCCAGCAGCGCGGTGTGAGCCGCTGCATGGACCGCCGGCCGTCACAGAGCGCAGACCTGCAAGTGACATCCAAAGGATTAAACTGATTGAGATGCAATTCGCCTAGCAACCACTCATTAGGCAGGGTTCAGAAACAGGCCAGCAATGCTTCTGTCTCCTTATCTCGTGCCACAAACAGATAACAGTCTCTGCCATGTCCTGTGCCACCTTCCTCTCAGGCTCAAAAATATAAACAGCTTCCGCAAAAAGTTCAGAGGACACTCCCCAGCCCCCCACTTAGACTGCAAACAAACACAGAAGAACATCACGTTTAGTGGACCGTGCAGGAGATAGGGGCACATTCATGTCTGTCTGAGCCAATCTAGTTTCACTTCCTAGAAAGGGAAATACCACAGGAATCACAAAACATTTCAGCCATGTTGAGCCCTGGCCTGGAGAGGCACAGAATCAAAAGCCTTTGGTCCCCCCCAGTGTGGGTCGGCATTTATTGTTCCATTATCTCGGAATCAAGTAAAATACCTTGTGCTTGGTTTTCCTTTATTGGATTGCAGAGGGAAAAAAGACTGCTCATGAAGCTTGGTGCTGCTCAGGCGCCTGCTGTCTAAGGTTTTCTATTTTAATTTTGGTTGTTTCGGTTGTTTTCGCCCCCCTCACACTCTGTACGCCAGTGATGGGACAGGGAGCACACTCTGACAGGACGAGTCAGCACAGGGACGTTTGTACAGACGGGAGGGGTTTCAGCCATTCGTCCACGGATCCCACAATCCAGGTGCAGACAAAACACCCACTCTGGGTACTTCTGCACGGCATCTATTCATGCTGAACTGAGGGACTAAATGCAAATAATACATGCACACCTGAGAATTGACCTGATAATGTGAGCTTGCACTATTCGGGGCTTGACAGTCATGTCTAGATTACTCGGTCCTCCTCAAGAACTCTCATAATAGCAGTTCATCCCTACATCTATACCCTCTACTGCCTGAAGTCAAAGCAGCCACCAGTCTATTGCAGTTTACCTGCTGATTTTGCAATGCAAACACTGTCTCAGGAACACTGAACAATGGACCAAGATCAATGGGGCACTGAAATTACACAAAGCTTCCAAAACACTTTATGGTGAAAGCACTATGCTTATTTGCTGACAAAGAGCTTTTGCAATTTCTAAGCAGAGGTTAAAATAATAAAACAATGACTGTCAAGTGCCTGTTTATAACCTAGTAAAGCACAGCCTGTTTTAATTACATCTATTTTTACAACTAACAAATTACTGTGTTCTCCTGGCTGAAGAGAAAAAGAGGGTTGTGCGATTATGAAATGTGCTTTTTCCAATTAGTACATGGGAACATTCCAAGCCACTGTTCTCCTGAAAAACAAAAGTACGAATAAAGTTTTCTTCCAGATCCTCATGTCAGCTGCCACATTAATGCGGTCTGGAATGTATCACTTACAGAGTATTAGAAGACAAACTGAGGAAAGCCTTTTGGCTTTCAAGAGCCCATTCTGAATCATTCCCATGGCCTTGTTTGGCAGGAAATCATTTCCATTTCAATGAGTCAACTATTGAAAACGGCCTGGGATAATTTGAAAATCTGTTCTTTTTCTCAGGTTAGTGTGCAATGGGTCCAAAGTTATTTTCTATTAACTCTGAGGCCCCCTGAAAACAAAACCGAGATCCTGTTACTTAATCCAGTGTTTGTTTTGCAATTTATAGGAGATCCTGGACACACAGTGCTGTCATTTGACCTACCACTCAAAACCCTGAAATACCAAACTGCAGTGACTGCCCAGACTCTGAGGCTAAAGAAGCAACCCGTTAATCCAGCACATAATTATTTCGGACTTGGTGTGCTAGACAACATTTAGAAAACCAACTAAATATTGCAGAATAGTTTATTTCTGTAAGGATACTGGTATTAGCTTCCTTGCAAACATGATTGAAATTTCTGAGGCCCTAGCTTGAAAACAAACAAGTTAATATTATGATACCATCCTAGCACAAGGGTATTGATTCTGCCACACATAATTGCCAGTTAGTCACAATGACCTTCTGATACACCATTAGCACACATAACCAGACAATCCCTTTAATTAATATTTACTGAAGTACTGTGCAAGCCCAGAGTGGTTTGCAAAAAAATAATGAAAAACAATCCTTATTATGCTTTTTTTTGTCCAAAGTGATTAGACATGCCAAGGTCTGGATAATCAATTAAAGATAAACTGCTTTCAAAAACTCAGTTACAATAGCCCTATAGATAGCACAGCAATCTAATTAGCCCATACATTACCAGGTCACGGAGTCTGATGGTGATTTGTGCTTGAGGACAAAAAAATTAAGCACAAAACACTGGGTAACACCTTTTCTAAGCATTAAATCCCTTCTCTCCCCTGCAACACAAAGCTCTTCCCTTTAACCTAATTTACTTATAAGCAAAGGTTTGATGGGGCTCATCAAAACGTTCAGGCGAAGCATCACCACAATTCAATTTATCTATTAGAAGACAGATACCAACTTAGGAAAATGTAATTATGTGACAATTCAGACTAAACTCGCGTTCATGAATGGAACTTAATATTCCATTTGGCAAGCTAGTCGCGGGTAAGGATTCAATTCACAGCAACAAAAGTAATAAATTCTTGAATAATCCCCCCCCCCCCTAAAGGTTACCACACAATAGCGTTTCTCTTTTTCCTGTACCCTTCAGAACGAGAACCACTTCATGGGTTTGTGCATGTGAAAGGAAACATTATACCCCTACGGCGGACTGAACCCTCACAAAGCTCGATAATTGTATTGAGAATAGAAACCGGAGTTTCTCGGGGAACAAGTGTTGAAATTTAATTATCCGCCCTTTCGCAAAACGCAGTGCACGCCAAAGAACACGAGTGACTGCGCAGTGTGCAAATCATGAAGTCAGCACAAAATGAAAACCGCCGGTTATTGACCATTTCAGCGGCAGACAAGCCGGGACAGCAGGGAGAACAGATCCCCCCCCGTCGTAAAACGAAATGTCTCCGCTACTTTACGTAACAAGGCCTGCGATGCAGAATAACGCCTTTGGTCATTTGGCTTTTAAAATGGGGTGAAACAGCTTCGCACCTCAAAAGGCACAGAGATCGCTCGACCTGAGGGGGAAAAAAAAGAGTTTGTTCCCAAGCTCATATCCCGCTCGAAATTGCAGCTGCACACCATAGCTAGTGATCTTCGGGCATAACTGAAAACGTGTTGAAAAGTTACTATTCTGTTGCACAAGAAACATTACTCTCTTCTCCATCTAAGGCAGTTGTAGCTCTAAATCATACTACCTAACATACTGACAGGCGGACGGACAGCTTGCAAAGACGACCTACAAATCAATACACTGTTACACTGCTCTAGAACGGACTAGAAATATAATACAGTGCAGTTAAGTTTAATTACCCACTTTAAGTACAATTTTTAGTTATTCTAGCAACTGGGATTTCAAGTCACCGTGAGTTTTCAGACTAATCGGTTAAAATACCCTGTTCCGCAAGCTACGACCCCGATGTTTTATAGCCGAGCCTTGAATGTACCAGATCTGTACACACAATAACACATTCAGCAAAATACATACTTTTACTTGCTATCCATGCAGGGGACCTAGTATAGGACAACGAGAAGATATCACTGCTTAACTTTCACAGCCTACGAACGGAATACAGCCCAAGAGTAGCAGCAAATTACAAAAAAATAATAATAATCCTTACCCCTTCCGTCTCCTTTCCGGGGGCTGGGGTGATATTCTTAGTATTTCGATTCGGCATCAACTAAATCCGGTAGCGAGAAGCATTGTTTCAAAATAGGCGAGTGGTCATAAGCGATAAAATCCACTCCCCCAGAACTACAGCCACCTAAACCAGATCTATCTCGGTTTAGACACACTGAAGCCTCCCCAAGCAAACTCAACCCACCGACTCTAAATCAAAACCGGAAACTGTACCCTCTCAGCCTATCACGACGCGGGAGGAGGGACCCGCAAGCGCACCACGACCAATCGGAAATGAGTTGAAGAGGTAGAGATTCCGGACTCGAGGTCAGGCGGCCGGATATAACGGATGACGTCACCCCCTTTGTTACCTTGCCGACCCCTCTCAATGGAGTTTTGTGCAAGAGGATCCCGCAGAAATCGGATGGATGTGAAGCAGCTCGTACAGGATCTCGGAGTTTAGATCACCGCAATTACCACCTGACGGAGGAGGCGGCGGCTCTCCGTATCCGTAGATTGCACGACCCGGTGGAACGCAATGCGTGCATTTATTTATTTTTTTTACGTGGGAACCCCATGCAAAAATGTAATCGATAGCAAACGAGCTAGAGTACACCATTTAAACTGGGTCTCCCATTTAAAATATTCTCCAAAGCATAAACTTACACAAATGTATATGTAAATCTCACAAGCTCTGGACTGGAAGTGGAAGGCTAGTACGCTCATACGTTTTAGTTCCGACAACCAAAAGCCAGCTGCAGTTTCGTCTGGCGATTATGATTTTGTGCTCCGTCTCATTTACTGCCCGGCCGAATTAAAACCCTGGGAACAGTTTTGCAGGCCTGTCCAAAACGGAGTGTGACTGGTCTTCGGGGAGGAGGAGGTAGTGAGTGAGTGGGGGGGTACAACTTTTTGAATAGATCAGTCTATCCAATTCGACGACTCGCCAATTACTGGCTCGTCCGCAAATTCTTCCACTCTCCATTTTTCCCCCGTCTTGAGGCAGAACGACATTTTGAAACGCCGCATCATCAACTATTAAGCAAAGGTCACGGCGCTGAACAAACAAAGCTTAAATACGAGTCATTTACAAGGCTCGAATGGGGCAACTGCTAACAGCCGACCATCTGTGCCCGGCTATTCAAGAATTAAGCTGTTAACAACATCCTTTCATACCAATAGATTACGATATGCAAATGCTTATAGCTGTGGAAACCTCCAGCTTCTATAGCAATGCTCTGTACATCTGTGGATGGATACGATACCCTTTCCTTTGAAAGCTTTACAAAATAGGACAGTTTTCACAAAATGTACTCGCATACGTTTCTAAAAGCGCTCACTTTTAGGTTTCAGGAAATTAGTTATCTTGGAGGTGTCCACGCAATTAACCGAAACAGTCTAAAAAGCGCATTCAAAGTGGATCACAATAAACCAGAGATACCTGAAAAATCAAAACTTTAATTCTGCTTCTGTTCTGTACTGTTACGGTGACTTCTTTGTTGCTGGTACGTTTTTTTTATACAGAATAACAACCGTCATATGCGAATGATAAAAAAAGGGATACGATTGTACTTACTCTTCGTGAACCTGAGCGAAAGGCATGGCTCAAAACATCGTTTCGTTTTATTTCACACTGATATAGATCTTTATTTTTCTGTTGTTGCTGTACGTTGCCGAATCACTGCTGCTGTCTGCGACAGCAACTTCCGGCGCATGCGCACTGTCCGCCAAGCGGAGAAGCGATCAGGTACGGGCTGGACCTCCTTCCTGCATAATTTAAGTGTGTCTGCGTATCGCCTGACCGAAAAAAAACCCGGAGTTGCAGAATTCAATTAACCTTTTGTTCATGTTTTTCAGTCTGTTCCTTTTTAATGCTTTTTTTTTTCCGAGGGCAGCTCTTAAATACTGCAATTACCTGATTAATTATGCACTGCTTCGCTTTCAAATACCGTACCCAATATTTAAGAAAATCTATCAGAAAATTACCAAAATTTGTAAGTCTTTTTTAAACATTTCTTTTTCCAAACCGGGAATTTAATTCATTTTATTCCCCACTGTTTATAAGCCGAGCTGTCTTGTTACTTTCATATACACCCATGTCTTCATGCGTTACAGGGCGGTAATATACTGTTGTACAGTACAGTTACATTTACGATTTAGTCAAATGTATCTTTTGAGATAAAAGCTTGAGTAAACAACTCAAAGTGCCAAGGCAGTCATTTAATTTTGATTTGAATGTAGGAGAATTCTACATTCACCTACACAACCATGTAGGATGTGCCCCATATTTATTGGATGTTGAACTACAGTAATATCTTAATATAAACATTAACAAAATAGCAATATTAGTACTAAATATGCTTGAAGTTTCTATTCCTTCCCTTGTAGTCTGCACTCCACAGTGACCTTATGTTATAATGATTCTTAAGCTATTTCTTATTTTCATTGTTTCAATTTGACAGCAAGTTGATTGTAAAATGGATTTTCATGATGCTCTCACATTCTTCCTCCTTTTTAATCTGCTGTACAATAGACATTCTCTTCTAATTTAATTATGAATTTTAAGCTTTGGCTGGAATCGGTAGGGCCCTACCAGTTCATATATTATTCACTTTTCGTTCATGTGTAACATATGCTACTATTTCCATACTGCAGTCTGTAAACCAGTGTCAATACCATTATATCTCTGGTGATTGTGCATTCATATCTGCTGAGATGTCTGGTCAAGGCCTTAGTTTTCTGTGGCAACTGAAATAAATTACACCACTGCACTGACCCACAGGGTTATATCTTGGTATTGACTGAGTTTGTAGCCAGAACTGCACAATGAAACAGACTGCATTCTGATAAGGTTATGGCCAGAGAATACATTTTTTTCTTTTTGAAATTTCTTCTTTCACCAAAGAAACTAAACATGCATAACACACACCTCTACTTATGCAAACACACAATTTATATTTTTTTATATGCGAGAAATACAGACTCGTCTAACATAATACTTCAAAGACCTGAAGAAGGCTCCACGGCCGAAACGTTGCGTTTTCTTTCTTCTCTTTTCAGCATGGAATAAACCTATTACTTGTTATTATCATAATGCTGACTCACTGAGTCCTGATGTTCTAAAGGGCAGCTGTCATTTTTAGTGTAAGGACTAACATTACAATGCCAGCATGCTATGATTTCTTAACATATTCTTCCCCATTTACGTGAAACAAAATGTTCGCAATTTATAGCATTGAAAAATACTGGAGGTCAAGAAGCTTTTACTCTGTGTACCCCTATGAAGCAGTGCACTCATGACAAATTCTGACATTTTAAAAGTGCTTTTTGAATGAGTTTTTATCCATTTGTACATGCTGACCACTGTAGGCACTGTTGACTTGATAATTGGACCAGCTCTCCAGCAAGTGTCCTATCCTTCAAATCTTTCCAAGCTTTTAACTCAGTCAGTAGTCTGCGCACAAACCCACAGGGGTACACATTCCACTAGAAACACTTTCCGAAAAGAAAGTGAAAATACAGCATAAAACAATACCGAAAAGTACAGGCTCACAGAAGTCTGCTAGCAGTCAAAGCACTGGGGGCTTGTGGGATACAATTCGTAGCTGTTAAGGCATATATCATGATCAAAGAAGAATAGGACACTTGGTTTAGCTCACTGGTTTTCCATTCCGGGCCTGAGTAACCCTGGCTGGATGTTTTCCAAAACTGGAACATAGTCTGCAACACAAACTATTTTTAAAAAGCCATGCAAGTCTTAGTTTTTACTGAGGTTACTTAGCAACCTTAACCTAGTTCCATACCTGGCTCTGTATACCTTCCAGAGGTCTTGTATCCAACAATATGAATATACGCAAATATACACGTGTAAATGTTGTAAGCCGTTGACTGTAAGTTATAGGACCTCAAAGCAAAGCTTTAGCAATTCTTGCTGATTTTGAAGAGGAAATGCTGTATTTGAAAATTACATGAACACAATTCATATACCGATCTGCTGACAAAAGTATTCGACCACATCTCATGTGAGGTTGATTAGTCCTTAAACGGCCTATATCTACAACAGTTTTTAGACAGAGGATTGTGGCTGATTTCTTACAAATTCCGCAGGATCTTTTAAGAAAGATCTTGATGGGATTCTCAGATCATCAAGCTACTAGCAACCAAATAATGAACGACTGACTGATCGATTCATTGATTGATTCAACCATATTGGATAACATAACCTTTCTTTTGTTCACTAAGGGGGAGTGGATGCCCCAGTATATTCAGTGGCTGCAAATGGACAGGAGAGACTACTTTCATTCAGTGACACAACTAAATGGTAGATTAAAGTAACTCCTGACTCATCTGTTCAAACTAAATGTTCTTTTGAAAAAAAGTTTACTGCAATGTCCTGTACACACACACACATGCCACACTACACTAACAGACACATTTGCTTGGCTTGATCACCACCAAAGTAAGATAACTCACAGCAATTGCACATCTCCTTGCCTGGCCTAGCTGATTATGAGGCCTTTACCCAATTGGTATCTGCAGGCACGAGTTTGCCTCCTTCTTGAAAGCTCATCTAGTGAATGATCTGCTTCAAATCCCAATCACACGGCATAACTGAAAGCCAGGGGCCGTGCACTGCAGTGGCTCCATCAGGCAATAATACAAAGTTAATGATGCAGAATGGTGTCTTTCTTCATCCCTGAAAGAAGTCAATACCGGATGTTTAAGAACAGCATTCCTAATTATGCTTTTTATATTCAACGCTGGCATGATTGATGATTTCAAAGGAAAGCATTATTGATCCACTTCACAGACAAGTCATATTGATTGCATGTCTGGATAGACTATAACTTTTTTTTGATGAGGGGGTGTTGAGAATCAGAATGACAAAGTGAGCCCTGAATATACATATATATTTTAATAAACCCTTTTAAAGGAGGCATGATAAAAGCCCAGCAGCTCATGCAGAGTGTGTTACGGGAGCAGTCATCTGTAATGGATTAGCAAATGCACTGTACAGTACAGTAAGCCTCCCACTACTTGTTTCTGTCATGCTTATGTCTAGTACAGCTCTTGTCATTTCATTAGCTTTGTTGTGTTTCTTTTTTTGCCAGCAGCAAGGTTAAAATGGCAGCAGCTGTTTAACTACATATCTATTTGAAGCTTTTAAACAGCCAAGTATGAGACTGTCTGAAAAATGAGACATGTCAGAGGTTATTATCTTTGAGAGCCTATTAGGGACAGATTCAAACAACAAGATAAGAATTCAATACAGTTGATTTGCTTGCAGTAAGTGCAGACCCCCCCCCCCCCTTTTGCTATTGGATCCCCTTTAAAATATAAAACCTTTGAGTTTCTGAATGTGCAGAAAATAATTCTGAACACTGGAATTGGGCAAAGGGGAACAGCCTTTCCGCTCATATCCTCAATTCTGCAAAATCTTTATCATGCCCCTACGATGCAGATTCCTGGAATGGCTTTTGTGTGCTTGTAAATGCGCAGTGCATGGCGAGTCCTTTAGCTTCAGTAGTGCCTTTTTAGCTTATTTGAAGGGTAAAGCTAATGCAGTCAAATTACCATATAAGTGCTCTCCAGTAAGGTGACACATGAAACGGCCTTGTGACAGAGCAGAAAGCACTCTCTTGGTGTATTCTGGGATGTCAGTTCTTGTTGTGTGAATTCCCCCCCAGCAAAACAAGGCTGCCCTGAAGCTGAACTGTTCAGAACTCTGATAGCCATCTTGTTATCTTGAACTTTTTCTTTAAGGTTTCTCTTACAACTGGTTATTGGAAAATTGCTAGCCATTGATTAGCATGCAGTTTTTTGGCTTAAATCTCAATTATTATATGCTTCATCGTCTTTCCGTTTTGTTTTACATCTTCTGCTTGAAAGAGAACAGCAGAGGTCCAGCCAGAAAGCTGGAAGAAAAAATCCATTCCCACCAATTACCTCTAGTTTTCTCTCCCTTTCCACCGAAGAGATACACATTCAGTACAGTCGGGTACAGATCTGGTCTAAAGACCTGTGCCCTAATATACAGTATGTGGAAGCCAGAGAGTAGTCTTGTTTAAACATCTCTTGTGAATGTAAAGGTTTTGAAGAAATCTTTAAATTTAAAGCTTTAAATGTTTTTTTTTTGTGATTTACATCCTTCACAAAAAAAAATTAAAGCTGGTCACTATCTAATTGTATTTTATGTACTGCTCTTTCTTTGTGCTGCATAATACCATACTACAGTATATCTTTTTATAAAGTACTCCTAAAATAAAAACGGATTAATTGAGTGACAGCCTGCAGTTGGGCACTCCTGATTAAATGCATTTCAGATGGAAAGCAGGACTGCACCTACAAACCATTCTATTCCAGAAGCTGATTGTTTCCTTTCACATAATTATTATGAATCTGGGGTTTTGTAAATTATTTAACTAGAGATGATAAAGAGGCATGTAAGGACTTTGTAGGGACAAATCCTATAATTGAACTGACTGGAAAAGAACATGTTTGTTGTTTTTTATTTGAATATTACATAAATCTTCGCATTCAATATGCTAACCTCTCAAAGTTTCTCTGACCAAAAAATATTCCTTTGCCAAGTCTTCGCCATGACAGAGTGTACAAAGCGTCTTTCTGTGAACGTGTTTGTATACTCAGTTGTAGCCATTCTTACGATTTCTAAAGTGATTGACATGGTTTTTTTCAGCGTGACCCTGAATCCAATGTGCCATTTAGTAAAAAACAGTCCTACAAGGGAGACAGATCTCATTTTTTACAGCACCACCACCTCAGCTAAAATGCCAGAGGCATCACATGGTCCCCATGCTGGCTCAGATCACACTTTTAGCCTCATGCTTCAGGTCTGGGCTATTTAATATCCAGATATTAGACAGATGGCCCAGTCACAATGGCAAGTGAAAATATGTA
Source organism: Atractosteus spatula (assembly GCF_055471065.1). NCBI lineage: Eukaryota > Metazoa > Chordata > Actinopteri > Semionotiformes > Lepisosteidae > Atractosteus > Atractosteus spatula. The sequence goes on along the minus strand of NC_142732.1, from coordinate 3,942,220 downwards.
CTTTTCAGTACCTAAAATCATTTAGGAATCTTTCTTGAAATAAATGTCACCACAAAAATGATAAACGGCGACTGCAAACTGATGTAATTAAGCATTTCATAACGGAGAGATCAGAAAACACAACTCCACTGACTAATTGACTCATTTGATCTCTGGGATGTATAATTGCTGTGGATAGCTTTAATGGACTGCTTTTCATCTATGAATCAGCCATGCAAACGCTAATAAAACCTTTTTTCTGTGACGACAATAACATTCCATGGTTTGATCTATTATTAGACAGGCTGCTTCAAGTTGCTTACAAAGGGACTCAGATTTTGACCTTGTGACTCAAAAACACATCTGAAGCATGAGGTGTCTTATGCTAAGCCATAGTCCATTGTAATTTAGCCCTTTTATAATCAGCATGTAAAAAGAGAACCAGACTGTTATTTGGAAAAAAGGGAACACTCATATGGGAAGGCTTAGATTTATAGTCATGTTTTGGAACAAAGACTGTTCTTTTTTAGGAGCACAGAAGCACAAAATCATTTCCATGTGAAGCATAGAATAAAAAATAGCCATTTCCACATAGCAATTATACGATCTATAAAACTCAAAAGTGTTCTGTATTAATCGCAATGTATTTAATGTATAAGATACAAGGTGGTCCCAGTACCAAGGCGCAATAAAACAGTTCTCTTACTTCAGATCAAAATATGTTACCAAACTAGCCTGTCTACAGTTTTTTTCATTTAAATGAACAATTCTTTTGTCTTTCCACACAAGACTTTGTTTCTATGAGCAGTCCCATTGACCTCCCAGCTAAGCATATTTACAATGACTGAGTTACACTCATATATAGTCATAGTCACAGTAATTGTGGTCAGGTTATAGTAGTCATAGTGAGTGTAGTGAGGAGTCTGGACTGTCTGCCGCACAGAAAGGTGCAGAACTATTTATCCTTTGGAATTTGAGGCTGAGGTTCTCAGACAAGGGCAGCACAGTGGAGCAGTGGTCAGCATTGCTACCACGCAGCGCTGGGGCCCTGGGTTCAATTGCCGACCTAGGGTGCTGTCTGTGTGGAGTTTGCATGTTCTACCGTGTTCATGTGGGTTTCCTCTGGGTGCTCCATTTTCCTCCCACAGTCTAAAGACATACTAGTAGGTTAATTGGCTTCAGGGAAAACTGGCCCTGGTGCGAGTGTGTGTGTGTGTGCCCTGCAATGGACTGGTGTCCCACCCAGGCTGTACGCTACCTTGTGCCCACTGCTTGCTGAAATAGACTCCGACTCCCCTGTGACCCCGAATTTGAAGAAGCGGTTATAAAACGGATAGATGGATTCTCACAAAACCTCTTCCAGTGCATTAGGGTCACTGTCGCACAACAGCGCCGACCCCACGCTGTCATATCATACTTGGCTTTAGCGTTGCAAATGTGTCGCGTTTGTGACGGTCAACTATCATTCGGCCAACATTACCAAATCATCATAGGTAAAGAAAAAACAGGCTGTTTTTACACTAACCCAGCTATTTCCTAATCCAGAATGCTAATTATATTCAACAGTCAAACAGACCGACCACAAGGTGACCTCATTTCTATGTTGCAGAAAAAAGCAACCTCTATAAAGGCATTTTTATTATAACATTGGCCCAGAATCAAATTATTAGCCGTGCCAGAAATATTAATTTCCGCCGGAAAGCCCGTAAATCCGTACTTCAGAAGATGGGTTTCCTTGTTGTTGAACTTAGTCTTCCAACTAGTCAGAGCTTGTGATCCCTGTTGAACGAAACCAACAGAAGACGTTTCGCACTGAACTGTTGGCGCTGGCGTAGTTCACCGCTATCGCTGCTAGGGGGCGCTGCAGATTTGCCGTTGAAGTCAAAATGCTTTTTGAAATCGCTCTTACTTAAACCAATCCCACAATCCTTTGTCAACCAATATGTCTGCGCCCTTCAGAAAATGTGAACGTGTGGTAAACAAATAGGAAAGATGTAATAACCTTCCGATTATAGTCTGTTTTTGATCTGAACTATCTAAACTGTACTAATCACAGAGGGTTAGAAATTAATACCTGACAATGAGTTCACCTTTCTGTATCTCGTTATTTCGGAAGACCTTGCGTTTTGCTTCTTCATCGGTCATTAATGCGCCATTGTTTCTTAAATCAGGTCAGTGTGCTAATTAGATTAGAAAATGTATTGAATCGATTGTTATTATTACTGTTTTATTAGTAGTAGTAATGCTGTTTAAATATGCGCTAAAAATCTTTCTCTGAAAAACAGAAAATATATATATACACCCAAAATGTTATAATGTTTATTGATTCCTAGTCCATCATTTAATTCCGACATAATTTGGTTGTTATGTCGGCTTAAATGTATATGAGCAATTAGTGCGCTTGTAATCGCATGATTTAAACTAGAAATTCCCGTATTATTCAACGGACTAAAATAAAATACCACTTCACAGCTTGTGATAAAATATACAACTTCATATATGAATTAGCATGGTTTATGGAATATATTCAAGTAAAGTTACCAGCTGTTGCTAAACGTTCATTCAGAAATAAATCAACGACTCTCAAGAAGTACCTTTTTAGGTTTTAAGGTGGCAGTTTTCGCTGTCTTCCAGAAAGCGCTCGGCAGATTGTTGTTCGCCTGCCTGTCTGCTTTTTCGGAACGGAGACGGCCCTGGACAGCCTTGTCGGTGTCAAGACAAGAGAAAGTGACGACAGGCTTTGTCACCGTGTGCCTTCAGTCTCGCCAAGTAACGGTAACTGTTATCTCGTTCGAAACACAGCCGAGGTTACCTTCCTCGTAGTCTATAAAATAGGACGACTCGTTTCCCTGCTTTTTTCCTTTTTTTCTACAAAAAAAAGTAGGCAAAATTGTACTCGAATTGTGTTAATTGCTTCGTTAACAGGGTGTTGGAAGAAGTGAGAGTCGTTTTTGTTCTCCAATGTTCTTTGAAATTTAAATGCCCCCGTCTTGGAACAGTGACCTCAAGAGCTGCTTAAAAACTGAAACAGGTTAGAAGCGGTTGCTGAAATTGTACACATGTTGCCTTGCTTGTTGTTTTAGTGATTGCACAAATGAGATTAACCTGCTGCGTTCATGATCTGGAACATGAACTGCAGCAGCAAGAACCCCTGACATTTGTGGGAAGAGTCTGAAGCCTGATAGGGGAGAGATCGCATGGGTTTTATGTGTAAGCAGAAGCATTGGAACATCAGAAGCATTGCTGTCCTTCTCTCATTTGTGCCTATTTGAGCTTATTTGGTTAGGTTTTTGTTCCTGTGGTCTCATAGACAGGTACTTGTTGTACTGGGAACAACCGGTAATTGGCCACTACAGACCACCACCTCCCACCCCCTCAGAGAGGGCAATCAAAAACAACCTGTATGTTCTTGTGGCTGTATGAGGTCTCCAGAGAACTGCACAGACTCCTCAAGCTGGGATCAAACCCAGGCTGACAGAGCTTAGAGGCAGTGGTGCCACGCCATCGCGCCACTTCGGGATAGCTGCACCCCTTTTAGATAGGGGACGTTTCCCTCTTCTCCGCCGGTTCAGGAAAGCTGAAGTACGGAAAAACCTCTTTCTCTCCCAGCTGAGCATAGGTCCCTGCTGATCAACCGCCCGAACCAGCCAGCGAATCCGAAGGTGCTGAGGGTGGCTGTCATTGGAGCCCCAAATGCTGGGAAATCGACTTTGTCCAACCAGCTCCTTGGGAGAAAGGTACAGAGCACGTGCAGGGGTGACACCCATAAACCAAGTGCAAAGCCCTCTTTTAGAGAGTAAAGGTCACCTCTGTATATTCCCCTTGGATTTGATGTCAAAGTGGGGCTAGAGAGTACATCAGCGGTTTAAAATATTACAGTTTTTTTCAGGATACCGCCTGTTCAGCTTGTTCTAGTTTAGATCCTTGTTTAACACTGCTCATGATTTACACAGAGTAGATGACAACACCAGACTCTAAAAGGTTTGCATTGCTGTGTTCTGTGTGCCATATGTGACGGCTTTGGTTTTGTATGTATTTTCGGGGTTGAAAGGAAACCTTGTGTTCTTCATGTGATTTTACTCAGGTGTTTCCTGTGTCACAGAAGGTTCACACCACGCGATCCCGTGCACAGGGCATCATCACTGATAATGATACCCAGCTTGTGAGTATTTGCTGCTGATATGCAGCAGTAGAAATATTTAATCGTATTAGTAGTTTCCTAAATTTTCTGTAGCTGCTATTATACAGAGACTTTTAAAATAACCATTACTTAAAAGATTTTGTTTTATGAAATTATTGTAGAGTACTCTTATGCTATTTTCCCCTATTTTTTACTTCTCTTTGGTTTGTTGTTCTTCTCTTTAGATTTTGTTGGACACTCCTGGTCTCACTACACCTTCCAAAGTAAAGAAGTAAGCCACCAGTAACTGCAAGGCATTCAGTTTGAACTGCACAACTTACAATCTGCAGTAAATGATCAATGTTTTTCTTTTTGTATCCCAAAATGGGTAAATCTATATCTGTTGCAGGCAGGGCGCAATGCAGAACTAACATGATGTTGTGCCTGTTGATATTGAATTGGTCTTCCATTTAGTAGGTGAAATCTATGCTGTATGGTTAAGGTGTAAATAAAAACTGAAGGACTATTTTATTATTTTACAGCTTTGACAGTTGAGATCTTCCATTTTTTTTGTGCTTCGTACAGAATAGTTTTTTAAATAAGCAAAGGCCATTTGGCTCATATAGCTGGTCTGTTTGGTAGAAGGTGATTGATCCAAGATCTCTTAACTGCTTCCTGCTTCATACCTGCATGAAGGTAGCTGTTTCTCCAAAAGTAGCCCCACATCTCTCTGAGTATAGTAGTACCTCCTCTTTTCCCTCATAGATGCACGTCTGCCTAGGTTTCATTTGTGTCTTGTTCCGGCCGTCTGCTGGGAGATAAAAGAGATTATTAGTGTGGATGAAAAGGGAGCTGAGGACACTGATGCATTTGTCTCGCAGGCACCAGCTGGAGCAGTCTCTCCTTGTGGATCCTTGGGATTCAGTCCAGGAGGCCAATTTAGGTAAGACAACACCTGGCTTATAAACAGCCTTTTGGAGAGACGACATCGGTACGTAACAGAACTTAAATCAAAATAGGATAGTTCATTTTTTTTATCTTTGCTGTTACAGTGCTGGTTCTGGTAGACGTGTCGGATCACTGGACTCGCAGTAAACTGTCTTTTGAGGTGCTGAAGTGTTTGGCCAGCAATGCACACATCCCATCTGTTCTTGTCCTCAATAAGGTACCAAAAATTGTGGCTGAGCCAACTGATTATGTAGGGTGGTTGTCAAGGTTTAAAAGCAACAAAAAAAGGATTTTGTTTTATGCTCATGAGAAACAAAATAAAAGGAATAAAGGATAGGGAGGTGCACTGAGCTGCCTGTATTGCAGAGGTTATAAAATAACGCATTCTTCTTCCACTGTGCAATATTGTGCATTTTAGGTAGATTTGTTAAAGAACAAGAGCATGCTCCTGGACATAGCCACTGAGCTGACCGGAGGAACAGTGAATGGAAGAAAACTGAGAATTCGCTCAGTGTTAAAACCGGAAACCGGGAAGAGAGACTCTGTGAAGGTGGGGCCTCGGGGCCAAACAGCCAATGCAGAAATCGGGGCGCAGGAGCCTGAAGACAGAGAGGTGGAGACGTCTGCGTCAGAGGGCCCTGCTGGCCTTGGGCAGGCCGCTGCTAAGAACGTGAGGCTGCGTGATGCTCCGAAGGGAGAGCCGAGCAACGACGACCTGAGCTCTCTCAGGTCCAGGCATGGCTGGCCACACTTTCGGGATGTCTTCATGTTGTCCGCCATCGAACAGGGAGAAGTGGAAACACTTAAGGTACATTGTAGCGGCCGGTGGATGTAAACAGTAGTGTGTGTTGCAAAGACTCCTACAATAGGGTGCGTGTTCTTTATTTGGGCTGTTGTGTGCACTGCAGAGGTATCTGGTCTTGGGGGCCAAGCCTGGACTCTGGCAGTACCACAGTGACGTGCTGACCGACCAGAGCCCAGAGGAGATCTGCAGCAACGCTGTGCGGGAGAAGTTACTGGAGTACCTGCCGCAGGAAGTACCATACAACATCTCTCAGGTAATAGATGCCACAGTGGTCATACTCGGTGCATGAACTGGCACCCTCTTCATTCCTCACCCAGACTGTAGCGCTGCCCCCTGAGCTGTCAGATAACAGCTTTAACATGGGGAGCAGCAGTAATGTGCTGCTAATTCGCAGTACTGTGGTAGAAAAAAACGCATGCCTAAGGTATTACTTTTAACCTTCAGTTTTCCACTGTTAAGGCTATGTGAAAATTCTGAAAATATCAGAACCCAACGCTTTATCTTGCATGCCTTTTTAAAAAGTTTGGAATGGCCATTTACAGTGTACTTAGCCCCAGAGCTCCTGACAGGAGAGGCAGGGGTGACTGGGGGATGCGTACGGCCTCTCGCTGACACCACTAGAAGCGTGCAGGAACTGGCAGGCGTCCCTGAAAGCGAGGAGCCCCTTGGTGGACCAGTTCCACCCTGCTTCAGCGGGCACTCTGCCAGTTGTGCATCACTGCCAGGGGCCTCCTGGGCACAGCTGCAATCTGTCCGTTTTTTATCGATCGATACCAGTTTGGATTTGTGTCTTGTTTATTGCTGGTGATTTTTTTTTGTGTTTTAATTATAGACTATTGAGATGTGGGAGGAAGGAGAGAGTGGGGAGCTAAAAATATATCTAAAGATGTATGTGAAGAAAGAAAGCCACATGGTGAGTGAGCAGCTGTACATGGGGCCTCCTTCAACAACTTTAGAAGCGTGACTTCATTATAATTCACTGTGCGTCCCACTGTGGAATATGGATAACCTACTGAAGGACTGAAGGATGAATCAGAAGCATTTATCAAGTCTGTTATTAAATTTCCCATCAGGAGAGGGTCCCAAAAAAGTAGATTGCAGTGAGGGAGGGGGAAGGAAGCAAGGAGGTATTTGTCACCTGTTGATTCAAATTATATAATGAGACCTTTTTGTTAAAAAAATGTTTTGCATAATCCAATGGCATGAGGTTGTGAGGGCTTTTGTCATTGCAGAATGTAGCATGAAAGAGCGTGCTTCTTGTTTTTCAGAAAACAGGCTCAGGGAGTCTGTATATAAAAATACAGTCCCCACAGCTCAGCCCTGGCCACAAACTGTAAATCCGGCGTGATAATATTCTCTCTTGCTCTCTGCTGACCATGAAAAGTAGAGTGTTACTTACCGTAAATCCATCTGAAGCTTGATATTTCTCAGCTAACTTCCTTGCATTTGTCTCCTCGGGAGTCGCTAAGGGTCCTTTGTTTTTCACCTGGTTTCTAGAAAACACGATAAGCTGCATTTATTTGTATGTACAGGTACATATAGATCATTCTGGGGGAAGATCTTCAAGCACGATCACAAATATAATGAAGTATAAATATACAGAATTTTGTTACAGCCTTGAATTTCTACATTGTACTGGAAGAAGAAACATTATACATTGTAGAGAGACCCGTTTCTGTAAAAAACGTTTTAGTGAATCCCATTAGAAAAGCATTTGAATCACCCCTTTGTTTCGGACAGATGTTACGAGGACCTAAGTGAGCCATAATTAATTGGGGGCAGAGCAATATTAGAAAAGCACAACAGAGTTAAGAGCCTGTCCACCACATGAATAGAAGTTGTCTACCTTTTTTTTTGGACTATAGAAAATGCTGATTGGGCACAGAGGTCAGATGATCAACAGGATCGCTCGGGAGGCAGCAGAAGACCTGGAGCACATCTTCCTGTGTGAAGTCAAGATGAGGATATCCATCAAAGTGAAGAAATAGGAGGCCCAGGAGACCAGTGTAAATGACTCTTTATTATTTAAAGAAGACTCTTAGAACGGTTTCCTCCTTCTCAGCCTTTGTGGCACCATGGTGCCATCACTAAGACTTGCTGATTGTAATTATTAAAGGCACTCAAACAGTGGAGCTGTGCCCTTTAACTCCAGTGTTTTCATGTGGAATGCAAGTGGATTCTTTGTCTCAAACACCGATGATTCTTTGTTTCATCCTGACTGCTAAAAACCAGAATGTAACTGTCCTTTGTTTTGTTTGGGTGTCCACTGTAATTATCATTACTAAGGTTTTTGTTGGCTAACCAGAGCAGTTTTTGGGTGGGTGATGGGAGGAAATGGACTACCTGGAGAAAACCCCTACACAACCATGGGCGTGCAGATGCAGACTCCTCACAAACCATCCAGTAATGATCCTGGGATCGGGGAGATATTGGGCAGCAGCTGTAGAAAGAACAGAGAAGACATGTAATTTGGACATGCAATGCCCTGCTGCTGTGGAAGTCCCAGTTTTAAGAGTCTGGGGGGGAGGGGGGGTTATGGGGTGTCAGTGCTGGGAATGAGGGTGTGAGGGGTGGAGGGGAAGGGTCTGGAAGGTGGCTATCTGTCCTCCCACAGCCCTTGAAATCAGCCCTCGGGCAGCAGCGTCCCACTAACCTGGGAGTCTGCAGATAAATAAACTGGGACGCCCTCAGCCACGCGCTGGATGCGCGCCCGGCTGCCTCCCCTGACTCTCCGCGTGCTTGCAGTGGCTGATAAAACTGCTCAGGGCAGAGAACTCCATCGCCTCCCTAATGAGACAGAACCTGCCCTGGAAAATAGATCAGATATACAGAAGATCTGATGCAATTTGGAAACGTTTTTTTTTTCTCTTAAGTTTATAGCTGCTGTTCCAAGGACATCCTCGTGACAAATAACAGAGTTAATTGCCTAAAGCTGTTCCATTCCAGGTTGCTCACTTAAGAACAAAATTCCTAGCTTCTGAGATCGGTCAAAGGGCAGTTTCAATTGATTAATTGTAGAATTAAGAATGACTAACTTCTAAGCTTTTAACTTACAGGTCCCTGATTTCGGTGATCCATACCAGAGCAGGTATGAACTTTCAAATATTCATTCGTTACATTCTTCTCTGAAAATTATGAAAACTTGCATCTATAAAACCCACAAAGGCCCTTTTCATTCCCATCTTGTTAATATTTACTGGTTTGTAATATGTGGATTATTTTAAGACGTTAAATGCTAGGGTTCAGTTTTACTTAGTGCCCAGTTTAAACCTCAGAAAGGGACTGAAAGGCTTTCAGCTTGCAGGTTTTGATCAACTGTATCCAAACATAATCCCGCAAGAATGATGATGATGTCATCTTTGCAGGTAAACAGCCCAATAATGCTGATATACCGTATAATGTATTATGTAAACAAGATTCCCTTTTGTGTAATTTGTTTTAATGCCTGGTTATTGATATTACGGCCTTTTATGACAAACTGGACAAAATGGCAGGCTCTGAGGAAATAGGAAGAATGTTGCACGCTAGTGATAGGTGCCAATAATTCATCAGAAGCTCTTTTTAACCTTTTGTGATATCACTGATGTTGAAAAAGGTGTTAGGTTACGCTTTAGTGCAAACTTTCACAATTAGTGATCACTGCCTCATTAGAGAATCCAGCAAGCCCAGGCGTTTCAGAGCAGATCTCCACTGGCAATAGGTTTAGATCAGCTCGCCTGATTTTTAAATGTTTGGACTTTTTCACTCATTTGTATTGCCTTAGCTCCCCCGTGACCCTGAATTGGACGAAGTGGCGAGAAAATGAATCGTTGGATGAATTAATTAATTAAAAATGATTTTCTGCACTGCACTGATAAGATGCTCCTTTGTTACTGAAGGCAGATGTAGAAGATGTCTCAAATGTGTTACCCCGTTGTTGCTACAGGCTGTTTAGACCTATCAAGGGCAAAGTTTTTTATTCAACTACATAAAGAACAAAACAGTTGGAGATGAAAAAAACATTCTGTTCTACACAGTGATGGTGAACACGGTCCCACGAATGAAGTATTTACGTTGTTTAATGTGGTGGTTATAATTTTCCAGTCACAAAAAAATACCACTGAAAAGAGTGCGTTTTTGACAGTGATTTATGAAACCACAAATGAAATGGTTGCTTTGCTGGTCTTGAATTTCTAAAAGGTTTGTGCATACATAAATAATGTACATCAGCCTTGGCTTTTCAGATGACACAGTAATTATACAGGTTGTAAATATTCTCTAGGGGCTATCGCCCATGTGCATATACGATATCACTAACGCACATTGCATCTTAAGTCCCGTATATCATAAACCCTTATTCCCCCGGTAAGTATTTTTTTAATTATAAATGATTTATAATAACCCAAACTTAAAAATATTATTGTTATTACAATATGGCATTTTTACGTCCTTATAAAATTACCCTAAGATTAACAGCTTTCGTGCATTACAGAACATCAAAATATTTCCACATTCAGAATGCAGTTTGTGTTTTGAAGTAATTTTTGACTACCCGTGCTTATAGTAAATTACATCTTTAATACATTACAATACCCCCCCCCCCCTCCACACACTCCCTCCTCCTTTTGAATAATTAAAGTTACATCTTACATTTGTAAAATACTGGGCTATTATTATGTGTATATGTGGTTTGAACTCATCCATTTGTAATGACTGAACAGACCAACTATACTTGAGTTTCACATGCCAAAGGGCCAAATTCACACAACACTAGTGCCAGCGTTCGATGTGACTATGAATGCCTAGAATTTGTCCAAGAAGATTTTCCCTTGGAAAAAAAGATGGTTAATGTATTTACTCCTGTTACTTTTATATGTATATGTTTATATTACTGTTGTTGTCGTACAGCGCCTGTAAATAAACAGTGACAAGGAAATTGTTATCAGAGTTTTATTAAACAGTTCTTTTGTACAGTCGTTTGAATTGCTCACACTTTTCATGGGCCACACTTTGCCCATCTGTTCTCACTGAGCCGTTGGCATGGGCGTGCCCTCTTCTGAAGCGTTTGAGAAGAGGCGACATAACCCTTACCATTACTAAAGCTCAGTAATGGTAACGGTTTTGTCACCTCCCCCGGGAGAGTGCAGGGCCTGTTCTGTGTCCCCCTCATCCAGTGCATTTGTCCAGAAGGAGGATGAAACCCTGGATAGTACATCATCTATACTGTAGTGTCTCTATAACGAACTTACAGTATATGATGATATCCTGTCCAGAGTACAAGCCTGTTCAGGAAATCACCCAGATGTCATGGTCCATTCTCAGCCTGAACATGAAAAAAAAAAATGGTATTGAATTCAATTACTTGCAAAGTTTTTCTCTCAATACTCTTTACCACGTAAAAAACATATTTTCTAAAATTGGTTTTGTGACATACGTAGGCTGTATTTCAGTCTAAGATTTTCATTCTAGGTGTGACATCTCTTACCATTAGTAGTGTATTAGAATATACAAGCACGCTTCAATAAAGTAGTGATACGCTGTTTATACTTGTTTTTCTGCCTCTCAGTTTGATGGGAAGTTAGATTATGCTGTACATGTAAAAATCATTGGTGCTGAAGTGTCCAAAAATACCCATGGAAATTAAAATAAGCCTAATTTGGTATTAATTTAAAACTTGGACGTGTCTCCTATCACGTTTATGATTGTACCCCCCCTGTGGTTTGAGAGCACGAGGAAAAATAGTCCCTTTTGCATTATTCCAAATAAAAGACTTCTTTGCAGAAGCTTATAGTAAAAGCTGAGGTTTTTTTCCAAGAATGAGGAAGTGAAACTATTGTAAGCGAAGCAAATGCCCTTTTCATTTAAAAACCGCTTTATAAGCTAATAATAAAAGATACACTCGTACTGAAATTAGTACAGAACTTATTAAAGTGTTTTTTTGAGAGTTTACATTATGCAGTGCAGTAAAACCACAACTTTCTATAGTTTGTCTTATGGTACATAGGGTAATTAATTAAATTCATTATATTTTAATTCGGTGTAGATACTGTAAAGCTAGTTTAGTTAAACTATCAAAGTTTTCCTCAATTATTTTTTATTAAAGCCCGTTTATCCATATTCTGTGTAGATTTCATTTAAAAAAAACTTTAAAACATTATATATTGAGGAATATCAAATAAAGCCCTTATCAGCTGTGGAAGTTATATTGACTAATTTAAGTGCTCACCTTTGCTTCTGTAGTCTCCTTTATTCTGCAAGGAAAGTGCTAATTAATGGCTTGATTGCCCCTTTTATTGTGTGTTGTGTCTTCATGCTGTTTGCGGTCCCTTGTCAGATTCCAGCCACCTCCCAGGCTCTTATAACATTGCTGTCTCATTTGCATATTCTGATGATGTCACCCCTTCGGGTTTCCTTATCTGCCTGCTGCCTGGTCTTGACCAATGAGATCCCCTCCCAATATCGGGGCCAAACAAGTTATGGAACATCACGTTTCATGCCTTTTGCCTCTCTCCCCCTCGTTTTACCCATCTTTCTTTAACTCCACTTTTGCACTGAGGGCGCAAGCCCAGCTAACAAGTCAGCAATGGCAATAAATCCAGTATTTAAGAAATGTTGTTAATTGTGATCCAAAACAGTGTTGGTACATGAAGTATCATTGGTATATAGTGCACCACAGGGGCCATAATGCTGTCCCAGAATGAATGCAGTACACCAGCCCCCCTCATACGCATTTAAAGTCCAGTACTTGAGGAGAAATTATCATTCTTTTTCCCTTAACTATTCTATATTCTAGCCAAATGAAAGTCCACAGGGGTTGAAAGCAAACATGAAAAAAATAGTTTGGGCAGATTTAGTTTTAAAAGAAGACGCCACTTAGTATGTATAAAGAGAAATTTGTATTGTAGAGATGTCCCCACATCATTCCTGTCTATGTGGGAAGTTCTTCTCAAAATAGCAATACGTACCCATACGCACTGCCAAAGGGAAGTTTAATTCAGCCTGAGTGTCAGTGCAAACCGCAACGAGCGTTATGTTAAACTTTCTGAATGTTTTTTTAAATGCAAAGCCATTGGAATGAAAAATTACACTGTTGTAACAGCTTTTAAAGATGCTCTTATAATAATGCTGTGAGAGCTTTTGGAATACAGTCCTGAAAAAAAGCAAGATGTACTGTTTCTGGTACCAATGCATCTCTAGATCCACATAGCATAGGATATGGTTTGCAAAATCATCAGACTTCACACATTTCAGGCTTCAAGACAGTGTTGCACCACTGTAAAATATGTTTTCTTATTTAAAATCCAGAAATGTAAGAAAATAGGGAAGTTCCTCTGGTATGATCAATGCAGGGAAAGTTAGTCATACTGGTGCTTTTTTAAGTTCACCAGAAAACAACCTTATAGGCCTCTCTATATGTCTCACTCAAGGTTTTTACACAATTCAGAACATCCTCGGATTGTTGTAGAAAATATATAGAACACAACGCTCCACAGCCGAAACGTTGTGTTTTCTGTCTTCTCTTTTCAGCAGGGAATAAACCTATTACTTGTTCCTCTGCAGCCTGTGCATGCTGACGCAGCTCCCCACCTGACAATATACAAATGCCTTCTTCCTGCTAAATCCCCTCAATCCCTCAATAAACAAAATAAGATGAAATGAAAGTTCCATTAGGCCTTCCTATTCTCAATACAGTTTTCCAGGAGGAAGAATGAACTTAAAAATGTTGGCATATATCCAGGTCTAAACATTACTTTTCAAGGTGCTCTCCAGCATCTCCAGATTAAAAAGCCAAACCAACACATTAAAAGTTATCAGAATTTATGAATGCAAACTGTGCAGAATATGTAGTCCTTATTAGCCAGTTTTTTTTCTGTATTGTACCACATTAAAGGGACGTATGCTTCTTATAAAGACATTGATGCTAAAGTTTCTATTACAGCCAGCACTAACCTAGATACTAGTTTTGCAAATTATAGTGGAAATTTCCGTGAGTTGCAGTAGAAATTAACAACTAGTTTCTTATGGCCTGGACTGGTATTTATTAATTTGAACTGTTTAAACTGCTCATCGGTCAACTTGAGCTGTTTGATCTAATGATAGATTAGAAAATAACCCTGTTTTTAAAAGTGATGGTATAATAACTGGACTCAACTAAGTTTTGAAGGTACTTGTCACCAATGGAATCTTTTCTACTGGAATTTCCACGATTGGAATTGTTCAAAACACAAGATGAACAGTTACAGTTACAGACAGTTTGGCACGGAACCTTATCAATTTACACCTCCAAAATACTGATTGGTCTTTTTTTCAATTTCGTTTATGTTAGGCCTTATGTTTTACAATACATCACAATAATACGTTTCATCAGAATAACTGAGATGACAAAAGGAACAGGTTAAGTATTGAATACATGGACTGAACATGTTAAGTAGATCCATTACAGTAACATCACATAGAAAACCTACTTACAATTCAATAAACTATCAAGCATGCACTGTAAATTGGATAAAATGTGTGCTTGTACTAATCTATGTCATGCTTCTTTTTTCGTTTTGCAATAAATTAATGTCATAGAAATTGGATATATTGCGTCATATCGAAGTTCTCAGAATTCCAGAATATTGTAATATCAGATAAGCGAATAAATAAATACGTGTGCTGCTCTATGTTACCTGAGGTCACAGTCAAAATGTCTGGGGGTTAGTTAGCTAATAGGAGGAAAAAACCGGGCGGTGCGTGACAAACTGGACACCGGTTCTTGGTTACCTTGGAAACCGCCTCTGCTGCCAGGGTGGGTCCCAGCACCGATGCCGCGTGCTCGGGTCGGGCCGCCTGATAAGGCGAAGCCGTCCGGCATATCAGCGAGAACCCGGTGTGTTGTCTCCGCTCGGCTTGGTTTATTATCAGCTTCAAAAATAAACGTGGAGTTCTGCGGAAAAAAACAAATACAAGCCATCTCTGATAAACTTAATTCCAGAGTTTTCTGCAGCCGAGAAAAGATAAATAAAAATATGTAATTTCCTTGAAAACCCGTGTTGACACTACGAACTTATCATAATTTGTTGCTGTAAACGCACATAAATATGTTTAAAAAAAACGTGAAAAGCTTAAGTGAAAGGTTTTTCATAATACAGATCAATCACGCATAGATTACTGTTTGCAGGTCTGAACACATACCGTATTACATTTAAAGTGAATTGCACAACTGAATGAAGACGTTTCAAGTCCTTGATGTGTCAATCTTTTCCTTTCTTTAAATGTTTGACTTAAATGAGTCTTATTTTGAATTAAGCTTTCTGGAAATATATATATATATGCGCATGTAAATACTGTAACGCAACGGGGGCTCTACAATACATTTGAGCAGTGTTGTCTTTTTTAAGTGTGAGTTAATCAAGAACAATATCACCAACTGGCACAGACATGGATATCCTTGGCAGGCTGTATTACCTGAGCAAATGGCAACTACAACAAAATCTGTAGGCCGTGGGTTAATAGAAATGAGAGTTATGCTCCTTTTTGAAGTCAATTTAGAGACTTGTCAGGGTGGAGGGAAAACCACAGCGTTCTACAGAAATCCCCTTTCCTGCGCCCGGATTCTAGAAGGTTCCTCTTTAAACAAATCTTTTCGGAGCAAGAGGATCCTCTCCACTCTGACAGGTTTCCTGTATCTCCCTGCCCTCTGTTTCCACAGCAAAATGTGCTGCTCCTTAGTTATTCGGCCTCTTCACACGTGAGTGAAATGGTGCTGCCCCCACTAACAGAGCCTCTGGAAATCTGCATCTGGTCAGTATCCACACAACTTGTGATGGGCACCACCAGGGGCTGTAAGCTGTTGTTCTCTTATTTTCCTACAGCATATAATCAGACGTCTGTTGCTTTCAAGGCTTTTGACACCTACGGTCATCCACAGAGTCTTGGTATCATCTCTGGCTGTTTTGTAGACTGTGTAAAGCACACAGTGGCCCCACACTCTTCAGGCTGGAACCCTGTGGCCCGACGGCATTGATAGCTCACATTCAAAAAGCCCTCTGGTTTTTCGAATAAAACCCTGCCAAGATATTTACTTACATGACAAAAGAAATGAGCGAAAATAAGCACAAGGTCTGCCTTGCGGTTTCCTCCCTCTGAGAGGCCAGTACCCCAGCATGGGTTAGTGAATCACATCTATTCTGGATGGCCATACCTTGTTAAAAAACTGAAAACAATTCCTGGGATTCTGCACTTCACTGGAACAGACCTCCCAATGGCCTGCTGGCATCGATTGCCTTACCGGCGCTAGGATGCTGTGGAGACCCCTGTCTCCATTACACCCTCAGACTGCAGACAGTTAATTCACTCCCTATGCACTCCATTTGCACGCTGTTACCTACTGTCTAGCCAACATGTGAACTCAGTCCATAAAGAGACGGGGCCTGTTGGCTTCCTGTAGTAATGGCAGGACAACTGCTCAGGTGATTAACGCCTGCGAGCTGTGTTTTGAAGTGAGAAGAGTGTCCGTCTCTGATGTGCTTCCGAAGTCAAAGCCCTGATCCCAAACCGTCAGGGACTGGAAGAGAGATCAAAGGCAGCCCTAAGTGTTTTTTTTTTCAACCCCTTTTTGGAAAAGGTAGTAGGATTCTCATACCCCTCCAGCCAGCACCTAGAGCAGAAAGTCTCAAAGCGGAGAGACTCTCTGGAAGGAATCTCAAGGCCATGTTCCTGCACGAGGAGAGACACTTTTCAGATTTCCCCCTTCTCCTCACCCCTCAGACGAAGAGCTATGCCTCCAGTCCCTCAGGTATGCTTATTTACTTACCATTTCTGTTGTCAACAGGAAAGCAGAAGTAATGTTTTATGACACAGAGGTCTATCGGGCCTTCCTACCTGTTTGACCTTAACATTGAGCAGATATGCTAAAGGAAATGGAGTGGTTGACGCTACCAGGGCTGGCAAGCATGGTTATGGCATGTTTCTTATTGTCATATAGGAAAAGGGACGGTATTACTCGTTCGTTTTTAATTCCCTCAAATTTACCCCCCGCCGGGACGCAGGCTGGGCCGGAGCCGCTCTGAGACGCCCGGCTCCAGACGAGACGCAGGCTGAACCGCGCGCCCCGCAGATCGAGGTCTCCCTGCAGGACCAGGAGCTCTGGGCGAAATTCAGCAGCCGGGGGACAGAGATGATCATAACCAAATCTGGGAGGTGGGCCTTGAAAAGAAAAACCTCCGGCAAATCCGAAAACATAGTCGGTAGTCTCTAACAGCAAGCGGCCGCTTTCTTTGTTTGTCTCACGTTGGCTGTTAAATATTTGTTAAACAACCAATATGTGAGTCTGTCGGAAACTGAATAAATAATGCAGCTCAAAGCTCAAATCTGCATCGCACAACGGGACTTCCAGGTTAACCGTACTTATGATCTTCAAATAAGCGCAGGCAGAGGATCATGAAAAGATAGACTGCTGCAGCTTTTCGGTGTTGAGAGAACTGCGCTGCTCGACCCAAGATTTCTTGCATTTAATTGTGTCCCATAAAGTTGCAAAGCGGTCAAATACGAAACCAGCGTGTCAATGTAAGAACCAGAGCGAATCTCAGACATTCTTTGTATAAACGTACATTGCGACCTCAAATCTACGTTTTAATCTACCCTTTTGTAACTCCGGTAATTTAAAAATCCGTTTTAAAGAGACTTTATATGCATACTATAGGCACACTCATAAAGCGCTCTTTAATATTGTTTTGCTCAGGAGCAAAACAACATCAACAATCGCTGAGATAATAAGGGAAGATATAAACATCCATTACTTACACTAAACAAGTGCATTAGTCTGTGGTTCTGTTAATTTATGTCAGCGTTACAAGGTATAGTAAACATTCGCTCCATCCTGTAATATTTAAATAAAGTTATTTTATTACAAAAACATGCAAAACAAATACTTTCAGTTTCACTTCGGGCTTATCATTAAACTTATAATACATACAATTAGATCAAATTGTTCATATAAACGTATTTAACAAGACAGTGCAGTGGAAGTGAATATATTTTCCTCAACATTTTCTAGAAATTTCCGTCAGCAGCAGATGTTTTTTTCCTTATTAATTGTACAACAGAAATTGTATCTCCTTCCAAATATTGAAGGCATTGATTATGTTTGAAAGAGACTATTAATGTATGTTTACCTTCATCGTGGCATTACTGTACTTTAAAAAACTAAAAGTTAAAAGCTGCCCGCAGAATTAGTTTGAGATACTGTTCAAATGGATACACTAAACTTCAAGTTATGCGGAACTGCGATCGTATATATATAAGAAATTAATACAAAAATTTTAACTGAGCTACCTAGACTGGTGAAGCTTGTCTGTAGATATTTGTACATCTATAGACCAACTCATGATCTACAGACTAGCTCCTGAATCGACTCTGAACACTTCCCTTTACTTAGGACTGCCTCTCAGGAGCTCATGAGCATCACACTTCAAGGTGACCCAGAAAAAGTGCAACTCTGGGCATGAAATCTGAGAATATATTCACCAGCAGCCACTGTGTTTTGTTGCGTGCCCTGTGGTGAACTGGTATATCCTGCCTTGTGTGCACTGCTTGCTGGGACAGGCTCCAGCTCCCCCTCACCCCTGAGCTGGAAGAAGCAGTTAGAAAGTGGGTGAATAGATGCTGGGATATAGCTCCATTTTCCTATTTACAAAGAGGTGGAGGGGCTGTTCCTCGAAGGCCGAAAACCTTGCCCGTGGCGTGATCTGTGAAATCTGTAAAGCACCGTGCGGTCTGTCTTTTCAGGCGGATGTTCCCCCCTTGTAAAGTCAGCATTACAGGCCTGAACCCCAAAGCCAAGTATCTGCTGATGATGGACATGGTGCCCTTCGACAACAACAAGTACAAGGTACTGTAACCCCGGGCCGAGTCCTGGAACGGTCCCCCCCCGTTTCCTCTTCTCCCCTGTGACGTCTCTGCCCCCCCCCGCAGTGGAACAGGGACAGATGGGAGGCCAGCGGGCTGGCAGACCCCCACCTGCCCAACCGCTTCTTCATCCACCCCGAATCGCCTGCGCTGGGGGAGAAATGGATGCAGTACCCCATCTCCTTCCACAAGCTCAAGCTCACCAACAACACCCTGAACTCCAGCGGCCTGGTAAGACCCTGCGGCTCAGCCTGCGGTGTGGCTCCGGGTGCGAGGGGGGGGCGGGCTGGGGGGCTGCCTTCTCTGGCCGGAGGGGGAACCTCGTCTTCACAATCGGGCCGGAAATAGATGAAACCAGGAGCTGAGCTTTGACACCACGAACAAAGCAAACAGTGTGGTCCTGAGGTCTCATTTAATAAGCAACCGAACAGTGAACTCTACTGGTGTTAAAGTTAGGCCTTCAGGCCACTGAGTGACCAGCAGGTGACAAAAACACACCGTGTGCTGACTTTCTGTATAGAAGACTCTACCTGTCTAACGTCTCCGAGCTTGACCAGTGATTCAAGAAACTTATCACTGAGTCTCACTGGGAAGGGTATATTGCACTATATCTACACTGGCCCGAGAAAAAGCAGTAACGCTGTTGAATTAAAGAGCAGCTCACATATTGAGGGGCAAATGAATGTGTTTTGCATCATTTAGAAAGTTACTGGACAATTAGGTGAAGGCCGACAAACTGGGGGCGGTACTGTGGTTAACATTGCTGCTTTGCAGTTCTGGGGCTCTGGGTTCAATTCCAGACCTGGAATTGCTGTGTGGAGTTTGCATGTTCTTCTCAAGTTTGTGTGGGTTTCCTCCAGGTGCTCTGGTTTTCTCCCACAGTCCATAGACATGCTGGTAGACTCATTAGCCTCTGCGAAAACTGTACCCGTTGTGAGTGTGCGTGTCTGTGTGTGCCTCGCTGTGGACTGGAGTCCTGTCCCGGGAGTATCCTGCCTTGTTTGCTGGGATAGGCTCCAGCTCCCCCTTGACCCTATACTGGATAAAGCAGCTAGAAAACGGATGGATGGCTAGACAAACTGCACACTGAACCGGCAGGGTCTGGTAACTTATGTGTGAGCCATTCCGACGCCTCCTGATGAAGTCGCTGCAAAAGGCAAGACTTCTCAACGACTCTGCGCACGGCATCAAGCAGAACAGAGATCACAGTCCCTCGAGCCGTCTCACCTCCGATTTCCCCGTTGAGCTTTTGCAAGATATTCCCGTCGATCACACAGCACAGCGGGCCGTGAGTCACCCCCTGGCGAGCCAGGAAAGATGAAGACTGGGTCACCACGCAGGTCGGCAGTGAGGCACGCCTGTGTTCCCCCTCAACGAGTCTAGCAGGAAAACGCTAAAGCGAGCTCGACACCCCCTAGCAGTGAGTCAGACGTGATGCCGTTTACACGGCTAAATCAAGGCACACACTGCACAGATGAGGCGGTTTTTCCACGGCGCCGAGTTATTAAAAAGTATGAGATGGAATATGAAAGCTTTAGCTCGAATGCCCTCTGTGAAACGTCTTCTCACGAGAGGCTGTGCCGGGGTCTGTGTTCCAGGTGGTGCTGCACTCCATGCACAAATACCTGCCGCGCCTACACGTTGTCCAGGCGGCTGACGTCTGCAGCCAGCGCTGGGGGGCTTATTTACACTTCACGTTCCCTGACGCTGCTTTTATCGCGGTGACCGCCTACCAGAACGCAGAGGTACGGTTCATGGACGGTCGCTCTGGCCCTTCGGAAGAAGATGATTTCGAAAACCCGACTTTCTTTAAGAGCTGTAAACGTTTGTGTGGCTTTTGAAGATTGTTTCATGAGAAGTTACATCTAAACACAAAATGTAGCATGCCACCTGGAAAGTAATTGATTTCAGTGGATAAGGACGGAATTACTCCTTGGAGGCATATTACATTTTTAAATTTTTAAAAATTATGACATTTTTAAAGTGTGCATCTCCACTGCCTCAACGAAGGCAGAAAAAAAGTCGTGTGCTTTTTAATGTTAACTTATGGCACTGCTCATGTGCATGAATCTGAATGCAATGCGTTTTAGGGGTAGCACATTAGAGTATAGTAAAAATATAACTTTTTTAAAATCATAGGATAACAACAGATACCCCGAACAAACCAAAAACGATTTTTAGCGAGTGATTTGCTAGTTAATGCTTCCCCCTAGCGGTTTGCTTTTAGAATGTTTTTATGTGCTGACGCAGATCTTTTTTGTCAAGCCTAATCACTGTGCCTTCCGATTCTTTATGTACAGATAACAAAGCTCAAGATAGACAACAACCCTTTTGCCAAAGGCTTTCGTGATTATGGCTTGAACAGCAAAAGGTAGGAGCAAAAGACTGGGACTCCCTTCCCGTTTTTGATTTTAACTGGACAGAGCTGCTGAAACCACTGCACAGTGCTGTTACAGGCAGAACTGAGGTGCGGTGGATGGCCTTTGACTGAACCCAACATCTAAGGTATAACAAGCCTGATCTGCCTCTTAACCCTGGACACCCAGGCTGTGTAATCCAGTGGGATCATGTACCCACACAGGCCACATCCCGGAGTCCAGCCCACCTCACCGGGCTCGGATACCGACAGTGCATTGATGTCATTGCAGGCAACGTGACCAGAGAGTCCAGAGTTCCTGCAAACGGCCGCTGGAAAATCCAGGTGAACAATCCGGGAGCGTTAATGGTAACTAACAACCCAATACTACGACCGTCCTGACGTCTGTCTTCCACCCAGTGCCTGATCTGTGAATGCCAAGGCAGATACGACCCTGCCTCTAAAACGGTCATGGATAAATGACTCTGTTTCCACAGGAGCTGGCCACGCAGGAGAAATTCTACTTTGTATGCTGGCGTACTCTGCAAACAGTGGGGCTCCCGAGCCTTAGACCGAAATAGTAGCCTGTTTCAGCAGTGTGGTTTCTTTGTAGATCATTCCTCGCTTTATTTGGGCCACGATAAATGACTGTTTTTTTAGAATCCAAGACCGGAGACACGGACGACGCAGACTTCGCAGTCTCCAGCACAGAAGAGCCCCACACTGCGGAGCGTAGGGCAGGCAGCGTGGACTCAAATCCCTTCATTTCCGCTTTCATGAGGAGACACGAACGTGATGCGTGCGGCGTGGGGGATTGGACCGAGGGCCACAGGGGACCCCTGCTCAACAACCAAGACGCCCTGGATACCACTTGTGGCCTCAGGTACGAGCAAGCACCTCATCCGAGATTCTTAACGCTCAGAGCCAGACAGCCACAGCAAGAGGCCTAGATCATGCCTTTTCACAGCGGAGCTGCTGGGAGTCTCAGTGTTCGACTCGAGTGATTTCAATGCTCTAGATCACAGCGGTTGTAAGAGATCACACATTCGGAGTACCTCAGAGCAGGAGAGCCTACCTTCCGTCTCTCCCTCCTTCTTCCAGCTCCTGCCACTACCCAGCCAGTGCCGCTCTCCAGCCGCCAGGCCTCGTCCCGCTGTCCTCCGACCATCGCTTCCCGCAAGGCTGGGGGGACAGCCGGGCCGCGGGGGCCCAGCCCTCGACCAGCAGCGGCGCGTCCGGGGGCCTCCCCCTCCCCCTGCCCCCCAGGGTCAGCAGAGTCCGCCTCCCCGAGAGCCTGGAGACCGCCGGGCCCCTGACCTCCGACCCCAGCGGGCCTCGGCCCCTGGCGGACATCCTGAACAGGATCCGAGACAAACCCGAGGCGGCGCCGGGGAGCCCAGGCGTGTGGCATGGCCCCGGACACGGCAGGGGCTGTTCTTTCCTCCCCGAGGGCAGCAGTGCCGGATACCTGAGCAGCTTGACGACTGGGGCTTCTGTTGGCAACAGCCTCCTGGACGCCAGAGCTGACCCAGGAAATACCCCCTCCCTCGAGTGCCCCTACAGAGCACCCGTGATGGACTTCTATTCAAACCTGTATGGAGGGAAATAAGGTAGTAGGGGCACATCTTACTCGAGAAAGACTCCAAAGCTCCGGCCACAGCGCTAGTTGAGTCTAGGCAGAGAAACCACGCCTAGATTTCCTTCCTTTTGTAATTGTCTATGACGTGTGGCTGATGACCAATTGGGTCATGAAGGTCATATTACAGGACACGGTTGGGATTGACAGTTGCTTAAGAGCATCATCCAGCTTGGATGATACAAGTCCTGTGAAAAGCTTTGGAGAGATTTGGAGTATATGAAGCCACAGCTGCTAAAAACAGTCATGTCAGAGGGGAGCTATTTGAACAATGAAAACCCTAACATCCTGTATTGAGACTGTCGTGAAATAAAAACATCTTTGCTAATGCATGTTGAAATTAAAAACCATAAAGAAACGGAACTGGAAGCCATCGACTCAGCTTAGCTCTAAAGGCAATCAAACGCTCTTGCTTAACTGCTATTTTTGCGAAGTGGCCAGGCTGTCCAGTCCAATCGTTTTACTACTGCCAGCTGTGAATTTCTGTCATTTTCAAGTTTTTTTCTTCTGTGTCCAGGTTCTAAATTAAAACAACTATTGTCTGAAGTCCAACAGTTTTATTGCGTTTGCACAACTGTACATTAAACATGGAAAGTCAGCTATATTGTAAACTGAAACCCCAGTTCATGAAGCCCCGCTTGAAGGAAAAGCGCAGGTGTGTGTAGATGAATTAACAAGGCATTCCAAGAACAAACTCAGATTTAAGTCTGAAACAGATAAAACCCCCCCCTGGGATTAGCCTTCATTTTAGGTAGAGCAAATCACATAAAAAATGTACCAGGTTTTCACCAGTGTGCAGTATGAAATAAGCCAAAGAATAACGCACATCAAGCTAAGGGACAAAACAAGGGGTAGATATGCCTGGACAGCATGCATTGTAGGAGTCTTGAACCCAGTTTCCCCGAAGGCTTAATGTCTTCTGGGTTTTGTTCCACCCAAACTTAGTTGGTCTAATTATTTAAATAGCTGCACAATTATAAAGCTCAGAATGAGATTCTGAGCATTTTTATACAGTAAGTAGCTGTTCCTTTAAAGTGAACGTTTTGAGCAAAAAACATGTGAAACAAATCACAAAACATACCGATACCTGTATAGCTTAGAAAAAACAATCAGGCTAATTGTTTTAATTTACTTCTTAATTTACAAAAGCAGAAGACACATGGCCGTGTAGGAACAGAGTCAGACACCTGGGCGGTGTGGAATTTCCTTAAATTGCCTTTTTAAGGAAGAATTTCCCTGAATTCTTTGAAGATGAATGTCTTAACAAACACATAAAAACCCCGTGGTGGAAGGGACTCTCTTGAACACAATGCTCAAAGAAAGAAAAACCGCCCATCTCCTCTCACAGCTTAATCCAACCAAGGATCAGGGGAGAGCCGGAGCCTATCCCAGCAAGCAAAGTGAGGCAGATTCTGGACAGAACTCCAGGCCATCACAGGGCACACAGACACAAACATGCACCCACTCACACCAAGACCCGTATGTCTTTGGACTGTGGGAGGAAACCCAGAGAGAACATCCAAACTCCACACAGACAGCACCCCAGGAATTGAACCCAGCGCCGTGGGGCAGTGATGGTAACCACAGTGCCACCGCGTTGCCAACAGAAGTAAAAGCAAGAAAGTATTTTCTTTTGCAACAGCCACCTCGTTTCTTTTAATTAGGACTTAAGAAGGTGAAGAATCCAAATCAGAAAATAAAACAACCTATCCTATATCAGATTGAAAGACGACATCTTAAACACAGTTTTCAAAGCCTCTTCCCAATGTTCTGTAATATAGATAGATAGATAATACTTTATTAATCCCGTAGGGAAATTGAAATTGAAAAAAATATACCCACCGGATTCGGAATTTCAACAGCGGAGAGACAATGAGAGAACGAGGGGATTGTAGACAGACCTCATCCCTGCTCACACTGTCGGAGTTCTACTCAGTCCACAACTGCAAAAGCTCGGTGAGAACCGGAGCAGTCCTGCTCCACAAACCAATATGAACGATGGTTTTTTAAAAAAACACTTCTAATATGAGGGGTGCATTCTTCTGTAAGAACCAGGTGGAGATTCAGAATGAAGTGACATAAGTTTTATTACATTTATGTAACATTTCAATATGTCGGGCTACGAGTTACAACAGGCACGTGCAAAAAATAAAAAAAATCAACATGCAGATCATGATGGTTGGAGCACATAACAGTGTTCTTCAATACGTTCACTTGATTGACATTAACTTCAGTACTTAATCAGACAGATCTCATTTAGATGCTTGACAGATATTATACATATCAGAAATAAGAAATAACCAATAGCCTTTACTCACATTTTCAGTTTCAGCTCTTTAACCCATAATATGCCATTCAAACATAGAGGCTTACATTTACAAAACATGTAATTACAAATTCACATGTTCATTTATGAGCAGAGCATCTCCCAATCTCTTTATGAATCCAACACTAATGGCAGCATGGCACCTGATGCATTTCACTACTGCCTTTGATGCGTTTTGGCATTAACAAGATACAGAGCCAATCAAGAGTAAAATACAGCATCAAAGTCAGAATTCAAAAGCAAAGTTAACCCAGTAGTGCCCAACACTAGTACTGCAGATCAAAAAGCAGCCCAGCAACAGGTGTTGGCATGCAGATGCTCCAGTTAAGCCAAAAATGTGTTCATTAAGGAATGAAAACCTGCAGACAGTGGCACCCCCGAGTTAACTGAACCAAGGGAACACCAGCAGCAAATCATGCAAATTCTGACGGCAGTCTGGTATTATGTTATTTTAAAAACATTTCACATTGAGGAGATCAAAAAAAAAAGCTTCAATTTCTAGCAAAACGATATCAAGACAGCGCAAAAAAAAAGATTTCTTGATTAGCTGCACAAAACTTCAGTTTTCTAAAATGTAACAATTTAGAGAACAAAATACATCAACTAAAAACACAAAACCCTCAAGCTCAAGCAGTTGATAGGTAAAGGCACACTATTTCCTTTAAACCAAGTCATCTTGAGAGAGAAACAGCTCCTTGTCTGCTCATAGCCCTCGGTTGTCTCACACATAAAGCTAAGGAATCAGCCGTCTGTTCGGAAAATTATTTTAAATAGGTAAAGGGCCCCTGGGGACACTGTGTACACTCAGGCTGCATCAGTTTAGCTGACAAGTTACAAAAAGGTGAAGTAACGTTTGTGACTCGCTGCCCCCTCAGCAGTCCCCCAGTTCTGTGTGCAGGGACCCACGTCTGAACATGAGTTTGTTCGTTTCTTTCCTCTCAGACTCTTACAGCCAGGTCAAAGCTTTTCACAGGCTATCCTCACCTGAGGTCCACGTTCACCAAGAAGGTACAGGAGAGTCCACGTGTGGGAGCAGCGCAGTGGAACAGGAAGAGGTATCTCGAAAACTCAGTCACTAGATTCTGTCATTGTGAAAACAGTACGTTCATAGCACTTCAGACAGAGGACTAAACAAAAAAAAGTCAAAGAATACACGCCACACATGGTCAAGGATGGAGCAGAAAGTGACTAACACTACTATACAGTATATATTACAGTCAAGTGGAAATGACTCCAATGGTAAAGAAATGGTCTGAAAGCAGTGTACGTCATTGAAAGAAAAAAACCATCAGGGCTGATTTCAGCTGCTTCGCCTGTGATGGGATTTTTTTTCAAGCCGATGTGAAACCTCAGCCAGGAAGAGTCCTGCCACATGGTCAGGCAAGGCTCAGACCGCACTCGACCCGGCCAGTCTCTAGCATCTGCTGGGCAGCTCGGATAGAGACTCGGTGACAATCTCAAAAGTGAAACTAACTCTAGGCGCTTAGTGGTTTGGGCTTTCCAGTGGTTGAAGTAGAAACATAAAAAAATAAAACTTTTTAAAAATATAAAACGTCTGACAGCAATATAACAAGACATCCTGTTGCCTACAATGTCACAACATGACAGGTGAATCCATAAAAACAAAAAGAAATACGACAACACAAACATTTACAAATGTATATACTATATGGCAATCCCACTAGATATATGATAAGATTGGTTTGATTGATTATATGATACAATCTGCTTATACCTTTGTGGCAGATAAATCACAGTACGAAAGCTGGACTAACAAACTATCAGTACTTTAATCCGACTAGCATTATTCACAGGCTGAGGCGCAACATGAGAAATATCGTAAAACAGGAAACGTAACAAAATGAACTCTTTTTTTCCAAATAAGCATCTATTATACCATTTATGTCAGTGGAAAAAAGCTGTAAACTACATCTAATTTATAATATTTAAACAATTAAGTAGAAAGATACACTCCTTTAAATTGTTAAAGCTTAGATGTTGTATACAGAAAGTTCTAGTACTTCAATCTGATTAGCTGTTCTGTATTAGTATAAAGAATGTGGAGAGCCTGACAGGATTCTGTCTTAAGCTCCGTTTAAGGCCTTTGATTTTTCCTTATATGGCTTTACATGTAAATTTATATAGAGATGTACACAAGCACACAAAAATACACACGGAGCTGCTTTTTGAATACCTGCATGCCAAGAAGTTTTGATTAAATTTATGGCGGTGTGGCTGAGTTTTAGAATTCAGACCTGCCTTCCTCTGGTGTCTGATGATTCCCGTTTTGAAAGTCTTTACTTAAACACTTAATATGCAAAGCCAACACGTACTTCAGGCCTATTAAATAATCGAATCCAACCGATTCCTGTTCTCTGCCATAGCAATGAATTGTTAGTTCCCAATTCAGTAATGGGTCCTAAGAGCCTTTAAAGAAAACATTCTTATAGTAAGATTCCTGTTTGTGGAAGAGACTGCACTGGCAATAAATAACCAATTATAAAATTAACAATACTTCATTAAAGCAAAAAATATTACAATCATGCTTTATTGCATGCTTAATTACTAAGAAGACTACAATTGTATAAATGCACTGCAACAGTGAAAAATGAAAGGTATTTCATTTTAACAAGACTGAATATGTTGTCTGGCATGAGTGTGATTGTTTTTGTGAACATTAGGTCTGTTAAAGAGAATTAAGAACAGTGGTGGCAGAAATGGATTAAATAATTCCATACTTTCAAAACATAAATGTACTTAAAAAATAAAAACATTCTAAAAGTAACGTGCTACAGAAAATGCAGATCATCTTTGAGCCATCAGCCCGATAAAATCCTTCACCACCCCTCCACATTTTGGACTACCCCTCAGTAGGCATAAATCCCTGCTTCTGCTCATATCCCTTCACTAAGATCGAAATCCAAATCCATCGAAGAATCTCCGGATTGTTCTACGCCCACTCCGAGTCTGCTGGCATCCAATAATCTTTGAAGTTGTTCATCAGCGAGAGATGTGGCTCGAGAATAATAACTGCTACTATCAGAACTTCCACAAGAATATGGCACCAATAAGCTGCCTGGATATAGTGATTAGAATGACTGTTCGTTACTAATCAGCGCAGGCTGTCAGAAATGAAGAAAATGCTGGCTGCCTACTCTCTGGAATGGAGGCTGACTGTGTACACTGTGCCATGGTTCTGATGCCTGACCTTTGCTCCACATCCTGAGTTGCAATGCAGTATTTATCCACCAGGTGGCACACAGGTCTCAAGGCAATGCTTAATCTCCCTGTGTAGGGTTACAGTAGGTCCTTCAAGTTTTTTTAATAGTAATAATGAGGGGCAGGAATTAGGCTGCCCGTTCCATCACCAGCACAAGACAAACTGGAGATACTTAATCATAATTACTATACCGAATTGCCAAATGAAGCTAAGTTTGATTACCTCAAGGGCAGGCTAAAATGAAAATGAGCACTGATTTTCTGGGGACCCAGCTTGGAAAAGTTATACAGCCTCTTTCATCAAGCTGGATTACTCAACAATGATACACTGGGTAAAACAACACAGGGAATCAATCAATCAATAGCCCAGACCTACAACATATACAATAGGCAACAGATGTGCTCCCCTGGAAATTCCCAAATGCTACCACAGATTATTCCGGCAACCATAATATGAATCCATGTTCACTGAGACATTGTCTTCATCTACACTCTCTGCTGTTGGGCAAAGTACAAATTTAAAAGCATGGATCTGTTCTTCTTTGCATCCACATACTGGATGATGAAGAGTTTCAGCACCTCACCTTCCACAGTCTAACTAGTGCAAACCTCTCATTGTGAACATCAAAACTACTTGGCATAGCACAGCGTTATGGTCATGTCTTCTGTTTGGGAACCCAACCAGTAGGAGTTTGTGTGGGCTACAGCTCGAGATCAAGGATACAAAAACGACTTTGATTAGACCAAATTCACCACAGCTCACTGTAGCAGTGACCCAGCCCATCAACTGCCCAACAACTACTGTGGTGCACAGATGAAATGACCATATAATCTCTGTTGCAAGTATTCTTCACAAATACCCATTTTCTTAAAACGGACACAGGCAGAGTGCTGGGAACCAATGGCTTTTTGTTTGGGAAATAAAAATTATACGTCTTAGAAAAAATGACTTTGGATCACTTTTTTAGAAATGCAGGTAAGAACGTTGGTGGCATACTTTAAATTGTTACATCTGACAAATCGGAGGCATGACCGGAGGGGGAGAAAGAAAGTATTCGATACAGCCCCTGTACTCATTACAGAACACAGGGCCTCCTTAACCTTAACAGCGGCAGAGACACGCTCAGCACAGAGGCCTTTCCAGCTCGAGGCCTGTTACTGTAAGGAAACAGAAGACTGACGAGTGAGGATATTCTGATACCCGCTTCATACAGCTTTTTAAAATTGGTCTTAAAACCCCATTAAACAATCTGAATTTAAGAAAAGTAAAGTTAAAAGGAGAAGTGTTTCATGCATACGTTCTGGTCCTATAAAATAAGGCACCAGAGGTTTGAAAAAAAAAATTCACTTGTCTGTAGAAAAGACTCAATTTTCAAGTGTTTTGAAGGCAGTCGATGTGAGAGAGTGCATATAACAGACATGTTTGAGGAGATACGAGGGCTCGGTTTTCATGCTTGTGGATTGGTTACTTTCTGGAGTAAGGGAATCTGTCAAACAAGAAGAAATACATGGTATTAAAGAGATGGTGAACATGTTGTTTCAGCAATCATTCAGAATTAGACCAGAACCTTATCAGCAACAGATCCATTACTGCTGAAGCAATACAGACTCAGAAGAGCCTCATTTCTGTACACGGGGCCTCGTTAACACATGCAGTGCTTGCTTCCTATTAATCCTGTTAATATTCCTATTTATAAATGAATAAGTACTAAAATTTCAGCACAGACAGAAACAAGCAGTAGACAGCTGAATCCATCCCTCCGTGAAGACTATCACAAATTCAATTAATGGCAATGCAAACAGTGTGTGTACACGTAGGGGGCTGTTGCGGTCAGCCCGTCGATGTTTTCTTACCTTGGTCAAGTCCACGCCCGTGAGCGCGTTGACCGAGACGGGGAGCTCCGCCAGCAGGCGGGTCACCTCTCCCGTCACTCGGCTGCCGTCTCCACTGAGGATGACTATCTCGTTCGTCTTGGCCAGGGGGGCAGCCACTTTTCCAGCGATCTAGACGGGAAGAGAGCCGGATTCCATGAACGAGATCCATGCCTGGTCTTGGAAGCATTTGCGGCAGCAGACCAACACCAGTGATACAGACACAACGATACTAATGTAGAACCTGATGGCGTATTTCCATGAACCTGCACCCCAATAGAGTGCAACAGACCAGTTAACCTAGTAGTGCCTGTGCTTGTAAGTACCAGCCTTCTGCAAGAGGTGCATTGGCTACCTTCATAATTATGGAACTAGGTACTACTATGTTTGTGTCTGCTCCATTCTGGCATTGTGGCATTGCTTACTTTTAATATACCAAGGAATAAACAAAAAAAAATATTAGGGTTGTAACAGAGGGTAAGTCAAGTATTAATGCTTTATCTAAAGGTATAAAACAGCATGCATCTTTTTTGCAAAGTGTGTACAAACACCGCCTCCAGCGCTGACTGCGACCTTACCTTAGGAAGTGCCTCCAGGACGAGGGCGGTCTTGGCAGCCTCTCCGTACTGCTGATAGGCTTCAGCCTTCAGCCTCATCTTCTCAGCCTCGGCTTTACCTATGGCCTCAATGGAGGCAGCTTCCGCCTCTCCTATCTTCCGGATCTTTTCTGCCTCGGCCTGAGCTGTGAGCACCCTTTTGATTCTGGCAAAGCAAAGGACAGTCGACGTCTGTGCACTGCTCTATGCAGCTCCGGTCGGAGAGGGCGCGTTTCTACACAGACATTCCACAGTCTGGATACTTCCAGCCGCGGCTCTGCGTATTCCAGGAGTGCCGCTAGCAGCATTCGTTCATCTACCCATCCATCCTCTAACTGCTTTATCCAATTCAGGGTTGCGGGGAAGCCAAAGCCTATCCCAGCAAGCAAAAGGCGGAAGATACCCGGGACTGGATTTCAGAGATACACCTTCCATGCATCTATCCATTCTTTAACCGTTTCGTCCAATACAGGGTCCCAGGAGAGCCAGAGCCTACCCAACAAGCAATGGCTGCAAGGCAGGGTACACCCTGGGTAGGACAACAGTCCATTACTGGACACACACTGACACGACCACACACACTCACACCAGGGCCAGTTTTCCTACCAGTAGGTCTTTGGACTGTGGGAGCAAGCTGGGCCCCCCCGAGGAGACCCACACAAACACAGGGAGACCATACAAACTCTGTGCAGGTGGCAACCCCAGGGGCCCTGCGCTGCAAGGCAGCAATGCTAACCGCTGCACCACCGTGCTGCCCAACGATATACCAATAGGTTTATAATAAAACAAAGATTTGAAATATGCAAGATAATTATCTGTGTGGTAATAGCAGTCTTACAGGATAGTCAACGTGGATTTAGAAAAAGTGCATCTCATTGAATTGATGCCTTTGAGCAAGCAACAGCAGCAATAGATAAGCTAAACACTTGTGCTTTAAAGAGTACGCACCACAAACTCTTAAATGGCTTATGATGACTATAAGAACCCAAGAGGGCAACATTCCGTTTTGAACCCCTTGAGCACTAGCAGTGAGGAACAGGAAAGAGCCCTACTCACTTCTGTCCTTCAGCCAGCTGCTGCATCTTGTAAGCCTCAGCCTCGGCCGGCCTCTTGACAGTGCCGATGAGCTCCTTGTCCATCCTGGCTACCTCCTTCTCCTCGATGGTGATCTGCTTCTTGCGCTGCACCACCTCGATCTCGATCTCCTCCTGCCGGATCTGCTGCTGCTCCTTGGCGGCCTGCAGCTCGTAGGCCAGCTGGGCCTCTGCTTTCTAACCCACATGGACAAGACAGGCGCCGTTATCCGGTGTGGGGTGCAGCAGCCAGGCATATTATAGCTCAAAACACAGAAGTATCAGCCCCCCCTCCAACCAATCAATCTCAAATGCTTAGACTAAAATCACATGGAGATGTGAACCACACTAAGAAACCGTATGTGTTAAGTTACACCAAGTGATCCTGTGCGCATGATATGGTATATGGAGTATATGGGTTTCCAGAGTATGGAGTAGCAAAAAAAACCTTCACACTACACACGTTTGCTGATGAGTCTCAAAGCTAAACCCACAAACCACAACCCCAGCACGGGTTTCACATACCTTTGTGTTGACTTCCTGGTTGAAAGCAGCTTTCTGCATTTCCAGTTCTCGCTTCGAATCGGCCATTTTAGTGTCAGCCTGGAACTTGATGTCCATCATCTCCTTCTTGCAATCGGCTTCCTATGGGGGACAACAGAACAGCAGTACTGGGACAAGAGCACATGCCAGTAGAATGAGCTAGAGGAATCAGGGAACACATGCAAAACAGGAAAATGAAAAAATCCCAAGATCTGCATCTTGGAATCATCTCCAGCCCAGGGTCACTTCAAAGCTCTTCAGTTTTCTTTGCTACTTTGCTGATATTGTAATAAAGATCATACATAGCACCATCCTGCAATTACTATTGTCTTAATAAGACTCATTATGACAGCAGGACCACTTATTATCCAAAAGACTCATTAGCAAAACACATGCCGTACAAGTGATACAGTTATCTGTAGCCAAGACTAAAATCCTGGTCTCTCACCCTTATTCCGGCATCCCTCTCAGCTTCCGCCACTCCGATGTCCGCGTCTCTCTGGACGGCAGCCGTCTGCGTCTTCCCCAGGGAGCTCAGGTACTCCACCTTGTCGTACACATCCTGCAGGAGACGCACATCACAACGTTTCACAGCTGCTCTTCACCACCACCACCACCACCACCACCACAGGGCTAAGAGTAGCGCCATCACAAGACAAATGTTACTGTAATCCAGAAGAAGCAGTATCTTCATTTTAGGGCCTTTATAAGTACTATGTAAAAAAGAGATCCTGTAGCTTAATGAACAGTGCATACACATGCATTTTTTGTTTGCATAGGGGAACAAAAAAATCAAATCATATTTTTGGATTCTGGAAACGATATAATATTTGTCTTTTTTTATTCAGGATTCTGCCATCAGAACCCACTTATTACTCCACCGTTCCAGAGGCTGCCGACGGACATCAGGCTGCAACGGATCCAAAACAGCCGTGCTGGATTCTGCATTGGCAACAACCTGAGCAAGTTAACCAAAGAGCTGTCGCCTTTTTTCAGGATTTCAACAGCCCACAACGTGCGAGGTTCAGGAGGCGCGGGCGGCCCCTGCGCTCTTCCCATCCGGCGCCGGACCCCCACCTTGATGGTAAAGCTGAGGATCTCGATGCCCATTCGCCCCACGTCGGGGGCTGCCACCTCCCGCACCAGCTTGGCAAACTGATCCCGGTCCTGGTAAATCTGCTCCACCGTCAGAGTACCTGGGCAGCGCAGGGCACAGACACGCCAAGCGTTACATTCGCTGCGTATTCTCGGAATAAGTGCAAAACCCGCTCTGTGGCCCTGAACAGAAGATCTAGTTCACTTTCCACTGGTTTTTAATTAAATATCTCTTTCTACCTGACGAGGCTAGATTGCCAAAATTCTTCAAAAGAAGCGAGGTGAAAAATGGAGAAAAGAACACCTGTATCACCCTCTCAACCACGAGGTAACGGTTTGTTAATCACGGCTTTAAGGCATCACCGTTTTGAAGGCGAAACATTCTCACACAAATGTAACAC
This sequence comes from Atractosteus spatula, assembly GCF_055471065.1. Taxonomy (NCBI): domain Eukaryota; kingdom Metazoa; phylum Chordata; class Actinopteri; order Semionotiformes; family Lepisosteidae; genus Atractosteus; species Atractosteus spatula. The sequence goes on along the minus strand of NC_142732.1, from coordinate 3,908,381 downwards.
GCATGGCATCACAACATGACGGGCTGAGCGATCTGCACACTCCGCCGAGCAGGAAACCACTTACCCAAGATGGAACGCAAGTGGCCCTCCAAGGTCTGCAAAACAACGTTTTTAATTTCCTGGACAGATTTTCCCAGAAACTGCTCACAGGCTACTGCCAGCAGTTCGTTTTCTGTCATTATTTTCACCTGCAAAATGAGATAAACGACAGATCAGGGGACGAACGCAAGACCAGCACACATGCCTAATTCTGGGAATACACTTTGACAGCCTTCTAAAGGCAAAAGCACAAATTTTCAAGTCATTACAGTTTAAAGAGGATTTTTAAGGAACATTATTAAAATCGTAACTTCATAAACTGTAAAGTACCCAAGCAAGGTATAGAAATCTCTATACCCTGTGATTTATTACAGAGGCTATCATGACAAAATTCTAGAAGTGCACCTGAACCAAATTCTTAAACATCTTTACTCATAATTTGTAACCAGTTTTTGGTTTAACAAAATGCTGCTTTTTGATCCCTTCTATTTTTTAAAAAACTAAGATCTTATGTAGTACTGATATGCAAAAAACAATACAATAACAAGTACTAACAAAGGCATCTGTGCTTTTCTGCAATGTGGACACAAGCCATTCTCAAACAAAGTGTGGAGGGCTGTTTGGACTTGGTACCAGTTCTCCTGCTGAGCCAGACATGTAAATCATGTCTACAGTCTGCAGCCAACGCAAAAAAAAAAGCAATTTGTTCCATTGAGGCAAAAACATCAGACGTTTCTTGCCATCACAGGCTTCGGAACAGCCGTAACCAAAAAACAGGATTCAGGTAAAGAACACAGGCTATGGTACAGACAGACTGCGGCATGATGTAATGGCCTTGAAAGAACATTCTGAATAAATCCAAAGTAAATTAAAACAGAAGGGGATGGGAGCTGAAAAATGTTTCATAACCAAGTGCACACTCGAGATCCTTGATGCAGTTTAATGTCATCCAGAGCTGTATTGCATCAGCTGCAAATGGTACTTGGCAAGGGAACTTCTCTGCTAGCACCTGAAACATCTCTGGCAAATTATTCTACATTCAAGCCAGCATAACCGTGTTTTGGGGAAACAAACTAATGTTTTGTTGTGAATTTACAGGGCCTTTTTCTTTAATGGAATCACAGATTTTCATTTCATTACTGGCTATAAAAAAAGAAGCCTCACGCACACGTATGTATATTTGAAAGCCTGGGTTTAACTTTCCATGTCTCCAGTCCCAAACCATGCAGCCTGAGCAAGCCTCCATCAGTACAACCTGACACCCAAGTGTGGGGCGTGCCTTACAGAGCCCTGTACGATACCCACTCATTCACTGCAGGATTTTTGCACAGTGACTTGTGTGATCTCCTGTTGACTGTGCCCCCTGTGCTCAGGGCTGCGTCCAGCCAGTTCTATTGAAGAGTCCGGATCTGAACCTGGGATCTCCCCAGCAGTAGCAACTCATCCAAACCACCCCCACCTACACACACACAGCATGTGGGCCTCCCGAGATCTGACAAGCTTTGAAAAATTCTTCTTCTTTAAACAGACTGTTCCTTTAGGGTCAATGGAGCACTGTCTTTCTAGAAACATTGCACATGGTTGAATTATCATCAGCACAAGTCAACAGTCACTTTAACCCTCTATATCCTGAATTTGTTTTTGTTGTGAAATAAAAGTAAAAAGTACTCAGAAATTGCAGGAATGTTTTCATCATTGTACAACAATATATACAGGTATCAGGACTTAGAAATCCCAACAGGGCTTATAATGATCACATCCATGTGGAGTATTCTGATGTCATTAGGTTGTAAAATGCAAGGTGTGCATATATGGTTTCATTAGATGCAATTATCCATTTTATGCATGTCAATTATGAACAAGATGCATTCATATAAATACAATTCAGATACAAGCAATGACTTAAAATTCAATGAAAAAATAATTGTGGTGAAGTTCAAAAAGGCAGTTTTTTTTCCTTCCTGCACAGGAAAGCTTTGCCGTGTGTGTACCTTGAATGTGGGTTTAGTTTTTTTAGTGGCACACAATGCATATTGGACTCTTTGGCAAACTGTTAACTCTGGGGCTAGCGACACCAGTGTGGTCCTCATTTCTGTAGTCTAATATCACTGCTCACTCAAAACCACCCCTTTCTCCTGCTTCCAAGTGGCAAAAAGCCCAGATCCAGAGCTCAAAGACTTTTTCTACTGACGGGGCTTTCCTGACCTGACGGACCATAAACGGCAAAGAAAAGCAATACCCATTGAATGGAAAATGACTAATTTGGCACCCATCTACATCAAGGGGAACAGAACCAAACCAAGCAATTATAGTTATAATTTTGATTATATACCACCCAAGCATCTATCCATTCTTTAACCGTATTTTCTAATAACGGGTCACAGGTGAGCCAGAGCCAATCCCAACAAGCAATGGGCGCAAGGCAGGGTACACCCTGGATAGGACAACAGTCCATAACACCAAACAGACTGACACGTCCACACACAATCACGCCAGCGCATATTTTCGCAGAAGCCAATAAACCTACCAGTATGTACTGAGACTGCAGGAGGAAACTGGAGCACCCAAAGGAAACCCACACAGACAGCACACCAGAAACTGAACCCAGAACTCCTGCTCTGGGAGGCAGCAATGCTAACCACTCTGCCACCATGCTACCCAATAAGATCCCAACAGAGTTATAACGAACCAAAGATTTGAACCAAGCTAATTATATGTATGGTAACAGTATTCCTACAGGATAGTCAACATGGGTTTAGAAAAAGTAGATCTTACTGAAGTGAGTTCTTTGAGTAAGCAACAGCAGCAATAGATAAACACAGAGTAAATGACATGGTAAATGTATATTTTTAGAAGGCCTTTAATAAAGTTTCACATAATCTAATTGTTAAACTGAAGGCTGAAAGCATCCAAGGCAATGCCTACAATCTTTTGAGATCTTCTTAATGGATAGAAAGCAAGAGCACAGCAGAGATAATGAATGGATGCTCAATTCGGGTCATGTCATTAGCGCAGAACCACAGAGATCTGCATTAAAAACCAGTGGTTGTCTTAATTTATACTGATGACAGTCTGCCGGTAGAGTCAGTAGGTTTCTCTCAATTTCGTTCTCCACTTCTGCAAAAAGACTTCGATAAAAGTCAGGACTGGGCAAACACTCGGCAGATGCCAGATAACGTTCACAAGAGCAAAGTGGCAAGTACAGGTAGCACCAACAAAACGTCAAATATAAGCAGGGATGCTTCAGAGCAACTCATGGACAAAAACGTGTTTATACTGACCAATTTCCTATCCAAGACCTTGCTTTCCTAGGATATAGGATCCTAGGATCCTATATATATCCTAGGATATAGAATTAAACCGTGTAATTTAAATTAAACTATGTCATGTTAATGGGGTTTTTCATTTTTGAGAATATAGTTCATTACAAAATAACCTTGCTGCTCTCGAATAGGTCCAGAGAAAACCCGTCAGGTAGTAGCTTAAAGAAATGCCCTACACTGACAGGCTGGAAGAACTGAATCTCTTTAGATTTGAACAGAGAAGACTACGAAGGGATTCAAAGGCATTCAACATGTCAACCCACTGGAGTTCAGAATCAGTGAACAAGTGGAAAGTACATTAAAAACTGGAAACAGGATCTTCTTTAAAAAAAAAAGCAGCTTCTGGGAGTATGGATCAAGCTATCCAGCCATGTTGCTGAAGCCAATGCCCTGGCTTCTTTAAAGAATCTGGATGAGATCACAGGATCAACAGGCGGCTAGAATAAATCCAAACAGCCTACTCTTGGTAGGAACTTTTTTTAGATTCTTGAACAGGTTGGCCAAAGCCTGCAATGGGAATTATCCGTTGTTCTCTGATCTGGAACAGTTTCCACAATCAAGTGGGCGACAAACTCCTACTTAGTGGCAGGCACTGTGTTCCAGCCCCAGTGGAACCGTGCTTAAGTTCTTTAGTTTCGGGTAGTGTAAGCAAAGAGCGTGCAAAAAAAAAAGTGAGTCAGCTATGCAATGAGCCGTAAAGGTACAGCATGAGAGGCTGAGTGCTGGTCTGGAAGACGTCAAGAGCGACGGACAACTGGTTGCTTTTTGAGAACAACAAAGTGCAATAATCAATATATACAGTATTACTGAGGTCTAAGCCACATCTCACACAGCACGATTTGCATACTCAGCAAGGAAATGTGTCACGGACACTGCATGAACATTACCAGAATAATGGCGGCAGCAAAGTGAAGCCTATCGGAGAAGCACGGGGTGCTTGTTGGGATGACACCCTGGATGGGACACGAGTCCATCACAATGCATCTGTATGCAAACTCTCACATGTTCATAGACACTAATCAATCTAACCATGAACCTTTGGAAGACAATGTAGGCTGGGATCAAACCCGGCAAGCAATTTCTAATTGCTATTTCCCCATGTCACTAATAATTAGTAACACTAATTGCTATGCCTCCATTCCACCCTGTTTTAAGACCCAAGTCTTGACAGGAAAAAGGTCAATAGCATAACATTCCTTCCAAGATTAGTCATTTTCCTTTAAGATTACTGAGGCATTATCCTCTCCACTTGTGATGAGTAAAGAGAACGGATTTCACATGGGAACAGAAGAACGCTCTTTTCCACTAACCTTTCACAATGATCTGCTTACAGCAGGCTTCTGTGTAACGAAAACTAATCTTATAAGTCTCATCTTTGTGAGAGACCGCCGTGTCTGAGCCTAGGGTGCGGCTGGTCCGCAGTCGATATCTGTAGACAGTAAAAGTCATGTCTCGGATGACTCAAATGAATCAAGCCTTATTACGTGGGTTTCAGAAAATGGGAGCTAAATGATCTGTTACAGGAAAAGAATCCCTTAACTGATGCCAAGAAAAAGCTATTTAGCTCAAAACCCATAACAGAATTTACAGGTTTACAGGATGAAAAATCCCTGTGCTTTTTTGCTGTTGCTTTTCTGACATTACTTTAGACATAATAAAACTGTTGTCTTGTTTATGCATGTTCAAGGTACTTCTGAGCAGCAGCATTTTAATAAAGCAACCAGCTTTAATTAAGCACCACACATCAGTGATGAAGCTGTCTTAAATTAGCAATAACGACACCTGACCAATTCCATATTGAAAATGATGACTTTTACTAATGTTGATGCTGTCAGCAGCGGGGTGTGTCTGAAAAACAGGAGCTTGGTTTCAAGGAAACAGCGTGATGGCTTTCTGTGGCAATATAGTGTTGACCAGTCAGCGATAAGTTACTGATCATACAAATGTGTCAAGTGCTTGTGGCATCCAGTCCTAATCAGGGACAAGATCCTGCGATTCCCTGCAGTTCTATTGCAGCAGATGACAACAAATGATGCCCACATTTATTCCAGAGGATACCAAGCAAAGCAATGATTCCAGTGAAGGAATTTCTGGAATTCTGTGATGCTGCAGTTGGCAAACGATCACTCCGGCCATAACTGGCATTGTTACACTGGCAGGCAAATGTGTCAACACCGGAAAATCGGCTCCGCAAATCTCAGATCAGCATGAAACGCTGCCCAGCAACACATCCTCTGGGGACATATGAAAGTGTCCAGTGAAGACAGCACATTACAGCTCCACACAATATCAGTGCTGCATTCAATCTGCTTGGGTTGGACTAACCATATGGGCCACAGATGTGAGCACCCCTGTTAATTGATCACCGTTATAATGTCCTTTCAACCCGGCAGTCTCTCACAGACCATCCCCCATGTCTCGGGAGGTCTTCCACATCGTCAAAACTGAAACATTAAACCGGCTCCTCACTTGGCTGTCTTTACATCCTCAAATACATGGCAACAAAAAAAAATAATCAAGAAACAGCTGCACATGGCTGCACGACGATGTGCACACGAGGGAACATGCTACAGACACATGGGGCATGCAAGTCCGTCAAGGAGCGCATTCTCTGCCAAACAGCCGAGGACAACCCTGCACAGGGGCTCCTCTGAGCAAACTGGACAGAAAATCAGTGGTGGCGAATTAGAGCTGGTGAGTGCAGGAGGACAGATTTCAGGTTACAAGCCATCTCACTCGTGTGTAATTCTTGTTTTTAGGGCAGGCACAAAAACTCTGATTCTCTAATGTTACTGTTTAATAATGCCTTCTACTTACCAGATTATGAGGAGAAATGATACAGACAGCATATGGGTTCTGCATTTCAGGAATCACCATAAATAGATTCCTTCATTTTTAGATTACACTGTATATTAAGAAATATTCTAAGTGTCTGAGGTATGAATCTTTAGCATGATTTATAAGAGTATAATAAAATGCCAGTATATTTCTATTTAAGTTCCTGTTATACGAATGCAATGAAAGTGGATGATAAAAGTTATGATGTTGCTGTTTAAATTCTAAGTAAGTGGGGGGATTGCAATGGGCTCTGCATCAATAAGCAGATGGTCTGGTATCATTTGCAGTGCATGGCTTGTAGGTGCTCATCACTTGAGGCATAATGATTTGGGACAGTCATACTGCAAAAACACAGAACATACCTACATTGCTTAAAAAAAAAAGTCAAACATTAAAAGAGCCAAAAAAGGCACCTACCTTCTGCTTGGGCTGAGCAAGGCAGTACACCTGTTTATGTTCTGCTTCAATTTTTTTGTCACATTCCAAGGCTGGGTCATTACAGGTAAGCAACCAATTGTAGCTTCCATTTAAGATTACAATTCCCCAACATATTTTATGGTTATTGGTACAGGGAGCTTCACACTTAACTTCCAAATGCACACGTTTTCTACTCTGTTGATGCTAAAGGCTTATTTTGTTAATGCTCGGCATAATGTAACCGAGGAGCTATCTGTGCAACAATCCTGCTGAGAAATGAAGACAATTGCTAGGTTGCTGAATTCAGCTCCGGATCCAGAGTGAAGCAGAACCTAAGTGGGTGGATTCTTTCCCAACTTCCAAGAACTTTGCTTCTCTAATTGGCACACTGTAAACCTTTGCGGACAGGCACAACCAGAGAACTGGCAACACACAACAGCAGCACGGAGAAGCACATCAGGATGCAGTAAAACGTTTCAAGGCTTCTTCAACAAAAACATTTCTTTTTCCAGTCTGGAGTACAGCTCCCGCAACACACAACAATATTCTGCACAGAAGGACCACGATATTATTAAAGGTCAATGATTCTCAGCAAAAATTGTGTTCGTTCTATTCAATAAAAAGCCCTACTGTCTAACTCACTGCAGGCATTTCCCAAATCGTTCTCGCACTCAAAAACTAGCATTTAAAAAAAAAAATCAGCAATGACAAAAGGGGCACATGGTTTAGATTCTAATGAAAAGCTCTCCTGCCATTCAGAAAAAAAACAGGTACTGCCATCTAGACTCTGAAGATGGAGGCTTCTAAAGCAAGGGTAAAGAAGGAGATAAGATAACTGCAGAGCAGATACCATGTTAAGACCATTTGGGATTTTCATTAAACTTTTGGGAGAATTATTGACCTTCTGCCACACAACGTCCACTGACTACTTCAGCTTCTATGGAAGCTGGCAAGAGGCTGGGCCTGAGGTAGCTGAAAAAGGCATTCCCAGAATGTGTGCATTTACCTGTGCCACACCAGTGACAGTAATAGCTACACCCTCGGCAGTCTCTACATCCTCACACTTGGGCTGCAGGGTCATTATCTCAAGGGTAATCCTGTGGAAAACGTAAAACATTTGCATCTTCCAAATAAAGCCAGAAGGAAAGAGAAAAACTTGCACTCCAAAGCCTTGGAGCCCAGTGCACTGTCAATGAGGAGGATGTCTTGCCACACCGACTCCATCTTCAACTCGCCTCAATCCGCAGGTTTGTAGCCCAGAAGCTTAAGCATCACCGACGCTGATGCATCTATAAACGATTCCCTTAGATGCCTTGCTATAAAATAAGTTGCCAATCAAGGCGCAATCCCTTTTGGTCTATTTTTAAGCATACATTACCACCTGCATTGCCAAAGCACATGGGGGGGTGATCAAGGCAGGAGTTGCAAAGCTCAAAAGCTGAAAAGACATTAGTGGCACCTTCCCAGCTGCAAAGGGGAGAGTATGGAAGAAAAAAAAAAAGCAGAAACAGTTAGCATCTTTCTCTTTCTTTGGTTCATTACCTGAGCGACCCCTGTCACATCCAAGGGGACACCCTCCGACGTTTCGATATTCTCGCAGCGACAGAGGATGGTCATAACCTCCAGAGTCACTCTATGCAGCAGGAAGTAGAATGAGGAAGCAGGACAGCAAATACACAGAGCCGTTATCAGAGACATTGAATGGGTTAGTTTCCAGTAAAAGGAACCAAAAAGCACCGGGAGAGATGCACCTCAGGTTCGAGCTATACTGCACTCAAGGTCTTTCGAACTGGCTGTCTCTTCCTGCACCAACAGACACGGAGAGTCCAGTCCTAGTTAAGAATTAATCTGCGGCTGCACGGGCAACATATTCACCCGTGAGGTTCCTGCAACTTGAAAGTTGCAAGGAAATATGCTCTATGGGGAGAAAAGAACTTTATACTTGCTCTACAGCAAGATTAGCAGATATCCTGAAAAGTTCAAGCAATCTCAATCTATCCTTTAAGCCTCACTAAAGATTTTCCTTTGAGTTCTGGTGTGGACTGCTAGGAGTCATGCAGAAACGAGCAGTTCAGGTGACTCAAATCACACCGCTGTTGCACACCAGTGATCTCACAAATCAAACCTGACAGTCTCTTTTCTATTCAGAGCTTGACCAGAGTTTCTCTTCAGTCAAACAGTTTGAAAGCAAGCTGCCTTTCCTTTTTTGAACTAAGGAAATGCTGTATACACTGTATGCCATTTCCTTGCTGTTAATCCCAAACTGGCTGCTGTCTATGCTACAAATATCTTAAACATTTGGGATCATCTTAAATTCCTAAAAATAACAATCCTGTTGTTACTGTAAACAGCAAATCAGATGAAAAACCAATTTCCTCACTGGGCCACATGGTTTGTCCTTTTACTGTAAACTGACCTCAAAGCAACGTAATTAGCCGCCAAAGAATTTTAGTTTGCATTTTTTTTTATTTGCGTTCAACTCTGAAGTTTTAAATTAAACATTTCCATTTTCAAAGCATCGTAACTGTTAACTCTGAGTGGGCATCGCTTAAATATTTAATATTCTATCTAACCTGTGTGATCTTTATTAAACATTCCTGATGTGAAAGACCGGAATTATTTTAATGGAACTGTTATTGAACAATTTTCTTCAGTAGATAATTGGCTGATGAAATTGAATATGCAAAAACAAACGCACAGGTCAGCCTTGTGAGTGGGTTTATTTATTGATTTCTTCTTTGTCTAACAGTGATTTAAATCGGGGAGACTTGAGAATATTGCAAGGATATTCCAATCATTTTAATTAGTTTCTGAAGGCAGTCTCTGCACTAGTATTATTCTCTTTGTACTGAGAGACAGCTTGACCTCACTCTTCAGACAATGGCCCCTCTGATTCAGGTGGAAGACGCACGATGAACAAAAAAAGAATCTCCATGCACAATGGCTGTTTTTTTAAACATATAATGACTCTTAGATTAAACTGCCTTTCCTAGGAGGTATTCTAATGCCAGAATAATTTAGGCGACAGCCTAAGAAGCTATAGTCATCCTTGCTGTTGTGGGCTTATTGCATTAGTGAACTGTGACATTAATGTACGACAGCCACAGTCAGACTGTAATGCGATTATACGGCCTATTATCAGAAGAGAAAAATACCCTTCGGAACCAGAGTTGTCAAACTGGCAAATCTCTTGGAGTAGTCTTTGGTGGCCAAGCAGTTACTAACACAGTGGTTAGTTCCAAGCAAACAAAGGGATGGCTCAAAGCATTAATGCCACGGATTCTCAATCTTTGATGACAAATTCCAAGGTTGATTTTCATTTGATCACAAATCCCTCAGTAGAGCAATATTAATGAATGGCACATGAGGTCGGAATTGAAAAACAACGCTAACACTTTAAACCATCATCCATTGCCATATCATCGCAGGCTCACTTACATGGATAAACTATTACCCATTGCCATGTCACCACAGGCTTTGCATGGTTGTGCCTGTTCTCTCGATATGTTTTTTTTTGTCCCCTAAGAGGAGAAATGTATTTCAAGAATATCCCAGTCCAAAACCTAAAGTATCCCAGAAAGAAAATAACATTTAAAAATGCTAAGTGAACATGGGGCCTACAAATCAGCATAATTATTCTTTTATCTTCAGATATGTCACATATAGTGTAAACCGTCAAGGCTCTCCCTAACAAATCATTTCTTCCCACTTCACTTCAGGAACAAGAACCCGGACTGACTGCACATCCTTGCCAACTTAACAGGATCTCCCAGTCCCTTGGTGCAATGCTTCCATTTTGTTTTTACAAAATTTAACTTTTTATTCTGAAGTGCACTGACACAAAAGCATTTTCATTCCCTCTTTAAATTGGGATTTCTGATTAGAGACCCCAGTGGCACGAACCTTTTAAGCCATCCGTCTACAGCTGACTCTGGGTCTACTTGCCAAGTGATCTAAGTTAAGAAGACGAGAGCGTGACAGTTCCCTCTGCCCCCAGGAGAGGCGCTGTGATCGCAGACTGCGCGAGGCGACAGTAATATGTTAGCATGACACCCGGCAAGCAGAGCGCATTAGTATTGCAAAGAGTTGAAAGGAAAAAAGTGTTTAGTTTCTAAAGGAATAACTGATTCACGATACCAGTGCACATATAATAGACCTCAAACCAATAAATGTGCTACATGAAAATGAAGGTTATTTTATATATTGGATTTCAAATAACTTCAAAAAAGTAAATATTCATGTACAGGCAGAAATATTCCTCAAGTACCTTTTCCCTTTGTGGGATAATTAAATATTGGCACCACTAAACACTAAATGATAGTGACCAGGGGATTCAAATATCAATTACCAATAAAATCAAATCAAAAAGTGCACAGTTGCTATGAGCAGGTGATAGTGCCTTCATTTAATGCCTGACATGCATTGATGCCGTTTTCCTTTAGTGTCATGAGCGGTTTTAGAAATTCTCTAAAGAATTTGTTGTGTTTTTTTTTTATTTACCACAGCCTACTGTTGTACTTCACTGCTACATTTATTATGAAATGTTGTTAATTCAAAACCTACGGGTGTGTCAATTTCTAAAGGAATTGATGTTTGGAGGCTCTAGAATTCTTGGTCATTCAAAGCTCATTTTAGCTTTAACCTCTCTCTCATACAAATAAAAGGAAATGCGCAAACCTTCACAAGATGGCAATTTTCTGCTTTTTTGCAAACTAAATGGTTCTACACTTGTGTGTCTCCGTTCCGGATTTTCTTCTTAATTTGCATTTTTTTAAGTTAAAAAAAGATACAAAGGCAGGCTTAAGAAATAACCTTTACTAATGAAGATGGCAAATTAGGAGAACAGGACTGTTCTAAAGCTGATATTCAAGGTGTGCTAATTGATATATAAAGGTCTAATTCTTCAGTCCTGGGGGGTGGGATCTTACCTTTGTGTGTCTGAAACAAACCACCAGGCCCAAGCCCAGCCCCCCACCATATACGTCTTCTCATCTGAGCCACAGCAGCCACCTGAAGAGGAAACAGAAGGGAGAAAGATATAAAAAGAGCCCAGATAAAGTTGGAAAGGCTTTCAAATCCAGTTTCACCTCTGTCATATTCACGAGCACTCAATGCCTGCGCTGGGTCCAGGACACCAGGACTGTCTGTCTCCACTTCATTCAGCGCCCTCCCCTTCGCTCCTGCCTCTGTGACTGTCACAGCTACAGCTCGGAGCCAAAGTCAGAGTCACCGGGGTCTATCAGCTACAAGAGGTGCAATCAGACCACATCCAAGTTCAGATCAAACAGCAGAGGAACATGCTGTGCGCCGGCTGGGCCATTCACACACTGCACTGAGAATGCCAACACGAAAGCTATGTGCTAATCATCTGTGAATGAGACGTGTCCCTTTATTAATACAATGTTGAAGGCATGCACCCTGGTGTGGGTGTGTGTCTGTGTCTGTGTGCACAGCGTTGGAGTGGCATCCCGCCCACAGTGTATCCTGCCTTGTTGCTTGCGGGGACCCCATATAGGATAAAGTGGTGAGAAAATGCATAGGTGGATGGATAGCGACGTGGTGCTTTTGTCTTCTCATACAAGTGTGTGAATTCTCCATTTAAAATAATCTGCTAAAATATGGTCAAAATATCTCTTTCTAAACATGAAAGAAACACATTAAAACACATGGCATTTACCAAGATGACTGCAATAAGGCTGGTATTTAAGAATAAAGGCAGGGCTGTGACAATTCTGCACACCTCAAACACGAAGGGGCTCAGTACATGACTAACATTACACTTGTAACTTGGCCACTGTTTGTATGTGCAATATTATTTTTCTCAAGCCGTGACAACATGAAAGACAACTACCTCCCACACCTGCGTCAACAATAAAAGGTCAGTTTCCAAAACTCCAGAAGTTACGGATCATGCTCAGACATGAAGACATGCACCCCGATTTAACAGAGGTCAATGCAAATGTGCAAAACCTTTGAAAACGGCTTAGAGCTACAGACCAAGCAGGTATACTTTGAAGGCTCTGGGCATTCCCAGAATAGCAGTAAACTCCTAGTTGAAGAGTCTTGATTTATGTATCCCATTGTGCTGCTGTGATTTAGAGATACTGGGCTGGGCACCATGAATGTCTGCACTATTGTGCAGACTGAAATGATCTGGCACAACTGTATATAGATTAAATTACAGGAAGTGGTCTTTATGGTTGGCTGTACATGGCACAGTACAGCACAGTAAATCAGCTGTCATTTCACCATCCCAACTCTGCATCGTTTACTATAGCACATCAGGTACCGGAAAAAAAATAACCACCTTCTGCACAACCACATTTGCTCGAGCTGGAATAAAATTGGTCTACAAGAAAATGCAGCACAAAAACTAGGTCACGAACAACATATAAATAGGGCACAAATCTGAATACAACCACAGGTTTCACGTTTCATCACAATCCAGAATGCCTGTGGGTGCACGACGGGAGAGGCATTAAGCCTGCAAGAGGAGATCGCTGCATTTCACACAGTTGGCAAAGCAGGAGTTTTACAACGGCTAGTGTCAACCAGCTGACAGGTGTATCGCCACACAGCAAACAGGCTAGTCTCAAAAAAAGAAGGACTCCTCTAACCCGCCCACCTCTGAGCCTCTCTTCTCTTCAGCACCGCACAGGCGGCACACACTCCCCTGCACTCACAGCTGCAGGGCCCCGGGCGGCCACTGGGGGCGCTGTGTTGAGCCCAGAGATACTGCCCCACACTCACAGCTACACACGCCCTGCAAGCCCTCGGGCGGCCACTGGGGGCGCTGTGTTGAGCCCAGAGACTGCCCCACACTCACAGCTACACACGCCTGCAAGCCCCCAGGCGGCCACTGGGAATGTGTTGAGCCCAGAGGGCCCAGGCGGATTATCCCACCCAGTCCTGGTGAGGAAGTAACAGTCACAGTAGGCTAGTAACATAACCCAAGCTACACCCTATGACCACAGAGCACACAACCTGCAAACAAAAACAGCAGGGTCCTCAAAAAAAGGTGAGTTTTTATTACTCAAGCCTTTGCCTTAATAACCAAATTTCAGCTAGACTACAACATCATTTGTGCTCTTTCAGTAAAGAAGATCTCCAGGATCTCCGGTTCCCCAAACATGCTGCTATAAAATGGGAGCTCTGACACACTGGACTCCACAGACTGCGAAACACTGACTAGGTTTGACTGTAACACTGCGGTCTTCCTCCCCCATCATTCGCATTCAGGGTTCATTTCCTTCTGGATACCCAGACACTCTCCTGTTGTCAGGCATGACAGAGACAACAATCCCAGTAAAACCATAAAACCCCTCTCCTGGAAAGGTATCCGTGCACAGAGCCCTGGAGATCAGCTCTAAATGCTCCCTGTGAAGCTAAACCCATTCCGCTTCACACTTGCCTGCTGTCATCTGTGCAAACCCTCCTCAGGTGTCGTGTCTGTTCATTCTAGAAAGGCAAAAACCTCATCAGAGGTGCATCCCACTTCAGGCTGTCACGGTATTTTTGGCTGTTTACGCAGCAGTGCCTTCAGGGTCCAGCTCAAGCAAGGTACTTGAACATGACAAATGAAAGCCTTCACTGCTGGCAGGAAAGCGAGATCTCCCATCCCAGGTCAGCCCCGCATTAGGATTAATTCCTCTGATGGAGGGAATCACTGAGTGAGGCAGACTGCGCAGAACAGCCACTGATGATAATCTGCTGCTGGCACAGGAAGTGCCAGGACAACGAGCGCTGGGAGATAGTCCTGCCCCTGGAGAAGTGTGACAATCTAACAGGAACAACAGGCAGAGTGCAATGGCCAACACTGCATGGACACATCTGGCAGCCAAATATCACAGGGGTTCTCTCCAACTGCTAATCCTGCAGATTAAGGATCCAAACCCCCTATAGTTATATTAAAGAGGTACAGTAGCAGAGCAAATTTTGTTGCCTAGTTCCGTTGATCAAATACTGGGCAAGGTCATAAGGGACCTTTATAACGGGCCAGATCTGCAACACTTTTGTAGTCTTTAAGGAGAAGCAAATGTAACAAACTACATTTCCCATAAAGCTGTGGGGGGGGATATAAAATGGTTTCATGGGGTCATCTCAGGATTTCAATGAGACGCATGATAGTTCTCTGGACATGAACAAGTGACTCATGTAGTATATGCAACACAAATATAGTTATTTAACCGATAGAAGGGTGTACATTTTTTACTTTTTAAAAAACATACATGTTAGCATTAATTGTTTTGAACTCTGTCAAAGATGCTAAGATTAACAGCTACACTATTCTGAATAAATTACCTTGATTAACACTCCTCAGGTGTGTGGTCCTTTCTCATGTTAGAGCCCGGCCGTGGAGATCAGCGTCCTTAACTGTCACATGTCCTACACTGACTTTCCAGACCCATGTAAAATATTTCATTCATTAAACACAGGCCTCAGTGAGGCCGCCATGACCCCAACCCAGATGGAATTCCAGGCATCTACAGACTGAAGTGGGAAGCTAAAAAAAGCTGCTTCCTGCACAGTGCCATCAACCCCAGCAACGCTGTTCAGGCTGGAGGAACTTGTGTGTAACAAAGAAGACGGAGGAAAGCCAGACCCACACCCCAAACCCACACACTCAACAAGAAGAGAGATTTTCATCCCTCTAATGTGGAGCTGTCCAGTGTCAGCTTAAACACATGAAGCCCCCACTGCAAAAAAAAAACCCGAACCTTTCGATTTCACTCAGCTGAAGCCCGACAAGTGCATTCGCTCCTGGAAAACTGGCTGAAGGGCCACACTACATCATAGTAAAAAAAAAAAAGCCCGTGACTTACAAAATTCTGACGTAGGCTGTTTTTTTTTTCTACAGGAAATAAACCACTTTTATCCATATCAAACACAGCCACACAGAAAGATCTGCAAGCTGTCAGATTCTTTTCCAATTGGTCCATCATGCACCAATATAGAGAAAACTTACTGCTCTAGTTTGTTAACTAAAGAGGTTCGTGTGTCTTGAGTCACTCTGGCGAAACAAGTCTGGGAACAGAATCATTGCGTCAGAGGTTCAAGGACCTGCTGAATTTTTTGAATGGTTTTGCCTTTTCCCTTCTTGTAAGTATTCTAAAAGAGAAGCACAGATGTGTCCAAGTGTTTCATGCCTGTTATGCAAACCGCAGTATGCAGAAGTGCCATGTGCCAGGAAACTAGTTCATTCCAAACCACGTGAATCTTTCACAAAGAGGAAACCGGGCTTTAAAAATGGAGATTGGCACTTTTTGAAGACCTGTTAAGTACAAGCCAAACACAAGATAGTGGGACCTAATCGTTTTCGTTATTTAAAAGGTATTTTACTAAATGTCTACAGCAGGCATGTTGATAAGCTTCAAGTATGGAAAACGCCCATGACCATTTCAGTACATACTGATGCTCCTAAATGAAAAATGCTCCACCTCCCAAATCCATTCTTATATGTACACACAGGTAAGGGAAGGAAAAGGCACAGATTGTTGTGGAAATAAACTCAGATGAGAAGTACCAGCAAAGACGTGTGTGCTCTGATTATTCAAAATAAACAGGCTGTGGACCCTGTAGATGGATTGAGCCCACAATGCTGACGTGATCCTTGCTGCATCAGGATTGAGCCAGAAGTGAAGTGGATTGAGCCAGCATAAGGAACTTTCACAATAACGGCTCGTGGAATTTGAAGAAACTGTAGCGTGTCTGGCCTCTACGCCAGTATTATCCACCCTTCTCTTACAGGAACAACTTACCACCGGGTGGTAACTCCCCACAATCTTGAGCCAACTGCATTTCAGCTATTTCATTCGAATTCTTCACCCTGTCTAGGCCATTGTGTCGATATATTTTTTTTTAGGCCAGAACAACAGGCCACCTCCAAACCCACTTCCTGCAGAAATATTTTCCTTGACAGGCCTCCTGCACCAGACAACTCCAGGCCAGGCAAGGCCAGGTTTCTGCAATGAGTCTGGGCTTCAAGGCTGCTCCTGCTGAGCTGCATTCACGCTGAAAAGGTGATACAGGGAAAAAAGGCCAACGTGCAGGTAATCCTTGCACATAGCGAAAGACTTTTGTAAACTCTAGAGCTGACTTACCACTCAGTCTCCTGATGTCTAAGTTCACGGCAGACTCACAGCAGAGGAAAAGGGGTTTCTGAAGCCTTCGACTGTGCAGTTGCACGAATCACAGAAACTGCAGAACTGTGGCTATGGGTGTACTTAAGCTTTATATTAAGATCGCTGTACTGCTCAAACTAAAGCGTATTTTGCTTTAGATAATGAAAAATGTTGCAATGGGACAAGTCACAGCAGAATACAGCCAATGTTAACTCTTAAGACTTCGTAAAAAAGCAGGAACAGAAAATGTCAAAGAATCGCAAGCAGTGGTTTCAATGAGCAGAAGACAGAAGACCTCACCTACTGCAGGACACCGAGCCCGCCCCCTGGAGTCGCCTGTTTTCGCTGTACACAAAAACAACACACGCCCTCCGTCCTCCGATGGAGGGCGATACCCCCACCTCGCAATCAACAGTCAGGACAGATCTGAACGGCCACTAACCGGACAAGAGCTACGAAACAGAATCCAGGGACTTTAAACCGTACTACAGTCTCGCCAGAGCCGAATAATACCATGTTTACCGAGTAAGAGGAGCTGCGACACCTCACCGACGCGTTAGTCCTGCTCGAGTCACGTGCTGCCCATTCACGACCGATTCCCTCTGTATTACACACTAAATACATCCACATTGAGCACATAAATACATCCACATTTACATTTAAAGTGCTGAACTTTATTTCTGTGAAAACAAAAACATAACATACGCAATAATCAAGGGGCTTTGCATTGTTTCGATGTCTTCCACGAATCTAATAATCAGAAATAATTACACCGTTACCATAGGTACAAATCCAGCTCCGTTTTATCTACTTTTAAAAAAAATAGGTTTCTTTAAACTTCTGTTCACAGCAGATGCACACTCGGTGTTCTCACTAAACTCGGCATTTGCGTTCGTACGCTCGGAAAAGCATTTAGCGTGTTTCCACGTATTATTTTTAAAGCCTATTGCTCAATCGAAGCGTTCGCAGGAAATAAGCGAGTCTACTTTTAAACATGCACACCAGATTCAAAATAAATCCAGATTAGTGCCGTACAACCCACCCCTTGCCGTCCACCCATAGCCCCCCAAACCAGGTTATGGTGATTCTCGCAGGATGCACTTTTTAAAGCATTTGGGGAGGAGGAAAAAGAAACAGCTGTAACTCCATAAAAAAAAACACCCGTTACTCACCTGAAACGACCAAAGCTTCATTGGGACCGACCGTATGGCAATTTCCCATTGTATACAACTGCTGGATTGATTTATTTTTTGTTTTAAATGACGGATTTCTCTTCTCTCTCGGTCCTGCGAGCCGAGCCCAGCTTCTACTACGACCGCCGCCAATAAACACGGCGAGCTCGAGCCTCTCCGCCTCCGCCCCAGTGACGTCACGCTCGGCAGCCCCGCAGCGCGCCCGAGTGCATCATGGGATTGTGGTTCCCGTAACAGAGGGGCGGGGCGAGTCGGGCTCTGCCGAATGATTCCCAAGAAAAGCGCACCGAAGCCCACAGACTCTTCTGCTCTTGTTTTTTTGTTCGTCTTTTTTTTTTTTGTCTTCGAACAGACGGCACCAAGAAAAAAATGTATGCATGTTGTAACTGCAAGACAGCACCTGTATATTAGGCCAGTTCATAGAGGGTAAAGGTCTGATCGATCGCTAATCGATTTGAGGAAATCGATTGCTAACACCCATCTGAAAAAAAAATCTAAAGTGCAGAAAAAAAGGTAAAGAACATTCCCGCTGTACAAATACCCTTCACGTCCATCAGGTTTTCTGACACAAAGAATTTTGCATTTTGATTCCTTTGTGTATACTGACATCTTGCGCTGAGAACAGGTCTGATACTAACCAGATGTTACTTTAAAACGTTGTGATGTTTAATGTGTGTAATCTGAAACCAAAGAGGACACAACAGACCCATTATTCCAACAGTCTGATTTCAAGAGCATTAAAACATTACAGCGATAACTGATCGAACTGTATACATGCAAATAAAAGACTAACGGAACCTAACGCTGCCCCTCAGTTTTATAGCGCCCCACAAAGAATGTGTCTTTTTAAAATTGTTTCTACATCTTTAGAAAAACCCCCACAAATGATTGAGCACTGAGTAGGTAGTTTTCCACAACCCCCCATAAAATATTTACTACTTCAACTAGCCTAGTTTGTCTTTATCTCCTGGAAAAAATAAATACTTTGAACTTTGAACGTAACCTCACCTCGCTGATCCGTAATAAGCAAGGGAAGAAAGCGCGCAAACGAGAAGGGGATATTCAGCCTAGCTCATCTGGGTGTTAGGTGCTTTTTTTGTCATTCTTTATACCAATGTATAAAGAATCACCTTCCTTTCATCCTGGAGACTCAGTTGTTGACTCAACCCAATCAGCTGTGGTAATAGCGTTACCCAACAGCACACCTCCTAAATACTAGTGTAGCTTTCTGGGTGAGCTAGCGTTCAGCGTTAACTGCCAGGCGGCCACATGCAGTGGTTGGAAAATGCAGGCAACGATGGAGGAAAGTCTGGACCGAGTGAAAGAAGAGCAGATTAAAAGGCCAACTTGGAGCCGGCAGATAGAGTTCACCCTTGCTGGTATAGGCTGTGCGGTGGGTCTCGGTAATGTCTGGAGATTCCCCTATTTGTGCTACAGGAGTGGTGGAGGTAAGCAGCTGGCTGTCGGTTAATAGACCCATCAAGCATCAGTCGTGTCCCGTTTCTAGTTCTTTTCTCTTTTCTCTTATTAAGAACAAAACATGTTTTGTTGTATTTTATGGTAAACATGACTTTGTTGACATGTTCTAAGACCCAGAAAGTCATGGACGTGCATTTACAACCGAGAACAGGAGCCAGGTCTTTTCACAAAGGGGGGTGGGAGCATGGAACAAACAACCCAGCCACGCGGTTGTAGCTGACAGCCTCGTTCCTTTCAGCGAATGGCTGGATGAGGTCCTTGGAGTAATTAACTTCTCATTATAAAAATGGGCTACGTACGGGGGCAAGTGGCCTTCTTCTGTTTGTAACTGCTCTAATGGCAAATACTGACAGAATGGTTTGAGAAAAATGTAAATTCAAGTGTAAAAAAGTGTCTTTTTTTATATATGACGTATGTGATAAGTGTCCCAACAGATGATTGAGAATTCTGCTAGCACAAAACCTGGGCTTGCAGAGAGGACCGCTGTTTCGGCCCTCTGGGGTCAGCATCTTAGCCTGCCTGAGTTCATAGTTCATGCACGGGGGAGGTCACAAGAAGCAAGAAGGCTGATCTCTAGGGACAGTGTTATACGTCAGCCATTAACACGGGGCCAGAAACAGGAAACTGATGAAAGAAAAGCGCTGAGGCCACGTTAGCCATTAATTCAGTTAAGACAACCCAATGTATCGATTAAGTTGTAAAGAGAAAGCTATTGGGATTTTTCTATTGGATGTCACACAGCACATGACCATTGTGCACTTTACCCAAAGGATTGTGGGAGGCTGGGTAGCTTGTTCCACTCCTATTGTTGAAGCCAATAGTCTGGTTTCTTTCAAATGAGACACTTATTCACTTATTTAACCACCAAACAGGCCAGATGGCCTCTTCTCATTTGTGAATGTTCTTATGTTTGGGTTGATGGCATTTCTTACCATGTGTGGTTGGATAAGAGGGACCAAGGATCCAATTGTGGAGAGACAGTCTACAGTAGCCCATCAGTGCTAGCATGCCAGCCTGTGGGAGGTGGCAGAAAACTGGAGCACCTTGGAAAACCCCTTGCAAACAGGACGAACGTGCAGACTCCCCACAGAAGGTACTCCAGGCCAAACCCAGGGTACAGGAACTGTGCGACAACTGTTAACTGCCAGACTACCACTGCTACCCAGCCAAGTACTACAGGACCATGAAGCGAACAAACTCCACTTTCTGTTCTGTGTCCTGTTGTCCTATGCAGGTGCTTTCCTGGTGCCTTACATCGTTATGCTAGTGGTCCTGGGGATCCCTCTGCTGTACATGGAGCTGGCCGTGGGCCAGTATCACAGATTGGGGCCTGTGCACGCCATGGCCAAAGTCTGCCCTTTGCTCAAAGGTACGCGTATTGAGAAGTATTAAGTATTATTATTGTTTTGCACGGTTACAGAATATTACTGTTATAGAATTATAACCATTTCTGTTAATAGGTTTGCAGTGCAACACCCCTTTTGGGCATGACGGGATCTTTATAATAGGCAGGACCAGGAAAACAATCATCCACAAGCTCCAAACCAAATGCACTTCTATTTTAAGTGCAGGAAATCAAAAACCAATCAAAATAAAATGGCCTAAACTTGAAACCTTCAAAGTCCCTCACTAGCAATATTGCTGTGCAACTCAGCTGCTTACTGGCCTCAAAACAAACTCTTCAAACTTTAGCCAGAAGCTATATCACCCTGCAATAAAGATTTGCAGATACCAGGATTGTTGTTGAAATATATACTGTAATGGGAGTCCTATCGCGGTCAGAAAATTGTGACAGCTACAGTATCTCGGAAAATAAAACCCTGAGCTTAATGCTGCCGCAGTGTTCATTTGTCAACTGAGGATCATGTATCATTTCAACACTTTGATAATGTGTAAATCATCCCAAAGTAACGCATTCTAAAACCACATAGACAACGCGAATGTCTTGAGAATTTGTAACACTGTGAAGTCGTATCTGAATGACTCACATAGCCAAACTGCACTCTTCCACTTACAATGTACAAATGTTGTGAAAACATATTCCCTTATATGTGGCCAAACTGCAGATATCCAGCACTGTTGATGAGCGCGGTGATGTGTTGTGTTAGCTAGGCTGTTGGAAGGCAATCACTATACAGAGCTTCCTCCTGAAGCCTCATTTCGAGATGATCTCTTTGTGTTATATGAACCCGGCTAAACACAACAAACCTGTGCTGTAACTCCTTTTCAGGGGCTGGCATGGCAACAGTGGCTATCTCCTTCATAATGTGCACCTACTACAACGTCATTATCACCTGGGCCCTGTACTACTTTTTTAGCTCCTTTCAGAGCCTCCTTCCTTGGGCAAACTGCAACAACACCTGGAACATCCCCGACAACTGCTCAGACCACGTGACCAGCAACTCCTCTTCCACTACCGCCAGCCAGCAGTTCTTTGAGTAAGAGGCCTTGGGTCGCCGTGACAACGACGCAGACACAGAGCAGCTGTGGAGTCAGCTGACTGGCCTGAGGCGCAGGAGCACGACAGCAGTGTGACTTAGGCTGTAGCTGAGCCCAGGGGACGTGCGCAGTAGCTTTGCTTGCAGCAGTCCAGTAGTGCTGTCCAGGTGCTACTGCATGACTAGGAAGCTTATGAGGGTTGCCTGACCGTGCTGGATCACAATTTCCTCATCAATATGAACCCTTTGAGTAGTGGTTCGTCCCCTGGGGGTGTGAGACATACCTTTAGAAGGTAAATCATCTAACACACAAATTAAGCACGGTCATGTTAAGTACAACTACTTTGTTTCACCAAACCCATGTATTTTATGGTAAATGTTAAAGTGTGCATTTTTCATGTATTCTTGATTTGACAGCAAAATTAAATGTATATGTATATATTTCTACCTAGTTATGGTATATCTTAGGTTTAAAGACCTGACCTGATTCAATGATTTTTGATCAGCAGTGCGAGGTTGCAGCTTCTCAACAGCAACAAAGGACCAGTAATGTCAACAGTGCATCATGGTTTTCCCAACAATCTGATGGCGTGCTCCTGAATTCTATGGTTGCTGTCCAGGGCATTCAAACATTTGAAGAGGTGCATTGAGTTTACACAGACCTCAGCTCTTGCGTATCTTCGCAGTTACAAAGTGCTGGAGAAGACAGCTGGGATTGAGGAGGCCGGCCAGCTACGCTGGGAGTTGTTCTGCCTGCTCATTTTGGCCTGGGTGCTCATCTACCTCTGTATCTTCAAAGGTGTCAAATCCACTGGGAAGGTAAGTGATGCCTGAAAAAAAGTGAACGTTCATTAATATTAGATAGTAATTTCCCGAAAGACAAAAAAAATGTCTTTAGACCAGAATGCATGTGGACTGTTTGCAAGGTTTTTATGTCCCATTTGTGGTGCTTTCTAGCTTGAAGCCAATGAAAATATATCTGATAGTGTGTGATGCTACTTATACAAAGAATGCAGCCCTCTGTTTTAAGGCAAGGGAGACATGTTTTACTCTGTGCAGGTGGTTTATTTTACAGCTCTTTTCCCATACTTGATCCTTCTGGCCTTGCTGATCAATAACGTGCAGCTGCCTGGAGCCATGGAGGGGATTAAATTCTTCATTATACCCGAGTGGGAAAAACTGGCATCAGTGGAGGTATGAGGAGTGAATGTTGGACTGTGTTGAACAAATCCAGTCTTCTGTTTTTCATCTGAATGCTTGTTTTCATTATAGATACACTAAAGCCCACATACAGTCTTTGAAAAATCTGTTTCCATGTGCAGGGCAAAGTTATTAGACAATTCTACCTTTTTTGCTACTTGTAATACGAAGGAAATGAAAATACAGTTGGATGGTGCAGTGGTTAGTATTGCTGCTTTGCAGGGCTGAATGCCTGGGTTCAATTCTGGACCTGGGCTGCTATCTGTGTGGTCTTTGTATGTCCTACTCATGTTCACGTGGAGTTCCTCCTACAGTCCAAAGAAATACTGGTAGCTTAATTGGCTTCTGGGAAAATTGGCCCTGGTGTGTGTGTCTGCCCTGCACAGAACTGGTGTCCAGTCCAGGATGTACCGTCTTGTGCCCATTGCTTGCTGGGATAGACTCCGACTCCCCCGTGACCCTGTGTTTGTTAAAATGGTTAGAAAATTGATGGGTGGGTGGAAAGGAGAGTTCTGTTATCAGACACAACCGGAGCTGTATAAGCTTAGAACTTTTGCAAAACCTTCATCCATTTCTCCAAATGCTGAATTATTATGAGCTCATAAATAATGATCTTGAATACAGTCTGTCATTAATAAGAGGTCTCTTCATTGGTCTTTAGTCAGTAGAAGATTGTATCACAGATATTTCATAACATGTTGTAATGCTCAGTAGTTTAGGTGTCAGGAATTGCAGTGCCTCAGTGTGGCTGCATGTCTCCCGGCAGGTTTGGATCAATGCGGCCGCCCAGATCTTCAATTCCATTGGAATCGCCTTCGGCTCCCTCATGGCCATGTCTAGCTACAACAACTTCAACAACAGTGTCTTGAAGTGAGAAAATCACTCGGACCAACTCTCTCTGTCTTGTTTTGTCTAAATTTTGTTTCGTAATTGTACTAGGTGCACCCTTTGTCTGTGGTGAGCTTCCAGGTAAGAGTGCTCTTCAGCTCCGATGAGGGATTTCAGACATGTTATTTCTTCTCTTCCTTAGAGACACGCTGGCCATCTCCATTACCAACTCGGCCACCAGTATCCTGGCCGGCTTTGTCATTTTCTCTGCGTTTGGCTACATGTCTCACCTAACACACACACCAGTCAGCAAAATAGCTGTGGATGGTGAGTCTGTATGGCAGAGGACAGGCCGCAGAGCTGAAATCATGTTGGCATTTTCTTTTTAAAACAGGCTCTTTGAGAAGAAAAGCAGAGAAAATTTAAACAACACTAACGGGACCGGAGGTTTATTGCTATTGAACAATAGTGTATGGAGAACAGAGCTTTAATGTACCTAACGATGTACAAGGAGGTCTTAGCCCAAACGACGACAAGAAATAAGTTAGAATATTTTGGGACCAGGGGTATTCTGGCACGAATGCTCCTTATCCACTATGTAAGGTCCTCCTGGGCACCTCTGGGTGTGCAGTGCTCTGAAGCTACTGGGGAGATATCTCATTCTGCCACTGGCTGACCCCGGAAGTAAAAGCTTCCCTTTCCAGGGTCAGCCAACCCAGCCCCTGGGTGTCTGCCCACCAAACACCAGGTGGCAGTGACGCAGCTGCTGCAGCACCTTAATATATGTTCATACTGTCACAACCCTGCGTGATCGAGCTCTGTAAGTGTCAGCGTGTGGCATTCCCCTCTCCTGTGTACTTGAAATAGAGGTTCAGCTAATTCAGCATTACAAGATATTACCAGTTTTACTACCTATTGTGTTCTACAAGTAACCCTTAAAAAGGAATTTCATAATAGCATTTGACATTGGTTTCATTTATGTAAATTAGAAGAATACCCACATTAAGGTGTCCTGCTTTCTTCATTTACCTTTATTATTAAGGGTATGTATAGTCTATACACTACAGAACAGATGAATATAGGTGATATATTCTGGTTTCTGGGCTGTAATGTTGAAATGTTTTATGCTATGTGATGTAGTTTTAGAACTAAACTGTAAGCATGTTTGAAAAGTCTATTATAATGTTCATTTAGAAAAAATGATCAAATGCTTTATGCAAATGTTGTTTTATAAGTCATCTCTGTGATTGACTATGTTTAGGGAAGAATTAAGTACTTTAGTCTTAGGTACCTAGGTACTTGCTGTTTGCAAAGGAAAAATAGGATGTCACTACGTTCACAGGGTCTTTCGCCTAAAGCTAATCAACAAATCAAAATGGTAGGGTATTTGACTGAAAAATTTACACAGATAACTCAGTTATTAGATCATGTATTCTAACTAGAGCAGCCGATTAAAAGCAAGTATCTATGTGTCTGATACTGCCCAACACAGATCCAAGAAACAGCTTTCTCCCACCTGAAATACTAGTGTTCCAACACTGAGTGTTGTGGTTACGTGTTCAGTGTTGATCAAATGTATTTCCTTGTTTCCTATTTGTCACAGGCCTACGTTACTATCAGACCTATGTCATGTACAATGAACATGCCGTGTTTGTGCACATTGTTAGACCTGGTGACATAGTTGTTGCATTTCTTGAAATATGGAAAGAACTGAGTCTCATCTATCATCTATCAGTTTTTAAATGAAACCATGTTTTCCTCTTTATGTATGTTTTTCAGGTCCAGGCCTCGTTTACGTGGTTTACCCACAAGCCTTCTTAACAATGCCTGTAGCTCCTCTTTGGGCAGTTCTGTTTTTCTTCATGCTGCTGTGCTTGGGGCTGGACAGTCAGGTATCTCCTATACAGTGTGCTGTCTGTCGCTCAGGCTGCAGTGCACTGTGCCTGTGTCTCACACTCAGAACAACCAGAGACTGTGCATTCACCTTTGTACTATCTAAAGCACAGCAATTAACTTTTCCCAGGATAGCCTAACTGTGTGGTCTTAGGTTTGGCTAGCAATCTTTGTTTTAGGGGCAACACAACAATGTCATGTTGATGATTATGGTCTGTGCTTTTCTGGTGATCAGATTATTATTCTGATGTGGTTGAACATTATTCAGCAACATGAAAATAAACCCTATCCCAGCAGGTTTAGCTTTCCCAAATACAGCACTGTGTTTGTTTTATAAACAGGGTCACAGGTTTTGGCAGCAAAATATGAAGAGAAGGCCAAGTGCATGGCAAAAAAATCTACTAACCAACAGAAGCGTCAGTGACAGTCGTTGAACAGTTTACTTCCAGTGCTGTAGCTCTAAAGCCGACCACTCAGAATTAATCCATAAAAGGTGGTTTGGGAATGCAAAGGAGCCATTTTGAAAAGATGGCCAGTGCTCTGTCGTCTGTTGTTTTGTAGTTTGCAATGGTGGAAGTGATGGTGACCAGCCTGATGGATGGCCTGGGGGGTCCCTTGTTAAAGTACTTCAGAAGGAAAGAGCTCCTCATCCTTGCGGTCTGCTCCACGGCTTTCCTCCTGGGAATTCCCCACGTCATGCAGGTGCGAGCTCGCCGGCCACGCCCACTCGCGCCGATCGCGAGCTTTCACACCGCGTCACGGTCCTCTGTGGTCAGAATTTCACTTCCCCTTGAGTTGGTGCTTGAAATGCAGGGGAACTGAAGCTCTGATCACAGCTTACCACATCATCGCTCCAGTCTTTACAACCCAAAAGGCTGCAATTTGAACGATTAATTATTTCTACCTCGCACAAAGGAATAATTAATTGTTAGCAGTCATACCATCCTATAAAAATTGGAACTGGCAACCCTTTGCAGCAAAGCAGGTGTGAGCCTGGCCAGCACCTGGATGGGAGACCTCCTGGGAAAGCTAAGGCTGCTGCTGGAAGAGGTGTTAGAGGGGCCAGTAGGGGGCGCTCACCCTGTGGTCTGTGTGGGACCTAATGCCCCAGAATAGTGACGGGGACACTGTACTGTAAAAAGGCGCCGTCCTTTGGATGAGATGTAAAACCAAGGTCCTGACTCTCTGTGGTCATTAAAATCCCAGGGTGTTTCTCACAAAGCGTCGGGATGTTAACCCAGGAGACCTGGCCAAATTTCCCCCGGCCTTTACCAGTCCTGGCCTCCTCCCCACTGAGAGCTGGTGTGTGGTGAGCATACTGGTGCATTATGGCTGCCTGTACAGGGGACTCCCAATTACCTGTAGAGCGCTTTGAGTGGACTGTCCAGAAAAGCGCTATTAAAATGTGAGAAATTATTTTTATTATAAATACCTGCATGCAGAACACAGCACATTCCCAGGCATGAAATTTTACAATAACACATTTTTTTTGACAGGGGGGCATTTATATTTTCCAGTTAATGGACCACTACACTGCCATAGTGTCTATCATGTTTCTTGCCTTTTTTGAAGTGGTTGCAATTTGCTGGATATATGGTAAGTACGCACGCCCACAAAGTGTTTGCATGAATGACAACGGTAATCTTGGCTTTTAGTTTAAGGATCGCCCTACATCAACAATTTCTAACTCTTGTAAACTATGACTATTTTTCTTATCTAAAAAAAATATTGACAACTTCCTAATGCAAGAAATGGCTAATAAAGTGATCTTATCTTTATCTACTATTGACTGGTTACATTTTTGATGGCAGAATAATAGCTCTAACCTATTTAATTTAACTTAACAAATGTTTGCCTTTCATTGTTCCAAAACCTTAATCTATAAATAGATGATTCCTAACTTTTAATAAAAACTCTTGATTTGAAGCTAATGTTTTTTTCTCTCTTTAAGGTGTCCTCAAATTCTATTTGTGATATTTGCATCAATGGACAGGGTCTATACAATACAGTGCTTAACTGTATTCATAGTTTTAACTGAATTTTAACTGATAGAACAGCGTTGCATATCTTTTTTATTCATTGCATTGTTTTTTTCTTGTTTTTTTTACACTCAAAAAGGAGTGAGACGTCTTTCCAGGAATGTAGAGGAGATGACTGGACACAAACCAAACTGGTTTTTCACTGGCTGTTGGACGGTTGTATCCCCTTTGCTGGTCACGGTATGTCAGGAAAATGGAAAGTGATAAAATTTCAGCCATGTACCCTATTTTCCCAGCAATCTTGGGTGTACCCTAAGTCCCCTGTGTGAACACGCGGAGCTGTTTAATTCATATCCCTGCAAGACCCCTTAAAGAGCGTGCTGGCTGAGATACCCTACATCAGACCTTGTTAGTGGATTGCCGATTTCTGATCTAATTTGCAGGGATGTCTTTTTTTAAAAAAAAAAACCTGGTTTGTTTAAGTTGTAGGTCAAACTCTGTGCTAGCATTCATCAGCAGCACAGGGAGATGTGAGATTCCTTGACCAGATGTTACAGTTTGATATAACACTATGCCCTCCCTCTGAGTTTTTTAATACTCAATAACCACTTTTTCACCTTTTATAAAACGGGAAACAGAGAAAAAAAATATGCCGGGCACGTTTCAACATCCAAATCTGTATTTTATTAGTGCAGAACATTTAGGTTAATTGCAAAAAACTACAGGGCGGCGTGGTGGCTTTGTCACAGCCCTGGGGTGCTATCTGTGGGGAGGTTGTATGTTCTCCCTAGATTCCCTCCAGTAGTCCATAAACATACTGGTTGGCTCATCAGCTTCTGGGAAAATTGGAAATTGGTGTGTTTGCGTCTGTGTGTGCCCTGCGATGGACTAGCGTCCCGTCCAGGCTGTACCCCACCTTGCGCCCACTGCTTGCCGGGATAGACTCTGGCTCCCCGGCCACCCTGAATTGGATGAAGTGGTAAGAAAACAGATGGATGGATGACAAACAAGAGTGGTTTTCCCCTGTTCGTCATCCCAGGTCATCCTGGTGTTTGCGGTCATTCAGTTCAAACCCGCCCGCTACACGGACTACGTCTACCCTGCCTGGGCCCAGGGGCTTGGCTGGGTTATCGCCATGGCTTCCATAATCTGGATCCCGCTGGGAGCGCTGCACACTCTCTGGATTCTCCCAGGCTCCTTCGCACAGGTACCACGGCTCCTTTGTGACACGCACGCGTTTCAGATCGAGCCCTTTCTAACGCCACAAGCTTGTCTCAGCTCAGCCCGGGAGGACTCATTGCCGGAAAGAATCCTCCGATCTCAAGAAGAACGTGCAGCATCTATTGAGCGTACTTCCTTTTAAAATATTTATCGAAGCAGATGGCAAGGAACAAGTATGTTCAGCATTCTACAGGACCAAATGCCTTTAAATTGATTATGCTTTTAACTAATTAAAAGCATGCAATATTACACACACGCTATATGAATTACCAGCAGCACACTTCAGAGACCTCTTTTTTTCAGAAATGCAAGAAACTTGCACCGAACCGCGTCCTCTCAGAGTCTTAGGGATGTATATCCAGTTATGTCCACAGGGTGGCGCTGCTGCATTATATTTGTTCACATCCTGAACTGATGACCATGAAACACCCATCAACGTACTGTACTTCCAATGCGAATCTTTGCCGATTTAGTTTTTCAATATCCACCTTTGTGAAATTGTGTTCCCTACTTTTCATTGCTCACCTTTGCTCATCTTTTACCTTTCTTCCTTAGCAGTGGCAAGAAAAGCCCCTCACAGCACGCACTCCTAAAAGGAGTGTTAAACCTTTGCAGGTTCTCTCCACATCAAGTCTCTTTCTCCGTCGCGTGTATCCCTGATCCTGTCATGCAGGAGTGCGGGGAAGTTAAGAGAATTGTATTTATCAAAAGAATGTTGCAGAAAATAGTACAAAGAAAACGTAAAGAGCGTTCTAATAAGATTGGAGATATTGATGGTATTTCCCAGTGACTGGTTATCTCTGGTCTGAATGCGCCCCCTTCTCTGTTTTGTCTCGCAGAGGTTACGGCAATCCCTTACCCCCTACGGCCTCGATAACCTTTCAAAGAGACCCCGTTATGGAGACAGCCAAGGGGGGCTGCGCCCAGACATTGCGATCGTCTCTGCTCCCTTCTGAGCAGCAGGCAAGTCTTCCATGCAGACCAGAGTCTGAGCCTTGCACTGCGGAGAGTATGGACTTGCTGTAACTAGTAAAAAATGCCTTGCCTCAAACATGTGGTTTTCTCAAATATTCTGAGGATGGATGTCTCTCTCAGTATATATAATGATTTGGGGGCAAAACATATCTGCAATGACAAAAAAGCGTCTGGGCTTGGGATCAACAGGTTCACCCCACCAAAAAAGCAAGATGTTAGCGAAGTGACACTGCCCATCTTGTCACAGCCTGGGTCTGGGTCTGAATAATTCCACTTCTGTGTTCCAGGAGAGCAGCTGGCTCTGAGGTTAAAAATCTGTGCTGGGTGGTGGTAGCCGGTCTGTACCGGCGCATGACAATGCATCACCACCGAGCTTTCTGGAATAAAAAACTCCCATCAGAAGGATGTGGTGTAAAAACCATGAATAAGAAAAAGACTCACTTTGCCTCAGATATGGCAGAAGTGTTCTGTCTTCTGTACTCGTCAGCAAATCACCATCACAATCACTCCTTTCACAGCAGTTAACAAAGAAACTTTATTGAGGCAGGCAGCACAAGTCATGCTTGTTACAGTAACTTTCACAGGTTTTTCATGTGAATAAGAAAGTTCCTTATGATATTGTGGGAATCAGGGTCATACTTTTTTTTCTGAATAATAGCCTATTCCACATAGTAATGGCATAGCTTTTTTCAAGACAGTAATAATCTATAACATTTCGTCATTCAATACGTGTCTGCCAAGAGAGAATTCGGGCTATCAGCTCAAACACTAAAAGACATTAAATAAATGCAGGGGGGGGAAACAAATTCTTTGAGAACCTGACAAGTCCAGTTAAAAACGCACCTACAGCCATGTTGTTTAACAGCACGTTTCCTATGAAGGCTTCTCTGAAATACATAGTTTTTAAAAGTAAAATGTAACTGGAAACTCGATAACAGGTATTATGCTCTAAGCGCAACTTGAATAAAAACGTTTGTGACGCTGTAGTAAATATTTATATTGCCGGGAAAGCAAGTAAACTGTTCCCCAAGACAGTGGTTTCTTTGAGTCTCTGAATATCAGGAAAAGCAGAGAGATTTCACTCCTACCTTATGCTGCTATAGCTCCCTCCAGCTCTATCATGACTTTATTATACAGGCACTTGGGAATACGACATATTTTAAAGAATGCGTACCACATTACACAGCGATATTCCCTGGTGCAAAACATAGTTAATTAAAAAGCCGTACGGAAAATACCCATCTAATTAGATATCGCTAATTGCGTGATCTACAGTCACGCAGGCCGACTCCCCAGACCCGCCCACCTATGGGCCAATCATCTTTAACAACGTCACAGTTCACGCACTCATGCGGATCGGTGCTGATTGGACGAGAGGCGTTTCCTACTTGTCTACCTGCGGATGGACAGCCCCCGTGTTCTAATCTCACCCGACCCTCGGCTGCGCTCAGCTAATAGCGCGCCGCCTGCTGGGGAAACCCGGTCACGGCCTTGTAAATTATCACAAATTTATACGCATATGTGGAATAGAAGTCTAGATTTGAGCTAACGATGTCTCAGGGAATGTGTCATTTCTAAATATATCAGATGCTTCGAAAAGACCCGATGTGGAATTTGCTGCTCTGCTGTTCAAACGTACTATTTTTAAAAATTAAAAAGATAAGAGAAATATGTGTTTAAATTAACTTACACTAACACTTAACTCTCTGAAGGAGATCAAATCAACGGACAGATCATACCACCACACTACACATACATACACATTTTAAAAAAGACGATCAAGTAACAGGCTTTTGCAAAGTGATTATTTGTAAAAACTCGTTTGTAACAGAAGCGGTTGAATTTGCCAGATTTTCACCCGAGCCCGGACAGATCAAATATTTTCGGATGATTTGACGATTATGTCCCAGACCTGTAAGAAAACAAAAGATGCCAGAAAACATTAACCTTGATCAGCCGTTCTAAAATCAATAACTTTATTTCAAAATGATTAAACTTTGAAGCTACAGAGTTGTTAATAATATATTGAGTATTTTAATTTTTATGAGTGATGGCAGAAAGAGCCTTAAAAGTCATTTTTATTCTACTTTTCAGAATGGAGTATTTACTTGTTTAACTCCATACTATAATATAGCGTTAGAAGCTGCACTCAAGGTGAGCAGTAGTGCTCATGGCTCTGGGGTCTAGATGTGTGATGAGAAGGGTGTGGGTTCGAATCCTTCACTCAGTGTGCTCCAGTGCATGCCCAGCCTCGTAAATGGGTCTTCAGCGTGTTGTTATGATGAGTACTTGATTTTGACTGAACTGGTAAGATGAAGTTTTATCGCTAAAAAGCTTCCATGGAAACAAACTAAATAAGCCCATAAATACCTCGACATGAGCAGGGGCACCAAGGGCGTAAACGACAGCTTGTGCAATATCGTCAACGTCAAGGCACTGCAAAGAGAGCATCTTCATTACGAGGACGGAAACGCAGAAATGTCTCTCCTCACCTAACGGGCTTGTTTACTCATTTTTTAGGAGAGATATTGCCTACAATTATGGGAAAGAGAAGCCTATGTCTTATCTCCAGACAGATGTGGTTTTGTGTTGGGGTTTTTTGTGCTGAATAATGAACTCTCCAGAAAAGGACTGGATATTTCAGTTATTTAAATGCTTTTTTTTTTTGCATAGTGTCATTTAAAAACACAACAAAAAGGATCATCTTTGTCTGACTCTGTTCTACTTGGGGGAAAAAAAAGCTTTGCACAAAAGAGAATCTGAGGAATATTCCCACACATTTCCCCAGTTCGCAGTCAGTGAAAGAGTCGCTTTCCACACAAGGGCACAGCAGACTCCACACAAGGAGAGAGAGGATAATGGCAGGATCCATGCCGTGCAGACTGGGCCACTGGAAATGAAGAACTCCTCAGATCAAGAAGCTTCAAACGAGGCGATCAGTCCAGGCTGGTGTTTCCACAGGTGTCTGGTTTTCCCAGCAGACACCTTGACCTATAGTGCAAGCATGAGCCAAGGTTCGATGGTTTACCTTGTTCTGGGAGTAAATCTTTCTTGCAATGTCCGGGTTGTCCTTGTAGGTCTTATACAGCAAGTCAGTCACCACCAGTCCAGGGGAGATGGCCTAGGAATGAGACAACCCAATATTAGATGTTAGGGACGAGAGGGGGCTGATGTCACCAAGGGGGTCACCAGGTGTCGGGGGCTGTATGGATAGTAAGTTGCATCGAGGGGCCAGCGACACCCCAGTGCTCATGCAGTTTAACGCCTTCTCCTCCGTGTTTCCTGCCCTGATCAGTTCCTCTTAGCACAGAGGCCGAGCAATTACCACACCATTCAGGAGTGATGTGCTCCTTGTCTGTGGCGTAAAGAGGCACACCAGGTGAGCCTCCTGTTTTCTCGAGAATGATGCTGCAGGTGTTTCCCTCTGTGTCATTCAGGGGTTGCTATCTGAGCTCCAATGGGGTGCATGTGGTTGGTGTTGTATAATGTGCCCTGGGTGTTGGGGAAACAGTGTTAACTAGAAAATAAAAAGTGTACTTAAATAATACTAGTGTCATCCGGTGGTCGGTGCGTGATTTGGTGATTCTGGAAGCTCAATAGAACCTGCGGCAAGGGAAAGCTTGATAACTGCTAGGTGGTGGGGTCGTTTACAAAGTTGATCTGTGTCTCTGATGTTCTCACGTGCCTCTCTGATGCTCCCCGAGAGGGCGAAGGAGCGACCCCACGGGGGAGGCCGGTTCACCGTCACTCGGATGCTGGCCTTCTCCTGCTTGAGCTCCATCCTGGTGCCTTCGGTCAGGGCCGTCACTGCGTACTTGGTAGCGCTGTAGAAATGGGCTGACGCAGTGGGGGAAGGCATGTGTCCTAGAACACTGAGGGCCAAGAGAAGAAAAACGAAGAGTTCAAGGCTCCGGCTTCACTCCAGCGCCTGGTTTTCGAGAGCTGGGAGAGGCCAGCCTTGGCAGATGGCAGCTGTCGCCTGCTCGCCCCAGATCACGCTTTTCCAACACAACCGCAGTTTGTAATAGGAAGGTGTAAGACTTTCAGATGATCACAACGATTATGGAAAGATGATGGCCATTTTCTTAATCAATTCCGACTTGGATATTTTATTTATGTCTTGAGGGGTTTAGGGGTTGAATCGCTTGTTCCGAATGGATACGGATATATCTGAAACTGGCCGAATGCTTTCCGCATCGAATAAGACAGGCTACAAATGAGCTACTGTATGATACTTTCCTCCAAACAGTCCTTGCTTCTAGTAAGGGCCGACTCATTTTCTGGGATTTCCTCTATAGTATGGACAGTGATCTCACAACTCCTTTCTGTAGTACAGAAAATGCCAAAAATGAAATTTAAGAAAGGTGTCGCTAGATACACGCCTAAAACGACCATCAAATGTACATAAAAAATTCATCACTCCACATAAGATGAAAGTAAACCTAAACCAAATAGTTTAAAAACATTTAGACTTAAATGGAAAACCGTGTTTGTTTTTTAAAAGTAAATTATGATACGGTTACAGATGTTTCAGACTGCAGGCACTTTCACAGATGTTGTCAATACCCCACGAGATAGAAATAAATGTCCACACCCACACAAACCACAGAGACTGATGAAGAGCTCTAGTCGCAATACTTTGAAGGATTAGAAATAAATCTAATACGATTTGCAAAAAAAAACACGATTTGCAAAATTCACAGAACAAGTGAGCTATAACGAGAACCCGTACAATTTGTATTAATTCCGATTAATTTCAGATTTAGAAATATGCGCTGATTCCAGCAGTCAGACAAACATTCAACTTACTGAATACCGTAGTTCGCGGTCATGCAGCAATGGCAAGTTTTAACCAAAGGTTTTCCCTCCTCATTTAATACATTTAATACAAATACCACCGGTATCGATATCGAACAATAAAAGCAAATATAGCTCTTTAAGTTTACTGGGTAGTGCTCACAAATAAATTGCATTAATAGCGTCCAATAGAGGGAGATGAAAGACATATTCAAGAGATGTTTAATGTAATAGCTGTGGCCTGACGCTAGTATTGAGGCAGCTGGACAGAGCAGGCCAGGGTTCTCCCGTAACAGCGAGGACTTGGAAAGAAGGAAAAACTGCAGACGCCGGAAAAACGGTGTTTCGTCATACCCACCATGATTTATACTCTGCCGGACGCAAGACAGAGTTATTCTTTCCCTCTCGTTTTTTTTTTAATGTCAGTGAACACTCAAACACCGTTCTGGACACGTTTTTTTTTCAATTCTGATTATATTAATAAATTATCAGATAATTACCAGAGGCTAATTCAATGGACCCAAGCACAATGGGAATCATGCAGAAGGACAGACCACACACATTTATATCAAGTGGGTAGGCTCCACAGCCGAAACGTTGTGTTTCTTTTGTTCTCTTTTCAGCATAGAATAAACCTTTCCTTGTTCCTTTACATTTATATCAGCTTAAATCCAGTTGCCGGTACTGCGTACTAGATAGAAGACCAAACTATAACCCACATTTATTGTGATGCTATATTAATAAGACCCATCACATGAACCCGATACGTTAGGCGGTTATTTAAGGATGACGAAAATATTTGTTCCAGTCCAAACAGCAGCTACAAGAGCAGTATTATATCAAGAACAACTTTCATATAAAATGAATATTCCTCTGCTGGAGCAACGGACACGTTTCTTAGCCAAGTAGGCTCTTGAGTATCACAATTTTTAACACATAACGCTGAAAATAAATCGGGCCTCTTCACTCGTCCTTCACTTCACTTCAGTCCTTGCTGGAGAAAATGTGACGTCTGTCTCTGGCAGCCTAGTGCACGTCATCGCCATGATCAAGGATTAAACATTTCGAAATCCGATCCTTTTTCCTAAAGGGAGGCGAACAAGAAACAGAATTGTCTTTTTTCCCCCCTCTGGTGGAGCAAAAGCAGCAGGTGCCTTCTTTTACTCTCTTTCACTTTAGAGAATAATTTTGTTTTCAGAGACTGAAACGTTAAAAGAAAAAGAGACTCACAGATCAAATCTGATTGGCACTGCGGATTCGTGAACTTCTGGCGAGATCACGCTTGAAGTACAAGATAATTTCACGTACTGTCCGGGTAACCGCACAACAGTGAACACGCACACATCACAGTCACTGATTTCGCACACAACGTATTTTAGTGTGTACTTATCTGTCCCTGAGAAAGCGCTCCAGGTTTCTGTGAAAGTTTCCGATCCCATGTTATTGCAGGTCTTTCGATGAGGCTACCGAAAGTCACCTCCGCTGAAGTTACTTCTGTTCACGCTTGGATCTCGTAAACTACTCAGGCACCTGGCTCTGGAGTTAATTCCCTTTTTTTCCCCCTCTGGTAAATATTCATTCCAGTTAGAAACTCCAGGTACTGAAGGTCAAATGGGTCAATCCAGACTAGTGCGGAGCCCAGCTCTTGTCTTTGGGCTGGAGGTCTCGGTTCCAGTTCTTCCAGAGATCATCTGAACTAAATGGACCCGTGAAAACCGGCTTCTAGAGGGGGTTAAAATGATCTTGGGCTACTCTCGGAATAGAAATCTCGAAAAGACGGATCACGACGACAGAAAGAAAGGACAGGCGCTACAACGAGGCAATAAAAAAAAATTTATTGGGAATAACTATCATTACAATCCACACGCCAACGAAGAGTAGTACTTTTAATCATACACGTGCCCACGCCTGGGTTAGAAACGGCGTCTGAAACCAGACGTTAGTGTTTTGTTTTAGACGAAACGGAGCCAAAGTGCAAACCGGTTTGTCTTATCACAAGGGCGATCTGCCGAGGTTGTCTTGATATAAAATATTTGGTTAAGACGCGTTCCCCCCCCATCTTTTATTAACAGCTAAGGGGAATGTGACCGTCATAGGAATCCGTCATATCTGTTGTACTGGTGACTGGAAAGGCCCTGTTGTAGCGATTATGGTCTGTTAAAAAAATACTAGT
The DNA here is from genome assembly GCF_055471065.1 of Atractosteus spatula. Classification (NCBI taxonomy): domain Eukaryota; kingdom Metazoa; phylum Chordata; class Actinopteri; order Semionotiformes; family Lepisosteidae; genus Atractosteus; species Atractosteus spatula. The sequence continues at coordinate 3,871,467 of NC_142732.1, read as the reverse complement.
GGATTAAACCCCTATCACTAATGTAAGAATAAGATCTAGCTACAATCGATGCTCTGATGTTCAGCAAAAAAAAAACAAAATAATTGTGAATACGAATCAGAATCTGTTTGTATTTTTTTTAAAAACAAATGTGCAGTAGGTCCTAAAACACGGAAAAAGGGAAGAGAAAAACTAGCATCTGTACTTGACGGTATGATTTTCACTGTAATGATGACCGTGCATAACCTCTTGCGGTAGGAGTAACACCAATTTTTGTTTTTTAAAGGACGAAAAATACACCAACACTGACATATTTTATTCCTGCAGCATTCTGAATCATACTGCACTGTTACATCCTTTTCAAACCAGCGAGGGTCTGTTTCCCAGTAGGCAAAGACAACCAGTTTCTGCGTCTCCCAGCTTGATCCTTCCATCCTGTTAAACTAGATTTGTCCAGCAGAGGTCGCTCGGGAGTAACCTAGACTGCCGGGTCTGTCTGCTGTGCCAGCTGCTCCCTCTTCGGTTGCTATGACACCTGCTCTACAGGCCTCAACTGAATGTCTCCGATCTAGACTCGGGGCGAGAGAAGAGAAAGACAAAAAAGAAGGAGGGGCTTTTATTTTTTCACCCGAGAAAGATAAAGAACGATAAAAAAAATATTTAAAAAATGTATCACTGCAATCTGCATGGTGGTACTGTACGTCTCACCGCAGAAGTGGAGTACTACATTTTCGGATATAGTATGTGGATACTCTGAGCCCCAAACCACGAACTAGTGAGATATGGAGGGTTTGGAGACACCTGCAGTATAGAAACTGTTACCTGCAGTAAGATGTTGTCGTAAGGAAGTAACCTGTTTAAAAGCTGACCACTGTAAATCTGTGTACCATCCTTCCAAATAAATAAGGCTTCTGAAGGACACTTAGAAATAAAATAGATTTCTTTACACCTCTCTACTGTATTTGCAATGATACCGCTGTTTCACCATACTGTACTTCAGTCTCAATTTACTATGGTGTACCACAGTAAACTTCATTAAGGAACTGCACTCTTGGTGGTGTCAAAGCAGAAATACATAGTTCGTTTCAGGCTTTTAAAAACTACAGAAATCTGGGAAGAGGGAAGAATTTTAGAAAAGAGTGAGAAACTGTACATACCTGCACGTGAGGAGGGGTGCTAAGGACAAACGTAATGGCACTGGCTATATCTTCTGCTTTTAGACACTGAGGAGGAAAAACAAAATATGGAGAATCCCGAATCCCCAGCAGATCACAAGCTCCAATGCTTTCCCTTTGAAAAACCTCCCGGTCTCTGTGGGAACAGAGGTAACGGAATCTCTGGAGTGGGCTTCACCATGACCTTTGACCCCCGGTTAACATCATTGGCAAAGAAGACTTGGAAATCAGCACAGGACACTTATTGGAAGGGGATGCAATGTTTCAACTGGGACCGTGAAGGTGATCTGTCCTGCACTCCATCAGTCGTCTTCAGGAGCAGGAGCAGGGATGGGCTGGTAAAGGGGACGAGTACTTGAAAGAATTCAAAACAGGCCTCGGGAGTAAAGAAAACTAAGCCTGGTGATGCAAACGTCAGCTGCTATGTGCGCAAGAGTTATTGCCAGACAGGTGCTGACCTGAACACCTCATTTTGCAAAAGCTGCAAATACATTGTAAATCTAAATGTAGGAAAATTTGTGTTCAACTGAAGCCATTTTTTACAGAATAAATGTTCTGAGTCACATTTGTGACCCCGCCACCCACCCACACCAAAGATTCATTCAATTGTATGCCAAGTTTCTATCCTGTGGTGACTTTCTGAAAGCAGCTTTGGTCCTACCTCAAAGCCAGGTCTAAATGCATGCTTTTGGTAATCATGCGCTGGGTTGAATTATTGCTCTGAATATACAAAATAAACAGGACTCTTAAGAAATGCAAGAGAACAATCGCTCTTTCTTCTAATTTAAAAAACAGTATTAAAACTGCTTGAAAAAAATAAGGACAGGATCAACAACTAAGCACATGAATGCAACAAATAATACTGTAATTCTGTGAATCTGCATTGCGGTTTTCTTAAATCAGCCTGTTTCTTTTAGCCTGTGTAGCAGTGTTGTTAGGCCAGTCCATCTGTATTTAATTTCTCTCACGCCTTGCAGTTTGCGGATATTGTGGTTCACTAAGACACAGCTGTTTTAGTCACTGATTCATTGCATTGAGCACACATTCTAGTAAAAATCAAGAAATACTCCACCACCCAAAAACGGGGTCATTTTGTAGTAAATTGTAGTAGTTTTAAATACTATAGGGCTACTCTGGCATGTCGCTGAAGCATGTTGGCCTCTTTCAGGAATCTGGATGACTTAGCTATCAAACTAAATAGACTGGCTGTATGGCCTCTTCTCATTTGTAAGCCTTCTTGTTCTCTTAAACTTATGCTAGATGATGCACCTCTTAACGAAGCCTAATGCAAAGCTGCTTTTTCCCTACAGCTTTGCACTGTGGCAGATGAATGGTTATTTCGGCTTTTCTGTCCAAGATCCAGACACAAGGGAAATACAGCTTTGCAAGGAAAGGCAGTCTCACCTTTATGCTTTCATATGTTGCAGCAGCCTTTTCTGGGTCGCTGTTGTGAAGCCGGAAGGCGAATTCCGTTTCCACTAGGCCGGGAGATATACACTGTAAGAAAAGTGAGAATCGATAGGGCACACGAGGAAGAAAAGTCAATCAAACACGTGCTTCTGAACGCATTACCTCCGGGGCTCAGCCCCGGGGCTGTATAGGTACAAAATTATTTACATAAAATAAAGCATGCAGAGCAGTCCCTGCAGTACCTTTGTGAAACACTTACCAGCATCTTACACATCTTTGTGATGTACTGTATGCAGCTTTTGAGGCAACATGTCAAACAAGAGAAAATACACAAAGCCGTATGGGCATGGACTTTGTGTTGGAAAACAACCCATGGCTCAACACTGACCTAAAACAAAATTACCTTTTTTGTTCTGTCACATGCAGAGTCACAGATTCCGTTTAAAACTGAGAACAGGGAAAATGTCTTTACACAAAGAGCGGCAGGAGTATGTAACATGCTGCCCAGCCATGTTGTTGAAGCTGCCAATTCATCATGATAACTAGCGTCTAAAGACCCAAGAAACTAGATGGGCCACATGGCCTCTTCTCTTGTTTGTAATCTGTCTTATATTAACAGGCCTTTCTGGTGTTCTGATACCGAACAAGCAGCTCAACAAGTGCAACTGGTTGTGTTGTTTAATACACACCACAGGTTAGGGTGTGATGTGTGTCTTACCGTGGCCTTTATGTGGGTTTTGGCTTCTCGCAGTTCCTGTCGCAGGCCTTCGGTCAGCGCGGTCACTGCGTACTTAGTTGCGGAGTAGAAATGCACCCCAGAGGCCGGCAGCACCCGGTGTCCACTCATGCTGAAGGCAAGGCAAGCACAGGCAGAGGGCAGCGGGGCAAGAGTTAGAAACTACCACGACACCACTGTCACAAAGCTAAGACAAAAAAAAAGATTAAATAAAAAGTATATATACATACCAACACTACAGGACGGGTAATCAATGTGTCAATGGAAATTATCCGTGACTTATGGGATGATAAGTAGATTGACGAAAGGCAAAAATCAATCACAAAACAGAAATTTTAAAGTGGGGAAAAAAATCAGGGAGCGGGTGGGGACAGGGGTGGGGGGGTTGTCGTATCGTCCTCTCCACGACGGGAACGGTTTCCATTTTGTCGGATTTAATTTTTAACACGCCTCCTCTCTCTCTCTGTCCCCCGGGTTGCCTGGCATTGTGTTTGTCCTTATTGATCATTAGTGCCGAGATTTTCCATGCACATCACTGCACTCAGGGTTAGCTTAAGAAATGACAAGAGGTCAAGGTCCTAGAAACAAGATGATGCCAAACATGCAGCCTGGCTAGAAAGTACAGACATGTTAGTGAAATGAACTCTGATGCTTCATTTGACATGCTTTACAGATGCACGTACAGTGAAAACACCGACGATCATATGTGCAATTAGCATTTGCTTTATAATAAGTATGGTCACAGAGCTAGGTTCACAGAAACAAATGGATGATTATAGAAGCATTAAAGTACATAAGTAATACATATCCACACATAATTTGCACATATCTGCAAAAACATACACACACATATTCGGAATGAATTTTAATTCGTGACTGCATGCTCGTAAAAGATAACATAACCCTGAAATTAGTTCATTGAGAGATAAATACACATACACACATAGTCACTCAGATCTGATAAAGCCAGATTTGCGACAGCACAGGGTGAAATACCCGCACGCCATATCTGATTACTGTGGGCATCACTTACTTAGATCTCATGATACTCAGTACAGAACAACCCATTCCACTGTCTATTATTGTGTAAGAACATAAAGGGAAACTGTCTGCACAACCCACAAGACGCCAATATGAACTAAAGTAAAATACTTTGCTGGGTAATCTTGCCTGTGGGAGCGCTCACCTAACTAAACCAGTACCCCCAGCCGCAGAGCCAGCATGAGAGTGTAGGGTTGCAATTCATCCCGTGACATTCTGAAGAAACTGCGATCTGTGAGAAATTGTGACATAAACAAGGGTTTGCTATAACCTTTGGAGAGAAACTCTGGAAGGGAAAGCTAAATTAAGTCTAATGGACCCACATAATTATATCACTCCATTTCAAGAATGTGCTTTGATTAAAAACTGCATTTATAGTACAGGGATGAATGCCTGAAAGACAATAGATCCCTGTAAGAAAGATTAAAAGAGCATTCTGAGTAACTACAATTTGGGGAGTTGGAATTTGCTTTTATGACACTGCAAGTACAGCAGAAAACTGATCCCCACTCTAATTAGCCCCAGATTCAAATGTTTGTTTTGGTCAAATTTTTGTTGCAAAACTTTAGTGTTCTCAATAGGACACTAAAAAGCATCAGTAGAGAAAAAATGAGCCCAATAATACCAGTACAATTATTTGGATTGGTAGCTATTGCAAAGCATGGAAAACAATGATCTGCATTTCATTCCGCATTCGTTTTCTCGTAACCTTTGGCCTGCAGGTGCTATATCTTATTAAAGCATTACCACTTTATCCCCTGTCCATTCTTCCTCACCCATGGGATGAGCTGCTGCAGATGTAAACGACTCCTACATCATGCTATGGCTACACAGTGCTCATGAATCAGAATGTTTACCCCCCCCATTAAACCTTACCAAGATGTGCTTTATTTCACTGCAGCTCATATACGACCTTGTACTCTGGACGGATCCGGTTTTACGACAGCTCTAATTAGTGTGGTTGATCAGCGTTCTATCGCGTCACAATTCTTACAATTCATTATTCAAAAGCATTGTGTGGTACATGGATCTGGATTAAGAGGATACTGCTGGATTCTGGGATATCAGCATTGCCACCTTGCAAACATCAAACGCACACATATACAAATCTGCACTCTCTCCTCAACAGACAGGTGAAAGGAAGCTCAATGTGCCGGAAATCAAGACCGAATTACTTTCATGAATCATGGCTTCAGCTTTGTATATGGAACGATATTGCGTTCTGATCTCTGACTGGCTTTTATTTCATTAGTGCGCCACTCACAATCACAGACAGATTATTCAGGCCAGCGACTGCAGCACAGGGAGGAAGAATAAAAGTGAATTTTCAAAACATCAACAATAAAGATACTGAAAGGCACCTATCTGGAATTTGTGAGGCCGAGGAAAAAGAGTGAAGGGTTGCTGGTGGGTTGTGTTCTGCCAGGCATGGGTGTCTGACAGAGTCTTGTTAATATGAAACTCTTTTGCTGCCATCTCTAGATTCAAATTGCAGATGTCCCCCTCCCCCAGCTCACACTTTGACACAGCAGAAACATCTGGCACGAGCTGACAAGCCCCTTGATGGACAGAAACACGTCACATGCACTGGAGGCACTCAGGAAGCCATGCAGATGAGCCTACAGCCTGGGCGTCCCTACCTGTTAATGTTGATAATATGCCCATCGTCCACATTCCTTTCCTTCATGGATTGGTAGGCTTCCCTGGTACAGATGGACAAGGCAAGGACGTTAACCTAAAAGATATATTTAAAAATATAATCAATCTAGAAAAAAAACAGTCTGCGCCATTCCTCCCCCCCCAGCTTTATTGACACAATCACGTGCTGAATACAGAAGAGAGAAAACGCTGGCTCGAGTCCAGGATTTTCCAGCCTGGTCAAAAGCACCACATCGAAAGGGAAAACAGAGCCCCTCTGCTTCTCGGGAGACAGGTACTGTATGTGTGCTCAGACATCAGCCGAACTCAGCCTCCTCGCTGATGAGGCAGTTCCTGAAGGCAACACTGGACAAATGCACATGTCCTCCACCACACACCCCCTTCCTGTGTGGAGTTCAGGGCAGGGAGGAGAACTTTAAACAAGGCACTGGGACGGGTTGGAGGGTTAAAAATAAGTAACACAATGGGTAGATCAAATGTTTAAATAGCTGCACACATAGAGGATCAGACGCATCACACAGGCAAATTGGGAAGTTGAGGTGTATAGTCTTTCACAGTCATCTTTCCTTTACTCCACAGAAAGGCTGGGGATATCCCAATGTTCCCCATCAGAGTATTAGATGAAAGTAGTGCTACAGTACTGTCAATGCAAAAAAAACTTTTCACTGACTGTTCTCCTAATTTGCATCATGTAGGCAGCGGGAATGGAGCGGATCGTCATATTAAGGCCCTGAAAGGAAGACTCTTGCCTCTGGCGTGGGGCGGTTTGTGCTTGGCAGTGTCTTATCAGCGATTAGGGCTGGTTTTTAACAATTCGCAGCCCCATTAAATTTGTTCCCCTGCTGAGCCATTTCAGACTGGAAATGCCCTTTCCAAATTCATGTTGCATCACACATGCGTTGGTATACTGTAGCTGCCTTCTTCAAAAGGCAATGCTGCACCACTGTCAGCACTTGACTTCTAAAACCCAGACAACAAAAGGAGTCTGTGGCTCATACTGTATATTAAAACTCCTCAACAAGCACAGGATGACTCCTAAAAAACAAACAGGAATGACAGAAAATAGGAGTTGGTTAGGGTAACACTATACCAATGGATTCTCTTTATTCTCACTGTCTGTCAATGCCCCTATCTGAACTTCCTCTTTCCTGTCCTGTTATTGATGTTTTGGATAAAATAGGCCCAAACAGTCTCCCATCACTGTTTTGAAATTTATATACAAAACATCACCAAGAAGAAAAATGTAAGCAGCAAATATGTTTTTTATAGTGGCTTCCACACATATTATAGTGCACAACAGTACATATGATAGTGACAGTGTATGTCCACGTACTGTTTAATAGATGTTATTCAAAACAGAGTACAGGAACCTGGACATCTGTAAGCTTCCATCCTGGAGCATAATAGACCAGGTCCATGATAGACCTATCGAAAAAAACTACTTAAAGCTCCTCTTGTCAAACTCCCAGTCTTTCAGAATGGCCAAAATGATTTTGCTAAAAAAGTTCAATACGAGAGTGCCCAGATTTAACGTCTGAGGAAAATCTGGATTACAGAAAAATTCTTCCTAGGACTGTTGTTTGTAACAGAGTAACTGAACTACTACAGGTATATGAGCGTGTGAGCTGGGATTGAACTCCAGAGACATTTTTTTTAAGCCTTTACAATATTATATTTTGTGCCAAAAACTCTTCAGATTCCATTATTATTCCATAAAGTCAACAAGTATAGTTCTGTCTTTTAGCTTCTTTGTGTAATTAATTCACAGTTTTCTTCGGCAAGGTTAGATACCTCCCAAGAGTCCTTATCTCTTAAAAAAACATAGAACCACTAAATAAAGGTACTTTTGAGTTCCACATTTAGATACTGAGTACAGATACTGTGTTGTACTTGTACACACTGATTAAAAACTCAGTTGTTCCAGAGATAAGATATAACAGCTGTAAAGATAACAGACACAGAATGGGGTGGAGCCCAGCAAGCAAATCATGAAGACAAGGCTTTGTGGTTATCTTTCTTTTCTTGTCCTGATAGCAGCAGTTTGGCCCTATTGAGTGAAGCTGTTGGCAGATAACATCATGGGCATCATGTGCCTTCGTGCAGTTTCACAGATCTTTGCTCAGTTACGAAATGGGGTTTCTTCACCAACTCATCCCTCCAGCCTATCTCCCTGGCCAGCACACACAGAGCTGCTGGTAGCTGGCAACCACTGTGTCGAAAACTCACAGATACCCGCTATCATGGAGTTAATCTCTAGAAGGTTGCACAATATCAATGAGCTTCCTGTCAAGAACATTACAGAAGTCAACAAAAGGCTAGATTCTCGGCAACATTCTTTGTGTTGACGCTGGCAACACTGAGACACTGGTGAAGGGGAAAAGGTCACCTGAAACTGATTTATGAACAGAAACCAGTGTTAGGTTTGACTGTCTAAAACAGTCACACACACATTTTGCAGGTTTGGTTTACTATATCTTATTCATCCACCCATTTTCTAACCCCTTTATGCATTTCAGAGTCAGGGGGGGGGGGAGCCAGAGCCTATCCCAGTAAGCAACTGCCACAAGGCAGGATACACCCTGGATGGGATGCCAGTCCTTCATAGGGCACACACAGACAGAAACACGCACACACTCACGCCAGGACAGATTTTCCCAGAAGGCAAATAACTTACAAGCATGTCTTTGGACTGTGGGAGGAAACCAGAGCACCCAGAGAAAACCTATGCATACAGAAGGAGAACATACAAACTCCACACAGACAGCCACCCCCCCCCCCAGCAACTGAACACGGGGTCCCAGCACTGCGAGGCAGCAATGCTCACTACTCTGCCACTGTGCCACTCATGTCAATGTCAATGACTGCACACGAGCTGTTCTAATCATTGCGTCAGCAGGATAGAGGTATTGCAATGATTTTCTCAGCCATGAACTAACTGAAAAGCCCATTTTTACCAGTCTGCCAAACAAACAGGCCAATGAGCAAACTGGCACAACAGAAGCCGGAGACGCGCCTGGCCCTGCAGGAGCTGGGTACACAAGCCCAGGTTCAGAAGTGTTCCCCAACACTGCGCCGGTAGGAAGTGTGAATTTCTGACCTCCGGACACTTGGGATTTCACTGGCTTTGACAAGGACCCATTGGAGTTTGGGGCCAGGCCCTCCACATTCCATTGAGTGTCAATTGCTTTTCTAATGTTTAAAAAAAAAAACAAGGACTTGGACAACTGCCTCGATCAGAAAGCTGAGGACAGTAACAACACTGTCCCCTGTCTTTGTAAAGATCCTCTCATGCAGCCAGAGCTCCACCAGGTCCTGCAGGGATCATATCCTGTGCTTTGCGCTCCCCACAAACACCAAATGCCGAAGCCGTTCTGTGCCTTTTCATGATCAAGCTCAAACTGGACGCACGGCCTTGTCCTCATTGCGGCAGGTGTATATCTGACCCAAGTTCAAATACATGAGTATCCATGAAAAGCAATCAACTAAAAGGCAAACAGCATGATTCATCAACTCATTGGCCTGTTTTCTGCACAGTCTTGTATGGGAGCCAATTCAACTTTTAAATGCAGACTGTAGCTCAGCTGGAAACTGAATCCAGTCATACACAATGACAAGATCTTAATTATATAAACTGCGGAACACCATAAGGTAAAAAACAACACCTCAGCTTATATCCTCTTCAGGGATACATATTTGTCACTGGGTTACTCCTGCTGAGGCAGGACTAGTAACTTTCCACTCCCTGTCACAAATAAAGATCCCAGCCGCTGGGGGTTTCACAATCATCGCAATTTACCAGGACTATTTCAGCGGGGCTCGTTGATAGAAAAACAAAACAGTACCTGTAATTGCAAGTGGAAATGAACAAAAAGAAGAGATCTTTTTCATCTGCTGCCGAACCGAGAGCTAAAGAGGGGTTTTCACTAAGAGCAGAGTAAACAGGGCCTTTTATCTGCCAACAGCACATGAAAAGGATCTCTGGGCTTCCTGGCCCGTTTTTTCTTGGTTCTTTAAAATACTTTTTTCTGCTGCTGTTTCAAAGACCCACTGCAGTCCAAATCCACTCTGGGCACTGGCTGATAATTGACACTGACAGCTTGGTGGTTACTACAGCAGTCAGACACGAACACAACTAAGCTACACTGAAAGTCTCAAGCTACCATTGATTGACGTCTTAGGAGGACAGAACCACATTCAAAGATTGTTTTCCTCTATACCAAGCATCTGTATTCTGAGTGGCCATGCTCGTTTTTACCCTGTTTTTGTTATGAACCCTTTTAAAAAGAGTCTGTTCATTCTAAAAAGGAATCTCATTAGGCCAAATCCTGAGAGATTCCAGGCAAACAGTGTTCGCACAACATGACCAATCAAAAAGGGCAAATTAGCCTTTTACAAGAGGGGTGGGTCAGGGTTAGGGGTGATTATGGCTTTAAAGATAATGGAACAGTTTTTACTTCCTGGAGGGGAGGCATCGTTTCCTATCTCTCATTACTCAATTCTGCAGTTTAGACTGTATCTGTCAATGATTTCAAAACATCCAGCTACACTGTTGAATGGAAGTCACATGGTGTTACTATAATTAAACAAGGCAGGGAGCACAGAATGTATCCAACAAGCTTAACGTTAACTGAATGTTACTATTACATCATCAGGGTCTTGACATCAGCTGGTCAGCGCTAAAGCATTAAGTTAGGACAGTGGTCTGAGAGACTGGCTTACACAAGTCATTCCAATTGCACTACAGGACATGAAAGGGCTCTATTTATGCAAAAATAATTTTGACCCTGTGAAATGCTGTCATATCCTTTCTTGATGTCTACAAAATAATGGGCACTTTCTTTTTAAAGAATGGTTTTTCTATAAATAGTAATGGCTGAAACTAAAGTATGTGCATTAGTAAACACTTGACAGGTTCCTACAACTATCTTGCAGTGCTTGTATTGTTTACTTTGCGGTGCCATTAGCTCCTATAAAACAGATAAGAACAAAAATAAATCTGACAGAACAAAGGTCCTGAATGCTGCTGGTGGTGTAAAACCTTCATGTGCTCCAGACTACAGGTTAAAACTAAACTGCTGTATAAGAGGAAAACAAGGTCAGTGTGCAGATTAGAACTGCTAAAAATACTGCAGTACATATTCATTGCAGAAACCATGGCAACAGATGGAGGACAGAAGAAATGTACAGTTGAAGTGATGTGCTTGTAGCAACTTCAATGGCCCAGGCCCGGTGGATCACACACTGTGTAACAACAACTTCTTCTTGAGAGATTAAACCCCACAAGTGGGCTTCTGTGCTGAACCGGGCCTGTGTTTGTCCCCAGCAGAGAGGCTGTTTGTTTGTTCCACATGGCCTCTCCTACTCTAGAGGGGCGAACGGGGGGGGATGTTGGGGGTGAAATTTGAATGCAGGGGTTTCCCAACTCCGTTTTCTTCCCACCCCTTGTTTTTCACACAAATGGGCCGATCCACATCGCATTTTTTTAGACACACCGCTCAGCACATTTAGCAAAATGACATTACCCACAAATGTAATTTTATAGACACAATATTCCCTTTTTAAAGTAAGGGATCTTTGGATCTTTTCCATCTAGTGGTGTGCTCTAATAATGTACGCTGAGTGAACAGAGATGGAAGTTAGCACATTCTGAAGTGCCAGTAGAATATTTCTCACTAATTAAGCACACAGTTAGGATTCGTGATTCAGGGTCCAGCAGCTCAAAACGACAGTAATTAAGCTTCATGCAGCGTTCCAAATTTATACTTCGGCGATTACAGCTGATAAGCATTTGTTAACAAAGGACTACAGAGCACTGATTCTAGGATAATGGAGCAAAGGGTAGCTTAACTATTAGAAAAACCTTGATTTCTAATCTTCCTCCTGAAATAATCAATTAAACCATGAGCTCTTCTCAGCTTTATCTCCTTAGAGCCACCATAATGATGGCAAGATGGGATAAGTTCTCATTCTTTCTTATCCTAAGATCTACCCTAATTTCCCAACTGGAAAATAGAAGCACTCCCTGGGCAACAGTTAGGTGCCACTCTAAAAGAAGTATCAGTGCCAAAAAAGCCACAGAAATATCCCAGACCACCTTCTTGTCTCTGTACTTCGCTACAGCACTCTTTCTATGCTTCAGACAGCTGCCAGGTGGGATACAATCCAACACACTAACCTAACTCTTCAACCGTCTATTCAGTTGTATTCTCAAAAAATTCTTAACAGCACTGCACGTATACGGACACCCTTCACGTAGAACTGTAGCCTTTCCCACTGATTTCTGAATCCCGATAGATTTCAGCTGCAGCTCCGTTTCAGCTTTTACATGGGGCATGCTCGTTCCCATACTGTGCTGATATTTGTTTTGTTAGAAAATCCTGCACACACAGAAGCTGTGAGCTCCCCAAACCTAAACTGCTTCATTCTGCTATGCAGGAAGTGGAGATTTACTCCTTGATGAAGGAATTCCTAGGAGGGGGGCACCTGTTGATGCAGACGAGTCTGCAGAGTGCACCAGAACTGTTCGTCTTTACTCTCCGGTACCCATTTTATCTTGCTGCAGATATGCAAAATGAAGAGCAGCATTTAAGTGTCTCTCCTGCTGTCTGGAAGTAGCTACTGCCAGGAGCTGGGCTCCTGTTCAACGACGGCTCCTCCAGTCTGGCAGTTCGGAGAGCACAGCCCAGCAGGGGAGCGAGTGAAATGAGACCTGGCTTGGGAAGGACTGAAAACTTAATGTAGGAATAAGCAACAAGGGGGAAAGACCCCCAGATCAGCTTCTTCCAAACAAAAACCCACTGTAGCGTTGGATACAGCCGCCGAAGCACTTAGGAGCGATGTCTGTTTGCAGCCATAACAGAGCACTAACACGAACCGCCCCCCTCCTAGCACATGACTTATTGGATTTTATCAGCCAGCAGTCATGGAGGAAACACTTGTAGAGAGCAAGAGTGGCCAATGTCCAGGACAGCAAGGACTGTTTAACTATGGGCCTGGACATTTGGTGTGCCAAAAGGTATCTATTTTTTTCTAACAGTAGCCTTGTGTACTTCTGGTGATGACTTGACAGACTTATCTTATACTGTGCAGCAATAAATAAATATACGCATATGCACAAAATACTGCATTCAGGAGAGTTGGCTATAATATTAATATCCTTACACTTTAATAGCACTTTTCTGGACACTCCACTCAAAGTGCATTACAGGTAATGGGGACTCCCCTCCACCACCACCAGTGTATAGCCCCACCCGGATGACTCTAGGCTAGGGCCATGGTACTGACTGACTTAACACTCAACTATTTAAGAAGAGGATTCCAGTGAAGACGCAGTGGTCAGAATTGCTGCCTCACAGCTCTGGAGCTCTGGGTTTAATTCTGGACTTAGGGTGCTGTCTGTGTGGAGTTTGTATGTTCTCCTTGTGTTCACATGGGTGTCCTCCAGATGCTCTGGTTTCCTCCCACAGACCAGGGACATACTTGTAGGTTAACTGGCTTCTAGGAAAACTGGCCCTGGCGTGAGTGTGTGTGTCTGTGTGTGCCCTGCGATGGGCGGGAGTCCTGTCTAGGGTGTGCCCTGCCTTGTGCCCGTTGCTTGCTGGGATAGACTCCTGCCCTGCTGCAACCCTGAATCAGAAGAAGAGGTTAGAAAATGGACAGAAGGATGGATTCCAGTGCAGCTAAAACAACAGCTCTGCTTTGTCTGGGACTGGAGTGGTTTCCAGTCCATTTCTCATGACCTGCGCCACGTTGGACTCAACGCTAGGAGCCCCGGAAAGGAATACCCACATCCAGCATGTTCCTCCAGCCTTCGGTCTTGCCGCTGAGCAGGGGCTCGGCATGGGCGAGGCCGGCGTTGTTGATGCAGACGTCCACGCCCTGGTGCAGGGTCCTGATGGCAGAGAACATGGACAGGATCTCCTCCTGGTTGGACAGGTCGCACTTGTATGGGATGAGGGTCCCGGTGTAGCCCGCGCTCTGGCACTCTGCTGCAAGCTTCTGCAAAAAGCAAAAACAGGCCAGGCTTTACTGCGGCCCTGGACGCCCCCAACACCCCAGCCTGACCCGCGAACGGCAGGAAAGGCAGGGTTTAGGAGGCGGGGATCTCCAGCACAAAGTCAAATCTTTCAAAAGCTCGGGCCTGGATGGCACAGAGAGCTTGTCCTGTGCACCATGGGACTACTGCAAGGCACTGTGGGAATATGGCAAGGCTCTGCCACAAGGCACCATGGGAATATGGCAACTGTGGGACTACCACAAAGCTCTATTGAAAGGCACTAAGGGACTCTTATGGGCCAAAATGGCCAACAGATGTGAATCAAGGTATGAGGTACGAGGATGGAACCTGTAACAATCAGCCATTCTCAGTTTGAGCAGTAATAAGGAACTAATAACTGGAGAATCCACTTTTTAAAATTAAAACAAACAAATAAAGGACTTTAAAAGAGCATTATTAGGGAATTCGCTGAGTGGCAGTTTTTCTGAGGAGAAATCTAATGTCTTCAGTGCTGTCTTGTGCACAATATTCTGCTATATATGTATTTCTGAGGGCAGACAAAATGGTTGTTAATTTTTCATTATTAATCTTTTTTTCACCTGGCTGGCTGAAGCACCACAGTTATAATGGGGTTGAAATCGTGCTCTCCCCACTCACCCTAAAGGGAGAGCAGAACACAACATCAACCATATGATTCATTTCTTAAAGGAGGAAAATGCCAAACTTTATGCATCTAGCTCAAGTAATCAAATAGAGTCACACCACAGTACTTTATTCAGAAATGTATCAGCTTTTATGGACAAATGTGAAAAGCTTAGTGAAATGGCTGAGAAAGCTGTGCTTTGTTACTGTCCACAATTCTGAATCCAATTCCAGAAGCTTGCAGATCATGCTGGCTATTAAGTGCGGTTTTCTGAACTGCCTCCCCTCTCAGAAACAATATTAAAGTGCTGTATACTGATTGCTTACTCTGCTTGACCCCCTGCTGGCATGTATACCTGACTCACTGGCCATGTAATTTAAACACTAGGAAGATCAAAGCACGGCAGTGTCACAAAAGATAATTTGCAATGAAGGACATAATGGATGCAAACTATTTAAAAGTAATGTCAAAACTCAGGAACACATCAGCATGCAGGAGGTAGGAACGCGAGACAGGAGACTTCCTAAATTAAGGGTGGCTCTAATGCAGGAGAAAGAGGTCATGAGGTCACTCAAATTACATTCTGCTGACAATTAGTGTGTCTCCTTTAATCAACATCTCCAAATTCCATCAAAGAAACATTCACGAGTGCCGTTTGATTCTGGGCGGGACAAAACCAATACTCACAGAAACCTGTTGAAGGGGACTACCTTTACATGAACTGGAATGTTGATACAGGGATAACCTGAAGGCTTTCTTCCATCTGATGTAGTGTCACTCCCACTTCTGTCTGCTCATCATCAATTGATCAACTGTTAAGAGCTGCAAGCAAGTTGAGGCCAGGCTGAGTAAAGGTGTGTGTGGTGAATACCCTCAAAGTGGGGTATTTTTGACACTCGAGACTATGCGAAGAAACAAGTTAAAAATTAAAATCTAAACAAGCAAGCAGATGAGCTAAAGACATCAGGTTGACAGTTCAGAGCTCAGGGGGAATGAAAACCAGACAGTGTTCCTCTAGGAGCGGGGCTAAGAACGACTGTTCTGTAGCAGGCTCTCACCTCACTCACCTCCTTTCTTAAAATCAAGCAGCTCTTCTACAAAAAGCACAGCTTTTCACTTTAATTGCACGTTCTGGCTTTAAAATCCAAGAACACCCAGTTCCCTGTGGCAAGCAGAGAAAACGAAGGGAGAGAGACCAGTGAAGATGAGCTCTTTCACATAAAACAGACTTCCCAATCTACACAGGGGGCAAGCAGCCCAATTCCGTCAGGCCTGATGCTGACAGATGTGGAGAGCTACCATCCTGGCAGGGGTGTGTCTGTCTCCTGTGTCTCTCTTGCTCTATGAGGAAATCCCTAACTTCGCACACAACAGGAGGCACTAAAAGCAGAGCAGGCGAGAGGACAGAGGAGTCCGAGAGGCCGGTGTGCCTGTATTTAAGCCAGCTTGTGCATTCCCGAGAAAGCCAGTGACCCATCTGTGCTGCGCGGAGCTCCCACATGCAGCAGCTCCAGGCGCAGTGCGATCACGGTCATGTGATGTCTGGCTTGTATGGCAGCCAGACACTGGGCACGACAGCATGCCAGCTCCTGCCTGGCTCTGCAAAAAACCTCCTGGCCCCTGAGCTGCACTGAGACACTTGGGATGGCATGACGACAGCCCCTGTCTGACCCCGCGGTGGCCCGGAATGAATGAGGAGGGTACCTTCTGCAGTTTTCGGATGTACAGTCTCACAGCAGCAGCTTAAAATAGCACAGCTGTCAGCAGCACGAAGAAAGTCATTAAGGACTCTTGCTGTCTCCTGCTGCTTTCACATTAGCATAAAAACAGAAAGCACTGCCTCTTGGCAGGCTAAAAGAAACGTACCCCAAGATGAATAAGAAAAAACAGATTGTTCTGGATGTCAAAGACAGACAATGCTGTACCGTGCAGAATGCAAAGAGCAGTAACTGTCTCCTGGGAGTGAGGGCTGGTTCGAACCCTGAGCAGTTGAAAGAGATTATGTCCTGGAAGACATTACCAGAATTAAAGATCGAGGATTTAAAAGTAGTCAGTCACAGCCTAAAGTGAATAAATATATAACTGTGCTTAATTAAAGGATGTATTGAAAGATTGTGACAGTGTGGAAATTTTAAACCATTCAGCTATGAAAATTTAACAGAGAAGGCTCAAAATATCCTCTTAATTAATCCATCCATTTTCTAACTGCTTCATCCAATTCAGCATTGCAGGAGAGCCTGAGCCTATCCCGGCAAGCAGTGGGCAAGGCAGGGTACACTCTGAACTGGACACCAGTCCCTCACAGGGCACACACACACACGCACACACTCACACCTAACGTGAACAAAGGAAGAACATGAAAACTCCATGCAGATAACACCTCAGGAATCAAAGCCAGGGATTCAACAGGAATTTACCCGTAGTAATGAGAGGAAATCTGATTTTGCAAGGGGGGCATGTTGAATAGGGCTTGAACAGGCAGGGAGATCAGAATGAGCCTAAAGAGTTTTAAGAGATGGGTCAACAGTCCTGTCCACAAAATGCCAGAATGTACATAGCCAGTAAGTACAGAGCCAAAAATCGAACCAGGTCTTTAAGGCTGCATTAACGGCTTGTGTGCAATTACTCCCACCACCTGACATGTTCGGAATGCAGTACAGGGAAGGCAAGCTAAATCAGATTCCTGCTCAACTGCCTCTCTACGGCTGTCACGACTGAGGACTTAACCAGGATTGGCAGAGTGGGTGTGTGTGTGAGAGAACTGGGGCAACATCAGTGTCAGCCAGAGTGCCCCTGCAGATTGGCAAATGCTAATGCGATGCTTCCCTTTTGTGGGCTAGGACATGAACAGGAGCTTATTTATCCATCTACTCCAAAGAGGACTACAGCTGGGAGCTGGGAATTTGCGGAAACACTCGGTTGCTTTGAAGAGACAAATCCTTTGTCACCAACTGTGCTAGTCAAGATCAGGGGCTGTCTTTCTGTGTTCTCACAGGGGACGTTTCAATAGCATTGCCTGCACTACGCTGCAGTTACTGGGCAAGCTGCACAGGAGGGAACAAGCACACAATATCAAAGCACACCCCAGATCTGCAGAAAGTAATGTGCAATTTCAGAATCCATGGATCCCAGTCTAATGAACGTAATTTCACCGTATGAATGTTTCTGTTACACAGCAGCAAGATCATGAGAGGCTGATTGAAGGATGTTTAGCAAAACACAAGTTCTCTCCTAGCCGTTTCCTGCAGCTGGGAATTGTGTGAGTTTAGAGCAAAGCTGTCCACATATGAGCCTGGTCTGCTACTGTATTATACCTTTCCTTCCTAGTGGAAAGGGTTTTTATAACCCTATGTGTTAAAACACAAATAAATGAAATTAAAACTGAATCTCTTCTGAAATTATGTACAGTTGTACTACGACGTTTAAGTTTTGCACAATAAAGTTCAAGTCCTTCCTAGTGTTGAAACCTTCCTGTGTTCTGAGTGCTAAACAGCATTGTTCAGGTCTTATACAACCACCTGCCTCACGTGTCTGGGAAGTAAAGTTTTCGGAAATAATTTTAGACGAAATTTTGACTAAATAATGTCAAACAGCTTTTCTTCGGGAGGAAGAAATACTTGCTCTTCATCAGGCGTCTTGCTAAAAAGAACACACGCCCCATTCTCACACTAACTGAAGAGATTGTAGTTTACAGCGAGCCTCACAGACATCTATTCAAATCTCATTAACACCTCCCGTTATAAGGATAGAAACTGCTCAAGTTGCCCACACTGCTGTGAGATGTGATACTATTTGAAGTCTAAACACAATTTCCAACTAAAAAAAAAATTGCAAAACCATTTGCTCTGAAAGTTTGAAGAACAGAATACTTTTGGGCAAACATATTTATAGAGATTAAATTTTAATAAAGAAGGCACGAACGTTCAGAAATTATCTGGATGGACGTTCTTCATTCTTTAGCTGTGCTGAAGGCTTTGCTTGCTACTCAAGGACTTGCATTTTTTCAGGGAAACTCGATATATTTTTTACTTACAATAGGATTTGTGGAGTATGTTATGTTTTTTTTTTTACTGCATATTCTGAGGGTGTCCTAGGCAGTGGTTAGTGGATAACTTCACAGCCTTGCAGTGCTGGAGCCCTGAGTTCAATGTCCAGAACTAGGGGTGCTATCAGCGTGGAGTTTGGATGTTCTCCCCGTGTTTGTGTGGGTTTCCTCCCACTGTCTGAAGACATACTGGTAGGTTCCTTGGTTTCTGTGTCTGTGTGTGCCGTGTGATGGCCTGGCGTCCCATCCAGGGTGTATCCTGCCTTGCGTCTGTTGCTTGCTGGGCCAGACTCCAGCACAAAAAAAAACATATTTTTTTTACCCTGCGCTAGGCAGAGTGTGTAACCAACACTCCTACACAGCTCTTGGCTTTGCTTTATTATGATTCTAAGTATACAAACCTTGCAGTAGATCTTCAGTTCTGATTAGTATATGATCACATTTGATGTCGGTAATAGGCTATAAATTAATAAGACACTTTGAACTGTCATCAGGTGTCAGCTGGTGGAGGGTCACAACATTTTACTTGAAAGGAGATTCCCCAGGTTTAAAATAATCTGTACCAGACATTCTAGCTGTCTGACCTTAAATTTCCCTTTCAGCAACATTTTCTTTTCTGCATCTGGGCTCAATTATATTAACATTGAGATAAAATGCAAGACCAGACAAACGCCTGGCAGATGACGTTCGCAGTATTCCACACAGGTGGAAAAAATCTAAAACTATAAATACAAAATGGGAAAAACACAGAGCTTGAAAAGGCTACTTAGAAAAGAGATTTAGTTGTTTATGTTGCCACATCAGAGTGACACACTGAGACAGAGGTCAGGCTCTGAGTGTTTATGTGGCTTCTTTCAAGAAACACCTGGATGAGACCAGAGGCACTTCTTTACTCAAAGGGAGGTAGGAGGGTGGAACAAGTTGCCCAGCCATGCTGTTTTTTCAAGAAACAGCTGGATGAGACCCCTGGATTAGGTAGCTCCTTACTACCCAGATGGGCCAATGCTCTCCTCTTGTTTGAAATAACTTAATGAATGACATTTACTGTACGTTTGCTACAGTTTGCCACAGAATGCACTGATGTTTACAGACCTTTCAGGCCCACTCCCATTCTGCCACTTTCATGACCTTTAACACAATCCTGTGCATTTACTGCTCTTGTGCACTGCGGTGTAGTGCACCAGTTTATTATTAGGTGAGAGGTAAACCTTACTTTGGTTGCAAAACTACCTTGTGCTTTTTCTAATCAAGAATGTGCCTCTTGCTGTGCCCGAGTGAAATTCAACAGCAGGGAATCCAGCCTTCCACTGTGCACAAGACATGGAAGGCAGGGGTTTCTTTTGTTCAGAGCCACTCCAGAGTATTATAAAAGTGTGAATGAAGACGAACTGTAGTATGTCACATGCATTTCTAATTAAAAAAAAAACAGAGCACCTTGGGGACATGTGGAACAGGAACTCTAAATGTGCTCTAGCTGCATGTGCTGCCTTTACAGTAGGACTAATCTCCTGGGATTGGCTGAAGAGTCTCCTTCAGAGCCACGCGTGACAATCTGCACACCTGAGCCGGCAGAGTCCACTCACAGCCTGCACACTGCTTCCAGGAGCCAAGAGAAATGTGGACAGGAGGCAGGGACACTGGTAAACCTCCAGCTCCAAAGTGTATATGAGTGTGTGCTGCTGGTTTCCTTTTAAGCTTTTGGACTGTAGATTGAAAACTGTTAACAACCTACATCCAACATCATCATCACTTTCCCACTGGCTCATTCCTAGGTGTGTGGGGTGTGTGCTGAGCTCTGCTGCCACACTGCTTATAGAAACAATCACAACTAAAGTACCCTGACCTGCTTCTCTGCTTTCATCTTCAGGCGTGACCTGTCATTTTGCATGGCCCAGCTGGAATTAAAACACAGAGAACCTGTCCAAGCACCACCAGCTGAGAGTTCCCAGTGACGGCACTTTAACCCTGTCCAGTGTCCTCGACTCTGCAGTGTTTTGTACACAAACAGTTAACTGTAAAGCCTCCCACTGGAACAAGTGCAAACACTGCAAAGGAAAGAAGGCAGAACAGACCGACAGCCAGCTGTCACTCAGCTGTCCTGGAGAATTGGCTGGGGGGATATCTCTGCCCGGTAACGAGAGCTGGCAGCCCTTCACCCTTCAGGTCAGAACCACTGCACTGCACTGACTCACTGTTGGCCTGACACCTCTGATTCTTGAGCCCTGACATGTGACAAGTCAGCAATAAGTACAAATTTCTGCAGTTTTCTTCTTCTTACTGGACACTCCATTCAAAGTGCTTTACAGGTAATGGGGACTCCCCTCCACCACCACCAGTGTGCAGCCCCACCTAGATGATGTGACGGCAGCCATAGTGCACCCGAACGCTCCCCACACACCAGCTCTCAGAGGGGAGCAGAGCAAAGTGACGAAGCCAGTTGACAGATGTTTTGTGCATTAAACAAAAAATCATATTAGTGACATTTCAGTAGCTGAATTGTCTGACTTCTGTGTCAGATCCACACAGGAGTATAAAAGCAGGCATGAAAAAGTAATTTTCTAGACTGGTTATCCTAATTACCTCCTTCCAAATAGTTTCTTTTCCTTCTCTTTCAAAGAACCAGAACATTGAACTATAAATTATCCTTCCGTTGGTCTTCAGTTACTGCTCTAACTTAAGATTGTCGTGACGAGCCTGAAACTAACCCAGCAGTCATAGGGCAGAAACCCTGGACACTGGGCACACACACAGGGTGCGATTTAGAGAGTCCAGTTAACCTGGGCAGCCTGTCTTTGGGCTCTAGGGAGAAAATAGCACCAGGAGAAAGCAATGCAAACAACAGGTTAGCGAGCAAACTCCAGCCAGTCCCAGTTTTGAACCCAGGATCCAGGAGCTCTGAAGATGTAGTGCTACCCACTAAAGCAGTGTGGCCCATAAACCAAATTATATAAATAATACTAAACCATCTTCTTTTTATATATTTTATTCTTACCCAGTAAGTCATGAGAGCAGCTTCTCATTTACAATAAGTCTCATTGAACAGTGGACAGTAAATGGAGCTGTCACATTTGGCTTAAGGATAGAACAGTAGTGAGCAACATGGGATTCGAACCCACGACCCTCCAAAATTTGAAGTTCAGAGCTCTACCCATGCTGCTGCTATAGAACTTTGTAATAAGAGCAATGTACAGCCCAGAAACGCCTCTGATCTTTCTCCAAGAATGACAGTGTACATATGTGAGGTCAAAAAAAGCAATATCTGTTTATGTGTAGCTCTCCAGATAATGCCCTAATCATTTCCAACAAAACAAAATGATAAAAGAGAAACAGTGTTATCGGTGTTGAGCATGATGCCTTATCAACAGGCAGAAACCTGCATGGTGAAAAAACATTTTTAAGCGACACACTTCTGAAAGGTTGCTCATGATCTATTTTTAAAGGTATGCCAACAGTACAAAGCAGAGGGTTTCTCAAGCCATCGATATACAACCAATATTCTATTCTAATATCCTATTCCCTAGAGTCCTTTCTCACCACCACCAAAATACAGTATGTGAGAAGTATCCATCCATTTTTTCTAGCCTTTTTTCTAATTCTTCCAATTCAGGGTCACAGAGGAGCCAGAGCCTATCCCAGCAAGCAATGGGTACAAGGCAGGATACACCCTGGACAGGATGCCAGTCTATCACAGGGCACCCCAACATTGACACATACACTCTCTTCCCAGATGCCAATCCACCTACCAGCATGCTTTTAAAAAAGCACCCAGAGGAAACCCACAAAAACACCATGCACATAGTACCCCAAGCCTGGAACTGGACCCAGGGCCCCAGCACTGCCAGGCAACCATGCTAATCACTGGGCCACCCAGGGTAGAAACATGGAAAAGCTCAATTCAAATGCTCTCCTACAACTGTGTCTTAACTAAACAGCAGTGCACAGGAGCCCCACAGCTCCACTTGTCGCAGATCACGCGGTTGTATTTGAAGGCACAGCAGTGATGGACGTGTTCCAAACTGTATTAACAGTGGAGGATCAGGAGGATACCATGTGTGGTCGTGTCAAAAGTGAATGATATAAATGTACTCCTTGGACATACATACTTAACATAAGTTAAGCAGGGCACTGTACAGATAGATTTGATATGAAGAATTCAAACCGTTAAATGGAAAACTCACAATCAATAAATCCAGCCTTAAAGTCAGTCTGTTCACTGTACAACCGTCTCAAGGCCACAACAGGTAAAAGCTGGGAGAATCAAATCAGAGCTGGCCATATTCCAAGACCTTGTGGGTTTTCTTGATAATCGTGTGGTTCATTGAGAGACCAAAATTCCCATGACATGGCAGGCAAATACATTTATGGCATTGATAACCTCCACCTTGCCGTTTAGTGCCTTAACCTTTAAACTAGTGAGTCAGTGTGCAAAACAGTCAAGAGGGAAGGACAAGTCTCTTTTCTTGACACTGCCCCCCTCTAGGATAACACACACTCTACACATCACTACTCTAGATCATAATTTGCACCATGGTATTGAAAATGCACAGTAAAGATCACAGTAAAATCCTGGGAAAACTGCAAAGAGTGTGGAAAACGTACCACGGGTAACATTCTTAAGGTACATAAAGGAAATTCCGCATTTTTGTGTCTTTAGAACACTGGAAGGCTCTGTCGTTGGAAAAGCTTTCAGCCAGTATACCCCTGCTGGCGCTTTATACAAATAAACTTTCAGTTTCACAAACGCTCTCCAGTGATTTATGGCGTTTCTTTTGTGGGCCTTTTCTAAGAAGGTAACACAGCCTCTGCCAGCATGGCCAGGAAAACTAATGAGACTTTAAACTCTGAATTTTAAGATATGGAGAAAATAGAGTCCAGGCACCAGAGAGTAATTGAGCCTGACCTGTTCGTGATAAGAATGAGGCAGAGTTAATATTCCATGCAGTCAGTGACTTGGGCCAGAAATGTTACAGGAAATACTGTACTACATATTCAAGGAGATTCCTCCTGAGATTAATAGAGAGGGCTTGCGTCTCAATCCGGAGAATAACAGCGTATCTGCGAATTCCACTCATGCATGGCCGGCGATTGTGCAGCGAAGTCAGAGCTCAGCAAATCTGCTCTGGGGGATTTCAAGCTCAGCAGGCAACAGGGTGTGCATGACTGGTATGATGCACTGCACAGTGGGACAGGGAGCAAACTGACAGACTTCCAGCTCCACCACGCAATGGAAAAAGAGTGCACAGTTTAATGTGTTTAATTTGAACCTCACTTCTCCCCCCCAAGAAATGTTCTACTAATTTATAAGACACCTTTGTGTATCTGCTGCCTTCATCACAATAGCAGTGCAAACAGGACTTCAAGCAAAAGGACAGCAAATGCAATCCGACACACACCTGTCCCTCACCCAGACTTCCAAAATCACAACATGGCGTGCTGTTCTGCCAGGCTGCACAGTAGGCCATGCCAGTGCCATGCCAGTGTGCGTCCTTGCTGTCCAAAAGCATTATCTCCAGTCACAGAGGAAATCGGACACAACAGCAGGGGCTCATGGGTACAGCAGTCAGAGTGTCCAGTTTTTAAAGGTCACTTTTTAAATCCTGGGAGAGGACACCAGACCCATCGTAGCCCACTGTGGTCAAGGATGAGTCAGAGTTGCCTATTTTATATATCAAACAAAAAAAAACTTGCTTTTTGGCTCCTTAAAGGGTTAACCTACATCAGCGATCTCCAGCCCTGGTCTTGGAATGCCTTCAGGATTTCACAGGCCTCTTCAATCATTAGCTAAGGGTCACGCTGGGCTGACAAAGGAAGCAAATAACTGGTGTGGTTAAGTACGGCAAAGCTGGGCTGGAAGAAACAATTCTGCAGCTTGCAGGGACCGGCAGATGGAGAGGAGACTCCCCCCTGGCCTTGTTCATGAAGCATGCCTTTCTGTCCCCTCTCCTGATGCTGGGCCAGGGCCTCACTCAGCAGCCCATTCCAGGTCTCACAGGGGCGGCTGACAGGTGAACGAGAGAATCTGACACAGGGAAACAAATTGAGACTTGCACTGCCGTGCTGCATAGCGCAAGGGCAATTAACGGCTCTCATCCACCTCCTCGCTGGAAGCCAGAGAATTCTCTTCAGCCATTAATTCTGCTGGGATTGTGAACTACCTCGGTAAAGAATGTAACCAGGCAGAAGAATGACAAGTTATGCAAGAAACGGGGAAACAAAATGGCCCAATGTCCTTTCATACCACTGAATCTGCCCAAATCATCATTTTTGGGAGATTCCTGAAGCAGCAGACATTTCGAGTGGGGCTGAAATGCAAGCTGACAGATTTCTAGCAGTTTATTTTTTTTTAAAGGGGGCTCAGGCGAATAGGAGCTCTCTGCTCAGCTTGGCCTGTGCTCGGCACAGTGTCGCTGTCACAGCTCGGGGGTTTGATTTCCTGTGCTCACAGCGGCAGAGGGGCTTCTGATCCCACCCGCACGTTCTCAATCTAACGTTCCAAGACAGACAAGACTGCCCACCCCCCAACACACACACCAACAAGGTGATCATAGAGACAGGTGACACTCCAAAAAACGAACGAATCGATGGGAGAGAAAAAATCGACTTAATTTAGGCTGAATTCGCTCCAAGATGCCCTCGGCACCCACCTTCAAAAACCACTGTGCCAGCGGGAGGAAACAAGGAGGAATCGGACGGGGGATTTCCGGCAAAACGGGCCACTCCTCCATCTCGTGGAGCATCATCAGGCTCCTCCAGTCGGAGACCGCTCCCCCATAAGGCCCCGGGACGTGTCCGATGACGAAGGGCGCCGCAGGCGGGCGTGTCAGAGCAGCCCGTCCGCGTGCCTCATACGAGGCCCGGCAGTGCAGGAGTCAGGGCAACACTCGAGCGCCTGTTCCAACATCAGTGCTAATGAGTACGGGGACAGTGGAGCATAGTGGGCAAGCCTCTGGTCTCAGGTTCCCTCTGGAGACCCTGCTGTTGTACCTTCAGTGAGGTCCTTCACCCCAGGTGCTCCAGTCCACCCTGCTGTATTCCTGAAAACTCCAGCAAACTCAACAGGACCCTCAACGAGGGTGATCCCCCCCCCCCAACCCTGACTGGCACAGCCCGCAACCCAGCTTGTGACATCTGGACTATAGAGCTTAGCCTTCAAACAAGCAACATCTCTGCCTGAGCCATTCCGTCTTCACTGAGCCAAACTCCTGCAGGTAATTAATTCACTGTGCCACGTCTGCGACAAAAGCTGCTTCACAACTTTCTTGGGCCTGACCTTTGGCAGCTACAGTTCCACAAGTCCAAACGCCAGGTGGAACAGCCAGAGAGCAGAACCATTCATGCTGGACACCTCTAACGAAACACGGATGCTGGCATACAAAATAAAACATTAACCTCCTGCTGTGGTTAAATATGCACCCTCAGTGTGTGCACGCTCAGTGGTTTTGCTTCAGTTCACTAAAATATTTACAAATGTTTACCCTCCTCTTCTCAGAGTGCTCAATCTCATGAATAAGAACAAGGGGCAGACATTCAATAAAGCTTTTCAACAGCTGTCAGCAGTCAGTGGTCAACGGTTGAATGTCCTGAGTCTTGTCTTTGACTCTGCTCCTCTGAAGGCATGGTCTTTAACCATGCTGGTGGGAATTTTGGAAATACAGTAAACAAGTTTCACTCCTGGGAGCTAAAGGCTACCCGAAACTACAAATTAGGCGTGAGACTTGTCATGTCCAGAGCATACAATATAGCATCACTTAGTTCTCCACAGACGTCAATACCTTTTCCACTTTCATTTTTGCTTACCTATGGTGCCTAAGCATGTTTCCCAAAGGGCATTAAGGCTGAATGGTTCTTGATAACCATTCAAAAATACTCTTGTAATATTCAGCAGGTTCTGATCACACTGTTGCCTTGCACAATGGAATGCTGTTCTTGCACAGCTGTAAAGCATTGAGAGGCTACAAAGAAACACTGAGAAGGCTCTTTCAGAGCATTTGTTTAACTGTAATTACAGAGGGCCTGTGATCTTAATGTGCCTCTGAGGATCTGCACAATGCCAGCTTTGTGGGGTCTATCTGGCTGAACATGGGCAGCTATAAACATGTCAGACTGGGAATCCAAAGGCAAAACAGCACTAGTTACAGAGCCACCTAGACTGCAGTCACTGGACAACAGACACTGGCTGAGCTTGCAGTCTTAAATTTAGCAAGTTGATTAAAAAAAGAATGGGATGAGCCCAGAAATCACACTTGAGCTGAAAATGTATTTCAACTCCAGACTGTATCCTAATAATTCAACAGCTGACCCTGGCTGACCCTGCGCTCTGACCGCAAGCTTCTCTCTCCCTGTCTGTGTGTCTCATGGAGAGCAAGCTGGGGTCTGCGAAAAGACAAATTCCTAATGCAAGACATCCTATATGGCCATATGGCCAATAAAGGGATCGTATCTTATCTCTTATCTATTGTTTTACAGCTGGAGGAAAAAACGTTAAAAGAAATCTTCTTGACTTGGCTCTGCTTCACAATCGGAGAGGGCCAAGCTCCCTGGCCTGGTGGTCCTGTTTGTCCCACACAGAGCTCGGCTGTGAGGTTTGACGGTTTTCAACGTTCCATTCAGATACTGGTCTGTCTATTGCTTCGCTCCATCCCAGCAGCTGGTATGACCCCATATGATCAGAGGGCAGGGCTCAGACCACCACTCCCAGCACTGCAGGCACAGTGATAACATTATCAACACACCCCTTCAGGACTCAGAGTCAGAGAAAGCCATAGTACAGGCACCCCGTGCAGCCTTCAGCTCAAGCCACATGAGTTTACCTGTGGCCATTCACAACAGTGCACATGCTGCCACGGTCCGAGCCGGGCCCCCCCCCCGAAACAGTGCCATCGCCTCCGATCAGAAGGACATTCTGGAGTTCATCCCTTAATTCGAATTTTGTCAATTTGTTTCTATAACGTCAATGAATTTATTTGCTTAACCGAGATTTAATAACCAGTCTAAGACAATAGGACTGCTGCTCCCCATGAAAGGACAACAGTGAAGAGTCTTAGGAGAGCCCAAGGATGTGAAATGGCAGCAGCCATATCACTCTGCAACTCACAACTGATAACCCCCTGAAGCTCAGCAGGCGTGAGCCTGGCCAGTACCTGGATGAGAGACCTCCTGGGAAAAACTAAGGTTGCTGCTGGAAGAGGTGTTAGTGGGGGTGCTAACCCTCTGTGGTAATTAAAAATAGCAGGGTGTTTCTCTAAAAGAGTAGGGGTGTAACCCTGCTGTCCTGGGCAAATTTCCCATTGGCTCTTACCAATCATGGCCTCCTAATAATCCCCATTTATGAATTGGCTTCATTACTCTGCTCTCCTCCCTAGTGATAGCTGGTGTATGGTGAGTGCACTATGGCTGCTGTTGCATCATCAAGATGGGGCTGCACACTGGTGGTGGTGGAGGGGATCCCCATTACCTGTAAAGCACTTTGAGTGGAGTGTCCAGAAAAGTGCTATATAAGTGTAAGCAATTATTATCATTAAGTGCAGTTTTCAAGCAGCAAAGTTAATGTTTGACGTGAACCATGCACAGCTGAGCTCTTAAATGGCTGTTTTCATGACCTTACACAATCTATGCTGCTGAATGCTGTTTTACATTGCTCAGAGGTGCGGGGCTGTCTTACAGTAACACCTAGAGCAGTGTTTCTGAACCAAGGCTCTATGGAAACTGTTTCGGTTTTCGATATCATTCTACAGGAGCCGGAGATCTGTGGTAAAATTAGGCTTGTCTGCTGCAGGGCAGGTCCCAAACTCCGCAGCAGCAGAGACTCGTAAAGCTTAGCTTTCAAAAAGAATGGCCCTACTTCCTCAACCTGACTCATGACCTATGGACCTGCATGCTCAAGAGCGCCAAAGACGAGATAAAAGCATAGCTTTTTATTCTTGAACGGAAAACAACCTCTCACACAGGTAAGAGTACGAACACACTGTAAAACAGAAGAAAGTGGTAACTTTCAGAGATGACGGCTTCACCTTCCTGCTACAAGTAAAAAAACCTGACACGAACATACTGTATCACAGCAGCTGCGAAGGCACAAAAGGGTTGCATCGCTCTCCATTGAAAACGCTTTCTTCTTTACAGTCTTTAACAGACTCTATAATCAGGGTAAAGTATTCCCCTCGAACCCTGCACACGAGCCTCAGACTGTCTCTTTTCTTTGCGTCCCACCTTGCAGGACCCGTCCCTCCTCAAAAGACAACCTGAAGACTCACATACCAATCAAACAAAAAAAACCGATTTCAGCCCCATAGCGTGTTGCGGGATTAACTCAATGAGTCTCGACCCCGCCGTCGGTACTGCTCGTCAGAATCTGCGCGACGACAACAAACAGCCTGAATCCTAAACCTGCGTTTGAGAGGAAATCAGGTTCAGGTGAAGGACTGCGCGATTCACGCCACTGCCCCGACTCGCACCCTGCGCCCGTCCCGCAGGGCAGCCGCCGCTGGTTCACAAGAGAGCCAGGCGGAGAAAAAAGGGGCGCATGGGGGGGAGCTGGAGGGGGTCACCGCTAGAGCTGTCCGCATCTCCCACCTCTATTTTGTCCACGTTCCTGGCGCAGCCGACCACCTTCATCCCGTGCTGGACCAGAGCCCGGGCGACAGCCGCTCCGATGCCGACCGAGGCGCCGGTCACCAGGGCCACCCTGCCTCTCCAGCGGTCCATGCCTCCCAGGACAGATGAGCCAGTCGGAACTTTTGCAAGAAATCGAACACAAGCGGGCGATTTTTTTTTTCTCCACAATCCACAAACCTTTCCAGCGTGTCTGTGTTTTATATATATATAGAGAGAGAGAGGGGGGCGGGCAGTACTGCCGTTCAACCCTTCCTAATCTCGTCCTCTCTGGCTGCAGGAAAAGGCACCGCCAAGAAAACCCAATCCCAGAGCTCCGGATTAAATATTAAAAGGCAAGGAGGGGGGGGACACGAAACGCAAATACTGTGGTTCACATTGCCTCCCACTCGCATGCTCTTTCGCCTTTTCCTTGTGTGAAGGGCGCCCCCTGACGCTCAGGGGAAGAAACACAGGACACTCGTGAGAACTGCCGCTGCAAAGCTATTTTATCCCTGCTTGTTATTTCGTATTTATAAAAATGGTAATGATAACGTTGCACTGAGTGGCGTCAAACATTGTTATGGGAAGGTATGTCGCCGCCCGTCATCCTGAGAAATCGCCTGGAGCTGAATTCGTGACCACCTCATATAACCATAAATCATGGGATATTTTCAAATATAATTACTTTGAACCCGGCTACCAGTCATTAAAAAACCCGAATACTCTCGAGTGCGTCTGACACACTACGTTTAATTAAAACGTCCCGATGAACTGCTTAATTGGAACCGTCCTGTTTTATGAGAAGCGAATTAAACAGGATAATAAATGCCTTTTAATTCCGATCTAGTACAAATGTCTGCACTGCCACTTGAAAAGCTCAAGCAAATTCCAGACACGTTTACGGTTTATTCTAGATCAATTTAATAAAATACGTTTTATTTTGATTGCCAGACGTTTGTTTAAACCCGATTTTCAAATTTCATTGTACACAGCTTATAAACATTTATCAATCGATATTAAAACCGAAGTTACATTGACGGAAGTGCTAATGTATATTTCTCAAGAGAACCTCCGAGCACTGAAACAGAATATCGCAGACTGGACCCGAAGCAAACATCAATTAAAAATGCTATTGTCGATAATGTAAGACGTGCACGATGCATAAATGCACACAAATCGTTAAAAAAAACCCTAATAGGAGAAAACATTACAAAATGAGGGTAAAGAAAAAGTTTTCTCCAGAAAATTCCCCTCAGATTCCCCAGCCAAAACGCAAACGAACCCAGGAGTAGATTTCACCTACTGCTTACTGCCATCTAGTGGCAAATCCGTTGAAGTTATATTTGGCTTCAATATTATATAAGTACGTACGAAGCTGTTTTTTGGAAGATACAGATTACCTATGAAAGAAAAGATATAGTATGTTTAAGAACTTTATCTCCACAGAGCTTAAGAAATTGAAAAACTCAAGCAGATCCTATTTTTTTCAACCCCCGTATGTGCAAAAACCACTAAACCTGGAGTGGGCTCGAGACTATCCAGCTACACACTTTGAACTTTGAAAAACTTAACAGGGTTAACTGGGAAAACTGAATACTACACCTGAAATGATCTTATCAACCACACACGCATAATGCACAGTTAAGCTCCTTAGGGGTAGTTTACCCACAGACTGTTTGTCCCACTCAGGACAGTGTTCTCAATGAAACAGATCCTCTGGACATTTCTTTAAAAAAAACCTGCAGTCCCCAGTATGAGAAATAGGGAATGTCCAACAAGCCTAGAATTAGCACTGTAAATCCTAAAAGCATTGCTTGTCAGGTACAAAAGGAAATCTTATGAGACATTTTGAACACCTTAAAAGCTCTTTTTGTGAATTGCTGTCATTTTCAGTACTGTAAACATCTCGATTCTCCCTCTTTCCCAAAACAATTAAGGATATCTTGGGATCTTTCACATTGACCCGAGTCAAAGAAAAGCACATACATAAAAATGCATATTAATAAATATTCTTTATTTTTTAAATTTTGCACATTGCGCTTTTCACATCACATCCAAACCATTTTATAAACGGATGTATTCTCTGTAAAATCTCATATTCAGATAATTCTCTGTACACATTTATTCCATGAACTTTTTGCCACTAAAAATGAAGTGTCACAGTCAAAGAAACAAACGGAAAATGGCTTAAAAGAGAAGACAGGCTACCACATCTACCCAAATGTCATAGCTTGAAAGCTTGAGGATCATATTGAATGTGCTCTCCACCACCAGCCTAAAATTGATGTCTGAAAGAAACAGCACAGTGGGGCAGAAAGGGAAGAGGACAAGAAGGGGGAGGAAAAAAGAAATCACATTTAAAATGAAAAAAAGATTAATTGAACAAGACACCAAATGTACTTTAGAAATTTGAAAAAAGGCGCAGTGGTCGTTATGAGTGTTTCAGTAAAGAGACGGGGCTGCTTTGCGGTTTCCATTACTAATTTACTCCCATTGTGGTCAACCATCCACCGCGACACACCGGCTGCTTCTGCTCATTTGAGCGGCAGTACTTGGTAAATTTATCTTTCAGGTGCTGTCGGTACTGATCTCTGTTGTTGTAGAAAGACTGATTATTTTCCACAAAAGACTGGATCTCATCTTGTGTTAGACAGTTTTCTTCATCAGAAGTGCCTTCAGATTCATCCTGTATAAAAAAAAATATGTCTTGAGAGCAATCACCAACCTTTAATCCCTGAGCAGGGTTTTCACGACAATTGTTTATACAAAATTATTGCATAACTAGGATTACAGTCCAGTACTGCTTTGTAACTGGAATTTCATAGGTATTTTTAAGAAACAAATCAGTTTTCTAGTGCTTCTGCTGACGTCTAGCACCATCACCCCCTCATTGTGAGTTAAAACTGACAAGAAATCAAGTTTTTTTCCACTTTAACATTTTTTACACAATTTTTAAATACACAAACCATAAACAAATTACATGCAAAATGTATTTACAAACTACTACATGACAATTAGCATGAGTGTTTTCCATTTCTTTCACATCCCTGTTGAAATATGTAACAGTGCAATGCTTCTAAATATGAAGGGCACTGTCCATATTCAAGGTCTGCATGCATTTTAAACTCAGTCTGAAGTCTAAAAAACTCAGTTTAAACCACAGCAAACATTTTGGTAAATCAGGACACGCAGCAGTATCTTTCTTCTACACAAAAAAATTGTAATCACAAGAACAAGCCTTTGTAAGTTAAATGAGTAATATTGTTCTCTCCCACAATAAATGTAGTGTTCTTTAATCTAATGCTTTAAACTAGGAAAGCCTGCATGACGCTATTGGGAGTGGGGGGTCAATACACTTGATGTGTACAGGCCTAGAGAAGTAGATACCTTTATAACACAGGAAAAGAAGTGATCACCAAATAACCCTTTTGTGGTGCTTTTTTAGAAAAACATTTCATACCACCTGCGCTGAGGGCGGTTCATTGCAAAAACAACAGCTTTATGTTAGCAGAGTACTATACCACAGCTGAGGACTACCACTTCCATTTAAGGAATTAAAACAGTATAAGGTGCTCTAAAACAACGACATATTCATCTTCAGCTTGAAAAAAAATGACTGACTGCCTGTACTTACAAGGAGTTCGATTAAACTTTTAGCGCTGCTGTCCCAACGAGCACAGTGGGATGCTTCTAAGGGTGGCGCTGGAAAGTGGTTCATTGTTTTTCTATGTTCTGCCCAAGGCAACTGGAGAGCAATGCTCGCAAAGGACTCGCAGCAAGCTTTAGCACACATCTCTTTGGTTCTGCAGGAGTGTAGGTCAGGGTGTGCATTCCCTGCGTTCTCCCTTCTGTTTGCATCCACAAGACAGCTCCCTGGTTTATGACACTAAAAGACAAAGAAAATATCTTGGTATGCTGCTAATGCAAAAAAAGCACGTGTAGCTGCAAAACCTTTTACTATAGTCACCCAACATCACCTACGTGATCGTTTCCACAGGATGACATTTTATTCTTCTTTTTCTTCTTTTTATTTTTGCCTTTCATGTTCTCTTCCGAATTTGCCCAACACTCCACACAACTGTCAACTCCGTCCTCCTCCTTATCCTCAACACAACGATGACCACATGAGTAATCTCCTTTAGGAGACAAGGAAGCAGTTTAGACACGGAAATCAAGTCAATCTTTCTTTCAGGGTTGTAATAAAACCAAAACCAACCTGACTCATCATGGTTGCAAATGCCTTCAGTACAGGCCACATCAGAGCCTTCTCGAGACCCAGTCTCACTTCCTTCCATGCTGGAAGAGTAACCACAATCACTTCCATTGCAATGGGGTGATAAGCCTATGGACACAGTTAAGAACACTAGTTTAGGTTAAATTCATTACATTTCTCTTCAGTCAGGAATAATAAATCCCCCAAAAACCAGTATAAAGTGGCATTACACCACGCATAGGTTAACCCTGGTTTAGAAAATATCACTCAAAAAGTCTAATCTTTATAAATACAGAATAGATCAAGTAGCCTAAAAAAAAGTCTTCTTAATCCAACTGATAACATTACAAAATTTAAGACTGTTCGTATACATCTGACTACTCTTCATCTTAATGTAAATCAAGTTCTCATGTTATTCATGCAACTGGCGAGTCATTTGCACTACTTATTTAAATTATGTAATACAGAAGAAAATCAAGACCTTTCTTTGTTTTAGGCGAGTCCAGTATTGCATTACCAGGGCAGCTGCAAGAGGTGCTTTCATTTGTAACAATGACTTCAACACAACCATTTGACTCCTCTGTACTACCACAAGCCTTACAGCCACTCTCCACAGGCTCAGAGGAACCCTAAAAGAGGCAAAAAACACATATAGCAAATGACAGTGGAAGGAAAGCAACGTCTTTATAAATCAAAATCATTTGATAAAATCTAAGCTGTGCTCTGACTAAAGAGCACGTACACTGTGGGGAAACAAGCACCACCTTCATTGGATACTCAGAGAAAGTCAACTGTCACCTAACAAGCAGGCCTAAAAACTCTTGGGTTTTTGTTCATCGGTAGTCAATTTATAATTTCCTTTCAGTTCCCATTTTAATACCTTAAAACAGCATATTGTAATTGTACGTAATGAAAAACCTAAGCTAAAAAGCATCCACTATAGTTTTCCACATTGCACACTGCGTATCAAGTTAACATGCTTCCATTTTGGTTAAAAATGCATAGAATGACACATACGATACAAACCTGTACTTTTTAATGTTGAGCACAGCAATGAAAACGGTGTTGCAGCATAATTATGGAAATGTCAGTGTGATTTTTTTCCGCTCTGATTCAGAACGGCATGAACTTACCTCATCCGGGCTCTTCCCCTTGTCCTCTGCTTCTTGTCCAGACATGTCGAAACCACACTTGTTTTTGCGCCTGTTCTTGCGCTTCTGTCGTTTTTTCTCCTGCTTTAGCTCTCGTACTCGCTCCTCCTCGGACAGCTCCTCACAGAGCTGTTCCAGTCGACTGATTCCCTGCACTTTCTCAACTGCCATCTACAGAGAGGAAATAATAGCAACAGTGACACAAAATAATAAGCGTTATTGACATTGCAATACAAATGTTAAAATTACAGGTTGCCCATGCATTTAATAGGAAATACTGGCAGAGGATTAATATTGATAAAAGTAGCCATGTTCCTACTTAACACTACAAAATCATAGATTATGCTACCAAAAAGCCCAAGAATCAGACTTCCTAATATCATTGCTTACAATAACAAGACTTTTGGCATTGCAGGTATGCTATATACCAACCTCAAAACTTTTGCGCAATGCATCAACACCAAGATAAAACAGCATTTGCCATGTCTGTTCCTCAGCTCTTAATTTTTGCCAGATTCTGTGGAGACGCTCATACAAGTGGATGCCGAGACAGGTTAAAACTTCTTCTTGAGCAATATCAATGGTCTTAGCATGTCTTTCCCTGCGCCTGCAAGAAAGTTACAGATACTGAACAAAACCTACAGTGACATACAGCACATTGATCCAAACATTTTAAATATTTCAAAGGATAATCAAGAGACTAAAATGCTATTTCTTGGATGTAAAAAACAGGAACTATTTGCAAGAAAGCCCACAGAAGCAGTATTAGTAAATGCATTCCATACAAAGGTGCCAATAAATCTGGGGTATTTCATCCTTAAAACATTAATGTGCAGCTCAAAGCATGCAAAAAACAGATATACCACTTTAAATTGCATATGCATTCATCTTCATCGCTAACCTTCACTGAATCAATCACATACCAAACATGTTTCTATAACAGAATAAGGCAATGGGAATTGCAAACTTTTCTAACAACTGTTAATGTCAGTTCAGTCACAAGAAAAACTACCTATTTAAAGAACAAAAAGTTAGAATTCACATCTGCCAAGCAGCAAACCTTACTAATACTAATACCTATGCCTTAAGCAGTTTTAGTTCTACTATTCTATTTTTTAAGCAAGTTTTTGTTTTGAATCCCAATTTTCATCAACAGTGAAACAACTCTGGCTTATGTTATACACTGGGAACACTGATTTTCAGTTTATTCGGTTTTCATGCAACAGAGCCTTTAGTGTGTCAGGCAAGTCAGCACACATGCTTAAACATTTTGATCTTGCCACACGGCCAATTAAAGATGACAACACACTAAGAAATATTTAATCAGTTATCAAAATAATCCTGGAACCAGATGATGTGGAACGTACATGAGCTTTACCATAATACTTCTTTTGAAGCACTGCTCTGTAACACAAATCCAAGGATCATCACAGAGGAGATTTGCTAGTCTCATCATGCTAGTGCAATCAATAAATTTACAACCTTACAACAAACTTTAGATAATTGATTGAAGAAAGAATAACATAAAACCAGCAGAGTAATACACAAATGTTCTGAATACAGCTATACAATATCAAAATGTTTTAAACCAGCACTGATTTGGAGCAATGATTCCGTGACTGAAATGACATTAGTTGCAGAGAAACTTAAAATGTTCTTGGATCTGGGCATTTCTCATTCTCTACACAGTATTTGGTTAAAATATCAATCATATTTTGGTATCGGACAACAAAAATCTGAAAAGCCAACAAAAAGCGCTAGATAGCCCACTCTAGCAAATTACATACTCATACCCTCCAGCGAACTCGGGCTCAGCTCGTCCCAAAAGATGTGCAATGAAGTCCGTCTCGCAGCACACATGGATGTGTCGCTCATGTGGGCAGCAGCGCAAGCCCTCGTACAGAGAGGCGCAATAGCCCTTCTCTTTACTGTAGTCCAGTTCGCCAATGAGAATATTATAGGCTCTCAGTACCTTGTTTTTGCAATCAGTACAAAACCTGCAAAACAAAGGAAACGAACACGGGATCAAAGAAAATGAAAGCTCTTGTTCTGTCCAAGCACCTTCATGAAGGCATAAGTGGACTCTGTTTCAAGTTTTGGGGAGTTTAACATTTCAAAACCTCATCAGAAGAGATTCTTACCGATGCTTGCGTAAATACGTTTCTAAGGTCTCTAAAAGGCAGGCAGAGTCTATTAGAACTACTTCATCCCTGCATTCCTGGGACATAAGCTCCCACACATCCATCCAGCTGCCCCTGCAAAAGACATTATTTGTTAAACTCTGCATTTTGTTTCATGACTTGAAGAAATAAAAAATTAGGTAGAGGAAGAATGATACAGTACACCTGCAAAAACATCTAGAATAATTTAGTTAGGTAGCTACAATAATTATTAACGGTTTAATTGTTTTAATAAACTATGGAGATTGTAAATTATACAGATTGTAGCTCCTCTCGGACCTTACGACACAAAAAAGCCACTGTCTACTACTACCATTGCTTACTATCAATGAAGGCTTTGCTAACAGTAAGGAAGTGTGACTGAGTTTCTTCGTGTTGCGCTCCTTCCAGTAAATCATTTCTTCTATATCTGGTGAAAATCTCCATGAAGATGGGACACCAAAATGCTTTTCATTTTTGTTTGCAGAACAGACATTTTGCATACAATTGAAGACATTTTGCTTCATGGAGATATTCAGATTTCACATTTCACAAATGTTAATTCTTTGCATTGAATTTCAGTTTTGTTTCACGGAGTGGCTTTGTTTTGGGGTTTCAATGATTTTACTTTAGATGTATGAACATAAGGTACAAATGACGAGATTAAAGACATTTGCTAAATTTACATAGTAAGCGAGAGACAACAGTGGGTGGAAGAACACCAAGACAAAGACTGCCTAGCTGCCTGTGTGTCACCCAAGTGACGCTATTCATACTGGCACACAGCTAGACATGCACAATGTATATGGTCTCGAACTCTCAGTCGAGTTGCCGGTTGTTGACTGTGGCCAAGTATATTCAAGAAAGAACTTATTTAGGATGCATTCATGGTATGTATATCTGATGCATGTTAAATCAAAAACATGAAAATCGGAGCACATACAATAAATATTTTATACCTAATTATGATGTTAGTGCAGGAGAACAATAATAAAAATCGAAACCTGCCTTTACTTCTTACGCTATTTCTTAACATACTACACTGATTACCTGCCGGGTGCTTGAAATGGTCCAAAGTGAAAAAGGATGCTACATCTGATTTCTTTCTTGCTTCCTCCATGGTCTTTATCTATTACTACAACTTTCTCTGCAATTCCCTCTCTGTAGTTCACAAAGAAATTAAAAATCTAAGTCTTGATTTTAAAAATGCAAAAATACTCAACCCTCAAACTCAAATGTTAATAAAGCCATTAGCTGAGAATTCAGTTCTAAAAGCATCAATTCTTTCAAATACACACTTTTTTTTTAGATAAAACTAACAAACCTTCATCACGTTATGTAACCTCGGTAAGGTATGTGCATTACAATGACCTTTTAATCTGTGAGTAAAACAAAAGAGCACGAAACATGACTCACCCTAAGGGCTTGGGTTTGTGCGTATCTAAAGAGTGCAGTTGGCAGCGCTTGTTCTTCTTACTTTTAGGAATGGCATCAATCATGTCGTTTAACTTTGACCTATAAAATAAAACATGCCTTTTCACATTTGAACACACACAGGTTAATCTCCATTTGCTAAAGAACAAACAGCTCACGTCCTGTTTGTTTTGAAAAGAAAATGGACCTATCATACCATGTACCAGCATAGGTGTTGGCCCTCTATTGTTCAGGCCAACAGAAATAGATCACAGTTCCTCTTCTTGGACACACGTCATTTTAAAACTGAAAGGCCCGCAGTCTTATG
Source organism: Atractosteus spatula (assembly GCF_055471065.1). Lineage (NCBI taxonomy): Eukaryota > Metazoa > Chordata > Actinopteri > Semionotiformes > Lepisosteidae > Atractosteus > Atractosteus spatula. The sequence continues at coordinate 3,832,929 of NC_142732.1, read as the reverse complement.
TGACAAACAAAGCTTTCTTTGAAAAGCAATCACCCAGACATGTAAGCATATGGGGGGGGGGGCTCACCCGTGAACGTAAAACAAAGTGTACAGTTTTTTTGCGTCTGCCATGCAATTCCGGGTGACAGAGAGGACACCAGTGGACCCCACTGTCAGCGGCTCCAGCGCCGGATTCCCCGACTCCACGAGCTGCGAGAAGAGGCGCTCCACGCTGCGCCTGCAGCCCACGCATGGAACCAGCTGAGAAAGGGCATTGAAAACCTCCCGTGACGTGACCATCATGGCGATGTTCAGGTCTTGGTGCTTCAGCATGCTGTGATACTGCAACACATGGAATGAAACATCAGGAACAGATCACGGCAACAGGTTAGATAAAGCTGCAATTAGTGTCTCACACCCGTTAAAAGCAAACCTAAGAACACAGTGCATTTCCCAAAATCCTAGGATCATTTCTTTTTCTAAGCCTTTTGAAGTGTCGATTTTGCCTACACTTCACATTTAGAGATTCTAAGTCTAGATTCAAAGATTGCCCCATGCACAAAATAGAGAGGCACTCAACTGCCGCTTCTTTATCTCCAACAAAAAATGTATTCATAGCAATAGAATTATCTTGGAACATTACAGAAAAGGGTTTTAAAGCTAAATGAAAAGCTCAGAGTGCGTTAAAGCAAAAATCACTTAACTCATAAATACTGTTTTCTATAAGCAAAATGCACATATACCAACTGGTAAAATCCTATGCCTCCTATATTCAATGATACAGCATTTTACACTACCATGTGTAAAGAGTTCAAATACTCTACTACTAACAAGTATCATGACACAGCATGATTTGCAACAAAATCTAAAATAGCAGCACAACAAGTGACAGTTTATACTTTCATTAGTTTCTACTAACAACTGAGATCATTAAAGCACTGAAGTACTTGCTCAATACTAATTTCAAGCTATACCTACAACTTTCTTACCTGTATGAATTGTTTCATCTGTGAGCTGTTAATCTGGTAACTTTCAAGATTCAGCACATTATCAGAAAACTCCATCACCATCTGAAAAAAATTGACATGATGTAATTCACAACAGAATTACATAATGTTAAGAGGTTAAGACGTTTGAATATATTTATTGTGTCTAATCATATATCTTTCTGAGAGGGTACATCTTCATTTTGGTACTTTATTTTTGGATGACCCAATATTTTATCCTCCAATCCATACTACAAACAAAGGTAAGCACATTACAGATTAAGCATTAATAAAATAACATCTTTATGTTTAACTCCCTCTGAATCATCTGAAGTAACTCTAGAAATTATCTAAATGACACTTTAGCTCTATAATACAAAATGTTAAAAAAAATTCTTGCAGTATATTTTTCAGGGTTTACCAAACCAAACAAAAGTAGGATACATACCAAATCAAGAACTAAAAACAAATAACAGCACCATCACAAATTAATGATTTGGACAAAAGCTAAAGGGTCTGGAGAGCAAACTGCTTATAACCAACATTAAATGTTCAAAAGCCAGATCACTAGTAAAGTCATTTCAGAATTATGTACTAACACGAACAACTACTTCTAATAAAAAATAAAAATAGCAACTGTTGTTTCTTAACCAAAACACACTTGTAAATGCATGTTATGAAAGCCAGGTTCTAAAATATGGTATTTAAGTATTGCAATGTTTAAGAAACTGAAGTACCCCCCCACATAAAAAGCTAATAATAAAATTGCATCATTTTCCTCCAAAACCATTACCAATTACATGAAAAAAAAATCCTTCTGACATCTTATGAAGTTCGGGATTTTCAGAAGACATCTAAAACCAAGAACCATACAATGAGAAATCAATGACCTCACACCTTTGCCATTACGCTTAAACGAAAGCCCAGCAAGAAACACCACAAGTGACAAAATGGTTATAGAAACAGAACTGCCCGTTCAGCCCCTTTTAAACACCTTCGGCACCGCAATCAGGAATGAACAAGGAGGCCGGAGGAAGGAGCTGATCGAGCAGAGAATGATCGGCGGTTCCGGGGCCGAAGAGGGCCCGAAACAGAGGGGTTCACTTGTCAAAATCCAACTCCAGAAATACATGTTGTAGAAACATTAAACTTCATGAACAGGCTGCTAGATCTCCCATCAAATGCATATGAGGTTTCATGTCATTCCCCGCCCCGGTACGACTGAGTTTTAACGCACTTCGTAAGATGGCCTGTTGCCTAGCAGAGAGGCCTAGCGCCGCCGCTTCCAGCCTCGTCGCGTTTATTTGTCCCGCAGTTTGCAAAAGTGAGCAGCCCGTCTCCGTGGGGGGGGGGGGAAAGGGGGCGAAATACGTGACTGCACCGGTCCGGGCCGGGGTCGCGGAAACCCACCGTGAGCGTGTCATCGATGTACAGGGGGATCTGTCGGGCGAGGAAGTGGAAATCGTCCTCCCCGTCTCTGCACACTGCAACCAGGCGCGCCATGTCTTCGTCTGCTCCGGCCAGCACCGCTGCCTGCGCACAGGGGGGGACAGCCCGAGTTACTCCACTCGCCCTCTCCCACGGACACACACACACAGCTCGCCGTCACCACCGGGGTTGGGAGAAAGGTGCAGGAGAGAGAGAGAGAGGGGGGAGGAGATCCCGTTTTATATAACCCCAACGCCGCCGCACCTCGCAAAACTTAACACGAAGCTTGGGCTAATCTCGGAAAACAAGATGTCAACTTCGGACAGCCAGACGTGCACAGCCCCACGCATCGCATGTTGCATCTATTGTCCCTCCGTCCCCAGCGGGATTATTAATAAATACCCCCTAAAGGGAGTGCAACAGCAGTAACAAGTGTTTTACATTTTGACCCATTACAGGCAAAACTGCGTTTCCGACGCAGAACCCACCGCTTCAGGCTCACTATGGTACAGGCGCCTGCTAAATTATCGACCCTGCGTAACCTCCCTTCAATTAGGAAAACAAACTCCCGAATTATTTACACAGTTAAGTACAAGGGCGATAAAAAAAAACCCCGCGTACACAACAACAGCGCAGCTGTAGCTTAATACTTCCAACGCCGAAATGTTGATGAAGCCGAACCACACAGTACGACACTGCCGTAAGTTAAAACAAAAAAAAATCCTTCACAGACCGACAAATCCCTCCCGAATCGATCAAGAGATTCGGCTTTCCGACGCCTGAACACCACAGCCTTCTGGGGGGGGTCTAACTTTTCCAAACTTTCAGGGAGACGCGTGAAATTTGCTGCTGTTATTTTCACAAAACAGCCCCCTATAATCAGCAGGAGCGCAGCTGCACTCCGCTCCACCTCCCTATCGCGAGACAGACCCCGCAAACTGACCCAAACTGGTTCGCCGGCGGACCGAGCGGCACTCTTTAACAACTCCAGGGGTCGAGGGAATGGGAAGAAAGGAAAAAAAAACCCCCACACAAACTAAACTGTCATTCCGTAGGTTCGAAATATTACCCCGCAAAATGAACAAGAAATATTCAAGTTCGCCGTGCGACACCCCAGTCTCCCTGTCGATTCGAAAAAAAACCGAAGCGTCAGAAAGGAGCCTGAGCGCGCCCTTCGTGTCACTCCGCCACAGAGCTCAGGTCTCATCAGTAATCACGTAGTGAAATTTCACACTTCCCAGAAAAATAATATTCTATAAATACTTTTTGTAAATAAAATCCGTATTATATTTGCTTCACTCACAGCGGCTCAAGGCTAAACAATTTATTGTTCTATTTTTTTTTTTTCGCACCGAGAAATACAGTTAAGCGTACGTGGCGACAGGATCTCAAAACAACCTTTGACCCCCCGAGAGACGTTGCAGAAAGTAGTTCCGGACAGGCGATTGTGGCGTCATCACACGTGACAGGAGGGGCGGGGCGCGGGATATGAGCGGGGAAGTTAAATTTTTAAATATTGCTTTCCACTTTACACCACTGTGAGCACCAGAGAGGCTGTGGTTTAGTTTCTGTAAAATAGAATACGTCTCACATTTTTTAATTGTTATATATGATGGGCTTTGCTTTGGTGACGGACGTACCTTTGCGTTTTAGGCATTTTATGCTCAACAAGACCAATTATTCTTTGCACTTATGTACATTTTTTGTGCTAAAAAAATCACCAATGCAATTTTCACCGTGATAAAAGCCATTATATTTTAAAATACCTTTAGAGGCCTTGAAGGAAATGTAATATCCCTTTCAACTAGCCCATTTTGAGACGTTTTTTCGTGAACTACTTCAGCTTTGAACTTTTGTCACTTGTTTGTACTTAAAAATATGCCTTGGAGTTGTAATTCAAGGAAGATGTCACTCACGGTTTCATTCATTTACTGTTCGGGTTTTATTCTTAGGACTCTAACTTATTAAAAGATACAAGAAGCATTCTAAGAAATAATTCAAATCTATAGTGTCATGCTAAGGAATCACAAAAGCTGTTTACAAATTCATATATTCTTGTTGCTTAGACATCAGACTGTTCAAATGAAAATTAACTGAATATTTTAAAAACTGCTGACCTTAAAGGATTTTAATTCTGTAATCTACAATCTCCCTGCAATGAAAATAATTACACAATCTATATTAGCCATATACACAGAATAATACATTCAGCAAAACATCTAAAGTTTTCTGTAAAAATGAACCCATTACATTGCATATGCAGGACAAAGTATAAACCTGTACAGCTTTCAATTACAAAGCTAATGTTTCTTTGGGTTGACATGGGACGTCTTTAAACAAGTGAAGCAGACAATTATATTATACTGTATATAATTAAATATAAATAAATTCTTTATTTAAAATTCTGAATTCAAGAATTTAATAACATGGTTGTAATTTACCATTGCTATAATTAATTACATCAACTGTGTTACACAGCCTGGGTAGAATAAAAACATCTGAGGAACTAAGTATGAGTTTGTTCTAAATTACACAGATTCCCATATTTCATATCCATGCATTTGGCCTTAGCATTTTGATCCACATTGTTTAAAACAAATATTGCACTCTCTAGTTTTAAAAATGTCTTAATACCTGCACCAGGCAATCGGGGTTTTTGAAATCATGCTAATTTCAAATAAAGACTCATGCTAAAACGTCTGCGATTCAAAGAGTCAATATCATAAAACTCAAGACTTATGCACAAATCCCTTTAAGCAGCACTTAATATCAATATTGTAGAAACAGGGCTACACAAACCCCTGTTCTTTAGATAGGAGTAATATTTCCAAGCACCTAAAACCAACTAGGTTAGCTCATTAATGGAAATGACTACCAGAACTTCACTGTAATTTTCTGGAGATGTAAAACATAGACAATAAAAGAGTTTGCAAACATATAGAAAACCAGGACAAATACTGAAAACACACTGCTGCTATGAATAGTATCAACCATCACATTTGTCAAACCCGTCATGATGTTTGACAACATGAAGAATAACAACTGGTTTCTGTTGACCGCTTGAATGAGACAGAGCCCTTCTATGTCCTCCCTGATTTTTCTGTCTACCGAGCTGGATTTGGAGTTACTGTTTTGTGTCTGAGGGGCTTGAGAAGGATTCCAAGAGGACGACACAGAACAGCAGTTGGACAGAAATTTGGCAAAGGCCAAAACAAGATCCGCAGCAGATAAACAGCAGAGAAAAAAGAGGGACTGGGCCACTGTCCAGATGCCGAATGAAAGGTTTGCCATCCTGCGGGACACTGGTTCCACAAACATCTGGCAAACGAACAGCGCAGCCCACAGTGCAAAACTTCCCAGGAGGAGACGAGCTATTGCCTTGATCCAGTCCTTCACCACCATCCTGCTCTCCATCACATGAAGTCCCACCTGAACCCCAGCCATATAGATGGCTACATATCCAATGACAGAGAACACGCCCTCTCTGTTAGCACTTACAAATCCACCTGTTCTGTCGCTGCCATTCAAGATGAAGGATTTGAGGTCCGTCAACTCAAGAGCCGCCTGGTAGGACCCACCAATGATTACAGCCAGAAGCCACGACTTGTTGACCGGGAAGACGGACAAAAGCAAGGAGGCCACCGCCCTCACAATGGCCAGAGTGAAAAAGAAATTCCAGTGCACCCCGTACTCTGAAACGTGCTCATGGTAGCCCGTCACTTTGACGCTCAACAGCCGCGCCAGCCCCAGCACGACCAGGGGCCAAACCGACAGCAGCTGCTTGGTCAAATGGGCAAACTTGGACGGCGGGGGCTGCTTCCTCCTTGCCTCGGGACAGACGAGAGAATTAGCCAGGATGAAGGCTCCCACACCAAAATCCATGACCCCCGTTCCATAGCTTTCGCTTTTCGCGTAGCGCCTGGGAAATATCGCAAAGTCCACCGCGAGGATGCTGATGGCGGTCTTCACGTTGACGAGCACTCGGAACACTGTAACGAAGGGGACGCGGTCCGTCTCCAAGGAGCTCCCCAGAAAGTCCTTGAATATCCTCCTGAAGGGCACAGCTGGACCGTGCTTCCTCCTGTGGTACACCCGTAACAGCATACTGGCACTGAAGGCAGCCAGACTCACCATCACCACATGCAATGCGTCACTCAGCACCGTGCAGGACAGGATGAGAGGCAGCACCACCACGGTGAAGTCCAGAAGAAGATGGACCTTCCAGGGAAAGGGAAAAACGCCTTTGCCAAGAAAATACAAGATGAGCCCCAGCCCCCTGCTGAGCAAACACAGCGGCGCAAGGACTGAACCCAGCGAGATCTCTCCCAGGGTTGTCCCATTCAGATTGCTGACAAAAGCCTCCTTAAGTTCTTTCTGAGACATTTCTTTTCCCAGACAAAAAAAAAATACTGAAACGAAACAAAGAATGCAAACATATAACAAGGTCGCACCGTGCTAAGAAAGACGTTGAATCATTTACTTACGCGCACTCCCCGCACTACCAACTCACAAAATCCGCACGTATTTTTTAAAAACTACGTATTAACATGGCCACTTCATCGGATTACAAGTTCTTGTGTGACTGTTTTAAGCAAGTTGAGATCCACAGCCACGGTTATTTTTTGTAAGCGGAAAAAGTGCTTTTACTGTAAATTAAAACATTATATGAAGCAGCAGACAATGAAAACTGGATTTAGATAAGAGATTCTACTTACTTATCGAACGCCTTTGTTTCGAGATAAATTGTAAAATATCTTAAATAGAAATTAATATATATACATATATATACTGTGTAAAGCCTTAGATATTTTTAAAGAACGTTGTGACAATTTAAAAACAAACTACCAAGAGACAAATCTCCACAGGCTTTATCCTTTTCTGCGTATGTTGCGACGTTCATTTAGAAAGAAAATAAACTTTACCTTTGACAAAACCTTAAAACAAAAATAAGTAAAGTATGCTGTGTACGAGCAATTTACGAAACAAACAAATCAAACGTGCATTCATTATGACCAACCTGCCTGCGTGCCACCGCGTAGCACAGAATTTAACTTTACTTCCGTATTGCGTTACCCAGCGTTTCTGTGTGAAAACGTCACAGAGATGTGTGTAGCCGGTGCGCTGCGTCACGGCGAGGGCGGTGCTTCAGTGACGTTTTACACCGGGATTGCCCACCGGGCTGAGTTTGAGTGCGGTCAGAGCGGCGGGGGCAGTTTTGTCCTTCACAGCGGCTCCGTGACATGGAGGGAGTAAGGTGATACCTCGGACGGGAGAGAGAGGTAGTTTCGGCGAAATAAGAAGGGGGGGGGGTTAGTGAGGAAACGAGCGTCTGGCGATTAAAGCGATGACGAGCGCCAAGCCAAAGCAGCGGGGAACAAGCAGGAGAGCTTTTCCCGATGGACCGGAGGAGGTCGGGGCTGGAGCCGGGAGCCGGGGGTGGGGAAACCGGCCAGCCCGGCGCCCAGGGTCCCAGAAAAAGGTACAGATCGCTTTCTGATCAACCCGGTTTTAGTTCTCGGGACACGAGTCATTTAAGATTCTCCAAGAGAAAACGGGATTCAGGCTTTTCCTTATGTAGTTAAAGCCGCTCTGAAGGACATCTTCCCTAAAGGGTTTCTTAACACCGATGGTTCCCGACGCCGAACATAACGCGTGGTCAGTTTTTAGAGAAACGTTATTAAATGCTTTAATAATAGAGGGGGGAAAAAGTTTTTCAAGTATATCTTCTCGGGGGAGGGGGGAAGACTTATTTAAGATTGAACTAGGGGGGGGGGGGCGTTAAGCTGATGTGACATTAAAAAAAAAACTGGGAGATCCATTTTTTTTTTCCCCACTTAAAGTTATGCTCCGTTAAACTGGGGGTGGACAGAGATCGGCCCTGCCGCTGGCCGTGTAGCAGTGAAAACAGTCACTTGTGCCTGAAGCACCGCTGTCGTTATTTATCTGGTGTTTAAGGTGCGCGGAGAAACGACTAAAGAATAATTGATGCAGAATCTAATATTCCTCTTTTCGGCTGCGGAATCGTGATCGCATCCAGATCATCCCGGGTCACATCCAGACATGTGTCGCTCGGTGGAGAAGTGCCATTCTCATAACATCAGTAAATATTCGGGTTGTGTTTGAAAGTGCTTTTTACAATTATTTTTTTTCCCCCAAGAAGTCGCGACTAAATTAATCTGCGGCACACGAACACATTTCGTTTCTACTGCGTGGCTGAAGGGCTTTTTGCACAAGCTTTTAATGACTACATTTCTCAGCGTTTTTCCCAAGAGTCTCAAAGCGTTGTGGCTGGTGATGTAAGGAACCATATATTAGTCATCCAAATAGTATCTTAATGGAGTATCTGTTCTGAACATCTGCTAAAAACAAATCAAAGTTCTAAAATACTCGCGTATCCTGTGTTTAGAAATAGAGGGTCAAAACTGATAGTCTTCCCATTCATTAGTGTTCACCTACTTTTGCTATTTATCCTGTTAAATAAATGGCGCGGATTTCGGTTGTGATTTCGATGATGCAGTGTCTGTGTGTACTTTCAGATTAGCTTTGTTTTCCAATGTAAATTTTAACAACTTGATTTTTTTAAATAAACGCGCAATTTGAACCACGGGCTCTGTATGATACCGCCTGTTTTGTCTGGACTTTTTTTTCTGACGTGCTGCAGGTGATTGGCTGACCGGCAGGGGAGGCAGTGTTGAAAAGGACTGGCATGGTTTATTTGTGTCGTTTTCACACGCTGTGAACTCTGTAAACCAATTACCTACTAGCCAACAGGTAACTGGGTTTCCAGGACACCTTGGCTTGCAGGACTAGGGGGTAAAATTCTAGCTAGAGGTGAGGGAAAAAAATATTTTTCAAAGTAATTTTTTACTGGCATATATTTTTATTTGGATTTGGAAAGAGCGACAATTCAAACTTCTCGAAGTCGTTTAATAGACTTAGGCTACCTATGTGGAGTCAGTGTATCTGCTAAGTGCGTGTGTGTTTTTTAGACTAGGAGCTAATCGAGCTAAGAAGGCACCTCTGCAGATTTCTGCTTCTAATTTCTGTAGGTTGTTTACAGGCAACTTGAGCCTTTGCCTTTCTTATCAGTTTCTTTCTTTAATCGACCCCCTGTCACAGAGGCAAGTGTATTCTTTCATTTAGTCCGAATGCAGCACATATATTGTTATGTTATTGTGTCAAGCCTTGACAGAACCAGATTTCCGGGAGATGACATCTGGTGTGTACTTGTGGGGATTGGAATTAGGCCTTGTGTCTGTCCCAGCTAATCAAAGTGTGTGTGTGGGGGGGGGGGGGGGAGTTTTTCGTTTTCCCTTTTTTTTTATTGGGGAGACATCTCAGCGTCGCTCTGTTGTGGCCGCAGAGGTGCAGAGGGACTTCAGCCTGGGAAGCGGTGATTGAAGCTGCCCGGTGCGCAGCCGCTTGAGAACATGTTGCTGTGGAGGACAAGAATGAACTCGCTGTGGTTTAAATTCTCCCTGCTCCTCCGCAGTGCCGCACCCTGGAGGGGAATGCAGTTGGGACACAGGGAGATCCAGCCTGTTTTTTCCACTTTGCTGTCACTGAGCAACACTGAGATGCTGTACATAGTTATTGTCTCCATTTAGATCTAATGATACACACCAGGGATTTCCCAGTGTCTGTATAAGTGCCAAATTGCTTGATTTAAAACTGAACTCATTCCTTTTTTTACACTTGCTCTGCTTTTTATTCTGCGGGGTGTTTTCGAAAGGGATTTGCACTCCCAAGCATCATTGCTTTGTCTCCAGAGTTTTGTGAGCTGAATCGATTCTTGAATTCAGCATTTTGGAGCAAAGCCTTTATTTGGTTGTAATAAAGACCAGCTGTAGCCTTCCTCTCGATCGGATGGAAAATGTAGACAGCATGTGTATATTAGTAGTATCAGTATATCCCCATTGTTCAAGTCTCGTGTACATAACATTTCTACTAGTAGATACCTTCGAGGAAGTGTGGAAGAGTTGTTGTGATGAAGGAAAACAAGTCTAGGCTTGAGTGTGTAATACTCACCCAGTCTATTGCTTGGAGACTCCCTGCTGCAAAGGCTGACACTCTTTCATACAGATGTGTGGATAGGACCAGTGGAGTAACGTACTCTGCCCAAGCTTGCAACAGCAGCGACCACAGCAGGGATGCTAACCTAAACCAGGTCCTTGCACTCATGAGACTTCAGGCTAGTCTCCATTGTTTCAACACAGGGAATTTGGAAGGTTTTGTATCGGATTGTCACTGGCATGTTAACCACAAATTCTCCTCATCCATTTGGTTTGTTTTCCAGTCACTGGCTTAAAATGTTTAGGTGCAACGTGTGTTTTTTACTGTATTACAAAGCACTTTTTAACCTTAACTGAGTAGTATTGTGCAGAAACACGGATCCTTGAATACTTATAGTTTAGGACAGTCACTGACCCTCTAGAACTAAGGTTGCTAACTGATTGTTTTTTGCAAGGTCTGTTTAAAGCAAGTGGCACCTGAAGAGCTGGGAGAAGCTGTTAAGGCACTAACCAGCTAGTTAAGCTTGTCAGTAGTTGTGACCTTAGCATTTTTGCCATTTTATACCTTCTTCTGAAATGCCAATTCATTGTGCAGTGTGGCTATATACAGAGAACTTGTTCTGTGCAAGTTTCATGACTGCGGTTGCTGTCCCTAGTTTGCCTTCTTTTTGATCCCTGTATTTCTGCTCCATAAAGACGATTCCATCCCCTCATCCCTCTCTCAATGACTCGCTGGAGGGTGATCTCCGAAACTTCCTGATCGACGAAAGTCAGCTGCACACCTACGATGACCTAACCAAAGTCAACCCTGTGACCACCACTACAGGTAACCTCCTTTGTGGGCACTTGAACACATTGATGGTATTATTGAATTGATGAAGAATCTGAAAATTAGAGGCAATGACACTATCCAGATTGGTTTTGACTTTGTAGTGATGCTTAATTCAATTACACTCCTGTTATTGTTATCTGGATATATACATGCAAAACATGGTGAATTTAACAACCTTTTCTTTTAATGTGTTAAAACTCTTCGCATCACCAGGATGATATGTTATTCCATAACGTAGTGTTGCAGCTAAATTGCCCTGCAGCTCACAACTGACAACCCCCTGGAGCTCAGCAGTGTGAGCCTGGCCAGTACCTGGAGGGGAGACTCCTGGGAAAGCTGAGGCTGCTGCTGGAAGAGGTGTTAGTGGGGCCAGCAGGGGCACTGTGTGGGTCCCAGTGCCCCAGTTTAGTGATGGGGATGCTATACTGTAAGGCGCCGTCCTTCAGATGAGATGTAAAACTGAGGTTCTGACTCTGTGCTCATTAAAAATCCCAGGGTATTTCTAAAAAAGGCAGGGGTGTAACCCTGGTGTCCTGGCCAAAGTTCCCTCTGGCCTTTACCAAATAATGGCCTCCTAATAACCCCCATCTCTGAACTTGCTTTATCACTCTGCTCTCCTCTCCACTGAGTGCTGGTGTGTGGGGAGAGTACTGGCGCACTCTGGCTGCCGTCACATTATCCAGGTGGGGGCTGCACACTGGTGGTGGAAGAGGGGATCCCCGTTACCTCTACCATTAAGCGTAAAGGGCTTTGAGTGGAGCACTATATGAGTGTAAGGATTATTATTATAATTACCTGACAGCAAGTCTAATTCCTGTTCTTTTTTTCCTGTAGTTTTGAAATGCCTGCAGGCCAGGTATTGCGCAAGGGTGTTCTACACACACGCAGGCTGTACCCTGGTGGCACTGAACCCCTTCCAGCCCGTCCCTCAGCTCTACTCCCCGGATGTGATGAAGGAATATCACTCAGCGCCTCGGCCACAGGTGCGAAGCTCACAGTCCTCGTGGCTCCTAACCTGTATTAAAGGGCATAGAAGTAATAGTAATTGATCACCTACTAAGAGCTGTTTAGTCTGAAATAAGGGAGCAAATTCTTCATTAGCAAGTAGAGACTGCTTTTCATGTGCTAAAGCCTAGGATAGAGTGCAGAAAAAAAGTCTAAACTAGCAAGCACATCAGTTACCGGCCCAATTAACACCGGAGATTAAGAGCCCAGTTGGAACAGGAACCTGCAGAAACACAAGTTCACCAGAACCAGAAAAAGAACCACTGTTCTAGACAAACTAGCTTTACTTTATAATTCATATGGAAAGATTTTAAAAAAAAGAACTAATAGCACACAATGCTTTGCTTGTGCATTTATGGATAGCTTCAAACATGTATTTCCACCAAGAAAAGGTTGACAGTTTCTGATGTGGGCTCTTCACTGTCCCAGGAGTTCAAACCTCACATCTTCATCGTTGCTGAGCAGGCGTACAGGAATGTCCAAGGGCAGGTGGAGCCTGTGAACCAGTCGCTCATAGTCAGTGGAGAGAGCGGCGCTGGGAAGGTAAGATAAGAGAAGGTGAGGCTTGTGATGGGCGGAGCGGTGGCTCTGTGGCTCAGGATCTGCAGCTGTGGCTGGGAGGTTGCTGGTTCAAATCCTGCGGCCGGCCGGGGAATCCTGCTCTGTTGGGCCTCTGAGCAAGGTCCTTCACCCCAGCTGCTCCAGGGGCGCCGTATAAATGGCTGACCCTGCGCTCTGACCCCAAGCTTCTCTCCCAGTCTGGGTGTCTCATGGAGAGCAAGTTGGGGTATGCGAAAAGATGAGTTCCTAGTGCAAGAAACTGTATATTCAATTGGCCAATAAAGTGATCTTATCTTAATGCTGCCAGGGACAGCTCAGGAGCGATATCACTGCTGCAGGGGGCCAGTTCAAGAGCTGCGTTGCATTTCAAGACCTTGCATTTTATTTGCAGACCTGGACCTCTCGCTGCCTCATGAAGTACTACGCCACTGTCGCTGCTTCCCGGTCTTCCCAGAAAGCTCAGGACACGGTGGAAAGAATAGAGAGGAGAGTGCTGGACTCCAACCCCATAATGGAGTCCTTTGGTGAGTCTGTGTTTTGCGGAATTACTCCCACTGCGCGTTTGGGGGTTGTCATCCTGGCCAGCTTGCTGCCCTTTCAGTCGGCCTTCAATTGTAGCACTTCAATTAAAAAAAAGAAATTAAAAGCGACCAGTGCCTTAATTGTGTTTTGATCCTGATAACTATTGATTAAATCAATTAAGGAGCTGGTTGCTGCAACAGAGTGGAGTTTCCCAAGCTGTTACATGGAACACAATGTGAACAAATGTTCTGTGAACAAAACTTTGATGTTAATGCTATTTTTCCTACTAGAATATTAAAAACGAAATGGATGCGTGTATAAAAAACTTTAAGGTATTTGGGAATAATAATGCCCCAGAAACGTCGGATTCTTGTACCTTTCAAGCATTTTTAACCCTTTCTTCAGGGTTGTGTGTGTAATATTTCTCTGTGGTGACCACTGTTGTGTCAGGCAGTGTAGCTTGCAGTAGGCTGATGTGAGGCCTTCCTTCTCCGCAGGGAACGCGTGCACCTTGAGGAACCACAACAGCAGTCGGTTTGGGAAATACATTCAGCTCCAGCTCAACAGGTTGGTCTGACTGTCTGCAATGTCAGCGCCGCGACTTTGTGCAGATTTTCTGTGTTCTTCACGTGGCTGTTGTAAAGTGGCCAAACCTCGCAAAGGCATGCGTGCCTTGTGAGAGAATGGAAATATACACCAATCAATAACTGTGACTGCATAGCTGTCTCATCAGATTGCACATAAACTATGAATAACAATCATGCCTCACTGCATACTTTAGTTTTGCAACATAAAGGACAGGGTAAATGTAGGTAACTTAAAGATATAATGGGAAGTAGTGTTTTGCTATTCAATTTTAAACAGACAGTGAGTATTTAATCATACTGTCTTCAGCTTTATTTATAACTGGAGTGCTGAGAGGTAAATAAATGCTGAAGAGTGCTCTCCTTTCACAGGAGAAAGAGTTGCAGAAGAATTTAATTTTTTAATATACTGAAGCCCCCATTGCGGTGGTCCATGTTTTCTCCCGATATTTGACCTCCAGGTCGCAGCAGTTAGTGGGGGCATCTGTACAGACATACCTGCTGGAAAAGACCAGAGTGGCCTGCCAACCCCCGGGCGAGCGCAATTTCCACATATTTTACCAGGTGACTGTACACGCTTGTTCCCTGTCATGTGTGCTTGGAAGTGTAGTGAGGAGTGCAGCCTTGAGGCTCTTGTACGAGGATCAGGCTGTTTTAGTGTTATTGATTTCGCCCTGTCCTCGCTGTCTGTAGATGATGAAGGGGGCCACGCAAGAGGAGAGGCAGGGATGGAAGATGCCTGCTGACGGGCAGTTCCTCTGGCTGCCAAACGCCGACAGAACCCTCGAAGGTAATCAGTTCACTTGTGCTTGGGCTTTCCCTTTAAGGCAACAAGCAAACTTCACCCCATCTTTGGGAAGGCTTAGCCCACCCTGCATGACTTAATGGGTACACTCACCTTGTTCTTTCATTGCAGAAGACTGCTTTGAGGAAACCAGAGCTGCCATGCTGCACTTGGGCATTAACAAAGAGGTTCAGGGACAGATATTCCAGGTAATTAACAGGCATTATGGGCCTGTAATGCAGAGAAAACTAATATTAATGTGAAATATCCAGTATGAAGTTTAAACATGTTTTTAATCACCTTTCTTTGTGTATATTATGGAGAACAGGTTCTGAGGTTTTTTTTTTTCCCATTGTATCATTCTGCTTAGAGTATTTGCTGAGTATTGCATTTCGTGGGTAAACAAGCTGAGGAAAAATCATGTAAATGCCCCGATGATAGATTAAGGCAGCCATTTCCATGTGGAAAGTACTGCTCATCTTGAAATATTCAATTATATTTATAAGAAGGGAGAAAGTCATTTGGCCTGGGTGAAATCTTCTTTTATAGATCATGCCTTGTTTCAATCTCAACCCAAAAATGATCGGTTTCATAAACTTTTATTTTAATTCCTTTGCACCAGGTTTTAGCTGGTCTGCTTCAGCTGGGGAATGTGCAGTTCAGTTGTCCGCCCGATGAGTCTCAGCCATGCGAACTTCAAGAACAATCCAAAGGTTTGCTTTTTTGCTACCCCTTGTGTTAGTGTAGCCCACATTGCACAGATGAAGTCAAGATTCACAATGTTTGTCAAGGTGTGTCCTGCACAGTCTAAGACTGGCTAGCCATGGATTTCTTAGTGAGCATTGTTTTTCAGTTTGCTCCCCAGCTGCAGTTCTCACCTTTACCTCTTCTTTTCCATCTCCTTCTCTCTCTAGATTTCCTTCAGAACGCTGCCTGCCTGCTGAGGGTGCCAGCAGAGGAGCTGCTGAGCTGTCTGAGAGTAAGAACCATCCGAGCTGGGAGACAGCAGCACACCGTGATGAAGCCCTGCTCGCAGACGGAGTGCAGCGTGAGAAGAGATTGCTTGGCCAAAGTCATCTATGCCCAGTGAGTGTCACCGGGAGCCCCCGCTATCCAGGCCCCACTCTACTGGAAAACGGGGTGGGAGACTGATTTCTCCAAGGGGATGTGAAGAACAAATCCCAAAAACCTGCATGCTTTTGTACACTTTGCTTCACTAAGCAGCTTCACAGCATCTCATCCTGCTAGTATTAAAACGCTCTGCTGTACCTCTTGATTGCATTGTGTGTGAATAACAGAGGAGCAGTTTTCATTGAGGTCAGAAACAAACGCTGTTGAAACAGTTCCTCTGTCTTCTGATCTTAAACCGTATCATAAGCATAGTTATTTATAGGAAAGCACTGTTACAGAATTGAAGCTTGGACTAGAGTTAAGTCATGGAAAAAGACGTTCAGGAACAATCATGATAGTGCCCTGATGATAGGTCAAGAGAACATCAACAATATGTTTATTACTAGCTGGAAGGAGTAACGTGAACAAATTATATGTTTGGTCAGATTGCAGGACACTTGGCTTCATCGGGATGATAAACCGTAATTTAAAAGTTTTTTTTCTCTCTTTTTCTCTCTACAGCATTTTTGACTGGATAGTCGCATTCATAAACCAAAGCATTTGTGCAGATTCGTCCAGCTGGTGTAATTTCATAGGTACAGACTTGGATTTTTATCAAAATTATTCCTAAACAGTGATTTTATGGACATTTACAGCAGCTTTACAAATACTTATTTTCCAAAAAGGTGACTCATTTTAATGATTAGATTGGGGGCAGTATCATATAATAATACATGTGAGACGGAACCTCTAACAAGCAGTGACAGAATGCACACGCTGAGGTTAATTTTACAGACAACAAAAGCTAAACAAATGTCCATGCTATCGAAAAGCATCAGTGTGATTAAAACCCTTGCAAGATGTAGCAATAACAACAGGCAAAGCTAATCAGAGCCTGCATTCATGCATGGATCAGGCTGTTACCGATGGCTTTGTCTTGTGTGGTAGAGTGTTCTGTATTTGCCTTCAGTGCTTCTTTGAACGGTATGTGCCAAAGTGCATGGATGATTTTTGTGGGATCTGTCTTGTTCTCCTGCAAATCCCTGACTGTGACTGTCCTCTCTGTGGTGGTGGCAGGTCTGCTGGACGTCTATGGCTTTGAGTGTTTCCACCAAAATAACCTGGAGCAGCTGTGCATCAACTATGCCAATGAGAAGCTGCAGCAGCACTTTGTGGCCCATTATCTGAAAGCCCAGCAGGTACTCCAGTGCTCTCCTATGGGAAAGAATCCGTTGGTTTCTGATTCATTTATTTACGTTTAATCCTAGATTTGAATGCATGCACACCTGTGTTGAAGCATTAATGAGCGTTTCAGTGCCGGCTCCTTCCCTCTCCTCCGTGTGTGCGATGCAGGAGGAGTATGCGGCCGAGGGGCTGGAGTGGTCCTTCATCAGCTATCAGGACAACCAGAGCGGTCTGGACCTCATCGAGGGGGGCCCCCCCAGTGTCTTCTCCCTGCTGAACGAGGCAAGACGCCGGTCGATTCCCGTCTCCCGTTAGTCTGGGGTCGGTTCGAAGGGTGACGAGTGGGGACCTGTCCGAGCAAACCGAGCGACATCAGGAGTAAACTATGCCAAATCCTTTAATAAAACAATGCAGAAGAACACAGCCTTCAGGCAACTCAAATAATGAAAAAAAAATTAAAAAAAGATTTGTAGGAGCTGGCTGTTTTTGATTTTGGTTTAAAATTAGATGATGAAAAATGAGCAGTAGATCGGTAGGCAACTCCTGATCTTGATCCAAAAGAACCTGTGAATTTTACTCGGAATTCAAAGTCTTGGGTATCCAAAGCAATTATTTTGACAGTGATAATTTAGGCTAATTAAGTCACTGATTAATTAGGTCCTTAAGAGTTGAGGTGAAATGACCAGAATGAAATGCAGTGTGAGCCCTAAATGTCAGTCAGTGCATTTTATATTCTTGCAAGTCATTGCTTTTAGCCTGCTGTAGGCAGTGGTTTAGTGGACTTGTCTTTCTGGATGAATTGCAGGAGTGTCGCCTCAACCGGCCCTCCGATGCCAAGCAGTTCGAGACTCGGCTGGAGAAGGCTCTGTCCGGCAAGGCCTGTGTGAGCTGGGACAAGCTCAGCGACACGCCCCACTTCACCGTGTCCCACTATGCAGGGCAGGTCAGCTACCAGATCGAGGGCATGGTGGAGAAAAACAAGGCAAGTACTGCATGCTCAGAAGGACAGGACTCTGTATTCTTATTTTAACACCAGATATTTGCAGTGATGCAGCTCAGTTACTGGGTAAAACAAACTCGTGTGACAGACTAGCATAGTTTCAATGTGGTTTGCAGTGTTATTTTTTTAGCTTTTAAACAACCCAGTTTGCCAATTTTCTTGTCTTGACCATTTACAATTGGTTTGGTCATGTCTTTGTTGCATCACTCAACCATAATTCCCCCGAAGACGGGCGTGAAAAGCTCAGCTGGCCACTGGCCACTGTTTAGGCCCCCTGTCAGTGATGGATCACTCTGGCACCTCTCTGCAATACGTTCCGAATCGAGCGGGGTTTGCTCTGATTGGTTCAGAAGAAGAGTGGAGTCAGCTGAGTGTAATGAAGATGGGGGCTGAGCAGATCAGTGTAGCATTGGCTTGCGCGCATCACTGAGTCTTAGCATGTCTGTTGCAGGACCTCGTGCCCCCAGAGCTTGTCCTTGTGCTCCGGAGGTCCCAGGACGCGCTCCTCCACAGTCTGTTCTCTGAGAATAATCAGGAGCAGAGTGACAGCAAGGGGCACAGCAGAGTCATCACTGTCGTCTCCAAGTTCAAGGTGCACGAGTGCTTCGCCGTTTCAGGATGTGCACCACTGTTGCTTCTTGTGTCGCATGAAGATGTTTTATATCGGCTTTTTACAACAGAAAATTTTTTTTTTACAACAGAAAAAAATTCAATTGACTCTTAAGAAAAACAGTCTACAAGTCATATTATATAGAACTAACATTATTCCTTGTTTTACGGATACATTTGGGTTTGTGTTTTGGGTTTTCTCTGTCTATGTTTGAGTTAGTTGAAAGCACGTTTCACAGAGCTCTGCATCAGTTAGTCTCTTGTTTTAAGGAGGGGAAACTTGAATACATTTTTGGGTAAATTAATTTTCTGTACAGACATGGATGTGTCGGTATGGCCTGTAGTCTATGAATGTGCTGTGTCTGCAGGGCTCGCTGGAGAGCCTGATGCGTGTCTTACACAGCACCACTCCTCACTACACCCGCTGTATCAAGCCCAACACCGACTGCAGGCCACTCACCTTCAAGAAGGAGGAGGTACGTCTGGGCGTTTAGACATACCTGAGCAGCAGTGTGCAAGGGACAGTTCCCCTTGCGAGAGTTTTCATGGCGAGAGAGGATTTCAGTGTTTCTATTCTGTACGGGGAAACTGACCAGACTCTCCACTCTGTAGTAAATGAATGAGATGGTTAATTTGTGCATAGTCTGTCCAGAGGGAAAATCAGGGGTCTGTTTTTCATAGATTTAAGCGCTGTCCTGGGTAACTTGTGTATATTGCAAAAATACAATACATGTACTATAAAGTACAAGAATACAATATTGCATTTTAAACACTTGACACTTGTCTTACAAAGTGCATATATTCATGCTCCCCGTTCAATAAACTAAACTATATGTCAGGTGCCCCAACAGACAACATCAGGGTCATAGAGGTCTACCTGACAGAGTACAGATCACAACTATGGGTGCTGTCAGTGACTGGATATCTTAGATGAGGGGAAAAATGAAACTTACCTGAAAATTTACTTGAAGGCATTTAATGCTGCATTGCAGAGGGTATTGTGTATTAATGGTAGAGATGACATCGGAGCAAATATGCTGTGAGTCCCCAGCAGCACATTAAAGACTGTATTGTCTGATTCCAGGTCATTACCCAGCTGGAGGCCTGCGGCATTGTGGAGACCATCAATATCAGTGCTGCAGGGTTTCCAGTCAGGCATGTAGTCGGAATTCTGTTTTACTTTGTCTTGAATAACTGATAAACCCTATTCCTTTATTCAAAGTACTCTTGGGTAGGCATGGAGATGATTGCATCACAACAAAGCATCATCAAGAGCTAATAAAATGTCTTAGAAATCCAGACTTAAATCTTTGTGTTTACAATGCTTTATTGATTTTTTTTTTTGTCATACACCTGCCTCTTTTATACTGATACAGGAGCCGCAGTGAAAGAGAAAGAGAAAATTCCTTTTCCATCCTGCTGCAAATGTTGTTGATTTGAAATCCAATAGGTGATGCTGTTACAACACAGTGGTGTTAAATCCTGGTCCTGCAGAGTTTGTGTCTCTGCAGGTTTTCTAGGTCTATTAAAAACTCCAGTACCTGAAGGTCCAATTAAGCCAGTTACTAGCTGTTTTAGCTCATTAAGAGCTGTGTTGCAAATTAGTCTGTAGACACACCAGCCCTCCAGAGCCAAGATCAGACAGCTCTGACTTTACAGCACTTCCATCTAAATCTCAACTTTTTGTTGTTCTATGGTATCTTGTGCCAGAGATTGTTTTTGTTTTTTTTGAAAAACAAACTCAACCAGCACTGACAAGCCCTCTGTTATGAAGTACTGATACTGATCCCAACTGGAGTACTGAAGTGTTGTCCTTCCATTTGCAGGATTCCTTACCCAAGCTTCGTGAAGCGTTATGGACTGATCACCAGCTCTAGAATCAGTTCTGTTTCAAATGGAAGTGGTATGTCTCCTTTTCAGGAATATCTTTAGTTTCGGTCTTGGGTTTATGGAGTTTAAACCTGAAATGATATGGTGTAGAGATTTTCAAGCGCAGCTCATATTATTATTTCAAACAATACTGAATTCTTTCAGATCGTGTGTCAAACACAGGATCAGGTATGGATCAATGGAATTTGGGTATATCTATTGCTTGTTTGTCACATAATGGATGGATTAAATTAATAAACTGTTTCCCAGGAGTAATCTACTACAAAGGGCTCTGTAAGAAATGTTCCAGTATACAATTCCAAAATTCATTATGGATTCATAGATACCCATGCATGGAACATCCAAAGAAACATTTTTAAAAAATGAAATGGATTTAATGGCTAAACTGGAGAGTTGAAGAGAAGTATATATGTAACTATTTCAACTTCATTAGTACTGGAATTAGTACTGTACTCATCCTATAACCATTGATGTTATCCTTGATTTTGCATTTTGAAAAGCTCAGTTGGTAAAGTCTCGCCCTATAAAGACCTCTCCTTACCTCCATACTGATTCTTCTGCAGTTTTCCATCTCTCCTTCCTCTCGTCCCCTCACTGCAGTTTCATCCTTCTCCTAATCTGCTCTTCCTCCTGCCCTGTCTGCAGCTGTAGTGGAAAAGTGCTTTGCTAAGTGGGAGATGAGAAAAAAATACACATGCACTACACAGCTTTAAGGAAGCTAATTTAATCAGATATTGGAAGGTAATAGCATGGTTATGAATTCATTGCTTGAGTGAAAAAAACACTGTATGAATAGTTGTCATTGTTATCATTTTAATTTTTCTATTATGGTCCCTTCTTTAACCATTTAAACTGTTCTGAATGTGAACCAGTTAATCAGTGTAATTAAGGGAACTTGCTTGAATTAGTTTTTTGCTAAGCTTTTGCAGTCCAATCTAATCCTGGTAGTGTAAAGTCCCATCCTGAAAGAGACTATCTCACTGAGGTTTGCGTTGATATGACTGCTCCTTGTATACTCAGTCATGCGTTCAGCACCATGGGCCACAGAATCCAGAACAGACATCAAAGGTACAGTGTGTGGAGACTGAGCCGCAGCACTGTGGAGTAGTGGTCAGTGCTCAGGGCTCCTGGGCTCAGATCCCAGTTGGAGACGGTGCCTCTGTAGCCTTGATTAGGTACTTTACCCCGATGCTAGAGTACTGAGTGTCAGAACCTGGTAGTCATAACTTTTGCAACTTGAATGGGATGAAAACATCAGCCAAATACAAAAATAATAATAATGGGAAATTTGAAGAACCTTCTGTAATATTTTGCAGAAAAAAGATAGTGGTCAGTGTGATTCCTTTCCCCCCCCCCAAAATGAATTGCATCTTTACATATAACCACAAGGCATCTTGAAATACCTACTGGTTTTGTAGTAGTTAATGGCTGTCTGGAGTGATCAAGAAAGGGAAGTCGATAATCCGTTTCTGCTGCCCAGGGTCAGAAGATGAGAGGGACACGCTGGGCTCTGCAGTTCGTCGCGTCCTCCAGTTCGTCACGCCTGGGCAGCCTCTTGATCCCTTCGACCCCTCAGAGGGCAGGCTGCGCTCTACACAGGTGCACTGTGGGAAGACCAAAGTATTCCTCACTCATGCCATGGTAAGTGCATTTCATTCAGGTGATCAGAAGTTCATTTCTGATCAGTCCTCTGAGAACTACAAGGTTAGGCTCTCCAGATAAGGGAGTAACACAGATGTCAGACAGTTTTGTTGTCAGTAATGTGTACTAATAAGACTCGTATATATCTATACTCCCATGTATTGTATGTATCTAACCACAGAGTCCTGTGAATAACCCTTGCTACTATGCTCCTGTTTGTGAAGCAGTACTGAAAATGCTTAGCACTGTGCAAAATCCCAGCACTTACATAAAGCTGTGCTTACTGTTTTCTTTGGTTTTACTGTTCTTTTACGCAGCTGTTGTATGCACTTTTTGCATCTTGACTAGATGCCATTGTAAAAAGGTTTGGATAATACCAGTCTGCAAAATGAATTCCTATACTAATGTTTGTGAAACAAGAACAGAGTCAGCTCACGCACTATGTAATATATCTTGCCTTCCTGATACATACATTAAATGATGTATCTGGGCATGTGACACTTTTTGGGAGATGGAGGGTAATGTAAAAGGTCATTTCCACCAACTGTCTTGCACTGACTGGTCTGAGGTTTGTCTGAGCGCTGGATTTTACTTTGCCTCTTCTCGAACCTTAGCTGGAGCGCCTGGAGATCGAGCGAGGCCGAGCTCTTGCCTGCAGAGCTTACTCCATCCAGCGCTGCTGGCGGCGGTACTGCCACAGAAAACAGGAAAGACAGAGGCAAGCAGCAACACTGATCCAAGCAGGTAACCCCTGACTCCCATCACCTACTTGCAGGAAGCCATATTAAACTGGGCCTTGCACAGGTTTGGACCACTGTAATCGGCCTGTTCTGACCCTTAACAAAGTGTCATGAGTGTCGGTCAGAAACTTATAAAAACGATATAAGACAATTAGGAGCTGGTTGTTTTTACTTTTAAGAAAAAGCACAAGACTAATAATAGAGAGGTAACAAGGTTCAGGGTTCATAGTTCAAATGTTTCTCCATGCATGATGGCACTTATCCATCTGTTTTCTAACTGCTTTATGTAATACAGTATCACAGGGGAGCTGGAGAATATCCCGGCAAGATAAATAAAAAATAAAATATTTCTTTAAATGCAGACCTAGGACGCATACATTTCTAAATACCCAATTCCAACCTCAGTGTAACACTGCAATCCGCAGCAAGTTGAGAGGAGAGTTTGTGATTAAAGGACATACTCTAAATTAATTCTTTAACCTTGTAATCAAACCAGTTTAAAATCATACTTTCTCATTTGCTTCTGTTATTTTTGTGCAGGGAAGAGCAGTAACTAGATATTTATTTCGTTAGGTGTCCGATCCTGGTTAACGAGGAGAGAGATCTTGAAATGGCAGAACGCAGCAACAGTGATCCAAAGAGCTTGGAGAACTTGGAGAGTAAGAAAACACTTGGTGTTTAATCAACTTCTGTGGTTGATTAAATATATTACAGCACAAATGGCAAATCTTTAACATTTATGGATAACTGTTTCTTGCCTGGGATAAAGTGGGTTAAAATACAAAATATTGTATTCTTTGTTTTGACAATGTTGTTAGTTAACATAAGACTTACTAGGGTGTTGCTCATGAAAGAAATAAGTTGAAAGTTGTTAGAATTACACGTCAGTACAGCATGTTAAGCTGCTGATGTCTGCTTTTTAATCTGAAATCGTTGCATCATATATAATGGTACTGTTTGCTAAATGCACATGTAATGAATTAGAAGGCGTTACCCGCCATGAGTTTTGCTAGCTCTCGAGTCTCCGTGCCCGTCCTTCGAGTCATGTGAAGCTGTTGTCCTGCAGGCTGTGATGGAGGCACTGGCGGACGCAGAGTTGGACGACGCAATGGACATTGAGGAGGTGACCATATCCTTGCCAAGCTCCCCCATCCTGGTCACCAGACCTGCCCAGTTTCCCCAGGGACAGCCAGTGGTGGTCCAGAACTGGCCCATTGGGCTGGCCCTGGCCTCGTTTGCTGCCACCAGCCTAGCTGTGACCTCCAGCGGGTTCCAGAAGCTGGTGTCTCTGATGGCCTGTCTACAGCTGTCCTTCAGGAGGATAGACTACAAAGTGGAGACCAACCAGTTCGACCAGGGGGTAGCATCCATCAGAGCCCATCCACGGGTAAGCCACTGTTTCCTGGAGATGAAGAATTACAGTTGGTAGGTCTGTGAATTACCTCTTTCCTGAGTAACAAAGGAGGTTTTTTTCTGAGTCGGTAATCAACGTTATTTTTCAATCAAAAAAATATTTTTTGACTGCATGCGATGAAAAAGTTTTTTTTATCATCTGAGGTAAAATGTACAATTTTGCTTACAGAGTTCCATACTACTAATACTACTCTTTTACAGTATTAAAGGACAGTGCAGTTAATACTGTACCTACAACACTGCCCATGCAGTGAGGTTTCTCTTTCAAAGTTTCCTAAATGAGCAACAGGCCTAATAATTTTGAGGTTATGTCTACTGAAGCTAATGGACCTTTATAAATCGCAGTGGCAATATCTACAGTATAAACGCCCGATGGCAGTATCTTGTATGTGTTTTACAGCATGTAACCCTTTTCCTTTTTACCTACAGCAATCAGTCAAATTCCACCTCCAGCGATCTCCTCTGCTGTACGCCGACATTTGTCCAGAACAGAAGGCTGATGGAATCATTGGATTTAACCAGATTTTACTGGAGAAAACTTAACTTATTTCTTCTTTTAGCCAAAACCACAAGTGGCCTTTAACCGATCTTCAATTACTGCACTTTGAGTTTTGAGGCATCTTTATCTAGAAGGGAGAGCCTTTACCTTAGCTGCCTTTGAAATATATAACACTATTTAAAAATCAGTATTTATTCTTCTGATCTCAGGCCAAGTATAACCATTGAGACACTAAGTGCCTTCACCTGTTGGGGGGGGCCTTTATAATTGTACTGGAAGATTTGTATTGATATTTTATGCCATTTAAGTTGCCTCTTTAGTTTGTTCAATTTAATATTCATGAAATCGAATAATATGGGAGAGGGGAAGTTCTACATCACAGTTTATATGGCAATACTGTATGTGTATAATGCTTTTCAAACAAAATTATCTAATTATGGATAATACTTTCAGGTGCTGTTGTCCACCATTATGACTTATGGATGGGACAGTAGTTAACATAACACGTACACTGTTTGAATTTCAGAGCAGTACACTGGTTTTGTCTTCAGTTATTTACACTACATCATTTCCATTTGATTCAATTACCTGAACCCTAGTATCTTTATTCGAGATACTGAACTGCCTTTTAGCAAAAGCTCCAACAGCTAATCAAACCTTGGAATAAAATGCAAATATTCCAATGTAGGATTATTGAACTCGCTCTGGCTCCATGTTTTTTTACACATTTAGTTCCAGATATCCATCATGTTAATGGGTGATTAAGTCACCTGGGAGTACAGTGTTAAACAGTGCGCATGCAAAAGTAACTCAGGTCAATACCAGTCCTGGTATGCCATGTGTACTTAACCATTAGGTGCTTCAAAATCTGGAGTCAGCTCAGTTTGCATAAAAACACTATCACAATTTAAACACCAGTGTGCCATTTTTAGCATTATTTTAGTATTTAAAAGTTTATTTCAATACAAAACAAAGATAACACTAGACACATCTTTGGCATGATTGATTCACTCCATATGTTCCTAGCCCTTTGGGTTTAGCAGTGTGCTAAAGCTTAGAAAATACAGACCAGTGTTTCTTCAGCCTCAGGGGAAGAGATTTATAGACTTAATAATTTTGTTACCACATTGTCTTTTGTTATTCTACACCAATTGACAACACTATGGGCATGCTACATGTTATTGTCAAATAGAATTTTAATTAGTAGTAGTATTCTCCATCATTAATCATGTTCTTATGTGCAAATGAAACATTAGAAGAGTAACATGGCAATTGTACTGTAAGTGGGTATACAAATTACAGCATTCCTGCACCAAGCACGAAATTCAGTTGTGTCAATGTAAACGTTTAATCTTTGCCGTTGATACTTTAATATACAAAGCTTATATAAACTACAGGTCTGTAATTACTTTGATAAATGTCTTGATTTTCAAGGGACATTGGAAATGGCAATAAATGTTTTTTTTTCCAAAATTTTGTTTTCCATATGTAATGTTATTTACATAGAGGGTTATATTTGTCTACCTTAAAGACTTCCATATGCTACTTGTTGATTGTTAAGAAGTCTGAACTTAATTTTCATGTTAGGAACCAATCCTTTTTTCAACAGACTTAATGGTGGCTAGGATTACTAAATAAACAGCACAACTGGAATAAAAAGGCCCTAAAACAATGACATACTTCAAGCCTACGAACATCATGTAAAACATACCTCCCATTTCTAATTAAGAAGGTCACTGATTTCCAGCAAAAATAAAATATTTTTATATACAAAACCCAGGCACTTGCCACAAATGCTTTACAGTACATTGATCTGTGTAAAACACAACAGTCTTCATCATGTCCTGAGAGGTAAGAATGAACAGGGACTGAGCTATTCCACAGGGCTGATGTTCTCCTTTTCCGTCGGCTCTACAATTTTCAGGCACCGATCTGCAAATTCCACAAACAGAGGCTCCTGCATTGCCCTTTTCATCGTGCCTTCTTTGCTCTCGGCTTGGTCTACAGTTAACAGCAGCTGCTGGAGGTGAGGGTTACGCAGCAGGGATCTGAGATCTTGAGATTCACCTTTTGTGAGCAAAAGTACAAAAAAAAAAGTCACTTGTTAGAAGGGGACAAAAAAAGTATATCAGAACATCCCCAATGTGGAGGGGGAACAAATTGCAAAGGAAAAGTGTGGGGTTTTATATGAGGGGTTTACAGAGTCAGTTGTATTATATTCTGCACTTCTTCACTATTACAGGTACAAGAACACAGGAGTGCATTTATTCCATTCAGCCTCATATAAATATAAATGTTCAATTTGTTCTATTTACAATCAATTTTGTTTATTCCATTATTGTATGCAACTAACTATAGGTCACCATGGATAAGAGCATCAGCTAAACCAATTAATATAAAATAGAAAGTTTGACACAATCCAATCTGACACATCAAGCGTTTCAAGTTCCTTCATTATCCCCATAACTATGTCATTACAAGCTGCCATCAAAGCTTGAATCACCTTTACGGACATCGATACTGCATTCTCTCCTTACCTAACAGTTTCAGTTTCTGGAAGGAAACTCTGTCTGACTCGTCATCCTCATCCAAAAGGTCTTCAACAGACCAGCATCCCTCTGCAAACCAGCACAGACGGTTATCAAACACTTCCAACACGATACTGAAATCTGGGGGGTCTGTAAAGTAATTTCAAGAAACAATCGCATTGGAAAATATGTACTTACCCCCATCAGGTGTTCCATTAAGGCCACAGTGCGAGAGCGATACACCTGGATCTGGCCCCGTCACTTTCACAGGTACACAACCATCTGTGTGAAAAAGATTTCATTCCT
The DNA here is from genome assembly GCF_055471065.1 of Atractosteus spatula. NCBI lineage: Eukaryota > Metazoa > Chordata > Actinopteri > Semionotiformes > Lepisosteidae > Atractosteus > Atractosteus spatula. The sequence continues at coordinate 3,805,315 of NC_142732.1, read as the reverse complement.
CAGTCTGCAACAACAAAGCCCGTTACAGCACAGGCATCTACTAATTCAGGTTACCCCCAATTCCAAAATAATCTTCGATAATTCAGGACGTCTAAATACACCCTGCTAAAATACTGTCTTGGGATGTCCAGTTGCTTAAAAACTGCTAACTCCAGCAACAGAACCAAATGTGCTTACACGAAATCTGTATCAAGGTAAGGTTAAACTTTTTCCATGAAAGAGCAAAATGTCTATTACATATAACACGGACATTGTTTCTGATTAAATACAAAGAAATCATAGTTCATAACCCATCAGTTCATGCAGTTCCTGCTTAAACAACTAAAGATGGACAAGTTTGAAATAATCAGTACTGCATCTAGCATCAGACAGTAATCTAAGACTTTTAAACCTATTTTATATTTCAATAGCACAATAAATAAACAATACAAGCTAAAACTGATCGTATTGCAAACGAAGAAATCATTACCTTTATGTTTTTTGTAGCAGCCGAGTGAGCAGCTGAAAAATAGACATTTATTAACATAGACTTAAAGCTAGGATGTAAAATGTAAACATTTTAGTTTTACAAGTTAGAATTTACCTGCAATCAGTGTAAAATGTAACAGTATGTATATATAGCTTGTACCATTATCAACGTTTTGGCAACGAAAAATGAACGATGTATTTTACGTCAAGTAACATAAAAATAACAAATCAGAAACTATAACTTCCAATTTTATACGTTACATAAACGTTGCACTAAGAAAATGGTGATAGAAAATGTACCACACGTTGGAATTACTTTCGTCACCGTGTCTGAACTAGCGGCTAAACCCGTTGGTTTTCCTAAAGTCAATGGCGAGAACAGGCTCCCCCAGTCGGGCTAACGGAATCACTCCAGGCCGAGGCCTGCGGAGGCCTGCCGTGGCTGGTTGCTCAATTAACACGCCAAAGACACAATTACATGCAGATATTGTCTCAATACTCACTATCGGATTTTGCAAGCCGGGCACCGGTATTTAGGAGGCACTTCACTGCAGACTCTACAGACCTCCATGGATATTTTTTTCCTAAAGATGAATACCAGCAGTAACACACATGGACAGAGGCAAACACGTTCCCACTAAGAAAACGCTGTTAAGAGATCCGGCCCACTCAGCACGCAAGAGAAGGAGGTACTTAATGGTTTACTGTTATTGAACTCAACACACTTCTCTCAAGACCGTATTATGCAGTACGTGAGTTCAACCTTTTGCAGCTCCTCCCTTTGTAAATTTTAAATGATTTGTTCGAGGGGTGCGTTTTGAGTTTAGGATTGTGTCGTGAAATGCGTTGCACCCTTTTACTGCACGTCCTTTTGAAGCGCAGTTTCTACTGTATATGTTTGTTGTTGCAGTTGTAGAAAAGAGAAGCTATCTGAGGTGGTAATCATTTCTGTGCACTGAACATTTGCTTGTCGGATGATGCTTTCGGTGTCTTCCAGATAATGTTTTGCGTCATTTTGAGGGTCAAAATGTCTTGAAATGAAAATGTAACTATTCTGTCTGGAAATATTTCCTGAAACTCCATGTGTAAATCACAAAAACCTCAATAAGATTTTTCAGTGTAGTTTGTTTTTTCTTGTTTCTGTTTTATTAATTTCAGGTGTAACATGTTAGTATCATGGCAGTTCATGTCAATTACAGGGCACAGTGTATAATTGTATGTAAGTCTATAATTACAGGTGTAATTACAAAGTTCAGCACTTTTTCAATAATCAATACATACATAAATGGGTAAAAAAGAAAATGAAACAATGAAATTACACACAATGAAAGATAGTTTTGTTGCCCATTCATGTCAGACTCAGGGTGGTGCCAGTATATGGAAGATACACTATCTGATACTCTCAGTTCTGCAGGCAGTGAAGAAGGTTTCCTGATTTATTTTTACCCACAAGCAGCATTTATCTTGATTTAGTGAGATGTTTGAAATGTCGATATGGCTCTAGTGCAATTATCGAATAAGAAAAAATAGTCTTTTATTATCATAATTAAACCAAAATCCTAAAAACGAAATTTCCTGATAGGGGTTTTACCCATGTTAGCACGACGATCAGGTATGGCCTTTACTCATTATACTCAATACGGTAACTAAATATAATTGCTGTCTACCAAACAGCATAAGAGATGATTAATTACTCCAATTTAATGTGGTCTCAATTAAATCAAACATTATAAACGAACGCTTATAAAATAATGCATATTGTTGTGATTATACGGCCAACGGATTTATTTTCCGAGTATAGTTTGTTTTACTATAAGGAAATTAAACCATATGCTCCACCTTACTAACTTGTTTTTCTAGAGCTGATAGTGATGTTTACTTCTGGGCCCGAGATATTGTAGCGCTGCGTTTATTGGTTGCTGTTTAGTTTGGCAATATGAACATTTCTAATAGCATTAGAAGCATGACAAGTGGATTGCTGTAATGTTTTCGCGGATGTGACAACATGACACATACACCATTAAATCTGTGACGGGCTATGAGGCTTAGGACAGAAAAACATACCGAATATAGCGTATATCATGTATAATGTGCTATTTCAGTTTTTCAGATTGTTTTACAGAACCCTCCAGCGGTTGGCAAAATAAAAACCTAGTAAGACAAGACTAAAACATGCTCTATAAAATAGTTTACACATTTTCAGTAAAATAACACAGCTAAATTCTCATTTGTTTCAGTACCGTATAGCAATATGCGTTTCAAGTCTTTCCCCTAGATATTTTTCATCACTGTTCATAGTCTGACCACGATCTTTAACTTGCTTAAATTATCTTAAGAACACTGTGGAAAATCGGGTTTCCCCCCTTTTAATTTACTTGCCCGCTTCTCCACGCTGTGGTTCATGCGCTGCTGTTATTTCATTAAGTAATTCAGATAATGTCACATTTATAACAAGTACTACAGGACAGAAAAGGGGATATTGAGTCATATGACATTAATACATGTATGTCTTTACATATACAGTATATAAAATGCAAATTCACAAGATAGCGTCTCTATCCTGTAGTTCCTGGATCATCTCTTCGCGCACGTTAAAAGGAGACCTTTTAAAAATATTACGTTGTACAAAATGTGTACAGCAAAAAAAAAACACTCTAAAGTTTAAATTGGGGGAAAAATGAAATGTCAGTCTCAAATATGTAGAAATAAAACTGTTTTTCAGTTTTAACACGCCCGTCAAATGTACGCTGTCCAGGGTGCTGAAACTCGCCGCTGTCCATTAACGCCTAGGTGCTAGGACGAAGACGAAGCGCTGTCCTTAAACCGCGTCTCATCTTTGCCTAGTGACTCACTTATCATAATTAATATAATATTCAATGAATACAAGAAGGGGAGTATTACTAATTTTCCTGCACATATTAAAGCCACTAACACTTATCAGCGGGAGTCTGCGAAACACAAACATCATTCACTTTCAGAGCATTTCTGGCGCTGACGACCAGAGATTTAAACGGGAGCCACCGCACTGACGTTAACTTTCTGCCTGGTTGGGCATTTCAGTGAATTGAAAGTTTTTCCCACGCTTTTAAATTTCAGCGTGTAGAGGAGTGGATTTCCAATCGAATTGACCGCAAACATGATGCTGGTCATGTTCCGGAAAACAAAAATTCCTGTAGTGAGCTGTTGCGGGCAGAGAGGTTTGGAGGCGTCCCACAGTACTCCGGCAAAAAAGGGCAAATAGGATGTCATCGCCAGAAACCAGATAAATACGCTCGTCCTTGTCACCCGCGCTTCTGCTTGCCTGTAGGTGTTCACGACTGAAGCCCCGAAAGCGGCCACTGCTGTTTTGTGTTTTCTGAGTTTCACAATGATGGTCACGTAGGTGCCGAAAAGGATCGTGAAGGTTACCAGGCAGTTTGGGATAGTGACGAAGATCAGGTAGTCCATGCACATGGGGCTGTACAGGTTGGAGGTCTCGCCGGTGTGCAGGCAGTTCCAGCCCGCAACCGGCAGGCAGCCCAAGAGGATGGCAAGTCCCCAGTTGACGGAGACCGCAGCCAGGCTCTGCCACTCGGAGACAGTGTGCCTGGCCCGCAGGCAGGCAGCCACAGAGAGGCACCTCTCGATGCCGATGCTCATCAGGTTGTACAAGGTCGACAGCACGGCCACGGAGAAGGCCGAGTACACCTTGAGGAGCTCTTCAGTCCCGTAGATGGTGCTGTCTGGTTTCGCCATGAACAGGAGCGTCGCGTAAAACGACGAAAAGGTCGTTAGCAGGTCTGAAAAGCCTAAGCTGCAGAAGAGTACGAAAATGGGTCTGTGGTACTGCCTTTTGTACATTATCGTTATTATCGCGGCGGAGTTGAATAACAGCGATACCAAGTTAGCGAAGACCTGAACTGTTCCCAGGACGAGCACAGTCTTGGAATTCCATATTCCTGTCGCATTTAACTCAGAGGCTGAGCACTGTTCAAGGGCCCCCATCTCCACTTGAGTTAAGTATATTAACGCATGTGAGAGGAACGTCCTCTCCGAGGCTTTTATAGTCCTCCGAACAGTGTTTGCGAACACGTAGCAGCGAAGGTCAATAAAAATCGTTTTAGCAGCAACGGGTGGTGGCGTTTAAACATTAATCATTTCTCCTCAGAGCAAGAGGAATGATCCCCAAACCATGCCAAAATCGTTTGCTGTGTCACTGAAGCAATATTGTATTTTCCATAGGGAGATATGAAGAATGATGGGAGCTTCCGTGCCCAGATTTAGTTGTTGTTTGGGGATTAGAAGACATCCGTCTCTCTCGCTGTCTGTCTGTATATCCTTCCATCCAGTTTTGCTCCATTATATAAGTTTAACATGTTTAATAACTCCGTTAAAGAAAGGAGGGACATGCACTTTATATTAAACACACTTGATATTCAAATAAACGTCACAAATGGCTTTAGGTTTTGCTTCCTAAGCGCAAAATCATTTACTCTACATTTTTCTCATGTCTTATTTAATGTACTACAGTATACTGTAAATTGCTGTCATGTGCCAATAAGTTCAGACGAGTTCCTCTGGCTTAAAGAACACAAATCCACATGTTAACAGAAGAGAAAAGTTTTACAGGCCAGTAGATGTCAGTGTTAACATATAACAACACTGTGGGTTAACAGCACTATAATAAATGCTGGCGCCTTTTCAGAAATCCACAAGATGTCACTATTAAAAAAAAAGGAACCTGGACAATAATGGGCACAGTTATGTGGAGATGCAGAAATTCAGTATTGCTCTCTGACAGCTGCTCAGAGTGAATTGCCTCATGCTGTGTGTTACTGTGTGTCAGAGAGCAAGAATTTCGTTTGAATTTGGACAGATAAAGAACAGGTTCAGAGATTCAAGAGGAGACCCTGGGGCTCTGTTGCCATTGAGTCAAGCCTAATATATTTTTCCCACAACCTCCAGTTTTTTGTAGCTATATCATATAAACTTTGTTTATAAAATATTTATATATTCTAAGACACTCTATACAGTAAATGTCGTCTTTTGACTTTTGTATCAAAGGCCTATGTCTATGTATCCGGATATACTGTAGAAGTTTTAGAAGCAGGATATCACAGCTCACAGCCTGAGTCTTCAATTTTCATATTTATTTAATTAAAACTACATGTAACATTTATATTAGATCTTCATACTGAGTACCACCCAACTAGAAGACTAAGTGTTGCTTCTTAAGCAATTGAGTTTATAGCACTTGTTTGTCTCTGATTTCCATTTTAGTTTGTACAAACTGTTCTTACAAAAATGTCAAACTATAAAATTCCCTCTGAGGTAGGGTCATGTAAAGTTGAAACTTCATCAAAGTCGTCATGAATTTGGTGTGATAATCAATATAGCATGTGAAGATTTATAAAACAGGAAGGGTGGGATGTGTGAAAATTGTAAAGACCAATAACAGTCATTGGAGATAAGCAGCTGGCAGGTTGGTGTTCAAAGCTTTTTGCTCTTGTGTGAAATTCACTTTTCCTCATTCCAAAACAGCACCTACTCTCCCTGCTTCCTCATCTGATCTGCAGTGGTGAAACAGCAGTTCCCCCTGAATCCACTTTCACAGCTCCATGTTGTTATAACGTACTCTAGTAGTGGAGCACTTCAAAGTGTAGGAAAGCCTCTGTAAGGAATGAAATATAGATATTACCCATTCTGCCTCCGTGAAGCACATTTTGCAGTGCAGCGACAGAAGAACTTCTTAGCTGACAAACATTTGCTACTCATTTGGAGACAAGCTGTAACCTTAAGCTGTAGTCTCCCCTGGTGCATTCTGTATCTAGATTTATTTTGTCTTTATTCCACTCCAAGGCCTGCCTTTCTCGTTCCTTCGTACCAGTTACAGCATGGTGTTTGTAACCTTGGGCGGCTCCATGTGGCTTGAGCCAATTTTATCTTTGCATTTTTCTTTAAAAAAAAAGACATACCTTAGTTTATTAGTAGCAGCACTGATCACCCATTAACATCTACTGTGCTCCATCAAACAGCACATAATTGCACAAAAGTTAGCATAATTCTCATGCATATCACAACTTGACCCATTGTTAGTGCACCATTTATAAATATGCTCTAACTATACACTGTTAAGAATGTATTCAGATTAAATGTTTTACATTATATATTTACACTTTCTAAGGGATGCATATTAAAAAATTAATAATTGCTTGCTTTTGAATAGTACCTTTCCTAAGCATACACATAGGAAGAAATCTGCTTTATCCATGACAGAAGTGCAGCACTGCCTTGACTGTAGCCCTAATGCACCAACAGCTCCACTACAGAGGAGTGGAGAGGACAAGTGAGATGTTTTGTGGAACTAAACACCAGTTTAGTTGAGGGGAAAATATTGCAAAGACTGGTTGTGAAAGGCCAGTGTGGATTTTAGGCAGAACACTTAAACTTTCCTACCATTATGAAAAATGCTATGGGATCTTTAATGACCATTACAGGGAAGAGCTCACTTTAAGAACTCATCTCCTAGAGCACAGTGTTCCCTTTCACCAGGCTGCTACAACGATTTTGGAAGTTCTGGTCCAGAGGGAAAATTTATACCTGCCGGGCCACTGACACCACATCCAGAACTAAGCTTCTCTGATTAGGCTACAAGGTGATAATGCTGCTGTCAATTACTGCATGATGAAGAAAATTGAAGTTACTCATTTCTGACAGTGATTCTTCTAACCCTCTTGGGAAATGGTTAATTGGTCCACGTAATTCTAGTCACAGCTCCTTGGATCTTTGCTGCTGTGCTTGGTGACCCTGAATTAGAAAAGGTGAAAGGCCATTCTGTTCCCTGTAAGCTGTCTCACTCATTCCAATTTAAATTAGCTTAGTTTTTTTTTTTACTGGAATGGCTCTCCCTCTCTTTAGTGTTTGCCCACAACATTGTCTTCTCTTCTCTACAGTTTTTTTAAATTTGACATGGTAGCACAGCCCCTGCATTTTGTAGACTTTTTAAACATACATTCTAGTTGCTGTAAAAAAAAAATAAGGCCGATTCTTACACAATGTGTGTGAAAACCAAAACAAGGGGCTACATGATATGGGTGCCAGTCTTTGAATATACAGTATTACACCTGGGTGAGCATTCACACAGAACAACAATGTGCAATGAGATGAATTCTCACCAGTTAAAAAGAAGTCTGTAAGCGATCTGTAAATCAAGAACTGTGCACCTGTTTTTGTGTGAGGCAAACTCCTGAAGGTAGCAGGTAGTTTGTTTTCCTCTTTTAGAAGCAGTGCTGCAAGCTTTTTCAGGCAGCCTGATATCTTGCTCTCAGACACCATTAATTAATTAATTAAAGCTTCTGGGGCAGGTAATGGTGGAGGCTCATGCTATTCCTGTCTTTTGTTTCCAGAGAATTTAGGTTTCAGTGCAGCTTAAAGTAAATGAGGCTGCCCATTATGTTGCCACAATGAGCATTAATCACATTTTGGCACTCAGGAGTTTAGGAGTTTAGCACAATAGGTGCTACCCTCTGGAATAGAGGCCAAAGAAAAGATAGAAAAAAGGAGAAAAGACACAGTGCCACCCTCCTCAATGTAAAGCTGTTCTCAGGGGATTCCAGCATTGTTCTTTGGGCGACACAAGGAAGACAGCCAGACGTGTTCCTGTTGCACCGAAACTGAACTCACACGGACAAAACTGTGAAGCTGCTGTTTCAATTCAGGGCCCAAATCAGAGCAGAGATGTTCTTCAGCACCTTGTTTTACAGCTGAAATGCAAAGCTGGCATTGAGGACACCCCTCCTTTACAAATTGTGGCCAGAACTGCAGGAGGCCTTTGTGAAAGCAAATGGTAAGAAAATAAATTACTATGACTGATATATAACAATACATATAACTACATTCCCACACCAAACTATTTATAACTTAAGTAACTGAATTTAAGTACAAAGGGAACAGTCAAACAATGACTGACATACAGATGGGTATCTTTGTTGCTATCTTATCTGTGTTAGATAACTGCATCTTATTATATCGTATTACCTTGTCTAGCTTTTAAATATAGCTGTATCTATATATAGATCTTATCAATGCCTTAAAATATTACCGGTCCATAAAAGAAAGACCAAATAAAATAGAGAAACTTTTCGTTCATGTTCTTATCGATGTGAGCATTAAGGGGGAGGGGCGATGATCTCTTTACTAGCAGGTCTTTTGGTGATATAAACCTCTCGGGGTGAGAATGTAGTCACACTCAGAAACAAGTCGAGCACTCGTGGTACCGACGAGGACACGACATGCGTCCGCTTCTGTTCTCAGCTTTCCTGCTCTCCTTGTTACTCATCAGCCCCAGCTCAGGTAAGGCAACCCGGAATAGCTGTGTTTATGTGCGAGGTCCCCTCGTAGTCTCCCCTTTTTAAGACTAAAAAGACACGTTGTTCCCTGAGCCCGTCAGAGGAAGATGTTTGCAGTGATGTTTCAATCAACAAAGTAAAGGGAATTTATTTGCTGGAGGTATACGGATGGAAGGTTTTGATGCGTTGAATCAAAATGCAAATAGATATTAATTGTGAAACTGTAAAAACCCTTGATATTGATGTTTTTCTTTTCCAATATTATAAGTTGTTACTGTTTTGCTTTTTAAAGAAATTCTAGAATACCTTCGGAAGTCTGTTGTTGAATTGGTTTTAACTGGACACCTTCACACACTCAATGGAGTGGATTATATCTGCGTTTGGTCATTTGTTGCAAATGTTCATTTCTTCTGTAAATGAACATTTTAAATGCACTTATTTTTAGTATTTAAGACAATTTTATTGCTATATTATTATACAGCACTGTTATTAATCATTAAAATTGTGTTAGCTTAGAAGGTGACCTTAGCTTTACTTACCTTTTTACTTTGATCTTTGTATCGACATTGTGTATCGTCGTGGCTAATGTAATATAGCCTGTAACAGTAAAAAGTTATTACTGGCTATATATATATATTATTACTGGGTTAGGAAAGAAGAAGCTTTATGAATAATAGTTGTTATTATTATCTCCGCAGCTAATTTAAATGAAGGCATTATACGTTGTTCGCGTAGTGCACAACTGAAGGTTTCAAAACGTTTTTTGAAAGCACCCGCAAAAAAACAGCGCGCGTGTATGCGAGTTTTGCCACGTGACAAATTTCGAGACGATTTTAACCCTAACCCTAACCTAACTTCAATTCATTAGGCTGTAGTTTTGGAGGGTGTTAATATACCTGTGAAAAATAAAACAAAATAGAATTTGCTTTGAGTTCACCGCCCCCGAATTGCATAAGAATGTTAGTCGGGCTATTTAAAATTGATTGATTCGTTCAATACAAATTCCTCGGCTTTAATTTGGGGGCACGGGTTCAAGCCACGGACAGCCGCCTGCTGCAACCTGCACTGTCACGTGGGTGTGGTGTAAGAGAGCCAGAGGACCTCCTGGGCACATGACCGCTGTCGGAACACTGGACACTGGACAGCGTGGATTAATAAGGAGTATTTTTTTCTTTCTAAAGAAAAACCCCGAAAGACAGAGGTTCCTGCGTGTCCCACAAACGCACTAACAGAACGATGAGGTAGTTTGAGATAATCAATGAATCGCTGTTTTCGGGTCGAGCTTTATTTTCCAGCACTGATATACTTGTAGTGTTGTAAGAATTTACGAACTAGACGCCATTTGACCATTACACCTCCTTCGGTTGCTAAAAGCGAACCAATCCGGGATTCTCGATTCTGGTAAGCCCAGACTTCCCACAACTCTGTAAAGAATTGTCTCCTGTCCCGGGGGCTAAATGCACTTCCCTGTCGTTTCCAATTCTGTTGATGTATCGCTATCTGTTCTGGAGAGCTTTAATATTTTAACATTGATGGTGCCCTTGAGGAGTTTAAATAGATGAATCGGGTCCCCTCGTGGTCTTCCCTGTTCAAGACTAATGATCCTTCAGATATGTCTATACCCCGGTTCACATTGCTCGATCCACGCTTGAGTGAAAAGTTCATCACAGATTTGATATGACTTGGTGGTCAGAACCTCTTATCACTAGACAAACACTGCTTCTAGGCTGTCCTTCACCAACCTCTGCATGAATTCTTCTCGGTAAACTCACTGCCCAAAATTGAATTCAGGCACATCGGAGAATTCAAAGTGGAGTGTCACCAAACGGAAATCTTGCTCTTGTTTTACCATATCAATGTCAGGTTGCATATTAAACAGGCTGACTTTCTAACATTTGTACCTTACAGCACCTTCGCTTCACGGTTGTATTCGTCAATCTCTCTTTCAATATTTTCCTTATACTGAATTTGCGCCTGGGCTGTGTAGTCTTGAGTGCGTCATTACCACAATGCAACTGTGCTTTTTAAATGATACATTTGATCCTACGTCTCCCTAATTCTATTTTTTTAAACTCAAAGGGAAACAGGGATGTTGTGTGTCTGCGTATGTATAGCCATGTAAACACTTTAAAAGAGTTGGCAAACTTAGCTCCACGATTCCAATGTTCAGATTTCTTTTTCATTGGAACAAAAGATATTGATCAGGGAGTCACGCTAATAAATCCACCCCACCATTTCCAAACCAAATAAAACGGCGATAGGGAAGGAGCAGGCTTCCGATTTGTGCAGAAAACGCATTAGTGCTTTTCAAAATTTCATTGGACTTTTTTTTAAAGGTAAATATGTTCTTATTACGCGTGATGAACAACGGAAACTCAGATCCTGTCATTTCGGTGGAACGCTACTGATCGTCCGCAGCAAATCGAGATTCCAGCAGGTTTTTAACCTTTTGCGGGTCGCCTCCCGCTTTTCTGTGCATGCTGGGCTTGCTAGCGGTCTGGAGGACAAACATAGTGACGGTCACCAGCGGTCTTTCTCCTTTCCTCCGCCGATTTAAGAAAATATCTGACCATTTTTAAATGATAATTTTGCGTCTACCTTGATAAATTCGCGGAGGCACCTAATCGTCTCTTTAGCATCATTGTGGTCATCATCAAAGGGTTTTATTGGCCCGACCGATGAATTACAGCGTGGCCGAACCATTGTCTTCGCTGCTCGCCGTCCTCCGGCCAGTGCTCTTTCAGATGTTTGCCGCTGTGATGAGCTTCATTGTTCGCAGCCAAGATTAACTCGACAAAGGAAACGGGTCAGTGACAATCAAACAGCAGCTTCAAGAGAAGCATTCCTGAAACTCCCAAGGCCTGGATGCGGGCAGTTGTTGTGCGAATAAACACACTTGTTATTTACAATTGCACTTGTCTGGGGGTTGAAAATAAAGTCCTCCCCGATTTAAAAAAAATGATCCTGGCTCGCTGTAGCCCTGATGGGCGTAGTAGAAAGTGTTAACGTACTGGGAATTTAAAATGAAAGCTGTTTAATAACTGTTACTAAATCTATTAAATAGCAACACCGGAGCATTCAGAATAAAATTAACTACTATGACTCCTAGCTACTAGGAGCCAAGCATGTCGACTTAGAATTGCCCATAAAAACTACCGGTTGCAAGATAATCCTGCAAAATAAATAAGTAATATGCTATCGACTATAGCTTACGTGCGGCTTGGCTTCTGAGACCGTTTATTAATCGTTGCCGTAAAATAAAATCAGAAAATCAAGCAACTCCGCACACACGCTTAGCCATGCTTACATCGGCCAAACGGTGGGAGTAAACGGTGCGGAACAGCTCAGGAACTGCAGCTAAGATCGAAATGGCAATATTTAAGGAGCACCGGTTTTGCCCGTGTGCCCGTGTTTTCCCTAGACGGGTATCTCGTCGGGAATCCCCTCAGCCGGACACTAAATAAAGAAAGAGTTTGGTCAATAATCAAGAAAAGCTTCGATTTCTGTGGGTTTCCATGGGTCACAGAATTCGAAGTAGCAGACAGGTTGAGAACTGAGCTTTTGGTGCTGTCACGCCGTGTTGTCTGCAGGGCACAGCTGGTTTCGAGGACGGTGTGCCGCATCAGGCATCACCGCCGGAATGCTCTCTCTGCACCTCCTTTCAATCGCTTTGGTTGTAAAAGCGTCAGGCACATAAGGAGTGATGGTACTGATCTGTTAGGCATAAATTCAAACTATTTTTTTCCTGTCGTGCTATACTGGGGTAATATCATAAAGCTGCAAATAAACCCGGGATATGCAGTTTTTTTTTATGATTTACAACACCAATAGAAATGAACATTTAGATCTGTCCTTCGTTATTTATTTGCTGAGCCCCTGCACTTCAACGGTGGCATACCAGAACAGCAATCCTGCATTGCAAGGATTTACAGTGGCTGCTTCCTGTTTTACAATCAGGTTCTATGTGCGAGCGACTCTGAACTGAAAACCTCTTACACTTGAGATGGGACCAAGGATTATCCCTCGTTTGTTAATTTAAAAAGTTATCGCATTTAAGTACGGTAATTATACGTGTTAAATTATATTTTGTGACATACAAGAACTGTCTTGTGGTTGCTCCTAGCGATATTGTCTGTAATTAAAGATATACTGTACGTTACAGGCAGCTATTCTGAAGGGCATAAACAAAAAAGACACATTTGTGCTTAGCTATGTTCCCTTTAGCACACTATCCATTTATAATTCAATGCTGTGTTTCCTTGCTGTTGATGTTAAAAACAAGACCGATGTCTTTAATAAACTGGTTACTCTGCAGGTTATTAAAATATTTATAGAATGCTTACCCAAGTCCGGAGGCAGCAATTTCAGAAGTTCAGCAATTTCATCAACAGGCAATCATGACATATGAAACACTGGCACATTCTGCATCATCCCAAGAAGTAACAGTTCACTCCCTGAATCTTATTGAAGTTGAGACTTGAAGTGTTAACCTGGTGGTGCAGTGGTCGGCATGGCTGCCTCACAGCGTTGGGGTCCTGGGTTCAATTCCAGACCCTGGGTTCTACCGGTGTGGAGTCTGTATGTTCTTCCTGTGTTTGTGCGGGTTTTCTCTGGGCCCTCTGGTTCCCTCCCACAGTCAAATGACCTACTGGTTGGTTAATTGGCCCTGGTGTGAGTGTTTGTGTGTTCCTCCCCTGTGAAGGACTGGTATCCTGTCCGAGCTGTACCTTCCTTGCACCAGTTGCATGCTGGGATTGACTCAGGCTCTCCCAGGACCCTGAGTTGGAAAAAGCATATTGAAAATGGGTGGTTGTTAATATGATAAGAGTCCGTTGTAAATACAAGTATTTAGTAGAATGCAAATGGTTGATGGTGTTTTGTTTCACTAATAAGGTGTATTTCAGTAATGTTGACTAATGCCTGACAACAGCTAACATGGCGGTGTGATCAGAGCTTCAGTGGTGTTGTAGCTTTTTTTGTAAAATAGTTTTGTTCTCTACAATAAGTATTTACTTGTTGTACAGTCTATAACAATGCTTGGATATTGATGCATTACCTGTCGCTAAATCATCAGCAGTGCCCAGGTAGTCTCTGCCTTTGGTACTGTTGAAATAACACATTCCATGTTTCACAGGTCAAAAGCATGTCTGTTGTGCAGAGAAGTCTGAAGAGATATCCTTTGTGTTTCAGGTAAATGGTGCTATGAGTCCCAGGGTCCATGTAGAACCAATTGCACTGGTAAGCTATATTTGTAACTACATTCTTTGCTGTGCATACGTACTGAGCCTCAGTGGTGTTGCAGCTTTTTTATTTGCAGAAATGCACCTGTAGTTTAAGCATTTATCTACATTACAGATGCTAATATGTACTCATAATAGTGGCTAATATGAATATGTAATTCAGTACATATCATGGTAATATCATGGGTAATTAATATTCATTAGTTGTTGCCAGTGCTGAGGGGTGCAAAATCGTCTAATTTGACTTTTTGCATTAATTAATATCTATACATCAAACAGAATTATATATATATGCCCATATTAATTAGCACAGCTAGCTATGTTATGCTTGTAAGGGTGGAACAGCTGTCTTTGGCTTTTTGAGCAAAGAAGTCAAAATGGCTCAATCAGGAGTGTTGCTAGAAGAATCTGCCCCTCTGCATTGTTGAAATAGAAAGAGCAAATATTCAGTATTTCAGGATCTGACTGGCAGTGCAAGGGTCTTAGTTAAGTAATTTTACACGCATAGAAGGAAGATACCCCTGGCATGGATAAGCACCATGTATTTTATAGCAGTGACATGGTACAATTACAAAGAAGTGATGGCAGGTTACTCTCAAAATCAGATTTTAGGTGCTTGTGCAAAATGAAAAGAGTTCATAAAATAGCCTTTTATCTCCCTTTTCAGAGCTCTTTATCTACGAGACTGATAGGTATTTCTATCACTGTAAAGTGGCCAGCAGCCACGTTATTACTGTATATACTGCAGTACTTAATGCTTTACACAAGAGGATGACTAACAACCATCACACACTCATTAAAATTTCAAAGGAAAATTCAGGAATAAATGCATTCAGGATTACTATTCTGTTTGCTTCATTTATTTTACACAATAGCGGCTATAGGTCCTATATGAAAATTGTAACACTTGATAATCGTAGCGTGGCAAAAATAAAATGTTACAGATTCAGTACTACTATACCATCAGATGTGTTTCTTTCTTCTTTGTGTAGGACCAAAAATATGGCATCAGATTAAAGAATATAGTGAGTGTGCAATGAAGAGGCAGTCTCCTATAAACATCGTGACTAATCAAGCCAAACCCAGCTCAAGGCTCAACACCTTTGATTTTGAGGATTATGATGAAGATTTTGACACACTAATTAAAAATAATGGCCATTCAGGTAAGATTTTGTTGTTGTTTTTTTCCAATTGAGCTGCAAAATTAAAATAAACCATTGCATACTTTCACTGCACGGTGGTACAGTCTCACATTGCTGGGACCCTGGGTTCAGCTCCAGACCTGAGGACCTGCGGTACCTGAGTGGAGTTTGCATGTTCTCCCTGTGTTCACGTGGGTTTTCCCCAGGTGCTCTGGTTTCCTCCCACAGGCCAAAGACATACTTGCAAGTTAACTGGCTTCTGGGAAAATCGGCCCTGGTGTGAGTGTCTGCAAGTTTGTCTGCCCTGCATTGGACTGCATAGTCCCATCCAGGGACTAATTGTGTTATTCTAGTGAAGCATACATAGCGTTGAAGGAAAACCACATCGTCAATTTTTTGAGTAGCTAGTATGATAAATACCATATCTGCAGTGCAGGCTAAACACTTGCGATTATCTGGTTAAATTCCAGAGGGTGCCACTACTATATGAAGATGTAAAGGCTTAAGGTCACTCAGAGTCTTTAGTTTTTTGCTGTAAATACCATGATAACTTAAAGATTTTTCTTTCTAGTTAAGGTGAATCTATCCTCCACCATAAAGATCAGCAGTGGCAATCTGACAGGGAGCTACAAGGCAGTAGAGTTCCACCTGCACTGGGGCTCTGAGACCTCCCCTGGATCAGAGCACACGATCGACGGCGAGCAGTATCCCATGGAGGTAAATCCAGACCCAGGTAGCCTGCTCTGGTCTCTGTTCAGCTCACAGAGGAGCACAGCACAGAGACATACTGTAGATGTTCAATTTCCGCAGAAGAGAAATCTTTACAATAAATGGCATGAGAGAGGAGACCCATTTCATTTTTATTACAGTTGCACACATTGCATGAAATAGGTGTATGTTGCAGCTCTGTGATGGTTTAGACAGTTAATCTTGGCATATGTAGCCAATTCAAAATTGGGCATCTCAATTCTTGACAGTGAGTGTAAATGCAACATGCAGTATAGGGGTCAGTAGTAAGGTTCCAATCTCCCAGCAGTTAGATGCACACAATTAAGGCTTCTACTAACATTTGTTTCAGTGCCAAACAATGTCTACTGTAAGGGATATATTTTTTTGGTATGTTGACTCGTATCTCTTTTTTTTAAAGCTGCACATTGTTCACATTAAAGAAACTTACAAGACTGTAAACGAAGCTATGAAAGATAAGTCTGGCATTGCAGTTCTGGGATTCTTTTATGAGGTAAAAAACTCTTGCAAAAGTAGTTTCTCATTGGAATGTTTTCAGTACTGTGCATTGTTAGCATTTATACACAATAAATTTTGCTCTGTCGTGTTCTGTATTTCTTAATGATGCTGTTGGAATGAAAATTGTTCACTGCATATGGCTCAGTCTCATAATGAGCTGATAAAGTATATTTGTTCTTTTTTTAAAAAAATGCTTCCATTCAAAGGACCAGTTTTGTGGAAATCGTAAGATTATTATTGCAATGCTAATTTAGAGATTATATCATCCACAGAAAAGACATGAGCAGTGCAGATACAAACAACAACTGAGAACTAGTAGTGAACTTTTAGTGGAATATATCAAATGCAATTGGAAGAGTTTCTAAAGTCCAAACCACCACCATCAACCTCATGAATTTGGTGGGTAAGGAATATAACAGGATATTGTTGTCCACTGAACCCCAGTCCATATTGTTATCAGACCCGTGATCAAAACATCCAAAGCTCCTGTCCTCCTACAGTATTTCTTGGAAGTAAAAACAAGACAAACAGCAAGGAAACTAAGGTCGAAAACCACTTATTTGAGTTGCGCCTTTCTTGTAATTTTAGGAATCCAGCACTGAGAATCCAAACTACAACCCGATCATTGAAGCCTTGTCAAAAATCAACAAATCTGGTATGAAATGAAATTATACAGGAGCTTGTTTTGTTTTTACAGAAACAATTCATTTTAGGAATCATGGTGACAAATGTCTTTTTGTCCTTCATTTTTCTCTTGCTGATACTTACGAGTTGCTATCTTAAAGTGCTTAAAGTGTCACTATTGACTCATTGTGTTTCTACTCAAATCACAATACATTGTTGATTTTGCATGGGATGAATCTGAGTGTCAGTCATGGTAATATTAAAGAAAATAATCTGAGTATATGCCAGTCATCAATGTCATCATCCTGCTCGTTGTGACTCTAGGAGAGAGCGTCGCATTGCATGGGGTGATACTGGACAAACTCATCCCAGCAAAAGAGAACAGGACAAAATACTATCGCTATGAGGGCTCACTCACTACTCCTTCTTGTGCTGAAGCTGTTGTTTGGACTGTGTTTGAAAATCGAATTCCACTCAGCAAACGGCAGGTAGGAATTTATTTTAGGATGCATATCGACCAGGTCTCTGTTGTGGTTTCATTGCGCTTTGTATTGATTTCTGAGCAGAATTTGCCATTAAAACACCTGTATTCTCCATGAATCACTACCATTAAAGTCATTGCAGCTTGGTTCAGCTTCATGTCTTCAAAGGGCATTCGAAGTTCTGCCTTCCTGATTACATGCTATTTGATGGAAATAATTCACTCCACATTTTAACCAAACGTCCTTAGTTTTTTTTTGGATATAAGTAAAGGGTTATTGGACATATAGGTCACGTTTTAGTGTAAAATGAAATTAAACAATCACGTGTTTTCCCTGATATCTGTTAAATAAACAAATTCACAATGTCCACCTTTTCAGCTGTTCCTCACTCTCATAAAAATCACTTTCTTATTTACTGAAAGGAGCAAGACCCATGCAGCTGCTTTGTAAATATTTTTTCTTGTAAATATTTTATTTAGTAAAGTTCTACATGGTCCATACACCTCACAGTACATTTTGCCCAAGGAACTGATTTTGTTTTCTTGATTTCTCTTTTTTCAGTTGTCAGCTTTTCACAATATTTCATTCAACGACGGGAGTCCTATGACTGAAAATTTCAGGCCCGTTCAGCCCAGGAACGGTCGGGTGGTCTATGTATCTGGAAGCAGCATTATTTTTAGCAGCGCTGTGCTTCTGTTCACCTCCGTACTCGCCTCAGTTGGGACATCCTGGCTCCACTGAAATTACTGCTGTGTCGCCATTTACAGAAATGGACTCATCCGAAACGTATTCAAGTTTTCACGTTTACTGTTCACCCTGTCCTAAAGCACCTCAGCCATGTCCAGAGTGATTGACAGACGTGTGGACAATGAAAGAGCCATCCATATTAACATCCTTCTGCACAACTTCACCATGTCACGTGACCTCAATACTGACTTGGCCGAGCCCTTTTCTATTGAGGATCAATGTCGTGCTTCAGGTGTCCCATGGTTTTGCAAACGAGACCACAGCAGATTGAATTAAGAGTAGAAATGGATCGATGCCAACTTTAGGAACTTGGATATGTTTCTTTCCTTCCTGCGTTTGGAGTGAAACCCACACATTTTTTTTTCTGAGGGAAAATGGCAAGTAATGGACCCTGTGCAGCATCTGGGCCAGTTCTGAAAGGCGTGTCTGTTATTTTATGACACAGAAAAGTTTTGTTACATTTGACAGCAAAGCAAAACTTATTTATTACATGGAAGGTAACTCAAGTTCAGCAGGGAAGACAGTAACAAGGCAATCTCTAACCTGCTGTTCCTAATCATAATCACTACTGAAATTAGATATACAGTACACACCCAACACAAACACCTCCTTTTGCATTTGTCTCATGCATCCCTCCTCATGCATGTCCTCCAGCTGACAACACCCCCCCCCCAGTTGACCCCTCTCTCTGAATGGGGCTTGGGTCTCCTTGCCCTTAACCAAGGGAGTTCAGCCAAAACCATCCTACCTAAAATACTCAGACATTCACAAAATACTGTCTTTGATTCTTGGATCTTGTTGTCCCATGTGAACTTTTCTTAAGGGTGTCACCCTACTGATGAGCAGTGAAATAAGAATGAAGAATGTTTCAGTACTCTTTGGCTTTATGTCTATATCTACCAAGTAGATGGGCAATGTTAGTTGAATCAGTCAAGGTGTATGCTGTATTACAAATGCATTCTGAACCGATGAAATGTAGTGTTTCATTCAATTTCCATTAGCATGTTTGCACTGTCTTAAGTTAAATTGTTTATATTTGATCCTGTATTGCAATATTCGTAAATCTATATGTATATGGATGTGTGCAAATAACATACAGTATGTTGTATAAACTATTTTATTAAGGATAATCATATCATTTTCAAAGGTGAATAAAACCAACTATATTAATTATCATGAATGTTTATGATGAATGTTTTTGTAGTGAAATTATAATATAATTCATTATACAATATGTCTACAATGCTGGAATTAGAATATCATATACACTGTTACTGATGGTCTTGCTACTGTAATAAAATTGATAAGGAGAATGTTTTGCCTTTTAAAATTCAAGAATAAAAAATCAAAGTACATTTTTTTACTTTGCACAGTCACGGCCTTGTTACTGTCTTTTTGGGAGTTTGTCTTGTTTCAGGAAATTTAAAAAATGAATGTTTCACATTTCAGATTTTCAGAAAAGTAAATTTCATTTATGTTGTGCCAGTATAATTTTGCAAATGCAGATACACCTTGTATTAAAAAGAGACTTACCCAATGAAAACAGTCTTTAAAAAGGTAAAAAGTACTTTCTGGTTGCTCACCTTACCACTTGATTTGGAAGGAGGGATTAAATAAAAGAGTCTGTCACAAAGTTCGGAAGGACAATTGCTACAGAAATCGAACCTTAATCCATTTCTAATTGACTTCCTTTGAAGAGGAGGGATTTTCTGAAAGAGTTGTGCTTAGAATTAGATATGCTTTCTAGTGTAAAACATACATCTGAAGCCCAGATCCCCCTGGGACCTTTCGAGCTGTCCTGTAAACAAAAGCCTCTTTGAGCTACTGTACAAATCGCAGAAGAGACGAGTGAGTGTGTGGGTGAATTTAACAGTGTGACCAGTGTTACGGCGCAGCGATTTTTCTCCATTAAAATGCTAGAGCGTTACCGCTCTTTTGGTCTTTTCGCTCGATAAAAAGAATTAATAAACAGGCTTTCTGTGGCACGTTGCCTTCTAATAATTAGTTCAGTTATACGAATACTGGCTCCGTCAGAATGCGGTATCACCACTTTCTCCTCCTCCTCCCCCCCCCACCCCGCTCTTCTGACACAGCTGCTAATGAGCCGGCAGGCATTTAAATACACAGGAGCTCAGCTGCCAATTATCTGAGAGTGAAATGACCAACAGCTGGCTGCTTCTTAAGTCGATACGCCGCCTGCCTGTCACGCACTGTGACGTTGAAGATGTTATTGAAAGGAAGCAGCAGGGCAACGCATCTGAACCAAAGATGAAAGAACACCGAAAGAAATAACAGTGGTTTCAATTTTTTAAAAGCCCTGTCCGCACCTACCCTCAGTAGCTCTCATCCAATCGTTCCTCAGCCCTCGGGGAACCATATCAGTCAGGTGATAATATGGTAGAGCTGACGATAGCTGGATCATACAGCTCAACCCAAATTCGGATGATCTCCTTCGCTGCTGGAAGTCTCATTAGAAGGACAGCACCTTTTTACAGTATAGTGTCCCCATCACACTACTGAGGCATTAGGACCCACATAGACCACAGGGTGTGCCCCCTACTGGCCCCACTAACACCTCTTCCAGCAGCAATCTTAGCTTTCGAAGGAGGTCTCCCATCCAGGTACAGGCCAGGCTCACACTGCTGAGCTACAGGGGGTTATCAGTTGTGAGTTGCAGGGTGATATGGCTGCTGGCTATGTTGAAATGAAATTAGTGGTTATGTGCAAAAGCAGAGGTATTGCACAGTTATAGGATCTTATGGTGACTGTAAGGGAAGAGAACTCCCAGGTTCTGCTAAACTGTATGGATTCTTATTGTGTGGAGTGGTGCGTAATGACTACGTGTGGGGTGATGTTTTTTATGTAATGTTATATTTATATTTAATGTAATGTTTATTTGTACTGTTTGTATATTTTATTTTTGTTAGTCTGTGTGAGTGAAAACCACAGCTGCTAGGATACAAAACAAAGTTCTGAGAAATGAGACATTAAAGTATTGTTGTATCATACTGTAACAGCAAACTGTGTTTGGAATCAAAGCTATAGAGGAAAATGTAGCAAAACAAATGCTTGGTATCCGTACAGTGAATCTGTTAAAAATACATCATGCACACACCTGTTCCTCTGTTTGCAATTGCTTATATGTTAGCTTAAAAGTAGCAAGGAATTACACTTGGGTCATTTCTGCCTCTCAGTACAGGGGTCTTGGGTTTAATTCTTGGGGTGCTGTCCGTGTGGATTTTGTGGGTTCTCTCCAGGTGCTTCAGGTTTCCTCTCATAATCTAAAGACGTGCTGGTGGGTTAACTGGCTTCTGGGAAAAGTGGCCACAGTGTGAGCATGTGTGTGTCTGTGTGTCCTGCGATGGACTGGTGCCCCATCCAGGGTGTACCCTGCCTTGTGCCTGTTGCTTGTCAGGATAGCCTCCAGCTCCCCTGTGACTCTGTTTTGGATAAAGTAGTTGGAAAATGGATGGATGGACTGGAATAGCAGGAATAGCACTTCGGTAACATGCCTGTCAAACTCTAAGATTTTTTTTACTTTCTAGACTTGTCTTCCATTTCTAAACTCCTGGAATCAGAGGAACTATTGTAAAAATCAAAACTCAATTACTACATTCATTCATCATCTCCTCCCCTGGTTTATTGATAGTTTATATGCCAGTTAAATAGCAGGAAATATTACAGGTTTTGCTCTATAGTGAGGTGATTCCCATAACACAGACAAGGACAAAGTTCTCTGTACGTACAAATCCATGCATGTTGCAGGGTAGTGCAGGCTCAGTGACCGGTACACTACAGTCGCTGATTTATTGTTTTTCTTGTATATAGTTAATCAAGCATAGTCAACACTCCATAAAAAAATCTACACGTGGGAATGTGAAACATCTACTAAAAACTAAAATGCCAACAGAGGAGCAATTAAGATAATTGATCTTGCTGACTGAGAGTAAAGACTCTAATTTCCTTATTATGTTGAAAATAATGTATCCTTATACTGGAATACTACCTTGGTCTTTATCCAAGTCACTTAGCCAAAAGACCAACTTGAAGTCATAAATTAATTGGTTGTTATAGTATTATTAGCAGAATTAGAAGAAGAAGCCCTGTGCTCCACTGAGAAGTTTCTGGGCAGAGGTCTTTAAAAAACCCCAATCACTGCCTGTTTCCTGGATACTGCTGTTTACCCATCCCATTAAGGAAGGCCAGGGACGAAAGGTAGTGTCCCATTACAGAAAGGATTAGTCAGGCTAAGTGGCGACTGTTTACAACTCGAACTGATAAAGCCATTTCACTTCCCAGACGTAGCGCTCGTTATCGTGCGCTGCAGCGAAGCCGTGGGAAGGAGAATACAGACGGAGGTGGGAGAGCCACCGCAGTTAAATGCCAAATCTCACCAGTTTTAAGTCTGTAAGTCCTCTCCTGGCTGAAAGTGAGAATAGCAAGGGGCCTCTACTCTTCAAGATAGATGATGAAAAACTCAAAATTCCTACAGTATAGGACTGAAAGAAAAAAAAACGAACGAGGTAGTTTTGGGAATATCCCAAAATATCCAAAACTACGCTTTACCTGTAAAGCGCTTTGAGTGGAGTGTCCAGAAAAGCGCAATATAAGTGTAAGCAAATATTATTATTATTAATATATAAAGAAGTTTAATATTATTAGAAGACAATTAGGCTTTTATTTCTGCTGTTCCCGTTAAGAACTAGCTTTCCTTCATCTTTTCACAATTCTGGACACCTTCTGTGAAGCCTTCTGTCTCCGCTAAATGCAATACTATACTGTTATAAAAATCATTACAGCTAAATGCATTTAATATAACAATTATTTTATGGATCTGTTGTTTGAAAGTGCCAGGAAATCGTGCGTTACTATAACTTATTCTGGTTCCTTCGCCTGAAGATTACTTTGGTCATTGATTATCTTGCACAGAATTACAGGTCACGCTGGGATATTGATTGCACATGGCAAAACCCCTGGATCTTTCAACTTGTAGGATGTGAACTTATCATAGGGGTTTAAAGTCTTAAGGGACTTATCTTGTCACTATTTGCACTGGCCATAGATTAGCTTTAAAAACTAAGTGAAAATGCACTCATCCTCTTAATGAAACACATGTCATTTAGAAAAAAATATATAGACAGAGGTCAAATATGTCTAAAGATGTTAAACCATAAAATTAGGGGTGTAGTTACCTTTTCATCACACAGTATATATGTGTAATATATATATGTGTGTATGGCTGTAACTCATAGCATTTACTTGTAAAGATGTATGTAGATCCATCCATCTTCTATTGCCTTTACCAGTACAGGATCATGAGTGAGCTGGAGCCTATCTCAGTAAGCAATGGGCCCAAGGCATGATACTCCATCACAGGGCACACACAGACACAGACTCACACTCACTCACACCAGGGCCAGTTTTCCCAGTAGCCAATCAACCTACCAGTATGTCTTTGGACGGTGAGAGGAAACCCGTATGAACATATTGAGAACATATAAGCTCCACACAGATAGCACCCCAGAACGTGAAGACAGGGCCTCAACACTGCAAGGCAGCAATGCTAACCACCTTGCTGCCCATATGTATATATAGAGGGGGGTGGGGGACATATTCATAAAGAATGTAAAAAAAATGTCCTGCTTGGTGGATGAGATTAGTTCTTCTCATCAGTAAATCACACAGTCAGGTAATTGGCCTGTTATTGACAGATTTCCAGGATTTTTAGTTAAAATGTGCACACCACTGTAAAGGCTAATAAAAAAGCATTGTGTCAGACAACAGTATCTGACAGCAAACATTTTATTATTGAGTAATGGCAAATTGCATTTTTTTATGACATGATGTATGTCCTAATATGAGAGAACTGTGTGTTCACAGACGTTGCAATAAATCCAGAGCTTTATAATTTTTTCTAGTCATCAAACCAGAGAGTCCACTGTAGTTGTTCTCCTAATGTCACAAAATGAGATGTTGGATATTATGGATGTGACTTTAATTGTGAACAGAGTGAAGCTGATGGTTGCACCCTCAGAGCTATAGATCTCTGCAATAAATTCTGTTATTACATGCTGGTGTTTTACAGCTACACACCCCTCCAGGTTAAAGAGAACCACCTCCCAGCCTCATTTCTGTGATCAGGTTCTTGCTTTTTCATGACTTTGCTATCAAAATGGTCTCAGGTTTCAACAACACTATTTTGGTCATTCCACTGATTTGCTATTGCAAGACCAAAGTGAGGATAATTGAATTGTCGATGCCAGTGGCCTTTGTAGGAGTGGTTCTTCTAATTCCTCAGTTGTAGGTCCCCTTCTGTACTACTGACTCAGAATTTTTATCAACGTCTAGCCGAACTGTGTCTTTAGTATAAGGTTCACAAAATTTTTTTGGGGGCCTCAGTTGCGTTCTCTTGAAAACTGATAGTGGTACAGTAAGAATGTAGTCTATAATATGCTTGAAGTGCTAGGACTCATGTTGAAAAGAACCTGCAGTCACATGACGCTTTTACTACGGCGGCAGAGAAGAACACCGTGTTCATCTCTTTTTCATAAGGGTGCTGACGCAGAGGTATTAGATATCCAATACCGTCTTCAGCACTACTTTGTTGCACTACAAATTACAGTTAAAGTTGCAGTTTCCACTGGTTTAGCCATGTGCCTCCGTTCGCATTATTATTTTGATTTGTTAATTTTTTATGACAGCGAGAGTCCATTTACCGCAATTAATTTGGCCAAAAATGAATGATTTTTTTTATTACTTACTGATTTTAAATTGTGGAAATTGGAGTCTTTGCTGTTTTGAAACATTATGCACGGTAATGTTACATTGGTCTCGCTGCATGTTCTTCCTTATTCTCTTTAATCTTTACGTGCAAAAGATAATAATCTGTGTCCTCCACATTTGATACGTTTTAAAATCAACAAAACATTTTGGGGATATTACATTCCGGACAGAAGTGACAGAAAGGATGAAATCGTTCTCCTTTATGAATTATTAATTCTGCATTGGGTGTTCCGAGCTTCGCAACATCACGGGTCATTCTGGGTTGAAAGAGCTGTACAGTATATCATCCTTTACACCGTTCGTCATAAGACTGCTCGGGTTTTTAACCTAAATTACAATGCACAAATATATATCCCTTTTTAGCTTCCTTCTCTGGCTCCATGCGGATTCCAGAATAGTAGTCCAAATATTTGCTGTACACCTTTAGTGCTTTGAACAGTTTGGCTCCTGACTGCATCTGTGACCTGCTAACCCCTTCCACACCTACAGTACACATTGTTTGTGCTTTTCGGACTGTGTCAGTTGTCTAAACGAGGCTCCGAACAATAGGACACTGCTATTGTATGATCTCTCAGTTATTCTGCACTTTCAAGCCCTGTGTTAAAACTCATCTTTTAATTCTTTACTGTTTGATTTTGTGTGCACTCGTCTCTTATGTTTGATTGTTTCATTGTACAGTGTTATGAGATGGGATTTCGTCCATGATGAAAGGTTTATTATGATTTAACATTGAGCTAGCAGCAGAGTCTCAAAGAATTTTTGCCTGGTTTATTGACAATGCACAGCTGTTTAAACTTTCAAAAAGAAAATGTCAAGGTTATTATTGCACGCCTAGTCTTAAGGGACTCTAATGGGATCCCTATTATTGTTGTGGTTAATGAAATGTAGTTAAATGCAGACATCCGTGACGATACTTTCACTGTGTTGGACAGTGGGAACCAGTCCCAAATTTGGTGAGTGTCCTGTCGCGAGGAAAAACAACACTTTCCACTTTGTCACTGATAATGCCGTATCCAACAACAGTGAAAACAAACCGCTAATTATTTCTATAATAATGGAAATTAAAACAATACCCCCAATTCCTGTGCCTTTCCTGATAGGAAGCCACAAACAAAAAACAACAACTAAAGGAATAAAGCAAGAGTTCGGCAGGTCGTGCTCCAAGTATTAGCATGTCTTGTCAAACCTGGTGAAAGAAGACAGAGTTTCTTCAAATAACACTGATTGGCAGAACGACACACTGGCACAGTCAAGTCATGAACTCTCAAATCTGTATACTTACAAGTACAAGGACGTTTGGTTACATTGTCCCTTTATCATTGTGGGATTATGTGGTGCCTCATTCCTGCAGCAGGTGAATTGTCAGTGTGTTTTGCAGGTCTGCACTGGGTGTGTTTCTGCCTTCAGCTCTTTCTATATGTCCTGTAGTTTCAGGAGTGTTTCCTTAATGCACATACTGGGCAGTAGCTGTCCTGCACAGATATCTCCCTGGAAAATAAACTTTTGGACAAGCAATGCGTTCTGCGATTTACAATGACCGTGCAGAGGCAGCATCCTTGAACCTTTGGGAATTTGTCAGTATGGTGCTTTACCAGGATCGTCTGAGGCAAATTAGTTCCCACTGCCACTATAAAAATGGGGATCCGCTGTTTTTCCAATTCAAATCCTTAATTTGCCTATAAAAAAATGTATCTAACTGCTAAATAGGCTAGATGGGCCTCCTGTTTCTTGTAACTGTTCTTATTCTCTTATGACATCTTTTTATTGATTCATAAATTAATTCAGTATGCCCTTTAGATTAGAATGGATTACAAAACAGTTCCATAATTTATGACAGCAATGACTGAAATCTGATAACAGTAGATGCCAAACTGATACTAAAGTTAATACGGAGGTTCAAAGTTTTGTAAAGTCTCACACAGGTGGCCCAGCCCCATGCAGGAGCTTTGGTGCTGATTGGAGGAGAGCTGTGTTCCTCACTGACAGCACCACACACCTGCAAGCACCCAGGAGGCCACAGGGGGCGCTGTGTCACCCATGCCACCCAACCCTCTGCAGGGCTCAGATAATCGTGTGCCACCTCTTGGGGAACCCCAGTTCTGGCCTGCAAGTGACATGGCCCAGGTTTGAACCTACAATGGACCTCAACCTGTCAAACACGATTGCCTTCACTGGTTCAGCCACACAGAAAAACAGAGTGGAGTTCAGCCAGGCAATGAAGTAATGAGCCATATCTGTCAAATCTGAAGGAACACATCTCCTACAGCTCAGTGTCTCTCTGGTCACCAAACTAGGCTTTGGTTTCTTTCAGAAACTGGGCTACGGAAGGAATAGGGATATCTTTTCCAAAGAGGTCCCTCCAGACCAGCGCAGATCAGCCTTGCTTAATGTCTGAAATCTGATGGCTGCAAAGTGGCAACACTGTCGCTGGATAATTTTCTCAGTTCATCACCCTCCATCCATTTTCAGTCCACTTGATCTGGTGTGGGTTCTGGCACAGCTATTCACATATTGACCTCAGTTACTGTATGTTGCCTTCTGTAATAATCCTCATTGTGAAGCATGGGGCCAGTGGATGAAGAGTTCACCTGAGGAATTTGAGGCTGGTTGTGTAGTTCGCACACATCCCCAGAGGACTTCACTCGAAGATGACGCAGAGGCGTTTTGTTGTAATTGTTCTGTTTTTAGACCTTTGTGAAATGGGGAGTGCTCATGCTTTCCAGTTGTGTCGATTGTCTAAAACCTAAAAAAGTATTCAGATATTATAAAACACTATGTAGAGTGAATGAGACAGCAATTCCTTATGCACTTTAATCTTAAATGTGAACAGAAATCTCTTATCTCTTAGAATTATCTATTTTTTCCTGTGTCACCTGATGGGTTCATGCCTATTTGAGGTGGAAACATGATACATGAATGTAAGGAAGCTTATGCAGCCCTTTATAAATATACTCAAATTCATGAAGCAGCATATTTTAACAAAACTGGATAGATAAATAAATAACTGTTAAACTGTTAAATAATGTCATTATTGATGAAAAATATTAGCAAAAGATCTGCTTATTATCAGCAGAATAGCCAGACAAAACCATATGCACTATTTCACCCTTTCTATATTTCTATTTACAAATATCATATACATTGCATAAAAATATAAATATGCTAATAGCATAATTTGTGATATACTGACAAGGAAAATGTACTACATAAAATATTAGAACAGGTAAATTAAAGAAGTGACTGAACAAAGTTGGATGCCTGAGAAACAAGACTATATTAGTACTGAATTTTAGTGCCTTTTTGTCAGTACCTCGAAAAAAAAGGTCAATGGAAAAAACATCTCTCAGTGGAACAGTTACAGAATAAAAATACAGCAATGTGTAAAAAGAAATCCATTAACTTAAGCAGAGTAACCAATGGTTTTAAATAATAAGAAACTGTTTCTTTGAAAAGCATTTACAAAGGCTTAGCATCTGCAAATGGAGCACTGTGTACTGTATTTCACTGGGCAGACCGGAGGGCAAAGAATGCTTGTTTTTCATCAATTTTTCTCCTTCCTTGAAGCTGAATTAATTTATCTAAAGGTGCGTTATAGGATGGAAATGTAAAATGATGGAATGAAAGGTCTGAAGGAAATGCTGTAGGAAACAAGTATGCAGGATGTGCTGTAGTCCTGGCTCCTGATATTCATCATCACAGACGTGGGAAAGAAAAATAAATATTGCTTTTCTTCCTCTCACTTTGCCAGAAGCCACTGGACAGCAACATTAAGCCCTTACTTCAGAAATCAGCATTCAGCTTCTGGAAAATACCAGGTTTGTTATAAGTATCGAGAGGCTAAACAAGCCCTAGAGCCCACAAAAGCAAAAGAGCTTATCACTGATTTCAGAACACAGTCCCTCATTACTCCTACTCACAAATCTGTCTTTACCCCAGTAGAATGAAGCCTTGTTTCACGTTGTAAATAGAAAATACCAATTTCTACAAAAGAAGAAAGAAGCCCAATATGATATGTGTGGTGTGGTGGCATAGTGGTCGGCGTTGCTACCTTATGGCACCAGAGGACCCTGGGTTTAATTCTGGACCCGGGGTGCTGTCTGTGTGGAGTTCGTATGTTCTCCCCAGGTTTGTGTGGGTTTCCTCCAGACACTCTGGTTTCCTCCCACAGTCCAAAGACCTGCTGGTAAGTAAACTGGCCTTGGTGTGTGTGTGTCTGTGTCTATCTGCCTACCCTGAGATGGATCTTGTCCAGGGTGTCTCCTGTCTTGTTCCCGTTGCCTGCTGGGACAGGCTTCCCGTACTGGATAAAGCAATTCGAACATGGATGGCCGGAAGAAGCCTAATATCTGATGTTGTAATTCTAAGACTGACCGCTGGAAGGACAGACTTCTTTTCAGGAAACACTCTAGAAAATACTGGTTTTAAGCCCCATGATATTAATGTGATTGACTCATCGATGGAAATGTAATTATCTTAATTTCCCTAATAAATTTGTATTGGTAAGTAGACATGCTTTGAAATATCAAGCACTACAGCGACTTATGATACAACGTCATAAGGTCACGGTGCTGCCAGCTGAGAGGCTCGGTATCGAGCGCACGGCCTCGTTTTGTCGAGCGGGCGTGCCTCAGCCTCTATCTACCCAGAGCACAAAGAGAAAGACACAAAGATGTCCTTGGGGAGGCAATAACTCCCATGAGGTGTTCCCCGTGTGGGAAGACTGCTGCACTGCCTATCAGACTTCTTCTGTCTTTATGGATTGCTATTGTTGAGCACATTGAGCGCCTGCGGGAACGAGAGACTTGTTTCCATTGGCTCAGTAAACAGATCCATCGTGTTATAGTCATGTCAGCAAATGCCTTTCTAGAGCTGTAAAACTAAATATTTTTGTTCCCTTATTTTATAGGTGTATTAAAAACATTCTTATTTAAAATGATTTGAGAATAGAAGGTGAACATTTCTGCCCTGTGATGGACTGGCGTCCTGTCTAGTCCTGTTGCTTGCTGGGATATGCTCCAGCTCCTCCACGACTCTGTATTGGATAAAGCGCTCAGAAAACGGGTGCATGGATTTAAGTTTGAAACTAGGAAGGTCACACACAGAGAGTGAAGATGGAAAAGCTTTTTCAAGCCTTTTAAATTTTGAAAAAAAAATCGCCGGGATCTTTAGGTATTTTTATGCCTTTGAAGTAAAAATTAAATTGCTAATTAACTTCAATTCATCTTTAGTTCTATGGCCCTCACAGTGGAAAAGGGCAAATGAGCAAAGCTTGCTCAGTTTTAAATAGGCTTTTGTCAGAGTCACCCACTCTGGCTCTGACTGTTTTCACGTTCCAAGTCCCATAGCGATCACAGCAGCAACTGGAGGAGTGGTGTGCTGTCATTGACAATGCTGCCAATGCACAGACACCAGACAGGCCAGAAAGATTCCCGATGTGTGCCAAGGGCACCCCAGACCATACAAGACCACCTGAACTAGCCCAGACAAGTTGTGTGGCTCCACTTGGGGAATCCTACCCACCATCTCCTCAAGACATAGTATAGACTCTAACGAGTGAAGCTGGGGGTTCTAATATGGGCATATCTGTAAATACAGAACCCGAAGTAGCTATTGCTAGTAGTTTAATTGTTCAAGAAAGCTTCTTCAAAGAACTCGAATATATGAAGATTTGGAATCTAATTCTTCACACTCCCGATGAACTGTGTGACTGTCCCTCACACTTACTCCTTTATCCTTTCTACACTGTGACCTTCCAGGTCTGCCCTTTGCGCCAGGCCTCTGAAGTCCTCAAGTGAGATCTCTGCCTTTCAAGTTAAATCCTGCTGAGCATGAAAAGTTCACAATGGTAAAAAGTTAATGTTTCCTTTAAACAAACGACGCTTTGCAGATTTAGAAGGAGAGCAATCTAAGAGCTTTTTTCAGCATCTTGACCTTACAAGGAGGACAACAAGCCTTCCGTATATTGTTACCCTTCTGGTCTCAAGGGAGCTCTGACACACCAGTGTCTCTGATGCTGCCAAATCCATGCTTTGTCAGCTCAGAACGTAGGTAATTTCAAAATTTGGGTTTACAATCATTGATAACAGAAGAAATACGAAGAATAATCATTGTCTACCTTGGCAAAAATGTCTAAGATGTCTAAATTTGGTTTGTTCATTTTTTTTACAGAGAGGAAAACAAAGAAAAAGCCTGATTTCCTCCTCCTGCTGCTGTGCTCACCTCTGTACACAGCTGGAGAGAGCAAGTGACTTTGTACACACATATCTAGAGTCAGAGTTTGGAAGTTAATGCTGACATTTCGGATCAGATCAAAAAGTTTTAGCCTTTGATACAAATTTCAAAAACAACTTTTGCATTTTCTATTGATTCGCATTGCAAGCATTTCTGTGCAATTCTGTTTATTGTAGTATGATAAATATCTGCAGACTTACATGATGGCTTATGACATATGGTGGAATACCAGTAGAAAGAAAAACGTGGTACTTAAAATCTCCATGGTGCTTTGATGACCAGGGTACACCTGCAGTTGCTTACATGTGTGCTTAGCATTCTCTCAGTTCTGCCTGTCTGCTGTAAAGACAGCAGTTTTTTTCTATGAGTTTTTTTCTCATAGAAAAAAACTCTCCCTTTTTTACAACCTAACCTGTGCCTACTTATATGGCTCTTTCCCTAAACCTGACACAAGTTTGTTACTTTTGTAGTAGAGTTCGTCTTTATTATTATTTGTTGGCACAAAATCCTAATACTAATATTAGAGGGATATAAGGGGGTCTTTGATTCGAGAAGGTTATTATTTTGTATTTTTAAAATTATTTTGGTTGTTGATTTAGAGTTGAGTTAGAGTTGTTGATTAAAGTCCTTCAATTTCAAACCCAACACTGGAAAATGTAGATATGCCACATTGCTAAAAATGACACAATAACAGGAAAAGACAACTAAATCTTGACTTTGAGCAATTATGGAAAATAAGTAGGATATGTTATACTATTTACTGGAACTTGGCAAATATATGCAAATTGAGTTGATGCAACATATTACATAGAAAAAAAAATAATTATAGCATCATGCCTAATACAAATAAAGTTTACTTGACTTTGCTTGGTTGTGTCTACTCTGCAATGAGGAATTCCACAAGGACATCACAGACTGACACATGCATAACCTCAAGGTAAGATTTCTCCTTGCAGAAAGATCAGCAGAAGTCGTTTTTTTTCCAGAGCTCATATTCATGAAATCAGCAGCAGTGAGGAATGTCAACACTTACATCTGTACCCAAGGTGATCGGACTTTACTTTTACTTCCTGGTTCTTCCCTCCATCAGACAGAAACTTGCTCCTCACAATGCAAAGGCTTTGGCATGTGTTTAATCGACTGTTCTCGTCACAGGCTGTTTTTTTAAGTTGTGTTAAGAAATCACAGCGAGTTAGCGCTTCCCCTAAGTAAAAAGAGTGAAGGTCATTTTGGTCTTAACCTAATAGTCTGTCAGACGTTTAGAAAGCATGAAGATGTGTTTGAGGTATTGTGGGAGTGTGTCTGTGTCAGTAGCATAATAAGACGTTGCCTTTTGTAAAGTCATAGTAAGATGTGTTCAGGAATTCTATTCTTTTCTGTTTCAGGACAAAATAAGAAAATTGCTCTGTCAGCTGGCCCTGCTCTACCCATTGGTACAACATCCCTGTTTTTCATTGTGCCCCATTTGTATTCTGCAACATGATTTATTTAGGTTACGGAGGTTTAAAAAAGAAACCACTCTCAGATGGTGGAAATAAAAAGTGCTTTTTTAGAGCTTTCATTTGCTCTTTCACTTTAGCTGTGCATTAGAGGCATAGCTTCCTTTCTACTTACAATCTCACCTTGAACAGAACTTACTGTACATCAAATGGATATTTTTATATATAGTATCCTTATGCATCATTAATATACTGACCATGACTAAATCTAACTTTATTTTAAAAGTTTTAAAAGGGACTTTTAGTTTTTTCTTAAGGGATTAGGGAAATTTCCGCTTTCACAGCGGTGATGTGACAGCTCTGTTGTTTGCTGTTCCATAAAATACAGAGGGACCAAAAGACATTTTCAGAGTTGAGAAACCCCTGCTGTTACCATAATAAAGTGGTTAAAGAATAAGAAAGAGATGATTCGAATTCCAAAAAAAGTATAATACCACACATTGGAGGAGATGTAAAATGTTGGCGTAAATGGAGTTTATAACAGAAGTTTGAAAGATAGCTTAGTTTCTAATTGCTGACACTTTCACTTGCCTGCATTTAAATCTTGCACCCAGGACATTCTTTTGTGTACAGCATTTCTCTTGCATCCTCCCCGCCACCTTATCTGCACCCTTGTGGCAGCTCCCTAGCTCATTCCTCACAACATTGAGGGCGGTTTGGGCTGCCTCGTTCTCACAGCTAGACAGACATTCCCTCAGCCAGGCAAATCACACTAGAATGCACTCTGCATATCTCGTTTCTATTGCATTCATTAGGATTTAACCAAACAACTGAAACATTATTGGTGCCACAGTAGAACAATATGTGCAAATTGTGCTTCTTAAAATGCTAAGTGTTTTAACTTACATCTGTTTTTCACCCAGCTCGTGCATAACAGTGGCTTTGCAAACATAATCCTGTTACCATGACTGCAGTGGCTTGCAGGCCACCTTATTGCAATTGAACCTGTTTCCTAGGAAACAAGGGTACTTAGAATGTCCAGTGGAGGGATTTGATTGGCTCTGCGTGTTGCCAGACCAAGGGTAATATTCAAATAAAATGGAAAATCACATATGTGTTTACAAGATGGTACGAAAAAGTATTTGTACACTGCATTAATAAATATGAACTGGGGCACTGGATGACTCCTTAAATATACTTTAGATAAATGCAGCTTATTTTCTAACTTACAGTATGTTTAGCAAACTTTACAATGGCTGCAATACCATTTGTATGTCTCATATACCCGTATGCACGCAGCAGATAAGAATTCCACAAGGTCAAATGTCTTGAAAAAATGCCTTGGGGAGTTTAAAACTAAATATTTATTACAAGCATAGCAATTTGCTTGAAATAATGCTCATTTTTTGATAGTTTATCTACTTCTGAAAATAAGTGATTTCTGTGCAATACTCTAGATGCTCTTGACACTTTCTGGGATCCAATGAATATTCTGACTAATAGACAGAGGGAGTTCAGATTCAAGCAGTCCACCACCAAGAGTCTTTTCAGTGAAATTTGGGAGAAGATTAGAGTTCAGAAGCCCAGACTTCCCTCATGTGCGATTTGGGCACTATTCCTTTACTGTTGTGTCAAACCCAGAGGATCTCACTGCCTGGTAATAATATAGAAGGAAAGATACAGGGGGAGCAATTTAGGCCTTATGTTGAGATTTAATTGACAGTCTGATAAAGCACATGCAGGTAATGAGAATAGGAATGGTAAGAAACAGTCATGCGAAAGCAGAGATTTTATATTGGCTTCCCTGAATTACAAATGCTGTATTTGGCTATTAAAGTGTCACCTCTTAACAGCTATATTTTACAGAATGACTCTTCAACGGGAACAGCCCGTCACCAAACCTACACTGCTTGCCTGTCCACCTTTCTCTTAATTGCCCATCCAGTCTTCCAACCACTGCAGGGGGTGCACCACAAGCCACTGTATCATCTGCAGTTCCAACAGCACATAGACATGCTGTACCACCAGGCTGGACACTGCAGCATTAACCAAGGAACATTTCAGAGCTGTAAAGATCACAGATCTCTCCAAGTCAATCCAGCAGAAGCCGCCATTTCCCCCCTCTCAGTTCAGGCTACACCACCCTCTACAGTATTTCTGTTTCTTTTCACAGGGACTCAGAGACACCTGTGCTAGAAAGAAATCGAAAGACTAATGATTAGACTGGGTTCTCACATTCCCACAGCATTCAACCATGAAATAACCTCTTTTTTAATATCCCCATTCATTTGCAGATTGCTACCTTCCACACCTCAATCTATGAACTCTCGCATTTCTGCCTAATTATCCCACTTTTAATTACTTTCACCCCCTTCCCTCTTCTACACACCTGAAGAGGTTTCACAGCCAAAACCTTGTTTTACTTTTCGTTCTACCTTTTTTGTTCTAAATTAATCTTTTTCTTCCTATGTACGGTATAAGTTACATATTTTACCCGCCTTTTATAGTTCCACGTGTATCAAATGAAAATTTCCCAGCTAAAAGGAGGATTACGTAACTTGCATTTTATTGTTCACCCTGCTTCCCACAGCCCCGTGGGGAGAAAAGGGGCTGACAAATGAGTTTTAATTTGTCATTCATGTGTCAAATGCAGAAGCAGAGATACAGAGATTTGTTTTAAAAATTGTATTCCTCCGCGAGGGCATTCAAAACATTTGCCTCACTAAAAATTCACTTCCTCTGTCGCCCCTCTCGTGCTAAATCCAAAATCAAATGTAAATTACAACAGCTAGAGGATCAACAACATTCCCTTGAATTATAGCTAAAAACTCTGAGAAAGTTAGATTCATGCAGTACTGTACTTAAGACTTCAGGGGAGTGTCTGGCATTGATGAAGAATGCTTTATAAACCAAACGAATAAACAACATTTTGTATTGCCTTGAACTTATTCCAGTTTCGCATGTTGGGAACGATCACTTGTCATGCATACCTTGAGAAGCTGACTTTCGCAAGACCCATTTATCAAAGAGCTGTCAATTCAAGAGCTCTGTTCTTGTTTACTTTGTTTATAAATGTCTAGGATTAAACACCCAATACGCAGTTGTGATGTGAAGACATTGCATTGATTTGTGCTTATCACGTCTTTTTAAAAACTTGATTATTTGGGAGAAGCACTTCTTATGCAAGCAGGCTAGGATTTTGTTTATGGAAGTGTATTGAGTGTTGTGTCGAGGCAGTGTAGCTGAAGAGCAAGACAAAATATGCTTTGAAGGCACTGCTTGAAAAGAGACAAGGCGCAATATGTGTTAGCACATAAAACAAGCAGGCTTTCCTTGTTTTGTCCGTTGTTTTGGAGGACATTCCTCATAAAGCACAGAGGAATTCCAGCTGGGTGCTCAAGATAACAGAAAATCCAAGGAGGATTCAAGGACTGCATCCTGCAGTGTTGGAATATTCCTGCCCTGATAGAATCTTGGAGGATGCTTGTCTGTGCTGTTGTTGACCACAGTGCTGCATTCAAAAGATCAGCTGGGAAGACAATTACAAGGCGTCCTTCGAGTAGACTTTGTAGTTAGAACTAGGAAAACATTAAAAATCTCGTTTATTTATTCAACGTCCACCCGTGGAGCATCGAAGCAGCGACTGTATCTATCGAGATTGGGAAGACTGGAGAATCCATCTTTGTTTCCCCATATTGTTGCTGGTTTGTGTCCCCCCCCCTACCCTGCCCTCTCCAGCTGTCTGTGAAGGCCTGGTTGTATGCTGATATACTGGCTGGTCCTTTGTCCTGCTGTCTCAGGGGATTTTCAGTGCTCAAGACACAAAAGGACCCTGCTGTTAGCAATGGAGTGCTGGAAAGGGCCACATCATTAGAAATGCAAAATTGTGTCTTTATGCTGCTGGGTTAATGTGGTCACTTTTTATGTGGTGGCTGCCAAGATACACTGTACTGCACTAAACAGAGTGAAGGAAATTACAATCTGCTGGAACATTATGAATCCAGCTCTCCCTCTAAGATGTTGAAAAGCATAGATGTATTCGTGAGAGCACACATCCTGTGCTTCCAGTGTAGCCAAAGGTCTTCTGTCACAGAAAACTATCAACGGGCACCACTTCTACAGGCGTCAAATTCCTCTGTTATTTCCTACTTAACGATTTAACTGAAAACTGACTGAAGTAGAACTTAGATGGAAAAAATAAACTCTCTCAGCTGACACCACACCTCAGATAAGCAATTTAGATTTTCTATTTTGTCATCAGTTGTTGAAGTCTTAAAACTATGTGGTTAAAATGCATCTAGTACAGTCTCAAAGTCTGCAGGGTCAAAGTTATTTAGGGTGTATATCAAAATTAAGTCCTGTTTTTTGTCATTTAAAAAAAAATGTTTCTAATTGCAGATTACCAGGCTGCTTCAAGTGTGGAGGGGAAAGGAGGAGTTTGCTTATGAAGGATGGAAAAATTAGTGTGAGCCAGTCAACGTGACCAGTTACCACTAATGGAAAAGAAAACAGTTTAACTAGGTCAAAATGTTTCAGCCATGTTTCTATTGTTCAGACACTCCCTGAAAAACAGATAAACCTTGGAACAAATGCTGAAATTTATGATAACTGAAAGGGACACTGCCAAATTCTAGATTTGTTTTAGGAACCTACTACGAATATACAGCACTTGGTTTTCCTGCACTTGAAGATAGTGTGCTTATAATTCCTGTACTCGAAGATAGCGGTCTTATAATTTCTAGACTTGAACACAGAATGTTTATTATTCCTGTACTTGAAGATAGCATGTTTTTAATTCTTGTTCAGGGGTCATCCTGTGGAAATTTGCCTTGAAGCTCTTCCCCTGCTCAGAAGCTTGCTTGGAGGTTGGTGGATGTTTGAACAGTGGTGCTCAAAAAAAATCTAATGCCTACACAGGACATCATACAGAATCAACCACCCATCACCATCCCAGCAGTCATCTGCTTCACAATTAAGATGCACTATCGTAGGATCTGAGAGGACCCTTCACTTTCTGAAGCCTATTGACCTCTCGGCCTCTTTTTTAGTCACAGATACTGTGGTGGTTTTGAGGTGTGGCTCAACCCTGGTCTGCAGATAATGGGCATTTCAAAGCGTACTTGCTGCGTACCCCAGAGTTACTTTTTTATACCAGGAAGTACACAGTAAGCACCTGGGATGGATGAGAAATGGCCATCTGCAAAGCGTCCTCTCTGGTACAGTAATTTACACAGACAGACAGGTCCTGAGCTTGTTGGCAGTAAAGAGGGACTGCTGTCAGATAGGATTGTCTTGCCTGGTCATCATTTTTATGGCATCCCACACCACTCCCAGAGTGATAACTAACAGAGAAGAAGCGTATGATTTACAACATCGTGATACCAGTTATAAATCTAATCTTCTTTCTCATAATCAATTACTGTCCTGCCCTGGTCTCTTTATCACACACTGCACTGTACGGTGTTGCATTTAATAGTCATGCCTTCTTTGTGATTCAATAGGCTGACTGATGGTAGAGATTAACAGCAAGGTGTGCTCTGCAAGCAGTCTCTC
This sequence comes from Atractosteus spatula, assembly GCF_055471065.1. Classification (NCBI taxonomy): domain Eukaryota; kingdom Metazoa; phylum Chordata; class Actinopteri; order Semionotiformes; family Lepisosteidae; genus Atractosteus; species Atractosteus spatula. The sequence goes on along the minus strand of NC_142732.1, from coordinate 3,767,034 downwards.
ATGTGCTCATCAGTGGGGTTTTTATGCATTTGGGTTTTCCTCTGGATCGCTGAAACTACCTGGCCGTGTAGTGTGGTGGAAAAAAAGAAACAAAGCAAATTCAATTCCTTCAGGACATGTGAACCCTGTCTCTGATTAAGCTCTAGCATCACACACACAGACACCATTGAAGGAGCATGGCATTTTTCAACAGCTCCTTTCAAAACTCCATTCATTGTTCATATAATAGTGGCTCAGCAGAAAGGATACAAATCCAGTCCTTCAAAGATGCAGATCTGTATCTGCTAGTGCTTTTTGAAGTAGGGGAGGTTTCCGAGAGCTTGTGAGATGTGTTCACAGCTTGCAGTAATGCAGCACATACACACCTCTTGTGACTTTCAAGCATTCTATTCTATTCAAGCAGGCTCAACCTGATAAAAGGCCCTGTTTCTCAGGGAACCTACTCCTGACAGCTATGTGGTGTGGCTGACATTAGGCTCCCAGGCTGAACAAGTGAAGCTTTTGTTCTTGGAGTGTTGGTCGCAAATACAGATTGATGAAAACGTATTCTTCACAAAGAGGATGCTGCCATGTCGGCTCTATCTGCTCGAGAGCTCCTTTGCACCCCATTACCCAATTCAAGAAGGTCGTACTGAGGTGAGTGGATCACGATCATTGTGATGCACCAGAATTCTTTTAATGAGGACACAAAAAAGTAAAAAAAACAGTGCTCATGCCTATTTCTGTAAAGCATATGGAATGATTTGGTGCAAGACTGCAGATGAAAGACTGGACAGTGGGGGTTGGGACCCAACAAGGCATTGATCAGACTGTAGTTCTTTGATCACTTGCTATACATTATTCAGTGTGAGTGACATTAAAAATTTAAGCAGTCACATTATCTCAGGGGAACAAGGAAGATATGAGAAAAACCTCTTTTTCTTTTGCTCTGAATACTGAATTACCAGCAGCTGCTTGCGTCAGCAGATCAATGACATGGTTGCTAGAGGCGTTTACCTTTATCAGAGCACAGCGTGTTGACAATTGTCCCACCAAGCTGCCAGGTTTATCAGTGTCTCTTCATTTTGAGTGAAGATTACAAATTTGAATACCTATTTATAAGTGACCTTCTACAGGACGTATAACCTTGAGGAGAAAGTGAAGAATCAGATAAGACCATACAGTACAGTAATGATAATATCGTAGCCAATCAATACACAGTTACATTTGATTCTGCTCATAGCTCCCATTTTTCCTTCCATCTATTTTCTAATGATCCTCTGGGTTGTAGAGGGAGTCAGAGCCTAACAAGGCAAACACCGGGCACAGGGCACACCCTAGTTGTGATGCCAGTCCATGCCAGATCACACACAGACACACACACTCACACCAGGGCCAATTTCCAAGAAGCCAATTAAACTACCAGCGTGTCTTCGGACTCTGGGGGGAAACTGGAGCACATGGAGGAAACACAGGGAGAACATACCAACTCCACACAGATAGCACCCTGGGAACTGTATCCATAATATGGTTTATATATGGAAATGTCCATCTGTTTACTTAAAGGCAGTAAGGGGTAGCTCTGAACAGTACTGGACACACCCACAACTCTGCAAGTACTAGTTATTTTACCTACAAACTTTGGATGACTTTCTAATGAGGAAATCCTGAAATGAATTAATATATAGTCAAGCAAGTATCTTAACAGTTTGATTTTTTTTAAGAGTGCAATATTTTTCCAGGTTTCTGGCTTTGTACAGTATTTAAATTTTAAAAGGGTTCCTGTTTATGAGTGTCGGTCATATTTGTGTCAAATATGAAACTGCTTCCTGCTTTAGCCCAGTCAAGGGCAATGAGCACTGATAATGCAACACCTGATTGCCCTACAATCTGTACTGATCCTAATCTAAATCCCGTGCTGTAAGGAAGGCACTCAGGAATGGTACAGCATTTTCAACATAACTGTTACTGTGTCAGAAAGTAGCTTTCTCTTCCTCCTCTTCATGCCACATTTTGAGTTCCATAATCGAGTCAAATAGACATATGATTTTGATAAAAGTTAATAACTGTACATAAAGAAACAAAATCTCACAAAGGTGATATAAGGAATTATCAATGGACAGAGCCAAGGTGAACAGCATGAATGTGAAAGCACTTTTCCAGTAAAGTATCGCAAGATCCTGCCAAGTATGACTGCCTCACCTTCACCTGTGTCACCTGTTGTGTTGAACATTTTTTTGCACATCTTGGCCCCTGGTTTACAGAGCTTCTCTCTAGTGGGTTCAGTTTTTAATGTACAGATTTCCAAAGAGTCTAATTTTATTACATACCAGCTGAAATGTTTGTAGTGATTGTAATGATAGCCCCCACTGTTCCATCAATCCATTTTCTGTTTCATCCAATACAGGGTTGCGGGGGAGCTGGAGTCTATCCCAGCAAGCAACAGGGGCAAGGCAGGGTATACCCTGGGCAGGATGCTCAAGCAGACCCAAACACACGCACACTCACACCAGGGCAAATTTTTCCAGAAGCCAATTAACCTACCAGTCCTACCAGTATGCCTTGGGACTGTGGGGGGGAACCAGAGCATGCAGAGGAAACCCGCACGAACATGTGGAGAACATGTAAACGCCACACAGACAGCACCCCGGGAATTGAACCCGGGGTCCCAGCAGTGCTAAAAACTGTGCCACCATGTTGCCCTGAATTAACAACCACTTAACAGAAAAATAAAGTCAGTAAATTTCCCTGAATTTCCCTAACATTACCCTTCATGTAAAAGCCATGGGTGTTAATCATTTTAGATAAATACCTTGAATTTAGAATAGCCAAATTAACCTTGAATTTATTGGATGTATTGCCTTTATTAAGTCCTACTTTATTAAGTCCTACTTAATACATAATACTTTATAAGTATTATGTATTAAGTCCTATGCATTCAATTTTCTCTGGAATATTATCGCTACTACCTCCTATTACAAAATATTGAAACCCGAGCCTGTGTTTCGACAGGTTTTAAATGAGTTCAAACAGTCTGCACTCCAGAGCACCAAAGATCAAGGCAAATCTCTGCAAGTTATAAAGCTCAATGGAGTTCTTATCTCCACATTTGGTTTAAAATAGCATTGCAATCTTAATAATTAACGGGCAACAGACTTTAATTTAAACACTTTATGAAGTACAGTCAATTCATAGATAAGGTACTAAGTATAAATCATTAAAAAGAAAAAGAACAGTATTCGAAAAGGTCATAAATAAAAAAGGAGTAAAATTACAGAAATCAGCATTTTAAAGAACACGTGTTTACGCTTTTACATCTTGGTTAATCAAAGAGAACAGAACGCCTAATTTGTCAAATGTTAAAAACTCAATAGACCAGGACAGAAGGACAGTACGGGCTGTAAAACAAAGTGTTTTTGTTAACTCTTTACTAGCCTAAATGAGTTACTTTATTGGGGGTGAATAAACTCTGAAAATCCAGAATTGCATGTCTGTTTTGAAGGCCCTCACTTCACCAGTAAAAGCTTTGAAAATGGAAAAGTTAATTAAAATAACTGGAAACCCCAATATTCTATTCATCAAAGCATCAGTAAGAAAGGGCAATGAATGCACTCATTTTCACGAAGCACTTCGAACTATTATCAGAAACAACCGGAAGAAAAAAAACTTTATAATACATGTGAAGAATGTAAAATACTTAATAAATGCGTACTCAGAATGTTAATACTTTTTCGTTCAAGATTCTTATACCTTTAACAGAGATGCGTTTGGTAAAATTTCTTAGTTATGTTTGGGATGGCCTTGATACAGGGTTCAATACCCAAATGTTTGCAAAACATTAATTTTAAGTTGAGAGGACTCGGCTTCACCAAGGCACTGGCTCGGAAATTGTATTTCACAGAAAAGAGCTCCACCTTCCGGACTACAACTAAAACCTCTTGTTACACGGCTTCCTTTCCACGTTTCCCAGTCAAACCGCCACCAAAGAACAATCTCCTTTAACACTTGGCAGTCGACAGAAAAATGAAGCTTTAGAACAGGTGATAACTAATATCCATGCTACCTTTGCAACACAAAGTGATTGCAATATTAAAGGCAAGTATAATTATTTTTGTCTCCTTCTTTTTAAGTGGGAGTGTGCGTGAAAAAGAGGTGAACTGACCTGATATATTCGGTGCAAACCTGGAGACTGGAAAACAGCGGGTTTCCTCACAGCTCGGACCGTGTGAGGCCACGGATGATGAGATGACAGATTCTGCTTTCACAATGAAATTGCAATACATTCTTGTTTTCGACTAGCGTCTGCGTTAAACATGAAATAAATGCAGTTATTAGAATATAACCAAACCTTCTTTTTATTTAGTGGAGCATGCGGAAAAAAAAGCATGAAAATTCAATCTGTGGAGTGCCAAAATAATATCATACAGTGTGTGAATGACCAGCGCGCACTATTTTCTATGCAGTGATCTCTGTCGCCACCTAGTGCACGGCTGAGGCACAGGACTGATACTTCTGTCGCAACATGATCTTCGAACTTTGTTACTTGTGCAGCGCTGGGTTGCACAGCTGGACAAACAAGCGCAAACGAGTGAAGGTCGGAAACAGGATGAGTCTGAACATCCGCCCAGGATTCCCTAACTCGCAAAGAAGTCGCTCGGTCTGCTGTCGGAGGAAGACGGCATTTCCTCATGCCTGCCCCTCATGTGATCGGGCGGTCAGGTGACACCGTGAGCCGCTGGTAGCGAGTCTGGTCTAGGAGATGCTGTTGTTGCAGGAGAAGGAGGAGGAGAAGATGAAGGTTTTACTCTTCCCTGTGCTCTTAATGTTCTCGGCATGGAGGCTCTGTTCTGCTGTCGAAGGGGGGATGCTCTTCCCCAAGGAATCGCCGTCCCGGGAGATCAAGGAAGTGAACGGAGTGTGGAAATTCAGAGCCGATTTCTCCGACAGCAGGAACGCGAGTTTCGTGGAGCAGTGGTTCAAACGGCGCCTTGAAGAGGTACATTTTGGGAAGCGAGAGAGCCTGCAGAAACGTAGTGGGCTGTGCTGCTGACTACGAGCTTTATTTTGATCCGACAAAGGTCTCGGGTCATCGCAATTCATGAAAGCATGTGGGCGAGAAATTGCAGCCACATTATGCCCGTGCATGCCTGTTGCAAGGGTGTACTTACTTGATTGGTTTTTATTCTGCCGTAAATGTTGACTTGGTTAGGACGCTGTTAATCAAGCGGTGGATCGAGTTGTTTCACCACTTTTGTACGTTAAGTAAGTCGTGACGTATTGTACAAAGCGACGGGTAGTCACATGCTTTGTACTAATTACATGAGGATTAAAACTAACGCGGGATTTTCCCGTGAAAATCTAGCTCCCATCATAAGTGTTATTATGTGGCTTGTTGTCAAGAGTATGGAAAATTATAAGAAGGGATTGCGAGTAAGATTAAATGATACAAAGTAAAAATAGTATAGTTCCTTATACATTATGAACACGCACTGTGCACTGAAGAAAAATGATACAAAGTAAAAATAGTATAGTTCCTTATACATTATGAACACGCACTGTGCACTGAAGAAAAATGTTTCTGTTTAAAAATGAGATCTATTCCCTCACTAATCTATTCCCAACCTAAACCCAGCTTATTCCAGTTTCTGTGTTATTGCCAACCTTTCTGCATGCTGTAGCAGTAGCCAGCCTTCCATCATGTATTGGAAATTAAACTCTAAGACGCTGTACTGGCATGTCTGTCTCACACCATGCACCGCTGCAGGTCAGGAGAAAAGAGAAGCTCTGTTAAATAAGGCACTCTCGACTGGCAGCAGAGACAGTGACACATTTCCTCCCACAGTGTAAGAAATACTCATAGATTAGACATCCATCCTCAAAATAAATCAGATCCCATAATTCCTACATCTGTCAGAACAGCTATAAATCCCATAGGGGAGGAAACATAATACAGCTGGCGACCCAGTACTTGATCACCTGTCACCGCTTGAGAAACAGAGACTTTGAATGATAAATCCTATAGACTGGGTTAATTATTGCTCATTATTCACCTTCTGGTAATCTCCAGCACCTTTCATTTAACAGTGTGGAAGTGGTGGTGTTTGTTGACAGGGTTGCAACACTGCATTGACATGTGTAGAGTTGTCAGGTTTTTTCCCCATCCAATTAGTTTTGGTGTGGTGATTTGCACTGCTGCTTCACATCTCTATGGTCTAGGTTGAATGCAGATGCAGGTGCCTTCTGTGTGGAGTTTGCAAGTTCTCTCTGTATTCTTGTGGGTTTCTGAGAAATGCTGGCTGGGTGAAATGGTGCCTCTGAACTGTCCCTGTACACATGTGTCTGTGTCCTGTACAAAGTCCATTGTGTCCCTGGCTTCCCGTGCTGCTGTGACCTTTACAGACAGTCGATGGTTGAGGCCTCAGCTAAGGTTTGTTCCTAGCCTCACTATGCGTATTTATAGTGCAAGATGGTTTCACTAATTACACAAAGCTGTCTTGAAAAAGCCCATGACAAGGAAAGGGAGAGGAGACCCTCCAGCCTCAGCCTAGCTTGTCTTCTTTTTGCTTTTGACTTATTGGGCCAAAGTTTCGGGAGCACAGCAGGATTTGCTCAGTCATTCTATTATTTTTTGTGGAAATAAATGCCCCCCCCCGTCAATCCCCGTCAATTCATCTACCTGATGGCACTGTATCTCTCTCTGTGTGGTGCAGACAGGCCCTGTGAGCGACATGCCCGTCCCGGCGAGCTTCAACGACATGTCTCAGGACCCGCGGCTGAGGGACTTCATCGGCTGGGTGTGGTATGAGAGGGAGGCGTGGATCCCGGGACGATGGCTGGCGGACAGGGGGCAGCGGGTGGTGTTGCGTGTGGGCAGCGCTCACTACTTCTCTGTCGTGGTGAGTAGCCCTCCAGCCCTACACACTCGAGAGGCGGCGTGCAAAGAGGAACAAGCGCACGGGACCGGCTTTGCAATACCCCTTATCTCAGCCTTGCAAGAGCTTACAGATATCGCAAGATCAGCAGGACGTTGGCATTGCAAAAAAAGAAAAAAACCTGCTGAGCAACTCCTCCAGTGGACACTTCGCACAGCAGGAATGACTGCTGCTGTTCTCTTCCTGTTTCAGGAAACGAGCACTCCGATGTGTAGCACAAGAGCTGCATGCCATTCATGTCTGATGTTTGTCCAGGCGGTGTTAAGAGTGGACCAGTTTCTCATATCTGCCAGACGTGACAACAAGCTGCTGTTGCAAAGAAATCAAACACCAAAATACAAAACATGCATAAATAGATAAAACTATTTGTTAACATGAACCCTATTTGTGTGCAGGCAGGAGAGGTGTGTGAATCCTCCTGAGCTCACCAAGTAACGAGCAGCAGGAGGTGACATGCTTGTGTGCCCATTGGCTTGTTTCTATTCTGAGCTTTAGGTAGGAATGTGGTGGCATCATGTTGCAGGCTTGGTGGATCTGGAGCCTTTCCTGCCTTTCACTTTTCTGGCGACATAGTGAAATTGGGGTTGTATTTTGGTTGAGTTTGAAGGTCTTGGCGTGTATAATCTCGCCTTGCAAAGCCACATCCCATGAACAGTACCGGCGTGGTTGGGTAATCCTCAGTGGCAGAATGATGGACAAGGAGGAAGACACTTGGGCAGGTGAAAAGTGTCATTAATGGCTCCTCGAAGTCAGCGTTACTGTCGGTTCCCTTTCAGTGGGTTAACGGAGTCGAGGTGACCCGACATGAGGGAGGCCACCTCCCCTTCGAAGCCGACATCAGCGATCTGATCCGAAAGGATCCCGCGCAGCTCTGCCGGATCACCATCGCAGTCAACAACACCCTGACCCTGCGCACGCTGCCACCCGGGACCATCCAGTACATGAACGATCCCACAAGGTGAGCCCTAACACGTGCTTGCCCTTACAAGCCTCTGTGATTTGTAGGAGCACATAGGTCAGCATTCTCTTGAGAACCTCAACCACAGTCTTTCACCGCATCTTGGCATTAGCATGTTCTGTACAGGTAATCCACTTTCTCGACCACGAAATTCCACTGAAGTCTCATTCAGGGAGGTTCGGTGGTGCAGTGCCTAGCATCACTGCCTCACAGTGCTGGAGCCCTGAGTTTAACACCTGGCATGCTGTCTGCGTGGAGTTTGTATGTTCTCTCTGTGTCTGCATGCTCTGGTTACCTCCCACAGTCTAAAGACATACTGGTAGGTTAATGGTGTGAGTGTGTGTTAGTATCTGTCTGCCCTGCGATGGACTGGTTTCTCGTCCCGGGTGTATCCTGCCTTGTGCCTGTTGCTTGCTGGAATAGGCTCTGTCTCCCACACGACCCTGAATTGGATAAAGCAGTGAGAAGATGGATGGATAAGGTGCACTGTGCCACCTTCGCATATTTTGTTATTAACAGTGTGGAAGAACTGGCCCTCCCAATACTTATTAGCCTTTTTTTCAGGATGAGAATTTTCTGGTATACTTGTGGAAACTGGCATCTGAGGCACCTTTAGGGACCTACTGTTTTGTTTGGTGTGAACAGGTACCCAGCTGGCTACTTTGTGCAGAACACGAACTTTGACTTCTTTAACTATGCTGGAATTCACCGCCCTGTCCTTCTATACACAACACCTCTGGCATACATCGATGACATCACAGTGCAGACCAGCTTTCAGGATAACACAGGTATGTGAACACATTGCTTGGTTCCGAACTCATGTGGTAACACACATCCACCAGTCTGTTGGGTCTGTTTAAGTAAAGACATTGAAAGTGGTTGCCTTTCAGAGCTGTAGTTAGGTTTGATTACCCAATTCAATGTCTTGTGATTGGCAGTGCTGATTATAGTATTGTGGTTTGAAGCAAACAAACCATTGCCTTTGAAGAAAATTCTTGAAAGAATGTTGCATGTGCCCCTAGTGTCATTTCACAGTTTGGGAATGTTGCTTTTCAGGGCTGTAATACCCAATGAATGCCGGAAAAGAAACAGCAACAGACAATGTAGAGAAGACCGATACAAAATGACCCTGTGTGATAAATTGAACAGGTGCATCCAAGTGATCTCAGCAGGTCCTTAAAACAACCGCTTGCTAACAAAGTGCTGTCTAATGGCAGGTGTGAAAACTGCTGTTGTTGGGTCTCGGTTGCAGGGCTAGTAAGCTACCAGGTGTCCATCCAGGGCAGCCAGGAAGTGACGGTGACGGTAAACTTGTCTGATAAGGACCGTCGCAGTGTCGCCACAGCCAGTGGCACCTCTGGGACACTCAAAGTGGCAGATGTGAACCTTTGGTGGCCCTATCTGATGCATGAAAACCCAGGGTATCTATATTCTCTGGAGGTACGTGTCCGATTGTGTTTGGTCTTTTATCTCACTCCTCATTTTATGGCTATCTTTTGGTTGCAGGTGCATGTACTGACAGCTTCTGCCTGCTACAAAAATTGTTCGTTGTTACTGCATGATCTGGGTGTAGTCTGTAGTCTTCGTGACTGAACAAGCCTGCAGCTGATGCTTTGCTGTATTGCAGGTGCACATGAGTGCCAAATCTGGCAGCTCACAGTATGAGGATTATTACACGCTGCCCATTGGGATCCGCACTGTGCAGGTCACAAAGACACAGTTCCTTATCAACAATAAGCCTTTCTACTTCCATGGGGTGAACAAGCATGAGGATTCGGATGTAAGTTTCAGCACCAGTAGGTGGCAGTGAAGAGCTGCTCTGAACTGAGTAAGAAATTAATACAGTACTTCATACTTAGTCTTCTCATTTGTTGATCAAAACTCCAGCAGTCACCTTTTCTCTTCTGATTGCCCATTAAGTAGGGTATAACATTTTCCCTGTTAAAAAATTCACTTAAGATGGATTAAATGTGCTAATAATTCAGGATTTCAAGTCTAAAGGAATTATTACATCCAATTATACATGTAAGTAATATTAGTTTTAGCACATATATCATTCAGAGCAAAAATGTTCTTTAAAAATGAGAGAAAGGTTGGTGCATGCTGTGTTTTTTTCCCCTGGAACAGATCAGAGGGAAGGGGCTGGACTGGCCCCTGATCATCAAGGACTTTAATCTTCTGAAGTGGCTCGGCGCCAACTCGTTCCGCACCAGCCATTACCCGTACGCCGAGGAGATCCTGGAGCTGTGTGACCGCCATGGCATCGTGGTCATCGACGAATGCCCCGGCGTGGGCATCAAGGACATGTAAGGCTCTGCCAGGGGGCATTTGTGTTCACTCTGGACTGTGTGCCATAGCTGCTGTTTGCAGGGGCTTAACTCTGGAGAATTTAGATCCTGTCATTCTCGTCCGATTTTGTCAGACCTGGGAAGTTAGGCAAGGCTGGGCCTGTTCGGTGCTGGGATGGGAGATCTCCTAAGGAAAAGCAGGCAACTGCTTTAAGTTGCTGAACCAGTAGGCGTCCCTCTTTCTTCAGCAACAATACATCATGTGAAACTGAGGTTCTTGCTGCTTGGACATGAACTATCCCATGGCACCATTCCAAAAGCTAGAGGTGAATATCCTGGCTAAACTCCAGACTGCTTGTGTATTGCCTTCCTGAAGAGTTCCATAAATTCAGCTTGGGAAGCAGTTTCTCATTTCTTCATCTGACCTTCTGTGAAGAGAGGGTGCTGGCAAAAAATGACTATGATGTGTCACCCAGGAGGGTGTTACATTTTGGTTGTGTTATTAGGTGGATCCCCATGTAAAACTTTGGGATCCTTTGGGATGAAAAGCACTGTATATATAACATGATATTATAGCTACATAACAGGCCAACGTTAAGTTCACAGGAAAAGTCCCTGTATAGAAATTTAAGACCGAGCCACCACTTCTACCATGACATGAAGCTGTTGTTGACATGCACATGCTTGACTGTCATAGCTCAGTGCCCAACTGTCCATGAATCAGTGAGCTTCTCCGAATGTAGCTCTCTGGTTTCTGGGAATTAACGAAACCCCATTCACTCGTATGTGTGAATTTGCACATGATTTAAATCAGCTCAGAACAGGCGTTAGGCTGCCAACAGCTGTCCCGGCTGGCATTTGTAAGGGTGGCATCTGCTCTCTCTTAGCCGCAGTTTTGGGAACGAGTCCCTGGCGCACCACCTGGTCGTGATGGAGGAGCTGGTGAGGAGGGACAAGAACCACCCCTCCGTGGTGATGTGGTCTGTTGCCAACGAGCCCGCCTCTGAGATGCCCCCTGCAGGTTTCTATTTCAAGTAAGGCTAATAGCGGTACGTGAGAATGTTTTAAACCTTTAAAGAGCTCAGGAGCAGACCCATAGCCTGCAGCAGTGGAGAGTGGAGGAGCACTCTCTCGGCTGGAGCAGAAGAAACGGCAGCGTTCTCAATCACCAGCCAGTTGATTTCGGTTTTCTGTTTGGAGCACATTTGTGAATTCGCTTTCTGATCTTAAATGATCGGATGGGATTTGGAGCAGGTATGAGCACGGTACTGAAATCCGAGTTTCAGAACTGCCCTCATTCAGGTGTTACATTGAAGAACTTGGATGGACCCCTGCAGAGGGAAAAATGTTCATTGTGGGAGTTGTATGATGCCGTGATGCATGATCGCCACCTGCGGCTGTTCATCATTAACCAGGAGGAGCTGTGTAGTCGGACATTACTGCAGGCAAGAGGAGTAGCTGCATAAATGTGGACCGATATCGTTGTTTTTCTTTTGTTCTTTATATATTTCATTGCATACTTAACCTCTACTTGTTAAAAAATTGACTAGTCAAGTCAGTCAGGGTGCTATAGCGCCGCCTCATGGACGCATAGTGCCAATAATAGAGATTTCCACCTCGGCCGGTTCCCGGCCATGGCCTTGACTTGTTGCCAAGTAAGCTGTTTATCGGCAGCCATCATGTCGCTGTTCAGGCGGCGGCGCCAGGTCCCTCTGGGTCTGCCTCTCCTGTGGGATCCTTGAGGATTCCAGTCTAGGGCTTCCCTACAAATCTCAAAGTGTTTGTAGACTTAAGAGGGCGAGTTTTATGGTGGAATGGCATTTGATTTGTGAGAACATAGTTCCACGCAGGGTGTAGTAGCTGGGTGTGGGCGTTTGTGTTGTACGCAGAGCCAGTCCCCAGCTTCGGTTGCTGGAATGCCGTTTGAGGAGTCCTGGGAAAGCGTCATTGTAAGGGAAAAATGTGCTGAAGGGGAGTTTAAAAATATCAAACAAAAGAACCACAGAAAGAGACAAAAAGACATCCAACTTTCAGATGTCTGAATACTTCTGAAACTGAAGTCATATTTGACAACTCCAGCTCAAAAGTAATTTTCTTTTGTCACGAAATGTCTCTGCAGGTCAGTGATAGAACACACCAGATCCCTGGATCGGTCCCGGCCTGTCACCTTTGTTTCGGACAGCAATTTTGCCAGAGATAAGGGGGTCGGTATCATCGTGCTTGATTGCAGCACGATTTCAAAATCTGAAGCAAAATCACGTATGTGGTGACTCAGGTTCAAAGGCATCTGGTACTGTACTGCCTTCTAAACACTATTTGAAACCTGTTCAACCAGTTTAACCTGTTTGAGAATCCATCGCTGTTCCTCATTATCTTATTTATACTTAACACAAAGACATTTGACATAAATCAAAATCTGGTCAACAACTGTAATCGAGATTAATGTTTCTTTTGGAGGTTTGCAGTAAATAGAAGACTTTAATGGAAGGTCACTGTAAATTGATTTTCACAAAAGTGAGTGGTTTATATTGTTTCTTTTTAGTGTTTAATACACACATATTCTTTAATTTACTACACATTTGCCAAGGCCTTGTCCTTTTATAGCTTTTTCCTTAAAAATGCTGTTCAAAAAGCCTGTATAGTTATCAGATAAAAGCAGCATTTCTTTCTGTATTCAGAAGCTATATAAAACTCTTGATTCTCCTGCTGAAGTTGAGAGTAAAAGCTTGGAGATCAAGAATGGGCGCTGTGTGATTCCTCTCTGCAGCATGACCGGAGTGCTGTAGGCAAACTAATCTGTGTTTCCTTCGAAAGGCCCCCTACGTGGATGTGATTTGTGTGAACAGCTATTTCTCGTGGTACCACGACCCTGGGCACCCGGAGGTCATTCAGATCCAGTTGAACACCCAGTTTGAGAACTGGTACCGCATGTATGAGAAGCCCATCATTCAGAGTGAATACGGGGCAGACGTTGTTCCTGGATTACACACTGTGAGTACAGAGCCATCCTTCATTAAAACATGCAGCAGAGCACTGCTGATAAGGGGTTCACTCAACACAGTGCTATAGAAAAAGCAAAGGAGCCAAATGGGAAAGATGGATACATATACCATACAAACAGTAAATCCACTGGGCATTTAGGGTTGTGACTCCAAGGGTCCGATCTGAGCCACTTAAATTTAAGTAAACCACATTATACTTTGCAAAGGAACAAGTAATAGGTTTATTCCATGCTGAAAAAAAGAAAGAGAACACAACGTTTCGGCTGTGGAGCCTTCTTCAGGTGTGTGAAGGCTCCACGGCCGAAAAGTTGTGTTCTCTTTCTTTTTTTCAGCATGGAATAAACCTATTACTAGTTCCTTTGCAGCCTACGCATGCTGACGCAGCTACCCACCTGAACTACTACCACATTATACTTTGTTCTCCTCCGATAAACCTGCCCGCAGAGCTACATATCATGTCATCTGCTGTGAGACATGAGAGGGAGTGCATCTCTTGCAGATCTTGCTGGCTGTCAGCAAGTGGCAAGAACATCTGTTGCACAGAATGAGCTGAACACTTGACTAACGGCCAGTCTCTTGGAGAATCACAGTCAGTCTTGTAGTGACATGAGCAAATCTCAAGCTAGCAATATCTGGGTTACAAAGCCCAGCCTATGATCTGAGCGAGTCTGGTTCTCGTAGGTTATAAACTTGGTTTAGAATATTAAATTGCTGAGATGCCACCTTTTAACATCACTCTTCTGCATGTGAATCAATTAATCAGCAGTCCGTCTGTAGCAGTGATGGCATCCTGCTGACCGAGCCAATCCAAAGGCATTCCACATGTGTTTGTAGGATCCTCCGATGATGTTCACCGAGGAGTACCAGAAGACTGTACTGCAGAACTATCATGCGGTGTTTGACCAGAAGAGGAAGGAGTATGTCATCGGTGAACTCATCTGGAACTTCGCCGATTTCATGACGGCACAGAGTAAGAATCATTCTAACCCTTCGATCCGTAACCTGAAACCTGAAAAGTCTGAATTAGGAATGGAAGTCTTTTCAGTTATTATCTGTCTCCCCAAGAATAGAATTCTGTGGTCACTCTTATTACTATTCATTCATATGTGCTGAATGTAAGTTATTTAACTTAGTATAACCTGAACTACACTTACCAGAATTAAAACTCCCATGTATCTGAGGATCTATCAAATCAGCCCTTATTCAGTTTTTTGTTAGGTTGCCAGCTGACCAAACAAATACCCTTAGTTAACAGCTAAGTAGAGATATGCAAGTAACTGCTCCACTGATAACTCAAACCTAGCTTATGTTTACATTTAGTAAGGGTAGAATATGGAAATCCACTAGAGACTACAGCTAGACCAGTGCTTTTCTAAGCTGGCCTGTGACAGAGGTCAGTTTTCATTTTCTGAAATGTTTCAAAAATACAAAAAGGTCATGTTTTATTTTCAGAAGTGTTTCTAAAGCTCGAAATGCCGAGCTGTTCAGCACAGGTGTTCAGAACTTGCTGCTGCTGCTGCCATATTTTGTAATATTTTATTCCAACTAGCGTGGGATTTGAAAGGATTTTGTGTTCAGGCAAAGCCAGGAATCTTTTGTTTTAAGTCTATATGTCAGACGTTTGTTTTTTGGCCAAACACATATGGCATGATGGAAAGTTAATAATTACCCTCTGTGCTTGGGAGGGCTCCCTGCTGACACTGTGAGACACGCACTCCTGCCCAGTGAGGCTGCATACCAGGATGCCATAGTGACAACAGAAACACTTGATTTTTGTATGAAAACTATCTCAAGTCATCAGTTGTTTCAGATATAGTGAGTAAGTAAGGGGAGGAATTATCATTTCCTATCATGCCCAATTGTGCAATAGTTTGGCTTTGTCATGGGCTCTCTTGCACGTTCTTTTAAAGGGGAACTGCAGTCCAAAATTCTCAGACCGGTTATTAAATCTCAGTAACAGATTTATTGATGGCATACAAAAAAATTACAAATTTCGAATTAAGCACAAATCGTGAACTTCGCGAAAGTACTGTACGGTTGTCAGTGTTGTTGCAAACCAAGGCCAAGAGCAAGAGTTTGTGAGAATTGCGATATGATGTGGCCCTTCCTGCTCACGAGTCACCTCCAATGGCTAGTGTAATGGGATGTACATTATGAGTGAATAAGTACAGATTGTATAGCAGACATTTCACCGCCTACTTTTTTTATAGTGTAATAGGGCTGCTTCCCATCACTGGAAGTCTGGTTGCCTCATCCTAAATCACAATGACAACACTACGGAGCTGCGCATACCTGAAACCTGAAACTGAACTGCACTCACCACTGCTGATTCTTTCTGACCCCAAATAGAAAAACACTGTTGCAGTTCCCCTTTAAGAGGGAGGGAGACACACAGCAGTGCCTTATTGTTCTGGACGCCGCCTGTTGGCTACAGTAATAGATGTTCCCTCAACCTTGCAGCCATCACCCGCGTGGTTGGGAATAAAAAGGGGATCTTCAGCCGTCAGCGTCAGCCCAAAGCCGGGGCCTTCCTGCTGAGGGAGCGGTACTGGAGACTGGCCAACGAGACGGGCCGCCTGCCCCCCTGGAGCAGATATCCCTGCGCGTGACAGGAGTGAGAGCACCAACCCTCGGCCTGGCTCGTTCCACAGCAGGAGGACCAGTAGACCGACGTTTCAGACTTACTCATGAATAGTGCCTTATTCCTACCCTAGTTCCAAAAACGCTTCCATAGATCACCATAGCCTCTGCAGGCTGAAGATGGTGGCCTTCACTGTCAGGCATCATGTCTGGAGACTTTTTTTTTCTCCCTCCATGGTTAAAAACTGTTTCTATTTAATTCTATCACTAAGACGTTTTGCAATATTGGTTAAGAGGAACACGAGTTTCCCCTTTTCTATTGGTATTGTTATTACACAGTAGATAGACCCCTTCTGTTTTTTACCACAGTGTGCAGAATCTGCCCAAGATGAGAAATCTAATAACTGAGCCTTCAACTCACTGTAGTGCTGCTACATCTGCCCCTTTCTGAATTGGTCTAAGCCGAGCTCTGCTTAACTTTCAACAGCAACCTCCATCAACCTGCCTAATGCAGTAGCTGCAAACCAGACTCAAACAATTTTCATTCCCCAATTCATTTTACTTCTCTCAGCAAGCACTGCAGAGCTCATCCCATTTGCTTTGCATAGAACAAACCAGCTTCTGGAATATTTTTTCCTCACTCTTAAATTTAATGGGGTCACAGAACAGTGAGTTGGGGCTTTTTAAAAAAAATGTCAGTGTTTAAAATGAGCAGTGAACAAAATTGGACTTATGATCAGTGATCTTATGCTATAGTCCTCTAGTTTCTGTTTTTCAGTTCGATCATATAGTGTTGCCTATTTAACCAGTGAACCGGTTCAGAGAAATTTTGTGCCAACTACGGTTTCACTGATGAAGGCAACTAATGCTTTTCTTCCAAACAAGGAAGAAAAATATTAAAATGGAACAGGTGTTTCACGAGATTTTTATCAAGAACACTGAGAGCATTGTAACCTGCCTCTTGAATATATATTTTTAAAAATGTGTTCAGGTGAAAAAGAGTGCTAATTGTTATGCTTTTGGAAATTCAGAGTATGTCTTTTTTTACAACTACAATTTAAAAAAAAACACCTTTTCAGGACCTTTGCAGAATTTTCCCCAAGGGGGAAGTTTGTACTTGTTAAAAATCTTATGCTGATTAATAAAAGTTTAGAAAAAGTCTGTCAGCAATTTGTAATAGTTGAATATACTGTAGCTGAAGAGTTAAGTGTTTTATAAGGATTATAATACTGCCCCTTTCTAGGCAAGTATATTACTGCCAATATAGAGTAATCAAAATCATTAAACAAGGGCCTGACCAGATTGCTACTCAAGTAGCCAGTTGCTCTGTCACAGTGACTGTTAGTGCTATCAGCTGCCTTCACTCAAGGGTACTACTGTATAACCAGTCAGAACACACCCCCGACTACTGTACAAACATACGTCTTCTTCAGCACAGGTATTTATATCAACCATAATAAATAATCTGCCAATTAATATTTTGACAACAGCTGCCTGGACCCTACAACTGGTGTTTAACATTGTTCACCCCTGGTCAAATACATCATCCGAGCATAAAACTAGTGAATTCAGTACTGGTGAATAAAGAGCAGGACTGAATACTACACTATATCTGGACCCATTGATGTAGCAGTGAGACACAGCTAAGCAAAGGGGGCTTATAATGACCACAATCGAACAATAAGCAGTGGTCAGTCAGTCCGCCTTCAGTGTTAGATATATTTCCCTTTCAAAATGATCATTTTCATATACCTGGCTGACTGAGAAGGCATGTACGCTTTTTCTGGAAGGCAGTAGTCCAAGTATTCAAATAGTTAAGCTGAAAAGATACAAAATTTCATAAGATGGGGGAAAAAAATAACCTAAAAGTTGTAAGAAGGAGATTGTTACAATTTTTAATCAAAAACCTTTGGCCCTTCAGCAAGTGTAAGTAGTAAAAGTCTTTTTACATGTCTCATATATGAGCACATAAGCCTTATCAAGACAGTTGCTTCATGCCAAATATTTATATATTTGCCATACTTTCAGATTACAAAACTCCTATAATATTTGCTGTACTAACTAGCAAAACTTCTGCTCAGCCTACTTCTTAACCAGAAACAAAAGAAGAAGTGCCTCTTCATCTCTAAAAAGCAGGGAGATAGGCTCGTTATCACTTCAGTGTAGCTCCAACAAAGCTGCAAGAGGAAGAACCCTCCGCACAGAGATTAACACTTCCAAGACCAGAACAGACGTTGTCCCCTTTGGAGCTGGAGAACAAAAAGCAAACGTGAATGAAAGACGAAGACGTGCAGATGGTTTGGTGTAGTTCTGTGCAACAGTCTTACACAAGATGACCACCCCATCCCTTTAACAAGCATGGTTACAAATACAGCTACAAGATATCATTTAACTCGTTATCAAAATCCATCCATTCTCTTACCGCCCCCATCGTGGGCAAGCTGGAGCCCGTCCCAGCAAGCAAGGGGCATGAGGCAGAAGTGGGGTACACCCTGGACGGGACAGCAACACATTGTACGGCACACACGCACACACCCCCATACCAGGGACAGTTTTCCCAGACGCCATTAACCTACCAGTCCGTCTTTGGCCTGTGGGGAGGAAACCAGAGTAGCCAGAGGAACCCCACACAGACACGGGAATAACATACAAACTCCACACAGACAGGACCCCACATCTGGAAACGAACCTAGGGCCCCAGCACGGCATACGCTAACCACTGCGCCACCAAGCTTCAAGTTTCTTCCAGTTGGCCATCCCTACCTGTCAGCTGGAGAGGCACTTCCTCCGACAGACACGTTTCCAGGCTTGAAAGGAAACGTCCTACGTGGACAAGCTAGACCAGAGCACTCAATCTTTACAGTTTTCAACAGAGAAGGCCTTCTCCATAATCAACAGAGAGCCACAGACCCCAAGGACACGAGTGGAAATGTAGGGAGCTACATTTAACTTTGAAAGCAAGAAGCATTTTTGCCAAAGTGTGTGGGAATATTGAACAAGCTACCCCACCGTGTAGAAGCCCATAACCCTGGTTTCTTTCTAGGAGCAGCTGGATGAGATCCTCAGTTCACTTAGCGACTTGCAGTCAAATAAGTTGGATGGTCCAAACAGCCTCAGGTCCTCATTTTGGTGATTTGCGGTGCTGCTGGATTCCCTACACAATTCCATGTCATGCAGGTGCTCATCAAGATGTTGCAGTGCACGCTGGGAGATCACAGACACCAGGGAGTCAAGAAGAACAGAAATGTCAATTAAGAGGGAATGTTTTAATGGTTGACCATTTCCACACGACAGTGACACGGTTCAAGTGTTCAATGTAGTGTCATCACACGCAACACCTCTCATACAGTATCTAATGATGGGATCTTTAGATTGTGAGATTTATTTATTTTTACCTACCTTCATGTAACACTTTTCATGTAAGAAAATACAGCATTTTCATCAACTTATGTTTGGCAAAATAATACAGAAGCAACCCTTAAAAACCGTTTTCCCAAACAAAAACTCGACACTGACAAATCCCTGACCTCTGACCCATTTCAAGCATTTTCTACCCAAACCACCTAAATAGTGTGAACTCTTTCTACACCGTGAAAGGGCATAATACTTCACCTTACAAGTCCCCCTGGAAGGAAAATAACTTCACTAACAACAAAAAAATCAGTGTAAAATCGTCCTCAAAGTGTGTAAACAGAACAAAAATTATGAAAGATGTACAAAAGAAGCCACTTGGTACTGAGAACCATCACTGTCATGGGGGAAAAATAATTGCATACAAAATACTTGCACAAGACTAAAAAAACAGCACAAGAGGTCTGAAAAGGGGATTTTGTAGGCTGTGCTCTCCTATAACATCTATAAATCAGACTAACAGAGCTTAACAAGGGACTTCAAATGAATGTAATAAACCTCAAAGGCAAGCAAAAGAGCCAACTGCCACTTATTGTTTAACAAGACAAGAATGTGGCCAACTCAAGGTCTAGTGTTAAACAGAAGGCACTTTTTCTCCTTTTCTTGTGGTCACGTGAAACTGTTAGATTCTAAGATCCAGGGATTAAGTCAATGTTGAACTGCTATTAATTAATCTTGACAGTCTATTCCACAGAACCAATTAACAAACTCAAAACATTTCCGGGGGTGTTGGTTAAATGAATATTAGTGATCCAATTCTGTGGAAAACTAACAAACAAAAATAGTAGCTCCCAATTTAAACTATTCAGAGTTGCGAAGAAAGAATTTTCTTTTCAACTAAGAGCATCATTTTGCAGACATACCAGGCTAACTGGAAATTCTACATGCTTTATTTCAATGCCACAACCAAAACCGGGTTCCAGCACTGCAAGGATTAAACGGGACTGCTGACAAAGACCACATAACACACGTTCCGAGTACAAACCAGAAATAAAACCTTGCTGCCGATTATCACAGGACAGTAATGCATACTTTGATTTCTACAGCAGACAACTGCAAATGTTTTTCCTTTCATTTTGCACTGCAGTGGTTTACATCGTTATCAACAAGCACAGATTAAACTCTGCTCTGTTCAGAAAAGACTAGCTGCCACCAGCTTCAATGTTATTATTGTGACCCTATGCTGTTATGCAATCCTGCACAATGACACAAATGGCTTGAGTTCTGATAGCAGAAAAGCATGTTAGCTCCTTAGTGTGGGGTGTGTCTGACTTACAGAACCAAACTTGCTTCTCGTTCCTTGGCAGGTTTTACAAAGCATTTTTTAGCTATTGTGAGGTATCAGGTGCTAGGTTACCCATTTCGGGCATATAACCAAGGAAAAGCACAGCCTTCTGGGAAGTATTTGTGGGGAGTGGAACAATGCAAGGAAGAACTATTCTGACTGCACAACCGCCAACGTCAATCCCTGCCAGTTAGTAGGATGTGCACAAAAAACCTGATACCTACAAACTAGCCAGCACCATACCCACAGCAGACAGATTTCTTTGCACAACAGTGACATTTCCAAGCATTCAGTACTACAAAGAGCAGTGAGCAAGAACTTGACAGAAGGCATAAAAATCCCCAAATACACATTAGTCATTAATGTAGATGCGTGGCTTAAAGTACAATTGTTACATTTAAGCTTGGAATACTTTAGAAAACAGAAGTAAATCACACAAGAGTGTTTAGACAGGTATTTAACCATGGACTTAATATATGAAAACCTGCTTTGAAGAACCAACCTTAACCTTTTAAGTTAAGCATACCAACATATTGTATAATAGCACACTTCTGTAAAAATGGGCCATTTAATGGAAAACATGACATTTCTTAGACCTACAAGAAATCACTGCCCCACTGCCCACTGTGCTTGTAAGCCTATAATACAGCACAATTTGAATTCTACTCTGCATCAGATAGCATATTCACTGGTAAAACACACTAATCTCCCTTTAGCAAAATTAATAACAAGGTTTTCAAAGCCCACTGGCCACTGATAAGGCTTTACCTGTCCTCTTGCAACACCCTATTTACCAGTTCAAGGACTACTCTAGAAATGACTAACTTGGGATTTCAGGCAAACCAGTTGAGAAGCCTGACATAAGGAATTTACCTTCTTTCTAGATATGATGGCAGCTTAGCAGAATTTGGAAATGATACAACAATTGTAAATAACCCTTCTGACCATGATTTTTAATAAAATGGTGCACAGTTCATTAGCTGTATGAATGGCTGAATAAAGAGCCCATTAGAAATGACCACATACTACAGCTATGCACGTCTACATAACTTTAAGCAGCAAGTCCTATGCCTCGTGCCATGATTACATGCTACATTACATCTCTTGGACATCTACCCATGAGACCTGCTGAATACCTCAAAGAAATCTGATCGAAAACTGGTTCTCGGGTGCTTTCAATGTGATTCTTGTAGGGAAACTGCGGTTTTGGGAACTTGCTGCTTATGTGTTCCCAACAAGAAAACAAAGGGTACGGTGTCACAGTTTTGATCCCGGCAAAATCCGGGTCTACTGTTTTAACAGGAGGGTGAAAGCAAGCACATTACAACCCTCGGTGACTCAGGCAGGTGACTTACAACTTCTTAGCTAATATGCATCAGCAGAGCCCAGAACACCACTTCGCCTCAGCCCGACTTGTGGAAACTACTGCGGTCATGGCAGTTGCAAACACGTTATGGGAATATTGTTCCAGATGAGCACTGATTTCAGTCCAGTTTTTTTTTTTCTCTGACAACACTAAAACATAGAGCTCTACCTATCCTGGAATATTAACAGAGCAGATATTTACACAAAGTAAAAAGGAGGCTAACCTGGTCAGAAAATCTGAGAGCTCTACATTAAAAAGCTGCAAGTTCTCCTCCATAATGCAATATTAGTGGTCCTTTTCAAAACATATTGTAAACAAAAACATTTTTCTTTTCACTTCTGTTCTTGGAATCATTACATGAACTGTACAGTAACCTTATGATCATGCAATTATTTTCCTCTTAATTAAGTTCCTTTAGATTGATGTACAGCTCAGGCATACAGGAACTGATTTTCCTATCTGTTTCAAGTATACAACTTTAAAAGTTCATTTTCCTCCCCTAGACTGGGGTGTCCTCCAAGTTCAATGTAAAAGACATTTAAGGTTCGTCAGTGCTCGCTTGTCTTCTTGTTTCCCCTGTCCACCTCCTGGAAAGGAATGTCAACACAGGAAGCAGATAATGGAAAAATGAAGAAAACAAACAAAAAAAAAAAGATTAAAAAAGGCTGATTTCTCTCTCCTGTTTTAAATCCTTCTCTCTTACTCATGGTACTTGCGATCTCCGTCACCCAACGGATGATTTGTTTTTAAACTGCAGAATGAACATCGTGGAAGCAGAGGTCTCCTGGTGGCAAGTCAGAGAGTTCAGAGGTGGGGAGGGTTGGCGATCAGTCCTGCTTGGCTTGGAGTTGCTGCTTCCAAGCGTCATTCAAGTAAACGAGCCGCTTGTAGTTGAGGACAAAGAGAATGAAGTTCAGCGCGTACGTGGTGATGCAGATGATGCAAAAGTCCTTCAGCACGAAGTACAGGATGTAGCTCAGGTACAGCGATCCCACTACCGACACAATGGACGTCGTCATGAGGATCAGGGCCGCCACCGCACTTACCGTCATCCCTGCGAGACGGGGGGGGGGGGGGGGGAGGAAAGAGGAGTGAGGGGACCTGAAACATCACTGCCAGCATTTTGCTCCCCAGACAATTTGGGAATTATCTGAAGAGCTTCGCCGTTACAGCTGTACTTCCAAACCCTGTCAGTTTCGCCTTAGTAGGACGCTGTAACCCAAATTAGGCAGTCTCCAGAAAACCAAGTAAATTCATTTCTGCGGCTTCCTCTAAATGAGTTCTTCCCAGTCCTGCTTCTGGTGACCCACACACCTGCTGGTTTTCATTCCATCCCACCTTCGTTAGGTAACTGAAGCCTTAATTGATCTATGAAGCGCTGGGAACAAACAGCACAAATTAATCTTATTGTCAAGTCAATATAGGGTTTGATTGGGTCACTGGGGGCTCTTGTGGAACAGAACCCAATGGGTGTGTGGGTCACCAGGACCAGGGTTGGGAACCACTGCTCTAAATCCTTTGCAATTCACACACTTTCAAGATAAGCTTGATTTAAAGTCACTGGTCCTGTTCCCAGATTAACACAGAGGCGCCCAGTACCTCTTCGACGATCCCAGAATTTTTATTCCAACTACTCCTCCAACTCCCAACTAAAATAAATATTCAGGACTAACTTAACAGCCAGATGGCAGCTCCTGAAGAGTGGAGTTAGGCGTCACTGCTGAAAACCTGTAAGGTCCAGAATCCGCCATGGTTTAAAAGTATTACACATCACAGTTCAAAGAAATAAAGAACTACAAAGCCTTTAAATATTTCAACAGTAGAACCATGATCGCTAAATGAAATGGAAGAGCATGACCACACTTGCTTCACTCTCACACATAAATGCAAAAGGTAACTTTGGGCTAAATAGCCACAACTTTTAAGTCTTGAAACCCTTTCTTGGCTCCTCTATGAGGGTATAAATTTATATTTTTTTCCAGTAAAAAATATTGGAGATGTTAAAAATTATATACGGGGCTCAAAGTACAGCTCCTCCAAGGAAACACAGAACTCAGCTTATGTCAAACCTGTTCTTATATATTTACTTGGCAAAGTTATGCATCAAGAAATTGAATGAATGGGAAGACATGACAATACTACTTCCAAGGGAAAAAAGTCTGGAACTGCTGATCTTCATCCCTAGATGGTGTACTTTTACATTTCTCAATGTTTAGTTAACACTAGGATACCCTTTCTGCTGATCAAAGCCTTTGGCTCTATGGGATGGGTGACAATGACCTTTGAACTCTGATTTTCAGTACACTACAGTGCAGCACAGAGCCAAGAGAACAGCATGGATGTAACCTTCTGAAACAGAAAGCACATTCTTTAAAAGTGGTTAACCCACACTCTATTCACAGAGGGCAAAGCAAAGAACTCTTTTACATCAAAATGGAAAGAAAGAAAGTTAAAAATCTTGCCAGAACTGCGGGACAAAAGAGAGGCCATTAAACCGAATCATGCTATTTCATTATTTCTGTGTTCTTCGGGTTTTTGTGAACAGTGCTAAAGGAAAAGGTTCCGAGGGCATACCGACAAAAGATGGAGAACAAACAGTGTGCTACAATACGTCTTCAGTCTCTCAACATGAATGCAGCCCCTGGCCTTTAAGAGAATCTCACAGCAGCTGTACAAGTATATCCTGCAGCCGGTTCATATAAAACTGGAGGAACCACTGTGGTTTTCAATGCACGGCTGCAAGCCTTATAGATTCCAACACATTGATGGAGGTGCTTCTGCTCAAAGAGCTTAACAGCGAGCTAAAACTTTACAGATATTAAATACATACTGTATGCTATGCAGCTCTTTGGTGTTGGGTACTGTCTCGGGAATATGGCTGAGTTAATAGTAGAATGTGCAGGATGTCTAGGAGCTCTGCATGACAACTCCACTATCCTCCTATGGTAGGAGTGAAGGATATCCAAGTAAGCACTATTACAGAGTACAGTTTGGTTAAATGTTCTATTTATACTTGAATTAATTCATTACGCGTTTTCCCAGTACTCACCTAGTAACAGCTGGAAAACGTAAAACATGAGTCCGTAGACACTGTTTGGCTGGTTCATTGCACTGTTTTTACCAAAAATGGAGCCCAGCAGCCCAAATCCTCGACCCCATCTGGAAAAAAAGACACAACAAGCAGATTAGCAAACCCACAGCCTTTCTTAAAGAACCAAAACAAAAGAAGTCATGCCTATGGTTATTGTGCTGAACAAGTGTTAAATGCAATGCATTCTTTAAAAAGGGAAAGCTTCTGAAATTCTTTAGCAAGCTAGCATTTTTTAAAAACAATTTGAGACCTCATATCTGTTACATGCTTATCTTCTTTATTTGCTGTTCAAAGATAATACAGAGAACACCAGCTACATAATGACACGAACTGCGTTGGAATTGCAACTGCTAATCTATAATCCCAGCAGGCATATAAAGGGAAACTGCCAATATGCTACAGAAACAACAGCACTTTTAGGGCTCTAGTGCAGTGCCCGACATACTTATGGGATACAAGAACAAAAGAAAAGGGCTATTCTCAGAGCTCATTTTCATTAGGGAAATTTGACTCCCACTGTCCTACTACAGGTACAAGAAGAGAAGCAGATCTTACTGCCAATGATTATCAGTCACACACATCTTTGTGCAGGACTGCTGCTCACTGCATACTAACATGGCCCACTTAGGCTTTAGACTGGGATTAAGTAACCATGATAGATGATGGAAAAATAAGGGCGCAGAAACAAGGCAATGAGAAATGTCGTTTTCTTGCACAGAACAAATTAGTTTTGCGTTCTTCTACCGCGACAACCTCATCCTCATTCACACGGGGTGCTGACTCTTTGAACTGAGTTATAGTGTTCCTTTCCCAGCAAAGGTAATGAGATGTCTTTTTAAAGCCATGTCAACCACACATACAAGGGTGTGGCCACAGGCCAGTTGCTTGCTTGTGCAGGCTGTGCCAAGATTTCTCTTCCACAGCTCTACTGCACTGGACCCCAGCACAGAGAAGCCACAAGAAGCTCAGGAGGCATGTCTACAGGGATCCCTGAAAGACCACCAGGGTGGTTTAGATAAGAATTAAGCACTGTAACTGGCTAGTAAGGTCCTATTGAAGTGCTTTGTTTCGCTGTTTGGTGAACAAACACTGCAGACACTGTCCACTGGCATTGTGCCCTCATGTTTGTAGGACAAGAACAAAAAACACACTTTACTTTTAACCCTTGTACCCACCAGAAGTGAAGAAGCAGAAGCTACCGACAATCCATTGTGGAACACAGCTATTCTGTCCCAGTCTCGGCACTGGCTTAAGATGAAGTTCGGTTAACCCAGACAAATTCAATTTTGCTTTGAGGCTCCGGAGATCCAGATCTAGACTTTGCAGGATTACCAGTATTTATGTGTAACAAAAGACCCAGTGCTGATAAGAATAAAATCTAAAGGCTACAGTTCTACCTCCAACAAAGGTGTGGGTCAGCTGGCCTCAGACTGGGATATGCAGATTATGGAGAACAAACCCACCAAAAGCAGGAACTGACCGGACTTGTGCCACAAAGGCTACAGGACGCACAAGCAAGAGCTGCACTGAAACAAGAAGCTCTCTGCGAGGTCGCACACTCTGAGACCAGGGCAACTACATAATTCTGCACTCGAAGATGAAGACATACAGCATGTGGTCTGAATAGGCTATATCTATTACAGTCAACATGACAGAGTCCTTCCAGATTCAGTACAATGTGTCCACTGTCCAATAACTCCCTTCTTCAAAGCGCTGACTAAACGTCAGCCACAGCGGGAACACTTCTGGTTTCCAGTTGCGAGTCCTCCTGACTCACACTCAGATGTTAAGCATCTGGATTGACTTGGAGAGCTGCCTGACTCACTCTTGGGAAGATACAGCGAGAACCAGGTAGCAGGCACTGCTTGCTCAACAAGATAAGATTTCAAAACAATTGGTCACATACAGGTGTTTTCCTAAATTATTCAGCTCATGCCTTGTCTTCGCCTTGTTTCAAAAGGTAAAGCCTAAATATTTAAAAAGTAACCACACACGTCTGCATAGGCCTCTGCACTCACTCTGCTGCTGGCTGCAGCAGCTTGGTCTAAATGTAAACCATTTGCTTTCTTAATAATGGCTGTCGGACTCTTCTTTTCTGTGCATTTACACACACACGCAAACATTTTCTACTTGGGGAAAACCATGGTCTTTGACATCGCACAAGTCAGAGGGATTTCTTTACAGTTTGCCATTCCTTTAGCTGAAACTGCCCTGGAGACAGAAGCAACCAGGCACACGGATCTCTCTTCTCCTGCTCCCTGTCAACAGCCACACCACCCACTCTTGGAATCTTTACACTTGCTTTGATTCACAAAAGTACCCAAAAGATGAGACCCCTCAGACACATCCAAGGATTCAAAACTGATTAAATAAAATGTCTGTGCCTTAGATGAGCCTTAGCAACCTACAAATCATTCTCACCCTTGGATACAATTGCTCTGGAATGCTGAACGACAAGACGGGCGTCACAGAGTGATGCGAGAAACAGGACGGGCTTAAAACGTGGGGCAAGAAATTGCTTCTTTAGCCCCTCATAACCCTCAAGCCCTTGACTAACAAATGTCAACTTCAAACACCAAGCGATGAAATGTCACTGTCTGTATCAAGTAAAGAAGACCATTTGTCTAATTCCTCATTCAAATGTCACAACTTTACCACTTCAAGAGGACACTTTTTATTACACCAAGTAACAACTAAGAGCTGGGGGGACAATACACTTTTAAGATGCATATATCACCATTTTCAAAGTGAGCCAGTTTTTATGCCATTTGTAATGAAGGACAGGAAATGCTTTGATCAAATTCAGCATTCTAGATTTCAGTCTGATGTATAATGGCTGTTTTTGACAGCTGGAACACAGTACAAGTATAAGACAGAACAACAGTAAGTCTCAATAATCATAAAATTATTTCAATTTTGCAACTTATTGCAGACATAAAATTAATCAAAATAAATCATTTGGAAATATTAGTAACCGTACAATGTGTTCCCAGTGGTAGAAAGAGCTGGAATGTCCAAAGCATGGGGAGAAGTGTTTTAAGCAGACAGATTTGTGACAGAAAAGAAAAGCGATCATGATTTGTTTCAGTGCATGTTTCAATTCATCCACAATATTTCACACTAAGATATTAACATAGCCAAGTAAAACAGATTTCATCATATCGCCAACTCTAAAAAAAAGTTTATTACAATGTGCCACCAGTTTTAGATTGTGTGAATAATCCAATAATCAAATGTCATATGGACATTTGCTATAACACTACATTAAGAAAATTAAGACAATTGAAAATGATCCTTTCTTTGACAAAGAAAAAACATGACCTTTCACCTTTTGCAGCTGCCACGTGCAAAAACTGTATGATGATATCATCCACTGATTGCAAAAGAGCACACTGCAATAATAAATGATTAGGAGCTGTGTGATAACGCACCAATCTCCAGTTTTCACAGCAGAAATGCAGACTTCACCCCCCACCAGAGTAATCAGGTGTTCAATCAAACTCCAACACACCCAACTAAACACCAAAGCTGGGCATACAGCCTATTAAAAGCGGACTTACATTGTAACTGTTACTGAGTCATACAAAGTATGCTGACATTTGAACAATTTCCTCCCTGTAAAACTGAGCACATCTTATTGACCTCTGACCAACATCATCACATTCCTGTACTGGTCTTCAATCGGGTCTCCCAGTGAGAGACACTAGACCTTCACTGCCCGAACACACATCATGGATATCCGCAAACACTGTGTGACATTCTAAAGAAAGCGCCATACAGCTCAGAGACTCGGTTTTAAAGGTATGACATAAATGTAATAATTGAACAAATGAAGCTATTGGCCAGTCTTATAGATGAATTCTGTACAATTTATGCTGCACATGAGAAGCAGTCAGTTAGCCTCAGTCCTCAATGATTTAAATAAATCACTGGTATTGGAATAATAATCAAACCATATGTCTGAACAATTCTCGGCTGTGTAGCTACAGTATATATACCTATTTAAGAAAAGTTCCTCCTGAAAACCACAATCCCAAAATCCCTCTCCACCCTTCCCATTGTATGGTAGCTGCCACCTCTGCAATTAACCCCTTTATTACCTGGAAAAAATGACCAACCACCGTCACTATTATATATATATGATGTGAAACATACATTGCTAATCAAAATAAACTGGGCATTGAAAATTGAACAGCCACTCAAAAAAAAATACAGTAACACGTTTTGTTTTCACTTGCTTTATCGTAGCACTCTTAGTAAATCGTATGCTACCAGCTTATTCCTCTGGGTATTCCTCTTGGCTTTAGCGTTTCTAAGAAAAGACATAAACGCTTTAATTTATGTGTAAGGCACAAACCTACACAAATCACAGCACGGACCTCCCTGCCGTTGTGGCATTTGGACAGTGCTGTGGACCCACAGAGGACTGTACCGACTGCCCAGTTAGAGACCTCGGATCAGAGCCATCAACGAGCGACCGGTCAGGGCGCCTCAAACACATCATGACCAAGAGACCCTGCCCTCCCAGGCGATGCCACTGTGCATCTCCCCAAACCCACTCACTCTGCCGATCCGGACTACAAGCAAAAACCGGCTGCCGGCCACTAGCTGGGCTCTGTTGCACTGGAGGAGTCGCGATACCTGGAGGTGAACACTTTGGAGCAGCTCACAGAGTCGCTCACGTCGCACATGGCCAGGTAGTTCGGGTCTCTGGCCTTTTCCGTCTCCACATGGAAAGCGTAGAAGGACAGCAGGATGCCCAAGACGCAGACCAGCAGCCGGGCTATTCTCTCCCATCGAGGGGTGGACACTCTCAGGACGGGCGCCGCCATCTTTCTCCGGCCTTGCTCGCACACGCAGCCGCCTACAATTGGGCTGTGGGAGCGGCGACGTAATGGTGCGTGACCACGTCGCACAGCGTGCGTCAGGGAGGGGGGTGGAGCCCTTTTGTTGGGCTGGGCGGGGGAGGTCGGTGATGCAGGTGAGCGTGTCGTCTCCGGGATGCGCTGCAACATTTTCCCTTGCATGAATTCCGCGCATTCCTTTCACTCCCGCGACAGCCTGGAGAAGACGAGGCGTGAGATGCCGCTCCCAAGTCTGGACCCTAAGAAAAATAATTGGTCTCGCTCGCTTATGATAGTTTCATAAGGCCGAAGACGGCCGCTTCGAAGACTCCGTCCGTTTTTACCTGGTGCTGGGCGGATAAAAGCGCGCTTATTTATAAGAGGAGTCAAGTGCAAATGATGGGAGAAAATAGTCATAGATTTCAAATAGATTTCTTAAATTCTGTTTTTATTACTGGATGCAAACTGTGCTATTTAGTTAATATTAAATATACCACAGTATTTAAATTATTTTTTTCAAATACTTCCGACTTATAGTTTTTAAGTATGTAAATGTCTTTATTGTGGAAATATTGATAAAGGTATCGGAAACATCCCAATTAGAATGGTTATATTCTAGCAATAAGTAAATTATAAAACCATTCAACAATTGAAATCAATATTTTTTTTTGTATTGTATGTATATGGAATTGTATGTGTTGACGTACTGTACATACAAGATTTTCATGTATGTTTCCGGGGAGTCACTTCCGGTTAGTACTTGGGAATTTGTCTTCATCAACTTGAAGCTCATTTCAGAAAGATTTTGGCAGCCAGGATGAGTCATGTAACCGAAAAGCTCAAGTTCTGAACGGGTGCTTGATTGCAGGTTTCGAAGCCGCCATTAAGATTGGAATTAATATCCAGAATGGCATGAAGCCTGAATATGTATGTGAGTCCTATAAAGCACCCCTGCTACTTTTTTGTTCGCAGCCAAACAGTGGAATGTAGTGGAAAGAATGACGGTGATGGTGGCTGTTATTGAAGCAGGTAAAGCCGACACCTGGTTGGTTATAGGAGAATTGGAGCATTTCCCTCTAAGGCAGCACAGATCCCTTGAAAGTGCAGAATGAGTGGTGCACCAGCAGTAGACAAAACACTGACCTCTGGCCCTGCTGTGGCTTTCTCCTAATGGCTGGGCTGGGTTAGGGAGGAGAAAAGGTGACTTGTCATCTCCCTCCAATAGTCTCCCTCCCTGGACTTGTCTTTCCAAACTACCTGCGAACAAATATCTGCGATGGCGATAATGGCTTCAACCAAATCTAGATGCTGGCTACAGCACAGACAGCAGCGCTAAGATCACGTCAGATTTCAGGAGCCGAGCAAGGCCGGACCTGGCTGTGCAGGATCTGTAGGACTCTTTTAGCTGTAAAATGGTTTGGCAGACCAGTAGGTGTCACTGTTCCCTCTGGACCATCTATCTAATTCAGTCATGGGGGAGCCAGAGCCTATCCCAGCAGGGCAGGGTGCACTCTGGACAGGACACTGGTCAATTGCAGGACAGACACACACACTCACACCAGGGCCAGTTTCCCCAGCCGCCAATCAACCGACCAGCAGGTCTTTAGAAACTGACATAAACACAGGGAGAACATACAAACTCCACACAGATAGCTCCCCAGGATTTGAACCCAGGGCCTCAGCACTCTGATGCAGCAATGCTAACCACTGAGCTTAACCCAGGATGATGAAGAGCATCCAACCACTCCAATACATAATGAAAACTTTTATTAATTATCATCATCATTACAGGAAAAATATGCATTCCACTTGAGAAAAATTGTTGATGGTTTTGAATAGTTTTGTAAATCTGTAAAGGTATTTGTTGGTGTTTTTAAAAGCCTGAAAAGAAGTGTTTTGTGCTTTTGTTAATGTAGCAGGCGTTGACTAAGACAAGGACTCTGAGAATCGAGGGGTCACACCACAACGAACGGCAGATAAGATCAAAGAATCGTGAGTAGCACTAGGTGATTTAATTCTTTATAAAACAAACATCTATCGCAATCCAAACTTATTTTAAGTAGAAAAATGAAGACTGTCCCCATTAGGATCACAACGTTTAAGAACGACAACCTGATCTGACAGCTGTTTCCGCCTCAGTTCATAAACCTGGCCGTAGAGCGATGATAAAGCCCATCCGCTTTTCTGCTTCCTGCTACATACCGGCCGCAGCCGCCCGGCTGGTCAGAGCCTGCTCGATATATAGAGCGGTGGAGAAAGGCTCCCTCGTGTGGCGATTTGGAGAAAACATTGCGTGAGGAAGCTGCATATTTTGAGAAATTAAACATGACTTAATAATAAATAATAACCCTTACACTTATATAGCGCTTTTCTGGCCACTCCACTGAAAGCACTTTAGTAATGGGGTCACCACCACCAGTGTGCAGCCCCACCTGGATGATGCGACGGCAGCCATAGTGCACCAGTCCGCTCTCCACATACCAGCTCTCAGTGGGGAGGAGAACAGAGTAATGAAGCCAATTCATAGATGGGGGTTATTAGGAGGCCATGATTGGTAAAGGAACAAGTAATAGGTTTATTCCATGCTGAAAAAAAGAAGAAAGAGAACACAACGTTTCAGCCGTGGAGCCTTCTTCAGGTGTGAGGGTAACCTGACATGCAACAGACATGATTGGTAAAGGCCAAGGGAGAATTTAGCCTGGACACCAAGGACACCCCTACTCTTTGTGAGAAACACCCTGGGATTTTTAATGACCACAGAGAGTCAAAACCTGTTTTACATCTCATCCGAAGGATGGGGCCTTTTTACAGTACAGTGTCCCCGTCACTACACTGGGGCATTAGGACCCACACAGACCGCAAGGCAAGTGCCCCCTACTGGCTCCACTAACACCTCTTCCAGCAGCAGCCTTAGCTTTCCCAGGAGGTCTCCCATCCAGGTACTGGCCAGGCTCACACTGCTGAGCTTCAGGGGGGTTTACAAGTTGTGAGTTGCAGAGTGATACAGCTGCTGACCTCCTGACCAGTATATATACTTCAATCGATATATTTAATGTCCTTAAGCACGAACTCATGACATAGGTCCAAATAATTCACCATTATCACTCATCACTCAAGAATAGATAATCTCTGCTAGAACTAATTTAGCCCCTTCAACCTAGTGAAGGTAAAATCAGTTTTTTAATGACTGTATATTTGTTGCTTCTTTGAAAAACACACCAATAAACCAAAACATAAGATTTGATGTCAAGAGTTTCCAGAATGTAATAATTTCAACAATGTGCCAATGAATCACAATTCTGTTTTTCGCAGGAATACAATTTAATATTTACACGTTTAAACTACAAGAGTTCCCGCTCCCCATTTCGACTCCATTACTTTTCATAACAATAAAGCCAATATTCTAATTTAAAAAAAAACAAAAAACACATAATAATTACACTGAACACCAAAATACAAGTCATGTCAACAAGCCACACGCGCCGCATTCTAACCACGCGACGAAGTGAACCCAATCACATGGCGTCATTTTAAACACGTGACTGATAGGGCACGCTGTCTGGCTGACGTCATATGTTTACATATAGAGAACAAGGAGCTGGTTTGTCGTCGCAGTGCTTCTGATCAGAGCTCGGCTCGTGTCTTTTAACGCGCAAACAATGGCAACAGATATCGAGACCCTCGCCTCTTTCGAAGAGGAACACTATGACCAGTACGAGTATTATAACCTGATTGAATTCTCCTGCCACGCAGGCGGCAAAGGGAGAACGAAGAGAGAGATCGGGCTGCATACCAACCGCCATTGCCCCGCTGGTCACGAACGGAAGATCGCGGAGAAGTTTCACAACAGCGAGGTAAAGCGAAGGAGATCCAAAAGCACGTCTTCTTAACAGGCGGATCGAAGGTATGCAAGGGACAAAGACGTTTGATTTTCAGCTTTACGCTTGCCGTAGTGCTGTGTGTTTGGCGTTGGGCTCTGCACAGACACGTCAAAACATGTCTGCCTCTCGCCGCCTCCACCCTGTCCGTCTTCTATCTTCAATACAACAACACAAGCCAGTTCTGAGCGCTGTTTCTATATGTTACTTTAGCAGTCAAAACCACCTCGATTAGGATCTTTAATGACCACGTTACTTTGTTTTACCATAGTTGTCTTTAATAAGCAAACGACCTAAGATTCAAAACAGCTGTTTACAATGATGACAGGATGAAAACCATTTTGCTGTCCCGTTTAAGTCTGGATAAACTAAGGAAACAAAGTGTGACTCCTTTATGTGTTAGCTTTTGAGCTTCTTTGCTGACATGCTTTGAATATGTAGAATACAGATCGTAAGAAATAGCACTCAAGAAGACAAGGAACAAATATATTTAGGAGGTGATTGAAATAATCTAGTCTAAAGCCCGGGTTATTCTGTTTGTATTCCTAAAATAGAAACATTTCGTTATTCCGCTAGGCAGTTATGTATTTCTGGTCTCAGAAAAACCACCACTTACGGCAGAACACAGGTGTGCTCTTTCTGTGCCAAAAAAGACACATTTCAGCACTTTCCTCTGCAGAGAGCGATATGAAGATTTGATCAGTATTAATTCTTTGTTTGGGTTTACTCCTCTTTTCAGGTTTTCCCTTTACACAGATCTGGATTTACGGACCCAAAACTTAAGACACGGCTGACCGGTGTTCCCTTGAATGTGGCTCAGCGTGTCTGGAGTTCTCTTCGTCCCTGAGAATGGAGACCGAGTATTGCGTTATGTGCTTTGATGCCTATCAGGGCCGCCTTAGGGTTTCTCTTAACTGTAGACCCTCAATGAGGTTTTTAACCGTCATGTTACTGTGGGTGCAATGCTATTTGTATGCAGCACTTTTCTGAAAAGGTTTATAATAAAACTTTGACCTCTGGTGTGAGAATATCCCAGGATTTGATCTCTGCTTGTTGTGTATTCCACACTTCATGGCTGATCTTTGTTGTATGTGCACAATAAAGTCAGAATCTATTGATCTTATCAGTTTTGCCTGGTTGTTTTTCTTCAGGTGTTGAATGTAGGAGGGCTGTAAATAGTTCCGTTTCATCGGGTCCTGAATTTCCATAACTTAAAGAAATTTACCATGTCAAGCAATACTTTTCTGAGTAAATAGGAGGCATTGCATAATCCATCCATTTTCTAACCACTTCATCCAGTTGTGGCTTGCGGGGCAGTTGAATCCTATCCTAGTAAACAACAGGTGCAAGGCAGGGTACACCCTGGATGGGATACCAGCCTATCACAGGGCAGACCGATACCAGACACACCCAGTCACACAAGGGCCAATTTTCCCAGATCCCAATTAACCTACCAGGATGTCTTAGGACTGTGGAAGGAAACCAGAGGACCCAGAAGAAACCTATGCAAACCTGGACAGAACATGCAAACTCCATACCGATTGGAGCCCAGGTCAAGCATTGAAACAGGGGCCCCAGCACTGCAAGGCAGCAATACCAACCACAGTGCCACTGTGTTGCTGGCATTACATAATATTGCTTAAAATGAATAATGGAACTTAAAATGAGATGGCTAGAGTGCATGACCAGATCTGGGTTTTTTTTTAAGTCGCCAGAACTGAAACTTGCAAAAACTGTGGATTCAGATGGGTTTTTACTCTTTTCCTGCTGCAGGCCCTACTCACTATGTTGTACAGGTGTTTCCACTTGGACACAGCTCGGGAACTATTTTTGCTTCCTATTTCATGATGGGGTGGAAAAAAGACAACTTTTTGTTCCAGATTAACATGGGCCCATCTGCACTGTGAAACCAAGTGGGGATTGTTTTGTTGGTGTACGTGCAACATTCACTGGCCAGGTCTGTCCATGATCTGGAGTAGAAGGTGCCCTGAGAAGACATCTTCTCAGGTATGCCCACATGTTTGGTTCAGAAGATCACAAGCCAACATAAAATAACCCCTTTAGAAATCTCCCCTTCAATAATGTATTACACAGGAGAGCAAATCTAAGAGGAGATCTGATCATGATTTGACCATGTGTACATCATGACCCCTGTGACGCTTAAAAACCTGTGAAGGGAAACGGGTTGGGCTTTCTCTGCATCTCCATCCCTTACAGCACTGCCTCCCCTCCAGTGAGCAGGCACCTGGATGAGGCAGAGGCTGTCTGAGCTGAGCTCCATGCTCCTTGACTTATGTGAGGAAAAATGCCACGATGCAAGTCATGTCCTGATAGATATCTCTTTTTAATTAACCCATGGGATTTAACTTGTACAGTGCATTTCTTTACAACAATTAATGACTAGGTGACGATTTTAGCCACTAGTACAGATTTGATATCTAGATATATATTACATTTCTTTTTCTCTGCCCTCGCTGACACCACTGAAAGCAGGACCTAAGCATTAGGTGAGTGGGAACCTCTATGTCCCACTCAATCATTTTTTCACAGTTTTTTTTAAATTTAGATCTTTGTTTTAATCTAATTTAAATTTCCCTGTTGAGGAACAGTTAAGATCCTCTCCTCATTAAGCAGCTAGCTAGTTGTACCGTTGAAGTAACAAGCAGTTCCAATTACTTAATAATAATTCCATTATAGTTGAACTGGACTTTTTATGGTTTTAATCCATTCCCAATTATTAAGGTGGACGTCTAATTCACGAACAAAAAACTTTTTTATTTAAAAAAAAAGATGGCACTATTGTTTTGAGAAACTCCATCCGACATTATACACCAGTCAGTTTACGATTTCTGGTATTATAAACAAAAAGACACAAAATGAATTGTATTATCTTCTGGGTCTAGAATGCCTTCATGTAATTCTTCAGTATGTAACATTTTAAAACTAAACGATTACGATTGCTCTGAAGTGCCGAGAACAGAATTCTGCTTGATATTTCCAACCGATCTTAAACAGTGTCTTCCGAGAGTTCAGTCATGTCAATTTTTGATGACATCTTTATTCCTCAACCCAAGTATGGTCAGCTTTGAAATTTATAGTATTTTTGAACAATATTATAGATTGAGTGCAATGTGTTTAGTACAACATTCCCATGTCACTTCACTAGGCCTTAACCTCCCCAGTAAAACACATGAACGTTACACACAGCAGTCCATAAATATGTTTTCTGACGTTTTGTAAAATGCTCGAACACGCTAACGTGTCAGCTTTGTCCTGTGAAAACACTTGCCACTTCTCCCTGCTGCATTTGTGAACAGAAAAAAGAAAAGAGAAATGTCACAACAATACTATACTCTGGTTTAGCTTTGGAAAGACATGGAACTGCATAACTGGTGATTTGCAGATACACTGTAAAAACGGACACATACACAACCGATCTACACACACAGACATAAACCGTATCAGCGTTTTTGACTCTGTCTTGTTCGTTTTCAACATTACAATCAGGCTCTATGAGGCCCACAAGAGGATACAACTGCGTGAACTCTAGGTTTCTCCCTTTAACTGACGTTTGGTCTCAAAATCCCACCGATATATAACAGCTTGTAGTGCACGAAATAAAAAGAATTCACATACTGTAGCAGCATTTTTTAAATAGTAAGCCTTCACTATGCTGATTGAGCCCTGGGAGTCCCAATGCTTCTCCAGTAGATGGGAGATTGTCCTTTGTGTGTGGCATTACAAGATACGCAGTCCCAGGTGCATAGGTCAGAAGAACTGCTGGAGAGAGGGAATTCTTTCCAGCGCAGTTTGAACGCTGCCTCCGACCAGCTGGAACGCTGCGCCTTCAGGCTAAAAGACAGTCAACTGGGGAATAATTCATCAGGTTGGGACAGAATCTCCCTGCCTCCCCCGTGCCCCTACTCCCCTCCAAACAGTTGCATAGCCTTTCTAAGAGCTTTGGCTCCAGAGCAACGAGTCAGGAATGACACCAAGCCTGGATCGTCCGATATGCCGGTGCGTCGTCAGGAGGCTCCCTGGGGAGCTGGGCTGGGCTCTCAGCTGGAGGCGGTAGCGATGGGCTTCTTCAGCTGCTGGCTCCTGATCTCCCGTGTTCTGGACTCCAGCAACAGGTCGTGGCAGGAGTTGCACACCAAGACTGGATCGTACAGCTGCTGGTCGGGGATGGGCAGCTTCAGGTGGCAGCAGTCCTTGCAGAACACGTTGCCACAGTTTCTGGGGGCGAGCAGACAGACAATCAAATCTAGGCTGAAGCTATCTGCTGAGATCATGCTATGAAATACACTAATTTATGCGAGAAAGCAGAGTGACAGATTGGCTTCTTTTTCCCGGATATTGCTTAGCTGCAATGCGTCTGGAATGAAATTGGACTACAGAGACAATCCTTCAAGAAACAGCCGAGATGAGATCCTTGGATCAATAAGCTACTTAGCAATCAAATGAGATAGCCGGGCCAAATGTCTGCCACTCATTTGTAACTCTGCTGACGTTCTTATGATCAAGCAGAATTTTAGTGGCAGACAAAAGCACTGGAAAACCAGTGAGACAACAGATGCACTCTAAAGCTCAAGCTTCAGTTTTCATTCCAAATCATTTTTCTTGAATCAGCTCTGCCACACTTCGAATGTGTTTATCAAGAGAACATCACTTGCTGCACAGAAAACAGAAAACTGGTTTCACCCAAGACTGGATGGGCTTTTTCGTGAGGGCCCGAGAGAGACAGCTCACCTGCAGTGGTGGCGTCGCTTGGCAATCCAGAACTCGCAGTCGCAGCTAAAGCAATGAGACGCCATGTGATCGGGCACCCAGCGCGTGACCTGCCAATTGAAGACACAGATGAGATCACCTCAGGTAGAGATGAGCATTATCTTGAATAGGCGGAGGTGGTGTGAATGGGTGACGGCCGCCATGTCCGGTGGAGAAGAAGGTAAGGAAGAGAAACCTGGATTAGGCAATCAGGGACGCTGACCTCTGTGTCCTTCCTCTCCACCCTGTCCCAGCTGCCCTCCGAAAAGCAATCCTCGCTGCGGTCGGACAGGGAGTCCTCTTCGTCGCTGTCATCGGACTCCCGCAGACACGTCTGGGGAAGAGAGGGGGAGGGTCACTTTAACAGGGTGCACAACGAGCGCGCATGGACATCTACGGGTCTAAGGGAAAAAAGACACCGTCTTTCTGATGTAAAACCGAGATCCTGACTCTCCATGGTCATAAAAAATCCCAGGGCGTTTCTTAAAAGAGTAGGTGTGTCACCCCGTTGTCCTGGCTAAATTACCCATTGGCCCTTACCAATCATGGCTTCCTAATAATCCCCCATCTATGAACTGGTTTCATCACTCTGTTCTCCTCCCCACTGATAGCTGGCGTGTGGCGAGTGTATTGGCGCAATATGGCTGCCGTCGCATCATCCAAGTGGGGGCTACACATTGGTGGTGGTGGTGGGATTCCCCATTACCTGTGAAGCACTTTCACTGGTGTGGCCAGAAAAGCGCTTCATCCATGTAAAGAATTTTCAACTTTATTAAATCAAAATGAACACCTCCTAGAAAGAGCGTACTTTGATATTTAACATCCACATTTCAGCATCTGTGTGCTTTGAAGCAGAAGAATCCCCATCGGCATGAACGAGGGCTGAATTTGTGATGCAAGAGACTTGTCTCAAATAATCCAGCAATGACAAACCGGGAAAGCAAGGGGGCGCTAGGTTCAGGCCCTCCTCCTGCTGTACTCACAATGTCATCCTCATAGTCCACGTCTGGCTCAGATGGAGGGGCGCAGTACTGCTTGCTCTCCAGTCGCATCTGCAGCTGGCGCACCTGCCGGCGGAGCACCTCCACCTCCTGCTTGTACCCGGCCTCGATCTGCCGCAGCCTCTGCTGCACCGCGTCGGTAGGCACGGACAGCCCGTCGTCGTCGAGGTAGGCGGGGGTGGCCGGGGGCGGCGGCGAAGGGACCAGCGGCTGCCTGGAGGAGCAGAGCGCGGCGCAGTCGGAGGCCTTCGCGGCTGACAGCCAGCTGGAGTGGACGAGGCTGGCCGGCCGGGGGCAGCACTGCCCGCCGCTGGGGGCCATGCCCTGCGCCCGCAGAAGCTTGCCCGCCAGCCGCCGGCTCTGGTAGCTCGGCTGGAGGGCCCTGCAGAACCCCGCTTCCCCACCGCAGGCCGACTTGACGAGCCCCTGCATGCTCTCCCAGTGGGAGCCGAGCAGCGTGAACTCGCTCAGCTGGCTCTGGGAAATGAATCTCCTGGCAGTCCTGGCACAGTCTGGGTGCGTCCGGCCTATCCTCGCCAGCTCTGCCCTCTCATTCTCCCCTTCCGGCAGGCAGCCCTTGTCCTGGGATGATTTCTTGGCACAGGCCGAGGCCGCCTTCTGCTCCGTGAGGGTCTCGGTAGAGCCGTTAAGCGTGGCGGCCTTCTCGTCCAACTTGAGGAGCTCCACCACGGGTGGGGCCACTTCGTGCTCTGTTCTTTCCAGTGCCAGCCCATTGCAAGGAGTCAGTAAGTGTCCCTCAGTCCCAGGGGACGACGTGTGGTCAGCAGTCCGACACTCACTCTC
This sequence comes from Atractosteus spatula, assembly GCF_055471065.1. Classification (NCBI taxonomy): domain Eukaryota; kingdom Metazoa; phylum Chordata; class Actinopteri; order Semionotiformes; family Lepisosteidae; genus Atractosteus; species Atractosteus spatula. The sequence goes on along the minus strand of NC_142732.1, from coordinate 3,726,848 downwards.
TGCTTCCTGGGGTGGGGGCTGGACGGGCGGGGTGTTGTCCAGGGCCTGGGCCTGGCTGAGGACTGGACTCTCCTCGGGGCAATGGGTAGCCCCCTCTTCTAAGACACTGTCTCGGGAGGCCAAGGGCTGCAGGGTCAGGCAGTACTCCTTGAGAGAGTTGCAGTTCTCGTCGTTCAGCTGCTCCTCTCTCTGGTGCCTTGCGGAGAGATGGCTGCTGCTCTCGGGCTCCTCCTCCACCTCCTCCTCCTCGCTGGGCCCAGTGCCCTCGCCAGGACTGTCCGTCGGGTCCCCAGCTGCTCCAGGCTTGGGTTCCAGTGCAGGGCGCCCCTCCTGGCAGTGCTTGTTGAGGTTGGGGTCACTGGAAGTGCGGTTCAGAGGCGTCCCGTTATCACAGGCAGAAAGAAGGTTGTCCATAGACCGTGTCTTTGGCAGCCTATGAAGGAAAAGGGAGATAGTACACTTTTTTAGCACTGTTTTATAGACCTGCATGGTGCACAGCTGAATAAATAAAATATACATGCTACCAAATGTCCTTTACGGAACTGCTCTTCAAGATACAGTGTGCACCACCAGATTTTCCTTTAACTACCACCAGGGTATGCTGTCTTTCACAGAACCACCTGTCTAAACCCGAAAGCTTTAATGGAAAGGGTTATTTAGAACCCTCTTTTTAAACTGTCGAAGATCTCAACGATGAAGTGAGACCAGCATTTTTATCCTGATTGTTGCTGGTGTCATTGAGCATTAAAGAGCAGGTATTTTCTGCTTCAAAAACCTGAACTAACTTTTGCACAGGCACCTGTACATTGCCCACTTAGGGACAAGGTGTGTGTTGTCCCTAGGAGTGCTGGTAACGCTATTCCATGGCTATAAAACGAGACCTGTCGAGCGACCGGGAGGTGAACTCCTCGCCCGGGGTGGCAGGGGACAGGAACGCGTCCATGGAGTCCTCTGCCGCAGTGCAGGGGGACGAGGTGGGGAGGTACACAGCTGTCCACAGCAGGAGAGCCCTTGTGTGGCACACAGGCTGGAGCACCTTGAGAGGAGAACAGCCCAGACAGGTCAGCACCCAATAAAGGCTAATCCTGACTGAACATCCATTCCTCAACTGTGCACTTGTACTACAGGTCTGCATAATGTATTTAACACCAGTACATTTAAAAACTGTATCGTTGCATAATGAATGGCAACTCAAAACATGATTTTACATGCCTAAAAATAAGCACAAAACGCTATAACCCTAAACAGCATGGTCACTTTGTACTATAAAAAAGTAGAATTTATAGGTAATGTATATGTAAAAAACACTTTCCATTTCAAAGTCAATGTCTAGACTTGTGATTGGCAAAGAACACAATAAAGGAAGAAAATATGCCAAGCATCAAAAGAAACATTTTGGCTACGGAAGCTTTTTTAGAAGTATACATAAGTTTACATAATTTGAAATTGATTAAATGTCTTTGGCATAATTTTGATCAATTGACACTTGGGTGATGGTTGCATATGCACAGGTGATTAGGTGATTTAAGAAAAAAAACACTTTTCCTTCTTGTACAGAAAGGAAACAACCTTTCCAGAGAACACCACCTTCCAAGTCACAGGCACACTGGGCAACAGCTCAGGAACATTCTTGACCTGTGGAGCCACATCCTCTTCGAGATGAATCTGTGCTTTGTGTAGAGCACCCTGACGGAGGTCAGTGAGCAGGATAATACCCTAACCGTGGAAAGTTAAGGTGGCCCACATGTAATGGTCTGGGAAGGAGTAACTGCTGACTACAGAACTCCATTTGTAGTGATTGTCAGTCTCACAGGTGCTACACAGGGCTCAGACACCAGTGACCAGATTCAATGAGAGATACGGGCCAGAATTCCACAAGACCGCTATCTGGTGCAAAGCATGGCACACAGTTGTAGAGTTTATATTGATTCTAGAAGTATCCACACACTGTGACTTTGACAGCAAAGCCGCTGTTAAACAGCTCTGTTATAAGGAATAGTGTCAGGTCTGTTCAATAAAATATCATTGCACCTACTGCAAAAGAAGATGTCTATTTTCCCCGATAATAACTTTGTGAATTTGTTGAAGTTTCTTTTGATGCTCGGTATATTTGCATACACCCAAAAAAAGGAGAGGGAAGTCAATGATCCTACCATGTCATGACTGGGGATGTAGAGGAAGTTCTGAAAGTTCTTGTTTCCTGTGCGCAGCAGTGACCACACAGAGCAGGAGCGCTTGTAGATGTTGCGGGCCTCTCTCTCTTTGGCATTGTTACACAGGAAGGTGCCATACAGGCAGGAGTAGGTGTGTTGAACCAGTTTGACCTACGCCGTCCACAAACAGAATACAAACCTCAGCAGGGCGGCACCGCATTTAGTCTAGCATTGAGAATAAGACTCTGCTTGGCTGGACTGAATGCACAGATTTACCATGAAGCGAACTTTAATTTGATGAATTTCTTACCCAGAACTGCATGGTCAGGAAGATTATGCCAGCTTATTTTAAACTGTTAAAAATTAATTAAAAAACGACACTGGAAAGAATTACGGCAAACAGAATACAGTCTTTAGTAATTGCAGAAAAATAGTTACCCTTAGAACAATTCAAGCTTCTGGATAGCCTGACCTGCTTAATACCATACTTACAGCCCATACTCTACAAACTGACTAAGATGGAAGACTGGATTGTCTTCCGAGTTGTAATGTGAATTTTTATTAGGACAAGGGAGCAATACTGATCTTTCCCCAAAGAAGGAAAACACATTTTCCCAGGAAAAACTGAATATTTGAGCATTTTAATGGCAAATTATTGTTCATACTGTAACTGCAGATGAACAAGCCTTAGGTTTTTTTTGCATGGAAGTAGCTTAACAAATACTACTAAAGACAGAGCCTACTGGCAATTACACGTCAATATCCCTGCAGGAGTTAGCTGCACTGTGCCTCAGCACAGTCAGCCCGGAGAGGCCAGGCTAGTCAGCCCGGAGTTAAGGAAGGCAGCCACAGGAGAGGCCACTGACCAGGAAAGCCTCGTTGAACTCGAAGAGACAGGGGAACTGCTTGAGGAGCTGATGCACGCAGTCCAGCCACTGCAGGAACACGGGGCACTGCTCGCTGACGTCGTCCGAGTTCTCCTGGTGTCCGCAGCGATCGCCGAACTTGTGCCCGAAGTCCAGCCACTCCGTCTCCACCAGCACCTGAAAGCCCTGAGTGCACGGCAATCGCACTGCATTAACCACCAGAGTGCAGGTAAAATAAAGCACAACATTCAATACTTAACATGTAGTGGTGGTTTAACAAAGACATTGATCAAGGTTCCTCATGCATCAAGCAAACTAACACAAGACTACATCATAAAACCCTTGACTTGGGGGTGAAATATTGCATGAGGTAAAAAGGGCCAGAGCCTAAAAAGTGAATCAGTTCTTTGGAAACTCCATTTCTTTTACACGATCCTTCGACTGCATGACTGATTGTACATTGTAATGTATTGCACTGCTTTCATTTCAGTTGTTACGGGCTAGTTTTAAAGCCTAGCTAGCATTTCAATTTTTAGGCATTAGTCATTGTTTTACATGGTAATATATTATTCTGACTATTACTACTATACTGATACTATTAAGGATCTCTTTAATCCGACTTTATATCCACTGTTAAGATTTTGCAGTACATTGATTGTAAGTTGCCTCTGATGAAGGTATCAGCTAACTTAACTGCAGTAACAGTGTTGTTAAAAAGTACTGTAAGAGCTCCTCCTCAGACCTGAAGCCAGCAGCAAAAAGTGGGGTTACCTCTATGGTCCTGTAGTAGGGGTCAAGCAGGATCTTGGCCAGAGCTACGATCTGGGGGGTGCGGTCCCAGCCATCTGAGCAGTGCACCAGCACCGGTCGGCCCTCCCTCTCCACCGCAGAGCACACGAGAGTGGCCGCCTTTAGCATGACGGACAGATGCTGTAGCCAACGGGTGCTCTCCAGGGCAGACAGCCAGCTGCAGGGAACAGGACAGATTAACACCAGCAGCACAGACTCACTGAGCTGTGATTCCCCTCCTAAGTCAGGCAACACCAGCAGTCACAGTTTTGAAACAGCAGACAGAAACAGATCAGGAAGATCACCTCAGACATGCACCTGACTTTGGTCTTCTGTTTGTAGTGTAACAGAACTGGAACTGAAACTAGCAGTGGGCAGTGTGGCACAATGGAAAAGCATCTCCACTTACTTGCCAGGGTCTGGGATCTGGCTGCAGACGGCGCGCAGGGACTGGAAGCTGTTTCTGATGGAGTGGATGTTGGCCATGCCCATGAACATCACTTCACAGTTGGGGTAGTACTCTAAATGGGCACAAGAACATGGGGTGAACACTCACATGAGTCCCAATTCGTGAACTCTGTTTTTTGTGCTCTGGGTGAGGCTGATACTTTCCTATTAGATTAATTACAATAATTAGATTGAGACTAGTAGTCAATTCAGGCCTGTTGTAGGCAATGCTGATTTCAAGAACTCCTTAAATTAGGTCTCAGGGACTGGTCAAAATCTGAACAGGGAAACAACAGGGAAGATCTAAACAAAAACAGTTGGAGAACACGATTCGGACGTTTGCAATTTTATTAGTATACATTCTTTCTCCCTTTCTTTAAGCATCACTGACGGGTTGTGCACCTTGAATCTGAGACAGCAGTGGAAAAGACAAGGACCTGGGGAAGCACGTGATCCCAGTCATCAAAATGAATCCTGAATGAAGGAACAATTGCTTGGATTGTAAGATTACATGCTCCCTTTAAAAGAGTGGAGGAAATGAAACAATATACCATTAACTGCTTTTCAAGAGTATGCACAATGGAATTGCAGAAGAAACGCAATTGTGATTCTACGCTATAGCTCTGTGGACACCTGGGGCAGCAATAGCACAGAAACTGAGGGGGGTGTTCTCGTCTCCACGAACGACAAACTCTTAGTCTTGGATTTACTCCACTAGGAGTTTCCAGAGGTCTGTATAAGCTTTGGATTGAGCCTTAAAAGACACGGAGGCAGCGATCAGGGAAGGACAGGGTGTTAAATACGGGCTGACAGGCAGCAAGACTGACCTTCACACTCACAGCCCCCCCCCTTGGCGCGGTTGGCAACAGCGGCGGTGTAGGACCGGGCGTCCAGGATGAGCAGCTTCTGCGGCACCCCACTGGCGTCGGGGCCCGGGCTGGCTGTCAGCGAGGAGTCTGGAACACAGGCCGCGCGGTCAGCAGCACAATCAATAGGACAGGGCCTGCGCGGGTCAACAGCTCTTCCTGCAGCCTCCCCAAGCAGCAGGGCAGCGGATCAGAGCGACCCAGAGCACGGAGCAGAGGGCCGAGCCGTGCCAGGCTCTTCTACGAGCATCATTAGCCAATTACAAGAGCACAGCAAAGTCTAAACAGAAAAAATATAAGTGTGTTTGGGACTCCAAAAGATTTTTTCCTTCTGGAATAAAAACAGCAAAAATGACACAGATACAGGCCCCCCAACCCCCCCACCAGCCATCAGCTCACTGCTCTTCCAATAATGGGGATAATTTCAGCCACTCGGGTCCTGTCGAATTCAAATACGTCCCCCAAAAAGGTCATTACAGAAAGATCGGGACCAACACACCAGGTGTCCGATCCCTGTGGCCTTTTTACCCCCACTCGCACACAGAGAGAGAGAGAGAGAGAGAGAGAGAGAGAGAGGTTCTCTCACAAATCACGCGGGCCCAACATTCCTGGTTGTTACCGTGTCAACAAACAAACAGGGCCCCCTCGTGTTGCTCTCCCCTCACAATGCGACTCTGTTTTCATTCATCCGACCGCCTTTAGCAAAACAATGCAGTTTGGGTTTCCGTAATTGAAAATGGCCTTTTCCCAAGGAGCTTTTACATTTAGAAAATGGGAACAGCACATTCACAGTCCAATTAACTCCCAGATTTCCTGGAGTTTAGCTGGAATGCTCTCATAGTTGTACACTACTACATTGTTATTTTTCTTTCTTTTCCCCCCTCTCTAGCGCTCATGCTTATTTAGGGATAAACTGACATTTCCAAGAGTGAACAAGTTGCCAGCAATCTGCTACGCCAGGTCAGCTTTATGGAATGGAATTTTCGCTGTCAACCTGGGAAAGCAAGCTGAGCAACACTCAACACATCTGAGTACACGATCAGTTCAGTTCCTGCGTGGAATTTGGAGTTTTCTGTGTAGGGTTTGTATGTTCTCCACATGTTCAGATGGGTTTCCTCTCACAAGTGCCCTGGTTTCCTCTCACAGTTGGCCTCTGGGAAAACTGTCCCTGGTCTGAGCATGCATGTGTCTGTCCGTGCCCTGTGATGGTCTGGCGCCCCATCCAGGGTGTACCCTGTCTTGCTTCTCGTTTGCCAGAATAGGCTCTGGTTCATTCAATGGAATGAAGCAATGAGAAAATGGATGGATCAGTAACAGTAAACAGGGAGTACAGTGAACAGCTGACACACTGGCTGGCCTATGAGTTATCTTGCCTCTGAGCCTACTTACCGAGTCAAGCCATTTCAGAATGTAAAAAAAAAAGTCAAAATGTCCCACAATACTTTGTACTGTCAGAGAAACTGCATGTGATTCTACACGAGTCTCTACTATGAGGCCCTTTACCATCAGGTCCAAGCCAACACCATACAGTCTTCTCAGTTACATACCTTGCGTTATTCTGTTACTCAGTTTTGTTTTAAATTGCCATTGACTTTTTTTTGCCAGACCCATGTGAAAACGGAATCCCATGTGGTGCTTTCGTACGTGCTGTGAATCCAGTGGCCGCACACAGAGGAGAACGAGGCAGTGTAGGAAGACCTCTACAAGCTACTCGTCTTTTAACACGTCTTGGCCAGCACAGCCTTGTATCGGCGACGTGTCGCTCGCTGACGGGCCTGTGGGGGGTCACTGGGTTTGTCGTGAGCTGAGAGAGCCTTGGCCAGCTGATCCTGCCCTCCTCTTGGCGGTGCTCAGCCAGTCATGTGCCACCACCTGGGGAGACCTGGTCCCAGTGGGCTGATGACCTGACCCAGGCTCGAACCCCCAACACCTAGCGCCTTCACCAGCTGAGCCAGTCCGGAGGACCCGGGGGCCCTGGGTGTACTTACCGAAGTCGCCGTCCGAGTTGTCCGTGCCATCGCCCTGGCCCCGGCTGGCAGAGGCCGACTGTGCCCTCATCCCAGGGTCCAGCAGGCAGGCCTTGGCGATGGAGGTGACCAGGTACTCGTCCTCGGTGTTCCTCCAGCCCCACCAGCTGATCTCCGGCTGACTGCAGCGCGCGATCACAGCGCCGTTCCGCTGATGTCTGAGAGCGACAACGCCAACTCGTGAGGCAGCGCTTCACAACCGCGCCCTCAGGTGCAGGAGGCCCTCAGGTGCAGGAGAATACAAGACCGCCGACTTGTTTTTCCACAAATCACGGCACATGCACAGTGCGTTCTAGATACACTTTCTATATTACTTTATGTATTTGTTCTTGTTCGGTGCTTGTTTTGTTTCATTCTCGTTATAATATTTTGTGAACGTTATTTACCAAAATCAGTGTATTACTATACGACTGGAAAACGGGTGGCTGTTGTTTTTTAACGAGAAAAGGGCCCTGACTTGCTGAATGGGCAGTTCTACAGTTCGACTGCACCCAAATGTAGCACAGAACCAAGGCAGTAAGGCCCATGTCATCTGTTCAAATGCACTGCAGGTGTGCATTCACTTGTTCTCACACAGTTGCCATTTGGAAAATGTCATAAATTGGGTCAGAAAAACACATTTATCTCAGTAATGACCTGTTTTTTGTGGCAGCGGTAAAAGGGGCCAGAGTCTATTGTAAATCCGTTCTCTGGAAACCACATTTTATTTCAACATTGTCTTGCACTACTCCTTGTATAAGTGCAATATAATGCACTGCAGATGCTACAGACTAGTTTTAAAGCCTAGCAGTAGCATTTTAATTTTTAGACATTTAGTTATTGAATTGTGTGGTATTACATTTTTCTGATATCATTATGGATCTTCTCAATCCCACTGTCAATATTTAGCAGTACATCAATTCTAAGTTGCCTCGGATATAGCTATCGGCAACAGCAGCACTAACAGTGTTGATACGAAGCTTGTGCAGCCCTGCTGACCTGTACACCACTACTGGGATTCTCTTCCAGGACCGGAATGACCCCACGCTTTCCAGCTCCTTGTCTGTGATCCACACAGGGACCAGCAGCTTCTGGGGATAGCTGGAGCACAGCCTGCCGAACAAAAGAGCAGCAGAATGGACAAACGGACAAATGACTAAAGGAATCCTTATTTTTTTAAAACAAATCTTGGCTAGTACCTGAAGAATTACCACTCCTCAAGTTCCAAAGGAAAAGTGCAGTGGAGAAAATACAGTAAGGCTGAACACAAAATCATACATGGCTACTAATATTTGGACCTGTTAGTGGTCACTAAATATTGAGCAAAACAAGAACTAGGCTTCTGAGTTTAAAGAAAAGTTTCTACATGTTTGAAATTAAATTAAAATGCTAAAAGAAAACAAAATAAAGAATAAAACCAATGTAAACTTCAAATGACTCACAAACGATGCAATAGCATCAGACAATGTCATTCTTCATTTTTTTTGGGAAAACTGCCATACCAGTATCAATGTCTTGGATAAGAGCCTTAAAAGCTTCGTACTGAAATATAATCTTTAATAATTTTAAATTAAGTAAACTGCATCTTCAGCAATCATATTCATCTGGATACATCGTCTGGCTTTGTGCGTAAACAGACCCATTAGAATGTTTTATCTTGTACTAGTAATAGATTTTCATTAATTCATACCTAGCAAGAGACCGAAAGAGAAATGTCAGATGCCCATTTCATAACAGGCACTAAAACGTCTAAGAGGATTCAGCCTCATCACAAGCCAACGTGATAGATTATTAGTATCTGGACCATTGCTTTCTGCCTAAGCAGTTTCGGTGACTCAGTAATTAAGGCTTTTATCTCTTAAATAAAACTCAGTGTGTATAAGAGAAAGACAAAGGATCGGTCTCTCTGGGGCTCCATTCCTCACCCTCCTGCCAATAGAAGTCATTGCTCATGGACACGCTCATTAAGGGCTCGACTCCTTGCGTGTGATCACACCCTGGGTCAGTCGAGGGGAGAAATATTCAATTGCACTCTAATTCAAACTAAAAAACCAAAAGAAGAAAACCCACAGAGGCTCTCCTCCCGTTTCTGTGCATCGTCCATCTCCGAGTGGCTGACGTAGGGAAAAGTTCAAAAGTCTAACTGAAGTGAAGAGTTGGAAGCTACGCGCAAAACGTTTTTAATCTTCTCCAACCACCTCCCAGCTAAGACCTCCAAGGATTACAATTTCCTTCATTAAAAAAAAATAAATCAAAAAGAGGCCTGAAACCCGGGATGCGCTGAAAACACAAGCTGACGAAGGCAGGACAACTTTACAGCTTTGTCTGGTAAATTCCTTTTAACGGAACAGCTCAACCGTTGCATGTTATTCTCTGCTGTGAACTTATTTGTCTCTAGCAGGTATAGTACTCCAGTAACTCCTGCAGGTACAGAACGCCATGATCTGGTCTAATTATACCCCAGCAGATGAGCTTGTACCCTCTGGGGAGACTAAACAATGTGTCTGAGATCCCCTGCTGCTCTGCACGTATTTACTTTATAAACTGCTTAAAACAAAGCACTGCCCAGAATAGATTTGCTTTCTACCATTATGTTAAAACTGCCTGCAATTCTTTAGGACTGAGGAACCTCTAATTGCCATCAACAAAAAAAAATAAGACAAATACAGAATAACAATCTGTTTTTGACCTGCTTGATCCCTGCTTTAAAAGTTTGTATCCCAATGTCTGAGCCCCCAGTCACCGACCAGTGTCCTATGTCAGGTCCAGTAACTTTTCAAAATGAGGGGAAAAATCACTCCAAAACATTTTACAGGCTTTTAAAAGAGGGTTTTACATATCTGTAGGACTGTTCTGAGGGCCGGAAGTTTGCTGCGTTTCATCCCCTTGCCTCCTTGAATTGGAAATCAGAACTGTGCCTATCACTCACTTGTAGTTGCTGTTGATTTCAGACACTCTCCAGGCATTCTGCATGTCAAAGCCCATTCTGAGCACCTCCATCTCAAACCTGTGTCGGACGTGGTCACCTTCAGACACAAGAAACACAATCGCTGGGTTTGACAAAGCTTCCACCTTTCTGTAGAGGGTCTGTGTGTATGCAGCTCCTCACACTCAACACTACACAAACCTACAGATGATTACCATTATTTTCAACTCTTCTAACCAACAATAATCTGGAAGAAAGCATTCACATTCATGGTAGCTAGCACCAGGCTGCTCCTACAGGAACCATCCTCAACAATGAAGAAGCAGACCCTTTGACTGTGCAAATAAGAATAAATTTCATGGTTATAAAATTTCAAAATGTTAAGAATTCATAGTATATGATATTTAAACTTCACAGTTTTGACACAAAACATGAACATAAAATTGAAAATAGCAAAAAATAAACTTGTAAGCCTCTTAACTTAAAGCAACAGACCACTATTTTCTTGTGTCAATTCTCATTTAGATGTAACAGTATTCACACATGGCTTGGCCTTCTTATGTCACCATGGGGTGATCAGATTTATGTCACCTTCACTATGCTAAATATGACTTACCAATTCATTCACATGATGCACTGTACTTATTGATTTACATTTGATTCATTAAGATCTATTGTGGACATTCAGATTAGTTTCCCCCAGGTTTGTGAACAGTTCATCAAGGGGAGGGATCATCAGTTTTAACTTATTTTAAATGAAACCTCCAAAAGCATAAAATATGAAAAATTGCAGCTTCTTTGGTGAATAAACCACAACAATAAAACAAAACACAAATAGGGGAGGTGTAGGTGAGATTTTCGCATGGCCTGTGTCACATTTTTCACAATCGGGAATTTGGTAGGGCCCTACAATAAACTTGTAAGAAAATATCTTATCCCAACCTGATTTAAGTCATTGTGCAAACAATGCCCTAAGAGTTTCTGGAACCTTATTGTTTGCTTTAGACCTGAATCATGCATGTAGCTGTGAGAAGGAATGTGTGACGCTGCCTGCATGTTTGAAGAGGAGTGTGAGGGGGGCGGGGGCTGTGGTGGTCCTCACCTGGGCGGCACAAGTGCACATGCTGATCCTCGTCATCGGCACTACCCCCAAGGCACCACGCGTGGTAGGCCAGGGCAAACAGGTCTTCTAGCCTGGAGGGATGGGCGATCGCCCGGTTCAGCCTCTTCAGCCACTCCTGGCACTGCTTAAAGGTGGAGAAGTGACACCTGGCAAAAATATAGCAAGGGGGGTTATTCTGTCTGTGTATGTGTGATCAGAAGAGTAGAGCACATTCATCACATGAAGATCCTGTGCAGTAATATGGATACCTCAAGCTTCTGAAAAGAAACTTGAACTGTACAATACCCACCAAAAGAACACTTCCCATTTGCCTAAATATTGTTGTTTTTAGGCAAGGAAGCACTGATCTTTCTCACCGATAAAACCTGAATTGTCCATATTTTACATGCTTACAAAGTTCAGAACTGTTAGAACAGTACACAAGAACACCAGCAATTCAGAAAGTATTCTGAAAGACATAAAATAATACGTCAAGATCTGCCATTGAGGATTTGGAAGACACTAAAAAAAACAACAAAGCAGACATGGGGTCTTTTGTACACTGAAGAAAGCAGTGTCAAAGCACTTCCCTAGTCGGTGGCCTGCTTCTCTTATCTGCTGAAATCAAAGCTGAGGAACGGAGATTTGCAAGTAGGAAGCAGATAACTGATGTGTCGAATCAGAGAACTTAGGAGCAGCAGTCTGCCAGTTTCTTTTTCCATTGAGTTACAATGCGTGGTTTATAACTCTAACAACTGAGTGTTCAAAATGTTTTTTATCAGAAAGAATTTTTGAGTGTGTATCCAGATTAAACAAGTACCACCTATAAACCTGCCTGCTGCACAGATAATTACTGTAGGATCCCAGATTCATCCTGGACTGAGAGGAAGGATCTTGTCTCCCCGTGGAAGGCAGGGTATCATATTTTCACTACATCAGGGACTTGAACCAGGAACCTCACTTGCCTTTAGCCACTGGACCACAATGCCTTGTGCATCTTTCTCCAGCACTGTTGCTATGGACCACCCCACAACTTCCTTCTCCTCCCCATGCTCTGCAAGCTTGCAGGCCACCCAGACTGTACCTGACCACTTTGGAGTCCTTGCAGATGATGTGCAGCTGGAACATGTCCCGGCTCTCCACGCTCTCGATTAACCTCAGAGGCACCTGATGGCAGAGGAGTCATTCGATCAGGTGTGGGCCTGCTGCATTAGGAGGGACTGAGCTCTGGGCAGTCTACCGCAGTGACAAGACTGGGAGGGCTGGCGGCAGGCAGGGAGGGCAGACTGTACTGGAATCAAAACCTAGCTGAATTTCTTCAAAGTGCTTAAAAAAAGAAACTGCAATCTCAAACTGCTTGGCAATTATTTTACTCGTCTACGATTCTCATATTCCCACTTTGTGATGATTCCCTGACCAATGTTTTTTTTGTTTTTCCTACATCTCCTGTTCTTGGGACTTTCCTCAAACATCTGTCAACGTCCCACCTGTCCCCCACCTTCAGACGGCAGTTGAAAACTCAGCCATTCTACTAATAACAGTCAGATTTTAGAGTCTCACCACTGACCAATTCATCACCTAATTCATTCCATAATATGCAGGGACAGTAGAAGACACCTGTGACTCGTCAAGTAAGACATCAGAGGTCACTTTTGTGTGATGTGGTGAAAGCAACAAGGGAGATGTAGGAGGAAGGGAGGACGCATGAAAACGAAAAGAAAGGGCACACAGCTAGGAGCAGGAACTCGGCAGAAGATTCATCTGCCAGAGTCACTACAGCACTGACTTGCTCACATTCCTGACTGGCACAGGCATTCCTTCAAGGCTGCGACTCTCAGCTCAGAGCAGGAGGAAGACTATATTATATTCACTATGTAACCAGTTAAGAAGATCAACGGAGTCGAGCCTCCCAGGCAGGCTCAGTGGAGAGCTTTCTGAACGCTAATCCGAAGCATCTGAAGGACGCTCCTTGAAGTTCTCACCACGACTCCAAGAAGGGGACAGCATAGTCAGTGTGGGGCACAAAGGCCTAACTCAATAAGAAGCTTATTTAGTTGAATTAACTGCGTTGTGAAATATATCAGGTTTCAAATATCAATTCCTAAAACCTAAAACCACAGGAAAGGTTCGTTCAGCAACAGAATTAAAAACAAACAAACAGAATTTTGTACTTTTCAGTAAAAAGAATTAAAAAAGAATACAAACCACCTACCAGGACCAAATTCTAAAACCTGTATGTGATGGTGGACTTCCACTGGGCAGCAGCAGCAGGAATGTAGAAAGCTGCAAGCAAGCTCAGAGTTTGCGATTTCCTGGGTGAGCCAATGTTTTGTTCTCATTCTGGCCTGAGCCTGTAGCAGCTGTGTTTTCTAAAGAAGCCGTGCTCTCAGCATTGCTACACTATTTGTGTATAACTATACATTTTGTATGTTTTGATCTCTTAAAACTCTCCCAATCTGGAATCGCCAACTGTTTAAGACTCGTCTCTCCAGCCCCGTCTACTGTACCTGCTAGGGTGAGAATGAGACATGCAGGCATCCTCCTGCAACACTCACTTCTCAGAGCCACTCATCTTTTGAAATGCTACAAGCTCCACAGCACATTACAGGTGAGTAAGAGCCATCTGGAGGAGCAGCACTTCTTAAAGTGATGTCACTGAAAGCCTGTAGCCGCCCAGGGACTCACATGGAGATACTGTTTTACTGAAAGTCCCAAAGACTACCTCCTGCCTTGCACCACTGGTGCTTGAGCAATTAAGAGCCACTATTTTGGTGACCCTGGCTCGAACCCTCAATGTTTGGGCCACACAGATCAATCCGTGCTCTGGGCCAGCACTAGTACTAGATGGGCCACTTGACAAACACGGCGTCACACTTTTGAAAGTGAACACCTCGGACAAATTTCCCTGCTTGCTTATAGATCTCATGCACGGCACGTTCCAAGAGCTGATCTTTAACATAACTGGGAGATTCACAAAGATCAGCCACTCCACCACTCCAAACTAGCTCATTGCATGTAACTGCTTCATGCCAGACCAAATGAGAAGCTTGAGTATTCACTGTAAGTATTAACCCAGGAATGCTTGCAAGAGAAGCGTGGCAGGATTCAGAGTAAAGGGATGTGCAGAGTACTCACTGATATTTCATTGTCCACCCCCTGCTGAAAGATCTACAAACACCACATCAGGGAAAACGGAGAGAAAAGCACAGTGAAAAAGGGAAAAAATGCTAAACAAAAAGGTCAAAATAAAGAAGAGCAGGAAGTGAAAGCTGGTGAAAGGCAGGTCAAGCTGAATAAGCAGAGAGACGTGCAATCATGAAGCTGATAAAACTCAGCTGAGATGAATCTAAACTGAAATAAAATGTGGAGGATTTGCAGCTGTGCAATTCTGAACACAAAAAAAAATGAAAAAGGGAGCTGAAAAAACTAAAAAATTATTGTGTCCGTCCCCCATCAACAAAGCTAGTACTCCTCCTGAACTCCCAGCACTTTGACCAAGAAGAAAGTTAGTTCTGTTTGTCAAAGGCTTCAGCCTTCTCTAAAGAGTTCTAAAGAGTTATAACAATTAAACGATAAACAACTGCTGGGTTGTTAGGGTCAAACAAGTAAGAGCTTAATAAATCAAGCCAAACCCAGGAAGGGGATATGGAAAACTTATCTAGTGATATGACTTGTAAAACATTCTTTAGTCTTTTCTATGATGTATAGGGCAGCACACGGGTGGGCAGGGAGAGGTGGTCAGTGCTACTGTCTCATAGTTCTAGGGGGCCCGGTCTGATCCCTTCCCTGGGTGTCTGACTGTCTGGAGTTTGCATGCTCTGCGTTTTTGCCAGATGCTCCCACTTCCTCTCACCTATCAAAGACATGCTAACTACGGCTGACTGGCTGTTTGAGAGCGGCCCTTTGTCCATGACCCTGCAGCGGGCTGGCATCCCAGAGGGAGACCAGCCTCGACCCTTCTGTTCCAGCCCACGACCTTCGCTCCTTTCAAAGCTCCAGCTGTGAGCCTCACAAGCACGAGGGGCTTACAGAGAACAGAGAAGTGGAACACCTACTGGTGTGGCATTTCTGCATCTTCTTACTAATTATCCAAAAGCTTTTTGTGCTGGGAAGAAAATCCCAATTATTCCCTGTATAAGCACAGAGAGGGTGAAGTGGAACTGCCTTTAATGAACAATGAAGATATGGTCTCAGGACATGACTGTATTGTCCCATCATTCAGCTGCACTGTCACCAAGTGGACAAGTGTAGTGCTGTGTCTACTGGCATGGCTACTGCTACTGTTAGTACTACACTGCACATTACTGAAAGATGGAATTTGTACAGCGATATTTCACGCAAACCACGAGAACCCCAATTTCTGCCATTTCGTTAGCCATCACTTGCTACTGGGACAGAGATTAAAGGTCAGCTGGAAGAGATTTGAAAGAACGTTTGCGCTCAACACCCTGGAGGCAGAGTTTTGAACTATGAACTGCAGAGAACCAAACCTATCTATGACTGTTACTGGAGAACAGGTCCACAGCAATCATATCCTCCTAGAATGGAAGCTGCAGTTACTGAAATTGTTTCAGCTGCTAGAGGCTGCATTTCAGGGGTATATACAGCATCTTTTGAAGTAAATCATAATGATCAGACAGTTTGTGAC
The DNA here is from genome assembly GCF_055471065.1 of Atractosteus spatula. Taxonomy (NCBI): domain Eukaryota; kingdom Metazoa; phylum Chordata; class Actinopteri; order Semionotiformes; family Lepisosteidae; genus Atractosteus; species Atractosteus spatula. The sequence goes on along the minus strand of NC_142732.1, from coordinate 3,711,045 downwards.
CTTTGTCATAGCAGAGGGATGTGGTCCTGCCAAGAGATTACAACCACTCACCACTTTGAAATTGAATTATTAAGCTCATTCTGAGAAACAGATGGAAACAAAGCCCCATCTCTGACTGTCTTAGTCTACTTAGCGGACAAATGCTGCCTGGAGCTCTGGTACACTCATCTCCCTGGCTGCTCTGCATCTCTGCCTACTTCACATCACTGACTCACTGCTTTCCTCTACAAACAATATATACTTATCAGCTCCATGCCTGCATGAAGCAGTTATTTTCTGCACTGTGTAGTGTTGAAGTAAATACATAGCTTGAGATCAGTTGCTAAGAACAAAGGCACTGCATGTACTGTAACATGACAGAACCTTTATAAAAAGGAGAATCTATGCTAACATCACAAACAGATACATTTGGTACAAGCTAAACCTGCTAGGACAACATTAGTGTTTTATTTCCCTGGTGATTCTAACAAATGGAGGGTGAGGATAGGGGTGTGAATTAATGCACAGCGATTTGTTTTTGCAATAAATACAGCATGATGCATTATGTACTGTGACGTTTTAGAATTCATCAACCTAGACCAGCAGAAAAATATAAAAGCACACATGTATATTGTTTCATACCTGAAGGTGTTTAAATTTCATCATTTAAAACTTATTCTGGACCTCAAATTTATTCTTTGTAAACAAACAGTGATGGAATGAATAACCCTGAGACTTGCGATGTGACAATGAAAGATATAATAACATTAACTTATGTCTTATATTAACTGTATGTAAAATAGGATACATTGGAATTAATGTCTAGGCTGGGCTGTACTTCAAAAGCAATCTAGATTGGGTTGTGATGTCAGTAACAATGCGAGAGAAATCGATACAGAGCGCAGAGGGCTTCCTAATTACAATACCAGATGCATTTCAAAGCTCCCGCAAAAAAAAAGCAGATTGTCACTTCAGATCTTAGTAAGATGGCAGCTTCCAGAAAACACACTAGTGATACTAGTGATGCATCGCAAATTTGTCTCAAATGGTCTAGGACTGGGGCTGACCGCTGAATCAAGGGCTCTACAGTTCAAATTGCTAAGCAGTGCCAGCTTGCAGAATAGCTCAGACAAGTCAGGACCAAGGCACACAACTGCTATGAATAAAGTGGCTTGCAAAAAGGTTGAGTGGGGTAAACCAGCGCCAGGGTACGTACATTAATGACGGAGTCCTTGAATTTAATGTGAAGTCTGTAATTCGACATGGCAATGATGGCGTCATCTGCACGCCCCAGGTACTCAGCTGCTTCCCCCTGAAGAACTGGGAATGGCACCTGGAAAATATTGGGGGAAAAAAAAAAAAACAAGACATTCCCGTCAGGTTCACTTACATGGATAAATTATCCCATCAACAACCCCCTTAGGGGAAAGCTTCACTTGGGTAACATGACAACAGCACATTTCAACAAGAGACCCCATCCATTTGTCAGCCAGTGCAGAAACCCCATTATACTTCTTCATTTATTGACACAGAAACATAGAGCGATTTTGATTTGAGGCAGTTTTTTCTGGTTGCAGGCCTGCACATCTAACTTGGATTTCTGTTGAACAGAAAGAAACACACGGTAAAGGATCAGAAAAACACTTTGTGCCCCTGTTGAAATATATATACATATAGCGAGAACGTGAAAGACCGCAAAAACTCCTTTGCTCAAGTGACCTGACTTGGGCTGACTTGGCAATCCTTATTCCCGAACTGCGAGGTCTCCCTGTAAATTCTCAATAACAGAATCCAAGAGTGACGCATTTCTGCTGGGCAAATGTTTGTGTGGAAAGGTCTGGCACACAAGGCCCCAGGGCAAGGGAAGTCTTTCAAGAAGTCAGCTTGCAAAACAGCAGTCCTCTGTGACGGGCTTTATACTATGGCCCAATCCCAGGTTGTTGAAAACATTTAAATCCTCATCAGTTCAGGCAGGACTTTTTTGACTGAAAATGCACAGTGTCGCATTTGATCAGGAGAGCAGCTCTCAGAAATCCGAAACAGCTCTTAAGCAAAACCTCTTGTAGGAATGCAAAACACAAAAGTGAATATTCCCTTCTTTTCACATAACATTCCTTAATTTAATTTCCCAACAGTTTTTTAGGGCTTCAGTTTTTTAAGGCTTCGTGAATATTAGCTGGAAGATGAAAATGATATGTCAACAAACACCCCAGTCTTTCTCATAAGTACCCTCTTCAAGTTTGCTTCCCAATTTCCATCTGTAATTTAAGATTTTCTTAGCTGCATGCAGCACCTCACACATTTCTATAATGAATGCCACCTACCAGGTGTTATTGTGGTGGCCCTGTTCTGAATTAGGTCAAAATTTTGTTGGATTTCCTTTTCAGGTTATACAACGTTTCTAAATCCTCCCTGCCGGTATCATTTGTGTACTTGAATGATTTACCAACTATCCCAGAATCAATTGAGTTAATTGCTATAACTTAGGAAAGGGTTTGGTCCTAATAGAGATCCTTGTGGTACTCCACTAATTATATCATCCCAATGACAATGAAAAGTAATTACCACATTAGGGCAATTATTACCATACATGCACCAATAACTGCAGCTTTCATAACTACAATGCACATTACTGGCTTGCCAAAAACTAACAACTGACTTGTTTTGTTACTAAAATAAAATCAGCTGCTGGGTTTTCAACATTTGACTTAGCTCCTAGTGGTGGCAAACACGGGTTAAATTAACTTTGCTAATACATTCAGTTTAACATGGTTGACAAGAACCCAATACATATCAAGTTCTTTTACGCATCGTGTAACTTCGACAGATGCTCTCGGAGCCTAAACTTCTCTGCCCAGAGTAAACATGGTCTGAAACCCTTGTGAAATATTCCCCAGTGGCCAAACTCCCAGTTTTTCCAGTTGTTCTTAAAAAAACAGCAGTAGCTACACCAATATCTTCAGACACTCATCATCCGTCTGTCTCCCAGTAAACCCATGCTCAGCTGCTTTCGAATTCCAAGCATGTTTGAAAGATAAATATTTGATAAGCATGTGACAGCACAGGAATGAGGAGAAGACACTGAGGAAACCCCCCAGAAAGGCAGTTTGGTTTTGTCCTGGGCCTGTATGTTGATATAGGGGCTAATCTTGCTGTGGAACTCTTCTCTATTACTCTTTCCACCATTAATGCTTGGAGTCTCCGATAAAAAAAGAAAGCATTCCCTTAAAATACTAGTTTCCTGTTGGTTGTCAGTGCTGCCTCATACAGCAGTGATGAAATTCCTCCCTGTACACTTGGAATGAGTGGGTGGACCTGAAACATGGATACAAAGAAGATGCAAAAAGCGAAGTTCTGATGTCTTATCTTAAAGCAATGATCTCCCAGCCATTCTTAATGAATAAAGAAAGTGAGTTTGTTAACTCACGAGATCCCATAAGCATCCCATGGCCTACCACTATGACCCCTTTGGGGCTTGGCAAGGCCCTTACACCAGCTAACATCAGGGGCTGGGTCTAACAGGCTCAGATCTTCATTCTGACTCCAGTCAGTGACCCATTTTGCCTGACCTTTTTGTTTATATAATATTAATTTATGATCCCCCGCAGAATTTTTATTATTCAGCAGTGATAGTGATGTTTCGTATGAAATTTTCTTTATTAAATTACCACCTTTATCGCTACTGTTTCACGATTTGTTCTTCTTCCAGAAATCTGTCTCAGCTTAAAAAGTGCCAAGAGCTTTGTGTTCTTGTTCATTTTCACTGGGCATCGTTCCTCAAGAAATCTAAAGCAAACGTTTCATCAAAAAAATTGCTGAATGCAGGTGATGCATCATGTCAGGAACGTCTGTTGGCCAAGCTGCTCTTCCCAAAATGCAAGCATTAAACTTAACACTTATTGCCTCAAATCTCTGTTTCAGGCTGCCTGCAGGATACCAAAATCTCCTCTCAACTTATTTGAGTGCCGCTCATCCTTCAGAAGTGCCTTGGTGATCTAGCAAGGCTCGGGGGATCATACAAATGTAACATGGGCTGCCAGTAACTCCAGTGACACCCCTCCACTTTCCTCTTTTACAGCCAGACCAGAAGACCAGTTCTGAGCAAGAGAACTACACACAATGATAATGACAGACATTGACTCATTTTCTTTTTTTTAAATTTCTTACAGATGAGTGAATCATGGTCTCCCTGCCCTTGTAGGAGGACTCATTTTTATAATTGGGTAGTACATCTTACCTGGGAAAGCAGTAAGGGAAAGCAATCACATTTTACTACCAGCCATTGTAGTTTTGCAGTATATGCAATTTCACGCCTTCAACCACTTAATTTTTAAAGAACCGGGGGATTGAAGAATACCAAAAGCGCTTAAGAAAAAGTAGATGTCAGACAAAGGGATGACCAACTTTATGCTGAAATGAACAGAAACCAAAAGCTGCTGTATTGTAAGCATGTTCAAAGAGATCAAAACAATCTACAATATGTCTAGTGTACTGTAAAAATAGTAAATATATTACTGTACACCAAAACTATCTTAAAAAAGACCCCCCTTTCTCAGCTTCACATTAATACAACCAAACTTCGTATGCAAAATGATTGAGAAAACATTAGCATTTTAGACTTTTAAGAGGCCGAGGTTTAATTGGCTTCACCGGCAACATTGAGCCTTCAGAGACCTTAAACAAGGACAGCACTTACTGACTGAGGAGATGACAGATTAAAACATTGTTCACGTTCTGCCAGAATAAGACATTTATAATCTGCTATCTGCAGAGACTGAGGTTGTTAAAATGTTGCCCAGCTGAAGGAATACATGTGTGGACAGGACGTGATCCTACACCACACATCCCTCTCTGTGCTCTAGGACTATGAGGATGGAGTCCATCAGACAACATGAGTCGCATTAGAAATGCGATGATTTCCCTGGTTCCTGTGGTTCTATAGCTGCACATTTGAATTCAGAGTGTGAAGCTGCTTTACTTAAAACCAGAGTTCTAGCCTCTGCAGGGGCAGAAAACATTTTATCACGTTTTCCTGTCTGCAGCTTGAAGCAGCAGGGAAACAGAGGTGACTAATGTTTTTGGATGAGGCTCCTGCCTAAATAATGAACTGGACCACAAGTGGGAGCCCTGTTCACCAAGCTGTCAATCACCGGGCAAAAGATAAATAAGAGCGCAGCCACTGTGAACAGCCGACGACATAAACCACAGCTCGAAAACAAATCCTACAATACACTCGCTCTAGCAATGAGCAGCAGGTCTCATAACCGTGCAGAAGCTCATGCAAGCAGATGCTATAATTCACTTCATTTCCAGCTGCAGTGTGAAGCCATTACAACCGAGCTCTCTGTGTCAGAGACTGGGGTGGTTTTTACTTAGTGAGCCAATATCTTACATTTAATGGATTCAGCCCAGGTGTTATGGCCACTCTGAGCTTTGGTGGGATTATCCCCAAAAAATCACTACCTTTCCATTGGTTTCAAAATTAAAACATAAATAAAAGATTTACGACTCGTTAAACAGCCTTCACTTCTTTTTTTGTAACTGCTGGTTTCTTTCTGTTTCATGTGTGGCTGAACGTTTCCCTACAACTCGCCTTGGTGTTTGCGTGTGTGTGGGCGGACATTAACCTCAGTTTCCATGAAATCTCCAGGTTGTCCAGGAACAAGCATGTGCAACCGCCTGTGCCAATTAAAACACACTTTGGATGGCTTCTTACAAATGAACCCGGATGATACAGGACTGCCAGAGAAATTCCAAAGAAATGGAGAAAGGAAGGAAAAAGATCCTCATCAGGGCTCTGCTTAATCACATTACACAAAGTGAAACTTTCTTTTTAAGCAGATAAGATGTTAACCTCACCTGCCTCCAAATACACAGAGCAATGAAATAACAGACTAATCACCAACTTATCACCATTACGGGTCTCATATAGAAAGTAAAACCAACAATATAGGACAACAGCAATCTCATGTAACTGCAACAACATCCCACCTATGCAACACTTTAAACTTACAAACTCTCTTAGTACGTCAGACAGGCTTCAGCTCCGTCCTAAGGGAATGTCTATCAGAAAGCAATTCAGTTCCATGGCGCATTAAATGCTAAACATTCAAAAAAAGAATCATGAAGCTTCTCTTTGACAACTGGAAACATTCTTGTTTGTGACGATTCTCCAGGTTTGGCATACTTTGTGCAATCATCTTAGAGCAGATTTGAGAGACTATGCATTGGTTCAGTAGAGATCTCCGACTCCAGGAGAGGAGTCTTCACATTGTTTCTTAGGCAGCCATGTACTGTCAATTCTGCATCATAAGAACAGAACTGGCAGCCCAGCTTGTTAATGGAAGAATGACTGGACTGAGGACGGAGGGGTTCCAAAGGGATTTTAACTCTTCTGCTTTGGCAAGAAAGCTCTGTGGACTGATGGCAATCACAAGGGGAGCTGAGGGTAACTCCTTATACATAAAACCCAGCATAAAGAATGACATGCACTCATTATAAACCTCATTTTAACAGGAAACCCCTGGATGATAATTCCCAGTGAACACAGCATCTAAATACACTCAGATGGGCTGCAAAAACCTATTTCTATTAGGTGTTTTATGCTCTGGAAAATAAATTCAGTCAAACGAGATTTTGGTTTATTGATGTCAAATTAATTCAAACTATACTGCAATATTCTGTGTGTGTTCAGCAAAGCAATTACTTTGATGAGCACATAAATATTAAAAACACCACCACAGCTGTTCTAAACAAGAAAAAAAACCAACAGCGTGCTCTCACTAATGTGCACACTAACAGAGCTTTCTTAATAAGTGAGTGACGCTGTACTGGCCAGGTTTGTTAAATTTACTCTGACTCTAGAGGCCCAGAGAGCCAGTACTATAGTTGACTTAGTTCTAGTTGGAGAAATCCTAAATCCTTGGTGGTTCTCTGAGGGCCGTTACAAGCTGCTGTCATGAAGTGCTGAGAAGTTCAAGGCTATAGGTCCTGACTTACTTAAGGCCCCTGGGATTTCTGGTGTTGCCCAAACACACAGATAACAGGGGAATCCAGGTGCAGATCAGTTTAGTTGTCTGACCAGAAGGCATTACAGGAGGTGACCAGGTCAGTCCAGTCCATCATTGGAGTACAGCTCCCCTCTATTGCAGACATCGTGAAGGATACCAGTCATCCTGGTTTCTCATTTTTCTCCCCTCTTCCCTCTGGTAAGCGTTATAAGAGCATAAAGGTACATACAGGTGGGTAGCTGCGTCAGCAGGTGTAGGCTGCAAAGGACTTCTCTCACTAAACCAGCATTCGGTCTCTTCACAGCTACCTGTTCCAAGACCAGGCTTTCTAACCACCTTCTATTCCTTTACAGATGTCGTCGACATAATGTCATCCCTAAAGGATTTCGCCTGAAATTCAATACCTTTTCTTTTGACTCTGATACCACCCAGAGTAACACTGTTAGACTTCTAAAACAATTTTAAAGGTACATACGTCCAGGTTCAGAGACGGATTCTTCCCACAAGGTGTCAGACTACTGAACTCTACCCCTACCACTGGCTCACACTGGTGTGTTTTTTTCCTAAGATGTATGTTATTTAACTTGTTATTGTTACTGCTGCTGTTCTGTGTTTATGTTTTTGGTGTTTCCTTAATGTCTTTGTCTTTGTATTGGAGCATGCATGCAAATACGCATTTCATTGCGCTTGTGCATGTGATAATGAACTGAACTGAACGGAGGCTGAGCACAGTATTCAATGATTAAATTCCCATATCTCAGGGCCTGATAAAACCTTATCTTCAGGTACGAGCCTTTCTGCCATGTAGTTTTCACCTGTGTGCCATCCATTGTCAAACTCAGCAAGGCAAAACACTTCTAAAGGTAGGGATCGTGATCTAGAACAGCCATTTTGCTAAAGCTGAAGGAAACACTGAAAGCCTTACAATCAGGAATGTTCTGAAGGCATGACAATCATCAGTTTCAGGCTGCTCTGGCTTGACAGGCTTTCAGTAGTAAATCCCAATTGTTGCTTGAACCTCAGCTTTTCAGCTCCAGATACACGTGTGACAAGACGAGCTGCGATCGTCAGGGGTCAGGATTTTTCCCCGTCTATCACTACTCCGTAGGTGGCAGGATCTTCTACCCTGCCAAGCTGCGCTGCAACAATCCCCCTCAACAAATGGAGGCTTTTGCACTCCTCTGCATTCTTCATCTTTGGAAACAAACCAAGAATTTACCCGTGTGCTACCACACCGATGCAAACGCTTCAGTTGCTCATCACGTCTTCACTTGACACGCTTGATTTTTGGATGTAAGTGCACAATTCAGAGAGCTTTTATTAACCTGTCTTACAAAGTGAGCTTGCATTTTGTATTATCCTCTAGGCACTGGACCGATACATCTGATTGCTGACATGTCACGACTAAATATAAGAATCTTCCCCTAGAACAAAGATTTCATTAAGAAGAGACAATCTGATGTGTCAAGGCATTAAATCTCTTCCAAAGACAGTCTTTTTGGAAATTACTGTCGACATGACTCAGCAGGAATGAATGTACAGGCTGTAATTTGTAAGAGGATAGTAGTAAAGGTCAACCTTTTTCTCCCAACAAGAGGGATTGCGTGTACATACTTCATAAAATAAAACCTAAAATACGGTCAAACTAAAAACTCATAAACTGCCGTAAATCTGAGCCACCGATATCATCTGGTCTTTCACCAGCGCCTGGCACTGAGCTCTGGCAAGCTGGGAGAGTGTGCCTGGGTAGCTTTAACTTTCCCTGGCCACGACGCCAGACACGCCCCCAGGATCTCCGGCTCCTTTCTTATCGCTCTACTGCTACAGCTCAGCATTACTGCAGCACTGAAATATTCTGATGGAAAAAATAAATGCAGGGCTGTCCCAGTGTGCAAGTCAGTGTAGCTGCACACACACACACACACACACAAGATTTAAAAAGCTTTACAAAACCAGATTCTTAAACCCCCAGCACAATGCAAGGCTGAGCATTTAAGATACCTCTGCTAGGTGCATTCTTCTATGACACTTTTCTTATAAGGAAGTACTGACGAGACTAAGGCCGGTAAGGTCTGTCACACTTGCACAATTTAAGATTAGTTCTCTGGTGTTTTATCGTCCCTGTAGGCAGATGCACACACTAAAACTTGTTTTGCATAAAATGTAATGTGAATCAGAAACAAGATTTGGTGCACGTTTTCTGCTTGTTGTAAGGATAACCCATGATCTAGCTGAAAAACAATAAGACCATCCGGTGGACTGGGAAGACGAGAGACACCTAACAGATGATGCACTAAGTAGTACTAATCAGGTCCCAAGGAACAAGCTTTTCCAGGGACGTATTGGCAGGTCTGTGCAGAGGAAGTGCCTCACTCACCTGCAGGCCCTCCTCCTCCTTCACCAGCTCCTTGTGGGGGAACAGGTCCTTGGCCTGAATATACTCCAGGCTAGGGGGTCCCTCTTCACCCTGTCACACAAGGAACAGGACAGTCAGCTCTCTGGACAGTGAAGACATGCACAGTGAACAGCACACGCAGCTATGAGTCTCTAACTCACACACAGAAGACTGAAAGAAACCATGCATTTACTCTATATCCTGGGTTGCTCCCTTTAAATGATTAAATGATTTTAATTCCACATTCATTACTCAGATGAAACAGCGGCTTTATGCCCATTGTTTGCCAGGACAGGCTCCGGCTCCCCTGCGATCCTGAATTGGCTAAAGTGGTTGGAAAATAGATAGATGGATGGATTTCTATGCTTCTAAAAATTAAAATGCTACAAAGGAGGAAGTCTAAACATTACATCATACATTATATGTTCCTGGGCTTTAACATCTGAAGTGTAAAAATACTCTACAAGACTGACCATGAAGTCAGCAATTATGTGTATGCAAATATTATCATCTTTATGACATTGTCAAAAAGTCAAAAAGAAAAGAACACTATTCAGAGCTCACTTATTGAAACAACTTCCCAAATTCTCCCGGATCCTTTTCTTTGAAGTTTTTTTTTCCCAGCACGAGCAAGCCGATGTCCCCTTCGGCAGTCGAGAAATGTGACGGACACCATGCACAACAGATTACATATTGACTCCGTGTATTATGCAATCCAAGTTACGCTACCCAAGGCAGCAGGTGAAGGGGCACCTCATTTGAACGCTTGAAAGATTTGAAATAATGAAGAAAAGGACAGCTACCTAGGAAAACTTGAAGACTGTTGAATATATCCAAGCAGCAAATACCATTCACTCGTCTTGTTACAATTTTAAATCTGAGTAGATCTTGGCTTCCTATGGGTGCACCACAAAGCAACACTATTAAAATACAGAAAACCAACTGTGATGATTCAGTATATGAACACTGCATCATTGAACTGATCATTTCCAGCTGTTAGGAGAATAACTAGCCTGCCTTTGCCCGCTGGTAATGATCTCACCTGGAACCACATCGGAGCTGTGGCAATAGCAGAGGCCAGCAGAGATGAGAAAGGAATGGGTATCTTGATATGAATCAGCAAATACTCTCTTTCAGGTACAAACGTTTGGCAGGACATTTAGGGTTCTGGGGTAGAAAATGGTTGAGGGCCCAGATCTTGGGTGTGGACTGATGCAGTAGCCTTGAGAAAGATATAAATGAGTACAATTCTAAGAGCCCCTGCTTAAAAGTGTCAAATACTATTGGTCAGATCAATCAGCCCTGTTTTGTGAAAAGTAAATTACTAAAGGATTACTAGCCCACTTCTACCCTACTTTAAGGAACACGACCAAGAACAATGAATCATTAATACAGTCCAATAAAAGGCCCATGAAATGCACTTTATTAAATACCTTTTTGTGTAAATCTGAGAACCTTAAGAGCTTTTGCCTGTTCTCACTCCGAATAGCCTTCTTGAAAAAGACATAAGACATAGCAATGTCACAGGACAACATCAGTTTAGATCAGTGCATAGCCACTCCAAATGATCTCAATTTGCCCAAAGCTTGGGCACTTTACTTACTTTAGAAAGAAAGAAGGTTTGGATGCAAATGCAGATCAGTTTGGGAAGCCTTCATGAAGAAATCTTTGGTTAGTGATACACTGGTACAGAGGAAGAAGTCAACCAGAAATAAGAGTGTCTTACAGAGAGGCTGAATTAAGTGCAGTTGCCGTGACCAGCTCCGATTCCAGGATCAGACCCAGGGTAGATGTCCTACCCCATTGGCTTCCCAGTCAATAGCTCCACTGCTGAGATAGTCTAGCCTGCAATCTGGAAGAGTTATAAACCAACAGGGGGGACTCTAAGCTCTGTTCTCAGCACATATTATGGGCTCAAAGCCAGGGAAGTCAATAGACTGTAGGAAAAGGCTGAACAGCAAAGCATTATAATGCAGCTGTATTAAAAGAGCGAATTTACATGGAAATTTCACGTCAAATCATCCCAAACATTGCATAGGGAGGGGATTAAATTAACACCCAAAGCAATGAGTTTCCTATGGCTCAAATCATCATCTGTTACTTTCATGAGGGTTTGGATGGAAACCAATCCAGAAGAGCTAAATGGTATTAAAATCTCCCTACCCTCCACGCATTCAAAACTCCAACAGCTGTCCATTAGTACCCTTTCTGCTACTCGTTGAACTTCTGGCCAACATGGAAACATCCTTGCGACTGCAGCTTAGGAGAGGGCAGTACAGCTTTAAATGTATGATCTACTTTCTTCGCATTTACAGTAAAGTACCCCAATGACATGGGTATCAGCAGAACCGCTCCCTGTAATCCTACTGTGATCTAGTGTTCAGAGGGATGCAGGAGCGCTGGCACATGCAGTGCGCCTTTAATCTGAAAAGCAGGTGCACTGTAATGGATATGCTGCGTCTCATGGGAGAGATGATCGGCAGCCAGGAGTTTCAGGTCCATGAGATATGGACAGTAAATCTTTCAACCGGCACCAAAGAGCAAAGCTACAGCGTGCGGATCTATACGGAAGGGTCCAGGTCAGGCTGTCCAGCATGTGCGCGCTGGCTGCGGTGCTGTAGACGTGGCATCAGCCAGCCTGAAGACCAGAGTAGTCCGGGCAGAATTATAGAGGCTGCCTGGCATGACGCTCCAGACCTGGAGAATCGACTCAGCACCTCGCTTAAAATCCCCCCCCACAGCACTTAAAGAAGAAGCCTAAGCTGACTTGCATGTGTTACTTACTAAGACTGAACCTCTGGCAAATCGCAGGATATCAGAATATGCAGTTGGAGGTGGAGACCACAAAATACACAGTCAATACATTATATAAAAATGTTAAGGAGCAAAATTTACATTTCTCCCCACACAGTCAAGGATATGATATGAAATTTTATTCACTATATCCATTATTTCATGAAAAAGGCTCTTACCAAAAACTTCTTACTTTTATTAATGGCTTCCTATTAATAAAACCCTAATCAGCAGTTTCTATCTGAAATAAAAGCTTAAGTGTCACAAATGAGGCTATTTTCATTTGACGATATTTTGAATAATATAAATTCTGCTTCTATCAGCATCAAATGATCCATTTAAGTTTGAGAGACTGTGTATTTGATCCCTCTTAGAAGGTTTCATATGAGGTTAGACCTATGTGCCCTGGGCAACTCTATCCAGGGGGCACTGTGGGCACTTTCTTCTGAATCCTTAAATGGGATTATCTCATGCACCACAACTCCAATCAGGGCCTCTCTCAGCAGAAGAAGTGGACCTGGTTGGCTGGTCTTACTGCAGATAAGAAGTCTGCCTTTCCTCACCACTGGATCCCAGTCTGTCTTGTTATTACTGGGCTCGGGCCCATGGTGTCAGCAGTGGGATAGTGGAGGCTCGGAGTGCTGCTGCTGGCATAGTTAAGGCCCTGCGGTTTTATTTTTATTTAAAGAGTTTTATTTTTGTCATAGTCTTTAAGCATTGAAAGAGATAAAAAAAAGTTAATAAAAAGAAAACAATAATAGCAGTATTCATTTGCAGTTTAGACAAACGTGATGCTGCCAAAACTGACATAAAAGAGTCTAGATCCACTTTTGTTCATGCGCTTTTTGTGCAGTCAGGACTGACACAGGTGTTTGGAAGATGTTAGGCTATTTATAGCTCTTCTGCTACAGTCAGGTAGTCAAAGAGTTTCAAAAATGTCATTATTCACTTAATCCTTCTTGCTTGCGTGCAGGAATTTAAATAAGATCAGACACCTGCTATCTCACCCAGGCCAACAGGTTGGAGAGGAAAAGACTGCAGTCTAAATGAGAGCCACACTGGGCCCTATCTGCATTCTGAATTATAACACCTCCAACAACCAGATATTCTGTATTCCCTCTTCAATTCTTATTAATCCATATAAATGACTGCAGATACCCAAAGTGGGATAAACAGAGAATTGCAAAAATAAGTGAAAATGAGAACGATGGTGTGTAACTACAGTATGTTTTATCGTTGCTACAACAGCTAGTTAAAGTATTTGGGACCAAGACAAAACAAAATTAAAAGCTTCCAGATGTTTCAAACTTCTAGGCATTGGAAAAATGACCTTGTGGGTAGTGCTGCAATGAGAATCCCTTTCTCACGCCAACAGGATTTGACTATTGCACATTTCAAATGTTTCGTAATTAAAGAAAGAGTTAAACAATTAGATTTTCTTGTGCTTTCCTTCAAAAAAAGCATGCACTTCATTTCAACCAATAGAATTGCTGTACCTGCAGTAACAAATTAATCATTTTAGGCGAAAACAATATTGAACACGTAAGTATACTCAACAGTGACCAATGCAAATTAAGTGTTTAAATATTGCATCACACTTAAAAATATTTTTTGAAGGACGGGCTTCAGATGAAGTTGGTCATAAGAACCCTTGTAAATACTATTAGCTCTGCAGAAGCATGCAAACCTGATTAGTGATTACTTCTTCTTTCCATGTTTAAGTCATGCATGTACCGACTTTTTCCATTAATTCGCACATTTGTGCTTTACCGTAATTTATTGTGCGTTTACCACATATACCACAGTAAATTTAGAAAGGTTTAGTTTGAATTTAATTTTTTTTACAATTAAAAAAAAGGGAAATTCAAAAACTTGCCATGTTTAAGCAAGATCCTAATAATCGACCTCTTTTTCACAGCCTGTCCCCAACAGGCAAAAGGCATTGTGGGTTGTCACAAGCGAGCTAAATAACGCTGCCCAGTTCGTGACAAGCCTCTCTCTCCCCCCTTCAGAAGCTCAGATCTCTATGCAGCAGGTGTTTTGTCTCATCTGTCACTGTTGGAGACAGGGAGCTGCATAGCTGCTCCTCACAGAAGCCCTAGAAGGAGAGATGATCTATGTACAAAAAAACAAAAAGGGGGTTTCAGGTGAAAAACGACTACAAACCTTCTACTGCCACAGAGCCCTATCTTCAGCAGTGGTGACTTCAATCACCTTAATGGGAAAACAACTCTAGAGGGCGCCACAAAGATTAACAAAAGTCAAAAAGTGCTGGCTGTACCAGGGAACATTTCTTAACATACGCATGAACTTCAGGGGCACTATGTACTGAAGATCTGTGGCACTGCATTTTATCATAGACCGGACAGCAACTGTCAATAAGGAGCATTGCAAATTTAAAAACAGAGACCAACCAGTACAAAAGCAGTAAAAAGTCTGCTTTTAGCTAGAAGACTAGTCCATTACAGTGATGATATTGATTTGTGTTCCACATGATCTCTAAATTACTTAACTGAACTTGTCACTTAGTGAATTGATAATAGGTAAATCGTTCCAGGCCTTTAGAAATTGATACTTTTACGCCTACCTACAGAACCTGCTGGACTGGGGCTCTCCAAGGCCTGTGCTAAAGCTATTTTAATTGAAGTAACGACCAAGACCCTAGCAATCCACAGCTTTGTTCATGATTTCCAAGTTCATCAATCTCATTTACACCTTTGTTTGCACAGAACCAAAGAACGGGAGCTGTGTTTTTTTTTTTGACAACCGCTGAAAGAGCACAGCAGAGTGAAGCAGTAGCAAAACATTCCTTTTGGGTGCTAGGAACTGCAGTGAAAACTGCATGGAGACATTCTCTGGAGTGATAACGGACTGGAAACGTGCAAGACGATGACCGTCCCCCTTTCTCAGTTCCCTGTGTGCATCTCCTTTTGAATCTGTGGGGGATGAACTGGACAAATAAAAACACTCAACGGACTCCATCCATCCCAAAGCACATTTGCACACACACGACTAAAAGCTACCCCACCACTCATCCCCTGGAAATACACAGGTTTCCCCTGCATTTTTATTATTAACCACTGACAGAAGCCTGAAAGACAAGATACTGAAAGCTGTGCAAATCCCTGCTGAACCTTCCTTTAAAGTAAATTCATCGGAATCAACACGCCAAGAAGGCAGGAAGCCCCTTCTTAGTCCACAAATGGGTCACGAAATTGGAAAAGCACAGCTGGAGCTGCCTCCGAGACCCCCAATGAATTATTCATTCCGTTCAGTCCTGAAATTCCCCGTATTCTGACAACAGGAAAGAAACTGCAGAGAGGGAGTGTGCTCTGAAATTTTCACAGAATGTGGCTTTCAAGAGAAGACACTGACTGAGGTTAATATAATTTGATGCTACATTAGAGCCAGTCTACCTGCTAATTTGATGCAATAAATTGTAATTAGAGCCCAGCTGTGTAAAAACAGAGGTCTGCATTAATGGCATGTGTCCTCATTAATGCCCATAAGCACCTTCTGAAGCAAAGTCATCCCAGAATTATGCTTTTAAGGGTTTCATGAAAGACGGAGTGCTTTGACAATAGTGATTTAGTGTCAGTTTTAAGTAAGTTCTGTATAAGCCAAGGTAGGCTGGTCAGTGTTTCAAAGTTTAGTTTTTCCCAGTCCTCAGCCACCTTGACTAACAGAAATGCTTGTGGATTTGAAAGCAGTCAATGAGATGATGATGCTCAAAGTAAAGAACAGGACTCATTAAGGTGGACACATTCATGGCAGAGATGAGAGTTGCAATTGAACTTCACATAATCGCATTAAGTTGCTTATTTTTCTTTGCAGAACAAAATAAAGGTCTGCACTGCAAACTGGTCCACTGGCAATGGCAAATAACTGTGAGAAATCAATAGGGCCACCATCATTAAAAAACACCTGGATTTTCCATTCAAGAATGATGAGAATTAGACTGTTACAAGTATTCACAGGCAATGCCCGGTGACAAGTGACCCTCACTGCGTTCTCTTTCCACCAGGCAAACCACAGTGCCACAGGAGCAGTTTTAAGGGTCAGTAACCAGCAACACAGGTGCCAGTTTCCTACCCGACCGCCTTTTCAGATGGGTTTTTCCAAATGTCCAGGAGACCATGGAGGAATGGATGACCGGGCACATCCTCCCTGTGCCCACTTACACTTCGTAATTCCAGCATCCGTATGACTTAGATTAGAAATATCAGGCTACCTGAGAACTTGACAAAGTAGTAAACAGTAGTAGTAGCTTTGACTGTTCTTTACAGTGAATTTACACTTGATCCCTCAGCATGAGTTTATTCAAGCATCTAAGCAAAAATCGAGTTGATTAAGTATTTGAAGCAAACATTAACAACCCACTGATGCAGGACAACCAGGAGGAATTCAAGGAAAGCACCCGTCGATGGCGACATCTACTCCAGTTACAGAAAGCTTGGATACTGCAACCACTTGTGCATTAGTGAGAGGGCTCTGACTTCGTCCTCACTCTAACACACCTGCTAGGGGGGACATTGTGTCCTTCATGTGGAGTGGATGGGCAAACCTGTGTAGAAACCTGACTCTGGCCTGAGGTCATTGCTCCTGACCTGGCTTGAGGGCATTTTAAACAGACCCCCGCTGTTGTACGCGACACCTCCGGAACAGCTAAAGGGCAGGGAAAACTATCAGGAATAGCCACTGGGCCAAAAATAGAACGGGCAGTCACGAACCCCAATTCATGGCAATAACATCAGTTGACCATCTTGGACTCTGACTGTGAAACAGATGGGTTATTCAAAAACCATAGTAGTTAAAGATACTTGAGATCCCTGGCTTTCTGATTTCTGATCCTCTTTATCTGATGGCAGACAACTGCCCAGAATCTTACAAAGCACCATTATAGGTAAAAGGTAACAGGTCAAGCACCAGTAGCTTAGAGCTGAGAAACTTAATTCCTACGGATTACTGACATTTATGTGCCTTAGAGCATTGAAGTGTCTGAGGAATGAGTCACAACAGGTGAGAGAGAAAAGCTGGAAGCTGGACAAAGGTCAGAGACCTCCTATTTCATCAAAGGTTTATGGGAAACAGAGGAAAACGGACAGCCCAGGGGCTTGGGATTGTCCTAAGGTCAGAGCAATTCTGATGGGAGTGTTGCTACAGCTAGGCACACAGAAAAAGGTTTGCCTAAGGCGGGGTTTCAAACACCAGGCAGCCTCCCTTTCCAGAGTAAAAAAAAAAAGTCTGAAACTTTTTGATTTCTGATTTGTTTACATTTCCAAAGCTTTAATAAAAAGAAGCAGTCCCCCCCCCTCAATTCGAAATACAGAAACAGCACTTACAAAATCACACTCTTAGAATAAAAAATGTAGCACTGATCTTGGAACAAAACACGGTGTGCTGTTCAGTTCTGAAAGATTGTCCGCTCTTAGGGAACATGGCCCATCTGTGTGGGCCAATCCCAGTTTTCTGCCCAGAGCCGGTACAGGC
Organism: Atractosteus spatula; assembly: GCF_055471065.1. Lineage (NCBI taxonomy): Eukaryota > Metazoa > Chordata > Actinopteri > Semionotiformes > Lepisosteidae > Atractosteus > Atractosteus spatula. The sequence continues at coordinate 3,693,378 of NC_142732.1, read as the reverse complement.
TTCCTGTTAATTCTCATTAGCAACTGAGAGAAACCCCAGCAGCTCCAGCACCCAGGACCCAGGTGAACCCTAACTCAGTTTACATATCGGAATTGGATCATTTCCACAGCCTTTTGCGATAAAATTTCAGCTATTCTGTAATAGCAGAGGGACAAAAAAAAAGTGTTCATTGACAATCATACAGAGTTCAAATGAAAATGGAGAGCAACAGCAAAGCAAGGGCCATTCTCAAGACAGCTGCTCTGCCAGCGAGCTCAACGTGGCATTAAAATCCATCCAGCACACTTTTGAGAGCTGATTTTCCACCTACCTCTGGAAGCCAGGAAGAAGGGATCGGAAATCCCAGCAGTTTATTTCTGGGAACAGTAAAGCAGATCACTCCATACAGATGTTTACAGACCTCAAGTTTTGTCCCTGTGACATGAAAACTGCGCAACTTTCACCTGCCCAAGAAAGGGCCAGATTGTTTCAATAATGATGGCAGTAATATGAAAAAACGAGCACAACACGAATAGTGACTTCTGATCTGTAAGAAAAAGGGCTGTGGCTTTGCTAATAGGATACAGTCACACTTGGCCCCAGGTATTGTCGATGTGTTTCCAAGGCTTACCATATAGGTCTGGGCTCTCCAAACCCACACTGTGCCAATTCAGTGGTGAAACAGACAAAGACGCTCTTTACCAGGAGCAAACACAATCGCACAGTGAGGTGGTGGCGAGGCGGCATATTCTGAGGAGTGAATAACCAGGAGATAAACATGCGTTCAATAACAGTGCTGAGTGGGTCTCAGCAGGTAGGTTTCAGAGCAGATGCTTGAAATGACCACATCTGATCTGTTTTTTTCTACACATTTAAGCTGTGCCATTGCATTCTGTGCCCTGGCTGCAGGAGATGAGCTCCCCCCCGCCCCCCTAGCCCAAGACAGCGCAGGTCTGGTCCCCCGCGATTACTCCGTTCTGCTTAGTCACTCTGCTACACTAACATCCCCTCCCCCAGCCGCGCTGACTGCTGTCCATCCCCAGCCCCGGTGTGCGCTGTGAAGCTGATCACAAACAACACACGCATTCCAAAGTCTGTGGAGCCACTGCACTATTAAAAAACACTCGTTTCTGCTCCAGTACCCAGTAGGCAAGCCAGATTGCACCGCAAAAAAAAAAACCTGAGCCACAATTTCTGCTGGAAGTTCCAGGCTTCAAATACTTATACTTAAATACTCATCAGGACTATTCTGAAACCTACACATTCCAACAATCCAGTTAGCAACTCCTGGAGAATTTCCCTCTTTACTAGCGGAAAGGAGCTTTCTGTGGACACAGGATCTGTCGATGAACAAACCTTTAAAGAGGAATATTTTTTTGTCAAAGGAAACGCACTGCCTATTTGAGATTGTTTTCTTTGCCACAACAAAGGGAAAATGTCATTATGCCTTTTAATTCATTAACAGACTTTCTGCTAAATCCTTTTTAATGTCAGGGGGGGGACAAGGAAACACCCTGATTTATATGTGTGGGGATTGCTTTGTGGGAGCTGTCAGAATGCAAAAAATGCACACACAAAAAAAAGCAACACCATTCTTGAATTGCAGTGGCATTTAGATCTTTGGCAATACAAAATCACTGTGGCTCATGGGCTCAACTCGAGGTTAGTATTAAACCCAGCATTCAAGGCCAGACAGACAGCCCCACCAAGGCTAGGAGTCTAGTTGCCATGGAAATGCTTTGTTAGAGAAGCAAGAAACCCCTTCATTCACAGCGAAACCATATTCGCTCACTCTGTGCACGGCTTTGCTACCTATTAGCATTCTCTCGATCGCCCAGTAAACCCTGTGCTGTAGGTCCTGACTTCAACGCCAGCTTCTCCCATTTAACGGGAGAATTAAATCAGCTAATGGTATTGCAGAGGGGGAGAGAGCTTTAAGATACGTGCATAGCCCCAGCACGCTATGCAAGGTTAAAAAAAAAAACCTGATCCACAAATCGGCTGTGAAGCCGAACTTTGATATTGAGTCCAAATCAGGTGTGTAGAAAACAACCACATATGATTCAATTTTTTTTTTAAATCACAAAAACAGAAAAAGAAAAATGTAGAAAATCCTCAAACCTATGGCCACTTCCACAACACTGAGTATGGTCTCTTCTCTTATGTTTGTGAGTTAAGGTTTAGCAACTGAAACGGGCCCGATAGGCAAATCTTCACAGGCAGCAGCAGAAACACCAAAAAACTCCTCAGAGAACCTACCCCTCTCCAACCGGCAAACACACATGCCAACTTAAAGGCTTACTAATCAAGGCTGTATGGCAAATACCAATCAAAACAGCCAACAACAGGATAAGCAGAAGAAAATTGGGTTTATAAAAAGGGAATTATTAAAAAAAGAAAAGTTCCGTTAAGGTAAAAATCATTCTTTTCATGACTTGTCAGCACTTAAAAAAACGTGGATTCCTTTAAGCTTTGTTACCAATGTTACTTAATGGCATCAAGTCACTTTAAGATTGCCCGGAAATACAGAAGGAAGAAAAACATGGAGGCAGTGCAAAATCTGGAAAAGCTGAGCTAACATTCAATGTGTATGCAATCAGCCGGGATGCTATTTGTCCCAAAACTGTACCAAGGCTTCCCCTAGAGACTGACGTGAAGCACACACATCTGTGCTGGTCTGCGCCTGAGCTAGTGTGGTTCACAGGAAGACTGCGCCCAAGAACATTCACTCCTTTCCCCCCCTCCCCCCCATTACCAAACTAAATATTTCAGAGAGAGCTAAATATTTCAAACCACAAGGCTTGTGCAAACTTGATTCCAATCCATGTGCGCAGAAGCCGAGAACAACGTGAAGCCCTTCGTCACATCCATACTGCTGTCCAGGACTGCAAATAAAATCAATGCCTTTGTTGCGACAGTTAAGATTTTTTTTCCCTGCATGAAGCATCATAGATCAATTTAAAAATGACACCACATTCTTCTAATGAACAAATTAGTGTTTAACTCATTTAACACACGCCTGTTGAACCGCAAAGAGATTCAGACATCTCCATTTGGGACATTTTAGGGTGCTTAAGTTATCCCTCAGTAGGCTTGGCTTCAACTCTCTAAAGGGTTTCAGTCTGCGTTGCTCATATCTCAGAAGTTTGGGAGCAGTTTGTAAAAGGTGAGCCACGGAGGAAAGCCCTGCTAGATGGATAAATCGCTTTCTAGATGGGAAAGTAAAACCCACTGAGGGTCACTGAGGATCTTTCCTCTTATGACGCTTTCACAGTCAGCTCAGATAAAAAGCCCTCTGAAACAACAGGAATGACAGAGACCAAGCCTTACCTGGCAGTGCTCTGTGGAACACTACAGCAGTGGCAGAATGCGTATGTCTGGGACACTTCTCTTCTCTATCTAAGCAGATGGGCCCTGTCTGGCTGAAGACTCCGGTCACTAACAGAGTCTGGCAGAACCTGGCAGAGCACTGCTGGAGGTCGTCTGTGAACGACTTAGGCACCAGCACTTTAAAATCCACCCCTCAGCCCTTCTGAGGCACAAAGGCACAAAAGTTTGCTCTTCCATTTTTTTTTCCCCAGAAACATTTTCTTCTTGTACTGCAGGTCTAGAGAGCGCGTGGGCTGTTTGAAGAGCAGTCCAAGGGCTATCCTTGAGAATTAAGAAGGACAGTGCAAGAGGGCCTCTGAAGACAGCAGTGGAGAAACAGGAATGACAGCCAAGCCCATCTGCTGTCTCACAGCGAGGGCTGCCTGGAACCGTGGCGTCCAATATATTTGTGTTCAAACGGGCTGCGCTAACACTCCAGCACAGCAATGCAAAATTTATCTGGAGCTCCAATTACACCTGGGATTTATTTAGGCAGATGCATTAGAGCACGGTGCCCTTTGAAAAACAAAGCACAGAGCAAAACCTTTTCAGACAGGTCGTCTGCAGTTTATGCAACAATCTATTGCTCCAGTTTAGTACACACCAATGAAAGTGATTTCTCTTTAAATTTACTATGTCAAATGTTGAAGAAAAATTCTAATGTAACCGTGTTTACTTATTCTGTAGGTTCTGAACACAATAATGGCATACTGAACTCCAGTACTGTACAGCATTTCACAGAGGTACAGTAAACATTTCATAGGAGGCAATACCAACAGGACAGCTGGATGAGGACAACATGCTCATGCTACAGAGGTTTGACGAATATTTTTCCCTTACATTGAGCGTTCAAATGTTTTAAGGATCCAGACCAAAACCAGCCTTACATTTTTTCAATCAATTAACAAAGTAATTACCAAATGAGCAAGATGGGCTTTCTATTGTTTGTGAACTTCATGTTATTAACCTTCCAGGACATTTGGAACTGCATCCTGAAATGCAAAAAGAAGTAAAAAAGTTCTACTGAAAGCTTCAGAATTTAACAGAGAAAAACAGTAACAAACTAAATATAGACAGTCTTCCATCACTGAAATCAAGTACTCCATCATACTGAGTGTGCCTCCAGGCACAGAGGAAGGATTTGTAGGAAGGTACAGTATGTAGGAAATATTTATAATACTTTGAATACTTTCAGGGCACAGTCAACAGAACTGCCATGTAAAGCATTAACTTTTTTCCCCAGCAAAAACCACTTCATATACCACAGTAGAAGTATGCTGACATGTTCCTTCACGGAAGAATACATCTTATTCGTAGAACCTCCCTACCACAAACTTCAGCCATGTGGTCATGGGTGGTGCTCCTGTTTCAAGTGTGAAGGGTTTTGCCGATGTGTGTCTAACGGCGAGACAGGGACAATGCCACAGCCTGCTCTTGCCCCAGCTACATCACAGCAAGTGAAACCCAGACGCTGTAATGTGCAATCACAAGCGTCCCCGCTCCAAATTCTCCCCATCCCTTTGGTTTAGAATAACAAATCCCGTCTCCAGCCCTGCTATGAAGGCATCCTCACCCTTCACATTCCAGCAACATGACAGACAGACGCGGTCCTGGCTCTCTTCAGTCTAGGACGCTCTAAAGTAAAGGTCAGAGTTCATCCTGCGTGACCTTTTCACTTCACCATGCCTCCACCACAACCACCATCTACACAACACCAGAAAGCAGTCTGCACATTGTAGTCCACGAACACAGACTGTGTTCTAACCTTTCGCACCTTTGAAAACAAAAAGGAATGTCTATTCACAAAGAAAATCCCAGACACTCCTTCACGTGCATAAAGGTGTGCGGGTTTGCTTGAAGGACAAAGCAGTGTTTTCATTTACCCAACTGTTTCCAAAGATTATATTTCCTCCCCCTAAAAATAAAAAACCCACATATTCGACTCCCTTTCCTATGCACACAGCTTAACAGCCCGTTTCCTAACAATCACCTTCTTTCAAACAACTTCCCTATTTCCAGTCAGAAAGCCGTCCCATCTCTGGGAAAACAGCAGTCGCGACACTCCAGGTGTTCGTGCAGCTGTGCCTTAACCAGCGACTCCTGCAGAAGTGAGGGTGCAAAACACAACCCCGAGGAAAAGGAATGGAATGGAAGAGCAGACTTACAAAGCAGTTCAGCATAGAGCAGGAAACACGCGCAGCCAGGCTCATGTTCAGAGAAAGGTGGGCTGTGCCGGAGAGACCCACAGCCAGGGAAGCAGTATGGCCAGATTAAACAGTGCCGGCAAAACCATTCTTCCCCAGCACTGCCCTGGTCCTCACGGCAACCCCCCTCTGCCCCTGCTAGTGCTGTCCTAGGCCTCCGCAGGCTCCTTCTGTGTCTCAGCGGCAGCAAACAACAGGATCGTCCATGACAAAACAAGGCAGATTCCCCTCTCCGGTCGGCTGGGATAAAAAACAAGCGCGCCAGCAGGTGCACAGGCAAACAGCAAGGAGCGATGTGGAGACAGAGAGAGAGAGAGGGAAGGGGAGGGAGGGGCTCCCGACGAGACTCCACCTCCAGCTAGCACCCCCTCTTCTCCCCCCTTCCTCCCTCTCTCACTTCATCCCCTCCCCAGCCCCCTCCTGATCCAGCCTGCCTCCTCGCCACACGACCTCCATAGCGTTGTGGAAAACACGGCCAGCAGCGAGAGGATTGTCACGCCCGACGTGCTGCCTGGAGAGCAGTGGAAGGCAGAAGGATACAGAAATCAAAATCTGTGTGCCTGGCAGAAACAGCAGCTAGATTCTCTTGTAAAGACCCAGTATTCTATCCCACACCCTCGACCAAAACCTACTGTAATCCTGACTGACACAGGCTGGCGACACAAGCTAAGACACAATCTGCTTCCCTGAAGGAAGCCGCAAGGAACTGCTCACACAGAGGACCTGATGATGCAATCGTGTTTATTTACGAGACGAGTTAGGGTGGGAGAGGAGGAGTGTGCACACAAGTGACTGATGGCTCTACGTTTCGTTTTCCTTTCCTGCTGTGCTAAGCTGCATCTTCCTGTTGCTGTAGCACCTTTTGCAGCAGCGCACGTCAACATTTAGCACCGTCTGCGAGGCCAGAAGACGGCAGGAATCACCACTGAGCATCAATGACACAGCATTCTGCTGCACAGTACTCTCTCTCTCTCTGCCTGCTTCCTCCTCTACTGTCCTGGCCCATGCTGTGATGAGTCACTGCCACAGTAAACTGCATCAATATCACACACTGCTGCAGAGCTCCTGCACACTGCAGCAGCTACAGTACACTACATGCGGTACTGCAACGCTGTCCAAGGGTCATAACTCACAGCTGCCTTTAGGGAACATTTACTGCCCAACTGGTATATGGTATGTCTTTTGCAGAAGCATATTTATCGAGCCGGTGCTGGACATCTTAAGAGCTGCACGTGACTTGGGTTGACATTGAACTGTTCATATCACTAATGCATTGGAACTGTCAGGTGAAACATTTTCATATAAAAAAGAGATACCATTTTTAAGAGGCAGACAATTTAATGCATAGTCAGCTTGCAAAGTGGGGAGAATAGATCTTCTATGATTATATTAACCATAACCCTGCAGCTAATCAAAAACACTGAAGAGAAAGAATAGAGCCAGACATACAATTAATCTTTAGTTATTTTCGTCTTAAAACCAGCATTTCCAAGATTTTCAGCCTATGCCTGTTTAATGCAGAGAGTTTTGGAAACTGAGGCCTTAAGCGATTTTTTTGGGTTTAAGTCAATTAATGCATTCACTTGCACAAACTAAATCTCTTAGACAGCCAACAAGCAAGTAAAGAGTGATACTGATTGGCAAAACCTGCCAGCTACTATGGTATAGCTCTCTTTGTAGAGCCGCTGAGCCACTAAGTCATTAAACACTGCATGCACGTTACTGCAAACCACATCAAAGCATTTTAAATCTTTGGCCTGGGAAAGACCACACGATATTCAACTCACAAAGCTGAATTTTGTGTCTGTGCTGCTTATTCAACGCTACAGCCAGAGGATGCTGAAGTTCCAACCACACAACGCTGGGAAGCATGACTCATTTCTGCGCCGGCTGTGCCAGCCGATGCCCAGTAGGGGGGCAGAAAAGCCCTGAAAGCTGCCCCTTCTTCTCAGACACATCTGGCAGTGGTAGAAAAGGCAGCCTGCCCCAGCTTGATACAAGAATGCCAGCTGATGACATGTTTTAAGAAGTCCTGTTTAAAATGCAAAGCGTTTTTTTTTTTAGCCCCATCAGCTCTTTCCAGTGGGAACAGCACCAAACCCCACCTTGCAGGAGATGACATTTGTTTTTCCTTTCAATCCACCCCCCACCCCTGCCCCCAACACACAATTTGGAGTTTCACATTTTTAATCTCCTCATCTTGCGCAGACAGCCAGCGTACCAAGCGCAGGAGAGATTAAGCGAGTGCACTCGCAGCCTCTGACACATGCGGTCAGGTCATGTGCTTTTCACCACGTGAGCCTGCATGTCAACATGTCCGAACCAGAAGGCAGCAGGATGGATTTTTCACTTATCATAGTGCATGTTGCCCATTGCTTTCAAGCCCCTTTGTCTTAGGGTCACAGTTCTGGGTTACAGGACCAAAGCAATTTTCCAAACAAGTACTTATAAGTACAGTGCTGCTCAGTGTATCTCGATGTACAAGTGCAGGATATGAAACGAGCTGTCTGGGGTAAAGGTCATTTGCATTGGCTGCAGTTATTTCAAATCCTGACTGAGGACCAGGAGGTGGGGATTTTTACATCTCATTGTACCTCCTTGTCTGTAATGATGCAAGTTAGATTTTCCTGCTACTTGTAACTGTCAATTATTGCATTATGTTTGTCATGGGATGACTCCCACTGGTCCCGAGTCATGAAGATTGTGCAGTAGTCAGGACACAGCAGACCTGGGCAAATCCGCTGGAGGAAAAATAAGAAATGCAACGTCTAATAACCTGTAAACGATTTGTCCCTGGTTGATTTACAATGGCAATGTCACCGGTAACCTAACCTAGGTTTGAGTCTAAAAAATGCAAAGCAGCCAGAGATCAGTAGGAAGAGGAAGTGGATAAATGTGCCCTTTTATAAATCACTACATTTCTTGACCTGTCTTTTACCTGGATTCCCTGGGCAGTAACAGAAGCTCTCTCAGAGTGTCGGGGCTACAGAGAGAGCGCTTTACACACGTCTCCACAAACAGCAGAGCGGTCACATGGTGCAGGCCATGCGGTCAGCAGCCCTCCCCTGGGCAGTATATAAGTGCCTGCTGCATGCCACCCGAGCCCAGAGGAAACCCACCGCAGATCGGAGAGCAAGAGAGCTGGGGTTTCCTCCGCTAACCTGGTCAGAGCCCCACGCGCCTCTCAAAGCCTGAACAACCTCCGTCCGTTCAAGTGACCTCTCTCCTTATGGAACAGCCTCTTCCATTTAATAGTGTCACAGAGGACCAGTCAATGGCTAGAGAGTTTGCAAACAGCTTCCCCAAGGGGAAAAAAAAGCTGTTTAATTTTTATTCTTTAGACTTACGAGGTAATTCAATTTGTTCTCAACTGACATATACAATGGTGACATGGAGGTTTAGGACATTTAATGGAGCAGTTTTGTAATGTAGAAAAGCATTTACAGGAGCAATGAAAGTAAAGTGCTTTGCTCAAGGGTACAACAGCAGCATCCCACCTAAAATTCGAACCCACAACCCTCTGGTCTGTACACATAACCACTGCTCCACACCTTTTTTTTAGGGCTGTGTGTTTAGCACAGGTTCATTGTTTCCAAAAGCAACAACAGCACAAAACATGCAGGTGACACTGTCATGGATTTCATAACCAAGCAGGTGACATCAATTCCTGTTGCGAAACAAAGGGGACAATATTTACCTGCACATCTGACTGGAAACTGATGTCAGACCCAGTCAGGCTTCACAGCTGTTCCAAAGCAATTCAGTATAGAGAAAACAATGAAAGGCAAAATTGCCCTATTGTTCCTTTCAGTTCCTATTAGAACATGGCAAAGGATGAATTACAAAAGGACAAGCTCTACACTTGTTTCTTGTTTTTGCTGATAGGTTCAGTCCATGTAAACTCAATTTTGTTCCGCTTTCAGGTGGAAAATGATAAAAATGACTTAATAACAGAACCCCACCCACCTCTTTTTTAAAAAGAAATCATTGGACCTTTAGAAGGGTTTCCAGATTCTCTGCTGTTAAGACTTGCAAGTAAAGACTTGCAAGGTATTGCACAGTTCACTCACACTGCAGAACAGAGAGGCCACACACCTTCTCAAATTGTGCACTAGAATAAGGACTTAAACAGTGGATTATGAACACAGATCACAAATATCCAATTTTTAAAAGTGAAAATCTCCGCAATTTACTTTTTATTTAAAAAAAACCAAAACACCATTTTGCCTTGATTCACCCTAGTGGACTTTAATGATAAAATAACCAGCGTTAGTCCGACCGCACATTTAAGAACAGGAAACTAAAGTTCTAAATCATCACAATACCATAGTAACTCTCAATAAGGTAATCTCTGCATTTAATTTATCAGACTTTGAAGGGTTTAAATAACAACTGACCTGTTAAATTAGGGAAAATAAAGACAATGGATACAGTTAGCTGTGGCTTCTCTAATTTCCTCATTTAATTCTGAGTAAAACAGTTCCACAACAATTATATTTGACTGCATACTCACGTCAACATCCTAAACTAATGTCAAACTCCAGTACTACAGTATGCTGTTCCTAATAGAAGTATATTGAGGTTTTTTTCTTTTTAACCTTGGGTGCTTGTCCCTTAAACGACAGCTTGATTAGAATATATTTCTTCAAGTGCCCCACAGAATTTACAGAATGCAAAAATAATGCTACTAGAGGGGAGACGTTTTAATTTGATGTCCTAATAACAGCGTTCATCCTGGTTTTCCAAACAGCAGCCCCCTCGTGCAGCTCAGCAGCCATAAGCCTCTGACTTGCAAGCTGGGTGTGCAATGAGGGTGAATTTTATTCCTATGAATGCAGGCAAACCTAATGTTGGGTTACTGTACCAATACACTGAATAATTATGTTTAGAGGTCCCAGTCTCACTAGATATGCATTTAAAGAGAGATCAGGAAACTAGCCTGCCTTCTAACTCCTAGTAGAACACCACAGCATTCCCTCTGGGAGCTTTCTTGCTTAATCAAGTCAGGCACACCCTCGCTGGAACTTATTAGCATACCCCACAGGACAAGTGCCATCAGCCATTGATCCATTATGGAATATGCCTTTGATAAATGACTAAATCTGAAGCTCCAAACCAGGGCAACTGTACCTCTCACGAGACGCAGGATTTAACAGGAAAGGAAAGAGCTCAGGAAGCAGAAGAGGGACAGATACCATGATTGGCTGTACTGTTTCGTTTTGGAAAGATGCTGATGCTGTTTGAATCTGTCACTCCCGTTTAAGCTAAAGGTGTTCACGGAATCTGCAAATTAACAAGATATCTGGTGAATCTGGATCCCCTTGGGTCATACATCTAAAATGGAAGACTTCCTCTTTTTTTGAAAAGCCTCCATTAACACCATTAAGATGAAATAATATTTCAAGGATTATTTTGAAATGCTAAATCAACAACCGTGTTAACTGGGAAGCCATCTGCTACAGCAAACGACTAGCGGGAAGATGTGCTTTTAATTTGTTTTTAATTCAATCACAATAATGGCAGGTCACGCGTATGTGTCCATTTCTTTCCGTTCTGCTTCGGTTTTATTCATCTCACACTGAAAACCATGATGCTACAAATATGAAGGCAGAACGCACTGTTCATGCTGTACGCATGAATGTTTTATAAACGGTTTAGAAAACCAACAGACTTAACTTGGACAGAATTCAACATCTGACTACTACTCCAAATTTTAATGGTTTTCTCACTGAAGCAAAAAAGTAAATGAAGACACTGTACAAAACTATATCCAAGAATCCCTGGATTCATATGGCAAATAATTAAGGAAACAAAGGAAAAGTGATATGTAATGGAAATTTAAATACATGGATAATCCATACAGCATGTTTAATTATAGAAATATGCTAACCAATTTGCCCTTTGTTCAACACAGAGCTTTACATCTTGACTCTGTGCACTCACAGCTTGTCAATGAAGGTATGTGGAAGGATGCTCCAAACAGCCTGGAACTCGTCCCATAATCTGGCCAACTTGCTTAGCTAGCTTTGCAGTATACACGCAATCCTGCGTGACCCCTGGTGTTCATGTCAGGACTTTGTGCACACCAAGGTCTGCCAGTGTTTATAAGCCAAAGTTCCTCCACAAACGGGCTGCACACTTGGGGTCACGGTCGTGTTGGAAGGCAAATGCTGGACCTGTGAGACCTGTCAGAGGACAGGTTATCCTTTATTCCACGGAAATCCCCGATACCCTTGGACGAGACGCACCTCCGTTCTACACTGTTACACAGCTCTCCACTGCGCCTTCAAACGAACTGCCACTGATCACTGCCAAACAGATCCGACTTGGATTGGTCTGCATTATCTTCTACCAGGGCATGCTGCCTTCCTAAAGCAAACACCCTTCCTTTGAGACTAATCTGTGCTCGTACGAATTTTACTTTTTGGGAAGAAATATTCTGAAAGAACTCCTCTATGGCAAAGTCATTCACAAGATCAACCATCAAACAGACTCTTACTGCGGGGAATGGAGTATCAGGATTGGCGAGCCTGGATCTCCTTCCTCAGAGAAAAACAGATGGAGCTGGGCTGCCATCTGTCGATAGGAGTAGCCTTCATCAGCTAAAACTGATTTCTTGAAACTTGTCATGTAAGATTTCTTCCCAGGAGCAATAGCCTTCTCCTCTACAGTCTCACCCGTCACGCCATCAGTAATATACTGCATTAGGCAACACTTCATTTTACAAAACATACACGTTAACCTGCTCTGTGCTTGCCGGGATAGACTCAGGTTCCCCCATGACACTGAACTGGAAGAAGCGATGGGAAAATAGATGAATGTGAATCACTATGAATGCTGAATTCCCAGAGCACGCATCATCGCGTCCGTGTTACTACCATGATTGTTGGATGAGCTATCTGCCGCTGAACAACTCCTGCTCTCCGTCTGCTGCACAGAAGCTGCACAGTATCTAATCTCTGCTTCAAACCCTCTAGCAGGGCAAAGCTTCTCACTCTCTATTGCAATTCATTTCTTTAACAATTACATTCAGAAGCACAGACCACAGAGCTCCTGCCAGCACTAACACTCGATATGCAAAGGCTGACTGAATTAACACCTAAACCTATATAACAAAAAGTGACCTCTCTGTAAAATGCTCCTCAATTAGTAACGGGGAAGCCCAGTAATGCATAACTATTGCTGCTTCCTAATGAGCTTTCCAGATTTTTGTTATAGATTTCATAAGCAGTGAAAATAAAATGCTGAGTACCGATATGAAAGCTTGCAGGAAGACGCTCATTACACACAATCAGACTCACTTGTTAATGATCCAACAGTGAAACTTCACAACAATGAGGCTGGTATAATAAACATCCCAACTCCAACACACTAATGCAATGTTACGCAGTAAACTCCAGTTCATCTGATGAGCTCAGCATGACGGGGTTAAAAAGATCTCACTCACTTTTTGCACATTACGTTCAGAAGACTTAATTGCCAGTTTCACTGTAGCTGAAACCCTCATTGGAGAGACAGGTTAAAAGGAATAAATATCCTTCCAATGGCTACATTTGTTCTTCTCTCCCTGACAGCATTATAAACCTGCAGGCTTCAGGCAGGCTGTGAGGGTCACTGTAATGCCAGGAGCTGACAAAGCTACCCCACTCCACCCTCGGCAGCACTCAGCCAACCAGTGAACTGACCCAGGCTCGAACCCACGACCACACAGATCATCACGCGCTTGGCGAGCACCTTTATTCACTGAGCCATTTGGGGAAAGTCTTAATCCTGGCAAGCAGAGAAAAAGAGGGATCCAACACAGAGCTTTGGAGAGCTTTTGGAAATCCACCAATCACCAAGAGGTACACAGGGTGAAAGGAGTCCTCAACTGTAAGCCCAGAGATAGACAAGTCCATAAAGATAGCATCTTGAAGACAAATACCATTTAACTCCAGACCAGAACCCTTTCATAAATTCATTAAACTATTAGGCCACAAGTACATCATTAAGGAAACTGTTACATGCTGTTTTTGGCTGTGAATTTGGGTTTGATCACATTTTGCTTTAAGAAAAAGGAGATTCAGCCCTTAAAACAGAATAAACACAAATGAGGGAAATCATGTACAGAGAGCTTTCCAAGTTTATAAGAGGATCTCTTTTTTTAAAGTAGCCGTCAAAGATACTTTAAGTATACAGGAAGAAACGCTTCTTTCTATATACAGATGAAAGCAAATGAAGAGAACTCACATGCATGCTTGTAGGACTGTCATTCAAAACCTATTACTGTATTTCCTAAAGCACCATTTGCATGCAGTATTGTAAAAGATCACATAGACACGAGTTTAATCCCAAACACAAGATTCACAAATAATTGATTTCACAAGACCTTTTAATAATAGCTAGCCTGAATTTCAGCAGAAATCAAATATTAACCTTCAGATCTAAAACATGCATTATTAACATTGGCTACAGTACAACATTTCAGTAAACAAAGATTCCAAAGCCTTCCAGAATGCTAGTCAAACAAAGCTCCTGGACAAAGATGAATGACTTCATTTTTATAGACTGCTGCTTGTATTCATTGGTGTGGCATCAAAGAGAGCATGACAATGAATTCCAAAGGTGAAGAGTCTCAATGTCTTTGTTTCCTAGCAGAACGTAACGACAAAAGGACAGCACTGCAAACAGACGCGCTCACGCGCCATCATCCACAGGTACGGACTGAGCTGAAGAAATGCAAGACCTCCAAACCTCAGAGGTCCAGAACATCCTGAGTCAAGTCCTGCAAAGCAACGTTCAATTTGCTTACAAGCTGCGCTGGTCCTGAATTCAGCCTGAACTGAGAGAGCCCTGGATATAGGACTTAAACCTATAACAGCAATTGAATTAGCTCACCATTTGTTACTGAGCTACATCACTGGAAGAACCCTTCCATCATCCAACATCTGCTTGCATTAACTGTAACCAGTTAAAATGGATCTACAGTAAGAAGCCAGAAATTCTCCATTCTATCCATTCCAATCAACTCACTTTAATTATAGAGACATTGATTGAGGATACGAGAGGACAAATTTATTTCTGTTCAAAGACGACCAAAATTAACCCGGGATCTCCTGACAGGACGGCCACCGCGGAGTGTGGCTGGACTCACCATGATTCCAGATGTTGCTCTGCACTTGAGCTCCCAGGTGCAGCTTCACCCTGCAGCCTCACGCCTCTGTCTCCTGCTGGTGAGAAACAAACCCATGAACACCTCCCCTCTCAACTGGCGGCAGGCAAGTACAAAACATTTCTAAATATTTTCACTGCAGGATTTTGGCACAGCAGAATGATTACTTGTTTGATTAGCTGTTAATTAATTCAGGTCTTTAGCTGAAAGAACAGCACTGGAGTACATTGGCCCCAGTACCTGTTGGTTCATGCAGAAACAAAGTATAGCTTGCAAAGCAGCGCTCAGTGAAATACGCCTTTTAGAGCTAATAAATGTATTTTCCTTTAGAGTGCATATTGATGTTACTACAGTATGTAAGCAAATGTAAGCGCATTTGGTTGCTAGGATCTCAACCAGCTGTTTCTTAAAAATAAACAGGATACTGGCTTCAACAGCATGGCTGGACATCATGTTCCATTTTTCTACAACACTTTTGAGCTACGCTTCCTCTGTAAAACCGCTCTCAGCTTTTAATGCACTTCCTGACAGTTTCCCGTTGCACTGCCGATTCTGAAGAAGGCCTGTGGGTTGACTTGGGCAGTGCTTTTGAGGATTTGAGGATTTGGAATACTTTCAATCAGATCCTCTGGCAGCTTTCTCAGGCTAAAAACTAAAAAGATTAGGTTTCTGTGCACGTCAGTTTAGGACATTCCTGGAATCCCAGGTAGGTACTGGCTCACTCTCCTCTGGAGTTATCATACAACAGATGTATCTTTTTTGGGACATGTGAACACAATTGTATACAACATTTAAAATGTCTTACTAGTGCGCTGTACAGTTTTAACACTCAAATTCTACACTTAACTAAAATGTTGGTGTTCTGTTCCTTCCTCACAATGTCAAAATGACAATATAGACACCTAAATCTTGTTTTAGTTTCTTCAAGTTCAGTTTTCCAAATTTCAAAGTTCATCAAGTTTCCAATTCTACAGTTTATGGGTTTCTACTACCTGCAATCAGTACTCTGCACTTTTCTACCAATAAACATCATCTACCAAGCGTTAACCAAAAGCTTTAAGAATTGAAAAAAATAGCGATCCACCTTTCCCCAAATCACACTCC
Organism: Atractosteus spatula; assembly: GCF_055471065.1. Lineage (NCBI taxonomy): Eukaryota > Metazoa > Chordata > Actinopteri > Semionotiformes > Lepisosteidae > Atractosteus > Atractosteus spatula. The sequence goes on along the minus strand of NC_142732.1, from coordinate 3,677,571 downwards.
TGCCATATTTTAAAATGAATTGAATTCACTTATTTTAAACTGACAGACTGAAGAGTGCACATGTCCAATCCACTTAAAGCTTTACAGTGAAGCCATCAGCCACATTAAAAAAACATCTGACAAAAGCTTTGTTCCTTATTTTACAGAGACAGATGTGGAAATGTTTGGCAGATGACAAGGTTCCTTTTACCATCACTGAGGGAATCCCAGGAGCTCTGGGTTCACAAGAAACGCGTGCTTAATTATTTCCAGCAATCACAAAAATCCCTCCACATGACTCGAGTACAGATCCTATTTCACTGCTGGTTGACAACAAGGGGAATCTCTACAGACTTTAATGTTTCTCAGGAAAGTGTTCAGACACCTGGGATTTCATTATGAGCCCCTAGTGACTCCTGAAAATCCCTCGGAAACTTTCAATAGAGGTTTTATAGCATTTTATTCAAACTGTAAGTCAGCACAGAGTCAATGGAAAAGGAGTTTTATACATAACTTCAAAAGAAATGTCCAGACACCAAGACAGCTCACATTTGAGGTACTTGGCTGCTTAGAAGGGTAACTCCAGTTTACAATAATGACTTACGACCTCCGGGGAAAAGAGTATTGTTCAATACCCATGTGACAGTGTAAGACAATACTGGGTACAAAACGTACAGAACTAAGATCGATCTTTTGTTGACAAGCAAACTCTCTGCAAGAGCTAAACTACATTAAGAATTACGATAAACTATTCTAGTAACTCTAACGTCTGGCCGAGACCGCACAAATGTCTGAGCGCTGCTTCTCAGAAGAAAAAAATAGCTCATCAGTTTCTGCCTTGCTTCAATAATAGGGCAATGCACGGTATAATATATATTATATTGTCACTCAACAGACCACAAGGGGGATATGCAAAATCACCAAGTCCTGTAAAAGCTCTCCATTACTTTAAATGATCAAGAGACAGTAGGAACCATGTGCCATCTTATGGCTAAAGAAGCAATTCACATTCACATGAATCACTGATCATGTGACACCCACCAGAGGTGCACTGGGCATTTCTGCAGGGTGGGGCACTGCCTTCACAAAGCAGGAGATTTCCTTAGCAGACGTGGCAGAGATTGGGCTCACCAAAACTTCAAGCGTTGTTTTGAAAAAAAGAGATGCTATCCCATTGGCAAAAAGAAAAGGGCTTTCAGAATGCTACAGCACATGTACTCATTAGTCAGAGCAGTACAGGAGGGAATATACTCTACCTTTTTTTTTTAAGAGAGGGAGAGTCTATAGATCTGAAAATGTGAAAGCTTATCTTGATACTCCAACTATTTGTTTCAGTGAGGTGACAAACCATGTACCCGTTTTCGTAGTTAATCAAGGCACAATTAATTGGGACAAGATCATTTGAACACAACCAACGCAGTGCAACAGTTTAAAAGGGTCTGTTGCAGATTTTGTTTTGTTACAGATACAGTTACTGTATCTATTCATTTTCTAACTGCTCTGCCCAGTACAGATTTGATGTGCCAACAAGCACGAGGCACAAGGCAGGAGACACCCTGGACGGGACGCCAATCTCTCACAGGGCAGACACGAACACCCAGGCCAATGTTCCCAGACGCCAAGGAACCTACCAGCATGCGTTTGGACTGGGGGAGGAATCCCTGCCCCACACAGGGGCAGGACACACACGCGCCCCTGCAGGTAGCACTCCAGGAACTGCTCCACCCTCAAAGACCTACAATGTATCCCATTAACTCAAAAAAAAAGTTTCTTTGCTCGATCAATAAAATTGTTTAACATCCTTCATGTTAAGTAACGCATCATCCAAACATCTCAAAGTGACCTCAAGAAAGAAGTTGTTAAAGCTGTTCAGACCATATCGCAAACTCCTGCTCCCCATCACACCTGCTCCAACACATACAGCTGGCTACTTATAAACTGCTGAAATGAACTGGGTAATTGTCAGCAGATAGCAAGGTGCTGTTCTCTACAGGTGTCCGGCATGCTGCGACACTTGATTCATTTTTACATATTCAATGACCTAGACAAATTGACAGGCTTGGAAAAATATCAAAACTTCAGTGGGGCCCTATCCCAAGTGCAGACTGTTCTTGAACTGTTTCTTCGTAGTAAAACATTATTCCAACTCTCCACCGGGAAACAGTTCTGGAGGCAACAAGTGCAGAGTGGGGGGTGAGGAAATTCCAGGCACGTTTCGACAGTTTTAGTTTGTTATTGCTTTACACATAAAAATACTAGCAACACAAAACAAAGAAATACAGGATACGGAGGTCTGCTCGCGTATTTACTCCCCATTACCCGGAGGCAGTGGGAAACACCGGGTATCGCCTGCCTGTGTAAAGGCACCTCGAGTCAGGAGCTTGACAAACTGTGACCGTCCAGTCCTGGACCCGGAAGGCCGCTGTGTCTTGAAAGAGTTGAGAGAAGCTGTGAAACTTTTCCAGTTAAGCCAGTAACCAGCTGCTTTGGCTCCTAAACAGCGAAGCTGGAATTGAAACCCGCAGACACGCTGGCCCTCCAGTCTCCATTACACGATAACCATGTGTGCAGGAGATGCACAGATGTACAGCAAGCGGTCTAATAGGATGGAAGCAGATTTAAAGGAAAGGGAAACTGAAAACGGCTGAACTATTTAGCACGGGACTTGATGTGTCGATTAAAAGCATTTCATTTCCGCATAGTCAGCGTCGTTTTCGACGCTTTAAAATCGACTTGTGTATCATTTAATCATCTCCCAGAAGCGATCTTAGTTGCTTGTTTTTTTTTTTGGTCCAAAAGATTAACAGGTTACTAAACATTTCAGTGTACTGTAGGTGCATCACACACACTTTTTTTTCCTTCAGCCTGCACGGAAGAGATCTTATGAACTCGTCGCAACTGATCTTAAAACCCGTGCACCCCCCCACTGGGTCTTCTTTAAGAAGTTCTGTTATGATACCGATAAGGGTGGGCTTCCTAATCTCTGGTTTCCATTTTAAAACGCAAAAGCGGGACCGCCACCTCTTCTCTCAGGTTTCCCAGCTAGAACTGACGCTTCAGTCGCCCGCCGGACAGACTGAATCACACGCACTCTCTCTCGCCAAACATGAACTAAAGAAATGATCTCTGGTGCAGGTTTCTACACAACCCTGCTGTCCCACACCTTGTACAGCACAAACTGTCGTTCTGGCGGTAGAACCGTCACACACCGCAGGAAAAACCGAGGAACATGTATTTAGATAACCACACCTTTCAAACTAATCTATTCATAACTCAAGTGAAATTCCTAGCATATACGTCCATTACATTAATTACATTAAACTATAAACAGCGGCGACATCCCTCTGCCCAGCCTCTCATTTTCCAAGTCCCCCCCCACCACTCCACGCGTGTCCTGTCCCGCGGACAGTCCCAACTCTACCTGTAACGAGTGAACTTGCGCAGCGCCGGCAGCTTTTCTTTCTCGGTCGTAAGCTGCTCCCTTCGAGCCCAAACTCGGCGAAAGTCCCGATGACACAGTCCAGTACGTCCCAGGAGGACACGTACCCTTTACGACCGAGAACGTCGCCTGCAGTCTCCGGGTCTATCCAGCCTGAAACGTGTCCTGCAGGACCTGCTCTCTGGACGCGCACGGACGCTCCCCCGCCGGGCTGGAAAGCAACACGGCGTGTAGCTAAACTTTTTAAAAGGCGTGCTCTACGTGACTCGCTCTACCCCTGCCCTCCGCGGCAGCAGCCTGCGTTTCTCAATCAATCCGTCAAACGCAATCACACTCGGCGAACGACAGGCCGCTCTTCCTCCTCGCCGACGAGCACATTGCTCTCCGAGTTCACCCTCTGCTACTCCGTCCATTTAAACTGCACGGTCACCGCTCGTCAACCAGCTTCGTTAGCCAAAATAAAAAAATAATAATCAAACGCGAGAAACTGACAAGCGAAAGCGATTTCTTTAACGAGGCAAGGTTATGCCTCTTTTTTCAAAACGGACTCCTTTATGGGGGGGGGGGGGGACGTGTTTATTCTGAATATGCCCGGATCCTTAGTGGAGATAATTCATTCATACGTTAATTAAATCACTTTTCTATAGCAAACAAAAAAAAATAAGAGGCGTGTTATAGAAGTTAGAAAATTGTGCTTATTGAATTCAGAATTACTGGAAATCACGGTTCCCCAGTGCAGGTTAGTATCGGGCATGCGATCTCGATACAATATTATCACCGCTGGGCCAGGGCGTGATGTCTTTGGAAGACTGAAGCGTGACACGTGGTGAGGGGCGTGTCAATTCGAGACGACAGTTCTTTGCGACACGTGGTGCGGACATTGACAGAAAACCACGTTTCGTACTTTTTTTTTGCAGCAATAGCTTATCGATTGTAACTGTGAGCACGAATCTAACATTTTAGTATCCTGTGTGGAAAAAAAGGACGGAAATAGCTGCTGACAATAAAGCTAATAAATATTGATACAATGGGTTTCATAATTATCTTTATATAACGACATCCAAAGAGATGGCTGTTGTTATGTATTGACATTTTTCTCTAAATATTACACAAAAGGTATCCTGCGCGTACAGCTGTCGCACAAGACGATTCTCGCTTAAAGAATGAGAAAGTATTTAAAAGGGAAAAACGGGGAATAAACTTAATGTTTGAAAATAACAATTTTTCAAGTTTTACCCGCACTCCACAGTTGCGTTTCTACACACTACACGCATAACATTCAGTATAAGCTTAAAATTCTGATCGTCCAAATTTAATTTTCCTCAGAGAAAATGTTGGCCGAAAGAAGACAAAAGTGGCTTGTTCCGTTTGAAGTGCCAAACCAGATTACTAGGAAATCGTCCCCCTGAAGAATTTCTTAAACAATAGACCGTCCTGAGCAGCAAGGGAAATGACTAAAATTTCCTAAAAATTCCTGGCATCTGCGATGTTTCCTGTTCATTAAAAAAAACCCCGAAAAATGACCATAACCGAGCCGTTTTTTTCTTATTAAAAGCCCTTTAGATCTAACATTTATTATTCGTACTGTATGTACAGTCATGGAAAGGGAAGTTACCGAGAGCTGCGGCACCTGAAAGCACCTTTTTTAGGTACTCGCGTGCCTAAAGACATTCAGTTTTTTTACTCTTTCGTCGGTGACGCGGCTCCTGCCAGCTCGCAGGTCCAATTCATGATTTAGCACCTGTCTGTGTGTGTGTCCGTCTTCTGCTAGGTCTTCGGTTGCAGTAGTTTCTCCTCCATCTCCCACAAACACGCGGGGTAGGTTCACTACTAGTAATAATAAATATAAATTTTATATAGCGCCTTTAAAAGTAGCATCCCAAACGCATTAAAAGCGTTTTACAGAAGGTGTAAAAACAGTTATAAGGATAACAAATGACAAAGTGTGTAAATATAAGGAAGACAAGCGTTAGACGTTCAGCAGAAGTTGAACGGTACGGACACAGACACTGATAATGTAAAAGTTTTGAGTCTAGATTTATATGCACTCGGGGTAGGTGGCTCTGCTAGCATTCCAGAGCTTTGGGGCGCAGCAGGAGAAGGCCCTGTCACCCACAGAGTGCAAACGAGCTTGGGGGACATATAAAAGACCAGACAGAGTCAGCTGAATCAAGCTTGCAAGGTGGAGAGTAAACAGGTAGTTAATCAAATAAGCACTGAGGTGCCAAGCTCTGGAGAGCCTTACAGGTGAGCATGAGGATTCTTTAAAGTTGACTGGGAACCTGGTATTTGCCCACAGGCGGAGTGCTACAGCACACCTCATTTTGCATTGCAGACCTGTGGATTTCGTTTTTTACTGGTGAATAGTCCAAATAAACTAGCTTTAACTACAGAGTGAAAAGCACTCATCAATAACATTACTCCACCCACCACAAGGCTGATCAGCATTCCTGCAATAACATTTTGACGAATTACTTTACAACACTGCAAAAGATTAGTCTGCTATCATGCGCAGGACCTGATTAAGGTTTATCTTCAGGGTTAAAAGCATATTAAGCCAAACCTTGACCCATGGGCTACAAAGTGCAAGGTAAACGAATTGTACCTGTTGGTGTTTTATTCTTGGCCACAGGCTTCTTGCATCTTTGCAACACAAACCCATCATTAAGGACTGGAATTGTAATATACAATTGGCAAGTACGCTAAAGCTTTGATTTTATCAGGGCCTTAATCACAAAGAAAACTTACACCATAATAGAAACAGTTCCATTACCATAACCAAGACACAACGCAATCTGACAGAATTCTGTAACTTGTGTACTAACTAAAAATACTCTGCATCAGCACATAACACCTGCCCTCTGTAAACTGCCCTGGTGAAATCTAGAGTGGACTTTAAGGTTCAGTTCAGTTCTTTCAGGCTGTCAGTGTGGGGTTTTTAAGACCAGGGATATATCCGGTTGCTCTTCTCTGGACTGATTCCAGACTAGCAGTAATATTTTGTATCACAAATCCAATTGCATTATTAGTAATACTTTTTTAAATGTGTATTTAGGCCTATAATAATTGCTCCTATCATTAAAATTTGAAAGTTGATCATTAATATGCACTTCTGTCTTTCATCTCCATAACAACCATGGCGCAGCTGCAGGACAAACATCACAGAAACTAGCACAGTCCAATGCATGCAATTTTTTGGCTTGACATCCATCAGCTGCCACCACTACTGAAGCTAGTTCAGTGCCTCTTCTTCAGAAAAATATTATTTTGATTGGAAAAAATAAACACATGAAAATCTTTGGAAAGAACTGGATCTGAAAGCAGATTTCTGCACTTACATGACCAAGTGAAATGCCTATAATATAAAAATTGTAGGTGCTTAGGTGATTAAAATCTTTACCCGAAGATTGACCATCACACACTGGACACTACTCCTACTGTATATCCCCAGACAGGACTTTTTGTAGTTTCTTCCAAAGCTGTCATAAGTTAATGCTTAACCCAGTGGTATAAAATCAAGATACCTATTAAAAAGAATGGTCTGTTCCTTGCACAATCCCAAAAAAGAAGAAACCCATTTTCTGCCCTTTGTCATATAGCAGACAGGAGAGGCAACATTTCACCAAGCTGAGAAAAATTGCAATTGCACCGTAATTAAGAGTTTGGCAACAAATAACAACATCTGCATTCCCTTCTGTTTTGGAGTTCTTAGCCTGAGCCTGTTTTTTATAAATATTTTGCATTCCAAAGGGACCGTCTCGTTCTGTGAGCAGTTTCGTTTGCTGCCTCCGTCGTTGCCCAGTCCTTTCGAGATGGCTTGGCCGAATGTTGCTAGTTCAAGGTTTTCCTGCGCGGAAAACAGGGAGGTACAAAGCACAGAGCTTCGAGACCTGAGCCGGCTGTCCCGCTCTCCTACAGCTTGCACAAAACAAAACTCAGCCAGGGATTATTTTGAGCGCAAATGAGTTCCATTTGACTCATCACCGCTACTTCCCTATTCAGCGCTCATCCTCTGATCTGCAGCAAACTTAAGAAGAAAAACAAACAACATTTAAAAACGTATTGGCTGTTGACGGTGCAATCGAACTACAGGAATCACTTACCGACTCAGGAAACCTCGAACAGCAATATCAGCTGCTAAAGGCTATGCGCTGCTTTGGATATATGATTCAATGTAGCATTATTTCTCCCTCACAGCACGAGCTTCCTCAAACTCCTGGCCAGGTCTCGTTTAAAAATCTCTCAGTCCGTGACGTGAGCGCTGAAACCGTGCCAGGGTCTTTTGGCTGTATAACATTTGTCGGGGCACAACTACGGGGTTATATTTAATCCTATCACAGTTTATAAATAAAATCAACACGCAAAAAGGTGTTGCCAGTAACTTTCTACAGGAAGTCAACTCTGAAAACCAAGTTCAAGATTAAACTAAAGCGGATTTAACAACAATGCTGCCCGCAGATGGGTAAATCTATCCATCAAATCCCACATGGCAGTGGCGTCTTTGCACATCAGCTGAAATAAGAAGCAACAAACATCTTATCCCTAGAAGGCTGTCAAGAACCGTACATTTCACACTGAGAAAAAAAAGGGATTTCCTTTCATACAGAAGGCAAATAGGTGGGATACAGGGAGTGTGTACAACAGTCCTTTGGGCTTTTGATTTGTCTGCAATGCTTCAACCAGTGCAGCAATGCAAATATTTCAAACACATTTTAACTCATACACTCAGACAAATGATTGTTGTTTCATTCCAGGCCTGAATTTTGCAGCCACGCCTTGGAAGACTTAAGCAGGTAGCTGCATGTTAGACTTTTGTACAGCCACAAATATTTTGTAGGTCTACAGCCTGTCATGGGACGCTGTAGTGTATTCAGCAATTATCTTCACAAGTATGTACTTTAATAAATCTTTAGTCTGCTATACCCTGCACTTCACTTCAGCACCTGGATACCCAACTAAGATGCATGACAGACATTCTATAGAGAAAAGATTCTGTTTTCAAGCTCTGAAAGCCTTAAGCAGGCTCTGAATGAAATAGTCAACCTGATCTTTGAAAACGTGCTCAGTGGGCTCCTTTCAAAAGCTGGGAGATACTTATTACAAGGTGGCAGCGCGGTGATGCAGTGGTTAAAACTGCCTCCTCGCAGTGCTGGAGCCCTGGGCTCCAGGCCTGAGCTGCCGTGTGGAGTTTGTGTGTTGTCCCTGTGTCCGTGTGCGTTTCCTCTAGGTGGTCTGATTTCCTTGCAGTGTACAAAGGTGTACGGGTAGCTTATCTGGCTTCCCGAAAAAACTGACCCTAGTGGGAATTTTTACGTGTCTGTGTTTGTATCTGTGTGTACCCTGCGATGGACTGGTGTCCTGTCTAGAGTGTACTCTGCCTTGCACTCATTTCTTGCTGGGATAGGCTCTAGTTACTCTAGTTACCCTGAACTGAAGCAAAACTGGGCAGCAATGCTTCTTTGACAATCAGCAGTTTCTCTCAGTCCCAACTGTACCCACTTCAAAAACTACCAGACAAAAGCAGACTGAATGAAAACAATCACATCTGTACTGTATCTGTTGCTTGATACCCATCTTTTTGTTGCAACAGCATGAAACTCTGTATATCAATATGAGATTTAGAAAATACATTTGATACAAAAAAGTAGCAATCAAATCTAGCTTTTGATAAGAAAAATAAAACCTTTTCTTTAAAAAAGGGAAAGTAGACAGCAAGCAATAAATTCCAGAAAGTGATCTACAAGATCCTCCCTTCTAATGTATCCCCGGAACATGGAGTACAGCCGATCCAACTATAAAGGGTCAGTTTGTTCTCATAATACAAAAGTATTTCTGGTACGAAAGCAGAGAATGCAAGATCAAAATAAACTGGAGCCTACATCATTTTGGAGGCATTTTGGGGCATTTAAAGGGAATATCTCACCTCAAATGAAATAGAAGCTACTGTACGACTATGTCCTTCAGAATCTTTTCCTGTGTTAACAGCCTGTGTGGCCTGAATGCCACCAGTGTCAGAGGACAATCTGTTGTTTTTTCCATTGAAATCCCCCTTTCCCCCACAAAACCACAATGATTTTGATACAAAGTTAGAGAAGGGGATTTCTATAACATTGTAGGTCATGTAGCAATGATCGCCTTTGTTTCAGTTCCACATTCTCTTCCGTAACTATGAAAATCACACAAAAGCCTGTTTTTACGGAAGAGGGTATGTAACGAGGAATCAAACTTGAAAAGAGATAATTTTCCTCGGTGGTAGGATCACGAGATTGCTTGTGGCTTGGGCAGAAATGGCCCACGTTAATGTCCTCTGTCCAAATTCTGGCCATAAACTAGTCAAGATTTCAGTGAGGAAGCACAATCACTGAGCTTCAAAGGCTAATTACAATAATATCAGTTTAGAGCAGGGGTGTCCAGTCCAGTTCCTCGAGGGTTGGAGTATCTCCGGGTTTTCAGTCCAGCCAAGCTAAAGCAGATACACCAGAAACCCCTTTCATCTTAGGGAGCAGAAGCTTGTATACTGTATGTTCTTTCCCAATAATTGGCAACTTAAAATGAACCAAACTGTTGCCCAAAAGCAGCAGTAAAGATGTTGATCCTGTATCACATTCAATTTCAAACTGCTGGCAATCAGCAAAACCGTCTTGGACAGATCATCAGAGCATGTATCCAACACAAACCCTGCGGATACAGTCCTGCTTCATAAGGAGCTAAAGGTCACTTACAGGTAAAGAAGACTGGGACTAAAGATCTCACTACAAATTCTGTAGGAAACTACTTCTTTGGGTATCACCTCAGAATCTTTAAGGATATGCACCTACTCTTTTGAAAGAATAATAAAAATGTGTAAAGTATAAACACTTGTAAGTGTGCTTTCATATCACAATAGTGCTAATTAGGGGGTATTCATACTTGGAGTTGCTCTGTAAGGTCTCTCCAGATCTGTGAGTCACCCCTAATAGAAAATATACAACCACAAAAAGGAAAGTATGCCTGTGATAGGGAGAATAATACATCGGCATCTCCGATTGCCAAAGCTGACAAGAACAAACAAGTGTTCTGGCAGACAAAGCCGCATCAGCAACAGGTTTTTTCTTGGTACTGTGTCACTCTGCCGCTTCGCATCTAAAGGTTTGGGAGCAGTATAGCTAGGTCTTCTGATGGGATTCCCAGCTGCTGTAAGGACACATTTTTAAAGGGCTCAAATAATGCGTTATTTTAGAAAACAACTTTACCTTGGCAGCCTGGTTTTGCTCGGAGCCCGAAGTCCAGATTTACATACAGGTGCTTCGCCTGCACTTCCTCTGTAAAATCACCAGCTTGTTAAGGAGGAGGGCACCCCCTTTTTCCACTGCCAGCTGGGGAACAGAGGCATCGGCTTGAGACTTTCACTTCTCTCAGCGATTCTCTGCAAGTGGGAGTTTCGCTTCCTCACAGCGTCATTCACCAATGACTGCACCCACAATACGCAACCCCCTTCATTAAACCAATACAGAAATGAATATGTTCACTGTCAAATAGGATATCCATAGATTAGAAGGCCAAATCTATTTGTTCTTACACAGTTCTTAAGTTAAAAGACATGTTTGTACTGCATTGAACCTCAAATCCCACATGTCACACAGGCACACATCCACACACACAGGCACACAGACGGACGGGGAGAGAGAAGCGTGGGGTCAGAGCGCAGGGTCAGCCATTTATACGGCCCAATGGAGTAGGATTCCTCTGCCGGCCATGGGATTCGAACTGGCAACCTTCCAGCCACAGGCACAGATCCTTAGCCACAGTGCCACCGCTCCACCCAATAAAATAATATATAAAACCAGCTGTACATTATTGATCATAGATATTTGATTGACGTGATTTGCTTTTGTCATTGAGAAATCTAGACACCAGAAGCTCAAAGTTCTTTGTTCAAACTCTGGTAAAAAAATGGCTTTTATCTTTAGTCAGATATGGGAAACCCTACTGCAGCCAAAACAAATGTGTTAATGGGCAGAAGTAACAACTTCTCTCAGGATCGCGTTTTATGGATGCAATAAGCAATTGTGAGAAGGCTAGTCTTCCAGGCAAAACACAATTCTGAACTTTGACTCATTTGCAAATCTTTGAAGATCTGTTTGTTTTAACAGGGAGGGCGGAAGTTGTGGTGGCTAATCTTTGTCGCTAACTGCAAAAGCAGAGCAGCTGATTGGCAGGATTTTCTGCCACCTTCAGTTTTCACATGACAGCACAACCATGTCTGTTTCAGAGGGAAGATGGCATGCAGGCTACCTTTCAGCATGGCTGCACAGCACACTCATTTTGTTAAGCAAACAATGCCTGATAAAAACCCATTCATACAGTTTTAACTTGGATGCTATTATTTCACCCTCAAAAGGTTATTTCCCATTTCAATCTATGATACTGCATGCAAACAGCATTCCACTGTGCTTTATAAAATGCCTCAGTATCCATGTAGACTGTCTATTCTTATTTCTATGCAAATATTCATAAGTGTGCAGTGATATACTTTATCTGTACTATTTACATTTTGGAACCGCATAACTTTTGAGCTCCTAGACACAGTATTATAATGAAACCAGTTACATCAGCACTTCAGCTGCCTTTACAGAAACAATGTCAATGACATAGCATTTGATGTTTTTTTTTAATCTTGTGCTTAAGGAGAATTAAAACAATGCAACTCATGTTCAAAGTGTGCTATGAATGGTCAAATTGTCAACCATCAATCAACCAAGAAATGGAATTTCCTCATTAGAATTATTTCATACTAGGTCATTTTGTCACTTTCCATAACACCAACATTGCAAAGAGATTGCAAAGAGAGCAACTCTCATTTTTCTGTTTACAAATGTATCTCCAATGCACTATTTTCCAATTTAATTTAAACTGTGGCAAGACAACACTAACCACTTTCACCTTATGAAACCTGAAATCTTTATGAAAGTTGTCGTCATTCAAGAGACTCAAGAGCTACATTCATGAGGCTTCGGTAATATAGGTGCATTTCCCACACTCATAAAGGAATTTTACTCACTAAATCCCCTGGTACAAAAACACTGGCCCAGGCATTTGGTACCCCAGTGCAAAGTAAACATGTTTTTAAACCAGCACGCAAATTCTAAGAACACAGACTTCCACAAATCTGCTCCTTCAGTGTTTGACAACTGGAATAAACTGAAAAGTGACCATCATTAGTGAGATGCTTTGCCTACATCTCTGTTTTATCACTACTATTACTCAATTGCAGAAGGTGGTTCATTACCAGCCTTTAAAATGCATCCTGAAAGTGTTACTTCATAAAATGCTGACTTTTTCAAAAGCACAAGGTGACATGAAAAAACACAGACCAAAGAAGGCAAAAAGATTGTGAAAAGCTGTAAAAGAGTAAAAGAATGACCTAATCCTTCTGACTGTCTTGTGATCAAATTAAAAAAAGAAGCGCAAGAAACAGAGGCTTCTTCAAAAATGAGAAGCTGGAGCCCAGAAAGCAACATGCCTTCAGCTATTTGAAACCGGCCATTTTGCACGCACCTCAAACGCGTGTTTCTATGACAGCTCTAGCAGCTCCTCTGACAGCATGATAAAGGCCTCGTGTTGTCAAGGAAGACAGGCACTTGCAACACAATGATGGCAGGGAGGGATAAGACACACAAGCTTCCTCTAGTGTCTCCTGTCACCTCTGTGAGGCGGATGCGTTTTGAAAAAGCTGTGGGTCTGAGACGCTGCCAGCCTTAGCTCAAGGCCAGAAACATCAGCACACCTTGCTGCACAGCTTTTACTTCTGTGTCGAACTCAAGTGAAAGCTGTGTTCTCGCTCTGGCTAAAAAAAACACAAAACAGTGTACTTTTCAAGGCACCACGCTCTTGCTCATCACCTTGGGCAAGCCCCATAGTTCCGGGAAAGCTGCAGAAGATGCTGACGTGACCAACCACACGGGGAAGCCCGTTCTCCAGACCTGAGAGGTCTCCTTCCAGACCTGCCTCACCCAGGGCACGCCCCACTCACACGAGCGCGCACACAACTCAGATGAACAGTGGACACGTGCTTTTAAATGAAGACGACTCCCCGCAAGCAGATATTATTAGACAGGCATGATTGGAAACCTGATCAGGACCATCAATCACATATTTTTATTGCTGGCCCAGGAGACGGGCAAGCTGATACGCGGCTATGAATCTGTGAAGAAATCCTAGCATCATGCCTTGCAGCTATTCCAGTGCATAAATTGGCATTAGCTTATCAGCATATGTAGTGGTGGACAAAATAATACCAACGCTAGGACAGACCTATTCCACTCAACTGGCCTTATTTTCATGTAAGGGAGCATCTCCTTCCAAGGTGTGCATCAGCTAATGTATCATTGTATTTGCCCAGGCTTGTTGTATTAGGCCACTATATTTTCATACCTCAAAGAGCAGGCTGCAGCTGATTTAGCCGAGATGATTGTGACACTGTCAAGAGGTGAATCATCCAGTACAAACGAGCATCACAACAGAAGGGATTGGTGGGGGAAACGAGCAAAGTCCTAAAGCCATATTAATTAAAGTTTATAAATATTAAAACAATTAATCAGCAGAATGTTTGTGCTTTCGTGGAAGAATGTAATATGTCTGCTGGGAGTGTATTATTTAGGCTGAGTGGAGAGTTTTAAAACAGCAAAGAAGAGCCAGTTCAAGGAAAATGTTAAAGCAGTAACAAATAAATAGTTTTTTTTTTACATTGGCTATTAAAGCATACAGGTGGGATGCTCCATTGCTCTCCGTCTTCAACCACTCATTCATGACTATTGCCAAGGCTGTGTTCCTGTAATGTACTGTGACCCTGTGTCTGTAGCAGGTCCAACCCAAATCCTCTGGTTTATAAAGATCAGTTATTGGAGGAGCGAACGAACGCCAATAAAAACAGACTTTTCCTGCAGACCTGGAAACCCTTCAAAGGAATCCCGACAATTACTAACAATTCTCTCTATTAAAATATTAAATTAACAGCCGACACTACAGTCGTTGGTGCCGTGCCCAATATCGACATTCCCTCCTACGATCGTCTCTGGTACCTGGTGTGTTTGCCCGAGGCAGTACAGTAATGTGCTCTTTATAGAGCCATGTACCCCCATCTCCGCCCACCTGCAGCCCAGCAATATTTTGTCAGTGGTCCCCAAGTTATGTAACGGCGTCAGCAGAAGGTGATATTTTATACGCTTTCCAGTGGCCGATCTGATACCGAGCTCTATTTTTCCTGCTGGTGCTCGTGGAGATGATACATTCAATCTCCGACAGCTCGATTCTAAAAGACTGAGTGACGGACACGAAGCGCTATTTTGTTGCGTTTCATCACGCGATTTGCCCGAAACAAATTTAATACATCACCACGACCAAACTACTACTCTGCAAAGAGCAAACATCAAATGTTGACTTTTAAAAGTTAATGCACTCCAGAAGGACTGGATAGATTACGTGCCTTAAAAAGTGAAATCCTATTAAACTGGTGTCAGGCTTCTTAATCGTGATTGCCATACCTACATATTGAAAAAAGTACAGTTAACACACATACGCATTTTGAGTTGAACACATGCATCCTGCAAAGGGTGGTTATAAAATCGAGAGCACCTGCAAATTACATTTGTATTTTGCAGAAACTCCGAATTGCGTCTACAATCATTTAAAAAGCATTTAGAAAAAGCTTCAAACAATTAAAAAGAAAATACAATCGAGTTACTCACTCAGAAACAATCAGCTGACAGAACAGTGACTCAGTAAACTACACCACTTCCGCATTCAATCGCGGTGACCTATGCACTAGCCAATCTCTTTTTGAGGGATGATTGAATTGACCAATAGACTCTCAATACCCGTTCCAGCTACGTCACGTGTCCAGACGAAGCGGCCAATGATAATTCACACCAAGATGCTTGAAAGCCTGAATGGTGCACACGCCCACGCCGCGACCAATCACAGAGCAGCAGGGAAGCCGTCGGTAGCCAATCACAGATTATGTAAACAGAGGAGGAAGACATGTGGTCATGTTTCTAGCCAATAGAAAATCACAGCGCGGCAGCTAGTCATGAAACGGGCAGGCGGGTATTATGCTGTCAGCAGACTGGAGGTTGGAAGTGTGGTTCTCGTTGCTGATGGTTGTAACTCGTTGCGAGAGTGTTATAAAATCAAAGGTATGGGAAGCTTGGAATTTTAAGATGGGAATAAAAAATTGAAGTTTCGTCCTTCCCCCAGCACATGATTGCATCCTCGGTTTTAAGAAGCATTCTTTTTTCCGCCTGATCAGTCAGAGCCAAGACAATTCCCCACTCGCCAAATGAAAGAATGAGCTGGGGGCTGTTAACCCCTGGCATGAAGACTGAACAGCCCCGGGGATAACAAAAGATGATGTCGTCCTTCTGATCGCTTGACGTGACATAATTAGAGCGTGAAACGTTTCCTCATATCATGCTTATCTAAAAGTACGACTACGTTTTAGAGATACCGTTGCATAGTGTGTCCTGTAAGAGAAATACTTGACTCTCCGAACAATATATCGACTTGTTCAATATAACAACAGGAAGTGGAGCCAATAGGAGACTATAATTTATCATAAAGAACTGTATCGTTGAATAAACAATCGTAATGTATAGAAACTGACTCAGCGGTTTCTAAACTACAGGAACCCTATAGTGTTTCATTATCATGGCAGAGATGTACAGTTCCACGCCTGAAGCAAAACAACATATTGTAACGCTTACGGCCGTCAGGTACTGTGTAAGAGCCGGCGTACCAGAGCAGGTGACGTCACCGCCCTTCCCTGTGATAGCAGGACTACAGCTACTGGGCTGTAGAGAGATCTCTCTTTAGCTCACGGGGTTGGGTCGCTGCAGAGAGACGCGGAAGTCCCGGGTTCGAGCCACCTATACTTTGGGCCGACCTGATGCGGCAAGGGCGCCCGCCTGAGCCCCCGTTGCGTTACATTGGTGTCAGAAGCGGGGTGGGATAGCCCTTCGCCGGGGACGGCGATTTAAGCGGGGGAGAGTGTAACGCTTACGGCCGTCAGGTACTGTGTAAGAGCCGGCGTACCAGAGCAGGTGACGTCACCGCCCTTCCCTATGATAGCAGGACTACAGCTACTGGGCTGGATAGAGATCTCTCTTTAGCTCACGGGGCTAGGTCGCTGCAGAGAGACGCGGAAGTCCCGGGTTCGAGCCCCGGACAGTGTGGGGCCGACCTGATGCGGCAAGGGCGCCCGCCTGAGCCCCCGTTGCGTTACAATATATAAAAGCCTCTCTCTAACCCCATCCTCCAAAACTGAGGCTTTTGTAGCTTATAACCTATATAATTCAATTGAGCCAAATGACTTTCATTAAAAAAAAATACAAATATTAACAAACAGTGATTCCAGAATATGTTTTGGAATTCCGTACCTTATTTTGGGACAAGTAGAATCATGTTTGCTTTGTCATTATGGGTACCTTGTGTCATTGAAAGAGCCAAACACATATTATATGTGATGATGTCACATACTCAAACTGTTCTGTCTCACCTGTTATTCTATATTTCAGGGAACCCTTTAACCTTGTGACTGTCTTGTGATACACCACAGTTAAGGTATGTGACCTGGTTGTCTTGTACAATTCAAGGAAAAAGAAACTGCAAGCAAGAACTAATAGCAAACAAGTAGCTACAGAAGGTATGAAGGAGAAGGTATCTTCTTAATCATACAACAAAACATTGGGATCAAATTCTTGTAAGGTTTGTAACCAGTATTCCCCATCTGAAGCATTGCTGTTATAATTACATACATTATTAAGACCGCAATTTATCTAACCAGTGTGATCTTCTGTGTTTTGCCTCCGTATTGTACGTACTGCAATGTGTATATAGCCTGGCTAGGTCTGTGTTTACTGGCCTGTGTCCTGTAGCTAAGGGCTGGGGTTATTTTTGTCTTTAGCTTTTGCACCAGTCTTTTTGCTTCTTCACCTGCACTGATCTCAGCTGTTCTGAATTGCTGGTATAGGCTACAGTAGCATATGGTCACACATTTGGGTATTAGCTTAGAGGCCATGTCACTTAGCCCTTCACACAAGCACTTAAAAGCACAGTTGAGAGCAGTACTTTAAAAAAACAAGTCTAGCAGTCCTTCAGCCCAATTGGAGATTTAAACAGACTGTGCTGTACCTCTATCTTTTTTTCTGTCTTTCTTCACTCATTCCTTCTCAGAGGCAAGGTATTTCAAAGTGCAGACATGTGAATTAGCTCATACAGATCTAACCTGTTCCAATGTTTGTTCTGAAAGTAGTTTGATCATACCTGTACAACAGAATGAAAGCGATGAAGTAAACACAGATGTTCAAATTACCTGTTTTCTTCTAGTATTTAATTTAATAAAGACTTCCTGGTTGGAATTCTGTTCATTGAGGCCAACGTATCAGGAGATAAGTCACAAAACTACAAATAATCTGTAAAAAAATGAATGAGCCAATGGAAACCAACATTTTTACTAACCAGATGGACAGAATACATTTCAGTGACTCTTCATATGATTGTTATCTAAGCAATTCAGATACACTAAGCTATAGGAGACATTCTTTGAAAATGGTCACATGTCTCTTAACATTTCTAAAATATCACATGATCAATGGTTTTATGAGGAAGTGTTGTGTTGTGATAATTACAGGAAGTGATATCACGTATTGCAGTGTGCACAATGGGCACCATGCCCACTTATGTTTAAGAACTCTATTATGTCTCATTAAGTCTAAAGTTTCTTTCTCCTCATTTTGAAAATTAAAGCTGCTCCAGAACAGAAGGATGTTTTTCTTCCCTTTTATGTATATACATATTTATACATATACATATTTACCCAATAACCAGATGTTTTTTTTCTGTGATCCTCCTGTTCAATTTTTTATTATTGTATCATTTTTTTTCTGTTCAAGCAATAAAAGGGAAAACAGCTAAACAGTAGCTCCATCTAGAGGAAACACTGTCCAGTATACAGTGTTTGGAAAGTTGCTTTTCCAGCTGCAGATCACTTGACATTAATTAAACAGGTGTCTGTTTGTTGTGCAAAAGGTGACATGTCATGAGTGTTGATTGGCCAGGATACTACCTATGTAAAGTCAGTGAGTCTTTCTGACCCTACAAATTGGACTGCATCACTCTTGATTTTTCCGGAATCTAGTTTTTTCATGGATGGACACGGCTCAGAACTCCTGAGGCAGTGGCTTCTAGTGCTGAATGAGAAACACAGATGAGGCTGGTGTGTCCAGCGGTTTAGGAGAAAAGTTTTATTCCCAGTCTGGGCTGTGGGTCTGCCACTGACTCACAGAGTGATTCTCTTGGTAAGCTGTTTGTAACCTCCTTGTGCTTAGAGCTACATACAACACAAAAAAATCAAAGTCCTTTTATAAGTGACTATTCACCTGTAGCTGTTAATGCAAAGGTCACTTCTTATAACAGTTTTTCTAATTCACTTAAGATAGATGTATAAATGTTACATGGTTAATTATTGTTCTAGAGAATCTTGCGACCTACTGACTCCAATTCTCAATTCTTTGTTTTCTTTTTTTTTCTTGTTTTGTACCTTGATCCTTCTGTGTGGGGAAACATACACTTTTTAAAAATCGCACATTGAACAATGATGCAGGATACGGCAGGTAAGATTGTTAAAGCTGTGCTACTTTTCCCAACTGCCATGTAACATTTAACAAAACCTTGTGTCTTATTCCAGAGCATGTGGCTATGAACTGCACAGTGCTGAGCTCCCATTTCCCATCATACGGTGTATCTTTCAAAAGAATCGGAATTAGGCTGTTATATAGAGCATCTCCAGGAGCAGGCAGCATGAAAGGCTAAAAAGGAGTTTTAATTATAGGATTTGCATTCCCAGCCCTTTTTTCCACTATGAGTAAGCCCACACAGGAATAATTGAGCTACAGTACTCATCTGCAGAAAGACAATGAGGTTGCAATAAGTGATTAGTCACCAGTGACAAAGAATCAGAACAAGTTGCTAACTTCAAAGAATTCGCCTTTAGGACAGGTGATAGAGAACTGTAAATTGCACATCAGTGCAATTTGAAATCATAGCTAGTTGAACCATCACAATTAAAATTGTGATGGTATTATCACTTGAAAGGAAAGAAAAGTGAGGATCACATGCAAGATTAAATATTTATCATGGGCATCAAAAGTTCAAAATTATTAACATATGCTCATTGTATATCCTAGAAATTCATGTTACATAATGCAATAACATAAGGACTCATTTACATGGTGCAAGTCAAAAGGATTACGTAACTACCCTCCAGGACGATGTGAACGTGCATTATGGCACTGACAAAAGATTGCAAATTGAAATGTATGTGTTGCAATGGTATATCAACGAGCAGCCTACAGTATGTCTCTGTAAGTGTCCTCTGTGGCTTGCTCACTAAAGTGTTATCAAATTGAGTTCCCTCCTCAGAAGCAGGCACTATGGCTCTCCAGGACTGTAGCCACATCCAAGCGCAGATCCTATCATTACTACAGGAGTTCAGAGACGTTTTCCTTTCCTAGACGTTGATTGCTCAATGGCCCAGGTCACTCAGTATGTTATGTGTAGGGATGAGGGGCTCTGGGGAGGATTTACAGATCTCCTGCTGCAGGCCTGCCAGACTCACTCCAGCAGAGGGAAGCAGGAGAATACTGTTTCACACATCACACACCTGACTCCCTGGAGCAGGGGCTTTAAAAAAGAGCAAAATGAGCTAAAACCCCACCATTCTGCATTTGAAAGTTCTTGTCTGAGCAGGCGGTACTGTAACAGTGCTCAAGATAGCGGCACTGTGTAATCTGTCGCGTACCATTTTGTATACATTCAAATTAAGATCCTTTTTTTCTTTTGCAAATATCTTTTAGCAGTTTTGGAAAAGCGCCAACCCGTGTTTCACGGTTCCCCGGGAAATTGCATTGGAAGATCAGTCTTCTAGAGAGTTTCCGCCGCTAGCATGGAGAAGGTCAATAACTGTGAGATCACGTCTGATACCATGTTACCACTGGACAAACACGGCTTGGAGAGGACACCCAGAGCTGTCAAGATGAGGCGAGAGGGGGTGTCTTCACAGGGACCAATCACCTGTGTCCACCCACTCTACTTATCTCACAGCACACAGGGCAGCCGGGCTCTTGACTGTCTCTAAGGCCACTTTCGTTCACCACGAAGCAAAAATGGTGAGTGTGACCATTTTTATTTCACTTTATAATGTCACTACACTTTTCTTTCCTCCTCTAGTATTTTCCACCAGTTGTAAAAGTAAAATAGCGTTTCAGAACAATGTTTTCATGAGTTTCCTCAGAACTTTTAAAACAACCAGATTGGAATCCGAGACACTGGTATGCCAGCTACTATTTTTCTTACCCCAAAAAGTGTCAAGTATCTTGACTCAAAAAGGATGATAAATTAGGCTCAGATTGAATGGTTAAGGGCTGAGGGTATTAAAAGCTATAAAATGAGTTTAAGCAGTCAGTTGTCTAAATACAGTTATTAATGTCTGTGTTCAGATATGTCCACATTGTAGCCAGCAGTCCATAATATCTGAGAAGGTTCCTGCAGCTGTTTTAAATACAAATCAGATCTTGAACTTGAACAAAATACGGACAAATATTGACCACTTCACTCTGTTAAACAGTAAGTGGTTTTATCACAATATGAACTACTTTGCAAATGATTGCTATTCCACTACATTGTCTTAAAAATAGAAAACAAAATTGGAAGCTTCTGGTTTTGCACTAAAATAATAAGAAAAATACTTTCCAATGTCCCGATCCTGTGTTTAAAAAGATGATTATAAACATGGTTTTCACAGCACATGAACTTTAGATCTGGAAGGGGAAATTTTACAGTTTTATTTTAAAGATATTATAGCAAATTAAACTTTTTACCTAAACAGAACATTAATTTGATCACTCTCACATGTTCTCATTTAACATAATCTCCAGCAGCCTTAATGTTGGGAGGTGGCTTTCACTTAATCAAATAGATAGGCTCTCTGAGTGGCAGTAGGGGGTTTAATTGAGAAGCACAGGACAGACTTCCATCACCTTCCCTGGCAGTAACAGCTGTCAGAAAAATTCAATTGAGAATTAGTGCACCAGGTGGAACCAGTAATGCAATCTCATGCCATTTCCCATTCCAGCGTTTGCTACAACCAGAGGCCTAGTCTGTTATTCTTTTGGGAATCCCTATATTCTGTGCACTCAGGGTATATTGACATACCTTTGTATTCTCTTGCACAACTCTGAGCAATTAAACAGCACCAGCACTACTTCTTAAACATAAGTGATTTACTGTGAATACCGTTTCTTTCTCTCCATTATTTTTCAGACCTCCTACACTGACAAAGGAGAAAAGGTAGGTTATTATCTGAGAGCTGCATTGCTGTATTTTTTCACAGAGTAAAGGTGCTGTGGTTATGTGTACTTGCACACCAAAAAAAGAGGTCCTGTTTAAAAAAAAAACAGCAAACACTTTTCCCAGCAAACACTCACTGTCCAAAAATATTTCATCTTAATGCTCTAAACGTAAGTATATAACAATATACAATATAACACACATCCTATACACATCCAAGTTGTCACAGTTTGGGGTTTATTTCCAGACTTGTTCTATGCAACATCTTTACTCTTATATCTGGAAGAGCTCATAGTTACATTCATGGCTTCTTGTCCTAAGATGGAAATACATTTTTGTCATCAAGTACCTTATAACCAGTAACAGGGTGTTTGTGTCATTTCTGTGTTTTAGCCAGAGAGAGGGCGATTTGTGAAATTCCATCACGTCACCTTCTGGGTGGGAAATGCAAAACAGGTAAGCTGAATTTGTTGCATTACTGAATGGAAAGTACAGTAATCGAGGATCTCTGAAACTGCCCACACATGGAGAAAATACAATACTTGCTGTAGTATCATCCCCGGTAAATTCCCCTGAAAGGACTGTTGTCCAAAGAAATATGTGAAAGAAAGTTTTCTCGGTTCATTCTTTAGCCAAACGGGAGACATTTAGTCAACTTACATTTTTAATAATTAACTCTGCTTCATCTAGAATTTTCCTCAGATTCCAATCAGTGTAATGGCAAGCTATACTGATGTTACAGGGGCTTCAGCTGATGAATGTGTGTCTCTTAACTTTTTTTTATCAAACCGAGTTCATTCCCCTTTTGAATATTGACATTTGCAATGTGCTTTCGGGCAGGCTATTCATGAACAACATTAAAGCCACCGCTTAAAAGTTCAGGTGATCTTCTTATAAAAAACAAGTCAGCTCACTTTGTTCTGCTAATCTTGTGATTGTAACTAGGAACAGCAGTTAATCCAATCAACTCTTAAAAAAATCAACCATCAAATGCACTAGAAATTATCTGGATCATGAAATACTTTTGTTTGCTTACTAAACATGAGGTAGAACGAAGTGAAGGTGGAAATACCTGATCACTTAGTAGTTATGAATGAGGTTGCACTTTATATTTAGATAGTGTCATGTAGATGCACAGCTATCCAGGAGAAATAAAAAAATCCACTGGAAAAAGAAGATTACCACATTAAGCATCAGAAACTGAATTTCCTAGCCTTTAGGAATAGATCATGCCAAGGAGAAGAAATTAAAAACCTGAACCAGGAAGAATTCACTATGAGCGCAAGTCTAACTCTAATGTCCCTTGTTGGTGCTTGTTTGTCTCCTTACAGGCTGCAACATTTTACTGTGACAAAATGGGCTTTGAGCCTCTAGCCTACAAAGGTCTGGAAACGGGGAGCAGAGAGGTGGTGTCACACGTCATCAGACAGGATAAGGTCTGAAACACGGACAATCTTAAACTTTTCAAAAACAAATCATTCAGATTTCCCAACCCAGGCACTAACACTCATTTTTCATGAGTAGTAACAGCATGTTTCTGTCTTCTTTCAGATAATGTTTGTGTTCCAGTCTGCGCTGAACCCTGGAAATAAGGGTAAGCTTTAATGTGAAATTCCAACACTGTACCTGAAACACTGAAAGACATGCCTCACTGCCTCAGCGTGGGCCACTTCAATAGCAAAACTCTTTTTAGCCAGGTTTTGTATTAAAAACAAACAAGGAAAGCCTTTGATCATCTATTAGAAAAGGATAAGCTTTGTGGTTCACCAGTTTTGTTTTGTTTGTCTGTGCAAAAGTGCCAAACCCAATAAATTGTTTAGATAAATGATTTTAGAAAAAACTATTAGAAATATACACCTCTGAAATCCTCACTACTTATGGCCTATGCTACATGATGTTAAGAACTGTCCCTCACATTGCTTTGCATGTACAATGTGAAACAAAGGAACTCTCAGCTCTTCATCTACCTCCCACATAACAGTGACGTGTTCCAGATGTTATGTTTTATTTCCGTTCCCAAATGTCACCTTTTCTCCTCAGAAATCGGGGAGCATCTCGTGAAGCATGGGGATGGCGTGAAGGATGTTGCTTTCCAAGTGGAAGACTGTGACTTCCTGTTGAAGGTAACTGTCCAAGACTAACCAAGACTAACCCAGGGACTGGACCACTCTGTTGGGAGTGCAAAAGTGAGCCCCGAGGCATAGAGGTTGCAGGTTTGAGTGGAGGCCGTGTTTTTAGCTGACTGGGGTGCCCCTGGGCAGTTGGACGCAAATGACCAAAGACTGATAGGTCTAGATGAGTTGGTGCTCTAGTCTGAAAACTCAAAGTTCATTCAAAAACATTTTTCTCCAGAGCAGATTGCCTTAACTGTAAAAAGTCCTGCATAAAAAAGTGACGGTCATTAATCTACTGTTTTTTTTGCCAGTTCATCAAAAGTTCTTCTAAAACCCTTTTGATGGACTAGGGGATAAAAATGAATCGTTGGTTGTCAGCCAACCAAGCATAGAGCCTTAATTCTTAACTTTATACTTTAGCTACCAGCAGGAGAATTTAAAGGCTGTCAAACAGTAGAGTTTTCTTGCTGTTCATTTGGCTCTGTACGACCCAAATTTCTAAAAATACGTACACCAGGTTAAAGCTGTAAATACAACAGAAGTGGTGTTGTTTTCTAATTTTCAAGAGTGCACCAATATTAGAAAAAGTGGCACAACTTTGGCCTAGAAGCAATGAGACTTGAAGTGTGTCAAAAAAGTCATCTGAACTCTATCCCTGACTGTGCTACGTGACGGATGTTTTAAGCTGTGCGGTATGTACAGTACCCACCACTGCTACAGCAGACTGAAGATAAGCAGTACATACCTTTGCCTTTTGCTGGGTTCTGGGGAGCCCAAGCAGCAGGCAAAATAAACAATGGGCTGCTTCCATTTCACTTGTTTTAGTTATACTTTAACCAGGAGTGCAACAGGAGGGCTTTCTTTCCCTGAAAGATGCCATCTAAGATAAAGTGCCACTTTGTTTACCATGAACTCAATGCCAATTTCAGCAGACTCACTGTTCAAATCCACCTCTGTGAAGGAGCTGTGAAGAAATCAGGGTGCCAACAGGTAGGGGTAGTGGCGGTGCTCTACCCATGATAGGATAATGCCTGCTAGAGGGCGCTCTAACCATTCATTGGTGTGGTAAAGTGAAGAAGTCTGACTATATTGACACTGCCACACCTAAATACCAGCCTACAGGAGAAACCACCAGATGTGTTTGTATTGATGCTTTCAATGCTTGGTGTTTGGTCCCTGTTGTATGATCTCTAAAGCTGCAAAGGCATTTATTAGCTTGCATTCATTTGTTTCTGTTCTGAGATAATTCAAGACTGATTAATACTAAAGAATCTTCATCGCATATTGCAAAGCTTTGAATAGCAGCTCATTTTAACATTTATTACAGCCGTTTTTCAATAAATACTGAGTTTAATTGTATTAAAAAGAATGATTAAAAATATCTCCAGCTTTAGGTCACTGGTGAAATAAATTCTGAAAATGTTTCTACATGTGATCCACATGTTGAGGTGAGGCACATGTAATAGAAGGTAATGAATCAACTTAAACTAAAAGGGACAGACTTGTATGAATCTGTTAATAAAAATCCACAAAAGCCTTAAGCTTTGAACTTTTGGCTTGGTGACACAACACAATGCCAAAGTCAAAGAATCATGCTTGTCGCTAAAAACAGCCTAAGAGGGTTGATAAATTGAAAGTGACTTATGTGTCCTTTTCTGTAGAAAACCTTCAAGCTTGAGCAAAAGCACATCTATTAGTGTTATTGCTGGGAGAATGTTGTATTCTGTGCCGCAGCAGGAACTGCTGGTGCAGAAAAAAATCACTATTAACTCTTTCCATTCACTGGCCTAATAGAGAACACAGCACACAGTATCTGTCAGTTCACTAGGAGAGCTCAGGTCTTTCAAGCTGTGACGCTGCAGGCTGTACAGTCATTTAAAAATTCTCCTGATGATCTGGAAAATTGAAAAGTACTGCACAAGTGTCTATTTTGGAATGTATGGCACTGAAAGTTAATATTTCATATCTTCTTAAACGAAAACATTACGTCAAATAATAAAATCAGGAACCATATTAGTGAGAAGCACAGAACACTGCCATCTCTGAGGAATATAGCCAACTGTGTCACACTGTGAGTTGTGGTCCCAGCCTCAGTCCCTTAATAGTGTGGTCAGTTAGGCATTCCTTTGAGCCTGTTCCGAGTCGAATCTCAACATCTTTCCACAGAAAGCCAGAGAAAGGGGGGCGGTGGTTGTTAAGGAGCCTTGGATTGAGCAGGACGAAAATGGAAGAGTGAAGTTTGCTGTCGTACAAACCGTGAGTCTGGGTTTTACAAAAATGCAATGCTTACTGTCTTATTGCATATAGTACATTTAAGTCCCTTTTTGTGCCCTTGGCACACCTACTTATTCATCTCTATTGCAAAGTACAATCCACACCGGAAAACTACAACTGAGAATGTCACCATTTAACTGCAACTGAAACTGGAAGCAAACTGGAAGCAAATAAATATTGAAAAGGGTTGCAAAATAATTGCTTTTTCTCAGCATTCTTAAATCACTAAATCATTTCTGGTTGAAAAACAAAATAATCTGCATTTTTCCCCCCAGTATGGAGACACAACACACACATTTGTGGAGTACCTTGGGCCTTACAAAGGCCTGTTTCTGCCCGGGTACAAGGAGCCCATCTTCAGAGACCCCCTGCTGCCTCAGCTGTAAGGACTCCATTTTCTTCTTTAACAGATTTACCTTTTAATGAAATTGAATAACTTAAATTTAGAATGCAATAACCACTACTATGGAAATAGACTGCCACTGCTTTTCATAAGCACAAGCCAACAGTCACGTCAGATTAGCAAAGGTTCCAACAGCGAATGTGTATGTTATCTGTTGGTAATCCATACTTTCCATCCAGCCCGCAGGATGAAACTGCCTCTCAATACAGTATTTCCTTCAGTCCGACAGAATCTTGCAGGAGTTCGATTGCTATAAATCTTCTAGATCAGTGGAAACGCTGCAAACTTCTCTGACATTGATTCAGCTTTCTGGTTTTCTACAGAACAGTGATTAACGGCGAGGAAAATGCCTTCTCTCTCAAACACACACATGCACACATACAGTAAAACCTCTTTTCTCTTCCAGGCCACCAGGCTGTCTGAACTTCATAGATCACATTGTGGGAAACCAGCCAGACGATCAAATGGTTCCCATATCGGACTGGTGAGAGTCATGCAACAAAAAACTGTAAAGACCATAAGTGTGAGGAGAAATATCCCATGTTACTGGAGTTACAGATAAAAGAAAGTAGGGATCAATTTACCCCTGACCCCCAGCAGCCCAGAAAGCTGACTCCAGTGCCCTGTTATGAAGATCTTACTGGGGCCTTCAGCAACAGGCTAAGGAACAAGAAAAAACATGTCAAATGTTCTTACCAACTGTGAGAGAGGAGAAGTATATGACACCACCACCACAAATCAATTAATACACACCAACATTTTGGAAAAGATATTAGAGGGGCCAGAAGGGGGCGCTCACCCTGTGGTCTGTATGGGTCCCAGTGTCCCAGTATAGTGATGGGGACACTATACTGTAAAAAGTATAAGGTGAAAGTAAAAAAGTATAAGGTAAAAAGTAAAAACCAAGGTCCTGACTCTCTGTGGCCTTTAAAAATACCTGGGTGTTTCTCAAAAAGTGTGAGGCTGTTACCCCAGCGTCCTGGCCAAATTTCCCTCTGGTCTTTACCAATCATGGCCCCCTAATAACCCCCATCTCTGAACTGGCTTCATCCCTCTGCTCTCCTCCCCACTGAGAGCTGGTGTGTGGGGAGCATACTGGTGCACTAAGGATGCTGTCACATCATCCAGGTGGGGCTGCACACTGGTGGTGGTGGAGGGGAGTCCCCATTACCTGTAAAGCACTTTGAATGGAGTGTCCAGAATTATTACTATTAAACATAAGGAATTATTACTATCAAACATTTTGCACTTGTACCTTGAAAACTGAGACTATAAGTTTCTCTATATGCTCTGCATATCTTTTGCATTTGATTTAGCTCTGTGCAACTCCATCAACCAGAGGGTGCCCTTCTCAAGCCTTCCGCTTGACTTAACTGCTTTATTTGTAGGATGTCAAAGAAAACAGGGCTTTTCATTTTTAGACGTCGCAGTCCGTCTCTTTCCCTCATTGTGAATTTCCTTTGGTTGGGGGGTGGGTTATGTGTTCTTCCAGGTACCAGAAGTGTCTGATGTTCCACCGTTTCTGGTCGATAGACGACAAGCAGATCCATACCCAGTACAGTGCGCTGAGATCCATTGTGGTCACTAACTACGAGGAGACGATAAAGATGCCCATTAATGAGCCAGCGCATGGGAAGAAGAAGTCCCAAATTCAAGTATGTGAAACAGGGATAAGGAATGGAAGAAGTCTGGGTTCAAACTGGAACAGTTGGAAAATGAATTAAAACCTTGGAGTGTTTCAGAGCTCCCACTGGGGACAATTTTACCTTCGTTTTGCTGTGTTTCATCAGCCCAAAATCACAAAGCACTTTGCAAAATGCCGCCACGCGTGAAAGCAGCCGTGAATTTTTCATACATGACACAGTTTCCTTTGGGTGATGCCAATAAAAGCTTTTCCATCCTTCAGGAGTATGTAGACTACTATGGAGGACCAGGAGTTCAACACATCGCTCTCAACACCTCCAACATCATTCAGGCTGTGAGTTCGTGCCTCCACTTGCCAATTGAGAACGGATTCTGACATTCAATGACATTCTGGCAACCTGTTTATACAGCAGAGCATGTACAAGAGCAATCTGAGTGAAATACCTTGCTCTGGGGACAACAGCAGTGTCCCACCTACTATCTAAACCCACAACGCTCTGATCCAAAGTTCACAGAATTAAATTAACACATGAGGTTAAAAGGTCATGTTGGCCAATCTAAAAGCAAACCTGCAGTTTACCATTAAACTTGTTTCCAGTACAAGGTGGGCTGTTTTGAATTTTTAGTAAAGTTATGCAACAGGTTCAAGAGTTGCTCAGATAAAGAATTTTACTGGGTTTTCTGCTCAGATTATCAACCTGAAGGCCCGTGGGATGGAGTTCCTTTATACTCCCGACACGTACTACGACAACCTGAAAGAGAAACTGAAGACAGCTAAGATCAAAGTGAAGGAAGACCTCAATAAACTCCAGGTGGGAATGTCACACGAGGACAGGCCTTAAACAACAAACAGGCCTATGTACAGTAGGCAACTCAAATATAATTTTGCACTTTTAACTTGAAAAACTGGGACTTTATCCTAGCCAGATAAAACAAATGACACTGTTTTATTTAATCTCACCAACAAAGAAATTCCTACTGTATATACAAGTTCATCCATAATGTGAATATTTTTTCCCTCCATTTGTACTGTTGTGATGGTGAAACAAATACTCATGTTTGATTCCTTTTGAGTTTAGGAACTGAAAATCCTGGTGGACTTCGATGACAAGGGCTACCTTCTTCAGATATTCACCAAACCTGTACAGGACAGGCCAACTCTTTTCCTCGAGGTCATTCAGCGACACAATCACTTTGTAAGTGTAGCAACAGTCACAGGTCACAGTAAGATAGCTTGTGAACATGGCTGTTCAGTATCACGACAGAAGGGTCTTCTTTAATAATCACATAGCTAAGCTAGTTACAATAGATCCAAAATTTACCTTTTTGCTGAATAAATCCAGGCTACTGATGTCTGCTTAGCAGAAGAATCCAGAAATTCCAAATGTAAAGTTACTCAAAGTTTAAGTGTAACTTGTACTTCTGATTTTTGTGTCAGACATCTCAAATCTCAAGCTCATTTCTGATGATTAGTTGTTGCTATAGAGGTCAGTCAGTGGGATTGGCTGTGTTAGCACAATGAAGTGTTTACAGGAAGTTTCAGAACAGACACCAGTTAGTAGAAGACAAGTTATTAATACTTTTGTAGCTGAGAAATTTCCTACACTGTTTAAAAATTATTCTACAGGAAACGTTGACTTTCTAGAATGATTTATAACCATGTGAGACTTTTAAAACAGTCAAAAGGAAGATAACTGGATTTTACACTGAATAGAGAGGCAATATTTCATTCTGTTAGCCAAGCGTTCTTTATATTGTTCATTCCATTTGAAGCCAAATACCCTGTAGGCATAAATAGAAAACATCCATCACAGCTTGACAGACTAGTTTATCCACAGATTCCTCTCTATTCAGACCACAGAGCAAAACCAACTAACACACTGTGTGTTTCGGTTCTGCGAAATGACCAGCAGGACCAAAATCAACACCCTTTTCAAAACTGCAGAAATGATCAGTACGTAGCGTTTGAGCTTCATTGATCATTATTCATTTCGGAGCCAAACGAAGCAATGTGACATAAGGGTTTAAAATATATTAATGTTACTTTTAATTAAATAGATCGGGGCTCCCTAATTCAAGTCCTGGGGGGTCTGTGTGTCTGCATCCTTTACAGAAATATTTAAAGCACCAGCACCTGCAGAGCGAGCAGAAGTGGTTAAACTAATCCAAATAAGCCAGTAACAGCCAATTCCTGCCATTATGAGCCCAGCCTGCCAGAACCAGGACTGGAGATCCCAGTGACTGTGACTCCTTAATGTTACATCACAAATACTGTAACTGTGTTACTTAAGCTCCTTAAGTGCAGTCAAAACACAAGGAAATTGAATTTTTTTACAAGGCCCATATTCCCAATACATTTATTATGGCTCTCACAGTATAAAAACATGACTGTATCTGTAACTCTTTATCCTGCTTTTAAACCATGAGCAATTTGCCTTTCCTCAAATAGCATGATGTAAACAAAGTGAGGGGATATACACATCTTGAATAAAAGCCTAGCCAGGTGGAAGAGTTTGAAAATGCTGGTTTTCCATTTCCCTTTGATCTTTAAAGTATCCCCATCTACTTTGCAGGGTTTTGGAGCTGGGAATTTTAAATCCCTATTTGAGGCCATCGAGAAAGACCAGGATGCCCGTGGAAACTTGACTATCCTGACTCAAGACGGAGAGCCGAAGATTTTCTATTAACCTCCACACTTGGTGGCAACAACAACGCATCAGATTCTGTACATGTCCATATAGTTGCACTAGAGAGGTCATTCATTTATTATGAAAAGACGGCAACCCACTATCTAATCCCATTTTGACCGGCCAGTTGATGCAAATTTAACCAAGAAACAAGATGCCCAAAATCCCAAGTAAATCCTCTGATTCATGCCGCCGGCAAGTGGTAGTTTTTCTGTGGAGGAAGAAAACAGCGATACATTCAAAATGTCTGCTCCAGAAAGGTCTTAAAACATATCTCAGACTAGACTACTGAGGCTCTGTGCAGGACCGAGCCCACTCCCCATGTAGATGAATTAGCAACAGTGTGCTTATTATTATTAGGTGATATATTCTAACAAATGTAACGTGCATATCACCAAATTTGGTGTACTTACAAACGGTACTATGTGGGATTTGATCAAATTGACAATGACAGCTCTAATGCTGGGCATTTTATAACTACCTCTCTGACATATATTGTCGTCCATATGAATGTGGCCCTCATTGTTCTCTGTAGCTAGACCAAATTTTTTTGCTCCTTAGCACAAGAATTTTACAATTTTGTTAACAGGCCAACTCTCTTTATAAGAATAGTGTTCATTAACCCAAATCCCCCAAATGTATGGATTTACGTAGCACAAAAATATTTGTGAGCATCTACATTTACAACCCTGTACTTAAATAGCTGTCTAAAGCCACTAAAAATTAAAGGAATATTATTCAAGCAACCTATTTGGCCTATTGGATTTGGAGAAAGACACTTAATCTCGGCCTGTTCTGTACAATATATGGCATAAATAGTCCAGGACCAAACTTAAATTAAATTGGTGTCTATATAAATTCTATAATCTCTGTATTCACATTGAAACTCATTTCAGACTAAAAAATAAAACAAAAACTTAGAAACTGTCTTGTTTTTTTTTAAATAAAAACAAAGTTCAGTCAAACACCAGTCAACCATTACAGGAATAATATCCCCATAGGTGAGATTAGCAATTAAGTCTTATATACTATTTTTACTGAATGCAATTTGTTTGTTTTCAAGAATAATTTGAGAATTACAACACAAAATGCATTCTTTTGCTTCCAGGCATGAGGTAAATCTACTTTCAAGACAGGATTTTCATTGTGATGGAGCACCTGATTGTTCCCAGTAAAATGTTAATTTATTTTTAAATGGTAGAATCTGAATGCCCATTTAAATTCTTGTCTTTCTGTCAGATTGCCCATCATACTGCCTACTTGTCATGATCTGGAAGTACAAGCCCTGTATCTATAACACTTTTTCCCTCAGATTTTCACAATTACCCATTCACAGTTTTCCATTCACAGTATTCCTAAAAGGGTTTTGAATTGCCTTGCTCTTCTGATTCACTATTATCCATGATGTTTTATATCCAGGTTATGCCTGGAATGTATTAGATAATGATTTTTAAATGCATTTCTGCCATAGGTCATGAAGCAGAGACTCACCAAGATGAACACTACGTTATGCTAAGTACATTAAACTTGCTTCTACAAAGAACACAAACATGGACAGAGGACTTATTTCAAAATAATTTATTTGTATATAATTGGAATGGAGCCAGGCCTTTATATGTGTGATGACACTGATCATATATATATATTTTTGTACAGAACAGAAACATTTATTTTTACAGACCTGGCAAAAAAGGATAAATATATTAGTAAATAAATATATTAGCGTCATATTACCATATTGAAATGTTCTATTATATATAAAATACAACACTTTATCTTTTTTCTTTTTCTTTACATAAAAGTATCGAAAAATATACTGACAGATCCCTTGAGTCTCTATTAGGATCACGTTCTATTACAAAAAGGCAGTTTCAGCACATTCTACATTTAAAAGGTTAAAAAAATTTAAAGGGCAAAATATTCTTGCTAGAGTATTTCAGCTAAAATAAACAGCTCAGTGACAGTTGCATAGTGGTTTAATTGTGACATTTTCTTGATTTAGCTTTGAATTCGATTTAAAAAGTGCAGAATGAGAATTACTGCTTGTCTATTGAGGAATTGGTTATTTTATTAAAAAATAAGGCAATAGAAATCTTTGTTTAGTATATATGCAACTATTGATCCCTTACATGATTCAATGCTAAACTGAAAGGGCATTAATCACAAAGATTTTTGGGGAGTTCCCAGGATTCTGTCAGGCAGCAACAGAATTGCTTTTGTAATGATACCTGATTGCCGGACTACACGTACTGTAGAATTGGCTAAGTGCTATTATCACTTCATCTTCAGGACACTGGGGCTTTTTGCTGTCCTCCTGTCTGAGAGAACACTTCCACTTTTCCATAAAGGCAAAAAACAAACAGAAAAGTCCTTATTCACATTCTCGCTGTGGTTCCGTTCAGGCGGTACTTTTAGGGAAAGTTCTAGACATTTCACTACCTGCTCTGCAATCCACGCAAGGTCGAGCTTGGAAATACCACACAGGAAAAACAAATGTTTTTCAGTTTGTACTTTAAAAGCTTGCAAATGCTACAGATTTTTTTTTTCCGCGACACATTTTAAAACCCGTTAAATGCCTGATAGGTTTACCATGAGCTTCCCAACATTTTAAAAATGTTTTGGAAAGAAACAAAACCGTCCAATTAAAAATGTAACATTAATGAAAACACTGTTGTATAGGCTAGCCTACAGACCCCAGTCTCTGCTGCTTTAAAAAAAAAAACATTCTGAAACCATAATGCTAATCAACATGAACAACTAAACAGCAATATAGTTTTGTAAATTGTACAAAGTTTTCAGTCATTTTGTTTCTCTCAACAATTGACAAACAAAAGATAAAAAAAAATGAAACAGCTGCCTTTGTTGAATTGCTAACTCATACCGCAGTCCTCAGTGACATCATTCTGAGCCTCTTCACTGCCTCAGGATTCAAACAGTTGTACAGAAAAGCCATCTGAGAGAATTATGAGGTACAGAGAAGTGTGCTTTGTATAATTATTTCCTTGTTAAAGTATACAGTGACTGAAGTTAGCTAAAGGAATTCCTGCTGAACTATGGAGACAGTCCTCCATCACTCCACTAGTTCAGACTGCTTGTACTGTGAGGTAGCCTGGAGAAAGCAGGTTAGAACACCTTACTGTATACAGAAAATACTAAGAAAACAAACTGAGGTTATAAACTTTCCTTGATACCATTTTCAGACACCACCTAAAGGTGAGGGGAGAGTAAAAACATCTACTGTCATTCCATTTTGCGAATTGTCAAAATGATGACAAAAAAATAACAGGCTGGTTTCTGAGAATGCAAAGTTAGCACATTTCTCAGTGCTATCATGGAGTCATGTCTCTGCCTGAGGGGTGACAAAACTGAGGGAAACCATGAGATCAGCAAGCTCATTGCCTAATCAAATCTATTCCCAGGGTCTGAGAAACTTACAGTGCAGGTCTGTTCTCTGGGCTAGTGTGGTCCTACAGGGATAGACTTCTTATTTCCTGCTTGCTAAAGCAGTCACAGCACAAGGCATCTTCAAATCAACAAATCAACAGATCATTCACAAGTGTCTCTTGAGTTTTAATCGTCTAGGATTGTCTCCCTGAAGCAGTGAATTTGACTGATTTCACATAAAACCCTATCAAAATTATGGACTCATTTCCTATACAGTGAGAATAAGGCAATTGGCTGCATGTTAAATGAATACATTATTATAATATACTGTATAGGCTCACAAGAACCTACAGCTGTTTACTGAAGCTTATAAAGGAGAAATGTGAAATAAGCCACGTTAAAATGCAGGGTAGGCTGATTTACTGTGAGAGAAATGGAGAAAAGTATTCTGCATTTCACAGAGACTATGATCTCTAACTGCTCCTTCCTATGGCAATGGGCACAGAGAATGGGTCACTGAGGAAACTGGGAAGTGTTTTTGACTTCTTTGTTGAAGTCCTAACTGCAATATGCACAACACATCATTCCACTTTATATGGTCAATTTCCCTTGTGATTAACAGTCTCCAGGAGACCCAAGTTCCAGATGCAGAAATTTCAAGATGTTTCAACCATTTGGGAAAAAAATAAATATATGTCCAAGTAGAGGAATGGACAAAGCTCTCTTCAGGCCATGATTCACCACACTGACCCCTGGGCTGGCACATTGGGGCCACTGAGGAACAGATCCTGATGGTTGAATTGATAGCACAACACCCGCAAAGTGAGCTATCCTCCAAATATATATAATATATAAATTAAATTTCATTTTTGACATTTCATACAATAGATTCATGTAATATTTCTTAGTCTTTTGGTAAGGATGGAAAAAAACTTCTTCAAATCATTCTGCGCTTGTGCTACTTTCATATTGTACAACTTGATGAGTTGATCTCACATCATGGAGAGCGGGCATTACTCACACTGGCTTTGCTAGAGAGCTAAAATGGTCATCATTGTTGTGATTTCTCTCCTAATTCCCATAACACAATTTGTGGACTAAACATATTACTCCAATAAGGCCAATGGAAATTACCCATCAAAAAACACAGATGATCTCCAGTATATTTGGGGAACTTGGGGCAACTAGAGGACATGTATTCAATGCAATTACAGTATGGAATTATTTTGGAAGACTGTTTAACAAGTTTCTGGAATTGCTTGTCCATCAAGTCTCCTTGTAGCAGCACAATTTGGGATTATACTGTGTGCTCACACCCCGGACTCCTCTTCTGATCCTGTGAAGAGAAGATCGGAAACGTGAGAAAACCGTTTTTATTCTAAAACAACATAAGAGAGTCGGCACTGCACGGGAACAGACTGAGCCTCCTCTGTGAGTGTGGCTCTCAACAGGCGGCCCTGAAGCACTGGAGTGGCCCGATCTCACACTGTCTGCAGCACAGCACTCCAGAGACACTCAGAGCACTGTCAGGTGCCCCCGGACAATCTGAACCCATCTGATGCGCGAGCAGCTAAGGAAATGTGCAAAGGCCAGGAGCGGAGGACCTACCCTGATGGGTGTGTACATTTTGGCAGTATAAGCACATGTCCGGTGGAGCCTCGGGCCCTGACTGGAGCCGCCTGTGGGGCCTGTCCAGGGTGGTTCCTGTGGCCTGGAGCTGGGGCTCGGACTCTGCCTGCTGGAGCTGCTGCCGCCACACCACACGGGCTCCGGAGCAGCACGGCCAGTCCGCCGAGCCGGCCGAGTCCAGGATCAGGGGCACGGGCAGGAGGGGAGGCATGTCCGGGGGGCAGCAGTAGCCCGCGCCCTGCCCGTAGTGGACGTAAATGCTGCAGTCCTCCTGCGTGTCCAGGCTCTGGTGAAAGTGCACAGCCGGGCCGTCCGGGATGCCACCCTTTTTCCGGCGGTGGTGCCGACTGGGTCCGTGGTGACAGCACGGTGGCTGGGGAGCTGGGGGAGGGAGCGTGGCGGTGCTCGAGCAAGCGTCCGCTGGCAGCTCGCTATCTGGCACATCCACCCTGTGGGGGTCAGGGGCCGGTTTAGGGCACTGGCAGGGCTGGCATCGGGAAGGATCGGCCTCCGGGATCATGCCATCTGGGACAGGAGCCGCTCCGACGTTCAGTTCCTCGTCCGACCCCCTGTCTGGCCCCTGACCGCGGTCCACCTCATCGTAGTGATGGTGCCGGTGCCGGTGGTAGTGGACGTGGCTGAACACCTTCTCCTCCGGGCAGGTCCGGTTCACCATGGAGTCCAAAGACCTGGGCCTGGCCCCTACGTCCCGGCTGTCCCCCGCGCCCCTGCCCTGCCCCTGCCCCTGCCCCTGCCCCTGTCCGCAGTAGACGAAGGGGTCGTAGTCGCTGCTCAGGGAGCTGCGGAAAGTGGACCAGCTGCCGTAAACGCCCTGGAGGCTGACGTCTGTGCAGTTGAGGACGGAATCGCTGGAGGAGCCGTGGCAGGGGCCCGAGCTGGAGTCGCTGGCCGGGCCGTCCGCCAGGTAGCCACTCCGTTCTGTCCGATAGCTCCCCCCCGAGCAGCTGCCATCGTCCTGCCGGCTGGGAGCTGCGCCCCTGCCGGGGGCGGAGGGGAGGCGGGAGCTGGAGCCGCCGCGCGGAGCCGCGCAGGAGGAGCAGTAGGGAGGGGCGCAGCTGCGGGGCTGGCAGTGAGGCTCCGGGTTTGCCGGGGGCCGGCAGATGGTGCTAGTCCTGTGATAGCGGCCCAGAAGGCCCTCGTTCCGGTGATAGCTGCATCTGCCTGTGCCCGCCCCCAGATGTCTGCTGGGCACGCAGCGGATGGCTCTGGGGTCCAGGGAGGGGGAGATGCCGTAGTGCCCCAGCTGCCCGGCGGGGGGCCGGGGGTAATGGTGCACAGGGATGGCGATAGGGTGCTGGTGGAGAGGGGGGTGCCGGGGGTAGTGATGGAGAAGCAGGACCCTCTGGTTGTGCTCCATGTTCTGCTGGTGCCTGCTGGGATGCGCTGACTGAGGGATGCCATCAGTTTCTAAGGAAGAGATGAAAAGAATTACACTGTAATGCCAACATGCTTATTACCTTGCCGCTAGTTTTCACCCACCTTTAATTAACCCATTTAATTAACTGTCTCGCAGTAATTGCTCCCGACTCCCAAATTCATGCTACAGTGTCTTACATCTAGATCTTTACATGCTTGTCAGCTGATAGATAATCAGCGCTTCTGCACGCATACTGACTAACTGACACAGGTCACAGCGCTCGACTGTCCTCGGGACGTTACCCATGATGTTGTGCACGCAGAGGGGACAGGTGCGATGCTGCAGCAGCCAGGGGTCCACACACTCCTTGTGGAATTCGTGAGAACAAGAAATAATTCGCAAGTCCTGGGAAAAGCACGAGCAAAGAATGTTTATTCTTTCATACGGCGGTTTTTCAGCCAAAGGCCTTTACAGGTGTCGCTGTTACAAGTAAATACTGTTTCCTTCTTTATATCTATAAAATAAATGGTGTAATTGGGGTGGAAGAGGTTGTTTAGGAGAGGTACATGCTTTTGTGCTTGGGGGGGAGGGAAAGGTGATGGGGTCACCTTGTGGTATTTTAGAGAACCCCCTCCGGAAATCCAAATTGTCACAGGGTGAGCATCTACGTGGGATCTCCTGATGATGCATCTTTGGCCAGGCCAGCTTTGTTGAACAGGCTGCTCCATTTATGTTTGTTATCGAAATATTTTCTAGTGATCTGCTAATGTGCAGGGTTCCCTGCCAGCCCAGGTACCTGCCCATCCAGGAACTCCTCCAGACAGATAGCGCACACAGGAGTGGAGGTGCTGCTGCTGCCCGAGTCCCTGCCTCCTCGGGTCCTCTGGTTCCTCGAGCGGCCCTGAGAATTGTACGTCCGCGTGCCCAATCGGTTGATGGCACGGACTGTCTGCTGGTGAATGGAATCCTGGGTAGGATAACAAGAAAAACCCAAGGGTGGTGAGGCCTGCCCTTCATCCCCGCCAACACATAGAAAATTTAGTATGAATCTCCCCCAAATCTTAGTACGAATTTGAAGTCATCAAGTTCTACTGAATGTAACTCGTAAACGTATCCCCTCTCAGACACTCGTGAGAAATGCACACCATTTGTCAGGTAACTCAAAGGTAAAGGTGCAAAACATATTCATGATATCACATATTGATTATATAAGGGACTAATGCATCAGGCGCCATAAAACTCCATGATGCCATTCAATATGAATGCACTAATTGAGCAACTTGGGGATGGTTTTTCCATCAGCGGAAGATTTTGATTTTTCAGCAGGAGTTTCTGTTGCTGCCAACTGTGCCAGGAAGTGACACTGCAACGTTTAAGGCAATACTTCACTTTCCCTCCTGCAGCGCCACAAAGCCGGCTCTTAGCTCACCCACCTGGTTCCTGTTCTGTTTGCACTTGAATCGGAAAGCGAAGATGATGATGATGGCTAGCATGGCCAGGACCACAGTGAGCAGGATTCCAACATCGTAGTGAGGCTGCAGTGAAGATAACAATCTATTTCAGTAGAAAGCTGGAGACGTTTTCCACACCAGTAATTGAAAACTCCAGGTTTGGGGAATTTTCATTTGTAGTACCTGTACTTATTTGGATATTAATGCATGAGATCTCTTACCTAACACATGTCAAAATGTTCAACAAAGTCATCTATATTCAGGTATACAGTAATATGGAAAGATTACTTCTTTGTAATCCAGTGAAAATAGTATAAAGTAACTTCCTATATCATTTTATCATTCTCTTCCATAAAGATTTAACAGTGTCCTAAACAGAAGGACACCGTGTACAGTGCATCTGCCTGACAGTATAAAATGTTTTGCATTAATGTGACAGAAGCTTTCATTGTTTATTTGAAAAAAGTAAGTCTTAAATCTTGAGTGTGCATTAAAATGCAAAAGATTCTATTACAATAAAGAGTGGATAATGTAATGCAAAACATAATGTTTTTGTTTCTGTAGATTTTCTCCAAGATATAAAATGTACTGGTGTCATAGCGGCTGGAATCTGCTTGCTTGCCACTGTTAGGAACTGTCTTTCCAAAAGCTCTTTTTGTTGATAAGTAGTTGAAACCTTTCCCAGGAAATAATACAACTACAGACAATGAGCTGAATGTTTAAGGAACGCTCTCTGAGCTCAACTTAGACTTCCGAATGTAAACAGTTCATTCCTCAAAACAACCTCTCCTTTTGATGAAAAAAATCAACTGCCAACTGTTTGAATCCAGCCTAAAAGGGTCTGAGGGTACTGCTGATATTTTGCAGTTGGTCATGCTGCACAAAAGAAGAATGAAGTATCTGTCCACACAGTAACTTAACGGTGACATAGCACACAGAGGAACGCTATACTGTTCACCAGTTGTGCTGTTATATTTGCCTTATCCTTGAGTGAACAGTTTAAATCAAAAGCAAAAGAACTGTTTCTACACTCTTGTCCAAAGCATAACACTGCAGACATGACCATGACATGACCCCAGACAGACAAGTTTCCCAGCATGAAAAAGACAAAAACTCCATCAAACCAGCGTGAACAGGGATGACACTAGCTGTGATGGCCTTGCGGTACAAGTACAGCAAGAAATGCAGAACAGGCATCACTTCATTGACTCAGCTACTGGATCTGGTCTTCTCATACCCACCCATTTGTTTGGCTCGATCTTGACCTCAATCTGAACCATGGCCTCCTCGTTCCTGTTGACCAGGCCCATCAGGACCTCGGCGTCTCTGGCCTGGACAAGCACCACGGGACGAGGCAGGCCCCTGGGGTCACGCAGCTGGGCACGGTCAAGCACACACAGACAGGGCGACGGTCAGTTCTCAACTGGTGGACAGCTTGCACAAACCTACTTCACCGTAAAAGTGGGGGCAAAACCAGTTTAGTCCGATGAAGCTCAAGAGAAAATGAACTTTGTGCTTCCTTTTACACAAATGGTTGCGTAGACTGGATGAAGTCGCCCAGCCATGTTGCTGAAGCTGATGCCCTGGGTTTTTTCAAGAAAAGGCTGGAAACATCCATCTGTTTCCAAACTGCTTTTTCCGATTCAGGGTCGCAAAGCCTATCCTGGCAAAAACCGGGCACAAGGCAGAATACACCCTGTGGGGGACCTGCAGCAATGGACGTATGGCGGGATACACCATGAATGGGAGGCCAGTCCATCTCAGGGAACACACACACAAAAACAAACATGCACACACTCAGATCAGGGCCAGTTTTCCCAGAAGCCAATTAACCTACCAGCATGTCTTTGAACTGTGGGAGGAAACCCACACGAACACAGGGAGAACATACAAACTCCAAGCAGATAGCACCCCAGGTCCAGAATTGAACCCAGGGCACCAGTGCTGCAAGACAGGAATGCTAATCACTGCATCACCAGGTGGCTAATATCCTCAGATCAATTAGTTGCAGGCACAGGAAGGGGCCAGATGAGTCACATGGCCTTGTCCCATCACTTCGGGTTACTTATGAACCTGCTCTCATTCCCTACATGACAGAGGAAGGATGTCCAGCTGTGTTAAGCTGTGAGCTGCTGTTCTCTTGTTCTTTTGGAGGGGTGGGCAGGTACGCCCTGAATGCGTTGAGGTGGGTCACAGATCAAAGCACCTCGAGCTTGGCTACGGCAGGAGGACACCCCTACCTCAGCTGCTGCAGTAGCGTCATCGGTGACATCAAAAATTACTGCCTGAGCCCCTCGGTCCAATGCCAGCTGAGCCTGCGCAGAGAGAGAGAGAGATGGATTACTAATACTGTCCTTCAGAAAAAGACTGCATTATCCTGACATCTACTAAACAAGGGAACAAGGACAGGTTTATTCCATGCTGAAAAGAGAAGAAAGGAAACACAACGTTTCAGCTCTGGAGCCGAAGAATCCAGCTGTACTGAAATATTACACAAAATTGCTTAATTTCCCTTCCAAACCAAGCTCATGCCTGCCCAGACATCAACAACGTCTTTGCATTGATAACCTGAGTTGACACACAACAGACAGACTGAAGTTCCACCTACTACACAACATCGCCACTAGGTGTCAATGAAGCCACAACTAACCAGAGGCATGGCAGGGAAAGCAAGATGCCAACGCATAATTTTGATTGCATATGAACTGCATCAGACACATAGTCCCAAGAGCCAGAGTGACTCTCATCATTATAATTATCATTGTAGGCTGAGATCTTATCAAGTGGTAAAGACAAAAATTCACCTTGCCAGATCTAAGGCATAGATATACAGTATATGTAAGCACTGTTAAATAATGTTGTGCTGCTATGCCAGACTCGGGATCTTCCATTCTCTTTAAAGCCATTGTACTCAAAGTCTGAGAACACCCCCAACATGTGAGACTAGCTGAGTTGAATGGATGGTGTGCGATTGTGTTAACTGGGTAAGTAAATCAAAGACTTTTTGAGCAGCAGCAATAGCGTCAGACATATGTCCCATGTTCCAAGCTCCATGTTCCTCAAAGATCCGTCATAAACAGACCATTGTGATGTTCAAAGCTGCACTGACCAGGCGGCCAAGGATAGGTAGGATCTTAAAACAAATAGCAGGTTAGGTGCTTTTCATCTTTCTTCTCCAAAGTGCCACCATTTTCATAAAACTGGCCAAAGAACAAAGAAGCACCATTTCTGTTTGCGTGGAATTTGTATGGATTTCTTCTCCCAGTTCACTCCAAGGTCTTCAGCCCCCCCAAAAAACCCCTTTGCCAGTGATTCCCCCTGAGTGCTCCCTGTAAGTGGTCGCTGAGCCTCAGAAAAGAGTCTGCTGCAGTACTCATTCTCTCACCAGAGAGAGAGCACAGGAGTCAGGACTGAAAGGGCATTGAAATTCAGGTCACAAAGAAAAGCAACTCGCTCTTACTGTTCTTCTTTTTAAAAAAAAATAACATCACTGCGCAGCTTTCTGAGAATGGTCAGTGAATCATCAAATGCCCCCCATTTTTTAAAACATTAATCAGCTTGTGGTGCTTTGAAGTGGGTTGCTGATAGGTCTGCCTTTAACTTGACAACAGATGCTTTGGGAAACGAGGAAAATTTAAACCTGTTTAATATCTTTAATTATCAGGGGATCACAAAGGAGTTCTATGATTTGGACAGCTGGGTAGGTGGAGGGGGGCTTCACTGCATAATCTGAAATAAAGATCACTGTGATGTAAACTGGTGTGATAATGCCACTATTATGTCTTTTATTTTTCCTGTTTCTGTTAAAGATTTATAGTAGCTATAGCATTAATAATAAACCTTTTTTTGCTTTCAAAATACAAGTCTGCAGAAGGACCACTTAATGGTGCTAAAGAACATTAAAAGCTTGAACGGTATTTACAAAACAGGGGGAGAATAGCACAGCAGGTAAAGTGCCCAATTGTAGCTCACTCAAACAGCTCTCTGAAAGAACACACACCCACGGCTAATTCTCTCTCAGCCAAGTTGACATTTTTTGCTCGGCCTGTAACAGCACTTTCGCTAATACTAAACCGAACAAGCTGAGCTTCCATACTTCATTCAACCTTCCTTTGAAAACAAAAGTACAC
This sequence comes from Atractosteus spatula, assembly GCF_055471065.1. NCBI lineage: Eukaryota > Metazoa > Chordata > Actinopteri > Semionotiformes > Lepisosteidae > Atractosteus > Atractosteus spatula. The sequence goes on along the minus strand of NC_142732.1, from coordinate 3,634,678 downwards.
AACTTGGTAATCACTTGACATTGGTACTGATGCACATTGTTTTGGATTTCTGAGTGTTCGGGAATCCCTGAAACCACAGGAGGGTCCTCTCCCATTTGCACTCCATTACTTTTTAATTCTTGGAAAAAAAAAAGAACATCCCATATTGGCAACCTGCTTTTCTAACTGCTTGCCATACGGTTGTTATTCTGATGTGCGGCTGTGAAAGCTTCACTGTGAAAGGTTCCATACAGAATTGTATGGGGTATCAGCTATTTATTTTAGCTGATACCCCTTTTTTTAGATGTGTGTATGTGTGTGTGGGGGGGAAATAAGGTCTTCTCAGGTTGGTGAAGCTTTAAGAAAAGCCCTTCGGGGAGAGCAGAGTCAAGCAGGTGTTCAAATGTCTGCACCAACGTTTATCATAGCTACAGTATATAAGGCTCTAGGGAGTATTTAGGTCATTTAAGAGCTTTATTGCTGTTGAATTAAAAGTTTCAAAGTTAGGTGAAGCACAATGTTGGTTTAATTTCCTGTCCTCTTGTGATCCTCGAGTCCTTAAAATGAAATTCTGCAGACCAAAGCTATATTAACCTGCTTTGAAGAAACTGGCCAATACTCTTTTTTTCTCAAAACATCTCACCAGAGAGAAGAGCTGGAGGGCTAGTTTGAAGATCTGAATGAAGACTTCCCCCTTCCCTCAAAGAAAACCCAAGCTGCCTTCAGCTGAAACGGGGCTGTTTTGAAAACTCAGAGAGTGTAATCAAAGAGGTGAGTAGCTGTGATCTGCTGTGGTCCCCAGGGCAGCTGGTAATGGCAGCACCTCCAGGCAGTGAAACATTCCCTTTCCAAACCATCAAAACACATCTCTCTGGCTACCTCTCAAACCCCTGCCTGCAGCAATCACCCCTCACACTATCAGGTCGCAGCAGTGGGGAAAAAAACACAGGCACAGGCTAATACAGCACATTAGACTGCATTATTCTTCATTTTCTCATTACCAGGTCAAACAACAAGTGAGGGTCTTTCTACCAGATCAACAAAAGAACAACTTAAATAACTTCCAGGAGGTAGACTGCTTTTGTCTTTCTGCATAAAAACTATAATTGTTTCAAAACTGGCTTATCTGATGGGATTTTCACCATTGAGCTGATATCTGAAGACCTACTGGGTTGACATTGTCAGTGCTTTTGAGGACTGAGCCAGATCCTCCTGTAGTCTTCCCTGTCAAGACTAAAGGGGTTCAGTTCCTTCAGCCTGTCAGTGCAGGACCTCCCTTTGAGCCCAAGGATGTATCTGGTTGCTCTTCTCTGGACTGACTCCAGACTAGTAACATTTTTTTCTGAATGTAGTGATCAAACGTGTACAATATTGTAAATGAGGCCTTACTAGTGTGTTGCACATTTTTTAACTTAACATTCCTTGATCTAAATTCTACACTCCAATCTAGATCACTGCTTTCAGATTGCCTTCTTTATAAATTGCCCAATGTCTCGAAGATTAAAATCTAATCTCTTCAAACTTTGTGTCTTTCCATTTTTTCGCGGACTGGACACAACACTCTGCACTTGTGTAAATTAAATGGCAACCAGTTCGGGGTGCTGCATGCAGGTATGAAGAAACCTAGTACAGCCAAAATGACAGCCGCTCAAGGTCAAGGACACAGTACAGGGAAAGCTGTCCCACTCCAGCACGGTCAAGGGTGTGCAAACACACAGTGGCTCTTCAAACCCAGAGAGAGACACCATGTACCAGACACACTGTTAGACAGTAAGCACACACTTTCAACAGCTTAGAGCCACCACAGGCTGCTGGAACTGCACTGTGCTCTCACCCTGTTTTAAATTGTAAATGAGTGACACGTTTTGGAATGCACGACTGCTGTGCATGTTCAAGCACTCCAATATTTTTTATTCCATTGTTGTTAAAGCAGAAGCGAACGCCTTTTTATTTTGTGTTTGGGATAATACCACATGATTGAGCTTGAACAACACGAAAGAAATATTATGTGTTCTCCCAGACTCCGCAGTTAGCTTGTGTTAACGGCTAGTTGATTATGAGTAAATTAATTTGGCATTTAACAACCTATCATACTGAAATCCAAATAACTCTTACATAAATGAAGTCTGATCTGAAAAAGTGACTGTGCAGGCAAGCTACTGCCAAGGAGTGAACTAAATAGGACAATTACATAAATATTTTGAAATGGATACATTTGTCATTTGGTAAACTAGTCCTACAGGAAAAAAAAATCCCAGTATCTGCACTTAGTTTGACTTCTGGTTTTCAAAGCATGGACAATCCTACTGTCACCAAAAAGCTTTTAGCAAAATACTAAACTTGCAAAATATGTTTGCAATGACAAATTCGGCCAAGAAAAACAGAATGGATATCAGTTTCAGTGGACATTGAAGTAAATAAATGTAAATAACTTCATACAGGCTCACATTCTCTTCAACAACAGTATGAAGCCTCATTCAGGGCTGGAAATATTTGACTATTTGTAAATAATGAAGGTAATGAGAGGGGAGGCAGAGGAATGCTTGGTTAATGCTTGAAAGCATTTTAAGTCCCTCCAATAATTTGGGAAATTTGACTCCACTCATTTGATGCAATGCTAATCTATTATACTTCATTGCTTAAGATGCTCTTACGCTTGCGTTTGATTTATTCAGAAGTAAATGGTGAGAGAGAAGAAAAGAATACCCAACCAAGTGAAACAAGAAGGAAACGAGACTTCTTTGCTGAGAACCTTTCTCACTGGATATTGGCTACGTTCCGTCTCTTCGGATCATGTGGAAACACTTGAAACAGAATTAACACTTGCTGGTGACACATTCAGTAGAAGAAATGGGTGAGAGCCTTAAACATATCCCAGAAAGCGAAGCTGCATTTTTTAAAAACATTGCCCGTAATTCCCGTGCTGCAGAGCTCTTAAAACACAGTGAATTTCTTCAGAACGAACAGTGAAACACGAACAAGAGGGCACAAGAGAAAACAGGGAACAAGAGGTACAGTACTTCATTACCCAAAGGGTTGTGGGAGTCTGGAAAAAGCTAACGAGTCATGTTGTTAATGCTGATCCTGGTTTCTTTCAAGAAATTAGATTCTTGGATCAATTAACCAACTAACTCCCTAAGGGGGTACGATGAACGACCTCCTCTTGTTTGTAACCTTCCATATGTTTTAAAACGGCCTTTGCTCACACAACAGCTCTGAGAGCATCTGGGCCTTGCGTCGCCCCCTCTGTTTTTATTTCGGAACTTATCTCGCCGGTAGGGCCGCCCCACGCACCGCCTCTGTGATTTACTGGCTCTGGGAGGCTGCCAGGACCCCACCCTGAAGCAGCCCTGGCCTCCACGCTGACTTCAAAGAGCTGCCTGTGATCGGCCCGGAACCGTGCCAAGACAGAGCAGCCCCGCTCGCTGAACGGCAGCGCCCAGGGCCTTCTGTTAAGGTGGAACGACGCGCTGCAGTCACAGATAAAAGGAACTGGCCTCCAGCTGCACCAAAACATAAAACTGGTTCCACAAAACCACGAGCACCAGAAACCAGACTGCCTCCAAATGTCACCCGGACCTAAACTCTTATTAATATCCAAAGACTCATTCCTGCCTGGCTTCACCACAATGGGGTACGCAGGTGCCAAGCTTCAGGTGAAAATCCAAGAGTGACACAAACATGTGGTCACCCCTCTGCTCTCCCCCTCGGGCAGGTAATAAAGACAGGAATGCGCAGAGAGAACACTCACTCCACTTCACACTAATGTAATTACCATTCGGACAAAAATAAAGGATTAAAAATATCCAACTGCCTAATGCTGCTGCAGGCTTGGTGACAACGTGGAAAAAAAAAAGGGTCTGGCCTCCCTGATGAGAATAAATTTATCTGAATTTGAGAAAAAACAACTCCAGAATCTCCCTATTTAGTATTTTCTGCATTTTGTATTACAGATTGGGTTTATTATTTCTGCAACTACTATTATTACATCCATCCATTTTTGAAACGCTTGATCCCATACAAACATTTGCAAGGGGGCCGGAGCCAATCCCAGCAAACAGTGTTCACAAGGCAGGATACACCCTGGAAGGGATGCCAGTCCACCACAGGTCAGACAGATACACTCACCAGGGCCCTCTTTTCCCAGGAGCCAATTAAGTAGTACTACTAGTATTTCTTTGGACTGTGGGAGGAGCAGCTAGAGGAAGCCCACACAAACTCTACACAGATAGCACCCCCTGAATTGAGCCCACAGAAATGCCCCCTCAAAAGGACATTAAAAATATCAGACTTGTCTATTTAACAATTTTTGAAAAGCAATGCCCCCAGGTTTATAAACCATTCCTACGCCCACCGGAAATCACAACACGCCATCTGATTTATTTTCTTAAAAGAAACGAGTGAATCAGAATTTAGAGCCACATTCTTTAATCACATGCCTTGTTCTGTGCTCAGTATTTCGAGGCAGCTGGGGAAAACCTTTCTACTGTTTTCTGGAGATGCTGCTTTGAGAGCATGAGAAGCACAAAGCTAAGTTTCTGACGAGGGTAAGTAACAGCAAAGAGAAATGGACCCTGATGAAACACAGGTTTGGTGAGTGCAATCTGGCCATAAGCACTGGGGGACAAAGGCAGACCTGGCTGCCCAAAGAGGACAGGCTGTGCTCCCACTACCAGCAGAGAGAATCAGAGACAAAGATACACTTTCTGCTGCACTGTGAGAAATACTCTGGGATTAGACAAACATTCTTCCCTAAAATAACAAATCTAATTCCAGAATTCCCACACCTGCCAGAACCAAAACAGCTCCCAATCCTACTGGGAGAGCAGGGGTGCAATGCAATTGAGCTGACAGCCCAGTATATGACCTACTGTCACAGCTTGAGGAACAGTGAGCCTGTCTCTCAATAATGCTGTAAGCGTTGTATGTAAATGTCCTCTGATGTGAATTTACTGTAAATGTCTGTAGAAGTTGTGCTGATTGCATACACTTTGGCAACATTGTAATTCATCAGTCAAGCCATTAAAGCCCATTGAATTGAACTGAAAAATGTCCAACTGGTGGCCACTTTCTCAGGAGCAGAAGAAGAATGGGGGAAAAAAAGACAGGGTTCCTTTAAGAAACTCCCGCCTGCAAAGTGCAGGAGTAAGTGTGCTAATCGCTGAGCTGGCTGGGGCTCAGCTGGCCCTGCGGCAGAAGGAAGGGGTGTAGTTGACTAGAATATACATTACTCACAAGCCCTTTGATCTGAGCGCTCGGGGCGGGCGTGCCAGCGCAGGTAGACGCCAGGTTCTCAGGCGAAGCGTCCCAGGAACAATAGTGAATCACAGACAGCTCTGCAGCCACCCCCTATTATCAGGGAGATGGAGTGGGTATGGTGGGGGTGGGAGGAGGTGGTGAAATTTTCCCCTGGAAACAAACTCGTTCTTTCTCAGGGAGCAAAAGGCTCAGAAAGCTGTTAACTGAAGTCGCGGTAAGGAAGTGCCTTTTAACTGTCCTGTACAGCCCTGGCCTCCTGAAGCCTCCAGCCTTCCTTCCTTAACAATTCTCTCTCTCTCTCTGCTGCTACACCAATTTGAATTGCAAAACAGAAGGTGACAGGAAGACAGAAATCTGATACACTATCACTTGTTGAACACAGCTAAGATACAGACTTCAAAGCCCTGCTCCTCTACAAAGATAATTCCAGACCAGGATATCCGAAATCTGTTGGATTTCACTTGAAACCAAATGGGGAAAAAAAACCATGCCATTTCTTTTAAAGGATCCAGACTTTTAGATGGTTCCATGTAAGACAAAATGCATCAAAGTTCCAGTAAGGCACATTTAATTGAAGGCCGAGTCAGAACCGAATGGATGGGGGTTAGTGCACTACAGGGAGAAACCGCACAATTGCTGGTCACTGTCGAGACTGCTGTCCGCACGTTGAGTCTATGTGACCAAAGCCGTGGGCTTTATTGAAATCAGAATCATGTCATGGTGACAACATTTCCATTTCAGGTTTACTAGTCAATGTTCTTCTGTGACAAGCCTTCAAAGTGTGACATTATAAAAAGAAAGAAGTCCTTTTAATGGATCTTAAGAGGCAGAGTAGAAAAATTCGTTAAAGTCTTTAATTATTTCATAGCTGAGTATAGGCAGTGAGGGAGGGGTCACCCCCTCTGTTTGTTCCCTGCTATTCAACCACTGATTTTTTTAATCCTGAAGGCAAACAGCAGCTCCATTTGACCTCTGAGCTGTTTATTTTGTGAGCAAAATTTTGATAGCTGAGGCTTTCGAAATCTGGGCAATAAAACCCCCTATTAATTGTTATCCACTGGGGACCTAGAATCTCTTTTTATGTGTGTGTGCTCACTTGCAAGCTTTATAACATGTTAAACAATGGTTTCCTTCTCAGGCTCATAAATTACATTTTAAGGATGGGCTGCTAAAATGTAGCTAATCTCAAAGGAAATGCATCACTCATTTCCAATTCATTCAATCAAAAATTGTAAACCCTAAAAGTGTGATCAGAAATACACACCAAAAAATTCTGAATGTTAATTCAGAATTAAAATGTTGCAATGTTAATATCAAGTATTGCCTCCTATAATCCTGGGAGCACTAATGCATAGACCTGCTCAGCACCTGGATAGGTACTGTTGAAGGATGTTCTCCCACTCTTCCTCCGCAGCTGCTGTGAACTGCTGTGCTGACTGGCCACAACTCTGATGCTCTCCCAGATTAGGGCTTGTCATTGATGGACTGTGTTTGCCTGTAATGGCCCCTGACAGTGAGCCAGAGCATGCTGACTGTCCAGTCCAACATACCTATGTATGGCACAAAGGCAGTGTTCTCTTGATAAACGGGGCAAACTGGTCATTTTCTGTTTCTCTTTCTTAATTTTCATCAGGTGTGACATTTAACAGGTTATCAAAATATTTTAGATATTGATTGTTTTTGAAATCATGTGTACTTTTACTGAAAACATTTTTACTTTCACAACCACAAAAACAAAAAAACGTTTGTCCCAAGTATGATTACTACTTGAACAATAAATACAATTATCTGCTCAGTTTAAAATGTGCATAATGCTGTGTTTAAATCATATGAGCTATTGTTGTAAAAGTGCTGGTGTTATTGATGCCACACTGTTGTATGAATGACAGTAAACTGGTAGACATTCTACAATGTACATAGTAATAGGTTAACATAAATACAAGAGATCACTTAAGGCAACAGGACAGCTATTTAATAAATGACTTTCACTGGATGTAAAAGCATACTCTAAACACTAAACAGTAATTCTAAGAGTTTAATGTATGCAAGAATCCACTTCAGAAATGAAAAGGTTCAGAAAACTTTCTCCTGTTTTCCAAACGCTCGAGTTGAATTGGAAAATGGAAAGCCAATTAGTCTTGCTTTCCTGACCTTTCAAGTGACAGATATTGTTCCTGTTTTGATAGTACGTCCTGTTATTTAATCACCCCTTCTATTTAAAACTGGATCTCTCCCCACCCTCCCACCAGCCCTCATCCTACTCAACAGCAACTGTATCCCATGCTTGGTTTTCACTGGATGAATCCTATATGCCAGGCATACAGCTGATTTGTTTGGATCACTTTAGTAAATAAGACCTTCTTGTACATCTGTATGTCTGAAGCCTAACCCAAAGACTCTCCCTTAAACTGGATACGTTTTCAAGAGTATATTTTTCAGATTTTCCTCTGTTTCTGTTCCAAAATCAAGGTGTTAAAGGGTCTGCAGACTGTATGATAGCTCATTTGTCGTCTTCTATTACATTCAAAGCTTTTTTTTACTGCACAATCCACTGCACTTCTCATAACCCCAGACAGAGACTACATTTCCAGCAATACAAAAATCGTTTCCCCACCTATCTTGCCTCTTATTTACACCTCTATAGAGGGACTTTCAAACATTAGGAATATGCACTATGTCTGAGTGAACAAAAAAAACAAACCAGTTAAATGTCACTTTGCATGTAGCACTGTTGTGAGAAGTGCTGGAGTCCTACTCAGGGCATTGCAAGGTTTCTGATGTAGATAACATTTGTCACAGGTAAGGAGTTAATGAGCAGATCAAGCGCATTTGAACAGAAGTGGAGAAAGAGGTTATATCTTCCCCATACAACAAAACAATGCATTCAACACATTCAACAAAGAAGGAAAGATTTAAGATTTCCAATCAAATAATCATTGCATCGAATCTGCTTGCTTCTGCAAATTGTGTGGTTTAACACTAACTATGCAAGACCACTATCTATAATTTTTTCTTTTAAAAAACTCTACTAGGCTGGAGGCAAAAGAGGAAGGAGAAAGCAAAGTTCTTTAGCGGAATATCTGAGTAAATCTCTTGTAAGGCTGACTGGAATCTCGAACTGTTTACACTGGGAAGTTCAAAGGGAGCCCGGCATGTCTCTGCTTGCTGAATTATAAAGACAACATTCTAATGATGTCGTTGAGGGCCACAGCTTTTACTGAATACAAAAAAGAATTAATCTGAGTCTTGGAAAAAAAATCAAGCACCAATTAGAACAAGTTTCCTGTCAGCGTGCATCTGCTTGACTCCTCGACCTCAAAAAAGCCCAAAATAAAGAAGGGAGTGTTCCCTTTAATTTCACACTTACTAGTGAAAAAGCAAGTGGCTGGTGCTGAATCAAGACACTGCTGTGTAATGGTATTTCTGCAAACAGTGAACTGTCATGCTTGCTTCTGTGTACTGTGAGGGTTGGGCTGGTAGGATGATATATATGTATATCATGATAACTTTCTTGGAAATATTGATATTTTGGGGGAAAAACATTGCAATATCATTAACATGAGTGGAAACATCTCCTAAATCTTGCCTTTTATATTGTTTTACTTGTATATTCTAAAATGTTATGTCTTATATTGTTATGTTATGATTATATTGGACATTTTACATTTTTCATTCACACACGGAGAAGGCTCCACAGCTAAAAAGTTGTAGTTTTACAACTTTTACAAGGATACAGTTCCTTTCAGTATGAAATAAATCTTTACCTGTTCCTTTTCGGCCTATGCATGCTAACATAGCAACCGACTTGATTTTTTTACATTTTTGGTTGAGATCTTACAAATTTTCTATCAGCACTGTTGTACTACTATGGTGCATGTCCTAATCATGACTCTGCCTTTAACCTTAATAAATTAAAACATTTGACTGGAAGCCAGCATATGGAAATAGAAAAAAACAAATCCATGTATCATTCTTGTTAATGCTGTTTTCACATAATGCCAGTCTTGCCTTTGGAATGGCTATGCCCCACTGTATAACTGTCCCTCTGTATACTGACTGCTCTCTTTAAGACACCACCTCAGCTCACAGCCAATGTCGGCGCCTGTCCTTGACTTGTGGAGTACTGAGTGAACTGCAGGTTATGTCATGATAACCCACATTTCCTTTCAAATATTTTTAGATATATTGTCCACCTCTAAGAAAACGGAAGATAAATGCTACAAGCCAGGAGGTCCGACTAACTTTTGTACAAAGCACCAAGTTACAATTATGTTCCAAGTACAGATACAAATTTTTTTTTATCAAATGATACAATATCAGAATATATTTTGTATATCAGCTGTGATAGCCAAGAAATAATGAAAGATCATATAAGGTCTATTGCTTTATTCACTGCTAACTTTAAAAAAATCTGACTACTGAGACACATTATCTTCGCACATATCTTCACATTTGTAGCCAACTTTTCTAAAACACAAACCCTTTTCAACTTATTTCAAGACATTTAAATGTAAAATGCAATGAAAATGTTCAGTCTTTCACACTTTTGAGTTTTAACCCCAAAAAACAACAGCTTCAGTAAGTTAAGACGATTATATGTTGATTTTTAACAATATTTGTACATATTTCATTATATTGATTCAGAATTCTAATCAAAATCAGCAGATAGCTTGTCTACTTCATTATGTTTTTTTCCCCAAGAATAACCTCACTTTCTCTCTCTCCATAAAAAAAGAAATTATCAAAATGGGACACTGTCCTGTGATAATGTTACTGAACCAACCACCTCATTGCTATTTATACAGTAGCTTATCATATACTGTCAACCAGTCTCGGGTAATCCCTCCTTCTGTACCAATAATGTTTTCAAAACCATTGCGCTTAAACTAAAAACCTTTTCATTTACAGCAAATTGACAAGATAATAGTCACTCCTAAAACTTAAACGCACAAAGTAAGAATATTCTGCATTCTCTTGCACTTGATATCGGTTTTTCATGGCTTCTCAGCGATCCACACCTCTTGAATTCCTCCAAAGGTATTCCAAGGCCATATCCCACATCACAAGACTAAACTGCATCCTAATTTAGAGGTTTTCCATGTTCTGGAGAACACACAGCCCACTCAAGGAAGAACAAGACAAGACATGAGATACAAAGGCATTTCACAGGCAATTAAAAATTTTCAAGTTCCAGAACTGTAAGGAACAGGGTATGAATAATGTCTCCATCAAAGGAACAATCCAACACACCCCAGGCTTTGGACCACAGAATTTAGATCTTTCTGCATGCTGAATGACTGTGATTTCAAAACTGAAAACACAGACAGTTCATCCTAGTCCACGGTATTTCACAAGTCCAGTAATTAGTCAAAAAGTCTCAGGGCCTAGTTGCATTCTCTCTGCTTCTGACCAACTTTATCAGCAGGTTTCAAACTGATTTTGTGCTTCCTCACCTCATGTGCCTAAAGAACCAGCAGGAATTCAAAGATTTCCACTCATTACACAAGTTTTTTTCATGTTTCCGTGATGCTACACAACTTCTTTTTTGATACTGAACTTCAGCTTCTATTCCTAATTTAGAACGGACACGCAATCCGTTGTGACCTCAGAAAACCTGACAATGCAACACTGACCAAAGTAAAAACTATGGTACCTTAAATAAACTGCAGGATGATTCCCAAGGTTTTAAAAAGGGAAAAAGTTACAATCTTAGCAAACAAAGCAAACAATACACTAAAAATGTTTTTAGCATGAATAAGCAATGCATGCATTTCAAAGGAGTAAATTACTTACATTTCACATTATATACTGCAGTTATTTTAACTATCATATCACAGTGGAGTCCCCATGTGACTTGAGTGGGGACAGGAGTATTGTATGGTATGGCTTTGTATGGGAATGTACAGTAACTGAAGTGTATCAGCTGGAGAACAGGACAGCACCAGGAGAGGTGGACAACACAAAGGCCTGTGCTTCTCTACAGTTTTGAGATCTGAGTGGTGTGATGACAAACAAAACACAAGGACACAGGAGAGTCACAGAGGTGCAGGTCAGCTGTAATGAAGCAGTGAACGCCTGTCTCGTACAAAATAACTTTCTAAATGAACCTTGGCCTGGTTTAAAAGGTATTTTAATTGCTATTATTTAATAGCTCTTATACAGCAACATCCCGGAGGCGTTGCGTTGGTTGCTATTTTTAGCGGTTTATTTTGTCAGCTCTGTTTTCAAACACCGAGGACCGGTTGACAAAAGCATGATTCTGCGATTCCTCTGAAGTGACAAGTGTGAGACGCGTTGTGCTAACGACATGCGAAACACCAGCACTCCTTCCAGTCCTGTGTAGCTACTTTTCAGGCATGCTGCTGGTGTGATCCAGGAGGGGGCGCAAGAGGTCATTTTTAAGGCTGATTCGAGCAGACTGGCAAAAGAAGACTTGGTGCATCTTTTGCTGTTTGGAGACCAAAACAACAATGTAGCTGTGCTGTCAACACCATCAAACTTCCTTTAAACCAGAAAATGTGATGTAATTCTGGCTCTCTAATTGCAGAAATAATAATGCACAGAAGGGAAAATATTTCATCCTATGAAATGTTCTACATTTCATCTGTTCTCTTTGAGGTGGTTGCAATATAAAAATACAACTATGACGGATGTCACATATTTTTTGGAGCCTACCCTTTACAAAAAGCTTTCTCAGAACTTGGAAGCCTCTACTCGTTATCCCTTTTATTTTTTTTTAGAGATGCAGGGCTTAGGTTCACTTCTTGCCATTTTAGTTGTAATTAAATAAGAATTTTAGGATTTGTGTGTAAACTGAGATACGTTTTCTATAGCAACACCAGCTTGGTCAGTAAAAGGAAACGCTCATGGGTAATAATATATTTTCTTTGTTAAATTAAGCACAAGAGTGTTTTGCAATCTGGCATTTGTGAATACTTGTTTTTTGTTTAAATATATAATTATCCGTAACAAAGAAAATAAGCTTTTCTGAGACACAGCAATGTAAATTGCAGAGATCGGTTTAAAAAAAACACAAAACACACATCACTTCCATGTATCGAATATTCATTCCATAATTATACTATTCCTTTACTTAAGGTTAATAATTGGCTTTATAAATTAACAGATTCATAAAACTGCACAGTGTTCAAATTACTAGAATGAGACAAACAGTATAGGCAACTCAAGTCCTTAGCATAATTGTTACATTTACCCTTCAAATTTATCTTCATCTATATGGAGGATTTCAAGCTTTGAGGACCAGACTAGCTCATCATATGAATATACAGTAAGAAACTTGTAAGCCTGAAAGCTTTTTAGACATCACCCACCTATTTTAGCACATTAAATACCACAAATGCTTACAAATACATTTAGTATTCAAGACAAATAGTATTGAAGTAAACTTTCTAGATCATGAAAATAAGTACTCATTCTTCAAAGCCTCAGTGAATCTCTGTCTCCCCTCCTCTACTTCAAGCACTGCTCTGTGAAGACTTCTTTAAACTCTTCTTTAAGTCAGGAAACCATTGGCATTGCAGAAGACAGGACACTGTGTAACCTCCTAGTGTACTAGAGACAGTCAAGGCCCTATACTGCTATAATGTCAAGGCCTACCGGAACACTTTACACTGCCACCCACTGCAGACAAAAGATGACCATGATGCTGATACAGAAACTCCTGTGAGCTCAGCTAGTGAGCATAAAAAGCATGGAAGACACGAAAAGCATCCTTTTCTCTTGCCAGATTAAGACAGCAGAAGGATCGAGAGCTTCAAAGCAGCCTTCTTACTGGTCAGCTATAGCTGTAACACTGCAAAACCAAGACAGACCTCAAATCTAGGCTTGGGTTGTGTCACTCTTACATGCCTGGGCCCTGAGACAATGCAAAAGAGTACATATATTTGGCTTATCTTTCTTTTTGAGGCCAGACTGAATGGGCTGCCATCAAAGCACATACTGCAGGTTGTTTTAATTTGGCAATGAAGAAGCTGCAGAGGGTCGCGGGAACAACATCAGCAACATTGTACTGATAAAAATATTTAAAAGTTGATGCAAGTTAATATTCAACAACACACAACAGAAATGCTTCTGAATTATGGCCTTCTCATGCGTCATCCTAAGGAAGAGTAGAGTTTCTTCTGCCTCACTTGCGGCGAGGGAAGATCTCAAAGTCTCCCAGGCAGCAGGACCGTGTTCAATTATCTAGAATTACCCAGGTCATATCCATGGCATGTGCTCCTACAGGACTCTTACAGTCAACAGGAGACTCCCTACTCCACATTTCTTTACCACCTCGGATAAGATATCATTCTAGTCTATCTGGATATCCTGATATGAGTCACATAATTCGATTTATCAAAATCTAAACTCCTGAGAGTAGTCTTGGCTTCCTTCTGTTACTTCGTTTTTTGGTATGGCGTTTTCTTAATTCGTTTTTTTTAGACAACCACACTAATAAAGCAAGGTGCTGCATGCACATTAGTACATTGTGCAGCAAGAGGTGTCCGAGCCGAGGGTCACTAACTTTGATCCTCCAACACACTTTGTTTTTCAGAACCAGCGAGCTGCTGTAACAGTTACCCATCAGTTCTGAGGCTACCAGCTACCACAAATGTCGTGCAGTAAAGCCCAAGAATCAGGGCATTCAATTCAAGTAATGGGATGACATTTGTGCGGAAGCCCTTTAAGTGCTGATCACTTCAAAGAAGACAGTACAGACCTTTCACAAAGATTCCAAATCAGCATGTGAACTGAATCTCCCCATATGTACAGTATACAGTATATGATACATGTACAACAGCATAAATCATATCCATCCAACCTCGGTTCTGCACTGTAAGACTTGTAGAGGTATTATATCATTATCTTTTTACCAGTGTCAGGGGCAATCAGGCGACATCCCTTGTTCTAAATACCTGGAGCTCCTGAGTACAACTGCGACCTTGCGGGCCCAACAGTTAAAGAACAGCTGGGCTCAAAAAACTAAAGGAAAGAAAGGCCTTGGGGAGCGAGGAAAGCTCTGACCAACCCCAGTGATCAAAGAGAAATCACTGACTCTGTTGGCTTTGAATCTGGTACATTTTTAACCACTTAGTTAGCTGAGGCCTGCCTGCTGACCCCTATCTAACTTTCAGCTTCATGAGCCATTGCTCACTTTCATTGGGGGCTGCTTCATTAGGCTTTGAACAGCAGAAGGTTAATACCCTGGCCTGAGACTCTGAAAGTCCACTCTCACCTTATCTAGTGGTCCACGCAGTGAATCCCTAGGAGCTCCTTGAAAATCAGCCACATTGTCACTCACTGATATCACAAGCTTTTTAATGCTACTGTTGCCACCCCCATCGTCGGCCAAACCAAACAATTTCTGACAACCTACGTGGTGTGGTGCCAGCCCAATTGTCCAGCCCTCTAAACAAAAAAAAAAGATAAACCAAGTAAATTATCATAACAGCATGAATTATGCATTGTCTCGGATTCAAAGCATGAATGACTGAGAAAATGATACCTTCATTTCATTTGTGGTAAGTCTTGATTTTAGTAAAGCTACCTGTGTTAGAGACTATGCACAAATGAGAACTGTAGATGACCAAAAATGTCATGGACCAGCCTCCATGTCTTACCAGCACTCTTCCATACAGCAGAACAGGTGGGAATAATTACTTCTCCACCTGAATAAAAGGGGAAGGTTTAAGGCAGGTCAGTGTGCAACCAAACAGCAAAACTAAGTCAGGACTCACAGTATGGAACCTTTCATGATCAAGTAGACCTCAGTTTAATGTTCCATCCAAAGGCCAGCATCCCTTACAGCAACTGGTCCCGTCAACATACTGTACTGTTGAATTTTTTTTTTGTCCACCAACATAATCGAACTTGATGTAACTTAAAAGTCTCCCATCCCAGTACTGTCCAGGTTAATCCTCACTTAGCTTCAGAGATCTGACATGTAGTGCTGCTGCTGGAATAATACTTTTTCCTAGATGGTCAGCGATCGTCATCATCAGTGTGGAACCATCTGAACTTGTCTCTACGGCTAGCAAATATACTTTTGCTTGTATCAAAAGGCGACAAATTGGCCAGCACTCTAAGAAAGACGGCACACAGACAAAAGCACCGAGTTCATGAACTACCACAATAAACACAGACTATAGATCTACCTTTTCTGAAAAGCCTGCTTCTTTGGAAGAGGCCAACATCTTTCAGCTCAAGACGCATTTTCTTTTCATCTTATTATAATGAATTGGAAAAACAGAGCCAATGGAAAGCCAGACAATGTTTACCAAACTATGTAATACCCATAAAACTGTAATATATGTTTTGAATCAAAGGCCGATTTCCTTATTGCTGGGTTGACACATGACCAGAGAATGAACTTGTAAGGGAATTTCCTAGTTTCTAAACCATTTTTTAAAGTCATCTGCATGATTAACTGGCTGCTAAGGAAAGGTAGGGGATGGTAAAGCTTTGTGAAACGGAATCTGAAGAAATATAAACGTTCTCTTTATCTGCATTCAAATTGAAAGAATAAAAGATCTTAAAACTTTTACTTTAGACTCACACTTTCACATTTTGTTTTTAATGCAGTTCATGGACCATGTGCGTTACAGCACTGATTAAATACCTGTCTGAATGGAAGCTTATTGCTTTTTTTTGCATGCAGAGATTAACAAGACTTATTTTATTCTTTCAGAATGTCTTTCTCATTGGAATCCTATGTGTTTTGATGACAGATGAGGTTCTGGGATCTTTTCAGATGGTAGGATATCAATGCTCAGAGCATGTTGGAGCACTACAATCTCCATCGGTCTGTTTTCGGTGGATTAAATGGTTCACACATTGTTTATAACAGATGCCATGCTTTGAAAGGTAAACGACATAATGAGGCACCACAACGGATATAAAGCAGATGCAATGTTTTTAAAAAAGCTTTAAATTTGCCTTTCCTTTTTCCTGGGCCAAACAGATCATTAACAGAACTCCTGGTGACTCACGGTCCAGCTCTACTGTGATGCCCGCTAACAAACACAAAAGACGAGATAAAAAAAGCAAGACCAGATCTGGAATTACAAATCTAATTGAACATGGAAGATGTCAGAGCAAGCACATGCTCCTGTTCATGCGACAGCACAGTGGAAACAATAGCAAAAATATTCAAAATATCATTGCAGCTTGTCCTCCTTGGTGACCCTAAATATAACCAGAGCCCATGCTCAGAGATACTCTACGCACAGTAAGTCTCAAATACAAGGGCAAGCTCATCTTATAGCTTGTGGAAGAGGTCAGATTTGCACTAGAATACTACAACATCACTGATCTACTTCCTTCCTTTTGTTTTACAGTGGTCCACAATGTTGCAACCACTGAAGAGCTGATGAATCCAGCACTCTTTTCTACCCAAGAAACAGACTTCCTTGGTACTTTGCTGCAGAAATACCATGACAAGGAACTGGCCAACTTACATGACTTTCTATTTTTTCAAAAGGAAGCATGAAACAAAAAAGCATCTTATCTGAAGGATTAGAAGAATAAACACAGCACTGTACCCAACGTAGTGCCAGTTTTCAGCCCTCCAGTCAGGACTGAATAAAGGCTGAAGGTCACGCTAGTTAAGTGCCAACAAACCCCTCTAAGTGAGATCCTTGAAGTTACAACATCAAACGCTGGAGTCTGCTTTTTCCTCTGCATTGTTTAAATGCTTTTTAATTTCGCTCTCTGGAGCGACTTGTGCAGCACAGACGAAGCCGTACAATGGCGTCCATTGTTCAAATTTATCAAAAACCATAAAAGCGTGGCCCGCTTTCCTGATAAAATCTGAAAGTAAAAAAAAAGAAAGAAAAAAGAAATGGACTAAGGCCTAGGAAAGAGAAAACCAACAATGAAACAAATTCATCCCTACTGTATGAAATCCACATGCCAAGCTCAGGCTTGTGTATCCACGAAAATCAACAAACTGAAAGAGCCGACCTGCTCCGTTCTTTAACCAGGCATGAAATCCATGTCTGTTTCTTCATCTTCTAAGTATTTTTTCATAAAATCTCAATGTGACTATGCACTGGAAAGAAACGATACTCGTATCTTGGGCAGGGGTTGTGTGCTTGGGGGGGGGGCTGGTTGAGGGAGATTAGGTTTGTGAGACGTCTGCTGGATTTGACATGTCAGTAAGGAAGGCAAAAAAGCAGATAAGTTGTGTGCTGGCAAGTGAGGTGCGATTTCATCACATTTAATAACCATCTCCTGAAGGGTATTGTTCTTGACAGATTCCTAGAAAAGAACTGGAATCACAAAGGCACAGAATTTACAGTGAACTCTGGAGGCTCTGGTTAAAAAAAGGAAAGACAAGGAAAACTTTCAACCACACGAGTAAGTTATTAATTCTGGGAGCTATCTGAGAGAACACAAGAGGGATGAGTGGCCTGAGAACAGATCTGAAAAGTTAAACCTTAACAGACTTGCAGCAGCTTGGTCTTAAACCTGAAAAGCTAAGAGAAGTTTATGTGTTGCTAAACACCTTCTCCGCACCAGACGGTAATAAAATCCACCTTTTAAAACTACATGCAGAGGAGTTCACTCATTCCGAGTCCAAATTAAAATCAAGCAGTCCGATCAGCTAGCTGTTCAAAATGAAGCTGAAGTCGAAACTGGTATTTCTATTCCAGATCTACCATCTCATTTATTTGCAGCTTTAAATTTTGACAAATATTTTCAGGAAACAAAATGTAAATTACTCTCTAAAGCAGAAAACTTCAAAAATCACATTTGAAACTCAGACCAAAAGGAAGGTTTAAAATAAATGCAGGATGCTGAAATTGAAAAACTAATAGAATAAAACAAATAAAGGGAAAATCATGAGTGAATATGAACAATAAGTTGGCATCACTGGCTTCAAACAGGAGGGCACAGCACATCTCAGCCCGTGGAAATGATTTCTCAGACTTTGTGCTCACACCTTTAACAGTATTTCAGGAGTGTCATATCCTTATGTACATCTGCATCAGTCTGAGCTTCGCTCCTATACCCAGATATTGCAAATACATAAAAATGCATTATGATACTTAATGTCTGTTACTTTTCTAGTTAAAGAGACAGCTTAATCCCTGAGCAATACCACCAAAAAGAAATTTATACACACAGCGAGTGCACTTTCTTAGGCACTGGCAATAACCCTTGTGTACACGAGTCATAAAAGACAATGTTGCACTACTAAGCAGCAGTGAAGCTCATGAATCACCACATGAACAACAAAGGCAGCAGTCATTGTCCACACTGATGCGGGATTGTCCCCTCTGTAGTTAATTTCCCACCCCAAAAAGGTTAACTGGTTATTTCTCAAGCCTTTAGCAGGGAGATGCAATCTTCTCGGTGGCTGGCAACACACCTGAAAAGTCTCACAATCTAGACATTCTCTCAGGCAATCATTCTAAATGGATTAAAAAGTCAAACAGATAGAGGACCTGCAGCTCTCTGAAGTCTTGCCACTGCTGACAATATACCAACCAAACTGTGGCACATTCAGCCATGCTAAGGTCAGGCCCGCCTGTTCACCAACCTCAGGCTTGCTCTGAAAGACGCTTTTCCTCTCTGCTGCCAAGCTCCTAGTTGGAGACCACATTAGGAACGAATGACTGACTGAAAAACAGAGGGAGCTGCTTTCGCTTTAAAACATATTCCAAAGCAATTCAGCAGAGACCACAGCATTAATCACTGCTTGGCACAGCGCTCCAGTTGAAAGACGAAGAAAAGCAACGAAACCAAAGTCAAAGCAAGAAAACAGGCTTATTCCAACAGTCGCTTTCATAAAGGAAAGCAAACAGATGACAACAAGTGAACGATCAGAGCACAAATAACAAACATCTCTTTAAAAATAAAAAAGTAAGAGCACTCATTAAGGATATGAAACCACCTGAACTTTAAGGAGGTGATGCGTTGTGAGCTTATAAAGCAGCACTGTATATTGAGAACAGTTCTGCCAAGAGTTTGCGATTTTGATGCTAATGCCATTAAACACACACCACTCTCTTGCACACTTTAAACAGTTGAGGTTACAGCTCCCTGGCTTTCATATCAAGCCAACCAGATTTTAAAACTGTGGATGCTGTTGTAAAAACACTCAGGAGAGCAATCTAGCCCATCCTTCAGACACAGGCGGATTAATGTTGTGCGCACATTTTTTCTTTGGCTTTCTGGCATTCGTTTTTTTTTTTCACTTGCTTCTGCATTCAACCTCCGTGGTGCTCAGAGATTTTCCAGATGTTCTTTTACATCACAGACTGGACAATACGTCTTCCACAGGATATATCAGGGGCTTTGAGTTGTCTGCTGCTTCAAAAAAAGGGCAATATACACAGGAGCCACTTCTGCTGCTTTCCCCTCAGTGCGCTGCAGTAAATACGTGGCAGGAATGCAGGAATTTTCCTAAGTCGCTGTCTTAAATGATCAAGTAATACAATAGTTCCACAATCAAGTTCCACGATAAAAAATAGGTTGTGGAACTAATTAATTAATCATTCAAAGGATTTCCCCCTGTTTTCTAACATATCCGCTGACCTAGCGTCTCTTCCTGAGATGCTGTGTTCAGGGATGCACACATGCCCTTACTGAGTTTGCAGGCACCGCAATCTCTGTGGCTTTCAGAGTCAGAGTATGGCTAAGCTGGGGTTCATGTCCCTGTTGCAAATACAGCACACCCTTCTGCACAAACCAGACAAAAAAGCATGCACAGACTGCACAGACACAGGAGTATCCATCATCACTTGCAAAAACACAAAACAGCTCTGGTTACATTCAAAGTGGGCTGTGTTTTTCTTACCAATATCAGTTTCAAGTCCGTGCAAAGAAATGACAAAGGCTAATTCTCAACACGGTAGTGGGATGGCTGCTCACGAGACATCAGTCACCATTTGGTACAATTTAATAAGCACACAAGGAAAGTTACAAATGAGAGGAGACCAAATTGGGCCAATTAGCATGCTTGGTTGACAGTAGCTACTTGATTTAAGGATCATTTTTTAAATGGAGCTTGTCAACAACTTCTTCCAGATTCCCACAACCCTTTCGGTAAGAAGGCAGGCTCTAGAGTGGCTCAACCAGCAAAGGTGCATGTCTAGACTGCAGGCTGGCTGTAAGTTTGATGCTATCGCCTGTCACACCGGGTCCCACGCGGTGGTGCAACTGTCAGCTTCCATTCGGGAAGAAGGTCAGTGACTCAGTCTGAAGGCAGGCTGGTGGGGCCTGTCTGCACTTTGACATTCTCCGATTGTGGATACAGGGGTCAGCACTGCAAAGACACTATTGGCGACTAACCATAAGTATATATACATATATAACAAAAAATATCTGCTGATTAAAAAAAATCAAAACACTTAAACGCATATCCACTTAATTTCTATATGCCCTCTGGTTCCTGTTTCACTACTGGTACTGAAGATCAAGCCATTGGCCTAAACTATAAGTACCTTAAGGATTTTGGATTCTTAAAAGAAAGACGACAATGTCTACAAGCCAAGAGTCTAGTTCTTGTTCTTTTAAGATGTTCATCTTTTTAGGTCGGCTGTATCCAAGATGCAACAACTGAAGAAGAATACGCAAAGCAGCAGCTCAGCATTCCAGAAGTCAGCTGTGACATATTTCATCATATCACAATGCATTCCAGCACTCAGGTATGACAACCAGGCCCTGCTAGGCTGATGTCAGTGGGTAAAAAGACAGGCTGTACCCAGCCCTGGGGCACCTCCTTCACCTTGGATACTGCTGATTCCAGGCTTTCACGAGGAACACTGATTGCTGAAGCAGCAATGCAGTAACCCATCCTGGTTGAAACACAAACAGAAAAAATCAAGATGCCCTTTTATCACATGCTAAATGGAACAAGCCCCACAGCACATTTTAAGATGATCTCAGACTAACAGCGTAAAGACCCGGTCCTGTATTCACAAAGCTTTATAGCAGGAGTAGGTTCCAGATAAAGTTTAGAGGTGCAAACTCTTGAAAACGGTTTCTGAGTAATGCAAAAAAAAAACCAACACAAACTAGCATCATTCAAAGGAGCCATTCATGTTTTCTGTGCTGTCCTTGTGCACAGTCTTATATCACTCGGTATATGTGCATTCTGTGTGAATATCTGCGGTTGTTTCCACTGTAGCAGCTGGTTTTCATTGCTATGTAATTATTGCAGCCAAACATGACATCTGAAAAAGCTACCAGAAGCAGGATGGGGAAGAACATGAGCGTTACACCCAGTACAGCTCTCCGATAGAGTGCAGCCCATCAGCTTCATTACTTCATTCAGAAGAACACTGGAGCAAGGCACCAGGTTTGATATTGAGAAAAGAAGATGCAGACTCCATCACATTCAGTAGAGTTAAAGAGACTAGTCAACCTGCACCAATTGTGCTTTCTGTCTTCTGTGAGAAAAACCACTCTTCACACAGACATTCATGCCTCACAACTCTATCAACCTTCCATTATTCCTAAACAGCTGTATTTATGTTAGTATTCACTTTGTTACAGTCTCATGTGTACTTAAGCCACATGGAATACTGTAATACAGTACATACTGAGGAAAACAAAATATTCCTATCTACTTGCAAGCACCAAAACACTGGTGTTTAGTCTTTGGAATATTTACATATTTACTTCTTATTCTTAGCTTTTAAGTTAAAAAAAAACATGTTGAACATATTTAGACCAAAAAAAGGCAACCTAGTCTTTTGTACTGTATTAATGCTGTTATAGAACCCCCTGGTTAGGGATTCTGGACTCATAACTGGAATGTTGTGGGTTCGAATCCCAGGAGAGATATTGTTGACACTGCTGTTGCATCCTTGAGAAATTGTTCAGTAATATCATTAGCTGTGTGCATGGGTGCAAATTTAAGTCACTTCAGACAAAAACATCAGGCAAATAAATTAGTCATTAAATAAGGATGTAAGGACATTTTGAAAAGGATAATTTGCACAGAGCTCTTAAAAACTTTCTATAGGTTTAATGTACAGTGTTGCAGAAACAGTGCTAAACAGTACTGTAGTTGTAAAACATTGTTTGTAAATACCATACCATACATTTTCTCTGGATCAGTCCAAGACCAGCAGAAAATGTTGAAAACCAGATTATTTATCACAGAATTACTGATGATCTACTGTACAGGTATATTCTGGTTGTGGCTGGCAGAGAAAATAAAAGAATGGGATAAAAGGATGGAGATGCACAGTCCTTCAAAATTAACAAGGTGCAGGGTGATGGAGTTCAGCTTCTATCAGCAAAAAGAGAAACACGGTGGTGCACTCCAAAATTAATTAATTATATGACATAGACTTTAAAATCCGGGAAAACAATGCATTCATCAGGAGAGAAACTACTGAACGTGCATGTAGTTTAGATGTTAGAAATTTCACTTAACCCTTCTGCCTCTTTCTAACGGCAGGGAAAACGCTACCCCTGACCATGTCCAGTACAACCTGGAAAAAAAACCACGAGCGCAAGCATGTACATGAAAATACGAGTGATCTTGATGATGACTTAATGAACACCCTTCAAAAGCTTTTGAAGTTGCAGTGCCTCTAAACAAAAATAAAAATAACAGCCACAAAAACCTCCCTGCACTTCACAGCAATTCACTGGACTCCACCGCACTCCATTGTTTCCCAGAGTAAAGTTCAGTGAAGGAAATGACACAGAATACTTTTAATATGTTTCAGCTTGGCTGTTCGGCAAGTGCTGTACCAGTACTAGCAAGCTTGCAGTGTGAGAAGCAGAAGGCTAATTAAGAGACGAGGCAATTATAAGCTACAAGTGATAATGAGCAAGGATGAAAGACAATCAGCAGGGGTCTTCAACAGGAATTCTCCGCATTGCACAACACGGCTCTAAAAACAGCCTCTCAGCCCAGCCGACTGATGTGGGAAACAGAATTATCTGCCACAGCCATGAAATCACACCACAAATCCTGATACTAGTATTTGCAAACCAAGAGCCTCTTCTGAATGCAAATGCAGCTCAGGCAGGCGTACAAGCATCTGGAGATGAGTGGGGTCAGAAATGCACAACGAGGGGCGGACCTCTCTCATGCCTTTGCAACGCCACGAGGCAGCAGCAGGCAACAGCAGGCAGGTGTTTTCAGAAGCTCTGTCTGCTTTGATAAATGATGTCACAAGCAAACACAATCCCAGGAAACACAAAAAGCTCCTAGTAACAACAAGATCCGTGAAAAACAAACAAAAATACAGGATCAAGTATGTCTGCAAGGAAGTAAATGTCAAAGAGGATGCACCAGCTTTGGACATATAAACTGCTGTTAATGCCACAATACGTTTTAAATCAAACATGGAATAGAGAACATTTCTCCATTTCGATCATGTCAACTACTGTAAAGCATTTTGTCATAAACCTGAAAACAAAAAGCAACATTATAAAAGTATTTCATAATACAGCACCGTGCTAGATATCTTTTCAGAATAGCAGCAGCACCTTGGCTCTTTACCAGATAAAGAAATGAAAATGTCTTGAGCTGTAGCCCTATTGCAGAAAGTACAACAAAATGTTCCATAATATTCAGAAACACAGACAAGTCTACATCACTCAATATTATGCTTAAAATGAAAGATACACAGTAGCCAGTATCTGCTAATATACTAACGAGTATGCTGGTTGTACAGTGAGTGTGATTGGGTTCAATCTTTCACAAGGCTGGAGCAGAAAGAATAAACAATCTTGTTCAATACCTTGCATTTCACACGCACACAGAAAGACATGAGGAAAATCTATAAAGTGCTACAAACAGTGCTAAAAGAAAATGACTTTCCATAGTTATTATGAAAATAATTTTAAGAATATAAGCAGAACAGATCCCTGTTATAACCTCTGTGGAGGGAACTGTCCCCCACCAAAAAAAACAAAACAAAACAAAAAAACACTTTTTTTTAACTTTTATTTTTGGAAAGGAGAATTCCTTTCTGTCATCATAAAATGAGACGGAGAACAGCAACTGTTCTTCTGTTTTCAGGATGCCTAATGTGACAGCTGGCCCAACATTTCTGAGACCGATTCATCTGAGCCAGAAAATCTAATCTCACACATACATGGGTGCATGGCTCCTCAGTATGACCAGCAGTAGCATCTACAATAAAATCCCACTGGAGTGCAATTTGTATGGCATTGCACCAAAGGTTCTTGTGTGAGTCCGTACCGATTACAGGTTTAGGAAAACGTTTGAAAGTACTATGAGCATCACTCGCAGTCTGCCAATGGCGCAGGTCAGGAAAAGCACAGATAAAACCTGAGGCACTGAGTGTGAAACAGGGAAAAAAAGCACCGATACACGCAAGCATCCAAAAGACAAAGGCTCACAAGTAATGGTTTCCAACAAGATGTCTCATGAAGAGATTGAAACAGGAAAAGTGGGAAGCCGTCCCCTCAGTTGAAAGATTTAATATTAACACCTGGACAGCCTGGATCCACACTACTGAGCCAGAGCATGTGTGTTAGGCAATTATTAACTATTTTGGCAACCTGCTATTAACTGTCCACACAAAATGGGGAAATGCTAACAGTGACAACCTGAGTAAGATTAATTTGAACCCCTGCTAAATGAAGTTCCTCCTCCTCAGAGGGAAGAATACCCATGTCAGATTTGAAAAACTGTCCCATTCCTTGGCAGGTCAGGCAGGCCCCCACCCTCCAAATAATGGAAAAGGAATGAATAACGTGAATCGTTTTCCTCAAATTCAAAAAACAGTCACATCATAAATACACTTTTTTACACTTACAGAGCCAACTCAGTGGATTTCTTCACAATAAATTGAACCAAAGAAGTAGAAACTATGGGAAGCGCATTCAAAGCTGAGAGCAGGAGACTCCTTTACACAAAGGGTTGCGGGTGTCTGGAACAAACTACCCAGCCATGTTGCTTGATCAATAAGCAGCTAGTAACCAATTAAGTATACTTGGGGATTCTCAAGGGAGAAATGTGTAGGCCTTTGCACAAGACTGTGAGTGAGAAATCTAAAGTAGCTGGTTTCAAGCAGATTTCTCTATAAATAGGTAGAGAACACAGGTGGCAAAATCAGTGTACTGTCTCAGTGCTCACTGTCTCACACAATGGCAGTTGGTTAATACCTGTGGCTAGAGCTGTAAGGTGAGACTGGGTACTATTGGTTCTGTAGTTGTCAGTCAGAGCATAAGTAAATCAATATCAATATGGTTAATTGTGAAGGTAGAAGAATGGTTCGATCTCAAACTAGATCACTCCCCAAGAAGCCAGTGTGTACCAGAAATGATTGCACTATCCTGACAATGCTACTGATACACTACTTCTAATCTTAAACTCTCAAGAAAGTCTGTAGCCCCTCTTGCTGACACAGTTTAGAACTTATATACTGTATAATCCTAAAAAGAACGTTGAGTCCAAAAGGTTTGCAGATACTGTATGTTGGAAAGCGCAGTAAAGGTTTCCTAAAGAGGTCTTTCCACGACCTGTCAGTGAAAAGCGCTTGACCTTCGACACCTTTACCTTCTCCATCAGCGTCTGGCACCGTGGGACTTTGTGTTCAGGGTTCTCCAGCTTCACTATGCTGATGAAGATGCTCTCCTGTCGCTCGTCATCGCTGGTGTTGCACAGGGACAGTGGGTGGGACTGCAACCAAACACAATAACTAGTGTTACAATCCGGATGGTTTCGTTATGCTGGCTAAACGATATTAAAAATCAAGCACAACCCCCGGCCCCCCCATTCCCCTCACCCCCGGTATGCACTCTCTTTCCCATCAGAGCTCTGCTATCAAGTGACAAGGATAATGCAGTTTTAGCACAGGACTGGCAGAAGCACTGATGCTCTAATTCCAACATCTCAAGGCTTTGCAGTTAATCATCAGACTGGCAGCTGTTCACAAAGAAAGATCTGTGGAAACTGACCCCTTAGCAAAATGATTTCCACAGGGTACTCCTGGAGCGACACAGCTATCAATACTGTACTTTAATGTAGCATTTCATGCCATTCCGCTGTTGGATGGGTTCAACAACTTGTAGTGGCGTTTCCGAATCCCCTGGTGAGCTTTCGTGTTTTTTTATTGCTGTATCAATTCATTCCAAGTGCCACCCACTGCAGGCCAGTCATCCCCAGCATCTGCTTTAGCACCTAACCAAAAGTTCCTGGCTTTAAGAATGAAGTTGGGCTGCAGAACCAAAATGATCAAGTATTACACTGACAATGCCAAAGAAGGAAGCGATCAATCAAAGTTTCTACTGACTTCACTTCTGTTACAATGTGATATTGTTTTTAATGTTCTGGAAACTATGGTAATACAGACTGATTCAAATGAAGTCATTAAATGTCCAAAGTGGAATGAAAAGAAACTGGAAGAATGAGCATCAGACAAGCTGCAGGAGAAGGTTGAAGAGTGAATTGGTTGGGGGGGGGTACACTTAATTTACCTCGTCTGTTCTTACTCTGCTCTAATAAACTTTATTACAGTATACAGTAGTGCTGCATTTGTAATAGTAATTTAAACAGATGTAAAAATAAAGAAAAACTCTAATCCAGAGTAAGCTTTAATATCTAATTTAATTTAATGATCTAATGTATTTGTTTGTACATGCAATGACTTGAATTATTTAGGAATTATTTAGGAAAAATGGCTTTTTTTAAGGTTCAAGTATTCATTTTTTATTAAAACACTTACTACCAATAAATACTAAACCTATTTCTGAACTAGTTAAGATACATTTATCCCTCTTCTAGCTGCCAATCCAGGGTTGTGGGGAAGCTGGTACCTACAGTATATTGGCAAGCAATGGGCACAGAGCAGGGTACACCCTGGATGGGACGCCATTCCATCGAGGGACAGACAGACACAAAAACAAATGTGCACACAATCACGCCAGGGCTAATTTTGCCAGGAGCCAATTAAGCTACCAGTACGTTTTTTGACTGTGGGAGGAAAACATAGCACCTGGAGGAAACCCACGCAAACACGGGGAGAACATGCAAACTCCACGCAGACAGCACCCCATAAACCCAGTGCTGTGAGGCAGCAATGCTCATTTCTCTTGCCCAAAACAGTTAACAGTTCTAACAAAAACATTACTTCTGAAATGCTTGTTTCACGATAAGTGGAACCATACCCCTTTTCTCCCAAAAGGTATCAAGTTCTGCATTCGCAAGTTACCATACACAGAGACTTCAAGGTACCCAACCCTCATGAATACCAAGGTTTTACTGTACACAACATTCTTAACATCAGCCACTCCATATTCTTTGATCTCTGTACTAACAAGCCCAGAAATGAATTTGTCTTTCAACAAATTGGAAAAAAAAACCTTCTTCGGCTTTAGTGGAAGTTATGATTTAATATTTCGGTGCATAATTTTTTCATTATGCTGTGGATTCATACATATAGAAGACCTGCCCTAAACTGCCTTCCAGAATAGTGAATCCGTCACAACATTTTATGTGGCTGAGATGATGTTATGGCTCAACTGCAACCATGTCCTTCAAAGGGTCTTCCCACGTTTCCCAGTGTGACTCTGAAAATTAAAAGCCCTGGTGTTATTAATAGCTCCCTTTTATGGATTTGATGTAATGTGGCTTGCTGGTGATGCACATTGACTGGAAGTCTCGCAAACAAAATCACTGTATCCCACACCACCAGCATGAGGTACTGCTGAATATGGAGACTGCCCACAGCGGGGCACATCTGTGTGGGCCCTGTGCTTGGCTGGGGGAGGGGTGGGGAGGCGAGGCAGATACACTGCAACGTCAGCTCCTGCCTTCAGACACAATGGCACCCTATCCTGCATCAACTCCGGCCTTCAGACACAATGACACCCTGTCCTGCATCAACTCCAGCCTTCAGACACAATGACACCCTGTCCTGCATCAACTCCAGCCTTCAGACACAATGACACCCTGTCATGCATCAACTCCAGCCTTCAGACACAATGACACCCTGTCCTGCGTCAACTCCGGCCTTCAGACACAATCACACCCTGTCCTGCATCAACTCATTTTAAATGCCCTCAAGGAAGACTTAACTAAATGAGGAATTCCTTTATCAAATACTCAATCAATAAATAAGTAATGGTTTATGGGAAAGTACTATCACTAGATTATATGCAAAAGTGACAGGTTCATGTGTGATTATAGGGGCTTAGTGTAACTGTGGGGGGAGTAAATTTGCCTGGGTTCTGGTATAGTTGTGGGGATTCCTGTAGGATTATGTAATGCAATGTTTACTCGTACTGTTTTTAAAAAATTCTCAGAAATCAGATAAAGTATCATCATACTGTATCATAACCTACATGCCCCAGAGGCAGAAGGCAAACTTGGGATTGTCATTGAAAGCCTGAAAAGGGTACAAACCTACACCACTGTATTTCAGAGACAGGACGCTCAACTGTCATACGGGTGGGTGGTTACTATCACCTTCCAGAGGGAACCCCCACAATAATTCAACTTGACTAACTAATTTCTAATTACAGTCTCATTTTGTTTTGCCCTGTCATCTGAAATAAAAGCTCGCCTTCCTTTCATGATAAATTCTTTGCACCCTTCTTGACTGCTCTTCCATGACACAGTGGATACCCTGGCCTGCACGCAATAAAACCAACTGCTTTATTAATATGCATTTACTAGGCACAAATTAAAGGGCTGACTCTAACTTGGCATTTAACAAAAAAAAACTCAATTGAAGTGGTAACAAGTGGATTTTGACCGCATTGTAATTTGCTTATAAAAAAACAGTAACTTTCCTTTTATTTCTCCTTCACGTACCTCAAATGATGACCAATTTAGCCATAAGTAGCACATTTGGTGCTCTAACTCCAGAAATCCAGAATAACTAACTTAATTTCCCCCAACGTGAGCCAACCATTCAATGGGTCACAGTCTGCAGTTCCAGTAAGCCACCCTTTATCTGAAATTGTGTCTTAACTTCTTCTCTAAACTTGACTCGATACCATGCTGAAGGCCTTGTGGTTGCCCACAGCAAGACAGACTGCTGCTTCTGAACACACTGTTTTGTTTCTTCAGAAGAGGATATGCTTTATCTCTGCTGTACTAGTGGAAACCTCTTATTTTATTAATCCTCTTTAACTGGAACAACTTTGGAAAAAGTGAGCTGAGATTTGGTGCCCAAAGATGTTGAGATAATCTGAACTTGGAACCTTCCCTGAGCTTCCCTGCAAGGACTTGGCACACCTGACTTTCTCTCAGAGACAGCGGCGTGGTTAAAAAAGATATTATGTAGCATCAAAGCAAATCCAAATAATTTACGACTGATTGATTCTAAATTCTGACTCTGTGAAAGCCCTGTAGCCACAGGCAAGAGTGAGAGTTTGCGTGATTGCGATGTGAAGATATGAAGCGGCCCTTCCTGCTCACTAGTCACCGTAATAACTAACGTAATGTGATGTACGTGCAAATAAGTACGGGTTGTGCAGCAGACATTTCACCACAGGAATGTTCCACCGTGATCTGCATGCAGAGTTAACAGGCAATATGTTCTGGCAAAACTGCCTTGAAATCAAGAGCAATATTTTTATTGGATTAAAAGAGACATATTCACAAGCCTGCTTGTTTACGATGTAATAGGGCTGCTTCACCTCACCGCACATTTTGTTGCCTCGTTCTAAATCACAGAACATGGCGCTGCGCATACCTGGAAATTCTGTTTGTTTTGTGATGTAAATTGGAGGATTTACAAGTGACTGTGCACATCTGACTTTCTTACTGTGGTTTGAAATGCCCTTATCAGTGCCGATTCTTTCTAACCCTGAAATATAAAAATAGTTTTGCAATTCCCCTTTAAACCTTTCAAATAGATCCTAAAACCCTTCTGTACTAGAGTGCCTGTCCACTTCCAGCATTATAAACTTTCTCTTCTTAGTAATTGGTTTTTAAGATCTTTTCGCTTTTTTGTGAAGCACATGGTGATTCACTGCAACGGAATATTATAATGAATGAACTATAATAAATTGATTATTATTTACAATATTTATTATGTAAACACTTAAAATGTATGGATTAATATTATAATAAATTATAATGGATTAGTATTTAGCATTAAATCCTTAGTAGGACTAACAGTTTGATTGGTTAGAACCATTGCAAGTTTTTGTTTCCTGCTCAAAGGTTTTAAGTTACTTAAGAAATGCAATATTGAAAAGGCAGGACCTCCTAATTGTTTGGGAACTGAAAACAATGAAAGTGCTCAACTTAAACCTATTACTAAGGATTCAATTACAGAATTTAACTGAGCGCACAGGTAGAACATTCCCCAGTAGCTGTGTCAGTTCCCAGGTACAGGACTGGGATACAGATCACTGAAATCCTCATTCCTGCTCCAGTTCAATTGCACCCAGATCACACTGTCCAAGGCAGTAAACTAATGGCCCAAAAAACGAAGAAACTAGAGAAATACGAAAATAAACAGTAGCTGTGGTGAGAAGAAAAGCCTATTTTTTTCCTGTTTGCCCTCTGGCTCTGCATTCTCTTTTATCTGCCAAATCTGGGAGCTCCTTCTAGTTCATCTCTTGCCAGGAACAAGCTCAGCCTAGGCGGTTTATGTCAATGTCTGTGTGGGGACAAGAAAAACAGTTCTTGAAGTGTCTGATGTGCTCCTAACCTCAAATACCCTGCAATTCAAAACAAAATCAATTTCTGATTGTCGCAGTGAGTGATTCCATTGTGTTTAAGCTGCAAATGACATTCTTTCAACCCTGAATTGCACCCTACCGAGCAACTAAATTGATTCCTATACAATACAGTCCTGAAGCACAATCCTAACCGCTTCAGATGTGCGAACTTGTCTCCCCAAGATCACAAAGCAAGTCAGCGACTAGTACATATCAGATTTTTCTCTACAACACAGTCCACATAACCTTTGCCAGCTCTGGTCTCTAATCCATCAATATTTCACTCCATTTTTTCTATGTATTAGAGCGAATACAGAGTTTGGGGGTTAGGGTGGTGGCACCTTTGAACGTTGTTGATTAGATGGTGAATCTTTTTTTTTTTTGCTCTCAACTAAGGATCATTCATGAGAAGTAAGGTCGATACTACTGAAACAATATCATGGCTTTGCAGGGAAACGTTTCTTCAGCATGCCTTGGGAAACTCTTCTCTCAGCTGCAGCTGCAGGTGCTGCCGGGATTTCCTCTCGTACCCATTTTTCCCTGACCACCAATGCAACTCTTTTCTATCCTTTCATTTACAGTAGAACAATTAACATTATCTTCCAGCCATATTGTTGCAGCACCCTAATTTTACATGTTGTTTTCACTCTAATTACTATGGACTGCTGATCAAATTACTTGGTTTTGTAATGGGATAATTGGAACAGTAGCGTGGAAAATGATTGTGCATGGTCTTGCACAGTTTTGCCTTTGACATTTTTATATACTGTATCTTCCATCCATTCGTTTTCCTACCTCTACATCTAATTCAGGGCTGCAGGGAAGCCGGGGAGGTCAGTTTTACAAAAGCAAATCTAATGATGAGAGCGTAGGTGTGGCTTGTTTTGTCTCGGACACCCACTTATGTTGAGGACTACAGAACTAGCCCATTCAATTATTCCAACTTCAAAAACTAGGAAAAGGCTAAATTTTCTCCAAGAGCAGCTTAAGAAGCCACCCACATTTGCAGTTTGAGTAACAGAGGGACAGCAGGCTTGCTGAACTAATCACAGGACGTCATTCTCACACAAAATGGAGACTTTGCAGACTTTCTCTTCCCCCTTTGGAACAGGGTCATTTATTTGTGTTCTCTTGGACTGGGGGACACTTCTGTTTCAGGTGGCAATATCTGGATTTGAACCCGCATTCTCCAAATCACAGGTGGTAGCCTAGGCTGCAATTCTTCAACTGGGTAAGCCACCGAGGAGCCCCACAGTCCGCCCAACATTCTTGTGGACTTAGATCCCAAAGACAACCCTGCCTTACTTGAAACATTACACCAGGAGCTCTACTGTGCGGGAGAGAATCTCACTGCAAATGTCAACTCAGCTTAGGGGCAACAGCTGCCCCTGGTTTAAAACTTGGACCCGGAAATCACAGCTTCCTGAAAGCGCTTCTGTGACGTGCAGCCATCGCACCACCTCTGGAGAGGGCCGTTTTCACGCCTCTTCTGATCAAAACGCACGCTAGTACGCTGAGCTTTGCCACTTGAAGCTCGTCAAAACAGTACCGCTTCAGATTTCCAGCCTGTATTGATGGTGTCAGCCCCCAAATCCTGTAAACATCACCGCAATGAATAACCTACAGCAACCTGATCCCATAATGACTTCAGAACAATAACTGCATTCCTTCAAAAAAAAAAATCAGCTAGCCAAGACTCTTCGAAGTCTTCTCAACAAATTCTTTTCATGATGTTTCTTCTGTGGATACAGAACACCAAGGCTCCTTTTAATAGAATATTTAATGCTACTTTTAGGTCAGTGACAGCAGGAACTGAGTATCAGAATGACAGCCACAACTATCACAGCAGTAGATTCACTGCTTGCTTCCACAGTGTTCAAATTAATTTATTAATAATGGCGTATTCAGCAGCAATATCATTACAATAGAACCAGACTATGATAAGATGTGTGATTTTGAATGTGAAGTTAATCATTTGTGTAACGCCAATAATAGGTTTGGTTTAGCTAAACCTCAAAAGCTGCTTTCACCTGTCCACAGTAAACAAGGACATCAATGATTACCAGAAGGACATGAAGTCCTCAAGAAAAAAAAGAAAAAGTACGACAGTCCACACTGCAAAGCAGACACAGTCACTCAGAGATGGAAGAACTGGTCCCATGTCATCCCATAAAACCCTTCAGACTGGAGCTTCCTCTCCGCTGACACCAGGTGGCACTGTGCCAGTTAAAGTGAACGGCCATCAGCCCTGGTCAGCGTCAACTGTCATCACAGCACATGTCGAAACTGTTCCTTCTTAATCCCCCCACAAAACACACTGTGCAATTTCCCTACACAATAAAAATGTGGCAAAAAAGCAAAAGTAAAGATAGATATGGGCAAGTGCATGCATGCTCAAAAGTCAAAGCAGCCTGATGTAACTTTAAAGCGATTAGATTTTACCAATCATTTAGGGAGTGTGTGGTTTTCTGCATGAGTACTGAAATAACAGCCAGCCCTCTCATGGGCTGCTGGAGTGCAGTGCAAAATATAAAAACACAAATGCATAATTTGTAATGGGTAGCAACCAGGGGGCTTGTTAATGGAAAGATTTAAACCAATGATTCAATCTTGCTCTGCAGATACTTCAGTACTTTCAGGTACAGGTGGGAGGTGTTGACCTATACAAATTCAATGGTGTGCATGAACAAAATTTAACAGAATCTCTTAAATTGAGGCTGACAGAGGGATTTTTAAAAATGAAGTGTCATTTTGATTCATTGCAGCTGAAAATGTTGTCATTTGTTTTACTTCTGACAGCTAATCACCTAGGAGAGAAATCACAGCAATATCAAAGTTTTGCTAATGTTATTTTAATAAAAGCTTAGTAGTGGAGCTACTCATCCAAATTCACTTACCTCACTTTCTGGCAAGGCACAAAGAGCAATTAAAATAAACCGGGCCTACAGCCTACAGATGGTAATTAATTGATCTATAGGATCAAAACAAACTAGGCAGTTTTTTAAATGGGGTCCAGAGACAAGGTGAGACAGAAGACATTACAACAGTGAATCTGGATGATTGTATACAATGAAAAAAATAACAAGGCAGTTCAGCAGATCTCCTCTATCTGTTTATAATATCTGTTCTTTTCATGTCTGGCGAAAGCTTTTCTGACCAGCTGTACTTGGATGAGTATACTGTAGTATTTTCTTATGAGATAGTATACCAGGTGGCATGGTGGCACAGTGGTTAGCATTGCTGCCTTGCAGCACTGTGGCTCTGGGTTCCATTCCTGACCTGGGGTGCTATCTGCATGGAGTTTGTATGTTCTCTCGGTGTTTATGTGGGTTTCCTTTGGGTGCTCCAATGTTCTCCCACAGTCCTAAGACATACTGGTAGATTAATTGGCTTCTGGAAAAACTGGTTGTGGTGTGTGTGTGTGTTTGTGTGTGTCTGTGTGTACTCGG
Source organism: Atractosteus spatula (assembly GCF_055471065.1). Lineage (NCBI taxonomy): Eukaryota > Metazoa > Chordata > Actinopteri > Semionotiformes > Lepisosteidae > Atractosteus > Atractosteus spatula. Next base: position 3,600,368 of record NC_142732.1, on the reverse strand, counting down.
TGATGTACTGGTGTCCCATCCAGGGTGTACCCCGCCAAATGTCTGTTGCTTGCCAGGATAAGCCCCACAACCCTGAATTGGATGAAAAGGTAAGAAAATGGACAGACGTTGTACCATAGGTAATAACGTACCAAAATCTGCCATACAAGAATATTTCCATTTATACTATGTACATCCTATTATAACAATAATCCTTATACTTTTATAGCGCTTTTCTGGACACTCCACTCAAAGTGATAATGTTCTGTGTCACATAAATCAAAGCTAAAGGTGAAATAAATACCCTCCCCATGGACAGAAGTCAGGGCATCCTGGATCCACTTGTGATACTGTATTACATCCAAATTTTCAAAACCAATGGGCACTCTAGATTTATCTGATACAGAATGAAAGCTAAAACTGACGGACATGGCAAACACTCTTATATACATATAGGCGTGATTAGAGTTCAGTAACTGATATTTCAGTAGTGTTGGTGCTATGTTTCCACAGATGATGTTAGCTTTTCTGTCTTGGTAGATCACTTTAAGTTTGATTAATTTTTATTTCAAATCCTTGAACATTTATAACCAAAAGAAAAAATAATTCTTAGCACTTTCATTTGCTAATAGACCTGGAATTATACCTTTTTTTAAAAACAGATACGCTGTCACCAAACTTGAGAAGTTAAACTGATCCAGAAGTTTTCGTTGACCACAATTCAAATCAAAGTCTCAACTTCATAGAGGAAACCGTGTTACAAAAAGTTTGTTTCAAAAAGTGTTTGAGGGTGAAATACTTGAAGAGAGGGAAATGTTAAATCCCAAAAATGTTCTCCGAATGCATTCCACAGTTGCCAGTGAGTTCTTAAAACCTCTAACTCGCTCTGCAAAAAAGATACCTAATATTTCACATGTAAATGTTCAAGAAGCATGGCATCCAATAACAAAAATCTGAATTTAGCTAAGATAAACACAAGAAAAAAAAACAGTACTAACATATGGAAAGGGTTGGACTGGGTGGATCAGAAAAACGGTTTTCAGTAACCAGTGTCCCTCCCCAATCTTCTGGATTCATATTAATCTCTTTCTGTGTGCTGCCTGCTTCCCCAAACTTTTAACCACCAGCCACATCATCTCATAGTGCCAACACATCATCCCACTGAGTACAATCAGGCACACAGAAACAAGAGGTAATGCTCGGAACTCAGACACACTGCTGCCTGGAGTGCACTGTACCCCCTGTGCACATGTACAAAAGACACAACTCGGCATCATGAGACTGATTGTTATGTAACAGACAGGTACTGGTATCCCATGGTACACTTTTAACAACCTTTCTTATGCAGGATGGAGGTTTATATTCAGCACAAAGATTTTTTTTAAATTGTCCCTTTCTGTATTTTTTTATCAGTGGCTGTAAAAATGACAGGAATCGGGGCTCCCTGGTAGCCTTCAGTGGGGCTGGATGATCTTCTCTGAAGCCTGGAGTCATTAGTAAACAAAAAAGTACAACATCTGAATAGTTTTGAGCAGTTTTGAGCATTTGAGCAGCTGATTAGTCCTCTAATAAATGTTTTCTCAGGAATTATCACAGGTCTCACACTGACAAAGCTCAAAAAGGGTTAAAGAGGACAGCAGACTACAGGTCTAACGATCGCTGTGTTGTTAGATAATGAGGGAACAGAAGGGCAAATCGCACTCCAGACAATTCTTCCCCTTCCACAGAGCACTGCTAATAACTTCCCCCTCCCTCAAGATCGCATTCCCTCATAGTGACTCAGCCTGCGGCGGCACTGCGCACGCTGTTTCAACCTCACCAGCCCCACTTCTTCACTGCCGCTTGGGAAGTTTTTTTTCTGTGGCGTGAGGCATTTGGTGCAACTTTAAAATTAGCTTCCCCAACACACGGTCAATTACACCAAGCATCTGCGGGCTGCCCGTTAAAGTCAGAGCAGCGACAGATTTGTTTTTGTTTCCTCCATACAAGGGAAGCCGACAGAGGAAAGGACATCACACTGCAGTCAAACTCGATCAGGTTTTCATCGTACTCCGGTATAAAAGAAGGACCACGAGGAAGACATCTACATGCCCTCCCCAATGGCCGTGATACTTAATCGGTCCAGATGCAGGAGTTCGTTACAAAGGCATGACATGAGCTGGCTTAGGAAGCACTGGCACAAACAGACTGATAAAGAATCAGCTGTGACTGGATTGGCTATTAAAAAAAGAAAAATAAAGAAGATCTGATCTTACAGTGTTCAAAATAATTAAGAGCCAAAAGAAATGAAAGCCAGCAAATGAGGAGACTTGGAAGCTTTTATGATGAATGAAGATAAAGGAAAGCTTTGAGTCAGACATGAAACCCCTGTAGGATTGCAGATTGTACTTTGTGCACAAATGATGGCAGCCATCCTTAAAGCAGTGCATTAAATCCCAGCACAGCAGAATGGGTTCATTCTGCACCGAGAGCATGCAAAAGCTGCTCTGATGGGTGACGTGCGGCTGACTTGTCCCAAGAGCTGTGTTCACACACCCACTGGTTCGACTGTGCTCAGCTGTCAGAGAGCAGAGTGACCAATCCAACTCAACAAGCTGTGCTTACCCTCACCATCAGTGCGTGAAACAGTTCACTTGAAATGTTACAAACTGTCAGGTTTTCCAACATTTCTTTACCTGTCTCCACAGAGGAGGTAATGAGGCGTGCATGGACTTAAGAACAGTGTTTTCTCAATGTGAGCTGCAACAATGACGATGTGAGTTTGGAAAGCAATCCGTTTCCATCTCAGATTTTTTAGTGGACAAAAGCAGGTGAACCTGAGACATCACTTTGCCAGGTAATGGGGAGAGACTCGTGATGACCTCTGGTCTTTCCTGCAGTGTCTGGTCCACGTGCAGCTCAGTTCTGCTGATGAGCTGAATCCGAGTCAGCAGACAGGAACAGAGAGGACTTCTTGGAATGTCATGGAAAAATGACTGCAAAGAATTCAGGCTTCTTACTGCAAAGTAAACAGCCAGGCTGGGAATGTTTTAGTTTTTCTTTGAAGTCACAGGTCTCCCTTATCGGAGAAGATTCAGTCTCAATAAATATTTTTCACTGAGCAATGCAAAACAGAAAGAACGCTCACGGTTGATTTAAAAACAGTTTCAGAATTTTAGTCCCGTTGTTCCGTAAACACCTGGGATTCTCTTGGTGGCCTTTTGGAGTCACACCTGCATTTTTGCTGTCAGCCTTGAGCTGCTGTGAGACTGTGATTCAATAGATAAATACTCCCCATCATGAGAACACTCCTCTGCTTGTGTACAGTCTACTACTTGTTCCCCATGCTTCAATACTGTCTTTCCACATCAAGGAGAGAATGTTTTACACAGCCAGTAGACTAAGAGGCACCTGTCCCTCAGCTATGGTTCACCAGTCTACTGTTCAATACAAAACAATAGGCAGGTCCTAAGGTCTTTCCTTTGGAGGTATGTTTAAAAAGTACACAGATTTTTGACTACAGTTAACTTTTTTTTAGTTTCACAATGAAGGTGTTTTCAAATTTTGCCACTGAACGAATTGTAATTATTTAACATACAGTTCTCTTCCCGCTCAGTAATATTCAGGCCAAAGTTAGAGATGAAAATGTCCCACTCATGATAAATGTGCAACATTAAGTGAATTTTGAAAACCTCGGTAGGTACACACCCCTGGCAAAAGAAGGAGCTGCAGTTGCAAAAGTTTCTGAATGTCAGTTTTCAAGTATGCAATCAGAATAGCTGCCTAGATAAAACATCTTGTAACCTTGGTCCTGCAGTACCAGGAGAAAAGGAGTACTGTGATTCTCTGTGTTGAGGAAGAAAAACTGAAGGAATGTCTTAAAAATTCCTAAGTGCCCAGAATGCCAGCACACATTTTTAGGCACTGCCTTCTAGTTCAGAACTTTTTCTTCTTTTCATGAAGCCTCAAAGGCACCCACCAAGACTGATCTCCCAATGTGTTTGGAAAACAACAGTTTTCCAAGATACAAAATATAAATGGGAATATGGGGAAAACAAAACCACCGGGATGTTAAAACAATATTTCAGATGAGAACAGGAAGAGGCTTCATCTTCTGGAACCGAGACAGAGCCCCCTCTCCTGAGAAAGAATGTATAATTAGAGAAAACGTAAAGCCATCATTATCTCTAATTAAGATAGCTTACCGATGCCTGCTCCACATAAACCTTTTAGGTAAGAAGAAAAAAAAGAAAACAAAAAGAAACTGTTTCCTCCTACTCCACAGCCGGGGCCTGGGGTTTTGCTCACAGCTTGGCGTTATCTGTTCACTTTGGAAATGGAAGACAATAGGGAGCATTAGCACTGCTGGGGGCCCACTGACTACCAATAATCAAAAGTTGTGCTCAAGCCATACCATTCCCACCGACAGCCATAACGAGGCCATTTCTTGTGTCTATACATGTACCAAATTAAATCCAGAAGACTGTGCAACGAAAGCAAGCTTTTCCACAAACAAACAAAGCCTTATTTGATCCCATTCAATGAGGTCTCATGACATGCACCAACGAAACTAAGAATAAGTCAAGACCGCCGCAACAGTTTGAGATGAACTTGCCTGTGAAAGGCCAGGATGGAGAGCTTTCACATTCTGGCCTTGTTTGAAGCAGGACGCTGTCAGGAAATGACATTTGGCATGGCCATTCCGAACAAAGAAGAGGGGAAATCAGAACACGAGCCAAAACCTTCTCCTTTCTCAACTCTGCTGGCAAAACAACCTCCATGTTCAAAGGCTGCACATGCTGGCTTATTTCAAAACTTCGCCCTTGTTGTGGTGCCAACCTAAAACCAATCGAAAGCATAAGAGCAAGCCATTGATTTGCACAGCGCAAATTCTCCAAATGCAGAAGGAACAAAATGTCTTTGTATGCAGTTTATATTTATTTATATATCATTCCTCATTAAATGTATTTTTGACATAATTATAGAACCAAATAAAAAACCTTTCCCCAAGGCCGGCACGCTGTGCCAGAGCTTTCAATAACAAAACACAGGGCCCTTCTGGCACCAAGTATTATGTTTTCAATTCAATTGAAGAGTTATGATTTCCCCCTCGGGCTTCACTCAAACCATCAAGTCAAAGAGGACTGATCCCAAACCCCCAATTACAAATCGCCCAGTCAACATTTAATACAGATACACTACTCTGAGAAAAACACCACAAATGGGGATCGTTCAGCCACTAAGCAGACTTTCTGCATTGGACCCAATCAAATCAGAGGGCCCTTCACCCTCCCAGTTCACATTCACAAACACCTACATATCACCTTTCATGCAAAACCCACAACACTTCAGGGAAACAGAAGCCTTTTAAAATCTAACAATAGTTGTGAACATCCTGGATTTACTCTACCACAACCGTCATCTAATTGTTTAATTGATACTGTAAGGATCTGCTGCCCTTCTTCCTCCTACGGCTTCGTCTGCTTTCTGCAAGGCAGCAGTGCGTGGAAGCTAGAGCACGAAATGTGTGAGGAAGCCTCTTGCAAAAACCTAGGATTCTTAGAAAGGGCAGGAAATCCTGAGTGGAGATTTTGCACAAAACAAGATTCCTGGCATGAGAGAAACATCTTGCACAAAGACACCTGCCAACTGTGTCGGTGTTTAAGTTGTTGTTGGCCACCAGCAATGTGAATAGTTTGATATTTGCATCCTCATTTTGCAGACCCTGCCATGTAAAACTGCAGGCAGAACTGAAAGTGTAACTGCGATCCCAGAGATGACAAAAACAGTCCTGCAAAGGGCTCAGATTGCTCCTTAAGCAATTTCCTGCCTGTGTATTTATTTCAATCTCTCATCTTCAAAGAGACTGCTGCATTGTGGTGTTCCTTTTTCCTCCCTTCGTCTCTGTTTTTTTAAACCCAACATTTATCAGCAGTGGTTCCTTGTTCTCCAATACTGCTGCATGCTCCCTGACCCATTTACAAGAAAAAAAAGACGGCTCTATAGCAACGGAAAAAGTGCCCTGCCACACTCAAGAGTTAAACTCAAGAGTTGCAGAGAGCGAGAGGAGATTTGTGTTGTGAGAAGCTGGGTATAAACACAAAATTGAACGGTACTTTTTTTCATCAAAAGTTAAGATCTGCATGAAAATTGCAAAGACCTTTCTTGAGCTATGATTGGTGTATTACCTCACCACACATTCCATGCACTATATATAATATATACAGAACAGACTTTCTTCAAGTATCAGATCCCAGCAACTAAAACAAACATGCAGTTTGTTTGTAGCTTGCAGCACTAAAAAAACCTATATAACAACCGTTTATACATTTAGAAGCCATTTGTGTTAGCAACCCAGCTACAGATACAGCTCCACAGCTATGCAGAAGATGCTTCAAGATTTTGTTTTTCTAGAAAAAATAAACATTCTCTTAAATTGACGAAACTCCTCCTAAACTCTCATTTGATAAAGCAAAGCGTTGGAATGTTTTGTTTTCTTTGCAAAACTTCTTAACAAATATTAACATGCAATAGTACCAACAGCATTGACTCATGAGCTGAGGGATTTATGAACAGCACCTACTGACATTTTCCACAGGCTCTTCAAACAAAAGATACCAGAGACACATGGAGAACCGAAAACCTTTAATCAAAACATCTGTGATATTACACTGGAGAAGTGGTGGGAACGGCACCCTGGCCCACTAATCTTTGGAAGACTCTTTATATGTCCTTCATTCACACAGACAACGAAACCCAATTTGACAATATAAAGGCGAAACCTGATCTAATCTCACTTTACACAGTATCACTCACCAGGTCTGCCATTATTTCAGTGACTTCCGAGCTTGTCTGAGTGTTTTACCTTGGCCTAGGGCAACAAGAACTGCAGATCAGAGGGGCAGACGGACAGGAGACAAAGAGATGACCTAGCATGACTGTAACCTACACTGCACAGGCACAGGTCTGAACTATTAAAAGAGCTATCTCACTGCAAATGATTCAAACCCCTGAGCTGTCCCATGTCAACAGGTCTCAGAGCTGTCCCATGAGCAGGGCTTCAAGCACAAACAGCTTTATGGGAGAAGCTCCATGTGCTTCTTTTTTAAATGCACACTGAACAATCCAATTCTATCAAAACTAAAAACAGGGAACGGTTTGCTCTAGCTAGAGGTCTACAGGTTTCTGATTTTCCACCCCCTGTCTATCCATTCTCTAAACAGCTTCAATTCAAGATGGCGGAGCCTATCCCGGCCAACAGTTGTTGTAAGGAAACATACCACCTGGATGGGATGTCAATTCCTGGCAGGTTTTCTGATTTAATTCATTTGAAAAAACAGAATAAAACCCAGAACATTATCCAAATAATTTTTGTTATTCCCACCTAATTTTCTACAAACACTGTGACCGCACACGGGGAGAATGTGGAAACCTCCAACTCAACCACCTTCAACACATCCAGCCACATCTCAGAGATTGGAGGAGGCAGCACTGCGTGCCTGCAAGTGCCTGGGAGGCCACAGGGGGTCACTGTATCTCAGAGCATGGCTGCTTGGAGAATCCCAGTCAACTAGCAACAACACCCAGGTTCGAACCCATGATCTTAGACTTTTAACTCTGCCCAGTTTTGTTTTACCAGCCTTTGTCAGTTTAACACTTGCTCTCTTAGTTGTATTTGGATAGATATATATGTTCAAAACCTTTATCTTTTCTTTTAAGCTGTATAGTAGACACAAAGCTGCAACTGATTACCAGCAGAAATTGAAAACAATACAGAAACAATCATGTCTAGGCCTTTAAGGATGCAAATACAAAACTCAGGAAACTATTTAATATACTACTGGCCACGTGTGAAACCTCTGGCAGGGTTAAGAGGCGCCTGAAAGAGCAGACTGTCAAAGTAAAGCAAAAGTATGAAATTCCAGACCCGATTCAAGTTGCTTTGTAGATGAGCCAACATGCAGGCTGCCCAGCCCAAGTACACTTTCACCTGCCTGACAAATGTCTCTGATTAGGACAGGTTCACAGTCAACCGTAGTAAATTACCGCAAAAATGAAGTTGCTGGCAAAAACAGTCAGGACTAAGAGGAAACGTAATTGTTGTATTCATTCTCTCAAGCAGTGCCAAGTGGGTGGGCCAAAAAGCATGGCTCCTTGATAAATCAAGGTAAACTGGTTATGGTTTGCTGGGTTTAAAAGGACGGCTTTTTAAATACTGCATGGTTTTGTGAGTCACACTTTTAGCTGCTTCTAAATACTACCACACTCTTTGCCAACAAAGAGTGAGTGCCAACAAAGAGAGGGTGCTGAAGGTGTAGTTCTGAAAAGCCTAATTGTGACCAACGACATGATGCTGTTGCCTTTCAAAACTTGATTGCACAAGCTACTGTCTTTACTAATTTTACAGCTATACAGCAGAGTGTATTTGGTCTTAAGTAAGACAATACAGAGACATGAATCAAGTACAAGTAAAGCAAGGCTTTTACCCTATCTTTGAAGTTGCACTATGGCTACGTGCAAAAACTCAGTTCCATGCATAAAGAAATGCAGCACATGACATACACTGATTATATATTACCCCTGTCAACGTTTTACCAGTTATCCCAAGCTCAGGAATGTCCCCTGCACTGAAAGGGAACACTGTTCTTGAGATAGCAATCTTAAAACAACAGACAAAACACCCCCTCCCTCATAAATTTTGTTTCAAGAGACTCGTGGTGGGGAATAGGGGGTCTATCTGGTGTGCCAGAGACGTCTGTCCTGTCCAGTGCTCAGTGGATGTTCTGTCCATCAGTGTGAGGACCAGTCATAGGTCATATAAGGTCTTTGTGCTGTTGATCCAATCCACTTCCATCAGAATTCCTCATTCTGGCAATAACTGCTCCCAGGCAATGTGAATCCATAAAAAGGCAATAAAAAGAGGTCACTTGAGTTGTTTATATTGCCTGATAGTCACTTATAGAAAGAAAAAACATTTTAAACCAAGAAAGCCCTGGGACAAAATACGTACAGCATTGTCTAAACTACGTCAAATAGTTCTGCCTTCTAAGGAAAAGAGAAAGAAGGCAAAAATACACTGTGATCAAATTAGTAAAAAAAATAATAAAGAAGAAATTGTGCAAAGTTGAGAAACGTTTTGCTTTCTCCATACTAACCAAGGTGGAATAAACTGAATTTACACATTTCTGCTCTTGTCTTACTTACAAAGATGGCAAAATCATCACTGTCAGATTACCCCAGAAATGCAGGGTGTGTGAGGGGGAAGACGCATACCCAAGAATGTAGACCGATAGCTATTGCGATCACAGTGCAGAGGCTTTCTGCTAGCTTTAGTTTTCTGGTAGCCAGAAGGTTTTTTTTGCGAAAGACAGGGAGGGTAGGAATCTCTTTTAATCTCCCCTGCTCATCAAGAGCAGAAAAAAAGCCATAACTACCTTTCATCAAGTCTCGTTGAGGCAACAGAAAGGTTGCTATGAATTACACCTCAATCAAAAAAACCACAGCAAAACACTTGAAAAAATACTAATCCAAACAATGAGCGATACCTCTCCAGGAGTAACGATTAAATGACAGAGCTGGAATATTTTGGTGAATCTTTCAGTAATTCTTGGGCAATTACTGGAGCCAAGGCGATTTAAAGAATTCTTAAAAATAAGAAAAACAAAAATGCATTGCTTTTTTATTCTTTGTTAACCCTTGTTAAGACCTATTGCTTGATTGGCTTTTAAATCAAACCGATCGATCATATGCTTTGCCTTACGAGAAAGCTTTAAAATGATGCTCTCACAGGACATTGCTCCCTACAAGGTGCCAACACTTTTTTATAACAGGGAAGTTTGCTCACCACCTCCGCCCCCCAAAAGACATGCAAAACTGTTGGGTGATTAGGAGCTGATGTAGTGCAGAATTTTTTAGTAAAAACATAAAGCATGATGAATACTAGAATCCAATGGGAAGTAGATACGTAGTCGATAAATTGAAGAAAGATTCAGTGATATTGTCAATTAACAGCCAAGAAAGGGGACAGAACCAATGGAAATACAACATGCAACTGACTTGACTGAAGTAGAGTACAATGTGTTACAGTGCAAAACACTACATGCAGCTAATCAACAGGAGCCAGAAGATTGGGCAAACAAGTTACTAAGTTCAAACAGGAACGCTGATGCATCCCTTCAGCACTGTGACAGCTTTGTTATACACTGCACTGTTGCAGGACTGCCTACAAACATCTCTGCTTACAGGAGCATCGCAATGGGTCAAGATCTTTAAAATGTGCAGCTACAGGGAAATCAAATCCAGGAACCCCACATTGTCATTTCTGTGCAGCTTGAGCTTTAGGAACCTCAGTCAATCTAAAAAGAAGCAGCTGGCAAGAGCTGCCATTGAAACAAAAGTGTCTGGCATCACTTCCATTAAACCTGTCAGTTCAACCTGATGACATCCAACAATGAGGAGCATGAATCACCAAAATGCTGCTACAGTAATTAATTGCATTGACGTGTACGCTCCCCATGAATCGGTCGTTATTCACTCTGATGTTCAAAGGTTTTTGGCAATCAGATTTGAAGAGTGAGAAATGGCAATGATTTCTTGAGGTTAGAAAAACATCCTTTATGGAAATGAACGGCCTACTGTTTGGCAGTCCTGTTGTTTTGGTTTGGATAACAATAGGGATTTTGATTCTTTTTAAAGTAAAGGTTACATTACTGGAGCTCTTAAGAGAAGTCCAACCTCAGACAGGATGAGAATCTGTGCCAAATCAACACTCAGGTTAAAATTTCAAGCACCAATAACCCTTAGTGATTCCTGCAATATAAGTCTCTATGTTTCCCTTTTGCACTCTTCTCCAGCATGCATTAGCTGTGTGGTGTGAGACTTCAAATACTCAGTTTGCAATAGTGATTAATGGTGGTGCATACTGCAATGATTTCTACACTGTGTAGATTTGGTCGCTACAAAACTGTGGTGTTGTGTCTGAGGTTACAACAACTAAGGACTTTCAGAAAAATATGGATCACATAGGCAGCCAAGGAAAAAAAATATTTTCTGGAAAGGTATTTCCTTCATTTATGGGGACATTTAAAAAAAAACACACAGACAAATGTAAAACTCATTTTGTTGGCAGATGAATGAAAGTGTTACCTTCGCAGTACCGAAGAAACCACTATGACTTATGAAATACATTTGGACTGGAAAAATATTCCCAGCCATTCCCAGGAGATTAGTTATTAGAAATCTATTATTGGATATGGGTAGCACTGCAAAAAAAAAATCTACAAATGTAAAAACAGAAGATTTTTTTTTCATTTTTTGCAGGCAACGTTCAAAATATTTTTGGAGAACAACGTAGGTGCTTTTTTAATACTAACTTGTTCAACCTTATTAAATATCAAAAGGAAAGCAATTGGAAAATTACAGAGATGCCTATATTACTTCAGTAGAGGCACATTTTCTCCTCTCTTTCAGACTATTTAGACAACTTTAACCCTGTAATTTTAGACATTTATAGTGTTCTGGCTGAGCTCAATAAGACGATATGTTTTTTGATTTATTCACAGATTTTAGGTTCCTAAGTGCTGCTTTCACATCACGTTACTTCTCATGCTGCCCTCTTATGATCTCTTGCTCTGTGCTTTAACCCTTGCCAGACTTTTGATCACAGTTTCCTTCCAAAGCCAACGTGCTATAATAACTCAGTCTCTCTCTGGGGAATTTTCTTTTCATTTTTAATTGTAGGTTTGTCTGAAAAAAAGCAATTACCTTGCCATATGAAAAGATCTGCTATGAAACACAGCCCAGTGGTTGTTAAATTAACCTCACTTGTACCACCATACGTTCTTTTAGAGGAGCTCCTTTTGAGCTGGTTTCTCCTGAAGCAGTGCTGCAAAAACACAGTTAGACACATTCTTGAAAATGTGATTGTTCAAAGAGGAAAAAAAGATCTCTCCCTTGCGATAATTTCATCTTAAATGGTATACTGGCATTTACAGAGCAGAACGAAAACTGTATCTTCTACAAACATCAACCATGCTCACCCTGGACTCTTAAATCTCCTAACCACAAACTTACAGATTCCTAGCCAGTAACTGCGGAATATCTTGAGAACTTTAAAAGTGCTTTGGTAGAGGACGCCAGTATAAACGAAGGATTCACACTGAACTGCATGTGTCATCTTGTAAGAATTCAAGGCCCCACTACAGCTCTCAGAAGAAAGTGTGTGGCTTAACAGAAAAAAAATCTTCGGCTCGATTAGATTGTAACTCTAGCCAAACGGATGTATGTGCAGGATATTTTTGTCATACTTTGTCACAAATTCAATTTCATGGTGGAAACATTCAGGTCTGTATAGTTCCAGACTAAGGCGTTTGTATCCAACACTGATGTAAGTGCCTTTGGGACACTCGAGAACCTAGAGGGGTAAATATTTTACAGTTGTACTACCCCCACACTTTGAGTAGCCAACAGATTTTATTTCATCAGGTGGAGACTTCTGCAGGTGTTGGAGAGAAATGTAGGATCTTTAAAGCGAATTCTGGAGCAACAAAGGGATTAAGGAACCAAGGTCATGTTTTCCCAATGTGGACTCATTCTCTGCTAAAATCAAACCTCCAGGCTTAGGGACAGTGCAGTGCAGTGCACAGTGTGCAGCACTTATCTTTTGATGTTTCTTCTGCAAGCTCTGACAACACTGGTCTATGTTTTGAAAGCATTCTTTCCCCTATCTTTAGGATATGAATTTTAGACCAGTACCAACACCAAAGGACACTGAATCCAAGCGGGTAGGACCATTCAATATGTGATCACTATCCAGACAAGCGTAGGCTCTGATGTAACTCCCTCTTGGGTCTGCCAACCCGCCTTCTCTCTTAATTGTGTGGACATGGCACAAGGAGAACGCTTAGGCCCAGTGGAGATTGCACCTGGTCTCCCGGTGTCAGTCAGGGAGGCAGTGTGGCGGAGCAGCAGGAGTTCAAAGGCAGAGCAGTGAAAGAGCCGTGTGTACCACAGAGGGAACGGGGGGGGGAGTTTCAGCTTGCATCCCCCTCGGCTATTGGCAAGTGAAGATTGCAAGTTTTTTTCCAGCTTTTCAACAAAAACTTCATTACTCTACAACCCCCCCCCCCCCCTCCACAAACCGGCACTCTGCCTCTTTCCAGACAGTGACAATGGGGAAAAAAGAGAACAACACATGGAATTAAAGCCAGCCCAGATGAAAGTCTAAATTTCAAATGGCCCTGGTCTGATTAACACTTTATCAAGACTAAGGTTAAAATCAAGAACTGAGTTTCAGTGGTTCCGTCAAGTTTAATCAGTTTGATATTCAAGTGATAAAAAAGTTGTGTTAACTTATGTAGTTTCCATTACTTTAATCTTTGAGAACAACAGCGCTCAGAAAACCAGAGAAAGCAGAGACAAAATTTTAAAAAACCATATGGCTTGTTTACTTCAACATTACTGTATTCTTTATTAACGAAGGCAAAATATTTTCTAGCTTTGTTCCCCTAGTGTGAAAGCATTAAGGCTGCAATGCCCCTATCTAGCCATTTTAATGCTCCTAACACGTGAAAGCACGCTGGTTAACATAAAAAGACAATGTACTCTGTTGACCTCATTCGCTATTGGGAGTGTCTTTATACTTGCTGCATTGGTATAAAGTATACACACTTTTTTAAACTACCGTTAATTGAAATGAAGCCCCATTCTTTAAGGATGAGGAGATCTATGGGGAATATTAATTCAATGACTAATCACTATCCAGGTGACAGTACTGGACTGATCCTCCTGACCCTGCTGATTCACTCTTGTCTTTTCAGTATTGTGGCTGCAGCACCTCAAAACTCTGCCATAGCTGGTCTGACTGCACTGGAGCACCTGTGTTTGCAGGGCAGCGGAGCTGGAGCTGGAGCAAGGTGGTTTTCACATTACACGTGTGCTGTTATCAATGGAGATGGGAATTCCAGCAGGGGCACTCGATGCGGCAAGAAAAATGACATCTGGGGGAATCGTTCCGTCGGAGGCCTCTCCAGCTTCCGAGCACATGCCAGGAGCAGCGTGCATAACTGACACGTCACAGGACACGTGATGAGCTCACAAAAATAGGCCCAGCTACTAAGGAAAATAAGCACAAAATACTGGCATGTGCATAAACACATTGTAAAATGAGAGAACATTTAATTGGCATGCCTATAGGGGAAAAGGATGATCTAGGTTCTGCTCTATAGCAATAAAGGTTACACAGGCTTTTTAAAAATTCAAATTAGGGACACGACCTTATTCACACCCTATTAGCGAGAAACCACTTTCCGTGGAAGAACAGATTAAACAAACCAAAACGGATGACTGCGGACTCCAGAGGCTGCGCTGAAATGCCAGAGCACATGCGAGGTATGATCATCTCAATAAAAGCTGCCGAACGTTTTAAAAAAGGATTAATTAGAGGCTACAAATATTGCACGCTACAGATCTGCCCTGGGCGTTTGTACCTTTGCAAAGTTGTTCTTTTTATGTTCAGCAGCTCAGCAACAGCCTCTGCCACCCCTCGGGCCAGGCTGGTTTCTTTGATGGCACACAGCTCTGCTTCTCACGCCTTGGGAGCCCACTTTCACGGGAATGAAGCGCCAGGGCCAGCATGGCACTACTAGCTCCACTGCACATAAAACTTGCACTAACAAGCTGGATGACAGGCCCATTGCAGCTCACATTCTGATGGGAAAATTGAGATGTAACCCACAGTCATAAAATGCGGTTTTGATTTGGGCCAAACTGTGGACCAACACAGGAGCTCCACTTCGGTAGCTGGAGCAGAAGAAGCCACGCTACTCAAATAAACAACACAGCAGTGCAGGCTTGAACACATTCTCATCAGGACCCCTGTGCGACCTGACTGTCTGGATACAGGAGCCCCTTGTTTGCAATTGCCCGGTTCCAAAAAGCTTTTTTAAAAAAAACTTTCAAGATGGTATTAACATTAGGTTGTGCACAATAACAAAGAGACAAGCTGCTCAGAAAAGTTCCCTGACTGGAAGGATGGGATGCAATTATTGCAGGAACTTTTACAGTTTACACATACAGTAATTCCATTGAAAAGCAAACAAAAACGATGCCTTTGTACTTTATTGCACTTATAACTGTATAACTGTAACAGCAAGGCCATAAATAACACCAGAAAATAATCACCCTTCTGATTTGCAGTGCAAACAATTTCTTCCTAAGCAAACCTTTTCGGATCTGCTACAGGTTTGTCTCCAGTGTCATTTACAGCCTGCTGTTGCACTACAGCTGGAAATGCTGTACCTGCTCCTTTAACCAAAAGCATTTCAATTAGCAATACTTTGTGCTGGCTCAGGTAATTGGACTTTTCTTATTTGCAAGGACTAACATGAGGCAGGCTGAAAAAGACTTGTAACAGTAATAGTTCAGCATTAAGTGGCAGTTAGTATTACGTGTTTTAAGATCTAGGCAGAAATGGACTCATTTGCAAAAACTATATTTCTTGACTTCAGAATATTTAAAGGCAGAGCCCTGCAAATTCAACTCACTTCTTAAAGCCTGAAGCAAGTTAAAAATTAGTAGTTTATTGGGGCAAGGGTTTGTTAACAGCACTGAAAGAGAATGAGGTCAGCTTTCAAATATCAACATAAACTGTTATCGCAATAATAACCTTAGCAAAGCACTTTGATTCAGTTTATTAGCATTCCTCCTTTGTTTCAAGACATCAGTCATTTGGGGCAGCACCTTGATGTGGGATTTATTATGAAGGCTTGGAAAAAGGTTGGCGAAAAGCAAGAAACAAATGCCTTCGCACAGAAGGCAGATAAGCAATCTTTGATTCGGATAACAGAGGAAGACTGTACGTGCAGAAACCCGCCAAGACCCAGGAGATGTAGGTATGAGATAAAGCCAACGGGGGGGAGGAGGGATTTCAGAACCAGAATGCCTCTGAGTGAAAAAAAGTATACCAAAACAGCAGCCCTACCCATTCTCAGCACCTGCAAGAGAGATTTATAGATTCACAGCCCCCTTGGCCAAAACACAGCAGGCATCACTTTTTCACAAAAGCCTGGATGAATTCTTAATCTTTTCAATTTCATCTCTATTCAGTCGATTCGTTTTCTTTCTCTTCTTTTTCCTTAACTCATTTAGGGGCTTTTGCATCTCTGGGATATAAAAAACGCGGTAGGGAAGGTCCGTTCCTCCTTCCAATGTTGTGCACACACACATGCGCGCACACAAGGGACGAGGTGTGCAAATCTGGGACAGACACTCAGATTCAATTCCCCCCATAACCACGCAAAACCAAGAACTGTTCTGCCCTTTGCCCGTGAACAGCAAAGCTCACACACAAAGTTCAGAGTCAGTTCTCTGTGGCGCACACATTTGCAGAGGCAGGCCATGCACAGTAAGGTGTTCAACCTCAAGCAGGCTGTGCGAGAGGGAACGGACATAAAGAGCACTTTAAATTTCCAGATGGTTGCCGCACTTAAAATTGTGCCCATGGAATGATGGAATGCACTCCAACAGTCCCTGACAAATGGATCTTCTTAGTCATACACACCTACAGAATCCAAAGGCCACCGATGCACTAGAGTGGAGGAATGATAAGGGCTCTGGATTTGGACCTAGAAGGCTGCTGGTTCAAATCCTGGCAAGGGCACAGCTGTTATACCCTTGAGCAGGTGGCGCCAGTGGAAAGATGCCCCGATACACAAATGGATACAAATGTCAATCACTTTGAATAAAAGTATTAGCGAAACTAAAAATCAAAAGAAGCACTGGACTTCTGTTTACCAATTTACGTTACGTAATGAGTGGCAAGGTGGCGCAGTGCTTCAGTATCGCTGCCTCGCGGTGCTGGGGCTCCAAGTTCTAAACCTAGGGTGCTATCTGTGTGGAGTTTGTATGTTTTCCCATGTTCACATGTATGTTTCCTCTGGGTGCGTATTTCCTTCTGCAGTCCAAAACCATGCTAGTAGGTTAATTGGCTTCTGGTAGAATTGGTTCTGGTGTGAGTGCGTGCCTGTGTCTGTGTCTGTGTGTGCCTGCCCTTTGATGGACTGAAATCCTGTCCACGGCGTACCCTGGCTTGTGCCCACTGCTGGTCGTGATAGGCTCTGGCCTCCATGACCCAGAATTTGAAAAAGCAATTAAAAAAATGGAGAAAATGATATTACATGTAACACAGATACTTATTTATTTCCAGACGTAAGGTTGGGGTATAGTAAAGATGAATAATAATTTATTTTCATGCATTTGTAACTTTCCAAAATGCTAAACTCACTGAGGAGACTTGTTGAGGAGTCTCAGCACACATATTTTGAGCACACAGTGTTAAATATGCATACTGTACCACACTCCGGGCTGAGTGTAAATTCTCTTACGTACCACATTCTGTTCTCAGTGATCTGTTCCTCTTAACGGCTGAGTGCTCAAGGCCTTTTATTCTTTCAAGAGAAGTGTGGTGACACAGAAAGGCAATTGGATCCCAATTGTTAAAGCGCAGATTTGTGTGTTGATAACAGCTTATGTTATGACTATGAACAATATCTGATATGTGCAGATAAAGAGCAGGTTCTGCAGTATGAAAGCAGGTTAGAATGGACTGCAATCAGTGGGTGAAAGCTGCTATCTTTTCTTAGTTACATTTTGGATATATGGACCATTTCACCAACAGAAAAGCTAAAAGGAATAAGATTAAACCCAATGTCATCTGTAAATAAAAGAATGCAATATTCCAATATTGGCTATTCACATGAGGCTATGTTGGTCTCCTAGGTTTTAACAGAGAAGTGGGTTTTTGTGATCCTAAAACATTTCCTACAAAATGTTTGCCAATATTAAAACTGTTTTCTCCCTCCTTTTTCTGTAAATCTGTAGCTGTTTGAGGCCTGGGTACCAAAGCTTGTCACTTTTGCAATCCTATGTTGCTTTCAGTGGTACAGTACATACTCCATAAAGTGTGAAAAAAAAATCGCCAGACAAAAGATTCTTGAAAAACCCAAACTCCATCTGCACTACCAGTGACTCAATTTCCAAAGCTCTACCAAGACATACAATATTGCAGCAATGATAGAAGAAGAGATGAAATACAGGTGTCCTTCCGAAATGAACTTCTGCTAAATTGCACAAAGATAAGTCAAATGGCTAAATTACAGTTTTTACTAGTCCTGACAGCATAACCATATCCAAATAAAGTGTGACAGAAGAGCTCATTTTGCTGTCCTGTCATTATTTTTTTTTATTATTTAGCTGATTCTCTGATCCAAAGTGACTTACAAGTGTCCTCACATGTCCTTACTGGATGTTTTACTGAAGCAATCCTAGTACCTAGCTCAAGGACACAACAGCTGTTGCCTGCCAAGAATCTTAACCTACAACCTTCCAGCTACATGTCCAGAGGCCTAATCACACTGCTTCTGTCATTCACAACACGTTTCAAGAGCAAAACAAAAAAAAAAACACCATTTTTCAGACATCTCCCAAAATTGGACTGACTTGTAGGTGTTATGCAAATGACATTGCTGGACCTCTGTTCTGTAACAGGTTCCAAGCCCCCTGGTCACTTGCTTTGAATACGCTTTCAATTGCATTTTTGCTCTGCCTAGACTGGACAGCAGAATTTATGACGGAAGTCTGTAGCCAGGTCAGAGTGCATTTCTTTCTGTCTTAGGAGTTTTACTCCTTTTTAAAAAAATGTCAACATCTAGCCTATAAAATACATTATACCAAATACACTGGCCAGCTCAGCCACAGCTGTGTGCAGGTGGTGGCTGTTTACAGTAATAGAAGACTCTTGTTAATGGCCCCACTGAAATGTCCTTTAGACCTGGCTACTTTTAACAAGCCTTTCTATTATGAGCTTTCATAAATCAAGGCAATTTTATTTCCTTAGTCCAAACGTTTTATCTGACATTGGAAACTACAATAGTGAACATAAAAGAACCATTCTATTAGGTATAAGCCCACAACATTGAGACAATCCTTTGTGCATCAGCTCTTCACAGGCCAATCAGTAAGTCTGAATGCCACAAAAAAGAAAGCTTAGTTGTGCCCTCTGTTCTCATGCCACCAAGTTTCTCTGAAGGCTACAGCACAATGGAAACACAAATAGGAAATCGAGAAAGCTGGCCATTTTTAGACAAGAAAAACAATAGCAAAGTAAAACCTTTTTTGGAATAAATACTGGGGGAAATTTCAAGTTAAACAGCTTTTCACTTTAAGTGAGATGCAACTCACCACCAGTAGCAGCCCCACCTGGACGATGCGACGGCAGCCATAGTGCGCCAGAACGCTCCCCACACACCAGCTACCAGTGGGGAGGAGAGCAAAGTGAGCAGAGCCAATTCATAGATAGGGATTATTAGGAGGTCATCACTGGTAAATGGAAGGCCAATGGAAGATGGATGGATTTAGAAGATGGGTTTTACCCTCAAAAAAAGACACAGAGAACAGAAATCTGAACCCAGGTTCTACATCCGCAATTAAAAAAACAAACTTCAGCATCTCATTCTTTCCAGCCTGTCTGCTGCATTCAGAAATAGGTTCACCCCACTTCACATGCGAGTCATTACTTCTGCCCAACATGTTAAAAGGAAGATGAGTAAAAGAACAAATGGACTCTTTGCCCTGTAGAAAACCAAAGGGTTGTGCAAAACAAAATATTAGTATCTAATGAAGCCACTAGGATACTCACACTTATGGGCACCGCATGCTGTTACAACTGAGACAACACACGGCTTCCACAGCCTTTGGGGACGCATGAAATATGTCCAGCTGTTACTTAATTAGAACCGCGCCATATTTCTGTTGCCTAATCCCATTTGTCACTGGAGTATTGGAAAAATGTTGATGTGTGGCAGGGCGGGTGATCACACACAGCGTGGGTTAATAATGAAAATGGATGCATAGATAAGATCAGTGGCGGGGGCTGCACAAACAGCAGGCCCATGGCACTGCGCCAAGGAAAGCATGCCTCCGACATGTGAAAATGAGTTTCCTCAACCAGCAGCCAAAGCACAGCTCGTGGAGCTTTTCAATAAAGCTGCTTTTTCGCCCACCCTCTTCTTGAGCTCCGAGTCTATTAAAAACTGTCTACCACATCATCTTGGACAATATAGGGGCTTAAGAGATAGCTGATAGGCCTTTTCAACACTTCCCTCCCAAAGACCTGAAATGGCAGATATCCTGAACACATAAGCATGTCACAGCACACACGCATACAAAAACTGAAACAACACCATGAAGGCAGACTACAACGTCTCTATTTCAGAATTCCATGTACCTATTTAAAGAGTAAGCACTGTGTAAACCACTCTTCAATTTTAATGAGTGGATTCTTCCCATTATTTAATATTATGTTGCCTGTGATTCTCTACCGTCTTTTCTACTTATAATTACCAGGTTTCACAAAGCATTGCAACAGATAGCACGGCTGCTTCCAAACGAGGAAAACGAGCACACTGCCATCGGTAAAACTTTAAGAGAGTTATATGCCTTCAATTTGATCCTTTCATGTGGCTCCGTTCTTTAAGACACTGTTCCAGAATGGAGGAACCCCATGAAACAAGGAGCTCGGCACGCAGTTCGAATAAGAAACGGAAAGAGACGAGGCAGACACATGCCCACTTTTAAGGATTAGACATTTGCAAACTAAACAGAAGCTCTCAGGACTAACAGAAACAAGGAGCTCCTGAATAAATACAATGCAAAGGAAGTCTTACACAAGTCTCTATGAGTACCCAAGAGAAAATTCTAGAGGGAGGGACTCTATGATCCCCTTTTGAAGGAGGCATCAGCGAAAAGTTGTGAAAGACCACATTCCCCCTAGTATAAAATACTACATGATACTATATTGAATAAACAAGGGTCTGTTGGACTCTGACAGGTCTGTATCCTCCTAGCATTTTGCGTTTCTTATCGACTGTAGTTCAACACATCCTTATGAAAGAAAAATGTATACTTCACACAGTGCCCATGTACCATGATACCAGCTGGGAATGTAGTTCCATACTTTCTCAAACCTTCGCTTTGTTTTTTCTGGGGGGAACCATGGTGAGGATGCAGTGAAGGGCCCAGGAATTTCAACTACCAAGCAGGAGAAACAGCTGGCATTTCAGTGAACGGCTTCGAATGTTCAGAGCTGAGATTTCACTTGAGGAATGCCTGCAATTCCCATCTGCAAAGTGCTGGTGGGAGACGGACCACGCGTACACGCCGTGAAAAATGGTTTGTTTAGGTACAGAGACCCTGTGGTACGTTCAGCGAGACCGCTGGAGCCAAAACCAACATCACTCAGAAGAAAAAAAGCCTTCACTTCCCTCGCGCGGCTCAACTAAGTGGCTGGTTATGGCTTCACTTTGACAGAGGAAACGTAAGGGAAACGTGAGAGAAGGAGACAACGTGTGTGTGTGCGCCGCCGATCATATTTTAGAAATCACCAATCCTGCATGCAAACCCTTAACGGTTTTTCACACAAAAAAGGCGGGGGGTTGTGGCACTGAGCCCGCATCCAGCGCTCCAGGACTTTCCTGTGAACGTTTCTTGCCCATTTTATAGCTCCAAATCAAAAATAAACAAAGCATCTTTTTATTCAGCCATTAATTAGTTTGTTACGTACAATTCCCTATTAAACATACAATGACAAAAAGCTGAGGCCTGCCCTCTCAGTGCACAAAGCCCGCCCTGACAGGAGCCTCATTACGGATGCCTGCCCCATGCCCTCTACATTGCTCTGGCCGAAGTCCCCCATGGGTGCCCCACGCAGCACTGACGGGGGAGAAAATGCCAGACATAGAGAGGTGGCACTGGTCCTTCATCAAACACTCCGTACGCTGCCAGGCTTCAATCAATCATGTTGGTCCATGGACTGGGGCCACCCACCCACTAAAGGCTTGAATGTGTTTATTGTTAACATTTTGATATCACTGAAGTATCTGCATATTCCGAGCGGTGATTTTGTTTGGTCTTGACAAGGGCTGCAAGCTCGAAGGATGTTCATTAGAAGAGGAGCTCCTTGTGAGGCAGACTACTACCGTCATCATACTGTGGTCTCCTAAATAGGGAGGCACTGAGTCAGACCGCAGCAGACACAGACCCTAATGACCCTAACGTGAACAGATTCACGAAGACGACCTAATGCCGTTTGTACTTGAAATGCACAGTTTCCCAGCTGCATAGCAATAGGCAATCTGACGGCATGCAAAATTACACAGGCAGAAAGGAAAAAAAGCTGGCAACAGAGCAGAAAAGCTTGCTTTGTACTTGCATTGAGAGAAGGGACAGGAGCTGTGGGTCTGGTGATAAGAGTGTCGTCTGGTCGGCACGCTGAGTGACAACATGAATTGGCCGTTCCCTTCCGTCACTGGGGCCTCCAGACGACACTCTTATCATGTGATGAGTGATTTTTTACCGCCACCACTAATATACAATATTGTTACAGTCTGCCTGGGCTTTTTTGGCAGAAAAAGGGCTTTGATCAAAGGCAGCAAATCAGAAATGCCATCAGGCAGGATCCAGCTCTTTTTAAGAAAACATCCCTAGATTAGCTCTGTTTGTATATATTGCATTACCATGACAGTACCTGCTATCTGATCTAAAAATAAATTAAAAGAGTGACTATTACATTTGAAAGAGCAGCATTTAGGCACATTAACAAAATCTCTGAAGGAGTGCAAACTGAAAAAAAAAAGATGAAAGGAAATAACTCTCTACTTTGTACCTGCGAGTACAAACAGGAACTGTTCCACTAAAGTGTAAAAACAAAAGTTTTAAAAATAGTAACTCTAGGAACTGAGATGCAGGTTAATGTTTTACAAAATAAAATGGAAAACAGAATTTCTAGTTTTGGTTATCTTCCAATCCAAAACATATCTTACCTTTTCTTGATGCTTTACAGAACTAAAGAGCTCCTATTGCAAACTCCTACATTAGTCAGCTTTTGAGAATTATCTAAAGCAAATTTTCTGTCAGATTCACATTAGATGCAGTTCATAGGCCTCAGACTTACTCTTACAGACAACCTAAAGACTTGAGTGGAGCTGCCTGACTTAAACTCACAGAACGCACCTCAGTATGCTGTAGAATCGGGGACTCCTTAATGAAGAGGAAAACGAATGAAAAGTTCTTCATGAGCCTCTGGCAATACAGTGAAACCTTTCAGAGTGGGGTAGCCTAGTCAAAGAGCAGCACTCGGTGCACTGGGTAGGAAGATCATGATTTCTGGATCCCCATCCTTCCTCTAGGGCTTCAGTCTCCCATGCATGGGACCAAGGTTCTTCAGAACGGGTCTCTCTGGCAGAACCAGACTGAGCCCTGAGGGGTTGATGTAATCACTGTCCCAATATTAATTTAAAGTTTCAGCACTTAAGCAATACACTCGAATGCAGATACCTCAGGAGGAAACGGAGAGCCCCAGTGCTATTAGGCCAAACATTTACTGAAGAAAGAGGCATAAATACCTAGCTACTTTTACTGAATATACAGAGGCACATTCTTCCATCACCCTGTCAAACCATAGCCTGTGCACATGCTCAGCAAACTGCACAGAACTTAATTTGCAACACCAGAACTCTATAGTTAAATGAAGTTATTGTTGTCTAACTCTGGTTAAGAAGACAACAAGTGAATATTTTATCAGGAATGATGGTCTCATGATTTCAGATGCTGCAGGATGCCTGATGTGTTGATGTATTGTGTTTCCTCAGGAACGATTTGAGCTGGACAATATCTCCATAGTCCAGCAGGCCTGTTCAAACAAGGCCCCCAAGAAAAGCCTGTAAATCTATTTATAAAAAAATATTTTCATTTGTCTAGATAAAATACTGATCTAACTTTATAAAAGCTTTAAACTTTCCCTACAAGAAAAAACGTAAAATATACAGAATCAAAAGTGCCAACTCTTTTAACATAACACCCTAACATTTTTTTATATATACTCCACCGCTAGTGGATATATGAACTGTACGAAAAGAACAATAAAGTGCCTAATTGTGCCAACAATTTTAATTAATGCCAAAGCCTGCGGTAAAATTCATATCACTCAACCCCATAAAGTGCAATTTTAGAAGCGGTGCAGATGACAACTGAGCACATGGAACGGACTGCAAGTAGTCACATACCAACCAAGGAATCAGGAGTTTTCAAGGAGAGAGAGCATGCACTGGAAATTGCAACACAGGTGAAAATGACAAACAGCACCATTTGTGATAAGAACTGGATATAGATAACAGAGGAAGAGGAAATATGTAGTTAACATTTTATTCCACTGATTTTGCCCCTTTCACAAGACATGGCTAGGGGTGTGAAACTGCGATTAGAGGATTTATCATGTCATGTCGACAATGCATGTGTGTACTGTAGGATTGTCTCTGGCTGCATAAAGACCTCACAATGTTCCAAGAGTTAAAGACATTGTTTATGATGAATGTATAATATAGAACAGCAATATTCTGCAGTGTGCTATTTCATCCACAACATCAGTGTGATCTCTCATATGTACCAGAAAGCTTTTGTTTGTGTATTTGCAGCACAAAGCAAAAAGAGATTTTTCTCATTTTGAGGAGGAAAGCTGTAAGAAGTAGGTAAAACAAGGAGGATTAAACAGAGCGACTGCACCAAAGTCCTTTACGAGCATGAGCATACCAATATATTTTGCCAATTTAGTATTATATCCTAACATTTTAATCGGCACAACTTGACTGTTTTACACTGGCAGAGATTCTGGCAATATTCCATTATCTGTAACACTAATATATGTTCTGCTAAAAGATCACTCCAATGGGACCTTC
Organism: Atractosteus spatula; assembly: GCF_055471065.1. Classification (NCBI taxonomy): domain Eukaryota; kingdom Metazoa; phylum Chordata; class Actinopteri; order Semionotiformes; family Lepisosteidae; genus Atractosteus; species Atractosteus spatula. The sequence goes on along the minus strand of NC_142732.1, from coordinate 3,575,625 downwards.
CATTTTCACAGGTAACTACGCTAGTCTGAATGTCATCACGGTACATGTCATTTTAAAAATTCACCATGGTAATGCAAAGTGCAAATAGATTTATTTTGAGAAAAGAGCAAAAAAATGACTTCAATAAAGCTTCCACTGACTCTGTCACAATGCTTAAAAGGAGGTTTGATAGGAGAATGCCTTATCAGTCTTCAGCTGTTTACATTAGAATGAATTGTGTAATGCTGATCTTGATAAAATGTCTGTTGCGATGCTAAGGCTTCTGGGAAGTGAACCTGTATTTTACAGGTGGTGGATAAAAAATGGGACCTGGGTAGATGTGTGACCCCAAGTAAATTAGAAACAAATTCTTCCACATATATGTTAAATAAGCAAATGACATGCTTGGTATTGCTTAGGGTCAGGTATAAAAATGCTGAACATGCGGAGGAGACCAGTGACTTTCAAAGAGGTGTGATTGTTGGGGGAATTTCACAGGAGCTTTAGTGACCGAGACTCCTCAACCTTCTGTGTGTCATGAGCAACATCATCTTAGGATGATGTCAGCATTCAACTCCGAGGGAAAGACAAATCATCAAGGGTCAATAATGGGTGGAAGCACATCCTCCAGAACTGCTACATCCCTTGGCAAAACAGGCAAGCGACTGCAGATCCACTGACTAATCTGGGGAGCGAGCAGTCAGTTTGATTAAAAATGGCCCACTGAGAACTCCACAGAGCAGGATATCATAGTTAGCCTGCCATGCACAAACTGCCCATCGGAGCCAACAACACACATTGGGAAGAGTGGCAGTGCAAAGAGCACAGGTAATGGACTAATGAGCAGTGGAGAACTGTGATCTGGTCAGATTAGTCATCCTTCAACATGTTCTTGACATACAGGAGAGTGCTCTTGTGCCACGAAGCTCTACAGCCCTGAGTGCTTGATTCCAATAGCCTTGGGTGCACTCACTCCCTCAGGAGGCAAGGTCAATGCTAAGCTCTGTTAATGGTACTGAGTGATCATCTTCACCCCAGTTACAATTTCTCCTGCTGTCTTCCAGGATGACAATGACCTCATCCACAGAACGCTTTATGGTTGCCCAGTGGTTTGACGATCACGACACTGAGGTCATCCATACGTGAAGGCCATCTCAGTCACCAGATCTGAGCCCAACCAAGCATTTATGGGATTTTCTGGAACAATTCCTGGGACAGTTTTTTCTAGCTCTATTGTGAGTTGAGCGAGATGCACAAGTTGATTGACTATCTCGTGGAAGAATGGTGCTACATCCCTCCAGCAGAATCCAGGGGCTGGTAGGCTGTATATGCATACTGTACATGAAATAATGTGCCTAAACCCCATAAATTTGAGAAAGAGCAACGTGATGAATGCCCAAGTTTACCAAAGCATTTTTGTATCTGTTGCTTTATTAATGCTAAGAAGTGCGGTTTGTGCTAATCATCACAATCTTCAAATTCTTATGAAAAACAAGCAAATATATGACATTTCTCAAACTGAAGAGGTAATTCTGTAAAATGATGTGGAACAGGACTTGGGAAAAAACTGGGATTTTAAAGTGTTTTGTAAATACGGGAATTGTCTTTTCTCACTGGCCTGATTAAAAAAAAGCATTCTCTTGGTTTGGTCCACAAAGATTTCTTTTACCCCTACTGTGATTTCTCACAGAAGTGCACCAAACAGTGGAGATCGCGAAATAATATCATCCCTTGTTTCAGGCAGCTGCACAGCGTAAAACCTTTGCATGCTGAAACAGAAGATTTCTTCTCACTAGCAATGGGCTGATGAACTCGTAAATTCACAGGGAAGGCTTATATCACCTTCTCAAGAGTTCAGGGACTGAATAAGCAATGACACATTCACCTTTCACCTCTCAGTGAATCTAGTACAAAGTCAAAGGAAACGGATCAGGCAGCTTTTCTCTACGGGCAGACTGGCATGTTTAGTTCTCAGTGACAGGAGCCGCCTTACCTTTGAAGATCAAATACTCAGTTTATTATATTGGGACTTATCTAGTTTTCTTTATCAGATGTTCTATGTAATGAATATGCCCGGAATAGCAAGATCTTATAGTGTCCCATTTCAGTGTCTGAACGTGTGAGGAAATGAGTCAAATGGAAATTATTATGTGCGAAAACAAAAGCATTGCATTACCAGATGGGGGAAAATTCAAAGCAAGCAGTCCTCCTCCCAAGCTCAGATTAACACCAATACACAGGTTGAGTCTGTTCACATATTATTCTCCTTAATAAAAGCTCAAAGGATACTCCTACAAACAACTCTACCTCTTTACCTGGGTAAATCCATTCAACCAATAGGCTCTTGATTGTAACTCTCAAATCACTTTTAAGCTCTGCTGCCCAAAATCAAATTCAAACCAGTGGTGGATTGTTTTTTAAATTGTATTCATCAATTTCGACACCTCTCCTTTAAACAATTAAGGAGAACATATTTCAGGAGAGGCAGCATTGTGATGCACGGGGATCCTGGGTTTAATTCCAGACTGGGGTGCAATCTGTGTGGAGTTTGTGTGTTCTCCCTGTGTTCACATAGTTTCCTCCAGGTGCTCTAGTTGCCTCCCACAGTCGACACACTGGTAGGTTAACTGGCTTCTGTTAAACTGGCCCTACTATAAGTGCGTGTGTCTGTGTCTGGCCTATGATGGACTGGTATCCCATCCAGGGTGTACCCTGCATCAGCTGTTTGCCTCCAGCTCCAGCTTCCCCAAGACCCTGAAGAAGTGGTTAGAAAATGGACAGATATTTCAAGAGGAACTGCCAAGGTTAATGGGCATCTCTAAATGGCATCCGGTATGCATGTGCTATTATATATGGGTGCCCACAATGGCCTGGTATCCTGTCTAGGGTGTAGTCCTCCTCTGAGCCATATGCCTGCCGTGTTAATCTCTAGCTTGTGCTGACACTCCAAGCAGAAAGGGGTTACTGAAAAGTGAGGGGTGTCTTATTTCAAACAAGAGAAGCAGACAGGGCTCGTCGTTTCGGTCAACTCAAGAAGCAACCACACAACAAGGAGCTGATGCAAACTCTAGTGAATTAAAAAGAGGTCAGCACATTTCACCTAATAGGCGTTCACAAGTAAGAGCTAGGAGCCAATATCAAACCTAAACAGCAGAACCTGGCCGCCCAGCTGATAGTGGTCTCTAGAGAATATTATGTCTTCATAAATGACATTAGTAATGCTTAAGAAACTAATTCCATTATTAAAATAAATCAAATTTGCAGATCAAAACTGCTTTATGATCATAATGCATTTTGTCTTTTTAAAGGAGATGGAGGGTAATTTTGCCATTATCTTTTCCCTACGCTAAAACGCAACATAGTTGGTTACCTCACCTTTCTTTGTCACCAGAATGCATCTGCTTTCTCTAAATCTTTGCTTCATCTCCCGGGATGCAGGGTCTTTGTTCATTGGCCTCAATGAAAAGATAAGCCGCTCTTCCAATGGCTTTTATTTTGACTTATTTAACATTTGCTGTGAATTATGTATTCAGGTCGTGGATAAAAGAGCTAGGAGTTGGTATTGTCCGGCTTCTTTTTTTCATGAAAGGTAAGAAGCAAAATGGCTTCATTAATTCAACACCATGAATTAATTCTACTACAGTGTGTGTGTTGAGGGGAGGGGGGATAGAAAAATCAGTTTTCCTCTGATCCTGTCCAGGAAAAAAAACACTAAAATAATTCACTGGTGCGGAACTACATTCTGTACTTTCCTATTGTCTGGACAGGTATTAGGTTGCTCCAAAGGTTATGGTTAAAAGATCAACCACAGCCCAGAATGCATTTCCTGTTGAGACCTGGCAAGATGCCCAGCTGCTGTATCTAAGACATAGGTCCGTCCTGTCTGAGATTCGTATCCCATCAGCACGTGAAAATCACAGCCTGCACTCCTCAAAGTCAACTGTATTTTCTTTGTGGCACTGTGTCCCTACAAGCAAAAGCATCAATTACAATAGGCCTTGCCTAGTTTTCTTCTGCTTGAACATGTAGTCAGTATCCTTTGCTGCACAAGTGACACTAAAGACAAATAGCAAAATCAGGAAACCTTCTACTTGTCAAAGAGACTAGAGAGTGAACTATATCTCTTCCTTCTCATCCGCGGTTTCTCCATCTGCAGTTTACCGTACTCACGGCCTGAGAGCCATTCCTCAAAGCTTCTAGAAATTTCTCTGAGACCTGAAGCCTCTCAACATGTCTTTAACTCTCAAGATTCGCAAGCATGTCCAACCATATCCTTTCTTGATTACTTATTCATTCTGCATCAGCACTGGTCGCAGCAGTGATACAGTACTGTCCAATTATTTCGTCAAAAAAACTCATCCTCACCATCAGATTCTATCGCCACCATCAACACATCATCACACATACTCATGTGTACAATGTACTCTCATCACACCTCCAGGAAGCAGCTGTTTAGTCATTATGTATGTGTTGGCGTTCAGGATTCTCCATTATAAAAATGACTACAGGACCAGTAAAAGCAAAACGATCCCCAAAACAAAATACACACACCTCTTCTCATTATACTTCACAGTCGACATGTGTTTACCCACCACGAGCTTCACCTTTTCCATGCCAAACACAAGACTAACGTGAATGTCCAAAAAAAGCTCAGTTTTGACATAAGTCATCAGACGTAGTTTGACAAAGCTGAGTCACCTCTCCTTGTGGTTTGTCCCCAAAATGGCCTTTTCTTCACAGCCTTTCTTCGAACTTATACAAGTGACGTCAAATTGAAATTTTCAACACTTTGAAGAAGATGCCAGTTTGTGTTGGAGAGCTCAGACTATTGCCTCCTGAACCCTCGGTCTCACCACGGATGGTGGCAAGATACACTTGCATCCTCTCCCTGGTTAGTCCGTCACGTTTGCCACTATACTAGTTGCCACTGCAGTGGAAAATGCTAGATTCAGCTTTTGTGGATTCATTTCTAGCAATCCCCCAACTGGCAGAGGCCCTTTGCCTGCCATTTGCCTGAACTCTTCAGAGAGCTCTCTGATCTTAAAGGGGAACTGCAGCCCCTATTTGTCAGACTGGCTACTAAATCTCAGTAGCAAAACAACTGAATTGCCGGTATTGCAAAATGTTAAAAATTCCGAATTAAGCACAAAATCGCTAACTTTGTGAAAGTACTGCATTGTCGTCTCGTTATCACAGACCCCTGGTTTTGCCACAGATGAGAGCAAGAGTTCGCGAGAATTGCAATGTGAAGCGGCCCTTCCTGCTCACTAGTCACTGTAGTGACCAATGTAATGTGTTGTAGGAGCGAATAAGTACAGGTTGTGCAGCAGTCATTTCACCACAGAAATGTTAACAAGCAAGCTGTATTTCATGGCAAAACTGTCTCGAAGCCAAAAGAAATACTTCAATTGGATTAAAAGAGATGTATTCACAAGCCTGCTTGTTTATAATGTAATATGGCTGCTTAACCTCACCGGACATTTGGTTGCCTCATTCTGAATTGCAGAATATATCACTGCGCATATCTGGAAATGTTGTCCAGTTTTATACTTTACAATTTCAGAGGTTTTATATTTTACTGTGTACATCTTACTTTCATTGTGGTTTTAAATGCCTTCATCAATGCTGATTCTTTTTAACCCCAAAATATAAAAATAGCGTTGCAGCTCCCCTTTAATGTGTGATGCCTGCTTCTCCTGAATCTTTTTCTCCATTACATCCACTTTTATACCCCAGGGAAACGGGAAGCCTTTGGAGGCCTCTATACAGTTCAGCAGACCTCCGGAGTAGACTGGCTTTATGTTGAATTTATTTTAAAGTAATAGCGAAGAGATGTGAGTAAGCACAAGCCTTCATTTTCATGAAATCTAACAATGACAAATATGAGCTCCAGTGCTATGACTATCACGCTATAACTATTTTACAATCCTTTTAAGCAAGACGTATTAACCAATCTGCCGATCGTGGGCATCCTGGATATGCACAACACATAAAAATATTCTTGGAAATACTAGGAACCGCGTGGAGTGTGTAATAAAGCAGAAGTGAAAAGACAGCTGTGTCTTCAGTGTTTTTTTTAATGAATTCAGAACAAAAAGAAGTGAATTCTTGGGGGTCGCGGTGACAGTTGAGAGGCATTCAACATGCTGTTGCTGCTGGATGTGAAGCACTGCAGTGACAGGGCAGAATGCTGGGGCTTTGGAAGGTCTCCAGACTTATATTGCAGTCTCCTTTGATAATCGCCCGCGTGTGTGTAACAGTTTTGGGAGCTCAGCCAAAGTACACAGTGTTGGTAATAGTTAACAGAGTCGGCAAACAGTTCAGGCAGCACGGAGGAGGGAGGTCAGGAACTACACTAGAAATCGCCTTTCATCTCTCCACGTTAGATTGAACTGGTGTTTAGTGTTTATTTAATATTCAGCCTGGCCTTTTGTTTACTTTCTAAATAAAGCCTACTCCTCTTGTCACTGGCAGGCTCAAACACAAACCCAGTAAACAACCAGGACTTACAGATATTATTTACTATATATACTTTTTTTCCCCAAAGCTGCCACGTTCTTCAGAAATGAAGAGAAACAGATCCAATCCCTGCAGGAGACAGACAGAAGCCCTGATCTCTAGACACTCAAGCTCACAACAGGTGCTTACAGCTGGAGCTGAATAAAACACAAGACTTCACCTAGAGCCAGGAACCATAATCCAGTCTTGTGCACATCACTGCCTTTGCAAAAATTAATTCAAATAAATCTGTACGTTAATATTAATCTTCTGTAAAAAGGAGATGGACCAATTACTTTGAGGTCCACACTCCACATCTAAAGAGATGAACATCAAGGAACTTTTTTCAATTATTTTTTCAAATTTTTTGGTCACATGAACATTTGTAGCAAGCCCCTCAGTTGGGAAGAAACTGGGAAGCCACTTTAAAATGTAAAAGTTAAAAGCTCTGTAAAAGTTAAGCTATTATACATCTCCAGAGATATGGACAATTAAGATTTATATCTTTGGCTCATTTGCAGATGCTGAAAAATCCCCAAATTAATACTGTTTCAAAGAAGACCCATTTAAAGGCTTGTCCTGAATTCCCTTGAATGTCCTACTTCATTAAGTGACTGCCATAGTCTATAAACTGTGCCTTGTAAAAGTATTCAGAGCGCTGCACAGTTTTTATATTTTGTTGCTTCTAAGCAACATGCTACTTTGAAGTAGCAATTAATATTTGTTATATACACATCCTACTCCACACATTCAAAGCAAACACAGACGTCCTGGGTGTGTCTGAATTCCAGGGTTTTGGGTTGAGGACACACTCTAGTAATAGCTTCTAGCTCTCCTTTGTCGGGCCTCCTAGTTCTCATCCGACCAAGGTGACCACCTGTGGATCTCCTCTGGCTGACCCATCTTCTCAAAGGAAAAGACAAGCTCCGTAGAGAGCAGTCCAGTACTACCAGTTCTAAAACCTGGGTTGAAGGCTTTTTTTGGCCAAGTGAATTAAGTAAAACCTGTGGATCCCCTGTTGCTGGAGTCTCTAGGTCATGATAGTGTTTTTCAGCCTCCCATCTGAAAATGGAACTAATAACCCAGCACACTACATTGGGACTAATTTTTCCATACAGTGTATATTTCAAATGACAGCAAATATGTTATGGTGTAGTCATCTTCTGCCTGGAAAGAGTCTTCCATCATTTTTGCAGCTAGGTCCTCTATTTTTGCAGCAATGGAGTGCATCTCCATATTAACCTCTGCAGCATTTCTACTCCTCCTTGAGCTGATTCTATGTAGTTCCTCATCATCAGTTTGAGTGCCAGTCTGGTACAGAATACACTGGTACAGCACTGAAGTACTCCTCCATGTTTCTTGGCATTAAGTCCTTCCTTACACACAAAATGTAACAACTGCCCACATCCTCCACCACAGACCACAATGACTATTTATTGTTTGTTGTATGCATAACCCACCCAGGTTTCTGGCTGATACGAAGCCTAAACAAAACAAAACAACCTAGATCCACTTATGGATGTCTAGAGACATTTTCAAACTTAAGTTTTATGATATGTTGGCTGGACAAGGCTTTGTTTTCCACTTTTTTATGATGACTTCAGCACACCATGGTCCCCCAAGACAGCTGCCCTCTATTTCTTCAATATTCTTTTGTCTCCAATTTTTTCTTCAAACAGCAAAGCGTAATCTTCAATGTCTCACGGGCCTTTCCAACAGAAGGCTGTGCTTGCCATGCCCTTTCATACCCCGAGAGGCAAGCTAATCACAAACAGCTGAGCTGCATCACATAGGAAGCAAGCTATTCAGTGGTCCTCCGGCCTGTTTTTAAATGTGGTTTCCTCATTGGAAGAGGGCACATGAAAATGTTAACTTTAGCAAACAGGGTTGCAGTGGGTAGAGGTTTCTCAAAACTGTCACAGCCCTTAAAATAACACTAGAATTTAGCAGAAATATAGATGCATATTTAGTAGTAGACACCCCAGATGATGATTTACAGTACTCTAACCTTAGTTAAATAAAGGGCCATAACTAAACAATATTATACAGATGGAAAAGAAAATACCCTTTATCATTCCTAATATGATCTCTGAATGAGAACACAGACACAAAAGTAACACAGAGGTTACAAATTTCTGTCAAAGGTTTGATTTCGGCACCTTTAGCAACAACATGCTTTATCCACAGTCTTATCACAGTTCATTTTAACTGTTTTTTGCCTCCATTTCTTAATATTAGACACCTATAAAGTTTGGAGACCACAACAGCATCATCTGAAGTGAGATGCAAAAAAAAAACGAGTGCCATCAGTATAACCAAGACCAAGATTGCAAATAATCTATTCTAGACACAATGCATGAATACTAAACAGTAAAGGTTCATGCACAGAACCTTGTGGAACACCTTGAGGAAGCGTGACACTATCATGAATTGGCCTCTGTGAGGTCACATAGGAGCCAGCACTTTGAAGGGAAGTTACCAGTGTCCCCTATACAAGTTTCCATGCACACCAGCAAGATACCATGCTTGACAGTATGGAAAGCTGCAATAAAACTCCAGAAGTAAAATAATATTTGGCAACCAAAATCATTACCACAACTGCCTAATCCCAAATTGGAAAGATGTTTACTTGTACATTGTCTACTGTTTGTTTGGATATTGTCTTGATGCACTATCTGCACTTTGTGTTTTACACTTTTTTTTTTACAATTGAGAGACTTTCTGTAAGACTGGTTACATATGACAATAAAGTTCAAGTCTCAACGAATGCACTGGATGCATGATGAAATTGAATTAATCTGCCTCTGCCTGTAACAGAATTTTTGAGAGAAAACCCAATTGAAATGAAGACAGTGGTTTTTAAGTGCCTGGGGGTCTGGGTCAGACTTTCATTTAACAAAGGTGCAATGGCAGCACACTTTTAAGCTTACAACCGAACACTCTGGCTTGAATAAGATGCAAGATTTATGATGTAACCACCCAGAGAACTTGTTCTCACTAACATACTGTCTCCCATTCTGGCACCACTGAACTGATTATGCGATTGGGCTGCTGGCCAGTCCCTGTTTATATTACCTATTTCCTCTAATCTCAGAAATCAAGTCATTCCTCTCACTCCCAAGATCTGGCACTTGCTCCGGGTTGCACAAGCTGACATGTGGCAGTACACTGTGACATGGATTTCTAACACAACACTACTAGGTGGCACTGTGAAAGCTTGCGCAGACGCAGCAGTGCAGAAACCAGGTTCGAGTTTGATTGTTCTTGTGTGGTGCAGATCTGTCCCTCAGTCCAACAAAGAAGAAGGAAGGAAGAAGCCTCTATCCCCAAGGTGATACAGGGGATGGCACTTGAGGGCTAGGTAATGAGTGACCCAGAGTCACTATCCCCGTATTGTTCCCTGTGATGAGAACAGCTTGAAGAGCAATTGGGGAAGACAGAAGAGCTCAGTCCTGGAATGAGAATATTAAACTTGGAGAGGAAAATCACTGAACATCAGGCATGGAAGGGGCCCTAGGCCATAGCTAGAATACCAGCCTCTGCTGTCCTTGCTTCTCCTGGCCACAGAAAACACTGTTTGCCTTCATAGCCAGAACAAAGAAAATGGTTGGTAAACTGTTCTTTAAATAGCAGCTGTTATCAAAACATACCTTCCACTGTTCTCTGACAGAGACTGTTTCAAAGTACAGGCTAGAGGTTCTCATCCTGCACAACACAATTAAAGAGCATATAATATAAAGTGCGAGCAGAAGCTATCAAGATAAACCACCTGTGTAATAGGGTCATACTTTGTTTAACTTGGCTTCAGGCAAGACCTGGGGCGGTGTTGAATACTGGCCACCCCATAAGGGCTTTCTCTTAATGCGGGACAGGAAACGTATTATTTTAATTTCCTGTACAAACAGATCAGTATATTACTTACCACAATCAAACTTCAGTTTTACCGGTGTCACAACAAAAAAAGAAAACAGATCTGATGTTTCCACAGACCTGTACTTCTATAGTACAGTAAGCACTGGATCATTTCACATGTATGCAATAGAGAAGCAGAGTTTCCACTTGCCCAGGTCTGACCCAGACATATACATTTATATTCATCACTAACTTGGCCTAAACACGAAATGGAGAATTCACAGAAAATCCAGGATTTTAATGAAACACTGGTTCAATCATTCAGAAGCCAGGTGTTCTGGCACTTCTGTGAGGATTTATCACTTTGTGCTCACAAAAGAAGAAAGTATTGTTAGAATTTCAATATTAAAATGGCACAGGGGCACTGAGAAGACACAGATGGATCCTTGGAATCCAGCTGAAACAGTCTGCTTTGTCAATGTTTCAAACTGAGTTTATACTGCAATGTTTATCATGCCCTTCCAACACGTATACATGCGTAAACCAAAGTAAAAGCTTGGACTCTGCGGTGAAGGGTCATGTTGCAATGCCTTCGCAATGTTTTTAGGAAGGGGTGTTCCTTGGAAGGCTTGGAGAGGGTTAAAAACCAAAAGGATGAAGCTGGTGGAGGGAGTCCCAACAGGCTAAATGATACAGCTGTGAGGTTTTCCATGTGGGTTTCAATTCATTGCCAAGGTATTTACATTAAACAAAGGGAGACATGAACAACGGCATTTAACTGGGAGAAGCCAGGCTTGAGGTCAATGCAACAGCATCCACTGGAAACAAACACTTCAGACTCGTGCTCCAGGAAGAATGCCTGGCATCCCTATTTTAAACACATTTGCGACCGATCTAATCATAGCAGCCTGCCTCATTCAACGTCTACACACGACGCATGGTTCTTCAAGCTGCTGATTGCTTGTGTAACTAGCGATACAGTACGGGGGACACAAAAAAGGCTTTGTAATTTGTGACCCACGAGAAGTAGCAGCAAAAAGGTTGCAAATGTGTGCGCCGAACCTGAATGGTTAACGTTGGAGGACAACTTCATCTCTTTCTTGAAACTATCTCCGACAGTGACTCATCCTGGATCTTGCACACTGGAACACCATCAAAAGATGCACATGAGAGAAGGCCATCTTACTCATCCAGCTGCTCCTGGCTTTGTTATTCCAGAATCCCATGAAGGATCTTCATGAAAGCCTCCAGTGACTCAGCATCCACAACATGGTTTGGCAGTTTGTGCAACACAACCACATCCCTCCTTGCGAAAAGATGCACATGATTTTCCCAGTTACAAAATGAATTGCACTTCTTTGCTAAATAAAGTATGTCCACAGGACCTGCTCACAGTTCTTTCTTCAGTTAGGATGCAACAAGTCCCAGCACACTGACTCAGCAAAACCCCCCATTGTAGAGGACTAAGAGTGAAACACTTTAATTCTGTTGTTTTTGAGTTTTAAAAAAATGACCATATGCATTATCCCATTTTAGTGAAAATCTCTTTAAAATGATGTTAAATAACACTTGGTGACAGCATGCCATTTTTTAAGCTAATCAGGTTTTCCATTACTATTCTTGAAATCACAACATTATCTTGCATTATGAACATCTTCCAGTGGAGTGACTATAGACCATAATTTTATGCCATTGTCTATCACCCAAACCAGCATTTAAACAGCTCAAGATCTTTCCAACCTGCCATTTAAGCCAGGTCAGAGACTGACTGTACTTGCATATTGATGTATGGTTTTTCAGAGAGTCAATTTTACACTTACAACTTCCTTTTATTCCACAGTCTCTTCAAATGCATACACAAGCAAGTGCACACAAACATGTTCCAATAGCAAATGGAGAGACATAGGACGCAGTAGCAGGTGGAATTGCAGAATTGTCTCCATTTGTACTGAACTTTCTTTTTTACCAGATTCATTGCAAGTGGATTAAGCATCAGAACTAAAATAATCAACTAAATCACACAATGTATTAGCAAAGGCTGTATTAATAATCCAAAAACAGGTGCTGTAAAGCACTGTATTAGAATGTGATGTAGGAGGGTTTATGAATGTGAAAGGAACATACACAGCCAAAATAGTAGCACAGATGGCAGCTCTATGGCATTCTGAGAGTAAAAGGTGCTTGCAAAATTCTACTTTGTACAATAACATTTAAAAACATAAACAGCCAAAATGTTCTGTTTCTTTTTTCTCTTTTCACAAGGAATAAACTTGTTCTTTAAAGAAAAAAAGATTACTTTAAACTCAGAACTTCCTTTATCAGAGATCTGACAGTGAATACAAATTCTGTGCTCTGAGTATGCAGTAGTGGTGAACTTCATCAGTGACCTTAACAGCCCTGCCTGAGTTGTTGAATGCAGTTAGATTTACCATCTTCAATGCATTCACACTTCCAAAGATAGCATTACCAATTAACCTTTATTTGTTTGAACTTTTTTCATTGCTTTTGGGTCCTAGTTTTATCTTTTACTTTAGACACCTGCATAGACAAAGTAAGTCAAGGTAACTAATTGCCAAGATAAACAGCGTTATTTATGCGGGCGTTATCTGCCTATTGTGGGCTGACGTGTAAATAGCTCCCTTTGCTGTGACCGTGCACGCACATGAATGTCTCTTTTTAAAAAAGACTGGGAACCCTCTATTTCAAGAAGAAAAATTAGGCACCTTTATCTTAAGATAAACAGTATGACACTAGAATCGCCAACAGCAACAAAGTCAAGAGCAGACAGATACTCCTACCAGATGCAAGCTTGCGATTTGACTGTCAAGAGTTAAGCATCTCCTATCCACTGTCCGCCAGGAGGTACAATATTGCTTTTGTTGTTCCTCTTGCACATAAATCCCACTTCAACCCTTAAGCTAGAGCTGTGATTCACTGATTTAACATTTACACACAGACAAACCTACTGACTCAAGGGTGTAGCTAAACAGGCATTTTATAAGCTTAAAAAAGCATTGTTCTTAAAATGGAAGGGAACTGCAATAAATACTCTCAATGAAGGGCTCAAGCTCCCAAATGGATCTGCAGGCAGTAGGGACACCAAAGTCAAAATACAAGTTTAGTCATGTGATACTCTTAACACTAAAAATAGTTATCTTTGCTTTTCCTGAAAAATCTGGTTTCCCTCCATGGCTTGTAAAACAAATGATCATGCAGATGTGAAAGGCTGGCTTCATAGCAGTGTCCTTAAAAGATAAGTGGGTAATAAAATAAGCCCAGATAATAGATATCATGAAGTGCCATCAAAAGCATGCTCTCTAGGCAAGCGCATTGAATACATCACAAAAATAGAACTAAGGGTGGAAGGAAAAGAATTAGCCGCCTCCACCTCTTCCCTCTACCCCATCCACATTCTCCCCTAGCAGAGTGAAGGGTGAAAATCGTTAAGACTTCCAACATTTCTGGACTCAATCTGCTTGGACACAACTTGCCAGCTCATTTGCTGCTCTCTCACAAAGAGGAAAAAAGAAACATGCACTTATTGGAGAAACAGCATACTTTCCCTCCACATCCTGTAAAAACCTGGTCCCCAGCCCCTTCACCAAATTAAACACCTTTCTGTGCTGTGAAGTGACAAACCCACTGAGGTAAAAAAAAAATCTATGCCTGCCCTCCATTTGTCTTCATGTATCAGAACAGACCAAAACCTAAAATTAGGAATGAAATCAAAAACGAAAAAGTATACTTTTTGAATTGTTATTGTGTGTCAATATCTTATGATTTATGGTTACCACAAGCTCTGTTTACTAAAAACCCATTCAAAGCAATAATTAAGCTCTTGTAGGCAAGCTGTGAAATATTCTTGTTTGACATAAACTTAGCTAAAACTATGGGAGCTTAAAACACTTAAAGTTAGAACAGCATTATTGTACACAGAGCTGTTCCCAAGCTGACCTGTTTAACTTTCCATTATCACAGACTGCCTTTCAGTTAAAAAAAACCCTTCAAGAAAGAATTGTCAGATCAATGATGAATGCATTCCCCTGGAGAGAGTCACTTTGAAAATGAAGTGTTTCCTGTCTCCAATGTTTGCATTAGGTTACTATTTTTGTTTTACCTAAAATGCATTTTTTATAAATCTTACAGTCATCATTTTGTTTTGTAAAACTGATTTATGCTGATTGCTGCAGCTCATTAAAACAGCCATCACTCACTCACTGGAAATATCTCAGAAAGAATTTCAGAAGACATTTCCTTTTTTCACAAGAAAATCAAAACTGAAAATGGATATTTATGCTAATACAGTATGAGAGAGACTTCTTTTTCCAGTACAGTAGTAATGTAACAAACTGTCGTGTCAAATATGTAAAAACAGGCTTTTATATTCACAAGCCTTTAGAGGCATGTTACCAAAGGAAAGCAAACAATAACACAAAATTACAAATGGTTTGTAATTAAAATTGATTCAACTGTTAACAAGATTAGCTGAGTCAGAACAGACCCTGCTTCTTTTTTCTGGTGATAATTACATTAGTAAGTTATTTCTCTGGTACTAAACTACATCTAAATGCACGATGCACCTACCACAGTAGAAAACAAACTGCTAGGCATTGCTATTTTCCTGTTTAAGATGTTTCCTGTTCATCTCAATATATGCTCTGCAAGAGCCAGTTGCTATTGCTATAGTAGAGTCATTCACTACTACTATTGATAGGTCATATGTTTTTTTAACTAAAAGCTAACATTTTATTTTTATTTACATCAACAAGCATTTAAAGATAAGGCCTGACGTTTAGTGGTAGTAAGCTTGCTACAGTATAATAGCATTCAATTCTTTCAACTTATACATAAAGGTTTTCCACATTAAATAATTATGAACAAATGGACAGCATTGCTGCTTCTGCTTACTATCTTTAAAAAATGCAGAGCTATGATGTGCTGTTATCAGATGTTGCAGCTTGTCTGTAGAAAATGTTTGGTGCTTTAGGGTTGAGGGCGTTAAGGAAGTAATTGGCAGACCGAGCTATCAGCCTTGAGACTGTCAGGATTGTGACTATTCAGCTTGCCTGCTGCCATTATCAAAGGTACAGAAAAGCCATGAGGTCATGGGCACTCGTAAGAACTGTATGTCGTCACTGTCTGTCCAATGGAATCTGTCCCTGACTCTTCCAAGAGAAAGTGAGCAGAAAAGCACAAGGCAAGGAAATACAGCACAGCCTTTGATTACAAAGAAAATACCTTGCAACAGGGAAAAAAACAATGAAAAGATACACCATCCCTCCTCAGTGTGGCTTTTTATAAATGTGGTTAAGACTTAAACCTGCTCACATTCTTAGAATTCAATTAACTGCTTGTGAAAGAAGCAATTCAAAAATCCAGCACCCTAAAGGCACTGTATGGTATGAATTGTTTTAGTTTGTTCACGTTAGGCACAATTTTGTAAGAAAGCCTTGGTAGTTTTAGATTAATATTCCTTCCAAAGTAATTTCTTTGCCATTTATATTTTACTTCCACTGAAACATTTAACAGGTTTCAATTTTAATTTCTATTTTTTTCATCCTTATACAATCAAACCCATCTATGAAAAAAGATCACTTACTTGCTTTAAAACAAAGCATTACTTTTTCCAAAACACAGAGATACTGTATGCATTGGTTCTGATAGATCTGTTCATTTGAAGCTGTCCCACAGTAAAGCACTTTGAATTTCGGTAGCAATGTACAGATACACCTTTAAGTGTTCCTCACCGCAAATATAAATGTGGCTAGTTATTTTTTCGATCAATAGCACTTTTAAAGTTTAAAGGGAGCTAATGGTTAATACCTGTCTGAAGAGAAAATAGGTGAAATGCCTCATCCTACAGTAACTGGAAAACTTAAAAAGCATGCCTCTTCAGTCTTACCATAAATATGATGCAAAATAACATTTTTTTACTTGGCACATTAAGCATTTATCATGGGTAAATGCAGTCTGATGAGACGAGAAAAGAGAACGAGCCCCTTTTATGACAAGTGGTGGGTTTGGGATACTGTTTGCATGAAAATGCAGTCCTTAGGGGCTGGGAACCTTCCCCAGCTGGTTCAAGGATTTTGCTTTTTTAATGCCTTTTGCACACGGAGCCATGCAGCAGGTCACGCAACAGCAAAACCCCTAGCGTCACTGGGGACTCCCAGCTCTTAGGAAGAGTCTTAAATTCCCGAGAATTTAAATTCCCGGTTGCCTGGCCAAATTTCTCCCTGGCCTTTACCAATCATGGCCTCCTAATAATTCCCATCTGTCAACTGGCTTCATCACTCTGCTCTCCTCCCCACTGAGAGCTGGTGTGTGGTGAGCATACTGGCGCATTATGGCTGCTGTTGCACCATCCAGGTAGATGCTTCACATTGGTGGTGATAGTGGGATTCCCTATTACCTGTAAAGCACTTTGAGTGGAGTGTCCAAAAAAGCACTATATAAGTGTAAGGAATTATTATTATTAAAGGTTTGACAGTCTGTGCATGTGTGGAGGTAGAAATGCAGTCCCCCCAGAGCTGCTTGCAGAAAAAATTAAACAATACATGATTTTAGAAACATGGAAGGAAGGGAAACACCAATCAGGATGCAAGGACAATTTCAGAAATGAGAAAAAGAGGGTAAAAACAGAACGTGTCTCTAGCTTTTCCTTCTTACAGACCCTAGTAAACATTGAACTGTTGGCAACATTGGAACGGAACATGCAGTCTGGCAGGTCTCAAAAACTCCAGATGCGTTCAACAAATTCGAATGATGACTCATCGGAATCATAAAGAGCACAACCAAGATCCAGATCCACATCTTCTTCAGCGTTTCAAAAAGAACAACAAGCACGAGGAGAGACACACAGCTTGTCATGAGATTCACAGGAGAGAATACAACAGGGCAAATGTTTAAAATGGTGATGTATAGCTAAGTGCAGAACGAGAAAAAAAATCCACACGATGGGGGCTTTCAACAAATGTGCTGTTGCACAGATAGCTACTGTGCTATAGCCTGGGGCCTAGTGGCAGCCTACACAAAACAGCATGTATCCCAAGAACAACTATCAAACCCATTAGAAGTACCTGAATGGACTGGGTGGTCCCTCTGGAGGACTATGGCCTGCAAAGCAATAAATCACTGCATTCAAGAAGTAAACGCGCATACACACTTGCAAAACGACAGTATGGAAAAACACGAGTGCCCTTCCAAGAAATGTTCAGGATTCTAAAGCTAACATAATGCATCATTTGGTTTGTAGTCAGTGTCTATCAATAGGTTTCACTGGGATAAAACAGGGAAAACAAGGCCATCCTGAGGGTACAGGCACAGAATGACAATGGAGGAAGACTGACCATAGGGTGAA
Source organism: Atractosteus spatula (assembly GCF_055471065.1). Taxonomy (NCBI): domain Eukaryota; kingdom Metazoa; phylum Chordata; class Actinopteri; order Semionotiformes; family Lepisosteidae; genus Atractosteus; species Atractosteus spatula. The sequence continues at coordinate 3,557,936 of NC_142732.1, read as the reverse complement.
AGATCCAGGAAACTTTCTCACTAAATTAAAACAAAAAATACAAATGACTAAGAATTATTTTAAAATCTTTAATCCCAAATTAGTCCTCTTTCTCTTCAAACTACTGGCTGGGATACGCCACTCAAGAAAACACTGCCTCCTTCTGGATTACATCCCATACTCCTGTTACACATCTGTTTTCAGACAAGTCAATCAATGAGAGTGTTTGAAATCAGGACATAATTACATGCTGTAATTATTTATGGTTGCCTGTCAATGGGGCTTTCATGAAAATATGCTTCCTTCTCCAATGAAAATATGGTTCACAAACGTCCTCTTATTTGGCATGAACACATTATGACTTAATAAGCTTTTTCAGGTAACTTCTTACTTCAGCTTTGAGTAAGTTTTTTTCCCCTGCTGTGATGGAAGTGGGCTGCAATTTAGTTTAAAAGATTACAGACTCTTTGTTCCACAGTGACAGAGAAGGAATCTGTCATTCAAAAAGCTTTCATTCTATGGCCGTTTGTGACAGCACAGTAAGACTCTACAAGGACTGATAGCAAAGTCAAAAATGTCTCTAGATCCTTATTTTAGTAAAAGCTGACTTTAAGGCAAGCCTATTTCCAAACACAACCAAAGTCCACATATCCCACAGCCTAAATGTTACAGTATGAGTGTAACAGGGCTCAGTGAACTGAGCATGTTATAGAAGTGACATCACTCCCTTGAAACCTACACAGTGTACAATTTTCCCATGGAAGAAGATCCATTTTTTTATGAGGAGTGGTGTTCTCCAGGGTTGCTAGGATTCAATCATGGTCTCTTGGTGGCTCAGAGTATATACAATGCAACTTTCTAGTCCAGGGGTTCTATATTAAGAACATAAACCAGATAAAGACTGAGAGACAGCTCTCAGACCCCTGGTTCAGTTTTGAATACATTTCCTTTTAGTTACTTTATTGGGTCTAGAAATGAAGTATATTATTGTTATTCAAATACAACTAACATGTAGGAGGTGAAGACACTTGCATAAAATGTTGCAATATTAAAATAATATTAGTGGGCAGTAGACAATATTTTTGCAAAAGGAAAAATATTAGAAAACCAGCACAAAATGAAAATAGTTATTGCTTCCTTAATATGAACCTTGACTTTGCAGAAGCTGAGAAAATTGTTCTCATGGTTGTGTTTGAAAGGCTGCATCTTAAGTCATGCTCTGGATGCAGCCGGCTCTGAAGTATAATTTTAGTGACTGAAAGAGAAGAAAAACCTGCTTCGCACAAGGCAGTTGTAAAAAAAAATAGCAGCATAACTCTCAGAGCCTCATTTCCCAGAATTGTTTTTTTTTCTGTTTTTCCTTTAGATCCAGGGCGCGCTTGAAAACTGAAGCGCAGCATCACCCCGTTTTGCATATTGATAAGCTGCTCCTGAAGGTCAGCCATGCTTGAAATGTCATCAGCTAAATCTTAGACGTCAATGTCAAACAGGCTGTGCACCCAGTTGTGTTTAGTTACAGTACATCCTCCAAGATGTAGCTGTCTTTCTAGGAGTCCGGTCATCAGTTTATCCCACAGATGCTCAATTACTGGGAGTTCTAGAAATAGATGTACTACATTTTTTCTTTACCTTTTCTATACTTATTACTTTCCACAAAAGGGAGTGTGATGTTATTCTTTTATTCATCCTAATGAGGATGATACTTTCATGAAGACAGTATTCAGGTTTCCAAACTATTTTTAAACAAAGTTGCAAGTAGCATTTATCTAAAATTTTTCAGGGATATTATTCATAGTTATTGAAAAATTACGTAATGTCATCTCCTTATAATGCAATTATATTTCTCATTTTATTTCTCCCTTGCTCTAAAAGGCTTCCACAAAAACATATACATGTTGCTGAAAAATTAAGCTGACTCACTCTAAACAGCATGGTAACCCATTTTCATAACCCACTGGTTAAGAGCCCCTGCTCTAGACAGTGCAGAACTGTAAAATGGAGAATCCAGTGGCATTGAGCCCTGTTACACAAGCAGTGGGGAAAATCATGGCAAGATTTGTAATGATGCTGCCAGAAAGAAATCTCTTTCCTAGAACAGTACTATTTGCATTTATAGGCAGTGACATTTTACAGGTGGCAATTGCAGAGGTGATATTTAGGGCAACTTCAAGCCAGTCATGCCAAACTAAGCGTTGGTAACAATCATGTGCACATTAATCACTCAATGTGAATCTACACAGAAAAAAATGCCCTTAACACAAGCTTGCAAAAATTCCCTCTAAAATGAGATCAAACAGCTCCATGTAAGGAGTGTCACAGTGGGCTTCCAACATCTGAAATAATCTGTACAAAGTTAAAATGTACCAGACTACCTGCCGCGCCGAGACAAAGAAAAAATAAACAGTCAAGGACTTATGATAGCCTGCTCCAGTCACTGAGGAGACTAGACTATAAAAAAGGACTGTACTTTGATTTCTGACAGCTGCACTCAGGGCTGTATAAAAATCCAGGATAGAAAATATGCCCTGATGTGATCTGTAGGGGACTGGGAGTTTCAGAGGCTGTTATCTCTGGTATTTCAAAGGCCGTTATCGGGAAGTTGGGCAGGAGAAACGGAGCTGGGCTGGGGAAAATCGGAAGTGCAGTGTAAACAGCCCTGTTTAATTATTTCGGCTCACGTTTAAACTTCACCCACTTTGATCACTCCTAGCATCAGATCTCAACTCGCAACTGTAAACAACCAGCGAGGCCACAGTTATACTCTTCATGTTCATCTCCTTATGGCAGTGGGACAGGCATTAAAGTGTCTCATGTGAAATACCCAACCCTTTCAGTGTCACTTGCACTGAAGTGTGCACAGAAAAGATGACTGTGAAACATTTGTGCAAACTGCCTTTCCTCGCCACTATTGTATTCACTGCCCGACAAACTGTTATGTCTCAGAATCCTACAATTCTACAAAGCTAAAAGTTCGTCTGAATCCAACTTTGGGCAATACCACACTCTACTTAGATGCCACCACATGCTTTCAAAAATTGTACACCACACGCAAAATATTACATACTGCATTGTTAACATTTTCTGCAAATCTAAGAGGTCTTTAGGGCCAGTGTTTATCCATAGTGCATTATGCAAACCAAGATTGCAAAACTCTGTCTGGTTAACTTTGCATTCAATGGCTGCACCCCTTTATATTGAGAAGGAAGGTGGTGCCTCTTTCTCTGTGCAACCTCACCCTATATGAGTTTTCCTTCCTATGCACTGAAAGAGCTGTCAGATGTGTATTTCTGCCTGCAGAGATGCCTGTGAGTAGGAGTTTCTCTCCAAAACTGAAAAGCAGCTGAGGTTTTCCTACAGTAATGAATGCTGCAGAACCCCCTAGTAATTACAAGTCCAGCAGTATCTTTACATACATCCTTTCACAACTAATAAATCTGATAAAAAAATATTGCCTTGGCTTAAGGACATAAAGTTAGCCTACCTAATATCTTACCCAAGCAAAAGCAGTGGCTGATTATAAGAATGAGCATTTAAAAACTCAAGCATTCTGTTGGTTCCAATTATATTTGAAGCTTTTACAAAACAAAACCTCAAAAGGTCAATCCTACCTTTCATCATCACAAAGCATGCATTAAAAAATTAAAAGGTTTAAGTGAAAGTGGGCTCTTTAACATCATTTTGCTGCTTTTAATTGGGCAGAAACCCAAAAAAGGATTAACTTCAAAGGTATACCAGTCTTGCAGTTTTTTAAACCTAAGAAGCCTGTTCTTTGCCTCTCATGTTCAAAGCACTTTTTGTGGAAGCAAGACTCTACCACTCACCCACTTCTTGGCTTCATATACTGTATTATATGTCAGGACATCGGATTTGATGAAGGTGCTCTGACAGACCATTGCTGAACCTAAGCAACACACTGCATACTGAACAGACCACATACAGCACTAAAACCAAATCAGGCTCTAAACTATGCCTATTACAACAGCACTCCGACAGTTTTTAATGTGCAGCATGTTCTTTTTATTGTAGTACACTCAAATCACAATAAGGGAAACTAGATGATTCTTTTAGAAGCACTGCATTTCTTCAGTCTCCAGCCTGAACAGGCTGTCAGCTGCTTAATTTAAAAAACTAGTCAGGCTTGAGATTCAAACCTGTGCTGATTTAATATTATTTGTCTATGAGACACATTAGGATTATGACAGTAGATCTGCTAAGTGAGCACTCTAAGGTTTATGTTCTTATTTATAATATTAAACATCTATAAATCTGACTGACAAACTGCCAACAGTGAGGGGGAGATCTGAGGTTGTCCCATTGATATTCAAATCACATGGTAAGAAAAAACAAGCAGATTTTTTTTTAAACGTACTCCTCCCAGTAATGAACATAACCCCGCTGTCATCCAATCCTGACATCTTGTAGATAACTACTAATTAAACTGTCTGTTAGCTCACTGAGAAAGACAGAAGTCCTCCACTAGTTTACTAGGTTGTAAGGGAATACGTGTATAAATTGTACCTCAGCTTTTGAGCAAAGTACATTTGGCTCTTTTCACTGCTTCTGTAAACAGGTTCATTTGTAGCTCCTCTAATAACTGGCAGGCAGTGTATACCTCTCTATTTTTATTAACAAATGTCTTGCTTTCAGCTAATCACTGACTAGAAAGTACATGAGCAAAACTATTCATCAACATGTGCCTTAAACTACAGAAAAACACAGATTTCCTGATGGACAGTTCAAACCCGGCAAATACAGTGCAATTCGTACATAATAAGGAAAGTTGTGCCCATCCTCCAAAAAGGGTCAAATAAAGGAGGCGAACTTCCAGCACTCTGAGAATCTCTAGAGGACATGCCTGCTTTTAAAAATTCAGCTTGCGACTCCTAAAAGTCTCTTTTACTATTATCCGTTCACTGTTAAGGTTCCTTAAAAGTAAAGGACAATAAAACTTTAACAACCTTCCCCAAAAGTACTTGTTGTTGACCAGCGATATCCCCCCAAAAAAAATGACTGCTGAAGAAGAGAAAGACTTTTGTTCCAAGAAACTTGGGCAGGGTGTGAACTCAAAGAATAGAAAGGGCCTCAACATTTCTGAATTACCTCCACTTAGCCCGAGGACAGGAACACAAAGCAGTGTGCCGAGGTAAGAGGCCTGCCTGAACAGGCCAACCCTGCTACAAAGCACACTTATAGAACAGCCACCTTTTTGGAAAGCAACATCCCAGACTCGGTACACCAACATAACCGCAGGGATTGCAGCCCATGTTTCGGTCTTTCTGCATTTCATTCAACTCCATATCAGTCAGTCAATCGTGAAGCACCACCACTGATGACCCATTTTACATTTGCAACAAACCCCCAGTCACAATCCTCAGATCTCACCTTCAATGAACAGGGCTGTGAGCTCACTCTTGAATTTCAGCTTTAGTTTAGGACAAACACACTTCCCCTCAGCGACAGACAGCAAAGAGCTAATCTTAAAGGGGAAGGTTTGGGGGTCTTCAGAAGCAATGAAAACAGCTAAACCCAGCTGAAGTACTCTCAATTTATAATAGCCCCATCAGGAAGACAGTATCGGTTACCAAATTCAAATTAAAACATTTATAAGAAGTCCTTTGTTCCCTCTACAATAAAACTGCACAATGAATGTATGTACATGTAGTTCCCCCCCAGCTACCTCATTTATCCATTGATGTATCACATACTGTTGTCGTGACTTCATGAACTTCATGCGAATTTATGTGACTCTTATGTTTTGTTTGTATATTTTGTACTTTTACAGAAGAAGCCCAAGAAATGTCCACAGTAGTGGACAATAACATATCTTTCTAAACTACACCTGATAGCCGGCTGGTGTTCACCACATCAGTGAAATGAAAGTACAGGCAAGTGACTTCACTTGTTATTTCACGGGCAGGGAAGTCAAGAGAAGCAGTTTAAGACCTGCAGTGGGCACAAGCTTCAGACGTCAGGTAAAACCAAACCCCAGATCTATTTAAGGGTTACCATTTATATACTAACGTGTCCCCTTCTGTCTTGTACAAATTTTCACATACAGTAAACCCTTGGTTTAACGGACTGATAGAAGGGGGAGGGTGTGTCCATTATTGCAAAACGTCCGGTAAATAACAAATTCTGTTTTTTCACCCAACAAACACGCTATTCTATAAGAAAAATATATTAACTATATTTATGCATTCTGGATCTTTCGACCTATTTTTAACAATAACAATCAACAGAGTCAATTAAAATTGTCATGTGCATTTGATAAATATACAAACTATTTCATAAGTTGTAAATATACTGTATAAAATTCAGTAAACCATACAAACACAAACAACACCTATTATAAGCAACCTGAGGTATTCCCAATAGGTCATTATTGATATTCCTGAATTTTAAACCTATGCAGAATTTATTTATATTCTTTTGATTGCTTGTGCATATCCCCATTGTTGTGGGGAAAGCCTGATATCTGTAATTTTATAAACAGATTTTGTCCAGTAAATCTGAGGTCGGGTAAAGCAAAGTCTGTTAAGCTGAGAATTTACTGTAAAAAGCTACAATTCTGCAAGCTCACAATGGCATGTGAACTATTGTTAGTTTTGCCTGGGTTTTGTCTTCACCTTTATACTGATTCTATTTGGCCTCAAAAGTGTGTCTTCTGAAATAACAGTGAACTGCTGAAGAGGGTTAAAGTGTAGTTTCCAATTAACCAGGACAAGTGTTTACTACATAGGCGTCAAACGTTTACAGTTTTTGTGGAAAACAGAAAAAACATCCGATATCCCAAGGATTTCATTTGGAATGCTGGCAAACTTAACTCCTCCACCAAAACATATATATAAAAAAGTATTTCTCAATAACAATCCCCTTCTTTTTCCAGACTTCCTTGCTAGAAGTAATGTTTTGGGCTTTCCCTTCCAATGAGGCCCTGTTTTAATCCTCAAACTACTACAGGCTGCCTTGCGAGTGCAGAAGATTATAGCGTCTGGTTTTCTGCTTAGGGCCTGCCTTACACCTGGCAAGCAGAGGGAGAAACAGAACTTGGAGAGCCTCTATCATGTCACCCTCTCTTAATGACAATGAAGACATTTCAGAGACGGGCTGCTGGGCTCCTCACACACCTCTTCCCTTCCAAGGAGGAGAAGAGACAAGCCGTTAATTAAATGCTGCTTGTGGGATCTTCAGTTCTGTGGTGTTTTAATTAGCTACCAGCATTTTTCAGGTTAGCTCTCCTGGCAAAGTCTGACAAAAATCACATTCTGGAGGAAAATGATACTTGAATGAAATAACATTACTTCTGGCCATTCACTTAATTTGAACATGTATCTGTATGCATGGAAATAAAAAAGCACATTTTAAGGGGTAATAACTTGGGCAATTCCCACAAGTCTGCTGCTCAATAAAAGCAGCAAGCAGGTTTTTTAAAAAAGCACAGAGGTGTAATTTTAAAATTATTCTGCTTCCATCTATCTAAAACCATTTTGAGAATTGCACATCTATAATAAACAAACAGTTTTGTGCATTTTCGAAATAAAAAACAGGTTTAAAACTTACAGATTCTGTGAACTGACAGGGAAGGGCCTAGTTAATATATGCAAAATTTGAATCAAACTGTTACAAGTTGTAATAGTTGAATTCAAAAACATAAGTGTAAATTTAATTGCATTGTTTGGCAACACAAACTTTTTTGTAGCCCTTGAAGTTCATAGGTATAAAGAATTAGCATCCGTGAAAGAGAATTTAAAAAACCTAATATGCTTTTAAACACCCATCTTTTTATTTACTAAACATTGTCGGCAACAAAATCACGGGACGATACCATACTCAAGGTGAAAGCCATACAACACAAGTTGTCTCCGTGTTAGCATATTTCCCTGAAGTAATTCTGTTATCACACACAATGTCAAAGCGTGTCACAAATACCAAAACAACCGTCAGTCTGGGATCGCGACAAGGAGTTCAGTTTACAAATACTGTAACCAGCTCTCGCTCGGCGCTGGAATGAAGTTGGAAGTCTTCTCTATCCAAACGCCTCTTAATTTCAAGATCGTTATCAGGTTCATCAGCTCTTCAGCGAGACTGTAATGATTTTGTAGAGCCTTATTGTTTAAAATTTTCTTTGTTCCGCATTTCCCTATCAGCAGCCCCGCGGGAATATTTTTTTTTAGAAAAGAAAGGGTTTAAAGTGTCACAGAATACTATTAGATTTTTGTGGGTATCATTTAGGCAGCAAGCTACAGTACCTTGAGGTTCATGTTCACAGAAGCGCTCTACATTTTTTGAGAAAGAAAACGGCAGCCTATCTCCCCCCCCACTGCCCTTTGTGGGTGACAGTCACCTGCTGGGGTTCACTCGGACGGACACATACATTAATACGTACAGCTAACCCCCTTTTCAGTGCTGTGCCGAGACTGCAGAACATTGAAAAGCTGAGGGACAACAAAGTAAACCTTATTTTCTATATTCTCAAATCTGCTTATCCTTGGCTCTTAAACACTTGGGCCTATTCGGTACAGCTGACCGAATGATGCTTCTGGGAAAATAAATATTTTGTCTGCATTGTAAACATGATATATGTGTATATATACACAGCCCAAATGTATGGCGATGCATAGCCCAGGGCAATACTATTAAATCATCATGGTTTCAGGGCTGACCAGTCCGGGACGGCTGTCTGTAGGTTTTCGAGATCTCTTTAAAGAAACAGCACCCAAGAGGCTGGGATTTAAAAATTGATCCGAAAACAAAAACAGACGATCACCAGCTTGAGCCAAGTTGGGGAAAAAATAAAACCTTCAGACACGCCGGACCTTCCGGACTGGACCGCCCCGGACGAGGTTTTTAAGAGAAGGGGGGAATAAAGGTGAAAGTGAAGTTTTGTTTTTTTTTCCTCTCCCAGTGCCACCTCCATACCCACCTGCATCAGCTTTCCTTCAGCGGAAGCTCTTACGCTGGCGCCGGCGAACACTCCTTCCAGAGTGATGGGCTTGCCCGCCGGCTCCTGTTTCAGCAGTGTCACCTTAATGACAGCTTTGGGTGCCGATCGCTCCGACTCCACCGCCGCCGCCAGCTCCAGCCCCGTCTGCCCGAGCACCACCTGTAGGGCCGCCATTAGCAGCCACGGCCAGAGCCCGGGCAGTTGCCGTCGACGTACGGTCATTGCCCCGGCTGCAGCGGCGGGCGCCGGCCGCGCATCGTGTGCTGGAAAGCGGTCAGCCTACTCCAGTTACTCTGCCAGCAAAAAGACCCCCTCCCCTCCTTCTTCTCCCCCCCCACCCCCCTCAAAAACTGTGCTGCAACCTGTGGAAGTCAATCTGCAGACACGGTATCCAAACTCCTCTTGCACGTGGGTTGCTTTAAAATCCTTAAATCGAGAACCCGATTTCCTATGGTTTGGTTGTCGAACTGGAACCCGGGTTCAAAGTTCTTTTCTCCGGCAGACAATTTCTAAAAAAGGCACGGAAACCGGTCATTGTGGTACGTGCAATTACAGATAGGAAAACTGTCACTTAGAAAACATACTTCTGTTTTTGCTCGCCCGAGTGCAAACCGAGCGTGCATTTGAACACGCCTGCTTTATTGAATGGTGTTGCGGAAAATGCCGTTTTGCTTCAACACGACACTTGGTAAATGTCTACTCGCAAACATTTTTAGCTAACCGGCGTAACAAAGAGGCCGAACACTGTTTGCGTAAACAAGGCGAAGCGCTGAAGTAAATATTGGGAACACACAGTCCTGTCTTTCCATTCCTCAATGCACTCAAGATTAAAAGAATTCCTGGTTGTTGGAAACGTATTCCTGGTGCAAACGTTAATGTGTCAGATTCCTTCTAGTCTTGGTGCACTTGATCTTTCTTTTCTTCAACAGTGTAGTAAATCCAGAGACTTTCGTTTTTCTAAAGAAGACGCGGTTTGGTGTGCTCCATAGGTTTAGAGTAGCTGTTCTCCCAGCTACAGTTAAAACTTGCGAAACTTTGTAGCACTTCACACAAATATTAACCCCCTCATGTGGACTCGGGCACAGCACACGTGTTGTATAAATTATTTTAGGACAACAGAAAATCCGTTTAATCCACAGTGTTTAGTGTAACAGAAAAGGTATATTGAAAATGCGGTAGCTCGGTCTGTTATGATATGAAGCATAAGTGGTCTGGAAAAAAAAACTTCCACATGGATATCCTTGAACCGAAACTCAGTTATCCTCGATGTTTAATCCTCCAGTTAAAAAAAACGTGACTAGCGAGGTTTACTTATTTAAACCACGGGAATGGTGTAGCGTGCAACTCGTATTGGCAAAAAAAAGTTTGTCAATCTTCTCAAGAAAGTGAAAAAAAAACTACAAAACTTATTTTAATTTGTCATTTCGTTACTTCGGGAGCATTCCAATATGAAAACGAGCAGACTGAAAATAACTGGCGAGAGGAAATATCATTTTTTAAAAGTTGCGTGTAAAATACACGCACAACAAAACTTCCACTTATAATCCAGAAGGGCTGTAAATCACATGTAGGCTTTGAAATAGCTCCGTCAGACGGTTAAAATACTCTTATTTTTATTCTTGCACTTCAAACATGTTCGGTATTTGCAAGTCACTTCCACACCGAATTCTTCCTCGGGTTTCCAGAGATGTTAAATGAACCAATTTCAGACACGAAATTCTTTCCTGCTGGGATAAATCTCTGCCGAAAATCCGAAAGGTATCAATATGTTTGTAGAAAGAAGCTACAAAGTTGTGTAGAATATCAACAGAAACATAGCAGACGACTTCAGAAGGGGTCCGGTACAATAATTGTCACAGAAAAACAAAGTTGGAAAAAGATTACCGCGGTCCTTCCAACGTCTCGTCCTCAGTTCCCTGTTCCCTCCCCTGGGATCTCATTCACTGTCTACCTGCTGACTGACTGTCACCGAGGGTGGAGCAGCCAGGAGAAACGCAAACCAAAGGGAACACCAGGCTCCCTCTACTGGGGAAGCTGGAAAACTGCACCGGCAGGGCACTTTCCAGCTTCTCCGGGGGGCAGAGAAGGAATTTGCAACCGGATTACCACTATTCAGCTAACACCTTTTCCTAGAAACAAAGAAAGCGTATAGCACTCGAAAAACAAACCTATCTCTAGGGTACGTATTAGAAAAAAATCTTAACCTTCTGTTTTTTTTAAATTAGGGAAAGTGTTGAATGTTTAAAATCTGTACAACAAATCAACCCCCCCCCCCCTTCCCTCGAGAGCTGTTTTGTGCAGTTTTGTTCCACTTCATGGAAGGGCATTGCAAACTGAGAGAAGGAGGTATGCCCTTTACACTAAGAGTTGTGGGAGCAGGATCAAGCAACCCCACCACGTTGGTGAAGCTGATAACCTGGCTTCTTTCAAGGAGCCTCAGACCTTTTAAACCACAAGCACCCAAACAGGGACTACATCACCAAAATGGCCACCAAAAGTCATTGATGACTTTTCTTATGTTAATATGTTAATGCATTTCTCAAAAGGGAGCCATGGTAGCTCAGACAGCAAGAGTGTCTAGCTCCTGACCAGAAGGTCCTGGGTTCAAGCCCAGGTAGGAGCAGGTGATGTAGCTTGCTCTAATTCCTTCCAGATGGCTCCCAGGTCCCCTCAGCCTGCTTTCCAAATGAGTACTGGGGGTTAATCCTTCTGGGGGTAACAGGCTAGCTGAAGCATGATGCTGACCTCATCACCTCCACCTCCAGTGTCAGATGGTTGAGAAAAATGGTGGCCCTTGCCCCCCATTCCCCATGGGCCTTTATGGCCTGAAAAATGGCCTGGAACCTACCTACCATATCTCAAAAGACAGTTCATAATCATATGTAGCAATAGTGTGTCAGCCATGTCCTGTGTTAATTTACATAGACTTTTTCTATATCAACCTGTAAACTCAGAGATTTGGATTTCATGATACTGTTAGTCCTGAAAGGGCTAAAAGACTATAGTCAAGTGTTCCACTGCAATTATTAAGAAAAGACTCATCAGAACTTTCTTCTTCCCTAGCATCAATGGCAAAGGGAACTGAAGACATTTTGTACTGTGTTAGAAAATATTTCAAAATGTTTTAAATACTTTGGCAGTACAAACGTACACTTGGAAGAACTGACTATGAGGAGTAGTACTGTATCTCTCAAAGGCAGACCAAGGGGATTCAAATGTAGGGTTTAATTATACTGTATGAACCATCCTCTCAGAAGCTACCTCCTATCCATGCCAGCAATCTTAATATATTGATTAAAATCAAGAGAGAGAGACGGATGTTTGGAGTAAAGAATTGTTTTTCCTTCTTTTTTAATAAAAGAATGTTAGGTTAGAGTACGAGCGTATGCAGTCTGCATTTTCTAGCTTAACTACCAAGATTACGTCTACACCAAGTCTCATCAGCAAAAACAACGGAGCTCAAAAGCACATTGAGGTAAGGCTGGGAAACGTCTGAGGAATAAACAACTCAGCCTCAAAACTAAAATACTATATAATAGCAACGTCAAATCTGTGCTTTTGTACAGCACAGAGTGCTGGTGTGTCATCAAGTCTGACATGAGAAAGCCACAGTCCTTCCACAATGATTGCCTGAGGAGAATATGCTACTGTACATCTTCTGGCCAAACAAAATCACAGAGAGTGAGTACCATCTACTATGACTATGAGAGAATTATATGGTTTAAAAACATTTCTTAGTAGTATTCTCTGGAATACTGGGTTTACTAACAACATATCAGATCTACAGATGTGAAATGGCAATAAAAACACTTTCCAGATTTTGTTTCTTTAACTCTGCACTGTGGAATCTCCAATATAAACACCTGACAGCAGCCTAAATACAACCCTTTTCTCAGATGTATTTGTATACATGAAAAAAAAACATTTAAAAAAGTTAAACAGTACTGGGACCACTCTACAAAACTAGAGGACTACCACCAAGAAATGGCTAAAAATATTTTCACATGAAAATGCATTCTGAAATATTCTAACCTGACAGGTACCAGGTGATTAGAATTATGTATAAAATCAATATGATTGTGCTTAACCATATTGTATGTTTTCAATAGAAATAATGCACTTTACAATGGCTTCTGAAACTCATTGCTTTCACTATTAAAGATAAAATGCTTATTTGACTAAAATGATAGTTGACAAAGTTTTCAAAAGATGCCTTTATTACACTTGTACTGGAGAAAATGTAGTATGGTATTGGTATTGCGAGAAAGTAGATTAAATACTACTAAATAAATGCAAACAAACTATCATTTATAAAGTGGGAAATTTATAAATTCTCTAATAATTCTCTCTAATTATGTTTTTTCACAAATCACACAAATGTGTACTTAAGTTAGATGTAATCAAAAGGTTATTTTTTAAACAAATTAAGAATAAGCTAAAACATACCTCAGGTTATTAATTTAAAGCAAATACTTTAAGAACAGAAAACGCAGATTTGAGAAAAAGAAAATTATTTTAAATTCAATAAAAATCAACACCACCATTTGGAATTAATAAAAGAAGATGAAACTTTCTTTGTACAAAATATGGATGTGTGAATAAACATACATTATAGGTAATATATGGTGAATAGATCAAAATAAATTAGAATAAAATACGCAGTTGTGTTTTTAATTTTTTTCCCCCAATGCTTTCTCAACAAACAAATACAAAGTTTACATACATATAGAACCTCAACATATTTATTTTCTGGATAAATTAGTGCTCTAGACTTACAGATTGTAGTAAATAAAAGTATTAATAAAACCAGCAACATTACCTAGCTATATAACCTAACCTATTGGCTTAGTCTTAGTTTTCTTAGTAAGAAAATATCAAAATAGTATACTTTACACACTCCACAGACATGGAGTTAACAGCACTTGAATGCTATGAATTTTACGAGATGACTATAATTAAATCTGCTCATCAACCTGTACAGCTATATTATATTAGCATCCGAGTGACTCCATTTATTACTGAGTGAAAGCAACCTCCTTTTTAGTGCTTTAATAGAGTAATAATAAAATTAAAAAAAACCTTTAATATTCTTTGTTGACAAATCCTAGAAGGATTCTTGTTTGAACAATCACAGATGGAAAAATCCCTCTGGGTCCAGATCCACAGAGCCTTGTATATAGAGTGAAAATGGCAGGAAGCAGGATAATGGGGTAATTAGAACTCCATGCCTTATACCCTGTGCTCCAAAGAAAGGTCATCTGGTTCTGGACAAGGCTTCTACTTGCAGGCTGCATCCACAAGCTGATTAATATCTGAATGAAATAATAGATATCACATCAATGCGTCAATATGTGAACCTGAGCTTCAGTATGACATCATCATTTAAGATACACTGTATTGCTTGATTAAAAAGAGTCAATGTCAGGAATTACTTTGATTTTCCATCAGTTGTCCAAAGTATTTTGTTCTTTCTAGTGGTAGTGTTACGATAACACAGATTAGAATTTACCTGGAAAGGTTATAGAATTATACAAAAACCATCTAAACCAATGTATCAAATGTGAAATGATGCCATGTATCAAAAACAAATCTGAGCCTATCAAAGGTTCAAATCCAGGATCTAGGATCTGGTTATACAGTAATACTACTGTAACATGAACGTTCTACAATTTAATGGAAAACCTATTACATTTTTCAAAGGACTTTAAATGTGTTGTACTCATGGATGTGCTGTATGTTATTTATAGGATAAGCAGTAAACAAGTTATTTACAAAGATGCTGGCTCATCCACTTATAAATTGCCCTGGAGTGCTTCACTATATTAAGATTAAAAATGTGCACATATTATACAAATAGCACTCGATATAATAACATATATAATAACTTGGTATTGTGCTTATTGCTTAAAATGCAGAAAAAACATTAAAACTTGAATACTACGGTATTTGTATGATGCCAACTCAAGCACATTATCAATACGGTAGATAGTATTTTGGTTTTTTTTAAATTTGGAAATCAAGGATAATGAAGATGAGTGGGCAAATACTGTATTTCTGTCTATCACAGACCTGTTTAAGAACTTCATGTCGCCCCATAAAAGCAGAAGTGCAAGAGAAAGTGGCCAACTTCTCTCTTCTCCAGCAGTAGTCCACAATTAATTCATGGCTGTGAAACCTATAGGTACAGTATGTATGTGAAAATAAGCCTAGTGCAAAGAAGGGGAAAATTAAGTTTTAAGTCCACACCCTCCTTAGAGTTTCTGTAATTAAAGTATTTGAAGCTATGGAAAACAACAGTATATAAACTGAAGTATTTGTTTTCAAGTGTTTATCTCATCTAAATTGTTGATGAGCATTGTAAGAGTGCACAGAATAATATCTGAAGCCTTTGGCAAGGTCTTGACTTGGCAGTTGTTCAACTATTACCAGGAGACCTATTCTTTTTAATCATCCCAGTCTGGGTAGTGGCAGGAGCAGAGGTCTTCTCTGTGTTGGTGTCTACCCAGGGTTTGGAGTCTGACAAGATCTCTGATTCTTTTTCATGGTAACCAGAAAGATTTTCTACGTTGTTCAGAACCTGAAACAGATTCAGAATATTTCCACCATTTGTATCCTAAAAGCCATTTTCACCAAATATCATGCTGT
This sequence comes from Atractosteus spatula, assembly GCF_055471065.1. Lineage (NCBI taxonomy): Eukaryota > Metazoa > Chordata > Actinopteri > Semionotiformes > Lepisosteidae > Atractosteus > Atractosteus spatula. Next base: position 3,542,368 of record NC_142732.1, on the reverse strand, counting down.
TCTTACATGTGGACAACTGGAAACAAGTAGAGATTGTTTTATAAAGCTAATTAGTATACAGTTAACAAAAGCACCTAAATGACATCCACAATGTTAACCAGTATTACACGTTGAGAAAATAACTAGTCTGTTATTGCTTTTGGGTCTTCATATATAAAAACTGCTTAATCCATTGTAAGAAACTAGTGCACACTAGTTCACTGGAAATGCAATTTGTAATGTTACACTACTATGTAACACCAACTGAAAAGCTGTACCAGAGAAACACACAAAGAAAAAAGGCCAAATAATTGGGTTTTACCTTCCTTGAGGAATCCATCTGTGTCACTCCAGATAACTGAGGAGAAGGAAGAACATGGCCTTGACTGTTCTGTGAGCTATTATCCAGAAAAGTGGCTGGCAAGCCTACTTTTGACACATCAATGGGTTGCATAGAATAGGTTAAACTGCAATCAGGCTTTTGGCCACTAGGGGGCCTCTGGTTGCTGTCCATATGTAAAGGGAACATGTTGGAGTCGACAGGGGTAAGAGAGCTTAGCTGGGCTGAGCCAGAGAAACTGGAACTGGGAGGCTGCTTCTCTGCTGAGGGTGGCACCACCTGTGAGTGTTTCTCTGGGGTCTCCACTTTGACGATACGGAGCCTGGGGGAGTCTTGAAGCTCATTCACCATCTGAAAGACTGTGTCTAGGTTAACGTCGGGTTTCTTTGTTTCTTTTGTGGAGCTGCTTGGCCACTGTGGATTGCCAGGGTGCAGGAATTCAACTGGATAGGGTGGCTGTATTAGAAGGTGGAAAGACTTTTTTCAGGTTTGGTGAGCTGTCACGAATGATTTGATACCCACTACCAGTTTGGACAGTTCAGCTTTCCAATACTGCTCTTGTATAAGCAAAAGACTCATTTTCTTTTTATCGTTTTTTTTACTCATCTTAAGAATAGTGCACTGTAAACTTTAATTAATTGTGTCAATATTCTGCTTTACTTGTCTGTTTTGGAGTAAATATCATGTCTGTGTAGTGTTTGTATGATCTTTTATGAGAATGTCAAAGTATATAAGCTTATTACCTTCTGCAATATTGTTTTGAATCCACTGTGAAAACACAATGCCCCCAAAGCCTAGATGTGTTGCCTAGATGGCCCCCAGCTGTATTTAGGCAATGCAAACCTTTTTTGCTCTGCTGATTAGCATAGTCAAAACAATCCTACACATATACATAAAAATACCTGGATTTTATTATTTATTTGTCATTTAGTGATGACACTAAATATCTGAAGGAAAACATAGAGGGGTGTTTTTAAACAATGTTTACAGGTAGATGCACACTATATTTACATTAAATATAGTACAGACCAGCAGAATGAGGATTACTGGAATTAGAAGGCTCTATTTTCTAGCATTATAAAATGGCCAGAACTACCTGACAATCACATTCCCATGATTCATAGCAACTGCTTGCTCTTAAAAGTCACCTTATGCCTGGAAGGAGTTCCTTGTAAGTCACAGACAAGCTACATACTGTATTTAGACAAATTAAAATATGCACTTATAGTATTTCAATAGTGTTGATGTAAAAAAATAGGCAGTTTCATAAATAGAAGGCAGTATTTGAACAGGGGGCTAGGTGCTTCTCTGAAAAATGGCCTGCCTGAGGCCCTCCCTAGCAACCAGACCTTTCTGTTGTTCATGAGTAACCTTACCCTACTCTCAGTAAATACAGTAGCAATTGAGTAACTGTGCATTTCCCTGTAGATGTGTTTGGAGTTCTTATTTCCTCTGCATAATGTTAGCAAACCTTTTGTTGCCTTTCCCTTTGACAAATGAGAATTTGCTAGGGTTTTTATGTGCTGACACTTCTGAATATTCCCTTCCGCACATAGGCTATTCACAAAACCTTTCTTTTAGCTGAGTAATAGCTGACAAGGCACGTCTTGTAATTATAGTGGTACATCACTGATTTGATGGTTCTGCTCATTTTTTAAACTTACGGTCATTCAGTGCTTTTCAAGAAAGGAATCAAAATGTAAAGTCAACACCTGTTGAAACCGAGATGACTCAACAACCTGCTAGTACATTATGACAAGCTCTAATCTTTAAATCTGTAAATGTTACCCACCTGATAGTAGTTGTAATTGGAGAATGAAGGTGGGGTGTGTAGGGGATGTCCTGTCAGAGAAGGATCCATGGAGCCAGGAGTACAGTACTGATAGACTGATACAAAAATAACACAAATAATCATTTTCCACATTTCTATATTTCCACCCCTTGGGATCTGATTTATTCAGGTTATTAAATCTCTCTCTCTTTTTACATACTGTATATTATTTAAAGTTTAACTTAGGAGCAGAAGACACTGAAACAAGGAGCAGACAGCTGGACTCTGAAGGGACAGATTAGCATGAGCACATGAATACTGTAGTTAGGCCCAACCAGGTATTAGCCCATCACCTTATTATTTCAGTTTATTCTGGGCTGAATGCAAACTGACCCCAATGAACAGCACAGGAGACTATTATTGAGCTTTGGTCCTGAAGGTGTGACGAAAGGACTTACTTGGAGGGTAAAAGCCAGCACGGTACTGCATGCGCGGAGGGATGTAATCGCTGTATTTCTGTCCTGGGCCTCCCAGACCCTGCTGGACGTGCACAGTGGTGGGGCTGGACTGCACAGGGTGAGCCAGCTCGCTGTGGAAGCGTGGCATGACCGAGATGGAGATCCCCTTGTCCGAGAACGGGAATGAGGGGGCATCGCCCTGCCCCATGAGGAGCCCAAAGGAGCCGGGCCAGCCTCGCTTTGGGTGGGGGGTCCTCTCATAACCCCTTGGGTGACAATGGTAGGGGGAGGAGTTATCTCTGTGGAGCCCATGATGCACCTGGGCAACAGTCGCCAAGCCTGTGGTGGTCAATCACAGTGAGTTACAGGCAGGACATCCACAGCTGGAAAACCAACCTACTGCAGCTAGAAGAACCTGGACAAACCCCCAAGACATTGTTTCTTCACAAGCTCTACGAATGTCACACAAAACAGCTCAACACATTCCTGCTGAGGATTTTAGGAATGCAGCCCTTTCAAAGCTTGCTAACCAACAGAAAGATGTACTTTGACAAACCACGCTTTGCCCCAAAATAATAAAAGTGCAACCACATTCAAGGTGAATGGTATTGAACATATAATATAAATGCTTTATGTCTGACAGAGATATATTAACAAAAATGTTTAATTTTGCTCCGCTATGTAACTTCAATTGATTTTGGTACCTTTTTAAAGCTACATAAATGGCAATTACTTGATATTCTTCTAATGTCTTTTTCAATGCTTACAAAATTAATCATGTTTAAAAATAAGACAAAAGCAGAAAGAACAATAACGAAAAAGTTGTTGATTTCGGAGACATAAACATAAAAATGGGAAAGGTAAAGAGAGAATGAGTAGGATCCACCTAATTTTAAGAGTGACATTCACGTTTAACACGCACGGGCTGTAACAACAGCGGATTCCTCACCGTCTGTCTGTATATCTACTTTATTTATGGGGTCGCACGGTTTAGTACAGAGCCTTCGGAAGCGATTAGGAGGTCGGCTGGTGATTTCCAGCCCGGCTTCTAGCTTGGCCTTGTTGGCGCTGGTCAGTCTCTTCAAGTTAACCAGCAGCTCCGGGTGATCCCTCTGAAAATGGGGGTTGTGGAAATGGTGCAAGGCCCCCTCCGCCACGACGAGGTCGCCCGAGGCCAGGTCCCGAAAGCTGCCGGGGGACAGGACCGCCTTCTTGAACCCGTAGAGGTTGAGCTGGCGGATGAAGCTGGTGAAGTTGGTGGTCTTGAACACGGTGCCCTCCCCGCCGAGCCGCGGGGGCGACAGCATCTCGGCCTCGAACAGCTGCTGGTCGATGACGACGCCCTCGCCCCGGGGGTCCCAGCGGATGGAGCGGCTCCGGGGGCTGTTCACGATGCGCCAGAGTTTCGCGGGGAAGTTGTTGGGATTGACCGGGACGGAGAGGAGCGCCTCCTCCAGGTCGCCGTAATCGGCAGCTGCGATCGGAGACACCCAGGACAGGCTGCTTGCATTAACGCGCAATACGATTCGTTAACCAACACTACAGAAAGTAACCTTTTCTCTCTCTTTTTTTTTTCTCTCTCTCTCCATACAGCCAGTTGAAGTGTAATTATAAAGCTAGGATAGCGCACCTAACAGCTCAAGATCTACACAGAGCAGCAGTGTCGTGGGAATCAATAACACATCGTGACGGTTTTGAATACTTTAGCGGCGCGATGCTACCAGATGTGATGTATGCGTTACGTGAATTACCTGGGTTCACGGTTTTTCTCATGGTTATTCGTTTTATTTGTTGTTCAGGCTGGGGATCGCTTTTCGGAACCGTTGAGGACTCCTCCCGAACCGTTGGCGCACGTTCGCCGGGAACGCGTTTTAAATTCCACACGGGCCGGGTTTCCTCGAGCCCGGGGGGCAGCGGCGAGTCGCGTGTGCCGGCCGCTGAAAGCGTGCGCGTGACGCCAGCGAAACCGGTGATGATCGATCATATCTTCCTTCCCGTTGCCGTAATGAAACGCTGCTGTCATCAGTCATACAGTGTGTCGCCTAACACGACAGGGAAAAGAGATTGAAAGCATGAACAATCTCATTTAGAAAGAGATGGTTAATGCTTTCACAATTTGCTATGTATTTTTATTCACAACCTTTTTAGGTCTTGTCTGGTACCCGGGACTCAGATTTCAAAAGCTTAACGGGTCTCCAGGGAAAACCTGTTGTTGGGTGGCGTTGGTGGCTCAGAAAGTGGAACTTCCTCCGTCTAGACCAGACCTTCAAAACCTGTGCAGCGACTGGAAATGGGGACTCCTACTGCAGTAGGAGGTGTCTTCCTTCCAATGGGATTGTTAAACCAGTGTCCGGACTGTTTGGTCATTCAAGGTTGCATGAGTCTGGGCCAACAAACAAATCTAGTTTTCTTTGCTAACAGGTTTTCACTGTTGTACTGGTTACGTTCAGTACACTTCCCAGCACATAAACCTCTTATCAAACTCCATGTGAATACCCTAAATCCCGACAGCCCAGGTTGTTCAGAAAGCAGTGTTGTTAGATTTTCACAGAGTATCTGCTTTCCTGCCTACTACTTACCAGACTTTAAAAAAAAGTAAATGAAAAATTCTAAAGGAACGTGTAAATCTCTTGTAAGGCATCCAAATACTCAAATGAGGAGTGAGGAGGTTTTGGTCAGAATTTAAACATCGATATCAAAATTAATTTATAATACTTTTAAATATTGGGCAATTGAGTAAGTATTAATTATACATGCAGACCTGTCAATGGTCATTACCTATCAATAACAGACTTTCAGAAGATACAATAAGCCTCTCTAATTCTTTGATCAGTAAGAATTCCTTGGGGAAAATGTGACAGCTATGCTACAGATGGAATTGATTGTCAGAAGATGGGGAAGACTAGAATTAATGTAATCAAGGTTTTCCTGCTATAGGCGTGATCTCGTATTTTGGACTGTCATCTGCTGTGGAGGCACTCTGATGAGATCTGTGAAATCTCACTCTAAACCAGACCGCCTTCCTCTTACGTGTGAAAGTGTGCTGGGAACCGCGAGAGAGGGGTCACGTGATATCATCCGACGCATCTTTATGACGTCGTTTGAAAGTGACGGAAGTGGCGAATTGCTGTAGCTTCTCGAGATTAAAACGAGTGTTTTGTTCCAAGGTTTGGTTAAAGTCGATTTCGGGAAGATTTAAGGCTCTTTAAAATGGCATTAGAGACGGTACCCAAGGACCTACGACACTTGCGAGCTTGCCTTCTGTGTTCCCTTGTGAAGGTACGATGTGGTATTTGTAGCAACATAATTTCTGTCGTAGCACCTCGATTTAAAAAACTTTGGTTTTTTATATGTGTTGGATTCCCATTGTTTCTTACTTTGGCTTATATGATAAAAACTGCTTTAAGGTGTTTGTTCTGATTATTGTTTTGTAATTCCGTAATTTGTAGTAAAACGGTTGTAATGTAGTATTTTTGTTTTAAAAATTAAGTTTGTATATTAGAAACAGACAAGTCCATCTAAACCTTTTAAAAGTGTCACACTGAGTCTAAATCGTGTTTTTGTCTGGGCTGTTTAACAGTACCATGTCTATCTTGTAACTACGCCGTGCGTCCTCTGCTTTTTGTGTTTCTGCTTAGACCATTGATCAGTTCGAGTATGATGGCTGCGATAACTGTGAAGCCTACCTACAGATGAAGGGAAACAGAGAGATGGTTTATGACTGTACCAGCTCTTCATTTGACGGGTGAGTGTCGTCATTCTTCTGTACAGGTTTCTCACGGTTTAGGGACTGATTTGCAGTGTGGCCATTTCACCTACAGGGCAAGCAAACTCCAGGCTGGGGGAGAGATGCATTTCTTTTCAGGATGCATTCAGGAAAAACAGCATTGAAAAGTGCAAAATCACCAAAGTGTACTGCAGGGTGTTCTAATGTACTGGGGTCTTGGTTTATGTTATTCGGAATGTTAGGCTTTACATTTCATGACAATCAGTAATTTGGGCACTAGGGGGCACACATTGCAAATGCAAAATATTGTTTAAAGGCAGCTACAAATCATGAGGATTTTGCATCTACATGCGTACGTATACCTTTTTAAAACCATGCACAATTCTCCATTTGTGCGGAGATGATATTTTGCGTCTTTAAGTAAAGCATTATCAATTAGCCTGGAGGCTACCTACTTTGAGGTATCTATAGAGGAGTGGCATCCACAAAAGGCACCGGATAGTTTCTACCATGGTGCCACTGAGAGCATTTTGACTGGAGGTATTACAATGTGGCTCGGCGTTGCTGCCCAGAAGGACAAACATGATGTAGGCTAGAGAGCATTAAGGCTTGAAGGAACACGTTTATGAACAGTTTCTTTCCAAGGACAGTGCACCTGATTGCCAAGGACATGCAGAGCGGCATAACATATAGGAGGCCCATATCTACCCCAGCTCCGTAGGCACAGTTCTTTTATCATGTGTAACTTAGGAGCCATTCTTCTTATGTGAAGTTTTTGCATAATAGTGAGTACAGGTTGTGTATAGTCTTTTTACAGTTTGTGTATATAGTCTGTGTTTACCCTTTTGTTTTTGTTTTCTGACTGAGAGAAACTGTGTAAGATTTCCTATGCACTCTTTGTGCAAATGGCAGTAAAGGTACTTGAACTTGAGATAGGCCTGTGAGTGGTTTAGTACTCATACATGGGAATGTAGGCTTAGCAATTCCAAAATAAACAGCTGATATTTGCTTCTGTCGGAAGCATAGTGATTATTTCCTTAGTTTTCTCTCTGTGACACAGAAGTTCTTTTAGGGTCAAATATCAAATGCTGCTTGTGCCCTTAATTCTTTTGCGAATAGAGAATGTGCCATTTCTGCTTTTCAGGGTCATAGCAATGATGAGCCCAGAAGACAGCTGGGTGGCAAAGTGGCAAAGAATAAGTAAGTGTGCTCTGTGTTGATCAATTTTGCATCTGAGTGTGGTAAACGGCCTTATAAGGGACTGTGTAGAGTACTTGATAGGGCTCTGGGCTCAGGTGGAAACAGGGTACATTGCTGTTGTACCGTTGAGTAAAGTACTTTATCCCAGGTACTTCAGTGCACTCAGCTGTACAAATGGGAACCAGTATTGATGGGTGCAAGCCTGCAATGGATCAACATCTATTACAGGTCTATAATTTCATTCTAAGTACTACTGCAGAAGCGGGGATTATCTTGAGCCCAATGAGCCTCTGGTCTCGAGTAAGAAAATAATTACTTTTTTTCTACATATTCAGCTTCTTGTTGTAGTAGATTAATTCATCAATATAATAAAATTAGCGTGGAACATTTGCACTTATCCACTGATGAAATGTGGGTGTGTTTTGTTGCAGGCAACTTTAAGCCAGGTGTCTATGCAGTGACAGTGACAGGACGATTACCCCCAGGTATTCCTCATTGTGTGATGCATTTTGTTCCAATATGCGCATTTGTGTTCTGGAGAGCAATTTGAAATGATGTATAAATGTACACGAGTAGCTGTCAGATCTGTGACAAAATACACTCGTCCTGAAACAAGCAAATTAACTCATAAAACATGAGCTTGTGATCTGTAGTGTAGACTCAACCAATATAGATTGTCATGCAAGCTGTATAATATTCTTAATATTCATTTTTCTTAATGAAAACAAGCAGAAAAAATAGAGTGGCAATCTGCACTTAACCAAATGGACAGCAGTGAAGTTTTTTTCTTTCTCTGTTTGCTCAATTGCTGAGTAGACTTTCATGTCAATGTCGCATTCTATGACATCTTTTAATTCTTGACAGGAAGACCCAGTATATTCCTCTCCGAATTGAATTGAAATAAATTCCATTTATAGATTGAAACTTATCACTTTCAATGCAAGTTTTTAGACAACAATGAAGTTATTTAATAATTGAGAGATCCTAAATAAAGCTGTTTAATATTGCATTGATAAATCTATGAACCTTTTAGCACTTTCACCGAAGAGGAGGTTTCTTTTGAGTCCAAAATATCTTGCATTGACAGACTATCATATTTCTGAATGGACATATTAAGATGTTAACATTACCTGTGCTCACCTTTTGATAAACTTTTTTTTCATTTTAGGCATTGTGAGAGAGCTGAAAAGCAGAGGAGTTATTTACAAATCCAGAGACACTGCTGTCAAGACATAACAAATGTTATTTTTATAAGTTACATGGATGGTTCAACTAAATACGAAATGTAATTTCATGTCAAAGCGGTAAACTATGGCTTTTCATTTCTTAAGGACTGTTGTTTTCATTCAGTTTGTGTATATACTATGTGATGGCAAATGCTAGGTGCAAATTGTTTTTAAAGTGGATCAAATAAGCAAAAGATGTGTGGTATTTGTAGCTTCATTTTGTGGGCAATGGACAAAGGATGAGAAGCATTCTGTAAATTGGAATTAAATGAATGAGCCAGTGTTCTGGCTCTAATAAATGTAGATTTTGTGTTAGGTCACCTAGTTTTTTTTTTCCTGTATTTTCATGAGCTCGGTATGCTCAGTTCCTCACACTCTCATGTATAATAAAGCATAACTCTTTTATGCCAGCTGTCTTTAATTTACTGTACATGTCTTTTCATACTGTGCACTCTTAACATTTTCATTAACATCCTATTACCATACAGTGGCAGCAGAGAGCTGCTCAGATTGAAGTACTAAGCGGAGGCTATTCATTAACCTGGCTGTTCAGACCTTTGTAATCTGACTCTTCAGATATTAGAAGCTTCTAATGACACAATGATCCATCTCCCCAAGAAATGTGGAAATTTCAAGGTTGGGTATAGCATGTTGGATGGTAGCCAACTGACAAAATGATAAATAAAGCAGCCCAGGTGGCACAAGAGTTTATGTAGTTTTTTTTAAGGCCAATTTGTTACCAGCTTATGTTGTCAAACATCCATTCATTTTCTAACCACTTCTAATTGTGGGCTGGGGGGAGACAGACTCAAATACAAACTTAGACCAGGGCCAATTTTACCAGAAACCAATTAACGTACCAGTATATCTTTGGACTGAGGAAAGCCACATGAATGCAGGGACAACATACAAGCTCCACACAGATAGCATGCCCGGTCCAGAAATGAACCCTGTGCCCCAGTGCTGTGAGGCAGCAATACTAACCACTGCGCCACAATGCCCTCTGTTGTCAAACATCTCTAAAATCATTTGGTGAAACTTCCGAATAAGAGAGTGTCACAGCAAGGCAATGCTGTGCTAAATGCAAATGGTATTTATTTGATTGCCATACGTTAAACCTTCATCAACAGTGCCAGCAAAAGCAGTCTTAAGTTTCCATTGGCAGGAGCCCAAGGCTGATACACGGGAATCTCTGTGGCATCCAGGCACTGGTTTCTCTGACCTTTGTAACACTAACATCCACAAAACGATTAGTGCATTAAAACAGAACTTGATTGTAAATTCAATACTCAGTTTCCATGCAAGAAACACAAAACAGTAGTGAAATGCAGCTTGAATTGTTGGAAAAAAGTTACACCCCCCCCCCCAAAAAAAAACACCTGTTGGTTCAATAGCAGCCATTCAGTAAATGCAAAAATGGTCAAACAAGGGTGGTTGTTTTTTGTCTGTATAATTTGCTGTTGAATCAAGCCAGTATCTTCCCCTACTGGGAAAACACCTGTGACAAAAGTTCAGGCAGCTTTATTTTTTCCTAGACTGGATAAAACTGGAAGTCAACACCAGATGTTGGGCAGATGTGTTAGTGTTCTTAAGTGTACGTTTTCACATGACCAGCATCTCCTTGTATCTGTATGCTCTATCTCCGTGGTTTTACCAGCAATTTCTGGGTCCTCATTGTCCTGCACAAAAGTGGAGCAGGTAACACTGCAGATGACACCCGGGGGATTTCTGCAGTTTCAGCCCTGCTTTTCAACAGCCTTCATGTTAGCTTTACTGAACTCCAAAAGCCTGCAGCTGTAAAAAAAATGTGATACTAAAATGAAACTAGTGTCACCTTATTATTGATAGAAGAGCGATTTCTATCTCTTAAGTACAAAGTAGATAAGAGTTCAGTTCACAAACCAATTTACTAAGAGGCTTTTGAACTTGTGTGGGTTCTGTGCTTTTTCTGCAGCACAAAGGGTCACTTTTTATTAATGTCTTTGGTGTTCCACATCTACATAAATTAAACTTTTGTGCATGTTAGGGACCTCTTTACTTTTAACTTAAATGAAAGGAACATAAATGTTTCTCATTGCTACTGCACATGTGACTGATGGTCCATAGGATATGTGGTTATGCTGGTTATTGTCGAGAAAACACAACTTCACGTTGCTGCAGCAAGAGACAGGACAACCAGGACCCGACGAGCTGCTTTTACAGGACATGACTGGCCCCGTTTCTGACTGGCCTTGCAGTCTTTAATTCTGAGGGAGACAGAGTGCAAGTCACTGAAGTATTGCCAGGAAATTGCATAAAGCAGGTGTCTTCATGCTGCAGTGGCTGTGTAGAAATACTGTACCAAGCCATGTGGCACTACAGGCAGCTGTTGCTGTGCCTGGGTCTATTTAGGTGGCAGTCTAACAAAGGGTGGCCTGATATAAACCAACAGAGATCCAAGGTAACGAACTGTTTTCTCACTTACAAGACACTAGAGCATCGTCACATGATAGGCCCCTCAGCAAGTAAGGATAATGATCTAGAGAGAGGCTTGAGAGGAAGTCGAAGATGTTATTGTCACTGGTAATGTATTTTACTGAGGTACAAACAGGGATAAGTTCAGAGTGAGGCCTACAGCACGGACTGAAACAACAGCAACTACTATTTTTTAGCCTGCACTGAAGAAAATAAGTGAAAGATGTGTTCATTGATTTTATTAGGGGGGGGGACAGACATTCTTACTAGTTGTAAAAACTGCCTGTTGTGTATGTTTAATAGGACTTTTAATTAGGGGAGGCAAAAACACAAAAATGCTTTCTTATAATGCTTCGGCAAGATTTGCACCAGAGATAATACACTTTATGTTGGCTAATTTGTGTTAAAATGCTTACTGAGCACAAATAATCTCAAAATCATTAGAAATGCATGTAGTGCAAACTGCGTAAGAAAATCTAAATGTATGTAGTTTATTTATGTATGTATTGGGAATGATTATGAAAATACAAGACATCATGATATTTCCGACTCATCTTAAATGAAAGAAACATGACAATATTCATTTTTCAAGAATAAACAATCACCGACCAATACAATGAATTGCTGTCACATTTCAAAATAACCATGTGATTTCTGCCAAGTTTAGTGTCTTCCCCTAAGACTTAAATGAAATAATTCACATCAAAGCACAAATGCGTCTTATGAAATGCATGGCTGGTTTCTCTCTCTCTCTCTTTTTCTTGGCGGGGTTTGATGGCTTTCTGATAAGACGCATCACATGCTCGTGATGGAAACTTTCATTTCTACACCACAAACTGCTGAAAAATAAAGGCCTGGGTTTTGCACGTTGCCTGTACCCAAATCCTCCCCCCCTTCCCCGTCGCCCAACCCCCCCATCACACCTTCTCACAGTGTCGCGTACCCCAAGCAGCCTCCAAAACCAACGCAATGAAAATCTTAACATTTAAAAAAGCACTGGAAAGCCTTATTGTAACCTACAGATTATAAGAAAAAAGTTGCATAAGTTGACATCATGGTTTTGCTGGAGTGATGTGGTTTAACGCCCTACCTTGTATGTATTGAACTCCTGGGCTGTTAATGGGCTACAACTGATTTCCTGACTCTCATCGTCTTGTGTCTGACAGAAAATGTACATGTGAGGTATTACTGTAAAGAAGACTAGCAACGTATTTAGTTTAGAGGAACCCACATGCTGGTAATATCTGGATTACATTTTCTTGCATAAATCTGTAGAATCTGTATACAGATCTCTAGAGGTGTTTAACTTTTAGCTCTCAGATTTACAGAATGTCGTGAGAATTTGTTTTTTCATTAACCAGGATCAATAGAAACTGAATGGGTTTCTTTGTTGCTGCAGGCCTCTGTAGGTTTAATGAGGCTTTTGTAAATTGCTTACACAATCTTAGTCAGCTGTGTTGAACAGCTCCACATCTCTAACTTTATCACAGTTTTAAAGATGAATTGTGAGTCAGCATATTAGAGTCCATGTTAATGTCGCATTGCTTTTGGAATCCATGTATCGATCTTTCAGAGCCAAGCAAAAGTCCTTATTGGTAAACTACATTTTTGTTCTCATTGACTTCTCCAGGTTCATAACTAAACTACTTGAACCTTTTTTAGCTTTTCTCACCAGGGAGGAAGAGAGAGAAAGAAACCCAAGATTATGAAAAGTATTCCAGGGGAGCCCCCAGTGAGCCGACCTGACAGATTCATAGAATAAACCCAAAGTACAATTATTTAAATTGTTACTGGAAGCGATAAGGACATCTTTTTCTTAAAAAAAGATTCTCTGAGTAATCGAATGAAGTGCTTCATGTAAATAATCAGCTTTTTAAGACCTTCAAAAATACGTTATATGCCCAGGGGAGACAACGATTAGATCAGTTCAGTGGGGAGCTTATGATGGAATGGAAATCAGACCCTCTGGCCTTCTAGAAACTCAATTTGATGTACCAGCTTTAAAAGGATTGACATTTATATAAAACCAACCTTGATCTTTCCAGTATGAGTCTGGACCCGGTGCTGGAAACCAGGACACAGAATCTCATCACCTCTACAGAAATTAAATATCTAGAACTAGCCTGTCCTAATTGTGAAGAAGCACAAAAACTGTTACACTCTATCCAGCAGCCAGCCAGATGAGTTCTTCTGCTGTTCTCTGAGGTATTGCACATGACCCCATTGCATCTATCAAGCGCTACCCTTGTAGGGCAGGTGTCAAGAGGTAGTACTTCCTAATGACTTAATTAATGTACTGACATGACACCTAGAATTTGGAAAGTGGCAAGAGGGAGAGAGGGTAGGTTACTGGATCATTTCAGGACATTACGTGTTTACATGGTTACACTAGTCCTTGCTTAATTTCTGCCAAGTCCTTACGTGGATAACATTTTTCAAAATACTTCAATTTAGTGAAACCACTAGGCATGACATTACACTTCAGGAGCTAAACTGTGAATGTCCTTTTTTTCTAAAGACTAGAAGTTTAAATGTACCATTCCAATCATTAGCCGCAGGTCAGTTATTGATTGATAATGCACATCCCTTCTTATAAGTTATAAAAGATTTTGACTTGCATTCACAGTTAGAGTATTGTACTGAATACTATTTGGGCTTCAGTCCCTTTTCTTTGGGAATCAGTCCTACATTCTAGTGTAATTTGCTAGGGCAATCCCCCTCTACAAATAAGATCTTAACACCCTGCCCACTCAAATAAAAAAAAAAATGAGAATACAAATTATTTTTATTGAAAACACACAAATAAAGTCAACAGGTAAAAATTCTAGGCCTTATTTTCAATATCAGGATGTGTCACAGTTTCTAGAAGCCATAAGAAAACTATAGACTTGATGTTTTTCATTGACATACCCTGGTGTAAAAACAAATTGAAATGGTCAATTTAAATGGGCAGGCATGTTTTTTTTCTTTTTTTTAGCTCTATGCTGACACTCTTTTGTCATTTTGACACTTTTTAAAGTCAGACAAATATTATAACAGTTTCAGTATCTTTCTGTAAAAGTCATGATACGTACAGGTAGCAAAAAAGGTGTGAGAGTTTTGCATGAAAATAATAGAAACTCTAATGTTTAACCCAATACACTTGTAAGAAGTCATTGGGAGTTATATATCTTGTGATTGTCTTGTCTAGTTCATGTGACTGGAAGCATTAGCGTGGCGCACTACATTTAGGGCACAATTTGGGTCCATTGCCTTATTTTTCCATTATTTTACTTTGCAGCAGTGCAAAAGCCTAATACTAATACAAAGAGAATCACTGTCGAGACTGAAATCTGAATCTCATTTGAATTCTAGATGCATTTTTTGCATCAGGACTACAACATGAAAATGTAGAGATATGGACATGAGTGTGCATGAACTGAATTCTGTTGAGGCAGAATAGACCGTGCTCCTTCATGACATGCCCTTCTGTTTCTTAAAAGGTCAGAAAATCAGAGAAGCCCTTTTTTTTCCAGAGGGAGGGTTCTTTCCAGATCAAGCACATCATTCAAAGGGGAAATTATGATTACTTATGTAACAAGCAGAGGCAACTGAACAGAATAATTCTGGAATCTGAGATGTCAGTGTTAATTGTGAACACATCATCACATGCATTGAGAGGTAACTCCTTAAAGGTAGCTGCCTTGGTTGTGCTGTGGAAACTTTTTGATCCTTAGAATTTGCAATATATGTACTGTATGTATATTTTATAAGAAACAAACAATAAAAAGGCATACAGTATATCCTTTTTCATAAGTCCAAACTCAAGCCTATAGACTCTTGAGGCCAGAACTTATCTGTTGGTAAGCAGACTTAGATTACATAGAGTAAAGTATCTTGCTCAAAGTACTGTTTGAATGTGGTGACTGCAGTTCATGCCCTGTGGGACATTAAACCACACCAGTACATTTGGGGAAATTACTGGGGTGAAGCTCAGTGATTGTCATTTTCCACAGAGGATTTACTGATGGTGCTGTTATTTTGTGACCTTCTAGACTAACAGAGGGCATGAGAGGATGTTAAAATTGTTCCTGGCTCTCATAGTGTGTGGATCCTTAAGCGCCTTTAGTGTAGGGTAAAGTAGATTAGGATAATCAGGGGTAAACAATGCTGGTTATAGGCAGTATATCCATCCACCTGTAGGGATTCTGCACTGATATGAGTGCAGCCTTTAAGGATTAAGAGTGGAACTGTTCATTACCAGTAGACATGAGATCCACAACAAATTGAAAACCATGTCACATATTCAAGAAACACAAATTTCAAATTTCAACACTTTAACATGCAACTTAATTAAAGGAATCTTATCAGGACATTCTTCTGCTGCCCTGATAATGTGCAAAAGCACATGAAACATCATTTTATTGACAGTTACTTTCACTTCATTTCATTATTTTCTCTGGGATATTTTATATTATGGTCACTGGATACACAGAATAGAATATAGAAAAAAAACAACTGAATTTTCCTAAAAGTTACATTACCTGACATTTAACAAAAACCTAAGCTGCAAAATGCTCACAGCTGTTTGAAACATATTCTCTTACAATGGAGGATTATCCATCAATCCATTTTCTAAACCGCTTTATTCAGTATAGGGTTGCAGGGGAGCCTATCCTAAAAGACAGAGGGCACAAGGTGGAACACACCCTGGACGGGACACCAGTCTGTTACAGGGCACAGAGCTGTGGGAGGAAACCCAAGCAAGCCCTGAAAGAACATACAAACTCCACACAGACAGCATCCCTGGTCCAGAATTCAACCCAGGGCCTCATTTTTCATTCAGATCATTGCAGCACCGGGCTGCTCAGTGGAGCATTATTTGCCAGTTATGGGAAACCACCTTTTCTCTTTGAATCAAACATCATATGCATGATGTTCTCTGATTTGCTACACATCATTAATTCATTTTGCAGTTATGAACAAAATAGGTAGAAACATTGCTATCATTCGATGTGTATTTAATTTATCCTTCAGATTAAGACATGCGCCTGAATAAGAGCTCATTTGCTGGCCATCAGCTCTTCACCTTTCTGAGAAGCTGAGTAAGAATCATTCACTCAGTGGAAAGGTAAATGCTGCCTGGTAGACGTGTTTTGAGCGTTCGCTTAGTCTTCTCTGCGCACAATAATCTGTGGCTTTTAACCGCAGGTATCAAGCAGCACACTGGGAGATGATAAGTATCAAGCTGCAGAGACAACTTCAGCAAACTCTAACCAACCACACCCTACTAAACCTGATGCCACTCGAGACTCGTCACCACAGTGCAGCTTCAGTAAAAAATCCCTCGCTCTATTAAAGGGACCGCTGCAGATTTTCTGACCAGCAGCCATAGGCCCATCACGGCCCCCAGACACAATCAGAAGCCCTGATTACCGATCTCGATGAAGATAAACAGCTCTGTCTTGATCTCCATCCTGTCAGGCTGCTTCTGAGAGTCTGTTGACCTCAACTTTTAGCCATATCCAGAACTTAATGTAGCACAGCACTTATGAGGAACAAGGTGCAAAACAATCTTAAAATAAGACACAGAATGTACCTCTCAAAGAGGCAATGTTTTTTACACTTTTCATTTCTTAAAAAGCCTGAGACACAATCTTTCTTTTTCCATCTTCCATTCCAAGTTTCTGTCTCCTATGCCTTCTTCGTGTTCTTGACTGCCCCCATGTCTGTTGTGAAGAACTGCACAACTCTAGCATGTCTTATTGTACTTAAACATTCAGACCTGATTTGGCTCATACGGAGCCATTACCCACATTCTGCAGATGTGTTGTGTAACCCAATATGTTGTGCAGTGAAAATTGTTCAGATATGGCGGAATGGGTTATTTTATGGGCTGGTTTGTGCTGCGGCACGTCCACAGCCATTGACAATCTGTCAGCTGTAAGCACATGTATTGTTAAAAAAGCAAGCACAGGTCAACGAGGAAGAGGCCAACTTACTTTTTATCTGGGTAAAAGGAAAACAAAGGCTCAGAGGTTGGGTGCGAGTTCTACCTACACAGATGCAAGACAAAATAAAAAACTCCCACTTGAGAAAGAGATTATAGCAGACCGTGGAAACTTTCGGTAACACTGAACGATTTCCGTTGTAATTAGACATGAAGTAACAAGTGATTTCTGTTTGCTTGTTGAATGCATTTCACATTATTGTGTGTGGCTGATGCAAATTTAATTTAATTTAATGTTAATGATTCTTCCTTAGCCCCTTGTGTGAAAGCCAAATCAATCTTTCAGAACTCGAGTGAAGTTTTTTCTCGGAGGGGTGAGGGTTTCCAAAGAACAGAATGGGCACTGCTACGTGTTTGACAGATTGTAGCTGAGAAACTTGCACCTCACCTTTGCTAAACAGGACTGGCTTTCCGCTCTCCATTTCCTTCCTGTCACACTCTGCTCTGGCCTCGTTTCATTGAAGATATGCAGACAGGAAACACAACCATGCTATTCACACTGCCTCTAAAAACTGCTTTTTCGATGTCACAATATGCTTTTTTAAGTTCCTTTACAAGGACGGGCTACTTGAATTGGGGATGTATTTAATGTACTCTAAGATTGCAAAAAGTGCCTCGACAGTTATTCGGAAACGTTATTAGGGACTGTGGATGTAGCAAATGATTATTTATTTTCATTTTTTTCTTCTTCGATGTTAGCTGAATCACCTCTGTTCACAATTAAAAAAAAACAACTAGCATTGTGTCATGAAGTATTGCAATATCGCAAGCAAATCAAACTGGCTACCTGCTTTATTTGATTATTAATGCAAAGTGCCACTCAGACTCTTTGGCAGGTGCAGACCTTACCATAAATGTGTGCACGTGCTTTAATAAAGGAAAGTGTGATGAGTAAGAAACTGAGAAAAACATTCTGGGGGAAAGGAGGAACATAAGGTTTTGCATTCAGTCAGTGGGCACTGGCCTGGTATTCAGACCTCTGCATGCTTTTTATCTACATGGCAAACTGGGCAGATTTCCAATTCACTCCCACAGAGCTTTGTGCACCTGAGATGAGTAATAATAGCACACTGTGTGAAGTAAACATGTGCATAGCATTTTTCAATCTAGTTGTTTAAGTCATGTTCTTTTTTTCTGTGTGCAATCATCTTTCTCTATGAGCTGCATCTAGTCTGAGCTTGAATGCAACTCCATGTCTGACCAGAACTCTGGAGAAACACCTGTTTAACATGCAATCAATCTTCTTATTCCACCCCATCGGTAAAACCTGCACCTACATATTTCACATCAAAACAGTTTTTGTAGCATGGAAACGATGTTTCATACGTCAGAAGTTAAAATCTGCAAAATGTGGAGCAACGTCTCATAAGGATGTGAGAGCTGTATTTTCCCTTGTATGGAAAAGCTTCTACAGAAATCCCTTATTTAAGTTGCAAAAGGCAATATAAAAAGGTGCCATGCAGCCAAACGAATCTGTGATTCAAAAGGAGAAGGGGAGCTAGTTATCACTTTCCTGATGCACAGGGGACCGAACCGCGGCTTTGAAAATAAAACTCTTCCCTCACCACCCCCTCCTCTTTCTCGGATTCACATACATTCGTCAAAGTCCTCTTTAAAAATGACTGAGTCCTTTTCGGTCTGCTTATCACAAGAACTGACACGTCTGCAAAGCCCGCCTCCACTGGTCTGCTACTTCACTCATTTTGTCCATATATGGGAATGACTAAACCCCTTTTACTGTAACTAGTAAGTATTAATAAGCCTTCGATGCTAATGATTGCACTTTCTACTCTGGAGCCCCTGTACTTTTTTTTTGCTAGTTAAAAACTCAGCAGTTTCTGTCTGAAGTTTATTTTTAAAATAGCAAGCCTACCAAAATTAGGTCTAAAAAAACCAACAAATGTCTGCTGCTGTTTTATACACACCTAAATATATACAGTTACAGTTACTAGAAGGTACCAGGTTTAAGTAGCAGTACAAAATCTTTGTGTTTTTAATCAGGCTGTGGTGTAGATCTGTTCCATCAAGATTAAGTTCATTGTCCGTAAAAACATAGATATACCAACAACAGCACAGAACAATAGCTCAGGCTTGTAACTACTGTCAGGCCTCTGCCTGTCACTTGGAAAAGGAATGTCTGTGAACCAATTTTCATTAAAATGCTATCCCAGTTCTCACCCCCACCCTGTAAAAAACCCACTTTATTTCATAAGAGGAAGTATTGCTCACAGCCTTTTATTTGTTTGTTTTCACAAGCTTCAAAAACTCGGGCCACTTCCCCATCGCCAGAGTTTCACGTCTTAAGAGTATCATTCATTTCTCCCGTGTGCATCAGCTTCTACACTCGGCCAGCTTTCTGCCAGAGGTCCCCGCAGAGTGGCATCCCAAAACTGATGCCCTTTTTGTGACAGCAGCATCCATCCTGTCAGCACACACATGAAGAATCCATCAACACATTTTTCAAAAAATGCATTCATTTTTAAATCTCTTTCCAACCGCTGCTAGCAGAAAATACATATATAGTATTTTTTTATACAGGCATTTTCTCTTCAGTAATTTCCTTAATGCTTTCACTCAGCTGGGTTAATGAAAAATTATATTTTATGCAAAACATCTTAAGCAACCACTGTCCTTTCTAGCACAGACAGAGGAGAAACACTACATGCTTTAGTAAGATCTGAGGTATGTTAGACTCTGACATGAATGAGAGTGAAATTGCCTTAGAACACTGCACAAATCTGCTCAGGTCCTTGTCTATGGGGGTTTCTGTTGTAAGGTGCATTGTAGGTTATGCTTCAGTTATCTACCCAAGTACTGTTCCACTGAACACTTCGCTGCACATATTTGAATGAGCCGATGTTGATTAAGAAAGAACTATTAAGTACCGATAATCAGTGATTACATCCTAATGTGACGAATCAGGGAGGAGATTTAAAAGATCATCTTACAGTATCAAAGCCAAATGCTCATGGTGTGATCCGATTCCTTTCTCCCTATTTACTATGATGTTTTTTCAGGGATGTCCTCCCTGTTTTTCTCCAAGGGGAATGAGGACAGCCTAACTTAACTGGTATGTAAATGTTGCCTTAACTCGAAGTCAAAAGACAGCTAAATTGACATTTTTTCTTATTTTCTTTTTTGATGCGTATTTAGATTTTGTTTCTGAAACTCTCAACAATGCCGAATTTCAGAAAATGCAATCCAAGAGCAATGAAAGGTGGGCATGTGATGTGGTTTTACCTGTTAGACAGAGCAAGGAACTTTGAGCCTCTTCTTCAATATTAAGAAACAGTTAATTTCAAAACTCCAAATATGAGACGCTTAAGACTGCAGAATGCTTTCCAAAAAATGCAGAGGTCCAACAGTTTGTTAACATCTTTTCCTTTTTTTTTTTGCACGAGTCATGAGTCTAAGGTTGCCATGCTTTTACAATTATTCACTCAGGAAACCCGAAGGAGCACAGAGGGCAAGGACT
Source organism: Atractosteus spatula (assembly GCF_055471065.1). Taxonomy (NCBI): domain Eukaryota; kingdom Metazoa; phylum Chordata; class Actinopteri; order Semionotiformes; family Lepisosteidae; genus Atractosteus; species Atractosteus spatula. The sequence continues at coordinate 3,521,749 of NC_142732.1, read as the reverse complement.
TGAGCAGAGAAAAAGAAGAAGTGGAACAAGCAGGGGGAACAGGGGAGGGTTGCAGTCTGGGGAAGAGATAAAGATGACACGCTTCCCTTGAGAGAGTGAGAAGGCCAGGAGGGGAGTCAGGTGACCCTGAGAGCAGAGAGAGAAAGGAAAGGCGCTCAGGCCAGTCTCCGAGAGGGAGGGAAGAGGCTGGGAGCTCAGATAAGGCCTATCAGAAGTGGCAGCCTACGGCTCAGCTGAGAACGTGTCTCCGTGCTCCTGGGCCTCAGGGCCGAATTCCCATCAGCCCTGCCCTGCTGCGTCACTCCTAAACTGGCTCCCTCTGCCTCGGCCCTTGAAAGGCTGTGTGGGATTTTCTGTTTTCTGTTTTCTGTATGGAGTAGCGGTTAAGGCTCTGCACGTGCCTGTGGAAAGTTGAGGGTTCAACTGCCGCTGTGCTCCCCACACCCTCCAGATGGTACCTTACCCTTACTCTAGTAAGATGCCATGCTGGTAAAATGGCTCTTTTGGCTCTGCTCTATAAATGTCTCTACTCTCAAAGCTGTCATTGTACGTGAAATTTTCTTCTCACCTGATTGTTAAATAAAGGACTGTTTTGGAACCTTGTAAGGTTTTTCCCATCCTTTTCCTACAAATGGTAGACAAAAAAACATCTGTGTAAATGAGGGACACCAGGTATTTTAAAAAGTAAGGGCTTCTGTGTACAGTAAGTAAATAACCTCCCAGCATGCTTAGGGTCAAGTGGAAAATTGCTAGAAGGGCTTGGTATCCCTTAATTATGGTCAGCAAGGCAAAACAGGCTAGTGGCAAATTTCAACCTGCGCCGCACGCAGTCAGTTCCATCAAAAATGGTCCACAGAGTGGGACACCATAGTGGAGTCATAGTGCACACACTGCTCGGCACACCTGGCAATGCATGTTTGCAAGTCCAGTGATGCAAAAAGCACAGGAAATAAACTAATGAACAGTGGAAAAATGTGACATTGGCAGATGAATCATCCTTCCCCAGGTTCTCAACAGACAAGCATACACGTGGAACCAGTTTAAACAACTCTGTAGCCCTGGGTGCTTGGCTCCAACAGTGAAGGGTTCTTGAGATTATGTAAAGTTGTGGGGCAATGTCTTCCTGGCATGGTTTGGGTGCACTCATTCCCTTCGGACACAAGGCCATTGCCAACTGTTTAAAGGTACCCAGTGATCATCTTCACCCCTGTTGTGGGGTTCCATGATGACAATGACTTCATCCACAGAGCACAGATGCTTGCCCAGAGGTTTGACAATCCTGACACTGATGTTAGCCGTATGTGATGGCCTTCTCAGTCACCACATCTGGAACAAGGTGAATTTAATGGGATATTCTGGAACAACATCCAAGACGGTGCTCCAGGGGTGCTGTATAAATGGCTGACCCTGGGCTCTGACCCTAAGCTTCTCTCCCTGTCTGTGTGACTCATGGAGAGCAAGCTGGGGTGTGAGGAAAGAAAAATTCCTAATACAAGACATTGTATATGGCCAATAAAGTGATCTTCTTCTATATTGTGAAATACTTGTTTCCCCACAATTTGGAATTCAATTTTACAAGAATGGGCTTTTCTGGTTCTGGGATACTGTAATTTTATTTTTAAAAATTGAATTGCCAATTATTTTTGTTATACCCATCCGATTTGGAATAGCTAGTTAATTTCATTTCATTGGCTCAGATGATGAAATCCTGATCTTGCACGCAGAGGCTGAGGAAGTTCAGGCGCATTCCTGCTACTCACACACAAGACTCGTCTCTCAGCTATTGTATTAGAATTGTATTTATTCTAAATCCTTTCGAAAAGAGACCGGGAAATGGTTGGTCCATTTAAGTTTTCTAGCTCAAGCATTTTATGTTCTGTTTCAGGAACTACGTTTTTTATGTGAGCATGGCCTGTGTTCACCTTCCATTTTGCTTTCTCCTTCTGTGCACAAGAATTAAGAACAGAAAAGATTATCTGCAGTGTTCCTGCCTCCTTTAATGCATGAGCACATTATTGTTCAAATATATTTCATTTAAAATATGACAGTTTTAACAAATAAGAGAATCCTGTAACTCATTCAGTATCACACTTTTTTCCCTTTAAACTTACAGAAAAAATCTTTTAAGCACATTCTGATATGAGTGATTAATACTGAGAGGTTTGGAATACTTGATTAATGTGCAAAAAAGCTTGTAATCCATGAAGTAACAATTACATAGCTCAGCACTACTTTTGGGACAGATCTAAAGAGAGCAAATGGAAAAAAATACAAGATGATCCGCCTTATTCATAGAATATTCAATTGTCAAGTCCAACTGTCATTCTCCTGCAAGACATTTTAACACCTAACAGTTTACTTCACAGCAGGCTTCTGAAAAATGCTTTCCTACTTCTGAGTCACCACCAAAGTGAGAGAAATATTGCTGGCACACGCTAAGATACAGAAAAGGTGTCAAACCAAGCTGAGGTCTTGTCTTTTTAATTGTCTCCATGTATAGACACATATATCCGCATATCCAGCATCTGGGATAATAACTGGGGGACAGTAAAAGGCATTACTAAAAAAGGGCTATTCGAAGTTGTGCCTCTGTCAAAAAAATAAATCCGATTACCTTTATCTGCAGACTATAGACAAAATATTCACAAAACTGGTACATGATATTTCACATTTCTGCCATAAATTTGCATTTACTCATTTTCCATTAAGATCTCTCAACATCCAATCTAGTCAGTTGAAGTTAAGCAATGTTGAATCCCCCAAAAGCAGCACATAGCAGATAGGAGTGATTTCTAGTCTTTTAGCTTTTAAATTTTTTTATTCTATTACTGTTCAAAGGAGCCACTAAAAACACTGCATCAGAAATTGGTCATGCACAGATTTAATACAGCAATTACACTACATGTACATATAAACCATACTACTTGGTTTCAAACTGCATTGCTTTTAGTAACTAGTTGTTTATAAGAAAAACCATACCAAAAGACAATGAAAGTGTTGTTGTTCATTTAAATTGCTAAAATGTTAGAACAATCAGCTCACACATCTTCCATAACATACCAAGGCACTGCTAATCACTCTCGTTTCTAGCCTGAAAGCTGAAACACTCAAAATGAGCACAGCAAGCCTACATTTTCCAGTGTAGGTTAGAGCAGAAATATAGTTCCCAGTGACTAATTTTTTTCCCTTCAATGTCATTTGTTTTCCAGTACTATGCATTTAACAAAAAGTCTGGAAATGTTCAATGTTCTTGAACAAATAAGACAACTGAATATGCTTGAAGCATAAATGTTTGAAAAAATTGATTACTTTTAAAAGATACAAACAATATCCCAAAGTGATCATGTTTAATTGATGGAGAACTAACTACTGAGTTCAAAACAGAGGTATCAAACACAATGACTTTTACATTAACATGTGATAGTACACAATATAAGGATGGAAAAAAATGCTGCCTAATGCTTTTTTTTATTTTTAGAAAGTAAATAAAGTCATTTCCATATTATTACATATCTTTTTTCACTGTGCAATATGGGGTTGGGTTGGGGTTTTGTTTTGAGAACTAAGGGGATCCTATAAATAAAAAAATGTTTCTCTTAGGATTATATAAATAACATGAATATTCAGAAAAAATATGACAATGGTTTTAAGCCACATGAAAATTTTCCAAAGGACAAGGACTGATCTAACTTTTTTGCAGTTCCCTGTACTCCTCACAATGCTTTAAGTAACCCTTTGAGTTGTAAATTTATGTTAGGTAGACACACTGATTTAACAAACCTGCTCTATACCCTGCCTGGATAATAGCCTCCTAATGTAATCAGAGCATTCTGCTGCACTAGCAAAATGCCCTGAATTATATTAAGCCCATATATTTAGAATGTAATTCTGGGAAAGAGACAAATAGGTGCTTCGTGCAAAGCACTTCTCTAGCACATGGTAATGCCAAAAACAATTCACATTGTGAAGACAGACCTGATACTGTATCAGCAAAGACATTGGAACTTTCTTACTGCATCATCTACTGGATAGCATGGTACATTTAATGACATTTTTACAATTCAATCATTAGTGATAAAAAAGCAAAACACAAAGCTAGCCTTTCTTAGTATGCATTAACATATTCTGGAACACCAGGTTCTATATTTTAGTTTAATAGTATGTACCATTGATAAATCTATCACTAAAACCCCCTGAACTCCACATGTCCCAGCCCCGGACATACAGCAAGCCAAACGTGATGAATTACTGCAGTGCTGCTTTTGGTGAGAGTACTTTCAAAATGGAAGGAGAAATGAAACCGCAAACTTATTTCTGTCCAGACCCCAGGAATACCAAACAATGAGAAATTATTTCATCAGATACACCAACTGAGCAAATAAAAAATGCCGAATGCTGGGCTGGACCTGTGCCCTTTGAATGAAAATGAACTTGCATCTGTGGAAGGTTGGGTTGTATCAAACACACTACGAAAAACCTCCTTTGAGTTACCAAACGGGCTATTTTCTGTAGTGGTCTCTTCTGCTTGCTTTCCCCCCACTTCCTCCTGTTCCAGCACATTGTGACACTGAGGTTTGTGTTGCCTAGACACCAAGAGAAAATATCTCAGAGAGTGAGGCTGCTAAGTTCCTGTTGTGGCCAACGTAAACCTCTTCTACTGTTCTAGAAGGGCTGCACATCGCAGAGGCGGAGAAACGCATTGCGATTCCGCCAACTTCAGAATAAAATTGAGAAAAAGGTCTGTCATTTGGTGAGAATAAAAGTCTTGGTCAATTTACTTTCGACAGAAGGTCACCTAAAGTTTCAGGTTAGTTCTAGACGATGTCATTAAAAGCGAGGCTGCAATACATCTCAAAGTGCTACACAAAAAATAAACGTCCATGTCAGGAAATTGTATAAAACGGAAAAGAAAATAATAACATCTAATGTATTATCTAATAAACATCTCAATTCCAACTTCACTCCATTAATTTGAGTTAAATTTTAAAACTCCATAGATTTTCCTCTAAAATTAATTAGTGTATAAAGGACACCGTGCCTGATTCAGGATGAAACAATACCCAGAAATATCTCCACACACTTGAATTGTTTCTTGTTATTTTAAATAGCCAGGTTTGAAATTTGCCATGTACAGTACAGTACCCCTGACACAGTGACTCCAAATGTTTAATCAGGTCAGAGTCAAAACTAAGAACCTTGACTGGTTTCGTTCAAATGTGCAGGTTTAGACACAAAGCATCCTGGAATTAGGAGGCCAGGAGATAACAACAAGCAGTAACATGAAGTATTTATATATTACATTTGCAAAACCACTCACATATTAATATATTAGGATTCAAACGATTCTGTGTCCTTGTGGTGCTCCCAGATGGCTCTGCTATTAGCAGAATGTTAACCTGGCCACCTGGTTTTGAGGATATAAAATAAAAGGTTATGTGAGGAAGGGCTGTGTAGAAATAATCTTACTGATTATTATTATAGCAACAGATGCCCTTATCCAGAGCTACTTGCAATACGTATATGAAAAATACAGGAACAATGAAGTACAAAAGACTGACAAGCCGGCACTGGAAGAGAATATGAACTCAGTGTCTGTCAAAACAAAACACTTTTATAAACACCCTAATGAAAATCAACTAAAGAAATATTCAAGAAAATATACTTTGTTAATATGAATGTAATTCAATTTTCACAAGAGCTCCTGTGCACAAAAAAGTAGTTTATGGCTTAAATACATTTTCAATATGTTCCTTTTGTTCTCCTCTCTATTTTAGTATCAATGCAGAACTTTAAATAAAATTACAATATGACTCCATATTTACTGCAGCACCTTGAGAAAGAAATTCTACCAATTTCGAGCAATTGCAAAATCCTGCCCTGCCTCAATGTTTCCTTTTGAACCACATGGACACCCTCAATTTAAAGCAGGATAACACAATATAAATATACTTATATATATTATATATATAATATTTATATAATACATAAATATTTCTTCTTGACTTAATCAGAAGAGCTTCCTAGCACTTAAGCCTTATCCACTCCTCGGTATAGTTACTGAGAGCAGGAAATTGAGATTCTATTTCAATGTAGTTTTTCCCCCCATTTGTTTCTCAGACAAGGATTACAGCTGACGGACGCCTGAATTCTGTCCAAACCTTTGATACAGATTTCAAGGATGTCACTTGCGTCTAATCAGTAGGAAGCCATCATCACCGACGTGGACAGTTTTCAGTAACACAGTTTAAGTCGCCTGGTTACCTGGATACTCTGCAGAGGCTGCCCACCTTAGCTGTTCCATTCTAATTTCTTACAAGGCTTTGTTCCAACACCCAGGAGATACAGACAACACACCACGACTCATGAAAGGTTACCTGCTTATCGGGGATGAACACATTTGATTGAAGAATGACAACATAGCCATGAGGTCTAGTTAGTCAGAAGCCCCCATGCGTGTCAGGGGTAGCTACAAGGGTGGCTACAAAGGGTTACAAAGCAATGAATGGGGGTCTTGCAGGGCTCAGCCAATAAAGGCATGTGCTAAGGAGTGCAAGTTGAGCTCTATAGTCCAGCAAATCCAATCCAGCAATTTTGAACATGGGTCATATTGCAGGCTAACCATGATTGCTGGTGAACACAACTGGTAAAGAGCCAAGGGGAGCAGTGCTGGGATTAGTCAGTCAGGAGCCTTTCTTTTCCAGCAAGCAGAGGGTCACATAATGAATGGCTCTGCAGGTGATCGTATCAGCAGAGAACATGTACATGTTTCTCAGTTGTGCGTGGTGTTGGTCACTGCCAGAGAACCAAACCTGAAAATAATTGACAATTCCAAAATTAATGTAAGAATTAATGCAGATATTCAAAAGGAAAATGTCAAAGACTCAAAGAATGAAGTCTTAATTGCCTTTCATTGTCAATATATCTTGGGGAATATAAATACAGTGGCATTGCAGCTGAATTTCTGCATGGGCTCTAATTGTAGGACCTATTCCTGGGTTCCAGGGCAATGGTGGCCTAAAATGGAGCCCACACACCTATTTAGTGGAATTTAATAATACTGCTTTAGTTCTTTGCAAAGTTCTGTTCAAACAAATTAGTGGTCTGTACTTCAAAAGGTGCAGACAGACAGGTCAGAAGTATATGCTGGGAGTGGTATTATCTCCTGGTTTGCATTAGAATCCTTCATTGTTCATTGTTCTTCAGTAGGATGGTGAATTACGCTGCTATTTAATTAATTAAAGAACTTCTTAAAACAAATAAAATGGTTCAGTAGTTCTTTTCCATATAAAACACGCCAAACAATACAAACAAGTCTAGCACATGCAGTAATAGCTTGCTATCTTCTTAACATAATCAGAAAAGATTCTCTGATTCTGTTTGTTTTGTGGGCCTCCTGCAGGAAATAACACATGCATTCTTTCTATAGGTACTTCCTGAACAGACTATCAACTAGAACATCTAATTTAACCTTTCTATCTGTAACATGTCTTTAAAAGTACCTGTATTTCCTCTCAATGCTAACTTTGGCTCCTCCTTCAGTAATACAGAAAGACTATTATATCTCAGGATCCAGATATGACAGGCTAAGTACTGAAAGCATTTTTTATTAGTATTTTGATTCTAGTATATTCTAATATTTCACAAGTGCTAAAGGTGAGCTAATAACTGTTTTATTGTTTATGATTTTTGTTCACAAAAGTAGGGAAAAAGGAAGCAATTGGCTTTAGTGATTGCTCTACAGAGCATTTCACCATAATGCTTAAAATAAGTACCTTTTGTGGAAAGAAAAGTCCTGAAATTTCCCCTGGAAAATGAATGTGATTTTGCGGATTTTGGAAAATATAATTGAACACTTCTGTACCAGTAGAGACATTTTATGATTTTGTAAAGGCCAGCAGAAAAGAGGTGTTCTGCATCTGAGCATTTAAGATGATGGCAGCATCATCGGAGCAGTTAGCATGCGTTTCAGGCTGAAGGGAGCACACATTTGTAAAGGGGTTCTGCTGGCTGTAATAATTACCCCCCACTTTCCTGTTTATCCTGTCTACGATCCTTTCATGACACTTTGCAAGACACATCACATGTCAGCTCAGACAAGCAAGTCTTACGCTGGGACAGGAATACACAACTAGAATCATGTTCTCCGGGAGGCAGATACTGTAAAGGGAGGAAGTTATATCATGAGGGTACCTCGTAGCTTAGGGATGTATTAACTGCCGTCAGTCTTCACCTGTGGATGTTCAGGACTCTTCTATATAATATACAATATAATATAATCTAGTAAGATACAAATTTACACTGGATTGTAGGGGGGCAATGACTCTGCTATACAAGAAGGGGCTGAACTATACAACACTTAATATGACAGTATAAGAAATAGAAACAACAGTACAAAAAGAGCATGGAAGATCAGGAGCAATGTATTCTCTAGTCTTAGTTATAAAGAGCAATATATTGAAATCTGGATTGAAGTTTATAGACTAAATATCTAGGCAGACAGCCAAGGACAAAGTTACATAGTTACAGTCAATTCAAGAGGAAATACAAACACGGATTTAGTTAGGTAATGGGCTACAATCTAACAGTGGCCTGAATTTAGCAATGTTTTTTGTGAACATAAGCAGTCCTGTTCTAGATTTGTTTTTTTCTTTGATTTTAGTTCAGTAACTATAAATTCCTTAATTCTTCACTTCATTTCACTGCATTTCAGATTTAAATCTGGTTACTACAGAAAAGATTGGTTTCCTGTCATGAAATAGGAGATAATGTTCATGCATTGATTTCATCCAGATAAGAAAGAACTTGAGAAAGTTTAGATATGGACTCAGTAGGGGGATGTGAAGAAATAAATATAACTAGTATCACAATTTAATTTGGCAAACCATGTTAACCAGAAGTATAGGCAAAAAATGTATGAACCTAAAACTGAGCCTTGTGGGACACCCGCTACAGCCGATTTCAGAGGAGGCTTAGCAGCATTGGAGGAAAATCAAACTGTTGACGGGAAAAGAAAGCTAGAGCCATAAAAGAGCGTAAAAATTGCCACATAAACCAATCAGATTTTTAAGAGCCTCATGTAACGTCAATCAATTAAGAGTGACAGGCTTTCTGTATCATCAGCCAGCAAGATGGGGCTGCCTTCAAAAGGGATGTTTCTGGTCTGAATGCAGTACAAAACTGCTAAATGTCAATTATAACTATTTGAAATGGTTGATGAGCTGGAAAACCACCATCCACTCCCGAACTTCACCCAGGAAAAGGATAATTTGGAAATATATTTGCTGATACATGGTCTCTTCAAGGAATAGTAATAAGCTTTCCATTTTTATGAATTACCATACAAAAGAAAAAAATCTGTTGCTTTTTCTCTGTGTTAAAACAGCAGATCGTGCATCAAGATTTTTTGAGTATTTGTGACTACTTTCATTAATAATAAACTCTGATATTTTCAAAAGACATGATTAAGAGCTATGAAAGGCATGAAAGAATACTCATCTATACTACAATGAAACCTATTTGGTCCAGCTGGGATTAACGTACCCATATATTGAAAATCCAGTATTTGAAAAACTCTTTTGTTCTTGATTGTTAGTATGTGTTAGAGGATTTAATTAACTGAACACCCAATTCAAAAATGTGTCAATTTTTTTTAAAGCTGAAGTGTCTGTCTTTTTCGGGCAGCCAGTAATGTCTGCAAGTTGTGTGTGTAAGAAAAGCATGAGAACATATCTGAAAAACATTCAAATTACAGTCTACCGCTTTCCATTTTCTGCCACTTCTTTTTCATCAGAAAATCTCTCTCTAGCGTATTTCCTTCCGCTAAAAATAGATGAACTGCAAGTTATCAGAAGGTGTAGAATAAAAGGCAAAAATGCATGTTACAGTCCTGCAGCCCCAACACTCATTTCACACAGAGGCCTTCCCAAAAGAGAATAAGAAAATGAAATGCGTCCCCCCTGTTTTCTTAGTGTGGGTTTTCCAGCATGTTACCAAACTCCAGCTGGAGAACAGGGCCTCTCGACACGATTACAGTCTTCTGAAATCACAGAATCTACTTCTGCTCCTGTTGCAACAAGAGTTTTGCAACAAGCTGGAAATGGTAGGTTTATGAGGCCATGATGCTTTAAATGGTCCAAAACAGAACATTATTAAACCAGCCCACTCTAAAGAAAGAGCTTTTTTTTTTTTAAAGGCTAGCATATCGTGAGGCGTAGTGACGAAAAGTGCTGTTGCTCTATATCCTTTTGAAATGAAATCATTCAACAACAGCAAACCAGCTCCTTAATCAAATGGCTATTGGATGACTTTGACTGTTCATTTATCATCAGATTGATTTTCAGACTGAAAAGAACAGGCTGTGCCGGGTTATTTCACATTTCTGTTTTGTTGACTAATAAAAATGGGGCTCACATCTAATACCTGCAAGGAACAGGCATGGATTTGTGAAATGTTTTATGCAAAAAAGACACGAATGTGAGCAGAACCGTGCAACCACAACGCAAAGTAATCACGCAATACAGCACAGCACCTGTTTCCCAGCCCAGACTGGTTCGCTGCAAGCTCCTTCTTATACAACATCAGTACAAATAGAGCTTCCATTTATTAATTTCCCTCTGTTCCCGAAACACACATCCAATCCATGTGCAATACAGCCATAGGCCCTTTTTTTTAAAAAGAACTAGAAAAATAATTTGATGTCTTACATAGACTACTGAAATTCAGTTCTAGCTGATAAATGTAATAAACATGGAACCCACTTCTGTTAAACATGTTTCTGAATATGTTACCATAGTGCTCAGGCCCATTGCTAACTAAGGATTTTGCTCATTGAAATATAGTTAGAATCAATGTAATAAACCCTTAATTACTTAATGGCAGGGGTGGGCAGTGCTTTCTAGGTTTCTTCAAAGAAGCAGCACCTGGAAAGATAGGAGAAGTCGCTAAATTGGTCCCATTAAGCTAATACTAATTTGATTTAGGTAGTTAAGACTATGCAGACACACTGGCCTTCCAGTACCAAGACTGGCTACCCTTCATCTCATTTTTCATCATCTTTGGTCATTACTAATCAACTCATTTCTAACTGTTCCCTAAGACCATGAAATACAGATTCCAGTAGAAAACCTGGTATCTTCATATGTGATTCAACACCTATCTTTCCAAACACGCTGTGCTCTAACAGGAGAGCCCTTTGTCACATTTGCATTTTTTTTTGTAATTTCAATTTTCGAAGCAGATCTGCAGTCCTGTTTCCAACCAGATGTGATGGCCAGGAGGATGTTGGGAAAAGGAAGTAAAACTAGAATCAATAGTAGAAACAAATTAAGTAATTCTTTCAAGCAAATCTCTGCATATGTGTTGATCTGCCTTGGATGCAGTTACTTGGCATGCTTGAACTGCTACTTGTGCGCTCATCCAGACTCAGCACAACAGAGTTATACCATGTGCAATAATTCTTCATTCTCACTGAAACAGCTTTCCCAGACAATGACGGTGCTTCTGTTTCGGATTTTATGTGCAAAACCAAACAGATACATTTGACATATTCATATCATGTGCTCACAAACGTAGAGCAGGGTTGTGAAGGATTCCTAAGGCAAGTCATAGTCTGATGGCTGTGAAAGGCTTATGGATCCAAGCGTGGCACATTCAGAGAGAGCAGGCTCTTTTAACATTAAGGCCTGCATTCGGGAAAATGAAGGCCTACATGGTTAAAAGGCCTAGTGCAATCTAACGGACTTTTCTGGCTGAAAACTGACGGGTTTTTCATCACCTCTGCAAGTCCGTAGTTCTTTTTGCTCTCCTCTTAAAATTTCTTTTTAAAATTGACTGCATGCCCATAAAAGGGGAGCGTCACTGGGTTTTTGTGCTACAGTATGAACTGAAAGTAGCTAGGCCCAGGAGGGCGTGGGTTGTCTCTGTGAGCTCGGCGACTGTTAAACCTCTTCCTGTGGTTAAGACCACGTGGGTAGGAGGGGGTTAAATAGGAGACGACTTCTCTCATAGCGACCTATTTCTTCTGGAACCAAGAAGAGACAACTGGTAAGAACATGGGAGAGCTGTGACAGCTTTTTAACCGCATGCCTTTTCACAAATTCGAACTTCGCCAGTGAAAGACCTGTACGATAAAATTCATTGCGTGCACAAATTTCGGGGAAAAAAAAGATCTTCATGGCTTTTATAAGCCTTTAATAATTGGAGAGCGAAAAGCATAGTTATATTTGTGATATACCATTCTAGTCGCTTGTATCTGAGGCGGTCAGAATCAATTAACCTTTCGCTATATTTTTTAAAATAAGTCTTATTTGCAAAAGTCCAAGGACTATTGTGAAACAGCCATATGTAATCATAGTAATGCTGTTTTCTCAAACCAGGCTAAAATTATTTTTTAAAATGTGATTTTATTATTGTTTCAGAACTTATATAATGAATATTTATATAACCAATGTATTGTTTTATATTTATGCTGTTGGAGAAGCTGGATAAAATTTGTCATGTGGACTTTTTAACTCAAACTGGGGGTAAGTTTTGGAGAGTCTTTTTTGTTAAAAGCTTACGTTTGAATTTGGAGGAAAAAAAAGGCTTCAGCTTGAAGCCACAAGTAAAATGATCACGGGTGCTATTTTAAATATGTTTTTTTGAAGGCAAGGAGTTTGTTACTTTGTTAATCTGGGACTGAATTCAACAAATTTAATAAGTCCTTTTTTCATCAAAACCTTTTTCAACAGGGTGAAAGCTCAGAAAATATGGCTTCTTTATATAGCAAATCATCAGGGTGGGGAAAAGCAGAAGTAGCATTTCCTGTATTTCAAAAATGCAAGTGTCTTCAAATTTTAATTTGATTATTTTTTCAACAGTTTTGCTGGCACCTTGGTTTCACTGTACCTTTTTCTGTCTGGTGTTTAAAGTGGTAGGAATATTACATTAATACATTCCACAAATTTGATGCATAATATACATTTGCATGAAAATATACAACTCACTTTCTTAAGGATATAAATTTTAAGAAACTGACTTTATAAAGGAGTGTAGTTTGAAATCTGTCGTGGATTAATTTCAGTTTTCAATTTGAACCGATTCAAGTTGCAAATCTAAACTTGTAATGCTTGGCACTATCATTTTTGTAATGATGCTAGAAATTATACCTATCAAGCAAATTTGAAGAACCCCAGGTATAAAACTAAACAATCAGCAGAAATTAATGTAATGAATTTTAGCAATCCAACAAAAGAAGTAGAGACAGCTGTGCTTATTAACATTTTAAGGTGTTTTGTTTATGAGAATGTGAAAAACTGTTTCCATAGAATAGATGAGTCACAGAAATTATTGAAAGTGTTTATTCAAAGTAAAAGAAAATGGCATGGATTAATTCAACATTACTACAGTCTGTTGAGGAATAATAAAAACAGGTGTGTAAATGTGTCCAGTTTTGACCATGTGTTGCACAAGGCTTGACGCTTTCAAATAACGAAGGTTTGAAGCTTAATTGTATTGAATAATTATACCATATTGGTTCTGTAAATCATTGCTTTTAAACGGCATGATGCCTTATTACTTGCTAATCGGCTTTAGAAGCCTACCTCTGTGTTGAAGTGTTTGAAGTGCTGGAGCTGACGAGTGCCGTTAGGCGGGGAAGTTGTCACAATGAACAGTGCGATGGAAAATTAACGAAGACACGGCGCCATTTCAGCGAAGACTCATCGGAAGTACAGTGCAGTCATCCATAAAGTAGAAAGCACTACTAAACTCCTCGGCACAGTGTAGTGTTTCCTACTTTATGGATGAGTGTACTGTTGGCTACTGAGAAAAAACAGCAAAGCAAGGAGTCCTGGACACTTTGGGACCAAGAGCCCGCTTTGGTTTAAAGATGCATCCACCGTTCATGATGTCCATCAGAATCACATAAACGGTGCATGCAAAACGAAACAAAGCAGAAGGCCTTGTGGTTACATATTTCCTTCTTAAGGCAAGACATTTTTCTGGCTCATATCTTCTTGTGTCTCTGCTTTTAACTTTGAATTGCAGCTATGTATTTAGGTTTTAAATTCAGCTGGAAAGCATGATGGCCCATTGCACATTTTCCAAGCCAATGTACAGTAAGACCATGTTCAACCCCATGGGATGTAATGAGCAAAGTTTGTACTGTAAAGCATCTTTTGGAAATAAAAATAATAAACTTTAAATTCACTGTGTTTCTTTTTTCATTTCTAAATGAAAGTTTGAAACAAAAATACAAGCATCAGAGATTTGTTTTTGTTTAATGTCCATTTTCCTCAGTCTCTTATTTCTCCTTTTTTAAATATGGTAATTAGAAGAGGTGGCATGGGGGTTGGGGGAGCCTTATCTTCAGACAACCTTGCTTCAGAAAGAAACAGGTTAAGTAATGAAGAGATAAAGGGTTTTAGCAAGATTACTTTTTTAACTGAAATGGGGGAAACATTTTCCATTTCTGAAAAAAGGGTTTGGAATATTTATTGCCCAGCAAAGTGTGTATACGACACACTAAGGAACATGTTCTCTGTTGCCTTTTATTGTTGCTACTAATGCGTTTGGCTTTTTCGTCACACAAACGGTCAGTCACAAACATAAAAATAGCTGTCTCGGCTTCCTGTACCTATTTCTTTTCCTAGTTGCGAGTCCCACAAATAGCTCTGGGTTGTGTGCTGTGATCCGTAACAGTCACAGCAGCACGGGGGGTTTGAGAGTAAGGCACAAGGGGGTAGGAGGTGGTTTTGGCTGCTATGAGTTACACACCGCAAGTAAAGAAAAAAAAAAGTAGCCCAGCTGGGGTGCAAAAACAATCAGGTCTTTAACACGGTCCCCTTAAATAGAGAGGGCTAAAGACATAGTGTGGGGGCTAAGGAGCACCTGACTTTCACACATACAGGACTGGACTAGCCTCTTATCTGTCCAGTTCCCAGGTGATGCTACTTAGCTTCAATTTAGGGGATTTCTTGCCTGCGCCAGGAGAATATTTCACCTTCTAACCTTAGAGGTGTAGGAGCACACAGGGCACACTGGGGAGTTGTGAGGTGGGGACCATGCAGAAGAAGCTGAAGTTCAAAACTCAGGGAAGCAGCCCACAAGTGGGGCTCCAGGCTACAGGAAGAAGAGATATCAGACAGACTGCGTTGTCAGCCACCATTCTCCCGTGCAGAGTCTGGGTGACAGACAGAGAGGGGCAGGGCTTCTCTGGAGCTTAATGCGATCGTGAGATTAGAAAGGGGACTTTTTATGGTGACACATTTGTAACCATTGTGAAAGTTCATGAAGGTAAATTTGGTACTTTTGCAGTTTTCCTGTGGTGTGACAACACATTTACTTTTTCTTTGGTTTCCATGGGCATTGATCTGCTCTACCTCTCTAACCGTTGTCACAGTTTCTCTCTAATCACACTTTACACTGTGAAGCACTGCCCTTTTTTAAGCCCTTTTTTACAGCGAACTTCAAGTGCTTTTACTTTAGGGCAGCTGACACAAAGCTAATTGAAATCACATTTCAAAGCATTACCAATGATATTTTATGTGAAAATATACTTTATTCCTGTAAAAAGTTTTTTCATATCGAAAGACAGTTCACATCTTCAAGTCAACGCATCTGTGCGTGAATTCCACTAATGTGTCTGGATCCCAAAAATTGCTTTCCACAAAACATGCACAATGGAAAAAAGTGAAATATTTACAAACGAGCTTCCAAAACAGGTTGTAAAAACCTTCATATACAAAACAGAGTTTTAAAAAGAACATGGATAGCGGTTGGAAGGGAAAAAAGAAATCTTCCCAAAAGGTATGAAAGCAATGGACTTCTGAAAGTCAAAACAGAACCATGACAGCTCATTCACCATTCATATACACAGATCCGAACAGTCTTTAAAGTTACATGCACCCTACTTGGCTACAATTGTGTTTACAAATTGTGTCAAAAAAGACAATGCCAGAAAAGCCTGGTATTTGAATAAATATATAAATATAATAAATAAGGCAAAACATGGGTATAATAACATTATGCATGCAAATAATACAAGTATAAAGTAAACAACAATTTAAGACTAACAGAGGTCATGTAAGGCTACATTATATCAGCAGTTGCCTACTGCACTTCCTAAAGGATTAACAGTAAAGTCCTATTTCAACAGCAGTTCTTGACACATACATTAGGGTAATTGGGCCAGCTTTGACAAAGACTGCACTTTCTTGAAGCAACAGGGAAGTCAGATCAGCTTCCCTGTTGTGCACTGTACAAATGAATACTGGGTAACAATAAGAACTAAAGGTCATGGCCATAGAGTGAGCCTGGTAGGTGCATTGCTTATCTGTTTCATTTCAGAGAAGAAGTTTACATCTCAAACAAAACACAAGCAAAGGTTAAAATATTTACTTTTGTCTATAGTAATCTGACATGGACTTTAAGAATCAGTCATTGCTGTGTTCTTTAGGATAAAAAACTACTGCAAAACAGAAATGAAAAACATTCAGTTTCCAGAAGTGCAATCTTAAAAAGCCCTTCCTATGTTTCAGCAGTGGAGTCCTTGCACAGCAATGTAACGTTAATGCAGAAGTCTGCCTTCTGTAGACATTTAAGCTCTATTGTTTGGCATGTTTTTAAGAAGCACAAAAAAACCAGCATGCCTATGCAAAGCTAGGACAACAGCATAACCTGAGAGCTTGTCTTCATCAAAACCCCATGGGTTCTTTATTAGTGATCACTGTTCCTGCTCTTAATACCTGCATATTATTAAATCAAACAAACAACACCCAATTTGTACACCAGTTTCAGTAACTAATTATTCCTTAGTAGATACAGCTCTGGTCCCTTCAATACTCAACACAGAAATGTTACAGCATCCTTACAAAGAGGTCAGGCTCCTAAAACGGAGATTTCCAATAAGCCCACAACAAATGGGACACAGACAGGCCATGGCCAACGCAATGCATAACCTGATGGACACCACCAGCACAACCTCTGCTGATCAGTAACAGGGCAGAAAGTCCTTCATTTTTAAATGTGGCATTTTCTTTTTGATTAAACAAATGAATATCCAGTAAGTCACCTGTCTTTCATCTGTGGGGTACAAAACTGTCCTGAAAGATTTAATTTCAATCAATTAAAATATACTGAGTTCCAAGTAAAATTTCAGAAAGGCAAAGATGGGTGTTTTAGCTAACAGTGTAAAAAAAATCCTATTTTTTTCCCTCGGGCAAGATTTTAACTGTTTGAGCCGTGCTTCTTAAGCGTCTAATTCAGCTGGCATTTATGCTATACAGTAATCAGATCTTCATAAAACCATCAGGAACACATTTTACACCTTAAACAAAATTACCATGCACAAATTATTTAGCTGATCGAATTACTAAATTAAACATGAATGACTCCAATGCACATTTATGACAATGGATAAGGAGAAAAAGAGTGAGAACCAAAATCACAAACTATAGAGCACCAATGAGCAAACAACTCACTAATATCTGCAAAAAATACAAAAAGACAATGCAGCTCAAATTGCTCTTCTCTTAGTCTCTTCTGTGATTCATGTTAATGTGTAAACAATTTAAGAAGCTTTGCTCCAGAATGGGTACATGTCCTCTACTACAGCTAAATGAGTTTCATCAAGACGCAGTGCCACTCGCTAAAGGCATAAATTGGACAATATTTGTTCTATAATCCCTCATTAGACAAAATCTAATGTACAGTCCATTAGAATTAACGCTTCCAGCTCAACAAATCTAGTGCCTGCAAGTGGTAACCAAGACGTTTCACATGGTGTGTCTATACACACACATGTAAACATTTCTGGAAAAGGAGAGAGGATGCTCCTTCTGTATCACCATGAAAGATAATGCTAGTGGCTTTGTGTAAAAAGTCAAAACATCACAACAGTCCTTGGGTGGACACAGCGGCTTCACTCTTTCTTGCTGGATCCAAGCTTTTTGAAAAGTTTCTTCCCTTTGGAAAAAAAGCCCTTTTTCTTCTTGCCCTGGGGCGAGGTCTCGCTCTGGTTTGGGGTCTCTGGGGTCATGACCTGTGGAAGAACGATGTTAAGCGCTGAGCTGGGATCCGGGGCCTCTTCTACTGTGGCGACTGGGGATTCGTTCTGCTCTTCAGACGGCGCCAGGCTCACCTTTGGGTAAAATGAAAGAGGATGTTTCCTTCTCTTCTAAATGTTAGCTTATTGGCCGATTGGTTAGTTTTACTACAGCTGCCAGAACTGATGTACTTACACATGACATATGTCGGTTTGTGAAATATTAATGTGCAATCGTGATTTCTTAGATGCATCTAATGAACAACTCAATAAATAACTCATAGCACTGCATAAGAAGAATTCGGGGGGTCATTGTCCAGCTGGTAGTTATTTTATTTAGCTGTTGATTACAATAACCCCCCAGGTAAGTCATTTATACATAAATGAATCAGAAAACCTCTTCCCTTCTGAACCCAAGACTCACTACACAGAAGTTTCCAGGTTCAAAAAGGCCTGAGCTGGCACAAGAAATCCTGAGAAGCCCTTTGATGCAAACATTTTTTATATGCAGCTACCCAAGGCAATAACCATACCTTTATACACAGAATGACTTAGCAAATTATTTTCTAATTGTGCACTAACTTGCTATTCATTCAGGGATTTTGCTGTTCTCTTCCCCCATTGCCCATACATGTATCCTATTCTTACTTACCTCAAAGAAACACTACCAAAGAGGGTATGATTTTTCACTATGATTCTGTACAATAATTGCCTCATGAGGGCACATATGATGGTCCTACAGTAGATATGTATGGCCAAGCAAACAACTTTGTGTACCTGGATCCCAGAATGCAAATAACAGACTTTTGTGCCAAGCAAAGGACAAACCATTCAATCTCTCAAGCAGCTACAGCTTTTTTGGAAAAATAAAATGTACATCCTGATGCATTAGCCCTGCTAACATCCTAGACAGACAAGCATCTAATACTAAAGATCTTAAATTCACTTGGTGGGACAACAACTTGACAAATTAACCACAGTGATCTGAAGATACCCAGTCTTTTCTTCAACACGTTTATCTACAGCAGGACCTCGGCTTGAGCACATTGCTGGATATAAAAAGACCGAGTCAGACAGCCCCTGTTTTTAAATAATTGTTCAGCTACAAAGATAAATCCAAATATTTAATATTTCAAAGACATTTAGAGAGAAGCACCTTAAACAATATCCAGCCTCATTAATAAAAGCTTATGCCAATGATACTATTCCAAAACTGAACAATTATTTGTTTCTGAGAACTATCCTTGAGATCAAGCCAGGTAGATGATCCCAGCTCATCACTGTTAACACAGAAACATTTCCTCCAAGCATGTAATCACCAGGGCTCAGAGAACAAGCAGGAGCAGCTATGAACTGAAAACAGGGAGCTAATCGATTTAAGAATATTTTCAACAGGGAGGCGGCCATATTGTAGCTATATGTACTTTCAATTGTACGAACATACTGTTGAATTGTGTCTGATGTTCGTGAATGTCAGTTGCCATAGTTGCCACCAGATTGAGATAAACCAACACAGGCCTTCAGTGATAACCAGTCCTCTGACCAAAGTCTTGACACCAAAGTCAGCACTGAAACGGCTACATTTCACTTCAAGTTCTGCATTGCATTTGTAGATCCGATTTTCTCCAATATTTAATAGTATTTATTTTAGAGTAATAGGTCACATAGATCACACATTATTCCATTAATGAAAATGGTACCTATCTTTAAAAAAAGATATTGCATTTTAATGTTATTTTAAGACTAACATAGCCTGGCAACATCTAAGCCCTAGAGATTTTTTGGCTGCCTTTGACTCTCCATGTATAATACAAAAAACAAAAGTTGAACAATTTTTTTTGACTGATTATCCAAATATAGTACAGAAAGGCTCGAATCTGATCTGTTCTTATCTATTTTTAGAAGTTTGCCGATTGTGCGAGAACTGTACGCATGCTCTGCTCTGCCTGGGCTTCTGGCTGTGCTCTTGCACTGGGAGCCCCTGCGAGGAAGACGGTCTGAGCCAGCGGCTGGAGAGCAAGATATCTACCAAGAGCAAGAGCTGGCCTGAGTCTCAGCTGGGTATCTTCCCACACAGAAACACTTACACTTTACGCTTTGAGTGCGCACTCCTCCTGTGCCTCTGCCAGGACGATTAGGACACACAAGGATCAAAAAGTAGGAAAAAATAAAAAAAAATAAACCATAACAAACGGACAGTAAAGGAAAAAAGAGTGTGTTCACAATGACATTAATGGATGTCTACTTCCATTCTCATTTAGCAAATCACGGAAACGTCTCGAAAGACACAATCAGAGGGAACATTTTACTTTTTGGAAAGGTATAAGTAGCATTAAGAGTTTTACATGGAATTAACACAAACTAATACTGTTAAGAAGCGAGGTTCCAAACAAAAAGCCTTTCAGCACTCTCTTGGCTGTTTGGCTGGTACGACTGTTCATTATTAATTCTACTGTGCAGTAAGTATTTCAATCTTGGGATTTTTTTTTTTTACACGCATGCATTAGGAACAAGTCAGCTCTAGTCTCTTTAACTTACCTGTGATTCACGCCTGCTTTCAGAAAGCCCCTTTTCTTCACAAACACTCCCAGGCGCCTCGACTCCTTTATCTGGTATGGCTTGGAGAAAGTTAGATGGCACCAGTCCTTGCTGTCCATTACTCTCTCCCTGTGGTGAGAGAAAGGGGGTCTGGTGTGAGTCTGCTCCCTATCCAATACTGGATTCTGTTCAAGCACCAGTGTTATAAGACAGATAAATTAAATCAGTTTCTTATGAATGAAATGTCTTGCTTTGTTTATTTTTCATACACTGTATTAGTCAGATCTCTAATTATACACATGGATCCAGCATTTGGAACGGGTGTTTTTGCGGAGCTCTGCACCTAACTAAATTAAGATGTGTCTGCAGATGGTGAATTATTGAATGTTTTTTTTTAAGTTTGCTACATTACAGGTAGAATTAAACGTTTGTGTGAATTCACTGGAAAAGAATACATTTCCTTACAGACTTTACCAATGAGCATAAACATCCTGGACCACAAAGGATGTGTAGCTGCATTATAACCACTCAGCAACCTCATATTTCCTATGTATTAGAAGAGTCTCACATCTTTGAAAGGGACAGGTTTAAAATGGAGTTCCACTCATGTGACCAGTGAAACTCAAATTGATTAACATAAATTTACTTCAATCCAGGTTAGAAGGGTTTAGTCTTGCGATGAATACTCTTCTGACAAGGATACTTACATAAAAGAACCCATCATCATCCATATCCCCAAACACGACTATGATGTCACCAGCACTGAATGTCAGTTCCGCCTGCAGAGAAGCACAAGAGAGACCTCAGATTTCTCAAAGCCCGACAGCTCCCCATTATCAGGGGCATAATCCAACCTCCAATAACACCTCCCAGAAGGAAGGGAACAGATGGAAATGTGCGAGCCCGGCCGCTCCTTTCCCTCACACACGATTCTGAAGCATCTCCTGAAAACCCACCTCAATGTCAACATTAGGGGAGCTCTCTCTTGGGTCATAGTCAAAGATTGCCACCATCTTTCGTGGGGCCACCGAGTGAGGTCCGCTGCCTGGCCAACTGCGCTCTGTGCAAAACACAACACACCCCCAACGACATTCAGTCACTACAATACAGCAGCCTGTCACACAGTGCATTAGCATGATATTCATGACAGCTTAAGACTGACTTTTAGACATACCTGCTTGCATGTTGATCTAAAGTGGTTCCCTTCTATAAATATTTTGTTCCATTACATGTGCTCAGTTGTCATGCATTGATCAAATCCTACAGTACAGCTTGACAAAAACATTCAACCCAACTGTTTTTGTTGGTAAAGAATCAACACCAAACACTGCTTGATACCTTACTTAGCTGTGTTGAGCTCCTAAGAGCTTTAGATGTGTTGCAAATTGAAGCATAATAAAAGAAATTAACAGAAATTTAAAATGTATTACAAGTATATCAGAAATCTAAAATTCTTTATCTAAATTAAGTGGGACTATGACCTGAATGATACCTTAATTCATTCTGTGCCAATTGTAAAACAATATAGGAATATATCCTACTGCAGACCTGTTGCAGTTAAGCAGACACGGGTAAGGTATCACTGCTACAGACAGAAAAGGTAAAAACAAGGGAAAGCAGACACAAATGCCATCACTTTTCACATGCATCAAGTGGGGGTACAGGGGAAAGGAAGCCCCCCCCCCCCCCCTTAGATCAACTAAGCAGAAGATACTTGGCGGTATATAGAAGGGCCTACAAAGAGCCTGCTGGAATGAGATGGTTTTACTTAAAAGCACCACATTAAAAAATGTGTGAACTGCACTGGCTAATTGCTCTTATCGCAGCACATTAACATTGCAGAGGTCTGACTGGAATTCTGGTGGCTACTAAATCCAGATGCCCTCCCATCTCCATTAGGCCCAGAAAACAGAAAGGCTCTAACCTCTACTTGAGCCTACACTTTCCTCCCAGACACCTGCAGATTCGACTGAAAGAAGGGGGGAGAGAGAGAGAGAAAGAGAGAGAGAGAAGGAACTCGTTAGGGAAAAGCCTTTGTCCTCGGGGCACCAACTGCCGGAAAAAAAAAAAACTTCCTATGAAAAGCAGCAAGAAGCATCTGACACACTGCTGACACACAGGGACACACAAGTGAAAAAACCCAAAGGAGAAGCTTTGCCAAGGACAGGCTGAAAGGAACTAACCGCCTACATTTCAAATATCTGATTTAACAACGACTGTGTCTGATGTGTAACTGTCCAATTCCCTGCCAGGGGGAATGGGAGACTGGCTGTCAAGCTCCAGCTTGTCTTGTTCTCAGGTGTCAGTTCTGAAATGGAATCCACATGCGTCATGCGGAGGTTGGTGTATAAACGGAGAGACGATGGACTGAAGGATCGCCAATGGGATGTACAGTAAACAGTGACATCACGTTGTCATGAACCTGGGACCCCTGCCAAGACAAAGCTTCTGCCTGGTGGGCGCGGGGGCCGGAGAGAGAGGGACAGAGCGGGAAGCAGCACACACCTTTCCTGGATCGTCTAGGTTTCGGCGGAGGAACGGGGCGCCGTGGGAGCTGAGCGTGCGAACGAGTGCCTTCGTCAAAGTTCAGAAAAGAAACAGAGAAAGGAAAATAAAGAAGCAGACAAAAAGGCAAAAAACAGACAGAATGAAAGCCGAGTACAAAAAAATAAAAATAATAATAAATTAAACCCACGGCCGGCAACACAGACGTGAGACAAGTGAAACCAAAAGTGGGGAGAACACCTGCGGAGAGAGTGGGGCTGGAAACGGAACACACTCTTAGTCATCCTGCGCAGCCCTGCTGCTGAAGCGCGGGGAGAAAACAGCAAACAGGATGTCGAAACACCTTGGCGAGGCATGTGTGCCACAGCGGAAAACTCAATGACTTAGAGCGAAAGAAGCGAGCGAGTGAAACTGAGCACGTTTTCATTAAAGCAAACGCAAAAGGAATTACTCCTTGAAGGAGTGCTACGGTAAAGGCCAAGCTTACGATATACAGTATATATAATTAGCAACAGCGCAGCGAATCGAATCTCATGCTACATCTTTGAGTCACCAATTTCTGTTTTGCATTTCTCTGGCAACCAGCAGAGTAAAGGTCTTCTCTGCAAGTTACAGGGAATACGGACTAGGCTTAGCATTGATAAAGAAACCCTTTGTTTTTACAGTCAGAGAAATAAATATCTGATCAGATAGTGGTGTTGCCTTTAAAGTGGTTATAAAGCATAGAAGATAATGCTGTAAAATTGATTGATTAAACCACAGGGACCATGCCCATTTAAAGAAGAATGTTTGATCATTGTACTAAGTAAAACTTATGCTTGGATTGCTGGCATGCATACTGTACATGTATATACTGCTCCATTTTCTGCTTTGCTACAGAGGTAGAGCTGGAAAGGACTGGAGGAGTGTGCTGAACCAGATCGAGATTTCAGGTGCAAGCTGCGGTGCACTGTCATATCACAGCACACCGAAGAGCATGAGCAGCATGATAAAATAGCTATTGCGGTTTGACCTTCATCCATGACACCTGCTTGGAATGACAATCGGAAAAGAGAAGGATAGGTGTGCCTGCTGCACGGGCAATAAAAACCCTCTGTCTCCTAAGCTGGGTCTGTTAGTGGTGAAGCTTCAGTGCTCGGTACCTATTTTCTCCATGGAGGCCTCTGCAGACAGGAAGCCCTGCTGAAGCAACTGGTCCCTGGTCTCTTCGTCTTCCACTTGGATTTCGGACACCATGTTGCATGGAACGTAGCCCAGCCGGCCACCGGATTCGCCTCGGTAAAATCCGTCAGCATCCTTGTCACCGTAAATCTATCAGCAAGGAGACAAACATTTCTGTCCTTTTCTGTGACGGGCAAACACGAAAACGTACCAATCTTCAAATAAAATGTGACTGTTCTACGTCCGTTTACATCTGCTGTACAGTCACAGACTAAGAAACACTTCTCTATTCTACAGGGTTTGTCTAGTTCTGATAAAGCTGCATTGATACAATTATTCTACACAAATGACGCAATGTTTTTAAATTGTTCAGGTGGAATCCATGCAAATGTTGGCCACTCATGCTTAGTGTTTCTGCACAGCCTCTCCTCTCAGAGGTAATCCTCACACTAATTTATATGGACATTATCCTCCAGAAATTCTAGCACGGTGTATTTTACAGTTAATTCTAGTCTTTAATATAGGCATCAGATACAACTGCTTCCAAAGATCATTTGTCATGTTTGTAACACCTTTCATTGTGTATATGAAAACATGACTTTTGTAAAAGCAGCTGGTCGATGAAACTTTATTTTAACTTCAACACTTTCATAATTATACAATCCACCGCACTCTACAGATTAGAAACAGGGTTCAAACCAAAACAAAAATATCCTGCAATACAGACAATTTAAAATCGAAGTCAGTCACAAACAAAATCTAATGCCAGAACAGTGATTAACATGGCAATTCAGAAAATAGATCTCCAGCTCTTTCCAAGCGTGTTTTAACATGACATGTTAGTGACTTAGTTCTGTCAGAGGGTAGATTATACAGTGTTTTGTGCACACAGCAGCTCGCTAATTATTGACAGCAAGCAATTATTCTGCTTTTAAAAAGAATCCTAAAAACAGGCCACAAAATACATCCTAGGAATCCCAAACTGAATAAAATGAATGCACAACTTTCGTGCCTTAGAGCAGGAAAACCAAAACACACAGTTAGAAGAGGCAAGACAGCAAGCGTCCCATCAGTAATGTACTGTACCTTGATGATCTGACCCTCCTTGAACGGCAGCTCCTCTTCAGTGGCATCAGGGTTTGGGGACATGACAGCAGGATCGTACTGGAACAGAGCCACAAATATGCGGACTGTGCTGTCTGCCACCAGCCCCTCCACCTCTGAGCATTCAGTGGCCTCTGGAGTCTCAGCCCTGGGGGCGTCTGTATACAGCAACACAAGCACAGCTATCAGCTCAGGCCCTCACCGTGCGATTACCTCACTGCCCCTGGTATAACCTGAGGCAAAGCATGAGCTGCACATGTACCTTAAGGCTTTAACCTGGGTGTGTCCTTAAGTAGGGATAGCAAGCTAAGCCCCTCTGAGCCTAAGCCACTTCGAGCCACTGCAGGTGGACAGATTCCATCTCAAACATGCCCTAACTACCCGGACAGGAAATCCCCAGGGCAGAAATCTGAACAAGGCTGATAAACCCATAAGCTACAAAACCGTTTGTTCACTGCTGATTGTATCTAACTGAGGTTGATAGACCGAGATACAAAATAGAGTTACTGTATGTCTAATAGGAGAAGTGTGTAGTGAATAGTATACTTGCCTTTCCTGCCCTACTTTCAGCAGATTTTACAGTCCAATTTTAATAGAAGTCAATATTTCATTCATCATTATGACTTTTTATTAGTTAATCCTGTCCAAAGAAGTTCTCTTCAGCTTGTCTGTTTCATTACCTGCTTATCCCAGACTTATTTTGGGAACATTCAGTTGAGGTGAAAATGAGACTCAAGAAAAGGGAACTTAAATTAATTCACAAGTTTAACGTACAGTATAAAAGAAAAAAGCAATAGATGCAGTGAAAGTTAATGGGTTCCACTGCTTCTGATTGAGAACCTCTAAGTTGTTCACAACAAGCTACACAATATACTTTGAAAAAGCAAGTTACTGAAAGCCTTCTCACAATCTGCCTAAATAATTCAGAAATAATGATGCACCATTCATGTGCATCTAAAGTACACATCATCATGTAGTTTCAAAACTTAATCGCTAATACAATTACTAGCATTTAAGAGGTTCCAGACTTGCACCATTCCAAAACTGCAAACCAGACTTGACCTGAGTGTTTCATTTCACTGAGGACAGGAAATAAGACACCACTGCTGCAAACGTTAAGGTGTTTTTACCTCTACAAGCACCTTTATTGTCACCTCCTTTTGTTTGTAACCTCTTTAGAGTGCTCAGTGGCACACGCAAGAATGTTTCCACACAGCACGTAAATGACCTTTTACGAATTCTACTTCTGTCTTGATTGCTCTGACTTACTATTTGAGCAATTCAATTGCCGTTCTTTCAACTTCTTGACTGGACACTCTGGGTCCAGCTGAGCCTTTAGATCTGCTTTGGCCCACGCGTGCGTGCGTGCGTGCGTGCGTGCGTGCGTGCGTGCGTGCGTGCGTGCGTGCGTGCGTGCGTGCGTGCGTGCGTGCGTGCGTGCGTGAGTAATACCTAGTGAAACTGCAGCAGTACAGACTAGTTACTCTCGGTGGGAGGAACAGAGAGCCTGACCTTTTGCTGGCCTGGTTTCCAAGTGGTCCATCTTGGGCGAGAAGCCATTCAGTCCCCGCCAGGACACCGCCTCAGCAGAGTGTGGTAGCCGAGGGTCTCCATCAGCAGAGGTTTCCTAACACACATCAAAAACTTGAGAGGAACTGCCTTTCTTTCCACATTCCAATAGAGGAACACAAGAACACTACTTGAGGTACACAGCCGTGCCTGCGCACACAGATTACTGTGGAGGGGGAGGTGACAGCAAGACAATAATTAAGTAGCTTAATAAATATCAGCAAGGTTGATGTACGGTGCTGTTTTTGCTAAAATTATCCACAAAACTGTTTCCACAATTAAAGCTTCTAGGGTTGTTGCTGCTGAACAAGGGGCCAAGTGAGCACAAATATGCCTTGGCACATGCCTTCTGATGAAGGATGTTCAGCCTGCATACTCCAAAAGGCAATTTCGACTGTCAGCTGGTGTTTTGCGCCTTGCAGCCAGCCACTGTGCTGTTCACAAGAAGCAGCAGAAAACACAGTCCCACACAGCCACTAAAAATCAGGAATCAAGCGTTGCAAAGGAGCAGACAAACAAAAGAGGAAGGGGGTAAATGGCTAAAAATAGTCACAACAAACATATTGGTTTTAACCCTTTGCATCCACTGTGCTATTTCAGATATCATGATCACCTCTCTGCCACTATTACCAAATCTAATCCATAGTCCAGTCATTCTCCATAGTACAGTGAGTATTTGTACTGTATATTCTGAGCTTTGCAGTTAAACAAGATTTGTTTGTTACACTAAATATCCTAAGCCCCTTTTAGGGACTATGCAACTGGAAGTCCAACACTGCTTGGACTGTTGGTGGAGGTCTGCTAAATATATCAAAAGATGTCTGTTGACAATATAAAATGGGATTTACTGTAAAAGAGTTTGTCTATTTTGTGACTAAATTATTTGAAATAACGCACTGTAGGTGTGTGAGCTTTTTAGGAGAGAGAAGGCCAGAGCACAATTCTGATTAAGTCTGCCCTGACCCACATCATTCACAAACACAATGACACAGAGGATACTCCATCAGATGCAAATGATTAAAGCCAATCACACAGAACAACAGGAAACACACCCTGTGAGAGTCATCGCTGCTGTGCCCCTTTCCCCCGTGCTCGGGTCTCGCCCGCCGGCCAGCCGTTTTGTGAAAATCCTGCCCACGGATGGCCCCCTCTCCTGCCTCTGGCCCCCCTTTCCCTCTGGAACGGGAGCCCACCGTCCCGGACGCACCCACTTTTCCCCGGCCATGCAGCTGCTCGTGAGCTTGGTGCTGGTAGCGGGGGTGATGGTGGCGAGAGGGCGATTTGGACTCAAACACCTCGTCTTCCACCATCCCCTGCCTCTTCAGCTCCCTCCTGCGCCCCTCCGAGTTCACGGACTCGCATGGGCTGGAGCAGTCGCTTAGCTCTTCCAGGCCCTCTGACTGGGCGCCATCCACCCACCAGCCAGTGTGCACCTGCCCCAGGTGGACCGCCGCTGGTCTGTAAACCAGAGCTTCCTCGTCATCCTCAGTTCCGTACTCAATATCAATTTCCACGCCGTTGCCCGCAGAAGCATTGTTCCCTCTTCCTCCTCTGCTGCTGTAATACTTTCCAGCATGAAGGCCAGGCTTCAGAAGCTCCGAAGAGATGAGGTCCATTTGGGTTTGCAGAAGAGCTTCTCTCCTTAACCTGTCTCCGGACTTCTCTGCCAGGAGGTGCGAGTCTTTGGGCTCCCTTTCATGGCATCTTCTCATCCGGGGCTCCTTGCTGTGGACGTAAATGCTACCCTCGGAGTCAAAATCCTCCTCCTGGTACTCAGAGGCCTTGTTGCCTGTCTCCACCACGGCAGAGAGATGCGTCTTCTGGGAATGTTGCTTGCTTCTGTTCTGCAGGACACTGTATCTGCTGGGATCTTTTGTCTCACCTGATTTCTCACAGACCTGCAGCATGGGATGACATCCTGGTGACGACTCCCTGGCAGAGCTGTGTGGTTTTGGAATCAAGAGCAGGCTCTCACTGGCTTCCTTGAATTTGCCACTTGATTGTCTGTCATTCGCTTCGCTGTGGTTGTTGGCTTCCGCCAGCAAGGCGGGGTTTCTGCCAGATGCAAGTTTTCTGGCTCCATGGAAGGTCTCTGGAATTGTGGGCCGCTTCTCCAATCCGTGGTGCGGAGTCTCTGGAACATCGGGAGACTCGCCGTCTTCCAGCTCCTGACTCTCATCTTCTTCCTCTGTGACCTCAGGGATGCTGAAGAGCTGTTTGCTGTGGTGAGTCTGCAGCGGGAGTTTCAGGATCTTCTCCAAAATCTCTTCATCGCTGTCCGTTTCCCAGGTGTCCGGCTGGGCAGAGGCAGAGGGCGAGAAGGAGCCAGGGGTGGCGAGGGGGGATGTGATGTGTAATAGGAAGACCACGTTGGGAAAGAGGGTTGTGCATGCAGAGGATATGAAACCCAATAAGGGGAAAAAATGAAATATTGGCATGCCCAGGAAAAGAAAAGAGAAAACAAAATCAAGAGGAAATGGGATTTTTTAAAAATAACACAGGAAAGAATGGGCACCAAAGTTAAATGTATTTTATATATTACAGCATTAGTGTTAAACACAAAGAACTTCTTCTGGCTTCAAAACAGATTAATGTTGTTTAAGCTTTAAAAGTTTTGCAGTTTTAACATTTGGATAAATAAGTTGGTTAATGACAAGTAAAAAAAAATGTTTACGTCGGGGAGCAGAACTGGAGGATTTCTTTTGGATGATGATCACAAGTGGACAAGGAAAATAAGGGCACTCTGAAAGCTGCCACCAGCTTTTAGGAAGACCTTGATGCCTGTATTACCTTGCTGCCATCTCCAACACCGAGCCCTCCACTCTGCTCCTCTCCTTCCTCAGTGCCCAGAGCGTCGGAGCACAGGTCCTCTTCGTCCTCCTCCAGGATGTCCGACAGGTCCGAGCCTCGGCTGCTCTCGGTCTGATACTCGCTCAGCCGGTGGTCATTCACAGGGTCCTGCAAAACAACATCAATCTCTGTGTAAAGGCACAAGGGCGTTGGAAGGGTCACAAACGAGAGTCACAAGCCAATGGATATGAGGATCTCAATCACTTGAAAGAAGACTCCACCAGCATGGCTGGGCAGCTTGCTCTAGACCCCCTACAATCCTCTGGGTAAAGAACTACCACCTCTTCTCAGTTTTCAATGCACTTCCTCATCGTTTCCACTTGTGTTCTCTGGTGTGAATTTATTTGCTCATTCTGAAGACATTCGCTGGGATGACTTTAAAGAATTCTAAGCGCTTTTATTCGATCTCCTTGCTGTAATCACAATCCCCCTGAGACTGTGGAAGAACCAGTGACTCAGACACTGTCACTCTTTTCATCTATACACTGAAAACTACTTCTTTTTCAGCTAAACCTTAATCCCACATGTATTGTACGGATGTATTGAACTACTCATCCTGTAAAGAAGCATGCTATTGGCATGTGGAAATTATGTAATTGTGTATTCCCTCATTAAAAACAGTAATGAAATCATATATGTTATGCCAAAATATATGATTATGAAAATGACTCGTGATGCATTTGATTTGCCTCTGATATCAGTGTGACATACTTTAGATTCCGTTTGCATGAAGGAAAGAACTTACTGTATTTTTCTGGTCATGAAAAGTAAGAAAACATTAAGACTGTTTATTTCTCGCACTGACGCTAGGCTAGGATTCCTCTGTGCTCAAACTGCCCAATCGAATTCACGTAAGAACAGGCAGTCTGCCCACTGTTTGCGTCATGAGGGAAATGAGGATCTCTAGCTGGCAACAGCAAACAAGATGACGCTTGAAGGCTTCTTAGCGCTTGGAATTCAAAGACACCCCCCCCCCCCCTCCACCCAAGCTGTTTTCCAGTCTGTGAAAGTGACCTAATGCTGTTGTCATCAATCCCCCCATTATCAGAGAGCTGCTTATTCCTGGTCATGGTTGTGGCAACCCAATGTCTATCCTAAGGGCACAGGGCGCAATGTAGGACTACACCCGGGATGGCACAGCAGTCCATTGCAGGGTATGCATGCAGAAGCACACAGGGTCAGGGACAGTTTAGAGACCCCTAGTGTGTCCTGTGAGGTGGGTGAAAACTGAAGCACATGGGGAAAACCCATGCAAACCAAGGGAAAACAGGCAGTCTGGTTGTAATCAAACCCAGGACCCAACAGCTGTGAACCACCAGACCACTGTTCTGGCCTACTGTTGTTAAGCAACTGGTATCAGAGCAATGTCATTTAGAAAGCAAAGAAAATAAGAAAAGCAGCAGCTTCCATACCTCCTTAGGCCCTAGGTAGGGGTCATGATGGGATGGTATATTTCCAAGCCCTGTTTTCTGCAGGTTGTGGTCCAGGAACTCATCCATTGACACCACTCTAACATTCCCATGAGAGCTCTCCTCCTCTGCCTCATGCTCCGATTCCAGCCCTGAGGTGTCCAGACAGTGGCTGTGGCTGCCTGAGGGGACCTGGTCTTGGTCTTCAGTCCTCCCTGCTGATTCCCCTGGCAAACCCTGGGAGGACTCCATGCTCATTTCCGCTACCGAGCTGCTGGGGTCTGGGCTAGACACAGCCTCTTCCAGGAAGTCCGTGATTGAGACAGATGGACGTTTCACGACGATACTTTCGGAGTCTTTGGTTGAATCTAACAGTCTTCCAGTTCCTGAACTTGAGGTGACGTCAACCTGGAAAACATAAGTTACAGATATGACTACTGCTTACAGGGCTTAGTTCAGCTGGCCCAGTCTGTTAAAGTTCTCCTGCTGTAGGATTGTAGAAGCACATCTAAATAAACATCAGCATCAAATTACATATCAAAGGGCTCCTAAACAAGAATTCTGTCCTCTGCTCTTCTGGTAATAAACTCTGGATGTAGAGATTTTAGAAAAGAGACTACCCATTTGCAAGGCTGATATCTGATAAAGCTACATAATATTTGCACAAAGTCTTGTTAATTCTAGAAAATCACTGCAATAACATTAAACATGAACTTGAGCAGGACAGTTACCGTGTGGCCTAAATGGAAGTTTGACACCGACGAACCCTCATGCAGGACCAAGCTCGATGTTGATGCCCCCGCTGCTGGCAAAGAATCTGCCACTGAATTGGCAGACTCCGTCCTCTCCTCTCGGTGGAGAGCAGCACCCATGCCGTCACCGAGGTTTGCTTTGGGAAAGGTGGGCACGGATGCCTCGCGGGCGGCGAGGGCAACTGGTGGCTCAACCCGAAGAGCAGAGGCAAGGAGTAGAGGGGCTGTGGCAGTTGTGGAGTCCAGGGGGTCCCTACACATTGGGGCGCTGTGCATGCTGACCTCCAGCAAGCTGCTGGCACTGGGTGGGGTTGGCAGAGGCTGGTAGGGAGCCGTGGCTGCGAAAAGCTTTGCTGGGATTTTGACAGGCACTGAATCCGTCGATTCCCCATAAGTGGACATTGTCCGCACTGTGAGCTCCTGTGCTGCCTGCAGGATGTGCATTTGGGAAGGTCCCACCAGCACACTGCCAGCTGTAGGGGAGGCAACTTCTAACACCTGGGAAACAGCCCACAGAACAAAAATGGAGGAATTAAGACACAGGAGCAAAAACTGGACAGCCGGAGAGACTTTACAAGGATACAATATACGCTAAAGGAAAGAATCAGATAAATATCATGAAGCCGGAGAAGCTTTCTAATACTGGACTAGTTATTTCTATTAGATATATCAGTGAAGCAAGAGATTTGAAAGTTAAATTCCTACAATCAAAAAGCAGCCATGAAAAGAAGTACCTACAGTAACAGTGCAAGGTGACTGAGTTCAATGATGTAATACAGATATCCAAATACACTAAAAATAAAGCAAGACAAAAAATAAATATAAACATGACGAACAAATGAGATTGCTTTCTGACAAAATTGCCAAGAACGGAATAACTCAAGAGTTATGTAGTGTAACCATCTCACGCTCCACTGAGTATTTTTATTAAGGCTAAGTCAATACTTTAGGTGCACTGTGCTGTTGGACATATTGTACCGTTTGTCCGGTATCGATTGACCTACTGTATGCTTCTTACTTTTTGCTTGTCTGCATAGATGGCGTATCCTGTCACACGGACCCCGTTGGATGTGCCTGCAGCGTCAATGGTGACAGGAAGCCAGCTGACCAGTGCAATGCCAGGGCTGGGGCCCAGCTCCACCTGGACATCCAGTGGGGCATCCGGAGGACCTAGGGGTAAATCTGGAAGATTAGGTAGTGGGCCCCTATACAGCAGAACAAACGTACAGCACGGCAGGAGGAAATAAAGACTCTAAAAGGATGAGCAGATTGGCAGGTAATTCGGCCAATCTAAAAACACGGACACTATTACAGGTGTTCTCACCTGCCGTTAAAGTGACGAACGATGTTACGGCACATTTGCGCTCCCGCCGGTCCAGGGGTAACTCCCAGGGCGTGCGGTGCGGCCTGGCCTCCACTTTGACTCTGTACCTCAGGTTCGGCCTGAGGTTGCTGAGGCAGTGCGAGTAGCAGCCCGCCTTCACGATCTCGCACTCCTCGTCGTTCAAAAACACCGCGTGCACATAGTTACTGTTGCTGGGCAGCCACGCGAGGCTGGCCGAGGTGGCGGTGGTGCTCTCCACCTTCAGCTGGGTAGGTGCCACGCACACATCTCGGCCAACCAGGATGCTGCAGCGGAGCTGGTCCGAGTCCCCTTTCTCCGTCACGCTCTGCACGGACACGCGGTAGGCTTTGAGGTTAACGTCTAGCCGCTCCAGAACGGCTTTCGTCTGGGAGCCAAATGGGACATTGAGCCTCAGCTCCTTGTCCACATAGACATTGTAGCTCCAGACATTCCCCCATCCAGCCGGTACCAGGGGAGGGTCCCAGCCGATGATGATGCTCTTGGCAAGCTGCTTGATTAGAGTCAGTTTCCTTGGATAAGGCACCGCGTCATCTCCCACCTCCTCCATGTCGAGGTCGAAACCGTTCGACATCAGGCTGTCCACCTTCCCCAGGCCTGATAGAGTCTCCTCCTCCTCTGGGACGGAGGGGTCGGTCTTCTCTGTGTTGTGGATGCTTAGTCGGAGGTGCTTCTCACTGCTGCTGTGGAAGCTGCTCTCCTGGAAGGAATTGTGGGACAGGTCACTGACCTCTGGAGGGTGAAAGCTCAGCATGTCGTCGTCGGAGATCCGCTCCACAAAGTTGGAGGGGACCAGCCCTCTCCTCCCATCCATCAGCTCCCCTGCAGAAGAAAGGTCAGATCAGGTCATCTTACTGAAGAATGTAGAGCATTTTGCACAATCCTTAGTCTGGTTTATAACTCCATTACCCACTCCCATTACATATCAAAATAACAGTGAAACCTGAAAGCTAAAAGGAATTCACACGTTTTTGGAAGTGAAGTACTGTATCTAAGCTAGTGCCTTAAATTTATCTGCTGCCACAACAACTGGAAAAGAGGCACAGCATGCAAAGCTCTTTCAACAGAGAGAAAACAGGCAACAAAGGAACCTTCGTAGAATCCATCCTCATCCATGTCTCCATACACGTAGATGTACTCTCCAGCAGTGAGAGGAAGCTCTGCCTCTGGATTTTCATTTGGGCCGTCAAAAGGATTGTAGCTGCAGAAATAACAGTTGCCTTCCTTAATGCTATTTTCGTACACTTGTAAAAAAAAAACATTCTAAGTACAGTATAAACAGAGTTTTCTTCCTTGAAGATTTCTACTCTCAAGAGTAGAGCATCACAACACTTATACACAGCATTCAGTAACACGTGAAGTCAAGCTTTCGGCTCCTGGCATGCCTATTAATCTTGTTTTCTTTACTCCTTCTCTAATGATACATCCATCCCTGGAACCATAGTGTTTATCAGATACTACTACTAGTGTTTACTAACATACTACTATGATATGGATGACTATACAGTACTTGTATATATCCTTAACTGGCGTGGCACTTTCTGATGGATTTCCAGACAACCAGTCACATTGAACCATGTCAGTATAATAGTTATGTAACATTTCATTCTTGTAAAATATATACAAATCTATTGTGTAGAATTTGTGTTCTATGGGCATTTTGTCCTTTGTTTCCCCAATTATTTCCATCTGTATGAGGGAGATATGTATGCATCTGTATTTCCAAGTGACGCATGGAAACTGTGAAAAATGAAAAGCAAAGGAGGTTATACAAATATATCTCAAGTGATCATGAAAGCACCCAGAATAACATAGTGAGTCACTATAGTGCACATTTATGGAATGTGTGCAGGTCCAAGCTAATCATTACCTGTATCGGGCAATAAAGACCTGCAATTTCGCTGGAGCTCTGTTCTCTGGCTCAGGGATAGGGGACACATCGATGTCTAACTCCTCCACCTCACTGGCAGTGTCAACCTAGAGAGAAAGAAATGTTCTGAATATACTGTAACTGATGGCAATAAACAGTGGCTCTCCTGCTAATGTCAAACTCATAAGTAAATGCTGCTGCATCCCGTAAAGCATATAAAACAGTAAAAACAGCACTTGGACACACAAAGAACACGCACATCTTTAACAGATGTTTTTTTAATTGATTGTTGCGTAATCAAGGTTAAACCTACATGCAGAATCCTGCTAAGACAATCACTGTAGAGAATAATTTTGAATAACTTGACGTTGGACATGTGACTGAATTTCTTTTTGTTTCTTTAAATTTTAAATAAACCTAATTAAATTAAATTTAATTTTTTATTATCAAATACACATTTGGAAAGATAAAATATTGTAGACACTCCTGCACAAAATGGGGAGAATAAGGGCCTTTAGAAATGCTCCTCCAACACACTTTGTTATAAGACCTTGACAGGGTTCAAGCTCCATAGCGCTGTACAGGAGAGTTAGCACTGATAACAGAAATGCCACTTTTCTATTTGAAGTGATCATGAACCTCTAGACACCCTCATTTCAATGATTTAATATTCTTATTAAATTAATACAGCAACAAAGAAAGCATCCTCTCGGCGTCATCCTCAGTTATGAGAGTTTTAGTACTGAACTGATGCACTACAGTCACGTCACAATGTTAAACAGCTATTGATGCATTGCAGCCTGCTCTGTCTGTTTACTGTGCCATCACTAGTGGATGTCTTTTCAATCTTTGTACATCACTTAGACCTGTTGCATGCTCATTTAAGTGGATACATATTTGATTACTCCTTCTATTACATCCAAAACCCAAAAAATAACTCTCTCAATTTATGCACAAATTGGCTTTAGGTCAGGAGCCAGTAACATTAGTGTGGGGTGTATGTAAGTATGGGGTATATGCCTGTAATGTCCTCAGATGTCTGCAGAAATGACAATACTGTGTTTAATTAGCCCCCCTTATTAACCAGAAGGGCAGGTTCTCCTCACCTCTGGGGTTGGGCAGGATTTTGGCGTGCTGTGCGGAAGCGACTCCGATTTGGGTGGGAGCTGTCTGGAGTCTGATTTTGGCGTGCCGGCAGCAGGCTCAGGCTCCGAATGGGTGCTGCTGGCGGTGGGTTGTTCCTGGTGCTGAATGGACAGCTCCTCTGCTTCCAGAGGCTGCTCCTTCGCCGGTTCTGCTGCCAGGGCAGTGTGGGCAGCAGGCGGGGTCACCTCCAGATCTGCAGGACAGGAACCGTCAGGACCGCGCACTGCTCACAGTAAGGACACGTGCATTACAGTGCCATCTGTGCACAAGTATATGCAAACAAAGTGTGTAGCAAGGGATGACAATGATCCTTTTAAATTCTGCAGAAGTGAAGGGGTCATTTTGGGTTGTTTCAGAGAATCCAGCTGCCTGTTTAAGATAGAATAATTCAGTCTTCTAAATGCATTTTTACAACTCGCTAGTCGAGCTCACTGTCATTTTTAAATAATCCCGTTCAATATCTCTTACTGGACAATAAGAAAAAGTTCCTTCATTTGCACATAAAAACTCTGTTGTGTGCTGGGATACCTTACCTTGCACAACCCTCAAATCCTGGTGTTGGCTTTATAAACAAGCCCACAAAGGCTGACAATATTTTGTTGGTCTGTGGGCTAGTTTTAAATAATCCAAGGCCCTATTGAAACCACACAACCTTTGGATTTAAAGGTTACCACACACTGCAGGCCAAATATCTTCTTTAGCTGGTTGGATTTTGACAAATCACTGCTACACTCTATGCTTTATGCTCTATTCGATCAGAAATTTAAAAAAAAGTGACCATAGGTCCCAAAGTGCTTGTGAAGTGTATATAAAACATGCACATCGTAAGACGAATTACAAAAAACAAATCCCCAACCTTGCATTCATAACCAGTGTGGTCATGCAGACAGTGGGGAAACTAAACATTGACCAGGACCACAAGACACACCCTGTCACTCAACCAGCAGTGCATCAGCTCTTTGCAAGGTGAAATACATGTGACCCCACATCCCCAACACTTCACAGCAACCCTGTGTCAGTCTCATCCTCAAAATTGTACCCTGTAATGAAATGTCTGAAAAAGGACTGCTGCTCCGATCCAGACTCCAGAAGCTGACATCTCCCAGAGTGATAACATCCCAAGAACCATATGAATCTAAAAGCAGAACAAGTTGAAACCTTGCAGTGAAACAGGAATATGCATGGTTTCCTTCAGCAAAAAGTAAGGTAGGAGTCTGACACTCCTTAGATCCCTGACAACTCCAAATCCCTGGTTATGCAAAAGCACAAGGAGTGAGAGAGGTCCTTATGTTCCATATTCATAGATCCATATTCTTTTCCTAACAATATTACAAAAAAAACAGCTTGGACATTGTTGGCACAAACATCAAAGATGCAACTACAAACTTCATGGTCAGATGTGGTTCTATTAAGGAAGAACACTGTATTGAAACAAAAACAGGGCTGCCAGGCTACACACGATTGTGCCCTT
The DNA here is from genome assembly GCF_055471065.1 of Atractosteus spatula. NCBI lineage: Eukaryota > Metazoa > Chordata > Actinopteri > Semionotiformes > Lepisosteidae > Atractosteus > Atractosteus spatula. The sequence goes on along the minus strand of NC_142732.1, from coordinate 3,483,989 downwards.
TGTGTTCTCCAGACCTGGAGGCTGCTTCTTCGCCATGCCTGCTGCCCAGGGCCATACCTTTCTCTCCTGACAGCTCCAGCCCGTTGGTCAGCGGGGAGGGCGGGTCCAGGCTGGAGCTCAGGAGGTCAAACTTGGCGGCCTGCAGACGGAACCGCTCCAGCTCGTGGGACAGCAGGCCAAACTGTTCGCTCTGACTGCGGCATTTCTCCTCCAGCTCCTGCACCTTCACCTGCAGGGGCACAGAGGGCCAGCAGGGTCAGACAGTCCATTAGCTGTGAAACTGGGCTGTGTCCGGCCTTCTCAACTTCAGCAGCGTTAATGATGAGCCAATCGTAAATCAGTCTTCCTGCGCAGGGTTAGTTACCCATGTAGAAAGCAAACAGGATAACAGTACTTATCAACAAAACTAACAATTTAAACACGCAATGAAGCACTCAGAAGTTATTTTAACAAAGTATAACACACACAGCCATTTTTATTTGATTGGTCCCATTTTCGAAATGGTTATCTTAGTTGTTTCTGTTTATTGGAAAATCCCAGAGACAGTCAGAGAGGCTCCAGCCCTCTGTTCGTGCTAGTTTTAATGCAAACAAATGCTACTGCTCTTGACGGAAGACCCATTATTTCACCTCCTTTTTCAAGCTAGTGCACCAAGGGGGCCAGACTGGAAACGATGAATGGAAATGCCTTTTTAAATGGGAACTTAAAAATCCATTTGGTTTGAGTGAGGGTATCCGGAAAAAAAATTGATCTGTTCTGTGGAGCTGGAGTAAACCAGGGAATAGTTATCATTTTTATAAAGTCAAAAGAAAAAGGGCATCTAATCTGGACACCTAACAGCAAGTTAAAACAACACTTCTTCTCCGGTGTTACCCATGAGGGACTGTGTCTGTTTGATCACAGAAATGATCACTACCTATACTCCTATAGGCAGTAGTTCTATATTTACAACATAAGCTTGTGTGTCATTTATATAATGTACTAGAATGCGTAAGAATTTGTAATAATTCTTACACCTTAATGACAGACCTTACCTTCATCTTCTTAACACTGTGCCTGTAGATAGTAATTTGTACATAATAACAGTAAAGGACAGAAATAATGCAAACACTGAAGGGGAAACAAAACAGAGCAGAAAAGCAGGTCGGGATTATGGCTTTAGAAATGCATTGTAGTGAAATGTTATTCATATACACCAGACATGTTCTGAAGGGCGTGCATGTATGAAACCTGCAGTGTGCCCCACCTTATTTAGGAAGTGGGAGGGGGGACAGGGAAGGTAGCAGAGTGATGACAAAGCTGTTGTCTGCCAAAGCTGAGTTTCACTTCTCAGTGCAGACACTGCCAAACTGCCGTTTCCCGAGCTACAATGGGGCACAGTAACCAACAAAACCAATGGTGTAGAACTCGGAGCACAAAGCTATAAATATCTCCTCTTTAACCTTTAACCATGCTGAATACTGTGCTGCAGTTCACAGAACACTCAGCTGGACTAAAACATAATTGGCCTCTTCACTCAATTAGAAATCTCTCTGTGCTACATGTTTACCCAAAAATATACAGTTTCCTCACAAACAAGGCTTTAGTGATGCCACTATTGCAATTTGACCTATTAAATTAAGACTTCAACCCACCTGCACATACCAAAATGATGTGCTCAGTAAGCCGATGGCTATTTCCTCTGTCAGAAAGATTAATTTATGCACAGAACGTATAATTGTGGGCATGACATTTTAATTTAATTCAGGTTCTGGTCAAGGAACTAAACTGTCTTTTTTCTACACTCCTTCTGATCGCTTGTCTTCACAGTATTTCAGTGGGATAAAGCTGTAGGAAGGGTTACAAGTATCCAGTCTATTCTCTCTCGCTTTCTGGAGGCCACAGACGTGGGCTGCCGATAAATTACATTTCCACTCATTTCTATCTTGTCAAGAACGATACTTATTAATACGTCAATGGCCGTGAAAGTCACAAGCTGACTGGCTGAAAGGCAGTCCTTAATCCACTCCCCAGGAGCCGGCAATAATATCCCTGCACTCCACATGTAACCTCAGAGCTGGCGCCCGTCCAGGCCGCTCTGCACTTGACTCCAACAGCTCGCTGTTCTGGAAGAGTGCAGGACCAAGGAACACCTGTCACCCCAGAAAAACTGTGAGGCCGCAGACAATGATTTGTTACCCTTTTCCATAAAGGCTCTTTAAATCACCATCCCTCAAAACTGCCTTGTTCCACTCACCTTTCTAATCGCCTGTCTGAAATTATCTGACAACACGACAGCCCTACTGTCAACACGACGGATTACCAAAATTAATACAATAACTGTGAAGGGTTTACATAACGCACTAACGCTCACCAAGGGGTACCACTACCACTGCAGGATCACAGCTGAGGAATTTAATTGTTCTCATAATATGGCTTCATACATATTGTTTCAAACAAACAGGTTTGAACATACAGTATACACATTCTCCTTTATCTCCTCACTACTGCTATACAGTCACACAACTGATGAATTTGTCACTAATGACAAATGCTTAATCCATTTTATAAATGAATCCATATTAAATGATTCAAATAGAAGTATGCATGTGTGTGCATGTAGATGTGTATATGCTTTTACAGTATATATACACACACACACACACAACTGTTTTGACTTTTACTTTTTAAACTATAGGATGGCACTGCTCTCTATAGCAAGCATCTTGTGGAAATGACTTATTTCAGATGACCTGAAGCTGGGTTTCTACAGGAAGGGGGAAATAAAGCACACTGTGTATTGCTTATACCTGCATGCAGTCCAGTGTGTTCTGGTTAGCAGCAAGAACAAAGCACAGAAAGATTTCACACAAAAATTTTAAAACACAAAAAAACCCCAAAAAAGTAAGCATGCTCATAATATTCCAAGCCAAGGTGGGAGAAAAAAAGATATTAATAGATTAAAAGTCATAGGCATCAACAGCAGAGATTTTAAAGTTTAATGTGCATCAGAAAAGTGTTTTTGCCTCCTGTCTTTTGTGAGAGGATTATCCACCTTCCCATCGTCTATAAACGGCAGGGCATAAACAAAAGAGCTGTAAGCACAGTTCGCAGTGCTTTGGCGGTTTAAAATTAAATGCATTTCACTGCTTCATATTCACTCACTGTTCCAAAATACTAATTGGCCTCTGCCTACTATCTCAATCTGGAAATCCACAATGTTGTAAAAGCTCTTAAATACACATAAAATTCATACAAAGTTTGAGCTCTTTGTACGTATGTCTTAGCTGTACTTACTGTAAATACTAACATGCGCTAATTTATGAATTGATACTTAGAGGCTTACTGAAGCTTAATTAACACATTTCACAAATAATGGCTTAAGCATACGGAAGGTTTCATTTGTGTCATAAAAATATACAGCAGCAGGTAAGGGTTCATTCCATGCTTAAAGGTAAAGAAAATAAACTTTTTGACCTTGTTTCTTTCCATTTCAGCTCAGAATGAACCCTTACCTATTCCTTTGCAGCCTACGCATGCTGACACAGCTACCTACTTGTGCGCCATAAAAATATCTACCATTTTTAAAATGATGCGCTTTGACTTGTTTCAAAGTGACCTGACCTAGCACATAAGAATGCATACAAATGAGGATATTTTGCCCATCTAAACTTTTTTTTTTCTTTTGCGAAGGATTTCTCAATGTGGAACTGCTACCAAAATATGCTTTTTATTTTAAAAAAAATGTTATTCTGTCGCCACGTGGCATGTCTGATGGCTTCTCATTGCTGGTGCCAGGCTTTAGTCAGACTCTGGGGAGGCGATTATCTCCTTCCAGACTCTCAGTGTGAAAAGGCAGAGCCCTCTTAAGGAAGCAAAGCACTTTTATGATGCAGCTTTAATAAGTCAGAGCAGTTCAAACAGAACAAAAGGGACTGTACCATCTCCCTCCGTAACACTAGCTGGATCAAGTCCTACAATGAAATACATATTCCATTTACTGTGCTGAATAAAACAATACAGTACATGCACTTCAAACGACAATGAACAAAGGGACCATTTTTCCTGAAAAATATCAGTAACATTACATTCTAAGCTATATGTCAGCTCAACTTTTGGGAATTTCTGATCACTCCAATCATTAAAAGAAGTTTAAATGTGCTATCATTACCAGGTTACATCATGTTTCTCATATGACAGCAAAGAGATGCAGCTCTGTCTGCACCGTGGAGGAAGAACCATCATTTCTTATACTGTAATAAAACTAAACAGAGGGCTGATCTAGCAGGGCTGACAGAGCCAGGGTCCCCAGAGGGACACTAATGCATGTTTACCAAGGGGAAGGTAACATTACTCAAGGTTGCCCGAGAGGAGTCTTGATGTTTACAGCAGAGACACAATGGGATTTTGCATTTTCTGTAGCTGCAGTATCTCGAAAATGACTTCTGTATGAATAATGCATGCATTTTATATGCTCATTAGAGAGAAGCATCATGGATAAACAAAATGCCAGCTGTTTGCAACTGCACTGCCCTGAAAAGTCAACAGAACCCATCCCCGCAGGCTCTCATAATTCTAAAGAGATTAAATCAAATTAGTTCTCAGTGTCTGTTTTTTTTGTATGACAGCTGTCAATACAGATATTACCAGTTTTTTTAAAGTGTTCAATTCAAGAATACGATTGGGAGGGGGTACGGATACCCTCCACTAACCTCCAACAACTGTACCACTCCCTCATGTTCCTTCTTCGCGGCCACTTGAGCCTGTTTTAAAACAAGAAATGACAGAAATCGACAATTACTGTAAGTAGAAGCCTATTAGCGTGGCCATCACTTTTTCAATTATGCATATGCAAATACCCAAGGAATCTACTTTCACCCCTGGGAAGCTTCGAGCAATTGCCATACTGTGACTGAAGTGTGTTCCTTAAAGGTCTCTCTCTTTCTCCAAAATCTAGCTACCAACTTCAAATTTAAAATGAAAAAGCTTAAAAGCTTCTTTTAGAGGACGGACACATTGTCTATGTCATGGAAAAATATCTGCTGGATAGCACCAGAAGTCATGGCTCAGTGCCAGCTGCGCCCAGCCCTTTGCCAGCTGTGCGTGAAGCTGCTCTCCACCCCACTGGTCCTCCTGATCAAACACTGCGAGCTGGACTCCCGAAGCACAGCCGGACTGCTGGACTGCGGGCGCTTTGACTTGGCCATCCAGCTGGGAGCAGGTAGCCATGTGCTGCAGGATTCTCACCTTCTGGAGCCGTTTGACCTCTTCCTGTTTGAGCTTGAGGATCGTCAGAGCCTCCTCATGTTCCAATTCGAGCTGTTGCCTTCGCTCAGCCACCTCTCGCATGTGCTGGGGGTTCAAGAAACACCATGAACAGTCAGGACCAATGAACACCCTGCGCACCATTCTCCTCTTCTTTCATTCTATTGTGATTGTGAATGACATGAGACTGCAAGCCTCCTGATTCATTTCTGAACTTACTATACTTGAGCAAGGCACCCCATTGCAGCCTGGACTAGCCTGTGAGATGTTTGTCTGGGGTAAAACACATGGCAGGAAAACAGAAAGGATTCAATGAGAATTATGTTAGTGTCAATCTCTATCTGTTTTTATTGCCTTTACCAATGTAAGCACTAACATTGGTTTGTGCACAACAATTTGACCTATTACCATGTGTCAAGCATGTGGTAACACTGCGCACAGCTGGTGCATAGCATACACTGTAGCATTAGATTACCAAAGGAAATCACTTAAGACTGCAGACTACCAAATAGTGTCATGTCTTGTTATACCACCATGCTGAGGGGTCCTCACCTTTAGGACCTGCTCTAGGTTCTCCAGTTTGGCTTGAAGTCTCTGGTTCTCCTGAAGAGCTGAATTGCGTTGAGCTGTCACTGTAGAGAGACTGTCCCTCAGCTCGTCATTCTCAGCCTGCACCTAAGGAGGGAAACACATGTTGTCATTCAGGACCACTGGTGCCAAAGGCTAAGATTTTATTGTAATTATTCATTACACTTATTACAGCTAAGAGCAGAGGGCAGCTCCAGAGACGATGCCCACAGAGGACAGCTATAGAGCAGAGGGCAGCTCTAGTAAAACATCGTCTGAAAAAGTGATAGTAAACTAAATTGAAAAAAAAAAAGCCTACTAGTATGTCTTTGGTCTGTGGCAGGAACCCAGAGTGACTTCGTTAACAAACGTAATTATGAGGCCAAGTTTGTCAACACTGGATTGAAAATTGTTAATGAAAATAATATTGAACAAATCTGCACCTATCAATTCCAGGACCACATCGGGCCTAAACAGATTTTTAATTATTCTGTGCTGTACAGAGAACTGCATGTGCTCAGCTTTGGGAAGCGCGCTAGAAAAAACTATTCAAACCACTATGCCTGGATTTCCAGTCCAGAAACGGTCCGTCAATTGAATTTAGAAGGAGACCCCTTGCAACTACAGACAAGTTAAAACACTATCACCTGCACAGAAATAAGGATTCTGAAAGCATGTCACTTTGTAAAGTACTTGACACGGAGAGTATATTTGGAATCTGTGTTCTGCAAGTGACTCAGCTCGGCTGCGTCGCTTGTCCCAACTGAACCAGCGTCTAAACCCTCACCTGCTTGAGCAGCTGGGCCTTCAGCCTAAGGCGCTGCGCCTCCTCTTCTAGACTCGCATGTTTCCCACGCACGTCCTCCAGCTCATGCTCCTGCCAAGGGCAAACGCAAAGCAGGCAATGAGTCCCAGCCACCGCAGAGAATCTGAGCAGACCTCATGGCACATCCTCTCTGCTTCAGCTAAATTGAGGTTAACTTGCCCCTTTCCCAACTTTTTTACCTTAGATTCTGAAAAAAACCTTAGTTCTAAAAAAAATGCAATAAAGGGAACATTTGGAAATAAAGGGAACACGGACACTGGATGCATAATTATTTAAACACTAGATTAATTGCACAGTTTTGTGTTACAATGCATCACAAAATCAAAACATTTTTTACCTTTGGATCTCAGCTTGGCAATATTGATATATCAGTTTTTTCAGGGTGCAAAGCAGTAAGAATAGATTCTCACCAAGTCCAGGCATTTTCTCTGTCTTTTCTTTACTTCATGCTCGAGACTTTCACATTCTTTTCTCTTCTTGCTCAGCTCACTTTCCTATAAGCATTTGTCAGCATCAGTCCAGCAGCACAACATTAAGCCTCTATCAGCCCTTTCTTACAGGTAAACTGAAGCCCCAAGTATAAAGCCTGCCTGGTATGATTTGCTGTCAAAAAGCTTGGGTGAAATATCTAAATGTGAAAGACAATCCCGAAATGCATGGAAGTTACACCAGTCTGATTTGTCATATTGATCCTAGGTTACAATGAGGGACATTGCAAAGCTTAAATTACTTTAATTACTCTAAATGCGGCTTAAACAGGCCAACAAAGAGGCAAAATCTGCTTATTTGAACCAGGTTACAGGAACAGAAAATAATTAAATGCAATCGAAATAACTGGGAGTACAACACCTGATTAAATATGCCTTACAATCAGATTGTGATAGCATGCTTTGTTTCTTCTGAACATCTACAGCATACCACGCACACAGAAAGATGGAAGCTAATGTGTCGAAGCCACTTTCCTTTCTTTATTGACATCTTCACAACTACATCACTTCCTTTGTAGGTGTACATAGTGTGTGCAATTTCATTCCGAAAAACTGTGCTACACTAAGGTGTAGTTAGGAAGTGTATTAACAATACGAATACATAACAGATTATTTCATTTTGAATTGCAAAAATCTGTTACGGAGATTTTATCCGCTTAATGTCACAGAAATGCCTGGAGATAGCGCTGTCCCACCAGCCATTCCTCCATACAGGTGTGAGAGCATATAAAACCAGCAGCTGAGCTGTGACTGAGCTGAGCACGGTGGTTCGGCTCAGACAGCTAGGCAGCCTCACCAGCTCCTGCAGCCTATGGTCCTCAGGTGGGGAAGAGAGGGCCTCGGGTGTCACACTGGGCCTCTGCTCCTTGAGACCACTGGTATCTTCCGGAGGTCGAGGGCCTTCATCAGTGACTGGCGATGGGTTCTCAGACTGGGCCTGAAAGGGGGAGCTTTTCATCACAATGGGCTCCGAACGTACCAGATTCTGCGTCGCTGTGTTTAGGATGTAATTTCATCATCTATACTAAAACATTTAGTAAGTGTTTACGAAATAAATGGCTTAGTAAGCTAAATGTATAAAAAAAAACAAATAAGCTTAGCTATGAAACACGATTCTTTACTTAGTTGTTTTACTGACCACATACTTTATTAGCACTACTGTACATAACAGCTAATTCAACTGTAGGCTCCCTGCTTTGCATATCAGCAGATTCGTCAAATATAAATGAATACCTCAGTTCTGGTTTGTAGAAGACTCAGTTGGTTTGCTTGTACATTTTAAAACTCCTTTATCATAGAGGAAGCTTTCATGGCCAAGAAGCACACTCCATGGCTTTCTCATTTGCAACCAGTCTGAAACACAACAGTTTGCACAACAAGGCCCATTCCACAATCTTCTGCTGGCTCTGTGTTTTGCTGGGGCAAGGATATGCAGTCTTGGGATGTGAAACTCCAGCACTCTCCACAGTGTTTTTCACAGTTTTTCTTACAAATGAGGACTAAGAGGAGCAGACAACTGTAGTGAAAACCATATGACAATAGACAACTATCACTGCTACAACTTAAAAGCCTTTGGAATCTGAACAACATCCAATTAGAGCTTCATCTAAAACAAACACATGCCAGAAGGAAAAGCCAGCGTCAGTTCGCTTGTTCTTCCAAAGAAATAGGGAATTGAACTCCGATATAACTGTGGTTCTAAAGTCTGGAATGCCTCAAAGATGATAATGTGCATTTTTGTTTTACTCAAGATGTCAAGCAGGGAAGTTATTAAATATCAAAGTTTGATATGCCACAGCCACTGCTTTGTTTAAAAAATATTTGAAATTCAGAGGGAAGGTATCTGGGCATTTTTCAAATACATTAAAAACAATTCAAATTCCTTTGCTTGTCATATTGCAATTGTGGATAAGAGCATACTGAAATAGGAAAGCATTCAGTCCATCAAGTTTGTTTACTTGTTAGTGGGTTATTCATCCAATCTAACAATCTGATTGAATTGTTTTTGAGGACATCTTCAACAACAATAACAGGGTGCTTCATTGTAGTTACCCATAACCCCTTGCAGACTAAGAGTGTCTCCTGTTTCAGCATTTCACAGAATAAACAGCAGATCCCTTCACTGCTTGGCTTCAAGTACTCCACTGATTGTCTTTACACCTTCCAGAATTCTTAATTCCTCACTTAAGTCCCCTCAATCTCCACTGTTCAAGACCAAACTGATACATTTGTCTTAACCTCCTGTGAGTACAGAGTTGTGAATGCCAGGTGTCTAAAATGTGAAAGCGCAGAGAAGACACAGCTGTGTCTATTAATATAGCCAAGCTGTCTAGTGCAGAAAGGGAAATCTATTTTAACGTGTCCTCTAATGCTTTCATAGGAACTTCCACCTCGTGCCTCTATCTCGTGACCCAGTAACAGGATAAAACACTTAATGCTACAAATGAGAATGACTGATTTAAATGCTACAGAGGTCACAAAGCTGCAGAAGAGAAAAGAGAAATCTCCCTCATTGCTATCCGGGATTTCATTTAAATGAGTAGTGATGACCTGTTTCAGAATCTGATACATGCACATACACTGATATCAGATACAGAGCTTGCATCTATAGTATTTTTGAGTTCATAGTCTATTCTAGGCAACTCAAAACAGGTATAACAACATTTTACACTAAACATACACATACTGAATAAGCCCTAATCTATATTCATATACAGTATATATTCTATATCTATATTCTAATTGATACATGTATTCTGATAATGTAAAAGATGTAGACATTATTAAGAGTTAATTAACAGCTGGTTCAAAAATAGGCCTACGGTTCAATAAGGAAATATGGGAGGAGAATAAAAGGCCTAGCCCAATGAAAAAAATGTTATGGTATTGTGTTAAAACGCAAAACCTGTTGTGTCCCTGGCTGACCTCCTTAAGCAAGACAGACTCCCCCAGTTCACAAGCAGGTACCTCAATGGCTTCATGCTATGTGCACTGCAGACTATGCAGGAGCAAGGCCTAGACAGTGCTAGTTAGGACTCTGCCAGTAATGGTATGTTGCATTTGTTGGTTAACACTTCTTTGGTTCAAACACACAACTTCAATAAAATAAATTGTACCATATGCACATTTCAGCATTCCCAAAGGAATGGCAAAATTGGTAACCTGATCACTTTTTAAACTTACTGAACTGGAATATCTGCATGGTGCCTAATGCAAATGAACGCGCTGATCCTGGAAACATTTAATATCAAGTGCAGTGCAGCACACACTTGTTATAAACAGTTGGCATGTCAAGTGCTGCCTTGTGCAGTTACAAAAAGTTCTTTATACTTCGTCTGCATACTGTACATCAGCGAATTGCTTTGTCTTTAAAGACTGCGAAACGTGCTCAGCACATGGAGTTTGGAACACTGGCTGCTCTTTGATTTTTGATTACTGCAAAGCAATCTAATTGTAATAAAACCATGTTAATGATCAAGTCATTGACAATCAGTAGGGAGTGCTAATGAACAGGAAGTAAGCTCATATAAAAAGCATGCAGGCTAAAATGGCACCATGGGCACAGTTACAGATGATCTTTCCACTAGGATTTTGCATGTCAACTGCAACTTTACAGTGCATTCGGATTCCTGAATGTTCCATTTTAACTAGCCTTTACAAGCTTTAATTTCTCACTAAGAAGATTTGCACACGCAGAATACACTTCTCTTAAAGGGATCCGACAGTGACGACAACAGCAACTCCACCACACAAACACAGAAGCCCACATGAAAATAAACACCTACCCCTTTTTCCTGTGATCTCTTTTAATTTGAAGGTTTTTCCCCCTCTGCCTCCAATTATCCCTTCTAGGAGAGCTAGAAAAGTCTTAGGTGCTGCTGATGTCTTACCTACCAGCCAAAACCTCCTCCTCGCTGCCACGGCAACAGAGAGAGGATTTACTGGGCCGTACCATTCTCCTGTCAGAGGGGATTAACATGCACACAACACGTCCCTTTTCTGTATGTTTTGGTTTAGAAAATTAGAGATGAACACGAAACACTAAGCAATACAACAAAAGCCACTTTTTGTTACGGGTGCCACACATTTTTCCGCAGAAGACTTCCACAAAAATTAGATGAATGCCGACAAAAAAAAAAGACAGCTTTCTTTCTTGAAGAAAAAAACACTCTGGTATGATCCTAAATCCATATTACGACTTATCAGGTATCATCATTGCTGGCAATTTGGATCACATCTTCTCACGAATATTTTTTGGCGGAGGGGTTGTGGTGTTGGGGATGGTGGGGTGGGGGGGGGAAGGCTGGTGTTTGAAATGCAGGGATCGCAAAAGAAAGGAATGTAAAGAGTGAGTTCTGGACTGCCTGTTGCTGCTGTGTGTGGGCCTTTTCCTCTCAGAGACAGGTACTGTTGAGTCCTGCTATGCTCATTTTCATGCTTGTCACTCCACACACTGGAGTGCCGTGCTCCTCCAGCACAGACGAGCTTCCTTGAAATCTGTTCACTGAGCTTCCTGCTGAGGTGCATAAGAAGTAATTGGTTCAGGTAAACCAGGCTATTGCAGCACAAGTGTAGACATATGAGAGAAAATCAGAAGGTAGACACTGTACAGAGTGTAAACCTATAGAGGGATGAATCCATACTGTGTATGCTCTTCATATTCACAAGGATTTAGGATATTAAGGTATTTTATTAATACAATTTCTTCAACAGATGGTTTGGATAATATGAATATTGGTGCATTTAAATGCTCACAGATGCATACGCATATATGCATGTGTGACCAACCAAACTTTGTAAAAACATTCTGAAAATGAGAAAGCTGATTTTAACAATTGATTACAAAGTCACGCTCCGATATAGACTGTTGATGCCCATGCAAGATGATTCCATGATTCCAGTGACTTGCACAACCCTATGGAATTTTGCAGAACACCTGTCAACACATAAAACATGGCCCATTTCCAGTACAGTGTATATGTTCAGAAACCCCAGCTTCTACAGTTCTCTCCTGTACACTGCAGATGTGTTGCAAACCAGCTGACAAGACAATTCACATACTGATCACATGCGTTTTGCTTAAAGCTCTACAAAAGACTACAAAACAGGGCTTTGACATTTTGCTCAGTCTAATGCTTCAGTGTTACTAGTTGAGCCCTAAAACCACTTACATAAAAACTTAGAAATACAGCATCACTAAGTCTTTCTCTTAGAAAAGTGCGGCTGGACTCTGAATCAGGGTGTAAAAGCTCAGTGCCTATTAATTACCTTCTCCTGGCCAGTCCCAGAAGCAGGCTCTTTCGCCGATGACACGGAGAGCTGTCTCTGTAATCGCAGCACTTCTTTTTGGGACTCACGCAGCAGTGTTTCAAACCCGCTGGTTGCCAGCAGGCCAGGAGACCCCTGCAGAATGCGAGAAAAATACTGTATTTTCTGTATGCGTGTTCTGACATACAGTACCAGCACTCCAAAACTGTGAAGCTGCCCACGCACAAAACCATCCCAGCACTGAGGAGAGGTTGTCTCACAGTCCCGTTTTACGTTTTGGAGCAGTGAAGACGCCTACCATCCCTGGCGTTTGTCTCCCTTCGTGTATTTTTTGCTCTCCTGCTCCTGATGATCTGCATCTGAAAGCTATTGCTCATTGACATCAGGGTTTATTGAAGCCTCCCTTCCAGCTCTGTTGCGTCATTAAAAGTGCCTTCCGCTCATGGTTAAAAATTAATGCACTTGTGCAATTAGTTGTCTGCGATCACAATGTGGTGCACATTAAAAACAAACCAGCAGGTTTGACAAAGATGAGCCATTATAATAAAGGCCTGTGGCACTCACAAGATCAGAAATCCATAATAGGTGTTGATCTTTACACAGGCCTGTGCATTTTTCACAACCTGTTTTTTTCCAAACTATTATTCCGCCTGCCAGCTTTAAGATGTCGATACAACCCGGCATAGAAAAACAGAATGAACAGAATTTTCCCATTGTCTTGCTTTAATCATTGCAATTAATCTCCCCATTACCACATTGTATATAATTTGGGGCTAAAGGAACAGGAAGAGGCTAATTCTATTATTTCTAAAAGTAGAAATAAAGAAAAGAAGACAGTTTCTGCTGTTGAGATCTCACCAGGTGTAGCCTAAAGCCAACAGTCAAATAGTGTTTTTTCTTCATTTTTACTTAGAGCATAGAATCAACCACTACTTGTTCCTTTGCAGCCCACTTGCTGACAGAACCCTCCACTTATCTGTAGATAACGAACACTGTAGACAGCTATTGATATTAAACCTTAATATCCCCCTGAATATCTATAGTATAAAAGCATTGCAAATATTTATTTAAAAAATCAGGTCAGTTATTTTGATATGCTAGTTTATTAATTGATTGTTAATCAAACTATTTGCAAATCTAGATATACTGTATCTCTTTGCCAACTGAACCTCAGCAGGAATACATATATTATTCATCAAAGGAAGATATTTATTATTACAGTAACCATATTAGTGGATTTTACATTTCTGGCACTGAAACCTGAGCAGAACAGGCAGTTACAATCATGGTACCTGAAAGAAAACTTAAGTAAGATGTGTTTTAGTTATTAGATTTCCTTAAATCTGATCACAATGTAAATATTAAGGTCTGCAAGGCAGGCAAGTCACTCATGAATAACATACTTGTTCCTGTACATTACAGCTGGCAGTTAACTTGAACTTGGCAGTTAACTATTTTACAATAGATCAGAATCTACAGAGTTGACAAAAACTCTTTTAGCCTCCCTTAAAATTTCTTGTGCGTCACATCCTACCAATTCTGATTTACAGTAGGCAACAAATCCTGGGACCAAGTCTGGTGCCAGATTTCATGATCGGAAGTACACACTTCCTTTGGGTTGAAAACCCATCTGAAATACATATCTCAATTACTGTATATACTGCGGTGTCGGATGCCATGGGCTCTTTCTCAGCTTTAACATTCCTTCTTACGACAGGTAAACATCAACAATGACCATCTTTGCAGAAAAGGTCTTTCAAATAGGGTAGAAATGCACAGCAGACACCTAATACAGTTTATCACAATCAGCTGAGTTTGCTCCTGTGTGTGATAACACACAGGAACCTTAGTACATTACCATGTGTCTCACCAAAAGCCTTTCTTTGGCAATATTCCCTTTAGATACAGACTGTTTCAAAAAGAAATGTATTTGGATTGTTCTCAGATGGTGTGGTTTTGGTCATTCTTTGATTAATATGATTTACATTCTATACAACAGCAACTCAAGACTAAGTCCAGACTAAACACTGTTACATTTGTCTCAGTTTCCACTTAGTACATGTCAGGAATGTCCACTGTCACCCCTACTGTTTGCTTTGTTAGAAACCTCTCGTTCAGACTACAAGTATGTGAGCTTTGCTCCCACTGTCATATTAGTGGGCTTCTCAGTTAAGGGTCTTGGGGACTTGTTTGTATTCTGTTACATGAGTCTCTCATCATCCACTGGAGAGAAAATTAATTAAACCCATTAGGCTTTAGAATGGTCTATTTTCTGCCTCTGAAGATGAGAACATTCTCTCCTTGAACGTGCCCTATCAGTGCAAATGTATTGGACAAATGAAGAAAAAGTAATCTGCTTTCTTGCCTTTACACTAAAATTTCCCAAACTCCTACTAATCTGGAATCTGAATCTGGGGAAAAAAGAAAAATAGCCTGGAATACATGGTTCCAAAGTGGTAAACACAAAAGTCCTATGTACATACCTGTAAATGAGTAGGACAATGACAATGTTAAAAAAAGCTGGCTTTAATTGACATTTTGAAATGTGTGTTCTGGACTTTAAGTTGTTTCTAAAACACGTGGTTCTGAATTAGCAGGTAAGAAGATTATTGCACCGCACATACAGTGTAATGGACCTCTAGAGGACATAGCAGTTAAACCTGCTGCCTCCCAGTTCTAAGCTTTTAGCTTGATGGCAGACAGGGACACCTTCTGTGTGGAGGCAGGGTGGTGTTCTTCAGTTTTCCCAACAGGAGCTCCAGTTTCTGAACACCTTCTCTAAATTGTGTGTGTGTGGGGACGGACTGCTGTCCCATCCAGGCTGCCTAGTGCCCTGTGCTTCTGTGGTAGGCTATTGGGAATAAGTGACCTTTTGATGATGGATAAGTGGATTAGTACAACTAACTGAGGAACCCATGATCTTTGTTAGAATTTTCTTCAATTTCCTCAGACATTTTAATGGACCACTGTTTAGGTATGTGGAACCTAAGAACCTCTACAGACCTCTAGAGGATCAGAGCTGTATTGTAATGTAAAAAAAAACAAGCCACAAACACAGAAAACACTAGAACACTATTGACAGAATCACACTTCTGTGCCACCTAGTGGAGACAGAGTATGTATAACCTTGCAGTTTTTAATATCACTCTGGAATAGAAACTGCAGACATCTCTGTAGTCAGCAGAAGACACCTTCCTATAACAGTAGATCCAGTTTTTAAATATCAAATGCGCACAATTCATCATTGTAAGTAAGGCACCTAACTGTATTATATTTATTCTGTAGATATTAAAGGTGTATTACCGATGACTAATTAAGCAATAAAACGGAATACAAATGAGTAACATCTTTAAATGAGTACTTTTGTCCAATCCCTGTTCTCAAACAGGGATAATGAATATATTATAGAATTGCTGAAAGTGAAATTTTTGGTTAAAAGTGCCTAACTGTTGCAAAGTCTGCTTATTTATCTAGGAATAAAATTAATGGACATTTGCAGAAAATGATCAAATAGAAAAGTAACCCTTTGAAAATGAATATCTTTAATCTATAAAGAAACTCAAACCACACTAAATAAAAAGTTTCTAAAAGTTATTGAAAACAGAACTTCAAGGGAATTGGCCCAGTGATGCAGTTTCCGGAACACCAGAAATGCTGCAGGTGAGAGGTCTCCTGGACATTGAGTTCACCTCGTGCAGGCACAGACGTTCTGCTTGTACTGGGAATTAAACCCCCTGGAGTCCAAAATCCCCTAGAACCCAGCTCCCTCAAAAATGTAATTGATAATTGCAAGCAGCAAGCCAAACATCAACTGCACGCTTCTGAAAAGTAGAAAGAAAAGGGTGGGCCTAACAACAACCCAAGCAAGCAAGAGACCATACAAACTTCACACAGATAGTTGAGCCCGGCTACTCAGAACCCCGGAGCTCAGAGACAGTAGACTCTCCATTTACAGTAGCAACAGGCTCTTGAAAAAGGGACAATAATTGTAAATGTGATGCTAACACAACCATCATTGGATTAGTCTTACATTTACTGGACGATTTTACTTGCAATCATGTAACAAAGGATTCTGGCATAAATCCATTTTCTCAAAGCCACACAAGGGCTAAGGACATCAATGTAATTCAGCATAAAAGGAACAAGTGCATTTTTTATGCAAGAGTTAAGAATTTCGTTTGGAGATAGTCAGGTTTTTTTGGGTCACACTGTGGTGCGATGCGGCAGGCTGAAAGCAAAAATCAGGCTTTGAACACTCTGAACACTGACAGGGGAAATATCTCGTTTCCAAAAATGTTTGGAAACATCTTGGTCATTAAATCCTCTGGGAACAATTTTCTGTTCTTTTAATACCAACACTGACGAAGATCAAACAAAATCCCGGCTAAGCATTAAAGAAACAAATGCTGATGGAAGACAAAGCCTCGTTTTCCTTTTCTTGGCATCATATGAGCGGTTATGAATTTAATGCTGCAATGTCAGAGGCGAACACCAGGGGGCAAGCTAGGCTAGTCAGTAACTGGGGGCATCACCAGGAACATGCAGTACTTTTGTTTTGCGCCTTGTTCTCACATGGACACATACCCAACCCATCAAAGTAGCCACGGTCTAAATCAGTGAGTAGTGTACTTTGAGATCAACTGAAACAACTATTATAAACTATACGAATTATACACATGGTCAGGCTGCCGAACGTAACCTCTAACATCTCTTGTCCTTTACCGTGTTCCAGCCCAGGTTTATGTTTTGCTACAGACAACCAGAGATTCATCAAGAAGGACAGCCATTTTCTCTCTGACACAGAATCTCAGCTCAGCTGGTTTAAACTGGTCACTAATTCATATTATTCATCACTGCTGCCGCACTGCTCTACGTGTTCGACTGGAGCCCATGGCGTGGGCTCCTGGGTTTGATTCTGCCCTAGGGCCCTGTCTATGAGGAGTCTGTATATTCACATGGCTTTTTACCAGATGCTTTGGTTTCCTCCCAGCTTCCAGAAACACGCTGTCTCAGTTAATTGATGTGCATGCACTAGCTCCCAGGATTGGACCAGTGCCCGTTTCCAGGGTGCTTCTGCTTTGTGCCCATTATCTGCCAGGTTAGCCTCCAGCTCACTGCAATTATTGAAAAGGAAAGGGTGGATAAATCTGGAAAAAAAAAAACCCGGCAATGTTCACTCACTGTACTGGAGCCACCTTTTTCCAGCTGAAGCCTAAGACTCCCCCCCAGATCTAAACTCGGCGGAAACCTTTCCCTATATCCAAGTGCAAGCCCGCATCGGAGGACAGGACAAGTCCACCCCCGGCAGCAACATGAGCGGATGAACAGGCGGACAGAAGGAGGCAGCTACCGTACCTTCCCCTGGCCGAGCCGAGCCTGCAGCGCTCTGCACTCCTGCTGCAGCGCCGCGATCTCCTTGTCCTTGGAGAGGAGGGTGTCTGCGTGCTGCGCCAGGTCCCGGGCACGCTGCCGGGCAAAGGCCCTCTTGTACTGCTCCACTCCTCCCCCCCTCACCAGCGCCGGGGCGTTCACCTGCAGCCAGGAGCAGAGCTCGTGGGTTAGCAGTGCAGGCTCTGCCGTAGAAAGACATTTGAGCCAGAGACACTGGACTGGGGTTTCAGATTCAAAGGTGAAAACGCATTTTGTGAAGTAATGTCTGGCATGGATTTAGGAACCCCGAATTTTACACCACAATTACAACACAAATGCACTGAAATACTCACCCTCTTTCACTCTCTCAAGATGCACTGTAAACTGTGTTTCAATATGTTGATTAGAAAATTGTTTTTTTATCATTAGAAATTATAATAGTAAATCTGCGAGCTGCAACATGCACAGTTAGTAAGCTCTACTTACTAAGATCTGACAGTGACTTATTTGGGTCAACCTACAGTACATCATTATTTTCATCGTTTGCTTTAGAGTCCAAGAACAACTGGTAAATTAAAATTAGAAATTCTCGCTATTCATAGCTTCTTCCTGTCAACAGTCCCACATGGCTACAAAGCACATCAGCAAACATGAATTAAGACACTGGGGGAAAAAAAACAGCCAGTCACACTGGAAATATTTTTATTTCTGACAACTGTCTTGATGAATAGAGCTTTCACACAAACGGGCGTCTGGGAGGCTGATAGGGTTAATGCCCTGCATGGTGTCACCGGCACACTCTTCTCTTGTCGTGAAAGGAGTGGTGTATTTATAGGCCTCAGCTGATCCACCGTGTTTGCAGGCAGCTGCTGCCGTCTGCCTAGACTGCTCCTGCTCGGCAAGCACCCTCTCGTCCCCACGCGCAGCAGAACATTAACCTTGACAGAGTTCCTGCCTGGGCTGAGGCCTTTCACATCACAATGGGAGTTGTCACAGGCCGACTGTCGAACAGGACCAGTCCAGTCATTGATTTTTACTGCTGTTCAATTTGCCCATTAGAGGCTTCTATTGAGGAAGCAAAAAGCAAACAGAAGGAACTACGACTGGGGGTCTGTTAGAATTAGAATGTAGGCGCTGTCATTGTGTTTCCTGATTAAACGCCTCTGCAAGTTAAGGTTAGCCCTATAATTTCATCCATCCATTTTCTAACCACTATCCGGTTGCAGGTGAGCTGGTGCCTATCCCAGCAAGCAACAGGCAGAAGGCAGGATACACTGTGCATGGGAGGGCAAGTAAAAAAATGTATTAACTCACTTGAGGCACACGGTCTCAGAAAGGGTTAAACTTGAATAGGGCAGAACGTATAAGTGAATAAGGATTTAATACTTCAAGATTTTAACATCGTGTAGAAACTATGCAGGGCTTGCGTACCACTTTGAGGTTGGCCTCCTGCAGCTTGCGAGCCCTCTCCTCCAGCCGCTTGGCGATGACGGCCAGCTCCGCGTTCTTCCTCTTCAGACGCTTCACCTTCTCTTCCGTTTCCGGGGAGCTGCTTTTGCGCTGAAGGAGGAATGGCAGTTAGCGCCGATGACGACGAGCTAACCCAGCCCTTCCCTCGGGGCAATGTGCGCTTGCTTGCTACTTTTCTTCTAACTAATCAGAAAGGGGCCAGAAGCAGTCTGAACCGCTAGCAAAAGATGGAGAGCTGATACTTTTACCCATGCAGTGTCATCATCACTGAAAGAAAATACCAAGGAAGTTCTTAATTTAATGTCCCTGATTCTGCTCTCCTGGCCCCTGGTTCTGATATTCTGATGTCTGGGCTAAAGTCCACTGGGCTTGCACAACCTGGCCCACCCAAAGCTCTGCCTTAAGTATATTACTACAGAGGCGATCTCAGTTCTCAGTTCACCTGATCTACTACTGTATGTAGTAGGGGCTGTGCAGAATGGGCCTTGTGCAACCTAGATGAATGCTGCACTAGAGTCGTGGATAAAGTAAGTGATACATAACTGCAATTCATTTTATTGCCCATCTCTCCAATAAGTTGACCTCCCCCAATGTCTGATGCACTTTGTTGTTTGTCCTCTCCCTTATGCAAGTTTTGGGGAAAAAAAGTGTTAAAAGGGTTTGTTACTGATTTGCACCCTACGAGCTTTCATTTGTTTTAATGGTGTCGCCTCACAGACTCACCAATAGGCTGTTTTCTTCCCGTAGTTTTGCACAGGTTTTCTCCAGCTCATCCAGCGCGCGGAGCAACTCCGAGTTCTGACGTACGAGATACCCATAATCTGTCCCATTCTGAAACACACAAAACGCCAGTGCAACACGCTGTTAGTTACTGAAAGGAGCAAGCTACACAGGTACAAACTGTCATTTCATGCAGCACTATGAGGACAAGCTAGAAATTAAGACAGGTGACCTTCATGCTGCATTTGATGTGCCCATTTGCTTCTGCTGATAATCTGCAGGACATGACACATGGGAGCTGTACCAGAAGAACACAGCAATGTTCTTGCTGAATCCATCAAGTTCAAGTTTTTCGATATATTGAAAGAAAGTGGCCTCACACCACTATATTCAGATCGTCAGTCTTCATTTAGCAATGCTAAAGCCTTCATGTTCAGCTTTAATCAACCCCCTTGGTTTGCAAAAGCTAGTTTAATGTGTAGCTGTAATGCAGGAAACCAAAAGTGTGCTTTGAGTACAGGCTAAACCCACCAGTACTACCACCTTGTAGCCTGATCATCAGACTTCAACAGGAAGGCTGGCCCTGGTCAGTACTCGGAAGGAAGACATCTAAGGAAAACCAGGTTGCTGTTGTACTTTGGCCAAGAGAAGGAGTTCTTCCCTTGGGAAGAGATTTTCTGAACCAATGTTCCTGACTGGTGACAGGAGAGGCTGTGATTTGAACATGAAGTCCTGATTACTGAGCGATGAAAGATACAATTGCACAGTTCCACTGTAGCTTCCCACCCTAATTCAACTGGTGATGCAGTTTCTCATTTCTTCACACAACATGCTGTGTAGTGGGGCTGCTGGCACTTAATGGCTGACGCAGGTCATCCAATGGTAAATGAAATGGGTCTCCTTCTATATGTGAAGCGATTTTGGTTTCCCTGCAATTACAAATGCACGCAGTTCTAAACAACTATCCATTGGCTGTAAAACAAGAACAAACAAAGAGGCAAAAGAGACATCACAGCCAGACACCACAGCTAGTGAAGACTAGTCAAGAATCAGACTTCAGTCACTCTCTGTTCTTGGCTCTTTAAAAAAAAAAAAACTTTTTTGATTTTCTTTTTCAATAAAAGCCCCTGTGGTTGCCCTGACAGCAGACAAAATAATATATTTCTCACATCAGTGTATTTCCCCCCTTCTAACAATCCCTTGGTTTGGAAAACAAGCTTGTTAGTTCTGATCTAACAATCAAGCCTGCTGGACGTCCTATCAGCCAGCTCTTTTGATTCCTTGTACTTCAGCTGTTTGAAGTCCTGGTGCTCAACAGGAGGTTAATGCTGCCAGCCCCACAGCTCGCCTGCTCTCTGCCATTCTGTGGAAGCAGGGGGTTGGATTTGTCACTTATTTTTTTAAAAAAATAGGGCAAAGTTCCTGTTGAGAGAAATGCAAGACTCTCTCTTTGCACACCATTTGACGAAATGCATATTAATTTGCAGAAGCTATCTGTTACCCATTGGAGGCCTGGTTCCATATACTGTATGATCTGGCTCTGGTAGTGCTCCAGGAAAGACACCAACACTCAGTGTGATAGGGATTGTCACAGAGACACCACTCCCCCCGGTTTTCGAACCCTTGAAATCCTCTGAGTTTGGGACCAGGCACACAGTGATTGTTACCATTTATCATGCACCTGGAGGCCTGTTGTACAGGGTCCTGAGTCAACTTGAAATAAGAACCAGACATGGACACAGTAGGAAGGTACTGAGTGTAACAGGACTGTTACATCAGACACAAAGTACACAAAGCCTGCTAATGTAGGCATCCTTGTCAATTCATCTCATTAAAAAGCATAACACCATCTCACCATGAAGGAATGACCAGTACGTATACGACAAGGAAATCTTCCTTGAGGAAGGTTGTTAAGTTTTCTGAATTCAAGACTGCCCATTTGGTGGTGGGGGGTATATTCAATGATCTTGTTCTAATGCTTGTCAAACAATAAAAAAAGGTCAAAATATTGGAAATGGAATAGCCCCATCAGCTCTGGGCCACTGCTATGTAATCAAAGCACTGAACCATTAATCAGGCTATAATTAAGTATTCATCAATGTAGCCAATGCAAATGCACATTAGAGCTCTCCTCTCCCAAGGGAGGATTAAAGCATAAACGTTTTTGCAGACCAGTAACCGTTTTGTTGAGTGTTCAAAAGGGAGACTGAGATGCCTAATAAACCAGACATACAGCATTTATAATTTATAGGAAAACCTAAATTAAATGTTGCATCAGTGAATACAAGTACAGTTTATTTTTTCTGTAATGAACCAAAACTATGCAACCTTTCACATTTGCAGCTGAAACTAATATTAATGATTGCAGATCTAAATGGAAAAATTCAGACACAATTACACTCACATAGGCACTTCATAATTGACAAGACTACACAGACTGCACAGCACACAAGTGGAAAGTTTAAATTACTATTTAAGTAAAGGCATGCGACACGGGTACCATTTTGATATAGAGCTCTGCTATATTGATATAGAGAGTATTCCTGCAGTTTAATAATTAAATCCAAGTCCTTTTGATTTTTTTAAAAAATAATTCCTTCCTGAAACCTGAACATACACCTGACATACGAACAAAACCATTTCAGTTCAGAATAAATCCTTCATGAGCAACCTGGAAGACACATGGTATATTCAGCTTTGAACTAAATGCTAGCTTTTGTTTTAGCCTGAGAATCACGAAACAATGCCTGCCAGCTCTGTAGGTCAGTAAGATCACAACCTATCTGCAGAAAAAATCGGTTTCATTCATCATAGACTGAGAAAAGCTACTTGGATTATCTGTGATTCTGCTCTACCACCAGGGTCGGTAAAATGAAGAATGGAACATGGTTACTAGAAAGAAATGACTTCATGGAAGCACCTCATTGCTGTGAGTCTTGATTTTACAGAATGGAAGCAGTCACAGCAGGCAAGCTCATTCCAATGAAAGTGACTTGTGGGAATCTAACCACTTGTTCCTAACTTGGAAATCAAAATAAAAAACATTTGGATTTCAGTTGAATGCTTACTTATCCTTATACCATACGGTGAAAATATCCAGTAGAGTCTTTAAATCCCAGTGTTGTCTCTTGAATCAGCACCACACTTCATTGGGGGCCTTTTAGGCTGACTTTACAAAAAGTTAATTCATATCAATGCTGCTGACAATAAAAAGCAAACCACAGGGACACAGCATTCGTTTTTTCACATTTTTTCCCTTTAAAGACTTCAATGGCAGGAAATATTTTTTTTGCACAACAGCTAAAAGAGGTCACCAGAGGCCACTGGATACCATTAAGTTCTTTTATTACTTTTCCTTCAATACTGGTCCCCTGAAAGCCCCATTTTCTGTAAATAATGATGCTATTTGCCATTACTCACCTAACTGGTTGCTTCATGTACTCACATACAAGTACAAGGCTCATGCTTAAAGCACAACCATCCACATTTTCAGTGAAGCGGCAAGATTACTCCCATTTTCTTTACATTGTTTCCATTCGAGATGATGGAGGAGTGGCTGTGAAGCAGATTCTCCAAGTATAACACATGGCTTCAAATACAATACAGTAAATTTACTTTCTGGTAGCTAATTCTTTTATTGTGAAAGGACTTTTTCAACTGATCATCATATCACCATAAGAATAACATAAGAACATAAAACTTTTACAAATTAGAATATCATTTGGCCCATCTAGCTTGTTTGGTAATTAGTAGCTACTAGACACAAAGATTTCATATAGTTGTTTCTTCAAAGAAAGCCTTAACAACATGGCTAGGTTGCTTGTTCCACACTCCCACAAACCTTGTCAAATTAACCTTGTGTAAAATCTTCCTCCTGTTCCGAGTTTTAAACGCACTTCCAAATAGTTTCCACATATGTTCTCCAGTTTGAGTTTCACTTTTCATTCTTGTGTTTATACGGTATCTATAAGTGGGCATCACAAACATTTTAAACACAGTAATGCAATATTGAAACAGTTTTCCATCAATAGCTCATTTGGTATATATTATTACATTTTAAATAATGAGCAGACTATTCTGTTGATTGATTGTTGAGCAGCAGTGTAAAACTACTCAGCTGAAGTCAAGAGATGACATAAAACAACCAGGTTCTTGTTTGGGATTAGAACTGAGTTACAGTCGCCAAAATAAGATGACAATGTGCATGCGTAGTCATTCACAAGATATGGTATTCATTCATGTTAACGAAATAACCATGACCCGCTTAGGGAATGAAGAAGTGTCTGTGGTATGATTTTTTCCAGGAAACTGGACTTGTGACCATGTCCTGGAAGGCAGAGGGTCACCACAGCAGTCGAGGACTATCACATTTATCTGATTAAACTGTGCAGACTTTTGCAGATGGTGGTGGCTACAGATTGAGAACATCAAGGAAGAAAGTCTGCATATCAGCAGAGTGACTGCAGCTCAGCGGCTGCATGCTCAGAGGCTGCTCTTGGGCGGTGCTGCCAACCTCGATGGGCCAGAGAACATCTGAAGCGATGGCCAAGAAAGCAGCGACACTTGATAGACCTGAGAGAACTTGATGAGAGTGATACTGGTGCAGACTGAGGTGACCTTGCCATTCATCAATCCACTGACACAGACCTTGAGCCAAGCTTTTCCATTCCTCCAAGCCAATCTGCACATTTTGGTTTTCAGGTTCATTTCAAGGCCACGGTGCAAGGATTTCACTGGCACAACCTCAGGAAAAGAATATTTAGGTTTTGGTCTGGTCAGCTGTTTTTCTTTCTGCCAACAAAAGACCATGATTGGGCAAATGTTTCTAACTTTGTGCAAGTGAACGAAAAGTAAGGCAGAACATCTCAGGTTTTTGTGTTCGTGCTCCTAGAGTTGTATTAATGTTTAGGGAGGCCATGCCAAGTACTAATGTAAAGTTTGATACATACCTTTAAAATGTTTAATTCCATTTCTTCATTGCATCAGTATGGTTACACTCACTTAGCATGAGCTTTCACATGTAAACAATGGTGCACTATCAACATTATGATATCTTATTCTTCAGTAAGAAGCTGCAGAGTGATCTGTCTCATTTAACAAGGGATAGAAGTTCTTTCACAAGTGCATACAACAAAACAACATTTTCACACAAGGGATGTCAGTCAAAAGCATGTATTCCGCTACCTGATTTGTACCTCCTGTGCAATCTCTCGATTCATTTAAAAACTGGAGACTTTACTAACACGTTGCTCGACTGCTCTACCCAAGAGGATTTCTCTTGTGAACTCTAAGGCTGAACTTTGACTATGAAGAGCTTATGATCACACTAATGAGATACCCGTCACTGCTATAGAAACCAGCCGACGAGGATCTGACAGACTGGGAATGCAGATGTAGCACAACTTCAGAGGAAAAAATGTGCATGAAACTATTAAACAGTGGGAATAAAGGAATCAAATTCAAGAGCAGATACACATCAGATGCAGAAAACCTGCATCTGAAGATCTGTGTAGACGCGGTAAGATGAAACATTGGCTACCATGGTTGGGGCACTCATCATTTACACAGCATTTTTCAAAGGCCTTGAACCCAGCATGTTCTGTTTTCACAGATCTCCGAGATCTTGCCTAAGAGTACAAGCGGGAACTCTTCTGACAAGCAATTCTTTTTTTTTTTGGTGTGAATGAATGTGAATAGTAGTGCCTTATTCGTGTCTGAAATCTCTTCAAGCCGCCAATAACTTGACCTTCTCTCTGCTGTGCCAGAGTCCTGATGGCTTTAAAAATTTAATTTTCAGGGGGACTATCAATCCCCGACACTGTAAAAAGTACTGAAGCACCGTAACAGCAACAGCTGGGTGCAGATCCATCCGTAAGAACGCCGTTCTTTCTGCTTAGGGAGACTGTATTGAAGGCAGCCAGAGACCAAGGGGTGAAGTGTCAGACCCCTTTGGAGTTCTCTTCAAACTGACACTGATATTAAATGAAATGAAAGGAATCCCAGAACGCCAACTCTGTCAATCTCACTGAAAGGCCACAGCATAATAAGCTCCTAGAGCAAACAGACTAGAGCTGAAAGGTGAAACATAAAAACCTACAGTGTCCTTGAAGTGTTTCCTTCCATTTGTTGTAATACTGCTGGTATTTAGTGCTCCCTGATAACCAAATAAGACAGGCTAGGCACAAACCAGTTTCTCCATCTTGGTAAATCTTTACTGGACCCAGCTCACGTAGTGCTTTTGTTTCTCCATTGTATTAAATCATTTGAAGTCGTGGTTCAAGCAATCCATCTGAAACACAGCCTTGGGGGGGGGGGGAGTCTTATTTCAATTCCTGTGTTTCCCTATTCAGAAACACATTTCTGCATTTTTAAACACTTCTGCACAGACTTCTGTCAGGGACAATATCCTGGTCCTCTGAAAGAGAGCTGCTGGCAGATACACTCCCAGGCCAAATTTATGGACGTATTTTATTTTACTTCATTTGCAAGGTAATAATGAGACAAGATCCCTCAATGGATCTAGAAGAGAGATGTTTTTCTTTGCATGCAGATGAGCTTATGTTCATTTTAGGAATGTCACTGGCACAGCCAGGGACCTGGCTCCTCACTGTGAATGAAACAAGCCTATAATTACAGTCGAAGCAAAGAGGTAATTGATGCACACTCACGTCTCCACCAACTATGCACCTTAACACATTTCATCTTCATGTTCGGGAACATAAAGATACATACAGACCAAAAAATTAACCATTGATCTCACCACAGTGAATAATGTTGTACTGCATTAAAGCCATTTGCAAGCAATTCCTATTTCCTGTGTTTACTTCAGTGATGGGTCTTTAACCCTGAATTGTTCAGCAGACCATATTAAATCAGAATAATAATATGGTTTTAATTTCAAGTGGGAAAAATGCGTCATTCAATTTTTTAAGGTCCTGTATCATATGTTTAAATACATTTGTCTTTTGAAGTGTTTTAATTTATAATGTAAGTTTTCCTTGAATTATTAATAGGAGGGAATTTTTTGTTGTAAAACATTCACACAAAAACCTAGGACCAAACCAAAGTCTGAAACAATCCAGCACTAAGGCAGTACAGCACAAATGTATAATTTTGAAGCTTTACTCTTCCCAGTACTGCTTATATATCTGCTATTAAATTTCAGTTAAAAAGGTGTTTTAATATTTAACTTGCTTAAGGTGTCCATCAATCTGTTATTTCTAAACCAATTTTCCATTAACAATACTCAACATTGCATATCGCTCTGCATGGAAGAAGTATTTTTATATATAGACAACACTTCCAAACCCTTGCCTTATCTGATGGCTGTTGAGTTTGGTATCTCTGTATCAGGCTACAGAGAGCTTGGTGTTGAAATTTACTCTTTTTCAATTATAAATTGTTTAGCAGTATACAACTATAATAAGTAGTTTCTGACATGAACAGAGTCCCCTTTCACTTAATGTACGTAGGTTATCAGGATGGTTGTATCCTAGAATATCTAAATGCACATGAAGAGAGAAGTGATGGTGTGTTGAATTCTCCATTCTGCAGCATGAATGGTCTGCTAGAGCATTTCAGATTGACTGTAGGGAAACTCAGTGGGTGGTAAATGTACTGTTCTGTTCTCATTTTATTCATAATTTCAAAGTATTTAAATTAATCATGACTATTTTTTTTAAAAAATGTAACTATACCCTGATTAAGTAATAGCATTTTAGTAAGAAACACTTTTCTTACTCTGTTCTCTGCACAATATAGAATTATTTGGCAATGCAGCCTGCTGAAGCTGAATTCAGCTTTTTGCCAGCAGATCATATTGGATTTAGTAAAAGAAATTTGATTACTTCTGAAAGTAAAATACGCCAGTAAGGGAGAAGCCAGTTGACAGTGCTAGAAAATGATTTAGAGGACCCAAAAGGTTTTGTTAAAATTGAGTTTTTGCAAAGGCATTCGCTATATTCATTTAATGAATTCTTTGATAAGATCACTTTAGTGGCCATACACAATTTCTTGCATTAGGAATTTGTCTTTTTGCATACCCCAGCTTGCTCTCCATGAGACACACAGACAGGGAGAGAAGCTTGGGGTCAGAGCGCAGGGTCAGCCATTTATACGGCGCCCCTGGAGCAGTTGGGGTTAAGGGCCTTGCTCAGGGGCCCAACGGAGTAGGATTCCTCTGTCGGCCAGAGGATACGAACCCGCAACCTGCCAACCACAGGCGCAGATCCTTAGCCACAGAGCCACTGCACCGCCTGCAGAACCAAAGTAAAGTTTCATAGATTTGCAAGTCTTTGATTTCAAACCTCATGATGCAATGCATGATTTAGAAACAGACTGCTCTGCATACAGTTATTTAAGGCATTCTGCAGTTAAGAAGCAGGAATGAAGTCTGGTTAAATCAGTCCTTCCTTATCAGGGAAGCTTCAAGTCAAAGGGTGGGTTCATCACGGAAGTAAAAACATGTAAGCCAGACAAAACCAAAATAGTGCAAAAAAGCGATCATTTACTGAAAGTGCTCTTGTGAAAGAAAAAAAATATGTACAAAAGAAAAAATGTAACAAAATAGCAAACTGCAATGTCTTCCAGGAATTATTCTACTAGCAGTTTCAAAAACAGGCCTACAACTACCCAAGCTGTACAACAACACACAGACAAGGTTATACCACAAAGATCAAAAATAGTCTGCTACACAATGAGTGCCAGGATAGATTCCTTAAGCTCCACCCCAGCCTCCTCTTGCTAGACAGGAAATCCTCCATTTAAACCAGAGGTTAATCAGGGTCTATAACCTGACACAAAATGGTGGAACAGACAAGGACAACAGTGTACATCTACAAGAGGTAAGAAATACAAAGAACCAATACATAGATTAAATTAACAATATGCATTAACAACTACCATAACATAAATACAAAGATATATATAAAACAAGCAGTGGTGCGGTGGCTGAGAGTTCAGCAGACAAGAGACACGTGACAAGGGCATGCAGTGGCCCTTCGTATGCCCATTATCGAAAAACTGCAGTAACCCAGAGTCTATCCCAGAAGCACAGGGTGCAAAGAAAGACTACACCCTGGCTGGCTGCTGAGCACACACACATGGAGATAATGCGAGGAAACCTACTGACCCAGCCAGCGTGTCTTTGGAAGGCAGGTAAAGATACAACTGCCAATTGACAAGCTAAAATCACAGGTGTTGAAGCGGACACAAAACTACATAACCTACATCCTACTCCCAAGTCATTGCAGAAGCTTAAGATACATTTAAACTTTCTTTATGTTAAAAGTTAATTTTACAAGCATCAGAAATGCCCTTGAGCAAAGCCATTCATCACGAAACAAGGAATGAAAACATGCACAGAACGTTTGCTTGACAGTACCTGGAAATACGACACATGAAATGTCAGTGAAATTTAGGTCAATAGTGCTCGTTCTTTCCACATGCTGTTACTTCACCTACAGGGAGAAACAGGGAAAGAAGGACACTGTCATTGTGCTTGCTGTACTCCAAACCTTCTCCAGATCTGCCCACTAGTCTTCTGCAGTACAAAGGTGAAGGTGCGATGGCTTTATCTAAAGGCTCAGCATGCTGAATGTCATTGACCGATGCGGATAATTTTCATACCCATGTCTGAAATCCCAGCAGGCCATACACTCAGCTTTGCACTTGTAAACTGAACCTTCAATGCACATGGCCAAACCGTACCTCAATCCATCCTGATGCGCTCATTTCTGCCATCACCACACTCCGACATCCAAGAAGAAAATGAATTTCAAACGAATAAGCAAAACGACACGCAAGATTTTTAATAAGGCAAATGACTCCCTCAAGAATACAAAATGTCCTGCAGCTTTATTGTACAATTCTATTTATATCTTAGCTGACTTTAAAAGGGGGAGGGGAGTGTGTGTGTGTGATCATAAGTAGTCAAGATGCCACTTACACTGTACTTAAACAAGCAAACCCGCTGATTATCAGGCGGGAGGCTGGCAATGTGGAACAATTGCACTTTAGTTGCAATTCATTTGTAGTCACAGAAGATTTGCTATTTAAAGATCTCTTCTATAGAAATGTTATTAATCTAAAAATGCTTTATTTCTAAACAGGAATGGAGCAACATATCATTTAATAGGACACCAATGGGAAAGCACGCACTTTTACAGAAAGTTACACAACTACAGTATAAATAAATTGGTTAAGCCTCTCTTGTAACAAAAATGCTCGAGAAGATGATTTTGGTTCATATTGTCTCAAACTTGTAATCTCATTGCAGGTACAGTATAAGACAATACGATTCTTGGGTATGCAGGTAAATAAGTAGTGCTTGTTTTTTAAAATGATTTTTATTATCCTCAAAGGAGTGGGGCGTTCACTAATATAGCCTGACACTCACCAGTCGCCTCTGGTGTTGTACAGTCAACATGTCCGTGCTAACCCACTTTCAGGGTCAGGTAGGACACAAAAGCAAGCTGGCATGCAGGGAACCCGAGGTGATCACAGACTTTGGTGATGAGCGTAGATACAGTTTAAGGAGGAAATTGAAATCTGTACTTCAGTGTGCTCACGTTCAATTTCAATGACACGGCTTATAAAGGAGCACCAGGTCAGATATTGTGAAACTGCTGGCACTGGCTGTACGATCACCGACTCATGGAGCACCAGTGAATGTAGGGCTCCCAGTTTATGGAATTTCTTGTGTATTTTGGCAGATCAAAGACTCTGCTCCTTATCATTTGCTGAAGGGGTGACGTAACACTTAAGCACTGAGTGATCACGCCTCTTTCACAATTTTGCCAAGCATTTATCATGATTTCACAAAGGTC
This sequence comes from Atractosteus spatula, assembly GCF_055471065.1. NCBI lineage: Eukaryota > Metazoa > Chordata > Actinopteri > Semionotiformes > Lepisosteidae > Atractosteus > Atractosteus spatula. The sequence goes on along the minus strand of NC_142732.1, from coordinate 3,453,210 downwards.
TGTTTCACTTCAATGTGTGGCTGAATGGATAACAAAGACAGACTAGAAAAGCAACTAAATTCGAATGAAAGGGAAGCCAATGACATTGTGATTCCCAAAGCCTGAGCAATTACAAACATTTCAGACTCCTCCATGTGCACAACAAAGTCACGTTGCTCTGCTTAATAATTTATGGGTTATGTAGCGCAAATATTTCCCAAATGACACACAGGGCCTGAACTAATCAGACATTTTGTGGTTCAGCAGGACGAGGAAAGAATACATTTCACACCTACAAACTACTACTGCGGTGACAGAAATCGAGTTCCCATCTCTCCGCTCTCCAAATAACAGGTAAAATCCAAGCAGGAACACAAGGAACAATAGAACAAAAACTAAAATATTAATCTTTACCGTTTTGCCAATACAGATCAGGATTTCTCAGTCCTAACACGTACCCTTTGGACCGGATTATGTCAAAGAACTGCAGGCTGAATACTTAATATGCATTCCCTGTTGTTTGTGCAAGATCCCCAAGTCAGCATTTCAATGGAAGTGCTGGCTTGATACCTACAGGCTTCCCTCTGCCTGGGGAATGCACCTGAGAGCAGGGAAGCTGTGCCAGTGAATGGGATGTAAATCACAGAAGCACAAGTGCTGTTGCCATGTTCTATTCATTGGCCTCTATCTAGAACAGGGCTCAAGCCACAGCACAGATTTTCATGTGCGGTCAATAATCTGCATATTAGGACAGTTGCCGTTTTCATCGTTCAGTGAAACCATACCTTTAACCTTGCTTGTGGTCAAGACCGAATTACTATGTTTTGATCACTGCACCTATTAAAAAGAAATACAGTAAGTACTTACCCTCCCACCCACACAAACCATTCTCTTCTCTGGTCAACGGACTCAAAAAAGAAAAGACCTCAACCTTGATTTCTTTCACGGAGCTGTTGTGTTTGGAAGGAATATTGCATTTATTATGCAAACTCAAAATAATAGTCCCATTTGAAAATAGTTGTATGTACAGTATATAGAGGCAATTCATGTTCATACCGTTTTGCCAATGCTAATTATAGAAACAAATCTGCGGGCTATAATTAAAGTGATCAGCAGCACTTGTGGGACGATATACAGGTCAGAACACATGTAAAACATTTTTTTTTCCTTTCAAAGGCGGTCAGGAATAATGAAATGAACTATCAGGGTTTGGCATCCTTCCAAAGGATAGAAGAAATCCTCTCTGTGCAGAACCATCAATAGAAATAGACCCCTGAAGAGGCAATGTACATATTTATCCACAACAAAAGCAAGAACAGATCTATTTTTAGTCCGGGGTGGGGGGAGTTGCTAAACCTTGCCTCGATAGCGAATCTTCAGACCTATATGAACTACTGTATATACTTCCTTCCTGTTTTTGGTACACACATTGGAAAGGAGCTTTGAAAGTCTTGTGTTCAGTTCATAACGTACATCGCTCTTGTATTTACAACTGCTGTAAGGAGCTTCAGATCTTTGCACCAGAAATGGAATCAGACTTGCTTACGAGCAGCCATGTGGTTTAAGCATACGGATCACATCATTAAGCCATTATTTCAGAGCCGTTGTGAAGAGACCCTCGGCCCCTTTACACGCCTTGAACCTGATGTTAACCAGCGGATTTCGGATGAAATGTCAAAGGGAGCTCCCAGTTTAAAGCCTTCCTGCATTTTCAGCTTGAATAGATGAGGTTTCCTATGATGCCATTTGGACAACTGCTTTCTACAAGCTCTCAGAAGTAAAAGACATTCCCTCAGACACAATAAAGCTGTTTCCAGGGCAGGGCAGTTGTCAGGGTGGCAGTATAAGAGCCTACAGAAGGCTTCACAACCCACACTGCCCCCTGCACCCCACATCTTCCCTCTTCAGTGAGGACATCTTTCTCGCCCCAATCTCAGATGGTCAAAGCGTGTTGCTTGTTGTACTGGTCAGTGTTGCGGCAAGATCAATGAAACATTGTCAGAAGATTCTATGAGACAAACCATTTTCGACCGTTTTAGGGTTGAAACGGCAAAGACATGGTAGCAGAGCAAAGCTCCAATGGCAGCAAATAAGGCTGCTGCCCTGTGCTCTCCCATCCACAGTCTGGAGTGACAGACAGGACATGGACAACAAACCAGATGGCCGCATATCCGGACACTTACAGTAGCAGTGTGCAGAAAAGTAGAATAGCTCATTCAGCTCATTCCTAGCATCTGCAAATGCCTTATTCCATATAGATCTTGTGAAAATACAATTCTATCATTCATTTTGTCTTCTAAAGTATTATCAAATATTGCATTGGGCAGGTCAGAAATTAATGTATTTAATGTATAAATGCAAGAAATTCAAAACTGTTTTTGCTTATCAATGTTGAGCTACAGAATATCTATTGCTGGGTATAAGTAACAACTAAAGAAAAAAAAATATCTGCAAATTATCATTTTCAATCTTTTCTTTTTAATTTCTAAAACAGACATTCCAGCTCTACTTCAATAATTATATTTCAATCATTGAGGAACAGTACAGAAAAGACATTACCGAAGTGCTTTCAAAAGACACTGCTGTCTACCAAATGTATTCATTTGCATATGCCAATAGCAGGCATTCCTTTTAATGTCAGTGTTTTTTTAAGAAGTAGACAGCTGCAACTCAAAACATTTTCTAATTAAGCTGCGGCTGGTTTGCTCCTGGCAACAGAGAAGGAAGACTTCCCTTAGAAATGACAGCCATCCTCAGAAAGGGCTTTTCGGTTCTTAATTAGGAAAAACACCATCATAGACAAACTACAGACTGGAATAATTGCATTCCATTAAAAACACCAAACCACATTACCTGTCACTGGGCCAGTGAACCATGATTAAGAGAACAAACCTAATGGGCTTTTTGTACATGCCTCACAGATATGTAAAATTTAAGACCAACTTGAAAATAAAATCCAAAAGGCATTCTGTTCAAGCCTGACCATTTTTTTCCTATAATGCTTAATTTTGGCTTGGCAATACTGAAGCTCATACAAACACCACGTCTAGCCTAAAAGTAACAGCTCTTCAAGATCACCATTTTATTTGGCAGACTTGGGGAGCCCTGGGAAAAATTTAAATAAATGGATGAGATTAGGAATGCATAAATGACAAGACCACAGCACAAACTACACATTACGCGAAACCAAAACTTGGCATCCTGATCCAGCAAACTATAATTCACTATAAAATGTAGGACAGCAGTTTCTCTTTTTGCTGTCTATACCTCGTCTGAAGGTGATAATTCAGAGAACAGGAGCTTGAATATAATGGTTTAATCTACAAACAAAACATGTAATAGTTTCTCATCAGTTATGAAGTACTTTTATAATCTGATTTTTGTTTTTAACCTCACAAGCGAAGTATAAACTGATATCAGAATCCATGAAAAGTTACTGTAACTTTTCAGTGTGTCATGTCTTAAGAATGCAATGCGGGACAAGATGAAAACCACTTTAATTTTGATTTGATGCAAACTGAATAACAGCGAGCAGTCTTTGGTGGGAGGTTTGGTGAGAAAATGGTTTCTGCAGAGCTACAGATTTGGGCATTTTCCCTGAAGCTTAGTTTTTACGACATATAATTTCTAATTACAACAGAAAATATGACATTAACACCTTGCTATATGACATGTGCCAATTGTACGAAGAGATTTTTTTTTAATTTAATGTTTCAAAAGGGTAAACATTTTGACACTTGCCAGACAACTCGGATAGGAGACATCCCAGGAAGGCTAAGGCTGCTGCTGGAAAAGTTGTTAGTGGAACCAGCAGGGGGCACTCGCCCTACAGTCTGTGTGGGTCCTAATGTCCCAGTATAGTGACTTAAAATAGTGTACTTAAAACCAAGGTCCCGACTCTCTGTGGTCATTAAAAGATCCCAGGGTGTTTCTCAAAAAGAGTAGGGGTGTTACCCCCAGCCTATAACAGTCATGGCCTCCTAATAATCCCCATCTATGAATTGGCTTCATCACTCTGCTCTCCTCCCCACTGAGAGCTGGTGTGTGAGCGTACTGGCGCATCATCCAGGTGGGGGCTACACATTGGTGGTGATGGAGGGAAGTCTCCATTACTTGTAAAGCGCTTTGAGTGTAGGTCCAGAAAAGCACTATGTTAGTGTAAGAAATTATTTATTTCCATTTCTGAAGCAGTGTTGATGGACAGCAGCACAATGCTCGTCTGAAAATGTATGATAAATGAATAGTTGTAAGAGGGACACAGTTCCATTGAATAAAACGGGCCTACTAGCAGTATAACTGAGGTATTAACACCATTATGTGCCACGGAAGATAAAGAAGATAACATATAGTGAGCTGTCTGTGTTATCATTAAGGTTACTAGTTATATGGGAATTTAAATTGGCAAAAGCATTAGTCTCTGCAGATTCAATTGTAGGAATTTTCCCAGCATCTTCCTAAATTCTTCATTCCTTTTCCTTAGAATGGATCTGCATGACAATGACTGATTTCCCATGTGCTTGTATCGGTGTTTTTTATTCTCCCGAAATTCTAGATTATTGCTTTGACTTCTTTTTTGTCACTCATCCCACAGGTTCAAGATAAAAATCACTTTAATTTTGATATGCAAATTGAGTAACAGCGAGCAGTCTTTGGTGGGGAGGCTTGGTGAGGAAATTTTGTTTTGTTTGTGCAGAGCTACACATTTGGGGATTTTCCCTGAAGCTTCAAAGAGATTTTAATAAATGAATAAGCTTTCACTGGGTTTTTGGTTCCAGAAATTGGATTGTCAGTGCAGAAAATGAGATAAAACAGCATTTGTGATTTCTCTACGCATTGCTCCTGAAACTAAATCACTAGAAAAGGTGGTCATGCATTTTGTGAAGAGAACTGAGCAGAAGAACTGCAAATTATGGCAATTATGGTTTAAAAATATTACAGTCCTGTCCATGGCCATTTTTTAAAAACACATTGATACATTTATTACAAACAGGGGTGCCAGACATTATGGGCCGTAGGGAATGACATTTTAATCACAAAGCTACTTAATAGACTTGCAGTGAATGTTATGAATGATGAACTCAAAACAATTGCAGAACAATTGCGTATTTGTGGAAACTGTTGGTTGTCTTGTCCATAAATATGCATTTTATGTATGAAAAGCAAATGAAATATATCTTGAGAATCAAGTGAGGAAATGGGAATAAATGTTGAGATCAATGCTTCAGTTTCATGGGTTTTTTTAAATACTTCAGTCCTGGTTATTTTCTCTTGGATTTTGAAGACCATTTAATAAGAGATCACACCAACAAGAATAGATGAATCATAGGAATCAACTGCAGGTCATTTTGCAAACAAACAATTTGAAACAGACCTCTGTCTATTAGAATGCCCTTATCTGAACAAGTTACTTGCCTAACAGATCCATAGCCTACTTTTGTTCCTAATAAACATACTGGGTTGAGATCTCAGACAAAGACTAGTGATCTACAACACCCCAAAAACTTAAATTAAGATCATGAGCAGCTTTCCACTTACTCATTGCAACAATCTGATCCATTGAATGCTGCTCTCTTAAGATTGACTGCAATTAGCAGGTGTGATCTCAGCTGACCCGAGTTAGACAGATTAGTGGAAGAAAGCAACTCACTAAATAATGAATTAGATTTAATTTGATTTACAGTTACAGTAACATGACACTAAATTGAATGCAAGTCAGTCTTTTATGTTCACTTCATTACCCTTACTAGCATCATCTTCTAGTACCAATCTTTCTCAGTTCAAATGTCTCAACATGTAAAATGAAATCAGATTGAACATCAAACCTTTTCCTACTAAACGTGATTTCATCAGACAATTGTGGTTATAGCACAGAACACAGGTGTTACCAAAACGAAATGTTGCTTGTATTTCTCTATTATTTTTAGACCATCTGACAAGGCTTGATGAATGACTTCACACACTCATTGATGATCATCTGTTCAAGGAGTACTGCTATTAGTAAATTTCTCTATGCTGCTTTTGAGAGACAGAAATAGCCTCAAACCCAAATTATTTTCCCTGACCTAGATATGTGCTGTATAGCTAGCACGCTTTCTGGCAATCTCAGCAGTTTTCTTAAAACAGCCAAGTTTAAAAAAAGGCCACTGCAAAGATTTGGCATCCACCAGCTGAGGACTGTTTGTAGTTGTGGGGTGGACTCTGTAATCAGCATGTAGGGTGGAGCCTGGCAGTTCTTTTTAATGCTCAAAAATAAATGACAAAATTGTGGATGAGTAGCGAAATAAGAATTCATACAACAGACTGGTTCATAGTGAGAAGTGATTTCTTTTTATGGTTAGTTGGTGCAAAAAGCACCAAACAGCCTAAACTTTTTTTTTTCAAATCCCCTCTCAACCATAAAGGTAAGAATCAGTCTGGAAGCTAATTCAACAACACAAAAATGAAAATATTTCCCAGTCCAGACTTTAAAATCAGATTAGTAATTAACTATTAATTAGATTTTGATTTTTAGAACAGAATCCAAGTACAGAGTATCTCAACCCTCTTGATATGTAAAACAAAATCCATAGCATGCTCCTTCATGTTTACTTTCTTCAAGTGCATGCACAATCATGGAAAAAGCCATAAAAGTTAAATTTTATATAGTTGATGGGCTTCTGTTTTTAACACCAAAAATTCCAAGGAAGTGAAGGTTTTTGAAAGTTTTTGTGAGATTAATATTTTACACCAAACACCCACATAATGATATTTTATCAACAAAACTATGACTTGTATTTCTCATCTTCCTGTCCTCTTATTTAAGATTACAGTTAAATGCATGACTTCTGCACCCACGTATTGATATTTAAAACCTTTCCTTTGCTATGATTTTCAAATTTCACTGAAAGTACCCATTGCACTGGTATCGATGTCTGTACAGTATTCCAATGCATCAGAGAGAGGATCACCTCATGACATACAGTACATTACCCTTCCACTCAAAGCCTGATCTTTTCCAAGAAAGATCTTATTCAGGGTAACAGCCGGTTTGATTAATCCTTTTGCACAACTTGTGGCCTCAAAAGTGATATTCTTGAGCTTCAATCAGACTAAGTTTGCAGTAGTTTGCCAACCCTAAAAATATCTAACAGACTAATTTGGGATACAGTAGACAGAATTTAAATTTGATATTGGAGCATCCGCATCAGATACAATCTGGGTCACCAATGCTGTGCAGCATATAGTTGTTCCGCTAGATAAGCCTTGATGTTCTTTCAGCTGCTGCACTAAAGTGGACAACAACACCCATCTATTTTTAACTGCTTTAGCCAATTCAGGGTTGTGGGGGAGCTGGAACCTATCCCAGCAAGCAACAGGATACGCCCTGGTCTGGATGTCAGTCCACTGCAGGGCAGCCATTCAGACTCAAACACATTTACACCAGGGCCAATTAACCCAGAAGCCAAATAACCCACGATTATCTTAGTCTTAGAACTGTGGAGGGTAACTGGAGCACCTGGAGGAAATCACACACAAATGCAGAGAAAATATAAACTCAATGCAGATGGCATCCCAGGTCTGGAATGTAGCCCGTGGCTCCAGTACTATAAGGCAACAATTCTCACCACTGTGCCGCCCCCTGGATGGTAGCAGTATAATTTTATTAGACACTTTAAGAGTGGATATCAACCAGCAGTGCTGTATAAATGTCCAGTATAGAGAAGGTCCAAAAGGATCTTGGGATTACACATTGACAACACTCATTAGAAGCAATACTCATTAGAAGACAAGGTTTGTCCTCCCTCATGATGAAAATTCCAGCTGCAGGAAGATCAGAGGTTATTTACTGTACCTGGCAACCTACAGCCGTGCACTTGGAGAGATTAAGAAAAACCCTGGGACAGCACAGCGGTCCAAATCCAAGTTCAAGATGGTGGAGAGTTCCAAAATTGGGGAAAGAAATCCTAATGATCAAATTCAGAGTCAATGAACAAACTGACTGCAGGTTCTGGAGTCATCATAAATCACAAGTCTCACATTCAATCCATTAACCAGGAAGTGGTCCTCTTAAATGCCATTTCCCATTTCATTTCACATTCATCACTGACTTATCGCCACAGCCTGGCTGACACTGACAGATGAGGGGGCTGGGGCAGACTAAGACAAAGAATCCCCAGAACATGCCCTCATTGTGGCCATACTATACTTTCCACACCTAGACTTCTGCAAGCAAATCAAAAACCAGCAATATTTTCTTAACCTTGGTTATAATGGATATTTCCTTGTGATTTTGTAGAGTTTAATATTATTAAATTTATCACTTGCAGCCTCGTTCTGGAGACACCTCATCTAGCATGTTTTGTAGGTCACCATTGGATCACTGATTTTGAAAGATACAGAACTGTTTCTCTGCGATCAATTAAACGGGTGATTTGTTAAGTAACTTAGATGTCATTTAGGACTACAATTCAAGAACTTGTGTGTTGGTACTTTCTTGGTTCAAACTGATAACTTCCTTGATTGATTCATAACTGTCTTACAAGGGATGCCTATCTTTAGAAACGGGTGATCTTCAGGATGGACTGGACTGGGGCTCTCCAGGACCAGGGCTGAAGGCTTTTACTATAGCCTATTATTGCTATTCTCTCCTCAGAATAACTGGCACATTTACTTACAGTACTAAATTCATTACATTGCTGTGGAAAACTTGAATAAAACAGTCCACAAAATTTGAGAAAATAGTGCTTTATGCAGGCAGCAAGTAGAAATGTATGGTTCAGTCTTAAAACAGCCAACAGACCAGATCTATTCCTGTGGATTCAGCTGTTTCAAACTCTACTCTATTTAAACTGAGTTTCAGATTTGGTCCTTACAGAGGATCGCTACTTTTAACAAAAATGGAAACTTTCTACAAGAAACTCACTCATCTGATTTCTTGACAAAAGCCTGCATTCACAGCCTACTGGGAAAAAGCCTGACTGAGCAATCATTGCCACCAGGGTATAGAGCATGCTAAATTCCTAAACAAGCTAAACAAATATAAAGTCATATCTTCTACATTAGCACCTTATGCAAGAAACCATGGATTCAAATATTGAAAGCTGAAGTGACAGAATACTATGGCTTAATGTGTTTTACTTCCCAAATTGTTTAAAAACTTTAAAATCGGTCTAATGCACAACAATATTATGAACTCTGAACTGCACTTTAAACCCTAGCAAATCCTACAGGGAGGAAAAAAAGATATTACTTTAAAATGACATTATCCATGATAATTAGTTTAACATTTACCTTAGTAGAGATCTCCAGACCCTAGCAGGTGCTAAATTAAATATGACAGCCTTGACATTGCCCTACACATCTCTGCACAGTTAGGAAACCACTGTGGCATAAAGCTGACCCTACCAACTGCTGCTCATAGCTTTTTGTGCATTGCAATTACAGTTCCTACTTTATATGCCCTTTGATATCACCAGAGAGTGTACAGTGAATAAATACATTACATTTAACATGGAAAGGTCTCTAATGAGGTGTAAGAATTAGAAAAGCAGGCCCTTTAAAAATGGATCAATTTATTCTGCTTAAGGTGAAATCAGATCACAGTAGATTTCCTGCAAAACACCCTATGCTTGCTCTTTTCGTTGTGCAACAGATTACAGAGGTATAATCCTGTTTTGAGATTTGCAAGGAAGTCAAGATCTGTTTTTATGCCACAAGTCTTCAAACGCATGCAGATGAGGTTCAAGAAGAAAAAAACTTGCAGCGGTGAATGAAAAAAACATATCTTTGGTCAGAAAAAAACTCCAATTTAAACCTCACGTTTCAAGTGGAAAGAAAAGAGGTTTAACAAGGAAAATACTGGTATAAAGACTGGATGACAGAAAAAATGAACTAAATACATAGAGTGTCACATCAGCGTTAAGCAGGAGTCTTGGCTGTAAGAGACTTAAAAGACCAGAAGAGAAAGTCAGAGGAGCCTGGATCTGTCACGCTTGGCACCTTCAGTGCTATAGGTGTTATAGTGCAGTCTGCAGGGAGTGTAGTGAATAAGTTATGAATAGGGAAACATGCCCTGGCAGCCCTGCAGCAGAAAGACATGCAAGAAAGCCTGTCAATCAAGGACAAGCCAAGGAATGTTTCCCTAATGAGCACAAATACTTCAACACACTGTATTAATTTCACATTTCTACATTGTTTAGCTGCACTCCAGGACTCTTTTTGCTTATTTTTTTCCTGGAGAAAAATAGCCTATACTTAAATTTTGCAAAATTAACATACCAGATGTGTTTGCCAGTTGGAAGAAACTTCAGTACAGTGGCTTTAGAAATTCATTCTTTGGACAATTTATAAAAAATAGTGAGCATGGCAAGGTGGAGATGGAATTCCGCTTTAACAGTGTGAGTGAACAGCAAGAAATTAAGAAGAAACTAGAATGATACCTACAGTACCAAATCTGGAGTTAGTTGGAAGATTTGGATGAGCAGCAGCTAGTGTTACAAGATGCATTTTGTCATTTGTTGAAGATTCAATTCAACTTCATTGGCATGGGGTTCATAAAAAAGATTTTTGAATGGGTTTTTTTCATTCATGGGGTGGGCCACTATCTAGGCTGATGCAGGAAACCATTTGTTTTCCCAAATTTAATGGTTTATCAGTCCCAGTACACCTACCTAGTACAAATTTGCTGGCCTGCCTGGTCTTGAAACAGTTCTGAATACGGGTTTACCTGTATATCCCCGGAAGCCTCAAACTATAATGTGACAGATGCCCTATAAATTTCCTAATCCTGCAGTAACCCCTGCTGTTGATGTGCATTAATAAAATGTGACCAGGTTTCAGCTAAAACTGACAGAGCTCCTCAGCCTAGCTTCAGTGTGGAGGTGAGAATGTACCAGAACTGTTTGACATCAAGGTAATCAGTGTTTTTGCTACTCTAACAATTAATCATGGTTGAGATTTCGAGTAAATGATGCCATACAAGACAATTGCCTATAATTAGCTTGCAGTCACCACTGAGGATAGCTCAACACAGGCTGAAAGAAAACAGTAGGTTTCAATTCCTATCACTGAAGATGAGATTTTGAAATCTCACAAAATTAGTGAGTGTAGGACACTTGTCACAGTATGAAACACTGACATTACTCACCCAGACATGTTTTTCAAAATTCAGTCATCAAAGACTAATGTATAGTAATGTATTCCATAAACACAATACACTACAAATTTATAGCATACCTTTGTTGAAGCAAATTCACCAGTTGCTTCACTGTATTTGTCATCTGTCTGAGACTTAGCAGACTTGTTTTCTTATGAATCTTCTAAGAACATACTGTATGCCCCATTGATCAATGTCACTGGAAGAGTGGCACACATTAAGTGATCATTTCTCATAGATCCTCCCAAGAGGGTTTCATTGGCCTGAAAATTTCAGCACCCTCTTAACCCCTGAAGTGGATTTCAGCAAGTCATCAAAACGAGCGTCTAAAAACAGTTTTGCTCTTTTGAGTATCACAGTTGAACCCAGTGACTGCGCGGATGACATTATTTAACATGATCGGAGCATGGAATACTGTGCCATTTTCAATATACCGATATTGGAATCACATATGTATATATTGGATCCATAAGATGTCACAGTAGCAAGTAATGTGTGGATAACACTCCAATTATGCCACTTATTTTTTTAGTTTACTATTACTTTTTAAAAAATACTCCCAAATGGAAAAAAAAAAACCCCGGGTATTAAAAGTACAACACTAAAAAACAATCCTGGTTTAAATTAAGACTGTAATGTGACAGATGCCCTATAAATTTTCTAATACTGCAGTAACTCCTGCTGTTGATGGCAATACTTAGACACACACTTCAGGAAAGTATAAATCACCAGCTTTAACGGATTAGACCTCTCAATTACTGGGCCTCTCGCATAAGCTCACTAAAATGAATTGCTCCGTAGACAAATAACAGTACTGGCAAATTCAAATAAAGATTTTAAAGTGCATGGGACAGAACCGGATACAATACATTGTTTATCGATGCAGTAAATAGCAGCTCATTTTTAAATCCGTTTGCTGACACTGATCTTGAACTTGTTTCATACCTGCACTAACAGAGATTTCTACCCTAATAACTTTCAAGACAAGCTGCAGAAGATGAACTCCTCCTCTATGTTTTCCAAACTCCTAAATCCACATACTGTAAGGCCTCTTTTACAATTTCTGCTTCTACATTGATGCAGTAAAACATTTTTTTCCCCCATCACAACTCATGACAATGCAGCCAGAAGAATTTTTTGCAGGAATGATAAACATTAAACGCAGCACCTGAGTGATGCAGTAATTATGTAGACACTGTTTCTGAACAAGCTGAAATATTATATAATGAAGCAGGGGGCCTTTGTTGATTTTTTCTTCATGGAGTTCTTTGTTGGCAGTGTATGTAAATTTCTGTGTGGGCCCTTTTAATTAAAATGCACATAAACCCTGTGAAGTCCTATGTTTTCTGCCTTCTTAATATACCCAGCTCCGACGCAAAGCTGGTGCTTCAATAAAAACACAGGTTAATGCACTTATTATTAAAACAAATTAGCAAACCCAATGAAAACAAACAAAATACCTGATACCTGATTTGGGAAGCCTACTGTGCTATTTTATTTGAAAGCAATCTTTATGACACAGCTTTTACAGTTTGTCATTGAAAAAATGGGACATCCTTTGTGTCTAAATTTAGCTTTTTTTTTTTACTAATCTTACCTCTCTCAATGAACTGAAGTTTTAAACTGTATCTAAATGACAAAGTCCATTGAAATGTATAAAGACTTAATAATTCACATAATTTTACCCTGCATGGTATTTCCCGGTCCAGATTGAACAATGTGTCAATTCCCAGTTCATTTTTATCAGATTAAAACAAAATCCATCTTCCACTGAGCATAGGGAGTTAATTTAAATGTCACAGCAGTGGCAGAAAGGGCAGCCCTCAATAAGAAATTACGGATTTTCTGCGTTTAAATATTAATTGTAGAGGGACCCGCGGCTCCCTCTCCAAGCCCAGAGAACAGTGACGTGATTAGGTTAAAGGAACTGTTCTAACTGGGCTAATGAAAACTAGCCTGCAGTCCCAGAGGGAGAAAAAGATAGCCCGACCACTCTCATTAACTCTGGAAAACTCACCCTGGATAGCAGGACTTTTGGTGGTCATCTCAAGGATAATTTCTTACTCATGAAAGCTTTACTAATTTAAAGAGTGCTGCTAATAGTGTATATTCTCAAGAAACAGCAAGTGACTCTAAATCTGCTATTAAAATCCGGAATTATAATCAGTACCAAAGGACATCAAAATATGACAATAAAACCATAAAAAATGCATAATATGGTTTCTAAATACATAATACCCAACAGCGGAATGGAATGATCAACTTCTAACCTTTTGTCTGCAGAGCACTGCTGCATTTAACCCTTTAATTTAAATGCAGCAGTGACAAAAAAGACAATTGTTTGCTTGTCTTGGGCTGGACTGCTGTAACACATCAATTTCCCTACGGGATCAATAAAGTCTTATCTATTTATCTTAAGGGACAACGATGTGCAAAAAAGATGCGAAGTGTCTTTGAGTCCTGATATAACAATCAATTTGTATGGGATTGTGATGGCAAGTCTTTACACCGTGAAGAGCTGATGACCTTGCTGGAGCTCAGCACTGGAAACCCTGAAGACGCGCATTAAGGAGGAGAGCTGCGAGTCCTGTGACTGTCACGCCACTGGCACACACAACCTTTTGAAAATGATGAGAGAAGGCGTGATGAGTGGGTCTGTCCTGCATGAATGCAAAGCGAGGCTGGGACAGCACGCCGACTGTGCCAGCTGGGTGCAGGGCCAATGCAGAGGTCTGCTGTGGTACAAACAAGAACACAGGACTGATGGGCTCTCCCCTGGAGGTCTAATCTGGCAGGCATGGTGATGTGGGACAACAGAAAGCACATACTCCTGCTCCATAATCCTGGGCACCGCAAGGGGTACGCCACTGAATTGAACGCTAACAGCTGCACTGTCCTGGGGCGGAATTGAAAGATGATGGGAGAAGAGGTGGAATGAGAATAGGAGGGATTTATAGCCTCCAAGCCTCTAATGACACACACTTGCAATACCGTGTTTGTGAAACAAAGCATATTGTTGGACGTAATGTGTTTCCATACGCTTCGACATCTGCTCTTAACAGACGGATCTTTCACAACAACTGAAATTTTTAAAATCTGAAATCAGTCTTCACATGTGCAAGATTGGCTACCTGGTTAAGTTCACGAACGACAGAGAAATCAAAGTTAGGCGCAATAATTATTTTTGTGTCTACATTTATGACCAGCTTTCTTCTGGCAAAATTGCACAGGGCAAGCAAGCTGCCAGGTTCTTCAGAGAGATTGGCCATTACAGACAGAGTATAATCCAAAAGGATTTTTCTTCCTCTCTCTGAATCAGTGAAACAATAATATTGGATTCAACAACGACAGATTAGCTTAAAAAGTCAGGAGGGCCAAGCACACATGTATGTATGAACAAGTTACAGCATTAAGTACAATATGAACAATATGAATATAAGACCTTTGAAATACTAAGAAAAGGTACAACACTATTTCTGTATTCACCAGCTAATCCTTTGTCATTGCAAATCCATTCTATTTTAGGGAAGAACTATTCTATCTTTACTGGGAATCTATTATTTATATTAAAGGATTCCTTTATAATTTTTCTTTACACACATTCTCTCTCAGCTGTTGTTTTTCTGACAACTCTCGTCACAAAGACAATTAAAAAAAATCAGAAATCTACAATATCTTAGAGTGAATTTTGCCATCAAGAATTTGTGACATACAATATATGTACAGTCACTATGTCTTAATCATTGGACTACCCTTCGCCTCTGCAGGAGAATGGCCAGTTCTCTGAACAGCTCACTTCTGCGCCTTGTCACTGATGATAAGCTCACTGAAGCCAGCAAACCTTGAACGCCACAGGAACAAATCAATAAAAATACCTGTTTTCAAAAAAGCTACACATCTCTATTAGGATTAGTAAAAAAAATCTATATCCATTTGTGTTTAATCTTTTTGCTTTTGGAGTGATCAAACTTTAACTAATGCAAAGCAAATTACTTTTTTCTTAAGAAAATAAGACTGTTTACATGTGAGCAAGGAATGGACTCTGAAGAGAAACTAGTCCACATTAAAGATGCCGAAAGGCAAATATTAACTGGCCCACACATCACATAAACAATTCTGAATTCTACTACCTCATAAAAGTACCTTGTTGTCCCTTACTAAGCTGCAGTTAATATAAGCACAAAATCACAAACAAAGCAGCAAGATAAAGGAAAAAGGCACAGGGGAGACATGAGCAGATCTCCATCCATACTGAACGCAGATCTGCTGACACAAGTGTGGCAATGTTTTCAATATCATCTTAAGTCTGACTAATGCGGTGTTAATAATGGATTTGTTTTTTCGAATTACATCAGTTCTGAAAAACGTGGTTGTCTTAAACACGGCAGCGAGTGGCTCCTGTGTTCCTTTTGTGTGGCTTCAGTAGTGTGCGTGGCTCTGGCAGCCCTGACTGCTGTGCTAGTGTAAGTGTGAAACAGCTTGCAGACAAAGGACACGAAGGTCGACTGAAATCAGAGAAGGGGAGGGGGAGCTAAACAGAAATTTTAAAATTAAGGCGCCGTACTCTTTCGATTTCTAAACATCAGCAGGCTACCCACACAAGGAAAAGTGAGTCTTGGGAATCTGTCTCCAGGCCTCCACATAACCGTGTAACTGCTGAGCACCTGAGGTTATAACCCTGCAGCGATGGGAAATGGAAATGACAAAAGGAAAAGGTCACTTGCTTTGCCAGTCCTAAAAAACCTTTATGTCCCAAACGTTTCCCCAACAAGTACAATTTATGCAAGACTATGCCACTGCACACAGGTCATAAAAGGACAGTGAGGTTTATGAGGACTGCAAACTCTGTGCATTTTAGCTATCTGACCCATTATCAATTTGCAGCGTTTCTGTGGCTAGACATGTTTGGGGAGAAATTGATTGCACAGCTGATAGCCTTTTGAGTCTGCATTCCCTCAGGGAAGATTGTGGGCCTGTTATTAAGGGAACGCCACCAGGCCAAAACAATAGCTATTGGGGCTCTGCAGGGAGTCCAAATTAAGTTTGAAGCAATGAACACCTTCTGACTAGAAACCAAATGAAACAAAATCAAAGAGAATTATGTACCATAGAAGGGATATAAAGAACCTGTTTAAATGTACTTAATGTGAACATTCTTTCAGTGCATGCTTGCATTACTGTTACAAAAGTGGCAAATGCCCTATATATTACCAAACTGGCATTCTAGTACTGTACACCATGTTAGCCAACAGCCTTTTGCCAAACAAAAGAAAATTATGGAAGATGCTCTTTTGTGAGTTTCCAGTACAAAATGTTAACAGACTCCATTTCTTTTTTCTTATATAAAGAATGTTTTGCCCATGTTCATTTCTGAAACGAGAACCAGTTTCGAAGGTTCTCTGATAAAGTGACTAAATACAGTACTGTACATCTCCTTCCCTTAATAATTATAGGCCCTCTCACATCACCATTCTTCTTTTCACAGCCTTGTTAAACGTTTGCTGCTTTTAACGAACATCGTGTACCTAAACACAGTCAGCCCAGCTTGAGCGAAGAATACGAACATCTCTCCCCTCCAGAACTCAACAGATCGACTTGGCCAACAGCGGGACGCAGAGCCCAAACCGCTCTGCATTTTAACACAAACCTGAAATGAAGACCTTCTGTCTGGAATCAGCACGTCTGTGGGCTGAAGACACTGTGGACATGAGATAGAAAACGGACCGCGCTCTGCCACATTCTGCAACGCCCGTTCAGGCATGAAAAAGCTGAATGACAGTCATTCTTCATACAGGCAACATCCACTCCTTTGAGTTCTATTACAACACTGTAAATCCAGTGTTTTTACAAGAATAAATCTTGGCACGTGTGAATTACGATCCTACTGCTCAGTCAGGCCACCCCCACTTATTTCATTCATAGTCATTTAATTTTTTATTACTATTCAGCATTATGTTCAAAGTTTTTGAATGGACATTTTATTCCCCTTACATTTTTTCTTTAAAGCTCTACAGTTAAAATTCCTATTTCCATTTGGTTTTTAGATTTTTTCTCCTCACACTTCTCTCCTTGCGAAAATGGAAATAAATGTCGAGAACCATCAGTAACACTCACATCTTGAAAAAAGAAAAATGCAAGTTCAACATTTTCAGGGCTCAACAATTTAATGAAAACATAATGTGGTCTATTCTCTCATTCCACAACCTGATAAATCCATTTTTATTTTGCTACAGGATTTTTTTAAAGCAAAACAAATGAAAAATCATCCATATATAACCAAATATTTGTTTGACACCAAGTGCAATAAGATTAATAAAAAAAAAAACCATCAGGGACATTAACAAAAATAAAACTGCTCTATGCTTCCCATTTTCAAATGCCTCCATTTCAAATCATTACTACCAATTAAATTAGAAATTATTTTTTCCACTGTATTTGTGACCTCAATCAAACATTCCTTATAAAGCAAGCTAGCCAGACTTGACTGATGTAGTTTTTACTGATGCTTTCCGATTCATTATAATTAAAAAAATAATGACATCCAAGGAATCACTATCAATATATTTCATGCAACAACTCCAAAAGAAGGTTAACTGAATTTAAAAAGGTGTGTGTGTGTGTGGGGGTGGACTGAAAAGCAACACTGCAAATGTTTTAAATAACACTCAGCTAATAGCTGGACTGTCTTAATAAATGAAAAAACAAGAAGCAAAAGCTGATCAATGCATATCGCTCAGAGAGGCGGACCCACAATGAGTTTTCTTACAGATTTTAGATTCTAAGACCTGGGCAGTGGGCTTATCTTTGCCAACATGGTGCTGCAATAATCCCCGATCAGCTTCTGAGATCTCTTCATTACAAAGCCTGAAGAGAACACAATGAAAACTGTTTTGTACTGGGTGAGAAGCCAAAAGGCACTGCTGTATCCGTTGATGGGCTTTTCCAGCAGATGGGGGATTTTTACCAATGCCACATCAGTGATTCGCCCATGTGTATGAGATGTAGAAGGCCATTATTTGCAATGTGTATTTAATTGGGAGTAAAGAAGCAACCTGGTACAACGCTCATCGCTTCTCGTAAAGGCTGGAAAGATGAGGCCAAATGTCTGGAACTGACGTGCATCCACAGCTGGGTCTTCATTTATCAAAACATCATTTATCTGTTTAGAAGGTAATTTTCACATTAATGGTAACACGAAAGCAGTTCTCCAGGAACATCTGCACAACCAAATCATTTTAAATGCGTCTGTTCACTCGCTCTATTCTCTGGTGATTAAACCTCCTTTATCTTATTCATGCTACAGTTTTAACAATATCTACGTGTTCACTGACTGACTGACTCTAGAATATGGGATCACCAAGGGTTCAAATTACAGCAGCTTAAAATTTCGTGAAGCATCTCTTAAGTTTTCAGCATCTTAGAGTGAAAAATTGTCTTTTCTGACCAATATCAGAAGCAGTTAGAAACAGCACACAATCAATTCAGAGAACGACAAGCAAGCAGTTTTCCTAATCATTTGATATAGTCAAAATGTTCCAGTAAGTTTTGAATTCCTTGAATCTTTAAGCTTTCAGTCCTGCTTTAGAGGGATAACGCTGTAATTTGACAGTTGAGTGCTTCTGCGTGCACAGTTGTAAATTGTGACTTTCTCTTGAAGGGCCTACAAAGGCAGAAGATGGATTGTCCATTTAATCCATGGTTTTCACACTTCACCGCCTCATCTAGAGAGTCCTTTACATTTCACAAGGGGAGGAAAAAAAGCAAAGGCTGGAGAACTAATTCAATGTACCAAATTAAAAAATGCAACTTCAATTACTGTGAAAACATCTTGCCTTTGGGAGTCAAGTTCTGGATTGAGTAAACTTCCAGATGAAAGTCTGACAAAAACTCGTATTTTCTTGTAATGAATACACAAAGGATTATTGTCCTGTTCTGCGGGCCACATTACGTTTCAGTGCAGGGAATCAGTTGTATTCATGCACTATCTAATTGCTTGCCTAGGTTTTTAAAAAACTGCACACTATCTAGGGAACATATCCTCTGTGACACAGCCAGGCTCCTTCTCGACTAATGTGAACGCAGAAATTCTTCCCCTAACCTTGGAAAGTGGGACAGTACAGACCTGCAGTCCAGACTATTCCTCCACCCATCCAGCACTGCAGTTTTTCCTCTTGCTCAACAATGAGAGGAAGCAGCTCTATCAAGTCCAAACGGTGTCAACTTGGAAACCATAACAGACATCTTTTACTCTCTGCTGCAGTTATTTCCCATTATATCCAGATGCTACATTTGCACATGAAATCAGATATTTATTATAATGCACCTCATTGATCTCAGAAATTAGCTAAGCCATCAGAAATAACAAGGTGTGAAGGGCTGGATTAGTAAATATGGGTACAAGATGAAGCAGTATTTGCAGTAGATCATTTTCTAGGGCGCTCAATACCTTGCAAGGCCTCTGTGTATGGTGCGCCACTCTGTGCCGATACATGTTTATCACCAGTTATGAAAAAAGGCTCAAGGGGTTTAACGGCTGGATTAAAGGGAAAAGCATAGGCATCAAATTAATCAATATCAATAACACCACTGAAACTGTTCTTTGTAACGACCTGCTAAATACTAATCAATGCATTTTTCCACCTGTGTATAACAACCATTGAAAACCGCAGGTGACTGCCTGATGCAATTAAAGTTGCTCAAACATTAGTTTGAAGAGCTTGACCCTGTTCAGGGGAAACAGGGCCCAAAGCTGTAGCACTTTTCCTCTGCCTCCTGCTTCCATCACCAGCACCTGATTCGCACTGATTCGTTGTGGAGCAGTAGCTTAGCCAAGTTCAGCGTGTACAGTAGCTGGACAAATTTGGAACCATTTACCTGGCAAAGGCCACAACAGCAGAAACAGATGACACCTTTATTCTAAAAGAGCTTAATGAAATTCATTTATATATACAAAAACAGAGCGCATGCTGAAACCCTTCTGATGCTATTGCCTCTTTATACTTTGCAACAGAACTTGATTTATGATTTGAATAAACCACTACAAGATCAACTGCTACTTCGATAGACGTTTTATAATGACTGTCATTAGATGGAGTTCAGAACAGCGAAGGCGAGAACTCCAAGGATAAATCCTCAGCCCATGCCAAGCTGTGCTCAGAGCCACCCAGGTCTAATGTGACTAATCCAGTGAATGGGAATAGGGGAAGCTTCATCCCAGAGAGCCCTAGTGCTCAATCAGATGGATTCAAGCCTTTTGATCGGTGCAGCGCGTGCAAAGATAAGGTTCACAAGTGAAAGACGAGATGGTAGCTGTAAGAAGAACTAATTAGACAATATCTGTATTGTGACCAATCAGGATACAGCAAACAATGGAAGCACATTCACATGATGCATGGAAGGACTCCTATCAGTCTACTCCAAGACCAGAAGCCTAGGGACAGGGATAGAAGGTGTTCACTTTTTCTTGTCACTTCAACAAGCACATCTGTAGAATGTGATTTGTCCATTTAGGCCTCAGCTCATAGCACAAAATCTGGTTTGTTTTACTGAGCTGCAAGAAAACTCACACTCTGGCTATGAAGCAGATAAACAGCACACTGGTTCAGCTTCACAGGGTGACCCTTTGTGCATTCAAATCCAAATGAAAATGTTCATTTTATGTGAAAAGCAGCTGATATTTACAGCACATCATATGCCAGCAATAAGTCACGAAGGAGGCTGGTGGGTCTCTCTCTGTGGCGTTCGATTTACAGTTGTCTTGTGCATAGGGAATAGGTGAGCACCATTGTCTGAGTGCCATCCTTAATCATAATTTACATGGGCATGAATAATGTATCCGACAGGCCAGGGGACGACTGTGGCATGCAGTTTATTAAAAAACAGTACAGGCACTGGCCAACATGATAGCTCATTAAAGCTTAAAACGGGGATGACAATAAAATACGGGTTGTTGCCTGCACTCTGCAAAAAATAAATAATTTCTGCTCTTCTCCCCACTGGGCAGGCAGCATAGCTCCTGATCCGAAAAAATAATTGTTTATGCATCATTTAAATGCGCTTATTTGGAGATGCTCAAATTCACAGCTTAATGCCCTGCATGTAAAAGAGCATTAGAACAGCTAAAATGAGCAATATATATAAAATTGTGCTGCAAACAACTCATTTTTTAATTTTGCTTCTAGACATTATGTACAACATTTTTGCTCTTTACAAAACCTTCCTGTTATCAACAGAAGAGTTTGGGTTGAGCACAAGGTGGTTGTTCAAAACATCTAACCTAAAATAACCATGTGTCGAATTGTACAAGAAATCTTTGCACTAAACAGACTTTCCCATTTTATTTCTAAAAACGGCTCACAACTATACACAGTGTTTGCCAGGTCTCAGACTTATCATTAAGCACACTTCTAAGAAGAAACAATAGAAAACACAAGTCTAATCTTCACTGAAACCTCCTATTACTCTTAAATACAGGATCTCAAAGGTTCAGTGCTCGGTCCAGCATTTAAATGAAAAGGCCCAGCAAGCACATTACTATCACCAGCTGCCCAGTACAAATAGAAAATGTTCATTCACGATGACGAGTTGGATGCAGTGTGGCTGCTCTGTATAGGTGTTTGATGAGATGTGTCCAAGTTCAATATGGTAGGGCTGGAAGAGGTCACAGGCAGGTCAGCTCTGTGCTGCCGAGCTGCAGTTACTGAGGCAGGCATTCTGGTTCAGCACAGAGCGAACAGCAAGGGGCCCACTGGAACTCTCCCTAGTACTTTTCCTAACCAGAAACCATGTGTCACAGATGATGCCTGAAAAGTGCTCCGAGAGCCAGCACACATTTTTTAAAGAAAATCACAGTAGGTTTACTATTAAAAATGATCTTTTCAGTTTAGAGGTGATGGGACATTTCACTGCATGTTGCAAACTGACTCGTATAGGTAAATCTGCTCCTGAATCATCCTTAACATATACACTGCAGCATATTTGAATGTCTAAAAGACTTTTTACATTAAAGATTAGAACATTTTTGGGTATACTTATGTCAATAGGAATCCAGAATAGCAGTAAACTATTCTAAGATGCCCATTATAAGGGCATCAATAGTAGATCAATATTTTGCTTAAAGACAAAATTAAACAATTTCAAATTTAAAAACCTGGGGAAACTGCATTAAACGGTTCATCTGTGGCTCAGATGTTCACAAGAGTTCTATATTGTAAGAAATACTTTAAAATAAATTAAGCTTCGGGGTTAGTAGCTACAGTGTGGGTTAAGGTAATCTTACTCAGCAATTAGTAACCAGCACAACTAGAGCTGCTACCATTCACTAGATAAAGCTTAAAAGAAAAAGTAAGATCATAACATGCCAATACATAACATTCAAGATTTGAATAAACCTGTACTGTAGCTGGTTTTACATTCGACTACAGTTGGTGTATACAATATGAAGCATCTTAAACTACTTCTATATTAAAAGCAGCTGTCACACAGGGTACGTTTTTAAACACCTGTTTCTTGAAACTGAAATATGATGACCACCGTAAAATGTCAGATTTTCTATCCCTTTCCTAACCACTTCATCCACACTGGAGCTTATCCCGGCAAGCAACGGGCACAAGACAGGATACACCCTGGATGTACAGGGCACACAGACAGACACTCATGCACTCACATGAGGGCCAGTGGTCCCAGAAGCCAGGTAACCTACCAGTACGACTTTGGAATGTGGGAGGAAACCTGAGCACCCCGAAGAAACGCATGCAAACAGGGGAGAACATGAAAATACGCAGACAGCACCCCAGGAACTGAACCCCTGGCCCCAGTGCTGCAAGGCAGCATAACTGAGAATACTGCAAGAAAGTGGATGAACCGCTTTGAAGTAGGTCGAACACCACTGATAACATTGCACACTAGGTACTGTACTAGACACAAGCTGGGTCCTTCTTTAAAAAATAAATAGCTCAGTCTGACAAGTCTGGCAACACTGGTTATCCGATTAGGTGAGGAAGACTGTATGAGGAAAAGAGAACTTGAAAAATCCTCCGACACTTGTATTCTGCCTTAAGATCCAGCATTCATAAAGAGCAGCGAAAAGAAAATTGCTTCAGAAAACTACCACATTTAGCTAAGGCCTATCTGTGCATCTCTGCTACATCTGTGACAGCAGAGCACAGATGCAGCAGGGAACTGAGAGAGCTGCTTTAGTCTTTCCACACTTAACGTTACCCTTTTTAAATAACATATGATGCAATATTGTTCATTATCAATGCTCATGTAAGAAGATTTTGGTCCTGGTCTGCTCCTATTTTTTCCAAACTTGACTTGTTTTTATTTTTTATTTTTTTACTTTCTGGAAGCAACATGCACAGGAATTGTTCCCCTTCAGTTTATAATACAGAGCCACCGTGTTGTGACTTACATACATTTTAGGCATTTCTAATTGCATATACCAGTACCGAGAAGCATTACAAAATGCAACAAATGCTACTTTTTACCACAGGCGTTTGCATGATCAAAGTTAAGAGCTGTAGAATTTCAGAAACGGAGTTATCTACGCTGCCTGAATGATGCGCAACACTCGAGCAAAGAAGAGCAGTGATGACGAAACCTCTTACCTTCCCAAAACCTCCCACTTCACAGCCATTCAGCCCCTCGTAGAGAGAGTGGTGCCGTTTCCCCAGTATGGAGGCTCGGAGGGCAGCGATGTTAGTGCCTCCTGTCCCGGCAGGCTTGATAAGGGAGGCATCCCGCTCTTTGGCACTCATTTCCTCTGGCTTATCCCGTTGTGGCACCAATGCTTCCATCTCCGTTTGGCTCTCCATCGCTCCGTCTGCCGCAAATTGCTCCTTCCTCACACACAGATCGTACATCACTCTGTCACTGCTGACCGGGATCAATGCAGCCCACAGATCGCATTTGAGCGAGAATCGCTTTGTCGAGGGAATTAAACAGATGAGATGCGCAACACGAAACTTCAAAAGGAGCCCTGTCCTGATTGTACTCACAGACTCGGAAACCCCCAAGGAATCAGCACTAAGCCCGCAGTCTTTAAGTGTCCAACAGTGAGCAACGAGATCTAATGGATCAGTTACTGATAAGCCTTGCAATTACCTTTGTTGAGCAACGAGCCAAACAAGTTCATTGGTCTTTGAGCCAGACTTCAGCACCACAATCAGGAACTGATTCACAGTGATGTACAAGTCTATTTAAGACAAATAGCTCCTGTGAACCACAGGTGCATTAAATATTGCTTTAAAAAATTAAAACTCCCAAGAACAAAACAAAACAGAGACGTCTGCGCTTGTATCTCCTCATAAATAAAAAATAAGGTTCTGACACACAAAGAGAAGATGTCTGTCTAAGTATCATGCATTAAGCTGCATGCATAAGAACTTCTAAATCAAATCATTGTTGTGCCATCTCAAAACATTTTATGACAGCACCAAGACGTCGTCCTCTTTCAGAGATTGCTCCGTATATTTCTGGCACAAGAATGTACCTTTCCCTCTTCTCTCTTTTGAAGGGTAGCTTCTGAGAATCAGTGGTGCAAAACCGCTGTCAATGCTGTTTAGCCCCAGCACAAGAATTGAAAGTCATTTATTCCCAAAAGCACTGGCTCCTTCTCTTGCGATAGCCTGCTGCCAGCTCCTGTGACCGAGCAGCGTCTCTGTGGCATTCGTTAGTGCGTGAGGGAGGGAGAGCGCACCCTGGCTTCCTCAGATACTGTAGCTCCCCGTCACTCTCTGCCCACGGATCCTGTGTTGCAGCTGCAAGCCCCAGGTGCTAGTCCAGCCATGCACATCCGTTTCCTAAAGCGTGGTGCCCCTCTGCTTTCTCGAGACTCCTCCACAGATATCTACCCGCAGTGGCGAATGCTGACACTGAGGACTTCAATGAACTGTTCCCCAGCAGCCTCATCTCAGTTTTAGAGATATCAACATTAGCATGGGGGAGAAGAGAAGGGGGGGGTGATTCCGTCCACCTATCAGATCAAAGCAGCTCGGGGGAACTGACCAATCTCACTGCAGTGAGTGCTCGTTTCCATGGCAATGATGCTGGAATGGTGTGTTTGCTCTCTATTGATTGACTTAAGTGGAAACTCACTGCAATACTGGGGTCTGCAGTCATCAGTTGTGAGGCGCAGACTTGGATATCGTGTGTGCGTGCCAGTACATCGTGCCCACACGCACACATGCATGCTGTCTATGCGCATCATATGTGAATAGGCACATATGACTTTGCGTCTCTGCAAACAGGTTCAAGAGATATTTACGCAAAAGCAAGGGTCATACATCCAGTTAAGCACAAAGTACACACATATACCCTGTGTTCTCAAACAATTCCCAGGCTGAAC
This sequence comes from Atractosteus spatula, assembly GCF_055471065.1. NCBI lineage: Eukaryota > Metazoa > Chordata > Actinopteri > Semionotiformes > Lepisosteidae > Atractosteus > Atractosteus spatula. The sequence continues at coordinate 3,427,750 of NC_142732.1, read as the reverse complement.
TGACACTGCCTAGCTAAATGAGCAATTTAGTCATGGGAAACACAGGGGCCAAGAAATAGTGCTAAACAGAGCCTCTGACAGGAAATAAGAATCTGGACAGTTGTTGCGATGCCACAGTTTCCAAAGACACTCCTGCATAAACATACTATACTTTGCATATTCGTTAAGACGCAACTGATGTTAGAATGTTTCAGTCTTCCCCCTTTTGAGTTTAAAAAACAAGAGCAGAACAATGGAATTACAGCAATATATCACCCTATCAAGCATCTGGCTACTAAAAGCATGTAAAACATGCCTTAGTAGAAATGTGCTTGCATAGTGAGATTATGATTAATTGCAGCTTTTGAGAGGAAAAATATTAAACTCAGAATAATGAAGACTTCCCATTGGCAATTCCCCTGGGCAAATAAAGCGTGCGCCTGGCTCACAAGATTATAAAATTATAAATTAAATGGCTCTATCTGGATTAGTTAATTCTACTTCTCATTTCAATTGATTAGCTATCGAAGCTAAAGTTCACAACATCTTGAGGTCCACTGCCTACAGTACATTCTAGACAAGTTCCTTAATTTGGAGTTACTGCACAACTTTGATACCTTTAATGCAAAAAACCCTGTATAGCACTATTAACTTGATTCATTCTGCAACTAAGATAACAGCTACATGAAAAATAAAATACTCATTCTGAGAAACTGATGTTATCTTTGTGTATTTGTAGTGCCTTTACAGTTATGATTTTTAGCACTGTGGGCCCTGGAGACAGTAAATGTGCATTGGCAATCCTCTGAAATAATTACATCATTGGTCTTGAGGTTTCCATGGCAGCTGGCTAGAGTTTAGGACCCTACCTGATGGACAGAAAACCAGTAACCCCAGGCAAGGATACCCAAACTTTAGCCACATCCTACGAATCACCAGGTGTTTACACAAGAGTACACTGTCAGGCTGAATCAGATTCTTTGGGTCAGAAATTAGCCAGAATTTCGGGCTCATTTCATTTGTAGCCTCTTATTTTTTTGGACATCTAGGGAACACCACTCCATTTACTCGCCTATCACCTGTGCTGTGCCTTAGACTGCTATTAAAGCAAAAGTCTGATCTGCCGATATGGTTTGGATTCTTCATAGTTAAGCAAGCTGCAGGCTCAAGTACTTAAACATCCTTTGCTTTGATTCACTACTCTGGCAAACAAAATGAAATCAGTTTGACTGCTTGTTTGTGCATGCTGGGTACTGTTACCAGTGTGCAACAAGCTGCTGTGCTATACTCAGTCAGTAGAGAAATTGAAATTCCACGCAGGTTGTCCTTTCTCTATTGTTATTTTCAAGCAGGCAATCTGCGGACATCTTGGCATCCTTGCTCGTTTAACTTTACGGTCATAAGGCTGCAGATTGCTTCTTAATAAAAGCCCCTAAGTCTTTATATACAGCCGTGCTTCTGAAGAACTGCCTACTTCCACAAGACTGAGGGAGGTCATGCATTTTCACGCAATGCAAACCTAGGCTTGTTAGACCAGTGCTGAACCACCTGATTCCTGCTCAGATACTGTTGTTGCCCACGTGAACCTGGTATCACATTAACCATCAGGTGCGAATATATAACCCTATGGAATAGCATAGCATCCTACACTCTACAGGGTGGTCTATCTGAATGGCTTTAGGTGATGCCTTTTAACAACCTTCATTCAGGAGCCTTTAAAATGTGCCAGACTCATGTTTATGCGATTACGACCTTATCATGCCAAGGCAGGGAGCCAGCGCTGTCGTATTTTGAATGCATACTGTGGTGTCAATCTGAAATGGCTAATACACTGTGTCAGCAGCACAGGATTTGCTTATTGAAAAAAATGAAGTCTGATTACTTCTATTCCTGCTAGTGACATCCTGATTTGTTAGACACCTCCAGCATTTGCAGCACAGCGCTAATCAGACGCAGTATTTTTAAAATGCACAGTATGCATTGAGCAAAAATGGTGAAGCTTAGAAACTTTTTTCAAGACACAGAATGGAAAATATTCATGCTTACTCAATAGCAAGACAGCATGAAGCACATTCAAGTGGGTAATGTCAAAGATGAGCACAGAGTAAATTTCAAGGAATAAGCTTCTAAACCGCTTTTTTTCCCCTACTGTATGTCTTTTGAAGTCCAAAAAGTGGTGTTGTGCACATTTAAAGACTGTTAGCCCCTGATATTAAACACTGTGGCATTTATAAAACATTATGCACCTGCTGGGCTGCGCGGCTGTAGAGCATCTGCTGGCTGATCTAGCAGACAGCACGTGGCAGACTGCATTCTTCACTTAGCGGCTTGAGGTATGCTAACCTGTGCAAGACATCTCAATTTGGTCATCCTTTAGCGTATTCATCACAATTGATTCTCTTACAGGTCTAGAGGAGCTTTGACTTGCTTACTCTGGCCCATTGGTGTTGCTCATATCCATGTGCTAGAGCACGCACAGACATTCAGTCCAGAGGAAAGAGCGCTAATGAATTTGCAAACATTGCAGCCATAGGAAAGCTAGAAAGGCTGCTGATACTTATTACCCCAAAGACGGTGCCTGTGTATTGTGTAGTGGATGTTTTGATTTTGGAATAGGAGACAACAAAAGTGAACAGAAAAAACAACAACAGATGAGACAGCTTAATGGAGCTCAGGAAACCAGTTGTGAGTTGGATCCCAAAAACTGGGCACTTCGAGGCCTGTTCTCAACATTACATTTTAATCTTGCTGAGCTCCACATGAAAGGTGCCATAGGTAACCTTTTACATTTATAGTTATCGCACATTTGTTATGCATGTTCTTTTAAGGTCACCACATCTGCATGAACAAGTTTGCCAGAATCAAACTGAGAATGAGCCTCAAACAAATGCAGGTAAAAGCATTCATCCTAACTAAGCACCAGGGGCTTTCTAATGAGGTAGAGTGAGCAAAAGACATGCCTCTTCTCCATTCAGCATTAACTCTCCCTCTCTTAGAAGGCAATGCGGATCTTGAAGTATGTCAAAACATGAATGGGCTCTGGGCAGGAGTGCACTGGAGAGGAACTTGTAGGTATTTCATTATTCTCCACATATAGAACCATAGCTGTGCCTGTCCATGCCACAATAAGTGGGTATATAATAAAAAGGAGGGCAGTATGGTGGCACAGTGCTTAACATTGGCGTCTCACTGTGCTGGGGCCTTGAGATCCATTCCTGGGGTGCTATCTGCATTAATTTTGTATGCCACCCCCTGTGTTCATGTTGGTTTCCTCCAGGTAATTCCAGTTTCCTCCCACAGTCCAAAGGTATGTTGGTAGGCAAAGCAAACTGGCTCCGTGAGTGTGTGCACATCTGTGTCTGCCCTGTGATGGGCTGGCGTCTCATCCAGAGTGTATCCTGCTTGCGCCTACAGCTTTTCGGGTTGGGTTCCATCTCCTCTGCAACCCTGATTTGGATAAAGTGTCTATTAAAATGGATGGATGGCTAATAAAAAAGGCTATTCTAAATTGTAAGGAAAGAAAAGCTCTAAATATGGCTTTGTGAAAGATTCAATCCCCTGCTTTTTCATTTTAGCTTTGCAGAAAATATTTCTTCCCCCCACTTATTAATCATGCCTAACCAAACGGCCATAACAAATAATTTATTTGTCAAACTACCACAATCTGGAATTAAAGGTGTGACATGTAGTTATCTGTAATTACGCCTTGCTTATCGGCAGTGTGACTAAAAGACACAATGTGTTCTGAAAAAGGCCATACTCTGAAATTCTTTAGACTACCAGAACAGCATCAGTCAAAACCATAATCAAAAGATACATTTCCTAACAATAGAACTCAGATCGCAGTTATTAGGTCTGAACACCATTTTACAGCACAAATCTAGAACAGACAAGCCAAACAAGCAATTTATTTTGCCGATTATCTTCAAAATGACTTTAAATGGATTTCTCAGAATTGCAGAAAAAAACCTGAGGTCTTAAGATATTGTCCTACAAAGGAAGCATATCCCACTAAAAACAACAGACGTTTCCTCCTACTATACTGAATTGAGTCATTATCCTTCAACTAGCAATGCTGGCTATCAAATCATATACGAAAGAGCAGAAAAAAACAGACAACTTCAAGTGATTTTGTATACTGGGATATAGAAGGAAAAGATAACCGGAAACATCAAATAAATAAAATAGCAAATATCTGGTTATTACATTTTTTATTGCATACCCATGCAATGAGGGATGATTTGGAAAGTCTGGGATGAGTAAGGGCAGAGAGCTTCCTCTGGCCAGCCCACAACCAGGTGACTCGCATTTGGATGTGCTGCAAGCTCAGCAACAACACACAGGAGATTGAAGGGCTGACTGGAGAAGAAGAAGCATGCGTCGTTCCAACATCATGAACAGCCTACTGGTGCCTGGGTACTTACAGAGGCTACAGTATCGCTGGGAGCCAAATGCGCACTGGCTGACTGATCTAAAATGTACGACTGGCTGCGCTGGGCCAGTATCAGATGGATGCTACCAGTCATAGCCAGCTAGTGTCATGACTTTGGCCTGACCTTGTAACATCTGGGTCCTAAAACGAGCACTTTACTGGGTTAAGCCACACTAAGGGAGCTAAAATATCTTTGTAGTTCAGGTGGGTATCTGCGTCAGCATGCATAGGCTGCAAAGGAACAAGTAATAGGTTTATTCCATGCTGAAAAAAAGAAGAAAGAAAACACAACGTTTCGGCCGTGGAGCCTTGAAGAAGGCTCCACGGCCGAAACGTTGCGTTTTCTTTCTTCTTTTTTTCAGCATGGAATAAACCTATTACTTGTTCCTAAAATATCTTTGTATTTGTATTATCTGTTTATAAGGCATCATACCAGAACCTCAAACCGTATCCAAATGCTTTGCTCGGTGTTGGACACAGGCCAAATTGCAGCAATTAGCGAGTTGGTTTGCAATTACCTTTCAAATTGAAATGCAGCTTGTAATAATCACTATTAATTGATTGAATTTGTAATAAAATGCGGACAAGGCATCTCCATTTATATTTGATGAGTGCTGCGCCCCTGGCTAAAATGTCAGGCTTGTTTTTATGAAGCATGTCTTTGAATGGATTATAATCATGGAGGCAGCTAATTAAAAGGAAGACTCCTGAAAATGTACAATAGTAAATTTCATTTGTGCATGCATCAGCAGGCTTCTGCTCTAGCAACCCCACTACACTATAGTTCAGTTGTTGAGAAGTGAAAAATTACTTCATGGCTGTGCTCCAGCCTTTATATAAAATAATGGCTTCTGAGACCAATAACTGGTGACTTACTGTACCATACTTCGGCAAACTGGGACATTAGTTGCATTAGAGGGTTAACAGTACCAGCATCAGACAGACACGAAAAGCCCGACAGTGTGAGAAGAGATCATTGAGGCATCATTGTCCTCACCAAACAATAAGTTTTTGTCAGCTTTTAAATGACAATCATGTGCATGCATTGAGAAATACAACACAACTGCATTCTTTGTAACATTTTTAAACCAAAAACTCTTGTGATTTGTTTTTAATTAAATAAAAATTAGGTTCAGTTCAGTGCTAGTATGCTTGTCTTCCCGACACCCAAACACATCATCATATTCTGGACAGTCTACGTGTATTATAGACAATATTTCTGTGCACCGGAGAGCTTCCAAATTGACAAAATATGCAGCATGTTTTACGCAGCATGACACTGTTTTCCATTCATACAGTTTCACTCCATACTCTGGCTTTCCAGCACTTCAACAACACACTATCTCTGTGCACTTCTTTAGAGTTTAAAATAAGTGAGAGAACCATTAGCAATGGACCATCTGAAGCTGCTTTCATTATTATTCCCTCAAACTACCTCTATGGTTTCCATAGCTACCACAGTGAATTGTGGGACACTTAGCCAACCTAAGTCAGACATGGACTTTGTTTTGACCATCAGGAATGACGTTTGTGAACAATGTGACATGGACACAGTACTCCAAAAGAAACCACTAGGCGGTAACCCACATTTTGCTATATTTAACCAGAGACAGCTATATTTCCTCAAATATAATACATTCAACTCTTTTTGTTCTGATTTTGGGGAAAAATACAAATGCTACACTGATCCAACATCTCAGCTGACTCTGGAAAAAGCAAATGAAGGTTGCAGATACATTCCTTAGTGGGTTATGCATTTGTGATTCACTGTTTTCTGCTTCAACTGTTATTTGCAAAGCAAACCAATTAATGCTCATTAACCCGAACAGTTACTCATGAAGTCTGCCAAGCACAGCCACCCTGCGACTCCCTTCCCTCTGTGTGCTGGAGATAAATATGAGTAATGGCTTCAGCCTGGCGTGCAGACCCAAGTCACAAACATGAAATTATCGGTTTATTCTTGGCAACTAAATTGTTTGAAAAACTTAGAGGAAGATGCCGCGTTAGAGTACGAGCAAGGAACACACACTGCTCAATCCCACGCTGGAAAGTAACAAAGGAAAGAAAAATAATGTTTCTTGTGTAACCTACAGTAGGAGCCTGAATTCCCCACACACACCTAAAAACATTTCTGCATCTGAAACTTTACTCTTCTTCTTTTTACTTTCCAGGATGGATTTATGGTCTATAAAATCATGCTACTCACCACAGTGCCCATTTACATACTAAAAATACATCAGCAGTAGATGTACTAAAAGCACAGTTATTTTTAATGTGATATTGACAGCCAGAAAGGGAAAAAGTGTGTTGCAAGCTGCCTCAGACTGGCCCCCTCTGTTCAAAACCTGGTATTCACAGAGCTGTTAATAGGATAGTAACAGGATGAAACTTTGCTCAAAGCTGTCAGAAATGCAAACAAAATGAGATATATTTTATTAATGAGCAGAACACGGTTTTTATAGTAATTAAAGATTTCTGTGGATTAAAGTAGAACATTTTTCTTGGTTCTGCAATTTCCATAAGAACAAGGATTCCCTTTTATAGCAACTGTCTTTCCCACCAGCTTGAAGACTTTGTCAGCTTGCAATCCTGCTTTGCACTACCAGATATCTAATTTAGAAAAATACCAACTAATCACAGATGTGCTCTTCAGGGTGAATTATGCTGTGTGGCATAATCAAATCGTTTCCATGAGACTACTATTTTAGATAACAACACAATGGAATACAAACCATGCCAAAAATGAGCAAAGATCTTGGCACCTCATTATGCAACGGTGCTGTTAGATCTTCACGTTTTAAACTTACAGGCACTCCTTTCCAATTGATTTCAGTAAATCCTAATTGGAATCCATAATTATCTTGAGTACCCATATTAATTAGGGAAATCTATGATTTTTGGTCTCCTTTCCTCTTGCATAACAAGGAGCCACCATTTGCCTGGAAACTCACATCAATTACAGTTATTAATAATGGTGTCGTGGGAAAGGAAAACCGGACAGCCTTTAGGATGACCTAACCTAATAAGAGATAATTAAATACTTTGTTAATGAGAACATACAATTGTACTCCTATCTCTAGTAGCTGCAGTCCTCATTTGCAATGGCCCCTACACTGAACACAGCAATGTGAGTAAGGCTGTAGAGCAGGGGATCCCAGACCTAGTCCTGCTGGATTACATTCCTTCCCACCTGCAGTACATAGCTGAAGCCTTACTTGAGAGGAAGGAAGTTAAGAAGTTGCGTCAATTGAATATTTGCATTTTGTTTCTAGTCACAAGTTTGGGATTTTATTTCACTACGAATACAATGGTCAGGGTGGAGCGGTGGCTCTCTCAGGGTCTGCCCCTGTGGCTGGAAGGTTGCCAGTTCGTATCCCGCAGCCGGCAGAGGAATCTGAATTCTTCAGCATCTAGTGTTACTTTTTTTTTTACAAAAAAAAGTTAAAAAGGCAAAGGTCAAAAATAAATCGGGTTCAAAAGGAAAGTAGTTTTCTGGCAAAACTGTACAATGCTGTTAAACATGAAAAAGGAATGTACAGTATGGATCTACAGAACAGCTTATAACAGTATCAAAAGAATTGGGTCCAGTGACTGAGGACGTTTTCAGAATGTTATCTCACACCTCTAGTAATCATGCTGGATGGAAAATTAATTATCATGCTTAAAGCAGGAAATAATTTAAAAAACTTTCACGACGACAGAAAACCACGGCAGCGAGACTCGCAGGAGATTCAGATAAAATTCAAATATTCGGAAAATGTTCAAAACCAAGAGACCATGGCTAATACCTGGAAGCACCGTTTCTCATACTTCCATCTTTAAAAAGATTTCAGACGCGTCTTCAGATGTTTTGATATTTTTTTCTACCCTCCATCGCCTGCTGTGCACTCCTCGACAGGCAGCAATGCTTCTCTGCCTGATCTGCCCCTGCATCCTGACAAGCGTTTTCAAGTTTCGTCTGAGTCACTGCCTTTCATTTCAAATGAGCAGCCCAGAGAAAAGGGTGTGGGGGACTAGTCATAGTTGCTAAAGAGTTTGAACACTGATCTCTTTTTTTTGTGTCAGTAGATTTCTGCTATACAAATGGGTGGGCTTGGAAGGCTGGAGCAGACAGTGATGCTGGCTAAGGATGAGTGAACCTTTCACTCATCTATGACAAGGTGACACACTGTGAGCAAAGTGATAGCGAAAGACATGAAACAGCTGTGCACTTCAAAAGTGGAGCCATTTCTGGCACGCTTCACTAACCTTTCAGAAGTGTTCAGCTACCTGTTCAAGAGTTATCGGAAATGTTTTCTACTTCACGTCAAATATGACGTGCTATTACAGCAATCAGCACAGCTGCAACGATAGCAATGGCTGCTTGACTTCAGCAAAGCTGAGATCGTTTCCTCAAGAACAGCTCAAGCTAACCCTCAGCCACAGTGGGTGTGAGATAATTCACCTTGCTGTGTGCAAATCCTTGCTTATTACTGGGGCCTAATTTAGAGGAATCCTAGCAATAAGCAAGTGTGCAATGACCTATTACATCTGAACTCACTCTCATTATTAACACAGCGAGGCAGCCATCAGTCTAAATGAATTCTAGACGGTTAAAGGGATGTTTGTCTTCATGCCAAAATGTAATGACTGAATTTATTAAGTAGGTTTTGTGGAATCCACAAGGGAAGAAAGCAAAAGGAGAATTTTCAACTTCCTCAAGGTTAAATTACCCTAATAACGATGCTTTTTCCTCCTTTGAGGTGATTTTTTTTTTTAAAAAGTCAATAATTTCTCCTGCCAACATCCTCTTTCCCCAAGAAAGCAGAAATAAATACGTTTGGATATGATCTCAGGTCAAAGCTGTATCCCCCGTTCCTTCAGGGTCTTGTTAAACACGTCTGTCAGATTCAAATCCAGATTTCAGTGGCCTGAATCTGCCTCATTTTGGGCAGATTTCATCAATTAAAACAAACAGTAAGCTAATAATAAAGCCTGAGTTTAAATATTACTTTAGTTAAATCTCTCTATATAGTAAATATATAGTTTCTACATTATATTTGGAGTATAAACTATATTAATAAAAGTTAGATTTAAAAATAAAAATAAAATAATAAAAGAATATATTATGCAATAAGAAAGTCATCTTTCTTGGTCGCTCATCTCAGAAATATGCCCACAAAGGACTTGATTTTATTAAAAACAATGCAGAGGATTCTCTGTCAACAGGCCCCCTTTAAAATGACGTCTAAGGTGCAAAATATTTTTACTGGTATTGGGCTACTATTATTTTTTACCTGTTCAATCCACATTATTTGGTTGTTTTTCAGTTACATGCATTGCTTAACAGTCACTTTAAGTTATCTCAGCAGAAAAACATCAAATAGTGTGTATTTTTGTGGGCCTCTGCTCAGTTGCAGCCCAGTCTCTGATAAATAATTAAAAGGCGCCCTGTGGAATGTTTTTTTAAGAAGAAAGACACAGTGACCCAGATATGCCAAATAATAAACATGGGAAATATATTCTTCAGATCCGGCTAAAACATCAGCTCCTAATGCACCCTAATCTGAAGCATGGCAAGAACTGCAGCAAACAGGAGAGCTTGGTTCATCAACATAAGACATACATCCACTGAAAACAAAAAATAAATATTCCAAAAAGAGATCCCAACTCACAAGTAGGAAACATTAACATCCCAACTTACATTAAGAAAATGACTGAAATAATATACTTACTGAATTAACCATTATTAATTGACTTTTAGACCCGATACACAACTAAGAGACTAAATCCCATGCATAGAATATCCAGTGAACATAATAAATGAAGGCATTGATTTCTATACTGAAACAAAGATGCAAGATGCTTTTCTGCTCTTTTCACAAACAAAGTCAGGGTCTCTAACTCACAATAACCTATTTATATCAAACAAACACATGGCTATTCATAGGCTAGAACTGCTGTGTCATTTGCTAGGCATCCTTCTCTTTGCTAACGCTGGTTGAATTTGACAGCCTCCCTGAAGCTGACACTCGCTACTCGAATACATTCCAAGAGGATATCCGATTTTTGTGAACCGATCTTTGCTTAATTTAAATTTTTCATTTTAAACCCAGGAGGAGGTCTAATTGTATGATGTAATGTCCCGTTAACGAGTTGCTTGTTAACTGGTCTTGCAATCATGTTAGATGAAAGAATACACAGAAAGTGGGCACAATCCTCCCATTTTATTCCTTCAGCTAGCTTTTGATGAAAATTCAGAGCTAAGGATTAGAGTTTCAAGAAACATTTTACCCAGTGAATAGTGAAAAACTCAATATAATGAGCCAGAGAGGGTTTTGCAATATTCATAAAGGCATGGGCAGATGGAGACAGGTGAGGGAGACCATTATTTCCTAAGAATTATTAATAACGGGCTTAAATAACTGTGCTTATATGGAAGCACACCTGACTGCAATAGTAAAAGCGGGCTCTCTGCTGTCCTTGTTCACCTTGATAATCTCAGGGAGCGCACAGGCGTGCCAGCAGGGGGCGTGGGGGTGAACAGCTTGCTGGGATTAAGGGTAAAGGGACAGGGAACTGGCAGACACTCTTCAGTCAGTAATCCCCCTCCTCCCATCCCCCGCCACAGGCTGCGGCCAGCAGCTCCGCTGGGAATCCCCGGACAGACCTTCCTTGCCGTCGCTGCCACTGTGACTGGAATACCAACGGCCAGGGAAAGTGACACCGCAACGGAACGGGTGTGTGTGTGGCGGGAGCAGCAGAGGACAGCGGCCAATGATCACCTTCCATGGCACTGAGCAAGAGCAAGCCCACACCCCGGAGCAAATGCGGTTGTGAGCACTACAAAACCGAATCGCCCCTTTTTACATTGCTTTTACAGCTCAGGGCATCATTAAGAGCTTCGCAATGGCAGCAAAGGGCCTGGATTAAATCGTCACTTGATGACCTCTTCCGATCTTAAAACGCAAATGCAGTACTCAGTTGGTCGCCTTTTGCTGCAGCTCAATGTAAACCTGTCAGCAAGCACTGGGTTTATAACCTCCAGCTGGAGAACAAGATGAGTTCTTCCACTTACTCCTGACCCAGGTATAAGCACCAGCAAGAAATCAGAGGCTGTCAAGTCCTATTCTGTGCAAGCCCTCGCTTGGGTTGAAGAAACCTTTTCGAGTAAATATTGAACGTGATGAATAGGCAATAATGCACCAGCCAGTCTTTAACTCTAATTACTTACAAAGTCAGAACAGAAGGTTATGCCAATCAAGGGAATAAATATCATGATGCTAGAGACATGCATAGCATCATGTTGGGAAGTCTTTAGAAATAACCAGAGCACTAGAGCTCCACCTGTGTGCTCTAGTTATTCTGTATCTTTCCATATCACAGTGTAAGACCAGTGTAGGGCAACCTCTTCATCTTGAGTTTCTGTCATGTACACAACAGGGGAGTGATAGTACACCTCCCTTTTGGGGGGAATTAAATTCTTTCAGGGAGAGCAGAAGGTCCTGGTCCCGGTCATGCCAGAAGAGTTTTTTGTGGGGGAGGATGGGTTCCCCTTATCCAATAAGAGGCAGGAGAGATCCTGAAGTCAAATCATGCCCTGGAAGCCAGCCGAAATCACAGAGCAAAAAAGCAGGAACTGACAGGCTCTGCCTCATTCACCACAAATTAATTAAATCTGTTGCTAATTCTCCACTCTAGTTGTATCATTTCATGCTACAAAGAATATTTAGTTTTATGTTCAGCGTGTAATAGCTAGAGCACTATTATAAACCTTTGGATACACTGTACTTCACCAAGTGTGAGGCACAGCTAGCTGTAACGTTCCAAAGAGCATAACTTTGTCAAAAAGAAATCTGGCGAGATTTAAACATAAGAACATTTGCAGGACTAACCTCAGGCTCCCTGCATCTATCATATAATGTCTTTAATACCATTATATTAAAATACATGACAAACCTAACAGTGGAATAGCGGATTACATGTGTTAAATCTGCCGAACATTCAATAGCTAGATGGAAAACAACAGCTTACCAGTGTTACCAAAAATGACCAGAATTTTAAAAATCAGCATTTGCACATTTATCCACCATTCCTTTTGGTATTGCAGCCGACAAACGGCAGCATGTTCCAGAGGCAAACTAGATCATTAAAGCTCTGCTGCATAACTGAAATAACAGGGGATCTTGGCAAACAAGACGAAATACTTAGTGTCCCACACAGAGGCTGCCGGCCCCCACACCTTCATTAGGGAGGCAGCCGGTTTAATGAACTTCCCAAAATCAATCTCTTGGTTCCACAGCCCGACTCACTCGAGCACTCGAGTACGTTTCCTCTAGTGCCTCACTTATCTCCCACCCCAACCTGCTAAAATTACAAGAGCTCCCTGAGGGATGTGGCCCTGGAATCTGGCAGGAGACCTGCAGACACAGCATGTTTTTCACAGAAATTGGCTTTAAAACCAACAGCTTCCACTTCTTCGCAATCATGAGCCCAGGAGTCAGGGCGACGCGGCTTGCACACGAGGGTGCCTCTTCAATTGCCCTCACCTTTAACATGAAATTAATACTTAAGGGCACAATTACAGCTGCAGTTTGTTTTATCCCTTAATCAGTAATGCTTTTAGGGCCGCAAATGACATTTATAAATACTTTTAAATCAAACCTATTTATAAAGTATTAATAGATTGACAATGACACCTAAGCTCTGCTGTAGGATGTTGGTAACAAAACCCTAATCCTCCCTATAGCCTAAACTATAATGTTATAAATATCTTACATTATCAATTGTTAGCACTAGGGATATGTAAATTACTTCTAACATCATTAATAACATCCTACTAGACTATTTACAGACAGTTATTAATGGCGAACTAAACTGCTGAGTTCTTTATTTTCTTTGGGACACAAATGAAATATTAAAACTATAATAAATCTATTCATTCCTAGTTTGCACTACAACACTGAACCATAGAACAGTGCTGAATGACCTCAAAACAAATTAGCATCTCCATACAGACACAGAATGGTAAATGACATTATTTACTTTGCCTTGACCCAAAATGGTTATTGGTTGGAACTGGCTTACTGTCAAGCAGGAAAAGACCTGAAAAGATATGGGGTTGTGCATTAGACAACACTTGCTCAGCCCTCCACAGTGTCCAGTATTGGACTTAGTCACCTTTGGGTTCCTAGTAGACAATCGTCCTCAGCTGAGAGAGGTACAGTAGTAAATAAACAAATGACTATAAAGTAAAACAAAACGCACCAGTAAATTTACCCCGTATCTCAAATTGACATTCCAGCATGATGACCAGAGACACTATGCTGCAGGAGGTAGGCTTACTCGGTCATGTGAGATGCCTTACCATGCTGTCCTGGCTAGAGTATAATCAGTCCAATCTACATTTCCCCCTTGATTGACCAGTTGGCTGCTTTGAGTCATCCAGGTGGGTGCTGTGCTATGGTGGAAGATGTCTGTAAAAATGAGATTTGTTGTTTCATCACTTTAAGCACAGCTGATGGGTCCAAAACACCCCCTCCTCCCAGCAGCAAAGTCGGGGAGTCAAATGAGAAGTAAGCCAAAAACCAAGATGACTGCAGCTGCACTCGTTTCTAAATTGTACATTTTTGGAACGATTTCTTCCCAACGTAACAGCTGAAGAGGAAAAATGGGCTCGTAATCAGTCGAAGGGCAAACCATATGTTCAGAAGCTCAGCTGTGAAGGGATTCTGTCTGAGCCCACAGTTTCTAAATAAAGGCTAAACAGCTGTATTTGGCCTTCTCAGGCAATGTCTACATTACTAGTTGTGTCTGACAGCCTAATCTGTCTAGCAAACAAAGTTGCAATAACACATGAATTTCTCATTGCCAAATAAAAGGAGATGTCATTATTTAATCAACCAAACCTAAATCGTGACAATTAAGAGCCACTTAATAAACATGTTCACAGATAAAGATGAAGAAAATAAATTTTTCAATGTTTTGCAATTTTTAAAAAACACATTTTGTGAGGCGTTACACAAGAGTGAAACACAAAACAATGCGTTGATACATTTTCTTCACACAGACCATCTCCTTCATATCTAAAAGGACAAATAATGAACAAAAACAGATCACCCTGCAGAAGCCTTTAGTGCTGGTAAAGACGTAATGATGTCTTAAAAAGAAATCTGCACCGCAGGCACCTCGAAGCAGTTAGCCATTTACAGAGATCTAAACCGGAATTTATTACACTGCACATTAAGATGGCACACTCCATAAGACCAAGTCGCCCCGTCAGCACACTGTGCTTTACTGCTGCATGTGTTTATAATCATGGATTTCACACTACAAGCTGTTTGCTCCCCCAGTATACAGTATAATGGGCCATAATGGCCACAGGGTATTATGACCAAAAGAACAATCCTAGATTTCTAGCTTGCAAGTATCCACACGCAAATTCCCCTGGGATACACACTCCCTTTCGTCCTACCCAGCTGCTGTGCAGTACACAGCTCAGAAATGAAGCTATTTAACACGTCTGTGATCACATTAAAATCCCTCGTTGGCTCTTCATTAAAATGATAATAGACAAAACCATGCGGCACCAGGAGCCCACAGAAGCAACACATGGGGCTTTGAGACGGCCCTGTGTGCACATGTGCACAGTACAGGACAGAACAAAAATGACAAAAAAAAAAACAGGTTACTGCACAAATAGGTTTCGTTCAATTCAATGCTGCCTCTCACAGCTCCCAACAAAATTCTTTTTTCCATTAAACACAATTTAAAAGAACCATACGCAACAAAGACTTAGTCTTATCTGGAAAATAATGTAGTGTTGTTTGTGTGAGGGGTTCCCCACTGGGGCATGTTTTACTTCAAACATGCTCATTTTTAGTGTTCTAGACACAAAAGGTTTATACATATTTTATAACTTAGGGGGAAATAGTTCAATTTTGAATATAAATGGTTTAAACTGTTGAGTGACTGAAGACAAGAAGTACCAGCAAAATTGAAAATCACAGACGCGATACAAAACAATTCTCTATAAAGCCACTTTCCCAAGCAACTCTCTGTTATAATTCTCTCTTCTACGGAACATCTACAAAACTATTTCATACTATTCTTTCCAAGAGCTTTAATACCTGGGAAGCCTTTTCTCCTTTCTATAACAAAAGGTCCATGTTGTGAATAGATTGTCATTTTTTATTTCCCCTTCCATACAGGCAAAAAATAACATGGCCACTCTCTCAACTCTTCAGCTCAATGGGATTGACCCAGACATTCATGTCAAAACACTCTGATGAGTCTCAGTGGGTGAGCTTATGCATGTAAGAGATGCACTTATTCATAATGTCAGCTGAATGTGATGGCACAGAAACAGAAAATAGACTGCTGGCTTGCTTGTGTACAGAAACCATCTCTAGTTCTGCAGAACAGCTCTTTTAACTCTCCATTTGCAGAAAACGTCTCTTACAAATCCCTTCATTTTGGGAAATGAAGCTGTGCTAACCACTACATTACTGTGCTGTGCCAAAAATTAAATTAAAAACCTGCTCCGAGCTCTCTTTCAGTAAGAAACTGCAAGGACTGACAAAGTGAACTGGAAAATTTGTATATGGTACCATGAATGAGCATTAAGTCACTCACCTTGCGTTTCTGGGTCAATGCAATAAAGAGAAAGGGTCAACTAAGATCGCCAAATGTCAAGACACAACAGGTGGACCTCACAAATTAAACATCATTGCGACCAATTGCAAAGAAAGGACTGCAAGAACTGCGTTCTAACCCTCTGCATTAAC
Source organism: Atractosteus spatula (assembly GCF_055471065.1). Taxonomy (NCBI): domain Eukaryota; kingdom Metazoa; phylum Chordata; class Actinopteri; order Semionotiformes; family Lepisosteidae; genus Atractosteus; species Atractosteus spatula. Next base: position 3,411,574 of record NC_142732.1, on the reverse strand, counting down.
CTCAGCTGTTAAAAACAGCTTGAAGCTCCCATGATAACACAGAATATTTACTAAACTATCATATTGAAATCTGGGTGCTACACAAAACAAACATTCTACATATGTAAAGACACCACAGATCCAAAACTGCTAGCTCTCTAATCTAGTACACCTGACGGCAATGTTGGAAGAATTAAAGCCTTTAGTAAAGTGAAAAAGTGTTAAATTAAGCTTTCTGAATAACAGAAATAATATAGACATCTTCCAAAACATCACCTACTTTATACAGCCAAAAGTACCATTTAATTTTACATCCTATAAACAGCTAGCAATATCAGAAAATCTCATTGAATATTGGAACCACATGTCTACTTATCACTGTGCCTGTAGTACTCTGAATGTTGCTCTGTGGCAATTGTAATTAAACAATTAAAACTTGTTTTATCAGCTTGATTTCACAAATATGGAAAGAATTTCTTACAAACATGGAAGACATTTATTGATCTACCATACATACAGTAACTAATTCAATGAGGCCCGGGAAAGTACCACTTCATTCAGCATGAATACTGGAACAATCCGAGTGAAATATGTTGCTCAAGGGTACAACAGCAGCGTCCCATATGGGATCTGACCCCACAACATACCAGTCATTCAGTGTCCTGATCACAACTCCACACTGTTGCCTCAACCAAAGACTCAGGATGACATAGGCTTGGAGCATTTAAAAAAATAGCAAAATCTAGACCACAGACAAGGTAGGGAAGCCACTTACCAGAGTGTCCATATTGGGAAGGGCACTTTGAGATAGGGATGACCTCTCAAAAGCAGTAGACTCTGTGGAGGACTGGCGCTGGAGAGACATCTGCTTTTCTCCAAATGATATCCGTGAACATACGGATGCTGAGGACTGGGAATTAGACAGGCTGTTTGGAGAGCTTCCTGTGACAGGAGTGGAACAGCAAACAGCTTTATCTAGTTCCATCCTTTGAGGAAGGCTCCAGGACTCCCGTCTTGCCATCTTGTCAGCCCCAGGAGAGAAATCCTTGCTCCTCGCCCTTCTGGGCAGCGAACGGGAACGATAATTATGCATCGACTCCTCAGCAGGCCTCGCGTGTCCCTGAAGCCAGCCAAGGGACCTCTGTCTGCTGGTCTTGTCCTCCTCAGCCACCCAACTGTGGACCTCAAGCAAGTGCCTGAGGAAGAGGTTCTTCTCCAAATCCAGCTCCACTCGGAGACGTCGGATGAGGGCGGCCTGCTCTCCGTCCGTCTCCCATCGCAGTTTCTGAAGGAGCTGCTCTAGCTTGTGGTAGGTGTCCCTGTTGCTCAGGCAGGCGGGCTCACTGGGGGCTCTCTTGCTCGCCAGCCTGCAGGAGCTGCACTTGCCGATCAGTTCTTCTGCCAGCTGGCGTTGCAGATCCCGGGCGTGCCTGACGGCCGTCTCCCGCTCCTTCTCCAGGTAGACTCCGATCGTCCGCAGCTCCTCGTCTTTGCTGCGCAGCAGCTGCCGGATCTCCACCTCCCTCTCCTTGGCCAGGGCTTCCTTCAGCTTCTGCAGCTCCAGCTCTTTCTGCTGCTCATGCCTGGAGGTCAACTCCTCCACGACTCTCCCGTGCTCCTTCTGTGCTTTGGCCCTCAGGCGCTGGAGCTCGGAGGCGAACCTCCTGTGCGCCTGCCTGCTCTTGCTCCTTTCGACTTCGAGGGCGGCCTTTAGCTTCTCGATCTCCTGCCCACGCTCCCCGCGGAGCCAACAGGTGCCTTTCTTCGACGAGAGAAGAAGACCGTTACTCCTGTCCTTGCCCATTGCGTTGATCGCAGCTTTCTTACAGCAAAGCAGGGACAGAGGGGAGGTCAGCTCAGTTCAGGGGACAGCATGCAAAACTGGCGGACAGCCGACGAGGGCTCATGCAGGAGATTTTGGGAAGGGGGGGATTGCAAGCTGCATGCATTCATCAAAGGGAGACTGAAAAGGCAAATGGTGGAGTTAGCAGGTATAGATAAAAATCAGAAATAAAGTTAAAAGATGTGATCTCAAACTGGCAATTTTGGCTAGCCAATCTCAATCGGGTTTTGGGATGGGTGCTACACATCAATTCTCAATTTACAAAATTAGGTTTTAAGCCCTAAACTTTTGCAGTAAGACTGAAATATAGAAATAGAAAGGTCTTTATGCCTCTATCAGACCTTGGATGAAAGTTGGGTCAGTTATATATTATATATCTTTCCTTTAAGTGTCATCTATAAAAAGGGGATAACAATTTTGGATAATTCAGTCACAAAAAAAAACCTTAAATTAATCATAAACTACATCCAGCCAGTTCGCCCTGTAACTAGAACTAAATGAATGAATTTCAGCTCTTGTGCTCCGTGAAGGAAAGAAATCAGTCCTGCCCTTCAAAACTCCTGTCATAGTTTGAGGCCAATTGCATTACAATCCTTTAGAAAACACATTTTTTTTAAAAAGAACAGCAATTATTCCATATCAAAGCATCTTGGTCACACATTATTTACCGTCTGTCAAAAGGGCAGAGGTATTCCAAACCTTAACTTTCACATTAGCAGTAACAGATCAATAAAGCAATTGACTTTACACAGCTCATATTATGCTCATGGGACTCAGTTACTCTTTAGAAACAAGAAAAATGCTGGCTTTATTGAACATTTTCCTACAGAAGAATGCAAACGTGAATAAGCAGAACCCACATTTTAAGCAGTGCATGTATGGTCTTACTGAAACTGTCCTGAAATTGTGTTGATTCTTTAAATCACAATCAATTAACTAGGTAATTTAGGTTCCAGGGCATGATGCTATTGGTCATACAGTATGCCAGAATTCATCCCATAGTCATGGAAATATTGTAGGTAAAGGCTAGAACAATATCACTGTTTCAGAAGTAGGCATCTTACTGCTTGGTAAATTATATCATACATTTAGTGATGACTTCATTTAATTACAAATGATTGTACCACGCTCTTTACACTGAGAAAGTGGCTACAGGTTTGATTACCAATCCTGCTTGTCCAAGACCTACTGTCTTTTCTTCACAATTGCCTCGGAAAGCAAACACAGCTTGCATCGACTTTTACAGTGTTACTACAGATAAGTGTGTACTCCTGTATGAAGCCATCTTTATGGTACAAAATTAGATACTGTATATTGCAAAATACTGGTAAGATGTAGTTCCCGAGCAGTCGAAATCTGGACCGCACCGAACAATTAAAATAGGTGGATATTTATATCTGTGCTGCTTGCAGGCCGCCAACTTTCTAATTCTCTTGATTTAAATTTCAATATCATCAAGCAGCAAGCGACGAGAACTGGAGCACTTGTCTCAGTTTAATTTGGGCGTATTTTACCGCTAGGAAAAAGCCAGTTTACTGTTCAACTATCAGAAGCGACTACCCTCCTGCATGAAAATCGCCAGTCCGTCGCAGTTGCTATGCAGACACAATACGCTAGGCTGTAGCGGTTGCTATGCATGTCACAAATTTGCAATTACGTTAATTGCATAAGCAACAGTTAGATACCTCTTATGCGCGAAAAACAATTAACAAAACTGGAATATACTTTTACACAGAATCTTATAAGATCTGGCACTTTTTACAAGTGGCAATTCGTACCGACAGTTTTCTTTGCTGAAAGCAGAGGGTCATTTAATAATAATACAAGTTGTCAAAAAATCAACATGTCACCAGCTGTGGATTGTCGTCCTCGTTTTAACTTTCTGATCATTTCTGCCCGTGCCCGAAAATAACTCAGAGTCTAATAATGTTGTAAAATAAATTCTGCCAGATGTGAAGTGTGTTTGATGACGTTATTATGGGGGGGGGAAAGGGGTTTTTAAAACACGGCGAAACAAAGGTCTACATTTTGAATATATGCACCCGGTGTGTCGCATACGCCGTAATTTGGGGTTCGGTGATAGAATTTAGTCCACTGTTCTGAAGTTGAACACAGAAGAGAGAGAGAGAGAGAAAAGAAAAAGCATACAAACTTACCTTCTACAATACTCTGGGGGAAACTGTAACAATTCTGCGCGCTACTTTAAAAACAGTAGCTCAACACGAAACGAAAAAGTTTGCTCGTCAAAGCCTAAAACGCACAGCCAGTGCTGGGTACAGGTGATGGTATTTGTGTACTCGTGGAATCGATCAACAATTACATTGTATATCCGGACAGAGAGAAACTAAGTAGCCGCTACACTAAACCGCTACAAACAACCAGCCCTCACTTCTCACCGCCCCGTCATCAGGATGTGGAGACCATGAGCTGCAAACCTAGCGACTACTAGCGGCAGTAGCTCAGAGGGGGCTCCGGCCACTTGGTGCAATTCCTCCTATTTCCACACGCAACAGGAATATTTATTCCAAGGCGCACCACGATGACCAAACCACCCCCATCGATCCGAGAAACGTGCAAGTACAGCACATCACAGTGTTCGTGCGTTCTCTTCCAAAGCGCAGGCCTTACAATTGCACGTTCAGAAGAGCTTCCAGCGTTGCCAAAGCAACAATTAGCAAAAAAAAACGTTTGCAATTACAATAAATCATTGCTATTGGTAACACAACACAAAATCAACAAACCGTGTGTGATAAAAAAAGACCGCTAGAATTAGAAACAGTTTTGCCATTTCTTGAAAAACGAAAACACACATTTCATAATAATAATAATAATAATAATAAGAAGAAGAAGAAGAAGTTTTTTTAATGATCCAATTATAAAGGCCGGTATACATACTGTACAGTTTTAAGCTGTGCATAACCGTTTACCCCAATCGTCTCATCTCAGTTTCGGACTTCCAGAGCAATGGGGTCAGTGTTGGTGAGACAGCCCAACTCCTGTTTCAGGCACTCTGCCTTGTAGCAATACACTAGACAGTGCCATTAGAAATTAAATTTGGGGTTCACTTAGACATTTCAGGGTAATTCTGTGTGACAGTGATTATCGACCACTATCAACAAAACATTATCCTAACTGCTGTTTTGATTCCCAACTACCAACACAGTTCCACTAGGTTTTCTAACACTATAATATCGGGTGTCGTCGCAGGTGTGGATTAGAAAAATCTCTCTTTTCGAATCTCTAACTGGACTTTTGCCCTGTCATGTCCTTCTCGAATGCTGTCACCGCAGTGCTATTATTTCGGTAACGATTGGAAAAAGCAAAACGCAAAAGGATGCCCATTATCATGTTTGTTTGTTTTTCTTATACTGTCCATTTATTTGTAAACCACATAGCTGAGGAAGAGTCGTGGTCGATACAGTCCACAGGCTTCGAGAACATCGTTCTTATTGCATTAGCTGAACAAATGTAGTTCTGTCGTGAAAAACATGTCTACAAAGCTGCTTGTTGTTTGAGCCACTGCTGGAACATCTCGGTTCTGCTTCTTGGTCTCTAAACTCCAGCAGAGGGCGTTTCGAGCCAATTTACACACGTGATGAAGTCAGGAAAAATGTGCGACCCACACGGGATAAAAACAAGCTGCTGTGTTATCTTACTGGCTGAGGGGAAAAAGGAAACTGTGATCTTGTAGGGTTAAAAAATACCTCAGGTTTTAAGAAACAGTAAACACCGATGAACTCTATTTGTGACCTGTAACTAATTTCAGTTAGTTTAGGTGTCCTCCTTAGCAAAATCAGCCGGTTATGACAAACGAGAGGACTGTCGTCTCAGCCAGATAAATGCCTGCCTACAGCGAGGCTTGAAGATGAAACTCTCCATTCTTGTTGCTTTGGCACAGGATAAGTGATAATAACAGTGTGTGAGGGGGGCGACAGTCCTTAGCCTTCAGTCCTCTGTGGTGGGAGGTGGGTGTCACTGAATTACAATCCAACAGGAGAACAGACACAGATCCAAAATGGAAAATCCAGCAAAATAAGAAATTCAGTGATGAGAGTAAAAAGAAGCATTATCAGATTTGGCCTCAGGATGTACAATTACTGGAGAGTAACAATGAAATTACTGGATTGACAGTCCTATTTGTTGAAAACATGATCATACGGAAATTATCAGTTCCTCTATGGCTATTTTTTTCCTGCGTGCTTTGCCAGACTCTCAAGTACGGTAAACTGAATAGCTGGTCTTGAATGATCCTGTAATTTTAAAAGTTCCCAGATAAGATGACAATACGAATACCTTTATTTAGTATTAGATCTTCTGTAATTTGTATAGTGTATATACTCTTAAAAGGATATCTTGGCCAAATAGTTTGGGGCTAAGATCTTGATTTCTGATGTGAGGTACTGTAGATGTATCTGTTACTGGTTTTGCTATGATACCTGACTCAGGGTCTCTTCAACATTCGTCTTATATTCTGCGATCTGACAAAGGCTCAGCTGGACTCCAAAGAATATTCTTTCCATTGCAGCTTGTACTCTTGGTGAAAGTAAAACAGGTGCTGTTCAATATAATTGGCTGCCAAGAATTTATTAAATCTGACATTATCTTTAAAATCACATGTTCTTTAAACATTGACTTTTAAGAGAACAGAAAAGCTTTGGCAGAAAATGTTAATATATTGCTTATTTAGCTTTGAATGTAAATGGTTTGATGTCAGATTCAGTTTTAAAAAGGAAATCTCCTTTCTGCAGTCAGTGATTAAGCCCCTTGTGTTTAAGATCAGTAAATGAAATGTCCAGTACTGCAGTATATTTTCTATTTACACACTTCTGTATTTCTTTAAATACCAGCAACATACTCTTGAACCCAATATACTCCAGTGGAATACTCTGGGTCTTAGCTTGGTCATCAAGCACATACAGTAGGTGGTAGAGAAAGAGTTTACATGTGTCACCGAGCTAGATGTAAATATATAGATGTATAGATTAACTGAGGACAGTAATGAGGATCACCTGTCAATAAATTAATTAGCTTAAATTAACACACCAGAAGAAGGCTCCATGGCCAAAACATTGTGTTTCCTTTCTTTTCAGCGTGGAATAAACTTTTTACCTGTTCCTTTGCAGCCTACGCATGCTGACGCAGCTACCTACTTGAATAAATTAATTAGACTTGATTGGTAAATGTTGAATTTTCTGCTACAAAACATTGGCTGCTCATATAAATTTTACCCTGAGTTGGTATGATCATTCTAACCAATGTGAATTAAATATTACTGAATGTTAAGCTTGGATTCATCTTACCCAAATTAAGTCATACTAATAACAGTCAAAGTTATAGCTACAGAAAACATGCAAGGAGGCTTTGAGTGAATTGTCAGTGCTCATAGCTTCCATTTGTAGTGTCTTATTGTACCTAAGATGACCAAGACCTTTGCACAGAAGCATACAGTACAATATACAATCATATCTATACCTAGATATAACACATACAGTCTGACAGAGCTGTGACGAATGAAGAGCTTTCTGACAGTCATGTGCAGATTTCAGATTCTGGTTTCTGATGCAGTCCTGCTAGGCCTTTTCTCCTGTAGTATTCAGGGCATTGTATCAGTTTTCCCGCTGTCCTGTTGCAAACAATAAGCTCTATTTCCCTGTGCTTTTGTTGTGTCCATTTTTTATGCAACCTACTTTCTCGTATAAACGTGTTGTTGATAAGCGGGCTGGATGCCCAGCATTCTTTAATTCCTGGGCTTTAATATCTCTGAACGCTCCTCAACAGTGTGACCTTTTGAGTGCCATTTGCACAGCCCATTCAGTTCTGAAATCCAATCAGCTGCAGCCCTTCTTCAAATGGAAGTTTGAGTTTTCACTGCGGTGAAACAGTTAAAAGTTTGCCTGTGTCTGAGTCTGTGTTAGAAACCCCGTCAGCTTCGGTGTAGTCTACTTTCTGATTTGTTTGAGAATGCAATAATATGACTTAGAGATGACTATGACATTTTTATATCTTTACATTATTGTACAAATTGTATAATTTTCAAATAACATTTACATGGATAAGGATGTCTGTTAAATAGGTCTGTGCGTGAAAAGATTTAGCAACATACAATAAGAGCATAAGAAGAATAAACAAACAGTTACTGGCCCACTTTGTAGTTAATGTGTAGCTGATTGATCCAAGGATCTCTTCCAGGTGTAATTTTGAAAGAAACCAGGAAATCAGCAACTTGGTAGCTTGTTCCATACTCCCACAACCCTTTGGGTAAAAAAAAAGTGGCTGATTGGTTTCTAAATTGCTACTATGCCTGTGTGCCCTGCAGTGGGCTGGCATCATGCCCAGGGTGTGGCTTTGCACTCTGTGCCTCCTGGGTGCACTGCCACAACCCTTTTCGGTAATGATCAGCTTTCTGGTGATGGATGGACTTACTAGGAGGACCTAAACTCTGCTCTCCATTAAACAGAGTGGGCTACAAACTGGTATTGTTTTAAAACTAAAGCTGTCAGACCTTTTGGTTCTGTTATTCTAAACGCACCATAAATTGCAAGTGAAACTTTGCCGCTGGCCTCAGTTTCTGAACCTACAATTTAGCAAAATCTGTAAAATGATGCAAGCAGTATAAAGTGTAGAGATCCAAAACTGGCCCCACTACACCTGCTAAACACCAGACTTGGAATCATAAACCACAACGTCCTGCATATCTATCTACCCAAGCCTTAAAAAATGCTAAAGGCTAAACCATCAGATGTGGATGTGTTTGTGCCCATTGTTTTCTTTTGTTTTGTTTTCGGTCCCTGGCTCAAGACCACTCATTTTAATTTGTCCCTTATGTCTTGAGACCTTGTGATGTGTGTCTACTGTACATCCCCTTATGCGTACAAGCATCTATACCACCCTGAGTCTGCTCTGCTCCCCTCAATCAGGCAGCTGTGCCTTTCACTTCGCAAAATGTTGCCCCTTATGCAACTCTTTGTACTGTAACTGTACAGCCTCAGATGGTCAGGACCGCACCTTCTCTGAGAGCTGGCTGAAACCGGAGATGCTCAGATATTGTGATGTGTTGCCTTTCAGCTTGCTTTTTCCTTTTAAACACATCTAGGAGATATTGGGTGTAAGGACATTAACATACAATGGGGTTTTTACGTAATCATTGCCACTGAAACCTGGTACTTATATGCACTGAAGGTGAAAGAGATGAAAGATCTGAGTTCTCCTGTTGCCGGACGAGTTTTTTTCCCCAACTTGTTTTTTTCACACAAAGTTCCTACGTTTGTCCCTGTGAATCAGTGAACAGCCTTGGGAGGAAAACGTCTGCGAGTTACTTGAAATCTCAAGAAAAAGGCAAGCTTTACTTGACACTTCTGGGGGACTTTTCTAGTGGAATACATAAAAATAAGGTATGTGGCTTCGATCTTTTGCAAACTTCAGATGATCCAATAAATTCAGATTGAAGAGATAGTGGTTTCTGAACGGTTTTCACATGCTGGACAATTGAAGTAAACATTGAGTTAAAATAACAAAATGTACATTTATTGTTACTTATATTGTCGGAAATGACACGTGTCTGCTTGGAACAAAAAACATCATTGTTGAGGCTTGAACTGTTAGGGGTTTGTAAGGCTAAAAACGATCCAGGTGCCATGATAACCTACTGTAGGTTAAAGTGCAATAAATATACCAATTTGTGTAGTTATATACAGCATGTCTACAATTTTATAAAGTCAACCAAGTTGTACTGTATGTATAATTGCAGGGCACGGACAGGACTTGACATATAACACTTTTGTGCAAGAAACTTCACACAGCATATTCTGGGTCTGATACCAAACAAAATATACAGGTAGATGTGGAACTTCACACAATGTAAGTTGGCGAAAATCCTGCTTCTCTCCTAATGCAGTTTTATTTCAGGAGAACGGTCATTTTCTCTTGTTGATGGAGGAAAGGCACTTGTTAACAGGAGATCTTAGTTCAATTCACAACCAGAGGAAAACTCCGACTTCCTCACAGATTTGGAGGACCGGGTCCAGGAAATGAAAAGCCGGAGAAAAATTCCTCCTTGGCCTTTTGAGAGAGTGTTATTCTTCTGGTTATCTCTGACTTTTGCGGGTATTTGTAGGGCTGAGATCTTTCAGCTATTTCTCAGCATGGAGAGAAAGAGGAGGGAGGGGGAAGCTGAGCACACACAAAAGACAACATTATTCCCTTGCGGATCCCCGCTACATCCTGCATGAATGGAGTATTGAAAAACATAACATTAGGGACTAGATTATTTTTCATCCTTCATAACTAAACCATTTGTCTGCAAGGTTTCAAGTGGTTTGTTAGCATGGCGCTCAAGTAGGATGGCCCAGCTGCTCAGCTCTTTCTGGTAGTGTTTCAGCTCCTAATTGAGCACTTCATATAGATACAATGTGTCCCCCCACGTTCCCTTGTACAAAGTGGCTTTCCTGTGCCCTTGTTTCATTTAAGCTTCCAAAAGCAGAGCGTGAGTTACAATTTTATTGTTGGGAACAGAACAAGTCATGGGGACGTCAACCACGCAAACAGAAGAGGGATCTGTATCATTTTTGTAGCTCACAGGTGGCCCTTGTGCAGATAAGCAGAATAAATAGATTTAACTTTAGTTATTAAATCATATAAATCAAGCAGAGCCTGCACATGTAAAGTACATGTGCAAACTGTGCATCTGATGTACTAATTTAGTAGCACTTGTGTTTAACTCCATTCTTCTGTGAGCTTTTTTTCTGATGTCCGCTGACTCTCCTAGGAAATGTCAAATTCTCCACTGTACGTCTCTCTCAGAACTGTATCCCCATGCTCCCTTAATCGGCTAGACAATGCAGGCAGCATTATATTTGCTGCTCAATATCCAGGAAGAGCAAAGACATTTTGGGCATTTAGTATATTTATTTCTGATGCCACGTGCTGTATGGTAAACCCATGTATTAAAAGCAACCCGAGATGTTCTTAAAAGAGCAAAAGAGTTCCAAGGCAATCCTCCAGCTCTCATTGTGTGTGACTTTGTAAAGATTTCATTACAGGGCTTGTGACTACTGTAACTCCAGAACACAGCCAGCAGAAGCCATCGAATCTGCTGTGAAGCACACACCTTCTGTCTGTAATGGCATGTTGTTCTGGTCTTGGGTTTTGCAATCACAAGAGTCCCTTGTGGCAAGTGAATATCCTGTTTTATACAGGACAGCAGCAACTTTAAACAATGTCTTTCATTCTCAGCCTGTCTTATTCTACAATACCACCATGTGCTACCGAACAACAAGCCTGACAGAGTCACTTGTTACTGTGTTCCATTCACAACACAGATTTAAAAAAACAAAACTATAGCTGCAGTAAGTGATGGCTGGAACTAATAGATATCGCATCTGGATTTTGTAATCACTGCACTCCTCCTCTGAGCTGGAAGGCTGTCAATCAATTGACCATTACACAGTCTGTGAAAATCACTGCTCATTCACTGGAACGAGCAGACATTCATACCAAAGACAAACTGCAAGTTTATTAAGTAAGTTGCTGCTGAAATTCACTGCTCATGGTAGGTTTTATCAGCAATCATTGCTGCATATTGCTTTGTTAAAGGTGAGGATGCTAATTTGGATTAGGTAGTTCCTAATGGGCGCTTCCAATAAATGGAAATATTTGCAAGCTTACAATGACTTACAGAAGGGTTGAAGGGCTTTTTACCTTGATTTTTTAAAATAAATGCATATTAATTCTCCCACGTCTGCCCAGGGTGGTCGTTAACTGGCATGACTGTGTTGCAGGAGCGAAGGAGAAGGCTCCAGCAGCCTTCCATCACAAAGACATCTCCAGTGAAGCTGTCAGAAGAGGAAATGAGAGGCAACAGCCCAGACAATCTGCTCAGGGGCTGGAGGCCTGCCATCTGGCTGCTGGCCTTGTTCCTAATGTCTCTTCTCATCGTGATTTTAATGAGTTGCATCCTCCAGTTCGGTAAGTCCTTCAATGTAGCCTTATGAAACGCTAGTAACTGGAAAAAAATACAGTACCTACTGTAGATTACAAAGGCAAAAGGTATTTAATGTTAAAGTTTTGACCCAGGCCTCACACTCCCAAGGTTGTCTGCTTTGTCAGCTTTTTATGGAAAGTGCTGACGTGCAGAGTGAGGAATGCTTCCAACAAACAGTGAAAAGGCCGCATCGTGGCACAGCTTTGAAAAATGGGCACTGTTGCTGGTTTAGGAGCTGCCTTTCTGTAACGAAGGCATTCTTTCAGGACCCTATGCAGACGACACGATCCGGGGTAGAGTGGGGAAAACACGGGGGAAAAGCATGCGGGAGACGGGAATGAAAACAGGGGGCGTGTCCATGGTGCGCTGGTGTCCGGGGGAGGTGTGGCCGAGGCAAACAATCCAGAAATAAGTCCAAGGGGGAATCCAAGAGAAGGCGAAAATCCAAAACCGGGCGGTCCATCCACTGAAGATACAACAGCATTGTTTCAACCAGACTTGACCCCTCCACCTACCAGAGATGAGTCCAGAAACCTACTCGCTATGCTATACTCTTTCGAAGGGTGTACTCTAGAAAAAGTCATCTTAAAAAGTCAACAGTACATGCAGTACCTCTGTGCCTGATGTAGCTACTGTACCAATTTTTTTTCTTGCCCAGCAGAATATAAGAACATTTACAAACAACAAAGTTTACAAACAACAGGAGATTATTTGGCTCATCTAGTCCCTTTGGTAGTTGGTAGCTTATTGATCCCAGGGTCTCATCCAGCCATTTCTTTAAAGAATCCTTGGGTATTGCCTTCAACAATATGACTGGGCAGCTGATTCCACACTCCCACCACTCTTCGGGTAAAGAAGCGCCTTGTGTTCTTATTTTTAAATGCACATCCACTTCAGAAATTCAGAAAATGCTTCAGACAAGCTTTGCCAGCCTGACCTTGCTCATCCAGATCATCATGAACTAAAGACTCTAAAATCCCGAAGAGTGGTTTCATCTCATTCCACAATGAGTGAGTGAGCTTCAAACATGGAAAGATCATTAAGATGAAAGGAAAAAATGCAGTTGCTTTACTGTTGATTAATCACCAAAGAACTAAAAAAATGTAAAAATCTGCTGTTTGTAATTTTCTTAATATTTATTTTTTTTTAAATCTAAAATCCTAAAACACATACCAAGAACATTATTTTAGTCAGTATTCATGCCTGTGTGCGTCAGAGATCAGTTGTATTTTTATAAAGCATCTTTTTCTTGTTAATTTGTGTTTCTTAACTTTTAAGGATATCTCAGTGTGTCCAAAAGAGAAACTGCTGGTAAGTGTCATGCTTTTGCATTGTTTACATTTTTGAATCCTTATAATAGGGATTGACTTTCCAATAATGACATATGATGTGTAGATACTGTATTAGGTTTGTTACAAATTCAATATAATTTCAGATGACTATAGAGCATTAAGAGCATTTTTATTTTGGGATGTACTGTAGAAATGTTTTCACTCTGAGAATGAACTCACACAGACAAAGCTTTAGATGTTTTTATTCCACTGTGAGTGTTCTTAAGCCTGAAGTCTCTGCTTTCCTGTGGATTTATTGAGTTGTATTGTGTTTTTAATATGATAACGATCAATGTTTTAATAACACAACAGGTTTTCTGACCTTTAAAATGGACAAAATTAACAGGAGATCACCCACGGAATGACCCAATTTAGGTTTTTGTTTAAAAGCCTCTCATCCTTTGTTTGGAAATGAAACTATAAACCATCAAGGCCTTTAGCAATAACACTAACAAAATACAAGTGGCATTCTTCTGAGAACGATAAATACCTTTGTGTTAGTTTCTTTACTGTAAAGCCCCAGAACACCAATTCATGAAACACCACAATGCCTGTGGAATTCCTTTGAGGAACATACACTCTTTCAAACACTTAAAATAATCTGTTTGCTTTTGTGCCTGTGACACAGGGGCACCGTGATGTGATCTAGAAGCAGACATTTCAAGATGGGATCTCATAGTACCCCCTGCTGAAGACAGAGATTTAAACATCCTTGTTTTCAAACCAGTTCTTGCCCTACTTCTTCCCTGAAAAATCTGGATTTTGATTTCTGATGCTCTTCCAGCATATTCATTTAATATGTGTCTAACTAAAGCAGAAAGGCCACAGAGTATCTCCTAACATATGAAATAAATTTACAGGAAGATCCCAATATACAGTAACTGTGCCTTTAAAGGTCAAAAGGGATAACAACCTCCCTACAAGGGAATAATTTGACCATAGGCTTTTCTCTCTCTCTGCTCTACACAGCCAACAGGACTTCATCAGTACTATCTCCACCACAAGGTAAGAATACACTACACAGTTCTTCCTTCATTAAAGGAAAAAACTATTTCATGGAAATATACTGCAACCCCATTTAACTTAGTTTTACTACAAATTGACCTCTTCCCAGTGACCTGTGAAAAGACTGTGTCACTTTTGTAATCACTGATGTTTTAAATATCAAATTTTATTCCCTGTTAGGTGTGCTGTGATGGTGCTGCATGCTACATGAAAACCATCTATTTATGTGTAAATACTGTATGTGTTTATTTGCCAAATGTCTGATTATTTTTTGGGAAAAAAAATCAAAACAAGCTGGCACAGTGGCACAGTTATTAGCACTGTGGCGGCCCTGGGATCAATTCCAGACCTAGGAACCTATCTTTCGGAGATTGCATGTTCACCCTGTGTTCACCTGAATTTCCTCTGAGTGCTCCAGTTTCCTACCTTAGTCCAAAGACATACTGGTAGGTAAACTGGCTTCTGGGAGAATTGGCCCTGGTGTGAGTGTGTGGGGCTGTGTGTGCCCCCCGAGATGGACGCGTCCTGTCCAGGGTGTACCCTGCCTTGTGCCCATTGCTTGCCAGGATAGGCTCCAGCTCCCCCCATGACCCTGAACTTGAAGAAGCCGTTAGAAAATAGACATACAGTATGCATAGATTAAAATAAAAAGCATGGGATTTCTCTTACCAGATTATTTTTTTAGTTAGTACTCCTTTTTTCTTCCTTTTGGGGGAATCTACTTGTGTTGCGTGTATTTTGTATGGTTGCATGTGTTTTTTTTTTGTTGTTGTTGCCAAGTGCTCTATTATGGAAAAGAAAGAATCAAATTCATTAGCTGGCTGTAGGGCCCAGGACGGTCGCTGACGGTGTTCTCAGGTGAGCGCGTGTTCGCAATGTGTCCCCCAGTGCGCCTGGCGAACGGCAGGAACAGGTGCGAGGGCCGCGTGGAGATACAGCACAACGGCACCTGGGGCACCGTGTGCGACGACGACTGGGACATGGTGGACGCCAACGTCGTGTGCCGGCAGCTGGGCTGCGGCCTGGCGCTCGCGGTGGCCAGCAGCTCGGCCTTCGGACAGGGCACCGGGCCCATCCTGCTGGACAACGTGGACTGCCGGGGAGGAGAAGGGGGGCTGGGCCAGTGCGAGAGCCTGGGCTGGGGCGTCCACAACTGCTACCACTACGAGGATGTGGCTGTGACCTGCAGAGGTACTGTACCAGACTTAAGCTGTTTGGGGGGGGGAGCCAGTGTCACGTATTATTGAAACGTAGTATGTCCTTTTGTGCAGCTTCCTTGTATTTTGGCAGAACTATAGCACACACAAGCAGACTTGAGCAGTCCCTGTTCTCTGAATTACAGAAAGTCAGATGGACAGATGGCACATACTGTAACAGTTATGTGTTGTGTTGCCCTTGGTTTAATAAAACCTGACGTGCTTCCTAGCATTGACTTAGGCTTCAGAGAGGCTGTAGGTGTACTAACAAACCCCCACTTGTTGTGATTGCTGTCATACCGATTTTGCATGGTCAAAAGCCCAAGACACTCCTGCTTGTGCTGCTTTCCAAACCAGATCTGTCTTGGCATCAGCGGTCAGTTTCCCTCAGTTGTACAGATGGGTCTCGGATGAATCATCTCTCACGTACGTGCCAGCGTTATTAAAGAACAGCTCTAAGAAACCTTATTTTCATGTACTCTTCTGCCTTCTGTGCCTGGAAGATCGGTTATTTAGGAAAAAATCATATCAGCCAATCTCAAAATTGCGAATAAAGAGAGACTATGGAAGCCATGTTTTCAACGTATTTATTTTTTTTCTAAGGCCTGTGCAGTGGAGCAAATGAATATTCTACAGAAAAGTGCAGTTCACAGTGCTGAGCCATTTACTGTGTTCAAGATGTGTATTGGAGTAAACTCCTCTTTCGTCTTGTGTTTTTTACAGACACATCTGCGCCAGCAGTGCGAGAACACAGCAATTTTGCTACCCCACCTCCACAGCTCACAGGACTCCGTAAGTTTCAGCTGTTCTCTTCTGTTGTATTCAGTTTTGTTGCAACATTTGCCTGTTCTTTAGTGGTCAAGCTCCAGCAACTGCATCTTCCCCCACTTTAAGAGTACGGGGGAACTGTCTGCATTTCAAAAGTGTTTTAATACAGCCTATACTTTGTCCCACAGGTGTAGAAAAGGCATGGGAGACTAATATTCCAGAATTCTGTAACCAAAGGTCTCACTTTTTAACGTCAAACGTCAGTATGAACTTGATGGTGTTCTTGACTGTAGAGTTCTGCTGATCAACTACCCTTTTTTTAGTCTTACCTCTTTCTCTCCATCTGCACAGTAATGTCTTTCCAAACAAGGTCACTATCTAAAGTCTTCATGGCAATTTTAGTAATGAAGAGGAAAAAAGCCCAGTTATTAAATTAGACTCAACCAAATATCTCCATTCTGAATATATAATATTGCCGTCAAAGGCCATTTTGTTTCTTCCTCTTTAATGAGAATACTAGTGACATTTCATTGGGAAAGACCCAAGCTCCGGTGGACATGCCCTACTGTGTGTGCCGGAGAAAGTTCAATAGCAACTTGAGAAAAAGTGCTGTTCAGTGTTTATAACCTTTCTCAATGCCAAAAATGTCACCACTGGATTTTGTCACCAGCTAAATATTCTGGGCAGCACGCAAGAAGTAAGAAGAGGCATTGAGTCGAACTTTGCTGCCTTACCTCTTCCTATAGTAGCATTGCAAAGACATTTAAAGGCATTCACCAAAATCAGACAGGGAGTTATTTTTGAGATGAAGGAAAATACAGAGACAAGGATTCAGTGTTTTTGTATTTGTTCCTAGTAGCTTACTGCTCTGTGATTTCTATCTTTTCCTGAATGACTTTTGGGCCTTTTGTTCGGGAGTTTGAACAGGAAATTCTGGGAACAGAAGTTATGATGGTGATTATGAACAGGATTATTATAAAAGAGTTTGAACTGGGCAACACATACTGTCAATGTGACAGCTGAGAGAGTGGCTTTGTTTAAAAGGACAACAGTGCAAAGAGATTCCCAACATGCTTTCCATTTCGAGCTTCACGTGGCGATAAGCTGTATTTAGGGTAAGAGGAAGTGTGAGGGCCATGATTTGATGTCAGCGTGAGTTTGGGGTCAAAGGTGCAGGGTCAGGTGGTGTTTCTTCCTATCTTTTTGGGGAAGCTCTTCAGGATTATCTGTCATCTTGAGGAAAATCTCCAGCAGTGGTTCCTCTCTGCTGCCTGATAAGAGTCCCGCTCTTAGCTCTGCCCTGAAGTTGCCCTTGTCTTCCAGGAGAGGGCACCATTCGCCTGGTGAGCGGTGCGGACTCCTGCCAGGGCCGGGTGGAGATCTTCTACCGGGGGAGCTGGGGTACGGTGTGTGATGACGACTGGGGCTTGAGGGACGCTGATGTGGTGTGCCAGCAGATTGGCTGTGGAAGTGCCCTGACCTACACCACCAATGCCTTCTTCGGATATGGCACAGGCCTCATCCTCCTGGACAACGTCAACTGTAACGGCAACGAGCCCCTCCTGGCCTCCTGCTACAGCCTGGGCTGGGGGATTCACAACTGCGGGCACCACGAAGATGCTGGAGTGATCTGCTCAGGTAGCTGTACAAGCACGTGTCCATCATGGGCTCACACTGGCCTTACCAGTACATGTGTGTTCAAAAAAGCTACTACTGCTCATTCGGTACTGCAGAGAACTGAGTTCTTTGTTAAACCAGGGACTGGAAACACTCCTAATAAGTTAAGAGCATATTTTACAGAATACAGTGCAAGGACTTCAGATTTGCTAGTGTTTGTGACACCAAAAAAAGCAAGAGACCACTGACAGGAATTCCTTATACTGTATTAATGAGTAAGTTATACCAATGTGCATTTGAATATTTTACTTTTTCTCAAAGAAAGCCAGCTAACTGAAATTACAGTTACTCTGCAAGAGCTCTGTCCTCAGGATTTTCACACAGCCATTGATTTCTTGAATGTAGGTCTAGTGCACAATGTGGAAAGCAAATATGTGTGAGTGCGTATACTCCATTATCAGATTTTAAAGAGCAGAGGAAACCATATCAGAATTAGAAATTCCAGACTGATATTTTAATTCTGTATGGCTATAAACTTTAGAGACAAATTTACTGTATGGGAATAATTTAGTCACAAATTCTGTAGTAGCAGGTTCACAATCCGAACCAATGTCTGTGGCTCAGCAATAGAGTAGTTAAAAACAGCTTAGACTGGCTTGGCATAATTCACTCACCCTTATCAGTTTGCTTCTTTCTATTGAGTGTTACAATGTCTGGGAAAACTAAAAGAGCTAAAACCACAAACCAGCTTCTCTTATAAGCCTCACGCTTCTTCATCTATGTTTGTCCATAAAACGCAAACGTTATCATTTTACAACAGGCTCAACAACGCCAACACCTTCTCTAAACTTCACTGCAACAATGGCCAGGGCCCTTGTGTACAGGATGGACGCTACTACAGGTAAGACTGCAGGTACTGTACCATCATTGGTGGAGCTCTTCCTGTCTTGGGAAAAGGCATGCATTTGATTTCTGTGATGCTACACACAAAAATGTATACAGTTTAGTACAGGGAAATACTGAAAATGAAGAGAAAATATGATTTATCATTGTACTGTATTGCAGAGAGTTGATATGTCCGAAATTATGTTTGATTTGTAGTTTCATGGTTACAGTACACCTCAAATACAGTATGTTGTGCAACAGTTTTGAGAATTAGTTTTGAAAATATCAGATCTGACACTAGGTGGCAGTCTAGAATCGTCATTTTGAGAAAAAAGTAAATTCACTGCGTTCTTCTGCCATATTTAAATAATTTGAACCAGGCACTGCACATTGCATCACATTACAAACACTGCATGATGTTCTACACCAAAAACCTGACAAACGATGGAATAGTTTCTATAAAAAGCTACCCAGATAAAAGAGATATAACTGCGGACAATCTGTTTAGTTAGAAACAATTTTTTAACAAAGACAGAATTTCAAAGGCTGGAAAGTACAACCGTATACAGATGTTTGTATGTGCTGTGTAGTTTTTATACATTTCATTTTCTTTATTCTTAGCTACAGATGTCACAGCAACGATTTCTCAAACAATGATGGTTCAAAAAACGTCCACTGTACCAGCAGGTAATGACAACACGGGGGTGAGATCTATTCTAATGTCAACTCGTCATTATGGGTGCTTTTGCCTGCCAAAAGGCACAGTCTTGTAGGGATTAAAATCAGAAATATTCATAACTTCTAGGTGTACAGTATCCCTGAGTGAGTCATAATGTGCAGAAATGATAACTCATTGGTCATAGAAAGTTCTGTGTTTTGTTTGAGTTTCAGTTTTTATCTTTGTTCAGACATATAGCTGCTAAGTAAATGCTGTTCCACTGGAACTAGAAGCTGGAATGCTCTGGAAGCTCTCAAAGCATTAAGTTGGGAAAGGTGGTGTGGACAGAAATTAGTGGGATACAATGCCCTGAAAGGATACACATGATACACATCTTAGCTTAACTCATTCAACCTTAGTGAACAAGAAATCTTTGTAGCAATGACAATGTTTGTTATATTCGCATGAAAAAGACCAGTGAGACTACATTAGAGAATGGTAAACAAGAAGTAAAATGCTGCAATAGTACAAAAACATATGAAGTCATTTAATTCAGTTTTCAATGGCTGTCATATTCTGTTTCCATTCCACTTTGTCAGAAATGGGTTTCAGTTTTGCTTAGTGCAGGAGGGAAGGAATAATCTAATCATGTTATCATTATTTGCAATCACATGATATCACATCGTTCACACAGCAAATCTTAAAAAGCTGGCAGGTTGACTGCAGTGCGGTGATGATGCTAGTTTCCTCAGTCCAAAAACACAAGACATATCAGCAGATTCAAGTGCATGTCAGTCCCAAAGGTTTTCCAGTGTTTCAAAATGAAACGCATTCAGACAAAGCACAGATCCTTTGAACTGCTGTGGGAGTGAGACTTCAGATTTCAGTCAGCAAGTCTTTATTCAAGGACCGTGATCATGTGAGATCCATATACAAAGCCATATTTGCACAGTGCAGTTATTTGTGATTTAAGCTAATGGATGGATGGATGGATATTAAGAATTATTTTTTTCAAACAATACTTCACACTTGAGAGGAGAATCAGCATAGTCCACTGTGCTGAAGAAGTCCCTTTATATCTCGTTTTCAAAAACCCATTCATCATGTTATGTGAAGTTATATATTTATCGAATTCTTAACAGAGTGTACAATTCAGCTTAAATATGTATATATAGGTGGTATGTCTTTAAATAGGCTTGGTCAGTAAGGGGTTGAATGCAGATCGATTTTCTCTGACCTTTTGTTCTCTTGGCTTCCAGTAGGGGGCGCTATACGTGTGGTGAATGGGAACAACACCTGCCAGGGTCGGGTGGAGGTTTTCCACAACAATGCCTGGGGGACGGTGTGCGACGACGACTGGGACCTGGCCAACGCTGATGTGGTGTGCAGGCAGCTGGGCTGCGGCCCCGCGATCGAAGCCAAAGTGCTGGGCTACTTCGGCTACGGCTCCGGGCCCATCCTGCTCGACAACGTGGACTGCGCTGGGACCGAGAACTACCTCACCGACTGCTTCAACCTGGGATGGGGCCAACACAACTGTGGCCACCACGAGGACGCAGGAGTCATCTGCAAGGGTAAGACGGCCTTGGCTCTCCTCTTGGGAACAGCCAATTAGCAAAGTCTGTGCCTTGGAGCTGAGGGTTCTGTGCCACAGTGCCTTGAAGGATTTGTCAGACTGTCTCCCTCCTGTGTAATGGCAGACTCCCAGAAAGGACTTGATATTTCATCAAAGGCTAAGAAGGCTCTGGCTGTTTAACATTCACTCGCCTTTTCCCTAGGCATGTTCCTCCCTGTCTTCATTCCTGCTCTGGGAACAACTGTCACTGATGGATACTGGCATGACCTAGGCTTAAACCAACTTCTTAATACCAGATTAAACATGCCATCAAAGGAGCTGACTTCTGGGGGACAAAGATCCCAAATTAAAGCTCATGATTCATGCTTTCCATCATGTATTGAGATGCTTACTCCCACACAATGTTCCAAAAATCCCAGATTGCAAAGTGAAGACTTGCTTTTGAAATTTATGATGTAAGACCACCTTCTAAGACAGTAAGTAAGAGAAAAGTATGGAGAACGGTGTTCATATTTCAACTTGCAACCTATGAATCATCACACTGTATGTGATGAAGCTACATACAGAAGCTACTGTATGTGGGTAGCCTTCCACCCATCCATTATTAGAAAGCTTCTTATTCCTGGTAAGTGACAAGGCAACGTGGAGCCTATCCTGGAAAGGCAAGGCTACCCCTGGGATGGGAAGCCAGTCCATCCCAGGGTCCACACACGCATGCTCCATCACAAACTAGGTGGAAACAGGAAGAAGGTGTAAACTCCACACAGGAGATGCGCTCTTCTAAAATCGAACCCTGGGTCTGAGAGCCGAGAGGCAGCAGCGGTAAATGCAATATCGCCTTGCCTGAGCCATGTGGGGAGTAATGAATGAACTCATGGCAGGGTGAGGTGAAATGTTTTTAAAAGACAATGGGGAACTCACCTAATTCAAAGGTCATTGAATAAAACTCATTTTTTAAAAGAATAAATTCTACATTTAGCAATAATTTGCACAATTTTTACCAAACAGTATAGTCAACCCATGCCTTAACTACAATAGCAGCAGCCATAACCAAAAATGTTCCGTTTCGGTTCTGTGACCTATTGTTTTTTTACTGTACTGTGCTGGATGTGTTTTTATAAAGCGCTAATGCTGTTTAAAGCAGAAACTCAAGGCCCAGGCTACCTGTTAATTTTTTATCGAGCCCAAGAAGACTAACAGCAAAATTGACTCTTTCTGTTACAGCAAAAGAAATGCCCCCAGCTTTTAAAGACTTTGCCATTACGTCTACAACTGCCTCCACCAAAGCACCCACTGAAGGTAAGTAGCCCCCAGAAGTACAGCAAACAGGGTGTTTTTAAAGAACACTAAAAAAATTAGATCTGCATTGACAGTCTGTGCAGAGCTAGTCGCAGGGAATACAGTATATAGAGCTGGTAAAGCCTGTAGAAATCCCACATATTTGACCATGGATGGAAATCTGCATGGATTCCCATTACCTTAGTTCCAAGTGGGATAGGTAAGGAAAATAGACAAACTGATGTTGCGTTTACAAAGCGTAATCTTCCCATTGCTCCATAGCTCAGTGCCACTGACAGTGTTGTAAAAGACAGCGCTGGGTATCTGAGGAAGTTAAAAAGTCATCAGTCCACGAAGAGGCACAATCTGAAACGGGCTGCCCAGACATCTGATTATTTCTCAAGTGTGACAAATAGGACAGCATGGTGGCGCACTGGTTAGCAATTCTGCCTCGCGGAGCTGGGGCCCTGGGCTCAATTCCTGCTGTCTGTGTGGAGTTTGCATGCTCTCCCCGTGTGCCTGTGGCTTTTCTCCCACAGTCCAAAGACATACCGGCGGGTTAAATGGCTTCTGGGAAAGTCGGCCCGGGTGTGAGTGTGTGTGAACGTCTGTATGTCTGCGATGCACGGGCGTCCTGTCCAGAGTGTGCCCTGCCTCGTGCCAGTTGCCCGTGCCCCTGAACTGGTGAAACAGGTAGCAGACAGATGCAGGAGTGTGACCTGCGCTGGCGCTTGTCCTCACCCAGGCTCAGTGAGGCTGGTGAACGGGACGCACCGCTGCGAGGGCCGGGTGGAGCTCTTCTCTCGGGCCCAGTGGGGCACGGTCTGCGACGACGCCTGGGACCTGAGAGACGCCCGCGTCGTGTGCAGGCAGCTGGGCTGCGGCAACGCCACCAGCGCCCGGGAGGAGGCTTTCTTCGGCCAAGGCAGCGGAAGCATCCACCTGGACAATCTGAAATGCCGGGGCGACGAGACCTCCCTTCTGCAGTGCTCTCACATAGCCTGGAACGTCCACAATTGCAATCACTCAGAAGACGCCGGCGTGACGTGCCAGCTTTTGTGATTCCCCTTCAAGGCCTCGCCTGCCTCCCCCAGGGGGTACCTCGAACTTTGTGTATATTGTGTAAATACCCAATCAGCTTCCAAAGGAATATAAATATATATATCCGTTTTTACCATGCACTTTATAAATGTATTTGAATAAAAATCTTCGCCTACAAAAAGAAGAGAAGAATATGAAGCTCTGAGTTCATTCCCTCAGAATGCTGAAATATTTACAGTCTGTGCAGCTCTTTTAAAACATTCTTCAGTAGTGGAGTAAGGGGGCCTGGAGGAGGTTTATCAATAATTTACCCGTCAGAGAAAAGATTGCAGACACATATACAAAAGGAAGCTGGCTTCTGGGAACCATGACCAAACCCAGATAAAGTCCTGCCTTTCCAGTCGGGATGACGATCAGTACAGAACACGTTTTGTCCTAGTCCCCAGACCATCACGCCTGCTGACTGCGTAGCACATACTGTAGGCTTTGGTTTATGTTAAATAAACGTCTGCTCCCAGGAAATAATACATTTAATCACAGCTTGTTGGCTGTCTTCTCTATAAGTAAAGCCTGATTTTTAAGCTTGAAAGACAACCTTGAAAGCCCACTGACACGCACAAATTTCCTTGTGAGGTAGGCACTATCTGAGCTCTTATTTTATAAAAACAGATTTTTCGTTTCGTGATTTTAAGTCAATCAGTTTGTCCCTCTCTCACCAAAAGCATGTTCTGTTATACTACACTAACAGTACACTAAAGATATATATTTCAGTCTGTGTTCATCATAAACAGCGATTACATTGCAGTTTTGGAGTCAGGGATCCATGCTGATTCCTTCCACATACTGAGCCCATTGTATGACTGTTAGGTTTAAATCTGTTTCCATCTACTCACAGCGTTGTGGCCAACATAATTTTCTAGTTGTCACTCTGAACTCTCTGTTACAGAAGTAAACTAATCTTCAGGCTTTACTGATATGATCTGGATCTCCGCTCCTGACTCCAATTCATACTTACCAATGGAAAAAAAGTATCTAAAAATCTATAAAACCTGCAAGATTATGTGTTTGGAGAAACAGCTCTGTCTTTTTCTGATACTGTACCTACAGTATATAGAAACATTAACAAAACAAACAGAAAATGATTCTGTGTTGAATGTTCAGTGTTATTTGTTATAAACACTGCACTAAAATCTTCTTTTAATATGCGGAACAATACAGTATATTTAATCTTAAAAAAATAACAGCTGAGAAAAAGCTCTGAAAGAACTATTAACACCCAGTGGGATTCAGCCTGAGACTTTCCAAAACATCTGTACAGAGGGAAGATTTTCATGGGGAAATGTGGTTTATCTCCGTTGTCTTCTAACTGAAATACCTGCATTTATTCCTGCATCCACTCAGTGTATTTCGTATTAGTATTGTATTTTAACCATGGTTTTCTATTGATGATTTTGAGCTTGTTGGTGTGAAAGCGATAATGTACGTGTCTTTAGGAGGGTTTTTTTCCTAATGCAGTCTATCCAGCTGAGTCAAGGAAATTGATCAGCAGTCAGAGTGATGAGTAATCAGGGCCTTTTAGAAAAGTGCAGTTTTGCACAGTTGCTGCCCCGATTCAGAAAAGCATGGCTTGCAGCCAGACTTAATACAGTACATTTGTCAAGTTGATGTTTGAGTATTTGAAATGTTATATTCATCTACCACTACCACAAGGTGCCCTGCTGATTTACAGTGTCATTATTCAAAGCTTAAACATTTTCCTTCCTGCTAAATAACATTTTTTGAAGTTTATACAAAAGCCACCCATCTGGAGGATGAATCTATTCATTCAAACTCCTATGCAGTTACACAATTGTTAATCAAAACCACTACTATTTTTTAAGGGAGATAGTCATACATTTTCCAAATGCTCTTTTTACATGGGGACTATTCAAAGTAATCAGCCGATGCTCTTTGCTATTGAGGAGAGGTAATATATGTAATTTTATCGGTTCTAAGAATACAGAAAAAAATATTAACCCTCAATAAACTGTACAATCTAAAAAACAGAGAGTCTAAAAAAAAAGAAAAGAGATTCCCTAAGCTTTTTTCCTCAATGCAAAAGAATGGAACCTTGAAAGTCATGAAATCACAACTACTGTACATGCATAACACTCATTAGCTATACTTTATGCTTTTACTGTGGTTTACTTGCACTGACTGGGATGCTTCCTAATGAATATTTTACCATAACTTCAATGTGCTTTACTACACTATATAGATTTTTCTCGATGGTATGCAACAAATCGTACACTATTATCCATCCAGCAGGTAGAAGTTTCATAATTGGTTTTCAACTTCATTACTGTCTTTAAAAATTAAGTGATGTCCTATGCTTATACAGGTTTAGCAGTACAAGGTCGGCATGTCTTTCACTATGTAGATCTGCAACAGATAATTACACATAGCTACATATAACACACCCTAAAATACATCACACAGTTATACCAAGTTATACAGAGATCATTCATAATCATCTTTCACTTTCTGCTGAAGTACTGTTTTGGGAACGGTAGACTTAAAGACTTTTCTTAAAAACTAAAACAAAATACAGTTTGAGGTGAAAATGAATTTATTAAGCCAAACATTTCTGTCAAGAAATATTTAATTTTCAAGTCGAGCTTTGGTTTGAAAGCTTTCTTTTCCCTCATTTTGCTGGTCTGTTACGGATTGAGATTTCAGGTAGTGCATTGAGAGTTCCATTGCTTGACAGCTCTGAACAGTGTAAAAGAATGATCAGTGAAGATATTACGCTAATGATTTAGCACTGCAGGTTCTTAAGCTTCTGAAGTAGAATGATTTGCTTAATTTACATTTGAGAATTTTGTTTTTGAAAGGATATTTTGAGAAAAACACAAGGCAAAGCAAAACTACATTAATGGCATCTGATGTCCCAACAACACTTCAGTTATTTTGTATAAAGCATTTATTTAAGGGGCTGAAATATATATGGGTTATTTTTTCTTCATTTCATTAAAGGTTTTGTGAACGTTTATTTTAAGAGGCTTGGTTCTTAAGTGAAGTCCTAAGAAATATTAGTTGTGAGAACAGTTACTTGTTCACAAACTGCAAGCAAACGTACACTAAAACTAATAGATGTATTCTGGAATCTGCTGCAATCTAAAGTACATCTCTCTTTAGGCTTTGCATTTTGCTTGTAGTTTCCATTAGCACATCTTACAACTTTACAAAACACAATATCCATGCTTGAGAAATAGCAAGACGTCTATGCATAATAGTCAGTCAGAGAATGCTAAGTATGTTAAATGCTTTACCCTATTTCAAGTAGTGCTGTACTTGTAAACGTTAGCTGCAATGTGTGATATATTGTGCTTTTCTTTTAAATGCACACAATAGTGCAGTTTGGCCTGCATGCCTGCATTCCCTATTAGGGACTATCTGGAACAGAATCAGATGATGTATTGCAGACATTCCTCTGGTAGCCAGTCAAAATGTTTTCCGGATAAGGCTGCCAAAATGTGCCCTTCTCCCAGAGGAGGTCAGACGAAGAGGACGTCTGGAGCTGCAGCAGCCACATTATTGATGAAATGAAGGCAGTAGTGTCTTCCCATGCCAAGCTATATGCTGAATTCAGTAGAACAGCTGCACTACTCAACTTGTGTTCAGGAGGCACACTCGGGTCTCCAGACAGATCCTGTTCTGCAATGTGCAGCCAGAACTGCTGAAAGGCATCCACCTACCAGGAGAGCAAACTGGGTGCCTAAGCTGGCAGACAGGCAATCTTACAGTCCAAAATAATTCAATACTACTCATGGTGACCGGTGTTTTTGCATTGTGGTCCACCAGCAAAAAATGGTGTATTGAGACTGTAGTATAAATTTAACCTTCTTTTTTGCAGATAGGTCTTTTTTGCTTGTTTACAGATGCTAATTTTGTGAGACGTAATATGCAGCTCTTCTTCTCTGCAGCAGAGTTCATCAAAGCTGAATGGCTTTGCACTGCACTGATCTTTCATTTGCTGACGCTAAAAGAGCTTATCTGGAACCAATTTTATTTATTGGACAGCATAGCGCACAGGTTTGGACTTTGGTTTGAGTCCCTGCTGCAGACATTTTAGAGCAAAGTAGTTTACCCCAATTTCAATAAGTCAGCCCAGCTGTATCATTGATTGCCAGCAGCTGCACACAGTCCTGCAATGGACTAGGGTCCCATCTGAGGAGAGTCATGTTCTCTTCCTGTGTGTAATGTTATAGACAACAGGATAAACTCCTGCTTACTGATCTTCTAGGCTCAAACACACCTCTGACTTTTAATGTTATGATCATCCACCCTGAGCTCCGATGGATTGGTCATGTCATCTGGATGCCAGGCTCCAGGCCCCCCAAGATGGTTCTCGTCATGAGATTCCCATCTTAACTTGGCAAAAACAATCCTGAATACATGCAACATCATTCTCAACTCCTAGATGATTACGGCCCTTGACTCAAACAGAAAGAGGAAGAAGATCTGGAAAGGGTGTCGCCGCTTTGAGATCCAAAAATATCAGAAGAAGAAAGTGAAGAGATGGCATTGAGGTGAACTCTTCACGACAGGAGCATGTGGTACGCAACCGGTTATCTCCAGAGGCAACACCTGCTCAGCCTGCCAGAGAGAGTGCAGATTCTGCTTTGGCCTTATCGGTCACCTTCAGGTTCATGGAAGACGAAGATTCTTGACCAACATAGGGAATCTTTCAACTCTAGATTCACAGGATTTTCAGGATTATATTCTTATCAGAGCACACAGGTGGAATTGAATGACAAACAGCAGTTATTGGGTTATTCCAACAGTTTTGTCTGGTTTTAGATTATAATCCAAAGAGATATTTCAAGACTGGAAATATCCCCTCCTTTTCTAACATTCACTACGTGAGCTTAATTTTTACCTAGTTATTCCTGATCAATGAGAAAGAAGCAGGTCAAAATTGTCTTTTTAAGTACCCTAGGAAATCACCATACAAAACTATAATGCAAATGCTTCGAAGAGAAAAGTAAGCATTTAGAATATGTGATTTTTTTCTCCTTTTGCACACATCTTTGGTGCTGCATAAGCAGTTTTCCAACCTTTTCACAGAAATAGAAGTTGACATCTTGGCCCAGAGATCCTTCTTCAATTATTGAAAGCTTTGTGACGATTTAAAGCATGGCTAATAACAGCCAGAAGATTCTGTGTGCTGCATTGCAACACTTAGCTTTCAGAGGTATGCTGGGCCCTTCTGACAATTTTAACCTTTCTCAAGTCTGAATACTTCTCAGTTAAGCAAGAATTTCACATAGTTCTCCCATTCTTTCAAAATAAAGACAATAAAATTACAATATTGTATTTTTGTTAATTAGACATACAGTAGACGGTATATAATCAGGACAATAGGAAAGAGATATTTAAATGCAGAGACACATAGCTGTGGATCTTGAGGGCCTCTTTAATGAAACCTTTCCCCTCTCCGTTTCAAGAGAGGGTTTCAAATCTGTTTCTTGATTTCAACCCCTTTGAGCCTTTCTTTAGTCTTAAGTGCCACATACTTGAGCAAGCCTGAAGGATTTCATTTTCCAAAATCAGATGCAAGGCATTTTCTAATCTTCTATGAATTCTAATTCTTCATTCAATCCAACATTTTATGGTACCAGTAGGAGAGTCAAATACTAAATCCCCCCACTAGTAGTGTGGACCACCGGCTGTTAAACTGGAGAAGGCAAAGTCCCTTTGGAAAACTAAAAGCTAATTAGGTTAAGACTGGAAAGTTTAATTTAGTCAGAAATAGTGTGTGAGTGAACAACACTGTCTTCACTTTCTGCCACAATGAGTTGTTATTCTTCTGCTGTGGACCATGCAAAGCATGAAACTCTTCTCCTTAAAGACCAATTTCATTTACTCATCTTATTCTACTTTCTACTGTATTCCAGTACACACATGAATCTGCAAAGTGCACAAAAAATAAATTCAATTCCCCTGATTTCCAGTTTTTAGTTTGGAATGGGATCCCTGATCTGCAAAGGTCTGAAATCCCTTAGTTGGACAGACACGAACAGGAGTGGAGCTCCTAATGAGTGATGAGTATGGAATTTCTCTGGGAACAAGAGATATACTACAGGCTCTTTATCACAAAGTTGTTAACTGCACCTCTACACTTCCACTGGACTGCTGACAACTGACAGTGCAAAGGTATGTTAGCTACAGATTAAATTAAACACATTGTGCAGTGCGGATTAGGCTGGAAAAACCATAAAACACTGTCTGGGAGAAACCTAATGTTGCCTTATGTTAAGAAAATAAATATGGATACTTGTGTTTAATCCAGTAACATTTATGACTCCCTTTAACTCACTGGGTGCAAATCATTAAAAAGTTTCAGAAAAAAAGTTTATTTCTGTGACTGCTATTTCATTGCAAAGTCTGGCTCATGAGTTAAATCATCACCCAATAAGAGAATGCATTGGGGAATGTTTACCGAGGTGTTAAGAAAAAGAATCTTTGGCTTCACCTACTTGAAGGCCCTTGGCCACAGGACCCCCATTCAGAGGTGAACCATGGGGTTGCTGCAAGGTGGGGACGGAGCAGAGGAGATCTGCAGAAAGACAAATACGAGCTAGAGGAAGAGGCTAAGGGGTATTCATGCTTTTTTCAGGAAGTGATATCAAGGAGAATTACGAGTTAGAGTAGCAGAGGTGTGTGAGGCCTTGGTTACTGTCATCCCTCCTGAAGCTTTGTTAAATATCTCCATTTCATGATCAAGTGAAATGAGGAGAACTGGCTCCTTTTATTCCTTTCCCAGATCCTTTCAGCTTTCCTGGAATAGACTGGACGCTCTTTCATCTAGATCTGAATGCCTGGCCCTTTGGCCCTTTGGGATTTTACGCTGTTTGGTGTAGTGCTTCTGTATGTGGATCTGAAGCTGAAGTTGCCCGTGGGTCTTCATAAACAGAGCCATTTTGGGTATTGACTGTTCAGATCACAGAACGTTTATATTGAATCCATCCACCCATTTTCTAACTGCTTTATCCAACACAGGGTCATGGGGGAGCCCGAGCTTATCCTGGCAAACAAGCAACTGGCGGAAAGCAGGATACACCCTGGGTGGGACGCCAGTCCATCGCAGGGCACACACAGACACTGACACACACACACAGCAGAGCTAGTTTTCCCTAAGAGCCAAGTCTTTGGACTGTGGGAGGAAACCGCAGCACCAGTAGAAAACCCCCTGGAACACAGGAGACAAACTCCACACAGAGCCTGAATTCCAGAACCGAAGCCCGGTCCAATTTCTTTTCACCACAAATATTTTAATTTCAAATCCCATTAAATACCCGAATGTGTGAAATGCTTTACTCCAACACCTTGGCAAGGGACAGGGTTACTACCAATTGCTTTTAGCTCTAAATGAAAACGCAAATTACTGTAACTAACATTTGACATTGGACATTCTTGCTCTCTGAAAAGCTTATGGTGTTAAAAACCTGCTTAACAAATGCTTTTAAGTTGTATACCCTGTTCACTTAAACGTGTTTTATTTCATTATTATACAGTATTCAAAAATCAGTAGGCCAATAAAAATAGCATACATCGCCAACAGACTCTCCCCACTATAGCAGCAGACATACCTTATATAAAGCATATACAGTACCATTGTCCCATATGGCATTCAGGATTCGGTACAAATACAGCTTATACAGCTTTTCTTCGGGGTCTAAAAGGAGAAGAACTGTGTGCCACTTTGCCTAACCTAAAACATTTCAAAGAAGGTCACATAATAACAAAAATACAATACGCCAATTTCTTAATCGGGGCGTTTCCTTTCTCACCTCCCGAAAAGGAGGAATTCGGCCACACGAACTACATCTCCCAGTGTGCCAGCGCCCGAGCAGGAAGCGCGAGCCTGACACGGGAGCACGGCGGCGATTGGCTCCAGCCCTGTCACGCAGGAAGTCCGGACTCCCAAATAAGGCTTCCTACATCACGGCTCGGGGACCCGCCTCTTTGGAGTGATGACGCAATGTGGGGAAAGTGTAAGGAGGAGGGGTGAGGGGGGGGGTTGGCCCGTCGGCACGCGCAGACAGCAGGGAGCAGCTGCAGCAAGCGGATCGCATCGCATTTCACTGCATTGCAAGTGACATTTTAACATTTCCTCTAAAACTTAGAGAAAAGCACCTATAAACGACACTTAAAAAAATGGTAGATCGCGAGCAACTGGTGCAGAAAGCCAGGCTGGCTGAGCAGGCAGAACGATACGACGATATGGCAGCTGCCATGAAATCGGTAAGTTTCTCCTTCAAATTCGCCGTTCTCTATTTTTAACAGGCTGCCGTCTCTGATCAGTTCAGGATTTTCTGAACGTCCTCAGTTCCGCTATCCCACTGCCTGCATCTTTTGTGTGTGTGTGTGTGTGGCTTTAGTGACATGTCTGTGCATCTTTCAACCAGAAATAAAAAATGTCGCATACGCCTTGGAAAATAAACGTTTCATCTTGCAGTCGCGGGTTAAAAGCTTTTAGTGGCAGCACAATCTGGGTGTGAAGTGTAGGATTGTCATCTTGGCACCGTGAAAGGCCAGAAACCATTAGAAATGTCAGATTTCTGAGAGACCACCTACATTCTAAATGTCTGACATCAGGACCCGCGATTCAGTCCCATCTCATTGTGCACCAGGATCTGCAGAAATGCTCGTGGGGTGTGTGCTGGAAACGTGGAAACAAAGGTAAAAGCAGCGATCATCTGTCAGGGGAAGGAGAGCGCTATCGGGAAAGGTGCCCGCATGCGGACTCTCTGATCTTGGGGCGGTGCCTCCTCTGCCTTGAGTCCCTTGTCATTAATTCAGCCTTTCAGAACAATACAAAAAAAAAAGATGGACCACACTAGACAAATGACAGTAGATTTTCGAGACATCCGGCTTTTTTAATACCGCGGTCCGTGCAGGGGGCTGGGTATGTGTATCTGAAATGCAGCGTGGGGCGTGAGGACGGGACGTGGTGTTCCTCGGGACATACCGGGCGCTGGAAGCGAGGATATAAAATTGCAGTTTATTTGAATGCATCGTCAGCAACGCGATAGCTGCACTGCCTCCCGATGTGCACGACTTTTTTGTCTTTATATGTCCCCCACCAACACCCCCCGCCCCCCCCCCCGCCATATCGCCCAACCCTGTGCGATGCTCCGGGGATTTAAAACGTCAGGCTGCCCGGTGCGAGAAACGCCGGCACTGCAGGCTCGGAAGCCGGGGTGCTTTTTGTGAACCAGCCTCGCCTGTAGACTTGCTGTACCCCCCCGTTCCCCGCCCTTCCGCGGCAGTTTTGGGGTCTAAATCAAATGACAGTACAGCGCAGGAGAGGATCCTGAGGCGTAGCAAACGTGGGAGGCGGCGGCGCCGCTTCCAGAATGTTCTGCGGCTGCCGTATTGCAGGGAAGGGCGAGCAGCGAGCCGCTCTGCGTCCTGCCCCGCCGGGGGGTCCCTGTGCTGCTGGGAGGCTGCCTCTCCTGGACCGGGAGGCGATTATTACACGCGTGTCACTGCGTGGGGCGAGGCGCACAGCACCAGCAGAGGGGAGGGAGGTGGTGGTGGTAGCTGGGTGGGTGGGGGGAATTGAATCGTTTGCATTTACCGTTCTAACCTTTCGCTGTTTTTTTTTTCTCCCCGTTTTTGTTTTTATTTTCGGGGGTGACTTTTCTGGGCTGCTGCTTCACGCCCACCCCCCGGATTTTAACGCTACAGGTTCAAAGCAGGAAACCGCATCCCACCTCGGCAAATAATTCAGCTATCAGCTAGCTAGGCAGGGGAGGGCAGTCGGTTGTTATAGAAACACGATGCGTTATGCAACCTTTTTTTTAAAAAAAAAAATCTGCGACTTGTTTGCAGTTCTCAATTAGTGCGGCCGTGAGATAATGTTTCATAAAGAGGTTTGTGCCGGGCTTCAGTGTGGCTGGACCCTGATGCGCGCACACACGTTTTAAAATATCCCCAGAATCCGTCACATCCCTCCAATGCATTAGGTGTCAGGGGGCGCGTGTCTAATTTTCGCGTATTTTAAGGCTTTCAATTAAAAAGCGGCGAAGATGCACGGGCGTGAGGCGATGCTGAACGGGAGCGCAGTCGCTCACGCCGCCGATTGGACACGACGCTCGTTGCGTGACGAAAGTGTACAGTCATTGGGAGCAGGGCGTCTGCTCTTGGCGGCCCTGCCCAGCCCCGTTACCAGTGGGGGGGGGGGTGGTGGCTGTTTTTTAAAATGGTGTTGACCTGCGTCCCGTGTCGGGAAGCCCAGAGGACACCGTGTCGGGCGGCGCGGCAGCGTGCAATTCGATTGCCCTTACCAACGCAGGAGCCCCGTTTTGCCGACGAGCTCAAACCGCTTTCGGTGCTTCCCTCTTCCGGCCGGCGTGCTTTTTAGGGCGCCTAACCGGGAAGGATCCGGGAGGCTCGGTGTTTGTCCGAGGGACTCCTGCAGCCCCTGGGCTGGCACTGCGGTAGAGGGGTGTGTCCAGCGCCTCGCCCCTCGGCTGAGGGGAATCCCTGGTCTCTGCAGTAGTGGCCACTGTTCAGCACGACAGCAAAGCCTACACTCGTGTCTCCTATCGCTGGTTACAGTGTTTGTGCTGTTACAGTAGGTGACACCTCGGAAAAACAACATTGAACTTAATGTTGAAATACAGGTGAAAATGACCTGATTCGCTCCAAGCGCGCGTAGATGGACATGAACATGAACCGTTTGAGTTTAGGT
This sequence comes from Atractosteus spatula, assembly GCF_055471065.1. Taxonomy (NCBI): domain Eukaryota; kingdom Metazoa; phylum Chordata; class Actinopteri; order Semionotiformes; family Lepisosteidae; genus Atractosteus; species Atractosteus spatula. The sequence goes on along the minus strand of NC_142732.1, from coordinate 3,377,674 downwards.
ATTTTCCTGATGCATTTGGATAGTCTCACACTATAAATTACTGAGTATATGTTACAACAAATAGAATTTACTAACACGTTCTTATGCAGGCAGTTATACCGAAAATGTTTAATGAAATGGTTATGTAGAGAAATACAATTTTACATGATCCTTATAGTTTACATACTATCATGATTAGATTTTCATTCTAAAAAGCAAACAGGATCAAGGTTGTTAAAGTGTACATGGAAGTAGGTTTCAGCATGTGCCTCCTTTCAGAAAAAGGGGGCTGTTGTACATTTCCTGTACGTAACAGCACAGGCCACAGGGTTCAGTTCTTCATTCTGTATTTATCTGCGTGGGTCTGTTGTATCCAGTTATAATTCATTCAGATACCGACTGACAGGTGCTTTTCGACTGACGTTGATTTGGTATCACAGTTAAAACCTCGTTCTCTTCCTTGCCAAACTCACTGGCTATCCAGATATCCAGAAAGTGGTTTAGAGCATGAAAATAGGATTGGCATATTTCAAAAGCAAGGTCCCACACAGCCTTTTTCAGATTTGACTTTGGACATGTTAAAGACGCGCATTACACACCTCAATCACTGGAGGTATAAAGGGGTTCAGCTTGTGAAGTCTTTCAACCCCTTTCCTTGGAATTACCTTCCATTTCAAGGCTGCAGCTTTAGAAAACGAGGGCGGGGCAGTAAGGAGTCAGTTAAATTGATTTGGGAAGACGATCTCAGTGGGACTGTCCTCCATGTCTCAGCCTCAAAGTGCCACGCACACATTTCTTTTCTAGCCCTTGGGTCGCTGACGTGCTAACTCTAATAACACGTTATTCCATTGATAAACATTGCTACTAAAGGCAGATGAATGACCACCATTTTGTAGCTGAATCATTCGACAAACATATGGCCAAGCAACATGGCATTGCAAAGTCTATGGACTTTGTTACATATTAGCTAAGTGTCCATGATCCTGTAGTCCTTAAGCCAAGAGTTAATGCTCTGTTATTATGATACAGTCAGTTAGTCTTGCTTACCTCTATCAGCTGTGCAGCTCAGAGCAAGGGGAGTGTAGCTCGGAAGACTGTGGTCACCTTGTCATGTACAGTAATATGAAGATGTATTGCAATTGTGGGGGGATTTTCTTATGTCAGATTAAAGCTTTGCAGCTTTTATAATAAGTAAATAGTATACCGCTTTCTTCCTAGTTGTTGAATTTCCGTAAATGCTTATTTGTCTGTTTGTTCCATGGCTTGTCTTGGTATCCTGAATCATTCTTAATTATCCCCTAGCTGTGTTGGCTAAAGTCGTTTCTCCGTGCTTGATGTGTCCTGTCCTTCATCACAGTGACGTCAGAATGGCTCACAAGCAGCCTCTTGAGCACGATAATGTCATTTCCCTGAAAATGTTGTGTAGATAATGTGACATTGGCAGAACTGGGAGCAGAGACATACCGCTTACAAAAGAAAAAAATATCAGTCACCTCTTCCTTTAGTAATGGATTTCCTTTGCCTTGTCTGAAGCAAAAGGGGAAAAAAAACCTTGATTCCTGAGAAACTGCAAATCAGAACATTAATTTTAGATGTTCAGACCACACATTTTTAAAGCTCCCATTGAATAAAACATCAAAGCCCAAAACAAAATATGTCTTCAGACTTTTTTGGGAGGGGGGAAATGGGGAAGTTTTTTCCCCTGGACACATTCTTGATGATTTTCAATCAGAACCTGGATTTCTAACTGTACCATCTAGGCATTATCATTTAGTACATATAGTAATGTGGCACACATCCTCAAATGCTGTTGTATCTGCAGGGTCTCTAACCAGGCTTGTAGCTCCAATCTATATTGCTGAAAACCTCGAACTGCAGGGTCTTTTAAAGAACCATGTTAAGCTGTACCAGAGAACATGGTGAATCTGACTGGCTGCTGTAGCTGTTCGCTGAGGTGTGTTTGAATTACCGGCAGGAGCTGAGAAACTGATGGCTCTGCTCGCCGGCACGGTTCCCCTGGGGCCTTGAGTTGATATTGAAGCCCGTATCTAATAAATAACAACGTAACATCCAATATTGTGGTCATGGAGTGCGCAGCTCAGATGGGGAGAGGGGTTCATTCCTCTAAGTACAGTCCTTAAAAATCCATTTTTAAGCTACTTACTACAAGAGGCACCAGTCATTCATTTTTTTGCTATTGTTTCATGCTCTTTGAGCTGCAGACCCTTTAGGTGTTTTATTTTTAGAAGCCTGCAAGCTGTAAGGAAAGCCGTTCATTGAGAAACTGCAGTCATTTGCGGTTATATAACGCTATAGGGCCACTTGAGTGCTCCTTTCCCCTTGGTTGAGTCCACAGTCATTATTCCTGTGACAGAAGGCGTCACGCACAGCATTACTGGGTAGCTGCTTGGGCAGGTCACATCAGCTTATCAGGGGAGACAGCCCTGTGCGTGTAGTATGTAGCACTTTGTGCTCTTTAGACTGGGCTGGGCTTAGAAGACAGGACTGGGCTTTTCATCTGCTCTCTGTGTACCGTGCTGCTATACTTAGGAGCCCCACCCCCACGCCCCAGATTCCTAGCTGTGCGTCTGCAGACATCAGATGTCCATTCTTCAATGGGTGTCGCCACCAAAATCCAAGTCGCTAATCTGCCGTTTTCACTGACTGGACCCTGCAGTATCTTGGGCTACATTCCCAGTTTTTCAGAAATAGGACAGTGTCAAACACTCGGTCGTGAGACCAGGAACAAAGGAAGAAAATTCTGCAGCAGAGCCGTGTTGTGGTTTTGGTCCACTTTTTTCCCCCCAGATCTATTACACTACTCACTAGCACTCAGAACGCTCTAACCTCCATTAGTGGAAAATGATGCTGTGCCGGTGCCCTTGAAAAGTGAGTAAATGGCTCATGTGGATTGGGCACAAAAATCAAAGCATTTTGATGAGAGACTGCATAAGAATCAAGCAGGGAAACTGTCAATCAGAAAATATGCTCTGAGAGCAAGTTCCTCACTGATTTAAAATAGGACTACTTATGGTTTATTTTGTAAGATAATGGGCTACGCATTCATTACAATCAATTAAAACTGGCAGCAGTATTTTCAAATAGATCTGTTTGACAAAAATGTGAATTTGTCATCCGTATTGTATGTCAAGAGACGCGAGATACAGGCTCACTCACTTGGCTGACAGCAGAGAAGCAGGTGACCCATCCAGGCAGGATTGCTCCTGGCCTGTGATTGGCTGTCAGAATCATGTGACTTACTGGAGAGACCCCACCCCCACCCCCACGGCCATCACGTGATCTTTAAACAGCAGCATTTACCAGACGTTGGAATGATAGGTTGCCCAGTGTGCAAGAGTGTAGTGCTCAAAGTTTTTAACCAGTAGCAATAACCTGATAAGTGCTAATGATCCCAATCCACAAGAAGGGGGGACTGCAGTCTGCAGTAGTTAATTTTTAATCATGGCACACAGGAAATCCGTCTCTAATGGCCGGGCCTTGATTGCCTTATTGACTGTGCCTGTTCATTCCAGATAAGTTGTTTCCGATTTGTCTCCCCAAGCAGGTTTAACTCTGGAAAAGGGGAAGCCGGGTACATTCCAGTTTCTGAGAGGAACACAGAACACAAGTGGGTGCAGGATCTTTAACGCCTGCGGGCTGTAGGCCTGTAGGTCATACCGCCTGCAGGCTCTGTGTATTTCAGTATTGATTTGGGTGTGACAAGAGGTTCAGATTTCTGACTAGAAAGACCACCGAACAGTGGGGATGGTGTCAGTATTTGGTGCACCTTTCGTTGCTGTACCAGGGCGGGACTCGCAGTTCTAAAAGAATCCCCCACTGCCATCGCCAAACCCCCCAGTTTCTGCAAGGGCTGCCTCAGTTTGGGGAGTGCAGCAGGCTGGGGAGGGCGAATTTACTCAGGACAAACTGCTTCAGCATCGGAAACAGTTCAGCAACGTCCCCTGCAAGAGGGCAGTGCAGGAGAGTCAGCTGCCACAGTGCCTCCCAGATTTAAACACTACTGGGGGAAAAAAAGCCACTAGTATGAAAGTAAGGAGGACCTGTTCCACTGGTAATATAATCAGGTCAGTGGGAGTTGGTAAGAACCTCCCGAGTTCAGTGCAGAGAGTCGTGTTCTGTGATGTCTTTGATGAATGATCCCTTCAGTCGGCTTTGTTGTTTTTTTCTTAAGTTGGGCGGACAGCCGCCGGGCGGTCAAGTGTACCGGCCGGAAGCCGCGTTTCTCAAATCCGCAGCCAGATGGTTCCGCCGAGGACGGCTGCTGCCAGGCTGGAGGCCTGCGATTCCAGGGGAGAGCCCCTCCTAGCGGGGAGAACCCACACGCCGCCGGCCCAGCGCACACGTCTCCTGTCCCTCCCTCCTTGCTCTTCATTGATGGCCCTTTCCCTGTCTCTGGCATGTGGGCCCTGGCTGCCTTCCTGACAGCTGTGGAGCCAGACTTGAGCACTAAATGAGCGGATTGCTTTGTTTCCATGGCAACTGGGGACTGCACATGATAAATTGCTTCTCACCAGCTTCAGTAGGTCTAGGCGTATAGCGGGTAGGAAGAAAAAAAATCAAACTGAGTGTATAATTTCAACACTTCAATACTGTTGGAACAAAAGGAAGCTTAATTATTGTTGGTGTGAAGCGCAGAATGACTTGAGCCTTCACGAGCTCAATTATTCCTTGTTTGTAACTGAAATGCTGGTTTGTGTATTTGTTGCCGGTTGCAACTACCAAGAAATGATCCTGGTAGTTGGCTTCATGGGTGCGCTCGAAGAAGATGCATGGAAGATTGAAGGGAGAAATTTGGACACTTTTTTCATGCAGTGGAGCTATGCTCTTTTTATTTTTACAATCGCTTGTAACAAGACATTGACAGATCGATCTCTGCATAAGATGGCTGTGGCAATTCCAGAAATTGGGAATTGAAGTAGCTCATTTAAATATGTAAAATTATAATATTCAAATGGCCTAGCAGGCAGTAGACTGTCCATTTTTAGTTCAATATGGTCTTAGCTTTCAGCAGAATGATATTAAAATATTTCACATGACTGTACTCTGCTGTTGTTCTTTAGAAACAAAGAGTTTACTCCCTCGTGCACCAATGAGTGCGTTATCATCCGAAAGGCAGGTAAATGGTAAAGCAAGGAATAACAGTATAACCTACAGAAAAGGCAGGTGGCACTAGAGGAAGGATAGCCTGTTGTAGAAGGACATACCCATTTGACTCAGACAGGCCAGACCTAAATCCAGAGACTTGAGAGAGTTAAAGGACACAGATTTAGAATGGCGGTGAAAATGAGAACAGATTAGGCACAGAATGGAAAGGCAGCCCCCTTGCATTCTATAGTAGCTGTCAAATGAAAGTAGAGAGAACGATTTTACACACTGCAGGAAAGCGGGGATCAGAGACTGGAGTCTCTCTGGAGGTGCCGTGCTTCTGCAGAGCAGCAGTTTACATGTTCTGTGTGAGCCTTTAGTTGTCAGTGAGACTGAGTGACGACCTCTTACTGTACTGTACATCACCAGGTTTCAATGCAACTTCTCCTTTCCAGAATTTGCAAAGACTGTGCTTTTTATGCCATTTATTAACACCAGCTTGCTTTGATCCATTGGATCCTTAAATATGGAACTAGCCCTTTATATGTCTTAAAACATATGTCTACAAAAAAATGCCTGCAGCCATTGCAGTCTCACATGCAACAAAGAAAGGATAACTAAGGCATTGTAGATCAGTTTTGCTCTTGCCTCCAGATTCCTGAAAAAATACCATTCATTTTGCTAAGGTTGCGGCTATCAACACTACTTTTTGAGTGAATAAAACCATGTTCTTGTCTAGAAGGTCCTTTTTGATTAAGACAAAGCAATTTCGATGTGCTATTGTTTGGCCTAATTCTATTGTTTTCAGAGTATTGAGAGAAAGCAGATTTCTCACTGTCTGTATGAGAAGGCAGGGAGAAATTTGTATGACAGTTCTCTTATATGATAATAGCCCATTATGTTTTATGAATCATGAGCAACAGTCTTTTTCAGTGAACAAGATTAGACAGATTTGTTGTTTTTTGGCACTTTAAATGATTGTAGCACCCTATATGAATTAGAAACAAAGCATTCTCAAGAACCCCCATATGGAACAACCAGATGTAGATCATTAATCAGATTTGGAGCATTTAATATACAGTGTGAGAGAGCTTTTGAAATACCATGCCAAAACTAAAATTTCACTCTAGTTGAGGCTATGCCAAAGCTGAGGGCTTCATCCAATGCTTAGTTGTAGGGGCAGGAGAAAGGTTGTACCTTATTTCACAAATTGCTCTTTATAACTGTAAAAGCAATGGCAGCCCGTTTTGACATTTCGAGTAAAAATAACATCAAACAATTTATGACTTAATAGATCCTAGAGACCCACTTTTGTTGAGCTCAGTTGGTAAACTGTCTTAGTTATTCCATTTCTATTTCCTATTCTCACCACAGGAAATACAATCAGACCTATGTAATTGAATATCAGCCCCCCAACAATTGCAAAAGAAGAAGATAATTTTATAAGCTTATCCCTACCATTTAGGTACTGCCGTGAAGATGGAAATGCCTTTTTTTCTTGTTTTTGTATTAAAAATAGTGTACAAAAAGCAAAAGGTTTGGTAAAAAAATGGAATAGGAAGAGGTGTGTTCTTTTAGGTGGAAATGTAAGTATATTTGGCAATGTAATTTTAGAAATCCTTACTATTGTAATAATAAAATAAGTAAAATCTACAAAATAAGTCTAACATACTTGCTTTTAATGAACCGGAACTTAACAGTACTGCCTGCACATACGTACTGTAGTCTAGCAAGTAAACTTTATAATGGAGATAGCCCTAGGGTAGTGATTGCTGTGTGTAGCTGTAAGTTTGACTAAGTGTACTAAATTTAGAACATAACATGGTTGCCCTCTTTAATCCATGGCATTCTGTGGTATGTCCCATCACTTTGATCCACAAGTGGGTTTGAAATGCTTTTCTGAATAAAATGAAAAATAAATAAAATGTCTATCTTGCAGTCTTCAGCAAGCATGTCATAATCTATCATCTAGATGTCCACATTTCACGGTAGAAGTTTTTTTTTTATTTGTAAGTGTCGTTAGAACTCTCTGAAAAGGCAGACATACACCGATTTCCTAATATGTCACTTCTGAAGGTTTATAAACGTGCTTTTAATGGGGATATTTGTAATTTGGTGTGAAGCCTCATGGGCTCAGATTAGGCACACTTCTGTGTGTACAAGTGAGCTGTGTATTGTTCTGTCAGTAAGGCTGAAGGGCGTTTGTCTCAGTCCCAGTAAATGATGTTGCAGTTTCACAGTTTCGGGGAGGGTGTGCCAGTTTAGCGTCTGCTGTAGTTCTGCCAAGGTCAGCATTGCTGTGCCAAACCTATACTTTCATTAAAAATCATTTATCCTTGCTTAAACTGTTTCACACATTTATACTGAGCTTTAACACGGTATCATCGGATTTAACCTGTTTTTCTTCATTTTGTCTCTTTGCAAAGGTGTTAATCTTTGCTTTACCAAGCGTGCTCGCTCATTTCAGCATCTGTCCTATGGGTTCTAAGATTTTAAATATTTTCTGGATTTTACATGTCAGTGGATGCAAACTACAATGGTAGTTTATTTCAGGTTGAGGTTTGGTATACCACATATTAAGGAGGGAAAGAGTAATTTTTATTGAATATATTTTTATTTTTAATTTGGGCGTCAATGATCTTACTGTAGGTTCCCAAAGACAAAAGTTGCTCTTTGCATTGTGAATGAAGGTGTGGCTTAATCTGTGTAACAACAAAAAGTACCTTGGTACTAGATCTACTGTACTATGAGTCGCTGGAGCATGGCAGTATTTTATTTCATTTCTAGATTGAATCGGATGAGGAAGCTTGGATTATCTGAATGGCCCACGCCTCATCCTCCCTTGTCCTCTGCCTTCCAGGTGACAGAGCTGAACGAGGCCCTGTCCAACGAGGAGAGGAACCTGCTCTCAGTGGCCTACAAGAACGTGGTGGGCGCGCGGCGGTCCTCCTGGCGCGTGATCAGCAGCATCGAGCAGAAGACCTCGGCGGATGGCAACGAGAAGAAGATCGAGATGGTGCGGGCGTACCGCGAGAAGATCGAGAAGGAGCTGGAGGCCGTGTGCCAGGATGTGCTCAACCTGCTGGACAACTTCCTGATCAAGAACTGCAGCGAGACGCAGTACGAGAGCAAGGTCTTCTACCTGAAGATGAAGGGCGACTACTACCGCTACCTGGCCGAGGTGGCGACGGGCGAGAAGCGCGCCACCGTGGTGGAGTCCTCCGAGAAGGCCTACAGCGAGGCCCACGAGATCAGCAAGGAGCACATGCAGCCCACCCACCCCATCCGCCTGGGCCTGGCCCTCAACTACTCCGTCTTCTACTACGAGATCCAGAACGCGCCCGAGCAGGCCTGCCACCTGGCCAAGACCGCCTTCGACGACGCCATCGCCGAGCTGGACACCCTGAACGAGGACTCCTACAAAGACTCCACACTCATCATGCAGCTCCTGCGAGACAACTTGACACTGTGGACAAGCGACCAGCAGGACGACGACGGAGGGGAGGGCAACAATTAAAAGCCGGTGGACTGGGCAGCCGCTTAGCTGATGCTACTACCGCAAGCAGTCTTTATTTTTCCACAAGTTTAAAGATAAAAGAGGGTTGGGGGGAGGGGGGGAACCTTCCAGTAGTTAAAAAAAAAATAGAAAAAAAAACCACCCTCCTCCTTCTTGATCGCCTCTTCGACATTTGCCAAAACACCACTTAGAGGAAAAGGTCGGTCAGTCAAAAAAAAGTGGCTGTTGTTGGATTGGAATGGCAGCCTCACACTGGCATCTGGACTGTTCTCGTAGTACAAACAACGTGGAGCTGCTTATTTAACTTTAGGGGGGGGGGCTGATGATGTGAAAGATAGCAAGATAGAGCAAAAACGTGAATGTGAAAGCCTCAAAACATAGTTTGCAATGGTTCCAGTAAGCTTGAAGAAGGGACTCCCTTTGACCTGTTCAGAGAGTACTTCCAGGAACACCCAGCACATCTGAATATTAGTACCCTTTCGAAGGCGCACTAACACACGTGTGCACCGAATTCTAAAAAGAAGGAAGTCTCCACCTTAGTTTAAACTTGGAAACATGACTCATCGGTAACTAGCCAACATGGTAGTGATGACCTACAGCAGGTGCACAGGGAGGATATGGTAAATCTTCTTTCCCCTTGCATGCCGATCTAACGTGTTGTTAACCCTTAAGACTGAAAGCCATTATCGAGGGAATTCTGGCAAAGAACACAGAGAAAATTGTCCAAATGATGATAATGTGTGGCCACGGAACAAGGTCAAGCATTTACTGGAACCATGAGCTCTTTGGGGGCGTTAAGGTAACACTGAAGGCAGAAAACTGATGTGTTAAATGGGAATAGATCTTAAAGCAGCTTTGAGGTTTGTGGTTTGTTTTTATTTGTTTTGTTTTTTTATTCTTAAAAAGAAATGCACTTGCCTATTATACTGTTTCCTCAGTGTAAGACGATTCCTGCTCCAATATTCTCGATAATACAATATTGTGCATGCTGGTGACGTATTTATGTAAGGTAGCTTGACTTTATTAACTTATACTGTAGGTGTTATGTATTCCTATGAACAAGAAATGACTAGACTTCAAACTGATTTTTTATTTCCTTTTTATTATGAGTTTCTTTTTTTTTCCATTTGCTGAAGTACGCTATACCAAATCAGTGATTGTTAACAATAAATTGATCTGTTATGGACGTTGCTTAGTGACATGCAGTTCTGTATTTGATTTGTTAAAAGCGGAAGAAAACAACACCAGTGTTAGCTTACTCTTACTGTCTGGTGTTTGTCATGGTGAAATTATAATTATTACAGTGTAAACGATTAATATGTTGTTCTTAGAATGACCTTTCTGTTTGTGCTCTCTTCTGTCATGCAGTGAACTGTTTAAGGTTTCAACAGTGGTTTATTTTATCAGAATCAGTGTTTCTGTAAGGAGTTCCTTCACACACGGACCATTTGATTTATTTTGGATTTTTTAGCAGTCTCCTGAGTGATGAATATATTGAATGTGAGTCAATATGTAGCGGTCGCACAAAATAAAAAAAAAAAGAGAGAGCTCTTCTACTGCACCATTTCATAGCTGATTGTGGGGAGTTGTTCTGCATTGTCATTATGGAGTACACCCTTGTTTCTAAAGAGATCATGACATGGTTTCATGCTCCTGATATCGCGGGCCTTTCCTCACTTCTGTGACTTGACGCTTTCTTTTGCCTTCTTTGCGATAAAATAGCTTTTTGTTTGAATGGAACATTGTTAAAAGTCAAGTAAAAAGACTAGGATGCTGGAACCAGCATTACTGCAGGTACCCTGTATGCAGCTGACATTAATTATTCTTATTTATTTATTATTTAGTGTAGTTAATTTAGAATAGTCATGAATTGAATTGTATTGCTGTTGTTTCTCAGGGTTGTGTTGGATCTAGCAGTAGGGAAAATGGTTGTTGTAGTCCCATTCATTGTAGGCGGAATGGAAGTTCCCTTTTTTGTGTTTTTTTTTCTGGGAAAATGTGGTTGTGTTCTCAACGGGGATTTGGCGTGGGACGTCTTCATTCATTTTGCGTGACATTGCTTCTCAAGAAAAAAAAAACGCAGGAATCTGGAGAGAGGCACACTTGCTGGTGGTGGGAGAGACTTGTAAAATGAGAGGCGCTTCAGACCTAGATTCACAGACACATATTCTGTTACACCGCATCATGGAAAAGCAAGCACAGGCTAGGACGGGCAAACTGTGCTGTCACACATAACAGAACTAAGTACAGCAAGCATGGTACATGGGCCATTTCCATTCCACCCTCACCTCCAACACATTTGGCTTTCTCCTCTTTGATGGTATTGCGATTTACTTACATCTGCTCATGGAAGCCCTAAGCTGCACAACAGCAGTTATGCAGGGGGTTAAGCTTTTAATTTAAACACTTCAAACACCTCAAATCAGATCTACATCTGGGGTTACAGATGAAAATCTACTAATTGGCCTTTTTCATTTCTACTACATGGCTGGAAAAAAAAAGAGTACAAAGGCATTTTTTGTCCTTGAAAATGAAAACCCAAAGAGAGATGCATTGTTCTCATCTGTCGTAGAGTGGTACAGGGGTCAGAGTGAGGAGCGAGGTTAAGTGAATCACAGCTGCTTTTTCAAAAACAGGGGCCATACCGTATGTAATAATGGGCAGTTGATGAGATGGTAGAAGAATGAAAGTCCTTTGTTTATAGAGAAAGTATCTCGCTTGGAAAAGGCAGGAAGAAACAGGGATGGATCTTCTTCATGAACCTTCTTTGGAGGTTTAATGAGGGATCTGTACAGTGGATCATTTGCAGAATTGGGAGTAAACTCTTTAAACAAAGGGCATGTTAAGATGGGGAGATTTAAGGGAAGTGCTGGTTTAAATATGGAAGTGGGAGGTGGTTACTTCTGGTTAAAGTATTCCCACTTTGGGGAATTTTTGCTGTGGGGGTGGTGAGGGAGAGTGTCAGACTGAGAAGTGAAAGAGATGGGTTGCATTGAACCCCGATGGTGACAGGAGAAAGCAGAATTAGTACAAGCAATTCCTGAAGTCAGGCACAGGCACTAGGGAATAGCTAAAGGACAGAAGTACTTTCATCTTCAGGACATCTTCCACGAGCAGAGAGTGGCAGATAACAGCTACCGCTGTTCTTTACTGATAAGCCACTGACAGGTCCTCCAATGAGGATTCTCTGTGACCTTAAAAAGTAGTTAATATCATCAAATTGTTACTGAAAATTCAAAGGCTGAAGTAGTTCTGAAACGTTGATCAAGGAGCACTGAGTAGCCAAGAATAAATGACAGGTCAGACGTCCCAGACCAGCCTTATTAACCCTGCTGCATAAATTAATATTTAACTTCTCACCTTTCAGGGGCACAATTCCAAGATCCATCATGAAATAAAACTGAATTCAATAAAAGGGATAGACAGAAAAACCCAATGCTGAACAGTTCAGAACATCAAATGTGAGTCTAAGTGATTCTTACAGTTCCTTCTATTTATATACTGTAGCACTTTTCACCCTGAAGAATCCCCAATTACATACAGAAGGGTATTTATCTGCCACTGAAGTGCAGAGGTCATAATAAAGCAGCAGCCCCACTACATGACAGATCAGGTGGAGGTGTGAGAAATGAATTGAATTAGGGAAATTTGAAGGGGGAAATCACGCAAGGCCAGATTGTGAAAGCCCAGAGTAGAATTTAACCAGAACACGGAAAAGTTTTGGAAAAGTGCTATGTCCAGTTATTGTGGACCTCAGTTGTGGACCTCAGTTTAAAGTTTAAAGTTTCATCCATAGGACAGTCCCTGCTAAGGCATGGTGTACCCAGTTAAACAGAATTATTCCACTTAAAAGGTTCCTGCATATTAAACCAAGCTGAAGAAAGTGATTTTGCACCTCCTTAAAGTGCTTCACTTGCGAGGAACTCACATTCTGTGTCATTCTCCAGGCAGGGAACTCGCAGTTGAAAAGACCAATTCAGATCAACACAATTGCAAACCCAGTGACTGACATCTCTAGAACCAGGCTGGGAATGAACACTTCTAAGCATCTTAGGTTAAGTTTACCAGGACTATTTTAAACATTTTGTTGACTAGCAGGGGAAATGTGTTCTTGAGGGGATCTGGATTGTTACATTAAAACAGATTTGCTGCATTTGCATTTGCTGCAAATAGCTACAGTACAAAGAGCTGAGACTTAGGACAGTCACCTGGGTGAGATGCAGGAAGTGCTCATTACTAAAAACTCATTGTTATGCATCTGCAGCGTCTTAATCTGAATTATTTTGCTGATGCAGTTATCTCTTTTAGACCTTAAATCACAAGCAGTTTATCCACACAGTCATGAACCCACAGATACCCTCTTTACATTTGGCAGGGAGAATCTGCTGTTCCTACAGATTCAAGGGCAGCAGCTGTGGGGAAAGCAATAGAATTGAGGTCTTAGATAAGTCTATATTCTGAGTCACTAGTGAGGCTTCTCTTGTGGCTTGTGACCTTTTGCAGGAGTTTGGCCGATGGCTGCCAATCCACATAATTCACGAGATGAAGCAGTGTTTTAGTTTGGGTCATGCAAGCCCTCTAATGCACTCTTTAAAACTGACTGGAGAAACAGACTTTAAACAGGGTAGCAGATCTGGCAGATAATGCATCCCAGAATCCTCCCTTTTCCCCCCACTCTTAATTATCAGTGTACTGTACAGCTGTTACCATGCAACAAGAGTAGATAGTTGGTTTTGTCATGTTATTGTTGGGAATAGCAGGGTGGGAGGGAAAGAGTTGTTACTTGAAGTCCGAACCTGCTCTCTTCTGATGAATTTGTACATCTGTACAGAACAAAAAGGATCTCAACTGCTTCAAAGCCACTGTTTTTGTCTCTTTAAAACGTGTGGAGTGAAATGGTTTACACAATTACTTACGAACACATTTTGTCTTCTCATTCCTGTTCACACTGACGATTAGTATAGTGTTCAGTCCTTAAAAACGAAAAGCATTGCGAACAGGTTGCAACTCACAGGATTTCATGGCTGTTTATGCAACAGTTTATAATTATATGCATGCTCTGCTACATCATTCTATAGAAACTGAGTAGGCCAGGGAAACAGGAAGACAACCAGGGAACCATGGCAACAGTCCTAAGGGGCCAAGCCATCTTTTACTCGCCTGTCTGCAAGGGCAATGTCTGACTTGGGTGTCATGAGGAAAAATGAGTGCTAGCAAAAGGCCCATTTCAGGAGGAGGGAGAATCCTTAGAAGAAAAGTGGTGTTTGATCAAGTACTGTTGTAAAAGCATGTGTACGTTTTAGGAGAGTCGGTTGCCTTCTGTTGCTCATTAAAGATATTGGTTTCTTGACATAAACTGAAAACCTTTTGTCTTTTGTTTCTCATTATGTTCACACAAGGGCAAGACCTCTGACCTGGTTTGCAGCTCTATTGCAAAGTATTTCCTAGCCAGATACTGTTGGAATTAGCCTCAGTCTTGGGTCTCACTTCAGTCACCATACTGTATGTTGATTATAGGAAAGAAATGTAACTAAAGCATGTGACTGTACAACATTAGAAGTCATTTAAAACCTATTCAGATTTGTCCATCTGTCTGGGGTGTAAAGCCATGAGAAATACAGTACAAGGAAACATATGTGGACAGTTCTGATAAGTGAAACTATATTCAAACTACTGACATGTTAAATATGATCTGGATTCAGTTCTATCTGGATTCAATTCCATCTGAAGATTGAAATGAAACCATATTTTGGGATTTGGGGATTTAAATTTCCAAGAAGTGCTCAACACATCTTATTGCATATTCCTCTATTTTAAATGTCTTTGACCACCTTTACAGTTATAATAGTTCTGCTTTATTGCCAGCCTGCTGCCACTTTGGGTGATTTGACTTGCATCAATCCAGGCACCTCTGAGGTGTGAACCACTAGTGTAGCTCAGACAACCATGTGCAGAAATCTAGTTTGCAGGCTTTTTTTAAAACAGCTCTTGATTAACCTGCACTGTCCTAGAATTCACATATCACATTAACTCACGTAACTCATGAAAGTTTTCAATTTTCAAGAGTCTAAACGGACTAAATAAGACACATTTAAGATGCAATTTAAATAAAAGGTGCAGTGTAAATTTGTCCAGTCGCCAAAAATCTATACCTGGAGGTGCTCAGACAAAAAAAAAAGATTTTTGGAATTAGTTCCTGCCACCTCAAACAGCCCCTTCAATTCGTGATGAAGAAGTAAACATGTGAAAAATAAACACAGTACAGGACTGTTCATCACTGTCTACAATACAATCGTTTAGGTCTTTTCATGGGGGCATCTAGTGAACACCCTGCCCCTCTTCTGATTCTACACTTCACCCAAGCAGCAACACGGGTCCTCAAGACCTGCCGAAAAATCTGAGTTATTAAATTAAACTCCATCGATCTCTTTCATCCAAATATTCCCTTCACCTTTGGATGACCCTTTTTAATTTAACAATAAGAACAAGAATCACAGATTACTTTCATATCCACAGATATCATATTTCATATCGGAATCATATCTACCCGATTTGAAATTGCCAAATGACAGACACTCCCACCTGTCAGTCATTAATCTTTAGACAGGCTGTAAGCTCCACAGTGCCTGATAGGGCTGCAGACTGGAGGAGCAGGACATCTCTTACTGGCAAGCTTATAGGCTTCAGGCAGGATGCCAAGCTACCCTGGGGGCACTCTGCCATTTGTGTGCCACCATTTTGGGAGTCGCCACGCCTGGGCCATGGTGCGTGGGCTGTGGAGCTTGACCTGTGCTCCAAGGATGAGTTTCTGGATGAGCCACGCAGGAGTTCAAGCGATTACCTCCCAAGAGCTTTTCAAGTCCATACGGGACTTCAGGAGGGCGGGACTGCGGTGCCGATCTCAGTGGCAGCGCACGCTGAGTTGAATCACAAAACACAGAATCAACAGCAATTAGAGATGCCACAGCACAATGCCATCCCTGCAGTAGGCCCTGCTCGGCATTTTTATGCAAATAGAAGCAGCTGTTCATTGGAAAAATAAGCTCCAGTCTTATCCTGACTCAAGCTCCAAAGAGAGTCTGAAAAGACCAGCCCCCATCAGAGGCCAGGATTGAACAGCTAGTCATCCCCAGTGCGAAAATTACTCCATTTTGCTGTTGAAAATCAATTCTTTTGTTCTTCAGAAAGCTCTCCGTCATCACAAAATTGAGTACCTGTGTAATTTCTTTCCCATTCTTTTGTTGCGCAGTGTATTTGTTAAAAGCGTGGAAAAAAGCCCATGGAGTATCCTGGCCGGCGTGTGCTGAAAACCTTGTGAAATGAGTGGTGGCAGATTAATAAAAGGCATCCTCAACAGAGAGTGACAGGAAGTGAGGTGGGGGAGGATGTTTAGCGTGACACAAAATTCGATGTTTTACTACACAGTAACTTAAATGTCTTTTTGGAAGCCTTTACCCTTTAAAAAGAAAATGCAACATGAAATGGATTTAGAACCTGTAACCTATTCTACTGCCATAGCCTCAGCAGTTCTAGGTCTGAAACCTGGTGTCTCCTGTGTGAATCATCTAGTAAACCCCTGTCTGGAGTGTGTGTTTCAGAGGAGAGAAAACCGGCCGTGGGGTTTTGAGTTCTAGCTTTTAAAACTTCCAAATTGCAAGGCATATGGAACAAAAAGCACAATAAGCAAGATGAACGTCCCCTGCATAATCGTAATCCACAGTATTCTACAAATTCCTCTTCAGCTTGCACAGCCATGTAAAACACCCATTTTCTGCTTTTTTAAAACTTTGTCAGTAATTCAAGCAACATCTGGTCGGACTGTGAATTTGACTTGAAAATGTTGGTTCAAGTGATTCGTGTGTGAATATTTCATTGTTTCATAGCGTGAAGGGAAAATAAATAACATACTACAAATGTCATAGAGGTGGACCAGCAGTACCAGGTTTTCCAGGTTCATGAGCCTAGGAGCTTGACATCTGCCTCTTGGTCACACTGGAGTTAAGGAAACCATATCCTACAGGTCAGAACAAACAAGGAAAGGGGAATTTAAAAAGGTTTGAATTTTATGTCCTAAAACCTGTAACTTTAAGGGCTCTTCAGGCATGCTTACAGCCATTTAAAAAAGCTCAAGATACTTAAAGGAATTAAATCTTGTCCTGAGCTCTATCACACAGTAACATATTGGGTTCTTTGATGCTCTATTTACAATTGCAGTGTATAATTAGGCTTGTATTAAGGAGTACAGATACTGTCTTACACTTTTCTCAAGATCTGCACTGCACCGCGACTGCGGCTTCCCTCTTTGCTACTGCCTGCATTGCTGCAATGCAGAGCAGGGAATGAGCAGTCAAGCTGTCATCTGAGCAATGCAGCTCTGCCTTAGCAAGGATCAGAGAGGCTGCACTGCCATTGTCTTTCTGAACTCCAGCTTATCAATGTGGAAGAAAGTACATTCACAGTCAATTCTAGCTTACAATTTTCTATATATGAAAAATACAGATAAAAATCTGCTCCAGTACAAACTCCTGATTTAACTAATTTCAAAGCATTTGTTTTATACTGTTTTAATCCAGTACGATTCTTTGAAACAGAATGGCATACACAGCAATTAATTGGGGCCCGGTTCTAACATGTTTGTTAGCACCTAGGCTGTCTGCTGAGGTCACCAATTAACCTGAACAATATGGCTTTGGACTGCAGGCTGAAAAGAGCACCATGAGAATTTCATAATCAAAATCCACACAAAAGGTGCTCTAGACAGGAACACTGTGCCACCTTCAGTTTGAATTAAACCTTTGGTCTGCAGCTCATTTTACATCTTGTTACTGGGGTGACAACTATACAATTGTCTCCTCTTTTGGCTTAAATTGGAACAATGTGAAACATATCCATGTGTAACATCCTTATTGATAACTTCCACACTCAGTGCTGCTCTTTCCCAGATGAGCCTGCCCTCTGCTTGCTTTATTTAAATCAGTGTTGCTTAACCGTGTGCTATTTGTGCTTCAACAATGCCTAACCAATGTTTTTAGCTCAGTATGTTCACGCATTATTGTTAAACTGCACAAGACAGGACTGATAGCATACAGCTGGGACACCAGTCAGAAATATAGGACAAACCAGAGTATCCACCATCCCTAGCTAAAATTACTTTCCAGGCTGGGAGAAAACTGGATCACCTGAACATGAGGAGAATACTCAAGCTCCACATATACTGTAAGAGCATGATGTAGAGGTAAGACAGTCAAGTTCAGAACAGACATCAAGAACTCTAAATCAAGTCTGTAGCTGCACTTGTAATATGACATGCTATACATAATGTAAGAGATACACTGCACTCTTGTTTGAAATAGATTATCTGAGCAGTGGAATTGTAATTTAATTAAATATGAGACTATTTTTCCCAGTCAGGATGCAGCTTCTATATATAGAACTCCTGTGCCTTCCTTTAGGTAACACAAACTTACTCTACAGCAAAGGTTTAGTTGAAAATATATGTTTTGTTTTCTCCAATATAAGAGTGATTTAATCTTCCATCTGATTGTACTTTAATTCCCTATATAAAGCTTCAAGTAGACCAGTCATTACCTGACTTGCGTGTGTTGATCAAACATTAGCTAATGCATGTCAAAATACCTGCCGCATGAGCAGGGCTGCTTCAAAGCTAATAGCTTATGGTTATTCATGCACATCTGTCTACTACATGCAAAGCCAGGACTTTGCACTGTCTGACAAACCAAAGTGGCAGGCAGTAAGATCTTCGAAGCCTGGACTGCAGCCCCCTAGAGTGACTCTTTCGTGAAATGAATTTCTACGGTTAGAGCTATCTCCTCGTAGCCAATGACAGCGAGGCTCGGGCTGGGCAACAGCCAATCGCTTCCTTGTTGCTAGGGCTATAATAAGCATCCCATTATTAGCACAACTCCCTGCTGCACTGCTCAGACACCTATCACATCCTACAAAAAGATAAAGCATTCCAGCAGCTGAGTGCATTAAAATTCTGGAGGAACCTGGGCTCAGAGGCTGGGTTGTTGCGCATTGCTGCACCATCTCTAAATGGAGAACTGTGCCAGGCAAAACTGAGCCTCGGCGCTGAGGGCGACCCAAATTCCCAATTGGTAAAAAAACATTATATTCTTTTAAGGAGTAACAATAGAAGTAAGGATCACCAACATAAGTAGACATGATGGGTGAAGATGGGTGGCTGTCTGTTTAGCAATTTGAACTAAAATAACTACAGGTGACACAAGGACAAGGTGACCTTGGAAGCAAATTTCTGTAAACTGTCCTTCCTCATCTGTCCTCTGTTCCTCTCCTCTGCAGTTACTTTTTTCACAGCTGAAGAAGGTGCTTATAAATTTGCTGTAAAGAATATTTTCCAGTGTACATTTTACACAAGTAACGGCTTATTGTTAATTTGTATATTTATGCTGTCTGGGCTAGAATTGCAGAAATCTGTATGAGCCAGAATCACAGGAGCTTTTTTCTGTGATTGTTTTTCTCAGCACTGAAAAACCTTCAGCTCATTGTTTGTGAAGCTCTCTGTTTGAAGGATCATAGCTTTAAAGCTGGGCTGTTTTGATATCAATAAGAGAACAAGGACCTATGTGACATATCCTTGGAAACTCTTCCATGTCCCAGAGAAGCACCCAGTTAAATTGGGTGCCAATCTGTCAGTGTGCTCTCTTTCTGGCAGGAAATAGTGTCAATGCCCCTCAGACACCCAGGCATTAACCCTGCATTCTGCAAGGCCTGGCTTTTGCTACTCTAGCTCTTATCAAGGCTGTCAGAGAAGGGGAGAGAAGGCGATAACACAAATGATATACAATTGCCACAGTAGGGTCAAATTGTGATGCAGCACCAACAGACAGCAGTGATACACATACTGTTTACAAAACACACTGCTCAGTAAGTTTTAACTTTTTCCAAGTGCTACTGCACTGCAATATACAGTTAATAACCAATGTAAGAATCAACTGTAAGAATAAACAGCTGTTTGCAGAGCAGAAAACAATTGATTTGCATGTATGGTACAGGTGTGACCTGCAACAAAAGAATTGTGGGTTTGAGCCCACAGCCAAAGTACTGCTCACATGAATTATTTTTAATCCAAGAACAGAGAGACCACAAGGATAGCGTACACCTTGTGTGGTGCATCAGGGCTTTGAAGAAATACCCCAGTCAATGCATGACGTCTAGGCTTATTGCTGGTTCTTCACATTGTACCTGGCTAGCTGGATGTTCCAGATCTTAAGAACATCAGTTTGGATCATGTGTAGTATTACCAGGCAGACTGTAACAAAAGAAAGATTTACATTAAATATAGTCCTTGTGATACAGGACACCCTCCTTTCCTTAACTCATGCCTACTGATAAGTCCTACTTGATAAGCATCAATGCATTTTGCTCACTCTTGTGGCTGCTATGCCTATTCTATCTCTGCTGCCTCTGCAGTTGTATCAATCTGCTGGCTGGGTTTCTGTTTCCCATTTTAATCCTCTTGTCTGGGAAGATAATTTCAGGTCTTCAGGCCATGTAATTTCCCAGTGCCTCCTTTCTCCAGCCAAAGATGCATCCCTATAACCTGCATTCCAAAAGCATTAATGGTGTTAAAGGAAACCACTCTGCTCATCTCTTTTTCCACAATTCCCTAGCGTTCTCCTCTGGCCCCAGGACTGTGTCAACATGAAAAAGCCCTGGACTACAGCTGGACTCCCCCCTCCCCCACTGAGGATCATCATTAGTAGTTACATATGCACTGATGTCACTCCAGTTCAATATCAGGCTGCGTTGCCCAGGTTCATAGAAATGCATTAAGAGACTTGCTACAGATGGCTGTACCCCATATTTGCATCGCACATTTTCTGGCAGTACATCATGTGTCCCGCTGGGGCAACTGGAACCATCTCCCTGGTCGTGACTACATCTTGTCTGAGAGATCTCCTCTTGTGTTAAAAAACAAAAACAAATGAAAAACATGAAAATGGCCACGAGAGACTGAGCAAAATAGCAGTGTGAGCTACAGACATCGAAAGCACACAAGGGGCCAGAGATTAGTGAACCCACTGGTAGGCTGGCAAGCACAGTCCTCTATTTCTGAGTTGCAGAAATCCCATTCAATCACCACTCGCCCCTGAGTGAGCCACTCTTTTCCCTAACAGGTGAAAGCTTGGCAACATTGTTGAGCCAATACAGGCGGTAGAAAATGAGCTTGAAAACTACCACCGCTGCTAGCGCTCTCATAACTCTGACACACACTCATCGTATCTGTGGCATGCTAAAATTAGCTCCATGGCTGACCTTGCAAGTGCACAATGCATCAGATGTTTTTATTTTTTTAAAGCAAACAAGGTTGATCTAAATCACGAGCTTGCGCAAAATCTGTATTGTATGGATGTAGCGATACATAATCTGTATGAATATATCTATTTTTTTCACATTACTATCTTGTCTACAGTGGTCTTAGAGTGTGCAATGTTAAGAACAGAGGGAAATATCAGTCACCTTTTCTGTTTTTCCCCATATCCAACTCTGATAAGCAGCAGAATATGTATTCAATCAACCAGTGAACTGCACGCAACCATTCTTCAGTACTGTACTGTACTGAACTAATTTCACCCTGTAAGTCTCAGACTACACTGTTCAGGAAGGTTAGGATACCAATGATTTTTCCGTTATACGATATACTGTATTAAAAGAGGATCTTGATGATCTCACACCCAGTACCCCAGTCTAGAATCTGCTTAAACAGGATTCCTTGCTTCAGAAATGCAGGTATTCAGGCAGTTGCTTTTTTCACAAATGTCTCAGAATTACATTAGGCAAGCCTTCAGAGAGCTGGCCTACTTAATCTTGACAGCTCAGGCATCAGAACAGATTCTTTGGAGAAAGAAAGCAGCCAATAGGAGTGTGTCCTGGCCATGCGATTGCTGAAAGAAACACAGCCTGGGTGTTGCCTTTTGCTCTGGGTTTGGCTGCTCAGCATGGGGCTGGTATAGAATTGAGCTGAATAATTCACCTTGCTTTAAAAGTGAGCGGCGATGACTCATGTCCTTGCTAAGCCCATCATGTCAATGAACAGCTGCAGGAGCTGCTTCTTGGCTCAGAAAGCAAACATGGCTTTTAGTGAACAGTTCTCCCATCTGACTTGATGGAATTCCCTGGTTCATTTCTGAAGATCTCCTGATCTTTGAATCTGAACTGCTTTTCAAGCTGTATGTGCCCAACTGGGCAAGCACAGTGACATGCAGTAGCAGCTTGTGCTACTACTTCACTAGTACAGGGTCCTGGGTTCAATACTGCCCTAAAGCATCTGTCTGCGTGGAGTGTTCATGCTCTTCCTTCAGATGCTGCAGTTTGTGTTTGCCTCTCAAACACGTGCTGGCTAGGTCTGATTGGCCACGCTCGATTGTCCTTTTCTTCATGATCTCGTGAGGGAGTGGTGTCCTATCCAGGAGGACAGTAATGTGCTCTCACTCCTGCCTCGCACCCTCTGCCCTTAGAATAGGCTTCAGCTTTCCCCAAACGATAATCCAGCCTGACGATGGATGTGCTCAGCTGATTGTGAATTTTTTAAATTCTTGTTTGCTTAACGTGTCAGCAGAATAAACATGCGATCTACAGTATGTGTACAATGATACAGCTGAAATATACTGGGCAGTAAACACAGTATGTTACATCCCCTAGGGCTAAGCACAAGGGAGACTCATAGTCAGGTTTACCATTAGAAAGAAAATCAGGATCTGTACTATATTTGACAGGGTATAAACTTTGTAGCTCAGATTTAGCTCCATTAGGCTCCTTGCCCTAATTTGTTTCTTGATGGGCGCAATTAAACAATCCAAGGCCTCACTAAGTTTAATCACCTGATACAGTAGGTACCCTTCACTTAATATGTTACCTAGTGTTTGTTCATGTGTCAAACTGGGACTTGGAACAAGAAATAAAGCAGTTACGTAATGATTAGCACAGGGAGGGGGAATCACCAAATCACCACTGAGCAAATATTTTTTAAGTCTGAAACAGTTTTTTTCTGTAAAACCTTAGGAAGCACTGTAGCTGAAACATCTGAGCAACAGAACCTGTTCTTATAGTTTAATACGACAAAGCAGGGAGGAAAACATTAATCAGGTCAGAGCACTGGGCTAAAATGGCAAAGTATGTCGTGGCCTGGCGTGATCTTTAGTTCGAGATGTGAGGATTAAACTCTGCTTTCTATTTATGGGACTAGCAAATTATCAGATTGTTTAAACTCCTTTGGTGAGTTATTTCAGGAAGGGTTACTGATCTTCAATGTGATTTCAGGATATCTTTTACAGGGGCAGACAGCGTTGTGCGCAGTTGTATTTGACAGATATAAAGCTTATTCTTTATTTATTTGGATGTCTTTTTATAATCCACATCTAAGTGTTACATGGGTTTCATGAAGAGCAATTAAGTAACAAAAAACAATGTACATTTTTTTTTTCAATGAGGGTTTAAACACTCCGTAACATACAGTACTTAGGGGATGTTAAATTAGAAAAGCAAACTAAAAAAGCAAACTTAGCACTAAAACCACAGCTTTGTGAAAGGGAAATTTCTTTTTTCTGATGTTTTTATTGACAAAAGTAGCAACAGAAAATCACTTTTCTCTTTTCAACAACCTATTGGCATGAGCTCATCACTTCTGCTTTTATACAGATTTATAGGTCACTGGCAACAACAAATGGCAAATGTCAGCAAGAACATACTGTAGCACAGCTGAAAAGATATGATATTTTTCCATTGGTCAAACCTCATGATGATACCATGAAAGTGATTCAAAGAGATCATACATACAAAACATACAGTTAATCATATTAAAAAAAATAACTAAAAGAGCTTTTGACACTACAAAGAAGCCCGCAGAAGGGGGGTTCACTGGGGCCATTGCTGGTGAATACTCAAAACTATCCCTTTATATTGTATTATATTTATAAAATAACGACTTATTTCTCGCTTCTAATTTTCTGGAATTAACCTCTCTACCATTAATATAACTGTAATGAGATAAGATGTTTCCATAGAGTTGTAACATTAGTCTTTTGCAGACACACCCCTACCCAGATGAAAGTTAACTGCCCACCTACTGTATATGCTGAGGTCCCAGGACAGAATGCAGAATAAATAAGCTTTTCAAAATTCTCCACATTGCATTGACAGTAACAATCATTTACAGCCTTTGATTGCCAATAGAAAAAGCATGGCCAAGTTCTCCACCTCAAAACCAGAATGGCATATATGAAAAGATACATTAAAACTTGTTCCGGCCATTTTCTAACCACTTCTTCAAATACAGCTGGAGGGGAACAGAAGGCTATCTTGGTAAGCAATGGGCGTAAGGCAGGGTACACCCTGGATGGGACACCAGTCCATTGCAGGGCACACAGACACACACGGTGGGAAGGTAAGAGTGACTTTCACTATTTCTTCACTCTAGTGTCTAACTGATTTATCCAATACAGGGTCACGAGAGAGCTGAAGCCTATCCTAGCAAGCAAGGCAGGATACACCTTGGAGAGGACATCAGTCCGTCTCAGGGCAGACACAGACACACACGCTCACACCAGGGCCAGTTTTCCCACCAGCCAATTAACCCACCAGCATGTCTTTGGACTGTGGGAGGAAACCTACATGAGCATGGGGAGAACATACTGTACAAACTCCACACAGATAGCACCCCAGGTCTAGCATCGAACCTAGGCCCTAGCTCTGCAAGGCAGCAATGCTGTTGAACCATCTTCAACCATAGAAATTCAAATGCTGAAAGCTAGCATACTTTCTAAGGGAAATACACAAAACAAGCCTTTTTCCTAAGTCTTTATAATGAAACACAAGGCTGGCACACACAGTAGTCTTTAAATGTCAACACATACAGAAGCTAAAAGTTCTCAATACTTGGGTGCTTTGTGTCACATAATTATTAAAGGGCCTGCAGGTTAATAGCAAACAGGAAACCCTAGAGAGATTAAAAACAAAACAACTTAGCTGAGGCCTTCCCAGAACAAATCTCCCATCCTACTGCCCAGTAACTCATCTTTCTGCAATTTGTGCAAAATTTGTCACTGAAATAAAAGAATCCAAAACTTACCTTTGTTTTGTTTCTTGCCAGGCTGAAATAAGGTGATGGGGATAGATGTATTTTTAATGTTAGGAATGCTTCAATCAATTTGTTATCGATTACAAAACAAATACAGTAGCATCTACTTTGGAGCTGCATGCACATGCTGTAATGCAATTTAACAAACAAAGAAAATAAAGTGCAATTTTGAGAGACTTGAGTTTCTCCTACAGGCACTTAAATACTCAGTGCATTTTGGGTATTGTAGTCTTCCCGTCCCTTCAAATAAAAAAGTGGGCTCGGAAAATACTGACCACTATGTAAAAAGAAAAGCTTTCCTAGTGAGTATGCCATCATGTGGTCACACTAGCAAAAAAAAAATACGGCTCTTTTTCTTGGATATCTAGGATTTCTCATTCCATCAGATTAATTTAAAAAAGACGAATCCTGTGGTTTTCAGACTCAAAATAATGCCGGCGTGGGGCTCAGTAGATCTGAGCTCATTAAAAGAGAAAGTGCAGGAAGCACAGCAGATAGGAGACGCTACTATAATTAGAATTCTCCTGCAGCCTGAGTGAGACAGAGCCGGAGTCCCCTGGGACACTCAGAAAGCGGTTCTACCTAGTGCCTGGCAAAGCAAAGCCGTACTCTTTTCCCAGCCTCTTTCACGGAACACAGGAAAGAGATTCACACGGAGGACCGGCCTTTCTTTCTCATTAAAAGAAATGAGCTGCCGCGGAACTACACCTTCGCACATGTGCCCGAACTGTATACAGTTTATAGATCGTATTTGTCTGTTTGATTTTGCTTAAAGGAGCTCAATAGTCATTGATTCTGCTCATAGTCTTTAGATGTTATTACAAATACATTTTTAAATCCATTTTAATCCCTCTGCTTTCATTTTATAGCAACAACAACTACTACAACAATGATAATAATAATAATAATAATAATAATAATAATAATAATAATGTGATTGGATTATACTGTATAATCTTTTATCTCTGGTAATTATTTTCTCTTTTTGTGAGAATCAGCCCTGTATTAAATGAGGATGAAGCCCTGATGGAGTTATTTATGTTTCAGAATTTTTTCCCTACACGCAGTATGCAAGATGCAGGAGGTTATCGCTCAGTCCAGGAGCCAGCCAGCGGTGTCCCAGGGAGTGGTTAAGCCCCTGGGAGCTGTGCTCGATGTTGTGACAGACCAGGAGCTGTGGCAGTGGATAGGTTTTATTTCTCATCCTGGCTCTTGGTTTCAGCTGCAGGGCCTGTGTGCTGTTCTCCACATCTCAGAACACCTCCAGGGAGGCTGTGAAGGGAGGTGGATTGGTTGACTAGCTATGACTCTACGTGTTGCCGTGGAAACTCCTTTGCTGGTATGCATGAAGACACAGAAAGCTATCGATTTTGGGCAGGTGTGTGCGTTTGTGTTTGTGCTGTTCTCTTTGCTCGGTCTAGCTTTTCATTATGTGTGTGGGAGAAGTGACCCCTCTTTTTCCTTAAATCCCTCTGGTCAGGCTGATTATGGAAAGGTAACGGTAATCCATTCACCGCAGGTGTAGAGAACAGAGGGATTTTAGGATCTACTGTATTATTTACAGTTGTTGTTGTTGCTGTTTTTACTGGGTATCTGCTATGCTCCACATTTGTCCTGAAACTGCAAAGACTCCTTCAGCTGGCTCTCCTTGTGTTGTTAACAACTAAAAAAAAAGCAAACCTGCACCCTGCTTGAATTATGCATGGAAAGTCAGCCACTGGCAGTTCCACACTTATGAACTATGGTACTCTCGTCACTCTTTCTTGTTAAACAACATACACCATTATTCCAGCCCCTAGTTCCTTACTTTTTGTTAGCCAGACCCAAGAAGAGGCTGCCATAATAATTTAGTGATTCCAAAGCCCTCACAGTAGCTGTTCCATCACCATTCCTTTGTCTGCTTAGACGGCCACACAATGCTAAGAACATTTTTATTAATAAAAACAGTGGTGTGAGGGTTCAGTGTATGTAATGGGTGAATGGAGGCTTGAGGGTCGTTTTCGAGGATCTTGGATTCTACACAAAAAGCATGATTCACGGGCAGTGGAGAAGGATGACTCAGTGACTGAACAAGGAGCTTTGTCATCTACAGTATAGAGGATAAGAAGGTTTCTGCCTTCCTGTTTATACAGTATGATTCTTGGATACTCTGGGGTTCAGACAGAACAGGATTAGAGAGACAGAATATTCTTTTTCTTAATAATAGGAGCATCTCTCCAATATAGATTAACTGCTAATGAAGACATAAGGATCTGCATTTCTGGAAGTATTTAGGCAGTTGAATAACAAAACTTGGGGTCTTTAATGTTCTTTTTAAATGCCCACTACCCACAAAAAGATGGCAGGCTGAAGTGTGACGAGTGTCGAGTGTCTGCCGTGGCTGTTATAAAATATACAAAGTGAGGCAGTGAGAACAAAATAAAAGCCACTTCCATGCATGACAGCAAAGGGAGCTGAATAATTCATCTTTTGAATCTTACTTTTTGTTACTTTACTCACTTTTTTTACCATGTCCGTTCTTTAAAAGACACAACAACCATTTTCTCGATCAGCATAGACTTGTGGTCTATGTGATTCAAATGCATTTTTTCTACCATTCCAATACTATGGACAAAATATCGCATTACCATTGCTATTGACAAGAATTGCAGGTAACTTCACATCAGCAGAAATGCATGCTTTCATATTGAAAAGAAAACTGTTCTGCATTCTTTCTGTTTGTGAGACATCAGAACAAGAAAAGAAAATTGGTTCATTTCTGTTAATTGTGGCTTCTTGAAAGAACAGTTTCGGCTGTGCAAGAGCATAGCACTGATACCCCTTTGAATGACTAGGTTCAGAAGTTTAAAAGCCTATATGCCTTTACTGCTGCATATGGCAAAATCAAAACTGTCCAAAAGAAAGTAATGAGGAAATTTATGGAGGGGGAGTCATGTGTTTGTCTGAAGTTCAATCTTAAACCAAAAACATAAGTCTGAGCCATGACATTAGACACATACAAGAAATAATCAGCTGGTATTTAATTCAGCTGCGAGTGACAATGTAACACCTTGGTGAAGAAAGCAGTGCCAAAGCTAAGAAGTCTTGTGCAAGACAACCCTTCCAGCCCTGTAATATCTGATTAAATTAAGAACAGCATTTCTCCATTCTCAATCTACTGTATGTTAAAAAAGCAGATTCTAATGATATCTTCTGAAAGAAACACACACAACTATTTTGACTTACAAAAGACAAACCATTTATTTTTCAAAATTATGGAAATACGTTCACACCCACTGAAATATAGGCCGATCTCTACTATGTGCAAACTATAGCATTTAACAGATTCCATCAAATTAAAATTGCATAACAAGAACAATGGTGAGTAGCAATTACCAAAAATAATAACAGAAGGCTATACCAAACTGGTTGTTTATTCTTTAGTCTCACGATAGAAATAAAAGCCTACTTTTCTGTACTTCTTAGAAATAAATCTCTTTTTTCCACAAAAGGCTTGTAATGTATTGTATGCATTACAATAGAAGATAAAGCACAGTTCAATACTCTAAAGCATGGGATGGAGTACTTCAAACAGGTCACGAACATATTCTGTTAATCACTTTTAATCACTGCAGAAGCATTTTCCACAAAAAAAAGACAAACTCACTGTTTAGTTCAGCTCATCCAAAGTCATATGTACTGTATTTTTTATTCCAATGACAAGGCTATCTATGCTCCTAGTATTCACGCAGGTTGGCTGAGTTTGAATGAATGACTTTGTGGACGTTGTGTCTGAGTGAAGAAACCAAGCTGCAGTTTCACAGAAGATGGCACACCAGCAGCCAGCAGAACTGCAGTGTCATAATGGAGAAACAACAATACCCACACACCAGCCAAGTCTAATCGCATTCAGTGCGCAGCAAGCAAATCCTAAGAGTAGGAGCCAGAAGTGCAAGGGGAGTATTTGGATTGTATTTTAAATTTAACTCTAAAAGAAGGATGACATTACTGCAAAAATGCAGCTTTGCAATAGCATGTAATGTAATAATACAAAGTCAGTGTGCTGGGGGGATGCTTCATTAACCGAGAAATTGAGCCCATTTCAAAAGAATGAAAAAACAACAAGCAAAAGATAGTTTCTGTTATAATATTTGGAAAACTGCTGCATGGTCAAGCGTTCAATATTAACTGCACTGCGCCTTTGCAGGGCGGTAGAGCAATGCTGGTTATTTCTTGGTTTCGACTGCAGGCTTGGCCTTGCTCTCCAGGGATACTGGGATGGTAATTTCCGCAGCCTGGATTGCCGGTTTGGGAAGAGGAGCCTCTACGGTCAGCACTCCTTCTGGAGAGAGGGAGGAAACCACCTTGTTGACGTCCACACCAGGAGGGAGCCTGGGGAGGGGAACGAGAAAGCGTTGCCGATTTCAACAAGCAAAGCGAACACATGCCTGAGGGCCCGGACATGTGATGTTGTCATAAACTGCATTCATGAACTGGACTTTGCTAGGAGGGCATCAGCTAGTCCTACTTCAAGACACAGCTTCTCTGTAAGCCTGCAGGTGAGAAAGCTGATAAATCTTGATATATAACAGCTTATAAAAAGAGATATTCAAAAACATTTTTATCTGGGGAAAAATTACATGTTTGTGGCAAATAATCAAATGGAAATGGTTTCTGACATTGTTTGTAAGAGGAGAGCTCACAAGTGCTATTCCCCTGATAAGGTTGGCAGTCTTTTGCGGGGCCACAGAATACAGTAGCTGATCAAACCCAGCTGGGAGGACACTGTGGAAAAACCCACGTGAACATGCAAACTCCACACAGACAGATTCCAACATGTTGCTCCTGTCATTTGTTTTAAAAGAGTGATTTACTGTGTACTGTAAGCACAGTGGACAGTGTTTAGAGCCAAAAAAATGCTTTCTATTTCCAACTTTTTGCTATACTCTATATACAGTATATACAGTAGATAGCTCTCCAACTTTGCTGTATCTATCTATATAGATATAAGGTTGGGCTACCTAATGGGTGTGTGTTAGCCTTGTTTTTTACTTGTATGTTAAATGATTTTCATATAATTAAATGACATTGCACCAGATGTGGGGTACTTCATAACAGTTTTTTATTATCCTCTGTGATAAGTCTCACAGCTGCCACAACAAAATATTAATGTTTAAGTTCCCTGGATTTGCATTTGCACCAGAAAAAGCGGACTTTATTTAAAACGAATGTAGACAAGGAGTAGATTAAATAAATCAAATGTCACATGAATCAATCTGTTATTTACTGTGTATAATACAAGTTTTCCACACACCAAAGACAGGCTACCAGTTTAATACAATATATATTACACATGCTTCATACTGATTTTCTAATACTCACGTGTATTTTCTGGTGAAGCATCTTGAAATGTAGCCATGCTCATCCTGTCTCTCTTCATGTTTACCTACAGGTACAAATGCATAGGTTAGGCATGGAATGTTCTCAGTTCTGAGGTTACACCAGCTTCCTTTAGCAACTGGCAATTCTCCCTTGACAGCATTATAATAGATCCCTGTGTGTCTTCCTGCTTTTAAATAGAACATTCCTATTGAAACTGAGATCCTGATAACACAGTTGTTTGCTTTGGCAACTGACTATTACTGCAAACAAGCACTGCTTGTATCACAGTGAAGCATATTCCATAGATTGCATACATTTTATATGTGCTCACGGTTACAGTTGATTTCTTTAATTTAGCCATTACTTTTGAATGCATTTGAGAGACATCACCTGAAAACAAAAATAAAATGAGTTTCATATAAATGTTGCACTTTCATTACAAATGGTCTTTTTACTTCATACAAAGTTGCAATGGAAATTATCAAGTGATTAAAAACAAATTCAGACAGTAATCTAAAACAGTAAAAACGGACTTATTACAGTAACATAACATATCACTTTATTAGCCCTATACAATTTCTTGCATTAGGAATTCATCTTTTCACAGACCCCAGCTTGCTGTCCATGAGACAGAGACAGGGAGAGAAGCTTGGGATCAGAGCGCAGGGTCAGCCATTGTACAGCACTCCTAGAGCACTGGGGGTTAAGGGCCTTGCTCAGGGGCCCAATGGAGTAGGATTCCTGTGGCAGCTGCTAGATTTGAACCAGCAACCTTCCAGCCACAGGCGCAGATCCTTAGTCACAGAGCCACCACTCCACCCTATATATTTTCATAAAAGCAGTTCAACGCTGCAAACAGTGACACACGAAGTGAAGCTTCTTAAAAACTTTGCAAGTCTGATTGGGAAATAAAACAGCCCTGGCTGGGCTAGCAGCTGACTCTGAGAGCGACAAGCAAGTGTGAGTCATCAGTGACTCAGCTGCAATCCCCAGTGCACCGATGAAGGAGACGCAGTTATTGGCAAATTTGTTGGCTTTTCAGATGAAACTATTTTTTTAACACTGCCATTAAACCAGATGTAGACTGGAACAGATGCAGATCAGCTTGCTTTCAAACACAGCTATGACCGTGGTAAAACTCAATTCATCAAGCATTCAAGTTCGGCCAGTCTCAGGGGCACAGAGAACCACTGCTGTCACCCCAGCTGCCCCCTGCTCTGAGGAGAATCCAGGGAACAGATTGACTTATTTTCATTTTTCACAACAAAGGCCAGTTCAGCAACGTTTGTTTTTTTAAAACTAGAAAGACTTTCTCACTGAGATAAACTAGATAGCATGTGTTATACCAGGTATACCGTATTCCATTCAATGCTGTCATAACTTCCATATGAAGCTGTCGACTTTCTTATTTTTTACCAATTTACTCCAAACAAACAGGCAACAGATAAACAAGCAGAAAGAAACAATGACTACATATTAATCTTTATAAGACAGATGACATGATCGAGGCTGCGCTCACGGTGAAATGAAGGAAAAAAACATTTTGTGACTTTTTTTTTACATTTTGTTCTGTTTTGCGAAGATTTAAAACCCATGAAACCAAACACCAAACAAACCCTCATGCCCGCTCGGGCACGTATCGCGGCCACGCCCCTCGCAGCGCTAGCGCCCCCAGAAGGAGAGGAGAAGACAGAGCTGCCTGCAGGACTCACCTGTGATTTCCACCACTCCGTCCTTGGTTTTTACCACCAGTTCCTCGGGGGAGAAGTGGTTGACATCCAGGCTGACTTTCCACTGGTCCTGGGTCTGCTTGATCTCAGACATGCCGCTGCTCAGCTGGCGGGAGAGCGCGCGGGCGTAGGGCGACATCGCCGGCCCCTGGGGCAGCGGGCTCACAGCGCTGGGGGCCCCTGCTTCGGCAGCTGGGCCCACAACTGAGGGGCGGATGTAGCCGGGCCAGTGAGTGCTCGGCCAGTGGTACCAGTCCTCGGTGAGGGCTGGCATGCCGAAGGACTGGTCGAAGATCCGGTTGCCATGGAACCAGTCTCGGAAGGGATCCCAGCTTGGGCCGCGAAGGAAAGTGAAGGGAATGCGGCGCTCGGACATGTCGGCGAGGAACGTTTTAGGAACGGGGATAGACCACCCTCAGAAAGTTTTGCAGTTCTTTGCTCTCCTCTGCGCTGTTTGGAAGAGCGAGTGCTCTCAGTAGTAGTTGGCCGTGGGCTTTATAAACTTCTCCTTCACTGCCCGCCTCTCACCCCCCCTTCATATTTATAGAAGAGACTAGAAAGTCTATTCATGGAAGACAGACCACTGGAAAGGAATTTAGTGTTCGAAGACCGGCCCCCCCCTGCTGGAGAACACACTGTGTTTAACCCCCGGCTCCAGCCAATTGTAATCCCTTGCCTGGTATTACAGCCTGAAAGAGGAATCTGGTGTGAACCTTGCCAACACTCCTCTGTTGTAGCACGGCAGAAGCGGTGATAAGGAACAGCACTTCAGTAACTGCTGGAGCTGCTCCTTTGAAATGTATCATGAGGAGGGACTGCCATCACTG
Organism: Atractosteus spatula; assembly: GCF_055471065.1. Taxonomy (NCBI): domain Eukaryota; kingdom Metazoa; phylum Chordata; class Actinopteri; order Semionotiformes; family Lepisosteidae; genus Atractosteus; species Atractosteus spatula. Next base: position 3,345,034 of record NC_142732.1, on the reverse strand, counting down.
AAACCCGAACTGGTCCCAGAGACGTGATTTCGAATGTGCTACAGCCTGAGAACTTCAAAATCTACCCTGGTTCTTCAGAGCTTTTTCTGAAAGTATGTTGTGGTAATAATTGAGGCTCTTTGTGGTTTCAACCCAAATCACTTCTAAGTCATCTACTGTAGCAGTTTGTCTCAACATGCTACAAATGGGGCACCTGAATGCTAGGAGGGGCATTATTAGTGTAGGAAACAACTAAACACCAGTGCTAGGGAGACCCAATGAGTTCCTGACAAATGTCATTCTAATGACGTTTTTACAAACCTTCTGAAGAAAAAAACAAAGAAGCTGGAAAACTGACAGCAATTTTTCCTTTCTAAGCTGAGGTTTTCAGAAAGAACATGTTGTTTTGGAGGGGTTGGCAGTAGGTCACACAGGTGAAGTTGCTTGTGAAGGCCTTGCGACAAGCACAAGCTCACTAAAATAAATCTAATACCTAATGTCATTTTCCCAGGACAGGCCTGGTTCCAAATGTCTCCATGCTTCAGCTCCCCAGGGTGTGACAAAATTTGTCTGAGGAGTTAACAGACTAGAAGTGACAGCTGAGAGGCTAGCTCAGGCCTCACTGGGTTGAGGATCTTGAAAAGCTGAACGACAGAAGTAATAACTCAGGCTTTCTTGTCCTATTCGCACTGTATATTAATAAGCTAAATATCACTGAGCTATTCATCTGAAACAATATTTTTTCAGGATTCTTTCACCCAGGGGGTCTTGACAGGAGTAGTCAACAGTATGAAGAAAGATGAGTTTTACATTAATTTTGAGCAGCTGATACTAATAGGTATAAAATATGTCAGGCTGTTTTTTCTCTATAATAAGATTTAATATTCATTCGTAGCAAAGGAGTATAACACAGCTGTCATCTCACTTTACTTTCTTCCCCAATATGTTTTGAGATGTCTGATGGTCATAATCAAACACTTCGGATCTGTATTACTGTATATCTAAACAGCAACATTCGGCAATGGATTAAAACATCTTCATTTTAAATATCGAAACTCATGTGAATTAAATATAGTCTCATTATTCTGACAAACCTCTAAAACAGTTATTCTACTATAGTGTATTGTATAACGTATATTATCCTTCAATTTTATTTTACAGACTGTATAAATCAATATACAGTATAACACTTCCTTTTCGGTGGGATATACTTTAGAAGGTTCGAGATGAATTAAAAAAATCAACACTAACGTTTTAATTTCAGCCTTACGACGTTACTGAGTTCGAATTCTGCTGTCCAATGATTTTCTTCTAATCGTTTTTATGTAAAATCACAATGGCTCAATTTCTGATGAAACATTTAAGGGAATTATTCTATAGCTAAAGTGACAGGCGGTTCAATAAAAAATGAAATTCAGCACAATCTTCTGCGCACCACAAATCTCAACGACAGTGATCTGCGATGGGTCTGTATATTCGTACAAACCCCCTTTTATTAATATTAGTTGAGTGATATCATATAGTCATACTTTTAACATTTAGCGAAAATCAAAATTATTTCTCTCATTAATTTAACTGAGGGGCATAACTGAGAAAGTAACGAGAATATTCTCGAGATTAAGCTAAAATTAACGGAGGTGTCATCATGTTTTATTCTTGTAAGATACATTTACACTCGAGGTTCAGCCAGAAACCTCCAGCCTCGGATTCAACCGGAGTTACCAGAATATTCCATCACTCGTGTCTGAAACCAAAGGGATTTCATCACCCAAGCGAGGAAAAAGGGAGGAAAAACAGGGTCGCGAGTGCCCTCTATGGGATGAATTCGTTTTAAAGAGAAACTCACATAATTTATTTGTGTGTGCAGTTTGAGCAGTATGTGCCAAGTGTAAAACCGTAGTCTTATCACAGACTATCGTTAATCTGCCAGAGGACTGAGAACTGCTAATTAGCACGCATAATAAGCGGACCCTTTAATTTGTTGTTAGTGTTGTTGCTTTGAACAGACAAACACGGGGGAATGTACCGTACCAGTGTGCGCTGATTGCATATGAACATTGTCGTTTAGTTTTTGCTCAAGACTCATATAACAACCCTCAATTCCATCCCATTTTTCTAAAGGGGATGTGCTACTGTGTAGCATTATCTATTTTACAATACCTGCCCCCCAGACCTCAAAGTGCCGGTTTCGTTATGAAAATAATACATTTAATTTCGTTCTTTCCCATTAACCGATTGACGTTATATAATGTAAAAAAACAACAACAACAACAACAACAACAACTGTGTTCTTCAACGAGGAAACTCGGATCCCCCGTCTTCCAAATTTAAAATATTGTTCTTTTCGCGGAATGAAGCTCGGTTTGAACACAAGGTTGACGCAGTAACGAGTTAAAGGGACTTCACTGCATGTCGATGCAATGCTGTAGCGATTGTAGGGTGGAGAACTGCGCATGCCGGCGAGGGTGACGGGCCAGCGGGCGGACCCTCGTACAATTGTCGAGCACATTGTTTCTTTTGGAAGCACTGGCCAAGTAGGAGGGGGAAGATAATTCAGCATGCGAAGAGCTGCGATTACAGTCCAGTGTTGATAAGAATGAGTGACCCTTAGTAAATTACCTGTATTCTTTTCAAAAAGGTAAATCCAGTATTTCCATGTATTTTCTTGCCTGTGTATAAATTCAGTTGACTATCTTATTATTCACACCTGAAGAAGGCTCCACGGCCGAAACGTTGTGTTTTCTTTCTTCTCTTTTCAGCATGGAATAAACCTTTCCTTTGCAGCCTACGCATGCTGACGCAGCTGCCCGCCTGAACTATCTTATTATTTGACTGCTTAATTGTAATACTTCTAAACTGGTTCAGAGGGATGTTATACTCTAGGTGACTGTAATTTTAATGAAGTGAATGGTTTCTGTAAAAGAAACCTCGAGAAAAGTCCTGTATATGTCCTGTTTTACTGATTTCAGTTTAATTGTTTAATAACTACTCGCACTAGATTAAAAACCAGACACAGGGCCCTCCAAGGACGGAGTATGAAATCGCTGAGATGCAGGGTCATAAACTAAAATGTTCTCTGCCAGGACCTCCATCACACGTTACTGGTGAGTTTAATTAACACAGGCGATTGTGGAAGTGCGTAGTGGTGTGCACTGTTACCTCGTGCCACGGGGGCCCTGGTGGAGTTTGCATGTTCTCCCTGTGTTCACATGGGCTGCTTCTTTCTGCTCCAGTTTCCTCCCACAGTCCAAAGACATGCTGGTAGGTTAATTGGCTGGTGGGAAAACTGGCCCTGGTGTGAGCGTGTGTGTCAGTGTCTGCCCTGAGAGGGACTGGTGTCCTGCCCAGGGTGTATCCCGCTTTGCTTGCTAGGATAGGCCTTAGCTTTCTCGTGACCTTGTATTGGATAAATCAGTTAGACACTGGATGGATGGAAGGAATAGTGAAAGTCACTCTTACCTTCCCACAGGCTGTGTGGCTTCTCGGGCTTTTTTGTCGAAGAAAAATCTACCCGATTAGCATTCCAGAACTACAAGAGGAAACCCACAAAGAGAAAATGCAGGTAAACAAAGGCCCAGGGAGAGTTTTTCTTTTTAAAACTGTTGTGAGAATTTTAGCACAATTTTACTTTGAGGTAAAACGATGGAGATGTTCTCAGTGGTATACAAAGCCCTGAAAACAAACAAACACACAACAAAACAACAGCCAAGTTCCCATTGTTATGTTGTTTATTGTACCGTGTATTAACTAGTACACTACAGCTACTGACTTTTATACAATCCAAAGGTGAACGTTGTTGTTCTTTTTTTCACATAATTTGCTTGTTGTTTTTTAACTCGGGTTACATTTTAAATGTAACATTCAGAGGGGGACAGAGACTGAAACAGACGAGGAAGACTGAAGGTTCCCTGATACACCACCAGCATTCAAATCAGTACAAAACTGAAAACACATTGGAAACGCATTGTCTGTACATGGACAGCTCTCCCTCATTGCTTTGTACAAAATGACAATGAAAAGGAAATACTGAAAAGAACTAATGTCCTGAAACTGTGGACATTTTGGGATATGCAAAACCATTGCGTCATTAACAGCTAGTATTCCTGGATATAAACCAGAGACACATATTTGAAAATTCTACTGCATTTCTTCTCAGGTTTAACTGGCTGCTTTATTTACACTCTGAAATGGAGGCCTGAAACTACGATGCGATATACCTTACACTGGACTGAGGGACTGTACAAGCAAAGGTTTTGGAGATAAGACAAATATCCCCGTTAACTCATGCGACTAATGTAACACTCTGCCACTATGGATTAGTAATCCTTCATCCATGTTTTGTTTTTGCCTTCACTATTTTCTGCCATCCCCATAGCTCAGGGGTTCCTGGTCCTTGAGGCCCATGCACCTGCTGGCTTTCAGTCCAGCTGAGCTTAATGACATAACTGAACTATCAAGTTGCTTGATTGGAATACATGCACTTTTTGTTTTTGCTCAGACATTTGGGATTCTGTGTTACTTATAATGCTACTGTCCTAACATGTTTAAGAGCTGAAAACAATCAAACAGTTCAAATTAGTGCTGGGTTCAATCCCCGGCCTGGGGAGCTATCTGTGTGGAGTTTGTATGTTCTCCCCTTGTTCACGTGCGTTTTCACTGGGAGCTCTGGTTTCCTCCCAAAGTCCAAAGGCATGCTGGTAGGTTGACTTCTGGGAAACCTGGCCCGGGTGTGAGTGTGTGCATGTTTGTGTCTGCCTGCTCTGTGATAGACTGGCGTCCTATCCAGGGTGTATCCTGCCTTGTGCCTTGCTGGGATAGGCTCTGTATCCCCTGTGACCCTCAATTGGATGAAGTGCTTAGCAAATGGAAAAAAAGGGAATTAAATCAATTGAGGGTTTAACTGTGTACAGTAAGGAAGAGATTGGTTTGAGTTTATGGACTCCCAGGACAGGAATAAGAACCCCTGCCGAATCACTGCTGCTACAGCAGGTCCCTATCTCTCTCTTGCTCCACATGGGGGGGTGGATAATACCTGATGCTCATTGGCCAAGCTGTCGTGCGTCATCCAGGTGGATTCATGCCAAAGAACACAGGAATCCCTTTGCTTAACTAAGCAAAGGCACTTAGTTGTGGGTGTTGTCTGTCTCTAGAAATACTAAAAAAACTATTTTAACTGTATGAAACCAAAGCTAAGAAGCTGTGTGTTTAAGGTACCCAGTAAAGGGCTTTATTTGGGACCTTTATTTTACACATTTTTCAAGGAATACTGAATTTATGAATTTTCCATGGGCTATTTTCAACACAGGGAAGTCGCATGATGTTCTGCTTATCTTCAAACTCAGTGATTGCTAGACAAATAAATACATAAATAAATAAATATATTCCAAATGGTACGCTTTGGTAAAACGATAGTTACACACCAAGGAGTATGGTCCATTTTCATTTTCCATAACAACTATTCACAAGAAGTATTTGGAGGAAACATACAGTACACAATATCCAGCAGTATCCACAGTACTCCAAGTGAGACAGACCATGTCATCGGGGTCATTCCTGGCAAACAATATCAAACGTCATTCAATAAATAATATGATAAAAATAATAATAATAATAAAATAAATAGCTGTGCACTTTTAAAAAGAGGATCTGAAGTTAGAAAAGCGCTGCAAACATCAATAAAAAGTTAGATCTCCCACAGAATGAATGCTAGACGCTCGACTTCTTAGTCGCAAACTTCTCTTCTGGGTTGCAACATGCTAAGTATTCACAAAAGATAAACCTCTTAAATAATATGGTATATACAGTGCATAGTTTACAGTCGGAATACAGCATTCGAACTGTAAAAACCTCCAGACATACATCATACATGTATAAATAAATACATCATACACGGAAAATAAACCCGCTCATTATCATCAACATCGTCTTCGTCGTTGTCATTATCATCATCACTTTACTCCATTTTGCATCATCTGTATCAAGTAAGCAGATTTGCTTTTTTTGTTTCTTGTTTCTGTTTGTTCTGTTTGGAAACATAAAAACTGGTCATCAAAAAAGTCAATGACAGTCTGTGACCTGTTTTTTTTTGTTTGTGTTGCGGATGTCATTTGTTGCTTCTCTTTTTAGTCCTCAAAACACTCCCACTTGGAAGTAAACCAATTTTTTTTTGGTTCCTCTTGCTACATGGAAGAATTTCTGTGGAAGAGGGCAGTGCCTCCTTTCTAACTAGTTGAGACTTTGAGGAGAGAGAGCACCGAGCTGTGCCTGCATCCTGGAAAATTTAAACGGCACATAAATTAAACAAAAGAGAAAAAAAAAAGTCAAAGTCATTGCGACAGGAGGATGAAAGCTCAGTGGAGCCAGAACTTGAAAAAAAACTGAATGAACCCTGGTGTTTCAACACCCATCCATCCCGATTGCGATCAAGCTCTTCATCTGATACAGGCCTGAAAGAGACATTGCTCATATTTGCTCTCAAGAATGAGGACAGCAGCATGTTGCTCCAGTTTTGTCATAAAGGCAACAACCCTGTGTTTTGTTCCTTAGGCTCCTTAAAGAGTTGCTCGATCTGAATACGAGAGAACTCCCCCGTCTATTTCCTTCCAACAGGTTGGCCTGACAGTTGAACCCGTAAGTCTACTGCACTGCCCCCTTTTTTTTCTCTTTGTTGATTCTGGCTCTTAAGAAAAAGGGCGACGACGGAATAGGATAGGAAGAACACATTGACACAATTTTTTTTTTAACCGGAGAATTCCGTAGAAAAAAACGAAAGAAAAAAAAACAGTCTTGTAGGTACTTTGCAAAGCTGTTGGGCGGTGTTTGAATGAGATAGGGTGGGGTGAGGGAAGGGAGGCATTTTAATTCCATCGAGTCTTCGGCTGCCATGTCTCTTGGTCTCCAGCCCGAGTCGATCCCTTCAGGAGTTCCAGCACACGCATTACTTCTTTGACAGTGTTCTGAGAATTTAACCCCTCGCAGCTCTCCATCCTTGGCAGAGTCACTTTTTTGTGACTGCAGCTGCACGACATGTAACTGTTTAACTACTCTCCGGCCACATGTACCGAGAGAAGCCGGGCAGGCTGCTGGAGTTCAGAAGCACAAGCTTGCTGTCTTTTTTCAACAGTCCTTGTTCATTTACATCGGAGTTTTTTTTCTGGTGACCCAGTAATTGTGTTTTTAATTTTCTTTTGGACCAATAATTATTTTTTTCACAAAGTCACAAAATACAGGGCAATACGTGTTCATTCTATGTGCTACAAGTTGATTTTTAGATACATTAACGTATAAAAAAATATGTGTGGAAATATTTGAAATATAGTGTAACACTAAGATTTGCTTGTTTTGTGTGATGGCTGGTTAGTGTTACCTCATACCACATACATAAGCACTTCCAGATAAAAACAATCAGAAAATTGTAACTCTCCATAGCTTCAAACCCTTGATAGACCTACAGCTTATGCACATGCATGGGAATGTACACGCATGTGCACAAGGCTAAAATAACCAGGTACACAGTGTTAAATGCTCAGCTTGTGTAGTTGTATGCCAGTTGCCATAGTACAGAAGGCAAACATACTAATGTTGGATTCATAGCATTAATTTCCTTATGTTTCCCAGTTTTCCCATTATGTTATCCTCTTTTACACAGTATGTTTAAATATCTTGATGACTTCCAAACTTGTCTACAATAAAAAACAAAAACAGACAAAATGTCCCAACATGCATATCTGAAAAACAAAATAGCAGGTTGCAATAATCACTTCTAAGATTAATTAATCTTACCTTCCATAACTCCAAATGCTTGAAATCTTATGGACACTCTGGGGTTAAAAATATAACAGACTTTTTACTTCTGTGTGGTTCGCTAACAGGGGAAAGGGATCCTAACTGTAAGGGTTGAAACATTTTATAAAAAGACTGTCAGTCTCTGATTGAGTGGACCTGAATAGCATCTGCCTGTGGATAATATAACACAGTCCAGCACATCACACTTCCTAGCAGAGTTCTGGGATAGCTGACTACCTGCTCTTTGAAAACCACTGGTGTTATTCACTTCTGTAAATGCCCAGAACACTGAGCAAGCTCTTTTATCCATTCATTGTTAGCCAGTTTAAATTAAATTATTCAGCTAAAATAAAGTTATTACATTTTATTTTAAACACAAATAAATAATAAATGTATCCAATGTAATGCAGTGTCAGACTGAAATGCTTTTTGGGAGGCCCAGTTCACAGGACATACAATCACCAGTGTGCGGACCCAGAATAAAGCAAACCCTGTACCTCCGGGTTTGTTCAGGGGACCCCGTTGTGAGCACCTGCCCTGTGTGAAAGTGAGAGAGAGCGGCCGGTGGGGGGGAATCCTCAGAGAACCCAGGGACTGACCCGTGGGCTGGACTGCAGCTGGGGCCGCCCAAGTCTCCTGTGATGGCCTCCCTAGAATCCGTGACTCTCCGAGCTGCTCCGGCTGTAGTAGCTGTGGTTCCGGCTCGGGCTCCTCGACCTGCTCCTGCTGCGGCTGGGAGTTCTGCTGCGGCTGTAGCTGCTGTAGCTATCGTAGCTGCGGCTCCGGCTCCTGGTGGAGGTGGAGTAACTGCTCAGGGAGCTGGGCGAGGAGGGGCTGGGCCTGTAGTAAGGGATGGGCCTTTTGCGAGCGCTGGAGAGCAGAATTAAAAACTGAGTTACCAGGTTTACTCTGTGCAGTAAGTGCATGAGGTTAGAAGGCTGCTTTGAACACTGGAAGAATTTCTTTTAGCATATTACAAACGAGAACTTCACTTAATATCACATTGCTTGTTTGTCAAAATAATGGGTTTCTAACTGAACTGGTTCAAAACAACAGAAAACCTTTTTGAGGAAAAATCAAAAAGGAAGCACCTTTATGATGGTTTAGGGATTGTTTTGCAATCCCTAAATTCCTTCTGGATGTAGCTAAAAAGGAGTATTCCTTTCTCTCTTTAAGCAAACCCATGCAATTCATCTCGCTGAAGTCATTTTAACTTGTCATTGGTCTACCTATGTGGTCTTCCAGTACTCTGAGCAGTACAAGACATTTGAATGTTTTGATTAGAAGTGTTAAGTCAGATTAGTAGGCTCTTGCAGCTGTGAAGACAGAAGACAGGGATTTAACGTGTTAGTAAATTTCCTATCCATTCTGTGGATTAAAGAGATTAAAATAGTCCAATCATCCAGCTACATCAGGTGGGGGCTCATATCATGCTCCCCAGCCATTGTATTACCTTCATCTGCCCCCAGTGAGGTGCTGGTGAGGACAGCAGAGTGACTGGTCACCGCAGAATCTACCAGAAAATCAGCAAGAATCCCAGCTTGATTCAAACGCCATCAAGATTCAATGTATCATTGTACAAAGGGCAAAATAAAGATTCATTCCACAATTTAACTACTGAGTCTTGCTTTTAGATGCAGAGTTCTTTTTCGAAGAGGAATGACAATAGAAAGAGACTGGTACAGTACACACACATTTAATTCACTAATTAAAAGCTAGACTTTTACAATCAGACTTAAAAGTGAGACTATTAATCCAAGCTTTAAAGCAGGATTTGGAAGTGCTTACTTCTAATTCTGCTGTGGGCTGGGAGACCATTCCAGAGTCTAGAAGCAACAGAAAGGAAAGCAGGGTCTCCCAGAGTTTGGAGCCTCATATTGGGAACTGAAGGAAGGGTCCATAGTGCCGACACCATGTGTACATTTGGTGTCTCGGGATGAACAGTTCACTGATGTAGTCAGGGGCCAAACCATTCAAGCAGTTAAGACGCTGTGTTTCGGATTTCATACCACGTTCCTGGAGTTCAGGGTACCTGAAAAAGGTCATTTATGCTAGTGGATTTTGATTTTGGCTGAATTTAATAGTGGTGTACTGTATATCCTACAGACATAGATATTAAGACAGCTGCTTCCCTAATGAGTTCATAAAACCTCAATAGCGCTTGGATCAGAAAAACACTGGATAGCGTTAGAAAGCACCTACAGCTTGGTACCAAGTGGAAAAATGTGTTTTTGCACTTTTAAAAGAAAGACAGGAAAAAAGGGACATTGTATTGTAAAGGCCTGCAATGTTTGGTATGAATTAACTGCCTTATTGACAGTTTCAGCAGGATATTGGATGTGTCCCTGATACGAGTCAAGATTTACCACAGGAACCCTGCCTGCAGCTCAGGAGCTGTCCTTCGTTATCTTCAAGACACCTTGACACGAAGTGGAAAACATTCATCAGGTGAGAAGTACAAAAAATAACTTACTTGCATTTACAACATTCAAAATACATTAAAAAAAAACATCTCCACATCGGTTTTGAAAGATAGGTGCAAGTTTATTTGCATGGAGTCACAGTTACTTATTCTAACCAGCTCAGTTGAGATATATTTGTGCAAATGCCCCTGTATCTGATGTTCTGTGCAGTCAAGGAAATACCGTATATACTGTACACTGAAATGTTTTGAGCATTCCTGAGAAACATTCTCCATTAGATGTCACTGCTACTCTGCATTATAGGAACAGCAGTGCTAAGTGCAGGGAGAAGTGATTTAATATTTCTGAAAATGCTAAATATCCCCATGCCCCACAATCATGTTGTGATTGTGCAACCCCATAAAGACTTAGTAACTACAGTGCTCAGCAGCCGTGAAATTAATCAGCCTGTTTTTTTTAAACAGGGAATTAGAACCTACACCTCTTTTAGAGGCAATTAGAAGCTGCAATTCATCAATGGCAAATAATACCACTGATCAAACTGGATTGTTTTTTTACCTGCATGTCATGAAAAAGGGGGAGTGCAGATTTGAGTTCTAACAGGAATATATATTTTTTTGTTTTGGCCGACTTCAGACAGAAACAGAATACACCTTTTTAGAACACTCAGCGTGGTGAGGTCCAGGTGTGCAGACGCCCCCCGTCTCTCACCTCGTGATCCTCCGTGGCTCCATAAAACTGGGCGAGTCGCGCCTCCTCTTCCTGATAGGGGAGTAGCTTCTGGACCGCCGGCGAGCTCGACTCTCGGTGTCCGTGTGATGACTTCGGCCCTCGCTATCTTTCTCTCTGCGGCAAACAAACGGATGGAAATAACGTAGGCCCTTAACCTTCAGCACCACCCCATAACCTGCCCCTGGGCTTCTGTCACGTGACGTTTCGTGTCCTAAATGCAGGAAAATGAGAAGCCTTCAAAGAAGAGATCTAGTCTGAAATAATCTACAATAATTTATTACCTGATTGGCCAAGAATAGGAAGTAATAATGTATGTGAAATCTGTCAGTTGTATAATTCAATTAAACATAGTTCCTTCACGTAAAGAAAACAGACAGCGCACCTGTTGTTCAAATTCATATTTTGCTGACTAGAAAGAGTGTGTGAAATTATGGATCTTGGAATTCACATTCTCTGTGTGGGTGTGTAAATATATTCTCACACCTTGTCTTAAATGCACTTTTATGCTAATACAAGACACTAACAGTGAGACAGTGCCTGGGTTATAAAAAATGACCTTGGAAATACTTGTGTTTCAGAGCAGGTAAAGATATGAACCTGAATTGTCTTGATCCTTATAGAAAATAATGGTATTTGCGCCTTAGAATTGCCAGTTTGGGAAGTCATTACCAACAGCATATACAGAAAGGACTGATTACATTATCTGCTTTTTATGTTTGCAGGGCTTCTCTAACATGTGAGAGGTTGGTACCACTGGAACAGTAAATGCCCAACCTGTGTTGAGCTATGATTTGAGACACGTGCATCTCTGCGTGTGCCCTGCGTGTGTCCTGTGTGTGTCCTGCGTGTGTCCCGTGGTGGACTGGTGTCCTGTCCAGGCCGTACCCTGCCTTGTGCCCGCTGCTTGCTCCCTGGCTGGGATGGCGTGGCGAGACGATGGCTGGGGCGGAGCGGAGCAGGGCTCCGGGAGGGCTCACCTGGAGGTGTTCTGCCGGGAGTGCGGGGACTGGGTCCGGCTGCGGCCTGGCCGGGAGCGGGAGCGCGAGCGCGAGGCCGAGCGGCTGCTGCCCCAGGAGCTGCTGCGCTGGCGCAGGCTGCGCGACGAGCTTTTCCTCCTGCTGCCCGACGGCCGCCGGTGCTTCTCGGGCTTCGCCGGCGTGGGCGAGGGGTTCCGGCGACGGGCGCCGGCCCGGTGGCGGCGGCGCCGCGGGGGAGCGGGCGAGCCCTTGGCCCTGTGGGAATCCGAGGAGGGCTCATTCCCAGGCTGCCCTGACCCGTGGCGCGGCCCTGCCTGGACGAACGCAGCTCTCCCAGGCGAGGGCATGACTGCCACCACCTTGAACTTACCGCTCACATTAAAGCACCTAAAACATGCACGCACATCGGTCTGAACAGCTTCTTTCCTCTGGCCCTGGACTTGCCTGCTGGAGACCCACAGAGGGCCAGCTTAGCTAGTTTTTTTAAACAAGCTGCAGAAGGTAACCTGACCAGGGCAGATGTCCTCCGCAACACCACACTGACTGTCAGTTCGGCTGAGGAAAAGATCTATTGTCCTCTTGGCAGACACAGAAAAGCAGGGGAGACCCAGGGACACAGCCCTGCAGGCTCAGCTTCGGGATGGAAGATTACTCCACTTTATTCCATAAAGGGATTAAAGGGCCAGCCTTTAAATCTCACCTTTTCAGAGCCAGATAAAACCAATTATAGAGCAAGCATTAAGGTATACTCTCCGATTTCTCTGCAGTTGAGATGCAGTCAAAAACGTGACCTCCTGTACCAGCAATCACAAACTACAAACCCAGTGCTTAAAGCTAGCCTTTCCCTTTGCCAGGGGCTGATTCCTTCTCCACTGACGGGATCAGCCCATCAAGAGCTGCTATGTAACTCACAGGCCTGGCAGGTACTGTAGGTCAACATTTTTATTTAATCCAGAATATGTCAAAAAGAAATGAGAAATGGGAATAGAGCAGAGCGTCCATAAGAAGAAAAACTTGTGAGTCTGGGGCTCTGAGCTGGAAGTGGCACAAATGTACATGTTTTGGGGAATGCTGTGGACTGTGGGCTGACTGGGCAGCACTGACCTGTGCTGTGGACTGTGGGCTGACTGGGCAGCACTGACCTGTGCTGTGGACTGTGGACTGTGGGCTGACTGGGCAGCAGTAGTGGGACAGGTAACTGCGTAACACTTACTTTCTTGGCTGTGTGCTTTTGTCCCTCAGCGACTGGCTGTGCTGGGAGTGTCCCGAGTCGCTGCTGCAGCCCGTGTGCTTGGGCGAGTGCGGGGCGGTGCTGGTCACTCTCTGCCGGCTGACACGCTTGCACACGGAGGCTGATCGAGACCTCCGCCTGCCCTGGTACCTCTCATCGCCTGCCCTGGCCTCTCCAGGGGTGGCCAGCAGCCTGCTGGGACTGCGGCTGACCGTCTTGGCCTTGGCCTCTTTCGGTTCTGGTGACGGGGAGGCCTGCACACTTGGGGAAGCTGGCGTTGGTTTAGACTTCTGCAGAGAGATGATAAGAAGAAAAAAAGAAAGACAAGAATGGCCTTAGAAAAGCGTGGCCATGCATGGCTTAGATTCCAATCTTATATCTAAATGAAACAAGATCTAAAATTTGTTATCGGCTTATAGACAGTCCTCTAAGGTGCAGTACATGCAATACTTGTCATGCAAAATTAAAATGAGTCAAAAAAATCATAAACCCGAAAGGAAAAGGCAGAGAAAGAAAACAACAAATCAGAATTAAATTAAAACAAGGAAAAAGAGGAGAGTAGAAGGCAGTGAAAAAGTAGAGAAAGGAAATGGATATTTAAAATAAAAAATGAAGACAGAGAACTTTTATTTCAGTTCATAATGATTAAGAAAACAAAAATTAAAAGGAAGACAACTTGACCGAACATCACAGAAATGGAAGGAAAAAAAATAAAGATCCACAAATATAATAATAATAATCAATCAAATCAAAAACAGTTTTTTACTCAATAGTATTTGCTTGTGGCTTTTTTTTTCCTGCAGAGAACTGCGGAGATGTGAACAGCGACCCATTTTTTAAAAACTTTTACGTTTTTTTTAACTCCCTTTTGGTTAACATCCACTTACCAATAAAGTGGTTTTCCCTCCTTTAGTAGGTAAGGTATGAAGAAAAGGGAAAAGTGGGGCAACATAAGTTCATCATTAGAGTCACAAAATGCAAGAGAAAAAGACACAAAACCCTTCCCTGGTAGTGATTGCATGAACAATGCATGAAAAAAATAAAATCACAATGTGCAAGGAGCTCTCACACTAGATTCGCTGGCCAAACCACACCTTCTTTTCTGGAGGCAGAAGATCCTTTTCTTGGAGGGGGGAAGGGGGCTATTGAGTGGAGACCAGTGCATCATGGGATTCTATGAGCCCAAAGTGGTTAGCTCTCCTGCTCCTGCAGAGCACCCTTCTGATTACAAATTACCTTCTGTGGGACTGACAGCCAAAAAAAAATGAATGACACTCATGTGCTCTTAATTTGGTTTCTGCTTTTTTTTATTTTTATATTCGAAATGAACACTTTTGATTCTTTTTCAGTTTTTGTTCTGGCCTTGGAACACATTTGTTCACTGTAAGGTGACAAAACCTCAATTTTAAACGCGATTATTAGCTGGGTGTAAACCGAGCCACTGTGATTTTGTAATTGAGGTAGTAGGTAATGTACCGATATGTTTATCTTCAAAGAAGTGATCATTTTCAAAATCTGCTTCCCTGACTTTAACTGTGAAACAGCAAACAAAGCTGTTTGCAGGGCAAAACCTAAATAAGACCTGGCCATATTAAACAATTGCTGCAGATATATGAATACATGCAGAGGGGCTTTAAAACCAATACCTTTGTTGTATTTTAATACCTTTCAGTATATAAAAATAAGTAGCAGAATAACAAAGAAACAGCTTTACTGGTTGGGCAACATTGTCCCTAATCACTACAATCTCACCAGCTCTCTGCTTGGGGAACACTGTGTTCACCAGTCTCTAACGGGAGCTCCTGGTTTTCTTCAAATCCAGTTGGCTTTTCACGACGCAATGACAGTTGAGTTGGCGTGCGTGCCAGTGAAGAGCACATGAGAGTCAAGCACCTTTCACAGGAGCTGTGTTTCAGAACCCTGAGCTCTGCAATTGGCTTTAGCTTGTTTTGGATTGCACAGAAAGAAAGGAGCTTCCTGGAACCCTGATCGAATAATGGCGTGAGCGAAACATTCTCTCTCACCTACAAATGACAGAACCACTCCCATCACCTTCTGACCTTTTAAATATTTTGAACATAATTTACTGAAATAAATGCATCAGGTTATAGCGGGGAGCTGCACTGGCATGCCAGCTGCAAAGCCGAAAGAAAAACACAATGTTTCCACTGGTGCACATCTGAGGAAGGCTCCACAGCCAAAACTCTGTGCTTTTCTTTTGATTTTGCAACGGGGAATTAACCTCTATGTGTTCCTACACATTAGGGCTTAGAAACAACATGGCCTCCTGATTCCCAGCATCATGTGCAGGTGAGCACCCTAGGTGGTGGGCAATCTTCACAAACATGAACAAGATGAATTTGGTAACACACACATGAAATGATCTCCCTGCTCTATGTCCCTTTAAAGTGATAGACTCTTTCAGACCCATCAATCTGAATGTGCACTAGGGGGCAGAGTTTTGCATGCAGTATTCCCACTGGCTGAAAGTACTAAGAGGAAAACGGCTGGTACTTTTCTTACATATGTCCCTCCTGGGAGAACTGAACTGACTGAGCGAGTTGCTGAAACTTTCACTTCATCGCCCTCAACAGCAGTAGAGTCAAAACCCATCCTGGAGGCCGATTTCTGCCTATCTGACGAGCAGCCTGAGCGTTGAACAGGGTCTGAAGACAACGATAAGCTCGAAAGGTCATGCAGCTTCATCTTCAAAGGCTCTGATATGCTCACGCTTTGATATGCTTTGGCTCATTTTGCAAATCTGACACTTAACATCACAGCCCACGTCTGGGACGCTAAATGGTAACTACTTCCTTTTGCTTTCTGTTATGACCTACATGTAAAAGAGCTCCCTGTGGCTCACTTTTGGGATTATGTGAAAAACAAAACTATTCGGAGACGAACAAAGCTTGCCCTAATGTTTTATGAAGATCTGTGGCCATTTATTTTAGAACAAAAACACTATACATGTAAACCTTCCCTGTATTGATTAAAAACTGTATAAGTGCTTGTAGTGCGCTGTATCGGTATTTACCCCTGTAGCACAGGATCTTCTAATAATATCTAATAGCAATCACCATGACCATTATCACCGTAAAATCACAGTAAAGCCAAGCTGACTTATGATGCAATTATATGAGATTGTATCCCGGAAGCTAAATTATAAAATATTAATCCTGACGAGCTGTTTAACTTAAAATGTAGCCTATTTATCTGTCTGATGTCAAGATGTACAGTACCTGTTTTTGTAACTTCTAGGGAAAAAAATACAGTGCTTCTGCTGATGCACGTTCGCAGGACTGGGGAGGGAGCAAGAATGGGGAGTGAGGAGAGTGAGTATGAGGCATTGAGGTGTGTGCTTATGCACAGTGAATAAAAGGTCAAAGGTGATGAGTACCTTCCCAGATAATATTTCAGTACACAGTGGAAAGCAATATCAAGTCATCTCATGCAACCCATCCTCCGTCAAGAATGTAGGCGTTCATCACTGCTGGGGTGGCGTGTGGGTGTGAGGGGCAGTGGAGTGGAGGAGCAACACAAAGTGTCTCTTCTGTGTAAAACTGTTGGATTCCAAAAAATTAAATCACCCCACCCCCTCCCAAATTTATGTTGATTTGCTAAAACTAGAGGAAAAGCAAACAACCACTAACGCCAATGACAGTTATCAGAACAGCTGTTACAGAACATGAAAAGAAATATAAGAAAAATGGATATACCATTCACAGAAGAACAGGAAAAATGCTAAACACACAGGTATGCATTCTACCAACTGAAAAGATGAAGAGGATTATTCGAGTTGGGAGAGGAGGAGGGGACTGGACTGGTATGAGTCGGAAAAAAAAGGAACAAAAAAAATCAGTAAATGAAAATTGAAAAAAAAACACTGAATGATTATTTTAAAAAATTAATAAAAACATTGAAGTCAAGCTAGGGTGCTTTCAACAGGCTCATCGGCATAGATATGTACGTGCGTAGGCAGACCAGTACCTACCTTTAATTTCAATCAGTGACAGGTATGCAATATTTCAAAAAATAAAAAGAATAAAAGAAAAAAAATCTCCACACTGGAGAGCAAAATGGGAAGAAGACAATGGCTCTTTAGTAATGTGCTATTGTCCTATGACTAAGAAAGTAAAGAAACCAACCCAACAAATAAAGCAAAGAAAAATAAATGATTTGCTCTCTTTGTGCTCAGACAAGTGCAGCCATGGTGTTAAAAAGGAGAAAGAAGAAGGGAAAAAAAAAGGTCTAGCTTTGAAATAACATTAAAGAAACAATGGACAGAAAGAACCACAAGAGCATGCAGAACCCAGCTAATGACAGGGGTGGAGAAGAGCATGTCAGCCTGACAGAGAAGCCAAGAGGTGAGTCACATACAACAGGAGGAGGCAGTCAGTGCCACAACGGAGTACAGAACGCCAACCAGCCCATTTAAAAGGGAGCTCAGCCTAGTTTGAAGGATCTGTTTAAAAGGACCAACAGCTAGCAGACTCGATCAAGCTCAGGCTGGTGGGGAGACAGTTTCTACAAGCTGTCAAGCAGCTTCTGAGCTGTCCGCCCCAGTCCGACCACAAATCCAGCTTCTTTTCTTGCATTTGAGAGGTTATTTTTTTTAAATCTACACCAACTCCTTAGTCCCTGTCAGCCAATGCTTGACTATATAACTTAAGTCTTCATCCTGTATACCCCCCGACCTATATCAGGGCCTCAAAACATTCAAACCTGAAGGTATGGCAATCAAGGGGGGTGGGGGTGGGGTGATTAGCCAAATCATTCATTAGCTAAGCACTTCTCCAGATCCAACATTTATATTTGCTGCTAAATGCTATTTTTTTTTAGTAGAGGTCAGAATTCTCCAGATGATTTCATATCTCAACCAGCAAAAGTGAAGGCATTCTTTAAAAGCAAAAAAGGCAGGACAGCTTTCAAGACTTGCCTAATATCTTTACAGAATGTCATGTTAATTTGACTGGCAACTGCAGTACGTGTTTTTACCTGAAATTTGATATGTGATTTTCTCATCACATCATTCGATAAGTGCTGTAAGGTTTTATTTTTACTAAAAGATTTACTAGTAGACTAAAAGATCTGATTTTGATTAAAAGATTATTATTTAAGAAAAATATCAAGATTCTTTTATAAAATAAGATATATTGGGGATATATTTATTCAGATATTCACAAGACAGCAGTAACTCTAATCAAAAGCAGGTCTTAGAAACACCTCCACATTGCGTCAGAGTGTCAATCTCACTCTAAATCCACAATTACAAACACACTGATGATCAGAAAGGACAAAAATGTTATAGGGCTATCAGGATCTGACTTTTCCATCCATTCAATTGGAAGACTACATTTTAACTCCAACTTTAATTACTTCAGTGAGCCTGCGAAGGAAGGTTAATTAATTAATGGTAAAAAACTGGAACAAAAAATAGCAGCAGAATGGGATGGAATGGAACAACATTGATCACCCTGCTCCACTACAATTCCACTTGTGATTAATGAAGTGCAAAGCATTGTTTGGCACAGGTTTCATGTGCAATATAAAAAGAATGCATCAATTTAGTTGTCACGTAAGGTTAAAACTTTGAAGTGCAAAAATAAAGCACAGCTCTGTCAAGGGTAAGTTGCTCCCACTAACATTTTTCTTTTCTTTTTAGAGTCATCTTGTGTTATTGATGCCAGGTTTCTTTTAACCAGATGCAATTCAAGTGGCTCAAGTCCCTTTTAAATAATTTAGTTACAGATATTGCTGGGTATTTGGTTTTTACACTCTACTCATGACAAAAGTTCTAATGATAACTGTTAAAGAATGACAGGCAAATAAAGGAATAAAGATTTAAAGAAAATAGGTCCCAGATAAATGTGTTAATGGCCATTATTAAGTTATGTAGCAGTGGAAAGATCGGATTCGATGCACCTAATGATCCATATTGAACACACAGCTACAAATATTGTAAAACCAAGGCGCTGACAATTGTGTGCATAGTAATGGCAACGTTTTTTTGTAGGTATTTTACCAACACCACGAGACAAGCGGACAGAAATATTACTGCCCCCTAGTGGACACATGCAGGTTAGAACCCAGAAGTGCGAAATGGGTTTCACGAGTGTACTTGACGATGGGTTTGGCTTTCATTTAACCAGCTAAGTAGGAAGCTATTACTATGTAGCACAGATGTACTTTGTCATGTTACAGACATCAGTGTTTGAAGGAAATCTAGTACACATACCCATTAACCTACTTGTTCCAGTTCCAAAATATATGAGTGCTTTTTACATAAACAAGACAGAAAATAAGGGGGTATTTATTGATCATACAACTAAAACCAATAGTAATCAAATAAAAAATGAATGAAAAAGGAAAATAAAAAAACCCAATGACACTTCCTTATAAACATGCACCTTGATGAAACTTGAAAAAAAAACACTAGCGCATACTGCATTATATATCTTTTAAATGTTTCTTTTTGCAATTTTTGTTACTTGCATCCAAACAATCGATTTTGAATAAACAGTAGGCTGGCCCTTCTAAGTGTTGCAAAACACAAAAAAAGCAACAACACAGAAATCGAATACCTCAGTATTTTCATAGTTTTTATTCCCCCAAAATATATTAAACCAGCTTGAAACAGCTTGGAGAGCCACCTCTTGAGTCGACATACATTACAATACGATACCAGGGAGCTTAGTATTAAATTTCTCCACTTACTGTGAGCTGGGAAGTAGTTCCAGACATGTGACAATGAAGTAAAGAACATCACACGGTCAGCAGTTTGTTTATTAATGCTCAACAATTTAAACAAGAAGAAGCAGAAGACCCCCATGGCCTCTAAATATTCTTAGGGAAATGCTGTTCATGACCATAACAGGAGAAACCACTGTAGATGGTTTGCAGTGTACAGTAAGAGGGTACAGAATGGCAGAGAATTCCTATTGTCACCCGACTATAGGAAAACAGGATAATGATTGCAATTGGAATGGCCAACCACATTAAGAAACATCAAGGATATCAAGTGTGCCAGTGGCAGAACATAGGAAAATGTGACATACTGCAAACAAAGGGGCAACTGTATGAAAGGGGGCACGCTGAGCTACAGCACCAGCCCCATTTGATGAGGTGGGCTGCCAATCTCCTCTGCTCTCAGAGCAGCAGTCCTGTGCAGGGGGGTTCCAGTTTGGGATCGCAGGGATGAAAAATCTGGGGCCCTCCCACTGCAACTCACCGTACAAGCTTGGCATTGTGGGACAGATCACTACCAGTCACTGGCTGGTGACCTCTCCCATCCCTGCCCATGATGCTTCCTGACTTTTGGACAGAGCACACACTGTCTTTGGATTATTCTTGGTCCAACTCTGATGGAACTTGACTTGACTCTTTGACTCTTAAGCTGCCTGGTACAATGAACACTGATTTTTTTTTCACTTCTCTCCCTAAAAGTTCTTTAAAAGAAGGTTCAATCTGCCAAAACGGCACCTCTTTCACCCTATGCTTGATGTGATATCAAGGTAATGGATAGCATTAGGCACAGATGGATTCCTTGAATTTTGTCAAACCCTGCCAAAGCATGGACTGTTAAAGGATTCTGTGCCCTCCTCATCCTTCAATTGCAGTTACATTTGTACACTGCCACTTCCAGAATTACATGATGCCGACAATTTTCAGGGAATCTTTCACTGTATTCCATATTGTCCCCTTTTCCCCATCATGGACTCCACGTGTGAGGTGAGGTTTGACCTGTTCTGTGTACAATGGTCACGCAAAAACAGAGCTGTCCAATCCAGATCTCAGAGAGCTGATGTTTTTAAAAATTTCTAATTCCAGCTCAGCTCCTAATGGATTAAATCAGCTAAATCATTATTGGCTTTAATTCAACCAATTAAACCACTTCTATCAGTTCTTCAGGTGCTACTGCTTTAAAAAGACCTAGAAAACATGTAGACACACCTGCCCTCCAACACTGGGCTCAGACAACTTACTGCTTCTTAATTTGCTAGACTGGTCTTTGTTTTGAGATACTGGTCCAAGTGTTGTTTCTACATGCCTTTTGTAGTTTCTCTTGTATTTTGTTGAAAGTATGTAACTGAAACTATAAACCAGTGTATTTTTCTGTTTTCCCCAGTTTGTTCATATAGTTGAGTTTTTAAGATATTGCTCCAGTAGGTATTAGTAAGCATCAGAAACATTTTGGGGTAATCGCAAACATATTGGGTGTAAAATTTTTACAGCAGTCCGAGATCTATTAATGTGCTCTAAGCCGACAGCACCGAAACTGGAAATCTCTGAGGAGTTTGCATAATCATCACGACTCTGAAGGGCTCTGTTCTATCAGAATATTTTAACTCAGGAGTTTTGATGTTGGTGTAGTTCAAAGAAAGGTTCAGATCAAATATTCATTAAAAAAATCAGCTTGTGAAACTGATGAAGGGTAAGGGCAACACTAATGGAAGGACTCTTGAATGTGGTACAGTCCACCATCGCTTATGCATCTTCACTTAAAATAAAAACGGATTCTGAGCTGAGTGTTAAACGAGCTGCTTCTTCAAAACACAAAGCCGTGAATTCAATGGGAAGTGTTGAGTTAGCTTTTTTAACTTTCAAAAAGTCAGGGAAATGATGTTCCTCATGTTCTGAGCAGCAACTGGGCCACGTTTTGAGCTCCTTGCGCTTGATAGAGATCATTACCCTTGCTGAGTGTCTGTTGTTTTAGTGCTGCTCTAACACCAGCTTGAAAAGATAACGCGACAGTGAAGAAATGGAGACCAAACACAAGCTTCCACCCCAAAGCTGCCCGTAGGCTACCACCATAGAGTCCAGAGCCAGCAGAGTGGCCTGGAAAAATCAGGAAAAGAGAATGGAAGTCAAGAGTAAGGAAAAGATAAACAGAAGAGACTACGTACATCCTGCGATTTCTCTCCCGGTGGGTTGTTTGCCTCGCTGTCCTTGCCATTCTTGGTGCCATCGCGGTGCCCGTTGTGCCACAAGGCGGAAGGACTGGCGTGTCCTGGCGAAGGAGACACACTGCGACTGGAGGGGGAGCAGCAGACCTTGTGCCCGTCCGCCCGGTGTTGACAGTTTGTCCTGCCGGAGACAAAGCAGTTGGAAGACTCCTCTCCTTCGCTTTTCTTTCACCTTTCTGTTGCGGATTTCACTGAAAGCATGGCATTGCAGGTTATGATGAGACATCCCTCTCTTGAAACTGCTGGCCGCATCTTTCTTTAGGTTTTGTGGTGACATTTTCATGCAATTAAGCCTTCAAGAAGTGAGAATCATTTATTCTTCCTCGTCCGGAACAAATGGAGAATTATTTAGCGGGCATTCACTCCCACACAGACTTGAGCTTTTCTCCAAATGTGAACAGAACAGCTTATACTGGAGCAACCAGCAGAGCGGATGTTACATCACAAGCACGTGTGCAGACATAATCCTAGAAAACTGTAAATCAGAGGCGTTCTTTCCGGATTGCTGATGTTCCCATTTGCTTATTTTTATAGGTATCTGAATTGCACTATTCTCCTGAGCTAACAACAACATGCTCTGGGTTTTTTCAGCTCAGTGGATGGTCTACAACAGGAGTTAATACTGGTACAGAAAAGACCCTCCCGGGGGAGTTTGGAAACATTTGCCACAGAGACTTGTTATATTAAAACCACAAATGCAAACTCCCACCATGGGTGAGATGCAAGACAAAAATGATGCTGCTTATTTTGTTAAAGTTAAGGAAGGAGAACTAACCACCAGGTGATGGGCTGAGGCCAACATACAAAACACATCAATAAATGAGAAAACTGAAATGCGGCATCAAGAAGCCCTGAAGGCCTACCTGCTAGGAGACTTTAGCAAGCTGCCAGTTGAGGACAGAGATGCACTGCGAGAGCTGCAGCAGCTGCCTCTGTGGTAGGACCTCCGGCTGGGAGAGTCCAGGGGAGACCTGGAAACACAGAGAAGGCTCATTCACCACTGCAGCCTGCACACTGTACTGTGCCTGCTACAGACACGCACACTGGCTCAGAGCTGGCACGGGCTGCTTCTTTGCAAAAGGGCAGTTGCCTCTGCAGGGGGGTAAAGAAAGAGCTGAACTGCACTTTTCCTCCACCTGCTTTCTCCAAACAAGTAGCAGCGCAGGGGCCCATGAATAATGAGTGAGGAGCTGGCGTTAGAGGTCGAAACAAGTGCTGACTTGCTCTCTTCAGCCACTGCAGGCAAAACATATGGCTTAGAAAAGGGGGAAAAGGGTGCTTCCTTTTTTAAAAATTGTGCTTTTTAAGGTGTTTTTGAAGAACAACAGATACATTTTCATTTGAATTTTCTCCCCTTCTGTTGTGTTCTAACAAGGTCAGTGCAAAAGTGCTCACTGTGGATTTGAAGTGCTGAGCTCCCTTTCATTAGCACTACATGTCCGCAGTATAAGCCATGCTTTTCTCCATTCAAGCTGACTGCACAGGAATGACTCTCTGCCTCTGATTTATGTGTACAAACAACAGCATATTTTAAAATTAAAATGCAGTTCAAGGTTATAGAAAAGGAGAAGTAAGATGTGGCAGTATATTTTAGAGATAAGCAAAGAAATAGGTATATTCTGCATCTTGCACAGTGTATTAATTTCATGTACATATTGAGCAGACTGCGATCTGAAATCAAGCAGATGGTTAGGAGTCCTGACCAAGCCTGCCTACTCTCCAGCAAATTCATTAGCAAGAAGACCTGTCATCACTACAGCCTGCACCTACACTGCGGCATACGAGATTTTAGCAGGCAGAGGACCTCAGGAAAAGCTTACCTCTTCCTTTGTTTGTTCTTGTCTTTGTGTTTGTTCTTCGGGCTCCCAGATCTGAGAAGTTTAAATATAAATTAGATGTTGTCTCTGAAACAAACAGTGCTTGACATCTTCACAGACAAATTACAGCAAAGCACTCTTCCCCAGGCACATCTCTAATTGGTGACTACAAGCTATAATCGTTCCTTGCTAAAACACGACTGAGTTTTATGGTATAAAGGTACGTCCCTCTATAAAACATCTAGATAAAGAAGAAACAAAACTTTCTCTGTAAAGAATATAGAAAGAGAATGTTATTAGTCGCAATATGTATTAGTTGTATACATTTTGAATCAAACAGTTATGGTATTACACTGACACAACATTAGTATTTTGACAAAAAAGCAAAACACTAATGTGTGTATATAGTGTAGATACACAACATTAAGGACATTATGTTGAATTTCCAGGGCTTTCACTGTGAAGAATAAACTAAATCACACCAGAGTTAAAAATCCATAGCCCCTTTTACAGTTAGTAAGCAACTTCTGAGAGCTATTCATCCTTTTTCTAAACCTCTTTATCCAGTACAGCATCTATACTGCCAGTATAGCTGGGAATCTGGAGTATATCCTGGCAAGCAATGGGCACAAGGAAGTATACACCCTAGATGGGATGCCAATCCGTTGCAGGACAAAACACAGAGACACGTACACATGCACACACTCTCACCAGAAGTTTCCCAGAAGTCAATTAAAATACCAGTATGGTGGTATGAACAAATGGAGGACATACGTAGAAACTCCACCAAGATAATACCGCAGGAATTAAACCCAGAGCTTTCTGAGGCAGCAATGCTAACCACTGCACCACCATGCCTCCCCTCAGAGCCCTCGCTGTAAATAAAAAATGAATATGATCTTAAATGTGCCACCAGTAAGAATGGTTGTGTGCAGGAAGATGGCAACACGATAAATCAGTGCTGGTCCAGGTCAAAGTGCCAATGGAAGGTATCATCAGATACTCACCTGTACCTCCGTTTCTTTCTGGATCCAGAAGCAGACCTACAGCGAGAGTGATAAAAACTGATCACACAGTGCCATGCCTCTGTTCACACCCAGTACAACACAGCCACACTATGTCATGCTAAAAAGAAATTAAACACCTGGTACAGTAATTGAGGCTGTGAGCAGTGGAAATGCTTGTACTGTACATTTCCACCATCCAGTTTTAAAGCATCTCCAGCTGAAGTTTTTTAAACTTGTTAGCTCTACAGGGGTAGGGGCCCATTGAAGAGAGGTGCCAAAAAACAAAGCCAGATGCAAAAGTGCTGATATAACTGGAATTCTACACCAATACTGGGTTATTGTCTTAGAAATCAGTCTTCACTCATTGTCATTAATATGTTAGCTGCCAGGAATCCAACACTTCCTCAGCCTCCTCCACTGGGCAAGCTGACAATGCCATGAAATCCATGGAGGCAGAGCCTGGAATCAAGACATTACATTCAGGAATCATAGTCATACCTTCTAGTATCCCTGTTGATTTACAGGAAAAAAGAAACTTTAAGGTTTTTATTAAACTTTTTCTCTCTCATTATCCACCTTTAAAATCCATCCATCTTCGAATCCATTAATAACCAGTACAGGATCGTGGGAGGAGCCTAACGACAAGTAGTGGGTGCAAGGCAGGATACCCCTTGGACAGGACGCCAGTCCATCGCAGGGCACAGACGGACACACACAGCACATGCTCACACCAGGGCCAAATATACAAAAGCCAATTAACCTACAAGTATGTCCGTGGACTGTGAGAAGAAACCGGAGAACCTTGAGGAAACCCATGAGAACATACAAACTCCACACTGATAGCACCCCAGGAACAGAACCCAGAGCCCCAGCACTGCGAGGGAGCAATGCTAACCACTGTACCCCTGTGTCGCCCAATCTTTGAAGAATGAGAAGGAGCTGCACCATCATCAATTACCCTCAAAGCCTGTGTGATGGTTTTTCTCATAACAACTGGGGCCTTGCTACGCTAAGTACCAAGTGAGTCAGAAGGGAGTTGCGAAAATTCAAATTGTAGTTAGCACATTTTTATCCCAAGTGTGAGAAATTATCTTAATCCTCTGATTCTTTTGTCATCGACATACCAGTCTGGGGGTAAAAAGCATGTGTGCAATCCTACCAAGAGCAAAAAAAAAAGACTTGAAATGGCATATCATCTTTATTTCTCTGGAGGGTGCTGTTTGTCTGTTTTAGGTATTTATATCATGGCACAGAACAAAGAAATCAAGAACAAGACCCTTTTTCAGATTTCAAACTGTAGTACCTCCTGCCACACCGAAGAGTTTGCTGGGATTATTAATTTTTTTCAAAGTGTGCAGCTGCTCCACTTCTTTTGTCTGTCCCCTTGGAGGGCTGTGTCTTTGCGTTACCTTTCTTCTGTGCCTTGTTCCCCTCCCTCCCCTGTGTGTTACTCCTTCACAGACATCTGCAACACAACATCTGCAGTGCCGCGCACCTTTCTCTCTGAATCTCCAGGAGGAAAAAAAGAAAGAAGAGGCTCAGCGGTTTTGCTAGGATATCATTTTACAAGCCACCTGCTGGCCCAGTTATTGGAAGGAGTGGTATGTGTTCCCAGTCCCCCTGGTATTTGGAAAGTGATGACGTCTTTGTAATTGCAAGCTGTTATTGCAATATCTCTCCCCACTTGCGGTGTGAGCATGCTGAGCCAACTTTACTGCCTTCTTCGCTCTTTTTATACTTCATGAACCTGACACCCTAAATTCCACCCATCCATCAATTTTCTAACTGTTTCTTTCAATTCAGGATTGTGGGGGAGCCGGAGCCTGTCCCGACAGATAACAGGCGCGTGGCAGGGTACACCCTGGATGGGACACCAGTCCATCACAGGACTCACACAGACACAAACACAGATACAAACACACAAGCTCATACAAGGGCCACTTTCCCCAGAGGCCAATTAACCCACCAGCATATCTATGAACTGTGGGAGGTAACCGGGGCACCCTGAGGAAACCCACATGAACACAGGGAGAACATTCAAATTCCACGCAGACAGCACCCCAGGTCTGGAATTAAACCCTGCGTCACGAGGCAGGAATTCTAACCACTACACCACCATTCTGCCCTACTGTAAACTCACCAAAAAGGAGATGCGCATGAACATTTTAGAGGTAGTTTTGGGTGGTAATGGACAAACTCCTTACAAATCCTGCACAAGGACACAGAAACGGCCAGACACTCACCACAGACTAAAACAAGTTTAAAGACAAATTTAATTTTTGAAAGAAACCAACCCACTGAATATGTATGGATTTCTAAAAGGAATTTATTATTCAGGTAACAGATGTTCCAGTGTCACGGTTATTATAATGAACACAGATGCCATGGAGGGAAATATGCCTTTCAGATAATTGGTGCCCCAAATCCTTTTAGTTCATTTTTTTAAAAGCCAAATTTAGCCCTTTATGTCCACGAAAGCTTTAGCTGATAAGTTCTTGCTAACCCTCTAGGAATACTAAAATAACAATTTTTTTTGGAATAGCAGAAATTTCAGAACCTACATGGATATTTAAAAAAAAGGTGTGGGGGGACTTGCACAGTATTTTATTTTGAAGAAGGTTTTCAAACAGGAGCTTTCTTTGTTTTATTATTGATGGGAATTCAGTTTTTATATGATCTAAACAAAATTATGTATTTAGTGAGTAAGAGACACTGGGAGAAGGTCCGTGGCTACAATAGCACTGAGACAAGAGACTGCCCAGCCGTCTGCCTCTCATAAAATGAGCCCAGTTCAGGTTGCATTTGGTTGACAGCCTGTCAGTTTTAAGGATTTGATTCGCCTTTACTTTTACAAAGTCATATTTTAATTACATTAACACTAAATTAGAAAAAGGAAACAGAGCATTATTGTACAAAAATAGAATATTTTGTATTAAGAGTTTAGCACCATATAGAAGCACTTCTTTATACATAAAGAGTTGTTGGGGTTTGGAACAAACTGCCCAGTCATATTGCTGAAGCACATTCCCTGGGATCTATTAGCAAGTAGCTATTATTGGATGATTATTGGATCAATATGCTATTGGTAACCAAATGAGCAACGTGGACTGGGTGCCCTTCCGTTTGTAATGTAATTTCTGTAGGTTTCCACAAAACTGTAAATGTCCTTTCTAACACCTCTGATTTACTGTTCTGTCTTTGTCAGTTATCTCCCATCCCAAAGTCTGGCAGCAGATGGATTCTATATGTGTGTCAGGAGCACTTACCAATTCTGCTCTTAGACTTGAGCACAAACGAGGCCAGATTTTATCCTCTCATCCATTATCTTTCCCATATTCTAAAAAAAACACATGCTGTGACAGCTTCCATTTCCTGTGTGCCCCTAATAATGCTGAAAAGATGAACTCCTGTCTGGCAGTTGGGATAAATACCTATCTCTTTTGTGTTTCTTCCCACTTTTCTTCTTCTTTTCTTTCCGGGGAGGAGAGGAGCTGTCAAAACTGGAAACAGACCAGAGACCAAATTTAGAACGAGCCTTTCCAGACACAGTTTGTTAAGAAATTCATACGACAGCATTACAATTACCTTGAGAAAACAAGCCTAATACTATGAACATGTCCTACACTGAGCCCTGGGAAGGCTGTTAAATTGCTTGTTTTAAAACTTTTACCATGAAATGACATTACAAGGTCTTTTTCTATGAATTATATTGTTAGAGTATAAAGCCTTGTTCTGTTTTTCAGGCATTATTATGTAAAAAGGTAAAGTCTATACCAGAGCCAGAGCACATCCTGGCTTCTGTAGTATTAAGTGCCGGTACTTCAGATAAATTATTTAAATCCTTGATGTTTTCACTTCTAGAGTCATTATGTGCTCATGACCTCTGTTTTAAGTACTTGGTAATGGTGGGGGGCATTCAATTTTACAATTTACAGACACATCAAATTGTTCATTCATCAATTATGTTTTTATACCCGCCCGATTTGAAATAGCTGTATTTTGCTGTAGTTTTCATGTCACAGCTTGCAGCTACAAACCCCACAACCGCACACAGGGGAGAACGAGGCAGAATAGGCAGATTCCCCCAAACTATCTACCTTCGATCATTTTGTGTTTTAACACACCAGCAATCACAAGGCAAAGACCACTGAAAGCCTCATTGAAATCCCACCCAAGTTTTTTTTCCCCCTCAGAGACATCAATGCCTATTGCAAACCCATTTTCCCTCTGCCACCTGTTAGCTTCAAGCAGCAGAGGAAGGTGCAGCTGGCACAGCCTGGGTCTCTTCTGTGGGCAGGGAGGCTCGTGCTGTGCCACAGGAGAAGAATCATGCTGGACGAACCAGGCAAACGTAGACACAACCCTCTCCCCAAGTCACACGTCACACCACAGCCTCCCTTGGGCCTACATTGCTTTACAGCCACACATACCGACTTCTCCTGCGGCCAGATTTCTTCTTCTTCCTCTTCTTGGGGGGAGGAGAGGAAGAGCTACTGCATTTCCTCTTCATTCTGATGGAGGACAAAACCAATGGTCTCTGACCTCTGTACAGCATATGTGTCACACAGCACAGGTGCTGATTCCAGGCATATGGTAACGAATTCTGAAGTTTACTGAAATATTTGCTCTGCTTATATAGAAGAAAATGCTTCAATACTTATTGAGTGGGGCTCAACATGACAATGACCCAAAACATACAGGCAATGCAACCAATGACTTCATTAGGTAAAAAAAGAGGCAACTTTTAACTTGGTCAAGCCATTCTCCATATTTAAATCCAACTGAGAGGTGCATTTGACCTACTGGAGAAACAACTGAAGTCTGAACACCTCAAGAATAAGCAAAAATTCAAAGCAGCTGTAACTAAATCATCTCAAATCATTACACAGAGAGTTACTGGCCCAAAGGGATATTCTCCAGAATGACGTTACACACAACATTCACTTTTAACTTTACATTTTTTACCTGGATTTTTTTAAATTATTGAAAATGTTCCAACACTTGAAATTACCTAAAATTACTGCATTACTTAAAAATATAGCTTATGTTTTACATAGCATTCATAGAAATATCATGATCACAGATGCAATACACTTGACTGTAGCTCAAACATATCATTTGACTTTGCTTACTTTCTAAGGGCACTGTGTGTTGAACACAATCCTTTCAAATGGTCAACTTTCCTAAGATAAGAACACTTTATTGGCCATATACAATTTCTTGTATTAGGAATTTGTCTTTCCACATACCCCTACTTGCTCTCCATGAGACACACAGACGGGAGAGAAGCTTGGGGTCAGAGTGCAGGGTCAGCCATTTATATAGCGCCCCTGGAGCAGTTGGGGTTAAGGGCCTTGCTCAGGGGCCCACCGGAGTAGGATTCCTCTGCTGACCACGGGATACGAACCGGCAACCTTCCAGCCACAGGCGCATATAAATGAGCACATACTGTATATCAGAAAGCAGGAGCAGTTTCCATTTACACCCCAGAGATAGGAGAAAAGATAGCTCAACTGCCAATAAAAGTGATTGGCAAAATCTCTGGCCCTGTTGAGACCCCAAAAAGTAAGTGTTGTAAGTCACCCTAAAATGCTGTTGCTATTGATAAGGTACACTTGCAAGTTATTGATCAATGAAACAAGTAATGTCTAATAAGGGAAATGTAGTCTTTAAGCACTGGCTGGTATTCAAATCTGTCTTCCAAACAACTTGCTTAATTTAAGCTAAATTAAATTATTTCACATCTTTGGAAATGAGTGTTGTACAGGCCAGTAAAGCCTGCACGATCTGTGCTATGTAGGACCAGGATGTGATGGAATATACCATTTCTGGGGGCAGTGTTTTCTCTGCTGCCTTATCAGTAGTGTACAGGCCCGGTCTCAGGCCTGGATTACCTATAATCTTCTTGACCAATAGAATCCCGCTCGTAATATTCGCCATGGCAATCATATTCCTCTTCATAGTCTTCGCCCAGTTGCAGGTCCTCTCTGGGCTCCTCACACCCACGGTCGACACTGCAGAGAGACAAGAAGAGAAATAAAACCTCACAAGTTCCTCAGGTCACACTTCTCCCACGTGTTTTCATTCTGAAGCAGATGGAGGTCATTTTGCAGTCAGCCCGCAGTATAAGAGTTAATCAGCATGCTTGGAACTGGGTGCAGGCCCTTATCAAAGTCCTTTCAGGCAGCTTCTGCTAATCCTATGATTCAGATATAATTCTTACTTACAGTGTGTACAGCTCCTTTAGACAGGAAACAACAAATCAGAAGAGCTTTTTTTCACATTTAGAGCATAGGTACAGTTGTAAACAAGAGGAGGCTGTTTGCCCCATCTCACCCATTTGTTTTTTTTGTCCAGTGGCTAACGGACTCAAGGTTCTTACCCAGCCATTTCCTGAAGGAAGCTAGAGCACCAGTCTGGACAATATGGGTGTGCTTTTTGTAAAGACATGCCTCCTATTCTCAGTTGTAACCTTTCACTAAACTCCACAGTTTGTACTGCAGTGCAATCAGCCCTCTTAGTCAGATCTGTAGATAGGGAGGTCTGCTTTGCCTAATCTACATAGAGCACATAGCATCTGAAACCTATCTTCCTCATCTGATCAAACACGCACTGGCGAGAATAGCAACGTGAACAAGATGCTTGGATTAGTGTTGTAAGTGGACTCCTAGCCCCAAAGGCAATGTTAAATGAGGAAATATGTTCATTTTCATTTCAGATGATAAGGTGGGCTGGAATGCCACGTGGTCACCCTCATTGGGCCCAGATATGCAGTTGGCTCACATCCAACATGTGGTCCAGACCTCTGGGGAGACAAGGGGCTTGTTAATTGCTGTGTTTGCTTATGGAAGCAGAACTACAGATCTTAATGGATGAGCACAGCAAGAATCAATGGTTCAGCCAAACCAGAGACCTGGCCTTCCGCTATACCTCTCTAAGAGTGGTGCAATTGTCTGAGGCAAAACAATTTGGACCAGTGGGGATGGAATACACAAAGCATGCACACGCTGTGGAAAATTATAGTGTCCCTAGCTTGCTCAAGAAACAAAACATTCCAGCTTTTGTATTAGCAACAGCACTGGCACTTTCAGTTGGAGTTTGAACTGGGGGAACTAAGCAAACCTACAGAATCACAAAAGCACTAAAACAATCATCTGAAAAACAGTCAGAGCCTCAGATCTTTCAAAGCTGACCACAAAAATACCTTGACTAATTAGCTCATTTATTTTCATGTATTTAGGATTCCATCACCAGTCAAACCAGATGAGATGCAGTATCACGCTGTCATAAGGAATCCAGAGGGCAGTAGGGTTCTTGCATCTTGATTTCTATCTTAGACGGGTCAGGGCACAAAGCCCATTTTGATTGAAGGTGGAGCCTATTAACAAGTACATTCTCTCAGGGCAGCTGGCTCTTTGAAATAATGTAATTAGCAGTGAATATCTTAAAAGCCTGTGGCACGATGAATCATGCTCACAAACTTTCCTGGAGCGTTCCACAGAATTTCCAGACCATCCGCCACTGCTGTTTTTAGCCACGGCTGACATTTGTTCGCCTGTTAGAAATCGTGAACATAACAGGAGCATATTGCTCACACGAGCCTTACAGGTCTACCATAACCTTCTCCTCCTCCTCCCCTGCCCCCTTTTACCTCTTCGGGCACTGTGGCATTTCATGGACCGCAAAGCATGACGAGAAACCCGTGTATCAGATGAAGGCCGCAAATGTCTCTGTGTGTCTTACACCGCAATACGCTTGTCCAAGACTGTGCAGTTTGAAGCCCTGCTAATTGAAATGGATGAGCTCATTTCCAGGAGTAGGTGACAGACTGGGGGAAGGTTTTCATGCTTGCATTTCCAGTTTAAAGCCAATTAAATTTCCAGTTTAACAACCCTCTAGCCTGAATGGCACTTTTAGATCTATTTTCATTTAAAGTACTCTACAGATAAGAACAAAGCATGTTAGTAATGGCGCCCCTGCAGCTGGTGTTGAGGTGCACAATACATAGCTTACTGTGGTGTGAGCTTTTCATTAAGTTGGTGTCCCCACAGCCTGCCAGTGATATATAGTCACCTCAGTTCACCTCAGGGTGGAAATCGTGTAGAACAGTACCATTCATTATTTCCAATAAAATGTACACCAGTATTTGTAGTTTAGTATTTTATGTATTATTTTATTTCCAAAGGGAACTGACTTCATACCAGCCAGACGTGAATTGCTGCTGGAGATCAATTGCCCTATATATTCTGTTCTTGTCTCTTTTGTCATTCCTTGCTTAAATGGTCTGTCTTGTATTTAAGAGGATCTGGAACTTCATCTCTTTCTCCAGGCACTAAGGCAATTAGCAATTATGATCTGCTTTGAATTCTCTTGGGAAGCTGAGTATAATACGCCCATTGTCGGCAGTCGGTTGCACTTCTAATCCAGTTTGAACCCTTACTCTCCGCTCCAGATTACACAGCACTTTGCTGATGAAGACCGAGAAAAAGATCCAAATCCCATAAATTGTTCACCAACTGAAAAAGAGGGAAGAGGCTTCTGGAAAAAAAAAAACACAATTCATTCCTTATGTAGCAGCTTGCTGGGTCACCTTATGTCAAGTTGATTTATCAAAACGTAAACGGGCAAAGTGTACAGAAGACTTTCAAATGGCAAGGGGTGAAAATAAGAGGTAAATCTATAATATACCTTTTATCAGAAATACAGACAGAGTGTAAAGACTGGGAACAATATATCAATCATCTAATATAATATCTGTAGTAACAGCCATCTCTGCTCTTTATACTTTACGAGTAAGAGGTAGCCTAAATGAAGTGGTGGATGGACGAGGGCAGTATTTTTCTGTACCCTGGAATGCTTTCTCTAAAATAAGATTCTGTTATGTGCTGGAGCTCAATTAATTTTTTCCCCAAGAGGTTTGTTTTTATTTTTAGATTTTGGTTAGAGTAAGGCGATATTTCTTCAGACACTACTGTACATCACCATAATGTGAAGATTTTTCTGGCTGACGTTATTTCAAAGACTTTCAAAAGGGCACGATTTGACACCTAGAGTCTATTCTTCACATGTTTTGAGCGTTGATTGATAGATGCACAGAGGGTTTCAGTCCCATTAAGGCATCGCTCATTATTTTGACGAATAGTACAGCAGGAGTGGTTCTTTACAATTATCTCTTATCTCTCAATGTCTGCATGGCTAATATGGTCTCTCAGCACCTAGCTCCCACACAGCAGTCTAGCTGTACCGATTCCTACAGTGACAATTTTCAGAACATAGCCTCCTGCCCTGAAGCAAGCAGACTCAATGAGCAAAATCACATCTAGATCTTCTCTATGTAGCCTTTTCTGTGCGTATTTTCTATTTTATTTTTGTTCATCAGAACGATATTCATTTGGTCATTTGTTTGACATGATTAGACTTCATTGGTTGCATGGGTCCCATTTAAAGACTAAAGTCCCCCACCCACCACCTAATAAATTGTCCAGCATGAAGGGCATGTGATTTTTTGCACTATATGTATTTTGTTGATTTAAAAAATAAAACAATGCATTATTATTGTGCAAGAGGAAATGCATTATATACCTTGTCCCTTGTATTTTGTACTACATCCTTATTCAGATATCGATACAGGGTATTGCATAAGTGTGATAGTGCTTACCTATCACTGTCCATAGATCAGAAATCTTTGCAAGTTCTCAGGATCCCATTTACATTGCTAGACGTAATGTGTGACAGTAGTGTGACAGGCCCCCCTGCAACTAATTTAATGGAAATTCCTGCAAGAGGCAACAGGCTCCAGTGGGGAACTTTTTCCTGTCCAAGAAAACAAAATCCAGCTTTGTAGGAGCATTTATCATAATTCCTAACCTTTTGGTCTCCAGCCAAATGAGGAGGCTTTCTCCATTCTATTATAATTGAGAATCTTGGGACTTTGTTTGCATCAACCTCTTAAGCACCAGAATATTTTAATGAAATTCCTTTGGTCAATACCTGAAAATGCCTGCAGCACAGACGTTTCAGAAGCTGCAGCTCAATGCCCTTAAATTACTCCATACAGAACAATATCTCAGTTTTCAGACTCGATGTTTATAAACCATAAACCATGTTAAAACCTGCAGTCTTAGACAAGCTTTTAGCATCCCAATCTTTCTAGATTCTATAGTACAAATCAGAAAATGCAAAGTGCATTTTTGTATAGATTTGCTGTTGTTTTTAAAGAGGAAAAACTATTTAACAGCAAAGCATTTTAGTCACAGGGGCATGGTGGCAGGGTAGTCAGCATTGTTGCCTCGAAGTGCTGGGGACCTGGGTTCCACTCCTGACCTTGGGTGTTGTCTGTGTGCAGTTTGTATGTTTGCGGGTGTTACTTCCAGTTGCTCTGGTTTCCTCCTACGGTCCAAAAACATACCGGCAGGTTAAATGTCTTCTGGGAAAATGGGAAAGCGCATTCGTGCAGACACTGTTAGTGTCCGGATGTGTCCTGCCTTGCTCCCCTTGCCGGCTGGGATAGGCTCCGGCTCCCCCACGACCCTGAATCGAATGATTTGGGTAGGAAATGGATAGATTGATGGATTTCAGTCACAATACTTGAATGTTTTGCCCATTCACGTCTACTGTGGAAGGTTCTCCTGGAAGAAGGAAGGATGGAAATTACCCAGGCAGAGTTAATGACTGTTGCATTGATGCGCTGCTGTAGTTGAACAGATCTCATGTGCCTGCTCCGCTCCTCGCATCTTATAGCAGGTAAATTACTTTAGCCTATCACGTAAGCCCACGCTTGTTTTGAACAACTAAACCAAACAGAAAGACATGCGTGCTCATTTCCAGCATATTTAAACAGAGCCATGACAGTGCAGTCGACACACAGTGGGATGAGGCTGGGGGAGCGGAGATTCTGACAATCCACAACAGCTGCTTCCCACACACAAGGGTTCTACTATTTTCTTGACGGAATGACCAAAAGAAAAAGAACAAGAGAAACGACAAGGACGACATAGTGCTGATTAAAATCAGGCAGCAATTATTAACTTGCTGGTGTAGTATGTGAGAGGCTTTCTGTGAGCCAGGGTCACAACCGTTATGCCCGCGGATGAGAGAGAAAGACTGAAACAGGGAGCTGGAATGACTGAAAACGAAGTCTCTCGTTGTGTACTTTGTTCTTCTCCTTGTTATAATGACGGCACCCCTGAGCATTAACCATGACTCACAAGCCTTCTTCAAAGAAAATGGGAAAATGGATGCCCCAGGCCTGCCTCAGACAGCGCAAGGATGCTTCAGTAATGTGATGCAGTTTACTTCCTCTCTCCCTCTCATTCTGTCTCTCTCTCAGCTCAGCTGTCAGACAAAAATGTGACGTTAATTGCGATGCAAAGGCAGCACCCTGGTCAGGGGAAAACACTCTCTCTCTCTCTTTTGTAAATCCACTCCAGTTCGCTTGCTTCCATAGTAACCTAAAGTGTACAGGAAAATCCCCTTGGCTGATGCTAAACATAGGGACAGCAGTCTTTACTCTGAGAGAAATTTCCAGAAACCAGCAGCAGAACTGTACTACTTCTCTCTTATACAATGAGGCTGTTGGATATGAATTGGACCTAAATATTCTTCTTTTACCCACTTTATTTACTTTTACACTCCCTTGACAAAAAAGAAAAAAAGAAAACTAAAACTGATACAGAATTAAATCTAAACACAAGATTAATACATCTGTGATATTAAAAGGAACAAATTATTCTTAACTTGTTATACTTCCATTTTAGATGTACAGTATAGGGGCATGTTGCTCATAGATTTAACACCAAATCTGTTTTCTGTTGAATGGAACTGCTGGTGAAATCATTCTTTGATACAACACGAAATAAATAAATAATTAAAGGGCAGTAAAACTAACAGTTGCCCTTTTGGAATATAGATTAAATAAAAACACACAAAACAATGGGAAAACAAACACGTTAAATAAACCTGTTCTGCCTACTGCCTTGTGGGGTTTCTCCAGGTGCTCTGCTTTCCTCCCAATCACATGCTGACTAGGTTAATTGGCATCTCTAAATTGTGCAGTGTGTGTGTGTGCACCACTATCATATGCAATCCAATTCACAAGGCTCAGAGAATGTGTGTCTGCCTTAAAATCAGCCCTGTAAAATTTGCTGATGTGGTAACATCAATCTTTTGAACTGGTAACTTGGGTTAGAATATCCTACCAATCTTCTCTGCCATTCCAATACTCATTTACCCTGGGCAATATTACACCAATGGAATAATGCTTTTTTTAGTTATTTTTATCTTATAAAGGAACTCCAGTTATGTGCACCAAGACTACAGAAAAGGTCTGTATCCTTTCTAAAGGATAAACTATTGAAGATACTGGGAGAAGGCTTCACAGCTGAAACATCACTTTCTGCTTTTACATTACTTTTTTACTTCTTTTTATTTATGGCATTAACCTTAACTTCCTGTTTAAGCAGTGGTTCTGTATTTATCTTGACAAATTATTTTCTTCAGTTTTCCCCAAATGTCTGTTAGAAACCAATGAATGTTCAAGCGTCAAATCCTTAAGTTAAATCTAGGAAGCAGAGTCTTTAGTCATTTATCTGATATCTTTGTGAAGTCTTTGAATCTGTTTTTTTTTAACTACTCAGGAAGGCTAATTAGTACAGTAACTGCAGTCCCAGTTGTTTTTATAAAGTCAAACCGATGAACCAGTAAATTATAAATTATTCATATGAAGCTGACACATCTGATGAAGCAAAACTTCAAACGGTCACCTTTTCCAAGAGCTTGTGTGGAGTTTTGAGATCCACATTATCGGTTAATCGCTGGGGGGTTTTCTTTCATGCAAAGACACTACAGCTTGCATTGGGTCTAGTAGTGCAGACACATGAAGAAGATGTCTCTTCTAGACTATGAGGGGAAAAAATGCAAACACAGTATGAGGATATATAATACCTAAGTATCAATATCAATCATGGGATGTTTTGTTAAAACTCCACAATACACTACAAGACCTCATTTAGAATGTACAATTCAGGTCACCACATTACAAAAGAGATTTTGCTGCTGTGGGATTAGTACAGGGAAGACTGGACAGATACCTTCCTGGGCTTAAAGGAATGTCCTACATTGACAGGCTAAAAAAGACATGAACCTTTAGATTTGAACAGAGAAGACTGCAAGGAAACCTTTTACAAGTAATCCTTAAATCCTTTACAAGTAATCCTGGACAAAGTCAGACCTTACAGTGTGAATTTCACCAGGTTCACCACTCAAGTGGGACTGAACAGGAGAAGCTAATCAAACTGAGAACAGAAGGCTCTTGTCAACACAAAGGGCAGTGACTGTCTGGTAAACGCCAGCAGTCGAACTGTCATAGCCGATAACGAGGCCTCTGTCAAGATATGGCTGGATGAAATTCTCGGATTTGGTTAGCTGTTAGCAACCAAAGAAGAACAGTCCCTTCTCGGCTGTCGTGAGCTTTGTTTTCTTATATTCTAACCAAATTCACTATTAATACCCCACCTGTTCATCTGTGCCC
This sequence comes from Atractosteus spatula, assembly GCF_055471065.1. Lineage (NCBI taxonomy): Eukaryota > Metazoa > Chordata > Actinopteri > Semionotiformes > Lepisosteidae > Atractosteus > Atractosteus spatula. The sequence goes on along the minus strand of NC_142732.1, from coordinate 3,306,592 downwards.
AAATATTCACGACTGAAGGCTATTGCAACACTAAAAGGAGAAAAAAGGATTGTAGGAAGTCCTGTTCTGGGTGACTGTATCTCTCCAGTGTAGAAATGCTTCATGTAATCTGTGTTCTCCCGTGTAACACTCCCTGTTCAGATATTTCACAAATAAAAGACACACCAAGCAGAGAGAAAGTTCCCACGGACTTCATTCAACACGCATCCCTAGTGTTCAGGGAAACAGAAGTTGTTGCTGTTTTTCGGGAATCTAACAGACTTAAATTAAAACTGGAAACCTTCAACATTTATGTAATATTTGAAGTTGCCTAGCAATCTCATCAATATTGTATGCGATGTGTGCAGTCATATAAAAACGATCACAACATTCTATACTGAAATCCTTGGTGAAACGTAGACGTGAGTGTGTTTAATAAAATGTGCTGTACACTTGCCTCTCATAAGGGATAAAAATCAACTATTTGTTCTGAAAAACACTGAACAAGTGGGGAGATGAAATCACGGCCATCTGTTGCACAATCTGTGTCACATGTATTTGGACATTTTGTCTTTGCTAATTTACTTTTCGACAATCCAGCCTCATAGTTAGCAGATTTTATTATGAATGGCAAAGTTCACCAATCACTCTGTGTGTTTATTTCTCTTCAAAAGCCGTGATCCCCATCTGCCCTGCTCATCCTTCAATTATAACAGATTAATAAGGGCAAAGAAAGAGAAAGAAAATACTGCCATTTGTCCCATCTTGCCTGTTTGGTAGTTTGTATCTAATTGATCTAGAGATCGTAGCCAGCCAGTTCTTGAAAGAGGCTAGGATATTGCCTTCAACAATGTTGTCTGTTGTGTGTTACAACTTTGGTAGCTTGTTCCATACTCTCATAGCCCTTTGGGTAAAGAACTGCCCCCTTTTCTTGGTTTGAATCGCACTTAGTTTCCCCTTGTGTTCTCTGGTTTGTGTTCCTGTGTTCCAGTGTTCATTCTCAAAAGGTCCACCAGGTTGACTTCATCAATCGATGCATTAGAGGATTCTCAACATGTGAATCATTTTGAACATAGTGGTCTTTACAGTTTATTCAGAGCTTTGTTATTCAAAACAATCTGAGCTGTTTTTCTTTACAACTGTGATCTCATTTGGATTCAATATACTTTATTTTATTTGGAGTTCAACAGTGCACTGAACAAGTGTTCTTTATACTGAATTGCTTATGAGGCAGGGGTGCAATTTCTTATCTGTAATAAGTGCAGAATTCCTTTGGTCACACTCTTTGTCCTCCACTTTGTCCTGTTCTTACTAATAGCTGAATGGTGGCACAGTGGTGAGAACTGCTGTCTCGCACTGCTGGGGTCCTAGGTTCAATTCTTGGGGTGCTATCTGCATGGAGTTTGTACTGTATATTCTCATAGGCACATAGGCAGATCTGAAGCCTTCAGAAGATTCATACTGTATATATATATGATGCTATATGTGTTTCTGTACAGTCACACAAACACACAAAGATCTAACAAACACTGGCAAGAAATCAGATTGAATCACGTTGCCTCAGGAAAAACCTTCATTAAGGTTCTGTATTTCCCCAGAAGGCGACGACTGTCAAGATGGTTTGAGCTGCACTGGAGGCCAGCAGTTACGTAAAAGAGCAGGGTCCAGGCAGGGCAAGCTGGGATTTTGTGAGGGAGAAGAGGACTTACATTGGGCGCCCATGAGGGTCCTCCCGGGTTATCACTCCTTCTTTCTCCATCAGCATCTGCCGGAACGTGCCCACCTTCTGCCTGATCTCTTCTTCAGAGTACCTGACACAGCCGAGGAGAGAAACAGTCATTTAAATACAGCAATCCATTCCAGTAATCCAGGAAAATAGCCACTTAAATACAGTGATCCATTCCAGTAATCCAGGAAAATAGCTACTTAAATACAGCGATCCATTCGGGCTGCATGATCCATTGGCTGCTTGACCCCATTAGAATCATGCAGTCAATGTATCCCCAATTAAGGATTAGAATCCCCCATTTTAAACATAAAAATCACATTGAGCTCTATAGTTATATTAATATAAAACGTTACTATTAAATGTAAAATATTTACAGCACTCTAAATATGTGGGACAGCAAATTCACTGTGTGCCATTTGACATGACAGATCTGATTTAAGACATTACTGCACCCGACTTGCAGTGAAGTTAATAAAGATTTATACAGTGGCATCCTTTTCGACCTTACATGTACTTGCAGAAACATACACAATTTCCTGGCAACATTTCTATTAGGCATGCTTAAGACACAAAACTTAACTGTGTACTATAGAAAGTCTTGGCCCTGAAAGCACCAGAAAAATGAACTGCAAAATGTTTAAATGTTATGAATAAATCATAATACATTGTAAAAAGTCAAATTTGTACTGTATCACAAACAGCATATAGCTATGCCCTCTCTGATTTTATGGTTAAACACTTTCAACAAAATCATGGAATCCAGCATGACATTATCTTGAACTTTAATAAAATGTCAATTTCAATAAATAACAAAGGGAGATTTTATAATTAAGGTATCGGCATAAATCCATTATAAAGTAGCTGGACATTTTTCCTGTATTGATATGCTGTCAAAGCAACACTTAATACCTTTGAATAACTGTGCCAATTAACGTAGGCTGCTTTTATGCTTTTCTCACTGAAAATTGTTGTGGTGTGTGAACTGTAAATATGTTCTGTGTTCTTCAATTTAAAACTTTTTGTTCTAAATCTATCATTTTAAAAATAGAGAAGGAAAGTCAGGTTTTAAGTGAGTGTTGACCATAAGCTATTTTAGAAGATATTTTCTATTTGTTGTCTTCAGATTCAAGTTATTTGGAATGAAAATCTGTTAAAAAGTTTAATTTCCTCTAGAAATTAAAATCCTGGATTAATTTGCGTATTTTTTTTCTGCTGGTGATAGAACAGCACTAGTGCTTTATGTCAGGTGCCTGCATTTTCCATATTCAACCCAGAATGTAAAGGCAAAGTACAAATAACTCTCTACAAAAATAAAAAACTTTGGATAATTGTGACAAATGTTATCAATGTTCTTCTGTGTTAAACAGTATGTATCCTTAAATTGAGTACTTTACAGATATGAACAGCACCACCAAATTAGTTCTACTGGTACAATCAGAAGCACATGAACAAAGGGTACATCAAGTCCTTAACCAGTGCTAAAAGTGGAATAACACACCTAAATATTTGTGTAAACGTACAGTATAGTACATAGCAAATGGAATTTTGGTGCTCTATCGGAACAGAAATCATTTTCTGTTATTTAAATCTTTCTTGTTCATTCAAAAATGCTATTTCTGTTGCCTTCAAATTGGGAAGCTATCCAGTCTGACATATTTAAATTATTAAATGGCTTCGATGGCTGAAAGACAAACCCAATTCATACACACACTCGCACACACACCTGACATTACGCTTGCTACACTGAGAGATTTATTTAGCTGGAAGGCAGCATCTGAACCACAGGAGCATCGTTTGGGAAGAAAGACAGCTCACACTCAAGCGTCACCATAATAAGAGACTGTATGAAGACACACTACAGATAATTAACTACCAGCACATGGAAAATATTACACAGGGCAGACTGGTAGCATACTGACAGATTAATATTATCATTTTGAATTTCCTTTTAACAAGATAAATTGACATCTGCCTGAATGTTCAATCATGCATGTGCATGAGAAGCTTTGAGTATTTGCTGACGGAATCTCCATGACACCCTACTGCAGGAACCGATGTGCAGCAGAGAACAAAGAGCTAACGATTCTGAACTAAAACTGCAATGTCACCAAACTTAAAAGATACAGAGACTTTTTGATGCTTTATGAAAAGAAATTTCAAAGAAACCTTTGGATTTATAAAAACTGCAACTGCATCTTTTACATCTAAGCGAAGTGAAGTGTGAACGACAGCAATTGAATTCACTTCAAATTGTGCGTCCCTTGTGTAACAAGCATGCACAGCCCACCCTATCAACATGCAACCTGTGCACATGTTGCATTACGGATTACTTTATTAAATGTACTACTGTAACAAATGTGAAACCATGCAAGTTAGAATCAAAAAAGTTTGCAATGGACTTGTATTCCATTGTGTGCCAGGATAGTCTCCAGCTCCCCAACACACTGGATTAGTTGAAGTGGATAGAAAATGGATGACTATTCACGGGATTTGCCAGGTGTGGGAAAGCAGATTAAGGCACATTTAAGACAAATGTCCCTGCTTCTTCCTGAATTCAAATAAACTAGTGCTGTTGGTCCAGGGTGTACTGACCAAATTGTTTTACATTTCTTGCAAAAACGCATTTAGCATACTGTATTTTTACCTCTAAAGCTAATCTTTGAAATAAAACAAGAAAACAAAACAAAGCATGGAATGAGAACAAAACTGAAGACTCTCACACTGGAAAAAGTCAAAGCTAATTTAACACAAATCAATACATCAGGCTAAATGCATCGTTTCAAAATGGCAGGCTGCTGAACAATAAATTCCAGAATGGCGCCTTTGTCACATTTAATAACGAACAGGAGCAATTAAAATTTCTTATCAGCTACTGCTGTTGCAACTAATTTACTGCAAATTAAGCCTCAACTAACAGTTCCTCAAGGTTTCAATCTGTCAAAAATAAATTAATGTACCAATAATGTTTCAAGGCATCATACAGCTTCATTTGACATCAGCATGTTGAAATGGAACAATGTACTTGTTAACACAACAGACGAACACTTATTATTGACGTTTTCTTACACAGCATTAAAAAGTGCCTGATGTGTGGGAAGAGAAAGAAAATCATTTGAAAAGCAACTGAATAAAATCCAGCTAGACTTTGTTTCCAGTTGTAAGAATGCTAGAAAATTTTAAAGAAAGGAAACTAAAGTTCAATGACATTTGCTTGGCCAGTGTTTTTTCCTAATGTTTGAAGCCTACTTGAGCACTTCATTCCTGCAGTGTAGCAGTTGGGTAGATCCATACTAAACATTAAAAACCTGCCATCAGACTCAGAGCTCAAACATGACTTCACATTTTACATGACAGTTCCATGTAAAAATTAACAGCAAAATCACTTTGTAAAAAAAATAAGACAAAAATGTCTATATGTTCTCTGATACTTTACAAAACATCTCCTCTTGGCCTCTTCATGTCTCATGTCTCTTTGTGTTCATGGTCTGCACAAGACTTGGCTCTCCTACATGGGCTGTAAAGGCTCAACATACAGCTTTCAGGCATATTCACTCACACAAAGTGGGAAGATCTGCTTGACTTTTGTGCTTTTACCCTGTCAGACCGATAAGGGGTATTCTCTTTGCAAAACCGGTCCACGCTATGAGAAACATCTTGAAATGCTAAAGGGAAGTCCTTGGTTGAGGTCAGAAGTCTGTTAATTGTGATGGTGGAGGTTATTGATAAGGTCACTTGTCACGCTCTCCTTGTAGCTAAAGGACTAAGGCCACAAGTCCTGGGCTTCATTTTAAATACTGCATTGGCCAAGCAAGATGGAGTGATTCATTCGAAAATGTAAATTAATGTCATGAAAAGGAGGGATTTTCAAGGGATGTTCTAAATAGAGCACCTTTGTTTTCAGCATATTTAGACCCGATGGTAGACATTTTGTCCTGAAAACATTTCATAAACCCATTATGTATTTCTGTTGCTGCTTACTAAACATGAGCAGAGACAGTGGGAAGCTGAGACAAACTCCAATCTTAAAAATATGTCCCGCATCATGTTGTTCACTGCCAATCCATTTGCAGTGTTATGCATTTCTGGCATTGCATAAAGCAGCCCTAAGATGACTGTTGTCATTTCCAGGCTTCACAGAACACAGTTAATCTTTTCAATTTCCATTTGTGTTCAAGCTGGATACCTGCATGCTTTGCCTTGAATGTTTCCTGTTGGAGCCTTTACAAGAAACAAATTCCGCGGGAAACATTAATTAGAATAACAAATTATTCAAGCAGAACCAACACTGCAGATTCACATACCTCCGTGCGGCAGGTACAGAATAATATAAGTGGAGAAAATTTAAACAGTTTGCGTACTACAAAATTCTCACCATCACTGGTGTTCCTAGAAGAAACAAGGTGCTAATTGGAAGGTGTTAATGGGAAAATGCACCCTGAGATTGCATCACTTGACACTGCTTTGGATTTCTGGGGGTGTATAAATATTACACTTTTTCATTAAAAATCTGACCTTGTGCAGTGAACATAACAGTTATTACAGATGAAATATTCATTCATGTATAGAGATCAGTCGGAACGGCCCATGCAAATAGGATAGTGACTTCAGTGTACCGGCACTAAATAGATTCTGATTGGACAAGATCATTAACCTTGTTTGTTTCTATATAGGTTATAGCTCTGAGTTAATGTGATGAGGCCTTGATAATAAATGTAAACTGGGACCACAAAGGCCTGATATCCACAGTTTCATAAAAGAGTGTTTTCTGCTGCTGCTCTGCTTGTCCCAGAAGCGACTGGAAACTCAGAGGAGGCGATATAAAAAAAGACACACAAGACTTTTCTGGCAGAGTCGCAGGTCTCTGGGGGTTTTTGGTGATCCCTCCCTCATGATGAAGGCTGCAGAAACAGAGGAAAGGAGGAGGGGAAGCAAGGCATGCAGGCTCCGGCAGGATAAACTCATTTCGGGAGGAAAACGCAAGGACAGTCCCATACAGAACGAAACAAAAATCACTGCCTGTACAAGAACAGGGAAAACAAATTGCCAGAATTTCATTACAACCGTCCGACCGCAATCTCCCTCTGGAGAGATTGTTTTGCAGTGAGAAAATAACCCCATGTAGTGTTCCGATCATAAAAGACTGATGTTAGAAAACCGCCTCTGAACTAATACCAGCGGCACATTCTCAAAGGCTGATTACGGCTTTCTGTTCCTTTTTTATTTCCCTACTGCAAAACAGCAGCTAAAATTTCAGGTGCTGGAAGCAGAGCAGCACCCCTGGAGCACAAGCACACGATGGAAGTCAGTGCTTATTTGGTTTTTGTCTGGTTCTGAATCAGCTATTGGTGAAAATGCTTTCACCTGCTATTTGTCTGTTAAATACACTGCTGCAATAGAGTGTGCAGGGACATCTACTGTAGCACAACAACAAGTCTCACTTATTTGCTTATTTTTTTAAACTTGTGAACTAGTTTCCAATCATCTGGACGCAGAAGGATTTAACTAGATGTAGGCTATGTTTTTTCATGTGCATGAATGTGATGTCGGCTTTTGTCTAGACCTAATTAGATAATTAGTGAATCTCAGGAGCCTGGTTATGTACTGTTCTCTTTGTTATTGCACTGCATCTCTACAATTTGATATAAAGCTTCAGCAAAGGACATTTGTTCTGTCTGGCTTGTTGTGCAACAGCTACAGACAGCTTCTTTGAGAGAGCTCGGGAAGGAGCTGTCCAGGGAGCCAATCTAAACTTGTGGTGCTGAAAAGTACCCAGGCTGCAATGCTCAGTGTCATTTTATTCTGGCTTGCCTTTGGATTTTCCCTGGTTGGCTATGAAGAAAATTAGGCCAGCTGGGAATACATAAAACAGTAAAACAGTTCTTGAGGGCTGAATTGTTAACTCCTAACAGGGATGCTACCTGGAATATTCATATTGCTTCTGAGGAGAAAATGTTGTGCAGCACTTGTGCTTTGTTGGAAGCCCAACACACAGACAATAGCCTGTTGACATACTATAAGGAGGATTTAAGTACACATGCATTTAGGACTGGGGACTTCACAGAGAGAGGTTTTGGGTTTTATGAAAAAGACTAAATGCAAAGAGCGATTAAATTACCTAATTTATGCAATATCTACTGCTCATGAATTGAGAGCCCAGAACAACATCACTCTGAAAAAAGGAGAATCTCACATTACTCATACATTTTTTAGTCTACAATGCAATTCCTTGCGCAAATACTTTATCATGTTGTATTTGCTCAGGAAAATAGGATCTATTTAAGAACATACATGAACATAATATGAATATATACAGTATATCCCAACTTCGTTGGAGATTCTTTCCATATCTTTTCCAAAATATATTATTATTTTATATGTATTTCATTAAATCGTGAGTGCCTAGGCTTCTAACTACTCACCTTTATGTTTGCTAGCCCTACAGTACATAGCCCTAGCCCATTTTTTGGCTTTCCATCAGAATAAGTGCTCAGAAAATCCTGTCAGTGCATTTTCCTGCATTTGTATTCCCTGGTGATTGGTTTTTCACCACTTTAAGCTGATTATACATTCTGTAGCAATGGAATGGTCCAACTGTGAGAACATGCTCACTAGAGCTTGTAATGTGCTGGGCTCCTAACAACACAATCCTGTATTTTCAGATACCAAGCCTCTGCACTGCCAATGTTTGGAATTATAACATGCAGAAAAAACTAGAAACATTGGGTTAGAGGATGCACCCAGTTAAAAATGCTCACAGATATGGGATATGTCAGTAACCTAGAATAGGATTCACCAGGAGTTTCATTTGGTCAAAGAAAAAGCACTTTATTGATATTTCCGCTTCCATCTTTGGTCACTATCATCGGCAGGAAATGCTTTTTCCCCTGACTGACCCCCCATCTTCACAATGAGTATTTTGATTGTATTTTGTATTGTATTTCATTTGAAGAAAAATGTAATACGGACATCCACGCACGAAAAGATGACTGGATTTCTAAAGAGATTGAAAGGCAAAGCCCCACTGACTTCCGGTAGGTTTGGGATTAATTTTAATATTTTTCAAATGTAATTAGTGATTAAATACTGCTATTTTAAAATAAGACTTTGTTGGTAATATCGAATGTGAGCTGTCCTGTTTTAGGTTTTACCCTATATTTTGCAAAACAGTTCATATACTGTACCGAAGCTGTTAATTTAAAAGACTTTATTTGAATGCAGCCTTATAAAATCAGTATAGCAACTTCATAAACATCACACACAATGCTATAATAATGGTTTTACTTGCTTATGGCTATTATTCCAAAACACATACTGTAACTGGTATTTACAGTATGTATTCACAACAGTATATAACATTAGTCACAGAAAAGTTTAATTTAGGATTATAATCATCATGAAGATTTTTGTGAACAAGCTCTGGGGAAATATTGTGGAGAAATATTTCTGCTGGATTATGAATGTTATTATAGCATGGTTACATCCTGTAGCCTTTCTGTTAAGATTCTATGCTGGCATCATTAGGATTAAGTAAGACTGAATTGAAATACTGAAGAGTAAATGACCAGCACATAAAATGAAAAATCTTGAATTTATCCAAAATGGAGCAACACATCTGATTTGCTTTGCTGACAAGGGGAAAAGGAGAATTAAAAAATCACTTTTGTGGATTAAGTCAGGACAACGAGCTGGAGAACTGGTGATTTAGCTAACCACTGAGTAAGCATTATCGAAGCTCAGTCAGTAAAGCAGATTGAGCACCCTTTACTTATCCCTGGAAGACTGCCTGAGGTCCTTAATAAGCAGACGGAACCTGATCATATCTTTACCTGCAAAGGACTGTCCCCAAGAGCACTGCCTCATAGCAATGACAGATCAACTGAAATAAACAGACTGAGTTAATAAGGCAATGCTGAATGGAGCAAAGGACAGAGCTAGTGCAGGGTCTGACAAATCAAGCACCCCTATTCTGTATTATGAGGCCTAGTACTAGAAATCTCTTAAAACCTTTGAAAACATTTTCAAAAATGCATGCTGATGGACTTGTTACTGCAAATGTTCACTAAACTTACGCTTAGTAAATCCAGAAAGCAGAGGACTGTGCTAATTGATTATATACAGTACACACAAGACATTAGGTAACTTATCTGAAACTATTAAAAAACATGTAGCAAAATAAGTGAAAAAATGTGGAAAAAGGGGTGTCCAATCTTAGTTCTAGAGGGCTCATGTGTCTGTGGATTTTCCTTCTAACTCTGCTCTTAATGAGCTAAATGAGTCATTTCTGGTCTTTACTGGAGCAATATAACAGCGTCTTCCAGCTCTTCATGTGTCCCAAATCTTGAAAACAGACAGCTAAGACAGACTCCAAGACCAAGACTGGAAAGCCCTGATTAAAAACATCTTAAAAAAACATTTAGGATCACAACATACTGTAGGTTGTTTTTCAAGGAGCCCAGATTATATGTAGTATAGACTGCTACAATCCTACTTCCTGAACAAAACTATTTAGTGTTATATTATTCTTCAATTCATTATGAGAGAATATAAGCACTGCCATCTTAAATAAGTTTTTTTTTTTATTATGAAGGACCCCATATTATCCTCCAACACCAAGGCCGGTGCATACTAAAAGCTACTGCTGACATTAATTCCAGTAAATGAATGCATTTTACATGTGCATTTCTTGAGGCTGATCTTTTCAGTGGGCAAAATCAATCTTAAGGAATATTATCCAGATGGATTAAGCATGTCACATGACCTAATGTAGATCAGCATAAGTCATCTATTCTGAAAGCTTTCTACAGCTTTAGCAATTAATATGTGTAACATACAGTATAAATTCCACTCTACACATCCAAAGCACAAAAAAACATAACTAATATGGGAGAAAAATGGAAAAGTCATGAGGACATACTGTAAGCATTCAAACCTTTTGGTGTGGGAAACCTAAATTAATTTAGGTGAGTAAATTATCTTAAGGAGCCATACAATCAGTGCTTCACATGATCACAGAATAAATACACCTATTTATGTAAGGTCCCTCAGTAAGGTAGTGATTCAACCATGAACCACCATGAACCATGAACCACTGAGCTTTAAAAACAACTCAGAGATAAGGATGTTTATCAAGGCTCAAAAGTGTACAAAACACTTTAAAGACCCTTAAAAATCTTCTTGAGCAAGTTAAAAAGTGATTAGTGTCCAGGCAAATGGGAAACTGGTGAGGGAGGCCACTTATATATATATACTGTATAATACAAATATTATATGAAGCGGTGGTCATTATAATGTAGGTCTCCAGCAAGCATAGTTATTCATTCCGGACATCCGTACAATTAGCAATGCCCTGTAAAGCAAACATGTCTTAGCTTTTGATTTAGATTAAACACCAGATGGCTTCTGGTAAATATAGCTTTGCTGTAATTTTTCATGTATTAGACTTGCTGTACAATGCAGGACTGATCTGGAATTGCTGAAGTGATCATATCTAATGTGTAACTGCAGGATATCCAAGGCCTTGTTCATTAGTAACAGAAGACAACACTTTAGAGAAACTGCCGTTGAGGCTTGATTTATGAGGTTTTATTGATTTAAAAGAAATATTTTATGTTCTCAGTTAAGCAATGAAGAGACTATACATATTGTTCAACCTCAGTAACCTTGTACAAAAGCTCCAGATGCCAAGCTGGTGAGAATTTGTTTTAACTAGAGTGATACATCTGTCATTGTTCTGTTTGGCCAAATACCAATGACTCTGATTAATTAAAGCCAAGTCATATTACTGTAAGAAAACACATCTATTTTTATTTTAAAATCATCAGATTCATGACTCAACATTTTCACTACATCCTATGGCTTGAAATTGAGGTACAATGTATCTTTCAAGTAAAGAAAGCAAGACCTTATTAAGCATTATTTCAGACAGCACATCTATGTTTTGTGTTATTTACTGCACCAAGAAATGTACAGTACCTACAAAAATGGACGGAAACTGTTTTTTAAGCTAAGCAATCGCACATTATTTCATCTTCTGAAGTATTACTGTACATTTCTAAAGCATTCACATTTAGAGTTATTTCTTAGAGGCAGGCAATTGCTGGATGTATTATTACAAAAATAATACATTTTTTGTAAATACTAATTGAAAAGTGATAAAGGGTTCTCATCACTGACCAATTAATGTGCCTGCTGGCTGACACCGAAATGACACCAGCAGACATGAGAAGCAATCAAACGCAGGTATTAAAAACAGAAAATCCCTCTGGAAGCAGGTAGAAATGTCATTACTCAGTTAAAAAGGGACTTTGATCTTTGACTTTTAGATCGCTTTCCTGGTAACAACTTTTATTGATTTCCTGCACGCAATTTCCTACACTCTGACTCAATCTGTTCACACAGAGAAAACTTGTGCTCAAGTTTTAATGAGCAACAGCAACAACACAGGTTAGCAGTTGCAACTGACAAGTACATTGTGAATGTTTTTTATTCCCTACCTGCGAGACCTGCAGATGTGAAATTGTTTTTATCCCTCAACTTACTCAAGAACAGCATTTCTCCAAAACCCATCGTAAAGCAATGTTGTTGCTGGGCTAGCTGAACACCAGTTGTGCAGTACCTGAAGTTTTTACCAGCATCACACATCCTTGATATACTGTACTGTACTGTATGCCAAAGGGAGGGGATTGTGGCGGACCATGTTTTCAAATCGGATTTTTGCCAGTGACTCTTCCGGGGAAAATGCCAACCCAGAGCAGAAGATGAGCCCGTACAACACGGAGATGGTGGATGTGATGTGTGTCCACAGTGAGGTATTCCCTGAGGTAGTACAGAATCGACTGAGTGACCACTTTGGAACCACTATAGACAAGCGGACTGCCTGACAGCACATCCTACAGGATATGTGCCAGAGTCAATATCTGTCTTCCAGCATCTGTTTTTCTTTACATCAACCCAGCGGTGTGGTAGTGAGTGGGACTGAATAGCAATTGTCAGCTCTACACTGCAATTAAGACAGGAGCTGAGCCTTGAAGAAAAGGCATCCAAAGAACATCCTACAGTAACTCAAGAAAAAAGTGTGATGGCATTTATGTAACTCACAAGTGAGATTATTTGTACCCTGAAAAGTGTTACTTGAAGTGAACACACAGTACCACAATATGACGTTTCCATAACCTCTACCCAACTAATAGCAAATTGGTGTAAGGCCTCTTGAGTTTCATATTGGTCATCTCTCCAGGGAAGGAAGATAGACATTTACATCAGCTCAAATACTTTATATTCTAGTGCTACCGATCTAGAGATATTCATCAACATAAACTTCAAAAACAAAGAATAAAGAGACAAAGAACCAAAATAACCAAGAAAACAATAAAGCACTGTGCACCACAGACAGCTGTACTGCTTACTTGCATTTACATTTGAGATTTTTTGTTTGAAAACTGTGCTAAAGATATTCATTCAATTCTTCAAACATTAAAAGAAGACAAAATGTCAGATAAAGCATCCCTGTTCATTTCCAAGTTTGTTTATTGATATATTGAAAGGATTATATGGGATGAACTGTCCTCCCCTGTTTGCATTGATTTCCATTGCAATAGATGTTGAGAACTCTCTAAGCAACCAAAGGAACTAATTTGTGTTCCATGAGCTACAGGATAAGACTGGAATCCTGGGAGATGCCAAAGCTTTAAAAACATCTTGTCATTCACATGGGTCTCTGGAGAACATTGGGCATTAGTGTGGGTTGCTACTTCAATAAATACAGAGAATATTCTTCAGTGCAAATCATTGAGAAAGGCTCTGGGAGTAAACCTGTCTCTAAATTGTCTTCGAAGTTTGGCCTCTTCTATGGCTAGTAAACACAGACATTTTCCTTTTTTGTAACCACCATAAATAAAAACAAGACACCACTTTAATAACCTACGTTATTCTTAAAGTAAAAAAACTTTATATCAGATAAGAATTTCTTTAACCAAAGTGCAGGTAAAAACATGTTCATCAATAAATATATATTTACCCCATACACCATCTCAAAGAACTTCACAAAAAAAAGAGCTCCTTAGCCTGTCAAAGAAATCACAACAAAGCACACAACAGCTGGTTACCCTCTCAAAAGAATTCCATGCAATCTCATTACGGTTGGTCAACCTCTAAAAGAGGTCCCAAGGAATTGTGCTGCAGTTGGTCATCCTTGCAAAGAAATCCCAAGGAACTGCACTGTGGCCAACCTCTCAAAGAACCTTACAAAGAAACACTCTACAGCTGGTAGACTTTCAAAGAAATTGTGAAGAATCATGATATAATGGTAAAAGAACAATAGAAGTGTAATGGGAGAAGATAAGTTATCCTCAGTTTTCAAATTACATGAAGGTGAGAAACCATAAAGTATTACTTGTCAGTTTTTTTAAAAAAAGAGGTAATGTTGGTGGATGGGTACAAACATGGGTCCTTTCACACTCTACAGGAAGAAATGTACTATTCTTACTTTCTTACTCTGATCATTTTTCACAGCGTGCTGCTTATGTAGCATGAATCCCATGGTTTTCCACATTAAAACAGAGACTTCTCCAGGCATGAAGGGTTTTGCCCATACCTGTAAGGCTGCTGTTGACAGGCTGGATACTATAAAACCATAGTGCAAAGCAGAGGAAAGACTGTGTCGCTTATTTGGCAGAGAGAGGCAGAACACATGCATATTAATCTTCCGAATCCCCCGTTCCGTTATGAAGGCGTGCGCCACATGAAGCAGCTGTGTCCACAATCAGAAAAACCGCCCAGCCATCGTGGGGTGGGACTGTGACGGATCGGCTGTCAGTGTGGCGTCAGACACGCGGCCTAGTCTAGACCTCTCGTCTTCTCCTGCAGATCAACTTCATTTTCGTTTTTTTTCTTTTTTAAAGAGGGCAAGTAATCAGTCACCAGATCACTGGGATGCAGGAACTGCAGCTGTGATGACCTCCAAAACACAACGTACTGTAAGAGGTGACAATGAAAACCCTAGAACTTGAAACATGGAAACCTGGAACAAAAAAAAATGTTTTCTCTTTCTTTCTGATATCCCAGCAAAAATGCACAGTAGGTAGAAGTATGCTACTTTCCCACCACCTGATTGGAATTAAATGAGAGAACATGGAAGCTGGTTGGCATGGTTGCACAGTGATTGATTGCTGCCTTGCAGCACTGGGGCCCTGGGTTCAATTCCAGGCCAGGGGTGCTTTCTGCATGGAGTTTGTATGATCTCCTCATGTTCGTGTGGGTTTTTCTGGATGGTCTGGTTTCCTTCCACAGTACAAAGACATACGGGTAGGATAATTGGCTTCTGGGAAAATTGATGTTTGCCCTGCAATGGACAGTCATCCCATCCAGGGTGTACCCCACCTTGTGCCCGGATAAGATCCAGCTCCCCCATGACCCTGAATTGGATGAAGTGTTCAGAAAATGGATGCAGGAACTGATGTTCAACCTGCCAAACTTCCACAGTGAAAACAGACAATGGGTGAGACTGGTACAGCTACAATGAAGCTCAGTACTTGGTTCCCAGGAGCCCATGGACCCATCCACAAAAACAGCAAGTATACACACAGAAAGGGGCAAAGAAGGAAAGTGCAAATGTTATGTGAAGCTGTTTAGTCCTCAGATTCCACATTTGCATTTAAATAGAATATTCAGCAGCTCAAAGAAGTCAATCTACAACAGATTGTGACATTCATTTCATCCTCCCATCCTGAAATTGTTCTGAGGAAAACATTTAGCAATGTGATACTGCCTTTCATTTCTAAAAAAAATGAACTGTTTTGGAGGGAAACAAATAAATAGTTAAACTGTGGCTCTATACTAGTTAAAGACATTTAAATGAATTCTTAATTCTGATGTAGGCAACCATAGCCTTTTCTCTATACAGTGTATGTCTCAGAGAAAAAATAGCAGAGTATATTTGAAAATAAAAGATAAAGAGCACACTGAAACCATCCGATATTCCTTATGGTGCACAGAATAGAGGAAAACCAACTTTCAATTGACTCCCTGCCTACACGCAGCCTACACATTGTGTGTGTGGGTGTCATATCAAATATTTGTTTCTTTTAATAGAACACTTTTATTTCACCAAAGCACAACATAATCTACTTAGGCACTCTGCTAGGGCTGGCCGGGAAAGAGGACATGTCTATTATCCCGGCCTCTCAGAAATGGCTTCTTGACTTCAGAACAATCTTCCTGCTGCTCTCCTCCTGTTAGCCAACATGGTCAGGGCTGGCAGAGAGTGCCCATGAGGTCTGTCTAATCAGTGACCATTCACAGAACTAGAGCTTCATTTAGAGCTTGTCTCTCGCAAACCATACCTTGCTCAAGAAATGACAACCTCTTTCAACAACCATAGAAAAGAACACTTCACAAATGCAAGGCTATTCAGTAATATTGCAGTTTAATTTACATTGCATATTTTTTTGAAGTTTAACATCTTAGGATTTCTGGAATGTCCTTCTTTGTGGCATAAAAATATAATTTCATAGGCCAAATTGTGAGAAGAAGAGGACTGCTGCAAAAATAATTAAATATGTAAATAAGCAAACCAAGAGCCTTTTATGACAACATGGTTAAATTGTCTGAATGCTTTAAACCAGGTTCCCAATCCTGTTCAAGGACAACATACAGTATTCTACTGGTTTCATTCCACAACTCCCTTAACTGACTTAATAATTCAAACTGTTTCAGCTTTTAAATATTTTGAAGGTCACCTTTTAATAATTGCAATCCATAAGTAAAATAAAAAATCCCCACCTTTGGAGCTGAAACTTTTGAGAATGTGCCAATGTTCAGGTCAAGCAACGTGCTAGTTCAGCTGAGGCTGCAATTACGTAATTGAGCTCAGCTGGAATGAAAACCAGCAGCTGTGTGTGGTCCTCCAGGACCAGGACTGGGAACTGAACATGCAGGTAGTTAGCCTTGGATAAACACCTCTCACAATTACTAATGGGCTGGCATTGCAAAGCCTGTGGTCTAATTGCACACCATTCCATTTCGATACACCTATTGGTCTGTATGGTGTCCATGCAAAACAAACATCTCTGCACACTGAAGGCTATCTGGTGGTTCTAATTACTACTTGACTTTCTCTTAATGGTACAGATACATTTGGGCTGGGTTTTCTTTCTGTTATATTTTAATTTGGCTAAGGGCACAATATACTGCAGTGGAGAAAAGCTTCTTAAGGGTATTAAAAAGAAGGGAATACTGAGGCGGAGGTTTCATATTAATTCACTGTCATATGAAGCACTGACTAAACTCCAGAAGCAGGAGGAATTCATTGTTGACCTTCCTACAGGGCATGAAATAGATACATCGTTTGACAGTGAACTTTTAGAAAGCATTATAGAGGTTCCTGTAGGAGAAAGGACTCTTCCATTTTGACCTTCATACACGTGTCACAGGACCCTACCCTTTACTTTAAAGCCAGACAGCGCTGCATTCAAATGTACCTGCTCTGATATGTTACAAGGTTCATGAGAAGCAAAATCTTGCACCCACTGTCTTAACAGACAGTGCTCATATTTACTGCTTATCATCCTTCACTTTTTGGACCTATGTTATGAAATACCAGCCTGTGGAGGATATATTTAATGGCTACAGTCTGAGTAACCAGGCAGTAAATCACAGAAGTGCCGGGCCTCAGAGAGCTAATGAGCAGATTCCTTTAATTGCCACTGTCTTTTAATTGGCTCCTAGGGTGAAGCTATCGAATGCAGTAGGCAATTAATTCCCATTTTCAACAGGAGGGCTGCAACTTGGCTCTCTCCCTAATGCCTCAGTAGCCCTCACTCTGGGCCATGTGTTAGTTATTAACTCCATTAAAATGAAAAGGCTCCAGCCATTTAATTTCATCTGATGCCTCTTCTTCACTCTTGATTGTTTGCAGACCTCACAGTGGGATACTTCTACAAACAACACTGCACAGCTACAGTAGCAAAATTTGAAAAGTCATTTTGAGACGTGTCCTAATTTAACATGACTGTACCTATGCTTGATGAATGAGTATCTGTTTCTGTTTTCTTAAAACGCAATGCAGAGCCCACAAATTGAACTACAGTATTAGGCAAGGAATCTTCACTTTGCAATCACGTTTTTCAGAAGATCCAAATGCTTTTTTTTGTCAGCTGCCTTTATTTCAAGTGTAGAAAATGTTTAAACTTTCTGTATTAAGTCTCACGGATTTACCAAATTTGAATACATTAATTTAAGTTTTCACAAGTCTATTGGCAAAGATAACCTACTAGAAAAAGCAACCAAGCATCGATGGAGTAAAGGTCATCCCACTGCTACATCTGAAAATCCTGAGTACCACAGTTTTGGCCACAGCTACCCAGTTTAGATGGAAATGAAAGTAAAGATCCCTTATAATCTAATCAGCAG
The DNA here is from genome assembly GCF_055471065.1 of Atractosteus spatula. NCBI lineage: Eukaryota > Metazoa > Chordata > Actinopteri > Semionotiformes > Lepisosteidae > Atractosteus > Atractosteus spatula. The sequence goes on along the minus strand of NC_142732.1, from coordinate 3,288,477 downwards.
CTGTGTTCTTCTTATTCCATCGGGAAGCAATCCACACTTCCCAATTTGGCACTAATGTCAACTCAATTATTCTGTTTACGAGAGTTTTGACCCGACGCAAACACTGTACCCTGCGATCTCAACAGGCTGGCAAGTTAAGGACTCTCTGCTCTCACAATGTCATATATTGAACACGGACAGTGATGCATGCAAGATATTCTTAAAAAGATCTGCTGCTACATTCTGAAAACAAATGTTGTCAGGCAGAATGTAGAAAGCTGACTCCAATTCCCTCTTCATCTAAAACCTCTGCAGTGTACTAAGGCTGGAGCAAAGATGCTTCTTAATTCCAGAGACCATGTTGCGGGAACACAGTCTGTCAGAAACACACTAAGTGAAAAATGTGACACCCGGAGATGAGGAACCTTCAAATAGTTTTTGCCTCTGCCATTTCCTCCAGATTCATAGTAGATTTATTAGCAGGAAGATGTATGACTTCTTACAGTTCTGACACCTGAAAAAGAGCCTTAAAAGCTGTCTGTCAATATACCATGTTTTATAAGACAGTCTAATACACAAAATCAGAAATTACTAGGGACACCAAGAAATAGGTCAAGGATATTGCACACAGACAAATCTCTTTACTTTTGGCTTCTCGAAGTTCGATCAGATTTTCACTAATAATATGATGTGTCGCAGGACAGACTAATACAGTAGTAATGCAACTACAATACTAACTTTTAAACAGTGAGGTTTTAACCTTAAGAAACAACCTTAATGGATTGAAACACAGTTACTCATAATTATTTTATTATTATTAAATGAGAGATTACTGATTTCTCATTTCTCAGTTCCAGCAAATTCTCTGCCTTGCAATATTTAAAACTAATTGACTAATTAGGGAAAAGGGTAATGGGTAGATCGTATTTCTCTATGAAAAAGTCAAATAAAAAATTTGAAATATAGTATATGATGAAATAAAAATATTTTCTATAATTGTATTTTTTAATTATTTATACTTTATTAAGTATCTCCCTTTTTTCTTTTGGGTAAGGACCACTATAAGGGATGAGTTGCATTAAATGTGGTTCTCACAGACTGCAGTTTTCGAATTTTTCTATATAACATCTCAGTAGTAGTAATTGATCTAATTATTTAGTCAACTGAAAAATTTTCATCTGTCTCAGAAAGGTGAAAGTTTCAAGTTATGATGGTTAAAATCTACAAAATCTAACCTTTGAGGGCAATTCTGTGAAAGATCCCTTTTGAATAAAACATTCCAGCAACCCATCATCAATTAATGCCTGTATTTGACCCCAGTTTGGCTTTACATCCTTAAAGTTTTACATGGATCCTATCTAGACCATGCAAATGTTATTTTCTAGCTAAACCATTTCCTACAGAGCTAATGTGATCAAATCCGCACTGATCGCAGGTCTTTGGGATTATTACTGACATTGGCTGCCTGACGTTGCAGAGCAGTGGAGGACAAGGCCAGCTGAAGAAGGAAACCAGAGCTCACCCTTGTTCTTCCATCATCTCCTGCAGCTCCATGCATTTCAGCTCCACCCTCCTCTTGCGCTCGTGGTCGAGGATCTCGCGGTGAGCCTTCTTCGCCAGCACCGGCTCCGCTTTGCGGGCCTCCTCCTCCGGTTTGGGCCAGGAGGCGGACGCGCCGGGCTGGGAGAACCCATTGGCACTCTCCTGAGGAGAGGGCACCTTCGCCCCATCGTACATGGCCTCTTCCCGGGTCCCAGCACTCTGCGAAACAAAAGCGCGCGGCGTCAGCAACACGGCGGGCTGAATCGGGGAGCCTCCTGCAGTGCTTAGGGGGTGTCGCACTCTGGAAGAGGAACTTAATGTGTCCCCTTCTTCACGATTATCAAGGCAACATGGCTTTCAGGTTTAAATGTAGAGCACTGGCAACGTGTCAAGATACTGTGATCTTCCCCTGTACCTACTTTAAATACACAGCTATACAGGGGCAGAAGATACCATTCATCCATTTTTTTAACTGCTTCAACCAATTCAGGGTCGCAGGGGAGCCAGAGCCTATCCCAGCAAGCAAAAGGCACAAGGTATGATACCTGAATAGGATGTAAATACTTAGAATAATCACTGTGAAATCAGTCAGCAGATTTTTGCTAGTGGGTGGAGAGTATAGCTGGGAGTATCATGCAGGGCATAACAAAAGGCTGTACAGAAGTCTTAATATTATTTATTATGCACAATAAATAACAGAGATAAAAGATGCTGATATTTATACTTGGCATGTATGTATGTATATAAAACACACTCTCTGTTTACTTTTTTATAGCTCAAATGTAAATTACTGACAGTAAGGTGTAATCCAAGGGTTGGAACTAGCATTGTAAAAAGTCTTGTGTATAAAGCCTTTTATGATAATCCTAGCAGTACTTTAACACATTACTAGTGTACAGCTCTGCTACGGAACGAATCTGTGTTTTCAGGAGAGGAATGCTGTAAGGACACACAAAACAGTGTAACCACTTGTATATAAATTTCCCTCCACACATTATCGGAAGGTTGCTTCTTCTTGGGGTGTAGTCATGCAACAAAGAGTCCATCCCTGACACACACTAACGTACAGTATACACACAAGTATAATTGAGGGACACCAATTAACTTAGCTGCTCATCTTTGGAAGTTGGGAGTAAGGAGCAGCTGGAGAAATGGGGTGAACCTGCAAACTCTACAAAGAAGGATCATCATTCTGGAATTGAACCCAGGACCTAAGAGCGATGATAAGAGATGCCTCCATATAAATGTTTCACATCTATTAAATAAATTACTGGCCAGCCTTTTCCTGTTGTTGTATATAAATGGATGGAAGTACTATTAACTCATATGTTCACTTTCATGGGGTTATTTTACACTTTCACAGGTTAAATCAAAGGAACATTTTGTAATTTTCCTCCTAGATACAGCCTTATATAAAACAGTTTATGTATAATTGCTCATTGGTCATAAGAATTCTTTAATAGCTAAATGTTGGTCTTCTGGTTCACCCTGCTGGTACAGGATTCGCTGGTGTTCAAACAACAGGAGAGCTGGAGAGAGGTAAGATGGAGACTTGGCAGGACTCCTGGTCATTTGGAGTTTAATGATACATAAACATGGATGTAGCAGGCCAGCAGTAATTTGGCTGGTAGTTTCAGATGACCTGCCAGTAGAGATCACTCAGGCCTCTATTACATGTAAATAGGCCCACATGTGGGGAATTTGTTGATTAATTAGATAACTGGTGAAGAGCTGACTGTCACATTGTCAGTGCTTTTCTTGTCATTGTTGGTTTGATTGTGTACTTAGGCCTCATGAATCACTTGAGGCAGTGACCATCAAACAGGCCTGCCATGATGCTGAATTAAATAGTAACTTTCAGTGATCTGGTGATTTCTGAGAAGAGTGGGAAAGGCATAAACATGGTATAAAACAACAGTAGAAAATGTAACTTTGCATTGATGAGCTCAGATTAATGGAACAGAAACAGGCAGAACCGAAGGCAAGTGTCGGACACTGGAAAGATTTCTACCCAAGAGAAACCGAGGCTAATGAGATCATCATTCAGGGAAATGTATGACCCTAAACTGATGACGTTATGCCGAAATAAGGAAAATTTAGTTTCAGCTCATTTATCGACTGGTTCACAAACCAGATGGGGTTTAATCTCAGTATGGATTACTCATTGCAGTGTTAGGATGTATTACATGTACAAAACATCTGGATATTACAGAATATATTGAAATGGAGTTATTTGAATTATTAAAAAGTAATCAGTTGTCTGCATGTTATCAATTAGAAATGTCAGCGTTTTAAACTTCAGAACTACAGAGCTCCCTCAGGTTGCATCTATTAGGTTTCCCTATGTTATCGGTGAACAAGTTTGGTATCCCAAATAAATTAAAAGTTTTCAAAGCAAAACGGAGGAATGACAAACAGTATTCCCCACTCACCCCCAGTTTCAGAATGGAAAAAGAAACTTGCCTGAAAAAAGGTGGTGGAAAATAAAAACATCACCAATTTAATTATGCAGATTTGACAAGCTTTGGGTATTTCCTTTTGTTCTTAAGGGGATAAGAAGCTTTCTGCTACACATGCAAAATAAGTGAATCGTTTAATTATCCCTCTAATGAAGTCATCACATGAAGAAAATGACTTGTCAGATTACAGATAAGGCACCAGTGTAAGTAGTTAATTGCTATATTTTCATCCTGCAGGGACAGAAGGTTATCTGAAGCTATTAGACAAGAGAGTAAACCTTTACTATTTCATCAGTTTAAGACACCAAAGCACATTATAAAGGCATAATGACCTGTTCAGATCCCAATCAAGCCATATTCATTCTGTTTCAGGAGACGGGCCAACACACATTAAGGGCTGCCACTAGTAGCTGTCACAAAGGTGATGCAGTGAAGATTCCAATGAAGAAAATCTACAGTAATTCTCTGCTTCATTCATTAAAAAACTCATCGGAGAATTCAGTCAGGTTGATGGAAAAAAATACATCCCTACACTGTATGTTCATATTACTTTGTTTAAATACGTAAACACAAACATGGCAACTACTTTTCCTGACTTCTGCTCATCTAATAGATTAATAATTGCAGACATTGTGAAAAAACAAAAAATATCTCCACTATCTACAGACAGTTTAATTATGTTTTAATCTACTTCTAACACACTTCATTCAGAATCCCCACTAAAGTGATTGCTGAGCATTCTTCAGGGTATAGCCTATTTAACAGTAATCTTTTACTAAGTCATTTACGGCAAAGGGTTTTTGCATATTACGATTCTAATTTTTTGCATGTTTTGTTTAGCGCCGTTTTGCTACAGAGCTCCTGAATAATTAATACCTTTTTCTAAAGCTTGTGCACTTGGCTTTAATGCTCTGGGTAACTGTGGAGGAAAGGTCCAGCAGGATGGTGGGGATGAGACAGCAGGGAGCCTGGACAGGATGGGACCAGGCAATGGAAAGGAAGATCACCTGGGTTGAGTCATGGAAGGTGGAACCCCCACCGACTCAAGTTCTTGATCAGGAGTACGATCTGCTCCTGAGTAAATCCAACTAGTACGAGTTTCAGGGTGTGAAAAGAGCTCAAAATCAGGAACCCTGGAGAACATCCTGAGCAGTTGCTCTACGGCTGTAGGAGTGGGGTGGGATTGCTGGAACCATAACCAAGTCCTAAAGGCCACTGCAGAAGCAGTTAGCACAAGGGATTCATGAAAGCAAGCAGGTGTGACCCTCCATCCAAGCTACTGTATTCGTAAGAGCTGGAGAACAGCAGAAGCCCCCAACAAAGCCATAGAAACAAACACAAAGTTGCCATCCTACAGAGATGCACACAACCAAAAAAAATCTCTAAAAAAGAGGATGTAATTCACATGCGTACCACAGCACTGGAAAAAAATAATAAAAGCTGTCATCACTTTTAGCAGAAATGGTAGCATTGATGGTTTGAATAGATTTTACAAAGGGAATGTGCCCTTCCAGGAGAGCACCGATTATAGAAGGAATTATTTTAATATAGAATAAGCAGTTACACTACCTCAATATATAGCCCAAATGTTATCGATGGATTCTGAGACATCATAAAATAAAACTGTAGACTTGTCCTCTCCCACAGGAAGCTCTTATTCCCAAGAAAGAGCACTTCTTTATAACTAGTGATGGATGAATGTCCAACTGAAACACGTCGGAGCAATAGACCATGACCTGTTTGGACATATGGCTCCATCTCATCCAATTCCGTTGGAATGATGGAAAAATGCAAAAGAAACAATAGACTCACAACTTTCTTTAAGGTACTGTATAGGGCAGGAAATCATTTCCTAAGGCAGCTAGTTCGCTTTGTTCCACACAAGTCATCAATAACCTTCAATTCACCCAGGAGGTGAATTTATCAAAGCCAGTGACTTGACCTACAGAAGATTCTGTTTTCCACTGTGAAATTCCAGTCTTTTATGTGCATGCGCTGTGTCTATAGAAAGTCTACAGTACATTGCCTCCAAGTATAGAATACATTTTTAATTACTTTTCAGAACATTTATCTTCCTCTTGGAGGTTGTGTGTTACAATGTGCAAATAAAAGGTCAAATAAATTCTAACTGAATGTGTTTTTATTTCATGTGCTGTTTTGGAAAGGGTGTGTAGACTTTCTACAGGCACTGTGCATGCAGTAAATAAAGTGCAAAAACATGCAATGCATTTTAGCTCAAAGCTGTGAATCATTACTAATTGCGCATAACATTAAAATAATGTATTTTTCATTGCAGTCTTTAAATTGGAAAGAGGTAAGAAATGCCTACATTGCCAATGGTGGAAAAAAGCAGCAATTTCTAACACAGAGCTCAGCAGAAAGCTAATATGGTGAGGAGTGCTGTGTCGGCAGTAAGGTCTGTTTTAAGCTAATCCCTGGAGAAAGCCCTTCCTGCAAAGAATCCTGGAGTATCTGACAGAGTAATTGCACTCGATCCGCAGTTTGCTCTGATGGTTTCAGCTCCTCATTGTTTTTGTGCTACAGCAGCAAGCGTTTAGAAAGAACTTTAAACAAAAAAAAAAACATAGGACAGTTACTTCACCAGCAAGACAATAACCTGGGCAAAAGAATGCTGAGTGCTATAGCTGCAGTATTGTGCATCTTAACATCAATTTCAAGCCACTTCTCTAGTGTATTTCTGTTAACAGCATGAATTCTTAACCCAAGCCTGGTCTCCAATGACACATTATCAGAATGCATGGTGATCACTCGGTTTCCTCTGGGTGCTGCAACAGTTTATTTTTCCAGAACCAGTTTCTTGTTGATGCACAACTTCCAAATCCCAGAGTTACAATGCAGCTGTTTTCAAAGGGCTGTCAATGGTATAATTTTAGGTTATAATCTAATAAACTCAGTGAACTGGGAGCAGGTTTGGTTGTTTTTAAGAAGTAGTATTGTGTGTTGCCTTGTACGTGGAAGCACTGTTATGCATAAAACTCAAGACAGTACTTTACAGGGCAGGATTCTCAAACGAGCTCAGATTTATGGTGTATTGCATGTCACCTCATACATGAGTGAAACTGCCTCTTTACAAAATCATGTACCAAAGTACAACCCTTTGTGATGAGCTACTAGAAAACACTGGCTTAATGCTGTGACAAGAATCTAAACTCTCTACCACTGACATTTATGACTCGCTAAGGGAACCACTGACTTCATACACAGCTAAACAAGACAGACATGAGGTATGCTCCCACTGGATTTAGCAACGTGCATAATTCCATTTTTACTTAGGATATTGAAAAAGCCTTTAATAAGATCGTTATGGTCCTCTCTTTTAGGATTCACACTCTTTCCCCAGTGCTCTGTTTTGCAGCACGGAGTGTTCCCTTTCCTTCAGAACCAAGTGCAACAAAGACCTAGCCCAAGAACCACTTCAGAATCTCACTGGCCCATGTGTCAGATAAAATAATCAAACAGGCCAGGACTGGTTTTCCAGACATCAGGCTCTTGGACATAACAGCATTATTGTGCTGCCAAAACAAAAGAAGTAAATCTTCCTTTTTTGGTCCTCTGTGCTTCCTTTGGATCAGTTCGACTCATCTGGAGTCCTGACCAAGGCTAGGCTGTATGTATCAGGCCCTTCCTTTACCACTCATTTAACCCCCATTATAAATAAAATAATAATAATAAACTATTTTATGCAGCGCCTTTAAAAGTGGCTTTTCAAAAGTGTTTTACAGTAAGAAAGAAACTAGCAGGGTCACACAATTACAATAGGAGCTTGGAATACAGTAGGAAAGTAAAGGGGCAGACAGAACCAGTTAAATTAAAGCCCATCAAAGCTGGTTTTGAGTCTTAATTTGAAAGTGCTCGGGGACTGTGACACTCTGATATCCATAGGAATAGAACTCCAGAGCTTTAGGGGGATAGGGTGTTATAGTAATCAATTCAAGAGAAGTGTTGACCAACTTTTTAACAATAGCTAGAGATAACACAAGATGTAGTTTGTTGATAAAAACCAACAAAAGACAAAAACATACACATTGCACATAAATGTAAAATTTGTGTCCAGTCCATAATGACAAAACTGGACTTAAGAAATACTGATTAGGTTGCTGATTGAATTTCAAACTCAGACCTTATGGAACAGCAACTCAGGAAGGCGGCCTCACGATATTTTAACACTGCTGCACGAGTCCACAGGGGTCTTCTGACTTCGACTGTTATACAGTATGACTATGCCTTGGAAACTGCAGAAGGAAATGTATCAACTAAAGAAATATTTTGTTTCTTTTTTTCTCCCAAAATGGTTGCAGACAAAAAAAGTTAAATAGTGCCTGACCTTGTAAACAACAACAGAAAAATACAAGAACCATGCAAGCTATTTTCATTGCTCTTTCACAGCGCCTTGCTGCTCTTGTAAACAGGCTTCACACTGTTTTGTTCAGTTTTCTCAACAGGTTTTACAAGACTCTGAATCACACAGTGTTATCTCCTCTGTCCTCTACCCTCCATCTGGGTACATTTCTGCTTTTTTCGCTCCTTCTGTTTTTCTTCCTTTCCAATTCCCAGGTTTGCATTCACAACATCTGGAGTGGTTATAATTTACAGAATCATCTTTGTACAAGATTCTGAGCATTGGTGGGAGAAGGGGGGGGGGGTCAGGTATTAGACATTTATCCAATTTTCAACTAAAATAAAAAAAACATTTGCATTTTAGTCAGTGCACTTTAAGTGTCTTTAATTCAATCAACTGAATTGAGGTTATTAAGATGTGTATTTCTCTTGCTGTCAAACAGACACACACAAAGGAAACACTCTGCTGTATTTGGCAAAGCAAGTAGAAAAGAGTCAGACAACACCTGCAAAACAATATGCGTTTTCAACAGAGATACCTCACCGGATTCCTGGCATGTTGGGGCAGCTGTATGCCTTTCAATTGCTGAATGTTTTTTTTTCATTTTAAAAAAGAGTTTCAAGGTTTTCTGCACAATAAACAGGAGGGAGATAAAAACGGAGATTGCAGTGACAGATGAAAGGCATTCAGCCTCATCAAAACAATCCTCATGCGTCTAAAAGCCGATCCCCAAAACATCAAACTATTAACTAAGAGATAATCCGGTTATTTGTTTTATTTCATTGCACTTTCATTATTTTTCTCTGCTGTTTATGTTGCTTTTAAACTAGAAAAATGTATTTGAATTAGGATACAAATACATGTAGTTGTGCTGTTTTGCATTGTTTTCCTGTTAGTAGCAGTTTCAGTACTCTCAGAAACAGAAAAGTTAAAATCGGTATGGCTCAAAGTAAACTCAAAACAGAAGCCTACAGATTTAACACATATGCATCAGCAACTGCTCTAGCATCCCATAGGATACAAGATGTGAACTGGGGAAATTAAAACAGCAATCACACAGAGCGAAAATGGGCATCCTTCACAGTCACCTTTGTAAGAGCTGTACAGATGCATCCTTAACAGCCTGTGAAATGGTTTTCACCCGAGGACACTCCTGTAAATGAAATGCTTCATCTCAAGATCTTGTTCGTTGTACAAAATGCACATGCACAGGAATGACGAACAAACTCAGCGAGTCACCATACCAACTGCAGAAGTGCTCCAACAAAACAAGTATGATATCTGGAACAGAACGGGTTCAGGCAAAAATGGTGCCGCATACTCTCAGTGAGAGAATTTGGTCATACTTTATTTGAATGTTGCTGCATAATGGTTTCATAATCTCTTCAAAGCTGCTCCACAAGATGTTATAATCATGTGCATTATTTTTATGGGGACATGTGCAAATGACGTAACATGTGGATAAGAGGTCATGACGTTTGATTTAGCATTGTTTCTAGTGCTTGATAAGATGCACCATCCCCCCCCCCCCAGGTTCTAATCACATCACGTGTACCCAAAACGTGTTATGAGATTGTACCAAAAGCTAAAATGTAACTACATCTAAACATAAGGAACATGGCATTGTTAACCCCAGGACTAATCAGAGTTAGGCCAGTGCAGGGCAAGTGAGTTTAATGCCTATGCAAAATTTGCAACTTGCATTATTTAATTGTACATATACCTCCATCTGAGAATGTGCCCTTGTTACCTTCACATTTGCCACCTGCTCTGCAATTTGGTGGATGACCACTTCCTGATGTTAAGAGGATATGTGTACATTATTCAACCAATGTAAGAACCGCTCAATGCTTTAGGCAAAATTCTGTTCCAAAGTGACCACAAAGCAGCAAATCCAGTTTTGAGATAATTGCCTCCTTTGTAAACTGCAGCTCACCTATTAGAAGCACTTTTTTCTTTTTACAAAAATCATGAAATGGCTCTTTTTTTGGCTGCATCTGCTACTTTAAAGGACAGGGATGCTGCTGAGAGGCAGAACAATACTACACCGAAACCCTCTAAAGCATGACACACATTTGACTGCATTGCTGCTTCTAGGACAGAACTTGTTTGTGGTTGAAACTCTATCTATGATGTAAAGAAACAGGTGGCTGGTTAAATATTTATGTCTTTCCAATATGAAATATAGTACTATCCCTATTTATAATAACCCTCCAAGTGGGACTGACATAAAAACAGACAATGCATTGCATTGTTGCATTCTAGTAGTGTCTCAGCCCAGACTAAAGACACGTGCACGTTTTAGCGCACATAGAACATTCGTTTGAATAACACCAGGAACAACTGAAATGGCATGCATTTTCAAGCTATAGTAACCGATTCTAAATGATTGTAGGTTCATGGATTTGACCAGTATTGTGCTACAACCATTTCAAGCCAAGTCTCCTGTGTATTTCTGTCAACAATGTTCAGTCTTAACTTGACTCTGGTCTCCAGTGATGCATTACTAATACAACAATCCATAGGTATTGCATACAGTACCAAGTTTCATAGATGCTTCAGTTGCCATGTTATTATGGTTTTAGTAAAAATTCAGGGCCATAAACATATCAGTTGTAATCTAGGAACAACTATATACAGTATGCCTTCTGTTTCCATGGCCCCATTATAGATCTAATGTTTTCTGGAGGTTATAGAATGCTCTTTTTTATTTTCATTACAGAATGCAATTTCTTTTTCACCAGTGAAACGGAGGAAAGCTCAGCTATGATTTAAAATATGCTTCATCATTTCAGAATAAATTTCATTACACGAATTCAAACAGTGTAAGAATAAGTATTGAAGACAAAAGCCTGTGAGTCATTGCAATTGGATTATTGTGAGAAATCTCAGCAGTCTTTCTCTGTTCAGCTATATTTATGGGATTATTAGTAGACTGAATACCTAAGAGACCAGGTGACTGGATCCCTTTTACTCCATAAAATCCAGTTTCAAGGCCATTCTACAGCTCTCTGTAGTTTTAAAATGTTGCTTCAGAATCTAAGAGGGAAGGCCAATATCACAGACTGATGTTTCTCCATGATTCTAAGATCATTGTAATTTAAAATGGTGCCATCAAACACAACTCTCTATTCAACAGCAACAAAAAATAAAGAGATGTTTCATTTGCATTGATGTACTACTGATGAACCATTGATCACTTTTTTAAAACTGGTTTAAAACTGGTTTTAAAACACAGTAAAGACACTGCTTTGATTTTCAGAAAAATGGCCATAATGATAAGAGTAAATAAGGTTGGGTCTGATGCAAGGTTTAGAAGATTGGAACACATACTGTTTCAGCATCTGGGATGTAAGAGAATTGCTGAGATAACTCAGCTTTGCATGTCCTTTAAAAAAGAAATAGAAAAACCACACTTCCCAGACTCCACAAGCATGGAGCTGATGGTCCAGTCTCAGCCAGACTCCCAGGGTCATGATAAACAAACATTTAAGCCATCGCTTACACCCAAATTGATGTGTCTGACAGACCACCTTGCTTGCAAGAGATCTTCCCTGCAATGAAAGGGCAAGAAGGTTCAGGGATGGCTCTGTAGGGCTTATAAGGACAAATCCCATCCTCTAAACCTCAGAACTGGGACAGGGAAGTGTGGAAAGCTCTTCCTTTGTAACATACTGTGGCCAGCTGTCTGTGCATTTACTACAATTCATACAGAATGTTTCTAAGCCTGGTCACCACCTGCTCCTCCATTTCACGAACCATATACTTACAGCAATTTATTTCGGAGGAGGATACTTGCCTTTTCCTTAATGAAATGAAAACATATAACTCAGCAGGGAGAAGCATTAGATCACCCTTAGCTCCTGTCCTCACTGCTGCACCCATTAATGAAATAACTAGACAGGGAACCCCTCTAAGGCATTCTGCAGTGACAAAACTCAGGAACTTGATAACATTTCTTCACAAGAACTACGCACCTGACAGCTGGGGTGTCTGAGAGTCTACACTAACTGCTAAAAGCCAAGCCAGACTCCCTTGCCCCTCTGTCAAAACACAGACACTAGAGACCTACAGTATATATTAAACCTGACTGACGAACTCTTCAGCTTCAGCATTAAATATTTTTTTGGCCAGCAATGAATATTTTAATTGCATTCATCTGATGCTTTATGATCCTTCACTTCAAGTCAGTTTCCTGACAGTTTGCCTTCATGGCTAATTTTAATTAGCAATCTGAGCATGTGCACCTTCCAAAATCACCCTCCACACCCCTCTTGCTTGGAAGCCGAGGAAGATGGGAATGAGTAGTCTCTGCTGTTGATGAAACACTTTTTTTACATTTTTTCTTCCATGTGTGGGAGGTGTTTAAGTAGCCAATACAAAACAGCTTGCTAGTAGACTCAAAGATCTTGTTTATAATTCTTCACTACATTATAATTCTGCTACATTAAGGAAAACCTGTTCCAATTTGCCCAGAATGCTTCCCCATTCCACAGAATGCTTTTTGGTTATTAAAAAAAACAGAGGTTAACTATGGAATGGGACATGTTTCTTAACCTTGGCCTAGGGTCCAGTTTCCGAGATTGAAAGATACATTTCTGACAAATACATACAACTGGCATAAATAGTACAGTATAGCTGGAGGAGTGAATGATCTGAAGGTAATTTTTACATGTGTTCAATATATTTTCTATTTTGTTTCTCTCAGTGGAATCTTCGGGAACATTACAGTTACAATGGTTGAAACACATTCATAGTGTTTCTGGCTAACCTGAAATGAGGATGGTAGCAAAGAAAGTTTTCTCAACTTCATGTGAAAAACAAGAAGTGCCTAGAGAGGGCAGGCTGTTGAAGAAGTTATTGTTAACGTGCTACAGAAAGATCCAGAACTCTGCCCCCCCTCTTCTGGTATTCCACATTCTGCAAGTCCTGCCAATCCGTATAACTATGAATTCACCTCAGTATATACAGGAAGCTGTGATGTGCCACTGTTCTGTGTCTTGTTTATAGCAATCATGAGAAATGTGGCACACAGTACAGTATATTCATAAATACTGAATTTGTTCAAACGTTCAACTCAGCAACTGTCACAACTCCTGAACGCTAGAGAGTGTTAAGATCGGAGACACCGGGGGTCTCAAAAAGCCAAAAAATGTAGTCTGTGAAAATAGATGAGGCGTGAAAAACACCTGACAGAAAGAAAGAATGCCACACACAAACACCACAAACAAGCTTTCATCCTTAGAGATAAGCAGCAAAAATTAGTTGACTTGTGCCGACTGAGCTGAACCATGTAAGATGCCAAAAGAAGAAAAAATAAATATATATTTAAACAGCATAAATCTGCATCTTGCAAAAGTATTCACCTGATTATAATGATGTCCCATTTTGTTCTATTACATTTTAAAGCAAATATTATAATATAACCTTGAATGCTCAGGGACAAAGAAAGACAAATATCCGCAAAAAAATAGAAACAAAAATGAAATGTTGATTGCAAAGTATTCACCCCCTTTTCTATAGCAAACTCAAATTACAAAATTACTTACAAGTCACACAATTGCTCAACCCATTACCCATTCATCTACAGTGTATATGTACAGTATATTAGGGATGCCTGGTCAATACTGTATGTGAGGATAACACTCAGTGAGATATCATTGGAATAAGAACTATCTGGTCACATCTGTTTGAATTACTTTTGTGGGCCTCCCAAACTTTGTCCTGGTGATTGGCTCTTTGATTGGTTAATATAGTACCCAATTACAGCACACTTTAGCACCAGGTTACAGTTACAGTACCTTGTTGACTGAGCTAATGAACCTAATGGTTATTAATGCTATTTACTTTTGCACATGCACTAATTCTTATTTATCTATTTCCTTTTCTATTACATGCATCAATTAATCTGAACAACACATAGAATTTGTGGATATATACCCTTCTTTTAGAAAAGCAAGGAGTAGATTTTATTAAACAAGGATTTCATAGTATAAAAGTAGCATCTGCAATAGGGGTTCACAAACATTCAAGTAGCACTGTATAATCATTCAGAGAGAGTAAGGATTTCCTATTCCTAAGTCTCCTGCACACCGCACCTGCACTGCAACGCAACACTCACAGTGATGAGTGAGCCGCAGGTCACATGCTTAGAAATGACTGATAGACACAGCAGAAAAAGCTCCCCATTGTTTCACAGCAAACAGCCTGGAGATAATTCAGGTTCAGTGCAGATCAAAAAACAGATTCCTATCAGTCCCATCTCGCCAATCTGAAACCCCTGTTTCCACTTAAAAGCAAGTAAGAGCTTAGGGTTACGGGATAAAATAAAATCTGAACATTACCATAATTTTGCATAGATGTTTAGTGGGGAGAAAGTTTGTAAAGAAAAACAGTAAAAAAAGAACAAAGATATGAAGGCCAACACAGACTCCCTGGAGACAGAGATAGCAGATGAAAGACGAGGCAGATGCATCACCACTGCACATACTGCTATCGATGCTTAAGAGGTTTAGATTAAAAAAAACAAGGATTTGAAGGATTAGGAGTATGGGAAAGTCTACAGTAAGAGAGGCTTGTGAGACCTACTGCACCTACAGATTGTTATTTACTTCTGGAGCACCACTAACAAATGACAACTGTATTTGGGCATGAATTTTTAAAACCAAGAAAATAAGCCCTAACTTTTTACTGTAGTGCTTTTGATAATTGAGGTAAACATCCCTGTTTATCCACTTCATGTCACCAAGCCCTTGTTTTTTGCAGTATTCAAGCGTATTCAAGGTACACTGAGACTGCACTGCCTGTCTGTAATGTCAGAGCTGGATGCAAGTGCTGGGTTTAGAACGCGGAAACACCTTGCGTTTCCATTGTGTTGTTTAGCTTTTGAGAAACTTCTATTTATCAGTCTTGCACATATAAATGCTTCAGTTCCTCTTGCAAACGCCCCTTGTGACATGCTGGTCAAAATGTGGTCAATAGCACATTTTGTAATTGAGATAAAGACTAAAGAGTTTGATAATGGAAGATTTGGAGGTGGGTTCTGGTGTGAGCCAGTTGTGAAGTAATTGTGAGTCCAGAGCTAGTCCACTGAGAACGGAAGGGCAGGAAAGAGCTTTATTAAATGGGAATGTATACTTATACTATACTTTATACTTTAAGAAGGGTTTTCCTCCAAGTGCTCAGATTTCCTCCCACAGTCTTCTGGGAAAACTGGCCCCGGTGCGGGTGTGTGCATGTCCGTGTTTGTGTTTATCTGCCCTGCGATGAGCTGGCATCCAGTCCAGTCTTGCGCCCATTGTGTTGGGATAGACTCTGGCTCCCCTGCAGCCCTACACTGGAAGAAGCGGTTAGAAAATGGATGGATGGATTTGAGTTCCGCAAAATCCAGTATAAGTGACAGTGTGAATAAGCAGAGAAGGGGTTATAATAAAACACATTCAGGAAGACAAGTGCTTTCAAACTCAAGAATTCAACTGCCATGTGTGCAGCATTCCAGCTCCTGTCCTCCCTAGAGAAAGACATGTTTTAATCCCACAACATAGTGGGAGTATTTGGTTTTACAGTAAGCGTTTGAAAGCCTGTTGACAGATTTGACAAGTAACGGGAATTGAATTCTAATAGCACTGCAGAAGTATTTGCTTATTTTAATTTTAGTGGGCAAAACATGGGCAGCAGTTGTTAGTCTTGCTGCCTCACAGTGCTGGGGCCCTGGGTTCAGTTCTGGACTGGGAGTGCCGGCTGTGTGGAGCTGGTACTGTATGTTCTCCCTGTGTTTGCATGGTAGGTGAACTGGCTTCTGGGAAAACTGATCCTGGTGCGAGTGTGTGCGTATTTCTGTCTGTGTGTGCCCTGCAATGGACTGGCAGGGTGTATCCTGCCTTGTGCCTGTGGCTTGCTGGGATAGGGTCTGGCTCCCCCATGTCCCTGAATGGGATGAAGCAGTTAGAAAACGGATGGCCAAAATATGGATGTATCCTTTCATTTCATTTTCATTGACTTGTATTGTAAGTCACTGTGGATACAGCCGTCTGCTGGTCAAAGCTGGAATGAAACAGAAGGGAAAGTAGCTGATTTTCATGGGCCTTCCTTTGGCACCAGAACTACCCTTCCCTGTCAGTCAACAAGGCAGAGATTTGAACACCAATCCAGATGGGAATGCTGCACAAGATTTGCTTTCTGTACCACAGAATCTAAGACAAAAGGCTAGGAAGTGTGGCCTGGCCATGTGTCATCATTTTAATCATCCTTGCTAAACCTGTCTTTCTTTTGCGTAAAAGCCAAAGAGATTCTCTCCAGATGCAGAATAAGGGACAGTATCTTACAAAAATCAAGCAGGGTTGTTTTCACAGCCCTTAATGTAATTACTTATATGAAATCAAAGATACAAGATATATTTAATTCCATTACACTAATTAGTCTTCATGAAACCAGGAGGTGTATTGCAGTGAGCTCTACAGCTTATTAACATAGCCACAAGGAAGCATCTTCAGGAAATGGCTTGGTTATGAAGGTCAAGGAGTCACACAGACAGACTTTCCAGACTGCTTCTCGAAAACCAAAGCTGTAATTACCTCATTAGATTTTGGAAAAGTGGAGGGGTTCAATCTATGCGCAGATTCTATGCGCAGTACAGTATTGCAATAAAAAAAAATCAATAGGTGGTTGACCATGGCGATCACAGTCTCAGCTTTTTTTAATGACACTACTCACATGTCCTACCTCAGATTAGTCCATAGGAATTCCAACAATCTAAAGATCTGGAAACAAACATAAATAGGCAATGGGATGGATTCCATATGAACAGATTTAGTCAGGAGACTTACAATTAACTTGCTCCTGCTAACTGGATGATGTTTGGCTTCACTCATGGATTTCTACAGATTATCATTAAGTATGCAGGAACATTACTTATATCCTCCCACCTTCTCATCTAAATGAAACAGCACTAAGAGGTACAGTAGCTACAATAAACAAAAATCTATTACATTCCTGCCAGCACTGTAAAGGCAACGACCAAGATGGAAATAAGATTCTGGAATGAACTTTCCCATTTTTTCACATTACCCTGCAAAACATCCAATCACCAGCTGATCAATGCAAAGTGAACCATCAATCACTGCCTTTGAAGGTTTTTTATGGACCATGAGATAAAACTCCTTCAAAGGGAAACATGTTTCAATTTTTAATTATCCTTTCTTCCCCCCTTTCTTTAAGTTACAGAAACCAGATGTCAGTCGGAGGATGATTGCCATGCTTTTGATCAGCTTTGAATCATTTTTTTACATACAGAATTTAAAACCATGGTGACAGAATCAGCATACCTTAACTGCAACGGTGACCATTAGCAACAGGCAGACAGCAGAAAGACTACATTCATGAATTTTTTTCACATTAACCAGTGTGGAACATCAGAAACTGTGACATAGCTGGATCGCGGCAGCTGTGTCAAAATGTTGTGTGCAAACTCAGTAAATGGAGAGCACTGAAGAACCCACATCCAATGATCTAATTGGTCATCAGGTTGTGTTAGAAAGTGGCGCCTTTCTTTCTCAAGCTCTTACCGGTTTCCGATGACTTGCTGGTGGTAGTGCAAGGGTTTGAGAGGCTTAGAGTATGCTTTTTTTGGAAAGTATCAAAAAATGATAAGATAGGAGGATTTTCCCCAGTATGAACTCGGTTTTGCTCTTGAACATACTCCACAAACACAGAAGCCGAGAATGACTTCACCCTGACCTTTCTCCAATGTTTAGCAAAGCTCCTGCTTTTCATGTCACATACTACAGGTTTCCTGAAGTCACATAAAAACTGTCTGTATACTCTGCATGATTCCTCCATCCATTTTCTAACTGCTGCATAGAATTCAGGGTCACAGGGGAGTAAGAGCCAATCCCAATATGCAAAGGGCACAAGGCAGGATGCACCCTGGATGGGACGCTAGGCCATCACAGGGCAGATATCAGACAGACACAAACACACACACACCAGGGCCAGTTTTCCCAAAGCCAGTTTACCTACCAATTTGTCTTTGGGCTGTGGAAGGAAAGTGGAGCACCCAGTGAAAACCCATTATAGAGCATTAAACCTCTCATAGAACTTCAGGTCTGGAGCTGAATCCAGGACCACAACGCTGCAAGCCAGCAATGCTAACCACTGCGCCACCATGCCACCCTTGCATGTAAATAATAGTTTCTTTATAAATATCCACAGCTGGCCCTTAGTCAGAGGAAGGTGCTCTCTTCCTCTGATTAAGGACAGAGACTCCAGTTGTGTCTGAACCTGGAGCTGTGGTTTCTGGACATGGTGTTCAATATAACCAGGATCCTCATGCCAGTGTCCTCTGACACAGGAGCAATGCCATGACAAGGGAGAGCACATTGAGGAGGCAGATACTGATAAGAACCAGACCATTAATAATATATCACTCAAGACCGAGGAGGCTGAGTAAGCTTGTCTCCTTTCTTTCAGAGCTAAACTGGGCAGCAAAAGGCTGGAAAAAACATACTTTCATTCAGGGGAAAGATTTTCTGCATAGTTCAAATTAGCCTTTACTCATTTACCCACAAATAAATGTTTTTTTCTTGTCTTGATTTTGTTATACAATGCTGACAATCAGTCATTGTCATTACTTATTAAAGATACAATTTTCATTCAGAGGCCTGCTGTCTGATTTGTTCAGAAGCCACGCTTAGACGAGATATTGCATCGATTAAAGCATTATACAGTATATGCTTTTAAGCATTGGAAACGAGCAATAGATTGCTTCCTTCCCGGGCCGATATTAATGTCTCCCTTCTCCCAATTTATTACGTCAAGTGCTATGTAAAAATTCATACAAAAACAAGAGGAATGTGGTAATTGGATCCAATTAGCAATCTAAAAAAATGAAGAGCAAGGAAAGGAATGCCACTAACTGCAGTCAGCCAGTGACAGCGCACACTGAGAAAGCTGGCTTGGATTTGCACAGCAGATGGGACGCTGGGTTTCAGGTTAGTGCATTCTGTTCTCTGTCCTGTTTTGAAGCCTTTTCCAGTAATGCTTTTGGACAGAGAAATACATCCTGCTTGCAGACTGTTAAAAAAAAAGAGACATCAATAACATCATCAAGTCATGCTGGCAGGAAGCCAGCCAGTAGGATTCCAGCTAACATTTACAAACCTATATGATGCCAAGCAGATAGTATTTATTCTCCCAGTAGGATTTTTGTGCCTGCTAGCAACCCCTTTGGATACTTAATCATTAATTTAATGAAGGTACATGCTAGCTTTTGTTGGAATTTTTCTCTTAACAAAAAGGATGTCAAATTTCTGTAAAGAGTCAGAATCATTTTAGTTTAAGGCATTACTTAAGCCACTTCCTGTGCTACGAGCAAGATCCAAAACCTTAATCAAGATAATAGTTAATGGCTGGTCATTTTAAAGCATATTGTGAGACCGATTCTTTTGTTAGGTAAAGGTTAAGGATAAGAAAGAGCTTCAGATTAAAAAAAAATAAAAACTGATAAATTCTGCCAAAATCTGAGTTAATCATGACTACAACTAGAAGTTAGTGGAAATGCTCATTTTTACTGACAATATGGAGAAGAAAAATAAAAATGAACATGACATTCTTTGAAAAAAAAAAGATTATTAACTTAATCTTCATCAGATTTCACCTGAAGTATGTGAAGAAAAAGCTTTGGGAATTTTCCTTAATTATAGAAATACGAAATTCAGCCCACTGCAGAATTGTAGAGATCCATGAAATGACAGCAAATCAAAGTGTTTTCCTCTATGGTTTTACTTTGTAGTGCATTTAAAAAAAGAGAGTGACATTCATTTGTGAGATATTCATTAAAGGAGCTCAACAGATGGTATGATTTAAAATCACGTCTGAGGAATTAAAATAATGGAATCAATCTGAGTTCTGTGAGCCAAAGCAGCATGTGAGGTACAGGCATGCCTTTGTAAGGACCAGTTCTTCTTTATCTTGAGAACGTTACTGCAGGGTACCCTTCTTGTGCTCTGTTAGATTAGTTATAAATGCAAACAATCAGGACCACACAAACATCTAGGTTGAGGCTGAATTCTTTGTAATATTTGCTTGAGTAATCCAGTTACTGAATGGGTGAAAGATGAGTTGTTCCAGTTCACACTTAGACATCATCCATCCATTTTCAATACTCACCTAGTCCAATACAGAGCAGAGTTTAACCTGGCAGACAATGGGTACAAAGCAGGGCATGATACACCCTGGGTGATGTGCCAGACCACAGCAGGTACACAAATTCCCACATGCATTGTATATGGGTGACAACTCAGAGATGCCAAACAATCTAGACAGCCTGTCTTTGGACTGTGAGAAGAAAAATGTGCCAAACTGAACGTAAGCCTCAGAGCTATAACACAGCAACACTAACAACCACACCACCTAGCTACATACCGTATACTGTATATGCACAATAGTCCTTAGTAAATATGCAGTCCTTGTTCTTTAATATCTGAAAAAACTGAGAATAACACTGTCACTTTGCAAACTATAGCTATGCAAGGAAAATAAATCAGTGTGGAAAACATTATCACAAGACTTAAATCAAACAAACTAATGCACAGACAATGAACTGAGGAAATATTGTGAAAAGCAAAATTCCAAGAATTCCAATATACTGTATATAAAAATACATATTTTTTGTTTGTATCAGTTATTCAGTGCTTAAACAGTTGGCTACTCATTCGTACATTTCAGCACTGTCTCAGAATAGATGGTGACTGATTAATGATAAACCTCAGCAGTTTACACCATGAATGTGGTAACACAAAGGACAACAATTGCACTACAAAGTAATATTTGAACTATTAAACTGCGTACTGTGACACTCAATGTAAAATGAGATTGCTGCAGCTTCATTTGTAATTTGTCTGAATAATGGAGCTACAGTACAATACTGCAATTGTCAAAATTACTGCAATCATCGCAGAAGAAAATATTTGTAAGCACTAATGCAAGCAGCACAATATTAAATTTGTATTGTAATCTTTAAAATGTTTATTTGCACAGTATGAATTTTTCTCTTGCTAAAATACTTTTTGGATCTTGAATAACCACAGGGAGATAAGCTCTGCTTTATCAGTGATTGATAGGTAATCATTAGAGAGTAACTATTGGACATTAACTGTACAACTTTACATAGATCTTTTCTTCACTTCCAAACTGATGTTATGTTCCTTTTTAACTTCAAAATAAGACAAGACTGAATATTGCGCATAGGGCTCAATTACCTGAACAACATCATACAATTCTGCCCACAAACTAAACAAAAACTTTTAAAATTCCTAATCACTCAGCCTCCTGGGCACTTGCAGACGTGATATGTTAAAAGCCGAGTGGCACAGAGGGGGGCAGGTCAGAGGTCATGAGGTTGTGGGGTTCACAGCTGCGAGATGAGAAGAGAAAAAAGGCTGGCTTTTCCAGATCCTTTTGTCAAGTGGGAATAAATAAAGAAACTGGCAATGCAAAATTAAAACAAATACATTTTGATGCAAAATGTAAAAGGCCTTTTGTTTCTAACTCAATAGGGGTGGGGAAAAAGCAGATTCTCTGTAGCATATTGGCAGTTAAACTGCAGATTGCAAAGTATTTTGTGAAAGAGGTCAATTATTATACAGCAGTCACTGTATGTGCATCAGAAGGTTGATTTGCAACCGTCCAGAGAAGAATCTGAAAGACTGTTTTCCAGGATTTTTTTTACTTTAAAAAGAGGGACTTAAAAACCCAAAGACAAGCACACATGGTTGCAAACAGCGTGACTAGTGAGTGAAACGACTAATCCCATCTTAAATGAGTGATGGAAACAGCTTGGGAATTTCACAGACTTGAAAAACATTATTCAATGAGCAAAGCAACATTGTCCTTGTAATGCATTTCTTTTAATGAGAAAAGACAGTGCTGGCAGAAAAGCATGAATCAAGCCACCTCACCTCCCAGCAAAGAAAGGCATGATAGGTTCAGCTGGAATGCAGTCAATAATGGCCACACATGGATACCGCCGGCTTCAAAGCCTTTCAGCATCACCCCCAGGCAGAGGGCACCTCCACTGCTCCCAGGGGGCCAGGCAGAATTCAATGCTGTCCAGGCTGAGAGGGGGTGGCATCACCTTCTGTAACTGCAGTGGTGTCAAACGGGGGGGGGGGGGGTACAGACCCAGGGACCTCAAATGAGAGGAGAGCCTCTGGACTCTCAGTCCGCTTGGGTGACTTTGTCAGGGCCTTTGAGCACTCTGAATACTTGCATGAGGTCCCTTCTTAGTCTGCCCTGTTCAAAACTAAAACGGTTCGGTTCTCCCAGGCAGTCAGTGTAGGGCATTCCCTTAAATCTCTTAATAGATCAAGTTGCTCTTCTCTGGACTGATTCCAGGGCAGGAATATCTTTTCTATAAAGTGGCAACCCAAATTTCACACACCATTCGAAATGAGGCTTTGCTACAACGAGATTCTATAATCTTAATGTTTAAACTATGTAGCCTAGCATTTGCTTTCCCTTTTTATTCACCTTATTGTCTAAAAAATGTAAATGATGTATCAACAAAAAACACTTAAATCGTTTTCATAAGTAGTCTCTTCTAAGTCCGCCTTTCCCATAATATATTTGAAGTTATTAATTTTGCTACCTGCATATAAAACCCTGTACCTGTCTAAAACAAACACCAGCTGTCAGGTGTTTGCCCTGTCTCAAATTTGATCTATTTTTTTTATTTCATTTTCTGCTTCTACAGTTTGCCAATACTCTTATTTTGGCCTCACTGGTAAACGTGACTAGTTTACTGTCTATATCAGAATCTAGATCACTGATATACAGTAAATGAAGAAAAGCAGTAGTCTTTCTATAGGTCCCTGTGGTACTCCACTACTTACACTACCAAAATTTGAATATGAAACCTCATTTGTGCTCTGAATTCTATTAACCAATTTGTAATTGGAACTCTCGTGTTTCCCCGAATGCCTGCCACCTGTAATTTCAGAATAATATAACTTTTATAAAAAGCTTTTGGAAAAATCTAAATGGCATAGGTCCATAATTACATGGTTCCGTTTTTCAGCCTTCTTATGAATGGACACTGCATCAACAGCTCTCCAGTCCATATTCCTGCCTTTAGTGTCTGTTAGAAGAATTATGTTAATGGCAATTGAATAACATCCCTCATTTCCTTGAGTAGAAGTGGTAAGATAACATCTGGCCCTGAGGAATTTTTCTAGTGAATTTCTTAATATTGAGTGCTTCTAGTACCCCCAAATACTTCTGCGTCTATACTTTTACTGCTAAATACAGGAATGTGTCCCCCAGCTGCTGAAGGCATGTTGTTGACTTCTTCCTTCGTGAGCACCTGAGTGAAATATTTGTTTAATACTTCAGCCATTTCCCTTGAGTTTAAATATTAATTTTAAAAAGCAAATCATCTTGTCTTTCTTCCAGCTAAAGCAACATAATATCAAAGCTGCTCCCCAGCCACATTAATAACAAGAAACAGGGCTGGAAGGTTGTCAGGGATACTGGGAGGAGAAAGTGGGGTCTTGCAGCGAACATCAAGTCTTATTAATATGCTTTACAAGCTTTTTAGGTTTTTCTTTACGGAATCATTTCATCTTTAATTCCATCTTATTACTGTGAAAAATATTCTCAGTTAAAGCTATAAACAGCATACCTGCTGCATTTACAATCTACTGTATATCTATAGTATACACATGCTATGTAGACTACCAGACTATACAGAACCATACTGAATAACTACAAAGTTATATCATGGATTAAATAGCAGTAAAATAAATGCTTATAAAGTTACATGTATGGACACATGAGCATGCCAATCTATTTTATAATTAAAGGGCACTGCTAGACATAGGATTGGTTCACGGTTTAGGTTTTAGGGTCCAGACTAGGAGTTGAACAATTCATTTAATACACGTACCTAATTATTAAAACCCATCTAAATTTAAATAATGAAATCCTCATAGATATGGATGCCAGAGAAAGAGGGAACATGCATAACCAATTACAGCTGCAGCTTTCTACTCTCCGACAGCTGCCAAAATAGTGTGTTATATACAAGGTACCTCCCAGACACTCTCCGACACTAATAATAATAATACAAAGATCTTTGATAGTGCTGCTCAACAGAAGCTCCTCTTGACACACTTCACACACTGAAGTTTTTCATCTAGAACCAGTTTGTCAACTTGGCTTGAAAATGCTTTTTGAGGAAAAAAAACCAAACTGAAACATCTTGGAAAAAATGAATTTGTTATGGCTCACCCTGTTAGACAGCCACAGACCTCCTGGAAGGACTGCGGTACGAGTGAGAGACCAGGAGCAGAGCCGCATCTCCCTCCTGGTTATAAACCTCTTTCACTCTTTGACTCCTGCACAGGCCACTGCCACACACCCTCTTGTGAGCTGGGTTAAAGATACAATGCAGTTTCCTAAATTGGAGAAAATTCAATTCGCCAAAAGACAAATACTGTATGTTTTCTGTAGTGTTGTGATTGAATGAAGAGCTCATTTCAGTTACAGAAGAATATTAATTATAGCCTGTTTAGACATTTTTGCTTCTCAAATTGTGAAAGGCTCAGATTTCATTAATAGTCACTCCCAAAGTTCTTAGCGAATGCATGTTCTTAAAAGACACCATAACCCTCAACAGGGTTCCTTGCAAGACTGATAACATTTTTCATCATTCTTTTCCAAGCAGGTTGCTCTTTGACCCAGCTTTAATGTGGAAACCAGCTTCAGTCCTGTTCACTCATTTATCTCTCAGTTGAAAAAGGTACATTTATAGATGCTCTGGCTTTGACCTGAAGGAAAACTCATTTGACAGGTTAGAGCTGACAGGAAGGTTTACCATCGTTCATTTGCTCATCTTACACTTGATTTCATTTTACTCCAGCAAAAATAACAAATAAAAAATGTTTTTTCATTGTCCTTTATTTCTGACCATGGATGGTAAATGTGAAGTCTTATGTCTTCACAAGAAGCAAGGAATGACTGCTTGCTAATGATCAAATATTTATATAATTATCTCATTTTGCTGCTGAAGGGGAGAAAGTGCTGGAAATGGAACAGAAATCTAATCTGGACTGTGCTCTCCCTTCTCTTGAAAGGAAGGGGTGGTTTATCATCTCAGTGAAGGTGGAAAGAAATTAAAGTATAATTTTAGATATAACTGGTCATGGCACATAATTCTTCAGCTTAATTAAAATCCTTTAAAAACAACTTTGGAATGGCCACAAAAATCTTTATTTGCGTGTAATTGAACAGAAAGTTTGCTTAAAGAACATGTTCCCAAGGCATAATCAAGCCCAACGATCTTAACGCTACAAAGCAGCAATATACTCTGTTCTTTATCAATCAGCTGTCACAAAGTTCTAATGCATGACAGCTAGTCAAAGTCATCTCATTAACAGGAATGGGGAAGAGATCTGCAGACCAAGTACACACTGGTCATGTGGGGAGACAAGGAGTCGTGAGCCAAGGTAAGCATTTGAGCTTCACACTAATTAAAGTAATTAAGGAGAAGAGGCTGAGTTCTCTCTCACCTGAGGTGTTCGAGTTACTGCCGTGCAATAAGCACTGGCTCTAAGACAAAGCAGAGTGAGAAATATTCCATCTAGGAGAGACATACTTTATTTAGCAACATTAGAGAGCCATCTTGATTTAACTCAGATCTGAGGGTTACATCATTCCTTGCAGATGGAGATGGTTGGAAGGGAAAAACTGAGCCCTTCAACTCATTCTGTAGGTGTCACTGCAGAAGGAGAAAGAACTCCAAACAACAAAGAAATTCTTTATTTTGTTTCACCACAATCTAATAAACACTTCTCTTTTATCCTCTTCCTTAATATCCCCAAGAATGCTGCTGCAGTTCAACCTCACATTGGCAGCAAAACCTTTTATTGTACTACAAAACACTAGAAAATGGGGAAAAAAAGGCAGCAAGGCTATGTCACATTCTATCACGTCTGGAAAATGGCCACCCTTGCTGTCAGGATATCACAAACCGCCCTGAAAGAGCTCCCTCAACTAACAGCTCCAACTGAAGCCTCTTCTTGAAGTGCTTCATTGTTCTGCCTTGTTCCACCTAATGGCTCTCGCAAAATGTAGAAGCGGTTTAGATCAAACATTGCTTTACATGTGCTTTGTCGAACACAACATAAACACATCTAGAGGCAATGGAGTCTTTGTGTTCTGAGACACACACGTTACAGAAAATGGGAAGTCATTGTACTACTGCTTTGAATGTGCAAAATCTTTGCAGAAAAATAAAACCCCTTCCTTGCTCTTGTCTTCTCACTGCTTGAAGGCATTATCATAAAAGGTGTCATTGCCAGAGAAACCGTGGGCACTCTCCTGGTGCTCAGAATTGCCTTTTATTTGTCTGTCATTCAGCTGTGGATTATGTGCTCTGTACCCCATGTATAATTTACTACAACATTACAAAGCCACCAGCTTCTCTATTCACCTATTTATTTTAAGGGAATTGGATTTTTTGCCATTTGTCGGACACCGATGGTCTCTTACTCTTTAATTGGTTTTCTGTCAATCCTATCTGGGCGAGAAGCGCCAGCAGTGCAGAGGGGTTAGGCCTCCCGTTGTGTGGAAATGGGGCTCGGAAGATTAAAATGGCATATGACAACTGCAACCAGATGCACATCAATTAAGAAAAGAGATAAAAAGAAATTGCAGGCAAAAACTGCTGAGAGAAGGAGTTTCTGGAAGAGTCATCCACATGATCGCTGCCCAAGGAGAGAGGAGACAGTGTTGAGGCTGAGAAGTGCCACTAGAAAGGGCACTGTACTCCAGAGGAAAACATACTTGAAAACCGGCAGATGGACCAGAAATAAACAAAGATAACTGCTGAAGAACACATAGGAGCGCTAAGAGAGGAGACAACAGTTTGGTTTAGATCTGGTCCTGGATGGGTAGTGTGTGTGTGTGTGCGTGCGTGCGTGCGTGTGCAAGTTTTCATTCCATCTCCTCCATACCTAAAAAAATCTGCAGACACACTGGCCTCCCGGAACTAGAGTTGTACTGTATCACCCCAGTCTAGGTCAGCATGCTCCACCAAAGCAGCAGAAAGCAGCAGTTTACTGATCCCAGTCAATTATGCTGTGGAAAACATGCAGGATTTGTTTCCAACCATCTAATGCACAATTAGAGAGCTAGCAGCAAATTTCCAAAAACATCTTACGGTTAACACTCACAGCATGAAAGAGCAGGTGAATTGATGGGGATGAATGCAGTAAAGAGAAACATCAAAAGAGGGTCTGCACTACAAATTTGCATTCTAACGGACGTGACTGGTGTTGTCTAACAGGCAACCGGTTGTTAGAAACTCCTCAGTAGCTGCGTGCTATTAAATACAAATGCAGCTAAAGGGTTAACAACACCCTTCCCTGCAGGTGATCATCATAAACAGCAATACAATCGAGCACAGTGCAGAGGCTGCAAGCCTGCACAGCTCTCAGCTTTAATCAAGAAGACAAACCCGAGATTAAGTGCACTGAAAGATCATTTGCACTGCGTGCATCATTTCAGGGTTCAGTTTCTCTTCTCAGTTTCCACAGACTTGCTAGTAATAAATCCATTCAGTCACAGAAGGGAATTTTAGATTTCTGATCACAGTTTTTAACACTTCTTATGTGCTGCCTTTTCAAAATGTCGCTGCAAATTCAGAACAAAAGGATGGAAAGCAACACCAGTGTGAGTGCTGAAGACTTCTGAAGGGAGCTACAGTGAATGACTGAGGCCGACAGTGATGCTTTGTAACAGCCCTTCCAAAAACTCCATTACGTTCAGGGGACTGAGAATGAAATGCACTTCTACACAGCAATATCTCTGGGAAACTCATGACGGGCAGATGTTCAAGCCGAGGTATAATGGCAAAAAGACGAGGCAGCAGAAGACGGAGAGGTAATGAGTTCGACTTACAAAAAAGCAAAGTGATGGAGAAAAAAAACAGGTGTGTCATGGCATGTTTTTACCCACTTGGATGTCCAGAAGTGTCTTCTAAAAACATTAACGGTTGTATTATTCAGTTTAAGAGTGTACTGTACATGCACTCTTTTCTTCCAGAATGAAACAGATATTGCAACAGGTCCGCTTGGGTATTTTTTCCCCATACACAGCGCATTCAAAAACTGGGCTACAAAGTACCAAAGAGATCACTCCTCCACCAGCCTACTTTACTTCTTAATTTAATCTACTTTAATTCAGACTCTTTTGAAAAATATCAAAGAGTTTATTGAGTGCAGTAAAGTTTCACAAAGTGCAAATACCAGCTGTTTTCTGGTATTTCTGGTAAAGCTTCCTAATGTTCTGTACATCAGCCACTTAAATAGGTTCTCAACAGTGAGCACAGCATCAAAACCGAAGTCAAACTATACCTGTTGGTAATGTATCGAACAGGTAACTTTATAACTGTTACACGGTTCCTAGACAGGATATACCTGCTTCAACAATATCTTCCAATAAATGTGAATGTGGGGCCAACTACACTAAAGTTTGTGCTTATACAAACACCTTTAGATGTGGATGATGTATATATTGAGTTAAACTAGGAAAACAATGCCATTTATCTCTCATTAAATGTGTAAACACTTGGTATTACAGCATTGTCAGTATTGGTACAGGGCACTGTATAGGAGGCTGCTGGTGACAGATTGCAGCCTCTTTTGAAAGGCATCTTTGAGAATACAGGAGTTAAAAATGTCAGCTTCATTTGACTGGCAGACAAAGGGATTATTGTGAAATCAGATTACTGTATGTTGTGCATGTCAAGCTATCCTTAATTATTTTTGAATTTTGAAAAATACGTAGATTTTGAAGTGAAGATGGATATTAATTCATTAATTGCACAGCGCTTTGGCTTTAATTTATTATTTGAATATCCATTTGGCAATATTTTTAGAATATATTTACTGTATACAGCCATCCGTATCTATCTATAGTTACATAACGCAGGTCACTATGCATGGTGGTTTATATTAAATTAGCATAGATTTTATTATGATCCAAGTTTCATTATTTATTTCTTACATTCATATGTGTAAAGCAATATATAATTTATAGGGTGGCCAAATGACTTCATGTTTGCTGAGAAATTTTAGACAAGATGGATTTTAAAAGTTAACCTTAAATGATACATTCCTCTACAGAAGAAGAATTAAAGTAAAGATGTACATAAAATCTGTTTTTATGGTAGTTAAGTGCAATTATTAAATGACAATGAGTATTTAGCTTTAGAAAACCTCTTGACTCTCTTGAACAAATCTGTCACATTGATCTGCTGTTCACTCGGCCTGATTGAAGGCACAAGCATTGAACAGCTAGCTGATCAGTAGTGCGAGATCATTGTGCAAGGTCATTAAATAATGTTAACCTCAACAAAGATTGTACTGTAACTGTACTAATTTCTTTCACTTTAAAGGCACTTTCACTTGAAAGTGCCCTGTTGAACATGCATTTTCTTTATAAATGAAGTGTGCTTATTAATTAGAACATTGAACATTAACGCCTATCCACATACAGTATCAATAGCACCAAGCAGACTGAGAGCAAGTACAGGACTTCAGCCTGGACTGGAGCAATAAGACAGATGCCATACAGCTGTGAGAAAAAAGCTTGCAAACCCTTTAGAATCTTCTGCATGGATTGCTCCTAAAGTTTGATCTGATATTCATCTACAGTATGTCATAAAAATAGATAAACAAATAACAATCAGAATAAACAAATAACACAAAACATGTACTTTTTCTTGTCTATATTGAACACATAGCTTAAAAACATTCACTGTCTATGCTGGAAAAAGTATGTGGACCTTTAGATTTAGTAACTGATGGAAACTCCTTTAGCAGCAATGACCTCCATCAAACATTTCCTCTAGCTGCTGATCAGTCCTGTACAATTGATTGCGTGTTTTACTTTATGTACATTTTTCTTTCTTATTACACATGTACATGTATCTTATTTGTTAAAAGTTTCATATTGTGTTAATTATATTGCGTATTGTGTTGTGTCTTTTAACCTTGCCGCAAAGCAGGTTTCCCATCTCGGGCAATAAAAGGAAGTAAGAGTGATGTATTTTGCCCAAGATCACAAGAGCAGAAAAATAGTATAGTGGGGCCTTGTGCCCACAATCTACTTGTCCTTCTTTGACAGACAAGACCTAGCAAAACACTGCTAGGTATACGTATAAAAGACATTAAAGTTGAGAAATGATTTAATATGTATAACCAATGCTTTAAATTGACAGTGTTAAAGAACAACTCTACGGCTACAATTATGGGAGGTATGACTCAGATCAGAGCCCTGATGGGGATCCACCCTTTCAGAGGGGATTATGATTTAGAGGCATTCAATTATAATCCCACAGATGGCAGCTTCACACCTCTGGCTCCTCAGCTAAGCACAGACGCCAAATGTCTGAACCTGCAGTTCTTTTCGTACTGAACAGGATTACTACTGCAACAACATATCAGCAGTAGGGTTAGGCTAACCTGATGTTAGTACACAAACCCAGCAGCTATCGGTATAGTACAGCCTGTTTGGCAAGAGTCTAGTGCACAAGCAGCGATGTGAGCCCTGGCTGAAGAAATACTGCTAAAATTGTATTCCTTTATCACCGGTATGCAAGTTACTGAATTACACAATTTCCAAAGCTCCTTTAACCAGGTCCGCTTGAAAATACAGCAACAGGATGCCAGATGAATTTATCTACCCGCTCATTTTCCACTTCTTCCAATTCAGGGTCGTGGGGGTGGGTGGCTTGGAGCCTATCCCAGCAAGCAAAAGACACAAGGCAGGGTAAACCAGCCCACTGCCGCACGTGAATTAATTTCCAAAGTCGTTTCCTTTCTCAGACCTGAGTTTTCTGGCCAGTGCTTATGTATGCAAGCCACACTGAAGCTGGAATCATCTCTGTGTCAGTCGAAGCTGAGAAAGGACACTGCTGTAACCTGGGCTCCCTTAAGGGGATATCATTTGCAGACTTCCAAGTTAAATTGAGATCCTTGAGGTACAATATATGAAGGTAAATATATTAGGTGTCTTGTTGGAGGGGAAGAAAACACAGTAAAGTCAATATCATGTCGCCACCACATTCCTCCCAATATACAAACCCGTGATGGATACCGTTTTCTCTAGTAAAGAGTTTGTGTTACAGGAAGAAGAAAGAGTTGCCTGCTGGAAAAAGCCACAAATGAGGTACATAAACGAGGAGATAATTAAAGCAGACAAAAGGACAATGGTTTTTATATGTCAGACCTGTGTTAATCATTCACTTCTAATATCTTAATGCAAGGATTCTGCAGCTGATATTATAGCCTGTAGAAAGCAAGACTTCATTCTAGTGAACATGTACTGTATGTTATCTAATTCCCACTCCTGAATGAAAGCCAAATAATCACTGACCTCTTTTCAGATGGATTAAATAATTCACCAAGGGCTTACAAACCTCACGAACACAGACCGGCTATCAAGTCATGTAAATGAACCAAATATGTGATTAGCAGCAAAAACGCCTGTGTTCTCCAGGCTTTTAAAATGTACTTTTTCAAATACTTGGGCACTATCTATTGATTGTAGCATCCCACTTGACAGTCAAATCTATACATTTCATGTTCTGGCAATCAATATTGCACATAAAATTCTAGGTTCTGAGGTCTGATTGATCATGTATTTGTTGACACCTATAGACATTCTACATACTCTTTTCCAAGTAACATTTAGTAGTTTAACAGGCTGAAATCAAGATTTCTGAAAACTAAAGAATTGACTTCACCTTTATTTACACAGACATACTCTCCAAGTGAAAAACAAATGCTCAAACATTCTGAAAATTACAAATTAAAACCAAGAAAAATAGATTGGATAAAAGTACATACCCCTTAGTACTTGGTAGAAGCACCTTTTGCATGAATTAGTAATCTGTTTGGATAGGTCTTTACCACTGTAGTGCAACTATTTTTGTAGGTGTTTCTTTGTAATTATTTTTCTGAATATCTGAGCATTTGTTTTTCACTTGCCTGTTGTATATTACAATGTAAATAAACATAATAGAAATAAAAGGTAAATCTAAAATAAATTCTGATTCAGTTTGCCTTGATTTTAGCCTTTTAGGCCACAAAATGTATTACTTTGGAAAGGGTGTGTAGACTTTCTATAGGCACTGTAGTAGTAGTCATTATACATAATCTTTTAAAAATATTTTTATAAAATTTATTATCAAATAGATATAAAGCAACTCTTCTCTCTTGCTTAATGTTATTTATACCCTTGACTGTAACTACTGTACATTTATTAATGTTGTTTGTGCTGGTTTATGAGTGTACAATACGCACTTTTGAACTCTGAAAACAATTTTCTCCTTAGCTTTCTGTGAAGAGACCCAGGAAGAGATGGAAGTCTAACAAAACACACCCCAAGCTCCATTTTCAAGCTTTAATTTACACTTGTGGTGAGACAACCCGATATCCAATATCCTTGTAATATGAGCGAGGCAGGTCCTGTATATACAGTACACACCCAAACTCTTTCAGCTGTGGCTTTACTGTGGTTCACAATTCAGCTGCGACACCTGTTTCTGCCTCCCTTGTAACAACAGGCATCCAAGGCCGAATGAGTCGTCTCATTCTTACATCCCATTTATAAGATTGATCTCCCCCTCCCCCACACCACCCAATCTCTTTAACAGATAGCACTGGGAGTTGAACCCTTAACACCTCCTCCTCATCCCTGCACAGCTCAGAACATTAATCAGCAGGAGAAGGTGAAGTGGCCTGCAGGCAGAAAGCGGGCACTGTCTCAGAGTAATGCCACCAAAAAAAAAAAAAAAAAAATCAATAGGTCCACCTTGTATCGATACATGATGCAACACATGCCAACAATTGAAATTTCAAAGACTATTTATAACATTGATTTTTCTGCTTAGAGCGCTGTGAAGCTCGGAGAAATGAATGGTCCAGTAATTAGTCACAGGGACCTGCCCGTTTCTCCACTTAAACCCCAAGCCTCTCGGAGTACAACAAGGATTTCCCATCTTCCCCATTGAGATCAGGGCTCAAGGCACATCTGAGCAGAGAAAGCCCCAACACAGAGTGGGACGATCAAGTTTACCGTTTTCCATACCAGTAGCATGGTTTTCTGTCTAGCGTATGAATAAAGAGTAAAGTACAGAAAGACTTGATAGAAAATGGAAAGGGGATAGATGTAACTTTTTCTCCCTTTTTCGTGATCAACTTTGCCTTTTTCTAGCCTCTTGGACATTTCAACCACAAATACATTTTTATTTCCAAAAGCAAAAGGACAGATCATCTTTCTCTCAACAGCCCCAAGCCAGCTGGAGTCGGTCTCCTGATTGCTGACAGGTAGGGAAAAGCCAGGGTCAATCAGTAGGTACTGTAATGGCTTCTCTTTGCCATTGGTTTTATCCTTTAATTCCCCCACTCATGCCAAAAACATCTGGAGGAAGCAGGACCTTCCTTTCTCTCCTCTCAAACTGAAATAAAGCAGCTACTGTACCTTGGTCTGGATGGACCTCTGACAACCCAAGTGAAAGATTCTTGTCTATTTCAGAAACAACAACTGAAGGTTCAGCACATTCAGACCAGTATAAGTAGGGAAAAGTGAAAGTTAATGTACTTCCTAATTAGTGCAAGAGAGAGATGTATGCCCACTTCCCACAAGACAAGACAGAGACAGGATAAAGTACCAGTGGCTAATTTAACACATTGTGGACAGTTTTCACAAGACCATGACTGCAATACATACTGTACGACCCCTTTGCAATATGTACAATCTGAAACGTACCCATAGGGGCTGATGTGAAGGACATGGAGCATCCAAAAATGGGCATGTCATGTTCAAGCAAAAAGGACCCTTTTGGTAGATTTCTTACTGCACTATATTAAAGACACTTGGGGCACTGTCAAGGACTGTGCTATTCATTTTCTAGTGCATCACTCTTCAAAGGGATGAAGATTTTTGGATGAGAACTCATTAGAGATAAACATTTAATGCTGTTTGCATAGGTTACTTCAGAATCTGAATCCAATCTAACCTGGCAGTGAACCAGTAAAATCCTCCATTTTTTACAGCTTTCATGGTTGTATTGCTGCTGGGTCAATTTCACAGCTGCCCACAGCTTTGCTAAGATATTAAAGGTTCTCTGATCATAATTCTGTATCCAAAGAGCATAGAAATGAGGAAATTCATAGAAATTCACAGCTAGAGAAAAGAAGGTGCCATCTTTATTTACTGTACAAGTTAAAAAAACGACTCAAACTTAAAAAAATTATAATGAATAAATTAATGTCATAAATAACAAATAGCACACAGTTCTATTTTGGATTTATTTTAAAACTGCAAGACTTTACTGATGAATTTACTGCTTATTTCTTCGACATAGAAATCTTGACTGCCTTCTATTTACATAAATCTTAAAGCCGATCATTAAATCCTTTTGCTTAGATGGCACATGATGAGTTGTATTCAATGTTGTGCACAAATGACTTTTATAGATGCCTTCTCTTCTTTTCTTTTTCTAAGAATGAACCTGAGCAGCAGCAATAAATCCAAACATCCATTATTTTAACCAGACGCACATGTTTTTGACATAGTCTAATACAATGTACTATACTGTAGCTGCTATTTTCTTATGCATAGTAGGAAAATGCTTGTTTTGTTTTCCTGGTAATTTTACACATAGGAGTGATATTGGGGCACACTGGTTAGCTTTACTGCCTTGTGGTGCTGGGGCCCAGGGTTCAATTCCAGACTGCTATCTGCATGGAGTTTGTATGATCTCCCCTTGTTCTTGTGGGTTTCCTCCAGGTACTCCAGTTTCTTCCCACACTCCAAAGCCATGCTGGAAAAACTGGCCCTACGTGTGAGTGTGTCTGTGTCAGCCCTGTGATGGACAGGGATCCTCTGCAACCCTGAATTGGAAGAAGCAGTTAGAAAATGGATTGATGGATGGATACGAGTGGTACATAAATAAAATCAGCTTTTTGCAGACAAGACAAAGCACCATTTGGATTTAAAAAAGTACAATGGCTCCAGCTGAAAGACTGCACTAAAAATGTACTATTATTCGATAGTTGAGGGTACCCGAAAATAATCTTGATTTCAAGCTGCTGTGAATCATATATATACAGTAGCTGCCGAAAAACAGCAGGAGGCACAGTAAGAGGCTGGCACTGCTCTGGATTAAAGCATTTTCATCTTAGTTCCTATGGAGAAGGTTTGGAAAATAAAGGGCTTGCTGATCTTGCCACTGATTGGGTGGGCATCCAAACTGGATGACATCTCTACCAGGAGGAAAACGCTACAAAATATCAGGTCTGGACACTCCAGAATGAAACAAATACATGATAGCAGTGTATGGTACTGTTTCCAGTGGGTCCTTGTTGAATTCCGGCTAGAGTACAACAGCAATTTTCTGTACAATAGTAATTTTCCTTTCGAAAACACACGCATAAAACAGCTAAACCGGCTATTTCCTTTCAACAGAAAATGTTAGGGGGAAGCAGCAGCAAATAAACTAATTGTGCCAACGCAGATTTGTTTTTCTTGCCATTACCTGCCTGGATCACAAAAGGATGGCGAATGTAGCTAGTATACATGCCTGGCATGAGCAAGCATTCGCAAAACATTGTTTTTCTTGAGATTTGGTATTTGTTGGGAGCAACTCACGACAGATAATCTTAAAATCCGTCAGTCATTCACTCAAATCTATGCATAATTACAGTAATCCTAAACATTATGGGAATCAAAGCCAGACAAAACACTGCTATCATCTGTCGGGGATAAAAATAAATCTTTCTCTAGGGTTAGTGATATCAGCATTTTAAAACTTCAACCTGGCATGTCTGGATTACCTTGTAACCTTTTAATTAAACTCCAGCCTGGTATAGAGCCTCAGACACTCTAGGCAAAATATTTAGAACGTTTCTGTCAGTTCTAAAAACGTGCCAAGAATTTGTGCTGCAAAAAGAAGAGTTAAACTTTAGCAAGGAACAGCACCTCATAATCCTCATGTTCCAGTGTTGACGTACTACTATCTAATCAAACTTTCTGGTTCCATTAAGAGCACTATCAATTTAAATATTTTGAACAGAAAAATTTGTATCACACTTTAATATTTGGTTGGGTGAAGCGTGGTACAGTATGTTTAACAGCCTAATACATTTTCTTCAAATTCAAAATCTGATAACATTCAGGATGCATCTCCTTAATTATTTAATTGATTTTATGTCGACAATCTCTACAATTAAGATGTGAACTGTAATGGAGTGCTTCCATAGCAGATTTCAAGGGCTGTGCACTTGGTGCCAAAGACCTGCTCTGCATTCTTAACACATTTACTGCTTTACATTTTCATCTAAAACTGAAACGGACTTAACTTGATTTGAAAATATATATTTTACAGCTCCTTAAGGCCCAGCTGTACAATTCCTTGGTGTGCTTGAGAATGAAAAAGCTCTCG
This sequence comes from Atractosteus spatula, assembly GCF_055471065.1. Classification (NCBI taxonomy): domain Eukaryota; kingdom Metazoa; phylum Chordata; class Actinopteri; order Semionotiformes; family Lepisosteidae; genus Atractosteus; species Atractosteus spatula. The sequence continues at coordinate 3,251,627 of NC_142732.1, read as the reverse complement.
GAAATTGATTTGTGCGCCCCATTTCTTTTCAGTTTAGGAAGGTCATGCATTAGCTTTGAAAGAGTGCAGTGAAAACGAGAGTATTATTTTTTATCGTCTCATGAACACCAGGTCCCCCAAATTACATCAATTATTTTGAGTGTCCATTACAACTCTTTTCTCTGCCCAGATAACAAGCCTGAAAACGCTGGGCTGCATCACCTGGTCTCGACCATTCAAGGCCAGACAGTTTATTTACGGAAGAGATGGAGGCTCTCACCAAAGAGCACACAGGGCCACACACACACACACACACCAACACATCCCCTGCTGTGTTACTCAACATTTTCAATCACAGTCTGGGGCTCAGTTAAATGTGGAATCTCTCATCATGAAGATACAACCATTAGTGCGATGAAGTACATTCTCAGTACTTTCCCATATCTGTAGAAGACCTTCCTGTGGCAAACTACTATTACTTGCTACTTTCAACCCAGTGAACTAGGCAAAAGAGCCTCCTCCTATTTGTAACTTTTCTTATGCTCTTATGAAAGTGGTAATAAGAGAGGGCAGATTGATGACTCTTGATTTCAAAAATTAAAAGAACCCTTTATTTCAGGCATTGTTATCTTACTTTTTTATTAAATCCTAGGTAGCATGATTATTTAAAAAATACATACCTGAATCTGAGCTTTAAACACATACTTTAAAACCTCCTGAGAAAAAGAAGAGTGAAGGGTCTCATTGTGCCACAGACACTCCTGCAAAATGAAACGGAGTACATGACTGAAATTTTAGTTTCTCTCGGGGCTGGCAAGCTCACGGGCACTATAAATGAAAAGTACTCAGCAATTTAAGAAGCACGCAAGTAAAAGTGCTGATGTCAAGTGTTCGAGTTCAATTTAAATGAAAATAACCACCACATGTGGAGCTAATATATCAGTCTTTTGCTCTGAACAAACAAAAATTAAAATGTATGTATTACCATTACCATGAAGAGGCAGAATGAGGAAATATTACTTAAAGCAGATAAACCGCTGAGCAGTTGTTTCTTAGTTATTAGCATATATATTAAAAAGTAAACTATATAAAGGGAAGATATTCTACATACACGTTTCAGAGATAACAGGAATGCACCACAGCAGGACGAATGCATCTACAACTCAGTGAAAATAAAAATGACTTGTTATGCTACTTCACTATGCCTTCATTTCCAACTGGAAAAGCGGAATTTTCTTTCTTTGTTCTCTCGAAGTACAGTCCCAGGACAGGTCTGTCACTTTCCTAAACATACGTTCAGGAGATCTAGACATCATGCAGTTGCACACTCGCTCCTGGGCTTTGTTTTTCACAGGCCGTGACCCATTAAACGGCAATGAGTGGTCTTTCAAAAAAATTACTGAACTGCAATAGAGTGACACAGCGTCAGGGCCAGATGGAAAAGTACGTCTTTAGGTTGTGCATTCATTTCTGTCAACAGTGATGTGAAGTCAGAAAGCAATCATTCCCTGTCCTTTCTTCAACAAGGGTGAGCACGTTTGTCATTGGTCAAAAAAGAGGCAGAGAAAACACTGGGCATTAAGTAAAGAAAAAGAAGACAGTTATAGTTAAGACTAAAAAAAACTTTTTGGAAGGTACAGGAATTATAACTGTTGGACACATCAGGCCATTTTTATGCTATTCTTCTCACTGCCCCTATCTTGGTGAAATAGAATCCACAGACGACTGCTCATTTGATCCTGTTTTGTACTCTGTGGAACCAGACACTCTTCTGTTACATTATTCATTGGAAAACTCGGCTGCAGAAGAAAAACTTCTAGAAGAATATAGTCTCTCTTGTACTGTGCAAAGTCATACTGAGGTGGCAATTTATTCTCATGAAATCTGACAGCCAGGACAGAGTACACATGGGATTTCAGGTTGCAGACTGTACACACAGGATTGGCTAACTTATCCCTCCAGTCTGTCCACCTGCTTAGGATCCAATCTCAGTGGAAAAGACACAATTGAGGCTTTAGTTTAACATTTTGGTTTGCCTCAAACTAAAAGATGAAGGACCGTAAGTCGGGATTCTGAGCTTTGAAGTTTAACTGCTCATGCCATCACCTTGTCCTACAATTATTTAAAAGAAATTAAAAGGAGCACCTGCACAGCTGTATTACCTACAGTAGTCAGTTATTAACTTGTGCTATTCCTAGGGAAACTCCAAACACAGCACCTCATTATGGATATGGGACCATATCTTAGGTAACAAACTTAGCACAATAGATTTAATCATCTATCCATCCATTTTCTAACTGCTTCATCCAGTACAGGGTTCGGGGGAGTCGCAGTCTTTCCCGGCATCCAATGGGAGCAAGGCAGGTACACCCTGGACAGGAAATTCCACACAGAAGGCACCTCAGGTCTGGATATGAATCCAGGCACCCAGCACTGTGAGACAGCAACACTAGCCACCATGCTGCCTAGATTTAATCATGCTTTCTTTTAAACAGTCTTTTATCCCAATGGATCTAGAAACTCATATTGTGGTAACTATGCCTATAGGCTATGCACTACACAGAAGGAGTCTGCAGTGTGTACAGGACAGGTGTTTCTTCAGCTCAAGATCACTATAAGATTGTTGTTTTCTTTGTTGCAAAAATCCCAGATGATACAAAACACATGTATAAAAGATCATTACCACATTGTGGTTTTATATATTTTCTCTTCATCACCATAAACATCAAAGCAGAGGAAGAAACACAAAGAGAAAGTGCATGAGGGGTGTCTCTTGGGGGTACCGTAATGTTACAGCACACACAGCCCAGAGAGGGGCACACGTGATGGAACACTGGAATAAATCAGCCTTGTACTCTGAAAAACAGGCATCTGATGATGATGCGAGCCCATATGTGGTTTTAACAAAATCACACTCCCTCCTTTTTAAACTTCATCAAAAGGCTTTTCTTCTCCAAACTTTGATTTAAACAGGCTCGTTTCATTTCAGAGTTTAATAATTCAGTTGAGTTTAATTTAATAACTAAAATCAAGTTAATAATTTAACTGGTGTTCGCTTCTGAATACTTTGCTTGGTTTATGAGAGCTTCGGCTCGTCATCAGAGAAAAATGTCATAGAACTGAAGAACTTAAAGTTGAAAAAAAGGATAAAATATGTCAGGAATTGGAATACAAAAACTTTTACAAGACTGTTGTGTATGTTAGGAAATAAAAAAAACAATGGAATCAAACAAAATCTGTCTTAATTAAAAAGTACTTATAATTTGATCTGAATTCTAATGTATTTAGAGGCATGGAGACCAATGACACCAGTAGATAAGCAACAGCCATCAATTCCACACAACCTATTTAATGGAAAGGAATTTGGCAACCAGGGGTCTCATTTCCAGGTCTTCCTTAGAATTTGGCATTACTGAAAGACAGGATTCAGGGACTGGGACAGGGATCAGAGCATAACTGTTCTATGAACATAAAAACAAGAACTATTATCTGGGATTCCACCATTTTAGGAGAGCTCCTCATGAATTACTTTCAATGAATAATGAAAGTAACAGGAGAACAAAGGCAAAACGGGCAATGTAGAAAAAGACCATTCCTTCATTTTAATTGGTTCTAATACTTATTTCTTCTTCTCTTTGGTTTATTCATAAATAAAACTGCTTACACAGCACTTGAGCTTTCCACTGTATCAGATCGGTCTCTCTTTTTAATTTAAAGGTCATCCTGCACTGGAGATATGAAGCGAAGGGCTAATTAATGTCTGCTGGAGAAAATAAAATAACAAAAAAAAGGCTGGATTCATATTCTTTTAAGGCACAATTGTACTTAGACTGCCATCCAGACATCTTATAAAAAGCAAAAGGGTGGACTGCCAACAGGATGACAGATTCTAATCTCAGAAGAAGGCTTGCATTGCTACGATAGGCCATGGCAGTTTATCAGACTTTAAAAGGGAAGACACAAAATTTGCTTTAGAAATAGATCACTCTGGATAATAATAATACAAAGTAATAGCAGCCATGTGGTCAGGATGTGCACAAGGCAGCTGCTTTAAGAGACATTCTAATCCATGAGAAATAGACATCTCCCCATGAAAGAGATAACTTTGTATGGCTATGTTTTAAAACCTTAATGGAGTTTATAACGAAAGTTCAGGAGGGATGACAACAGCTAAGTTCCATCAGCTTCAGCGGTCTGTATTTTGTAGTCAATCATGACATCATTTCCTCCCTTAAACATCATAAATACTGTACATTATCTCCTTCTCTCCCTCACACGTCCTTTACCCCCTCCTCCACCACTGCAGCTGCCCCTACGTCACTCCTCTCTCTCTCTCTCTCCTCCTCCTGTGGCCTGGAGGTCAAACCTCACACAAACCGGTTAAGACTTTCAATACACTTAATTCTTGGCTGTTGTCATTCCTAGCGAAGGCTGAAGTAAACAAGAGATGTAATATACAAACAGTTCAAGCATGAAAGCCTTCCAGCAAAACCAAACAGCTCCGCTTTTCTTCTGTTCATGGACTAAAGGAACACAGAGATGAAGAATATCGGTATTTCAGATTACTTCGTCTCTGAACTGGCTTCATCACTCTCTTCTCCTCCCCACTGAGAGCTGGTGTGTGGGGACCTTACTGGTTCACTAAGGTTGCTGTCCATTCATCCAGGTGGGGCTGCACACTAGTTGTAGTGGAGGGGAGTCCCCATTAATTGAAAAGCGTCTTTATAAGTAAGGAATTATTACTTCTCCAGAAAAAGGCACAGATTAAATATTCCTTTAATGAGTGAGCAGAGTGTGTTAATTTGACTGTTGGCAGTCACTGGCAATCCCTGGTGGCTCAGGGAATACACACTGAGCCTAAAAGCCAACCAGAGCCAATCAATGCATTTTTAATACCTAAGTGCAGTCGTATGGATTAATGTCACAGTGTAGGTTTTAAGAGCAGATTTTTCTTTCAAGAAATGTAAGACATTCCTAAGATGTAATATTATGTTCAAATCAGTGTGTACAAAGTCTCACCAGCAATGTATCTGAAAATGTTTGTTAGGAATCTAGGCTATTTTAAGATGGTGGAAGGGACTGACGAGACATGACAGCGTTATCGACAGTTTAAGATATGTTATTCCATTAATATAATGAACGCAGTAATGCAACAGCAAAGCAAACTTGAAACCTCAGCTAGGTTTGAAAAGCATCTCCTTACAGGCATTGAGAATACGTACCAATTGCAGAGACCAAGGGCTGCTATAAAAACCAACCATACTTATTCTGCATTCCCCGATTCATTGGAAAATATTACTAAATGAGATTACTAAACTACTTTCAAATGGAACCTGGAAACAAAATGGAAGGAGCAATTAGCATCCTACACTGGTACTGTATGTAGACTTTGAGAAGTATCACTGCCCTTTGTCCATGTGGAAAATGTTAATTATTAAGTCTAATGAATTAGGATCCAAATTGTACCTGGTTAATATGCACCTATTTCAACAACTGCTTATATGCAATGTACAGTATTTTGTCTTGTGTATGGGTCTCTAAGTGCCTTTATAACACAGAGACTACTTTTTAAATGAGGAAAGTGAAACCACAGAGGCCTCAATCTAATTAAATTCTAGGAAGCGGTATTGCTCATCATCACAGCCTTGACTGATCATTGACAAGCACTCTTCTGATGAGGTGGGTGCCTTTGTTACTGAGCTTAATTTGAAGATTGAATTAAAGGAGTTGTTTGTTTGTGCTGTGCTATACAGTATGTACTGTAGGTGCTTTCTTCCTTTCACTTCAGGAAGGTTTGACGATTCTGAGGATAAGTTCTCACTGCGGACTGTCAGAGTGTGTTGCATTTTGTATTCGGTGATGTGCTACAGTTTGTCTTGAAGACATGACACTCCGAGTTATGTTAGACCAGCTGTTCTGGGATATAGGCTGGTGTCACTTATCTCAGCCCTTTGGGGTTTTCAACCCTTCTTCACAGCTCTTTCCAATACCATCATTCCCCACCACAGCAATGGCTGCCCCTGGGAACAGGAGGCACTGGAAACCATGGGTGAGAGTAAGCTCATTTCAAGGAATAACAAAATGACCTTAACTCATCTATGAAAACTGAAAACCTTAGGTAAGAAAAAAGGTTAAATAACTACCAATTCTGAAAAGCACACAGGGCAGAGGCATGAAGTACACAAAAATAAACCCTGCGACTTTGAAAAATTGGAATTTTCTCAAGGAGAATGCTATGGACGCTTTTTATGAATGAGGATGCAGGTTGTGTGATCTCTTAACATAGAGATTAACTCAACAAGCTTTCCTTTTGAGACTTAGGAGAAACTGACAAGCCAGATAAATGTTTGAAGTGGCAAAAAGCAAGATTTGGGGTTTTACTTTTCTGACTGAATGCAGAACATTGCATGTTTGAAACCACAATGACCTTCCATTTTTCATTTGAGCACTTGACAAAACACTGCCGGATCGCAATGCTATCTAATCCTAGAAGTGGTGGCCTACAGTACCTTCTCCACTTTGGAATGTCAGTTTCATGTTTTTCAGCATGTTTACTAGTTCAGCGTGAATGCTGTCCTTAACTTTCCATTCATCATGGTACTTAATCCCATTGAAACACACATTTACAGCCACATGAGGTTATAAAACAAGGACTGTGATATTCATTTTGCAGCACCTACTAAACAGATTTTTTTCTGCAGCTAATGCAACTTGCAATTTCCAATGCTCTTCAATTTCAAATGTAAAACATTTTAAATCTTCAAACTAATTTGGTTTGTTAATAAAACACCAAAGCCAAGTCATTGAATAACATACCAAAAGACAAGAAGAAATTTGGTTTCAGTGATGTTTTCCAGAGAGGGTGACGGGTCCACAGAGGGTCCAGAGACCACAGCCAGTTGTTTATACTGATCCAAGCTGTGCCAAAATAATTTCACATTTTAATCACGTCCCAGCCAGTTTAATCAGCTGTTTTTAATCTCGCAGTGATCACATGCAAAAATAGGTCTGCCACACAAAACTAAAAACATTAAATGGATTGGGAATTCTTTTCAAGTCCAACTACTCAACAGCATTTTGCATAAATGCTGCTGTATTTTGTGCACACTTAGATCTCAGAGTGAAATATCTCTTTTGAGAATGCTGATCCAAAATAAATGAGCTAATGTTAATAATAGTGTTTCATATATCTGAGTGATACTGATATATGACCCGGTGGTGTGGCTGTTAGTGCTTTTGGGTCCTGTGTTTTATTCAGGAATGACCCACCTTCTGTGTAGAGTTTGCATGTTCTCTCTGTGGTGGTACAGTAGGTTTTCTCCAGGCTCCTTGCACAGTCCAGAGACACACTGTCTCCACACTTTAACCCATGTGTATTCCCTGTAATGGACTGGTATCTCATTCAAAGAGAAGCTTAGGTTAGGCTCCAGCTCACTGTAGCAGACTGTTCTGTACGTTCAAGAAAATGAATCACAGGCATTGATAGAAATAGTTTTTCCTGTCACATTTCTAATCTATTGTTGCCACTGAATTGCGTTTTTTTATGATTTATGTTCATTTCGATATAGTTTCCCCCATCCAAATTGGCAAAAACACTGGCAATAGGCCAGAGGCGACTGAACAAAGGTCAAATAAAATCTGTTAAAAAAAGCCGAACGCAATCAGACAGCCGGTTTCCAAAAATGCCAAAAGATGCAGTGCCGAATCATCGATGAGACAAACGCGAACGACCCCCCCCCCCCCACACACACACACACACATATATCTTAAAAAATACTTTCAACATCAAACTGAACTAATTTACTGGGTTCAAGAAGCATTTTAATAAGGTTTAGACCAAAGGTCTGCGGATAGCTACGGATAGTAAGGAAACGTACTGTACTGTAACTGAATATTTATTAGTAAAATAGTTTAAGAAAGATTATTATCTTATTAAGATTATTAAAAAAGGAGTAACCAGCTGATTTATAGAATCACCAATCAGTCTCACAAATCAAAGTACTCCGAATTAAAAAAAATAAAAACACTATCCACGGTGTTACACTGATCGCATGTTTAGTTCAAAATTGCTAGCATGTATGAGTTAGAATTTGAACATTATAACGAATCTAAACAAAACTGGAAACTAATTGATCTTCAGCTCTAATATTGTTGTATTTGAATTACGGGTTTATTTTTTTATGTAAATACACAGAAAAGCGAATATAAAAACGCAGTCTCGCCCCTAACTGGATAGAAATACGGAAACAATCTTGAATATTTTGTCTACAAACTTAGAAATTTTAAATCGTCAGCAACACGCTTCGTGATGGTCGTTTACCTTTACCTGTTCCTAGATGAACATGTGTTACCATTTTAATAACTCAGAACTGAACCTAATATTAATGAAAGCAATGTGTAGACATACCAAGAATAGTCAAGTAATATAGAAATTACAGTTGCAAGAAGTTAGTACCCAGGTCAATAGCAAAAAGCAACTAAAATAGGCACATATGTTAGATCAACCCTACATTACAATACGACTCTCTTGAACATGCTTAACTAAAAATAGAGCACTTGAAAGCTCAGTCTGCAGGGTGAGAGGGTTACACGATGAGATGCACACTGGTGTGTCGTCTCGCATAGCTGTAGAGTAAAAACGCATGAAGCCCCTGTGTTTGGCAGAAATAAATCATATTACGTTGTGTTGTTAACTGTTTGGCTTTGTTGCTCGCTTCCGACAGCGACGAGACTGCACATTTAACGCCTTGAGCCAAGTACTGTACTTCAGTTAACAAACCACAAAGCATTTTCGCCCCATCTTCGACCCTCTCTTTCTCTAATGCTAAGACATACAGACCAAGTGTACTGCGATGACCATCTCCCATTTAATAAAATGAAATTACGAAATATCACATTAATAATTTAACCTCTTTGTTTGGGTTAAGCCACAACTAAACTGTCGAATGGATTAGGTGTGATTCACGTCAAGTAAAACTGGAACGGCAACCACAGTAATAATTTAAACTGAAAATGTTACGAAGGAACAGCACAACACAGCGCCCAGCGCTGCGTTTACGTGCATGTCTAATTTAAAACAGCATTTAAAAAAATACCGTGTCTCGACACAGTCCAGTATAATCTTTAAATCTCCTTAACGCAACGAAAATAACAAACCCGATCCCCTGTCTAACAAGCTTCCATTGCTAGCGCTGACGACAATAACAATTTAATCGATCTTGTTTTTACCTCTAAGCAGGTGCCCAGCTATTACTAACTTATTGCCAATATACGCAAATACATGCGTACGTGCTTGCATTAAATTTGTTAGTGGAACTTACCTGCTTGCTGCTGATCAATTTGTTGAACTGACGCGGCGCTCCGTTGTTTTTTTTTGTTGTTGAGACGCGCTACTCAGCTCATTTAAGCTCCCAATGTCGGATTCCTAAAGCGTGCTCTTGTCTGTGTCTCTGTTCGGTGCTGAAGTGCTGGACAGCGCATTAAACAGCAGCAGAGTCAATAATGAGAGCCGCTCTTCCCTACATAATGAACACCACCCTCTACCGCACGGGAGGCGCTCCTGCCGCTGTGGAAAGAGCCGTTCACTCTGCAGCAGTCCTGGACTTCGTGACGCTAAATAAAACCACAGTCTGTTGTTGCAAAAACAGGGTCAGAGAGTCGATTTATAAAATTCTGGGGGCAGGTTTTGTTTGTCATAAAAGGCCGTAAAAGACTAACCAACAGGAAAGCCAATCTAGCAACGTATTTTTATTTTCCCCCTATTGCGTGTTTAAAATAACAGCGCAATCTTGTGCATTAGCTACTACGTTAAAGAATCCGATTAAGATATATAGGTTGGTTGAAAAAAGCAAAAGTTCTACACAGGTGGCATCAATTACCTTCCTTACAGCCAAATACTACTGTGGTATGCCCATACAAAATCGCGTGTTTTCTCCCAATCGATTTCTTTCTTCAGAAGAAAACCATAATTAAAGAATAATACGAAAAAAGATCTTTACTGTTTGATCTGTTAATAATACATTTCGAGTACCAGCCCTTTTTACCGAAGATTGAAGATCTTCCTGCTCTAAAAGCGAAGCGTACTGAAGAAATTATTTTCTCTGGGACTGTGCCCCTTCAGTACCACAGTGAGCGCAGTGGAATCTTATTTTTCAGTCCCCAAGACGAACAAAAAACTGGAAACTACTACTACTGCACCTCGCGAGAAGCGAAGCCGGGGAGTAAACACTTTAATCGCCAAGCAACTGTAACACATTGAAATCCCGCTTCTTATAATGTTTTGGAGGTAATATCTGCTTTATTTCACGAGCTGAAAACAAAATAAATCTAATCACTAATTAATATTAATTTTTGCTTTTTCAACCAACCTTTATACCTTGATCGGATTCTTTAATGTAGTCGCTAATGCACAAGATTGCACTGTTACAATTAATGACTAATAAATGTTGATGAGGTTCGAGTAAGTAGCTGAGGGAGCATGCGGAGACTACAAAGGAACAGGAAAAGGTTTATTCCATGCTGAAAGGAACAGAAAAGTGACAACGTTTAGGCTGTCGTGCCTTCTGCAGGTGTCTTGAAGACTTTGAAGAAGCCTCCACAGCATTGTGTTTCTTTTCTTTTTCTTTCAGCATGGAATAAACCTTTACCTGTTCCTTAATAAATGTTGATGCCCTTTTAAAAAACAACTCAAGACTCTGGAGTCTGAGCAAGCTTGGTCGTGTACACGGCATTAAATTCAACCGCTTGATTTGATGCGATTTCTTATTTGCTTCTCAAAACAAGTATAACCGGAACACATACAGTACAATACCTCTCGTTGCCGCAAAAGCCCTTGTAGAAGGCAGCTCACTTTTAGCTTTTTCAAGTGCTGCCATCTACTGTGTGTATTTTTAAAAGATTAATCTTTTCCTTCAGCTCTGTGCCAATTTCCGAGCATCAGAACTCTCCTCGTTCTTCCGTGTTAGCTGAAATATTATCACCTAAACCGCTGCAGAAGTAAAAAAAAAAAAACTTCTCACTGTTTCATACATTATACAGTATGATTCTCACCTGAGTCTGGTCAGCATAAATTGATCACCTGTTAAAAGCGGTTAAAATCAAAATAGGGTTGCAAATGTTTAATTAACAAGTTGAGGAGAGCCAGCTGAACTTGTTTGCTTATGTATGCTGAAGTTGGTGGAATAATACACTCAAGATAGGATATTTTTTAAACCAAGGCCTTCAATCAACTACATAGACATGGCGAATGAGTTAATTAATTAGATCATTGGTGAAGAGAGAGAATCACATTCTCACATGGGTTTATTTTAGTCTAGCTTTGCTGTACAAAGGGATTCACTGAGAGTTGTGTTCTTTGTAGTGTTGCAGAAAATTGCTTGAATACATTCTCATTGCACTACATTTTTCGCTTTCCATCATGGTTGGTCCTCCTGACAGAAGGTAAACCCCTCACTGAATGTTCACTACAGTGACCTGTTTCCACTTGAGGTGTGTTCTAATGGGATCTACCTAACTACTGCCCCTTTCCTTTTTTGGTAAAATAATTTCTCACTCTCCCACCTGATCTGCTGTGCAGTGGCAGCTGCTGGTGCTCAGGACCTGTGGTACTGTACAGTAGGTGAAGTGGGAGCCCACCTACAGTATGTGTAAAGAGCTTCAGAGGCCCCTTGAGATGGGAAGTGCTATATAAATGCTTGGAATTACTATAAAAGTATTAAGAAACAATGTTACTTATCGCTCAGTAATGATACTTTAGAAAAATGTCATCAACATTCTGAATTCCAAACATTGTGAAACTCTTGAAACCTCTCATGGGTTTGAATTCAAACAAAGCTCTATTTAGAGTACATAGAATGTGAATGTAAGGACTGAAGGTTCCATAAAAGATGATTTGCCATCAATGATGTGATCATAAAAAAATAAAGAGCTTCTTGTATTAACCCGGAAAGGCTTTCTATGTTTAATATCAGCCTGGGGGGCTTTCTGCCAGGGGCTGGTTGAGGGATTGGCCGTCTTAAGTTAATTGGCGTCTCCAAATTGTACTCCATATGCCTGTATGCGTGTGTGCCCTGTAATTGATTGGCATCCTGCTCAGGGTGAATCATGCCTTGCACCCATTGACTGACTGACATTCACTAAATCACTTACACCCTGAATTTAATTGTTACTGATAATGTATTATGCTTAAAGTCAACAAAATAGAATTTATCTATCATCAGATTATTATTTTTTTCCATTTTATTGCATATCAAAAATCAGTGTTACAGAATTATGATTGATCGTTTTGCAGGAAACATGCAACAGAAAAGCAAAAAACGAGCCCACTTTATGTTATATGCTTCTAAAGGTAAACATCAGTGAAGGTAATAGTGACAGACTTTAAGGACAAAAGCTTATAAGTGTTATTTGATTAGACAGTTTCTCTCTAGACCAGCTGGACTAGTGAGTGAAATGGCAACTGTTCTCTTTAACGATAGAAGAGCAGCACTGCTGATTCGGTCATCACCTTCGAGGTGCTCCACTGTTGGTTGGTGCCGTAACCGCTCCAGTCCCACCCTGCAAAATCTCCACACTGCCGGCCATCCCCTTCAGCAAAATAACCCCCACCTCCTAGGCAGGTCTACAACACACAAAAACAAATCCCACTATCGGAAACTAACCAAAACATCACAGCTGGGGTCCCCAGTCTGTTGAAAGGGGAAAACAGTTCAGGCTGTTTTATAAGTCTTTAAAATAATAAGTATCTGTCATCATGTACAGAAAGGTCCAATTAAGCCATACTGCAACTGGGATAATTTAATCCTTTTCCTTAGGACCTGGGCTACTACTAATTTAAGGAGACCTGTTCAACTGTCCTCAAGGACCAGACTTATAGAATCTCCATAAACATCTATTACATTACTACAGATGTGGTATCTTCATCTACGACTACTGCTTTAGCATTTGAAACAGATGCTTTGTTCGAGCTCCTTTATAACGAATGTGAACTCACATGCTCGGTGTGACATCCAGTGGGTTTGACTCCAGAGCACATTGCCAGAGCTGCCTGCTCAGTATTGAAGACACGGAATGTCACATAGCCAGGCTCAAATCGTCCTAGGAGTGACAAAAGTAATAGTTGGATACATGCACAGATTTCTAAAGTATTCCATATCGTATTAGATGCTAATGTGACCGTCGCGGTTCCGGAACCAGCCGCATGAGCTAAAGGAGACCTCCCTCAGCCCAGGCAGCTGAGGTCCCTGCTACGCACAGTGAGGACGCTGACGTCACCGTATCCGAACTAGCTCCGCTACACTAATGTAGGGTACTGTACTTCTTAAGTTTGTGTGAACAACTTAATAATTCTGATCAATGAGAATTAAAGATTGCTAATGGACATCCTTTGTTGTTTCTCACTCAATCTAAACTTTATTAATAAAGTCCTGATTGTGTCTCAAATGTCAAAGACTTTTGCACAGCAGTGTATTAAGTGTCATGAAGCCATGCAAATTAAGAGTAACCTTTTGAAAACTAAAGACTTTGCAATCATAACCACAGGGGCAAGCAAATAAATAAAGTGAACTTGTGAGTCATCCACCCCATTAGTTTCATGGGGGTGGGGATGCTGCATTAGTCTTTAGCTTTCCAAGGTCAGAACTCTAGTGACGACATCAAAGCTGCGTTGAAAAATAAAATTAAAAAATCCCCACCTGTGAAGCATATTTAGTCGTTGATTCACAAATTCTCTTAATTTATTGGTTGCCTCATATTAGAACAGCATAGAACTTGGACTGTGGTACTTCTCTCATAGCAAAATGTTCCATAATATTTATTATATGTTATTAGCTTTACTTCATAAAAAGAAAGGAAACTTAAAATGAAATGATTCCTAAAACTTTAAGCAGTGCATAAAGTGAAATAGTTTAATCAATTTCATACAGTATGCAGTCGTTTGACAAATGGCAACAGACGTTAGACACTTGGATACCTACCTCTAGTTTCTGGGCCGTATAGCTGAGCGGTAGATTGTGCGTCTCCTTTATCGTAAACAATTGGAATGGATGGGCCATTATTGGTAAGACACTCTCCTTCTTTGTATTTCACTGGGTAGCGCTAATAAACAAGCAAAGAAATATTGTGCTTGAGAGGAAAGGGCAATAAAGAACTCCGACTAATTGCCTTTCTAGTTTCTATTTTAAAATAAAAAAAAACACTGAAACTGACCTGCTGGTGATCTGTTGAAAACGCTAAAAGAAATATTCAATCCTCAAGTGGAAAAATGAAACACTGTATACAGTAGGTTGCACTGTAGCAATTGCGGCAAGTGTAGAAGAGGAGGTTGTGCAAGAATCTCTCTAACATTTTCCTTTAATCAGGACCTCTGACACCTATCTTTACCTTGAATAGGTTATAGAGGTTTCCTCCATGCAGTGTGAAGAAGCTGGTCTCAGTGTGGTATCTCAGAATGGCCGAGACTTTCCAGTGCTCTGTCAGAGCATTGTTAGGAACGTGCCACACAGACAGATTCTCAGCCTCAATGTCATAGTATGCTGGGTTCTAGAAGGAAAAGATAAAGGGAAACGTATTTCAAATAAGAACTTAAAACAACATAATGAATAAAAACTTGCATGAAATGTGCGAAAAGGAAGAGGTTTTTCTTGAAATTAGTTGAAAGCGTTAGACATTTTGAAGTATACGGATCTCATCTTGAACAACCATTGCAGGAAAATAATGGACGGCTCAGCTTAAAATAATTTTAAAAAGTCTCTAAAAATATAACTTTGTGGGGGCCAATACTTTGGACGTTTATTACAAAAAAATCTATTATGCAACAGACCCATTTCAGAAATACAAAAGCCCAAATATAGTAAGTTTATTCATTTATTTCAGTTGTTTGTGTTATGCAGGAGTGAGTCTTATTGAAAAAGGCAGAGTTGCCAGGCTCACAAATCCACTCACCTTGTAGTCGTCTGAAGTGGCCGCCTCAACAGATCCAAATGTCACTTTGTTGGACCAGCTGCCATCTCCCTCTGGGACATTGGGGTTGTTCCCTTGCTGGCTGGACCAGCGGTCACCCACAGTGCATTTCCCATACATGTTGTTCTCATGGACACTGGCCACCAGAGTCCAGCCTCCCCCGTTGGTGGTCATGTCACAGAAGGTCTGATACAGCTCCCCGTGTCTGGAAATCAAGTAGTAAAGGCCATCTGAAAGACAAGAATTGGACAGGACTGGCTTATCTCACTGCACATGAGGTAGCAGTGATCACCTTAGAGTTTATACCAAACATGCTGGTGAGAAAAGGGTTTTTTTTTGTTGTTTAAAGTTGACATTAGCTTACTTTTTATAGCACATGGACTCTCTCCACTGTAGCCTGTCCCAGAGGTGAGAGACATACAGTCTTCATGAACTGAGGAGTGTGACACAGCTGGGTTTTGGAAATTAAAGTGGTGCGTAATCAGTGTGCAATAAAGTAAAAGCCATGATGACTGATACAACATGTTCCTGAGTACAGCCCTCTATGAGACATTATCAGCTTCTCTTGGCTGGCCCAAGCTCTCTTCTCTAAACTGGGGGGAGTGAAGAGGATTTACTGAACCATATTTAGTTAAAAATAACAAAAAATAGCCATACCTTGTTGGATGCCATACTTCTCCTTTATTTCCTTGCAGCTGTGACCAAGATACTTGAACTCTGGCAGGCTTTTGCATTCTTGTTCATTATTATTGTTGATTAATGCAGTGTCTGAGGCTGGAAAAACATAGAATGTGCCCACTGGGTGGGAAACATTTGGCAGAAGATCAATGTTAAAATGTAGAGAAAAAAAAAGTTCACCTTACTTTTCACCAGCCGGAAAGTGTGGTGCTCAAACTCCTGACTCCCACACTCCCTTAAATCACTGTCAACAAACACTTCCCAGATCTGGTTCACTTCAGCTTGTTCTTACTTGAAACGTTAATTTGAAAAATTACACTTTCTATGTTTACTTTCTAATTATTATATACAGTATATATTGTTTAGTTTCTAAAAAAATTGTAGGGTTCAATATGACATACTTTACAGGTAAATTAAAATCTCTAATTATTCCAAAACTAAAAACCATTCAAAAAGATCTAAAGTGTAAATTAATGCAATTAGACAGAGTTTAGTTGCAACAAAAAAGCAGTTGCTGGCATTCCACTTACAAGGACCGGGACCCGGAAGCCCTGATGTAATAGCTGAAGTGTACACCAGATCCCAGAGAGGGCAAAGCTGGCTATCTGAATGACCGCAGGAATGACATTCAGGAATCATGACAGTAAATGCTCTTTAATTAAGATCAGACCGAGTCATTTTTTCTAATCCGGAGGGACAGGGATCCAGGTACGAACTCACAGGTGGATCTTTGCTAATCTTCACCTCTGGAGTCAGTGCTGTTCTGAGGTAGGACCAAAGATGCAAACCCACAATATTTGCGCTACAAAACGTGACTAACTAATTTTGTCTAAATGAGGATAATGCAATAATTGTTTTTCCTCTTGATTCTATACAATTATCAGTTTGACATATTTTACCTATGTGTTTTGATGCTGTAGCTGATGCACAGATGCCAGTCTTTGAGACTGCAAAACATCATAAAAGGCAAATTAGCAAGCCTTTGGAAAATGTGTCTCAGCCAACTAGTTAACCATAATTTTCCAATACATTTACCAAAAAACGTTATAAAAGGGAAGATGTAAATAAAACTCGCAAAAAGCTTATTGCATCAGTAAACTTACATGATGTTGGGGCACAGATAGCAGTCTCCAACAAAGCACAGAAAAAGAAGATAGTCCAGGATAACATTTCTAAAAGGAAAAGGAAGTATTCGGATAAACAAGTATAAATGTATTGTAGCTATTGCTAGAATTTAGCTTGAAATCAGCTAAGCTCGAAATGGGCTAATATACATTACATTGGAAACATAAGGATTTTCCCAGGATTTCCAAGGATTAGCTTACCAATATCAGAGCAGAGAAAGTCCAATCTGTTTAATACTCCCTTTAAAAAGCACCGTAACGTACAGTTCTAGGTTCATATAAATATGTCAACAGAACATGAAACAAAACCCCTAAGTACTATAAACTGCCAAGTTACAGAGATAATTTTCAGCTGAAAAAGTCCTGCTGCCATAACACAGCAAAATGAATCAAAAGAGATTAACCTACCAGTATGCACAAGTACTTTGTTCATATAGCAGTTCGCTTAGCAATTATAATCCCCCTAATGAAGAAAACAGGAATTAAAACATGTATTTGAATCATACAGGATTGCCTGAGGCACTTTACATTCCTTAGCAGGTATATTTCTATAGAAGGAGTGGTGACCTGAAGGAGTTTCTTTGATAGAGGTCTTGCCTTCAGAAGGAGAAAAACAGTGGTTTATTTTACCTTTGCTGGGGCCAATGTGAAAATATATTCTAAAAAAAAATACAATAACTGATAATAGAAACCATAATATTCAGGTTGAATGGAGTCATGTTACTTTAGAAAACCTAGTCTGGTCCAAATACAATGTAATCATAACTCATAATCAGACATTCCTTATGGCTCAATCAATTACAGCTGAAACTAACTAAACCTTCCTTTTTTTCCCCCAAACCTGACACTACTAATTCCAGCTCTTTTTCAAAATCTAGAAAAGATTAAAATCTTTTTTTTAAGATTCCTTATGTTTTAGGTTCAACAGCATATTACAGGAAAAGCAACACTACTAAGATCACATGGACTCAAGCACACAGTCGTTAATTGTATGGAGAACAAACAGCTACTATAATGACTAACACAAAAGCGAAATAAGGTCTCATATGTTCAACACATATACAGTGTCAATACTGCTGGAAAAAGAGATTAATTACCTGACAGAAAAAGACACCTATGGCTTCAAATGTGGACTTGCTTGCCAAAAGCTTCAAACAAGTATATCTTCCAGTTAATCTTTTACTAATGTCATTTGATATACTGCTGTCAGAGTCCCTATCACAATGTTCTTGACTAATCTTTTTTGGGGGGGTCAGCATGTATGGTCACACAAAGCAGCGTTAAGGTTTTCTATTGGCCAATGTATGAAAACACATGGATTGATCGAAACTCTTTTGTCATACTTCCTAGATTTGTATTTGGGTATTATGAAATCAGATACACAGTGTTACACACTGAACAAATAACCTTGGGATGCTGTCCCCCAGTCCACAAGAGTACAGGGGTGGAGCAATCTATTGGGCACTGTTTACCTAAAACGTCGGATCACTTGAGTTTCTATTCCCACTGAAGCTTTCATCAGAATTTGAGATATATTCCCACATGCCATGGAGTGGAAGCGTTT
Source organism: Atractosteus spatula (assembly GCF_055471065.1). Classification (NCBI taxonomy): domain Eukaryota; kingdom Metazoa; phylum Chordata; class Actinopteri; order Semionotiformes; family Lepisosteidae; genus Atractosteus; species Atractosteus spatula. Next base: position 3,233,324 of record NC_142732.1, on the reverse strand, counting down.
ACAGGGAAGAGATTCTCCTATTGCTGGAGTTGCAGATACACCTGGTCATAACAGGAAGATAAGGAATGATCAACAAAGACTAAGCCCTGAAGATACGCATGTATCATGTATCTTTAGGTTGTTGACCACCTGTGTGATGCCAGCTTTTTAAATTGAGTCGTTTGCAATCGTACTAAAGTGTCTCAAAGTTCTAAGGTCAAAGTTACGGTGGGCCAAGGCATGGAAGACTCTAGGGTCAGGACTAGCTTTGCTCTGAACTGACCTCCAGCTGAGAGAACTAGAAAACTAATCCCCCTCATCACTCTCTCTAATAGTGCATTGGGCCACAGTATAGCCTTTGAGGATGATGCAGTGGCTATAGAACAGGACAGGGCAACATTCCATTCAATCCAGGCCAGGACAGAGCCCTGAACTATGGTGTCAAAACCACACTCGGAGCAAACTGAGCCATCAAGACCCTTTACCACTCAATACAGCTTGTCAGTGCCCTGCAGGTCTCCTCTTGACAAGACCCTGGAACACTTCCAGAAATTATTTTTATTACTCTGCGCAGTAAACAAAATAATGTTAAGAACCCAGAAAACTGTTTACACAAACACAATATGTTGCATTACAATCTGGGGTTGAAAATGACAATTGAATAATTTCAAAACAAGCAAGACGTTAACTCTCAATCTTGCACTAACATATGCGACAAAACAATTAAGTTTATAAATGCTACATCAGTTTTTAAAGTGTTTTTATTAAATTGGATTTTGATATCTTCATGGGCCCATTTTGAGTTAACTTCTTACTTATTAAAACTTATTGCTTGGAGTTTTAATTAATCTCCAAATCTTTTTTTTTGTAACATGATGCAGTGTGAAAGTTCGTGTAATGTAATTGACTTGAGTGACTATTAAAGGTTATTTAAATCCTTTTCCAGTTTCTGTGGATGGATAGGCAATGCATTTATTGAAAAGAATCGGTCACTTTTTTCATTTTGTAAAAATGTGATCTAAAAGGTCTGTATTGTGTAACAATGTATTGTACATTTCTACAATTTGACATTCAATATAATTTATAAGACTATTTTAAACCTCCTCAAATCACAAAATCATTTGAGCCTATTACTGTCAGTGATGATCTAGGTCTCATACCAGGAAATACCTGAGGGACTTTAGTGACCTGAAAAGAGTTTGGCTCCATTCCAGCACTTCAACAAGCAAAGAAGTGCAGGAGATTCTGTCCCCTCTTTAGACCTGCTCCAATGTTAGTGCTCCGTAACTATCCCAGCTCCACAATCCCCATACCGCTTTTTTGCAAAATATCCTCCTCTTCCCCCAAGACTCTTATTTTTAGACCACTAAGTAGGATCTTTTAGCTCACTTTTCTGACATTGAAAAGAATCAAAAAGTCCTGTACCCATTTAAAAAGAAACAGGGATAAAACTGAGGCAGTCACAGAAGAACCCCCCATCCCTTTAAAGCCAGGGAGATATCGATAGCTGGAGTAGTAGGTACATCAGCAAAACTTGCAAAACAACAGATGTTTTATGAGTTCATTCACAAAAACAAATGTTTTTATTCTCAGGATTTAAATATTGGAGTGCTGTTCTGCACTGCAGCAACACACCAGTTACTGTAAGTTATCCACAGGATTTCTACATACGGCTTACTCAACACGTTAGGAAGACACTACATGTAATGAGTAAGTAAGGTGACAGGCAGGCAGGATCTTGATGCCATAGCCACAATGTAAAGCCAGCAAAAAACTTTTTAAAAATCCCAAACAAAACCCATCGCCCTCTTCGGAGTACCAACTACAAACAACCTTTATGATCACTATAAATTGTTAGTGCTGCTCTCCCACATCTTCCAAAAACTCTGAAAATCATAGAAAAACCAGACTAAACATATTGCAGGTCCTCCAAACAAAAGACTGCAAACCTGTGTCAGCCACATCCTTTTAAACCCAGAGAGGAGACAGTTAATCCCTAAAAGCTTGTGTTCATTGGACAGGAAATGAGTGGTCAGTTGTGCTTTTGCCTCTCTGGAAATGTACTCTTCTGCCTTGCCAGCTCAGTGGAAACTATATGTTTTTTAAAAAGCATATTTGGGTCAGCCAGTCCAGACCAACAAAAATTCAACTGTGAAAATTTTGGGACCTACTCTTCCCTTATTTGAAACATTTTATCCAGTACATCTTAAAAGTAGGAAAAATTAAACATTTACCAGAAAGCCTCTTGCTAAGTCTTTTAATGAAGGATAGAATTCAAAACCCAGGAAACAAGGAACAGATTCCTACAGCTTCAATGTTACATAGGAGAGAAATATAACCGTCAACAGATACTAGAGACCTTTTCAGGCACATAGCCAAGATGAATACCAGTGTGAACAAAAACCACTTATTTAATTACAATGACCTTAACACAAATCAGCTTTTCTATGTGCAAGTTCAATTTTGATTTTAGTAATTGTCCCACAGTGTTTTAATTATCTGAAAGAAATAAAATTGTTTATTAGATCTCAGTGCCTTTAAAATTTAAATAATTATCACAAAATGTTTTGATTATATTGATGAAATATTACATTTATTAATTATAAGCTAATATTGTTTAATTATTTGAAAGAAATACAAATATTTATTATACTTCAGTGCCTTTCATATGTGACCTGGCTCTTTGAAGTCACTAATAAGAACATTACGATGTGAAAAAGTTATTCATGTCATCCAATGTACTATTGGTTAGTGTACTTAACACGTTTCCCCTGTAATCCTTTATTAGGATTGGCACTGACTGGTGCACCACCCAGCACCGTGTTAACTTTAGTTTGTGTTTGGGAAATTAAAGGTGAGGTATGTTTGGAAACACAAGGGAAGGAGGCTTAAGGTGGTGTAGTGAAGTATACAATAAACTCTACAAGAATAAAGACCGTTGAAGTTGCAGAAATCAATCTGTGCAGGTTTGAGATTTATATCAAGTTTACCACAAGAAGGTGGTCACGAGACCGAAAATACAATTGCACAAAACAAAACTATCAAAACTATCCAGATTTTTTTTATTTCAGAAATCATCAGGCATTCCAGTATGTTTGAGTGTGTGACCGTCCTCGCCTGCACTTCAGCGGTAGAAAAGCAGCATTGCGGACTCCGTCATCTCTCTAGAGGCACTCCAGCCTCGGTGAGTCCCATAGCCATCCCAGTCGAATCCTGTAAAATCTCCACACTGCCTTCCACCACCTTCCGCAAAATATCCTCCTCCTCCAACGCAGAACTGCAATTCAACACATCATCGTAATCAGACACCACAGCTTCTGGAAAACTCACTTCCAGAGCCTCGCTTGCCTTTATTGTTCTTTGTGATACTGAAGCAAAGAAATACACGTGCGTGCACAAGGACGTTCATCATCACTCTACATCTCCCAATCAATGTTTCTGCTGCTCATCACTGCATTCTAAATGAATTTCTGTTGCAAATTCAAATCATTCATTGTACATGCTGCATCATCAAGTTCATGTGTAAACAGGGCGGTAACTAAACTTTCCACCAGGAAAGGTATTATGTATATTTTCTTTAAGTTCATGACAAAGAATCTTTCATCAAATACTAAAAAAGTTCTAAAACAAACAATGAACAGGTGTGCCAGCCACTGGATGAGTGACGAGAGCAGAAATGAAGCATGAAATCAATTTGTAGTGGAAAAAAAAAAACTTTTCTTGGTTCAAATGATCCCAGTACTGCAATTATTTCTCTTCTGCTCTAACATATATAATTGTTACGATTCTCTACAGCAGAAACAACCTGAATATTGCATGCTGTGTGAAAAAGAAATACCTGTACAGACACTAAAAGTGGGGGGAAATGAGAAGAGGCCATTCAGCCCATCACGCCTGACAAGCAGTCAGTATGTAATTCATCCATGGTTTCCATCCTGTTGTTTCCTGGAAGAAGCCAGGGCTTTGGCTTCAGAGAAGAGCTAAAAGATTCTCACATTCTTTAACATCTCATCCAAAAGACAAATTCATTTGTTTATGTTAAAACAATAATACCATAGATATCTCATATGAATGGAGTTCTGCTACTGAAACATTTTATCTAACAATTGTGATTCTCATTGCCATTGCTTTTTATTTGTCATCATAATCAGGTCAGCCAGTCAAGACCAACCAAAACTGGAGTGAAACGTTTAGGGCTTTGTCTTCCTTTACTTCAAACATTTTATCCACACTTCTTAAAAGTATTTAAAAAATAAACATTTTACCAGGAAACCTTGTGCTAAGTCTTTTAATGCAGAAAAGGCATCAGATACAAGAAACAAACGTACAGATTCTTACAGCATCAATGTTACACAGGAAAGAAATATAACCAACAGTCAATGGAAACAGTTTAAGAGACCTTTTTCAGGCACATAGCCAAGACTGATTCTACTGTAAACAAAGTCCACTCATTTGATTACAATGACCTTAACACAAATCAGCTTTTCTATGCATTAAATCAATTTTTAGTTTAGCAATGGTCACAAAGTATTTTAATTATCCAAAATAAATAAATGTTTATTAAACCTCAGTTCCTTTCAAATGTGATCTGGCTTGTTGAAGTCTCTTACATTATGATGTGAAAATGTTCCTAATGTCATCTGAGGTACTATTGGTCAGCACACTTACCACTGTTGTAAGGTTAAGCACTGACTAGTGCACTCAGCAGTGCGCTTGCTTTAGTCTATGTTTGGGAAATGACAGGTAAGGTATGTTTGGAAACCCAAGGAAAGGTGGTTAAGTCAATAAATGCAACATGAACAAAAGACAACTACCGTTTAGTTGCAGAAAGCATTCTGTGCAGGTTTGGGTTTGTATCACGTTTACCACAAGAAGATGGTGCATGAGAGAAAATGTCCATAAAAGCTAACTCTAAAAATAATCCAGATCTTTTTCTTATTCCATCGTGCGTTACGTATGTTTGAGTGTGTGACCGTCCTCGCCTGCACTTCAGCGGTAGAAAAGCAGCATTGCGGACTCCGTCATCTCTCTAGAGGCACTCCAGCCTTGGTGAGTCCCATAGCCATCCCAGTCGAATCCTGTAAAATCTCCACACTGCCTTCCACCACCTTCCGCAAAATATCCTCCTCCTCCAACGCAGAACTGCAATTCAACACATCATCGTAATCAGACACCACAGCTTCTGGAAAACTCACTTCCAGAGCCTCGCTTGCCTTTATTGTTCTTTGTGATACTGAAGCAAAGAAATACACGTGCGTGCACAAGGACGTTCATCATCACTCTACATCTCCCAATCAATGTTTCTGCTGCTCATCACTGCATTCTAAATGAATTTCTGTTGCAAATTCAAATCATTCAATCTGAACATCCAAACCAGAATATTGCCAAGGGGCATCCAGCATTTTGCCTAGTAGTATAAGATTGCTGGGGCCTCTCTCCTTCTTTTAATCCTGAGGATTTTCAGAGTTTTGACTACTTAAGAAAAATAGTCATTATCAATATGACATGCTCAAACAACGATGCAAAGTGTCTCTGGACCAAAGCCATAATTTTTCTTTTAATTCAGTTGGCACAAATTGCTGACATTTCAACACAGAAACACTAAGGTTCATTCTTATGTAAGAAAAATGCACATAGAGATGTTGCACTCACATGTTCTGTGTTACACCCTGTTGGTCTGACCCCTGAGCAGATAGCCATGGCTGCCTGCTCATTATTAAAAGCCCGGAAGGTGATGAAACCGGGTGTAAAGAACCCTGAAACACAAAACAGAGACCGATGAAACCTTCAAAGTAAACTACGGAGATAACCTTTATGTTAAACTTTAAAAATGAACTGTGAAAGATTAAAAAATGAAAAGAAGCCCACTAATATAAAGGTCATAATAATACTGAGCCTTTGACTGCTTCTTCTCAATGACCATTCCCAAGATACCATCACCTTACAGAAACTCATTTGCAGCTCTAACTGCAACTCATGATCTATTTCTCAAGGTTGGGTGGACATGGAGAAGTCCTTAAATCACACTCGGTTGCCTTCATTTACAGAACCTGTTTGCTTGGAAAGTTTATTCTAGCCTTTAATTTTGCCAGGGTAAAATCTGTGACAGCAGGCTCAGCTGCTTTCTTCAGAAAGATATCTCTTAAAGAGTTATTAGCTTCCAATTTTTTGTCTTGTGAGCTCTCATTTTTGTATTTTTTGCTTTTAAAATTTTGCAAAAAGTAAAAAAAAAGGTTATAAATGTCTTATGACCAAAAGACATTTATTGCTTACATTCTTAGCTGTTATTAGATTCTGCTTACATATTGAAGGTAAATTTTGAATGTTACAGCTATCAGAAATGCATCTGTATCGACAGTAACGCCTCAAGGCTGGTCATCGGGTGAAATTACAGTCCGAGTTTTCAGCCTTGAATCCTTAGTCATCCTCACCTCTGACACAATACCTCTTCTTCCTACTGATGCACATTTATAAGACACTCAAAATTGAGCTCCACAATGTGAGAATATTAAAAAACACAATCTGAAGATGTAAAAGCCCTGAATGGGTTTTGGAGAGGCAGTCATAAAATTCTTCAATTTCGTACCTCTAGTGTACGGGCCATACAGATTGCTAGTAGACTGTTCATCTCCAAGATCGTACACAATAGGAATTGAGGGCCCATGGTTAGTGGTACAGACACCTGCACGGTATTTCACTGGATAGCGCTGAAATAAAGAACACAGGGCAACTGTGTGAGACATCAAGAGACAATATCTGGTGCCAAAACAGTGTGATGCCATGTAGGGGCATTGATCCAGGTGGATCTGTGGCATCACCAAGCCATCCTCAGACCTCCAGGCAAATTGTCTGCTCTACTACTATTCCCTTTTTTAGTACTCTACTTCCAGAGTAAGGTTGTATACAGTATCACCCCCTTCTGAGGTACTACACTAGATTTGAGGCATTTGGTGTTATTTACCTAGCTAGTTACGGTTATATAACTCACTCCTTCTGAGTGATAGCGATAGCGATAGGATTTCTGAGCCCAAAGCTCACAGTTATGTAGGCCCAGAGATCAGTCCACCCAAGGAGTTTGGAACACAGGAACGCTGAGCCCTTTGCTTGTGGTATCCCAGTTCCTCTCCCAGTCTATTCTGACAACTGTGCCCCTGGCCCCTCACTCATGGACTCAGGGTGTCAGGTACAGACAGCTGTCTCACACCTACATCCCTCATGGGTAGTAGCAGTGGAAATCCGAGTCTCAGCCGCTCCCGTTCGCCCAGTACCACTCTATCACTTTCCTTCCCACAACAACCAAGCATGCTGAATTAACTCCGCAGTGTATTCAGGTTGCCTGAGCAGCCTCAGGCTCGTCTTGGACTGTGCCAGGCAACCCTCTGAGTTCGTGCCAGTATGCAGCTACTGGTGGCTCCACCCTGTGCCACCAGGCTTCGTCACACATCACAAATAAGAAAGACCTCAGAGCTCCTGCTCCGTGATGTCTTTACTGCTACATTAGGCACACCAGCACAGTGTGCACAGAACCTCCACTACTGGAGCAGAAACCTACCTCTGTCAGCAATGCACAACCCACAAACATTTAACCATTAAGATCATGCTCTGCAACGGCCATAGCATGCAAAGTACACCTTACCTTGAATAAGAAGTAAAGATTGCCTCCGTACAATTTAAGGAAGTTTGTATTGGTGTGGTACTTCAGAATGGAGGCTATCGACCAGTGCTCCATCTGAGCATCGTTAGAAACATGCCACACAGATACATCTTGAGCTGTTATGTCATAATATCCTGGATTCTGAAGAGAAAAACAGTCACACAGAAAGAGATGCATGCTTTATTACATCGATATAATCCTGCTGATGAAAAAACAACCTGAGAATAATTATCCAGGGAGCCATCTTTTTTTTCATTCACATTTTTTTGGTAGTTCTCTCACCTTGTAGTCGTCTGAAGTGGCCGCCTCAACAGATCCGAATGTCACTTTGTTGGACCAGCTGCCATCTCCCTCTGGGACATTGGGGTTGTTCCCTTGCTGGCTGGACCAGCGGTCACCCACAGTGCATTTCCCATACATGTTGTTCTCATGGACACTGGCCACCAGAGTCCAGCCTCCCCCGTCAGTGGTCATGTCACAGAAGGTCTGATACAGCTCCCCGTGTCTGGAAATCAAGTAGTAAAGGCCATCTGAAAGACAGCAGGGAGAGGACGGTTATTGATCCAGAGAGCACCATAACAATTGCTAGCGTACTGTATACAGGTAGTGTGTATCCAAAATCCGATTGGATTGAATTTGTGCAATTTGGTGAACCTATAGAAGGACATGCATGAATGCACTTCACATAACTAGACTAGCAATTATTTTTCATATCTAGTATTTAATCTGTATGAAGGAATGCTGGATTGCTGCAAAGCTGAAGGAAATCTTCAAAAGCTATAATAATGTGATGATTTTCTATGTGCTGCCTTACATCCGTAAGAAAGTGTTTTTAAACAAATACAGAAAGCATCACCACACCTATTGCAAGCAACTTTTCAACTTCTGGAAATCGAACTCCTTGTTTTTTACATGAGACATCGTCCTACCTTCACGAACTCCATATCTGTCTTTAATTTCCTTGCAACTCCCAGCAGCATATCTGAGCTTAACCAGCAGCTGTCGAGTATCACTGCTGTAGAAATTGAAATTTATTCCTGCAACATCTAAATCTATGTGGAGGGAAAACACAACACAACAATACAATTTTAATTAATACAGAAAACGTCTATGTATATTCTTACTTAAAATTCACTAACTGTCCTGATAACATCCTGTAGTTAAAAGGGTGAACCGTTTCAATCCCCTAAATTTAATTCATCCTTTTACCATCTAGAACAAAAAAGCGATTCAAAAGGAATCTAAAGATTCTCCCATTTGTATGGAAAGAATACCTGACAAAGTAACACCTTTGGCAAGGCTAAAAAATGTTGCATTCTTTATTAAAGTAATTGTAAATGCAGCCACTCATTTGGGGTTGCTGGATCAATATGGATAAAGTACATCACTCAGGGAATCAGCAGCAATATACCCATTCAGAGGCCTCATCAACTCCAAACTGCTGCCCTTCACAAAGTTGAAAGACATTTATTTACTGAGAGGGGAACAAAATCTTACTTACTTGATTTGGAAACGGTAATCTGAATGGCCAACAAAGCAGAGAGCAAGAGAACAGCCCAGTGCATGATTTCCTGAAAGCAAAAACAAATCCTAAACCCAAAACTATGATGCACTTTAGAGATTACTTAGCTCAAAAGTCAAAAACAAGATGATAATCATACCTAGGCACAATACATGCAATTGTTACTATTAGAAGAAGTGATACAACTCTTCCAAGTTGTATCTTAGACTTCTCTATGCAAGGAAAAGAAGTTGCATTCTACCACCATCACACATAACTTACCTGTTAAGTGTTTCCCTGTCCAGACAAAAGATGTATTCACAAAAAAAGGTTCTCACAGTGAGGTCTGAGTGAATACTTCAGTGCTACTTTAGATTCCTCAATTTATAGGTTTTTGTGAGAATGCTTATCAGTACCACTGATGTGTACATGCTGCATCATCAAGTTCATGTGTAAACAGGGCGGTAACTAAACTTTCCACCAGGAAAGGTATTATGTATATTTTCTTTAAGTTCATGACAAAGAATCTTTCATCAAATACTAAAAAAGTTCTAAAACAAACAATGAACAGGTGTGCCAGCCACTGGATGAGTGACGAGAGCAGAAATGAAGCATGAAATCAATTTGTAGTGGAAAAAAAAAAACTTTTCTTGGTTCAAATGATCCCAGTACTGCAATTATTTCTCTTCTGCTCTAAGATATATAATTGTTATGATACTCTACCGCAGAAACAACCTGAATATTGCATGCTGTGTGAAAAAGAAATACCTGTACAGACACTAAAAGTGGGGGGAAATGAGAAGAGGCCATTCAGCCCATCACGCCTGACAAGCAGTCAGTATGTAATTCATCCATGGTTTCCATCCTGTTGTTTCCTGGAAGAAGCCAGGGCATTGGCTTCAGAGAAGAGCTAAAAGATTCTCACATTCTTTAACATCTCATCCAAAAGACAAATTCATTTGTTTATGTTAAAACAATAATACCATAGATATCTCATATGAATGGAGTTCTGCTACTGAAACATTTTATCTAACAATTGTGATTCTCATTGCCATTGCTTTTTATTTGTCATCATAATCAGGTCAGCCAGTCAAGACCAACCAAAACTGGAGTGAAACATTTAGGGCTTAGTCTTCCTTTACTTCAAACATTTTATCCACACTTCTTAAAAGTATTTAAAAAATAAACATTTTACCAGGAAACCTTGTGCTAAGTCTTTTAATGCAGAAAAGGCATCAGATACAAGAAACAAACGTACAGATTCTTACAGCATCAATGTTACACAGGAAAGAAATATAACCAACAGTCAATAGAAACAGTTTAAGAGACCTTTTTCAGGCACATAGCCAAGACTGATTCTACTGTAAACAAAGTCCACTCATTTGATTACAATGACCTTAACACAAATCAGCTTTTCTATGCATTAAATCAATTTTTATTTTAGCAATGGTCACAAAGTATTTTAATTATCCAAAATAAATAAATGTTTATTATACCTCAGTTCCTTTCAAATGTGATCTGGCTTGTTGAAGTCTCTTACATTATGATGTGAAAATGTTCCTAATGTCATCTGAGGTACTATTGGTCAGCACACTTACCACTGTTGTAAGGTTTAGCACTGACTAGTGCACTCAGCAGTGCGCTTGCTTTAGTCTATGTTTGGGAAATGACAGGTAAGGTATGTTTGGAAACCCAAGGAAAGGTGGTTAAGTCAATAAATGCAACATGAACAAAAGACAACTACTGTTTAGTTGCAGAAAGCATTCTGTGCAGGTTTGGGGTTTGTATCACGTTTACCACAAGAAGATGGTGCATGAGAGAAAATGTCCATAAAAGCTAACTCTAAAAATAATCCAGATCTTTTTCTTATTCCATCGTGCGTTACGTATGTTTGAGTGTGTGACCGTCCTCGCCTGCACTTCAGCGGTAGAAAAGCAGCATTGCGGACTCCGTCATCTCTCTAGAGGCACTCCAGCCTTGGTGAGTCCCATAGCCATCCCAGTCGAATCCTGTAAAATCTCCACACTGCCTTCCACCACCTTCCGCAAAATATCCTCCTCCTCCAACGCAGAACTGCAATTCAACACATCATCGTAATCAGACACCACAGCTTCTGGAAAACTCACTTCCAGAGCCTCGCTTGCCTTTATTGTTCTTTGTGATACTGAAGCAAAGAAATACACGTGCGTGCACAAGGACGTTCATCATCACTCTACATCTCCCAATCAATGTTTCTGCTGCTCATCACTGCATTCTAAATGAATTTCTGTTGCAAATTCAAATCATTGATGTGTACATGCTGCATCATCAAGTTCATGTGTAAACAGGGCGGTAACTAAACTTTCCACCAGGAAAGGTATTATGTATATTTTCTTTAAGTTCATGACAAAGAATCTTTCATCAAATACTAAAAAAGTTCTAAAACAAACAATGAACAGGTGTGCCAGCCACTGGATGAGTGACGAGAGCAGAAATGAAGCATGAAATCAATTTGTAGTGGAAAAAAAAGAAAAAACTTTTCTTGGTTCAAATGACCCCAGTACTGCAATTATTTCTCTTCTGCTCTAACATATTTAACTGTTATGATACTCTACAGCAGAAACAACCTGAATATTGCACGCTGTGTGAAAAAGAAATACCTGCACAGACACTAAAAGTGGGGGAAAATGAGAAGAGGCCATTCAGCCCATCACGCCTGACAAGCAGTCAGTATGTAATTCATTCATGGTTTCCATCCTGTTGTTTCCTGGAAGAAGCCAGGGCTTTGGCTTCAGAGAAGAGCTAAAAGATTCTCACATTCTTTAACATCTCATCCAAAAGACAAATTCATTTGTTTATGTTAAAACAATAATACCATAGATATCTCATATGAATGGAGTTCTGCTACTGAAACATTTTATCTAACAATTGTGATTCTCATTGCCATTGCTTTTTATTTGTCATCATAATCAGGTCAGCCAGTCAAGACCAACCAAAACTGGAGTGAAACGTTTAGGGCTTTGTCTTCCTTTACTTCAAACATTTTATCCACACTTCTTAAAAGTATTTAAAAAATAAACATTTTACCAGGAAACCTTGTGCTAATTCTTTTAATGCAGAAAAGGCATCAGATACAAGAAACAAACGTACAGATTCTTACAGCATCAATGTTACACAGGAAAGAAATATAACCAACAGTCAATAGAAACAGTTTAAGAGACCTTTTTCAGGCACATAGCCAAGACTGATTCTACTGTAAACAAAGTCCACTCATTTGATTACAATGACCTTAACACAAATCAGCTTTTCTATGCATTAAATCAATTTTTAGTTTAGCAATGGTCACAAAGTATTTTAATTATCCAAAATAAATAAATGTTTATTAAACCTCAGTTCCTTTCAAATGTGATCTGGCTTGTTGAAGTCTCTTACATTATGATGTGAAAATGTTCCTAATGTCATCTGAGGTACTATTGGTCAGCACACTTACCACTGTTGTAAGGTTTAGCACTGACTAGTGCACTCAGCAGTGCGCTTGCTTTAGTCTATGTTTGGGAAATGACAGGTAAGGTATGTTTGGAAACCCAAGGAAAGGTGGTTAAGTCAATAAATGCAACATGAACAAAAGACAACTACCGTTTAGTTGCAGAAAGCATTCTGTGCAGGTTTGGGTTTGTATCACGTTTACCACAAGAAGATGGTGCATGAGAGAAAATGTCCATAAAAGCTAACTCTAAATATAATCCAGATCTTTTTCTTATTCCATCGTGCGTTACGTATGTTTGAGTGTGTGACCGTCCTCGCCTGCACTTCAGCGGTAGAAAAGCAGCATTGCGGACTCCGTCATCTCTCTAGAGGCACTCCAGCCTTGGTGAGTCCCATAGCCATCCCAGTCGAATCCTGTAAAATCTCCACACTGCCTTCCACCACCTTCCGCAAAATATCCTCCTCCTCCAACGCAGAACTGCAATTCAACACATCATCGTAATCAGACACCACAGCTTCTGGAAAACTCACTTCCAGAGCCTCGCTTGCCTTTATTGTTCTTTGTGATACTGAAGCAAAGAAATACACGTGCGTGCACAAGGACGTTCATCATCACTCTACATCTCCCAATCAATGTTTCTGCTGCTCATCACTGCATTCTAAATGAATTTCTGTTGCAAATTCAAATCATTCAATCTGAACATCCAAACCAGAATATTGCCAAGGGGCATCCAGCATTTTGCCTAGTAGTATAAGATTGCTGGGGCCTCTCTTCTTCTTTTAATCCTGAGGATTTTCAGAGTTTTGACTACTTAAGAAAAATAGTCATTATCAATATGACATGCTCAAACAACGATGCAAAGTGTCTCTGGACCAAAGCCATAATTTTTCTTTTAATTCAGTTGGCACAAATTGCTGACATTTCAACACAGAAACACTAAGGTTCATTCTTATGTAAGAAAAATGCACATAGAGATGTTGCACTCACATGTTCTGTGTTACACCCTGTTGGTCTGACCCCTGAGCAGATAGCCATGGCTGCCTGCTCATTATTAAAAGCCCGGAAGGTGATGAAACCGGGTGTAAAGAACCCTGAAACACAAAACAGAGACCGATGAAACCTTCAAAGTAAACTACGGAGATAACCTTTATGTTAAACTTTAAAAATGAACTGTGAAAGATTAAAAAATGAAAAGAAGCCCACTAATATAAAGGTCATAATAATACTGAGCCTTTGACTGCTTCTTCTCAATGACCATTCCCAAGATACCATCACCTTACAGAAACTCATTTGCAGCTCTAACTGCAACTCATGATCTATTTCTCAAGGTTGGGTGGACATGGAGAAGTCCTTAAATCACACTCGGTTGCCTTCATTTACAGAACCTGTTTGCTTGGAAAGTTTATTCTAGCCTTTAATTTTGCCAGGGTAAAATCTGTGACAGCAGGCTCAGCTGCTTTCTTCAGAAAGATATCTCTTAAAGAGTTATTAGCGTCCAATTTTTTGTCTTGTGAGCTCTCATTTTTGTATTTTTTGCTTTTAAAATTTTGCAAAAAGTAAAAAAAAAGGTTATAAATGTCTTATGACCAAAAGACATTTATTGCTTACATTCTTAGCTGTTATTAGATTCTGTTTACATATTGAAGGTAAATTTTGAATGTTACAGCTATCAGAAATGCATCTGTATCGACAGTAACGCCTCAAGGCTGGTCATCGGGTGACATTACAGTCCGAGTTTTCAGCCTTGAATCCTTAGTCATCCTCACCTCTGACACAATACCTCTTCTTCCTACTGATGCACATCTATAAGTCACTCAAAATTGAGCTCCACAATGTGAGAATATTAAAAAACACAATCTGAAGATGTAAAAGCCCTGAATGGGTTTTGGAGAGGCAGTCATAAAATTCTTCAATTTCGTACCTCTAGTGTACGGGCCATACAGATTGCTAGTAGACTGTTCATCTCCAAGATCGTACACAATAGGAATTGAGGGCCCATGGTTAGTGGTACAGACACCTGCACGGTATTTCACTGGATAGCGCTGAAATAAAGAACACAGGGCAACTGTGTGAGACATCAAGAGACAATATCTGGTGCCAAAACAGTGTGATGCCATGTAGGGGCATTGATCCAGGTGGATCTGTGGCATCACCAAGCCATCCTCAGACCTCCAGGCAAATTGTCTGCTCTACTACTATTCCCTTTTTTAGTACTCTACTTCCAGAGTAAGGTTGTATACAGTATCACCCCCTTCTGAGGTACTACACTAGATTTGAGGCATTTGGTGTTATTTACCTAGCTAGTTACGGTTATATAACTCACTCCTTCTGAGTGATAGCGATAGCGATAGGATTTCTGAGCCCAAAGCTCACAGTTATGTAGGCCCAGAGATCAGTCCACCCAAGGAGTTTGGAACACAGGAACGCTGAGCTCTTTGCTTGTGGTATCCCAGTTCCTCTCCCAGTCTATTCTGACAACTGTGCCCCTGGCCCCTTACTCATGGACTCAGGGTGTCAGGTACAGACAGCTGTCTCACACCTACGTCCCTCATGGGTAGTAGCAGTGGAAATCCGAGTCTCAGCCGCTCCCGTTCGCCCAGTACCACTCTATCACTTTCCTTCCCACAACGACCAATCATGCTGAATTAACTCCGCAGTGTATTCAGGTTGCCTGAGCAGCCTCAGGCTCGTCTTGGACTGTGCCAGGCAACCCTCTGAGTTCGTGCCAGTATGCAGCTACTGGTGGCTCCACCCTGTGCCATCAGGC
Source organism: Atractosteus spatula (assembly GCF_055471065.1). Classification (NCBI taxonomy): domain Eukaryota; kingdom Metazoa; phylum Chordata; class Actinopteri; order Semionotiformes; family Lepisosteidae; genus Atractosteus; species Atractosteus spatula. The sequence goes on along the minus strand of NC_142732.1, from coordinate 3,217,957 downwards.
TTCGTCACACATCACAAATAAGAAAGACCTCAGAGCTCCTGCTCCGTGATGTCTTTACTGCTACATTAGGCACACCAGCACAGTGTGCACAGAACCTCCACTACTGGAGCAGAAACCTACCTCTGTCAGCAATGCACAACCCACAAACATTTAACCATTAAGATCATCCTCTGCAACGGCCATAGCATGCAAAGTACACCTTACCTTGAATAAGAAGTAAAGATTGCCTCCGTACAATTTAAGGAAGTTTGTATTGGTGTGGTACTTCAGAATGGAGGCTATCGACCAGTCCTCCATCTGAGCATCGTTAGAAACATGCCACACAGATACATCTTGAGCTGTTATGTCATAATATCCTGGATTCTGAAGAGAAAAACAGTCACACAGAAAGAGATACATGCTTTATTACATCGATATAATCCTGCTGATGAAAAAACAACCTGAGAATAATTATCCAGGGAGCCATCTTTTTTTTCATTCACATTTTTTTGGTAGTTCTCTCACCTTGTAGTCGTCTGAAGTGGCCGCCTCAACAGATCCGAATGTCACTTTGTTGGACCAGCTGCCATCTCCCTCTGGGACATTGGGGTTGTTCCCTTGCTGGCTGGACCAGCGGTCACCCACAGTGCATTTCCCATACATGTTGTTCTCATGGACACTGGCCACCAGAGTCCAGCCTCCCCCGTCAGTGGTCATGTCACAGAAGGTCTGATACAGCTCCCCGTGTCTGGAAATCAAGTAGTAAAGGCCATCTGAAAGACAGCAGGGAGAGGACGGTTATTGATCCAGAGAGCACCATAACAATTGCTAGCGTACTGTATACAGGTAGTGTGTATCCAAAATCCGATTGGATTGAATTTGTGCAATTTGGTGAACCTATAGAAGGACATGCATGAATGCACTTCACATAACTAGACTAGCAATTATTTTTCATATCTAGTATTTAATCTGTATGAAGGAATGCTGGATTGCTGCAAAGCTGAAGGAAATCTTCAAAAGCTATAATAATGTGATGATTTTCTATGTGCTGCCTTACATCCGTAAGAAAGTGTTTTTAAACAAATACAGAAAGCATCACCACACCTATTGCAAGCAACTTTTCAACTTGTGGAAATCAAACTCCTTGTTTTTTACATGAGACATCGTCCTACCTTCACGAACTCCATATCTGTCTTTAATTTCCTTGCAACTCCCAGCAGCATATCTGAGCTTAACCAGCAGCTGTCGAGTATCACTGCTGTAGAAATTGAAATTTATTCCTGCAACATCTAAATCTATGTGGAGGGAAAACACAACACAACAATACAATTTTAATTAATACAGAAAACGTCTATGTATATTCTTACTTAAAATTCACTAACTGTCCTGATAACATCCTGTAGTTAAAAGGGTGAACCGTTTCAATCCCCTAAATTTAATTCATCCTTTTACCATCTAGAACAAAAAAGCGATTCAAAAGGAATCTAAAGATTCTCCCATTTGTATGGAAAGAATACCTGACAAAGTAACACCTTTGGCAAGGCTAAAAAATGTTGCATTCTTTATTAAAGTAATTGTAAATGCAGCCACTCATTTGGGGTTGCTGGATCAATATGGATAAAGTACATCACTCAGGGAATCAGCAGCAATATACCCATTCAGAGGCCTCATCAACTCCAAACTGCTGCCCTTCACAAAGTTGAAAGACATTTATTTACTGAGAGGGGAACAAAATCTTACTTACTTGATTTGGAAACAGTAATCTGAATGGCCAACAAAGCAGAGAGCAAGAGAACAGCCCAGTGCATGATTTCCTGAAAACAAAAACAAATCCTAAACCCAAAACTATGATGCACTTTAGAGATTACTTAGCTCAAAAGTCAAAAACAAGACGATAATCATACCTAGGCACAATACATGCAATTGTTACTATTAGAAGAAGTGATACAACTCTTCCAAGTTGTATCTTAGACTTCTCTATGCAAGGAAAAGAAGTTGCATTCTACCACCATCACACATAACTTACCTGTTAAGTGTTTCCCTGTCCAGACAAAAGATGTATTCACAAAAAAAGGTTCTCACAGTGAGGTCTGAGTGAATACTTCAGTGCTACTTTAGATTCCTCAATTTATAGGTTTTTGTGAGAATGCTTATCAGTACCACTGATGTGTACATGCTGCATCATCAAGTTCATGTGTAAACAGGGCGGTAACTAAACTTTCCACCAGGAAAGGTATTATGTATATTTTCTTTAAGTTCATGACAAAGAATCTTTCATCAAATACTAAAAAAGTTCTAAAACAAACAATGAACAGGTGTGCCAGCCACTGGATGAGTGACGAGAGCAGAAATGAAGCATGAAATCAATTTGTAGTGGAAAAAAAAAAACTTTTCTTGGTTCAAATGATCCCAGTACTGCAATTATTTCTCTTCTGCTCTAACATATATAATTGTTATGATACTCTACCGCAGAAACAACCTGAATATTGCATGCTGTGTGAAAAAGAAATACCTGTACAGACACTAAAAGTGGGGGAAAATGAGAAGAGGCCATTCAGCCCATCACGCCTGACAAGCAGTCAGTATGCAATTCATCCATGGTTTCCATCCTGTTGTTTCCTGGAAGAAGCCAGGGCTTTGGCTTCAGAGAAGAGCTAAAAGATTCTCACATTCTTTAACATCTTATCCAAAAGACAAATTCATTTGTTTATGTTAAAACAATAATACCATAGATATCTCATATGAATGGAGTTCTGCTACTGAAACATTTTATCTAACAATTGTGATTCTCATTGCCATTGCTTTTTATTTGTCATCATAATCAGGTCAGCCAGTCAAGACCAACCAAAACTGGAGTGAAACATTTAGGGCTTAGTCTTCCTTTACTTCAAACATTTTATCCACACTTCTTAAAAGTATTTAAAAAATAAACATTTTACCAGGAAACCTTGTGCTAAGTCTTTTAATGCAGAAAAGGCATCAGATACAAGAAACAAACGTACAGATTCTTACAGCATCATTGTTACACAGGAAAGAAATATAACCAACAGTCAATAGAAACAGTTTAAGAGACCTTTTTCAGGCACATAGCCAAGACTGATTCTACTGTAAACAAAGTCCACTCATTTGATTACAATGACCTTAACACAAATCAGCTTTTCTATGCATTAAATCAATTTTTATTTTAGCAATGGTCACAAAGTATTTTAATTATCCAAAATAAATAAATGTTTATTATACCTCAGTTCCTTTCAAATGTGATCTGGCTTGTTGAAGTCTCTTACATTATGATGTGAAAATGTTCCTAATGTCATCTGAGGTACTATTGGTCAGCACACTTACCACTGTTGTAAGGTTTAGCACTGACTAGTGCACTCAGCAGTGCGCTTGCTTTAGTCTATGTTTGGGAAATGACAGGTAAGGTATGTTTGGAAACCCAAGGAAAGGTGGTTAAGTCAATAAATGCAACATGAACAAAAGACAACTACCGTTTAGTTGCAGAAAGCATTCTGTGCAGGTTTGGGTTTGTATCACGTTTACCACAAGAAGATGGTGCATGAGAGAAAATGTCCATAAAAGCTAACTCTAAATATAATCCAGATCTTTTTCTTATTCCATCGTGCGTTACGTATGTTTGAGTGTGTGACCGTCCTCGCCTGCACTTCAGCGGTAGAAAAGCAGCATTGCGGACTCCGTCATCTCTCTAGAGGCACTCCAGCCTTGGTGAGTCCCATAGCCATCCCAGTCGAATCCTGTAAAATCTCCACACTGCCTTCCACCACCTTCCGCAAAATATCCTCCTCCTCCAACGCAGAACTGCAATTCAACACATCATCGTAATCAGACACCACAGCTTCTGGAAAACTCACTTCCAGAGCCTCGCTTGCCTTTATTGTTCTTTGTGATACTGAAGCAAAGAAATACACGTGCGTGCACAAGGACGTTCATCATCACTCTACATCTCCCAATCAATGTTTCTGCTGCTCATCACTGCATTCTAAATGAATTTCTGTTGCAAATTCAAATCATTCAATCTGATCATCCAAACCAGAATATTGCCAAGGGGCATCCAGCATTTTGCCTAGTAGTATAAGATTGCTGGGGCCTCTCTTCTTCTTTTAATCCTGAGGATTTTCAGAGTTTTGACTACTTAAGAAAAATAGTCATTATCAATATGACATGCTCAAACAACGATGCAAAGTGTCTCTGGACCAAAGCCATAATTTTTCTTTTAATTCAGTTGGCACAAATTGCTGACATTTCAACACAGAAACACTAAGGTTCATTCTTATGTAAGAAAAATGCACATAGAGATGTTGCACTCACATGTTCTGTGTTACACCCTGTTGGTCTGACCCCTGAGCAGATAGCCATGGCTGCCTGCTCATTATTAAAAGCCCGGAAGGTGATGAAACCGGGTGTAAAGAACCCTGAAACACAAAACAGAGACCGATGAAACCTTCAAAGTAAACTACGGAGATAACCTTTATGTTAAACTTTAAAAATGAACTGTGAAAGATTAAAAAATGAAAAGAAGCCCACTAATATAAAGGTCATAATAATACTGAGCCTTTGACTGCTTCTTCTCAATGACCATTCCCAAGATACCATCACCTTACAGAAACTCATTTGCAGCTCTAACTGCAACTCATGATCTATTTCTCAAGGTTGGGTGGACATGGAGAAGTCCTTAAATCACACTCGGTTGCCTTAATTTACAGAACCTGTTTGCTTGGAAAGCAGGCTCAGCTGCTTTCTTCAGAAAGATTTCTCTAAAACAGTTATAAGCTTCCAATTTTTTGTCTTGTGAGCTCTCATTTTTGTATTTTTTGCTTTCAAAATTTTGCAAAAAGTAAAAAAAAAGGTTATAAATGTCTTATGACCAAAAGACATTTATTGCTTACATTCTTAGCTGTTATTAGATTCTGTTTACATATTGAAGGTAAATTTTGAATGTTGCAGCTATCAGAAATGCATCTGTATCGACAGTAACGCCTCAAGGCTGGTCATCGGGTGACATTACAGTCCGAGTTTTCAGCCTTGAATCCTTAGTCATCCTCACCTCTGACACAATACCTCTTCTTCCTACTGATGCACATTTATAAGTCACTCAAAATTGAGCTCCACAATGTGAGAATATTAAAAAACACAATCTGAAGATGTAAAAGCCCTGAATGGGTTTTGGAGAGGCAGTCATAAAATTCTTCAATTTCGTACCTCTAGTGTACGGGCCATACAGATTGCTAGTAGACTGTTCATCTCCAAGATCATACACAATAGGAATTGAGGGCCCATGGTTAGTGGTACAGACACCTGCACGGTATTTCACTGGATAGCGCTGAAATAAAGAACACAGGGCAACTGTGTGAGACATCAAGAGACAATATCTGGTGCCAAAACAGTGTGATGCCATGTAGGGGCATTGATCCAGGTGGATCTGTGGCATCACCAAGCCATCCTCAGACCTCCAGGCAAATTGTCTGCTCTACTACTATTCCCTTTTTTAGTACTCTACTTCCAGAGTAAGGTTTTATAGAATATCACCCCCTTCTGAGGTACAACACTAGATTTGAGGCATTTGGTGTTATTTACCTAGCTAGTTACGGTTATATAACTCACTCCTTCTGAGTGATAGCGATAGCGATAGGATTTCTGAGCCCAAAGCTCACAGTTATGTAGGCCCAGAGATCAGTCCACCCAAGGAGTTTGGAACACAGGAACGCTGAGCCCTTTGCTTGTGGTATCCCAGTTCCTCTCCCAGTCTATTCTGACAACTGTTCCCCTGGCCCCTCACTCATGGACTCAGGGTGTCAGGTACAGACAGCTGTCTCACACCTACGTCCCTCATGGGTAGTAGCAGTGGAAATCCGAGTCTCAGCCGCTCCCGTTCGCCCAGTACCACTCTATCACTTTCCTTCCCACAACAACCAAGCATGCTGAATTAACTCCGCAGTGTATTCAGGTTGCCTGAGCAGCCTCAGGCTCGTCTTGGGCTGTGCCAGGCAACCCTCTGAGTTTGTGCCAGTATGCAGCTACTGGTGGCTCCACCCTGTGCCACCAGGCTTCGTCACACATCACAAATAAGAAAGACCTCAGAGCTCCTGCTCCGTGATGTCTTTACTGCTACATTAGGCACACCAGCACAGTGTGCACAGAACCTCCACTACTGGAGCAGAAACCTACCTCTGTCAGCAATGCACAACCCACAAACATTTAACCATTAAGATCATGCTCTGTAACGGCCATAGCATGCAAAGTACACCTTACCTTGAATAAGAAGTAAAGATTGCCTCCGTTCAATTTAAGGAAGTTTGTATTGGTGTGGTACTTCAGAATGGAGGCTATCGACCAGTGCTCCATCTGAGCATCGTTAGAAACATGCCACACAGATACATCTTGAGCTGTTATGTCATAATATCCTGGATTCTGAAGAGAAAAACAGTCACACAGAAAGAGATACATGCTTTATTACATTGATATAATCCTGCTGATGGAAAAAACAACCTGAGAATAATTATCCAGGGAGCCACCTTTTTTCATTCACATTTTTTTGGCAGTTCACTCACCTTGTAGTCGTCTGAAGTGGCCGCCTCAACAGTTCCGAATGTCACGTTGTTGGACCAGCTGCCATCTCCCTCTGGGACGTTGGGGTTGTTCCCTTGCTGGCTGGACCAGCGGTCACCCACAGTGCATTTCCCATACATGTTGTTCTCATGGACACTGGCCACCAGAGTCCAGCCTCCCCCGTCAGTGGTCATGTCACAGAAGGTCTGATACAGCTCCCCGTGTCTGGAAATCAAATAGTAAAGGCCATCTGAAAGAAAGCAGGGAGAGGACGATTATTGATCCAGAGAGCGCCATAACAATTGCTAGCGTACTGTATACAGGTAGTGTGCATCCAAAATCCGATTGGATTGAATTTGTGCAATTTTGGTGAACCTATAGAAGGACATGCATGAATGCACTTCACATAACTAGACGAGCAATTATTTTTCATATCCAGTATTTAATCTGTATGAAGGAATGCTGGATTGCTGCAAAGCTGAAGGAAATCTTCAAAAGCTATAATAATGTGATGATTTTCTATGTGCCGCCTTACATCTGTAAGAAAGTATTTTTAAACAAATACAGAAAGCATCACCACACCTATTGCAAGCAACTTTTCAACTTGTGGAAATCGAACTCCTTGTTTTTTACATGAGACATCATCCTACCTTCACAAACTCCATATCTGTCTTTAATTTCCTTGCAACTCCCAGCAGCATATCTGAGCTTAACCAGCAGCTGTCGAGCATCACTGTTGTAGAAATTGAAATTTATTCCTGCAACATCTAAATCTATGTGGAGGGAAAATACAACACAACAATACAATTTTAATTAATACAGAAAACGTCTATGTATATTCTTACTTAAAATTCACTAACTGTCCTGATAACATCCTGTAGTTAAAAGGGTGAACCGTTTCAATCCCCTAAATTTAATTCATCCTTTTACCATCTAGAACAAAAAAGCGATTCAAAAGGAATCTAAAGATTCTCCCATTTGTATGGAAAGAATACCTGACAAAGTAACACCTTTGGCAAGGCTAAAAAATGTTGCATTCTTTATTAAAGTAATTGTAAATGCAGCCACTCATTTGGGGTTGCTGGATCAATATGGATAAAGTACATCACTCAGGGAATCAGCAGCAATATACCCATTCAGAGGCCTCATCAACTCCAAACTGCTGCCCTTCACAAAGTTGAAAGACATTTATTTACTGAGAGGGGAACAAAATCTTACTTACTTGATTTGGAAACGGTAATCTGAATGGCCAACAAAGCAGAGAGCAAGAGAACAGCCCAGTGCATGACTTCCTGAAAGCAAAAACAAATCCTAAACCCAAAACTATGATGCACTTTAGAGATTACTTAGCTCAAAAGTCAAAAACAAGATGATAATCATACCTAGGCACAATACATGCAATTGTTACTATTAGAAGAAGTGATACAACTCTTTCAAGTTGTATCTTAGACTTCTCTATGCAAGGAAAAGAAGTTGCATTCTACCACCATCACACATAACTTACCTGTTAAGTGTTTCCCTGTCCAGACAAAAGATGTATTCACAAAAAAAGGTTCTCACAGTGAGGTCTGAGTGAATACTTCAGTGCTACTTTAGATTCCTCAATTTATAGGTTTTTGTGAGAATGCTTATCAGTATCACTGATGTGTACATGCTGCATCATCAAGTTCATGTGTAAACAGGGCGGTAACTAAACTTTCCACCAGGAAAGGTATTATGTATATTTTCTTTAAGTTCATGACAAAGAATCTTTCATCAAATACTAAAAAAGTTCTAAAACAAACAATGAACAGGTGTGCCAGCCACTGGATGAGTGACGAGAGCAGAAATGAAGCATGAAATCAATTTGTAGTGGAAATACAAGAAAACTTTTCTTGGTTCAAATGACCCCAGTACTGCAATTATTTCTCTTCTATTCTAACATATATAATTGTTATGATACTCTACAGCAGAAACAACCTGAATATTGCATGCTGTGTGAAAAAGAAATACCTGTACAGACACTAAAAGTGGGGGAAAATGAGAAGAGGCCATTCAGCCCATCACGCCTGACAAGCAGTCAGTATGCAATTCATCCATGGTTTCCATCCTGTTGTTTCCTGGAAGAAGCCAGGGCATTGGCTTCAGAGAAGAGCTAAAAGATTCTCACATTCTTTAACATCTCATCCAAAAGACAAATTCATTTGTTTATGTTAAAACAATAATACCATAGATATCTCATATGAATGGAGTTCTGCTACTGAAACATTTTATCTAACAATTGTGATTCTCATTGCCATTGCTTTTTATTTGTCATCATAATCAGGTCAGCCAGTCAAGACCAACCAAAACTGGAGTGAAACATTTAGGGCTTAGTCTTCCTTTACTTCAAACATTTTATCCACACTTCTTAAAAGTATTTAAAAAATAAACATTTTACCAGGAAACCTTGTGCTAAGTCTTTTAATGCAGAAAAGGCATCAGATACAAGAAACAAACGTACAGATTCTTACAGCATCAATGTTACACAGGAAAGAAATATAACCAACAGTCAATAGAAACAGTTTAAGAGACCTTTTTCAGGCACATAGCCAAGACTGATTCTACTGTAAACAAAGTCCACTCATTTGATTACAATGACCTTAACACAAATCAGCTTTTCTATGCATTAAATCAATTTTTAGTTTAGCAATGGTCACAAAGTATTTTAATTATCCAAAAGAAATAAATGTTTATTATTCCTCAGTTCCTTTCAAATGTGATCTGGCTTGTTGAAGTCTCTTACATTATGATGTGAAAATGTTCCTAATGTCATCTGAGGTACTATTGGTCAGCACACTTACCACTGTTGTAAGGTTTAGCACTGACTAGTGCACTCAGCAGTGCGCTTGCTTTAGTCTATGTTTGGGAAATGACAGGTAAGGTATGTTTGGAAACCCAAGGAAAGGTGGTTAAGTCAATAAATGCAACATGAACAAAAGACAACTACCGTTTAGTTGCAGAAAGCATTCTGTGCAGGTTTGGGGTTTGTATCACGTTTACCACAAGAAGATGGTGCATGAGAGAAAATGTCCATAAAAGCTAACTCTAAATATAATCCAGATCTTTTTCTTATTCCATCGTGCGTTACGTATGTTTGAGTGTGTGACCGTCCTCGCCTGCACTTCAGCGGTAGAAAAGCAGCATTGCGGACTCCGTCATCTCTCTAGAGGCACTCCAGCCTCGGTGAGTCCCATAGCCATCCCAGTCGAATCCTGTAAAATCTCCACACTGCCTTCCACCACCTTCCGCAAAATATCCTCCTCCTCCAACGCAGAACTGCAATTCAACACATCATCGTAATCAGACACCACAGCTTCTGGAAAACTCACTTCCAGAGCCTCGCTTGCCTTTATTGTTCTTTGTGATACTGAAGCAAAGAAATACACGTGCGTGCACAAGGACGTTCATCATCACTCTACATCTCCCAATCAATGTTTCTGCTGCTCATCACTGCATTCTAAATGAATTTCTGTTGCAAACTCAAATCATTCAATCTGATCATCCAAACCAGAATATTGCCAAGGGGCATCCAGCATTTTGCCTAGTAGTATAAGATTGCTGGGGCCTCTCTCCTTCTTTTAATCCTGAGGATTTTCAGAGTTTTGACTACTTAAGAAAAATAGTCATTATCAATATGACACGCTCAAACAACGATGCAAAGTTTCTCTGGACCAAAGCCACGATTTTTCTTTTAATTCAGTTGTCACAAATTGCTGACATTTCAACACAGAAACACTATGGTTCATTCTTATGTAAGAAAAATACACATAGAGATGTTGCACTCACATGTTCTGTGTTACACCCTGTTGGTCTGACCCCTGAGCAGATAGCCATGGCTGCCTGCTCATTATTAAAAGCCCGGAAGGTGATGAAACCGGGCTTAAACAGCCCTGAAACACAAAACAGAGACCGATGAAACCTTCAAAGTAAACTACGGAAATAACTTTTATGTTAAACTTTAAAAATGACTGTGAAAGATTAAAAAATGAAAAGAAGCCCACTAATATAAAGGTCATAATAATACTGAGCCTTTGACTGCTTCTTCTCAATGACCATTCCCAAGATACCATCACCTCACAGAAACTCATTTGCAGCTCTAACTGCAACTCATGATCTATTTCTCAAGGTTGGGTGGACATTGAAAAGTCCTTAAATCACACTTGGTTGCCTTCATTTACAGAACCTGTTTGCTTGGAAAGTTTATTCTAGCCTTTAAATTTTGCCAGGGTAAAATCTGTGACGGCAGGCTCAGCTGCTTTCTTCAGAAAGATTTCTCTCTTCACCTCTGACACAATACCTCCTCTTCCTACTGATGCATATTTATAAGTCACTCAAAATTGAGCTCCACAATGTGAGAATATGAAAAAACACAATCTAAAGATGTAAAAGCCCTGAATGGGTTTTGGAGAGGCAGTCATAAAATTCTTCAATTTCGTACCTCTAGTGTGCGGGCCATACAGATTGCTAGTAGACTGTTCATCTCCAAGATCGTACACAATAGGAATTGAGGGACCATGGTTAGTGGTACAGACACCTGCACGGTATTTCACTGGATATCGCTGAAATAAAGACCACAGGGCAACTGTGTGAGACATCAAGAGACAATATCTGGTGCCAAAACAGTGTGATGCCATGTAGGGGCATTGATCCAGGTGGGTCTGTGGCATCACCAAGCCATCCTCAGACCTACAGGCAAATTGTCTGCTCTACTACTATCCCCTTTTTAAGTACTCTACTTCCAGAGTAAGGTTTTATAGAATATCACCCCCTTCTGAGGTACTACACTAGATTTGAGGCATTTGGTGTTATTTACCTACAGTAGCTAGTTACGGTTATATAACTCACTCCTTCTGAGTGATAGCAATAGCGATAGGATTTCTGAGCCCAAAGCTCACAGTTATGTAGGCCCAGAGATCGGTCCACCCAAGGAGTTTGGAACACAGGAACGCTGAGCTCTTTGCTTGTGGTATCCCAGTTCCTCTCCCAGTCTATTCTGACAACTGTGCCCCTGGCCCCTCACTCATGGACTCAGGGTGTCAGGTACAGACAGCTGTCTCACACCTACGTCCCTCATGGGTAGTAGCAGTGGAAATCCGAGTCTCAGCCGCTCCCGTTCGCCCAGTACCACTCTATCACTTTCCTTCCCACAACAACCAAGCATGCTGAATCAGTGTATTCAGGTTGCCTGAGCAGCCTCAGGCTCGTCTTGGGTTGTGCCAGGCAACCCTCTGAGTTTGTGCCAGTATGCAGCTACTGGTGGCTCCACCCTGTGCCACCAGGCTTCGTCACACATCACAAATAAGAAAGACCTCAGAGCTCCTGCTCCATGATGTCTTTACTGCTACATTAGGCACACCAGCACAGTGTGCACAGAACCTCCACTACTGGAGCAGAAACCTACCTCTGTCAGCAATGCACAACCCACAAACATTTAACCATTAAGATCATGCTCTGCAACGGCCATAGCATGCAAAGTACACCTTACCTTGAATAAGAAGTAAAGATTGCCTCCGTACAATTTAAGGAAGTTTGTTTTGGTGTGGTACTTCAGAATGGAGGCTATCGACCAGTGCTCCATCTGAGCATTGTTAGAAACATGCCACACAGATACATCTTGAGCTGTTATGTCATAATATCCTGGATTCTGAAGAGAAAAACAGTCACACAGAAAGAGATAAATGCTTTATTACATTGATATAATCCTGCTGATGAAAAAACAACCTGAGAATAATTATCCAGGGAGCCACCTTTTTTCATTCACATTTTTTTGGCAGTTCACTCACCTTGTAGTCGTCTGAAGTGGCCGCCTCAACAGATCCGAATGTCACTTTGTTGGACCAGCTGCCATCTCCCTCTGGGACGTTGGGGTTGTTCCCTTGCTGGCTGGACCAGCGGTCACCCACAGTGCATTTCCCATACATGTTGTTCTCATGGACACTGGCCACCAGAGTCCAGCCTCCCCCTTCGGTGGTCATGTCACAGAAGGTCTGATACAGTTCCCCGTGTCTGGAAATCAAGTAGTAAAGGCCATCTGAAAGACAGCAGGGAGATGACAATCATTGATCCAGAGAGCGCCATAACAATTGCTAGCGTACTGTATACAGGTAGCGTGCATCCAAAATCCGATTGGATTGAATTTGTGCAATTTGGTGAACCTTCACATAACTAGACTAGCAATTATTTTTCATATCTAGTATTTAATCTGTACACAATGCTGCTATAATTATCAAGTGATGCTTTTCAATGTGCTGCCTTAGATCTGGTCACTTAACAGTTAGGAAGTGTTTTTTCAACAAATATGCTTGCTGATGTTTCCATCTTTTGAACTGGGGGAAAACTAAACTCCTAATTTTTCCATGTGACACAACATGACCCTACCTTCACGAACTCCGTATCTGTCTTTAATTTCCTTGCAACTCCTGGCTGCATATTTGATCTTAGCCAGCAGCTGACGAGCATCACTGTTGAGGTTGTTGAGATTCACTCCTGCAACTTCTAAACCTATGTGACAGGAAAACACATCAATAATACAATTTAAACACAGAAAACATAAATGTATATTCTTATTAAAATACAGTGAATGTACTGAATGTCCTATAATTGAGAAACGGGACCATTTTGATCCCATTATTTGAATTCATGCGGATACCGTCTAGGAAAGAAATTGCAATTCAAAAGGAATGTAAAGATGAAAAACGTGCCAAAATAACATGTTTGGCACGACTCTCAAAAATCAATGTAAATGCAGCCACACATTTGGGGTTGCTGGATCAATATGGATAAAGTACATCACTCAGGGAATCGGCAGCAATATACCCCTTCAGAGGACTAATCAGAACTCCAAACTGCTGACTTCATAAAAGTTCTAAGAAAGATATTTAGAGGGGAACAAAATCTTACTTACTTGATTTGGAAACGGTAATCTGAACGGCCAACAAAGCAGAGAGCAAGAGAACAGCACAGTGCATGTCTTCCTGAAAGCAAAAACAAATCCTGAACCCACAACTACTGTATGCTGCACTTCTAAAAAGTAAAACGTAAAAGCTCAAAAGTCAAAAACACTTTCACTTCCAAACACAAGATGGCAACCATACCCAAGCACAACACATGTAACAGTTATTTTTTGAAGTGATGTGACTGTTCGAAGCTGTGGTTTAGAGTTGTCTATGCAAGGAAAAGAAGTTGCATTTACCACCATCACAAAATAATTACCTGTTAATGTTTCCCTGTCCAGAAGTATTCACAAAAAAGAGATTCTCACAGTCAGGTCTCAGTGAAAACTTCAGTCCAGCTTTCTGTTCCTCAGGTTATAGGTTTTTATGAGAATTCTTATCAGTATCACGGATGTGTACATATCATAACATTCACAGGTGTAAACTGAGCAGTAACTATATTTTACAGGAGAAAACACATTATACAGTATGTGTGTTTTTCCAAAAGGTAATGACAAACTCTTTTATTGAATACTATGACATTTCTTAAACATAGAATGACTGTGTGCCAGCTCCTGGATGAGTGAAAAAAAAAAACAAGGAGCAGGATATAAAAATATCACTAAATAAATGGCATCAATCTGCCTTTATATGCAAATCAAGATACCTAAAGGCTTCCCTTCCTACTGGACACAGCTCACCTGAAAAATCTGCAAAATGATTTCTGATATAATATAATATAAATGAAGTGTGAAGTTTTTAATATTCTGCAATTCTTTAGCTAAACCTCCAATTAACCTCAGTGAGCACCATACTGTATGTGCAGGGCACAGGCTGGAGCTCACAACAGCAATTTGAAAGACTATACAAATCACTTTAATGACTCACAAAGTTCAATAAATACATCTCTCAAAGAATTAAGATAAACAAAATCACAGAATTAGTATGCAACAGTAAGACATTCTATTGAATTAAAAATTGATTCAGAAACACCTGAAGGACTTGCTAGAAATGCTTGGAAAAAAAATATTACCTTTTTTACCTGCAGAAATAAAACGGCAAACATTTTACTGACCCAGGCAGCAATCCCTATTCTTTCTTACCATTTACATCTTGTCCAGAACTGAAACACGATACTCCTATGTATGCCCTTCTTAGTCCTAATAATTCCATTGATTTCTTAAAAAAAAAAGTTCAGTTAAGAAAATTGCACCACTGATCTGATAACTCACAGACTTTGCAGTCCTGCAGAAAAATGCTGAGGACTGTGAAGCTGCAGTTTATTCCCAGCCCTGCATAAACTGCCAGACTGACACATTAAACCCAAATCATAATACAGCGTTCCAGACACTGTAAACCCAAAGCCAACACTTCCTAGGGTTTTAGGCTTGTGCCCCTTTGCAGGGGTTAAGCTACTATTTGCACCACTGGAGCAGAACGGTTGTGAAAATCCTAGGAAAATATTTTGGACAGTTTCCATTTTATTACAGATTGTCTCTGCAGTAATGTGTCATTTCTGTAAATGCAGGAACAAGCTCATGGAAATGAAAGAAGATGCAAATCAGTAGTATTACACTCATTGCTTAATAGCAAACATATTAGTCCTCAACTTCATTACAATTGTACATGGATATTAACTAATCTTTCCTAAAGTTAGAAAAAGAATTGGTAAGCAGTTATGTAGCTTTGGAGTTTTCTCCTTCATAAGGTTTGTGGGATGTTCAGTGTAGTAACTGATTTCAATGCACTTGCTGTTAGGTCTTCAGTGTTAAATAGCAGAAGGTGAAAACGATCACACGCTGACAGATGTGACGACGTGGTTCGGGACGATGTTTCGCAGTTCAGGACCATCAATGCACAGTTTCACAGAGTAAGCAAGCTTTAGAGTCCAGCCTTCCGCATCAAATCCACACAAGTATTTGACAATTAATGATTGTGCCTTTTTCATCGGGCACATAACACAAAACATCGAGCTCCAGTTTGGCGAGAGCAGCACAGTGCTGCGGTCAGATGCCCTGGTACGAAATCCAGGGCTGCTGTTGCTAAGGGTAACCGTTGCCAGGGCCGGTCTGGGTCACCGCCTGTGTGGCCTGCTCTGGGACGAGCGTGGGGTCAGTCAGGATGGACGTGGATGTGCAGAGGTGACGGAGGGATCTTAGGACAGCTGGGAATAACAAAACATCAACACGGTCATTAAAATCAGAGGCATTCTAGCATTGGAGTGTCAAATAAACGACAATCCCACATCTCACAATCCAGATTCTCAGACCTGCTGAATTCTTCGATCCGTTCTGCACACTTTAAAACAAAGATCAAAACTTTCGGCTGCACTGATCTTCAGAAAAAAAAACAAAAAATGTCTGTGAGGTAAGCAGAGCATTATTTTGCAAATTTATGACAAAACAGCCTATTCTTCTTAATTAAAGAGTTACAGATTCATGTGTAACATTCACTTGTTTTGCTGTTGTGAAAACAAATTCCTTCAGGTTTTGCACAATGACTCTTTTTCCATAAATACCCTTTACAAGAGTAATAAAGAATATTACAACCAGAAAGTAACAATTATAACAAGGTAATAAAGAAGGATACCTCTACTGATAACACACAGAACAGCTTCTCATATCCATAATAAAGTTAATAATTGTCTATATTGCACTTAGCTGTAATAAAGTCATGTTTTTCTTTCATTTATCTCTATCAATCCATTATCTGGAAGACCTATCCCAGATGTGGCAGGTGTCATCCAGGACTACACCAGGACACCAGTCCTGTGCAGACACGCAAAAAAACATAGCGATGATTAAGAGAGATGCACCAACACTAAGAACTGCATGGACATTAAAATGGTGGTACTTCCCATGTCCTTTGAGATAGTTAATCTGAATTTAATCTTTTTTATTCTATTTTGATGTTATTTTAATTATCTGAATTTCCAATACCTGAGACTAATGAAACAGGTTCCAAATAAAAAGGAAAATGATTGTGAATTGAGTTTATCAGGGTCTTTGATGATTTTGAATATGTAGTCTTCTTTGTTCAAGACTGTGAAGGCTCAGTTCCTTCAGTCAGCATATGACATTCCCAGAACATAGGTGGTTGCTCTTCTCTGAACCGATCTTTTTCTAAATTACCGTTTCCCATTTTGTATTTACCATATAGTTTATGTTTTAACTACCTGCATGCAAAACTCTCCACTTGTCTACATTAAGAAACACCTTCCTGGTGTTTGTCTAGTTTTAAGTCTTATCTAAATCTTTTAATTTCATTCACAACTTCTACAGTGTTTGCTAATCCCCCCCCATTTTGATATAATCTGAACATTTGACTAATTAACAGACTATACCAGAATCTAGATCATTGATATAAACTAGGAAGAGCAGTGGTCCTCGTCCAGTTCTCTGTGGTACTTTACTAACTACGTCACTCCTTGTTTGTACTCCGTTTTCTATGTATTAACCAATTCTTAATCTAAACACACATTTCCCTGAATACCAACCGCATGTAATGCCAGACTAGTTTTCAAATATCTATGAATGTGACCCATATGAAACTACACATAGCACTGAGGAAGAAACATAAGGTTAACTGGAGCCAAAACAGGAAAAAGTCACTTAACTAAGTGAAACTGCTTATCTCTGAAAAGTGGCCTAATAGAGAATGATGGTAGCTGAACTCGGAGATGCACAACCTTCAAGTGAAACACAAATACTAAAACCACAAAGAAAACACAAAACTCCTGCATTACTGGGACAGAATCACACCTCTAAGGTACCTACCTGACAAACCACTCTATGACAAACAGGTGAAACTCCTTTGCACTCCTCTAGGTGGTGCAACAACCAAAGTCTACAATATGCTGTAGTGCGTTTAACTCCACTAGTTTGAACTGGGCCAAACAGATCAAATCTGAAGCTAGAAAAACTATACTCCTCTTATGGTGATAATCACAAGCATCCTTTGTATTGACTCACCATAATTGTTCTTCCACTTATACTAATTTCCCAATTTACTGGGAGATAAAAAGGCAGGGTTATCAACCAGCACTGACAATGGCTTTCAGTAACACTACCTTGTCAGGTAGAAAGGGGAAATAAAGCACACTCAAAAGCCCTTATTTATGGCTTCAGACACAAAAACACATGCTTCACAAGTCTGTATACAAGATGAATGGACTAAAGCAGAAATACATGGTAGATGCAATTGTTGTTGCACATGAGAGCTATGCAGATAAAGCACCCAGCAATGTTTTGAGAATATTAGTGGTGTCACAAGTTGTTTTATTTAGTCTTGCCGTTAGCTGTGATTCAGAAATGTGGTTTACAGAGCAGCATTCTAGTGGTTGACAAACAGTGTTGTGGTTTGAGACCAGAATTCATATTTTCTTTGGCTTAATATCTTTCACAAGACCAGTAATTTATACATTAAACTGTCAGACTACAAAGATCTGAAGTAGTGGTAAAACCACAGAATAAAGTGTACAAAAGAGAAGAATGACAATTCATCCCTCCTTTGTTTTTCTTAAATAATGTCAGAAAATTCTGCAACGGACTGGTGTCCTGTCCAAAGTGCACCCTGCCTTGCACCCATTGCTTGCCAGGACTGGCTCTGTCTCCCCAGCGACCCTGAAGTGGATGAAACAGTTAGAAACTGGACTGAAGGATGGATGGATGTAAGCTGATTGTCCAGCTTAAAAGACTTACTAGGTCTGAGAGCAGGTAGGGAACAGTACTGATCCAGCCAGGACAAGGTTGTGCGACACAGATCCTCTACACTGGCAGTAGAAACCATCCCATTGTAGGTTTCAAACAGAGGCTCAATGATGATACTGAACTAAATTAAAATTTGACTTAAGGAAAGTGATCTCACTTAAGACATTAGAAAAGTTTGGCATCTAACAATCGCGGATTCCTACTGTAAGTGTCTTTTGTAAGATGTGTTAGTTTTAGGAAATGTATTCTTACAGCCTAACAATAATGTGATAATTCCTTCACTGTATAACTAAATATAGGGAGACAACTCTCTTTATCTGTAGGACTTAACAAAAAAAAAATCACTGCCTCACAAAACATCTAACAAAGGCCAAAGCAAGGTCAAGTGACATTGTTACAAGAAATTTTGTAAAGTACCTTGAGATGGCTGCTTTCAAAAGCACAGTATAAAAAAGTTATTATATAACTTTTATATTATATTATATACATATCATTGATAATGTAAGAAGCAAGGCTTTTTACTGGACACTGTGAAACTGCCCAGGGCAAATTGTTCAGAAAAAACGTGCAACTTAAATGAGATACCATTCATTGAATTTCTATTTTGGAGAGTGAGATAAAATCCTTGTCCTCTTTGAGGGTTCCTGGTGTGTCTTGCACTTTTAATTAGCGTGCACTGGAAGAGGAAACCAATTCAAGGATACAATCCAAAACTTCCAGTTCTGCAGGGTCTGCGCCCGGACGTAGTCCCGGAACATCTCTCTCATGTGGTCAAACCGCTGCCGGGTTATGGGCACCCCAGTGGCAGGAAGCTGCTGTTGGCACTCACTGCAGGAGAGAAAACGGACAGTGCTGCCACCAACCAAAAACACCGCACATTGCTGGATGATGAGCTGGTATTACACAGTGGCCCAGATGGCACTCACTTGATCGCACAGTTGAGCGCCACCACCTCCTCACGCAGCCGCTGGGCCTCTTCGTGCAGCTGGGCTCTCTCCTGCTGCATCTTGCCGATGTACTCCGCTGTCTTCTGCAGGGTCGTAGCTTTGCTGATCTGGGGGCCAATTAATTAAGAAACGCGCGCAGTGAGGAAAAGTTCAGGGAAAGGCTGAGGTTTTATTTGTGTTCTCTGGTCGTTGCTTCACCATGTGTGCACGGCAGATTTCGGGATTATGCAAGAGCTCCCATCTTGCTGTAGTCATCTCATTTTTTCATGTGAAGAGCGCTCAGCATGGAAAGTATTTGAAACAGGGTGTCAACCAGGCAAAAAGACTGAAAACAATGATAGAAGGTGACCGTGTCCACATCAAAATGTTGATGCAAGTGTGAAGGCTCACATGGCTAATAAACGCTGAAGCAAGAGAAAATGCTGGCAGCTTCAATCATTCACCAAATGCTGGAGACTAAATGAGTCAAGTGCATCTACATTATTCTTAAATAATCTCATTTTCTCATAGCTCTGCAAAATATCTGCTGTCCACTATAGAATTAATACAATTACTGGGTTAGATTAGTTTTTTTTATCTAGTGTTTGATGATTGGATTCATCACATTTTTTTTACTCAAATGATGTTTTTGGGATATTACTTCTTAGATCTGTAAGGAACCTACTGAATTTACCGCTTACATAAATACGTAGTCATTTTTCCCCAAAAGTAATCATCATACTGCATTTCAGGAAGATGATGCAAAAGGAAAATATTTCTATACATACAGTACATATATTATATAAAGAGTCTTAAGGCTCTTGATGAAGATGTTGGTGCTTACTTTGATACTAGGTTGGGAGCTTAGTGTTGTCACTAGACTATGCAATGTGTCAAATCCCATTTTGATGTTGAAACGTCTTTTCTGTTCTGCAGAAATATGCGTGATTCTTCTCGTTTCAATCTGGAAGAGAAGGGTGAGAGAGAAAACATTTTTGTCTCTGCAGCCACAAAACAAATATGCGATTTTGTTTACAATGTGTTGTAGCAGCCTTCTTGTCTGAGTTGTGTTCAAAACAAAAACACAAATTAATTCAATCATATACTATTGCAAAAAAGCAGTTTTCAATTTGTTTTTAATGAATCCAGCATTTCAATATTTCTGAGATAGATTAAGGATTATCCAGACATGCACAACACATCAAAACTGGAAGAATGTGAAGTTAGTCATGAGTGAAATAGCAGCTAGTGATCATGACTATTGACTGTTAATCTCAAAACGTTGAGTGACAAAACGAAGAGATACGGAGGCTGTATTTCAACCTTTAAAAAATAAAAAATAATTTGATGCAAGTCTGTTTGATTTACAGATTTTTTTAGTGAAGGAAAATTTAAGGCCTTCCTTAATTAAATCAAAAAAAGGTTATTGCCAAAATTCCTAAATGAATGACAAATTTCCATTTTCTTCTCTGCAGTTGAAATGGTTTTACCTTGTTCTGCTCAGGCCTGGTTTGACTGGGGTTGGAGTGTGGAGACTGCGGACTGGGGCTTTTCTCAGAAGGGTTTGTTGGGGATATCTGGCCTGAGTTCCTCCTGAAATTCACTAGAAATAGATAAAGACATTGCTGAGATTGAGCACAAGTCAAAAATGGGAAATTCAAATGGGGACTTATTAGGATAACACACCATGAACAGCTATTGGCTACAATAGCTTCACTCATCCGTTTGCATGAGTGCTTTTAAATTTTATTTTTTTCAATTAAGTATTTACATTTAAAGCAACAGGCAAATATTTATTCCAAAACCCAGTGGGTTTAATATGCTTATTTTATGCTTAGCTATAAATTCACAAATAGTCTCTGCAATGTACATTTCATTTAATTTAATATGAATGAGAAATGATCTGAGGAAAACACGAATGATATACATTTAACATATTTGGAAAACAAGTTGCAATACTACAACAGTGTAAATTCAGTAAGCGTTATACCAAACTGGTTTAAATAAAGCTCACATCACATGAAAAAAAATTGGTCTTTTTTGCTTCTACTGCTTTATAGACATCTAGACACATTACACTTTAAATCACACAAGTACAAGGGTTAATTTAACAGTTCGCTCTGAAACAGACCTGTTAAAGCAGTTTTCTCATTATATATCTGGATAGGTGACAGCTTTTCAGTCTTGGGAACCAGGAGAGGTGTGGATGTGGGCATGTTGTTCTGCATCAGTAGAGCTGATACAGCGGAACTTTGAGAGGAACTGGCATTCTGAATTCCAGGTGAGAACTGTGGCATGTGGCTGTGCAGTGGTGGTAGCCGTGGGATCTCAAGGGCCTGAGACAGATTTTGCTGCATCACAGCTGGTGCACCCATCAAAGAGGGGGGTGTTTTCATGTTTGTTCCACATGAAGAATATACACCACCACTTGGCTGAAGAAGGAAAAAATAGAGTAAATGTTTAAGATTTCTGTAAATGATCAGCTGATCTTTCAAAGATGTTAATCTAAAACATTCCTAAATCTACAACAAAATAAATAAAGAGGATAAAGAGATGTTTCCCATTTGATTGAATGATTGCTCATCAAGAATGTAGAAGTACAGGGAACTTCCTTCTTTTCATAAAGGGTCTATGCAGTTTTAGTAGAAGAGCTAGAGTTGCACGCTATAATTTTAGGTGCATGTTTCCTTTTGTGTGTTAATGTTTTTGCTGATTTTTTTTTTTAATCCACTTTCACTATGCCTCACAAGTGTTTCAGCCCGTCACAACATTTTTTATAGTTACAGATTCCTGGGTAAAAGAGATTGTGAATGCATCTCAGTCTTGCGGTCCTCACAAAAGCATACCGATTGAACACTGTGGGAAAGTCATGATAAATACAGTAACCATCAAAAACAAGAATCTTACTGGAGAGCTGGGGGATGTAGACATTTTACACTTAACTTCCCCCCTGGGAAGCTCAAATCCCACTGTTGGTTTACCTAGAAAGAGGGAACAAGGTACTTAAACTGAGGTCAAAGGTAGATGGAATACCCAAACCCACTGAATGACATGTTCATTTGCTAACTTACACTCTTGTGTGCCTGTTGAAAGCAGCTTTGCCAAGCAGCTGCTCTGCAGAGGGGAAGCAGGTGGCACAGGAATCTTGGATTTGCCTGCTGAAGTCTTTTGAATGTACGTCCCCCCACTGCCTACTGCCATCCTTTGAGGTACAGAGAAGTTATGGTGCATGGCCAGAGAAGGAACTGTTGTCTGGGTGCCGAAAAGGGGAGGGTAACTCACAGGCACTTGAGAGAATGCCTCTGGGGCTGGGTACACATGTCCTGGTGTATCCTCTGGCAAGACAGTGGACATCGAGCCTGTGTGAGTGATAACTGAGGACGTGATAGGAGAGCTGTATCGGTACTTCTGGCAGGGTGCAGAAAATGAGGCATAGGGCATGGTATCCTGAACGAAGGAGCCCATACTTGGGGGAACAGCTGTTGTGGTGCTCGTATAAGGTTTGTTCCCATATGGTGATGTCGCTGCTGACAACTCAGGAGGGTGATATTCAGACTGGCGGTTGTAATCTACCTCTGCTTTGTATTTAGGGTCAGAGGTCATGCCGCTGTGGTCGTACGGCACCTTGGGCGACAAAGATTGCCTGTGGTAACCCGTGTCCGAGAGAACGTTGGAAGAGGGAGGGAGAATCAGTCTTTCTTCTGGTACAACATTTGCCTGTGAGAAATATTATACCAAAGATCAAAATTAATTTCTTAGTTTTACACAGAGCTCTGTCTTTGCAGAACACACTCATAGGTCAAGGGACTGCACTGATATCCAAGGTGACGTACTGACCTGCACTAGCTGGCTGTTTCCGGGCAACAGAGGCTCTGCTGTCCCCAGTGCTGGTCCTGAGGAGAACATGCTGCCTGCCACACTCCCGAAATACTCAGACTCTGAAAAGCCAGTCTGCTCTACTGGCTGACTGCGATAGCTCATGAAGATATCTGGAACAACCAAACCACATGCATTTGGTTAAAGGAATTTCTGTTTACACCTAACTCAGAAACATGGCGACATGGCTATATTTTGTGTTAAACAAGCTAGCGGGGAAGATCATTTAGTTTTACTATATGATTTAGCTTACTATCTCTGTAAATCTGAGGCTGAAAAGTATTCTATAATTTTAATGCCTCATGGCTCTTGCTCCAGCTGAGCTCTCAAGTGCACATCTTAATCGTGTTTTAGATGAAAATAATCAAAAAGATCTGGTTCACTGCCTTAGTTGCCAGTTTTGATGTTGTTTGAGCTTCACCATAACAAAAGCTAGAAGGCAAATAGGTCTTTGAGGATTAGAGTTGAAATTTTCTGGTATGATGGACTAAAATTAAAAGACGTTTGGTTAATCTCTACTTAGGGAGGGGGTTGCGGGTGGAGGGCGTTTTCATCAGGATGTCTTTGAAAAAGGGAAGTGGAAATTTCAGCCCACATTTGCTAGGCTTAGCAAATCAATTCTCATGTCAATTCCAAGCCCTGACTGGGTGGGGAGAACCTAAATGTGTTAAATGTCATGCTTCGTTTTTTAGATTTCTGAAGAAATGTCCGGTCTTGTGATTTTTCATTTTTGCTTAAGTAAATTTTTCATTGCTTACAACAACATAAAAATAAACTAAGTAAAATGTATTTAATAAATAATGCCCATTAACAGGAATGAATCAGTCTTTCAGAATGTATTAGTTTGTGTCCCACTAACATTCTTTCTACAAATTACCAGTAGCAAAACAGTACTAATTTCCCCTTCCATCTATAAATTGAGTTTAATTCTACGAATTCTGAAACTTTGGATATAACACATCAAGATAGCACAGTGAAAAAGCACATGTAGTACTGACAGTACATACTGGCACAGAGAGTGGCACAAACAAGTCCAAGTCCACTATTGTTGGCACAGGAGGTACTGCCATTCCCAACATAAGCATGACACCTCATAACAGCTCATTGAATCGACTTCTTAACCAGGAGGTATATTTGCCAAGTCATGCATTACAAGCTTAAGAAGTGCACGAACTGTCACTCTCCCAGAATTTCATCTCTGGGAGTAAAGCTAAATTTCCACTACTCGGGATCTTTTTCCCCCCTCAACTCAATATCCTTCATATTAAAAGTGTACAGAGCAAAGAATGATAATAACCATCATATTAGAAATAAAACCATTCAAATCATGTGCAAATAATAATATGAATTCTGTGCAAACAGCAATATGATTGATATCAAATAGCTGAAGACACCAAAATGGGTTTGTCAAGTTGGCCCATTCACAACAACCATACAGTACATGGGAAATTGCCCAGTGGAGCCATGTTGAGGAGAAGCAGCAGCAAACATTTCCATTTGCTGCAACATGGGAGTTAAAGTGTGCAGATCCCTCATATAAGGGGGGGGGGGGGGGACATGTCTTAGTGCCAGAATTCATTGCTGTACAGTACACAGGTTTCACAGCATTGGTGTGAAGCAACTGACTTTATAAGCACTCTATGTGTTAAACAACATTAACCAACCATATCTATGTTACACAGTTCAGTGTTGTTGGGGATTTTTACAAAGAAGACATTACACAACCCATCTTCTGGCAACTGCAGTTAATACAACCCCTAAACAAGATACTCTTTTAAACAACATTGTGGCGTCTAACAAACATACTGTACTTCTTCAGCTAAACATTTCAGCTGATGGCAAATGCAAAAGAAATAAACAACTGATCCAGTAAACCAGAGCATTATACTGTATGTTCTACGTACTAACCCATTGCCGAAGGACACAAATCTGTTCAATTTTCCACTTTTGTCAGATTTCATTCCATCCACCCTACATCGTCATCAGACTTACCAACGTGAGCAAACGGCACGGGACACATTGTTTGACTCTCCGAAACATGACAGAAAACAGAGCAGAGCCAATGGCATGGGAGGGCCTACTATGCAGGCCCAGTGCAGACATCAGTGTAGAATGTAGTAAGTACACAAGATTGGCAAAAACTCTAAAGCATATAATTGAGATCTGAAGAAGAGATTTTTCAAGCTTAGGTACAGCGCATCATACAGTAGCTATAGGAAGCAGGTCCCTTTATTTCTGAATGAACGCTATTTAAAGGATACGAAAGTAGTATCACACGCAAAGGCAGCGAACCTTGCCTTGTGACCAGGCTCTGCAGCAGATTGTTGATGGCAGGCCAAGAGGCAGGACTGACAAGTGCTCAGAGCCCTGAAAAGGTAGCAGGAGGGTACCTAGCACACAAGGGGGCAGAAGACCCAGCCAACTTGATTTGGATGGGTACATTTAAAAAAAAAAGAGATGTCAACAAGCAAGGCACACTTCAGTCATTTCATCTCCTCTGTTTGCCTAATTTTCTGCTCTTGCAGAATAAACATTTTTAAAAGTCAGCTCTTCTCCTCGATGCAGGTAACCAAAGTGCTTTGCACCTAAAATATTTTTATCTATCGCCAACGGAAGGGAGAAAGCGGTCTTCAAAACTTAAAATTAGTGAAGAAAATGTAACAAATTATATTGTAACAGAACATGGTTTTATGCTCTCACAAGCTCAAAAAGTTGAGAAAAGAATTTAAAAAGTTGTATATTTTTAAATTATATGCAACCTCTTCCTCGAATTATTAATAACTGCAGTAATACTAGTATAAAGAAAACAAATTAAAGATATTCTGTAGTTAGCAACACTTTTCCTGCTTCCTCTTGACACACTATCTTGTGTGACACCTTTGTAGACAACCACAAAAATTCAACATCTTCTGAAAGTGAGAAAGAATGTTCTGGAAAATGTGCGCCTTCTAAGAAGACTGGCCTTTGCCTAATGACAGGGTTGAGGGAAAGGCAGAGTCACTATTTCCAGAGTCACGCAGGAGTTACTGACCCTGTAGTCACCCCCAAATAAAAAAAAAACATAACTTTGACCCACTGAACTACAGTGATCTCAAATCTTTATTAGGAACACTGCAGAGACCTCAATACAGAAGTCCCCTTCCCTTTCTACACTGGTCCTCCCTGCTAACCAAAGCTCCCGAGACATGAGGTGTGTGGTCAACCACATCCAGTTCCACTTCCGCATTCCAGCGCAGTCTGGCCGCCCGCTGACCCCTGCTGGCACCCCGCAGCTTCCCGTAGAGCCATCATTAACTGCGGCTCTAGGACCCATTAGAAAAGCTGCACAGAAATATTACACTAGCTTCTCGACACATCAGTACTACCCACTGGTGCCATTAGGATCTGTAGCTCTCTTAGGGGGGCAGCTGTTACAGTCAGATTCCTCCAGTTACTTGATGTGTCTGAGCAACTCATGAGACAGAACCGACAGAGGTAAAAGTAATGACCAGGACAGCTTGTAGAGCTACATGGGGCTACTTGACCTTCTGTACCTGAAAGTGTCCCCAGTAGTCTCTGGGAGGGGGGATTCCCATGTGCGTTTTCCAGTACAGCATTTAACGCCACCCACAGCTCTACTTTTCAACTCTTGAGTGCAGTGCAGTAAAATATTTAAATCACACTTGGTAAACCAAAAAATCTCAGCAGATCACGTTCACACTTCACTTGGTCCATTCAAGGCAATATGTACGGGTGCCAGACCGAGCAAAACAGGATCTTAGTCTTTGTTTACAAACTGCTTTGTCTGAAAATAATTAATAATACAAGTTTCACATTAGTGAGGGAGGAAAGGAAATTCACAATAACCGTCACCATCTATACAAATTGTATTGAAGATTGCAATGCTTGGCCACCCTGCACTGTTCCCTCATGTAGGTTTAAGGAATCTTTTCACAAACAGCCTTTGAGGGATTACTAAAACTCTCTGGAGCTCACCAGCCACACAGAGCTGAGAGTCCAGAGCCCTGATCACTCACTCCGATGAGGAAATTCTCAATTCACATCCCAGGTGAGGCTGTGGCCGTGGAACCAGAGTGGTCCAGAGAACCCAACTTGGAAAGGACTTTGGATAATAAAGGAAGGTTCAGTGATTTTTATATAACTGAATGCAAACAGAAGTGCGATTTCGTATTCTTTCTAACTATATTGGCTTCATTTCTAAGAAGCTTTAAATGTGCCAATGAAGCCATTGCAAGTCATCCTTAAGAATGTAGACACAATGGGTATTGCCCATCTAGTGCCATTATTTCCAATTCCTAGAGCTGCAAACCAAGGGAGGTTTGCTTAGTTGTGCTGGCAGTGAGAAACACTGATCAAAAGAATCTTCTGGTTTACCTCAGTTAATTAAATTCCGGGCAAATGATTAAGTGTCAATTGACAGTACAGAAAGACACCATATAAGATCAGATCAAGACAGAGACAGGAAGGAGAGCAGAGAAAAAATTGACACATTGCATCTATATGGGTCTGTAACAATACTTCATGTTTTTCTTCAGTAGAGAAACCTTTCTTATCTGCAAAAGAGCCACCTCCCAGAAATGCACTGTCAATGAGACAATCTGACCTAATATTTTCTTATTGATTAACGGCAGATCAACAGGTTAAAAACAAACTATTAAGCAAACAAACAACCAACATAAAGAGTTGCTTCTTTTTTTACTGACAGATGTTACGGCACTGTCAGTAGCTCATTTCCCAGCGTCCAGCACAGATATACTTCTCTTATCTCAGGGGAAACTTTCTAAGAAGTGGTACTTCATAAGGCACAATATTTTTTTGGAAGCCATGAGTACTTTAACAGACAACTACACCCTCAGAGAGAGGTGTATTTCCAAATGGAGACTACATTTCTGCAAGAGGTAAACATACCCTGCAGCTCCACTAGACTTCGAGGAAAGAAAATACACAAAGAAGAGAGACATAAAACCAGAATAGCACCAAGGAAACCCAGTCTTACCTTCAGATAAAGAGCTAAACACTGTCTCAGAGTGACAGCAGCACGCTAGGCTGATTTCACACAATTCTTTATGCATGGTACTTCTCACTTGAAGAGAATGAAAGTACTATGAACCAGACAGGGTTTCCTGAGGAGAACACTGTGAGAGAGAGAGAGAAGGTGCAGCTTTGCTCCATACCCTGTTGTCACATGTCTTCACACAGCTCTCAGGCCGGGTCTCTTGAACGCAGGCCTGCAGTGTCCCCGCATGTGCCACTGCAGGCCTGTGTGGTTATCTTTCCATATGAGCCCTCCATTTCTTCCCCAACTCCTTAAAAAGGCTCCTCAGTAGCCTTTTAGAGCCCATCATTTCCCATCATTTCCAATGTGCAATATTTCTGGGCATCCTCTTTTGTTTTCTTTCTTGTACCATAATTTACCCTGCATTATGAAGTTTTTAAGTATTAATCCTTCACCAGATTATTAGTAGATTATTTTGAATGGTAGATGGGTAGAGTGGGCTAAATAGATTACTACCTACTAATTAGATAATAGCTGCACTATTGTTTTTCAGTTCATAAATACTTGTGGAAGTTTTTGAATTGTACCAAATGTTTTTTTGTCCTCAAACCAAGACCTCTTTACGAACTGGAATTCATAAAAGCATAATTTCTTTTTGCACCAATACTGCCTTTGACATGCTATTTCAAGTTCAACAGTTCAGACAGCTCTCTGCAAGCTCTTGCACTAATGACACATCGTTAATCAACTGGGATCACTGTATAACTGAGTGTCTGAGGACACTACAGCTCACCCTACCACTTCCTGGGTTTAGAATACTGAGAAATTTACTAAACTAATCATGACACAACTGGAAAAAAAAAGGTTTACAAGTAAGGAAAATTCTTAAGGTTCCGTTTGATTATTAATCTGCACCTTTGACAAGTATGTGTTGACTGTATTTTTGTTCACTAGTAACATAATAAAGTATCCAACACATCCAAGGAAAGTTTTGATGTAATTTATACATATACTGTAGATGTAACATCTATCCATTATCGGAAAGCCACTTATTTCTGGTGCGTCTTGAGGTGACCTGGAGTCTATCCTAGAATCAGTGGGTTTAAGACAGATTCGGAGATCTGTTGAGATCAGGTTACGAGATGGTAATCCTGCTAAACTTGTCAATAAGTATTTGACAGAGGTTCATGTCCTAAACCTTCAGGGCAGAAATTCTACCCTTATCGGTCACTCTAATGAGTGTAGAAGTTTGAGTTATTTATTCCCAATATGCATATAAGGTAAGTTTGCACCTTTAACAACCTCACTCAATCACAGAGTATCACAGAGATACTGACAAGCAGGAAAGGAGAAGAAAACAGTCTTTCCTACCAGGAATGTCCATAAAGTCATCCAGGTTAGGCTGCAAAGGCGACAGGCCAGGCTGGATCATGTCAGCATTGCTGGTATAAGCTGGGGGTGGGAAAAATATCACCAGATATCATTAGAAGGGGAAGACGCAGAGCGCATGTGTGTACGAAAGGCTCCGGACTCTGTGGAAATTTCGGTGAACTGGGGGAACCTTCATGTCAAAAATAGATATACTCAAAACCTTGTGCATTCTCTCGTGAATTATCTGGATGCAACTTGACAACAGCTGCTTGATTTCTTTCATCGTCAGGTCCAATACTAGAGGAGGATGGGCTGTGCAGAACAAAGGCTGCTCCTGCTCACCGTCGTGCCGATCCCCAGCCCAGGGGCAGGACTTCTGCGTCATGGTGAACAAGGTGTCCGAGATGTCCGACAGGAAGCGGTCCAGATCAAACATGTGGCTCTCCTCCTGCATCCGCACCGGCTCCGGGAACATCTGACGAGGCCATTTACTCACCCCCTTCCTGTAGACTCCCCCCTTGGAAATAATGAACAACGGAGAAGCTCCATCACCCGGCACTTTGGCACTTTGTGTCGTACATCACAGGCACGTCGCCCAGCCAGGATTCACAAACACTGACGAAGGGAATGTTGAGTTGAAACTGATGGATGTGCAAATACTGGTTTAGGATTACTGATTACTGGTCATACTGGTCCACTTACTCCTTTCAAATTTGCTCTATTGAGGAAGGCCAGTAAAACATTTTTTAAACCTTAGCAAAGAAAAAAATCCTTTATGACGCAACCACTTACTACCACAAAAGGCAAGTCTCAGCTAAAAAAAGGTGATGATCAGCAATTACTGAACATTCATTTCTGTGTATTTTAATTGACATTCTTCTGATCAGCGTGTCCTGTAATGTCAATACCATTGTATGATGCACATACTGTACATTACACTGCTATTTGGTAATTAGACGAGGCAGCCACTACTGCCATCTAGTGTTACTAACTGCAGTGAATCCTTGTAGGACAGGTGTCTTTAAAATATTTCCTGGGAGCCTTGTCATCTGGTGTTTTTTCCAAAACTTGAGCAGCCAATTAACAAATAAACACATTTTCTTTTATATACTGTATAGTATTTTCTTAAGGTATTTTAGAACTGACTGCTCATAATGTCAACTTTTAAGACTACCTAAAAAACACCCAAGAGCATAATTACAGTGCATGCAGTCAATTAAATAATTAGCCAGCAGTCAGGTCACTTGTAATTTAACAAGTGGAACAAAAACCAGGAAGTGGAGTTGGAGACCCTTGCTGCAGGATTTATTGCTGCTCGATGTAAGGTATTGTGCATCCTCCATAGTGGACAGCTTTCAAACTCTTGCCAAGAATCCAGTTTCATACAACCAATTCGAGAGACACATGGATGCACTAAACTTAATGCATCAGAGATCATAGCATCAGACATCATCGCTACAGATCACTTCTGCAAGTGAAAAGAAGAACATTCCCTTCTTTATAAAGGTGTATATACTGTAGGATGAGAAGAGTTTTGGATTTAACTCATTTCATTACATGTGAATGGAATGCTACATGTCAGACGTAGTAATTTAACTTGGCTTGGCATGTCCCACCCTGCCCTATCTGAGCACAGATGCGACTGACTGATTGGTAGCCATGAGAATACAGTTGCCTGATCGTCAGTCAGGTAGTGTATCCCAGGATTCACCCTGGCCTTCACCAGCTCCCTTGACACTAGTAATTCTTCCACTATATGCAGCCATTCCTATAGCCTGCCTGGGAGCATTTTATTTTACAATTCGTCTTTAGATTCTCCTTAAGGGGACCTTGCATGCCTGTTCTTAAGTTAAATAAGGACTATCGTGCTGCACGATTTCTCTCTGGCTTCTCTTTGGGTTGCTCAGACCCTGCTTCTGCCTCCTTGCCATGTCGTCCATATGTTTAACTTACAATGCAATGTATAGCTAAAAGCAAACACAAGACTGCATAAGCCCAACAAAAGAAAAAAGAGAGCAAAAAGGAACAAGCTATTAAGCACAATTTCAACTGGAAGATGGCAGGAAACCTGAACCTTTCCATTTACATTAAACAAAAGCATTTACTGGATTGCCTACTTCTATGATCTACAGGTATGAGCAATCTGGCATTTAAAGACCCAGCGAATACAATAGTAAAGTGTGACTATACTATTGATGATCCACAGCTGAAAGAAATAGATTAATCTCCAGCAACACCCCTTACTGCAACACCAATGTCCCACAGATGTTTGCTACTGTAGACAGAGTGATACACAAAACACAAATAGCACACAGGTTTCAGCTACTGCAACAATCAGGGTTTAAGAGAAGCACAAAGAAGTGGCACTGCATTACTTAGCAAAAAAAAACAAGGTGGTTCGGACAATTTAAACACCACAATAAAACTCAAAATACACATTAAAATAAATTCTTCTAGTTAGGAGTGAAACAGAAGTTTCCCAGCCCCTGCTCTGCAGTACGTCACACATACAGCCTGTCCGGTGTGCCCTGCAGCTGTTACTGTAAAGCAGAAAACAGGAGTACTCACAGCTCTCAGAAAGCGTGCCAGAACTGTTGCTCTTCTCCTGAAGGTGCCATGGTCCAGCTTTATATATTTAGTTTAAAGCTGCAATTTGAGACTGCTGGATAAATATAGCACCGGAAGCAGTTTTTGATTACTTCTCACCTACTGATCACTTTTTTCTTTCTTGCCAACAAAGACTGGAAATGACAGTTTTGTATTGTGTTGAAAAGGGGCACCAGGGGGGAGGAGAGTGGGAGCCGAGTGACTTTGTGTATTTTATTCCCAGAAAACGTTACCATGCCATTTTTCCTGACCTAAATCAAATGGCTCTGCTCACGTGCCACTGAGCAGGCAGGCAGCAACTGGGCTCCAACACCTCATCGATGACCCGGGGAAACTCCTCAGGTGGAGACTCCAGAAATGTTGTACTGAGTTTCGCCATTAAACATCACGGGAAATTTAGTCAATTTCTCAGGAAACAAAACCATTGAATTGAAATTACAGAAACAATAGATAAGAAATAAACATTTAGATACTGTCTTATGTGTAGCGTGATATGTAGGTACAGTAGGTAAATTCTTTGAATATTATAATTTATAATTTAGACAATGTATCATTTTAATATAAGTAATATAATATTACATAAAAATAAATTTATATGTACTGTACATATAATTAATATATTCAATACTATATAATACAGTATAACTACTCTTTGAGAACTGCATCATGGAGAAGTTTCATACTTTTTTAGCAGGGTGGGGGTACAGATAAGCATTTTAGCATTTTAACAAATGAAGGGACCCCCAAAATTAAACATATTTCAGTAAAAAAATTGTGTTTTGCTGTAAATAAAACATTTGTTAGGTAAGCACGTATATTTTAATAAATACCATATCCTCAATAAACTTATCATATGTATCTAGAACCATCATAGTAGTGATTGGGCCCCCAATATGTGATATGTCTAGATTTTAGGAATTGTGAACTTGAAAACCAAATGAAATAAAAGCCAGAATTAACCGCTATGAAAAATAAATACTTGATTTGCAATGAAATTATCATGAGAACCTTTAATATTAATCAACAATGTAGATAGTCTAGACTGAAGAAGGCTCCACGGCCGAAACGTTGTGTTATCTTTTTTTCAGCATGGAATAAACCTATTACTTGTTCCTGTGCAGCCAACGCATGCTGACGCAGCTGCCCACCTGAACTACTACAGACTGTATACAGCTGTTTCGGAAACAGAGGTGACTGTGAGGAGATGTAGTTCCAATATTCCATTAGTGACGTCACTGAATGACATTTGTGTTCCCTCTAAAAAGGCTCAGTAATGCCTTACTATCTTCAACACGTTTATGTCTGACCTGCACGTTTAGATAAAAAAATACCCACAGCTTTAGAATGTCAGCTGGGAAGTGGGTCAGATTTGATGAGCTGACATTAAGGTCTAACCTAGCTGGTACTGGTACAGTAAATGCGATGCACAAAAGGATTAGCAGCGTTGTAATAACAGCATTCACAACATGAGTCACCAAGTGTGACGCACGTCTCTGCACAGGTTTGGGGTTTTCTGAAAGACCTGAATGCTATGGACTTGACTATTAATAGGAAAGCCTCTTGGTTTCCTATTAATTTTACTGTTCTCAAAAATAAGAGGGAAAGAGGCCAAACAAGTCGAGAACTCCTAACCTGCTTTGCACATACAGTAGTCCCAGAATTTTTTTTCAAAACAAACAAGTAAACATGTACGAGCAGTGCAAAACAACAGATAGATGGATAAGTTATACCGAATGTTTCTTTCTAAAATATTAGATATTGGAAGATTAGAAAAAAACAGGAGAGTTTACTTCTCATTATTTAAAAATACAGAACATTATCAGACATAATATTTATACCATTTCTTCATTACTCGGTAATTCTTACTTATTTTGTAAAAAAAATGGTTAGCAGGGACAGTCTTAAGTAAAATATCTTAATTAAATTTACACTTACAAATAAGATTGTGCTCTCTTACCTTGTCCAACATTGACAGTTTACCATTTTTATTTTTTTGGAGCTAGAAAAATAAACAAAAACAACATTACCGATGCACCCAAAGAACAATATTATAATTCCAGAGTATTCTTGTTTCTTTTCCACATTTTCCACTCTATAGTGCTGTCTATTGGAAAGGAACTGGCGTAGCAGACAATCTCCAAACACATACACGAATGGTTCACTCAAGACGGCTTTAAAACATTTGTACAAAAACATCTGTATTTTCTCAACACAAAAATAAATATTATTTTTTGGTACAGATAGTTCAAATGAAGAACTAAAGTAATTTAGAAACAATGTTAAAATGATGAGCAACCAAACTAAACATTTTCTCTATGTATATATTCATTCGATATAATACTCAGTGCATAATGTATGCCACAAACTAGCAGTGGCCTTCACTGAATGTCCTCTAACTATTTTGGAATTACAGAATCACCACTAAGGGGCAAACTGAGGACATGCGGACAAGCTCCACTGACGAGCTCACCGGTCATGTTGTTCATCTTCTGACGTGGTACGAGCTCTCACGAAGTACAGGAGATTCAGTGCTGATTGGAGATGAGACATCCCTCACTGACATCGCCTTAAGCTTGAGTCTAAAGAGTTGGGGTCAATGTTTCGCTGAGAAACCAGGGAGCCCTACCTGACCAGTCCCTACCTCAGCGCTGTCATCTGGGAAATCCGAGTCACAGTCAGTTAGTAGAAATAGATTTTAAATGTTTGTGTGTAGTTCAGGATAGGCTAATCTTTCCGATTCAAAATCAGTATTTCACGAGGTATTTCAAACACAATAAACGTCAGAAAGATAGCTCGGAACTATTTTTGCTGTGTTTTTTCTACCACAGTAAAATACACCCCATAGGAATAGACTGGACTGGTGACAAAGGTCACAGCATACAGATACATCCAAAATACAGAGCCCAGGTGTAAACATAGATGGCAGTGATGGGCAACACACTCACCCTTTTCTTGTGGTATATCCTCCATTTGTGATATTCTTTAATCACAACTTCAATCCTGCGCTTCCAGTAGCTGCCCTCTAAAACAATAGCCTAAAATAAAATTCAAAAACAAAACACTACTAATGGCACAAGACCAAGATCTAACAGCAAGAAGAAGGAAGGAATTAAGTTGAGGGATTAAATTCTGACACGACTGGGAGTCAATCACTCTGGTTCAAGTGAATCACTTCACTGCCTTGGGGCAACTGTATGACACCTCCAAATGAGAAACTGCTTACAGACACGGAGGCCCAATACTAGTGGGAAACAATATACAGTAGATGTCTCCTGGCTGCATGGGGCAAGCCGATCTGAACCTCAATGCAAGGGGTGGGACCGTACCTCTGGTTTGCGATGTGCCTCGGCTTCCGAGCCCTCCAGCGGGGTCACAAACCCACAGACCGGGTTCCTTCTCTTCTCCACGTCTACATGCGAGGGCACAAAACGCAGTCATGTGACCCACAAGTCAGTGTACCTCATGTGACCAATCACGCCAGCCGGCTGAGTGGCTTTCAGACTCCTGCGTTGACTACTGTTCAACAGGCTGGCTTGTACGAAAATAAATTTTAAAAGGTGAGGGTATGTAGTTTCTAGGGAAAAGGGTGTCCAGAAATTTGGATCAAAGGAGTGTTTCTTAGATGCATCAAGTACATGTCAAGTCTCGTCATCCGTATCCCAAGTTCTTCATATAACAGATATTAGGCCATTCAGTCTGGCTGTTGCAAAGATTTGTATCTTGAAAGTTTTATATTTCAGTTTTGTTTTTCCAAGAACACGATTCTTGTGTCATAGCCTCATGTGTGCTTTCAACTACGCAGGCTGACTACGCTACGATAAATCTGAATTAGCTGTGTCTTCTTTTCAAATAGGCAGAACAGTTGCCTGCGGTCAGCATTGCGGCCTCGCAGCGCTAGGGCCCTGTGTTTAATTCTGGGCTGCTGTCTGTGTGGAGTTTGTATGGTTTATGGTCTCCCCATGTTCACATGGGTTTCCTCCAGGTGCTCTGGTTTCCTCCCAAAGTCCTAAGACATGCTGGTGGGTTAATCGACTTCTGGGAAAACCGGCCCTGGTGCGAGTGTGGGGGTTTCCGTCTGTGTGTGCCCTGTGATGGGCTGGGGTCCCATCCAGGGTGTACCCCACCTTGGGCCCATTTCTTGCCGAAGCTCCCTGTGACCCTCAATTGGACAAAGGAGTTAGAAAATGATGGATATGTTCTCAAATATGTCCACAAAACTGCCTGATCGGCAAAGCACATCTGAGAAGTAATGAAAAAAAAAAATCAAGCCTTTTTTTCCCCCCCATTTTTTTTTGCTTCTAACATTAATACAAAGCCAACTGAAATACATACACTGGATGTACCAGGCTCTCCATATTCCGTTATTCAGGCGGATTTTGTCCCTCCACAGCAGCCTGAGGCCTTTGAAAGACTTCCACTTCGGGGACACAATTTTTCCACTGTAAAGAAAAAAAACAGGCATTTAGGAGCATTACAGAAAAGTACAGGCCAGATACTTCCTTTCACTTTTTTATCCTCTCCAGAATCCTGCCTTCTGTATCCCAGTAGTCAAGAGAATAACTATTCACTGACATAAAATAGTTTTGAGCCAAGAGCTAAGAGAAAGGTACATAAATCACCCGGGGAAGTCTTCAGCCGATATTAAGTGTTCCATGAAACTCTGTACAGTGTAGTTAAAACCTGTTATTTTAGTAAGAACTTCCAAAGGATAGCAATTCTAAAACCTATGGGATTTGACTCCTAGCCCATACTGCATTACCTTTTTCTCCTTGGCTTCAGCACTGTTCGATGAAATTATCTGTCGCTATAGCGCGTTCAAGTGGTTTAACTTGACATAATTTACCCTCTACAGCACTTTAGATTTTCAAAACAGCAACTAGAACAAGACAATTCATCAAAACTGTGACAAGCTCTGGTCTCCTACGCTTAATGTATTATTCTCCCAGACTGATGGTTACTAGGTAGACAAAAAAAAGGGACTTTCTGCATGTTGTTTGCACACGAAATACTGATGAAAACACTTCCATCAGCAAGTTGCAAGACAGAGGAAAAATAAGACATTAATAGCAAAGTTACTGGTACATTGCACAAGGCACTGTTAAATATACCCTCTCAATTTGTATTACCAGGAAGAGTTCAAAGTACTGGTAACTTGACTGTTGACATACAAATTGCTACTAACAACTGAAAAGTTTAAAGCTAAGCTAAAAAGTTCTCTCTTCCTCTTCCAAGTATTACAGCTTTTAATAACCAGGTACAATAAAGCTGATTAGTTTGGCAGGGTCAAAATAATCACATGATCATTAATGACAGCATGCTATAAAGAGAATATGGAGGTATGATGGCGCAGTGTTTAGCATTGCTGTCTCACAATGCTGGGGCCCTGGATCCGATTCCCGAACCCGATTCCCAGAGGTCCTATCTGTGTGGAGTTTGTATGTTCTCTCTGTATGCGTGTGGGTTTCCTCCGGGTGCTCTGGTTTCCACCCAGACTTCAGAGACATACTAGCAGGTGAACTGGCTTCTGGGAAAATCGGCCCTGTTGCAAGTGCCTGTGTGTCTGCACTGCAATGGACTGGCCACCCATCCAGGCTGATCCCTCCCTGCCCCCCCCACCCCGACCCCGAACTGGAAGAAGCCGTCAGAAAATGGAGGGGTGGATAGACAGAGAACATCTAAAGCAAGCGGACTGGCTACACTTCAGAAACATGAGTGGATACTATGTGGAATTGTATTTAAATCAAATAACAGGAGATATGTCTTTACACAAAGGGTTATGGGGCAATGGCACAGTCTCATAACTACAGCATGTGGTCATAGCAAAAACCCTGGCTTCTTTCAAGAAACTGATGGAGATCCTTAGATCAATTAGATACTACTTTCCAAGAGGGCTAGACAGGCCCAGTGTGCTCCAGTTGTTTGTTACCTTTCTTATATTCCTCTTTCAATCCAGCTATTGCACATAAAAGGCTGTAAATGGATGCTGTCAATAAGCACTTTGAATCAGTTATCCTTAACTTGATTGCCTGCACTCCACCCCCACGTAATAAAACTTAATCAGATTAGAGACACAATCTCTTCGGCTTTGGAACTCACACAATAAGATATTTGTTTAATTTTCTTAATAGTAAATCCCTCCTACATTCCTTATCTTAGACTTTTTCTGTAGCAATCACTTCAAAACACTGCACACTTTTATAACCCCCTTTAGAGTTACAGGGTGGCTTTGCTGAAAATGTATTTGAGCAATACAGTGCACAATTAAAAGCACTGTAGTGTGGTAATCTACACAGACCTCATATTGTGCTGAGGGGGTCATTGACCACTCGTTATAGCCACTGCAATTCCAGTGCTGGGAGTCAGGCTCTTGCTTTCTAAATCACAAACATTTTACCAAACTAGAGCAAGGTCACGCAGTGCACTCTCAATGACTTCTGTGCACATCAATCCTTCACTATTGATATTCTTTCAAGTCAAGGCCAGAATACCACCAATTTTAAATGACAGAATAAACAAAGCGGTTTTAGAGGACTGAAGTCTCAGTTCTGCTTACTCACCATTAGGTCATGAAACTGATGAGCTGTTAAGGGATGCTATTACAGACTGTTTGACTGTACACTAGCATTTACAAATAAATCAGACAAAAAAGGTTTTGAATATGTACTCTATGCACCAATGCAGTGCTACAGAATATATTATGTCTACAACAAACGTGCGATACACCCAGTACCACATTCATACTAACTAGAATTATTACATTTCAGAATGAGAGAACGAACAGTTATGCAATGTGATACATAATGAACACTGCTTTACATCTGACAAGCCAACACTGCAGACCTGTAATTCTAATGCTGCTTTAAAACAAACTCATGACATCGCCTACAGTACATCTAAGTGTTTCATTTGCCTTTCAAACACTCAGATTAGCTCATCCCGAGTTAAATAACCCCCACTCTAGGAAAAAGAAGCAACTTCTCCATGGCTTTACAGTCCTCTCAGAATTCAGCATAGAAGTTTTCTGTATCGCAGATGAAAACTTCTGGATAGATGCTCAAAATGTACAACCTGTTGCATTTTATTGAAATCCACTGTGTCTGGGTATTAGTGCATTTTAACAAACTGTAGATGCTTGCAGGTAATTAGTCCCTGGGAGATTCATAGTTAGGTATTCTAGCTGGGTAACTGAATAAAACCACGTGCACTAAATTCTCAATGAATCATACCGCTGCACACTCCAATTTATAAAGTCAACCCAGAAAGCTATGTACAGTAGCTGCATGTGCTGTAAAGGTGTGAGTCAGAAGTGAGGTGTGGATATAACAGGGATCCCTAGATCAGGGGGTAAGTGTGTATACAGGATTACAGTCCAGCTGGGCTCTCAAAACCTCCATCAGGTTGTTATTGTGATTGAATCACTTTACCAACGTCCACCGTCGCTTCAGTGCAGAGACCTAGAAAACCTGCAGACACTCTCCAGGACCAGCCCTGAGGACACCTGGACTGTGGACCCTACATCCAGCAGGTAGAGGAAATGGAGGTCTAAAAAGTCAACACGCCCAGGGTGAAGCCGAAAGACGTGTTGTTGCACCAAGCAGGGGACAGCTCAAAGCAGTCAGATTCAAACCTACTGTACCACCTAGGCAGGAACATCAATAACAAAGCTGTCGGAAGAATTGGACTTTTGAACAATAGGACATAAGATAAGGTTTTCTCCGGTAGGTAGAAGAAGGTTTAGGTTTAGCCTATTTCAGAGCTGTTGCGTAAATTAACTTTTAAAGCCCCATATTTACATAGAAACACGCAAAGTAACGCACTCTAGCATCTTACCTGTACGCAAGCGTCATGCACTCAAATAGCCGGGTCAGTGTTGGATCGATGCTGAGACTTCCAGAACTTCTCGGGCCGAAGCTGTAGGTGTGGCACCAAGTCCGGTTCACGGTGTCAAAGTCATAGCCAGCTGGCGACCCACGCTTCCCCCTTCGCGGGGTGGAATCGCTGTGCGGCGCGGACACCATAAAGTGACCGCTGTGGATCACCTGTGTCCGCGAAACGGCTCCAGTCGCTTGTCCAGCCCCGGCGTTGACCCCGTGTTCCTCCTCCGGGTCTGAGTCCGATTCCGAATCGGGAATCTGGTCATGTTTGGTCCTTCCGGAGAAACCAGCAGGTCCGAGTCTCTCAGCTTTGGCCATTGGACTATTTCATTAACTGTCCGTGAAGACTGTCTTTAATTAAGTCAAAAGAGTGAAGCCCTACACTGCCGATTTCAGCATCATAACCAGCACAAGACCAGTTTCAATCACCTGCACCAAAACAAGTTACTGTACCTTGTGGAACAATTCTTTTTTTTTTCCTTTCTCAAAATTAAGCATCATTTTTGGAGAACAGCAGCATTCCGGACGCAAAAGAAGTTTGACGCGCAGCAACCATCTAGCATAACTTGTAGCTATTGTGTTTCTTTTTAAGAAAGAACTTTCATACGTTTCTTAGGTATGAAGAAGAAATACGGGCACAAATAAGTGCAGTTATTTTACAAACCACCGAACACCAGTGCCCTTGCAGAAAAACAACTGTCTTCCCGATAGTTATTGAACAATCGAAGCGTTTGTTTCGAAGTTGGAGCTGTTTAATGGTAAACCCGACGGTTGTGTTTTCTCCTCCCAGGGGTAAAGTTAAATTGGCTACACGTGCTTGTGTTATGTAAAGACAGACCTCTGCCCTAAAAGAAGCCGCTGTGCTTAAAGAGACACGTGTTTAAAGAGAAGGGGGCAGGTGGACGGGAGACCAAATCCTGCGTACCTCCTCTGGACTCACATTTTGGCTACTGGAGGAGATTTCTCTGGAGAAGAAACCGTACACTAAAATAAATGTTTTCACTTTAGATGATCAAAACCATAAAACTCATCAGCTAGGGCTCATTATAGGAGTCCTTGCATATGCATAACTCCTACAGCAGCTGGATATTTTAGATAGACCTCTAGTATTACAAAACTGGGACTTGGTTTTGGGTCACTCGGTATTCCTGAGATTTAATCCAAGCTTTCACGCCTGGTCGGAGAATTTCTGATGCAACGATTTTGCTGTCATGTATACTGAGGGTAAAAAGGATCTTGTTACTTAAAACCACATAACACATTCACATTCAAGTAATTATTGAAAATCATCCATAATTTTGTAGCAGGCACCCTGGCATTTTATTGAATAGACATGGTATATGGAAATGTATTATGCTAATTAGCGTTTGTCATCAACAGGTGGTCTAGTGCTAAAGTCATAGGTTATGAGGTCTTGCTTTGCACCAAGGTTCAGATACTGGCTCGTGAATTCTGTCCTACTCCTCTCACCACCCCAGCTCACCCACCAAATGTTGTTATTGTTAAAAATAATGACTTGGCAGACGCCTTTATTCAAGGTAATTCACATAACATAAGCCTAGTATTGTGCAATAAGGTGTAACAATTTGTCAATCAGCTCTAAGCAATGCACATTGTACAGCAGGTGGAAAATGAAGCTGGTGTTAAAAATGCCAGCAACAGAATAAGCGTAACAACAGTAGAATAACCACAGAAATACAACAGATGAACGACAAGATAATATAAACAAGCAGAACAACAGCAGTCTCAACATGGCTTCACGGTTCACAGTGAAAACATGACATCATTTTTTATTATTGTAAAGAACAGTTCAAAACATGTACAAACTAGCAGGTAAACGCAGTCCTGGTCAGTGATATAAGAGTTTCAAGAGTTTCAAAAACAAGAAAAAATTGGCAACCAAGTCCTAAACAATTGTAAGAAAGATAACACGTCCATGAAGAGAATGAATGGTAAGCTGTTTGCATGCAATAGCTTCATGTAAAACTTCACAGTATGTTGATTTTCTGTGTTTCGGTTGTTTTAAGGGGGCCATTGTAGAATTCAGTTTGCTTACAAAACATGGGTCTTTTACATTTTGAATCGCAGTCTTTTGGCTGGTGGAAATGATATTTAGCAAAAAGTGTTTTCAAACCTTCTTAAATAACTTCGAAGGCCGCGGAAATGATTATCGCAATGACAGAGAAAACACGTCACTGTTTCTGCAGAGGGGCTGGGCCGGTGACGAGCACGTCAGTCTTGTCAGCTCAGTTCCAGAAGACTACAACCCCCACACTGCATTTAGGCGAAAGATGCGGAACTTCCTTAGTGTTACGCTTCTGGGGCCCAGGTTAAAAGTCGTGAACTGGGTACCAGCCGGCGAAGTACAGATCGATTCATTTTGGAGGCTGTGTGATCACAGGGAAGCGGGATCAGATTTCTTGTCTCGGAAGGTTTATTAGTCTGTCTTCGCGACATGGATGCCGTGCTTAGACACCGCTCTCTGTATAAAGGAACGACCCCCCCGTGGAAGGAAACTTACAGGAAGGTAAAAATAGAATGGCGGCTCTTTTTAAGTGTTTCTATTTGAAATGTTCGGGCGTTCCTTTTGAAATCGGCCGTTCTGAGCTGCCTTGCACTACCTTACGATTGCGTAGCAATGCATAGCTTCATTTTCACAAAACCCAGCGTGTTGTCCAATAGTGACTGGATGGCTGACTGCAGCTATATATTAATACAGCCCCATCCCGTAATGGGAGCCTCGGTACTTACCAAAAGACTGCAAACAGAAGAGAAGAGAGGGTGTGAATTTGCAGACAAAATACCCACTTATTCTCGAAGCGCATGTATGGCCAGTGGCCCAATATGATTGCGAAGGGTTTCGCGATGAAATACCCGAGGAAGATGTTAACAAGTATCCTGGACAGCAAAGAAAACAAACCAACAGGTTCTACCAAAAGCAAAAGCAGGAAAAGAATTGTTAACAGCAAGTAAGAAAGGGGAGCGGATACGCGCACAGGCAAGAAGGCAAGAGGTATTGCGAATTGCCGATGGAAAACCAAGAATCTGGATGATATAAAGTTGTGGACTAAGTTGTCAGTAACTATTGCCTGCAGAGCTGCTGAAAAAAAAAACAGGGCTGTGCGTCATGCATGCTGCAGCTCACGGTGGAATCGTCATTGATGATATATATGGTGATGTCTCAAAACAAGTCCTAGTTCAGACAGAGCAACTTTTTATAAAGCCACATCCTATCTTCTGTATGGGTTCGCGTTCGTAATATGCAGGTTTTGGTAGTTTTATCCTACTACTATACTGTATGTTGTCTTGGAAAGATCCTCGGTAAAGCAAAACGGTGGGCTTTCCTGATCAGACGGACATAATGGAGAGCTTTGTGTCTAATGGGATGTGGGTTACGAAACACTCTGTATAAAAATTGAACTGACAGATAGTTGAAAACTGTTAGAAAACTTCTTACCATGAATATGTCACCATCTGATAGCAATGTTTTTGCTATCAAGATTGCTGCTGGAAGAGGTGTTAGTGGGTCCCGCAGGGGGCACTCACCCTGCGGTTCATGTGGGTCCTAATGCCCCAGTATAGTGATGGGGACACTATACTGTAAAAGCGCGCTGTCCTTAGGATGAGATGTAAAACCGAGGTCCTGATTCTCTGTGGTCATTAAAAATCCCAGGACGTTTCTCGAAAAGAGTAGGGGTGTAATTCCGGCGTCCTGGCTAAATTTCCCTCTGGCCTTTACCAATCATGGCTTCCTAATAATCCCCATTTATGAATTGGCTTCATTACTCTGCTCTCCTCCCCACTGATAGCTGGTGTGTGGTGAGCGTTCTGGCGTCGCATCATCTGGGTGGGGCTACACACTGGTGGGGGTGGAGGGGATCCCCAGTACCTGTAAAGCGCTTTGAGTGGAGTGTCCAGAAAAGCGCTATATAAGTGTAAGCAATTTATTATTGTTAAAATAATAATATCATTGAATCCAGTTGGGAACAGATAAAATCACTCTGGCCTAACTCAAGGCTTCCTGTAGTTTAATAACTGTTACCATTTAAAAGTGTATTCAGTTGTATTGTAGAGCAACAAATCCATCCCCGATTTGACATCGCACCAGACAAAATGAGCTTTAACCTGGCTATTCCCAGTTCAGTTTCTTGTAGCCTAATTAAAGACGGAATCTGAAAGCAAGATCACATGAGATCACGTTTTTTTCTTACTCTTGTTGCTAAATTCCAATTAAACAAAGGATAGAGGAGGATACAGTCCAGGAATGAACGCTGCCCCCGCCGCAGTGCGAGTCTCTGAGATTGGGTAGAGGGGGACTGGAAGTGTGTCGTCTCGTCGTGCTCGCCGGGGGGGGTGGGGACCGTGAGCGAGTCGGCGCCTGACGGCCTGTTCTGCTTGGTCCGGCAGCGCTGCATGGAGAGGCTGAAGAGCAGCCGGTCGCAGCTGCTGGACCGGTACCGGCAGGTGGGGGAGAGCCCGCGCAGCAGCGCGAGGGCCTCCTTTGTGGTCCAGGAGGTGATGGAAGAGGAGTGGAAGGCCCTGCAGTGCACCAGCGGGAGGCTGCCCTCTCTGTGGAGCAAGGACAGCATCAGAGAAGTGTGTCCCTGGCTCTCCTCCGTCCACACGCCAAGCCCCTTACAATCACAAGATTGCCGTGCTCTGCTCTC
This sequence comes from Atractosteus spatula, assembly GCF_055471065.1. NCBI lineage: Eukaryota > Metazoa > Chordata > Actinopteri > Semionotiformes > Lepisosteidae > Atractosteus > Atractosteus spatula. The sequence goes on along the minus strand of NC_142732.1, from coordinate 3,173,435 downwards.
CGTAGAGCTGGGATTTTCGAATGATCATTTGTTGCCAGGCTCTTGTCACTTGCCAGCTTTGGTTAGGTTTGATGAATCTCTCTTGAAAATCTGACCTGATGTTTTCAGATTTCTTTGTAGATGTCAAATAGCATCTCCCTTTCAACACCCGGTTTTACAGTCTGGACAAAATTCCAAATATACCCATGAAGAGAGGTTTTGACTCCTGTCTTCAGCATAGCTCTTATCTTTATTTTACTGCTGCTGGTGTAAAACCATTAGGAGTACACACAAGAGCAAGGTGACAGTGTCTCAAACCTAGGCCATAGCTAAGTGGATTTGTTCATTCCAAATCTGATATGAATAGTCCCTAGATTTCAATTCTGTTTTTTTTTTCCCTGCCATGTAGGTAAGGATAGACTAGTGCAGAATAGATGTTACTGCAAAAATGGTTTGTCAATTCTGTTCCACCCATAAGACTTTTTTTTTCTTCAAAGATGTACAGCGTAATGCAGGATGATGACGAGCTCGCAGTGCTAGAAGAGATACAGCAGGAACTCCTGTCACAAGGTAGTTAAACATGCCGATGGCATTGTCGGAACTAAACACTGGCTTAAGGACCTTGCACTCGGACAGCTCTTTTCACCTCCCCCCCACCCCCCAAAGACCAGCTAATTATGATGTATTAATTAAACTGCAGATTGCTTTCCTTCTTTATTTTAGAACAGTCCATCATCGAAGAGTATGAAAAAAGCATGCTGTACGAGGAACAGTGTTTAAACGCGATGGTTGAAGGAATGGAGGCGGAAAACCAAATCATCTGTCCTGTTTGCCACATGTAAGTGATTTAAATCGGACCATGAGGGTTACGGACGAGGAGATCTGTCCCCTGTGGGTGTAGCTAATTGACCCCGAGATCTCGTCCTGCTGTCTCCTGAAGGAAGCCACGGCATCGGCTTCGAATTGGCAGTAGCTTGTTTTGATCTTGCAGCTGTCAGTGTCCGCTCAACCTCCCTGTTCTGCTCAAAAAAAGCAGAAAAATGCCCTTTGCCTCGGCAAGCACCCGTGGATAGGGAATACAGTTCTGTCATTCCCTTCTGAAAGAAGTGAGAGAAGTCTTTGAATTGCAAGTGTAATTAACAGTGCTTCCTTTACTACAGGAATAACCTGACTGTTAATAGCCACTTTATCTTGTGCCAGTGCGGAGTGTACATCAACACCAGGGTAAGTTCACTTATGGTTTTGCAATCAGTCAATTTATTCCTATATAGCGCTTTTAAATTTCATTTTAAAGGCATGACTAAAAGGGATTTTTCCTCTGTGCTTTCATTGGAGAACTTTTTTTTTCCCCATGAACTCCATAATCTTACAGATAAGGTCTCTATTTGTTAAATTGATGCCTTAAGTTTATGTTTTAAAAGGTCCTCTTTGTTTTCAGTGTTTTTCTTGCTAGGATGTAAGGCAATGTTCAGATCCCCACATGGGATACCGTGGTATTAAAAACTCATGGATCTCTCCCCCCACTCCACACACAGCACAGGAATATCACAGCAGAGCACCTCCGTTCCCTCCTAGAGAGAAGTGTCACCGACCACGTGGAACAGTGCTTCCACAGCCCTGTGTTTTCTGTAGCCACTACCACTGAAGGATCTGCAAATCTTCTCATCAGCTGCATGGTAAATGACACCTCAGTTTATACTGAAACTAGCTGTTGCAGGAATTCTCGTGCTTACATTTTTATGTTTTTACTATTTAATGATAATGTTTCTTTATTAGCCCTATACAATTTCTTGCATTAGGAATTCGTCTTTTTGCATACCCCAGCTTTTTCTCCATGAGACGCAGACAAGGAGAGAAGCTTGGGGTCAGAGCGCAGGGTCAGCCATTGTACGGCGCCCCTGGAGCAGTTGGGGTTAAGGGCCTTGCTGAGGGACCCAACGGAGTAGGATTTCTCTGCCGGCTGCGGGATTTGAACCGGCAACCTTCCAGGCACAGGCGCAGATCCTGAGCCACAGAGCCACCGCTCCGCCCCATTTTCTTATTTACTGTTGAAAGAATGTGTATTTGTATCTTAAGCAATAGCCCACATCAATTAAATTTTAAAGCTATTTTTTTTCTTCCTGTCATTTCAGGCCTGTGATCATTTGTCAGTCGTCCTGTAAAGGGAGAGGAGTTCATTTTAACACTGGAAGATATTTTGCTTCCGAATCGGAAAGCTGCTTCCATCTTTCCTATCTTGTGTCTTTATTAAATTTCTGTGAAATAAAAGTTCTCTATTCTTGATCATGAAGTGTATTGTATTTAATGCACACGGTGCTGGTTTTTTTTGTGGAGTTTTAAGTGCTTATGAAGACCAGGGGAGCCACCAGCGGTTGCTCCATCCATCCCTTTTCTAACTGCTTCCTCCAATTCAGGGTCACAGGGGAGGAGTCGGAGCCTATCCCAGCAAGCAGCAGGAGCAAGGCAGGATACACCCTGCGTGGGACACCCATCCATCGCCAACAACCACCAGGGACAATTTTCCCAGAAGCCAGAGAACCTACCAGTACGTCTCTAGACTGTGGGAGGAAACCCCACACGAACACGGGGAGAACATGCAAGGTCCATGTAGGTATCGCCCCAGGTCTGGAACCGTACCCCAGTGCTAACCACTGCTCCACCATGCCCCCCAGTCCCTCAATCATTTTTTAAAAACTTGCTCTTTACCATAAAATGTTTTTTTGGGTCTGTGCCTTAGTGCAGAAGCAATTCCCCAGGAGCAGGATCTCAATGGTGGTCTTCTGAGGTTAGAGGACCTCTGTTTTGACGGTTTAATCCATTATCCCAGACCATTTAGGCAAATATGACATTGCAGGTGGCACAAGTTTAAAGTCCTCTTCAGTGGTAATAGAGTGAAGAAATTGCCTGAGAATAATGCTGAAAGAATCGAACAACATTTATGACAAAATTCTGATCCGCAATACTCGACCCATCATTAACTCAACCTTTATTGTAGTTTTTGCAGTCTTGATCTTAATAAAAAGTGCTAATTTTTCATTCCATTCTAAAAGACATTTAGCAATAACCCAAAATGGGCAAAATGTGATTCAAATCATGTTGAACAGTCAAACTAACACTGCTGACACTTTTTTAATAATATATAAATGCTGTTCTTATCTTCCATAAGCCTGAACCTGGCTTGTGAAATTGAACTTTGTTTTATTTTGCAAATATGTTCTAGATTAGAATCTTTTTTGTAATTTAGTTATACAGTTTAACTATTACAGATGTTCCCTGTAAATAATGTGTTCAGTTAGGTGTTACTATATGGTCAGTGGGCCATGAACCTTTTAATTCTTAAAAGATAAACAACATTGGAAGTCAAAAGAGTACACTTGCAGAAAAATAAGGGGAAGAGTATTACTATAGACCATAAACCTATCCGCCGTAGACTCCAGTACAGGGAAAAAACAGCACTCTGACTGCATCAAATGTAAGACAAGGCAACACAACTTACATTTTGAAATATTCTGTCCTCAGAGTTAAAGTTTCTTAAAGTGTTTTGAACATTTAAAGATTGAGAATCAAAGGTTAAACCATACCACACTTAACGGATACAGATTTCAACTGATCTCACTGTTAGCCACACTGATGAAGTGGAACACTTCAGTGCAGGGCATATGCTCTGCTGCGCCTTCAGAAGGTATGGTAACCTGGTGTTCATTCAGCCTCAGCAGAAATAAAATCTTGCAGAAGGTCAGATGATTCAAATATATATACACAACTCTGCACCTTTGGGGACTAAGTCTTTTCTTTCTGACATGGAATCTAGGGAGGAGACTGATACATTTGCTTATAAACCTAGTTTGAGGGCCCACTGTCTTTGCTCACTGGCACTTGACAAAGCCACTGAGATCCTCCAGGAACTTGATGTACTCCTGGTGCTCCAGGGCGGTGCTCAGCTCCATCAGCTCATCGGCAAAGGTGTTGTCCACCCCACGGTCAGCCAGGAAGTCCATCAGGTGGTCATAGAGGGCCTGCACATCAAAGGGCAAAGTTCAGCTCACACATATATTGCAACAAATCTTTCCGAATACTCTTCTAATATGGGCCCTATGCCCAAAGATTTAACCAATATGCTAAAGGTCTCTGTTTATTTCCTTAGACTCTTTGCTAAAATAATACTTATCCATGAATGGACAACTCCAGTCCTTGAGGGAAGAACAGCTCTCTGTTTTAGCAGCGTTTCCATGCACTGGTCTAATGTTGTCAGATTCCAATGCTGGTGGCCCAGCAGGGGGTGCTCTTCCTTCCAGATTAGAATTTCCTAACCAGTGGCCCACAATGCTGATGTGAGACACCATGCTGTAAAAGGTGCCATCCTTCTGATGAGAGGTTAAAATGAGATTGGAAGAGTAAGGGTGACCTCCATATCATCCCTAAATACCAATTTGGGCTTAGAAAAGTATTGGCCTCACTACAATTACATACAACCGCATCTAAAAAGAATTACTGCTGCAGCCATCGCAGGTATTTCCACATCTCCACTACACATCAGCAGGGTAGTTCTAGACTCTCATCCAAGCTTCTGAGGAAGAATCACTTGGAAGAAGGGACTGCGTACCCAGTCCAGGGAGTCGGTGTTGAGTGTGTAGCTGGTGTCCTTCCACTCCTTCTCTCCAGTGGGTTGGAAGCTGACCTCTCGGACGGCAAAGATATCACTCTCCTCTTCTCCCTCGCCGTGGCCCACCTGGACAGCACCGTTTATAGCAAACCCGGCCCGTTAATATCGCAATTAATTGCTCCTTTATTATACTTTATAGTCCCAGATGGGAAATTTGCTTTCCAAGTAGGTAAAGACATAACACAATACATTTAACAGAACATTAACCCATTACGAGACATCCATGTATGATGAAAAGGAAAAAAAAACAAATATATAGAAATTAAAATAAACAGTTAATTGTCCAAATAACTGTGGGAATAAAAGATAACATAGTTCTATTGCACTTGATTCTATAGATTGTTTCAGGCGAGTCCATATGCGACACACATGAAATAATCACCTGTACAAACCATCAACGATGACTGTTCACTTTCTGAGCCATGTCTGCAACTCCTGCTGAGCCCAGTGTGAGGATCAGTGCCCATTCATGAATGACCAGGGCAGAGTACCGAGAGACCCACCTCATCTTCAGGATAATGGCAGTCAAACACCAAGGAGTGGTTTGAAGCCTGTTTCGCCACCTCCACGACAAAGTTGGGTGTTGACACAATTTCAGGCTGGAAGAAACACAAGGGGAACAATCACATAAAGACCCTGGCTATATCCCAGTGCCCTTTATGAAACAAGTCTACCACTCACGCCACCAAGACCTGGAGTCTACACAGGCGGAATCAAGTGCACGCTCACCTCGTTTTCGGAGGGCTTCTGGCCCTGCTCTGGCTCCTCATCGAAGGTGGGTGGAATGCTGTTGTTGATGTTGAATGTGACCGACACCCTGCAGCGTTGAGAAAAGACGGAAGAAAATAATCAGCAGCCTGGCAAGAGGTCAAAGCATTAATCTCAGCTTGAGGCAACTTCAGTCCTTGATAATATTTTGGCATTTATCTTCATCTTTGATGATCTCCATTCCCGGGGTTTTTCCATCCACCCGTTTCCCAGCTGCTGCTTCCTTAGGTGAGCAGGTGCCTATCCCAGCAAGCAACAGGTGCAAGGAGGGGAGCTCCCTGGATGGGACACAAGCCTATTACAGGCACACACATTTTTCTCAGAGGACAATCAACCCACCAGTGTCTATGAGGAAACCCACACAAATTCACCAACCCAGTAATTACAACTCATGACTGTCCAACGTGCATGACTTACAACGCACAACTCTGTGGAGGAATTTTGACATTCAGATTCATCCATTGATGAATAGATTCTTCACTTAAATAGTCAACCAGTTGACTTTAGCCAGATCCTGAAAGGACTGACTGGTTTAACACCTAACTAAAGAGGTGGATTGTGTCGGTCTGAAGGACTAGACAGTGTATTGGATGACTCATCTGACATACAAGGAAAAAGGTCACATAAAGACACCCTAAAGGTAGAGAAACTGAAATCAAATGTCAATCTTAATTAGGAAGAGTGGGGTTTTAGTTATTCAATCTTCATCCTTTTCGGGGAACAAATTGCCTTCCCGGGGCTGACTTTGTGTGCCATGACGTTCTGAAGAAAGGGTTCAACATTGCTCTTACACTTCTCCAGCGATCTTCCTAGTTAGCTTGGCTTCGGTGCCAGTGAGTTCCAGCTCCCAGCCGCCAGACATCTTGGGCAGCGCTGTGTGCTTCTGAATCTTTTTCTCTTCTTTAATCTCATCTGACAGGAATTCGGCAAACGCCTTGTCACCTGGCAAAGAAATGTGTTTCTGATTATGCATTGTTAGTTTGTTTTTTTTACACAGATACAGAGAAGATACATCACTTAAGTTTTTTTTTATTTTCAATGTAAAACTATAAAGCATACAGTAGGAAACTACCGATCTTGCCATGATGGTGTTTAGATTTATACACAATACTCATAATTACAGATGGACAGTGCATTGAGTTTAATGCTTCACGCCTATAATCGAAATATTGCACAGAAGTCTCGAGTGCTCTTCACAGCGTGCATCACTCTACAGAAATTACATCAAGGACACGTGTGTCGTAGCATCATTACAATTCAACGTCCCGTATTTATAAAACAAAAGGTTTTTCAAGTCCTTCTTCAACACTTTACTAATCATTTGGGGATACTGTAGTCCCGAATGTCAAACTGGAATTACCATTTGCAAAACTCATTTTAAATCTTCATGAAAGCCGTTTTTTTCCATCTTGATTGTAATAAAACCGGTTGAACGCTGTTTGTAAGAAATACATTCTCAAGAAACACTTCTGGGTTAACGCACACGAGCAGAATCAATCATCCCGGACATACCATCAGAGCCCCAGAATCCCACAATAATTCGCAGGATTATTTCTTTATTCTTACCTTCTGTGTGAAGTCCTCCGCAGCCGCATGACACCGAAGGGATACCCCGACTAGTGCTCAGCAGCCCCGGCCTGTGTTCCGATGAGGAGCCGCTACTGCACAGCATCCAGATAGAGCGGGTGAAGGGCCGAGCTGTTGCCGAGCTGGGAGTGCCGACAGCCGGCCGGAGCAGAGGCTCCAGCACCCGGGTGGAAGAGGCGGCTGCGCTGGTGGAAATACGGGTGGCGGCGCCGAGGGCTCGAGTAAGAGACTTCAACATGGTTTCTGACAACTAAGCTAGTCTTGAAAAAGATTAACTGAAATCGGAGGTCACCCCCAAAAATGCGTGCGACAGAATACCCTTCTCCCACTGATCAGACTCAAACCGCTAAGAAACTACTGGAAACCACGTGTCGACAGAAAGGACGCTCTGACCTCCCCCCTTCGCATTGACCTTTTAACTTTGAACTGGAAAAACATGTCCGTGCGCTATTAAAATATGGTCGTAGAAACGCATTAAGTAGAATAACAGTTCCGTGCTCATCTTTCTACCTCTGGAGAGTCAATAAACTATTTATCATTACTTTTCCAGAGAAATATCCTAAGTTTTTCACCCGGTGTTATGTGATTTTTTCCCCTCAACACAGGGTTTTGTCTTATAGTTTTTATAATTTTAAAATCTAACTACATTTAAATTTGTACTACAAATAGTGCCTTGTCTAATACAAATACATGTGTATTGTGGCAAAATGTATTCTAGACGAACCTTATTCTTCAACAGTGCGACACAGCACGTGTCCTTGTTTGACCGGTGGTTTGGATTGTGTTTTTATCCCGTGTTCCCTTTTTCCTGGAATGTTAGTTTGAAGCCTTAAAAATAATGGTAAAATTTGAACACTTACAAAATTTAAAGCAAACCGATTGACTTTCGATTCATACTTTGTGTATGAATAGTGTAACCGCTTAAGACGTTTATACTTTTGTGCCTAACCCTAGACAGTGTGGGTGCAGGTCTTCAGTTTTGCTCCCTGAAGTAGTAAAGGTGTGGAATAAAGGTGGTACTGTGCCTTATTTACACTAGGGCAAGAATGAGCAATTCTGGTCTTCAAGGGCGGTGTATCTGCAGGTTTTCATGCTAACTCTACTCCTAATGACCTACAGTACATAATCAATCCTCAGTTTCTGGCGACTTAGAACATCTTGCAGACACACTGGTCCCCCTGAGACAGCACTATCCGCCCATGAAGTTGGTCTGCACCCCACTTCCCACATTATTATTACATAAAGATTATTACATCATTACATCTGCTCGTCTATAAAGATTTAGAGACTAAATGTGTGGGATGTGTGAGCTGTTAAGGAAGAACTTAAGAAGTTAATTCCTTATATTTGTATACAGTACACATGCAACACATATAGAAAACAAATTCTACATCACATTGTGTAGAAATAGTCTTTATTATAAACGTTATTTTACAAAGCCTTTTGTCACTTATACAATTCTGTGCCCATTAAAAGAACCTACTCAAAACGCCCTTTGCATCAATATCTGCTCTGAGGCTTCTTAGCCAAATCCTCTCATTTACACAGAAAACCTTCTGAACTTGTGTATTTTCTTCAAGAGGACATTCACCATATTTCCTTCTGTAAATAAAATAATGAAATACAACAGTAACAATTGATCATCTGTCCTTTTCCCCAGCCTTGCTGTTGGAGCATCTATTATTCTCACAGCTCTCATGATGCATGAACCTAATACACACATTTTATATTCTCGTCCTGAAAGTAGTTCATGTCATACTTGCTCTTGACTAAGCCCCTCTTAATCAGCATAAACAGCATAGTTGCAACACTGCTGTTGTATGACGTTGTGTGACAAATCCTAAACCCTGAGCAAATCTGTGGACCCACACCCCGAAAACTCTTTTGTTCTAAGGTACTGAATATCCTGGTCTCTGAAGAGCTCACTTTACAACAACCTACAATAGCTCAAGCCTCGAGAATGACCTTTCTCTTTAACTATGGAAACAGAATAATAAAAGTGGACTGAATTTATCTGGAGCTTAATTTCCTTGCTTAAAACTCAATTCCCTATGTTGTTGTCTAATATAGGTCCATATTAACTACATTTAACAACCAATTATTTTCACTTCTAAAACATGCACTGCAAACCTACTGCTACTTTACATGGGTAAATCAGCAATTGCGTAACAGTGCTGGACAGATACAGAGGGAAGTGAACACTAATAAACTCGCCTATTTAAGAACCAGAGTGATTTTCGACTGGACCAGTGAACATTAGTGTAACAGATCTTTACACCTGAAATGTGTGAAATGCTACAGTGGTGAAAAGCCACTGAAATGCAATATGGCATGCGATTAAACTATTAATGACTACTATTAAAAGTATTACCTGCTTTCCCAGGAGTTAAATATTGAAATAACAAGCATTTTAAGAAAAATAATGGTCCAACAGTTTAATCTACAATGTGCGATTGTTCCCTCAGCTAAACATGTCAAGTCCTCAGGCACCTGTGGAGTGGAGGGTGAAGGGTCAAAGTGAAGGTGTATCATTCTTTCTGTGGCTAATTGTCAATGCCATATGACATTAGCTTTAACATGGGTTATTTTTAAAATCTGGCCATTGTTCACAAAGTTTAAGAGATCCAATTCTCAGGTTAAAGGAAGCATGTGAGACTAAATATTAAAACTGGCAAGATTACAGTGAAACTATGTGAAGAAATCCGTGTTGGTTAAGAAGAATCATGACAGGATTTACAGAAAAAAATAAATCTATGCCTCCGTCCCCAAAAAACCTAGGTTATCCTGTGACTTGACTCCTCCCTGGGTTTTTTGCACTGTATCACTATAAAGAAAGGAGGAAACTGGTCATGTTCCAACCAGTATTTGTAATACCAGCAGGAGAAGGCTTGCTAGTCAAACCATGTAAGCGTTTTAAGGCCAAATGATAGAATAAGTAAAGAGACTTCAATTAACAGTGAGTTTTTCAGGAGATTTCCAACTTGTTGAAGATGCAGAACAGGTAGTGGAGGAATGAGTTGATTCACAATAATATTTGCCATTGAAAGGTACAATAAATGTACATCTCCTTTATTGTTCCACAACTCAGCAGTCTGTCTGTGAAGCTAATCATATTCCTATTTTTGTGGCAGTTGGGCGTTTCTTGAAACTGCCAGCAGTCAAATACAAAAGCAAGGTCGTGCCAGACACATGAGAACTGTGGAAAACCTACCACTGTGGGGCTCAGTCCTTTATAGTTTACTGATCTATCACAGCAACAGCCCATCTCTTCCAGAAAAGAATACAAAAGGTCTCATTGCATGGCTGAATTCATTGTCCAGGCTGGTTCTTAAGTTTATATTCGGTTATCTGCTGATGATTTAGTCCTGAGAAAGAGAAAGGAAGAGTAAAAAACAAGGGAAAGCTGAGAGGTGACAGAACAGAGTCAGTGGAGGTCAGACGTTGTCCGAGCAGGCTGAAACTGTGAGTCATTTCTAGAGTTGTCTTTGGAGACAACCCCACAGGTCCCAAACTCTCACCACGAACACCAGACTATCTTTGTCACATCCATGATACAGTGAGCTTTCTCTCTAAGGCCAAATGTGTTGCATTCCACCAACTGATCTTGGAACAAAGATGCTGTGTAAGCAGGCATCTCATCCAGGGTGTACCCTGCCTTGAGCCTGTTGCTTGCTGGGATAGGCTCCAGTTCCACCACTAAACTGAACTGGAAGAATGGGTTAGAAAATGGATGGATGGATGCTTTGTAATCCAACAGTGTATGCTACTCTGTTACCATAGACTGTTTTTTGGTGAATGTGGGGTGAAAACAAGATGCTGCCTTGAGATCTAGTGCACAAATTGCCTCTTGGTCAGGGGGGTTAGCTCTTGATCGGCCGGAGTTTGCGACGGAAGTACTCGGGCGCAGCTTCGTGGAGCCAGTCTGGGTCCACCAGGCAGAGGTCCCGCATGTAGCACTTGGAAGTGTGCAGGAGCTCGTTGAAGATCACGCAGGCTGGCTTGGCCTGGAAGAGCACGGAGGAGGGGTGGATGGCCACAGGCTGGTGAGTGTCCAGGGCCACGTACGTCCCGTCAGGCTGCAGCTCGGCCGCGTTCGTGAACAGCCCGTGCGCCAGACAGCGGCGGACATTTCCCATATCGGAGCGAGAGGACTCGGGGGAAATTCCCAGCTGCATGCAGGGGGATAAAAATCCGGGAAGTTAATTAGACATGATGATGACAGGAGTGAGGCCAAGCACATCTTTTTAACTCGAATAGCAAAACCAAAACAGATTTCAAATAAAATGAATGTTTTTTTACCAAAATAATAAACCCCTAAATAACACCTCCTAAATAAAGCCTCTGACACCAAACTGCTCTGCTCTATTTTAATACTTTGCATTTTGAGGTGCCCAACTTTCTAGTCATCTCCTGGGCAACACCTTTCTTTTAATACATTTCATAACAGCCAGAGTCCTTTTGATTGGTGACCACACATCCACATTGCCACAAAGTCTCATACCTTCACACAGATCTCTCTCAGCTGAGTGCGAACGTCTGTCACCAGAGACATATTCCTGCTGTTTACAAAGTTCTCTCGACACCAATCCTGCAAAATGCGAGGGGAAAAAAAAAAGTAAAAAGTAGAATGGAAAGACAGCTTGGCGATACATAATACTGCAGATCAGCTCCTGCCAACCCTTTCAATATTGGTTTGGGTTTTGCCAGTTTGCCCAAGAAAAGTGTATATAAATCCTGTGGGTATTGGAACGTTTGAGGACGCCCCCACCTTATTTCCGCCCACGTTCTTGAAGGCCCTGTAGACGCTGAGCAGTGTCATGTGGTCTCCCTCACTGGAAATGAACTTCCTGCGCATGGAGTAGACCTCCTCCCTCCGGGCAGGGGGGTTATAGAGGACACTGTCCACTGACAGGAGGGACACGATCGTCAGCACCTCCTCCGTACAGGAGAAGTCCGCTGACAGCAGGATTGTCTGGAGAAAAACAGAAAAGGGTAAGAAAAAACACCAAGCCCAATCGAAAGTCTAGTCTAGGAGTCAATATGTATAACACTGTAAACATTCTCATTTCCTGAGACTCATTTGGGAACTTCAATTAGCTTTTTTTGTTGCAGTGTAAAATGGATTGTTAAGAGATAAAACTTGGCTTTCTTCCAAAGCTAATTCAGGCCAAGGGAGAAAAAACAAACAGTTACATTCATATGAAATTTGCACTCCAGATTTGTAGCAATGAATCTGTCCTTCACAGCACTCCTGAATTCCTCTTTTGGCATTTTTTGCTGCTGCAAGTTCCTCTGATCCATTGCATACAGCATGTGTCTAAGAGAGCTCAGTCTCAGGGCTAACAGTGTTGTGAAGTTTGATCACTGAATAAACTCTGGCCCGTTTGTTCACCTTGGCAAACCTGGGCTCTAGTGGGAAACTGGCCATCTTCTTCCCTAAAGGAGTCAGGGTGACTTGATCGTCTTTGCGTTCCACAGCTCCCAGCAACTCCAGCTGCTCGATGGCTGCCTGAATGGCCTCTGTGAAACAGCACACAGCTTTCAGGAAAGTCCCAGCAAGAAGCGTTTTACCATCACGGACAGCAAAGGGCGTTCTTACACCTCCTTGACAGGAGGTACATTGCTAAGGTTAAGAACAGTGACACAAAACACAGAGTGGAGTGTCCAGAAAAGTGCTATATCAGTGTAAGGAATTATTGTTAAAATAATAAAAACCTGCTCGAAAAAACTTTTGCATTTGATACTTGTACTATGGTGCTTCAAAAGCAAGAGAAGATAAATTAAAATTACGCAGAAAGAACATTTGTAAAGACACTCACCTGGAGAGGGTTTGGACATGAAGTCAAAGTTCAGAACGTCAGGGATTCTCAAGGCCAAGAGCTGCAGCATCACGCTAGCAAGGTTGCATCTGCGAAACCAAGAAATTTGCTCTTAGCAAAAATAAGTGCCGAATAGGTCTCTCAGCTTCCTGTTGCATTCTTTGGTGTGTCACTGACTCACGAGAAGTGCAGTTCATATGCTGTAAGCACTGCAGATTGTCCTGGATACTGCAAAGCGCAGAATCATAACAGCCAACATGATTCTCTCCCACTCCATCTACAAAACTCTACACAGCTTGAGTGTTAAAACTTTCATTCCTTTTAAACACCACCAAAAAGTGGAGACTGCTGGCTCAGGAATCAGGTTGCTTTGCTGCTTCTGCTGCAGGCTGTGCTTTGTGTCCCTCACCTCTGTATCTCCGGCACGGTCATGTTGAGGAACCCGTCGAACTCGTCTTCGGTGTAGAGCCGGTAGCAAACCCCGCTGTCCTCTCGGCCAGCCCGCCCTGCGCGCTGCCACGCCTGGGCTTTCGACACCCGCTGCAGTGCCAGCACCTCCAGCCCGCTGCCTGCACCCAGAGCAAGAGCACCCTCAGGCCGGCGCTCCAACACCTCAGCCCCTCGGCCCGCCCGCCTGCCACGCGTCTCCCAGCAAAAGCTTTTCAACTAGCTGCTCAGTGTCAGCATGCAGTCTAATGTTAATACAACTTCCCAATGCCATTTCACAGGATTTCATTGTGGAAAGTATTTTATATGCTCCACCAATCATATTATTAATTATTCTGCTTCCAATGTTGGCATTGTTAAAATAGTTGTATACTTTTCTGCTAAAGTTGTCTTTTCTACTTTTACATTTTGAACCAGAAGTTTTAAATAATGAGACTCAACAGGTTTTTCAGAACCTTGAGGCCTACTCTTAGGTTTTGCATAGAGCAGAAACTGAAGTGCCAGCAGTTTCAGTATTGCCCTGGAGAAATACAAGTGGAATAACAGCACAGCAACAGAGGACAAGGAGCCACACACCTGGATTGTAGCGCTTTGCCTTGACCATCCCAGTGTCAATGACAAATTTGATCCCAGAGATGGTTATAGACGTTTCTGCAATGTTGGTGGAGAGGATGACTTTTCTACAGCCCTGGTGGCAGAAAAGGAGAAAAATGTTTGAGCAGTAAATCAAGGAAAACCTATGAAGTGCATGACTTAGCAGCTACAAAACTCCACCCACTGCATCAAACCCCCACTTCGACTTCTATCAAACACATCAGCTTAGAATTATTAGCTTATTCATTAAATATTTCCATAATATTTCTCATTGTACAAGAAAGCAAACCAAGCTACTGCCTGTATCTCTCCAGTGTGAGTGTATTTCACTGGAATACTTTTGCCTTGAGGAAGGACAGTTTACTGGAAATGATGTCAACGCTAATGAAATAAAACCATTTATTAGAACAGTCAAGGATCAGAAAGTATTTCTCCTCCGGTTTCCTCCCACTCCAGCCCATCACCTGCTGTTCTGTCAGCGTGGGAGTTACCTTGGGCGCCGGCTGGAAGACCCGGAGCTGCAGCGCTGGGGGCAGGGAGGCGTACAGGGGGATGACAGACATGGGCCCACAGCTTTCAGGCAGGTGCTTGGCGATGTCCCTGCAGGTGCGCGCCAGGGCCTCTATCTCCTCCTGTCCCGTCAGGAACACCAGTATGTCACTCGACGGCAGAGCTTCCTGCACAACACGCAGTGAGACGAGAGGATTTCAACAAGTGATACACCGGCAGGATCCCAGCACTGGTCAAGAAGATGCTCTTCGGATCATTAAAATTAGCGCTTTCAAGTCAAGAGTATAAGTCAGGGGTGTCAACTTCAATTCCAGCAGGTCCAACCTGAGTACAACAAATAACCTAATTATCTTCTTAATTAGAGATATAAAGGATTTTTCTTAAGGTTTTTTTTACAATTGATAACTGAAAAGATAAACATCAGGAAAGGTACACTGACCTATAAAACTATTCAAGCCCAGTTAGAAGTATTAACAATTATGGTGATCATCTGTAATTAGACCAGCTATGTAACACAAAGCCAGAACACAAGTCAGAAGACACCAGGGCCCTCGAGGAGAAGTGTCCGACACCCCTCACACAGTGCTATCTGCAAGCCAAATATTGTGACCGTGCTTCGCCTTTGATTCTGTAGAGCTGATTGTCGATTTCTACGTACCTGATGGATCTGGAAGATTGACACCAGCGCCGCCTGGAGATAGTCTGACTGCGGCTGCTTTGTGTAGAAGATCTGGATGGGATGTTGCCGTCCTTCTAAGTAAAGAACTGGGGCTTTGTTGAAGTACTGGGAGAACAGATCCACGTCCATTGTGGCCGACATTATGATCACCTGCACAACATCGTTTAGGACACAAATGAATTGGCATTGGCTGTTTAAAGGAGAGTCATTTATGGACATCAACTCAATTCATTGTTCTCTATGTCAGGGTTAGCTCTATATCTATAAATCAAGTGCATCTTTACTTTGATCAGCTGAAAGAGATATGTGATTTTATTTAGCAAAAAAGCATGAATGAGCAAAAAACATAACTGATAGCTACAAATTACAGGGGCTTAAAAAACAATACGTCTTGTGCTGCCTCTGAGTACTAGCATCAGACCCTCATGTTAGGTAGAGGGGGTCTATGTCTCTTAACGGACTCCACTCATGCTAATTTAACTCTTCAAACTGATACAAATTCTAATCTGCTTATTCAGTATAGGATCAAGGGGGAGATGGAGCCTATTCCAGTAAGCAATGGACGCGAGGCAAGATACACTCTGGAAGGGATACTAGTCCATCACAGGGCACACACAAACACAAAGACACACATGCTCACATTAGTGCCAATTTTACAAAAGCCATTTAACCTACAAGTATGTCTTTGGATTTAGGAAGAAAATCATGTGGACATGGGGAGAACATTCAAATTTCACCCAGATTACACCCCAGGAACTCAACCCAGTACTGCAAGACAGCAATGCCAAACACTGTGCCACTGTCCAACTCAAACTCAGTAAGACTAACCAGAACCCAGTTAATTATTCATAGTATTCCACCTAGACATGCTCAACACTTCACTCTAGGTATTAAAATGTTGTTTTGTACTGCACTTTACATACATACTTTGAATCTTCAATGGTGAAAAACCCTCAAAAAGATAACTTTCAACTTACACCAAAGGGTAGAAGTTGGAAGCACAGTAGAAAAGACCCTGTGCCCTTTAACCACAGTTTTCCACACCTGTTTTAAATCATTATGCATCATTCAGGCAGCCTATAAAGTTGTACCATCCCTACTCCTGAAGCACTCAACCATCACTATGGCCTGACCTTCAGTGGAAACTTGTTCTGCTCCTTGCGTTTCTTCTGGGCGGTCTTCACCACTCCAAAGAGCACGTCAGTGTGCACCGTCCTCTCGTGGGCCTCGTCCAGGATGACCACGGTGTAGCGCTGCAGCAGGGGGTCGCCGATGGCCTCCCGCAGCAACATGCCGTCCGTCATGAACCTCAGGCGGGTCTCGGCGGAGGTGGCGTCCTCGAAGCGCACCGTGTAGCCCACCTGGGACAGCGCACAGACAAGGATCACAGCCTCCCCCAACACACCCCCCATCCCCGCAGAGTCAAGTGAGCTGGCCTGCCGCGTGCGGACGCAAAGAGTCACAGGAGCACATGTCCGACAAATGTTCATTTATATATTGCTCGAAATGGCCTTTCAGGATAGGATTTGTAAGAACTGCAAGCCAGGCTCTGTAATACAAGCGTATTTCTTACTGATGTGATCACCTGAACGCCAGCTGTGAACAAGCAAATTTCACTTAAGTCAAGGCACGATTTTGGTTCTTGTTGATGTCTTTAGGGGATTCCACCATCTCAACCCTTACAGGCAACTACGCGCAATGAGACTCTCGGGAGATGCCCTAATATGGACAGCAGGAGTTTCCAAAGTTCATGTCTATTCCAGGGATGGAAAATGTAACGTCAGACACTTCACACAAGGGAGCTAATTTGCGAAGAGGGTTCAGTACGGACATTTGCTGGCACTTAAACAGTGGCGCTCTCTTGCACAGATTCAGTAACCTCCAGGTCAGAAGCTCAAAAGCTCTGCCTTATTATGATAAGCACCCACAAAAATAACCAGGATGCAAAACATCAAACGTAAGAACGGTGCAAACGCAAGCCCGAACAGAGGTGCCTGGCGGCTTGGTGTGGGGGGCACAGCAGTGCGTGCAGACGCTGGGGTTTATTTCACAGATGCAAAGGTGTAGGGTGACTAGTCAACCCCTTAGAGGTACAACATGCATTATGACAAGGGCAGAGGGCTGAGAAGATAAATGGTACCAGTTTTCCCAGCTGGCTTTTCTTTTCCTCGGCAACTCTTCCTGCCAAGGAGATGGCAGCCACGCGGCGGGGCTGCGTGATGGCCACAACCCCCTGGCGCCCGATGCCAGCCTCGTAGAGGTACTGCGGAATCTGTGTGGTCTTCCCAGAGCCTGTTTCACCTACAGTACATGCCACAAAGCAGCTCATTCATTCCAATTGTGACAAAGCACCGACTTCACAATACTCTAGCAACACTACTCACTCAATTCCCAGATTTCCCAACTCTCATTCTAGAGCAACCCAGTCTCTTGGGTTTCGTTACAGTGGAGCTCTTACTGGACTCCTATTTTAAACTTAATTTTTAAAATATATCCCCTATCCGAAGGAGAGGGTTAGAGAATAGCTGGAACCTAGTGTCATATACTAGGTTTGAGAACCCCTTCTATTTTAGGTGTTTCGTAAAAAAATGGACCTTTGGATAATAGAAATATTGGACAATATTAATGTGGAGAAACTAATGAATTATTTGTCAATACAATGGCCACCCATCAGGCGGATCTGACAGGGATCGCTGTGACCAGGATTAGGAAACAGGGCTGTACATTAAACGTAATCTTAAAACGTTTGTCAATATACATAACGCTTCAACAAACCATTTCTGTGCATCGACACAGTAAGAATGTATTTCGTCACAACGTGAGTTTAATTTCATCCCGACTCCGAGAAAACTACGAATGTTTGAAATAGTATTTCATTTCCCGACGACTGTTTTTCTTACCTATTAAGACAGCACTGTGCAGCTGTCTTAGTTGGTTGATAAGTTGAGATTTTGCTTGATAAATAGGAAGATGTTTACGTTGCAGCTCAATAGGTACCGGCGTGTTTCCCTTTCTGGGTAGAAGCATTCCAGGCTTCTTATTGAAACAGAAAAAAGGCGATCCCGGCTTAAATTTTTTGGCCGGAGGTGGATCGGGGTCCTGAGGCATGATCTAGAAAAAACAAAATACCAAATATAATCTCTTTGTCTTAGTAGAAGAGTCGAAAAAAGTAAAAAATACGTTCAGAAATATGCCGGAAACGTCAAACCACAATTGTTTTGATCGCATGCTCTAACAACACAAGCAACTCGCTCTTTCCCACGTGGTTCCACCAACCTCGCCGTCGCGCTCCTATTGCGTCACGTATCTGTAGGCGAAACTTTATTGAAACCATCTTTCTGGACAATATTTAAAACTGCGAAGACATTAAAAAAAGAACTGTAACGACTACAGTACGTCACGCCATACAAGTACACTTAACATTTCAAGTTGGTCTACTAATAATCGAACTTTATGAGAAGTTAAAAGTAACTTTTGTAGCGAATATTGTTTATTTTACATATTTTGTGTGAAACACTATACAACAATAGAAAGTAGTTAAATAATGTCAAAGCAGGACTTATCACGTAGCTAGATGTGTTGATAATTCAATTTCAGTTCTAACAGTTAAGTGCAAACTGCTCATGAAGTCCTGCAATCTGCAAATGTAGCCTAACTACGAAAGCAATTTTGTGTTCTAATCTCTCAGTAAACATTTTGTGATCCAGCTATTGCAAAGCATAAATCATTTAGAACTACCTTTTCCCCAGATTTAGCATTAAAATCAGGTTTTGACGTCTGTCACTGCGTTAAATGAGACTTGATTCGGTTCGTGTTTATTGGGTACTGGACTGTGTCACCGTGTTAATCGGCCTTTGAAATGTGGCACTGTGTTTTTGCACCTGTTGCGGAGCTTAAGTTTATCGGTGTGCTTTGCACTTCTCAGTCACAGTTATGTTCTGTTGTTGCTTATAAATCCTTAGAATACGTCACATCAAAAACATTTCAGTACTTCATAAATTTCAAACCAAACAATTCGAGGATTTTTTCTTTCTGTGTATTTTTATACTTTGTTGCTTTTCATCTGAAATATTTTTATTTCCCATTTTTTTGTTTTAAAGGTTTTAAAAGTTTTTAATTTTAAGGTACAGCAGTTTATCATGAGTTAGAACAAATTTGAAGTTAAGTGTTTATAGTAGAGAGGCACAATGGTGCAGTGATTAGAATTGCTGCACTGAGGTCACATCTGAAGAAGGCTCCACAGCCGAAACGTTGCTTAGCCGAAAATATGTTTTTTTAATTTTTTAAAAGACCATCCTTTTGACTCCACCCACATTTATTTATACCACTCTTTGATTTCACCCACTCACATTTAACCATGCAACAAACCGGAGACCAATATTCACATTTCTTCATTTATAATAAAATATCGACCCATCTGGACATGACTCTCCACTAGAAAGAAGAGGCAGTTTAGTGTTTACCAGCCCTAGCCCCCCTGTGTGCAATTAGCAAAACCATAACATTTCAATAAATCCAACACTTTGAAAATTAGCCAGCCTGATTTAATTTGCTCATATTTTTTCCCCTCTTTTAATTATTCGAAAGGTCACAGTAGAAAAATTGGTGTGCAAAATCTCCAATTATCCTTCACACCTCTGGATCATCACTGTTTAATTAGATTTATTACCTTGATTAATAGAGTTCCATTCTTTCTACATGGATCACGTACCTGAGTACACTCTCTCAGCCTCAGCACTCATGGAATTGAGGAGTAAAAATGAAAGGCAACTTGATTAAAAGTGTAACAAAATAATAACATAATGTTCTAATTAGTGCAAAAATATCCTCTGAGCTATGTTTTATTTATGCTGTGTAATAGTGTTAAATTAGTTTGTTAGAGGCAACATTTTTCTATAATTGCTTAGAAAGAGCTCAAAGAGTAGCAGTAGGAATGACTCCTGGTCTCAGAGTTTTGTTGTACACAGACAGGAAAAGGGAACTAAATCTCTCCAGACTATTTAACCCTTGGTAACAAAACAGGACACAGGGTCATAACCAGAGACTTAAAGGACATTAATCTAGGATGGTGAATAGGAAACATCTTTCACACAAAGTGCTAATGGGTATCTGGCGCAGACTGCCCAGCCAGTAGGCTGAGGACCAAACTCTGGATACTTCAAGATATGGTTGGCTGAAATATTGCCAATGAATAAACAAACGAGCAAAATGGCCTGAGTAACCACTTCATTCATTTCTTGTGTTTTCTTAGGTTTTTATATCCTTCTCTAAAACACAAATGTCATGAAAACCACAGTTGAGCTTTTTAAACCTTTCCTTTCTTACCTATAGAGTAGGTTTATAAAGTCATCTTGTGTGTCTAATAAGAGTACTATTTAGAATTCCAATGTAAAATGCCTACATACTTTTCCTAGAGAGGATTGTGATATAATTTTATTAGAACTTCAATTCAGTCTCTCTGGTGTTTTTCGGTGTTCCATTATAACATCGCATTATTCCACCGATTTTGTGAATCAGTGCTGAGGCTGTAGGAGGAGTCTCCTCAGGAAGAGTTCAGTTGCAGGTCTTACTGTATGTTGCCTTTTTTGTTTGTTGCCTTTAGACTATACTCTGGAGAAAGTTAGACAGTCTAGCTTTCTGCGCATTTCAAATCAGATAAGTTGTACTCGTAGGAATCTGGGAAGGACTTGATATGTCCTTAGATAAGAGAAACAAACCCCTGAAATTTTTAGACTTTACAATTTTTTTTCTGACTAAAAGGCATGAAATGATATTAAAATAAATATAATCTTTAACTGAAGATCCATCTGTTTTATTATGTTTAGAAATTATCTTTGAATTTAACCCAAGTCCTTATGTAACATGAAACACTAACCAACTTCATGTTTCTTGTTTCTCCTAATATTAAGTGCTTGTGATCTGACATTGCTGTGTTGAAATTTAATGTGACATAATCAGAAAGAGTACTCCTGTTGTAAGAGTTTAATATTTAACAAGCCCTAAAACTTTAATGTAGGATATCTTTAATTTATTAGTGGGAAGCAATATGGAGAAATATTTTGTATCCCCAAAGAATAAGAAATAATTTATAAACACAAGTCTCAGACAGAGAAATAAAAAGAATTTAAAAAATACTTTCAGCATCGACTGATACTTTCTGTACAATCATGGCTCTTTAAAAGTGGTGAATTTTTGTGATTTTGTGTATTTGATCTTTGTCTTTTTAATCTCAAAGAATCTGGACATCAGATATGAGTTCTCACAAAGTGCCTCAATAAAAAGTCTTCAGAATACATCAGCACAGTAGGGGGTCTCCTGGGATACAGAGAGCCTGTCTGTTTGCTCTCTGAAGATAGTAGCCTGTACAAAAAGCATCATGAATAATATGAAACAAATCCTCTTACGGGCTTCTGGTGCACTTAAAAGTTTAGTGAATTGGTAAGCAATTTGTCGAAAGTGTATCTGTATGACTGACCTTATTTATTTAATATAATCAATTTCTGCCTTATTTTTCCTTCTTCATCTCGCCCACTTTTGGTTTTACACTTCCCACACAATAGGTTAAACCCTATAACAGAGACGTTCAAAGCTTTCAGCTGCAGTACGAAATGCACTCCGTATGGAGAAAAGAAAAACTGAAGTAACTCTACCTCACACTTTAGTGGATAAGCTTCTTTGCACGCAGTTTATTTTCCAGCGGGTACCTGCAGAAAATAGCATAAAAAAAGGGAAGTCTGCAGCACTTGAAGTGGGCTTTAGAGCCCATTTGTGAAATCTACTGTCCGTGAATTCAAAACATACTGTATGTTCATGCAGGATACTGTATGTAACTGTGACAATTGGGAGAAAAAGCTTAATTATGTAGCGTTCCACACCCCTGTTATTGGAGTGTCCTATGAAACTTTCCCTCTTGCCCTTAACCAGGCTCACTTCTCCCTCTTCCTCGCCCTACACAAGAAGCTTCTGTTCTCCTTTTTGGTCTGTGTAGCGGCCCCTCTCACTCTGTGCAGCACCTTCCTTCTCCATGACTCGCGCGCCCCTCTGGAAGCAACATGGCAACGAACCTGAAACTGGAGCTCACCACAGTTACGTCTTGCGTTTCTGTGAGGTGTGGAAGCAGATCATAATTGTCTGAAATCACACACTTTCAGGTTTTGTCAATCCCTTTGAAGAACAACTTTGAAAATGACCACATGATCTTTGTTTTTCAGTTTACCTGTCCATCATAATGAATGTATCTCTGCTCCCCTCCTGTCCATCTTTCTGTCTATCATGACTGTAGCACTATGTCCACCAGAATGTGATCATGGTCAGCTTGAACACTGAAGACTTCTTCCATGCCTAAAGCCTAGGCCTCCCACTATATGCTGTAAGAATTCAGTGCTATCCAGGCTTCAGGGTGGTGATGTCAGCTTATATAATAGACCCATTGCCATACTGTATGAGCCCTGTTACATATCTATCATGGCCTCACTGGCTTGTCTTTGCTCTGTTAGGAATTCACATTTCTCATCTCTCTCAAAATATAAAAAAACCTCTCAAAGTGAGATTGAGAAGCCAGCAGCATGGTAATATTCACGCTTCACTGGCTGAATAGATTGCGTATCAGTGGGATCTGAGGTCTTATTGATTTTTGCCTTTCCTGGATGAGGTTGCCAGCTGAAGCTGAGGGAGAAGGGGGAACATGGTGCAGGTACATCAGAACTCACTGGGGTGTGAGATGAGACATTAAATGAAGGGTCATAGCTGTAACCTAGCTGCTGTGCCTACAGTCCATCAGACACATAATCTCTGGGTTTATAGATGACATTTTACAATGCCTGATTTTTTTTTATTCATCCATCCGTTCTTAGTCTACTTTTCCCACTGGTGAGGGTCACAGCACATTTTTACTAGAGTTGGTTTCATTACATTTTACAGTGCTTGGCAAGCTGCCCCAGCTATGAGAAAGTTTATAGACATGTCACAGCTTACTTCAGACCGCAAGCTTGTATCTCAAAGTGGCTGCTATTTTCCACTTTCCTCTAGTCTTCCCAGCTTGGTCGAATGCCTCAGGCTTTCTTAACTCTTTTAGAGGAAGACAGGATTGCACATTGGTGTGTTGATGTGCACATCTGTCTTACTAGCTTTGTGTGAAGATTGCTTATTCTTCCTGTGTTCATGTGTGTTATTATAGGTGCAACAGTTTCCTCTCACCCCCAAAAACAAGGTTAAATTAGGCTTGACAGACTAAAGGAAATTGCCGCATCCTGAGAACGTGCTTTGTTAAGGGCCATAAACGGCATAGTAACCCTGAAGTACAGTATGTTAGCATATTCATAATGACCATTTCACAGGTTGAAGTTAGCTATGCCCCACTGATGGACCCAAATAAGGGAGAATTGTAAAATGATGATGCATAAGGAGCAAAACACTGAACTGTTTCACTTGTTCCTCCTCCTGCTGCAGTGAAATGCTCACAGGAAGATACATTGATCAGGGAGACTAATTGTTAATAATTAGTGTGCAAGCAAGTAAACATTTCCCTAATTTAGTTTATATACTTAATGTCTGAGTGACTAGAGCCTGACATGAAGGATAAAATGCAACTTAAGAATGCTTCACAATTCAGCAATAGCCATTTGAGAATGTAGACATAACAGTTTTTCCAACAGATCAGAGAAGGAACACAATGACAGTACATTATCAGTTTAAATGTCCAGGGTGATTTGATTTCCCATTGTCTTTTGTAGTGTTTTATGAACTGTAACCAGTAGATGGAGTTAAAACCATATCTTATTCTCTGTTAACGATGGAATGTGGCATTTGCCTACAATGGTTGATTGTGCCTGGATTTCAAACTAATTAGAATTAGTATCCCCACATATTTATGCTACCCATTTTATAATTGTGACACAGAGGTTTAAAATTTAGCTGTTATGGTGTCTTTGAGTCTCTTGGAGTATATTCCGTACTGCAGGGAAAAAGAAGCATGCAAGTGAAAGCAGTGTTTGAATAGGCCGTCCTGCAAAAACCTCCATCTGCATGACTGCACAGCTTCACTGACAATGCGTGCGACAATGCAGCACAGGCTGTTTGTCCAGTACTGCAGGGAGGCGCTGGAGCTGGAGCTGGGGATCTTCATGGAAAGGAAGCTTGATTTATGAACTGCTGTCTGTGTTTTCATAAATAAAAAATACATAAAACCTTCAGATTGCTGTGTATCAAATAGCAATAGCAACACCAGCACTAAATAGCATACAGTATATTATTGACCTGACAATTTAGCCAAAATTTTACTGGGAATCATTATAAAAAACCTCAAGCAATTTGCTTTGTGTGACAGTGTGTCATTAGCCTGCCTGGGGCTTGAATCAGGGTTTTTATCCTTTTGACTTTGACACTTATCATGTCAAAGCCCTTTCCTTATCCCTGCATTATGCAGCAGGACTTTCTAAAGTATTTTTTAAGCAAATAATGATACCACAAGCCCCTTATTTAAGCATTTGAATTAAGTTGTCACATCAATACCAAGACGATTATCCCCACGTCCAGTGGTAGACTGGCTTTCAGGGCCTGGCAATTAACAACTAGATTAATGCTTCACTCTAGTTCTGATTTTCAAATCAAGGGTTCTACTCACGAAAGCAACAACAAGACAGTAATGCTTCAGATTCTATGCTTGGAAAAAAAGTATTGAACTCCTACAATACAGGCATTGCAAATAAATGGTATACAAAGAGAAATACTAAACAAGGCAAGGAGAACTCTTATAATACAAAACATAACTGGGCATACAAAGTCACTTTCTGAAATAGCACCAAAATCATTGGGAGTCATTGGGAAAGCTGCTGTTTAGGGAGGTAAAATTGAATTTTTGCCTTGTAAAATTCTATGTGCAAGCCAGGCCGAGAGAGGTGAGAATTAACTCCAGGTTAAAGCTGCAGTCTGGCCCATTTTTAAGGAAGACTGACTTGTCCACTCCAGTCGCTCTTCTGCATGTACTGTACTTGGCACAGCTGTTGAAAGCTCATCACCCCTCCCACCTCCACCTCTATAAATTTAAAGCAACTTTGCCCCTCTCGCTTTTAAACAAAAAACATCAAGGACTGCTGTAAAAACTGCTTCTCAAGTTGAAGACAACGCTTGTTCCTGCACAGCAAAGTGTGGTGCCTTCAGGGAGAGAGCAGAAAGTGCTGCAGCTAATGAAACACAGGAGCCCTTGCAACTGGGCTGACTGGTGTTCTTGTTCAGGCGAGTAGCATTACATGAGATGCAAATTACAGTGACAATAGTACAGCAACAGGTTCAAGCAAATGAAACATGCAAAATCCCATCACACAGCCTTCCGGGTAAGTAAACTGAGCATCTGAAATTTACATACACATTAACTGCAACCCAGTTTTTTAGTCCTCAAGAAAATCTTACCTTTCTGATTCATCCAGTGTCAAAAGATGCAAAGATACTCTGCTGGGTTACAAACTGTTTGGCTACAAACATATGTTGCTTTGTCACTTCCAAATAGATTATGTTTAGTTTTTTTTCCTCCCTGCAGGGGAAGAGAAAGCATGCCAGAATATGTGAGAGGGTAGCAATTTTAACTGAAATCTGCTGTCATTTCATCAATCAGTGTGGGATGACATGTCAAACTTAAGGATAGTGATTGAGTATCGAGAGTGCTGGTCTCTTCTCTTGATGAAGGTGCAATATGTGGACTTCTGAACCTATGCACATTTTAAGATTTGCTGCTTTGAAGAAGTGGTTTAAAGGTTTAAAGAAATCTGGATATACAAAGAAAAGTGTGAAATACATTAAAAAAATTATAGGATGCCTTTGGAAATACCCACTTAGGAAGTTCTAACAGCTGTGTGTCTGCATTCACAGTTACCAGTACTTGATAGGCTGCAGCTGAAAGGGAAACCTTGCATTTGTATTTTGTGAAAGTGAGTCATTGCTCTCCTTGCACTGAGCTAGCAATACTGGTAAAGTGGCTGGCCGAGCTCCGTGAAGTTGGCCCCCGTACAGAGCAGAGCTACGTTCATGCCGTAGAAAGTAGTGTTTGTGCTGCTTTTGTTCCCGAGATATGGTGCCTTTTTTTCCCGGTGATCACGTGATCATGCACGGTGACTTTGACGTCCAGTGACCCCGTCTGCCGAGTTTAAGCGCTCTGTTAGTTTAGCTCGTACCTTTAATATTTAGACGATCAATATCCGTAAACATACAGTATGAGCCTCTTTAGATGTGAATAATACCCATTATTCCCTGTGGTTGTAATGTATGTAAAATCACTGTGATTGTAAGATTTATGGTTTTTATTTTCTAAGGCACGTTTTCCTTTTCTTTCCCTACCGTGACACGCTGTTGCCAAACACGTAACTGTGGGATACCATCGCGACAAGACCTCCGCAGCATGTCATGATAGGGACCTCATATATATCGCGGCAGTGTATATCACGACTGGCACCTTGCTTCCATGCCACCGCTGTCACATCAAAGGTCTCATTAGGACATGGGGGCGGGGCATTTTGTTAGGGTATGTCATATCACGATATACGGGCTTCACGTTGCGACATGGGCGTGACAGGTTTTTGTCATATTGCGATATATGCGCTCCATGTCGCGACATGGGTCTTCGGGCGTCTTCGTCGGGCATGTCATATCATGATATACAGGCTTCATGTCGCGACATGGGCGCGGAGGGCGTGTGTCATATCTCGATATATGTGCTCCATGTCGCGACATGGGTCGTCGGGCGTCTTGGTTGGGCATGTCATATCGAGATATACGGGCTTCATGTCGCGACATGGGGGCGGAGGGCGTGTGTCATATCGCGATATGTGAACTCCATATCGTGACATGGGGGCAGGGCGTTTTGTCAGGGTATGTCATATCGCGATATATGGACTTAATGTCGTAATGGGTATCGCGATGTAATCGTGATGCGCGCACTCCTATCGTGACATGCTATCGGAGTCGTGAATGCGCTGTGTACCCTCACGCTGTGTTCTACACCAAGGACTTGCCGGAAACACAAAGATAAAAGGACTGTGAGCTCATCGCTTCATGTTTGCGCATAAGACTCCTGTAAATACAAACACACGGACAATGACAGTTTATTAAAGAATTCAGATATATGTTCACGTCTGTTGTTTGAAAATAAAAAATATGTTTCCAACATTGCCGCAGCTGTGAGACGGTGGACTTTCCAGTGTTGCTTCTCGGATGTGTAATTTACTACCCGCGACAACCTTGCACGAAGTGCCCCTTAAAAAACACCCTGGTTCTTTTCACGTTAACGAATGTGCTTTGCTTAAAAAGTGCAACAGTGGTCTTGTTGTTCGTGAAGTTGCAGATCCAAGCCTTTTTGAACACGTGGATCGACTGACGGGTCGAATCTTTACACGTCCCTTGGTGCGCGTGTTTATTGAAGAAGGAGACAGTGAGAGATTGATCACTTCTTCAGATTTAAAAAAAAACACACCGCTGCGAAGTATTAAGACGTGCTCGTTAAAGCCTCTTAGTAAGAACATGCAATTGTTTGCTAGTGTTCGCTTTTTGAGACTACACCCGCAACTCTTCTGATTAGGGTATGTGATATTCGTGACAAATTTAATTTTCCTGCTCACACAAACGCACAGAAGACACTGATATTAAATGCAAAATCCACCGCCGCCCCCCACCCGGGCAAAAAGAGGAACACAATTCCAGAGCTGTTCCGCTCGCATCGGTAACATATCTCGAGACTGAAAGCAGCACAAACGCAACACTAACGATTGAGACCGGTCCGGTTCCCCTACGACGTTGTAGGGGGGGCTGAGTGACGTCACACTCCCTCAAAAGAAGGCGCTATATCTCGCGAAAGAAAGAAACTGGGAAGTTACTTTCAATGGCACAAACCGGCACAAACGTAGCACTAACGAATGAGGTGGGTTTCATCATTTGTGCTGTCTGTAGGGGGGGAGGAACTTCACAGAGCTGACAGGCCAGGCTCCTTTTTACATTGAGTCATGCTTATTGGTCAATAGCTAGAGCAATGTCACTGTGCTGATGTCAGCTCTGGCAAATACTAAGATATTAGTTTATGGTAGCAGTCCCGCAGTGCAAAGTGTTGAGTCAATATTCAGCCCACATGGCTGATAACTGCTTGATAACTAATCTTACAATAACAATAATAAAGCTGCTAGCCATTTTAGAGACAATATGAGTGCATTAGTGGCTATCTGGTGGATTCACTGGCTGATAAAGCGCTAGGTTAAATGATTTCTAGACCAGGTGGGCATACAGTAGGTGTGTGTCTCTGCAGTTTTGCTGCAATGGTCATACGGTCGAGTGAAAGGTTTCCCCAAGCCGGCATCACTCTGTTCTTTCTTCTGTCCTTTGAGAGCATCAGCTCATTGCCAGACACATGGGGGTTCCAGAGGGAGGATATGCTGCACCCAGAGAGTGTGCCGTGTGCCGTCGCTATGACGACACTCTCAAACAGAACATAGCAGGTCTCCTTGGGGGAGGGAGACAGGAAGGGAAACAGGGTGGCATGCTTGCGATGCTAACAAGCACTGTGCCATCATGAGGGGGCAGGGGACAGGGGATGGGGCAGATACTGGGGGGAAGCTTCTCCTGTAAGCGGTGTCAAGGCAACCGCAATAGAAATACAAACATAAATCAGTCCTGCGCCGAAACAGGCAGCAAGCAGGAATCAGTCCAGGAATCAGACAACAGCAGCTCAGAATAGACGCCCGAAACTCCCATTTCCTTCAGTGGCATCTGGAGATCATTCTCCATTTCTTCATAAAACCATCAGGTTTATGGCACGACATTTCTAAACTGTTGCTGGTTCTTAAACTCTCAACAGTCCTGGCCGCATCATGGGCCCCTGGGGAAGATCATGGCAGTAAGTCTGCATGGAAATAATTTCAAATTTGTACTTTGGCCTACCTTGTTTACCATATGCCATACTTCACTTGACTGTGATTGTGGTAACCCCATGATTTACTACAGTACATACTGACTATTGCTGTACAATACCACTGTCATAAACGTAAAGAAAAGATTGCATTTTATTGCCTGTGGCTGTGTGGAATACTCAGAACACAGTGTATCGCTTAAAGACTACTCCTGCTTTGAAACACTGGAGCAGCATTAGGGCTTGATACATTAAGAAATCAATATTGTTTTAATCATAGTGTTTTAGTACATCATCTGCAATTATCACAGCACCCTCCAGTTTAGACTTGTGAGGCATGAATGATGTTTAACTTTTGTAGACCGAAGACTGAAATCTGCATTTGGTCTTCAAATCTTTTCAGAACATTTTAAGGTAGATAATTACAACCTAGTAGCTGATATCATGCATATATTTGACATGACCTGTAAAACACAATGCCATGTAGTACTCCCAAGAAGCAGGAACCTTTGTTTCCATGTTATTTTCAGCTTCATTTTTTGAAGAATAAAATTAATCACTAATCTTTTTATTTGGAAAATAAATTTAAACAGTTTAATATAAGTGGAGCCAATGAAAAAAGTGAAATGGTGTGTTATAAATTTAAAAAAAACTATCCATGGCTGTGCATATTGCCACTTTGCCTCTTAAGAATAGAAGGGCTGTTTTCTCTTTGTTTGTTTTAAATTCTTCTTGTTTTTAGTATGGCTAAAAAGATAAACTTTGCACTTAATTGACAAAAGCCAGACACAACTTATTTAAAGGCTCCTTGACATCAGAAGAACTCCATAAACATCTGTGTAAAAAGCTCTTGTAACCAAATAAGAGCTTTGGTGAGTAGTTTTTTAAACAGTAATCACTAAGACACGTGTTTAGACTGCAGTGTATACATTTACAGGTAGAAAGACCTCTGTGGACTAATGTACATTCTAACTTTGACTACAAGTACCCCCTCAGATTGAAAGAATGTTTCTACTGGCCTGGCAGTTACAGGGTGTGTGGGTGCTGATATTATCAGAGAAAAGAGATATTAGTCAGGAGTTTTCAGTCTGACATTCTGATAATATTAAATATTAAAGTCATTGCTTCTTTTTTTGCCGTTCCATGCCTTTGTTGTTCTAATTGCATTCTCACTTTGTGACAAACCCACGGGCTTTCTTCCCTCTCTTTACTGAAACATTGCTAACTGAATCAGAATAAAAGCCATGTCTCATTAGTTTCACAATCAAAATTGCGACATTGCTTGTGATTGTTTCTTGATGATGGGAAGGTAGAACAACAACAACACATTCCATTGAAGTCAGATCCCAGCATGTTGCCATTACCAGACTGTAACTGCAGAACTTATCTGCCTTGTGTGGGAGATGTAATAAATTGCAACTTGTTACATAAACAATATGGTGTCATTCTGTTAGAAACACTTATCTTTCCACATAAAAGTGATGAAATCAAGCAAAATGCAACAATAGTATTCAATACTTCAAACACAGCTTCATGGAAATGCAAAGGCAAGTTTTATTTGATTCTAATAGCAGCAGGGAGTATGATGCTAATAGATAGACAGTCATAGACAGTTTCCTCAGCATCACTGAGTTAGGCACACCCACTGCCCGAATTTTCATAGTCCTAGCAGGACTGGCCAGGACTAGATCAGAGAGGTTGAGCAGCTCATGCATTGACAGGGTACACAGCTAGCAGATACCGCAGACCTCCTGCCCTGATTCAGTCTACACTACTGTTAGGCTTCATAGTCCTTGGTGTGTGAAGTGTCCTTAGAGCTGGCCTGCAGGGGATCTCCAAACAGCCAACTCATGGGAAGACCTCTGACGTTCACAGAAGGGAAGCCCAGGAAAAAGTGATTCTTTCCACTTAGAGATGTGTGTGACTCAGAATTTGCAGGGGCTGTAGTTACTTCAGTTCCATCATTTTTCATTAGTGCTCTTAAATAACAAGGGTGTGTGTTTCCCTTTTATTCCACACAGGAGGACACGACAGTGCTGTTTCCAAAACAAGACAGAGAAGAAGCATTCAGCTGTTATTCTCCTAATAACCAAAAACTTGAGGATGCTATGCTATTAATGCTAAGTAATTGTTTTGTTTTTTTTCCTTCTTTTTTCCCTTGGAGCTTGACTGCTGCATTCCATGGAATTTTGGAATATTGTCTTGGCACAGTGTTATAAGGGGAGAATCAAAACAGAGTATTTCCCTAATGGCCAGGTAGAATGATTGCTTCTTTTTCTTTGCAAAAGCTTACTATGCTTTTCCTGGAGCCTGTCCTTCCTTGCCTATGTTTTGTGCTTCCACACAGGATCTTAGGCATCGTTTAACACACAAAATAAAAGGCACACCAAACCGAATGCACAGAGGAGATTTACCTAACCTCTTTTGTCCTGCAGTCCAGACGTGCATAGCATTTTATTGCAAGCTTGGCAAACAGCACTGAACAAAAAAGATTTGTGGCACACACGGTTTTAGACACATCATTCTAACTGCTCCAGGCATACTGTATAATGAAGCTACTCCAATCTCTGCAGCAATTTGCTTTTAGCACAGATGTTTCTATAGTAAGGGTTCATTTTAGACTTGCTTACTTAGCTGCAGCTCCAAAAAATTAAATGCCCATGACCCACTGGTGAATTACATTGAAAACAAGCCATTGCAGGGATCTGATGAATCATGCATCCCTGAATGCAATCTATTTCTAACCTAGAGCTTGAAATATGAGAAGTTCCACTTCTTGACACAGACTGCAGGCACCTACAAGGGTTCTTGAAAATAACACTTCAGGCTGAAAATGCCTAGGGGAGAGGGTCAGCGTAAGAAGGCAACTCTCCAGCCATTATCCTGTGTGTCGCAGTGTGTTCTCCTTCCCCCTACTGTGTTTGTGCTGTTGCCAAGAAACTCACATTAAACAGAACTTCCCACAACCAGTCTATTTAGGAGAAATTAGCTGCAATGGTTTGAAAGGGGATTAAGGCCCTCAATACTGTATCTCTGCATATTAATGATGCAGCACTGAAAATTATAAAGATTGAGGACAAAAGTTTAATTATGTAAAATGCCTTTTTTACCATCATCAGCTATTTTTGTAAATGGTGAGTGTTATCACACATAGACACCTATTACATAGAGGCATCATTTTTTAAATGGAGAGCCAGTAAAACAGAGGGTATTATTTATTATTTAAAAAATGACCGCTGCTCTTACAAGCAGCAACAATTCACAATGCTCAAAACAACTGAAAAGAGCTCTGTTGTGAATCCTCCTTGTATCCCACAATCATTCAAAGAGTTATGTGATTGCCGTCTCAGTGATGTGGAGAGCATGACACAGCAGCTGTTAAACATAGGCTGGTATTACTGTTACTGGAACTGCTTTGTCATGGTTTAAATCTTATCTGATACAAAACAAATGGGGCATTGTTTTGCCTCGACGAGTTTCTGATCTCATTCTGTTTAATATCTCTGTATCACCATTGAGTCAGATTCTTTATAGGCATGGAGTCGGTTTTCATTTCTATACTGATAACCTAATGTACATTTGCTCAGAACCTGATGTTTATAAAGCACTATCTGCCTTGTGAGATTCTTAACAACTTCCTACATGTTCAGAACTCGGCTGCTTGGATCTTAACTAAAACTAAAATGCACTACCACACACCTTCTTTTTTAGCTTCCTTGCATTGATTCCCTGTGGATTTCAAAACACTGCAACAATCTCCTTTCTACAGAACCCCTGTCCAGTACTAATTGAATTGGGGCACATTAATGAGAATCAGGCACAGAAATAAATGCAAAAAACTTCCAAATTAATTCCCCGTGTTCATTTGCTCCAGCCTGTCTGGTGTGGTTGAACCAGCACACCTGTCCAACTACAGGAGAGTTGAGCTTAATGCTTCAAACCTGCGAGCAGTCTGAAGTCTGTGACAGTGTTTTTTAGTTAGTAGCCACACATCTTTACATACTCCTTTGAGGAGCAAGTCCTGTTAACTGGAGTTTCCTGTTAGCTTATGTGTTGTTTTTGTGTTCATCTTTGTTGACACTTTGCTGAGAATAATTTGCTACAATAATGAATGTGGGATGCCAGTTGTTTAAACAAAAACAGCCTATGAACAAAACACTCCCCATATTTCAAAATACATGCACCAAGGAAGTATGTGAGTGTAAAACCCAAACCAAGGAATATGCAAAGAAGTTTGTATTCAAGTCAAAACTCAATCAATGCTGAAGAGAAGCCTACAGAAACTCAGCATTCCACATCATGCTCTTTAGCCAGTACACACTATATTCCTAGTAGAAAGCTTGCACTGTATTTTAATGATTTCAATTATTTTTTAATATCCAGTTTTCATTTCACTTGTAGTTTTAACATATCCTTCCACAGGAAGTCTTACAGTAGGATGCCAATTGTATTTCAAAAACTGTATACGGCCACATTTAGAACATATGTATTGAAGTCCTAACTACTGGGCAAATCAGTTATAGTGTAATGTAATTATTACTTATCATTAATTATTATTTTTATACACATAGATTAATACGTATGTCTGTAATATTTGTTTTAATGAAAGGAGTTTTATGTAACTTCTAAGTTTAGAGCACAGTTTCAGTCAAAATGAGGAACTGAAACTTCTATGCTGCATCACAGGGTTTTCTGCAGCAGCGTATACGGTTTGAAAGTGAAAGCAAAGGTGCTATTATGTGTTTAAGACCCATAGGATGTGACAAACTGCAGTTCATGAGTGCTTTGAGGAGCACATTACTTATCCCAGTACTGACCGGGCTCAGTCTTGCTTCACTTCTGAGATCACCTGTAACTGTTCCAGGTCTTTAGAAATTGGTGAATTAACTTGCCAGAGTGGGACTCAACAAGGCTAGCCACAGGCTGCCGATCTCCACAGAAAACCCACAAAATGTCACTTGTCTTGTTGAGAAGACTTACTGACTGGCATCAGAGTGAGAAGAATGTGCTTCCTGACGGGGCCTGTGTGTGAATAAATCTGCTAAAAAGGCCTAGAACTCTTTCACTGCTGTGTTTATTTCAGAGAATGTGAGTCCACCAGACCATCGTCAAGAAATCTATCACAAGCTGCTGATAACCTTTCAAGTTAACTCATTTACCCCCAATTGTTTCACACTACTGAACACCAAAAGCACGAAAAATGATTTTATTAATCTCCAATAGAAAAGGCACGGGAGACGTCCTGATTCCGTGTATTCAAGGACGACACATACACATGGAAAATAAATATTCTGAGTTTAAAATTGCATTCGAAGTGCAGTATCGTACTGGAAACATTAAAGGGTCTGAAATGCATACAACAGAGTACATAGAAAATAAAAATTCATCAAATAAACTGTATGTACAGTATAAGAACATACTGTAGGTGTTTTCGTGTAAAATGTATTATATACATTTTTTAAAAATCAGTACATCGCTGGCAATTTACATAATTCTTTTTTTAACAACCAGAAACATGTGTGCTTAAATATTTATGTGCAGTGCATGAAAAACGGGAAAACAGAAGTAAAAAAGAAATACCAAGAATAAGAACGTAATCACAAAACTTTCGGAGTTTAGGACCCAGAGTGAATGTCAGAAAGAACCACAGGCTTGCCAAACCATAGAAGTTGGCAGTTCCGTTCCGATATCACTGCGCGGTGTCTGTTGTTGTTCACATGCTGTATCCTTTCGCGCCGATGTGAGCCGTACTATTTTTTTTTCGAGCAGTTTGTTTGCTGCAGAAACTGAAAGTACAAACACACGGGAGCAGAATCGTCTTTGCATCGCGGAAGAGGGGACAGAACAGTGACAAGCAGCTCAATAAACCAGCTGAATTCAACACGGGATGAGGCGCTAGCGGTGGATTAAAGCGCACAGGATGGCTTCAGAGAGAAATATCCTAGCTGGTTAAGGGTTCCCTGTACATAAGTTACAGCAGGGTAGTAGAGACGATGTATGTGTGTACTGTAAGTAGCAGCGAACTACAGTATTTCTGCCCGGAGAACTGATCAACGAATACAGCCGCATTCCGGACAGGATACACAGGTGAGCTGAAACTTTTTAAAGGCAGTGTTGTAGTCTTGCAGGAGAAAAAGTGCGCTTATAAAAGTGTCGTTTTATTTAGGCTACTTGCGATGTGCAGCACTGTAAATGCAGCGGTCCTGTGTCTGCCTGCTGCGATTTCCATTGACACTCGCTCGTCCCTGCAGCTGTGCGCTCAGCGATACACCTGTGTGCCGCTCTTAAGTTTTAACAGGTGTTTATGGAAATCGTTTTGCTCACAAATATGTCAAAAGTTTCCGGTGCTTTCATCTTTTTTTTGCACTTCTTTGTAGGCAAAACCTTTGATTGAAGTATTCTGTATAGGTAACATGTTTGAATGACAACCTGGTGTGCATGTGTCAGAATGGACATACAGTATGTGACATGGGTAGGGTCTTGTTTTTGCAATGATCAATACTGTGATATGTGATATATGTGCGGTATACATTCTGAAAGCGATATTGCAGCTATTGCCGATGCTAATAAAGCCATTGTCATAGAATTTATTAGTATTGCAGGAAGGTAGTGACTGCTTAATTAATCTGTGCTGACATTACAGGTCCTCAAAACCTTTAAACTGAAACCATTACATTTATATCATTACTGGAATAAACGTATCGTTGCGGTATTCACTTTGATTTGCAAGAAAGCTACACAGCGCAATCGTTAGTTGATGGTGATACATCTCAATCGATAAGACCCGTTTATTACCGAGCTACAACACTAAGTAATGATATTTAATGTACTGTACTCTTCGCAGAAGCCGGTTCCTTTTTTTAAAGAATTAAGGTTGATACTCTTCGACTGCGTTTGATTAAAAAAAAATACGTGTACAATACAATACCGATTGCATTACCTGGCTGATGCATGTAAGGTTGTAAGTTGCGTGAGCTATTGAGAATCCCACATATTGTAGCAATGAAAACGCAAGCAGTATTTCTTACCTGTGCTGAGATCCCTTTTAATAGTAAATCCCAACACAAGTCAGTTGGATTGAAAAGCTAATGGGAATTGATCTCTTCAGGTCTGGAAACATATACAGTACATGAAAAAACGTCTTTAATTTAAGATTTACAAAATCTGATTTCAGGTTTCAGGTGCTATTGTTTCCTATAGATGTGTCGGAATATTTTTAAGTTCTGTTAATGTTTTTCTTTAGTGGTTTCTCTGTTGGCAATTGAATCGTGCGGACATCGAGCGTTCTTTCACAGTAAAGGCAGTAGGATTTGATTTCAGATTTGTGGCTTGACTGGAACTGGTTTAATTAGGTATTATCTTGTTTGACAGAACAGACACAAACATTGTCTTCCATCACTCCAAATTGCTGAACGATTTGCTTTGTTTAAAGTCCAGGAGGAAGATAAAGCTATTGGTCATGTTAATTCCAGATGTGCTGCGTTTCTTTGTTTTATATGTCTTTACCTGAAGCCAGGTATATACTGTACAGTTAAAGTTAACGTTCAATTTTATTGCACCCGTGGCTGTTGAGCTGAACTATTGCAGGGTTCAAATACACCAAATCTTCTGCAGCTTCAACACGTAGCCTACTGTAGCTGTTTATTAGTCCATGGCTGAACTGTTCATTTCCACTCATTGTAGCTAGTCCCCTCTCCGTTGGGTGGATGAGTCAATGACAGCCATTTAGCTGGGGTTGAATCTGTATAAGAAATTGAGCCCCAGAGTCGTTCACAGGGCGATGTGTTGGACTGATTGTACGTGCCGAGCAACACTCATTCTGGTCGATACCCTGAGCTCTCCAAAGAACCAGATGCTGGAAGAGCTGGATGTGTCACGGCTCTATGAATTTGTGTCTGCGGTTCTTCAAGACGGTGCTTCTACCAGAAAGCAATTGAGAAAGTGCTTTTAAAAGCAGATAACGTTTGCTTCAGTGGGACACCAACAGAGTTGCTCCAGATCCCAGCCAGTGGCAACGTGACGGAGTTCTTAGTGTCTGTGGTGGAGGGTAAGCATGCAGAAGCAAAATCCTTGTTTTGTGCAACTGGTGGTTATCGTCAGATAAAGAAAAATCCTCCGTTCATCAACAAGCCATCATCACACGCTGCAGTTGTTGCCTGTAGGAGAACAAACATTTCCGGATGGAGATTTACCCTTGGAAGTGCGACATTTCTGAGGAGCAGTGTTTTGTCTGTGGCAAAACTGTTCTTTTTTTATATACCACTTCTTACTGTTGCAGTGGGAAGGAGTCGACACTTTGATATAAAACCAACTCATGAATGGAAGGCTCTAAGTTAATCACACTATTGAGAATTCAACAGGCTGTAACAATGAAGACGGAAACCCATATTTATTATCTATACTAAGATACGTTTCATAGGAAAACCAAACACAAGACACTTGGGTTGAAAAGCCAATGGGAATCAGTCTCCCAGATATGTATAGATGTATTTTTGATTGACATTAAAATTTTTCTTTTAGTGAGCAAGGTACTTTCCTGGTCTGATTATACTTTTTGTGTAGGGGAACTGTTGTGTTTTTTTCCTGCTTTTATTGTAGAAAATTCCGACAGTGTCCTCTTTGAGTAGTTTTTTAATGGGCCTCTTTGCTTCTCTGCTGGGCCTGGGTGCACTCTCCTATACCTCATTGCTGGCTGGATAGACCTGATTTGCTGCTGGCCTGAATTTCATAGAAAACATCCTACTTCCTACTTTTTGCACCCACTTGGCCTGTCTGACTTCACTTCTGAAGGGTTGTCCTCTCTCTCGGTCAGAATTCTATGGCCAGCATTCAAGCCTCTATTGATTTTTGTTTGCACTGTGGAATATTTATGTTGGGTCCCTTAGCAGGATTGTGTGTGAAGGGAGGGGGTGACACAAAACAAGTGAACTGGATCGTGCTCTTTGTCCTTCACTCACACCAGACCTCTGTCCTTCCATGGTTAGAAAGCTGTACATTCCAGGGAAGGCTTGTGGAACACACTTTCAAGAAACTTAAATAGAAATAAACAAATGGACTTCCTTTCACTGCCTCTGATGCCAGACATACCTTGGCTTAATGGCCTGTTTCCCATCTGAATCGTGATAAAACCTTCATTATAGATTTTATCTTGAAATCTATGTGGGAGAATTTACTCGGAATTTGACTATTACCCAATACTTCTGAAATCCGTGATGAAATCGGACGGCTTCAGACCACTGGCAACATTTAGCTACACAAGGGTTGTATCTCTAAGCACATTCATTGTATTAGACCTGTCAAATTAAAAAGCATTTGTTATTTATTGGAATTAAATTAGTAAGGAACAACAAAAGCATCCTTGTACTATAGCAAACGTTACATTTCTTTAAAAAGGCATGGTAGTTCATCCCTTGATTCTTAAGAAACCCCTTTTATCTTGTATTCACTCACTATAACACCTAGGAGGCTGGAAACTACTGATATTCTCCAAAGATAAAGCATTGTTATCTCCCGCTGAACTGTGAAAGACCCTGTTTGCATCACCTCAGTTAATCTGTATGGAAATTGGCAATTGATTGTAAGTGTCTTGGGCTTTGGGGTTTCTTGTTTTCTATGTAAAAATGGGATTGAACCAGGAATGTACCTAAAGCTGTATGTCTGAAATGTTCGGTGTGCATTTTCATTTCATTATTGCACAAATTCATTGTGACCCCATTTTTAAAAGATGCAGTCTCAGGGGGTTGTTTAGATGGGTTGTGACAAAGCAGCAGCTTGGAGGAGTGGTTAGGGCTCTAGACCCCTGACTGGAGGGTTGTGGGTTCAAATCTTCGGTAGGATACTGATATGGTGTGCTTGATCTAGGCACTTCAGTCAGATAACTCCTATAAATTTCTTCTCAGTTAACATATCTGAAAAATAAAGGACTAAGACAAAAATCTGGATCCATGGTTATTGTGTTTTGTGCTGTTTTATAGAAAAAAGCAAAACTAATCCTATTCTTTGCAAAAGAGATGAGAAAATCCTATTTCAATTTGAGGTCCATTTTTTTCTTTAGTCATTGAAAAGTGCAGGTTGATTATTTTTGATGACCCTAATATTGTTTAATATCCCCCCAAACTAAAATAATCTAATACAATAAATATTTATAACAAGTATGAGAAGTGTGTCATAGAAACAACCTGGCTTTCCTTAGATGTCTCCCATCCCCATACAGACTAGGCACGGCTTTGCATTTTTTCCTTTCTTGTGTGTATGATAATGTCAGGTGAGAAGCTGGTAACACTGCTGTAAAACGTTTGCTACCATCTATTATAAAAAATGTAGCTGCAATACTTTTTTGGGTAAAGCTTACTGATCTCTGTGGTCGTCAGTGCAGTCATGAAAGTTTGCTTTCTGGAGTATGATAAAAAAAATTGGAATTCATAATTTATTGGTACAGACGTTTATCTGCTTTATATTCTTGTTCCTCTTTAATGATCATACACCCCAGATCATTCCAGGTAACCCCTTTCTTTCATTGTAGTTCAGCACTATTTGTTCAGACAACACTAAAGTTCCGAAATAGCAGGAAGGACGAACGGAGGATTATGCAAATCTGTGTTCTTTTTTTTTCCTCTGGCACAGTAATAAATTAGGTCCAGACTTGGATGAGACAAACAAATATTTATTAACAATAAATAACAGCACTATATAATAAGTACACTATGACACATATGTGTAATCAGTGCTTTCCAGAGTCCTATTTCCAACAGACAAAAAAGAGAAACCCTGCATCTTAGTACAGCTCAGAACTAAATACCCCTTTTTAAACAGGTTGGTGCTCACAAGGGAATGAGAACCAATTTCCCTACTCTAACAATGCATCACTAGCACAGGAGAGAAGAATTTTAGCCCGAGGGTTCCACCATATAGGAAATCCAACACCCTGGATTTTCAAGAATCTCCTAAAATAAAGAAGACAGCAAGCACTTTTACAATAATCCTCAAATTACTGAGCCAGAATCTGGTCTCCAAAACTGATCAGATAATGGCTTTAATGGATTTGGAGGAAAGGTAGATGATGGATGTTGATGTTCCTTCTTCTTTGGTCATCTCCCTCTTGTCTCTATGTGTCTGTCCTCTCTCAATTTGTGCTGTAGTTGCTTTCAATAGAAACTGGCTACATTTGCCCTAGAAAAGGCCAGTCACCTTTGAATCTTTCTTCTTTATTATTCAGGTCATAGCATTAAGAACATAAGAATGGTTACAAATATGAAGGAGTCATCTGACACATCTATCCCATTTGCTAGCTAAAGAAAGTTGTTTTTGAAAGTGGGACAAAGCAGATAGCATATCAAGCCAAAAGACAATGGAATCATCTGCATTGCTCAGTGTAATACACTGCTTCTTTGCAGTGTGCTTGGGTATATAATGCATTATGTATTTATTGTAATCCTTGGACTAAAGTGTTAGTAAATGCCTCTGGTAAATAAATGACAACAATTATATACTGTAAAAACATCTCAGGGGCAATAATCAGATATATATTCATGAAAAACTGTAATTATAAAGGTTTATTTTCTTTGCAATAAAAAAACAGTGCAATAATTCAGTTCATGTCGTTATTTTAAAGTGATCTTCATACATCCCTCAGAAGGGGTTGAAAGAATCACTCCCTTAGCTAATAAGGTTAGCAATGTAATAAAGCACGGCCAGTTTTCAACCAGCATATCCACATTGTTTGGGATGTCCTATGCAGTACGCAGAGTCTATATGACAGGCGGTTTGCTGCCTCAAGCTTATTGTAAACATCAGAGCTTGACTTTACAGCCAAGCCTTGACAAAGTCATAAAGAATGTTTTTATTATTAATTTCCAAGAAGACGAAGGTAGCACAGTCCTAATAAGGAGCCAGTTTCTGATGCATCCAGTGTTAAGAAGGGCAGTTCTGCACAGGGGAACTTCAAAAAAATGATCAGCAAATTATCTCTGTAACATCCATGGCCAAGGGTCTTGCTGTACTGCAGTGTAGTGCCTTGCGTTAAATGACATCTTCTGGAACTATGACACCTTAATAAAGCTTGAAAGAATGTACTCTTTGCAATCTCTGTAGCCCTTCCATCGGGTGTGGTTGAGTGTTCTTAATTAATTAAAAGTACAAGAGTTGCTTGGAGTGTTCTCCACCGCTGACGCGTTAACCTCAAAAACAGGACAGGTAAAAGGTGCAGAGGTCATATGACAGTTCTGTAGCTGAGCAAATACTGGCAACACCCTGGATTTTCAAGAAACTACATAGCCTGTGTTTGTTTAAGCATATGTTGGATCCTAGCATAAAGTACATGGGAACCGAGTGACCAATAAAAAGGGGTGGAGCGGTGGCTCTGTGGCTAAGGATTTGCGCCTGTGGCTGGAAGGCTGCCGTTTTGAATCCCGAGGAATCCTACTCCGTTGGGCCCCTGAGCAAGGCCCTTAACCCCAACTGCTCCAGGGGCACCGTGTAAATGGGTGACCCTGCGCTCTGACCCCAAGCTTCTCTCTCCCCGTCTGTGTGTCTCATGGAGAGCAAGCTGGGGTATGCGGAAAGACAAATTCCTAATGCAAGAAATTGTATAGGGACAATTAAGTGATCTTATAGTGATCTTATCTTATAAAGCCAATCATTTGCTTGGGACTGGGTTGTAGTTTAAATAATCAGAGAGTTTTACCACAGAACTTCCTAGTTCTAAAAGTGTGCTCCAAAGAAGCTTCTCTGAAAGCCTCAGGCAGTGTTCAGGCCCTTTTAAATTCCACTCGACAAAGGTTCAACTACGTACAGAAAACAACTTCTTTCGCCAAGCTGGAAAGAGATCCCTAAATTAAACATGTTATTCAGATCTAATTTGTGCAACTGCACACCAGCACTGTAATGGACTGCTAAGGAGAAGAGGCAGTCCCCTGATCATATACACCTTTTCGTTAGCTGACAGAGAATTTCATATGGATAATGGTGTTGGCACATTTTTGTGAGAGTTAGACCTGAATGACACCTTAGCGGTTCCTCAGTTTGAGGTATGTTTCATGGAGCCGCAGTTTTCCCTGTGAATTTCTAAAGAAGCCATCTGATGTTATCTGATAAGTCCCAGGCATCTAAAGCATTTTGTTCATCTTTTTCCTTGGAATCGGAGCACAAATATTTGTCAAGTTTGACAAACAACAAAGCCCTCCACACCCGCCACGTGTAAAGACCAACAATGCACGAAGGGTAAGGTGAGTTTGTTGGCTGTTGATGTTAATATTTTTACGTCAACAGTGAGCTGCTGCAACACCAGCAGGAACTTGCCCTACTGTTGTAGGAAAATCATTAAAGTAGTTTTACGCCAATAAATTACAGATCACTAAACGCTTTTGCATTGAAAAAGACTACACACCAGCACAAAAGCAATTTTTTTTCTGAGATGAAAATAGTCTGAATTTCCAAACATGCGAGGCTCTACCAATACTAGGCTGTTATTAAGCATAATAACTGCAGCATTGTATGTTTAATTTTACAGCACATAAACCCTCTAATTAAATAATCAAATCAGTATCAAGCCACTTCCTGACACAGACAAAAAAACCTTGAAGAATGCTGATATTATTACCTCGGTGTTTCAAAACCATTGCTGGGTTTATGATCAGGAGAGGAACTGCTCTGTTATTAATTGAAAAAAGCAGCTGAATTCAAAGGCGGTAATATACAGGAGATGTACAGGGAAAACTATTTCTTTTAGGGCCGTAAGAAATTTCACATACAAAATTGTTCACTCATCCATCTTCTCGCTTTCTAAAGAAAGTAAAACCATCTTGGTTACTTACACAAGAGACTATCTTACGGACACTGTATCAAAAATGTTTTACAGGCCTGAAATAATCTGTTTAAATGGAAGGTCAGTACCATCTCATGGTGGATGAGTCTTTGTAAGCATGTAAAATTGCATTCAGGTATCACTAGAAGCAGGAAAATTCTTTTATCCAGCCACTGACATCACTGTAGAAGAGCTATCCAAGAAAAATAGCTACACTGTACATGCTAAAGCACATGCTTGGCTTTGCAGCCAACTGGTGTAGAGGTGTATTTAATGAATTCAGTAATGAATACAGAGTACTTGAATATGAACCACACGTATCCCAATCTCCCTTTTAATCCTGAATCAAATTTATAACATAACCTCTTCATACGCCTGTTTCTTAATACTTCACACAGTTCTGCAGTTAAAATCTGAAGCTTTAATCAGTGAATCATCAAAGGGAAATCACTGAATAAACAGTGCCTCCTTTCTAAAATTAAAAGCACTTAATTATATAAATGGAACCACTTAGCCAATCATAGAGGTAAGATGGGAATATATTGCAATGTTTGTTTAGAGGGGGGCATGACAGTTCTCCCTCCTACCTTACAGTTGTTAGGTCCTTGGTTCACTTCCTGACTGATGAGGTTCTGACGATGTTATCTCTGTGTTCACATGCATTTTCTCTTGGTGCTCTGGTGTACTCCTCCCTTCCAAAGACATGTCTTTCTGTGTTATTGTGCACGTTCAGATGGGCTGGGTATAGTTTGTGCTTTGTGCTTCCTGGATGGCCTCAAGTGCGTTAAAACCCTTACCACGAATAAGCAGCTATCTGATCATGAATGGCAGAAATGTTTGTCCAGATCTGTGCAGAATTCTAGGCATGAATTTCCAGAAATTGATTTTTAGAATATGGATTCTTCTTTGTGAACCATTATGTTTGAACGCGGGTTTTAAGAATGCTGTTTTTTGTCTTTTTAAAACTCATCTCTGCCTCTAAGAAATAAGAGCCTAAATTTGATTATACAAGGTTTGTTCCCTTCATACTTGACACATTGAAGTGGTCTCAGTTTTGTGATCTGGGAAACACAATTTAACATGTCCCTATGTGATGAGCTGAGCTTTCATTCACAGAGTGAATAATTAAGATTTCCAATGCTCTTTTTATGACTGATAAGAAGAAACTGCAGTTGTAACCCCAAACTCAACTATGCACCAGACACAAAGCCAATTAAAGGAAAAAACTAGGAACATCAACAATGGCTAAACATGTTTTTTTGTGCTATCATTGCTGTTATTGTTTCTTCCTACCAAAATGTAATATTGCATGAGTTTATTTCACAGATTAAGGAGCTCTGCTCAAATGCTGTCAAAAGGTAGCACCATCAATCTGGTTGTAATATATATTAACAGTACCCATCAGCAGCAGCTAAGAGTCCCAGCACTGCTTCCCCGTGTGTGTCAACAGCTCCCTTTTGTGCTGTTGGAGGAAATTCTGAGCAGCACACAGCCTTTTGCATGTTGCAAATGATATTTGGGCTCTGGTGGAGTAACAACTAGTTCATTCTTGGCTGAACTCCACTATTGGCCTTGTTAGCACCCCTTGGGCTTGCGCCAATCACCGAGCACCTCAATTTTAAGGCATGGAATGAGGTCATCTGGCCGATTCCTCTAAGCGACTGCTTGATGTCTTGATCTTTTTTCTTTCCAGTGAGATCTGCTAACATTAATTAGCATAGTATCAATTGATTGATTCATTCCTCAGTGCAACACAATTTCTC
The DNA here is from genome assembly GCF_055471065.1 of Atractosteus spatula. Lineage (NCBI taxonomy): Eukaryota > Metazoa > Chordata > Actinopteri > Semionotiformes > Lepisosteidae > Atractosteus > Atractosteus spatula. Next base: position 3,128,943 of record NC_142732.1, on the reverse strand, counting down.
AAGTGTTGGGCAAAACTGTGGTCCCCTGCAAATGTTGAAAAATTAATATTTCCCCTGAAAAGGTTTGTCTGGTTTGATTTTCAAAAGATGGATGATTCTATGACATTAAATTCATAGCTGATACGGTGTCTGATGAGTTATTTTAAAATCTAATCTGGAAGAAAGCTGTTTCTTTAGTGTTATTTTTTTAAACTTGTGCACTGCTGCATGGTCTGAATTAGTATTACCTGGAATGTTTATCAGTTGTCAATTTCCTTAGATCTAGTCATATGAGGACAATAAATCTATTCCTTTCTCCACTAGGAGCAGTATAAAAAAACTATATAGTTAATATCAGTCCCTAGACAATCTACTTCTCTTGTAAAAGGTAGAGGTTTATTACCCTATCACAGATGATAGAAGTGCATTGTATTTACCACAATGTAGACATCTTTGTTGAAGAATAGCTTGTATATTTTTAAGAGGCGTTTTTCCTTGACTTAATCAGACAGTAGTCAATAAGTCTTGCTTGGAGGACCATACAGACTTCAGACAATACACCTCTGCAAGGCTCCATTCTATTTTTGTGCATATTAAGCCTGACTCCACCTCAAGTTAAGACCCTCAGGGAATTACTGAAAGCCTTTGTGATGTGTACTGTATTCTGGAAGGGCTAATCAAATGCAGGATTCAGAGAGCCATTTCCCTCACAAATAAGGTACCTAAATGCCTGCAGAAAAGAAAGACTTGGTCTGTGTCATACTCATATCGTTGTGTGTCAAATCCCTTAATCAGAGTTTCACAATTAACCGTGATGCGCCTTGTGCAGTTACAGCATTAAGCAAGTGAATTTCCAACAAAGCTAAAAATTAGCATTATCTAACAGCATTATCTACAGTATGTAACAAACTCCTGATTTGTTGGATTTAAAAAATAGCCTAATCCTTTCTGTCTCCTAGGCTGTTTTTTATGTCGTGGATTCAAGAATGTGCCCCTAACCATTAGCCTTTTTAATGGTTGTGGTCTTTGCCATTGAGAATGTTGTCATCTACTGCATGGATTCAGTGCTGGAGTCAGTTCAGGTTAGGATTGTTCGGATGAATCAAACTGCCTTTAGCAGTTGACCATATTTAATAGTGCAGTTGTATATAGATACATGTGGAGTGCTCTTATCTTTGTTTATGACAGTGCAGGTTCATTTGTCATTCTAACAAAGCACAATAGTCACAGAGCCATTGTAAACAGGAGATCTTAGGGGTGATGCAGCAGGAGCTAGGGACATGTACAGTGGGGTGATGAGTGGAATTTTCCACAAGGCATCCTCTCCATAGCTTTGCCTGGGAAGCATCAAGGGGCAGACCTTCTATTTGCCATTATGCGGACAACAGGATTATAGGTAACGTATTAACTGCACTTTGTTCTATTTCCAAAGTGGCTTGGCATGATCAAATAGAAAAATCCACCTTTTCTTCTATCTTTTTTTTTTACCAACCATCAGAATGTTGGCTCAGAAACAAACTCAGGACGTGCAGCCCCGAATTCCGTGACATCAGGAGTGACCAAGCATATGTGGGTGAAGAGCCATACAATTGCAAGTAACGGCTGCACTTTCAGAGTCCAGAATTCTTTGTGTGTATAGTGGACATTCTACCCATTCCTGCCTTAACACCACTAGCACACAGATCGGAATCCCAATGTTGGTTTTCAGTCTTTCTTCCTAGGAATCTCTGTGCACACCATGTCATTTTATTGCTCTCTTCCTGTGTCATTTTCCAGGTGGCCAGATAATTTACGAAAGCTCAGATTAAAGGGAACCACTCTGATGGACAGAGATCATGTTTATCTTGCTCTGCACTTGTGGGCATAATTCAAACTTTAGTGTGAACAAGAAGACAACTGTTGAATCTAAGACATACCAAAACAAATTATATGAATGTTATTGTTTTAACATTTGGGTATGTTCACTCATAATCCTCTTTCCCAGACACTGCTGGATGTTTTGAAGGCAACCAGATGGCCTCTGGTATAACACTCGAGGGAATATTTGCTCACACTAATTACAGCTGTAACATGGACACAGATTCTCACACTGACCTTTATATCATCATGTTGCAGAACAAGGTGTCTTCGGTTTTGTAGATAATCTGTTTGCTGGTTGGGTTTTAATTTAAATTTAATCCAATTATGAGCTCACGCAGCAGAAACGGCCACTGTAAAGTGTGACCTTTCGATCTGAAAACGTCACTGTCTGAATTTAATTAACCAAGAGCAAGGGGGTTTTGACAAGAAAGAGTGTGCTTTTAAAAAAAACAGAGTTTGGCGTTGAACCATGTGCACCGTTTCAACATATTCCAGCTTCACGTGTTGGTCTGTGCCCCTGTTTATAAAGATACATTTTCAGAACTGTGACTTGGTTTTCTCCTTCTGTTCTCCACACACCAGTTTTTCATGTTTAATTAGGTTTCCTTGGATGAGCAGTAAAAAAGAAAAAAGAATATATATTTTGTTTCAGCAGGAAAATGTATTCAATGTTTTTTTCTTCAACTGTATTCAGTACTTAGGATAAGTCATTTAGACTTTCATCAATTTGCTTGTCATTTAACAATGGCAGTGTGATCAGAAACACAGTTTGTGGTATAGTTGATTGCTTCACGTAGCCTAATCTTTGAAAAAGAAATTGCATTAGTAAAAAAATGGCAATACATTAGAGTAATCTTTTCAACAGAGATATATAGGTTTAATTCTGGAGTTTTGTGATTCAGCCCCACAGACAGTACAACTTCTCTAGTTCAAGGTTTTTAGTGTTTTCTCTGTGCTGCTGGGTTGATAGAGGTATATGCTAAATTTCGGAAACTTTGATGAAATAATCAAAAGTAGTGAAGACTCATAAGGATTTAGTGGCTATGTATAACAGCAGTGTACTCTATAAATAGAAGGAACAAAGTCCTGGGAATCAGGAAGGTTATTCTGCCTGTTACAGACGGAGCTCATCTGGTGTGTGAGCTCTGGGTTTCTTGCAACCTGAGCTACTGTATGCAATATAACCTGTTGCTGTGCACCTCACTATGTTATCAGTGTATTTCAGTAAAGAAGCCAAATGTAAAAAGTTTCTTTCTCAGACTGTGAAAAGTGGGCATACAGCACTGTAGAGTATTACAGTCTTTGACAAAATCAGCAAGGGGAAAAACTGTCATTTGTGTAAGGTAGTAAGATGGTAGCAAGGGTGCACATATTGATCTAATTACCTTTAACAGGCCCCACGCTTTCCTGACATACTCTGCATTGACTGAAACTGACTGATGGTTCCCCACCTATCAGGAAAAAGGCCTGTTGCAGAGTGATGGCATGTGATGTGGTGAACAGTGTTCATAATCTACAGTCTACAGTCCTACCCATTAAAACTCAGCTCTGCACCGACTGCATCAATGATAAATTCTTGGTTTGCACTGATCTTGCTGAAAGGGGTGATCAATAAACTTCTCTGCCTACTGGTTCTGCAGGTGGGGGGGAGACTTTGCAAACTCTATCCCACTCCTGTTGTATTAGTATGTCGAAGGAGTCTGTATAGTGCATTGTCATGGAAGAGCTACAAGCCTGCTGCCCGTGCCCTTGTCCTGGGTAGCTTTGTATGTGAACACTGTCACTGTGTTGAAGTGGTTAGGATAAACCTGTCAGAGGGCTAAATATGGCTACTTCTAATCCTTTGTCTGCACTGACCTGTGCCTGCAGGGAGAGAATCCTTGTTAGGGTCACAGCAGTCTTCTAGCTGGAACATGCACTCATCCACAAGAGTGATATTATGTAGCACCAAACTTCTGCATCTCTAAGTATCTCCTTTTAAACTCTTCTCCTGCAGTGTTATACCCTTACATTGTCAATAGCATGCCAGACACAAAATCAGACAAGCATGAAAAGGAAGGGGATGTGGTTTCAGTCATTCAGAATCCTGTTTCATCTCAATAGAAGCATCCTGGGTGTTCACTGGATTTGCCTGCAAGCCAGACTATAGCCAACAGAATGCCTGCATGTTAAGAAAACCGAAGAACCGAAGAAGAAGTCACATTTTTAATTTGGAAGCTCAACCCTTATTTTTGTCCCTTTTATTGTTACACTGAAATTAGCGCTCATGTTTGATATGCTCGTGATGCCTTCTCTGATGCAGAGGATATTCATCCAGTGTTTTGCCAAGGGACACAGTAAAACATCTGAAGTGTAAGAAAATTTGAAATTTTCTATGATGCTGATGTTTGTTGAAGGTTTAAATTGAGTAATACGAGAGCTGCGATGTTTGATTTGGTTATTGAAACACTTTTTATTTGGCATTGTTAAAGTGCTGTTTACTGTACATATTGCAACTCCTGATCTATTTTGTTGAAGAGGATGGATTAAAACTCTGTCCTTAACTGCTCTGCTCTTGATTTAGAAATGTGTCCATCATTTAGGATCATTTTTTTTTTTGCAAACGTCCTACCAGTATTACTTAGATTTCACATGGTTGGCATCAAACAACACAACGCTAATACATTGTACTTATTGGAGAGCCTTATGTTGCTGCTCAGTGCATTAAAAAAAGCAACACCACGAGTCACTAGAGGATGTAACCGAGAGACTAAAGGGGATTAAGTTCAGAAAAGCTTGCTCATGTTTCAGTACGCAGCCTTATATCAGCCATGGCAGGGTGAAATATGTGAAGACCAGCCTTTCACTCTTAAATCCCTGTTTTCAGCTTTACATCTGCTAGCTGTTGAAAGACAATATGCCACTGGGTAAAGACACTCAGAATCCATTATTCTGAATCCATAATCACGGAATTCATCATTCTCTGTATTAAAGGACTAGACCCCTTCCAGTTGGCCAACATCCTGGGCGAACCGTATGTCAACGGCTAAGTTAGATGGTGGTTTTTTGTAATGGGAAGCTCCGTTAAAAGGACTGCTTTAAAAGTATTTTTTTTGCTTTCCCTGGAAGCCAGTGGTGGGTAACTGAAGTTAGAGAAACGCGTAGAGACACGTTGGTGTACCGGCCCTAAAAGTGCCGGCTGGAACTTGTTGGCCTGAGACAACCTGGTGCAGGATGGAGGTTAGAAGAGAATGGGATAAGCAGAGCCTTGAAATGGTCTTGACATACTGACAGGTCCTTGGGGTGCTTTTTATCATTTAATATACTTTTTTTAAATTATGATCCCTATCAAAGACTGCATGATGCTTTACTTACTGGGAATTTAAGTGTATTTGTTGATGGTGTTCTCTACCCTTTCCATTTGAGATTCCCTTCCCCAACTACTCTAGAGCTTGTGGTTAGTGACCCAGGGTGGCCAGTCTTGTTTGTTTTTGTTGTGCCACAGTTCTTTTCAGAGCCTGAGGGAGACTGTTCTTCACATAACAACAGAAGAATGGTTACACACAAGAGGCCATTTGGCTCATCTAGTATACACTGAATTGATCCAAGCAATCTCATCCAGCTGTTGCTTGAAAGAAAGCTTTGGGTAAAGAAATGTTCAAAATGCACTTTTCTACAGTTTCCACTTGTATCCTCTGGTCAGTGTTTAACTGTTCACTCAGAAGAAATCTTGAGCTTGTTTGTGTCTTAGAGTATTTTGAATACTTGAATTACTTGAAAATAAAAAGTGCTTTATTATTACATTGAAATAAACCTTCACATCTTCACATTTGATGATGTGAAGCTCTCAAACACATATATACCTGGGTTTTCAATATTTTATGCGTGCATAAGAAAGCACATCCTGTGTTCTATAAAGCAAGGCAAAGTATTTGATGATCTATGTTCATTTGTTGGCATTTATTCATGTGCTATTTGAAACTATGTCACTGAAAAATGAATTCTTACTACAACTACAGATGATAGATTGTGCTTTGAATTTTACATACAAATTTAATTGATGAATTAAAAGGCTTACTGAGATTGGTTATCCATTGCCTTTGAAGATACCAACTTAACTTTTTTATAACTGACCTTAAAGAGGAGTGTCATTTTTTCCAGTCATTTTTCCCCATGTAAACCATCTTCAGATATTTAAGAAGAGGGAAATCAATTAACTTAGGCATGGAGGAGATGAATGAAATTAGAAAACAAATACCCACTGTCCCCCTGCTCTCGAGGATCAAATATAAATGGCTTGTTTCCTTGTATTATGTAAGTGCTATGTGAAGATTTATGGGCAGTGTCAGTACAGAGTAGGCATTAAAGATCTCCAGTGTTATTAGGAAGTTCTTTAAATTGGGTTTGATCCAGAGTATTAATGTGCCCATCTTGATTTAGTGTTACTGCAGGAATGACCCACTGTAACTGACTTTGGCATCATTTGATGACACACACTTATACCACTGGTGGATCAGCTACCTGAGTGGATTTGTACCTCAATAATCCTGCTTGCTTCTAGCCAAGGAAGGAAGGAGGGGCTGAGTTGGGCAGATCTGACAAAGCCCATTACACCACAGGGTTATTGGTTGTGTAACAGGGGGAATGAAGCAGTGGACACCCCTGAGGAAGTGCATTTGTTTGTGTGTGTGAGTCTTAGAAGATGCATGGGAAAAGTCTTCAGTAGGGGATGCAGTAACTCAGCTTGACTTCTCTTTTGATATTGCTCTGAGTCATCCGTGCTTGTCTGACCTGAAGTTGGGGGCTTTATTTTCTGGGAACCGTTGAAAATTTAATGAAGGAGAGCTGATGTAGAAGACAAAAATAAAACAGAGATGCCTGCATTGTGCGTAGGACGTCACTGGTGTAGCTGAAGAGCCTTATTGGATGGTTTGTGGTCTTGCCTATGGCTGAGGAGCTGAAGGCTTATGCAGAATAGGTAGTCATTTATGCTTAAAGAAAGCTCTGATTCAATAGTCTTGCTCTTCAGGAGCAACAGGGAAATGAACCTGTACTGAACAACACTCAGCAGTCCCTCTCAGCTAGAAGAAACTCCCCACTGCTTTTTAAAGGGAAGCCAAGCATCAGTGTGGATGAGTTTCTGTTCTCGCTCAGCAGTAAACAGGATCCAGTAGTTAATTCCAATGGCATATGACTTGTGACGAATACACTTCTCCCCTCTCTGTTCCTTTGTGGGACTCCTCTGTCTGTCTGCCATGCTGTTTGCAAGGTGATGTGATGTTCTCGACAGAGTCTGGCTTCTAACATGTCTGTGGGCAAGGATGTAATTATCACATGAAGGCCCCTCGTCAGACCTGTCATGTCAGCTTTGATGGGGAACTGATTGTGACAGAGCAATCAACCAAGCAGGTCAACCCTTAACTTCAGTACCTACTTTTTATGCTGGCAGTCCAGTGTCAAGGCAGAGTCTTGGTGTAGATGTTGCCAGTAACACATTTGTTTTCATGAGTATCACTTTCCAGTATATTCCTTCATTGTCAGTGGCAGATTTCATTGTTTTAAAATAATGGTGGATGACAGCATCTGTCTGTGGAGGTTGTGTTGCTCATGTTTCATGGGTATTAGATTTTTCCTTACTGCACAGTACTGAACAGTGGCTTATTGTTGTCGTTGCATATTCTTGTCTAGCTTCCTGGTTTGATTTGCCAGTGATTACACAGGAAAATATTATCCATATTGAAAATGTTGTCATGCTGTATGTTATCAGGGAACTTTCTTCCAGAAAGGCAAGTCTGGCAGATCGAGTTTTGCATCTCTGCCATGCATTTCTGTGGTGTGTGAAAATTTGAGCCACAGTTGTGACAAGAAGTAAAGGCATTTCTCTTTCTGCACTATTGAATATTCATGCTACAGCAATGTGAACTGTTTTCACCTCATAAACAGCTCAACGTAATCTACTCATCACATCTTGGAAAGCAATTTTTTTTGTTTTTTGTTTGTCTGGACGAACAATATAAATGTCCTTTTTTTGATTAGCTAGGGCTCTAGACCCTGCATATCAATTGGGATTTGTACTAATGCTGTATGTGGTTTCTCTAGCTAATGATAGGTGAGCCATCTTTTGAGCTGCTGGAAAACACTAATGAATTTGTGCCTGTTGTAAGTTCAGGTTTATTTCTGTTGCCGTCCTTTAACTGGCTTTTGTGACAGCCTGTGAGCTACACACACCAAACATTCAATTCTTGACAAACCAGTTTGGCATGAAAGCCCTTGATATGTGCTCTATGTCCACTCACATCCTTTCTGGCATGATGACCTGCAAAACAAAAAAGGTACTGTTTTGCAATGAAAATGATTTTAATCTTTTGATGGTCTTTTGATCTTCCATAGAACATTGACAGTTCTATGATTGAACATGAGTTAGAGCTTTAAAAGCTTTTTAAAAGCAGCAGTCTGGGTCATGCCATGGAATGCACACCTTTCATTGCCAATACAGAACTATTTCCATTATCATTAATCTAAAATGCAGAAAAGATGCAAAGACAGATTTACACTGCACTAAAATAACCCCGTCTGTTGTTGTTGTTCGACTGGACTTGTTGACTCTTTTCTTTTCTCATCAGTTGTTAAGTGCTGGCAGAATGAACCCAGTCCTTGGGCTTTTGTTCTATCAGTGTGATTGGAATGGCTTTTACAGTGACTTGCCAGTACCAGACAACAGCCTCCAATTTAGTTTCTGTCATCAGCTCCAGAATCTGCAGTGTTCTTTAGATTGCAGCTTTGTTTCTCAAGCCCTTAGCAGGGCTCACATAGGGGCCTAGTGATGAGTCTGACCACATTCGAGTCCTTGTGGCCACCACCTCTTTGTGGTGGAGATCCTCCAGTGCCAAAGAGAAAGGGGGAAAAGCCAAGCCTATGCTGTGCTGGTTAGGTCCCCATACAGGGAAAACATTTAATACCTTCACCCTCATTTTTTAGATGTTCTGTAGTAATACCCCAGAGTCAGTAATGATCACTAGAAAATGGAATGATGACTATCATGGAGTTAAAACATGTTTGCAGTATATGAAATGAGTGTGAGGGTCTAATATTCTTACCACATTTCTAATGCACATTTTTATGTGCAGCTCTGGTATTTGTAATTTTATTTGAGTCATCATATATAGCAGTTTTTCACAGGCATATTCTAATACAGTCAAACAGTAAGGACTAATACAGTGAGTGGTGCAGAAGATCTAACAGGACTGCAATTGTGGACATCAAGCCAATTTCATTGTGCTCCTTCATTCAGCAATGTCACGTGTGTGTCTGCAACCCTGCTGCATTACCGCTGTGGGCCATATTCCTGTAGCAAAAACAAATGCCAGTATTCCAGCACTCAAAGCTAAAATGCAAGCTGAGAATATGTAATTGGCATTTTGAAAGATTTCTGTGATGCCTCCGAGCTTCTGCCTGTGTCCTTCTAAAGAGAGAAAATCACAGATGTGAAAAATATAAAATGATTGTACATAATATTTAAATACAATTATTTTCCTAACCCTTCACGTGTCCTTCAGAGAAGTAGGGTGAAGACAATGGTTTGAGTTATAGTAGGTTGTGTTTGAGGAATGTGTTTGAGTCTTCATTAAAATATGTCAGGTTCATTAAAGACAGGATCCTTCGCCAAAGAGTATATTTTAGGAAAATATTTTAAAAAACAGGCAAGCATTTAAAGACATTATTAAATAAGAATTAAACCACATTTCAGTTACATACCTATTGCATGAGAATTGAATTGCATTATCATTGCTTGTGGTAAAACCACTGTAGAAATTATTTAATATTTAATTTACTTAATTATTTTGCCAGATAATTATTTTCTTATTATGTAATACATTTTTGAAATTGGTAAAATATATTTTTTGATCAGTTTGAGTGGAAAATTTGATTCTCTTGCAGTGGATATATGTTCTCTTTTTCTCTTGCAAGTAATATAATCAACCTTAAGGCATTTGACATTGGTCAGGGTCTTGAAGATTTAAAGAACAGCATATACTTTCTGACGGTTGTCACAGGTGGGCAAAAGTGCTGTGATAAATTCATTAACTGGCTTTAGAAAAACATGTGGCCAACACTGTCTTATTCTGTCAGCACACTTAGATCTGGCTAACCTTGATTTGACTATTACATTGTTAAAATAGGGCAACGTATTAACTGCAGTGTACAGCATTTCCTCATAGAACTCACTTTCAAATACTAATCAGATCCAGTCAGTTATAATCTGAGGTGTGATCAGATCAGAAGACTGGGGGTATTTTTTATACATTCTGAATGCAGGGCACTAAGAAAAAAAGACTGAATTGAATACTTTCCACAGGGAGTCTTATTTTGATTTTTTGTCTCTACAGCAGAGCATCAGTTTAGCTTAAGGGAATATATTTTATGCTAACCTCCATGACATTTAATCCCAGTAGAAGGCTAATACACATGATATATAAACTTGATTATCCTTATCATCATACCATTTTTGCATTTGGAACACATAAATGAGGTTTTGTTCCCAATGGCACCAGAAATGAGTCTGAAACAAATTGAAATAATCAGTCACTTTTATTCCTGTTAATAAGGTTACGCTTTGTGCAATTCTCTTGGGGATTTTGGATGGAGTATGGTGACTGTGTTTTATCTTCATAGCCCTGGTAGTGTTTATGCAAGACATTGTTGTGTCATTACTGTTGAAAATAGGTGAATGATAACTGTTACTTAGCTATAAACAATGGTAGAAATGTGTGACAAATAGGACAGAGATATCTTTGCCCCAAGCAATTCTTTCATTTCAGTTCAACCTCAGAAGTCAAACGTGGAGGTGGAAAGGATTCTGATTGGAACTGGTCCATAGCCAAACTAGAAATCGCATAGTGCTGGCCTGTCTTGGTGACAGATGGAATGCAGTGTGTCATCTTCACCTGGATTTCCCTTGCCATTCAGTGAGGAGGAGGATGAATGAGCGAGGCTGGGAGAGATTAGTGATTAGGTATGGCTCCTAACTGAGTCCCGGTATAATATACTATGGCGATGACTATTGATTGTGAAGCAGAATGAGTCAGCTGAATTGCTTTTACTGTAGGCATGTTCTACTGAGCACTGCATTGAAATAAGCATTGCTTATAAGAAAGTCATTTGTGATCCAAAGTCTTAAAGCGATTAAAAAAGGAAGAAAGTGGGTGGTGAGTCAAAAAGGTTTAACTGATGAGCAGTATGATGTCCATATGCAAGAGGGAAAATGAAACACCTGTCCGTGTCCCACATAGCCTAGAAAATTTCTGACATGCTGACTGGAGAAGCAGCAACTGATGCCAGAGCTGAGCCTGAGGAAAATGTCACCACTGTGAAAGGAAATATTAGATCCTGATAAGCTGGCTCATAAGATGTCGTAAAGTCAGCCATGTAAATATTAGTTAGGAAAAAGTGATTTCTTTTTAAATAAGCACCAACTGTGCTCCAAAACAAATGCTGCATTTTTGTGGGTACAGTGATTTTGTATATGCAAATGTAATGTACTGTAGGTTTTCCCATATATCAATCTTTACTGTTTATCTGCTGTTATTGGAGGTAAGAAAAGAAGGCCATGATCACAGTGTAATACACAAACATGCATCTTTATCTGTGCAGAAATAATTCTTATCTTAAGTTAGCTTACGTTATAGATTCTTACGTTATACTTAGTTACAGTACCATCACATCCCATGTGTCTGTCTAAATTAAATCGACACTTATGCTTCATGTAAAAGGGAGAAAACCACACAAATGTGGAAAAAAAATAATTCCTTACATTTATAAAATAAAGATACCAAAGGATCTAATAATCTAAAGAAATAGGAGGAGACCCACTTTATGTATGACTGAAGCACAGCAACTATCTGGGCCAGCATGGCCGATATTGGATGAGAAGAAGTGAGAAATTGCTTCAGCAGCTGAAATAAGGGGGAACTTTAGGGAGGTCAAGTTCAGAGTACAGAGCTAGAGTGGAATTTAGCCAGGACACTGGGTTTAACTCCTGTTCTCATCCAAACAATCTTTAATGAACAAGCACTCAGAGCCTTGGTTTAACATCTCATTTGAAGAGCAGCATGTCGTCCAGAACAGTGTCTCTGGTCACCATACTGTCCCCATCACCACTTACAGAGCAAACCGGTCTTCTTTAGAAACCTCTCAAATCCATACTGATCAGGCCGAGCCCTGCTTAGGTTCTGAAATCTGATAAATTCACACTAGGAGATAGTAAGGCTGACAAGCTTAAGCAAAACGATTTGTTTTTTTCAGTATAAGCTTTCAAGGTATTCAAAAGCAAATTGATTTTTATTTTACTCAGTAATGAGCAGTGGTTTTTCTGCAAAGATCAAAATCCAGGTGGATGCTGCACATTGGTGGTGGTGGAGGGGAGTCCCCTTTACCTGTAAAGCGCTTTGAGTGGAGTGTCCAGAAAAGCGCTATATAAGTGTAAGCAATTATTATTATTATTATAAGATACATCTGTTACTTTTTTGTTTTTAATTTTTACATGAATATGGACACAGATTTTGCTTGAACTGGACTTGGGTTCAGTGGATTAAGAGATGTTTGTGCCAACTATCGCCATGAGACTGGACACACTCATGGCGTGTGTCCAGATGTGTTCCAGATGTGTGGAATGCCACAAGCTTTTTATGGACACAATTCTGTTCAGAGCCTTAAGAAACCCTTCTCATGTAACATACCAAGCGAGCACAAACAATCAGATAAAGAACTGAGCAATAACTGCCATTGCTCATAGCAACAGCCACACTGCATCTGTAAAGTCCAGCCTGCATACAGAGGATGCAGTGAGAGGAAAAAAAGCATGCATGATTCTGATTTTGGTTGTTTTCTAAATTGACCTTACCTGAAATAAAACGTGCAGGAAGTTGATGGCTCTGCAATTGATCTGCACATTGCAATTCATGAACTTCTGCTCTGCCATTATCGGATGTGCTCTCAGTGCATGCTCACTTGTTGCTGCCTGACACTTCCAGATTATTGGCTTGTTTTGTGCTGAAACTGACTGCGCTAGGGCCTTCAATCATCATCTTAAATGAGGAGGTCAGGTGAAAACATGATGCTCATTGCCCAATTGGTCCCTTCCTCTTAGAGATCACCTTTCCAGGGCTAATCTCTAAATGAATTAGGCTTCAGTGTCATCAAAGCCTACTCATTGTCTTAAAAAAGGATTGAATTCATGAGCTTGTTTACGGGATGCCACTCTCCAGGGTTATCTACATCAAGCAAAAAGAGGACTAAAGGTGAAGAGGTTCCATGTCTGTGCCTGTGTGTCCACGGTTAATTAGAGCATTTCAGGTGACTATACAGTAGGTCAATGTGATGCTGCTTAGTGCATGTCGTTGGGTTTCATGGTGTCAGCTTTGCTCCTGATGGAGACTAATCTTTAACTCCCGACACAATCCTGTTTAATTGCCACCACCATTGGTCTTGTGTAATAAGGCAAGAGACTGCAAAGTAAGATGAATCATATGAATTGAAGCTGAATTAGAAGTTGGATAAATAGTGGCGTTGGCTACTATAAAGCTGCAGTGTACAGTACTATGGGCCAATTATACTTTTTTCTTCTTTAATTTTCCTGAGATGAATTTCTTTCAAAGTAACCACGACATCACAGTAGTGTTTTTTGTTCCTGCAGGATTCCACACTTTTTCGTAATAGAGTTTAACAATAAATAAAAATAGGTTTTAGCCGGGTACACGCTGTGCTGTGCTTAACAGCACAGTGCAATTTGCCCTGTATTAGTAGTGTCCCAGCTTTTCTGAAATAGTATCTTCTGATATTTCTAGGGCTTTTATTGCTTTTGTGCCACCAACCATTTTAATTGGTTTCAAGTTGTTTAAAAGAAAATGACTATTATGGGTTAAATCATCATTCATTATTGATTGCCCCTTACAAAAATTAAATCGACCGAGGAGCCTTGGTATCTCATTTGACTTATTAGATGTGATTTGGTTTTAGTGCATTTTGGTTTTAATGCATAAACAGCATTTTGTCTGATTAGATTCAGTCACTCTTTCCCAGTCAGCTTTCTGGTTTGACCTTCAAATGCAGCTATTTTGCTCCTGACACACAGACCCATTTAATGCAGAGATAAAATGTCAATAAGGTATACAATAAAATACAAAAGCTATTGGAGATGGCCTGTACTTTCTTTAACTGGTTTTGGTTGCTGTTTGAGAAGGATGTCAAAATATTTGAAAGCGCTTTGTTTCACAATTGAAAATCTCATTATGTTTTCTTTTTTTAAAAACCTGCATCCCTAGAGTGTTTCCTATGCGGTGTGTAGCTGTTTTAATGGGGTTGTTTTCTTGTAGGACACATTGGAGAACTAAAAATTTAATACTAAAGACAAATCCCACAGAAACATGAAGCAACATGATTATTATTAACCTGCTAATATTTATAAGACACACAAGTATAACAAAATCATAGTATTTACATGTATGTGATTAGTGTCACAATGGAAGAATTGAGAACAAGATGATACTTTTACTGATAAGTATACTGATACTTTCTCTTTCATGGCTAATTTATTAAATGGTTTCATTTAACTGTTATCATGGCCATATAATGATAAGCTTTTGCATTTTTTCTGAAGCAAAACCAGTCAATTGTTTTAATTTTCCATTTGCACCCATTTCAAACCTCCTGTATGTTCAATTACACCTCACCTGTCCAATCAGCTAGAGATTCTGAGGGCTCAGCTGTGTACTCCGAGCTTTTTAGCTTTTTTTTTCCCACTTTTGGAGGTGAGATCGTGCCATTGGCTGCAGTCTGTGAATAGGGACAGTAGTTAATCCTGCACTCAGGGTGTGTCTGCACTCTCTCTGTGGTTCTGTTGCTGCAGATTTAGAGATGTCAAGCATTAAAGAGCACAGTGTGTGAGACCTTTCCTGTTCCTGGGCATGGAGGAGGGGAACCCTAAGTATCCCACATTCCCCGAGGGTGTGTCTCCGGACTATTGTTTCACTTTTTCTCCTCCTTTCCTCTCACAGCATTTGCAGTGTCTGAAAACACCAGTTTAATGTGGCTGTAATATTTAAAGAGTTTGGCGTGTGAGTGTGAGATTAATGCATGCCTTGTGTTTGATGCATGACGCTTGAGGAGTCCGAGTTCATCCGAGAACTTGACTACCTTTAAAAATGTTTTGATCAGTATTTTTTTAAATATTACAGCTTTAGACTTCAGTAAAGAAGACCATGCTTTTTGCTGGTGCCTCTATGTATTTCTTATCAAAGACTTTTTTTGCTATTGAAATCCATCCCCCCAAGTCTCAAAACAACCATAACAAAGTGTCAATACTAACGCTAGGACCGTTCACTGACCTCAGTGGAAATGCATTCCCTCTACTAATCAGTGACCAAAGAGAAACTCTGGGGCTGTTCAGTTTTTAATAACCATCTCTGTTTCTGTGAGGTTGCCTGTAAAGAGCTGTTGGATTCCAATATGTGTGGTCATTTTATGTAGGCATATGGCTTTTGGTGCTAGCTGAAGCAGGAAATTCAAGCAGCATAACTGAATTAGTAATGCCTTATTGGTCTGTGCACTCAGGCCCATCTGTACATTACAAAAAAACAACCTTCTGGCAGATCCAGGCACTTTCATATTCCCAGTTTATACAACAGTCACTGGTGTTCTTTCAAATAATTACAGTTTTCAGACTTCAGAGTTGTCAGTTTAATAGACACTTTTCACTGATGTGAACTGTGAAGATTCTAAGATGAAAATGATTAAACTCTGAAATGTGCGTGAACATGTCAGGACCTGTTAGAGAGTACAGCATATTATCTCTCATTTCCACATACAAAATCTGATCTATACATTCATCTCGCTTTAAAAGGTAGAATTGAAAAAGTTTCTAGGTTTTGTCTACGCTGTACTTGTACTGAGCCCAAGAAAATTACTTCTATTTCTAAAGGCAGATCCCTAACAGGGATTATGAACAAAGGATAATAAAACAGAAAAGGTTGATCCTGATAAACTCATGTGACCGATGCTTCATGTTATCGGTAACAACATATAGGAAAACGAATGGTGGGATCTACTTCTGGAAGAGATCAGTGCTATGATAATTTCTGCAGTGCAGTCTTAGGTTGTTTGCTTATGCATGTTTGTATGTACAGTACACACATCTCTCTGAAGTTTCACAATGTTTTGCACTACACAACAGAAGAAAAGCATTGGGAAGTGATAATACTGTACCTTGTTGATCTTTCCACAGGCACATCAGTTGCTGTTAGGTTCTCTTAAGTGGCTCAGCCAGTAAAGACACTCACTCATAGGTAGATTGACCTCTATGATCCAGAAGTCCTGCGTTCAGGCCCAGGTCATGGTATGAACCAGTGACTAGGATTCCCCAAGGAGTAGTACATAATTGCATATGAGACGTCTCTTTAAGAAAATGAAAAACAACAGGCCCCAATCTTTCATGTTCAGTGTTTCAAATGAGCAGAGAACTGGATCACTTCACTTTAGTTTTTTAAACAGATCACCCTGAATGTAACTGACGCAAGCACAGCTGTCTCTGTCCCTGCTGGGATGTAAACTTTTTTTTTTGTGGGCTCCGAGCGCTGTAAGACCAGGTCCTCCTGTCTCTGCAGAGTTCAGAGGCTGGTGACATCACTTCTGTGTAACCCGCTCGTCCTCATCCGCTCGTGACCCGCGAGTCCTGTTACATAACAAGCACAGATCTTTCCCTGTGTTGTCACACTTGTCTTGCCTCATTCCTATACCATTGAAATGTTACCTATGCACAGGATGCTTAGGCCATGTCTCTGTGCGCAGTACACGTAGTAGTTATTTTAAAACCTTCAGATGCAGCAGCTCAAGCTCTTCACCTTGGAAATTCATTGTAACCACTGAACCACTTTTCTCTACAAAGAGTGTTTCAGTCCTTTTATTTTTTTTTGTCTGTCCTCCACTTTAATTAATATTTGGGAGCCAGACTGAAAGAGCTACTTCGTGATATGGTTGAAATGTAGTAAATGACGGTCAGTGCACTTCATTGATTGTCGGATTGCAGTGCAGCAGTTTAAAGTACCGGGAATAAGTGTACTGTGTGGGGTTAGATTTTGATGAAGGCGATTGGGATTTCACTGGAGGTAATCGTTACAATGACTTACAAGAAAGGAATGTCTCACTGTCACATTTCTGTGTATGCTCCATATGAGGAAAAACCCTCACTGAGGTCTTCAGGAACTCCATCTCCCTACTTTCTCTATGCAAGCCTGTTGTTTACTAGAATAGGTTCTTGTGCTCAAGTGGAAAACTGATTTAGTGATTTCATTTATTTCTGACAAAAGATGTGGTTAAGTAGTTCTCATAAATTGCACCTTGTGGAGAGTCTGTTATATAGTGTGTTTTAAATTTAAGTAAGAGAAAAAACAGGATTATCCTCACAGTGTCAACTCATACTTTTTTAATGTTAAAGTAGCCTTTGACCATTTGCGTGTATGTGTGTGTAAATCTTTGGCCTACGATAGTTTTTTTTCCTTGTCTTCAGAGCCTGTTTAGAGAAATGTAGTCCTCTCATATGTTTTGAACTGACACATGAATGTTCGTTTGTCCTGCCAGCACACAAAGAACGGGTCTGACTGCCTAAAACAATCTGGAGGAAAGACAATACCTGCAACTGAATTTCTGAAGGCACAAATAGGTAAGAAGCACATTTTGCAAGTAAAATCAAATATCTGGTTTTGCTCTCATTGCAATATTGTATTCACTTTAAAATTGAGTATTGCACCTAGCTAAAATGACTATTCTTTCTCAATTAACCTGCAGAGAAATAATAATTTTGTTGCTGTGTGTTTTTTAGACTAATGTGATAGTGCCTTTCTTATATTTGTTAATTATAAATTGCATATAAAACCTAATTCACAAAGCCTTTCCCAAACAAATCATTAATATTGATCAGTTGTTCATTTGGTCAGGTTGATGTCATGAATAGCGAACAGCTGATCAATATTTTGGGTGTCTGGCATGTGTTTGCTAAGCACCAGTCTCAGCAAAGTTGTGGTGCTGAATTTCTCTGTCAATTTCTCTCTGTTTGATGGCTATTAGCAAATCTTGTCCTGTTTCAAAATGCTTTGTCGATCATAGAATCAGGTGGTTACCCCATTACTGGACGTGGTCATTAATGGGACAGGAGACCTCCAAGAAAAAATAGGATCTTGCATTAATGGTGTTGGTGGACCTCTGGACCAGATATTCCAGTCTAGTGCAGTACTGTAGGAGGGTCTGATGTTAAACCAAGGCCCTGATCTATTGCCCATTAAATGATCCGCGGCATTATTGCATAGAGTAGAAGTGTTATACCCGATGTCCTCTGGCCTTCCAGTCTGGCCTCTTCTGGACATTTTCCCTAATTTGATTAGTGGAATAATTTCTCACTCCTCCTCCTGATCTGTGTATTGGGAATACTGCACTTCACAGTTGGATGAAATGAGATCCTCCTGTACATACAGTACATAACTATTTGGATTTTTGGTGTTTGTCTGTGTTTATCTCTAATTGAGTCAGTATTTCCACCACCAGTTTCATGCGCATACTTGTTGTTACTTGATTTCCATTTATGTTACCTTGCTGGTTGTAGGAATTTTTTAGGAAGGGTTGGGAATTGCTCTTTCCTTCAATGTGATTGTAGTTTGAAGCTGTAGTTTCTGTGCACTGCATAGAAAACAGTTCCTTGAGGGAAAACATTCCGTTTATAAACTTATAAAAAAACAATCTAATAAATGA
This sequence comes from Atractosteus spatula, assembly GCF_055471065.1. Classification (NCBI taxonomy): domain Eukaryota; kingdom Metazoa; phylum Chordata; class Actinopteri; order Semionotiformes; family Lepisosteidae; genus Atractosteus; species Atractosteus spatula. The sequence continues at coordinate 3,110,331 of NC_142732.1, read as the reverse complement.
ATAACGGAGTCTGTGTCGAAGTCACTGTCACAGTACTCTGGTGTGATGGATTGAGTCTTGTAACAATGAGACTTCATTCCCTTTGCAAACTGTTGCATAAAAGCTCATCGGAGAAATGTAGGATATAGAAGCCTCTCTCTGAAGTCGTTTATCGTCCTCTGAAGCATCTGTTCAGTATGTTAATGGAGCTTTGTTAGAGCTAGATGTAGTTCTTTTGAGATGCAAATTGATGCAGATGTATTTACTTTGCTTTTGTTTGCTTTAATTGAGCAGTTGCGTCTCAATGAATTGCTTCTGCTGTGTTCCGCGGAATTCTTTATTTCCTTAAGCGCAAGAATGCGGTAAGAGCAGAATTTTACCACAGTGCAGTATCTTCCCCATGACTTAAACTGTTCTGGTACCTGAATCTAGCATCTTCTACGCAGAAATGCATGTAAGCTGCAGTTGACTTTGAATAACATTGGGAGAGTTTCTGCAAAAGCCAGCTTCCTTGCTTCTTAAGCTCAGTTCTCTGGCAGGCTAGCCTTCCACACACTTGTAGGTTGTGTCTCTTGCTTCCTGCTCACGTTTGTCCTTCGTGTGGCTGTACTGTTGCAGCTCGGCCCCAGGGAGTGACCTGGCCCACAGCAGGTTCATGCAAGCGGCTGGAAGAGCTCTGCACCTGACCGTCGCTGCCCCAGCCCGAGCCGACCCAACCCGCGATGTCCTCCAGCACTGAGGCGGAGCTGCAGGCCTCGTGCGTGGAGATGGACTCGGAGCACCAGACCGAGCTGGCCGATCGGGTGGCGGCCATCAACGTCACGGCGGAAAAGGAGGCCACCCCTAACGGGAGGAGGGTGAACGGGATGAATAACAGCGCGCAGGACGGCACCCCAGTTCCGTCAGTCCCCAAGAAGGCTCCCCAGCGGCCCATCCTGTCCAACAGGAAGCTGTCCCTGCAGGAGCGCTCTTCTGGAAATTACCTGGCTGCGGCCGGCGCGGGCTATGGCCCGTATGCCACAGGGCAGCCCACCCATATCTCCCCCCGCGTGGTGCGCCGGCCAACCATCGAGTCCAAGCGTGTCTCCATCTCTGACGCGCAGGTGAGGAGGAGTGGAGGCGAGAGAGACACGTGTCCTAGGTTAGAGTTTAGGTTTCCCTGCGGAATGGGATTCCCAGTTCTACTTCTTATCATACTGGGATGAGTCATCTGCTTTACAGACTACTTTATTCAGCTTAATATTCATTCATAAATTATGAGATAAAAGCGTCACATTTAGACTTTATTGTAGAATAAACCAGTCCTCTCCACATTTACCTAACATTTGCTTGGGTGTGTCGTTTTGTTTGGCAGTGCTGGTCTTAGTTTGATCTTGAACCATGTTTTTCTTTTGGATTATTGCCATTGCTGTACAACTGTGCACTGGGGAGATTTTAACAATCCACTTGTTTTGTTCTGTACACATCTGGCTAAAAATAGGAGGGATTTACACAGTTTTAAGTTCTTCTGCTCAAGAAGTGCAAAAGAGGACAAGTTAATGAGAAATGGCAGTGGCCGTAGCAGGAGCAGGTCTCTGGGCTAGGAATGACAAGAAAGTGCATGCAGAGGTTTAGCTCTTCTTGAGGTGCGGATATCAAATGATGACTCTAATTAAATAGGTGACACTGCTTTTCATCAAGGTTGTCAGTTCAGACTGACCCTAAGAAATTTGGAAAAATCATTGTTGTTGGGCTGCTTCCTTGTGTTGAGCTGCTACTTAACTGCTTGGCTTTTTGTCAATTACCAACTGAGATGGCTTGACAGAGCTCAGATTCTACAAAATTATTGATGACTTTCTTTCTCATAATATACCTATGGTTTTCTGTATAATTGCCCTCATTTAGAACACAATCTGGCTCTGTGAGTTATGCGCTAATTGCTTTCACTTTTTGTTGCTTGCAGTTCTTTTAAACAATTTTAAAACAATTATTACTCAGTCTCCTTTACATTTCTGAATGTAGTAGCTCAATGTACACTTTTCAGTAACAAATAAAATGGTAATTACTTTGTCCTCAGGTTAGTGTGAAAAGGGATCTGAGATGAGAGATTCAGCGATATAGCCACCTTTCCTGTGTTTGATCATCAGAAAAGCCCAGCACAAGTTAAAAAGCAATATGAGTCATCTTGCTGTACAATTAAATTTGAGCTTGAAGCTAATTAAAAGGCTTTGTCAGCTCTGTGTTCAAAGATGGAGACAGGTCAACAGAGAAATCAACAGCAAAAGGGAATCCCAATAACAGCATTATCTGAAGCAAGATTATTTGCTGGTTTATAAAGGCTAATAAATAAATTGAAAATCCTTTCCTTTGAGCACAATTACGCTTCCATGAATGCTTTGATATTCTTGTGTAATATGGGATTGTGTCATATTTGTATGCATTTCATCATCATCATAATCAACTGGCCCTGAAAAAGACGACTGGATTATTACAGAAGAGCAAGAAATCCTGTGAACCCCTTTCTTATATTTTAAATATTGATGTTGATCCCCAACTCCACAGGAGGAATTCCAACAGCGTATTAGAAGAAAAACACTACAAGCCCTGAATTCTATTAGTAGTGATGTGACTCCTATCAGCAGTCAGTCCAGCTTCACAGTTTGCTTTAGGCTGTAATGAAGGTCTGCTCCTTTGTTATACAATGCTGTTCTTTCCTTCTCTTTCCTACCTTAAGTACAGTCTCTTCTTTGGCTGCTCAAAAGATTGCTAGCAGAACTCACTAATCTTTTCAAGTGACACTTAAATCTTACAGCTTCTTCAGGCGAAAGCACAGGTTTTCCAAAGATGGCTCTTGGAGTCTCAATCTCTCTAATGCCGTCACTTATGGTATTTTGCGGCGAGTGCTTTGTGAAACTGCTTGTTCCATATATGGCCTAATAAGCTCCTGCTTCTCCCAGTGCAGTCAGCAAGGGCACAGCTAGCCCTGAGGTTTCCATTTCACCTACAGTAGCTCTCCTTTGCCAATGCTGGTGTCATCTGAGACCAGCTGTTTCTTTCTTTAAGGAGGAAAGTGATTCTGAAAGTCAATTTGTGTTTGGACAGCATAGGAAGTTATTGGTACTTCTTTGTAACTATCACTTCTGAATCAGAGCCATAGACACATAACATTATCCAATACACAGCAGAAATATCACAGGATTCATGGAAGTGAAAGGAGTTTCAGAAACACTTGGAACAAATTATTTATTACCCGTCTTAAACCAGCAAATAATCTTGCTTCAGATAATGCTGTTATTGGGATCCCCTTTTCCTGTTGATTTTTCTATTGACCTGTCTCTATCTTTAAACATTAATTATTTATTATTTTTTAATATTAATTTGCAGAACATTTTCATCCAGACTGTTGGGGTAATGTAGCAAAACAGAAATATGCCTGCCACAGTGTCAACAAAACAACAAATTAACTTCTTTCTGGTGTGTTCAGCCACCTTAATGGCTGAATTATCCGAATATTTTTACTGGAATGGATAGCAAATGTTTGATGAGAGAGTCTAACAGAATGGCTGCTATTTTTAAAACAACAAATTCGTATTTTGCCATTTTGTGTAGAAAATGGAGCTGGACAGCTTTCTGATGTTGACTCATTTGCCTAAATGGAGGAGACTGGCATGAGATGAACGACCCATAATGGATTGCGACATTCGAACAGTTTTAACTGTTGTAACTTAACCCCCCCGGTCCCCCGTCCCCCAGCTATGAGCCTGACAGCTCCCATCACCTGCAGGAGCTGTTCGAAGATCTGGGTCAAGGCAGATGTTTTCAGTGATGAACCCAACAGAGGATGAAATCTCCTCCAGGCTACTTTGCCGGCAAGACATGTTACGCTCACATCAGTGTAGGAGTAACGGAACAGTGCGCCATTCTGGGTTGTATTGAGAAATGCCTCTGATCTGAAGACCTTTTTTTATTATTGCCATGTGTAATAAATTAATAAATTAATAGGGCTTTTGTACAGGTAAGCCATGCTGGATTGGCAACGGTGAACATCAAAGCACAGAGTATTAACATATAGATATAAACCAGTGATCTGATTTTTTTCAGAAAAGTATTTGAACTGTATCCGGGATGCCTAATTGCTGTACACATGTGCCTGCATGATTAGAATTAAATAACTTTTTGCCACTGCTTTGCTCACTGTAGTTATACTGTACATCAATCTGGTATTTGAGATTCTGCAAATTTTAAATTACCAGATTTTTAAATTTGCTCATCACAGTAGCTCGGATCTAGTGCATTTTTGTTTCTATTTGATACTTGCTCTGAATCTAGTGTTGCTTTACTTGCTTGCGGTCCTAATGCACCAGAGAGTTCTTCTTCTAAGAAGAAGGAAGGACTTACGGGAGGGATTGGAAGGTTATGTGCATCCAGTAAACTTGTGTGATGAGAATTCAGCTTTGGGTTCTTCACCTCCTTTTCAGAAGGACTTTTGCTGTAATACATTACTGATCTTCTATTTGAAAGTACCTTATCCTTCAGTAAGTGTGGAAAAACAGAGAAGACTTGAAACCTCTAGAAATGTGTCTGTTTGAATTGACGATTATGACAAGTGTGCAGTGTAGCTAGTATTTGCCAGCTGTCATCAGTGCTCTGAATTGGGGCTTTCACTGTAGCAGAAACCAGAAGCCACCTGTGACACACTTTTTAGATGCTATCTAGAACTAAGGTTATTACAAAATGCTTTTATTCCAGACAAATCCAGACACATTCTGAGTTTAACATTATGAATCTTTGAAGTAAATTGTACAAACCACTCAAAGCGCTCTTAATAAAAATTGCCAGCACTATTTTGAGCTGTGTTACATATTGTGGATGTAGGTTTTAAGGCTGTTGCCGTTTTTTATTTTTTTTTCGATTGATAATTTTATGCAGAATCTACTGGAATTAGCTGAGTGAAGTGTGGTGGCTGTTAAAGGTATTTTGTGATCTTGTTTAATTACATATAGGTTTGATTTTCCTCCAGTCAAATAGACATTGTCTCCTGTTCATGAGTGAAACAATTGCAGACAGAGATTTTCTTACAGCAGAAGATTTATAATGAAATGCATCATTAAATAAGAACAAGTTAGCCCCAAGTACAATGTTTAAGGAGATTAATTTTGATTAAGACTGAGGCTTAGCCTGCACCCACACTGCTTATAATTCGATACAAAAAACTGTAAGTGTGAAAAGCTGGAAACCAAAAATGTTTTAGCATCTGCCTGCACTTTTTGCAGTTTACAGACAGTTTGAAAGTAAGATTGAGACTGTGGAATTTGTGTCATTCATTACCATAAAATGCAAGGAGGGCAGCTTAGGAAGTGGACGAGAGTCTTTTCTTCTTTTCCATGGCTGAGGAGACAGTGTGCTGTCTTTAACATTCTGAGTCCTACACCTGTGCTTTGATGGGGCTCCCTAGTACCCTATGAATTGCACTGCATGTATGTACAGTATGGTGTCTGTGCACTTCAAGAGGATCTGTACAAACCTCTCACATCAACTAGTTCTCTTTCATGAAATGCAAAAAATGTAGAATCCTCTGCAGTGATACTTTCTGTTCTGGGTTTTAGAGCTGGTGTGACCTCCTGTATTCACATCACCTTACAAATAGGAATCGATTTAGTTTTATGTGCTGCTAGGGTTTAGGTAATAGCAGAAGGGCAAAAGATGTCTGAGGGCATATTTGCACAGCCACTTGGATTCTAGTTCTGTCCAGGAAAAAAACGTGAACAGTCCAGCTTGGCACAAGACACTTGGAAAGATGGAGAAGGAAACTGAAGAAATTTATGCCAAATGGGATGGAATATAAGTTTTCCTTGGCATTCCCAGCTAGTTTGGGAAAAAAACAATTCCGGTTGTGCTGAAATGCTTCAACTGTTTCAACCACCCATGTCATTAGTGCTGCAATGCTCATTTGTTTAGATGCATTTTGTTAAGATATATCATATTAATACCTAAACAAGTTTTACAGTTCTAGTCGCTCTTCTTTTGGCAATCGTGTCATCAGTTAAAGAGCGAGAGCATTGTTGTTCTCTTCTCGTTTGATTCATGAAATACAAGTGCAGCGATAAATGGCTCTGAGGTGGAGGGCAGGTGTCCAATGGAAGGCTGGCTGGAAATTGCATTGCTGATACTATTAGCATTTGGTGCTACAGCATTGATGAAACAGCAGATGATTTATTAAAGCTTTCAAGGGCTGAAAAGCCTTTCCATCAAAAGCAGCTTTCAGTGTGCAAGTGGAATGGCAGAGAATGTTGCTGCAGTGCTGCAGTGACTGAGCATGTGCTGAAGCCCACAGGACAGAACAGTGCAAGTCAGTGGACATAATCATCATTGGCTTTCACACTATCTGAATTACTTTAATGCAAATATCAGCAAGACATCGCAATTAATTTTTCTCCTATTTCGAACAACTCCTTTATCTGCCTTCATTTTCAGTGCAGTACAGTAAGGCGATTAGCATGCATCACACAAAATGTGAAGGTTGTAAGATTGTAGCTTCCCTATACTGGAATGTGGAAATGATTCACAGCTTCTTAAAATCTGTAAAAGACTAAACTAGGTGTTAGCCAGTCTTTCACCTTCTGTGTTTTGAAAGTCCTTTTTTTTTCTTTGTAAAACGAGCAGATTTTTGCTGGGTTCTGCCTTTTCTCACTGTGGAGGTTGAGGCATTTGTAATACTGTTGCCTTAGGTGTTCTTTTTATATTCTCACATTTTGTCCTCCCTCTGTTTGCTGCATTTCCCTGAAGTGGCTTTTGAAATACATTAACAGTGCTGGATTGGTACATAGTCCAGAAACTGAAGAGATTGGACTGCTTGTGCAGAATATTGCCAACACTGTCTGATCAATACATCCAAAGTCTGGCTTATTGTCTCTGACTAATTGATAAGAAACCTGTTTGCTTTTCAATTTTTCTGTAGCTTTACGTAGTTTAGACAGTGCCTAATTAAGGTGTGTTTTTTATTTCATTTATGTATTGGCTTAATAGGGATTTGTAGGCTTAAATTGGCCCTGAGTTCAATTCCTGGGGTGCTATGTGTGTGGAGTTTGTATTTTCTTTCTTCGTTTGCTCCAGGTGCTTCAGGTTTCCTCCCGCAGTCCGAAGGTTAAGTGGCTTTTGAGAACATTGGCCCTGTGATGGACTGGTGTCCTGTCCAAGCTTTATCCCGCCTTGTGCCTGTTGACTGTTGGGATAAGCTCTGGCTTCCCCATGACCCTGAACTGGATAAAGCATTTAGAAAATGGATGGATGGAAATATGCTTAACTCACCTCACTGACTACCCATCCATGTGGAGATTTTTTTTTATATTCCCAATGTGGAGATGTAGGTTCCTTAAGTGCGGACGTGGAAAATGGAGTATAGATAAGTATGTGGTTAGTAGGGTGAGATGGAGAGTTTGGGGTGCAATGCTCTGAAGAGCGTTGTTTTGAGAGAAGGTGATGAAGGGATGCTGGTACCTGACTGCTGAATGGAAAAGAGTTGGTGTCAGTACTGCATCACTTCCAGAGCTTGGCTTCAAAAACATATTTTGTGTTGCAAAGATGCTGAAAACCATTACATGCTTAAAACGATGCTTGAACCACAGTTTCCTTATCCTTAAGAATCCACTTACTCTCACATTGTTATTGTGGGTTGTTTTGATTTTCTGCATCTGTTTGTCCACTGAAATTTGACTAATGGGTTAGAAAAATATGTCCGTCATTCCGTTACTACAAGTTATAGCACTTTAGCATATGATCCTAACAGAACTGCTTTTTTTTTATTTTACAGGATTGTATACAGCTGAACCAGTACAAGCTGAAAAGTGAAATTGGAAAGGTGGGTGCTACTGTTTTGATATTTTTTCTAGAAGTATATAGAGTTTCCATGCCTGTCCATTCCATTCTAAGCAAGTCACCTATGAATGATTGCAATTGAATTGAATTCAACATACTGACCTTAAAACGGTTTTGTCTAGAAATACTACTTACTTGTTAACACAGCATACAGATCACATTCAGACGTTTCTGGGGTGAAATGTGTGCTACACAACCTGTACTTATTTGATCGTACACCACACTGAATTTCGTCGAGAAACTTGGAAAATGGAACAGTTTGAGTTTCTGCTGATCCTATCCTCTGTTTTGTGTATGATCACTATGCTCTGAACAGCCAAATAGTGTTTAAAATATATATGTGAGTTTAAAAAGGCAAAAAAAAAGGGTTAGTGTTAGGAGACCACATTTCTTGTTCTCTTACAGTGACAAGTGAATCACAGTTCATGCAAACTCTCGTTCTTGCTGTGGCGAGACCAGCGGTTTTTCATCTGCCTCCATGTTGTTGCCGACAACATGGCAAGCATACAGTACTTTCACAAAGTTCACGATTTTGCACTTTTAATTAATAAATTGTAAAATTTTGCGATACCACCAATTAATTTATTTTGTTACCAAGATTTAATAAGTGATCTGAAAAACTGCGGTTCCCCTTTAACTTTTAAATGTAAAATATCCTGATAGGTCTGTGTGGATGGACACAAAATATGTTTTTTCCTAGTTGTTGCATTCTTCCCTGCTCACAAGTGTGTATCAGGATGTATATCAGTCCTAAGATGTTAACAGATTGAGTGGCTTCTATACGGGGTATTTTACCCATTTTCTTAAAAGTAATAATGGAAGCTGAAATTAAGTCATGTTTATCAAGAAATCATGAAAAGATTATGAGATTTTTCTTAGGCATGGTCTTAGAAAATTAGTTAGAGCTGATTTAAAGTTAAGATAGTGGCAAGATGGATGAACATAAATTTCTGAAAGCAATTCTGGTGAAAAACTCTGTGTTGCTCATGTTTCTATATTGCATGGAACTGATGGTTTTGGAGACGTGCTAAATCTTCAGAGCAGTGTGGAGCTTTCTGATGAGCCATGTTGAGCATATTCATGCTACTTGTACAGCCGCGATGCATGCCCTGAGCCCTTGGGCGATATTGCAGAATAATTGGATAACTCCATGCAGCAGTGAGAAGACTGAATAGATGCAGTATGTGTGCTGAGGATAAATGTACAGGTTCGAGCTCAGGAAAAGTAATGAGATGTGCAGTGTGAGTGTTTTTCCCCTCTGAGTTTCAGGTGGTAGGAAGCACTGTGCAGAAGATACAGGATCATATCAAAAATTGTCACGTCAGGCTCCACAAAGAGACAGGCTTCTGCTGCTGCAGTAATGCCCCCAGTACATGGCTGGTCACATTTCAGCTGAACCTGATTTTTTAACTTCCTGTCCTGGTTTCGTTTCTGTCCCAGGGCTCCTACGGCGTGGTCAAATTAGCATACAATGAAGACGATGACAAATATTATGTAAGTACTCAATCTGCATTCGGAGATTTTACGCGCTGGTGACTTTTTGTTTTTATAAATTCATGCTTGGCAGGCTCTCCCACATCACAGTTCCTCCTGTGATCTGCTTGACACGCAAATCCAAAACATCCTGTGAAGCCCTGCTGCGCTGCTCAGACACAGCAGACACAGTGACTGAGGCAAGCTGCTGTTTGGATAGAGCAGTCCCAGTTTCTGGAGCTCCTGCACTGCAGCGTTTGAAGGGACGCTAGCAGAGGATTTTTTTTTAACAGTTTGTGTTTCCTTGAAAGGAAAAACGCATTGGCTACAACACACCATTTCCTCGTTTGACATTTCACAGTCTCTCAGCACTCCCCCCAGCAAGGCTGTGCTGAGAGTTTTACCTTTTAATCAAAATATTCAATTATTGAGGTAACTGAATTATTTAAAGCTGCAGGAAAAGTATGTTTGATATTTCATTAAAGACCACAAAGGTTTATGAAATTTTCTGTTTTTATGATATAATTGGTTTTCTTGTCACATTTGAAAATAGCTATTGGTATTACAATTAATAAAATCATTAGATCAATCTTGCCTATTTGGAATCCACTTACTCCTGGCTGAACAGAGTTGGTTATTTTTGATCTAGGCTCACCAAAAACGTTCAACTACATTGTAACTAAAGTCCTTGAAAAATTGCATAGTTTTTCAAACCTTCTCTTTTTTACTCAATAAAAACAATTAATCATTTACGCCTCTCCAGGACATAGCTTGGTTTGCCTTGAAATGTTAATTACATGACTCACGTTTTTTTTTTGTCTGGTGAGCTGTGCAGAAATGGTAAAGGTATACAGTACTCAGAAAACTGCCATTCTTCACTGTGTGGCTGTGGTGATGTTTATACTTAATAATTAAGCAAAATGAGAGATGTGCTGTCACCTCTCTCCCCCATCTGTTGCTGCTCACAAGGAACACAGCTTCTAATGCTGCAATAAATTGCATGTTATTCTGCTTGTCAGGGTCTTTCAAAGCACGTTTTAACAAAAGAGCTTAGCCTGTCCTCTCAGGTAGAATAAACGTGGAGCTGGAGAAGAGTAATTACTTATACTCGCACACTGGTATGACTTCACATGCACGCACATACACTCACCAGTGACACAGAAGGCAGTCCTTGCTACTGAGTATTCAGTGCTTTGATTTCAGAAACAATGCAACGTACTTCAGACCAATGCTCAACTGTGCCCAGGGTCAGGAATAACACAACCACAGGCACAGATATGAGATGTGTGTTTGTGGGATTGCTGCAGATCCAATAAGGAAAACTCTGGCTGTATTTTTTTGGATACCACCCACTCCGACAGGGCAGCGAGGTCATTGCAGAAAATGATAACTCACTCCCCTGTAACCCACTCAGTCCTGTTGCATTTTTTCAATCCCTAAAGAGATGCCAAAACGGTGTTGAAGTTTCCGGGCATACTGGATTTTAAAAGGCAAAAAGATATTTTTATGTTTGCATCCAATAAATCGGGAGGAACCTATTTGGAAATAATAATAGCTTTACTAGAAATAGATCATTAGAATAGCAGTGCTGATGGTCTTTATAGAAAACAAATTACTTTTGGCATTTACTCTATAAGGCTGTTCAAAGGCAACATTATCATTCCTTATACCTACTGATCTTTCGTTTGTGTGATTCCTTGCCTTGACATATGGATGTTGGCCATAAAGAAATACATTTATAAATACATTGATTCCTAAACCTTACCATTTATCAGTTTGATAGATTTTCAGTGCAAAAATGCATTTTATGTACAGCATGCCTCACATACTGTGCATTCACAGAGACGCACAAACTCGGTACTATCGCTCCATAAAACATCTTCAATGTAAAATGCAGTTGCTTAGTTATAATCATCAGTTGGCCTTCACAAGATTAAAAAAAATAACCAACCACTGTAAATACCAACTCAAAAGGTAATATTAACAGTAGGAAATGGGCTACTGAACTGGTTAATCTGATGTCTTCTCTTCCTTTTTACAGGCTATTCCCACTGCCTTTTTATTGCTATATGCTATGGTTTCTTTGGCTTTTGAAGTGATGGTGTAGCCTAGTAACAGCAACATATGTGTACTCGAGTGTTAAGTGTTTTTTCCAGCCCTTTCTCTATCATCCTGCATAGCAGCCAAACCTTTTTTAATGTAAACATTAGAAATGTGCCTCTCACATCAGGCAAGCTGTCCCGTTCTCCTGTTCTTTCTGAAGTCCACGTTCCTTTAAGACTTCAGAGCCCCTCCGGGAATACAGTAGCAATGTCCAATGTGATGCCACGTGATGGCATGTTGGACTTCTGTGGACATGGGGCGTTTTCCCATTGTGATTCCCCTCAATGACTTCTAGAACCCGAACTCTCTTAAGACTGTTATTCTTGCCAATCCCTCTTGCATGCTTCGCAGAAAGGAACATCTTTAAAAATCATGAGCCCCTGCTGGCTTTTTTCCTTTCCTTAGTGCTAATATTTCATGAAGAATTAAGGCTGTCTGGAGTCAAGAGCCCTAGCCTTATTTTTAAGACATATTGCCTCAAATGGAAACCTGTTTTTTTAGATTTTCCATTTATGTATATTTTGCTCTAATAGCATATATACATTTTAAAAAGGATGGTTAAACTGCTCCCGGACTTTATTCTTGATTCTGTTAATTAAAAATAGGTTCTGCAGGTGCATGGGAGAAACAGCTCATTATTTTCTAATGCCCCAGCTTGAATAAGGAGACCTTTGTTACAGGCATTCATATAAGGGGGTGGAAGGGAGGAATCAACCTTTTTTATGTGTAAACCTTTGTGCAAAAACAGTTTAGTGTCTTTTGATTTCACTGTGATACGTTGCTTTCACATACGATCCGTACAGCCTGTGATGATTCTGACATCTTTTGTAATTTTATGGGTAAAGGATTTATTCCAAACTAAACTGAAACTAAAACATCTTCTTAAACGATGAAAAATTAAGTCAAAGTTAAATTTTCAAGTACATTTTCAAGTAAAAGTGGGCTTGTACTCAGACTAGTGCCATGAAATTTCACTAGTCGTAGTAGTATTCATGTATAAAAAACTGAAAAAGTGTACTGTAAACTGGTAGTGCTTTTTTTCCAGAATAGTAATCTAAGTCTTATATTGCTTTGCCACATAATTCAGCAGCCACGAGGATGGTGTTCTGATCTGCATGCATTTATATTATTCCTGTGAAGAAAGCCAGTTCTTTGACACTAAAGCAGGAGAAGAAGGGAGGACATTTATGCAGTTTTTTCACAGCCTAATCTTGTTGGAGAGCCTTCAACAGCCTCTCAGACGAGTGCACTGATGAGCAGCCTCAGAGCAGAGGTGATCATCCGAGAACCAGCTCTTGGAGAGTTTCCATATTAGTTCCGGAGGTTAATTCCTCTTTTGCATTAGTAGCTTTTTTTGGTGCAACGAATTGGCAATCTGTAATTAGCAAATTACCAAAAGAAAATAATAACTGCTGTGCCTAAAATATTTGGTAGTTTTATGACAAGATGTTTTGGGTGGTGATATTATACTTGACATGAAATCAATCAAAACTACAGTGGTTTTAATAAATATAGAACCTTACATATATAAGGATACTTATATATACTGGAGGCAGGAAGTAAGTAGTAACTCATCATCGTGGTTGGTAGAAGCCAAGGGGAAATTTGGCCAGGACACCAGAGTAACACCTCTACTCTTTTTGAGAGACGCCCTGGGATTTGTAATGACCACAAGGGATTTGTAAGGACCTCTGTTTTATTTCTCATCTGAAAGATGGCACCTTTCCTACAGTATAGAGTCCCCATCACTGTACTGGGGCAATAGGACCCACACAGACCGCAGGGTGAGCACTAACTCCTCTTTCAGCAACAGCCTTAGCTTTCCCAGGAGGTCTCTCATCCAGGTACTGGCCAGGCTCACACCTGCTGAGCTTCAGAGGATTGCCAGTTGGGAGTTGCTGCCTGCCTGTCCTCATGGGGGCCCTGTTTATTTCTCCCTGAGCGCAGGAGGGTGGCTCTGGCATAGTCTGCTGCACGAGGCTGGAAGCTGTGTACCAGATGCAGCATCAGCCCAACTGCCTCCATTTCCTCTTGTGTCCTGGGAGTGCGAAAGAGCAGTCAGTTCTCTCGTCCCGCACATTCCCGTCTCGCAAGCAAAAACAAATTCAACAGCAGCTTCAGCTTATTGGAGGGTTTCTTCCTAATTAGTGCCTCAGCAATTAAATTTCCCTGCTCACTCAGCAGTAACAAAGAAATCCACAAGGCTTTCATGGAAAGTGCTTGCCTTATTTCCATTTGTGCTCCTTTTATCTATATTTTATATTTTTCCCCCAGGCGATGAAAGTTGTTTCTAAGAAGAAGCTCATGAAGCAGTATGGATTTCCACGTAGGTGATATCTGATTTTTTTTTTTAAGTGAAATTCCAGGGCGTATTCGCTGTGTTCAGAGGGAAAACTTCCCTCTTCTACTTTTCCCTGGAAATATAGGACTGAGTCAATGTTTCTCACATGTTGGAAGCACACCTCCTCCCCGAGTAGAATTTTTAAGTTCTTAAAAATCTATTGTAGTGAACCCCTGAGTGTTTAAATGTATAGTTATATCGAGGCAACTTTAGATATCCCAGCAAAGTCTTGACAAAATATAGATAATAACTGTTAGAATTATTTGACATTTCTGTCCAAAGGGGGTGAAGTACTCCCCAGAAATACCTGCAGGCAGAGTCACTAACAACAAGACTTTGCTTTTTCCATTTCATCTGAAACCCGAAGATTTGAACTGGGAGCCACCTTGTATGCAGCCCTTGACCACTGTGGCACAAATCTCACTGTAGAGTCATTCAAAAATGTTTTTTTAGTGTATTGGAAAGCACCATCCTTCTGTTTTTTCTTAGCTTTGAGTTATAAATTAGACCAAACCTTTTTTTTATTAAAGCTGGTTAACTCCCCAGTTACAGACTCAATCACTACATTGATTGCAGTATATTTTTGCCAAGTGCATCCTTACAATAAGTTAAAATGGAATTCAGTTCACAATCGAACTTTGAATACTTTGTATGACCATTATTGTATGCATCTCTTGAAGCTCAGAGGACTCATTAGAAGTTGGCTGCTGTAGTGTCACGCAGTCCAGTGTCCCAATGCAGTTTTTTTGGGGTGTGCTTTCAGGTCGTCCCCCACCCCGCGGAGCGAAGGCTGCACAAGGGGAGCAGCCCAAGGCTCTGGGCCCCTTGGAGAGGGTGTACCAGGAAATCGCCATCCTGAAGAAGCTGGACCATGTCAACATCGTCAAGCTGGTGGAGGTAGGAAAGAGACCCCCCCTTAAGCCTGAGCTGTGCCTCGCTCACTGCCCCTCCAGCTGGATCCTGGGAGTTTCCGCTGGTGAAGAAGTCAGATAGAACAAAGTGCCACTGGGAGGGCAGCAGAATTGATTTCTGTCCAGCAGGAAACTCATCAACAGGGGAAAGAGTACCATCACAGTGAAAATAAAAGCCTTATGGATGGCTATTGTAACTTGACAAAGTGGTGTTTTAGATTTATTTGGTGATTACTATGGCAAAAACCTGAGTGAATATCAGATTTCTGAGACCATACTTTCCTTAAGGAGGTGTTCTGCATGGAACAGTTAATAGAAACGTCTGTTGCATAAATGAGGTTAGCACAACATGACTGCTAAGATCTGGTAGGTTCAGTATAGTACTGTTTTTTTCTTCTTGTTTACTTCTGTCCAAGGCTCGTATGAAGGTTAAGTGATTTTTCCAAGTGTGTGGTGTTCAAACTAATATACAGTACATAGGGAGCCTTTGCAAAAACAAGGTGAAAAAATAGTGACGAGAAAATATAGCATTTGAAAAAACATGTTATAGGGCAACAGGCCAGTCAGTGAGTTTTCTGAACAAAGATGAGGACATCTGATTTTATGGGTTATGCTGCCATGTAGAGGGTTAATCCTATATGTTTACAAAATTTACTGAAATAATCCCGTTCATATGCAAGTGTGGTATTTCTTTAGGACACAAATGCCTGCCAGGCTGAATCCTTGGCAGGTTTATGAACTCTGGCTTCAGGGACTATGAGACACATGTTTTTTTGCGAACATGAGCCAATACATGAGAAAGCTGCTTTAAGCAACATTCTTTAGAACATGTAATCCATTTTAAGCAAGAAGCCTCTACTAAAGACTTTTAATCAGCTCTTTATGAGCTTAAAGGAGCTGTGCTTTTATTTCCCAAAACAAAAAGGTCATGAAGTTTGCAATATTAGTAATGACCCTGTAGATGTTCTGGAAATCTTTTATTTTGGAAAAATCTAAACATGCAGGGGTTATTCTGGGCCTTTGAAAGAAGGTGTGTATAAATGTGATGTTGTCAGAAATATTTGTATTTTTTGTACATAGCTAGTGAAGCCACAATGTGCCGTGGTCATTAACTGGCAGGTTTATTAGTCCATTGGTGCACTACTCTGATAGATTGTGGTCTTTTTGTCTAATTTTGAGGCTAAAAGGGAAAAAAAATGTAATAGATAACTGTTTTGACAATTTTCACTGCATTGCTGAAATATTAAGGAAGATGAGTTCATCAAGTCATGTGAGGCAAATCCTTTATCTTTCTTTCCTGCCGAGTTCCTCTCTTCTGATCTGAGGTGCCTTATCAGACCTCACTCTTATCACAGATTAGCACAGCTTTTAGGTCCCAACCAGCTCATGATAAGCAGGTCCTCTGTGCCTGCAGTCACGGTGTGGGAAGGTTGCTTTACACAAGAGAAATCTCGAAACAATTATGGAGCTTAATTTGTTCACATTGCAAAGTTTTTTTTCGCACTACATTAGCACATGCTTCAGTACTCATGCAATGAAGTGTTTCAAACTGGCTTTCAGAAAGCCTGCATTTTTGCTATAAAGCATTATACTGTCTCTTTAGGCATTTAGGTTACATTTTCTAGTTTCAAGTGCTTTCATCCCACACCTCCTCCTGAACATTGGTGTTCAAAGGCCGCTTCAATCTGCTTCAGTTCTATTTCTGGAAGCTCATCGTTTGTATATAATTGTAAACTTTCTTATGTTTTAGAAGTGTATTTAAAATCAAGACCTGGGGGGAGGGGGATTTTTATGAAGAGGGTTGTCAGAGTATGGAAGAAGCTTCCCCAGCTAGGCTGCTGAAGCTGACCCCCCCCCCTTCAAGAAACAGCTGGGTGAGATCCTCAGATCAGTTCGCTTCTAACTACCAAAGGAGCTACTGTTGATATGCCAATTGGCCTCCTCGTCTTTGTAACCTTTTTGTGTTCTTTTTGATCTTTTTATTTATAAGGCTCATGCCAGTGCCTGGCAGTTCTGTGTGGTCCGATGTTATTGAGGTCTGTAGCTGGCAACCTGGAATACATGGCAGATCAGATCTGTGATTAGAGCTGATCCACGAGCAGTCTGCCTCCAAGTATTTCAATTTGAGGGGCTGATCCTCCTGTTCAGAGGAGGCCAGCTAGGGCTCTCGCAAATTCTTTGTGCTGGAACCGATTCTTACAGGATTTTGTCCCAACTTTTGCCCATCCTGGCTACCCTGGAGATCCATTTGGCTCTCTACCACTGTGCCTACCTGGACAAGCTTTCATTGGACTAAACTTATAGTTTGCACTCTCCTTGCAACCTTCAAGATTGCCGTGTGGCTTGCAAATCAATTAATACGTAACGTGGAGTCTAGGAAAACATGTCAAAATCAGAAATAATGAAAGGCACTAAAAGAAATAGCTTTAAAACTGTGCATTGCCCATTGAAAGGCAGAAGGCCTAACCACAGAGAAATAGAGAAAGTAGGAAACAGCAGTTGATAATGAAGAGAAGAACATGTCCTGCAGAGCCCTGCAAATCAATCATGCTTTTCTGGAGCAGAACTTTAAGACATTTGACTGAAAATGAGAAATTGCCCAGAAGTTCCTCTTGTGGCCTCATTAGTGGTTTCCTCAATAGTGGACAGTCTGTGAAGTAATCAGAAAGTAATTAAGTCATCCATAGGCCTGCAGAGAGTGCAGAGAGTGCAGAGAGGGGCTTGAGTGATGCATGATGATGAAGTTCGCAAAGTGGACTTCCGTTTGATTTCCTGCCAGCTTTAATACCTTAAAACCCCATATGCTTCCATATCATTTGGGGATTAGCATGTCATTCAAAGTCCTGAAAGCAGAGAAAGTGGTGCATAATTTAACTTCAATACTTTATGTTTAAAAGGGTATTCTGTGTGTTAGCAATAATTAAAATTGTTACATCTTATGATCATAGGTTTTAATACTATTACAATTAATTTGAACCATTACCATTGATTTGAAGGCATTGTGAGCTCATCATGGTTAAAGCTTCTGTTTTACTGGATGTTTTCATCTTCTGTCCCAGGTGCTTGATGACCCTTCTGAAGATAACCTGCATATGGGTTAGTGAACATCTCTATTTGTGCAGTCTGATGCTTTAACCATTTGGTAAAAATGCAAACTGGATGAGTTTCAGCACAGTGTTGGGTTCACCAATGACTGGTGTTGTTTCCCATTTTGGTAAACTCCGATCCTTCACTCTAACAGCTTGTATATTGGAAACAAAACCTACAAGATGCTCACTGTACTTTCATATGTTATATCATGGGTTAGTTATGGGTCAATCATGGAATAGCCATGACAAAAGGATTATATCTGTAAGAAGTTACTCTGATTTTTTCATGAAGTAGATGTGCATTTCAAATTATCCTGGTAAGAAAGGTAACAGAATAACCAGGTGTACAAGCTTATCATGAGTTCTAAAACAAGAAATCCAAGGTGCAACAGCTGTCCTACAGACTGTACTTGTACAAGCTCAGAACCACCTATTTTCTTTTTATCCCTTACCAATTTGTAATTTTATAAATGAATATAAGTAGTCTCTACATTGTAATGCCTTTACCCAATAGAGAGAGAGAGATTTATAGATACTCTCCTAGGTGACTAGTCTACTTTCATTTGACAGGCTATAAGCTTTACTGAGCCTGTCAAAACAAGCAGTGTTGAGGAGGGGGTAGGGCCTTGGCTTCATACAAGTTTGTGGGTTACAGTCCTGTGTTACGCCTTGCTGCTGTACCATTGAACAAGGCAATTCAGTTAGTCAAATATTAGTCGTGTTAGATGAAAGCATCAGACAGATAAATGAATTCATTGAAAGAAGGGTTTATGTCAATTGAAGGAGAATTGCATTGCACACTGATGTCATTACCAGCCTACAAATATTTGCTTTTGTATCCTTAAATGATCTGTTACTGGAAAAAAAGCCGTTTTAGTTTGACACATTTAAATACCTTGTGTATTTTAGTTAATAGACTGAGAAAATGGTCACACTGTTATTTTCCATGAAATTGTAATGTGAGCTTTTATTTCTTTTTCAGCATTTGAGCTGATGAGAAAAGGGTGAGTACTGCATGTCCTTTTTCTAAACAATCGAACTGTGCTTCTCTAATAGCATTCAGTAAATCAAAAGTTTTGCTTTTGGCTTATGTGATACGTAATACCTTTTCTGGGTGTAAATTATGTTACTGAATTGTCATTTGACAATTTGTTTTGATAGCCCCTCTGCATATTTCGTTTAGCATTGAGCATTCTGTCGGAAACAATGTGAATTAATAGTAAAATAGGCAGAGAAGTTAATTGGTGAAGGTGACTGAGGGATAGAATTTGGCACCAAACATTCAAATGAATCAGATTATTGGATTTTAATTAAAAACTGTAAGATGAAGAAAAAAGGTGGAGAAACATATCTTATACATTTCCTTACCAAATGCAAGAAAAAGAAATTGCATGCTCTGACCAATTCTTCAGAATAGTTTTTTTCGCTAAGAAACCTCTCTTGTCGCTGTGTGAACTGGTACATTTCCAGAGTGCCTGAGACAAAAAAAACCCATGTCTGTGATATATCCATTCCTTCCAGAGCATCGGCAGAATGCAGATGTGTCTTGGCTTCAGTTCAGTGGTGTTTAGGGGGCAGATTTGTCCTTATTCTTCACTTTCCATGCCTTTGGGCTGTTATCTTGTCTATCTTGGATTTCAGCCCAGTGATGGAGGTACCAACAGAGAGCCCTTTAACTGAAGAGCAGGCCAGGATCTACTTCAGAGACATCGTCCTGGGCATTGAATACTGTGAGTTGATCAAGCTGCTTTTCTTTTCAGTTTTCAAAGGAGCCCATTTGCAGCAAGTGGTATCTTGAAAGCTTCTACAATGAGTCATGTTATCACAGGGTTCACACTGTATCATTCTTTCTATGGTGCTGCACCTCAGATAAACACGTCCTTAAAATGCCTGTACATATACAGTGTGGCTGTGACCCTTGGCAGCATTCAGGCAGGTAGCACTGCTGCCTCACAGCTCTTGGGTCTTGAGTTCAATGCTATATGTAAGATCCTTCTACAAGGCCATTTACAACCAGAGAGATTTTAACATGTAATGATGACTTCTCTGTTTCTCACTAGATCCTCCTGTAGGTTGAATAACAGGGACACAAAAGAAGTACAAAGTGGGGAAGAAAACTCTACACATGCAGTTCATCATAGACTCTAAATGATGTGTGAACATTCACATCTTGTAGAAATTCCTATCAAAAACCCTTAATGAAGCCTTTCTAAAAATCCCTTCTTCTTCACTTTAGGGTTTTATTGCCAAGCTGTAGTTAAAGTATAGTTATTCCATGTAAATACAATAGGAGAGCAGGACAGAAGATTGAATGAGATATAGTAGGTGTTTACAGTCTTGTAAACTCCATGGAAAATGTTTACAACTTATCGGGCATATTAGCGAGACGCAGCTGAATTTTATTAGCATAGCATTACCAAATCAGCTGTCAGCAGGATTATCCTGCCACATTGCAAACCCACTTCAGAAGACTTTGGAGACGATCGTAGGAAACAGCTTTCCGGTTTGCAGCTTTGTTTTCACTGAAAACAGCTATTCATCCAGGCAAGAGCCCCAGTTTATTCTGTGCTCACAGAGAGTTGTCTTTTCAACAAAAGCATCAGCTACGATCTGTTCCAGCTGCTTTTGATCAATTTACTGTAAAGGTTAACTGTTGCTCAGTGGTCCATGTGTAAAATGAATAATTCAATGTGTGTCGGTAAAATGCTAATTTGTAGCATGTTGTTACCTAAAGGAAATAAACTTGGATGGAAGTCTGCGTGTTTTAACATGTATTTGTATTATAAAAGTATTAGTTAAAGGGATTATAGATTCTGTTGATCTTGTTGAAAGGAATCTTGTACTGACCTAAAACAATGAGTCGAGCCCTGTGTGTTTTTAAAACTGTTTCAAAACAGTGGCTGTTTAACTGTTCTGTACCGTACTCTGCGACCAGGAAGGCTTTTCTGTTATGGATAAAGAAAACATTCGATCAGATTACTGGTGTGTGTTGTCCAGAATATCTGCACATGGAAAAACTGTTTTCTTGTGTTGGAACAACCCGACCTGAGTGACCTCAGCTCCAGCCTTTGAATCCTGCAAGTTTTCTTTTTATAGCTGACCTCATAATTACTTTCTTGAGCCAATTATTTCTTAAATAGATCACAATGGGGACTCTTTAGTGTTTTAACTAGTAAGGGAAAAGCCTGTGTCACTAGCTGGCTGTGACTGGGAATTCCCCAATGATTGCATGCAAATGACGGTGAGCCTCCAAGTAGTCATCCATGGTTTTTTGGAACTCAGGAAACACAGCGCCCCCTGTGGCCTTCTGTGGGTCTGTCAGGGAGCTATTCGTGCTGAACCTCCTACACAGGGATGTCTTGTTCCTCATCACATGTTAAAAGGCCAGTGGCTGTCTTCACTTCCTCCTTCTCCCCGTGTGCAGATACAGGGTTCAACTGGTTTTGCAAAGAAATGATAATGTTACTTTGGCCAGGTCTTAACTTGTTAGGATCTTAAATACGTCTTTAGACCTGCAGGAATAGAGGAGTGTGAATTGGTCCTGCTGTGTCAAAATTAATATGGAGTATGTGTGTTCTTCCTCCCAGTGCACTACCAGAAGATCGTCCACAGGGATATCAAGCCCTCCAACCTTCTTCTTGGAGATGATGGGCACGTGAAGATTGCCGATTTTGGAGTCAGTAACCAGTTTGAGGGGAACGATGCATTGCTGTCCAGCACGGCAGGGACCCCAGCGTTCATGGCTCCAGAGACCCTCACAGATCACCGCAAGAGCTTCAGTGGGAAGGCAAGAGGGCCTCTGCTTCCTTAGATCCAGCAGGGTTAAACCCTTGATGAAAGAGCACCAGCTGATACACGGCTTGGATGTTTCTGTAACCCAGGAGATAGTTGCTCACCTTTCATTAAGAAACTAGTTTTGTAATTTTTGAGACATACTGGGCACTTTGAATAGTACATATGTGCTGTGCTTCTAGGAGTGGTGGCCAATCATATCTTAAAGAACAGACAGGAGAAACATTCACTCGTGAGCAAACTTAAATTTCTGAAACCCATCTTCAGTTCTTTTTAGATAAAGCGACATTCACAAAAAATGTAAAGCACTGTACAGTACCTTAAAATCTGTAAAACACTGACAAAAGACTCAAGCATCAACATATAGCAGATAACACACATGATACACTCTATATGAATGCCAGTTAAGACAAGTAATTTGTGAAATTGAAAGATGATGAAAGAAAACTCCAAATTCCTGATCTCATACTGTAGGTTAGTATTACACAGCCTAGGTGCATAGCAGAAGGCTCTGCCTCACATAGTGTAGCTAGGGGTGTGCTTTTTCAGGTGAACAGAAATACAAGGCAAGTGTGAGGGTCTGAAATCAAGAGCATTATCTTGTACAACATTCAATGGGAAGGCAGTGCAGGGAGCTCAAACAGGGAATATACTGTAGTTTGTCAGACCTAGACAGAATTCCTGGTGTTGAGCTTGCATTAATAGCATTCTTACATGGTAACTGAGTTTTGTTATATGTAGTGTTAAACCTTTGTATAGATATGTTACATTCAGTACATTACACAATGAGAGAGAACAAAGTACCAAGAAAAAGGAAGTAGAAGTTCTGTTTTTTTTCATTTTTAATTTCATTTGCCTGCTGGTCTCTTTTTTCGCATGACCAGGGGAGTCGTAACTCGAGCACTCAAGCTAGCTTGCTTCCAGTGAGTCCTTTATAAGTCCTGTTCCTTTTCTTGTTCAAATAAAAACATCATTTCTACCGTTGTAACCTCGGTGCTGAAACAGCCCTGGTAAGATTGCTATGGTAACAGTCACATGGAATCGGTGACAATACTTTAGCATGATTTGAGACCACGCTGCAGGTTTGCAGTGTAATGAATTGACTTTGGAAACCTAAGAGATCCACCTTGTTTATGCATCATGAAATTATTATTCAGAATATATAGACGTCTTACTATTTTTAACTTCATGGAGCAAATCAACACAACAGGCGTCACTGCCTTTCAATATGAAGTCACACATACATACATTTAAGAGAAGTCCAACTAACTCAACTTCATCAGATGAGAGATGAGCATATTGGGGAAAAAAAAAAGCTAGCAGAATGTACACCCAAAGTTGTTGAGATTCTGTACTTTCTGATGTAAATTAGTGAAAACAATATATTGAGCTGGATGCACAATTGGTTTAAAAAGATCTTGTGTAACCAAAGATTGATTAATTTGCAAACATTGCTCATGGGGGGAAGCCTTACTTTAAAAATCAAATAATTCAGAAACAAATTCTACACATGATGAGCAACGTGTGAAAAAAATGAATAGCCATCCATCCGTTTTCCAACCACTTTATCCTGCACAGGGTTGCAGGGAAGTTGGTGTAGTGGGTGCAAGGCAGGATACACCCTGGATGGGACACCAGTCCATCACAGGGCAGACTTAGATACAAACATGCATGCACGCACACCAGGGCCAAATTTTCCCAGAAGCCAATTAACCTTCCAGCATGCCTTGAGACTGTGGGAGGAAACCGGAGCACCTGGAGGAAACCCAATGAGCTTGCAGAGTTTTAATAGTGAGTGGACTCACAGCTTGCATGAAAAGTCAACCCCTGATGTGAGGTAGAAAAACTTGACTATACTTTAATACAGGATGGATTGTTCTTTCACTCTAATTGGTTTTGAAAAGACTACTTGTGCTACACTGAAACTGTTGCTCTCAGTGTGGCTTAAGTGGCTCCTCTTGATTCTGGCTGTGAATTACGAGGGGTTTAGCTATCTGTTGAGGGGGAGATACTTGTTAGCAGGTCATGGCACATACAGTACCTACAGTCCCACTATCAGCTAGACCCAGGCTGGCACTGCTGCCAGAACAGCTGGAGCAGCCTTAGAGACAGTGCAGTATTTGTCTTGATGTAATTCCTGAACAAGCAGTAAAACTAAATACATTATGCAATAATTGAAGTTGCCTGTTTGAAAGGGGTCAGCCATGGGGGTGTCTGGGCAGAGCTGCGGACTCCTGAATGAAGGGTTGTGAGTTCTTGTTCCAGGTGGAGGCCCTGTTTCTAGTTGACCCTGGGAGCCATGGCAACCCCAGCTTTTTAAAGGGTAGCAGAAATCTGTGGTAAAAAAAAAAATCTAGAACATTGTAAACGTCGCAAGTCACTTTGGATAAAAGCGTCGGCCAAATGAATGATCATAAAAAAAGATTTAATACATAGTTTCTAACAGCCCTGGAATGCATTTGCCTTGAGGAGCCATGGAAAATCTCTCACTCCTGACAGGAGCTGAGGACCCTGTGATAAGAAGTGAGGTGCCCTGTAACCAGCTGATACAAGAAATTAATATGAATTATTATTAGATGTTAGCAGATAAACTGTTCTTCTGATGAGCCCAATAGAATCCCATCCTTAGGCTGCTTTGACTGAGAAGTGAACATCTTTAACAGTCTTTCACCATGTCTTATGTGGCTAGATGAGTATGATGCTGAGCCTAATGCCTTCTAAAAATGATAACGCACATATACAGTACAGTATTTATGCACATCTGCTTGCACTAGAACCTTCCTGGGTCAGTTGTTTTAAATTGCTATTCCATGCCACACGAGTTGTGTTTTCTGAATAACAATTGGGTGGTTAATTTTCTGACAGCGCTGCTTCCTATGAAATGGGTATGCTGTGGCAGTGCAGTCGGGTTGATGTCCGTTGTGACCTTGAGATGCTGTGGCACATAAGCAGAAGTATCTTCACATGCCAGGGACTGATAAAGCTCACAAGTGCAAAACTCCAGGCTGAACTCCACCACTGCACCACAGATGTGACTAGGAACTGAAAGCTGTGCAAAGAGACTAGGGGAAAAGAAATGCTGCCTTTGATTCCTAAAATTAAAAGGAGATTTGGGAAAAGAGATTTCCCAAGCTAAAGCTACCATAGAGCTTGATATGGAACAGGAACACTTATACAGAATATGGAGGTGACCAAATTCAGTCTAGGCTGCCTCATATAGATCTGCTTGCTCTCTGTGACTGTAACCTGACTCTCTTATGCTCTCTCTCCTGTTCTGTTCAGTCACTTGATTGGTTTTAAAATCAAAGTGATCGCAATGGAAGCTGCCCTGCGTTGTTCGGCATGCTCATCCGTCACCATTGCACTGTCAGCTGCAGTACCGAATCTCACACTCTCAAATCAATAATGAGCCCTCTGCTGCCCACATATGCACAGCCCAGCTCTGCACAGTAAGGATATGATCTGCAGCTATGGTTGTCTTCATTTCGGCATCATGGGTTATTTCAAAATCATGCAGTGCTTTTTACTTTTTAAAATATATGGTTGTATAAATCTACAGGCTGTGTTATATTGTTCTTGTTGTTGCTGTTGAAGAATTAAAACTGCAAGTGCAGTGGATACCATTGCAACAGGGACAAAGCCTTCAGAAATTGTGAATGAATGTATATTGTCCCCGGGGACATTATTAAGATTAGGCTTAATAGAGGGGCAGTATGTCTGAAGTGTTATTGTCAAAGAAAACCTTTTATATTCCTTAAACAGCAAGTGGCTGTTTAAACAGGGGTTCCCAATCCTTGTCCTAACAACCCCAACACCTGTTTGTTTTCAATGCAGCTGAATTCTTTACTTAAATGAATTGAATTTCAAACCAATAGGTTACTTGGTTGGAACGTTTGCAGGTTACTTTACTTATGAAATGCAATAGTTAAAAAGCAGCCTCCTACTGTACATGTTTAGGAACTGAAAACAAATAATTCAGATTAAACCTATTATTAAGGCCTATTGAGGGTTCAATTATTTAATATAGTGATCAGGTAGAACAGTAATTAGCAGATGTGTGGGTCCCCATGAACACGATTGAGAACCCATGGTGTTACAGATTATTTTTCCTTACATGACCACTGAAAGATCATCCATTTCATGTTTATTACTGTTCTCCAATAATTAGTCTTCACAGTATCCTGTGGTACCCATCTCACTGTCAGCCAACACACTTTTTCATTTAGAAATAATGAGTAGCATTGCTTCAGAAAATCTGATTAAAAACAGTATCGTTCAGTTTTTTTAGCTGCAGAAAATTCTTTGGCCGAAATGCCTTACCACTGAATTCTTTTTGTTTTTCACATATTAGCAAATGACTTGGTGCAGAGCGTAGCTGGAGTGGGGTTTCTCAGTAGGTAGCCCACTCTGTTATTAGACGGAGGATCGAGAGGTTAACTCCTGCCTGAGGATTGCCTCGGCACACTCCATCAATCAAAATGGCAGCAGCTCTCTTCAAGCAGCTGCCTGGGTGGAATATAAAAGGCAAGGAGCAGACTGAAAAGACAATTAAGAAATACAAGAAGGGCTGACGTCTTTACACAGTATGGCACCAGAGTCTCTTAGTGGCCCAGAAAGCAGTCCATTCCTGAGTCAAAGCCTTGAACAGACCATTGCGTGTTACTCCATCGGAATGGTTCTTTATGTTTTGGACGGAAGCAGGACAAGGAATGTAATCTATACAGTAGGTTCCTGTGTGATTTTTTTAACTATCCAAGTGTTCCATGTTTCTGCCCCAGGTGACCCTTGCAGTAAGTATGTGAAGTATATGTGGAGAATCTATCCACGATCGTAAAGCCTCTAGTGCATGCTGAGGGTCACAGAGGCTATAGAGCAGCATTACCAATTTCCCATCACATCTCGGAAGCTAAGCAAGGTTGGGCCTGGGAGACCTCCAAGGAAACCCACCCGTCGGTTGCACTCTTCCATGTGAACCTGAATTTCCAAACCATTTCCCCAATCTGGTGACAGGGAACTGCGCAGTAGGAGGTGGCATCCTTCTGATGAGACTTTAAACCAAGCTCCTTTGTACCTGGCCATTAAAGATTTGATGACAGTGTTCATAATTGCAGGAATGGTAGGATTTGGAAACTGTATATTTGACCTTTGCCATGCTCATTGTGGGGTACCCTTTCCCCTTTATTCAACTAGTGAAGTGATTTCCTACTGTACTGTATATTCCTATATTCCTACTAAACTTCATCCTGATGAAGAGTCCAATAGAAAAGCAATGAAGTATTATTTTTAAGTATTGTTAATAATAATAATAATAATAATAATAATAATAATGAGCCACCTTAGTGTCTGAGTGGAGCAGCTAATATATCCAGGTCTCCTGTGTTTCTTTCATACCACAACAGGACTCTGTTGTCTCGCATTACTGCTGTTATAGATTTTTTTATGGATTGTACCTCGTTTGCTCACCAGGCATTCGTGTCTTTCAGGCTCTGGATGTGTGGGCCATGGGAGTGACTCTCTACTGTTTCGTGTTTGGGAAGGCAAGTGATCCATGCTGATGTTTTTGCTACTGCGAGACTTAATTTGCCGCTTTGCTGAGAACATACAGTATGTACTCCAAACTTGAGCACAGTAAGGAGCTGTTTGTCCACCACACTAATTTACCTTCCTACTACAAAGAGCACTTATCATTAAGATCTGTGGCAGAACTTGAATGTTTCCTTTAATAGAACTGCAAGATTTATATAGATGTATCCGCAAGACTGATATATTGAAAATTTACAAATGTTTTCTATTTGGAATGAACAGACTAAAATAAAAAATACAGCCCTTGCTATTTTTAGGTTTCCATAGCATTTAATTTGAGATTAATTTTTCTTATCTATAGTGTTGATTTAAAAAATAAAGAAATGACAACAACGAAATAGATGTTCCCAACATTGGAAAGAGACATTGTTACATTGATGCAAAATGTGGGAACTCTCTGTGTGTTTTTTGATTGTATGAAGCAGCTGTTTAAAGTAATGGATTTTATTTTGGAAAGAATTCTGCTTTTTCTTAGGTTATGTTCTCTTTATTTTTAGTGTCCTTTTATAGATGAATACATCCTGGCATTGCACAACAAGATCAGGACTAAACCTGTGGTGTTTCCTGAAACGTGAGTCAATTTTCAATGCCGAGTTTTTAACAGCTGAAAATCAAGATCTTAAAGTTGTGCGAGTTTTTATTCTTCTGCAAATTCTGCAAAAGTCCAGTTTGGAAACTCATGTAATCCCGAAAGGCAGTAGAAATTGTTTCTTGGAGGAATTGTCATTTCTATACATTATGTTACTATACACCCCAAACAAAACTGTCTTGTCTTAAGAAAAGCTGGTTGTTTAAGATTAACACAACTAAAAAAGGAAAAAAAGCTGCTAATTCTAGAGAAGTCTAAACCTGCACAACGAACAAAATTAGAAACAGTCTTAAAATCAAAGTGAAATGACAGCAGCAAGTGTTTTCATAAACACTGCAGACATCAGATGCAGGCCATGTAGTGAAAACACACAAAGGGAGGTAAAATCAGAGCACATAGTGTTGGAAAACCCCTACAGAAACAGAGTGATGTTTTTCCACCCATGAGCTCACTTTCCATCCTCTCAGTATTCCAGAATCTCTTAATTAATGTTCAGTCCTCACAGGCCCTTCTTACTGCCAGTTCAAGTATCTGTCCACCTCATTCCAAGTGTTTGGTTTTAGTGGGGGTGGTGACCTTTATCAATGTTTTGTTGGGTCAATGTTCCATTCTTTTCACAGGCCAGCTATCAGTGAGGAGCTAAAGGACCTCATCCTGCGAATGCTGGACAAAAATCCAGACACTCGGATAAGCATTCCTGAAATAAAGGTATGGAAAAACTTGCTGGCTCAAGCATTGCTGCCTTTTGCTATAGGCCTACATTTTTTCTGATATTGACAGCATGACTAGGACTGATTTTCATGTCTCTAGCTTGTGAATGGTATATATTAACCCCCCAAAAATCTTGAATGTTCAAGGGTAAGCTTTTTTGACATGTCAGGTTCTGTTTATTTGGGCTTTAAAACAGCCATTTCTGTTTATTTTCTATTAAATATCTCCACATGTTGGTAAGGCTCATGTTTAGTCGTAACCACAACGCTGCAGCGAAGAGCCCTTAAATCATCTTGATAACAGGATTCTCAGAATCTGTCCCACCAAAAGCACGGCAGAAGAAGAACAGAAAGCCCCTACCAGGAAGGTATTATTAATCACGTCCACATATGCCTGGTGCACTTTAGTTTTGCTTGGTTTCTTTCAGACATCTCTCATCTTCCATCCAAATGATAGCGCTTATTTCAAAAAAGCTCCCCAGTGTTGTTCTGCTGGCGCTCGGTAGCAGGTGTCTGCGCTTTCTTTGCAGCTGCACCACTGGGTGACCCGAGGCAACACAGAGCCCCTGCCCAGAGAGGAGGAGCACTGCACTGTGGTGGAGGTGACGGAGGAAGAAGTAAAGAACTCTGTCAAGCTCATCCCCAGCCTGTCTGCTGTGGTAAGAGGTCCACACACTGCCCCCTCCACATTCACAAGAGTTTCACCGCCTTTCATAAACTGATGGAGTGTATGCTTAGACGAAGCTCTGCGTTTCCTGGCAAGGTTACCTGATGTTAAAGCGAGGATGGTTTCACTCATGTTAAACGTGGTTCCATGGCAACAGAGTGTCGGAATTAAAAGACAAACTTCAGTGTTTCCTATCTCGCTGCCTCTTGAAAACCAATGTATTTTAGATTCAATGCTAAATCCATCAACATTTTAGTGCACAGCTTGAATTGGATAGTGTCCCATTTTAATAAATAAAGCAAACCGAATCTAGCATGCCCTGTTAGAAACCTCACCATACTCGGAGCGAGCACTACCCTACACGCTGCTTGGCATCCTGTTTCAGGAACCTCTTCTGCTCCTGTTTCTGTGAGGACTGGAAAGCTCCTCCTGGAACCTTGCCTTTTGTTATTTTAAATGTTAACATTTATATATTTATTTCAGTAAGGGGCCATTCCCATCGCTGCTTAATAAATAATGAGCTGTCTGCTGTACAGTATGTGCCATTTAATACAAGTTGGGCTGAGATCCTATCCAAGACGCACTGTCAGCAAAAGACTGAGAGGCAGTTAGGAATGCATTCAGCCATTAGAAATGGGGAAAAAGAAAAACTGCTAGGATTCAGGCCCCTTGCCAGTGGAGAGCAAATCTACTGTAAATGTCACAAGATGACATGACACACATTGAACCCACATCTAATCTAACCACCTGTGCTGAAAGTTGCTTTTAACATATGGAGTGTGTATTGTGTATTAAAATGTAAGTCGTATTTTGAAATGAAAGAATGGGGACGTTTGTTTCATGGATCTTCTCCATGGGCTCTCTGTGTTAGAGGCAAGCTCTGTGTAACGGCGAGTGTCCTGTACGTGTCTTGTGACGTAGATTCTGGTGAAGGCAATGCTGAGGAAGCGATCGTTCGGGAACCCGTTTGAGTGCCACAGCAGGAGAGAGGAGAGGTCCATGTCAGCTCCTGGAAACCTGCTCATGTAAGTGTGTCCCAGCTGCAAGGGGAGGAAACAGCTTTGTTGCCTCTCACCTCACTCTTAAGAGGATACTTAAGAATCTAAGGAATTCAAAATTCCTTAGATTACAAGGTTACGAATGAGAGGAGGCCATTCAGCCCATCTTACCTGTTGGCTTGCAAACCTGACTGTCGCCAACAAGTGAAAAGATTTTGTATTAAATCTAAAACCATAAAACAAGAGCACTTCACTGTTGTGCTCAAAGTTTTTTAAAAATCACTTTTGAAAGATCAACAAGGGTAGACCATTCATTAACTACAGTTGGTAAGGTATTGATTTTAAAGACTGTAATACAGCAACAGCATTAGCATCATCATTATTATCTATTCATTCATTTTCTAAACACTTGATCCAATACAGGGTCATGGGGCAGCAGGAGCCTATCCCAGCAAGCAATGGGTGCGAGGGATAGCTCACAGACACAGACACGCACACACTCACACCTGGGCAGATATTCCCAAAAGCCAATTAACCTACCGGTATGTTTTGTGGGAGGAAAGCGGAGCACCTGCTGTAAACCCATGCAAAGACGGGGAGAACATACAAACTCCCTTGCTGCTGTGAGCTTGTGTGTGTAATCATGTGTGCTGTGATGGACTGGCATTCAGTTCAGGGTGTTGTCCCACTTTATATGCGTATTGTTTCTTCCTGAATAGTGTCTGGGTTGAGATGACCCTCATCAGCAGTTAGTAACTGTCTGATAATAGATGAAATTGTAGCACAGTGTACTGGTAAATGCAGAATAATTTTATTTATTCAGGACTGCCTGAATAATCTTCTGTAATAGAAACACAACATTCAGTAACCTGATTTGCGTTTGAAATCTGTATTTGCATTTTATGGCTTCATAAATATTCTGATCGTCTTTGCTTTAATTATGCAAATAGAAAAACAGTTTGTTTTTGGAATTCTGTCAAATTAGCCAGAGGATCTTTTATTCTTTGTTTTCTTGAGATCACAGTTTGATGGTTTCTTTTATTCCATTCGCTGACTGAAGAGAGAAAATTCCACTGGGTATCCCAAGAGTGTGAGTGGCATTTAAAAAATTTGGAGTAGAACACTATATGTACAAAGCAGTTGTATATTAGGTGAAGTGGCTGGCTTTCTGAAGAATAATGCGTGGTACTTAGTGGACAGCTGGTGCACTAATTAGTGTTGGAAATGAAAATCAGTTGTCTGTTTCCGGTGTTCGTATCCTTCATTAGACCTGACTGCCACACCCCTACCCTACTATCTAACCATCTTGATTTTTTTCCTTACATTTAAACTAAGATCTCACTCCTACTGGTGATATAGGATATGAAGTAGTGGTTAGGTTTGGTATGTGCACTGTTTGTGAATCTAAAATCACTGATCTGTGTTGCATCAGGGGGTTTACTCTGATTTACTTACTGATTTGCTTATCTAGATTATGAGATGTTATAATCCCTTAAAAGAACTCTACTTAGTCTTATATAATTTATTATCTACATTTAAAAATGGGCTGTTTATGGTCTCTAAATAAATGTGAAGACTCAGTTGGGATCAGAACTCAAATTTTATATTTCCAAACAGCCAATTTATAGTATTATTATGCCTCCTCATTGCAGTCCATTGATAATTTGCAGTACTATTAGTATAAGGTATTCTCTCACTTTTGTGACTGAATTTAAAGCAGATACCAGATTCATCAGAAGCCAGAAGGGGAGTTAATCTTGATCTTGTTTGTTTTCTATTAGATAATAAATGCTTTTTTAATCCTGAAATACCAGTCCTATACAGGCAGGATTTGGTTATGTAACAGTGCCACCTGTTGAGACTAATTTTAAGTACAGTTTTTACATGGATTCGATCTGTTTTCGATGTCTAAGGAGACATTTCTCTGTGCAGCTCTTTATAATACCTTTTGTAATATTTATGGTTCTGAATTTTAATTGCTGTGAAGTGCAAGTACGGTATTCCTCAGAATTATTGAGACATGTTTGATCTGTGAAAAAAAGCAAAGAACAATATACACATGAATGATCTAATCCTGCAGTTGGTACTAGCTAATGTTGGCACATTCTGTTATTTTCAAAAGGTAATCAGTGTTGTACTTATAACTGTCTTATTTTTAGTGGTGAGAGACCTCTTTGGACTATTTCATTGGACAAGTTAAAGAAGACGATTGACACATCTTTTCCAGGATGGTCCAGGGTTAACTAGACAATCTTTCAGATAAACTGTAGGACGCATGAATTGTTCTCCATGTTGCATTATTTGCATTTTTATGTGTAGTTTAATACATCCTTACCCCGATCTTACTCGGAAATCCATTTGAAGTTTTAGAGGGACGAGGCTTGTGTCTTTTAGAGGAAATCCTGAGTGGGTATCTCAAACTGGAGTTAAGGATTGGTTTCTGTTAGAACTCTCTCTCGATCATTGATCCTAGATGATCATTGTTTTATGGGTCATTAGAAAAGCATGATACTGCAATGATTCCTTCTTCACATGTTCATAGTGGACTCTGCCAATGTAACAACAAACTGCATCTCACTCTCGTGAAGGAAATATTTAGCCACACAAGAGAGAGCACACTTCTGATCCTTGGTGGAAATAGTGAAGTAAACAGAAAGTATTTTTAATCCCTTCCAGATGAGACCTGCAGTCTTTACACTGGTAATATTATTTCTAGAGGTGTTTTGATTTTATTTTCGGTTATTATACAACAGTTGCTGCATGAACCTCTGTAAAGGACTACAGTGTTATATTTAAAATATAAAATGATGAGAATTGGTTGAATCTGGCACAGAAGACAAAGTCCCAAACGCCAGATTGATTGGTCTTTTCATGTTGTCCCTGACATAGATCTCACACAGCAGACCTGATGAGATAAAGAGTTACTGGCTGTACAGAGCAGGTGCATCTCTTTATACCAATGTATTCCCTCTTGGCTAGCATTTCAGTTTTACAGTACTTAGTCCTTTATTTCTAGAGCAAAATTTTAAGCCAGTAGTGAGCTGGATTGTATGGCTCAAGGAAGAAGGGACAGGTAAACTTTGGCTTGGGGGTTTATGTTACTGTTTAAGTGCTACCTGTACATTGCTACCATCTTGTTCTCCCATAAGTACAGAATTCTAATTTCTCCCCTAGTTTTTCAGCACCTTCTTTTGTAATCTGGGATGCTGTCTGGGACGTACATGGCCACACACAAATCTGTAAAGTTAAATGAGAACTTAAGCCAAGCCTTTGTGTGGATCTGCTCACAGGAGGCTAGGCCTTTTCTTGGAAAGACTAGTGTTCTGTAAAGAAAGTCTGATATAAGCCCACAGCACAGAAAGCACTGTGAGATACCTTTAGCATCTGACCTCCTGCTTTGCTGTACCTTTGTAGAAAATATGAAGGAAAAAAATGGCAAAAGTATTATTTTTCCATCCCTCGTCCAGTTTGTCACATTCCCAACCGTACACCTAGTGCTTAGGATTATGTGTGTACATAACAACAATATATTCTATGTGATAATTTCCTGTTTTATGTTAAAAAGACAGTGGTTCTACAGAGTGTGTTTTGCTGTGTTTGGTCCACAATCATTTTTCCAAGTTACCGTGCAAAATTGTCACAGTTTGAACTTAATCAAAGGACACATTGCTTTATGGCCTTTTGTTGTTTTTCTGCGCTGATCCCACTTGGCTCTTTTTGGGCAAAGGGCAACCTAAAGGGTTGCCGTGGTGATTTGCACTTGACAGAGGATGGGGAAATTGGAAAACAGAGTGCTACACGGGTGCTGTCCTTTTGATTCAAGTTCCTCTGCCTCTTCTCTCCATTCTCATGCCATACAAGTCACTCAGCTGATGCCAGTTTTGAAATTCTCCTTTTCCTCCACTGTTTGCTGCAGGGACAGGTGGCTGTTCCACTCCTCTGTAAAAGCTCATCCTTCATTAAGGTAACTGTGTGCTGTGCTGGTGTGGTGTTAGTCCCCTGTTGTCTGCAGATCTGTGTTTCCCTGGGTATCGAAGTTTTGCCGTGTTTCCCCAGTTGTGCCCGTGTTGTCTATCTTGTGTCCTCTGTTTGACTATAAGTTTCATGGGTCCCGATGAACTATGTTGCTGTTTGTTAAGTCAGATAGTAATCCCTCCCAGCGCCACGCTAGCCTTTGCCTTACAATTAACAAGATTTAAAAAAAAACTTTCTAGTAGGCTAAGAGGAAGTAATAATAATAAACTTTATTTTATATAGCGCCTTTAAAGGTGGCTTCTCAAAGCCCTTAGTGTAAAAGATCCACAGGCTTGGAGCTCTTAATCTTAGGTACAGTATTTTAGTAATAAAAAAAGTAATAAAAGTAATAAAAAAATATGCCACCACTGATTCAGGCATTTACTCTGGCTAATCATAGTTTTTGTGATTAGCTCAATTGTCATTCATTTTGTGTTCTGAAGTGAAGAATTACCAGGTTATTTGCCTCATCTGTTTTTTGATTAAAAACAAAAAAACGGATCCCTCGTCTTTATTTTTTCAATCATTCTCCTCAGACGTACTGGTCTCTAAAGCAGCACTGCATTTCACCACTTACTGTACCTCTGTAAGCCTGCTGTCTCCAGCTCTGAAGACTGTGCCTTAGAGTCCAGAATTACTGTGAAGAAACAGAAAGAGATTTCAGCAAATGTTGGTGTGCACTAAATCTAGGTCAGCCTTCAGGGATGTTTGTCAATGGAAGATGCCTGGCATGTCTCCTGAAAGAATCTCCACAGGCATCCATATTTTCCCAAATCCTACAAAATATTCCTCAACTCTTATGTGCTTGACACTTTTTGAATTAACCAGCACAGAACCTATCTGGCATCGATGTTGCCACTGTCAAATAAAAATCTACAGATAAAATACAATAAGAGCTTACAATTTGTAAAACGCAAGCAGATTGAAATGTCTTGTTTTGTATTCTCACAGAGATACAGCTGTGACGAGGTTTTTGTAGATTTATTAAACTGCATATTTGCATCCAGATAAATGAATAAAGTAAACACTTTTTATGCTGATTGTGTTTTTAAGAGAGACTACTGATGTCAGTGCAGGAAATTATTTTTACTCTTTTGCTTTTGTTTCAGCAGTGTACAGAATGAACTGTAGATGGTCCTTTAGTACACATAGTGAAATATCTGCATTGCTCTGGTTTGGAATGAGCATGTGTAGGTTGCTTGCTGTTAGACTGCTAGACTAAGCTTGAAGAAAGAAATGCTACTTCTGAACTTCAAAATGTGTCAGGAAGGTCTTCAGCAACTGGGCCTATATATCTGTTTAAAGTAGCTTTTCAAGGGTTAAAATGAGGCACCCCCACCTGAGATTAAACCCACAGCCTTCGAGTTTCGGTACAGAGCCCTTCAAAAAACAGATAGCTTCTATGATAGGAACTCGTCTTCCTTAAGCTTTTTAGTTATTATCTGGAAAAGAGTGTGAGGTAGACAAAGCTGTGTGTTAAACAAATCAAGATCTTTTTAGATTGCTGTAGTTCTAGACTTAGTCCCTATACCCCATTGTGTGCTCTTCCCTATGAAACCTAGTGCTTTGCAGAACCTGATGGATTTCTGTGCGTTTGTAGTTAGGTCTGCTCTGGAGTGAATGATGG
This sequence comes from Atractosteus spatula, assembly GCF_055471065.1. NCBI lineage: Eukaryota > Metazoa > Chordata > Actinopteri > Semionotiformes > Lepisosteidae > Atractosteus > Atractosteus spatula. Next base: position 3,074,601 of record NC_142732.1, on the reverse strand, counting down.
ATTTCTGGAAATATTACTGAGCTGGCTGCTATCTTAGCTTCTTAATCACGCCATGGATCGTTCTCCAAGGTAAGTATTAATCAGAATAGACAGCATCTCTCCCCCTTGCTTAACTGGATCCTGTTCCATCTTGCTATGATTTGCTTGGAGTTTTAGCTACTCGGATCTGTGGTGGCTGAGGTTTGGAAGGGTGTGGTATTGCTTAGTGCCTCTAATGTAGCCTTCTTATTCTAGCTTAGTGGCCCTTTGGGTTGGACTAGGTACCATAAATACTGGGCTTGGGGGACAGAGGAGGTATTATGTTGTTTTACCTTTATTTTGTTCTGTTTTGAAAATAAAAACCAAGGAAGAGGTAGCTGTGAACTTTGAGGTTAAGGTTTCTGTTGGTGTCTGTTGTAAGGATTTTTTTTTCTCTTTTTTGTCACATAAATATTTATCCCCCAGCTGGACCTATTCTGTTGTTTTTTTTACAAATCTATTTTGATTTAAACAGGACAAAAGGGTGCCAAAATCTTTAGCCTTTTACTCAGCCTGTTCCTTGCAATCATAATGTGCATTTCAGACGCTACTTTTAAATAAGGAGATGTGGTTTCAAAATCCATCTGAAGAAAACTGTGAAACCCTAGAAAGCCCTATTCTGGCAATTGTGTTTTAAAGCAAGAAGAAGAAAAGTTTGAAGCCAAGTGAAAGATGAGGCCTTGTCATTGGTATTCTGTGTGAACTATCTCAAGCCTAAGGCTTCAGATAATGAAGCTGGCTGAGCTCGTTCTGGACCTATTTATCACATAAAGTGGATTAGTGACAGATCTTTAAATGAAACCTCCCTCTCTGAACAAGCACTGTCAGTTAGAGTGAGGATTTATCGGGCTGTTGGTGAGGGTTGGACTGGGCAAGGACAGCTCCCTCCCCACACACATACAGAAGTGGAGGTTATCTCAAGCACCGTTGCAATTAATCTTCAAGGGAAGTGCAGGGCCAAGTTAGCCTAGATTTCTCAGTTTGAGGAGGTCTTCTCATGCCTCTTTGTCACTCTCCGCTCCTGTATTGAAAACCGGTATCAATCTGCTGTGCTTTCACACTCCAAAGAGCCGTCTGTTTTCCATGGCCTTGGTGCTCTTCAGCGTATTTCCTGGACCTTGACTTTCCAACTTACAGATTTTGCATTCTGTTTCCGGTTTCTTACAGGCAACCTCTTCTTCATAGCATCCAATTAATTTTTCAGACAGGGGGTGAATTGTAACCGGACCCTATAGTACAATGGATGTTACCCTGTTCCAGCAAAGTCTAGACAGATTTCTCTGACATTCTAAAGCCAGTGTGTGCCCATCAGTGGAAATACAGTATTAATTTGTCTGTTATGAACCCGTTCATACAGATCTGAAAACTTTATGAACAAAATTAATAAATGGTTGGGTTGTTCTTGTATCTTTTCACTGGGAGCTTCTTTTGAAAATGTTATTTAAAGAAATCATGGGATCTTTAATGAACAAGACGTCAGCACCTCAGTTTAATGTTTCATCTGAACAATGGCACTTCCTACAGCACAGTATCTCAGTACTGTTTGGTAGTCTGGGCCAGAGGTAAGACTGCCACCTATTGGATCACCAACACCATTTAAGGCACTGACATGATTTCCTATCCAAGTACTGACCAGGCTCAGCCTTGCTTAGCTTCTGACATCTGATGACATCAGGCTACCAGGTGGTCACATTGCTGACTAACTTTATTCTTATTCGCTCACTTAAACATCATCTCTGGAGATTACATCTTAATTTCTTAAATTACAGTTTGAAATATTCAAAATTTTTCTTTTTAAGTTTCCATTAAACGGTTTCAGCAAAAAAGCAGACAAATCGGGAATGATACTATCACTGCCTGTGCAATAATGCAAGCTGATCAGAAGATTGGTAAACATTGCTTATTGGAGAGAACAAAGTTCTGTATCACCACTTCATATAGTATGAATGTCGTGTAAATGATTAATTGCTAACAGGCTGGATTCTGACATCATGCCCTGACTTTTATTTGTGTATTTTTTTGAGGGTGCTTGACTCAGGTGTTTAAACAGCAAAGTGCAGAGTTTCTTTTTGGCCTGGATCTAATGAGCTGAAGCAGAACAATCTCACCAGCCTGGTGCACTGCATTAATCGCACGTTGTCTCTCCTCTCTGTTGCTCTAGCAGGAAGGAAAGTAGCAGTGATGGGAGCAGGGAAGCAGAGCTGTCCGATGTGAGGGAAGATGAGCCGTCTTCCTGAGCGAGCTGCTGTTTTCTCTGACTGATTCGGGCTGCTCATCCAATCCTGTTCCCCCTACCCCAGTCCTCATCAAGTATGTCCTTCCTTCTTAACACCAGCTATAATTTGCCCCCTCCTCTGTGGAAAAACAAACCACCTCCAGTGTCTGGAGAGAACACAGAAATGCTGTCATGTGAAAGGTTTACCGGTGCTTTGGGACTGCTAGTATTACTGCCTGCCTGTGGTATCTAACAACACCTGACTGTATTCATCTGCAGTTGTGTCTCTGTTTAGCCTTATCCAAATATGCGCTTGTACATTTGGCAGTTCTTCATTGCTCAGAAGGCATTTATTAGTTCAAGGATATCTTGGCAGCTTTATTTATAAAATCCTAGCCCCAGCTTTGGCTGAGAATTCATGGAGACTTACTGTAACTCCCAAATAGACCTGCAATTCAAAGCAAAGGCTTGCATCTATATTAACTGGTTTGAAAGATCTGTACTCGCAGTCATGTGGATGCTTGTTTGTTGTCCATCCTGGGGTATGTTTGCTCCTTCATTCCTTGAGAGGGAAAGGTCAAAAACGTGCATTGCGTCTCTCCCCTCAAACAGAAAGCATAACCTTCTCCTAAGCTCTCTTTTCTCTGGAAAGCCATCCCTGGTGATCTTGTAACTCTGAAGAATGTACACAAGTATCACCCTGTGGGTTTTATTTCCACTTTGCCCTTACCGTACTTGTACAGTAACTAGGAGTTCTCCTTTTTAAATACTGAGCAGCATGATTAGGAGAAGGTGTCTTCCTAGTGCCAGTTTAGCTCTGCCGTTGTTCTGCACTCTTATTGTATTTTGATGCAGTTGACTTGGAACCTTCCATCTATTCTCACTCTAGTTGCAATGATCTGGAACTTGTTCACCCAAATGCTGTGCCAAACCAAAGGCTTCTATTTGACTGCCAGATCTCAGAGGCCAATGCTGCAAAGTGGTTAGCCATACATATCACAGTCCCATAGTGTAATAGGTGTTAGCAAAAAAAAATAATGTTCATGGAAACCATTGCAGGAATGCTCAGACTGTATGTACAGCATGTAGTCACTTAGTGATTTTTAATATGTATTTAATTCACGGTTGCTCACTAGTCATCAGAGTTATACTGAAATCAGTCTCTGAATTATTACCAAGAATGAGTAAGGAAATTTCGTGCAGTATATGGTGGTTAGTACTACAACCCCACAGCTCTTGGGTCCTGGGTTCTGTTCTGGCTTATAGTACTTTGCGCATGGAGTTTGCACATACTTCCTCTGTCTGCATAGCTTTTCTTCCAGTGAACAGTTTTACTCTTACCTCCAGAGACTAGCTGGCAGGGTTAGTTACAGTAGTATCTCTAAATGATTCCTGTGTCTGTGTCCTGCCATGGACTGGCATCCTGACCAGGGCATAGTCCTGCATTGTGCCCTGTGCTTGCAGGGCTGCTCCGGGTTCCTGACACCTTCAAGATGAGTTACATCTTTAGTGTTTTTGCAGCTTTTTTTCTTTACTTAAATACTGAGAGGTTATTGCTGTGGAGCTTTACACAGCTCTGAAAATCTAAAAATCTGAAAAGTGTTCTGTAAATGAACCCTAGTTAAATTGGGGGGAGGCAATACAGCCTTTGGCTTGGACTGTTAGAAAGATGGGATAGAACTGCAAAGCTGATGCCACTGGCACCCATATTAGTCATCGTAATCAGCAGCACTCATTTCCTTTAAAGAAAAGGCTTTTTTTCCTTAGTGAGTGACAGCACAAAGAAAGGGTTTTCTTTCATTTTGGCTGCCGTAATCCTGCAATCAGGACCTAATCAAAATGAACAGCTTTCAAAACTTTACAGCCTTTTCTTGGAACCATGGTTTTGTTTGCTGGCAGATTCGATTCAAATCACAGGGAGATTATTTGTCATTACCACTAATTGCCAGTGATTGCATATTGTGTTCAAATGAAAGCTTGTTAATAGCAGAAGTGTGTGATGATTTCAAGTAGAATATCATTATCTTTCAATCACAAATGTAAAAGCATTGCTTAAATACAATAATTAAACACACTGAGTGAGGGAAATAGTTTTGAGATCCGAACATGTCCCTAGCTTATGACCAGTGTCCTAGATTTAAAGTGTTTTTGAAATACCTTCAATTTGTTTTAATTACCTGCATTTCCCTCCCTTGACTTCCTTTTCCCTGGGATAATTTTTGTTTTGTACAAAATTATTTAATTAGGCTAATAAAAATTGCACAAGCACTCCTGGAAAATTACTTGATGCACTTAAGTGGGTTTAGTACAAGCTTAAGACTCTTTTGTTTGACAGCAGCAAATTGAAATACACAGCTGTTTTTGTCCACAGGAATTGAAATGAAACTTGTAGCTTATTCCCTTATCATTTTATCATTAATGGGGTCTGGGTTCATTTGAAACCACATGTATGGTTTGACATTTTGTTGCTTTAAACAAAATGAGATTTGATGAGATGGATCTTGTATTGCTATAAAAGAAAGCAGTGTTGGTCTTCTGATATCAGTATTTTTGGTTGTAGTAAAGCTAGGGCATGATCTCAAACCCTGAGATGCAAATCTCCACCCCAGTGGTTCTTAGAAGTGGCACAAGTCACAAAGTGGCACGTTGTTGATTACTCAATCATTGATAAGACTGCAGCAAAAATGCACATCAACAGCCATTTGAAGGGGCCGTTGGAAATTCTCCAGCCATTGTTTAACTGTGATCACATCTTCAGGTTTGCAAAGGTTACACAGATTTTCTTGTTTTTTGTGTACTATTGTTACCTCTAGTGAGCTATGCACTCGGCCATGCTGTGCATTGCACTGAGCTTGTGTTTAATTTTAGCAGTGGTTAGCTGAGAGTCAGTGGCCTCATGTCCTAACACTTCCTGAAAAGTGTGTGTGCACTTCCTGCAGTTTCCTGTGACCATGATAGCTGGTAGTTATGGTAAGACTAGATAAGCACATGGTGTTGACAAAATTCAACAAACGTCTACAAGAAATGTTTAAATCGGGATAATCTTTTATTTTTGGATACAAAAATGTTTAATTGACATGAGGCAGCATTAAGGACTTTTATGTATGTTTTAATGCATCATACACATTGTACATTTTTTCATTACTGTATTTCATTTTCTGGCTCTCATAATTATTGTTTCACCACAGTTTCAACACACACAGCCTGATCATTTAGAAGCGCTGTTGCTTCTCATTTTCAGTGCAAGCAAGCAATTTAGAATGTGACAATTAGAGTGATATATTAATCCATGGAAAAGGAACAGCACATTTTAATATATGTAAATGAAAACCAATAAATAACAGGAATAAAAACCTTGAAATGAATGTTTTGAATTTTATTAGTATCTGCTGTAGTGTGAAATTGTCATGTATTTACATGTAGTAACCCTGTGTATCTATTTAGTACAGGTTTAATATTCTACTCTTTCTTTGTATTTTGGCAATTACAAGACTTACAGTATACGGTTTCCTATTCAAATCAGGGCATGATTGTTAGTAATTTAGGTGGCTGATTCTTTTATGCAGTGCAGACTACAACATTATTAACTTTTTAACTATACATTTTATATTTTATAAAGTACTGTACCTTTCTCAAGGGTGAGCCTGGGATTTGAACCCATGACCCTTTCCTGTGGAGTCTTAACCATTCTCCACAATGTCCTCATTCTAGTGATGCATTGATTGGCAACCACAAAAATGATCAAGTCAAATCCTGCATGATGTCTCTTGGACTTTGGATATTGCTTTGTTGGGGTTGATGGTTCTAAGCTCGTAATCTGAGGAAGCTGAACTCAGGGGAGGTGCTTTCTGTAGAGCTGTTGGGGGACAAGTAATAGATGTTTCATGGTCATTTTGTCTTGATATTTCCAGTGAAATGGACATGGGACCTTGGTTCTGTCTCTGACAGAATTAATGGTAAAATAGTTTTCCTTATCTGACTTCATCCTTCATTGACTCAAGTACGAAAATGACAAAATCAGTCTGAAAACTGTGATTTTTGTGTTAAATGCAAAAGGGAACTTCATACTTTTGATCACACTGTCAGGCTTTTCTAAATGAAGGGTGTTAAGTTCGCAAAAAGTTAAATGCTTTCTAAAGGACTATTGAATACAAAACAAAACTGTGTTAGGGGTAGGCCAAAGAGGGATTTATTTTACACTAAATGCGGTTGTTTAGTGCTGAAAAGAATTTAGTCGATTGAATTTAGTTTGCTGTAGAGCCTGTGTGATAAAAAAGACCATTGGATCATGAAATTCAACTGTTTTTTCCTTGATGATGATCTTCCTACGGGCAGATGCAGATCAAAGTAGGGGGGATCACAGATTTATGGATCTCACCTTTAACATCCCTACCCGAGTACAAGCCATAATTGGTTGTTTATTCAAGCATGGAATATAGTGTATATAGAAATTATATTAAAAGCTGTTTAATGTGCAATGACCTGTAATACTGAAGAATGTATAAGCTAATAATTTACAGTTAGTTCATCTTTTATTCCCCATTTTACTGTTTTTTTATTGCTTTATTAAGAAAAAATGTCTCCAAGCAGAATGAGAGGAAAGTAAAGTGGTGAGATGCAATTGTGTTGTACAGTACATATGAATTTATAGTGCTTTATCAGGCACTGTGTGTTACACTAATATGCTTCCCCTCCACACTTCCTGGACATTAGCTGGCTATGCAGAGGCCTTTTTTTCCCCAGAGGGGACAAATATATTTAATGTAGGAAACCACAATCTAAATCAGTGGTTCTTAATCTTGTTGCTTGAGTACAGCTCATGGACCAAGACTAAGAACCACCAACCACCACAGTTGGTGTTTGTAACAGCTGCAACTGAGCCCTTAATCACCTGTTGCTGAGTGGTGCCAGTAACTGATTCACATGCTGGTTTAGGCTTTTTTACTAATTCAGGTCTTGGTTATAAAAATACCCCAGTACAGTTGGTTGTTCTCAGTCCTGGTCCTAGGTAACCCCTGTATCTTCTGGTTTCTGCCCCAGCTGAGTGATTAATCACAGACTAATTTATTTTACTTTTTCATTTGGGAACAATGTTTCAGCTGTTAAAAAGCTGAATGAGATCTTTAACTGTTGCCATCCCTGTGCTAATGAGTGTTTCAGGACTGTCCTCATTCAGGTATGGAAGCTGAATAATAATGAACCAGCAGAAGGAACACCACTCTGTCATTCCCACCTATATCTATCATCAGCTGTTCACCTGGTAAGGGCTGTTTGTTCAGAAATAAGGGAGGAAATTCTGACTTGACACTGAGCATACAGTTGCTCAGGTTGCTGGAAATAATGCAATTTATTTATGATATTTTTTTAAAATAAAAAACTAAGTAAACTGATAAGCAGATCAGTTACAGGAACCAATTAGCACTAGGGATTAAGGGCCTAGTAGGAACGGAAACCTGCAGCCACAGCGGTACTCCAAAAGCAAGAATCTCAGATTTAAAGGATTCATGGCCACCATTTTGAAATGAATAGAAATATTGCAATCTGCTTTCATCTCTCCCTCTTCAAATCCCATGTTATTTATTTAATTGTACGTATTCTGGAGGTTGGTCTTGAATAATTTTTTTAACAATACGAATGAGTTTATTTCCAGGTGTCCTTGTTAACATGCCTCGTGACGTGAGGAAGAATGTGGAAGGATTGGAAGGGTTATTATTTTTTAATCTGGAAGGAAAATGATGACAGTAGGCACAAAACCCCCCTTCTCTAGTTTTGAAGAACAAGTTCCAAGGTGCTAGAGGTTGGGATGGTTATGTGTTATGTACAAAAACAAAACAAGCTCATGCTCATAAACAGTAAAGGGGGACACAAGATCTAAAAAAACAAAGAATCTAATAGTATATATTTCATATATACAGTATAGTTCTCATAAGAAACATCATTTGATGTTGTGCACACTTTATGGTAGTTGAGATGGCCATTTTGCTTCAGAATGGTCAGAGCAGATGCAAGACGCATGCTGTAGAATCAGAAGTCTCTTTAGATGATTCTGTTTCTTACCGCTGTGAAAAGCAGCTAACGCTCTGTCCAGCTGTAAGAATGGACTCCAGCATTGCTGGGGATCCTGTGTCCTGTTCTTTCTGGGAGTCACCCTCAGGCTGCTGGACTAAGCTCTGGCCCAATGAGCTTCTTGAGTCTGGATATTACTATCTGCTAACGGGTTTCCTTGATGAAAATGTCTCAGGTGGAATATTTTATCTTCATAGAGCTGGTGTCTTCAGAGACAATTTAGTCTTCTGCTAAAGCCTGTCTCATTTTTGTTACCTTTTCCCTTTACATTCCTTATGTATTTTAATCTAATAACACATTCATTCCTTATGTCACTGATGAAGAAAAGGTAAAAAAGATGTTAAGTGGAATCAGGAATGCTCTGCTTTTTTATTGGCTTTTGCACAAACCTCACTGTAATTCCTCCCCAGACTGTCCTTCTATCCTTATATGGATTTTTTTCCTGCATTCCCAAATTGTGTTTTCTATTGTCTGACTGTCATGTGGGTTTACAGTGGGATTATTGCGCTTTATTTTTTAACCAAAACTAAAAATGTACTGTTTTTTTACGAAGTAATCAGAGGGCTAATGAAAACACGAAAACATTTAAGTGGATAGGAAAGTCAACATTGTAATTTAGCATTGCTGCTATGTATCATACAATATGTAACTGTTCTACGTGTGTGTGTGGTTGAGGTGTCTGTTGCTGTATGTTTAAATGGCTGTACCGTAAATGCATCACTATGAATGTACTGTAGGTTGTCTTTGTTTATACGAAGCATGGCGCATCTGTACTGGACTGAAATGCAACTCTTATGATGTAAATATGTACCAATATAAAGAGGCTATTTTTTGCATGCTTTTGTACACTAGATATACGGAGAAGACAATAAAGAGGTGTTCATAACCTACTGGTGCTATCAGGCGTGTTTCTTGCTTCTCTTTTCGATTTTAAATTGCAGATTTTCTGTTCCTGTACCATCCTGGAGAGTAGGAGTTCCCAAAGCAACAAGGGCAAAGTGGTATGGCTGATGTTAGAATACTAATAATGGTAAATGAGTATTGCCATGATTTGTTTTTTACAAACAGCATTTACAGGATAAAATATGCATACTGTAAGTAGCTGCTGTTCAGAATCTCTTGCCATAGCACCTAGTTTTTGCATGGAGCACAAGGAGGTTAAGTGACCTTTTATACAGTGTCACTGTCAACTCTGGAGCTTTAACCAGGGCTTTCTTCATCTTTCTCACTGGAACAGGTACAAAGTGCAGCTGAAGTGCACTTTACCTCTTATCTGTCCATTTGAAATACAGATTTCCAGTCTATAAAATACTTAAAACATCTGCATTTTATTTTACTTCAGCTGAGGGCATCTTCCTAGAAAACACTTTCTGCACCTGTCCCGAGCAATTGTTTAAGTCGTGATGTGACTCAAACGGGTAATATCATGAGACAGCAGCCACAGTTTGCAATATAGCCTACTCCTCTCAAAGCACTCTTACTCTCAGTGTGCTGCAGGAGATGTCTTACCATCTAACCAAAGTGTTCTTCAGTAGAGTAACAAGATGGTTGCCTCATAGTGAAATGGTTAAAGTTTATCCTTCACTTACACACTTTCTGATTTTCAAATACAAACAAACGTCCATGGACTAAAAGACCTTTTCTCAATAAACACCACTCGCATACAGGTCTACACAAGTTTAACACTGCTTAATCTTCCCAGGTGAAGCTTCCTTTTCTCTGTTGTGAGCAATGTCTTTCTCCCTCCCGTCTGTCCCTTCTTGTACTTGAATATGAATATCCAGCAATGTTGTTCTCTGAGGCTTGATTACACTATCACCTTTCCTTCCTGAAACACACACGAAAGGTTTGTTAACATTGACTTATCAGTAGCATTTATTAACCAACAATGATGTTTCTTAAGAAATTGTGGTTTCAAACTGCAGTTTTAAAAGCAAAAGGGTAGAAGATAGATCTCAATCCTGTCCTGGAAACATTCTTCCAGTACACTTGTACCGCACACACATCCAGAATCTTAAAACAGTCGAACCATTCAAAGAAATCCTATTATGATGTCAGCTGCATAACAGAGCATAATTGGTGTAAAATCCAGAACCGGGCCTGGGAACCCACGACAGTACACACTGTAGAAACCTCCTTAATAGAACTCGGAACCAGGTACATTCATTATGAGACAAGAGATGCTTAGATTTTGAGGTTACGCAGACAATTAGTCATTTACAAATTCAGCTTTGTGTTTTTAGAGAACTACCACTAGTTTCTCAGAATACTTTTCGTATTAACATCGCACTTTTTTGTCACAGTGGGGGGGTCTGTACCCAGCAATGAAAATTGCATACATTTTAGCCCAAGTTTGTTATTTTCTTTTTCTGGTGGTCATTGAGAATTAATTTTGGAAGGAACGAGCAGTAATCATAGGATCTCTAGTTACTAGAACAATCATGTGCGCACAGAAGGATAATTAGGTTAAGCGTACTAATTAGGATTAGTCAACTCAATAGTTCAGCTGAGATGAAGCACAATATAGAAAATATATTAGTTGCATACAGTCCTAGAGGTATTGAAAAATACACTATGATTAATGGTAAATTTTCTAGTAATTCTCATTTGAGTGCATGTGAGATTCTGCAGACATATATTTATACATCAGAACTGAAAGCTATAAAAGGAAAAGTGTTTTTTATTTGGTGATACAGTGCTGTAATGTGTTATGTGGCGATGCCTCACCCAGGAGGCCTCACCGGTTAAGGGACTGGAGGTGTTGTGTTATCATAAACATGTGTGCAGAGAGTACCTTACTCGTCTTCCTTTTGCTTCTTGTCTGGATGCAATGTCTGGCCCTGAAAACAAGAAGCACGTCCTGATAAATACGAGGCTGTTCCCACAAGATAAAAGAGCAGGCATCAGATGGTGTGCAATGCTTCCACTCCGCTGTATTACAGAATTCACCAACCTGTGAAAGAACAGGCTGCAGTCTGCTTTTAGGTGAAAAAAAATCGCATTTGCTGGGCAAACCGCAGCTCCCTTCTCAGCGCATTAAGGCCAAAACACAGTACCCAGCACTTACAGCAAACCACAGCTCACACTCTGTGAGATGTGAAGCTTTCTGAAATCTGATCAACGCAAGGCTTGTGTGTTTCAGAGTTCTGCTTTAAATTTAGCATTTAAAAGATCATTAGTTGTTCAAACAAACAAGTTCAGAAAAGTTACGTGTGGAGGTGGTGGTGATTGACTGATACTGTAGTCCTGTGACTTTTGGGTTTCAGCCCGTTCCAAGCCACGCATTTCACGACCTCGCAACACCAAATTACAGTTTGAGAATCTACTTCTTGCTTATTTCTATCTTCAGAGCTCGTGGGTAGTATAGCTTTAGGTTAAAAATTGCCCTTAGATTTCTGAAAAGAGACATAAGTTCTGTCAGCACGAAACCACGTTGCCATAGCAACCACTGCTCAGCGAACTCTGAAACGTCTCGGTGGTATTGCCTCAGCCGCGGCCTAGAGGCTTGCACTGGGAGAAAAAAACAGGCTTTAGTGTATATATAGCGTAAATAAAACCTGCACATACATGTATAAAAAGTGCAGAAATGCATTTATGTTGAAAGACAGATGTTCACATACATTGTAAACATCAGCAAACATGACTGTTTCTATGTATATCCTTGAGGTTGATAAACCTAGGAAAATTATACATTCAATAAACCGATGTTGTTTTTTTCTTACTAGGTTGTAAAGGTTATTGGTTCATCTCCGATTAGGAATAGGTCTTATCTTAAATGACAATAAAATAAATGATTACTGTACCTCTATCTGGAAAATGATGCCTATAGCCTGTTGCACAGTGTAGCAGTTGCTAAGGGTGGAGGTAGATGTGAAGGCTTAGAAACAGCAGCCCCATGAGGGCTTTGAAAAATATGAAATAGTTCCCTTTTGGTTTCAGAAACTAAACAAGCAGAACAAAGGAAAAAAGCCCAAAATGCTAAAACAAAGATCCCCTTTTGGTAATAAAATGTCTGGCAGTAAAAGAAAAGAACATTTCTATGTCTTTCAGTTCTCTAATATTGAAAGACCTTACATGTTTCTCTATGCCGTTCAGTACTGTTCGTTCCCGACTACTGCTTCTGCCTTCTTAAAACGCACAAGTTTTTATTTCAGCTTTAACCTGTTTTCTCTTTTAGTGGAAGGCTTATATGAAGACGCCAGAACCATGTACTCCGTAGAAAACACTACTAGCGCTCCTGCAATGTAAATAATTTGAATGTGTGCAGCAGAAGTCATATCAAATAGAAGCCTACATTGGTTTGGTCACATTCTCTGCACCAAAGTTTATTACTATCTCTCTGTCGCCACCTTGTGGAGAAAACAATCTCTGACAAAGAAGAGAAAAATACTATAGCCCTGAGAAATGTCCATCAGATTCTCCAGATAATATTTTCGACACAGGTCTTTCTTAAACATGAACATGACACCAGCTACCATTGTGCAGTACCTAAAGGACTTCCCTTCTGGCACAGCTAGTTTTTGTTCTAAAAGCTACTTACCTCTCCATGATCTGCACTGTATTTGAACTTCATGTTTTTGAAGAAATCCCTCTTTGGTAAAATGTAGAGAAGCATCAGGTCACATACTACAGTAGCCTGTAAGAAAACAGAATTGTTAAATTGTGTATTGCACAGAATTGTACAGCATTAGTACAACATTAAACTCTGCTTTCAGAGTGTTTTTACAGTAGTGAAAGAAAGGGTTACTGTAAGGATAAGGGATAACTCTATTTATTTCTGAAATGTACCAAACAGGTAACTCACCACACCAAAAATGCCCACACCAGAGCCTATTGTTGTTAGTGTTGGAATGATATCAAATTTCCTGGCCTGAGGAAGAAAAAAAACAACTGGATCAGCCTCTAATTTGACCAAAAGTTCTCATACTCATAGTTTAAGAGTTTACACTGGCTATAAGGTTTTTTTTTTCTCTGCTTTCCACAGATTTTTCCCTCCTTTGTAACCCTTGTGCTTTATTCTCAAAGCTTTCTTTCCTTTTTTCTGCAAATAAACAAAGCTGTTTTGAAAGCAGCTCGCAGGCACGGCTCCAGGTACAGTACCAGTGTTCTTGAAAGAACAAGTGAGCTTACCAAGCTTCGTACAATAATGTCAAACCGGATCCCAAACACCTTGGTAATTGTTCTTTTTTCAATCTTGTCTTCCATGTAATATTTAGCATATCTAAAGACACAAAAAAAGAACAAATAACTCAGAGGTCCATAAAGGTACAATAAAAACAAAGCAGGTGATTGCATTGGAAACTGTTCATTAAAAAACAGATTCTTCTGTGGTTTACTGTTGCAGACGGTTCTGTTTAAAGATGACAGCTAGATCAGAAAACAAACACCTCCCTATGTTTCCCCTTTGCCTCAGAACAGCAAGTACACAGATCAGTTATATTCCAAGAGGAATGGTCTTCAGGTTTGTGTTTCTGCCTTTACAGAAAAGAGGTAATCTTTTGTTATGAGATGAGATACAGTATTGCATAAACAAAGAGTATGAGTGATGAAAAGCAAGGAAATCCACATCGCTTTGTGCCATGTTTCATACAATGTCAAAAAACAGTAATTATGACAGGCAAAAAGGCTGATGATTGATGGAAAATATTACATGGGAGGTTTATATACCTATTTAAGTTGTCATTTCTCTTACAGACTAGATATTACTTGTATAGTTTATTTTTTAACAATATTGTGAAATATTATGACTGAATATTTCCAGATACAGATTACTATTGACAGTAATTCCTTTGGAACCCCATAAAATCACACAAAAGAAGAATCGGGTTGTCTGTGAACAGCTGCAGGCAACGTGAATGTTCAAAGATTGCAAAAGAAAAGATATATCTTCCCTTACAAGTGTCCTTGGCCACACTGGCACATTTCTATTTATTGACTGGGAAGTCTGTTCTGTACTCATGACATAGACTGGGTTAGAATCCAGGGATCTCCTTTTCAGATGCGCCAAGGTATGCAAGTTTCAATTACATTGCTTTTAGGTCCCTGTGCCTTGGTTTCCATACCTGAAATTATATCCTTTGGACACCTTTCCATTTCCATAGAGCCCGTAGAAATGGTACAGTGGCCTGCAGTAATGCTCAGCCCAGTCAAGATTACAGGTCCACTCAATGAGAATTCCAATTGCCCCACCCTGCACAGAAAGAAAGAGTTGGAAGCTCATTTTAATTTATTGCTTGATTTAACCCGCATATCTGGTTTGTGCATTCTTAATATAAAAGGAAAAGGGATAACATTCCACCTGTTTCTGCCCTGGCTGCAATTTCATCTAAAATATAGTTTCTCTTTCTCTAAATATGCCTAAATTCCAAGTAGAGGATCTGAATAACCCAGGGGAAGATCACCAGATAAGACATGAGATGTTGCGTGTAATTATTAAATATTTGGCTAGCAATTGTATCCAAAGCGCCTTACATTTGTACACATTTACACAACTGCGTATTTCACTGAAGCAAGTGTACAACAGCAATGCCCCACCCAGAATCTAAACCCACATAAGCCCTAAATATGAGCAGAGTACAGACAGTATTAGTGCTTTTGTAAAACACACAATAACTTGAGCAACATCTCCTACCTATGCAATAATATGCAGTATATATTAGGCTTGAAACTTCCACTTATGCATCTTGTTTACTGGGGAATGGAACTGACACACCTGGCACCTGAGAGTGTCTGTAAGAGAGGGATTTGGTGTAGACGAATATAAGATACTGTAGATCCAAACTCTGTAATTAGTCATTCCAAACTTATTTCTATATGATTAGGTTGTTAAACTTAAAATTGCACTGTGCTGTGGTATAGTACTTCAGGAGGAGAAAAAAGAAATACAAATTTGTTCAATCTCATTCTGCTCCCAGAAGATTTCTTTCAGAATAGCATTGGAAATACACCATGGTTTTCTTTTTTTCTCCTTTTTCTTATAACCATTACATGTCTCATAGTTTCTTTTTCGTACTGTACACCCTGTAGCCCTAGACACCTTGGCTGTGCCTTGAAAAGAGTGTTTTTTCCATGTGGAGTTTTGCTTTCAAATCTTAAATGCAATTGGCCAATGGTAAACCAAATTTGTGTGGTGAAGAAAATTAAGAAAAAGATAGTCGAGATGCATGGACAGAAAGACAATATTCCTTAGATGGCAGACATACCCCCTGAGCCACCTCTTTAAAAGTAAAGCCTGACATCTCAACAATGTCTCCCAGTCGGAATATGGGGCACACAGGGTCTTTGGTCTTGTGGTAGGTGCAATTCGCAAGGTAGCTGGAGTCAACTTCTTCCACCAAATTGCTTCTGAAAGGCAGAGAGAGAAAGCAATAGGAAACCGTTGTCTCCCACGGAGAAGGCCTTGCTGTTGTGAACAATAAACCCCTAAAGACAATTTGTTTATCCAAACCTTTGCTTGTACATACAGTACAAAGGCATGGAAGGCAGTAAAGGCTGAATTTTCCAAAATCTGTAGATTAACAAAGAAATGCCTTTTTGTCCAACTGTACAGAAGTGCCTACACATAAATATAAATAAAGGTCCAATGCACAAATATACTGATCTTTCTTATTATAAGCACTGCCAGCTTATTAATGTTGGTTACTTTATACAGTAGAATTATAAAAGGATTGTTATTAGTATTCAGTGAAACAACTTTTGAATACTAAAGGAATAATTTTTGCAGTGTATGCCTTTATCTTCAGTAGCATTTTTTTTTATCGTATGGTAGCTAAGTTCCCATTTTAAAGTTTTTCCATAGCCTCAAAAGGACAAAATTCAAGCGTTCACTCCTCTAGAATTTTTTTTCTTAGAATGTATTCTCCCTTGTGAAAGTTTTCTGTGACCTGTACAGAGCTCAGGTCACATTCCAGAGCAAACAGATTATTCCCATATTTGGGGAAAACACAGTAAACAAAAATCACTTGGACAGAAACAGCAGGGAGATAAAATACAGTTCAACCTGCTTGCTTTCCTGTTGTTCTGCAGCTTTAATTCTTGATCTCTAAATTCCAGGGAACTTTCATTGCGATTTTAAGGACCTTTTGTATACAACTCATAAGAGACACTACATGTATGAAAAGTGATTTTTTTTTTCAGAACTGTTTAGAAAAATGTAGTCTTTTTCATTCAAGGCAAATAGCTTGAGAGCCATCCAATTCAGTGGAAGAATACTGGAATATCAAGTGGGAACTGATGCCTTTCTGCAAAGTACCTTACTACTTCAAACACAGGGAAGGTGACAGAGTTTTTGATGAAGAGAGTGAAGTTTTCTGCTGACAGCAACAGGGGTGGACTGAAAAACAATGTATAAATGGTGATTAAAAAATGCCTTTTTAAGAATCAGTGACTCATATTGTTTTAAACAATAATACTTCAATATATGATGGCTTACTCTGGAATATAGTGGTCATTTTCAATTGGACACCATGCAAATATTTCACAGGCATTGGTTGTCTGGTTACACCTTCCAGTCATCTGCCCTGAGGATCATTTGAAAACAGACAGATAAATGTAGCCGTCACACTGTGATCGCCATTACAGAATACTTCTATAAGAATGCATCCAAAAGCTACATAACCCTTAAATGCCAACATTTAAGTCACATGACAACATGCTCCTGGAAGAGTCAATGCAATTTATTTTGGACTTTTTTTTTTCAAAACAGAAATGAGGTGACTTTTCATCTTATAAATGTTAATTAAGAAAGCTATTTAATTTAATGTCATTTTCACGCAGTTAGAATGAGATTGACTTTTTGCAGTTTTATGACACAAGTGTGTGTGGTTGTGGTCAAACCCAGAACAATAGAGAAGGCATTAGCGGCTGATCTAGATTCTGCAAGCTAAAAAGCAGGCTGTGCAGTTGTGGTTGCAGTTTCAGTTTTTGTACTGTAAATCATGCCATTTTCCTTGTGCAGAACAGCAGCAAGCAATATATTGATTTGCATGCAGCATTGAGGATTTGATAGCAATTACATGGAAATTTAAACAGAAATAGTAAATATATACAGATTATATCAATGTGATGCCACAATGTCTCATGAAATAATAATACAGTACATACTGTAGTTGTGTTGAAGTTTGCATGCCGAATTGTAACCTAATGTTATGGTACTTCATTATTATTTCCTTTTGTAATTACACCGCTTGGGTTATTGTTGTACTTTTTAATAGAATTGCTGAAATCAAATGCAGTAGCACCTACTGTATCTAGAGGTCATTGAGCAACTCAATATGTAGATCTTGAAGTTGCAAGTATTACAGTATATGGTCTGTGTAAGTGTAATATGTGTTTTATTTTTGTTGTTATCTTCATCATCTTTCTATCTAGGTGAAATGGGGCAAATTCTAATTTGGCAATAAAGCATTGAATCGATTTGAATCTAACAGGATTCAGATTCATAGGAATACAGAACTTGTGACACCCATCCTGCTGGGTATCCATCTTAACTGTCACATTTTATTGTATCAATGTTGATTTTCTTTAAAGAAATTTAACTTTTTAAAAATTGTCTGTAGTCTGTTTTTTAATTCTCTGAGAATAAATCCCATAACAGTTGTCAAGAGCCCCTGTGTGCGATTGAAGTTGTAGAATCATTTCAGCACAGAGAGCAATTAATCACAAAATTAGCTTCAGCAGCGTTTTGGATCTCCACTGTCGCACTGCAGTGGAGGACTGGAGACCGTTATTAATTTACCGTGTCCCGTACGTTTGTAATCTCCTTTTTGGCAGTCACTGTCAGACTTACACTTGTACATGCCATTAGGCTGAAAGATAAAAAAAAACACTTCACAGTAAAGTCAACAAATATTGATTTTGACACTGGATTTTGCACGCATGTCTGCTAGGATGTGGTTAATTAAAGATGTCTCTTATGGAGCTTTTTTGCGTGGAATTGTCCATATGCATGGAAAATCCTCATCATAATCTGGGAAAAAACAATAGAACTTGGTGTGGAGCTCCTAAGGTGAGATATGCCAAAGAAACAAGTAAAAGAAAAATGGAAACTCTGAGAAGATGTATAAATGTTGCATGGAACATTTCAGGAAGTTAGGAAAGTTAAGAAATACTGTTCACATGATGACCCAGAGGAGTAACGTTTAGTAAAAAGTAAATATATGTTATATATGATTGAATAAATTAGAGTTAACAAGCCCAAATATTTTAGCATAGTTAGTATACACTTTGGATCTGCATATCAGAGAATAACAATTTAAATTATAATATGGTGCATTACCATTTATTTGTATCTCCTGTCTAGCTTGTATTGATACATGTTGGATGAATTGTTCACATACATACTGTACAATTCCAACATGATCATTTTTTTGTAACACTACCTTATTAAATGAATAGTAACCAACATACACTGTATTTAATAATTTTGCGGTCAACAAGAAAATTATACAAAGCACTAAGGATACTACAATGTGCTAACATACCTCTTCACAATAGCCCAGCTTCTGTCCAGCAGTCATGATGAAGTTAGTCATCACCACAAAGGAGGTTGACCCCTGTATAAGAGAGATGGCAAGAAGTGTAAAACAAGGAAGATACTGTATCAATCATGTTCCTTATAGTTATAAATTACCATCATCATCATCATCAACAACAAATTTGATAAAGATAGCTCTTTGAACTTTCATGATTCATAGCTTTTATGGTGTGTTGTAGCTTCCATACAGTATGACCACAATGCTGATACTGTACTGTATATCCCGAGATGCATTCAAAACACAGAAGATGCTTTTGGTCGGTACTCAGTTCAGTTCTTTGATCAAATTCCATTGCAGGCAGAGAAAGGGCGTTTCATCGGGGTAACTCACTTCGATGAGTAGAAAGACAACACATCAATAAGATGTAACCCCCTCGTTAATGAAGGATGGGCCAGGGAGCTGTTGCAAGGATAAAGATGTAGGGTGGGGAGTAAAGGGAGGGAGGGAGACAGACGAGGGCGAGATGAGAGCTTGACCTCCTCCTGAACTTCTGTTTTCCAATTCCATTAGTTGCATTTTCAATGCCTCTCAGTGTATATTCTTGTGGTCTGCAAGAGCTTCTTGTACTGTGCACTGTGCTAAAGAAAATTTTCCTTTTCTTTGACAATATCCCAGAAACCTTTCATCGGTGATGCAGCAGTGGCACAAAGCACTTTTGAGCCTAGATTCCAACTATAACAAAACTGCAACTGCCTAGAAGAGGGTATGGGGTCAATGACCACGATGACATCCTACAGATTAGGAAATAGTTCCTTTTAAGTTGTACATTGTCACTGGAGCAAAGACAAAATTTTGCATGAACAAGTCGACTTCAAAAGTACAAAAACACCAAGAAATGCATAAAACGAATTACCACCCTGCACAGATGCAGAGAAAATAATTAAAGGTCAATTAAGGTTCTTCTTTTGAAAAGTTTGTAGGAAAAAAAGTACCTAAGACTCTTTTCATTACGTCCCCCAATAACATCATTAATGTGCTTTATCAAAGAGTTACTTCATACTAATAGTGTCATAGGCCAATCAAGTCAGCTAGGCAAACAGGCACCACCTAACATTAGCTTAAGCAACAAAGCTTAGCAAAGACAGCATTTCATTTGCAATGCCTGAGCAAACATACTGTACTGTATGCGTGTCTTTGCCACTGCAGGTTGAAGAAACTGTCAGTCTAATATTTAGCCATTCTCTTGTGGATGAGCAGAAGCTGGGAGGACTTCCCATTTACCCTGGCCGACTCACGTGCTGTGGGAAGACGTAGTCCCCCACATCCCAGATCCGCTCGCCACTCTCGTTGGTGTAGGCGATTCCCTTCATCTTCGTGAAGACGGAGCTAAGTGCCGTGTCTGTTGATTGGTAGCCTTTTTCATAGATGAACACCCACCTGCAAACAGGAAACAGAAGCTGTTTTGCCCTGTAAAGCTCATTTTGTATGAACAAACTGGGAAAATTTTTTTTTATTTGAATAAAGTATGGCAGAGCGCGGTCTACAATAAAAGCTTGTAATATATTTGGTACCTCAGTTTCAAACCAGTTATTTAAATACCTGGGTGTCTCTGTGGCTCATTAAGGCTCTTGTGATGTAAGGAAGCACGTGCAGGTTTTAGGTCAACATGTAAGTCAGTGTTTCATTTCATAAGTCCTAGCTTGCCTGGGTATAATGCAGATTTATTATTTATAAAAATAATCTTGTTTGATGTTGGCCACAGTTTTAGAGTACCTTTTTCAACTGGTTTACTGGATCAGAGTGGATCCAGGTAAATGGTCATTTCTTAACAAAACATAAAATGTCTGGGAAACAAGGCCTCCCTCTTGACAAGGTAGTTTACCAGGACCATCAAGGATGTACAGTACCTAAACTTATTTCATTTCTGGGCACATCACCAGAAGCAGTCACCTCTAATGATAAAGACCTACAGCCATGCTGACAGTTACAAATGATGTGTGCACTTCCTCAGATTTACTGTAGGAATGAATTAGAAATGTCCACAACACATAACAGAATGTACCGCAGCTGGTAACAGCAGACAAAGCTGACTGTCCAAATCTAAACCACATCCCAACTCTTTTCTGGCAGGCGCATTTTATAATCTGAGACTCTGCAGTTCCCAAGAAACCTGCAACCGAGTTATCCTTTACCTGTTTCTTTCAAAAAACACTTTTGACGAAGCTCACTAACTACATGGGGAAACTGGAGGCAAATAAATTGTACAAAGCAACATTTTCCACCTTTATTGTGGCACAGAATACTGGATTGTCATAAAGAGCATGGCTTTGGCATCAATGTTTATTAAGCAAGAAAATAAGAAAGGTTACAAATGAGAGGTCGTTCAGCCTGTATGACTCATTTAGTTGCTAAAAGCTAATTGTGTTTAGGCTCTTATCCACACATTTCTTGAAAGATGCCAGGGTATAAGCTTGAAGTGGACGGGATAGCTTTTTTCCAATGGTTTGTGTAAAGAAGTGCTTCCATTTTCTGTTTTAAATGTACTGTGGACATGACATAAATTAGCAAAAGCAATGATCAATTACAGTGATCCCTGTGGCACTCCACTAATTTCATTCTTCCAATTTGAGCATTTGTCCCTTAGACACTTGTCCCATTTACCAGATCTCAATCCAAATACATGCATTAAATTGGATAAGTTCTGCCTGTAATTTAAGAATTAATCATTTATGTGTAACTTTATTAAACACTTCCTACAAATCTAAATATACCATAGTATGTGCTCAACTCATACATACTACATATGCAGTACAGTATATTAAGCAGCTGTTAATAATAATGATAATTCTAAACAAATGATGTATGATATACAAATTAAAACCATCTTGCTTTGATAGTAATGGCTTTCAGTTTTCTGTTTGAGAGCAGCAATGCATGGAGTAAGTAAAAGTTGTGAACCCAAGCACCTCATCTTTGTACCAAAGTTTTTTTAAACAAATGTCTTAGTTTGACCTCCTCTGAATTGTAATATCTTTTCATGTTCTTTTTTTTTGTAGTTTCCCTGTGTAAATATAAACAAAACAAAGTTTGAAAGAACATCTCTCACTTCGGTTTCTTCTCAAGTATCACAGAAAGTCTTTTTTTAAGAATGTACAGCATATTGATACCCACACACCTAGTGCTTTTTGTACAGGGCATTTAAAATAGATCATTTAAACCAACCACAAGTGTTACATACACGAGTATGTGAATTAATGAATCCCCTTCTTGTTAGAAGGGAAGTTAAGGTTCTGCATAAAGCACTGCCTGTACTTAGGATAGTGGTACAGTACTGTAACGGAGACATTTTGTAACTTGGATTGCACCTGAAAAAAGTACTCAGTTACTATTCTGTGCAACCCACAGAACAGAGAATACACGGCACATTATTTTCTCTAAATACGTTAAGTTTGTTTCTAGGAAAAATCCCTAAGCAACTTCTTTAGTTGCTCAAATAAGTTTAACAGTTTAAAAATATGTTGACAAATGAAACTCAGTGGATTGTGAAATTGATAGTATCAGCTTGCATATAACTAAAGTTTATAACCACCAAAATAACCACCAAAATCCTGTACCAAACTAAGTATTTCTGGTTTGCCCACTGAAAAAAAGTTATTTTGTGCTGTTTTTTTAGTTCTTTACATACACGTCTGTAAGATAGGTCAAGATGACTGGAACCAACGTGTTTTATACTTCATTACATTTGGCAAAATCTATATTTAAAAAAAAATTCCAAAGCTGTTTTCATAATAAAACATTTTCCATTACTGGGCTTCCTGTGCTGTGAAATAATGATAAAACAAGCTGTTAAAAGTGTGGTATTTCACCAAAAATACTGAGATACATTCTCATTTCTTTTTTGTCAGCTGCAGTTGTTAACAAAAAACGGGTGAAGACTTGCTGGTGAATCTCTCAGAATTACAATTTATCAGGAAATGATAAAATTATCTAAGATCTATAAGAGGGGGCCAGTGTAGCGATTAAATTGTGCCAGTAAAGGTTTGTGCAGCAGCTTGCATGCAACATACACCATCGTTTATCCTGTACAATGTCAGCACACGTCCACAACAAGCAGCAAATCAGTTTATGAACGTGGAATTAGAACATAAAGCAATTTCAACCTGTCAGCAAGTGGCAGGAAAAGGATACCCTGATCGTTGCAGGTCCTGATTTCTATGATGTTTGAAAAAGGAAAATTACAATAGTCTCTGCCTTTGCATTGTTATGTCCCTTTAGAGGTCTGATCTTCAACACAAAATCAGATTTTCAGGTAACTCTCAGTCCCTGATAATTAACTCAACAGTTCTAAGTTGATATATGGTGCTTTATAATGCCTCAGCACTCTATTCAAATAAAATACTTTTTAAATAAAAATAGATTTTTGTCATGCTAAATTTTAAAAAAAAGTTTTTTGGACAAATATCAGGAGATTTAATCTAAATGAAGGGGACATTTTGCACCCCATTCTAATGCAGAAGCATGTACCTGTAAAATTGGTATTCTTATGTAGAGGATCTGCACTGACAGCAGTCTGCGGCTGTTAACCTGTATAGTAGTTTGATTTGTAGTGGTCACAAGCTTCATCTTCGTGGCTAAAATGGGGACACCCCTGTAACTGCAAGGGCAGGTTTCTTCAGTCAGAAACTCTGAAAGTTATTACCAAGGTTCTGTAGAAAGAAGTTTTGTTGTTTATTATCATAAGACTTCTTAATGGGGTTTAATGGAGTTTATCAATATGTAGCCAACTGAAATACTATTTCACATTCCTATTGATCTGCACTGGGTTATACTGGTCTCATATATGTTTATATAAGGTCTTATATTTGACAAGATACACTTTATTGTCCCACAGGGGAAACATTTTATGGACAAGCATTGTTTCTGTGCATTTAAATACATCACAAAATACTACACATCCCATCTATTGCTCATATATAACTCAGTAGTAAATTCATTGTATTACACATACTTACTTACACATTACTTTTTACAGCATAAACAGTACTGACCCAATTGCATTTACCCTTGTCATTTATTTGTATTACAGCAACTGTTTTAATGGATTAGATTATTTTGACTGTATTATAATATTATGAATATTTAATAGAAATGGTGATTTGTATCTATTTGATCCACATTTATTAACACTGAGAATTTATACTTTGTGATTAAGGGACAATAACTTTGGATATCAAAATCGGCTAATGGCCAATGGCAATTGAGTATAACTATGCTGATACAGGTATGTGTAATTTTAAATAGCAGTCTGTGCCTGCCCTGTGATGGACTGGTGTCCTGTCCAGGGTGGATCCTGCCTTGTGTCTGTTGCTTGCCAGAAAGAGCTCCGGCTCTTCTGTGACCCTGAATTGGATGAAGCAGTTAAAAAATGGATAGATATGTTTTTCTTTAACTAATTTGTGTAGGCCGTTATCTACATGGGCATTTCATTCTACAGAATAATGTTATGAGGTCAAGTAACAGCTTACAGAGAAAAAACAAATGAACTTTTTTATCCAACCAAAAACAAGGAGCAGGTGAAGTTTAAATGCAGAATAAATCTGAACTCAGTCATTGATGCAGTCACTGCATTAGCCTGTGTTTTCATTTACATTCAGTTTATTAAGAACTTTTAAGATACAGTAAATGTAAGCACATTGATGCAACCAAGAAAAATAAATAAAATCATGAACATTATCCAGTAATTATGAGACAGTAAATTATTATTTTAATTATTATTACGTGATAATGTACTGTCAGGTAATTATGTGATAAATACTTATTTTAATGTATAGATAACCTGCATTACATTGTGCACTGACAGCACCTACAGCAGGAGCAATTGATATAGCTCAATCTTTCACTGAAGTGATCTTAAGGATGTCCAACACTGCAGAATTTGTAAAGACTTATCCATAAGTAGTCTTGAGCCATAATGAAACATTGCACTTCTTAGCTCATGTGAACAGAGTCATTATAAGCATAAGGACACTCCCATTTATTCCTAAACAAGAAAGATTCTACCAAAGGAAGCACTATGATGATTTACTGAATGTGGCACTTTCATACACTTGAATGGTTATTTCTACAGATTACATTATAGATATGAAAATGTGTTTTTGGTGGCATCCAAATGCTTCCAGTATCTGAGTTATGGTGACCTGAGCAAAATCTTAGTTCTTTAAACATTATATTTCAGCTGAATGTTGCAAAAGCACAGTCCTGTTTTACTTGACTTAGCATGATAAATTATTAATTACTTTTTTGTTATTGAGGGTTATGTTTTTTTGTGTTTTCTAAGGCTTCCACTGGTACAAATGGCCTTAATTTTAACCTTCACAATCAATGATAAGCTTAATTATTGACTATAAAAGGGCTTTTTTTAAGTGAATGGCTGCAGTGAGAATACTGTCTGTATTTCCATTAGGGCTTGTAATATTTTTTTCAAGTAAATTACAGCAATTACCAAGTTTCTACCAATTGTAAGGTCTCATAATACAGGTACAGAGACCCCTCTACCTGCAGCAAGGCTTTGACTGCGTGAGCAGCAGCAGCCCTCCCTGCCTCTGCTGTCCCACCAGCTGGGAGTTCCATAGAAATACTATCAAGACAGGCCCCTGGGAAGCCAGAAGAGGGAATCCAAGTGCAGCACTGGCAACTTGTAACTTCAGACCAGGCAGCCAGATCTATTTTAACCAGATAAGAGCCATCACCCAGTAAGAGTGAAAGTATTAAATTAAAACTAATTAAAACAGTAAAAATTTAATTTCAGCATAAACCCATTAAACTCCCCCTCATAGAAAGTACTCAAATACTGTACACATCAAAGCATAAACAGCCTCTGAAGTCAGGTTGTAAAAACACATTTATATTTTCTTTGTAAAACAGCCCATCTTTGCTATTTGCACCTTCAGCAATAGCTTTCAGTTATGCAACACTTCACCATAGATGGTAGACTCAAAAATACATTTTTCGGGCATGAACAGCTCTGTGTGTATGAGCGAGTTGGTAAAATTATTAATGTTGTAATACAGCACAGTGAGGGAAATTCCAGCAGACTGAAATAAAAATAAATTGGGGAGGGAGGCTTGTTCTTGTTGTGATTTTCAGTACTCATGACTTCAGGATTTTTCAGTGGTCTGTGCTAGTCTCCCATTGCACGAGCTTTCTATATTGCTTGGGAGCTCTGTTCTCTCCTTGATGTATCCAGTATCCAATGTCTTCTTTTGATCAATATTGGGACAGCTCTGAAAGATGGGACGCCTCACGAAAAAGTTTAGACTTAAAACTTCTTCTTGAACATCTAACAAATTAATATTGCTCAGTAATTTTTTCCTGTTTTGAGACAACCCCCTTGGTCATACGTTTTTATGTCCACTTCTTTGCCGTTTCTGTGCCCTGTTTGCAACACGACTAATTGATTCAACTTGCCTTGCGAGTGACAGCGCTCTTGAAAAAGGCCCTAAGTTTTCACACACAGCTCTTTCTGTAAATCTGGATGACTTCTGAAGCTGTGAGAGCAGCCCCCATGCCACCCACCTGCCCGAAAAGGAACGCCGCCTTACCCGATGATGTAAACCAGGACGCACAACTGGATCAGCCGGCACACGATCCCAATCCTCCTGTCCTTGACCAGAACCTGGCGAGGGGTCTCGTACTCGAAGAAGAAGTCAGAGAGGGCTTGGCTCAGGTACCTCTTCATCGCCGGAGCTAGCCTGGTCCCTCGGTCCCTGAGCAACACACACACAGGCACACACACTCTCTTCCTTCCCTCTCTCAGCCAGCCACCACACGATGACTCTGAAATAATGCTGCTCACATGTAGTGACCAATTACCATTTTCCACTGTTAAGTTGGGTGGAGCTTATGGACTTGTCAAATACTATCTCCTGTTTAAATACCTTAGAGCAAACATTTCAACATCTGTCAGACAAGAAAGACACCTCAACTTCAGCTTCTGTTTGCTGTTCTTTTTTTTAAAAAGAAAAACGTAGAGTACTGTGGTCAGAATGTTTGTTTGATAAGTAAGAGCTGTCTTCCTGTATGATGCAGATTCAAGCCGTGCAAGAGTATTTAAAAAAATGTTTTTAAGTATATGTCCTTGTGTCTGCTGCATTCCTTCTTCTTTCTAGTATTTATTTTTAAAAATAATTTAAAGTCAATTCTGTCGGTTAAGTGTTGTTTGCTCAATGATGCACCTTCAGAGGTGAAAGAGAAAGCGATTAGATAGTATCTTTGATGAGTCACTTGAAAACACGAACCAGAATGTGTCTAAGATACAGATACAGCTTTTCAAAGAACCTTATTTCTTACACATTAAAAAAAAGGACAAATTCAGCACCAAGAAGTTAGGTGGAGAAAATTCTATGCAACAGCAAACATCAGTAATAAAAGCAGTTCCTATGAATAAAGGTGTAATTCAAAGAACTCCGACATAGATTAGAATTAAAAGGAAGTGAATTGAGGATGAATAATATTCCACAAGGTTTGGTATCGTATGCATCAGATGTGAATGTGTTAAGGTTACTGTATATCCTTATTACAATGCCTTAGAATGCATTTAGCTATGAATGGAAAAAGAACAAGCTCAGTTCTGTTAGATTTGAAACACTAGTGTTTATGATGTTTTGAATTCAACAGCCACAGTTGTATCCTCGTTCTTTGCAGCCAAAGAAATTGGAATGTGGTGGTTTATTTTGTAAGTTGTTTTCTTTTACACTTATTTCAAGTAATACATCTAACTAGAACAGCACTGCACTTCTGTGGATGTTTTGTATGTTTTGTGTTTTGCTATGTTCGGGGGGGAGAATGAGCTAATTTGAAATTCCATCAAATGCAAGTACAAACATCTCCAAATGGCTACAGTATGTTTTCCCCTCATTTTCACTGATACCATCATTTCCATGGAATTCAAATGTTGTCTCTGGGGGCGTTTGGGTCCTGTCTTTACATGTCAAATTGCCCAAAGTAACTGCAGAGAAAGGCAACAAAACACTCTGAACTTTCGACAATAAATAAAGTCAATTTCCCTCTGATATTCAACAAATAATGCAGCTGCTCTTAAACAGGGAAAAAACGGAGACTTGAGACAAATAATGGCCAATGAAATTCTGAAACATTACTAAAGGCATCAAAACATGGTAAACTTGCACAATGGAAGAACAATGTTTATTTTGCATATAACTGTTTACCAATATTAGTGTACTTTAGTGAAACCTGAAAAATGACCAGAGATTTGACATCTCTCTTTTTCTCCTCCTTTCCTGTGGTGGTGACTTTGCTGAGACAATTTAAAAAGCAGCGGACAGCTCCAGGGGTCTGGACAGCAGACCATACAGACTGAAACCACATGGTAGAGAGGAATGCAATGTAAATTTACTTCGCTCTCGTCACATTTGAAAGTTGGAGACTGTCAAACGGCTGTGCATTGGCAGGTATCCTGTTAGTATTCACAACCGGATCCTCGCAGCTTCAATACAAACACAAGTCCGTCTCTCATCAGCTGTGTTGTGGAAAAGTAAACTCATTCACAGTCACACAGGCCTGTTCCTCTTTCTCCTGTCTGATTACGGTATACATTCGATAACGGAATCTGCTGTGTTAAACCTAAAGAATGGGAATAGAAAATCAGCATTCTTCACACGAGGAAGCCAAAACTGTAACCCCTCCACACTACACAGTGGGAAAAACAGAATTGCAGAGCTGCGTTTGGTCATGGAAAGTTAAAGTACTGTAGCAAGACAGGGCAACCAATACTACTAATTACATGAGGTCATTTTCACTTTCTTTTCAATTGTTTTCATGTCCCGCCTGTCAATAAATTGCTGTCTTGCTTTTTTTCTACCACTTTAAGAATCCAGCAAACAAAAAGCCCATTTAAACTAGAATGATGATAAAACAGGGTCATTCTCAATGTTAACATACTTGAACCTGCTTCTATTCAAGCCAACATACTAACTTCAAAATCCTCTTCCTTCAAAAGATCCCTAAAGCTTGGGAAATGAAAACCTCAAAACAGCAAAGAGTACAGGGAATATCTCATTAGATTTAGGCAGGAATACTTAAGCTGTATTCACCCAGCTTTTGTTTTTCACTCAGGTATGTATAGTGTTCAAAAGTGGCAACCATGATTAGAAATCATTTGTGGCACCACTTTTTCACGTACTGTATGTATGTTCACATGTATATTTTATGTGTTCATGTATGTAATGTATGTTTACGCCATGTATGTTGTGTTTTCACGTATATACAGTATTTGCATGTGATAGTATGTTACATGTGTTCATATGTGTATGTTCACACCACGTCATCATATCTGTACATGTGTGATGTTCACGTACAGTATGTTTTCAGTCATTCCAGACACCCCTCCTCCAGGATGAAAACAATAAAAAGATTTTGCTGTACAGTATGGTAGCTTACATCTGTTCATTTTATTTCAAAGATAAAAGTAAGTATTTCCCATCTGTCTACATTAAGGTTAACCTTATTGCAAGGTTCTTTTATTACATTCTGAGAACAAACATGTCTTTAGATTAATTTTGGCAATTTAGGCTCAAGCATTTTAACAAGAAGTTTCCTCTCAGTTGTTTCTGTACATACCCAATAAAGCACCATTCCTGAATAAATAAGATAAATAATCTTTATTTTTTAAATGTATTTTTAGAAAATATCTGTGTCCAACAGATAATATTAACAAGGCAATACAGACAGACCCCAATTTTATTTCTCAGCTGTTAGAAACAGTCTCCAAAAATGACCTGATTTCACCTGTTGACAATGCTGGTGAAGGTTATCATCATCAGTCACTGTGTGAAACTGATGCTTTCAATGATTTCTCTCCTGAAGGAAATGAAGAACAGACAAGGCAAAACGCAGATTACTTCAGTAAAATGTACAGTATAGTAGTATAAATGGGTACAAATTTAAGTAACTTGTGGATGAAAGCATCAGACACATACAGTACATTAACAACAATAACAGCTGGTTTTAAAATAGTCATATTGTTTTAACATAATAAAGGTGTGGTTTAGGCCACTTTCAGAAGAACTGATCAATTTTACATTGCTAATTTCCACGAAAATGCAGCTGCTTAATTTTCAGATGTTAAAGTAAATATTTGGTGCATGCTTAGGGGTGGGGTTTAACTCTTTGAAGTGTTGATGAGAAGATGAGATTTTAAAAATATTTTTCAGTAGCCTCATACATTTCATATTCATCGAGAAGTTACTGACAAGGACAAAGCCAGCTTTTACACAGGCATGGGGAATTTTGGTGGGGGGGGGGGGGGGAGCTGATGCAGATCTCCTGGGATAACTCAATGAAATTACTAGACACTATCCTTGGATCAATAAGCATCAAGCAACCAAGATGAGCAGAACATACTTCTCTCATGTTACTATTAAGTTATATTCTCAAAGAAGTGGGAAAGCTTATCCTGAAAGACCTGCCTTCTTTTTACAGTGGGGGTGATTCAGTCACATATCCCCCAAAAAGTGTGATCTACCCCAAACTCACTGTGAACAACCACCAAGAAACTTGAGGGAGGGACAAAAACAGCTGGACAGGACAGGAACAGGTCGGTTATTGGCACGACTGCCATGGCGTTGTGAAGTGGAAAAAGCCTGGTTATGGATGAATACATACTGCATACTGCCTCAATATGTAATACAGATGGGCCAGAGATTTCACATCAGAAAAAGCAACGTAAGTGAGTGTTTTATAGAATTACCATAATACTCATTACATAGTTAATCCAGTAGCATCAGTAGCAGTATGTAGTCCATAAGAGAGTTCACCTTTGTTGTTTTGCACCAGTTACTAAATGCCACTGATAAATAGCCAGTTTTAAAGCAGTTTTTTAGTTACACTCCTTTGTAACCTTTCTGAAATTCACTCCTCGTTTCATTGAAACAGCACACTTAGGTCAAATCAGGTCAACTTAAGAGGCAGTTCACAACACTGAAACCTTCAATGAGCAACCTAAATCAACTTCATATCACACGATTCCTCCCTGCACACTCTCTGTGTAAACCACACACCTAAATAAAAGCAACGTTCTCCTTGCAAATCAAATTATCATCATCATCGTCATTATTATTATCATTATCATTTGGAATATTATTTTACACATATTTCTCCCCCTGAAATAAAAGCCACAAGACCCCCAACAACTGTAAAAACAAACAATAACAAGGAAATAATTAACCCTTCTAGCCTACAAGTGAAATTCCTAGATGCCATGCGCTCGAAGAAAAATAAGACTCTCAGCGGTTTGTTTAACTCAGTTCTTTCGTCGTTTTTTTCATGTTGTTAAAGTAGATATTAAAAAATTAAATACAATATACTGTATAGGTTATTAATTACAGTAACAATGTTCCATGCAATCTTTTTTCTGTACAGAGTTCAGAAGTTCAGTAGTAAATAACAAGGCTATACAATCCCACATTGCAGGGCGGTACACAATATCATTCAGCTGTGGTACAAGAACACAAAAGGTAAAGTTCCATCCTTTCCACTGGATTATACCACTTTATTAGATTCAACAGAAGTCAAAATATTATCCTGAAACTCAACTGCAAATCATGACCTTTTTCACTAATGCCCACAAGCGATTCTATTTTACAGAGTTATTTAAATTACATCCTGGAAATTTACATGTACTGTAGCACGGGTTTTCTAATGCACTGATTCAAAGACAATAATGGAGTCCAATAGGACAGTTACCATGTTGTCACAGCAGCCCTTAGGGCTCCACTAAAATCTTTAAGGATGTTTAACCTTGCACTACTGCCATGGTCTGCTCCTTCCTAACACAGTGGCAAAAACTGGAAAATAAGGCCCAAGCCAATACAACAAAAACAAAAGATGGACTTTCAGGCCATACTCAGTCAAAAATGAGCTTTTAACAACTGCCACGGCCACTCTACAGCAAAGCATTGTGTAAGGATCGTTTCACAATCTTAAACAGAAAGAGCAGGCGAAAGGAAACAATTTTATCTTGCCTTACATAAACTGCATGGGAAATGTGTTAGCAAGCACAGACAAATAAACGGAAGAGAGGGGTTTTCGATAATCTTATAATCCGTATTGTCTGAAGAGTATTTAAAAATAAGCACTGGGGTGGTGTGGTGTCTTGCGTTTAGGACACCAACTGAAAGAGGGAGGTTTCAGTCACTGTGAGTTGGGAATAAACTGGAGGTCTGTAAACATTTTAAGTTTAATGATCTGTAGTTGACCATATTTGTCACTTTCTCAGCAGGCCTCAAGAGACATACACTAGTTTTCTCTAGAATGGCCTCTGACCCAGTAAAATGAGAACTACAGCCTGAAAACTGGGTTCAGAAAATGCTTGTTATAGAGCACAGGTTTTCAGGTCAGGTTTTGTAGGTCTTTTGTTCTTCTTGTTCACATCCTTGCCAATTAATCAGGTTGTATTTCCTGCAGCATTGTTACTTTCTCTCTGCTCTGAAGGAAGATTTTTTTAACCCAAACCAAGTTAGAAGGGTCCTTTAAGACTGATAGCATTCCCCCGCTGAGTAGTGTTTTATAAATCGGATGCAAGAAGGACGTTTAGATGGCAGCTTGTTCAAAAGTGTTCTCAACAGATTAGAAATATCAACTCAGTACTTGATCTGAATCATTTCTGCAGAGTCAATGCCTAGTTAACTAGGATTCAATTGCTTGGCAAAATTATCGTGTACTCACTCTGGGTGGAAGGAGCAGGCTGGGAGACGCCTACTGCAGTAATCACCGGTCCTTTTTTGATACTTGCACCAATTGGCAACTTACATTTGAACTGGGCATTCCAGGTTATAGAGAAACTGGAGGAAGCGCTAAAATACATTTCATTTTAAAAAATATAATAAATATATATATTTTACACATTCTTTTGAAATTAAAAGTGAATAAAGCCTTGAAAGACAAGGAACTTAATTTGATATTCCTATTGCAAAAACATTTCAAGATCATTGTATCTTTGGGTTTTTGAAAGTATTTTTTTAATATTCAAATTTCATCTTGCTTTTAAAAGGCTGGTGGGTGGGGGGGCAGAACAGATAGCTACAACTTAAAATGAACTGCCTGTTGTTTAGCTGGATTATAGACAGTATGGAAAATATCTCCTTTTCAAAATGTAAGAGTGTAAACTTCAAACTGGAGGAAGTGTGAAATATTGAGAAGATCCAGACAGACACCAAGTGAGAAGAAACAAGAAGGTCTCCTAGCAGACACTACCAGAGAGAAGAGTACTAAATTCTCTTGTGGCCACCTTTGGTTGTGAAACCAAGATTGCCAGATGTGTGCAGAGGTGATAGAACTAGGTGATAGCATCCGACTGGGACATTACAAAAGCATACGGTTCAACCAAGGACTGTTCTTCATGTGGCCACATCCCTGGAGCCAGAAATCGTTAACCAATTAGCTTTTCACTAAAGCCAGTGTCATTAGTGGATTGTGAGACAGTTTTAATCCCTTTTTTTCTCTGACGATGAAAACATAACTGGAGAACCGAGGTCCCACACACCTGCCACTGCAGACCCAGATGTAAAAAAGTCCCATTCTGTGGCCGACCCAGAAATACTCCAGCTCTCCATGCTCCAGTCTCAGTTCCTCCCCTGCCCAATCCGCTTCCTTCAAACTGGACTCTTCCCAGCAGCAGGGGATCAATCCGATGGATCCTCAGCAGCCCCTCTGCTGAAATCACCCCCACCCTCTTCCTCCTCCCCCCCATGCTCTTCCCCTTCCCAATCTCTGCTCCAGTTATTGCACTAGTATGTACAGAAAAAAAAGCTATGAAAGTCATCAGTATGTTTCTGCAGTTTGTCCGCGTTCTTCTTACACATGCAAGTCCTGCTGGCTGATAGTGGTGGTTGAACATGCAAGACTTGGTGTACTTAGGGCCAGGGTTCAAAGGGTTAGAATTTCAGCTGCCTTCTTCTCATGTATTTCTTCTCCTCTTCTCCTGTGGAAAGGAAACAGAAAATGCAGAGGACTTAAGTTCTCGACCGCCTGACCTGGACAGGTCCAGAGAATTAAATGGCAAGCTTTGCCTTTTCTCCACAATGCCCTTTTCTGTCTTTGGTTGACACTTTCAGTACTTTTAATCAGCCACACCCAATGCATTCAGCACGCATTCTAGATCAACCTTACCTTTTGTGGATTTAGTTTTCCTTTGAAAACAAACCTTGGTTGCCATTATTCATAAAACTGTCGCAGCTGCCTGACTTTTTAGACAGAAACACATTAAACAACAAAAACAATATAACGGTTAATGTCATCTGCAATTCTTGTGATGCTGTTCTTTCACCTGTGTATGGTTATGATCTGTTAGAAAAGACTTAGTCTCCGAGTCACATTCAGCATGAGTGGTGCTAATAAAATGACTGTGCTGGAAAAGCAGCTCATGCAGTCACCAGTTCATGACTGCTTTCAGGGCCAGATGTACTAAAAGACTATACCTGCTTTAAGAGTGGCCAACATATTAGGTTGGAAGTGCTGGGTGATGTACACTAAACAAGCATAATAATCTGGGAGCTTTCATACAGTTTGCGAAGGTCATTTGTCTGAACCGGTTAGACCATTAATTTCATTTTGGGCGTTCCTGTAGAAACCACAAAAAAGAGGTGTTTGTGCCAAAGAGATTTCTCAAATCTGAAATAAGATGTGCTAAACCTGCAAGGAATTACAACACTTAAAATTACTCCAGACGGTTAGAGATTTTGAAAAGTGCGTCTTAAAAGCAGTCACAAAGACAAACCATTACAAACCACAACGCCAGTCCCTAAGCACACATCCACTGTAACTGCAGCAAGAACGACCCATCA
This sequence comes from Atractosteus spatula, assembly GCF_055471065.1. Taxonomy (NCBI): domain Eukaryota; kingdom Metazoa; phylum Chordata; class Actinopteri; order Semionotiformes; family Lepisosteidae; genus Atractosteus; species Atractosteus spatula. The sequence goes on along the minus strand of NC_142732.1, from coordinate 3,039,967 downwards.
CCTTTAGCAACAAGGAGTGAAATGTAGAATGATGGGAAAAAATACTCTTCCCCTATGTGACGGTCAAATTAGATTAATACATTACCTACAGTAATTCATTAAATAAAAACCCAAAGTTATAACAGGCACTCTGTCTTTCTATGAAAAGCCTTTCAGATATGAAAGATTTAAATTAACTAAATTCTATGCTGCCATCACATCCTTAAAATCATGTAGGCTACACAGTCAAACTTAATTACAAATGGCGTAGACAAATCCCACAGGTTAATTCACAATTATTTTACTCTTAAAAAGAGCTTTAACCAGCTGAGAAATTTCCAACTCATCAGAAAAACTGACCTTTCTTGCACACAGTGGACATAGTGCCCCACATTGATACTACAGTTTTTCTCGTAGGACAGAACGTTTATCTTGTAAAATGTCGCAACACAACTGCAGTTTGCATGTACTGTATGTGCCGTGACTGGCATTTTGTAGTACATCTGGCCCTTTGTCTTTGAGCAGCCCCTGCATTAAATGGTCAAAAATGTATGAACTTTATTATTGATATTGCAGGCAATTAATAACATGGAAATTACAGCAGCAATAGGTCCCTCAATTGGCCATTGACCAAACCAAAACAGCTGAAACTTCTTCATTCAACACTAAGTGACTGTGATAGAATCTTGGCATGAAATAAGTGAGCTAGCCGAAATCCGAGAAAAAAAAAAAACACCTAATGATTGTTTCAACAACGACTGCAATGAATAACATGTCCAGCAGGTACAAAATGATTTAGAATTATCCTGTCTCCTTAACACAATCCTCTTTTATCTCCTGTTGGACATCTTTTCCCATTGCAAGTTGATCCCAAAAAAGGAATTCGCTTTGGAAGGAGTTGGAATTTCTTTTTGGCAAAAAAGCAGATTCTCCTGAATGAGTATCAGAAGAGTAGTCCCATGCTGTATGGATGACAGGGTGAGAGACAGAGGGCAGAAATGTACCTTCTCCTGAAGACTAAGAGGAGAATGCTAGGCTGCAGGGGGAAGAAATAGAAAGCATGTTGACTTTGGTTTTCCAAGTCTTGCCACGGAGTTCTGTTCGTTGCGATGGAGATGTTTGCTTTGAGGGTGTTGTCCTGTAGATTTTCATTCTGTGTGCTCATGACACTCTGCAGTGCGTCTTTGGAAATCTTTTGTACACAGTGCAGTACCTTCCCCTCGGGGTATGCGTGAATTTTACCCCCCTCAGTACCAGGACACAGATACTCCTCTAGTGTTAAAACCGAAGTGGCCTCCAGTATTTCAAAAATTAATGTGCACCTTTTCAGACTTGAAATGCCCACTTTCAACTGTTCATTATTATTTCTCTAACCACTGACCTAATAATATAACTGTATACAACAATACAGACACAATGCCTTCTTTGATGATCACCCTTGGTCCTATGAAGTTATTATTCCCCCCAAACCTCTATAAATACCCTTTGGTATGAGAATGTCATTAAGACCTTTAACTAAAAGTATTCACTATAAACATGAAGATGATTGTTAACAGCTAGGGTATCAAGCTGCTGACTCCTAGTCTACATTTTACAGCTCAGAATACAACACTAAGCAAATACTATGAATGTCTCTCCCTGGCTTATCAAAAAGAGCTGCTCTTGAGACTCACAGTACACCTGTCTCAGGAGCACTGGCCATTTGAAGACTTCATAAAGGGTTCTGAATTGAGAATTAGCTACAGTTTTAGGAGATTCTGTACTTTATCCTGGAGGTTTATTGTGCATTCTGCCTTTTAGCATCAATTAACCCATATTTTATATTTTCCCCACTACTGCTTACTGTAATCACAGGTCATTGAAGGTATTAATTTGTTTTGCTGGCACAGCACTCCAGATGCAGAGGAAGGTGACATGCCAAGCTGACTCCTATTCATAATCCCATAATCAACTCAATCGGATCACATACCTTCCAGGTAGTGGCGGGAAAAGTACTTGAGAGTTTCGTCCAATAGGATGACAGGAATTGAGATCTTCAGGACCACCACCCACTGAGACCACCGCAAAGGTGTCACCTGGAATATCAGCTGTGAGGGAGGGAAGGGGTGGGGAATTACAGGGCAGAAACCAAAGAGGTGCTTGTGTTCCTGTTGGTTTTTCATGGCCTCACAAAACAGGACTGCAACAGCAATTACAATGAACTGCAGCTATCCTCTTGAATGACAGGACCAAAGCATTCCATAATTGCAATGCTACCTCTTTTTTTCTCTTAATACCACCTTGCTGTACGTCTCTATGCAGGAGTTTTAAAGCATGTTATGTTCTTTCTGGTTTTCAGATTACATCTTGCATAGGTGATCCATTCATGACAAAATGACATTTTCACTTAGAATGTTATAAAATGAATAGTCTGTGATGGACTGGTGTCCCATGCAGGGTGCACCCTGCCTCCTGCTCACTGCTTGCCGGTACCCTGAATTGGATGTAGCAGTTACAAAATGGATGGATCTGATCAAATTAAGGGTTTTGAGTCTACAAACAAGGCAGAACAGCGTTAAGACTGCGCTTGTCTGCAATGAATGAGCAGCGCAGGACTGCTGCACTTACCGGCAGGGGCTCCACGTACAGGATGAGGAAGTGCAGAGACATCGACAAGACAATGGCCCCCAAAAGCCAGATGTTCACCCAGGGAGGCATCCTCAGCAAGGACTGGTTCTCAGACAGGCTAATGAAACGAAAGGGTGGCAGGAAATTACCATCAGGGGCTGAACCAGCCTTGAGTGCCACGTTACCTTTGCATGCACAAGAGCTTACAGTCAGTGCAAACCTTTTACACTAACAATCTAAAGAGAAAAGACAGGACAAATTCACACTACTCTACTACTAACAACCCCCCGGAATTAAGACACACAGGAAAAACTCTACGATATCCTATTGGAAAAAAAACGTGTGAATTCTTATTTGTTTTTCAACAGTTTTAAGTGCAGTCTGGCTGAGCTGTTATTGGTTACCATTTAAACTGTCACTAAATGTCTAGCTGACAAATGTTCCCAGAATTAAAAAATAAACAAAACAGTGCAATGCCATTTACTGATTTGATAATGCAAGAGACATTATGTGTATGCTTTATGCACAAGCAGAAATTCAGATTTCACACCTGCACGGGCAGTGACTAGCCTGGCAATACGTTTCAAAATCACTGGCACGACTGCATTTGAATTAAACAATGAGTTGGGGAAATTCTTTACCCACGGGCTTGTGGGAATGTGGAACCAGACATAGGTAAACAGCCATACTGGTGAAGAAGACATCTTATGTCAAGAAGTGGCTGGGTGAGATTGTCAATCAAGTCCTACCAAACCTACCCAAGAGACTAGATGGGCTGGTAGTCCCCCTGCCATTTGTAACCTTTCTCATGTTCTTATTTCAGCACTTAGTGTTATCTCATTAAACAAATTAACTTTGTCACACAGAGAAAAAGCTTCAAGAAGTGCTGTACGTGTTCCCTGTTAGCCTAGCTATCGACCACAATTTTGTACTTCCTGTCCAAAACAGATTTTTAGAGCTGTAGGTTAACTTTGTGATAATAATATCAGTCTGGTTAGTTGAAAGCATGTATGCTTTAATGTATTTCCACTTAACCAATTCTAATGCAGTGCTGCTACACCTGGGTGTTGACACAGAGGACAGGGATATTTAAGAGAGTAAACACAGGGAGTTGGCAACTAAATTGGTCTAGTGGAGCTTGGTTCCCCTATCCTAGGTTTTAAGATATATGGATTACTGGAGTTTATCTCTCACGCTTTTGCTTGCCTGCGTGTAGAAATCTCACACCCATCTCTCTCGCATTCCTTGCAGCAGCTCCCCAGCTCATTCCTTGCCTCAGTGAGGGGGATTTAGGCAGCCTTATCCTCACAACTATACTGCCATTCCCTCTGCTGGGCGAGTTGCACCAAATATTCTCTACATATCCCATCTCATTATTGCATTCATTAGCATTTAACTGAACTACATAAGTGAAAGTTTACTCAGATACAAAAAAGTCCACATTAATATCGGTCTGTACTTTATAATATGACACAACATTTCATCTAATTTAGCTACTTAAGCTTGGTATGAGCGGGACATGTCTAATGTACAGTAATGTACTTACCTGTTGAGCGCGTTGAACATCTCTATAGTGACCAGCACAGATAGAGCCATAGTGGTTGGGTAGCGCGACTCAAATATTTCACAATCAACGTTGGCAAACATGGGGTTGTCCTCTGTGCACTGCATGAAGTGTCTCTGTGGACCGACAGCCACACACATGAACAGATGGAAGGTGTTGTACAAGGCAAAGGCTAAAACAATGTTCATAAATTTTGAACCAGCCTCAATATAATGTTGCTCAAATCAAGCCAGCAATTGAGAAAATAAGTTTAAAATGTGTATCATACAAAATGCTGCCATAAAACAATTATGCTTTGTGTTCTTGAGATGTGATACTATCTCAGCTATTTTCCATTTACAGTTTGTATTAAACCTTTTGATGTACTTCCAACTTACCAGCTGGTAGAAAGAAACCTGAGGACCTTCTTCATCAAGCAGGAACCACCATGTAGCGGCTCCTACTGTTCCCAGGCCAACATACCCTGCAGGGTATAACTGTGGTTATTATTCTGTCTTGACTAAAGCAAACCACCCCCAATACATCATCCCTTTCAAGCTTACAACTCGTTAAACCAATCTGGTGGAAAAGTCATTCCGAGCAGCTCAAGTGATCAGAAGACCTTCGGGCTCTTGTGGTTTTTCCAAGGTGTTCTCTGTCAATGACCAGAGTTCAAGAAGGCTCCCCCTGTTTCTACTGATAAAAGGGGACAGATCAGAGCTAGTTTGGGTGCCCCCCCCCCCCCCAGCTCACCTCCGATTGCCAGATATCGGAAGAAGAGCCAGCCGGAGATAAGGGGCTCCTTGGGGTTCCGCGGGGGCTTGTCCATGATGTCCAGGTCCGGGGGGTTGAAGCCCAGGGCGGTGGCAGGCAGACCGTCCGTCACCAGGTTCACCCACAGCAGCTGCACAGGGATGAGGGCCTCCGGGAGGCCCAGGATGGCGGTCATGAAGATACTGGAGACAAGAGGACAGAGCCCTGATGTCAGGAATCAACAGCTACCACAGGAAATGTATTAGCTGGGTGTCTCCTTGTCAGAATACACATTATATAGTGCAAGGCCTTTTATATGAAAAATATGGGAAGACAAACATTTTCGATAGTTTCGATAGTCAGCACTGTCACAACTCCCCTCAATCATGAGGAATGAACCAGGGAGCTGCTGCAAGAGTGAAGTTGGGGTGGACGGAGGAGTGTTAAATCATGCACAGAGTTAAAATTTATTAAGCATTTATTAGTATGATTGGACGGAGTCACGGTGCAGGTCCACAGGTAGCTATGTACATATCCGAATGATTCAGTAAGTGAGACAGGGCTTCTTACCACACAACCTCGCCCACGTTGGAGGAGATGAGGTAGCGGATGAACTGCTTCATGTTGTTGTAGATGGCCCTGCCCTCCTCTACTGCTGCCACAATGGTGGAGAAGTTGTCGTCCGACAGCACCATCTCCGAGGCGGACTTGGCTACGGCGGTGCCCGAGCCCATGGCGATCCCGATCTCCGCCTTCTTCAGGGCTGGGGCGTCATTCACGCCGTCACCTGTCTGATAAGTGCAGGGGACACCATCACTGACAGGGCAGAATGGAAAACTGGCGAGGGCTAAATGGCACTGTCTGTCCGAGACCAATCTGGCCTGCAATGCGTATTCTTACTGTTCTGACCTTAAGGCTCCAACTTAAAACAATACAGAGCCAAAACATTAAAAAAAATGATTTTATGTTTTGGCTAATTAAATGTTTTGGTTGATTAAATCAACAATTATTTTACATTTATTTTGCAAAGACATACACCTACTGTTCAAACATGCTTCTAGCAAAAAGATTCCTTGTTTATTTAAGCTTATGACATAAGCTATCATGATACTGAAATTGTAAGGGTGTTGGTTCTTATGGCAATATCACATTAGGAAGAAATAACATTGAATCTGGTTGACTAAACGACCAAGAGCCCTCCTTCTGAATCGGACTGTGTCAGAGGTATCCAAGCCAGGTCCCGCAGGTGCCTGGAGGAGTCAGGTTTTCAACTTATTTTTTTAACTTATTCAGTTAATTATTGGCTTGATTTTGGAAGTTTTTCTCAGCATGTAAGGTGCTAGTGCTTTAAAAAGACTGGCAGTAGAAAACGTGCAGACACCCTGGCCTCCCATGAGAGCTTTTAACTAGGTATTGGCTTAAGACAAAAACCAGTTCAGTCCTTTTCAGGTCCACTCACCATGGCGGTGATCTCGTCGAAGGACTGCAGGTACTCCACGATCTTGGACTTGTGCGCGGGCTCCACGCGGGCGAAGCAGCGGGCTTGCGTGCAGGCCTCTTTCTGGGCCTCGGGGGACAGGTCGTCAAACTCCCGGCCTGTGTAGGCCTTGCCAGTCACCTCCTCGTTCTCCCCAAAGATCCCAATCCGGCGGCAGATGGCCACTGCTGTGCCCTTGTTGTCACCCGTGATCATGATGACCCGGATGCCGGCCTCGCCACAGAGCTTGATGGAGTCCGTCACCTCCTTCCGTGGGGGGTCCAGCATGCCCACGCAGCCCACGAACGTCAGGTCGGTCTGGGGTTGGGAAGAAGGAGGGGAGACGGGAAGCTTTTGTGAGAAATGAAAAGCAAACTGCATTGTGTGAAAAAGGCGAGTGCCTGGTTCACTCAGCAGTGCATCTTAAAATGCTTTGCCATTTGGAGTGGCCTGGAATGTCAGAATTGCCACGACAGGTTTAAAAGGGAAAAATGTACAGAGTAACGTGTAATACCTCCATTTTACATCACAAAACAGACAAAATTCTCAAGTAAGCACAGTGCCACATTGCCGTCATTGTCTAGGATTCAGAATGAGGCAACAAAATATCCAGCCCAGCCCTATTATACTGTAAACAAGCAGGCTTTTGAAAACATCTCTTTAAATCCACTAGTAATACTGCTTTCAATTTTTGTGTAGGCTTTGCTGACAAATACTACTTACTTGTTAACTCTGCATTTGGATGACAGTGAAACATTTCTGCAGTGTAATGTCTGCTGCGCAACTTGTACTGATTCGCTAACACATCGCATCACATTAGTTATTACAGGGACTAGTGAGCAGGGAGGGCTGCTTCACATCATAATCTGTAGGAATTCCCTCATAAACAACAAAAACTTTCAGATGGAACCAAAGTAAATAAAAATCTCCGCATAGTGTGAAATTAGGCTTTCTGTTACAGTACATCAGTCATAAGGGTAAATCTTGCAATAAAGAGATCCCTGCTCTGGGACAGGTGCTGATGAGCTGACCTCATACATCGCAAACTTGGCTGAGTTCTCCAAGTCCATCTCCTCTTTCCTGGGCGGGATGTCCCGTGTGGCGAGAGCCAGGCAGCGCAGTGTGTCCCTGCCGGTCCCCCACTCCTTGATCTGGGCCATCAGCTGTTCCCTGAGTGGTGGCGTAAGTGGGATCTTACGGGTTCCCAGACGCAGGTAGGTGCAACGTTCTATCACACTCTCAGGAGCACCCTGAATGGAGGGACAACGGCTGAGCATTGAGGCTGTGTGAAGGATTCCGGAATACTAGAATAATGGGCCAGATAACAGGCACTGGAATACTCCCCCTGGTGATGCCGTCTTTGCTATTTTTAAGGAGGCTTGTAAACTTGGTAGCACAAAAAAAGAAGCTGAAGCTATGTATAAACAGTTCTTCAGTATTACAGTATTACACAAGAACCATGTTCTTCTATAAAAAGATAAATTGCCAGCTAGATCTGTCACTATATACTTTCAACTAATTCCAAAACCTTTTTTACTATTGGTGAAACACTCATGAGAATACTGTATATTATAAAGACATTTTAGTCTAATTAGTCCAATTAAGATGTTTTAATCTTGATATACCCAACAGGACAAAGAAAAAAAGACCAAACTCTCAAGCAGAATTAAAAACTGATGAAACAATCTTGTTACGGATTGTAAAAAGTGTTAAAGTGTTTGGGTAAAAATAGTTCGATATACCAGGGGTGGGTATAATGCTAGTATTATTATCTGTATTTTTAAATGTTGATACCATCACTGACTGAAACATAACACCAATGTCTAGATTGTTTTATTGTTTTATTGTTTATTGTGTGTATTTTTGTTGTTGATTTGTGTGTTTTAATGTTCTTTACTACAGTAAAGCACAAAATCTGATATGTGACTCTATATGGTAGGTGAGAGTCTGTAAGGAGCAGTGCATCTTTATCACATTAATTCAAACATCATTTGAGCTGCAGAACTAAACTAGTGTGGAATAGAATTGCTTATATCAAAAACATACAGTACCTCTCTCTATGCTAGAGTCACTTATTTATTTTAAATTTCAATTTTAAGTTGTATATATGATCAACTGCATGAAATGAACCCATCCTATATACAGTACATTTATTTAATGAGCTTAAAAAGCTAGTTCCATTGCTATTACAATGTGTGTAAATGTACAATAGACTTTGATTAAAATAAGTTGTGAGATACAGTATAGTGTATATCACCTATAACATGCCAAAAATGCTGCAATATATATATATTCAGGCTTATTGATTTCCCTTTCCCCAGCACATATTGTATTAAGTATCTTATATCTTATGGAGTTTCTCATGTACCTATTGTCAGTTGTGCATTTGTATTAAAATTGCAAGTAATATGTCAGTGTACCTGAATGACAAGATTTGTTCTGCCTTGATGGTACATTGCACTGGCAGCATAAATTATGTACTAGTTAATGGTCTCCAGGAAGTATATTTTTTATATTGTGATTAAGAAATAAAGTAGAAATAATCGTGAAAGGTAATTTGTAAAGGGGGTAGGAGAGAGAATTGCTGATAGAAATGTGTTCTCTCCATTTCCTGTACCTTAACGAACATCTTGCTCTGAGTGCCAGGCTTGGCTGGGCTGCAGTAGACAGACATTGACTTGCGATCACGGGAGAACTCCAGCGTGAACTCCTTTTTCATCAGCTGCTTTATGACCTGGGGAGAGAGAGAGGCAGGGTGAAGGAGAGCTGTCAGGCACACACGCTTCAGTGTAAATGACGGGCAGGCAGGTCAGTGCCACCTGCCAGTCACAGGTGGTCAGTGCAGTACGATATCACTAATCCGTCACAGCAGGGGATGGTGACAGCTTGTCAGCCCCACTGTGCATGTGCAAAGCCAAAAACTGCACCACTGTTGTGCTTCATTAAAATTCTCCTTTCTAATGTGGGATTTCAATCTAGTATGCAACAATACAACTGTATTGTGTGTTGTATGTGCAGAAATACAACAATCTAACTGTAGAATGAGGCTCATATGTTTTAACCTACACTTCTCATAGTTAATGGGCAGAGACCTTCCATTAATGTCCTACTTTTTCCTTTTTTGAAGGACTCAAAATGGTGACTGTTTAAACTGCCCTACATTTGGAGAACTTGGAGAATTAATTTATTTTCATGGACATGAATAATGTCCTTCCCCTCCTTCCCCCCCAATTCCATTCCATCATTGTTTACACTGCTCATCTATTCTTATGTAAAGACAGATGTGCATTGTTTCATGCTTGAACTCCAGGATTTCCACCATTTTGTAAACTGTACAGTATGTGTTTGCAATAAATGCTCTCGGGTGATCATTTTCAGATGAAGAGAATGTGAGTTGCTCAGCTAAAAGGCAGATTTTAAGATGGCTGTGGTGATACAGAAAATGTAACATTGACTTTTACATCCTAGCTGTTCTAAATTCTGGCTGAATTAATTTCCTATTAGAACTATTTTCTGCATATCAGCTGTGTTATACATACTGCAGGCAGCCACGCTCAGCAGCTTCTAGTGTATCTACAGGGAGAGTTTTAAGATTTTCTCTCTCCACTAGGTGTCCCCATTGTATTGGATACATTTTACACCTCACTGTGGGACAATAAAAGTGAGGTATCTACCATGAACACACTCCAGGCTCCTGGGAAACGTCATTATCAAAGAGCTAAAATTCAATCATTTTGGACAGAACAGATGTGACGTTGAATAAAACACATTCATCAGACATCCTGAAAAAAAAACCACAATCCCATATAAAGCAAAACATCCCTTCTTTTTATCAGGGAAAAAAAAACTAAAGCTTTCTCCAAGGTCTTTAAAGGGAGAGAAATAGTTTTCATATTCCGACTTTTAAAAGCTTACTTGGTCCAGAGCCTTCCAAGTAACTCAGGTCATCAACCAGGCTATTTCGTTTCCCGTTGAAAGACTGGTTCAAACTTGAATGTTTAGCTAACCCCCTCATAAACTTATACTTGTCTAAATATTATTCTTAACTTTCAAGTGCTGGAGTCACTAGAGGGCTTTTCAGCCTTTTACAAGGGAGAGGGGTTGCACTGCTTGCCCAGGCTCAGTGAGGAAATGGGAAATACCAGTAGCCATTTACACAGATCAAATCTCATTGCATTGCCATTGTTCATGCTGCAGTACAGGCTGTTCCATTCCACAGACTCCAGGCATCCACATACAGTAGTACAAGGGTCAATAGAACTCAGAAAGCAATGTTTGTTTAGGTATTTTAATGAATCTGTTGAAGCACTGTAACCCTTGCTTCAATTTGATTAACTTGCTGCTCATTTCTCTACTAAAAGGTCTACAAACCATCTAGAAGCCTCATTCATTTTTTTTCTATATTCTGAAAGTGGATGAATGAGAAATTGTAAGGGCTACTTATAGTCAATATATCAAAATTACAGCCAAATCCAGCAGAATGATGGTATTTTTCTTACAAATTAAAAAAAAAACAAGCTTCTGATTTTCAAAAGCTTACATTTTTCTGGGTGTTTAAACAAATCTCAGAGCAAAATCTTAAAAAGATATGAAAATGTGGCACAAAAGGTTGACCATATTTTTGGTGAGGTTTGGTAAACACCACTGACTGTCTTGGGGTTTAATCAATGCAATGCTGTAAGCTGTATGTTGAGGAGAGAACTGGGGGCAAAGTTCTCAAGATTTCTGTTTTTGCATATAAATTTTAAATTAAACTAAAAAGGGACCTTAACCACTTTTAATTAGTATACAAAACATCTGCAGTGTCATAGGTTATTAACTACTAGTTTCAATAAAAAATAGTAGTAGTGTAAAAATGGACATTTCTGTAAAACAGTGTAAGAATGTAAGGAGCATAAGACAAGATGAACTTTATTGTCCCCCTAGGAACACACATCACATCTATTGCATGTATGTAGCTCACGACAAAAAAAAGTCACGCATAAACGGTTTATAGTGACGCAATTGCATTTACCTTTGGCATCTGAAGTAAGCCAGTAATCTAATCGGTCAAAAATAGGCAATAAGGAGGCCTGTACAGTCTGAGCTGTACCTTATCGATTTGCAACCCTTACCGAATTGCATGCTCCAGCCCGCTCCACCTTGCTGAGCCCAGAAAGGTGGGTCTTGAAGACGTTCATCTTCTCCACCAGAGTGGTCAGTGCGGTCTCGGTGGCCTCTCCCACTTTCTCATAGACCCCCTTGGACTGCAGAAGACAAAGAAAGCTTGCGCCAGTCACGCCAGAGGCCAGGGGGACATTGTGGAGTAAGACACAGCGCACGGAAGGTTGCAGGGGAACAAGACGAGTTGAAATTGTTCCTCTGAAACAATGACACAGAAATCTGCAGTCTTAGTGCGATGCACCGTGGAGATGTTTTCTTAAATATAAGGGATACGTCTGCCACATTCAATTAATTTAGAGAGGCAAGAAAGCCAGACCAAGACTGCAGTAGTTTCAGATTCCTCTATCAATAATCACCACTATAGAGCACCAAACAGAGCACAATAAACTGAATTTGAAAGCTCACGGCAAATGAAATAATTTACTATAAAAACAGCACTAAATAGAGCTAAATACACTGAATTTGAAAGCTCGCAGAAAATAGAATAATTTACTATATTCTATTTATTACTATATTCTAAAACAATTAAAGAATAAACTCATAAGAGACTAAGTAGCATGGATTGTCTATAAGTATCTGAGTTCGTTTTATGCAATCATATGAATAAGAACAACTCAGAGTGGGCAGTATTGGGCACAACTCTTCTTAGTGGAAGTGGGAAAATAACAGGAAACATATTCAAATAGACAAAACCAGATAAGAATTAAAATAATTTGCTGTCCACCCTCCGAGCACACTGCTACTGTTTGTAGTCAACCCCCTACCTGAACCTTAACAATGTCAAAGCTAACATGTATTAAGAATAGAACTTGTAAATTTAGATAAAACTGTATTTGTCTAGAAGGCGTAACATGGACAGGCCACGTCCCAACCCACATTTCTATTCCCTGACTGAACAAAACATTAAACAGTATGCAGGACACATATGTTTAATTTCATAAAGAGAAACGATACCGGTCTGAAACTGAACCAGAATTGCTTTTACAATGTTTTCGAAGGTTCAGATGAGACAAATAATATAATGTAATGATCAAAGGCAACAGGTAGAGTGCTCTTTTGTCAAAACGTACCCAAGAGCATTCACAGTGTTTTTATGATGAGGTTATAACTTTCATCTTCCATTCAGACTGACTGGTGGAGGTTACAGACCTGTATGAATGTGCACTGCTTGACAGATCGCCCCTATTCAACAGCTCGGCGCCGTGTGTAAACAGTGCAGTGTTTTTCTTAGAGATGCACTACTCTGCATAGCAACCCCACACAGATGTGTAAAATGGCAATGAAGCATTGCAGCTTACATTCATCTCAGACTCCCTATTCGAAAAACACAGAAACATGGTCAGAACCCCTTAACTGTTAGTGTGCAGGAGGCCTGCATTACTAATACTACAGTACCTTTGGTTGTGTCTCGCATTAGGACATTTATTTATGTTTAAAGAAAGACAAACTTTGCTTTTTATGGTATGTCCTCGTGCAGTTCAGAGAACTGGGCTGCAGTATTTCTACAGTGCTACATGCTACAGTGGTAGCTTTTAAGGCACTCTCCGACTCTAGCAATTTAATTCATAAAATGGACAATTCAAATTCAAAGGCACCCCCCCTGGGTTCTGCTAAAAAACCCTAATGTTCTCACTGTTATACCTGTACAATCCTCTGAAACCCAATAAGAGCCAGCCCTGAATTTGCTGAGAAAAGTACCAACTGTAAGTATTCTCTTTTCTACTAGAGAAATAGATTACACTGCAATGCGTTTTTGAATTACAAAGACAGACACTGAGCTGGGTTTTGGAGTGTGAAGATGACCACATTCCCTATAGCTTTTTTTTTTTTTACACAATCTGTTGTCTAGTTCCGTCAGTGGCATTTCTCAAGTGGATATAATCCAAAACATTTAGACCTGTGGTTAAGGTTAGTATTGACCTAATTTCTGGGTTTCGCATCATTCAGGTTTGTAGAATGTGAGTAATTCGGGAACTTTGCAGAGTACAGTTTCTTTTTTTATGGCGGATTCGATACTCTACAATGTCATTCCAATCTGTGTCTGCACATCATTAATTGGTCAAAAAGTGGTTAGAACAGAAATAAGGGTGACACGACTTAAAGTAGTAGGGAAGGTGAAGTGATAATGCATATAATATTGCTATTGCAAAGGAAGTTAGTAAAGAAACCTGTGGCCAACCCAAACAGTGGATGCAGAAACAGTTTACAAGGGTCTTTTCAAACAAAATTACAGGCATCAGTTAACCTCTCTGATTAAAGATCACATGAGAACTACTGGTTTAAATGACAGCTTGGACTAGCACTGTGAAAGGAGTGGCTGAATTATCCACAAATCCCCACTCATGAAAGTTCAGCCTTAAGAAGTGAATGGTATATGCAGACCAGAAGAATAACACGTTGTGAAATGATTCAGAACGAGGACCAGGTTGACCAAGGGTGGGTGTTGATTATCTAAACACGCCCAGAGAGAACACAGCCATGACTGGAACAGTGCTTGCTCTGGAATTAGCAACTCCAGATACATCTATAGAGAGCCATTCCCACATAGCGCACTGAACATGTCCAAAATTTGGAACATGTTACAATTTAAGAAGCAAAAATGTACCAACAAAACTTAGGTCTGGCTTATACACCTTCATTTGTTACTGCATAAATGATGCTAAATGGTAATCAACAGTGTCACTCTATTTAATTCTTTTGTAATTTAATTGCAGCCAATATACAGATAGCAGTAATGAAATTGAGTTTTTTTTATAAGGCTCCAGCACAGAATCACTGTATAAGTCCTGCAGCAGGGAAGCCTAATGTCCCACAGATCCCTAGTGCAGACGTTTGTGGAGAGGAAGGGCTCACCTCATTGTAATCCAGAGAGGAATCGTTACATAGTGCACAGATCGTCGCCAGCTCCACCAGGCCATCGTAATCCCCACACTGCACCGGTTGGTCTCCCTTCAGCCTGCAAAGATAAAACCATATACCAGTCACATAAAGACAGGTGGGGTCTCACGTCAGAGGTGTATCTACAGTATGCATACTGTGTACAACATTACTTATATAATGTCTTCTTAAGGCAGTACAGTATTCATTAGGTGCACCAGAGATATTCTTACTGGGTATTGTCACACTCACCATCGCTGTAACCTTTTAAATGACCTTGTAAATCCGTCCCATCTGGCTGGAGATTCAAGCATATTTTAACTCACTTTTAATCCTTCCCACTGACATCTACAGCAAGGTGTTTTAGTGTTGTTGTTTTTTTATTTAGGGGATTACAGTGTCCAACCCTTCTAGAATCACATTTAATGTTTGCACTCAAGCTACAGTTTTCCTCCTGTTTTTAGATTATTGTGCAAAACCTTGTTAAGTCAGTCCCCAGAAACATTTAATTGGATGCAATACCATAAATCCCAGAACAGGAGTATTGTAGTTAATGTAAACAGCTTGGTAGAGATATCCACTAGAATTTTTCATGCATGTCTATGGTTTAATATACTATTTTGACATTCTGAGATCATACAGGACTGCTGGGAACCTAGCACTACAAGAACTCGGTCAGCCTCACAGCGCATACAGTATATATTTTTAAAACTTTTTTAGTCACCGCAGCAGAAAGCAGAATTAAATCTTACTATCACTAACAAAAATGACTACAAAGGCACAGATCCCACACATAACTGCAGCTGAACTACTGCACAGAATCCTTTAAAATCTACTCATGTTAATCCCATAACTAACACTTGTCATTCTCTAGGTCTTAAATCTCAGTCAAATGACTGTAGTTTTGCAGTTGCCTACTTATATAAATATATAAATATTGACTAATGATGTGGCAAGGCAGGGATTCAACTTACCTTCATTGTATTCACAAATAATTGTCTGTGTCCTTGGAATTATTTAGAGCTTTAGATTTGACAGTCTTTGATTCACACACACCAGGCTGTTTTGATACTGTAGACTAGGATACATATACTCTGATCGCTTGCAGGGTTAGCAGTCACCCTTACTCGGAGAAATAAACTGAAACTCTATGTTCTTTGGATATAAAAAAAGGTTCAGTTCAAGAACACAAGCTCAGAATACACATGAGAACCCCCTGCCTAGCCCTGTGGTTTCAAGGCAGATTCCTATCAGAACAGTAAATTCACCAACGTTAAAAGGAGAAGCATAAAGGCCAATAAAATAACCATTCATACATTGGAGGACAGGCACCTATATATAAGTAAAATACTGGTCCATCAACACCACTTACAATTTGCTGGTGTGAGCGGTGTTATTGGACCAGTAGGTGGCGCTATTCCCCTTGGACAAGAATTTCCAAACGGATGCTCCAGAATGGTGATCAGGAACATTGTCCCTCAGCTGAGACATTAAACCAAAGTTCTCACTATGTGGTCATTAAAAGTGCCATGGTATTATTCGTAAGAGTAGGGGTGTCAACCCTGGTGTCCTGGTTAAATCCCACTTGGGGCTTGAACAATCTAATGCCCCCCCCATTCAATTAGCAAAAGAATGTCTCGCATAATGATTGTCCCACATCACCCAGGTGGGTACAGCATCCCAAGATCCTCCGAACTTTATAAATGTAGAACTTCATAATGTAATTAAGAACTTCATAAATGTATTTACCTATTATTTAATAATAAAGGGGAAAAAAGACTGATGTTACAGAGTACAGCTTTAAGGAACTGCGCACAGACAGCTTTTAGTTGCCTTTGCCCCAGACATTTATTTAAGCCAATTTGTGAAACAGAAGCAACTCCAGTCAGAAAAAATGAGTCTGCAAGTTGTCATGGAATTCTGGATTAGGCTTTTAGAAAGACGGTGATATGATATAAAAGCAAGACTTCTCTTTTCCAGCAGGGTGTTGAGAATAAATCAAGACTGGAAGAAAGAAAAGATCTACAAGAGGGCCAAATGCAGTGAATTTGGAACTGGAAAATTGTGATGAATGGAGACAAAAAGCAGTAAAAAAACATGGAGAAATTACAGAATAATGACTCCTCGTAAAACACGTATCAAAGTCAATGCTCCTTTCTCACTATGCTGTCTTTTAAAGTGCACTGAAATATGTTCCCCTAGTCACATCTCATGCTAGTGGTCCATGATTGTAGGAGGTGATTGTCCATACTGGAGGTGTATATTAATGACATCACTAGATTACCCAAACAAGGACATCCTACACAACTAGAAGATGCACTAACTAGAGCCAGAACTACCCAAAGAACCTGCTTGAAGGCAATTGTTGTTAAAAGGCCATGCAGTTTAAGGAGAGCAGGAGTGGAACAAATGAATTGAGAGACTGTGCCTAAAACTGCATCAAGCTAATATTTTAACTCGTCCTAATGGTTTCTTTCTCCAGGAGGATGTTGGAACAGCACTTAAAAAGGGCTTCAAGAACACATTTCGATCAAGCAGCACTTTGTGGGAAGAAATGAATCACCTTGCTTTGGTGCTATGAGGCAGCAAATGAGGGAAAGAGACCTTTCAGGTCTTGGCCTGGTAGTGTTGAGCAAATGCAAAACTGTTCTGAACTGATATGACAACTCGTTTGCATCAGTGTATTACTCTGGTAACTAATTTTTGTTTCCTTTGCCTAATTAACCAAATTGGAATGATCTAACTCCCATTTGGGTTGCTACGCTCCAGTGCCTCTTACTGCCAGAAATAGAAGCAGAAGACTCTGGGCTGTAAATGTCTGCTGGCGTGACGAATACTCACACTTGACCTTCAGGGGCGTATGTGGATCCGGTGATGGAGAACTCATGCAGAGTACAGCTGGAATTGTCAGCTTTGTCCACCACGAACATCTGAGGGAAGGAGAACAGAGGGGGTTTGTCTTACACTATAATACAATCACAGCACAATCAGCCGTGGGGCACAGGGTTTAATATACTACAAGCAGTCCCGTCTACAGTGTGAAGCGAGCAATACTAGCAGCATTTGAATAAATCATAACATTTATTCAGGGATGCCTGACGAAAGTGAAAGTTATGACACAAGAGTGACAGGGCCAAGGAATGTGAACCCTGAAGCTAAAGAGGCACGCAGTTCTGCTATGAGTATATTCTTCTCATCTTTTTAAATTTTAATTCCATCAAGTAGTGTCCTGAATTCCAACAATTCCACAAGGCTCTATATTATTGAATCAAGCACCATTTCTCAGGAGGGAATATGTAATGACACTGGAGGGCACAGTCTCCAGAAGTTACAACGAAAAAAGAAAGGGAGTGCTGCAAATCTCCTTGGCATACCAATTGATGAACTCTCATAAAAAGACTCTTTTCACACTTTAAAAAACAATCAGAGAGTCTGTACAAATAACAAAAGCAAGATTATAAAACAGATAAACAGGCTGCTCTGAAGGCCTTCAAAAGATGTTCTTTTTGCCTAGAAATGATGCTTCACATTTTGCCATGTCCCTAAACAAAGCATCAATACCATGAGAGCAGTAGAACAAAATGACAAACAACCAGATTTTTTTGTCCTTTGAGAGCTGTCTGACCTGCTGTCTCAGGACCTGGCAGTGACACAGAATCTCATTTGGGATGGATAGGAAGAGGAAAAGGGAAATGGAAAAGTCTGGCTGGCCCAGGGCACTGGGGACTGTGTGATTGAGGGTTAATAACAAGAGACTTTTCCTGAGTTCTCAACACATCAGTGCCATGCTTGAAAGGCTCCACCTACCAAAGGGGTTTCCCCTGTGGTCACAGCCAATCAGAATCCACCTGATGTCATCCAGGAAGAGGCTTTATTCCCCAGCATGGTAAACAGCCAGCCAACTTCCCTTCCACTGACCCAGCACAAATCCTCTTCCACACTTGATCTAAGCCAGTCTTAAAGAGGAAGCATGTACAGTAGGTCTTCTCGTTAAGATGAATGCTTATTCAGGGAACTCCTGCCAAGCAATGTGCCTCACAGAAAGGACACTCTTGAGGTCAAACTAATCAAACCTTCTTGCATTACAGTCATTAGACAATACATTCTAGTTTGAGGCTCTCTTGTACAATTCTTGAGAGGGATATTTTAATATCCCATCTGGGGGTAAAAACATTTTAATCCACTGAAAGCAGGACCATAAAGCATCTGCACTTTTCTCTATCAAGTCAAGTCAACATGAATTAATGAAAATGAAAATTTTTAACTGCCATATAATCACAGCAGAAATAATATGTGAGCAAGTAAATCAATGTGTGACAACACAGCCTCACTTGAAGTGTGTGCTCCTCAAAGCTGTTCTCCCTGGGCATGCTTTAATTGAAAATTAAATTAATGTGGAAGAACACTATCAATCACTTACACTTATGTCCCCCACAAACCAACCTAAAATTACTGTGCAAGTGACTTACTGTATCTAGCCGAATCAGGCTGGATCTTAAATTAAACCTAAGCTGATGCACTGTGAAGTTTACCTTGTAAGGCCTGTTGCCCTGTGAATTAATCCCATATCGCTTTCATTTGTTAAGGCTCTGGCCACAATAATTAGAAACTGGTAAGCACTGTTACTCCCGGGCTCTGCCACATCTGCTTTATCAGTAAAGGCATGGAGACCCTGGCTGATAGACTGATAAACTACTCAATGGTACCAAAGCAATTGCTTGCTGCAGGCTGAATTAATTAGGCTTTGTGACACTCTGGGCTTTCCTGAATTATTAACCAGCAATGTCTTTGATGCTATTTACATAGTGTGCATATTTCCCACAATAAAGACAGGAAGTAGGCATTATTTTCTGGGATATATAAGATAGTCCTCAAGGTAAAAACAGCAGGGGAACTGAACTGGGGTGTGGCAGAGTAATGAGTGAATATCTGGATTCCCATTGGAGTAGTGATGCAGATCAGGGAGTCCCCAGTTTCTCAAAGGAAAGGGATAATTTCAAGGAAGCCTATTTTTTGTACTTTTTGTATGTACAAAATTAAATGCATTTAGAATATCGTTTCTGCTAACTAGAGGAAATCAACATGTAACAAAAGTCCCCTACTCCCTGCCCAATTAAAGAACTGGATACATACTTCCTAGATTATTACCTTATAGCATGGAGGAGGATATCAACAATTGATGTACAGTAAGACTAAGTCATATGAAATGAGATGAACAGAACATACACCATCTGCAAGAATTCATTGTACACTGTCAATGGTTCAGCAAAGGACCTCATCAGCGTATCAAGACCAAAACCTACACAAACACTTATGATTCTCTACAGATTTCTATGCAGTGTTAAGAGGAAGACTACATTACATGGTTGCTAGTGGTTTATAAATGTTTTTTTCCATAACCCTGGTTCAGTTTAGATATGCCCTTTAGACTGACAGGTATACTGTACAAGATGCTTTTTCTGAAAATCCTGACTAATGGCACTAGCAGAACTTACTATCTTGCATGTTCCCAGAGAAATCAAGTAACCAGAAGAAATTACTCATTTATGTAGTGTTTGTTCCTTATTTATGAAGCTTTCCTTGAAGTATCCTGATCATCAGTTCTCCTTAAAGGGAGCTGTTGTTGTCATCCTTAACAACATAACATCCTCACAGTCCCTGCAGCCACTGAGATCATTCTCTGTAGTAAATCACTGCTCAAAACCCTCAGTGCACTCCATTCATCAGGCCAGCTGGACTCGGCAACACGTTATTCCACGCTGAGCGCGTTCACTAGCTTGCTGCAGCTATCCAGATCAATATTCCATTTCAATAATCGACTGGCTTCCACCCTGCTAATAATAAAAAATAAGGAAAGAGGGTCAGTTCACCTGGGTACTTTTTATGCAGAAAGCACAAAGAACTTTGGTATTGGTGGAAAATGCTTAAAGTAGCAAAAACTGCTGTCCCTTGGCTGGGATCATTCACTTCAAAGCTGTGGTACAACCAAGCTGCCTAGTTAATGAAATTGCCTTCCAGCAGAATTTCTCCTTGTAGTCTCTTCTATAGTATACAGAATTCTCACCATAAAGGACACTAGTCCTTGATCTGCACTTACAATCCCTTCAATATGACTCCATATACTGGTGGTTTAAAAGCCTAGATTCTAACCAGAGCTGTTCCACAGAGAACAACCATTCACAATCCCAGCCTCCACAGACACTCCTGTATAAGAGATTGCCCAATGTGCCCCTTTCTGTCTTCGTTTTCTACTTCAAAAGGTACAGCATGATTATAATTGCATTCTGAAAAGCTTTAAACCAACACACAGAAAATCATGTCCCATGCCCTGGTCTCCACTGTGGTGTAAACAAAGTGTGAATTAAATGTGAAATAAATTAACAAAGCTGTATAAAATCAAATTCAAGGGGCCTTTGACTGTGCTGCAAGAACCCCCACACTTCTTCCCCAAAATACAAGCATCTTTAAGAGACTATATCTAAAGCTCTGTTCAGGTTGCATATCTATGAAAACTGCCATTTCACTTCCAAAATAAGCCTCTTAATATTTTACACTTTTCATTAGTGGGTGTTTAAAGTCATCTGTGGCTTTTGCTGCTTGAAAGAAAAATGTTCTTCTTTTCTCAAGTGTTGTAATGATTTTACTTGTCTGTTATACTGACAAGGAGGCATTTATTACTGGCTGTGATAATGGCTATGGACTTCTGGGACTGAAGAATCTCTGGGGATCAGACACCAGAAAATGAAACAGTGTAAGATAAGAAAATGATTTGCACTGGCTATTACTTCTGTGAGACGTGGGAGTCTGTGATGACTTTTTTCATAAGCTGTGCTTTCACAAAAACGTTCAACAGAAATTGCTGTTGAACAAATTTAATTTAAACTTCTTTATGATGAATTCATGCCTGAATTTCTCACTATTATAAAAGAAGTTACACGAGTTGCATGCTCTCCTCATTGCAGGAGCAACTTTAGCAAACCTTATCAAAAACATAAGGATGAGTCCTGAATGTCTGTTCCTTATATTGTAAGGACTGCCTGTCAGCTTGGAAACTTACTGATTATATCCTCAATGTCTGGAAAGGAAAAACGAATTCTTAAAAAAAACAGCATTATACCCAAAGAGACTACATTTTGTTCCAAGGACATCCTGTATGACTGGATTAAATATCCAAAATACACCGCCTTACCAAAATATTAGAGAATGGTTTGTTTCATTGACGTAATCCTTCCTGTCCAACGTAGTAGGAATGGTGCAGCACATGGTATAGCCTATAAATCCTATTGTCTGTAAAGCAGCAGCAGACCAGACCTTTGCCTCGGTGTGCCATGTTAGAGGAAGGAAGGTTGATGTCAGTGATCTCACAAGAGGCATGACTGTTCTTGTATCTCTCATGGCAAGAACACACCAGACAAATTCACAAACAGTAGCTAGTGACAAAAATAAAACATGAGCAGGAAGCAACACAAGAACCTACTGCATCACCACCTCACATCTCACGAAGAGCTGAATCAACTGCTACAGGCTAAGTGGACACATATCGTGTATATGAACATGAACTGGAACCAGTGAAACATGTTGTAGCTGTAACTGCTGCCGGAGACTGATACTTCCATTATTCAGAATTGCATATACAGTATGTGTGCATGAATTAGCATGAATTGATCCAGCATGTGTACAGAACTTTGCACATTTTCCCACAGGATATTCATTACATGGGCAGCATGGTGGCAGCACTGGGGTCCTGGGTTCCATGCGGGAACTGAGATGCTATCCTTGTTTGCGTGGGTTTCCTCCCACAGTCCAAACACATGTCAGTAGGTTAATTTGCTTCTGGAAAATATGGCCCTGGTGCGATATGGTTTGCTAAGGTTGCTCCTGCGTTTGTCTGTGATGGACAGTGAGTATCAGACCTTCCACCTGTTGCTTGGCCGGGATAGGCTCCGGCTCTCCTGTGATCATGAATTGGATTTTAAGGGGTAAGAAAATGGATGGATGGATATTCCTTAAATGACAAAGTTGCTTAACTTGCAAACATTTAACATCATTCAACACCTGTACAGTAGGTGCTTCAAGTGAAGGCAGTTTCAGCTCACAACATAGATTATCTAGAAACCCTCTTCTGACCTCTGACACCAGCTCACACAATATCATTTGACATCCCTGACCATTATGATACAATATATAATGTTTTCAGTCAGTTTTGTTGTTGACGTGGCCACAGTTTTTCATGTAATGGAACAACATTATTTTCCGAAAAAGTTATAAAAAAAACTTTCGAAGTTTAAAGAGCCAGCAGATTGTTTAAACAGAAATAAAAAAGAAAAGCTAAAAACGCACCATGGTTCTCACAGATCCACACTAATAAGCTGTGAAAGAAGGAGGCTGAAAATGAATCACCACTCTCAGGCACACAGCCTTGTGAGGAGCCGATACAATTTTTTTCTGAACTTTTTTTTTCAACCCAGACACGGGTTCCCATCTTTATCACAGTGATGTTTTACTCGGTGGCCATGGCAACAGGGCCTAGCACTGTTTTGAGTTCATACTCCAAACCTCTCTCTTGCTTTGACTGTGAGTAATGTTATGGCACTGAAACAGGAACCTGAGGCTCCCAGGCTTGGGCAGTTGTAATTGGATTACAATATATTTTCCACCAGCCATAATAATGTTATCCTTAACAGTGCACAGTGCAGAGGAAGTGAGCGCACAGCCAAGCTTTGTGCTAAAAATAGAGAAGCTAATGTTCTTTAAACACAGCACACCACTGAACGTTTAGAAAGTGTGGGGATCCGAGAGGAACCGGATCTTCAGTAGGAAAACTCCAGAACAAACTTGTGCAAGTTCACCCTGTGTGTGCAGGAATACTAGACAAGGTCCAGAATTCAGCTGGACGTCAGCCAGTTTCTCTTCATAAGCTTTACCTGGTTAAACCTTTCTCCGACACTTAGATATCTGCAGCCAATGATACACTTTGACACTCTTAAACACCGCTGTTACCAAGTGTTTTATGTGATGAAAGGCGTTTTTTGGACACTTAATTTTAAATCAGAGAATGTTTAAAAAGGTCATTCCCGTTCGACCACAAGCCTGACTCAAGTTTTCATACATTGACAAAAAGTAAAAAGCTGGCAGAGAAGAAAGCAATTTATTTGCACAAGGAGTCGAACACCTCCTTAATGAGATGAAACGCTGCACTACAAGTTGGCTCTCTTGATCTGTTTCCACTCTGCATTCCCGTCCGATAGAGACGACAGCTTTCACAGCACCTGACAGCGTCTGTGACGTGTTCCTAACGGACTGGCTGGGATTATAGCAGAGCCAGACTTCCAGACTGGCCCCACCCCTGTTATGTCAGTCCTCGAGACAAACGGTGCAAGCTACAGTACAACTTAAACAAGCTTCTGGGCCTCCTAAACATCACACTGGGGCAGCAGGTGTGGAGTGACTGGCTAGATGCCTTGTGCCACTAGTGGACTGTGACCAGAGTCCCCAAGCAGCAAAACATGTCAAGATGGGGATATTGAGATAAATAGAGCAGCCTTTTCACAAGAGTGGCCACTGTTGACTGTTAGTCACCACGCTAGCAAGTGTGTCAGGGCTGCAGAACTGAATTCAGTTAATTTAAACAACTAACATTTTTCATTTAAAAAAAATAATCATAGTAAGAAGTCTCTATTTTAAAATCCACTGAAATGAAACTCTTCTACCCAGAGTTGAATATTGCTGCCCTTTAAGGTAATTTTTCAAATTAAATATCTAAAATTTTTGAGGCACCATACAGTAATTTGCTAGTTTGAGCACAACACAGTTTCTAAGTTCTGTTTGTTACAACTGATGCAGAAGGTATCAGTTAGGTCCATCTGGGTAAGAACACAACAGAAAACCAGTTTAACTAAAACTGAAAAAGAAGATAGAAATAAAGAATAAACTTTTTTAGGAGTTCTCAAAGAAATTATGAATTGCTAAAATTTAAAAGAGGAAGAAAATGCATCCATGTTACATGCTCAATAACAAAGAAGTAACACAGAAGAAGAATCTGGTAAAACAGATTTTAAGTTTAAAATCTATAAATCATTAAACAAGCAGAGAATCCAGAGTCCTGAATTAAGATCATGGTTTTTCTTCCTTTCCGACTAGAAGAGCAAGATTTCCGTGGCTCCCAGACATCCAAGAGTTTTTAAGGAAAGCAAAAGAACTGTTACGTTTCATAATCTATACAGTACACGCTGGGTGGTACAGTGGTGTATTGGTTAGCATTGCTGCCTCGCAAGAGGACTCTGGGTTCAATTGCGGAACTGGAGTGCTATCTCCATGAAGTTTGTATGTGCTTCCCATGTTTGTGTGGGTTTCCTCCTGGTGCTCTTGTTTGCTCCCACAGCACAAAGACGCACCTGGTGGTTAACTAGCTTCTGGGAAAACTGGCCAGTGGTACAAGTGTGTGTGCTGTGTTTGACTTGCATCCCTTGGTCACTGAGACAAGCTCCGGCTCACCTGTCACCCTGACTTGGATTAAGTGGTTAGCCCTATAGGGCACCACTGATGTTTCCTAATTTTAAATTCTCTAAACTTTTTAATATTACAACTCATTTATACTTTTATTTCTTAAATTTTGCACGGTTTTTAAGAATAAACCAAGCCCAGAAAAGTCTGGCATCTCAGATTTGATTTTGCCTGCTATAATCAGCTGTTGAAGTGAAGTCCGTTAAAGCGAGGGTTTACTGTCATTCCTTGTATTATTGCATTGGGCCTGCTGGTCTGCAGGAAAACAGCATGGCTATACACTTCCAATGAGAGAAAATTTCTCCTATCATGGGGATATGAGCTGGGCTCAGTGAACCATG
This sequence comes from Atractosteus spatula, assembly GCF_055471065.1. NCBI lineage: Eukaryota > Metazoa > Chordata > Actinopteri > Semionotiformes > Lepisosteidae > Atractosteus > Atractosteus spatula. Next base: position 3,014,724 of record NC_142732.1, on the reverse strand, counting down.
AGTATTGTAAATTTACAGTGTAAATATTTACCAGAGCATGGCTCTGGCAGTCTGTAAAAGATCTCAGTATTAATGTTGTGAGATTAAACAGGTTCTACCAAGGGAACTCCCTGCAGTTAAACATTTATAAACCATGGCTTTTCCTAAGTGATTATGCTGCCTATTTCTGTTTTCATAGGTCGATTAAAGCAGCAGATCACTGCTGTGCCTGACTCCTGCTGACAACATGTACTATATCGGAAGCGAGCCCAGTGCCTGGAAAATGGAGAACTGTTCCCTTTACTGGCTTCTTCTCCCACTCTCTGCCAGCCCCAGTGACCACAGCACACGGTCAGTTCCTTGTGTAACTGGCGCTCTCTGATAACGCCATGTTATTACTGCTTTACTGTAGCACACCATACTAAAAGCAAGTTAAAGTAGTAAAACAGAGTTACATCATCATGGAAACAACATATTAAACTGTGGAGAAACCAAAGTAAGGTAAATGCAGAAAAGCACAAAGTTACCTTATGCCCATTTTTGTTGTTGAGTTGTGGAAAAACTTTTAGGAATTACGCATTTATTTGGCTTGTACTGTACATTTATACCAGTACACATTGATATAGGTAGACATTTTACTGGAGCAAACTGTAATACATTGCTTACACGAACAAAAACATCACCACACCTGAGACTGGAGCTCACACCATCCAGGTCCAAATCCAGACCACTGCCTGACCACTTCTCCACTGCCCCTCTTTTACCAACCACTGAGAAGAGGCTGAATGCAACCAGAAATAATTGGAAAACTCCCTGGTATTTGTATGTACAGTATGAATGCTCGGGAAACATGAAAGTGCTTTGCATGTGGCAGAACAAATACAGATTTAAAACCAGAAACAAAGATCCGCTGAACTTTTTTTTTTCCCCAACCGTTTTGAAATGTATTTTTCATGAGTACATTTTTTCACATGCTGTATAACAGTGCGCACAAAACAAAAGCATGACAGAATTTATAGTCTGTGCTGTTCACACCTGAGGCAAAATAGATTGGAAGGCTAGATAGACTAGCGTGGGGAATTATACCCAAAAATGGTCAATGTAAGAGTTGCCAATCAAACCCAAGCTGCAGGTGTTTCAGATGTGAGAGAAAACTGGAGCACTTGGAAAAGAGCAATTAAATGGAACCCAGGACCCCAAAAGCTGTGCCACATTAATTAATGCTATAACTTACTAATAAAACATTAACGCTAAAAGCTATGGTACCATGCCGCTCAAATACAGCCAGAAGTATTTGCTAACACCTTTGAACCCTGGAAACATCTAGTTACACATTATTGAATCTTGTGTCGTGAAGAGGTGTAAGATATTTTAGCAGCTCTTAAACTGCAAAAGTGATTGGGGACCACAGTACTGCTAGTGTTTCTAATACACTTTCAGCAGTCTGAGTGCATCAGTTGAGCTCAATGATTTCCTGTATTTTTAATGCAGGCATCTTTGCTGCTGGTTTTTTTTCGGGGAAGCTGTCAGCTGCTTTATTTGCAGGAGAGACCACATGCATTATTGAAGTGCACAGACACCAGCAATGTCACTTTGTATTGCTTCACAAGGCACAGAGAAATCCCGCGAGCTCGGGCGCCCTTCATCTTTCACCAGCTTTGTGCTCTCGCCAAAAGGCAGACGGAATCTGAAAGCCCCGCCTCTCCGCTCTGTTCTCTAGGATGACCTTGAACGCTCTGGAGGACCTGGTCCATTTATATCCGGCCTTCTCTCCTGCTGTGCCCTTATTTCTTACTGATGTTAGTGGAATGACTCCAGTCAAGGTAAGAGGGAAATCCCATTTTATAAATCAAGTCCAGGAATCCTTCCATTTCATCATGAGAAACACAGTGTTCCTGTTCCTTATGACTCCGTGTATTTCAAAGGAATTGCTAGGATTATCTATTTCAGAGGTGCACTAACAATTGCTGTATTTGCAAGTAGTAGCACAAAACTACCACTGAAGTTTTTCAAAGAATCTTTGCATTGAAATTGGACTGTAACTGGCACCCAAACACACTTTTTTGCATTTTACATACTTTCACCTACTCTTTCCTTAAATGGATGAAAGGGATAATAAAATATCTAAATGTACCAAGAGCGAACTGATTTGGTAGCATTAGCAAGAGGATTTTTACAGTGCAAATTATTTGAATTAGCATTCCTGGGAGCTGGCTAGGTTAACATTTACTCAAAAGACTATCCTTTTTATTTTGTAGGAAACACATCTAAACTAATAAGGAGGGGTTAGGTCATACTATGGCAGAAATGGAAAACTGGCCCTGAACAGCTTCAATCCAGCTGGATTACGAGGAGCAGGTGCTAAATTAAGTCATTCTGAGGTCATTTAAAATGAAAATACCAACACTCTGTAACTCTCAAGGACTACAGATGGCCATTTCTCACTTAATTGAACAAATGAATTTATGTTATTAATTTACATATCGCAAGTCTCTACATATTGATGATTTAAGGTGACATACAGTATCACATCTGAATGGATTGGGGGTACTCCAGGGCTGAGCAGCTCTTTAATATGGTATAAAGCACAGAATCATACCCATCACCCTAGAACTTGCAACTGATAACCCATTGGAGCTAAACAATGTGAGCCTGGTCAGTGCCAGGATGGGAGACCTCCTGGGAAAGCTAAGGTGTCTATTGAAAGAGGACTGGTAGGGGGCACTCACCCTACAGTCTGTGTGGGTCATAATCCCCCAATATAGTAATGGGGACTCTATACTAAAAAAGTAAAAAAGGCACTGTCCTTCAGATAAGGTGTAAAACCAAAGCCCTGATTCTCTGTGGTCATTAAAATTTCCAGGGTGTTACCCTGGGGGCTACACATTGGTGGTGATGGAGGGGAGTCCCCATTACCTGTAAAATGCTTTGAGTGGAGTGTCCAGAAAAGCACTGTATAACAATAAGGATTATTATTAAATGTAATCTTAATACAACAAAAAATAATGTTCCAAGCAATCAGAGCATGAATATTGACTTTCATGATTAGGTCCCTCTAGCTTGGATTATGTCTCAGCTCCATTGACAAAGGATTCCAGTCACACAGCTGCCACAGAAGCTCTCAGCTGTGCCGCACACTCAGAGTGAAAGGAGTCCAGCTGACGTGAACATCGATGGACTGAGCTGGGGTGAAAGGGGTGCCAGAGTGAGAAGACATCAGACGCCACCTGTGAAAACTGGTGTTCTCGGGAGCCGAGTGCCGAGGTAAACAAGGAGCGGTTTTTCTTCGGACTGACTGGCACCCCCCCAGCGAAAGGGCACAGAATGTCACGTTGTGGGAGGAGAACAGAGGGGAGAGAGCTCTTGACAAGGTGGTAGCTGAGCATCACATGCACGAAACCCAGACCAGCATTCTTCTCTCCCTGGCGACGGCTTTGTGAATACCCTGGGGCAGAGATCACTGGGTCTGCAGTGGTAAGTGCAGTGCTTTGACATTTCAAAAGCCCAGCCAGGCCTAAGAAAGGCACTTTTAGCATCAAACTTACAGTATAGAAGCAGAAGTCCTATCTAAGGACTTTGCAAAGGAAAAAACACATTTTGTTTTTGTTAAAGAAAAAGAAAACAACACACAGAACTTTGACATTTACCCTATTCCGCAGTACGTGCAGCTGTATATTAAATAACAATGAGAGTTTAAGAACATAGTTTGGATTTAACGGGCTTGTCCTGGGGGATGATAGGCTGGTCAAGAGGATGGGTTAGCTGATCCACACCTCCAGCCCAAGGTGCAGTACAACAAAATAGCACAGATCATGATACATTCAGTGCAGTAGAAGGAACATTCTTATACACCCTTACTTATAAGCAGTGACAAAGAAGTCGGGACCAAACAAGAATCAATTTCTCCCGTTCATTTGTAAAAAATATTCAGCATAAATTAATGCATTTTTATGCTGAATGCTCAAACATCATCATAATGTTTAGAAAAAAACTCACAGATAAAAGACACTCCTGCTGGAATTCTGTATCTTATTTTAAGCCAGCTCCAGACAGAGTGGACCTGATGTCTTAAGCTACTATTGAATCAGTAAGAAATGAACAGTAATTAAAATGAAATTGATCTCCATTAATCACCATAGCTTAGACTGCTGTTCCAAAATGCTTTACCCTATACATTCCTGCTTCTTCAACACCTACAGTATGACTGGTTCAGTTTTCTAACAGGCTCATTTTTGCTGTCCCTTTCAATTATACAGCACCACCTTTACTGCAAACGTGTTGTTAGGTCTGTCCGTCGTTTTCTTTCTCATACATTTTCCAGGCTTTTAACAAAAGAGGAGCTCATTTATTTCTGCCATCATTTACATATTGTATAAGCTGCACCATTAAAGGACTGAAGAGTTTGCAGTCACATGTCATATGTTTTAGTCTTGAGTTTTTTAAACAGTGTGCAGAAGCCCATGCAATTTAATATTCAGATTGTTGGCAATGTCCTCATGGGCTCAATGACAATAAATACAGGATTTTCAAGCAGGGGATAAAAAGCTAAGTATTGCGGCACCTGTTCCAAAGCAGTCTGACACTAGAACTGCCCCCAGAGGCTGGCACTTACCCTGCACACGGACATCTGGTTGGTGGTAAGAGTGCCAGTCTTGTCGGAGCAGATGACGGAGGTGCAGCCCAGGGTCTCGACGGAGGGCAGGCTGCGCACGATGGCGTTCTTCTTGGCCATGCGGCGGGTGCCCAGCGCCAGGCAGGTGGTGATGACGGCGGGCAGCCCCTCGGGGATGGCGGCCACGGCCAGCGCCACGGCGATCTTGAAGTAGTAGATGGCGCCACGGAGCCAGGAGCCTCCGTGCACGGGGTCGTTGAAGTGGCCGATGTTGATGACCCACACGGCCACACAGATCAGGGAGATGACCTTGGACAGCTGCTCGCCGAACTCGTCCAGCTTCTGCTGCAGAGGCGTCTTCTCCTGCTCCGTAGTGGCCATCTGGTTGCGGATCTTGCCGATCTCAGTGGAGACCCCTGTGGACACAACCACACCGATGGCCCTGCCAGCAGCGATGTTGGTCCCCTGTGGTCAAACAGCAAATTACAGGATGAGCTAACATGGATGGCTACTGACTTTCAATAAGGTATAATTACATTTGTACTGATTTACAATAATAGCCCTGAAGTCTGTATTTCATTTACTATCTTCGGACAGAAAAAAAAATAGAAGTCATATAGTAAACACCACAGCACTGGTTGTGATCAGCTTTTTTGGCATCATGCGTGTTATATATTGATCTGATTTTAAAGAGAATAAATTCAAAACTGTTTAGCCTGACACCCAGCAGTGTTAATAACAAGGTAATTTGAAAATAACTACAGTACATTACATTTTTGAGAATTTCTCCCTGAAATATTGCAATATGAACTGACTAAATGTTTGTTAGGTATGAATGAATTGAAATAACAGGGCACCATCAAGCTAAGCTACACAAGGATCTCCCCAAATACTCCACCTCTCACCTGTCAAAAAAGGCTGCTCATGCTACATTCCTACTGTCCCACAGTCAATTTCAGTCCTGACTAGACACACCAGAGCAAAAATAAAAGCTACTTATCTTTTCCTGCAATCTGATCTAATGTTAAACATGTCAAATGAGACTTGAAAGCTCATTATAATACAACACATACCATTCTTGACATTGTTGCAGGATGCAATCACCAGTGAGATCAGGAATAAAATCCACAACACTCACCGAAAAAAGCATATTTTTCTTGTCCTGATTGACAGCTCTGGGGTCAGGAACAGGATCGGTGTGCTTGATGACTGATACCGATTCCCCTGTACAAGGAAGGAGCAGATATCTGTTAAAGGAGATTTCCACCACTCTTTCTACTGCATTTTTCCCCCCCAAAGAGGAGTGATTCAATTTGACCCCACTCCACCCTTTATTACTCTTTTTATAAGTATTGGCTCTTCTGGGAGTTATTTCTTCAGATAGAGAATTCAAGATATTATCACACAGCAAACTACAAGTTATGTTCTCAAGTTCAAAATGCCAGTGATGACAATGTTTTCATTGTAGTCTAATGAACAAACACTCCACAGGTTGGTGTTCTCTTTTGTTAATTTATTAACCATGTCAAACTTTTTTCTTATAAAGTACATTTGTTCATTGTTCACTTCAACTGAACACCAATTCATCCTAGTGAGCTGGAGCCGAAAATACAATGTCCTACTACTTACTGTACTTCTGTAATTGTAACGAACAAATAATGGACAAGCCTACTTCATTATGACTGATTACTAGTCCATTTGAAAAAGTCTGTCTGAATACAAAAACACACCTTTGAAAAACTTACTGTACTTTGAAAACTGTGGCTGAGTCCATCTACAATAATTCTTTTACAAATGGAGAATGACAAATGCTTCACAGAAAAAAGAAGACTTGTGTTTAGTTACTTTAAACCTGCATGCTGAATGTTGGCGATATAAAGTAGAAGGTTGAACATCAAAATTCTGGGAGCAAATCTGCACATCTTCAGCGACGAGAGAATTGCAGTCCAGTAAACGAGATAAGAACAAGGGGCCGGAGGAGCCATAGAGCCTCAGTTAAACCTGCTTTATATGCAATGGGGGAGAATGTCATTTCGAAACTGTCTGCCATTCAGGACATTTTATAAAAACACTTCTGGTCTAGAAATTAATCCAAGTAAATGAGGATGCGACTTCAGCCAGTTCCACTTCCTGAGTGGCTCATAATAGAAGGGAAGCACTGTGAATATCCGGACTGGACTCAACTTCTAGCACCAACTCACTAATGCCTTCTGTGCGGTGCCCATTATCAGCATGCAATACATAAGAATTGACAACAGCTAGCCTTGACAGGTTCATCTCAGAATGCGTTATCTCCTTTGCTTGGCTGAATTTTTAAGGATGTTTCTTAATATGTCCACATTCTCGGGGAAATACCAGATATTTTGGGAGCACAAGCTGTTTTTATGGCCAAACACAAACTGTGCTGTTTTAATTTTCTTTACGGTATCTTTTTGTGGGCATTTTTATTTCAGTAGTTTGTTCAAGCCTTAATGAAAGTTTGAGATGTTTTAATAGCAAGTTATTGGGGTAACTCACCCAGCTGAGAAGAACCCAGACATAACAATGGGGTTGTCAGTACACCCCCTTTAATTGAAGGATGAACCAGGGAACTGTTGCAAGGGTAAGGATGGAGAGAACTCGCAAATGGGTCAGCAGTAATCATATTTATATCCAGGGAAGCTATAGCGGACGAGATTAGAGCTTGACCTACTCCTGAAATTTTGTAATTAACTCCAAATGGGGCTGCTCAATGGCGCAGCTAGCTAGCACTACAGATGATGTTGTAAAGGATGTAGACGGTTAAATTGAACTTTGTTATAAAACCCTATAACTTGCCAGAGAAATAATGAAGCGGTACTGTGAAACTGACACAGATAGGAAAAAAAGAGAATGAATTTTGTATCTCTGCTGCAGTATTTGTATTTGTACTATTGTTCTTGGATGCAAAACCTGCAGCTGCCTACATGAAATGTCAGCCAGGCGTTTTTCAGTCTTAAAATTGTACCTGAATCTTATTGAACCATATTTATTGCTTAGGCAGTGTGTTCTAATCCTCCTTTTTGTGGTATCAATTAGAAATTTGGCTAACTTACCAACTTTAATAGAATCTAGATTATTGATAGGGAGTATCATATATCTGCTGTGCACCTATATTATTGATGTTGCTTGTTCAAAGAGCTCTAATAAACTTAAGTAAGGATTATCTTTTCTAAATTTAAAAATCAAAACATTCATTTTCTTTTAAGAACTCTAAATTCCTAAAGCTGGTAATGAGGTAGCACCGAACTCGTATTACCTCATGTTCACCGTTTTGTTGGCCCCTTTGGGTCTGCTGCTTCCAATGCATTTTTTAATTCAATGGATTCTCTCATCTGGAAACGTTCTTTGGAAAAGCTCAAATGTTCTATGTGCACTGCTTACAGTATATACAGTACATACAGTACTGAAAATTGACCTGGTCATCAATGACAAACTATGTTTGAGGAAAACCAATACCTTTTCAATACAACAGAGACCTCCCCCCCCCCCCCCCACACTCACCTGTAAGAATGGACTGGTCCACTCGTAGGGTTGTGGATTTAATGGAGGTGATCCTGATGTCAGCAGGGACCTTGTCACCCACTATAAGGGGGAAGAGAAATGTAAGGGGTTAGCAGCTAGATACTGTACGTCTCATTCTCTTCAGTACTTATCGTTTAACTTTACAGCTCAGTGTCTTACTGGGCAAGAATAATGAACCACCCTGGGTCCCAACATCCTCAACTCTCTGCATAGTTCTCACCACATGGCTGACAGTACCTGACTGGAGATGCAGAGCTTCACGTACTGTTTGACATGGAGAACGGGTGAATTAGAGACGAGCATTTAGCTGAATAAGTGAAGATGCATATTTTATTTTTAGCTCTTAAATGTTCTTAATGAGCCCTTTGTAGCTATCCATCTGCCACTGTACTTCATATCCTGCAATCTTTGAGTAGTATTTTCAAAAGAAGAATGAGACGATATTCAGGGGAAGAGTTTAAATGATGCATTAACTCATTGAAACAACACTTCACCAACAGTATGAGCTTCTGAGTAACTTCCCCATTAAATCTGTTTTCAGGAAGTATTTTTATGCAATAAAGCAAGACAACTAGCTGAAAAGGGAAGAATACAAAATAAATGAAAAGCCAGACAACTAGCATTTAGAAACTAGAGAAATGTCTGTGCTTATATTATACACTAAAACAGAGCCCAATTCTTCTTAAATCAAAGGAACACACAATCATCAGATTTCTTCCATTAAAGTCTTACAGATGCTGTGTTTTTTCCAACTGCAGGACTGAAGCGATTTCTGAGATGTTATCATTAGTACTTTCCATTTGGTGCCATTGTTTAAGAATGCAGAATGGTCTTGAAAAATTGTCTCCACTTTCTCCAGACTTCCTTTTATTTAATGTAGTAAAAACACACAAAAAATAATTTCATACATCTTAAGTTTTTTGTAAATTAAATACCATGGCCATAGACTGGCTGCAGGGATTTACTCCTTTATTGGGATCTGATAAAATGGAAAATAAAAAAATTATCTACACCTTCCATCACAAGAAACACATTGTAGCTCAAAGCAATTTCTATTACAAATTAAAAAACATCTGCCCGAATGCAAGTAATAATGAACAGTACAGGGCCTCAAAAGTCCCAGATCAAGGATACCTTTTGAATCTGTTATTGTGAAACATCAGCAATAAATGCATAATTCCTTGTTCATTCTGACCTCTACTATTATGTTCATTGTTCCTTGTGAATGAGTTTTAGGTGGCCAAGTTTGTCTGGTGAAGCATTAGACTATGAAATTAAACACTGATTTCCTCTCTGTGAGGGGAGGAGAGATGGTGTTTCTGTCCCTCTGCTCTGCATGTTGCTTTTAGACACTTAAAAAAAATCTAAAGACAACACTTCAGGTTACCTGGTTCTCCTAATTTGGAGAAGGAGATGGACAATATGAAGTTAGAGTAACGTTCACCAGTAACTAGCGTAAGACTAGATGTTTTATATCCCGCTGATAACTATACTGTATTTATTATTCCCTCTGTCCACACCTGCCTCATAAAGCATATAACACTTTGCAATTAGTCTGTTGGATTCAAATGCTGCTTTTACTGAAAAACTGGAGTTCCTGCTGTCCGAAGCTAGCCATCAGCTCACGGGAACAGTAAGCTGGAGAGGGAAAACCAAAGGAAGTTCTGTACAAGTAGGGAAAAAAAATACTACAAACACAACTCTGGATAAACTGCACAGAGTCAAAAACACTGCAGGTTAAGACTCTCCTACTTACAAATTAAAATGGGGGGAAAAAAGCGACAGCACATGATGTGTGGACGACCAGGATGTTGTGTGCCAAGCTCTGGTGCTTCTGGCTGGAAGTCACAGCCTATGATTTATCAGAGGTCAATGTCATCAGAGGACAAACATTTTCAACTTTGCGAGCAAACAAGAGCAATCAATGTTTTCCACTTCTTATTTTTATTTTTGAGTTCAGTTTCTGGTGTTGAGTTCTTTGTTCCAGATCTGGAGCTGAGGGAGCTGATGTCATACCAGTGGGAGTCTCTGCTGGAATGCTGTATGCCTAACAACCAAGGGGCACAGTGCCAAAAGGAGAGACGCTACCCGCAGGCAGGCAGTGATGACAAACTGTGTTTTGAAATGCAGTGACCTAGGAGAATCCCCAAAATAACAAGGAGGAGGGAGGGGGAGTTTTCCAAGAAGGCAAAAAAACTTTTTTTTTCTCTCTCCACTCCCTCTCACATGAAAGGCCTACTGTGCTTAACTCTTCCAGAACTCTTTCCACCGTCTGCTAATGTCCTTAGTCATCACTTTTCTACGAGGCTTTTTATTTTAAGAGAGAAGCTGGTGCAGTCAACCCAGGTCACAAGTAACAACAAAGAGACCATCGGCTTATATAGCATCTGCGTATTTTAGACACACCGCTACAAAGAAGCCTTTTAAAATCGTGATCTGAAATCGGTCAACAGAGGAATTAACTTGGAAAGGCAAAATTCCTACGCTGTCTCAAATGCTCTACATAAGTTTGATCTCCAGAAAGATTTTAGAACATACTCAGCTAATTTTTCAATCCATATCTATGTCACAATGCTTGTATCAGGTGACCAGTCTTAACCGCACAAATACACATCTCTGTAACATACAAATCTTTGAAAATTACAAACACATCTCTTCTTACCTACTGTACACATGAACAACTGGGCTCACAGAGCATAATACAGAACATGATCATTGCAGTTCGAGTCGTTCCAAGTTTCACAAGCTCTAATATAAGAGTAAAGTCAAATCCTGGGTATTCATACAGTATGTTATATTTACAGTATATTGGGCTCTTTTGCCTTTTTCTATAGGATTTGCATGAAAAGGCACATGCATTTATTTTTTAAATCTACTTTTGCTTTGTCTGCAGATTAGTGAATAAATTTGCTCTTTAGCAAAGCTGAACTAGTTCAGCCTCCCATGCAAAGGTAGTTTCCTTTTGAAATTCTTAAAACCAACAGGTCTTGAAGTTCACATTGTAAAGAGGGTAGACATAACCTTACACAGCTTGTTAATTATCTCCCAGGACCTTTTGTGAAAGAACACAAGGAACATTTTTCCTCTCAATGGACTTGATAAAGGCTGCACCCAAGGCTGAGAAAAAGCACTCGAACCTTTGGGAAAAAATTCAAGAGGGACAGACCAAAGGGGAGCCCTAACTCCCAGTACGCAGAGCACATTCAACACACATCTCTACGGCTGCTCCATGACTTTGTGACTTATCGTTTTAACTGGCTACTAGTTTCCAATTCCACAGCCCTCAATAAATCTTGTCAATGCTCCTGCTCCATGCAACCAAGGGTTTTCCATCCTATAAAACCCGTGAAACATTCTATGCCAGATACGACTCTTAATTACGATGTCAAACTGGAACCCGCAGTGCACAGAGTCCTGTAACGGGGGAAATTTTCCACATGGTGGCTTCGGTATTCGTTCCAATTCCCATTTGCTCCCAGCTACCGGAATTTCCAGCAGGGGCTCATGGAGAAACCATGTTAACCGAAGCCACAGGAGACTCCCTGTGCTCTGCTTGGCGTTCGGCAGAAAAAAAAAGAAAAGGCCCTTTTCATAATTGGTTAATGTTTTTTTTTTCTTCATGGTGCCGTCACCCAGCTTGGGTCTGCATGCATTTTTTTTTCTCGACTCCAAAAACAATATTTCTATGCGAGAGCTCAGCTGGCGTTGTTTTTCTCTTTCTGTTTATACTGAGAAATGACTGTGGTTTACCTTCTCAACTGTTTACTGGTGTTTAAGGCTGCTTAGCAACGGAAATATGTCAGAGAAGCAGCTCTTGATGGAAAGGAAGGGAATTCTCCTGTTTCTGCCAGACGGGACAGAGCTGACAGCTGCTCTAGTTCAGAAGCATCAATTGGAAACAGTTCCTTCTCAGAGTTTCTAGATGCGGCCTACAGAAAAACAGAATCTAATAAAACAAAAGTGCTCCACAACAGACCACATTACTCTATGATCCCTGAGGTACAGCTGTTACAGAACTTGATAAGGACTGGAAAGCTGCAAAATTATTAATACTTAGAAAGCAGGTACTTCAAATACACACAGCATTTCTTTTCACATTATGGAAGCACTGTTATTTATTGAAAATGTTAAAGTAAATGGGATTGTAGGTATCAGTATATTGTAGATGACCTTTCATTTAAGTCAAGAAAATAGCAATAATAGCACAAAATGGCCAGGAGTTGTAAAAGTATAATTTTTAAAATAGTTTTTGAAAGGCTTTGATTCGAAACAGACCTGGGCTTCAAGTATGCTTTGCTTAGAATGACACACCCCTGCGTCTCATAACGGTCACAAACAAGCCCGAGAGGTAATTAGTAAGTAATTGATCCCAGGATCTCATCCAGCCACTTATTAGAGGAAGCCAGGGTTTCAGCTTCGAACACATGTCTGGGGAACATGTTCAATACACACCCCTGCGCATAAAGATAAGAGCACAAATTTCACAAAATCTGCTTAGAGCTAGCCAGTCTAACCCCTTGTTTTCTCTAACCCTGTGCTGTGCCATGGTGATGTAGCAGTTAGAAAAGAGTCCTTTTCAGGTTTTTTGTTTCACCTTCTCCTCCGACAGTGAGATGCGTGTGGGGGAGAGCGTGCTAGCCCTCGCCTGTTGCGTCCGGACGCTTTTATTCGGAGCAGGTGGGACTCCTCGGAGAACCGAGCGCTCATTAACCTCGCTCTCTCCCGCTGACCCCGCAGACGGGCTTTCCTGTGTCGAGGCATCAGCCCTTTCCGCTGGGCCTGACAGATTTGCTGTGTGAATCGGGCAGCCCCATCTCTCTGTCCCCACCACAGGCCCTTTCAAACGCCACCAGCTGGAGATGGGAAAACCTCAAGGTCTCAGGATGCCTGCTTGTCCCATCCTCCCACAGGGTGTCCTTTCCCTCCAGATCCTGTATCCTGGATTGCAGGTCAGGGCTTTCCAGTACACGGGACAGGTCCTTCCACTCATGTGAAAGGGACATCCCGCCAAGGCCAGCCCTCGAGCCCCCGAGAGCTCAGCCCTCAGAAATTACACGACAAAGGCTGGCGAGAAGAATGGGCAGGCCTCCGCTAACCTCTTGTGTGGGGCTTGCAAACTGCAACAACTTCTAACGTGGCTTCTTCAACAAAAAGAGATGAAAGAAAATCAAGGGGCCCTACCTTCGTGATCTTGGATGAAAAAAAATGTCAAGAAGCTTTTAGGCACAAGAGACAGCAAACACACAGATACAGATTTTAACGGTTTGGCATTGCAGCCTCTTCCCACATAGAGAAAAAGAAATAGAAACAAAAACAAATTCAACAGGTTTGATTCCAACACTGAGCAGAGACATTTTTTTCTGCTGCTCTATTGTGCAAAAGAAGATTAATGTTCTTTTTATTTTTTTTCATACTGCCTCAGTCTACCTCAAAAGAACTTTAGGAAATAATTTCTGGTTTTTTTTTTAAGTCTTACTGTACTTCTGTTCATGCTGTTTCATGGTAACTTAACTAAGAATACATGACAGTCAGAGAAGACTTATTGAAGAGCATAGCAGTTTCAATCTTTAAACATTAAACTTTCAGGTTGTGCTTGTGACAGCAGCATCATCTTGTTTTCTGCGTTATTCTCATTTTGTCTTTCTCTGCATAAAACGATTTACCAACAGTACTAACAGATTGTGACAAAACAAATAAGACAAGAAGGAGTGTTGGAAATAAAAGTTGCAGAACACCCTGAAGTCCATTTGGTAAAGCACTGCATATTGAAGCTTGAGTTGTACCGACATGCTTTGCTTTTTCTATTCACTTTCCCGGAGGAATCATTGCAGTTTTTGGGGTGGAATATTTTAAAACTTTATACAAATATAATAATAATAATAATAATATAATCAGTACAAAATAATAATAATCAGTACAAAATTTGTCCAAAGAGGACACAGCTTCTCCTAATTTTACTTCTACCTAATTGCTTCATTCAGCTGAAATAACTATTTACATTAGGAGTCAAATGTCCTTATTCTGTAGGTCACAAGGACTTGTGAATCTTGCTAATGATCTGTAGGAACTAAAGCAATTAATTAAAGTAAAATAAAGAAACATACTGTATGGGAAAAGATAATTATTTTACACTATCATTCTTCTTATCTTGCAAGGGACACTGTATCATAATTAAAAACACAATTAAAAATAAAACACCCTAATGAGGGGATATAAGCATGTGAAAGTGTGCCAGTGATTTTCTGCACAGAAATTGAGGCCTTTAGGAAGCACGCATCAGAAGAGAATGGTAGCGAGATACCACTGGGTTGCTACAGTTCTCAATTATTAGGCCCAGTGATAATATCAGCTTCAACAAGTCTTTAGCAAGAAAAGCAGAAAACAAAAGAAAAATGTTTATGATCCTTAACTTTGTAATCATCATTCACAGAAGCAACACATGCAGAAGACAGAGAACCAGAAGAAGAGATTACAGAAATAAAATAAAAGAAGATAAAATAAACTAAAGAAGGCAGACTTGAAATGTGAAAAATGAAAAATATTATTTATTTTAATAAGTTTAAGAAGATTACGTCAATCAACAAATCTAGGAGGCATCTGTTTGAAAGACACAGCATTGTATGTTAGTGATAAAACCAGGAGCCCTGACAATGCCAACAGGCTCGCAGGAGAGAATAAAACAGCTGATCTGTACCAACACAATTCTCCAGGAATGTTGAGTAGCCTCAGAAAACAGAATCCAGTCATCTCCTCACTGACCTCACAAGACCTGGTCCAACACGTACATGTTTGTCTTGATTTTAAGCCATTGATGTTCCCACTTTCATCATTTCTGCTTCCCACTACCTTTTGATCTGGGCCTTCTGGCCTTTAAGATCACTCCCTCATCACCGCTGCTCTTGCGTATTGGAATGCAGGGCCTGTCTTAGCAGAGCCCTGTGATGGCTCTGCCTGAACAAAGCGTGTTTGTCCTGCAGACGTCACAGCAAGTGGAGATGCCTCTATACGCAGAGAGGGACAAAACCTCACAAGGTAATTTGTCCTTTTGTACACGCTGTGCAAGGAATCAAGGAATCCCAACAGAACTTCTTAAACATCTGCAAGTATTGCTTTACTCCCTTCTCCTCCAACTGCTGCTGCTCAAATCATTAGAGCTCACGGCTTCCTAGCTGATGACAAATAACCTCCCGAAGTGCAGAGCTATAATCTGCTGTTTTCTATTTCTGAACACAAGGAAGGGGAGAGGGTAAAAAAAGTACAGGGACCCTGGTGAGCATGTTGGCCTTTTCTGGAAATAATTCAGATTTCTACTGAAGATACCACAATGAGCTACGAGTATCTCTTTAATCAGTGGTAAACATTATTATTTAGCATTATGGAATGCAATACCACAAAAATGGCAACAATGCATAAGTTCTAAACAAGGAAGTATTAATTATGTTTGAGGAAACCATACACCCTAAATACATCTCCATCATACAATGGCAGACTATAACTGCTCAAAACAGAGTTTTTCAAAGCTCCTCAAAAAATGTTACATGTGATGCTTAAAATCTACTTAAATTAGTGTGACGTTAAAATTAGTTTTCATTAATAAGCATATGATAGAAAAACATTTTTGTTATAAGGCACAATCAGAACAGTCACAAGAATGCAAAAATATTCAACACTTAACAAAGAGAAACTGAGCCAAATGTCCTTGTATGCATACTGTAGCATGTGTTCCAATTCTTATTTTCCAAAAGAATAACAACTAAATGAAGAATGAGTGTGGCACCTGTTAAAACACAGAGAGGCTCTCATAGGAAAAACCTATGAGTCAGGTAGCAGATGTGCTTGGCCCATAACGTATATGTTATTTCTTTTTTACTTTATTGGGTCTCGTGAGTTTGAAGAATAATAATGCCAAAATAATTACTGGAGATTGTATAAGAATGAAAAGATAGCAGGAAAAATGCATTTACCAAATGGATTGCAGTTCAGATTGGGACAGCTTGTGTGTTGATACGATATTATTTTGGATGAAAAGATGACTAGCGTAAAGCTGGAGCAGATGACTAAAACCCATGAAATTTTTGACGGCTGCAAATTGGAGTCTGTCTTAAGGAGATCCGTCGCTTGAATTTTAAACGCGCTTCTCCTTTCCAGAGGGATTCGGCTGCTTTCCTGTGATACCTCAACGCTGTCACTATTCCGTCAAGCCAAATCAATAAATGAGGTGCAACAGGTCATTAGTCCTCAGAGAGAGTGACATAGCAAACTTCTTCAAGTGGAAAACACTTCATCGTTGTTTACCAAAGCACACAAGGGAGTGATTTATTTTCTCAAACAAGCCTGGCTCAGCGTCTTCAAGACTGAAAGCTTTTCCTTCAGACCAAGGATAGAGCAAGTAAGAGTAGCATGACTCTGAGACCTCAAGACAGCCATGTTTCCATCACACTGATGTCAGCTAGGCATTCTTGTATGATTTTAACACCACACAAAAAGCACATAAACATCAGAAAAAAACAAGACCTTGAAACTTAAAAGAAAGCTACAAAAGATTAACTTTAACTATGGCCCAGATTAAATAAAAAATTCCACCCATCAGCTAATTGCATTTTGCAAAGCCTGTACTTACTGGCAGCTTTTTGTATGATTCTGCCCAATGGAAATCTATCATCAACTTCTTGGATTGTAACTTGCAATTGGTTGGTGATTTAAAGTTTTGATTTAATCCAGATCTCTATATTAGAATGGAAAAACCTGTCTTTCAACCCTTCTTGACACTTCATTTAGAACCTCAGATGAAACCATTTAGACTATGTTCCATGTTTATATATTTATTTGTGCATATAGGTTTGTATTTTCTTTTTTTTCCATAAAAAGTACTGCACAAAGACGTGCAATAACCAACGGCATTGATTTCCAACACAGCAACGATTTGCAGCAATACAGTACAAGTTTCAAAATGAGATGCTTGTAAGGAATTGAAAAGCTAGCCTCACTGAGACTCCTACTACCTCTGAAAATTACTGGCTTATTTTTATTTAGGTAAAATGTCTTCACCAGAATGTCATCAGCGGGTTTTTGCTCTAACTTTCACATGTGGCATGATAAAAGAAACTCTAAATTTCACCACAAAGAGGGATTCTAGTGTCTTTTTATGAGCCTCAAGGCAATTCCTTCCAACCATTCATCACATAGACACCACTGCAGCAGCCCTATGATTTATCATAGAGAGGTTACACCTATGCCCTGCAATGGACCGATATCCCTTACAGGTTTACCCTGCCTTTCACCTGTTGGAAATGGACGGATGATCAGACAGTAAGCTCTCAAACAGTGTGGAGCAGTGGCTAGGGCTCTGGACTGGAACTGGAAGGCTAGAGGTTCAAAACCTAGGTGAGACACTGCTGTTGTACCCTTGAATAATTCACATCAGTTGCTCTAGTACAATACCCAGGTATATACTGTAAATGGGCATAAAGGTAAGTTGCTTTGGATAAAAGCATCAGCCAAGTAAATTAGTATCCATTAATAACCCAACTACTGAACTGAAACAAATCAAATGACCTCATGTACTACATCCAAAAATGCAGCAGTACAGAAGATCTTATCAAGACTGGGGCTCCAATTTATTGCAGTACTTACCAGCCACCTCTACTATATCTCCCGGCACGATGTCTCGAGCCTTGATCCTCTGGACGGTTTTCCTGTTCATTCGGAATACCTTCCCCATCTCCGGCTCGTACTCCTTCAGAGCCTCTATAGCATTCTCTGCATTTCTCTCCTGCCACCCAAGAGAAAAGACCATCAGTGAGGAACATGGGTGAACAGGTGCCTTGGTTCAATACTGACCGTGCATCTCCAACCAGGGATCAGGGGTCGCAGTAAGAAATCCAAGAAAAATAAGGGGAAAAGTAGCTTGAATCATCTCGTATTTCACAAATGCTGGCTTGGAGTAAATCAGCCAATGTCAGGGTCTGGGTACAGTACCTCATGCTTCTTTCCTTGTTTGGAGTCAATACAAGGTCAGGGTGGAGCCGGAGTCTATCCCAGCAAGCAAGGGCACAAGGTGGGATACAATGTGGATGGGGTGCCAATCCATCAAAGGGCAAAGACAGACCCCCCCCACAACTCACACACACACACACACACACACACACACACACAACAGGGCCAATTTTCCCAGAAACAAATTAACCTACCAGCATGTCTTTGGACTGTGGGAGGAAACTGGAGCACCTGGAGCAAACCCACACGCACGAGAAAAGAACACACAAACTCCACATAGATTGTACCCCAGGTGCAGAATTGAACTCGGGGCAGCAATGCTAACCACTGTGCAGATAGCACCCCAGGAATTGAACCCTGGGCTGCAGCACCGCAAGATAATACAAGATACCTGCAACCAGTAAAGCCCGGAACGGATCAAAACTTTATGCAATTTGAGTTTTGTTTCTGTTCCTGCATTTATTTCACCTCATGTACTCTCAGACACTAGGCTCTTAACTGTCCTTGGATTGCTAATTCCCTGCTAGGTTAATTGTTTTGACAGAAAACGGTGATGAACAGACATTTCAAAGACGTATTGTTTAGGAAGGGGCTGGGAAAAGAGAGACTGTATTTCTGTTGCAGTGATAGATTTTACATGTGATTTTCAGGTAACCATCTCCCCTGCCTCCCTGAGAGAAGCTTCACCCCTCTCGCCCGCCACTGCAGCAATGGAAACAAAGCCTTATCATGCTCTAACCACAACTTCTGTCTCATTTCTAAATGACTGAACCCGCCACCCCTGTCAGCACACCTCTAATCAGATCTATCTTTCGCTGTAAGTTTCAGAGTCCTCAAGAAGCTCTCAAAGAGCTTGCTTGCCTGCTGTATCCCGATCCCGCCAGAATTTAGAACACAATATTGCAATTCCAAAAAAAAATTGTTTTATTATTTGAATGTTTTGACAACCTACTAAGAGATGGGCAGGGCAGCAGAGAAATGCAGCCAAAACCTTCCACAACTTTTGTAAATGATAGGAAAAAATGTAACAGAACTGTGTGAGAGCACTGTATGTGTGCGAGGGAGGTGATCTTACTAAAGTGTGTTGTGTCGAGATAAATGTACATGACACACTGGCTGGGATGAAACCAAGCGTTCTCCCCCCCTTTTGAACTGCAAATTTCAAATGTACCACAACATGAAGTCTTTCTAAAGCAGTCATGTCCACCCAGTGCAAAAGCAGTAATCGGGAACTGAGTTTGGACATTATGATTACAGGATGGGTAGGGTTTTTTTTTAGTTAAAGCCTGGTGCTGCCTTTTTAATAATAAGCACGCTTATCTAGCACTTTTCTGGACACTCTACTGAAACTGCTTTACAGTAATGGGGACTCCCCTCCACCACCACCAATATGCAGCCCCCACCTGGATGATGCAATGGCAGTTATATTGCGCCAGTCCTATGCCCAGGAGGAAATGTGGTCAGGACACCAGGGTTAACACCCCTACTCTTTTTTACATAGTGTCCCCATCTTTACACTGGGGCATTAGGACCCACACAGACTGCAGGGTGAGTGCCCCCTACTGGTCTCACTGACACCTCTTCCAGCAGCAGCCTTTAGCTTTCCCTGGAGGTCTCCCATCCAGTTACTGGCCAGGCTCACGGCTGCTGAGCTGCAGTGGGCTGCCAGTTGTGAGTTGCAAGGTGGCACAGCTGCTGACTTTCACCAGCATATCACTGCAGAAGGACTGGGCCTCACCTGCCATACTCCGATGACAGCGTTTGCAATCAGAATCAGAAGGATGACTATGGGCTCCACGAAGGCTGTGGTGGTTTCCTCACCTTCCTCAAACAATGCCAAGACCTGCAATGGAAAACACATGGCAAATGAGCAGCAGCAATGACAGAGGAGGCCGACAGAAACAGAACTCCCTCAGGTTACACACCATGTCACCACCTCCTTTTCACAGGAGGCTCCCATTCATCAAAACAGAAAGCCCTGCACACAAAGGATGTGCTTTCAACACAATGACGTCACCTCATTCTTACAGGGTGTGACAACAAAAAAGGCCCAGGGAGGTATCTGTACATAATCACATTTCGATTCTGGGAACCCTAAACACTCACGTTGAGAGATGACTTTTTGCACAAGCAAGCCAAGCGCTGACCTCAAAATTAGAAATGCTGAGAAAAAAAGTGGAAAGCAGGCTGACTTTGAACATTTGTAAAAAAACAAATAAAGCTGAGCTTTCACTACTCCCAGGCACAATCAGCTCAAGACTAGCAACTGAAACTTATTTTACCAGGACTTTTTTCTACAAAGATACTGGCGTGGAACAAGGGTAGGGTGTGTGTCTGGAACGAGGTACTCAGTCATGTTGTTGAAGCCAACCTTTGTATTCTTTCACAACTGGATCCTTGGATCAATTCTCTAATATGTACCTAGCAGATCAGACAGACCAAAGGGCCTCTTATTGTTTATCAATTTTATTTTTAACAACACAGTTAAGCCTGGGTTGCAGCCAGTCAGTTATATAGGACAATAACATGAGTGCATTTTGCAATACAGAAGAAGTACTGCAAAGTGTTGTTAACCATTTAGTAGCCCTAAAGAAGTCAAAACGATAATGCTGCTGTATTTGTTTTGATAGCATCACTTTGGTTCAGGAACTGCTGGTGAACTATATACGTGTTACAATGCAGCCTGTGTTACAGTTAACCCTGGAGCTGCCCTGAGGTGAATACAGGTGCAGAGAGGGAAACAAAAGGACATTTATGCATCTAAAATTATAATGGAGAAGATTAGCTTAATTCTGCCCCCCGACATTGAAAAAATAATTGAATGTTTACAGGCTGGAAATCAAGACGCTTACAGTCTATACAACTACTTGAAATTGTTTCTTAGGCTTTTAAAAATAATTAATATAACTTTGCCATTTTTCTTTTAAAAGATTCTTCATTCATCACTTTCAGTTGTTTCCAGTGCACAAAAGAGATTGACGATCTTCAAGGTGACTTCAATAATGTTTCTTCAGTCCTTTCACAAAGTGAAAGAGGACCTTAAGATGTCTGCTTGCATTGCCACATTGCTACAGTATGTAGGGATAATTGCCCCATCACTAAAGCGAGATAGGATTCTCACACCTTAACATTTTAATGATTGAGCTTGATTACAAGAAAAAGTAAAGCATCTAATCGGGCACTTCCAAAATTAACCCTTTTTAGGTCTACATTTGGCACTTATAACAATGCAGAATTCTAGATTGCATAGACTCGAAAAAATATCAATGTCTTGTCATTTTAATGAAGAAGCTTACAGTATTACTTCTTGATTCCCAGTCACCACCCCCTCACACATGTTACTCCACAAACACTTTCCCTGGTCAGAACTAAAATACACAGATTGTTAACACATCCATCAAATACATTTGTAAGAGACCAAAAAAAGGTAAGACTAGAAAGCAGAAGTGCTACATAGATTTAATTTACTTACACAACTTTAGATATTCTTAACCAATTCTTGATTACAGTGGACTATGAAGTTTAATTGCATAGTTTATAGAGTTTATCTCATGGGTACTTAAAACAAAACAATAAGCTACGCATTTCTATTAATAACATATTAAACGTGCACAAAACATTTCAAGATAGTTCATTATAGTTTGAAATACTCAAGACTAGAGCAAGAAATGCAAATCTACACTGTTTTTGGGCACTTTTACAATGGATTGTGCTGAATTGTACTATGGAGCAATCAACTCCATAGTATATATTATTAAGAATTTCCCTACGTCGTTCATTTGTGGAACAACACGAAGGTCTTTTTTTTTACCAGGGCCAGCTAAACTTGGCTTGTGGTGTACAACCTATGTTACTTTTCAACTTGTTTTGCTTTTTAGCGTTTATTTCCACAGGCCATGGGGAGGACTTTTTTTCAGTCCTTTCAAATGCTTTCAGATTTCAAAAAGTACCTTGTTAATGCTCTTCATAGCAGTTTCCCACCCATAATTCAGGCAGAAAGTTTTACTTTCTCAAAGCAGGCACTTTCCTCTCCGTTTTCAGTTCTCATACTACTCACTTTTGCCATGCTCGTAAATGCAATCCAAACCACAGGCGGACCTCACACCTGCTCTCTGCACAAGGATACTCCCAGCTAGTCCGTATGGGAATTGCCAAGTACGTCTCAGCCAACTTTACACCGACAGACCAGTTTACACTGACAAACCAGTTTGAGGCTTAAGCACAAGACGGTCAAGCTGGGGTAACTCAAAATGAGGTTGTGAAATGGGGCACAAGACAAAATACTTTGAGAAAGTAGATACTATCAAAGACACTACTGATGAAATTGCCGTATGCCAATTCAATATTGAGGCATTTCAGTCAAAAGAGCAAGTTGCTTCTTGTTTAGCATCTAAAACACGATTCTTTAGTTATTCTGTTTTGTGACCCCTGCTTTATTCTTCCCTAACTTTCCTTTTTTAGAGTGTTTATTATTGCAACTAATCCTCCAAAAGAGCTCCCAAAAACCATTCTATCTGATAAATTTAAGAAAGGGCACTGGGGACAGAAATAACAGCATGGCAGTCACTGGGAAGCAGGCTGCATGATGCACTGTGTCAAATCCTCTCTTTCAGTCTTGCTAAACCTTTCAAAAACAATTTCCGCTTGAGTACCTAGACAATGCGGCACATCACTGTCATTTCTCTAAAAATAATCACAGGAAGATGAGAAAACATGAAATCATGAAACCATGAAAAAACAGGAAATACATTACTGGTTCTAAATACCTGTAAATGAATTGATAGTAGCGGCTCTCCCCTGTTTCCTGCCTTATCATTGTGCAACACATGAATTAAATGCAGGACAATTAAAGATAGTTCTAGGCATTAGAGCATCTCCAAAAATGCTTATTCTAAAGAAATATACTTTGAAACAACAAGCACACAGACTTGTTTTAACAGAAATAGACTACTTTGAAAAATTACTGTTCTTTCCATCCATCCAAACATAAATTAAAATACAAAGTACTAAAGCCTGAAATGTCAAAGTATTCCAGTGAACCTGGATCATGTTTTTGTTTTACTGCAGAGAATGGGACCTCTTCTTTATCCAGAATACAATCTGAGAAGTTGAAAGCCAAAGAAAAAATAAAAGATACACTGAATATGGAAAACAACAGCATTAACATTTTTTAAAGAGATTATAGACAGTTCCTTTGGTCAGCACCCACCCCCTTTGTGAAAAACTTTCTTCATTACTGATTGTGGAGCTGTGTTGTACGTCAGTGTGTAGACGTGCCAGAAAAGTTTTAATGGAAGGGCTACTAAATCTTTCTTTCAGAGACTGGGTATGAAAAAACTTGTGTGGGTGATGTACAAATCTATTGAAGTTCCAGGCATGGAACAAAGGTTGAGAGGCTGGTTTTTAAAAAGCCATTTTAAATCACTAGGAAAAGGCTGATTGCTTTCTGAGATATGGAGGGAATATAGCATGGATTTGTACGTACTGTACATACTGTATACACTGCATTTAGAAAGTATTCTCCCACTACTGAACAACTGCAAATATCGCTGTCTTATGGGCTGAAGTTTCATTGCATTGAAATTGTGTTTTCACACAACACACTGGATGGATGGTGCTGGTGAACTGCGATTTTCAGGTCCTTACACAGATCCCCACTGTTGGTGCTTTGACTGGGCCACTCAAGGCCATTCATCTTCTTGTTTTTAAGGAACTTTGCTGTCATTGTGACTGTGTCCTCGGGGTCTCTGTCCTGTTGGAAAGTGAATCTTTGCCCCAGTCTGAGGTCTGAGGCTGACCGAAGCAGATTCCCCTCAAGGACTTTCCTGTATTTGGCCCCATTCGTTGTTCCATCTATCCTGATTAGTGCTCCAGTCCCAGCTGCTGAAATGCATCTCCAGAAGATGATGCAGCCACCACCAAGCTTCATGGTAAGGATGGTGTAGCTCATGTCGACCACATGCCTTCTCGCAGACTCTGGCCTGCCTTTAGCTTCTGTCTAGCCACACTCCTATAGAGGCCAAATCTGTGTAGTGCAGCAGAGATTGTCCTTGAACAGGTTCTCCCGTCTCAGCTGTGGAATTCTGTAGCTCTGTCAGGGTGGTCAATGGGTCACTTGTCTGATGGAGGTCCATCTTGCCCACGTGGTCAGTTTGTGAGGGTGGCCTGCTCTAGAAAGAGTCTGGGTGTTCTGTATTCTTCTCATTTTCTAATGATGGACCTGACTGGACTCCTGAGAAATTTCAACATCTTAGATATATTTTTATACCCCTCACACAGTTGTACGGACACCTCTCTTTATTCCACACCTTTTGTCTTCCGAAACAAACGTAAAAAACGGAAATGACTCATTTCTATGTAACCTGAAGTGAATGAGGTTATTTTGGGGGAAGAATAAGGGGTGGGACATTCATAAAGCATCTACAAAGAATTAAGGATGGACTTCAACATACCAGGTACAGGAAATGCAAAATATGAAACAGAAAGGTGTGTAGTGTAGGAAAAATTCTGGACCAGAAAGTCTTGTTCAGTAATAATAACCTGTGGTGGCAGCTACAGACCTGTCAGAAATCCTGTTTTGGGTAACAGGCTGAAGTTTAAAAAAACCCTCCCCAGTAATAACAGTCTTAGCAATGAACACATAGCCCAACCACAAGCAAACAAACTGACAACACTGGGGTTGTTGCTGTGCATTTCCCATTCACAAAGAGAATTTGAACATAAAGAGGGCTAAGAGAGATGCCCCTGGTTGGGACATTGGTTCATCACAGTGATTACTGCCAGCAACGCTGGTCTCCATTTACATAGCTGGGTGCACTGGATCAACTAGAGTAAAATACCTCACTCAAGGCACAACAGCAGGGTCTTACAGTGCAGGACTCGAACCCACATTAGGGGCTTACCCAGTGTTCTACCCTCCCCCTGAAAAAAAAACATTTTGGGCTGGCTCGGGTGTTGGTAGAAACTCCTACGAGAGCGAATTCAATACCCACTTGTTCTTCCCTTCCTGCTGTGAGCGATGTGCATCGAAATCCAGCCTCTCCCTGAGAACAGTCTTATCCCAGTCTCCAATAGAGGAAATCCATGCAATTGTTGCTTGTGACCTTTACAATTTAATAGCACAATTTGTCCAGTTTGCTTCCCCTTTTTGTCTGGATTTGGTGGAGGCAAAAATTGTATTGGAGTTTAAGGAGTCCAAGTGTCATGTTTTTGTATGTTTTTTTTGGTGGCTTAGTTTTACATTTTGATATGACAAGATGGTTATTTCTCCTGCACTAAGGCTGTCTGCTGTCCTGCTTAGAGAATAGGAAATTCACTCTAAGAAGCCATGTTAGACTAAAAAACACACACATCTTCCACTTTCTCAAAGTACCTTTGCAATCATTAATATAACAGCAATCAGAAAAAAATGGATAACAGTGTTGAATAAGAATTAAACTCATTGAGGCAGTAATCTCTGCTCTGCATTACTTTCCTTAAAGATAAAAATTACATCTATTTCTTTTGCTCTCATGCTAAACTAATTTCTTAGAAATATATATTTTTTTTTAGTGTGGAATGCTGTTAGGAGCTCAAATCCATGCAGAATGTGCATCACTGACCAAACCCAAACTTTCAGAATACAAGCTCTCAATAAAGTTCTTAATGGACATTAAATGGAACCCACAATTTTCTACAGTTAAGGTAGCATGATGACAGCATCAGCTCTCTGACAATCTGTCAGATCAAGTGAAAGTGCATGTGAGCTGGAGTGTAAGCTTCACTTAAAATTCACAGTGTGAATTTAGGTGAAGAATAATCCTGCATAAAAGAAAACCTTGAAACCACCAAGAGGATATTATTAAGAGGCTGCAAATTGAATATCTTCTGGCTTGAAGAGCACCAGGGGAAACCCTTGCCTGCATTTCTTTAAGAGTTCAAAAAGGAAATCCTATTTCTTTCAATTTAGTATTTTGATTAAATAGATCTTTTCTTGTATACAGTATGCACTAACAAGAAAGTGAATCTGTAGGAAATTTTTAATAGCTAGGATGATTCCATTTCAAGAACTTGAAGCTCACGCTAATAAATTGTAACTAATTACGTTGACTAATAGGGTACATCAAAAAGAAACAGCAGATTTGAAGGTCAGCAATTAAGGCTGTGGGTCAAACCGCACAGTGCCTAGGCGGCATTTAGCACTGTCCACTGTTTTTTCTAATTCGTAAAGGCAGTAATAACAGCCCACTCTCAACCAAAGAGAAAAGACGTCTATTAATTATTCCAGGTATTATGTAAAAACAGTGCCTGAAGCTTCTCTAAGATACCATAACACATCAAGGTGAACTTTTATATCCGTTCAGAGCACAGAAACAGGGGCTGCTGAGCAGAGGGCTTGGGGGGCTCTATGCATGATTTAATTGGCTGATCAGCTGATTGGACTCTAACCCCATCAGGGGGCTATATCGCTGGCCACACTCTGCATGTACTGAGATTTGGGCAAGGACACAGAATGTTTATCTTGTGCAGAACTACAAAGACTCCAGAATAGTGGAACAGGCTGAGCCAGGAAAAATAGTTACAACTAAACATGAACCCCCTAATGAAATGCACACAAGCTTACATATAATCCAGACAGCCTGCTAATTAAATAATTTATTCAAACTGATCCTGTGTGTAAGCCGTTACAGTACCTCTTTTCACCGTGTTTATTTTCTACACATAAGGGATCTCAAATCTGGATTGTGAGACAGATTTAGGATTTTTCTGATATTCAGACAAAATACATGAAAGGTGTTGAGGAGTTTTCCTCAACTCCTTTCATGCATATCACGTATCATATCGGTGTATGAACTGCGAGATTTCGTGTGGAATACTGTATGCCCCGCATATTCTCCACAAGATCAAACCCCGCTCTGCTTTCATGTCCTGTGCAAACCGCTCCCTGTCACTACAGTATCCCTGAATACTTGCATTCAACCAAAACAGCTCCTGTTGGTGTCTCAGATACAAGCTGCTTCTGTCCTCATGGGATGCAAATTTAAGGAAAAATGGGCTGCCGTATTGAAATATATTAAAAGTCATGCAAATGGTTCAAGCAAGGTGACCTAAGCCAAACTTGCTTTTATGTTCTAACCAAAGTCTCCTTGAAGCTTTACTGGGCTTTGTGATATTCATTATTGATACCCCTTCTTAAGGAAAAACACCACTTACTGTATGTGTCAGTGCACAGCATTTACTGTATGTACAGTATGCAAAAGCCATATTTGGAACAATGAGTTTTATCTGGCCTACTGACTGATCAAAGCCAGGCAGGGCTTTAACTGCAAACTTAAGGACATCACCAATCAACCAAGATTCCAGTTTTCCCAGTTTCTCCAGCTGACATACATGTCCCAGTTCTCACAGTCACTGACTTAGAGAAAGGCTCGGATTTCACTGAGCCAGGAGCTCACTGATGGAAAACTCTGGGGATCTGGGCTGGGGGGGGGGGGGGAGATTACTTTTGTTCGTCTGCCAAAAACAGGTACTATTTTTAAATTCATTTGCTTCCAGAAAAAAGAAACAGAGTGGAACACCGACACTGGTAGTCTCTGGTAGGTCTGAGCCTTTCCTGGATTAATGTAGTAATTAGTCAATTTAAAAGTTGAAACGCGTCTTGTTAAAACGTGTCTATTAAAAATCTAATAGACATCTTTGTAAGATCACTGGCACTGCAACACAGGACTTGGAAAGAAAAAGAGTTGAATGTTCATTTGTTTCACATAATTGACAGCTGCCTTTAGTTTCTGAATAAAAGACACACATATGGGCATGACTCCATAACTGCAAATGTGATGAAAAACAAGTAGAAGAAAAATATATAAAATGAGATATTCGTGTATCAGAATAGTAAAAATCTCATCAGCAAGTTTGGTGAATAGTAGTCCTAATGATCCTCTGTAATAAATTGAAATTATCTCCTTCACAAGTATGTTTGCACAGAGGCTTTTTAGCTCCACAGAGGGAAAAAAAGTATTATTGTGTTATTACAAAATACCACTGCATTACTTCACAATAATTATTAATAAAAAAGAGAGGTTTTTCCATCAAAAATTAGAAAAAAAAATTTTTCAGCTTTGTTTAAAAATTGTTTAGGAACCAGAATACAATCTTCATGATGAAGAAAAAAGAATAACTTTTGTGCAAATAAATGAGTATGAAGTGAACTACTTAATAATATATTTTTAGACTCCAAGTATATCTCCAGGTACACCAGCACTCCTGGGTTAAACATGTGTAACATTAACATGTTCCTAAATGGGTACAATCTAAAGGGCAAGGAAACTGGTGATCTGCACAGTCGTAAAGTAAAAATAATGTGCTGCTTCATTTCACACCCCCAATACAAATACACCTGAATCACTAAGAAACTATTACATTAGACTGCTCCAGTAGTAAAAGATATGGTTTCATATTTCAGAGTGAGTTTGAGTTTTTATGAGTTTGTGAAACAATGCAGTGTTAAGTAATTAGGCCCTGAATATTTCACTACCATTTTGTGCAACCTGCTTGCATGAAGCTGGTGTTTCACCATTTGCCTTCAAAAATATAACTGGCTTTGAAGCCCACTGAAGCCAGTGTTGACCTAAGATGCATCCTTTCAAATACGACCAATACATTTCAAAGCCTGTGCAAAGTCAAGGGTCACATTAATGTAGCAATAACTGGTTGCTTAGTGCTGTTTGTGAAATATTTGTGGTTTTGCAAAACTATTGTTTGCAACCAACTAAGAAATTAATTATTGATCTATTTTAACATCATTTCATACTAGTACATAATTTCCTATGCGTCAATTATATTTTAGTAACAATAATATACTTAATTTGTAGACGACAGTAAATGAATTATAAGGAAATTAATTCAAAACTGAACCATCGGTCACAAAGCTGACTCCCAAGCTCAATCTTGGGTCCTGGCCGAAAAAGGTTAAGTTCCCCTGCTCTAAACATTAAATATAAATGAGTAAAGAAGGACAGGGAGATAAATAAAACTGCAGGTACCAGTTGCCTGGGGTAGGCCTAGCCTTGACACTACCCTGTTTATAGTCTTGCCAGCTTGTTCCTACCTTGGCTTCAAGACTTCAAGACATCCAGAGCCTTCCCCCTGTGTGGCAACGGCTAGCATCACTGGCACTGCCTAGCGCCTCACAGACAGTCCTGCACACTGCAGCAGCGAGGCAAGCAATGTAGCATCACCCAGCAGTGACAGCCTGCCTTCATGGCCAAGTCAAGAAAAACCCTTCAAAGTCTATAAAAGGCCTTCCTCTCAGATCCGAATAAAAACTCCAGTCAGAAAGCCTAGCAGCAGATGTACCCCTGGGATCGCACTGTTTCCAGGTTGGCAGGACTTAAGAGGCAACTACCGGAATGCAGTGGTGTGGTTTTCTTCAGGACCATAACATGAAATTCAACTCCCTAGCAGCTGGCGGTTAAGCAACACAATACACAGCACAACTGTATAAGCCATCCTGTAGCGTGAGCTGAGAAAAACACTAAAGATTGAGAAGTGTGATGCACTCCCAGCTTTACCGTCAACTTCATTAAAATACCTACTGTTTTGTGCCCAGTAGAGCAAAGGGCACGACTGAGGCACCAACT
This sequence comes from Atractosteus spatula, assembly GCF_055471065.1. Classification (NCBI taxonomy): domain Eukaryota; kingdom Metazoa; phylum Chordata; class Actinopteri; order Semionotiformes; family Lepisosteidae; genus Atractosteus; species Atractosteus spatula. Next base: position 2,984,976 of record NC_142732.1, on the reverse strand, counting down.
CTCAATATATTGTTAACGACAGGTACATTATCCTGACATTCCCAGGAATGCAGATTTTAGTCTGTACCCTGCAGTATCTGCTTCAGACATATTTGCCTGTCCAGTCAAAATCAGTCTGTTCTGATGATTGGAATATTCAACTGCAATATGCTGAATAGAATCGGAGAGCCCAAGGCAGAAAACTAAAGGGAAGCACCCTGCCTCAACAGTGGGGGGTTGTCAGGACAAACTAATTCCAGCTTGAAAAACCATGCACGCTACACAGCACTGCAAGTGCAGCAATCCACCGCCAGAGACGGGCTAATGTGCAGACTCTCCTCCAACAGACAGCTGAAAACTTATAAGAGATGACAAATTGTGATGTTTCGCTCTCTTTAATTTTATTATATAGTACTATATGAGTCGCTTTAAGGAGCTCAAGCAGCTTACCTGGTGGTGTCGCCCCCCTCTCCCCATGCCTTCCCTTGGGATATAAACTTACAAACAGAACAAAAGACACAGGCAGGGCTTGCCAAGCAGGGAGTCCTGTGCTTGGTACTTACAAAGGAGACGCAGGCGGCCAGCAGGAGGATCCTCACCAGGAGGTCTTCAAACTGCTCCACCACCAGCTCCCACAGGGACTTGCCTGGAACATAGGGAAACAACACTGCTTGTCCCTGGGGTGGGTTTCAGCACAGCATCATCACAGCACAGTCACCTACACTGGCTGTTGGGGTCTCTGCACTTACCAGATCCAGCGAGTCCTGCGTTTTCACTCTTTAACTTGCAAGCAACTGTCTGCTTCTTGCTACTGTAACCTGGCTGACTCTGGAGCTAAATTAGAGACTTTTGCCCTTGGCTAGTATTTACCTTCTCTGTGCTGCACTTTAGTAGCTTGCTTGGAAGAAGAGTTGGAAGTTTCATGTAAACTAGATACCAAAGTGTGCTTCCACAGAGTCGTACTCAGAGGTATTAAATATATAACAAATGAGATATGGAACCAAACACATTTGTTGTGGTTTTCATGTCTCTTGGTATTTTTTCTGTTAGTAGGATTTGTTTTTGTTGAAGTATGCTTCCCAACAACATGTAGCTCTGAACCTGCTTGCATTGGAAATCAATTCAAGATGGTGCTCACCATAGCACTGACCAAAATAAAAATAACCTTCAACAGATGCCTGGTATTGTATTTCAAGGTTTTGTGCTGTCATTTCCCCATACCACTGTGCAGCATCTCTTTACTTTTTAGATCCCTAAGTAAATCATTAAACTAAGTATTTCCATTCTGCAGAGTGCACATGTAAATTCAGTAAAATGCATGTATATTGACTGTCTACAATAACGTGCCAATGCTGTTTCCTGTCCAAACCACTCAAGTGATGCTTCACTGAGGAATGAACCAAGGAACCCAGCTGGGAGCTTACTGAGCTGACTGGGGATGCTGGTTCCTACAATTTACCACAATGCAATAGAACTAATCCAGTTCTGGTCAGGGTGGAGCCTCCTTTCACTAATCCAGACAGACTTAACTAAAGAGATCACTGCCGTAATCCATCGCCCGGCTTTGCACATCCTGTATGCACAGAGTCAGTAGAGGTGGGGAGGGTTGGAACCCTGTTTACCAAGAGGATTTGTACTGTATAATGCGGGTACAATCGGTTCTATTTCAGACCTGACAAAAGCTTCTGAAGAACAAGGAATAATACACTGGAAAAATCAATATTTACCTTCTTCCGCTGGCAGCTCTGTTGGCGTGTTCCAAAAAGAATCCACAGAAGAACATGCAAAAAAAAATGAGAGAGAAATACAAATGCTGGTTATTAACAGAACCTTTTGCTGCTCAGTGATGAACCAGATGATAAACTGGCCACTGATTGACGAGAACTCCCCAATGGCATAGAACAGAAAATAAAGAGAGCAGTACTCAGATGCTTCAATTCAAATCTACACAAAACAATTTGTGCAATTCTGTCTCTTATTTTCAGAATGACAAACTCTGAGAAAATTCAGTTCTCTTCTCTGAGTGTAGTCAGGTGGAAAGGCATCAGCAGAGGAAGGAATCAGAAAAGGCATGAAGGAGGAAAGAAAGGTCTGTCCTTTTTCTACAAAAATGAAATATTTAAAGTCATTGAGCCTGCTACAGTGGTGACAAAATCCCCCAGCACTCAATGATACCCCTCAATTACCCCGCAAGGGAAGGTAATCTTTTTGACATAGCAGGAATCCACCACTGTCAGCACTACCTCCTGACAGAGAGCTGGGAGTTTACTGGGAAATGGCAATCAAGTTTGCAGAGGTGCCATTCCAAGGATAATTCCAGGGCAAAAGCTGTGGTCCTTTTGAAATCCACTATTTGAGCAACATTTTAGCCCCAGACCCATGGAAAGTGCCGCAGAAGAATTTTTTTAGCCATTATTGTAATTTAGAGCCCTCCTTCCATATGCCATCGTATCCATCTAGCGAACCCCCAAGAATGATGGTAGTGGTTCACGGAGGCTGCTGGAGAACTTGGAGGAGGAATTTGGAGGGGAGAATGTAACTGGACTCATTGAGCTTGTTATAAACACTGCAATACTGCACAAAGAAACTGCCCTGCAGCAAACTCTCCAAAGACAGGAGCCCAGCCCTTTGGGGTAGCAGAATTCACCATTGTTTGGAGGGGATATTTTGTAGCTGGGACCACGCCCTGAGAAACGTGAGGTCATTGAACCCCAACCCTAAAAGATGAGCAGCACACACCACAAGTGTAAATTACAGTAAAATGTTACAGCTGAAATAATTTCAAATGGCTGTACAAAGACCCTTCCCTGGCTCAACTTCCTTCAAAAAAGTGTTAACAAGAATCTTGCGCGACAGCACTGCTCTACAGAAGGCAGAAGCTGCTCCTGCCTGGGTGCCGCTAGAAAGTAAAAGTAAAACGCTTACACACACTCCAATAAAACGCTCACACATGCACGCCGTGGGCTCAGCAGGAGACTTTGTCAGGTGAGTGGGTGTCTCGTGCTGGCAGGCTTCAGATGTGCAATCTGAGCATGAGTTTCTGCAGCTCCAGCTCATTCCTTGGTGTGTGTGCATATTAAAGATGGAACATGCTGTATGAGACAGCAGGGCTCATCCTTTGCAACAGGAATAGATCATCTTAAACATTAACCCCTTGTCACAAAACAAATCCGAGGAGCTCAATAGCCATCACATTCATTAGTCGTCAACATTTACAGTACATAAGGTGGGGGAGAGGTTGGTGAAGCAGGAGAGGGATTAAAAAATGTCAATAAGGTGAATATCATATCATAAGTGTCTCAGTGTTGTTCAATAGCTACATTTAGAAAACCAATCTTGATCCATCTAGACATTAAAATTAAATGGCCTTTTACTGTTGACACCAGTGTGGTTTTATCTTTAATAAGAACAAATTGGTCAAAGTGCAAAAACAATGGGCAACGCTTGCCTGAAACAGAAAGCAGCATCATATGGCGAGAACTTCATATACAGTAAACCACTACACATATACATGTGGCTTGAGTGCACACACAGGCACTTTCACATGCATCAGATCCTATAAAAAAATGCTGTTGGGTGACTGTACAAAATATGCCTGGTCCTCTTTTCCACGCTGTAATCTAAACTGATCCTTTCAAAATCAGAAAAAGAAAGAAAATAGTTTTGCACTCTTGTACACATTCTTGCCTCATACATGACAGCGGAGCATTAACATACTGAACTGCCACTTGAGCTGTCTGGGCATTTTGGTTGCTCAGAAAACATTTCCATCCGAGGGCATAGCGATGCATGGTCTACCCCTATCCTTAGCAAAAGATAAAGAGGCCGATGGTGTCCCAGATAAAGGAATTCCGACCTTTACTGCTTGAGAAGTGTAATTTCTCTCACTTTTTCATAGTTCCATTCTTTACAGGTTTAAGCAGCTCGCTGTCTCAGGAAGGCTGGAAGTATCACTAAGGATACCAGTCATCCTGGTTTCTAATTTTTCTCCCCCTTCCCTCTGGTAAGCGTTATAAGAGCATAAAGGCACGAACTTCCAGATTCAGAGAGAGTTTCTTCCCACAAGCTGTCAGATTACTGAACTCTACCCCTACCACTGGCTCACACTGATGTTTTTTTCTCATAAAACATTTATTTAACTTGTTGTTGTGGCTGCTGCTGTTCTGTGTTTATGTTTTTGGTAATTCCTTTTTGTAATTGTATTGGAGCATACGTGCAAATAAGCATTTCATTGCACTGTGTGAAGCACAGTGACTGCAATCACTACAGAAGCAAGGTTAAGGTTTCATAATTATTATATACCATAATTTCATGTCCGTTTGTTTGTACGTCTGTTGCTTAAACCAGAGGGCTGGGGAAAATAATGAACTAGCCAGCGGCTCAGCAGTATCGTTTTTACAGTATGTCAATCGATGTGATAATGGAGGTTTAATACATGTAGCTATGCAGGCCGTACAACTGTTTTGGCGACAGGCAAACACTCATTCCCAGTGATAAGTGAAAGTTATATGTCAATAATCAGTTCTGGAGAGAAATTAAAAAGAGAAGATTAGATTAGTTAGATTCCCCAAATGGAAATTCAATTGTACAACACATTCGATCCTTCAGTAGTAATTTGCATGGCAGGCCTGTCGGTTGGCAGTCACATACTGTAAGAAGGATTGTGACCAACAGCTTGGGAAAAACAAATTGACATTCAGGATGGCTCTCTTATGACTGTTCAAAGCCAGGGCACAAAGCACACCAACACAGAGCAGTGTGGCTCAGCGAAAACAGAGGCTCTGCGGCTTTAAAAAAAACAGGTCCATTCACATTAGAAATTAGCCACTGCAGGTCGTCACAGCCTCAGGTAGCTGTGTAGGATTTGTCAAGCTGGGATTTCAAGCTGAGCTAACAGGCAGTGGGTGGGCAGCATTTGGCGTGTGGGCAGAGGCCGGGGCATGTAGTTCCAGTGTTATTTGACAGGAAGGAGTGGAATAACGCTGGCAGCTGGCGAACCTTCGCTCGCCCATCGCTATCTCCTCGATAGAGTTCTCGAGAAACTTCAGCGGCTGTCATTCCCTATTGGAAACCCTCCTGCCAAATTCACAGCTTCTTTATCACACTGTGGTTTTATATTTAACTGATGCACAATTTCGCAGGTCCCATTGTTCAGGACAATATCGTCCTTCCGAAGAAAGCACAGCACTAACCCAGAAGAGAAAAGGGCAAATAAAAGGGTGTTAAATGATTATAAACCTTGTGTCCTTTCCCAAAGTCAATAAACAGTCTAAACATCATTATGGTGAGAGCACCATGTCAGCAAACAGTGAGGATAATAAAGTCAAGTTGTTTTAGTGGGACTGCAAGTGACAACATGGTCATTTACTGTACTTCCAAAGAATTTAGCAGAAAATATCAGGACAGGTGGCAAGCAGAATCATGTAACAGCTTTTATTTCCTACACACATAATAAGACCTACCCACATTTAAAATTTCTGGCCATTCTAAGAAGACGCTTCAAATTCTCAATTACCTTGTAAACGTTTAAAAGAGACAGCAAGAAAATATTTAATCACACAGTTATGAACCTTGAAGAAAAACACCAGCTGCATTTCTAATGGGACCACTACCACGCTTCAGCGACCACTCAGTCCCCTAGGAAAAAAGAAAATACCAACTCTTCTCAATGAGAGAACAAATAAGTTGAGGAGAAATCATACTACTAATAATGCAGATTTATTTATAAGCACTTTTTAAGAAACTCTAAGAACAGAATAATACACACAACAGAAGCAAAGACAGCACTTTAACCAGTAAATTCAAAACTAAAACTAAATTATACATTAAAAGCTGAAGGGAAAAGACAGAAAAAGAAATATGAGCAGTCACAGAGTCTCTAATGCTGTAGTTCAACAGATTTGGTGCTGCACACAAGAAGGATCTATTGCCCATTGTCTGTAGAACACTTACAGATTAAGAGCTGGAATGTTCTCATAGAGTACATCCTTAAAGTAATCCGGAGCTACACCATTCAATGCCTTATAAAAGTGAACTAACCTTAGCTCTGCTCTAAATCTTGTTTTTAGTTCTGCTTCACAATGAGCCAGTAGACTTTACTCAGTAAGTAACAGCAGTAATATACAATTGCAGAATTCTTTCAGTGAGCAAATGACGCACAGAATTGAGAATATACTGAAGCCTATTCAGACACGTCAGTAAAAAGGCATTACAGGAGGCTACTCTAGAAACAAATGTCTGCATCAATATGCAAGGGGCCAGTCGACACCAAATATCACAAATTGTCTGAGATACAACAGGCTTTTAAAGAAGGAAAAACTACATTTTTTCATCTGATCTGATTCTTTTAATTAAAACTCAAGTGTCACCAACTCAAGCAAATACACTGTCGATATATAAATGTGGTAATTTAAAACGTTTAATCTAGACAAAGATATTTTTCACAGGAAAGTAGAGTCATATTAATTCAAAGCCAACCCAACAGTCCACCAGAAGTGACTCAACAAGGTACAATCTAACTAGAGAGAGCAGTTGGAAAAGAAAATTAATTTTCAACCAATGAGAAAACACTTGTGTTGAGAAGTGCATTCTTCTATAATCAGCTATAATGTGTGATAAGCAAGGAGATGTCTACAGTGCAGAAAGCCCCAGCCACCATGAATCAGAAATGATCAGATAAGAAATGGAACATTAAAACCATGATGGTTTTTGCAACTAAATTTGTATTTTTCTTGCCATTTGCAAACCCACCAACAAAAACAAATTACAAAGGTTTCTAAAACATTCTTGTATACGTATACTTATATATATATATCTCACTTTAAATTCTGATGTTTGTACATTTTCACTATAGATACAAAATGATATAATTGATCACCAATCATATTACAAACAAAACTATTGATAAAAACAATAACAAATAATTTGAATTTTAGATCAACTGAGTCTGGCATCTTCATGGGGCTTTTCTGTAAATGTTTTTGGAACATATCTGTCCTTCCATCTACATACACTGTGCATATACAGTATACAGAACATGAATGTGTACATACAATATATACATCCAAGCCTTGCAAAACTACTTCTGACTTAGAAGTAAAACGTGTTCCCCCACATTCGATGGAAAACCCCAGGAGCCAAATTCCCTACGTCATTCATAATCCACCCTGCTGTGAAGAGCCAAAGGGAAATACCACAGCCTTCCGGAAGATAACCCTCTAAGAGAAGCCTCAGACCGACAGTAGACCGATGTGAGAGACAGCTTTGAAATAATTCTTGACAGGATAACTTTCCAGAGCCTTAATCATCAATCCAAGAACGTTACAAAGCTGCATTTTAAACAGATCCCAGACAATTCAGCTCCTCACAGACCCGCTACCTTTTTAAAATGCACAAAGCTCTTTTTTTAGAGTCCGAAACCATGGTGAATCAAGCAATACTTAACTAAGTGACTGCAGGCTATGGATATATTTTGCCAGCTTGCTAAGCACATGCATGACATCTGAAGAAAACTGTTGAGAACTTGTCAGTAGTGATCTCTGAGGTTCCTGTCTCGCTGAGTCGCTTGCTAAGCAGATCTCTCATACCATTATGAAACCCGAGGGGAACTGGCTACAACCAAACATTTTGACTTCTGTTGTATTCATTTTGTGGAATTCATTCCAAACGTCACAATGACTGCATTAAGACCATGGAAATTCCTTTTCAATTATTATTAATTGCATTACCTTGCAGGACTGGAAACTGCTTGCGGTGGAAAAGCTGTTAGTAAAAATAAAAGATAATACATTCATTGAATTTGTCATTTTCAGCACATCAGCTTTCAAGTTCCAACATTCGTTAAGTTCGAGTTGCGAGTTTTCATCTAGTTTCCATTTGCGAAAGCAATGCAAGTGCTGAGTATTTATCCAATCACCTCATTCAAATACAAACCAAGTGAATGGCTTCCCAGCGCTTTGAAATAGCAATCGGATTTTCCAGATCTTTTTTGCTGGAGAGTATGGATGGAAACCTTAAGACAAAAAAGACCTCGATGAAGAAATCACAGCTTCAATGTGAAACTGCAGAGGACCAACGGATAGTTTGCTGCTTCTCCTGCAGTTTGTTTGCATGAACTCAGAATGGACGATCTTTTTTAAGTATGAAGGGCCTTAAAAGTTGCAAAAAAACTAAATTTTTGTACAAGTAATTTTCATGTACTCTGAAGGTTACATTAATGCCAATCTACCAAAGCTTTCCTCCAAAGACTTACTGTATCTAGTGGCCTAAACCACTTACAACAAAACATCAGAATTTCAACTTATTCAAAGGACAGAGTTCATGCATTAACCTTCTCAGGAGAACAGGCTGTGAGTGAATGCCAAAGCCAGTATTCTGAGAAGGGTTACAGGTCAGAAACTTACATGTGTTTGAATAAATATCTCTCCTTCATAAGCCATTAACCATACTAATGCTCAGTGTTGTCTGGGATTTCAAACGCATATCTACTATACATGCCCGTCTGTAATCTTGTCCCCTATGGATACAAAGGATTCAAAAAATGCCTGTGAAAAAACTATCAGTGTGTTTTCAGCTTATCAGATTTGTGATACACAGACACTTCACTAACATATGTTTTTTTTTCTCCTAGGAGTATTACCTCCCTGGCTTTGTCATGTTTTTTCAGTAGACATTACAGCTGCAGTGTTTCCTAGAGCTGTAAGGACAACAGAGGTCTGCTGGGAAGGAAAGGGGGGTGGGGGGAGGGGGTTGAATGGGGTTCCCCTCTCAAGTAAGAGCCAAGGATTCCCTCTGTAGTCATCTGGGCTGTGTCAGCCTGGGCCTGCCCAGACACATTCCAAAATACTGACTTCACCACGCCTTCTTCCAGCTCACACACACGCAGCGAAAACAAGAGCCAGCCTGTTTACACACCATCCAGAGGAGGTACACTTCCTGGAGACAGTTGCCAGCAACACTGGGTAATGTTAAAGCCCAGAAAAAGAGAGAAAGTTAAAAATAAGCCATAGTGTCTATGACCTTCATGATTGCTCTATAAGAAACAGAAGAGACATCCTTTCTATCTGGGAAGGTCTTCTAATATTCCAGATTACCCATCTGTATCATCAAGACCCTTGTTCCTCTACAGCAGGCTTAGCAGACACCTGCAAAAACACACACCTCCACTGCCACCAACCACATGGTTCCCATGCCTTAACTAGGTACATTGCAGAAACATAATTTACATGCCGAGGCAGGTCAGTGCAATAGACTGGCAGCCTCTTGCTCTGCATCTATTCAATGCAACAGTAGCCAGGATGAGCTCTGGCCTGAGAAGCTGCTGTGCTCTGGTATGGACTTCACCTTTGACTTATCTGCTATTCAATTAAGACTTTATGCAGCAGGCTCAGGGCTTCAAAAGCTAGGTCTGTCTGGTGTCTGTCAAATTGTGCATTCAGAAAAATTAATCACCTTGATGGGTCAAGGTTACTGCAATACAGCTTCCTCATGTTGTGATTAAATTCATGTCTTTCCAGCCTTTGAATGGCCTGATGCCCACCCCCTTTCAAGCTGGTCCATCAACACTCCCTTGCCAAAGCATTCAGATCCTTGCACAGTTTTAGCAGTTTGTTACTTTAAAGTGTGCAGTCATGATGCTCTTTGAAGTAGCAATTAATATCTGTTACATTCACAACCTACTCTGCATATTTAAAGTAAAAAACAGAAAAAAGTTCATATATAATATGGAAAATATGTGCATAAGTATTCAGAACATTTGCAAACTAATTTAGGTGTACAAAAATACTTTATAAAGACCTACTTAAGTTGGTGAGTGGCCTCTATCTGTCCAATAATAGTGGTTCTCCTGATTTCAGAATAAAAACACCAATTTCTGTCAGGCTCCTGGGTTAGATAGTGAATTTCAAGCAAACGCTAAACCTCTGAAAAGAAGATTAGAAGGGTACATAAAATACAGATATCTGTCTAATCACTCAACCAAAAAAATGGATGGTGTATTATATGACTCAGACATTGTTTAGACCAGGCCATCCCTCCAAACGGAGGAGGAGGGAGAAAGCTGGGGATGGATGCCAATGTCAGGCCAATAACAGCCATGAAAGAGCAAAAACGGCTAAGATGAGAAAAACTGCGCATCAGTCAACAATATCCCGATCACTCCAGCAAGCTGGCCTGTATCACAAAGCAGAAAACCCATCTCATATCTTGTGTGGACTTTGCAACAAAGCACCTGAGCGATCCTGCAAAAGATGGTGGTCAGATGAGACCAAACAGGAACTATTTAGTCTAATTGCCAAGTGTTACATCTGGTGCAGGTACCACACAGTGCAGTCAATACCACCCATACAGTCAAGCGTAGTGCTGACAACATCATGCCATGGGGATGCTTCTCAGAGAGGAACAAATTCGCATTGTGGATCGGCTTTAGGTGATCGTCTTTTTCCTTTTCCATTATTTTTCAACATAAATACAATATCTGGCAAAGAGAACGACTTACAGCTTCCCACTTCTGGAAAAACACACCACGCACTACATAGGGCTAAACTAATTGCTCCATAGCAAACAAATTGTTTTTCCATCTGCCCATGAAAAGCTCCACCAAGGGCACTTGAATTGACTAATTATCCACGTAGCATTCCTTCTACATTCTTTCCCCAGGGGGAGGAGGTTGGCTTTGGGACACTGCAGCTAAGCCGCAGAGAGGCAGCTCTCCAAGGTCTTCCACTCCTGAAGCCTCCCTGCTCATTTCACTTGTGGGGGAAGAAAACGATTAGCCTCCTGTGATTAAGAGGCCCGGGTTCAATCCAGAAATGAATCTGACTAACTCAAGTTCCAAACATTTACTCCACGAATCTTCTTTTTCTGTCTTGAGATGTAGGATTAACTATTTTTTTAAATGCATCAAATAGCTGTTAAGATGCTTAATGATGCCCACTTTAAGATTGATTTGGGATTTTGGAGAACAATGAAAAATGATAACTTATGGTAACCTATGCTGCATTTATCTGTAGGCTATTCTATATACAGCAAATCAGGAAAAAAAGAATTGTCTTAAAATGAACATCACAAGAGAATCTCTCTCTTTATGAAGCACCAGATGAAATTCTATTAGTGTGACTGCCTTATTGATAGGTTGTTACAGATTAAGAACACAGAAAAATTGCTCAACTGGGCTGAACTGCTTATGTCCCAGTTTCTGCCTCCAGATACACCGCAGAGACACACTTATGGGTAGGATGATGTTATCTACAATTTTACATGACCTAAATACAATGAAAAAACTGCTCACCAAAAAGACTTAACAGCAGCTGGTAGTGCCCTGAACATCTGGTAGAAGAAGAATTCATATGCTATATACTCGGTGCATGTGCAGTGCAGCTTTGTTTTCAAATTCTGTTAGGCCACCATGAAGTGTCCTGTATTGTTCAGAGCAGACCATGGGGCTCAACTGTTTAAAATAGAACACCGTTCTCTGCAGAACAGAATAGAATAATCCACCAATGTAAATCTCATTATGTTCAATATAGATCAGGGCACTGGAGGACTCGGAGCCCTCTTTCTTCAATTCACTCCATTCAAGCACTACTGTAAGTACCAGTGGGAAGTTCCTGAAGCTTAGGAGAAAATTAGGCTGAAAAGGAAATGACTCGTTAAAGACGGTGCTGCAATTTAAAATGATCACCTCCATCCTGCAATTCACTGGGATTATCTAAGTGAATTATATAAGTGAAGTTAACGTAGATCTCAGAAAAGGATACAGCACACATAATCCATTTTGTTACATAAATCAGTCAGTATAAATGATTTGATTGTCAACCATTGCAAAGGGGAGTATTTATTATTAAAACCATTATTATTGAACTCATTAGAAGTGCTGAATAAATCTGACTGCTTCAGAATAACTTGAGGGCAGTGCATGGAAATTAATGGCATTGTGCTCTTATAGACGATGTGTGATGGCTTGTCTTTTGCGCACTGCCATTTTGATTTAAAAGACTTTCATATTTCTCTCATTATGATTTATAACATTATACACATGCCAGCCCTCACCTTCCGTGTACAAACTTCAACAGAACCAGACAGGTGGCGAATCACCACAAACTCTCTTCAGTTACTGTAGATGAGTTAGTAGGTAGATCTGAGCAGGCTCACTTTATGCAGTCATTTTTCACAACTGTATTAGAAGTGACAACCACACCCCCTCACATTTGTTTATTGAGAAGTAGCATAGACGGAAATATAAGAAACACAAAAAAGCAACAGCAGTCTCAATTTGATCTGCACAGTTCTTTGTGCTAATGATCTGTTCAGGCTTTAATATACTGCTATCAACTTGTTTCGAATGCTTAACCAGGGTTTTGTACTTTACCCTTCTGTAATTTGTGCATAACAAATTTCTCTTTTCTTCTGAGAACATAGTGCTTGAAGTGAGAACTCAGTCCAAAACCCTTTTTTTTTTTTTTTTACTTTTCCCATAAATTAATTTGTGGATATGCCACACCAAATTACTAGAGCTCTTTCTAATACATTTGTCCCAAATTTCAGAGGAATTTTCCTAAATTAAATCACTCTTTTTTGGGGGGGATTACCACTAAAATCAGGAAAAACGTCCAGTTATATAAGCAGGTCTATGCTAACAAAAAATATATCACTAAGTTCAATTTAAAATTTAAAATGATAAAATATAGCATGCAAACAATCCATATGTGATCAATGGCTGAGTGCTCTCATAAAACTTGTCTTTTAAGGTTTTTTTGCCAAAGTTTCAAATAAAACACGCATGGTCAAAACATGTCTGATTTACAAGTTTTGTGGCCACTAGTGCATTGGGTAATGTCAGTGCAGTTAACTGAGAATCACCTGTAAAACCAGTTATAAATGCCTGTCTTTTGCTGTTGTTTTAACTGGGTGGAGATGTACTCAAACAGAAAGACTAATGACAAACTACATATACCGAGAGGAATTAAAATTACAAGTGAGGATGGAAACCAGTGGCATTTATTGTGTTTTTATTGTAGATTTACAATCTCATGGCTTTTGAAACAGCCATGGACTACCACATAATCAGCCTTTACAACAAAATCACATTACTGGTATCATATTCCTAATGCATAAAAAATATTCTTAAAGCATCTGGCATTCACATAGTGCTCAATTTATTCTTGGTCAGATGGAAGCTTAGAAGACTGCCTAACCTGGCATGACAGCATGGTATAATTGAGAATTTCTCTTTGTTTTCCATTAAGATTACCAAGTTGATACGCTGGAAAGGAGGTAAAATCTGAAGCCAAGCGCTTTCCCTCAGAATATGCACAGTACAGCGCAGACAGGAATAACAGATTACCATTCCTAGCTGTCTGAAACACTCCTGCTCTGGGCAGACCAACTCCTTCCTGGATCAGAGGTCAATTGGTCTTCATGCCTGTCAATGCTTGGTCACAATTGCTTTCCAGGACAATTAACAATGTAAGGGCTAACTGTAGCAGATTTTTAACCAGGAATGTCATCAACTCCAGCAAACACACTTCACACTGGAAACAAACTGTTTAAGTTTAATGGACCCAAGCAGTCCATCAAGGGGTACCACTGTCAAAATGTAGCCAACTAACCACTTTCAAACCAATCACCAAAAACCCAGGAGTCTGACTGCAGAAGAAAAGTCCTGTTCTGTAACCTGAGGTGGAAAACAACAAGCTGGTCACGCACAGCACAAATACCCCAGAGAAGCAAGTGACAAATCCATATTGGTGCATACTTTGCACATAAATTCTGATGAAGTACAAGAAACCAAAATCAAGGAGATCATTCTCTCGAGAACATTTCATTAGCTGGGATAGTTTGCTTAATAAGACAGTGAGCCATGAGCCTCCAATAAAAGATCCTAAAAATATATTCAAAAGCAACAAATGACAGACAAAAAATGAATATTTTTTAAATGATTTCCAGATTTGTCCATTCACCGTGATCATGAAATCAGCATATCTGGTATGCCACTGCATCATTCATTCAATGAAAAGCAACATCTGTGCTTCACATAACTACACAAACTGTGGAGTTTGCATTCTAGTGTTTCTTTACTTTGCTGTATGTTAAATGAGTGAAATGGAAACACACTACCCAGGACTGGTATTCAAAACTTAACTGGGGAAAATTTCAGACAGATACTGAGGATGGGAGAAAGGGTGTGGTCATTTTCAGTGTGCACTGGGCGACCCTGAATAACAGGGCAACATGAAGATGGAAGACATGCGGTGATATTTGTCTCCCACATTCTCTTTCTCATTTCCATTCAAGAACCGGCAGATTAGTCAACACCCAGCCATTTAAGGATACAAACCCCAACTGTGTACTTTCCAGGGGCATGAGAGGCTTTTCAAGTCTGCTGTAGAACTTTATCAAAACAAATGTAAGCCTTTGTTTTACCAGGCAAGTCAATTGAGGACAAATTCCCATGTACAACTTTGACCTGGGAGTCCTTTTAGATTGAGGATATTTCTTGGAGCAACCTTGTGAAGTAGACTTTGCACCATCCAATCCAGGATTTTCTAGACCCAACGTCTAGACCCCTGTCCACTACCCCACACTGCAAATGACAAATCTAACACAATCCAGAAGGGTAAGCAAAGTGAAATATTAACTTAGTAAAGTGCTTTGGAATGTGTTCTCTACCCGTGTTGTTCCTCAAGCTGGTAAAGGAATAACCAGCAGTGGGAGTAATAACCACATACGGGGTATGATCACTGCTTTGCTGGAGTCAAGCTCATTAAAAAGGCATTCATATTCCTTTTAATACTAAAGTAACAAATAAACTTACATTATTTTAGCTCTTGTCTCATTTGAAATACATTTGAATTCGTTCCAAATGGTAATTTTTGAAATTTATATTTCTAATTACTCATCAATATATAAATAATGAACACAGGCTTGGTATTTCTCAAAATCTCTCTTTATGAACACATACGGGGGTATATATTTATAGATGGCAAAGGCTTTTCCAGTTTTACAAATATTGCCACTTGTAAACCCTTCTAAAAATGTGAACCATTCTAAAAAGAAAGTAAAAGATCTGTAGTATTACTACAGAAGAGGTGTTCAACCTAATCTGCACACCTCACACCTCACTCAGTCAAAGCTGTGTAAACTTCACTCATCTAAAACTCAGCAAAAACCTACTGTATTAGATATTGTATGCTTCATTTTTTTCCCTTTTTCTCTCTAAAAAATGTATTTGACTATTTGTGTCATGGCTTTCCTCAGTATTCTTAGTGTCTTTGCCACAAGATACAATAACATGATTAGATTGGAGAACACAGAACATGTCACTTTTTCTATTTTAATCAGAGGAAGGTGCCCACGTCTGCTTTGCATCTTATAGTTGCGACCTGATGAACTGGAAGCCAGAAAGAATTCCGAGTGAAGAGTTCAGGTCTTCCTCTTTTTTTTCCCCTCTCTGTTCCTATTCTGTAACGTTTTACATTCTGTGGGATAGAGACTTTCCAGTCAATTTCACAAAAATCCAACATCCGTCTCCTGTTTTTCCTTCACACCTGGGCACTTACTTACCAAACAGAACTAACAATCTGCTTAAATGAATATACATGGTCTCCGACCACTTTCAAAGAGTCCAACAGTGTATTTAAACTTGTAACTTGTGAGATTGGACCCTTAAAGAGTATAGTAGGTGCAGCACACCTCTATTTCAGAGGTGCAAGCCATAGTAATCACAGCACACTCTGGATTCCACCAAGAAAAAAACTGAGTCCCGTTTTCAAGCTGTGCAGAACAGAATATTTTACAACAGCAAAAGACAGGCATTTTTACATTAAATTTCTTTCTCAAAACTTTTACAAAAACAAGGCACATTCCCTTATGCACTGAAACTGCTCTCTTATAGAGCCAGCAGGCTCTGTGTTTTACTGGACAAACTCACACTTACATCAGCTGTACCTTTAATGTTGCTGCTTTGCCTTATACAAACAGGGGGTTCAGAAGGCCCCTTTCAATAGTGTGCACAGTTACACTGCACTGGTAATACAGCACAGACATTCTTTCTTGGTACTTCATGGCACTTCAGCTACAGGGGTGCTGTGAAAAAAAAGCCTTGCACACTTCCTCTTTGAAACACTATGTACCCATCTGTGCACACAACTGCAGAAGAATCCACACTCCTTTAACCTGAAGCACAAAATAAAAGCAATAAAGCATGAAGTGTTCAGATCAATGCACACTGTGGATAGCCTGCCAAATGGATGTGATTTGGGATTGATTCATAGTGGACAGTTAAGCATGTTAACAACAGTCAAATCACAATTACAGACTTGGATTAAAAAAAAAACTCTCCATCCATCCATTCCTAATTCAGAGCCAGGAAGTGGGGAAGCCGGAGGCTATAGTGACAAGCAACGGGCATGATACACCCTGGATGGGACTTTAGTCCAGCACAGGGCAGACACACAGACACCAGGGCCTGTTTTTCCAGAAGCCAGTTAACCTACCCCTTATATCTTTGGGCTGTGGGAGGAAATCGGAGCACCAAGAAGAAGGGGGAACATACAAACTCCACGCAGATTGTACCCCAGGTCCAGAATTCAGGGCCCCAGAGCTATGGGGCAGCAATGCTAACCACTGTGCCACTGTGCTAGGATTAAAATGTAAATATACACCCAGCTAAGGAATTCAAGAGCAGTGTGAATGATTCTGATTTGCCTCCAACCGAGCTGAAGTGGAACAGTGATCTCAGTGTTGTCTCACCCTAGTTACATTTTTCATTGTGAATTGAATTATTTCACCGATTCATTTTCCACTCTCCAGACGTGTGCTATACAGCCACCCAACTCTTTGACTCTGTCACAGGCACTCCCCTTAACAATGGAGACCATTGTGCCATTTCATTTAATATTTAACATTCTGCTGCTGACTGACACAATGCATTATTACCTCAGTAACACAGACCTTAGCTTTGTCATTGTTTTACCAGGCTAAAGAACTAATATAAAGCTCTAAAACAGAAAATTAAAACAACTTTAATCATAATTGCAGCCTCAATGGAAAACAAATACAGTAAACTCTTGGTTTAATGGACTTTCCTTTAACAGATTTCAGATTTAACTGACAAAATCTGCTGAAGGGGAATTATGTCTGTAAAATCAGAAATGCTGAAATTTCCCCACAAAATGCACAAACAATAAAAAAGCTCAATATTACACAGGTTTGAAACTGGGAATTAGCAATGGTACCCGATACCGCTTGGTCAGCTGTTTAAGAGGGGGTTTGAGTTTGGTATGCTTTAGAGAACTAAAAGTACATCTACAACACATGAAATAAAGAGCTTGTATATATAAGATAGAAGGAACTGGAACAATTTTCATTGGCTGTGTTGTTAAAAAAATAAGTCATATATAAGTATATATGCATATTTTTCTCATATAATAGTGGGACATTCAGCAATAACGTAAACCCCTTTCCCCTAATTAGTCCGTTAAATGGAGGTGTTTACTGTATGCGCAAATTGCCCTTTCTGTGTTTGCAAGTTCAAGGCAGGAAGTATCAAGGCAAAAGAGACCACATTGCCTTTAAGGAAACACATTTAACCCTGCATCATCTAAAACATGAACCTCAATATTAATTTTGGTTGGCTGGATTTCTACTGGTCAGTTCTCTTTTACCGATCCATCACTCTTTTATTTGTTAATGCTTTATGAAGTCATACTGTTATTTTATTAACAGAAGAAGCACTTTAATTCACAGGGCACAAGAGTCGCAAACTCACACTGTGCAATTTAGAGAAAATGAAGAATTAACTGTCCCCTAATGTAAAACAGTTCATTGTTATTACATTAGTTGCCGCATCACACCCACCAGTCTAACCTGGATACACACAGGTATGTCCCTGAGCGCATTACCAATACAGTTAGCCTATGTTTGCATTGCATGCTGGAAATAAGAGTCTAGGTATCACACTTGAACACATGCAAGGCTGACTCCTACACTATGAAGTCGTACACATACCCTGACACCTACTCTGAAGATGTCTGTTAAAGGGCCTGTCTATTTACTTGATCCATTGCAACCCCAGCAGTGCACAGACCTACACTACTCGCATGCATTCCTGGAAATCGTGCACACAGCATGGATCTCCGCCTCTGGAAAGCTATTGAACTCATACGTGAGCAAGAGAAAACTACCGCATGATTTATTCTGGGGTCACCCCGAGTTTCTACTGTCTTCCATGCAGCTCTGGAAGAAAGCTGTCTATGTGGAAAAAAACATTCAGTCTTGGGTGGAGGCCACTGAATGCTGTGTCCTCTGAAGCAGTAACAGATTCATCAGTGGAAGGCTTTTTCTAATCATTTATGAGGAATGCATCATATTACCAGAGCAACTGAAACCCAGGCAATCCTCTACACCATGCACACAGAAGTGAAAAAACAGCCAATGAAAACAGGTGTCTGCACTTCAAAGAGCTAGAAGCCAAAGCAAAGGGAAAGCTCCTTTTCACATATATTTTTATACATCCAAAAATGCTGCAAGGCATCCACCTTAAAAATGGTTCTGAAGCCGGTGATTTGCTACTCATGCAATTCAGTATGTGGAACATCCTGGATGACTTCCACAAGCCAGAATACATCAATGTAAACTGTGACAAACTCTAGTTTCTCGCTGAAATAGCAAATGCACTAAAGAATGTTCTGCAGGAACTAAGAGAAGCTTCTTTTGAGAAACGGCTGGGTAAGATCTTCTGATGATTTAACTACTACCAACTGAACAAGCCAGATGAAGCAAACAGGTTCCCCATGCTTATAACTTTCTTATGTTCTTATGTACTGTACATGCAGGAAAAAAACAGGAATATGTCTTTGTACTCACCACCATCATGTAATTTTCACAATCACATTTGGTGTTGATATTTTTAAAGTTCAAAACTGCTGAATACCAGCTTCTCTCAAAAAATGTGCAAATGAAAGTTACAGAACCCACTGTGGGTTAATTCATCCTTACTGCCCACTTGTCACCATTCCCCATAGTAGCTTATACTGTAATATTATGAACAAATGCAATAAAAGCTACTTTTGCATTAAAAATACACCCCAGCAAGATCACTCTAGAACTCTAGTTTTACACTACACTAATTTAAAGAATATAAATGGCATATTCTTCTGCTACAGTAACACTCAAATGTTCTACATTTAATGAAACAGCTGAGACATTGAACAAAGCTAAAAAATGGACTATTATTATTAATATCAGAAGTAAAAATATTTTTCTATGTATTTAAAAGTTTGTGTTCGAGTGTAAAAAAAAAACTAAAAATTATATAAACTCCCAAAAAACTTTAGAAATGAAATAATTGAAAGTTCTGTACGTGGACGTGAGGCTTGTGCTTGCTCACAGAGCAGCTGACCAGGTTAAGAAGGGTATTCCCTTGTGCATCTGCCTTATTTTCAAGTCACAGGAAGTCACCATTAAAACGGAAAGTGCACTGTTATCTGTTAGAAGAGTCTAAGTGTTTCCATTAAGTAATCAGACTGTGAAGCACAAGCTTGTCTTTCAAAAAAAAGATTATAATCACGCTACAAATATGCAAATTTGAAAATCAAACTTTTTTTTAAATACCCCATTTAAGGTTAAACATTAAATTGCACTGTCAGACTTAAATGATCTTTTGAAAGTGGGAAGCTGTATTAAAAAGACTCTCATTTTAATGCAAAAGGGGAGACTGCACTTTCTTCACTCTCGGTAGAGATCTGCTTATGCCAAGACATTCAAAGGGAATCAAAGGACATGCTTTGAAGTCCCGTTTTCCACCAATGTGTCAGCCATGCAGGGAAAATACTTGTACATAATTCCCGCTAGCAAAATGAAAATTCCCCACAGCAAACTCTTGAGCAGGCAGCTCTGATACAAGGCTGAGATGCCCAACATTGAGCCCTGTAATTCTCAATTCAGAAGCTCATGTCTGGACAATAGACACCAAAGCTCCACCTGCAGTTCTCGTTTGCCAACGTGGAAGATGAAGAAATAATTGATCAGCTCCAAATACGGTTAGAATGTCTCTGAGAGGCCTGTTTTTTCCTTCTAAACAGTATGAAATACAGTATGTATACAGTGCAGTATGCATCCACACAGATCTAGCACAGGAACATTAACTGTACTGTATGGCATTGCAATGATAGTTGTAGGTTTTAATTCAGTAGCTGATTAAAATGTGGAACTTCTGGTTCCCCTCAATAAACATATACTGTATTTCTAATGCTTCAGAACATGCAGTTCCTGACAGCCAGTGACAATGAACAGAAATGGTCCTGTATAATGTGGATTAGAAGGAGACACCACATTTGGACAGCACAGAATATAGTTTAGCACTGCAGTTCCTGCTCACTGTAACGGTCAATGTAAAAAGATACTTCCTAAATGTTATCTTTCCTGTTGACTACTTTCTGTCAATGGAGGATCTAATGCAGGTATACAGGAGCACAATCAGATTGCACATGAAATCCTACACTTTGCACACTATTTCTAATGTTCACGGTGAGTGGCAGAGCTTTCCACTGCTTCGTCTGACTGCAGAGAAACAATAAGCCTAGAATTTAAAATTGGTATTGAACTGCAAATTCTTCATAGAAAAAAAATCTACACAAAACTGTAAGGAAATACAGGACAAAATTTGATGTCAAATGTCAGGCAAGAAAAACAGATATCCATCCATTAACAGACTTGTAGAGGACTGCTCTGGAATCCCTGAACTGCATGACTGCACACGTTTTTAACTCTTGCCTTTGGACACAATTCAGACCCTCTTTGCACTTCAAATGCTACTAATCCTTCAGGCAAAAAACACATGGCCTTGTTCTGGTCTTGAGCTCTGTGAACACCTGGGAGACTATTTAAAAGGGGTTGCAGACAGGATGCAATTACTCTCCAGGACAAACAGGTAGCCTAATTTGAATTTTCTAAAACCCCCAGCATTGCCAAATATGTGTACAGACCTTTATAAAGAAATATGCCTGACAAAAATATCTCCTTCAGAAATGACAGGTACTTTAATTTGTTTTTTAGGTATGTTCCATACCTGTGGTTAGATAGCTAGGCTTAAATAAGCCTGACAATAAATATAACAGACTTAAAAATGAATAAAATATTCCAAATATACCCAGTTACCTGTTCCAGAATTCACTTTATAATAAAAAGGATTTTTAATGTTTCACTTCCATTATTTACAACTTACAATAATTAATTTAAGAATACTCCACTAAACACGCTGAATGGGAGGTGCACTTAAAAAGCTTAACATAATGTACTGTAAACAGCCAACCTTGGGAAACCGATTCACGGTGTGGCTGTTAGAGAACTATCAAACACGTCAGCGGACGGTACGGTTAAGATGTTGAACACATCCAGTGATTTATCTGACAAAACAGAGACACTATCCTACTGCAGACGTTAATATTTACTACCTCATTCATTAACCCCATTTTTTTATTTTCTGAAGAGTGCAGAAAACGAGGACCCCGGCCGTCAGAGACCCGACTTTTCGTGTTTCAAAAAAATATCATTCTCATCATCACCGTCATCTACGCCACTGTTGGACACCCGAGCCTTAGCAAGCTAGGAAACTATGCAGTACCGCGCTGAGACGAAACTTGTCAAGCTATGTTTCTGCAAATGTATGGGTAATCGTAATGATGCAGCAGTATTGCATACTAGCTGCTATTTCGTGGCAAGGATAGTTCCCTTCTGCCGTTTTTCTAGGGGGCGGGGGTCTCAAAATATAACGATAATAAACAAAGCGTTATTTCCTGTTTTACACGCATGTCTTAGGACATGACTCTATACAGAATTCGTTTATTATTTTAGATGTTGCGAATCATCACTTGATTGACAAAGACGAGAAGCTTAGAGATCGATTACGACCAACAACAAAAAAATACGCATTCCGCTGCACACTTCAAAGTTTAACATGTTCGGCGCAATACCGTACCTACTGTACACCGACACACACCTTTACACAATGCTAATATGGTAGATTAAAATGTATTTTTTTATAACTGGCATTTTCAATCTGCTGCAAGAGTATAACAGGGTTTGTGTTTTAATTTCTTAAATTACAATTCGAAAATGATCTGTCGCTTAGACGTGCTTCGCTACCGCTCCGGAAATACCATCTCGCACCTTCGCCGTCTCAACGACGCGACCTACCGTCAGGTGGACAATTAATCCAAGATCCTAACGAGGAGTTAAATAGTGATTCCTAATTTAACAAGCAATACCTTTAGGCTCTCGTGAATCTCCATCAGAATTAAGCCGACACTGTTTCCATTTATGAACTGTTTACACAACACAACTGAGCTACATAATGCAGTTACTTCACGCAAGAAAAACAAGTTAGAATTAGCCTGGCAATTCATATCTAGAGAGTGTTGCACTTACTCAATTTCAGATAAAACGGCCAGACACAAACGAGAATGGGGAATATCAGTCGACTGTGAACCCTACTACTACGCGTCTTAAGATCATTGTATATATTCCTGTTTAAAGCAAGCAGGATGAAACATTAAGTCAAAAAATAAACCTGTGCTCTGAAACATTTTTAAAAACGTTCAACTCGCATGCACAGTTGGCAAATGTTGTGCAATAATGTTACATTATATACAGAGAGCAGTTAACACGCAGGGGCGAAAATTGGCGATCCGAAATTTTTTTCAAAGTTTTGCAGAAACGTTTCGGAACCGAGTCGGTGGTCAGTGTGGAAGTTGCAGAACGAGTACAAGCCTGCCACGGAGAAACGCCGATACCTGACAGACAGACAGACACCCCACAACGTTAGAATCGTTCGCGACGTGGTACTCACCGTTTGGTCCATATTTCTCCAAATTATTTTTTACTTGTTCAAGTGTCAGTCCGGTGTTCTCGTTCACCCCGAAGTTGTCTAGAACTTCGGATGCGGATTTAGTGTGTGCGTTTTCCATCTCCGAACATGTAGCCTGTATCAATAAATATACGTGTATATGATTAGCTTTCTTTAAAAGATATATATCTAGGAGCTTTCCACCGTGATGCGTTTAGGCTGCCAAGCGGAGGTGGACCAGATAACAGAGCCACCTGCCCTTCTGCAAGCCAGCAGCTTTAAAACCCAGACTCCGGAATCCTAATGCCCCTGTGCGAAGACTGCTGTTCCCCCAAACAGATAAGTCCCTTCGTCTTCTTTACTTCATCAGAAGGTATGTTTGGTCGTTGAGTCCCGCCTCTTTCTTTTCTTTTTTTCTGCCTTCTTTTTGCGAGTGTGTTTGCTGACGCGTATTTCTATTGGCTCCTGTTACCTGAGATGACAGGAGTAATAAGTACGAACCCCCTACACTGTTGCGCGGCGCTTCCTACTCGAATATATTACCAACCCTCACTCTTTAATGGGTTCAGACCAAGACACGCCTCACACCGTGAGGCCGGTTTGCTTTCCTCGGTGGGTTTGAAAAGACTCGCCTTTTCCTTGAGCTGGAATTGCTCTGTTCGTGGAGAGCCGTACCTGCCCGGATTGACAACAACAGAGCGGATCTTTAGCTGGGCTTTGAGGTGCGCAGGCAGACAGTTAATAACACAAACCTATTACACACAGCAGCAGTCTTTTCGAACTGTGCTTATTGGCTGGTGTGTAGTTTTCATATTTGCAAATAGTGTATAATATCCGTTGTGCAACACTTCCGCAAAAGCACCGCATCTACTGTTCCAACACGCCACTGTGGTCGACGCAGCCCTAAACGGAAAAACAAATCTTGTCAAACAAGAATTGTTTTCAATTTGAGAGAGAAGCTAATTTCGATAGCAATTTGGAGTGTGCAGTTATGTTCATTCCGTTTCTTTTGCTGGTATAGAATTTGAGCCTATAAAACGATCCTGCTACTAAGATTATTGTTAGTAGTTCAAGGGGCGTCTTGAATAGTTAACCTTGATTGGGGGGGGGGGGTGTGACAGGTAGCGCTGTGAAATCATGCAGAGCTCTTGATCCTTTTATATACTGTCGGCCATTTCTAGTTAAAAGCTGTCAGAAAAACTTAACACGAGAAAATAGTTTCAATGGTTAGATAAGTGTTTACTGTAAACAAATTGCATTATTATATGAAGCATTTTACATAGCTGCATTGTAAATGCAAATAAATATTGTGCATAAGTAAATAAAACTCATTACTGAAAAATGCAGTTTCCGTTTTTTTTGCTAAAAGAACGTGTTGCTATACAATAAGTGGTGTTGGTTAACAAGTAGGTGTCTGGCACTCTTCTGTGTAGACTAACATGGATTTCCAAACCAATGCACCGGTATAGCATGCAGGGATGCCACCCTTCAGGTGAGACATTGACTGGAGGTCCCAATGACCTGATCATTAAAGATGCCATGTCACTGACCTGCACTGCCTCTGTGTAGGTAGCTCTTGCACATCCCCCAGGTCGACGGTGAATAAAATGGGTCCCCTCTTATAGGCAAAGTGCTTTGGGATCCCTTGAGGATGAAAAGTACAATCAATTAATTATTGTTTTAGAAATTAAATCAATAGCTTTAAAAGAGCTTGGGAAAATATACAGTAAAGTATTTCAAAATGGATGCTGTTAAGTTAATTGGTGGCGCAGACTGGCAGAGAAAAACAACACAACACCGCCCTGAAATACTGAGTCTGACACCCCCGGCACCACACTGAAGTGCAGGATTCATGTCAAAGGTATTGGTTAATTTAAACAAATTTATCAAGAAAACTGCGCTGTGGAGCAATAAAATTGAGTACATGAGTAAACAGGGCCAGAGGGAACATACACCCACAGGCAATGATAGTGCAATCTCCATGGCACTGCACTGACTCGATGTGGCCACTGTCTGTTCCCATGGTGGCCTCAGCTGTATCCTCAAGTGGTGTCACTCCCTCCTGATGCGAACGGCTGTTTTCCAATAGGAATGTGCTTCCCATGTGTGCCAAATATTGTGTTACCTTGCTGCACCATTCTCGCAAGTCTGTTGTTTAGTTAGACAATCTCTTTTAAAATCCTGTACCAACAAAGCAGCTTCTGGAAAGCAAGACTGGTGCATCTTTACATGTCATAACAAGAACAGAATCTGCTGACCTTCTCACGATCCAAAGTTAAATCTTCCTCCCAGAGCCCTGATGCAAGAACACCCGTTCATCCTAGTCTACAGGAATCGCATTTCAATTTAAAGAATAAAAATAAACACTACCCAAAAATAAACAGAAGCAAAACAAACCGGGTATTGCTGTGGTTTGGAAGTGAAAGTTGAGGAAGAGCCAGTGAACGATTGTATCACAGCTGCTTGTGAAATGGAGGTGTGTTCCGTTCGCTTGCATGTCAGCTTTTCAAGCAGCACACCTCAGAGTCAACCCTGACCTTCAGCGCAGGGTTCCTTGCTCAAAGACCAGGCTGTTCCCCAGGAGCCACGAGGAGTGGAGGGAAACCCAATCCTGAAAGCTTGTCCGTGGCTCTCAAACCGCTCTGTGAGCAGTGCTGCAGTCAACAGTACTGGAAATTTAACTTCCTAGTATCACCACTTCTGTAACTCCTGCTGTGGGAGATCAATGGTAAAAAACTAAAACTTCTGGGGAAGGTGGAAAGATACTTTAGACGATTTCACACAATTACAATCAAATTACAACCAAACAAAGAGTGATAGCATTAGGAAAACAGATTCACAAGGCACTGAGTGCTTAATTAAATACCAGGCTTGCTCATTGTATATCAGATAGAAAGCAACTGTACTAGCTTTAGAACTCAAGTAGGCCTTGGTAGTCTTCCAGAAATTAGACTTCTGCCCTTGAGTCATAATGCTGTAAAGGTCATTAAAGTGGGATTTTTTTGGTCAGGAGCGGACATTTGGAAATAAAAGTTTATTATATATCATCTTCAGTGATATTCTTTATTACCTCACTTTTTATTCATTTTCACAGGCTAGAGCATTGACGTTAGCAGGCAGGGGAACTGAAGCAACAAAGGGATTACTGAGTTTACATCTGAGATAAATCCTCAAGTTTAAACACTCTGTAAAAATAAACTGTAAATCTGTTTATTAAAAAGTGTTAACTGGCAACGCTTCAGTATATACGTATATAAAAAACACCCTTTGTCTTGAGTGTCCTATAAAACTGAAGAAACATCTTTAGCAACAAAATTTGCAGGTTAAATCTGGTTGAAATACTTCAGGGTTTGGACAGCCTCTCACTCTACTAGTAATAATAATAAATGATGATATATTGGGACGATAACAGAGTTTTGAGATCCACTGAAGAGAGATTTATAATAATGTGAATGTTTTTATCAAAGAGAGAAGCCAATGTTGAATATTTGTCACAGGCGTAAGATGGGGATAGAGTCAGAAGTTTTTTTGCTTTCTGAGTCAGATCTCTGTGACTTCAAGCCCGCCGTCAGAGGAAAAAATCCTAACATGTCAGGTAAGGGGGTAGAGTCTTCACCACTCTTCCAAAGGAGCACACGTAGCAATAAAAAGCAGCCATCTGTCAGTTTTACTATGGTAATGAATGAATGGCCTTCACATTTACATGCCAACACAAATCCTAGAGTGTTTACGAAACAGCTCTTACAACCATGGACTCAAACCTTGCAGTTCGAGAAGTGGGAAGGATCAGAAAAGTTTAGAAAAAGCAGATTCTGGACACTTCTGATAATACAAAACACACACCAGCTTATCAAGATCTGCTACTGTAGTTGCATGTATTTTAAGAATCAGATCTGTTAAATGTAAGGAGTATTTTTTGACAGAAATTTAATATTTTACCTCACTTTGTCACTCATAAATCTGGAGCTTTGGAAACCCAGCTGGATCTAATCTGAACAAAAAACAAATAAAGATTAATTCTACACTGAAAAGTAACAAGAAATGAAGAAAACAGCTGTGTCAAGAAATTAAGGAGAGAGCCTTAAACACTTTCTGCAAATACACAGACTGAAGCCTGAATTAATAGTGTGTGGGACTCATGCAATTTGTTTCTTTTTAAAATGTGAAGATATAGTTTTAGTTCTGTACCTCAAGAACAGCTCTTCTATGGCAGCTTTACTCTGGCTTGTTTTGATATGCTTCCTGGTGACAATGTCAATCAAACGATTGATAAATGAGTCTTGACTGACTGACAGATGAATGGATGAGATTTGGATCTGGAACAATTAGAAAAACCTGAGAAGATCCCTCTACAGCCCCTATGCTTTGTAATGTTTCATACACAAATAGATCCAAGGCTATTCTTTAGTCAGCATTCCCTAGTCCTGAAGGGGATCCCTGCTCAAAGAGATTGCTGTATAAGCATATTCCTCATTGAAAGCACACTGTGTTCCCTGATTCTCCCCAGGTACATTGTCACACATTGATGAGTAGACCATGTGTGGAGCATGTCGCAGCAGAGACTATGTAGGGAATGAAACCTCTTTGGTTTCCTTTAAAGTTTGTGTCTGTAGTGAAGCAAGTCTTTGTCTTTCAATACATGCTCTTAATTGTCCTGTATAGAATGAGTCTCATTATAAAACATTAAAGTTGAAAACTTGAAAGACAATCAATTTTATTGCTCTTTTGATGGTTCTATTTGCCTTTCATTGGTTAGATTTAGGGGTGACACAGTGGTATTGTGGTTAGCGCTGCTGCCTCTCAGTGCTGGGGCCCTGGGTTCAGTTCTAGACATGGATTGCTGTCTTTGGAGTTTGTGTTTTCCCATTGTTCATGCAGCTTTCTTCCCAAAGTCCAAAGACTTACTGGTAGGTTAACTGACTTCTGGGAAAGTTGGCCCTGGTGTGTGAGTGTGTTTTTGTGTCTGGCTTGTGACGCACTGGTGTCCAATCCAGGGTGTATCTTATCTTGAGCCTGTTGCTTACCAGGACATCACCTGTGACCCTGGATGGATTAATGTTTTAAATTGACATTTTGAGCAAACAAATGCTAGTAGTGCAACTGTAGCTTTCTCTGCAAACATTCCTTCAAGTAAAAATAAAACAGTCAGGACCACAAAAGGCAACAGCATTTATGTGATTTGCATGATCGAGCTGCTGCCTTAGAAATGAGTTTGTTTCATTCTTTCTTCAGGTTAAAATGTGATGCTGCAAGCACATTCTTCGGCTTGGCAAGCAAGATGCTAAATATAGCTCTCTCTGAAGTCACTGCTTAACTCCTATCCAGATCATGGTGAATTTTCATACAGCTAAAAGCCCTTTTGTGTTTTGCTTTACGTAGTGACACTTTATCGCCTGTTGGCAAGTCGGTAAGGTCTGATAAAGTTCCCAGTTGCTTGACACTGATCTTTCACATTGCTGTCCAGCCATAAGCTAGTTTTTTAAGAGCCACCTCTAACCCACCCACATCAGACATGTTGCACTTACAATCTTTCTGGATCTCTGTGTGCCCTGCTGTGCTGTCACTCACTGTAATGTTAACACGTTTTCCTGTAACATTTGAAGTGTTAAAAAATGCTAACAGAAAACGCCAAAAAGCTGACTGTGTTCTACAGGTTTGTAGGTTGATCGGGCTCACCATAGCTCATTAGAATATTAATGACTTGCCTTCATTCAGAATCACGCAGTGCAAAGACCAGATGAAAATATTGTAAATAATGCACAGTTTCATTTACTCAGCAATACATGAGGGCAACACAGTGGCTGCAAACTCCATACGGAAAGTGGCACTTTATTTGGCCTGAGGCACATTCCGTATGGAGTTTGCATGTTCACAGGGTGATCTCACTGAGTGTGATCCAGTCGTAGTAACAGGTCCCCTCTGTAACATTTTCATTGTGTTTCAGTTTCCGGATCTTCTCTTATAGATGTTATGAAAACAGGTTTTGTTGACAAAAGAACAAGCTCAGAGTGAGCTATTATCAGCTCTTTGACCTGTCTTAGTCAGCTGGGTGCTTCACACAAAATCCAATGGAGAAAAAGCACACTAGCTGTGAGCTTAATAATAATAATATCCGACTCACAGCACGCTCACTGTAAACTGGAGTTTTAACTCTAGTTTAAAGGAGGAGTAACACATTAACTAAAAGATTCTGAGAAGATATTTTAAACTATTATAGTAGCTGGATTTTATACGACAACTCAAGGTGACCACCACACTCTTACAAAGCGAAACAGACAAGAGAGCTCAGTCACTGGTCAATGAGCTGCTTCATTTTCCTCCAACATGGCGCCAGCTTCGTGCTGGCTGTGGGGCTTGGACTCATGTGCTTGTGATTAGATACAGACCTTCCCTCTTGTCGCTTGCAGTGAAATACAAAATAACACAACCAGAGTTTTCTGCGCAACAGCATGGAGTCCACAGCAAAGCTCTGATTGCAAGGCAACTTGAAAAAGAAGGAAAGATCTCCCTTCTCCAAGATTCATTTCTCATCCTGATCAGACTGAGGCAGGAGCCTGAGGGGTATTTTCCATTAGTTCCTTTGGCCACTTCTGATTTGCATTGAGTTTTGGTTATGTTTAGTATTTGCATAATCTGTATGAAAATGGAATGCCAGAAGAGGATGTAAAAAGAGAGACCAGCACTAAAAAATCAGTCTTCTACTGATGTTGTACTCAGAATATCAGACAGGCTCTTGATGAGAGAAGGCCATTCAGTCTATAATGCAAGTTCTATTTCTCTACAGTAACAAAGCCAGAACTGATTATACTGCAGATAAACCCAGTCAGGCTTGAAAGGCAGTATTCATCCTGAGACAATTTAGAGTATTCAATCAAACCTAACATGAATGTCTTCGAGAGGTGGAAGGAAATGGAAACATTCAGCAACAGCCCTCACAAACACAGGGAGCACATACAGTACCAACTCCACACAGACAAGCAGCCCGTGAGACCAGTAAAGAAGTAGCAGTAACCACCTTGCTGCGTCACGTCACGTAATTGCGGCAGTCCCCCATGTTAATGTGATCGTACTCCCCTAGTGAGGGACTGGCAGTTATTTTTTTCCACCATGGCTCACAACAATACCTCCTGTGCCACATGGGGAGAATGGAGATGGGCAGACGAGTTCCTCCCACCCTTCTGATCGATTAGACTTTTTACCAGCTTCAAGCTCAGCACTGCTCCCCTCAGGTGGGGAGACCCCCCCTTCTCACCGAGATCGACTGAAACTGCAGCCGCAGGGAAACACTGCTTTGACAAGATGTCAGGCGGCTCTGGTCTCTACTCCCAGCCTGGGAATGCTCAGCCAGTTGTGTGCTGTCGCAAGGGGAATCGAACAGGAGCGAACAGTAATAGTGTAACGGACAGTTCTTTCCGGACCCTGTGCAGACGACACAATCCGGGGTTGAGTGAGAAACACAGGGGGAAAAGCCATGAAGGAATCTGGAATGAATACGGGGGGCGTGTCCAAGGTGCGCAGGTGTCCAGGGGGGTGAGTCCGGGGCAGACAATCCAGAGGGAATCCAAAGACGGGCAAAGTCCAAAGCCGGGCGGTCCATCCAAGAGCAGACAGGTTAAAAACAGGAACCGGGTCGGAACTGGCGGGGGGAATGGAAACAGGAACAGAAACTTAAAAACATAACGGGGCCAGGCGATTACAGGTCCCGGGCACGCACGATATGGGAATCAGATGCAGAGCCCCGAACTGAGTGAGTGTCTGGCTTTTAAGGGGGACAGGAAGGAGGCTGGAACAAGGAGCAGGTGCGGCGGATGAGTAACAAACTAGGAAGGGCTGGAGCGCCCTTAAGAGGAGGGGTTACGAACATGACAAATAGTTTATCTTACCTGGGCCAAATGGATTGTAGTGTTGTGATCTTTGCATGGCTTCCAAATTACTTCTATACATCTGCGGGACCCCCAGTCACCCCATAAGTACCCGGCTTTGGAGATAAACTGCACTCCTCACTTGAAATTAACTTAATGGGAGCCAGTGGCCTGCAAAAGATGGTGAAAAAAGAAAAACACAGCAAGAGCTAAACATTTTAAACACGCAAAGGAAGCAAACCCTTGGTTGCAGGAGCTGATCCATAAAAGCTGACTGCAAAAAAAAGAATGTTGAGATAAGTGACAATCCAGGTCAACCTACCAATGGGATGCTATTTTTTTTTTAATCGAGGGAATAGTCTTTTTTCTCCATTGTTCTTGCTTAAAGAGCTGTTGCTGTGATTGACTTCTAATTATGGTCTGAATGAGTGGCAGCCTGGCCCTCAGCATCTGCCCCTGACAGGCGTGTGCTGTCTGTGCTGAGCTGTCACGGGCCGCGCTGTGGAGGCCACATCCAGCTTGACATGTGACAGGCAGAGAG
The DNA here is from genome assembly GCF_055471065.1 of Atractosteus spatula. NCBI lineage: Eukaryota > Metazoa > Chordata > Actinopteri > Semionotiformes > Lepisosteidae > Atractosteus > Atractosteus spatula. Next base: position 2,953,751 of record NC_142732.1, on the reverse strand, counting down.
AGAGACGCAGCCGTCTCCCAGCGCACTGCCCAGGCGCTTCGGCTGACAGACAGACAGTGTGCAGAAGTGGCGGAAGCTCACGGCCCACTTTCCAGAGCTGCAAGTGCAGTGTGGGGCAAATCTGTGACCCCAGATGTGCCGTATAGCTCTGCCATTCCCAGTCTCATTTTCCCTAGAGAAATCTGGCACGAGTAACATCACCTTCTCGTTTGGTGCTAACCAAAGAATAAACAAAAAAAACAGATGGATTGCTGCAAAACTGCAACAGAATTTCTTCTGTCTTCCCTCTTTAAGGAGGTCCAGGTCTGTTTTATGGCTAAGACAGTCAGCTTTGGTATATTCTGTGTGTCACAAGCAACAACTCTTTTTTGTATAACTAATCTCTTAAACTGGTGTGTACTCTGATTAAATTTTTGGCTGAATCTCGTGCCTCCTAGCTTCTAAATAACATCTATATCTATATTCACATCTATAGAACAGCTTTAGTACCTTCCCGTCTGTCAGAAACTAGGCCGGGCCTCATCAATATCTGGAGGAGAGATCTTTAGGAACACCTACTGTATTGTAGGTTGCTGCTTTTGAAGACCCAGTATGTGACATGATTCTCCTGTTCCTTTAAGGAGGAATTTTGTTCTGTTGCCCCATGGAACCGAAGGGGGTAAAACAGTCAACAGGCTTCCTTTGAGATTCGGTCTCAGAAAAGGGGGTGATCAGGAGAAACTGTGGGACCCAATGAGTCATCTGATCCACTCACATTCAGTTCACAAAATGGGGCATTAAGAAAGAAACAGGAGACTTGATATCAGATAAGCCTGTAATGGGAACAACAGGTTGTTTGTGCCCAGGTCAGTCGCTGAATATTGGGGAAAAAAGTATTCATCAGAGAAAGGTCTCGTGTCAGCTACAAATTAGTCCAACCGTCAGAGTTATCTTCCAGCCCTGTGATAAAATTAATTGGCCACAAATTCAGCATAGCCAGACTGTGTAAGGAAGAGAGTTTCCACATACAGAGGGCTAAAGGGGATATATTCAGGAGACACCAAGTGCAGAGGCATGGTGTAAGCCTGACATTATCATTTTTTTGGTCAACAAGCTGTCCAGCTTTAAAAATCCCTAATGACAAGCTATAGTGAAGCTATAGAAGTATAATTTAAGTTCTATATTAAAAACTTTAATAGAAGAAAAAAGATGATTACCATTTGGTATACTTTTTCAAAATAGTTCTTGAACATAAGGAGTTCATAACCTTATTACAACTGATTACAAACTTATTTTAACGTATCCTTGTACTGTGTATGTACTGTATATACTGTATGTTCAGTGTATTGTTTCACAGGAAATGGGTGTTTATTCCATTTTAGACATTTCTCCATTTGAGCCATTGCAGATCAGTGCTAAACAAAGCACCATCAACATTTCAGCAGACTTAAGCTGTAGTTTGTTTTCATTTCTCTTCCAGATATTGGTTGAAAGCCCTTCTGTATTACGTCCTGGGAAAAAGAAAAAAAAAACAAAACTAGAGCAATCTAAGCACAGATCTGAGGTAACGTGATTCTAAAGTCTCACTGATGAAAAGCTTTTGTTCTCTGTCTTTTATGGGCCTGAAAATTCTTTTAGAAAAAGACTCAGAACTTAAGCCCTTGCCTTGTTTCTTCCAGAAACAGACCTTTACTTAAGCCCTTGCTTTCTGCAGGTGGGGTAACTACCGGAAATTCCGATTTTTTTTCACACTCTCCCCCTCACATTGTTGAAAGACGCAGTGAAAAGTGGGAGCACTCTCTCGATTGTCCAGTCTCTCCAGGGCAATGTCAGAGAATAGTTATTTCAGGTGTGTGATGTAGCCCCACTGCTTTTTCACGATTTATTTAAACCTTTAAGGAAATATATTTCCACAAATGAGCACAGCATGCTCACAGTTTTCCAGTGATTTTCCAGTGCATGCACTGTCCATTTATTTTGGTCTACCATAGCTACCCACAGCTTGTTAAGTGATTTATATGCTAAAACTGTCGCATTTGGCCATAGATTTCACACCTCCCAACATGACAATAGATGGGCGTGCTCACAGAATACCCCAGCATAGCACAGACTGGACACTTTTAGAACAGACATGAATTTTGACTGCAATGTCATTCCATAGCTGGAGACTGTTGGTATCTCACTACCTGTGGAACAAGATGATACAAATCTTTGTTCAGGTCCCTGATTTTGTCATTTCTACACAGTCATATACAATCATAAAGCTAAAAGGGTACCTTATCTACTATAATAATACAACCCTGCCTAGATGGCCTGTTAGCTTAAATCAAGTATAATATTTCGGTAGAAGTAGTATTGTGTTTCTATATACGAAAGAAAAGCCTTAAGTTAAACCGAAATAGCGGTACAAAACGTTGTTTTTGCTCTGCAATGGAGCAAGGGACTTTGATTAGGTAACAAATGAGGCTCAAAGTTCTGTCTTTCTTTCCCATAAACCTCCATGTCATCTCAATCTAAACCTTATTTGCTGTGTAGAAAGGCCAGTTGCTGTAAAACTGCTGACTTATATTCTGCAATGGATCACCTGAACAAATGGAAAGTGAATCTAACCCCCTTAAGTGAAAGGCAATGTTTCCTTGTACTGGATTTCTCAAGAAGTTGACAAAAGCAACCAAGTTCCCCCACCAACTTTATATATTCACCTTGACAGTAGCCTGCTTCGAGCTTGTAAACTGAGATCAGATACACATCAAAGAAAACTGACCGGGAGGGCCTGTCGAAAAAAGCATCCATTTCTTCTCCAAAGCGACAGGGAGGGATTTATAAAAATAAAATTGATAAATGTGCCGACAAACCCGGAGAATTCCAAACACCCAGCAGTATACCACTATAGCAGCAACCAACCAGCCAAAAGCGGTCCAATGCACTTGAACTTGAGACGTCAGCTTCTTTCTGACAAGTACAGAGGGCCGACTGCCTGGTAATTTAAGTGATTTTTTTTATCCCAGAGCTGCCTTGACAAGGATCTTTTAAATTCATTTCATTTTTAAAAATCGTGTCCCAGTACTCAGGCGCTGTGACACCCTGAGTTAGAAAATGCTTAATGAGAGACAGATGGCATCATTTGCCATAGCTTTCAGCTCCTCATCTCTCAGTCTGTCGGCATAGTAACCCACAAGAGGAGCAACTGCAGTTTAATGACGTTAATTATGGCCCAAACTTCAGTTAACATTAGAATGTTATCTCTGTCTCTATGTAACTGCACTTTGACTGAACTGCTTTGAAATGAATACGATCAGTGCTATCACAATCATTTTGGAATTACTGTCTGTTACTACTGTACTGTACCATCCTGAATGAATATTGTTCCAAAATGTGTAGCATTGAATGAAGTCTTGTAAGTGGCATGTTGTAAAAAGTTCTTCATTGTCCGTTTTTTCCCCCAGGTTAACACTGACTATACTATGATTGTACAGTGTGTTGCCTATTTAAAGCCAGTCATAAATGAGGACAAGAGTTTTTTCATTCTTATGCACTGATATGCAACAGCAATATGGCTATTTATTTTTGCATTAAGAAGACATTTTTCAGATATAGTACAGTACGTCTATGATTTAACAGTTTTAACTGTTTTAAAAGAGCACAGGGTGAAATTACTGTAGAGTAAACGGCAGAGAAGGAAAGTTAGCAACCACAGGCTGATTTCTCTGCTTTCCTCAGGGTGTTTCCTGAAGACAGATCAACCACAAGTCAGCTTTCAGACAGAGAGAGCGGCTTGATAAAACGTTCTCTCTTCCCGTGCTGAAGAAACATCGCTTTCTCTCTCTGCCTCTCTTCAGAAGCAAAATGCACTCTTATGCTGTCTTATTTTTGGTTATGAGTGGGGATACAAGCTTATGTTGCACATTGTGTCCATATTCAAGAAAGGTGTAGTAATTATAAACAAAATGTTAAACCAATGAACTATCCAATGAATCATTGCAATTTGGGTTAAAAGTAGAAGAGGTCTGAACAAAGATAAGAGTCATGTACAGCTGAATGGAATTATACCGCCATACTGCTGAAACTGACTATTTTGTCAACCATCATGAAACCTGATTTAATATGCATCTAGGCAACTACGTAAAGCCCAGTAATCTTCGCTTTTTAATAAGTGTTACAATGGTGGTGCCCAGTGGTGTCTCTGCCACACTTCTTTCCTCCAGTACACCCTGTCATTAGATGCTGTAGACAGATCTCATCATGGTGAAGGAATTTTCAATCTGGGATTAGTGTTGAAAAAGGTCAGGCTGCCAGCGGTGACAGAAATCATACTGTTGATGCAGTTTCCTTACCTCTGCCCTACAGATGCATAAGGTTCCACTTAACACCTGATCATTTGACAGGTATTAAAAGGTGAAATATACGTGCAATTGTTGCATCTTAAGCTGTTCAGAGATTTACATGAAACTTGAGGGGGGGAAGCTGCTAATGTGAATCTTTCTGCTGTACAGGGAGCCTTACAAAGGTTTACACAGAGTACAACAAGGGAAAGCAAATTGGGTTGGATTACTGTTCTAATTCTTAATTGTGTCAACTAACATTATGTACACATAGAGTTAGAATAGAAATTTATTAGGTGTTATTCATCTCCAGCTGAACTCCACAAACCCAAATTTATTTATTCAGAGAGACTCATTGTCCTACTTCCTTTTTAAACATACACTTTCAGTCCCTTAAAAAAGGCAGGGGCAGTTTTAGAGGACATTATTCACAGGAATTAAAGGCCAATAACACTCACAGTGGGGGGGACCTAAATTCCAAAAATTATTTCACCAAAGGTTGGAGGGGCTTTGTGCTCTGCATTTGCTTTTAAGTGTGTAATTCTAGCCTCTGTGAGCTTGTTTTATCTCAGCTGTATTTCCGGGTGAAGATAGTTTAAACAGAGCATTGGAGAGCCACGTGGAGGGCATGGCTGGGCCACAGCTCTCAACAGCAAGAGTCTGTGCTCAAAGCAAAGAGGAAGGAAACGAACATTGCCCTTTGCTGTGTGCTCTGTAGTAACGTAGAAATAGCAACAGGAGCAGAGGCAGAGACCTTGTGTTTCCTTATAGGTCTTCTTTCTTTAAAAAAAAGTAGTAATCCTGAAACACTAACCGGCACTGTAGTAAATGCACTGGCTGGTTCTTTTTTAGTTTTGGTTTTGTTCTGGCAAGGCTATGAGGTAAAAGGGGCTTGTACAATATGTCAGCCATTTGCTTGAGCAGACAGATGATGTTTCCTTAGTTAGTGACAAGTGTAGACATCGTCAGGACATAGGAGGGCAGGTAAATAATACTCTGTAAGCAAAGAGTAAAGTCTTTATGGAACAAAACAACCAAGTGGATGTTTGTGAGGCACTGCAAAAATGCATGAAAATGGCAGAAGGGTGAACATTAGGATTTCTGTTAAAAACAGTGAATCCAATCAAACATGAAATTAAAATTCAGACCCTTTCACAGTGCTGTCTGTGCTGAAGAGCTAGTGAATGATTACTGAGATCCCAATACATTTCACAAAGTTAAAGCAGGACTCCATATTCTGTGATCTGTCATTCATTGACGTAGTTCCTGCTATTGCCTATACCAGGCTAAGCTACAGTACCTCTGAAGAGATGTCTCTGCCTGGCTCTTGGGAGTCGTACAGGAGGAAGAAAAATGCAGCAACACAGTAGTCAGATACTGTATCTGTTGGCGACTCCAAGCCTTCTTTCCTCTTAAATCACAACACCTAAGGAAATAACAAAGGAACACAGGAAAGCTGTAAATGGTGCATGACACAAGCAAGACATTCAGCAGGAGGAGTAAACGCTGTGGGTTTAAATGATTCCTTATTGAAACAAATCTGCTGCAGTTGCTTGTCAGTATTTTGTGAAAAATCAACGTGGATTTAGACTGGGCCTCTCAGAGGCAAAAGAGTGGATTTGTTTTGGTCCCCGTTTCCATGCAATTTGCAGACATCTCTACAAAACACAGGCCTACTTACTGCCCCAGAAAGGCTCCGCAGACTGAGGCCTCATTAATTTCCCGGGGCCTGTCTAGGATTGGGCAGGTACAAGGCTTTATCTGCACACTATGTGACAAGTGAAACAGAGCTCTCTTCTGGAACTAAAGACTATTTCTCAGGCAGTTCTTGAATTGTTGTTTACAGTACCTTGGTGGAATTCTAAATGAAGTCTCCTTGATTTAAAATCCACTCTTATTCTGCTTTTTGTTAAGCTCCACAGTTACAAAAATAAAGAAAAGTGATGTTCTGTGATGCAGAACCCAGATTTTAAAAGTATCCTGTGCCTCTTGAAAAGTATAGCACTTTGATCAGGAACTGCGAATCTCTGAAGCAGGATGTACAGGCCTCTTTAAATCACAACTTCCTTGATACAATTACAATGTAATGCAGTTAATTAGGGAAATAATACCATTTGGTCATTTCTGAGCTCTGTTTGTTTGCACAGACCACTGGTCATTTAAAATGCATGGCATCATCTTCATTACTACCATCATTAATTCACCATGACCTTGTCTTACCTTTTGGAAGAAGAGTTAGTAAGAGGTGAGTCATAGCTAGCTTAGCTTAGACACACACACAGTCATGCAGCCAGAAGAGTAAAACTATAAGTTGTTTGTGAGCACCAATCAGTAATTAAGATCTGCCTTCACTCTAGTGATTAAGGCTGTCTTGTTAGAGAATTATTAATCCACAAGCCATGGAACACAGATTGTCGGGGAGTTCCCTGGCTGTGTTTTCCTGATCATCCACTTTCTCAACTCATCAATACCTCTCCCTTGTCACGTTGTCACAAAGAGTAAAACAACAAGTGCAAGACAGAGCACAGACATCCGATCGATTTGATGTGGCAGAGATCACTACAGCCATACATGCTGGGATCAAGACAGACAGGAAAATTGGGTTCTTTTCATGAGTAGAGCAGTAAGCTGAGATCATATCAGAGTCTCCCAAAAGACAATTAGTGAAGTACTTCATTTAGCAGAAGGTGCTGCAGTTGTTTAATTTCTTTAGAAGTAATGAGTTAATCATTTCCCAAGACTTACAAGATGGTACTTATGTTAATACAGATCCCCTGCTATGATTATAAGAGTTTATTAATAAATCCTCATTCATTTGTTTGATTATTTTTAATTGGATTTTTGCAAATGGCATGCTGTCATGAGGTGTACCTGTGAGGTGGCAGCTGTATTTAGCTGTATCTTCCTTTGTTGTAAGATAAGTAGTTTTCTATCAGTAAAGTCAAGGGAATGTGTTTTACTAAGATATCCCTTCTGGAAATTCCTTCTTTCAATCAAACAAATCTAAACCACATTCATTCTTTATTGGAATATATACATCTTATGTTTCATGGTGATTTTATTATATTTTTTCAGGCAGTGTTAAATAATATTACAGGAGCAGAATTTAGACACAGCATAATATTGATTCCTAAGTCAAAGTCTGAGTCTTGTCTATATTTCAAGTGTTTGATTTATTTTTATAATACAATCAGCTATTCTAATCATTTTACAGAGTCTCCTTTTAATTCATTTCATTGCACTGAACTGTGGGTAACTATGGAAACAATCTTATAATACTTTTAGTGTATCTTTTCATTTTTACTGTATTTAACCCCTGGTAAACAAAATCCTCTATTGGGGGTATAAAAGAGTTTACATGATGATTATGATAATAATCCTTATTCTTCTAGTCACAAATGTGAGTGTTATCACAAGTATTGACATCCCTTTCGTGGAAACTTATCTGTATTAAAAAATACATTGTGATACATTGTACAATTGTGATGTCATTTGTTATGTCATGTTATATTTTGTCGTCTGCTATGTCATCTGTCATGTGAGGAAAACACACAAGTAAGCATTTCATTGTACCCGGGTTCATATGACAATAAACAAACACTCTAAGAAGAAATCAAAGCAACCAGGAGGAAAATTCACACCTGCGAGTCTAACATAAAGCACAGTGAAAGAAATACAAGTTACAGGGCACATCTGCCATTGCTAGTGCCATGACATGACAGCATCACAGCTGCGATCTTCCCTGTGAAAACATGGGCTCTCTTGAGCAGAGGTGTGGAAGCTGAACTGCAAGCTAGAGGCCATCAGGGCTCTGCAGGAGAGGCAGGGGAAGTGAACTTTTCCAAGAAGACGGAAGGAGACTTACGAGCCGAAAAGGGAAAAGCTGCCTTAGGAAGTGGCTGAGGTTCTGACGACTTTAAAACACTAAGAAATGGGAGACACCTGATAAGCCACAGTAGGAAAAAGACGAATAAAGAGCTCTACTGTGCTAGTTTCATTTTAAAAAGGACTTTCACTGGTGTAATTTCCCTCGCCCATCACAACTAGTTAAGCTGGGCCACTGGTTTCTGGACTGGGAGGTTTCTGGGAGGAAACTGTAGCTCTTGTTGAAAACCTACATGGACTCAAAGAGAGCATGCAAATGCCACACGGAAGGTTACCTGTGGATGGGTGTTGCCTTAAATTTCTTCGCACAATTAAATGATCTTAATAACTACTTCAATTAAGAACTAGGACTAAAAAACAGAAGACACACCATGTCTGGGGGACCAGGTTTGACAAATACTGCATCCCCATTACACTGAGAGAGGTACAGGGCTGTACAACACAAACACCACACTGTGAAAGAGGGCTCTCCTTAGGAGATCTGAATGGTTTGATGTGGGCTGTTCCACAGTTATGTTCTGTGGGAGGATGTCTCTGGCAGTGAAAGCAGGAATCCTTATGAGATGTCAGACATACAGCACTTTGCAATGCAGAACAACTGTACTGTACCTCAGCAGAAAAAAATGGATTGAGGTTCAAAATAATAAAGTGAAAAATTTCTGAGGGTTAGCCTGTATGTGTCCGTTTTACAAATAGCAGTGCAGTCAGGAAATGAAAAACAGACTGGCCATTAGTAAATTATTCATTTTCTTCTGAGAAAAGCCCCAGTGACTGAGTTCAACTTTCCTTATTTTCAGACTCTGAAAAACACAACCTTCAATGTTACATTTCAAGCAGATCATTTTGTTAGTGTTCCCGTGTTCCCTTGTTGACGGTGCACTAAGACTTTTAGTAAGTATACACTGTAGCTGGTTTACTTACTTATTAAAAGGATCTGGGTTCAAATCCTAGCTGTGCCGGTGCCTCTGCAAGTGTTACATTTTGTACAATATATAACCTTCTTACTCTCGGCCTTACAGGTGAGATTAAACACCAGTTGACATTGACAAAGTTTTTTTCCTCTCTCATTACATTTGGCAGGGGACTACAGTAAAATGTTTATCTCAAATTCACCTAAGGCCAATGGATTTCTGACGAAAGAAGAAAAAACAAATCTTTCTACACACTAAAAGAGCTATGGATGAAAAAAACACTTGAAAGTAATTTGTATAATGTGTAGTTAAATTCAACAAGCTGATAAAAGTTAGCAGGCTTGCTTCTGAAGTCCACCACACACCCTGTGCTGAATTTCAATTCTGGGGTCAAGGGGAGTCAAATATTGTCCTCCCAACTTGAAACTGACAAGCAGAACGTCAGTGCACTTAAATGCACGTGTTGGAATTCCAGTCGTTCGTTATTTGTAGGACAGTGTTGTCCGGATGCGGCCTGGTTTGGCCTGGCCCAGTCTGGCCCGGCTCTGAGAAAGAGAACACTGCAGAAGCAGGAAGTCAGAGGTCAGGAATCATAGGGCGGCAATGATCCCACACACAGAGTATCCTGCAGATCCAAAATGGGAACCCCTTCAGGAAATAGTCTGCCAGCTGATTAGAAGTGTTTGAGACAGTACCATGCCCTGCAGACTCACAAAAAGACCTGACAATGGCTGATTGCTGTGTGAAGCCAGGTTTGTGTTTTCTCTGTCCCTTTTTCCATACATTTTGTTTTCCTCAAGAGAAGAAAACCTAGAAACATTTCCATTGAGGGCAATAGATTAAAATGACACTGAAACGTGTATGTGCACACTGTGATGCACTGGCATGCCATTCAGAGGTGTCATTCTGCTTCAGACTCTGTGCTTCTGGGACCTGCTCCAAGTTACCGTGACCTTTATGACCAATAAGCAGCTTTGTAATAATGGATGGTTGAATGGAAAAATGAATATAGAATGTAGAGTCCATTAACTAAAAATGTAATAACGAATACTGAAGTACTGACGCTGAAAGTAATAAATGATAATATTGTGTTATTGGTATTAAATGCACTGTATCTTCATTAAGGTGCAGAGAAAATAAAAACAGTTTTCCTTTTGTGTTTTCAGAAGTGCTGAAATCGATTCCAAAGACATTTTACATTAGCACCAGCCTACAGGTGAGAGGCTCTAGAAGTGTGTCTGATGTCTTTTTGTTCCTTCCAAGCTTAGCCAACCCTTAACTGTTTATTTAGACACTTGTAATTACAGTTGTGGTCCACTTCTTAAACTGTGTGGGATCTCAAGCAATTAGAGGGGTTTATGGGGAGACCTGATACAGGTAAACAGAATTAATTAACTTGTTGGATTTACCTTATCTTCAGCAAAGAAAACAGGAAGGGAAACCAGGAGGTACGTCTTTACACAAAGAGTTGTGGAAGTCTGGAACAAGCTGGGTACCTCCCAGAAATGGTGGGGAAAAAAACCCCAGAATCCTATGGTGGAAAAATCAGCATGAGAGAATTACAATTCAAATGACATAAAAATATTTTTTTCTTAAATCTATTGAGACTTATGATAAAACTACATAAAACCTTTGAGAGGACAAACTCCCCAAATCCTGCCTCTTTAAGTCAGCAAAATGGCATAGTGACAATAAATAATGTTTTTAACAAAAGTGGCCTTAAAAATGTCATCTTCAGCTGCCATAGTGCAGATCTATGAAGCCGGTATTATAGCAACCCCAGGAATGTTTATGAGCTACAGCCCACATACAAAGAAAAATCACGCAGTCTGGGGGGGGGGAAGTGTTCAGCAATTTATGATGAATCACAATTATCATATTTGCTCACCGGAGTCACCATTAATACATCAGAGATTTTATTGCTCAGCACTGCAGCTTGCTCAGCACTCCTCTCCAGGCAAGCTTTTTTTTTCTGTCCAGGTGGGCTATCCCTCATTAACATATTCCTTTCTGGCACTGTGGCAGTGACTCATCCCCTGCTGCAGCTTGAAGGGGGAAAAAAACAGGCAAATTATCAGACACTCTGCTCCCTCTGAAGGCTGAAGGCTTGATGGGCTTATTCATGGTGTTTTGTTTCTCACTGAGTCAGGACTACCTACAGTGCCCTGTGCTCATGGCTCTCGCTCAGCACTGTCATCTCCCCTGAAAATGAGACACATGTTCTCCAGCAGACGCCCTCTCAGCACAGCAGCTGCACGCTCTGCCTATCCAGATGTACTGTACACAGGGACGTGCTGGCTCAGACGACTGGCCGAGACTTCATCACCTCCGTCTGGACGCCAGCCTAGCAGAGGCTAGCACAACTTCATATTTTCAATAAAATGTGATAGAAAACAAAATCCATAGTGCACAAAGTCTTCAGCTGCTAACTTGTAGTTAATTAGGCTAGCTGGTTTGCTTGTTAATTAAAAGGATACAGGTTCAAATCCTGGCTGTGCCACTGTCTCTGCATGGGTTTGACCCTGAGCACATTATTTAAATGTCTTGCACTGTTACAGGTGAACTAAAAAAACTGCAGTGCTGTGAGTATGTCACCTCCCAGTCAGGATAAAAAGATTTGATTTATCATAAGGAGTAATTTTTCCTCCCAACTAAATACACATCAGAAAAAAAAGTATAGGGGGACTTCCAAATGCTACTACTAGTCTGGAGTACAACATGAATCATATGGATTTTAGATTCAAATCCATATGGTGTTACTAATTAGAAAAAACTGGGAATGTCAATGGAACTCCTGGGATGGGCAACATCAATTGTTTTATTAAACCTGCCGTACAGTTTCCACCTGGTGCTGAAGCCTGGCTGCAGCAGTTCTTGGCATTTCAGACAGCATGAGCAAGAATGAGTTTGTGGGTTTGTGGGAAATGTACCGCACACAAAAAGGAAAATGAAAAACTGGCTACTCCACCTTGGACTTCAAAAAAGACCACAGGAGGAACATAGTGATGGACTAAATGCTTGGAAAAAGTGAACACGATGGAGCCCAATTTCAAAGGCTCTCAATCTCAGCACCTTTTCAGATAGCAAAACAGCTGAGCACTCCACTCCCTCATCTGAAGGCCGTCCGCCTAAAACAGTCACTCAGAAAAACCCTTTGAAACTCATCAGGCTTTTCATGCAGTTGAATTTCTGAATAAGGGTGAAGCACATAACAGGCTGATTTCAAAGGTTCTCGTAACAAGCGCTTATTAATGCTGAGCTCTTCAGAGCTCTGACTCGGCCCACAGCCTGCTGGGGTTGTTTCTCATGCTGCATTTTCTGTCATTTAATTATATTCTACGCATACGCATGGCCAAAAAGATCAAGTGACAGAATGTTTACTCACGCAAAATAGACCTTTCCACTTAAAAGCTCATAGGCATTTAAAATATTCTGTTCTCAGAACAATACAGCAGGGCTGTCCAGTCCTGGTCCTGAAAGGCCTGTGTGTCTGCAGCAGGTTTTTAAGTTCTTTAAAAAAAACAGCACCTTGAAGCCTGGAAGTAGCTTTTAAAATGGCAGGTAAAGACAGTACCCATCCATCCATTTTCTAATCACACACACTCACACCACAACCAGTTTTCCCAGAAGCCAGTTAAAATATCAGTATGTCTTTGGACTGTGGGAGGAGAGCATGGGTAGAACATACAAACTCCACAGAGATAGCAGCCCAGACCCAGAATCTAACTTAGGGCCCCAAAACTGCAAGGCAGTTATGCACACCACTGTGTCCCAATGCCAGCTTAAGACTGTACTCAGCTGGTTTCATTTATTAGGAGCTGAGATGAAATGAAAACCTGCAGACACACTGGACCTCCAGGATTAGGATTAGAGACCCCTACAGTGGACAGTCACTATGTAACATGGATTCCACAAAGTTTTACTACTTCGTCTTCAGTGCAAAGGTGAATTGTATTTCATTGGGGACAATCCTGTGATCACTTCCCATTCGAAAGAACTGACATTTTACATCATTTGGCTTTCTCACGAGTTTCAGTCATGAAAGCATGTATCCTATGTTGGATCTGAGCTCTTTAAAACAATAGAGCTGTCCCTTCAACTCCATTTCCTTCATCCTCTGGAAAAAAGAAAACATGTGAGCATCTCTTACTCCTTGATGATAGTGCCCTTTCTAATGTGCCCTGACGATACAAGTCGTGTGTGCGAACTAGCATGATAATGTTATCACAGACTGGTGCACATCCATTCCAATGCAAATCTGTGAAGGAAGCTCTTGCTTCCTCCAAAACTATGTCTTGCAGTCTCATTCCCTTGAGGCAAAGCTGAAGGTGACTGTAGTATAGCACTTTGACAGCGGGTCTTCTCCACTTCTGGGCGTAATATGGGTTCAGGTATTCTCCTCACTGCTTTTAAAGTCAGTGGACATGTGGACACAGCAAATCAACATGAATTTATAAGAATACAGAAGTATATTATTAATCCAATTTATAGGATTGTCAACATATATTTTTCCACACCCTGGGATTTACTTCATGTTCCTAACAGATTTTGTACAATTATCATATTATATTTAAAAGTTGTGTCACTTCAGCTGGTAGTATAGCACTATCTGAATGCCTGCAGGAACAGCTGAGCACTTAACAAAATGCTGGTTCAAATGCTGTTAATGTTTATCCAGTCCTCACAATGGACTAATCACTGGACTAGTATTTTCTATTGATCTGGACAAGTGGTGCAGGATACTCATGCAAGGTGAATAACTGGAAAGCTCACAGAAAGGCATTAAAAAGATTCACCAGGCTGTTTCCCCTTACAAGTACACTGGGTTAATTGGCCTGCTTATATACAGTACTTTCACTGGGAGCAAATAAGAATCTAGGCAAACAATAAGATCAGATGCCATGTGATCTTGTTGTTGAAATGTAAAGTTCTGATTTTGAGCAACTACAACACATGCCTGAGTTTAATGGGCTATTTTTTTCATGTTCACTATAATTTAATCAAACTTAAAGTTTATGAAAAATAAAAAAACAGGTTTCACTTGTGAAGTGCCTCTTTTAAGCCAGGGCTTGTTAAAACTTTCTCCTCACTGCTGCTCCCTTACTTCTATGTGGGCTACACTGTACAAGAAAGAAACTCAGGGGATTACAGCCTCTGAGTCTTTAAATAAAATAGTGACCTAATTTAGAGCAGCTGGCCGTTCTGACTGACTGAGCTTGATGTCAGCAGGTGTGCCCCTCCTACAGTAAAGTACAGCATCTCTCTGATAAGCTAGGTCTCTCTTACATTACTGAACAGCATCTGCTGATAGGGTGCGGGGGGGGGGGTTTGTCTGGAGGGAAACAAGAGAATTGGTGCAATTTGGCAGGGTAATTCCTCTGCACTGGATGAACTGAGAATCAATATTTGCCCTCGCAGCAGACTGCAGTTTCCGAGCTCATTTCATGGGCCATTTACCAGCCCCTGTTCTCCCAGAGGAACCACCTGTTTACAGAAAACGCACGATCCAACCAAGCAGGCAGTGGAGGTGGGCGGTGGCTTCACACCAGCAAATCATTTGCAAGGCAAAGTACAGCTCGTGCGCCTTTGAAATAGAATACAAATGCCCAGCTTAGGCAGAGCTACATAGCCTGAAACCCGGACTAGCCTTTAGCAGACCCAAACAGATGCAATCAGCAAAGACTAATCAGACAAACGGACAGACAGTTAACCATCCTGGGGGTCACATGCCCAATGGTCTTTAAAGTAACTGAATGGGAAAAAAAATTGTTTTTCCAAAGAGACACATTTGAGGTGCCTACCTTTTCCATCAACCATGAAGCACAGATCTTTAAGAGGTCATTCTCATCACCAGTAATAACATAAAGACTGAATTTATTATAATGCTTTATTCATTTCTTTCCAAAAAGCATGACAGGTGTTAAGGGTTTGCCCAATGAGCCCCTCTGTCCTGTGTACAATAATAGAAATCCTATATATTCCATGTAACGTCCCCTTTGTCTGCTGACACCCACACACCAAATATCTGGGTGTGCTGGCTTCATTCCAGATGACATTTCAGTGACTGGCCAGGTGCAAGCAGGGAAACACTCATTCCTCCCATTTTTCACCATCCCACCTCCCCCACACCCTCCGCAAGCAGGAAAAGCACAAGGGGATCACCCCTTGCCTGGACAGCAGGGCATTGGCCACCCCCACCAGCAAGTTCTCAGGTCTCAAAGGACCTTTACAGATCTTTACAGACAGAAAGGTGCAGAACCTTAGGGATGAACATGATCACAGTTTTGCTGCTCACTGCACCACAGATCAGCGAGGGTGAAATATGCCTTAGTCAGACTACTGTAGCTAGGCCCAAACGGACTCTTAGCCAGTGCACCAGGTACTTGGTATGCAGCAATGCATGTGCAGGAGCCTCTAAAAGTGCTGCAGAAAATCAACATGACGTGTATTGAACTAGGAAGGAAAAACATTTCTTGAAACTGATGAATAAGGAAGCCTTTCTAATTCATAAAAGTTTTTGAAAATATATCAGATACAGTATGAATACACCAAGAGTCAGAATCTGTTTTTTTTTTTAGGTAGGTGACTGAAGAAGAATGTTTAAACCATTTCTCGTTACTTACCACATTCTATCACAGATCTTGTACTGCTAAATTTTGATCACTACAAACACCTTGTAGTAAAAAAATTCATTGAGACATTTCAGGAGCTCTGAAAGCATTTCATTCTTAAGAGCCTGTCAGTAAAACGGGAGCTTGTGGAGTGCATAGACAACACACAGACTCAATCCATCTTACCTGGAGCATTCTGCTCTGCACATCCCTGGGCGTTTTAGGCTGGCATCCATGAAAGAAAGGGAGGAATGAATATAGCAGCTCATTTTTCATTTCAGAAAGAGCTATTTTAAAATTCAGTGCTATCAGATAGGCGCACTTGGCCCTCAAGGGAAACAACGGGAAGAGAAAACACACAGTACAGAAATAGTTTTGTTTCTTTTGCATATGTGGCTTTTTTGGGGGGTATGTGCTACTTTTTAAAAAATCTTCCCACCCACCTCACCAACCTGCGTAGCTGAAATGCACTAACAGTCTATAACGGACTAGGTATCGGTCCTGAGAAAAAAGGAACTAATCACAAAATGGAGGCAAAATAAGCACTTCTATCACAAAATAAGGAATGAAACTATGGTGTAGCTTTTTGAGTGCCGACAAAAGAGGGATTTTGTGGTGCCGCTGCAAGAATGAAACCCTACATCACAAATTCCAGGCATGGAATCAAAGCAGTCGAAGCATGGCCACTACTTATGCCTGATTTTGTTTTTTGAAGAGAAAGAGAAATCTGGCTGTGCGGGGCTTTGTGGAAGCTTTGAAAGTAGGATGAGTGGTACAGTTAGCAGGTGCCTGAGACAGCAGACTCTTCACGCAGGGTCCTGTCCAGCTGGCTGTGACAGAGAGCAGGGTGTTGCTGCCCAGGATCAGCGCAGCTCTCCAGGCCTTCTGTCCACCACCCCCCCTCGCGTCTTCTGTACCACACTCCCCTCGTGCCAGACTGAAGGGGGACTGCGAAAGCCAATTAAAGCAGGGAGGCCAAGGCATTAAAAATTCAAAAGGCCTTTCCATCTGCAATCGCTGCTTTTTTGTGTTTGCTGGCGAAAGCAAGCCGATCACACGTGCCCACAAACGCAGGGGATCAGGTTGTAGAGCCACTCTGACCCATCATATTTCTTGCTCTATTGTTGATCTCCTTTGTCTTCTGCAATTCACTGTCTTGACATATTCCTGTTACCCCAGAACTACACATTTTCCCCATGGCAGTCACCCATCTGAAGCATGTCCCTCCTCAGGACATGAGGACAGCAAAGACAAGGAATCAAGTTGATGCAACTAGGAGTGATTAATTTAATAGCAGGGCTTGTAGCATTAGCATTGCCATAAACACTGGTGTGAGAATCCACTTCAGAGATGCTTCAGCTTCAAGCAGTTCTGAAATGACATTCCTCTGTCTTCCTTTAATGCACCAGTGCACAGTTCTCTTTCTTACTAATAACAGGAATGCTCTACTGAATTATCCTCCTGTCTCTGGCCCTGTGACCACTGTAGAGCTCCCACTCCGCACTGCAGTGGGCTTGAAGGCTTGAAGGACGATGTGCGGGACACTGCACCATTCTTCTAATGCAGTTTATGCAGTTTTGTGCATGCTAAAATATATAAGGGACTGCATATATTGTGCTCCAGCCATCCTTTAGAATTGCTAGACAGCTCCAAACACTGCAAAAAGCATAACAAGACCTACTAATATGTTTGATGGATAAAGGTATTGGACCGCTTTACAGTTGTGGGCTCATGCAGTGTGATAGTGTAGCAACTGCCTCTTCCTTGCTGGACATTTGACAAGAAGACACCCAGAGGCCAGAGTGATCAAACCTGGGACTGCAACCAGTGGTGGTAACAGACAGTTCACAGAACAGATGAGGTTTGAGGCCACAGGGAGCGCAAACTCATTAACATCTTCAATTCACTTGTGCCTGGCCCCCATGTCACTATTAAAGGGGTTCTAAGGTTTTGTGTTCCAGTAGTACTGAGCCTGCAAGCCACGGCCCAAAGGGACCACATGCCTAGAGGCAAATATTATATCACGAGGCTGATAAAAGGGTATTTTTTCCTCTCTTGAGATTTCACACATTTGCCCAGGCTGGATCAGAAATGTTGGTTCCTCAGCCTTTCCCGTACAATCATCATTGCCTGCACTGAAGCGGTATCCCTGCTACAAAAAAATACAGTTTATGTTTATGTAACAGTAAAATGATGATATATATTGAAGTACAGTACAAGTATCAAGACTGACACATCAGGTAGGTCTTGTTTAACTAGCTTGTGCATACACACCAAGAACAAGATACGGTCTATTTAGAATTTCAGACAGCTTTTGATACAGTTCCGTGGAAAAGATTTTTATCTTTGTGTGCTCACCCAATTCTTTGGGACCAGGATTCCCCAAGGGACAGCCCACAGTAGGCCGAGAGCACTGCGGTTCTCTTGCCTCTCAGCAGTAGCACAGCCTCTGGGGCACTTTCAGGCATGCAGTGCTGTTGGCGAGCCATGCGTGCGATCTCTGCGCCGCCTGTGGCATGTTGAAACGCGAAGGGGTTGAAGGCGGGAGGGGCGGAGGTGCCCACCTGCAGGATTCCTCTTTGTTTTCCTTCTCATCTCTGGGAGCTTCCTTACACATGATGACACCATGCCAAACAGCGGTATCGGATTGGGAAGACCCGCAGAAGATCATTTTTCATTGTGCTTCCTTGGGTGCTAAGGCTTTCTGAACAGAGCAAAAACAGAGTTTATTTAGCACCAAGGGTAATGTCCTGGCAAGACCACCTTCATTGCATCCACCTTACTTTTTCTCCTCTGCGCTGTTTGTTCAGGCAATTGAGAAGTGATTTTGAACCTTATAGTTTTAGTCATAAAAAAAAACAAAAAAAGAAATGGCTGGTGACACAAGCACATAGACAACTCCACTCTGTACAGCAGGTCATACTGAGCCTCTAACCCAAGTTAGAGTGCTGTGAATCAGCCAAAGATCCTGTGACAGATGAGATGAGATCTCCCATGACACTTAATTTGTGGGTTAAATAAGTGTGATTGCCCCCCACCTACTCCAGAGCAGTAGATTGTAAAATAACAGCTCATAACAGTGCTGCTCCCAACACATTGTAATCATTACATTCAGCTACTTTAAGATACATAGAACTATTTTAACACTTTTTTATAGACCATTAACTGAAAACACTTTGACATACAGTACAGTATGACCTGTATGTGTTGGTCTGGCAACATCAGTGCCATTAATTGTACTACAGTAGGTTGGGAAAATTGTGAGGATAAGCACCAAAACTGGGACACAACAAATAAACCTAAACAAACCTTTTGCCCTCTACAAAGTGCGTCTCACCCCCCTCCATTGTGAATGTACACTACTCCCACCTGAGAGATGCGGGGCTCAACATGAATAAAACACAGGAAGTCTTTCCTCCCCCCTGCCATCTCACTCATGCACAATGGAACGGAACTCTCTTACCTCCTGAAACAGTGTTATGCTGTGCTCTTTGTTGGTGATGTTTGTCTGTTTCTGTTGTGGTGTTGCATTGGACAAGTGCTGAGTGGCACAGCGGTTAGCAGTGCTGGGGTCGGGTCTGGACCTGGGGTGCTATCAGTGTGGAGTTTCTATGTTCTTTGTGTTCATGTGCGTTGTCTCCAGGTGCTCCAGTTTCCTCCCGCAGCCCAAAGACGTACTGGTAGGGTAGGTTAACTGGCTTCTGGAAAACTTGGCCCTGGAGTGAGTGTATCCCTTGTGAAGGACTGGTGTCCCATCCAGAGGGTATCCCGCCTTGTGCCTGCTGTTTGCCGGGATAGACTCCCACTACCCCATGACCCTTTACTGGATAAAGTGGCTAGAAAATGGTATGGATGGGTAATAAAGTTTGAATTGAATTAAACTTTGTTACATCGAATGTACTTACTTACCAGTAAATTTGGTCCTTTCTTACAGACAACCCCTTTCAACAACCACCACTGCAAATAGTTACAACCAGGCCTATAAGGGTGACAGAAAAACTCTCCATTACAGGGACAGCAAGGCAAAAATATTAAAGCCCAAGGAGAATGATGATGAGGTAAATATAAGGTAAGAAACCGAGAATTTTTGTAAAGTGCGTGTTCAAATGCAGAGCTCGTCTCCTGTGGGTTGCTCCTTGAAAAGTTTTACTTCCTGCAGACAGACGTTCTGTGCTACCTGTGACCAGTGTCTGTGGGCAGTGGGATTTTTTTATGCTGGCTGTGATAATGGGATTTTTATAGCTTTCCTCTGCCTGTCTGCATCTTTGCAAGCCCACAGAGAGACCTCCTGGCTCCATAATGATTAAATAAAAGGACAAGCAAATGAAACCCTACATTTTCATAGGAAAAGTAGTAAAATATAATAGTCCTTCGAATCTTTATAGTGAAGTCTGTGAAATAAAGCACAGACTGTACAGTGAAGCTATACACTAGATATGCAAAGCCTATGCTTGATTGCACATTGATTAATACGTACATCTTCAATATAACATTTTATAGATATCATGTACATACAATAACATACACATTATACATATTGAATCTTTTGTACTGGGAACAGACCATTTATCTTAAACAAAACATATATACTATTCTCTGTTCCCCTAATCACCTCAATGTTCCCAATATTACTCCCATGTTTAAAAGATAGTGTAAATGGTTCATAATCTTCTAGACTGAAACAATCCTCAGGAGAATCATGCAGGCCACACTCACTGGGATTTGTCAACAAGGAAAAAGTAAAGAGAGCTAAATAAAAAATAAAATAAAATAGCTGAATAAAAAAACCAAAAGGGTAACTCTTTGAAGTTAAAGCTCCAGCATCTTTCTTTAGCGTCTCCCTACAGTGTTTGAATAGCGCTGGGATTGGATGGAAGCTGTGAACCATGCTAGGCACAGGTCTGTGTGCCTGCCAGCCCTTGTCAATGTGGCAGCCAGCCCTTCAAGGATACGGGACCCATCCTACTGGAACTCTGCCAGTTCAATTAGCCAGCCTCTGCTGTTCCCTGAATAACCTTCTCAATCACTTTTTCTCAGGGCATTACTATGGGTATGTTTGCTCTGGCTACTGCCATTCAGGAAAAGGTTCATTAGGCCAGTATGATTTTTTTAACCAATACACTGTCTTTATCTCCCTGACCAGGAAAGTGACTAAATATTCCTGATAATCCTATTCAAGCTCTCAGTTTAAATAGAGATGGTCATCTAAGCTAAAAGAAATCCACATCTCTAACAAACATAACTCTAACAGACATAGGGCTTCAGGACTGCTTTTGTGAATGTCCTCAATAGCTACAGTTTAAATGAAAGTCTTATCCAGCAAGTGCGTTGCAAAGAACTCGTACTGGTATTGAAAATTATAGACTGGTACGTGGGCCAAAACTTTGTTTACTTGTGGCCATATGGTGCATTTTTAGAGCCACAGAACTTTTTTGATAACTGAGAGCCAAACCGATTGTGTCAAGATGACACACTGCTGTTCCTAAAGTACACAAACCTTTCTGGAGAAAAATGGACTTATCTCTGGGCCCCCACGCAAACCATTTTAGGAAGCAGTACCCTGAAATATTAATGAGAAAGGTTTCATGGTACTGTACATATCTAATTGTGGGTTAAAATAATTTAGATATAGTTATAAAGTAAGTAGAATTTACTGAGAAAACATTATTTAATCAGTAGTGTCATTGCCTTTGATGTTGTGAACAAGAATGTTACATTTGCTGTCAAATCTCAAGGTAATTGGGCAAGATATCATTAAATTATGGGGAAAGCTTGGTGACACAGCATGATAAAAACACAGTAAAATGAGGGGGAAACTGTAAAACAATGTGCAGCGTACTGTGATAAACCTCCATAAAAACACAGTGTGCAGGTTTCTAGCACTTCTTCATTTGTGTTGCCAGTGCAGCTCCTAACTAAAACAACACACAGCCTAATCTGGGAAATGGTGACAAACACTGGTCGCCAGCGATTCATCCAATAAAAGATCGCGGGATCTTGGCAAGCAGTGGCACAAGGCGGGGTACACCTTGGATGGGACACCAGTCCAACACAGACACGCACCAGGGCTGACTTTCCCAGAAGCCACAGCTTGTCTTTGGACTGTGGGAGGAAACCTGTGGGAACATGGGGAGATCACAGGAACGCCATGCAGAGAGCATCCCAGGGCCTCAGCGCTGTGAGGCAGCAATGCTAATCACTGCACCACTGAAGGAATAACCTAGACCTTAATTTCTTTACCTATGAGAAAAGAATCATGCTTCAGTACAAACCTCTTGGCCATTTCTCTTCTGTATTTGGGATCAGTCATCCATAATTGGCTGTTGGGAGCAGCCTAATAATAGCCCATGGGGTCAACTGAGCCCTGCCCTCCCAGATTATTTTAAGTACACAATTAACTCCACCCCCGAAAGGAATATGCCCGTGTGTCCCTGTAGGCACAAGGAATTAGGTCTAATTATCGCAGCTGGTCTTTGCAGGATACAAGACAAGGGAAATCAGCACAACGAGAACAACTCTGCCTCGGACTCCACCTTTGCGACTTGTCCAGTCGTCATTTCAGAAACGAACTTTTGCAGGACCCCTCAGTAAATTAAAGAAAAAAAACCAACAAATCCAAAATAAATTTGATAGGCCTTGTGTAGGCCCTCTTTAAAACAACGGTTAATTTCCTGTGTAAAGGTTAATTGAGTTTTCTCTGCTCACAATGTGAGCTGCCTCATGTCACTGGAACGAGGGGAAAACACTGTTTTACTAGCAGGAGACTGGAATGGCCTACAGTACCTACAGTACACACAGTCCCAGCAGCTCCTGTCCTGTTCATCCAGACGCAATGCTGGGTCTTCCAGTTTCACCTGCCTCGCTCGCTCGCTTTGACAGGTCACGTCGCCCTTTCTTTCGACACAGTCGAGTCTTTTGTGCTACTTTGATTATAGCTCACTACATTATGAACGAGTGGCATCTGATACCTTTTCCGATTAAAATATTACAACTTCAGCACAGCTAATGAATAATGAAAAGCCCTGCTGCCGTCCCCAGGGCCCCTGGTAAACAAAGACCTCTCTTCACACCTGACTAGCAGCCACCTGCTAAAGGATTTTCATGTCAGACACACAAGAAATTAGGCAACAAGATCTGTTTTGCTGCTGAAAAAACAAGTGTTAAAGAATTCAGACCTACTAGTGAATAGTACTGTGGCCAAACCATTCTTTGTATTACAGTAAGTCTAAATTCTTCAAATGAAGAATCAAGAATTTATATGGACGGTTGGCACACCCTTTTAAACTCCAGCGTGCCCCAGAAGGCCTACAACTCCTACTTCTCAATATGAAGCAAGTTGAAATTTCACCGTCCTGAATAATTCAAGAGATTGTCTGACTATTTTATCAATTGCATTTTTTCTAGGTAATACATTATTTGAGTATAGGTATAGACCAAGACAATTGAAATAATTAACCTGCACATGAAGTATCTGAGCTGAAGTAAATCTCTTGAAATCTCTTTCACAGATTAATAAACAGCAACTGTTTCACAGACCTTACCCCTAAAGCAAACAGGTTTGGTTTATTTTACATCATACAGATCAGAAAACATTAACATCTAATCCTCTGTGTTAAGCCATGAAAGCTCCACCTCACACCATGGAAGAGAGAATGGAGCAATTTGGCCACTCTGATCAAAGTGCTTTAAAAAATCCAGTCTCTAATGAGACAATTAATCTTAAATGACAGTAAGTACAGTGAAAAACTGAAAATCTGTTAATGATGAAACAAGGCGAGCTGTTTTTCATTTCATGTCTGCAGATGCTGAGTTTTGCAACGCCAGTCACGCTAACAGAGCTTCTAGGTGACACTGAAAACTAACCCCAGAGCCCTTTTAACTCATATTTCAGTCCTGCGGTGGACAGATTAGAATAAATGGCTGTATAATTTAGACAGCTGTTATAGGCGACATTGGACCATGATACTAGACATGTGATTCTTGTAAAAAAACAGTTCTACGGATTTTGTATGTGATGTAAAATGACAAAAAAAACATCCTGCACCCAGAAAGTAATGAACTTTTTTGCCCAATACCATAGATTGAAGACACAATGCCTCATTGCCTCTTTAAAGAAAGGTAGGTAATAAAATAAACATTAAAAATGTGTCCTTCACTCTTTGCAATGTTCAGCAGACTGATCATTAGAGATGAGCTGGTAGAAAAGCCTGTTAAGTGCTGGGTTGTGCTGAGGAAGAAGATGTGTGGACAGACTGCTCCTCCACTACACTTCAGGAATTTGAGAGAATAAGACCAGTGGCTAACCCAAGCTATCGGTGATATCGTAGCTGTCCAATGTGTCCTGGAAGTTGCCCCTTTCCCCAGTCATGCTTTTCTGCAACACACTGGATATTCATGGCCACAAGACCGACAGCGCAGCAATGACCTAGAAAACTAGACAGGCTGCAAATCATCATCCAGAATCTAATGGCTTCGCTTGCCAGAAAAGCAGCAGACAAAAAATTGTCACACGAAACTAAAATTATAACCTAATCTGGAAAATATAACATGATTTTTGCATTCCTCCAACAAGCCAGAGATTCAATGGAGTGTGTTTTTTCCAGGAGCTCCACTGTTAATGCACTAACCCAGTACATTACGGCACAATTAAGCAAATAATGAATTCAGTTTACTCAGAGGGAACTGAGCAAATCCACATTGCAGGCCTCTAGACCTAGAGGCTCCTGACATATAAGGAAGAAAAGGAGGATAATGAGTGCATAAGGGATGAGAGGAATTGAACCTGGTCTCTTTTTGTGTGATATAGTAAAGATCAGTACTTCTGGGTTATCTTAAATCATGAATACACACACACACTGTATGAGTCTATATGATCATTCCAGTAGCCTTTTAAAAAATTCAATTTTGCAACCTCTTTAAAAACAAAAGATTCAGATTCATTCGAATTTCTGGGTGATTTAACTGCATAGCCTCCACAGCAGCCCCTGGCTCTCACCAAGTGATGAGTCAGGGGTTATCTTCGTGATTCAGTTCTTCACGTTTAAGAAAAAGAGCAAAACACCAAAGGTGACGAGCACCCACATAGCCAACTCCCAACACAATTCAATTGGGCCCTTTTATCACTTTGAACAATGGAGATATCAGCCACTGCAGGACAAAGCCCAAAGCAATCATTGAGATTAATGCAGCGAGTGCTCGGAGAGCCTCACACGTTTTGCATTAACTTCCTAGCAAGCTATTCAAGGCTGTCCTGCTAAGCTAACCCCACTACTTGATGTATTTTGCCGATGCATTTTCTCTTGTTCCTTTAGAAAAAAGCCGGCACAACCCCTCCCATTTTTTGGCCACAACATAAGCAGCTCAAGCTATTGAGACTTAAGGATGTTTAGAAAGATCAGATCATGCCAAAGATGAGGAATGAGAGCTAAACAAATATTTAAACATGTAAATGCTCAAGGGTAAATGTCAGCTCCACACAACAAGACCAACAGCCAGAAAATGTGTATACATTAATATTATTTTAAAAGAATATAGAAATAATGTAATCTTCTGTTCACCTCCTGACACATTTTGAAGAGGTGAAAACAATCCATGTCCCCAATTCTTCAGGACCGTTCAAAATATATATCCATCCATTTTCTAACCACTGCTTCCAAATCAGGGTCACAGGTGAGCCAGAGCCTATCCCAACAAGCAATGGGAAGAAGGCAGGACACACCCTGAATGGGACACCAGTCCATTGCAGGGCAGACAAACACAGACAGGCACACATTCACTCCCAGAAGCCAATTCACTTACCAGTTTGTCTTTGAGCTATGGGAGGAAACTGGAGCACCCGGAGGAAACCCACACAAACTCCAAGCACCCCAGGTCCAAAACTGAACCCAAGGTGAGCTCCGTGATCCATACGCTTATATCACCAATTAGCCGAGTTCCACCAAGAGTAGTGTGGGAACAGTCAGCCACATCAGTCATAGTTCTCAGCAAACAGCAATCACCTGTAGTTCAGGAACACTACCAGCACTGACCCTCGAAAACAGGGCTGTGTTGCCAGTGATGAGTTAAAAAACGAGATAGAGGAGTTTATTTGCCATATGTACATGTACATTGGAATTCCTATTTGCACTATTCTCTCGAGACTTGCACAGTACAACAGATAACACCACATAATGTAGACAGTACATTACAAAACAGTACACAATAGTGACAAAAAGCAGAGAAATAAATACAAACAGAACAACAGCCACAGAGTGGCTTGAAACTGAGCAGTTCGGACACATCTCTCTTCACTTGCTCATTCTGCCTTGTGTGGGGTCAACCATGAGCCCAGTCATGTGGCTTGTGGGTGTAGCTACCGTAGATGAACCTCTTTGCATCCAGGCACAAGGCTTCACACTTAGCCCTAAGTATGACATTAGGAAACAAAGGCTTCCAGCACTGATTAACATTAACAAGTTCAGTGGGTTCAGCAGAGTAATGCCATTTCCATTTGAAAATGGCAGATTTCTAAAAAAAAAATTACAAACCCACACTTACAGTAAGTACACAACAATAAGAATTTTCTATTTTGTCCCGAAACAAAAGTTCTTTACAATCCAACCCTTTTTGCAGTGCAGTACAGCAATCACGTGCTGCCAAGCAGAGAGCTTAGAAATAAATGACAGTGGGATTTAGGAGTTAGTTTGCCTCAGAACTACTTAACGCATAACCGTTTAGCTTAATACCTGCAAAAATGCAAATAGACCTTGCCTACTGGAAAGAGAAAAATAAAAACAGGGGGTTTAGCCTTCCATGGTTTCCTTCATTTCTATTTAATTTACATACTGACGTATCCACAGACCTCAGGAGAAGTGCAGGATAAAGAAAATATCTTCTCTAGGAAAGGTGAAGAGTATGATTCTCATTAAGAATACATTAATGATTATGTAACTGAACTGCGAAATGATACTTGGTATTAAAATTCTCTAACCAACCTTAATTTTGATTGACCATTTTTGCAGCTTTGCTTACGGATCCCCCTAAAATAGATAAACCCTGCACGTTCCTGTTTTGTTCGGTGAATTCACTGTGGGAATATCAGGGCCCTTTTTTGTTGCTTTTGACACGTGGGTGGAACGAGTAAGGACAGCACATGTAATCAGAGCAATCAGAGTTATAGCACATTCAGAAACCCACAGAATGGAATACCTATGAGATTTTTTTTTTGCTCAGCTCTGAAATCATTCAGCTTGGCAGGCTGTTTTGGAAAAGGAGAAACAAAGCAGGCTGAGTCAGTCAGATGAGGGGGATAAATTGAATCATCTGTTTTCAGATTATCTCATTTTTTTTATTTTTTTGGGGTCTGAGGTACAGGACCTTTATGAAGATGAATTAGCAAATTGAGCACGCAATGGGATGAGCAATGTGTGGAAAATGAACACAACTGTGGACAGAGTGTGGTTATGAGAATTACAAAAGGAAAAAAAGGGGCAACTTTACCATACTATGAACCAAGTTTACCAAATCAATTGGCCCTGCCTTGGAACCAGGACAATGACTAATGTAGGGTCACCATCGACAGTGTGAGATACAGGAGTCCTAGAGCTGCTTCACTGACTGTGAAGGCTCTGGCAATCCAGTCCTCAGCAGAGCAGGTGGAAGAAGTTACCTCAATTTTACGACTCATCTGAAGGACGGCGCCTTTTTACAGTATAACGTCCCTGTCACTATACTGGGGAATTAGGACCCGCACAGACCAAAGGATGAGCGCCCCCTGCTGGCCCCACTAACACCACTTCCAGCAGCAACCTTAGTGTTTCCCAGGAGGTCTCCCATCCAGGTAGTGACCAGGCTCACACCTGCTGAGCTTCAGTGAGTTGGCACTTGTGAACTGCAGGGTGATATGGCTGCTGGCATAGATATGTACAGTGGTGGCATTAACACACACATGCTGTCAAACACATTCCCCCACTCCTTTCACAAAATGCTAATGGTGATGGGGGCAGAATAGTGATGTCTGGAAGCTTCTAGTCATGATCTGGCAGGGCCTGTATCATCACTTTCAACTGAATAGCCGCATACAGAGGGATCACCCTCCTGTGCCCAAAAACACAACTGAGAATTCAAATTCAGGACCTGGTACATCAGAATTGTCCTGGGCTGTCCAGATAATGACTAGCCAGAAAACCATACTGTAGGTTTGACCAGGAATACTGTCAAACATAAAAGAGATGGAGAAGGGCAACTCAAGGAAATTGGCTACGCTTTATTCCCACAGGTAAAATCTGAGTGAGAACGTTGAATTCATAGAGCTGGACTTGCAATCAAGAATAACCTCATCATTGACCACATCTATGAACGTCCCTATGGAATCAATGAGTGTCGTCTTTTATTACCTCTATCAATTTCTTCCCTATTGTAGATTAAGAAGACAAAATCAAGTAAGATCTTTATGCCAAGCTTGACCACATTCTCTATGGAATCCAGAAGGTGGAAAGACTTATTTTCAATGCAAGAATGAAAAGAGACACAAAATATCTAGTGGAAACACTGGCACCTTATTTACTACTGTATGCTATTGTCTGTGATATTAATAGAATCATAAAGATGTCCACATCACCAGAGCAACGACCAGAGCTCAAGACTGCTGAATTGATCATGTTGTATCTGTTCAATTAGGTCTATCAAACCAGCTCCAGACCTCACATCTTTGTGAGGAAAAGGACCAGGTGATCAATGAGCTTACTGATCACAAGTGCAAGGCTTTCTGTACTTGGCCAAAGTCCAAGCAGAAGAAGCTGGCCAAACAAAGAAAAGGGGAAATTTAACCTAGTTTAGGAAGTGGACAGACCAGACAAAGGAAATTCAACACACTTTGAATTGAAAGTTAATTTACATCATTTGCCAGTTTCACAATGATATATGTGCATCACTGATAAATCCAATACAGATACCTTTGATGTCTGGACAGGAGTGAAAAAAAAAGTGTCATCAATCCAACTATTTTTCCTCCAAATTCCAGTGTGGGAGGACAGCCACACCACTTTAAGCATTCTCTCTGGTTCCACATTCACTGATATACAATCATCTGCCACCAGCTCAGCTTGGTTGACCGTGAATCACAAACTCAGATTCCAGGCTCTGAAGGAAGGTTCTCTTCTCCTGGGTTAGCTAAAAGAATCACACCACAGGAGGACAGAGGAAGCAATCAATCGGTTTAGGAAATGCAACTCCAAGCACTTTAGAGATGTAAAGGTGTCAGAATGATAAAGAAAAGTGAGAAGAGAGCTCATTGCATCTGGAATGAATTCAACACGATCACATGTTTTCCAAGATAACACTTGAAGAACCTGGCAATTTGCAGAATTTGCAGGGGTAGCTAATTAATAAATGGTTGTAATACTTACTGTGAACATATAACTATACTTGTATGACAATCATACAGTACTCCTCATAACTCACAATATCATGGCACAATACTTGCTTACCTTCATGCAATTACCTTTAGCAATTCAGTGCAATATTAATAATGTGATGTTAGAATGGCTTTTTATTGACAATTTAAGCTATTAAACAAAACAATACTCTAATAAAAATTCATAAAACGCAATGTCTATTCATAAACAAAATAAAGTTATACAAATAAAATACCATCAGCAGAGCACACAGGAAAACCATATAACAGGTATGGTATACTTGCAAACTGCCTTACCATCGAAAAACCATTGTGCCATTGGTATGTAAGATAACCAAAAAAATCCAAAATGGAGCTGTTCACAAAAAAAACACATGGCTTAATAGCTTAATCACTGTCATGCCCGAGGCAACCCTAAGAAATCATCATTAAAAGAGCAATTTATCAAACATAAGATATTAGGCAAGGTCATCAGACAGAGAAAATGGTGTTTTCTCATTTACTACATCAGATCTGTATTATAATAAAAAAGAAATGAATCCAGCAGACTGTGATGTCAGATTATTTTTTTAATGGGACCTTTTTGCACATACAAAATCAAAAATGCTACCTTTTTTTCAATTTATATGTTTTCATCAGCCCATCACCAAAAAGATATATTAAATTATGACATTTAGAGTATGAAAAGCTTTCTGGTTCAACGTGTATAATTTATTCCTGCATTAAACAATATTCACAGTTATATACAGTACATTTAGATCTGGCCATTTTCAAAGAAACACCAACTGTATAAACTATCTTAAAAATAATAAAGCAAGAAGATAGAAAAGCTGTCAAAATGTTAAAGTATTTTTTGAAAAAATATGATAAACCTTTACAATGGTATGAAAATTAAATTAGAATTATTTTTTATAACCTTAGGCACATTTAAATACGTGGCGTTGGGTATCTCAATTCAACCGAGTTGCTCCTAAAGCTACCTAAGCAAAGACTCCTCAGGTGCTCAGAGGCTGAAGAAATTAACACAACGCTTAACTAAACAGATATGTAAACGGGTTAAATCTGTTATCTCTGCAGCTTCTGTCAGTTGACATGTCAATCACCAAGTGCATAATCCACAATATAAATCATATTTCAGGCTATCAATAAAGTGCCTCTAAAGTATAGTTCAATCTATAATATTCCAAATTGAACACATTTGACAGTAATTATTTCTTTGGTATGTACATCATTGTTTTTTCCCTTGTTTTGCTAGGCATTTCTTTTAATTCCTTAAATGAATATTAAACCAAGTTATTTTATTATTAAAGCAGCTAAGTACACAACCAAGACCACTACCTTAAAAAGAAATAAAAATAACTTCAGTGCAATTCACCTGCGCCATCATGGAAAGACACTGTAAAAAAAGTTCCCTTTTCTAAAGATATTGGTTATTAAATGTGCACTGTAAAGGAAAGCAACATGCCACGTTTTTAATTTTTGTATGTCAGACAAATTCTGAGGGGAGCATGTTATTCAAAGCACTACAGATGTCAAATAAACATTGTTTCATTTTTTCGCTGACTAACATCTGAACTCTTTCTGTTCACATGTTCAAGTGAAGACAAACAAACAAGTTTGTTTTAAAGTGAGTATTGTTTTACCCAAAGAGATTTGTTCCACAAGCAATAGAACTATTAGAACTAGAAAAGAAAAGATGAATATATTTTTTCCCGTCATGCGTCTTTCCTAGCCTACCAGAAAACACATAAGGATGGATTGCTTTAAACCAACTGTTTACATCAGAAGTACCAGGGTGCCCAATTCAGATATAATTTTAGGAAAAAACACCTTCGGCTGTAGCAGCTAAAAGGATTAAAACAAGGTTATGGTTCTACATAATAAAAATAAATTATCCATAAGGTAAAGGTTAGGATTGCTAAATGCAATTCTTAAAACTAAGAGACCGTCTCACTTCAGTGGTCATGAATAAAAAAAAAGCAAATTGTGTGTGAAAGCTGATAATCTAAATGAAAGAAAGACTTCCAGAAAACAAAGTCGACTCAAGTTTACTCAAGATATTTGTGCCGAGAAGGTTTGAACAGTATTCTTACATTTGTTGCAGTTTGCTTATTATATGAACTATTGTTATGTCCGTTATTTTTGCATATCACTCAGATCCTTTATAAATTGAGTAAGGACAGAACAACAACTCTATCCTAAACATTTTTAGACTAAAACAGAAATATGCACATCAAATATTTTCCGATTCCATATTCAAACAGGGTGTGAAGAACGATAGTCCATACGTCCTGAATAAGTTTCCAAGTGTACCACTGTGGTTTTGCGGCTGCACCACCTGTTGTGTGAAAGAAGCGGATCTGATTTTACAATGATCTATTAGTAAAACTATTTTTAAAAGAAATTCTTAAAATATCTAGCAATATGGCACATATACTTTATTTAGAACAGACCTGAAAATCTAAGAAAAATGTACAACTAGATTTTCAAAAACGGGTGGACTGTGCTTCTGGCACAGGCGGACATTTCTGATTGCTATTTTGAAGGCAAGTTTGAAGAAGAAAAGAGATGGACACTGAACAGTACAAAGTAATGTGGTGACTAAATAACACACTGTGCTGTCAGTGAGATGAGAGGCAATTCCATTCGGCTGCAGTGCTTTCTTTATTTGAAATGCTAAGTATTAGAGATACTTATGGAACCTTTACTATGGTTCAGAAAATCATCTTCAAAGTTTACATTCTGTATGCTAGTGACCTGCATGTCAGAAGCCTCAGGAGAAAAAGCTCGATCTGGCTGCTCCTGTGATATGACAAGGCAATGAGTTCCAAACCAATCGGCATTTTTAATATAAACATTGCTTGAATCACTTCAGACACAGTATGGTGTCCCTTTCAAACTCAGATTTACTGGAAGACATTCAAGAGGCGTCACTGTACGTTTCCCAGCCATCCAAACTTCTCTGGGTGCTCTGTCAGATCTTTCCAACTTACGGTGACACATTCAGTAGCTTTGTTGATCTATTTGGGTAATTAATGGCCAGGCTAATAGCAGCAATGTTCTTCAGTGCCTGAAAAAGTAAGTTAACAGAGAGGGCGTTATGCAATGTGGGCAGCTATTCATCACATGAATCTGTACTTCATACCATTTGTTCCAGGTTGACTTTCACTCACATATAATGCTTTGCATATTACAAAAATACCTGCATCTTTTCAATTTAAAGTGAAAGTAGTTATTTCATAGTTGGAACACTTTGTACTATTGTGGCCTATACTTACTGATAATAGACATCTGATGAGTGTCTTTGTTCTACAACCTATAGAACAGCACAGGAGATAATTTGAATGCATCTTCTGAAGTCTAAGGATTGTCTACTGAGTGTATCAGGTTTTATTTCTTGATGAGAAAGGAAACTAAAGATAAGAATCTTAAACATCAAGAATATCATTATATTTACTCTGTAATCAATGCTGAAGCAATTTCATATGAGCTGTGAACTTAATGTCTTCCATGTACTAGCTATAAAAACATGCATGTTAACAGAAGAATTAAGTATAAGATACACTAACCTAGTTTGGTGACCCTTATGTATTGATAATTATGTACTGATACAAGCTATTGCTCAGGTACAATAAAGTGCAAAAGTTCAAAATCACATCATAAAATGGATGATCTTAAAAAGAAATACAATTATATTATTCCCAATAGACTGTTAATATTTTTAAGTTTTTAAAATAAACTACATTTATTTGATGAGTCAATGCACAGTAACTCAATTTAAAAAGATATTAGCAGTATATAAAAGAGAGCTATGATAAAAAAATAAGCATGCGTCACTTTAATGCTGTCTGCAACAGATGTGATAGGGTTCAATCATCTCTGATGCATGCAACTGCCTCTATTCTGTTTACACAAAGCAGTGTTTTGAGCCATTTGCTTGGAAACTCAGACTCAAATAAGAATCATCTGATGACACAAGTACACACAGACTTTCACATGTTGTATATGTAAGCCAAAAAAAGTGTTTTTTTTCCCTCATTCTTGTAAGACGGATTTGCCATTATTTACATCCCGATATTCCACTGAAGGCTCCAGAAAATGTGCTTATTCAAAACAGCAGCTGAGCCCAAGCTATGCACAGGCTATTTGTTTAATCACCATGTCAAAACCAGCTGCAGCCTGTACCTGTACTGTATGGATGTGGAGCTGTTCATCTGTAGTGAGGGCTATCAGGTATTCCTGGAGAACCCCCAGCTCCTGTATGGAAGACAGAGGAGAATAAATTATATTCACCATCAGAAATCGGGGATATCCCTGGAGCTATCGTCGCACAGCCCATCAAATTTCACTGGAACACATACCAGTCTTTTAGAAAGCTAAACATCCCTAATCCACAGGGGTTTATGGCTTGTACTGCTGAACTACTCGGGCTTACTCTAGCAATCTCATGTTGTTGGAATTATTATGCAGGAAAAGCCAATGAGGAAAAATATTCCTGTCTTTTATCCAGCTACATTATTGCTTAACTTAAAAACAATAAGACAGGAACGTTTTATCGAAATATAGGAAGGTGAGCCATGTCCTTTCGGAGTTTAACCATTTCTCCGGACACACCACAGGGATATCTTGTTAAAAGTGAAGACAGAAGGCTGCTTACTGGGAAAAGCTACTGTTTATATTCCTTTCAAACGCGATACACAAAAAAGAAGGTATGTGCTCAGGGAGTGAGGTTCTTAATCCCCTAATAATAGATGCAACTGGTTTCCAGTTATTTTAGGCTTAATTTAGTTGCTTACCAAGACAGAATTTAGGACAATACATCTTATTAACCTCCCCACCCCCAGGACAGTAATAATCAATATTGCTTGATAACCGAATTAGATAAATATTCAGTGACTCACTGTTATTTTAACCTCCATGTACAATTCACAAAAGAATCAGAGAAATCTCATGGTCAGACCTAGACTCCAAGACAGGTAGAGCAGTTTGGGGTAAAAAGTGAGAAGAATCTGAACTACTGAAACAGCAATACTATTATATGCTTCACTTAGAGCAGAAGGTTTACAAATCTCAGAAGGATTTGAGAGGTCATGTGCTTTATCTTTTTCTTACCAGAAGGGTGACTGATAACATGTAGGTTTCAATTAGGTCCAAAGTTATCCTGAACCATTTGTATATTTTCAAAATGCAACAGTCAGGAACCGCTGAAGTGTCAGTAAATCCAGGCCTTTGAAACAATGTTGTTTCCTTACATCATCCAAACTCTTGCATTACTTACTACCACTGGAATTCCAAATATGACTGTAGAAAAGCAAAGTATTACATTAAATCGTTTAATTTATTTTTCCTTAGCATAGTAGGCCATGTTATATATTTTATTCCTTGCAACCCACAGAACTAAAAACGACTAAATAAAATAAAAAAGGCTTCTATTTCCAAAAGGATTTTAATACATGAACTATAAAGTTCAACAAATGCACTGGCACTGCAATGAACAAAAACACTGCAGTCCATGTCTTTGATTAGCTGCTGAGAAAATGATTGGATGTTTTAAAAAAATCACACAACAGTCTGACCACATCCTGAATCAAGACGGTAAAATGCAGATCTTCACCCCAAAGTGGTGGGCGGGATATTACTTTAAGGAAATAGTTTTTTCAAAATTCAGTTCACCATGCATACTTGCACCTCATTTCCTGTTCAGATCTTCTTATATAAATGTACCATGACTGCAGATCACACACACAAGAAAAATAAGGCATTGGTCCAGACAGCACATAGATATACAGTATGAAAGAATTACTTGGAGCAATGTTTGATTTCTCCAGTAGGAAAATCTGTACTTGTGATAAGAGCTTGTGAAAAAGCTATTATTCAGAACTGTAATTAAATAAACTAAATTTGATTTGGAAAATTCAAACAAAAATACTTGTGAACACAAACTCATCAAAGGTGACTGCACAGAAGAAGTTCTTAACCTGAGTTTAAATACTGCTGCCCCAGACTACCTCAAACTAAAACACTAGATCATGATCATCATGGAGGGCAAAATGTTGAATCATTAAGAAAGTGCTGGGTCCTCAGTGCTGAAGAAATGTGTTGTTTGTTTTTTTTTGCTCTGAGATACTACTATATATGATAAGAGGAAAAATTAATAAAAATAATTACATTTTCAAATAGCATAACAAAACTAATCTAACTGCACAGAAAATGTAAAGTTGAAAATATTTAGCTCTCACTGCACTTGCCATAGATCTTTTTTGTATTAATAGATGCCCTACATTATACTGTTAGACGCTTTCAGAGAAAACATACTGTATCAAAAGGCAAAAACTGTCACACTTCAACAAACAGAGAGGAAGTGATGTGCGACGTGCAGCATTCCTGCCTTGTCTTGCAGAGGCTTGAGCTAGTTATGATCTTCTGCACAGGTCCTATTACTCTGCATTTGTTACAATGACCTAATACTGACAGCCCTATCTAAATAATACAGTCAAATAATACTGTAATAATACAGTCTAACTGGGAAAATATATATATATTTAATACTGGAAGAGCTATATCCACTTCATTTACTCATGAAGATGTACATATTTCCATCTGAACTACTGTGGCAAGCCCACGATTTCAAAGGACTGGAAAGCGTGTGCCTCAGTGATCCTGAACTCAGACATCTCAGTATTATTTCTGTGTGGTGTTGCTCAGAATCACATTGACGTTGCAGAAATGCTCCGACTACAACGCTTTCAAGCTATTGCCTATATAGGTCTCTGAGATGTTCTGACTCCACAATTGTCAGTGCCTTCTGCCGCATCTCCTCGCCTGCGCCACAAAAGGAGAGAGCGCCCCCTGCTGTACACTTAACCCACTGATTGGAAGATCACAGCAGAAAAGCTCAAGGTCAAACCTCAAAGACAATCAACCTTATTCATCTTACTGACTACTAAAAGTAGCCTTGTAACTGCTATAAATGATGCATTATAGAAAATGTATATAGACTCTGTTGAGGAGGTATAATTGCTAAGTATTTTCCTTGCACTCCAATAAGGCAGCGTACAATCTGTATTTGGCGTTTTATGAAAAGATCACTTTGATGAGAAGTCAGAAACGTAATGGAAGATATCAGAGCAGTCACTTCACTTTTCATGCACCACATCTGCCTGCGATTTATTCATTTTAACCCCTTATAAATACACTTGATATTCCATGAAATTCATTTTTCTTCACACCACTGTAAAGTAGTGGTGAAATCCTCTGCTCTGCATAGAAATTTTTTTTAAAAAAACCTCATGCCAGGTACGGACTCCAAGCACCCACTCAATCAGTGGTTTTCCTCCATAATTTCCTCACACAATAGGCATGCCCCTAAAGCAAGATGCTTAGAGAAACTGAACTGATAAATCGCATTCTCAGAATGGACCTGAAAAGACAATTCATCTTAACCCAAAGTATTTTTCCATCTTTCTTTCTCCTTTCTTACTCATTCATTAAATGATAAAGAGACTCCTCCGCACAAACTTGTTTCTTGGATGTCTTAAGTGGGCAGCCACTTGCCTACCCACTAAAATATTAATCGGCCAGCTCATTTTGTGCTCACAGATGGCTGATTCCTGCCATAGGCAACAAGTAATGAGCAAAACATGTGAGACTGGCACTTCTTGAAAAAATATATGAAGATGATCTAATGTTTTTAATCAAGTTAATATTAAATGTAAAAAAACAACAACTTAACAGCAAGATTACAGCAATGCATGATGAGTAACACCTACACATTATTAATGTCTCTTTACTCCTTGCTTAGGTATCTAGCTGACAGCCATAGTATACCAAAAGGTTTTTCAGTGACATACACACATCCTGAACTTAAACAAAGGCCTTGATACTGTCACTACATCGAATATAATCTGGCCTGCTTCCATTAAACTTCTCCAGCACATGTGGAAAAACTTTTAGTCATTATGAAGGCAGATGTAGTCTAAGATTCATTAATAAAATTCAATGTAAAGAATAAAGTGACATCAATTTATTTCCATCTCTATACAGACGGATCTGTTAATGACAGTCCATTGTCGAATTTCATGAAGCCTATCAGTATTCAAACATTTATAAAACATAGTCAGTCTTATCACAAAGTTTATAAGGATCATTATACTTGACGGATCCCTTGAATAGATTTCGCTTTGATGTGTGTAGTGAAGCAAGAGACTACAAACATAACCACAGTGAAAACATCTACAGGAAAGGGTGCCTTCAATTTTAAAATAAGGAACATTTTACTTTTTAAGAATTGTTGCAGTAGCTGTTTCGATCATTTTTGCCTATTCATTAATCCAGAAAGACACTTACTCCTGGTGTAAGGGCTGTGGTAAAAAAAATGAAAAATTTAATTGAATGAAGTGCAACAACATCCAACTGGTGTACTAGACACCAGCAGAAGTACCTTATTTTTCCAATCCTGCAATTTATCATTACACAACACTTAGCAGGATAACAATAAACCAATATCTAAAATCACAATATTACTCAAAACAGGCCAAAGGCCAAAACTGACAACTGTGAGAGAGACAGACAGTGCTCCATGAAAAAGTACAAAGAGGAAGAAGAAAGCTTGGAACTCTAGCAGCTGTAATTTATGATTTGACATTGTCTGCGCTAATACAGTATTTCCCTGGAAAACGTCAGCCATCCTACGACACTTCATTTCTCAACAAATGTAATAAAGAGCAGGGCAATTCCTACAGTAAACTGAGAAAGAAGTATTTACCACAGACTGCTGCTTTCAACAAAAAGAGAACTGAAGAACTAATCAAAACAACTGACTGCAAATCTGTCGCTACTGGCAACTCCACTGATGTGAAAATGTTTGTCATATAGTAAACGTTTACATTTTGTTAGTTTTGCTAGGACAATCAAATCATTGTATACTGACAGTTATTCTGACAAGTCCAGTTTAACTATACTCCGCAAATAACTCCTTGATGGTACAGAGCATACTGAAATGTTTACTCATCTGATGTGGATTTTCAAAATTAGACTTCAGTGTTGCTGCAGAAAAAAAAACTAACTGCAAACTTTAATCCAGAATAATTATATAAAAAAAACAAGTTTCACAAAAGAAGTTCCCAAATTTTCAAGAAATTAGACCAAGGGTGCAGTTTGGATGAAGACAAATCTGAAGTGGACAAATACAACCACTACAG
This sequence comes from Atractosteus spatula, assembly GCF_055471065.1. Taxonomy (NCBI): domain Eukaryota; kingdom Metazoa; phylum Chordata; class Actinopteri; order Semionotiformes; family Lepisosteidae; genus Atractosteus; species Atractosteus spatula. The sequence goes on along the minus strand of NC_142732.1, from coordinate 2,915,450 downwards.
AAACAGAACACAGCAGTTGAATTGGTCTGATGCTGGAGTGAAGGTGAAATTTTCTCATTTTAACCATATAAGAATAAATAACAATTGCCAGGTGTTACCAAGTGTTTCTCCATATGGGCATAATCTCAAAGCAGCAACATTAAAGAACAATAGCAAATATACATTTAACAATATTTAAATTTAACAGCCAGACACACAGTACAGTGCCACACTGGACACTTCATTTCACTGAACTAAAGGTTCAGTGTCTTATCTTTTGTTTTGCTTTAAACTGTTTTGATATATGCTACAGCATCTTAATTATGTCACTGTACTCATTTTCAAAATATGATTACAGTACTTCATATATTCAAACACTTTATATATTATATGAATACTTCATGTATTTGCAAACAAGGCAAGATTGTTCTGTTGATACATTATATATTTCCCTGATGACTATTTTTATTTATTACTGCATCAGCTGTTAGCTGCTGAAGAAAATGTTTGATTAAACGTCATACACATTACTGTTCATCTATATGCTTTAAGTGAATAAGTCGGAATAACTAAATGGCTAAGATGATTAAGGCACTGCAATGGGATACATGTTTAATAAGCGCCTTTAGGCTATACCTACAGTAACTTTTTGTGCAGGAGGATTGAAATACAAGTTAAAAAATTAGTCCAAAAAAAAACTCCAGGCCCTACTGTGCTGATACAAAATATGATCCCACACATCTCTCACCCAAAATACAGAACAAGTATGGCAGATTCTTCTCCTTCCCAAACTGGGATATTTCTTGCATTCGTGAACAGGACTGAAGTGGTCTAGACTACAGATCATGTGTGTTCTCAAGCATTTTCCTTCGAAATCAGCAATGTTTACCTTCACGTCAGATAAGATCACGAGCTTTCATGAACAAACACCTACTGATTAAATGAAAAGGGACTTTTCCTACAGTATGTGTTGTCACATTCACCATCTGAGAAGACCAGTGTAATGTAGCTTCTGAACTTGGTTGTTTTTCCTCTCAGTTATGCCTACTCTCATCCTCAAGAGGTGCTCCGTTGCCCACTTACTGTAGCTCTGCTTTCTGCAATGAAGAACAGCTCTGTGAGCGCACGGTGCAGAGGCAGCAGGACACTAATACTGGTGGGGTCCTGGCTCAAGCCGCTCTCCATGGTGCTGAAGAGCTGCCACAGTGGCCTCAGCAGAGTCAGGTCACAGCCACTACAAACAAAGAATGACAAAGCTTCCCATCAAATCAAATCCAAACACTTGGAAAATATTTAAATACTGCTAGGAAAATTACTTCATGTTTTGCAAGCACATGCATCAGTATTTGCTTCTGTGCACCAGCGAGCTCTGTATGCAAATCCTGAGAGAATTTGTTTGCATGGTGACCACTGCTCCTTGCTTTTAATGGTAATCCCACTGTAGGATATTAATAAAGCTCTGTGTCTTGAGGCACGTATGTTCAGTATTTCCATTCTGTATGAGTTTTAGAATTTGCAGTGATCTGGGTAAAAAAAAACCAACAACAAATGCAGCACTGCTAACCCCAGAATGAAATATGGAATTAAATTATCAACGGATAAAGTCTCAGGATTATCTACTGAACAGAACAGTTACAACTAGATATGAAAACTTTACAGTGATTAAAATGGAAAAAAAAATAAATAACGGAAAGTTCAAGGTGCCCATTATTTCTTAAGAGCAAGCATTGCGATTCACACGTCCAACAATAAACTCAATCTTTAGCTATATTTCAGAACCTGTGAAAGATCCAAATGATTTCTCACTTTATCTACGATGACTTTTGACATTCAATGATCTCCTGATTTAAAGATAATTGGTTATGTGACACAGAAGCACTTGAAGACTTGTACCTGTTGGAGCTGCAGTGAAGAATCCTCAACAATAAATGAATGGCTTTGAGACGTTGGTTTCCGGTCTGTCGGCAGGCCACGCCCACCTGCCACTCCCAGATGTCAGCCAATGGCAGATCCAGAAGGGTTTGCTCGTCCGCCAACATCTGCTTCAAGATCTCAAACCCTAGAGACAGTAAATTCACCACTTGCATCATGGATGAGCGGGCATTTGGAAAAATTTTATTCCATTATCATTTCATCCAGTAGCTGAATTTTCACAAAACTAATTTAAAAAAAAAATACATAGTATGTGTGGTTGTTGCATATAAATTATCTTCGCATGAACAGAGGTTGTTGGGAAAAATCTTATTACTTTTGTCTGCTTTTCCTTTCCCCCACCCCCCCCCCCCATTTGTGGATTTGCTGTGCCATATTACTTTTCTTTATTTTGACCTGAAGCTCAGACTTTAATAATTTACTTATATGCTAAATTCTTAGGCATACACTTAAAAAAGCTGGCATACAGTTTCGAGTATGACAACATCTCCACTAAAGCACTAGCTGGAGAAGGTTTAGTGAATGTGACCTCAGGCACCAGAGTAGAAGGCTTCTTTCTACACATTCATAAAAATGCTCCTGTAGGGTGAGCTATTTAAATGTGTAGTATTAAATATTTATAGCTACTCATCACGTTTTACCACAATTATTTTTAAAGACTAAAAGACAAAAGTAATTCAACAAAATGTTTTCTGGCCTGAACCCTAAATAAGAAAAGACAGAGAAATCTGACAGGTCCTCACACAAATGAAAGATGAGTAATTTGAGATAATGACTTGAGATTGTGTTGAAATAACTATAAAAGGTTTTGTCAAACTGTGATTCCTATCTGTCATAATTAAATTTGCTACATGAAACTGGTATCCCAAGAATATACCTCAGCTTTTCCCTAGTAGAATAACAACCTCATAAATGCTTTGATACTTCCAGCATGTACAGTGGCTAGTAGATAAAATCTTGATTCTTTTCAATCAATCAAAAATCAAAAATGAAAAACAGGACCCTAAACTGCTCCATTGTCATGCAATAAAGCAAGCAGAAGAAGTAACCAATCAATCTCGTCTATGCATTTTCAAAAGTAAATTAATTCTAGATGTAGATAAAATTTGACGGATTGTATTACTATTATAGCAACATAGTAGATTATTATATCACTATGGATTAGATATGTAACCATATGTAACTTGATAACTATTAACAAGAAAACACCTTTGTACCATCGGTTTTCTTGAGACAGCAAACTGTCATTCACCATCTGGGGTCTTTCACAGTGGCGATTTCTTACCAGGCAAGATGTTATATCTGTCAAGCACAGTCTGTCAATAATACATCTGCCATGATCTGGGAGATCACCGAGTTGCAACACTTGCCAGAATGAGCCCGTCTGGGTAGGAGTGTCTAGGTGCCCTCCATTTATTTTGAGGGAAAAAATAGCTCCAGCAAAACTTGTTGTGGATACTGCTGTGTTATATATTACTGTGTGACTGCTAATTGGCTGGGCTCTAATATCACAAATTTGAGCAGGAAAAGTGGAAAAATTGAGCTTATAGTTCACATCACTTCATTCCTAAAACTTGGAGAAACTCGGCCTCAAAGTAAACTTTAAATGTTTTTAGTTCTTGTAAAGAACACAAAGACTTAATTTCTCAACTGTCTATCATTGTCATTATTTGTTAAGATTCCTAGCCTCTGTTTCATTTTTTGCCATGTTTCCACTTAAAAACTCACAATAATATCTCAAAAACCAACCTCAGCAACATGGCTATTTTACATGGTGTCAAAAGGGATTTACTTATTCATTTATTTTTGATTGCTTCAGTATAACCATCCCTGTTGAAATGATGCAGTTTCTTCCAAAAGTAACTTCCCTGCTCTCTTGAAAGGAGAAGACCATTTGTTAGTCATTTCTTCAGTGAAGAAATACAAACTGCAGCCGCTGTCTGGATTCTATTAAAAAATTCCCATGCTTTTCTGGAAAATGTCATACTGCATGTTCTCGTACAGTGCAATCAAGAAGCGCTAGAATAGCTGCTGGAGTAGATAGTAAAGGGTTGTAGCTATTTTCCCATGTCAAAAGGGAAACGTGAGTGCTGCTCAGTGGAGCACAGTGCTGGAGTACAAGCAGGAATGAAGAACACAGGCCCCGACGGAAATGGGAATGAAGGGCTGGATGTTTGGGATGCATGGAGAATCAGAAATAAAGAAGCGAGAGGGAGGCCACCAGTGGCCGAGACCACAGGGCAGGTGACAGAAGTAAGACCAGTGTGGTTTGGACATGTGGGAAAGGAGCGATGAAAACTGTGTGGGACAGAAGTTACAGGAAGCGAGCAGGGGTGGGACAAATCAGAGAGGAAGGCAACAGAAGGTGGCGTGATGCAGTAAGGAGGAGAGTGGCACAGGAATCTTTCTGCCATCGAGGGGGAGAAAAAAAAAGTTTCCAGGACCTTGGGCCCTACACAGCAAAAACACACAAGAGCAGAAGAAGGTGTTTTACCTGTCTGGAATCTGCCTCTGTGGCCTCCAGTAACTGTAAACTTGTATCCCCATTCTGTGTTGCTCATGTCAGAGATGAACCTATAGTACAAGGTATCCCCTGCAGAAATACCCATAAAAATATGTTAGGCTATTTGCGAATATTTTTTAAGTATGTATCTCACTGGTATAATTGAGCTGGTAGTTATACTCAGAACTTTCTGAGTATTCTCGGAAAACATGTGATGTTATAATAAAAGCTCCAAAAAGTTTCTGGTGAACTCATATTGCAAATTATGGATAAACAAGTCATCAAATCAGATTCAAAAGAGTCATGATACATGGTTAGAAATATGTCAATGACCAGTACAAGAAAGGCTTTCAACATGCTGCAATAGATATCTCGTGTGCAAAAATGACTGCTCACAAATCCAATTTGCAGAAAATTTACATTTTTGAAAAAAAACAGGAAAATCACTGCAAAGAGCAATAAAGATAAAAAAATGCAATAAAGATGAAGAGCCTTGCTGCTGATAATGCCTTCTAAGCAGCAGAATTTATGACACGCAACTTAAAAAAGGGTTATGAAAATTGAATGTGAATGCAAGTAGCAATTTAATGCTGTTCATCTCTTCTAAACAGATTTAAGATTTAAACATTTAAACATTTAAACTGTTACAAAGTAGACAGAGTGAGAAAATGACTGCATATATCTTCTGGCCCTCCTGTCCATAAAGACACATACCCACCTGAACTGCATACAGTATATTACTGATACACTTCCAGTGCATTCTCACGAATGATTCATTCTCATTCTTATTCTCACGATAAGTTTTATTATATTCTCAAGACAACATATTTTGCATAATATATACCATGCTTCTGAATGTACATTTAAAAAAAAAACACATTAGACACATGAAAACGAATATTACCTGGAATTTCAAAATCCGTCCACTTCTGCGGTGAGCCACTGAAGTTGTGGTGGTCCTGGAGGAAATCGCTGCTGCTGGACATGAGCAGCTCGTCGCAGCCTTCCTCAGTGTGGCAGCGGGAATCAAACTTAACGGACAGGTAAATGGCACCAGGGATATGGACCTTGTCCTAGTAACAGAAAAACCCAGAAAGCGATTACTGACTTCTGTAGTCATTGGAAGGCTTTATCGCAGCAACAGAAAAGAACAAATTAAGACTTCAGATTAAGACCCACAGCTTTTGTTTGTTATAGGCTTCAACAATGGAGACCCACGATTAAAGGAGAGGCTAGTTATTTGAAGTTGGGCAGATGGGTAAAGGTTATAATGCAATCTAGTCCAAAACTTGTTTTAAGAATCACAACCTAATCATCACTATGACTTAACAACTTATTTTGTAATTTGGCCTCATTACATCAAAAAGGCCATCTTTAAAAGACGCCAAAATAATTGAATTAACATACATGAATCTGTGATTTGTTCCATGGCTCTTATTCCTGATCAAATTGACTAAAAAATTCCTCACGTTGGATACTTATAGTTGACAGAAGAACAGGGAACTACCAAGTCCAAGATAATATTAACCCAGAAGTCATAGGCTGATGCTGGTTAGGAAGACTGAATATTTTTTTTGTTAAAAAAAAACAAACGATCTGTAATTTGATCATAAACTTGGTTAGGCATACACAATTGATATTTCTAAGATGATGGAAAACTGATACTTTAGATCTGTTGAGTTGTCTAGCATGGCAGGCTTTCAAACCCAGAAAAAAACACATTTGGAGTCCCTACCTCAAAGTTGGTGTTGTTGTCATAAGGGTGCTTGGATTCCCTGACCTGCACTGCCATCCCTGGCTCTTCCATGAACTGACAGGCCGTGAGGGACAGGCTTCCCAGCATGCTCTTGCTACAGCCCTTGAGAACTTTCTGCAGAATCTAAACACAAATTTAAATCTTCTTACTTGTGCACATCACGAAGAGACAAAAAGGCCTTTTCCCCCCCCCCCCAGCAAACAGGTTTTATGTCTTTGTCTCCCCCCCCTCCCCATTTAGAAATTCCAGTGATAAGCTATATAGCTTCAAAATGCATTTGACAATTTTTCTCGCAATCCCAGAAGACTTTAAAAATGCTAAGCTTCAAGAACATGGCAGAAATTCACCTAATTCAATGTTTAAGAGTCAGGTGCTTCTGTCAGTTTCAGACACCGGGGGGACTTGCTCACCTTCTCCCACATCTGCTTCTCCTCCAGCTGCATCAGCATGTCCAGAATGTAGGCCATGTGGGAGGCCCCGCTGAGCTCCAGCACTTCTTCGCTCATGGCTACCCCTTCTGGCCACTCTGCCAGCAGGGAGGCCAGCACGTGCCGGGCATAAAGGATGGCGATGGCTTCATTGACCTTGAACAGGTACTGCCGCACCGACTTATTGCTGCGGGCATCCAGCTCCTTGTGCAGCAAGGCTGAGCTCTTGGTGCGTCGCTGCTTGGCATAGCTCATCTGCAGGTCGCTCTCCGTGTTGGTGATCAGCTTCTGGGTGACCATGTTGGTCTCCTCTGTGGCCTTCTCACAGCGGCTGGGTTTGGACTGTTTGGAGGAAGAGGGAGCTTCCTGACTGATTCTGATTTTCTCAACCTGGAATCACTTTGCTAGTCTTAACATTTTGCAGAAATAGACGTCAGTGAAAAACACCCACGTGCAATCCTTGAAAATATTTTTACTAAATGAAGCTGCAACTGCATGCTTCTATGTAAAATAAATCAAAATCACATTCACCCCATGTAATTTACTAAAGACTTAAATGACATCTAAGTTTTAATCTTCAAAAACGTATATTATATGTTCCTGGTAATTTGCACTACTTCTTGATATTTTTACTCCATTAATAATCCAAATGTCCATTTAAAAACCTGGACTGTCAAATGAGAATTACTCTCAAATGCCCACCCTAGCTAGAAAAAATGAACCGACACCGGCAAAGTGCATTTCATGTGCGCACTTACTACACATGGCATAACAATCATGTCAGTGTCCACTGCCTTGGCGCTCCTCTCCCCTGAACGTGTCCTCTTGGCAGGCTGCCACTTCTGTGCCAGCGTGCGGATTGTCTCATCTGTCTTTATCATGTCGCCGTCGAACCTTGAGTAAAAAAAAGGCAATTAAAGTTTCAGTTTTAAATTGGAAAAAAATAAAATCATGCATGCCTAGAAGACATACTGTATATGATAGCTGCTGGTATATTAATAGGAGTCAATATTCTTTGGTGCTTATCAATATTTGTTTAATTAGCTAATGGTGAATTATGTCAACTAACAAGCTCCCTTTTCACCATATTGGATCACTTACCTCTTCTGCACCTCCAGGAAGAAGGAGTCTGTTCTCTTCATCTGCAGCTCATACATGGCACGCAGAATATGTAGGGGGGCATTGAGGGCATCATGAGTTATCTATATCGGACAGGGGAAGGCACCTTAGGAGTCACATTTTATGTCATAAGAACATAATTATACTATGAAACAATTTAGTACTTTACTCAATTTTCTTTCAATGTAAAGTTTTGCATATCACAGTTCATGGGAACAGACATTACACACTGCCAGGTCTGAAATGTTTTTCTCTACAAAAAGTTAAGTCATGGAGCAGATTAATTTTTGGTGTGCAAGAGAATCTTTTTAGCTAGGAAGTAAAGGGCTGAATGCAGGCTATACAAGCCTTCCGCTTTCTCAGACCTGGAAACAAATCTTCGTCTCCTCATCCAGGCCCTCCAGTGGGTCTGGTTTGTTCGGGTCCAGGTCATCTGCACAACAGCTGGAGTGATCAGAGTCTGGCTCCTTCTCCTGTTCCCTGTCCTCGTTCTCGGTGTCTGTGTCCTCAGCCATCGAGTTGATTTCCTTCTTGGAGGAGTACAGCATTATAGACAAGATCTGAAAGCAACAACAATAAAAACAACTGTTAAAACTCTGACCGGTTTCTCTTATTACAAAGAAAATGTGAAAACCATTACAGACTCGTTTCAACCATCTAAGGAGTCTCAAGTCTTACCTCAAGATCCCGAAGGAGCCACATCTTACTGAACCCAGTGCCTTTGCTGCACTTTCTCACCAGTAGTTTTATTAGCCCTGACTGTTGAATAGCTGCCTGTGCCTCTTCAACACCGTGTTTCTGTAATCAGAGCATAAAAACCCTAAAACGTTACACTGAAACTGCAAAAGAAAATGTTTTGAGATGAAGGCAGTAACATGTTTTCACTCTTATGAACCTGCACTGAATAAAACTGTAGCCAGCAATAATATGACTGCCTAACAAGTGTCTTTTATTAGTTCAGAACAAAGAAAATTTGAAAATCAGCTCTACTTTTCTACATTTTAATACAAGCCTATTAAGGTAGACCAATTCTCTCTGCTCTGGTTAAGAATTAAGATTGACTAATATAATGATGACACAATGAAAATGCAAATCTAAGATTAACACGGCCAAACAATATTGAGGTCCAACAGAACATATCTGTGGAACCAATTTGCCAATGTCAAACAGGAAACAACCTTAAAAAAGGTTAACCTTTGCCTGCTGACCCCTCTGAACAGTGATGTAACATCCCCCACCAGTGTATATTGAAATTGATAAATACGCCTGATCAACATTTCTTAGAGTGGGTAAATGCTCAATAAGGTCATACCTAATGATATTGAATACAGTATTGCAAATGTATTTCATACTATAAACTCACTTATGATTCTTTAAATTTGTATTTTTCTGCTCATATTCTGTAATTGTTTGATATCTATGGTTGAAATACTTGGTTAAAGTGTTCCATTTAATCAAGTTACCTTCAGAATGTTGTAAAGCCCTTTAAGAGCAAGAGATAAGACCCATGTGGCCTCTACAGCCTCACTGGAGCTGCACTCCAGGTTGTTTTGCAGCAGGTGACTGATGATCATGATGAAGCTATGGAGGTAGTGGCTGAGATGAGACTGAGGTGGGGTCTGCTTCCTGGCATGAGTCTCAGGGGTGCAACCGTATTCATGAGGCTGTACCAGCTGATAGTCTTTCACTGAAGAGGAAACACAAAAAAAAAACATAGGAATAAGTAAAGCTTTATTCCACGCTGAAAAGAAAAGAGACAACATTTAGACTGTGGAGCCTTCTTCACACGTGAAGATGCAGTCTTGCTAAAAGAAAAAGGATTCAGTCTGACCTGTCCTTCTCTTGCGGGTTTTGACATCCACCACAGCTGCCCGGTTCTTCTCTGTAAAGTGCTTCAGTAAGATCATATTGTGCTGCTCGTTGGCATTATCAATGAAAATTGAGTGCGTTCCCATACACAAAACCTGTGTATCAAAAAATCAGAATCGAAAACATCAAATTTGTCTTAGTAGTACTTATCATTTATGCTTACAAAAAAATTTAATTTTCTATATAACATTTAAATGAAGACTACCTACAGACATTGATGCTCCCAGAATATCAAGTCTTAAAGCACTAAACGCCATATGTATGGGCTTCCACTGCTTACTGGATTAGGCTTTGGCATCCCTGGATACAGTGGTTAGAAAACAGCTGGATGGATGGATGGATGGATGGATGGACTTACCTCTGGGAAACCGACAAGCACAAGAAGAGTGAAGAGGTTTGTGCGTTTGAGCTGCACAGGCAGCTGTTTGACACAGTGATTGGTGAAGGCTGCAATGACATCGCACCACTTTGTGCAAGCATTAAGATCCTGCAGAATATCTGCAACGGAGCAAGCCCAGTCCAGACCAATTCGGCTAAAATGTGACAACAAAAAATAATTAAAAACTTCAGAAGAAATTAGAAACGCCTTCATTAGACTCAATTTAAATTAAAGGGTGAGTGAAAAATCAGCCATCGTTACATGTGGATCTCATCACCACTCTGGGGTGTGACCCCTTTCAGTTCCCCCGACCGTAAATCTCACCTGTCCAGACACACGGCCCCCAGACTGAAAAGAAGCTGTGTGGTCTTCCAGCCATCAGCGTGTGGAGCACCATCTCCCTGAGCCAGCAGCACAAACTTGTCCTCCAGGGCTTCGGTAACGGCGGCATCAGAGTCGGCTGGGGAAATCCTGAGCAGCAGCTGACCGAGGAGCCCCAGGGTCAGGTGGTAGGTCTCGTTGAGGCATCCTGCATTGGAGATCACCACCCGGAACAGCAGAGGTAGGATCGGCCTCAGATTGAACAGTGACATGGTGCAGCCCTAAATATAAGGAAGTTCATAATTAGAATGAGAAAAATTGATTTGTAACAATGGCTTTTATATGCATTACAAACAATATCCAAGTAAATGTCCTCTTCAATGAGCATTTTCTAACCTTTATTACATTAGCTGTAGCATTTATAGTGAGTATGGACACATGGACTCAGTGGCCTTTGGACTCTTGATTAACAGGTGCTGTGTTAAAAGTAACTCAGTTGTACCTTTGAGTGAGTTCTTTGGCTCCAGTAGTTCCAGTCCACCCAGACGTATGAGCGGGGGATCGGCTTTACTGGGGTTTGATCTCTGTGGTGAACTGGGGTCCCATCCAGGGGAGGGCGAGTCACATGACCTCTAGTCTAATCTCTGGTCTCTACTGCCAGAGAAACCAGGATGCACTCTGGCCAAATGAACCACTGTAAATCTGGTGGGGACTTTTCTTTTATTAGATATCTTAGATATCTATTTTACCTTCAGGCTAGCATGAGGTTGGATGAATCAATGCTGATACCTTGTGCTGGCACAGATAAGACTTGTCACACCCAGACATCAAATAGATGATAATAAAAAAGGTACCCCACAAAGCATTGCTCTTTATACACTTCTGGAAAAAGACTGGATTTCTATTTTTTTAACCAGAACAATAACATATTTATACAAATGGAATTTCCCAGAAAAATAAAGCAGTTAGACATGAGTTAAAAAAATGGGAATTGGATTTGCTTGGATAGTTAAGAAAAAATAAGGCAGCACAATGACTGGTGTAAAGAGCTGCAGACACCCTGATGATAGAAGGCTCATACCGGTTTAGCTGGAGGCAGCATAGCAGCCAGCAGTCCCAGAATTCGCTCTCGGGAGCACTCTGCAAACACATGCTCTTGGAGCGGAACCCTGGCCGTCTTCTCGTCCTGCTCTTTGGAAACATCATGCGAGTCCAGTACGGGTGTGGTTGCTGTCTCTGCACTGCATTCAGAGCCTAAGGGAAATCATGAGAGACCATCACTGACTTCATGAAACAGCATATGACACAAATGAGAGACAACTGAGTCAGGGCACCTTCAGTCATATGCCAAACTAGAGTAACTTAAAATATTTTTTGTTCTGAGGACCAGTGGACTAAACAATCATAAAACAACGGAACCGAGTACTGTTATATCTCTACTACCACATCTCTACTCATTTCTAACCATTTCCCTGTGATACAGGGAACAGCAGTTCCATACCTCTGATGACCGGGGACAGGGTATCCTCGCTGGATACAGAGGGTGTCTGGCTGAAGCTAGCGGAATCCAGTGTGTCTTGTGACAACAGTCTCTTTTTCTTGCCCTCTGCGTCATTAGAAGTCTCAAGTCCTGATGCTTCTTTGGGAACAGGATTTAGCTCTCCATCCTGGGAGTGGTCCTTGTTCTTGCAGAAGAAATCACATATGAAGATTTAAATGGTTTAACCTGGAAGAACTGTCTTTACGAGAGCACTAGTTTGTATTTTAAAATATTATTTTGCAATGTGTCTCTAATACTTATGGTCACTTGAAATCATTGGACTAAACACATAATATATTTGATTTTGTTCTAAAATAATCAAATGTAGGCAATTTAATATTTTATCCTAATGTTGTACTTATCATATTAATACCATGATCACAAAAAAAAATGAATGACTGTGAAGAAAAAAAAATGACTCAGTCTTTCCTTGAAAATGTGCTGAGCTCTTGAGTCTCCTAGGTAATATTTGCAAAGTCTGAGCAACAAATCTCCTGTACTGTACATCAGGGAAAATCTCAGGGCACTTGTACCTTGTCCCGGGAAGGTAGTGGAGAGCACACTGCAGCAGTGCTACCAGGCAGGGAGGAGGAATCGGTAGTGCTCAGCTCCTGGCTGGACTCGGTGCTGACAGGGCAAAGCTCGCTCTCGGAAGCCGAATCATTGGGCGACAACAACGAGAGGAGAGCTGAGGCTCTCAGGCCTGTAACGCAAGAGTTCACAGCTCAGGCCTATTGTCCATTTCTTTCAGATACAAATAAGCTAAAGCAGTGCTTTTCATCATTTACAAAACAGTGCCATCTAAGTGAGAATCACAGACACATACATATTGTACTGCTGGAATAAGCTGAAGTTAGTAACTCTTTTCAAGTTTACTCTAGTTGCGACAAAAAACGCTAAAGTTCTTTAAAACTGACATTTGTTTCAGAAAAAAGGCAACTGCATATTGATCAGTCCTCTAAATTTACATATAAAAACAGTTATGTTATCCCAGTACACCAATCTGGGCATCCTATCCCACTTCAATGAATAAGATGAAGAATACATTCTCCTTTTAAAAGCAGAGGGCCAGATCTCTTATAGACTGCACAAGAGCAACTGCAGGTAAACTCTGAGAATGATTAGATCAACCCCATTTAAGGACAAATGTTAAACAGAGGGATCTGCTGTGAAATATATATATCATAGGGTATCGTCACTGATGTAAGCGAAGTTGTACATATGGGATACGTTGCATAAGGTTGAAGATGCAAAGGAACAGCTAAAGCTTTATTCTGTGCTGTAAGGAAAGGAAAGAAAAACAATGTTCTGGCTCTGGAGCCTTCTTCAGGCATGTGAAGAAGGTTTGTGTCACAGCTGAAACATTGTGTTTCTTTCCTTTTCCTTACAGGACGGAATAAACCTTTAGCTGTTCCTTTGCAGCCTATGCATGCTCACGCAGTTACACACTGAAAAGCATAAAGAGGCCAATAAGAGACCACTGAGTCATGCTCAGCATTTACAGTAACAATAAGAGTAAAAGCAAATCACCTTTGCCAGTTTGTCCTTTGAGCAGGCAGTCTGCAATGAGCTCAGAGCAGCGGGTCTGCAGAGCTGTGGCTCTAGCAAGCGTTTGGGAGTCCAGGGCTTCTCCCTCCATCTCTTGCTCGCTGGTGAGGTCTGAGGTGTAAAGAGCCAGAGCGGCAAACAGCAGCCAGGAGTAGTTATGGATATAGGGCTGAATGAGCCTGTGACGATCACTGATCCGGATAGTCACCATGGGGTAGACGGTGATGCGGTGGGTCGGCAAATGGCTATAACAGGGGGTGCACAACAAAAAAGAGTGTAAAAATGTCAAGTTCAAAACGAAAATGTTGGCATAGGACTCAGGAAAGTGAGAAGCATGTCCAGCTTACCTGTCGGGGTATTTCTTTGCATTGTAACAACCGTAGCACAGATCGAAATCTTCACACACATTGCAGTTGATTCTGCTGCCAACGATCAGTCCCTGGCAGTGGTCACAGGCGTACTCCATATTGACCATCTCATGGTCATCCTCGTGACCCTCAGGTTTAGCCCCACCTGCATTTGTGCAAAAAAAAAACACACCACGAAACACCCTTTATCAAAATCCGTTTCAGAAGGGTTAACATCTACCATCACTCAGTCATCTAAAGCAGGGGCTACCAGACCTCGTCCTCGACGTTCCCACATCGGCTCGGAGTTATTCTTACCCAGCTCTGCGATATAAATCGAGCTAATACTGTTAATCACTTGAACATTTCAGTTAATTACAGCTATGAAATACTCAAAATGGAATACTTAAACTTAAAATCTCCAAATATTGAGCAACTTATTGTTTCAGTATAGTTCTATAATTATTTAATTATGTAACTATTGGGTTGAGTGGAATGAAAACCAACAGCCATGGGCGTCCTGAAGATGGCACATGGAATCCCTGATATAGGACCATTACTGTGCTTCCTTTAGGACATCAAAAGCCCCCGAAAGGACTGTTTAGAAAAGCTTTGGGTTCAATTTAAAAACATGCTGCAAGTCAATGCTTAACTTAATGAACAATAAACCATAACCATGTTAATTCCCCCCATAATGTAAATAGAACTTACTTAAGAAGCATGTTTTGCACAGGTCCATGTCGGTACACTGCAGGCAGCGATATCGGTGCCAGGGTGCGATCCTCTCACAGCCATCACAAGAGATTTCCACATTTAACAGGTCACAATATCGAGCAATGAACATGTGCATCTGGACAGGGGCAACCAGAAAGACGTACGTGTTCACCATAGCACTATTTTCCTTTTCTTTTAATGAACCAACACCTAGCTGCTTCAACCTGCTTTGTGTTTCAGATAAAACTCTAAATCAACACATAAATTCTTTGTACAGTACCTACCACAAAACTGTGGTGTGTTGAATTCTACCTCTCAAAAAAGCAAACAATTATGTTCGGTTACACTTCTATCCTTTATTGCATGGATCCTATCCTGGATGGACAGGAACAGGCTAAACTCTTCAGTTTAGAAGAGAGGAGATTGAGAGAAGATTTAGCTGAAGTATAATGGTTTATCTAGGGGATTGTTTCAAACTCTGTTGCAAAATAAGTACATAGGATCACAACTGCAAACTAAAAGGGAATTCATTTATGACGTAGAATATGAATACATGACTTATTGAAACAAAGCTGAGGTGTGGAGTTTCAAAAGATGTTTGTGGAGCATTTCTAACAGTGTGATGGCAGTCTAAAGCCTTAAATGTGTGGAATTTCCACATTTAACCAATTATTCCCACAAGAGCGGACAAACTGCCCGGTCCCACCTTTCTCCTGTCCTCAGGAGTTCCTTGAGCAATCTTGTCGTACCACCGCTCAAACATCCCATCCTGGCACTCATCCATCCACTCGCAGTTCCTCTCGTAGTCCGCGATCTCATCCTCCTCTGTCCACTGACTGCACATCGGAGGACAGGGCTAGTTAACTTAATCAAGCATGGCTATTCAGGGCGATTTTTATAGCCTAAACTTTTCTATTTTCTTGGCTTTGCTACCCATTTTAATAGAGCAAATTAAGAAATCTCAACCAAGACAGACCATCTGCCTAACCCTTCCTGGTCAGTATACGTTCTGGATTTCAGCTGTAGTAAAAAACCACTTTGCAGTGCAGTTCATACACCACTACCTTTTTTTGGAACCTCAAGGGTAGCTTGTAAAAAAAGAATAGAATTGGATTGCGCTGTAAATATCTTCATACTTTGCAAAATACGTGCTATGTCCCGTTAAAAATGCTCTTACTACTTACAGAGGCCAAGAATGTTATTTACTGAGGGGCCCTAATATTTTGGCCAGTGCTAGACATGAGCTCAAATGTTTACCAACAGTTGGACCATAAATAATCCTACTGATTCAATCTTATTAAGATTATACAGGAGGTGTCTGTGCTACCTGATGGCAATGTCATGAACACTAATGTTCTCCTGAGACATGGTTAGAAGGAGGTCCGGCAGTTTAATTTTCTGGAACAAGGAGAGATCTTGCACTTCCCAGCACATATCCAGCAGATGAAGCAAGCAGGTCTGCACACAAGACAGAGCAGGGAGCAGAGACCTGGGAAAGGAAAAATCGGTGATGTCACAGCTCCATAACAGAGTGGGTTATGTTAACTTCAAAAACTGATGCAAATCTATTCATGAAAAATGGTGGCTTTCCACTTTAAATGGTATCGGTAACTACATAAACTCTACCTCTTGAGAATCCAAGGCTTACTTTACATGTCATTACTGCGGTGATATCTTTTGATTCCAAAATGAGAAGGGTAATGCTAATTCTTCATCTTAACCACTAATCCCAACATCTATATACATATTTTTTAAACGCTCTTATCCATTCCTACTACCTCAAAGCATTCCCATAAGACACACTGATGTTTCTAAAGGAACATGCTGCTTTCTAAACCTTGTTTTAAAAAAAAAATCTCACTTGTCATCAAGGATGCTGAAGCCCTGCACTGCATCCACCAATATCAGGACCAGGGCATGGTAGGACTGGCGCACTTCATCTCGCAACCTGTGCCCACTGCCAGCCAACTGGGCAAAGTAACTGCACAGACACAGAGATCACAGCTATGACACAGGCAACAGATCAGTTTGTCATTATTACAGCTTTAACACATGTCCCTTTCTTAACTGACATATCTATATGCAAGCTGAACCACAGCACATTTCTCAATATCTTTACAGAAAAATTATATAAAGACTCTTGCAAAATTTTCAGTGACCTGTACTACAAATCGCACTTCATTGCATCTTCCAATTCTTCCTCTAAAAAGGTCTTTTTCTGCGACGACCGCTTTTCACACTGTGGGGGAAAAAGTCCCACCCACCTTGTAAAGTCCTTCTGACAGGCCAGCATCTCCTGCAGGAAGAGGATACAGGGGGCCTGGAAGAGGTGAGGATCCCCCAGTGACCCAAAACACTGGCACACAGTCTTCAGCACCTCCGACACACTCCGTGCCTGGGTCATCTTCAGAGTGAGGACCTGCAAGACACTGGGCAGAGCAAGAGAAAGGAGAACTGTACTTAGTGGGCAAACACTGCTATGCAAACTTTTAAAAGCGCCCAACACCTGTAAGCTGCCGTAAAGTGTAACTGCTGAAAGACAGCCTTACTGTGTCTCACTGACGGCTTGGTCCTTTATGAAGTCCATGATGTGCTTCAAGAGGGGATACTTCTCCTTAACAGAAGGGACAATCCTGGGCTCCTCCATGGACCTGAAGGACAGAAGGCGCAGGCGGCCCTTGCTGAAAGGGGCCTTTCGAGTAGGAGTGGAAGGAGACGCAGGCTCGCCACTCTGAAGATGAAGGCTCTCCGCCGACCCTTTGTTGGGGACCGCAGCTGCGGAACCGCTTGCATCCGAAGACAAGGCACCCCCGGGCTTCTCCTGTGCCATTCCGGAGGCTGGGCGGCTTGGCTCCGAGACCAAGGCATCCTCTGGGGCGTCGGCCTGCGATGCAGAAGGGGCACTGGCCTGGAAATCTCCCTCGGAAATGGACACTGACCTCTGCAGTAACAGAGGAGCCCGCCCTGTGCCTCCCGCCTCCCTCCTGTGCTCCCCGTCGTGCGGCTGAGCTCCACCGGGGCTGAATTTAAAAAGCAGCAGGCTTTTCTCGATGCAGATTTCCGCTGCAAAGATACAGCAAAGAGCAATGAGGATGGATGATATGAGAAGAATGAAGCTCTGCAAAGTGCCAAGCCTTGCTTTACTAATGAACTGGACATAGACTTTTAAAAATATAAGTATGAATTACTGCTAAGTCCCGGAATGAAAACATCCTCTTGATATTGCTTACCAAGAGATTCCATATTGACTTCACAGAGATCCTCGTCTTTCTCATCGGCCTGACTCATTTTTCCCACCAGGTATCTTTGTTTCATTTCAAGCTGCAGGCGGACAACAGCAGATATGAGTATCGGTGCTCCACCAGCATTTTTAATAGACATAATTAATATTTTTTACTTCTTAAGATATGAATATGACATTTTACTAGTGTTTACGAAACAAAGGAGGTTTACTGAAAGTGGGCTTGTCATGAATCAAAGCTTATATTCAATAATTATTTAATTAAAAATAAGGAAATAAGTGAAAATATTTATTGATTATTCCAACTCACCATCCAGGTTCTTATCCCCTCAGCTAGTGCATACACCTGGACAAACTCTTCACTCAGCACAGCCTGACCCCCTTGGGAAACTGCCAGCAAGAAAAAATGAATGCTTAGGTACAGCAATATACCCCTCCATTATGCTCTAGCTGAAGCTGTTGAGAAAAGGTTGAAGCTGCTGGTATATAATCTAATAAAGGTCACAATGAGAGGGGGCCATTCAGTCCAACCAGCTTGTTTGGTAAATGTATATTTATAAACACATTATATATTTTAAATGTTAAAATCATTACACTACTTTATTTTCTCCCAATTTAGATAATCATCTTGTTACACTTACATTTTTATATCTGAAAAGGTGGGGAATGTCCCCTACAGGATAATAATACAGTTTGAATTGAAGTGCAAAGTGATCCATGCATGAACTACCCAATGAGAGTCAGAAGAGCCTCCTCTCTAAAGCAAAAACAAAATACATCTCACATGAGTACAATAAAAAAAAACTGAAATGTAAATACCATAGCTCCTAAGGGCAGCGTGCAAAACAGGTGTGTGGTAAACCATCACCGCCCAGATGGCATTGACAGCCTGGTCGACCTTTGACCCAGCAGCAATCTCATTTCTGGATGGTTGCTTCTTACAAGCAAGCATGAGTGCTCTCATGAGACCAGTCTTGGCATCTGAGGGCTCTTTGGAGGGGTCCCAGCGGGCAAAGTCAACAAGGAAATGTTTGAAATCTTCACTGGAACAAGCATTGACCTATAAATGAATAAAGTGGAAATGCATTAAAAGAATCAACACAATTTAAAACTAGAGCTTTGAAAAGCTGTAGTCGGGTATTTTATACTATCAGTTTAATAGGATAATTAAAGACTTATATAATTACAAGGAATAATCAGCTTACTCATAATCAACACATCTGAAGAAAGGAACCTTATAGTGCATAACAAGAAAAACATTTACTAAAACTGCACTGCTGACATGGATGGTTTCTCATGTACAAGAAGAGAAGTGAAATACTTACATATGACTCAACGGAGACATTCAAAATTACAGACTTTTGAACTGCACAATTACTAATGCAAAAGTTTTTAAAAAATATATTTAGCGGATTACACACACTGTACATTTAACAGGACTACACCTGTAGATTACCTTCTTCTTGTCAGCACTGCACTGCGGGCAGCTGTCTTCCTCAGGCAGCCCGTGTCGGAAGAGAGGCTTCCACAGAGGGGAGTTCAGAATATGCGACATCTTTCCAGCAGGGAGCTCTTTAACATTTCTGATCTCTAAGCAGGGAAGAACAAAATATTATAAAAAATGTTGTCAAGAATTACAGATTGATATACACGTACTAAATAATACATGCTCTTTTTGTTTGGTCCACTTACATTAAAAGTACCAGTTTTGTTGTGTTCAAACCAATTGCAACATCTTCAACAAGGCCAGAATGTCTAAACAGGCCAATATTAATTTGATAACTACCATTATAAAGTACTACACCCGAGTACATCAGCAAATGTGCATAAAAAATAAAATTACTTGACAAACTATAAACATAATAAAGAAGAGGAGGAAAACTGAATGTCTGTTATTGGATAATACCTTTCTTAATTTAATTTGAATTCAGTTTTGGGTATTGTTAGGTTTAGGGTATAAGATTTCTAAGAGTGCTTTTTAACCTAACATAAAAGTTTCCCAAGCCCCCTTTTTTTAAAAATAAATTGCCATCTGTGCACCCTAGAAACCCATGGGCCCACTGGCCACCAGCCTCACCATAGGGAGATTTCAGAGCCATTGTTCGAGATGCCAGACGACCCATTAACCTGGACACTAGGAGCTGCAGATCAGATACCCAGGACACAGTGACGTCAGGCAGGCCGTATGCTGTCACTGTAAACTTGTAGCCCCATTCATTGTTGCTGCTGTCAGAGTGGAAGAGAAACTGCAGCTGTGGACCAGCCTTAAATGTGACTTTCTGTGGGTTAAAGCACATAATCCAGACATGCATTAGAACAATGTTAGATTTAGTGTCCTGCTAATAGCCAAAGCCCTAAGCATGGCTTGTCACGTCCATCACCATAGCAATTTGGTTTGATTTCTTGGGCTCTTTATCAGAAGACATGTTAAACTAAACCACTGTTCTACCTTGATCCATCAAAATCGAACTTATTGTTAATTTTAAAGAAAAGGAAAAAAGAATTAAATTCCTTTTAAAACTCTGATCCAAAATCAGATGCCTGAAAACATGTCTGGGATTTCTGCAATCCATTCACTGACTCATCTAGAAAAATTAATCGGCACAATCAAGACAAAGAAACCCCACCTTTGGCCACTTCTCTGTGCCAACCTTCATATCATAGCGAACCTTTCCACCCCTGGCATCAGTGAACTCCAGGTAGTCGTATCTAACAGGATTCCAACATAACAGAAATTTAAGGAGATGATTTCAAACAAAAGAAAGCGTCTTACATCTAAACAAGCATTTAAGAGCTCATTAAGGAAATTTAAACACTTTTAGTTCTGAGTGGCTTATTATTTGAAAAGAAAAAATGAGATCTAAGCATGAACAGCAATAACAAGCCCTGTGAACAAAATCCAGTGTTTCACTATACTGGCTTTAGGTCTAATTTCCTGACTAGCATGAAGGAAACATTTCAAAATCTTGACAGGTACCTTTTTTCAGTTTCACATCTGTCATCAAAAGCGACTTCAAAGGATGTAGCCCCTGGACAAACAAAACCGGTTGTCTCGTGACGGCTGTTCTCATAGTTGTGTGGAGACTCCATCTCCCATGTCCTCAGCACCACAGGCTGCTGGGGCTGTTGACAATTCTCCAGATCCCCCTGGACAGAGAGAGAAATACTACGTCTATGGCTATGACTGGCTACATCTTGGGTTAAGAAGCCAAGCAGCAACAAATGGTTGGAACAAAAAATATAACATTTCCATATAGCTCCTGAAACATTATTTATACTTTGACCGCTTCATTGAATAATTTCTACAGCAAGCGGTTTCTATTAAACCAGGTTCTTCTCAGATTGCTGCAAGGTGATTTCAGGAAGTCCATACCTTGGAGAAGCTGTCCTCGGTTTCACTACACAGGCGTTTGAGTAATTCTACCAATGAGGCAAAGCTTCTTAATAGGACACTGTGCGGGATATCCAAGGAGCATAACTCCAGCAGGAAAATGGCCTGAAACAATATAAAACAAATTACATACTGCATCTAGCTAGATATGGCTTACTGAGGACATCACAGGATATTAGGATACCAAGAAGCAAACTAACTCTACTAAACAATGCAGATGCTATGGGATAAATCTATAATATATATATAATTATCTATAATAAAGTTTCCTTATTCTTTTTCAATTTAAAATACTTAATTAACCACCAAGGGGGCAATTTCATATTCTAAGCTAGCATCCAAAAATCAGAAGAATTAACAGTTGACTATTTTCTTCAGTACCAGTTGTCTTGTAGTTGTGGCCAGAATAGAGCTGCTCAGTCTCTCCATGATCTCTGTTCCACTGTACTTCTCCAACAGGGAGACCAGGATAATCTTTGTGCCCAAGAGGAATCTATCAACATCTAGGGAAGATCATTCAGATGTCACCAGTGAGGACTATACTTAAGTAGAGAATAGAGTACTTCAATAGTCAATGGCATATGTTTCAGAAAATCTCACAACATACTCAACTGCAGTAACCGATGAAAAGATGGTCCTTTGCCTATAACAGATTTTGTAAAAAGATCAAACAAAAGGCCTTATTAAATATTTAGTTTAGCCTAATTACATTATAGTTAGTCAAGCCTAGTAACAGTTTAACAGTCATTATGTTTCTATCATTGCCAGGGACACTTCACGGTTTTTCATATTCTTGATTCTTGATTTCATCATGATGTATAATTTCCCGGTAAATAAGTTATATAATTGTATAACACTCTCTTGTAAAGCAGTATTTAAATGTTCCTTTTTCTAATTTATGCATACAACCAATTACAGTGACACATCATTATGTTATATTCTTTATTCTTAGCAAAAACAGTTGATGAAAACAGATGATAAAAATTCTGAAAGCTTTGGATTTGGGGGAAAAAAAAATAATAATGCACTTTGCATTTCTGTTCACTGGTGAAGCTTAGAGAAATCTTTCCAGATGCTATTTTCACTGAAAACATTGCTTCGTATGTCAGCAAAGCACAGAAACCAGCAAAGGGTTTAAGGTGATACAGGCAATAGAACATAAAAATATAAACTATTTAAAATGCAGAAGATGTAATCCAAACCTTGTGGAGGAGGGACACTTACATTTGAGGAGGATCTCCCTGGCAAGACCAGCAGCACTGCTGGGTCCTCCCTTGAGCTGGAGGTAGCACCAAGACAGGAGGCTGCCCTGCAGAGCCCAGAAGAGGGACAACAGCACCTTCCTCTGCCCACTGCTCTCACACGCCATCATCACCTCGCACTGCAACAAACACCACACCATCAGTAAGCCTGCCAGATGCACAAGAAATCTACTCCCCACAAAGCATGATTAGATGTACATAACACTATACTGAACACAGTCTCAAGGGCAAGCAATGTGCTTCCTAACTGGTATTGTACCAGAACGCTAAATTTCAACATGAATCAATGCTTCTATGAACACGCTGCGTTTTATATCAAATGTTCACGTATTCTGTGATGAGGTTGATGAACAACAACTTACTACAATACTGGGCAACTGCATGTACAGTATTTGTATTCAGTTTTCACTTATTTTATTAAGTAACATGTGACCGCTATGGATATGTTGTCAACATCTAAATCAGTATACTGGGGTTCTGTACCAGAAAAGATCTGTGGAATCTACATTAGGAATGAGAAAATGACCTTCACCGTGTCCATCCCTGGCTATTTTAAACACTTTTTGAAGATGCCTCCTGAGTCTACCGGGTATGCTCTGTCAGATACACAGTTGCAGATTATACTTAATAGGTACCAGAAGGGATATTAGAACTAGAATCATATTTCTACTTCCATTCCAGAAAAAAAAGTGTTAAATATAGGGAATTTATTCATTCTAACCAATGCACGAGGAATCTATGGAAAAACTATTCTGTCGTACAAATTTAACATTTTACAGCACTACCAATATTATTTAAGCAACACAGACCCGATAAACCAAAATCTGATATTTCTCTACATACCTCTCGGGTTGCCACCAAAAGCATGGAGTCCATGACCATGAGAACTGGACTGGTGTCGAAATCAGGAGGAGCACCTTGTGGTGGAAGGAGTAGCAAACCGCTGGGGTCTTGACCACTAGTGAAAGCAGAAAACATGGTACTAAGGCATTCAGGCATCACCATCTTTCTCTGTACTGATATTTTACATTTTGTGATTGAGGTCCCAGTTTACTTGTCCAGTGAGGAAACTAAAATAGAGACAGCAAACCCAAGGTCCCCACTAACCTAAAGTAGTTACATAGAGACTCAAATGTCAGCTTTGTGGACTCCGGCTGATCATCTGCTGTGATATTTTTCTGAAAGGGGAAAAAGAGAGGGACAGGATTTTAATTAAAACCTTCAGTGCAAACTAAACTACTTTCAAAAACCATCATTTAAAAAGAAAACAGGAGCTTTCGATTCATAAAACCTTCCCTGACTATATTTTAAAACAATAATTCAAATCTACAGACATGTTTATGATGTTGCACATTGTTTGCATCTTTAGGTTTAAATAATTAAGGTTACGTTCTTAAGAAAAAGACTTCCTGCTACCTTAAACCATCCAACACTCAAAGGTTTTACCTACACAGAAACCACTACATGACAATAAGAACCAGACATTCTTCAGTCCACTACTTTGCTTCTATAAGTTGGCAAGACGTGGCTAGTATATGGATATTGCTTCTAAAAAAAATCGGTAATGCTGAAAGACTTCCACTAGTCACGGTTCCAAGTTACAATTAAAGAACTGTATGAGGCTCTGTATTTCTGAAGTTCACTTACCATCATAACAAAGAGCTTGTCTCTCCTGCTCTGCTTGTCAGGAAAGAACACAGCTGCTCCATTCAGAATAGTCTTGACAGCTTCTTTTCTCAGAGCTTTGTCTGTAGCACTCTCCCCTTCTGGGCTATCCACCACTGCTCAGGAGATTAAAACACCTTCTTTAAGCATTTACTACAGCACCCAGCATTTTCAAGTTTTGATACCAGCAGTGTTTGGTCATCACATGGATTTATGGGTATAAACCCAGGTGAGAGAAAGCTCAGCACTGTCATATAAGCTTCTTTTCAGTATCTACCTTTTCTGTTTCGGCAAACGAAAGGTACATCAGCTGAGGACTAGATCAACTACCATATTAAAAGCATTTCAATACACTTCCACAAAACCCACTGCTGGAGTGCACTGGGTCACTGGACAAGCCAGTGTGATGTCATCTTGGGTGCAGCATTCAGGTGTGGGACCTCACCTTCGCAGAGGTGTGTGTAGAGCTCCTTCACTGCCCCTGGCTGCTCCGGCTCTGTGCTGCAAGAGGCTCCATCTGGTGCTCCAGGTGCGACTCTGGCAGACAGCACAGGGAAACAGCTCTGCAGGAGCTCCAGGAGCAAGATCCGGGTCTTCATAGCCTCTACCTCCTCACTAAAATAAAAAGAGAAATCGCAGTCAATCGAATAAACCGAGTGCCAGCAATTTTTTATCCTCCCGCATGCATGAAGATTAAGAAGAATGAAATGGGGAACACTTATAGAAATTTATTTATGGAGGTGCATTTTAAAACGAGCACCCCTGACTCTCTCGGAGTCCTTACCCAAGCAGTTTATCTTAAATCTCTCCTTTCTCAACATACTCACATACTTACTTTTTTAGGAGTTTGTTATAAAAGTTCCAGAACAGCTCTAGGTTCAGACCACTGAAGTCCAGGAGACATTTCTGTTTCAGCATGGATGTTTCTTGAGTTACCTGAAGTCAAGAAAATTACAAAGCAGAAACCTTTTAAAACCGAGACCTCAAAAATGTTCCAGCAAAATGTTTGAATGTTATCCTTTGTAAACTAAAGAATTCTCTGCATGAGAGAGGAAATGCAGTTTTAAAACTTATTACTTGCACATTATAAATTAATACATGATGGTGGGCTCCCAATGGACAGAATCAAGCTAAATGTTTGTATTTTGCAATTGGAACATGGTCCTGAATTATGGTTTGTTTCATGTCTTAACACAAAACGTGGAACACCATTGGCAAAATATTCTACTTTGCACTCGATAACTTCAGAAAAGAATAACAATGGCAACTACAAATCAGCTTAGATATACAAAAGTAAAACATCAATTTTGATTAAACTACTTGGAAAGAGATTTTAAAACATCACAGTCTGATAAAGCTAACTTTAAGGAATTAGTTCAGATTAGACATGTCAGAGCTGGTTTCTGATGAAAAGACAAATAATTAAAACAAAGCAATATGCTTTTCATTGCCTGCCTTCTGCTAGAGTCCATCAGGAAGTAAGCCACCAGGAGGAGGAAATGATACTACCATATTACTTAGAAAGGGGATAAGTACCATGTCACGTGTAAGCTGCTGAATGAAGTAGAGTGTTTTCTGTATAAGTGAAACTCCGCAAATCACACTAGACTCTGCATTCTCTCCTTGCAAGTACAGGTTCTCCGTGTCTATGTGCTCAGTTCCAGGCCGCATGTATCCGCTAAAACTTAGCTGCTGGATTCCCAGACGCTCGGCTGTCTCTTGTCTTGTGCATAGGAATTTCACCATCAAGTACTAGAAAACAAACAAAAAAAAAAGACAAGACCCCTAAGCCCACTATTCTTTGCAAAACACATGGTACATAAACCTTTATAATGCTATATTAAAATTGCAGGTATAAACTTGTCCCTGAAATGGAAGTAACTAAAATCAGCAGAGGGCACATTCATTGTTTACTATGCTATTTTTTAAACATGATAAAGCAAGAGACAACGCTAATCACTTCTTCTAAATTTGTGAGCACTCTTATCTGACTTCACAAAGTTTGACAGATCTTGCTTCACTCGTCCTGTAAAGGGTATCAGGCTCCCATGCGCCCAGCGCACTAACCTTTGTAATGCAGCACTGCTGCAGCTTGACCTCCACATCATTCCAGTCATCCTCGAGTTCAAACCAGCCGACAGGGTCATCCTCCCCCAGCTCTGAACGCTGGCTCGTGCTACACAAACAGCAAGTGGTTATTTCACTTCTGTTAGACCAAGCAAACCATTTTACTTCCTTTAAAATTACATCCATCCGTTTTCCAACCACTTCTTCCAATGCAGGGTTGTGGGAGAGCCAAAGCAATGAGTGTAAGGCAGGATACATCCTGGACAGGATGCCAGTCCATCAAAGGGCTCACACAGCCACAGACCTGCACACACTCGCACCAGGGCCAATTTTCCATGAAGCCAATTAACCTACCAGTATGTCTTTGGATTGTGGGAGGACACTGGAGCGCTCAGAAATAACCCAAACATGGGGAAACATACAAACTCCACACATACAGAATCCCAAGTCTGAAACTGAACACAGAGCCCCAGTGCTGGGAGGTGGCAATGTTAACCACTATGCTGCTCTAAAGCTAAAGCGTATTAAGGAGGGGGAGAAAGCTGGGAACAAAATATTCCAAAAGGGAGCACAATAAAATAATTTTACCAATTCTTTTTAGTTTTTGTTTTGGCTCTCCACCTAAACACTGAAGTTCACAGGTCAGAAGCTCTTCACACACTTTTGTTTTTCAAGACTTCTGCATTTCTCACTTCATGACAAACATAAAAGATCTAATTAATATTCTTCACTGTCGTTGCCGTGATTTCAACCAATGCAAAAGGGATTGGTTAAGGGATTGTGTTAAGCCACCGGAGTGGGACACAAAGACACTCCACAAACAAGGAAAACAAAATATGTACAAGGTTATTAGAGGATTGGTGTCATCTATGTGAAGCTAGTTTTCCCCATAGGGTTCAGGGAGTAGAGGATGATAACTATGGAAAATAATCTATGCTGTGGGATTTCATTTTCAAAATGAAACAAACATATTGTTAAGAAAAAAGGTACATCTGTTCAGCACAAAAGATATAAAACTATCCATTTCAAAAGGCTTTTCTTACCCATTTTTTACAAATTCACGGTAATCATTGAAGTCCCATGCATCATACTTCTTAAACCTTTTGAAGTGCTTTTCTGCGTCAAATGTTGTTTCAACCTCGTTGTAGGCAAAAATCAGACCACATTTGGCACCAATTGCTCCTTTCCGCACCTACAAATTAGGAAGGACACAACTGCTTACAGCCATAGACATCACCGTACAAAAGATGCAAAATTCCACAAAATTAACATTTTAGTTGTTGTGACAGTACCTCTTTACAGTATTTCATACGACAGAGCATAAAGGAGACTACACAAAGGTTTAACAGGTACAGTTAAAAATTAAAATAATAAACTGAGATAAAGAAACTGAATTCAACTCCACCCTAGCTAAGACAAAGAACTGACGGTTTGGTTCACATCATGCCACTGCATGGTTACAGTAAAATTGTGCACTCACTTTAATCTTCATCTGAGTGACCTGGAAGGTTGTTTGGTCCTCTGTTGATAAGATGATGCTAGCTCTTTTCTTTCCATTTTCTGTGAGGAAACCTACAAACAAAGACAAAAGTGACAAAATACTGCATTATGTGTAATGCAAAGATACAGTTATTCTGTTTATTAATCTGACACAAACTGAGTATATCAAGTGAAACAGAAGACCAATTATTAGTAATATAGTGATGGGTTAATGAAATATTTCCAATGATTTCTGAACCGCCATGAATTATAAGAACTCATGCCTGAAATGGCATGTTCCCTCGTAACACCAATACCGAATGACTTGACTGGGACATCCCCTGTGACAAAGGCCCTACCATCCCCTGCAGTAGAAGGATCCATCAGCATGTTCTCAGGCCCTGATTTTTCCTCCTTCCCCTTCACGTCACAGGCTTGTAGCCTCAGCTGGAGAGGCTTCCCTGAGAGAAAGCAGGAATACGCAAAATTGTAAGAGACAGCCATTTTGCACCACACTTTCAATATCATCAAGCTAATTCCAACTTCCTACTAGATTCACAGATAATCATCATGTGCTCATGACGTTAACAATAATGCCTAGATTTAGAGAAGAGTACGTTAGCTCACATGCCATTCTCAGCAAACTCATAGTCTCTACCTTGACCAAACTCTACAATGAAAGTCTTAATCTACAAAAGCAAGATTGCAAGATTTTTCTTACAGGTTTAATTTCAATATCCTTTAAAATTAAACAATGCTCCTTTACTGAAAACATGGAGTAAGTTCTGTCAGCTGTTTTCTGAAGCGCTTAGAATATGTTATTTGGAAAAAGAGATTAGCACTCATATGAATAATGAAAGTGTATGCTTTTGAGAAAAAAAGGAGATTTTCCTTTAAAAATTGTCATTGTTCAGACCTAGATCAAGTCAATTAAGGAATGAAAAGATTTGTTACAATGTATTATTACCACTTTTAATCCTGATCTAGTGACAACTTAAAATATCACATCTTCCCCAAGCTGTAGCCGGAGTGAAAACAGTATAAATCAGGGCAAAATAGGCTAAAAAAAAACTAAACAGCTGCTGTGCAGCTCTGGCTAGAACCTGCCTATAGAAAGAAATTATATTTTAGAAGAATTCAAGTGTGAGAATGGCCATTACATCTATGTATTGTTACATAGCACCTCACTTAAGACAGGTCAAATGAAACAAAGTTACCATTCTTATACAGCAGTTGGAGTCTGACTGCAGCCATGGAGGCGATGAGTGAGGAGGCCCTGTACTCTGTGTCCAGATGGTCACTGATGATGGACAGGGACATCATCACCTTGGCAAGACTCCCCCTGGCCAGGGCAAAAGCCAGCAGTGTCATCTCCGTTTCAGGGGTCACACAGCAGCTGGCAAGGAGAAACCCAAAATCTGATTGAATGTGGATACTCAAGTTATGTACAGGTAAAGTGAACAAAGGACAAATCTGTAACTGTTAAATCCATCTCAACTCTTTGCTTTTATAGTAGGGGCACCTTTATCCATCCAGAAATTCATATTTATAGGGTAAACAATAGAAAGGGTGGCACCCTAGACTGAGACAAAACTGCTGTAAGTTTGCAAAAAAGTATACGAGTTATGCAGGATATTCTATCTTGTGCTGACAAAATTACTGTATTCAATTTACTGGTCTTCACAGTTCTTCTCAACCTGAGGCACTCTTGCAAGCAGAAATCTTCCTCTAGCACTTACATCCAACCCATTCTCACAGGAATTTACTCACTCCGCTATTCTGAGAAGAAATCCATCCACTTCCTCCAAAATGTTTGGCGAAAAGAATTTGGGGAACTCAGTGGATCCAGGAGTTAAGGACAATGGTGGCATGTGCTGCAAAGCTTTCCTGAATGAAAGGAATACATGCTTCAGCACCCAAGACAGCTTCGCAACAATTAATTCAAAAACGCTTATGACACAGTGCCTTTGTGTGGCTGCAGTATCATGTTAATCTTTTCTCTGCAAACACTTTGTTCATTTTTGGGTTCATTTCTATTGATCTGGTTAAACAAATCATGTTAGTTTAAAAAATCATTTTCTAAAGATCAGATTTTAGGGCAGACCACTATTATCAGTTAGAACAGGAGAAGCTTACTGTGTGCTCTGCAGGACTGTCTGCGCCAGCACAGGGTTGGTCTCCATGGAAGCCGTCACTAAAGAAGTCAGAAGAGACAGATACCAGATAGCAGAAGCATCAGACACAGACACCTCCTTGTTCTTGGTGATCTGATAGCCCATGGTCTTCAGGCCATGTATCCGTGTGTCACAGCCATCACTCAGGCAGCGCTTGATGTTGATCTGAACATCTGGAGGGATTTTTGGGATAGAAAGCAAAACTGCAGTCGAAGTAATACAACAACATCTGATTGCACATAATTTTCAGCAATTTATGTTTCTTAAGTAAATATAACCCAAGGACCATACAGGCCTAACATTACTCCATATTTGTGCATCTAATCATTTTGCAAAGAAGGACAACGCTTTAAAAACTGTGTTTTTTGCTTACAAAGAAATACAACACAGAACTGGTGCAACAACAAAAAAGCAATTTCCAAATACGTATTACAATATAAATAGTGGAAAAGAAAGAACAAGCCTGACATTTTTAAGGAGGACAGAGAAGGTGATAAATAGGTTTATGTTATTTGAAAAGTTAATGTACTGTTCATTGTATATTAAAATAAAGGGAATCCAAAGGCTAAACTGAGATTAAGAACAGGAAGCAACAAAATATGTTTGTACTCACAAGGGTAGGTGATATTGGCATTTTCCAAAAGTGCAACATATCCTGTGACGTTACTAGGAATCCGAATATCCCGGATTTCCTGCATGGACCGCCGGTTCTTCCCTACAGCCACAGACACCAACTGGGGCATGTAGCTGTGGTCATTGGAAGCCACTGCAATCGCCAGGCGTCTTAATACGACATCAGGTTTCATTTTCAACCTGCAAATAACAAGGCCAGGGAAACCAAACCACTAGGAAAATCACGTTCATCTGTAAAAGAATTACTGGCACAAAATTTACAGTGGATACTGGCTGATTACAGTGTTATGTCATGCTACATGTGATTTATATTGGCTCCTAACTTCTTAACTCCCAAACACCACCAAAACGCAGGAGTTAAATTCTACTTGAAATCTGCAAAACTGTTAAAAATTAACAGAATGATTAAATAATAAAATTATTATTATTAAAAGAATATTCTATTCTTTATAATAGAATATAAAACAGATTAATGGTAATATGCTGACTCAGAAGGGATTACAGGTTTCCTTACATTTTTAGTATTCACAACCTTATAAAATGTAAATCATCCCACATCTGTATGGATGTACGTACTCAATGAGTACATATGACATTCAAAAACTAGTGAAAGTAGTTTTACCTTATCCAGTGTGATCGGGCACTTCCATCAGATTGCCAAAAGGACATGGTCTCCCCATTAGTCATCTTGTAAATGTCAGCAGCATTCGAAGAGGCTTCTATGAAGCTGTAGCACTGGGTGACAATTTTCACTTTGTCGACCTCTGGATCCTGGCTGAGCTCAGCTCTGTACTGGATATCTAAATCTAGAGAACAAGTCTATTACTAAAAAAACATGCTACCATTTAGCAGAAAATACTGCTCTAAAACTTAAATGAGAAACAAATACCACGCCTGTCTGTGATATTCTATTTTGTCCTTGACCTCTTAAACTTTTTCACAATAATGTAGTAAATGAATAACAACTGGAAGTAGACCTATGACAAAAAAGAGACAGTGCTTGCAAGCACAATGAGTTGACAAGTTTAGTCATCTAAGCTTATGCTTAAGAAAGGCAACCAAATTAAGAGAACTATACATTTATGGGATTATTGAATCTAATCAAAATCAAAATATGAAGACAGAAGAATAGTACTTTGACCCTCATGGAAATAAGGAACACAATCTTGGATTACTCAGTAGCTCAGAAAAAAATGTATATTATTCTCTACTGCTGGCTGAACTTAAACTGTTCATAACTAGCACAAAAACCTAATACTCATTCCACCAAGAAGTGAAATATGTTAATAATTTAAAGATGACCACTTTTACACAAACTACCAAGACAATTTCCGCATTGGCTCTACCTGAAAACCTATAATAAATGCAGGAGCAATCTGAACGCCTTTTCACCTTAAACCCATACAGTATGGGAATATCCGAGAGTGTGTTTGCCTTTACCACCTTAAGGAAAGGTGTCTGCTCGAGAAGACTGTTTTAAGCTGGTTGTTATCAGAGTTATTGCACAACAGATGGGTAGTGTGTGCCCCAGAGTTCTTCACCTTTCTCTTTCTGAAGGAGAAAATCTAAGAAGTCCTGGATGACAGAGGACCTCATCGCACAAATGCTGTTGTAGCCCTCCAGCATGGGGAAAGGAATGGCACTGCTGGGGATCCTGTTCCGATGCAGAAACTTCAAGATCTTCGAGGCATGGAGCCCAAGGCGATCCTTCGACTTGGAAAAAATGTCAACAAAGCCTGAAAAACAAAGTGCCCATGAAAACTCAGTCAATCAGGTATGGCTTAGAAATCTCTTGACACACTGCAGCCGTTTGCCCAGACGCCCGGAAAAGCTCCTTCACGTTTGCACAGCACTGTGTCGCCACCCCATGCCACACCTGGAGTGAGAGAGCAGGCCTGCAGCTGCCGGATGACGTGACTGAGCTCCCCCTGGAGGTTTGCCCCGTTGCAGTTCTTCAGAGCCATCAGCATGTTCTCAACATCAACAACGCCATCCCCCTCGGCATCAAACTGCCCAAACGCCTGTGGGAATGGAGCAGAAAGGTCTATAAACAATCAGCGAGACAGGCTTAGCAACAAAGAATAGCAGGCAGGACCCAGCTGATCGCGGCAGTCAGCACATCTGTACAGGCCGGGAGTGTATTGATCCTAAAACTTCATCATAACGCCACCCTCTACTTTTCATATCAAGTAAACGTCTAGACCCACTTTCTTTTCTTACATCAATTAGACCAAAGCCGTCCCGTAGTAGAATATAGAAGAAATGTTCCCTGGCGGAACACACACCAGTATTAATGTGTTCAACTCAGTAAGAAACACAATCTTTATCAGCTGTCTCCACACAGAAATGGCTACTGTACATGACTAGATTTATAATTATTATTCATTTGACTTACAGAAGTACCAGTTTATAGAGCTGGACTGCCTGAAGAAATCTGGGTAAAGAACTTTACTGTAAGATACAGCAGCAGTGTCCCCACAGCCACTCTCCAAACCCTTCTCTAAAATAATCACGTTTTCCAAACACACCGTGACAAAGTTCAATCACCCATAAAAACTCAGGTTGCCTCCCAATGGTGTAATACTGATTCCGATGTCTGCTGAAGTGACACAGATAATGTGGATCTAAAAGGAAAGCCTCCGTCAAGTAAAACAAGCTCTCACAAAAACGCATGGAATGAAAACAAATGTGCAAAGGGTGCTTTTTTCTTTTAAAGGCAGCTGGGAGGAACCACACATTCCTCCAGTCCTCTCTCTAGACTGAATGACAGCTCCATAGGAAAGTTCCATGCAAATCCGAGACCAAGATAAAGTTTGCTCATCCCCGGCTCAAACTGGGATGTTTGGAAACACGCACCTCCTCACACTCGTCCCTCGGCGCGTCGCGGCTCTCCAGCATCTCGCAGAACTGCTCCAGGGTCACCGACTCCTCCGCCCGGCTCAGCCGCTCCTCCAGCCAGCGCACCAGGGCGCTCTCATTGCGGGCCAGCACCGACTCCGAAATGGCGACCCACGAGTCGCTCATGCGGGCGGCAGCCTCCCTGAGCTTCACCTGCTCCAGGAGGGCGTCGGGCGGTGGGAGCCCCCCGCAGGGTACGAGCCCCGGGGAGACGCTCGCCCCTCTTCCGCCTGCTGCCGAGCTGCCCCCGCCAGCGCCGGCGCCAGCCGGAGCCCCGGAGGCCGGGCTGTTCGTAACCAAGCCAGGAGTCACGGTTTCCAACTCCTCCTCGTCGCCGCTAGCTCCTCCGCAGCCGCTTTCGGCGTTCCCCATGTCTGCCAGGGGCCTCGGGCTTTCCTGCGTGGTCTAGCGGCCCGGCCAGCGAAGGTGAACGGGTGGGTTTGTCCAAACTGCCTGTTTCACAGAGACGCTCCCAGCCCGTCTCCCCACAGCGCCTGTCACTACCGCATTAGGCGTACTGTACGTCGTGACGTCACGTCATTAATTCGCAAGTCAGCGTCTGACCTGCCTGACTGGTATTTATACTTACCAGTTTACTACACAAATTCTCAGTTGTACATATTGTGTCACCCGCGCAAGAGTGTTCCTGCAATGAAATGAGTGTTAATGGCAAATGGGCAACTCTATTGTTAAATGATCTTAAATTTGACAGTTCTATTACATGTATAAATCACTTTTTTTTCCCCTATTTTTATTGTAAGGTGCTCTGTAGACATACAATATTAGAGTGGCAAATTATTTTCTGCCGTCTGGAAAATAACTTACGCAACTTAATGCCTCTTTCACATTTGGGCCGCAATATAAATGAAGTTTAAACATTTAAATTATGCGTAATAGGCTTCAGAAAAAAATATTTTAACTTAGCTTAAGTACATTAACAGGTTTATTTTGATACCTGGAGTATTCACTGGTTAGATTGCTACATCAAAGGTTTCTTTTAGTTTTTATTTACATTTATTTCAAAGACGGGAACTACATTTAAAGTGATTAACAACACAATTTAATCATTTCTTTAATTATAAAAAAATTCCTGTACAATAATAACTAAAACTTTTCAGCCTATAATATAAAAATCCCAGAGTGAGACGTCATCAGTGTATATTTAGAAAAATAGCCAGGAAATGGAAATCCCGGTGTCCTATCTAAAAATGCTCCTATGAGCAACCCATAATCTCCTTGTAGGGTTCCCATGCTGCTAGGATAAATTGAACCAGAAATTAACCCACTGACAAAGTATAAATAATTGATCAAAAAGTCTCTTGGCTTTTTCATTCTTTTTCATAATGAATTCACTAATGACATAGACGCAATATATACGTTTTATTAAGTCCAACTAACAATTTTATTAAATGCAACTAACAATGTTTTATTGCTTTCTGTTAAATTGTCTAAATTATACTGTTACATTTAAAATTAAGTTTGCAACGTTTCGGTTTATGTCAGTTAGAATTTTTCTTTCTCCAGGCAACAGGAAACCTTTTACAAATTTAGTGGGGGGGGGGGGGGGTTGTGCTTTACATCTCTTGGTCGATGATAAACTCGTTAAATGCTGAAATTCCTGCAAAATACGCTTTACTCCAGAAGGCTCCTGAAAGTATACGAATTAAGGATAAATGTTGTTTTTTTTAAAAAAAAAAAAGCACAGGGGCTACCAATTTAGACAGCTAGTGTTTTATTATTTGGTGTCTCCAAACGGTGAAGAGGACTGTTCACCGGGGAAATAAATTAAGGGGACACCGAAATGGTCACAAAACCGGAAAAAAAGATTTCATAGCAAGTGTTAAGGACGCAGCAGAATAATAATATCTGGTGGCTATTAATAAGAATCTTTCAGTTCCTGCATTTTTCAGAACCGCTTTCTCTGTTGAACGTTGAGGTGCTCGTCAATCACAAAATACAACATGGAGACGCCGATTAACTTGGGCAGTGTAATATAAGAGCGTGTATTATTTAAATCTTTTGGCGAGCAAAATATTTTAATATACAGTACCTCGGGCCATCATGCTGAAGTATTTTGTGGCGGTGATATTCGTGGCTATAGCGATCCTGATGACGCCGCAGACCAGGAAGCTGCTGGAAACTAATATTCTGGACAGGGCGAAGTCCTTCATGCCCGCAGCCTGGACAGCACAAGCATCGGTTCGGCTTTTAAATGAAGATGAACTCTCTCTGTACAACGGAGAGCCGGGCAGTCGAGGCTTGTACCTGTCAATTTTGGGACAGGTATTTGATGTCGGGAAGGGAAGGAAGCACTACGGACCAGGCGGTGCTTACCACTTCTTTGCAGGTGAACCCTTCATCTTAATAAATATTTACAAATGCGCATAAATGTGTCTGCCGTGACACCCACGCAAATCATTCGTGAGACCCTGCTAGAAATTTCTACGGTATGTACTGTGGTTATGTACAGTGTCATATACTTTATCCACTTCGTGTTTGTGGTACAGCAGTTTATTGTTCCTGAATTTCACCCTTCAAGACTCGGATGTAGGGACAGGAATAGCAGAACTCCAAATGACTAAAATATTGTTCGCATCGTGTGCAAAAATTGAGACGTACGAGTCCGCTGTATAAAAGAGGTCTTGTAAAAATGGACTCCAGAGTTGGAGAAATGCTTTTAGCTGAGCAGAGTGCGATTTCGCTACACGGCTTTGGGATTTTCTCAGATACATAGGTTATCTGAGAACCTATGTATTGTTATAGATACGTTACATAGTTAGAGTACCGTTCAGTTACAGTAATGTAGACATATTGTCTGATTTAAGGCAGAGATGCTTCCCGAGCTTTCGTGACCGGGGACTTCACCGAGGCCGGACTGGTGGATGACATCACGGGACTCTCCCCCACTGAAATGGTGGTTCTGTTCGACTGGCTCTCCTTATACAAAAAGGATTATGTGCCAGTGGGTAAGGAAATCGCAAGCGCAGTTCTTGGGAAATACCAATGCTTGTTACTTAGGACAAGAGTATAGGAGCCTGCACACGTCCAGATAGAGCTGAGGCACATGTATAATGTTCTGACATTATCAGTAATTTTAGACAGAGATGATCAGCGACCTTCCTTCTCATTAACAATGGATAAGATTTTTCTGTTTTCCTGCCAGGCTTATAAACGCAAATCAAAATCTTGATTTCACGTTGTCAGCTTGTTGCATTTCCATGATTGTTGCTGTACATATTCTACAAGGACAAGAAAGTTTAATATGTTGTATATTTTAAGTGTCCCTGAATAAGACTGTTTGCAGAGCATGACAACATTGTAATTATAACAATAAGAACGTATGACATGAGTGAAACCTTTAACATTTGTCTTAGAAATGTACCGAAGTAGAATATTCTTGTTCAATAATTTAATGCAAGTCAGTATTTCTTAAATGAATGAAGACCTAATAAAACCTAATGTCTTGTCTCATTGAAAAAGAAACTAATGTCTTGTCTCATTGGAAAAAAAAAATGTCTTCCACATTAACATGCCAGCATGTTGCTGTGTGAAGGCAGGCTGGTTGGGCGGTTCTACAGCGAGGTGGGAGAGCCCACAGCAGCACTGCAGCAGGCCCAGGTCACGCTGGCGCAGGGGCTGAAGCTCAAGGCCCAGGCTGAGGAAGAGAGCCAGCGGTTTCCCTCCTGCAACTCGGACTGGAGAGCTGACAGGGGAGGCAGAGTGTGGTGCTCCACACAGAGGTACGCTGCCAGCTGGAGAATCCCGCCCTACAGCTGCACATACACGTCTGGGGCAGTACAGGGGGACACTCTGTACAAATAGCTTGGGTGTATTTACGTTTTTTACACCATTTATCAGTAGTGTGGAATAGCTGCTGGGCACTGGTGTATGGCACAGACCTTATGTGATTGGCCCTTTAAAACGAAATCATCCAGCCTTCCATTTTCTAACTGCGTCTTCAAATTCAGGGTTGCAGGGGAGCCAGAATCTATCCCGGCAGGGTACGCCCTGGACGGGATGCCAGTCCATCGCAGGGCAGGCACATAGAAGCAAACACACTCACACTGGGGCTGTGCCATGTGACCGACTTTAACGAAAAATAATCCATTTAAAACCTCACTCCTTGGCGTTCTGGCTGCAGGCCATAGTGACACTACAACACTAGAGGGAGCACAAGCCTTAAGTATTATTGACATTTCTCAAAACGAGAAAAGTTAGTAGTCTTGTCATCATGCATCTCTCAGTACATGGGTGTGTACTGCTAAGAATTAACAACACTTCAGAACATGTAGTTCCAGTTTTCCTTATACTTTTGTATTTAAAATGCTACTCTCACAGCCTGTTAAAAATGGACTTGTATTTAAGTGAGGTCACAAAGTAGTTTCGTCGGAGGGTGACCGCTGTTCTTGTCTGCCGCAGTGGAGGCGTGCTCAGAGGCTGGGCAGGCGTCCCCAGGAAGCTCTTCAAGCCGGGCTCCAGCAGCTCCCGCTGCGTGTGTGTGCAGGTCAGGGACCTGGCCAGCCCCCGCCTGCAGGAGTACGAGGGCTGCCCGCCCGTCTCTGAGTCCTGCGCCGTCAACAGCTAGCCCTCTGCCCGTCGCTCAAGAGGGAGATCAAGAGAGGACTGTCAGGCAGTATGAGCCCCCGCCGTTTTCCTTCCTTCTGTCCTGTTGTCAGGCAGCAGTTCAGACGCTGAGGTGCTGATGCGATCTGACCCAAATCCAGACGTCAGACCACTCCTGGCCCTCATTACACAAGGCAGGAGCTGAAATGAGTGCTCTGAGATTATAAGGGAATAACTCCATTAGCATCTGTGTTGTTCATAAGAGCAAGAAGCTGCTGCGTTCTTTATCTTTATACTGGGCAAGGGCATATCTGTGGATGTATAGTTTTTAGGAAAAAAATCACGTGCTTCACTACTAAACTTATATAAATACCCAGGAAAGTGTGAATAAAAGTATTTTAAAAAATAAATTCAATTAAATGTTTAACTGGGCCTGGAGGGTGGAAGGATGATCGAGGTTTCTGTAGAAACACTCAAATGTTGAAGCTGTGTTCATAATACCTAAATACTGAATTAATTTACTTTAATACTTTATACGTCAACACAGTTGATTGGAATTTGCCCCAATGCAGCCCAAATAAAAACACCAACAGAAATAATTTTACACTTACATAGTACACATTGAACATTCAATCTAAGATTCAAACTTCAAAAAATCAAAAGACTCCTGCTTGCATCACCCAAGAGCTATGTCTTGAGGTGCCTAATGGCCTCTAGACAGGTGATATTTCAGATGCATTTCACTACTGCATTTGACATTTTGAAACCTCCTAACTGAAGGAGGAACTTTAAAAAAAGAGCTGATGGGGTGGAAGAATTCAGACAAACATGTAAAAGAGAACAAGAATGAGCAACATATTGTACTTAACGGTCCTAGTAAAGTGACTTTTCATAAAGATCAGTTGCATATGGTTATTAAGTCAATAATTTGTCATTTTTAAACACTTTTTTTAATGACAACTGCACTGTTAAAAACTGTTCCAAACTATTAAGGTTTAAACCCCCTAAAATACTGTTATTTTATTCTACTGGAATGATTAATTATGGCCACAATTTTAGCTGAAGATAGAATGATGTTCATAGTCTGCCAGGAGGCTTTTGAAGGTTGTATCCTGAAGAAAACAGCCAAGCAATTAGAAGGAAGTCCTGCCTGCAACATATGCCCTGCACAGTTTCCACCCCAATCACTGCAGCACCTACAGAAGGGCACAGTGGGACACAAAACCACTCTGCGGGACTCGTCTTGCTTTGGTCAAGGTGACATCTTTTTATAACCAGAGAAATGGCTGAAGTCTGTCAGAAGTTTCGCTAGGATCCCATACAGGAGCAACGCCACAGCAGGTGGAGTCCAGGACGAAATGTTCTTGGAAAAATCTTACAATCATCTACGCCTTTGTGCTGATGGAAGCGGCTAATTTCCTAGGTACCTGTATATAGCCGTAGGGGCGTACTTTTTCTTTCGGGTAGGCAGGTGCGGTATAGCCATTCACCAGACCGTTTCGGTAGCGCAACAACTCTTCCCCGCAGACAGGTGAAGAGTAAAAGAAGGAGGCAGAATACTCTTCCCTCAGAGAGTAGTTTTATAGTCGGCCTTGTTATACACAGCACAATACACGCTACACACACAAATCGATTATCTTAACTCCTCAAGTCGTTTAAATGTTTCTCCCCTTAGCCGCCCGCCTCACTCTCTTCTCGCTCCTGTGTCGTCACAACGACCTTTCACACTCTCACATCTGAAACTTATCATTATTTTTAAAACTCAAAACTCTTTTAACATTGACTAAATCGTGTCTTACACTAGTATTGCGGTATTGCACAACCGGGCTATTTACTTTCTGGGAGGTCTTTAGAGGAGCTGTGGTGAATGACACACCCTCTGTACCTCAGGCAAGAGTAGGGTGTGTAACCATTCCCCTCAGCTAGTTTTGGTTTCATTTCTGCTCCGGCTGCTGACAAGAAGTGCGGAAAAAAATCTTACCTCTCGGTATCCGATCTTTTAATACAGGAAGTAAGCACTGTTATCTTTATTATCGTTTAAAACAAAACATTATTTAGTGTTACAATATTTATATAATCTTTAATGAATACTTTGTAGAGCAGCAGAATAGAAAACGGTATTTGCTATTGAATCTTAACTGCAAAAACTAGTAACGCAGAAATGATAATATATGCAGTATTGGCGGTTCAAATTATCACACGAAGGTCTGATTTTTTTTGTAGGATTACGACAGCGCTCATCCATAGGATAATGGAGTCTCAAGAGAATTTATGGAAGGAGCTTCTGAGAAAGTTGGAGACGAAGGATTTGGAAAAGCTGGTGAAAGCAGTCGGGCAGGGCTGCAAGAAGCTCACCAAATCCATGATGATTAACACCGTCATTAAACACAGTTTGAATTCCACCGAGCTCCTGAGGCGCGCAGCGCTCAGCAAGAATACCCTCTACGCGTATGCGCTGGAGAAATGCCTCAGTGTGTCTCCATCCCAAACCAAGGAGGAGATCGCAAAGAAGATCGAAGAAAGTTGGGAGATGAGGGGGAAATGGAGACCCCGGCTGAAATATCACGAAAAAAGTCAATGCTTGGAAATACTTAGGAGCCTCAAGCCTCAGGATTTGGAAAAACTGATGGGAAAACTTGGTTGCGTTTCCTCTGAAGGGAGTGAAAACCCGTTTTTAAGAATCCTGGATTACCTGCCCTCAGTGGAATGGCTCTTGAAGAGAAGGTTTGTCTCCAGAGGTGCACTAATGCAGTATTTGGGAACGGCGGGTAACCTCCCGCAGTCGCAACTTTCAAAAGACAAGCTTGTTTTGTGTGTGCTGGATCAGATAAGTCAGAGCGCCGTGTAATCATTTCATTGCTGATACTATAGGCTCAAAAGGAGCAAGTAGTAGGTTTATTCCATGGTGAAAAGAGAAGAAAGAAAACACAACGCGTGTCACCTGAAGAAGGCTCCACGGCCGAAACGTTGTGTTTTTTCTTTTCTTCAGCATGAATATTGTTCCTTTGCAGCCTACGCATGCTGACGCAGCTACACACCGATACTGGACTTGATTGTGTTACTATTGTGATAGTAATCAACAATACGAAAAGTTAGTTCATGTTTGATTTTTGTAATTGCTAAATCATCCGGCTTCTTAAGTTTTATTTTCCATTAATACTATCAATTGTAATAATACTGCTAACGTTTGCGATTTTTCTTTTTTGCATTTCTGTTCCTTTTTTATTAATGTTTTCTCTAGCCAAACGCCGGTGTTTTACAACAGCTAAACAGGCAGCGTTTATTAAGGTTGGGATGAGTAGTCTACCTAAGCAGATATTTGTTCCATAACAAACAGTGCAATAAGAATGTTATGTTAATTAAGTCCTAAGCGGCAACCATTTTAACTGTGACTATATTCACGCTATAGCACAGGCCTCGAGTGTCTTATTGCTTTTATAAAACTGTTAAACAAATAGGCGATTGCTGTATAGAATGAATTTTAACACGAAAATTAAGCTGTTTACATTCCTCCGCCAGAGAATATAGGCCAGAAACATTAGCTAGCCAATATGATAAGGGAATAAATGACTTGGTTTTTTTTTTTGTTTAGTTCTTGTGCACATTTTTTGAACATTTCCATTGATCGTACAAGCATTGAAAAAACTTCCAATCCCGAGTTCGTCGGGCATTTTCCTTTTCGCTGCGGGAGCGCTCCCACTGCTGCTGGTCTCCGTGCCTGCCAGACTATCAGTCCAGCGCTTTCCGTCATTAAAATTGGGTTTCCGATAAGCCCTTAAAAGAGACTGAAGCCAAAGCAAACGCAGTCACGACCGCAGCGCGAGTTAAGAGACCAGTATCAATAAACCCAAACCGGAAAGGGAAGCACTGGTAACAATACAATTTAAAATTCAAGTTAAAGCGGGAGCAGAGCATGACCAGCACCAACAACCGAGTGTTTTTATTTTACATTTCAAGAACTAAGGAACTGCTAGAAAAAAAAAACTCGACGCCAGATCCAGACTTGCTAGAACAAAGACTTCAAAATTAGCACACCCACGGTGTATCAGGTAGCCGATCACAGGGATGAGACTCATTCAGCATTGTGTTGATTTAAAGTGATCAGGTATGAGGAAATATGCAGCCATAAGCTTCACTTCAATTGTATTTTGTAGCAGTCATATCTTAAAATAAAAGTTGTACTTATTTTTTGTAACCTTCCTTGTGGTCATGTGTTTTATGTTCGCTGTAGGGTGGGAAAATTGAAAAAAATGTGCTATTTCCACAGCAGACCAGCTTCCACGTGTGTCAGGCAGGTTCTGAATTTGGCGAGGCAGCTTTATAAAATTTTAAGGCAACACAACAGGCAAAAGCTTACAGGGTTTCTGCCTTCCAAAGGAGAATACAAAACAGCGGGCCCAAGAATTATTGGCACCTTTGAGATAAAGATGAACAAAAGTTGTATAAAATTAACAGCACATATAATGAGTTATGTTTTATGCCCACAAAATGGGAGAACTTAAAAAAAAGAAGTCAAATATACCCTTAGTACTATTAGGACAATCATCAAGTGCAAAACAGTGGTTAATTCTTCAAGGACGCAAGTGCATCTCGTCCCCCAGTGTGAGGAAGATGGGAGAGTGAGGCAAGAAAAGAACCCAAGGGTCACTCTTGGGGTCACTCAGCCTCCAAATCAACAATCAGATAGTACATCCATGCCATCAATCTATCTGGGAGGCGTTCCAGAAGAAAGCCCTTACAGATAACTAATTGAACCGGCTGGAGTTTGCCAAACGCCACTGGGATTTTGATTGGAGCCGAGGGCTATGGTCAGATGAGAGAAAAATTGAACTATGGGGCCACTAA
Organism: Atractosteus spatula; assembly: GCF_055471065.1. Classification (NCBI taxonomy): domain Eukaryota; kingdom Metazoa; phylum Chordata; class Actinopteri; order Semionotiformes; family Lepisosteidae; genus Atractosteus; species Atractosteus spatula. Next base: position 2,872,797 of record NC_142732.1, on the reverse strand, counting down.
CCACCATCAGCCCGTTTAGCATCAGAAGAGGGATGCATACAAAGAAAAGAGCCTCATGCCCACCATGACATGTGACAGTGGTTTGTTGATGATGCTGTGGGGCTCTTTTGCTGCCACTAGCCCAGGGGCCCTTTTGAGATCGATGGCATCATGAAGTCTCCTTCCTAACTCTCTGGATATTCTGGTCCAAAATCTGGTTGCCTTTGACGGAAAGCTGGGACTTGGTCGCAGGTGGACCGTCCAGCGTGTCAGGGAATATCATACAGCTGGGTGGAATGGAGTAACGGGTTAAGGACCTGCCTCAGGGGTACAAGAGCAGTGTCTGCAGTAGGGACCCGAATCCACAACCTGTCAGTTATGAGACCAAAGACTTACCGACTACATGATGCCAGCCCCTAGACCTTTCATAAGTAAAAAAAAAAGAATCAAAACATTCATAAACATGGAGTATTCATCCTAGCAGTCAATCACACACTCATACAAAATTATGTTTACAAAGAATCTTATTTCAGATCTGAAAACACACTTGTACTACATAAATACAAGATTCCCAAGTTTTGAGAAGCAGATATCTGAAACTGTGGGAGTGCTTTCTGAAGGGAAATGCCTCTTGCTTTATCTACATAAACTAATTTTAAGGCTACACACAGTGGATCGTTGTTAAATCCAGCACGCTTTAGAAGGGGCCACAGGTTTTTTTTAATTTTAATAGCTTGTTGTTGCATTCTTATTACAATTCTGTTAGGTGTTGTGTATGTTTTGTAGGAATTTGAATTTGCAGTATAAAGTTAATAAAAATTATCTATTATCTACTTAAAAACAGTCTAATGCTTGTTTAAAGTACAATATTCAGAAACACGGCTGTACAATACATTACTTCAGCTGATTAAATGCAGTGTAAACTACATTTACTACAGTATCTGTTTAATGAGAAAATGTCACAGGTTTAGCCTGAGACCATATTGGAAGCAGATCACTGAATAATACATGATCTACTGCTGTTGCACAGAATCAGCAGTGAACAGATTCATGCCTGGGAAAAATCAAAACTCCCATCATCCTACAAGTGCAAATTACAAACCCATCAATTAACAGAGGGTTCGTCAATGAGCAGAAGCAAACAAAATGTCTCCGATAAATAATAATAAAATGGCATCAGTTTTGCACAAGTTTTGTTTGATGAGGGAGTGAGTGAGAATTAAATGGACAGGGTTTGTGATGTTGAAATGTTAAGGGACGTCAGACTAGCTAGAAATACAGAGCTAGAATTCCTGAAACTATACCACCCATCACAGAGACATTGTTCTTTCACAAAAAGTCAAATCCAAGGCCAGTCATTTTTTTTTCTTTCATCCTTTATGTAAAGGTATGTCCTTGTTCTTCAAGGACGCTAAAGAAAGCAGAGGGCTACATAATCTGGACTAACAGATACATACAATGTGCATAAAAGGTTAAACAGTAGCAAGATTAAAGTTTGTCACAATGACCAAAAAAGCACAAACTGCATTAAGGTACAAAACAGCTGTAGTGGTCAAAAATATTTTACATTAATCTGTACAATTTAATAATATGCATCAGCTTCCACCCTCCCTCCCTCTTCCTCTTGAACATTTAGCGCAGTCTAATGGTTTTCAGATAAAGTGCACCTTTCTGAGTTAGCTAAATAGAGTAGGTCATTTCTGATGAGATACAATGACATTTTAGGGCAAATGCAGAATGAGCTTTTTCATAAAATATAATTAAAATCAAGAACAGTTTAAGTGGACACCTAGAAGATTCTGAGTTATGTGGAGTTATGTCTAGAAAATACTATAAAACATGCCTGTATGACAGCTGTCTGGGCTAATATACTAGTTTCGTTTTAAAGATCTCTTCATATTACGGTGTAAATGACATTAAAAAACGTAAATGTGGATCCCAATGATGCAAGTGAAAGCCTTTCTCAGTTACAGATTGAATTAAAAAAATTGATCGTTTGCTGCTTGGGAATTGCATAGAATGGACGCCTTCTTATCCTGTACTTTGACAACTGTACTGCTTTTTTAAAAGGGTTTCAATACGAACCGGAAAGAAATCACAGCTCAGTCACCAATCGGCTGTGAAAGACCCTTTATGTACGTCTAAAAATGCTATAAAAGCCAAGATGCCTTAAGAGATGTGCCTTTACTGGCCTCCATAGGAAGGTCCGCTATGATGCGGGTTCAGTCTTGTGAACTTCCTGTCTTTGAATGTTGCACGAATACCAGCAAATCATGAGAGCAGGTACAGATCTTTGGACTAATGTTCTAAGAAAGTGGAAAGCTTGTCAGCCAGGCACTGCAAAATGAAGTCCTGCTAGTGTACCATGTGTAACAAATTAGTGTCTAGTTTTACACTGCAGTTACTGTATCACAGATTCAAACAGTAGAACGTGTACAGCATTAACTCCTGCATGCATGATTTTAAAGTTGTACAAAAATGTGGAGAAACACTTTCTAATGTTCCTTAAGGTGAGCGGTCCATTCTTAAAACTCTTGTACCAGCAGCAGCACACTTGGTAATATGTAAAGCAAATATGCTCATTCTTTATTAACTGGTTTGGGAACTGATTTATTCTGTGGCTCAAGAACCAGCTCCTTCAAGTTGATCTCTTTTCAATATGCAGATCATGCAAGGACAAAGCTGTTTCCCAGACCATGACAGCAGGGAAGAGATATTGTTAGCCATTTTTCAATCCTCAAACTGCCAGTCCAAATCAGGTGCAAATCAACCTCTAGGACCCCATCCCTTACCCTTTGATCCCGACCGGCTTCCAAGAAGTCCTCAGTTCCTTCTACTCTTCTGCCTCTTAACAAGGTTTAATTCAAATCATCAGACTATTAAATGCTATCTGAAAGTCCGCTAAAAAGTGTACAATTTATGAAAGACTGGATTCTGGAATATCACAGAAGTGTGGTTTTGGGTTTATCCGGGCACTGGAAGAATGCCCATCAACAAACACTGACAGCGTGCCAGGAGGGTGGCACAGCTGCTCAGGAATACAGGAAGTGCCTCTGAAGGGGCACTAGGACACGCCGCCCAGCGTCAGCACGTCAAAGCAGATGTCGCACACCCTCACAGGCTTGTTCAGGTCAAACTTGATGATGGGGATCTCCTTCATGGAGCATTTGTGACAGAGCAGGCGGCCACAGTGACGGCTGAGGAGAGGAGAGGGGACACAGAATCAATCCATTCAGAGATCTCATTCACCAAACACTAGCTTCACAGCAGAAGCTGCTCCTTCTTTCTGTACTACCATTCATCATCTAGGAAAGAAGGAGGCTTCTCAAGCTCCATCACCAGGAGCAGTGCTGGGCCCTACGTCTTCAAGAACACTAACGAAAAAAAATGCAGCTATTAAAAGCATCATCTGATGAACGAAGATTGTTTTGATTTTTTTTGTTTGGTTGTTTTGCTTCCATAAAAAAGGACAGGAAAAGGATCAATGTTGACTCCCAGTGTAATCTATGTTTTTAAAGCTAGATCACCAAGATTCTCAGATGGCTTCAGCCTGCGATCTGCGAGCTGCACAGTGCAGTACAATGAATTATAATGGAGACACTACTATCAATATGAGCTTTACCAGTGGTGCTTCCTGGTGGTGACCCCGAACTTCGCAGCACACTCATAGCAATTGGATCCATCACACCACGGAGGTTCTTTAGACAGCATATCTTCCAAGAAGAGAAAAAGAAATAAGGAGTTACTGAAGAGTACTACTGTCTGTAAATGATATTAATCAAATTACACTAATGACCGAGACATTGTCTCCTAGAGAAACAGTTTTTCTGTGTAAATGTATCCTCGATGTCCTAACTTAGAGCACCTGAAGCTCCAACATCTAAAATCTTTCAATGAACATTTACAAAATAACTACAGTTATTGTGTAGTATGATGAAACCAAGAGAAACAGGTCATTTTACTTCAACATTAATAAAAAATAACAAGACACCACATATCACTTAAGTAATGTGAAATAACATTATTTAACTGCAGGTTTGTGGCCTTGCAAAGTAATGCATTATCAAATGTTTCTTTAATCAGATTTGGACAGCAAGTCTCAGCAGGTTTTCCATTCTGGGTCTCATTAGCCTCAGTGCAGAATGCTTTCCTTAATGACCAAGAGCCTGAGAGTGTCACATCAGGGTTAGGCCACCAGAGGGCAGCGTACAGACACTCTAAACACTGTGAGAAAAATGAATTGCCAGAATTTGCACAAGGTTATGAGGGGACTGGCTTCGCCTGTCTGGAAGACAGTTCCCCCACATAAGGGTTCTCAGAGTAGATGGAGGTTTCCTACTCAGGATTGGGTTAGACCCTCACAGTCATTCCTGAGTCAGAAACTCAGTCTTTAAACTCAGTGGTTATTAGAGGAAGGTTCAGGGTTTCAGCTTGTGGTGTCTAAGACTGGTCACATGCCAAGAAAGAACAAGGAGCAGAAAGGCTCCCACTGAAAGGCCATCGAGGAAGGCTATCGGGAGAGCAGCAGCCTCAGCTATGTTTCAGCCTGCCGGTAAACTAAGAGAAGGCCTGGCCAAACGGGATCGACCTATTCAAGACATTCCACTGTTACTCCCTGAAAGGGGTGAGAGGAAGAAAGGTTGGCACATGACAGATCAAACTGGGAAGGTTAATTACATCAATTCTACCCGATTCCCGTTATACAAACAGGGCTTGTGTACACAGATCCTCCCTGCTGTGCTACCACACGAGGGAGATTCATCCCTGTCCCCTAAGTCTCACAAGCAGTCCTGTCTGAAATGGCCTTACCCAGGAGTCTGAAGAGCAGCTGCTTGGTGGCCACCTGGTAGTTAAAGATGTTGATGCCTTGGTTGTTGTTGACCCCCAGTCGTGCCCCTGCTCTCACAATGGCTCGGCAGAGGTTGGCATTTCCTTTCATGTAGGCCAGCAGGAGCACTACAATACACACAGACAGGCTCTTCATACAGCAACAGAAGAAACCTTTTAGACGTCAATGGAGAACAAGCGCTGAGCTACAACGACAACCTGTAGAGTTACCCTTGTATATAGTCTGGCATTTTACTGAAGCACTCTGTGAAGTACTTTGCTGAAGGTACAGCAGTGTCCTAACCCACGATCCTCCGTTTACAAATCTAAAACTCTAGCAATCACTTCCAAGCTACCACCCACGTTTGCACAAGGCCCGTACTGAAATGAGAGTAGGTATAAAATAAGTGGAAAACAGTGCCAAATTAATTTCCTAAAAATAAAACTTCAGCTCTTTAGAGAGATTCTTGCCACCAAAGAAAAATCAATTTTCATTAAATGCATTTTGATAGGGTGCTTTGAGGAATAATAATGGCAAGAGCTACAACTTCAAGGATGAAGAGCATGAACTCTACTGAATTATTTCAATACTTCTAAGATTTTCTCTCAATAAATAATTTAGGAACAGCAAAAGAAATAAGCCAAAACTCTCAGAAGCGCCTGTTGAAGGACCGAGTGATATCGATCAGTGTTTGACTTTTTAAGAGCTGGGACGGAGGCCGACTGTCTCCTTACCAGTGTTGCCTTCGTTATCGGGCTTGTCCAGTGGATACTCAGGCATGCACTCCAGGAAGAGCTCAAAGATGGCCGCGGCATTCTCCTTCCCATACTGCCCCAGGATGTGCATCGGTGACTGACCCCTGCAGCACAACACTTTACAGAGTCGCTGAACACTCCCTATGTCACTGGGGACTGTGTCACATCCTTTAAAAAACAGGCCTGAGAATTTGCACAGATCTATCCAAAGAAAACACTAATGCCTTTCCACTTTTGTTTTCACTTCAGTGGTGGTTCGGCTTTATGAATTCATAAAGAGTACACTGCATATTATTAATATCCCGCGGTCACTGTGGGTATTGACAACAAGAATCAAACAAAAGAAGAGGCAGACAAGAGATAAAAGAGGAAGCTTGCCAGTCAGATAAATCCATTGCTTTTTTTCTTAAAGAGTAGAAAGCGAAGTGTGGCTCTTCAGTTACAGAACTGTAATGAGTTCAGAACAAAAGTGCTCTGATCATCTTTAAGTGGGGTAAATGAATTCTGGCTCGTGCATAATGTGAACAAAGATACATCACAAACACATCATCTCTTGTACCACCAGAAAAGCTCAAGAACATGCTGTGTCCAGAGAGAACAGGGATCAGTGTTAAAAAGCACACCTGAGGTTGAAGGCCTCTGCATCAACGTTGGACTCGGTGAGCAGTGTTCTCACATTGTTCAGACGCCCTTGCATCACTGCCAGGTGAAGAGCTGGAAGAGGGTGGAAGAGGATTCTGGTAAGTCTGCACTAGGGAATTCAACAGACTTATTAAATTTGGGGCCCACATCAAAAACCCAAAGCCAAACAAGTTTAACAGAGACAATTTTGTATACCTGCATGAATAAAAAATAATAATCCAACAGGAAGTTCAAAAGAAGAATCTGTAATTCAGCAGGTTTTTAAACTGTCCTTGTTGTGAAGCATTATTTTTAAAAAATAAGATCACAAAAAGAAATAACGGATCACCAGTACATTTCAGCTCTACGGCCCAGGCGTCGTGAATTCAAGCACGGGTAATCTCAACACTGCCAATGTGCCACCAGGAGCAGGGTTGGGATCAGTGGGCATGGCCAGAGACATCAGTGAGGGATGGGCCACTTCTCCAATTGGCACCAACCCTCCTGTGGAGTTTGTACTACAAGTGGGCCAGAGGAGCCAATAATACAATAAAATACTGTCAGTAGCTCAGACGGATTTCTCACCATTATTGCCGTTCTCATCGACGGCAGCGAAGTCCACTCCGTTCTCCAGCAGCACAGAGCAGATGGTGGGCAGGTCCTGCTGGGCAGCCAGGTGCAGGGCAGTCTGTCGGTGTTTGGTCAGCTCATTGACTTTGGCCCCTGCTAGCAGCTGGTCAGAAAGATGACCACAGATCAGACTCATACTCGTTGTCTTGTGCCATGTTCTTTTTTCACTGACCCATGCAGTTAATGTGCTTTCAAACACAGTGAGACCAATCATTGTATAATAAATATCCCTTCTCTTCCCTCTCTCACTACAGTACCATGCATTGGTGTTCTGTTATGGCATTCCACATAGATGAACTCATAAAAAAAACACCATAAAAACTATCCTTCTGCCTAACAGGGTTTTGCCACAGCTTTTCTAGAGTCACAATTCACCCTTTCAGATGTGGAACAAGTACACATCTGACGTTTGTCTCCTTAAAAAAATAAAAAGGCACGAGAAAAACATAAAACAAACTCCTGAGAGTTTTATACATTCATTCACATACCTGTTTTAAACAGGGGATAGTGATGAACAAGTCGAAGTCAGTAAATAATGGGTTCAAACATCTAATGAAGGAGTCATACAGAAAGAATGAAAGCGAAGTAGTTTTTGAAAACAATGCATGGAACAGAATCCTAGAGATTGCCAGGGGCCCAGTAGGAGTTACCTACCAGGTTGCGGACGATGATTTCAGAGCCGGCCTGCACGGCCAGGTGGAGGGGACTGAGCTTGGCAGCGTCCTGCACGCGCGAGTTGACGTTGGCCTGGACGCTGATGAGGAAGAGCACGCTCTCGATGTCCGAGTTCTGCACTGCCACGTGGAGGAAGTTGCGGCCTTTGTTGTCCACCTAGAGGGCACAAGCAGGCTGCTGGGAATGTATGGACACCAACAAAACTACTGCTGAGCCACAGAATGTTTACATATCCTCTTTATAAAGGGGTGGCCACCTTGCCCCCCGTATAAGAATCAGAGCTTTGTAATGCCACCACAGGAAAGGTGAGGCGAGATTAGCTCTGAGCAGGACCTGACCTGCTCTGCTGCTCCCGGCTCGCGCTTCAGGATGGCCTCGGCGGCTTTGTTGTTCTTGTGCGTCATGGCGCAGGCGAAGGGGGTGGTGCCCTGCCTGTCGCGCACATTCAGCCGGATGTCTGGATGAGAGATGAGCAGCTGGATGATCACGTTGTGCTGGTTGCTGATGGCCACGTGGATCGGAGCCCTCCCTTCAGCATCCTACAGCAAGGCAAAGCACAGACGGGGCCCAGCCGGTCACGCTACAAGACCTCAGGCCTGCTGCTAGTCTACCAGGCCAGGACTTCAGTACTCTTCAGAAGAAAATGAATCATGATTTCATTATTCTTTCCCCAGGTCTGAGTAAAGTTTTTAAACTTAGGAATGCTACTATTGAAGACTTAAGCACTTACAGTATGTACTGAACTCATGTTTTTACCCTTTGTGAGTTACTTAATACTTAATCAAAATGCCAGCATGCGTCACAGAAGAAACCCAGAAGGCACACAGAAGTGCCTACCTATAACAAGCAGGAACTGCTTTACCATTCTGGTGACTTTCTGCTTTACTGCTGCTTGACGCCTGGAGACAGTTTGAATTTCTCAAATACTAAAATGATGAAATGCAATGAAGTGGTCCGGAGTGTTAAACAGCAAGTTAATCTTTATGTGCTAACCTTGCTGCTCAGAATGGGTCAATTAAAATGGACATCAAATGATCAATTCGCACCAGCCTCATCAAGTTAATCAATAATGTTAAATTATTTGCTTTTTTTAATGAAATGTAAGTGGTCTTACAAAAGCATGGCAGGTATCCAAGACCCCTAAAGAACAGTCCAAGACCATGCTCATCACATTAGTTGTCTTTTCACTAAACTACAATCAATGGGATTCACTTTTACTCAGGATGTCATCCCATTTTAATTTAGCTGATGCACTCCAGCTTTTACAGAAACATTAAGAAGAATCAATACCACTACAGGCCATCGCGCTGGCTTTAGAAGGAGAGAGCAGGCCCTGGGCGGAGCATGCTGGTTCCTGTCCCGGCACCGCCAGTACCGCGGGGCTCACCTGCGTGTTGACGTTGGCACCGAACTCCAGAAGGCACTGCACCACGTCCTCCAGGCCCCAGCCCGCGGCCAGGTGCAGGGGGGTCTGCCCGTCCCGGGCCTCCTCTTCGCCCTCGCCGTTGGTGCCCGGCCGGCGGGGGCTGTTCACGTCACATCCGCTGGGAGCAACAGCAGGACGAGAGTGAGCCCGGCTGGCAAGCTCAGGATCTGGCCTGAGCAATCGCGGAAGAGCTGCGCACAGGGTTTAGCGATTTGTTCTTGTGCCCACTTGCAGCCCACTAAGCACTGGAGGGCAGTCCAACTAAAACCACACTAACGGTTCAGGATTTCACTTTGACTTATCTACTTGACTGGCCAGAACACGCACAGGGGCTAATCTAGTTAACCCTGTGGAATGAATGAAGCCTGGAATGTGTAGATCACAGATAGAATAATGCCATATCAATAAAATAAATGTTCATCACTGTCGCACAATTTGCAATAGTTTGTAAATGACCTGTTGTGGGATTTTCTCACATTTCTCTCTAATAAATCTGGATAAACACGTGCCAGCTAGATAAGCAGTTGGTTTCTGAGTACTAGAAACACCACGCCAGTTCATCAAACCAAATATACAACAGAGCTCAAACCTGGTGACCAGGGCATCCACATCAAACCTCTTCCATCCTAATCTCACAAGCAAACTACTGTGATACGAGCAGCATAAGGACACGTACTGATCTGCAGGATCAGTCTGGATCAGATCAGTTTTCTGTTGTAATCCTTAGGAAGGAAAGCCAAGTGTGATCCCCGGACCTGAATCAATCTAGTGCCTAGCAGTGGCTTAGTCGATATTCACTAAAAAAAACCCAGAAGAGACTAGAACCTCAGTAGCTCAGCTGCACATCTGCGTCTACACAGCCTACAGGTCCTAAAGAGGACCTGAATCCATCGCTGCTGGATTCACCTGAGGTGTTGCCCCAGTGTAAGTGGGGCCTATTGCTTCCTTTCTGTGTTTCTCCTCGTTTTTCACTGGTCTTGACATTTCGACATCCCAAAACACTTAACCACTTGTGCACACTCAGCAATGAGGTGATCTAATGATTATGCAGCAGTCCAAGTCACTTGAGTGTATCAGTCAGTCATCAATCGGTCAAAATGATGCCTAAAATATTTAGTCATTTTCCAAAACCCACACCTTTAATTTTCCTAGAATCACACAGACAGGTTTCTTTTGATGCTCAATGCTGATGCTCAGCTCAATGTTCTTGTACGAATCCCACATCCCACACTGCTTTCATCACCAGCCTGCAGTCGCCTGGGAGGTGGCTGTTTCATGAGGAGCTAAGAGACCCCAGGCTGATTAATTCCATCTCTGTCCACAACAGCACTAAACCCACAGCCAGGTCAGAAGGATGAATTAAAATCTACTTCACGAGGCTCAGCCAGCACAGCCTGGGGCAGCGCGGGTCTCGGGCTGACCTGCGGATCAGGAAGCAGGCGACGCCCTCGGTGTTCTCGTCCACAGCCCTGTGCAGAAGGGTCTGCTGACAGCCGCCCGGCCCTGGGCTCCAGCAGGTGGCGTCACAGCCATGCCTCACCTGGACAGCGGCAAACAGAGAGGACATAAACACTGTGGAACTGTCATGCGTCACAGAAAAATCCCAAACTGCTTTTCTGTTATCTGATGTTACAAACTGGTTATTCTCATTAATTTATGGACACACTTTGAAGTTTCTGTAATCGGAAGCTTTTGACAAGACTAACAGAACTTGCTCATGCAACATATCAGGACTAAGAAAGAGAAGCAGGCTGCTTCTCCCAGCTGCTAGAAAAGCCTCAGAGGCTCGGGGGCTGTGACGAAGGAGATGAGTGTGCAGTGCCCTGTCTTACCAAGGTGGAGGCGATGTCCTCCAAGCCGCTCTCCAAGGCCAGCCAAAGTGGCGGATTCCCCTTCTCATCCATCACAGACATGTCTGCCCCCCTTGTGCAGATGGCATCCACCACTAGGGGGAGCTGGTTCCTGATAGCCAGCTGCAGAGCTGTCTCGCCATCCCGCGCCCTGGCAGTACACACATCATCATGCTCAATCACGCTGTACTAACTGGACTAACAACCACACATTCTGACCAGCTGATGCTAAAAACAACTTGCACAGCTTCATAGAAAAACACCCTAGGATTTCAATCCAGACTGCTGTTTTGGATGACGAGTTCACAGAGACTCAAAAATGAAAACCAGCACTATCACTCTATTTATTCTGCTACTAGCCCTGCCTTAAAAGATTACACATTAGAAACAAGAACTATAAATCAATGGGCTTCACTTCCTGTACATAACAGACTTGAATTTAGCATGTCACAAGAATTCATTTTCTTAGGTTTTTTTTTCCATATATGAATAAATATCAACACAGCACTAATGCACCTATGAACATATTGCTCCCTGTGCAACTCCACATAGATTGAACAGTCCACAGAATCAAAGTTATTAACATAACTAATATGCTCCACGTTGCCCTTTCAGATATTTTCATTTGCTTTCAAATATTTAACTGATTTTGCAGAGAATTCCCTGGTGGCACATGTCTGGCTGATGTGCAAGAGTGTGAGCAAAAGCAGTCGGCACACCCCTCTCTCTCACACTCTCCATACCTGACATTGATGTCCGCCTGGTGCTCCAGGAGAAAGAGGGCGCTCTTGCTGTCCTGCCTCTGGATGGCCATGTGCAGCAGAGTCTGTCCGTTTGACATGGTGTCATTGATAGCGGCTCCAGAGCCTAGCAGCTGGGCAGCTATCGTGTGCATGCCTTAGAACGAGACAAAAACAACACACGCTTAACTAAAAAAGCTCTTCAACCGATGAAGAAGCCTACTCTAAGCACAGCTGAAGCTCTATGATCCAGATGTAGTGACTGGCCGAGTGCTTTCAAGGTAGAATTGGGAATCGTCAGTCACACCATTGCAACTTCATGCGTGCAGTAAATTCAGTGTGGTTCATGTCTCTCTTCCAGGCAGAGGGGAACTTCGTATATTTGGGTCCATCTGCAACGCGTCAAAGGATGCAAGTCTCAAAGGGAGGGCTCTCAGAGGAGCCTGTGTGCCTTAAATTCCTGATAAGTGACAGATTACTGTGATGGGCATCCTTGAAGTGAAGCGGGAGTCAGTTTTACACAGAGCAATGCCAGGCCTACCTGTCCATAGAGCAAGGCCCAGGACAGTCTGACCCATGGAATCCTTCAGGCTGAAGTCTGGGATGATCTGTAGGTTATTGGTGGCATGAAGTGCATTGGCTGTTAAAATACAAAACACTGGACATTAGAAAATGTCAAAGACACATTTATACAAAGCTATACTGAAAACTAATGCACGTTCAATATCTACATCACGGGAACACTAGGCCTCCAGTCATCCCAATTATTTGTGTTTTGAAAAACATTCAATATTTAATAAGTAGAAAAATGCTGAGGATTATCACAGACTGATACAGAAGCTCAAATTGGACAATGAACACTTACCTGAGCTTATTTCAATTTTCAGCACAATGATTAATGTTTTTATTAACGGTCCAGGACACATCAATAGGTTGCCATATATTTTCTATCTTCACTGTACTTGTAGACATCACCCAGTTTATTATAAAATTCTTTTCGTTCAGCTATAAAATTAATTAGCTCCTCCAGAGAAACAGGGAGTCGTCCCTGTCATTTATCCTTATCATTTTATTGCATGTCAATTTGGATCAAACTGTAATGGTTCAGATTCCAAAACTGACAGATCAACGTCATATGACCATTCCAGACTGTGTGTGCAAGTGGTTTTAGAAAAGATTTTAATTTCTTGTATGTCAAACATCCACAAAATAATCTGATGACAGGTCAGATCCGATGAACAAAGGCTATTTATTCACCCTTCTCCATTATAATTACAAGTAAGGAATTCCTTGTTCATTAAAGTTAAAAAAATGTCTACACTGAACTTGTGGAGAACAGGTTTTGTTCGAAGTAAATTCCTGACGCAGGAAAATTGTGAAGATATATTCTTTGGGGAAGGTTTTCTTTAGAGGGCTCCAGCTCTGACCTTTCTGCTCCAGGATGACGGTCACCACGTCAGGGTGGTTGTAGGCTATGGCCATGTGCAGGGGGCTCTGCAGGGACACCCCCTGGCCCTGCGGCCCCTCTGGCAGCGCCCTCTCGGTCTGCAGGTTGGGGTTGGCTCCCTGCTGCAGCAGCTCTGCCGTCAGGTTGGCCAGGCCGTTCCGACAGGCCGTGTGAAGGGGCGTCTCGCCCTGAGAGACAGGCACGGAAAGCACGATCAGGCTAGCCCACCAGGATCCATACAAATACCTCTCTTATTAGTGATGGCAACGCTCAGCCTGGGCACTCTGTTCCCATCGTTAAAGCTTCTTACATTTTCCTGTAAATATTTGCCTTTCCTTTCAAACTCATTTTCCATTACAATAAGAAATTGCGTTCAAAGAGGTTATTTCACTTCTTAATACTAAGTGCGCTCCTAGTCAAAATAAACGAGGGGCAATGAAAGCAATAAAACAGTCTCCACACACTAGTCTTTATGTATATTTATGGTGATCCCATGCTAGTATCACTGAGATCCATAATACTCAAAGTCTGAGCACTCTGTTCCCATTATTAAAGCTTCTTACATTCTTTACTAAATATTTGCCTTTCTTGTCTCAGCTTGCTTTAATTCAAGTGCATTCCGTCACATACCTATTCTCTGTTCAGTCACAATTAAACAAGAAAAGCTGTAAAATCTACATTTGGACCTCTAGTTTTTTTGAGAGGTTCCGATCAATGGCAATAGTGTGGCTCTAACCAGGCTTCTTAATTTGTGAAGCTCCATTTCTGTAATCCAGATCCTTGAATGTGCAGTGGCTCTTGTCTCCCCACTCGGAATCGGCGACAGGCCCGTGAGAACTGCAGCCAGCAGCTCATGAACATACCCATTTGTTGGTGTGGTTGACCTTTGCCCCATGTGTGGCGAGGAAGAGGGCCGCAGCTTCATTGCCAGCTCCAGCGGCTCTCTGCAGAAGACAGTTCCCTGAGGAGAAGCAGTCAGTAGTTTCACTGACAATCCATGAAGCTACAGGACTCTCAGAACCGGCAGCGGAACAAAGGCTCACACATGGGCCTACACGTGACACAAGCCCTCTCCAACAAAAGATCACACCAGGCGTCTCATTCCATTTCGTTCTTTCAGGAAATGTGGGCTTGTCTCTTAGGGTCTATTAGTGATTAAAAGTAATTTACCTTTCACTAAAAGAGTGGACAATTCCAGAAAACAGGACATAATGAGAAGCCCAAAATAAACACTGCCCCCAAAATTTAAACTTACCAAAAAAACTGAACTAAGCCCAGTTTAGAACATAAGAAACAAATACAAACTAGTGTCACCTTTCAAGCTCATTTCGCTGTTAGCAGCTCTTTCTCGAAAGCCAGGTTATCGGCTTTGACAACATGGCAGAACTCCCACAATGCCCCGTACAAATCAAGAGTACGCAGACGGACAGGCCGCCTGGTCAGTACCTGCAGCAGAGTCCGGCGCATTCGGGTCGCTGCCGCGTTGGATGAGGCGAGCGGCGAAGCTGTTCTCGTCGAAGGAGGTGCCGTTGACCACAGGGGCGCTGTCCTCGAAGGGGTTGACAGACTGGTCCGAGGAGACGGTGATGTACTGCAGGGCCAGCCACAGAGCCGTGCTGCCCTCGTGGTCCTTCAGCTCCAGATCCAGCCTGCAGAGCAAAAGCCACACCTGCATCACGGTCTGCACCTGGAGACGCACAAAATCCCCACCGTGTCCCCCAAGCACGCTTTAATCCACAACGCCCTTTAGAACGAAGCTTTGCCCACACTTTATTACCTAAACTGTCAGTTCAGAAAATCTATCTGCATAACGGCTCTAATTTGTTCATAGCATTTGTTCATAGAGTTCTAGACCCACAACAGGAAGCTATAGGTTCTGATCCCAGGTCAGACCCAATAGTATAAATGGATGCAAATACAAGGCAAATTGGATAAAAGCATCAGTAATTAAACTGCAGACTGAGATTCTTCAAGCACTATGAAAGACAGAGCTAGCCAGAAACTGTAAAAAGGCCGAGGTGCTGACAGCTGTCTTGAAAATGATTGGGTTGTACAGAAAGGATCTGGATATACATTTTTAAAAAAGCAGAATACCAGAAATGTCACTGAGCGAGTCATCATGTCTGCATTGTTAAAAACACAGTTCCATGATATAATGGGAAGAAATGGATGCTTTCTTCTGTACTCACTGTTTGCACTGTAGGAGCTGGTTGAAAACGGGTTCATTTCCAGACACAACAGCTTCATGCAAAGGGGTTCTGGGGAAAAAGCACACGCAGCACTTTAGAGCGACACAATACAATCTTTCACCACTAATCCAGCCTTGTGATGATCCAGCCACTGTACCTGCAAGAGAGAATCAACTACACAGGTGACTACTAACACTTCCAAGTGAGGTTTAAGATTTACTTCTTCTTCTCAATCATTAATCATTTGTGCATTGGAATTTTTATTAAACAAATGGTGGCAAGGCGGAAAAGTGGTTAGCACTGCTTGCTGCCTCACAGCACTGGGACCTTGGGTTCACCCCCTAGGGTGCTATCTGCATGGGGTTTGTATGCTCTCCCCATGTTCACACAAGATTTGTCCAGGTGTTCTGTTTCCTCCCACAGTCGAAAGCCATACTGTGGGTTAATTGGTATCTGGTAAAATTAGGTGCGAGTGTCAGTGTCCGTGTCTGCCCTGTGATGGACTGGTGTCCTGTCCAGGGTGTACCCTGCTTTCGGCCTGTTGCTTCCCTGCCAGGATAGGCTCCATCTCCCCCGTGACCCTGAACTGGATGAAGAGGTTAGAAGATGGATGGACGGGTCCCTTTAAATATTATGCTTAACAGGCGCAAAGCTAATTAAAGTAACTGGCAAAAAGACTGATGGAGCTTTTGTGGCAGTTTTTCACTACTTGCCTGCCTTTGCTGTTCTGCATGTTGGGGTTGGCACCAGCCTTCAGCAGGGCTTCTGCGATGCGCGCCATCCCTGCCATCACCTCCCCGGAGTGTTTCTTTGGGCTGAAGGAGCACACCAGGTGGAGGGGGGTCTCGACGGCCCCCACCGTAGCAGCGCTGACCTGGGCAGAGTGACGGATGAGGAAGGTGGAGGCGAATTCATCCCCTGAAACCAGCCGGAGAAACACAGCTTAGACAAGTCTTGTCCCTATCCGCAATGAGTCATTCACGCTGGATGCATGCAATTTAACTTGGAAGAGAAAAAAAAAATAGTTGAGCCTTTTTGACATTTCTTTTTTGGTGCTGCACCAGTTACACAAGACATGAAGCCAAAACCACTGTTACTAGTTTCCTTTTGTATCCAGATGAATTCTACAGCAAGGTAAAGGAAGATCAGATTGTCTTGCAGAAATCCCTGAAACTGGATGAAAACAAAAAGGATCTGCACTGGCAGCAACAAATAACGGGAATAGCAAGCCCCAAACAAATCTGCAAGCCTGGTTTTCAAGAGAGAAAAGACCACGGCTTTGTTCTCTTTACGGGACTCACTGGAGGCATTTTTAGTGAGCTCTCTATATATCTGCAAGCATAGCAGATTTTTTCATGACAGGCTGCCCTTCCAACATTTTTTTGAACTCAAAACTGCTGCATTTCCCTTCTCAGCAGAAGCCTAGAATGTTTCAAATCAATTATTAACCGCTAACATTAAGTTTTAAAATCCCATGGGATTTTGACCGTCTTGTCTGTATGGTGCTCTGTTACATGACAGGCGGAGGGCGGTGGAAATCAATGCAGGAACACAAGGCAGAAATGTGCTGCCGGTGCCGCTGGCGAAGTCAAGGGGGGAGTTCCAGTCTCACAGGCAGCACCTATCTGAGCAAGGGGCTGCGCCTGAGACCCCTGTCCCACCTCTCTGGATGGCCTTGTGAAGGAGGCTCCAGCCACTCTGATCCACCATGTCCACATCGGCCTTGTTGTTGACCAGGGTGGTGGCAATGCTCTCCAGTCTCCGAGACAGAGCCAGGTCCAGAGCCAGGTCTCCATTGTTGTCCAGTTCATTCAATTTGCCAGGCAACTGAGAGAGAAGGAGGAAACCATCCTAACTAGCAGGTGGGCCAGTCTGGAAACTGCTGGGGTATCCCTGAGCTCCAAGCTCTCCTCTGAAGTGATACCCAGGGAATTACTATGTTATTGCATGGTACAATCAGTGCTTCAGTACAATACAGAGTGACGGCTACAGCTAAGGCTCAGACACCAGTTGCCGACTAAAGGTCAACAGCAGAGTGTAGTAATTTTGGGTAATCATTACACACCAAGCTGCTCTGCTTATTAAAACCCACCATAAGCAGAAATGGCACAACTTACTTGAACATAACTGAACTTCCTAAAAAAGAACTTTGAACAGTAAAATTTCTAGAACGTAAAACAGGAAAATCCAGGTAGGAGGTAGCTTACGCAAACATATGCCAGTATGCTCACCACACATCAGCTGTCAGTAGGGAGGAGAGCAGAGCAATGAAGTCAATTCATAGATGGGATTATTAGGAGGCCATGATTTGTAAAGGCCAGGACCAGGGTAACACCCTCAAGACAATACCTGGGAATCCATCTCTATGAGGTAGAGGAAGACCACGTCCTCCCGTTCCACTTTAATGGCTTTGTGCAAGGGGTACTCAGTTTTGGATTTAATCATCTTGTATAGCAGCTGAGCGCTCATGGTGCTGAAATCCTCCTTCCTCAGGTCATCCTGTGAGCGACCAACAGTGAAGTTACACAGGAGCCCCAGAAGACATGCAAGACACAAGCAGTGCACGCAGAAGCCCGAAACCTCTCTCTCCACACAGCCCTACAGCAGAATGCCAAGTTCCCTTGGATAGCTGTAGTTCAGCTGATGTAGAGACTTAACAGAGGTTCTTCACAGCAGCAGTCCTCAAGAGCTCCAAATCTAAATATCTCTTTATCTGAACCAACTTTACATATTTTTCACATGATTCTAGCTGTGGATCAATTCGAGACATTTTCCAAAACACTCCACTGTATAATGCTCCTACGGTCAACACTACATGCTTTGGGAGTGGAATGCTGGAGGTTCCCACATGCACAGAATTAAGTCAGAATGTGCTTTACCCAGTGACTGGCGATGATCTCCGCGCAGTAGTTCATTAGCGTGCTGGCACTGAGCTCCTCCGCTGTTTGATAAAACCGAATACAGTTCCTCACATTGACCGAAGACATTATCCCTTTCTCACACCTGCCAAGAAGAATTGCTACATTACAGACAGTGTGAGAACAGATACCAACATATGTCTGATCCTGGGATAAAGAAGTTATCTTCATCCTGATGACTCACAAGATACTTTCTTTCCGAAGTATGATATCATACAAATGATACAAAGGGCCAGTGCAATTTCCTACTGTAAAGACCAAAACTGGAGGGTTTCTTTAAATTAAGCATACTGACCTTACCTTGAACACTGCAATTAAATCTGGGTGAAGGATTGGGGAGTCTGGAACAAGCAACCCAGCCATACCATTAAAGATGATACCCTGGTTTCTCTCAAGAAACAGATGGGACTATCGGATTAATGAGCTACTAGCAATAAAAGTGCTACTTGTATGTTCTAACTGTGATCACATGTGTTTTCTCTGGGAGCCCCAGTTTCCTCCCATAGTCCAAAGACAACTGGAAGGTTAATTGGCTCCTGGAAAAACTGGCCCGGGTGCAAGTGCCTGTGTCTGCCATGCGATGGCCTGTGCTTTCCAGAACAGGCTCTGGCTCCCCCGTGCCTCAGAATTGGAGGACGTAGGTAGAAAGTAGATCGACGTTTGGATGAGCCGAATGGCCTCTTTTTGACCTTAAACTTTATTACATTCTTAGATCATGTCTTAGGACACAGCCTTGTCAGCCTGGCTCCCTGTTATGCAAAGGTAGAGATATTAGCTGGGAATCAGTGTGGAGCTGCCAGCTGGTACAGAGGTGAGGCTGGATTTTGGGCTGCCACACAGCATGACCAAGCAAAGTGAAAGGAGAGCACCACCACGACTTCCTCACAGGCTACCTTTCGCGCAGGAGCTGCAGCTGGAAGCGATTGGCCAGCTTCATGAGATCCGTCAGGAAGACATCATCCTCCTTCAGCTCCAGCTCGTCTGTGTAGGCCCAGCGCAGCATTGCCATGGCAACCTCCGGCTTGGCATCTGGTGCCACACAGAAGCAGGGAGGAAGACGGCAGAAGCCGGGGAGTGGAGGGAGAGCAATATGTTTCGTGAATAATGATTTTAAAAAGTTTCTGAGTCTGGCACAGAATCATTTCTAAACATGTTTAAGCACAGGGATGCGGTTCAGTGAACTGTAGGGCAGACTGTTGAAGACTTATCATTCTGGAACAGTTTATAATGTAGATAATGAGAATGGGGGAATCAAATTCATATTTTCCAAACGTGAACGCCTTCAACTGCACAGCAGGAGAAATGTGAGGCTCAAAAAAGCTACGAATTTAAAGGATTCAAAGATTTCCAATGTGACTCTCCTAAGGCATTGGTGTCTGAACAGTTCATGAGTGTAATTACAGGGTATGGCTTGCTCCGTGATGCTCACTGGTCCCTAGCCTGCTCTGCAGACTTGAAAGACACTGACTCACCAGATAAGTCCAGTTCTGTAGTGGTGGCCAGGTTGGCCAGACTCCAGGTGTCGCTCCGGGCAGCCAGCACAAACTTGTGTGCTCTGTATTCCTTATCGCCAACCCTTACTTTGAGATCACTGAAAGCAAACAGAAACAAAACAAAACAAAACAGAATACAGGAGTAAGACTCACATCACTCCAAAAGGGAAAGGTCAAAGGTTTCAGTTCCTGTACCAGTGGCTTCAATATTCGTGAGCAACACAAAACAGCCCTTTCATTGCATGCTAACAGATACTGTTTTTTGTTGTTGTAATGACATTCTAACTTACACCGAGACCCAGGAAGCAACTCTGCGGTGTGGCCCTCCTTCCCCCTACCTGTACTGCTCCTGCTGGTACAGCTCAGCCACGATGGCCAGCAGGCGGCCAATGAAGGTGGCGCTGGCGCTCTCCTGGTTGGCCTGGGCCGCCAGCACGGCGCACCGCTTCTCCGACTCGGCCAGCCTCTGCTGCATCTTCACGTACTCCTGCCGCAGCAGGGCCAGGTGCTTCTGCAGCTTGGCCACCTCCTCTGAAGCACGGCAGGGGCAAAAAGCATCAGTGAGATACCCACTCTCGGCTGAGCAATTCTCTCCACACACTCACACCAGGGCCAGTTTTTCCAGAAGCCAATTAACCTACCAGTATGTCTTTGGACTGTGGGAGGAAACCAGAGCTCCTGGAGCAAACCCATGCGAACACAGGAAGAACATACAAACTCCACACAGATAGCATCTCAGGAACTGAACGCAGGGCCCCAGCGTGGTGAGGCAGCAATGCTAACCACTGTACACACTCTTGTCCGTGTCATTAGATGATTCAGTTTGGTTTAAACTATTGTTTACAAGTCATTAAATAACCTACTGTAATATGCTGATTTCAGATGAGGACCTAGGTGTGAAACAAATAGCTATCTGAACACCAATGTAGAGAACACCAGCTACAGGAAGCCATCTAGCACCTCAAGTAACCGCAGCATAGCTTCTGCCTGCCAGCTGTGTATAATGTTATTTGCCCTGTTATCATTTTCCAGTCTACTTCTTAGCTATTCTTTGTAGTTGCTTCCACAAATGGTCTTAATGCCTGGTGTGTAAATGTTTCCTGAACTATTAATTAGTGTAACTGACTCATCTTTATTTGGAACCTCCTTGTTCATGAGTCTCTTTGCCCTGGGCAGCAGTGGAGTTTAGAGACTCTGTGAGTGAACAGTGCATGCTGTTTCTGGGTCTTATGATTCGATATTCTGTTTCCTTCCTTGGTTTCCCCACATCCTTGTTTTTTAACTCCAAATTAATATCCTCCTTATTCTAGTTTCCAATTCAGCTATCACTTCATAAAGCTCTGTGTCAATTTAACAAATGACCCA
Source organism: Atractosteus spatula (assembly GCF_055471065.1). NCBI lineage: Eukaryota > Metazoa > Chordata > Actinopteri > Semionotiformes > Lepisosteidae > Atractosteus > Atractosteus spatula. Next base: position 2,851,881 of record NC_142732.1, on the reverse strand, counting down.
TACATACATATATGTATTGTTAATCTAGAATATAATGAGAAATAGAACAGAAAAAAAGACAGGATTTATTTTCTCTATCCACAAAACAGTGAACTTTCACTTCAGGATATGACATCTGACAAATCAGCCAGCAGAGTTTGACATTTCCTGTTGTTCTACACGAAAGGAATCCGACAGCACAGAGTTTAGAACATTCTTTGACAAAAGAAGTGATCCAACAGAGATGAACCACCACTAGGAGTTTTAGGGAGACCAAAAAAAAGGTACCATAAGTGTCAGTGCAAAGCTAAACAAGGCTGAAACGGATTTTCCCATTTCTCCTTCTCAAGTCTGTCTTAAGTTTCAGTTTCCTCACAATGCTGAACTGGCAGTTTCCCAAGGCAGCGCTACACACTCTCTGCAGATTTCCACAGGCAGCACGCTCACATCAGGAGGGAACTGGAAAGTGGGCTCCCTGCTCAGCCAGCACAACCACAAGTAAAGCAAAAAGCTCCAATGGCACAGACAAAACCTGCACTGGCCAACAACAAGGCATTAACCCAGACATCCACACTTTTCAGATCCTAACGTATGATTGCACAATTTGAAAGCCAAAATGTCTCTTTTATGAAAAAGCAGAAGTTGCAGAACCCAGCAGATACTGACATTCCACAATACTCTCAGTCTTTTAACCTGAAATGGAATGATCTGGGTCACAATACGGCAGCATTTGAACACCAAATAAACCACAAATGACAAAGGGTCGTTCTGTCTGTCATGGTCTTCTTTCTCTAATCCCACAGGCAGCGCTAATTGTACTGGGAACAAATCCCTCATTGTTGAAACTCCGCCTATGAAGAGAACTATTTAGAATAGCTAATCAAACCTGTCCTACAAAGGTAGGCAACTACAGCACCTGGCAAAAGCTCACACTAAGGGAGAACATGCAAACGTCACAGAGACAGGCGTCCCAAGACACACTCCAAATAAATACTTCAACTTTTTGAGACAGCAGTGCGAACTGCTGTACTGGACATTACCCTTCCACCCTGTTTTAAGCTCTTTTCTTGTTCAGGCTATTGTAATACAGCCCAGACCAGCAGTGCCTGCACAAACTGCAACAGCAGTATATTAGGCATCCTAAGGCTGTTAATCAAACCACTGTTCTTTACGCATAGCCTTAAGAAAATTCTGAGATGCATCACTGAAAAAACAGGACACCTCATTCCAGAACGGAGTGCAAACATCAGACAGCTACATAAGATACTTTCCGTGAGGCTCTGTGATGCAGCGCAGCTCAAAGGCTGCCAGACGTCAGCAATGACAACTGAGGATCACAACACAACAAGCACAAAGAAAGAAGACTGGCTTTTGTTTAACAGAGATCTGAAAGAAGACATTCACATAATTAAGCACAGCATGAACTAGAGTTGCCACTAGGCCATATGATTCTAGGACATTCTAAAACAGGGCAGAAGAGAAAAGGCATCTCTAAAATGGAATTAGCATTCAAAACGCCCTCTGAAAATTAAATTTACCCTTGTCCAACAAGGAAGTTGCATTCCTTTATAGTGACATGTTAAGAAAAGCCTCACTGGAGAAACTGAACACCTCATGTGATTAAAAGGGACATGTGAATATTGCCTTGTTGTTAACCTTTGCCTATATTCCTATAATATTACAAACAAATGAATGATGATAATAATAGGAACATACAGTAGAACAATGGAATGGAAATACATATAGTTCAATTCAAACACAAAGTCCTGAACAGGTAAAACTCTAAAATCTTTCCTTTGAATGGTGAAAGCTGAGGACACACATGCCTCCCTGCAAAATAACCAGAATCTTTACTTTTGTCCGCTGTCATAACCATACACACGTATTCTTCTCCACACAGCTGCTTTCAGCTGCCCTGAGAATGGACCAACAGAAAAGTGCAGAAACGGTCAATAAGAGCGTCTGCAACTTCACTGAATTCCCCATGGCACCCGAGCACACAAGACTGGGAGAGGGTGGTGCTTGCTGGGGCAGCAGTGCTGTAGATATACTTCTATCTATAATTATAGTTTATTGTCATATGCACAAGTGCAATGAAACGCTTCTTTGCATGTATGCGTCTATACAAAGACATCAAGCAAACACCAAAAAGAAAAACACAGAACAGCGGTGGCAGCAACAGCAACAACTTAAAATAAAATACATCTTAGAGAAAAAAACATCAGTGTGAGCCAGTGGTGGGGGTGGAGTTCAGTAGTCTGACAGCTTGAGGGAAGAGTCTAGACGTTCTTGCCTTTATGCTCGAAATAAAGGGATATAGATTCTTTACTACCTATAAATGTCATAAATGATACTTTTGATGGACTGCTTATAACTAGGCGCGGTTCCATTCTTTTGCATTTGCATTTTTGGCATTCGACAGATTTGGGCTCCCATTGGTTTCGTCATGCGTAATCAAAGCCACGATGGACAGACCCGTGCTGGGGAAGGCTTTTCTGTACTTGTCAGACATTCGTCCCAATAGCTCATTCCCATAACTGTACCAGGGCCTTTCATAAATAGCACAAGAGAAACTACAGCACAGAAACTCGTGACCTCTCTGAAGCTAAGCTACCTCACCAGTTTCTCTCTCACAGTAGCAGAACAATACCATCAGCTTACTCTGCAGCCTGCTTCAGTCTTCAGTTTGCAGCAGTGCTAAGGCCTGCAAGTGTTAACCTGATTGATGGTGGGCGAGTCACTCTCAAGGCAAGGGTCTTTCCTGTCAGGAAGTGGCTCTCCAAAAGGACCACAGAAAAGATACCAGACAGAGGCAACAGCATATCCCATAGTGCAGAGGCAGTGTTTAAAAAAAAACATTTTTAATTTAAAAGAACAGTTGCTTTACTGCTTTTCTACTTCAGGCAGCACATTTACTGCAAATAAGCAGCACTCCTGTTGCAGTAATTAAGAGCAGCCCAGGCTGATATTTACAACTCTGTATCAGCTACAGTGCTAGAAGAATAAATAAGGTCACACCCGCAGTTGTTACAGATCGGAACTTGACACCGGTAACGCGAGGCCAAGACGCATTTTCTAAGAGCCGATCTGGAAAATAATGAACGGGAATAGTAAACTGTCCACACACAGCTAAAAACTCAGGTCTTCCCTTGAAGGGAGAGCCGGGGTGTTTTAACAGACGGCAAAGGAAGATCCGTTCTCTTCTGTCAGCCATTAAAATCAGGGCTTAACTTTTGCCTTCCAGGATTTTTTTTAAATAAAACGATATGCCCTTGATATGAAATGCCTAATGTTTAGCCCTCAAAGACCAGTGTCTTCAAAGAAAGAGTAATATGCGAAAGTGCCCTTAACACCATAGTGGTTATAAACTATATTCCCTTTATCCCCTCCGTTAAAACACCCCGACTACCACATACTGTTTTAACAGGTGGGGAGCGTCTTGAAGTTTTGTAATCGACCTCGAGTGAACGCATTTCTTCCAGTATATCGAAGCCACACTGTCCACATTCACCAAGCCAGCCACCCCAGAAAGCATCCCATTGTAAAAGCCAATGAAGACACCAGAATCAAGGTCGGTTTCTCATTGTTTCGAGGTCTTAAACTTAGGACATGGCCGAACCTAAGGTCTATGAACCAGAAAGAAAGGGGTGGGGGGGAAACGAGTCTTATTCTCACAAAGCTTCGCCGAGGAAAAGAAAATAGTACGTTTCGCGTTTCATTCATGTTTCGTCGATGCAACAGTGACGATCCAGCTTGCTACTCCCCTGGCATTCAGCAAGTACACCACCCAGCCCCGCTGCAAGAAAAAAAAAAACAAGAGCCGCAGACAACGACTTCTAGCTCAAAGAGACAACAGCCAACGCTTCATAAAACCCGAACGCACGGCGACGTGGGGGTGCCCACTCCGCTCCCGGAGCGACCCCGGGGGAGGTAATTCACAGCCAGCGAGCTAAGTAAACAGAGGCGGTGCACGGATCTTATGAGACGTACTGTACCTTCAGCCATGTTGGGTCCGGGCTGCTCGCTTTCTATCGCGAGAGGAGGAGCGGGGCAGAGCCGGGAGGAGAAAGTTTGAACAGACAGGGCGGTCCGGGGCCGGAGAGCTGCGCGCCTGCGGGCGGCAGGATGGGGACAGTGTCTCAGACACCGGACCTCAGCCCCGTCTCTCCTCGGGGAGGGGAGGGGGGGGGGTTAATACCGTGTGCGCTGCAAGGAAGGGTCCTTCAACTAAAATGCGTTGGAACTGGAGCGCCCCCTATCGCTCTGTTTGAGGGTGGCATTTACACCCTTTTCGAAATGGTTGAGTGGAAGACTCTTCCCTCGGGGGGGGGGGGGGGGGTGAGGATGAGGCGTTTTAAAGAGAAAAGAGCCGTTTTATTTTCATAGTGATGATGAAAGAATCGTGGGTGGCCGATACAGGGATTGCACGCACATCTACGTTAATTTTCAAATGCACAGTTAATTGAGCGCCACTTGAATTGGACCATGAATCACCACCGCTGCCTGTGGTCCTTCTTGTTTCTAATTTCAGCTCAAGCCGACCAGGACATACACTTTAGTGTTTCCAAAACCGAACTACTCTAAAATGAGCCTGTTACTTTAAAACCGCCAGGTTCTCCCCGAGATCCATTCTGAACAAACGGGTCCCTTATTTTAGATCCCCGCGTCTGAATTACTATCTCACAGCCCTTTACAAATCATTTCAAGAGAATCGGAGATCCTTATAAGAACAAACTTGTAGGTCTCCGAACCCTGGAGAACAGGAAGGGTGTCGTCTTTCAGCCCCCTTAGCCGTTATCCTCTCAAATCTCTTACATCCATGTATCGGAGCTCAGTGATGATTTTCATAGATTTCTCAGATGGCAGAAATTTCGTCTTCTCTTCAGCGCTGAGGCAGTTCTAGCAGCAACACCAGCAGCAAAGAGGCCGACAATGAATCACAGCTGAGAATGTGCTTCAGTAAAGCAAACTTTTGATCAAAAGTCAAAAGAACACATCTTTGGCTTATACATTGAACAAAAGTATATTTTGAATTGAATAACACTTTCAGCCTTTGTTAAACAGAATCAGCCTCCTCCCATTTTCAATTGCTATTTTCCTTATGAATTAGTTACCCTTTGCATCACATTCCTGCACGATCTAAAATTACCCATATTTTTAAAAAACATGAGCATACATAAAATTCTCTTAAAAGAAGCTGCTTTTCGATTCTTGCAATTTTTGAACACGGAGGTGCCAATTTGTTAATTACATCTTCACACAGAACAGTCAAGCACGATACACTTCATACAGGCCAAGTCAGCATTCAAAGGATAAGCTAAACCTTAATAACAGCTTCTATATTCTGCTATTCCATTAAGATGATTTTCTTAAACCTACTGTATATAATTACACCATGTGTATTAAGAATGCAAAAATGCAAGAGAACTGCTGAAAATATTTATTTTCATAAATCGATCTGCATGCAAGTGTCTTCATTGAAGCAACAAGGCTTCAGACAGGTGAATTCAAAGCTCAGCAAGTTAGGAACTGAATTTATTGCAAATAAACGTAGCTTAAAGAAACAAAAAGTTAAATAAGTGATCAGGCTATCCTGTTGTGCAGCATTTCAAGAACATATTGCACACTACTGAATTTAAAAAAAAACACAATGGTGAAGGAATCCTTTGAGGTATGAATGCATTACCAGTAACTGTAGTTTACAAGAATACATAATCATATAGCACGAGAATACTAACACTTATCTGTTCTCTGCCAGGATCCTTAATGCCACTGTGGTGTTAAAGCAGGTGTAGAATGGCACAGTGGAAACTGAGAACAGGAACCCGATTCTTGACTGGATTCTTAAGAGTAAAATCAGTTTTACCTAAGAATTCTCCATGATGGTTTTAACACTTTTCCTTCTTGGTATTTGTCAGAGAACTGGGCATCAATGACTACACATACCATGGCTTTATCATGCTCAGAATTAGCTTCAGCTGCCATAAAAAGGTAAAAAAAAATCCAACAATGCTGTTTTGTCTCCCAATAAAATTACAGATGTGCAAGTTGAACCATTACAGTCACAGTTGCCTAAAGATTAAGGCTAATTTGTTTTAATGATCAGGGCAAGAGAGTACACAAAACAATTACTGGAAAAAAATTATATTTTGGAAGAACACTACAGAAGGTGACAATTTCCATTACATGAAAAATATACATCAGTATTTTGTCTTTGTACATTAGGCAAGAAAACTGCAGTAGTCCATCAGAGCCAGAATAAAATAAAAGAAATTAAAGGGGAAAGGGGAAGTAAATGTGCGCGCACATACACACTCACACACACACCAGCATTTTGAATACCAAACCCAGAGACTGCCCACATGAAAACCTACAGTTAAAGCATGCTTTATAACCCTACCTAGAACACGACAAAAACAAGCTTGTAAAAATAATTTGCTTCCTTAACAGGATATGGGGTTTTCTGGGCCCATAATGCCCCTAATCTCACCTTAACCTTTACAATGAAACAAGTGCAAATGGTGAACCACAGAGAAAAGCAAAAAAAAAAGAAAATATTGCTACACCAAGTTTTAATTGTCCAGGTACAAAGGTTTTTTTTTTTTAAAAATGTGAAAAGGTGCGTAGCAATGTCATCTTGGGCTTTCTGCATTTCCAATTCGGTGTAATGCAGAGTGTAATCACCAAGCTGTTCAACAGGAGGCACTTCTGAAAAAAAATAGCAAAAATAGCAAAACGGGGAAAACAAAGCTCTCCTTGCACATGCAGCACCTCTGAGTGGGATCCACAGACGCACCTCAGAGCTCTTCTGATGACTTACAAGGCGGAATCCACACAACTGACTGAAAAACCGACTGGAACGCCCTTCTGCCTAAGCATGAGCACCTTCATTTTGAGTTATTAAAAAAAATCTAGTTAAAATGTTGGGCTTTTTTTGTAGCAAGGGACATCCAAAGGGACAGGGAGCAAGAAGTGATCGATGACGATCAGCATAATTAAAGCTTTGTTTTGTCCCCTCAAAAAAGGCCATTTTAAGCTCAAAGTAATGCAGGGAAAATCTTTAGGCAGTTTCATCATTCCTTTAGAACCCATGAGTCTTTCCAATTACAGGCTCCTAAAATGAAATTCTACCATCCTCTTACAAGGCTTGCTTTTATAGTAACCTGCAACAGAACTAATGTACGCAGGAGAAAGTGGGGAGGGGTACTAAAATCTTCAAGAATTTACATTTTTCATATTCTAACTACAGAAGCGCTATTTATTTGGTACTATATGTGTCACTGGATGAATATGAACAGTTTATATATTATCCGGTTCATGTTTGTGCTATGTACAGGTCTTTACAATTCTTCCTGAAGGTTGAAGCAGTTCATTAGACTTCAAAAAAATTGCGAAATCATCTTTTTAGGTTGGCACTTGCTAGGCTTTTGTCAGCATCGGAGACTGGCATGGCATTGCATTGCAGCCTACTTTTGCCAGTCAGCGTCTGCCAACTCTCAGTAAGGACAAGTCCGGCAAAAGGTGGGTAGAGTGCAGGAGAACAGTGCCATGTTGTTTCTCAATTGGAGACCTGCAGAGGAAAAAGAAAAATATGACAAGGTATGAGAAACAATTCCCCAGGCAGTGCAGTTAATAATCCTTCTCTACAGAGGGCAATCATTCTACAGCTGCCCCTACCCAACAGATTCTCTTATGTTCTTTGAAAAAAACAATACCTTGATTAAGAAATCAATCCATAACACTGAGGAATTCAGTTAAAACCAAGCTTGTTCTCAGTGAATAAATGGAGTCAATGCTTTACTGTGATGTAGGCAGTACTCTGTAAGGGCTTGCTTTTAACTGAAATGGTCAGCAAAGTGAAATGTTTTATACAAGTTACACACAAGGTGTGATACGAGAAGGTGCTCAAAATGTAAAAAAAAAAATGTCAAGCTTTATTCCCAGGCCAACATACTCCATTTTAAACCACCTCTGCGTTTCAACTCATGGCAAAAGCAAATTCACTTGCAGGCGTTTCTCAAGTCAAATGTAGTACCTCCGAGAATGAAAGCAGTCTTCTGTGTGCCGGATGGTACCGGTCACTGTACTTAATAGTCCAAATGCTGCTTGCTACAAATATCACAACTTAAGATCATACATAGGCAATCAAATTAGACAAAAACTACTTAGAATTCCATTCAGTGAGAGAGACCCTTTATTCAGGTCCATTGTGCTGTATATTACTCATTTTATCTGCCCTGGTATTACAAAGAGCAGTGTCAAAATCCACATCACTCACCCTGAAAAAAATATGAAGCTACAAGCCGCTGGATAAACGTCACTCAAAGGCAGTTTCTTGGCTTTTTCTTACACAACGGGCAACTTTCCTTTTGAATTCTCCATTTCTGTCTTCCCTCCATTCTTTCTGTAACAGAGAAAAGATTCTGTACTATAACATACTGTACCAACATGAAATATCTGTTCATTATATTCAAGCACTGGCATCCAATCGTAATCTTAAGGTTTTGAGTGGCTTTACTCGTAAAATGTTGAGATCATAACAGTTCCATGCAGAGACAATGATGACCACGAAGTATTTTAAACAGAAGCGTGAACCAACCCCTTCACTTCAAGGAGCTGAATCAGTGCGGCACAGCGGATGAGCAACACCAGAACAAAGAATGCAATATATTGGTATACAGCTAGGTGCAAACAAAAAGAGGATCTGAATCCTCACTCAGCCACTGTTCTCTCCGATCCAAGAGTAGTACATGTACAAAGGTCTTTCAGAATTGGTATATTAAACATTTTTACTTATCACAAAAAGTGATTTTAAATCTGTAAGGCAAACTAATATAAAGAACCGTGAAACCAATAAAAGTACTTGAATAGAAATTGAGTAGAGTCTTAAAAACCATAAAAATGCACTTTCATTCTTTAAAATGTTTTACTTTAAGGCATTAGTTGACACCAGTGGCCACTGTGAATGTAAATAAATAGTCTCCAAAATAAAAGTTCAGTCATGGTGCATTCTTCTGATGAGTCATTTCTGCTAAAGGTTCATAACTTTGTGTATCTTTCCATCTGTCATCCTTGTAAATTATTTCTGTGTAACTAAGAACTATTATTGTCTTGCAGTGATTAAGTGTTCTAACAATCTAATGATAATGTTAACACAAGCATCCCTTAAAAACTGTCTTTAAACTGTCTTTTCTCTCTCAAGATTTTTAAAGGGAAACTAGTGCACTGACCCCCCCAAAAGTAGAAATTTCCCCGTCTTACCGCTGCATCCACATTTGCAGGAGAATCTCCATTGGGATCTGCTAACATTGAAATGACACTAATCATGATCGTCTCCACTGTGTGAATTGGAAGCCAGCGTTCTTCCGGCTTTTCATAACCATATTTATCCTCTCCAGGCTCATGCAAAATAGAAATACATACATCGCCATTCTTGTCAACTGCAAAAACAAAATCAAAACATAAAAATTCCAATAGCAGCAGATGTCGAAGTAGTAAGGGCTGAATGTGTGCAGACTGCAGATGAGACTTTGCAGGAACACCCCCCCTCCAGAGACCAAGACTCATCACACCTTAAGGTCAGTAAAAATCATCCGTCTAATTGCCAATTAACACACACGCATAATCCCTTTTAAGGGGCCAAATAAAAAAAAAATCTACAAGGAGGTAGAATTAAACACTCAAGGCTTTCAACATCAAAATATTTGCTTGGGTCTTGAAAAAATTGAGAACATAGAAATCAGTTAAACAGACCCAAAAAATAAACTTACCATTTGGATGCCATATTTCGGTAATAAATTTCATTTTTGGAGGCCTAAGTGGATAATCTTTGGGGAATGTTAGATGGGCCTTGAACACACCGCCTTCACTGTGAACAGAAATTGAAATTAATGCTGCACTGTTCCTTCAAGAGCAGGGTTTTACATCTTCAAATATGCTCAGGCACGTTTTAGGTAAACGCTCATTTGCATGTTACAGGCACTAACAAGAACAAAACATCACATCTCACCACTCTTAAATGTGTAGTCCTTTCTTCAGTGCATATAAAGCTTACAGTAGTATACCAGACAGTACTTCCCTTAACTGAAACGTCATTGGTTTTAATTTGAAATTGTGCTAATTAAACTACTGGCAAAAAGATTTCTAATTTTCGCAAGTTAGAGCTGAAACTTCGTGGTCAAATATTCATAATATTCCACATACAAATATATCTTCTAGTAAAAAAAAAACTAAAATTAATTTAATCAAATCGACCTTTCCATTGCAACATGCATTAAACAATACTAACGAATCTCACTGTGCGATCTTGAAAATTTTAATGTAAACTAAATCTAGTCTTTAAAAAGCAAAAAGTACCCGATATGAATGCAAAAGGTGCAACAGAAAAAAAAGATTTGAGACAACAACACCCATTTTTATCTTTTTGACAAAACAAAAACTAAAAGCTATACTTACTATAGGGTATCGGGTGGGCCAATTATTAGAACCTCCCATCGGTACAGATCATTGTCATCTATTAAACCTGCTGAGAATCCTTCCACTGGATTTTTATTCAGTTCTGGAACGAAAAGGATCCATGCTTTAAAGCAGAGTGGAGTCATTAAATCATTACCAGTGGAGTAAAGAAATATTAACTGTAGACACATGGGAAAACTCCAAAGTGCTGAAATAAAACCCACATATTTAATAATCATGGTGTAAAAAAATGACACAAAAATGCTTTAATATGCACAAAGTTAACATGCATTGCCTGGCTGTCCCTAAGAGGGGTGCTACTCATTTAAGGTTTCCAGCAATTAGATGATCTATGTTTAATATGGGACAGCAAGAGGGTGCAAGTGGTTAGCATTGCTGGGGCCCTGGGGTGCCGTCTGTGTGGAGTTCTTATGTTCTCCCCTGTTTCACATGGGTTTCCACTGGCTGCTCCAGTTTCCTTCCACAGTCCAAAGACTGGTAGGTTCATTGGCTTCTTGGAACACTGGCCCTGGTCCCTGTTTGCGAGATTATTTCTGTGCATGTCCGGCCTGGGCTAACGTACCATCCAGAGTGTACCCCACCTTGCACAGGTTGTTTGCAGGGACAGGCTCCTGCCCCCTGTGACCCTGAAGCGGGGGAGGTGGCTTTACAATATGGAGCATTGTAAACTGCAGCCATTATTAACAGTTATTCAAAACTGTTCACCCCAGCACACTTTCAATACCATGAGAATTTCAGCATCTGTCTAGCGCTCAATGACTGTAGTGCACCTCTCTTCTGTCACACACCAGTCATTAAAGCTTTACTGACAAGCTGATTAATGACCCATATCTCAATGCTAAAACGACAAAATTTGTGCTGCTGCAGTTCAGTCGTCAATTTCAGCAAACTTCCAAAGAAATCTTGTCCTGCTGGTGAACACATTCGACATTCAACAATTCATTTTATCATTGCATGAATGACTTCCCTGTATCGGCTCTGGTAAGATTACCTGTGTACCCTCAAGTTAGCTTTTGCTGAAGAGAGTTTTCATACTCCCTTTGGACTCAAGTGCTTAATTCCTGTATATGCCCTATGGCTTGAGATGTGCACTAAAAGCAAAGCTGATTTTCATTACTTTATGCTGCTTGGTAAGAATTAAGAGCTACACAATGACAACCAAAACGTCAAAGGAATATGAAGACATAAGTTCTCAAAGAAAGATAAAAGGGATCTGAAATTGCTTGGTTATCAACAGCGTGATCTCGTATATGTCAAATTTGCTCATAGGGTATGACTTCACCAGCACCACTCCCAAAAGTAATATACTAGGGGCAACAAGTTATTCATAGCACACTGACACAAACAAAATGTAACATGAAGAGGGAAGCCTGAGAGTAGTATTGCTTGATACTAAGTTCAAAGGTTAAGAGAATTAAGTAACCTGTGAAGCCATGATGGGTTTTTTTTTGGGGGGGTAGGGACTCGAAATATTGGTATTCTAGGGGAGTAACTAGCAAAAAGGAAGAAATTGTATAATTTGAATCTAAAACGTTTTAATTACTCACCAGATCTTTGTCTAAAGTCACAGCCACAGTTCAAATGCACATGCCAGGAATTTGAGCTTCTCAGAAAACATGAGTCAGGGAACAGCCTGGAGCACAGGCAGCCAGGTTTCGGAAACACTCAGAAAGTGAAGTGCTCATCTTCAGCTGTGAAAACTTGGCTAGCCCAAGTCACGAACTGAAAATCAGGAATCAACTTTCCCACCCCATGGGATTCAAAGAAATTTAGCACTTTCTCTAATCCAGAATACCAAACAAGCCATTTTTTGTACAGCTGAACATTATTCCAGTTCTCTACTTATCTAAGAGAGTCACCTCTCATCTAAATTTGCAAAGAGAACTCCAAAGAAAGTAAAATATGAGAAATACAAATCTCAGAAATACTTTCAGAAATAAAACTGTCCCATTAGAGCTGCACACATGTAGGCCATCTGATCAAACAGAGGATTTCTTTGGTCTAAATGTCTCATAGCCTCAGGTATCAAGCAGACATGAGGTATTCTCAATAGGGCAGACAATACAGTGAAACACTGGAAACAGCTTTTTGAATAAAAGCAGGTACAATATACCTCAGTAACATAAAGTGGGACAACCCTTATAACTGAAGTGTTATTAAAACGTCACTCAATCCCCCCTTCTCTTCCCCAGCCTACAGTAAGTTCAGCCTACAGCTGCATACATCTTTTAGGATAATGCAAACAGTATATACTGCTATCTAGTGGCAACAATAATTACTGTTATGTCCTATCAGTCCGGCATGCTCTACACGTACCTTAGCATTTAAAAGAAGTATTTTGAACATTGTGTCATCTAATAGGTTGTGTATGCTGTCCTGCACTCATAACTTTGAACAATTTCAGCCCTCCTTCAGGGTGGAGATGCTTCCACCCCAAACTGAATTTTTTTCACTGTACATCATTTTATTTCAATTCACCTTGACTCACATATTTCCAGCTTTTGTATGCATCTCTTTGCATCATTTTAATGCACCACAATGCAACATTTTCGAGCAGACAGATCTCTTCCGCTTAACATGTCTTTATGCAACTGGGCCCTGCATTCAATAAAACATGCCAAATGAGCTTCAGTCCTCAGATTCTACCGTGATGACGCCTCAGAGAGATGCTTGCTGGAGGAGAGAGGGGGAGGGGAGTTGTGAAACCCCATAGGACAACACGTCACTAGAGAACCAAGCCATCTGACTTTCAGATACAGGATTACAGCACCATAAGCCTGCGTCCCACTTCACAAACCTGACGGTCATTTATCACACTACAGCAGGGTTCATTAGGTTAAAACGAACAAAGGCTGCATAGTGAGTTACAGAGAGCAGGTGCCTTGCATTAGTTACAATTGGAGCCATCCAGCCTTGGACCGGAGCATGTTTTAGGGCCGGCTAAGGGCTCAGCTCCCAAACACTGCATCACCGCCCCAGCCAAAGGGACAGCTGCAAACTAAAACCTGCAGCATGATCGCTCTCCTCACCCAGCCGTCACAGATTATTAAAAGGCTTACCTCATTAGCAGGCTGACCAGTGAATTAAGTGGAAAGGACCCAAGTCAGACTCGTCATCAGGACCTGTCCAACCTCCACAAGGCGTACAAACCACATGCTAAATTCCATATACTGTTTGCTAGCCAATGGCATCTTTTTTAGTATTCAAAAACAGAGAGGGACACATGTAGCATGAACTAAGATCAGGTCTGTTGTATTTAAAACAGCACCTGTTGCCAGGTTACACTTTCCTGTACTACACTGTTTTTTCACCAAGCTAAAACACCAGTGGCTACCTGAAATTAGCAAGTGCGAATGGAATTGTTCATAAACATAAAAAACAATTGCGCATCAGAGGAATGTAAAAAAAAATCAGGCACATGTCCCCTCCACCATTTTTGTTTCTCATTTTGTTGGGCTGAGCTTTGCAATGTACCTAGATACACTGCACATGCTTACCATGAGCTAAACAAATTCAATTCAAGCTTTATTATCCTCTTTATTTTATGTTTTTCCCAGTACATTACAACAAGGAAGACACACATTACCAACAGAGAAGATGGTACAATAGTGTTACAGGAGATAAGAGTTACTTTACATTGTTTGAGAGAGATATAGCAGCGGGGAACATTTCAGGATTTGTTTTTACCTTTTACCTCACTATAGACAGGGCTGTAGAATAATACAGGCTACTCAAAGCAACATTTCTTTCAAGTGTTAAGGTAAAGCATCCTAGTCCTGTGGCTCTCTCTCAAACACAAAAGAACTTCAATGACTTAAAAACAAAACATAAAATCTGCCCTTACAAGTCTTCAACAAGTGTTGTTTCCTTGTATTGTGATATCCAGGTTGACAAGTGCCATATATGAAATGCATCAAAATACATTTTACACATACTCAGTGAAGCACGTAAAAAAAAAACATCTCCTAGGTTTGTGCAAAGACTTGCCACTTTCTGCTTGAGATCTTATATGAAATAACTTAGTGCCTTACCCCTATAGCAGTTCAAGTAAATTTATATTTAAAGGCATATCAATCTTAATCACAGAAGATAACTTACAACCACAATCACAACAAGGCCAATATGTGTGCATCTAACTTCTAAAATGCTTGTATTTATGAAGCCACCTCTGTTTCGATGCGATAGCTCGACCTTGCTCCTTCATAGATTTACAGTCCTGTCTCTCAGATATACAAGACGTCCAGGCCAGCAGAGCGAATGACATTTCGACGTGGTTTCCCACAGGGCACCTGCCAGGCTGAACAGTAGCATTAAATCCCCTAAACAATCCGAGCTTGAAACATGTCCCCGATTTCTACGTGCTACAATGATGTTGCCATGCAAAAAAAGCATACACAATCCTATACCCAACACCCACAGGTTCCAACACTGAAAACTTGAATTACAGACTCCTAGGTGAAATAAATATGAATTGAAATAGTGAAAAGGAATTCATATCATACTACATCTGGCCAGAAGTGTCCTTTCCTGGCTCCATTTCCATGTGTAATGCAAGCATTGACCAAGACATCTAGCTATAAAAGCACTCATTTACTCACTCCTAAGGCCACACAGCACAACTTCATTCATGATGTCTAAAACAAGGTTTTAGACGTAATCTACCTTAGACGCAGTACCATCTCCACACTAAGTTCAAACTAAGCTTGGCACTATGGATTTCAGGAAGCACAGGCATGATGTTGGCTTTGGGGTGAAAGTTCCTATTAAAAGTTAATAAAGTTATAACATTAATTGCAACAGTTCACCAGTGTTGATGCAAAAAGATCTGAAAACATTGGAAAATTAGGAAACAATGAAACGGAGTCAGGCAAAATTTACTTTTTTTTTTTTGTTTGTGACAGTGGCACAATGCTACCATGTCCAAGGCAATATGGGCTATGGTAAAAGCACAGGTTATTTAAAGGAAATATAAAGTAATCTAAACAGGACCGAGACAACCAAGCCATCAGGACAAGCACTATACCTGAACAAAAGACATTTAAGTACAGATACAGTGTCCAAGATCATACATGTCACATTCACCGAGGTCTGTTGGAAACTGCAGAAGACGGCAGAGTTCTGCCACCCTCTTTTACTGTGCCTGAGGCAGGCTAGGGGAAGCCCAAAGAGAGGGAGATGACCATACTAGCAGAGCTGTTTTTTAAACTGCCCCCTAGATCCCATAGCTCTTGAGACTGGATATGAGAGGAGGAGGACTTCCCACACCCCAGGTATGAAATACCTGGATGCACTGGGTCCCACTTATTCCCCCGCAATCAGCTCAAGCTCCGACCCTGGAGATGAAGAACAGGGACACGCAGCATTACAGAAGCCCGGAGGAAGGTTACTGCCAAAGGCCTTTATTGACCGAGTGACATGAAAATCCTTGAGCTGACAACAAAACAGCACAGCACCACCATGCAGCTATCCCTTTCAGAAAAATTAAGCCACAAGTCGGGCATCAAAGACCGATTACAATGATAGCTCATAGGCAGAGCACATTAATAGCTCAGCTTTCTTGTTCAATAGCCCATGCAACCAAAACCCATAGCTTTAACCTGCTTAAATGTAGACAAAAGTAACTTTTATTGATTTTTTTTCCTCAAACCACATTTAAGTATTACTCTAATTACTTTGACTATAGAGGCCTACTATAATTACACTATGCATTTAGATGGGCTTTAACATTTCCATTTTGAAGGTTTAAATGTTCCTTCCTGTATAGACTGTAGGAATGCAGTGCAGTTTCTATTGTCGACTTTAAATCATAACAAAATATAAATTTCTGATCTTATCGAGCAATGATGAAAATGTCCAAACCTTCCGATTGAAAATGTGGAAGAAACGCCAAACTTAACCTTCACACTGCTCGTGCAACACACACACGAAGCATGCAAATGTATCCTGCAGTCCAATTCAAGCCAGGTAACAATGATGTCCTCTCTCATTACACTGCCATAACAATTTTAAACTTACTGACAAAGGTATTTCCTAATATGGGATATATTCTGTATAGTGCAGTTTGCTTTAATGAAAGGTGAAAAAAATCCTCTCTCCCCCACCCATTACTGTATGGACTTGAAAACGCTGAAAATCAATAACAGCAAAAGAGATGAGCTCCTGACACAAGTAGGCCACTTCATATAGAACAGCAGAAAAGAGGCTTATTGCAAAGGCTTTACCTTTCCAAAAAAGTCTGCCTTTGATCTGATCTACAGCTCCACAGACCCCCCCCCCACCCCACTTCAGTTCAGTTCCCAGAGGTACACTGGGAGGAATATTTTTCCTGGAGCTATAAAAGGTCACAAAGGAACAAGCAATAGGTTTATTCCATTCTGAAAAGAGAAGAAAGAAAACAACGTTGTGTTTCGGTCTTCTCTTTTCAGAATGGAATAAACCTATTGCTTGTTCCTTTGCAGCCTACACATGCTAACCCAGCTACCCACCTGAACTATTATAAAAGGTCAGCGCACAATCATGAAGAGCTTTGCAAACACTAGGGCTGAAGGCACAGTCTACATTTTGACAGGTCCCTGCAACCAAAACAGAATGGTTCTGATTTGCAATCACTTTTTTTGTTTTACACACACCTGACTGGTGTGGAATCACAATTAGAAATCGACTCCACAGTAAAAATCGATCTGGACCAAAAAAGCAGCCGATGTAACCAGGCAGTGTAAAAGTCTTCTTAACGGTAGGGTGGATAGAATATTAACTGCAGCTATTGGCAAAGCTGCAAAGCTGTTTCCGTGCCACGGAAGACACGGTACGGACTGGTAATTTCTAGAACTCTCAACTCAGCAGTGCGTATCTTGGAACACTTCATGAACGACCAATGAGAAACTATGTTTGGAAAATCCTTTTCGTGTATTCCTTTCACTACTTTCAAGGGCCCAACCTGGGGAACCACCACCAGGATTATTTTACCACGTCTCTAAAAGCATGCCCGTCCTGACTGCAAAGACCGCAAATTAACATGAAACGCGGCTGGAGAAATTCGCAGTACACGCGAAAGAGGCCCGACGGGGTGGGGTGTCTGGCAAAGGGTGTAACGTTACCCTAAAGTTGTTGTCACTGCCTCCCGAGCGAAGCCCAAGTCGCTCACGCCGTGAACCCGTCCGGCTGCAGCACATGGTGCGCCGCTGCGGCCGTGCGCATGCGCCCTGGCGCCGGGCCGCGCTGAGCCGCTCGGAGCGGGGCTGCCTGTCACTCAGCTCCGGCACGGAGAAGGGGGACAAAGAGGCGAGGGCCGGCGCGACTCGGGGCTCCCCGCACGAAAGACTCAACCGGGCAAACGCCCGCGCCGCCCCCCGGGCCACGTCCGCACTTGAATCGGGGGGCTCGTCCGACCCCAAGAGGGGCCCCCCTCCTCTCCTGCCACCCGACAAAAACGCAACGCTTCCATCCGGCATGATTTAAAGTGACACTAAAAACAAAGGCGAGCGAGCGAGCTGCTCCAGCGACAGCGGCTGCTTGTTCCTTCAGAGCCGGGGGATGGCGGAGGGGAGGGCGGGGGTGTAGGTCCGCAAAGAGACCGCGGCAGACGCGGGGAAGCCCAGCGTCAACAAAAAGGAAGGTGGAAATTTTGGCCTTGCACCGTGTCTCAAGAAAAAAGACGCTCAAACTCCTGAACAAAACCCGACACGGAATAGGCCCCGGATACATGTCAAATAATACCCCCCCCCCCCTCCTCCCCAGACCCTGCACAACTTGAAGTTAACGGAACAGTCCGACACCACTTTCATTTTGCTGGTGGGCTTTGGTTAAAGACTGCTGCGAGCACGGCAAGCGTTAAGGACAGATGCGTGCCGAAAGTGGGACAAATTGAAAACAATTGCTAACAAAACACAGCTAGCTATAAATGCCTTTTTTCCCTCTGCCGCTCCTCCGTCCCTTTGAATTTACCTGCCAGCTGTCTCCTCAGTAACAGCGCAGACTGCAGCTCCGTCATGGTTGCGTACGTTAAGGTCTTAGAACAATAAACCTGCAGTTTAAACTGATAAGTATTGCGTATCAATTGAAAGAGACGTGTTAAATAAATAACGAGACGCAGAGTCTCTCCCTATCTTTGGAGTTTCGCTCTGCACTCCGGCCCGATCCACGCATGCGCAGAAATACCCAAGAGCCACTGTTAAAAAAAAAAGCTTGACTGTGACGCGCGCCTGTCCGAACGTAGAGGCTGTCCCAGGTCGCCATCTTGAGAAGGTCTGAGCACCTTGTGCAGGCAGAGACAAGTGACACTGGGAAATGTAGTCAGGACTAGAGACCAGGCTACTATGTGATTCACAACCGTAACAAAACATTCTGCAAACTAGAACAGTGTTTTTGAAATTGAGGAAGGTTTTCTGAATCCTTCTGGAATCTCTTCCGAGAACACACAAACTGTGGCTTAGCAGAGATTTATGAAATAAGGTGCACCCTTTAACACAATTAAAATGCATTTTCTCATTTATACTGGAATCTAGAAATGCGAACTGTAAATTGACAACTAAGTAACCTCTATCAAGTAACAGCAGCCACAGCAATAATAGTATCTTAATAATAGCAACTGCAGTAGCAGCGTTATTTTATTAAATTGAACGCCAAACCAGTTTAAATTATTTTAATACTAATACCTTTTATTAATAATGCATTGTCAGCAGTTACAGGTATCTTGACACTATTGTTGATTACAAGCTAGTCTTTGAGGAAAACGTTGTGTGTACCACAACAATGACTTTTGGTTTTACTCTGCGAGTTACACTTACTCCACTAGATGGTGATAGATGCCATATGTTAGAACAGCGATTGTTCTTTCTGAGAAAACCCCACTCTGTTAATGTTCGTACTACAACAATGACTTTATTCTAGAGAATTTTTACTGAATTTGTCCTAACTTTCATTGCGCTACGTAACCTTAATACACGCAATAAAAACGGACTGAGCACGATTGTGACGGTAGCCAGCAAAATTATTGGTGCACAACAGCTACAGCTGTGCGGAAGGCCAATATACTCACTGACTGCCATCGCCACCCCTTGCACAGTGAATCTGGCCTCCTTCCATCTCAGCATCGATTGAGAATTAGTGTTAGACTACCCGGATTCAAATGTTCTAGAACTAAGATATCTTTTATTCCCACAGCTATTAACCATCTTAATTTCGACAAGTGACTGTGCATTTTATTTGTCATTTTATTTTTTTTTTCTTTCTGATCACACATTTCTCTGATCTCTCATCTGATAATGGTTTCATCTTGTGTTAAATGTGTTGTGTATTGTGATGTGTCTTTTACGTGCCTGTAATGCAAATTTCACCTCCGGGACAATAAAAGGAATTACGTTTATTTGGTTCTACAGCATGGAAATTGGACAATCACAGTTAGAACCTCAAATGTCTCAAGTGTGTAGTCGTATTTGTTCGTACCGGGAACAATCCAGGACCCCTGAAAGATGGAGGAGTCGATCAAACCTCGCATGCACGCGAGGCGTATGAGGATACCGGAGTGCCCGGCGAAAACCCGGGCAAACACTGAAGAACTCGCAAAATGCACACAACCCAAGACGTTTGCAGGACCCTGTGAGGACCCACGACAGAGCTAACCAGCCTGCCACCGTCAATATCTAACACCACCTGCGTCTCAACACGATGGTGCGACTCCGCGAGTAACACTTACTTCACTAGATGGTGATAGATGGCTAATACGGAGCAGCATTTAAAGTGCTCTTGCCAGTATTTGGAGCCCTCAAAACCTATTTAAGTATTTTAATTGAAATTCTACTCCCGTTTTACACTACAAACTACTAGATTACTATTTGGGGGGTTCCTGAATTTTCAATTTGAGATCCTGCGCGCTTTCAAGATCCGTTTTTCGTTTTAAAAAAACCACTCATGTGTTTTCTAGAATACATAATTGCCTTCGCATCATAAAACTGCCCAAACTAGTCTCTTTTCAACTGTTCATAAACGCATCAGTTTCTCAAGAATTTGTTCATATACCCGACGCATTATATACCCGAAGCACGGTTTCTGCTAATAGCATTTCAGTGCTAAATGACTGTTCTATCAACAAATGATGCTCTGTAAAATACGTTTCAAATTCTAATTCTTTCCAGAGCCTGATTTTGATACAGAAGGCAGATGACATGGCGTGTAACAACGTAATACAAACATGAGAAGAATTAGAAGAATTATATAATAATGTATAAAACTGTTCTCTGGATCTGAATGCAGTTGTCCTGTAGAAACCCTCACGAAAATCATAGCCTTTACCCATACTAGATCTATTGATCGCTTTACTAAATCGTTCAAAATTAGTTAACTAACTCATTAGCTAATTTAGTCGTTTTCAAATGAACAACATGGGACTGTATTTGGTTACTTGCCCTGAATATGGTCGTCAGGCCAAGCAGCACACAGATAAAAATCTCCCTCTAGCTTCCTATGAAACAATTCTCAAGAGAGGGGAGTATTATCAGACTTATCTTTTTGAGATTAAATGAGTAGATTGATTTGTAAAACATATAGTAATAAAAGTGAGTCAAACTAAGCTGTGATTCAGAAAATTAAATCTGACCTGTTTACTGTGAGAGAAGAGTATCTTCATTTCATTGTTCTTGGTTGTGCATTACTGTATGTATTTGTTTTAAAATGTTAATTCAGTGATCAAAAACAAAATTCACAGAGGCTGAGATTTAGGCAGTCATACAGCCAAATCTTCTTTTCTTTAGGCTGCTCTTAAATACTTCACTCTGGCTAATAAATGCAAAGGATTCTATAAATTCAATGAGTCACAATTATACTCCCTTCTCCTGGGATGAGTGTGATTAGAAAAGTTTATTGATTGTGAACACTTCTGTTCCTTGGAATAATTTTTGATAACATGTTCCACAGAAGGTGAATTAAGCATGAAATATGACAACATGTTAAAACTCACTTCATGTTAGGTAGGGATAAAAACTAAAGGCTGACAAGTTTAAAGAGGGGCAGCACGGTGACGCAGTGGTTAGCGTTAGCTGCCTCTTAGCTCTGGGGGCCAGGTTTCAACTCCAGACCCAGGTTGCTGTCTGTCTGGAGTCTGCATGTTCTCCCCATGTTTGTGTGGGGCATTATGTTTTCCTGTTATCTACAAAATTCCACTTTTTCCTCAGGCAACCCAAAACCTTATTTTGACAAAGCATAAAGAAGTTAAGGACTTAGCTAACAAAACTTAATCTCCTGGCTGCTTACAGGGGATTCTGTACCCCTGTTTGTTATTCTCATTGCATTCTACTATTACTTTTCTGCACTATTTTCAACAAATCTAATCCTAGCATAATGTAATGGAGCAGTTCCACTGACATTCCCTATATCACTTTTTTATTTTTGTAACACAGTACAAACTTAATACTGTCAAATACTTTACGTAGACTATATTAAGGACATAAGCAGTGTTAAAGATGTCATATTGCAATTCCAGGTGCAGTAACTTCACACTCTAACCCCAGCACACTGGTTACTTATGCATTTATTCTGCACATTCCACTGATATCTTGTGCTGTTGAAAGAGGAAAGAAGAAATATTTTATATACTTATTATCCAGTCCAGGGTTATCAAAAAGGCCGTCAAACTAGAAATCGCAGTTTGATGAGAAAGTCTTACATAAAACACATAGTTGAAAGAGTGAAAGAGACTGCTGGAGCACAGTGCCTGTGATGTCACAATCTCGCAATGAGGAACTGTTTGAGGGCGTCCCAGAAAGGAAAGAGGGGGGAAGGGGCAGTGCTTAATATGGTGAAGTACAGCTTATTAATGCAGTGAGAAAGACTTCTCCTTTATCCACAAATTGTCTGCCGGAGCCAACAAAACAGAATGAGCTGACCAGAGGACCAAACCTTCATGCAACCAGTAAGAAATCTTGATTCAAAGCCGAAGACATGCAGAGTGACTGGAGTAGAGGAACAGGCTTGCTGCAATGCTCAGAAGCATCATGTTGGACTCTTCTGAGTTGACTGTTTTGTGAGAATAGATCCTTTAAAGTTGTTGGCATTGTGTTGCATTGTGTTAGCTTGACAAGAGCATTGTAGTATTTGTAGTATTATAGCAATGTTTCTGCTAATTAAGGCTGATTCCTGCTAATTAATAGCGGTAGATGGGTTTTTATTTCATATGCATATTTATTTTATATTTATACTATATTCTTTTTATAAAAACAGTATTACAACTTTGCAATTCTGTTTTTCTTCAAGATACTTAATGCTACTTAATTCTAGTTCATCTGCCTGAAACTGAATTTTTAACACAATTTTAAAGTATCGGTAGTGAATTAAATGACAAATTTGCACACTAATTCAGAAACCACACCCCTTCATCTAATTCAGCACTGTGGCAGACACCTTGAGAAACACAGTAAAGGCTTGCACAACATTTTACTTCAGTTCTGCAAAACATTTCTATGACTGCAACCCTACAGTTAAATTAAGGAAATGGTATTATTAGCAGTCATACAAGACTTCTAAAAAAATCCCCTTCACTCAACAACAATAATACAACACTTGTATTTTGTATTTGTATTTGGAAAGTAAAATAAAATGTTCAGGCATAATTTTTCAACATGCATCTTGCTTATTTGCATTTTATGTCTTATCTGCTTGTTTGCAACCTCCAGGAGTACGAGATTTCTCATCACAGACTTGTGTATGTACAGTACGTGTCTGCCTGAAGACTGAATGCACTTCACTTGGTTGTGACTGTGCCATCCAGACTGGGGTGCAAGAATGCCCAGCTTAATCACATTCTGCAAACATAATTTTATGACCAATTTTAAAGACCTTAACTGCAGAGTTATTCAGAATCATAAAAGGAAGAGTACACGAACTGTGCATTATGTACAGTATGAGACAAAGGACAAAGAACAACGGCAACTTTTTTGCACAAAGAAGTTTGAGGGTATGGAACAAATCGGCTTAGATTCTGTAGCTTCTTCTTATATGCAGTTTAATGAGGCTCTTGGATTTGAATGCCACTGGTCTCCTCTCGCGCCTTACCTGTCCGATAATTTCATGGTCCACGAGTTCACCTGCAAGCCTGACCCCCAGCGTATAACAGAGGCATTCACATTGAAAATATGACAATGGTTCTAATCTATGCAAGCTTTTCAAAAGATGATCTTGGAAACATCTGAATACCTTTTGCGCTGCATCAATACTTTGTCTTTTTCTAACACTGAATCTAAATCGGATTTTTTTATCCATTTACTTTATAAAAGGTTAGAAAATAGTTAAATATTTGCTTAAGGACAGTTTTTTCCCCCCTCAAAGGCACAGTCGATCTCTTAGATAATGTCTTGGAACTAAAAATGGGAGATAACCCATGTGAACATGGAGAGAACATGCAAACTCCACATTTCTAGTCTGGAATCAGATCTAGAACGTTAAAACTGCAAGGCAGCTGTGCTGACCACTACACCTCCTTTAGCTTCAGTTTTTTGTTTACCACAAACCACAGCTAGGAAAAGCTGTTTGAAAAGATGCTTACACAATGTTTATCGCAAAGTCTTTAAAAAGTGATAGATCTTGGGCACACATTGTATTATTTCCCTTGACAGAACTGCGATTAAACGGATCTCCAACGTCAAGAATTACAGTACCTATCGGAATCCGGGATGGAAATTACAGAGAACAGCCAGGACGGTGAAATTTCACGACTACATTCAGGAGCAGCTCATGTCTATGGTTCATTTAGTGAGAGCCACACAGACCTGGGAAATCCGAAGGCTGAAGATGCAAAGGTCTCGCCCAGGCGATCCTATGTAGCTGCTGCAGTGCTGTGCTACATCAACCTGCTGAACTTCATGGATCGCTACACAATTGCAGGTGGGATGTGTTTTTGGAATGTGCTTCACGAATGATTTCACGTCTCTGATTTTAATCATAACGAGAGCAGGAGAAACTTTATACAATGTCAATAATATTAATTCAGTTTATTTCAAAATAAAACAATTATATGATTGAATAATCCTTTTTCATAGCTAGGACACCTAATTGGCGTTAGACCTTGGAATTCATGGCAGTAGCCATTGCCTGTCTGAGCTAACTTAACACAAAATATCTTGTTACACATTTGGTTGATATCTTTCCCTCCCGAAGAATGCAAAGGCACTCTATAATGAAAACAAGGCACAGCTTTCTAACTATATATTTTTTTATATTCATCCTTTAGGTGTACTACTGAACATCCAGCAGTATTTTAACATAAATGACAGCACATCTGGTCTGCTGCAGACAGGTGTGTATGAGTTCATGCATTTTTCATACAGCTTCCGAAAGCTGTCTCTATAACTTAGAAACAGAAAGAGTTCATGGTTTTAAAAGGTATCAACATCCTGGGACTGCGCTGCCAGTATTTGATTAAATAAAGTAGGTATTACAGTAAAATAGAGGATCCTACGAAACGTTTTATTTTCTTTTAGGTGTACTTTAAGACTGATTAATTCAATTCAATTCAACTTTATTGTCATTAAACTTACACAGGTGCATAGTATAATGAAAAGTGTTTCTCATTAGTCACTCAGGTGCAGTATATAAATAGGACAGAAGATGAGACAATAGACAGTTACACAATAGCAATAACAGTAACAACATGTAATAACATAACATAAATAACATGTAATCGAAAACTGTGCAAAATTCCGCAAACAGAGAAAATTTAACAGGACAAAAACAGTGCAAGGTAATTCTTGGAACAGTGCAAAAAAAAAAAAAAAAAAAAAAGGATAGTATGGTTAAAAGTAGTATGGTTAATTAATATTAAATATTATTATGCCTGTTACAATTTTACTGGGCTATCGAGGGGACAGTACAATTTTGGCTTACATGTGTGTGTGGTGGTGTAGGAGTACAGTGGTTGTGGGTACAGGAGGATGTTAGGAGAGATCATAATAAGGTGGAAGGGAGTGGGGGCGTCACCAACTTGACAGCTCTGGGGAAGAAGCTATTTTGGAGTCTAGTTGTGTGCGACTGGAGTGACCGGAACCTTCTGCCAGATGGTAGGGGAACAAACAAGTTATGACTGGGGTGAATGGGGTCAGACATAATTTTGGTGGCTTTTTTCAGACTCCTGGTGTTGTATATTTCCTGGATGGATGGTAAGGCACTGCCGATGATGTGTTGGGCAGTTTTGACCACCCGCTGTAGTGCCTTACAGTCAGATGCGGTGCAGTTGCCGTACCAGACTGTGATGCAGCTGGTCAGTATGCTCTCCACCGTACATCTGTAGAAGTTGGTGAGGATCAGTGGGTGTAGGTGTATTTTCTTCAGCCTTCTCAGGAAGTACAGCCGCTGTTGTGCCTTCTTGATGAGACTGGAGGTGTTCAGTGTCCATGTAAGGTCCTTAGAGATGTGAACGCCTAGGAATTTGAAGTTATTCACCATCTCCACTGCAGACCCTTCTATGTAGATGGGGGAGTGAACTTTTCCTTGTCTTCTGAAGTCAACAATCAGCTCTTTGGTTTTGCTGATGTTGAGACATAGGTTGTTGGTTCGGCACCAGTCTGCGAGTTGTTTTATCTCCTCCCTGTAGGCAGTCTCGTCGTTGTCAGTGATCAAGCCCACGACTGTGGTATCGTCAGCATACTTGGTGATGGTGTTTGTGCTGAACTTAGCAGTACAGTCGTGGGTGAACAGGGAGTAAAGCAGTGGGCTGAGCACACAGCCTTGAGGGGCACCGGTGTTAAGGGTGAGTGTGTTGGAGATGAGGTTGCCAATCCTGACAGTCTGGGGTCTGCTGGTGAGGAAGTCTAGGATCCAGCTGCAGAGGGTTGTATCTAAACCTAGAGCCCTGAGTTTGGTAGAAAGTTTTATGGGTATGATGGTGTTAAATGCTGAGCTGAAGTCAATGAACAGCATTCTTGTATAGGTGTTCCTTTTATCCAGGTGGGTTAGTGTGGTGTGTAAAGCTATGGAGATTGCATCCTCTGTGGAGCGGTTTGTGCGATAGGCAAACTGTAGAGGATCCAGTGTTTTTGGAATGCTGGCTTTAATGTGCGGAATAAGTAGTTTTTCAAAGCACTTCATTATGATGGGGGTGAGTGCAATAGGGCGGTAGTCATTCAGGCATGTGGGGGCTGATTTTTTCGGTACTGGCACGATGGTGGTTGTCTTGAAGCAGCTAGGTACAGTGGCCTGGGCCAAGGACAGGTTGAAGATGTCGGTACAGACATCAGCTATCTGCCAGGCACATGTTCTGAGTACCAGGCCAGGGATACCATCAGGTCCAGCAGCTTTCTGTGTGTTCACTCTACTTAGTGATTTCCACACATCTAGCTTCGATAGTGTGGGGGGTGGGGTGGTAGGGGAGTCAGTGGTCCAGGTGGCTGGTTCAGGGTTTTGAGCTTCGAAGCGTGCATAGAAGGTGTTAAGCTTGTTTGGGAGAGAGGGGTCAGTAGTGCTTACAGGGCTTGTTTTGCTCCTGTAGCTTGTGATTGTATTTATGTCTTGCCACATGCGTCGTGGGTTAGTGTTGGTGTTGTAGTGGTGTTCTATCTGGGATTTGTACTGTTTCTTGGCAGATTTTATGCCAGCTCTTAATTCTTTCCTAGCCCCTCTCAGTTCTTCCTCATTACCAGATTTGAAGGCTGCATCACGGGCTTTAAGCAGGGAGCGGATCTCAGTGTTCATCCAAGGTTTTTGATTCGGGAGTTTGCGTATCTTTTTAACGCTCACCACATCATCAGCACATTTGCTGATGTAGCTAGTGACTGCTGATGAATGGGTTTGCTAATGATAGAAACATTTCCCCCACTGTCGAATGACGTTGGGGAAGGCTGAGCTTGCCACTATCAAAAACGTTTGACTAGTAAAGCTGAACAAACCATAGGATGTCGCACTGAGTCAGAAATTCCTCAGGCACTTCACTACAGTGGCAAATCAGGTCCTCACCCACAGAACGTTCCCATGTTATTAGATAACAGGAACATCTTTTATACAAAAGCTTAAAAACAAAATCCAACTTGGATGGAAATATCCATATCATCTTTTAAAATTAAGAAAATCATGTGAACTGTTATCTAAGAGTGGGCTTGGGTGGAACGAAAGACAAACGAGCTTGCAGCCTCTTTGGAGACTGAGCCTGCCGGCCCCTGGAAGATCGTGACTCCACAGTGTGTAATGACTTCCATGTGCGGCTGGTCTTACTGTGTTTTGCAGTTTTCATCTGTAGTTTCATGCTGTTGGCCCCCATATTCGGTTACCTCGGAGACCGCTACAACAGGAAGCTGATCATGATCGCAGGTCTGAGTGTGTGGATCGCTACAACACTGTGTAGCTCCTTCATCACCAAGTCGGTAAGAGTCAAGCTCCCCCACATTCATGTCAGAGTGTTCACCATTTATCAATTGAAGAGATCAATGCTTCACATGTGTGTAATTTATCAGAATACAGATAGACACCATAACCGACACACCATCAGAGTCCATAAGAAGCACAGCACTATTCCCAAATTTCTTTCTACTTCATCCGTTAATCACCTACTTGACTAGATTATTGACTTCAAATTTCCTGTTTCATACAGTAACTTTCAGCCAAATGAAGCTTTTCTAGATTAGTAAGTGCAATGATACATAACATAATCGCAATGTGTACAGTGATAAGATACCTTCAGAAAACTCATACATCCGGTACTTGTATAACATGATTTTTGAACTTGTTTAATGTGTTTTTTTTATAAAAAGTGAATAGATCAAAGTCTGGGCTTCTCTGACCAGTTTTTCAGCAGTTCCAAAATCCACATGAATTTGTTTATCTGCCTGTACGTTTGTTTTAGCAACTAAAGTCCTTGTTTCGTAAGGATCCACAGGACTTGATAGATATGGGTGTATACATGGGACTTTAGCCATTGTAGATTTAATGAGATCTTAAGGAAGTGGCTAGGCTGTGACTCTTCATGACCAGGGGTGAATATCGCTGCTCTTTATGTGTAAAAAGACAACCTTTGTGCTCCAGTCATGTGCTGAGTTCAACAACCCTTTTGTTTTGCAGTACTTCTGGTTGCTAGTGGTAACAAGAGGCCTAGTGGGAACTGGAGAAGCCAGCTACTCTACCATTGCACCTACTATCATTGGGGACCTCTTCTCTGGCAACCAGAGGACATGGGTGATCTCCTTTTTCTACATTTTCATTCCTGTTGGAAGGTGAGGTCTCTCTTTGTAAATAACAGAGATACATTGTGCTCCTTATCTTTGCAGAAATGGAGGTGTAGGCATCGTAAGAGGTTGTTAAAAGAGCCACATACAGTAATGACAAATTTCCTGATGTGGCAATTAAAACTCCTTATTAAAACTTACCTTTTGCTTTTAGGAAGTGACATTGAGTATCAGAGATTAAACTATGGGGAAACCACTCGCCCTTTTCAACTGGGCTGGGGGGGTCTAATACCATCTTGAAACAAAATGTCAATATGAAAATCTTCTACTTTATTTTTGTCAGTAATGTAAATACACCTGGAAGTAAAACCCACTTATGCAGCTAAGTCCTGAGTCTATGACATTCACTGCGAATTAATTCAACCAAAATATCCTTCTGTTTTTGTATCCTCCATAGTGGCCTGGGATATATAATTGGATCTGGTATTGCAAGTGCCACAGGGGACTGGCACTGGGCACTCAGGGTAAGAGCTGGCAAACCTTTACAAAGCCATCCATCCATTTTCCAACCACTGTAACCAATACAGGGTCGTGGGAGAGTGGGAGGCTATCCCACCGAGTGTGGGATACACCCTGGACAGGACGCCAGCCCATCACAGAGCAAACTGACACAGACATAGATACTCACACGCTCACACCCAATTTTCCCAGAAGCCAATTAAACTACCGGTATGTCTTTGGACTGTGAGAGCAAACTGGAGCACCTGGAGATAACACATGTGAATATGGGGAGACCATATAAACTTCACGCAGATAGCACCCCAGGATTTGAAGCAAGGGCCCCACTGCTGCTAGACAGCGATGCTAACTAGAGTGCCGCTGTGCTTCTCAGGTTCCCTGATTTTTATCACAATTCCCTTGTACGGAGTCTGAAGCAATGTTTGTGATTTTGGAGGATGGGTTGGGAATGTCCGAGTACATTCTATTAATTCAACAAATATATAAAGACCTGAACTGCAAATCCTTCAGATTTCTTCTGTGCCATTTGATTGATTATTAATCTGGTCTTTTTTAAAAATATTTTTCCAAATGCATTTACCTTCACAATGCAATACAGTGAGTGTCTTCTCACTCCTGTTCACCCACATGCATGGCTGAATCAAGGGAAAGGTTTCTGAAGGTTTCAGCCTGCAGAAAAAGCAGAACCAGAAAAACAACAGTTTCCAGGAAGAAAAACTAGATTAGACTAGAGAGGTGGCACTCAGTCGCGTGATCAGCAGGAAATAGAATCAGATTAACAACATGATCAAGAATTTAGAAAAAAAAAAGCAGAGTACAGGGTGGGGTTAGCAAAAATGATACAAACATGAGAATAGCTGCACCCTGATGGTAAAGGCAACCTGTTCTTCAAGCATTTTGAACTTCACAGTCAGTTAGTTATCTGTTAAAAGCCAAGTAATATGCATTTCTGGATTAATGAAGGTCTGGTGAAAGAGTGATATATTAACTTATAGGTCCTGCTATATGGGACTGTGTGATTTCTTTCTTTACTGGGTTGTTCTTTTAAATTGCAGCGTTTGTAGGCTAATAACACACAATCTGATGCCTGTGTTGCAGCTCACTCCCATTCTTGGAATTGCGGGTCTTCTCCTGCTCATCCTGCTGGTTCCCAACCCTTCCCGTGGAGCCTCTGAAATGTCCGGAGAGGGACGGGTGGAGCAGACTTCCTATAAAGAAGACGTCAAGTACCTTCTCAAGAAGTCAGTCTTTAACACCATCCTAATCCCTTAGCTCCTGGGCAACACCAAAGGGGGCTGCAATTTGAACTTTGCTTCAGATGGAGAAGATTCACTTCAAATCAGTGAAGGTCCTAGCAGCCAGGCACACAGTTACACAGCCAAACCACATGTTTGACTCACCCGATCTTGAAATCCACTAGCTGTACTACAGATGGGAAGAAAAGCTTCCCTGTCTTCATGGGCAGGACACACACGATGGAGGCCTGGACAAACACAGGAGTGTGCACGGCAAGGATGCGAGATAGCAACCTGATCAAGACGGTCACCTCTGTCCATTTCAGCCGCAGCTTCGTCTGGTCCTCCCTTGGGTGCACTGCCATGGCTTTCGTCACCGGGGCGCTGGCGTTTTGGACCCCCGTGTTCCTGTCCCGGGCTCAGGTGGTACAGAAAGTCAGACTGCCCTGTAACCAGGAGCCCTGTGACACGACTGACAGGTAACTCCCCGATCTTCCCCTCTCCTCGCAGATACATTATTCCCAGTTCTCTGCCTACAGGCAAATCTGTAGGAAAGGAAACGGGCAGCTTATCCAAAATTTTTCCTGAGATCCTGCACTAGGACTCATGAGAGAATACTAAAACTTGCATCTTTTGCGAGGAAAGTACAACATAATATTTATAACTGTAGTACCAAAGAAGTACCTAGTGCTGAAAGCAGTGCCACTCTTCTCTTTCAGCTACATATTTGGCGCTGTGACCATAGTGACAGGGGTCGTGGGTGTCTTCATTGGCACATCCATCGCTAGGAGACTAAGAGACAGCATCCCTCATGCAGACCCCCTGATCTGTGCGGTGGGCATGCTCGGCTCCTCCCCCTGCTTCTTCCTGGCCATTGTGTTGGCGCACAGGAGCATCCCTGCTACTTACGTGAGAACACCTCTCTTTCTTAAATCACAGTTTGCAGTTCTAGATTTTTAGGTACTTCTCAATTGCATGTTTATGATCTCACAGGGGAATAAGGGAGTACTGCTCAAGTAATAAAGAGCTGATAAGGTCGTTACAATGGTCCTAGGGCTCAGAGGTCACACACTTTTGAGAAATCCAAATTAAAACAAGGCAAGAAGTGTTGGTTCAGCTGCTTAGATAAAAGTATAATGTCTATAACACATTTCAGGGAAGCTTGTTATTGAAAGAAGCAAGAAATGACTTTGCAAGAAAGAGATAAAATGAGTTCCTAAACATTAACTTGCATTTAGAGTAAAAGTCTATTTAAATCAGAAGGATGCAGGAATATAACCACTCCATAAAATGCAATTTAGAGACTGTACAATAAATAAGTTCTATAAAGGTATGTGTTGACTCTGATGTAAAAGAACGAACACAGAAATGTGGTTTTCTATAGCATTGTCTCCAAGCTGATCTGCCTCAGATGCAGATATGACCTGAAGCGATTTTGCCCTAGATACAGTTTTTTAACGAATGTTTGGCTTGATTTAAGGCAAACCCAGCAAGTTAGCTCAAAGATCACTGTTGCTTGTCTTCTTTCTGTCCGCCCAAGGTGTTTATTGTTTTTGGGGAGACACTGCTGTCTCTGAATTGGGCTATCCTGGCGGACATTTTACTGGTGAGTGTCTCATCCATGAGCTGAGAAAAATTAGACCGTAAACATTAACACCTAGTCTCTCCTGGTAATGGTTGGAAAACAGGCATTTTAACTTTGCAGATAACTTATACTAGACCAAAGTTAGCTGATCATATTTAAAGATGAATCGAACTTGCTCTGCAGATTCCATAGAGAGTCAGTGCACACTGGCACATCCTGATGTAATTATTCAGCTTAAAGTTTTACTGAAGCAAGAATCTGACAAGAGCACAATGCAAAATGGAGATGTTGCTACAGCATTCTCAATTCCTCTCTTCCAGTATTAGTATCAGGGACTGCCTGTGATACTCTGTGATTTAGATGAGAAGTTTCATAACTCCTAGATATTGGCGATCCTGATCTGTACTGGTTCTGTTCTGTTTGGGGTTCATCCAATACTTCTCTTCCAGTACGTTGTCATACCCACAAGACGGGCTACAGCAGAGGCCTTACAAATTATGGTGTGCCATCTCCTAGGTGATGCTGGTAGTCCTTACCTCATTGGCATAGTAAGTCTTGTTTTAATGTTCTTTCGATTTGCTTTTAATAACAGTAAGCAGTCAGCTTACAGCATCATTCATGAGGGCATGAGACAGGATTGCACAGCCCTGCTCTACCACAGTAACACTAGAAAGAAAGAGAAAAAAGGAGATTTTCAATACAAGTCCAAAGGGGTGACCAGATCTTCCAGAAGTGCTCAGATCTCGAGTGGAGACCATATGTCAGTTTTTACAGAGGTAGAAAAGCAACAAGCAGTACCTTTCAGAGAGACAGCAGCAGCAAAATACAAAGCACACAACATAGACAGTCTGAATCTTTAAAGGAACAAGTAATCGTTTATTCCATGCTAAAAAGAGAAGAAACATACTGTGGAGTCTTCTTCAGGTTCTGAAGGTTAATTATATCACACTGCCAGAACAGATGAATAAGATACCAGCACAGTAAGTCTATATTCGTGTCTGCTGTGGCTTCCCCCACGCGAGGTTTCGTTCTGAATTTATCACAGCCTTTAAAAAAAGTCTCACCTCACTGCAGCACATCACCGAGGCTGGGGGGACAGAATCGTGCTTTAATCATTCACACTTTCTCTGGGCCGTGCTCACACTCACAGGGCAGCCCAAGAGGAACAGTGAGGAAAAGCCTCTTTCTGTCTCTTTTTCTCAGGTCTCAGATGCCCTGAGCAGCGAGAAACCCAACTCTTATTATTGGATTTTCCGCAGCCTGGAATACAGTTTTCTGTTGTGCCCTTTTGTCGGGGTCCTGGGGGGCTTCTTTTTCCTTATGACAGCTCTGTATGTGACAGAGGACAGGAAGACCGCCCAGCTTCTGACATCAGGTAACACTCACACGAAGGAGCTCTTCAATAGTCTCCAGAAATAAGAATGTAAGGTTGCAAAAGAGAGGAGACCATTTGGTCCTCATATGGTTTGCTAGCAGCTACTGTACGTGAATTGAGGCCATTTTTTTTGGAGAAAGTCAGGGTATCGGGTTTAAAAACCTACCTGGGTAGTTTTTTGTTTCCAAACCCCCACGATCCTTTGTGTACAGAGGTGCCTCCTGTTGTCTCAGGCTTAAATGGTCTTTGACTTAGTTCGCTGTCGTGTTGTCTAGATCGTGCTTCACTGTTCCTCTTGATGAAGTCTTCTCAGTTGACTGTCAGTGCATTGGAGGATTTTAAATACTTTAAATCAAGTAATCTTCCTTCAGGGTTAGGGTTAGATTAAGTTCTTTTAGCCTGTCAGTGTAGGACATTCCATTAGTCCAGAGAACTAGGATATAGGCAGCCAAACCTGCACATGATATTCTTACTCATGCATTTTACAATTTAAACTATTATCAAGATCGTTGTACCGCTGCATGCTGAGGATTTAAAATTAAAGGTGCCGATAAGAGTAAGAAAAGATCTGTGCTATTTATGATACTTTTAAAAGGTCTTTAAATTTTGCATTGATCATTCTGATCTCCTCCAAGATAAACAATTCAGCTCTCTCAGATCATATCAAAAAGCTTGCATCTCTGCACAGCTGTATCATAAACCCTCTGATGGTTTGGTTGTTTTCTTGCAGAAGGAAGCATGGGGCCTTAGGTTATAAGGTGATTGCACATTAGTGATACTCTGTTGGAGAACCTGAAATAAATGCACACAAACATGGGGAGAACATACTGTACCAATTCCACACAAATAACACCGCAGGCCTGGAATTGAACCCAGGGCCCCAGCACTGCAAGCCAAGCAGTGCTATCAACTGCACCACCATGCTTGTTAAACTATTATTTGTTTCCCAGCAACACCGTCCCCTAGTGGCTGCCTGACATCAAAACTAAATCCACTTTGAAGCAATGTTATGCATTGGAGCTTTTTTTAAAAAAAACACACAGATTTTTACATTTAACACTGTGGGTTTCAGGTATTGTACTGACTCTTTAATTTCAGTAATGTTTATTTTTGGAGTAGCGATTCGTCAGAGTATCACAGGCATTTTGGCTTCTCCAGGTGAAAAACAGTGTCTCTCGATCCCCCTGAAATGCAGTCGATTGTATCCTAGGAGGAGTGGCTGTTCAGGTCACCAAGATGTGATTTTGCTTCTTTTTTGGTTTCCTTTAGGCGAGGTGCAGTCATCAAAGTAAAGCTTTGAATTGGATTTGACAGCTGGGGCTTCGTGTGCAGCTGAGAATACCCAGCCTGGGTAATTACCGAGGGAACAGGAGTCTGGGTCTACCAGGCCTGCTGAAACCCTCAGGCAAGATTGAGAAACTCGGTTCCTAGCAGAAGCGTACCTGAGCAAATGACTGTTGGCTAGTCCAAATGAACTTCTGCTGCAAAGTGTCAAGTGTCAAACTGTGCCAGAAGCATCTACAGGATAATGTAAATTTACTCATTACTTCTGGCTAGGCCGGAACTGGTAACCTATGTCTATAGCAACAGTCTGCTATAAGACAAATCATATGAAGTGGTTTAACTGAAATTGTAGTACCCTAGGTCTGCAAAACTGTTTTTATAGTTTAGTTTTTAAAACTCCATTTTATATTTTATCCCTATCTCAACTATATTTTTTAAATAAAACTTTACGTTATGCTTTGGTTATCTTTTGAGACTCGTATATTTCAAGCTCAATTTCTGTTGAACTCTGAGGACTTGTTGCCTGTGCCCTGCACTTGTGAGTTAGTTGGCTGCTTCTCGCAACAGGGTGCCAAAATAGAGGCAGCCAAGTTGGAACTGTCTAAGCCTTCAGTCTTCTGCATCTGCTGAAGACTTGCAGCCAGAACTGTCAAGGAACAAATCCTGCTTATGGACCTGTGATTGACAGAACTGTTTTCCTGTAGGCAAAGGCTTTTAACGGACAGACAGAGCCGGAACCCATTCCTAACCCCAGATTTGAACGTCCGTTTCCAATAGGTTAATTAAACAGACAGAGGTGTTACCAACGTTTACCACATGATGGCGCTGTTGCACAGTAGACCGTTTGAGATGCCAAACGCAGCAGCTCTTTGTGTTAAACTTTGTCTTTCACTTGGGTGAAGCCTCATATTTATAAACCGAGACAAAAAGACATAATTTACGCTATTGCTCCTTACTCCCTCTCAGACAAAATAGCTAAATTGTTGCTTTTCACCACCAAACTGTGCAGAATCTGCTCACTGATGAGATGAAAGTTGACAGTGCTTTAACATATATGACAGTATATTTTCAATTAATGACAGTTATACACAAAAAGGTATTGTAGATAAAAATTATTTGTGCAATAAAAATAAAAACGAAAAATAATTGAAACAATGAGCTCAGAGCACACAAAGAGCTTTTGTTTTGATCCAAAATTGTATTATTGAAGTCAACAGACTAGTTTAACTCAATCTGTTTTAATAGAATAGTGTTACATAACAGTGTTCTGTATTGCTGAGCTAAGATGCAATCCTGCAATCCTCTTTTTTATCAAAATAGTCTTACCAGACATATGAAGCAACAATCCCACTTAGAGCATTCAAAGCAAAGGTCTTTTTTAGGGAACTAAAACACATTACAGATTAAAGAGTTCCATATCTTCACTGATAATCTGTAAAGTAATGATAATCTGCCACTTCAATGTTGCTCCATTTTCTCTTTAATTAAGTGACTTTTGCACTAATCACATCATTCTTGTCACTTATCTTTATTAATTTATATGACTAACTCGTTAATTTTTCAGAGCACTATTTGTGCCCATTCTTATATCGAGGCACGTTGCAAGGAAGATCTGAGTGACACAGCAGGGATTTGAACCCACAACCACGTCCTTATGAGCTCAGAAACCTGAACACTACTCCACATCACCTCTGTTTTGTGTTTCATTTTAGGCATTTTTAAAAAAATGTTCAAAATTAAAATGGAAAACCTCAGTGAAGATGAGATGATTAATGAAGCATCAACATATATCAGAACGCACATTTGTAATAAAATTATTGATTAACAGCTCAAAAAGAAAAGAGCGATAGGCTTTACTGTATGAGCTGTTAGACGTAGACAAAAACAACCAAACAGCACTTGATAAAAATAACCCATCTGCCTATTCTCTCCCAAGAGCATCAGTTTTCTATTTCAGAATTGACGCTGTTGCTGACCTCTAAATACTTTCCTTTCATACGGGAGACTGGGGATTGAAATAGCTGCCCATTCCTCTCCTCCCACTTGTAGTGCTGTCATAATTTTATAAGGAAAGCTGGACAAACTGTGGGTTCTCCATCAAAGGTGACACTTGTCTGCCAGTCAGGCCACAATGCAATGACCGTTGGGTATAGAAGTGTCAACGGCAAGTCCATCCTGACCTTCTGACCTTGTCAACACATGTGGAAATGGACAGGGCCTCCCTGGGCTTTATTCTGTAGAGCTCCTGACTGGGGCCAAGCTACACAGAGGAAGGATGTGCAGGGCTGTAGGCCAAGGGGCACAAAATACAAACATTGCTCTAAAGTAGGACGCTTCATTCTGGGTTCTAGGAAAGACATACAGAAATACGAGGCAGAGTGTTTGGGGGAGGGTGTGGACTGTATCAGTAGCGTAGTTTTTACAGAGATGCATGTGTGCTTGATACCCTCTAAGAGGGTGAGTTTACTGCAGCAAATTCACTGAAATTGAAAAGCAACAGTGGCTCACTTGACACCCAATGGACTGTTATTACAGGGAGTTTTGTGGTGTCAAACCACACTTGTTGCTTGCAGTAAAGAAATTTGAACATTACTTATCGGCACAAAGTCACAGATCTTTATCACAGTCAGTAAGAGTGTAAATAACATCAAAAATCAGTGAACAAGTAGTGTAACTAATCCATTTCACCTTTTTTTCTTTTTTGACTGCAATTTATTCAAGGCATGGTGTAGATTAGGACGTATTTGCTACAGATGGATGTGGAAGAGGTACGTTATATTTAAATACAGGTCAACTCCAGCAAAGTCAGGCAAGCCATTCTTCAAGACGAACTCAAGATGGTGACCCTGCTTCTTCTTCTGGTGTCACTTCGATTTTATATTTAGGTTTTTGGTTTCTTTTGAATTTTCTGGTAGTTTTCATTTATTGCCCGGAGAAGAGTTTTGGGTACCTAAAGGACTCACTGGACCAGACCCTGCATTCTATAGAAAGTACACCCCTGGGAATTAGGAAACCTTGAGCTCCATTCTTTTTGCACTAAGTAATAAGTTAACCTCTAATTGAGAAACAATAGCTATTGTTGCCATGTTCTGAACACTTTATCTGAACAGCTAGACATTTCCTCTCTGCACATTCCTTTTGACAGGAAGCAACCACAATTGCTAATATGTTAAAGTCATTCCACCAGAGCTGCACATACATTAAAGTCAGACCAAAACCTAGTCTGTCCCACTTCTCTAAGCAGGTCACAGACTTTAGAACACTGTCTTTTTCCATTTCTTTTTTGCCATTTTAAAGTAATCAAAACACCCGTTGCCTCAGCTAAGGTCAACTTCTTGATTTTAGGATGAGAAATTATCCCTGAGCCTGTCTGCTTGACCAGCTCATACATCTACAGTGGTTAACCAAGAGCCAAACTGAATCACAACTTGACCTGCTTGCCAACAGCAAATTCCAAACATGTCACTTGATAACAAAGTTCACATCCGATCTTGGAAGAGTGGCATAAACCATCTCCAAGACCTTGACGGTGAACCACACATGATTAAAGAGTCAAATTATCATGAAATCGATTGTCAAAGTAATGAGACATATACACAGGACATTCATTCTTTAAAAAAGACACTTTATACCAAGTAACACTACATCTACGGCTCTCTTTTCTCATCATTCTGTGAATCTATATAACATAGAGAGCAGGTGTCAAGCTCCTTGTGTATAAACCATGATACCATGAGAACTGTTTTACTGTTGAAACCAGTAGCCACTGCATTCCAAATAAAGTAAGATGAGTGTTTTGTAAAAACAATTCCACAAGAAATAAAAAGTCCAAAACAAAAACTACATTCAGAGACCACTATATGGGGCAGCTGCCTCCCCCTAGTGTGTCAAGAGAATCGCTGAAGCTGATAAAGCTTACAGGGTCTTTTTATCAATGAGAAGCTATGGGAAGATACAGTGCTGCAGTATCTACTGGCACCAGCAACAACACCATTGTAGTACTCAATTACTAAGGGAACCAATGGTATCACTTTAAGAAAGGCACATTACACCTTTTGCTGTTTTCCTGTTAATTTAATTTCTCTCTTGTTTTGTGTTTATATCCTCAGTAATTGTGTGTTGCTGTTTCATGGTGGTGCAGTGGTTAGCCTCGCAGCTCTGGGGTCCTGGGTTCGATTCCGAATCTGGAGCACTATCTGCGTTGTTTCTACGTTACCTTGTATTTGTGTGGGTTTCCTCTAGGTGCTCCCGTTTCCTCCCACACTCTAAAGACATGGACGTCAGGCTCCTGGGGAAATTGGCGCTGGTGTGAGCTTGCTTTGTTTGTGTCTGCGTGTGCCCTGCCAGGCCTGGGGTGCTCTCTGAGTGGAGTTAGTATGTTCTCGCCATGTTCACATGGGTTTCCTCCGGTACTCCGGGTTCTGAAACACTCCCACGGTCCACAGACTTGCTGGTGGGTTCATTGGCTTCTGGGAGGACTGGCCCTGGTAAGCTTGTGTCTGTGTGCCTGCCCTGTGATGGACACAACAAAGTTAAAAAATCAGTCAAACTAAACTCACTCCTGATTTAAATACAAGGACCTGTGTTCACCACAAATGTTTCAGAACAAAATTACAGAATAAACTACATATAGAAGTGGTAGTCCAAACACAGATGCAAACACATTAAAGCAGATGTTAGTAATACTGGGGTCTCCAACCTCTTCATTAATCATTAATGATACCTAATTAAGTTATACAAATGAGCAGCTGTCCATGAAAGAGTGGCTTCCCCACCATAGCAACAATAAAGATATGAAACATTTTATGAATGAGTGCCTTTTAGATATAATACAAAATTAGATTCCCTGCAGAGAAGACTGTTAAAACTACTTCAGAGTGTACAAACAAGCACCAGCCACCCAAGACCTGCTTAGCCTTAAACATTTGTGAACAGTGAGGAGATCTTTGGATATCTGTCTTATAAGTACAAATGGCTAGAGAAGTGCGATTAGCCAACAAACACCTCTGTCATCCTTTCACCTGCTGTTTTGATAGCATAATCTTCATAATAACACCTTGCACCGAGCTCCTGATCCTGCAGACAGAGCGAAACAGAAGAGGCATCATTAATCTAAATGCCGGCAGATACCAAACCACACAGGAATCTCATTTTTGTTCACGAATCACAGGGTAACACATCCCAGCCCTCGCAGGCAACCGCTATGAAATCATACTAATGTGTAATGAAATAATCTGGGTGGGCCCAAACTGAGGATTTGTCTTGAACATTATTACCAGCTCGTTACTGATTAGACACCTAATGATCTGATTCCTCAGCAGAGTGACGCTGATTTCTTTTTCATAGGGTTCAAATGGAGTTGCACTTCAACAAAACAACCTGAGGAGGTCAGAGGTCACCGCGCCAGTCATGGCTGGCCTCATGCTGAGAACTGAGCAGCAGTGCTTTCAGTTAGTGCTCTCTATTTCTTCTCTTCAGTGCACAGCAGTACATACCAGCCACCACCCTCGGCCACGGTGTGTAACATATCAGTTATAAGCCAGGTGAACTTCCTCACGAAAGACCACAAACACGGAGAGCCACATCTGCGGCCACTAAGAAGCGTCTGTTTCACATGAAGCAGAACTGAAAAAAGAAATTCATCTTAATTCCTAATCTGCTCAGTTACTGAGCTTCTTACTGTCAAGTTCTGCAAACGTTTTGACAAAAGATTGTATAGAAAGCTGTGATCCAACCACAAAAAGGGAGGCTTCAATGGAGCATAAGACCTCTCACAGAGCTCTCTGAGCTTGACTCATAGGGTGTATCACTGGAGGTGATACAGAGTGCCATGTTCATAGCATCAGCGAGTTCCACGCATGCTGCAAAATTTACAAACAACATTTTTAGTTCAAAATTTAAAACTAGTGTGACCTTCACCAACTGCACATCTTAGATATGTGTTGAAATTGATTTTGTAAAACAAAATCAGTCCGGTAAAAGACCCAAACCACCAAACTTATGGTATTGTGTACAAGAAAATTGGAGGCAACAGAATACAATAAAGTATAATAACAAAATGCAGTATACTGTATGCAGTTTGAAACATTACTTAGGCAATACACAAATTCACACCAAACCAAACACTTTTTAAAAAAAGTTTTTTTAATAATACCTGTCTCAAAGAGACAGGGGGAATAAGATCTCTTTGCGCAGAGCTCAGCAAGTAAAAGCTCAAGCTCAGCCGAAGGCAGAATGAGGTGACCTGCTTCTGCAGATCGAAGAGCTCATGAAGCCACACAGTTAGGACCCAGCTTGGAGCAGCCAAACAGAACTGAGCCATGAGCTGACCACAATCCCAAAAACCTGTATAGGGTACATGCAAAAAGAGACCAGAAAACAGGGAAGACAGCAGTGCGTGTTTTCAATAGATATTATTTTCATTGCCACCTTCAGATGATTGAGGATTTAGTGAACACTTGGCCGTGACAAATAACTCATACTAGCTTTCAACATCTGGATACACACTTCATAGAACAATACATAATACAGACGTTGGCCAGGCTTCTTCCTACCGTCCAGGAAATTCAAGAAAGCTAGAAAGATTATTTTCCCATACATTGTACTACAGTAACCTTATCCAAGAGGGGAAGGAATTGTGAGGGAAAGGTGTCTTTTCCCTGGGTCTGTTTTTCCAGGACCTCACAGAGACAGGTCTCAGTATTGGAGCTAACGCAGATATCAATTTTTCAGAAAGCTGAAAAACAGCAGGTCAGATTCATGGTTTCTCCTGAGCAGGGTTTGCATCCGTTTTCCTTTTTTCCATAACAGGAAAAAATCAGTGCAATTGTTACAGAAGTAGAAGAGAATGTGTGAAAATAATCAAAGCTATCTGTGACTCCGTTCAAAGATATTTGTGACTCTGTTCAGAAACAAACACAGAGCACTAGATAAATTGTGCCAATTTTTTGTGTTTTGCACAGCGAACAATGTGTAACAATCATCATCTTTCTTGAATTTCCTCTTAATATGAAACAACATAAATATTTTATAATACTTTTTGCATGTTCTTATATATCATTAATGTCTTTGATATTAATTATGCATTTTTCTATTATACATAATAATATATATATTTACACTTAGAGAGAGGTGAGACAGAATACATGAATAGTCAATGTGTGTTATAGTGTTTCTACTTTTCAATTTTGAAGGAAGATTCTGTTTTTCCCTAA
Source organism: Atractosteus spatula (assembly GCF_055471065.1). Classification (NCBI taxonomy): domain Eukaryota; kingdom Metazoa; phylum Chordata; class Actinopteri; order Semionotiformes; family Lepisosteidae; genus Atractosteus; species Atractosteus spatula. The sequence continues at coordinate 2,810,077 of NC_142732.1, read as the reverse complement.
TACCAGTCTGATGGCATGACTCATTAATACCCCATATGGATCTGTGTGCTGCGTTCAGGGTGCAATGTAGTTTTAATTTTGAGCATGAAAAAACAACCCTGTGAAAGCAGTGCACAGACTCTGGTGATCATTGATTTCATTTCAGATAAGAATTCCTATTACACGTGAAAATGTTTATACACACTATTCAATATATCTATACTACATAAAACACTTTAACATGCTGGAAAAATGTTTATGTGGTGCCCAGTAATGGACTGGTGTTTCATTCACGTGCCCTGTGTTTCTAGGAAAGTCTCTGGTTTTCCATGGAATACCCAGGAATGAACTGGTAATAAACAGCTTTCAAATAATAAAGGGAAGGATAGTTCATACAAGCGCACTAGACAGGATATTGTCCACATGATACAGTCGGGCATGTTTACTGTGGGACTGAGGATTTCCCTAATCCACTTCCGGATTTTAGGTGACTTGTTTTTCCTTCTTGTCAAAAAGACTCCAAACTTATCAGGCCCAGAGGTTCATCCTGGCAGACATTGTGGCCGAGGAGATAAGCAGGGAGAGGTATCTCTGTTATCACCCAGCTCCAGCGCAGCACAGTGGAATGGTAGAGAATCCACCGCCGCTGATGTCGGAGGCAGTTCTAAGAAAAACAAGAACACAGCATGCAGAGTGCGTATCACACACAGCCTGCTGCCCTTCGGAGAATCGGGCAGAGCTCAGCGAGCACAGCAGTGTGTCTTTGCAGTGTCGTTTGAATATCCTGCTCACATGTCATTCCCCCTCGGCTTTTAAAATAAGAAGGGAAGCTTTCAGCCCACTCACATGCAATCTGCATCTATCCCAAAGCCATAAGGTCAGTGCAGCACAACAGCACACAGGCTTTATAACAGCTCATCAAATCCAAACCTGCCTCAGTCACTCCCACCAGAATCTGACCTGAACTTTGAAACACTTTGATGGCAAACCTTTGAGCCTGTTAGATATGATTAATGAGTTTTGCTAAGTTTCTTTCACATTATCTTTCAGTATACGGTTCCTTTTCCTTTTTAATTTCTGAACTTGGTGCAATGCATTATTTAATCTCAGCAAATAAAAACACACATATTGCATTGCGAGAGAGGCCACCTTCACCTCTGCGTCTACAACACAAGTCCGGAGTTTGAGCGACACCGAATGGTGTCCAGAAAATACAAATAGGGCTTCTGGCTTCATGGAACTTCTATTCTGTGAGCAAAAACTTATGCGTATGCAACACTTGGCACCTTCTCTGAAGCCTAAACAGCTTACTCTCTGAGCCCATAGCTACAGCATCGATTAGTAACTGGAATCCCATTGATCATAGAAGGCTCTCTGCCACACTGAGCTCAGGAGAACAGAGGGAGGTGGCACTCTGCCAGCCCTAACTGGTGATCAACTCAGGGGCCACTATTGTTCCCATTCAGATGAGAGAAATCGCTGACTGCTCCACTTGCTGCCGTGCTTTCAGTGCGTCACAGAAGCACAGTGACAGTGTGGCTGCTGGCACAGCTGAGAGCTTGGCTGTGGTGCACTGTGGGATTCTCAGCTCAAATGAATTTCTCAGAGTAAATGGATGTTGACACTTTTTGCTGCCGATAGCTCTCACTGCTAACACATACAGTACGCAATACACTTGTGCAAAAATGGCTTCATTGAACGGCTTCATTGGCTAGTTTTTAAGCTGATGTGGATCAGCGGTTGGTATTGCTGCTTCACAGTGCTGGGGATCTGGGTTCAATTCCAGATTTGCAATACCGTGTGCATGGAGTTTGAATCTGCATGAAGTTTATATGGTCTCCCTGTATTCACTCGGGTTTGCTCCAGGTGCTCCAGGTTCCTCCCACAGTCCCAAAGACATACTGGTAGATTAATTGGATTCTGGGGAAAACGGGCCCTGGTGTGATCGTGTCAGTGTCTGTGTGTGGGCCCTGCAGTGTGCTGGCGACCCGTCCAGGGCACACTCTGCCTGCTTGGCAGGATAGAATCCAACTCCCCAGTGACCCTGAATTTGAAGAAGCAGTTAGAAGGAGGGATGGTGGGTTCAGTGCAAGCACTGGTGTTTTTCTAGTGTTTATATAGTATGTGCAAACTGTTATTTCTAGAAATATAGCCTCTGATTAGCACCACTGCAAGAGTGATTGACTCCTTTTTCAACAGCTCAAGAAACCCGATATCTTTTAGATATAACATAAGAGCATAGATATGGGAACCAAAGACCCTTTGAGGACTCTTCTTTTTGTTAAGAGATTATTAACGGTGTTCAAAGGCTAGAAAAAAATATTCACAAACACTGAAGTACTTGTTTCAAAAGAGACAATCTTGCTGAGGGTGGATTTGTATAGTTTTGTCTCTGGTCTCTATCGTGTTGTTCTGAGTCTCTCAGGGAAGAGGGGAATGAGCCAGTCCTGTGGAGAAAGCAGGGCTTCCCCCTGTACCCACACACAGAACAGGGGCACATGTGGTCTACTGATGGCCCCTGCGCAATCTGACAGCAGCTGAGCCGCCTCCGTCAATAGCAGCAGATGGCTAAATACTGCCAGGGCCCGTCAGGAGCTGGAAAGGTCATTGCTTGCAGGTGATGATAGTTCTTTATATACAGAGTGTGTATAAAAGGAAACATGGAATAACTGGAAAAATAAATGAGGTTTGAACTTCAGGGATCAGTCAGGACTGGTCCTGTCTCCTTAGGTTTAAAGCTATTTATAGGGCTAAGAGACCCATACTGCAGGGTATTTCGTCACCATTAAAAGAAGTGAGTTATTCTGTGTGGGTGAACCAAATCTTGGGGGTATCGGGAGAGAAGGCTACCACCTAGTTTAAAAAAAAATCAATAGAAACAGTATCAAAGATGTGTACAAAAACGTTGTTGTGCTGTGAGCTGTGGTAAAATGAATTGCTTCATGCACAGACAGACTAATGGAAGTGTTTGTCAGGGCAGATTAGTGCACAAAATTGAATCCCTGGGTTTTTTTGCAGCCTTTCATCCATCTGCCTTCCTTGTGCTGCGCAATCAGAAAGCGTGCTGTGTGTCGTCATAAACATCCTTTCTCCTGTATTAATTCCAATTAAGTCATCTGGAAGAAGGCAGAGCCACTCCTGGATTTGCAAGGCTGCAGACCTTGAACTTGAGATTTGGCTTTGTGTCAAAGCAAGAAAACCCCACTTGAGCTTTCTTCACTGCAGTCACCATGTGGTGAACAGACCTGTGTTAGATGCACCTCTCTGCAATAACCCTTCAACCTGCCTTTGTGTAGTAATCTTGAATCCATCCATTATGTGTAGTGTGTGTAAAGAGAACTCATCCCAGCAAGCAACGGGTGCAAAGCAGGATATACCCTGGAAGGGACATTGCAGGGCACACACAGACACAAACACAAACATACACATACACATACATTCAATCCAGGGCCAGTTTTCCCAGAAGCCAATTAATTAAGCACCTGGCGGATCACATGTGAACACAGAGAAAACATACAGACTCCACACATACAGCACCCCAGGCTTGGAATCAAACCCAGGGCACCAGCCCTGCAAACTACTGCACCACCATGCTTCCAATATACTTGTCAATCAGTTTTTTGGGGGATCTGTAACATTTAGTTTCATCAGTCGTGATGTGCAGATATGACTACATAACAACGGCAAACCCTAATGAAAAAAACAACACAAGCATTTGGAAGCTATGGGGGAGCTGCCAATTTAAAGAACTTACGATGTTGTAATGACTTACTCATGCATCAAATTGTATGAATCACAGCCCACTATACAAATAACAGCTTAACTTATGTAACTCTACCACCTACAGCATTACAAGGCTTTCTCATGCTGAAATAGGTAAATGATTTAAAAATCCTACTGACTTTCTGGAACTTCTTAACTCAGAATGCTCAGTCCTGCTGAGAGGTCCAGAAATGTCCGAAGTCTCCCACGCAGCTACTCTTCTTTCGCCTTGACACCTGTCCAGGAATGCAGAGCACGCTGCTTGTAAGAACCCGAGTATTTTTGTTATCAAGGAAGAGGGGTTCCCTTTTTTTCATCCTACATGTCTTTACTGATCTTTCCATTATGCACACTACAAAAAAGACATGGACATGATGTTTGGGGCTCCAGACAGTGCTTGGAAAGGAAGGAAAACAATCTGAAGAATTCTGCAGTCAACAGGAGAGAAATGGAGTTAACTGAGGAGAAGATGCAAAGGAGAAAAATAAATTCACGCCTGCAGACAAAGGAGGTGGTAGATTTATCATTCCAGATTACAGATGATGGCAGCAATGGGACTGTTTTGCTTTAGGTTACTATGCAACAAAGTGGGCAAAGACAGAATGAAACCAAAAAGAAGATCCTGTGAAAGACAGGCTGCCCAGCGAAAGGACACTTCCTGGTCTTAGATCATCTTAACAAATGCTTTTTTTTTTTCTAAAAGTCCTTCAACTAATTCAATACATCCACTCATTTCCCCTGTCCATTCAATGATGTCTTTCAAAATACACCAAAACAATATCTTACCAGGAATATAATCAGCCATCCCTAAACTGAAGAATCTAAACATCTAGCCTCAAGTTTCACAAGCATTCAAGCTTCTAGTTTACATGTCTCAGACCAAGAAAAAAAAACAGCCACAGTTCTTCCAATTGAAAAGCACCCCAGGGTTCATAATTGAAACAAACTAGCAATTGGATTACATTTAATGCAAGTGAATAAGTCACAGTACAGTGCTATGTGCTATGGTGTAGTCTGTGTCTTGGATAGCACCAGCCAGCCATTCCACATCTGTATATCACAATAAGACACCAGAGAGAGAGAGATGATCTTATTAAATGCTGGTAGTATTCTACAGTGTGAATCACTCCCTGGAAGCTGCTTGGGCTGTAGTATAGTAAGTGCTGAACAATGGGCTCAGTGATGGATCTGAGGATCTGCAGTTGCACCAAGGGTGCAGAAACAAACTGCATACCTGTTCAATTCCAGGATACTTAGACAACACATCCACAGCTTCATGCAGCAGTTTGATTTGTATGTATACTGTATGTGTGTGCATATTCTTACACACTCTTTAGTGCAGTAAGAGTGCATAAGGCTAAGGTGCATAAAAAGGTTTGGTATTTTACTGCTTCAAACCATGCATAATTGCATGGATCAGGTTTCTGAGACACCTTAGCAAAGAAGGAGCTACGAGGCTAAGCAATGGGCCCTGGGGTTGTTTGCTTCTTGAAATTCCAGTCTAGAAATTTAGAGAGAATAGGGTACAACCTGCAAAGATTGACGGCAAAAAAAACCCTGGGTGAATTACAGGCAGTCACTCCGAGACAGATGATTAAGTACAAAGTGCAGCCGGTGCAGACAGCCTGGTCTTGGGAGAGGGAGGGCTTGAGAGCTGCAGTCACTGGTCATCATCAATTCTATTAAAGATTGAAGAGAAGCAGTGGAGCCCCCTGCTGAGACAGCCAGAGCATGAGATCACTCCGGGACAGAGGCGTCTGCAGCCCAAGCTAACTGCAATCATCTGCCTGTTTAATGGACCGATTTCTGCTTGGAAAGAAAGGTCAGAGGACCAGGACACATGAAAACAGCCCAGATTTTCTTTGCTGGTACCGGGGCCAGACCAGTACAGTTTTACCATGCAGACAGACTGTATGAATAAATATACATATAACCTAGAAGAGAGCAAGTCAGTGAACTAGTGTTTTTACACTTGGTTCCTCCATTTTGTTTTTGATTACAGTAATCAAGGGATTCAAGGTTGCGCAGATTATTCTGGTTTACTATAGCTTGTGTGTACATGACTTCGGAAGTTTCAGTAGTTCCCTACCGCAAAGGACAACGAGTAGGACAAGCTGACAGCTGTTTGAGGAACAAAATCAACCATGTGGCTTTGGTGTCTGTGGCTTCCTGTAGCTCTATATGCTGAGCCAGGTCAGCATGAGTAATATAGGGAAGTGAAAAACTGTAGAGAAAAAATAGCCTGCTGCTTTTCCAGTGAGAGGGACAAAACAACAATAATACTGGCTCCAAAAATATATCTAATGAGACCTGCAATATACTCAGCCTTGTAGCCTGATCTTGACTGTTCTCAGGTTCTCGGATGTTAACCCAGCCTGGGACTGATTAGTAATGGGATGGGTGACCTCTAGGGAAAACAAAGTTGCTGCACGAAATGGTGTCAGTGGACCAGTAGGTGGCACTCTTCTGTCTGGTGAAACAAACTGATTTCTGGCTAATTGGTCATTACAAGTTTCTTGGCACTATGGGTAAGAATACGCGTTATTGTCATGGTGTCTTGGTTAAATTATACTGTGCTGGCTTGCTCAATGTGGCCACCCTGTGTTTTCCTCTTAATTAAAATAAATGAGTATATCCTCGCTTTTCCACAAGATGTGTAGTAGTGTGGTGGGGCTTTTGTGTAATTGAACTTAAGTGTTGGATGATGTGGGCCCCCTTCTGCATGTGAAGCTCTTTGTAATTTCTGAATTACAAATGCTCAGATTTTGCTTTGCAGCAGATTTTGTTTTGGTGTACGAATAGACCCTTCACTGGATCCATGGACTGAGGTATAGTCCCTCAAGCCCTGAGCTTCCAGGACACCTTCTGGGCTGCTATAAACCTTACTAGAACAGGCTTTCTAATAATCAATATATGGTCTAAGGGTAACAGACCCTTGCAGAAAAAATGTGCATGGATACACTGCTTTACCTTGATCTTGAATATGAGCTACTAACAATTTAACAGGTTAATATGCTACACCTGTGAGCAGTTGCTTTCTCTGAATATAACTCTCTGATATACAGATACATGTTTACAAAACCCCTCTGTTGATGTTAAGCCTGGAAAAAGGGTGCATTACTGTAGCAATGACTCTCAGTGTAGTCAATAGCTACAGTATATCTTAAGACCTTTGATCTGTAATATAATAGTGGCCTTGGGTGATGAGGGAGAAATTGCATTTTTTATTTTACCTTTCTTTGAGCCAGAAGAACACCGTGGCAGTCAGGTTCTTTCTGCTTTGAAATCAAGCGAATCTCTTCCAGAGGATTTGCCTTGAAGTGTTGTGGGTTATAAATCAGACACCTCTCTTGAATGCTGCTGTCTCAAAGTCTTGGATAGAATTCTCTTCACAAAGGGAACAAATTGTGTTATTACAAATGCATTTGTTCTCACAAATATGCTCATTATAAATAATCTAGGAATAGGAAGGAATCTGAGACCCGAAGTAGGAGGAATAAGTGAGCTTAAGAAAGACTTGTTTGTCTATTTTCTCTGGTCTTTAGATAAGAGTCTTTTCCCTTTCTAGTAGGGAGTTATTCTTACTTCTATAAAGGGTGATTTTCCTTTCTTAGAAGAATGATAAGAAACAATAAGACGATGAAGATTTCCTACCTTTACAGCAGATTTCTCATTATTATTATTGTGTAGAAACTCTCAAAATAATAAACCCTGTAAACTGGCCTAACTAAACATTGTGTATACATTACATTTGTTATAAAGATTTGCACTGTGACGATGCATTTTCTGTTTTTATTTATTTAAGGTTTACTTTACAGTAACTAGACAATTAAGTATACTTCAGCTAAGTCAAAGGCCAAGTTTTGTGTTTAATCGCGAAAATAAAGACTTTTACAAGTTCTTAAACTCTGAGCTCCAACATGTTTATTGCTAGCGGTTGCCTGCTGTAATGTTAAAACCAGATTAGCATGCTCAAAAGTCCAAAAGAAACACCGTGTTTATTAAACCCAGCTGAAATTAGATAGCTGATGTTCTCAAAGTTCAGGCTCTACTCGATGGACTTCATATTAAATAAAGAAGAGAGGCTGGTGAGCTGTATCAAATTCATTCGCTCTTCTCAGTAACTGCAGCACTGGTGACCGTGTGCAGTACTGGCGGTTTGTGAGAGTACGAACTACATTGTACAGCAGCGTTCACGTTTAAGCGTTAATGGGTTTTCATTTCTGTGCTTTATGGTTAAGAATTTTTTTTAAATATATATATATTTTCGTAAACTAAAACGTGCATGCGTGCAGCTAAATGCTTGCCGGTGAAGATGCATTTATCACTTCAATGTGTCGAAGGGACAAAAACATGTTAACATTGACTAGCTGCGATTTTTATTTAGAATTCATGAGGTCTTCGTGCAGTGTTCAATCTGAGGGGGGTGAAGCAAGCGCTGTCCAGGGTACTGATACTGTATCTCCCTAAAGAGAGCCCCATTCGTGTCTACACACACCACCTCAACGCAATGCACATGTGCATAAGACCCTGCTCGAAACTTCGTTTCACTCTTGTTTCGGGACAAGGAGACAGGAGACGAAGCACCGCTTGTAAGCTTTGACTTTGACCCACTGTTCTAATTAGCAAGCTCTGCAAGTCGTTTTTTTTTCCAATGTGCGGTTACTATGTGCCTGCCAAGCTATAAAAAAAAACACTGTCTGCGTTTCAATGACATTCGGCACATATTAGAGTATGTGGTGCTTCAGAGGTCCAAGGCATCAGTATCTACAATAGTCTTGAAATGTATTATCTGTAGGCGTTGTTGAAATAGAGGTTTTATTTATCGTTACTGGGGTATGTGCTTTATTACTGACAAGAGGGTGTTTTACAGTATATTGATCAAGCGGCGATATTTATCTACAAGGACTGAAATGTACTACAACAGTCGCTCTAAAACTCTGTTTGGAATGTCCACACTGTAGTGAATTGTCTTACTTGGAATTCCGTACCGACCGTATGGAATTATCTTTCGGCCCCTTCAAAATAAATATCCAAACTACAAAGAGAAAAGGCAAAACTCAGAATTCTATACTCACTGTTCCCGAAATGGAGTGCGAGGGTTTCAGATGCTGATATTAACACATTGTGATTCACAGCTTTCAGTTGCAAATAAGCAAAGAAATATCCTTTCCCAACCTATCTCAAGAGTAAGCCCGTCTTTACAAGTCACATGCCTTGCGCCGCACACTTTCCAACTTTTTTTGTTATTTTAATGACTAACACGCCCTCAGGACGTCTCCGCAGATTGTTCGTGGAGTAACCAAAGCATTTAATTGCTTAGTGATGCTGTGAGGGCTGCACTGTCCAAACACTGTATTTGCATAATCTTTTCTACCGGGAGGCAAGCTCTTACAGACAGCAATATTTTGTTTATGTTATTTTATCGTCAGTTTATGCCGCGCATACCGACCCCGGCATTTCCACAAAGCTGTGTATTCTTTGCTGAAACAATGTAATCCTAAATCACATTGTTATGAAGTCAGTTATTTATAGACCACCTACGGGCTTTAGAGAGATCAGGAAACGGCAAGATAAGCATAGACCACCATATATTGTCTCGCTGAAATATTTACAGGGGTTTGCGTGTTTGCTTTTGGAGGGTATTTGTGAAAGTCTGTAATCAGATGTTGCCTAAGTGCTAAAACAATAGGTAGATAATGTAAATATATTGTCAAAGGGAAATCAACACACAAGGCATACGCTGATGGTCCTATATTATTTATTTTACAAACAATATTTAATTATTTGAATACAGCAGCATTTCTGAGTTGCCTACAGGGTTACGGCAGGACATTCCTCGGGAAGAATAAAACGGGTTTGACCTGTGCAACCTCGAATTCTGTGTTTCGTTTCATCTCATGGGCGTACTTCGCGTTTACATCTTTACATTTCGCTACGCTTCGCGCAAGAGTACTTTAAACCTCTTGGCATTGTCCTCAGGCAGCGGGCGACAAGAGTGATTCGTGTGGACGTTTGCGCTGCTGTAGAGCTGGATTTAGATTCCCACCGAGGTGCTCGGTGCCGCACTGCTGTGTGACGTAAAATGCATATGGAATAGCAGAACCTCGCGTTTAGGGAGGGATATCCAGTAGGACGCACTGCATACTGCATTAATTACTGCCTCCGCCATGCGGTGCACTTTCCAAGTTCCTTATTTAGAAAGCTGCTCTGCTTCCAAGCTTCTCACCAAGCCAATTATACAATAGCTGCTATAATGCAATCTGGCGTAAAGCTGAACCGATATGGCCTATATAGTATCTAGACGTACGTCGTTGCACTTGTACTGAAGCAGTCAAAACATTACCCCACACCTTGAAAAATAATCATCCTTTACGAATACCTGGATTCATAATATTGTTACTGTAAAGGACGTTGTCTGTGTGTGAAGCTGAAAGCGAACTACCACCACGCTCATACAGTAGAACTGCATTCAGCTGTTACTGTACTTTGCGCTCTCAGTGCTGCCTTTCACGAAACACACTCGTGACTGGCAATCGCGACGGTCTCGTCTCCTTTGAACCCTCCTTTGAGGGCTCGGATTGTGATGAGGATTACCTTGTATGTTTAAACGACGAAGAGCAAATCTTTAGCGTGAGCCTGTTTTGTTTCAGAGCGAGTAGATTTTACGCTCTTTCGCCGCCGCAAAAAAAGGATGATCAGGGAAAAAGAAATTAACGAAGTAAAAAAAATAAACTTTTAAGGTATCAGAAGGGGACCGCGGACGAAGAGCCACTTGTATCATCATTATCTCCATAGCGTGCAAGGTCAGTGTTAGGTGTTTACAAGTTTACATTAAGAGCATAGGCTGCATTTGAATGCGGCTCAAAGCCCGCTTTGAGAGGAGGAGTCTATCTACACACTGCAAGCTTTCAGACTCACTCCCTTCATACCCCAGCGAAGCAAAGCCGGTCAGACTTGGCGATCTCAAGGAATGCCACTGCACCGCGCAGTCCACACAAACATGAGCCACGACGACCGCCCCCCTTCAGCATATTAAGACAGCCGTATCTTGGTGCTTCTTATTTTCCTCCCTGAGGTTCCCGTGGGGCTTGGTATCTTCTTCTGCCGGTGTTGGCTGTGAGCTGCATTCGCTTCGTTCGCGCTGCCCGCTGGATTTCGTGACAGACGGAGACGATGTGTGTGGAGAGCGATGGGTGCGAGATCGAGGGCTGCAGCAGTTCGGACGAAGTGCACACGCTGTCCGGCAGGATGAGCCCCGGTCTGAAATCGAACCCCGATCTTCATCCTTGCAAACCGGGACAGAAATTTCGGGCTGCGCTCCTACGGTGCAGGTCTCCCGTTGCCGCCGCTGGGATACTCAGTTTTGGAAATGTGCTCAATTACATGGACAGGTACACCGTGGCAGGTAAGTTTTCCCGTGTCCTGGTATACACTGTACCTCATCCACGGTTCATGCCAAGTGGACCAGTTTTCTGTTCCGTTTCTTAAGCTGTAATATAGTGATCGAAGTTCACCAAAAACAGAGAATAATCAAGAAGCTTACCACACTCCAGAATACAATTCCTGCCCGTTTCCTTTCGCGTTTTACTGTATTATTTTTGCATGGTCAGTTGGCAGAGAGAGTAAACAGGTCTAAGTCCAGTTTAAGAATACCAAACCTTTGCTTTAAAAATTAATAGAACATATAATTTAAAAAATGAGAGTTGCTTTTTTCTAACAGTACAGGAAAGGTTCACCCGTAGTAGTGAACAGGAGTATCATGCTGTGCGAATACTGTACGCCACTGGGGCAAGGCTGTAATCAATAAATCCCAGACCCACCACGTCGAGACCTAGTATTTATATCTGAAGTACAGTATTTTCCGATATTGCCACACAAACAAAACAAAGAGACATTTTTGTGTACATAATGTATGCCAAACCAAATAATAAGAAATGACAATATTCAATATTGAAATCAACCAGATCAGAGGTGACAAAAAATGCAGCAACAGCAGCAGCAACAACAACAACCGTACTTCTGTTAGAAACTCTGTGATATACGAGATGGGATTTGTACTCTGGCAGCCGGTTCTCTGATGGTGGGATATATTTAGGTTCATATTATTAATACCTAGGTCTTTAAAAACACAGAATATTAAGCACCATTAAACGTTTCATCATCAGAGATTAAACCTTATTCGGAAATATGTCGTTCATTAGAGAAGTCACGATGCATTAATAATGTATGCGTATCTGTAGGCTAATCCACAACATATTGTAGCTTCAAACTCGTAACACTCTTATCAAAGTGAGGATTTTAGCGATAAAAATCTTTCCCTTTGTAGACATCGCTTTAATACAAAGCTTTTTAAAATAATCCAAAAGAATGTCGTTTTCAATTTTATGTTTTGATTTATTTAAATATAAGAACCATAAATGAAATATAAGAAATATAAATGAAAACGCATAAAGCTCGTACCAGACCTCACAACGAAAAGAATACTTAACCGACTGTAGTGCCTGGCCTGCTACCACATTCTTCCAAAACAACATCAGCAGGACATTTTTACCTTTCAGTCCTTTGAAGTGTGCTGAAAATTGACGGATCCAGTGCACTGCAAAACTTGAAAGTTCAAGCAGGCTGTCCTTTGGACCTAACAAAACATTTCATTCACCTCGTTCAAGTGCTACCCGATCTCCACCGGGACAGCGAGACGTCGCCGTCACAGGTGCAAGGGAGACGGTCTAATTAGAGCCCAGACTCGCTGGAGAACAGAGCGTGAATTAAAATCAGATTTAGCATAGTATGATATTAATTCATAGAACACAGACAACCCGTTTCACTTTCCCTTGAAAAAAGTTATTTCGACTACAGAGGTATTAACATATCATGATTCAATCATCTTAATACAGGGCAATGTGATTGTTTTGAGGAAGATCAGATCATCCATTCCAAAATCCTACCAGAATTAGTATCAAATGGAAAAAAGACGTTAGTAGAGAGATGAGATCCCGAAACCCATACTTTATAATGGTCTCAATTATATATTCAACCTGTTGTTCTGAATATTTTAAAAGATTTTAAAAAACATTTAGGATTCAGCTAGCGAAAAAATAGGACGTTTAGCAGAATTCTAATTTACAGTATCAAATGTAGTCTCAAGGATAACCGTTTTACGTTATTTAGCATTGGTTACATTTTACACTTCGTTCAGGTGTGTGTTGCTTTGCAAAAGAAGAAAAAGTAGAATTACACTCTTACTCTAGAAGTGGTTTCGGGTCTTGTTGTCATATTGAACGGTAGTCCGAGAACAGTAATACTTTGCTCACGCTACGTGGAGAAAATCTTACTACCAGCGGTGTAGTCCATAGTAAACGTGACATTTGCAATGGAGAATCATTGCATTCAGGCACTTACTGTGGCTCCGATATTGGGGAATATAACTGCACTGGGTTTAATGGTTGTGATCTTTTAGCCAAGAGATTAATTTGCGCGATTAGGACGTGCCCATCGCCTCGGTTGGCTGTCGAAACGATATACTGTACAGATGTACAGAAGAAGGTTTTGAAAGAGCCGCAATGGAGCAAGCAGGAAAAGTGCATCACTGCGTCGGGATACAAGCACATGCAAAGCCATTCTGTTCTCTGATGCTGGAGATACCATATTTCACAGCCCTCGCAATACAGGGAATTTTGCTGTCCACGCATGTTTCAGTTTCCCGCAGTGGGGTGGATAGAGAGTACTTGCAGCAGCCGGCTGTACAGAAGGTACACGCAGTAGCAAAGGGGAAGCTTTTCGGTTTTCACTAAGGTTTTGTTTTAAAAGAAAACAGCAGAGAGGTACCATTTAATTCAGCTATTACAGCAGGTGGACCCTTCGCGTGGGGGGGTCGGTATACATAATTTCAGAAAATTTCGACGCGTTTCGACTCCAGTGTAATTTTACAATCAAATGAAGGAGGCCGTCAATTCTACACAAATACGAAAGAAGGCGCGTTAAAGTCGTTTCTATCTGTTGTCCGAATATTAAAAACGAAGAAACGAAACGTCACGCTTGCCCTTACTTGCGTCAGAATGAAAACAAAAGAAAAAATGCAGGGTGGAGAGAGAAATGTTGTTAATTTCTGGGAATTAGGTGTCGCTGCTGGTTGAATGACACATTCGACAGAATATTTCACGCCCAAACATTTGTCTGGAGTAGCATACTTCTGGAGGAGGACTTCTCAGATCAAAGCTACCTGCTGGCTTGCAAACTATTTAATTCCAGTCATGTCAGTCTGAAAGGTCTTCTCCTAGGTAAAGAATTCTGTCAGTATGGAAGGAATGTGTTCCTGCTATATTTTTACATTATTTTCTGGATAGGCAGTCTGCAGTGATACACAGGCTCTTTGTTTGCTATCCAGTCTGATTCAAGGGTCAAGGGATGGCACACAGATTTGTTTTTTTTTATTCTGTTTGCATAAAATGTTGCTTATAAGTCTTTTTCATCCTGCAGCAAATGATCGAATGCTGAATAAGCATTCAAGGTTCATTTCTAGTTTCGTGTCATGTTAAATTGAGCAGCAAGTACTCCACCACCTCTCTCTATACAGGCTTGGAGGCACACTTGGAGGTATTTTTTTCTGACAGTACCCCAGTAGTTGCATCTGATAAACGTAGGATCCTTTTTTCGCAAAAGAACTGCACAACAGCATACAGTAGCTTACTCCTAATAGTGAATGAACACACCTTTCGTTATCTGAGGGTGGCTACAAAACAGTAACTGCATTATGAGGGCGAGTGCTCAGAGGCTTTTACACACAGCCCAGTGAAGGGTGTAGCTGTGTTTCATACAGCTGCAGCAAGCCTCTGAGCACACAGAGACACCCTACCCCTTCTGGTACTGATGCATAATGCATGCACGAGCCTTTTATTCGTCCAGCTGGGGAGTGAGGCTACAGAGAGAGATGCAAGCACTGTCCAGCAAAGCCTGCTGCCTTGTCAGGTGAAGGCTACACCAGGACAGGACTGTGCTTTGCATAATTTTCCAGGGGGAAACCCAGGACACCTGGTGCATTTTGATGTGATGGAGAAGAGCAGCTATCTGCTTGCTGTACAAGGTGTGACAAAGCTAATTACACTTACCTACACTTCTGCTTTGAAATCGGCTTTGGGTAATTCATTGTTCAGCTGCACTGTTATGCAGCTCCTGTAATCAAGATGATTAGTGCCAGGATCAGAATGGGAACTTCTCTCACTGTTCAGTTCCTGCATTGCGAGATGGTACAAGAGCAGCATGCTTTAAGCAGGGAGATGTGTTCATCTGTGCTAGAGAAAGAGAAGACTCCCTACCACCACTCCTGAGCTTAACAAAGGGATTTATCTGGTAGAAGCGGCCTATGTACCCAGTGATACACACCAGACAAGATGCTCCAGTACAGTGCTTCTTATACTTTGGGGTAGCACAGACTAGGTTTGGTGCTTCTGTGAAGCTTACTGTTTTTAAAATGCAGTTTTTAAAGCAGAACGCAGCTAACACACCTAATTCAGTCGCAGGGGCAGTCTGCAGATCACCAAAAAATTCCAGGCTCAAGAAGCAAATTCCATCTGTTATTTAAGACTAGTGTGTAAAACAAAGCAACAGATTTGTACAAAGACGTTGTGCACTACAGTGCTTTTTATTGTGAAGGTCTTGTATTAAATAAATCACAGGATACTGGTACTGTTGTGCTTATTCGTCCCCTGGGACATCTCACACGTCCTGGTGTGTAATGAATTGTGAGACTGCCGCCAAGATTATGTTTGCTAAAAAAAAACAGTAACGAAATAAATAAATATAGCTTTTGGAAAATGACAATCTTTCAATGGGGAAGTACAATTGCAAAAATGGTAGAGAAACGGTGCTTCTGTGACTGGGAGGGCACAAAGGTGTGATTAGATTTGATCAAAGCTTTTCAAGCAGACTCAGAAAACAAGTATGTTCCGATCCCAGTAAATAAGATAGTTTTAGTGGTATACAAAGATAGACACATACATACAACCCAGTTTGCTTGTGTTTCAATTGTGTCTAACACCAATATGATGCCCACAAATTTCCAATTCTCTTTACAATAGAAGAACATTTATTTGAATCTAAGAAGGTCTTACACTAGGGTTAAGAGGAAATAAAGAGGGGAGAGTCTCAGATGGACAACAAGGTGGTGCAGTGGTTAGCATTGCCATCTTGCAGCGCTGGGGTCCTAGGTTGAATTCAGGGTACTGGGGTTCTATTTGCATAGAGTTTGTATGTTCTCCACATGTTATGTTTGCTCCGGTTTCCTCCCACAGACCAAAGACATACTGGTAGGTTAATTGGCTTCTATATAAATCTGGCCGTGGTGTGAGTGTGTGATTGTTTGTGTTTGTGTGTGTCCTGCGATGGACTGGTGTCCCGTTCAGGGTGTACCCTGCCTTGAGCCCGTTGCTTGCCAGGTGGGCTCTGAGTCCCCCTGGGCACTGTATTTGGGAACACTGGTACTTCTGAGGTGCGCAGTCGGAGAGGCAGTGATTGGTATCCCTAAACCTCACCCTAACCCTGCTGCACCTGTGACTCCTCTTCCCCCTGGGGCAGCTGAAACGCCACAAAATCAGGCAAGTTCAAGCTGAAAACCAGCCTTTATTTCCAATAGTTTTGGGGCATTGTTTTTATAAATTGTTTATGATTTTTAAAAATAAAGACAGCCTGTGGGAGAGTTAGAAGTCAAGACACCTTTGAAAATGTACCCACATTTGCTGAAGAATTGACAATGCTGTTTACTTTTCTTTCAAAAATATAGTTTTGGTGTATTTTATGTATATTTTATGCTTGGCTCCCACCCAGCTTATTAAACTTACCATTTACCATAAACCTTTAACTTGCCTAAATATTTCAGAAGCCATGTATAAAGCAGACTATTAATAAACTGATCCCCTTTATAAGACCTTCTTTGTCGTACATAATACATTTGGCATTTCTGTTCATAAGAGCTTTCTTTTATAACAATGCTACATTGACATGGTGTAAAATACAGACAATACAAATGAGGTATTTTGGACAAAATTATCCGTGCCTTACCACGAAAGACTTTAACATCTTTTTCTTTTTTAAAAAACGTTTATTAAATATCAACAAATGTGCCATTAATGTTAGTAGACAGTTTAGGTTTCGAAGAGTTTCGAATTAAATCTGATCTTAGTGTATGACTGCTAAAACAAGCTCATGTATGAAAAAAACAGAAAACAGAAATTCCCAGGCTGTCAACACACCAGCTCTTCATCTTTGCTTCTCACCTCAAAGGGTTAAACCACATTTAATCCTCCACATGTATGAAATGTACAATAAATACACATCATACATAAATACTCATCAGAGATTCTGGAAGGTGTCAGTGCCTGCACAATGTTTAGTTTAGGTCATTTCTTGTTGCAATGAAAACGAGTAGGAATGACTAAATCCACCCATCTGTCTTGCCCAGAATGAAAATAAAATCTCCACAAAATAAAATGTGTTTTCAATCTTCATATTTCTTCTTCTTGTTGTGGGTAGAGCACTGTAATTGCATGTTGATCACTGCTTAATTGAAATACATCTATGGTGGAGAAAGCGATAGAGTTGTAATTTCGCCCCCTGTAAATAGAGCCTGTGGGAAACTGTTTTTAGTCGCTCGGGCCCACGAGAAGACTTATAAAAACCCCGCCACGTGTTCTGAAGTGAGGTTAGCGTTGCTTGCAGGGAGGAGCAGGGAACAGTTTTCTGGTGGGTTGTCAAGGCCTGATATTTAAAACTCTACACCAATATAGCTCTATCTTTGTGCTGTGGAGGTCACACCTTCTCAGGAATGGGGCAGCTGCGTGCCACAGAAGTGCACTTGGTAAACACACTTTTTAAGTATGTTGTCCCTCTCCCCTCAGGAACGGACAGCCACGCGCAGTGCAAGCATTTGTATTGCTTTCATTTTCGTTGAGTGGCATCAGAGTGCCCTGAAACACCTGTGCCTGCCACACAAAATAACACCGACTTTGGCATTATCAAAGGCCACAGTCGAGGGACAGGAGCTCCTCCATTCTGCTCAAGCAGCATGATTACCCAAGTCGTTATTTCAAAAATCTTTATTGGCAATAAAGGAAATAATGAAAGGGGCTGGCGGCCGGCCAGGATCTGTCAGTCAAAGTAATGGCTGGGCTTCCGGCTTTTCTTCTCGTGTCTGACTTGTAGTGCGACTGATGTTTCTGCTTCTATTGTTTATCGCACAAATCTGATACCTTTTCCAAAATGCTTTGTACAAGTGAATGAGAGGAAAGCCCGCTGAGTAGTTCTTATTGTGCTGCACAGAATGCGTCTCCCCTGGAGTTCTCAGCATGGATCAGCGGTAGTTTACCTGGTGACTTCCTAGCATTGAGTTGGGAAACATTTTTCCAGAAGTGAGTGGAGTCCTCACACAGCATTTGAAGTGAATCACTCTATAAAACAGAGTCTGGCCTCGTGTAAGGATCTAATACAAAAAATAGAACAGAGAAACGCAGTAGGTCCCCGCTGCTGTCCCAGATACAGAAAGAAACAGGCCTTGTCAGAGGGTTTGATGGGAAGAATATCTTTTGCCTAATCCCGATCAAAGAAGTCAATGCACATGCATCGTAGTGTCTCAGACAACAACGACAATAATGCTGTGGGAGTGATTTTCCACAGAATGTCACAAATCTTGAAGCATATGCTGCTATAGTTAAGGCTGGATTAGGTAGGGTCAACCAATATAAGGGGTGGCAGATTGAGCTTGTTACTTATTTAATGTATAAAATGCTCTAAGCTCTGTCCCTAGACCATTTTTTATGACATTTTAAGATTCTTAATTAGCACTAATCTGGTGCTGCTTTACCTAAGATAACATTAGAGACCAGACGATTATCCGCGATCAGGCATCTGTGAATCTGTCCATTTTCTTTTGAAGTTCAGTCAGAAAGTTAAGGATAAAGAATCTGCCCCACAGGAGGATAATCTGGCACTGGACTCCGTGACGCCTGTGCAGCTACAGTACAGTGCAGGAGCTGGATAGACTCCCTTCTGCAGCTGAGAAGGATGTGTGCAACAGGAAAAGAACGAACAAAACAAGACGCAAAGTGTCTCATCTGAATGACGGCATGCGTCGGGTGAAGGCATCCTCTGTCAGTAAACATTCTCGGTGATACTGTGAGAATGACTTAGGAATTAAAAAAAAACAACAGAAAAACAGAAATATTCAATTTGTCCCTGCAGAGTTCAGCATGGAAGCCAGTACAAAGTCCCCCCCCCCAGACCTGTCATTGCATCCCCCAATGACCTATGACCCATGAACCCTGAACCATGTCCCACATCCCTGTCCTTTTTTCTTTCCAGTCGGGGCTTCACAGTTAAAGATCGTATGCCGCATTCATTAAATCGCCAGTGCGACTGGTGCTGCTGCACACATCGCTGTCTTGTTTCCAAACCCAACAATCCTGGTTTCTACACACTCTCCGTCAACACAGGGCCAGCCAACCAGTAGCAGCGCTTGCTGCTGTCTGCCCTATCGAGAAATGCGCAAGACATCTGTAATTAGATGTCTCTTCTTGTTTCTGAGGTCCATGTGGTCTTGCAGAGAAGAGGAGGGGATATAAATATTTGCTTCTACTAGAACAGTTAGCCTAGTGCTAACGGCTTCATTTATCCGAGAGGCGCGTTATGTGCTACATCACGAGCCTGCCTCACAGTATTCCAGTTCTTTTTCTTCTTCACGTTTTTCATTTTATGTGGTTGTTCAGTGGCTGTCCATGGATGCAGAGCACTGATAAAAATGTATTAAACAAGGACATGCATTGTGTATGATTCTGCAGCAGCTGAGCACAGTGGTATCCGTCATGCACTGCCTGCAGATTATAGCTCAAGGTAGGCTGCAGTCATCCCCTTTTGCCACTGTAGGTTGTACAGCCAGTGTTTTTATTGTAATCAATAATCATTTAATGACACCAGAAAAAAAAACCGAGATAAATCCTTCCTCCTGCAATTTCATTTACTGGATTGTCTTGGTTTTATTTCTTGTGCATTTGTGTTCATTAACTTAATATTTTTAGTTACTCTGAAGTGTCCTGAATTTTGGCAAATATGTAATACACATTGGACAAAGAAGTGCATTTTAAATAATAAATTATGCAACATAATGATCATGTAGGGAGCCGTGGTAGCTGAGACAGCAAGAGTGTCTAGCTCCTGACCAGAAGGTCCCGGGTTCAATCCCAGGTAGGGGCAGGTGATGTAGCTTGCTCTAATTCCTTCCATACGGTCCCAGGTCCCCTCAGCCTGCTTTCCAAATGAGTACCGGGGTTTAATCCTTCTGGGGGCAGTAGGCCAGCCGGAGCGTGATGCTGACCTCATCACCTCCACCTCCAGTGTCAGATGGTTGAGAAAAATAGTGGCCCTTGCCCCCCATTCCCCATGGGCCTTCATGGCCTGGAAAGGGACCTGCCTAATAATCATGTGGAACACTTTTGATCTAAATGTAAGAAAAAAAGATCTCTCAAATACACAGCCTTATGGGTGTTTTTTTTAATATACAACAAGGACCATGAGAGCTTAGAAATTCCCTCTCAGCAGTGTGTACCTATTTAACTACACCCTGTACAGCGGAGTTTGTTGTGTGTTGCAGAATTCGAACTGCTTTTGATTCACCTTTCTTGAGCTGTTTTGTATTTTCTTCCTCTAAATACAAGCCTATCCACAGCACAGTCCCTTCAGGGATTTCTACCACTCCCAACCTTTTCTGTTCATTCAGTGCTGGTTCTGTAGGTTTTAGACGGCTTTAGAATGAGACAGTATGCTCTGTAATAGGAACCATTGGAATTAGAGGTCACCTCTTCCCTCCCAAATGTTTTTCATGTGGTCCCTCTAGCAATTATTCTGCTAACCTCACTATTGCCTTGGAAACCGCCACTCCTGCTGGCCCTACTCTTGGCACATTAGCTTTATCTGTTTAGATCCAAAGCATTTCGTTTACTGACTCCATTTTTTTCCACATTGTAATCTTTCATTTTAATGGACTTTTTATTTGTTTATTTTTGAACGGTGGGCCTAGGATTATATATCAGTAACTGTGCTATTTTCTGGTGAGCTACAGCAACTCCAAAAACACAAATAAAATTAACTTCACTGGGTATGTATTTATATGTCACTTGAAAGAATAGGCTGGTACTTCATTAAATGGAAAATGACAAGGGACCTAAAAATATAATGAATACCAATGTATGATAGCACATTTAAAGAAGCCAGTGGTGCAGCGTGGTTTAAGGATATGTTTTGCTTAGTCTGCTTTTAGGCTGTTAGTAGTTTTTAATATCAAGATAAATTTATCATATTTGTCATGTTTGAAACAAATGTAATCTTAAGAATTTGAATCAATGGGCTCATGCATTAAGACTTGGTTTAAGACTTAGTACATGCTTGCTTGACAGTCTATGGCTACTACAGGCCCATCTTCAGTGTGTTCCAACAGGAAATAATCAGGACACTGTAGGGATGCCCAACTCACTTTGGTCAAAGGGAGCTTTGAAAAGGAGCCTTTTGTCTGCTATTGCCAGACTCAGTTTGTTTTTGGATTTCGGTGCTATGGAATGACTCCTCGCTGACGGCGGAATTAGACTGGTGGGCAAAACCGAGCAGGTGCTTGTGGGGTTTCCTCTCCTGAGAGCGAGAAAGGCACAGGGCCAGGGGCCACACAGGGATCGGAGTGGGCACCTCCCTGCCCAGCAGCTGCGCGGGCGGCATGGACTCTATCAGGAACGGCTACGAAGCGACGATACTGCGTTCAACGGGACCGGAAAAACTCGTCAAACGGGGGGTTTTCACAGCCTGGCAGGCGGGGAGAGCAAATGAGAAGAGAAAGAATTTCCAAGTTTATACTGAGGAGTCGACGGTATCTGCTGCCGTGCTGTGTGCCAGCTGGGTTCATAGCTTCGTGAATAGACGCAGGCAGTTGAGCAGGAATGTACAGAAGATAATAAGAATGCTGTTAGGGACCTCTTTAGGGCTGCTCATTGCTGCTTTCTCAGGAGGTTTGCACTGAAACAGCCTATTGTTTAGATGGAGGTACCTGAAAACTTGGGCAAGTAAGGTGTATATGCAATGTGTGTAATGTAACCTGTTGAAGATCTGTTCTTTAATTGTTACTTACTGAATCAGCCTATTTCTCTGTAATGATTTATTTCCAAAACCTAATGCTTTGCTGCCCTGAGAGGCAAAGAGAGGATTTAAATCCTGTTTCATTAAATGAATGCAGATTAAGGGAAGCCAATCCAAAAAGACCTAAAAACATGTGAGGAGCTAATAAACTCATCAAGAGGTACCTGTGTCTGTAACTCCCCACCTCATTCCTAACCGTCAAAGGAGAAGAATGCTGGATCTTGTTGTGTTTCTCCAGTGGTCGACAGAAATAAAGGTCATGAAAGTCAGCCCCTCCATTCCATTCCTGAGGCAATAAGGTTGACTCTAAACTCTTCCTAGTCCTTGCAGTGCTTAACCAGTTCTACAATGTGAAGGGGAGCTCCAGGCTATAGCTGAAGAATATCACAATCTGGATCCAAACCAGCAACCTCCAGGCTGAAATATAGGTTCTGTCTGGTTTAATTAAATTGTAGTTTAAGTGGGAAACTTCCTGTGCACCTTTAAAGGGTGGAGGAGGTACCCTAGTACCCCTGCTGCTGACCAGCCTGTGCCAGGAATAAGGTCCTTAAAACCAAACCCTTATGCCATGAGTTCAGCCCCGAGATTAAAAAATTAGGTTGTGAAGCATTGTTTTTGGAAACCTCCAGGCCAGATGGCTACATCATACTGTATAATTCTCGAAAGTTGAAACTTGGTATTACTTAATTCAAAGCCACAAGATAGTATATCTATAAACATATTATATTTGGGAATCGCTGGGGCGATTGTTTGTGGTCACATAACATATTGCTTCCATCTTATCACAAATCAAATGTCTGCCAGACAATTTAAAACTTTCCAGAAATATGACGGCCAAGGTGAACAACATGGATTATATCCAGATGCAAGAGACTAAAGCTTTGGTTCCCAGATTACATCTGCAATTGGTTTTCCTCGAAAGATCCTAAAGAGATACGAGCCCCTTAATGATGATTTAACTGAACTGATTCCTGTGAGCTCAGGGCATTTTATTCCACACAGGGAAACGTAACAGTTGACCTTTTTTGTAGAACTGACAGAGCAGCGAAACAACGCTGCTGATTATGTCAACCTGTTTATCCCAAATCTAACACTGTTTTTTCTGCTATGACCATCTTCAAATGGCTATCATCAAGCCACAGTGTACAACATGCTGGCTTGAGTGCTGAAGAAATTCAAACACAGTTTAAAGGCTAAATGGCCTGAGTGAATTGACATGGGCTGCCCACGGATGGCATATTCTATAAGTGAGAGTGAAATCGATGAATGAAGTGGACAAGTGCTGGATGACAGCTCTGTGGCCTTGGGCCTTGCTGCAGTTGTTGAGTAAATGTATCGATACCTGAAGTGGTATCTCTAGTACTTCTATTTCTCTTTTTTCAAGTTCTTGCATTATATATCAAATCACACACAGAGCGTTAAGGTGTTGGGAATACAGAAGGACCCTCTGGTGACCTCAGCAATGGAAAGCAACAGTGAAGTGTTTGAGATGTTCATTCTTGTCACAGCAGTTACCATGAAACACAAGCAATTGCAGGCCAGGGCTCTCCTGTGGCTCTTACTCAAAGCGTGGAAGGGGCAGACCGTATCAATCAAGAGGTCAGAGAGGGAGGAGGGGCATCAGCCTGTGAGCTAGAAGAAAATAAGCAGAGGTGGGCTCCACTCTGCGAATTAAAAAGAAAGCAGAAAAAATCCCCTTGGAGTGTGTGACACACCTGAGCAAAGCTCCACAGATGAGATATGGTTTTGTTTGTTCTTTTCTTCCTTTTTACCCTTTAGCACTGGTAATGACCTCTGCTTCTTCCTATACCAATAAAGGCCTTCGTCTTTTAAATAAACAGGTGCGTTGGTCTCTATTTCAGTTGATCTAATTCAGCTTTGCTGCAACAAATCTAGAACACCTCTCTATTTCCTACTGACAGTAGAAAAAAAACTGCCAGTTAAAAAGGTCAATACAGAATATCATTTCGGTCATATAATATATACAGTATATAGGAATGTGGATAGCTAAGCAGTACAGGGGCTCAGAAAACAAAATGTTACTGCAAAATATCAAAAGGTGTTTTTACTTTATACAGCAGTCCATTTCCAAAGAAAGCATCTTTTAGATTTTTCTTGCTCAGCACTTTTAGTGGAAATCCCTTTGGTATGATCTTCAAAACACAGCATTGAAAATCTTTCAGTTCTCAGTGGGTTCTTAGATTAGGTTTCTCATTTGACTCTTTTTCCCTATATATCTGCGTCATTTGTTTTTGTCTACTGCAGGTTCTAAAAATTTCACAAGGGTGAGACTTGAACTACGTCTGGGATTTTTTTTTCACATTGCCTGTAGATATTTTACAGTGCATAGTAGAAAGGAGAGTACTGTAAGTCATATTCTGGGGAAGGACAAACATTTTCTCACTTGTCTCACTTGAATTAGGAAATTTACTGTGCTTTCAAAAAGAAATTAATCAGATGTGAGCAGTGTCTGAACAGAGCAGCGTTTGACATTAGTTCGAACAGAGAGCGAACACATTGTACAAAAATACTCTAGTTTTGAAATCAATACCAGCAAACCATTTCTGCACGATGGCACTAATCAGGAACAAATCTTTTACATCCCATGCTCATAAAAAAGAGTATGAAATCTAGCTTCAACGAGATAAGTACAAAGATGTGCATCTGTGTTTTCCAGGAAACCAATCTTACATTTTCCACCTTCAGTTAATTAAGCTTTTAGAAAAAAAAAAGCAGTGAATGAGGATTAGATCGCTTTGCCTGAAGAAGCACTACCTGCTCTGCTGTGTGTGCGGGGTAAAAGGAGAGGAAAGGGGTGTGTGTATGTTTGTCAGCCTACAGACAGATTAAGAGATGGATTTCAGTGCCATCCACCATAATTACCCATCTCCGACTAATACAGGCCTGACTGAACAAGGGGTGGGCACCCAGATGTCCATCTTCCCAAGACTACTTTAATCATTGGAAGTGCTTTTTACTCTTAAGACTGGGATCTGTCTCTGCAGGTCTCTGTTGTTTTCGCTGATTACTTTCCCTCTTGACATGAGACATGCATGGCTACAGCCCACTAGGGCTAAACTGGGCTGGAAAAGCAACAATCCTTGATTCTCTCCTCTTGTGGGAGATCTGAAAAGGAGACCACCTGGCTGTTATCCTCTCTCCTGCGAACAGGCTGGTGAGGAAGGTTTTGACTGCATTGAATCAGATCAGACTTTTTAAAGATCTCATCACACACACAAGGAGAAATCGAGATGGCTCAGTAAACACCTGAAACCTCCAATATAGTCCTTCATGTTACTAGTCACCACACCTTTGTTTTAATTTGCAATTAGTCCAATAACAGGCATTCCCCTCAACTGGACAGGAAATGTAAAAGAGGAATAATGAAATAAATGCACCAAGAATCTAAAAGGATTCAAAGCAGAGCTATTAACAAAGTAATGTGGACGATCTTGCAATTGCACAATTTACATGCTTCATTAGCCTTTTGAAATCTCATCCACTTTCTTCACCAGTGTCAGGTAGAGAGAGTATTTTGTGCTGGAACAAAACTTGTAAGGAATAGAGAATTGCTCCATCCTTTATAATCCACAACAGGAATTGAATCAATGAATTCGGGATATTATTTGTCTTTTTCACATGGAATAACTCCAATGCAGTAGCTATACTGTGTCAGCACGGATATATTGGCAATTGTTTTTGTCGGAAAGATTCACTCACTGGTTAATAACATAAATAAGCCTTTGGCCAAAATGGCTAAACCTCAGAAATATGTGAGTTATATTAGCAAAGCATTGCATCTTTAACAAAATAAGAAAAAGGGCAATGACAACAAAAGGGTGACAGTGAAAGTACCACAAGGAGTTTCGTTGAAGTGAGATTATTCCATGTTGATGTTATCTAGTTTACATTTGGTTACTTCACAGTAAAGGTATGGTACTGGAGCCTATAGAAACAAAGTTACAGAAAACAAGTCAATAGCCTTTGATTCATTTAATTAAAACCAACGCAAAGAAAACTCTGGAGTGTGAAAAGAGCTGTATAGTAACTGGTTGAGCTAAGCAGTAAGAAAGAGTTTTTATTAAACTTCATAATCAGACAGTTGCAATCAAATCTGATGTTTGCAGACATGTGACAATTTGTCCTTTAGAAGTTAAATAATATTTGGCACTTGAACCGTGTAGCTGAAACTTGGAAGACAAACTTTGAAACAGGAAAGCCTCTTTAAAAGACCCAACGGGAATGTTCCACACCCCTGGGAAAAAACAAAATTCGGCCATCCTGTGTGACAGCAGATATTAAGCATGAGCAGGAAAGAGAGGAGAGGAGAAAAGGCACCGTTGAAAGAGAGTCAGAAGAGCAGCGAGCTCAAGGAGAATCGAGCAGGGATGTCGAAGCTCAGACCATGCATTTTTGTGGTTAACCCTCTGAAGTCTGTGGCCAGGCTTACCCATTAAGGGCAGGACCAGCGCTAGGAATCAGGCATCTGGAGACAGTCGTGGCTCCCCCTTTCCAACATTGAAAACATATTTATATAAAAAAGACCACTTTTGGAAGTCACAGCATCTGCTTCAGTCAGCACATTGTGGCCGGCTACCCTCTCGATGGTATTTCCAGAATGAGCTATAACATTGCGCAGCATGAGAAAACCAAGTCAGGCATTTCAATGTGCAGAACTTTGCAGAGCCTGGAGTATTTCGTCTGTGGCAGAGAATTTGACCCTGACTTGACTCTGATAAGACTTTCTAACATTGGCCTTTTTCTAAAAGGATACCTTGGTCCTCTGGTAACCCCCTTCGATTCCTCCCCCCGTCCAGCTCTGACCACTTGTCCTAGTTTAAGCGTTGCTTTCTGAAATAGAAATCAGGGCTTGTTCATCTCTTTTGGGACTTTAAATTAGGTCTGCTCTTAAAACTGTCTGCTTTCGAAACTGCATGAGACTCAGTGCGGTCCTTTGGCTAAGACTCGTGGCCCAGATGAGCACGAATCACTGTGTTCAGCCAGAAGGAAGATGTTGAGATTATTTTTTGAGCAAGGTGACCGATCCACACTGACAGTCTGTGACCGAGGATTGTAAACACAGGCACGTGGGCTTTTTTTTCTTAAGTGCACCGTGTGAATATTACATCATGGATTTCTTTATTGTTCATTTCCTCATCTGCAAAGAGTGGGAGCTATTCAGTAAAACATGATGTGTTGTGTCACAGGGAGAGAGAAATCTTGCTCTGCTGTGGTTAAAAGAAATGCTTCTTTGGACTCAAGAATGCTACTGAATTGCTGAATGAGTTTTAGTGGTTCCTCCCTTGGTTTTGGAGCAGGCTGTCTTGGCACTGACAGATGGCATTTACCATCCGTTTTGCCCATATTCAACATATTATCCCAGAATGTTATCTGACAGTCAAGCAAATGCAAATACGCCTGCTTTCTTAGAATGTTGCTGACATCTTGATCTTTTAAAACCGTATATACTGTAGCGAATGTTTAAATTTCCCAAAGCTTTTCGAAACTGATTTCTCCTGAAAGCTGTGTGTGCAGATCTTTTAGAAAGGCTCTAACTGCTCAGGTCATAACTGGCTATATTTTATCAAATATAAGATGACTCGAAAAAATTAATAAAATCTACAGCACTTTATCCTGAATGTATTTCTGTCACATACATGAAAAATATCACTGGTCTTAAAGGAGCACAATCAGAGAAGGAATAATTTAGATGGGATTTGAAGACACCTCTCCTCTTACAAAAAAAAAAGTGCTCATAGTATTGGATTGGCATATATATTTGGTTAATATAATTCAAATCCTCTTTAGTGGCCAAGTCTTACAACATTATTACACTCAGAAGACATCTAATGTATTAAATTACAATAGGCTGTCTTTATTTCATCTCCTTGCTTCTTAAATTAAACTGGATGTTTTGATAAAGAACATTTTCCCTAATGTAGGGAGTTTTGCATGGTAAAAGATTTTGGACAGGAAGCTCATTTTTTGCTGTAGTGTGGTGCACAAGAATGAAAAAAAGATCTTTAAATTCTTTTTGAGTGCTATAAATGATATTTCACTCTCTAGTTTTCTTGTTTTCATTTGTGGTTATGAAAAGTACTCCTCTCACAGGGATTGGCACCAGTGATTCATAGAGGAAGGGAGAGCCTGCATTCAAAGCTCAGTTTGGATAATGTTGATGATGTAATGGAACAGAAGTGGTTCATTCATAAGACCCTTTTCTTACACACAAGAACACTAGAGATTCAGAATGAGAACATGTGCTGGGCTTGTTTACATAAAATTGTTTTGCACTGCCTTAATTCAAAAGGGATATGAAATATTTGTTTGTAAATAATATCATTAGTAACACAAAGGGCAGTTTAATGATGCAGTGGTTAGCACTGCTGTCTCGAAAGGGCTGAGGCCCTGGGCTCAGTTTAAGAACTGGGAACTGCATGTGTGGAGTGTGTAAAAGAAGGAGCTCAAGCTTTGCTGAATGCAGAGAATCAGGTAAGACTGAGAAGCAGATTTTTTTTATTTCCTGAAACAGGCTTCCCAGCCCTCATGAGTTCCTGTGCTACTGCATTACCCCTCCTCTTCTGTTCAGGACATGGTGTTACTGTGGCAACAGGTTTGGTGCTAGCACTTTCCAGCAAGTGTAAATCTACTCCTCCAGCCTGTCGCTACATCACTACAACCAAAATAGCCTTTTGTCAGGATGGCTCTGATTGTATAGTCTGCCTAGGTTACACATCTGTGGTTGATAACTCTCCTTCTCAAAAGTGAAATGACCTGTCAATCGGAACCTTATGTGAATCAATATTCACCAGCCATGCTTAGGAGTATGACTGGAGGCACTGTTATTCAGATCCATCAACAGTAAGACAGTTGGCTCCCAATTTATTTGACCTTTGATACAATGTCCCTGAAAGCAAGGAAGCAAAATTAAAAGTGATCTTTTGTTGCAAAAATAAACAAAAAAAACTGAATGGTTAGACTATTAGTATTCTATGAAACAAAAGAACAGATATTGTATCCTATTTATGCTAGAGGGACTCTGAGTGTAAAATAGACTCCCAAACGTTTCTGATCATACATGTGGTTTAAATGTCCTCTTTCTGGTCGTGTTGGGGAAGTTTTGTATAGCTGTCCCTAGAATTGATGAGGACAGTACCTTAGATTTTCAGACAATTCTTCTACTTTCCCCATGATGTTTTGGTACTCACCACTACCCTGCGACTATCAAGGTGACCTTCCACAAACTCTGTTGAGGTTTTGTGAAACTGCCCGACAAACGTTTGAATACTGTGTATTTAGAATGATATGTAATTATTCTTTTCAAGTGCGCAATTTAAGTCCCTTTACAGATATTAAGTTTTCATGTATTTGTATTATGTGCTTCTATATTTTCTTTGCCAGCTTTTAGTTAATCAAGGCTAAATATGGAAGCTTTTAATTATTTTGGGGGAAAACATTAATATGAAAGTCACCCTGCAAGATACATTCTATAGAATACCAGAAAAATATAGTACTTAATATACTATTGTACAAAATTGTATTACCTGCTTTAATACCATGTAATGTACTATGTTACACAACACAGTTGTACAGAGGTGTACTATAGTATCTACAGTATCTACAGTACTAGTACTGAGATGTAATACTGCTATGAAAATACAGTATACACTGTAGTATGTCTCAGTGGACTGTATTAAATACTGTACTTCTCCAAACTGTGTTATGACACCCACTCTATAATATAGAGCTTCAAAGAAACATAACAGCATATTAAGCCAAGTAATGTTTCAGACACTTTGCTTTCCCTTTGTTGGTTCCTGGAATTTTATTTTCACAGAAACTGCACTTTTTTTTTTCACCTGCGCACCTGGGACAGGAGTTTCGGCATGGTGTTGTGGTGTTGGGGTGCTCGCGTGCGATGGAATTGGTCTTTTTAGCCTCAGTGACAAAACAAAGGCAAAATGAAAGAAAACATGTCGCACTATGCCAAGCACTTTGGCTGCAACCAGGTTCCCGAGCAGCAGATAATAGTTTGACAGTCTTTTCAGAACAAATAAGTGGAGCAGTGAAGAAAGCAGGTCGATTAATCCAGGGATAGCCCAGTCACTGGATTCCAACAGGCATTTCAAACATTTTTAAACATGGCTTATCAGTTGATAGGTTATTTTAAGCTTCATTTAATTAGCAAGTCAGCCTGCATGTGGCAATTTCGCTGGAAATACACAAAACAGCCTGGCAGGATGAGCAGACAACTGTCGAGAAATGTTGCTCACCTTGATAAACAGGAGGGGAAAAGAGCAAAGGGATTTTATACACTTGCAACACACTTCACATTCTGATTTAGCAACAGCTCTGTGGCACAATGTTGTTTTTTGCAAAGCAAAACCGTGACAGGGATAGATTATATTCTGTCCATGGTGGAACCCGTGTTTTTTGGGGATGTTTAGGATGTGAGAAAGCAAACACTCCCGTCTCCTTCTGGGTACTGAGATCTGCAAAGCAAGGGCCGTAGCGACAGGCATCCCGAACTGCGAGGAAGAGTGAAAAGAAAAGGCAAGGGACCATCCAGAGAAAGGGTCTGGAAGAACAGGCTAACCTCTGGCATGCGTTCCCATTGTGGCGACTGGCTGTTTGTGTTGGAAACTGGAGTTTGCCACACCAGCACGTGAAATGTTACATGAATACATGCATCTTTTAACACATCAACCTTGCCAGACTGGCATGCCCATTGTTTTTGCAGAAATCAAAGGAAAATCGAAGTACTAAACCATGCGCCAAAGTTTGCTACAGTTGACCACAGTGAACTACAGCATTGACCACAATGAACTACAGCATAACATGGTTTACTTTGCCAAAATTCCACTATATGTACTGTATCATTATGTCTCCTCCTGCGGGTTCTATGAGCTAGTCTTCTGAGTCACGGCTAATTGGGATTTCTGTAACCTTGCCATTGCTCTGCAGAACAAGTCAGGGAGGGCAGGGAAATAAGGGACTCAAAAGCCACCCCTGTCGACCCTTTCAGTGTCCTCCCTGATGACTTATTGGATGCAGAGAAATGCAATCTAAAACATTCATGGCCTTGTACTGTACGTCTCAAGGGAGAGGTAAGCAAGCGAGTGTAGGGGGAGGGGGAGGGGCTGGTGTGCTATGGAAGGACGTCATGGAGTTTGGGTGAGCCGAGCAGGGCCTGTGTGTGTGTGTGTGTGTGTGTGTGTGTGTGTGTGTGTGTGTGTGTGTGTGTGTGTGTGTGTGTTCAAACCCTCTCTTCTACACCTCCCTGGGCTCCTGGGAGATTTCACTGTGGCGCCAGTCTGGACAGGCATGCCCATAGCAGGTGCCTACTGCCGCCAGCAAGACGCTACACCATCTGGCGTGGGATCTTCCTCTCAGTGGGACAGTCGAGGTTCACAATCAGTCTGCAGCCAGCTAACACTGCCATCTAATTAGAGCGGCTCGGCAGCCCCTGAGACAAGCACGCTTCCACTGCATCGCATCCGCGTGAAGCGGGGCGGCGGGACCCTGGAGGATGAACGGGGCACCCTCTATCGACAGCAACGTGCAGCTGATTCATGGAGTTTCTAACGAACGTCTGGGAGGGATGAGAACAGCCAAGTTCAATCAGCCGTAGCCGTCTGTAATCTGTCCATCTTTTGCCTTCCTCCTCCACCCCATCTCCACCTCTGCAGCTGCCCCTTGGCCACTCCTCACTCTGCAGGGGGGTCCCAGTGTCCTCATCTTATGGCCAGGAGGTTAGCCCTTAGTCAAGCGGGTTAAGGCAAATTGTAACTTAAAATACTCACTAAACCTCTAAATATGCCTAATTCCTGGCTGTTGTCAATCCTAGTGAAATGTTGTTTTCCCAGCTATCCTTATTGATACATTCCCTAGTGTCGATTCTTGCCTTCTTCAGTTATAATGAATAATTCAAAAAGACAACACCAGCAAAGACTATTCATCAGGCAGATGGACAGAGGAAAATAGTATTTTTCGCTAGTGACTTATGCATTTAGCCAATATATTGATCACTTCTATCTTTTACATCTTTTCTAGTCAGGTAACCCACAGGGCACAGCTTTGGAAAATCTAAAAACAGCACCAGAACACCACAGTGTTTATCCACGTGGGTGATTATCAGGCAGGATGAGGTGCCCTCAGATCTGCTAATTGGAAGCAGGGTGAGGAGTCAGTCACAGGATAACCTAAGATCCCAAGGGACTAGACAGATTAGGGCAGTGTTCCCTAAATGAGACCTGAGATAGCCAGGCTCTTCTCAGTCTGGCTTCATCAGCTCCTCAAAGCAATTTGTCCTGTATTGCAGATTCTGGGGAGAATCATAAAGCAGGCAAAGAGGACTAGTTCAGAGTCTGGCTGTAAGAAGAGGAGCTAAGTGTGAAAAGTGGTGTTTTTACAAGACCTAGAAACGTGAGCCATCTGGTCTGGCCTTTTTTATTTGGCTGTTTCCTTTTTGACTCATGTGTGTGTGTGTGGATTTGCATATTTTTACGCTTTTCCAGTTTCACAGTGAAAGTGACCTCATTAAAATGTTCCTTTTTCTGAGCCGAAAAGAGTAGCTCTATGAGCTTACTGCCAGCTTTAAAGACTGAATCTCTACCCAGACCATTATGAGACTCACTACATTTTGCCTCTGAATTTTTGTGGGTTTGAAAATAAATATGAAACTGGAAAGCTGTAGTAATTTTTGACATGTAAGTGGAGATACTATTGCGTTCTGTATTTTATATACAGTATGTATAAAGGCAATCAATACAGAGCAGTGAAAGTTGCACTCTAAACTCATGTAACAAGAATACAATATCAGGTTAAAAATAAAAAAAAATATTCCTAATATACTGTAGCATATTTCAGTGCTTGTCAAAACATAATGGCATACAACATGCCCAATTTTACAAAGCTATTCTATACACACTGCCTGGAAAAAAAGATGAGATAATTATATTAACGGGCAGATCTGCAGTCCCAGACACATTATGCAGACACAGCTTGCCTTGTCCAGAATTAATGGCCATATTTGACCTTTATACATTTTTTTGCCATTAATTAAGACTCATCCCAAATGTGTAGTAGCAGAGTTACATGGGTATAAAAATCTCCAAGCAGCAGGTGACATACTTAATTCAGCTCTGTTCAATGCCTGTCAATTTGCTTGTCAGACACTAACACAGATTGCATGGCCATCCTGTAGTGTGAGAGAAAAATACTCCCATGTACGCCTAATCCTTCAGCAGCTCTGCCGCACGAGAAAGCTGGAACCTCATAATGAGAGTGTGCCTGATGCATCAAATTAACTGTTAAGTAGGGAGATGAAGGGCCTCTTTACTTGATTCCAGGGCTTGACAAGTATATAGAATGGGTCCAATCCCCTCCCTGTGGTGTGCATGCCATCTGTGGAGCAGTACTGACTGACAAGGCCTTCAGTAACTCCACCACCTGAGAATTTTCAACTGTAGTGCTGAGTGTCAGTAAATCCCCACGCTTCACATTCCAGGCATGACTGGAGCTGAAATCTTTATTACAACGAGAAGTCAACTGCAATGATAAATACCCAGCTACATGGCCTTCCACAAGTAATTGTGAATAATAAAGAACACCATCGCTTGACACGCCTTTCTGACAAACCAATCGCTGTCCGTGCGCTGTGGTGTGATGAAAGACAGTTTTCTTGAGTTCACACGCCACATCTACAAGCCTTTTCATTTCTTCATTTAACTGTATGTATAGGGTTTGTCCATACCGCACAGAAGTTGGTTACTTCTATATTTGCAAAGGCAGTCAGTTTTCTTTCTGAAAACATCTGTTTTTCTTTGATTCAAGTTCAGTCCTTCCTTTTCCAGTGGGGAGACAAAGCCTGTGTTCTATCGTCCGATAGGGACTTCAGTGTAACACAGTGCTTTTGCTAGGTACTCTTCCACGTCTATGCTTCATATTTTGAAGGCAATAGATACAGTAGTTTATGAAAATTTTTTTAAGACAAGAACACTTTCGCCTTGGACTTAAAAATTAGAAACCTACCATTTTTTTAATGAAAAGGTACCCTGCCGTTCATTTATAGCTGGCACAGTTTTTTGAAAAACCAGAACATAATAATCATAACTCCCATGTTTCTGCAATTGTTTCTTGAATATTACTTTTAAATAGTATGTCTCTTTTAGATTAATGACACCAACATCGCTGTTCAATCTGGGGTTTATTTCATTACTCACAAAGATGAAGTCTGCAGGACTCAGAATTCTGTGACCTCTTTTACTTAAAACTAGTGAGGCAACTGTAACTATTTTCGGGCAAAAAAACACCACAGAGCCACAGCGACAACAATAGTGTGCCTGCGAGATGCAAAGGGTGCGTGCTGTTTGGTAGACTTTGCCCAACTATTTTTATAACTGGAACTGCAGGAGGCCAATGTGTGAATACCTAGTATAAACTGTGAAAATTAATCTGTGCATATATAAAAATACATATTCTACAAGAATTTTGCCTAAAATACACAGAGTTATAATTGGTGAAAGGGTGGATCTGTATTTCACAATAATTGCAACCTTGCAGGAATATTGACAACTGTGAAACCTGCATGCAATGCAATAAAAAGTATTGAAGGCAAAGCTTTGCCAGCATGAAACCTTTACAGTTAAGGGCAGGTCCCTTAAAGCAGGGTTATGACAAGGGCAATAGGAATTCCTTATAATTCTCATATTAATGTGTGAATGCACAACTTCCACTTTGAAAAGAATAAGAAAGCTATTCTAGGCTTTGAGCTGATGATATGCAACTACCAAATGTGCATCGCAAAATGAGCAGATTGACATGCATGTCAGACTCCTATGTGTAAAGTATTCAAGGTAATGCTCTACAATCTGGTATTTATCAAAATGGTCGCATTGTTATTTGAAGTGGCTGTAAAGTTTAGAACTACACACCACAGAAATTATAAGGAAAAAAACGCTTGACACACCTTTACTTTGAAGAAGCCTCTCTTCGTGGACCCCAGAATGAAAAGGGAGGGCTCAGTGTAATTAGAGATATATTTTTGGATGGAAAAGCAGACGCTGTCTAGCTCCAGTGACTTCACAGTCCCATAATGGCAGAGTGTAATTATACTGGATTGCAGTGGGGACATTTGGGACAGGAACGCTTTCGATCAATCTCTGTGAAATGGCTGTATCAAAATTCTGTGCAGAAATCTTTGAGGTGGGATTTACTCAAAGAGCAATAAAGCTATCAGCATTTCTGTTATTTATTGGAGTCCATGCCAGACAGAGGAGCGCATGACTCTATAGAAATCACTGTGCAAAGGTGATAAACATAGACAGTGACGGACATTTTAGGGCAGCATGGTGGTGCAGTGGTTAGCATTTCTGCCCCACAGTGCTGGGGAGCAGGGTTCACTTCAGGACCTGGGGTGCTGTTTGTGTGATCCCCACATGTCCATGGGCTCCCTCTGGGTGCTCCAGTTTTCTCCCATAGTTCAAAGCTTATTTGGCTTCTGGGCAAATTATACGGGAGTGTGTGTGTTTGCGTCTGTGTGTGCCCTGCGATGGACTGGCCTCCCTTCAGGGTGTATCTGGCCTCGTGCCCATTGCTTGCAAGGATAGTCTCTGGCTCCCCTGTGATCCTGTATTGGATAAAGCAGTAAGAAAATGGATTGATGGATGAATATTTTAAAAATCCCAAGCCAACTCTATGGGTCTATTATACAGAAAGCAAGCCTACTTACATTATCAATGGAAAAATGCATCTACAGTGTACTTTAAAACAGAGATCTCTACCAGTACTTTTTTTAGGAAGGGCAAAAAGGACAAGTTTTGTATCTAATTGCAGTTTTGTTTCTCAATTTCAGGTGTACTCCTGGACATTCAGAAGCACTTCAACGTGAAAGACAGTGAAGCTGGCTTGTTGCAAACAGGTAAGTCTCATTAATGTTACTTTTGACCCAGAAATCTTCTACCTCGTATTACGGTGGTGACAATTCTGTGGAATCAGGAGGAGAAATAGTTCATGGCACATTTTTGCCTGTGGGTTAAGCTATAAGTCAACACAATACTGCAGATGTTGTTTACTCCTGATCAATGCTTCATCTTAAGCCTCCTACATTGCTCTGTTAGGGCTCCTTAGAAGGCTTGCTAAATGTTTTCAGAATATTTCCTAAAGTTCCTTGCTAGTAGCATAGTGACAGAAAACCATATGAATTGGGCTCTTTAGTAAAACAGGAAAAAAAATGCTACATTGTTGAATATCAACTACAAATACAAAAGTGGCTTTACAAACAGCAAAGAAATGCCCCCAGAACCAGCTATAAGCCTGATTTCTAACTGAACAGATTGAAATCGCAAAGGGGTGATTTGTTTCTAGAAAGATAATAAGCTTGCATTCACCTCCATAAGAGACCTTCCTTGTTAAGACTACGTATTCAACTTAAAGCTGTGCCTTGTTCCCCAACTCCCTGTGTTCAGCCAGTGCTCCAGTAAGAGACATGGTGACTCAGTGAAGCGCTGCATAAAGTCTGTGGGCATGCAGGCCACTTTTAAACCACGCAGAAAATGAAAACTCCTGCATATGACTGAGGATGATAAATGTGTTTCCGTATTTGTCAGAATTCATTGGAAAGGCACTACGGTGAAGTGTTTTGACTCCAAGATAAAGAGCTAATATTCTCAGCTATTTCAAGATCATTGATTAAAACTAAATCTGTTCTATATATTTTCCTTTTTCTAAAAAAAAGTTCTTACCATTTTACAACTAACTGTACACAGAATGAAAATGATTTACTAATCTTCTTATGCATTCACAATCTACAGCAGTGACAATAATAGGGTTATACATCAGTGATACATAATGAAGTGATGCCTTCTTAGTCTTGGGCACTGAGTTGAGGGTCCTGAAAGGACTTAAATCCGGTATTCAAAAGCCTCTAGAGCATTCACAAATTCAACTCAGTAGACCTCAGTAGAATCAAGTCAAATATAAACCAGTGCACACAGATGGAAACTAAATGGGAAGTGCTTTTAACACTGAGATGTGGAGGCACTCTTTTCCAATAAGATTTAGGGAGTCTGTAACAAGCCGCCCAGCCATACTTTTGAAGATGATACCTGGATTCCTTCAAGTAATGGCTTGATGAGATCCTTGTATCAATTAATTAGCTACTGAAATAAAAACCAAATAAACTACAGTATATGGGCCAAATGGGCCCTCGTTTGTAACTGTTCTTAATGTTCTTCCGTGTGAACACAAGAACAATTCACTTTTTATTTAAGATTGATTATTGTTCAGATGAAAGGGAGTTGTGATGAAAGATATAAAAACGCATGAAGAGGTAATTTTAATCTCTTCAGTAAAGAATGACACCGCCAAGCACAAAATAACATTAAGCAGCACGATGAGATTCGACTCCCAGTGAATACTTTGCCTTCCATCTTTAATTAGTAATCACTGCCCTTTATAAGGAAGTCAATACTAATATCAGGCAGCACAGACAAGCCTAACCTTTTTCTTTAGTGCTGTTGATAAATCTGGAGAAAGATTTTTTACAATATTGTGCTTCCATTCCAGCGTCTCCTATTATAAAGTTTATTTTGTGTCACCTGAAATATTCAATGACTAGCACATCAGGACCTTTCACAAAACTTTGGGCTAATATTGATTTGTTCAATTATGTTTTCCCAAGCAATACTTTATGAATATCAAATTGTTTATGGGTTTTAGATACAATGAAGTAAAAAGAGCACTGTAATAAACAATTAATTTGATTAACTGTAGCAATATGAATCAGAAACCTAAGACACCACAGCATGAACACACCGAACAATGTACAACACAAATATAAAAGGACTCAAACACAGAAGTACCATCAATAAGTCAACAGCTTTCACTATGACAATCATTACCATAGTGTTAACTAGGAGGTAATGATATAAAATACTGTTCAGCCTTTAAATTTGGAATCGGTTTCCAATACACATTCAATACGTTGTGAAAATACATTACTATATTCAGTACATTAAGGAACAGAATTTATTGTCTTCCAGTTCTTAAATATCTCTATCTGTTGAGATGGTACAGTATCTGCTAGTGATTTTTGTGTTGGTTTCATTTCACAGCCAACGATTTGATACTGCAGAGATTAAAACATCAAACATGAGATCTTTTTTTTTGGATAAGGCCAGGATGAAAAGGGTTAATTACAGCAGCACCTACAGAGTCAGTTCTTTTCTTATTAAATCACTGGTTGGTGCCTATCAGGGAGTTTTGCTTTCTAAAGTTCTATTTTCACTCCTTGGTTATGGGAGTGACAGGACTTCTTGGTACATATTCCGGATTCCTTTTGTCTGCGGTTAGATCTTTGCTTGGGGCAGATTAGTTTAAAAGAAAAAAAAGTCCTGTCGTCATAATATAGTTATGTGTGACAGGTACAAATGATATCTCTGTGGTATTTTGAATGTTTTGAGAGCTTTGTAAAGGGAATTAGATATTTCTTTCAATATTCACTGCTGTGTCTCTTCTCTAAAAAGTCCTCTGGATGTCAAAAGCTTTTGAATATCACTGAGGTTGCCAAGTTCCATGTAAGTAAATGACAACTAAATAAATGCTTAAAATGGATTCATGCTGCTGTAGGCCTTTCTACTTTTAGGATAAGAGGAGACCCTTTTCAGTCTGCTGTCACAGAGCAGCTTGAATACACTGTTCAAAATGAAGCTCCATGAGAAGCTGAGAAGTATAAAATTAAGGGAACCAAAAACTAAAACTGGAACCCATTGAGACAGCAGTTTTCTTCCATGTACGTGACCTTTCTATTTCCTTTCATACTAGAAAATCAGGCTAATTCCCCTCAAACAGCTTGAGAAGGGACAACTATCATCAAGTCATGTAACATTTTGTGTTGCTTCCAAATAACTGAAAGCCCCCTCCAGCTACAAAGGCAAATTAATCCCCACAAAATCTTTCAAACTCACCTAACTGCCATGGGCTACTACTACAGCAGGTACAAATTGCAGGGACTAATGACAAGGAGCAGCAGGAGCTTTCAGGGGCACGACCGCACAACGACACATTCACATGTCCACCCCGCCATTTCGGTGACAGGGGTGGCATGATTGTGCAAAAGCTTCCATGACGTGCTGTCTGTGTGCTGCGAGGGTCTCTGAACTCCAGGCCTGGGCGGACAGCCCGGCTGCACCACCCTGTGGAATCTGGTACCTGACTGCGAGTCCTGGTGCTTCGGGCAGAGAGAAGCCAGCAGGGCTTCGCAGAAAACCGCAGGAGTTTTTGCGATCGTCAGCCTGCACTTGATTCCCCGCGTCAGGAACAAGCGCAGCAGTGTAATTACCTGCAGGCTGGTATGAGAGTCTTTATTTGCTTTCCATCTCCTCTCTCAGGGTTTCATTGCCTTGTCTCACACCTCAGACTGCTGACGCTAGCTGGGGGGGTTGCTGATGAGAAGAGTGTTTAACCACAGCAGTGTTGTGTTTCCAGACAGACTGCAGCAGTGGCAGGAGAACACAGCCGTTTGACTTGAGGCCCAGGTCACTCATCTATGCTCTCTGCCGAAGTCAGAACCTCCTCTGCCCCCCCGCCACCCAACACTTTTTCACACTGGCATGAAATCTAGCCATTATTTTTAAGACTGTTAGATTTTCACATCTGGTTAGGCTCAGTCCCTCAAATACAGCAGATCTGTAGATGTCGGCTTTGCACAAACCCCACTCTCAACGAGCTCCCCTAAAATACTTGTTTTTCTTTCTGTGTTGAAAACCTGCCAGCCCAGGCTTTTATTCTTATCTCATTCATGAGTTTTAATGTGATGAGGCACAGTGTTGTTGTGGATACAACTGCTGCCTCAAAGATCCCGGGTTCTGGGTTTCATTGGTCTTAGGTATCTGTGTGTGTGGAGTTCACATGAGTTTGGTGTGTTCATGGAGGTTTGTGTTAGGTGCTTTTGGGTTCATCCCATCACTCAAAGGCATGCTGGCTAAGTTTGTTTGGCTATCCTAAATTCTCCACAGCCCTGATAGTGTGCCTCTTTGCACGCTGTGATTCCGAGGTATGCTCTGGCTCGCCACACCTCTCAAAAGAATAAGTGACTTACTGATAACTGACAGACGGAAGTATAAATAACAGATAATCAAATGAGATCAGAATTCCTTATAGATGTTCCTTTATTTTCTTCTTCCTCCAGAGCTTGATTATTAATAATCTTTATCAGGTTCTAGTTGGGGCAAACAGGAAACAGATAGCTTGATAGATAGAGGGAAATGCAGTGATAGAAGATTGCTCCAGAAGCCTGGAAGACATGTGTAACTGCACATCACCACAGTCGTAGTTTTCCTGGGCTGCTCTGGACTCTAATCCCATGGGACTCAAGTTGTGTTTGAACCAAGATCATGTCAAAATCATTAGCATTCTATGCAGGATTTGTGACACAAGGCCAGCTATCTGAAGCAGATGATTCCTCTTTATCCTTCTTTAAGCCGGTGGGATCAGGGCAAGTGAACCCAGGGCAGAAATCAGCATTGATACCTGCCAGTCACTGGGTGACTTACACAAATCCCAGCCCTCCACGGAGGACATGATTGCGAGGAAGAGGAGGAGAACTGCACCGAAGAGTGGAAAGGGTCTTTTGGAGTTCATGCTCAGCCCTGCTCTGAAAGATTGACTTTCAATACAGAGTGAGTCTCCAGGGCACAGGTCAAGTCTGACAGTCTCCATCCATTAACTAGTCCACAGTTGTGTGATGCCCATAGAAAAAGAAGATGGCACAGAGATCAGTATAGTACCAGCACACCAAACTTTGAAAAATACACAATGTTGCTTTGAGAGTTTCAAGGCTCTGTATCTTATACCTTATCCTACAACCGTTATTGCTGGATGTGTTATTCCCAGTTTACAAAGGTGTGATTTGTTCTTTTTGTAAAGACAGCAACACAAAACTAAGTTAGGGTTCACAAGCAAGGCAAGGTTGTGGGAGATTAATGCATCTCACAGCTTCAGGAGTTGGTACACATGTATAAGGAACACAGGAGGATAAGAGATTTGCAACCTCAAAATACAGAATAAGCAAATTTCCCTTTAAGGATTGCCTTGAAACGTGTTGGTTTATGCCTGTATCAGCTCAGAAAATTTCAGGATACCCGACTCATTTAAATGTTTGTGTGTCCTATGTGGAGGCACTTGACCTCAATACAGCCTTTACCAAGATAAACACTCCTTCTTGGTGCTTTGCACCTGATCACCAAGGAAACCAGGATCTAGACAAACACAAGACTGATTTGAATGCCTGCTTTCAGTCTGAGCTTTCCACCTGAAATTCCTTGGGAATATGGTAGAAATCCTACCAAAGGATGCCTGTGGGGACAGAAGTGGAGTCTGTTTGTTCAGGTGAGGAGACACAGCATTTGATAGGAATGACTTCACCTGGATAATATTACTCTCCTCTGGCACTGGGATTCTGTGGGATTCTTTCCTTTGTTTCACAGCCACAGGCAGAGAGAAGGGGGAAACTAGAGCCAGTTGTTAAAGCGCACGTTGTAAGTGCACTATTTTAGAGCCGTTTCATCTGGATGGGAACTGACAGGCCAGTGAGATAAGGCTGCTACCGTCTGTCCTAAACCCATCACCATCATTCTGCAAGTCCAGCCCTGTGTGCTGCTGTTTGCACAGTCCAAAGCCAGCTTTGATACACACACACACACAGTAGTGCAGTGTATGGACCAGACAAACAAGAAATATTCCTTTAATCCTTTTTTTATATTGGCAGCTTTCAGATTTAATGAGAGCATCCCAGTGAAGCAGCTGCATGTTTTTTTGTTTAGAATGGCAATTATGGTTCACTGGTTTACCAGCTGAGCCATTCAAGAGAGCTCTGAGCACTTTTTCTGGGATAGATTCTATACTGTCATGCATACTTGTGTACTTGCGTATTTTCATAGTTGCATAGGCTTGACTTTAAGTACAACTGTTTCTTCTGTCGCACAAAAATTTCAAATCAGGTATTAAAAGGTGGAAAATAATTGATAGGTGTACATTGTCCCTGTGGTGTTGCTTTCCCTGAGTTTTTTTGCCTTTTTCTATCAGTTCAAAAGACTCTTCATATGTGCCTGCAATCGATTCACAATTATTTTCCCAGCCTAGTCACGTCAGCTTTACCTGGGTCTTTTTCCAACCAAACAATTCACTCAGCCAGTGGCAGTTATCTTTGTCCAGTATTTATTTATTTTTGTGTCTGTATACTTTTCCGGTGATTCGGTTTGACGCCAATGTTGGCTTTTTCTTTCCTTTGGCAGATATTGTTTTTGTTTTGCACCGATGACATTTTGACAGATCTCTTTTTAAAGGCTTGCACGACTGTTTTTCTAGGCACAGTTTACTGGAATCTAGATATAGTGGCACTGGCATTTGACAAGTTTGCTCGGGCGTCCCATTTGGCTTCACACAATAATATCCAGTATGTCAAAGAACAGGAAGCACTGTTAATTTATATTTTTTATTTTCAGCATTTGGGGCCAGGTGTTCAGTTGCCGGGGTGGAGTTTGCATGTTCTCCCCATGCTCACATGGGTTTCCTCTGGGTTTCCTTCCACAGTCCAAAGACATACTAGTAGGGTATTTGTCTTATGGGAAAATTGTCCCTGGTGTGAGTCCATACATGTTTGTGTCCCTCTGCCCTGCGATGGACTGGTGCCCCGTCTAGGGTGTATCCTGTCTTGTGTGCTGGGATAGGCTCCGGAAGAAAGTGATAGAAAGTGGAGGGATAAACCTGCATCATTTTGCTGTACGCTTCCCTACCTCTTGCTTCAGAAGTAGGGTAATGAGCAGATAGATGTCCATATGTCGATTCAGGAAATGCTGGACTGGAACAGCAGGAAAGATCAAATACCTCAAAGAGGACATACGAGGCAAAATCTTAAAATAGCATTACCCATTTCTGAAGGCTGACCAGTTAGCCCAGTTAATTCACTCAGCTTCTACAGCATCATTGCTACTGGTTCATCATGCTTACATCCTTTTCCTACAAAACCCACAAATAGAACTAGGATGAGAGGGGTGAGGGTGGAAAGAGGAATACATTCTCTGCTTCTAAAGGAAAAAAACAGCCAACAGCACAATCATTCTCTTTCCAGATGAGTGACATCAATTCTTGACAACAGCTTTGATTTAATAAGGCAAAACTGGAACACCTTCTTTTGTTGCAGGAGTGTTCAAAGGTAGCTGAGAGAAATAAAAACAACTTCCTCTTGTGTCACAAGATTGTTTGCACGTTCCTATCAGTTGACACAGGCTGTGGCTCATACCCAGCATGACACCAGAAAAAACTGTTTTGCAGCTACCTTGCAAAGACAGACATTGCTCACTTGCATTTCAATCCATTATTGCTGGGATCCTGGCCAGGTGCACTTTGAATTGCATAATCTGTCCTCTCTACAATATTTTCCTTAACTCAACTGGTGTAGTAATTTCCACCAAATCTGCTGTCCAGTGGGACTGCTGTTGTATGATCACTTAGCTTTTTTTTTGCACTTCACTCCTGCCTCTTGACTTGTGTATGAAAAAAGAAAAGTTCTGTGCAAATTCTCCTAGCGAAACACAGAGAAACTTCACTTGTCGCCCAAGGTAGGGAGAAAATTACTGCAGTACGTCTGATAAAACCTTGTAAAGGCTCAGGCTTTGTGGTACTTTCGATAGTAAGACCATTTTCATTAAGATTTGACACTCGGGATTTCTATCATTTGTTTTATTTTCTTAGGCTATGTCTGCGATTGTGTGTGCCCTAGTGGCATGTTTTCTCTTCTAGACTGCCTCTGTACCAGAGTGGAAATTACAGCAGTTAGCGTGCTCTCATGGGCCTAGGAACTTCATTAGAGCTCCTCAGGACTCGAATGCTTCTCTGTTTATAGGCCAAGTCTCTAAGGAGGACTCCAATGGGCCTGCTGAGCTCTGCTAAGCCCCCCTACCACCCTCCCCCCCTCACTCTTCCTGTCACAGGCCAGATCATGACCCAGTAGAGCCAGGCTATCTAATCAGGTATCTTACTCATATTGAAATAAACCGTCTTCTGAGTGGTGAGTAAGGGAGTAACTAGAGATAAGACTACATCTGAGTCTCTGTGTCTAAAATGAGGACTGCCCTGGGTTTTTCCTCGTAATGTCTCATTAACACACTAAGATCACACTAACAAGCCCTTTCATAAGTTTAAATCTTTGGCTACGCCTTCAGTGCAGACAGGATTTCCTTTGATCCAAGCTATTTGCATAATCTCCTGGTCTGTGCTTTAAAATTTGGCTATTAAAACTAATGCCATGGAAGGCCGTAGTGTCAAACACTACATTTTTAAAGATGCTCTTTTTATACTTCTTTTAATAAAGGCTAACCATGTGCATCCACAGTAAGTTACCAATTATTTGACACAGATGTAATTTGATGTGTAACTGATTAAGAAGGATCAAGCACTTAATTACAGGAGATCATTTCCCTGTGTGATCTGTACACCCTCTCCATTTCTTTGTACTTAAGTATTACAATAATCTTTCAGATGTTCTCTTTCAAAAGTGAGATGGCCAAGAATGGATTTTTCACATTCATAGAAAAAAAGAAATGTTCGGGCTACAAAAAGGGCCCTTGGACCATTTCAGACTTTTGACATATCATCATGATTTTGGATAACTGCTTTATCCCATTGAGTGTAATG
Source organism: Atractosteus spatula (assembly GCF_055471065.1). Lineage (NCBI taxonomy): Eukaryota > Metazoa > Chordata > Actinopteri > Semionotiformes > Lepisosteidae > Atractosteus > Atractosteus spatula. The sequence goes on along the minus strand of NC_142732.1, from coordinate 2,765,476 downwards.
GTGCACTCTATCCCTGTAAGCTTTGGGCACAAGGCAGGATACACCCGGGATGGGACACCAGACACACAGATACAAACACTCACATTCACACCAGGACCACTTTTCCCAGAAGCCAATTAACCTACCAGTTTGAGAAGAAACCTGGAGCACCTGAATGAAACCCCCAGGAAGGGATAACATGCAAACTCCACACAGACAGCACACCAGGATGGCATTCAAGACCTTAACACCACACGTCAGCAATGCTAAACCACTGCACCACCCCATTTTAAATTTTCAAAAAGGCTATTTCATTTTTTATACAGTGACCTTTTTATGTGCTTGTCTCAAAGAAGAAATATACTTTCTTACATTTTAGACAACAGTGCATGTTCTCTTACCAGATCCTCAAAAAGGAGCAATTTTGACTCTAAAAGGTCAGGAGGCCTCAAGGGAAGACAAGTATTTCCTAAAGATTTTCTGCAGTCTACAATCTTACATTTCAATTATGCTTGTATACATTGACTACATGTTTATCACTTGTATACCTCTGAAGACTGACAAAAACACACTCAGCCCTGCTTCAAAATCCCCCTGAGGATGAGATCACTGCAATGCAAACTAATGTGATGAGGTCTGCCCAGTTAAAGAACACAAAAAGTGGAGGGTGGTAAAAATGTGCACAATAAGGCACAGAAAAAAAAATCAATGAAGTTCAATCTAAAATAAATTAGACTTTCAAAATGCTTTGGCTATAGGGTTTAACAGAATTAAATAATGTGCTCCGAGCTCTATACTGTATATACCATATACCATTTCAGTTTGAGATCAGGCTAAATAGATTCCCCCTCTCCATTTCTTTGTAGTTCAGTGAGAAGACCAGCCCGAGTGGCTTCAGTGACTGGTTTTCTTATCAGCTGTGTTATAGCCTACATATTAAATGCAGAGTCACTGCTCTGTATTGCCTGCTTCTTCATACAATGTTCAGCTTTGAGCAGATCAATATGACAAGAGGAGCTACCCCCTACGAAAGGCTTTCTACAGTATGGAGGGCTAGTTGAATGCTCACAGATAAGGGATGCGTGCAAAAACTGTTTATCACGTCTTTAAAAAACATTTAAATCTAGGTGCCCTTGTATTTTAATGACCCTCTTAAAATGAAGGTGGGCTATAAGACAGGATCTTTTGAAAGGCATCTTCTATTTTCTACTTAACATCTGAAGGTCCATCTATTTTCTAATTGCTTTATCCAGATCAAGGTTTTGGGGAATGCTGGAGCCTGCCCCGGCATGCACCTGGCACAAAACAGAATGCACACTGGACTAGATGCCAGTCCATTGCACACACATACTCACACTAGGGCCAATGTTTCCAACAATCAATAAACCTACCAGCATAGGTTTGGACTGAGGGAGGAAACCGGAGCACCAAGAGGAAACCCACATGAATACGGGGAGATCATGCAAACTCCACACGTGTAGCACATCAGGAATTGAAACCAGCACCCCTGCAACGCGTGGTAAAAGTGCTAACCACCGCGCCACTGTGCTGCCCGCTGTCTGAGTGTAATTCAGCCCATGTGTCTCGCCACAGAACTATGCCAATACTCTGGCACTCTAAGGTTGCATAAGAAAACCTGTTGACTTTGAGCCTGCTAAAATTAATTTCATTCACCCTCCCCATCTTCCTTGCTCCTTTAAACCCCTATTAGATGACAGTATGTGTTAGTGGCTTTTGTCTGGAGATTGTGTCTACACAGTGACTCCAGGACACCAGGCTTGCTAATCCACTTATACTGCCCCTCCTCTAGTCTTCGCAATAATGAAAAGGGATGGATAAAAACCCTCCACAGTCCTCCATGCTAATTTTAGAATTCCTTCCCCAGGCTTCTGTGTCTCTAAAAGTGCCAAGTGTGACAGTTCAGACTCGCTCTTTCAAATCCTCCTGCTTTCCGACGCCGAGGAAGAAAAACCGCTTTGTTCTTGCTCTTCAGTTTTTTTGCAAACACCTAATTGTTTTGGCCCCTGGCCATGTGGAAGTTTCTCCTGTCGCTGCTGGGAGGTAACTCAAAAGGCCCTGAAGCTTAGAATCGGGTGCAGAGATCATGACCCTATTGAAAGCTCTGAACTCCCCTGTACAGTTTGGAAAGTTACCTTCTGTCCTGAAGTGTCAACACACCACTTTTGCCACCCAATGTGTAATTCAAGAGTTTAGTGATTAAATAGGTATCACTTCTTTACACCCTTAAATAAATGAAAGATTGAAAGATGACAGTCTTTCATCTTTCCTCTTTGTTCTTTTCAACTTCTATTAGACAACGTACCCTTCAGACATCATGGGCACATGATGAGCTGCTGACTTGATCCTGATAGCGAAAGACAATCACTCTACTGTGGGAGTCTCCAGCCCTGGTGCTGGAGAGCTATAGTCCAGCAGGTGTTACATGGAGTCTTTAAATCATCCATTTTTAAAGGCTTGGAACAATTTAACTGTGTGATGAATCAAGTGGTGTGTTCAATTAACACATTTAAAGAATATTTGAAACAAAAACCAAAAAAACCTTTAGCCCCTTAGGGACCACTGTTGTCTTCATTGAAATATTACTTGCTTAATTGATCAATTACAAACAGGTGGTGTAAGGTGACCTATTGGACCTATTATTAAAGAAAACTTTCACTTATATCCGCCTTACTATTTTAAAAATCTGATTACCATTTGCTATCAGTGTCTGCTATTACATGAACTGGGATATGGTGTTGTTTGTTAACTGTTTGTAAACTAAAGTTGTTTGCAGATCTGTGGCTGTCCATGCGAAAAGATTGATAAGAGTGAAAGTGTGGGTCCTGAGGTGCAGTTGTTGACTGAAAAGTCAGACACCGTTGGAAAGCTGGGTTGAGGGCTACAGCACTGAGCTGTGTAACCCAACACACACTGCTACAGCCCACTCTCATGTCCTGCTGTAAAACATGGAATGCACTTGTGATTTTAATGGGCTTGTCACAAATTTGAAGTCCACAAATGTGTTAAGTGCACTTGCACAGGAATAACACCAGGAAAATTCTCCTGGGTATTAAAAGAATGCAACTCCTCCCTTCAAAAGTGGCTTTTCAAAGCACTCCCGACAATGGTAGAATTTATTATGCAGCTGAAAGTTTAAAATGAATGCAGTATTTTTCTTGCTGTCATTGGAATGCAGGTATTACAGTACACGTGAACAGATGCAGAAATGCATTCCAGATGATGATCATGCTAATGGGTATAAAATGTCATTAAACTTTTAATAATGTTTTGCAGCTATTTTTAAAATGCATAATTTATTGAAGTGATTTTTTTCTGTTAATGATAAATGATCACACCATTGATAAAAATGAGCTGCAGTTCTATTTCTTAACAGCCTCTTTCTAAGACCACAGATATCATATTAATATTAATATAGCATACAAATAACATGATTAATTTCTGCATGGGAAAACCTATATACGAAAGAATTTTAATCTGCTCATGATGTTTCACAATGCTCAGAGGGGCAGCGTCATCTAAAGAGGTTCAATTCCACTCCTGCAGCTCCTTTAGCAAATCACCCGTAATGGCTACATGGACATACAGTTTTCATTGTATTCAGCATACTGCACTACTTGTGTATATTGCATACACCATGGACACATAGCAACTCTATTCATATTGAGTTTTATTCAATTTCTATTACATTATCATCTATTATTATGGAACCTTATTTTCGTAACCTTAATTTTGTGATTCTTGTGATTTTTGTGAGCTCGCAGAAAAGACATTTCATTGCCAGCATCTGCTGCTGCACGCTGTATTGTTGTGTATTTGATAAATAAACTTGATTTGATTGATTTTGATTGATTTGAAGTGAATATTAGCTGCCACAGCTAAATTAGGGCTTATCTTAGTGTTACATAGTTCAATTTTACCAGTGAAATAGAGTATGTAGTATGTATATTTTGAAGTTTTTTAATTAATGTCAGCGTGGGATGATGACAACTAAGCATTTCATAATCATTCCTGACATCATTACTCAAATATATACTGTAAGTATATTACAGAAATATTTTTTTACGTTTTGCCTCACACATCAATCCTCAACCCAGCTACACTCTTGATTAACTCATTCTACCAGTTTCCAACCTACTTTTCCTATTTATTTGCTTTAACACTCAAAGCACATCCTTTAATTTTGGGGTGTCGTTTTCCTTCATGAAATGCACCTTACAAGGAGCATCTTATCGGTTTATGGTTTGTGTTAAGAGCACTCAGTCTCTTAAGGGAACTGAGGGAACTAATATCAATTAGCTCTTGCTTTTTCACAACGTTGTCTATGGTTGCTAATTCTGACTTTGGTACAGTACATGCCTAAAGGTGGAAATTAAAGTCTCTTTAGACGGTTCTACCCCCACTAATCATTGTAAAGAGGTAAGAGTTAATATATTAATATTAATAACTTGATAGGAACAGCTGTTAAATCCTATCACAAACCAAGAAAATATTCTTAGACAGGCAGAGACCTAATGCAGGAGCAATAGCTACTGGCTATATTACCATAAAATAAAATAACTCTTCTTGGTCTAATACAATTCTGAAAAGGACTGTGCCTTTGTCAACAGTGCTCAGCTGCTCGTAGTGCTGCCACTGATTGGCAAATAAAAATTCCATCGAAAAAGAACGAAGCTCTGACTCTGCACTTTCTATTGTTTCGGGTAATTGTCATATTTTCCTACAAAAACAACAAAAATAAACGTCTCCGTCTCCCCCCCTCTGCCAGGCTTTCACCGGTGGAAGCTTGCGAGGCCTGCCGAGAAGTTAGGGATCTTGAGGTCATTGTTTTTTTGAAAACCTTTAGACTATTGTTTCCTTCCCGATCCCCCGCTCTCTCAGCACATACATCACCGACATATTTCTGTCCCCTTTTCAAAGGAGGGGAATTTCCTTTACCTTTGGAAAAAACTGTTATCAGGAAATCCTTTTGTAGCCATGTTGTGGATTTTTCTGACTACATTCTGGGACACCATTTCGGTAATCCACTGTCTAAACCTTTAAGTAAGGGACCCAAGCCTGATACTTTCATCTTCACATTTTTGTGACTTCAGTTTTATAGCAATGGGATACCTTTTAGGTTCTTGTTATTAAAAAACAAATACCACAGAAGTAATTTTGTTCTTTATTTTAAAAATTGGTTGTTCTGGAACATTTTAAACGTACCAAACCACTGCAGTAAAAATCTTGCAATTGCTGTTTTGTACTCCTTCCAATAGCATGTCACCTTCCAGGTTTAGTCATCACTGTTTCTGTGGCAACCAGGTATCATATAAGGTCACTTATATTCTAGACAAAGGATGTGCTTTACGTGTGCAAAAAAACAAAACCTATTGGAAAATTCCCCAAGAAGGCTTTGGCAAAAGTCAAAATTTTTTCTCATGTATGTTCTGGGGGCACATGTATTAATTCTCTAAAGTCTTTTTTTTCCCTGCAACATTAAATTTCTCCTCATGTGTAGCTCCTTTTACTCACACAGATTCAGTGCAGAACAAAGAGCACCAATTCTTTTCATGCAAGGAACAGCTAAAAACTGTTATGAACTCAAACTATGAACTAACCAGATTGTTTCACAAGAAAACTGAAAGCACCAGAACATGCAGTAGCTCCATTTAAAAAAAAAAACTTTGAATAGCATTCCATATTCATCACAGTACATTGCGATCAATTTAGTTTTTATTGCATATTCATTGCTACTGTAGCTTTCTATCAATCCAACTTAAAAAGGTATCCAGAACTGGTGTTTTTGAGTAACTGAACTTCCTTCCCTTTCATCTCTACGCACGCCTTGAGATTCCTCAAACAATTACCCGGCCTTTTTATCACTTTGGATTCCTGAAGTCGGTCTAATCGTTTGAGTAAATCTTAAATGGGCGTTTCCGCATTATTACAAAGGCTTTTTTCTCAGGAACAGGCTTATCGAAACTCACATGAAAAATACCGTTCTTTAATTAAGCTGGCTGCAGCAGAGAAGGGTGACATTTTTGGCTTCTTGGTGTTCATTGTTCCAGGACATTCTCATAAGTATTTCTACCGGTGGCAGATGAGTCATGACAATGGCTTTCGGTCCTCAAGGCTCCCAGCTTTGCTCTGGGCATCACACAAGGTATTACTCTGAAGAATGAATGTGGGCTGTGCTTGATCCACGACACAGGCAGCCTCCTTTGTCTGATGTGTCGTTTTGTTCCCATGCTGAGACATTCCATTGTGACCACAATTATGCAGGAGCGGTCAGGTTTAGATACCATCTCTCGCCCACTGGTTTCATAAAATCATAAATTCAAGGTGTTGGTTTTGCTTTTCGATTGTGGTAGAGCAGGACTGATCAGTCCGTGCCTGATGAGCAAATGGTAAAACAGATGCAACCTTGTAAACCAGAGGAAATCATTTTAATATGCTGCAAAGTACAGTAAAAAGAAGTATTTGGTAGCCAGTGCTTGTGTGATCACAGTTGTGCTTCTCTAGGCAGTTAATCTAAGACAGGTTGATGCAGGTCGAACCAATGTTACAATCTGCCTAGCCCTGATAAGTGATAATGTTATGCGGACTCCAGTTTTGCTCTTCAAAAGCAGGAATACAGCTCCTAGTCTCTATTTTACATGTACTTTTTCCATCCATCCATTTTCCTACTGCTCTGCCCAATACAGTGTCATGGGGGAGCCAGAGCCTGTCCCGGCAAGCAACAGGCTCACAGCAGGTTACACCCTGGAACGGGTGCTAGTGTATCGCAGGTCAGACACACACACAAACACACACAGACTCACACTGGGGCCAATTTTCCCAGAACCAATTAACTTACTAGTGTAGAAGGAGACTAGAGCATCTGGAGAAAAAAAGAACACCAACAAGGGGAAGATAGCACACCAGGAATTGAGCCCAGGGTCCCAGAGCTGTGAGGCAAAACCAGAACATTTCATGGGCTTAGTTCATTTCTTTATAGTAAGATTTTTAGGTTTCGAAAATAAAGGTTTGATCTCAGGAGCAGTTGGTGAACTGACTGTGTCTGCTTTCTATAGAAACCAACCTTCCAGTTTAATCAGCATTCTGTTCACTTTCAAACAAAATTAATTGGAGGTCACCAGTGATCCATGTTGTAAACATCTGGCAGCAGATGGACATACAATGAAATAGGAGTGAGGTGCAGACAAGGCCAGGCGGCAACCTGAAATCCAACTGTTGGCTTTCTGACTCACAAATGAGCCAGCCGAGTGACAAGGCCCTCCCTGTGAAAGAAAGACACTGCCACTTTCCTGCAGGACAAAACCACCCTGTGAACAGAAGGGACAATAGACCCCCAACCCCATAGCACTTTTTCAGTTGTGAAGAGTTGTTTTTCTTGCTCAAACTGTCAAACGAGGAAAACAAAACACGTGTCGCAGCTAAACATACCTCACCAGTGAACAAGCGGTAGCAGCACTTGTTGCTTGAGTCTGTTGATTTATTTGAATTGTGTTTCACTGAAAGAAACGTATACAGTATGTGTGCACACCCTTAAGGATCCACCTCACTCTGGAAGTGAACATGAATTCTCGCAGATGGAAACCACAGTGCTAACCACTTCTTCTCAATAGCAGCTGACCTGTTAAAATGATGAGACTTAAATGTAATACTGTTTTTTTTTTGCAAAAAGGACATGACACCTTTTGTTGTACATTTCAATAGTTTCATCTCTTATTGAGAGGTAGCTGTAGCCAGGAGATAACGAGACACCTCAGATTCTGTAAGAGTGGGAGACAATGAGACGCTGTCAGTACACAGTCATTAAAGTCATCTTCTGCTGTCTGTCTGCTGTCTTTTTTACCCATCTTCGTTTATCCTGTTTGATCATTGGCATGAGAATTTATCACTAAGAAGAATTCATTTTAGATTAAGATATTTTAAGTGGATAATGTCTAACACAAAATAGGCTACTGATTACTGACAGCTTACATAGATTAGAAGATGGGAAGCCATATATCAGCAACCTGCAGAATAATTCCACTTTCACAAACCATAGATCTGCAACCATAATGTAAAGGCTACCCATGTATGTGAATCGTGGCACACTGTCACATGAGCAGGACACTGAAGTAACACTTGTTCAGATCTGCTGAGTTCTGAATATTTTGACTTGCCTAAATGTAAAGGTTGAGTAACACTATAGTCCAAAACAGTGGTGACCCCAAGCCACCCTCCACTGGCCCAGTACTGCACCTGTCGATTACTGAAGTCGAGGTTTGTTACAGTAGATGCCTCACGTAGGAAATGAGAGGGTGAGAGTACTGTATGTACTGTGTTGGAAATGCTAAAGCACATTAAAAGAGAGTCACAATGGGAGCGTGGCTGTAGCAGCCTGCTGTGGATTGACTGGTTTGTCAAGAGAGGAGCTTGTCTGGTTGCTAGGTAACGCGAGCAGGCAAATATGACACTGTAGCTGTGAGCAGTGAAGCCAGAGGGAGGTGACAGAGGTGACATGTGGAGACTTGCGAAGGGACTCTATTTATCTTGAGCAGCTGCAGTCAATTTGAACTGCTGGTATTCCCACACAACTTAACCCTTAATGGCCTGTTGAAAGACCCCCCGAACAAAAAGAACCCCGAATCTGGCCTTCAGGACTGTTGAGATGGGAAAGTCGTGACAGTCGTGAAATGACATTCAGCTACAGAACTGAGGTGGAAACTGGCCAGAGTTTATCTCCTGGAGAGGCAGATGGGAACCATGTGCTACTTAAAAAAACTCCTGGAATCTCGGCCACATTCAAGGTACACGCTCCGCAAAAGTTTCCTTTATGTGAACTGCTTTGGTGGTTTCACCATACACAAATCCACAGTCTCATTGAACCCGAGTCATTGTTTGTAGCTGAATTATTATTCTTTAAAAATCTCACTCATCATCCTTGAAAAACGTATAAAACTGATAATATTATGTATTGAATAAAACACTACATACTGTACAAGCCTTGTATAAAACAAACATTTGACAACCTGTTAATTTCAAAATAGTCAACATGCTTGGTTACCTTTCAGCACTTCTAAGTCTAAAACCTTGTACAACATTAAAAAAAAACTTTGTTTCCTACAATATATGGCCATTTCCTTTTATACACAGAAAAAAATTCAATCCATAAAGAGTTAAGCAGTGATTACATGCACTGCTGCATGAGTGTACACATACAGCAGTGATGAATGTCTTTCTGTATTAGTGGAAAAATTGCTCTGGTGTGTATTTACGTGTTCTGAGATAAATATGGAGACAGGGATGTGAATCTTAGTTTTTTGTAGCATAGGTACTAGTGCTATTCTTTTAATCCAAATATAATTTTCTGAATTTCGTGAAATTCTTCGCAAACTATTTGTATTCTGCATCGAAGGGACAAAAACCTTGGCAAAGAGATGCGCAGGAGTCTTAGTAACAGAACCTTTACTTGGACAGCAAGATGTGCTGTCATTTCTTGAAAAAAAAATCTGAAGATATAATGTTAAAATGTCACTTTTTTTGTGAAGCTGTCAATGACTTTAAGTCATTGTGACTTTAAGACTTTAAGTGATTTTTTTTTCCCTGAGTAAAATCCTTTGTGACTCATTCAGAGAGTGCTCCATTTGTGATTTAAAGTACACCGGGGGTCCTAAGCTACAATGTGGTTGCAGATGTCACGTCATTCTGCTGACTTTAAGTGACATATCCACATTCTCCACATTCTCAGGAAACATTTCACACATATTAGCAATGAACTAGCCAATTATTTTAGTTCTATGACTGCATTATTTTGATCACTCAAGTTCCCCTGATGATAACACATTTCTTTCGTGGAATGCAAAGCAGTTGCAAACTGTAAACTTTGTTCCAAGTGTGATCCAAATGCAATGGACAGATGAATTGCAGCCCAAATACAGTAAAGTTATTGTATTACATAGTTGTAACAATACTGTTTTACAAATATTTCTTCATACAGAGGCTTATACTTTCAGAGTCTTCTGAGTTCTGGAGATTAACTGGACCCTGATCTTGGGCATATAAAACACTTTGACATTATCACATTTCATGGTACAAACTATATAACTACATAATTACATTTAACAACAAAGCTCTGCCCATATGGTTAATCTGTGGTCAAAAAGAAAATTTGTGGAAATAATTATAAAGTTGAATATCAGCCTTTTCATTGTGCTGGTAAATGATGTAAAGACACTCTAATTCTAATCTTTAATGTTTGCACTGAGAAGACAGTGCTGCAAAACCTTTTAAAGGAAGAGCAGAAGGGACACACAACTGTCAGCCAGCCTTAGAGCCAATGGCCAGCTTGTTTTTTAAGTGTCAAGCTGACCATTGAAAACTTTTTTTCAGTAAATCAAAAAATCCTTTTCCAAAACTGCAAGACCCAACAGTAAACGCAATTGAACTATGCTGGAATTAAATGAATTATGAAAGGATTGCCTGGCCAGTTCTGATTCAAACATGATTAATTGTGTACAGTATCTGAATCCTGAATATGAAGGTAACTTATCTGACACAATTTTCACAAAGAGTAAACCACCCACTCAGTACTAAATTCACTAGCCAGACAGTTTTGCTACTGTGGAATGGATTATTACTGTTTCAAAGGGAAAAATATTTTGGGATTATTTTCAAGAGTAGCAAAATTACATCACAAATGCCAATTATTATCACCGTGTTCTGTGTTCCAGCAGTCTGTAATTCTTTTGCCTTTATTGGCTATTACAAATTACTCAGTGCTAAGTATTCTTAGCTTGTAACTATTTCCCATGTAACATTTTCTTTTAACGTTGCATAATTGTATTTGGTTATAACATAAACACAGAATGGCCCCACAGTTCAATGCAATAGCAGTGGTTTGCTGCTGCTACAAGTCCTGCGATGTTTCTTTCTTCGGTTTGGCTTTATAAGGTCACCTTAGTGTTAAAAGAGATTTGTTCTGGGTTGGAGGATTTGATTTCTGATATGTCTGTGGGAGAAAGTTTGTACCAAACAGACTGGAGTCACCCACAACACATTGTGAAGGTTTTGCTTCTGACTTCCATTTTTTCTAAGGGGTTATCTCCCTAGAGTCTCACGATAATGGAATCTTTTGTGAATGCACTTGAGTAGAGTTTCTCGATCTGCGTATGAACAGATAAGCATAAAAAGGTTTCTAATGAATACATGTCTTTGCACCTTTACACAGCTGTTATTCAGAGGAAGTATACAGCAGCTACAAACAACACCAATACATCTAGACTGCTGAGTGCAGAAGAGACAAAGTCATCATGTTGCCAGGGTTATGTCATACTTTCCCACTCTTCTAAAAATCTATAAGCTCATGACAGAAGTTTCCTTTAGCAAACAAGTGTCATTTACCCAAAGGGCTGTGGGAGTATGGAACAAGCTTCCCAGCCATGTTGTTTAAACCAATACACTGGTTTCTTTCAAGGAAAGGCTGGATAAGATCAATCAACTGCTAACTACCAAACACGCTTGACTGGACTAATGGCCTCCTACTGTTTTTTTTAACATCTTTTCTTATGTTCATTACCTTTCATATTTAGCGAATTGGTGTGTGTGTGCTCTGCTCGTGTAGGATGCTTCAAAGAATGTTCCTTCTGACAGCAACTTTAATTTATTACAGATCCATTAAAAGTACACATCACACCTGCTGCAGTAAGTGCCCAAATGCAGGAAAAAATAACAGAAAAGCATGGAAGATTCAAAGTTCAAGCTGTTGTATTTTGGATTTCCTCCGATTTTCAGCTGTATTTATTTATCCACGGCAAGCTCTTCCTCATGAAGACACTGCTGAGATCACACAAGAAAGCTGGGCTCCCAGCTGCTCACAGACAAACAACCCAGAGACACACAAAGAAACAGGCTTGGAAAGTGTGGAATCAGAGAATAACACAGAAAGCAAGAACAATCTGCTCAACCGCAGGTATTAAAACACCGGCCTTTGTGAGGTTCAATAGTAGAATCCCGATTTATAGCTTTGTGTGTGCAAGCGTTTTCTGTTCAAAAACACCATAGGAATTTAAAGCTGTAAGTGTAGAGCCCGTGTCATAGCAACATTTAGTGACGTTTCCTTGAGATTTGCTTGGCTCTGTCTGGAACACAGAAACCCTTCCACCTCCGAGATGCTGATTGAAGCATCTGAGCAGTGTTCAGGGGCAGCTGTCTAAATATGATGGTCATCATTTTATGTCACTTTATGCCATTTGTATTGTACAGTAGCTGTCTTACCATCTTTATCTTACTTTGTCTGTACAAACGTGCACTGCAATAGAACCTGGTTTGCCCTATTATTTCTGACATATATAAAATCTTTCAGAAAGGTATAACATGCTAAGAATCCTCCACATGTTCTTGCATGTAGGCCATTGTGTTTTCTTCTATAGCTGTCCTTTCCTTGTTAAATTCTACAAGGATGAAACAGCAGCCTACGGTATGTCCCACCAGATCTGCAGGTTAATAAACAATGGAAGCTCTTGCAACAGAACAGTGCAAGCACAAGTGTTAGAGAACTACGAATCCCCGATTTTCTAAGGACATGACAGATCAAACAATGAAAATGGAAACAAACAAAATGTGGTTTTGAGTTACAGCGTGTTGATTTTCCATTGTTTGCAAACAAACTTGCAAGCAGTTCCACAAGCTCATCAGGCCAGGCACCTGGGTGGTATTGTAAAGGTGGGCCACCAGAAGGAGAAACAGCTGACAGGATGACACAGCCTTTCTGTCTGATGTTTCTGGCAATTCCTGATTGGTGATGCCACTAATGTTTTATTATGGAGCTGGATCCATGATATATGCAAATGCCTGTCCTCTTTATGCTACCAAAACAGTTCCTGCGAATTTCCCAATCTCTCACTGGTGATACAAACTAGAAATCAGCACTAAGCCCTCCTGATTCTCAGAAGCAGGAAGGGCACAAAAGAGTGTTCAGTAAAACACTGCTTTAAATGGTGTTATCACAGCAGCAGACAAGGACTAGACTTTGGGAGAAAACGTGATGAAATAATACCCAGTGGACTGTTCCTCAGTAACATACTTTTAAACCCACTGCGAGAGAGGAAATAGCTCCACTTTTTTTTTACACATTTACACTTCTTAATGGTAGACAGAAAACCAGGGAAAAAACAGATGCTAACAAAGAGGTGGGGAAAAAGACACTGGAAGTTTATCTTGTAAAGATTAATGATGATATTCTGAATCAATTGAGATCAGTGCCATGGGGAAAATGCCTGCAGCATTAGGGAGAAAAACAATCAAAGAGACCTCATTATTAATTTTCTGAGGATTTTCGTTTTTAGAACCATTGCTTCAGATAGGAAACTCCACATTAATAGAGATAATTTGTTGAGGATGTTTGGTATTTCTAAGACAGGCCTTACTTTTGTTACATGAAAGTATTTTTCCCTTGCGACCAGAAAAAGGCCACAAATACCAAATGCCGTTTCGTACAGCGTGATCCTGTAGTTCTTTGTCACTGAGACTCTGGTGCGGGTGGACGAGGAGGAAACAGGGCAGGTTTGCAAAGAAATAACTCGAAAACCGTGTGTCACCCGTGACAAAGTGTATGAAAATTGCAGATTAAACCATTTAAGAACAGACAGAGCCAAAACAATGGACTGAAATAGCACACATGTTTCAGGAATGAGTGCTTCCTAGACCCAGGGCAATTAGCTGAATTCCCCAGGATGGGTTCTTGCCACCACACCTGGCATCGGCCAATGATTGGGCAGGAGCACGGAGGAATGAGGGAGCAGGGCCCAGGTGGGTGTGACGGTTCTGTGGTATTTGCTAATTAGGCTTATTTGGATGCCAAAGTGACAAGTAACAAGTAGTCTGGGGATAAATGTCAGCCCAAAGCTAAAATGAAAACCATGAGAACTTGCGTTCGGTTTAGTCGTTAAGCTCTGTTTTTTAACTCCTGGAGCAACTTCACAGACAGCAGGAAGGCAACACGCCCCTGGCCTTTTGCAAAGGCATCACTCTTTTACAAGAGCTGGTAACTGAATTGAGCAGCATGGTGGAGAGCTTCAGAATTAAAAAAACAAACTGGCAGAACATGGCGTTTGCCGCCCCCTCTCCCCTTCGAAGGAAAAGATGTTCTGCTCACTCTCGATTTACCCAAGACATCACCTTGAAGCATGCTAGGATCTTTGGGATCTTTCGCCAGTTGACATCAGAATGCCAGCAGTAAGGACACTACATAAGAAAAAAGATATAATGTATAGTTTGTGTTCCAGTCACACAATCCATTAGGAGGCTTAGGAAGCATGTTGCTTTCATTTCCTCTGGGAAAGTCTGCTGGTATAGTAAATTCCCAGTGCATATCGCATGTATGTAACAATGGAAAACAAAAACACATTCTTTTTTTGAAATCCGTATGAACAATACATCCACTTTGGTGACATTTTACTTGCTTTCCTTTATATTACAAAGAGACTGATTCAATTGAATTGAAGTTTAAGTGAACGTATAACCTCAATGGGGTTAGACAGTATTTTTCATTACACTGAACTAACTTATAATAAAAACCCTTTTGGTTAAAGGGCTTGTGAAAGAGCAGGACCAGATGAAAAATAGTTTGCTTGTTTGTATCCAATCAATTTCTAATTAGTGTGGCCACTCTTTGGCCAGATTTCCAATTTTGTTTTTTAATTCTACACATATATCTCAATAGAGGACAATAGAGCTCATTCTATCAATGCAGCTAGTTGTGCACCACCTACCTTGCATTTCTAATATTTCTGTATTAGAGACAATTCTGGCACATCGTGCACAATTTATGCTTTTTTGAGGAAAGTTACTTTATAGTCAGGAAAATTAGAAAAATAAATTAGAAAAAGTTAGAACTGGAAAGTTGCAGTGATGCTGACGAAGTGCTGATAACTTTCAGCAAGATTTGGGGTTTGTTTTTTAGAAATTACTAAAATGAAAGGGATTAGCATTACAGCTATGCAATGAAAGAATAAGAATGGCTGAACACTGCACTGTGAAAGAAACCTTGTGGGAGGGCTGTGGGATTGTGGAACTAACTACCCAACCACATTGTCAAAACCCTGTTCTTCCAAAAAACGATGGATCTTCAGATTAATCATCTGCTTGCAACCAATGAGCTGAATGGGCCAAATGAGCTTCTCTCGTTTGTAACCTCTCTTATCTTCTCCAGGAAGAATGACACACACATGTGAAGAAATAGGGACAGGTTGTACTGAAAGTATGACCTTTATTTGTTCAATTACCCGATACTGGAGGTGGAGCTGGTTTCTCAAAAATCTGTCACACCTCGAAACAAGTGTTTGTAATTCCTACATACTTAAGTACTGTAAATGACTATTGAATGTTTCAAAACTGGCCTTGTCATCACATTTACTTAGTGCTAATTGTATGCATTATATTTCAGATGAAACTCTGCATTTTTTATGGCATTGTTATTACTCACAATAGCACTGCCAGAAATCCTTATCTTGTCAATTAATTGAACAGGGCAATATACCAGAGCAGTAAAAAACAACCCAATTCCACTTCTGCCCAAAGAGCCATGCTATTTTGGCGATTTCTACACCTGAAATTAAGAACAGTGACATTTTTACTGCTACCACTTTTCCAAAGTTTGGGGGGGGGGGGGGGGGGGGAGTAACACTTCAAGGAACTAGTGCTCGGATCAGTGAAGGAGCAGGCAAGCAGACGACCTAGGCTGTAAGGCCTCCTCTCGCATCCTTTCTGCCGTTCTTGGGCAGGAACAGCCAACTTATTTTATTATGTTGATGTTATTTAGTTTTGTTTTTGAAAATATGAACCTAAGAAAAAGTAGTTCACGAATAGGAATGTGAGTCCGAGTCTCAGTAATTTGTTTTTTTACTATGGTTTACTTTTTCCATGATGTATTAAGGCTTTGGGCTTCCCAATGTTTAATACAGAGAAATGTGGAAGAGCCAAAAATAACCAGCATTTTTGCAATGGTCCTAGATGAAGACCCCTCTGATAAAGTTAGCATCTGTATCAACCAGTGAAACAATGTCTCATTAAAATGTATATTTCATACTAAGTCTTGGAGAGAGGCCCCATCTTTAAATGTCTTTACCTTCATATTGTTTCTGATTTATAGAGACTTCCTTACTTCTGGCAACAAGAAGCACAGCTATTCTTGATATTTTTCACCCTAGAGAATGTTTATGCAAATCTGATGTCAGTAAGTTCTCGGACAGCGATAAGCTTCAAATCCCACTGTCAAGATTAATTCTGGAAAGAATTATATCACTGGTTTCTTCGCTGCACTCATTTTAAAAGCATTAATAATTCAGGGATATTTGGGGTTTTTTTCTTTTTATTGACTAGCTGTGTTTTTTTTTGTCAAATCCTACTTTTAAGAAATACAAGCTTCATATAGAAATAATGTAATGAAGACTGAGTTGGAAATAACACATTTTAACAAACAACCTCATATTCAGTAATTATCAAGGCATTGGTTAGCTTTTTACTAGGTAGCACACAATGCTTGGGTATTTTCCCCTTATTCTAAAATGAGGTTTAATTTCTCTGAATCCACACTGAGGAGGGTTGTACACTGCTAGGTAAATGTGCTTGATTTCAGGATATCCTCAAATCCGCATCTGGGGAATTCACCGTGCCAGGACTGAGTGTCTGAGTGCAGAAGTCCCCAGCTTCCTTTTCCATTCGATTTTTACTTTCTTTTTTGCAATAGCTTAGTCCCAAGCCCTTGTGCCCTAGGGCGGGACAGACAGGATTTCTGGGCAGTTTGCACTAGGTTTCTTACTGATGTTTTATGGTTCCTCTTTTCACTTGTCCTTCACACAGAGTTCCCTGAATGTGAGAACAAGAGTGGTGACACAATAATTGGCCTTGTAGCCTTTATCAGCCCTGAGCTGCAAACGGCTCATTTTAAAATGAATTTTTAGCAAGGAATAAAGTGGAAAAGTCAAAACACAAGAAGACTCTAATGCTTGCTTTAGCCTAAGAATAACAGATCCCAGACATGATCTTGATTTAAGATACAGGAAAGTGCACTTTTACCTCTAGTTCAAATCAGTACAATGCTTTCATCAAAGTGGTCAAGAGGTTTAGATTCAGATTCAAGACACTACTCTAATGATGGGCATTAGCAGAAGAGAAACTCCATTCCTTTTATGTGAGTGGTTCTTTGACTTGTCAGAGAAGTTCAATGCATGCCACAGACAGGAATGACTCAATTAACTCCTATAAGCAGAACAAAAGCTAGTCTTTCACGCATTCCACCACTGAGCTTCAGACTTGTGTTTTTTTGTTCCCTGTGTCATTGCAGTCTTCATCTGTAGCTTCATGGTTGCAGCCCCCATCTTTGGTTACCTTGGAGACCGTTTCAATAGGAAGATCATCCTGAGCTGTGGCATCTTCTTCTGGTCGGCTGTAACCCTGTCCAGCTCGTTTATCACCAAAGAGGTAAGATGATCCAACTTGATTTTCATCTCCAAGGCTTCTAAACCCAAAGCCTGAACACTGCGTGTGTGAATCCCTGCTCGGTCCTACTACAGATTGGAACCACTCAGTATGGATGTGTAAGGAACAAGCCACTAGTTAACCTTACCCTGAGGTTGAAATTCATTCAGAGCATAATAAAACAATACTGCTCTTAACAAAAACAGATTAAATTATTTATACTATAATACTAAAGTGCCAGAAAATGTTGAAAGCCAGACGTAAAAGGAAACACTCTAATGTCAAACTAATCAGTCAGGTATCTGGGGAGTTTTAAGATGGACACATATGCTTATTACCAAATACTGGAGGTCTGTTTCTAGATTGATTAAAAGGCATACTACATAAGCCTTTTAGGCTATTCTTCTGTATGTTTCTGTGTTGAGTGAAAAGGTTTTTTTTTTAAAGAGGTTGGAAGGTCATTGGTATAAAGCAATGACCTAATGAGAGCATGCATCACACAATCACCTAATCAATTAGGGTCAAAGGGGGCTGTTTGTTAATTATTGGTTCTTTCTTAAAAAAAGAAAAAAACAATACAACACTGCCCAGGCTTTCGCAGCTGTATGAGATTAACTCCGTTCTAATTTAAGGACCACTGTGAGTTATTGTATGTCCAGAACATCCTTGAAATATGACCAAAAAAAGAAGCAATGACTAGTAGACAAACTATGAATTCCCTGAAGATGACACTCTCGCGGCCAGATTCAGCAGTTCCGTAAATGTGTACAGAAGAGACCAGAGACTGTCCACTGTGATTTGAGGGCAGCCACTTAAGCATTCAGGAGACAGGATCTCTAAAAAGGTTGCAGAGATGGGTGTTATTCAGCTCTCTCTGTTGCACAATGGTGTCAGTCCAGCTGAAGCAGTGAGACTTGGAGGAAGGTGTTTTCCGATGCCCAGATCCAGCCTGGCTGATTTCAGGACCGTGGGGAATAGTGGGTTAGGTAATAGCACACAGAAAAAATGTCTTTGTGTATCTCACTACCCACTAAGAAAAGAACATCAATAATGCCCATTTTGACAGCTCCTGACCTAATTTTCTACCACATGGGGGAATAGCCTACACACTAGCATTAGGATGCTTTAACATCTTGAAAAATGTATCGGTGAGAAATCGGGAGGATGGGGGGTCAACAACACAAATTACTTAGATCAGTTGTGCACCCAGTTATAAAAAAAACCCAGTGTCTCAGTCTGAGAAGAGACAGGAGCTGAAAAAGTACCCTGTGAAACCTGTGCTGTGTGCATTACTCTACCACTGTTTTCTGACCTCATTGTTTCAACCACAGCAGCCATCAAGTGACGTTATCAAGGTCCCCGTCTGAGAACGCACAGCCACACAAATACAGAGTTTCTCACACAAACGCGAGAAGCGGCTCGTTCCAATTAGATCCAATGGCCACACTACAGCAGCGCCAGATCATGCACGGGACAAAGCGGGTTTTTCTAGCAGATGCTGTTTCACAAGGGGAGGGAGGGTCAGAGGATGAATTCCTCATGGAACAATGTGACGCCTCCTCCTTGTGATCACACTGATCACCCACATACAATGGGACTGTAATATCAGAAAAAGAAAAAAAATCATTATTTGTTCAGACATATTAGACAAACATCTAATATGCCACTGCTGTCTCGGATTACTTCCAGAGTAAAACTAACACACCACCTATTTCTACTGCCCTGTGTCTCTTAGTTAGTTTTACTTTCACAATGACTGTATATTAAAGGGAAACTTCACCCCAGAGCTCTGACATATCACATATATGTGAGTTCCCCACAGTGCTTAATACATTGTCTAAATGAGCCATTTTGTATTAACTCATCTGGCTTATTTACTCATAATATTATACCTTCTATACTGTACACCTACTACCTTGTTATCAATATAGCTATATAGTACTTAACTATCAAGGAAGATTGGAGATTTGACTTATGAGTGAGGAATAGGGCCACCTAAGGGTTCACAAGATTGCTTTTTCCCTGTGATCCCCAAAACACTTTTATACTGCCAATGGGGGCCACCGGGATTCCACCAAGTGTCACTCCCCAGGCCAGGCACCTGCCCTTCTTGTACTACTGGGACAGAACTGCTGTGGCTCAGGAGGCTACACAGGGAAGATTACATTGGTAGTGTGACATGTGGAGGCGTTTTTTGAGTAACTGGATTATTATATGCTAATATGTTATGTTCCCAACTGCAGTTTGGTATTCGAGTTTTCTTTCATCAGTCTGCATTTGCCCTTTGTAGGAATAGCCTTAGTGGACACTTTTAAAATGTGGTCTGTTTAGTGTGGGCCGGCACAGTGCTACAGTGGTCAGCATTACTGCCTCACAGTGCTGGGGCCCTGGGATCAGTTCTGGACCTGGTGTGTTATTTGTGTGGAGTTTGTATGTTCTCTCTTTATTTTCTTGTGGGTTTCCTCTGGCTGCTCCCCACAGTCCAAACACATCCTAGGTTAATTGGCTTCTGGGAACACAGTGCCTGGTGTGTGTCTGTGTTTGCAATGGGCTGGTGTCCCATCCAGGGTGTACCCTGCCTTGCACCCGCTGCTTGCCAGGATAGGCTCCAGCTCCCCTAAGACCCCGTATTCTGATTGGCAGAGGCAGTTCAAAAATGGATGGATGGTATATTTCATGTAAAAAAATGACATTTACCAGCTCACAATACTAACAGGAGAAACTTTGGCCTGGAAGCTTTTTGATTCAAGAACCTCTTCATTTGAAGAAACCCATTAGTTGCCAAAAAGGGTTAATTGATTAATTCATAACCTCCAGATGTTTCCACCAAATGCATTTGACAGTGGAGTGGCATGCTAAGCAATTTGAGCCAAAAAGTACTATTTAAAATGTCTCTAAGCAGATGTTGGCATGGATCAGGAAAATGTAATGAAATGTGTCACGGAAACAATTCCATTAGATCAACATGTTGTGTCCTTCAGAAAGGAAAAGTCAAGTACTATACAATGCATTAGAGAAAGCATGAAGGAAATAAACGTGTAAATTAAAAAGTGAAGGCTATGTTACTGGTCCAGCATAAATCCATGATCTGGTATGGAGCCACTCCTTCAAATCCAGTAAAAGGCGGATAAAAAACAATTCTCTTGTTAATCATGGAAAATTGGAATAGCATAGTCTTCAAATGCTTTTTACTTTAGGGAGTTTTATGAAAATTCTTTCCAATTTCCAATTAATCTGCTGTTTAAACCACATTGCTGTGAGTTGCCAAATGAAAAGTAACACACATCAGTCATCTAAAGATTTTTTATTTCCTTCAGTCCCAGTTCGGGACAGCACTGGATAGTATTCTACACTGGCTTCTCTTACTCCCCTGCTGTCAGCACATTGATTCAATAACAGAGCCTGCTTTGGAGCAAGCCGGGGTTTCTCAGAGAACTGTGCGGAGGATGTTCTCCGCAAGGTCATCTTACACGTGGGCTGTCAAGATCTTCTGATCTGTCAGTCAGCAGCAGAGAACTGTAACTACGCAGAGCACTGAACACTTATGCAAGAGTCTCAGATGTACAGAATGCATTAATTTTAATGGGAAGCCAACAACAAGAGAAAGCCTAGAGGGTGGTCCTCGTAAATATTTCTCCTGAAAAGGTGGCAGATGCAGTCAAAATGATGTCAGTCTGCGATTTTTCAGGAACAACTGAACAAGCAGGCAGATGAGAACATTGCAGCTCAACAGCTGTTTTGAAAAAATAATCTTAAACCAGTCTTGACCAAATAGGAAAGATACCTTCTCACCTCTGATTGACATTTTAAGCTCCATCATTATGATGACTTGTGACTGGCCTCACATTTTTCTTTTATTTAGAAACAGAACCTTGTCTTATTAAATTTGTGAATCCTGGACACAAAACAGCAGAGACAATAGGAGCAACATGTGGTAGCCAAGTGGGCTGCATCAGTACAGTTTTCAACATACTGCATACGCTCATGACCAAATTAAGACTGATATTCACACCACAGGCATTGTTCTAGGTCAGTTTGTTCTGTGAAGTTATGGAGCAGAAAGAATAAAACTGAAAAAATAAAGCTTTGGTGTACAGGCACAGATTCAAGAGATTATGTACATAGTGTAAAGGCAAGTGTAATTAACTTCTTACATTGTGTTTTGGTTTTGGGTGGGTGGGTGCTAAGGGAATTGTATGTTGTTAGTATCTGTTTTTGTCTTTCAGCATTTAAAAATAGGCCACTGCTGACCCTTCATCTTGAAGTTTGTTTCCTCTTCAATGATGCAAAAAAATATTTCAAAGTATGCCTCATTGTTCTTCAGAAATGGCTAGGGGGCACAAGTTCAATAATTTATAGTGCTGTGACCTAACTGCTGGTTTGCTTATAGATACCACTCGCCACCACATAACAAATGAGTTATAAATAAGTTTTCATCAGGATTGCAGTCACTCCATTTATCCATAAAACAAACAAAGCCACAAAATATACTCCCACATTTTGAAGATGTGAGAAAGCAGCACTTTTCAATATCAATTGAAAACTCCATAATGATTGTTTACCTGAAACAGACTGTCATCGCTACTGCTCAGGGTTTCAGTTTTCAGATGCCTCTTTGGATCAGGATTAAGCTGGACAAGCAGCTCCTACGGAGTTTCTTAATGCGGAAGAGGGAAATTTCTGGCTAAATCTAAATAGACAATAATGCCTCTTTGGCCCTCCGGCACAGAAGAGAGAAAAATTCTTTTGTCATGTATGAGCACATCACAAACCGGAGCCACTCAGAATAACCCTGTTCCAGTCAGCACTGCTTCACATCATATAATCCCCCTGGAATTATGTAATAGCAAAGTAAAGAACTGTTCCACAAAACCCAGCAACACTGGGAGTCATCAGGTATAAAAGAATGCTATTAATGGAATGCAGTTCATCCCTAGACAGTTCACTGCTTGTTTGAACATGTGCAATAAAACACACAATTTTCTATTTATATGTGCTTTATCTCTTAATCTCTTCTTTTCCTCTCTTTGTAACTTTTTGATCCTTTTTTGCTGGAATGCTGTTTACAAACTGTTTGTGAAATAGCAGTCACCACTTGCCTACTTAGTTTAACAGTCCAGCCTATTCTGAGATCTGATCTTGACAATCTGTGCATTTTTTTCTAGTTCTGTTTTTGGCACAGCTCACACTAGGTATTCCAACCGAGATTAGGAGGAGGAGACAGAAGGCCATCATCAAACTGTTGCAACTTTTTCTTCTGGATTTAATGAAGAGAACTAGTGGAATATCTACCAGCTATAAAGCGGTCATTTTATTTTCAAACATTATTATGATAAAACCAGCATCACTTAATAAAGAAAAGTACTTAGTATGATGGGTAAAAGTGTATTAATCACAACATAGATGAAAACAAAGAGTCTAATGAGACATTTTGAGGTTTTCTTAAGAAGAGCTTAAGAAGAACATTGTTTATAATAGGTGTTATAACCTCTTTGTTACGCTGTTCAGCTCATTAAAATAAGATTGCTTTTCAAATTTAATTCAGCTGCAGGTGACAGTTATGCTGTTTTGTTCTCCCTGTTTTACCTGTAGAGGAATAGAACTCTGTTACTACTAATTATATTTTAAAGGGCAAAAAGTATAGTTGTTGATTGATTGATGCAACTATACTGTTGTTTTTATCATGTTCCTGGCTTCGTTTGACTCTAAACAAAAGGACAATTTAAAAAAAAATGTTTGAGATAGTCCTGCAATAGGAAAATGCCAGCAAGCCAGCAGCATTCTAGTTGTGTGGTTGCAGTTCTGGGGGAAAATAAATGATCACAGAAACAGACCAACTTGTTCTGCAGCTTCTCAACAGCCTGTTTATTCTGCACTAGAATGTGAAATAGATCCTAAATAGCATAGGATAATTCTAAATGCATACACACACATCTCTCTTTCTGTGCTGCAGTGCTGTCTAAGGTGATATTTAATCATCCACTTGCTAGAAATGTTCGAAGGTGTAAGAAACACATGCACATAGAGCTCAGGCTTAGATGCACTGAGCATACAAAACTGAATTCTGTGAACAATTCTCATTATGCTCACAAAACGGTAGGAAAGGGAGTTGCTTTATATATTACGTATTTATATACAGCATGCAGTCTCTGGGGGACACTATGACCAAAACTGAGGATGTAGCTGTTCTGCTGAATAGCCTATATCTTACTGCAGTGCAAGTGGGGATTTTTGAAGATACATGCATGGCTTAAGATATATATAAAGATAGAGTATTTTGAGAAAGGGAGGAGGTACTTCCACATGAATTTCCTTCTCTTGTGTTGGTGCCAAAAAGAGCAAAGGTCAGTATCCACATTTTCAGCAGAAAATACCACGTCTCCTTCCGATGGCTGGCTCAGGCTTCCAGTTTGACTGGGAAAAAGGCACTTGTGTGTTTTACCCCTGGCTTTCAGGTTGTGATGCACCATTCGCAAAGTGTGGGAAGAGGAAGAGTGGATGGGGAAGCGTGGGATTTGTAGTTTTTCAACCATATCTGTGGTGAGATCCACAAGTTTTTAATGTAATGTGTTCAGCTGCATATGAGTTGGGGGGTGGGGGGGATGGGAGAATCTGAGAGAATAAATGAAATGATGTTGCATACGCTGGCCTGTGTAGGAGTTAAAACCTTCACCACTCACACAAGCTTGCTACAGTATATCAGCAGCTAATAAATCCATCAAGAGAAACCCACTGAGGTTTTCTTTTGACTCCAGTACTATTGTACATCTGAAGCAGTACACTACCACAGACTGACTCAGTCATCACACTATGAGCGCGAGATAAAATTTAGCTGTGGCACACAGAGTGTCACAACAGACATTCGATTTTTAAGGGCATTTTATGATGAATACTTGTGGGACCAATCTATGATAACCATTTTAGACACTTCTAACTTTGTTGCTGCACAAAACAGTAATAAAACTGCCAGGGTGGCTTCAACAAACCTAACAGGGTGAAGTCAAATTATCTCTCATTTAACAGGGTTTATGGAATTTTTGTATAAAAAAGGAACAACATCCTTTGAAAAATGTCCAAAATAGCAATTACAGCTGAAGAACAAAGAGAGAGCCTTAACCGCAAAGCATTTATTTTCTTTTTTCCCCCCAAACAGTATAATTTAGAATGAATAGAAATAAAAATGAATGGCACAGCAGAGGTTTGTGTATTAAAGGTAATGGGAAAATTGTAAATGCTTAAGAAAAAATGTTTCAAATTCTATTTCTAAACCCCCTTCATAACATTTACAGAACCCAGGGTAATTTAGATAATGCTTTGCTTATCATTTAACTTAAATGAAATAACATAATTTCACATTTAATGATCCCTAAAAATTTCCATTCACATTTAACTGAAATTTACACTGGTTTTAATAAGGAATAAGAACAATGTTGTCTAGGTATCTAAATTTCTTTTTTAAAATCTATTAAATTGTTACATGGCAGAATGCCTTACAGTACTTTGAGTAGGAAATACAGAAAGGTAATCTAGGTTTCTTATCGTGTTATGGTACTTTCATTGTCATCCCATAAATCTTGTCAATTGAGGGTCACAAAGAATTATCAGACCACAATTTAATATTCAGTTGTGTATCAATTTAATTTAATTAATGTCATGTAAATTAATGTGCAACCATAATGTCAGTGGCTTTAAATTCCACTCTAGTCGCTAGCAGCAGAGAGATGAGGAGTGATGTCAGCTACAGCTGAGAGATTGTCCCTCTGTTGCTCGGTGAATAAGATCAGATTGTAAGCTGCAGTTTTAGAGCTATAATTGTTAATAACTCCTATAGTAAACGAAACATCATAGTAGATTTATTCTATTTTTCCTTCTCGTGCTGTAATGTCATTTCACTGTATGACTGATGCCTGTACCTTAGGCAAACTATACATTAACGGAGTCAACGAATATGGAAATAAACATCTTTTACTGATTACCTTTTGGAATTCTAGCCCTGTATCTATTCTGCTCATTTGCTTTGTGTTAGTTCTTAAATGTGTCTTTCTAAGAACGCTCTCCTCTCCACGCAGTATTACTGGCTGTTTGTCCTGTCGAGGGGCCTGGTGGGCATCGGAGAATCCAGCTACTCCTCCATCTCTCCGACCATTATTGGCGATCTCTTCACTAACAACACACGCACAATGATGCTCTCCATCTTCTACTTCGCAATCCCCCTGGGCAGGTAAGCTGTGCTTCTGGGCAGCCGTCACTCAGCTTTCCTACTCGACTGCTCAGAAATGACGGGCAAGGCCAGAATAAATTACACACGAGTGACTCACCCTTGACCTCATTGATTACTGCTACTGCACAGTCACCGAGCACTAGAGTCATCTATTACTCTGCTGCAGCTCACAGTCACGACCAGCATTTGCAATGAATGTCGGTGGTGCAGTGGTAAGACTCCTTGCAGCACTGGAGCCCTGGGTTGAGCCCTGGGAGTGGAGTTTGGACATTCTCGAAAATGTTTTTATGGGTTTCCTCCGACAGTTCAAAGACATATTAGTAGGTTAATTGTCTCCTTGGAAAATTGCCCCTTGTGTGATTGAGTGCATGACTGTGTCTATGTTGGACTATGCATCTAAGATGGACATGCGTCCCGTCCAGGGTATATTCTGCCGTGTGCCTGTTGCTTGCTGGGATAGGCTCTGGCTCCCCTGCAACCCTGAATTGTCTAAAACAGTTAAAAAATTGGTGGATATTGACAAAAGAACAGTATGCTTCAATGCCACTGAGATCTGCCAGATTAATAAACTCGTTGACTACATTAGATTGCTTCTTTAATTTGTTTTACGAATGCAATTACCTAATTATTATCGTCCACAGTGATGACATTTTCTTATTAATGGTGTTCAAGTCTTCACCCGAGATATGACAAGCAATGTGGGTGTATCAGGAGTGAAATGATGAAAAGCCATTCAACTCAAAGGTCACAATTAAATATAACCATAGTTCCCACATGAACTGAAGTGTCTTCTACAAAGATGCTGCCTTCAGGCCAGAAGAGACATGTCTGGGGAAGAAGTGGGGAGGAGGGAGCAGTGTATTGTCCTGGTATCTACGAGTAAATGTCAATGGACACAGGATGTCACAGTCAATTGTTGTACTTAAGACAGGCCACAAACACCTAAATGAAAGGACTGAAGAAAGAAGAACACTTCACCTGCAGAAGAAACCAGAATGAAAAAGGTCAAACCATCTCCCATCAGAACAGAGCTGGTCTTCAGCTGTGCCTTTAATCTCAAACATCTTCGCAAGAAAACACATCTCCTTTGGAATGGGAGGAATCAGAGATCAGCTAATAAAACGCCATTTTTACCATTTTAACAATGGAGCCGAAAAGCTTGAGTTTAGAGCCAAATCCATTTATTTGGAGAGTGACCAGAGGCTGTTGAGCACTTATCCAGCACTAATGGGCAATTCTGATGTGGTACTGTACATCTGCAGGTTTTCATTACAACTCAGTGAAACCAACTTTCTATGACTTATCAGGACCGATTCAACAGCTTCTCCCAGATCTGAAGGTGCTGCTGCTTAAAAGTGAATTCAAATTCACGATTGCCCACCCCTGCACTAACGGTTTAACTTTTCAGTTCTTTCTGAATTCCTGGCAGCTTCTTGCTGGAGGATAAGCTTTGGCTGCGTTCTTTTATTCTTAAATGTGTCAAGAGATTGGAAGACGAGACAGGACCTAATTAGATTTTTTTAGACATGAAAAGATACTGTGGTATTCTGTGCTGAGCTGTCAACAGTTAAGAGCTCTGTGAGAATCCTTCATTACTGGTTTTTCTCTGTGTTTTAACCTTCTATATGACATTTGGAAATATTTTCCTGCCGTTTCTACTAATTTTCAGCTAACGACATTCTGATCTATAATTTCAAGCATCATACTTGTTAACTAATTCCCACAAATGTTTATCAAAGACTTCAGATTTCAAATCAATGTGCGATGGAGAACTACATGTTAAAGACCAAAACAACAGATATTTATTACAAAGAAAAAAAGCATTAAAATCAATGATTCAAAACATCCTATTTGAATCAATACTTGTAAAATTATTTTACACCCAATATGGACTCAATGAATCCTGTTCCACCCTACTTCTCAGATAACAGCAAATGAAAGAGGTTTCCCGGTGTCTTTTCATGCTGCGATTTGCAAAATAACAGACCCAGTGGTGAGAGGATACTCCTTCACAGCCCTCATTAGCCACAGGAACACGGGAATTTGCATGAAGATCGCTTAGTTCACACCCAAATCCAGTGCCCCCGTCACTCGGCCTGCATTGCCCTCTTTATAGAGCTCTCCAGACACTGCGCGCAAGCTGCTCGCCCAGGATTCACACCACCGCTCGGCAGGTTTAAGGCTCATCCTACAGTCTGGACAGTGCAGAGAGAATGAAATCGTCTCGTATTCAGACTGAAAGAGGGAGCACGTTGACATTGCTGTTGACTCTACTTTCTTGTACCTTTTGGGTCCTGAGTTTGCCTTCTGTGCAGGATTTGCATCTGCTCTCATATTGTCGAGGGGGTTTTCCCCTGATGCCCCAGTTAACCCCAACCTTCCAAAGACATGTTGACTTGTTTTACAAACTATAGTAGATGGAAAACAAAAAAAAAACTAAATTAACAATAGGTATTTAAGAAGCCATTATCAAAATTCTTTATCAGACACACACCTCGCCTACAAAAGACCCCAGACTGGAGAAAGGCCAGACCATTGGCACATTATTTTTTTTATACCTATTGTTTTTATTCTTAATAATAATTGGACGTGGTTCTAAACCCCATCATTCATCGCAAACAGCTGAATTTTTCAAATGTTTTACCACCGAGCTGTCACTGAACGGGTCGAAACGTCAACTCCTCAAAAGAATTCTGGAATGCCAAAGCAAAATATTTAATGGTAGTTAACGCTCACTGTGAAACAATAAGAGCTGAGTGACTGGACCTCATGCAGGAAAGTAAAAAAAACATCCTCAACACTTTCAGTCTTGTTTGTTGCTATTGTTCGGGAGTTGTTATTAACGGTTTCCAGGAAGTGACCTCAAGCGTTGGACACGCTGCACAGGAAATGGTTTTCCTTGGTTGAATACACACACCCTGACCAGCCTGTCTGTTGCCTCCTGGCTCAATGGTTATCTGCTCAGAATATCAGCACTGGCTCAATTGAACAGTCTAAATAGGCAGTGAGCTGAATCTGATAAGGCTACGTTATGCGCGCTGCTGGAAATATTATTAGGCCTTTAAAATATTCTTAGGGAATAAACTGTATTTTTTATTATATTTATTTCACAATTATTATTTATAAGCATAAAGGTTTACAATACTTTAGGTGCTACTTGAAGAGGAAGAACTTTAGGCTGCTGTTTCTTATGGACCCTTTGGCCTACATTGGTCACATTGTGTTTGGAATGCATCTACAGTATCATTATCCACTTTGAAGACTAACTTTACCCTGTTGGAATCACCTTGAAGCTTCACGCAAGTTGTATGTTGACAACAGTACCTGTATTAACCATAACTAGCTCGTTGTTTGCAGCAAACTCATTAATGGTCTCAATAATACTAATATTGTAAAAAAACATTAATGAAAGTGCTGCTCGACATACAAAATTTTTCATATGATTTCATAATGATGATAACATACCCCTTAAAAGCTGGCTTGTCAAAGGAAGAGGACCAACAAAGGGAGAAACTTTGCTGCTTATACACGTTTGCAAAATGGAACAGGACTAGGAAAAATAAGTCTACACACACACACGCTTTACAGAAGGCTGACCTCAGCTCCATTAGTCATGAAAGGTATCATATCCCTTCCCTAAGATGATCTATTTTAGAAATTTAGACTTTCATCTAGCTGGAAACGCAACCCTAGATATAGTATAAGAAGGACATTAGGCAGTGTAGAAACCAGTAAGTTAACACCAGAGCAGCAGGCTCAATGTGAGAAGGTGTCACAGTGAACGGGTCTAAACAGACTGCATGAGGATGTACAGTGACAAGGTCAGAGAGTGTGCTCAGAACTGTGCCCTGGGTCTGGATCAGCCCACGGTCATAATCCTGTACTGCCATGATAGACAGAGAACTACAGAATATTCCAAGGAAGGAAAAAAAACATAATTGCCTCAATCAGAATTGTACTGTATGTGCTGTGATGCCTGCAAAAAACCAAGCTTAAACATTCACTCCGAAAATTTTTCACTTCCAATTGAGCCTTACAGGACAGGGTCAGCCTCTTTAAAACGAAATCCTATAGTTACCTTTATCTTTCGGTCATTAAGCAAGTTTCAGAACACAAGCAAAAATAAAGGAAGTTGCTGGTGATGAAATGTTGTAACTCCTGGGCTGCAGCTCAGCGTACGAATCAGGAGGTTTTCAGCAGTAAATGTCCTAAAATAAAAGTATCCCTGGTGGCACAAATACTTCAATAGTGTGGCTGCTGTGTGCCGAGCCAAGAAGAACAAAAGCAGATTATATTTTTCTTCTAATTTGGAAAAGTGATTTTTTTTCTGATGGTCTCTTTTCCTCCAGTGGTTTGGGCTACATCTTGGGATCAAGTGTAAAACAAGCTGCAGGCGACTGGCACTGGGCACTGAGGGTAAGCAGAATCATTCATGATCGATTCCTTCTTTCTTTTGGTGTATCTTTTTGTCAAGTTCTATAGCTGTGGACAAGATTCGCACAGACGCTGCTCACTACTGGAGTAGTGTAACTCAGATAAATGACTGTGCAGCTGTTTCACTCTGTATGCCATGAGATCACCGCAGCCTAGACCAGGATAAAACTAGACACTCTTTCTTTTGTTTCTATTGTTTTTATACCAAGTTCTATAAAAAAGAAGGGTCTCCAAGGCCTCTCACTTAGAGACTGACACAGAAATGCAATTCTCAGCATTTTTCGTTAAGCCTTTAACTGCAGAAAACTGCTCACCTGAAAACTGTTCCAGCCTAGGATATTTACCGTGAAGGAATAAAAAAATGAGCATAGTTTTCTGACAGCACACCAAAACAAACATTATTCCCTTATGTCAAATGAATTGCATGCAGTCAAATCCGGCAGGTCTGCAAAGTAAAAATAGGCCTCAATTGTACATTTTGAAAGAGCATATGGTTTTGAAAGTATCTGATAGCACAGACTGGTGCTTGTTTAAAACAGCTAGCCTCAAAGGCATGCAGCTAGTCCAGAATTGCCAAAGAAAATTGTTACATAGAAACCCATAGCAACAGTTTGCGATTGTTAATTGAAGGCAACACGCCTCGATGGAGTACAAGACCTCTCTGATCCAAAACATTGCAGAACCATCTACGTAAACCAGATCCCTGCTTGTGCTCTATCTTAAACAGCAAACATCACAGCAGTCTTGAAGTAGTCAGACCACATGTAGGGTAAAGTATAACATTTTAACACTGCAATATTTTCTTTCAAGACGAATTTTGGTTTGGATGTTGCAAGCTGAAGCCCTCCACAGTGGTCATCTTGTGCATTTAAAGGCAAGCAGGGAGCTTCATTCATGGTTGCTGGTTTCTGTGGTGCAGCTGTGTGCATCTTGTTTCACTACAAGAAATGAAAGCAGTAACACATGGGTAAAAGTACACAGTAGGTGCCATATTTAAAGCACTCTAATTAAAGCAAAAAAAACTTAGAATTGGCACAAAATGGTAACTTTAGATGTCCATGGCACAGGAAAGTCATTTTCAAAGACAGCGCCCTTTTCACCCATTTCAAAGAAAGAGCAGTGGCAAAATTTTGAAATGGGCTGCAGGGGTATTCACACAAGTTCTGCCACACAAAGACAAATAATTCGTTCAGAGGCACTGATCAAAAACAACAAAAAAAAATGAGGTTGTACCGCCAATATCCTGCTTTGAGGAAAAAACACTTTGTTCGGCTTTCCGTCTGTTTTGCGCGCTCCGAGATGTCGGGCTTCCTTGCTGGAAACCTCGGGAGAGGAGGGGGAGGGAGACTTCGGAAAAGGCAGGGAGTAGATAGGCATCTCAACAGATATCTATCCCTAGCAGACTGGGCAGGAAGGGACCTTGTGGACTCTGGGACTTGACCTTCCACCTTTTAATTGAGGCTGAGAATTTGACTGCTCCTGGGAAGGTCTGTCTGAGAATGTTTCGGAGGGGCTTCTTAAGATCCATCCTTTCCTCAATCTCACTCATTTAAGACATGCCAGACAAACCCAATACAGTATTCCACCAAACATAAGAGCGCAAATTAGCAAAGGGCTGGGCTACCTCATAACCCTGTGCAGGTGTTGCTTTAATTACAGTAGTGATACTGGTCAGTGTTGCATCATTCTCCAGAAGGAGATTTCTCCAAGGAATTTTATTTTGAAATCCCACCCCATCTCCACACCTTAGGATCTCTCCCTCCAATATCCATTTCCATCATTGGGCTTCCCTGTGAATTCAGTTTTCATAGTACATCTCTTCTCGAAATGTAATGTAGTGTATATAGCAGAGTCAATAGACCTTGATGTTCACTAGCTGGAGTTGGTGTTGAACATTAGAAGGAGAAAAGGTTCAGACCCCGGTCTGCTTAAGAATTAAAGGTTCTCATTATAAATGATTTGGGCAGCTTCTGCTCAAATAGAGCTGGAATCGTCAATCTGAAATGAATAGGTAATGAATTCAAATTAATTTAGAATTAAGAATGATGAGCAGAGGCTAGAACTCAAAAAATAAAATAAGATCACAAAACAACATGTACGATTAAGACTATTTCTCGTAAGATATCTCAAAAGATATATGACTCCTATGAATTCCCAGGCATGATGCCATTGACTTTTGGGTAGCACAGTGGCTAAACATACAAGCTACTACTGCCAGGCTGAACCCATGTGTGCCAAGATACACCAATATTAAAAACACTGCTAGGTTGGGTGATGCCGATACTGCAATGCCTCCTGAGGCCCTCCTGTAAGCCTGCTAGTGATTTTAAGAAAGGAATTTCATTTGACAGATGAAACTGGTTTTCCTTTCCCCAAAAGTCCTCATCTCCCTACACTGCAACTTGTTCACCATTAGTTTGAAAACTTACTTTCTACATGCTAAAAATTCTCCTCATTTTTGCATTTTAAATCAAAACAAATGCCAATTTAAATGTTTCTGGCTGATTGCAGTCATTTGGGCAGCATTTTCACCATGGTATGAGTAGGTAGGGTTGAAGATAAATGTTCTTTAAGTGCCCGAGCTAGGGTTAGGGTTAGGGTTTGAACAGCACTAGACATTTCGTGATGCCTTTGCTGTGCTTTAGGATGCATTTGAAATGCAGGAAAGGTGTTGGTTTGTTATTTCCTTGAAAAATAATTTTGGCCCAATTTTGCCGTTTTTGCTGACCGAGCACTTGTCAATCAAAAATGGTCAAAAATGAACAGTTTGAAAACATGCTTTCTAGATGCTAAATTCTCCTCATTTTTGCATTTAAAACCAAATAATGATGCGTTTAGTTGATCTTCAGTGGTAATTGTAATCCTTACCTATAAGCAGCACAAAAAATTCTTATTTAATATTCAATTTCAGCAGCAAATAAACAAAAAATGAAATTCTGAAAATTTGAAACCATTTCACAGCTGACACATTTAATATACTTTAAAACTGTTACTTTAAATCTCACCTGGGTATTAACGAGCCCACTGGGTATGTACAGTAAGCACACACATTTTGTTCCTGTGTTCGTGATGAGATAGTCTCCCTTAGTCACAGCACAGCTTTTAAAGAAGATAATCCTACAGCAAGGCTTTGCTTAATTACACCACATAACTAAAAATCAATAGCACGTTTATTATGGGCTATAGAGTTATATGTAAAAGGGGAATCACAAGAGAATCTGAACACAGTAAGCACATCAGTAATAAAATCAATACAATACTGTAACCTTTTTATTAAAAACATGAAGGATGAATTCCTCATATATACTGATATACAGTATACAGGAGCTAGAATCCATGAATTTGAAAGAGAAAAGCATACTGAGTTTTGGGGTCCGATGTTGGGTGATACCCAAAGCTATAGTTTGAGTACATGAATTGTACAGCAAGCCAGTCCAGTGATGAGTGTTTTTGCCGAGGCTGACTCACAAACAGGAGCATTTTCTTCCCCCCGGCAGGTATCTCCAGTTTTGGGAATGACGGCAGGGGGCCTGATCCTGTTCTTCGTGCCGGAGCCGAAGCGCGGGAGCGCGGATCAGCTCGGGGGTCGCCTGAATTCTCGGACGCCATGGGTCTGCGACATGAAGGCACTGGCCAAGAAGTAAGAAGAGGGCCTCTAAGTAAAGAATACTAGTAAACGGGGCAGTTCTTCCTTCCTGAAAAGCCAGGGGCTCGTGTCTCTTGCATTATGCTGGCATTAAACCCGTCCAAAGTGAAACCACCGCAGGCTAACGTCTGGAGGTCCATCTTCCGCAGTGTCCCGAGATCTCGGATACAGTACATTCTGGTTTTCCTCCCTCAGCCGGAGCTACGTGTTCACGTCACTGGCATCGGCAGCCGTGTCCTTCGCCACGGGCGCGTTCGGCATGTGGATCCCGCAGTACCTCTTCCGGGCGCAGGTGGTACAGAAGACTGTGCTGCCCTGCAACCAGGAGCCCTGCAGCATCAAGGATAGGTGAGTGCAGAGGGGGGAGCCTGCCTTTCAGTTCCGGCTTCAACGCCTGAAATAACCAAACCACCCGCTTTCCAAGTTCAGGTTTCTAGACCTGTGCTAATGTCAGGCTCATGCATATTCGATTAGCAACATATATTTAAGGATCTTGCTGTGAAAATGTTCTGCTGTACAGCTGGCAACCATTCACAGAATTAGGAAAGAGGCTCTTGAGAATTATAAGGAACGTCTGGACCATCTAGTGTTGAGAATTAAGATTCAGCATTAGGAACCTGAGGGACGCAAATCGTATTAATGTAAGAGAGACCCATATTATCCACAGCAATGCAGAGGAAAAATGTTGATTAGGCCAACAGATAGTTGAAAGGTATTCTCAGATAGTGCTCTGCTGGACAGCTGCCCTTGAGCAGCCCCAGGAGCACGTCACTGAAACTGAGAGATTCTTGGGCTTCACGCTCTACAATCTGTTCATCAGCCTGATCTTTGGGGCCATCACCTGTGTGACTGGGTTCCTGGGAGTGCTGATTGGGGCGGCCGCCACCCGCCTGTGTCGCCAGAAGACGGAAAGGGCGGACCCCCTGGTGTGCGCTGTCAGCATGCTGGGCTCGGCCATCTTCATCTGCCTCATCTTCGTCGCGGCCAAGAAGAGCATTGTGGGAGCTTACGTAAGTACTGTCTGCAGGCTTGGAGTTGAGAATTATTAAAATCAAGGCATTTATATATATATATATCAAGATGTACGGCAAGGAGCTAAAAATTCTTTAGTTTCTGACATTTAATGAAATATTAAAAAGTTGCCAGAAATAGAGGTTGAAGAAATGCTATCTGGTATTTTTATGAATGCATCCAAGTCACAACAACTTACAGAATGGCTAGTCATGCAGTGCTAGTGCTTGTTTTTACACAGTGCTTTAAATAATGTATAAATCTTGTTTTATTTGGTCTCTCAGCTTTTAAAGCACCTGGCAAACCATCTAGCTTTTAATCCATCACTAAGGTGGAAAAGGCCAAGAATTGTATTTATTTCGCTTTTTTGATTGCTTAGGAAATGAGGAAGGGTGCAGCCCAGAAAAAGACCATTAGAAATAATATTTGGGGGCCAGGTCACTGCCTGGCAATAGTCAGCTTGGCAGTAGCTTCAGGGTTTTCTTCAGAAAAGCACTGTCGCAACGTGATTTATACACAGCTTCCCATTGTTTGTGGAAAAGAAACAACCTGCTGTGTAAACTGACCTTCACTTTTTAACAACCAGAGTTCCCAGCAAAAAAAATTGAGTCTTTGATTTTGAAGGAAAATAAAATAATTTCTTCCTAAAGAATAGTGTTGTGTTTTATACTGTACAATATACAAATATCATATCCACATAGAAGAATGTTATATACTGTGATAAATATATATAATAGCCTCCAAATTTATTCATGCCTTCGAAGCAGATTGCTTTGGTGAAATATATTCAGTTTCAGCAAAACTGAAGGTTGATATAGCGTGAAAAACCAGATGTACATCAAAAACTAATGACTTGCGTAACTTTTAATATTGTATGTATGCTGTAAAAGAGAAAACCTGTCAGAAACCGTTACATCAATTCATCTATCATCGGCTGCTTTTGCCGTGTTGTTCTGTTGAGAGTCATAGCAACAGCAAACCTCTGTCTTAATACACTGGATGGGAATCCAGTCCATTGCTTAACCCCAGACAGCATTTCTTTGGGAGAAAGATAGAAACCGACACGCTTGACAAAAAGCGATGTGAATCTAGGGAGAACGTGCAAACTCCCCATCTAAGGTACCCAGAATCCTGAATTATACTGAGCCATCGCTGATCGCCACACCAAAATAGTTACAAATATTTCTAAATGCAGAATATTCAAATGTTTTTTCAACTTCGGCAGCAGTTTTACTGCTAATCTTACTTCTAGTGAGAGTGTTCAAAAATTAAATTTGTTTCATCCAATCTTATCATGTACTCTCATTTAATTTGGGAGTCAATTACTTGCCATTTGACAAATTCCTGGTGTTTTATGTTGCTGTGGAGATCTGCCACAGACCCCAAATATTTGAGGTCAGCCTCAGACGACAGTCGTGGACACATTGAATTCTGATGATACCAGAGGTTTCTGAAGATTCACAGTTGTTGCCCCTGGGTGAGAGTTATTCTCCTACAGTATGTCACTTTTCTGACTGCACATCTGGCTAAAAATGTCTTACATCCTCTTCCTAGTGGTACAGCAGCACTCCAGTTATCCTTGAACGTTTTAATTATGAAACATGCAGCTGAAGCTGGGATGTCTTAAGGAATTTTTATAGCAGTCAGTACTGTTGTTGAAGGTTAATCACTTTTTACATTAGTTCTCCAGCCAATTCTCTGTGATGTTGGGGTACTGATTGCTTTCCTTCCATTTTTGGCTTCCTAATATAATACTCTGTAAAAATCAAGATGGTATTCTGAGGCTCCTTCAACCTCCTGTGGCTTAGTGAAACCAGATAACTGAAGAACAGATAAAAAATAGAAATAAGCTGTATAGTTGTATAGATATAGTTATATCATTTTCATACATTTTATCAAATATTTAATTCTCTAATTTTCTTTATTCACCAGCTTTTGGTTATAGATCATCAAGGGTATGAAAAATTTTGGAGTCTGATAATTTTCTTGATACTAATAATTGTATTTGTTCTTTTTTGTGCTGTTGGATATCCTGCATTTAGTAGACCATAACAAAAACGAAACTCTGCTTAATCCATGGATTATTTGTGGCTTTCTCCCTTTATGACTATTACAAGACATTGTTAATAATAATAATAATAATACTATTCATCTATCCATTTTCTCACTGCTTGATCCAAGTTATGGTCGTGGGGGAGCCAGAGTCTATCTCAGCAAGCACTGGGCACCAGACAGGGTGCACCCTAGATGGGACTCCAGTCTGTTACAGGGCACGCAGACACAAACACTGTCCACAGGAGCACACATTCATTCCCTCTCCCTTTCCAGACATGAACAGGGCACCTTTATTCTCACTTCCTTTCCCACTGCTGATTATGCCAAACTGGTGTC
The DNA here is from genome assembly GCF_055471065.1 of Atractosteus spatula. Classification (NCBI taxonomy): domain Eukaryota; kingdom Metazoa; phylum Chordata; class Actinopteri; order Semionotiformes; family Lepisosteidae; genus Atractosteus; species Atractosteus spatula. Next base: position 2,728,328 of record NC_142732.1, on the reverse strand, counting down.
TTTTTGAGAACGTTTGCTTTGATCTTAACCAGTCTACTCTTTCTTCTTGCGATTCTTGAGACCTTTATTTTTGCTCCATACACAGGAAGCATAAAAATACTGGAAAAATATTTATGGAAAAAATAGGTGGTGCCGCAAGATGACCTCAATGAAATATTTCCTTTTCCTGTTTTTTTTTTTTAAGGTCAATATATTTTTACTCACCTGTGCCAAATAGTCAATATAAATTTAAAACACAGACTTAATTTAAGGCAGACTTTTAGAATTGTCTGCCTCTCCTCATTACTGTATACAATTACGAGCTATATTTATAGCTTCCTTAAATACACAAATGTAACATTCTGAAGGCTCTAGAGGCTCCTCCGAGGATATTTGTTTTAATGTGTATATCCTGTTTTCTAGCCTATTGTTGTGTATTTAAAACTGGGAATGGAAACCTGTAGCCCTAGTGGACTCTAGTAGCTGCAAATTTAGAAGAAAGAAAACTGAGTAAGAATCAAAGGGATTGGGATGTCAGGACAAGTTTTATGCAATGTTGTACCACTGAACACTGCAGGAAACTGGCAGCTGAGTGTGGAGGCAGGTCTGTTACCCCACCTGACCTCCTGATAGGTGCAAAGTTTATCAATGACCTGTCAATCATGCTGAGCTAATGGTTTCCAAGCTCCTTGAGGGCTGCAAGAGTGAGGCACACCACACTCAGGCCCAGTCCATCAAGAACAACACTCCCCTCCATTTTGCTGAAACCAGAAACTTAAAAACCTTAAAACCAAAAGGTCACTGAAAATATCTAGGATTCCACTGAAACCCTATACGGTTTAAAAGAATTGCAAGAATGCTGGTGACATCTGTTGTGTATAAGCAGCTGCCCCACACTTGTTTTGCTTTGTTTTTGACACACATTAATGACCAGGCATTCCTGGGTCCTGCTTTTTGTGAGCAAATGCCTTTTAATGCAGAGCTTTCCGGTCCCTGCACTGCCTTGAGATCAAGGAATACCTGCTATTTAAATCAATTTCTTTAAATTTTCTTAACATTTTCTTCGGCAGTCACCCTCATTGGCTGCTACACTTTCCATCAGACGGCCGTCACAGAATGTTGTTACACATCACAGACAAGAGAAAAATGAAAATGCATTGATGGCAAAGAGTGAAAATAAACTACCACCTGCCAAATTAGTTAGGATTAACACATCCCTCAATAAGAGACAACTTCCTTAAATATCTCCTTGTCTTTCTTTGGATCTTTCTTTAAATAAGCTCCAAATCTATTTATGTAGCATTCTAGATGACACTGTTCATTATTCCTTTTCTGAATACTTACTGAGGTGTGACTTTTTTGTACCCAATTATTCAGGTGGCAATTATTCAGGTGTGAAATTTGGGTACGAGCTGTGTATTGGGAACAACTGTGTGCGCTCCATGTGAGCCATCCTACTGTTAATGGGATGCTAAATTATTTTCTGTTCTCTTTTTCCTTCTCCTCAACAGATCTGCATATTTATTGGAGAAACACTACTGTTTTTAAATTGGGCCATTACAGCAGACATTTTAATGGTAAGTCACAAAACCATACACTTCTCCAGTGACTGGAATCTTTTATGCAATATTACACAAACGGATGGTATTATTTTCAGGTCTTAAGAGCGTAAGAGGAGCCAGGGATTGCATACATGTTATGATTTAAACTATAATTATTCTTGAGACTAAATTAAACTGAAACTGGAACCATTGCAGTTTCAATACAAAACGGTTTTGGATTTTGATTATTGAAATATATTAAGCTTCAGACCTTGTACACAGACACCCTCCTGAATTGATCCAAGGAGAAATCATATGGCATACTGTATGTTCTTATTCTGTTCAGTTAGTGAGCCAGGCCATCCTAACATACTGTAGATATTCAGTAAATCTTTCACACTCCAAACAGGTACTCTTCACTAGCAAACAGCCAGCTGTGCAGTCTGCGCACAGTGTCTTTTGTGATCATAATGTCAGCCTGAGTTTTAACAGCACGGGCCTCCTCTCTCTGTCTCCGCAGTACGTGGTGATCCCTACACGCCGAGCCACTGCCGTCGCCCTGCAGAGCTTCACGTCCCACATCCTAGGTGACGCTGGCAGCCCCTACCTGATTGGCCTGGTGAGCCCCTCCCCCGCCCACTCCTGCAGCGACCGCACTCGCCGACATCAAACAGGACTGGCAGGGGTGATCAATTGAACCCTACAGGGGATCACACCCCTGCAGGCTTTACAGAAAGATTTTAAATGGGCTGCTGACTAAGACCTGAGAGACAATTCAACTGAGGAATTCAGAGATGTGCTTGGGAATGAAACATCGTTTGTGGTGGCACCTGTACAAGTGGGTTAATCTCCAGATGGGTCAGCAATGACTTATGAATACGAGATCGATAACAGCTGAAAGGAAGCCATTCAGCCTATCTTGCTAATTGTACTGCAAGAAGTTCGGCACTATAGATAGGGCAGGAATAGTGCCCTGGAAGTGTTATCGAACACTACGTTTCTATCAGCATTGAAGAGATTAACTGCTAGAATGGGCAAGAACAGTTTTAGCAAGGTTCTCTAAAGTTTAGGAGTTAAAAATGGGGGATTTCTCTCTTTAAAACATGATGTGGTTTGTCCAATTATTATAGTAAAACATTAACCTGCAATTCTTTACAATTGTTTCTGTTCCCAGGAGGGTTCCCTACATGATGTCATGCATTCCAAACAAAGGTCAACATTCCATGAACTGCAGTATTAACATCAGGCTTATTTACAAAATCACCTTTGAAACCATAAATCATTTTACACTGTACCTCATAGTGATGCGGTTTAGAATCCTTCTTGCATTGGCTAAATTAACTGAGGAGTAACATCCCACAAATCGAAAAAAGAGTAACATATACTTTTCCTAAACACATTTGAAGAGGTTGTGAAAGTCTGCCCACTGCAAGGGCCTGGTGTTTCTTTGCATTTCCACTGGAACGAATCTGAAAGAGTATTTTTATTCAGAGTGAACTATCCAGCAAAATATCTGAATTAAATTGTGCCTCAAGCAACCTATTTTTCAGACCATTTGCTTTTTTAAATGATGTAATGAATTTTTTAACTTAAAATCGGGGAATTTGGCATTCTTGGATTAACCATTTGGCCTCAGAAAAAATAAATTGCCCTGCATGTAATTTTAAAATTTCAAGTCACAGTGCAAATAAAAATTAGGATTGCCGTCTCAAACAGCCTATTTGTTAAAAAGAGAGCCAAGCAAGAATTTCTGCCTTTTTTCTGATGAAATACTGTTCAGAAAATTACCACTATTTGGTTAGAAGAGAGGGAATCATTATGGTTAATGCAAGGCCTGTCATTCCCATAGAAAACCACTGACAGGCCCTGTGGTAGACAGTGATGCAGCTTCAACAGAATCTGGGCATCCCTGAGGCTCCAAAGAAATAGGGATTTCTTCCACATGAAACAGTGCACAGTACTATAAAGAAATAAAAACTGAATTTTATCGATTGTTTATTGACTGTTAGAAATAGAATTGCCTCAAAAATTATTCTGTTTTCCACTGATCTTTAAAAGGTAGTTCAGTCATTTTCACCCACAACTCCAAGACAGAAAATTTTTACTTGCCCCAAAATTGTTCGGCTTATGGCTCTCAATCTAATGACAACTTGTGCATTCTAAAAATCAAATGTTCTCTTGATAATCCACAGAAATTCTTAAAAGATGTGGAAAAAAAGCTTTGACTTAAATGCTGTGCCACTCCAAGTAAAAAAAAAAGTTTTAAAACTGATGCAATACATTTCTGCAGCAACAACAGCAGACTAAGACTTTCAGCAACAACGGAGGAGTCAACAAGCCCAAATGATTATGAATAGCTGTCAAATAAAAGCTGAAAAACATCTTAACTATATTATTCAATGCAATAATGGAAGGTAGAGTTGTGTGGCTGTTATATTATTTGAACTCCTTGGACAGTTTGCAATATTTAAACTAAAGGCCATGGATGAGGCACAGGTTATACCTCAGCAGTTCTTAATTCTCAGGGTACTTGTCCGGGCAACAGCCTAATTCAAAATCATTACTCTTCAACCTAAGACAGAGGAGGGGGAATAAAGAAGACCTCATGCCTCCAACCACATGAGTAGTCATCAGTACAAAATCAATTATTTAAAGCCCTCAGTGGCTGAGAATATTTCAACATTAAAGATCGAAATAATTAATCAGTCAGTTCCCATCAGAGCCGAGTTCTGTCCCTTATTAAAGCAGCAGTTTCTAGCATCAGCCTTTTCCCATTCTGTTGGTTTATTTGTATCCATTTGTTTTGTACAGAATTGTGATTAGTTAATAATGCCACCAACTATATTAATAATTTCTTTAGATAGCTGTGGCCTATCCCCAGTGAGAATTAAGTGCATGAGCAATTTGAAATACTTATTTGGCTTTAACCTGCTTGGCTGATGGAGCCATAGTTTGGACAGACCAGAAACACAAGGTCATTGGAACTGGGTGGCCTGACCCAAGAAACTGCTGTAAGGACAATGATAGGGTGGAGGGTGGTATGAGGAACACTGAGCACCACACAATAATCACAATTTGTTCACTTGCCATAGGTCATGGTTTCTACGTTATTACTCGCAGTAAATAGTATCAGATATCTTTATTGCAACATCACCTTTTCTGAAGAGGCAAAAAGAAAGGATTGTCAAGGTTTTGATGTCCTTGCTTGTGTGTGTACCTGTGTTGGCAGATCTCTGAAGCTCTCCAGAAGAGCTATGCCCACTCCAACCTCTGGAAGTTCCTCAGCCTTGGCTACGCCCTCATGCTGTGCCCTTTTGTCATCGTGCTTGGGGGGATGTTTTTCCTGGCCACTGCCCTCTTCTTCCTGGATGATCGGGAGAAGGCAGAAAAGCAGTAAGTCTTTTCCTAGCTTCAGGCAAAGTCTTTCAGTGACAAATGTTATGCATCACACACACACAAACAAAGCCATTACAGAATGTGTTCTATTCTTTACATAAGGGTACAGTATATCTGCGCATACAGTAAGGATTCCTAAGTGCATTAGGGCATGCTTGAGTATTTCACAAGGTTTTTTGGTTTGACACTTAAAACACTGAACTTTGCTGCTTCAGACACCTCCTAGCTTTAAGATCATGCAGTTCTTTATGTACATTTCACAATTAAGAATGACATTTTCAGAATACCAGTCACTAAGAATCTAAAATGAGGCTGCCTTTGTGCATGTGGTGTAACTTCACGTAAACTGCAGTTTGTGGCAGTAAAAAGGGCTCATAAAAAGGTGGCAGGAGAGCAGACTTTAATACTTTCAGCAGCGTTTAAAAGTGTTTCATAGGTAGAGTGTTGTACAGGACAGTGATCCTTTGTAAAAGCTTTGGAACATTAACTGAGTCAGCACCATGCTAAAGAACCTGATAATTACCCAGTAGGGGAAACTGCATTGCTTTATCCTCAATAATGAAAACATTTAAGAAAAAACTTGCATACACATGATGTTCACTGTAACCTTGTTACTGAACCATTGACCACATATCAACGTTTCGGCAATGGGGGATGTGTAACAGACATTCATTCAGCATCAGAATAACCTTGGGAACAGTCCCAAAGAGTCGGCTCTCAAACTTCACTGTGGGACATGTAGCAGCTTTAACATTTGCTATTCTAAGGTGATGGACAGTATCTCAGTGCTTATGTTGCCTTTCTAAAGACGCACCCTATTTATTAAAAGATTCTTTTTTTACTCTAACCAAACAAATATCAGGTCTTGGTGCACTGTTATTCCCTTAAAGGGTAAAGAAAAACATTCTCCTCCCAATGCCTAGCATTCACATACTTTTCTGGACCTAGCCTCCGAAAAATGATTTCCTTCCTTCCAGATAGATGAAGAAGACATTTTTAGAAAAGTGTCACATACGTGCACCGACGTGCATGTCTCTTTGCTGTACAGCATGCACAAGAGCTCTTATTAGCCTGCACTTGACCCTGCTAGCTTTCCCTACAACAAAACAATCGTTTCTAAAGAAGAATGCAAAGCTTATTCTATGTTGCATCTTTGCTGTTCTGAGAAGGAATTGAAACAGCTCTGACTGATTCTACACTCCTGTGTGAATCATCAACTTTGTGGAGGGAAATGTACATTTTTTGTTGGAGTTGGAGAGTAAGGAGAGTTGTAGTTTTGAAGTGATGGGAGTATGCAAACCTCACATTTAAATGACCAAATGAAATTATTTTGTAGAATTTAGTTTTCTCAACGATCTCCATATACCAGCAACAGGAAAGAATGAAAAGAAAAATGCTAAAAATGTGCTGGCTGTTCTCAACAGAGCCCCCTTCTACATATAAGACACTTAATATAGCTTATAGCATACTGTATAGCATATAGCTTAATATGTGCAAGTCTCATAATCACTAGCTTTATTAAAGTTAAATATCACTCACTTTGAACTAAATTAACATTACTAAATTGTGTAGAGTAGAAATTTACTCTGAAAAATATTGATATTTCAAGCAAGGAGGTCTTAGTAGACTATAAAAAACAAATACCATGTTTTTGTGCAACATCTAGAACAGTCATTGCAAAGCATGATAATAGCTTGTAAGACAGCCAGGCTGAGTATACACTGATCAACTTCCCCTTTTGTGGTTTGAACTGCCCCACAAATTCTTCTTTGCTGTTGATACCCTTGTCATATTGGACATAATCTCATCACACTACATCCTATATTGACTTCTGCTAAAGTGAAGTTAAATTTGGAGGTCTGGAAACTGAATTCCATTCCAGGAAAATTGTATTTCCTGTTTCAGTGTCAGAGGGGAAAGATAGTTAAAATGTTCAGGGACAGATTGCAACACATATGTAATAAAACAGTAAAGTTTTGTAAACTGTAAATGTAAATTTCTACATATAATTCCAATAAACTGAATACTGTCATAGAAGTATGTTATTAGATTCTGTCACATACATTCGGCAAAATCTGTGAGAGAAGTAAAAGACAGCCCACATCACGCTAAAAGATGCCATAAATGGAATTTTAAAGGAGATTGTACTTGCTTTTTCTGCTGAAGAACTGGTGACCCCTTATTCCACTAATAGTGACCCCAATATCCAATGCATTTCACTTTAGCTAAGCGAATTCTACTCCAGTCCAAACCACTTCCATAATACTTCAATGTCTTGCACTATTAATAAACTATAAGCTGCTCATCAGAAAGCTGGTTTCTATTTTCAGTTTGATGTATGTTTTTTTTTTTCCTCGAGAAAGGACAATTATAGCTCAGCCTTGTCAAGTGGCTAACCTCCCCTCCTCTCGTCTCTGATGCAGCAGTTCCCTATCTGACACACAGCTAATGTGATATTTAAAGAAGGCTCTGCCTTGGGCTGCACACTGCAAGCCTGAACTGTGTATGACTTTGCCTGAGAGCTCAGAGGCTGCCAGAACAGATTGGCACTCTGCAGAAGCCTCTGTAGCAGTAAAGAGGAGAAGGACTCGGTGACCTATGGAAGAACATAAGAACGGGTGTCCACAGAAAGAAGCTATTTGATTCACCTTCATACATTGTCCACTTGTAGTTAATTGATCCAAGGATCTCCTCCAGCCTGCAACTTCAACAACACAGCCAGGTGTATTGTTCTCTGCACTTTCAACAAGTTCTATAAAGCAGCGTCTACTAGTCTCATTTTAATAAGAGCTCAATGGCTGACAGAACACTATGACTGTTCCCCTACTCTGCCCAGACTGTAGGGGTGTTCCAAATCACCACCCATTACCCATAGCTGTGAAAGGTATAAATCATGCATACTAGTTTCCACATCTTGTAGAATCAGGATTCTAACAGCAGCCATTACTGTTAATGACACAGAGGACTCAGCCACTTATTAAAATGTGAAACAGCAAGTGCGAATTTCTATACTGGAAAAGGAAGAACAGAAGAACTGAGTTACTAACAGAGTGAATGGAGACAGTGTGAGGGCACATTCATAAAACACCTTGAAAACTTCATTAAACTTTGTCTTGTAATAATGAGAAGAGTGTGATGAAGTTGTGAAATGTCACATACAATAATTTTTTTCCAAGTATTCACTTTTTTTAGCGCCCGCGGGAAGTTTAAATGGTTTCTTATGGGTTAAGTATGAGACACGCAAAATAAAAAGGGTCTAGAAAAGTTTTCTGCAATTGAAACTGTATCCTCTCTTCCTCTCAGTCTCATTACTCTTCTGCTCTCCCTGCAGGCTGAACCAGCTGAGCACTTCACCGTCTTCTGTGAAGGTATGAACAGGTAAATGTTATTTATTTGTAATGAGAAGCAATGCTAATTTAATGCAGGTCTCAAATCTTTAATGAAGATTAATGATGAGTAGCCATGGTGGTTAGCACTGCTGCTTCACAGTTGCAGGGTTCAGGGTACAATTTTGGGCATCTGTGTGGAGTTTTCTGCATATTCAGGTTTCTTCCCCAAAAAAACATTCTAGCTAGGCTTGATTGTCTACTGTGAATTGTCTCTTTCACCATCGCCCCGAGACAGAACACATCCCATCTATGGAGAAAGCAGTCTTGTGCTCTCAGTCCCGCCTGGCGGCGTTTGTGGACAGTGGTCTTCAGGATAAACAACTTTCTCATAATGGACAGAAGGGGGTACAGAATGATGAAGGTGAAAAGGGGCATTTTAATTATGAGTATGGCTCTAAAAAGCTGTTTCAGGTCCTTCTAAGTGGTAAATGTGTTGGAGTGTAGGTTGAGCTCTATGATTGCAGTCATGGCATTAAGTATTGACTGACTGACTGAAACTCCCCAAGTGGCAGCACACAGATTCAGATTTCAGTAATATAGAAGTAATTTGACTGGTAGTTGAACGCTCCCTCTACTCTACAATGCAGATGGCAAGTTGAGCTGAGTGCCGCAGACTGCATGGTCTATTTAACAAGCAGACTTCCACGCTATGTTACACATCACACTACCCCCAGAAAGTAAGATTCACAATCCAAAATATGCTGAATATCAAAATAACGTGATTGATCTTTGCTTTTAAAAACTGCATTCAAAGTCAAAAGTAATGTCAAAGGGGCAATTCAGTATTTGTGGCAAGAAGCAGTACTCATGCAAGAAAAACACTCAAATAGCTGTAAACTTTAGTGTGGAGCTTCTGCCTGCTGTCCCTCCCCAGAACCAGTCTTTTAAAACTAGAAGAGTCTTTGAGGGTCCGAGCACACCGAACCTTCACTGTTCTATGTTCATGCTGTATGGTTGCTGTGATGATTGGTTTTGCTGTACTTCTGGAGCAGTGCAATGACCTAGCTCCCCCTCTCTGTCCTTTCCTTATCAGAGACAGCCACTCGCTGAGTGGAGCCTCCAAACCTAATTACTGGAGCCCTGCCTCAGCGTAAAAAAAAAAATTGCACGGGAAACCCTCCACACAGGCCAGCATGCAACAGCAGGACAATGGGGTTTCAAGCAACAAACTAAAAATAACAAGATTAGGTTGAGACTGACTGATTGGAAATACAGAAAAAATGTTTTTTTTATTTTTTTCTTCAAGGTAATTGCACCCCAGTCATAGATACGAGCCTTAACCCTTTGGCAGTCTCTGTGATATTACAGTTTCCCATTTCTGTTTAAAATTTGTAGGCTGCCAGGCCAAGTGTTTGCGTTGATAAGATAGCAGCTTTGCTGGTTCAAAGTAGAAACAGGAAGCATCTCTGATCAGTACAGGGTAGAACAAATGCGAAGCGGGCTATTCTGTTGTGATAAGATGAAAGAAAGGGCAAATTTAGCAGCCAAATGTGCTGCTATGTGCCCGACAATACAACACATTGTACATTGCAAATAATTAAACCACAACTTATTGATAGAGCACTTTATACTAACTGAAATTTTCCTGCCTGACATTTTCTTTGCTTGGTCTGTAAATATGCGCTAGGAGAAGTGTTCATTTTTGTTTAATTACCATTTAACTGCTTATTCCAGCAGAGAAAACCTCTGAAAAAATTGTCAGGGTGCACAGAGAAGATACTGTACAAATTGGCACCACAGCATGCCAATTGTTTACCCAGGAAATAATCTCAGATTATCCCACACCATCTACAGTAGGGCTTTGGGAGAAACACAAAGAAAATGTCCAATACCCCATCTGTTTTCTGAGATGTTCATTACTTTAAAGAGTTATTATCACATCCTTTCAAGAAGTGGATTGGCCAGATGTTCTTTGCAGTGATCAATACTTGATGGCGCAACAGTAAAACACTTCCCCACATCATTTCCTGCTATTGCACATTTTTGAAGAAGCTATATTCACTGAAAAATTTCCAGAAGAAATAATGAAAGCAGAAAACGAAAAGTCTCCTTACCTTTTCTTTTAAAGTAAGGAATTTAGAAACCGTAAAGATGAGAATTGCATCGATACTAAACAAGCTTCAAGAAACAAAACAATCCCAATGCAAGCAGTCCTGTATCTTCGTTAAACACATTTGGTGGTCCTCCTTGTTGGTAACGGACGCAAAAGAGAAAAGTGATTTAAATGAAAACAATGGGTGAAGTACTCTTTAGTACCCCTCTTGCTTAAAAGAAGATAACAGAATGTCCTAGTGATAAAGTGATAAAGTAGGTGGGGAATATAACTGAATTGGTGTGGGTGCTATTTGATATAATTCGGTACTGGGGACATAAATTAAGTCAGGCATAGTGCATGTGCCAAAAGGCAGCAGATGGCTGTATTAAAGAGGGAGAGAACTTAGGAATCATAGTGTTTTTAATCACTTAATGTATCACAAGCCATTAATCTTCGGCAGCAAGACTTAGATCAGGCCCAGATGAGAGAGGATCAGATTTCCTTCCACGCCATGTGCTGTGTGCCAGTCCTAAACAGTATTTTACTAGACTCTCCTAGGTTATTAAGGAATGCTGGATTAGTTAAGTGATTGGATGACACAGCAAAATAGGCTATTAAATAATCCTAAAATTAGGTACTTGGGACCTAAATGACTCATTTCTTTTACCAATGCATCATTCCTTAAGCTGACTATAGTACACAAAAAAAATCTTGAGTAATATAATCTACAAATATTTACCTAAAATAAAGTCTTAAAGCTCGGTGTGAACAAGTACCGTATACACGCTTCCTTCAGAGGGCTCATTTCATGAATAACACACATAGTGCCTCATTAAACAAGGTCTGTCATAATTTATCCCTCCAACAAGTACAAAAAATCCACGGACCTGCCTTCTGTAAGAAGTTTCTCTACCTTTCAAAGCATCTATTACTAGAATTGAAACAGAAGAAAACAAAGCCCCCTCTTTATTAAGTGAAAGGAATCATTGGGTACTGGAAAAAGATCCAGGAATCGGATTGCTTGGGGAATAAACAAAATAGTCAGGGACTCCATTTCGTTGCCTAGAAACTGTGAAAGTGACCACTTTATTTTTTAAAAAAAGGACCAAAAACACCAGACAAGCCCCTGGTAGGGAGTGGACAAGGGTCCATCTTGCCCAGGACAGAAGGCCAGAGGGGACTGACACTGTCTCCCTGTCTTATTGGGCCAGCTACAGATCTTAAGGCCTTTGGCAAATGCACAGACCCATTCAGTTCAGTTCTCGAGCTTGTCCGACTTCCAGCCAGCTGCTTTAAGCCATGACAGGAGCCCTCTCAGGCATCCAGTAACAGACTTGCAGTGGGGTCTATCTATCTCCCCGAAAACTGCAGTGTAGGTTGTGATAAGGGTGGGGTACTTTACTGATAACGGGGGGGGCTTGAGCTTCAGTTTCTGAGCAATTTTTTTGCAATTTAATTCAGGACAGCTCTCAAGTTTTAGTCACACCCCAGAAATTCAGCTCCTTATCAGTCCTGGTTCAAGACTGTTATTTCCAAAAATGTGGCTTTAGCAGCTTAAGCACAATACAATAGCTTCCTTGCACTGGCTTCATGTGGATTACTGAATACAATTAAACGTGCTGCTGCTCACCTTGAATGAGTTGGAATGGTTTAGCATTTGATGGCATCAGTGAGCTGTACACCTACACTTTTACATTCTCTAGACTCTGGTCTTCTTTCACACATACCAAAACAAAGCTCTGAACCCTGGAAGATGTAGAAAGAGACTGTACTTCTCAATCTGCCATTTCCAGGCTGTGGAAAGATCTCCCAACCCAATTCAGAGTTTAAAAGTCAATCAGCACTGTTAAACCCCAGCTTAGAATTCACTTTTATACTCTAGCATTTAGTTAGTTAAATGTATTAATTGACATGTATCCATTTGATTTATTGTGCCTTAAAATTATGCATCATGAGAAGCACTATAAAAATATATTATTTGTACTCCCACACTCACAAAACATTTTCCAATAGATCTTCCTCATCCTGTTGTATTTAATGAGTTAGTGACAGATACATTTCTTCCCACTTAAATGAATCAATTAGCCATAACCACCTTTTCAAAGTCAGCTTTCATTTAAAACAAATTCTGCTCATTCGAGCATACAGAGTATTTATGCACACCAGTTTGTGACATAACACAAACTATTTACTTTTATACTAGAATAACACAGCTATTTACTTTTGTATTAAAATCCCACAATCCAGATTTATTATTAATTATTCCCTATGTCACTGCTGCCTCTCTTGCTACAGTGTTCTGTGAGCTGTGCCACAAAATGAAATAATCGATTTTTATTACTGTTTGCTTGGAGTAAACTGTTCTAAGGGTGACCAACCAGACAACAGCAATAAGATTGGGGTTGCATCTTCACACATTAGTACTCGAATCAGGATGGCATGTTTTTAAAACAAAAGCAGAGAGTGCAAGAACAATAAAAACATAAGATATGTTACAAATGAGGGGGACATTCAGCACACCTGGCCTGTTTAGCAGTTATTATCCAGGTGTTTCTTAAACAAAGCCAGGGAGTCAGCTTCAAACACAGGGTGAGGCAGTTTGCTCCACGCTCCCACCACCCTGTGTGTAGAGAAAAGCCTCCAGTTCGAAGTTTTGAAGGCACTTTCACTTCTGGCTCACGTTTCACTGCTGGTTCTGAAGGAGTCCTCTGCATTGATTTTGGCAATGCCAGATTCCGAGATGAATGCATCTTTCTGCGTTATGAAGGTCAAACATAGGAAAACTGGAAACTAGAAAGAAAGAAAGAAGGGCAAAGTCTGGGACCAACTGGCTTCTTCCGTATAGTAAAGGATCTAGTTTCTTCCTGTGCTCTGATTTTTCCCCATCTGCAAGTCTGGTGTCAGGAGTCCCATTCTCAGCGCTGAAGCTCTCCATAAATATTCATCCCCACACACCTGACTGCATTTCTGGGGTGTGCAGCAGGGGGCACACAATTTAATAAATGTGAAAATGAGGGCAGCAAGGTCTTTTCCTATGAGACACTGGGAGAAAAATCTTTTTTTTCTAGTTTTAATATCCAAGGCCTGTATACTTTTCGTTAAGTACTTTCCCTGTCTTTACTCACATGTGTTCTTTTGCTTTTGGAGGGGGGTAGGGAGTTGGTTGAGATGTATTTATTATTTCATTCGTGTTCATCCTCCAGCAGACGCTTCTCCATTAGCAAAATATTTTCACCCAGGAACTGCAGTGCATTCTTGTGTCTAAATTAAGGCAGTTTTGGGTTGCCGATTGGCTTAAGTGATAGAGGCTCTTATCTACAGTACGTGCAGATTGAGCTCAATGGTCTCAGGCCTGGGACATGTTACTAGTGGACTGTGACCCGGATTAGCAGGACACAGATGACCAAATGCCACCAGCGGTAGGCTGGGCTCTCCAGCCAACATGGCAACCCCTGTGACCTCCCAGGCTTGGAGTGGCTTCTGTACATGACATTCCTGTGATTCAAGTATCACTGCAACTTATTTTTGAGGAGCTAATCATGATAAAAACAAATTTGTTCAACTGGTGACAGACCATGACTCTCTAATACTAAATTCTAGCCCAGCATCATTTCCTAAACCCCCCCCAATGGGTTTCTTTTGAAAAGGTACTATCCAAAGCATAGCAAACGAACAGCACTCAAACAAAAATTGCAGGAATTGTGATGGGGAACCAGATCCTAAATGTATCTTCCTTGTTTTTCCTCACAGGTCTCACAGTGAAGGGGCTGAAGACTCAGGGGAGATGTATTACCTGGAGTTCCGAGACCTCATTCGAAGAGAGAAGGACCCGAGAGTCTCTAGCCTACGGACACATGCCCTTTTTTACTATTATTTCCAATCAAGAAACTGCTCTTAAATGGAATGAAGGAATGCACACTGATCCAAAGACCCCTCTGACAAGAGTCCAATCTGTGAACCAAACCATGGGACTGGAGGGGGTATTTCCTAGCCTGGGACATTAGTGTCACATATGAACTATGTGAAGACTTATCACAAACTGATAGCATTGCTACTGAGGAGGTTATAGATATATCATGCCATGCTTCACCTGCACAAGTGCCATATCTACAGATCTCTAGGGATTTCAAACCAACAAAACTCATTGAGCAAGAGGCCACAGAAAGGTGTAATCTGTGATTCACACAGAGAAAAAGACCCTTAATGGTCAGCTAAAGCAGCCTTAAGGTCTTCGGTTCAGAAACACTTCTACAGTATCCAACACTTAAAAGCGCAGTGCCGACTCAGCCACTGAGGAGAAAACATTTTTAACAAGCTGGAAAAGAAACCTGGCTACCGCAATCACACTGGATACTTTCTGCAGACAAGGCTATAGTCATAACTGGAGGTATTTACCTATGATGGTTCCTGTCTATGCAGAAGACATTGCACTGGCAGTAAAATCTTTTTTTTTTCAGACCCATAGGGTTTTCAATAATCCTAAGAAATATGAAAAAGCCAAGGCTGATGCCTTTACAGGAATTAACTTGCATTTAAAATTACCCATAACTATGCACATTCTGTTTCATTATCACTGAAGTGCATCAGTTAAGAATGAACAATTCTACCCTCTGGGCACAGAATGCCCAGAGGTCTCTTGCACTTTGGATTAGTTTGCAGTTAAGCAGGTTATCCTGCTATACACCACGTAAGGAACAGCTGCAGTAAAAGTAACTAAAACACTCCAGCAACTTCTTCTTTTCCCAATGCATTTGGAGAGGCAACTACAGCAAAAAGAACACTGAAGAGGCAGTTGAGCTACAGTGTCTTATGCATCTTATAGCCAATCAAGATTCCTGGATCTGCCCCTTTTACTATTGTATTGGTTTTTTTTTCCTGGACACAAAAATGAGTCAGAAACATCTCTGACTACAGTAGACCATACAGTCCCGGAAAAGAACTGTATCTGTGGTCACATGCTAGTGATCTATTGTTAATGCGTCCACCAGAAGAACGTCCACTAATTAAACCTCACATCCATCAGCTGCTGGCTTGCCTTGAAGACCTTGCATCCAAGATGCCTTGCAAGGAAGCACAGGACACGAGTGCTGACCTGGCATAAAATGAAAACAGCAAAAGCATCACCTTTGCTGCAGCCGATTCAAGCCCAAGAACAGGACAGCCCCCTGCACTGCTGGAAATCTTGCAGTCTGTGAAAGACTGAGTAAGTCTCAGAGTGGCAACAACATGGGAACTACAGACAGAGATGATAAAGGTGAAGAGGCACCTGCAGATTCCTATTATTTACCTTTCAAAAAGCATTACTTTCGCTTGCCTTTGCAGCTAAAACAGGCTAACAGGCCCCTATCTGAGAACATTCACTTTTTTGTCCACAGTAAACAAAGCACCTTACTTACTTAATCAAAAGCATTACCCTGAACACAAGCTGTGCTCGGCAAGAAAACTAAAAGAAACTAGTTCTTACACCTTACTTTGGAGGTCAGACAGGATTTGGTTTGTTATCAACTGGTTTCTTTCAGCTTCCTAATTATTTCATGATGAAGCCTTTTGAAGTTGTGGATGAGCTTCTGTTGAACTTGCGTGTTTACACAGCAGAGTTATCGTATCAAGCTCCGTTTGTGATTGTTTAATGTACGTTTTTACAGATATGAGTTTATATATAAATATATAGAGAGATATATATCATTCAGCAGTTTTTAATATATTGTATAAGATAGCTTCAGGATGTCTCTTTCTACTTTTGTTACTAAAATGAAGAACTCTTTAAAAGGAGGGCAGATGGATTTTAAGTATCTTTTCTCTTTGGCTCTTTTCTCAATGTCTTTTAACTGCAGTTCATGCTGCTGATCCATACATAGTGCCCTGAGTCCTGAGGCACTTTACTCTTCTCCATCAAATCAGCAATACTACATACACCTGGAAATGAAAGAAACTGACAGCTTACAATCAGCATTCTTCATTCCAATGAATATCCCTGGAGTCTGTCTTAATTAAGGCTCCAGAGCTGATCATGCAAAGAAGACAAAGAAGCAAGACCCATTAGCGCAAGCTCATGCTGATTTTGTTTATAAAGTGCAGTTTTTTTTAATCTTTTAAGAATTATCAGCAGATGGACTAATTTTTTTCCTCCAAACAGATGCTAGATCCATAATTTCCTTTCATCATTCAATTAATTTTGCTCTTCACACAAGTTTCCTTTGCATTTGTTTGACTCCATCAATAACAGAATTGCGTAATTTAATCTATTTATTTTATTCTATCCTAAAAGACGGGCAGATTTACCACATATTAACAGTGAAAATATAAACAGTGAAAGGAACCTTTTTGCACTTAGTCAGTCAAGCCCTGCTGGGTTTGCTTTCAGGACAGGTGGATTAAAGATTTAGTTACTGAAAGGCCTGCCAGCAGATTCTAATTGAGCATGCTGATGTACCAGAGATCTTTTCCATCACAAATGTAGATTGACTAATAACCCTGTCCCCATAATCTGTAGAATTCAGCTTGGTACCCATGTAAAAAGACACACAATGTGAAGCACAGTTCCTTTTGCAAAGAAAGAAAAATGAACGGAAAAGCTGGTGACATTTGGACTGCTGACTACTAGAATCTCAAATTCTCGTTTGAAAAGGGAAGTTGGAAGTTGGAAAGCGGTTAAGTAAGAGCAGTGCTAAAAACATTGCCAGCCCTTTGAAAATGCCTCTAGTATGCTTCTGTAAGCACTGTGGTATTATATTCAAGCACTCCATTCTGACTTGTCCCCACCTTCTATACAGACGTATCGAAACATTAACAAGAATCAGCTGTTAAACAAATATCGTCTTTATTAGTTCACTCCGTAAATTTTATAAATCCTCAGAAGTCTGCCCAAATGAAGGGTGCTGGTAAAAAAATAGCAATACTGTGCATTTGTGTTTTATTACTCTGACACAAATAGTGGAGCAATTACTGTAGAATTTGTCAAGAGGTATTGTATTTGATCAGTCTTTACTAGACTGAACAACAAGGTAACCTTGGTCAACATTATTAAGGAATTCAACTAATCTGTGAACAAAACCATTTTTACAAATCGTTAAAGAGACAACAACACCCGGCTAGTTCACTTTTTCTGCTTTTGGAAATGTTTATCGTGTTCCTCAAGTGTTGGTTACATCACTAAAGTCATTAAGTCCATAAGTCTTAATGCTCAGCTCAACTCCTGAGACCTCAGTGGAACTGAGATAAAGGCTGTAAATGGCCTGTCACACCTGAATGATAAGCAGCTTTTCCTTTTAGACATTGACCAAAAGGGAGAGGAATTAATTATCATAGCCTGACCTCTCTTCATTCCTGAAAAGAAGCACTAAAAAGCTGAACTCTGACCTGCCTCAAGCACTATGATGCACACTGCCAGGTCTCTGCCTCTAGCTATACAGAAAGCCAAGGTCAGGCAAGGGGACAAAGCAGGATTTTCCTTATAAATCTTGAACGGATGGTTAATCCCCATCCTGAAAAATGTTTAAACATGGAACATATTTCAATACCCTTGACCTCATCAAATTCTGCTGAGAATCAATTAGCCACCACTCCTTTTTGATGTCAGATATTCTTTCTGGCCAAAGGAATCCTATCTTTTCCTGATAAAATCTTATATCTAATTGGTTATACAACACCCTTACTGGTTGAAATTTATTTTTCTTTGGAATATATGAATTGCTGCCCCCTTTCAATCAAATTCCTTATCAATGTTTCTGTTAATTACCTTCAATAAGGAAGGTATCATGGACTTGTGCCAGAGGGCAAAGGTCAGTGTACTTTGATCACCTGTTCTGATTGACCAGCTGGCTTCATCTCCCCCTCCATAAACACACACAAGCCCAGAGTTCAGGGATGTTCCAATTGGATAACAACATCAATCACTCTCAGAACTCTGTGCCTTTTTTCAGCACGGCATTCCTGGGTTATTTGTTTTAACTGTTCATGGGTTTTCCATAGAAACAGTACAATATGATCAATAAAACCCCATAGGTGTGGTATTTGAACCAGTTTAATGTGCTCTGTCGAGATGTATTATAAATAAAATGCTGAAGAAAAGCTGAATGCCTGGACAAAAATGCCAAAATCATTCTAGCCATCCATGATTTTACTGTTATGTTTGAAAATTTGTGTTTTTAAAATATTAGAGAATAGCACCAGTCCATCACATAAGTGATGTTACCAGATTGTGCTCACTTTCTTGTCATACAAGAAACGTGTAAATAAAGAATCCTATTTCTGATTTAAAGCAGAAAACAGATTATTTTATTTTTTAGAGCAAGTGTATTTGAAAACTTATCTAGGAAGCAACTGTGTCACTCCCTCAGGGAGATGAAATGTACACCTATATGTAAATTATAAAATAAACCTATTTAATCACAGTGGTTTGCTTTGTGTTTTCTTTTACAAAATTGTACCAGACAACGACAATGGTTAACTCACATCCTGAAAAATACATTTAAACAATGAACCTATTTCAATATCCTTGTCCTCATCAAATTCTGAACAGAATCAATTAGCCACCACTCCTGTTTGATGTCAGATATTCGTTCTGGCCAAAGGAATCCCAACTTTTTTCCCCCCAATAAAACAATCTTATATCTACTGGTTATAAATAAATACGACACCATTACTGGTTAAAAATTGCTTTTCTTTGGAACAAATATCAAAATAATTATTAAAGACTTATTTTAAATGTCCCTTTTAAAGTAAAGTACCATGTACTGCAAAAGATAAGTAGAATCAGTTCCTGGAGTGCTATCTGAGTGGAGTTTGCATGTTCTACCCATAAGATGCTCCAGTTTCCTGCCGCAGTCCAAAAACATTCTGGTAGGTTTATTGGCTTCTGGGGAAACTGGCCCTGGTGTGCGTGCGTGCCCTGCAATGGACTGGTATCCTATCCAGGGTGTACCCTGCCTTGCCCCCGTTTCTCGTCAGGATAGGCTCCGGCTCCCCCATGACCCCGTTTTGGATAAAGTGATTAGAAAATGGATGGAGATGAAAATTCTTCCACATCTATTGGGTGGTCCTTCACCTTGGCAGATTAAGAAGGAACTTAACTTCTAAAATTTATATGCAGGCCCTTAACAATATTGTATAGTCTGCTAAGCGGATCTTAATGTGCGTTTTTGAAAAATATATTGGTTCTTCTGTCACCATGAGTCTCATGATTCTGGAATAAGCAGTTATCAAAGATGGATAAACAACGGATTCATTTTCTGACTTTGCATTGCAAGTACCCACAAAATTGTCAAGCATTTATCGATGCCTGAAATACTAAAATGCTGAAGAAACATGGCTTAGCAAAATCTAGTTTCATTTCCCACATTGCAGATCAGACGACTAAAATGGCCATTTTAGAAAACTGTAAACCCTGTGCTTTGAAACCTTTTGTGTCCATAAATCCAAATAATTTCACTCCGAGCGAAAATCATTGTAATTAGCAGCGGGTGACTTAACGACACCGTTGAGGTCAGTATGCATACATTTAATGAGAAAACATGGGACCTTTTGAAACAAAGCTACAATAAAGAAACTGACGCACAGGGGATACCATACCTGCTTATTCCTCTCATAGTCTTATTGAAATTTCCATACCTCAAAGATGATTAATAATTATTGTAAATTACACTAATTTATTGTGATTAATCAAATTTAATACAATATTTAAATGTGTCGACAGGCACCAGCTACAATTAATGCAGTGCATTAAACTGCGTTAGAAGAAAGACATTTTAATTTTCTGACAAAAGACTGTGCATCATGTATTGGCCTGTGCTATACCATTTCAACTCATCTTGACATGTTTGGCCATTCACGGTTCAGATACACTTTGAAAATGCAATCAATGTTTACAGAATGCTTTAATAAATACTCACTTCACCAAGTCAACTGACTTTTCCTCATGGGAATAGAAGGGCTGAATCTTGACTTGTGCATATCATAGATTTGTGCACGAATGCATTTTTTGCATATGTATTGAATGTATTTTCTGCCCACACCGAACCCCTCCAGAATCAGTGCTATGGAACAGGCCCAGAAGGCTCGCTTCACTCACAAACATCAAAATAAATATAAAAAGAGTGGTTGGTATGATGGCATAGTAGCTGGCATTGTAGCTTTTCTGCGACCCGGCCCTGGGTTCAATTCCTGAGGTGCCATCTGTGTGGACTTTGTATGCTCTCTCTGTGTTTGCATGGGATTCCTCAGGCTGCTCTAAGGCATAGTGGTAGGTTAATTGTCTTCTGAGAAAATTGACTTTGTGTGTCTTTATGTTCGTCAGTCCACCCTGCAAAGAACTAGCGTCCCATCCAAGATGGCCTGTTGCAGCTGCCCTGTGACCATGAATGGGAAGAAGTGGTTAGAAAATGGATGAATGGACACATGACAAGGAGATTCTGGTTCCATATTTTTCTTTTGGAAGTAGTAGCTTAATTGGATCATTCACATCCCTTCTACTGCTCGTCTGTGGTCCTGCGAGGTCAGCTGCAGATAGTGCAAGGACAATCCTGATACTTAGGCCACTTCTGGGTGACAAATTGTTCTGTCATTTCACCTGGAGAAACGCACCCGACTTCTTCCAGTTTCAAGACAATATTAGTACACATAAAAAGGAACCAGGGTAAAACAACAATATTAATTCAAAAACCACCCCCCTTCCAAAAAAAAAAAAAAAAAAAAACACAAAACCAAGATTTCACTTCCACTTAAAACCGAAATGAAAAGGGGAAAAGGTGACATTTTTTTACAACTCAAACTTGTGTTGTAAAAGCTAACTATCAGAAATACAACTCTGAGGAAATAAATACAGCACATCTGTGTGCTAAGAGAGAGAACTATGAGATGTTCTTTATATAGAGCTTGAAAGGAAGACGTAATGGATAAGTGAATACGTCACTATAGTTGCTTTACAACTTCTAACAAAGGCCTATTTTATCAGGTCTTGGTATGAACTTGTGTTTAATAAGGCCTCGATTCAAGTGCTGTATTGTCAGGCTTGGATTCTGAGCTCCCTTTCTGCACACAGACTCACTGAAACATTAAGCAGTATTAGTAATAACATTACTTGAGGAAATGGTTGTTCGTGTGAATGATTTTTTTGACTGAATGTAGACATTAAGTCTTCTCTGAAGAGGTAAGCAGTGGGGAATGGGCTCTAGCAGCACACAAGTCCTTTTCAGATTCCTGCACCTAAACAAAAATGGCCTATTAATTCCAGAGGTAGTAAGGTTGAGGGGAGCCTCTGTTTGTACAGAAAATAATGAAGGAAAGCTTTGTTCCAATAATGATTACTTAGTAAATTCTGTTTCCTTAAAAAACAAGCTAATACCAAGGATTAAAACACTAGGCACACAGACTTTGAACACATTTCCATTGCTTTCCCCAAGACATCCCAAACAGACGGCATGTGCTTTAGCTGTAGTCGGAACATCAGGCGGATACTCTTACTCGTTTCGTTCACTGAACGGCCAGGCTGATTGACAAGAGACTCACAGTAGGAAAAGCCATTGGATTGGGGATCCTTTTCAGAAACACAGATGGGACCCCCAGGAAAATTTTTCGTTTAATGTCTTCAAGATCAAAGGAGGTCCCCTTTGTAGCCACCACGCCAAATTCTGTTAAAATACTGGACGTTTTTCCCCCCCAACATCCGTTAATGGCATGTAAATACTTGAGGAAGACCAAGTCACATGAACTGAATACTTTTATCAACACATACTTGGACATAATTAGTATATTATATTGTAATGTTAAGTCTTACACATAAATAAAATAAATGGAAATATTATGTCTTCGGTAAGAAAATGTTATGCTAGACTTGATTGAATCTTTTCAATTGTGACAATCGTGGCTGCTTTCAAGGTAATTCAACAGAACAGCCACCACAGCAGATTTTATTAGTATGCTGAGCACATATGGTATGTAAGTGCCTGGGATTCTTTTTCTTGCATTGTTAGTAGGTTATTCTCTGTATTTTTCTAACAGTTTGACACCCATTTTTGGTGCAAATGGAAATCATTCACTTTGTGAACTGAAAAAGAAACTCTTCAAAAAGTCCCAGCTGTGATCTCAGGATTCCCCTCACCTGCACATAAAGAAATAGTACATTTAAAAAAAAAAACAAAGTATACTTTGTACTATGCACCAGAAACTGACCTTTTTTAAAAATTCATTTAAAATAACCCTCTTCTTGTATTTCACGAATTGGAGATCATTACAGCCCATTGTGAATCTCCACCCAGGCGTGCTGAATGTAGTGGTTCACTGTCCTGCTGTCAACACATACGAATCACAATAATGATTTCTGTGCAACACGTTAGCTCAGTGGTTAGTATTGCTGCCCCGTAGCCCTGGGGTCCTGAGTTCAATACCCGGGGTGCTACTTGTGTGGAGTTTGTATGTTCTCTCTGCATTTGTATGGGTTTCCTCCTGGCGCTCCAGTTTGCTCCCATAGTCCAAAGACATATTGGCAGGATACTTGGCTTAGCCCTGGTGTGAGTGTGTGTGCTCTCTGATGAACTAGCGTCCCATCCACTGTGTTAACCCGCCTTGCTTCCATTGCTTGCTGGGATAGGTTCCGGCTCCCCTGCAGGCCTGTGTTGGATAAAGTGGTTTTAAAATAGAATAATAACTACATTTGTCAGCCCAATTCCTCTCCCCATGGCGACAGTATACAGGCACGGAATGCAAATCTAACCAGATAGTTATAGGAATGTATAAAAGGAAATGCATAACTATCTTCTTCCCCCAAAGAAGGTTCCACACCCGAAACATGTTTCTTTTCAGCATGGAATAAACTTAACTTGTTCCTTTGCAGCCTCTGCATGCTGACGCAGCTAACTACTTTAACTATCTGGTGTTCATTAGCTCAGATCCTTTGACAGAGCACAGCACTGCAAATCATTCATTTACATGAGATCCTATGCAGAAACACCAGGAAAGGTGTGTGAGGATCACAGAAACAGAAATCCAAACCACAGATGCATCTGAGTGAACGGGCTCACACATCCAGATGGCCTTTGAGGTGCATACATGAATAATACATAAACTACGAACGCGATCAGCGTGGTAGAAGTAGACACTTCTGTCTTCCTCAATTTCCTTTCATTCCATTCCTGTTGCCCATCTTGTTCCACCAACTGGATTTTAGTTTAATATTGTATGGGCTGTTACTTCCAGCAAGAACACCTTCTGAAAGGACTCCTCAAAGTCCAGGAAGCTGACACTGGTGTTACACCAGGCCTCCCCCCATCATCATCATCATCATCTTCTTCCCCGAGATGTTCCATGAAAAAAGCAGTAATAAATATCAATTTCGATTTAAAAACAACTGCTGTGAGTAATTAACTGATGGGTGAAGCCCGAGGCCAAAGCAATAAATAAAATCCTCTACCGGCAATTCAGGATTTTCTCTAACTGCACAGTTTCGAAGAAGGTTCTGTCCTTATTCTCTTGGTTCACTTTCAACTGTGCCACATTTTCTAAAACCGCAAATTCACTTCTGGAAGGGAGAGAATGAAACAATAGTTCCTTGGTCGAAGTGGGACATCCCCAAGCGACAGCTTCCCGACATTATTGATCCGCGACTGGAGCTCCTTGACCTGGGCGGCTGCATACATTACACGGCTACGCAACCCTCCCCCCCGACAGCACACCCATGTTTAATTCCGTCCGTCTATCGCCTCTCCTGCGGATTGTGAATGGTGCACTTCTCAGCCACCTCGGGCACTTTTTCTTCCTTCCTTAGTGGAACTCTGCCAAAAGAATAAAGCTCCAAACGTCTGTACTTAACGCCTGACACTTCTCGGGTTTAGAAAAGAGTTCACCGTCTATGTTGGGGGAGAACTGCAAATGGAAATTAAAAGGGGAGCACCAGTGTCTGGGTTTCACCAATAAGCAACAACTCCCCAGAGTCATTTTTAGTTTGCTTTCTGAAACTATAAGCTTCTTCCAAACCCATGAGCTGAGAGCAATCCTCACATATGCATACCTCCGCCTTCAGGAATCCAGCACAGGCTCTCTCAGGATCCTGTCTTAATGCTAAAAAACTCCTTAGTTAAACTGGGCTATTGAGCAGAAGAGGTGTCCAATGTGAATTTTAAACATTCCCTGAGGAGCACATTACCATGACTCTGTTGTAACCTGCGAGATAAAAAGATTGTTGCTTCTCAAGAATGGAGTTGGAAGCTGTGCAGGAACAGTGCTGGGGAAGATATTCACGCCCAGTATTGTGAACACATCATTGAAACTGCTTTTACAGTCAGGGAGTAAACATTCTGTGCACTGCAACACCTGCCTGAAGAGCCCATTCACTCTCTCACAGCCTGTCTCGATGCCCAAGGCTATCTCACTGTTTATATTAATCTTTAACGATTGCTTTCATGAACGGGACAATTCAGCTAGAAGATAATAAGGCGCTTTTCACTAGGAAAAAAAACACTCTGGCATGATTATATTTGTATGCCTCTTTTTAAGGATAATCTGCATCACAATTTTCTCTAACTACAAGGCCCATCTACCTTCTTTAAAAACCCCTGCGCAGAAAAAAATCTAGTTTCCATGGACGTAAATTAAATGATCCCTATATATAAAAACAGGAGGCTTGTTTTGCCGTTTTAGGCTCAGCTGTCATTAGAAAAGGGTACAATACTGTATCCTAAGTTGCTAGAATCATGCTTATTTTCAAATGGCTACTGGTTAATCTTTTTTCCTGTTTACAGTAAATCTTATCATCAGCCACAAGGCACGGGGTCATGTTGCTGCCATTTAATTGTTTAGTCAAACTACTAAAAGTTGTTTTTGCATGGCAACTCGGTTATCTGTTCTTCGAGAGGAAGCAAAACCTAAACTATCATTCACCTGCCTGCTGCATCTTTTAAGCCCCCACACAAGGGCACTCAGCATAATGAGCCCATTCTTGAATTCTGAGGCTCAGCAGCTTGAAACCCATCAGAATCAAGTTTATATACAGCACATAGTCACTGTCCGGGATCAACAACGTATCGCAAAATAACTCCCCTTCGAGAATTAACGAGGATGTCAGATTCACCAAACAAAGACCTTGAAGGCTGGGTAGTCATACTGCGAGATCAAGTTGATCAAGGTAAATGAAGGCAATTGGGCAATGACCTAACATAATGACCTGTGATGGACAAGTAGGAATAAAACAAACATCTAAGCAGGTGGACCTGGCCCTCTGTATCCCACTGCTTCACAGTGCTACAGGGACACCTGTAGCCAAGCCCTGCGTCCACAAGAGCATGAAGCCGTGAAATTACTATCATTACGAACTAACACTATGCAATCCAAATATCTCAGCTGGGAGCTTGGATTCTTTTTTCTCAAACTGGACGATGATCTGTTTTCTGTGGCTAATGCTGCTGGGGAAGACCGCTAGAAATAACCAACTTAAACTTGCATCCAAACGTACAAAAAAAATTACAAGCTGCAAACAGCCTACAGTTGCTTATTGCTTTGACTGCTTGTGTACTTTTGAGGCACTAATTTATTAAGAATGATATTAGTTTTCTTTATGAATATACACATATGAACGTCACAACCACTGCATTATATTGAATGGTAAAATATAGCAACTTATAATATAGGGCAGATCTATGGAACATTTCAAATTCATTTCCAAAGAGCTTTCTTGACATGACTGATAAATTACAGTTTGATAAATCTGATTTGATGCCAAAGCAGAAACAATTAACAGACATCTACAAACATCACATAAAATATTATTGTGAGACAGGCTCAGTCTGTTCTTCAAGTTGTGATAGGAGATCACATACTGAGCTGCCTACTCTGTGGCTATAAAGTGACACAGAATGATCCCTCAGTATTAGTCCAGACATTTAAACTGCAAACTCATTTTTGTATTTGTCCCTCAAATGCCAACAGAGCGAGCACAATACCAATATTGCTGCATGCATGTTATTTCTGAAATATTTAGCAGCCAATAAGACATGTTTAAAGTTGAATTCACTCTTGTCTTTGAGGTGTTCACCAGAGTTTTCTCTCATTGTTTTGGGCGGGGAATAGGTTAATCACCATCATTAGCAAGGGGTAATCACCATAGTCTATCCCTTTGACAGAGGCTTAGGTGTTCCAGCACAGTTTGAGTGCGCTTGGGAGTGACAATTATTTTGGAAACCTGTCCAGGAATTCATTGCCCAATGGGATCAGCTCAGGGAGGAACCCTTTCTAAGATTGCCGTGAAAAAAAAAGTGTTAAGTCAAGTTCCTGTTAGGAGATATCCCATTGTGTCAACGTGATATTTAAGGACGATTCTGAGAGTTAGATACATATCAACATATCGGCACCGATTCGAAGAGCCGAGTTTGAGTTCTCTTGGCACGCCTTCGGCGTCTGTAGTTTCGCTACAGAACTGCAGTTACCAAAGCTGGCAAAGTGCCCCAAAATCTGGCTCTGCTATCATACAGTTAAGTCAGTGTTATTAGTCTTCTCTGTAGAAGTTACAAATCGCTCAGGAATGCCATGGGTTTCGAGGTACACACCTAGGCCATCTTTGTGCCAACATGAAGCAAGATTAAGTTTTGTTTATAGTACAAATAGCAAGAAAACTCCTAAGTACATATGCATCAAAATGACATTAGTGTATGGAATAGCAGTCTGAAAATCTTGCATTGCTTCAGTTTCCTTTATCATGCTAGTTGACATTTCAGCTAAACGAAAGCACCTTAATTAACCGATTTGGAGGGAACCCATCATGAAATTTGGCAGCCCTTGCTCAAACATCTAGTTTGCAATCAATCTCAATTTTAATTCCAATTCCACTGCCGCGCTCTTATCTCCTGTGTCAGTTTGTTGTCCGTTAGCGAAATGTGCCGAGATGGTTTCTCCAGCATGACTGCATTGTTTCTTCTGTTGGGTTTAATATACTCCCCATTACATTACTGCCTTATTTTCACATTGACTTTTAGCACACCTTCGATGTGCGCAGATTGCATGTCCACATGTGCTGACCATGTGCTACTTGTGTTGCATGTGCCGAGTAGATTGCGTTAGCATGCAAAAGGGCTCCCTTTCGCTCTGTATTACATAACGCTTGTCCTTACATTATTTCCACCCCAGCAGTGAATTCCATCAGTGACACAGCTTTCCTTCTTGATATTCATACGGTAGCTGTTCCAGCATAGAACCCTACCCCCCATTCAGCCCTCCCCGTGTTCCCTTTACGTAAAATCAATTTTTTGCATCTTCAGCTCTTTACTGAATAAATGCAGCAGAGGAGCAATTTATCAGGCTTCTTCCAATAGGATGCGATGGCTCTTGTTGTGTTTCAAGAGGCACACCATAGGATTTATTAGCAAAAACCCTCCAGAAGGCACCCTTGTGTCTCCCTAACAAATTCTCATGTGACAATTACGAGTAATGTATTAATCTAATCACAGGGCTCTTTGGAAATCTGGCAGCCCTGCAAAGTGTGGAGAGCTGTGGCTGAGAGAGCCAGCTGACAGC
Source organism: Atractosteus spatula (assembly GCF_055471065.1). Lineage (NCBI taxonomy): Eukaryota > Metazoa > Chordata > Actinopteri > Semionotiformes > Lepisosteidae > Atractosteus > Atractosteus spatula. The sequence goes on along the minus strand of NC_142732.1, from coordinate 2,700,492 downwards.
TACAGAGGATTTCCTGCATTCCTTTAAATCCTCTTAAAACATCTTCTCTGGAAAAATCTTTATTTGATACGCCTGCACGTCGGCCTGTAATCAATCAATCAAGCAAGCAAGCATGAAAAACATCAAGAGAATTTCAAATAAAAACTCCAGACTCAAAATTGATTGCATGTCAGTATGAAAGACAGAAAAATTCAGCCAATTCATTGATTTTGGTTTTAAGTTTAATTTGAGAGAGACCATCCATTAAAATTAATAGTTCCAGCTCTACTCCAACCCAACTAACAAGACAGGGAAAAAAAAAACCATCTAAGATGTGTTTTGTAACAGGGCAGACATTTAATATCTTATTTTCTCTCCTTGAAAAAATTTTGCAAGTGGATCAGAGGTGAAGCCGAGCTTGAATTCCTGAAGAAAACGCAAGGCTTCTGAGCATGTCCCTTTAGGAGACTCCTCACCTTTAGAGCACCAAAACAAAAACCTCTTCTCATGGTACAATAATGGAGGTGCTCTGATGACAACATGTATTCCCCCTCTGTGCCGTTCAGTCAAAGCTCATTTGTGATTAAAAGGTTTAGAAGTCACAGGCAGTCTTCTAGATTCTGTAATCTCATGCGTTAACAGGCCTCTTCTGCTGAAGCTGCCTCACTGTGTACAAGGAAAACTCTGTGTCCTGAACACAGCCCTTTCTCTGTTTCTAAACTCTATCTCTAACTCATTTCTGAGGCTCACAGAGCCAGAAACATCTCCATTTTCAGTATCCCTCAACAATTTGGCCTTTTGTTCATTATTTTTTTCCACACTGGCATCTTATTAATACCTGCACACATTAGCATAACGGCTCCAGTTCCACCACTGTTTCCCCAAAGATAACAAAGACGACCCTGTTCAAATAGTTGCACAAGCCCATCCAGCTTTTTGAGTTTTGCATTTCTGATATGAAGTTGGTATTGACCCTTCACAGTACAAACACAGACTGGTCACTCAATAATTGAGATAGACTTTCCTTTGGCCACTTTACTCATGATCTTGAGCTTCTAGCTGCCAGAATCTGTATTAGGACCTGCTGTGTGCAAAGAAATGAGAAGGCATTGATACAGCTGGGAATGAAGCTGTGAATATTGGTCCATTTACAAAGAAAAATTTGCCTTAATTTCTCACTTAACAGGAAATTTGAAATCCTGTCCTACTGCAGACGTGTGCAGAAAAATGACCAGCAATGAACCGCACCCTCATTCTTTCACTGCAGTGAAAAATTCTTTTCTCTCTTATTGTCAGCTTTTCCCCACAGCGACCCAATTGAAATGATCAAAGTATTGGGATTAATTCCTCTGCATACTGTATACTGATTGTCTTAACACACACCTCACTTAAACAGGAAACCCACTAGGGACAAGCTGGAAAGAAACGGAAAAAAAAAACAGGACACTGTCACTCAGTGGGGGAAATTTATAGATTGAAGCAGATGATTAATTCCACACTAAATAAAAGCATGTAACTACTTCCATACAAATGTGTAATGCTTTCAGTAGACACAAAAATGTAGTACTAAAATATCCCATTCTAGTATTATGAAACTTAGTGATGCTTATTCTTCATTTTTAGATTAAAAAAAATCCATGTTGGTCCTACAGGGCCAATGTATCTGCAGGTTTTCACTCCAGACCAGCTTTTAACAAGATAAAGCAGTACATACCATCTTAATTAACAATTGGACAACTCCTCCAGGTGTTCAGGTGCTTCTGCTTTAAGGAGATCTAAGAAACATGCAGTCCCACCAACCTTACAAGTTCACAACTGGAAAGCCCCAGCCTATGTATTGTTTTTTAACTGTGATCATAGAGAATAATGCTAAGGAGGGGTCCAAGTGGTTCCTCTTAAAACAGCTGAACGGTATTATGTTAAAATGCAAAATCAAACGATCAGTTGCTGGGGTGCCAACCCTGTTCTTGGAGAGCCCAAGTCCAGCAGGTATCATTGGTCTCCTTTAAATGAATCATGTTCTGTACACATGGAACTGTTTCCTTTGATCACTGACACAGGTGATTTATTCAATTAAGAGGCTTTGGCCCTAATGTTTAATTTAACATAATACGAGCAAGATTGGTGATATAAGGGGTTTTACTTTAAAGTGCACTGTCCAGGGATGACTTTTAAAAAAGGCAAGAAAGGTTTTCAAACTAGGAGCCACTTTTAGATGACTAGTTGCTTTTATAAAAACATGAGAGAGTGGGACTGTTGAGCTATTTTTTCCATAACAGGCCCCAGTAGCATTCAGCTGTATCAATTTATCATATTAAATGTGAGGCACCTTAAAGCTCATGTCATACATACAGACTGGCATACATTTGAAACTGCCATGATAGATGTTTCTTGCCTTGTTCTAATATATAGAACAGTATGATATGACTACAGAAACACATTTTTTTATCCTGCAGTTTACAAGGTTGTTTATGACCCACAAAGAATCTGTATGTTCTATCAGTTTATAATAAAGGGTTTCTGCATAAATGAGGCAAGAACAAAAATAGCCTAAGCTTATTTTAACTAACAGCAACATCTTGATACTTTAGTAGCTGTTATGAAGTGTGGACCTCTGTATGTACAGTATGAAGAATGATATGGGATACACACAGCCTTGACGGTGCAGATCTGACTGATGCCTTGATACAACTCTGCCATCTATTGACGTATGGGCAGTACTGCAGATCACAGCTGCCCATTCTTAAATCCATTCATTTCAGGAATCATGCTGGTTTATGATGAGCTGCTTCCTAACCTGGCAGACAGTGTGGGCAAAGCACAAACAAGCATATGGGGGAGAATTTAGAATAGCCAAGTAACTTGGATAGCATGTCTTTGGACTGTAGGGGGAACCAGAGCTCCCAGAGAGAACCTGAAGAGTCATAGAGAGAACATACAAACTCCACACAACAGGTCATCCAGGTTCAAGAGGCAGCAATGCTAACAGCCACTCCAGTGTCACCCCCAATGCTCTCCTCTCCTTCAAGAGAAAGCTATCGCACACAGATTAGGGCAGACCTAACAGAAAACAGAACTGAAATCAGTCATTGTCTGAATTCTGCTTAGCTAGTATTTCATCAGGATAGGATATTTTGGTGCCCGGGGAGACAATTATCCAGACTTTCAGAAGAGAACAATCAGCATTCTGCATGCTTATTGTTTCTATAACTGAACTCAAAAGGCATTCAAGGCAGACTTACAGAAAAGGAGCTGCAAGAGGTCAGATCCAGCGATGCATCTCTAAGGTGTGCTAGGAAGCTTGTCCAACACATTGAGTCAAGCCTCCTGTAACAGTTTTCAGCTCTCACCTGGCCCATCTACACCCCAAAAACAGTACAGTGTGGAGCCAACACTAGTCAGATGTGACTTTCAAAGATGTACAGGGTAAGCCTCTGTAGAACCGGGGACACAGAACAGGCTTATTTCCATCTGGACAGAATAGTGACCTCTCCTGACATAACCTGCTCAAAAAACAAACAATAGCTGCAGACTCTTTTTGCATCTTTGCAGTTAATATAATTTTGCATTGTGTCATGTGAATTTCATGAAGGATTTTAATTGGGTTTAAAGAAGAAAATCAATCACAAATGGGAATATAGAAAAACTGTTTTAATAATTAACATTTTTTACCCTATTTCATTTGTATATTGCAATTATTTTGCAAACCCTAATGGACAAGTTGTATTTTGATAGTGTTGTATTCTGCAAAGAAATATGACAGAACAAGATTAACAAAATTATGTTTTCAAAGGCTGAGAAACAATTACAGTTCTCTTTCTCACCAGTACCACAGTTAACTGGAAAAAGACTTGGCATCGACCTTTGCTCCTGTACTTTCTAAGAGGGCAAATACAGTACATAGACATCTTGTCAGCCTAGTCCATGGCTTTATTTCATATTAGAAACACTAGTTCTAGACTTGATGAGGCGGTATGCAGAAGTCTGAAACTGAACTATGCAATTAATATTGTCACTAGATCAATGGCAGCCAGCACAGCAGAACTTGGGTCCTGGGCTTATTTTTAGAGTGGGCAACTTCTATGTGTTCTGGTTTCCTACCGCATTTCAAAGATATGCAGATTTAATTGATCTCTCTTAATTATCCCTGTGAGCTTGCATGTGTGTGTGACCAGTGATGAACATCCTGACCAATGTGTGTTCCAGGCTCTCACCGTAGGCTCCTGGTTGCTAAGGATTAAGTGGCTTTCTCAGAAGGAAAGGACAGATTAAATGTAGTCATCATATTCTTTATTATACCCTTTTGTTCTTTTTTAAATAAAATCAATGTAATATCACTCATGTTAATCAATAAAAATCATCAAACAATAAGAATGATACAGCTTGACAAATCAATTTCAAATCATGCTGCCTCAGCTAGCACATTATAGTTTTCATGTCAATCCCTGACAATCAAGTGATCAGTCTCAAACGACTAGAAACAGAGAGCTGCAGTGAGAGATGAGTGATTAGATTTTCTATAGCTACACTTTCTGATTCGAGTTGTTGATTACAGTGCACAGAAAGCCACGACTGGATGTAAATTACAAACATGCAGAAAGAAGTGTTTCCTAATGTACAAGAATAATTAGTAAATTACAACATAAAACACATTTCAGCCCATTTTGCAAAAACAAGTGGGCAGCATAGCTTAGTGAGTAAGTCTCTAGACTCATAACTGGTGGGTTTTGGGTTCAAGTCTTTCCTGCAAATATTGGTAATGTGCTTTGAGCAAGGTAGCTAGTTGCTGCAGTGCACCCAGCTGTGTAAATGAGAACACAATTGCTGGGAGCAGGTTTGTAATGTACTAGAACTCCCTCCCTGGGGGGAGGCATATGCTTTCTAATGCCTAGAAAACAGGATAAGCTTTAGACATTGTGTGTAGCGTGAATAAAATGACCTACCTAACAAAAACAGGCAGAAATAAGATTATTCAAAATGTTTTTTTGGGGAAAAAAACAATGCATCTATGTGTGTTTTATCTTTTGTTGTTATCTGACTCTTCACTCGCTGCTAATTTTCTTGGTGTAGCTCTGAATGCAGTTTTGGAAATGGGCAGGCGTGTTGTGCTCTGGTTTGAAAAGGATAATGTAGCACTTGGGAGTAAAGTAACCTAAGAGAATTCCGTACAGGCTGGCCAGCACAGAGAACGCGTTAATCGCAGCAATGTACTTCCCCTGGTAGACCATGTAGGCTGTTAAGTAGAGGATCCAAGAGAAGAAAAAGATCAGCAGGCTGAATGTTATGCACTTGGCCTCGTTGTAATTCTTGGGCAGGTCAGTTCCCATGTAGGAAAACATGAAGCACAACACACTGAGGGCGGCCACAAACGCGATCACTGTAACGAAGGTGTAAAGATTGCCCATGCTGCAGTCAAAGATGATCTGGTCTTTGAAGAGGGCAGAGTTATTGAAGGGCCGGGGACCCTGGCTGCCAATCCACACGCCGCACAAGAGGATCTGAAGGACGATGGCGGTGGCCACGACAAGCCACTGCCCGTGGTTCTTGACCCAGAAGTCGTAGGCCTTGGGGAGCTTGGCGGCCATCTTGAAGATGCAGACGATCTGGAACGAGCGCACGGCGAGGCAGGAGATGCAGGCGGTGTAAAACACAACGAAGACGGGGTTCCTCAGGGTGCACTTCTCCCGCTGGGGCCACCCGAAATAGCAGAAAACGCTCAGGCTGCACACGCTCAGGCAGCTCAGCATGAAGAAGCACATCTTGCCCCCCGCGGACTTGACGACAGGGGTGTGGCGGTGACGGGCGAAGACGATGGCTATGGCTCCTGACAGAAGGAATATCAGCCCCGCCAACAGCAGAATTCCGATGGATATGCCTTCATTGTAATGGAGATATTCCAGGGTCCTTTTCTTACAGTGGGTACTTCCATAGTCAGACCACTCATCGTCTTCACAACTCTGGCAGGTAAAGGGATCGTCTGTGAAGTGAGAAAAAAATCTGGAAACTCAAAGAAAAGCATGCAAGGAGAAGATATGGAAGTACTTTCTGCTTGCATGGACATCATAGACAAACTCAGTGTGTTCATACAGCTGTCAGCAGACTTAAATTGTGTGTTAAAGTGCCCCTTAAGAACCTCACAGAGGTGTGGAACTTCTTAACTGACAAAGATCCAAAGCACACTTTTTCAGGCCAAATCGCAATACTTCCATTAATCCGCTAATCGCTGGGAAAACAGGTTTATTTGTCTGTTTCAGCACTGAAAAAATTGCCCCAAGACACTACATGACTACAACAAAACATAATCAGGAAATGGTAGGATGTTTTTGAAGATTCCAGACCCTGACACCCCTTAGCAAGGCATGCTCATGAAGGAAGTTCCTCCCTTGGCAATGAAAATTACAGCTGACAGAGAGGATAAAGGAGAGGCTGTCTTGGCACCAGCTTGAGTCAGAACGTCTTGCTTAGAGTCACATAAACCTTTTGGAAGCCCTTACTGGTAAACATCTAGCAGGCCTGACGTACCTGTCTTGTTGACATAGGTTCCATTGGGGCAGATCTCACAGTCAAAACAGCACTTATGAACTCCACTGGCTTTCCTCCTGTGACCCTCCTTGCATTCCAAGGAGCACAGGGCTGTGGGAACCTGCAGGGAAACAGGGCATTCCCAGGGCACTCAGAAGCTTTCCTCCAAGGTAAAAACTGGACTGTGAGAGGCCATCACAACAGGACACTGCCTACCAGGAGCTTGCTATGCTGTGGTGATATGCTACCAGGTGAATTGCTCCCTATTTAGAAGCCCTGCCTCTTGTCAGCAGCTGTGTGAGGTAGCCCAGAGAAGGCAGAGATCATGCACCAGGGCTCTGTGCAAGAGAGCTGTATCTGCACTGTGAGATACAGTGAATTCTGTGATTTTGGAAGAGAAGAATAAAAGAGAGCAGATACTAGTGTACTGCCTTTGTTCCAGGCTGCACACCAGGGACAACTCATTCAGCCCTTTTTTGAATTTTTTTTGTATTTTTCATGGTCACCCAAATATCACCCAAATTTGAATCATCAGTTGTTTCTTTGCAAGTGAGCTCTCATAACAGCGAGTCCTGCACTGTCCAGATAGAATGAGAGAGGAACAAGTAATAGGTTTATTCCATGCTGAAAAAAAGAAGAAAACACTAATCCTGGTCCTACACCCGACACACTCTGCCAACCAGACTAACCCGATGTTTTAATTTGCAAGGCACCAAGAACCAAAATATTGCTCAGCATTTAAATACAACAGAAAAAAATTAACCTCACTCAATGTTGGATTCTATTTTAGATTAAACGACAATCAACAAGAGTCATATTCAGTAGAGACATCATTTGCAGTGCAGCAATTTTAGATTTAGGATTTAGCTAGGAAAATATCCACTTATTTCCTCAATTGCAATATGTAATATCGCCAACGCTTTTAATTCTGTTGAAACTGCTAACACATTGAAGTTCACATTCTTACCGTTCCATTGCTATGCCAGTGAATAAGCTCTTCATCCAAATGGAAAGCGACCGATGGATCTGAGACATAGGAACCAATCTCCCTGTGATACAATGGCAATGTCTTGTCCCAAACCACTATCCCATAGTTGGGAGCTGGGTCTCCATTTTTGTCAAACGAGACAGTACGATTGTTGAGTGTGAAATTCACATTTTTCAGTGTATGAAGAAGCTGCATTCAAAGATAAAAAGGTGAAAAGGCTGTCTTTCTTCAACCACTAAACATATTGTTTTACAGTACACTTTATTTAATGTTACAGTTCGTTCAAGCCAACCTGTTTCTCAGTGAACAACAGACATAACCATCCTGCAGTACTAAAGAAGCAGGACATGGAAACATGGAGAGCTGGAAATCAATTACACAGTATAAGTAAATTAATAACTGAACCTTTAGTTTACACGTTTGTACCCCATGTATGCACTAACTAACTTTGAGTTAGCTTATTCACTGTTTAGAATCCTTCTTGTGCATTACACAGATTCAAATCCATGCTTTGCCTGTAAAACACAATCAAGAATTCATAGGAAGAAGTATACAAGTTATCTATCACTGGGAAATCCTTGACTCACTTATACCCTGACACTGGATGAAAACACAGTGATTTTAGATAATCAATCACACATTCAAAAGGCTGGCTGTTTGCAGGCTGGGTTTCACAGCGTGAAAACAGAAGTGTGATATAAAATCCAGCGAAGGTATATACAGTATTGTACAGTATGACATCTTCAACATACCAGGACTTGTGCGTCCTTTTCCTTCCAACCAGGAATTTTATTCTTTTTAGAAAATCCAAACATTATGAGTTAAAAAAACCTGCTGTGGTAAACTCTGCATCCTTACCTGGAAGGGGATAATTGGCCTAGATTTCCGACAGCCTTCGGGGTCACATCCCAGGAACTGGTGCAAGGAATGAGCAACAGTGTACACAGCAGAGTAAATGCTAAAGCTGTACATGGGGTCTTCATCAGCAATGCTCTGGGGGTCTGTGCTAGAGCATTCTGGGCAAACCTGGTTACACATTTCCCAGGTTCCTTTGTGTGGTGAGTTGACACATGTGCCGTTCCAGCCCTGTGTCATGGTTCTGTGGACAAACTCCCTGAACCCAGGCAGAGCCACCACCTTGATAGTTATCCCTATCACAGTGCCGATAGTATGGATCTGTGTGTCCTGAAGCAGCTGCTGGTTCAAGGACCACGTCTCGCTTGCTATCCACACTTTGTCCGAGATCTTGTTTGAGATTGCCGCTTTGATAAATGGGACAGCGGACACCTTAGAAGCAAAGACTATGACCACGTTGATCTTGAGGATGGTGATGTTGGAAAACAAGCTGCCCATAGCAGAGTCTTCTGTGGGGATGGTGGACTCATAAGCCACACAGATGTCATAGGGGCTCATCTCGTCCTTCAGAGCTTGGAGCCCGTTGCGGCTGTAGTCGTCGTTGCCGCCAATGAGCGCGATCCATCGCCACCCGAAGCGGTGCAGGATCTGCAGGATGGCCCGCACTTGATTTCTGTCACTGGGAATGGTGCGGAGGAAGGAGGGATAACGCTGTTTGTCACTTAGCAAAATGCTTGACGCTCCGTGACTTATCTGAATGTAGAAACAAAAAACTGGATGGGTCACTTGCCTACTCCCTATTTAAATACAATCCTAGGATGATTAAAATGCAGGAAAAAAATTATGCTGATCAACCCAGTAAAAAAACTTAGTTTTAAATAATTATTAAAATATTGCTAATCTTAAATTTGTTAAATTTAATTTAAATCTGACCTACAGTAGTATTCAAATAACTAATCAACCCAGTTAAACAACTGTACAGCACTTCGATCCATTTTATTGAGCTGCAGGTTCTTACTGTATAAGAAAGTCAAAATCGGATTATGGTATTTCACACCATAGGTCAGTCTGAGTGAAGCTAAAATAATATGGAATGCATAATACAGCAAGGATGAGTTTTCTGGTTTTCCTTCTATTTCAGACCTGAATGACTGAACTAGTTATGTGGAAAGGAAGTTAAATCACCAGGATTTCTAGGTCATAATCAGTTACTAATTGAACAGAGACAGTTAAACCTGAAGGACTCTGGCTCTTGAGGGTGGGAACTGCCAATATCATCAGAGCAATGTGCACAAGAATCTACAGTTGATTAAACCCGCAAAAGATTAAATTGCTAAGCAGTTTTATTGCTACACGTCACCAAAACAAGATACAAAAAAGTATTTACCACAGGAAGGAGGTAGGTCATGAACACAGGTGCGAGTATAATGTTTTCAGTGCTTCCAAAAGGGCCGATCAAGGCTGTCACTTTGGGCTGATAGTCCTTGAAGTACTTAGTGACATATAGGGATCCAGTGAAGTTTGTGGAAAGGAAATCAAAGGCAACCATGAAATTCAGGAAATCGGAACAATAGTCATAGATCTCATAGCCTAGGGAAATGTTGGGAAGGAGGCTGGTGGAATTATTGATTTCCTCCACAGCAAACCTCATCACCTGGAGCTCCTGATAGCCTGCAGCTGAAAAATCGAATCTGAGAGGCGGAAAGACCATTTAGACACGATTTCAACAGAATCCGAAGTGGGACACAAACATCAGCATAGGTTCAAGGTTATAGCATTAATGCTTATGTGCACTGAAGAGTGTTACTGTATATGCTTATCTGGCAATGTACCTCCCGTACCAGTTCCCAAAAAAGCCTGAAGATGTGTGGAAGTGAGTTAAGAACTGACTTTGCAAAAGGAACAGAAGTTGTTTGCATCTTACATCTAACTTGTATGCAACTGGATAAGCACCTAAAAGGATACTGAGAGAAGAAAGGAACAACAAGCCAACCTCTGTCACATACTACATGAGGCTGTACAGTATAAAAAGAGCTGGAAAACCTTTAGCAGCTTGCCTGCTCTGCAGCACAGTCCCAGTGCTGTGTTGCTGTGTGTACTGAGCTCAATAAAGGCTAGAACTGCACAACTCTCCCGGTCTCCTGTTGAAGAATTTCCAACAGCTTTCCTTAACACTAAAGCCCCCCCTTGTGGTGGTTTAACTCTTCAAATCAATCCAAGCAACAATGACATAGCTTGGAATAAATGCACAAAAGTTCCCACAAGAGATATGAACTCAATAGTCAAATCACTATAAAACAGAAGAGATTAAAACCTTCAAACCAACATGTTTTATAGTGCACATGAGGATGTTCTTTAAAGACAGTGGAAGGGTGTCATACTTTTTCTTTGGTTTATTGATTATAAAACATGCTTGGGAAACAAGACCCAATGAAAGTGTGATTGTACTGGACTTTAATACAAATTAATTGTATAACTGAACCGATTTTGAATTATTTAAAGAATTAGCTTTAGAGTCTTGATCATCATGGAGATAAGTATATTAAATGATAAAGTATTGGAAAAAGTGACATCAAGAAGCTATGAGGGATTTACAAGCACTATTTAAGTCTCTTTGGTTGTGATTGTTATTAGGACTATGCAGAACAAGCCAGCATCTATCTGGTCTGCTGCTTCCATCTGTAAACTGAATGAAACACAGGAATTGATTGTACTGTTCAAAACATCTTGTTAATTTGAATACATTGAATTATTACTTTATAAAGAGAAATCCAAAAATGAGACCTAATATCTGCAGATCTATTGCTACGATTTGTGGCTGTAATAACACAGGGATGGTTTAATTTGAACAAAAACAATTTCACATTTATAAATGTACTTGTATGCAATTGGATGATTACCTAAATTCATACTTAACCATATATACTGTTAAAACAATACATGCCATACTTACTCTCTGCATTGTAGTGCTTCTGGCTTGCTGTGTACATGGTTGAATTTACGATCGACATGAACTTTAAACAGTCCTCCCAAAATATAATCACCATGTAACCTGAAGTCAGACAACCCACAAACCTTCCCACCATTTGCCTTGAGAAAAGACAGAGGCAAGATGTTGAATAGGATCACAAAGCCTTTCATTGTTGTGACAGTTTGGCGTCCTCCCTATTTTTCTTCTCAGCACGTTCAGTTAAAGCTGCAAGCCCTTCCTCTTGGTTGCACATATCATGGCACAGATTTCCCTACAGCCTGGTTTGTTTGAACCAAGATATATGCAGCTTTCCACACATCCTGGTTTGTTCCAACCACAGCATTTGATTCCTCCCAGGGTTCCGTGCTTGGATAGCCCTCAGACTGGTAATGAAACCAAACCCAACACAATCCAATATAGATCATTATCTTGATACAGTCAAATCTGCAGCGCAGGTGTTCATTTAAGTCAAATGTTTACTTTACAAAAATGCAAAATGCCAAAATGCAAAAAAAAAAACAACAAAAATGCAAAATACGGTCCAGTTCCTTTTTTGACCACTGTGAGGCTCTACTGCAATCATCTGATCTTTTTAAGACTTAACAGCAGGGCTACATAAATTCAGGAAAGAAATGATGAGTTTTGAGTTGTCAGTCTTTCTGAATTTTGCTCTGGTGTAGAATTACTTCACGTCTTTGGACACAGTGGGCAGTACAGAAATGAGCGGATTGATCTGTAAACCAGTGTCTAGGATATGATTTTACGGTATCAGTCTTGTTTTTCTGAAGTTCACGGATACTTAAATGTACAATCTTTGCAAGGACGTCGCAGAGTGAGCTGAAACAGATGTGTGCCAAGGTCACAGGGCTGGAAAAGGAGGTGAACACTGAGTGGAGGGAGTGCACCGGCTGAAAACGAGAGGCAGCTCATGGAAAATGAAACAGGCTGAGGAACAGAGCAGTGCAGATTCGGGGAGACTGAAGCATATGTTCCTTTACAGTCTCCCCTAGTATCATAGTCTCAGCATGGCCCACTACCTGCCTGTCCTCATACGCCCCCTCATCATCATCCTCACGTTCTTCGTGAAGACCTCCTACGACGAAGTGCTGGCGCGGGGACAAGTGAGTACTGGGAGCCATACAACTCCATCGCTGTTCTGAGAATATGATACTGGTGAAGACCGTAATGGAAAACATTCTCCCACAGATCGCCAGTAGTGAAGATGGACACAAACATGCACAACTACTGAAAGATGTACAGACACATGCGGCTTTTTTTCCCTAACAAAAGGGTCAATGGATACAAAAAATAAGAGCTGTGAAGTGCGCCAACAAAAAGCATGCTCGAAAAGTAGCAGACATCACAGACAGAAGTCATGTAAAAATTCCTTGAGCCGGAGAAGGTACATAAGGTCACCTGGGGGTTCAAAAACAAACGTCATGTTTGTGAAATTCCCCAGGCGTTAAGATCACTCTGCCCTTGCCTTTTTTCTCTATAGCACGTAAAGGTTAACGTGCACCTGGTCAGTGCTTAAATCAGTCTTAACACCAGATCACCAACAATATCTGTGAAGGATGCCATTTCCCTGCTTTTATTTTAGGTGGTTCTCATACCACCCCCATCAACCATATAGCTATTTTTGTTGTCTGTATGTGCCATCTCTGCTGCTGCTGAATTTTGCTCAGATTACGTGCTTGAAGATGCTTCCAAACCAATCAAGACAAAGTGCACTGGAATGCCACATTAACTGTGAGAAAAAGCAAAAGGTACATACAACTTTTCTTGTGTAACAGAGTATCACACTTTCATTTTTGGCACAAAAAGTGCAGAAAAGACACATGCAGTACTTTTTATTTTCCTCTAATCTGACCTCTTGACAATCAGTTTTGAACATGGAAAGGGATTTATTTTCAAATAAAATTTAACTGCAAAATGGTGTCAAAAGCAAACGTTTCAGTTCCTGCAAGCTTGGTAAAAAAGATATATACATTTAGTCCACTTCATTAGGAGGTGTCCATTTGAGATCCTTCTGAAAAATAAGAAAGAGCAATAAGATCAATATCAATACATGTTCAGTTTCAAGTTTGAAAAACAAAACTCTGTACCACAGAGGGGTACTGTTACAATTTTTCCATACTAAAACGTAAACCGTGTTTCTCAACTTCTCTTATTCTAAAATAAATTCCATCTTAAATCTAAAGTGAGGCAGAAGTGTCTTTTAACTGTGGTGCAGAACACTGCCGCATCATGTTTTTCATAGACGTGTCATGTTTCTGTAGTAATAATCCCTTCCACATGTCCCCATTATCACTGATATTCTTTAAACTTACTTGTCTCGTTGAAAAGAAAAGAGTCCTGGTATTCCTTCATGTACTGAGAGGAACGAGACTCGTCAAGAAAGAGAGAGTACACACGTTTAATATCCTCAACCTGCACTTCTGTGCCCTGGAAACAAACAGATAATACATGATGCTTTAAAACAGAGCAACCCCTCAGGAAAGCTTGTCTGTATTCAAGAGCATTTGTCAAAACACCCTCTTCCTTGATGCTTAGGTGTGAAATTTTAAGGTTTCTTCAGGGTTTAAAATTGAAGGATTCAAAGATTTTTGACAGCATAATTGTGAAGGAACACAATGGATTTATCAAGCGAAACCTTTCTTTTTGAGTCTCTGGGTTTCGAAATATATTCTCATTTTTCTGTAATCACACTGACTCAATGAACTGCACAGTGACAGTAACTGGATAGCTGGAACTATGAAAGCAGTGCACACAGAAATACAGAACAGAGGAGACATTCCACTGAGCAAATATATTGTTAGTGCTCTGTGATTTACATCACCAGTGTTCATCAGCTAGGCCTTCTGGAAAAGACCACCAGCACACCTCCCAAAGCAGCGTCCTCTGCTGGGTACAGTTGCTGTCCACGAGGACATGTTCACTTTGACAGGTTCCCAACGCTAGTCCTGGGACCAACGACCCTGCCGGTTTTGGTTCCAAACTCTTCATATAATTGAACTAAAAAGTTGCAAATGAGCTGGCAAGAACCACTTTAACCTATTCAAAGGCGGAAGATCTTAAGTAACAACAGTTCAAATTGTAACCTTCAACATTTTAAATGCTTTCTGTTGCATAAGGCATCTCAATTTATGCCATTAGGTCAAATAAGGTGTCAACTATATATCAGCGCTCAGCTGAGACGAAAACCAGCAAGTGAGGGGGACCTAGGGAATGGTGTCAGGAAGCCCTGCCTCATAGCACCATTAGCATCTGTACCAAAACTCACTAAGCCATCTACTAAAAATACAAAGATGGACCTCCTGGTTTTGTAGGATACAAAAGCTATACATAAACATACCAGAACATAAGGAGGAAGAAGACAGTCACAGAGTTAAAGAGATTTCAGCAATTTTGCACAAGAGAAACTCAGGGCAGGCAGCAGCAGCCTTTAAGTCGAAAGCGGGTTTACAGACCCTGCGCTTGCGGCACACGAGCCCTGCAGTGCTGATCAGCTGGATGGCGTAGCGCAGGGAGGTCTCCAGGCCAATCCGGGTGAGAACAGTATGGGCCTCTTCGCTGAGCTCAACATCCTCCTCTTCACACCTGATGCACAACAGACAGGAGGAAAAGTGAAGACCCTAAGGTGTACAATCCAACGCACAAGGCATTATGAGCTATGGTAATAATGTAACAGCTAAAATATTTTATGTACTGTGATAGGACTTGTTCCAACTTATTCTAGATTCCTTCTAGATGAACAAACTGTAGTAAAACCAGGACACAATAAACCTCTTTTACATCCTCATTTAAAAAAAAAAGTGTACATTCCTTAAATACCATGAAAAATCTCTTTTTACATGGAATCATCTGGTTTGTTAATAGTCAGTCCTACCGGATTTTGAGGATCTGGCGTGTCTCCTTTTCAGTGTAGGGGGAAGTAGCGATGATCAGCAAGCGATCCAGCAAATCTAGTGGTATCCCATGGGGGCTCTGGTAGTTTGTCCCACGAATTCTAAAAAAAAATAAAGACGGGCTCAACAAATGGCAAAATGAAATATCCTCCCCCATCAGAAACAAAAATATGTACCGTACAACTACTAACAAGGGGCCAAACCCCCAACAGGCCCAGGAACCAACAGTCTATGCAGGTCCAAGTCTTTTAATCCTTAGACTGCAATACTAGGGAGCCCCTGCAGGATATTGCAAGGGGCTGCAGTGTTCTCCAGTTTCCAGGGATTAACGATACAGGTGGTGCCCAATATACAACAGGGTGAGTGACCAGAAAGTCACAACATATAGAGAAATTATGTATATAGGGAACTGTTTCCCCATATATATGAACAGTGTAAATATGGAAAATCCTGGGACCATAAGAAAACGTTTGCCTGGAAAGTTTGCCCATGTGACTTGAAGCATGAGCTTTTTCCCATGGAATTGCGTTCACCTTAGCTTTCCAGTTATCTCATTTGTGGTATGTCTGGTCATCTAGTGCTACTCCTCAGGTCTTGTGTCCTACATCCTGCAACTTGATCTAAATTGCTCTTACGATTTTTAATCTCCATTTCCTGAACTAGTACTATCACCCTCAGGTCTTCACCACTGAACATGTTTGCCAAGAGCAGTTATCTCATACCTGGTGATGCCTCGGTTGGTTGCCATGATGAGGACAGGCGAGAGATCACTCTCCAGAGCTCGGTTCAGGAAGGAGAAACACTCCATGTCCAGCATGTGCACCTCATCAATGAAGAGCACCTGCAGGTCATTACATATTCACCATAAATCCTCTTTTCTTTGCCAAAAACTTTGATTAAGGCAATGAGATACACTTCATTAACTTAATTTGCATTTCAGTACCTTTTGACCACTGTGAAACTCATCAATAGTATGTGAAGGGCAAAGGGGAGGACAATTCATCTTATAGGACATCTGCTAGACTTAAAAGTGCTGCATGTCAGTCAGGCCTGATATGAAGTACTTCTTTTATATTTATTGGCAGATAATAAGAGTTATATCTACTAGAAACCGACATATACACTCACAAAAACCATGCAGTGCATATAAAACAAAAATGTCTGACCCCAGGAATGATCTCTGCTTTCCCCTCCTCCCTCCACTCAGACACTTTAGCGTTGATCTGCTCTCGGACTTCCGACTTAATCTCTCCTGTGTCACCTGTCAACCACCGAGAACAAATATCACTGCAAATCAGTCACGACAGCCTCGAAACTGGATTTCATCCAACCAAAATGGAAAAATGCAGTATAGACTAAAAATGATGTTGAGGGCAGACCTGAGAAGAGAGCCAGGAAGCCCTGGGTTCGACTGTTGATGACATCAATTTCGTGTAGGGAGACAGTGTGGACAACTTCCTTGCGCTTCTGTAACTCTCCTTCAGGACACTGGACAAACTGAGTCTGAAACAGACAAGAGACTCAGCTAAACCTGTGCTTGAAACGCAGTCACATAAAGACCAGGGACATACCATTTGAAGACTAATAGCAAAAGGACACGGTAGATAAAGGACAATAAGTGTACCTGTGCTCCCATAGCATCGTAGTCTCTGGCTCTAGTGAAGGAACGTCCCAGTTTGTTGATCTTCCCTGTGGCTTTATCAATTGTGATGACATCCCTGAAGAAACAATGAGCACTTTGGTCATTTCAATCAATATAACAATGGGATCCCTTGTCTTTGTGAACTGACTGGACCGTGATCAGCATAATCACAATGAATAATGAGCAACGCTGAGGTTCACAACAATGTAATGAGAGCAAGATTATCAACCTACATCATATAAAGATCTAAAACAGCAAGTCTTACCCTGCCTGCACGCGTTCTTTGCTCAAACTCTCAATCATTTTGCTTCCCAGATCATAAATAGTCTCCATCTCTGTTGTTTTCAGTGTCAATTTCCCCACCTTGGATCCCTGAGAGAAAAAGCAGATAAAAATGAATATAAACAGACAGAGCACGACTTACTACCACTACATTCTTCTATTTCTAAATCAACACCAAGCTCTTTTTTTTAACTCAATGTATTACCCGCAATAAAAAAGCATCTCTAAGTTGGAAATATCGGTTGCGTATTCTTTTGTATTTATGTCTTCACATTAAGCCTTAAAACAAAAATTTAAACGCACCATTCCTTCAATCCAAAACAACACAACAGACACATTCATGTCAGCATGTAGGATGCCCATTGATAGAGCATCACTAATTTTCATCACTGCACTCACAGTTCCAGTTGCTGGCCGATCAATTTGAATTTCAACAACCTCTCCCTCAATGATCTCGGTCTCCTCCCTGCAGGATGAAAAGATTGTTGCCCAGAAATTAAACCCCTGATAATTCTGACTGGTCATTTTCAAAATGGGTACGGTTGTCTTTATTCCAATCTAACAAAAAGCCTTAAAGCCATAAAACAAAGACATACTCGACAAGCCTAATCTAAATGTAAATTATAGCTACTAAAGAGGAACTATCTGGATTGTCTTTAAAATTTCATGTCTTTCATTTGCCACCATGACCAAAGCTCTTGAGGGCCTCAGCACCCATCCGCATGCTCACACTCACTTGATCCTAACTCCGATGGCTTTTCGGAAGGCCTGGCTCAGTGCCTCAGTTTTGCTCATTTCTAGAGAGTAGATCTCACTCCCAGCAAGTGCAGTGAAAGGAGTGTCTGGACCAAGAGACTGAGCAATACCTAAAGAGACAGAGGGTAACTCATTAATGCGAGCACACTGAAGATTTATACAATTTGGTACAAAGGAGTTACAACTCCCACTGTATAAAGTGCTCCGTTTTAAAGTTACATGCAGTAGTTAAACTTACCAACGTTTTTTATACAGCCGGTGAGATTTACCACTATAATTTCCTAACTTCGGAAACTCAGAAACAGAAAACAGAAAGCATACCCATGGCAATGGCTGTTTTGCCAGTCCCAGGCTGTCCCGCGATGAGAACAGCTCGCCCTGCGATGTGTCCCTCTTTAATCATCTCAAGAATCAAGCCTGCGGCTCGACGGGATGCTAACTGACCAACCATTCCCTGAGACACCTAAGACACATTTCAATCTGGAATTACTAATAGCATGGATTCCACTAAAAATGAAAAAGTACATTATAGATTGAATTTA
This sequence comes from Atractosteus spatula, assembly GCF_055471065.1. Lineage (NCBI taxonomy): Eukaryota > Metazoa > Chordata > Actinopteri > Semionotiformes > Lepisosteidae > Atractosteus > Atractosteus spatula. The sequence continues at coordinate 2,682,047 of NC_142732.1, read as the reverse complement.
TTTTTTACATAAGGATGGCAGATTAAAAAACTACACCATATTATTATTAGATTAAATGGGTTAGTATAACACGGTTTATGTTGCAGTGTGAAAACAGCACTAAAAGAAAATTAACTTGTGCAGAAAATGAAGAAAAGATGTGTTTTGCTAAGAGAATTCCACAAGATGCCAAAAAAATTAAAGTTTTTTACCAGTATCATTAGAATAACCACTCAATATCTGTGCTTTACAGTGCTCACTTGCTTCATTCCAAAGCACATGCTTCAGTTTCTTAATCCCACATGTTATGATACAACTTACCTGTCGAGGCTCCAAAGCATCATCCAACCCCAGTCCTCGGATATGAGAGTGCGCCCCTAGGGAAAATGACCATACCATTGGTCCTCTTATCACTCTAAAGCTATTTATGCAGCACAAGTTGGATATAAGGACTGCAATCACTGCACAGTTGCAAAAAACTCTACAGGAGCACTATTGACTCCAGCTCCCGGGAGGGCACAGTACACCAAATCAAACAGTCCAGGTTGGGATGAAAATCGGAAGGCACTGTAGCCTTGCATGACCAGGAGTGAATATCAGTACTTTACCGCAGTGAAACCACTTTACAGCAGTGGTTCCTAACCCTAGTCCTGAAGGAGCTTTGAATATTCTGGTTTATCCTAAAGTTATCCTAAGCAAAGGCTAATTGATCTCAGTCTGTGGCATATTAATAAATTTGTCTTTAATAACTTTTAAAATAGTCAAATGGGATTGACATTGTAATTCAGGTGATTTGGCTTACATGTGACCAACAGGACCTCTGCATGAGGAAAAAATGCTTACAATGGGCGTATCTGTTCATCAATTGTTCAACAAGTAAGAACTGTTTAGTCATAACTAATGGCAAGTAAGTTTAGGAGAGGGTGCTTAAAGCTCTGTAGGCCAATGCTTGAAACAGGGTATTTCTGAAACACAGGACTGACCAAAGAAACGTTAAAGGTTTTTAAAAAGTAAGCTGCTCCATTAAGTCATCAGTGAGCACTACTGGAGAGCTGTACTGGAATGAACACTAGCACACAAAGTGTTCTCTCAGGATCAGAACTGTGCACCACTGCTCTTTAACATCACCTGCCAACCGTGTTTTAACTGTGGGGCCCACTGCTTGCTTTCTCATGGTTTGTGACATCCTACATTCACCTTCAAACTCTAGCTCAATTATTCATCCAAAACTTCTAAAGACTTACCAATTCTCTCAATCCTGGTGATGTCACGCACCTCAGGAACCTTTGTTGTCGCCATCTACAAGAATTACAGAATATTAATAATTCATACATGTATACAAATTAGCCCTTCTGCTGAAAGTTAGTTGTTCTCTGTATACGTGAAAAAACTGGCTCGATATCTGTCATATCTCTGAACCTCAATGGGAGCTACGTCTTTAGATGTCTGGTTCTTTCAAGATGTTTTTACAATATGCCAAAAAAAATTGTCCTGCTTAAGAAGGAAATGCACAGTGCCCAGCCACTTTGTTTTGCTTTATAAGGGCCTGGATTTAATATAAATAAGTGAAGAAGAATAAAGTACAGCACAGTACATCTCTGAATATTAATAGTAGCTAATTATCCTCCAGTACTTACAAAAAAAAGAGGAAAAACGTCCCAAACAAAAACATGTAATATAATGCGATTTTAAAAAAGACACATAACTGAACACGCCATATACATACACGTTGTTTTCTTTATTGCTCAGACACCGAAATTATGTATTGTCCATTATAAAACTTGAAATGACAGTAAAAAATCCTTTGGCTTTTGCAAAGTTATTTGCATGTCATTTGGCAGTCTGCACCTTTAATTGTGATCAAGTTAGAAGCTCTACAACATGACCACTAACACTAAAGACAGGAATACTTGCTTTTCACTCAACCTAGAAGGACTAGAACTCATTCTAAACATTTATGTGAAAAAAAATAGAATTATCATTTGTAAGATCTGCTTTGACTTAATCCCATTAAGACAGCATAAACAGTAACCTATAATATACATGACGAGTCTAACAGTAAACAAGGCCGAGAGTCCAAACTGAAGCCGGCACTGTTGCCATAGTGATTTGGCTTTCCTGGACGTTGCTATGGGAGCTACTCTGGGGAAAGTCAAAAGCAGAACGTGGGGTTCAAATACAACCATAGGGATTGTTTTATTTTTTGTGTAAAAAGAAATACTAAGATATCTAACTAGGCGGTTATATTTTGCAGCGCTTTTACCACATTTTTGTAGAAACACGTGATTAACAAGTTTACATGTTAAAAGAATAGTGTACTGTTGTATTAAACTAACATGCGGCTAGCTACACACTCCCCAAATCAGCGAAACCTTGGAGTACAGAACAGTATTTTAACGTAACAACAACTGACGTCGGTCTACAGAAAAGTATAAACACAGAAACATTGCCGCCACTATTCTGTAACCCCTCCGGATGAAATGACACCGGCAACAATCAGACTCGAACATCAATATGGCCGAATTGCTAATTCCAGTGTGGCCAACAAATAATTGAAAACCTAATCATCCACTTTGATATCCGGTACGTTATGAGTAGACACGTACGAGCTTAACAAGTATCGTATTTATACTGTTTTCTAGTGGGCTGTTGGTTAGGCGGCGATTTTCATGCTCTCGCGGGTAGATTCAACTCATCCTCTGGGTTGAACTTAATAAAAGCCATATTTTGAAAAAGCAACTCATAAAAGTACGATGGCTTTAAATCTCCTCCTTTCTAGAGACACTTTTTTTTTAACTCAAAAGGCAACGGACACTTCTAAGCTTCTCTTTTTGTAAGCATGTTACTCACCTGCGCTGCCATCTTTTCGAAAATGCGGCCGTTCGACTGGTTGCGCCTCTCAAATGCTCCCGATGTGGAAACAACAACGGAGTTGAGTAAGTGTTCCGTTTGAATAACTGTATGAACGTGTGGATCCTCTTATCTGAAGAAGTTTTTTAAAAAATCAAGCGAAGAAAAATAGATTGAGTCCGAAATATACAGTTAAATACATATGATTAAGAAATTAATGATTACAGATTTTTTTATCTTAACAAATATTAGGAGTCTCTGGACGCAAACACATCCCAAAGCTCACCTACTCAAGTCTGGTAGACAGAGCGCCCTCTTTTAACATCCCCACTTGGTGTAGGAATCCGGTGTAAAGTGTAGCGCCAAGCTCTCAAGGATTATAAACACAGGCAGCAACATTAGTGTTCAGACACAGAACCTGCTCAACCACATCTATACTAGGAGCGTTCAAAGAAAAGCATTTATTATTATTTTAGTTTAAAAAAAAGTATGCCTCACACCCACTACACTGCCAATTTAAAATAATGTATCTTCTGGACAGCATTTCAGAGTATCAAAGGTTACAAAAAACATTTCAAAGTGATTAATTCCGAGTGCCTTCACTCTTTTAAACCCTAATGTATGAGCCCCTTCAGAGCGTATATATGCATGCAGTTTACACTTATCTTAATCTTAATATTCACTCTCGAATCTTATGGTTTTGTACTTATGTTTTGTTTATGTATTGTATTGTTATTTATATAACATTGATTGTATATTTTTGTAAAAACCACTGGATGTTTTGGGAACTCCATTATATGTGGACAATAAAGTAGATTCTGATTCTTCACATCTGTAGCAGCAAGGAGGCACTTCAAACCGTATTCGTACACTGCCATTGAACACAAATACAGTAGTTGTTAATAGGGTTAATAATAAATACAGCTGGATATTGCCCCTTCAAAAGAAATGTAGTTAAAAGTTGAGAATTTCTCTGTAGTAAAACTAACATATAAAAAAACTCCTTTGATTTGGGGTGTTTGAATGCATTTAGTTTTGTATTTTGCTTGTGTTCCAACTCACAGGAAGACGTATATGTACTGATGGAAAAAAGAAATGCAACATTTTTCTGAAATGAGAATACTATAGTTAAAGCTTATGTACTTTCACAAAAAGTTGTTTTTTTATTATTGATGAGATTTTTTTAGATTGCCCGTCTCCTTGAATAATTCGCGATTCTACAAAACTTTCAGGCATCACAAGTTTGTGATTTTTGTGCCGTGTTCCAGCTATGGCAGAAATCGAGAAGCTGGTGTCACTGACAAAAAAAAAACACATGCCGCAGTTTTAGGTTGGGTATGCGTTTCACTTTTCCGTGCTACGTATTCATATTTCGGAAGGAATTGTTAACCGACTGTATTTTACGTCTTCAGGTAACACAGCCGCAGTAGTTCATCCAGGAAAAGGCTACCTGAGTCCACGGGCTCGATTTGCATTACCGCTTGCCGAAAGAAAAAAAACACGGTATACAACAGCCAGGCAGGAAGTGAAAGGAATGAGGATTTGCACCATGCAAATCCTGAACACACCGTATTGCCGGGCCACAAGAGTCCGCTCATGACGACGCGGCATTACGGGTGAGTATTTTTGGCAGAAGCAGGAATCATAATCATGATACCTTACTACATGCATGAACAGGACTTAAAATATAGAAATAGATGACACACAGATAAACCTTGTTTTTATTGGTACATTTAACACTTGTGACTGGTCGCCGGGTAATTAGAATGTATAGTTTAGTCATAAAAACTGACAGATATTCAGATTATATAATTAACAGGAGTAACTCCGCAAGAGATGCAAGAGCAACTCACAGTTATAAATAACGTTAAGTATTGGGCATATACCTGGTGTGAGACTTTTCTTCAGTAAGCGATTCAAGTGGCAAAAACGTGAGCTACTGTATAAGAGATGAGAAGTGCTGAGGTTGAACTACCTATAGAGGCTAGAGGTGTCCGGGTTGACGTTGTTCTTTTCTGAATATGCTGGAGAAGCAATAAAGGCTTACTGTTTGAATATTTGCAATATTACGTGGAGTTTGAACAGTCTATTAAGATTTCTAATACTGTATTTTAGTTTCCGGGTTACAAAAAAACTGTTCTTCAGCATTGCCATCTGGATTTATAATTATTTAGGATGAGGGACACCTGTAGTCATTTTTTTAAGAATTCCACGTGTGAACTTCTCAATGCGGACATAGCTGGGAAGCAATCAAGACATTTAATTTTTGGGGACATTGATGTCCTCGTGTGGCTTCAGGCGGTAATACAGGTAGCTTCTCTAGTCAATATGCTGCCTGTCCACAGTGTTTTTAGTCTTGAACAATGCTCTGAGTGCGGAAAGAGTTGCAGCGAGTCGGGTGCCCTCAAGGAACACCAGCGCACTGATACGGGAGAGACGCCGAGCTGCTGCACACAGTGCGGGAAGAGCTTTAGCGAGGCCCAGCATCTCAAAAGACACCAGCGTACCCACACAGGCGAGAAGCCGTGGTAAAACATGTAACGAGTTGGTTACATTTAGTTACATTTTTTGTAACTGAATGAACAGTGTAAGAGAAGATGAGTGATGGAATACTTGTTTATCAAATCGCACAAACACAGGGAAAACTCCATCCAGATAGCACCCTAGCAAATGAACCCAGGGCTCCAGGCTACCAGGGAGCCATGTTTATAATAATAGGTGGGTTATTAGTTAATGTATCAGCAAAAGCAGTGTCATAGCAATGCGATTGTTGCTCTTGTTTCCAAAGCTGTCTAATTTCTAAATAACTGCAGTTTGCATATAAGGACGCAGTTCATGTTAGCCTCTTCTTTCTCAATACAAATTTAACAGTTTAAACAATAAGCACTGTCCATCAGCTCCAAATCAATTCAAAATGGTGAGTTTCAAGGAGAATTGCAAGCTTCAAATTGCTCATTTTACTGGGGTTTTTTTTGCGTTGGATCGTGCCTCAGTTCTGAATACTAGTGTGTCTCGCTTTTTAAAGACTGTGCAAGACAGGATAAAGATAGACGGCACCACTGACATAATGTTCCTTTTGCACAGGATATTAAGAGGGAAATGCAGTACTATTCCTGAAGAGCCACTCAGCCAGGAATGTTTTGATACTTCAAAGGCGGTTACAGGGCTGCTTTCTGTCAAAGAGAAAGCAGAGCTGCCGAGTTGAAGACTTGATTGAACTGAAATCTGTCACCACAGGGAAGGACAGAAGTCCTTTTTAGGGCCTGTTGTAGTGCAGTTGTGGAAGAAGGTTTTGATCTTTCTCCATGACACCTACTAGAAACTAGCTCTCAGTACAGAGCTCCTGAGTGGGTTTTAAGTTACTGCTTTGGTGGCTGATGCTTTTATTCCAAAGCAACTTCAGTTTGTCCCCATTTACTGAATACAGCTGTTAGTTTGCACCATAAAGAATATATATTGCTCAAGAGGTTTGAACACACATACTTTTACCTGCGATTTCCTAGTCTTTCCCACTACTCAACACTCCTTCCCAGGTGACTAGATGTGAGAATGACTAGTAATCATCTTATTTAACTGTCGCAGTTTAGGAGATAAAGATGTTGTAGTATTTTTTTTTAACAGTGATCATCTACTGTGGCACCATGGTGGTACAGCGGTGAGCATTGCTGCCTCACAGCGCTGGGGCCCTGGGTTCAATTCCAGAGCTGGGGTGTTGTCTGTGTGGAGTCTGCATGTTTCCCCATGTTCATGTAAGCATCCTTCAGGTGCTCCAGATTCCTCCCGCAGTCCAAAGACATACTGGCAGGTAAAAAGGCTTCTGGGGAAATTGCCCTGTGACTGACTTGTCCAGGGTCCGTCCTGCCTTGTGGCCCTTGCTTACCACCATAGACTGTAGCTCCGCAGTGAGTACACCAGGCAGTCCTTCGCTCTGCCCCTCAGATTGGTATGACAGGCATGACAGGGACATTTGGCTTCTGGAAGACATGGAAGCTTCTGGTTCTTGCTTTTTAAACAGTCGCCTGACCAGCCAATTAACTTCCGGCAGCTGGTCAGGTGACCAGAGGAACCTGGGGAATGTGGTCCTGGCAGGGCTGTGCTCTCGCGATGGGTAGCCAGCACAGCCACACCACTGCTCAATAGCTAAAGACTTGGACACAGTGCTGGGAGAGGTCAAATGACCAAGCAGTCAGCAGTTCAGTTTAATGTCTCTTCTGATGGATGGCACTTGAAACCTGCAGTGTCCCCTGTCACCAAACTGGTGCATTAATCGCCAAGACCTCTTATAGAGCCTTCGCTCTGATAGGTTCTATAGTGTACAGTCTACATTAGTCCTGGCAGTCCTTTTAAACTCTATATCAAGAAAACGTTTTTGCATGTACTTGAAATAAAAAATATTTATTTTTTAATTAGCTGTAAGTACACAAGCTCTACATTTCCCATAACCTTCATACAAAATTAAATTTAAATTAATTTTCCCCATTTTTAAAAGTAAAAGAAGCATATATCCAAGCAATTTCTAAGGTTTAATAAAATGCCCATATTTTATTTCTTCTTTGTTATTTTTTTAAAAAGGTGATTAACACAAAACTAGCTTAAGTCACAGCCTCTTTCAGAAGAAGTGAAATTAGATAAATTAGATATACTACATTATCCACAATGACCCTATGTATACACATTTAAAGTAAGGTCTGACATAAAACAGTGATATTTACCTCTACTACCTGTTTGTTATTTTTGTCTGAACATACCTCATATGCCAATTAAGTGTTTGTGAATCCATATGTGTATATACTTTTTCTAACTCAGCCAAATTGATGCTGTTGATTGAATTCCATTTTGGTTAATCACTTAGCAGCCCCTTAAAAAAGATCAAAAAGAAACTAAAATGGCTTTTCAGGGCACATGCCTTAAAATATATCCTTTGGTTATAGCCATGTATTATATCTCATTTAAAAATATGATATAGTAGCACAATGTACCAAGAATTTCATTTCCATTAAAGAAAGAACAAACATTTTTAATCCCTCTCACCAATATGCTTTTGCAGGGGTTGAAAGTAAATTCAGTTTGTACAGAATTATTACAGAACAGTTAAAACAGTAAAACAACAGGGACAAAAGAAGAAAGATGATTGATGGTCAAATGTTCTGAAACACCTGGTTACAGTGGTAGGAGAATCGTAAAGGCGCCAGTACTGGGGGGTGGTCCTGCAGGACTGTGAAGGCAAACGGGAGGATTGGGATGATTGAATGCCTTTTACAGCTGGCAGATTGTTACAGCCGATTCATACCAGACCCAAAATCCAGCGTAGACAGGCTCGTTAAACGTGGCCTTGAACCTGTGGATCAGGGACATCGTGTCGGAGACGCTGTAAAACGAGAGGGTGCCAGCGCCGTGATCCAGGAACACTCCTATTCTGGAGCAGTAGGGGGCGTTAATCTCCACTGGGTCCTTGTCATGGCGGGCGGAGTAGCTGGAGTCGGAGCAGAACAGGCTCCAGGACTTTTTGTTATATCCGATGCGGCAGCTATCGCCGTACCCGGACCTTTTCATGCCCTTGTAGGCGATTCCAATGGAAGCGCCTTCTCCGCTCCACTCCACCTCCCAGTAATAGCAGCCACCGGACAGAGGCTCCTTGCAGAGCACCTGAGGCAAGCAGTCGAATCTCTGGGGGTGGTCGCTGTACGGCTGGGTGTCTCTCTTCAGAGCCGCTTTTCTGTTTCCTCTGGAGAGGTACAGCTGCCTGTAGGCTGTGTTGGGGTCCAGGGTGAGCTGACAGGCATCTGATTGAGGAAAGAGTGGTCAGAGGAGAGATCAGGCGTTTAAAACAAACAAGCCCGAAAAGCCAAAGGGCAGCCTTTCATTCTCTGGTCTAATTCTTCCTGTACATGTGCAGTGCCCTGCGGTCATAGATGGATTGTTATTTCTTTATCTGATCAAATCACTTCAGTGGATTTTGGAATCACAATGGGGGATTCTGTCTTCCCTCAGCTCTTGCCTATTTCTAGTTCAGAGTTTTAATTCCTGTGCACATTTATTTATTCTCTCATGGTACGTGCCTGGAAATAGAGATCTAAGTGTTGGCATCATTGTTCTAAGAACGCAAAAGCGATCTCTCAGTTGCAGTAAATGTTTGTTCTTTGCTGGTCCACAGAAGCAACTTTTAGTTCCCCAAAAGACACAGAACTCCAAAGCACAGCTGAGAATCAGCTCCAGGAAAAGTAGCACTCCAACATCCAAAGGCAGGAATCTCATCATATAGACCAAACTGTGGATAATGCCAGATTATACCAATCTTTTTTATCCCTTTGCTGATTCTGTCATTAATATAGCACTCTCTTCATCTCGGAAGTCTTTCTTTTTGTTTCTGTACATGACTCTGTGCTGCTGTTGCAGATTTTCGTGTCCAGTTTATGCAAAGCAAGGCCCTCTTAGAGTTGCAGTAATTTAGTAAATCAACTATATCACAATGCATGGGGTTGTCCAAAATGCTATTCGATATCTTGTTACATGTTTTTTGCCTAGGAGTTGTTTACTGACCATGTGGTGATGATACAATTTAATGACAGGGTTTACATTCTTAGTGCAGCTCTACAGAGGTTAGAAAAGTAAATGGTCCCAGTGAAGAAATAAAAAGTCCTGGGTTCAGATTCTGAACCTTGAGCTTTAGATATCATTAAGTATATATCCATTGCAGAAGATACGGAAGGGAACTGTGACAACTACATGACACATTTGTGTACGTAAAATGTAATGAACAGTGAAATTTAATGAGTCTGATTTTATTTAATATCAAGTTTGGCCAGCCATGATCCTGGGGAGTCACAATCCAACAGATTTGATTAAATCACCCTTAACTAATGAGCTTCAGAACTCTTGGAATGATTTCATTTTGATCACAGCATAATTGTTCATTTAAATAGATCATCCATCCTTATTTTCTAACAGCTTTATCCAGTACAGGGTCAGAGGGGAGTCGGAGCCTAACCCACCAAGCAACAGGCACAAGGCAGGATACACTCTGGATGGGACGCCAGTCCATCGTAGGGCACACACAGACACAAACACACACACACACTCACACCAGGGCCGATATAACCAAAAGGCAGTTAATCTACCAGTATGTTTTGGGATTATAAAAGGAAACCAGAGCCCCTAGAGGAAACCCATGTGAACATGAGGAGAACATAAAAACTCCACACAGATAGGAATTGAACCCAGGGCCCCAGTGCTGCAAGGCAGCAATGCTTATCACTGCTCCACCCGTCCATCTAAATACTGTAGATCACTTGAAATGCAAATAGCAACACTTTGTAGTTCTCAAGGAGCACAGCTGGCAGTTCCTGCCTGAAGCAAACAAATGAACTGACAGTCTCTCAAAATATGTCTGTTCCAAGTCTTTACAAATTTAAGGATGACCTGTGTAACCTGATTGATTGTGGTTCTGCAGGACCAGGGTTGCTCCATATACAGTAAGCTTCAGCTACACAGACAGAACAGAAAAGACCAAAATCTTAAAATTTTAAAATTTGTCACTTTGCAGCACCAACCAAAGCCAGTCCACTGGGTTAACCTCCATGAGCCATGCAAATAAAATATTATATAAAATGTCACCTGCACAATAGTTAAGTGTTTTCTCCTGAAGGTCAAAGGTGATGGGATACTTCCAGGATTTCACTCTTAGAAGATGAGCGTTGATCTGGAAAGCCAGAAGTGCCACACACCAGTAGCAAAAACAGTAAAGAAAAGAAGACTGATTCTTTTTTAAAAATTTAGAGTTACCAATGTATTTAACAGTTTAAATTGTTACTTTGGAATAACCAATTTTTTTGGCACTTCATCCTGTGGTGACAACACTACACTTGTCTGTGGAAGATTTTAAAAGCAGCACAGGTGGGTTCTGTGAGAGATCTGTATCACTGATCACCCTTTATCTGCTTTATCTGCTCACTTTTTCATCTGCTGGAGGAAGGGCACAGCGCTCGCTGATTCCTCCTGGATTCGCAGGTGAGAAGCAATGCATGGATCTTCCTGCTTTATCCAAACTATCTGAACCTGGAATTCCCCTTACCATTTTAATCTTCCTCCTGGGACTTTGATTACCTGTCCTTGTCTGGCTAATTGCACAACCTGGATCTGAACTGACCAGACTTGTGTATTCATTGTCGAGACTGTAACTTGGATGAGCCACTCAGTCATGATCTTCCTGGAATGTAGCCTAGAGTAATGTGTGGGAGTCTGGAGCTGGCTGCCTAGTTATTCTGTCAAAGCTGATACCCCATCGTCTTTCAAGAAATGGCTGGTTGACGTCATTGGCTCAGTTAGTTACTAACAACCAAGCGAACTAGACAAGCTGAATGTCCATTTCTTGTTTGCAAATATTCTCCTGTTCTTATGTCATCAGCAAGAATAGAAACATACAGGATATGTTTACCTGATCTGGCAGTTTCCACTTCTTGACAATTCTTTGCACAGGAGCCTACTATGATCTGTAAGTTGCATTGTTCAGTATTTCCGAACACTGAAAATGTACATCTTGAAAGCAGAATCTAAGACTCACATTTTAAGAACTCTCCTCTTTGCCTGGGTTGGAGACTTGGTGCACTGTTGAGTCCAATTTCATTGGCTGGGGAGGAAAGACATGCTGGTGAAGTACTGAACACAAACGAGGACCCATTGTATGTAACAAACATTATTCTGAGATTGATGTCATAAATCAGTATCCATGACCTTGTGAAAGAGGCTGAAATGCTCCGGAAGTATGGCAAATGCCCTTTGCCAAAAGTCAATAAAGTTCATGAAGCAGAGTACTAACAGCACTTTGCAGAGTAAATAAAGACTTGTATGAAAATTGAGAGCTCTGCCTATCTAACCTTGGATATCATTGAAAACTTAAGGCACTTAAGGCAGAAAACAACAGGCTCTGATATGAAGCAGCTCTTAGAATTTAACCTGTTTGTCCTTAGAATAATGTGTAGAACATTCCTTACAAGTGTTTTTTATTAACACAAAGGCAAGTATTTACCCCTATCATTTTTACTGGTTTTGTAACATTCCTGACTTGATAACACCCTATACTATTCCACACAAAGGCAAGTAATGCAACCTGACCAAACAAAAGCAACTGAAACAAATACTTAAAAGGACTTACATTTCATAGTTCTTCTTTTTTTACGATTTTCCAGCTGGCAAAAGGGCATTTTATTCACTGAAAAAAAAGAAATAAAAGCTGGTTTGTTGAGAAATGACAAGGTGCAGGAAGGCAAGCCCCTGGCCATACAGGTGCTGAGAAGTTTGGCTCTGCCTCACACCTGTTTTGGTAACCTTGACCATCTCTTCGTTGGTGAACTCGTTCAGGTGCACCTTCATTTCCGAGACGGTCTTAGTCACGGCTCCAAAGGAGAAGTAGGGATTCACTGTGACGTTGGGCAGCTCTTCGGCCTCAGTCTGCTCACAGAGAGTGTGGAAGCTCTACAGGAAGAGGACGAAATCTGGCATTAATGCAGCACAACAGGGAACAGGGATAGCCCTGTGCCTGATAGGAACTAATAGGAGTCAGCCTTGTCTGTAAGGTGACATTGTGCTGCTTCTATAGATATTTGTATACAAAAGAAAAGTTTGACAGTCACTTCAAAATAGTCTCCTTTTTTCAGTGGAGACTAGGAAACCATCGGGCCAAATTTAGATAAAAGTAAAGGGTTGTTTTCATAGACGATTTTTTGCTGGTATTCTTAGAGAGGCCTGTTTTTTCGTCCATCACCTCACTGGCACAGTGTCAGAGCAGCCAAGCACTGAAACAGAGCAGGCGGCCTGGCCCTGTGTGTCTCATCCATACACAGGTGGGGATTTTGTGGGGAAGCTTGTCCTGGAGGTAGTTAATTCAAAGGGTTATGTATTTAACTAAGGGCAAGTGGCTGCTATCAGAAACGTGATTCCATTTATTTTTTTAGGGTAACGTCAAGGGTAGGCCGCTGGAGGTAAGGTCGGCCTTCAGCCCTGCAGCTGACCAGGCGCTGCTACCTGAATGAAATGGATGTGGTCCTCCGTGCGCGACAGGTGGGTCAGCTCTGAGTCCCTCTTCTTCAGGTCCGCAACCTCCTGCTCCAGGCGCTCCAGGTGTCCCTCCGCCTGGGTCAGCGCCGCCCTCTTGTTGGAGCTGATGAGCTTGCTCATCTCGGCCTGCATCCTCTCGATGGACCGCAGCATGTCGCCGAAGAGCTTCTCGCTCTCCGCCAGCGCCCTCTGCGCCGAGGTCTGAACGACAAGGATGTGGCACGCTGTGTGATTAAGCACGCTTCAGCTAGTGCCCCCACCCAGGAGCAAAGGCAACACTTCCACATGATTTTGCTCTGTTTCTGGAATTTCTGGGATTTTTTCAATAAATAATCAAATCCTAAGGATTACATTCCAGTTATGGATTCTTGTGAGAAAATTCAATTCACTTAAGTGGTAACAATGCATCGTAGTGTCTTTCAACATACTGGAACAATACTTTTCAAAAGCGATGTCTTGATACATGAAGTGTTACTTGGGTATTACACCACGTTTAGCAATTCTAAAAATTGATTGTTCAAATGAAATCAATCTGTAAAACGTTATTTGGTCAGAATAATTCTTACATACCTTGAGTGCATCCACTGCATGCTTTAGCTCCTCCATCTGTTTCACTCGGTCCTGGATCCTCTGCTGTATCTCAGCCTGTGTTGTGCTGAGCAGATTCTGAAACACAGAGTGCCACCACACAGAGGCCTCAGCTCAGGGATGCAGTCGCCTTTTAAAACTCGAGTCCAAAGGCGAAAAGAGTTGCCTTCCGTCATAAAAATATTTAAAGTCAAGTATATGCAAATAATAGAGGTTGCGCCTTTTCATATTACAATTTGACAACATTTTAAGTTATATTTATACATTTTAATATTTAGAAAAGCAATAGAATATGGTTAATTCTCCACCTTGGGTTACTAATCTTAATAAGAATTTGGAAAGCAGAGTTTAAAGGAGCCTGAACTATTGATTTTGAATTCAAGAACAAATTTCTAACTTATGTGATTGATGTTTTTATGCAAAGCAGCCATTCATACAGCTGGGCATCCTCCTGGAGCAGCCTGGGTGAAGCACATCACAGCAGGAGTGTTTCACTTGGGACAGGGAACCACACCCTTCCTATTAGAAAGTCAGAATCCTCCCTGCTGCTCCCCACTACGGATTTAAGACAGTTCAGTCTGGTTTGGAGAGAGCAGGGTATTTTTGTAATGTCTGTGAGAGTCCGTCAATGCCCACTGTCACATCACGGAAGAACAGACTGTTCCAAGACATCTATCACCCAAGTGTCTTAGCAAGACAGACAAAGAGAACAGCATCCAGAATGAGTAATGGGTCAGTAGGAAAAATAGCACAGTGCAGCTCTAGTCCCTCCAGCACAGCTTGGCCAATGGTTATCACCACTAACAGTGTATGAGAAATGGGTGGGCCCAGCTGATACTGAGCTGCAGGTTTGTCAATGTAGCATAAGTTAGTTTAGGACACAAAGGAAAAAACAAACAACAACCTTGAAACAATGCCAAATAATCTGAGCCATACTACAAAAGAACTTTCAAACATACTTTCATGATTATGTTATAAAAACAACAACGACTGCATGTTCAGTTGTGGAACCATTTTCAAGGTTCTACATCTGGTGATAATGAGAGCCAATCAGAAATAAATTGGCAAATTCTCATTTAACATGAATGAAATACAAATGAACAGATAAGGACATTGCATATGTTTTAACAGCTTCAAATTATCCGACATCTGTGACTAATGTGTGACTGTTTTTTCTATAGATTACACACATGATATTTCTAGCCAATTGAACAATCAAAACCTGCTACAGTCTTTTCCCAGTTGCATGTTCATGTTAACAATACATGACAAAATTGCACTGAGCTAAAATGTAAGACTGATGTTTGTGCAGGTGTAAAGTACAGGCCAAGGGAAACGGGTCCAGACCTTTAACTTCACAGAACGACTGCTGCATTTTCATTTTATTGTACAAGGAGGACAATTTTCTCATGCTTTCACCTGACTCCTAGACCATTCTGCCACAGTTTGGAAGTCAGCTTTAAATCAGATCCTAGTATCTCCACAGCGTGTCTCTCTGAATGCTCTTATTCGGCACTGAAAGGTCTTACCTGCTTCTCCACCCGCTCTGTCTCGGCCGAGACCATGTCGTGGCCCTTGTGCTCCTTGACGGTGCACAGCACGCAGATGCACATCTGGTCTGTCCTGCAGTACAGCTCCAGGCCCTTCTGGTGCTGGGGGCAGATCTGCCGGTCCAGGTGGCCGATTTCATCCACCAGCTTGTGGCGCTTGAAAGTGGTGTTCTCAAAGTGCGCTTTGAGGTGCCTTTCGCAGTAGGAGGCCAGGCACATCAGGCAGGACTTCACCGCCTTGTGCTTCCTGCCCGTGCAGATGTCGCACGGGACGTCCTGTGGCCCGGCGTAGTTGTAGTCAGGGGCTGGAGGAGCAGGCGGAGAGGGCTCTGAGGTCCTCACTCGCTCTGATGTTCTCGTCAGGGTTTGGCTCCTGCGTGGGACAGGCCTCTTGTTGTAGGTCACCTTACAGTGAGGGCAGCTGTAGGTCCCAGTGTGGTCTGCATGGTCCCAGTAGGTCTTAATGCAGACTGAGCAGAAGGTATGTCCGCAGGGAATGGAAACGGGATCCCGTAGATACTCCCTGCACAGGGGACAGTCTTGTTGTTCCATCGACATCGCTAGACTGAGGTCTGTCCAGTCCCAGGGAGAGAGAGGCAGCCTGACAGCCTGATAAGCTCAGCAGGAACTAAAACGAGCGTGACTTCAGCAGTTTTATACGAACAAACAGGGAGGGTTTTGGACTGAGGAAGTGAGGAGGTAAACTGGTTGAGCAGAAACCGCTGGGGGTGGGGCAGGTGGAAGAGAAGAAAGCCCCAGCAGAGCCTAAGAAAGTAAAGGTGTTTGTGTCAGGGCACAGGAGTGGACGCGAAGACCTACAGATTTAAAGTCCGGTTCAGCCTTGTGCAATCCAGTCTGGCATAACCCACAACAGCTACAGTAAACAGAGTTTCATATGTAAGCACACAACACTGAGGCAAGGCAAAGCTACAGTATGTGCAGTATTTTGGAATTAACCCACCACCCCTCAAAAACATGCTACCTTCTCACATCCTATTTTACCCTTGCGTGTTTGAGCTTGAGCTCCAAGCACACAAATGACCCTCTCTCCAAACACTGCTTAACGTTTATCCTGCAACATAGAGAGATCTTAGGCTACGAGCTGGCAGATTAGCATATGGCTGTGGTTCAGAAAAAGTCTTGCTAAGGGCACAAATGCAAGCTCCTGTGTTCAGCACTCCTCAAACACTCATTGCTTTAGTGGTGCTGGTGCAATATACAGAATTGCAGATGTCAGGTGTGTTGTGGTGATGAAAGTCTTGAAGAGCTGCCATCAATTCTGTTTGATCTTCTGAGCTCCCAGCAGGTGAGTGGCAGCACTCATCTGTAGGGTTTGAGATTGGAGGGCCCTGTATATGAATTAAAGCCTAGATTAAATCTCGCAGCCCAAATCCCCAACGTCCACACTTGATGGCAGCTCTCCCTTGAGTAGAACAAAAAATTATCTGACAACAACCTCCCTGGTCCACCCCCAGCAAAGATTGTTGACTGGAAATTGTTTTTTTTTATCTCCAGTAGCTCCATTAAATAATAAACAAGAATCACAAAATGTGCAGGTAATGGCTGTTCCTTAATATTTCCTTAGCACGGAATGCGGGTAAATTGTTGACCACCAAGTCCATATGTCAACCTTTATACTGTACCAACCAACTGAAAAAAATGTTATCAAGGTATATTAACATCCCCTTACTTAAATATTTCAAGAACAAACACTTCAGTGGAGGCAGGTATTTTGCTAATCTATCCATTAAGTTGTTTCTCTTGAATTTGTACTTTGGACACTTTGCTTGTGAAGAAAAACGAATTGAAAGCAGATAAAAGAAACAAACAGTCCATTGTGTTTCTTACCATCAATGTTAATGTGAATTTTGCTAGCCATGTGCTGTCTTCCAGCGACACGCGTAGGTATAGCAGTGTACCGTATGTTACCGAGGTAGAAATGTTTTTTGTAATCTCAGATTTTCCAGTCATCTTTCTCTTCTCTGGAACGTGATGTTGTGCTCTTTGGAAAAGGAAGAAAGATAATCGATCAATTTTCTAACCACTTTATCAAGTACAGGGTCGTAGGAGAGCCGAAAACATCACCAAAACCACTATATCATCTGTTTGACTGATCCTATATACAGCTGGCCTAAAGTTACCATTTTAAGTTAGCTGTGTACTTCTTTTATGAATACAGTAAGTAGTGAACTGCTAACAAAATGGAAAGAGCCCTATCTTACACATCTGGCTCAACTGCATTCCAGTCCTCATTCTCTGACTCTGAAACCACCAAACCCTGAATTTGTGAGAAAAGAATGCACCATACTTCAAAGTCTACGAGGGAAAAAAAGTCCATAGAAAGTGGTTTCTTAATGTTTTAATTAGTTGCAAGTATTGGATGCCAATTATCAATAAGCAATCAATGATTTGCCTCTCGGGACAATGGCGCGCAAGGAGAACCACAGAATCAGGCCGCTTTGTGCTGCACTGCATGTGTGATATACATCAGTATTCTCCTTGGGCCAATCCTCCCAATCACAGCGCCACTCAAACAGCACGGTAATGCCGAAAAAAAAATACAATCCCTGGTCTTAAATCCTGATGCACTGTGGGGATCTTCCAGTTTCTTTAATCAAATTGACATTTGTCTCCATTCCTGTTCCCTGTGAGGGACTGGCCTCCCATCCAGGATGTACTCCTCCTTGCGTCCCCTGCTTGCCGGGATAGGCTCCAGCTCCCCTTGCAAACCTGAATGGGAAGAAGCAGTTAGAGAACAGACGGGTGCGTGGAAGCAATAGCACACGCGAAATGTACAGCCTGACCACTTGCAGGAGTGCAATTAATGAACAGTGCACTGTACAATGCTAATGACACATTCGATTTTCATCATCTTAAAATATGGGCTACAAATAAACACTTTCTTCTTAGTAGTGCCCTACATGTTTAAGAAGAAGGCCAAGCAGATCTCTACCCTCAATGACCTGCCCCTTCCTCGATTTTTATAGCAGCATTTTGTTCATCCTCTTTGCTGCAGTCTGGTCTCATTCCAGGCCACTCCTATTTACTCCGAGTATCTGAGGCTGCTTAGAAAGGAAGTATCGTTCTTAGGAAATACTAAAAAATGCCTCATTTCCATGTGCCATCCGACTCGGCTTCCACCTCCCTAGTTCAGTTGAGCTTGATATGTAAGCCTAATATCTTGATTTTGACACAGATTAAAGTGTCACAATGTATTTGAATCTCTATAAACACCCAGAATCAGATGTGATTGGCTTAATAGCAGGTCTGGCAGTGCACCTCAAGGGTCCATGAGCAGAAAAATGCTGACTTCTGACCTTGCAGATTAATTGATGTCTGTGGTCTCCTTTTCCCCTTTGTATCTTCGATTACCCTCAAAACCCTTTTTAATGTACTATCTCCTATCATTGTTTTTTTCTTATTGTTGCAGACAGCTCAAAGCACTCAGGTCATTACTGGGGAAATGGCTGTCCTAGGAGGATTCAAACTCTAATCCTTCAGAAACATTCATTTTTCATCATCTGAAATCTTTCGCATCTGTTCTTTTGACAATCACAGTAAATGGTTCTGCACCCCAGAGATGTTTTGGTCAATGAAGCCAAGCAAATACAAATGGAAAAAAAATAATTAAAACAATTTTACCATCTATTATACAATAGACAGAGGTATGTTCTTCTAGCAGGAGCAACAAGAGTAAGAATAGCAGACATGGTCCCTTACTTCATTTAGCTTATCAGATTTAGGCAGTTATCTGCATGTTTTTTTACATTTTCCCCTTATGCATCCAGACATCCAGACAAATGCAGCACTGTTTAGAATATTTGCGTAAAATGTAATACTATACGCTGCCTGAATGATGGCTATCAGACACTATACATGCCTGACTGATTTTATCATACTTCATGCAAAGAACTGTATTATTTAAAAAGATTATTTCTAATAACATTTTATTGGACAAAACTGGACAATGTATTGCAGTGCAGCTTGTCTAACACTAGGAACTGTGCTACCTTTTAAAACACTGTTAATCAGCCCCAGAAGGTATGTGAAGCAAATTACACAAAGAGTATTTATTTTGGTTTCTAGTCAACAAAAACTGGCTTATCAGAAACCAGGCAGTGACAGAAAAAGAGCTGTGAAACTGACTGTAGTAAAGGGAGAAACTGATGTTGTGTAACCACAGCCTTCTCTTCCTTATATGAATGCACTTATCTCTCAGAAAGTGAATGGGGGAGGGGTTTGGAGTTTCTTTTATTACAATCTCCAAGGCCTGCTTAGCTACATCCATCTCCAGACCCTGTCTAGCTCTTACGCTCAGATAGTCAAGTCCTCCTTCTTAATAACGTGACAGATATTAATGTTGACTAGCTGAACACCAGATAATGCTTCCATCTGGGGGACCTGCAACCACTGACAATCAGATTGTTAGCGAGTGATGCCTGGGTTGTATAAATAGACAAAGTTTCAAAAAGTCTGTTTTATGTCAGGTATGTGTGCCTCTTACACAATATAGCAGCTGCCTCAAAACACCATGAAGTCATTCTTCAGCTATGCACTGAGAAAAGATCCCATTCACATTTGTGAAGGCTTGCTGAGGTGTTTCTGGGATCCGTTTAGCTCTTGACAAACACACAGAACTGTCCGCCCAAGCAATGGTTCTCATCACAATTGCATCACCTTTGTGTTACTACTATGAATTGCAGGGAAGTCACAGAACCAGCAGAACTGGCAACTGACTGAGTGCATGTCTCACACACACTGTTCCGAGCGTTGGGCAATATTCTGAGAGCAGAATAATTTATGGAAAGAAAAGCACAAATATCTGCAAAATATAAAAACACTTTTGTGTCTGTGTTTTCAACAAGAACCACATTTTGAATTCCTGCCACTATAGCAAATCATTATGCATAAAAAGAGATAAATTCATTATGTCTAAGAAGAGATCAGCATTGGAGCTCAGTTGTTTTCTATTGTGTTTTTTAGTATGTGTTTAAGGTAATTCTCATTAAAAACAAATAGGGAACATTCAGACAGGATTGATTAGAAGCTTTGACTTGTGGCACTAAGTGCTGAATACTGTACAAGTCTGTTCTGCAGCAAATAAGAAAATATTTTGACATACATCAAGGGTGTCTTGTTCTGTTCTTAAGGGAATCTTTTTCCAGTTTGAACCCTTGCTTAATAGAACAATTTAAAGTATTGATAAAACATACAAAAACTTTAATTTTAAGCAGATGGGGATTCAAAGTTTCAAGTGAAATCCACAGGACTGGATTTGAATACCTCTAGAGTAATTATTACCCAGTTCAAATATTGCCTGTGTTTACTCATGGTTGTGGAAAGAGCACAGTTATCAGATGTAGAGATTCTCACTTAAAAGCCTACCAGTCCCCCCCAGATAAAATCCAAATTCCGTGCCCCTTCACCAACTGCAAATCTAGAAAAAAATTAATGGCAGATTTCCTCAAGGTAAATCCAAAATCCATTCGGAAAACAGAAAGCCACTATTAATGTGCAACTTTGAAGATGTGATTCACTTCTGAGCCAAAGGTTAGATTTAATTTGGGCACTAAATAATCAGGCTAGTGCTGTAAGCAGCTGAGGTACAGTGTATACGCTGACCGGCAGGTGGGACAGGTTAGGGTGAACTACTGGCTGTATTGTGCAAAATCTCCCATGCCTGAGTTAATTCCGGTTGAAATGTATTTCGATGCAAATTCAGGGAACAATGTGGGAGACTGATTTTTCTGCTATGTTACTTCTCATTTTGCAATTCAAACATTTTCCCTTCAAGCAGCTTCAGACTGTGGTGTTAGCAATCCAAACTGCATGTATGTTTCTTCCCTGGGCAGAAAGGAAAACGTTTATCTTATCTGCATTTGTATAGATTACTACCAGACTCATTGAACCTTGCCCACACTGAGGTTCCCAGTAAACTCTCAGTTCCCATACAAAAGCAGCCAATAAAGAAAAGCACTCTTCAGCCACACCCTGCAGCTACAAAATGCAAAACTCCTGCGCTGGATTGGTTTATGCTGTAGAACAATATGAAAGTGATTTTCTGAGCACAGCTGCTGATTTTTATAAATATACCTTAGAATGAGGCCTGTGGTCTCTATGGCAAATCTAGCAGATTGTTTACAAAGGAGCTTGTTTAAAAGCCAGGGTAACTGCAATCACATACTGCAAATCCTTATTTATAACACCCCAGCCACTGACAAAGAACAATGTTAAAAGTCAAAATAATAAATGATTAACAGAGCCATTGACTCCGTGATATGTAGTTTAAATGGTCAAAAAATACAATTTGTGATTCCAGTAATACCAAATGCATAAAACTGTAAACATAATTATCTCAAACTTGAGTCTGTGACTAAATCATCTGATTGGACTAAACCCTAAAGAAGAATTTATGAATTCTCCAATCCCTTACCTTACCCTCCCTGTTCTTTCCCCACCCTTTTACACATTATTTCAACATTCCTGCTCAACCGGTTTATCTTAACTTGGCCTCGGTCACTGAGAAGAAGCCCCGCCTGCTTTCAATCAATAACTACTGGAATTCACAGATACAGGCAGTTCCTGTCTCTTTTCAGGCACTCTGACTTTCAGGTTGTAAGAGTCTCAACCTCTCCCTTCAGGACTAGGGAAAATGGCTGAAGCAAGCATTTCCATGGCTCGAGACCAGTTCAGCTGTCCTCTCTGCGTGGGCATATTGAGGGATCCTGTTGCAATTCCCTGTGGACACAGTTACTGCATGGACTGCATCAATAACTTCTGGAATGAGGCAGATTACACAGGTGACTACATCTGCCCACAGTGTCGGGTGGCCTTCACTCAAAGACCCGTCCTGCGCAGAAACACCTTGCTGAGTAAAGTGGCCGAGAAGCTGAAGACAACTCCAGCTCCCGGTAACAGCTACGCCGGGCAGGGAGACGTGCCGTGCGATTTCTGCATCGGGAAAAAGTTCAAGGCTGTGAAATCCTGTTTGAACTGCCTGGCCTCCTACTGCGACAAGCACCTGAAGCCCCACTACGAGTCGGCCACTTTCAAAAGGCACAAGCTGGTGGACGAACTGGGGAACCTGGACCGTAAGATTTGTCCCCAGCATCAAAAATCGCTGGAGCTTTTCTGCCGCACTGACCAGATGTGCATCTGTGCACTGTGTACCGTCAGCGAACACAGGGGACACGACCTAGTCTCTGCTGAAACTGAGAGGGCTGAGAAGCAGGTAAGGGCTTTGACTCAACTCTGAGAAAACAAAAGTACTTTGCAATGTAGAAGCATATTCTGGGGGTCTTTCTATGAGAGTTATTAGCTCCTTAAAGTGTAAAAGCGCTTTTAGAAAGCACTCATTTGTGGAGAGATTGAATATCATGAATATCAGAAAGGCATGGGATGTATTTCCAAGTTTTTTTTAACTATAAAGAACATATAAAGCTTATTTTGTAAAATGACTCCAGAGTGTTATTTGTAATGTGGGATAAAAATAATTATACTGCATCAGTGATTTGACAAATTCTCTCTTCATTTTTATGGCACCATAAAATAAGAGTTGATTCCAAACAATTTATTACTGTATGTTTGTTGTATTTTAGGTCACTGCAAAGTGGACTCAGATTTGATTCTCTTGCCTTAATCTAATATAAGTTTAATTTATGTACCTTGATGAATTAAGAAGCTGTAATGTGCATGATATGAAAAAAAAGGAAACTGGCACTCTCAGTTGCAAAATACAGTATGACACATAGCTATTTATGGCAACACATCAATTTAACCATACAGCACAGAAAGGTAACCAATGAAAAGGTGTGGGGCCGAATTTTTACGGTGTTTGATCTCTAAAAGAACAGCCCTCCACCTGCTTCAAAGGTGACCCATCAATCACGTTTTAATCTCTAATGGGTGATTCCCCAAGGTCTTTTTTCATCAAGTTTGATTTTCCCAAGGGAAAGCACTTCATTACTGTTTATTGGTTTTAAAATGGGAACTTCTGTACCTGAAGACAAGGCAAGGAGTGCTTTCGGAGCTTTATGGAGTATCTAAACAAGGCGAAACTGAATGAGCACAGTTCTTCCCCACCTACCTCAGTAAACAAAACCAGAATAAATACCTTGAGTAATAAAGTCAACATGTCCGATTGACACATTACAAGGCCACTTTGAGCTTTTTCTTTTTTAATTCACATGACCTTAGAGATTTACAGTACTCTCACAGGTACACTCCATAGCCACATGTCCTGTCATCCGATAGAGTTCCCACCGTTACCCAAGCTTAAACTGTCAAGAGCACTTCACTATGAGATGCAATTAAGCATCAAAGGAAGGTTGCATTCTATGGGCCATCTGTATGTTATATTTTTTGAAAGCCTATCACCCGTTCTGAAGCAAATCGCAGGGACTGCAAAGCATGCTTCTGTATTTCACAATTTTGTTGAAAATGACCTTGAAAAAACCTTCATTTGGTATTCATCCAAGGACATTTGTGTGGAAATAATAAATCATGATCCTGCAAAGGCAAAAGGTGAAAACTGAAAAAAAATGCACGTACTTTATAAAAATCTGAATTTGTAAGCACTACAAAAGGACACATGCGGGGAACGTGAGCTTTATAACTCATGTTTTTATAACTCATCAGATTCCTATCATTCCTAAAGCTTATCTCTAATGTTGGGTCACTCACTGAGCCTAAGGGCTGAACAGAAACCATTCTCATGTTACAGTGGTAACGGGCATTTGCCATACTTGGATGAAGAACTTAATGACTTTCTGTGTAGAAGTCACATTGCACAAGGGCTTAACTGTTACAGCTCTCTGGCTGATTTATCTCCACTTTTTCACCAAGCCAATGTGAGTCTCACATTCCATTCATTGTCAGCATTGCTGTGCAGAGATATACCCACCTGCGCCTGGCAGACCCAGATACCAGCCTCAAGAAACCAGTACTTACAATTCTGAACCTTCAATGTTTGCCAGTCAGCAGGCATGCCATTCTGCACAAATTAAACGAAAAAAAGAAGCAAAACTCACGTTAGAGTTGAAAACAGGTTTCCTATGTAAAGGAAGGTGGGTGGTCCCCCGTAGGTGGTCCTATGTAAAGGAGGGTGGACCATGTTACAGACAATCACAAACCAACAAAGTATTATTATTCCTGTGCTTTCAGTTAACTCCTAAGCACCTGAGTTCTCAGTGCAAGGTTTTGAACTATAACAGCTGCAGACTACAGACACCTACTTGTTTATAATAGCTTATATCACCCAATATCTCACTGTATTTTGAATCTGGAAGACATTTTTAACTTTTCCTTAGAGTAAAAAAATGACATTTGCTTCAAGGGTGCACCAAATCACAGAGAAGCTGCTACAGAAGTCAGCTGCAAATCTTTCCAGAGTGATTCATGTTGAGATGTCTTTGCTTGTGAGGTTGTGCATCACTGCACCTGACCACCCACTTGTGTCGTTTGCACCTCTGCAGAAACAGCTGGGGGTGAAACAGGCAGAGATCTACCACAAGTGCCAGGAGAGAGTAAAGGAGCTGGAGGATTTGAGACGGGCAGTGGATTCTCTCAAGGTGAGCAGAACCAGAACCAAGACAGATTTGTAAATGAGAAAAATGTTCAATTGTAAGTGGGTGGCGCGGTGGTGCAGTAGTTAACCCTCCTCACAGTGCTGAGACCCTGTGGTCAATTCCAGACTTCGGGACCTCACTGTGTTGAGTTTGTATGTTCTGCCCATGTTCATGTGGGTTTCCTCCAGTTTCTTCCCACATTCCAAAGACATGCCGGCATCTTAATTGGCTTCTGGGGAAATTCGGTACTGATGTGAGTGTGTGCGTGTTTGTGTCTGTCTGTGTCTGCCCTGCAATGTACCCTGCCTTGAGTGCGCATAACTTTCCAGGGTAGTCTGCAGCTCTCCTGCAGCCCTGAAGGGGATGAAAGGGTCAGAAAATGGATGGATGAATGAATGGAAACATTTTAAATCTGAAACAGAATATTCAAACCTAATTAGGTCACTAGGTCCAATTAATAACTACAATCATTTTCCCTTCATTTTTAAAGGATCCATAAACATTTTTAAACAAAAGTCCTTAACATGGCTTGGTACACTGATACACCTCAGAACTCATGCCTTCTGTTTGGTAGGATCTACTTCTCTTAAATTCCTGTGCTGCAACAGAAACAGTCTATTTGGTTGACTTTGAAAAAGTAGACGTAAACATTTTGGAAGTCGATTCAATGAAGCCTAGAAAAATAAGCATCTGAGCTCTGGTGTCCCATGAGCATGTCTGATCCCTACCCGATGTGTGGGTGAGTCCTCGTCAGGGTGCATTCTCAGATGGTTCTTTGTTCGTTGTCCTCTCGATCAGAGCTCAGCCCAGAGAGCCATGGCCGAAAGTGAGAAGATGTTCGCTGAGATGATGCGCTCCATCGAGAGGATGCGCTCCGAAGTGACAAAGCTGATCGGCATTAACGAGAAAGCAGCTTTCAATCAGGCTGAGGGGCTCGTGGAGAGACTGGAGCAGGAGATCGAAGAGCTCAAGAGGAGAGAGATGAGTGTGAAGCAGCTGCACAGCACGGAGGATCATATACACTTCTTACAGGTAGTGCCACCAGGTCTTGGAAGTACAAAAGGCGATTAGAGGAGTTTGGATTTTAACCGTTCCCTACTTTTACCAAAACATCTGTCATATTTTAACATTTTTGACAAAAACGCTTGTGTACTCTTTCGGTTGTAGAATTTCAATTCCCTGAGCACTCCAACTGAAGATGGACTTATACCCAGAGTGACAGTCAATCCCGACTTTTCTTTTGGAGCTGTGAGGAGAGCCGTTTCTGAAATTAAAGAGCGCCTGGAAGAAATTAGCCGGGAGGAGCTAATGAGGATCTCCAAATCAGGTGTGTAGGAGTTGATAGATACTGGTGTTATACAGGCTCTTGAGCTGTGTCTGAGTCAGCAGTGCCTCACAGCCCCTCAATGTATTTTCACATGAGGTTTGATTCAGTGCTCTAAATCATCCCTGTACTGAGTGATTCCATACTCGGCATGGGCTGTTACCTGTACAGCCTGTTCTAGCTGTGGGACTATAGAGAAACAGATCCAAATGAGCGCTGAGGGGCCCAATGTCCCTGTGTTATTTGTAATGTTTCTTATCTTCTGCTATGTCTGTGAGCAAACAAACAGAATGTGCGAAATGAATGGGTGAGAGGGAATCGATCACCAGATAGTTTCGGGATTGGGTGCTTATTCTGGAGGCGGCGTGGTGGTGCGGCAGCTCTGCTGCCTAACAACTCTTGAATCCGGGGTACAATTCCAGCCTCGGTATGGGCTTTCAATTCCAGGCTGTGGAATCTGGGTGCTCTCCCTACGGTAGTAGGAATTGGATTCCAGATGCACAGATTTGCTCCCACTTTCCAAAACGGCATGTGGGAGGGGTTAACTGGCATCTCTGATTTGCTCCTGTGTGCTTGTGATTCCTGGGATGGACTAGTAACCCCACCTTCTGCCCTGCGTCTGCCAGGTTAGGCACTGGCACATCATGACCTCTCTTGTATACAGGGGCTGTTAATAGTGAGTGGAATCTCATTCTGGAAATAGTTGACATTTTTGTGGTTTAAACACATCCTCTTTTTTGTCAACTTCATTTTATTAAAGGAAAACATTTACAGAGAACACACATACCAGGTTATAATACACTTGTATGTTTCGCATCTCGTTTGTAGTGAATGAGACCCCCGTCTACCATATGGAGAACAGGATCAAAGAAAGGCAAATAAAAGGTAAAGCTTTACAATCCAGAGAAGTAAATGACCAGATTCTCATGTGTTTGGACCAGGATAGCTTTGACTATATTGAGCGGTAAGCTATTGATGTCCAACTGTGGGTTTGACTAATGTGAGCTATAAAAATAAACGTTATTAACAGCTTCAGCCTTGCCTGGTCCTTATCGTAACATGATACGCTCAATATTTAGGGCTATTTGGAGACTTTTAGATGAATGTATTCAAAATATTAATTTGATTTCTTTTTTTTTTATTTTCAGCTAATGAAGTTTCAGTCGACAGCATTCCAGCTCCAGAACCAAAGACAAGACTGGACTTTTTAAAATGTAAATATTTATACAGAATTTAATACTGTAGTTTAAGCTGATTTTTCCATACCATTAAAAGACTCAGTTCCAATGTGAATTGGCATTAGGAAGAGATTCCTTTATGCCTTTTAATGTATCAGAAAATTATCTTACATATTTTAAACTCAATTGTAGTTATTACTACTGTTATTAAAGTAGTAGCAGATTTTATTATGTAATCAATAATGTTATTTTATCACTATAGTATTTAAATAGAAATATCAACAGAAACATCCAGAGCTTCCCTGAGCAGTAATTGTGCACTGCTGTACTGTATTTTTTTAGGGAATAGAAGATTCTGATTTTCCTATGTGATTTAATCCAATATACTGTAAAACATACAAAGCATAGGCTGGAAGGTTTAGATCTAAACACAGAAAAGTGTCAGAAACAGATGAGCACAAATACTAAAATAAATCAGTAATCAGTAAATTAGTGGAATGTGACTGTTCTGCATAATCCATTTTCCCTTTCACCTCTTCGTTCAGACTTCTGTCAGCTCAGGTTCGACCCCAACACGGCCTACAGAGAGCTTCATCTGTCGGAAGGGAGCCGAAAGGTGATTCGGACCCGAGATATCCAGCCGTATCCCGATCACCCAGAGAGATTCGACAGCTTCGCCCAAGTGCTGTGCCGAGAGGCTTTGCAAAATAATCGCTATTACTGGGAGATAGAATGGAGCGGAGAGTTCTCCATCGGAGTCACATACAAAGGAATCAGTAGGAAAGGGAAGGGCTCGCTGTGCCTCCTGGGATACAATGATAAGTCCTGGAGTCTGCTGTGCTCTGATTCAGGTTACTCTGCTTGGCACAACAGGGAAGACGTATGTATCAAAGCTGCACACTCCCCCAGAATTGGGGTCTACCTGGATCACGCTGCAGGCACCCTGTCCTTTTACAGCATCTCCGACACAATGACCCTTCTTCACAGATTTGAGACCACCTTCACCGAGCCACTGTATCCCGGCTTTGGGGTCGGTACCTCCATTAAAATATGTCAGGTCAAGTAAATCTTCTTGTGCACCGTGAAAATATAAACTACCCCCTGAAGCCCTGCACCCGAGATACCTGCGACCCCTTAACTGGAGAGCCACACTGACCTTCAGGAATGATTCACTCGAACCAGCTATTTGCTAAATCAGCGCTGAGTTAACAAACACGTCTTTCCAAGTCTCCAAACCCCACTAGAAAACCCACAGGACTGAAACTCTCCAGGAACAAGATGACAGACTCTAACTTTTATCATCCAGGTATACTCATAATAATCCCTTGCATTGGTACTGTATAGTGCTTTTCATCCCAAAGCCCTTTTTACACACGGGAAAGGATCCAGTTCAGCACTGCAGACGTGCTGCACCCATCAGGGTGACTTTCATCAGCCATTCTGCCCCTGCAGCTGCACTTGAGCAAGGGGAGGAGGGAGAAGCTGTTTGATTTGAGTTAAGGGGAGAAGTGGAGCTCGAGAAGCCCGATTGTTCAAACCCAGAGTGGAACTTAAGCCGGGACACTGCAGTTAAAAGCTAGTGACAAGCATTCACATGCCTAAAATGTTCAAATGCCCCTCATTCTCTTTGTTGCAATTTATTTCTCATTATTCAGCCTGTTCATTTAATACATTTAAAGTATTGCCTATTTTTTATGTCTGTGTAATTCTTTATACTCAACTCTGTACTTTATTAATTGAATTGAAGATAGTGACAGTTATGCACATTCATTAATATATAATCTTTGAACTCAAATCATGTATTTGATATGGAAATGAAAGATGGATTTTTTTAAATACATTTTTTAAAGCAAACTTAACAACTTTTTGCTTCTATGAGTCATTTTCTAGACATGATATTTACATACAGCTTCAAACAAAGTATTATTTTTTTAATGTTTCTTCAAGCAACATTAAAGTCTGTTCCTTAAATATATAATTAGGTCATGACAGGATACTTCACTAGTTTGCTGCCTGCCTCTGTTTTAGTCTGTTCCATGCTGCACAGTAAATGTCATTCGACTCCAATCATATGATATTTTCCTTGCCTTAGCCTATGGCATTAAGTACCTGATTCTGATCACTGGACAAATGCTAGTAAGAAACAGAAAACCACTCAACACCTGATCATCAAGCTCTAAGTCAGAATACAGCAGTATCAGCTCTACAGTATGATTTTGGTCATGGTTCACATAGAGTTTCAGCACTGGAGCTTTCTACAGCACAACCTTAATGATATATTCATCCTGTAATATATTCAAATGTACAGAAGCAATGTGTGTCCATAAAATATTTCCCCTAGGGGACAACAAAGCTTATCTTAAAAGCATGAGCCTTTTTAAAAAATGTGTAGTGATGTCACCCCTCAAAAAAGGAAAAAACTATTTTGGCTGTATTGCGAACCGATGCATGTGATATATCTGACAGATCTTATGACATTAAAGCTGGGTTATGAAAATATATTTTTAAAAAAGCATATTAGAACACTGATTCAGTCAAAATGATTACACTGACCTTACATTTCTAATGAAAAATACTAGTTGCTTCACTCACAAAGCTGTTCTGCTGGTATTCAGTACCTATTTGTATTAAGGAGAGAAGTAGACTAGATTATTAAGGAGTCAGAGTCTGGAAAAAATGATTGAGGTTTTATTAAAAATGATGCCATCTTAATGAAGGATGCTATTAATAATGCCCAGTTAATTACATGAAAATGCCAAATATCTTTTCTGTGGCACATTACCACTTTAGTGGACAAGGTTGTGCATTTTATACTAATAATAAAATGTGGAATTGTCCTCAGTATGAGGAGAAATCACATTTATTCACCCAATCTTGATTTGTTCACCCATCTTACCTGGAAAACAACTTCACAAGTAGTGTTGCGGATTCAACTACCTGTTTAAGAACAGGCACAAAGGTTAAGGAACTTTAGAAGAAATTCAGGGATTTGTATAAATGTATATATTACTGTGTAATTGAAGGTGCTATAATATCAAAGATATCCATACTAGCACAACAGCTGAATTGCACTGCAATAACAAGACTCATTAAATTGCTACCTGCAGTTTACACAGCTCACAGAATCTGTTCGATTGATGGGTTTATACGGCCCTGTGGCTGGAATCATAAAGGATTTGAACTGGAAAACTCACATTAATAAGCAACATGGACATTAATCATGCATTTAATGGGGCTAGATTTTCCACTCTCACTATTCTTTACCTGGATTGAAAAAAATAAAATTAAAGTGCCTTGACACACCTAGCATACTAGGCGAAACACCACTAACCTCATGTCATTTAAAGGGTATCTTTGTCTTAACTTCTGCAAAAGTCAAGCCTACGACAATGTAACGACCTCACTAACACTAATGTCATTGTCTTGACAGCAATGCAAAACATAGACACTGCATATTTAGCACAAAAAAAAAGCTCACATCCACAAAAGTTTAATGACAAAGCCAATCCCGGAGTATGGCATCCAAACAGCACTGAGCACTGAGCTTTCCTCCTGAAAGGAGTTGCCATCACAATAGTACTGTAAATCTGAAAAGTCTAACACCTGCTAAATTCATCCCGTGCTCTCCACATTGTGGGATACCAGATTTTCCAAGCAGCAGAATCTCCTGCTCCGGATTTCTCTTCTTCCCCTTCCCACACAGGCAGAGGAACTAGGATTTTTCCCCCGAGTGGCTCTGCAGGTGGTTCTTCAGGCTCACCCTGTGAGTGAAGCTCTTCCCACACTGGTCACACCGGAATGGCTTCTCCCCCGTGTGAGTGCGCAGGTGAGACTTCAGGTTCCCGGGCTGGTTGAAGCCCCTGTCACAAACCTGGCACAGGTACGGCTTGGCCCCTTTGTGAATGTTCTCGTGCCGCCGCAGGTGGTGCACCAGACCGAAGCTCTTGCCGCAGTAGCTGCAGACGTGCGGCTTCTCTCCGGTGTGGAGCTGGAGGTGAGTGGTCAGGCTCTGCTTCTCGGTGAACTTGTTGCCACACAGGTTACACTGGTAGGGCTTCTCCCCAGTGTGAGTGCGCTGGTGCTTGACCATGCTTACATACCAGCCGAAAGTCTTCAGGCACACCTTGCAGGCGAACGGCCTCTCGCCGGTGTGACTTCGCCGGTGCCTTTTCAGGTACATTAAGTGGCCGAAGCTCTTTCCACAGTCTCCACAGCGGTGTGGTTTCTCTCCGGAGTGAGTTTTCTGATGAGTGTTCAAGTCTTTCAGGTGGCAGAAACATTTTCCACAGTCCTGGCACAGGTACGGCTTCTCCCCTGTGTGGTAGCGGGAATGGTGCTGGAGGTACCTCTCTGTGCTGAAAGTCTTCCCACACGCAGTGCAGCGGAAGGGCTTCTGGCCTGTGTGAGTCTTCTGGTGCTCCTCGAGAATCCCCTTGAGCCTGAAGGACTTTCCGCATTCGGTGCAATGATGAACCTTCTTCTTCTTCCTGGAATTAGAACAGGAACGGGGATCACAGTCCAGAGAAACCACAGCCGTTGAGGACAAAGACACTCTTTCTCCACTGTCCACTAACAGACTGGGCTTTTCGGGTTCCCCTTCATCTCCATTTATCTCCTGCTCCTGCTCCTCTTCCTTCACAATAATGTGCAGGTCTTCGTAGGCTTCTTCTTTCGCATAGCTGTCTTCGAGGTCTGATCCTTCAGATCTCTCGTGGAGCGGTTTTAAGTCAGATAACGTCTCGGTGGCGAAAGACCCTGCTGTTTCTGGGACCTCTCTGTTAATATGGGCAGACTCCATTATGTCAATCATCCATGTCATCTGAATCAGCTGACGTGTTTTTAACACCACAGAGCTGAAAAGACAATGGTTACATACTATTACACTCACATATATACTTACAGTGACATTTTCATGAAATTAAACATCTGATCCTTAGGGGGTGCAGCTAGCAGGCCATGCCTCTGGCTAAATGAATTGCTGGATGCATGTTTAGGGGAAATTAAGCTTAGGGACAGAAACAAAAATATTTAACTATAAATTAAGCATCTATTATACCATACTAGCTCAATAATAGGTTTATAATACTGCTTTTAAGTTTTTAAATTTTGGTAAGTAAAAGCTTCACTTGATAATCATTATCCAAAGGTTCAATACCATTTAAAAAGCTTAAAACCTTAAGGAATGATTAATAATAAATGATTAAGGAATACACATATTTACAAATGCTCACTTTATCTGCTGTTCAAAATCACATGACTTCATTCTTCTTTCTAATAACTTTGTACAACCCAGCTACCTGATGCTCAATCCAAAGTTCAGAATTTACTGTTCTGGAAATTACCTTTACACATTTATCCAAGAGAGGACTGACCTTTAGATGAGATAACATTTCATTGCATTCTGGTCTTACACACGCAGGGTGAAATGTTAGTCAGATGTTAAATGTTAAAAGCTAGTTACTGAATTTTGAACATTCCTTTAATCTCAATGGATCAAAACATCTGTAAAACTAAAACTTAACGTGAATAATGTAATATACTGCTCACAAAATTATTAAATAGCTTTGCTACTAATAACCTGACTGAATGTATTTTTAGCTTCTATATAATATCTTCCACAGACAAAATGACCTGCTTTTTGTATTTACGCTTCATCAGTTTATTTTCCAGAGAGTTTCCAACAGATTGGCCTTGAAAAACATCCCATCAGTAGCAACACAGCCCAGACCATTCGCCTTTCTGAAAGCGAACTGAACTAACTTGTCTATGTCGTTTTAAGTATAGAAGGATATTTTGAAGACAGAGAGAAAAACATGTCTACATGCTTATGGTATGAAACATCACTGCAGCAATCTGGCACCAGTCACAATCAGCAGATAAGGTACAGTACACGGGTAGTTTCGGTATCGGGCGCTTGTTATCGCACTCTTATACGATTCGTACCAGGACTGTGGTATTTCACGGATCGAATTAAAACCCATTTCGATAGCTAAGAAAAAAATGGAAACAAAACATTTATAAATTACATTTCGAAATCCCAATAACACCCTTTTAAGTTCCGAAATCAATTTTAAAATGGCTTGAAATAAACATAAACAATACTCTTCCATATAATATCTTTATTATTTAAGATTCACCTCTCGATCCTACTTCAAGTTCCAGTCTCCTACGAGAAGCAGTTCGGGACAAAACTCCTACTCTGAAGACCGTGAGTTTCATTGCCAGCAAAGTATAGCAGCACAAACGCTGGTTTCAACAACTCAAGTCGACACAAGTTGAAAAATGTTAAATTTAAAGTTGAAAAGCGTGGCAACGTCACGGAGCTGCCTAAAAGAAAGGGGTTTTGAACGGATTATTAAAATTTGCCAAAGCATCGGAAGATATTTTAATCCAATATTTTTTATCTGAAGTAATATGAAAGGTACTACTATATGTAATTCGTACATATTAATTCTGCACAGAACTTCAGTCACAAACTAGCCTTGCGCACTGTAGTAAATACATATTCTTCCCATTCGGGTTCTTATAAGCCAATGCAGAGTTCTTTTATTTTATGCTTTTGAAAATGATGATTATCTAAAATTATATCTCTGCATTCTTAGACAGAGGCTACAGTAAGAGTGGAAAAGTCAGAAGACTCAGTTGGACTTGCAGTTGTGGAGCATTGATTTGGCAATTCTGCGCCATAGGGAAGAGCGCTACCTGCTGGCCGTCTGCTCACACTGAAGTATGGATTGGCGATGTATTAAGGTGTCTCCATCAAAGGTCTTTATCAGAAGCCTTATGTACTGAATATCGGAACATCATGCGGTATATACAGATACCCTAAACTACAATCCACAAAGCACATGTAATAGTAGTTACAGAAAACAACAACTTCCAGTTCATTGAACCAGAGACAATTAAAACAGAGGTACAGAGGTTCATTAAAAAAAGTTTAAATTGACACAGCAACCAAAGTTGCAGGGTTTTTTTTTTCAGTTTTAAGCACAACAGGTTAAAGGTTTTCATTGCCAAAGTAAAACCTTGACGACCTCACTTTTTAGCAAACCTTTGCACATGCTGAACTGTTTAAAATGTTTCTTTTAGGTTAGAGAAAGCTTTACATGTTCACACGGCCTGAATGACCCTACTGGTGCCACTAACAAATCCACCAGCAGCAGTGTTAGCTTTTCCAGAAGGTCTGCCATCCAGGTACTGGCCAGGCTCACAAAATTTTCCTCTGCGCGTCTCTTCAGGCTCACCCTCTGACCGAAACTCTTGCCACATGCGGAGCACAGGTGCTGTAAGGCTTCTCCCCAGTGTGTACTCACAAACGGGACTTCAGGATCTTACAGCAGTGGCACTCGAAGGACTTACGCTCCCCTGTGAATGTGCTCGTGACGCCTCAGCTGAGCTGAGTGGTTTCTCTCCCCTGCGCAGCTGCAGGTGGGTCAACAGGCTTTGCATGCTAATGAGCTCTTCCCACACTGGTGGCACTGGTATGGCTTTCCCCCAGAGTGAGCTCGCAGGTGCAGGTGTTTCAGGTATAGCAGCTGGCTGAAGCTTTTCCCGCAGTCAGCACGGCCATCTGCCAGGGGCTGATGAAGCCGAAGTCAGATTCAGGGTTCAAACACACAGATGCCCTCTGCCTGCTCTGCCCAGTGGTCTCCAGCTGAGGGGGGCTGTGCTCGTGCCAGCCTGACCCCGGCTCATGGTTCTCTTCCTCCTCTTTCACCACAATGTGCGGGTCTTCACAATTCTCTTGTTGAGCGAATGTTCCCTCAAGCTCCGATCCTTCAGATTTGACAACTGATTCCAGGGCACATGACTCTTTTTTCAACACTGACAAATTTGACAAGGACAATTTTTAGGGACTTCTTCTTTGATTTGGGCCAATTACATCACATGAATCCCTTTACTAATCTCAATCTCCCAAATGTTTGCTGAAAGCTGTGGTGCTGAAATATAAAGAAAGCTGACTGTGTCTTTATGCGTGTCATCTAAGTTCCTACCAAACGCAAGGCACTAAGTCCAAATTAATCATTTTGAACATTTTCCACATCCGACACCAAATTAAACATGAAACTGAAAACAAAGTAAGCGTTCACCTTACCAGCACACAAAAACCAAAATACACGACACCTCAGGTAGGCTGAACAGACAAAACGTTGTTTCTTTTTCTTATGTTTGGAATAACCTTGGAATTAACCCTTACATGTTCCTTCAGTATAGGAAGTCTCCACTGTAGCTACAGCAGTGATGGCTGGTGTATTGACAAAAATAATAATTTACTTACTTCTAACATTAGCATCATGAGCAGGAAATGATATGAGCGATGAAGTTAGAAATGGGAGGGGCCATTCAACCGTTCCAGCTCGTTTGCTAGTGGGTAACTCAATGAAGGTTCACATTCAGCCTGTTCTTGAAGGATCCTCCTCATTTCGTCGTGAAGGGCATCATTCCTAGTAAAAGGGCTGCACTAAATATGTTTTCGGAGTCCGATGTTTAACGGCGTTTCGTGCTGTCGAAAACGTAGGGAGATTTGTGTCATCGATTAGGCTGTTTTCAATTTCTCGGGGAAATACATCGATCTCCGTTTTAAATGTTAGTGAGGTGCACTAGTGTAGTGTAGGTCAAATCCCGTTTTTAGAGAGATGCAGAGGTGTAACGCTGAAAATATTCCATCTTCAATTCCATCCTCAGATTCAGACGTTACAAGAATGCATAAAACTCCCTAAATCCACATCACAGAATATGTTTTGATCATTGTCCTTATTATTTTTTTTGTCTGAAAATGACGAATCTGCCAACACTAGTCGACCCTGCTAAGAAAATATTGCATCCTGAAAGGTTACTAGGAAGTAAACGTTATTTTATATAAGCATTCCCCCGATACTCGGTTAATTTTGTCCTGTAAAATATAAATTGTATACTGCAAACATTTTATAACTTTATTCATTTAAAATAGTGTAAATTGAGACTTTTTAAAATATCTTCAATGCGTTTATTTTAGAAATGGGCTAATCGGAAGTCAAGATAGATATACCTAGTGCCTAGGAACAGAGTGTAGTAACATGGTTTGTTGACATTATTGTGAATGGAGGAGCTGTGCGCGGTACTGTTGTCCTATAAATCTGTACAGAAATATGTACGTTGTAATTTTTTAGTTGTGAGCATTTTCAGCTTTATTTGTTTATTGTCTGACACCATGTGACCCTTTTTGTTTTGTATCGGGACAGTGATAATTAGTGGTGTGCAAACGCTTCGTACATTTCTTTACTTTTTAGGGTTAGGTTTCAGGAAAAGAGAAAAATGTTTAAAATGAAAATATTAATAGTTGGACCAAGTGAGGTAAGATAAAATCGAATTTTCTTAAAACACATACATTACATAAGAGCTAATAATAAATGAAATGCAATAAAATTATTAATTTTAAAAGCTGGTCTTACTGAATCATCGATTAGGAATATATTGTATTATCACGTTGGAATTGCAAGTGTTTAAACGGCTTGTAGTTTACTGAAGTATGGATCACTAAGAATTGACTGTATATAAAAATGTCAAACTTAAACTGAAATCTAAACATTAATGTAGCTGCAATATCATTACTTTTCCCCCTCACAGTGTGGAAAATCAGTAGTGGCAAATTTTCTTTCGGATACCACAGAAACAGTGGGAGGAGAGTACAGTCCGACTCAAGGAGTGAGGTAACAGTTTTGTTCTTTGAGAACTGCATAGGTTCTAGGTAACGTTTCAGTGAAAAAGTTATGTATAATTTTGTGTTCTGGCTTTGACAAAAGTAAACCAAGAAGCCTGCAATCTAAGCATCAAATGTCAAGTTAATTACATGACAGAAATTGAGTTATCCCAACTGAGAAATTTCTGGGAAACCTTATGATAAGATCCTTAGTCATTTAAGAAGAATGCAATCTGGTAAACTCATTACATAAATGCACTGGTAAAATTAATCATACACGTCTGCACTGGAAAGAGATGTTTTAATTACTGAGCTTTTTGACTCAGACATTTATTTTTCAAGTACAGGAGGTGTCTTCAGATTTATTGGCTTCTGGGAAAACTTGGCCGTCGGTGTGAGTGTATGCCCTGTGATGGACTGGGGTCCTGTCCGCTGTGTGCGTTGTGCTTGTTCATTGCCAGGATAGGCTCCAGCTCCCTCCATGACCCTTAATTTGAAGAAACTGTTATAAAATGGATGAATGGAAAATGGTGTCTTGAGAAACGTAAATCACTGCTAGGTTTGAATACAGTTGTTAGCACAGTATTTCACATGTGAACCAATTTCTAAAATATGTTTTGTTCATGAACTGATCACCCTTGTAGGATTCTGGAGTTTGAGTGCCAGAGTCTTGGAGGTTCTGGAAAAAATGTGGGATGTGAAGTGGAGCTTTGGGACTGCGCTGGTGATCCAAAGTAAGGACAACGTCATTTCTGGAAATCTGCCCTCCTGGCAGGATGAGCTGCTGTGTGTCAGTGTTGTGCTGCAGTGGGTAGAAATCTCATGTGTCAGTACTGAGTGCGCCCGTGAGGCACCATCATTATACTTGGTAGTCAGACTTGTTTGTGGGAGATGCCCTTGTGTCTCCTTAACTTCATTCATGGGTTCCTGAATTCCGGAGGAGAGTAGCATTCAAATTAGGCTTGACCAGTACTCTTGTAACTTTTTGTACTTCCTGTAGATAATTATGGTTATAGAAATATGTTTCCATGTTATATTCTCTGGCTTTTATCTCATTTATGCTCAAAAGATTTGAGTCCTGCTGGCCAGCTATGATGAAGGATTCCAATGGGGTGGTCATTATGTTTAACCTTGACATGCCAAGCCATTTAAAAGAAGTGGAGACCTGGTACTCCTCATTTATTTCCGCACAAGGGATGCAGGATAGCCAATGTCTGTTGATGGCTCACCACAAACCAGGCTGTGGAACCAACAATGGACAGCCAGCTTTAGGTATGATCATTTAGTTAGCCTTGGGAAATGCAAGATAGCCTGTATGCTGTTTTGTCTCAAATTTACTTAAATTTGAAGTTATATTTTCAAAGGTGATAAGTAAGACAAAAAAAAGACAAATCTACTACCTGGAATGCACCCAATTTATAGTTGTATTTCCTGGATGTTTTTTTATTCATAGCCTTAGAAAATTAAGCATATTAACAACACCTTCTATCATATCTAACTTAAAAATATAAAAGAAATTTATAAATTTTATCTATTTTATTGTTATTGCACTGGTTAGAGATTCTGCTGCGTTACCACAAAAGCTACTTTGCCTTTGTTTTTTCTTACCATCTATAATATAAAGAACTCTGCTCTGGTAGGCATTCGTTATAGTTATAGTGTGATATTATAGATAGGTCTTAGGAGAAACAGCATTCATCTCATACATTTCCCATCATCATATTTTGCTCAAATACAGATTGTAGTCTGCTCTTTTAATTTGCATCTGTTAAAATAAAGTTAACACCTTTACTGTTCTCACCTATTTATTCTGTGAAGCTCCACACCTGAACAAGTTGAACCTGGTCCATTCAAACTTAGAGGAAGACCCTGAAGAGATCCGGCAGGAGTTCCGGCGCTACTTGGGCACCATAGCAAAGACTCTGTCTGAGAGCCGAGAGCGCGAGGAGATGTCCATCATCACCTAGAGCTCAGCTGTTCATCTTCACTTTGAAGATTAATCACACCAGCTATAATATGACTCTGAGTCTCTTCAGTGAAAATTAAAACCCACTA
This sequence comes from Atractosteus spatula, assembly GCF_055471065.1. Lineage (NCBI taxonomy): Eukaryota > Metazoa > Chordata > Actinopteri > Semionotiformes > Lepisosteidae > Atractosteus > Atractosteus spatula. Next base: position 2,643,225 of record NC_142732.1, on the reverse strand, counting down.
GTTATTTTTATGAGAGATTTAGGTACAACTGGTAATACACAAAGACAACTTTAGTGTCTACCTCATATTGGGAGAGCACTGTGTTGGACGTGGTATGTATCAGAGTTCCTATACAGCAGGAGGGTTAATTAAAACCAGAGTTAATATTCATATGGACTATACTATAAAATAAAAACCTAGTTCAGTACTAATTAGACATCCTCTTTCCTTAATTCCTTTTGTCAACAATGCTTGCTTTTCTCATAGAACTAGGAAGTCTACAATTTAGCAAAGCACTGTGAATTTCTTGGAAAAGAGATTTTTTTTCAGGCCTTGTTTTACATCTTTTCCAACAGGGTATAACCTGTAGGCATGATTTCATTTTTTGCTTTCACTGAAAAAGTCTGTAAATGTCATGTATCTTAGTCTATGTTTTCAGTCCAACATCTACAATAAAAAACCGTTAAAAGAAGAGTATTTCTATCTTTTAGAAGTTAAACTAAATCCAGTTTTACACAAACTCAATATTCTTAATTATGCATACAATTAAGTATAGTCAGTTGTTTCCTTTTGAATTCTCAAAAGCATGTGTTTAGCTTGAATAAGATACAATTACTGTGACAACAGTTTGCAGCCAATTAAAATATACTGTATGTGCATATATAACAAAAGGTAGTTATGTAAAATATTTTGTCTATAAATGTAACGACTAAATGAAACCTCAATTTTATGCAGAACCACATTATCACACACAAATCAGGAATTTGGCAGGTCATTTGAATTAAATAATTCTGTTTATCTATTTAATTCTTAAAACTTGTTCCACATTAAAGCTGAAAAGAATCATCTTTATTTAATTTAAACTGAAACCATACAATAAGAAACAGAGTGGAAAGCAATAGAAAACATAGAGTAGAAAACAACTGTCCAATTGTAAGGGAAAGCTTATGCGACCATATTCCCACCCGGTCAGTCCAAGATCTACTGCAGAGACGGTCGGGAAATTGCTCCTTTTACAAATTGCATTAGATGGAAAACAACCTTTTCATGGACACGTCCCACAGTATGCAGCTGAAGCAGTAGGTGTCACAGCTCATCCAACCCTTCAGCCTTGCTGCCGATCTCCTTCAGTGCGTCCTGGATGCGCCTGGCAGTCTTAAGCACGTAGGTGAAGCTCTCCTGGACCCAACCCATCCCGCTCCGCGCATAGGCGGCCCGGACTTCAGAAATGCACTTCAGCAAGCTGGCCAGCTCCGCCTGCACCGCCTCCTGCTCCTCCAGCTCCGCCAGCAGGGCCTGCCTGGCGCCCACCTCAGCCTGGTAGCGCAGCTGCAAGGCGGCCAGCTCCGCTTCCAGCTTCACCAGCTGCTCCCGGCCTTGAGGTTGCTGCTTGTGCGCGGCGTCCTCGGGCAGCAGCACGTTGGCCGGGACCTGCAGGACGCTGCTCTGCAGAAAAGACTCCATGCGGCCCGTGAGGCGGCCGATGCGCTTCTGCAGGAAGGTCAGCAGCTTCTGCGTGCGCTGCCTCGTCTGGCTGTCCACCTCCCCGGCGGCCTCCGGCCCCCTGATCTTTTTCACCAGGACGGTTTCCACGATCAGCATGATCTCGTACAGGCTGTCCTGGAAGGCATTGTACACCCGCAGCATGCAGGTCTGGGGCGTGAAGCCGAAGAACTGAGCCTCGTACAGCTTCAGAGACTCGGCCAGAGCCGAGGGCAGGGGCCCGGCTGCAGTCAAAACAGAACATAGGGTTTTGAAAAAGAAATCACGCCCAGAAGTAACTTGCTTATAATTCGTGATTCGGGCACTTCCACAGTTATATGTCTAAATACAGAACCAGTTACCAAAGATCACAGCTCTCGCATTAACCCACGGGATTATCACTTGTTCTATACTTTTGAATTACTGTAATTTAACTTCATGTAGAACAGGCAACACCTATGATGAATTTTCAGTTTATTTTTATATTGTTATTGTATACTGAATGTAAATAGGTAAAATAACGTTCAAGCATAAAACAACTTTTAAAATGCCACATTTTATAAGGTAATAAATACAATATACAGGTTTATTCCATGCTGAAAAGAGAAGAAAGAAAACACAATGTTTCGGCCATGGAGCCTTCTTCCAAGAAGGCTCAACGGCCGAAACGTTGTGGTTTCTTTCTTATCTTCTCAGCATGGAATAAACCTATTACTTGTTCCTTTGCAGCCTACGCATACTGACGCAGCTACACACACAAAAACACAATATTACCCATTCATCAATATATCACACTACATTCATTCTCATTTTCCAGATGCAAGTCCCGTGTTTAGGTCTTCCTCCTTCCTGCTTTTCTGTGCACTTGCTAATAATGAAACTAAGAAAAAAGTCGCTTTATCAGATACTGGAGGAAAGGTGAGGGCTTATTATAATAGAAATATATTGTAGTAAACAAAAAAAAACTGTTACCTGCTCCGTTCATCGCCATTTTCCAAAACTCCCGCTCAAGCAGGAACCGGCGGACTCCTCCCACCCACAGAGTTAGACACGCGCCCGCCACCCAATCACTGGCATGTAAACAGGGTTGCTGGATTAGCCAATCGAAATGTAGACTCGGAACAGAAACCACGCCTTTAGCTTTTCTGGGACTAATCAAAACTCGCCAGAGCGTGGGAACGCCCCCCTTGAGCTAGTGATCGACATGGCCGTGGCGCAATCACGAGCAGCGCTGGAATGGAGCTGTCCAATGAAAGACCGCGCCTGGCCTGGCCCGACCCTTCACCCTTTGCTTTACTCCTCTTCTGACGTGTCAGGAAAGTGCCGGAAGCGTCCTGTCCCTTTTCAAGATGGCTTACCAAACCTTCCATCAGGAATATCTCCAGATTCCTGTAGTAACTCGGGCTTATACCACCGCCTGTGTACTCACCACTGCTGCCGTGGTAAGTAGATTAAAGCCCAGATTTAATTCGAGACATTTTAGCCCTGTGGACATAGCAAATGCCTCAATTTATTTGTTTCTCCTGTTGCCATCTAGGTATTTTAAAAATGGTAGCTCCCAGTCAAGCTTAATTACCAACTTCCTAAGTTATTGTGTAATGGTTTTAAATGAATTTACCCTGTCTACAACAGACGCGAAGATGGGAAGACGACTTTGTCTATGAAAGTGTAACTGAACCAGATCGAAACTTGTAAAGCTCTGTCCACCCAACTGATTTTCATCAGTAGAAAGTTTTCTCAGTCTAAAACCACTGAAAAAATCTATATATCTGAGTGTGTATGATTATTTTCTTGCAATGGATTGCACTTTTCACTTACCAAGACACTACTGTTCCTTTAAAAGTTTTAATTTGGTCTTTTCATTCCGTTACAGTTCAATGTTTGATTTTAACTTCAATAGAGGGCTAATTTCTTGTACAGTTAGTAATTGTTTAATGAAAAATTTAAAACGATTTGTTATAGTTATAGTGTGTTGTTTTGGCATTGGTCTAATACTATTGGTAATAGCTGTATACGTGACCTAGATCGTCTCTGCCTTGGTTATCTAGGAAGGGATTTGTGTATGGGGTTGTGTTATAACTCTTCTCCTTCCTTCTTCCAGCAATTAGAGCTCATCACACCTTTTCAGCTCTATTTCAACCCCGATTTAATATTTAAGCATTATCAGGTGAGTGGGTTTTCAAATACTCCTCATGATCTTTTATAGTTGCTAAGTGTTTTTCGTGCATCTGGTTCTATATTAGCACACAGTGTGAGCTGGACTGATTGGTGTAGCACTGACTTTCTTCCGGTAAGGACATACGACCAAATGTCTGTCCAGGATTATTTCTTTTCTGGTTTCCTTGCCACTTGTTCTGTGTGTGCCTCTGCCCCCCCCCCCCCCATTTTTTAAACCTTAATACTTTGCATACTGGGACCTAAGTTGTTCAAAATGATCAGGGAAAAGCAGTGGCGTGCAGTGCCACACCCCTTCCATCAGCCCATTTGGAGGCTGTGACATGTTTCCTGATTATTGAAACTAGCTAAAGAATTGTATTGCATCACTTCTGTGGCTCCCTTAAGTCTAGATCTGTGAAACATTATACTGCCCTAAATGCAGGAAAGTGTCTCCATCAATAATCATTTTCTTTCTCTTTCAGGTGTGGCGCCTAGTCACTAATTTCCTGTTCTTTGGTCCCGTTGGGTTTAACTTTTTATTCAATATGATTTTTTTGTGTCCTTTCCCTGGTGAACTAAACTGCTATATAGTGATCATTGACTTTCTGGGAGGGTAGCAGGCACAGATGATGGGGGGGGGGGGGAGAGCAAAAGTACCATTCAGAATGATGTCACAAAAGGAAAACACTATGTAGTAGAAAAAATCACAGACCACTCATTGAAGCGAAATAACAGAATAGCTACAATTTATTATATGGGCCTGACTACCAGCTCTCTCTAGATTCCACAGGAGGTCAAGCAACTGTATACAAAATAAGGGCCTGAATCATGTAAATCCTACATCAGCAGGGGTTAGAGTGTGCTGTTCAGAGGTGTCCTTAACCATGGGCTCCCAGATACAGGTATTGCCGAATGCTGGAGGAAGGATCGTTTCGGGGACGCACCGCTGACTTTGTCTTCATGTTCCTCTTTGGTGGGCTCCTGATGACTGTATCCTTTCCTGTCCTGTCCAGTGGAGGGCGCCATCTGCCATGCCTTCGCTCTATAAGTGGGCTCAGATCAGATGTTTTAGCTTTGAGCTTGGTTTTTCAGTTCAAGCTCACAGAGTGGTTGTGTGGTATAACGTGTTTTGTCGAGACCCTGAATGCTGGGTTTTCTTACTAAAGCGGCAAGATGTGCTTCCTTGCCGAGGAAGACAGTTAATTTATGTTACGTCTCAAAAGTCCACTGAGGTGAAGAGCAGAGTAATGCCTTCTAGTGATGATCATCACTCTTTCAAATATTTGTTTTGCTTCTTTTCATTAAGTACATGTTTGCTTTTCAGAATCCTGACTTGTACAGTGGAATACTCTGATAAACCTGATCAGTGGTTTTCTTTAAGTATGTTTACCATTTGGGTGGCAAGGTGGTGGGGTGGTTTGCATTGCTGCCTGGGGCTCTGGGTTCTTTAGTTTCCTCCCACAATCCAAACACACCCTGGTAGGTTAATTGGCTTTTGGGAAAGTTGGAGCTGGTGTGTGTATTTGTCTGTTTGTGCTTTATGATGTACTGGTATCCTATCCTGGGTGTGTCCTGTCTTGTGCCCATGGCTTCCAGGATAGGCTCCCTCACAACCCTGTATAGATAAAGTAATATCAAGTCAATGTGTTCATTTTTTTACCAGTCAGTGGCAGCAGAAATTAAGTTTACTTGCTACGTACCATTAGAATGGGAGATTTGACAAGGGGTGTGAGGGGGCAGTGCTATTATGAATGAACTGATTCACAGACTTTTGACATGTACTTTGTTAAACATCCAGGCTTTACAGCCCATTTCCTCCTTGGTCTCGGGGTCCCACCCAGTATTCATTCCATTTCTCCTCATTCCCTGTAGTTCAAACCCGTAAGACTTTTAGCGACCATGCGGACCCCCGTCATCTCCTTCACTGATGCTCAGATATTTGGCATGTTTGTGAGCTTGGTGTTCCTGGGCCAGGCCTTCACGATCATGTTGGTGTACATATGGAGCCGGCGTAATCCCAACGTGCGCATGAACTTCTTCGGCCTGCTCAACTTCCAGGCGCCATTCCTGCCCTGGGTGCTCATGGGCTTCTCTCTGCTGCTGGGCAACTCCATCATCGTGGATCTGCTGGGTAACTCAACCGCGCCTCAGAAATGGATGCACTGCTTTGAACTCTTTCTGTTAACCGTGTCCTTTTGTGTGGGGAGTGGTGACCAGAAGTAGACACTGGGATTTTAAAGGGATCGCAGTTTTGCTTTCCTAAGGTGTAGTTCCATGTCAAGAACTGCTGATGGTTTATTGCTTAATCCGTGTGGCCTCACTGAGAAGGCGAGCAGTTAGATTCTCGGTGTAGCACTGGTATAACACTTCTCCTGTCTGGGATCCCGAAAGCTTGATTGGTCTTATTTATCCCCATTCCCAGGCATCGCGGTGGGACATGTCTATTTCTTCTTGGAGGATGTCTTCCCTCACCAGCCTGGGGGCACTCGCTGGCTCAAGACTCCTGCCATTCTGTGAGTTACTGGGAGGGATTGCTTATGAGACCGGCTGGGACGGCTAAGGCTTCAACCCATTTCCATTTAGAGGTGCTGTTTGCCCTCTTTGTGAACATCTTGTTTAACAATTCCTTACAGTTATAGAACACGTTTCTGGACATACCACTTAAAGCACTTTACAGGCAATGGGGACTCCCCTCCATCACCACTGTGTAGCACCCAGCTGGATGATGGATGGGGATTGTCAGGAAGTTATGACTGGTAAAGGATGGGGGAGATTGGCCAGGACACCAGGGTTAACGCCCCTACTCTTTTTAAGACATGCCCTGGGGTTTGTAATGACCACAGAGAGTCAGGAACTCGGTTTTACCTCTCATCTGAAGAATGGTGCCTTTTTACATTATAGTGTCCCTATCACAATACTGGGGCACTAGGATCCACACAGACCACAGGGTGAGGCCCCCTACTGGCCCCACTAACACCTCTTCCAGCAGCAGCCTTAGCTTTCCCATCCAGGTACCGGCCAGGTTCACACCTGCTGAGCTTCAGCGGGCAGCCGGATGTGAGTTGCAGTTACTTCTTTAATCTACTTCTTTAATCTCCCCATAGTAAAATGTTGTTTGACACCCCGGAAGACGATGCGAACTACAACCCCCTCCCCGAGGAGCGACCGGGCGGGTTTCCCTGGGGAGAGGGCCAGCGTCTAGGGGGTTAGTCTGTCCACTTCCCAGGAGCGACATCATGGGAGGACAGGTTCTTCGGACAGCTGTGGAACACCCTTTTCACCCCATTTCTCTTTCGGATTTAGAGGGTGAAAGCCCTCTCTGTACTGAGAGACCAGTTGATGGAGGTTCTGGTGGCTGACACATGACAAGTCCCCTGACAAGAGAGTTTCACTGGCCGGACTGTCTCTAGAGACCATTTCCGAGTGCACAAACCTATGCCCCCGGGTTTCCAGGAAGTGACTGCTGCTGGGGAGCACATGGCCTGCTGGAATACCGCTTGTTTCTCTTAATTTTATTAGATTGATCAAATGAGTAACACCGATCAGAAGGGAGGAAACATAACGCAGAACAAAATCTTGGATTGTTTCTGATCTCCAGAGCCGTCTCTTTTTTTTACACTCTACATTTTTGTATTTATAATTATATTGAAGATCTACATCTAGAAATGGAAGTGTTGGTGTTTTTCTTTCCTGACATTTTATTTTGGGGCTGGGATCCATGTAATGTCTTTGAGTACACACAACAAAATAGCCTAAATAATGCAAACATTAAAATTAGTTAATTATTGGTAGCGATAAAAATAATTGTATAGATCACTTTAGTAGCGGGCATTTCCTTTATATAGGTTACTGCTGGCCAACTCCAGTGTTTGAGAATTGCACAGATGCACAATTACATTTAAGCCATCCAATAGCATGATTGTCTAAGTGCTGAATAATAATGTGCCAAAACTTTACTCTCGACTATGGTGGTCAAAATGGTCAGCACTGAAAAAAAACACAAGACCCCCATGAAGTGAAGCCGGGAAAGCTTTATTTGCAGACTTTTTCAGGCTTTGTCTATCCATCCATTCATTTTCAAGCTGCTTTGTCCTGTACAGGGTCATGGTGGAGCTGGAGCCTCTCCTGGCGAGCAGCGGGCGCAGGGCCCAGACTCTCACCAGGACCAGTTTTCCCAGAAGCAGTTAGCCTAGCAGTATGTCTTGAGACCCAGGCAAGCATGTGGATAACATACAAACTCCATGTAGATACCACGTCAGGAACTGAACTCGGGGCCCCAGGGCTGAGAGGCAGCAATGTTAATCACTCAATCACTTTTTCAGGTTTTACAGCCCTCACTGTATGCCCTTTATATGCCGAAAGTGCCTAATTACACCTTTGTGAGAATTACATTTTCAACTCTTCAACAATTATTGAATGAGTAATTAACACCCACTGTGGCGGTTGACAAAGATTAGAGGCTGTATAGTGGCCTCTAGTGGCAGGGCACCTGTAACTGCAGCACTTTCTTTAGCTTGTCTGCTGCAATTTACTTCCTGTTTTTTATGTGGTTAAATGCTACATGTGAAATACTGGTAGCATCTACAAATCAATCTGGATACTGGGTCTAATGTAGCACGTTTTCAGAGTAAAGCCATAGCAATAAAAAAATTTGCTGCCTGGGTATAGCACTTCACTTTGATTGTTGTGGAGCAAAAGGCCTGCAGGTTTTTCTTTTATTTTCTCTTTCAGTTCCCCAAAAGCAGCTTGTTTTTAGAAACGCTAAGCAGAAACATTCCATAAAGATCACTTAAATGGCGTGTATTGGAAATAACCCACAACTAAACAGAACACTAGACATTAGATTTTTTCTGCCTACTGTGGGAAGCCAGTTCAGTGGAATTCTTCAGCTTGAGAAGAGCTTGAATAATGAAGGCCATTCACAGGAGCAAGGCTGGCTGAAATAGCAGGCTTTCTTCTGTCGCATTTCTTACAAAGCCACCGTGGAGGTGGGAGGGAAAAACACCAAAATTGCAAAGTAGGCAGTATACAGTATGCTTTACTGCTGCAAAATCTTGAACCTATTTAGTACTTCCTACCAGACTTCATTATAAAACATTACCTTTTAAAATGAAATTAGAAGTTTTATGTTTAATGAAAAACAAGTCCTATATCAATTATTCTCAACAGCATAAGTCCAGAAACAGGTCATTTTAACTGTAACACATACAAAACAAGAGATGGGATGTCTTGGAGTGTCATTTAACCATATGCTCAAAATACTGTGAGAGGTTCTCCTTAAAGTACGCTCTGTGATTGGAGTTTATAACAAAAGTAAAGAAAACAAAAGCATCTCTCTCTTACTGCCCTTTCAAAAGCTCCTTGGCTTTTCCAAGCTTGGTTGTATGAGTTTCCAATGCACAAATTTAATAGTATATTAAAAATAATATGAATACAAAATAATACAGGTCAGTTCCTGAAGAGATGACTATGACATATTTTTCTCTGTACAATGTATTCACAGTGAATTAGTATTATTCTTTTGATTCCAATGCATAATATTTAAAAAGATAAAGCAACACTTGTCCCCAATTTGAAGATATTTTCACTTTTAGGCTCAGTCACTTTGCTCTTAAAATTGTGATCTTCCTACCTTGTGCAGAGTGCGACTAGTTATTCTGTTATGTTTTAACTTTGAAATTGTAAACTTTATATCTTCTTTATACCTCAGTCATGTGCTGCCATCTGACCTCCAAGGGTCAAATCACAGGCAGAATTCCCCCCTTCTGCTCAAGGGCAATATTACTTCAGAAAGAAAATGGGAATTGCCTGAGGCACTTGATGAATCTGAAAACCATATAGCACTTAATACTGTAGACTGGGTATTAATTTTAACATTTTCCAGGTGTTGGCAGTTTTATCAAAGACATTTGAGCAGGTGGCATAGTAGATCATTGTTTACTTTTAAAACCAAACATGGGGCTTATCTGGGCTTATCTCAGAACTAATTCTTCTTTTTACTTCCCAAGATTCCTATATCTGTAGTGCAGCTCTTGGTTGAATTAATACTTTGCCATGTTGTATACTGGAAGCAGACACTTTCATAGAGAGAGATCTGTAGACAGATTCCAGTGCAGGGCCTTGGACTAACTGTGAGGTAAACAGGATGGATTTGAGCAAATACCCTGTATAAAAACTGTATATAAATCTCTGATACTCTTCACTCCCTCCAATTTCAGAACATGCCTGCTATTGCTTTTGCAGCATAGGTTTGAAAGAATGCAATCCATCAGCTTTATGACAATTAGAAAATGTGGAGGTAAGAACCTACATTAGACATTCATTCTTGAAGGTCAGGACACCTGAGACCTGAAAGGACCATAGCAGTAGTTCGTAATTCTATGAAAGTCTTCAGATTTACTATTTAAGGAAACTTTTTCACAGCCACTGTCTGATTGGAAAAAGCCATTTTCACCAATTCTAGCAGGAGGATTAAAAAAGTCCAACATTTAGGACTCCCTTGGTCCCCAGGCAATGCTGTAAAGACACCACAGGCAGCCGGACAAGCTCTCTGTCCTGGTTTCTGGGCTCCGGGACTCCAACAGCACCTGCTTCACACCACGTCATCGTAGTCCTCACTGACGTATCCCGGCGAAACCACGTCATCGTATTCCTCCGAGTCCAGGCGCTCTGGGCTACATGGGGGCACGGGCACGGCCACGGCTACGGGCACGGCCACCTCCTTGCGCTCCGTCAGGGGTGGGGTCGCCACCACTTTCACGTAGTCTGGAACTTTTTCGGTGTCTTCAGGACATTTGGTGACTGCACGTGAACACACATGTGAAGTCAGCTCTGCACATTCCCACAACACATACCCATTTCAAAAGCTGCACTGAGCAGCTCACGATGTGTGCAAAACAGGTGTCCCTATTCATATTTCTATTTCTATTTCTAAAAGGTGCATGTTGACGACTAAGGAGAATATTGAGAGTCCACTGGATTTTAATAAAGTTACTCTTTAGTGTACATGAAGTATGTAAAACATTTCTGTTCATGTACAGTGGTTGTGGCACATAGATCGTAAGGGCTGAGAGCTATCTTTATCTTATTAATGAGAAGAAACACCACCAGATCTCACCTTTTTCCATGGAGCAGTCTGAGAAACGTGAAACAGCACTGGGACATGATGGAAAATCTAGGACTCTTGGGGGAAGTGGAGGTACCTCCTCTTCCAGGTCTTTAGGGTGATACTGACTACTCCTGAAAGGTTAAATGTTGCAGTAGAAAGCCAAACAGTTTCATAAACTGCAGGATACAATATTGAGCCAAGCCAATAAGACTTCTGAAACTTACCTGGCATAATAATTGTTGGGTTGTGGATCTGGTTTAAAAAAGGTTGGTTCTGTAAAGACACAGACACAATAAGAGGGTAAGACAGGCAGATGGAGAGGAAATTGGTGGTGATTTTGAGTTTAACTTAAATAATGGAGCTTGCCTTTATCTCTTCTTCACTAAAGAGAATATGGAAATAAAAAGTTGGAGGGGGGGTATTTCAGTGTATTTTTAAAGCAATGCAGCATGTAGGTACAAATTCAAGGCTAGTGTGAATAGGTTATGAACTGCAATTCAGATAGTCAGTAGCCAAAAGCCAATTAAGACTATACATGAGAATAGCACTATATACTACAATTCAACTGTTATCTTTATCCTTCCTCTTGGTCCTCAGTCCATAAAAAGTCCTTTTGTGAGCTCTGAGATGTGCTTCAATGGTGATGCAGTCGCTTTTCAATATCAGCTGCCTAATCGTATTTACTGGGACATCTACTGTATGTCATTTCAACAAACAGTGGTGCAGACACTTATGCCATAGAAATCAATAAGTGCATTAATAAAGCCCACGCATTTTTATAGATGCAGTGGTACTTTGAACATTTGAAGAAGTACAGGTGTTATTATGCTTTCTTGTTCTTTCAAAACAACATGAGCAACAGAAACAAAAATAGGTAGGTTCATGCAATGTCACTGAAGCCCAAAAGACTTAAAAAACACAGTAAAGTGGTTTAAGTATTTAGAGTACCTTTCTTTGCGATACACTTGTTGATCAGGAAGAAGAGAAAACACAGGAAAATGGAGACAAACACCATTCCTAAAGTCACCCAGAGCCAGAAGTAGGAGCGCAACAGCTCCATCTGTTGGTTAGATACAAAAGAAAACACATCAGGCAGCCCTGCCTCTCCCCTGCTCCCGCCTCCTCCTCTCTCCTGGCTTTTGTTTTCCCAGGCTGTATTATCTTTGCTGACTGCCCTATCTTTCTTACACCCGAAGAAGGCTCCACAGCTGAAACGTTGTCTTTTCTTTCTTCTCTTTTCAGCATGGAATAAACCTATTACTTGTTCCTTTGCAGCCTACGCATGCTGACGCAGTTGCCCACCTGAACCACATCAGGAAAAGTTTAGTTTGAACAGCAGAGAACCCAGCAGAGAAATGGTCTTGATTGTCTTGATATTTAATGATCTCCCGCTCCCCGCTTGCCAAGAGGAAGTACATGTCATTGGTCATGAGTAAAGAAAAAATTGTTAAACCACTGAAACTCCCCCCTGAAGTGTGACACGTATTCAGGGTTAATGAACATGTATTCAAGGTTATGTAGTGTTAGTACTTAATAAGTATGGAATATTGACTGAACAATTTTAACTATACAGCTCTGTATTGGTCACCACACTGCCTCAAGGTCTGTTAAAGTATGACTTTGTTAAAACAATAGTAACTGATCTGCTCCTAATGAAGTTCCTTCCAGTTTCCAGAGAAACTTCAAAGAAGAGGATCACGAAACAGGCCAAACTATCACAGAATATGTGATACTATATGTATTAAAAGAGTTAAAAACTTTAACAGTTTGTTCATTCTGCAGATCTGATTTAACGCTGTGTTGTTGAGTGTGCCCTGTGAGCTCAATAAAAGCATAACTTATTTCTTTTTAAGGTCTTCACTTCTCAGAAAAAACCTTATATAAAATAGAGAAGTGATGACTTTCAATGTTTTCCCACTACTTCCTCTCTATAACGGTGTCATAAAAAACTTGCTCTAATATCAGCAAGTGAATAACTGTGGAATTGATAAGTGATTTAAGTCATTTTGTTAAAATCCTTAATTTAATTTTAGTCTGAAGCACAGCTCTTCCTATTTTTTTGTGTTTTGGCCCTGTACTATAGTGCATTATTCTACATATCCACAATGGTGTTAAACAATTTTTACAATTGTTATGCAATTCTCAAAATTGTCAATTGTAAAAAAATGGAGATTTTGTATCTATCTTTGAAGTTCAGGGTTTCCTTAACATGAGTACATTAACTTCGAGCAGTGCTTGATCTCAGCAGCCAAGATTAACAGATGAACATATAGCGATTAATTCCTTGCTGAAAGACAGAAAAACAATTTTATGGCTGTTCAGCCATTTTCAAATGTGCCGATGAGAGAGAAATCATGCATACAAGAGTTCAAATGTGAAAGCTGAACCAGAGGACACGTGTGGACTCTAAGGGGAAGTAGACTTAAAATGGAGAGATGTTTTTACACAAACACTTGTAGGAGAGTGTAACAAGATGCCCAGACTTGGTCAGTTAGTTACTAGCAATCAAATGTGCTAGGAGAGTCAAATGCATTTGTCTAATTTGTAACCCTTCTGGATTTAAGTCCATTAAATATAGGACATTTTTGCTATGTAGCCTTTAAAGTGTTCTTTTTAATTCCTTGGTAATCGGCTTTTTTATGTGCTTATTGATGGGACATGTGATGCTGTTTCTTTGCAATCTTTGCAAAGACCAGGCAAAGTATAGACCTCAAAATGAGAAATTAGTGCCTGTGGTGCATTTTAGTATATACAGTATATATATTTTAAACACAGCCAAGATAAGTTCATAAACACTAGTCTCTTTCCTCCAGAAGGCAATGTTTTGGCTGAAATCATTTCCGGCTTCTAAAAATATAGATAGAAAGTAGTGAGATATTCTTTTATAAATGCATGAGGTTACTGGTGTTGCTATAGCTGATGTTCTGCTGTTTTCTGTTGCTGTAGACAACCAAAGTCCTACTGGCTACATTAGAGTGACATGGACCTGTAAAAGATCAAGAGGCAGAACCTTTTTCTGTGCAATATCCAACACTGCATCTTGACGGGAGTTCTGCCAATTATTAACTTTGCCAAATTGTTCTCTAGCCAGACCTAAACACAGTGGACCTCAAACAAAGATCATTCTAGAGTCTAGACTCAATTTGCCACATCAAATACTTTCACCCGTTTCAGCTTTCTTTAGAAAAGGTAAAGATTTCTCCACTGTTTGGAAAACACTTTCAAGTTCAAAAAGTCAATTCCTAGTTTTAACAAAGTCATGACTGTGTGCAAAGACCAATCACTGCTACAATATCTTCACCATTGAGCTCATGCTCAATTTACCCTATGCTCAAGTTAATTTCAACCTCTGAAAAGGCAGCAGGATATATAGAGGGAGTAAACACTCATATCCATATATATATACATTATATCTTCACAGACATGGAAACTTATACAAGGGTGTTTCAATAAAAAGTAAAAATCCTTCCCCTGATAATGCATTATAATAAAGCTGCAATGCCCAATAATAAGATCAAAATATACTTCACTTTTCCACGCAGTCTCTAAACCTGCTCAAGCATGAGAGCCACATTGACACAAGAGATCTTGACACTCCTCCTACCTGTAACACAAACGTGTGGCCAGGCATTATTGTGTCATTATTTATTTTTATGTATTGTCTGTCATAAGAAACATATTCTACATATCCACATTCAAACTGACTAGGAGAGGTCTTCCTACCTTAACAATTGAAATGGCCTCGTATTCTGTACATTAGTTACTGTACAAGAGGTTCATCCAAAAACATTCATGGGTTGCTCAGCTTTTCTGAAAAAAAGAAAGACACATCATAATGGTTATAAAAAAACTTCCTCTTGTGTCAGTAGTTATCTGCTACTTAGACTGCGACCGAGGATGACAGGATATGAGTAAGTCATGGAATTTATAGTAAAGAAGAACAAGCCCTACTCCCCCTCCATCAGTCCTTGTAAAGATTTTTTCTTCCTCTCAAACTTTTCAGTTTTAGCATATAATTGACATCCATCTGTTTTCTAACTCCTTTTTCCAATTCAGGGTTACAGGGGACCTGTAGCCTTTCCTGGCAAGTCGCAGGCACAAGGATACAGCCTGGATGGGATGCCAGTCCATCGCAGGGAACGCACACAGATACACAAAAGGGGCAGTTTTCTCAGAAGCCGATTACCCTACAAGTATGTATTTGAACTGTGGGAGGAAACATGCAGACTCCACCCAGATAGCACCCCAGGCCCCAGCACTGCAAGGCACTGCTGTCATAGTTAGATCACACCATTTCAGCAGTGTGTGACACCTGAAGAAGGCTCGTCAGTCGAAACATTCTGACTTTTCTTTCTTTCTGCTTTTCAGCATGGAATTAACCTCTACTTGTACATTCGCAGCCCTCAGACTAACAGACTGACAAATCTCCCCACCTGAGCATATACTGTACAAAACAAACTCAACAAGATCATTTTTATTTATCTGATTTTTAAAATCTACTGTGGCGTTTGTGTACAGGTTTCTCCAACATGTTGGTATACAACTTTTTCTGTTTTCTTGAAGGGACAGAAAAGATTACAAAAATCGATGTAAATTAATGCATTGTCCTAATTATCTACTGTGAGCGTGAAGCCTTTTACCAGAACCTTAACAGAGCTTCGGCTTACAAACCGCTGAAGTTTGGATAAGGTCCAAAAAGTTTAAGAAGAAAGTTTCTGTTGAAGAGCGCTATATTTAAATTCAACAAAACAAAAATCGAACAGTTCCTGAAATTTGACAGTAGATGCTGATATTTACAAAAAAAGTCAATTTGTCATTCTTGACAAACGTTCGCAACAACTGATTTATATTGAAACACAGCGCATTGTCTTTTTTCACATAAGCAGACTTTTCCCCTGAGGTTTTTTAGCTTCTCACTGGTTAGCAGAAAGAGAAATCAATCTAAGAAAAACAACTTAGTCCTAAAAATGTAGATTTTTTTCATCAGCAAAAATATGCATTTAAAATTAAATACCACTAGGGTGGGATAAATACTGTACTTTCTTCATGGTTAAAGGACTTAACATAATCGAAAGCCATAAACTTCTATTCATTAAAAAGTTTAAAAATCACTGTGCACCATAAAATATTTGCTGTTCATAACTTTACATGAACATCCATGAATTTTGCTAGGTGTTTTTAATCAATAATATAGCAAAAGCTAATCCTTCCACCATTAAAATGTTATTTTCCCACCCATTAACCCAGAATATGACATACAGTGTAAAAGATCAGAAATGTGCAAACATCTACTGGCTACTAGATTCCTTACATTTTCCAAGGATTCTAAATTAGAATTAGAATTTGTAGTCCCTCACCTGTTCTATGGAGAGTGGTGTGAGATAGTGACTGTTCTCCTCAGAGTCGTGTGTGCTGTCTTTACAAGAAACACGCTGAGCTCTCTGTCGATCGAGGTGACTAGTTTCCTCCCAGCATCAGCTCTATTTCAGGACACTCCTCTTTGTCTGCATCACTACTTCTGCTATCTGGTGACTCTGTGGCGAACACGCTCCAGAGAGCAGCACCCTTCCTCCCAATTCACTGTGCACACTCAACACTGCTGTCAAACTAATATGCTTTCCTTAACGTCCTGCTTTTTGTGATGAAGAAAGCGAGATTCGGAGGAAGAAGCTGAAGTCGATCTGTGAGCTAAGCCGCTGTCCTCTTTCTCCATGTTTTGCATGGAAATGGCGGGGAGTCCCACATGACGTTTACTACCAGAAAATTGACTCTCCTGGGGAAGAAGACAGAAGTCAACTTAGGGTGCAAGAAACGAGAAGCTGTGATGGGCTGAATGCCCAGTTCTTGAAGGAACTGTTGCTGTGTTTCTCAGGAGAACAAGGCTTGTTTCAAATGTCTGCAAACTCAAGTTCACACATCAAGATGGTTTATAATCCATACTCAAATAGAGTTGCTCACCACGCCAGGCTTTTCCTTGGTTTCTTATGGGGTCCATCTTTCACTTATATTTTCTTTATTTTCTTAGAGACTAAGGACTGGAGAAAGAGATGTTGGCTGTGGTGGTGTCAGAGCACTGGGGTGATACCTCAGTCTACCCCATTACCGGCCAGGGGCTGCTGCTGACGATGGGCCAGGATAAACTCTGCGGTCCTGCAGAGGTGCTGAGCTCCTCTTGTGGTCAGACCTGTGTAAACTGGGCGAGGAGAAGGTGCAATCTGGGCTACGTTGGCCCCTGTAGCAGTTCCCCATCATGAAAGCTGGGGCAGCTACATCTCAGGTCTGGACGTCCTGGCTGAAGTGCTGTGTGGGAATGTGGGGAGTGGACACACCTTGACATTTCAGGGCAGGTTCTGAGGAGCTTGACAGAATGTGGGGGACCTATTCCCCCAAATTACAAATTGAGATTTAAGATTTAAGTCGTCTGGGCTGACCAGCTGTCCACCTAGCGTTTAACTTATGGTAAACATTAAGTTACTTTACATTAACGTCTTTATTAATAAGTGCAATCCTATATCGTAATAAAATGGGCATCCGTTCGACTCGTTAAATAACCTGGTAAATTCTAGTAAAGCAGATCGACGCGCAGGCTTGAGCTCTCAAGCCCACCCCTTCCAGAGCACAAGCCCCGCCCCCCGCCCCGGGTCAGCGGCGCCCCGCCCGCGCATGCGCAGTCGCCCGGCTGCCCCGCTGATGTTTTGATGTGTGTCTCTCCCAGCTGCTTGTCCGCGCTCTTGGGCACTCCCAGCTTTCTCTCCCTGTGAGCCGGGCACCGCGATCTGAAACCCCGGACACCATGGCTGAACAGGGCTCGGGATCCGCCCCGCCTCCCCAGCACGATGGTAACGACCCCCCGTGTTTAAAGGCTCTTTCCCTTTTCGTGCGTGTGCTGTGGAGAATCAGGCCAGCGGCCTGCACAGCCCCGGGCTCGCCCTGCTGCCCGCGCCCGGCTAGGTAGCTCTCGCTGGCGCGTCGCTAGGCGCATCCTCTCCCTGTGTGACAGTCGCGTGTGGGGCTTTGGCCACCTGATGTTTTCAGATGTTGCCGCGATTTGGAGGTTTTGGGGAGCCTGTCGGGCAAGCGAAGCCGTCTACCCCCTTGCAGGCAGTGGCGCTGAACGGACCGACCTGTCACCGGCTCTTGCTCGCACGCTGGCGGGGGGGGGTTCAGGGTCGCTGGCGGGGCTCTCCGGTTCCCCCCTCTTTCCCGGTTTCTCAGATGCTCTGTTTTTGTCAGATTCGGCAGATGCCGTTACTGGCGGGCCGATACGCTCCTCTCTGTGATCCCGAGGGGCAGGGTGCTTGTTTGCAGTAATGCGATTGAAGGAACGGGCTGAAGACAGAGGAGTGTGACTCGACCCCCGTCAAGTGTGTTTATAAGGGCGACACCATGCACTGCTACCGCATATAACCAGCAGACACGCTGATTAATTCTTGATCCATGCTGCGATATCCTGTGTAGAGCACCGTCTACAGAATTTCCTTTCGTTCATGATGTCGGAAATAATTGAAAGGCGGTTCGGTTGTGCGTCAAAAGCACACATTTAAACATTTACTTTACACTTGTTACTTGATACACTTGTTACGATCCGGTGCAAAACCGAATTGTTCAGTTGGCGGTTTTAAAGACGTTAACACTTTTTATTCCCTGTGAGATTCGTATGGCCTAGCCACTGCGATATACCGCGTAGCTTTAAGAGACATTGTTCCTTTTAAAAACGGAAAGATCTTTAAAATAGGGCTTTTATACACTTGCAGGTTGTCAGCTACTAGAAGTTTTGGCAAGTTTTATAATGTTGCAGGCATAGAAAATGACTCACGTTACAAGCTGTAAACCACAGTGAACTAGAGTATTTTCTAGTATGACTAATAGTACTGTATGTGACATTAGGAGCTGAAGGGTAATTGTTAACTAAAGGTAACAAAGCTATAATTGCAAAAATGATAGCTTTTCACCCTTAGAAGTTAAGGTTGTTAAATGCAATTGCTCTTGTTTCAAAATAAATAAAGTTTATTTTAAAGAAAAAAACATTTGCATATACAGTATAGGAATCATTTTATCTTCAGTTCATGTTAATAGCTAAAACATTGCTAGAAATGATTAGAAGGATACATTTGTATTTACGTCCTTATAACTGTTGATTCCTAAACTAAAAGACACATCTTTAAGGATCTAAGGGAATTGGATATTGTTCCGCCTAAATGGTGCTGCCTTCAGGATTAGATGGGGAAAAAAGTAACCAGATTTTTAGTGAAAAACATTTTTTTAGATGATCCATTGTTTTAGCCCCTAAACAGTCCTGGGATTATACTCATTTATAGACACATTGAAGAGACATCACAGTGAGTTACGGTTAGCACTGCTGTCTCATAGTGTTCGATTCTGGACTGGAACACCTGGTTTGTTGAGCTTGCATGTTCACCTCATGTTCCCTGACTGTCCTGAGAGTGCTCTTGTTTCCTCCAGCCTCTCAACAACAAGCTGGCCAGGGTCATTAGTGTTTCTAAATTACCTGTGTAGAAATACAGCTCAAAATGGAAATGCTTGCCTGTGCTGAAGGATTTGCATTCTGGACATTATGCTAGGCAGGCCTGTCTTGCACCTTGTACTGCTGGGTTAGGTTCCAGGTTGCTTCAGCACTTATCAGGACTATGCTGAGAAGAGAACTATGTCACATAGAAAACATCTATTGATAATGAATAGTTGTGCATTGAAGCACTTGAAGTTAAGGAGTCAACCTTTTCATACCTGTTGGAAAGAGTTGCTTGTCCTGTAGTTAAATGATTGAGAATGGGAATCTCTACAGAGTAAATGTGAATCACAGCACTAGAGCATCTTGATTTTGGTTAAGAGTCATTGGTAAGCTCTGATATTTCAAGAGTGAAACCTAGATACAATTGCTTCTGCTTTTGATATTTGAATGGGGTGGGGTGGGGGGGCTATAGGGTCACAAATAAGTGTCACGTTGTACTCGGAGCACAATGTGCATGACTCATGTATGTCTTCACAGCTTTCCCTGAGCCTTAAGCCTTTCAACAAGCTTCTGGGTTCGACTATTCAGATTAGAATATAATGGTAATAGCAGAATCACTGTAAGGAAATTAACAGCTACTGTCAGACTCACTTCTGCTTCCTCATGAATTGTCCAGTGGGCCCCTAGAATCATTTTGTTTACCCTAAAACTATCTGTGTGTAATATTAGTCCAAGTGTTGTGGTCTGTTTTGGTCTGTTAAAGGTTCTTATCTAATAAAATTTACATCCAGTATTTTCTTGTGCTGTTCCGATTCTAATTTTATCATTTAAAATAACCATTCTTAAAGTAATTATGTATTTTTATGTGCTGTTAACTTGAGTATCTTCCAGCCAGAGAAGGGTTATAAACCCGGGGCTGTAAGACATTGAACAGCAATTTTTGAATCAAAAACAAGACAAACTTTTAAATGTTTAGAGTTTTTAATACGCCTCAGAAGGCGTTTTGAGGTGTATTTTTAACAGTTGAGTTCCAAATAAATGTAATGATAGTGACGGATGTTGTTCTAGTCCATTGTTCAGTCTTAGTGGAGTGGGCAACAACAGTTTGTTGCTGTTTTCATTGCGTGTGTCAGCTCCTAACTGCTGGTCCCAGTCATGCTAAATAATTCAGTGTTTCTGCAGGACTGTGGGCTTCTAAACCACAGTGTCAGTAACATACTGTACATTGTATGCATTAAACAGTACCTCCAAAAGGCTTGGAAATCCACAGGGAATCATGCATTAGGAATATTAAAGGAGGCGAATTTTCAAACAGAGTGGACAGTTTCATTTTTTTCTTAAATCAGTCATGTTTGCTTTTCCATCTTCTTTAAAAATGTAGAAATTTCATTTATAGCAAATGCAGAGCACTTGCTGCTATTTTTTTTAAATACCACCGTAGTGTTGTTTATTCCCCAGAAAGTTACAAAAAGGTTTCTGACTGCTCAATGTATTAATTTTTTTTACATTCTTTGTCTTTGCTTCTCTCCACCTCTGTTCATGCAAAATACGGGTTAAATGGGCTCCTCTCATCTGTGACTGTTCCTGTGTTCTTACATCTTGTTTTTCTTGTTTTTGATTTGTCTTTAAAGGTTTGTGCTTTATGTGTACGTTCAGCAGAGCCCTGGGGGATCACAGAGAGGCAGTTTGTTCGGGGCTGATGCATTTAACATTTTTTAATTAGACAGACTTTGGATCAAGATTTTTTTGCTTTATTTAATTCTGTAATCAAAGCCAATGGTCTAGAATACGTGATATGGAATGGAAACCTTGTGTTAAAAAAACAGTAGTTTGTAAAACTCTCCTTTACTCTGAATATAGTCTTTCTGGAATTGGTCTTTTATTGTCTTTAGGTGGGTGGTTGCTGGCTTCAGGGGCAGAGTACATGTGGAATGCCCCTGTGCTGAAATGGAGATGTGAGATGTCTACATTTAGGAAGGAGAATCACTGTTTTTCATGATCCAAATGTTAGTAATGTCATGATATACTTCTCGGACGGCCATGAACAATCCCACTTCCTTCTGGACAACGCCATGATTGAAATTTCACTTCTGTTTATTTTCTTCTTAATTTAGATTTTCTAGGAGAATTGCCAAACAGGAGCGTTATTATTATGTTTTTGAAAGGCCCTGGAATGTTCTAGCATACGATAAACAGCAAGAATTACGTCCAGGGGTCAGGGATCATATTCAGCAGTATGTGACTGTTTTGAGCTGTATTTTACTTGCATTATCAAAATACATTCTGCTGAAGGTTGGCCTGCAATTAGGGATCCTCAGTCTGTCCAGGGCTGCCGTGAGATTACAAGGTCATGAGGGTTGTTCTTTATAAAACACACATAACCAGAAAGGATGCCGTCATAACTAGACTGAGACTGATGTTGTCACTGAATGCGGTGCAATTAATGAGCTCTGCCAGGGTAGGTTAGGAGCTTGTTGGCCTTTGTTGTCTTAATGTTTAGTATGACAGCAACTCCTGTGACTAGCTGGACATCAGCAGGCTTACAGTGATGTCGGCGATAGATGTGTGGCTTCTCCAGTCAGAGATAACTCATGTGGGAGACACTTCAATGTGCATTCTTCAATGAGAATGTGAGGTGCTGTGATAAAGGATCATTTTAGTTATTACGAACACATTCAGGAAAATTTAAATTATTTTAATCTCTCTTGGTAGTTTTAAAATCTTGAGAACCTTTACACATTCTTATCTTGTTTCATGATGATGGAAATACCCCTGTCTTTGCAGAATTAATGTAGTAAGGTCTGCACCATTGTCCATAGCACATCACAGCCTGTGAGTACAAGTCCTCAGACTTATCCAGACATTTCTTGAGTGACGCGTGGGCATCCTTTTTACTAGCATTGCTGGGCAGCTTGTTTCAGGCCCTCACAACCCTTTGTGTAAAATGTGCACCCCGATCTCAGCTTTAAAAGCACCTACTTGTAATTTTCACCTGTCCTCAGGTTTTTGTCTCGCCGTTGATTCTTCAGAAAACCACTGGGTTGATTTTGTCATTGTTTTGAATACTTGAATCAGATGTCTGCCTGGTCTTCTCTTTTCACGACTACAGTGATAGTTTTTTTTTAATATGTCAGTATAGGTACTCTTTCAGCCTGGGATTATGTCTGTTTGCATTTGTCAAGACTGATACCAGAGCAGCAGTATCTTTTTTTCTAGTGACACATTATTTTTCTTGCTACTGTGTTTTATAGTTTCAACATAACATACCTTTACTTACATACTACAGATTGAACTAAGGTGTTTACCTTTTTTTATTGCTTCCAAACATATTCTGACTGAATTGAAATTACACTCCAGAAAAATACGTTTTTCTGCATGCCTTCTTCTGAGAATTAATCTTTCATTAAGAACTTTTATCAAAATCCTTCAGAAAATCTAAATATACAGCACCTTATTGTATTCTTAGTTTATAGCCATTTCTTCTATTGTTTGTTCAGTGAATAATCTAACAAGGTGGTTAAGCATGCTTTTTGACTGTTCTCCAGAACATTATTAACATACTGCACAGATGATTCTCTGGGTTGTTTTTAATTATCTCTCCATAACCTTGCATATAAGAGAAATAAGACATAGGCTGTTTGTATATAATTACCTGGTTTGGTGTTGCCACCCTGTTATGACTGTACTCTGCGTTTTCTAATTGCTCGACTCAGGAAGCTGCTGGAAGGCATTTGTTAGTGGACTTTAAACTTCTCTTGTTCGGTTGGTAGAATATCATCATACCCTGGAGGATTTTTTTTATCTTATGTGCTTCTAGTACCGCTTCAGTAATGATATTATTTAATATAGAACTTTATCTTCTTTGACAAAGTCCTTTCACCTCTGTGAAATATTCGTTTAATCCTTCAGCCATTTCTCTTTTATCATCTCAAGTGTTCCCGTTTCTGAGACACAATCATTTCACTTTTGTAATACAGAAAAAAACTATTATTTTAGCCTCCGTTATAATATTATATCCTAACTGTGGGCTTTTGTACTATACCTTTTTGCCAACTCATTATACACTTCATGTTTATCTAGGTCACGTTGTTTCTTAATCATTTTATAAAGTGCTGTCTTTTTCAGCTTATTTTTCTTTGTAGATTTATTCATGTCATTTGGGTCCCTGCTTTCTAGCCTTTCATTTGCTTACTCTTGGGATGACTCGGAAGCAGTATATAATAATATATATAATAATAATATAGTATATAATAATATTTAAACTATTGCCATCCAATCTGATTCCATACAGTATGTATCCTATTCCATTCAACTCCTATACTCTCTGTCTTAATATTCTGCTTTCCTGCTGTTATACATATCAAAGTATAGGATATTTCAGACCACATAACCTTGTACATTTAAAATACTCTGTGACTTTCTTTTATGTGATTTGTAATTTTGTGCATGTATGGCATATGATACGTTGAGAAATGTCCAGGAAGGTTTAGTGACAGTTGTTGGGGGCCTTATATACTGTACATGTCAAATCAAATAACATGCCAATTAGCATGCATGTGTACATAAAAAAACAAGCTCTCCGATCTCCCTGCAGTGCAATCACACGGCTGTTTCTCTCTGTTTCTCTAGTGGGAGAGCTACAGCGGCGCCTGGCGGAGCTTGAACAGGAGCTGAAGCTCAAACAGCAGCTGGAGATGGAGTTCAATCAGAAGAGAGCCAAGTTCAAGGAGCTCTACCTGTCCAAGGAAGGTATGCCGCTGTCTGTTTTTTTACACGCTTAGGTAAGAGAGGTGGTATTGGCCTGAAAGCAAATGTCTTCCAGTCTTCTTACATGGGTCCCCTCTTCATGTAGACGGGGGTGCATCACCCAAAGGGGTGGCAGGCCTGGTATGTCTCTTTATGCCTGCAGCACACACATAATGGAGGAAAGAGTTAGATTGGTCTGGTTATGTTAAAAACCTGGAAGCTTGTGTGTGTGAAATGAAATCCTCCAGACACAACCTGCCTCCAGATCTGGAGTTTTGCATTCCCAATCTGTACACTGGGACTCATCAGGCAGCGGGTCAATATGAGCCATAGTAGTGTGATGCTTTGATTCACCTTATTCCTGGGAGGTTGAATCAGAATTTAGCAATTAGTCTTTTTAACTCCTTTGCTTTCACACTGTCTCTTTTGTCCATGCCTCTGTTAATTCTCAGTGCAATCTCCGCTTTCTTTAAAACATCTTCCCCCTCTTCTTTTGTGTTATTCTTGATTCTCCAGCTCTTTCACTATTTCTTTTCTTATCCCTTTCCCCACTGTTCTGTGTTTGTGTAGAGGAGCTGAAGAGGCAGGGGGCTTCCTTGGAGACATCCCAGGTGGAGCTGAGCCGGCTGCAAGCTAAACTAGCAGATGCCCAGGCAGAGATGGAGAATATTAAGGCCGTCGCCACTGTGTCTGAGAGCACGAAACAGGAGGCCATTGACCAGGTGAAGAGGCAGTGGCAGGAGGAGGTGGCCTCACTTCAGGCCATTATGAAAGGTACTGGAGCTGTCCCACTGTCTCTCCGCCAGCACTGTAGCGGGGATCTCCCAGTAGAAAGCATGAATAGTGCTACACTGTCATATCTGTTTTGCAGCATCATCTTCTCGAGATTTATATTAAGTGCATTATTGTAGCAAGCTCACTCAATGCAACATGGAATGCCAGAGGGTAGGAAGTAACATTTGCAAAAAGCAGAGAGTATCCCGCCTTCCTCCTGGGATACTCCCAATTCCCTTGCGACCCTGCACTGGATAAAGCTGTCAGATGATGGATGGATGTTTGCAAATCTATCTAAAAAAGCCTGAAAACTTGTTTTACAAGCAAATTAATGACTTCACTACTGCCTAGATGGCATGGACATTAATGAGTGTTCCTGGATCAGATGGTGATCTTCAGGCGCTCGGCCTACAGTCGAGATTGATCGCTCTAGTTAATCGTGAGCTTGCACCCGCCCGGGTGAAGCCGCGGTCCAGTTTGCCCCTGACGCCGGGTGCCTGTGCCCCTCAGAGACGGTGCGGGACTACGAGCTGCAGTTCCACCAGCGGCTGGAGCAGGAGCGGGCGCAGTGGGCGCAGTACCGCGAGGCCGCTGAGCGGGAGATGGCCGAGCTGCGCCGCCGGCTGTCAGAGGGGCAGCAGGAGGAGAACCTGGAGAACGAGATGAAGAAGGTTGGCGTAGCAACGCTCTCTTAATTTACTCTGAATTACTATGTTACTTACATGACAGTGTCACCTTCATTGATCACATTATTTTCTCTACTACACGTTAATATTATTTTTATTTGTGGAAAAACCTGTTTTCTGTGCAATGTGACATGGTTGTTGAAAGAGTAGCTGGCTTTCTTTCTTCCCCGTGTGATGAGAAGAAGTTGTTGCCTTACATGACATCGGGGCCTTTTTTTTAAAATAAGAAAGTTGTGCCCTGACTTCTGATTGCCTCAGGCCCAAGAGGATGCAGAGAAGCTTCGGTCCGTGGTAATGCCGATGGAACGGGAGATCGCCGCCCTCAAGGCGAAGCTGACTGTGGCAGAAAACAGAGTGAAGGAGCTGGAGGCATCGAAGGTGAGTACGGTAGTGCAAGAAGAAGGCATCTGGCAGCCGTTTTGTCAAGGCACTTCTGACAGCTGGGTTGGCCCTAACAGCAGCTGCAGCTGAGTGCATACAGAAAACTATCATTGTTAATACCAATACATTTGGTTGCTGCTTTTATCCAAAGAGACATACATTTACACCCATTTTATACAGTTGGGTGTTTTGCTGAAGCAATCTGGGTGAAGTACCTTGCTTAAGGGTACAGCTGTTCTCTTGCTTGGGATTTGGACCCAAATCTTGTCCAGAACCTCTCCACTGCTCTTACACACAGTTGTACTACACACAGTTGGGATTAGAATTAGCATAACAGTTTTAAGTTTAATTTCTTTAATCTTTGTAGATGTGCCTTCTGTTTGTGTATTTATGTTTGTGTTATGCTTCAAATAAGTGTAAATAGTGGGCTTACTATAAGGGTGTTTTTACTTCAAATAAAGACAAAGGGTAGTTTGTGGGATTTTTTATAATTGATAATTAAAGTGATGCCTAGATTTTAAAGGACAGGTTAAAAATTAGACAAGGCTGTTTAGCTTGTTTTTGTCATTTTCTGACTATTTCCCTGGTAGGTATTTAATTCAGAAACAACATATACGGGATGTACATAAAGGTATGTGATTTTACCATGACCTCACCCCTGTGTTCATGCGTCTTAGGTGATGGAGATGAATCACGTCCTGGAAGCGGAGAAGTCCTGTCGCACAGATTTGGAGATGTATGTGGCAGTCCTGAACACCCAGAAGTCCGTTCTGCAAGAAGATGCAGAGAAGCTACGCAAAGAACTACATGAAGGTGAATAAAAATGCAATAGAAAATGAGTATTTCTTATCTCATAGTACTGTTGATGTTTGCTCTTGTTATGGAATGCCAACTACAGTAAATCTTAGAAGTTCTAAAACTGGATCTGAGCAGGAAGTGTCCGCTGTGGTATCTTGATGCACAAATGGTGCACTGGGATTATTGCAGATTGTAACATATAACAACCCTCTGCCTTCCATTCAGATTTACTGAGATACACTTCCTCTCCTCAAGAGCTTTAGACTAAACTCAGAATGGAGGTATAGTGTTGCTTCAAGTCAGCCATATGACAGAAGGTGGGGAATGAGAAGTTTTGGCAGATAAGTTTTTAGATAAGTTTCCATGTAGACACACTTATTCTTATTCACTTGACTTATTAAAATAGTTGTGCTGAATGGATGGCCAGCTCCTGGGGCGGTACGGTGGCGCTGCCTAGCAGCCCTGGGGCCCAGGGTTCAGTTCTGCTTCTGGGGTGAAATCTGCGTGGAGTTTGTATGTTTGCATGGGTTTCATTCAGGTGATCTGAAGTCCAAAAACAAACTATTAGGTTTATTGGCCTCTGGGAAGATGGGACAGAGGTGTGAGTTTGTGCATGTCTGCGATGGACAGGCGTCTCGTGTAGGGTGCACCCTGCCTTGTGCCCATTGCTTACTGGGGTAGGCTCCGACTCCCCTGCGACCCTGACCTTGGAAGAAGCGGTTTGAAAATTGGATGGATGGTTCTCTCTTGCTCTAGCAAAACTTTCCATCTTTTTCTGCGTAGTGTCACTCGTTCGGTGGTAAGAGTTCTGGAGCACCAGTCTAATGGGAATTCTCCTTCACAGTTTGTCACTTACTAGAGCTGGAGAGGCAACAGCACAACCAGCTCAAGCACACCTGGCAGCGCGCTAATGACCAGTTCCTGGAGTCCCAGCGACTGCTGATGAGGGACATGCAGCGCATCGAAAGCGTCTTGTCCTCTGAGCAGCTGCGCCAGGTGGAGGAGATGAAGAAGAGAGACCAGGTGTGTTACAGAACAGTTGTCCAGACCCTTCCTCTCGTTGGGCACCACCAATTTAGAGTGCCAAGAATACATTCATTTTGATGCATTAAAACCCCACATCTATAGCCAGGACATGTAATTGAGTTACTGGAAAGTTTGATTAACAGACTCTGCTAATCTCAATAGTGTACAGGACCACCGATTATACTGCCTTTCATGTTATTTAGTGTATGATGGATACAAAGCTCCCCTTTGATTGAGGCTAGTCCATGACTGGTAAATTCTCCCTGAATGAATGTCTATTTACCTGGATTAATTATAGGAAATGGGGTAAAATACCTCTCTTAAGAATACAACAGCAGTAGTGGTATCAGGTATTTGAAGTTTGGGCCCATCAGCCTCTTAAACTAGCTTTTTTTAATGTTTCGTTATGTCTTAAGCTTATTTGCTATCTTAATTTACACACACAGTATTGTTTTAGAGGCATGATGTTTTATTATAGGAGGAGGATGAGCAGCAGATGAGAGCCAAGGGTCTGAAAGACGAAGCAGGGATAGAACAGGCAGAACCAGCTGAAGACTCTCTCGTTACTCTACCTAATGACGAGGTAAAATCAGAATCTTTGTGGATGTAGAAAACTGACGGCATGGAGTTTTTGAAAAGTTATACAGTACTGAACCACCTTTTGTTGGAAAGGAGTGGTGCCCCCGATTGGTGAACTGTTCGTGTTTAAATTACGAATGAACAACAAGCACGCATGGGCTTGCCCTGGGAATGTTTTGGCTAACCACTGGGTTTACAGGCTGAACCTACTCTTGTTTCCAAGTCTAAAAATGAGTTAAATCACAGATGAAGGCAACTAAGGATTTCTAACTACTTCTTTAACAATACTTCTAAGTACCGGTAATTTTTTTCAGCTTCGGGTGGACAGGCGGAATGATAATACGCTTGGGCAGAGAGGTAATATTTCTCCCATAAACCTTGAGAGCGAGCAAACGCTGTAGCGCATTGAAGAGTGACGGAAAGGCAAATCTGCTTGTTCAGAAGGAGTGGATTGGAGTTCATATTGTTAGTGGAGGCGGAAAAAAACCAGGGATATGAACCTGAGGTGTGCTTGAACGCAAATACGAGGGCACCTGATGTGATGGACTGTTCTTGGGTGAATTATGTACTTTTCTTTATTAGGATGGCCTATTCAGTGTCCCAGCGGAGAGGACAAATAGGAGGCATTAATGCATTGTAATCAGGGGTATCTTCTTTTAAGCTAATTTTATTAGTTACATGAGGCACATTTTACTTAAAAATTCCCAATTGTACTCTTGCCGCGTCACCTGCTTCTTTCTCCCACAGTCCAACATCAACCACAGCATCCACAGCTCCCTGCATTCCTTAGACATGGAGCCCATGACCGCTCTGGATGGCTCCGATCTCTTCAAGGAGGGCCTGCGAAGAGCACAGTCCACGGACAGCCTGGGGTCCTCAGGAGGGTCCCTCCAGTCGCGTGGCCTGGGCTGCAACCACAAAGCCAAGTCCGCCAGCAACCTGGACGAGTCTGACTTTGGGCCCCTGGTGGGGGCGGACTGCGGGGGCTCGGAGAACCTTGATACGTCCTCTCTGAGCTCCTTTCAGCTCTCCACGGGGGCATTCCTGCTCACCAAGGACCAGGAAAAGGCCATCAAGGCCATGACCCCCGAGCAGGAGGAGACCGCCTCCCTGCTCTCCAGTATCTCTCAGGCTCCCGACACCGCCTACCTTCCCACTTCTGGCTACAGGCTGGTCAGCGAGAGCGAGTGGAACCTGCTGCAGCAAGAGGTTGGACTTCTCTCTTCTTGATTAATGTTTTTTGTGCACTTTGCAGGCAATACGGAAAGTATACAAAATTTGTGAATGCAGACTGTTGTGATGTGGACAAAATCGATAGCTAGTTAAATTAAATAGGTGAAGTGATCGGGCAGAAATGTCGCCTATGGAGTCAACCATGTATTGGTTGAAAAGTGGAAAGCAAGGGTCGCTTGAAAGAGCAGGAGTTAATTGGTGTGCGTCTGTTATAGTGCAGCAGAGTTGGACGCTTTGGTTGACACCAGAATTGTATATTAATCGTTATTGCAATGCATTTTTCTTACAGGTGAAAAATGCTGGCAGGAAGTTGGGCCGCCGCTGTGATATGTGTTCTAACTATGAAAAGCAGCTGCAGGTCATTCAAGGTCAAGAGGCAGAGACACGTGACCAGGTCTGCCACACCTCACCGCATTTATTTCATCGTTTGGAGTTGCAGTTGCCTTTTCTGTGACTTGGAATAGCCAACAATGACTGCACCTGTGGCGTAATTACAGCCCTGCACCCATACTGCACTAGAATAGAGGAAATTGCACTTCCTCAGAGTTAACATTAAATGTAAATGCTGAAATAACTCGCTTATTAAATTAATGTAATTGTCATGTGTCCCTGTTCTGCACTTTTTTACTGGAGGATGGAATTTGAAAAGTGTAACATAGGTTAGTAATATGAGGAAGCCATTTGGTCCGTCTTGCCTGTTCGGTAGTTAGTAGCTAATTGATCTGAGGATCTAATCCAGCCATTTCTTGAGGAGCCAGGGTCACAGAGCTGGGTGACCCGTTCCATACTACCACAACCCTGTTGTTTTCAGAGGTTGGGGTGTTGTTATGCTGTTGCATAATATTATCCCCCACTGTTTAATGTCCAAATTCATATCTTCCAGTATCTTTTGCCACCCACACCTTACAGTATTAACATGATTTAAACTTTACAGTTATGAGTTCAAAGATTTAACCACTGCTGCTTCTTTTACGAACTCTTTAGTTGAGAGTGATTGGTTTCCTAATAACATTCAAAGAGTGCGCAAGTTAAAAATTGATCTCATTGCACGTCTTTCTGTCACTTTTAATCCTAGGTGAAGAAGTTACAGGTGATGCTTCGACAGGCCAATGACCAATTGGAGAAAACCATGAGTGAGAAGCAGGAACTGGAGGAATCTGTGAAACAGAGCAGCGAGGAGACCAGTGCCAAGGTCAGCACCAGTCACCCGTGCACTCCTACAGAATGTGTACTGACACCTTAACTGTTCTATGCGGTGGTAGTAGCATTTAATGACAAGTACTTGTTAACTGTGTATGTAATGTACCTAGCAATTTTTATCTTGACAAATAGTAGATCATGTCACATCTAATCCAGTGTATCCACAGTCTGGCGTAAAAGCAATGTTAGTCACTACTAATGTTAGTCACATTAACACTTGTCTCACACACAGCTACAGTATGTTTGTATTATTATTTTTATTATCGGCTTAGAAGTCGGAATATAATGTAAAGGTTTTACTTACTGGAAACTTTCTTTTTGAAGAGTAAAAACAAGAAATCAACAGTTCAGTGATGCTTCAGCTATTGCAGGTGGTTTCCAGATGGTTCTGCCTACCTCTTCATGTCATGTGTTATAGGCATGTAATTCAGTGTGGAAACGACAGCGTATTTTCATGCTGATTTTCCCTGACCTCGGGGTGATTTGCAGGTCTCCACACTAATGCAGAAGGTCCAGGAGTCCGAGGCAGTTCTCAGCCATCTGAAGCAGGCTTTGGTACAAGCCAAGAGAAGCACGCAGGACCAGATGGTGAGTTTCAGATTCTTATCATCCTATCACTGAGAGAGTAGTACGTTATTCCAAAAACCGGAAATTAATTTAACTGTCAACATTTGTCTGCTTGTTAATTTCCTCTTTGCTCTGTGCATTTTCTGTACTTGCAAAAATCTCCCAGCGAGAAAAATGGATAGTTGTAAGCTTGGTATCTGACTGCTAGCATGCTTTGAAATGCAAAACACATTTAAAAATATGTTAACATATTGAAGAACATGGAACATACTGAATAGTCCCATGACTGTAGCGGTATGAGCAATTTCTGTGAGCGCTGTCTGTCCACGCAGGCTGTCCTGACACAGTCCCGGGAGCAGGTGGCAGAGGAGCTCAGTCGACTGCAGAGAGAGAACGAGAGCTTGCAGGGGAAACACCGGCTACACTTGAGTCTTCAGCAGCAAGAGGACTTCAGGATGCCCTCGTCAGTGCAGGTATGCCATTGTGTCATTTTCATTCATACTGTCAGCTTTAAAACATAGGAACAACGAGGTCCAGAGGGTCAAATAAAAACTGAAGAGAAGCACTGAAACTTATTCTCATGGTTTCCATTGGACACAGTGTTTTTAGAGGTAATGGCTTAAAGATGCTGTTGACTCAAGCATTTTCAAGTAGTATCCTAAACACATTTCGGAAACCTGTAGAGAACAAACACATTCATACAGCTAATTAGATACTTAGATCCATTTATTAACTAAGAGGCATGGAAGGAAAGGGCAAAAGCTAAGACATTGAGACTTTGATCGAAAAACATGAAAGCACCATCCTCCAAGGAAAATCAAGTCTTGTCTGTCCGCTGTTTCAGGAACTGCAGGCTCTGGTGTTGCAGTACAGGGAGGACA
The DNA here is from genome assembly GCF_055471065.1 of Atractosteus spatula. Taxonomy (NCBI): domain Eukaryota; kingdom Metazoa; phylum Chordata; class Actinopteri; order Semionotiformes; family Lepisosteidae; genus Atractosteus; species Atractosteus spatula. The sequence continues at coordinate 2,611,158 of NC_142732.1, read as the reverse complement.
TTGTGGCAGTGCGCACAGCAGCTGATCACTTGGAGGAGAAGTTGAAGGCGGAAATTCTCTTCCTGAAGGAGCAAATCCAGGCAGAACAGTGCCTCAAAGAAAACATGGAGGAGACTCTGCAGCTAGAAATCGAGGGCTGCAAGGAAGAGATTGGTGAGTCTAAACGGGATTTCTCTTCAAGAGCAGGTGTCACACTAGCAAGGATAGTTGTACTGTAAGAGTACAGGGATTATTATTGCAGACAAGGAAAAACAAAGGGAAAAAAGACAATAAATTTCCTTTTAGATCCAAAACCTGAGTCGTATGGCTTTGTGAGCCTCACTTGTGTTTTTAGTGTTCTTCTTTGTTAGTGTTCATAATAGCTATACTTACGTCATTCAGTTCAAATTGTCAGACAGTGTGTATTTCTTCTTTTGCGATAATAAATGTCAATACTTCCAATACTTTGTAGTAAGTGATTTCCCCATGAAATAAATAGTCTAGTTCTGTACAGTGTAGCTCTCCTGGTACCTGTGATAATGTCACCAGGGCCTTGGTCATCTAATACATCTCTTAAACTCTTCATCTTTTTATCGTTTTCCCTAAAATCTCTTTTTTTCCTTTCCTTTCCGTCCCTTGGTGACTCTTGATCAGACATCTTGGAAGGTATGAACCAAGCCAGCACTGAAACTGGCTTTGGCTTTGTGTGTTTTTGCCATAGACTGTAGGCATCTTGCTATTAATAACCTAATTAACAAAGTATACCTCCTGTTGGAAGAAACATCATAACTGAGTTCCTTAAAGGTATTTTCACACCCTGTGTGCTGTGGAGCACCAAGCTGCCACTGTTTCACTACAGTCTTGACTCTTTTCTTTACTTGTTGTGACAGTCACTTTGTTTCCCATTGATAAATGATGTTGCTCATGTGTATCAGTGTTGACTTCCTCTGTGTAGGCGTACCACATGTTGAGCAAGCCAGGGATGACAAATTGGTATTTTTGTCTCTGCTTTCAGCCCCCCTTCTTCCCTAGAAACTTTTAAAAAAATTGCAAGGGGGTTCCCTTCTCTTCCAGGAAGCCAAACACACCTTGAAAGAAATATTTCCTTGGCTGCTCTCTTCCTCTGTGAGCAAATCAAATCAATAAAAACGACCAAACTGATGTGGATCCCTGTCTCAAACAGGGAAGGAAGACACTTCTTTGTTTGAAGTGCTGGGTTTATATATCTTTGATCAGCTGTTTCCTTGTGAACATTAAAAACCAGAAAAGTAGCCAGCTGAAACTTCAGAATTAGAAGTGAATTCTACAAGATTGGATGACCTGCTTTCTGATCCAGATCATGCATAGTAGCAGCTTCAGAGGAAATACAGAACTGTACACATGGGCTTCGATGCCATGTGCTGGGTGTGAAAATACCAGTAGACACTTCCTCATTGTGCTTCTGTCACTGCTCTTTGTTTCTAAAACCTGTTTAAATTAACAGTTCTACAGATCTGACAATGTCAGGACCTTGTGAAAAAGTTGATTTGTGTAAGAAAAGGTTTTTTTTTTGTGTTGAGCAATGTTGGAAAAGGACTTTAAGAACTCCCAACAGCATGGGAATCTATTTTTATTTAAAAACAAGGAGGCACACAGAAATTCAGCAGCCATCTGCTGAAAGACAACCAGAGCAGCACAAGGAGAAGGGTGAAAGAGTGGGGCGAGTGCTGTACAGAGCGGGGGTCCAGGCTCCGCTCGCGGGTAGCGATAGCCGAGTGCTTCCTGCGCCGGTCGATCTCAGCAGGGGTTTGATGGGCTGGAATTCTTAAAAAGTCTCCAAAGGGAACCTGACCTGTTTATGCTTTAGGGTTACTGGCTTTATTTCCGGTTCAGGGTGCACCGTGATTGACTAGATGACACATCTCTGTGCATCTCTTTGGTTTGTCTTGCGTTCAGCGCAGGGGTTAAGTGCACAGCGAGGATCTCCATGCTTCTTTCACACGCCATTAACTTTTGCTCTCATGTTCTAAGATTCACTGCCGTTTTGCAAGCGGGCTGAGCAGTTTACGATACTTTATGGAGTAACAAGTTGCATCCCAAACTTTGTAGAGTAGATGACTTTTTCGTTCAGTAACATTCAAAAAGAACATCTTACAAAATTGCCATTTCACTCTTGTTTGTACTCTGCAGCCTCCTTCTCCAGCTTGAAAACGGAGCTGGAACGAGTGAAAACAGAAAAGGGGCAGGTGAGGCAAACCTGGGGTTTGTTAAACACTCTATTCCCTGGAAGTATCTTGCTAAAGGCTGAAAAACTTTAGAATAGTTGGAATAATGTCCAACTATAACTTTGGTTATATTATTCTGGACATTATTCCAACTATTCTAAAGCCGATTTTTAAAGGTACAGATGATTCAAGCTACAGCAGGTCTAAAATGAAAATGTAGTGACTGGAGAGATGAATATTACATTGGGATATTAATGAAATAGGAAATGTCATACAGAACTTGCGTGCAGCGAAAGCCAGTTGGAAGGATTTGAGTTTACAACCTGTAATGGAAATATCAATGAATTAAAGAAGTAATAATTAATTATTGTGGTGTTTGAAGTGAAGCTCTTAGGGATCATCCTGTCTATCTCCTGGCAGCTGGAGAGCAGCCTGTCAGAGAAGACGCAGCAGCTGGAGAAACTTCAGGGACTCAGGAGCAAATTGGAAGAGCAGCTGAAGGAAGCCAACAGCACAAAGGTCAGTGGGGGTAAAGGTGGTGGCTGCACAGAGTTGTGTAAGAGTGGAGTTGTCACACCTGACCCTAGAGCAGACAAGGCCATTTCTTCTTCTGTTAGTTTTTAAAGGCCTTCCTGTCGATTGTTTTGGTATCATACTTATTTTAAAAAATTACCACAAAAAGGTAATTGCTCAAAAGTTTTTTGTTTCCATATTGTATTGAGAATTTTTGGTCGCTGTTTGTGTGCAGAAGAATTTGCCTCTCCTTCATGGGCTGACTTGAAGAAGAGCAGTTTGTACATTTACCAGATCTCTCCCTTCCCTTTTTACTGTTTAATAAATAGTTGGTTGAACATCTCCCCTGGACCTCATTTTGATTTTGGAAACCAAGTATTTTGTTTGCTATTAATTAAAAAGAGAAATAAATATAATGGGTGTTGGTCAGGGGGGTTAAAGATTTCTTCCTCAAATAGGAAAAACTTAAATTAAGAAATCATAATAATAACCTATTAGGGAGATCTTTATAGATCTCTTGCAAATGAACAGACTGCATGTTATAGCAGTTGAGCAATGCAGCACAAGAGAGGTCTTGCCATACTGTGGTGTGCTGGTTGGTTTCAGGCAGCCCTGGAGAGCCAGGTGCTTGATGAGAAGGATAAAGCCCAGAGGCTGCAAACAGAGCTGGATGTCAGTGAACAGGTCCAGAGAGACTTTGTCAAGCTTTCACAGACTCTACAGGTAACCTCCTACACTTTGAAAGTTCAGGTTGTTCCTGTTTCTTTAGTAGTGTAGACTGACCCTCATATGTTGTCTTGTTTTGTGGCTCCTTTCTGTATAATGTTATGACATTTTTTGTGTAAACTGAGAAGTAATGTGTCACAGATTCCCGCTGTATTTTGGTTGTACCATGATGTCCCTCGTTCCTGGTAGGTCCAGTTGGAGCGTATCCGCCAGGCAGACTGCTTGGAGCGAGTCCGTGCCATCCTAAACGATACCAACCTGACGGACATCAGCCAGCTTCCTGAGACATGATGATGCCCTTGGCCTCCTCCAGACCGATGCCTGCCTGCCCCAGTATTGTACCCTTTCTCTCCTTTTAGAGGAACCGGGGGGGCAAAGCTGACACTTGTGGGCCTGGTGGAAAGAGATTTTTAAAATAACAATATTAAACAAAGTTAAAACAAAAGGAAAAAAACGAATGCAACACAACTGTCCCTGTCCCGGAATAAATGAGAAATGCAGGCTGGTGGTGCGGAGAACACTAATGAGACACAATGTTTGAATAAGAAATAAGGTAGGACAGGCGCAGTTGGAACCTGCCTGTGTGTCTGTGAGAAGTGGCGGTGGGCTGCTCTGGTGAGGGTTTCCTCTGCTGTGTTGTTTTTAGCACAGGAGCTCTGTAATTCTTCTGTCTTTTGTGCAAGCAAGAGTTCCATGGACCGGCAGATCTCTCTCAATCGTAGTTCTTTTGCTGTCTGGCTCCTGCTGAAAGAGGACAACACGAGACTAAACTGACCAGCTAATGAAGGAGTCCCAAATGGAACACTTGTAAACAAAATCTATATGCTATATTGTTTTGATGAAGTAATAACTTTGCTCTACAAACAAAACGTAACTGGACTCTCTCATGTCCCATAATGTCCATTTGTGATTTAAGAAGGTTTGTATTATGCATTTTTTGTCTTAAATGTTCATTTCAGAAATGACCGGTCGTACAAAGTCGCATTTGCATTACAACTCAATTGCCAGGGAGAAAATATGTCTGGTTTGGTTTTGTATACCTCTCCCTTATAGTTGTCTCTGTGTCCACATTAAGACTAACATTAATAAACGGCCTTCCTAGTGTATTAAGGTTATGGTATCAGCACAGATATTAAGAAGGTTTACCCTTCATTGCGCTCTTGTCTCTACTAAATAATGACGGGCATATCATGTTGTGTGCATAAATAGTCCTAATGTGGAATATTTCAGATGTTCATTCCACTTTGGTGCACTTCTCAAGTGGTTTAATTATGTGGGAAATCTGGATGGTCCACTTTGAGATTACTATCAGTTTTAAATTTGAACATAATCTGGTGAAGCAGGCTTTGGAAGCACAGTCCTTGCATTTCACACAAGTAGTATGTACAGTGATATCTGTTTGTTTCTGATATGCTAACAGACATATTAGGACAAAAAGTGGAAACTGGAGCTCGAGCTAGCAAGAGAGGCCAGGGCACACTGGATCATGTCCAGACTGTCAGATCTGTGCTCATGGAGGAGACATTCTGACAAGTAGATATTGGAGCTTGAATTCTGCATCATTAACATTGCTATACAGCAGGTCCTCTGTAAGGAAACTGTGCTGATAGAATGTACATGTTCTTGAAATGTCTTGCAATAGACTGTCAAGCCTGACAAGCACTTAAAGAGCAAAGAACTCCTAAAATTTTTTATTTACCTTACCAACTTTTTGTGTCGTTGCCGATGTATTCTTTTCATCATCAAGCAGTTTCCTGGTTTAGATGTTTCATACAGTTTTGCAACAGTTGTGGATACAGACCCTAAATTAGATGATTAAATTAGTGGGGCAGTGCAACTCCGGACTTCAGTGACTGGGATCCTGCAGGTTTTACAGTTCTTTGGAAATCAGGAGCTTTTTTTTAAAGAAGTCCTATCTGTATTTTCTTGTTTTTCAGAGATGAACATCTCCCACCTTATCTAGCAAACTATATACCTCCTGAAAATACTTTTCAAAGCTCAGATGAATTAACATGGATCATATCATAGACCTAACATTATTCAAATGGCAGGCATTGTTCAACACTAATCTCCTTTTCCTCAATATTTTCTGCACAACATGTACAATGAAAAACAGGACAATTCAGATAAAAGACTGTTTTATACTGGGGTGTTTGGGTTAAACATTCAGATGTATTTGTGCCCCACTTGGCTAAATATACCAGATTTTCAACCATAAATGTCACAAGCAGTAGAGATGGGACTCTGGTTAATAATTAGCAGAGAGTACATTTTGCTGGGAAATCAAGTCTTAGTCTTTAGAAGTAAAGTTTTGGCATTCTAAAAAATGTTTCAAGTAAAAATGCTGTGGTGCTGAGGTAATTGTCTGGCCTGGTTTGTGCTCATAACATTGGATTGTGATCTTTAAGGCATTTAACAAGGATGTTTATTTTCTACAATAGCAATAAGAAGCAAAAAAATAAGGTATTTTATATTTTTTCCTAAAAAATCATCCTGATGAAAAACAAGAATCATCTTAAAAGTGTGTATTGTCTGATTTGTTTCCTGGGTTATTCTATGACGCTGTTTCTACTAGGTTTGCACATTTAGAGAAGAAAATGTCTCATTGAACGAGCCCAAGCCAAATGAAAAGCATGAGTTTAATTAGGGAAATTAAATCTGTCGCTCTGCACTGGTTAATTAATCTGTTTGGCTTTGACCAGCTATTTTTGAAAGCTAGATGTCCTAGAATAATTACCATAGGTGACAAAGCAGTCAAAGCAGAAGCTTTAATTCACATATTACATGCAATAAGAGATACAACAAGTACAACACTAAAGTTTTGTTTAAATGCTAAAAAAATACAGATCTAATTATGTTATTAGAAAAAATGAGATGCATATTTTGAGGGAAATATTGAATTTTTGCCTCATTTTTCAGTTTGTGTGCATGCTCCCATTTGTTTCCAGGGCTTTTTTTCTTGCTGAACTGTGGCTGTGTTTTACAGCCGATACAGACCTTCAGCACCTGAATTCTCCCATGGCCAAAACTTCCTCCTCTTTAAAAGTATTCTCAGATGCTAGTGTACATAATATCTCTTCAAGGCTGCAGACAATGTGTGTTGTGCCAAAGAAAGTGCGAAAATGCATGTTTCATTACTGTGGGGTTTTGATGGGGCATTTATGCACTAAACCTTTTTATTAGGATTGTATTACCATGCCAGATTGAGTATTCATGTTTACTCTCAGTATTGAGATTAATCAAAAGTGCAACGCATGGCTGACTGTTCGATGTGCTGTGAAATCCCCATGGCAATCTACAGTTAAACGAGTGACTATGGTTCTGGAAAATGGGGAGGGATAAAAATCAAGCAGTGGCTTTGGACCTGTGGATAGACCATGCAGGTGGGTAGGGTGCTAGCAAAGGTAGCATCTGCATCATGGAGTGGATCAGCAGGAGGAAAATTAAAGGGAAGGACATGGTGAAGTTAGACAGCAGGAGCTGCTAGCTTCTAGCCATTGACACCAGGACTCAAAGGGGGTACAGTGAGGCCTGACCACTGTCACGCAGGTCAGAACAGAAAAACCAGATGGCTTAATGGCCATCTCGTGTTTGCACCTTGCGAACAATGGTTGTCCTGTCACAGACAATGACTTAAACAAGCGCACTGGCAGTTGAAGCCAAGACTTTAATCTAAATGGCTTGAGTTGATGGAGGTGGATTCCATCATTTTGCAGGGTGTGTGTGTAAATAAGGCAAACTAGTGTTCAGAGAGCTAGTGTTCAACTGATAGCAGTATAGAGAAGCTGTTCACTATACCAAATATAGCTTACAGAGCAGAGCCTTTTCTTGTAGAATTACCACAAGTACAGCAGATTCACTTTGCAGTTTTAAGTCCTTCATACTTGGAATGCATAATATTGTTCCTAGATTTAATAATATTGTGCTCTACATTAGTCCTTTTCCACCTAACACTCCATTTTATAGTCCACTTCTGTGGTGATTTGATTTATGTGTTCAGCTTCCGAGTAAAATTAATGAAAATGAGGTAATACTAACAGCTGATTCATTTGCAGAGATGGATCAAATAAAAGCACTTGATTGTAACACTGCAACTAGCTTACAAATATTTATATATAGAATAAAAATGTCTTTTAGTGGGAAGCAGTGTAATTATAAAAAAAACCCTGAGAAACAAGTCTTAACATGCAAAGCAGCTTTTCTTACTTTGCATCAGTAAACTTCAAAAATAACATATATTTCCTTTTGACAAGAAACGTCGGCACCCAGTTAGAAGTCTTTGCTTTTCTTCTCTGCAAGTTCAATCTAAAACCAGCCAAATATATACATCTCACCCTTTGATGACTGATTTGATTTTTTTTACATATGTTGGAGGAGAGATGCAGAAAATGAAAACCTGAATTCCAGTCCACCAGTAGTGCACAGTTTTTTTTGTGGAAATATTGAGTATTTTAAGGCAGAATATACATTTTGATGTAGTGAAATTAGCATACTGATTTCGGTGATTCTCAGCCCTGGTCCTGGAGCACCAATATTGTTGAACTGTTGAACCAACTGAACTCTTAATCAAGTAGACCAATTGACCTGCAGTTGCTTATTAAGAAGTTGGATAGGGTTAGCAATTAGCATCAACCCTGAACCAGTTTGTGGGTTTCAGTGCAACCCTCATTCAGGTTTGTGGAATTGGGGAATTGGACCTCTGCAGAGCACACTTGTTTTGTTTTTTTCACTAATTGGACTCCTATTAAGAGCTTTTTAAACCAAAAGAAGAAACACTTAATAGTGAAACTGAAAGAGATGAGAGAGTCTTGTTTGCTTCATTTGTTCGTAAACAAAACTCCTGCAACGGTATTTTTCTAAAACCAAAGAATGGGTGAAGAAACAGATTACAAGGGTTGAAGCGAGATTCTCAATTACAATCAGTTACAATTGAAATCAATTATAGTGGTCTGTTATCTCAGAGATAAGGAGCTCCACTGGCAAAAACTAGAAGATACGGGAGTCAGCAGCGACCAGTTGAGAACACCTGTTTCTCTCTGAACTGGTATCACATCCGAAGAATGAGAATACTCTTAAGGTGTGACTTATTGTGAATCAGCACTATATCTTTTTTTTCTTAATGCTTCACTGATCACTGATGCTTCAAAAACATATGTTTATGTTGATACCAGGATGGTACAGCCAAATATAAAATATTTGTTCAGTTGTCTGAGATCTCGAGTGAACAAGACAAGGTCATCTGAACTTGGTTTAGAGCCCCCTCTGTAATACGTGTACCTCTCAGGTAGTCTAGGCACCTTTTAGTGATATAAAACAATTCATTTTCACATCTCCATTACATCATGATGTAAAACATGTTGCAGAGGCATGGTACGATCGGGTTAGAAAATAGCCCTTCACCTCACAACAATGCCTAATCTGAAATACAAACTGGTGGTCATTCATGTGTGGTTTAAAGATCATTTTAGTTGAAGTGTTTGTATTTCTTCTCATTACATTCTGAAGCTGAATATCATAAAAACAATATTAATGCAAACGTTTTATTCCTTGTTTTCAAGATTCTGGCAGGCACTGAGGGATTGTGATATTAATTGCATATATTGTTCTGATCCTTATTACAAAGATGAGTCTTTAAAAAAGCACACTCAATAGGCAAATTGTCATTACAGTGGGGGGGATGCATTCCAGTGAGACAAAACTGCTTCTAGATGTTCTTCTTGTGCTTCATTGTAGCCTCTGTTTATTGTTTAACTGTTTTCACCCCTGCAGTTTAAAACCAGGGACCAGCTCTCCAGCTGTGTTCCTGTGCTTTGGGTGATCACTGTTTCAGATGTAGTAACACTGCATTCACTCTGAACACTGTAACTAATTCTAGGAAGGTTGTTTTTCAATGACACATTAAAGAATGAAGATTTTCTTGTTAATCTTTGTCATATTAAAAACCTCCTTTCTTAAGACAATTACCTTTGACATTTTGCATCCCTTTTTGATTGTCAGTACTAGATTTTTATGCTATTTTTCAAGAAAGAATGCCAATTCCAAATCAAAATTGTAGATGTGCTTTGCCTTTTCCTGTTTCTTGCTTTGTATGCACTTGGAAACCTATTGTACAGGGAAGAATTTACTATCGTGCTACTTTATCTGACAGTTTGAGGAGAAAAGCAGGTTACATCCTTTTTCTTTCCGAGAGAGTGTTGATGAGAACGTTGCGATTTAAATGTATGCTCTTATGGGAATCAACAGCACAACACTAATGTTTTGGTAATGAAACATGTACACTAAGTCACTGGATTAGAGGCTAAAGTTTTCTCCCAGTTGTTCAGAAAATCCTCTGGGAAGCTTAGCTTCAAACAAATCAAACCATGTCTGTTATCCAAGTGCTATCTGCATGCTAACTGTTTCTACAGCAGGAGCCATTTGCAAGCGTATATACTGTGTACATATGTGTGTATATAGCTAATAAACCAGATTGTAATTTATCAGTGTATTGAATGCATTTAAGGGTATTTAAAAACTTTTTAATATTTTAAACCACTGAAAAAACTAACCTGTGCTATATTTAAATAATGACTTGGCTGAAATAAGGATCATGGTAACAGGGTAGTGTACCTGCATTTGATAGGATTCATCTGCACTAAAGCAGATGAATAAGTGTATACCAGCAGCTTGGGCATCATCCACAGCGCTGAAAGGTTTCAGGATTCATTTATTTGTCATGGTTCACTAGAACATGAAGGCACACAGTGTAAAGTAGTCTAAATTGGATTGTTACTTCAAAATGCCTTTGCCTATGATAACATTGTTAAATAATGGTATTAAGATTCAGGTGAACCTGTTTGGGTGGGGGTGATGTTTAATAAAAGCATCATTTAAGGCATTTTATTATTTTGTTTTAATGTGTTTAATATGTAGTTGGCCTTGCATTATCTGCATTCTTATGGTTTAGAATCGGCGGCACAATACTGAAGCAAGAACCAGATTCTTACTGACTCCGACAGCACAACAAAGATGTTATTTACCGAAGCATCCTGATGGGCATTCCTGTTCATCCTGAATCTGTGGATTATGAGGTACTACAGTATATCAGTGAAGCATCTGGGTGAAAGCAGAAAGCAGAGTGAGCATCAGGCCATGACCAGGGGTAGGTATTCTACATTGAGAAAAACCTTTGCTGCTTTCAAGATGGGTTCTTATCTTTTCAGCAGTGCAATACAGCCCTGTAGTATTCTTGGTATTACATTTAACATTGTGAGAAGGAATAGCAAAGTTTCCTGCTTCATAGAACGCCTGGGTTATGGAAAGGCTAAAGTTGTTTCTTTAAAAAAAAAAAGCTCAGCATTACTTTTTACACTGAAGTGTTTAGTTCTTTGTGAAGAAAACTTTTTAGGACACCGGTAACCACACCATATACATAGTGGAAGAAGTCCTGTACCATTCAGGACACACTGTAGAATTGCCTCCATAAGGAACTTGCATAAATAGCAAGTATTTGATCTGTTGCAGTCAGTCTTAAGGGGAAAATCGGCAGTGACTGTTCTGAGCCTAGCCTATTGTATCTTTGAGCACTTCCTTTTAAACTTCAGATTACACTGAAAACGATCAGTTACGTTGGCCCTTCTGAGAGGTGAGAGGTGATCTCAGTTAAAGTTAAACAAAACCAAAAAAACCCATAATATTACCGAAATTGTATCTTCTGTCCTATGACCTTTATTGAGTATATCCTATAGCAGAAGGTGAGTGTTTCTCTCACCAAGCCACTGGTGGAAGGTTTAGGAGATGCAGTGCACAGAGAAGAGATGTGCAACATTTCTCTTTGCAATTAAAAAAACATTCTTCAACAGAAGTGCAGTGGTCTGTGAAGACACTGAAAAGCACTGCAGTGCCTTCCTGTGTGAGTTCACACCCTGTCAACACAGCACTAAAAGGGACTCGGCAACAGAAAGTCACAAAAAAGTTTAATCTGTTGTTAGATCAATATACATAAAGTTCATGTATAAAAACATGGTGTACAAACTAGAACTTAAACACTGCATCTGGATTCCAGTTTTGTCTTGGTTAATCCAAGTCCAGTGCAAAGAGGGCATGTTCAAGACATTGGCATTGACCTGTTCTGCTCAAAGGACAAGTCAAATAGAAAAGCCTTTAAAAATGTTTTAACTTATTGTAGTATAACAGAGATGGATAGAAGCCTGCCGCCTGGAAAAAACACTACCTTGACAAGTGTAGGTTTGGAGCCCTTTGAGATGCATTTTGTACAACCTAGCAGAGCAGTTGAGTTTAAGATCTGAAATACCCCCTCCCCCATCAAAAGCTGAAGTGGTTCTTGATGTCTTTGATCTGTTTCATCATGTCTGCGATGTGCTCTGACCTGTGGAAACAAGACAACCCCTCAGAACAGGAGCCCCCTGGTATGTAAAGTCATGCAACACTGAAGCACTCATGGTTCCACATGGACCAGGCACAATGCTGAAACTGTCACACCATCTGGATTTTCAACATGCACCAACAGTAAAACCTGACTGCTGCAGATTTTAAATTTTACTCTGCAAGTCGTTATTGCCTGGGCTGCACTAGTTTTTTTCTCCATTGTAGGGTGGGAAGGCAAGATCTCATGTGCATAATTAGACTGATATTTGTAATTGAATAAACTTACAATCACAAAAGCTTAATCAAAGATCCATTTAAGCTGTAATTCAAAACCATGCATACAAACATGTATAAATATATCTTGTAGTTTGAACAATTAATGACTGAGTACAAAAAGAATCCTAGAAGAGCAAGCAGAGCAGTTACAGGCCAACAGATATGCTGGTGCTCCAGGGTGGAGAACCACTGATTTAGAGGAACAAGACAATAAAGACTGAGAAATGAAGCCATGTTGACGGCAGGTTGCAACACTTACTGTTCTTTAAGCACAGACTGGACACATTTTCGTTGGTTGGCGCTAAGCGCAAGACCAGTCCTGGGGGCTGTCATTCCTTTCTCCATCTGCTTCTTCTGATAGTCCATCTTCATCGTCACCTGGGGAAGAGAGCATCATGCCTCATTGTGCCCAGCTCTCAATGTTACACGCAGGAGAAATTCCCTCCTCCAAAAGATGTTCAGGTTTTTTTAAGTTTAAAGGCCTGTGAAGATTGCCAAACATCCACATTTTCCAAATTAAAATGTGGTAGATGTTTCAACAAACAAGCAGTGCCTGTAATTTTGGTTCGGTTGTTTTAATCGATGTTTAGTGCAGTCGGTCCCTGCTGTGGGTGTAAGGTGAGATAATGACAGGTAGAGGAAGCCTCATGGGTGTTTCTCTGCTGTCTGACCTGTTTGATGCCATTGCCCAGGTGGCGGAGCTGGTCATTGATGGTCTGTAGCTCCTTCCTCATGTCCTTCTCACTGTCAGACAGCACAGGCAGCTGGCTTCTCAGGCTGCCCAGAACCTGCTTCATCCTGGCACAGTGGGCAACAGGAAACCATTACCATCATCACCAGGCAAAGCCTGTTCAAACATTTTATAGGAATAAAACTTCCCAGTAATTACAGTGCTTCATCATTCCCACACGTAAGCTCTTGTCTGGATGCCTGTGCTCTGCAATAACCATTGACTTGACTTCTGTATGGCAAGAAAACAGCAGGACTCTGATCTATAATTTTGAGAGAGTTGTGCCGTCTGTTACCTGTTCATGATGGCCTCCTGGCGATACCTGGCATCTTCGAACTTCTCAGCCAGGCGCTCTGCCATCTCCCTTAGGCTTTTCCTGAAGGACACAGAGAGAGCGGTAAGTCCATTAATCACTTAACTTCTGCTGTTCTTCCTCCATCCCATCTACACCCTTGAATACAGACGTTCTGCATTATATGAATTCTAAATAACCTTTCATAGATCAATAATGGATTTTTCTGCCATTTGCATGATTGTTCAATATAATAGGGAGGCACCCAGTAGGTACAAAGCCAGCTCTGAAGTAAAGCATGCCCATTGTGTAATTGAGAATGTTCATTTACTGTAGGTACCAAGAATTTCCTGGTGAATTACTGCTTTTCTAAGCATTAATAACGTTGAGATTTATTACTGTTCACGCGGGACACTCATTTGCTTGTGCAAGATCCAATGGGTGTCTTTTCTAACACAGTCATCCTTTTGGTGCCACACATGCCTGTACACAAGCACACAGATGCAGTGTACCTCTCCTCTCGGCACAGTGCCAGGTCCTCCAGCTGCTTCTTTTTCTGTTCGCCTAGCAGCTTCACCCTGAACATCATGGAGAGGGCAAGCGTGAGAAAGAGAAGATGCACAGTTATGGAGGCAGGGCTAGCACGTACAGACCTGTGTATCAACATCCATAGCCTCAATGCAGACAACCCTGCATGAAACAATACCAACTGTGACCAAAGTCTGCACAATCCAGCATGACACATGTTTACAAATCTACAATATGTGTAATATTTGATAAGCCTCCCATTGGCTGATCACAGACTCCAAGGGAGTTTAGGGATTCTCAATCCTAATCCTTGAGGCTCAATAAGTATTGAACAAATACCAATGGCTGGTATTTGTTCAGCCAAGCTCTCAACTACACAATCAATTCCTTCTTCGATTAAATAATGGGATTGATTTCAACTGCTTTCAGATCTTAAACACGAGATGGTATCTTCACAACTGCATTTCCTAAGTAGCAGAATTACAAACTTCCAAGTACGAAAAACAAACAAACTCATCCCTGTTCTCAATCAAGCAGCTTGTGAGCTCAATTCAGTCATTAAGCTCAGCTGAAGGGAAATGTGGGCTTTTGCAGGCCAGGATGAGGAAGCCCAGGTCTGATCCGGGCCCTGTTGTGGCCTACCTGCGCTCCATCTCTTCACGGGCCAGGTCCTGCTTGAGAATGTACTCTTCCCGGAACACCTGGGTGGCCCGGCTCAGCAGCTGGAGACACTCAGAAGGAGGTGGGGCAGAGTCCTTCTCTCCCGCCCTGAAAAACACTCACCTCAGTAACTTACCTCAGAGAGGCCAGCGCAGACCTTAGCACCCAGAGCGCAGGTCGTTACTCCGTGTACGGAAAATGCATGTATTTTACAAGGATTGGGGTTTTTGCAGTTGTCTGCATGAGTACGAGCACACATTAACCAAGAACAACAATTTGGTACAACATAGAAGACTGAAAATGAGAGGGGGCATTTCAGATCATCTTGCATGTTTGGCAATTAAGTAGCAAAATTAATCTAAAGATTCATCCAAGCATTTCTTGGAAACACATTTCGCTTTAGTTTCTGGTTGGGACTCTGAGGTGGTCCCTTTGGATCAACCTTTACTGTATCAGAGTTTTCTCTACTTGGAAAATTTGCAAATCCCCTTTGTTCTAAACTGAAGTTACAATTTTGAAATGGTTTTAAGACCATAACATCGTTTAGACTTGGAAACAGTTGTGCCCAAACTTCATATCAGCCCAGTTAGAGATTATGGCCTTTAAGATGACATGCTGACATGCTGTTTCTCACTCCATGTGTGCACACTACCTGGGGTTCCTGTAGCCTGTAATTTAAGAAATAGTGTTTAATAGAGACCTTGTCAAATGCTTTTTGGAACTAAATAGATGATGTCACTTACTTCATCTATTAACTGTCCTTGAGGCTTTTTCAAACCACATTTTTCCAGTGTCCTGGTTAAGTTTTGTCGATGTTTTATTATTTGCCATTATCCAATTTATTTTAAATTTAAAATATTTGTTTTGCACCTTTAGCATGTTTTTTCCTGCTTCTATTGACTATATCCACCTGTTCCCAGTTCTGCTGTAAGAGTGCTTAAGTTTAATACCATCAAACCTTTGCTACAAAAAAGTTCAACCTTACCTCAAGAGCAAGGGATTGGTTGAGCTGCGAGCCAGAATGTTGCGGATGTGCTGCTCGAAGGAATCCTCAGCCAATCCGCGCAAGGGAGAGCTGCCAAGCCCCGCCCCTGGGTGGGAACACAGCAGGGGAGGGGAGTGTGGCCGAATGGAGCTCCTTCAATAAGAGACAAAGTAAGTGTTTCTCGTGGAAGCTGAGTGCAGCAGAACACCTGCAAAATGATTCAACCTATTTTTGTACTGTCTTGCTATTTTCCAGATTATTGCAATACATTCAACAAATAATATAAGAATAATAATGTATCCATGCAAAACTTGTACATCGAAGTATTTACAATGCAATATTCTTGCCTAACAGTGTAGAGTGCTTGTAATGGCATTTGGCACAATTAATGCACAGTACATTCAAAATATTTTCAATAAATTTGCATGTTTTCATAAGGTAATTGCTTTACATTTCAGTTTGTGGCAACATATACAGGCATTTCATAGATCAAATCAACATTTAGCTGGTTTGATCTGTATACACCATTTCCAAAGCATGAAAGAAAGAAGTGTGAAAATCCCCATCGGGAGGGTGCAGTGTGCGAGTCGTACAGCAGGGGGAGTGTGAGACACTCGTAGGTACTGGTGATGCAGATCATGGTGGCTCCGAGGGAGAGGTCTGACACAATCCAGAAACCTCGCACAGGAGCTGAAGAGCTGGAGCAAGACAGGGGAAAACAGATCACTAGAGAGGCTGAAATGCATGAAGCAAAACAATCTGCCGCATTAGTTTTTCCTCCTAAGATTTAGATAATTTAAGCGAAATGACAGTCGCTCCTTCTATCGCCCTTTCCTTGCCAACCGACAAGCCAAGAGGCTCTTCCTGGTCTCCCATACCTGCTGCTGAGCGGCCGGGTGCACAGGATGTGTTCCACCATGCAGCGCTGCTCAGCCGCCAGCTCCTGCAGGCTGTCCTTGTCCTCTTCATCTGCCAGGAGAGCCAGAAAACCCAGTTCATAAGGCCTCACCGGCCCAAACTACTGCTAATGCTCACATTCAAGGTCTACAAAACAGTGACCAAAATATGTAGTGCTTTACAATCAAGATCCTTGTCCACCATTTCACCCACCTGACTGGAGGAATTTATGCAGCTTGTTGACCCAGGTGAGTCCCACGCTGTGGACACCTACTTCATGCGTACAGTGGTACCTCTGCTGGCAAAGAGGGTCTGCAAACACCAGACAGACACTGCTGTCAAAGACTTGGAGGTAAAGCGACTCTTCCGATCAGGCTGACCTACTCGTTTTGATGCCGTATTTATCTTTGCCCACCTCAGGACAGTGACAGTTCAGCTGAGCACCACACGCTAATTGAAAACTAAATTAAAATGTTCTAAGTCTAGTCGGTATTCTTACTTGAGAACATTCAAGAATTCATATAGTGCTGAAGATCTGTCTATTTTCTAAAGTTTAGGAAACTCCTACAAAAATGGCAGAGCAGGAGGCAACATGGGTTTGGAAGGAGAATGAAAAACTCAGTGAGATATTTGTTGCTTTAGGGTTAAAAAAGCAGACAGCCCTCCTGTTGTGTGACTCTGTAGTGACGGGTGTTTATGTAAGCTAAAGAGAGTTTGGCAGCTGAACTTCAGTGATGTTTGCAATGTTCAGAGATAACCAGTAGATGTGTTTTTCCCAACACCACTTTCATGGTACCAAGGGAGGCTGTTCAAACTACTGTATGTCTTGGGTAAAAGAAAACACCTAGAAACTCCCGAGCTGTAGAGCTGATCTCGGAGAAAATGATGGGGTCTCCCTGCTTGGCTCTCCGGAGGGCCTTTCCTAATAAACCTGCTTCCAAGCCACACCGAACTGCGTGGGACGTCTAGCAACCCTACAGTGAGAAATGCGAGCTTGGCCAACAGCAGAACCAGCTCAGTGCTTCCAGAATTACGAGATCCCAACCACCTCGCCCCTTACCTCTGTGGAGTCTGATCGGACAGGTGAAGTCGGACTCCAGGGCCTCCTCCTCCTCCCTGCCTGCCGCCACCTTCAGCGTGAGCTCCAGCTCCACGCACTCGAACACGTAGAGCGAGGGCACGGGCTCGGAGCCCCGCTCCCAGCGCTCGCCAGCCTGCTCGGGCGAGACGCGCCGTTACCGCGGCACCGGCCACGCGCTTCCCAACCACACCGACTCCCAGACCTCGTGTCTGAATGCACGGTACTTAGTTCCATTAAAACATCTTTCAACATTTTCTCTTACACACCATATATGCAGTGACAATATTTCAGCTGGAGAGCCCTCTTCCCAAGTACAGTGTACACCCTTCTTCCTGAAGAAGGCTACTCCAGCCGAAATGTTGCATCTCTTTTCTTTTCCTTCCAGCATGGAATAAACCTTCACCTGGTCCTTTACAGCCTACGCATGCTGACGCAGCTCCCTACTTGAACTTCCATAGAAAATCAACACACCCTTTCCAAAGTTTGACTGAGCTTGAACAGTTCTGTGAGAAGGAATGGACAAGCACTGCCAAATCTAGGTGAGCTACAGTACATGGGTAAAATTGATTTATGGTCAAAATTCAAGCAATTCAAGTACCAACTAAGGAGTATGGACACTTATCCAACCCATTTTTCAAGGTTTTCATTGGCAATTACTTTTCAAGCATTTGTTTTTCACCTGAAGGTCGTGTATGACAATGAGTACATAAAGTAAAATCAATTCTGATTCTGATTCTTGATTTCATGCTGTTAGGCCGCCAAATGTGTTACTTTGCAAAGGTTGTGTAGACTTTCTAGAGGCACTGTATATAACTACAATATAACCAGCCGAATCTCACTGAAGTTAAAAGCTGGCATGCTCTGTCATCTGCAAGAAGTTACCCAACCTTGCCCCCTCCCACTCCAGTGCCTGACACACTTAGGATGTGCCCCTCTTGCCCGCTGCGGGCACTCACCCCAGCCTCTTCATCCTCCTCAGCCTCCAGGACTACGCAGTGGTACAGCGTGCCCGTCTCGGTGGCGATGACCAGGATGTTGGGCACACAAGGCAGGCAGAGCACGGCGCAGGCATCGTAGCCGTAGTTGTCCTCAGCCGCAGGGTGCATAGGCAGAGGGCCCAGGGGCTTTCCCAGACTTCCCCCGCTGCAGGACACAAGCATGACACGTGGTGACCAACGTGCTGGAGCCCTATTACACAAACTCACTCTTCACTCAGGCCAGACAATCAGAACCTAATCTCACACACAGGGAATTGAGTTTCACTCCACAAGTTCCAGACCTTCCAAACTGAACAGGAAACAAGGACATGCCAGTTCAGAATTAACTATGCATCTAGGGTAGAGGGTAATTTATTGATGCTGATGATGATAATAATAATAATAATAATAATAATCCTCACACTTAGTGCTTTTCTGGACAATCGCATAAAACATTCTTTTCTCCTCCTGCGGAGTACTGACCTGTGCGCTAGGCTGATGTAGGTCAGGTAGGTCTCCCCATTCTCATACAGGATGTACAGAGGGTACGCCAGGACCTCCTCCTTCACCCGCTGTCCCAGGAGCTGGCGAGGAGCACAGCCCAGCGGCCCGAAGTCAAATGCCACCGCGATCTCCCCCAGCGAGGCTGCGTAGGACCGCCTGCAACACCAGGAGCCCGAGAGAAACTGACAAGCCTGTCCACGAGAAGAGGGATCATCTCATGCAGCTACTGTCTGAATGTAAATTCACAGACCTCTGGAGGACAAGAAGGTACTTCTAAGCAGAGGAAGGCAACTGTAGTCAAATGCTGCACTTATTACTGGTTTTCTTACCGCCACTTCAGACCTTAATGACTTAATTGAGCTAATTAAACGTCACAACAGCAGTTTTCCAGGTGTTAATGAGGAGTTACAGAACGCAGGGGTACCCTTGTGTGCGGACAGCATTCTCCTCTTCACACTGAGACAGACAGAGGACCCGGGCCGGAGACTGGGGCTCCTTCAGATTGTAGAACCTGTAGAAAGAGCATTGGCAGGCAGCTGAAGGAAGAGGAATTTAGAGCTCATGACCTGCATCACTTGATGGGTAGTCAACCTTGACACTTCCATTACAAAACTGAACACTGCATATTACAATAAACACCCACGTTTCAATGTCAATTGCTGCCTATAAGAATTTTAAATCTGTTCTATTCAATCAACCCTTGCATGCTACCCATTGCTTTCTTTTATGAAAATGATATTTTGACTATTCCGTTGGGGCGGAGCAGTGGCTCTGTGGCTAAGGATCTGTGTCTGTGGCTGGAAGGCTGGAAGGCAGAGGAATCCTACTCCGTTGGGCCCCTGAGCAAGGCCCTTAACCCCAACTGCTCCAGGGACGCCGTATAAATGGCTGACCCTGCGCTCTGACCCCAAGCATCTCTCCCTGTCTGTGTGTCTCATGGAGAGCAAGTTGGGGTATGCAAAAAGACAAAATCCTAATACAAGAAATCTTATCTTATCTATATCTTGAGAAGAGAGTGCAGACAAAAAAAAAAAGTTATAAGCAACAAGGAACATTATTTAAAATTAAACAAATCATCCATCCATTTTCTAACCACTTTCATCCAAAACAGGGTCAAAAGGGAGCCGTTGCCTAACCCAGCAAACAGCAGGCGCAAGTTAGGGTACGCCCCGGATGGGAAGCCAGTCCATCACAGGGCTCACATACACACACACTCACACCAGGGTCAATTTTCCCAGAAGCCAATTAACCTACCAGTACGTCTTTGGACTGTGGGAGAAAACCCATACAAACCAGGGAAGAACATACAAACCCCTCGCAGACAGCACCCCAGGTCCAGAATCGAACCCAGAGCCCCAGCACTGCGAGGCAGCAATGCCACTACTTAACAAATCAATACCCAGCTCCAGTACTGACAGTTCTGCACTGGAGCAGTCTCGGGGAGCCTCAGCAGAATGGCTTCCCGCCTCGTGCCTCTTGAAAAAGACCCCTACCTTAGCGTGTTGTCAGATGTGAGCAGGACCAGGTGGGGCTCCTCGGTCTCACTGGGGTACCAGGCCACGTCTCTCAGGGTCACGGAGCCCGAGCTGGTGAAGAAGCGCTCAGCCACAGGAATGGTCCTGAGCAGACAGGGAGCAGTGTTTTTAACAGGACCTCCACTTTAACAACTAAATAACTTGTTGTAGCTGCGTGTTTAGGCCTCACATCAAATTTAAAAACCCTTATACAGGTATGTAAACAAATGCAATATTGCTGGTGGGTGTGCTTTCTTTTTATAACCCTGGAATTGTTTCAGACAACTGTAGCCATCTCCAGGGACTGTAGCCTGTTTGCCGTGCAGACAATACAATCTAGCGTCATTCCTTCCTTCAACATGTTATACAATTTCCTCCCAAGAGGACTCCAAGAGAAAAGCTCTCTGCTATACACTGTGCACTGCAGAGCTAGCCTGACTAGCCTTGGGCAGCTCCTCCAGCAGCACTGCATGGCTCTTTAGGTCTTGATGGTCAGTGTTATGTACGAACATGAGGAATTCTGCAGTTTATAATTATCCATTATTACAGCCACAGGCTCATTCTTGGTCATTGAGGCATGTCAGGTCACAAAAAGATTGCCCAACACTGAAAACCCTATTCTGAAAGTTTTTATCATGTGCTGAGAGTTAGATATATAGCATTTGTGGTTATATACTTTTTGGATGCTGATAAATTTAAATTTTACTGAAATGAAAAACTACAGCTGTAGAAACTTGACAACCACTGAATTACTTGTGAGAAAATTTAAAGCGCTGCTGTTCGTACATGATTTTCAGTCTGATTGGGTTGGTCTGTAGTACAGATTGCCACAACTCCATGCAGTTTTGCATTTTTGCAGGGCTTTCAAGCGGCTATTTCAGCAGCTTCTCACAACTCTGAAGCGCAGCTGCAAGACACTGCGGATGTGACCTGACAGGGTGATGCACAGGTCAGGACTTTCAAAATGTTGTGTTTCTCCATGATGATTTGTGTTATACCCCTATACATTTCCAAGCCCCCATCTATAAGCAGCTGAATTGCAAACTGTAAAATACAATAAATTAATAGTGGCCTCATTGAATATGGTTGTTTGCTTCCCTGCAGTACAGCTCTTTCTGCAGAAGCTGTGTTGTGACCTCACGGACCATCTAACCCTGCTGGTCACAACGCATCTTGATCACAAGTAGTTACTTGATCCAAGGATCTCATCCAGCTGTTTCTTAAATGAAGCCAAGTATCAACATCAACACATGGCTGGGAAGCTTGTTCCATGGTCTTTATGCCTTTAGGTAAAGAAGTGCCTTCTATTTTTGCTTTTAAATGCACTTTCATGTAGCTTCCACTTGTGAAAACTCCATTTTGAAAATGTCTTACAGGCTGCCTGTCAACGCCTTTGAGAATTGTGATGCTTTCATCATGTACCCTGGTAGTCTTCAGTAGGGTTCAGTTCTTTCATCCTGTCAGTGCAGGACATTTAATAAAGTATCACAATGTATATGGCTGCTCTTCTTTGGATGGATTTCAGAATAGCAGCATCTTTTGTAGTGTGGCAAACAAAATTGTACACAGTATTTTAAACTATCTAGCCTGTCTAGTGCATTATACAATTTCACCTTGACATCCATTGATTTAAATTCTACACTTTTCACATACAGCCTAACATTCCATTTGCCTTTCTTATTGCTTCCCCACACTGTCCAGAAGATGTAAGCGAATGTGTCAACATCAACACCCAAGTCTTTTTCATCAGTAGCCTCTCCTAGCTCCACATTTCCCCAATTTCTATTTAAAGATTACGTTCTTGTGACCCGCATGCATTCATCTACATTAAATGTCAGCTGTAGGGTGTTCAGCAGTCTTGAATTTTATCTAAATCTTTTTTAATTTTAATTCCTTCTTCTAGAGTGTTTACTAATCTTCCTAATTTGGTATCATCAGAAAACTTGACAGCTTTACTAACTGTATTAGAATGTAGATCAATTCTATAAATTAGGAAGAGCAGTGATCCTAGTACAGGTCCTTGTGGTACACCATTAATTACATCACCTAATTTGAAAACGACCCCTCAGCTATACTCTTGTCAAACTAAGGAGTACCCACTTGCAGTTAATCCGTGGACGGCCCCCCTCAAACTCCGATCTCTTTCCCCAGCGCTGGGGCAGCTCCAGCACACTGGCTCCCCGGCGCCCGATCAGAGCCACATGGTACTGCGTGGGGCTCAGCAGCACCTGGTAGACTTCAAACAGTGGTGGGTTGATGCACATCAGGGTCTGCAGAGGAAAAGAGGGAACTAACCACAATGAGACACATCCTGCCCAGCACTGCTACGTACAACATCTCTGCTGCTACATTCCGCCCTCATGCGTCACTGCTTCTCTGTGCTAAATATCAGCAAATACAGCTACTTAATAGTAATAGGCATCATGGATGTACACGATGTCAATACAAAAATCTGATAGATGTAGTTACACGAGGCAACCAGCTGTTAATAATTCAACATCACAAAATAAGAGGAATGGTATAAACTCACAAAGTTCCACATGTTCAAAAGTTACACAGTATAATACCAAGCAAGCTAGTCTAACAGGCTGTAAAATACAGCAATGATATTACCCTGATTCACACTGTGAATTTTTTGCTAAAACCCACAGTTCAGTCGTTAAAATGTGTTGTAAGGATTGCAGCTCTTATGTTTCTATAATATTCCTTCTCCACTACCTCTACATAAAGACACACAGGAGGGAACAGTTCCTGATTTGAAATTCGATCATCTTCCAATATATAATATATGGAAAACAACAAGGTATAATGGGCCGTGGTGGCGCACTCTCTTTCCTGGTTAATAGGAGCAAGGCTCCCAGCTCCTTGCGTGAACTCCACAGCCCTGATGTGCAGATCTGTGCTGTCTGGACCATCTGGCAAAATCCATGATGGACAAGACCATTCATGAATAAATCCTCGATTGCAGGGTCCGGTTTAATTTACTGTGCGCCGGTTACAAGTTTTAGAAACTGCTCACAACCTACTCATAAAGCTGCAAAAACGTGCGATGATATCTTAACTAGAATGATGAGGGAGTAAACTAGAATCCACCGAGGAAAACAGGCGAGTTAAAAAAATACAAGACCTTCGTAACGGAAAGATAAACTACTTCAGCTAGCTCATTGTGTCGTTTATGAAGCCCCGAGTACTTGGAAGAAACCTGTTGCATTGGTCTTATTGTAGCTTTTTAAAATAACTTTATGTTTACATAAAACAACTAAAAGATGTCATCGATAACTACAGTGAAGACATTCCCATCCAAGCCGAACCTGATAATTTGCTCCATCCGAAACATCTAGCTGTCGCAGGTTCGTCGTATAGAAAACACTGCTGGCTTCGTCCCACACAAATAAATCTCCATTTAAGCAGAAGGCCAGGTTCTTGGCTGGCGTCCTACCGCTTCCTCTCAATTCACGATCGAGGTTTTCACGGAGTTTGGTAAATAAATCATGTCCAGGCAACTCGCTCCTCCAACGCTCTCCTACAAACGTCGCCATTTCTACTACTGTCAAAATGTAACCCCCCTACTGTTCGGCCCAGAGTAATGACGTTTTGATTGAAAGCACCAATAAAAGCCAGCTGCACGCTAAAGGCGGGGTCTTTTCGAAATTAATTTCACCAATAAGAAATGGCTTAATGGAAACGTCATACTACGCGCCGACCAATAGGAGCGGCAACTATTTATTTCAGTATAGGATGGCTGGGGTGTCTGAAAGCGCTGTGTGTGTATTTCGTGAGTTTACACAAAACTGTTTGGCATAGAACTTGTGTCAGAAGACAGGTTTTGATGTAGAAGTTTTATTTTTTTGCGTTTTTATTTTTCCAGATATGTGGCTCAGAAAAGCAAATTCGTGAGTCTTTTTTTTTAATACTTTACATCGAAAACCTCAGTAGTTCGTAATGTATATAATGTCACTTAAAGTTCAAGCATTTAACTTTTTTGCCCGTTTCTCGGTCCGCACTGCTCTGCATTGGATGGGGGTGTTATTCTCCGTTAAGCCTTTGCAACAGTTTGAATTAGGCGAGTGACCATTTTAGCCCCAGACAAAAACCTTTTTGACTAACACGTGGTGGTATAGCTGCACAATCCAAGGGTTTTCCTCCACTAAAAGCCGCCTGTGTCTCAGTACAAATTCATTTAGACAATTCATCTTGAGGCAGACGTCACTGAATTCACCAGTGTCAATGACGGTCTTGAAATGTTAATGTGATAGTAAAGTATCCATAGTTTTTCAATGGGATCTAATTAAGTTTAAA
Source organism: Atractosteus spatula (assembly GCF_055471065.1). Lineage (NCBI taxonomy): Eukaryota > Metazoa > Chordata > Actinopteri > Semionotiformes > Lepisosteidae > Atractosteus > Atractosteus spatula. Next base: position 2,586,626 of record NC_142732.1, on the reverse strand, counting down.
AAAATGTCCGGTTCTTGGAGGGTTAACAGGACACCGCGCCCCCGTGTGGCCGTGAGCGGCAGTTCGGCTTCATTCACCGTGTCACATCAACTCGCATTGTCTGGAGCGGAGAGTGGCGTGCTGAGCTCACTTCGCTGCCAGCGCCAGCACAATGAGCAGCTGTCCGCCGCGCTCGGCATGGACCCGGACGGACTAGCCCGCCGGATCATCTGACCCACCCGTCTAGGAGCACTATGTCGCGCGGCACACGGGAGCAGAACTCGAACCCTGACGGGTTTCTGGTTCTCGGCACCAGTGAGCTCCGGGATCTGTTAGACGATGAAGACAAAATGCACCAGATTGTCCGGCTCAGCGCAAAGGTTGTTGTTATTATTATTATTATTATTATTATATGTTTCTATTTTAATTATTGGTTATACAGTCTTTTAGGAACAATAGGTTTATTCCAGGCTGAAAAGAGAAGAAACGAAACACAACGTTTCGGCTGTGGAGCATTCTTCGGGTTTTATACCATGTGCGGGGTGCTGGACGTTTTAAATAATGTGATCCCACAGCATGATTCAATCACTTTCGTATCTCTTGGATGTCCAGGTGTATCACAAAGTAGAACTAAACAGCTCAACATTTGAACCCTGCATGTTCAAATATGGTTTGTCAGCTGATCAGTGGTATGCATGTCTCCTAGTCACACTTCGCATGTGTTGTATGAGCATAATGACTACATAATGGAACAGATGGAAAAACGCTGAAGCATTCGAAATATCTGAAAACGCAAATGCATTTCCTCAACGACAAGTGTGAGGAAATTTCAGGAGTTTTCGAAAGTATTGAGCGCAAAATCATTGTCCTCGTATTATTGGAACAGAGCGGCTGACTAACGTAGCTACACCTTGCTGTCTGGATTAAGCGATACCTTCACGGGCAGAGCGCTCCGAGCTCAAGAGGGTTTCAGAGGGTTGGCTGGCCGTCTGTGTAGATTTCACAACAGAAGTTGTGAGAAGAAGACACGGGGCGGTCGTTGATCGTGCGGTTTTCTTGCAAGAACTAGCAGGTGCAGTAATGGTGACCTGCAAAATGTGCAGAGGAAACGGCTTCAGTCTCGAATCGCACGATGATGAGGAGGGTCAGACAGTGAGGGTTCGGTTTTGCGCTGGACCGTGCGAAGTACTGTGTAGACTATTAATATTGTAATATTGTAACCGCCGCAGCGCTGGTAGAATGCGCTCACTGTAGGTAAAACCAGTTCTGTCGGGGGAGAAGTATTACATTAATGCCAGGAGAGCGTGAGAAGCGTGTATTTCGGGGCCAGTGCAAAGCTCCTTTGACCTCAGTCATTGGCCACCTATGTTTCTAGCACGCTAGCACCAGGTCTGGACCAGGAAGCAGTGAAGTAGTCGATCTTCGAGATATGTAGAACAATTCGGAAGTCTGTTTTATGTCTCACACGGAGGCCAACGCGAAAAATAAATACTCTTGACAAGGACATAGACATCCAATAGGGATTTTAATAATGTTAACTAACTGGATGCAATACCGTCCCATCACTTGGAACGCACAGTATTTAAAGATGACTAAATGGAGACAGAATGTTTTTGGACTGAGGGAGGAAACCACAGGCAAGAACATGCAGACTCCACAGAGAAAATCATTGTCCTTGTATTATTGTCCTCCTATTATCCACAGAGAAGACAGCCCAGACAGAGCCACACCTCTAGTAGGTAACACCAAGCTCCTTTCACACAGAGTATGTGCAAGTTTTATTTAGTTTTACCGCACATTTTTGCTTTGTCAGTCCGTTTTAGCGGACGGAACAATATTCACGGAATGACGCAGTCCTACAGTCCCTTTAGGCTCAGGTGCAGAAAATCCAAAACCCTAAAAGATGAGATTCGGTCCAGAGACAATATTGCAATATCCAATCATTGCTCTCGCTGTCTGACAGCAGCAGTGCGGTGAATGCTTGTGTGAGACCCAGTGCTCGGTTCTGAACGCTTTGACTGGTTCAAAAACCGCTCACAGAAAGTCAATGGAGCTTTGTGTCCATGTCTCTTAGAAAAATCCAGGCATTCTGCGTCGAATGAAGGTTATTATTGGCAATCACCCTACAATTGTGAACAGATCAAGAATCCTCCAAGAGATGTCACAGGATGTGACTGTGGCACAATATGAGGACTAGTGTGGTTTTCAGTTTTCAGGGGCGCCACTGAAAGAGTTGTAATTCAGTCAGTGGTGCGAAGCATAGGTGTGAGTGACATATCCCTTTGTGAGAACTGTCGCCTTTAAAAATCACATTTAATGAACTTTTAATGAAATTCTCAGCACACAAAACAATGTGGTGGAAGCTGGAGGGACATAGACATTTGCTGGTTGGATAGGGTGTGTGACTGGAAGCCTTTCAGTAATGGAGGATTCAGTTATAATCTTCTATTCTTTGTTGCTGCTCATTTGTACGGCTGTCTAACACCTCTCCAGGGCTTGTCCTTTGAAATGCAGAGAAAGTTTGATTCAGGACGCTCATCGATTTCTCTGGAATTATGTTTTCAATACAGATTAAAGGGGAAAAAGTGGCCATTAATCACCGCAGAGGTTTGTCAGCTTCTTTGCACAGTTCCTGTCTTCACACATTTCACACTACCCATGAAAACGAAGTGTTCAGGAGGCCGATCTGCTAGGGTTCCGAGCGGAGGAACTGAGAATTAATTTACAGCCGTTCCTGCAATGCAAAGTGGCCTCTTCAAAGCACAGTTGTCTTTTCTTCAAGGGTTAGAAATATGCTCAAGTGTTTGTTTTATGCAGGATGTTCAAGATGTTTGTCCAGGGCTGTCAAACAGTATCAGCTTTGGTTTATGAAGGGCTTTTCATTGCAATCAAAGATCAAAATCCCGAGAGGGATTTGTAAAAAAAACCTTTTGGGTAAACAATAGCAGGAACAGCTGGGAAAGGGAATGGGTCAGGAAATGGACATTTTGTAATTCAGGCTGGGGGAATGTAAGCAATTCAGAATTTATAAATCTGTTTGGCTCATGGCCCTGGAATATTTGAGGTCCCTGTTCTTTTTTAAAATGTGTCTTTAATATTTAAAAATGCAACACTAAGATGAACTCTTATATAGTTATGTCAATTGCTCTTAAGACATTTTAAGCACATTTTGGAAAACCAATGATGTGATAATTATCAGCGGTCAATGGTTTGTTCCAGGCTAATAAAAACACAGAGAAGTGGTTTGAAGTCCATCCTCTGATCCATGTGCAACTTTGCCACAGTTAGTCCATATGGTATTTTTGCACTTTTGAAATGGTTTTACCATGGTCATACTGTTTAATGAATTAAGAACATAAAACAGCTACAGTTTGGTAGTTAGTAGCTAATTGGTCTAAAGAACTCATCCATGTGTTTTTTTAAGAGACTTCAACCAAATGGCTGGGTAGCCCGTTCCACACCCCCACAACTCTTTGAGAGCAGAAGTCAGTTCTTTATCCAGTTTTAAATGCACTTCCATGTAATCCCACTTGAGTCTCCTGGTTCGTGTTTCACTGTGCATTCTCAAGAAATTCACTGGGGTGACTTTGTGGATGCCTTTAGGTGTTTTGAATACTTGAGTCATGTCCTCTTGTAATATTCTCTTTTCAAAGCAAAAATATTTCCTTGTCTGTCAGTGTAGGACATTTCCTGAAACCTCAGAGTGTATCTGGTTCCTCTTCTCCAGACACACTCCAGGGCAACACTATCTTATTTTGGAACACGGTGACCAAAATTGGATTCTAAACGAAGCCTTGCAAGCATATTATACCATTTTTAACATAAAATCCCTTGATAAGATATATAGTTAAAAGCAAAGAAGTTTTATTATTTTGATTGCTTTTATCACTGTTTTCTAAAATTTACATTTCTTTTGCTGCGGTTTCTTATACCATTAAATCTGTATAAAGAAGGTGACTGACATCCGAGGGCTCTTGCCAATGATAATAATTATAATGATAAAACACAAGGGGTAATGAAAACATTTATTTTGTTGCTTCACCAACGGGTGGAAATCCAATTGCTATCAGTGCACACTATGGATACAGGCTGAGAGATTATTTTCTTGTCCTCACAGAAATGAAAGAGACTTACTGAAGTCGATTGTGTTGTTAATCGAGTTATTTTGGCATCTAAAGACATAATTTCGGAAGGGATAACCTTCCAAAGCCAGCAGCCTGGAACATCAGTGTTGTGTTTTCATGCTGTGCATCAACAGCTATGCGGAGTCTTTCTTGCCAAGTTCCTGAGTCTCACACGGTATTGCAGTAATTCAGAATTCTCCCTGACACTGAGCCTGGGAGGCAGAAAAAATCTGGATTGCCGCTGAATTCCGTTATAGCAGAGAAGATGCTGTGGGATTTTTGACAATTACATACAAAGTCAACATTTGATTCTGTGGTTTTGTGTGACGCTGGAATGGCGCTAAAGCTTGCCATTAAGCGTGTTTGGAAGCCTCTCTCTTCTTTGACCACAACTTTTTAACCAATGCATTAAAAATGTCTCAGAAGAAAAGATCTTCTTTTCATCTGGAGTACATGGCAACGCTGAGAGAAGCCCGACAGAAACTCTTACTCATTGACTCGGGTTTCTCTCCACTGCTGAGCTGTAGTTTGTGGCTTGCGGACTGTCTGTTTTATTATCACACGTTTGTCTGTCTTCTTTTTGCATTACGTTTGACCAAGGAGGACTCCTAATGCCGATTTCACCTCTCTTGATGTCATGCTCTGGGAAGTTTTGTTAGCCATGGCTAGAATTAGGCTTTTGCAGAAAACTACTTTTTAAAATGCATATTTTAAGTGAGCATCTTAATTGATCACTCTAATATTGTTTACATCGTGTTCATTTAATTGCCTTGCTTGGTTCGGTGCAACCATCTTTAATTTTTGCTGTGAAACAAGTCCTCCGTGATCAAAATGGATAACAGAGCAGAGGCGTTTGCAGGTTCAGCAGCTCTGTGTCAACCTCTCCTGCGAGACTCCTACTTTTTTCTAATGATGTTACTCAGAGATACAGCAGCCGCGGCAGAGTTAGTCAGACTTGAGCCGATAACCTCCTGAGAATGAGTCCTGAGCCCTAATCAACTCCCCACACAAGGCGAGTGCATGTGTGATACGTAGATAGGACAGGGTGGATAACTACACTGGCTCATGTGCTCTCTGACAACCATAACAACAAACAGGCTGTGATGTGGAGCCAGAGTCTGCAGACCTGCCACGTTAGTCTTTTTTGTTCAATTTCTCTTTTTCCCCTTCCTGTTCATTCTAACTGCTGGGGCCTTAACACTTCGGTGGTCCCTTTAGATCACTGAAGAATGCCAAAAGGAAGTAAAAAGGAAATATTAAAAGAACCGTGCATATTTTTATAAAGAAACTAACCACAGACACAAGTAAGAAACTCTTAAAAAAGTTTTCAAAAGTCTCCGTTCCTTACAGTAGATGGCAGATCCCTCCAGAAATTTGGATGAAATTGTAAGGAATACTAAAATGAAGTTAAAGGAGCAGTGTGTTTTAAATGCATCCTTCTGGCATTTCTGATTTCATGCTGGTAAAGGCCTGTTGCTAGCTCCTCTTGATAGCAGTGTTCTGATGTTTTATGTAACTATGTTGTAGCACATATGAATACTTGGGCTGGTATAGTTTCAGTAGCTCAGCCAAATCGTAATTAAAGTGTTGCAATGACAAACATATTAAACAAGATATACAAAATAAATTTAAAAAATATTCCTGAGAGGATAAGGTGACAGAACCCCCCCTTTCTTCACAAGGAATGAGTCAGGGAGCTGCTGCAAGAGTGAATATGAAGTGGAGAGAGGAGTGTGAGAAAGAAGCACAAGGGGGGGAGGGGCTCAGCAGGAGAGATATTTATGTGTGGGAGAGAGGAAGTGGGTGAGATAAGAATTTGCCCTCCTCCCAAACTTTACCACTAATGCCAAGGCATTTTTAGCTCTGTGCTATATAAAAAGAGTGGTGGCATATAAGATTTGTAATTAAAAGGTGACAGTCAATCCAGGTTTGCTGAGCTTTAGACATGAAATCTCGATAATTTCGTTTTCAGATTTCTTTGGTTAGGGATTTATTATCGTCCTTGACTTTTCATTTACCTAAAAGAAAAAGAAAAATCAGCATTAGGGAAAAGACACAATAAAATAAAACAATTCCAGAAGTGTTTCAATCAGATCAGCCTATAAACCTATTTAAAATTCGATTGAGATTCCCAATGTTATTTTCATTGCCCACAAACTGTTAAATAAAATTCTTTGTCAACCGTCCTTATTTTTTGTGTTTTCAAATATAAACGATTTCAGCCTTTTGAGTTTGAAACTCAGTTGAAGCTTCTATTTTAGTCTGATGTGACACTTATTCACACCTGTGACTCTGTATAGACAAGGTTCCCCATGTAAAGGAGTTTTAGAAAAGGTTTACATGACTAAAAACAGCCTTTTCACACAAATCTGGCCTCTCTCAGCATCGCACTGCGTCCAGTTTCAGGAGCTGCAGGTGGACAGAGAGACCATGCTGACTACCAACCGCAGCTTGGCTGAGGAGAGCCTGTCCCGCCAGCCAGGACTTCAGAACGGCAAACTACAGCTGGCAGACAAGTACCGGAAACTGGAGCACTTGGCCACAGTGTGCCGGGAGAAGCAGAGACGTCTAGGTGAGTCCTGGCTTTTCCACTACTGTTATTTCATCATGTAGGCATGCTTTGTTGATAAAAAAAGCCAAAAAAATTACATAAAATGTCTGAAAGCACATCCTCAGTACTAGATATGATACAGAGTGTAAATAAATGGGTCTAAACTCGGAGCACAAAGAATTATGCTTCCAGTTGCCTTTACCTTAATGGGAACTTCCAGGGACTGGCGCACAACAGGGATGAGATAGAAGGTGTGGAGCTGACTGGGCTGCACCTTTCCCACCTGCACAGCAGTGACCCTGCGGTCTGTCTCTCCCCCTTGGCTGCCACTGGAGCCCCCCTCTCACAGCTTGGTATACATCAGACGATAAGAAAGGGTGATTGCAACCAGCTCAGTCATCTGGCTCATCTTGCTGATTGAGTCGTGGAGTAGCTGTGTGAATTTGTCCTGTCATTTCTTGAGGGCGTCCAGAGTTTCCACCACTTGCCTGAGAAGCCTGTTCCAGACATCCGCATCTTTGTGTAAAGATGTGTTTCCTGTCTCCTCTCCAGAATGAATTCCTTTCTAGGTTCTAGGCCATTTCTGGCTTCATATCCTGGGGTTTTTGGCTGCGTAGTCTTCTCTTCTTCCAGGCATGTGCTGAGGGGTGCAGCTTAAAGCTTGAAAAACAGCTGGCTCTATTATGTATAGAAGGGAAGAGTATAAAAGACTGTAGAAGCCAAGTGGATATTTTAAAGAAAGAAATTAGATTATTTATGTAATTCTGGAAAGTGACCGTTCAGACTTTGTTCTGAATGTCTCTAAACTTTTTATTCTTAGTCACGCTTTCTGAAGAACAAGTCATCTTTGGTGAACACTGTTCCACAGTCTCGAAGGGCTGAATAAGGGAACGCTAGAATTAGAATTAGTTTCTTTGTAACAAAGTTTTCTATTCAAAGCTGCAAGCAGTGACTCCCAGACTGCCTTCCGTTTACATTGTGGTTTAAGAAAAGAAAATGTGGCGCCATTTTCCCACAATGGCAATGTCCAGAAACTTTCTCAGCAGCAGACATGTTGCTTTTGAAAAAATAACGGGGGTGTATGTGATTTTCTGGTTTTCACCCATAGAATTAAGGATAAATGACTTAGAAATCAAAACTGCTTTCAGTTGTCCAGAAATATTTACAGTCATGACCATGTTATCAGTTTTATTTGGAAAACCTGGGATTGTGTTTATAATTGGCTTGTTTTGCTGTGGCCTGGGGCTGTCCACGCAGTGAACACCTGCAGAAAGTAGAAAAGTAAAGTTTGGTCTGAATGCAGTCCAGGTTCCGCCACGGGTAAACACCAGTTTTTTCACGAGTATTAGTTTTTAATCAGTCAAGTCCCTCAGGTATACAAATATCAAATGGAGTTGTGTGAATGGGATTAAAAATGAGATGGAAAATTATAAAAACTTAATGGATAGCTATGAATCTAAAATTGTAATTGAGCTGACTGATTAACTGTGGGTCAGGAAGAGTATATATGCAGTCCACGCAGTAGAAATATTTTGGCTCACTGCTTGGCAAGATCAAGCTATTTCGACCCAGAGTCAGAATAAAATCATTTAGCTGTTTTTGATGCGTAAAATCCTTCAATCCTTTTTTTTTTTCCAATGGAGACCTGATCCTGCCACTCATTAATATCCTCTTCTAGTGGCAGAACGCTAAATGAATGAGATGCAAAGAAAAATTAAAACAAGCGTACGGCTTCCCTACAGATGCTAGCTTTAACCTGCCAAGAAAAGAAGGCTGGGGAAAGAGATCAGACTGTAGGTAACGCAGCCCAGCCCTGTGCTTTGGAGGGATGAGTGTGTCTCTGCAGCTGGGACCTACGTGCTGCTCTTTCTATGGATAAAGCAGATGTTCGCTGATGGAAAGTGGGAGGACTATCGGCCATCCTGTCAAACAGCACAGGCACCCCGCTGCACTGTCAGACAGGATGGGCGTGAGTTCCTTCCTCGCCGCACATCTGATTCTCATTTTAGAAAAAGGTGGGAAACAAGTATTGGGAAAAACAGAATCCCCTTCCGCACGCCTCTCGGCTCTGGGAATTGGGAAGGCGCAGTGCGGACGGTACATACCCTGGCCCTGCTCAGCGAGGTGTTGTGCAATTCCTTTTGCTGTGAGTGTGCAGGCACGCTCAGGCAGAGTCCTGCCAGCGCCCCACTGCAGAGAGGTCCTTACGGTGTCCCGTCCACCCATCGTACCCCATCCCCACACCCGCAGCCTGCGCCAGACTGCAGGTGGAGCCAGACACCAACCTGTAACTGCGTTACTGTCCCGTCTGCCAATGTTATCTCCTTGGTCAGCCGTTGAATACATTCTGAATGAACTTACTGCATGTAGATGATTTAAAAATGTAGAGAGTGGTGCAAAACAAATATTATTTACTCCACATTATCTCGTATTGTGCTGTTATATGGTTTAGATATTTTTTAAATTGTTGAGCCTTACCGTGTAAGTCAGGTTTGCTTCAGGATAATAACGCAAAGCCTAGAGTCCTGTAATCGTCCTTTGCTTGTGAGCAAAGTCTTTCAACTTTATTTTTCTCCAATTAAATGACATGGACATGAAAAGCATCACAGGGCAGCATGGTGGCACAGTGGTTAGCTTTGCTGCCACACAGCTCTGAGGCCCTGGGATCAATTCTGTATCTGGGATGCTATCTGCATCGAGTATGTGTGTTCTCCCTGTGTTCACGTGGGTTTCCTCTGGGTGCTGTTGTTTCCTCCCACAGTCTAAAGACATATTGGTAGATTAATTGGCTTCTGGTGTGAGTGTGTTTGTATCTGTGTGCCCTGTGATGGACTGTTGTCCCATCCAGGGTGTATCCTGCCTGCACCTGTTGCTTGCCAGGATAGACTCCGGCTACCCCACGACCCTGCGTTGCATAAAGTAGTTATAAAGTGGATGGATGACAATAATCACACTGCACTATTATAAAAATAATAGACAAGAGGAATCTTTACACTTTGGTCAAAAAGTAATGGACTGGAGCTTTTGAAGAATGCAAAAGCATGCCCAACATTTAAAAGATCAATTCCCAGTTCAGTTTTTAATGTACAGGCAGAGTTAAAATAATAATAATTCGCAGCACACTGTTCTCTTCTGGAGCCTTTTATCTAGATGAGTGTCTCCATGGCGATTTGTTCCAGGAGATAAATAAAAACAACAGAGGAAGCTGATCCAAAAGAAAAGCCCCTCGGTCGAAGCTGTGGACAAATATCTTGCAGCCTTTCATCTGCACGGCCCCTCTCTGGAGAGCCCTGAGAAAGTGTGGACAGGCCGCCCTCCCACGCAGGCTTGAGCAACCTGGACAGCTGCGGGCTGACAGGAAACAGGACCCCCTGCCGAGAGAGAAGCCCTTCCTGCCCGCGGAGCAGGCGAGCCGTGAGCCCTGTTTATGTCACCATCTGGAGCCACAACAATCACAGGGTGGTGGGTGGGGAGATTTGGCCACACGAAGAACGAAACAAAAAAAAATATGTATTTGCTGGCCTTTCTTTGAAATGAGAAAGAATTGCTGGCATTTGTTTTCAATTACCGCTGACTGACTTGTAGCCAAGTCGGTGCTTGTGTGTGAATTTGACTGGTCTGGAACAGTTCTCAGTGCATTTCCTCTTACGCTGGTGAAAAGGGTGGTGGGGGGTAGGTATCTGTTTGAACACGGGCCTCCAGACTAGACTTTCCAACACAAACATGCATCAAACGTCTGGCTCTAATGTTCTTCATGACCCAGTTCTGCTCATTATTGGCCCAGTTAGAACAAGTTGTAGAATTCTCCTGTTCTTAAGGTATTGGTATTTCATTTCTGTGAAACCTAATTGCAGCAGAATCTTCCAGGATCATTACAGATAGCACCCCAAGTCCAGAATTAAACCCAGTGGCCCAGCATTGCATTGCAGGAATGCTAACCACTGCGCCACAGTGCTACTAAATTTAAAATTGTTTGTTGATTTCTTTCCTTCACTGCTTTGACATCTGTGCAACAATAGTGGAAGCCTCTTGGCCAGATCATCATCATTGTAAATAAGAAACTGTCATTTGAGTTATTGGGAGTCGCTTTGTTAATAATTAAGATACAACACAAATATGACTCAACATTTTTAGGTGACCCTGTCCGGGAGTCTACGTACGCAGCAGTACAGAGACAGTGCTGAACAGATAATTTAATGTACACAGCATTTCAAGGAACAATTACTACTTGCTAATTAGAGACATCATGCTTGCGGTGTGTGAGATGTCCTGACAAGTGCAACTGATTACAACTGCTTCTATTTTTAAGAGGTGTTGATGTACTTTCCTTGTCAGCTACTGCAGTAAAATCTGAAGGAAACTGTGAGCAAAAAAAAAATTCATGAGAATAGAGTGATCAGAGAGGGGCACCTTCAATCATTATGAATTCAAGTTTGGGCAGCATTCACATACATCTCTGATATTTGAGGATTTTTTACTCAGATGTAGATGGAGATGCAGGTATTTTGCAAAGGGCTGTGTAGTTTACTCACTAAAGCAAATGAAACGTTTGTGCAGAAATAAGGGGATGAAGAAATGATGTTCACACTCTGAATGGGTTAAAAACTGGAATGTGGGAATACTGTTTAGAAACATGCTTATATTTACAGCAGTGCATTGACAATGCATAAAACAAGCAATGTGTACAGGTTTAATAATAGGTAGAAGATGAAGAATGCTAGTAAAAAGTGTAATATGCAGTAGTTAGAGTTAGAGTAGACAGGGCCACGCTGAGACAAGTTGAGTGCTTCTCTCAGTGTGGGTCTCAAGGTGTTTGCAGTTGTCCCCCAGTGCCTCAGTAGTGTGTGGTTTTGCACTTGTTGCAGACTGTGCTCATGTATCCTCCTTTAACCTGACTTCATCTGCTGGAATGCCGCTCAGTGCCTTTACCACATCCTGTTGCACCTCATATTGTCTTGGTTTGTTAGATCTAATCCAGCATAATATTGTGCATCAGAACTCTACTGATGAAGCAACATCTGTTCCACACTGACACACTAATGACTGGTGCAACACCTGCCCTGTGCTTCACATGAAACTGGGGCAAAGTGCGTTTTTTTACTGTTTTATGCTATAAATGGAAAGTCTGTTAGTCAAGCATGAACCAGCATTTGGCTCTTTGTCTAGCAGACACCTTTGACCAACAAAGAAACCTAATTCATGACCTAGAAGTCAGTCTTTATCTGGCGAGACATGTTTGGTTTTTAGCACTGTCAGTGTTTTATCAATGTACAAAGGCACCTCTTTCCCAAAGAGATGCTACCCACCTACTAAAACAGATTCTGAAAGGGGCTGTGATATTTGTTCATGCTGCTCTATAATATGATACTTAATAGAGGAACAAACACACTGCAAATAACATGTATGTATAAACAGAAAACAGGTGAAATTGTAAATATTTAAATTAGAAACACAATTTAAATAAGCTAGCATCTAAACCTCTTTACCAGACATTGACCACAGAAATTAATCTTGTTTTCTGCGAAATTTCTCACTTCATTTTAATTTTTTTTTTTAAATGTATAAAAAAGTCTGTTCTCTGTCCTCAATCTGTTTGCACTTAACTTAAGTTCTTTGATACTGGTCTGTGGGTTGAGTTTGAAGTGCTGGTTTTGGTATTGATATTGACTTCCTCACCTCCTGTGGGGATTTTCAGACCTCAGTCACATCTCCTCAAAGTCCTTCTCCCAAACTAAAGTGATGCTTTAAGAAGGGTTGTAAAAAAAAGAGAAAAATTGTCAGGAATGGAAAAACAAAACACATGAGGTATGAAAGCCATTTTTCTTCCTCAAATCCAAAGTATTTAGCCAAGTTTGAGCTGAGGACATTGTTTTCATCCACTCAGCACTCGTGACATTTCCATGCAGTACACTTGCTACCTCCTGTCATCTCTGTGAAATCCCCAGACAGAGAAACACCGTTGAACACTGTCAGCTCTATAAGAAACAGTGTCTGACAGTAGCTTATTGTCAGCTACTTTTAAGTTGATTCTCTGTCTGGCATTTGCTATGTATTGTTAGACCAGAGAGATCATGTGAGATAATTCCACAAACTATTTTTTTAGCAAAACCTTTTGAACAGGGTTCAACGGAGTATCTTATTTTGCCTGCATTTCCCATGTTATTCCAAATAAACAGGCCCAGGTGTGAGATGTTGTGTCCCTTGTAGGCATTGTTCGGTTTGCTTACTTTTCCCACTACCTGCCTTCACACTTTGCTCTGCCACCATTGTGAAATGCTATGAGCTCCTTAGTGGTGGAAACCTCTATGCAGATTTTAGGTGGTGACAAGGAACAGATAGAAATTAAGAAAGGACGATGAAAGACAACGTGTTTCTGCTTTGGTGCCTTCTTCAGATGTGTGTGAAGTGTGTGTTGTCTCTGACAGACAAGCAATGTGCTGCCATTTCTTTTTTGACTTCCTGCACTGCGCTGTCAGTCAATTAGCCACTGTGTCGGTCTGTTAATCAGAGAAGCTTCTCTCAGGGCAACCACTAAATAACCCTGTCCAGCCCTGTAGACAAGCAACCAAAAAACCACAAGCACACCTGATAGGAGCTAGGCAGAGCGAAGACTGGTTTGAGCAGATTTCTCTTTTTGGTTATGCACACCATCTGTTTTGAGTTTGTGAACTGAAAGGCTGTAGAGCAATACTGATCACAGTCAGGCCTTCATTGGCAATGCTATACTGCAGTCATGGTAACAAACCACAAAGCCCACCCTTCCCCCACCACAAACAATAAGCATAGTCAAGAAATATGTTGCTTTCTGGCTCTGAACTATGGTTACAGCTAATTTTTTTTTCATACCGTCTGCAAATCAAGTTAGTCCATTTGGTTGTGTGGCATGTGTTAATACAGCAAACAGCTTCCTTGTGCCACTTACATAAATTGCGCGGAGCCTCATAAATTTGTGTGGCGTTGCTCTGTGCCTTGTGAGCTCTGATGCAGAAAGCGCCAGGATACCCTTTCATTCCTGGAAACTAGTGCCCCAGCCCACTGCACCACTGATTCCCCAGGGTGCTCTTGCTGGTGTCTGTGGCTCCTGAGCTCCTGAATTATTTCTTTCCCAAATGTAGGTCACTTGCTGTTGTCCCCAAAGTGTTTTGTGTTTTTGCCGCCTGTCTCCTCCCATTATTCTCCAAATGCCTGGGTTTTTTTAAAAGGGGTTGAGCTGGTGGTTTTCATTTGGTGCATGGAAAGGTGAGGCAAAATGGCACTCAGCCACAGCTAGGGCTACACAGATATGTAAAATAGGTATGAGAGACTTAAGAAGATTTGCAAGCATTTCTTGTGAGTGTAGTGCTGGTTACAGGTGAGGAGAGAAGATAATAGCTTTAAATCAAGCAGAACATTTGTGAATGTGGGCGATAAGGGGAGTGAATAAGACTGAAATGGATGTTTGTGGTTTATTTAACTCTAAAAATTAAAAGAGACTAGAACAAGGTGACAATTATGACGTGTGATTGACGTGAAGTATTTACAGTGGTATTGGGGCTTCTGCAGTGACTTGGTGTCCACCATTTTGGCTCTGTAGGCTTTGTGTTTTGAGAAGCACAACTGCCTTTATTGGAGCTGCAGTGGTATCACTGTCAAAGTGTTTCCCTGTTGTAAATGAACAGAGGCCTTTAATGAAATGCTGCCCTCCAGCCAGACTCAGACACACACAGGGTCACTGATTAGCTTAATGACACATGTTTCCATAGCTACAAGGGTGCGACTCTTAAAGGGACAAAGACATTTTTTTCCAGATGGATTAAGCTGATAGAAACTGATTGCTCCCCATCCTTCCCTCAGGCTCAGTAATGACACTGTAGACACTTTATGTAGCACAAAGAGAGGGCATTTGCATTGGGAAATGTCCCTGTTTTTCATCTCCATTCATCCATGATCAGAAAGCGGTTTGTGCTGGAGAGAGTCATGGTGGCTTGGAGCTTAGCCCAGCCTGCTTTGTCCATGGACAGTGTGCTAGGCCATCGCAGGGTCATGGAGGAAGGGACAGTTTAGGACAGCCAATCAAACCTAGACAGCATTTGCCCTTGGAAGGTGGAAGGGAACCAGAGCATCTGTGGAAAATCCCCACAAATACAGAGAGAACATCCAACATTCACACAGAAGGCACCCCAGTTCGGAGTCCACCCAGGACTGAAGAGCTCTGAAGCAGTTGTACCTGCAATGGTTCAATGTGGAACTACCTCGTATCAATTTTGCCCTCCACGAATGGCTGTTTTTCTATAGAAAAAACAACTTTTAAGATTCTCTTTTTAGATCTTTTTCTTCTTTTACATCTGTATGTGTTGAGAGTAATGTCTTCAGGTTTACAGAGTTAGAGAAAATAAGGGAAAATAATAAGGAAAATTTACAATGGAGCCAAATGCTCTAAGAGATATATCCGTTTCCATAATTATATAGTATACGGTGTATGCAATACTATACTGGCCTGATACTGCCTGCAGACTTGCTAAAATCATTATTCCATGTATTTTTTCTTTCAAATTTCATACTTCACTGGCCTCTGATCGGATAATGATTAATTGCATTCCACAGTATCAGATTCCATTTTTTCTTAAGCTTTGCTGTTTTTCTTTCCTTCCAGAGGCCTACATACAGAAGCGGAGCCCTCAGGTGGCCCGGACTCTTCTGCAGGAAGAGGTGTCCCGAGCTGAGGAGGAATCTGAGGTGAGTGTGTGGTCTGGGAGGCCTCTTTTGGCCTCCTGTTTAAACTTGCTCCAGAGGTGAAACCCCCTTGATAAACAAACTATGTTGAGCTTGCACGGGCTCTGCCAGACCACTTGGACACTTCAACACTTTTAAACTACTTTCATGTTGCCACTTGAGAGGAGCTTTGGCACAGTAACACATATCCAGCATTGTCTTATAAATCAAATGTCAGGAACATAACTAGTGAAGCTGTGTCAACATTTGCCTGGCATTATTACATTTAGGGTATAATCTGCAGCATATGTTATTTATTTTTACAAATGTAGATGCAAAACTATGTGTCAGTTATAAACCAGCACAAGCCCAAGTGCCAGCATGGGCTGTGGCAGTTTACCCTGGTGCAGGAAGCTTTCTGACACATCATTATCTTTCCCTCTCTGACCTTTCATTACAGGTTGTACTTTAAAAAAAAACAAACAACAAAAACGCAAAATGAAAACTGTCAATAAGAAAATTGCTGCACGAGTTAAATATTCTTGTTAGCTTTCTTGTTAGCTTATTTCCCCCTTTTCCGCACGTATGTGATGGATTTAACTGATTGAAGTGATTAAATTAAAGTTAATTGGTGTAAATTCCATCAAAGAGTGTAAATCTAATAGACAGAGTAATTTTAAAATTTCTGAACAATCGTTTGACACTTGGTGTTGGGTTGTATCAAAGTAAGAATGCTTTACTCCCTGTGGTTCCAAGTTGGCTCCAGGTTTCTGCAACCCTTACCAGGAGCAATCAGCTTTCAGAAATGGATGGATGGATATCAGGCTGACATCTGAGATACGGTGGGGCTGAGCTGGAAAGCACTGATTATAAAGCCAGGTGGTCCATGTCTAATACAGAGTGTTAATTTATGGCTTTTAAACATCTGAGCAGTGCAGTACTCATTGCGCCTCAGTGCACAACACAGCACAGAAGAGAATGCTATAAGTCATGTACTCTCTCCCATAATGGGGCCCTAGACAAGATCTATTTCTAAGTCCTAAGTCTAAGCTGGGACAATCTGTGGATCAGCTTTTTTTGTATGTGGAGGTAAATCACTGATAAAATGATTTTAATTCTTATTGCTTAATTTGCCAGGTTTTTCTTTATGGCTTTACAGAAACTGCCTTATCAAAGGCATATCCTGCCTATAATTGCATTGCACTGTGTCGTTCAAATGATAAATATTTGTATAATTCAGTAAATTAAAAGTCAATACCTGCAAGGCGTCTTTGCTTTTCCTTCCTGGAGATCAACTTTTAAATCAGCTTAGTAAGGATCATACACTTTGTTCCTGTGTTGTATATTTTCATCTTTTGTTGATGCCCTGTTTCAGAGTGTTCTTAGATCATGAATGCAATCTTTAACTTGATCTCTTAATGTCTTTTTATTTTTTTGTGTTTGTTTCCACAGGACCTTCTAGAGAAGTTCATGGAAGGCAGCCTGCCCCTTGAAGGGTTTCTGGATTCTTTCCAAAGCATCCGGAAGACCTGCCACATCCGCCGTGCTCAGGCTGAGAAAATCCAGGAGCTGCTGAAACCCAACCAGAATCTCAGGAAACCCAAAAACTCTGGAGAAGAGAAAAAAGCAGCCCAGCAGGAGCCCCCTTCCAATGGGTTTTCTGCTCAGGGGCCACCCCGAGTTTTCCAACTGCGTTACGGCCTCACCCCGGCAATATTGCTGCCCCATTTCCCGCTCCCCTCCACCTCAGCCATAGCCCATGCTGCAAGCCTACCTCCTCTGGACTCTCAGCCAGGCCAGGCCCAGGCTTTGGGGCCTAGTGCTCCCCATTCTATCCCTGGCCAGCCAGTGGGCCTGAGAGTGATTGGACAGCTTCCTGGCTGGCCTGCCAGGCCTGTGCGTTTGCAACAGATCTGTCGGCAACACAACCACCACCAGCCAGAGCCCCCATACCGATAATGTTTTAGCAACCCCACTCTGGACTTACAGTATACTACCATAGTTGCCACTTTCAGACGCGCAGGTTTATAACAGACACTTTCAAGAGCTTGAAGGATTCCTGTTATCGCCAAGGTTTTGACAGAAAAGGTTTTTTCCGAACTTTTATATTCTTCCACAGCTGGCACTAATGAAGTTAATAAATTAAGTTGAATTTCATTAAATTGTTCATAAAGGGTTTTTGTTGAAAGTGAAAACAAGATTTAACATTTGAAATAATGTGCTTATGTGCATTTGATATACCCATAATCATTTTTCCAACAAATTCTAGCCAATTTATCACCTGGTAGTCTAAAACCTAGGGTTTCAATGATACATTTGTCCCAATAGCGTATGAAGAAACACAAAAAGGCGTAAAGTCGTATGGAAACCATAGAAGTGGTTTACCTATAGGTATAAAATTCACCACTGAACTGTGAAGAATGAAAACTAGACATTATTCATCTATTTATTCCTATATTCTTTGAATGACGCTATGACCTTTTGACTTGAAAAGTACTTCATCAAGCCCTTGTGTGTGCCACAGATAGTATATCTAATAGTCTTTCATATTAGGCAGGGGCAGTATTTTGTCAGAAACGTGCGATTGTGTCTTGGTGCGATTTGAGAAGAGCTTTGGTTTGGAAGCGTCAGGATTTTGTTTTGGTTGCAATTAGAAGTGAACTCTAACAACTGGCATGTATGTCTTCATTGGATCAGACGACAAGCTACATGTCTTAATGTATATTCTAGACAGGTTAACTAGCGTTTGCACACAATGCACTGCCTTGATGTAATTTTTTGAGCCTGTATCACCTCCTGGCTTGGCAAAGCTACTCAGTTCATTCTGGATTTCAATTCTGTTTCACGCAATCAGTCTTTTTCATGTCTGGACCATATCACTGCTTCTGTTAAATTTGGCAGAGCCTTTTCAAATCTTTCCATTCTGCCCTATTTTACTTTCTGAGGATTTCTCAGGTTCCACAGCATAGACATAATATAGCAAAGACTCCCAAGCTGTGTTCACAAGTACCCTTTGCAATAATGAACGAAGAAAAAAATGTTTTCTACCCACAATCAAGAACAGGTGCCCGTGGAATCTTTGACATTTGTTAATCAAATAAAGGCACTGCAAGCTGTCTACACATAGTAATTGTGTTGGTTTGCAGTGCTGTCTGTGTGCAGATGCACAATGCTCTCAGAAGAAGTATCCCGCGAGAAGAAATATGTAGTCACTCCTGTGGTTTATGCTCCTGATGAAGACTGTATAAGAAAAGTAATGAGAAAGCACAAATCGTCTAAATTTCAATAAGATATTAAATATAAAAAGGGGAAAATGTGAGCTACAGAACTGGGAATTCAGAATGAAGTGCTTGATGTGCATCCTACATCTTGTACAGAGGGTTGTTGAAGTATTTATAATATGTAAAATGTTGTGGTGGCAGGGTGGTGCAGTGGTTAGGATTGCTGCCTCGCAGTTCTGGGGCCCTGGGTTGCTATGTGTGTGGAGTTTGCATGATCTCCCCGCGATCCAATGGGTTTCCTCCAGGTGCTCTGGTTTCCTTCCACAGTTCAAAGACGTCCTGGTGGGTTAACTGGGTTCTGAGAAAATTGAAAGGTGTGTGTGTCTGTGTCTGTGTGTGCCCTACGATGGTCTGGTGTACCGTCCAGGGTGTACCCTGCCTTACGGGTAGGCTGCCGTCTGACCCTGTGTTGGATGAGGGAGTTAGGAAATGGATGGACAGATGGATGTAAAAGTCACTATAGTCTGGCATCCTTTGTGCTGTAAGTCTCACATGCTCATCTTCAGCTCTGTATGGCTACTCCTCTTTATTCCTCCTTCATAATGCCTCTCATACCAGGCTGTGGCCACAGAACGATAATATATGGAGGGAGAACTGAATTAGAATAATACTGATACCTAATAAAAATGATTAAATAGCTAGGTCTGTTGATGCAAAACATGCTAATTCACTCAATGTGTTGTGGCTCAAGTATAAAATTAATAGTTATTTTGGATCTCTGTGTTTATTTCTTTGTTCAACACAGAAAAATACTTGAGAGCGATTCAAAGAAACTTTGATGAAGAAACAGCATTGTTGTGTAGGGTTTCAAATCGCATCAATCTGTGATTTTCATTTTTGTGGCTAAAGTTGTTCTTGCAATAGTGCGGGTTCAGTTTAAAAGCATTTGTATTTAATAAATGAGACAGTTTTTCCAGTACTGAGCTCTGTTTGGGTGTGGCTCTTTGTTTCTATCTTCTCACACAGCGCTGTGTCAGTGTTTCTTCTTAAACAGTAGTTTTGGCCTTTTTTTGTAAAACAAAAAACAGTTTGCTGGTAACTATACTGGTTGTTGTATTGTAACTATAGAGTATATTATTGAAACCCCATTTGTCCAAGTCCCTTATTTCCAGCATTATGCAGATCATACAGCTCTATCATGCCCAGGAAGGTATATTTCCAGTATATTGGTATTATAATATATGTGCAGGTATATTACGGTATATTGTATTTATAGTTTATCCTGCTGTATTCTGACCTCAAACTCATGCACATCATCAGATGGCAGATGTAATATTCCTCATCTTGCCTCCTCTCTACACCCCTCCCAATTGAAGATCTAGGTACTACACGTATTGCATATGTAATGATACTACATTTGAAGCCATATATATTGTATGGTCAGTCGGCTGATGGGAAACAGTGTCTAACCCTGAAGGGTACTTCTCAGAAATGTACACATAATGCATTCATAAAAGATCAAGAATCAGTATTCCTCATAACATCCGTGATATGGAAGAACTGACCAGTGTTTTGCCTGAAACACTGCCAAAGCTAAACAGGGATTATCCTCCTAACCTTGGTGTTTGGGTGAAGCTCCTTTGGGTTGAAACAAGAGAGCAGAAGTGCTGTTAGCGCTCACATGACTCTCGCCACATGGCGAAGGAATCAACGCTAAGAAACCAGATGAGGACTCCCACAGCCAAATAAATTGCACATTATGCAAATGGCAGGATAGCTTTGAGGCCAACTGAGTCACACTGCTGAGTACCCTCTGCTACTCTTGGCGAAGCCTCACAAATTAACCTTGAAATCACCAGTCCTGACCAAAATGTGACCAGATGAGCCAAGCTGATGCCATAGAATATAGCAGCAATGTGCTTCATCATTAAAAAGACCTCCCCGGAACACACAACAGACAGTTATGGAAGTCCACGTATATGATCTGTGTTATTTGAGTTGCAGAGAAAAACACTTTTTCACCAGAAGGTTGTGTTTAATTTTCCATCAAATGGCATGCCACCAGCAAAGTGTAATTGGGCTGCCTTTTGTTATGAAAAAAATTATATTTGACTGTGGTTTGCTCAGTCCGAATAAGAATGCTTTGGATTTTTGTATTTATTTGATGTTTTTGCTTCTGGAGTGATAGTCACTTCATTGGCAGGGCAGCTGCCTCCGAGGTTGTCATGACACAGGTCATCTCCTGTAGCAGTGATAATAAATAGCGGCAGAACATCCATGCCCATAATATCTGCTGTAGAGTAATAAGGGTGACCATCCAGAACCCACAACTGCCTTAATTTATTTTAAAAAAAGACCTCAACATTTCTGCTAAAATGCTGTTTCGATGTATCCAGAGACATAATTTTCTTTTTTATTTTATCAAGCCCTGTAGTCGTCAGGGGAGGTAGTAAGAGTATTGGCAATGAACAGGAAAAAAAGACCCTTGTTTAATTCTCCAAGCAGCACATGCTAAATGTCATTTCTTTTTGTCTTCCTTCCTGACGTTGACTTCCTTACACTGCCAGCCAGGATCTGTTCTGTGGTACACTAACACTAAATCTGGTGGAACTATTATTCAGACTGTTTGCTTTCATTTTCTGTGACAAATGTATGACGAGAACAGCAGAAAGGAAGTTAGCTCGACTGTAAAAAAAGATTGAGTACAAATGCTCCACTTTTATCAAATTAGGAATTGGTCGGTAAAAAGGAGAGATGTAATCTTGAGACCACAGAATTGTAAATGAAATTATAGTGAAGTTATAATAAAAATTCAGAAAGGGGGTTATATCCTAATCTCGCACACTTCCGCTCGCCTACGCATATAAACCCGGGATTTTCTTTCGCTTGTCTCTCGTGCTTTCCCCCTCCAAGTCTGCGCCGTGCAGCAAAATCCCTGGTTTGGGCAGTGTATCCCATTTCAGATAGCCATTTAGCTTCCTTGGTTAAATTGCCTTATACATGTACATATTCTACCTCTCTCGCCTCTCTAGAAAACATTCCATTTACAGACAAACATGGCTTAAAAGAAATGTGAACTAGCAAGTTTCCCCGAGAGCAAGTGACCTGACTGTAGTGTATTTTCTTCATAAAACTCTGAAGCTTAAGAGCCCAGAATGACATAATGATTCAATTAAGGCATCACATATTTTTCAAATATTTTAGCAACGACGATGGTAACAGCAGCAACTATAATAATATGGCTGTGCATGCACAGTATTAATTTCCTGTCTTCAAATTAATTTTGACATGGACGTTCCAAAATGCCATGTTGTCATTTGTCTTCTAACAGAGAAAGAAATAATGATAACATGTAAATGGAGATTATTAACTATTAACCCTATCACATGCACACTCTGGGCAAAATCTTTGCGTGATCATTTTTTAGCCCTTGTCTACTGTGTATCGTGGAGTATCTACAGATCTGAATCAAACCCCTGCTGGATTCATCTGATACCCCAAGAGGTCAGCCGAGGGTGTGCTCTTCCAGTTAAACCCATTGCTCTAATTAGCCCTGGGAGAGAGGACAGTAGCCAGACAGAAGGGGTAAAGAAAAAGGGCGACACGAGAGGCTTTGTGAGGCAGCAGGCCTTTTTGTCCCTGAAACAGACTTCTGTTACATCAGTGTCAACACCAACCATTGTCACTAGCGGCTCAAATTAGGCAATTTTCTCTTCCGTCAGCGGGTCATTAAGTGCCTTTGAGCTAGATGTCTCTGAGCAGCACAGTTATTGAGCTATAAAACAGCTCATGCTGTACCAGTACACAAAAACAATACCATATTTTATGTGAATATAACATTTAACCACAGTGTGCAATGCAAACCACTTTAGTATATGACATGGATAGGGATTTATATTTATTTTCTATTGATATATTTATAGTATTGAAATATAAATATTAATTTATAGTACTGAACTATAAAAACAGCTCATGCTGTACCTGTGTATTTAAGAAAGAAACATACATGTCAGATCAGAAGGAAGTAAACCTCAGGATGGAATGCAAATCAATTAGGTGTACAATAGCAGATGACACTTTGAACTTCAAAATATTCCATCCAAACATTAAACTTCTAAGTTTAGCTACCCCTAATCTGTGTGAGTTCAGAATGATATAGTCTGTCCCACGATGACTGGACAGTACAGATCTGTGAGGTTCTAGTTGGTGTGAAATGAACGTACAGGATGTCGGTGCTGCTGTGTCTGCGGAGTATGTGTGTTTAAGAGCAGAAAGAGACAATCGTGTGAATGATAAATTTCACTAAAGCCTTTTGTGTGGAGCCAGTGTCACACAATCTCATGTTCACTAGGCAGAAGCACCCGCAGACCTCAGCCTACATGCAGTAAGGTCACTGGCAGCCAGCGAGCTGCCAGGGCCTATTAAGACGTGAGACCGCATTAATGAAGAGAGCCTGCAGGTGCATTCGGGCAGCCTGGAAACAGTCTGCTGAAGAAACAACCCCCACTCTCCCAGGCCTCTCCCCCCCACCAGCTCTGGTTGCAGCAGAATCAAGCCAGCTTAGTCCAGCTCACATACAGAGTACTCCTGGCAAGACTATGCCACTCTACTGGCACCAGTGGGACTCTTCATGTGTGGGCGGGAGCATGCATTTAGAGCTTGTGTGCACATGTGTGTGTCCATGGCTGTGCATGTCCATGTGAATTTCTGTATGTTTGAAGTAACAAGCACGTGTATGATTGTGGGGAGGGCGGGGTTGACTTGCATCAATGAGCGTAATTGTGTGCTCATAAATTTTGTGCAGCACACATATGCATTAATGTACACGTGAGTTAGTAGTCTTGGGAAAAACACAAATTATGCATGCTTTGCAGAACATCGGATGTGCTAATGCTTATCTTCTTAAAAAACATTTGCATAACCAGACATTGTTAGTCGACTGTGCTTGAATGTTGTTGTTGTTGCAAGGGTGGTGGAACATGTTGATGCTGTTTTCATTTTTTTCGAATAAGTTATTTTTGTTTTCCTAGCACAACTTCAAAAAATTGCAGCTGTTTTGGTGCTTGTCAAGAATTTAGCAGTGCGTGTACACCAACAGGTAATCCTAGGGTGTGTATTGTTTTTCCATTAACACTGCTGTTCCCTGTAAGCACTGTCTCGGCCTACAGCATAGTCAAGTCCAAGGTGTATTTGAGAGAATGAGAGAAGAGATCAAAAGGATCAAATATGTCAGCTTTTCTTCGAAGGGAAGTTAATTTTGCAGTGAATATGAAATATAAATATGAAAGGTTGTATTTGCCTTAGAATTCCCTGAAGTCTAGAATTCCCAGTTCCCTAAATGATTGTTATTGTATGTAAAAATTAAAGACCCAATATTGTATCATCAGTTTCCTGAATTGTTTAGTATTCTTTAAATAGTACAAATTTAGCGTACATCATATAGATTTTTTTTTCTGAATTACGGGACTTTTAAGTTATAGATTTACAGAACTGCATAAACAACGCCTTACCAGTAGGTGGAGATCGTCCGCCAGGCTCATTTCGAGCCACCACAGAAAACACATTCCAGAGCTGCGCTTCCGCTGGTGGTGTTGTGGCGGAGACGAAAGATGGCGGACGCCAAGCAGAGCGACTCCCGGCCGGGTAAAGGAATGGGTAAGGAGTCCCAGCCCCTCATCATAGCTAAGACCCCGGCTGAGGAGCAGCGCCTCAAGCTGGAAAGATTAATGCGAAATCCCGTAAGTTTCTGAAATCCAATGCGTGTCGTTTTTAAGGGCCGGGTGTAAAACGCCAGGAAAGAGTTAACTTTTCAATAACAACACCTACCGGTATATAATAGAAAACGAACGAACGAACTTACTTACATTCTGCTTTGCATTATTAATTATTGCAATAATTAATATCGTTAATAGTTATTGTTTTATTTTTTTAGACGTTAAGCATGCGTTTGAGTAAAACGTCTGAAAATCTGACGCATTGTAACGCCATGCAACGCTAATGTTGTTACTTGGTCCTGTTTAATGTACAAACCATGTTTTTGTTTTCAAGAGTACGAGAGCCGAGAAACCAGTGTTGGAGACCCCTGACTTTTTGTTTGTGTTGATTTGTGATGCAGGACAAACCGGCCCCGATCCCAGAGAGACCCAAGGAATGGAAACCCCGAGCTGCCCCAGAGTTTGTGCGCGATGTCATGGGTGAGACCGCTTTCTGACCTCTTCGTCCAATTCAGGGTCATGGGGGAGCTGGAGTCTGTCTCGGCAAGTAGGTGGGGTGCGCCTTGGATGGGACACCAGTCTGTTGCAGAGCAGACCCAGACACACACACACCTACCAGTATTTCAGGTGGGTAGCTGCGTCAGCATGCGTAGGCTGCAAGGGAACAAGTAATAAGTTTATTCCATGCTGAAAAGAGAAGAAAGAAAGAAAATTTCGGCTCCACAGCCGAAACGTTGTGTTTTCTTTCTTCTCTTTTCAGCATGGAATTAATCCTATTACTTGTTCCTTTGCCACCTACCAGTATGCCTTTGGACTGTGTGTAAAGCAGAGCAGCTAGAGGAAACCCTCATGAACACGGGGAGATCGTGCAGACCTGAAGCCATGGCCACAGTGCTGTGAGGAAGCAATGCTAAACACTGTGCCGCTGTGGTGCTCACAGAGCAGCATATGAAGCTCCTATAAGTATTCATAAGAAATATTATAAAGAGCTTTGACTGTTAAGGCTGATGGTGGAGGCTTGGAATGCTGTTGCAATATTATAGCTGGCTGTGTTTTGGGCAGTCCTTCAGTAGAAACGTCGGAAGGGAGCTAAATACTACTTTTGCAAAGAGAGTTGTGGGGTCTTGGTCTCTAACGTGTCGTTTGAGGGACAGCACCTCCTGCAGCACGGTGTCTGTTGTCACTATGCTGGGATATTGGTTGGACATTGTGATCCAGAAGGAAGAGCACCACCTTCTGTTCCATCACACTTATTTATAGCAGCAACCTGGTTTACTTTAGAACTCTCCTGTCTTGGTAACGACCGGTTCCAACCCTGCTGAGCTTCTGAGATCTGACAAGATCAAGCTACAAGGTGATAATGCTGCTGTTTTATTTAGGTTCCAGTGCTGGGGCAGGCAGTGGGGAGTTCCATGTCTACAGACACCTCCGGCGCAGAGAATACCAGAGACAGGACTTCCTGGACCGCATGTCTGAAAAGGTCTGTATAGTCTCATCCTTTCATTATAGAACTCTTATAGAACCATAGCAGATGGTGTTAAATTAATAGCCAGGGTATTGACTTCAATAACAAGTAGCCTGTTACATTCTCCCACAATCCTTGAAGTAGAGAAGTGCCTTCTGATCTCAGTTGAACTCTCCTGTTCACTGTCAGAAGTCTAATATTGTACTAGAAATGAGTAGAGTTTATTTCCAGTACTGTGACAATTGTTTTTACCTTTACAGCAAAAGCAGGACATGGAATATCAGTGGAAGCTGGAACAAAACAGACACATGGCAGAGGAGAGGACAGCGAAACGCAGGAAGAAAAGGTGAGGGGGTGACTGTCAGACACAAAGTGCAGTAGTTCAGAGGTTTCTGAAGAGAGAAACTCTGAGAGACCTTACACATTAGTTTGAGTATCTTCAGAGCTGTGTAGTTTAGATTCTTATCCACTGCTATGTATATAATCCTTTTACCAAGTACCTGTCTCTTAAAAGCTCATCTGACCATGCAATTTGTCAGAAAAAGACTGTGCCAGATGATACACACCCAATAAATCAAGTGAAGAAATATTGCATTAAGGCAAGAATTTCCAGACATTTCTCTTTTCCCAGACAAAAGCTAAAAGAAAAGAAGCAGATGGCCAAGAAAGCTAAACTGGAGAATGACAAAGATGAAGGTAAGATATTGTTTGAAATAATGTGATCTGATTCTCTAAGGATATTTGCGTTTTCTGTGTAATGAGTTTACATTTGGGTGGTTGGCATAGATTTAAGTGTAGTTTGTCCTGAGTTTGCAAAGCTGTTTGCACAGAAGTGTGCTTGAGCATAAACACCTGAACACCCCCAGTGCAGTCTCCTCCATCTTGGCCTTGTACAGCAAGGAGGATCACAGTGAAAGCTCTCCAACATGTGAGGACAAATTTGATGAGCACCCATGATCTCATCATTGTGACATTCTTTATTGTCAGACTCCGAAAAGACATCCTCCAGCAGTGATGAGGGGAACATGGAGGAGGCAGGACAGGCTGAAGATGATGCTGAAGTCCCCAGCTTTGTAATGGGAGGAAGGTGAAACACTGCACTTGTGCAAGGGGGGATGAGGACTGGATTTATAACATGCAGTGACATTGAGACTCTTTATTCAAGGAACAAATAACGTGGTAACCAGAAAAATGTGGAATGGAAAATGTGTGGAGGTTCAGAAACCCTGTTCATAAAATATAATTTCAAGTTTTCCTGTATCTGGGGTAGTGGAATATGAGCTAGGGGGATATGCCAATTTAAAACTTCCCTCATTTAGAAAGGTCATGTTGCTTTAATGCTTAAAAAAAATCAAGTTTTTGCTTGCATGAAACTGGGAAGGCAGCACTGTCACAGTTAATCTACCAGCAAGAAGGAAATAGTCCAATTAAATGTGTGAGATGCACCTTGTAGATACATGGGAAGTGGCTGCCAATCAAACGTAAACAGTGACAGAATAATTGGGCTAATTGGTTATAATGAAGGAATCTGAACATGACTAATTTTGGTATTGATGCACTGCATACCAAGTGCAACAACACTTAGTCTTGCTGTGGTCCAGTCAGATAGCCTAGCCTAATGGAGGGTTTTCCTAATAAAATCACTTGTCCTTGGTTTCTCCACCCCAAATTGTATATATATTTTTAAAATAAAGATTTGTAAAAAAAAATGTGTATAACACAAAAGTTTTTTAAACAAAGGGTTGCTTTTTGAAAAGACCATCCATTGTGCCAGTAATGGCTCAATTCCTCTGTCAGACCTCTACAGCTGCAGAAGTTTTTTTAAGTCCTTTAATATTCTAGTACTCCACCCGAGATATTGTTAGTGTTATTTAGCACTCAATGTATGAGATCATAGTCCGGTTGCATGGCAAACTGTTGATTGCTCTGCTTGGGTTACTCTACAATTCACATTTGAAGAGAAATGTTCAAGCTTTAAAATAATTCCCTTTTTTTGATCTACAATTGTAACCTATTCTCTAAAATGTGGCAGTATATAGGAGGACTTCATGCCAGTCTTTTTGTGCCCGCTTGTGCCACTCTGTAGTTGTTAAACCAACTTCTTCTCCCTACCTGCCTGCTGATCAGAGAGAAACACTGCAAAGAGCTGGCACAATTGCTGCTAAACCCTGGTACTAAAATTCAATTTCCAGTAGCTTTTATTTGCCATTGGGTAACATTCATTGGCAACATGCAGAAAGCAGTCGATGGCTGAATTACACTGCAGGATGTATATGCACAAGACAATACATTTGAATCAGGATACAAAACAAAGCGGTGGGATGCTAGGATGAACACAGGACATGAACACATTCCCAGGGACACTTCCCTGAAATATTCTCTGTACTTCTGAATGTTAAGTACTTACCTGGGCACCATTTGCATGATTTTTTATATTCTTTTGCCTTTTTTACTGCCCTGTACTGCTACATCAATCTTCAACACCAGTCACTAGTTCTAGGCATGGACCTATTTTTTAAAAGTTTTATTTTTTCAAGAGAAATCTGGGGCAGCAACCCTAACCTGTCTTCTGTGGGTCTCTTCAGCCAAGCATAAGGTTCGTTATCAACACACAGATCTGCCAGTGTCTCTTTGCTATCCCTCCTGAGCCTCCAGTTGCAGTTCAAGTGCAGAGGAACAACTTCTTACCTTTAACTGTTGCCACACTCAAGTTTCATGTGATGTCTGTCTGTATACACATATAGTTTACTTTAGTTTTTGTTTAAAAATGCAGCTTGCCTGTTTTTCTAAAATAATTCCATAGAGGGGTGGCACAGTGTGGTGGTTGGCGCAGCCCTTGAGTAATAATAATAATTGCTTACACTTAATATAGTGCTGTTCTGGACACTCCACTCAAAGTGCTTTACAGGTGATGGGGACTCCCACCCACCACCAACAATGTGCAGCATCAACCTGGATGATGCGACAGCAGATATAGTGCGCCAGAATGCTCCCCATACATCAGCTGCTGTGTGTGAGTAGCTTCTATATGGAGTTTGCATGTTCTCTCTGCGTTTGCTTGTTTTTTTTCTGGGTGCTCTGGTTTCATCACACCTACTAAACACAAACCAACCATGTAAAATGGCTGGAAAAAACAGCACAGTACAAAGGTATAGATGACTGATTTCATGGGATATTTGTGTGCCAGTTTGCTGAAATGTTTATAATGTTATGCTCTATTATGCTGCCCCACTCAGTTGTTCCCATCTGAATCTCATCTGATAGACTGGCCCGCCATCCAGGATGTTGTCTTGCCTTGTGCCCTGTGATATTGGGAAAGGCTCCAAGCTGCCATGACCATCACCTGGAATAAGCTGGTTTGTGATGTTGGACACATCATTCCATATACTATGCATACCACTCATTCAGCACTGAGTGAAAAGATTCCTACACGGTTCTAAAATGGCCAGGAGTCAATACAACAGTAGCCCAGTAACAGAACAGATGAAGTCAGGCCGGCTGAAAAGACTGAGTCGGAAGAACTAGGAAAGGAACTGTAAGGACCAATTCCATTTTGTGCTCAACCCTCCCTTCTTGTTGTGATTGTAATCGAGATTTTGTCTATAAATGATTTCGTCATGATTTACGTTATTTCAAACGTTTGTTCAGCATTCTCCTAAAAATTGTAAAAAGCTTTTGCAAAGCAACCCCATGCCACCTGTGTTTACGTACTTTTATAAAGTGAGAAAACGCATAAACCTTATGTCATCCAAGACGGTTTCCTTTTGGCCTTCCTTCTTCATGTTTTGCCCACATGACAAGACAATGGTGGCCTTTGTGAACAGAAGCCTCAGTATAATCACAGACAGGAACTGCTGGCAAGCTGGTACAAAACATTGTTCACTGTTAGGAGCAGTGGAAAGGACAGAAACGTTTGAGCAAAAGCCCCACTTTTACACCGTGCACAGAACTGTCAGTCATAGATATTAAAAGAAACCCAATAAAGTCCAGTAAATATAAAATTATATGTATCATCATCTATATATAACACTGAGGTGTTCTTACACTTTTTAGCATACACTTTTCTTTCCAGTGCAGCACCAGTTACCCTCTCATAGAAAAGTTGTCCTCTCCAGTCATTTTATTTGCCCTGAAACCTGCCAGCAGATCTGATGCCCATGGGAAGTTCCAGCGATCTGTCCTGGGGAGTGTTTAACATTCAGCTGAGATGAGGTGAGTGGGGTGATTCGAGGCGAGACTTCCACGCTGGAGCCCTTTGTCAGCTAAAATTGAAAGCCCTGGCCTCTTCAGTCCTTTGGGTCTGAAAGCCACATGAAGATGGGAGGATGGACAATGTGAGGGCTCTTGTGAGAGCCATTTGTATGTGCACAGTGAGCAGCTCCTTCTGGCAGATTAAAATGAAATGTCAGGAGAGATCCCATCACATTTTCCACTGTGATTAGACCCATTATGTTTGTAGTTCCAGGAGGAAGTTTTTGTTTTTGGATTGCTCTGCACGCTCCACGGCTGCATGGGCTTCCTGCAGGTCCTGCAGGATCTTGAAGAGCCTGGTGGCCATGTCCTGTTTCTCCAGTTCTGCACAGAGGGAAAAAACACAGGCCCTGTTAGCAACCCTGGTGATCCGTCTGGCGCAATCTCTGTGCCCAGCTGCTCATCAAGCACTTCTTTGAATTTAACACTTCAGCTTTTACACACTTGCGAAAGTAAAAAGTCTTTTAAAAACTTAAATATTTAAGATTTCTTGGCCTTTGAAAACAACTGCTCTACAGTGCAGGTGCGATGCAATTAAATCTAAGGTCTTAATAGTTGTGATTCATCTGTATTAGTGAGCCCGACAGTATGTAGGTATAATGTACAAAAAGCAAGTACACATCGTAGTGCTCAAGGTCTCTCATAAATACCTAGAAACCCTCACCTGATGTAGAACCCTGATCACTACTCTTCTCTTGGTGGATCCTCTCCTGGTGCTTCTCTCTTAAAGACAGAAATAAAACAGGTCTTTGGTTTTGATTCAATTGCCACAATTAGTGTTACAAATTCACATTTCGATTTTCCTTGCGGTAGTTCAAAGGAGGGGATCTCAAGGACCCAGGAAGTGAAAGCTACCTCATGGCCCGCCGGACACTCATCAGGTGCCGGTATATGAGCTGGGATTCCAGGTCAGGGTCTAAAGGGTCATTCCACTCCTGCAGGGTGACTCCATGTCGGGTCTTGTCACAGCCCACAGCTGGAAAGGGGAGATAACGCAGAAAGACCCAGTGAGGGAGACAGAAGAAGGAAAAGAAATACAGAAAGAATAGAGACCAGAGGCTGAAAGAAAAGTAACTATACTGTCTGGTGGATGTCCAAGTATTTCATACATCTCTATTGCCTATTTCACTCAGCCTGCTTTCCAAATGAGTACCAGGGGTTAATCCCTCTGGGGGTAACAGGCCGGCCGGAGCGTGATGCTGACCACATCACCTCCACCTCCAGTGTCGGATGGTCAAGAAAATGGTGGCCCTTGCCCCCCCATTCCCCACGGGCCTTTATGGCCTGAAAAGGGACCTACCTATTTCCATGGACAAAAATGTGCCCCAGAAATGACAAGTCAAGGCACTGGTTTAAGTCAGAAATGACTGCGATGCTGTTTAAAATCAGAGCTGGCTGAAGCACTAGACAGTGACAGAAATTGTAGGCTTATACCCCAGTTCTAGTTTGACACTTTTTCTTCTGACTGGACATTTAAAATATGAAAGAGACGTGCTAACGTAATCCTGGAATCTGTTCTTTCTAGAAATCCACTTGATTGAGTAATACCACCTTCACAAACCATGTATATTGCTTATAGTGCTTATATGGTACAAATTAGGTGTATGGTGCAGTACCTGTTTTGTCCTTTTGGTGGCAGCAGCTCCACTTGTCTCCCTTATAAATTCCAGGGTGATAGGAGCTCATGGTCTCTGTATTGTGAATGCAGGCCTTCCTTAGGGCAGAGAGCCATTGGTTCAGCTCATTAACACTCTGACAAGACAGAGAGAGATGCATCAGGAAAGAACTGGCACAAGCTTGAGCTTCTTGCTTCTAAGGCTATTTTCTGTGCTGTGTTCATAATGTGCTTAGCTGGTGAAAAATAGTTTCCACCTCTGTAGAAAAGCAGGAACAAATACATCTAAATCTTCACCAAAAGTCCTTTCCTTGCACATTTTCCAGATATGATGATTCTGTTCAATGTTCAGGATGCTCGAAGGTGGCAACTTGAGCACTTGACAACCCGAGCAATATGAGCAGAAAATTAATATATTTTAAGAATTTATCCAGTCTACATCAATCCAGCAAAAAGGGACCTCAAGCATTCTAGCAGATGTAGCCATTCTGGAGATTAGTTAATAAGCACAGATTGACATTTCTGTTTTTGCTATGCCCCTCTTCTACTCCAAAGACCAAAAATACCCCTATTCCCTTCTCTGTGACAAGATCAAGCAATTCAAGGCCTCATGCGGACTTACAAAAATAAACAAGTTATTACGTTAAATTGAGACTCGGATTAGATTTAAATTAAAACAACTTTTAACAAATGTCAAAGTCAGTTTTAAGAAAATTATCGATTTTAAAAGGACTCTTTTGCCATATTTCATGCACAGTACAAATATAAATGCTAAAAACTACCAAGACTACTTTAACTCATTCTTTCTACCTTTAACATGCCATCAAATTGCAGTCCTAAATCGTCAAATTCTTAACAAAGGAAAAATCTGTGCATTCAATTCAAAAGTCAAAAACAGTAAGTGGGTAAATTGGAAGATACATTTGTTAAATATAAATATTCTAATGTATTTCTGGACCACAGAAAGTGGCACGTTTTCTTAGACAGACATTTGTATAAAAGGAAAAAAATGGCCTAAATTTAATCTTGGATGCTGATTCATTAAGATCCTTTAAACAGTGTATTGATGAGGTACAGGGATCAATACTTATGCTGACCTTGCACATAAGGTAGAGTGTCTCTAACTGGCCATTGTCCTCACTGGAGATGATCTGCATGACATTGGAGCTGCCAAAGCTCTTCTCTTCCACCTTCTCCACAGCCCTGATCTTCTGTAGGGTGATGAACGAGCTCTTCTGCTTGAGAGATGAAACAGAGATAGGCTTTGATATTAAAGCACCAAGGTCTCCATCTCCACACTGCTGTAGAACATCGCCCACACATGAAGTGGCACACGGCTGAGAGCTGGATTGGACATGGGTACATGGGCAGACCTTGGAGTGTTGCGTCCTGGTGTAGGACAGGGTGTCCCTGGCAAGGCTGACGTAGTACTTTTTGAACGGCGAGGCGATGAGCATGCTCTTGTCTTTGGTCTTGTGCAGGAAGAGGAAGCCCTCTTTGAGAATGAAGCTACTCTGAAGACTCAGGCTGTGCTGCAGGTCCGGGTCTGAAACACAGCCACAGAGATGTACATCATAAAGATAGAGTCTCAACAGTTCTGGACAGATTATCTCCAGCAGGGGTCTCCAACCCTGGTTCTGGAGAACCCCAATCCAGGTAGTTTTACAAGCTACCGTGACAGGAACACTGTCAGGTAAGATGTAGGTGACATAATAAATGAGAATCGCCCTGGAAAGATGAAGGTCTAGAGCCAGTGGTGTTGGTGGAGGCCATTAGTTTGCTTAAATTTTGCAGGGAGTGGGTTTGTCTCTTCCAGTGGAGTTAATGCTACTGAACCTGAACCTGTGAGCTTTTCCAACCACCTTCCCTTTACTGACCCTTACTGACAGAAAGGGAGTAGCAGATGGTTTTCTTAAATTGAAGGCATGCCTGTCTTTTCTTGGAGTCTACGCTTGGTTTTTGGGAGGAAATTAAATTATAGCACAGCCCACATGGCCTCTTGACGCAGTGGGCTGTGATAGTCACCTGTTTCTGATGATTAGCAACATCTGTAACTTAATTGCTAAATTAAGGAAAGGAATCTTTTCAATTAAGAGAGCTCTGGCCTTTGAGGGCTGAAGTGTATCACAAGTAAATTATTTAATTGATTAAATCACTTGCTTAATTGGAGCTCTGGGGGCAAGGCTTGGAGATTCCTGATCAATAGTGGTAAGAGAAGAAGGTCCCAGTATTAGGACAGTTTTTTCTGTGCTTCTCCAGCTGTGCTCACCGTCCCCTTCTTCACAGCTGACCAGCTGGGTGATGAAGTCCTTGAGCTGGGAGATGCCCTGCTGGATGGCAGGCTGCAGGGGCACCATCCAAGGCTCCTTGGAACGGCAGGCCAGGGTGTCAAGGTTGCCAATGTTCTGAACAGCCTGCAGGATTGGCACAGAGCACAGCAGTCACTCCCTCACCTTGTCCCAGATACTTCCCAAAACCCATCAATCACATCCAGAAGGAAAGAATTCTTCTGCTAGATTCCCGTGCAACAGGTATCTTGTAATATTTTTCCCATTGTGTGTATTTTATAGAATAATGAAATATCTATCCATTTTCTAACCACTTCATCCAGTTGAGGGTTGCCTGGCAAATAACGGGATACACCCTGGATGGGATGCCCATCCTTTACAGGGTACAGACAGTCAGACCTGCTCACACTCACACCAGGGCCAATTTTCCCTGAGCTCAATTAACCTGAAGCTAACCACTGCACCACCATGCCAGCCCTTAAATAATAATAAGTGTACAAAAATAAAACTGTATAAACTCAGTAGTAATACTACTACTTACAGTACACGTTAGAAATTTTAAGTTTTGCTGCAAGCAAGCTTGCATGAAGGAAGTGGGTGCCAAGAAAGTGCATGCTATAACCACAACCCAGCGACTGCCTTCATCAGGGTGAAGTGTATGGAACAGAAGGCTCTTAAACCACGCCAGCCAATGTGGCTCCATACGATCGGAGGAACATGTCAGTAGATAAGAGCCGGCGGGTTCCGTCCCGGAGCCAGAGAAGGAGAGCTGCACCTTGGCCAGCAGCAGCAGCGTGCGACTCGTACGGGCGTCGGGGTGCTTCTCCCTCAGGTGGAAGAGCTTGGGGGACATGATGGCCGGCGAGAAGAAGCGCAGGCAGAGGAAACTAGTCACCGCGATGAACTTCACTTTCTGTGGGGACACCAGGCACAACAGCAGACAGAGGATAGATACGTCAGAGCTCTGTTGTGCCAGCGGAGAGACTAGTCCTACACTACTCCTTTGATATAATAGTATTTCTGATTAAACAGGACAAAGAGCTGGTGGTAACTGGACTTCAAAGAAGTACAGAGGGATCTGGTAGACATCCAGGATTGGTACGTGACAGAGAGCCCATCTACCCAGCTGCACTCACCCGGTACTCCTTCTCGGGGAAGTGTGCCTGAACGCGCTGGTACAGCTGGCGGAAGGCGTGGCGCAGGGCGGGGGGGCAGTGGCTGGCAGACAGCATGATGGCATGGAGCAGCTCGGTCAGGTAGGACTGCAGGTGGTTGGTGCTCTGCTGGATCACATCTGCCTCTGTCTGGAGACGGTGCAGCCCCGTGCACCTACACACAGACAAACAGTAAGAGACACAGACACAGACACGTGCACATTCAAACTGCTCCGAGATCTGATTTCAGCTGGAAGGCCTGACTATTCTAATAAGCATGAAACCTCAATGAATAAATGTCCAGATTGTTCAAACTGAATCGAATCCATGACACATTCATGAATTCATATGGGATCACCAAAATAACTCTTTTGGCAATTTATTCCCACTGGCACCCAAAGTGTTGTCTCTAGCGCTATTAGTGCTGCACTCACAGCCAGAAGCACAGACAGCCAAACACATAAAAATGCACACCATCACACACCCTGCCAGAAACACAATCAGACAAGCAAACACACAAAAATGCACACCGTCACACACCGACACAGATGAGCTGGCTCAACCCCCCCACCCCCCTTTTTAATACCAACTGCCAGTTAGTTAAAAAATGAAAGACACCTGCACTGGCTTAATATTCTTAGCTCAGAGACTGTGCCTCTGTCAGGTTTGTGAAAGTCCGTCTGAAACTTTATGTGATCGTTCTTT
The DNA here is from genome assembly GCF_055471065.1 of Atractosteus spatula. Classification (NCBI taxonomy): domain Eukaryota; kingdom Metazoa; phylum Chordata; class Actinopteri; order Semionotiformes; family Lepisosteidae; genus Atractosteus; species Atractosteus spatula. The sequence goes on along the minus strand of NC_142732.1, from coordinate 2,550,868 downwards.
CAGGTCCACAACAGGCCACTCTACCGCTCTGCTTTTTCAAAATCATTTTCCAAGCACTGTGGCGAAGACTGATAGGGGAAAAAACAGCTTCTCAAAAAAATTCCAGATGAAAGTAGAAAAAAAGTAGATTAAGGTAGAAAAAAGACCAGACAAAGGATGGGAAAGTACTTCCTAGGTGTGTATCCCTAACTACAAATGGCATCGCTGACCTTCATTCTCTACATAACAACATGAGGAGTGTTCTGACTGACAGAAGGCCATCCTGCCTGTCTTCCATGTTTGTTTTGCTGGTAAAAGCTGCTCACCCTGCCTCCTTCAGCTCCACCTTGTTGGGGTCCAGTTCCACGTACTTTTTCTCTTCAAAGACCCTGTTCACGGTGGGGCCCAGCACCCTGTGCAGATACTGCATCCCCGCCACCTAGTGGACACACCAGAGAGTTACACCGGGCAGGACAGGAAGTCTGCAGGTGCACCTGGCTACTCTTCCACTCATCCATTCTTCCACTCTCTAATCACGTCTTCCAATTCAGGACAACAGAAAGCAACGTTTAATTTTTTTACTGGGGTATATATTACTTCAGTTAAGTAAATGAGACCTCTACTATATACATATACCTTTAAGTGTTACACTAAAGCCGATATTAATGCCAAGAAAAAAAAAGCCCTCCTTACCTTTAAAAAGGACTCCATAGACTTGGAAGCCAGTGAGTTGCTACGAAACAAGGTGTTTGGTTCACCTGCAGAGAATAGCATAATAACAGCAAAAAGTAGAGGTAAGACAATTGGGTGGACATTTTTATATTTGACTCCATGGTATGAACTACTGTCTTACTGGTCTTCTCCAGCTCCAGGGTGAACAGAACGTCCAAGAACTCCAGGGCTAAACCCTGGCCGAGGAAGAGCTTGACGAGGTTGGTGGCCACTTCCTGTCGACTCTCAGTTGTGGTCGTCTCGTCAATGAGCATGATCAAATCTGACCGGTTGCCCTGGAAAACAAAAGTGAGAAACCGCTGAATGGTAAAGACAAATAACTAGAAAGATGATGATGTACAGTACCTGGCTGGGCCAAGCCAAGGCTACAGCTGCCCCAGCCTGGCTGCTGGAACCAAGTTTCCTGTCACACGAACAGAATTTGTTACACTGACTTACTATTCCAAGAAGAGTTACTTCTCAAACTACACCTTAGTTTAATTCTCAGGAGGGGGTGAACAGAAATCAAATTAACAACATTAAAGCTGAGAAGACTAATAAACGAAGCCTGGAATGGCGAGTAAGAAAAGTATGCCTTTCTGTCACCTGTTTTTCTAAGCTATATAGTAAATCCTAAAGCAAACAAAATGTATGTAATGATCAGTAATGACCAGATCTGGCACAAACCAGATGACCTGTACTGGGCCATAAATAAGCAGAGTGCCAAGTGGGCAGTGTGTAGGACTGGGCACTCACATTGAGGTTTGTGCCCACAGACTGGCACAGCAGCTCGGTGAGAGGCTGGTAGTGACTGGAGGGCAGGACAGTCTCATCTCGGAGCCTCAGCTGCAGTCTCAGCGATCCCAGAGTCCCTCTGTAAGAGGCACTGCATTACACACCAGAAATCACTAGTTTCGCTCGGTGTACTCTGATACGGGACAACTGCTGACTACTGTTTATAGCCAAGTGGGTTAAAAGGGAAAGAAACGGGTTGCTAGAGCCAAGTTCTACAGTTTTTTTACACACAGCTACACTTACTTCTCCCTGTAGAACAGCAAAGTAGTGCACCGCTTTGTACATTCCCATGAGAGTGCTTTTACCTAACCAACTGTATGAGTCACACAAGTAAGGTCAAGCAATGTAAAATAGCCAGCGCTGTAAAAGTTCCTGTCAATTTCGAGTACATTCCTGTCAATGTGTCCAAAAATACCTTTTGCTTGTCTCTCACTTCACCTCAAAGAGTCACACATGAAAAGCTTTGAAGTGATCATAGTTCAGTGAATCCCCATAGTTTAAACATAAATATTTAAAAGATGCCTCACTGATTGGACACTAGAATTTGTATTGCAATTACTACATAACATGCAGATGTCCTTGGTTTTAAGGGGTAGTGTGTTCTAAGAGAAGGCAGCATTTCTTTGGCAAAAAAAGCAGCAGAGAATCGACAGACACACAGCGACAGATGGGAAGCTGTTGTAAAACTCCCGGTACAGGAGATAAAAAGCAAAACAAAGCGAACCACAAACAAAGCAGTCGGATTGTTTGGATTTCAAACAAGGAGAATGAGGCTTGGACCCACAGAGGAAGGATTGCCTCGCTCAATCAAAGTGAAAGCATCCAGCCAGGAAGGTCTAAAAGCAAGAACAAGTCTCTTTTCTTCTCCCTCCAGCTACTGTACTTTAGAGTTTCCCCAACATTACTTTCACTGTTCAGTATAAGGGAATGTTTATAACAGTCACACTCTCCTTTTCTAATGCATTTACAGTAGAACACATTATGTGGTGCACACTTTTGTTTTTTTTAAATAACCTCCTGATAGTTGGTCTTGGTTGACCTACTGTAGGTCTTTCAATGCTTCGTAGATTGTTGCTGGTCTTTAAATGGTTTGCTACATCTCCAGCATCATTGTGCCTTCTCTCTGCAGCACAGTACTAATTAACTAATAGTCAGCAACTGCCTCTCCACCTCTGGAAGGAGCATTTCCTACTTCACGAGTTGAGATGTAGTTGCATACATTCCTTGTAGCATTTTTTGTCAGAAAGACTGCAAATGAGAGGATGCCATTCGGTAGTCAGAAATGTATTATTCATTTGTAAAACAACATTTTAAAATTTAATATATTTTTTGGAGAAAGGAGTTTAGAAATATTAATATTGACAACCTCCCTTTAAAACCTAGGACACACACAAAACTGGAGCATAGTGGTGTTTTTCATAATGTCCTGAGCACTTCTAATGTATTATTACTGTGCCCTGTAGTTATCTGACTATGTTAAAGTGCTTGTAGACCTTTTGTTTCCATTAAAAAGGCCCAACTAAAAATGACTGTGGATACAAAATATCAGAAATTGAACTGATCTGTTGGTTCAAGTCCTACTTTGAATACAGAAGCAAAGGCCCAGGTTCCTAATAAAGAGAAGATACTGTCCACTTAATCTTTCAATCCTCAGGATTTTCTACCATTGTAAGCTCTAAATATAATACATGGACCCCTGCCTGGCATTATGATTATGGAAAATTCCTTTCTGTCTCTCCTTTTTTTAACATAATATTTTAAGCCTCATGTTTATAACTCATAAGACCTCCCACTCAAGAGATGAACTATTTATTTTGTTTGAAAAGGAACGTTTTATCAGCCATTCCCTTGTAATTGTCATTTCAAGAACATGGCCTGTGATTTAGAAACCTCCACTCAGACTTTCCTAACAGGAAATTAGACTCCATACTCCTTGTCTGGATAGCAATCAGTATATGACTCATGTATAATGTGTAGCGGCGCTTTTCTTTAAATGACCATGACTGGCTTTTCGATTGAACCATGATGTGACCAAATTTTCCAGTCAGAAAAAAGGAGAAGATCCAGGAAATAACAAGATGACTTTCTAAGGCTTTGCTCAGGAGTAAAGCTTCCTTTATTCCATTTATATATTGATTAGTAGTGTACCTAATCCAGCTGTAACAAGTAATTTTCCTTTAGTACTGAATATACGTTTGAATTCAATATGGCGACATCTCAAAAATGAAACTAAGTTTGATAAAAACATCATTCCAAAACGATTTGGAATAGCTGGAGTTGGCACATCCCTAATGATTGTATGCTGTTATCCATCCAAAAGTCTGTATCTGCATCTAGCTCTGTATCAATCATATCATAACTTTAACAGTGAGGATGACACCACTCCAATCTCCTCTGCACTTGACTATATTCCTCATTTTTTGCTGTACTTTGAAGTGGGCGGTCCCTTTTATCACTAAACCTACTGGGTCGACTGTAAGAACCCTCACCTGTTACATAACTCGCCCCCTTTGCTGTTGAACACTAATCTCTTCTGAGCATCCACATTACCACATGATCTTCTGTGGGAGGGAAAAGGGGGATTTTAGAGCTGGTGAAATGGATTTTCTTTTCCTGTTAGCATGTGGAAATGCACAGATAGTCAGAAAGAGAGAGGAAAGGGGGGTGAGCTGGTGTCTTCCCCTAAATGTTGGGTCATGTTGGGTCATGTGATTAACCTCAGACAGGGAGCTATTGCCCAAGTCAGAGGTGTGATGTGCAGGCAGTGCGGGGACTCACTCGTACTGGCTGTGTTTGGGTTTGTCTGGGCTCAGACGGAACCAGCCCTCCACCTGCTCCGCGGACTGAAGCCTGTTGATGTTGAACAGCACCTGATCCAAGGGAGAGTAACACAAAGTCACGCTCAAATAACACCAACTCAGAGGAAGACAAGCTTTTTAGGACATCCCCCTCTTCCAGCTGGAGCTCTGCTCACGTTTTGCACTCTGCTATTATCTCTTATTACTCTTAAATATTATTGAAAGGTTGTGGTTTTATGTTACACAAAACACATTAGCAAGGTTTGTCATAGGTTACTAGAAGGCCACTGTTAGAGTATTTCAGATCTTCAAATGTAATGTTATAGCCAGATCTTGATGTTTTATACACATTGCTCTCTTCACAGAAGGCTACAGAATCCCACAATGACAAGTGAACACTGTAGTCTGAAACCTCCTTCTTAAAGCACTATAAATGTTTTGAAACATGTGTTACCCCTCAAAAAAACATCTACTGTAGGTATATACATTGAAACTGCTCTGGCCTTATACACATTAGACACATTTATACACAATGACACATTTTGATGGTAGCTTGCAGTTGTAATAAATCCTGATAGCTGGCACTTAAGCCAAAGATGTGGCTGTTAGTCTTACAGGCCTCACATGGGCCGATGTTAGGAAACTATGATGCTCCGACTCAATTGCTGTACTCTAAGCCAAAAGGTGCTATATTTTCTACTATATTTTCTATTCTCTGCTCTCCTCCTCACTGAGAGCTGGTGTGTGGTGAGCATACTGTGAACACTATGACTGCTGTCGCGTCATCCAGGTGGGGCTGCGCACTGGTGGTGGTGGAGGGGATCCCCATTACCTGTAAAGCGCTTTGAGTGATTTTAATCACTTCAATCTTAAGAGGTAGTTGGAACCAGGAGTTCCAGTTCATTCGAATGGACACACCAGGGCTGCCAATGACAGCTGAGGCCCAGTATGACAGTCAGTAGAATGTGGTAATCATGCAAAAAGCAATTTTGGTATTACATGGACAGCAAGCCGCAATATTCCACATGCAGGGCCATTTACGTTTGTGTGAAGTAAGATGGGAATCCCCTACCCATGCATATTTCAAAATTCTGCAGGCATGCTGGCCGCTTCTCATTCTTTATTGATGAGGGTGCAAATTAGGCTCCAATAAACTTGATTTGAGCAGTAAAATCCTCTTGCAAAAAAAGCAGTGTCCATACTTTACTTTGAGGCTCATCGGAGCTCATCGGAGCATTACAGAAACCGATTCTGGTTTCTGTAATGTTACAAAGACCCTGAATCACAAGGCTACCCTCTAGCAATGCTGGTAGCTGTTAGTATGTCCTCAACAATTAGTGTAAAGTACCTTGCTGAAAGTTCTAACAGCAGTGTGTGGAGTACGCACTTGAACCTAAAATCCTCTATATTAGCCTTTATTATTGCTTCGCCACATTTTCTGGAAGATGTATGCGATGTCTCGGCATTAGTGCCTCTTCAGTCTCAAATGATTTCCATTTTATTTTTATAGTTTATGTGTTTTCTACTTGCATGCAAAATCCTGAACTTATCTACATTAAATATAATCTACCAGGTGTTTGCTCAGTCCTGATTTTTATCTAAATGTTTTTGGAAATTCTTTTACTGTTTTTACAGTGTTCACTAGCCATCTTAATTTGGTATCATCTGCAGACTTGACTAGTTTGCCAGTACCAGAACCTACATCACTGTTATGAATTAAGAAGAGCCCAGGAGGGTGTAACGCTGAGAGCCGTGAGAGTTTGATCACACCCTATCTTTAGGGATGCAAAACCAATTTTATGTCCCTGCTTAGGGGATCCCAGCCACACTCAGCTAGTGACATGAGCCTGGCTCAGGCTCCTGATCATAGAGTTCAACCTGGTCTGGTTGGACCACTTGGGGAAGCCCCTGTTTTTGTATTATAAGCAATTCTTTATTCTATCTGTTCTGGGACCAGCAGCTTCTGAAAAGATGTATCCAATGAGAAATATACAGGCGAACAGGGCACCTTGCTGAAAAAGTGCTTTAACAACACATGCTGTGCATCACTCCCCAGATCTTAAACAGGCCATTTCAAAAAGCTTTTTCTTTTCATGCAATTGCTGGCTAGCACAGAAAATAAGAAAGCAAAGAGAAACAGCAATTGAGAAACCATGAATCACACAAACAATAGGAAATGCAGTAATGGAAGTAAATGTCTCCCTTTGCACAACAGTTGGATTCACTTTAAGTGCTACGAGCTGCAGAATATTGTAAACATTGCACTGCAGAATGTAATGATTCATCCAATATATTTATTTAAATATATACAGTGGCTGTATATAGCTCAGGAGTAACAAGGCTCAAATACTGATCTTGAATCCAGTCTTAAAGGCTCATCAGAACAAGGAGCTCTCTGTCCTTCTGTCTGTGTTCCATTGTCTTCCCCTGCTCTCTCTATACCAGCCTGTTTTACTCTGTGATCCTGATTGACACGTAATCATTTAACCAAAATAAACTAGCATGTGCCGCAACTAAGTAAACACCATAGTTCTTTCCTTTGCTTTGCAGCTCCTAGAACATCACATGTTTACCCTGGACAGGGTAAATCATTATATCTAGATTCTTAAAGACACCTAAATAGTCAATTCCAATAGCTATGAGAGTATTAATAGATTCTGAGGGCACTGTATACATCAGGCTAAAATAACTAATTCTTGGCAATGTTTGTATTTGATTGAAGTATTCACAATCCTGCAAGGTATTAAAGTAAAATCAGTGGTGTTCTACAGAACCAACAGTAGAAGGAACAGAGGACCAGTAAAACAGGGCACACTAGAGCCATCAAGACTCTGCCTCACCTTGCCCAGGAAGTCATTCTTGCTGACCAGATCCCAGTCCCACACTTCCACGCTCAGAGGGGTGTCAGCACTTGCCTCGTCCAGGTCAAACTCGAAGCTCTCGTTCCAGCGAGGGTAGCAGGACTTCTTCACAACCTGCAAGGTACACCACACCACAAGCACACCGTAGGCCTCAATATTAACAACCATCAATGTCTTATCAGCAGATCTTCTGCCCTAGGCTGCTCTACAGGATGAGAGGCTATCTCAGGAGTGCTAACGTACCGTGCTCTCGTGTGTTTTGCCATTGTAACGAACTCTTACAAAGGGGTCAGAGGCTCCATTGCGATCCTTTCTGGCCAGGTCTCTGTTGGAAGAGAGCAATATGTACCCACACATTAGAGGATGGATGAGATAGGAAAATAAAGCACCTTACATGTAATAAAAAATGTTTTTCAACAGCTCTGTAACACTGACAATCTTACTTCCTATACTTTTATTATATTCTTACCTACTGTCCGCTGGTATGTATTATGATAATTAAAATCATACTTTTCTTCTATATTATCTTGATAAATCATGATGTTTTACAAAAAAACAACGAAAAGGAGTGGGTGTACATATATTAATACCCTGCGCTGCACCTGCTGTTCGCTGGGATAGGCTATGGCTAAACAATGCTGTTAGAAAACGAATGGATGGATGTATCAAGTGTCTGTGATTCTTATTAAAGACGAACAGCTTGCAGATTTCTGAGGACAGCTTTATTCTTTTTCAATGAACTCATTTATTTTTAAGAACAAGGTTCCCAAATCTCTTTAACTTCACAAGAAGAGTAAGCACAGATGGCACTTAAGCTTTACTTTGTGTACTATGACGTGGTACTAGAGCGAGAGCGAAGCAAACACTCTCTGAGAAACGCAGTCGGGTGATCAGAGTTTGTTCGTCCTGTCAGGAAGCCTGATGCTGCACAGATCTGTGGGCTGGCTTTCAGACCAGAGTGTCTGGCAAGTGAAAACAGGAGATTAAAAGAATTCCAGAGACACACAAGGCAATCCAACCACAGCAGTGGTGGAAAACTATGAGACACTTGCAGGTAATTGACTTTTCTTCTTGAGTCTCTCAGGTGGGGGTTCAGCTTAAGTGCCTGGATTTCTATATTCTATAATCAGTGTTGTGAGTATATTCTGAATTTGGTACCGAGCTAACATCCCCTTCTGGGGATTACATGGAGAAACACAGGAAGGAGAAGAGCAGCCCCCAGTGCAGGCCTTGGGTTTAGAAGTGCATACCAGCCAAAGACAGAAAGAAGAGGTCTTGTTGCTGAGCGGTGGGTGTAAGGAGAAAACAAGCAGCCTCTGAGGTCCTGTTCCCAGATTGGTGGGCAACCAACTACTGCAAGAGCTCATCGGTGTGTCGCCTCTTCCTGTTTACAGCCGTTAACATGAACCGACTTTACATTAAAAAGGGAGTCATTTGATCTCATTAGGGCTCGCCTCATAACGGCAATCAGTGCCTGAGTGAGTCATTCACTAGGCAGCCTCCTCTGCCAACCGCTGCGAGAGGAGAGAGGAGAGAGGAGAGAGGAGAGAACCGCATCCCCTCCAGTGGCTGGGAGCCTGGCAGTCAGAGTGCGGATCTGTATGGCGCAAGATGGCGCTGGAGATATTCTTCTTTGGCTCAGCGGACTCTACTGTGAAAGTGAAACTCTTTTCCAGTGGCCATGAACAAGGGCTCTTATCTCAGCTGGGAGTGGATTTGCATAACCACTGTGGTTTCCTGTATTTGTTTTTCTTTGCTGTTTGTTCCTATACAGCATTGCCATCTCACCCGACGTTTCAAGCCTGAGCATTTGTCTCAAGGTGGGTTTTAAGATCCAGACACTTGAGTGTCTCAGTGGTTAGTCACATATCTGCCAAATACCATTCAATGCAGGTCTCCAGTTTAACCCAGCTCATAAGTGTATAACTGTAAGACAGTCAGTCCCAGTGTAATATGCAAACTAGAATAACTTAAACAATGTACATAACCATTAACAGTCATTTGCATCTGATAAGGATGTATTAAATGTTAAATGTATTTGCTTTAGAGTTTTATTTCCACCCACCAAAAGTAATCAGGGAACAAGGCAAAATACAGTAGGCGTGAATACTTATTCATTCCTTTATGTACAGTATAAGAGTTCAGAGATTGATGTCAAATTATCTGAATGTAGTGCTTAACTGTGTATTTTTAACACTGGCAACTGGTTGCTTTTTGAACCCAGGTCTAATAAATTTTGTCTCTTATGTTGAAAGTTTATTGGCTTGAGCTACTTGTATTTAAAATGGAAACAAAACCTTTTAAGGCCTCCTTTGCCTTGAGAGTTCATTAGCCAAACTCAAAACTTGGCAAAGTGTTTCCATAGATGGTTTGAGCTTTCGAATATGAAACCAAATAAAGGTTGAAGGAAAGGTTTCAGCAAGAAGAAACAAGGAGTTATGGTACAAGCAAGCTTCAGGAGCTCACACTTCCATGATGTTCTATCAAAACATATTTCTGTAAGCTTCCTGAACAGACAAGGAAAAAAAGTAGCAAAAATAAATTTAAAACCATCTGTCTCAACCGTAAACTGAGATTTAAAGGAGAAAGTTAGAGGCCTGTGTGAGAGAGGAGGGAGCCACACTATGAATTTTCATTAACAGCCCACGTTTCTAGTGGTTACACAACCACAAAACTCCCCAGATGCAGCAGATGGTTTTTAAAACCCCGCAGCACTGACTGAAATAGTGGATGAGCTATGAGATTCCCAGGCCATTTCTCTCAGGGAGGAATTCTGTATCCTTACACAGATTTATGGGGCTATCAAAATAATAACAGCTAGGCAAGACCTTAAGCGGAAGGCAAGACATGCTTACATTGAGCTCAGTTATATACAGAATACTGTCCATAGTTTAACATATGGACAGAAAAAAATGATCTATTGTAACAAAGTGACAAAGAACAATATGCAACATGCATGGGACAGAAAAAAATTGTCATGATGTCAAAATATGAGATAAATTAGCTTATGTACATAAGGTATCATCGGTACCAGCTTATTCACTGAGGAAACTTATCGTGCTGTTTCTTTAGGAGTCCTAACCCAACAGCACACATAATTAAGTTACACTACTTACAGTAAAAGAAACTTCACTTATTCTCAGCCCCTAAAATACTTGTAAGTAATTTCCACAGAATATCCCAGCTTTTCTCTTTGCTGTGTCTGAAGTAGAAGTTGGGAGTCCATTTAGAAAATTCTCTTTTCAAAGTATTGAAAAATTTATTGGAACAAAGTGCATGAGTATTCCTGTTCAGGGAAAACAATTAAAACACCTTCTGCATAGCAACACATGCTTATAAGCTTCCTTTGAGGAAATGTGCATAAGCAGATAGGAAGATTTTAAGTTATTTCCAACACAATGTTTTTCTGCTTTATCAGCACAATCTGCAACTCATTAAACCTGAAGTGTTTTGAGCTTCCACACAATGCATACATTTCCTGTTTCCCTGCAGTTCGAAATATCTGTTGTTATGTGAAATTTAAGATGAACACAAATTTATCAGTCGGCTGATCATCTGAATCTAGTAAATGGCAGAGGGCAAAACATTTTGAGTCGCTACAGCTGGGTCAGAAATCCACAGCAATAACATTTCTCAGTCTCTGAGGGAAACTGAGCAGGGCAGTGACTCCCACTCACAACTGATCGCATGAGCTGGAGAGCTTCCCTGCCAGGAAGGGTACAGAGACCGTACAGCAGCCCACTCCTACACTAACTCTCACCGCTACACTCCAGCAGCAACAGTAAGTGCGACTTCAGCCTCAACAGTAGGAAAGGGGCTCCAGCACTTGATTGCTCCACTATAACTGACTGTACATGAACTCCAGGTAAGGTTACCGACACTACAGTTGAGGAGGAAAAAGTCCTTTTTTCCCCATTCACTCTGTTGTCTCCTGGTAGATACAGTATGCAGCCCATTTTTTACTTCCGCTTTTAGGAAAACGCAGAAAGCTTTTAGGAGGGCAAAATCTCTGAAAATCCCCCTGCGAGGTAACACAAGTGGAGAACCATACAATTACACCAAACAGTACACAGAATCATAATGCACAATCAGTACATTATTGCTTTTTAGTGTGCCTTTTTAGTATATATGAGATTCCACAACTAGTTTAGTCCAGGGTAGCTCCTCAGACTATTTGGAAATATCTGAACAATATACAATATAAAACATAGGAAAAATATTAAAACTCTATGCCCCAGTTCTGTAGGCAGGAAATTGAGTAAACCTTGATATACTGCTAACTATTACAAAATGTATAATTCATAAGAAATTAACACTGAATTCTCAAAATAGACATTCTGTGTTAAGATTTGCTATATTTAATTCTACCTTGGTTTGCTAAAATGCTTTATTTTAAGGGGTCAGGGAGGTCAAACACACCTGGCCTCAAGGACCTGGCAGCGAAGTTTTCGGGCTCCCTGGTCCCCCAGCACTGCGATTTGCAAGTGGATCTCCCCTTGCACCTCCTCATCCGGGTCGATCTCTGTCAGACTCACCCAGCCGTCCAGCCCTGAGATCAAAACACAGTTAGGAGACAAACACTAAGCTTGCGAGAAGTATGAATCTGTGAGAAGCACAAGTATTGGGGAAGTGAAAGGGTTTGTGATTTTCGCTGTGTACTAATAATAACACTGAAACTATAATACTAAATGCACTGAAGATAATTCTAGAGGGGTGGCATGGTAGCACAGTGGTTACAATTGTGGTTAGCTGGCTAGCTGATGTGTGGTGAGCAGAGTGGTGCACTATGGCTGCTGTCGCATCATCCAGGTGGGGCTGCACACTGGTGGTGGTGGAGGGGAGTCCCCATTGCCTGTAAAGTGCTTTGAGTGGATTGTCTAGAAAAGCACAATATAAGTGTAAGCAATATTATTATTATTATTATTATTATTATTATTATTACTACAATTGCTGCCTTACAGCAGTGCAGCCCTGGGTTCAAATCCAGACTTGGGATGCTATCTGTGTGGAGGTTGTATTTTCTCCCCATTCAAATGTTTTTGGTTTAAGTGTTTAGCAATCGAATGGATGGATGACACTGAAGCCTGTATTTCAGATAAAAAGACTATGAGGCAGAACTTCAGGTTTTGCTTCGGGGTATTATTTTGCAACACCATCTGCCTATTTGTCCCAATACCTATGCTCACCTGAATTTTGAAACAGGGGGAATGAACACTTCAAATGACATAAATGTTCTAAAATGGATAAACATGTAGGCACAGAAATATCCAGAAATAAAAGCTGGCATTCTGTAATTTTTCCTCATTTGTCATTTGAGATCTGAAATACAAATTTCAACAACACAGCAAAACTGACAAATTTTACTTCACTGTCCCAAACCTTATGCTTTTCACTGTAAATTTTTACAGTCTGCTATAAACATAGTTTTCATAACAATTTGTATTACTCAATTTATGTACATTCAAAAATAAAAAAAGAAGACCAGTATAAATAATTTTACTGTCTATATTTGTGATAATATTCAGAATTAGCAAACAATCCCACTGACCGGTTATTAAATCCAATAAAAATGCACCCAAAAAATCTATACCAAAAGCTACCCGTAGTCAAGAAAAAATTACATTAACAAATGAGAAGTATATTAAGATAAAGTCATGTTTAAAATAAATATTAACCCACTTTTGTCACACCTCCTTACTCTTTTAAGTGAAGCTGTAAATAGATTGATCGTCTATTCCAGTGGGAGAGCAGCCATCTGTTCTCTTTATGGAATGCCCACAGTGAAATAAATGCTTGCGAGCCTTAACCTGGAAGCCTGTCAGGCTACGTCATTTTTGGAAAACTCGACTGGAAAACAAACAGTGTTTTTCCGTGGACTTGCGTGTAAAAGACATGAATCGCTTCAAAGTTAGTTCTTTATGAGTCTACAGATACAAGTTGACTTTCCACCATGTAAGTGGAAAAACTGTGCAAAGCCTTCAGTCCGCCCTGTGCTGTAGGGCAGAATCCAACAGAGATGATTCAAGCTTCTGTTGTGACCACAGTGGCAGAATATGGACATTGACCTGAACTGGTGAACCACCCTGAACCTTGGTCCTTGGTCTTAAAGTAAATGAACACGATATGGATTAGTTTGAAAGGGCTATTTCTATGCAGAACTGGACTTTATTTAAGTCCTCTATGTGTACGCTGATATACTGTACAGTATCAGTCACCATGCAAAGGCTGCACTTAAAGTTTACCTTATTAACTGTGTGTGATCGCAGCTGATCGGTATCATTCCATTACAAAGAAAATGAAATTGATTTCCGCAATGTCATTTCCATGTTACTTTATGTAATAAAGAATGCGCACAATGTCTGATCTCAATGGGGGTTTTAACTTGCAGCAGCAGCTTGTGTTGATCTGCCACACTCTGTTTCTCCCGAGAAGCATTTCTTTTCAGATTAATGATTTGAATGGGTCACTTTTTAGCGACAAGCCTGTGACGAGGCAAAGAACAAGTCAAAGGCAAATGGGATGATCAGATCGCCTTGTCGTCAAAAGGCAATGAGATGGGATTCTAGGAGATTAATGAACTATGCGTCATAAAATCTGTATGCAATCACTGCACAAAATGAAGCCAGAAGAAAAAATCCCTATGCATCACCACATTCATTCACATTTTAAATGTGGGAACAGTATTTAATTCCAAATGTATCCTACTCCAGAAAACAATATTTTATCCACTTTTTATGAAGGAGTGTCATGTTGATTTTCTCTCGCTTTTCTCTTGCTTTTTTGTGCCTTGCAGGGTCACCACATAACAATAAAATGTAAATGACCGCAGGTTTTACAGCAGTTTAAGTAGCTACTGGGAAAAATGGGTCCAGTGTTAATTAGCGAGTACTGTGAAGTACAGCGTTTTAAAAATCTCAGTAAACTGGTGCACAAAATCCCTGTAAAAATAGTAGTACACTACTCTTTGTTCTGCTTTTTCCAGTTCATTGCAAGGGAAACACACAAACACATTGAGGCACAGCAGTAAAATGAGCTAGCACGTCTGTGGAGGGTGAGAGGCAACTTGATCTCCTGGTGTTGTAGGAAATTCTTCATCGGAGGAGCAGGACACAGTCTTGTGCAGATTCAGTTTTATTGAGCTCAATAAAGACAGCAACATGCGCTGTGTCTGCCCTACAGAACACACACACACTGCAAGGGCTTCCCAACACTTATGTAGGGTCAGAATGAAGCAGACATTGATCTGCTTAATCCTGTTTATGGTACAGTATGTTTATGGGTGTTGGATCTGCCTTTTGTTATGTAGCGTTAAATCACTGGAGCTGCTAAAGCTAGTCAGTTTTATTGCATCCTAGCATAACTTTTGTTGAAGGCTTAATTAACAGACCCCAGCAACACCTTCCACAATGTGGTTAAGTGGTAATATTGTAATGCTGGAGATGTGCGACATTTACATGTTCGAACGTCAGTGGCAATAACCCACTTGAATACAGGGAGACCAAATCTTCATGAGGGACAACAACATTCAAGGATTGAATGCTTTCTGAATGGCTGGATTAATTTGTGAGAAAGGTTTGTCTTAACCCCCTTGGTTAGTGGGCAGCCTACTGGCCACAGCACACGGAGGCTTGAACCCATTCAGAGTGAGAAAACCAGGGGACAGCTGGGTGGAGATGGGACAGAGCAGAGATGCTTGAGATGAATGCGAAAGGGGGCATTCGAGTTCAGTTTACATAGTTTGGTGATACCGGTGATAGACTGACTTGTCGTTGTTATCCCTCCAGAAAATAGTTAATAACTTCCATTTAGGATCCAAGATCTATGAGACACCAGAACAAACAACCTCACCACCATTCTGCTCTACCTCGTATATATAATGTGTTTTGGTTACTCTAATGCTTTGTCACCTTATAGAAAAGCATCAGCCAAATAAATTAAAAAATAATAACGGTGAACAGGCTCTGTACATGGGTGGGGTGATCGGAGTTTCAGAGTTGTCTGAGTCCCACAAAGCTCTCTTCCATTAAAAATGTTCAAATGAAATGAGCAACTTCGCCCACTCGCGCACACACTGGGTATGACCTTTGGTAACTATGAGCGCCAGCTATCCCCAGCTGGGTGCCCTTCAAAAGGGCACACCTGCAGCTCCACCATCTCTGTTCGCAACCGGCGCTTGTGGTAACAGCTGGATACCCTGCTAATATGACCCTGCTCAAAAGGGTGACTTTCATACGGTAGTTTACTGTTTCAAACAAATGTATACATTTACTGTATGAACAGGAGAGAGTGTTTTTAACACTACAGGCAAGTCAGCACAGTGAAGACCCTGTAATTTCAGATAAAACAGCAAAGTCAAAGAGTTAATTTTTCAGATTAGCGCATAATCTTATTCTTATGTGGAAACGTTAGTTAAACTGGAAGAGCTGATGCATTAGAGGTACATAGCACACAGTAGAATTAATGACACATGTGGCACAAACCAGAATTAAATTAGGGGAAAAAACAAACATTTATCCCAGCCAGAGACACATTTACACTTCTAGTCAGCACCAGAGGGATAGCTGTGAGCATGCCCTAATTCTTCTCTTTCCAAACTCGTCACGATATTGGATGTCCCCACTGTGGCCTGAGTCATTCGCTATGTCAGTCCCAGCATGCAGGAATCGTTAGGTCAAGATCTGACACTGCTGCTTCCTTAATCCCAGTGAGTCACCACTTCCTAGCCTCGTCAGTGATGGTTACTCACTCAGAGGTAAACGCGAACAGATTTAGTTAAACTGTTGTTGTTTTTCTGACGAGGCATGAGCACCGTTATGTGCATTCAGTATCACCCAAGACAGTCCCCTAATTGAAGTGGTCTTATAATAAACCACAAGGGTTTATCAAAACCTTCAACACTAAATCAAATGTGGGCCTCTCACATCCTCAAATCCTCAAAAGTATGGGCAAAATCAACAACATGGATTTGTTCAGAACAAACAGTGAAACACGAACAAAAGGATAACAAGCAGAAGTGCATTTAAAACTGCGAACAGGAGAAACCTCTTTACCCAAAGGGTTTTGGGAGTATGAAACAACCTAGACAGCCATGCTGCTGAAGTCGACTCCCTGGGTTCCTTCAAGAAACGGCTGGAGCAGATCCTTGAATAAGCTAAAAACTACCTAATGAATGGCCTCTGATTTGTTCTTATGTTCTGTCCAGCTGCAAACAATAACCAATCATCAAACTATCTGATTGAAAAATGTGCATCTGGGGGCGTAAGAAAAACTTCTTTCAGATTTTCTCAAATGATACCAGATTTCTAAAGACAACTGTTAGAATAATGCAGACTCTGCATAACAGAGTCGCTATAGACGTACAGTAAATGGCTCAAGGCACTGAACCGAGTTAAGGAAAGGTCATGCCAAATTTAGAACAGTTTCTTCAATTATTGCCCTGTACCACACAGGATGATTCAGGGAAAAGGGATCACTATACTGTACTTCTATTACCTTAAGGTCTTCAGTAGGTTATCAATCCTAATTATATGCTTCAGACTCAGAGAAATTGGATGATTTGGCTTGGAATGGGGCTAAATGAAGCCAACAAAATACCCCAGAAAAGTTTCAAATAATTCACCCTGCCAACCTCCAAAATTACAACACAAATCTCCAGCCATATGCTTACTGCTTCTTTTTAATTCAGGCTGATGGGGGAGCTGGACCCTATCCCGACAAGCAATAGGAGCAGAGCAGGACACACCCTGATCGGGACACCAGTCCATCACACGGCGCACACACAAGCATGCACAGACACTCACACTAGGCCCAACTTTCCCAGATCCAATTGATCTACTTGTGTGTTTTTGGACTGTGGGACAGCACCCTAGGAATTGGATCCAGAGCCGCAGAGCTGCAGGGCTGCAATGCTAACCACTGTGCCACACTGGTGACCAACACAAAACTCACATTTGGAAACTGGAACAAAGCAAATCGCATGGTGGGCACAAGCATGGAGAGACAGATTCTGGAGCTACTGAGTCATCCTCCATAATCCAGAGGAAAGCTTAATGACACAGGTGAAGGTACATCTTAATGAGGCTCTTGGGTCAATAAGCAGTCAAAAATACATGCTGACCCAGTGGCCTTTTCTAAGTGTCTTAAGTTTCTTTGTCAGGACGTCCTCACCTTGCGGCTTGGCAGCCAGAGCTTCCTTTGTGATGGACACCTTTCCAATGACATCATCTCGGCTGGAAGACAAAATGTATCAGATGTTTGACTATCCCAGTCTGGGTATCTCTAATTTAAAGTTTATTAAATAACTATTGCTATGTTAAATTAAAGTGTCACCACACTCATTTTTTAAAAAAGGGCAAAACAGTAGGTTAGCTGTGAAGCTGCTGTCTGTGGGACTAATCCTGAACACCTCTAAGTCAGAATCCTCCCTAATGGTAAGATACTCCATAATCTACCACACTGCAGTGATTTTCTTTTATTGTTTATGGGCTCCATCCTTATTTGACAGGTTACGTCACAAAACCCTGCTCAAATGCCCTCTGGTACAACTTCGCTCGGCTAAATCCGAGGAATCGGTGGCCAGGGGTGGAGGCCGTACCTGAGGGAATCCTCATCCAGAACGTGGAAGGACACTGTGTGAAAGGATGGAGGAAGGTGCACATTATATTCCTCGCCCCAAAACGGAGAGAGTGTCTTCCAAATCGTCGCCGTCCTGTAAGGAAGACAGAGAATGAAGCTGGTTGACAAATCGGAGAAACCGCCTGCAATTAATGAAAAAAGAATAAAATGGCACAATTCCACATGGCAATACCATTTCAAAGGGTGTCGCAGTGGCACGGTGGTTAGCATTGCTGCCCTACAGCCCTGGGTTCAATTTCTGGGGTGTTGTCTGTGTGGAGTTTGTATGTTCTCCCTGTGTTCCTGTGGGAACCCTTTGGGTGCTCCAGTTTCCTCCCACAGTTCAAAGACATACTGTACTGGCAGGATAATGGGCTTCTGCAAAGTTGGGGTGTCTGTGTCTGTCTGTCCTGTGATGGACTGGCATCCTGTCCAGGGTGTACCCTGCCTTGTGCCCTTTGTTTTCCAGGTTAGGCTCTGGCTCGCCCCTGACCCTGTACTGGATAAAACAGTTTAGAAAATGGATGGATAAAATATCAAAGAGAATAACAAATGCCTCTGATTACTAAACCATGGTTTTCTTCCCAGTGTGAGCCTTGTAGGCACAAAGCTTGGAATACAGGGGAGAACATCTGACTCACAGAAGTTGGCCCAGGAGGACAACTGTGGTTCAGACCTCTTCGTCAACTCTACACTGTACCTGCCACACATAGTCCTTGGCCTGTCATGGGGGCTCCTGTTGTCTGGTGGCACAGCCTGGCTTTGAACCTGTGATTTTCCCAAGCAGCTGTGGGATCCATGCAGAGCTATGGAAGGACCTTGTCAATGGATGAATCCCAGAAATAACACTAACAGTCACAGCCACAAGTTGGAAAACTTTGGGAAGCCTGACCGCATTTATCCAGTTTTCCACTCAAGTGAACATGCCAATGGAAATAATGCTGGTTTTCCATCTTTGCTGTGGGGAGGTCAGGAAAGGACATGACATATCTTCAATCTATGCCGATAAGTTATTAACAACTGCACTATGTTGTATTTGGCATTTAAACAACATCTTCACCCCTTTCCAAGAAAGCAGTGGTTGAAATGTTTTTATCTGTTTGTTCAAGCCATGGCAACTCAAAATGCCAGATGCAGCTAGAAACTACATTCCAAGCAGCTTTCTCATTAAGGAATTAATGTCTACTCGTAAGCTTTCATCATTAACAGGATCGATGCGGAAAAGACCATGAATGGAAAAGGAAAAGACTAAATGTTATTAAACAATTTAGCACAGAATCTACCAGCACACTCTAGTTAACATTAGCAAACAACACAAGTAATGCCCAGAGAGGTCATAAGTTAACCATTAATGAAGAGGGAGTGTGTTTTTTTGCTTACTTTGTTTGGCTCAAAGTTTAATCAGCACAAACTGCTGAATTAGTCTTTTTCATTGTTGAGTGTGTGCTCTTAGCTTCATTGACCTAAGAGCACACCTCTAGGGAAACATTCTTAGCAGATGAAATGTTGTATTTATTAATTGACCCAAGTACAGTGTAAAGTGTAAAAACCAGAAGCATAGAGTAGAACAGAATAGTATAAATAGTCTAGTAGAGCTCAATAATAAAGGGATAGAAAATAACCTCACTCAGATAGCACCCCAGGGCCAGCACTGAACCCATGATCCCACCACTGCACCATCACACAGCTTTACCTTCTCACATTCATTCTTAAATGAAATATTCAAAAGCTGATGATCTCTGATAGATAATTTAAATATATAGTTTGATTTAATTTTGGAAAACATATTTTTCATTGATTATGTTGCTACCCTTAATTCAGATCTAATTAAAGGCAGAGGAAATTCCATGTGTGATAACTGTATTGTGCAACCAGATTCACCACACCACAAAAACCAAGGAAATGGTGAAAGTTTAGGCATCACAACAATGCACACAAACCACATCCCCCATCTTACACTTACCTTATAATGGCCTCGTTATCGATCCGTACAACACAGTAGGGATCACTGCTCCCGGTGCTACAGAGAAAACAGACTTTAATGAGAAACTGGTCAATGGTCAGTCTCGTCATTGTCTTTCGTGAAAATCCAGTTCCAGTGGGGGACACTCACAGTCCAATAATCAGCTCAAAAATGTTGTATCAGTTTTTGCCAAAGTATTAAAATCTGATTGGTACTTGTCTTGCTCAGGGAAGAGCAAGCGAAGCAGTTAATTTTGACTACAGCTATCAAATGAAACACAGGGCAAAACACAGAGATCCATCTAGTAAATTTCAAAGTGGATGTATTTAAAGAATGATACATATTTTTCTCACTTAATGGAACTAAACTTTTTTATACTTATTTATGACTATCTGATGGCTTCCACCAAGTGCTAATTTCGAACTAATACAACTGCACAAAAAAACTAAGAGGAACTGATGGAGAACAAAATGAAAGGGATAGGTTTTTGTTATTCCTGTTTGATTTCTGCCTTTTCATTTAGACCTCACAGTCAAATGGCTGATGACATGAATCACTTCTGACTGAAAGCAACTTAGCAACACTATAACTGGTGTTCAGACAGCTGGGAGCACAACTGTGAAACAGTATTCTGAGTCAGCCTTCCAAAGAGAAGAGGTGCCTGCTTCCAGAGCTCACAACACACATGAAAATACTCATTTTCTGACACTCCGTCAAGTTTCCTGCCTTATTGTCAAGAATCAAGCAAAAGGTTTCAAATCTCAGCAGAAAATAATTCTAGTGACACTTAACGCTATTTTAAGTAATGTCAGACTCTGGGCATATACACAGCAAGGTGGTTGTAAATGAACATATTAGAGAATATGATGATATAAATCATATAATATATTTTCACAATATTAACCAACCAACCACCCAACCAAACGATCGGCTAATTCATCAATTAACCAATCAAGTAGCTCGTTTATACCTCTCCAGGTCCCTAAACGCAGCCTTGTTATGAGGCTGAGCTCAGGGCTGTGCTGGAGTGAGTATCCCTCATAACCCCTAATAACCCCCATCTCAGTGAAGACACTCAATGCTCTCTGTGAGAATAATTTCCAATGAATGGATGGGGCAAGTCCATTGTACCACCCCACAACTGCACACAGTTCACTCACTCTTTCCAGGCTTCTATCAGCTATTAAAATCAATAGAACATTCAATATTGATAGAGTAGTAACACATTTAATTTATAAATATCTATCTCTAATTTCTTAGTATTTTGTATGTATGTAAAATTATTAATACATAAACAACAGAAATAAACAGTACACTAAAGCATTTTTATTAAAGTAACACCAGAAAAGGCAACATTTCCTTTCATTTCATTCCAACATTTCCCATAGGTTTTAATCATGCCAAAAACTATTTTTAAAATGTATACAAATGCTACCCTCCAGTAGTAGTTAAGCATGAGTATAATCATTTCATAGGTAAAAATAACAGGAACTGTACGAACTGTAATAAACAGATGCTACACTGTAGGTGTAGGTGGACTTCATCTACAAAACTCATAGCCAATATGAATGAGAAAACGGTTTTGCAATTAATTACAGTACTTAATTCAAGAATAGTTTTTTCAGATACGTTGGCTTCCAATATACTGGTAACTGAGTCTTCAGATGAAGTAAGCCCCATGGGGACTGGGCTCAGCTCAGCCAGTCTCTGCTTTCAACCCTCTTTAACACACAAACTGCACAGTTCTTACAAATGACCCTTCTTGCTCACTGGTCAACAGCAGTGAAGGAAAAGTGAGTTGTCTTTTCTGCCAGGGATTCTCTGGAGGGTGTTGCTACAGTACCAGTGAGGTGATGGTGAAGTTTAACATCTAGAGAAAAGGCTACTTCTCAGATCTCCCAAGAACAAAGTGACGGTAGCGTATGGATCTCACTTTCCGGGAATGTGCGGAAAGGGCACCTGGCACAGACTGTACGCGTCTCCACTCTGAGCAGTGGGAATCAGAGCAGCCTTTGGAGCCTGGCAGTTCAAAGTCAGACCTGGACGCTGTTGAGTTCACAGCCGCACCCGGGACACCAGACAGCTGCTCCTCTAAAGCCCCAGAAAGGTCAGCCCAGGGAGGCAGGCTTTTTCAGCTCTCTCCCCCTGTCTCCTCTTTTCTTCCCCTACCCCCACTTTCCCCTGGCTGCACAGAAAAAGGCAGACTGCATGTGTCTATACATCAAACTCGGGTGAAAAATCGCAGGCACTGCCCTCGGGTCTGCAGTCATAAACTCCAAGAGTTTGCTGTGCTGTTTTCTGAATGAATCTCTTAATTAAAGAAGCAGCTCATTAGCATTCACAGTTCCACATGCACCTTCTTCCTGGCTGGTTCACTTTCTTGTCCCCATACCGCAACACATAAATCCAACCATCCATTAACCCAGTACAGGTCTGCTGGGGGAGCCAGGGCCTAATTCAGCAAGCAACTGGTGCAAGGTGAGATACCCCCTGGATGGGATGCCAGTCCACTGCAGGGCACTCAGACACTCATACCAGGGACAACTTTCCCAGGAGCCAATCAACCTACCGGTTTGTCTTTGGACTACAAGACGAAACCAGAACAGGTGATTTGCACATACGTACAGCAGCTGACAAAGAAGACAACATGTCTCAAACAGAGCAAGTTTATCGGCCAGGAATAAAACCTTTAACTGGTGCTTAACACCTACGCTATGCTCTACACCTACGTAGAGTTCCCTACGTTACTCTCCACTTTTGGGCCTGCAAGATCTGTATGAAGTTGTTTTATATCTTTACTTTCTTTATCTTTTAAACTATAAATAATAGTTAAGACTATTATTTAATGGGAGCAAATTATGTTTGAGAAAGGAAATGGACAAATAAATCAAACAGGACACGCAAAACAGGATATGAAAAGTAGTGTAAAATGACACACCAAGCAGTGCTGATTTAGACACATCCTTTCACCAACAGCTCACTGACATACTTCAGGCACTTTGGTATAAGGCCCTGAGAGTCCAAAAGGAAAGCAAACAGCTGATGTTCCTTTTTTTATGGAAACATTTGAAAATAAATCGTTACCACTTCCACCCTTTGAAAATGTATGACCTTATTCATGATGACAGTTTTTCATTAACTCCACAGTTAAAATGGTAAAGGATTTTTCCCGAATAACGAACTCAGTTACCTAAAATTATTCCGGTTTAAAACAAAGGTGTCCCTTGTTTTCCCTGGAAAATGTCAGTTTCACAGGATTCCACATCATAAAAAACACTGACTCTTAGCATTTCCAACTAATAAGACAGTATTTCTGATGAAAAGGATGATTTTGCTTATCTGTGTCTAGGCAGTGATGACACGCTTCCACATAACCTCACTTGGCTGCACACAGGCTGCCTGAAACACAGCCTCTCAGAAGTAGGGGAAGACCTCCCCTACATCTCATTCCGTGTCTGTTGAAGAGTCTGGGAGAGGGATTGTAAATGCCGCGTTTCTACCCAAGTGAAATCTTATTCTTCTGGGATGTGCACTGTGGGAGTTATTAAAAGGATTAATAACCTCATTTCCATGGTTCACCCTGACAGTAATAAAGCACACATAAATTAGCCTGGTGATTCACAGAGAACTCGCTGCACTAATTGTTTCTTTAACAAAGACTGGAAGACGTCGGGAAATGCCGCACTAGACTATGCTCCCAGGAGAGGGACAAACGATGTGCCGAGGGAATGTGGAGTGAAAATCATTATGCCCACATCTCTTCTCACAAATGCCCAATATAATTGCGTGTAATGACCAGGTTACCACCTCTGCTGTGAACATATCATAGACTAGGGGACACAAACACTAAGTCACCCTTAATCATCAATGTGTAAAGGTTTGGGTTTGTGTGAGTTCAATTTAGTAAGTTAATTTGTTCAATTAAGGCTGGAATGACCTTGTGGGGTTCTTGAGAATTACTGTGTATCTCTAAACTACCTGACTGAACAACTCGCCTGCTTCAATGGTCAAAACAAAGGTATGGTTTAGAAACTGAGGGTGATGTTTAGTTTAGTGAGCACATTGTGAAGATACTGGTACATTTTAGTGGCATTTGTAATCCTGCAAGAGTGTGAAAAAACAGTGAGACTGAATCCCTGTTTGATCAGTGCTACTGAGTCACACTGAGTAAAGATACTGTACAAGCTTTTGCTATACAGATGTTAAGGCTTGATCATGGAGGAGTCTTTCCCAGAAACCCCACAATTGGTGTCCTATGTAATCAGGTGACTCCCTTTCGTACTGCTGCAACACAGCATACAAAAGACTCCAATACAGGACTAATTAAGACTGGATTAATACTGTACATACAGAAAGATATTTGTGGCACCAAAAGCAAAAAGGCCTTTC
Organism: Atractosteus spatula; assembly: GCF_055471065.1. Classification (NCBI taxonomy): domain Eukaryota; kingdom Metazoa; phylum Chordata; class Actinopteri; order Semionotiformes; family Lepisosteidae; genus Atractosteus; species Atractosteus spatula. The sequence continues at coordinate 2,526,758 of NC_142732.1, read as the reverse complement.
TTTAACAAATAAAAAAAAACATCATCAAGAGCATAGCAATTTTCATGTTTTGCTGCATAATCAGACTACTGGATACCCCAACTCCACACACATACAGTAGTGGAAGTCACCACTTTCACCTAAAGAATAGGGAGAGATGAGAGAAAGCAATTGAAACCACGTTTACCAAGGTTACCGCTGAAGTTCATATACTGTAATTCTACGACAGGATCCCTCACGGTCTGCTCCACAGCTACTGAATTTCGTTTGTGTGGGAAATCCCAAATGCGATGTCCAGTGATTATATGGTAGACGTTGCCTGTCATTCTTACACCCAAGAGCATGAGCTTGTATCATCCTCGCCTATCGGCACAAGATAGCGGTTTAGCACCGGGATGGGTCGGTGTGCGCAGCGGTATTGTCAACAGGACGTCAAAAACACGAACTGCTTTGTTTCAGTACTTCTCAGTGCAGTTTGTGAGCCAGTACGAAACCTGCCGTGCTCTAACACCTCACTGAGCCAACTTTTTGTACGTAGAACGCAAGACGAAGGCTAACAGCAACCTCATGCTTTGTAGTACTTACAGGAGTATCTGTAATTTGATCAGACACAAGGAAGCGACAAAAAAAAACTAGCAAAGGTAACAGACGTGGCTATTTTATTATATAAAAAAAGGTAGTATACAGTATAGCGCCACATACGGACGTCACCTATTGTAAATCCAATCCGTTAAACTTTCAGCGTTATTCCTGAGACATAAAATGTTCACCCACTGACTATGGTTCCCTTAGCAAATGAAAATCGGGGTGTCTTGGGGAGAGTACACCTGTTCTCAAAAGAAATGTAGAAGACACCCCGACATGCACACGGACAAACATGAAACTGGGATAGAACAGTGAAACTGCACTGCGCCCCTCATCTCACATGACATTGAAGACAGAATCGTAATAACGGTAAAATAACCCAGATGTAAAGTCACAGCACAAGAAAATCAATATATACGTACTTATTCCATACCAAATCACCATAAATTATAGTGCCTGAAACAAACAGCATGTATTCGACGTATTTTTTTATTCCGTGTTTCACTGCCTTTAAGAGAATATCCTAGAAGATGTCCCCGTTGTCTATTAGAAACCTATAGGTTTTTGTCGTGTTACGTACGTAATACAGCTCGTCTTCTAAGATCAAATAAAGCCTTTGTTTCTGTTATTATCATTTTGCCTAGGTGCATTAACGTGGAAATAAATTCTGCTATGCACGAAAAGTGCAAAATGCGCAAGATTCCCTGCACTAAATCACGCCTTTACCTTAGGATAACATGTACGGGACAATACCTACAGTACATGATTTTCTCCTGATGAAAAGTGCGATTTAACGATATAAACCCGCAAATCTGCACCTTGACCCTTGTCTCAGCAAACCTTATTCATTGTACGTGTCCCGTGCATTTCACTATAGAAGGTGTGTCAATAAAACGCACTCTGGGGTAAACAAAAACGACATAAATTCGTTTAGCTTCCATGTAAAATAACATTTGACTACGCAAACTAATTTTCAAAAGAAGAACGGACGTTATTTACTTACATGTCCTTCACAGGTAAATTCTTCCCTTCCACAATTCGGATAAATAAAGTACTGCGTTTTGCCATTTGTACTAATCCGGTATGCTAGTCCAGCCGAAAATCACTACCTGGGGGGGTAAATACTACTTTTTTGGTGCGTCTGGTGTGGTTTGTGGAACGATATCAGGGCTGCAGTGCACCCATTTACAAAGACAAGAGAAACAACAGCTTTGCTAATGGGATGCTGTCTTCCAGAAACAGGTCCTCTCCGTTCTCTCGCACTGTAGCGCTTTGCTGTGCTGGGACTACACTGCTCAATGTGTCAAATTATTTTCATTCCACTAGCACTGCGACTGATGCCCAGAGAAAACATTGAAATATTCCAATCGCAGCACAACCGCTCTGCCTGTGAGAAATTTGATTGGCCGGCTCTGACACTGGCGCTGGTCATGCTGGGATTTGTAGTTCTGTCATTGCCTGACGTTTCAAGCCTTGACGATTCCTATTTCACAGGAGGAAAACCTTTCAGAATAAAAAATCCCGTTAGTCAACGTGACCATTTTATTTAACGTAGGATAATGTCTCTATTAAAAGTACATTACATTTAAGAAATTATTTAGTTGAATATATTTGTTGCCCTTTGTAAAACTGTAATTGAGTCGAATCTACATAAAATCGTACAAAATTCAGTAAATCGCAAAAGCCTTTTTGTTCAATTTGTCTTAAGTAGAGAATGGCAAAGTGTGACTCTGTTTAGATTTTCTATAACAGTATTCACAACAAGATTATGGATTATATGGATAGTATTATACTTCAAATTCATACAGAGGGCTCTCCCACTGAACGGTACACTCATTTTTGAACAACACTGTCGGTCTATCACACGAGTTCGGACAGGACCCCAGTGACAGCCTGTCTCTTTTCTCGATTTTAATTGCAATCACAAGCTGACAAGCAGTGTTGAGGCGCAGCTGTGTCGCGGCCTCTGCTCAGTCTTAAATGTCCGCACTTGAACTCGGCGCTTCTCGCGAACTGCGAGAGATCCTTCCCTCCTCGGCTGACCTCTCTGGGTTGTGTTGTGGGCATCATTTAGAGTTGCTAAGGCCAGCTCCTTCTGTTGGGGGAACCAGGGGAGAAGCGGATCCGAAGGTAACCGTGTCCAACAGTTCTTCATCCAACAGCTCAGCTCTCTTTGCCAGGACGAGCAGCCTGGAAATGGACGGGGGAAGGTACAGTATCCGCGTCAAGACAAAGCTGGTTTTATACTGATAATCCCAAACTTCAAATGTACAACAGGACATGGGCTACAGTTCTCATTAGTAAAACAAATAATACCAGGAGCTACCTTATTGTCAAGCCAACTTGCTCGTGTGCTTTTCTGTGATAAGAGGAGGTTTGTGCTAATGTTTTTCAACAGGTGAGCAATTGTATATGCGCTGATCCCATGAAGGGAGGCAAAGAGCCTGCCAGGATTTCCAGTGTTCCGGGCCGGGGCGTTCTGGAACTGCAGAGCACAGCTCGGTGCCAAAAGCATGACCTTTCGCTCTACCACACAAACCGCGAGCCGAGGCTGCTGTGAGACTGCTCCGGGGGAGGAGGAGAGCGCAGCAGACCGCAGCCGCCGGTTCAACCTCCATTCTCCAGCCGCAAGCACGATTACAAATACGCACGGGCGTGTCTCTCCGAAGGGAAGGCAGCCTTTTGCGTGGAGTCTTGCCTTTCTTCGCGGACTGTTTGTCAGACAACGTCTGTATGTCAACCTGAAGGTTTCTGGAGTTTTTGGAAATGAGTCACAGCTATTTGAAAGTATAGCGTTTTCCAAAGTATTTTGCCCTGGGGTGTAGAATTCTGGAGATATCTCCTGCTTTTATTCCTTGTAATCTTTCCTGTAGCTGTCGCTCCCTAAAATGGAGTTGTTGAGTACACCTTTTATTTGCTGAAAAATGCTTTATTTTGGATTTGTAATATGGTTTTTACTGCAGATCAGGGCAGACTCCCAAGTAACCCATTTTCCAAATCAAGAGTCACTACAAATTTACAGGACAGTTATCTCAGTCCTACAGAAACAGGCTACTTCTGTTGTTCAGTGGGGCTGCGAACAGAGTTTTATGTCCTTCACGTCTCACTGTTGTACACAATTTAATCATGACAAAAAAAACACGGAGCAAGTGATTTCCTGAGGTCTATCTGTCAAGACAGGAGACTCATTAACGCTAAAAAAGGCCTTAGTCACTCCAGCAAAGCCCTGTTGGGGAAGCCTAAGGGAGGCTGTGAGTGTTTGAATTTCCAAGGCTCAGACAGTTTCATTACACAGAGCCCATGTGAATGCAGAGATAAGGTGCCTGAACAAATGGGACCATTAGGAAATGTTCACAACAAAATGAGATCTGGAAGGAAAGCAAGCTCAAGGTGTGCTGGGTTATTGGAGCAAACTGCTGGCCATTTTTCCAGGGGGTGCTCACTGCAGTGCACATCTGAATGACTGAAATAGGTTTGCATTTTGAAGCATCTTCCTTGCCAGAGAGTAAAGAGATTAACAATTGGTGATTCCGGATTGGAAAAGAAGAAAAACATTTTGCTGGCTTCACATAAAAATACATAGAAATAATAAAAATCAACATTTACCTGCAACTTTACCTTCCCCCTATTATTTTAAAAGTCTGGGCTACTGTACATTCAGTAAGTATCTTTTAGGTAGTCTAGTCATTTCTTTTCTAATGAGAATTAAAATCGATCCCTAGTACTTTACAAGGAGTGATACGGTAGATGAGGGTACTGAGGCTTTAAAGGGCTTAATTTAAATACTGGGAGGTGGAGAGCTATCTTTTCTCATTATACACAGGTTTATAAATCTTGCTCTCTTTTGCTGACTGAAGAACGGGATTTCGACATGACGCCTGGCGAAGATATGAAAACAGGAATCAGGAAATATCCTAAGCCAAAACATTCTGCCTTGAATAACAGTCACACTAGATAAATCTGAAAAATATTTATTCACGTTTAAAAGGGCATTATTTACAGCTCATAAAATAAACATTATAAAGCATCTGAATGTTATCTGTGGGCATGTGGCCACCTGGCATTGGAACACATGGTCTGACTAGCAACCTCAAAGTACTCTGTCTACAGATAGAGTACAACCGGATACAATTTCTGCCTGAGATGGTACTGGTATAGATTGGTACTTAGATAAACAATAGAATTGATTGATACATGCACTGATTAAAATCACTCACCCATTCCTAAAAACCTTTTTTTATATATTAAAGGCCTTAGGAAAACAATCAGTAATCCAGAAACGGCAATGGAATGTCTTCCAGGGTTGTCTTAGGCAAGACGTTGAGTTCTGGAGATACCCAAAGAGGAAGAAAGCTGAGATAGGCAACAGCATACTTAAATATGCATGTATCTGTAGTGTATAGAGGAGTCTTATCGGATATGTGGAATAACTTTGTGTTCACGAGGAATGAGAGCAGCTGTAAATTGTGTGAAAGTACAATCGTTTATTGAGTTTGTGGAAACTTGGTTTAACCAGCTTGGCTGAGGGCCGACAACCCGGCTTTAGCACGGGACCCCCATGCCCCAGTGGGTATCTGCAAGATGGAGATGAGGTGGAGGAGTGCTGCAAAGTGAGAGAGGAAGAGGAGAGGGTGACATGTGGTTGCGGGGGTTTAATTAATCTGGCTGCCCTCGTCCCTCCCAGACGTTCGTTAGAGCTCCATTAACATCACTGGTCCAACTCAGAACTGTCTTGCGCCAAAGTGTCTTCAGCTGTTGGTTGTTGTCATTAGCCTTGTTTGTTCTGTTTTTTTTGAGTAAGTGGAGTAAAAGAATGAAAATTACTGGAAACCAGTGGCACTAAGCAGCTACTTTACAAGGGCTGCAGATAAGATTGTGAGGGGGTAAACGCTGACAACCCTCAGGTTCAGTCTCAGGATCTGGGAAAAGAAGCAAGAGTTGCTGCTCTCGTTACCATGGAAACTCCTCCATCAAGAGCAGCGTTGCTGTGTGTTCCTGCTCATCACAATCTTTTGTGCTTTCATGTGACGACAGAAACTCAGCAGACTGAGAAACTGGGAACATAGTTGACATAGTTAGCAAATAATGCATGTGCTAAAAGCATGCCTCAAGACTTCCAAAACTGCTTTGATAAGCAATGACTGATGGTGACTTAATGTCAGTGTTCACCCTGTCACTCAGTGGGGTGAAAGTTCATTACAGAATAGACTGAGAAAGATAAGGAAATGTTTATAAACTACTGTCTATTTAACATAATGTAGTGTGGGCAGGGAATGATCTGGAGTCAATACTGTCCAGTCAAAGATGAACTAAACAAAGCAAGATCAGTGATCTCATGGAACAGAGCTCATCTTTCCAATGGAGGCTGGGGGACCACACCATTCTTCCCTGGGGGATGAGGCGATGGGTTCAGATGAGATGAGGAGAGATACCAGATGCTTGTGAGTAGACATTATGTTGGGTGCTGTACTTCCTGACACTGTATGAGCCAGGAATCGGGTCTGTATTGATGTCCTGCTTCTTGCTGAAGACGCTTGAACTGTAGTGACAGAAGATTGTGTGAAGTTTGAGTACAATCAGTACATTAAAAAGTAAAGTTCACATCTAAATCCTAAAGCCAGACACTAGTAAACCTGGAGAAAAAAATGGTGTCACTATGAGAGCCAGGCACATTGCAGATATTAGGAGTTCAGATGCAACAGAAATACAGACCTGAAAATAGATGAGCAAGTATCACATCATCAGACAGTTGTTACAAGGACAAGCTCCACCCCGAAAAGTGGTGCATACTTGAATGGAACTGTGTAAAAAATGATGAGGACTTGTTGAAAGTACATAGCTGGTTTCAAACCATAAAGATTCAAGTCAAGCCTGGGGCTGAGTCACCAGACCAGGGTGAGCATTAGAGCAGTGGAGCTTGAAGACTCACCCGCCCAGCAGCAGCGCTGCCACCAGCAGCAGCAGGATGGACAGCAGGCAGGAAGTGATGACTGTGATGACAACCATCCCTCCAGAGCGCTTCCATGTCCAATCATCAATGGAGGAGCTGGGCATCACTGTGGTAGACATAGACACATTGCTGAGAGATGACCATCTACCACCACAAGGCCCTGCTGAGCCCAGAGAAGAACCCCTTTAACCAGCTGATCCTGAAGCTGACTGACAACAACCAGCCCCAGGACAGCACAGCTGCAACAACACAAATGAACGTTAATCAAATCACAGCTTAAGCCAAAGAGCAGTGCCTTACCTACTAGGACACACACACAAACACAACACACAACTGGAATGCTTCAGGACCAAGAAAAGACCATACATGTTAGCTGAGTATCTGACCAGGCTAAGAGACAGCAGAGAGAAACAGATCCTGACGAACTACAGGCTCAGTGACCACAGTCTGGCAATAGAAACTGGACGACAGAAAGACATGGCTGCCCAGAGAGGACAGACTGTGCTCCCACTGCCAACAGGGAGAAGCATAAACAGAGATGCACTTTCTGCTACACTGCAAGAAATACTTTGGCATTAGACAAACATTCTTTCCTAAAATAACAAATCTAAACCCAGAACAACTTCCAGTCCTACGAGGGGAGGGGAGAGGAAACTGAATAGAGCTGCAGCCCAGTATGTGATCTACTGTCACAGCCTCTGGAACAGTCACTGTCTGTGTCTGGTCTTAGTGTAACTGAGCATGTTTGTACAGTACATAAATCTGAAAGACCAAGAAGGACTTTTAACACAAATGAAAATCTACTTTTTTGGACAAAAATGTTTCCTGTGGATTAAAACATTTCTGGATGCTTACAGTCTGTGATAATGTGATTTTACTGCAAATGTTGTGCTAAATGTACGGTATATGCTTTGGCAGCAATGTAACTCATCAGTCATGCCAATAAAGCTCTTTGAATTTAATTGAAAACTTAACAGACATCAATACAACTCATGCATCAGCAAGAATCGGAAAATACTGACAGTGGAGGAAATGTGCAACATGTAGCCGTTTAGAGATTCCTGATATATGGAATTATTTGCCATGTGGATGTATAGGCTTGGACAGAATGTAAAGAAAGACTAAATACTGCTCATCGGTTCCATCTAGTGGTTGTTCTACTGTACTTTTGACACATTGTGGCTTTGCTGGTTCTCTGTGAATTGCTCTACAACAAAAGGCGACCTGTAAGAGACTGGAAAGATTAATTTGCTATTTCGGAAACACTGTGTCTCAGTGGCGACAACAAGTCGAGGTGTATCTGGTGCATGGAATACTGGAGAGACATTGAGGTAAACAACAACCACACAGGTAGGATAAGGTGAAAGAGGTACTTACATGATATGAGAGTGATAGGAAAGGACCATTTTGTCTCATAGGACACTCTCCTGTTCTCTGGGTCAATGAGAAGATACTTCACTCTGAAAACACAAAGAAATTCACATATGGGTTTACAGGCTCTTGTGGCTGTGTGGTTAACTTTTTTAGACCTGATTGTGGTCTGCTAACAAGAGAACAGTTAATTCTGCCACAACAGTGCTCCCTTCTTGGGTGGCACTGGAAATATCCCACACGGATTTTACCTGGCAGTGGAGCCAGCAGGGACAATTCCATTGCAGGTGGGAGTGCTGCAGTTGCCTTCAGCTCCCACTCGGAAATACCTGATGCCGGGGAGCTCAGCACAGAGGAAGTTGTTCTGGACCCCCAGTCTGGTGACGTAGTAGTTCTTGTTCTGGAAGGCCTCGGGATATGGAGAGGCGCTGACGATGTCGAACGAGGGCTGGACTTTGTCCGTATCGAAATTGTTAACTCCTGCTTAAGGACACAGAGAGCAAACACAAGCTGTGCGGAAAGCCAATAGCCCCAGGTGGAGTCGCTTTGTTAAATATTCTAAAACATGTTTTTTGCTAGTTTCATAGTTGTTGTGTATGAGATTCACATAAAAGAAGACAGTTTATTTCACTTATTTCCAGAGAGGGGTACTTTATTGCGTTGGCAACCTGGCTCTGTGCTCTTTCAAACACAAATCAGAGACATTACTTAAACCTTTACAGTTTTTTTCAGTGAGGGTCCTTTATAGCCTCTAGATCAAGGAAACAGGCTGGTTATTTCAGGAAAGGAGGATTATAACCCAAAACCTGTTTGGAAACATATTGAGAAAAGCAAAACTAAATACTGGACAGAATGCCAATTTATCACCCAGCCCAATGATTACTCCACTGTCAAATCAGAATTAGTCGGCACAAAGTAGTAATTAAGGATCTAGACACCCAAACCAGGGGGTTTTGAAATCAAGCTCTCACTATTGATATTCTGCATTTGATTCTGCTTGCTCCATTCCTTCCAACTGCATTGCTTGGTACCAACCTTGCTATACACTAGCATTTAATCACACAGCTCCCTCCGACCCTGCTGGCATTTGATCCCCGTTCCTTGTCGTCTCTGAGTATGCACAGAGCCACTTCCTGGACAGCAGATTACTCCGTGCCCTACCAATAAACCAGGTCCTCTGCTGCAGCAGAAATTCACACTGTCCTTATTTCAAGAGGAGTGACATCACTTCTGCAGCTCGCTCAGTGTACTGAGCCCTGCTGTACACACACTCTGTGCGCTTCGTACTCTAACTACCAGGGTACACTCCAGCCTACACACTTCTCCTGATGAAACCTTGTTTCATAACAATATCGTTCAGAGGGCTGTTTATTATTAAATGTTTGGCTTTGGGCTATCCCTGAACAACAAGCACACATCTTGAACAGGAACCCATGTCCTTTGCCTTATCAGTAAAAAGAGACATTCGTTGTTACCATGGATATAGAGAGCAAATTTATTTCATAAGAACCCACTGAAACTAATCCTGCTACCTTGACAGTTCAATCAGGCAAATGCATGGTATTAGTTAATTATAAAAGTCACGGTTCTGTGGCAGTGAACCACGTAGCTGGAGTTGGTTTTTAAACGGTCTCAAAATTCACTGGAGATAGCTGTTCACCTATCATCAAATGCAAAACTCCTTGCATATGTTAAGCACAATAAAACATCTCAGTTTTTCCCGATTCCCCAGAGTGTTTCCCAAGTTTAGCATGCTTTTATCAGATAACTCTCCCAATAACTCTTCACACAGTTTTGCCGTACTTCTGTGTTTCACTATATCTTTACTACATGGCTTACAGGATTATCTGCAACACTTTCCTTGGTGTAACAGAATAAACATTTCTATTGGAAAATACTTTGCACTTCTGAGCCCCTGTTCTGTAGGTATCAAACAGAAATGAAACAAATCCAATTGGATATAAGAAGAATTGTTATAAAGGGAAGGGGAAGGTGATTCAGATTAATCCAGGCAAGGAACTCGTGCTCTTTGGGTTATTTCTGCCAAAAAGTGTAATTTGAAACTAGACAGCACTTACCTGCTTCTCTGGCAACAGCTAGCCATATCTCACAGGTGCTGAGGCTGCAGTTCAGGCCCTGCAGGTTGCTAAAGTAGCACAGGGGCTGCCTCAGCAGGAAGGTTGTACCGGTGAGCCTGCCAGCCAGTTTCATGGGAATGATCTCTGGCACGTAGTCCACCGAGGGGACTGCTGCAGTAGGAGGCAGGAACAGTCAGACCTGAGTTAGCACGTGACTGTGATATGTCTGTGATAGTCTGTGATATGGGCCAATCAGAAAACAAACAGACCTCACTTGAAAAGAATATTTGTGCCCCTTTGTCCATTGCTTCTTACATGTTTGTCTCCTGACATGGTCTTTTGGCTATGTTTGCAGGTGTTCACCAGCTACAGTTTGCTTTAGTATGGTTTCCCATAGTTTAATTCGGGTTTATTGCATTACTCTGTGCTTTGCCATCTCAGCATAATTTCACTACACATTACAATGCTATTAATATGAGGGAATATAGGACCTATATTGATCTTCCTGCTTGGATTTTTCTGTGACATTTCTATCCTAGAAAACAAATATATGAAAAGACTCCTCAGTGCTGAATTACCGTAAGTTAATTAGACAGGAGATATATGTCTCTGTTGCAGATATTGGCTTCAGTGCTTCAGCAATTGGCCACAAAGCACTGCGCTGTCTTTCAGTTTCCTGTCACGTTTTCTCCCTCTTATACCTCGGGGAATATTGTCAGAAATGATTATTGCTGGAGCAACTGGCGAGTAGGTGAGCACAATGCATGATCAGGGCAAAAGCATCACACAGGACTGGTACGATTCTGAACAGACTCCCTGAAGGTGTTGGGGCGAGAAAGGAGAAATTACATTTATGATGCAGAATGCTTTGCAGCACATTGGTAAAACATTTTGAAAACTTAACAATATCAGATTCAATTTTGTTTTTTGTCACTTACATTTTTGTGGATCTGTCAGTAACTGGTTTGAAGATACAATTTAAACAGAAGGAAGGATTTGCTCATGACAATAAAATATTGTGAATGAACGATTTCTAATGAGGGTTTCGGCATTGCCTCTCAATCAGTTATATTATTTCAGCTTTAACTTCCTGAATCCTAGCTACAAGATAACTACCTTTCTTGTTTTATACAACACAAGATCTTGAAACCATGTTTGTTATGTTTCAGGATCTATTGTTAATGCTGTAGAAATGAGCTATAAAGCATTAGGACAAATCTAACACATTGCCAGTTCTGACACAGATACTACTGTTTTCTCTTTTCAACACCAAAAACTTGTCTGAGTCACAAAGCGGAAAATGTTTTGTACTTCTAAAACGCATTTGTTTTTAGAGATTTTGAAAAAGACTTTAAGTATTCCAATCCCTTCAGATAAGGTATAAAGAAACTACTTCATGCTTTATGACCTAACAAGGCCATGAGGAACCAAAGACATACATACTGTACATACATTTCTTGAGGGTATATCTTGTTTAAATAAATTATTATGAACTGCATTTTTACCAACAAATCTTGAAATTAATGATCTGAATCCTATGATTCTTGGGTGTTTATTTGTGCTATTGTTGTACTGATTTGGGGCTTAGCTTCTGTCTAAAGGACACAAAAAAGAAAGAAACGACTGTCTAGACCAGAAAAACCAGTTTGCCCTTTTTTTTTTGTTTCCCTCCAAGCTCTTTCCGAGAACTGTCTTCCCTAATCCAACACACAGATTCCAATCACACGTCCTCGGAGACTCTCATCCACAGAAAAACAGTGTGGCTTGTCCTGCATTCGGTCAGCTCAGAACAATACTCTTCTCGGGTTGCTGTGAGGAGCAGCGGCTGATTTAATTATACAGGAGGCCCTTTTCTTCCTTCTCCTTATTAAATCTCACGTTACAGCAATGTTTTAACTGGCATTCTGTTGCCACTTTAGTACTGACTGAACACTGATCTGCAGCATTTAAACAATGTCAAAACTGAGCTTCACAGAAGTAGCTGTAACATTTAAATATAACCAACTGTTAGATTTCAATGCGTGTGTTATGCTGTGACCATCATTGAATTGGGCATTTTGGCTTACTACAGGAATAGCTGCGCTGACAGTTTCAGTTTCTGCAATAATGCTCTCTGTTGTACTGACCGTAACATGGCCTAGTGCTCTGAGCAGTGTACTGTACATACCCCGCCCACTACGTCAAACAGACATGTTCGTTTAAATTAGAACAACTATGTCTTGCACACCAGCTTAGCACAGCAAACCTTCAGAGTCTCCTGCTCCTTCAGTACAGTATGCTCTACAAACACTGTGAAGTGTATTCAACAGGCAAGTCCTCTGCTCTATTTCTCTAGAGCTTATAACTCATGATTACTACATGGTATCTATATACCTCTCAATTCAGAAGACAGCATTCAGACAGAATGTATTAGTTGTATTGATTGTGTTGATGATGTTAAGATAGAAAGAACTAAGATGAACACCTAAATAATGAGTTGCCAGATTGAGTAGCAAAAAAATACTAAAACAATAGTACACTATAATAGGTTTTTACACTTTTAATACCATAATTTATGTACAGTACATGTACATTTATGTACTCATATTTATGTATAGTAAAACTGAATAAAACCAGAAATATTGGAAACAGCAGTTAAACTTTAAATATTCTTATCTTCAACTGATAAAAAGGTACATCTGGAAATATAACTTATTTTAACATAAATACCAAGAACGCTGTCTTCAAGACACCAGACTTAATACTTTTGATGTGAGTTGTGTTTGTTCAGAAGCCCAAAACCATGGAAGCATTTTACGGAGATAAACTTTAATTAAACTCGTTTCCTGTGTTCATGGCCTTAATAAGGTACTGTATGGTAAAGTTACTCTTCTAGACGCAGTTCTGCCGTACATACCACCATAGCTACTGTATCTCTTTCCACTGTTGAGAAGTGTGCTTTAGTTACAACGTCCCTGGTATGGCAGGAATAAAACGAGACATCGCTAGTCATCCATAGAAGAACACATTCCGTTGTAGTCTGTTAAAAACACTATTCTCGGATAAAGACTAAAATAAGCTCACTCCAAACCTCGTCTATCCTGCCACGACTTCATACAGTAAGTCCATGAGGAATTAAAAAGCAATTATAAACAGGGTCCAAGTCGTTATGTTTGTAGTTCTTAAATATACCAACCAAAGGCAAACGACTGACGTCAAGCAGTGGTACAGTATTTAGGTACTGAATAACTACACTAATAGAACCGGTAATCAAGACACAAAGACGCAGCTGAAGCTGATGAACTACTTACTTTGCGCTTGGCTGCCAAAAAGCATGGCGAGAAAACACAACTCCAGGAGAAGCATGACAATCACTTTTTTTTTTTACTTTCTCTCCAGGAAAGTCAGGTACAGGATAATGTCGCAGGTCTTCTTTTAAAATGACAGTTCCGTTAGACAGGCGACACCTGAAGTAGCACTTGTTACGCACCGTATAAACCGTATAAACTTTGCTTGGCCTCGCCTTCTTCTTGAATTTCTTTGCTACCTGACTGCTTTGCAGCGTCACCTGAGTACAGCAGGACAGGGTGGCGGGGTGAAAGCCACATGTTTTTTAGAGATTGTTTTATTTGTATTTATTTCTACCCCAAGCCCACGGGGGAGGAAACAAAGACAATTACATAATTAAAAAAAACATACACTTCTTCCAGAGATACAATGTATATTACAGTGTTTCAGTCAAAACAAAAGTATGAAAAATAAACAGGGGAATAAGAAACTTACAAACACCAATATCGCATCTTTACGAGGGTCCCAAATCGCCCGTGTAGTGATAGAGACAGAGAGCTGACGAGCTGTGGCCCAAGCAAAATAGAAGTTTAATTCCCATCCAAACACAAGACAACAAATAGCAGGCTGTATCCACCCTCTCTGAGTTGTCTTTGATGCAATCATCCCTGCTAAGAGAACTCGCTTGGATTATTGTTAATTGAGATCAGAGCGTAACAGTCAGGTGACTCATACCTAAATTATAGCTCTACACAGATCCCGCATATTTTCAAAATTTATTAATTTTGAGACGCTCCCAAAACGTGTAAACCTGTTCCCATTACCTGGACTTACAGAGCTGACAGTTTTTATCTTATATTATTATACACTGTATTATGGCATTTCATATTTACAAATTACTCTATCACTCTTTGGATCCTGAAAGGTTAACAGCTTCAATTCATTAATAACTTGACACAACTAGTCCGAGTGTGCATTTACATTTATATAAACCTATACCCGATGTGGAGAAAATACTAAAATACACACAGGTTTTAACTTAAATTCAGCATAGCTCCCTACAGAAGACAACAAGGTTTAAATACTGAATAAATAATAAGGAGACAGCTGAGAGTGGAGTAAATGGAAAAATGGACCCCTTAAATACAAAAACAATCAATAATGGATCAAGGTGTGAGTAATATTTTCAAATGATGTGCCCCAGGTTTATTTTAAACTATTCAGTGTAATGCTTTGTATAATGCTAATGTTGCTGTGGGACAATAGATTCCTCAAGTGGGGATTTTAACAATGTATATTATGTTCAGTGCACATGTCAGTTTTTTTCACTGTGAGATTAAATATCTTCCCACTGCGACAATAACACACAACTCAATTATGATATTTATACAGATTTCCAGTCGAAGGTTAATACAAAAAACCTCTCACTGCCCATCCTTCATAATATAAAAGATCGCACAACCAGTTTACCCTTTAGTTCCTTAAGATTTACAAAGCGAAAGAACTCATTTTCAAGTAGTAAACACTATTTGCTTGCTCATGTTCTCCCTGTTCTCCAATCTCACAGATTGCTGGATTGCTCACAGAGATGGGTTCCAGTTCAGGCTGGACTGTCTGTCAGTGGGACGCGCTCTTACACTGGTTGTTACAATAGACTGACCGGTACTGTGTGAGATGCGTCCTCTGGGTGGCATATATGCCTCATTGTATCATACTCATCTAGGTCTTCTGTGTCTTCAGACTTTCCCTTCAGAGTCTGTTTTGTGAGTGACTTAGAAATCTGTTACAGCTAGGTGGTCAGACATGGGTGGAAAATGGGTAAAAATAATTACAACATTGTCAACTTGAAAATTCAATGGCATTTGTGCGGAATCAAGGCAACCTCTCAAAACGACACCTCTGCAAGTTGTTTGTCGGCTCATCTGGTTTAAATTGGATTGGCATAAAGGCCATCGTTTTGTAAGTTATGAGTCTGATAGTTCTGGATGCTGACGGAGTCCTGAAGCTCTGGAATGTCTTCGGGGAAGGAGTATTGGTTGGGCATGCCAGATTCAATGTACCTTTTAACTCCATCCTGTACTTTCTGGGACTCTTGGGGCTGGGTTCTTTGTAAGTTGTGTGTGTCATACTTCTTGATCCGTAAGGAGCCCAGGTTGGCTGGGATACCTTCTTTGTTCTGCTTCCAACACCTGTGTCTGCTGCAAAGATACAGACAGAAGAGTTAAGCTAGTGCTTGGGCTGTACTTTTACAGGTGCTTTTAGTTTTTGAAAAAAGACATCTTTCATTTTCTCTGCAATGGGTTAGTGATGTTTGTGGCCAGTGTTGTCCTCTATGCATACTGTACATCAGGTCATATTGTGCTGATTGCTGGATTTTGCAGAGATTAATAATTAGTGCTAAGCCTCTAAAAAAACAAATCAGATGTTTTCTTTTCATTAGGGTTTAATATGACTCTAGAAACTGGAGAACTATCACTCATCAGTTTCCTTCCTAGTACTGGAGTACGTTTTTCCTTTAATTATTTTATCATCTTATAACCGCAGCCCTAAGACTGGTGCAAGGAATAACAGCCTGATTAACTCTTGGGCAATAAAACTAGAATGTGGACTTTGCAAATGAAAGACTTTTCAAAGATCTGTGATTTATCCAACTTACTTGGCATAGATCAAGCCTGCAATGAGCAGCAGCAGCAGCAGGAAGAGAAGGACACTCAAGATGGAGGTGATGACAATCATCCCTGCAGAGCGTTGCCTGATTCCATCGAAGATGACCGCTGGATCCGTCGCTGCCGAGAAATTAAGGCCAAGATTCAGTGATTGTGCACATTGACCCTGATGGTGTTGGGTTTTGTGGTTATCAACGACCTCACTTAATTTCTAGAGTGACTGCCTGGCTACATCAAGAGCAGAATCTGTCTTGCAGTACAACTGTGTGTTGAACAGAGTGTAACTGGTTCAGTTCAACTGAAATAGGTCTGTCAAAAAGCTAAATTGACATGACAACAAAATTTGTTTTAAATTCATAAAAAAAACACAGAAAAAGAACTAAACTACAGGGGTTTAATTGCAACTATTTTACTCTTCCAATAAAACAATGTTTTAGCACAGCAGAAATCACAAACACAGTCCACTCCCTGCTCTGTATTCAGCAAACATACATCTGTAGGTTTAAAAGATGTATTTACACGAATAAGAAAAAGACCAAAAAGGACTTACAGCTGTAAAGAGTAATATTTTGAGACCAATAGGTTTCTGTGGTCACATTTCTGCTCGCTGGGTCAACGAGAACATACTTCGCCCTGGAAACGACAAAGGAGTAATGGTTTAGTTCTTTTCAGCTTAGCTTAATGATTTTGAAAGACTCTTGAACTTGGCTATCTTGTACAGAGAGAGACATTAAATTCTAAAGCAAGATCCATTTACTCTTCCACACATAAATATTAATACACTACCTCATGGGGCAAAAACCCAAATGAAAAATTTCCAAAATGGAAGCCAGACCAAAAGTTCCTTTTCACTCTAACCTCAAGTAAATGCAATTTACTTAGATCCCATTAGGGGGCAGAGTTTGTCATATTATGACCAGAAGGTACCGTGCAGTCTTCTAATTTACATTTCATTGACTTAAGTATACTACTTTATCTTTATTTTTAGTATCAATGACAAGAACCCTACTTGTGGCACATTAAAGCACTGTGCATCCATGGTTTTACTCACATAAATCATTGTGGGCCCGGAAAGAGATCAATACCACCGCTAACAAGCACAACGTTTGGAATCTATTGCTTTGATTGATATTTGATGAGCTCAGTGTTGTTGTGATGCATCATAGACATAAAGCTTGGCAGCACCACAGGGATGCTGCTTACCAGATAGAGTGAGTGGATATACAGTAAGAGAGCTTTACTGAGCCATTCTGTGTCTGGATTGGAATGGGGTTTGAAGGATTGACTGGAGCCCAGTGAGCGGATTACCTGACAGTGGAGCCAGCCGGCAATATTCCATTGCAGTTGGCCGAGGTGCAGTTTCCTTCATCCCCGACTCTGAAATATACAATCCCACGGGACTGCTGACAGGGGAATCCCCGCTGAAGTCCCACCTTCGTCAGGTAGTAGTTCTTGGGGGGGCTGCCGGTGAAAGCAGTGGGATAGGGAGATTCACTGAGGATGGTGGATTTTTCCTTGTCTGCATCGAAGTTTTGGATTCCTGCTTCCCAAAAAATAAAAAGAGGTACTTGTGTGAATATGTGGCATCTAATTATTACAGACTGAACATTAATAATAACAGAAATGTATATGGGAAAATGATTTCTGGGTGGAACGTCTGCCATTGTCATACATGGACAGGCTAGAGGTGTAACATCTGGTGAGCAAAGGTGATTGAAAAGAGATTTTGTGTAGATGTAAAATACCAAGTGATATAGAGATGGACAACCCAGGGGACTGTTTCAAAGTAAGGAGTGCGAGGGGGACACAGGTCACAATTGGAAACCAAAAGGAACAATCCAAAACACTTCTTTGCACAAAGAGTTGCAGGTAACTGGCACAGGCTTCCCCACCAAGCTGTAGCGGGCCAGACTCTGGATCTTTTTAATAAACTTCTGGAGGAAATTGTAGTTTCACTTTGCATGACTACCAGAATCGCAAAAAAAGAGTCTTTTGCTGCCTATTTTATGCTAATCTTTTCTTTTGTTCCTCCCCTGTTTATAAGTTTAGATCCATTTTCTTTTGATTTTTCAAGCCGAGTTCCATCCTTCCTACTGCTCTGTGAAAGGGAGACTTTGACACTCGGTACAAGGAAATACTATTTCACAGGCCACATACATCCTCACCGTTATCCTAACTATAACTCCAAACTCTGATTTCTGCCCACTGGGGTAGAACTCTACTCCCAAACACAAACAGTAATCCTCTCGAAATTTAGAAACTGTATGGTAGTGAACCAGGTCTGGGTGCTACCCGTTCATTCAGGTGTTCTGACTGCACAGCCTGTATCCATGTCAGATTAAACAGACCATTACATGTGTTTTTTTTCTTAAATGGCAACATTCCCCATTCATCCTTAATCTATGCTGGCCCTGGGAGTTTCCTGCAGCGGCAAAATCCACCCACATTTCATGAAGAGTGTCTTTTAAATGATCAGTGCTTGCTCTAACTCGGAGGACACTCATTTTTTTCATTCCTCTGGAATACTCAAGAGATTAAATTAAGCAGGATTGCTACTCACCTGAGCCTACAGCGGCCACCAGCCATATCTCACATTTATCTGGGGTGCAGGGCAGAAGGAGCAGGTTGTCAAAGTAGCACCTGGGCTGTTTCATTACCATCGTGTTGCCAGTAACCCTTCCAGCCATGTTATAGGTGGTGATCTCTGGGATGTACTCCACTGAAGTCACTGCAAAGATCAGAGATTTAAGCAGCTTGCATACGGAGTTAATTCTCATTGTGTGTTTAATTTCCGTGCTTTCAATGATCTTTTTACATTTGCTGGCACTTCCACCTTCTCACACTCTGTCTATGCGATATAGGAGAAGGTGATGGGCATTCTACAACAGACACAGTATAGATACAAGAAGGCCAATAACTGAATATCTCATATATACGACTGTGAAAAATCTTAGCAGCAGTTCCTTGCCTACAAATAATGGTGATTGTATCAGAGGACATGGACATAGGATCCACTGTGTCCCACCCAAAACCGTAGGAAATAGACAATTACTGTGTTTCCATAGAATATTGACAGCTCTTGCCAGGTAAATCAGAAAAGACGCTTTAATCAGACTGTAACCTCATTTTAACTGAAGTGAATTAATGAGGTTCTGAAGGCTAATACAAAACAGACAACACTTAACAATTACATGACTCACTCTACAATTAGATTTCAGATTTAATTACTGTACCAAGCAATAACTAACAGTGTTGAGCTATCCTAACTTTAACCTACATTTAATTTGATCTTATCTGGTCAGAGGGTGGATGAACAGACAGACAGACTGACAGACAGAAATTGTCTTTGTGTAGATGCACAATAAGGAGTATTGAAAGTTGTATATTAGACAAAGAACAAAAATGATTTTAGATACATATGATAAATTAGGATCAGGTCAGACAGATAAATTCCACTGAGTTAATTGGAAGGGCTTTAACACATGAACACAGCTGGGCCACAAATCATTCATCTTAATTTTGAGCCCATTATCATTCAGTATCACAGAAAAACAAAGGGAAAGGTTTTTTTTTTACTATATAGCATGCATCTTGGCTATTGAGTTGTAAAGAAAACAGGATTCTGTGTATGATGATGTATCTAAATGTTAACTGAAAACTCCTTGAAATGCATTGAATCCAGCCTGGCCTTATGTCTGAGAGAGAAACTCCTTAAACTCCGCTGGTAAAAGAAAGATAAATGAATATATGAAGTTCAAATGAAAATTTATTATGCTCTTTGGATTCTATAACTAGATTGTTGATAAACCTGTATGATCAGTAAAATTGTACTTTTCTCTTACTTGTTTCTGTCTGTTTTTGTTGTGAGCCATAGGCAACCACACCATTTAAGAATTCCTGTTAAACAGGACATGTGTAACTCCACTTACAGCAATTATTGATCAGTGGCTTCATACAGGTGAAGCTCACAATACACAGGTGTGTTAGTTAGTGGGTGCGCCACAGGAGGACAGGTGCTGCAGTAGCGAGTACAGTCATGTCAGAGAGACTGTTGCAAGAGAGATGTGAGAAACGGCAAAACTACAGCAAAAAAAAAAAATACGGCAAAAAACACCTAGTGTCAGAGAAGTGTGAGTGTGAGAGGACAAGGGGTCACAGAGGAGCTTGTCCTGTCTGCTCGCAGTCACAAATAAGACTGCATTTATTTAACATATACAACTCAACACAATCTATTTTCCTTAAGGTAAGTATAGGTGTAAACTGAGGTGAACTGACTAAATTCCTGTTTGGGCTTGTGCATTCTGGCCTGCCTCCACAGAAATTTCTTCTTTAATTCAACGGCTGACATGATTTATCACTTCTTCACCTGACCAACTGTGTGGTGGGGCTGTTCTTGCAGAATGATTGCTGTGCATTGTCATAAAAAGGGGAATTATCTGGGGTGACATGCACAATGCAAATGCAAGCCACTATTTTTGTTATTCTATCTAAACCTCCCCAGGACCCAGTGCAAATATTTAGGACCAAGTGTAAAATGTTGAGGATATTAAATTTGATTAGCCATGAATTCTAGGGACTGGGAGACATCTGAGAGAAACTGGGTATTACCTGTGTATTAGTGACCCACAGACTTTTTCTCAACCACCAAACCATTGAAATGCAGGGGATGGCATTGTCTGTGTTTTGAGTAATACAAAATAATAATAATGTGATCAAGCTTCAAGGTGGAAGATCAGTTTGAACAGAAAATACAACAAGGAGATAAACTAAAGTAAATTGTTGAGGGTACACCTAGCTTTTCATTGCGCATTATTGTGCACAGAAAATGATTTTACTTTAGTGTACCATCTCCACCCATGCTTAGAAAGCAAGAAGGAATGCAAGATTAATCAGGGTGTGAGTAGTAGTAATTTTCTGAGGACCTTTTCAGATACATCATCAGAGTTGAAGATGTTATTGGAGATAAAATAGTTTAAAATAATCTGCACATAGTATAGGGTTGGGCTGCCTCTTTGTTACACGAGACATGTGCAGGCAGGTGTAAGGCGTGAGTCCAGTCTCACGTTATTTCCTTCTGCCCACTCCTAGATCTTCTGTGCCAAACTGATCTTTCTCTGAAACTTCTCTTTCACTGTGAAAACCAATGGCTTGATGCAGCCTGACAACAATGAATGCCTTTGCCACAGAACCCTGCTAAACTACTGAACCCTATCTATGAAACTTCTAATAAGAAAAACCTTGCCCAAGCTTCTTTTCACCACTTATTCCTGTCCTTGCAAATAGAGAACCATGGAGAGTTTTAGAACAGTCACCCTTTCACAGTTATCAGACCTTTTGCATTCCTTATTCTAACTTAGGTTAAATCTCATCCAGTTTCCAGCAATAATAACTGTTCCTCACCTTCACTGTTCCAACACTCTTATCTGCTCATTGTCCTCATTCTCACCCCTGATGGAACTGCAGACAAACATCAGGTCTGCTTGAGACTCACCTCCTCATACTGCTGCTCTATTATCCTTTTGTGTATTTGTTATACTGCAGGTGTCGTTCCACATATTTTAAAATTATTTTCACATTGTATACTGTTGGATTCTTTGTATGCCACACATGCTGAATGATACACATTGTAATGTTATTTTTTACAGCTCAGTTCAAGTAAAAGCATCAGCAGAATAAGAAAAAATAAATAATATTCTCCACTTGTTGACTCCAAACTGGCTTTCCATATTTAGTCTTTATTCTGTTTCTTTGCACTGCAAATCTAAACCTGTTTTCCAGATGATTTCTGAAAAACATGTCTCAGAGACACAATAATGTCCTTCTGACAGACATCAGGTTAAAACAAAGTAGTAGAAATAATACATTACCAGGAGACACATTTCAATCTTCACACATCAGATGAAATGGAATGTAATTAATTCCAGTGTGCCTAATAATTGCCCATTACTCCGTTTCATTTCTCATTTGACAAAGATGTTAAGCAAGAGTGAAATCCAAATGAAGATGTGCATAATCGGTTTCCAGGTTATTGCCACACAAAAAAATGTGATTTTAGATCTAAAATCAGCTGAGTCTGTAATTGAAACTTTTTTTGTACCACATCGCTTATCACTTGTTCCTCTTCTAGTTTCTGTTAATAACAAAGGTTGCTCACAAAAGCTGTACCCTATTCAGAGATCGATGCACACGTATGAACCCTAGGAGAGATGAAACAAAAGACACAGAATGCCAGCTCTGCTTTGCCCTGGAAAGCAGGTATCTTATGCTGCTCAGCAGGTTCATACAAATATAGATTCTTACTCAACTTTTAAAAAATCACACTGCTTTTTTTGTTTTAGCGACGATATTGAGGGCACAGGGACCACAGCCTGAGAGAGGGACTAGACATACCTTTTCCTGCTACGGTCCAGACTGACACACAGAAGAGCACAGCTGCTGTCAGCAAAGCCATCGCTGGGAAGCAATGGAAACCCTATTCCCTCAAGGTCCTGGCTCCCTGAACACAGCCGGCCGTCCTGACAGAGAAAATGCACAGACTCCCAGCTGCCTTCTTTAAAACTCAGGGCATCCCCTCCCTTTTTCCTTAACCCTTACCTCTCTGGGGGAATGATGAAAATAATAAAAGGTGGGCGTGGCAAACAAATCTGCTCTGAGGACTGCCTTGGGTGACATCAAAGTTAATACCTTTCTCAGAAGTTTCAGTCAGCCTGTGGCCCCAGCTAAAACATCCAATCAGATACACCCATACTGGTGTCTCTTCCCTGGCTCCCAGTATGATACAGGACAGATTTTAAAGTTCCTAATTCTTAATAATGTTGATAATTTAGGTTAATACATGAGGACCGAAATCTGACGTCTTGTGTTTCAATTTCACAATATATCCTCACTTATCCAGCAAACGCACACTTCTGCCCACCTCCCAATACCTCAGCCCTCTCCTTGGTCCCTCTGACTGGTGATGAGTAACTCCTCCGGGGCTATTTCATTTTTCTCTCCTCTGTGCCTAGGGGCTTTCCTGCCTACCTGGATATACTGATGGATGGATTAACAATTTGTGAAATCACTGTGACAATTCGCTATTAAAGACACTACAAAAATTGAATTTATTTTATGCAAGTGAACAAAAAATGGTTCCTAAAAGTGCCAAAATTCGACAAGCAATCTTCCATGCTCAGCCACCATATAGCAGAACTATGGCTTAACACGTTTAAATAGTTCAGGTGGGGAGCATGTGTAAACTGCAAAAGAACAAGTACGCCCGAAGAAGACACCACCGCCGAAAGGTTGTGTTCCCTTTCTTCTCTTTTCAGCATGGAATAAAACCATTACTGTTTCTTTATAGCTTAACACTACATCTATCCATTTTCTAACCACTTTTAACAATTTAGGGTTGAAGGGGGGCAGGAGCCCATCTCAGCTGAAATGGGCACAAGGCGGGGTACACCCTGGGTGGAACGCCACTCCTTTGAAGGGCACGAACAGACTCAGACACGCACGCACCCACACCAGGGCCAAAATCTTCCAGAAGCTAATTAACCTACCAGCATGTCTTTGGACTGTGGGAGGAAACTAGAGCACCCAGAGGAAACCCACATGAGCACAGACGGACCATACAAACTCCATGCAGATAACGCCCCAGGGGCCGGAGTGCTGTGGGGCAGCCTTGCTAACCACTGCACCACTGTGCAACTCCAGCATAACACCACGTCATCTCCTCTATTTCTGGGGCAGCGAGTAACAAGAAAAGTAGAAAAGGATCAACTTAATGTAAGTGAGGGTCAGCAGGGGGGTACCAACACTGTTCTGAGGAAACCAGACCCACCTGCAGAGCACCCAGGAATTATATAGGAACTGCTGGTCACACATTGTGAGTGGTCTCCGAGTCTAATCTAGTTATCTGACACTGGCATAACAGGCGAATTTCATGATCATACCGAACAAGTCAATGGAGTAAGAATGTGGACTTAAGGTACTCGCAAGTCACTGAGAATACAGACAGATATCTGATGCAGTGATCATATGAGCACATGTATTTACTGTATCTTCAGAGGTCAAAGCCCTGTTCCACACGTACCGAGCACTTTACAGATAGGTGGGGTTGAACAATAAATGGCTCATCTCTAAGGGAGGAAACAAAACAAACTGGCTATTTACAATTGACAAAAGAAAAAGAGAATATAATTATTTTAAAGCAGCCCATCACAGACAAAAGCGTGACATTTATTAGCATGTGTAATAGGCAGGATAATGGTTCTTGCACCACACCAGCAAAGACTGTGATGTTGGCACATTAAACGTGTGTACAGTCCATGGCAGTGGTTGTTTTCCCCTGCAATCAAACAGCACAGCACGGCTGTGTTTTTTGAAGTTGGACCTAATCTGGTTGTGACGATTGACCTGTTCTGTGACGTGAAATGAGAAAACTTCATTTTTTAACATTGATTGGTTGCCCTGCCTTCTGACATTATTTAAAAACAATACAGAAAGAAACAATAGATGACAGTCTGTGCCCAGCCCTGCCTTTAGAATTTAGAGAAAGGCTATTGAATGCAGGACCTAAAAAGTGTCCTGCTGAAGCTGTGATATAAATACTCTACAAAACAAACAGCACCAGCAGCCTTGTACTTGGGCTCATCAGTACATACTTCACCCTGAAATCAGGAAATCAAGAAATCAGCAATTGCTCAATTACACAAAAATATATATTTTTTTAAATCTAGGATTACATTTTTGTCACAGTACCAAATACTCCTCTTAAAAGACAACCTAGCTGATAGAACACCCCGATAGTAAAAGCAATCAGATATATGACATCTAGTCATGAGCTTACAGCTGTCACAATTTTAGCTGACGGGAACCTCTGGGCAGTACTGCATTGTAGTTGGTGGTGATGCAGCTGTGTTCAGGTCCCATTTGGAAATACCTCATTCCTGGGAGTTCAGTACAGGTATTATTATCCTTTAAAGGAACAAATAACATGTTTACTCTATGTTGAAAAGAGAAGAAAGAAAACACAATGTTTTGGCCTTGGAGCCTTCTTCATGTGAAATTGGGTTAAATTTTAAAATGGTAGCATTTGTTTTTCTGTGTTATTAATTATGATGCTAAAAAAGCAGAAGCAAAACAGCAATCAAGGAGGGACAAAATATATGGCTAATTGACACCATTTATTTTAAGGCTTAATTTGATTGATTAGAAATTGATATTCTAAATTGAGCCTCAGGGATGTAAAATAACAGGATTTACATATGCTTCACTATCCCAGTTTAAGACATATTTAAGACATAATTCTGAGCGATAGCATGTATGTTACAGTACTTTCTTGTACAGCATAATGCTTGGGAAACACCATAGGCAGCCCCACCTTTGCTGCACCCTCCATTTACCTCCCTGACTGCTGATTCCGTCTCTGGGCGCAACAAGTCCTTCTAGTTAACCGTCACCAACAGAAAGCAACATTTTCACACATCAGGGTGCAGTACATTCGATCCCAACCCTAAAGTGAACACACCTCATGTTGAGGTCACTTGACGCTGTGTTACATCATTATTTTACTTCTCCTCACACGTTACAACACGATAACTCAACACGTCAACCTTTCAACTTGCTTTAATACAACTACACCTCCAAAAAGATAGTCCTGTTGATTCATTCTATACAGTTCAGTAATTATGAAGCTGGCCAATGCCTGCAAGCTGAGTAAGTATATAATGATGCTGGAGAAACCATTGATATGCACTGTACAGTATATGCTGGGCGTCAGTCAACATGGCACAGGGCTGCTGTACCAACCTGGAACTATGAGCTACTTGGATTCTTGGATGTTTTGTGACCATGTCGGCAAGCACACTAATTTTGCAATGATGTTTATTAGGTCTGCACGCTTTCATTCTGGATGAATGTATTTGGATGAAGAGTTCCACATCTGTATCACAAGATTTCCTAAAGGACAGATGAAGTCAAACAGTTACTCAGCCCCTGTTATACTGATGAAGATTTCAGTTCCATTCAGGCTTTCTTATCCTCTGGGGGAAATGTGTTTTACAGCAGAGTCCAACACAACTGTACAACAAAAACAAATACCACCAACAAAGAATACAGCACAGTGGTGTTTCAGGAGATAAGAGGTATTTTATACTAGTTGAGACTGGGATAGCAACAGTGATGAAAGATTTCTGTAAGTTGAAATGTTGGCTGGTTTCAATCAAAAAACTGAAAGAAATTCACTGAAAAGTAAGACTTTTTGCATGAATATATCTAATAGTCTACAAGCTGAATAATTCCTAGAATCGGATTGCGAAGGTCTTTGCAATGCTCTCTCTTGTAAGTTGGAAACACACTTCCAATACGCAAAGCCAAGCTCTTTCCAGTCCTGGTCATGGGGCATGTGTATCTTCTAGCTGAGCCTCCAGTTGCTTCAGCACCACCTTAACTGCAGTGGGAATAATGTGCTTAAACACCAGTTTTGTAGACATGCTGGACTTTTCAAGCAAAACAATGTAGCTACTATGAAAATAAAATGTTCTCGCTCTATTATAAAAACCATCTATACACCTATTTTCTAAGTGCTTCACCCAATTCAGGATCACAGGGAGCCAGAGCCTGTTCCAACCAGCAATGGGTGCAAGGCAGGATACAGTCTGGATGGGATGCCAGCCCATCACAGTGCAGAGGCATGAGCACACTCACACCTAGAAACAATTTCCCCCGAAGCCATTTAACCTACAGTACCAGTATGTCTCTGAACGGTGGGAAGAAACAGGAGCACCTGGAGAAAACCCCTGTGAACGTGGGGGGGAACATACAAACTTCATGCAGATCAACACCCCAGGAGGAGAATTAAATCCAGGGTTCCAGCGCTGAGAGGCAGCAATGCTAACCACTGTGCCACCATTCCGCCCTACTATTATAATACCATTAAAACAAAATAATAATGCCTTTAATGATGATTACACAGCACAAGTGGAATCCTCCCAGACAACGAACTAGGAGGAAAACAATCTCTACTTACCCTCATCACTGACGTGTGGCCAAGACACTGAGAACAACTGCAAAATGCATGGTTGTTAAGATCCAATTGACTGGAATAAAAACCAGCTGTCCCTGGAAGGTCTTGTCATGAATTATGAAGCCTGGAATCCGGCTGACAATTCTAACGGAAGAATTGCCAGTTTCCCCGGAATGTATCCGCTATGTCAGGTGTTTCTGCCCAGCCCTGACTAACCAATCTTCCACAGTAGTCACAGAACCGGAGGAACCAGCTCAAAGGGAGAGATACGGCAAATCTGCTGGGAGGATTATCTGTGTCTGTATCTGTGGCTTCACAGGTGTGAGTGCAGGAAAAACAAAAACAAAGCCATACAGCTGACACAGTCCACAGTGCCCTGCTCACAATGGCCCTGTGTGTGTGACAACTGACGCAAGCAAAACTGTGGACCTATTTATTAAGATGTCACTGGCATTGCTGCTGTCTGTGCATCAGCACAGGTGTGACCACGTTCTTGTTGATGTTTTCTGGATCTCTTTAGATCACTCCTAATCAGCTAATGTCTTCAGAAAGTCAATTTTCCCGGTAAGGGCAAATGCAAGCCTGAACTCATCCCACAAGGACAGAGCTTTTTCATGAGGAATAATTTCAGGAGGCCCAGAAAAAATCCCTTTCTTTTTTAAATGGGTTTATAAGAATTTTGCCCATCAGTGTCTGTTAAACATTCAGTCTCAGTTGTCTTTAAATGATGCTTTAATGCCATCTCTTGGTAATAAGTTATAGACTGTATATGTCTAGGATATTTATGCAGGAACAACGAACAACTGTGGCTGTTTAAACAACATGAATATTACATACGTACACACACATTTCATACAAAGGTTTTTTTTATTACATTATAATAAACTTGTTACTGCCATTGCTTGAAACAATATCAGTAAATAAACATCCTGGTATTCTGTAATGGCACAGTGAGCAGTGGTGTCATTTCACAGCTACAGGTTTCTGGGTGTGTAGTGTGTGCGTGTCCACCTTGTGTTTGCTTGGGGTTTACCTGGCCAGCCTGATTCCTCTCGCTATCCACACATATGCTGTCTAGGTGAACTGGTGTCTCTGGATTGTCTCCTATATGCATGTGTGAGACCTGCGTGTGGAACCCCTGTGGTCCCACCTTGCACCCTGTTCAGGTTCTGACTCACTGTGATCCTCTAGAACAGGGGGTCCCAGTTTTACTCCTGGGGACCCCAGAATCTGTTGGGTTTAGTTCCTTGTTGGCTTGACTGGAACAAAATCCAATCAGTGAGGGGTCCCTCGAGCCAGAGCTGGGACATCCTGCTGGAGGATAAAGCAGTTATGGGAAAGGATGGAGGTGAATTCTGCACGACAAAGTGGAGAATTCTCAATGCAGGAGAAACACTGCTTCTGTGCTACTGTGTATCATGATTTCATCATGACAAATCCACTTAGATGTGTACACGTTCCCCACCACCTCTGTTTATATCTCTGGTTGTCTATGAAAATAAAAACAAAAAACAGAAAATACAAAGAATTTTATAATAAATATTCTGCCACAAAGAATGAAATGAGTATGACTTTTGAAATGCTTACTATAAACATACACTACATGCTGAGAAAAGATCTCACAACCCACAAGAGTGAAAGAGATAAGAGAATAAGAATCATGATACAAATATTGATCAATTTATGGGGCAATATTAAGGTTCCAGTTATAAATCACAACAGTTTGCTAGGGGTTTCCTCTGCTTTGTGCAGCACAAACCTATTTCCTCCTCTTAGCTTTCAGCTGCCCAGTTTCGACGGGTTTTGATGTGCATTTTGAGTCCTCAGATTTTGTTAGGAGCAAAAAAAAATGAAGGAAAAAAATCACACCTCAAGCGAGTAGCGAACTGCATGTGGCTGCTTAATGCCACGCTCTCTCCAGTGCTGAGCGGCAGCTTGGAAGAAGGGAGGGACATGGGGGCAGCTGGACTAGGCTGAAGGACTTGAGGGGCTCAAGTACGAGTGGTCACAGTGTGAGCCACTCCCGGACTGTGGACAGCCTCTGCGTTTCTCACGTTATGGGTGCTGTACTTCTTAACGCGAACGGAGCCCAGAGCAGGTGGCATCGTCACATCCTGCTTCACTTTTTGGAAGCCAGTACTGCAAAACAACAGAGCGTTGGAAGGAGATTAACAAAGTATCAGACCTAGACTGAAGAATTCAATAAATCAATAATACTAGACAGAGGAAGGATAAAGAATCCAAAGCTGGCATTTATAAATTAAAGTTATATGTCTCTTTTCAACCTTTTGACTTCTTGAAGAGCTAAGGCACACCCCCTGCTCTATATACAGTACTATAGAGTACTCTTTATACTGAGTGACTGGGTCTGGGGACTCCTGTGTGAGAGGAAAACCGTGCCAAGAGCAAAAACATAATAACAATGATTGTGATGATTATTATTGTTATAATTATTATTATTATTCGTTCTGAGTGATGATGATCATCATCATTCCTTACACTTATATAGCACTGCTCTGGACAATCCACTCAAAGGGCTTTACAGGTAATGGGGACTCCCTCCCCTCCACCACCAGTGTGCAGCCCCACCTGGATGATGCGACAGCAGTCATAGTACGCCAGTACTCTCCCCACACACCCACTCTCAGTGGGGAGGAGAACAGAGTGATGAAGTCAGTTCAGAGATGGGGATTATTAGGTAAAGGCCAATTGGAAATTTGGCCAAGACACCAGGGTTCACCCCTACTCTTGTAGAGAAACAATTTTTAACAACCTCAGACATTTAGTTTTACATCACATCCGAAGGACGGTGCCTTTTTACAGCATAGTGTCCCCGTCACACAGACCGTGGGGTGAGCGCCCCCTACTGGCCCCACTAACTCCTCTTCCAGCAGCAGCCTTAGCTTTCCCAGGAGGTCTCCCATCCAGGTACCGGCCAGGCTCACTGCTGAGCTTCAGCAGGCTGCCAGTTGTGAATTGCAGGTTGATATAGCTGCTGTCCGATCTTAACCTTACTGGATATCTTACCATCTCAGGACAAAGGCCGTGAGCAGAAAGAGCAGCAGGATGGCAAGCAGAGAGGACAGGATGGACGTCACCACGATCATTCCTCCCGATCGCTTTCCGATCCACTCGTCAATACCAGCAGAGTCGCTCACTGAGAAGAGACACATGAAGCCCAGTAGAACATCAAACCCAAGCATGACTTTGTGCTAAAGGGTTTGCCAATGACTTGCATGTGTTTATTATGTGAAAGAAGCAGCCATATTTTCATAAAGTTTCAGATTAAGAAGAAATGCAAATAAACATATGCTATTCTTAAATTACTCACACCCTTTTCAAGCACATCATACATTGTATCATGCCGTTATTTTTGTACTCCTCACCATATGGAATGTCTATTTTCTATTTTATTATGCATTTTTTAGATTTTTTATGTGTCAATCTTGTATCTTGTTAGTTGTGTGTTGCCCAGGGGCACATGTACATGAGCTTTTTAGCAAAGTTTGGTGAGCTATCCCTGCTACCGACAATAAACTAAAAGAAATAAACTAAATCAGACTGTAAAGAGCAGGGAGCATTCACACAAACCTAAATGTGGATCATGGGTGACATAACCCTACATGGACTGATACTTACACGCTATCAGAGAGATGGGACTGGACCACTGTGACTCAGATACCACCTGTTTTGAACCAGGATCCAGGAGAACATACTTTGCTCTGAAACAAAAAGGAGAAACAGCACCTTTCACCTCATTAAATAATGAAGAACATTAGGATACTTCAGGGAACATTTTCATTATCCTATATTAGTGTTATACCAAGGAGCTGAGGTCCACCAGCTTTGAAATATTAAGTCTGAATAACTAGCTAAACATAATTTATCATTTCTAACTGATTTGTGTATCTCATTTAAAAAAAATAGAAGGCTTGGATTTCCTTTAAAAAGTATAGGCCTTTGCTTATGATGTTAAACTTTTGGGTAAGGAGGGGAGGAGGCTGGAACAAGCAAATAGACAGGGTTCTCCGATTGTAATTATATGGTTGAGCCCTCACATGCACACAGTGGCAGAATATTTGCAATTGAATGAAGCAGAAGGTATTACCTTTTACCTTTTATCTTAATTTGTGCTTTATAACCTCAGGATGACCATTTTTAAGAGATACGTCACAGCAGACGAAAGTGGCCTTGTCTCGTTACCTGACAGTGGAGCCAGCAGGCAAGATCCCATTGCAGTTGCTGGTGGAGCACAAGCCCTCATCCCCAACTCTAAAAAACCTGAAACCTGTGGACTCAGCACAGGGAAACGTATTCTGAACACCCATCTTGGTCAAGAAGTAATTAGGTGAGGAGTTATTTCTGAAGGCATCTGGATAGGGGGAGCTCATCAAGACACTGGGGTTTCCTTTAATGGCTTCAAATTTTGACACTCCTGTATTTGAGAAACAAGTATCTAACGTCATTTTACTGCCCACGACCCCAGTGGAACAACCATTATACTGGACTTGATCACTAACACTGTAAAAGAAGAAACCTGAACCACATGTTTACATGATCTTTTGCTTCTGTGGGGAGATTTTAAAAATGTAATCCACAGAATGTTGCTCATTTATTTCCTTTTTCATAGACCACAAATAATCAGTCGCAAACATTTACTTGTTTTATAAACCCGGCAAATTATACTGTAAGTTACTGGGTCACCCAGACTAGTTCCTGCTGTGCAGAGTCTGAAGAGAACTGCAGCCCCATTGCCACCTTCCCAGACAACTCCTTTTCCCTGAATTCTGCACTAACAGTAACTGTCCTCATATCATGAATGGCTCAGGCTCATTGCAGATATGACCATACATGCAGTATTTCACCAAAGACACTGGACCAGCAGTGACTGGTCAACTAAGGATGCTAAGCCAGTAGCATTTCTATGTCATACAAACAAGAAAAGAAATCTCAGACTGGCTTTTACTCACCATCACCTCTAGCAATGACCAGCCAGATTTCACAGTTATCTGGAGTACAGGGGAGGCCACTGAGGTTGTTGAAGAAACACAGAGGCTGTTGCAGCGTGAGGGTTGTGCTGGTGACTCTGCCCAGCAGATTGTGGGGAGTGACTTCTGGGGCATACGGGACTGAGAGCAAGAGAGAAGTCAGCTTTAGGAATATGTTCTGTACTTTAGATTGGCTAATTCACCTCCTGCTTCTTGTTTATCGTGCCATTCCAGAGAGACACCAAACCAGTTACAGGAGGGGAGAAAGGAAATGAGGTAAGGTCTTCTCTGATTGCTATCAAATAGAAATTTATTAGCCTCTGAACAATGCATACATTAGCTGGAAAACTTAGATAAATGATATGTAAAATTAAGAACTTTAAACACAGCAATAAACTGTCCAACACAGAAAATGGAAAAATGGATGGTGCCCCTTATGTGTGACCTTTCATTTTCTCTTTGTAACATTGAATATACAATGCATCTACAGTAAGACAACCATAAGTACAGAAAAAGCAAGTCTGACGCAGAATTTCAATGTTGGGATAAATGAATACAGGCGGTGGACTGTCTACTGTATTTACAAAACGTAGGTTTACGGCGCTTCCTCGTGAGTTTGTCACGTTAAACCAGTTATAAAAATCTAATATGTCAAATCTTATGTCAACTTCCCCCTAGATTCTTTCAGGTTTAACTTTTTCTCTGGCGGTTCTGACTTAATCGTCATAACGAGAAAGCATGATTGCACAAACAGATGCCCAGTGCATTTTCTGCTAAAATAGCGACATACTACTGAAAGAGTTAAAATCCCTCATATGAGAATGCCAATTTCTACTGTTTGTACCTACCCCTTCGGCGACCATTGCAAATGTTATTTCGAATGCATTTAGCTAACGGTGCATAAAATATATTGTTAAATTGAGCACCATAAGAGGAAAGTCCTTTACCAGATACGCACCCATTACCTTCGGCTTTTAAGTTAAATTAGCGCCATTCAGTACAGTATAAATTAATTTTCACTGACGCCACTTGCGTTAACATTTTTAGTTTTCCTGTAGGAAAACAGAAAACTAAGTGAAAATAACAGCATAAACTAAACCTTAAACTGATATTAATTTTAAAGTGCCAACCTTACCTGTACTTAGACCTTTTGCCACTCTAAACCAGACGGACATAAAGGTGACCACAAGGACAGAGCTCATGGCTTCGATAGCTGCAGACTGGATAGACAATAAGTCAATTTGATTAATTGTTGTTAATCCGGTAGATTAGTCCGAGAGCGTGCAAATAGGAGCGGTTGAAAAGACAGGGAGGGGTGTCGCTCATTCGCGATGTGGTGGATGTTTTAGCTGAGGCGTCGAACCCGAAGGCGGGACAGCAAACCTCACAGAACAGGTTCTTCTTGGAAAAGTTGTGATACGTGTTTGAATTTTTCAAGTCACATAATTTGAGTGTTAACCTCTTTAAATGCAAGAAAATTCATCTAAGGAGGCTTGTACCTGAAATTTGTTAGGAAGCTTTTGGAAAATCGCCCTTTTCAAGTTAGCAATACATTCCAGTTCTTTTTAAAACCCAATACGAAACTAATATTTAATTATAATATTTAAATTATTTAATATTTACGCATTCACATTTGTAGTGTATTTTTTTCTAGAGAAACCTAGTATTTCTAGAACAGCAGTACTTGAAGATATTTGCTTAGCCTTGCCACAAAGATCGAGTAATACTATGTATATATACACATGATATATACATATTTGAGATTTTTAGCCAGTATCCCTTTACTTTTGATACATTCACTTTCATATTTACACATTAGATAAAATCATTTTAGCGTTCTTTAGATGTTATGACTCACAACCCATTTAAAAAGTTCGATATTTTC
Organism: Atractosteus spatula; assembly: GCF_055471065.1. Lineage (NCBI taxonomy): Eukaryota > Metazoa > Chordata > Actinopteri > Semionotiformes > Lepisosteidae > Atractosteus > Atractosteus spatula. The sequence goes on along the minus strand of NC_142732.1, from coordinate 2,492,981 downwards.
ACAATATTACTCGAAGAACAATGAAATAAAAACAACACTCATCATCCATTGCTGTTAGTATGGTTAGTACATCTAAAAAGACCCCATCCAGGTGAGATTGAAGAAGCTGCAGAAGTTTACTGATGATGTAAAAAAGCACTTTAATACTTTAAGCAATCAAGCTAAATACCTGCTCATTCCTAATGCTTTTATTTCACTGCCTTAACCCTCCATTCTTCTAAACCCAAATCTCCAGTTCTACAGGTGTCCTTTAGCATTGGAGACAGATTTTGTGGTCCAGATAAGTAAATGTTTTAGGCAAAAAACACAGAAATCATCACCCGCACTAATATAATGAAACCGTGATCTTCTGCACATAAAACTGTATGGGGAGGACTTCCTTATCTTGTCTGCATCCTGCGGTCTGTGAAACAAACATGGTTAAAAACACTTGCAGTCTTAGAAATCATGCCCCGCATGAAAAAAATAAAATAAAAAAGATCTAGGTTACTACTTCTCCTTTACCTGTCCCACTCTGAATAAAACCTGACTGCAAAACAACTGAAACAATGAGCTGAAGCTCTTTCCAGGACGTGACTCACTCCATGTTTGGGTTATACACTTAATCTCCTTGCTGAAACTGAGCAGAGCCATTCAGCGTCAGCCAAGGTATGGAGTGGTATTCAGGTCTATCATTGTTCCCAACACCACGAGTGCCGTCCATAACTGGGTATGTCAGCGAGGAATCAGCTGAGAAGTGCTGTGTTACTGGGTGCCATGGAATTGAAGCACTACTGTAACTTCTTTCTTTTGCACATTTTTTTCTATTAATTTTAAGGTACCACCCATTTGTACGTCAGTTAAGGACATGTGCTCTGTTATCGATGTCCATTGTACAGTCACAGCCCACTTCAGAAAAAAAAACAACTTGTCAATAATTTGTCAATAAATTGTATTTCCAGCTCAAAAAGGCAGATCCAGTGTGAATGCTTTCGCTTTCAGGGTCAAGTGGGAATTTTCATCACTTGATTTGGAGATTGTGAGGCTGCAGTGTTCTGTTGAGTGTTAGGAATCTGTTTTTTTTTTGCCTTTCACACTTTACAAAGAGTCTGAAGGGTGTTATCTGTGTTAGAATATCAACACAGTTCTAGGTTCTTCACATTATATGGCTGTACAAAAATTAAAAGCAAATTCCTAAAAAAGCTTGGGAAAATCAGAGATCAGAAACCTGAATCTTGGCCACAATTATCCAACTAGACAGCATCTGGAAAAACAGGTACAGTGTTCATTTGATCACAACTGGAACATTCACTAAAAGGTGGGGCTCTTGCACAAACAGGCAAACCTTATCGTACCTGGTGGCATAGATCTTCAACCAGAGGCGTGTAACCACAAGCATGGAGCTCAGGGGAAGAACAATCTAAACACGCAGACAAAGGGTATAAACAGACACCACACACAAAAGACATAAATGCCCTTTACTTTGCTCTTGTAATGGTCATCCTGGCAACCTGATGCAGGACATGCACTCAGATCTACCAGGCAGGCTTTTCACCCTATTGTAGAGGTTTTTGACGGCACAAAGAGACAAGTCATACTTAGTACTAGAAACACTTTACTGCGAGAATTGAACTAGCTACAATATGTTAATGCTTCTACTGCAGACAGTAATGAGATATTGTATTTGGAACCAATCTCAAGGTAGTAAGAGAAGGCGCTATAAGATTTTGAGATGGTTCCTGGAGATCAACAAGCCTCAACATGAAGCTTTCAGTGTGATTCTCTTGCCTGATTTTGTGCAGTTCAACATTGAACAAGGCTCCTTGTCTATTTGTAAAGCATGACAAGGGCTCTGCAGTTTATTCAGCCCTCAGAGGCCGTTTCAGAGACAATTTGTCTGTGTTGAGTAGATGGAGTGCTAGCTAGAGCAGAAGCAACAGATTATATTTCTTTTTGTGCAAAGCCGGTCAGCTCAAGCATTGCACAGGACAAGTAAGAAATCACTCTCCTTGATCTTGTCTCAGTATTTGTTTGCTCACAGTATTGCAATGGGGTTTGTGGAAAGCTCAGATCTGAAGTTCACAGTTTCAACATGTTTGGTCTGTGGATAGCTGACTTAAAGGGCAGTAAGCCCCCAACAATGTAGACTTGTGTTCAAAGCCTTTTAGTATTTTACTTCCACCTGTATGGCTCTCTTTTTTTTCAGCCTTATTGGAAAATCCACTTGTTTGACCTTATTTAACATGCATATCACTGAATGACAAGAGTTAAAATTGGTAATGACTTAAAAGGCTGCTAACCATGAGAAAACATGAAATTACGATCCATTATGCTCCATAATTTAATTACCCATATGATTAGTTCAGCATTTATTGTTTCTGCTCTGAATTTCACGCATAGGATCCTTTCCAGGGTTAATTAACATTCAAGATTAATGTTTGACTATGTTCTTCACACTGACAGGCAGATGACTAATGTGAGCAAGTGCCTCAGTGTAGTCTGATGATAGGGTTCCACCTAGAGGACACCGGGAATTCTGCAACACCACTTCAAGTGAATATTGAAATTGAAAAGTGTGTGCGATTAACGGAAATTGACACTGTCAGCTGGTAAAAGATGAAAACAATGCTGCCATACGTGTACCAAGCTTAGTGCCACACTTATCTGGGTACAGTAAGGCCAGTTAGATCATGTAGGATTCAAATCCATGCTGATCACTGAAACATAACAACGTTGGTTACAGTTCCCTTTCTAGAAGATGATCTTTTGGAGAAAAAATGTCCCCCAGGCTCTGGGGCAAGCAATTCACATTTACACCTGAGCCTTTTTTCCGTTATGTCTTATCGGTAAAGTCTGCACTGATATCTGGAAGTCCTTCAGCTACAGGTGAGAAGCAGTCCTTTTTCACCCACAAGCTGAAGAATGGACTCTTTGGAATGATGATGAACTCTCTATGACTCGTTGGTTGTGGCCATCTTCCGGTGTTGAGGCAAAACAGTGATGTAACTGATGCAGAACCATGCTTGCACCAAGCTCCCCTTGGCTAAACAACTTGTGAAAAAAGAAGTAGTAGAAATGAGTGCAGCTGGGCACACATCCCCCTGCTGCAATCTTCCAAATTGTCTTGTTTATTGTCAGATGTTAAAGATGCATTTTGCTCATATTCTCTTATATATGAAGAGACAGGTTTACATTGTCTTGGATTCAGATGCACAGTAATTTAAGACTCCTAAAATAAAGCCGGCCAACCATGCAAGAAATGCTGTCCAGTAGTTGATCACATCAGCAGTAGAACTCCAAACCCACACCAAATCCCCCAACACCATGGCTCAGAAGAGTAGAGAGCTTACTTATTTTTTCCAATGATGCCAGGGAAGGGGTTATCAAGATGAGTGGTCATTTACTGCCTTTTTCATGACTCTCGCGCTTACTGATCAACTGAAGTCAACTCTGACTTTGACATTCAGCACTAGGTCTGTTCATTCCAGTTTTACAATCATGGTACAAGGAGAAAAATGAAATTGGCACCACCAAGTAAAATCTCATTAACTCCACACAAGTCACTACCAGAGACCTACAGACTTGACTTATGGTGCCCAACTACAAACACAAGCAACAGTGGAGATCCATTTTATATTCTTTTCATCTTTATTATCTTATATTCCAAAAAAGCTTTTTCATTATACATCATCTTCTGCAGTAGTTCACAACATTTATGTATCTGTACCTCTATGTGTCTGTGACTATTCAACACCCTGTCTGAATTCAGTGTATTGGCACTTGTTTTGTATATATCTATCAGTAGTGACTGACAATTCACCAATCCACATCCAAAATCAGTGCTCCACTCTGCCAATCACTTATACAAATTGTCTACTTTACAAGGTAATACAGAATGCACTGCCGCTGGGATTAATTCGCTCAGTTGGGTTTGCAGCACAAACAAGACTGAACAAGGGAAAAGGCAAAGCATTTCTAAGAGCCAGAGCAAACTGAATCAGCCCAAGACACAGCAGCTGAAGACAAAGTGCTCTTTGACTGAGAGAACTATGAACCTCTGAGCAATAGAGGAAAAGACCCTAGTCAAGCCCAACTTTCTGTGAAGCAGCATCTCAAGTGACAGAAACATTCTGAGGATAGCATAAAAAGCCCCCTTTTCTCTAATGAAAATAAAATAGTTTTAGGAGTCCGGGGGGGAAAAATTTGGTTAAAATGCATAGGTAGGAGGAGAGCCATTCTAGAAGTTCAACACGTGACAGCTGTATAAAAACATGGAACACACACTATAATGTACATATCTATAAAACCTAATAACATTGTAAGGCAACCCATATATGCATTTATATTTTACCTACTGAAGATAGGTGTTCCACGAACATTTTTACATTTATTAGTTGAACAGTTGTGAACAACAGGTTTCATCAGTAATCTAAACTTCTTTCTCACTGGCTCATTTCTTAAAGAAAGTCCTGATTTGGAGACAAAAGACATGGTTGCAAATAGCAGGACAGGTCAGCAGTGGCGGTATTCCCTGTCCATGCGTGTCCTTTCCTATCAGTTCACAGCCATCAACCCCATGACCTCTGTCCGCCCAGTGGATCATGGTTGCTTCAGACAGGCCTCGGTGACGCCCTGGGCTGCCAGCTCAGCCAGGACATTGTCCAGGTAGTTGGGGTCAGGGTAGCCATGGCCCGAAACATTGGACATCATCTCCGTCTTGTGGTGGATCTCGTTCCACACTACAGTGTCCGGCTCCCCAGTGGTGTTGGAGGTGCCCACTGTGAAAATGAGCCGACGAGTCCATGCCACTTTCAGCAGCTCCAGGACCTGTGGGCACAGAGGAGCTTTACAGAGGGGGGCCGTCTCCCCTGCTGCCAGCTGGGGGTATGGAGAGACAATGGCTGTGATGCCAACAGAGAAACAGCAACGACAAGCCTAGAGAAAAGCTGGAGTCAGTGATGGACTCCGACTATCCTTAACGGGAATCAGAATTGGTTAAAAGCCAAGGACAGAAAATTATAGCAGCTCCTGCAAATCTCTTCAGATTAATTGAGGAGCAAATCAGTTGCTTGATATACTGGTGTCAAATGGAAGCCTGGATTTCTTAAAGAAAAAAGAAAGAGACCAGGACAAAGTTGAAGAATGCAATTTAGATCTGAAAAGGATTCCACATTACAATATAATCCCAGAAGGCGGAAACAGCAGGAAGAAAAACTGCATGTTTGGGTGAGTCACAGCTGGGGTGATGAGCTCTTACACAGGAAGAAGAGCAGGGATAAGAACAATGCTGAGCTGGGTGATTTCACACTCTACACTGAAGAAAGGCTGTGAACTTTCACAGCAATTAGCACCTCTGGTATGAAACGGGGAAAAAAAGGTGGCAATCATGGGATCCAGTTCATCACACAAAACCCATGCATGCAGAGTTTTGATTTGTTGGTACATACTGTACGAAAGGGAGTAAGTTTGGAATAATCTAATTTCAGAACTTTCCTGCCTATAAATTAAGTCTTTTGTGGCTCCTAATTTAAAAATATGACATTAAAAACTTTGTTCCAACAGCGGGCTTGATAAGGCACTTAGTGCCTTGAGTAGCGAAGAAAATTTGCCTGAAGTTTAGATACAGTCCAAACTCGTGATCAATGACCTTTTTTAATTTTGCATGCCCTCCTGACACAGCTGTTCCAATGATCTGAAGAGAGGCGACTGGACGGGCAGACCCCCGAGACCTCACCTTTCTGCCCTTGTCACTGTCGGGGAGGAAGCACAGGCGAGGAAACCCTCTGCAGGAGTACGGCTTGCCTGGGTTGGGGTGCTCTGGCCCCTAGAGTGGAGAAGTGGAAGGACAATCCTTTAAACAAACAGTGACAAAGGAATAGCCTGCACAGCGAGGGAATAAAAGAGTCACTCGGGAGCTGGACAGCTCCACCTGGAGTGCAGGTGAGTCATGCAGCTCAGCGGTCCACACTGAATTCCTTACCAATGGGGCACCCCTAAGGTGCATCAGCCCTGCCAAGACATACAAGAGCTGCCTGGGAGATTCCTGGTTAACTCTGACCTGTCTGTGGAGTGCTACCCTATCAATAGCTGTGTTAATCCTACCACTGAAAGACCAGCTCTGCTATGTCATTTCTCATCTCTGATTCATTCCATATTTATAATGAAACCTTGAAATAATTACTGCACCCCAGTAGCAAATACCGCCAGTGTTGCTTAGAAGTGCTTCCAATGAAGTTTTTTCCTTAAGTTTAAGATCAGGAGGGTTTTATTTTAAAGTCTATGCTTACTCACATTAAAAAGAAAAGCAACTTTACTTTACATACTATACATGCAAGATATATTTCCACCTGGCTCTCCAGAACCGCCCTGCTTACCTGTATTCCTGGTGGGATGTTGTAGATGATCTGTATGGTACCACAATCAGGGTGGCCTGGGAGCGATTGGGGGATCCGGTAGATTTCCATCTTGCCCTTTGGTTGCGTCCCTGTCTTCTCTCCATAGATTGTCTTGCATGATGGGCACTGCAGGCTGCCATCCTGATGCCCATTGACAAAATATCACAAAATTAATCCAGCTTCTTTGTCTCCAAAAGCCAGTAATGAAGCAAAAAGATCTCCAGTACAATTCCATTAAAGTTCAATGCATTATCTTTTTTATATTTAGTTCCCAATTACTGATCAAGGCCAAAGACAGCAAAGGTATATTAATGCACCCACTTACTAAGGTTTAGTATTAGATCACTGCTTCAACAATACCCGGGTTAGAAAGGGTTAAAAGAGCAGTACACTATATTAATCACAATTCACACACTATTTCCTCATTATCTCAGCTTCAAGTATACCAAGCTATTTAGCTATTTCTGGCAAAAAACAGCTTAAAAAAATTCTCATGGGGACATTACCAAACAGACTGGACCACAGCTGGAAACGAAATGCATCAAACGGAGAAGCGGGCAGCAAACTTTGACCAAACTGTCCGATCGGAGGCATATTCATATTTAACAGCAGCATTTCAGTAGCGCACCTTGGTTCCAGTGTTATACATAGCAAGCATGCAGAGCAGGTGCAGGAAGTGCCCACACTTGGTGAACTTGCCCACGGCGCCGGGTGACACCGATGGGCTCTCCGACACCCCGTCGTAGCCCGAAGCACAGCTCAGCCGCTCCATACAGATGAGACAGTCCTGAAACCGAGAAGGGACGGGCTTGAGAAACCCCAGAGGAAAGGGCTGGAGAACAAGGAAGTGGTGTGCAGAAAGACTGGTCCCACGGCACAGTGCTGTGACAGCTGTTCCGCCAGTGCGATGGCCACCAACTCCCAACAGAGATTGTACTGCATGAAATACCTGCTTTAAAAACAACCTGCTTAATAAACTGCAACCAATGTACACAGCCTGCTTATTAGATCATTAAAAGAATAACAAACGAATATTAAAGGCAGGTACATGAAGAAAAATGTGCCAAGAAAAGCATCATAAAATGTCCTTTAAGTGTCCTCTTTCATATGAGTTTTCACATTCATGACACCTACAGTATTAACAGTAGATTTTCATGATTCCCTGTTTTAGAAACCCTCATAAAGCCTTTACACCTTTTCACAGACATACTTAAAAGCAGTTTCTTTGGGTTTTTTAAGCAACTTTAAAAGTGATTATCTCACAAAGCATGTACAAAAGCATCCCAACCTCTACCTTTCCAACTACAGGCTGGTTATAAAGTCTTGTGCTCAACATTGACACTGAACTCTAACCATCCACCCAAGTCAGTAAGTTCACAGGCTACACAGATGGACACACAAGCAGGTAAACAATAGTAGGTGAAAAAGGCCACTATGAGAAATTCTTCTTGGAGGGGACTATGAGACTTTGAGAAGGCCATGTGGGTGAACCCAATCAACAGAGCTTTACCAGTATTGAACCAAGAAAAACTAAGCTCAACCAGAACATTTCCACCTATTTTTGTAAAAAAAAACCTACCCACTACAATAAGGCAAACCAACTCGGGTTGCTATGAGTACAAATGCCAAAAAGCCTAGTTTGGCAAGGACACAAAAAAGTATCACTACAGATACAGTCAACAGTATGTGTGATGAGCAAGAGGAAATGCAGACTGAGCGTAATGCTCTGCTGAGGACAACTCTTCACTGCTTGCATAGGAAATATGGGGTCACAATCTCCGAAGTCAGTGATGGCCCAGGCCTAAGGTGAAGGCCACAGAAAACACCTCCTTCTCTATAACTGAACCAGATGGTGTATCGTCACTGAGAGACTGGACAGACAGCTGATATGGAGTGCGAGACTGCTGTGTCTTCACACATATGCTCCTATTTTAGGTGGAAAACTTAAAAAGACTTGAGACTCTGTAGCGTGCATGGGGAGGGGGGGGGGGGAGGATAAGGTGCTCCCAAAATAGGAGCTTTACAGACAAATGTTCTATTTTTACAGCAGCTGAGATTTATGGAAATTAATCTGTCTCACAGCAAATTTAAAGTGGAATCAGTAATGCACAAAAACTACCAAGCTACACTGGAGGCTAAGATGCTACAATCACTTAGATTAGAGTATGACAAGAATGCCAGCTTCAGACGTGGTGAGGGTTTGAGCCTAAGATTTACATACAGGGCCTTGGAAAAGTATTCAGATTTACACTGTGTGGCCATAATACTTTGAAGAAGTTAAGTTTTACTTTTTTATACACACTCCACACATTCAAATTAAAATACAAAAACATTCAATACATAATTATGATTGAAAAATGTTAAAGGCATGATAGCATAAGTACTCAAATTAAATTCTGGCCCACAAAAGTAACTTAATGAGCCACACAAACAGCTGTCTAGTCTCCCTATGCAATAACAGTGGTTTTCATGATTTCCTGTTTTAAACTTACTAACAGACCAAGGAACCTGACAAAGACTTAACCATGACGACAATTACGTTTTCGAAGCAAGTCAGGTATAAAATCATTGAAAAACAAAGATCGGGAGAAGGATACAAGAAATATTGAAATTTCCGAATATCCCTGAGAGCACAGTCTACAGTCATCCCTCCAAAACAAATAAAATTACAAAATGACGCACTTTTTTAAACTGAACAAGAAGGCTCTGAATAACTTTGCTGTGCTGGATATGGCTAAGCTTTTTTTAGCTGTAAATGTCAAATTATACCCTCTGCAATCTCACCTCTTCTGGGGGCACATCAACTTTCTCCATATATTTCTGGATGACATCCTCTGGTTTCTGCTCCGGAGCTGTGAAAAGACCGCATAAAACTTGAATATAATTTAAACACGTCCGATGGCTGAAAGGATCTAACAACTTTGCTTGTATAGGCAAATTTGGTGTTTGGTAATTAACTGGCATCCCTTGGGGTTCTGTTTTGTACACTGTTGGCCTGGAAGGGCTCCTAAACTGACAATTTGAAAGATTTGTGTCACACCATGCCACCCCATCATTTCTTTTTAACCTTGAGAAAAATGAATGTACAAATAGCTAGGCAGTAAATATTTTATGAAAATGCACAACAATCACAGTTCAGCCTACACCAACTGAAATAACAAAAAGAGATCTGCATGCAAACTCACAGGCAGTTTAATAAAACTGCATAAAATAAAATCCATACTTTATATCTGCATTTTATAATAAATGCATGCCTACAGTGAAATAAATAAATAAATGGAGTTTGTTTTTTTAATAGTAATAGCAAAAAACGGAGTAGCAGGGAAGATGCTCAACAATTTAAAATAAACTCGCCAATGTCAGCTTTCTTGTTTGATATACGTTGCTTAATGCCTGAAATAGGTGACATGACTTACTTTAGGGCAGCAAAAGACATTGACACACAGGGCAGGAGGAAGAGTAACGAAGTATAATTAAAACTTCAGCATTATTTAAAAAATAAATCATTCTTTAGAGACAGCTGTTAAGCAGTCTGTTTTCCATTAACGAGAGTAAAACAAGGTCATTTGCAGCACAGGGAACTTCTCTAAATTGTTTCCACATCTTATTTTGTGTTACTTCTGCTTATTCTAGCAACACCTGCACTACAATTGTTTACTGTGGAATATCATAGTAAAGCACAATTAAGTGTAATCAAGCACAGTACAATTAAGACAAAAGCACAGCAAGGCAAAGAGATAAATAAAGCATCCAAACAGTGAGGAACCAGGGCAAAGTGTTGTAAATTCACAGTAACCAACATGATTAGACTGAAAAACCCAATGAGATATCACTGTGGTACATTAGCAGTGAGTAAGCTTCTAAAAAGGATTATCAAAAAAGAGTGAACTAAATACTAGTGGTGGGAGTAAGCTGTTTCTTACTATAGCTGTCCTGTTTCTACCTATTCATCAAAAACAACATGCCACGTTACAAAAGAGAAGCCATATACAACTGATAACATCCAATCATAGTCAAGATGCATTTAGAGAAGGGTAGGACCATCACAAAATGACCCACATATAATAATTCTGCTACACACTGAAGCTAGCCTTTAACCAAAATCTTCCTTACTCCCCTTGTCACTCTCCATCGGAGTGTACAAATATTCCATACCTTCAGAAAGAAACCATGAAATAATCCATGACAAATTAAAACAATTGGCACTATGTCTCTTAAATTTCATGGATATTTTCTAAGTACCGAATAAACTTGACATAACATTATCTTGTGCTTTTAATGGCCAATTATTCAAATGCTTATTGCTAAATGACTGTATGTAAAGATTTTAAAACATTCTCATGTAAGGGTTTGCAAACTGCTTAAATCCTCTTAACAGGTGCTCCATAAAAGGAAATCCCCTTTAAGAAAAGGATGTAAAATCAGAGAGAATATACTAGACAAGTAGAAACTTATTTCTAACTAAACGTAGCTCATGCAATCTACAGAGGTTCTAATATACACTTGAATACCTAGTATACATACATGGTGAAACCACCATATATTTGAAAAATTAAAAGCAGAGTTAGAATAACTGGTACAGCGAGACAGAACCAGGAAAAGTAGGATAATAAAGGAAAAAAACTTGGCCGCAGTTAACCTGTATTGCATGAACATGCTGCAACTAACATAAGTAGGCAGCTAAATAAAAGCAAAGGTCAAAAGTTTTGTACAGGGGCATGCAACACAAGATTGCTCTTACATTAAGAGAAGGTAAAAAAACTGGGTAGACATCAGACAAGGGCAACACTGGATATTCCCAGGACTGGGTTATTGTCTTCTGCATTTGGAGGGGGAAACTGTGCTGTCTGCGAGATACCCTAGCGAACAAGGAAGCTAGCAATTAAAAAAAGCAGGATGAGGTACTGTAGGTGAATCTTGATGATTTTTCAGAAGCTACAGTTACTATCAGCATTTCTTCTAAAGTGAATTGTGTGTCATGTATCATTTAAACACACCTGAATATAGTGATGCAAAAACAATAGATGTTGCCAAATAAGGTTAGGCAGATGTTGTTTTTAAAACATTAAAAAACAAAAATTTACTAAGAGACTGAAAAATGGTGGAGAAAATGGCGATCCTCAATCGTTCATACTTGAATAATGGTGTAGGATTTGGTCAAATTTGCCCTTTTTGCATACTGTAATTTGCAAAGCATTTTATCACAGTGAACAAAGAAGAAATGTAGGATAAGTACAGATCATGGCTAATATATTTTGTTCAAGTTCAACTTCAAGACACTTTGGCTCATTCATAAAATAGCTGACACCATCTCAAATTGGGTTACTTCCAACATCCAAAACATACCAGTTACCTTTGTTTAAAACTTATTAATATTTCAGAACTAGATGCCAAAGGTAGAAAGCTCAAAATAAAAACTTTGCATCTCTGTCTTTCTCAGTGTCAAACCACTGTAGGAGATGGGAGGCAATATATTTGTTACCAAAAACTAAATTTAATAAAACTTATCCCTGATGAGCATAAGATGTTTCATATTCAAAATTCAGGACTGGTGGGAATAAATTATGGGCGTTCAGTGTGAAGACTTTGGGATTAGACAATACCCTAAGGTACAGTGGCAGTGAGAAGTGCAGACTCTGAAGTATCTTTTGCACCCTGGTTTATTAATACTGCAGAGCTGGAAATTAGCAATAATAAACTATATTTTTTTATATAGAGCCATTCCAAACCCAAGGACACTGTACACAATGGTAAAAAATCCAATAAAAAAAACAAAACTAAAACAAGAAAACACAAGACAAACTGTAAGACAACCAAACATTTTAAGTCTACATTTAAAAATAGTTAAAGAGTCTGCCTCTCACAGAGTCGCAAGATGGGCATTCCATAAAACTGCAGCAGAATCAGAAAAGGCACCAACACTCTGACATTCGGCTCTAGGAGCAATAAGCAAAGGAGCAGCCTCAACAGACCAGGGCCTACAGGAAGGAGCTACGGCTGCGCTGGAGTGATCGTGTGCTAGTGCCCGAGGTCCTACAGCAGGAGAGCGACAGAAAGCAGAGAGGGCTGGACCGGAGCGCAGAGTGGAGTAGCTACCTGTCTTGGGCTGACTGTTTGCCTTCCTAAAGGCGCTGTGAGATTTGCTGGCCTTGCCAGAGGAGGGGTGCTGGGGTGGTGGTGCGCTCGTGAGGCGAACACGGAGTCCAGCTGCCGACATCAAAATGGACGCCATGCCTGGAGCGGGCAGTGCCGGGGGAGCCATGCAGGATGAGAGGTGGAATGGAGAGGAAGGGAAGAGGAAAAACAAATGAATAAAACGGGATGTGTTACAACTGAGCAGGGGGGTGTTGGGGGGGTGAGGTGAATCTCATCCCTGTTGCAGTATATTAGATACTCTTTTTCCCTGCATGTCTAGGATGTCTTGGCTATACAACCTGTGAAGCTTAGAAGTAACAGACTGGGAGACTGGGAGTGCTTCACCACTCACTGGCCTCACTTGGATCTTTCAAATCTTTAGCACACGTGTACATAGATCATTCATGGACCAAACATTCCTGGAAAATTACTAGGAATAACGAGCGGGTTAGAAATTTAGAAGGGCCAATTATTTGTCATACACACACTGAATTTGGAACAGCATATTTTGTGTTTTTCAGTTCTCAGTTCAGACAGCGCATGGGGAGAAACAGGAAGTGTAGGCAGAGTCCTGCCCACTTTGGACCCATTCATCTGTAACACAAAGGCAACACAACCCTTTACTGAGGGAGGAGTGTCCCGCACTGACAGCACCAAGTGCTTGTAAGCACCTGGGAAGCCACAGGGGTCAGCCAGTTGAGAGCCCCAGTTGACTGATTCTACCTCACCTTCGGAGGAGCTAAAACAGTTCTGCACTGCTGCTTGATTAACCCCAGTCACCATTTTATCAATTCTCACATCAGTGAAGAATGGAAACTACTGTTATAACTTTATTAGGACTCAGAAAAAAATGAAAAACAAACATCCTGGGGCAGAAAACTGGATCCAATAGCCTTCTCTCTCCTGTAAACTTTCTTCATGTTAAAATGTGATTATGAAGCAACTACGTCTGTTAATAGATTTGCAGGGCCACAATAGACAGACTACACTTGATGCAGCTATAGTTAAACATGAAATGTATGATACAGGAGCTCCCTTTACAAGCTAAAGTATTTAGAATATTTCTCACTAAAAAACAAAGTCTTCATGTGGTAAGACCATCTTATTAAGAGTCACTGTGATTTACAGCTACAATGATTGCCTGAGAAATACAGAACAGTGTAATGACTGTACAGGCACAAATATGATCTCCCTTTTCCCACCCTGTGGTTCAACTCCCAGACACACACTCATTACACGTGCAACAAAATGCTTCCAAAGGTTGTGAACAACTTTGAAACCGTGAGAAGAGTAAATGAAAACAAACCCCAAGAAATCCCCCTCAGGTGCCTCAAACATGCATGTACAATCTTTCAGGAGTTACAAAGACTAAGCATACAGCATTTTATACATAGAAGAAGGCATAACAAGGGACCTTGGCCAAGGTATTAAGTTGTGCAAAATAAGAACAGATGAGTGAGATGCTAATGCAAGGGCATTTACAATCCTTACCTTCCTTCGTACTAATGTGTATATGATCTGCTCTGTGTTATCTATTCTCACAGTTGTCCAAAGCATAAGCTATTCCTAAAAGACGGTCATCATAAAATTCACTTGTACAAATTCAAAACACTTTTGTTGATACAGCAAACAACCTGATGACTGATTTTTGCAATCGCACTCCTGACATCTCGGGAAACAAGAGGACATCACATCTTTTGCTTGCTAAATTCATTTGGAGCACCAATTAGCTGGCTTTCAGCCCATTTAATGTTTAATTTTAACAAGATTCTCCCAGCAATTCCTGTGCTAGAAGGCAGGTACTAATGTATCATTGTTAAACAAATACACTCCACCTATCTCACTACCACACCTCTGCTCAAAATAAACCAAGTCCAAACGTTTCTTTCCAGTTTGCTTAGCTTTACCAGAGGTACATTGTAAAAAAGGCTACAAAAATAATCCGATGAAAGAGAAGAAAATATAGACAACAGGATGTGAAATAATAGATCAAGATACGTGACAGACTCATCAAATTGGTCAAACGCCCAACTACAGAGTATCAAACTGGAATCTGACCGTCAGCCTGTTCCTTCCTTCCTGTCCTCAGTTATCTGCCGAAAGCACCAGAAAGCTTAAACAACTTTTCACCCTACACCCCCAGAGACCCTGGAAACAAAAGAGCTCACGTCTCATCAAGCTATCTGCCAAGACTGAGCTACTATAAAGACAAGGGCTGTTGACTGATACTGGCCACTCCATACTGCTGGAAAAGTAAAGAAACTCTCTAATACTATATACATTGCATATGCTGATTACTAAGTTACAACGTAATTCACAATAAAATTAAACATTCTAGTGTTACTTAAGATGACAGACAGTTAAGAGGTTTATAGAAATAAATCTGCAAGCAAGGAAACATGGAATTTGCGATCCCAAAGACTCAACATTTATAGCCTATTAAAAAAAACTGCACACACTCTCCACTATGCCTCTGTCTGACTTATTACAACGGCGTAATTACTAATTTCGAATTTAAACACCAGTTTAAGGCCAACAAAATGCGACATCACAGCAAGGTAAATAATGGTTTAAACAACTATTCAACTAAAAATAGAAATGAAAAATCAGATAAACACGAATGCCATTTGGGGCTCCATGATTTTTATACCACCTCACCAAAGTAGCTGCTGTAAAGTCCTCAATAGAATGGCTTCCTTGGAAATCTCTGAAGCTTTTATTGTAACTCCTAACCTTTATTCTCCGGAAAAGTAGAGATATGAGCTACTTTTAGAAATGCAGGAAATGCCCCTCAGGAAATTGCTATTACAACTTAATAACTCAAGTAATCCTGAGTTTGGTCAAATGGTTAAAAATATTACTTGAATGCTTTAATGAAAAAACACCTTATCTAATTATAACTCATTGTATACTCAGTCACTACAGTCAGAATAAATCAGTCACTACAGAGGCATACAGTCTTTTGATAAGATACATTTGTGTTAAAAATAAATTGCTTTTCACCTCTTTTCTCCTCATTTTGTCTTATACCAAAACATTATTTTCAGAAAGGTGTTAACAGATTAAATCAGAAAATGTGCTAATTTAATGTTAAAGCTATATTAACACATGCTATTGTAACAGCTCATGACTACAGGACTCTGATAAGAAACTAAAGTTTCCTTAAAGTTCCACTCTTACTGTAGAAATTACTCAAGAAAAATATTTGTCTGAAGACATTCCAAGTTTCTCCTAGTATGTTCTCCACGATCCTTAATATCTCTAAAACCAAAACCATTACACAACAGAAAAACAGACTTTTGAGTCCTCTATTTCTAAAGCACTGTCTTGACAAAAAAAAGCGAGTCCATTTAAAGGAGAACCTCTGTGTTCTGCATCTTATGCTCGAATAAATTTAAAATCTCATAAACAGGCCTTTAACCGAACTGCAAAGTCATACTCTTATTCAGATCCGATTAAAATGAAATATGTACTTGAAATCGGCAACTATGCAGGGATGTTATGAAAAACACTTCGACAACTTCCTACTAAGGTCTTTACACTTCTTTATACGATTTAATATTCTTTGTAAGAAAATTCAATTGGAAAAGGATAGAGAAGAAAGGCAGATCATAGAGAGAATCCAGAATCTCAGTGGAATCAACAAAGCACATGGTTCTGGGTCCACAGACACTGGCGATCTCTGGGGGAGGTCAGAACTGTGACAAAGCAGGACTTCAGCATTTATCTTCAGTTACAGTACCTTCCTGTTACTGCATTCACAGATGGTGTTCTAAGCTTACATTACAGTGCAATACATATAGATAGTGGGGAAAAAAACTGGAAATACCTGGATAAATGAGTCGCCCAGTATATGGAAGCAATGGCTTCCACACACCTGTGGAGTATACGATAATTAAGCAGACATCCCAACATGCTTCAGGTTGCATATAAAAATGCTAGACAGGCCTTGCTCCCCATTTTGTTATTTACAGGCTAGGATGAACAGACTTTAGTGAAATAGGGGAGATTGGTGAAGAGCATGTGGTTGAAATTTCAGTGATCATGACTGCTCCACCTGCTGAAGTTTCACCACCACCGGTGACTAAAGTGATGTCAGCATGGAACTCGGAGGGAAAGACATCATTCACAAATAACATTTGGCAGAAGCGCACAATGCACAGATATCACATTGATGGCACAGGACGACTGCAGGTCAATTAACTGCTAATTTTAAACTGAGGCAGCCAGCGTCATTAAAAAGGACAGCAAAAAACTTCACAGAGCAGGACATTATAGTTGGATTGCAGTGCCCATCATACTTGGAAAAGCATGTTTGTGAGTCCAGTGGTGGAATGGACTAAGGCAACGGACTACTGAGCAGTGGAGAAATACGATAAGGGCAGGAATCATCCCTCCCCATGTTGTCCACAAACAGATGAGTGCATGTGTTTCCAACTGTGAAGGGCTCTGGTGGTTCTCTAATGCTGGTGGGTGCACTCATTCTCTCTTAAGATAAGATCGATATTAATAGCTATGTCATGTTACTAAGCGATAAAAGTGAGCTACTGAATGACAATGTCCCCGTCCATAAAGCACAAGTGGTCACCCAATGGCTTAAGGAGTGTGATTTGTCTTTTCAGTCACCATGTCTAAAAACAACCTGAGCATTTCTGGGATATTGTGGAACAACACCTGAGACAGGGCTTTCCACCACCTTCAACCTTCAGCCTGCCATGAGATGACTGATTTTTTTCATGGAAAAATGGAGCTGCATCCCCCCCTACAAAGTGCCAGATGCTTGCAGGCTGTGGTACTGCAGTGCACACACGCTGGAATGACCCAACGCACTATTAAGCATGGCATTTTCTTTTTTATTCACTACATGCAAGCTGTAACAACGTTTTATTTGTCAATTTTTCTGGTAAAGGCCATCTTGGGAGGATGGCAAAGTTGGAAGAGAAAACAAATTTCTTCAGAAACTTGCAACTAGACAGAAGAAAATGTAGCAGGAACAAGTGTGAGACAGACAGTCCTAAAGAAATAGGTGGGCCAAATGCTTATTGACAGCTTTGCTGAGAGAATGAAGTGCAAAACCAGACGGTTTCCTCCAGGTTCAGACAGACTTGCACTGAAATTGTTTTTCACCAATGCTGCAATAGCATGCTTTGCTGTGTATTCGTGCATATCAATTTTGATATGTTTCTCCATCACATACTTAGCCGAGGACATATCTGCCCTTGCCAAAATGACTACTATATGGCACACTCTGCAGAACAACCCACTGTGACTGGGCATCAAGACCATCGCAGACGTTATTGCTGTTATTGGAAGCGTGAATGATTCGACTTGGTCCTAATCCGCTTTGTGATTCCTAGAATGGAAGTGATGAATTTACCTGCCAAGGCTGAGTTGATGCCACTGGGTCCATTCAGCTGCACGGGAACAGAAGGAATACTGCTGAAAAACAAGGGCTCTTTTAGAAAAACAAAAGTGTAAGGGAGAAGAGGTCTCCCTTTTGTTAAAGCAAGGAAGAGGCCATTTTGTGATATAGCAATGCAACACTTGATATTAGAAGAATACCGATCAGATTAGACTAGGCTGGATACAGTAAAGCACAAAAGAATTTTGTGATCACGGCTTCAGCATGATATATGATAGAGACCACATGATCTTAGAACTGGACTATGCAATGCACAATTCACTTCATTACGGACTTAGCTATCTGTAAGGTAATCAAGAAGAAGAGGCACTTTGGGGCATAATAATCATTTTCTTAATAGCTTATAGCACACAAACATTTCACTTTTTTGGCAGTTAGCCAGAATATTAAGCTTGTGTTGAGGCTGGTCATTTCAGCATGCTTACTGACTCAAAACAAGTGCCAACTGCAAGTGGTCAAATGAAGTGTCCCGCTTAATTTTCAAGAAGGCCATAAACAAGCATAAACAAAAAGTATAAGCAAACAATCAGGTTGAAATAAATGAAGAGAATAAAGAGAAAGGATTAAAGTATTCTTGTTTCTCACCAATGGGGCTTAACATTTTATGTGGTTGCTGCACTAACAAAAGAGGTTTCTTTACAGTTTTGATATAGTGGCACTCTGAACAGAGGTAGATAAAGAAAGCTGTGGCCAATCAAGACAGTACTCCTGCAGAGTGAACTGGCGCAAACACAGAGATTTTCATGTGGCTTTCAGCCCACTCTTCTGATTTCAGGTAAACAAAAGCGAAATTGTACTACAGGTGATATTGCCATTGACGAGCTCAAAATCAAAATAAAGCGTCATCAGCACAACATATTCTTCAAGCATGGGGAAACACACAAAACTGCCGTGCTTAGCACTGCAGGAGACTGTGAGCAATGCCAGCCTGAGCTTGAGAAATAACGACAAGGATGCATTTATAACTAAAAAAAATCTTCACTGTGATTTACGTCACTTTGCTTTTTGTTTCAATCTGAACAATAGAAATAGGATGAGTTTCTTAGTAAGCCGTAGATTAGTCACCTTTATTTTTATCATCAGTACGTAGGCTACTATGTTTTTTTGAATAAATATTTAATCACTTTGAAATTAAGATCTATTTTAGATTGAACTGTACAATATTTTACAGGTTTCTGCATAGCATATCATTAACACCCTTGGGAAAAACAGACTTTTTTCCCCTACTCATGCCTTTTGTGTACACCTGTGTCAGGTCTTGGGAATCTGGGAAAGGGACTCCCGGATTAATATTGGCCACAGGGATCCGAGCTGTCAACCCTGCTCTCTGCTGGACCAACTGCTGACTGATTTGTTGCCCTGTAGGCCAGCCTAAAATGGGCTGTTCCTGGTTCAGAGTTCAGTATAAACAGAAAAGAGAACAATGGGACCCTAAATCACCCCTTCCTCTTCCACTTGAAACAATGGCGCGGTCCTTGTTTGTCTCAGTCCTCCTCATTTCCTGGAATTATCAGCCAGCAGTGGCAGCAAGGAGACAAGGTTAGAGAGCTGCACTCAAGGACTGTACTGCAGATTACACCACTGCGCCACAGACACAACAGTCAGGAAAAACTTCCATTGTTTTACAGGGAATCAAGTCTTGCTTCTACTTGTAATCGAAAAAAGCTTTGAAACTGTCCCCATTACTCTCATTGAGCTTTAAATCACCATTGAAAGCACCTTATATTCCAAGCAATATGGTTTCTCTCCCACTGTCAATATTGGAATGTGCATATCTTTGTATTTGCTCACACGAAAAAAAAATACTTTCTTCCCCCACAGCATGAACAAATGGTTTACTGATTTTCATTCTGTCCCATGATAGGGGTTTTTCTGTGACTATCTTTTGGGGAAATTGTTTGGAAAACTTCTGCACACTTCAGCCTGAAGGCATTGGTGCTGCCAGCTTCAGACAACCCACACAAATAACGTGTAACAGAACTGTTGCAAGAACACAAAAAGCAGGGAATCCTGGATTTGCATTATTAAAAGTTTTTTAATTTTACCTCAATATGGACACTACAAATCTGGGACTTTCCGTTTTTTCCACCCTAAAACAAAACCTTGATGCAGGGAGATTTGTATGCAGGCCCTGCAAGGTCAAATGGTGATGTAACTAGTGTTTTTAAATTTTCCTTTTATTCATTACTGTGAAAAATCACATTGTACTATACTATTCTTATCAAGGTAAAATTTAAGGTTCTGCATATCTGGACATGATTAACAAATACATAGGTCACATTGTGAAATGTGAGAAACCTTTCTGCATGGGGTATCAGCGTAACCGAGCTATACAGATATGAGTCACGTACGTATCGTTAAACTCAGTATTAAACTTGCCAGTGTAATGTTTATGGTTTGCTTTACAATTTGTGACAAATGGACACCAATCACTTAAGAGATAAACAAGGATTGCCTTTGGAACCCTTCAGCATTTAGTTATAAATTAGACATTTATTCCAAAAGAACATGAGATTAAAGTGCAGGAATACACATAGTTTTCAGGCTGAACACTTCCAGTAACACTACAAACAACCTGTTGAAAAGAAGCTAGTGTAGCTTGTCTCTCAAATATCTGATGTCCGAAACTAAAGGTACTAAGCAGCTCAAACAGGATATTCGGCTGTGCGTGCACAGTGTGCCGTCTCTCAAAAGAACAGGAAACGCGTGGGCATGCAGTGGTCAGTTAGAGCACGCTGCTTGACAGATGACAGATCGCGATGGCCTAGATACACTGCAAGATAAAAGATGAACTCTTTTTGAGATGCAGATAATGCAAACAATTGGGACAATACATTTGTATTCCAATTCTGATGTATATGTAGGACTTCTTATGAATGATGAAGAAACTGTCCAAATGAGATACTGGTCCAATAGCCATTTTAAAAAATTATACTTAAAATAATCAAATAAAGCTTTGAAACGTTTCCACATCTATGTCTAGTTACAATGAGAAAGCATAAGTTTTTTTACAAAATGGACATTGACAGCTTTTTTGTCTTTGTAAAGCTCTCCCTGGTGATACCCTGCTCTTCTCCTCCTTATCATATGGTCTTATGATGCTTAGGTTTATTTCAATTTGAACAACTAAGTACAGACTTTGTGACTGAAAGACACTTGCACCTGGTGTAAAATGCACACTTTTTAAAATATTTTAGAAAGGCCAAATGCTTTTTAACATTTGGCTCTCTGGTGTGGTAGTGATTCTGAAAGAACGAGGCGTGTGGCCATGCTCCTACTATATACCAACCTACAGAACCATTTGTCATTTGACACATCACAAGCTCCACAATACCTGATAGGGGAGGTAGTGCAGCTTCTCTCGCAGATGTCAGTGCAAACCTGCAAGCATCTAACCTGCTGCTAGCTAGAACCAAGCTCTACTCAATGAATACCAGCTCACCAAAACTATTGGCTTGGCGAGTCCTGAACCCAGCTGCTAAGCAGACAGACCCATGCTCAGTCTAGCGAGGTCTGGATCATAGAGTACTGGGATGAGATCCAAGTCAGCAACTTTAGTGACTGACCCACTAGGGAACCCCTACAGAGCTTTTCTTTTGATGTTCATATGATACAGCAGTTGCGCTAGCAGAGAAAACAGAAAGCGGGATGCTTACCTTAAGCCATTGGAGACGTTGGGCTGATAGGCTCTTGCAGGTTGGCCTCCAGGGGGCACTGGGTGCCAGGGGCCACCCCAGGACATATTACCCACTGAGAGGGGCCGCTTGGGGTAGGGGGAATAGGCAGGGGTGGGGCTGGCAGCCGGAGCCCTGCCATAGACCTGCAGACTGGGTTTGCTGCTCTGAGCTGCGGAGAAGGAGTGGCGCGTGCGGCTGGGCATCGGGCCAGTGCCGCTGTTAGCCATGCACTGGAGGCAGGAGCAGGCCGGGCCCGAGTGAATAACAGAGCCCACGGCTGGGTAGGGTGCGGAGGTTTTCCTGCGGATCTGGCGCCTGAAGCCGGTGGTCTTGTTGACCTGCACGAGTGCTGCAAGGTTTACTATGTAGCTGTAGCCCTGCTGGCCCAGGTCCGCGGAGGGCTGTCGGGCCTGGTAACTCTGCTCCAGCAGGATGGTCGTTTGCATCTCGTAGGGGGTCCAGCCGCCCTCATCATTAGCCCACTCCCAGGTCACCCCACTCCCTAGAGCTCCACAATGGGGGAACAGGCTCCTCCGCACTGACCGCATCTTCCCTGGGACAGAGAACAGAAAAGATCCTTAAGGCTAACTAGACCTTTTGGAAATATTCCCCAACTGAAAGCACAAAGAGCAATACTGGCACTAAAGAGGAGCATACCAAGCCTGAAAAAAAACACCTTTTATTAGTTGTTGAATCTCTGGCCTTGTCCCCATGCCATTCCTAGCACTGAAGAGCAGTACACCTTTCGAGGGCACAAATCAGCAACAGCAAACCTGAATTATGAGCTAACAGACATCTTCTGACAAAGTCCTCTCAATGCACACCTTTGTAATCTTTCTTCTTCATTCAGAAATAGTGGCATATATTGCCCAAGACGTTTTACTTTACTCAAAACAGGGACAGAGTAGCACGTTATGCTCGTGATCATTGCCCGTTAACACCAGGGGTCCTGGGCTCAAACCCAATAATGAACACCCTTCTGAAGGTTATATTGTTCACATTGGCTGGGCACCAAGATTCCCACTCATTTTCCAGAGGAATCCAGGTGCCCCATGACGACAGCTGAACTCCCCAGCTGTACCATCTCTGCCCGCTACGCCCTGCATGCAGGGTGCGAGACAGTCATTCACCCTTCAGTTAAGTGGACAGCCCTTATTAATTCTTTAGTGTGCATCTATAAGGCCATCACAAACTTTATTTTCATTGATTTGTTATTATTAAATGATCTGCTAATAAATGCGAGCATGGCAATGTGGTCAGCAGTGCTGCCTCACAGTTTAGGGGCCCATGGGCTCAATTCTGGACCTGGGGTACTATCTGCATGGAGTTTGTATGTTCTGCCTGCGTTTGTGTGGGTTTCCTCCCACAGTCCAAAGACATACAGGTAGGTTAACTGGCTTCTGGGGAAACTGGCCTGGTGTGAATGTGTGTGTGTTACGGTGGACTGGCATCTCGTCCAGGATGTATCCTGTCTTGTGCCCCTTGTTTGCCAGGTTAGGCTCTGCTACACCCCTAGACGCCGTATTGGATAAGGCAAAAGAAAAACAAGTGGATGGATATTAAATGTTTAACAATCTAATGATAATTTAAAAAATGAAGTATGTACAGTTTGTTTGTTTTTCTTTCCTCATATTAATGATTTCAAATTTCAGGAACAAGAAACCAACCAAAAAATGACCTTTCAAAAGATGATAAAAATGCTTTTTTCTGTTTTTGAAGACATTTTCACTTTTTAGGCATACCAGAAGATATAAATGCTATATCTAAAAGGCTTAGGGAACTTATCTGTTGTGTCACATTAAGACCCATGCAATTATCTGCTCTGAGCACTCTCACTATTGTGCATCACCTATCAGTCCCAGTCTTCCACCCACACAATCTTTGAAACTCCCATTAACTAATCAGAGGTCAACTGCCTCACAAATTTCTGTTTCTACTCAGAAAGAGCCACATGGTCAGATCAAGCAGGACTGACCATTGGTATGAGCTGATGGCCTTTTTGGACAAGTGCTGTGTTTAATAGGACTAAAACAGGCCACAACACTGATCCTCTGCAATCATGGCACTGATCAGAAAATCAAAGGACACTGGTTGTAATCCTGTTTCAACCTAGGGAAGGCAGAAATTACCAAGACCAATGCTGCAGCAAAAAGTAAACTTGATGGGATAAATGCTGGGGTCAGAGGGAGTTTTCCTGGGCTGCAAAATCTACACTTCCATCAATACGAGCTGCCTGTGCTTTCAGAATCGGCTCTTTCTAGTGTGCGAAAGGCTGCTGATCCCCACCAATAGACTGTTTTGGGCTTCCTGCTATGTTCAGATGCTGAAGTTAATGTAGTTTGGATTTCCTGCGGTTTTTCTGTAGCTTCCCGTCTGCACCAAGCAGGTGGCAGCAAGCACCCTGCTCCAAGCCACTCGTGTGCCAGTAACAAGCCCTCAGAACAAAGACGCACTCCAGTGCTGCACACTGCCTCTTCGCCAGCTCACGCAGGGCTCTTTGTTTCAGCTCCTCTGTGCAGTTAGTGCAGTTTCCATCATACCTCCACCCATTCAGTGGTGAACTAAACATTCTGGGACTTTTTTTTCTTTTGCTAAGGAATCTTAACTAATTAACACATTTGCTTACATACTTCCTTTGTTGTCCCAGATAGGAAATTTGCTCTGGGGGTAGGTAGAAGACATAATATAACAACACACAATACACTTAATGCAACATGAAAGCATTAACAAGAAACATACATGCACAAGATGAGAACAAGTCGGCACCTTAAGCAATCTTCGCCATTTAGAAAAACAAAGAAATTGGGCCATCAGATTTGGACACCATAGTAACTGATCTGTTTGAACAGCTGGGGTTCCTCCAGTGATGTGTATGAAATCTGCACTCTTGAGCTCTTCCCCAGTGATGAGACTGCAGTCTGGTAATCTCTTGCCATCCTGAAAGTTACTGATGCATTTACCCTGTCACAGGAATCTCAGCTGAAGTAGTTTTTATAGCTGAGAAATATGACTGGTTTATTATTTTTTTAATTTTCATACATCTTTCAGCTTGCAGTTGGCTCTTTGATCGGCAAAAGTTAAAACTGACAAACAACACTCAGTAGGCCTATATTGTTTAGGCTGCCGAAATAACTGCACTATTTTCTCAACTGAACTGAAAATTTAGTAAAGGATCCTGCTTCCTTGAATACACTGACGGTGCTGTACCTAAAGACGTGCACCATTGCTGATGAAGTGCTAGATTTGTAAGATTAAACACTGGAAATGAAAAAAAAAAACACTGAACGTCTACAGAGCTAAAAGACATTGACAGTCATTACGTTACTGACGATTACTCTGTGAGGTTGAGAAGAAAAAGGACGGGGAATCCCAGGAGACTCAGTCAATTCCAGATTACACGAACAAGTGACAAGAGAAAGGTTAGACACATTCCGGCGCAACCTAGAGGCGCAGGGGCAGCCAACGCTTCTAAATGAAGAACCACAGCCGCAGCAAGACGAAGTCCACTTACCCGTGTCTTGGCGAAACTGTTTCAGACTGGGGATGTCGATGATGTAGGGCGCCAGGGCAGGGTCAGCCTGTCCCAGGGAGATGCTGGTGTTCGCCGCCCCCCCGCCCCGCTGGGTCAGGAGGCACCGCTCGATGTAGCCGCTCACTTGGCCACTGTACGGCCGCCAGTAGCCCAGGTCGTCCGCCCACTCCCAGACAGCCACCGTCGGCTGCAACTGCGCCGCAGAGCCCCGGTCGGCTGGGGGTCCCGACCCGCTACCACCCGGAGCGGAAGCCGCCGCCATCTCCACCCGAGCCGGGCTGCGGTACAGACGGCAACTTCTCCCCCTCGGCCGTGCAAGACTCGCTGAGCTGGACTACGCGCTACAATCATGAAACAGGAGTCGCAGATCACCGAGACCAGACCCAACTTGCGACACCGTCAACGCGTCCGAAACTGCTCATCCTTCGTGTAGCTCACTGGCGAACTAAAAAAAACAACCGCACAGCCTGGTTAAACGTTTAGGATAAAACGTCATTTAGAATTGTTGACCGGGTTAAACGTGTATTGCCCTTTCAGTCGAATGCATGCGATAAAATAGCCAGTGTGCCATTCACGACACCTCTGTACTGTTCCTCAAGCGAACTGAACCGAAACTCAATTTAAATGTACAGGGCAAGTTACCCTACACGTCCTGAACACGGCTGTCATCACTCGAGTGAATCAAACACGCCACAGGCGGAAATAAAATAGAAAGTATTACAGCACTTACAGCACGTATGCCTAGATTTAAACTTGCTACAACAATTTAAACACCCAATACCCAACTTCAATGCTATCCATTCTGAGCTCCTGTCTCTGTAGCGCTGTAGCTATGTAAACAATTTACACAGGCAGTCTCATAGGAAGTCTCCCCCTTAACTAAAAAAACAACACAAACATACCATTAATAAAACGAAACGCGAAACTACCGCTTCCAACGCCAGGCTGATTTCAAGGAATAAACACACGCCTGCTTCGTTTTGCGAGCTCTTCCGACAGCTGTACTAAACTCGTTTCTTGTTTTCTCACGGATCTCATATCGGAAACACCCGTCCGCGCTGCAGACAGAGGTTTCTGGGAACTGTAGTCGTTTTCGGCAACGGCTCAGGAAAAGTACGTCACTACTGTGTTACCCTAGGACAGCGGTATGAGGAATCACGATAAATCAGGCTCCGGTGTTTCCAATGATAAATTACATATCTTTATTTGCTCTAGTTGTTTCAGAAACTTTTTGTCTTTTCTTGTCCCCACTATGAGGGGCATTAACATCTGCTACCAAAGGAAAAATAGTGTTAGAATAAGAGTTTTCATTTAATCAAGTGTGTTTCGTAACATCATGAAAATATAACGACTTTACAATATAACGAGACAAAATTACAGCTACAGAGACAAGTGTACACTAATTAACATATAAATTAATTCGTGTAGATTAAACAGAACAACATGCAAATTAAACAGAATTGAAAGCTAGTGCATAAAAATGAGTTTTAAGGCAGGATTTAAAAGTACTGACTTTTAAGTGTTCAGTGTGTCTGGGTTTCTGGCGCAGATAAAATGACACCTGTGAATAAGGCTCCGTTCAAGCAAGCGTCAGTCCCAGACATGGGCTTGCTCTGTCCACGTCTGTCTGCAGTACCTGAACTGTTTCCCTGCCCTGGATGGACAATCGATTAGCACTCACTGTGCAAGCCACACTCTCTCCACTTCATTTGCTTCCACAGGTTGCAACACAATTCTGTGAACCCACACGTATCAGATACAGGGCTAAGGTAAGGAATATACTGTAACTGCACAGTAATTCCCACATTTCAGTGTGTCTTCACAATCCCTCTTTCTGAAAGGCTTATTCTAGGCATATCTATATCTATATATGGAAAACCTGGTCAAACACATTCTTACATGGATGGTCTAACCTATTCCTGCAGATTCCTGCTTTAGAGATTTCAGGTCATATGTTGCATTTTCTAAATCTAGCAGACAGTACAAATAACTAAACCCTATTGCATTGGGAATCTCAGGACACATGCATGGCTGCTCTCCAAGGAGTATTGCATAAAGGACAAAATGTTCATGCAAAAATCAGGAAAAGCACGCACTGAGGTGTACAGGAAATAAAACACTGGGATGGGAACTTGAAAGGTATGAAAATGCAGGAATAATGCCTGCTGGGAAAAGTGAGCAATGGCACAAAGGTTAGTGGGATATCTTGTTAGCTCTGAAAACAGAAGATAAACTGATTTTAATCTACAATTGTACAATTCTCGATGGTATAGACTATCAACCCAAATGACTACTTCAGTTATATTAGTAACTAGAAAATCTCACACTTTTGTTACATTAGCTTGAGAAATTGGCGTGTCTGTCTCTGAGCGATCCACAGATTTTGAACAGGAAAAAAAGGAAAAACATGAAATGTGGGAGAATGCATAAATTATTCATGTGTATGGCAGACAGTGATATTAAAATCAAGGACTTTTAACTAGGTAGTAAAAATAGTTTCTTTACCTGTATTAGTGCTTTATTTGTATTTACAGCCTCCAGTCTCAGCTATGAAAGAAGTTTTTTACATAAAGACTGATGTAGCTGAGCTTTTAATGTTGAATTAAATTCCTTACACCTCAGGGTGTTTTTCATCTGACATTTGACTGAAAACCCTAGGGATGCTCTGACATGGGTTGTATCTACTGTACATATGGCAACTGCGCTGTGATACAGCACTACAATTCCCTGTGGTTTGCTTGCTTATATCACCTGATGCAGTTTCAAGTCTGCCCTGCTGTATTAGTATTTCATGTGCTCTGTGGGGTTCTGCTGCTGTTTCTCCTGAGGTGAAGAAGATATTTAACTGTGAAATTGCAAAAAGGGTTTGGGAGTATGGTTTAATGTGTAATCGATGGACTGCAGAGCACTCAACAAAACAATGTAATTTTCCTGGCTGCGATGGAAACAATTAATTAGCTACATTTCTATTATAAGACCACCGTAAGAGAAAGAAAGTACTCGTGGTTATTAATAACAGGCTATGGGAATGGGCCAAAGGAGAAAAATCAAAAACATCACTTTTGCGGTGATTCAGACTGGGTCACTAGGGACTCATTTGTCTGTAAACAGCATCTGGAATGAAATCCCCAAGTTCTGCATCTCTCCTCTTAAAGCTCTCCTTAACAAATTTCAAGCGCAACAGATTGTTGACTTGCTCTCTTAGCCTTTGACAGCCTCTCACTCTCTCTGTCTGGAAGACGGTAATCCACAGCATATTATAGAATTCAAGCTGTAATCATTTTGCAGATACTGTAAATAAGATCTAGTCCTCAAATCTTTGCCAGTTCAGTCAAGCATGGCTTGGTTAATATTTAGAAGTTGAATTTTTAAACTAAGTGGAGTTTGCATGTTCTCCCTGTGATCAAGTGGATTTTCTCAGAATCCCCCCTTCAAAATAAGAAATAAACATCTGACTTACTAAAACTGTACTCTTTCACTTTCTTTTTGTGGGGGGAGGGGCTCCTGTGTTCACAGGGAATCTTTTTTTTCTGGCAGGAATAGTCTGCTTCTTTAAACAAAGGAAAAGTTGGACGCGTTACAGGCATTACTTTAAATATGCGATATATTGTTCTGTTAATAAAAGAAGAAAACAGATCTTGGCGATATGACAAAGTAAACTTTCAAGTTTATTGGCTAACACCCATCGAAATAAAATCACCAAGACCTCATAAATGTCTGTTGGATTGAACATTTTGCTAATTATCTACACTACACTACAATCATACATTTTATGCTGGGAATCTTCAATGGTGTAGCCATTTATAGATACACCTCAAGCAGTGCTGAGCTCATTGTGATTTCATCTAAGAAATCCCAAAAATCATCTCAAGAATATGTCTAGTCTACAGATTTGCTTTCTCACCACAAGCTGAATTCATGGAAGAAAATATTCTGAAGTTCTCAAATGGCAGATCAGGTATTACAAATGAAATGAAATGTAACTCCATGCACACTAGTTCCAGTCAAGAGTGGACACAACAGACAGCCAAACTCCAGATAGTGAATCTCCAAAGGAAAAAATCCAACACTTGCATAGAAAATGTAATTGTATTTATTAAATATACTATATGTTATACAGAAAATGGGAATGCTTTACAAATTCAGACATCTTTATACATTTTTGTTTATAGCAGCATCGTAAAAATACATAAGCCACTTACAGAAAGGACAAGTAGGACAAATGTACAAAGAAAACACCACTGCCTAGAACTTTATTTAGCTTTAGCTGATAAATGCTAAGACTATGGGCTACTACTTGAAAACTAGATACATACCAGTACAGCAGCATCTACAGTACTACATTAACTGTAAACCGGGCAACAACAGATTTGATAGGCTGCCATTAACAGAAGTAACAAGAGACAGAATTACACCATGCAGGTCTTATTGACATTAACATATACAGGACAAAGGCTGTCTCAAGGAAGTATTGCAGAAATGTGTTACCTCACTCTTCAGGAGGAAATATTACACAGCATGCCAGGAGAAAGTAGCAGGGGAAACAAGTTATTCAGTATATATATTTAAAAAAAATGCAGAACAATTATTTCTATCATAGACTCAGACAAACAGGAATCATCGATTGCATCTTAACGTCTTGGCTCGCGAGAACAATTACTGTGCCCACATGGGAAAAACGAGGAAGTGCAGACAGGTTCCTCTGACACACCCCCCCACTGAGCCATTCCTCTTCTGACACACTGCAAGCCTCACATCACCAGCTGAAGGGTGAAGGGGTGGCGTGGCCCTTGCTGACTGAGCTGCACCCAGGGGGACTGTTTGGCCAGGGAAAGAAGAGCCACGCCTGTCAAATCCTTGACCACTCTCTAGTGTGATCTCATCTCAGCAAATATGAAAAAATACATTCACATTAACCAACACAACTCAAAACGCCTCTGAGTGAAGCTTTAACCAAGATGTAAAAAACAGGCTAAATGATGAAATTTCAGACTTGTTGTATCTCAAAGTCGTAGTACTAAACTCTGAGGAATGAAACGGGGACTTACTGTAGATTTGCAAAATAAAAACCAAGACAGCAGAGAAAGCGGGCACACTGATCCTCCTGACTTTGTATTCTGCTGCAACACTTTAAGTCTCATTTTCCGAAAGAGGATGGAACAGTTTACAGGTGCAAATTCAGCAAAAAGATATCAGGTATATAAAAACACTAATTTGAAAAACGTTTAAAACAATATTTTGGAAAACAGAAACTCATCTTAGTGCCGGATTGTTAAGCTTTGGAAGCTGTCCTGGTACATGCTAAGATAAACACAAACGTTTGTCAATTTACAGTACTTTGCGCGTCTTTCAATACTGTGCAGACAGACAGACAGACAGACAGACAGACAGACAGACAGACAGACAGACAGACAGACAGACAGACAGACAGACAGACAGACAGACAGACAGACAGACAGACAGACAGACAGACAGACAGACAGACAGACAGACAGACATGTACATCTTTAAAGAGCCAGTGAACTGTCAGGTCAGCTCATCATACTGTATGTGAATGTGCAAAAGCACAAAGAAAGCACAAGGAAGGCACCTCTGCCTGCCCACACAAAGGTTGGGGTCATCAAGGCACAAGGAGGCTAAACCAGCCACAGAGGATCTCCCTCCTGTGTCACGAGAGTTTAAAGGTAACTGCAGTCTACAGACCTCCGATAGCCTTGAAGGAGATGGGTTAGCACTGCACACTACAGCACACTCCTACTTTGATATTACAGCATTTAATTATTTTAATAGAGGGATTGAGAGATCGGGCTCTCTTTGTGTCATCACTCCTTTCCAAATACACAGTCATTTCATGGGGGAGTAGCTTCTTTGTCACAATAAAACAAAAGCAAAGACATTCGGCAACTGTACAATTCATGGGCTTGTGAGAGTGGCTGTACTGGAGCTTGAAAGTACGTCACTGCAAGGCAAATAAACAGGCAGCTGCCTGGAGCCTAACCCTGTGGAAAAAGGTGACAGGGCTGTTTCGCTGGCACAGAACACATTATAGAAAAGAGGTGGTCTCTTTTTCCGTTTTTACTGGTTCTTGGATTTTAGTGAAGTTGCCTGTGTGGGAAAAAAATATGTTATTTAGTAAAACGCAAAATGCATTAAAATTATTTTAAAGAAACTGGAAATCCTAAATGTTTGTTTTCAGTTGCATTAACTATTAAAAAAGACAGACCAGGATGGCTTGTAGGGAAATGGTCTTCATGACATGAGAATTGTTTAAAACATTTTTTTAATAATTTTAGAAGACTCTTACTTAATGCTTTTACAGTGCCCAATCACAATCAAACTGCTGGGAGGAGAGTCTAGCAGGATAGGCCTGAGATTGCCTTATCACCCTGAGTGCTGCCAGGGTAGAGATGGAATTAGCTGGCCAGGGGTCTCTTTGCATTCCAGCAAACAGCAACTCTTGTGCCTTGCCAGAAACCTGCTGGCGTGAAGTGATGTCAGCGAGAGACGCTCTGCTCCTCCAGTTGGAGCTAACTCACCTGTGAGGCACTGTGGAGCTAGCACCATGTCAAATGCCAATGAAATGCTGTGTAGGAGGGCATATCATCAACACTGACAAAGTCAACACAGTGAACTTTTTCAGAATGAACAAACACAAACCAGAGGGCACATGTTGAGACAACATGGAAGTTAATTTAAAATAGAGAACAGGAGGCCCCTATTTACCCAAAGGGAATGTGGACATAAGAAGTAGTATACCCAGAAATGTTGTGGATGCTGATTATCTGGTTTCTTTCATTAAACAGCTGGAGGAGATCCTTGGATAATTTAACTAGTAACCACTAAACGGATGAGATGGGCCGAAAGCCTTACAATACAGAGGAGGGTATTCTTATGCCCTTATAAATTGCATCTGTAAAGCTGAGCCATTTACAACTGATGATTACAAACTGTGTTTGTATAAAAAACACAAAAATATGCTTTCATTTATAATTTTCCTTATATTCTCTTGCTCTGAAGATTCAGCTTACTCTTAGCTATCTAGAGGTTTATACCTTAGATGCAGTGGTTCAGGACAATGTACAGTAACTGAATCCTTGCTATACCTTCGTGGTATGCATCTGCAGTAGGCCCTGCAGCAACATGATAGGGGTCATTCTAATGCTGTGGTTGGAGTAGATGGCAGAGAGTTGAGCCTCCTTAGACAGCCTGGGCATCATGCTGCCTGCAAACACACACAGCGAGACTTCAGACAAGAACTTCCCAGGATACTTTAGATGTACTCATTTCATAGTAACTTACACACAGGCAGTCTACAACCAAGAACAGTCAAGATACAGTATACATGCCAAATCTAACTGGCAAACAGACTTATCAGATTCATATTTCCCCTTTCAAAACCTTTTTGTCACCATCACCATCTCAACTGCTCTACCAATAGATGCCTGCGGTTTTGTCATTGGTCTATAATAACTATCCATATCTGTCACATGCTGCAGTTCAGTTGTTTAAGGTACAAGAACAGACTACACCTAGGCTGGCCTCTGCATTGCACAAAATTTAAATCACAGAGTAATATGTATTGATGTAGAAGAAAAATAATCCAGACATTTCCACAGATTTTCAGTTAGATTTGGGACCAACAGGAGGAAAATCACTAAGACATCCCAACAGTCCCAGTTCCTTAGAGGAATAGGATACTGGGATATAGAGATATAGGACAGCAAATCGGTCATGAGCCCACCTAGCACATTGACCCCGACGGGTTTGGTGTTGTACCAGATGTCAGTGGAGGGGTGCAGGATGGGGTGCTGGAACAAGGCATTGCTGAAGGGGTTGAGTTTGGACAGATAGAGCTGGAAGGCGGCCACGGGACAGCGGGGGTCTCCTGGCAGGGCATACATCCGCACTTTGGGACAGTTCTGTTGCTCCAAGTCACCTCGCTCGTCCTTCACGGCATAGACAAACTCTCTCCCTGCACAAACACACACACCGGGGCTGAGTCAACACAGTATTACAGGACTGGTTTGTGATGAACAGCTATGAAACTCTCAAGAGATGTCTTTTAAAGCTCTCCCTGGTCCCATTAGGTCTTTTGGGTTTTGTGCCATCTGGGGTTTCACTTCCATGAAAATTTAATCTTCTTGGTTTGGCTCATGTAGTATCTTCGCTAGGGGGTTCAAATCAAGTTCTAATTAACAAAACATCAAGGTGCACAGTAACCTTTTGAAAATTTGGTGGTGTGACTATGCCCGTGTTAGATCAAGGCTGGGGCGCAGTGACAGTGCTGGAGAAAGGCTGCTAGGGTTGTGGCCGCCCGTACACCACACCTACGTTGACAATAGAATCAGCACTTACATTTCACCCAGCCCCTTTTCTCAATCATGGCCCACATTTTAAAGAACAGCCTTTCTGAAAAAGCTGCCTTCCTAGTGCTGGAAATGAACATGATCACCGAATAAAGACTTTTATAGTCATCAACGGCTTCACTCACACAGTCATGTTGGAAGGTTCTGCTGTCATTATCATACTGCTTCATTTTAATTCAGGGTCCTTCTTGAGAGCAAGTTGAAATATACTGAAGGTAGGTAGCTGCATCGGTAAAGGAATAAGTTAAAGTTTGTTCCATACTGAAAAGAAAAACGCAAACGTTTTTGCTGTGAAGCATTCTTCAGGTGTGCGTCACAGAAGGCTCCACAGCCGAAACGTTGCATTTCTTTTCTTCTCTTTTCAGCATCGCATTGAAATATATTTGACAGAACCGGACTATCTTTTCTCTTCAACTCAATCAGTGCCGGGCTGGTGAAATGGGGGAGGAGGGACGTACCGTACTCATCAATCCCGAAGCCGAAAGACTCTCTGGTGAACTCTCGCTGCGTGTACCGTCCTCCGCCGCCGTGGCGACCGAAGAAGAACATGATGTCGAACCAGACCTTGTTGAGGAGGGTCTGAGGAGTGGTGAGCCTCAGCACGCTGCTCTGGTACAGCTTGACCAGGTCCTCCACAGCCATGGGGGCGGTGTGCTTGGTGGAGGCCTTGCCCTCGATCTTCAGGGTGCGGCACACCTCGCGGTACGTCCTGTTGGACGCGGGGAACTCGGAGTCGCACAGGATGTTGATGTCCCGCCGCAGAGGGGGGCCCCGCAGGTAGCGGTTGATGCTCTTGCGAATGGCGTTGAGAGAGTTCTTGGTGTACTTGTCCTTCTTGCTGGTCTTGGCGTTGATGTAGAACTCCCTCAGGACCTCGTCGAGCTCCAGGGCCGACATGCTGTCGATGGTGGAAGCCGGGCGCCTGAAATGGCTTTGGTACCACTTACGAAGAACAGTCATGCCCCACTTGGTGCTGCACTGGGTGTTTTTGCTGTTGAAGTGCTGGGGGCTGCCAGACAGCTGAAAGTCCGACTGCTGTTGATCACCCAGGGCGAAACAGCAGGTCTTCGACCAGCAGTCAGCTGAGGCTGTGGAAACAAAATAGTTTCCAGATACACCCAGACACCCAGCAGGACTCCAGGCTGAGACGCCAGAGAGTGTCGAGTCAGCTGACCCAACCTGGTGGCATCGCATTTCAGATGGGCTGCAACCATCATTTGTAGCCTTACCCTCAATTGTCACCTCTACCTCAGGGTCCTCACTTGTTTCAGAGCTGGCTTGCAAGGCTGAGTCTGGGAAACAAGAGAGAGAACTACTTTTTTACTTGTCTTCTTCACCCACTGCAGCACCAAACAACACATGAAACTGCAGCGGAAGCTGTTATGGGAAGATTAAAGTGAATTCAATCCCCAAAACAAAATAAAGTCAAAGAAAGGGATCAGTGCTAACCTGTTAGGGGGGAATTATTATAACCAGTGTCTTCTAGTTCTTCCTTTACTGTTACTGTTGTCATCTCCAGATACTCTAAAGGAACAAATACAGACATAAGTCATGGTCTTCATCACTACAGCTGGCACAAGCAGAGGCATCAGTGATCGATAGATGCCATCCCATCCCATGAAATTAAAAAAAACAATATATTCCCCTATATATCCATCCATTTCCTAACTGCTTCTTCCAATCCAGGGTTATGGGGGATGCCAGAGCCATTCCCAGCCAATAAAGAGCACAAGGCAGGATACACCCTATGGACGCCAGTCTATGACGGGGCACGCGGACACAAACACAAAATGCGCAAAATGTAGTATACAAACTGCAAACGTACTTCTTCACATATTAGCAGCATGTTTTTAGTAAAGTTCTATATTTGATATAAAGAGTACATCTAATATACTGTAATAATATACTGCAAGCCCTCGATGACTAGTTATAGAATTTAGGTTTTTTAAGACATAGTATATGCACTGTAGGACATTTAGGTCAATAATTACAGAAGAGTAGCCTTCCAAACAATACAGTATTAACCTATAAAGCCCCGTACATACCATGTTCCTCAGCCAGTTCTGCCTTCACTGGCACAGGTATACAGCTGCAAGGGAACAAGGTGCAACTGTTACACTTCTGTTTTTCTCAAGAAGATACATCAAGAGATTCTACATAATCCCTCATTGCTCATAAACAACATTCTCACCATCTGCTAAGCAATTCACTGAGCTGAACAGAAGGTAGGCTTTTTAAAAGAGCAAATACCACTGTCAACCTAATCCAAATGAAATATGTGACATTCAGACATTTCTTTCATTAAGCATGTTTTCAGAATTTCTGTCCAAAACAGCAAAAGTCCCTCAGTTGTATATTCCATAATGGTTAATTCCACAAGGAGCATTCAAGCAAGTCTGTAGTCTCTTCAGTTGACTTGATTTCACTTTTTTTATTCATTTCAAAAAGGGCACTTTGAGACCAGAGATAGTGCGGGTGCTGTAGTTAAGGCAAGGAAACCTATAATTATACCTTCTATTCCCAAAGTTTTGCATATTGAAAGGTGCCTGTATTTACACACAGTATCATATTTTTTGTAATTTGTAATAAATGTTTGGTTTTACATATTACACATTTATCAATCCATTAAACAGCCTAAAAGCACAATCAAACTGATAACCTTTTTTTGGGTAGGATGTGGGACCTCTGAAAGGTTAAGAATCTTTGCCATAGAATATGAAACAAACTCGGCACTACACATCCAAACAACAAAGACAACTTTCTAGATCACATGGAACACTAAGTACCTGTCATATACTCTCCTTTCAAAATCCCTGGTGGTGTTGGTGTGCTCTCCTGTAATAACTGAAATACACATTAAGATTTCAGATTTCGATAAAATAGTTTTCAAAACACAAATATCTGAAATTCCCCTTTAAAGTCTGCAAGTTACATTTTCCCTTTTTCTTCAAGCAGTATACCAATCTGCTTAATGACCCATATTGCTCTAAGAACAGACTGTTACAAATATGTTCTGAATATTTACTTTCTAAACACTGCATCTCATAGTTCAGATTTTAACCACTGAAACTGCAGGACTTTGCATTTTAGTCTCTACAGAACGAACCAAGCCTTTGACACAGGATTTCTAACAACTGTTCTGTCTGTGTTAGACTGTTGAAGTTCTATTATTTTCTTGTCCACAGTGACCAGCTTGTGTTGTGTACCAGAGTGCTGTACTAAAAATCTTTGCTTAGTATCTTATAATGAAAATCTGTTTTACATTTTTCTAACCATTTTATGAACTACTATATAGGTTGTACAATTTAACAAAATGGAATCTTTACCTTCTTTATTTTAAGTTAGTTACATCAGTAAAGCTAAGTTAAAGCTCCAAAATTATATTTAATAAAATACCTTACCTTTTGCCTCCTTTTGTTCCAGAAATGCCCTGAAACGACACAAAGATGTTATCCATACGTTGACCCTAACTTAAGAAAGAAACAGACAAAATACAAGAGAGAGAAGAATCACCTTTTTACAGTAAAGGCTATGTGAGACTGTCCCTCCAGGATTTGTTTCAGTGTTAAAGTGTCATAGCTTGCAGGCTCTTTAAAGCAGACTCCCTCTGGAAGACCCTTCACCACCACTGCTGAGGGGTCACTCTGTATCTTGTCGAATGGCACAGGGACAAGACTGGGCTTACCCAAAGCCCTTCCTAAAAAGCAAAGGACATCCTTACCATGAGAGCAAACTGATAACACACCTACCTAGCCATTTACATTGATATCCTCTCACTTGATGGCCGAATTCTTAGGAATTTCCAAACAATCAGTCTCTCAGCAGCAGAGAATCTGATGTGGCTTGAAGACTATGAGATGAGCCTCTGTTATCTTATATGGTAATGTATCCTAGATTTCAGACCTACTGAAAGTTGCAGGTGCATGCAGTTCAATCCCACATGCCACTACCCTCATCACAATTCGTAACTTAAGGCTAAAGATAAGTCGTTTTTGCTGTTCACAAAGGTCTAATACATTACGTGGTGTGAATGCCTAATACTTTAAGCAAAGTGTGTATTTATTGGAGTGTTAGCATAGGCAGAGCTTAAAAGTGATTTATTTTTACTTTTTCATATTAATCCAGGGTTCACTAATAGATGCACAGAGTGTCTTATAATGTAACCCTAATTGTAATGTAAAACATAATTTGCTGGCTCAGTTTATTCTTAATACCCGTCTTATATTAACTTAAAATATTTAACATCCATCCATTTTCTAACCACTGTATCCAATACAGGGTTACAGGCGGCAGTAACAAGCACTAGGCAGGATATACCTTGCATGGGACATCATTCCATCGCATTGATTTATTCTAAAATAAAATAGCTAGGAGAGTCTTTGTGCAATGCTATTAGGACTTCAAAACAACAGCTTCAGCTATTACCGTAACAAATACAGAAAAGCTCCTCCACTGCTTTCCTCAGAGTCTCTTTGTCTGAAACCTCTTCATGTTCATAACTGTAAGAATTGAGCTTCTGTTCTCTCCCTTTCTTCTCTTCAGATTCACCTGAGCGTCACAATAAAGAAGTAAGTTATTCCACGCATGTACAGTGCATGTCCTGCTAAAGCTACCGTATCTTTCAGCTACTGACATGTCTGAACACAGAATGAGTAAATCAGGTTCAGGTTTATTTCCTGAAAAGCATCCGTCAGCTCTTAAGGGGTTTAATAACAACATTCTTGTTTCCTTTTGTACAAATGAATTAAAGGAAGACAACATTTTTTTTTGTAATTCTTGGTAAATGGCTGTTGTACAGTATCACAATAACCTCCAAATAATTTATGAAGCCATAACAAATTATATTTCCTCTCTAGCTGGTAGACATGCTAAAACTCCCATATACTGTCCCTCACAAGGAAACGACAACTGCACATCAGGGTTGGGGGTCAATTGGGTTTTTGAGTTGAATGCAAACTGGAACCGGATTTCAAATTGAAAAACAAAACTCCCAGAGTACAGAATTAGACTGGGAATGAATTGAAGTAGAACTTAAACCTGTCTGTGTGTGTCCTGCGATCGCCACACCCCCCACCTGCTGGGATAGGCCCCGGCTCCCCCACGACCCTGTACTGGATCAAGAGGCTAGAAAACTGATGGGTGAGTGAAATGCTTGAGCATTTCATTAAAAGAGCAGGATTTTTAAACAACAAATGTCTGGGGCGATGTTTCGGAAACAGACTTTGAAAACAAAATGACATCACTAGCAGTACTGCTTGTAGTGTAAGATGAAATAAATGAATCACTAATGTTTCCCAGATGAGGGGAATTTAATTAAATTTAATTTTCTTTCATTGCAATTCAAATTTCAATTCAAAAACTGAATTGGTATTTATCAGCAGTTCCCAATTCAATTCAGAACTGACCCCAACCCTGCTGTGGACATTGCAGGTAACACATTTAACACAACAAATTGCTTCACATCAAAATCCGCATGTGTACTGAGCTTTTTAGCCCTGCAAGCTTCACGCTGACTTACAGTATGTGACAAAACCTCTCTGAAAGTCGGGCCTGGTGTTGGTGTAGGCCCTGCCCCGCTCGGATCCAACCACAAACACCTCCTGGTTGTACACTGCAATGCAGGCCACTTCAGCTCGCGACTTTGCAAGCTCTTTGCACTGAAAAGGCAGCAAGCACAGGTCGCTCGTCAGCACCTCTTACCCTGGAAGCTCCCAGCTCCATGCTACCCCCTTATCTTAACACAGCTGCAACCCGAAGCACAGCACAGTACCTTACTGTGTTCCTGAGATTCTCAGGGAGAGATTCAGAAACCGAAACCTACCATCTTCACCCAACAGGGCATTAACAAGGAGCACCTACTGTAATCCTGCTCCTTTTCAAGGTCTCTTTAAAGTGACGACAGCACCTGCCCAGCTGGTAGAGGTCTAGTTAAGCCCGCAGGCAGTGGGTTCAGCCTGTTAAGAGCCAAGTTGGAATAAAACTTCACAGACACTCCGAGACCAGGACTGGAAACCACTGCCTAAAACTCTCTCACCATATTAACTACTCAGAACCACACTCTCCATGCATTTAAATGCACAGTTTTTACTGGTATTTAACCCTTGTGTTGTGTGCGGTCTGTCCAAGTGGAACTAGTTACCATAGAATCCAGTGCTGACATGAGCAGAGTCACTACGATGCGCTTGTCAGAGGGATGCTCCTCTGTGCATTGTGCGCTGGTAGACACTGTGATCTGTGCCATGGTTCCTGACAGGAAAGAAGAAAAGAGGGAAGGATAATGGATGTGAAAAACGTGTGAGATTCAGAAATACGGGATGTGGGACTTTACTGGACTTAAAGAAATGTCCTACAGTGACAAGCTAAAAGAATGTAATCTTTTTGGTCTTGACCAGAGAAGACTATGAGTGGAAAGGATTCAGGTTTTCTAAAGACAGTAACAAAATAAAACCCAACAGCTGCCGAACTGCCTTGCCTGAAGATTTTCATACGAGA
The DNA here is from genome assembly GCF_055471065.1 of Atractosteus spatula. Classification (NCBI taxonomy): domain Eukaryota; kingdom Metazoa; phylum Chordata; class Actinopteri; order Semionotiformes; family Lepisosteidae; genus Atractosteus; species Atractosteus spatula. Next base: position 2,452,983 of record NC_142732.1, on the reverse strand, counting down.
TCATGAGCTGCTATTTCTTTATTCGTTCAAATTCATCCTTGAATATCGAATATCAAAGCAACAGCTCTCCGTCAGTACCACTGCAGTCTTATCAACTGCAATTTTTAAGTAGTCCCATCTGGAGAGTTGTGAAAGTGTTAAGTGTGACTGTGAATGCTGTTTTAGAACAGCTCAGCAGCAATACCTACAATTCTGTGCACCGTGGACGGCCTGATTCTAAAACACAGCTACATAAAGTTACAGTGTGTTTTTCTGTGTAGCTTCGCTGTTTTCAGTTTTTCCCAATCATTCCCATAATTCCGCGGTGCTGCAAGGTTGCGCCTCCTGGACTGTGCGCAGAAGATGGGAACATGTCTCACCTCTGCAACGGTCAGTCTGGGCAGACTGGGCAAAGGAGGCTTTCCTGCAGCCAGAGTGCCAGAAAACCGAATTCCCGTACACACCTAAAGTCCAGATGCTACATATTCTCTGTCTGGCGAGCTCAAAGCATACGCCACGTGAATCATGAACTGTATTCAAGCGGTTAACTTATCGCTTAGAGGCGTACATCCCGGCTGATTCAAGCTGCTGTTTTGACCCGAGCATTGACGATAGTGATTGTTTTTTTTAAGCATCTCCGCAGTATTTTACCTAATGTTTTATTGTTGTAAAAATCCACGTTTCACATTAAATCAAATTCGAAAAGGGGAAGGCGGAGGGCCAAAACATACACCGGCTTCAGTACACAGCTCAGAACGCATCAGAGACTGCGGTCGTCTCTTCATACTATCATCGTTATATGAATAAGCGAACTGGTCAGGTCGTAATCCGCAAGTCATGTGTGCGAGTTACGCACACAGGGTGAACCCACTCCTAGCAGGATGCGAATCTCTGTGACCCACGTTAGTACTGTCATGCATTTTTGCTAATAGTACATAAGGATGTTCGTGATGTGCTTTCAGACGTTCGTGATGTGAGTGCATAAAAAGATGCAAGCACAAAAACACTTATGCAAATTTTTGTTGAACGCATTTAGCGTTTTTTTTGCAAATGCACGGTTGTTTTACTTACTCTTTTTTTCGGCGAGTTCTGCGAAGACCGTTGCGTCAGCTCACTCAGCTTAACCCAGTGCTAAGGTATTATGAACAGGCAGCAAGCATTTAGATCGCTTAAAAAACAAATATCCATTCAGTAGTAGACACTCACTGACGTCACCTCCACTTATAACTCGGCGACATTGACAAACACCGCCTTATCAGATGGCCGTTTGGAATTGTATTAGTCTGCTACTTTATTATTTTCCTTCACTTTCACCACCGCCTCTTCAGCGAGACCGACACCAAAATCGCTCCTCCAGCTCCCCCAACCGGAAGCAGGTCCGCATTGCACTCTAGGAGTTGTAGTTTCTACTTCTCAGCAAGGACACCAAGGAAATCTGTGATCGGCGTTGTAGACCCCTAGGTCTCAAAACAGTGTCACAAAGTTGCGTTCACTTCGCCGTAGATTAAGGTGTAAGGAGAGGAGATGTCTCTAATGAATGGAAGCAAGAAGCACTGTATCAGGAAAATCCAGAGATTCAGATTCAACTCTTACCTTACTGATCACCATCAGTTTGAGGAATTTAGTTCTGAAGTTGGGTTTGTGAAGTCTGGTGTTCCTCAGGACTCCCTACCATTCAGCCTTTACACATTTCCACTTGGCCAGTTATTGCCATTTCTATGCTGATGATACAAGTCTACATCCATACTAAACCTGACACTGAAGTGGCTACCTCTGTTCTCTCTAATTGCATCTCTGATGTTAGAACATCAGAATCTGGGTGATTCAAAATTTCCTTCATTCAAACTGTGACAAGACTGAAGTCATGCTACTCAATACCCCCCATTAATGCATGTCTGTAAAGCCAGTGCAGTTACCCTAAAGTGGATGACACTACTTGAATTTCCTTCTAAATTGAAGAATCTGGGGGCAGTATTTGATTCAGGCTTGATGTGCAATCCAAAGGTGCAAAATATTGTAAAAACATCATTCCATCTCAGAAATTTGGCCAGACTACATTCTATGTCCTCTCTGAATGTAGCAGAAAAGAGTTAACACTAATTAATTCTTTATATTTTTCCTAAGTAGCTGGGTCACAAATATACTGTAGCATACCATACTGTGACCGCTGTTACTTAATAATTCTCTCACCTTTGTTTGCCTTAACCCTGAATGTTTGAAAACACTACATCAGTGCAGGCATTTCCTTAAGTAGGTGTTCTGAAAAAAAAACGGTGAAAGAAAGCACTTGTTAACCATGTTAGCAGTTGTTGACTGCTGACAGCCCCGATCATTTTTTTCCCCAATCTATGTGAGGAAAATTAAAATCTCCTATGATGACCGCTTCCATCTTTACACATCTCCAGAGTTCATTAAAGAAGACAGATTTACTGGTCTATAGCATGTTTTGATTTTTCCCATCTATGTTCTAGATTGGTCTCCACTCCGTGTGCATCGTGCTCATACTTACAGATTCTCTTTGGAATTTCTCCTCTTCCATTCTCTGAATTTCTCTGTAGATCCTTGCTCCCAGTCTGTCAATTTCATCCAGATGTCATTTCCAAAGTGCACCTCTAAAACAGGGTGATTTATAAATATATCCACAGTGTATCCCTTCAAGACCTACATTTCAACACCGCACTGACGGTGGTTTGTCGGCATGTCTGTTCATTCCCTGCATTCATAAGTACTAGAATGGCATAACAATAATAAAATAGTTTAAACCTGGTAATGCATTTATCAACAAGTCAACTTCTTACACCTCAGTGCAACTCCATTTCTTTCCCCAGTTAATTCTGGTGTTAAATATTTCCGAGAATGCATGTTGGACCCACATCCATTATTATCCACAAAATAACTTAACCACAGTGTAAGAAAATAAAAATGCAAGGCAACACATTTTATTTCAAAGGCCTAAATGGCATTAAGTACAGCATAGAAATCCCCCAGCTTGTGTCCTGAAAAGACAGTTGTTACAGGATAGCATATACCATTTACCTTCTTTTCTTTTACATGAATTACATTCATTACAGCTTATATTTGTTGCATTTTTGTAACCCATTTCTTAAGAGACAATTGACTAGCGGAACAGTAAAAAGTAAATCTTGGCTTCCTGTGGATGGAATTCCATTAATTTAGCCAGCAGTTTGGCCACTTTGGCACAGGTCTCCATGCAGATCCTATGTCTGATTACTGAGTTTCTCACAAAGAATTCCCCTCCAGTGTATGACAGTCCCCCCTGGAATAACAAATACGATCAGCTTGTCTTCACTTGTGCTGTTCAGAATGAGCATTTACTATATTCACATTTGTCAAGCAATTTCTAGTGAAAGTACTACAGCTTATATCATGTTCTCAGAGCCTATTGAAGAGGTGAAAACAAAAACTTAAAAACACACATTCACCATAAAGCATTTCATGCCAATACTAAAAGTCACGGTACTTGAAAACATTAAAAGGATATCCTCTTAAAGTTTCTCCCCAAACAATGATGGTTTAAGATTATCGCTAACTCCTCCGTGAAGACTTTTGTCATGTGAGAAAATGTATTAAGATAAATAGAAGATTCTTGTTTTAAATAGGCCACTACAGGACTCTTGTATTAGAAAATATCCATTTCTGTTTTTGCAGTTGTGTTTAGAGATGGCAAGAGGGACTATTAAAGTGGTCATTCATGAAGAATGAATGTTCTACGCACAGACCAGCACATAAAAAGTATGTGGAACTAAGCTTGAGCTAAAAGCATCATGTTTCCTGCTCTTCTGGCATTAAGGTGCTTTTTTCAGTTCCATGAATTGCAGATAAAACCATTAGTGAACTAAAAGTGAATAAAACCAACTGTAAAAAGGCATTTTCTTTAAGAGACAGGAGTCCCCCAGCTTGTGTAGTAATGAGATTTTCTTGTAGGAACTTCCAGTGATCATAGTTAGCCAGGGTGGAAGAAGTGTTTCTTTTTCTGTTACGCTCAACCATCTAAAATGCATCAAAAGTAAATCTCCAAATCCATTCCTTCCATTCGGCTGAGGCAGCAACTGCACTCTTGAGAAATGGGCAACGATGATGTTGAGTTCATAAATGTTGTTTGCTATGCAAACCCTTCCCTGTCACTTGTCCTTTCTATTACAGTGGAATTTGTGGGCCACGCTGCTAGTATTTGACTTGTCCAGGAACCTGCATGTTTACCCCACTGTAATCCACCATGTACATGGGCCACTGCTGTTGAAAGAAGAGCACAAAAACCAAACAACGATTATTTTTCTTTAAATGCTTTTCTCTAAAATACTTGGTTGAATTCCCAAATCCAAATAGATCCGTTTGAATTTTGAAACTTGTTCTCTTATTTTGGTCTCTTGTTCATAGTTTATCTTAAATTGTAACAGTAAGCCAGATGTTTACCCAGATCCAAAGAATCATTTCCATTCTGACCTACTCTGGACAATGAAGATTTGTTACTTTAAAAGACTTGCTATGCCACTGTACTGTAACTTTGCCCAACGCATTTGCACTCAAATTTATGTCTAATTTATTTATGTGGTAGATCTAGACAATTGGTTCCCAACTCTGGTCCGGTCTCTGAATACTTAATCACAGCCTAACTGATTTCATTTTCTATTTGGGGCATATTAAAAAGCTTTCAGCTCTTTATACATTGAATGAGCTCAGTAACTGGTATCAATAATGTAGCAGAACTGCCTTCACCCATCTAACCAGAGCAAAGAGAAGGGAAGAAAAAAGCTGGTTGTGGTAATGTCTGATACACTGTAACTCTCACTTGTGTCTCCTGAATTGATCACCAATTTATAACAGTGAAGGCGAGTCTGCAGTACAGAAACTGTATAGTTGAAGTCAAGCATTTCTAAAACCCAGGTGCCATACAGTCTTAAACAAAAAAACAGATGAGTTAAGGCCATTATCTAGCACTTGTGATTCAGGATTCAGTTGTAAAGAAAACCAGCAGACACCTGTCCAGCTGATTTAGGGCTAGGAACCAGCACACTAGACCATTAACACCTTTTGCTCAAGTAACAAAATGATGAAAAAACCCAAGTCATAAACAATATTAATTTAGCAAGAATCATGAGATATTAAAAAAAAGAGAACAAACTACAGCAAGCCACTCTCTCATAATCCCATTATCCCCAGTGCCACTCACCATCACAGGAATCTGATTGGATGTTACTCCTGACTCCACCCCTGAAGAGGTGGAGACACTGCTGGTGTCAGGAAGTCGTTTGCGCTTGCGGCGATGAGCAGAGCCTTCTTTCCCTATAAAAAAAAGGAAAGATGAATTTGGTCATTCAATGCAACACTACTGTCTTGTTTCAAAACATTGACAGGAAATTGAGGGCATGCTGGGAAACCAAAACAGCAGTATAGTAATAATAATTGTTTATTTACTCTTTTGATATCAGCATTCCATAAACTAGGAAGCTGTCCTGTTCTGATAATAGCTTATCTCAAAAGATTCAATCAGTATAGATCCCTGGTAGATCGCTTTGGAAAGCTCCAGTAAAATCTCTTACCTGTATTGCAGGCTTGGGTGCAAATTTCTGCAAAAGGCCTGTTTGAAAAACAGACAAAAACGACATGAAGAAATAAAATTTGTGATGACAAAATACAAAACAACTGTATAGTGATAGTAATTATCTTAATAACTGGTATTGCAAGTTGGCTAATCTATTTCACAACACATAGGTTCAATCACTAGTATTTTTTCAGTTATGCAATAACCCGACTTTTTCTTCCACAGAACATAATTTATTAATGAAGACAGAAGTAAGACCAGTGTGGTTTGGACATGTGGGAAGGAGAGATGAAAACCGTGTGGGACAGAAGTTGCAGGAAGTGAGCAGGGGTGGGACAAATCCGAGAGGAAGGCAACAGAAGAGGTGGTGTGATACATTAAGCAGACGAATGGCACAGGACAAACAAGTGACCAGACCCATGAACGCTGACAAAACCCTGTGACAAAAAAGAGTGCACAAGATACATTTTAGCTAAAACAGATATTACCATACATATGATATGTAATTTGTTGTTAAACCTTTCAACTACCTGAAAAGTAAGAAAACATTCAGTGAATGGGTGGTTTAATTTTTTTTGCAAAGATTCTGGCTTCAGAATCAAAGTCTGTTTGAGCTGGCTGTGCTACTGTAGGTTTCAAATTGATCAGACGGCCCCCTGTACAGGACACGCTAACGTCCACTGCTGCCTCCCTGCCTCTCCACTCACTGAAGCTGGCTCTTGATGTTGATGGTGATCTGTTCCCGAGCCTGGAGGATCTTCTCCAGGCGTGCAATGTCGTAGGTGTTGGGGTTTCGAAATGGGATGTCGTCTGGCAGCCCAGACACTTCCACAGAGTCCGGACTGCCCCGGATTAGCTTGTAGGGCACCAGAACAGAGCGGTCCAAACCAAGAGCCTCCCCTGGACATAAACAGAGTCAAAGAGAGAGAAAGAGGAGGGCCCCGTTATTCTGAATTATACCCAAGATAAACTATATTTGATAGATAAACTATATAAAAAAAATATTATCTTGTTTATGCAAATATGTTCTTAATAAAATTAAAATGTGGATTTTGGACAGCGATTATAATTTTCTGTGATTGTTTTGATCAGTTGTAACTGACAGTGATATACACAAGTGACTTTGCTGCACAAGAACTAGATCACTTCATTAGTGAGAGAGCTAACTGGGTAATGTGATGAAGTGATGTAACCTAGTGAATGTCAATCCTGGAATAACACAGAAAGTAACTAATATGCCCTATTCATAAACAGATCACCAAAATCCCATAAGAAGGCAACATGCAAAGCATGTTGTATTGCTTCCAAACAGTGGTCACAGGAACTATTACCCTAATTATAATGCTGTGGATTTGTGTCGGTTTCTTTTGATAGTATCATTGGAAACCATTCTTTTCTAGTGTTGACAAAAGTGGTGCACTTACAAAAAACTGTAAGTGAAGCCTCAAAGATCCAAAGGCAAAACATTGTAAATGATAGTTTAAGGGTTGCATGACAGCGATTGCACACTCTCCAACCCAAGTTCAGGGATTCTGAACTCTCCTGCGATACCACACAGCCAATGAAGAACGAAAGGAAAGCAGAACTGACCATATTTCTTGTTGAACAGCTCTTTCACCTGCTCCCGGAGAATCACCTTCTCCCCCATGCGGTTTACCTCTTCATCGTCTGTTGTGGATAAATAGGAAAGATCATGTATAAAAGACACAAGAAAAAAAGGCAAACACAATCCAAGAGAAAAACGGATCTTATGGCAGGCTAAAATAAAGAGACAGGCACGTGGCAAGACATACTGGCTATACTGTAGGTTCTCCCTGACAGTCCCGAGAACTCACCACTTATCGAGACATAGGCTTTCTTCAGCAAGGTGATCCTCCTAGGAGCTGCAAGGAGAGGAGGGGTTCATTCCATGGGCGTCCATGGTAGAGCGTCTTGACATTATAACATTGTATACCAGCACAAAAGAAAGAATGGTTTTCTGTGTGGGTGTACAATGTAGAGAATAACAAAATGTCTTTTACTCATTCCAGTGCCATTGAGGCTATCCTCTTAAGCCCAGTAATACAGTGCTGGTACAGGTGGACATAACCTTGTAGAATATGGGCATGCAAGGCAAAATACTAATACTAATAATAATAATCATCATCATATAGGTGGGGCATATACACAAAGCTATATTTAAGAAATTATCTGAATACAAGAGAAATTCACATTAGATAATCAGGAAAATTCAGAATACCACCTTTCTACATTATAAAAAGTGTATTCACTACCGTTACATTTGAAAATGCTTGTGACGCAGAAAAGATTTGCAAATCATGTTAAGTCTATGTGAAACCTATTACATCCTTAGCAAGTCAGTGTAATCCAACACTGCTGCAAACGTTTCTGTAGTTAATGAACAGTCCCTTCTAGTTTCTTTCTGACTTTTTTTTTCATTCATTATTAACCATGAATTATATCAAATACAGCCTCACACTGATGCAATCCTGACACGGGTCTCTCACCTGGTTTAGGAATAAGCCCTTGGAAAGGCCTGTGAAGAAGATAAGATGAGTTACAGGAGCAGTTTATGTCATTTGTAGCAAAACTGATGACAACACATACAACCAGTGAAGGAAAAACCACAGTGCCCCCACCCCCACTACCTGGTGATAGTGAAGCGGATATTATGTGCGACTGCCAGGATCCGCTCCAGGTTCTGGGATCCGAAGGTGCACGGTTTCCGGAAGGGAATGCCGGGAGGCAGCCCCTCGATAATGACAGAGCCTGGGTTGCTCTTGATCCTCTTGTAGGGCACCTGGACCGGGTACTTAATGCCAAGGGCCTCACCTGAGCAACACAGACATATGGTCCACTGGGGTGGTTTGAACAACAGAATAAACTAAATGGAAGCAACAGCAGGGAAAGCGATCAGCTTTACAGCATCGCTGCGTGCAGTGTTAGGCTGCGGACACATGGAAACAGTAATGCTTTAAAGAATGATTCCCTCTGCAAAGGCTGAATGTGTCCTGTTTTTCCGTTGCCTGTGCAGTCAATGGGAAAAATAGTGTCTAGGAAAAGCTCTCAGGCCTATAGATTTATGGAAGAATTTCCTCAGAAGCGCAAAATTGGACTGGAGATAAAGTCCATGTCATGTTGTATAATTTGGTCATTAGTTGTGAAAATTCATCGTGCATTAAAGAACACCATATCCCCTCAACACGTCACCATGGCGAGCTGGTCACAACTGTTTTATCTGTCTATAAACTCACCATATTTCCTGTTGAACAAGTCCTGAACTTGTTCTCTCAGTGTGTTGGCCAGGTCAATTCTAGAAAGTTTGGCTTCTAAACTGTCTGCAAGATAAAGACATGAAAGACACTTTCTTTTTATAAAAAAAAGACATCCAGTTGTATTCTAGCCTTTTTTTTTTTGCTAAGTTTGTTTTGTTCATCTTACCTGAGTACCCAGGTCTCTTCGCTGGAGTGCCTGGGTCCCCCACCGCTACATCTTTGCAATCCAGTTCAGCTCCTGCGGAAACAAGAGCTCAGCAGGTCACGAAAGAGACTGTGCCACTTGATAACAAGAGTGTCCTGCAGAATCAGAGCAGGGACTCTCACCTGGGGTGTTGGCTGGGTGGGGAGAGGGCTCCGGTTTCAGGGCCTCAGTTAGCAGCTCAGGTCTGGAAAACAGTGTGGTTATATCTTTGGGCAGAACAGAAACAGACTATACCAATGGCCATTTCATAACCTCTTCCATGAAGCTTGTAATGAGGGCGACTCTTTGGTTGTACGACATAGGATCTTTAATTTAACCTGATGACAAGGGAAAAGAGACAGAGGCTCTCCTGACCCGGCTCACCTTTTGATCACGAAGCCGATGTTACTGCTGACTGCCAGGATCTTGCGCAGTTTGGCGGCACCAAAGCAGTTGGGGCGGCGGAAGGACATGCCCTCGGGGAGCCCAGTTACATACAGATCTTCAGGGTACATCTGGAACTTGGAGTAGGGCACACGGGTGGGCTGAGAGAGGCCAAGGGCTTCACCTGTCATGGAGCACGAACAGAAGCCAGGAGTCGTCTTCTGTGCTCACCAGAGCTGACTGAATGTATTGTTAGGTTTAATGAATAATGATCCATTAAGAAAGGTGAAGCCTGTGTCAGACACAGTGACTCAGCAAAGCCAGAGCTTCTCCTGGTTTCTGCAGAGATAAATGGACTAGAGAGCACGTGACTCATCCCATGGATGGGACACCGGTACATGACAGGGATCACCCCCAGCAACGCTGTTCCCCATTTATGTGGCTTTAATGAAAACTCATTTCGTCACGCCACTGACTTCTTTCCGTATTGTGACCCTGAAGCATGTCAGCTGACTGAGAAATAAGCATGATGCCCTGAGGCTCTTTGGCTTGACAGGGTAGAGTATACTGGCGCCTGGTCACTAGGTAATGCCTAAGCTCACTCACCCCAAGAAACTTTGGTGGCATGGGACCAGCTGTCTTTTGCCCTCTGACAGCTCCCAATCACTGCAGTGTCTGTAGGAAGGACTCGAACCCACAACCTGTGCTCACTAACTAACAATGTGCCCACGAACCCATTAACAATTAGTTGGTGCCCTTCAAGAAGCTCAGCTTGCAGGCTGACAGGTGGATATAGTTTCCAAGAGAAGGCTTTTTGCAGATGAGCCACTAGGTGCTACGTGATTAAAAAAAAAGTTTCAAGAATTCAATTCAGAAGCATAAGAGAATATGACAATACATCTGCCTTGGATTATTGTACTGGGCCACCTCATCCTAGAGAGAAAACCTTTGGCACTGAGGCTTTATTGCATAACTCACCATACTTCGCATTGAAAAGGCTTTCCACTTGCTTCCGCAGCCTGAGGATCATTTCTCCGAGATCCTCTGAAACATCGAGGAGAAGAGGTTGGATGATGATGCACACAGTGACAAGAACCTCAAGGAGCAATTGCTTGGTAACCTCAGAGACGGACTCCATATTTTAACTATTTGGGAACAATCAGACGCTAAACAAAAGTTTCTTCAGCACAGTAACAACTGAGGAACTCAGATTTCGGAAAAGATGGCGAGTTCTTCTTACTTTAGCGTCTCATTATTATGGCATCTTATGGTTTCTTACCTTTAACAGTCCTTCTTGCCGCCGTGGGTCTGGGCTCCTGCGCAATTGACTCAACTGGAATTGAGGAGGAGGCAGGTTGGAAGCAGACAGGAGTGTGTCAGGGATCAGTCTGGCTTTAAACAGGTGCCACTTGATTATAAAGCCTGTTGCTCTGGTTAATTTAACCCTGGTTAAATTGAATGTTTCAGTGAATCTCTAAGTGAAAAGAAGTTGACACAATCTCTGCATCTTTCCGAAAATTCAAATGCATAATTAGTATTTATTTGCAATTTTGTAGATATTCAAATAATAAAACAGTGAATACGGCACATGTAAATGTTTGAACACCCCAACAGTCAGTACTTAGTAACCTCCTTTTGTCAGAAATCACAGCTTCCAAACATTCCCTGCAGCCAGCTAAGAGAGTCATCCCATACTTGGTTTTGGAATTTCCTCCCCACTCTTACTTGCAGAGCTCTTCTGGTTCAGAGATATTATTAGGTCTTCTTGCATGCACTGTATGTCTGAGATCTCCCCACAAATTTCCATTAATATTCAAGTCTGGGGCCTGTGAAAGTCATTCCAAAACCCGCAATATTTTATTCCTGTAAGTACTTCATGGTTGATTTTGAGGTACTTGTCAATTTAAGACACATAGCAGATTGTTGTCTTGCTGTAATATCAAACCCATGTTCAAGTTTAGCTTCTAGGATTTATTGATTTATTGTTGAATCCATTCCTTCTTCCACACCAATATTTCCTGTTTCACTGGCTGCCAAACAGCACCAAAGCATAATAGATCCAACCTCATTTACTAATTTTTATCCAAATGTATCTTTTGTGATTGTGACCAAAAAATTCAATTTTCATTTAATCAATACATAGACATAAAAAATCCCAACACTGGTGTTTTTAGACGGTGTCTAAATTTAGACATTTAGACATTGACCTTTGTGTTGAGATCATAGAAAAGGTTTCTTTCTGACAACTCTCCCATGCAGATCATTTTTGTGTAAGCAACTCTGTACTGTGGACCTATGGACAACTACCCCAGTGTCAACTGTCAACTTCTCTGCAGGTCCTTTGCAGTGATCTGTGGATTCTGCTTTGCAATGTGACCAGTTTCAAAGCAGTTTTATTGTAAAATTTCCTGCGTCTTCCAGATCTTGCCTTGACTTCAACAATTTCCTTTCTTAATGATGATTAACTTCCATTTCTTAATGATGTTTCTGACAGCTGAAATTGCAAGCAGGGAAGTATTTCGAGACAATTTTATAGCCTTCTTCTGCTTTGTAAGAAAGAATTATCCTCCGACAGATTCTTAGGGGAGCACATGGTTGCTGAAAGTAGGCAGAACAACAATCACAGCCTAAGAAGTTAAACCCTGGAACTGTCGTCACCTGACTTAATTTAAGGTCTTGCAAGTCAATTAGAAAAATTTGAAAAAACAAATTAAATAATAGCGGATCGACTGGAAGGGTGCCCACACTTTTGCATGTCACATTCACTTTTTTAATTTTAGCAAATAAATACTAATTTGGCATTATACAGTAACTTGCAGAAACATGTTGGGATTAACTTTGTCCCACGAAGAGGTTGTGTCGGCTTCTTTTCACTTAGAGGTTCACTAAAATATACATTTTAACCAGGGGTGTCTAAACTTTTGCAAATAAGTGTATATCTCTGCCACTACTACAGTTGGAATGTAAAGATGCAGTGCTTCATACATCGTCAAAGTTGCTGTTGAAACATTCTAGTTTAAAAAATATATAAATCACTGATAGGAAGCATAATCATCTTATACACTGATGACATATTCCAAACAATCAGAATGGAGGTATTGATGGGAAAACCATTATAAATCATGCATTTACATCATTTAAACTTATCCTATCTGTGTGGTACAGGGCTATCGTATCTGTCAGCCAGATTTCACCAATATTACAACGGATCCTACAGGATATAAAAAATACCAGTTCTAAAAATACTGGAAAAAAAATAGTTGGCCATTTTATTAAAACATGATTTATAATGTTAATATGAACACTTAATAACATCTGTAATTACATTGGAGTGCCAGATTTCAGTTTCTGATGGGCTTGTCTATTCTCATCAGTCGATAATGTCTATTTTACCCACTTCCATTCTCATTCCCAAACCTGTCTGTGTTTCTTGACATTCATGTTGCTAAGAGCACTTCGAATTACAAAGAGAACCACTTTACTGTACAACATATGTTTGTCAGAAAATTAAACTGGTAAACACACTGGTAAATGTCATAACTAACAAGAAAACCTCCCTCCCCACCCCTGAGTTAAAGTTATTCTGTTGGAAACAGGCTGTTTCAAGTGTTCTTATTAACTATGATTTTGTGGAACCAGGATGAAAAACATTTTTGGAGCAAGGATTTAAGGGCTGTGGGTAGGTCTGTCTAACTAGTAGTCTGGGTTTGGGGTATTCTAAGGGTATCTAGACCAAATGTTGTATGTATGAACAATTCACCAGGGTGACAGAGGAACAGAGACTCCTGAATGGTATTCAGTTCAGGAGCTGGGCTACAAATTGGCCATTTCCCTATGGAAATAAGCTACATACTGGTACAGTCAAACCTGCCACAGAGACCCAAGCACATGGATAAGTCTTTATGTCATAGAGGATAATCCAGAACTTTGACAGAAGTCTACTGAAATACAGGTTTTATCTGTCAGATAGTAATGTCCATTTGAAATAATTGCACAATTATTAAAGGCAATCAGGATGATGATATAACCTGTCTTCTGGTCAATATGCCCCCTCTATCTGTGTCCTAAGATGAAAGTCTGGTTAGGCATAACAATGACTGAAAGATAGGTGCATAATTCTGTTTCAATGTGGGACATCAGTTTTCAGTCGGCATTATGTGGTCTAAACAGAGGCCTGTTTTAAATCAGATGAGTTCTTTTTTGACTGGTTTTCATTTTGACAGGGCAAGGTAAAACAGAGTTCTGAGTTACTGTTGTGCCCAGGCTTGACTGTAAGGTAGAAAACTGGTACTGAAGTGCAGGGACTGGGCAGCAAAATGGGTACAGGAGTGTATAGTAAAGGGCTGGTGGGGAAGAGTCTGTGAAAATTGTTCATACATCTACCTCCCTAAAAGTAGGAGAGTGATTGCAGGTTGGCCCCAGTCGGTTCTGTGTCCTGCCGTGGCGCTGAGGTGACAAGTCAGAGGTTACCTGCGGGGGAGTCTGAGAGGTGGGGGCTCTCACTGGCCGCAGAGTCGGCCGCAGGCTCGCTCAGCTCCTCCGGAACGACACTGACATCTGGAGGAGGAGATGTCTTTATGAACAAACCGTATACGGTAAACACGGGCCTTCTCTTCACAAGAACTCAGAAATAAAAAAAAATCTCAGATTGCATCTCCTAACCTTCTGCAGCACCTTAATGAGGATTTCGAAATTTGCTCATAGAGCCAAAAGTGGCATGAGAGGCATCCTTCAGGCTCAAGCTCCTCCATTTGTCACAGATTAGTAAGTAATTGCATAGGCTATGCCTTCCTGTCTTACCTGGCACTGTCACTTGAATGATTTCTCCATCTGGTGGCTCAGTTTTAATCTTTTTAATAGGGGAACAATCTCCTGATGGCCCTTAAAAAATGAAACAAAACACACTCAGCACTTCGGGTAGGTTATATTACAAGACTTTCCAGTAGACTATAGCAAAGTGCATATAAGCCACACCTCACGATAAAGGGAAGAGCAGGTTAAGAATTGCAGAAAGATGAGTGCTTCAATTGCAGTTGCATGATTATGATTAGGACTGTGTGTTCCTGGTCCATATTTCCAAAAAGCAGAACAGACAGCTTCAGAAAATCATTCTGCAAGGTTTCCTATTCCATTCTTAGTGTTTGGTACAAACCTGCCTCACCATCTCCTACAGGGCTCACACATGAACTAGTGGATCTGAAAAGAATAAGAGAAATATTACATGCAGCATGGCAATTTCAGTTTCAATAGGTTTGTTCATAAAAATTCTTTCCAAAGGGAAAGAAGGTTAATAAACCACCCTCAAAAAAGGCCAACATGTTCATTTTTTTGTTAGTTTCTTCCAAAATGTGGAAGTGATACAATGTTCCCAATATACAAAATTAGCCCATTCCCAAGCAGGACTTGAAAAGAAAAAATCTGATGCTAAGGTTCTCTACAATACATAATTGCACAAAGACATAAAATTCACTGGCATCTTCTCCAATGTCTCTCCTAAACTGGCAGCTGGCATTATCATTTAAAAGAAGATGCACACAGTTATACAATCAAAGAGGCTTCACACATCTCTGCGCTCAGCCAGGTTTGAAAAGAGCCTAAAACCCACCTGCTACTGTGCGAGTTGCTCATCACCTCGAAAGCTGGTAACATCCTGGGGGTCTCTGGATAGCTGTCTTCAGATGGAGACCCTGAGTCCTGTTTCCCCTCATCTTTGAATGCCTTTCCCCCAGCTGCAGAAACAGAATGATGCAGGGAGACAGGCCAACTAGAATTTGGGACGAGGAATTGTGAAAGCATTCCCTTTAGATTTGGACACAGTGTTCAGGATGGAAATTGATCGCAACTATGGAAGAACTGCTTTTATTTTAAAAAGCTGATTTACTGCACTCCTGGTCCCCTTGTAAAACATTGGCAATGATGCAATGATACAAACCAGGGTGATCCAACTCCAGTTGTGGAGTTCCAGTGTGTCTGCAGATTTTCATTCCAACCCAGGCCTGCATGACCTAATTCAGTTTGCTATTGTTTAATTAAACCAATTAACAAATCCCCGCTCTTCAGGTGTAGCTGCTTTAAAAAAAGACCTAGAGAACCTTCATATTGCACAGGATTTCTAGGACCAGAGCTGGACCAACCGGACGTAGACTCATTCTTGTCCTGTACATCTCAGTCCTGATAGAGTTAGCAGTGATCACTTAGGCACATGTGTGATTCCATGTTTGGGGACCAGCTATAATGATCATCACTATGATTATAATAACGTTTTATTTAGCAGCATAAAACGCAAGTGTGGGGGCAACACACTGTTGGTGGTGGAGGGGATCCCCATTACCTGTATTGCGCTTTGAGTGGAGTGTCCAGAAAAGCGCTATATAAGAATAAGGATTATTTTTTATTATACAATTCAGGGCACAGACCCTGATTTTTTGCAGGATTGGCAACACATGACAGATGTGTTGATACAGAAAATGTATCAGATTCAGTGCTGATGGTGAGAGTCTAATGAAAGAACTGACAGTATCACCTTCAATGACTACAGATTTAGCAGACAGAATGGAAAGGTAATTAGAAGAACTGCACCGACTTCAAATATAGCATCATTTAAAAATGAATTAAAAAATAATAATTAAAAATAATTACCTGTAAAAATCCTTTCATCAAACATTCTGGAAGATAAAGGGAAGCAATTACTTCAGGTTGAGTACACAATTGCAGGCAGTATTATCAATAATTAGCAAAGCAATTATTCATCTCTCTGAAAAGACACAATCTCAGCCCACTCTGCAGCTGAGATAATCAAGCAACAGGCTAAACCAAAGCAGGATCCGAGCCTGATAAAGAGCTTGATTGACACAGGATTCTTCTATCAGAATTAGCCAGCTGTGTCAACACAGAGGGGAGCTTCAACAGATACCTACTATAATGTCTTTAAAAGAAGCTTTCTTAAAAGTATTTGAGCGTTTAACCTGCATTCTCATTCTGTTCACAGCACAGTATAAAACAAGACCATTTTTCTTGCCTAAGTTAATTTTATCTGCATACTACAAAATATTTCAAATGAAAATATAATTGGGAGAAGATCACTATTTATAGGGACAAAAGGGTATTTGTGCTCAAGATATGTACAGTACAATAAATAGCTATGGAAACTATAATATTTCTTTGCCTTTTCCAGGACCGTACACAACACTGTACAGCATCTGTATTGTGCACCAGTCACTCAGGAGATTGAAAGGAATCATCTCTTGCACATGGATGTTCAGTGGTTTCTATCCAGTGTAATGTTATATTCCATGCTTTAAAAAGGCTCCCATAGGTACTCCTGCGCCTGGTTTATCCGTGCTAATAGGAGTCATCTCCTAAGTGCAGAGCCTAAGGCAAAACTGTCACTCCTTGGGGGGCCTGATTACCGTTTCACCACAAAGCGCACACTGTGCCTCTCCTCCAAAATGCGCTTAAGTTTGGGGACCCCGTATGTGCAGGGCCGCTTGAAGGGGATCTTGTCGGGGATGCCAATGATCTCCACTGCCTCCGGGTCACATGCTATCTTCCGGTACGGCACAGGAACCATGTGGTCCAAGCCAAGCGCCTCTGCTGCAGTAGGTCAGGAAAGGGTTGACAATAAGAAAGACCGATTTGTTAGAAACCTCCAGCCTGGGCTTTGCAGACAGGCTTAGTAAAACCAACACCCGATGTTGGCAAGCTGCTATATGAGAGACAGTTTTCTACACAACACCGCCATGCTTTGTTCTCCTAAACTAGCCCTGGATGTCCTCAAACAAAATGAAAATGGACAGCAACAGCCACAATGTGCTACAAAAAAAAACCAAACTTCAAATAGACAGGAAATTGAGAAGTAATTCTAAAAAAATTAAATGCATAAAAAGAAATGAACAAGACACCACATAGCTGCGCTAAATTCATATATTTTGGTTCATTTACAAATAGTTTGGAATTTGCAGCTGCACTATTAATCAAATCTTCCAGTCCTTCGGAAAGCTTTGAAACTGGTCCTGTTAGCCGTTTAATGTAAATATGAATTGTTTTTACTGGCAGTGTAAGTTATAGCATGACACAATACACCTCAGTCCTTTCCTACCATAGTGGTGGTTTTCCATCACTGGAACAGTGTGGCAGTCAGCTGAAAGGTGCTATTGCCTTACACCACGATCTCTTACCGTAACGGCTGTTAAACAGGATCTGGACACACTCCCGCAGTGTGTTAATGTCTTCCGTTTCACGAATGAACGTGTCCCATTTGTCTGTAGAAGTAAAATGGTAAAAAAAACTCGTATAGAACAAGACTGATTTTGACAGCTGTTGCCCACAGTGATCGCTTTTAGACTCTGTGCTGGTTTTCCACAGCCATTTTAATTCAATGAACTGCTCAAACTCTTAAGATCAGGATTCCAAGATCGCAAAGGACAAATCAGGGAGTGATTTGTTTTCTTCTGCCACTAGTCTCTTCAATTAAGAGTTTTTTCTTTGTTATATTTTTAACTATTTCACACAAATTCAAAACGTATAAAACAGCACGTCTCTGAAGGCACTTGGCTTGACAGTATATAGAACACAGACAGAAAGAAAAATGTTTTTTCTGTGGTACAGACTATAAAATTGTCTAAGAAATTTGATTTATTTGCAGTGATAAAGCGAATTAACAATGGTTGGAATAAATAAACACAACCCGAAGAAGGCTCCACAGTCGAACTGTTGTGTTTTCTTTCTTCTCTTTTCAGCATGGAGTAAACCTCATAAATAAACACAAGACTAACAGGACTCACAAGAGTCTCTCAGTGGCTCCCTTTACTCTAAAATGCACTGGTCCCTTACCCACCTGATTTCTCATGCACAATGGAGAACAACAAGCGCTTGGAAATGTGCACATTCTGAGAACTCTGTCCCATCTCTGCCGGCCCCCCTAATCGCTCGCCTGTTGGAGAGGGGAATACCAGACATTGATATCATGCCTTGACATTGTTTTCATTCCTCCTCGGGTCGGTCGTTGGGAATTCGCACTGACCGTTGTCGGCGCAGTCCTTCGCCGGAGCCGTCTTCTCCCCCTGCGACGCCCAGCCGCTTTGGTGGTCACTGTTCTGGATGGCGCTGAGGAGCGAGCTGGGTGCAAGGTCAGGCTTCCCCTCCGGATGGGCCTGCATGGGCATGGGGATGCCATACAGGAAGGTGGAGAGCATGGCGCTGCCAGCCACTGCCTCCTGGTTGGCAGCTTTAACAGTGGAGTGGCTGGCAAGGCTCTTGGAACCAGAGTTGTGGTTGAGCTCAGGGCAGGACTTGGCATCCCAGGAAGCCTCTTCAATGGGCCTTTGAATATAAAATAGACGTCATGTAAACACTTCCAACACTGTCATGCTCTGATCGGAGATGCAGTCTGGCAGTTTCACAAAGTCTAAATTTAAATAAATTAAATCAATTTAAGTCTTGATTTTGTGAATAAAAGTTTGTGAACCCCTTAGCACTGGTCCGAATTATACTCAGATTGTATATACCTGAACCAGAATTTAATCAGATCATCATGGAAGACTTCATAAAAGATGATAAGCTGATTCAGAAAAATATGTAAACCCTCAGATTCAGTAACTGATGACACCTCCTTGGGCAGCAGTGACTTCATTTAGATGTTTCCTGTAACTGTTTATCAGCCTCTCACATTAGTTGATTGTACCTTATAAAAATGTTTTAAGTGGGTGACATTTGAGGGTTTCCTTGTAAGAACAGCTATCTTCAGGTCCTGTCTTCACTTTTCAATGGAGTTTAGGTCTAGACTTTGACTTGGCAAACTGCAAACGTGAAATTTCCTCTTCAGCCATTATTCTGTTGATCTGCTGGTATGTTGCTGCGTGTCCCAGCTCTGCTAATGAAAGGATGGACTGCCATTCTCCAGAATTTGCTGCTGCCACACCAAATACTTGGTTTATTAAACGATGGCAAACCATGCAGATGCTGAGGCAGCAAAGCAGGCCCATACCATGGTGCCGATACGTGATGGTCAAGGTGAGATTCTTCTGTTGGAGTGTTTGGTTTTCATCACTCAAGCGTTTTTCTTGTGGAAACGCAGTACAGCTTTTGATGCGTCTGTCCAGAGATCTTCCAGTAGCCTAGGAAGTAAGAAGGCTTCTTTGGAGAACTTGAAATGACCGGACAACTTCTTAGATTGCTGGAAATCCTCTCATCAAAACCATTCTTTGGGGGCACCATGGGCGTATCATGGTGGGTATTCAATATTTTCTGTCTGACAAAGAAAGATGAAGCCCTGGTTGTTTAGAAATGATTTTGTAACCTTCTCCAATGTGTGGCCATCAACTACTCCTTTTTCTGAAATCTGATATTTCAGCTTTGGAATATTCTGAATTCTCTTCTGTTTGTGCAATTACATGTTCCCATTAACATCTTATGTGAAACCAAATGCATAAAGTTTCTGACGGGGCTACCCAAACTCCTAGAAGTAACTAGAAGTTCACTTATTATTCATATGATATATACTGATTATTAATTATGTATTTTTTGTACTTCATGCACCAGAGTCTCAAAAACATTAAATGGACAACCTAAAACCTTTTGGTTATTTAAGAAAAGACTGGTTTAGAGTAACCAAGGGTATCACGATAAGACATAATTATATAGGGGGTTCACAAACTTTGGCACTGTAAATGTCTTACTCCGTTGTTGCCGTGATGTGCTGCCACAACACAGTTCTCAAAGTCAACAGCTGGTCATCATGACCACCACAGCACACAGCAGTTTTCCAAGTTGTTTTCCAGTGATACAGTCGACGCACCTCTTAACCGTGAAGCGAATGCGGTTGCTCTGCTCCAGGATCTTCATTAAGGTCTTGGTGTCATAGTCAGCTGGCTTTCTCAGGGAGACCCCATCAGGCAGACCATGGACAGTCACAGAGCTGGGGTCCTTCAGAATCCACTCATAAGGCACAGGTATTATACTGTTCTTCCCCATAGCCTCACCTGTAGAATGACACAAAAAAATTGAATTGAATTAACGGAGGGAAGATTTATATCACTCTGTTATTTGTGCCCCACCCTTTTGCATTCCACCAAGAAAAAGGCCTAAGAAAATGACCAAGCATGCACCTTGAAAGAAAATCACACAAGCAGTACCTAATTCTCTGGGGTGTAGGAGGAAATCTTGCAAAAGAAGCGTTAGATGAGAATCTCAACTCTCCTTAAAGGGGAGCCATTCAATTTCTCAGACCGCTTAATAAGTCTTGGTAACAAAATAAATTAATTGACGTTACAGAAATAAATGACAAATTGCGATTTAAGCACAAAATTGTGAACGTGAAAGTACTGTAAGTCGCCATGCTGTCGCAAACTTGCATTTGAATTCCCTTGAATTATGACATAAAGCGGCCCTTCCTGCTCACTAGTCACTGCAATGACTAATGTAATGTACGTGCAAATTACAGGTTGTGCAGGAGACATTTCATTTTGCAGCGATTTGCAAAGAGAGTTAAAATAGCATTGCAGTTCAATTTTAATAAATCATTATATAACATCAAATAACAAATTCATATAACTGAAAATGCAGCTCTATAAAGACATATGTTCAGCCCACCAAAGCTCTCCTTCACTTCGGAAACAGAAGTGATTCCAATCGATCCTTGAAGGAAGCCAAAAAGTGGAATTAATATCATAAGCCCATTAATGAAGGATTATGTGCTGAAGCTTTGTCAGTTTTCTTATATGTATTTTTCTTTTCTAAATACTCAGGCTATCTGCCTAACTGCTGTGGTGCTGTTTTGAGGTTTTCTTACAACTACTTGCAACCCCCTGATTCTAGATTTGACCAGTTTCTCATCATTTTGTCTCAGATTTCATGCATCCAATGATCGTCACAATTACTGCAACTTAAGTGGAATTTCCTTGAGCAATCTTCCTTTGAGTACTGCTGTGATATTGGGATTTTGTGACCTACGAGATATATCCAGATCAGTTATGGATGCCATTTTCTGCCAACCTCGCCAAGCTGATTCTCAGCGCCACATCCCGCTGTGGTGCTGACTTTAAAAATGTATGCTTCACTCCATGTCTGGAACACATTTTGCTTCCCCCAATACCCCTGCATCACCGAGACACAGTTCCTCAGTCTACAATCACTGTTAACAGTTTACAGACCCCCGAAGGATAATGATGCTTTTTAAAGTTTGCAGATTTACTATATGTATTACTATATTTACTATATGTAGCTCATATGCAGAAAATGTTAGAAGTGATTTTTGCTGGAATAGTTACATTGAATGGCAAATTTAAGCACAATGAAAATGAATCGCTTAGAAGCACAGACTGTTGAGAACAAACAAGAGAAAGAACACTAGAAAGACAAGTGATATGTGCTACTTCACAATCTGAGGAATGACACGTGAGTGCCCTTACTGTAAAGGACACTGAAAACTTCCTCCACCATCTTTCTAAGAACGAAGATGTTCGACTGGGACTCCACAGGTGCCCTCTGTACGCCTTGCCCGCTCTCCTTGCTCAGCTTGGTTGGTTCAGTGTCCTGGGGTTTGGCAGCAGCATTCACAGTGGGTAAGGCTGTTAGGCAGGGCACTCCTGAAAGGAACCATTTAGAAACAGTTTCCATTTGCATAGCTGTGTTAACCACACCTCAACATCCCAGAGCCATTCATATCTTTGGACTCAAGTCAACTGATGCTGGCAGTAATGCGTTCATATACATTACACATTGTATAACTCTGGAGGTCAAAATGATAGGGACACATGCAATCGATGCAAGAACCTGAAAATCCTTGTAACTTACTGCAAAACCTGTGGAAGTCAGTCTGGATTTCCTTCCTGGAGTTGAGGAACAGCCTGCCTTTCTCAGTACCTACAGCGATTATGCTCTCTTCATGAACCGTGACACAAGCCACTTCTGCATTCAGCTTGGAAAGAGCAGTACACTGAAAGACAGGTCCACAGCTGGTCAGAAGCCCCATTCATAGGTACAGAAGAACAACTTCTTGCACTTGTATGTAAGCAGGAACACAAAATACTTCCTACCAAAACCCTAGCTTGTTTAGGACCAAGGGTTGCGGCAGAAAACAGACTTAACCAAGATAAAAGAAGAAGCGTTTAGAACACAGAACTTGAACTCTTGTTCTTCTTGTGAACTCTTGTTTTTCAATTTATACCCATCCTGTCTGGACGTGGTTCCAAGCAATGACTCCTGTACTGTGGAGGAAGAATGAGGATGGGCAGACGTGCTCCTCAGTCTACCATTGAGTCATTGAACTTTTCACAAGCTGCAAGCTCCACAGTGCCTGACAGGCGAGTCACTGACATCACTGCATGTCTACAGGCCCCAAGGAAGTTGCAGAACACACTGTTGGCAGGTATGACAAAGACAACCATGCATCTAATATCACCTCTATTCTTGACAACACCTGCCAACTTAGGAATCCTGGTGAGCTAGTGAGTCAATGACGTGACCCTTGCTCAAACTCATGATAGGTAGGTAAGTAAGGTCCCCCTTTCAGGCCATAAAGGCCCATGGGGGAATGGGGGGCAAGGGCCATCATTTTTCTCAACCATCTGACACTGGATGTGTAGGTGATGTGGCCAGCATCACACTCCGGCCGGCCTATTGCCCCCAGAAGGATTAACCCCCGGTACTCATTTGGAAAGCAGGCTGAGTGGACCTGGGAGCCATCTGGAAGGAATTGGAGCAAGCTACATTACTTGCACCTACCTGGGATTGAACCCAGGACCTTCCAGTCAGGAGCTAGATGTCCTTGCTGTCTGAGCTACCACGGCTTCGAAACTCATGATGCCTGGGTCAAAGAGCTCAACTGGTCTTCAGAGGGAACGGTCTTTAATTTAGCCTCGACAGCTGGATCATCACCATTGCTCTTGTAAAAAGTGTCACAGGATCTTTGGCAATCATAACTTGGCTCATATTTCATTTTTAAACCATAAAGGAACATTCTTTTGCTTAAATGATTTCCATGCATCAGCCATGTTTTTGAGCAGGGTTTGGAAGGCCAAACTTACCACAGAATCTAATGCAGACACTAAGCTTGTAAGGATCTCCTGCTTTGTGGAGACGCAGGGAATCCGCAGCTCGGCGCGGGAACCACTTCGAGATGGGTCACACGATTTTCGGACCTGCGCCATTCCTTTCTGAGGGAGGACACAGGAACAATTACTGATTCAGACCAGTGGCAGCGACATATCATACCGTTTCTGTTCAGTAAAAAAGTGTGACAATTTTAATGAGTCTCTAGACTTAAAGCTAGACAGAACCAAAACTGACCACACCTAGAGCGGTGGATTAATGCTTCAAGGGTGAAAAGAATATTCCTTGAAAATTACAGCTATTCTTCTAAATCTCACCATTACTGAAAAAAAATGATTAATAAAATGATGGTCTGCTTAAAAAGATGTACTAATTATATACGGCAGAATTCTGCATTTTGGAAATTTGCTCCAAAATACAGGCAATAAAAACAGGCTAAGCACAATTGAATTGTGACGGTAGCCAGCAAAATTATTCCTGCACAACAGCTACAGCTTTCAGACATCTGCATCAAACAAATAGTGCGGAAGGCCAATATACTCACTGACTGCCATCGCCACCCCTTGCACAGTGAATCTGGCCTCCTTCCATCTCAGCATCGATTGAGAATTAGTGTTAGACTACCCGGATTCAAATGTTATGGCTTTTACCTGCCAGCAATGCTTTTGCAAATCCATATTTCAATCTGGGACAATAAAAGGAAACCATGAAAATGTATTCACTCCCTTTAAGATTTTCTGAATTTTTGCAAATGTTTGCCACTGAATGTTATCAGAGATTCGCATGTGTCCCAGTGATATGTATAAAGGGTGTCTGAGTGAAACTAATAACGCCAAAGTTTGTCACTTGTTGCAATTACAGTGTTTCATAAATCAAGTCATCTAACCTGTCACTGTGTGAAAAAGTGATTAGACCTTATGACAATACCATGTCTCTAGCTATAAAAAGAGGAACAACGAGCTAGTGTGACACTTGAAGGTATCCACGATCCTTGCAATTCTGTCAGTTGTGTGAGTAGAGAAAAGGTAGGAACCAAGCTATACTTTTCCAAGCCCTGATGCACACCCAGGTGAAACACAAACGAAAGCCATTATATGCAGTCTCATTCTAAACAGACAGGACCATCTCAGGGTACAGTCAGGTAACCTTCACAGATGAAAGAAGGACAATTCCTTACTTAAAAGTCATGTAATACAAGAAGAAATTCAGAAAGTTGCATGAATCATGGGTGCCTTCATTGAGACTGATTCAATTTTTAAATATTCATGCAAGTTAATCTAGCTAAACACGTTGAAGCTCAAAAAGGAAAGAAGCCCTCAGGAACATGTCAAAAGGGAGACTAGAGAGGTATCTTTAAAAAGTTTTTTTAAAAAACTCCCAAACTCAAAGAATATCCAAAGAGTTGTAGAGGTTTGAAAAATAGCTCATCTTGATGTGAAAACAGACTGAGCAGACCAGGAAAGATCAATACAAAACATGAAAAACCAAATATGCAAGAAGTACCTAAGTAGCCTTAAGCTCTCTTATGCTCCAAAATGATATAAGGAAGAAAATCAATAACAAGAAATTGCATCTGGTACAAATGATGTTTTTAAGATGAAAATAAGTCAACCAGCTATTCATTTTCCAAAAAAGGGTTAATATGTTTTACAGTACTGGGGATTAAGAAGCTTTAAAAGCAGCCCTAAAACCTTCCATGCAATATGCTAATCCAGAAATCCATTACACGCATGTGAAAGTAGCTAATTACGATAAGCTTTTGTCAGCCAATTAAGGTTTTCCTGGATTATTTAAAAAAAAACCCTCATCGTTAATTTGCTCTCAAAAAGCAACACGAGAAACATCCGAGCGAAGCGTCTCTGTGCCACCAGCAATCTCAAACAAGGGAACGAGTACAAAAAGCGTCTGAGTCTTTCTTTCCCCTTTCTTAGTCTGAAGCCTGATGGTGCCTGTGCTGTTGGCGAGGGGGTGCAGAAAAGGCAAAAGAAGAAAAGCATTTTCATTGGCTTTATCTCCTCTCTCAGCATGATCAGGATGAGAAGATAATAAATAACAAAATCTGGGGGAAAAAAATGAATAAGAAAGGGTGAAAAAAATCGCAATCCTAATTCCTGGCCCCTTGCGTTCTCATGGCAACCACAATCTGTCTCCTTGGAAACTAATCTCGAGGCATTTGAACAATGCAGCTCCGGCCTTTAATCTCTCCAGACACTAGAAGCCATTATCCCAGCCTCTGGGCAGCCCAAACCACAGACTCCACACTAAGGAACAGGAGTGGCCCCAGCTGCATGCTGACTGTCTCTGTCTGTATTTGTGTTTGTTCTAGCAAGCAGCACTTATAACCACGTCCTCCTTAAAAGCAAAGCACTGAATGACAGATGTATGTAACCTCTTTAGACAGGCTCTTGCAGAGGGACTGAGGAACAAACAATTCTGTTCCAGAAATTCATGGCAGCTACTAAAATATATCTTCAAATGTCATTAACATATTTACTGACATGTTAAGTCTTGAACTGATTGCAACGACGTTTCATTATATTTGTAATAGAATGCTTTGCTGGCACCTTTTTAACCTGTTTCAGTTCAAAATGTAATTTAAAAGTGTATTACCGTGTTGATCACATGTAATTAGAAGAGATTTTTTGGACTGTGTTTAAACTAAAGATCCATTCATCCACCCATTTTCTAACTGTTTCCACCACTTCAAGGTCGCGGGGGAGCCGGAGTCTATCCCAGGAAGCAACGGGTGCAAGGCAGGGTACACCCTGGACAGGACACACACACACACACACACACACACACTATACCTAGTGCCAGTTTTCCCAGAAGTCAATTAACCTACCAGTATGACGTTGGACTGTACTGAGGAAACCAGAGCACCTGGAGGAAACTCCCGCGAACACGGGGAGATCATACAAACTTCACACTGATAGCGCCCCAGATTCAGAATTGAACCCAGGGCACCAGTGTTGCGAAGCAGCTATGAGACCCACCATGCAACTAACTAAACCAAAGTTATGGGTCACCAATACTTTTGTTCCACAGAATCAATTAGTTTCACAAGTGTAAAGGGTATTTTGGAACTGATTATCTACCAGCAATCAGAAATGACTAGACCAGTCACTGCGACATATTCTCATGTTCTTAGGTAAGGCACAACACTGGAAGGTACCCATCAGATGATCCTTGCGATTCTGTCAGTTGTGTGAGTGGAGAAAAGATAGGAACCAAGCTATACTTTTCCAAGCCCTGATGCACACCAAGGTGACGATGGCTACACATATGAACGGAGCTGTGTGCGTACAGTGTTATACAGTTTTGTGGCTAATACAGTAGTGTCACGTGCATTTCTGGTGCATGTAACCCTGTTGCATTCAAAGTGATACATTTTAAACCTCCTTGCTGTGTTGAGAGTTTGCCCTTGGTAGTAAATGGCAACGAGAGTTTAACCTTCTAGTGTGGATCACTAATGGAATTAAGGAACAGCTGCAGCAGTGGCATATAAGCACACAGGCTGCACACCTCTAACCAGTGAGACCAGTGAGACCATTCTTCATCCAGCAAGCAGCTGGGATTAAAAAAGGTCATGTATGAGTGTAGTGTGCAGTAGGTGCTCCAGTCAGCTGTGCTTACATTCTAACTGCTGTAAGCTGAACATGATCTTATTAGTCAAAGCTTGGGATCTACTCAGCCAATCTGTGTGCTTTTAGAGAGGCCAACACTCAAGGATCACACAACATACAGCATATATCCTGTGATTGGCTTTCCCCCTTACAAATCATTTTATATTGCAAAATCCAGAAATGTCCTAACTATGATGGCTATGATGGGATAACTGTTACAGGGATTGCAGTTAAGTGATATTCTCATAGAAACTGCTACAAAAAGCCTTGTAACTCATTTTAATTTTCCTCTTGTTTCAGATCTGACTTGTTGCGTACCTCCTTCTTATATTTATTTAGCCCTATTCCCATTTATTATTTCTACTGAAACTGTTTGAAATTACAACTTAATTTACAAAACAGAGAGTTATCTTCGAAGTCCAAATGTCCACCCAAGTCCAGTACTGACGTGGACTAAAGGTTCTTCTCTATGTAGTATAGTTTATGGCAACATAGCTTAAGGCTGCATAAACAGGGAATCATGGGCAGGGAACGAGAGTCATTCACAAGAATGAATCTTTGCAGAGAGCAGATCAGGGACGTAATAGAATTACTACCAGACATTGAAAATTTAGGTAATACATTTTTTTTAAAAAGGCATTGGATGTTTTAGTTACACAGTGCACATTAATGTTTAACCTACTCAACATCTCCTCTAAAAGTTACTTATCAGCATTAAGGGTCATTTGCTAAAGGTTTGGATTTTTTAACCTTTGAAATCCGTGGGCTTGAAGATGGCACAGCCACATTACAATCCCCAAAACACTTACTGAACCAAAACAAGTGATCGCTTCAGTGAGTTTCATCTTCTGTGAGACTTCTCATTGAGAGTCAGACTGAAAAGAGCGTCATTAAAGCAGTTCATAGGAATTTAAAATTCAGGAGGATTCGTGGAGTTACTGAAGGTTAAGTACAATCTGTGTAGAACTGTTTCTCCAACAGAGGCATCGACACATAATTTAAAGCTGAGATCAATCTCATTTCAGAGAAGTGTAAGAAATGTGCTGGGCACACAAAACAGGGCTAGTTCTGAGCTCAGTTTGCAACTAAAACACTGCTAAATAATCCATACTTCTATACTCAGCATAGACTCCCAAAGTCTTTTAAAAATATGCAGGTAACAGCTGTTAATACTAGAATACAGCCCTCTCTAGGACCAGTGCAAGACTTTTCCCATCTGGTTTGTTTGCAACTACATTTCTGCTATGGGTTGGGTTAGGTTCTGTGTATTAAAATGCATGTAAATTATAGCCTTAAAAATGTGCTGCAAGTATAATTATTCATAGAGACAAGCAGAGGTGAATTTCACACTAAAAAAATCATGAGGCAGAAAAATAAAATGTTCTGTCTGTAAAGCCTTCTTCAGCGGTGTAGAAAAGCAGCTCACCTAATGAGCTCTCCTAAGCTGAAATGCAGCTTTTTTCTTGTCTTTTAACTTTTCGGCATGGAATGAACCTCTTGCTTATTCCACTTCAGCTTGCACACTGACTCAACTCCACACTCCAGCAAATATTCCTATTCACACAGAGGACATCGGATACTCTAGCATCTGTGCACAATTTTAGATCTTTTGAGTAAATACAGTATATTATGTAATTTATGGTAACATTCAACCAAATGCGATTCATAGGGAATGATCACATTTCTGATGACATTCAAAGCTGGTGTGGCACTACTGCACATTCCTGAGAAAGTCTGCAATCTGTTCATTACTCACTGAGCAATGTCCCATATGGTGTGCAGAGATATCACTGTGGTCTCAAAGAGGGTATCATGGATTTCTGAGAGGTTTTTCACTAAGCAGCTTGCAGTGCTCATTGCTGTTAATATACAATAGTTTTCTAATACCCTCAACAAGAGATTCTGGGTATGAGACTTTTTTAATAACACTTAATACCTAAAGTATTTAACCTTGTGCTAATCATTGACTGTTAATTACACTTAAGGATATCAAAGTGCTTTACAAAATGTCCTAATTCAGAGAGAAAAATAAAAAAGCCCCCACAACAGACTTGCCTATGAAAAGATACAGAGGTTATACTTCTCTACATGCCAGTTAAAAGTGCAAAACCAGATAAGCAAAATGATCAGAAACAGCATTCGTTATTGTGAGAGCTGTACTGACTCATGACAAAAAGTCTTACATTTTTGCAAACTCATCTTGCATGAAACTACAGGCAGTGCACAAAAAAAGGAAGCACCAATGTCAAGTGATTTAGTAGGGTGTTGGGCCGCTGTGTGCATCCAGCATGGCCTGTATGTGCTGTAGCATAGAGTCTCCCAGCACCTGGAATTCTGCAGGAAGGACGCGGCACTGTTCTTCAATGAGAAAGTCTCAGGCCTCATGCCAGAATATCCTAAACATGCTCAACTCGTAGCAGAACTGGTGACTGTGCTATGCTCATCAACCCATTGGGAGACTACTCATGCTCTTTGAATGGGGGCATTGTCATTCTGGAAGTTTCTCCTCCTGCCACAGGGAGTAAAGATGATCACTCAGTACTATTACTGAATGATTAACATCTTCTAAGGGAAAGAGCATCCAAACTACCCCAACACAATGTGCACCACAAAATGATGGAACCACCAGCATCCTTGACTGTTAGGATCAAGCAATCAGAACTGGAGAGTTCTTCAGACTGGTGCCACATGTGCACTCATCTGTTTGTCAACAACCTGGTGAAGGATAATTCATCTGACCAGATCACTGCTCAATAGTCTATTTCCTGTGCTTTATGCACCACTGGATTTGCTAATGTGCATCGCCAGCTCTGATGAGCAGTTTTTTGTGCATTGCAACCTGACTATGGCATTCTGCTCTGTGGACCTCTTGGTGGACCAATCTTTATTGGAACTGGCCCATCTTAAAATTTGCCATCAACTGATCTACAGTTGCTCACCTGTTTTGCTTTGCACTTTTACATTATGCAATTTTGGAGACCACACTGCTGTCCACTTCATTTTCCCCCTATGTTGCTGGTGTCTTCCTTTTGAGTTGCATGTTGACGTCACCTCATGAATCATCAGCAAGCTGATCTGTCTCGTTCCCTGAAGCTCCAACCAAACGCCCCAGCAATCACAACTCTTTCAAAGTCACAGAGTTCTCCTCTTCCAGTCATGATAGCCATAATTATAGGCCACCAGGCTTGTACAGCATTTTTTACACTTCACCCTAAGCATGCTAGAATGTTATTTAACGAAGGAGCCACACCTGGGTGTAAGCTCTTGCTTTAAAAAAATCTCTTATTTACTGCACAACCCTGTAATTCCACACTACATTAAAAATAATTCTAAATTCAAAACAGGTGTGAATAGAGTTATTGTCTCCTTGGAATAGTAAATCATCCAATATGTATCTTGCCAACTGGAATATTATACGGTACCAGTCAACTAGCTGGCTGGTCAATGACTGTGACTCCTTGATGATGCTGTTCATGCTGAGTCTTTCGCAGACGGTCCCTCTAATTTAGTGGAGCCCCTCTTGAAACTTTGGTGAACTCTGTGTCTTGTGGTATTACACCAGAATTTCTCTCTCTTGCAGAAAATCCATATAGAACCTACATCTTGAACATGCTAAACAAGTATTTGTTGACAAATATAGTACCTATTTTTAACAAACAGCATTTCCCCAGCGATATTTCCACAGACTGCTCTTCACTGACCCTAAGACACATCTTAAAAGTGGAAACAGTCATGATGAACACATAGTATTCATCCCAGTAGTAATTATTCTGGAGAATCCATGAATTTATACCCCAACCACCCACAAGATAGCAACTATCTGAACTGAACCTGAAACAAAGTTACATTTTGACCAGTTCCTTGTTGATTTAACAAGGAACATTCACATGCAATGAATCCACACACAAGTGCACAGTTCTTTCACAACTTCCAGCGGATACGGACTTTACTCAGCCAGAAATCAGTAGTTTTTTTTAACGCCATGCCTTTTAATTTGCACACAAATGTACACCGCTAAGAAACAAAGACAGATCTCAAAGCAGATTCAAGAGACTTTAAGAATATAAAGAAAATACTGAAATAGAGTATTATAATTATTTGACAGCTCCGTGCAATGTATTTGTTAGGCAAAACAACTGCAGTTTCCTCATGCACTGCTTACTAAAACCTTCCTTGGTTTGCTGGGATTTAATTAAATCCTTCTCTAAATGTATTTAGATGTACAGTAGTTCATAACGTCTTTTCATTCAAAATCTGCTATCTTAAAATATTTTCAGCACTATTTGAATTCAGTGTATATTCCAGGTTTTTAATTTCTAGAGTGTAAACATACCCATCTAGCAGTAGTGCAAGATCATAATGGAAGCAATACTATTACCAATGAAGTAATTTATTACTAAACGACGAGCAGAGCAATAGTTAAAACAAACAAATTTACAGCGACAATCATGGCACAACCAAGAGAAATCTTAATTCTGAGCTCCTCATCCGTAACAATACCCAGAAACGCTGTCGGAGATGTTATTTCATTCAGCACAGGACAAGTCGTGCAGGTTTCGCACGCGAAATGGAAAAGTGCAGGTTTAATCTGGACCGCCGCGAATGTCACTTTCTTACAAAACAATGACCAGAAGTAGCCAGCCCACCACCACCACCACCTCCTCCCTTCCCTTAACTGAAATAGCGCTGTCATCGCGGTCAAGATAAGAAATGTGAATCTCGCACATTAGTTTACGGACACAGCGGCAAATGACAAACATTACTGTCAAAAATACTCAAGGAAAATGAACCTGGACTCGCAATCTGTCGTTGCTTTCGCCGAAGACGACCTCCCTGTAAGAAACAATTCTACATAATCGACCCCGCACCTCCCCCTCACCCAGAATTATAATCTGTAATTTCACAATTTGTATACCCTTCAGAAAAGTCACGTGCTCGCACGATTTATTTTTTTATGCTTCTTTCATTCATTAAAAGGCGAGAGATGCGTCCGGCGCTTACCGAAAAGACCGTTTTAATTTCCCTGGGCTGTCAATCCCGAAACACACAGCCGTCTTCTCCGTTTTAATCCAATTGAAACAGATAGATTTTCCCCCTCTTCTATATACCAGCGATGTGTTCCCGAAACGCGATAATCCGAAGCATTCTTGGTTTTCGGCAATCTGATAAATCCCGATTGGTGGATTATTATTCTGATGCCCCTTTTCTTTCTCTTTTCTTAAACGGAGGAGCGTGTCCCCTTTCCCCTCTTTGTTCTGTAATCCAGTAAAATTGAAACTCATTCGCCTCTGCTAATCCCAACCCAACTCAACAACAGCATCTATTGGCTGTAATTTACATATAGGATTAAGGAACCCCTGCGAAAACCGTGGGGGAAACAAACTGGACGTGAAGTGGGAATTTTTGCCATAGGAACAAAAACAAATCTCCCTATTTAGAAAACCAGTTCCACCTAAAATTATTAATTGCAAGAGGCGAGTGCTGAGCGCAAAAACCCAACACAGCTCAGTTTGTGGTCTGTTTTCATTTTGATATGAGGGGGGGGTTTTGACTGCATTTTTGCGAGCTAGATTTCTATGCCCAGATTACAGATTATCACTTTAAGAGCGTGTGTGTGCAGTTAATATTAACATACAATTTTATTATTGGAGGTCATACAATTGTACAACGGTGACAGACTGCGTGACCTGAAGGCATGTGTTTCAATCCCGTTTGAATTGTTTTCCCACGGTGATTTTAAAAATAAACTTTAGTGGAAGAAAAAAGTGAAAGCGAAACTTTACTTGTTTAATTGTGCCAGTATATAATTCGTAGAACATTAGTGAAATATCGATACATTGATTAACTCGAGGGGTTCCGTATGTGCTTAAGTAACTGAATTAAATTATTCTGTATTTAACAAAAAATGTGTATTTGCTAGGATTGACACGCTCCAGTTACAACATGTGATCTTCGCTTTGGCTCTGGCCTCTTTATCTCTTTGGAGTCTGAGCTATAATCTGCGGCCAACTGGAATTTTGCCCCGAGTTCCACTGAGCCATGCCCTGGGTACACTGTTTAAACTTGCCCAAAATCAGGTTCCAAATATTTCCACATGGTATTATAGAAAATGAATTATCTGGCTTTTCAATTACGCTACAGCCGTGGATAAAGTTATCCCAATTATGCGTGCAATCAGATTTCAAACTGCATTCCTTGTGCTGTTTGTAGCTGTTTATCTTAGGTAACAACATGCCAGAAGCAACCGATAAATAATTTGTATGACGGCAAGAGTTTTATCTGAAGCATTAGATTTGTAGTAACTCTAAGGCGTAGGAAGAGCTGTGCCTTTTAACGATCCCAAATGAATATGTAAACTGCATTAAAAGCAACAAAGACGGAACTTGGGTTTGAATATTTTTTCGCTAACGCGTATAAAAACGAAACATATATTATCGATATAGACGATTATCATCCATCAGTTGCCAATTTAAATTTTGCAACATGCATGTTCAAATATAGACAAATAGAGCGATTTACAGTTAAATGGTTGCAACCATGGTCTCTTCATGTGGTTGTATGGAACGAGCAAGGAAGGAAATTTGCATATCTTGAAGTTCCGTGAATCTGAGTCTTGGGCAATCCAAATTTTATGAACTGAGGGTATGTTACAGAAAGTGCACTGTAACAACCGCACAGCACCCCTAGAACCTCTGCTTCTACAATATGACTAAACTGGCTAGTTTCTGAATAAAGCTTTAGATTATAAACACTTTGAGGTTTTTGCAAAGCACTTAATATAAATTCTATTCTTTTTATTGTATATCTTTGAATTGTGAGTGCAGTGCAGCTGTTAATGCATATTATACAAACTGAACAATAATTCACATGGATCTCACTGGTGTAGTCTTTATCTTTGATTCCATCCTGATTTGGTTTAAGTGATCAAATGATCAATGGCGTTTTTACAAAAACATTTCAGTTTTTTACAAAAACATTGGAGCTAGAGGGCATGTATCTAAAAATGTGTCCTCCTCAGCTGTTAATAATAATCTCTAGCGATCAGTTCAGGTGGAGAAATAAGAACTTGCTTCAGCTGGTTGACATACTGTAAGGCCATTTTGTAGAAGCCCTTAACATTGACCCAGGACAGAGGTGTTAAAACCCCTACTCTTTTGAAAAATGCCACGAACAACCAGTCAGGACCTCATTTAACATCTTATTCTAAGAAGGACGGCCTCTACAGCACAGTGTCCCTGGACACCACATAGGGACATAATTTGGAAATTGTGGTCCAGTAGAAAGACAGCACCTCCTGCTGGTCCCCCAACAAGACCTGGAGCAGCAGTCTGGGTTTCACTGAAGGACTACCATCCCAAGCACGTATGTGGTAGCCAACTCACAAATTCACCTTTGTTTACTAATTTACCTTTGTGTATAGTATAGATTCTAATTAAATTTGATATTTTAAAAAAAATTACAGAAAAGCAGCACTATAAACAAGCAACAAGAAATTTTTTGTCTGTAACATTTGTGATATAAAAAGCTGGATATGTAAGTTTTTTATTGCCCAGAAAATTAGGTAAAACATTAAGGTGTAATTCATTGCACCTGTGTATACAATATGACAAATAAACTGAGGTGAAATACTAAAGGCTCTAAGATCCGTACATTATTCCAGTTAACTGGAGACCCCTCATCTCTTATCCCACTTATAAAACAGAATGTTTTATTCCTACCCCTCACCATAGATAAAATAATATTTTTTCAATTGGAAGTGCACAAAAACATTATTGATCTGTGGCTCAGTTTAAACAGGTTGCTTCCCTTGGAAAAATGTTTGCCTAAGAAACAGAGCTGATTATTTCCAGCATGAAGGAAACTATTTTTTACTCACCTTCACTTAGAGGGTGTGGATCCTTTCCATCCTACATTCTAAATATGCCATTGATGTTACAGGTAGTGGTTTAGGATTTTTACTTATTCACTTTTTTTTTGAAAACATATATACACTTTCCTCTTTAAGAAATTATAAGTATACCACTTTTATGTTATCTCTTTTATGCATATACAAAAACAAATCTTAATCATGGATATCCAATATACTGTAGATTTTACATTTTTCACACTTACCTTTTCCCTCAAACTATAGCTACATTACAAATAATAAGCTTATAACAGGATCCTTATTTCTAAGAATAAAGGTTACTGGATCAGTATTTTTGACTGTACATATTGTTTGCTTTAGTAAAGCCTTTGAGATATAGAGCCTACAAACAGCAAGTGACAATCAGGAATCATGGGAATGAAGTTAACTAAGAGGTGCAAAACATTGCCTCACTCATTCACACATAAATCATACTGAAACAAAAAACAATAACCTTGCACATAAAACACAGCAGCTTTTTTATTGTCCATTATTTTTAACATTTAATAGCTGAGGAGTCTTAGGATTTGTGGAGATACAGTACCATAGGAAATGACAGGATTTACATCTGCGATCTCGAACTGGTTGACTTCAGAGTTACAGATACGTTAAATTCAACCCATTCCAGACTAGGGATACCCCTGCTCTCTGACTGTTGTCATTTTGCCTGGTTTTTAGGTTTTCCCTGTTAGTTTCAAGTTCAAGACATCTTTTCCCTTTCCTTCACAGATTCATCAAGGTGTAACATATTTGATTGTTATCAAACCAATGACAGATGAATTTCTGGCATCTTGGTTCTGTAGAATTTAATTCAACACTTCTGGAGCTCATTAGCCCATAATGAATTCTGGAAGGTACTAGAAGCTGTAAGAACATGTCATCACAGGACCTCATGGGAGAATAGTGTTGCTATGTGGAAGACAGAATGAGAGCTGTACAAAATGTTAATGGTTATCATTCATAACACAAGATTCCAATTATCATAAAAAGATGATAAACCAAAGTCTTTTAAGCTCGTTGTCTTCTGCATCCAGCTGCTAGTAACTTTTCCTGGTTTTCTTTCAATTGTGAGGTGCATTTAAAACTGAGAACAGGAGGCACTTCTTTACCCAACAGGTTGTGGGAGTGTGGAACAAGCTACCCAGCCATGTGGTGCAAGCTGACACCTTGGCTTCTTTCACGAAATTGCTGGACAAGATCCCTGGATCGGTTAGCTACTAACTACCAAACAGGCTCGTTAGGCAGAATGGCCTGCTGTTGTTTGGAACTGTTCTTATGTTTTTGCAGCCTTCGTATGCTCTGGAGCAAAGAAAAATTAAGCGAGTTGCATCTTTCGGGTTTTTGTTTGGACTGGTATCATTTCACCAAATAGTTGGGTGAGGGGTACACATAGGACCCCCTTCTGTTCCTGTTGAATGGGGGAGGAGGTGGGCATCAGAATTTGGGTTCCTCCTGGCACTTCTGTTCCCATGTTTCATTTATACCCCACCTGACCAAATGGCAATCCTGGCCCACAATAAGCCCACTGGACTGTTATGTTACAAGAGTTTTACCTGCCATTCAGGAGGTAATCCTATTCCCTCACAACATGTTTATGGCAGCCTGCCTCCTGAAAGGAATGGTGCTCACTTGTACTGTATGTACTGTAACGCCCACTTTTGTGTATAACATCCCCGAATGTAGAAAGACAGACATATAAGCATAGACTCTGTTGAAATTCTGGTGCCATACTAGTAGATGAGATTATGACTTGGCTACCTGGTTACCCTTCACATTAAGACATTTACCCATTAATTAAGGTTCAGAACTAAAGGATTTTCAATTAATACTGACGTTTTAAATTAAAAGGCATCCTTCCTATGACAGTTTCTAAGATTACAAAATACTATTTGCAGTGGTTTGCCAGTGTCAAGTCGAGCACAGAGCTTTGCAGAGTTCAGTGGAGTTCAGTTGAGAATGGTTAGTTATTAGAATAAACTGTTCATCTCCACTGCTGAATTCAGTTCAGGCTGGATAAAGCATTATGCACAGGTCCATAACAGTAACATTTCAACTCTTATAAAACAGAGTCTCAGACAAATCTAGTACCTCAAAAATAATTCACATGTAGATACAGAACCAACTGGAAAAGATGTTAGGCCTCATAGCTCCTGTAGACAAAGTAAAGGTTTGCAGGTTGTTCCAAATCTGCATGTGTCAATATCATGCCCATGTAGATTAGATTAAGAAGAGTACACTTGAAAAGTGCTTCACTATTGCAAGAAATAAATAAAATACAAGTGTGAGTTAAAATCTTGATTAAACTGATTCCATCCCGATGATGAGGTTGCCCCAGTGATTGGTGTTACACATC
This sequence comes from Atractosteus spatula, assembly GCF_055471065.1. Lineage (NCBI taxonomy): Eukaryota > Metazoa > Chordata > Actinopteri > Semionotiformes > Lepisosteidae > Atractosteus > Atractosteus spatula. Next base: position 2,415,667 of record NC_142732.1, on the reverse strand, counting down.
ACACCTGTAGGTATCAATTTACACCTCTTGGAGAGAAATTAAGGGATAGCTCTTCCAGTCGTTGATGTCAATTGTGAGAGAAACAAGGATCCAGCTTTCTGACTCAGTACTAATGCCATTAGAGCTCATCTGAATTTCCAGGCTTCTCAGTCGGAAGTCTGAAAACTATGGTGGGGGAGAACCGTACCCCGAAAAAGTCTGATCCATCACAGTTTTCAGGAATATCAGGGTGGATGTGAGATTCCAAGCTATTTAGTTTGGTCTGTGGAATCAAAAAGATGACCACTTATTTCTTAATACTAAACCACAGACCCAGGATTTTGGTAAAACTGGAAATAGAAAATGCCTTAAAGCAACTTCAGGAGGCCAGTGAGTCAGAAGAGCAATTCTCCACTGTCCCATTGTGAGACTAGTCTCTCTGAAGATGCCTTTGGAGACTCGAGTTTGAAGACATTTCTCTTCCTGTCACCTTCTCTTCCTTTATCAGTGCTTTTCCTGGAAATCAAACATATTGAATGGTTTATAGATAATTCAGTCAAATGAATTCAGAAAGATACCACATACAGTAGGTTAGTTGTTAGCTATTTCCCCAGAAGCCAATTAACCTATTCGTTTGTCTTTGAAATGTGGAAGGAAACCAGAGAACCCAGAGGAAACACACCAAAATGGGGAGAACATACAAACCCCAGGCAGAAAGTGCAGAACTGGACCCGGTGCCCCAGTGCTATGAGGCAGCAATGTTAACCACTGCATCACTGTGCCACCTCTGATGATATTAAGTCCCCAGACAGTAGGTACCACCCCTCAGGAGGAGCTGGACACTGTTGCTGGGGAAAGGGCAGTCTGCTCTGCTCTGCTCAGCCTGTTACCACCGTGACCCTCATCAGCAGTGAGCAGTTGCTAAATAGTAATACAGTACATCTACATAAAATAGCCATAGATTAAATCAGCATAAATTAAAATAATAATAAAAACACAGTACAATATATCTTGTATTCAAAAAACAGAAAATGCTGACCACAAGTTGGATAGCCTTCCATGTGACTTTTCTCTGACTAGTGGCAAGTATTCCACTCTTATTTTGATAATATGAACACTCACATGCTCAACAGCATGTAACACTGCATGTAGTGAACATTTTCCAAGCTGAATCCTTTTAAGAGAGAGCCCCTGTGGAAGAGGACTGGAGTGTTCCCCTCCACACCCTGGTAATGCCTTACTCACCTCCTGTATAAAGGGCTTGTCCTGTTGGTGAATCCCATTGGCAGAATTTGAGCTGCCCAAAGCCTGGAAGACATGCACAACTTTAGGCATGAGGGAGGAATCAGTCCCCAGCCCAGGAGTTCTGGCTACTGACACTGGCATCTCCTGTATCCCCAGAATATGAAACCCCTAGGGTTGTGAGAATATACCAGTCATGGCTATATATATATTATAGACATGATAGATTAGATCCCTGGGTCAATAACTATTCTCTCCCACAGAGGCTAGATGGGCTGAATGGCCTCCTCTCATTTCTAGCCTACCTAGAAACAAGACGAGTAGCCTTCCCAGGTTACCTGGGTCTTGTCCGGACGAGTCCGCATGGCCTCCACCAGCTTGTCCACCTGCTGGTTGTGCTCCAGCGCATTTCGCAGAGCGTCCTCTGTGCTGAGCAGCCTCTGCTGCAGACGGCTCAGCTCCGTGTCCGTGGCCGAGGGGTCAATCATGGAGTACCGGCGGTGGTCGGGAGAAGACTTCTCCCGATCCTGAGCAAGGTTTTAAATACGCACTGTAAATGTCTCCAGACATCTATTGACAAATTCGTAAAACAGCCAATAAAAAAGAACGAGCAATCTTCCACATTTCTGATCACTCAAGCGTTCAGGTTGAGCACAATCTTAAAGCACAATAAGGCACATCAAAGCAGCTTGTATGGTGGGTAATTACTTCCTTTCCAGTGTTCCCCGTAAAGACACTGCCATTGGCTACTGACAGTTATCATTCGCAACATGTCAGTCAACAGTGAAGACCTGTGTTCTGCGTAAGGAACAGGGATAATGAACATCCTAGTGCTCCACCACTAAATTTTTTGTGATCCCAACTTTGCAGCCCCCCAGCCTCACCAACAGCAGTAGTTTCTCTCTCAGGCCCTTGATGTCTTCTTGCAGCTTCTGCTCCTTCAGTCTCCACTCCGCCTTGTGCACTTCACGGCTCAGGTCCCTGTCCAGGCCAGGGGAGTGCCGCGGAGACTCCAGGAGCAGCACCCTCAGCTCGTTCAGGCTTCTGGGAATGAGACACAGGCAGACGGATCATCCCTGTGAGTATAAGAATGGTTACTGACTCATACAGTCGCTCTCAAAGATGCTGGCTGCATTTGATCCTGGGACCACATTCAGCTGGCTCGTCAACTGCTAGATGTTACGACGGTCTTGATCATCGATGGAAATAAACTTATAAGTTTTATATTCAGCAAAGCTGGAAAATGAATCCATCAGGTCCTGTTACTGAAAGCCTCACTGATAAAAGAGACTTGGTACAACATTCCTACACCTGTCTGAGAGAGATGTGTGGGTGTTCTGCTGATGACTTCCTTTCACAATGTAGATTATGGAACACAAGGGACTACGCATCTCTTAATAAATGCATTATTGCTAAAAGGAATTCAGTCTTTTCCTTGATTACCTTTAATGCAACCTAGCTTGATCACTGCTCAGATAATTTTGGGTGACCAAAGAGTGACCTCCCGACCAACATAAGCGACTGACACAGCCTAGTTCTACAACATGGTCTTCAGGCTGTAGAACGCTTCCCACAATCCAAATGGAAGCTTTTAAGATATGTGCCTATAATTCATTATATTTAGTTTAAATTGCTTTGCAATCAGCAACCTAGAATTGTCCTTTCCTTCTCCAAAATGAAAACATGCTGAACCAAGCGAGTATCGATTAAGACGAAGATTGACATTTTAGTCTAAGCTTTAATCAGACTAAGTGTCCTAATTACCTTAACTGCTTTTAAACAAAGTGGAGGGAATCTGGCAGGCAGGACGTTCAATAATGCCTGAAAGTTACAATGCAAAGAGGTGATTCAAGGTTGCTGGAATGAACGTGGCACAGCTTGCTAAACAACCAAGATGAATTCTGCAGACACAGCCTAATCTGTCACAGAATGATCCAGGTTTAAACGTCTCCTCAGATACAAAGTCTGCAAGGGAACGTGGGAAAACAAAGAAGAATACATCTCAGCCAAGGAAAATAAGAATGAAAGGCAAGCGATATGTGGGATTTAATAGATTTACTCAGTTAAAAAAAAACTGACATGGCAGGTGATATTTTTCAATTACTTTCCTTTATTTCAAGTAGGGTTCCAATAACCAGGTGAGGGTTTTGGACCTCAACGCAATAGTTTCACAGAAATCACACCCCAGAAGCACAGAAAAGGTTGAAACCTCAGGAAGGAAAACAAAACTGAGAAAGAAAAAACTCACCTTTCCTTCCTCAACAACTCCTGGCTAATGAGGACCAGTTGTCCAGAGGCATCATGGGATTTCCTAGTAATAGCCTCCAGGTCTTTTTCTATACGCTGTTTGTCCCGGAGAAGGTTGTCCACCTTCTTTTCCCCAGATCGACACTTGCTCTCCAGGCCTGTGGGAGAACAACAGAGCTTGATTTAGAACAGAGTTTTATAAAGTTGGCCATTTTCTAGAACACACATATGGGGCAAAGAATGGCTCTGTTTATTAAATCATAAACTATACATTTCCTGCCTAATTCCTGAATTGCAAACTTAAATCATCAAAGGACCAGCGTGTGTGCCCTACGATATAGAGCACTCACTTCACAGTCACTAATACTGTGGAATGCACTGGCCTCAATACATTCTGTATTTATCTTCCTGATCTACTTTTGAGTTGGTTACCATTTAAAAACTGTGTTCCATATTGCTGCTGTACATCCTATCGTGTTGTGTGTGGTGTGTGGTCAGTTTTTTAGTTTTGTCTCTGCTGAGATTGGAATCAGATGGAATAGCAGAATACAAGGTACTGCAGGACAGACAGAAGAAATTACCAGCTACTTGGGATTTGAGAGCATCAACCTGGGATGTGAGAGAGGACACTTCCTTTTCCCTTTTTGTGAGCTTCTCCAGGGCTTCTGTGGGAAGAAGACAAACATGATAGAGCTTCATTTTTAGTGTACATAGTGCTCTGTCCAGACTGCATTATGCTACGTTATTTAAATTGGTGCCACAGGAAGTTTAACTGTGGCAAAGCAAAACAAGACTTTAGTTTTAAAATAACTGATCCTTAGAGATTACAGGGCCTAGGATAGATTAAAACTAATACATCACTGGGGCCTGAAGGTATTTTCCGAGTTGTCATTAAGGAAATGAGGGATGTTATTCATAAACCTTTAAGTGGGATATTTCTGCTATGACTAAGGAAATGATTCAATCACAGACAAGAGGATTCCAGATATAAGACCAATTCATAAAATAATGCACACTACAAGATCAGGAAACTAACATGCAATCAATTTTACTTCTGTCGCTGGTAAAGCTAAATTAGAAAAATATTAATCAAATGATGGCATTTTAAGGGACAGCCAACATGGTTTTAGAAAAGGAATTTCTTGTTTACCTTTTTGAATTTTTCGAACAAACAATAAAGAGCTTCTAATATGATATATTTAGAGTCCTAGAAAGATTTTGATGAGATATCTCATAAAAGGTTCAAGCGCAAATTAAAGGTAATTTGGTCTAAGTATATACAATCCTAAGGTATAGATAAGGCTAAGAGTCCTGAGAGATATTTCTTCTGGTTTTCGTTCCACTTGAGCTCCTGATTACATTATTTAACCAATTATTAATTTCATCCTGAAGAACGCTGACTGAAGATAAAACCCACAGGCTGTTCAGGTCTGCTGCTGGCCTAGCTCCTCGATTTGCTGGCAAACCACGGCCTTTTGGCGATTCTCATAAATTCAGTAGACTTGTTTACTTTACCTTCCAAGTTCTGTTTCAATTTAATCTTCTCTTCTGAGATGTCATTGTTTTCTATCATCTAAAAGGAAACAGTAGCTTTGTTGAGAAGCTTTTCATTGCTGGTGTCCCCTTAAACATTAGACACCCCTTCTCTGTCCTTAAGTTTAACTGTCATTTGTCCTTTTTAAATTACAGATCCCCCTCATCCCCCCCACATCTCTCATGCAAGCCAGATATCCAAAGCTATTCACCCCTCCTATTCAAAAATGAATTTAACTCTCATAAAGCACATTTCTACATCATTTGGAAATAACTGAATATAACACAAATTGTCAATTTTATGTAAAGTCCTCCTTTTGGTCAGACTTATAGACAGATACTTGCAGGTTTGGTCAATTCTGGCTTACATTGGCATCCTGAGGTGTGTGGTCTGCCTCCATGGCTTGTAGCTGGTTTTCAGCCACCCTCAGCTTCTCCTGTAATGTCCTCATGTCCTTCCTGCTCTGTACCTCTGCCTTCTGCAGGGCCTCATAGTCCACCATCTTCTTCTCGGCCAGTGAGACCTGCTCCTTGAGGAACTCTATGGCCTGGGCCTGCTCCTTGTACTCACTGTGGAGTTTCTCCAGGTCACAGAGCCGGAGCTCAGCTTTCTTCAGCTTGTCGGTGGCCTCCTTCATCTCCAGTGCATGCTGCCCAGCCTTGGCCTCTGTCTGCCTCTTCCAGTTTTCGTTGCCTTCCTCCATCTCATCCCGCACTTCCTGCAGTCTGGCCCGGAATTCTTCCTTCTCCTTGACCAGCACAGCCATCTCAATCTCATGTTTGGCCTTGAGGTTTTCCAGCTCCAGCTGATGTTCCATCTTCAGGCTTTCTAGGGCAGCCTTGAGCTCCACCATCTCCGTGTGCTGGCCACCTGTGCCGTCTGCAGTCAGGGAGACCTTCAGATCTTCAAGTGAACGCTGGTGGTCCAACACCAGGCTGTCCAGCTTGGACTTCCAGCTGTCCATCATCTCCATGTTTTCTCGGGTGGCCTGCTGAAGCTTCTGTTTCAGATCGCTGATCTCGTGGACCTGCTTCTCTGAGGCTGTCCTCAGACGCTCTGCCTCCTTCTGGCTGGCGCTCAGGGCCGTCTCATATCTCTCCCGCAGCTGACTGCTCTCTCTGTGGTGCTCGCGGTCTGCCGCCAGGAGCTGCTCCCGCAGGAGGAAGGCCTCGGTGTTGACCCCCGGCCCCGGGTCTCCCGAATCAGCCAGGCCGGGGGTCCTCAGCCTCTGCTGGAGCTCCTCAACCTCCGCTTTTCGCAGAACCAACTCCTCCTCCAGCTGGAGGACCCGGCTCTTCTCCTCCACGGTGGTTTGCTGGGAATAAAGAAAACACGCATTACACGTGGGAAGGGGTTTAACATCAGAAAATAGTGTCAAATCAAATTTGTGTTTCCAAACAATTGAGGAGTAGCAAAACTGCAAAACAAATCAGGTGTATGCTCAGGTGCTTCATTTTAAATCAAAACATAACAAACACAATTTTGAACTCTAAATACAAATTAATTTCATGCTATGAGTTACAACAACCAAGACTGCCTATTGTTTTGTGCCAGAATAACTTCTAGGTTTTTGCAATATACTGAAAAATAAAGTATTTTTCCCCACCAGGTTCTAACTTAACTCAAGATGATCTCCTGTTAAAAGGTTAGAGTAGAGTCTATTTCAAATATTAAAATACTGAAAAAAGACCCCCAAAAGTAAACTAGACAAAAACAGATACAATCATTCATTCATTTATGAATAGTTTCCCTGTTCGAAGGATGTTCCTGTTTTTATGTTTTTAAAAAATGAATCCTTTAGACTGTGTTTGAAACCCTTAATGGATTTTGAGCAGATCTGACTTTTGACCAGCAAGAACAGCATAGGAAAAAGCAAGTCACAAAGAAATAAGCGTTCTAGAAGCCAAGCAAGCCAGTCATGTTAACATAGCTCTTTCCAAGCAGGCAGTCAACACAGAGTGAAATACTGGATCTTCTTCCACAAAGCCAGTGCAGAAGCATTTGAAACAAACCAAATGGTTGCTAAAAGAAAACCCATTCAGCATGAAGCCGGCTTGTACTACATGTGAGGGTAGGAAAGGTCTGTGGCAGAAGACGTGCAGTTGGAAATGGTAACAGAACAGATTTAAGACCTGACTTATCCTTCTGATATTTAGCATCCCTTTGAACCAGACATGACAATTAGCTTTGTGACGTAACATGTCAGCATGTTGACATGGCGTAACGTGGTTTAAGCAAGCGATGTCAGAATTGGAGAAAAGACAGGAGAAGGGGGGGACAGCAGATTTACCTTATTCTTTTGTCCCGAACCTTGGATGGCTAATGAACAGCTCAGGTTCGTTAGCAAACGGAAGCAGTACTGCAGTTCCCAGCAATGCAGACAATTCTGCAGGCTTCCTGTCCATAACACACTCCTCCCTTGTAATAAAGCTTTGTGATACTTGGTCAGATAACTTCTCTGTACAGCCATTACAGCAAGGATTCAGCCCAGCAAAGTTATGATTCTAGGAATCTAGGGGAGTTTTAATTGGAAGAACTACTTGGAAGTAGTTATCTGCTAGGTTCTCTGTGGTCCTGGAATGTAAAAGGCACTGTCAAAAAGGCTGTTATTGAACTGTTTGTCTGCATTGTATTGCATGTGTTTTCTCCAAGGGTATGATGGACTCAATCTGGAGCTACGATATGAAGGCCTGTGATGAATATGCCCATGAAACATTTTGTCTGGTCCATTACAATGCTAACATCTTTGTAATTCATAACTTGCAAACAGGCAGAAAAACTAGCACTCAAGACAAAGGCTTCCCAAAAAATGTTCTGTTAAGATTAGCTTGGCAATCACTTAGCTCATTGTCAATGAAGTCAGTGATTAATGTAGGAAAATCAGAGGCAATCAATAAAGAAATAATTTGTGAATTGCCTTTTTAAAGACTGAACAGTTTCAGCCTTTGTTGAGATGTACAAACAGGTTGGTGTGGTTTTCACCTGATTAAGTGAGAGCCTTCTCTCGGCACAAATGGTAAATACTCCTGTACCCTCGCTAATTAAGAGGAAAAATAGAAAAAAGGAAACCCAAAAATTGCTCAAACCTCCTTTTAGATGGACATGATCCACGAGGAGTCCAACGTACTCTATAGGAGATATTTAGCATTGCAATGTGACTCCCTGTTATCAATATTCCAAACAGCTGCAAACAGAAGTGAGGTGCAGGCTGAAGGTTGGAGATCAGGTTTTTGGAACAAGCCAGCAGCAAGCATGTGCAGTGGGCATGGAAGGCAAAATCCCCAGTAAACAAAGCAAAACGGAAAGCAATCGAGCCAGCCCGTTTCTCAGCCAGGGCAATGGGACTGCTTTGAGTTACCCTCTTCTCCTCTAATTCTTTCTGCAGTTTCTCGGCTTTTGACTTTTCGAGCTGCAGACTCTGCTCGAGCTGCCGTATGCGGGCATGCTCCAACTTCGTCTGAGTCTGGGGAGAGAGAGAGTGGGAGAGGCAGAGGAAGCAGAAAGAGGCGGACAGACAGGAAAGAGAGTCAGGCAAGAGAAGGAGGGGAACGCTGAAATCTGGAAGCCCTTTCATTAGAACTGATGACATCCACAGAAAGAAACAGAATCCTTTGGATGCAATCTGGTTAGCATAGGCTAGACGAGGAACAATATGTTCTACAAGAAGAAAGTCGTGACACACTGCTTACACTCAGCAGATTAATGTTTCGACAATGTATTACCAAGCAGAAATGTTAGTAGTAGATAACAGCTGATCTTTGACCTTCTGCTACAGTAAAAGATATTGCATGCGCATGGCTTGGCAGCAAAATGAAGCTCAATTACCACTATGATGATATGGAGACCTGTGGAGTTATCTGTTTAAATTGTGCATACATCGTGTAAGTAATAAATTATCGCGAAAGGAAAGGAAAGAATATTAAAGTTAGCTGTTAAAGGGAAACACTGACCATAAAGTTCTCATCATACTGTGTGACGAAATGCTCTATTCACTACTTATATCTTGTGTGAACTGTAAATATTTGCCTTTTCATTTTAGGAAAGATCATTTCCATTAAAGAGAAGATATATACTAAAGGCAGATTACTGCTTGGTTTTAAAACAAGTACTTGCAAATAGCAGGATATAATATAATCTTCTGTCTGTCCAGCACGGGGGAAAGATCAGGTGAGGTTTGCAGATGCTGATGCTGAATCAGCCACACTGAATGGAAATGGTTTCAAATACCTCTAGATCTCCCTTGGTGATGGACTCCTCTTCCACCCTGAACTGAAGATCCTCCACTTTCCTGCAATAACACAAGATCACCACCGGTTGTCAACAAAGAGCAGAGTACAGCTGCAGAGTTTGAAATCTAGGGCTGGCATTAAGTATAACCAGTCTGGCTCTTGCAAAACGCCTCTCAGCTTGTCTTGCAAAGCATAGTCAACCTGATCTCCATTTCCCCAGCCTGCATGTCTGGAAGGCATTCAAAAGCTGAGCTTCGGAGTTTACTTTCAAAGAAGTAAACTACACAAATCACAATTATGAATAAACACAGATGTAAGTAAAAATATTTACATTTGGGGGGAACAAAGTCATCCATCCATTTTCTACCTGCTTTTTCCAATTCAGGGTTGCAGGATAGATGGAGCCTCTCAGCAAGCAATGCGTGCAAGGCAGGGCACACCCTGAACAGGGCACCAGTCCATCACAGGGCAGACAGATACACACGGACACACATACTCACACCAGGGGCAAATTCCCCAGAAGCCAATTAACCCCCAAGAATGTCTTTGGACTGTGGGAGGAAACCTGAGCACCTGCAGGAAACCCAAACGAACTCCAAGAGAACATACAAACTCCAAGCAGACTGCACCCCAGGAATTGAACCCGGGGCCAGGCACTGTGAAACAGCAATGCTATCCACAGTGCCACCCAGTATCCCATCGCAAGGACGTGAAATCGATGAATCACCATCAAAGTGTTTCTGCCATTGAGAAATGCAGCAATTTAACAACAAATACCTTTGCATTCTCCTCAGCCTCTGTGGAAGTCCCCCAAGGTCCGAGTGAAGGTGTGTAAAAAAGGTTCTGTCTTTCCATTCTTACCTTTTCTCCTCTTCAAGCTGGTTGGCGAGCTCCACCTTGTCCTTCTGTGCACTGGCCAGTAGGGTGCGCACTTGTTGCAGGTTGGCTTCCGTCTCTGTGGCATACTGGGAGGGAAAGAGGAGAGATTTCATTTTGAGTAAAATGTTACTGTCAACAAATCTCAGTAAACCCATGATTGTACACTGTTTTATTTCATAAACAATATCAAACGCAGAACGATTTTTATTGCAATCAGCGCCTATGCTGTTACATGTACTCTAGAAGTGTCTGTTATAGGTGTGGTTTCGGACATAGCTGGTGCGACTTCTCCAGCTCAATGTTGCTCAATGTTACTGGCCTTTCTAACAGTATCCAAATATTCTATTCTGAGGGGGTGGGTGGAGATGGAGATGCCCTTAAATTATATTTTGTTTCACTACAGAAAGTACAGATAAACCACGTTGCTGTAGGGCAAAAACTGTCAGCTTAAAGAGGGACATTTTTTATTTGCAACGTCTATTTAAATAGCTTGTTTCCTCTTGTTTCTGTTTTCCCTTCTTTGCTTTTCTTTCTGTGGGATGTATTCCTTTTTATATTTTTGCATTGTTATGATTTCTGTTATTTTTTTATGTTCTGAAATAATTGTTATAAAAAACAGCACCAATTTAATTGCTGATGCTTTAATTTTTCTTTCAGCACTATGCAACATCCTGTATGCACAGATTGTGGTATTTTTTTATTCCGTGTTTCTTAAGGGTGAGACATGAAGCTCTGTCTTAAGCAAGTGCAAAGTCCTGAACCAAGAAGCTCCTTTGCAAAGCGTTCTGTTGTAGTTTTACCTGCTCATGCTGAGCTTTAAGCACGCTCAGTTCCTTCTCCACTTCACAGATGTGGCTGGTTGCCTTGGCGACTTCAGCCCTCTCCAGATCCCTCTCAGCCAGAAGCTGCTCGATGTGCTGCTGTTTCTCCTTCAGTGCCTCCTGCAGGGCTGTGGTGCCTGAAATCTTGCGTGCGTAGCGGGAAGAGGTCTCCGTCAGCTGCAAACACGTGGACAGGAATTGGTATAACCCCCCAAAAAACCTGAATCAGTGCAATTTCAGCAACATGTTAACCTGCCCGTGTTTGTCTAAAGATATTAATTACAGAAGAAAATACCAGTTACCAGCATTGCATGGGTCTTTCTTTTTGCCATTAACATTGGTTCTTAGTCACAGTGACGTGGTTTATTGTGAAAGAACCATAGAAGAGTGACAGAGAAATGACATGCAAGTTATCAGTAATTTAGATGTATTTCAATATGAAAACGATGAAAAATTATATTGAAGATCAATTTAAAAAAAACAATATCTTCCACATGAACACATTTAAGAGGCATGTAGTATTAACTCAGATACAGCCAAGTGTCTTTAGTCCAAATGATTGTGCAGTAAGACTGGTGTTTGTGTAACAATATAAAAATGTAACCAGAGGCAGCCAGCGATGTTCCCTATTCATTCTCCTCAGAAATCTTAGTGGTGTTCCTGATTATTATTATTATGGATGTGACTGGCCTCCATGACCACTGCGATCACACCATTTTCCCTGAGGCCTACAAGCTGGCTCTCCCAGCTGTGACAGACACAACCTCTGTCCCCCCTGCTTAGTTAAAGACTGGAAGACCCCCCCCCGTCCCTCACCAGGCCACTGCGGCTGGGCCTGCCGCCCACCGAGGAGGCCACAGAGCTGACGGAGCTGATGGAGGAGCTGCTGGGGCTGTGGGCCAGCGAGGACACCCCCATCGCCATGCGCTTGCTCTTCTTGGCCTTGGCCGGGCTGGTGGAGGGGAAGCCGATGCGGATCACCTTGTGGATGGGGGCGAAGAGGCCGAACTTGGGGGGGCACTGGAAGTACCTAGATAGACAGCACACACAATCATGGGGAAACGGTGGGTGGGGTTTCAGCCCCGATGAAAGTAGGCAGGACACAAAAATCACAGAACAGACACAAGAATGAGTCTCCAGTTCTTGTCTGAGGACTTTCTTTTTCAAAGATAGCTGCATATGCAAAACTGTGCAACTAAAGACCTATCCTAGATTTAAGCCTGGGAGCTCTCCAAGAGGCAGCACTGCAGGGGCAGGGTGGGGAATGGGTAGCCAGGGCTGTCTTGGCTTTTCAGCAATGCCTGTGACCGTCCGGGTGGCTGGAGGCCTGTTAGAGATCTGCAGCTGTTCCAACCAGCTCAAATTCTCCCACCACTCACTGAGGAGCTTGCACTGCACTAAGCAAAGCTGGTTCTGCAGGCGGGCGTGTTGGAGGAGCAGGTCTGTGGGTCTCATTCTCTCCCACACAGGTGCGGAAGCTGTTGCCAGAGAGCTGAATGTTAAAACAAGGGATGCTCGCAAAAATTGGGTGGGTACTGTGTATGATTACAACAAATCCATCCATCCATTTTCTAACCACTTCATCCAATTCAGGGTTGCGGGGGAGCCAGAGCCTAACCTGGCAAGCAACAGGCGCAAGGCGGGGTACACCCTGGACAGGACATCAGTCCGTCGCAGATTCAAAACTAATAATTACAGAAAGAAAACACTGCACCTGGTTCCTGCCACTGCGCCGTCGTTCTTTCCCAAAGGCTCATCCAGCTCGACTCCACACCATTCCCCCTTGGCAAAGTCAGTCTCTCCCACATATCGCACCACACCTGTCTTCGTCCCTCCCACCTGCAGGGAACATGCAGAGGGCCGTGAGAGCACCAGGAAAGAATACAATCAGTCTCAGCATTTTTGTGTAGTGGCTCCCCTCATTCTGGCCCCAGGACCATGCTGTTTCATGAAATTCACATTAAATCCACATCTAGAAAACAATCAATTGCATTCAATTTCGTAGTTCAAAAGACACGTATACAACCTTAGGCATAAAAGAGAATATGAACTCCTGTGTTAATTCTATTACATGTTCACCAGTAAATATCCAGTGAATTATCATCTCTTGATTTGTAATCCTATGGCCATCATCTTTAGGAAACAACAGTGAAACTAAATATAAGAATCTAAAGACCTCCCTGAAAGTTTAAAAGAAATATAATAGAGCAGATTTTAATCTGAAAACATAAAAGCCCACATTTTATTTGCACATTGCAGTATCTAGTTACACTAGTCATACCAGTGTTGAAAAACACACACCACCCAACACTACTTTGGTGTCAGACGAGCTCAGATTATTCAGCATCAAGTTATTCAGAGTTTTTGGTCACATGAGAGATGTCTTTTCTTTCCCATTTGTGACTTCATCATCCATTCATGCATACAATGCAGACAAATGTGAAACAGCCTCACATATGCGCTTGTCCAATTCCGGGCACAGGAATTAAGATATTCCTTGAACAATCACACATGAGATTTGAATATGTTTTCAAGAACTAAGATGATGATCTAGATTCTAGAACTTTACTTTACTACTTTGTGGAAGTCCCAGCTGTCACCTATGTGTTAAAAAGCACAGACCTTAAAAGCTTTCACAGGTAAGCTAGCAAAATTTGAAGACTGCCTTTAAAAAAATCACTTTCAGTTCAGACACCTCATTAATGTGGGTTTACAAGGCATGTGTAGATTCTAAGGCATGACATACAGTTGACAGAAATTCACACTTCACCATGTGAACAAGATTTTTGTCTGTGTTTAATATCAAAGCAGGTAGCTTGTTCCAGCAGGAAGTCACCTGGGACAGGGGGGTGGGATAGGAAAGCAGTAACCAATCGGTAGGAAAAGAACCTTCCACATGCCTCCTGTTCATGGGAAGGTTGTTGCAGAGCTGTGATTTAGACAATATCTCCAAGCTGATAAAAAAGCAGTAAAAACAGTGACTGAACGACAAGATGCTTCCATGACCTTACCATGATTCAAAAAGGGCACAACACTAAAAGCCATTATTGTTTTTTTCTTCCTTCGCACTCTAGAAATTACAGAAGCACATCGCTGCCATAAAAGACAAAATATTGCATGTACTGTATTATCTCATAATTGCAAGAGTTCATTATCTCATACTTTCTGTGATAACCACACAATAGCACAATTGTCAAACAATACCTACATTATCATTAAAAGACCTTCAGTCTTAAGCAGTTAAAAGGATATGTGTGAGAGTCCTCACGGCTTTAATGATTATGTTCTCATTAGGTACAAACTGTAACATTTCAGTATGAATAAACCCCAGTTGAAGGCACGTCCATTCCAATTCTGCAGTGCTGGACATTGTTACAAACACTAAACACTGAGCTGAGCTCTCAGTACATTCCAGGTGTTGTCATTGTGCAATGCAATAGGTTGTTCATATGCTCAATTGATCATTGGTATCTCATAATTACGAGATAATGTATTATCTAATATTTCCGTGATCATTTTGTAGTAATTGCATAATATCACATGAAATATTTTTGTTCCCTGATGGCAGGCATCTGCTTCCAGATGCTAAGGAACTACCAATAATGCAAGCTGGCATTTGCCGCAATTGATGAGCAATCTCCAGGAACTGGGAGGACCAGCGAATGACACATTACAAGTGATGACATCGTCATCCTGGGAGGCTTATAGCACCGCGGCTAACTCTTCCATAGTGCTGTTGTGGTTATGTCATCTGGCACTGGACATACAGTAGTTTCCAGATGGCGAGCCGTTACAGGAAGGGAAAGTGAAGGGCAGGGGTAAGCTGTTCATAAGAGCCCAGTGGTAAAAATAGCCTGCAGATCACCCTGATGTCACTGAGAGTCTGTCTCCAGCTGTGCCTCTCAGGCAAGTGTGGATTTCATAGGATCCCTTTTGTTAGCAGTCAGACATACTTAGGAAGCTCTGAAGATAAATTTCAAATATATCCAATCACTTTCAAACCTCAATTTTCAGTTTTCAATTCAGGGTCACAGGGGAAGCTGGAGCCTACAGGCACAAGGAAGGATACAGCCTGGATGGAAGGCAGTTCATCAGAGAGCTCACACAGACACAGACATTCACACTCACACCTGGGCAATTTTCCCTGAACACAATTAACCAATTAACTGACTAATAAACCAGTGTGTTTTTGTGTGAGAAAACCAGGATGAAACTCACATGAACATGTGGAGAATGTACAGTACAAACTCCACGAAGACAGCAGATCCAGAATTTAACCCAGGGCCCCAGAATTGCAATGCTGACAATACCGCCTCCCACTTTTAGTTCATTTAAACAAAAACAAAAAGACTTTGGGAAGGGCTCTAACTTGATGTGGACACTGGCCAAGAAAACAAGGCTGAACCTTCCCTGAGCTACATTAATGTCAAGGTGACACAGAGAGTACTGCAAAATAATTGACAACGTTCTGGAAGGAAATCCTGAATTCAAAAAATAAAAGAATTCCTTTTATCAAAGTCGATGACAACTCTACTGATACAGTCTGATGCAGCAATGTGAGTTATTTGAGACTATGGAAATAAGCTTGCATGGTAGCAAAGCTGATGTTAAGACTTAAAAGGCCATTTTATGTTGCATAAGACTTAAGCGGTTTAATATCAGGTTGTGAGCTCTGTGCATGGAGCTCAGATCTCTGTATTTCAGGCCTTTTATTTATAAACATGACATTAGAGAAATAAAACTTAATAGATAACAGGTCATGAATAATTTCATAGAAAGTGATCACAACATATAGCATCTTTTCTGATAACATCCCCACTGTTTTTTTAAATTTATGACTGTTGCTTTACTATTGCTGTCACCTTCTCCCTTTCCTCAATAAAACTCAAGACAAAGCCTCCATTGTCTGCACATTACACATGACATACAATACTTTTCATCAGATCACGTTTGTGCTATTGCTAGGTCTCTCCCAGCAGATTGTAGCTTGTGCTGATATTTTTATTAATATATCCTGACCCACAAATCACCAGTTAACTGGAGATGAACGTTTCCCCTAAGGGTCTGAAAGTATTTCCTTCTCCTGCTGCAAATAAGCTTAATACAAAATCCTTGACACTACTAAAAATACTGAAAAGTAAGCAAAACACAAAACATTCAGCAATGTAGAAAGGGTTTAAAAGGCTTGTTGGAGCAGACACTTGCCATTAGCTTCTGAACCACTGCTGAGCAGACATACCAAAAACACTTCAGATGAGAGGTGATTCTAAGTTGCACTGGATTAGATATGATGGCTGCTGACAAAGTGCATGCCCCGAGAGTGGTTTTTCTTCACTTCTCAAATGATAAAAATTAAATGAGCTGATTAAAACCAAACTGAAGAAGCAATCAGGCTTGTGGAAGTAACCAGTTTAGCTTCCTTGCTGGAGGTGACCTTAGTTCTCTCAGCTAGAGCTTGAATCCAGTGAGAAGGACTATATTGTAAAAATAACAATACAAGTATTATAAACTGTCACTGAAATCCCAATGCCTACAATATCTTTGGATATTAGTTGTAACTCTATACACTGGCATGACACATGGAAAATACTGTCAACCAGGTTATATTATTTGTAATCGCATATTGCAAATAATATGTCTAGAGTAGTGCCAGCATTCTGGGTTACCCAGTGCCTTTCCCTCCAGTTTTCTATGGTTTACAGCTATGCCAGTAACTGGTGTGATTGTGTGATAACTTGGGTCTTTCCTGTCTCAGAATATTTAAGTCTCTTGTCAGGCTTTGGTGAATCAGCTTCAATCAGTGAGTTCCACATGCTCACAACCTGGTTCAAAAAGAGTCACCTATTCTAATAGTTCAGGTGGGGAGCTGCGTCAGCTGCGTCAGCATGCAAAGGGTGCAAAGGACAAAGTAATAGGTTTATTGCATGCTGAAAAGAGAAGAAAGAAAACACAACTTTTCAGCTGTGGAGCCTTCTTCACCCGATTCTAATGCCTGAAATGTAATTTCCTCCTGTTTCTCCATGATCATAGCTTTCTATGTACAATAGAAGGACAATTGTATACGAGAATGAATAAAATGCTCTCATAGGAATATCTCTGTGGATTCTACTTAGACAACTAGCAAAATCTTAAAAACCAATGGGTGACTTGGAATAAACATTACAGTCCTTCTTACCCACATCCACCTTAGATCAACAGATCTGACACTGTTCAGTGATTTGCGGTCAGGGAGCTCTGCGTACTGTAAGTCTTAGCTTCATCCTGTTTACTGTCTGTCAGTGTGATTGAGGAGAACTGGGCAAAGGGACACTCAGCAGAATCCCCTACAAATTACACAAATGCACTTCAGTGGAAGTTGTTTTTTTTTTGCTGTATCTCAGAGTTTGTTGCAGAGAAAAAACAAAGCAGAGCTTACATTTCCTCTGCCAGAATATGCCACAACTGCACAGAAATGATTCTCATAAAGATATAACATGCTTCTCATAAATATATTAGTGCTGTACTAAGATCTTCATGCTGTACGTTATCTCACAGTAAACCTCTCTGACCTGGGAGAAAGCTCTGTTGAAAAAAAAACTCTGATTGAACTGATTGAAGACAAGTATTTAAACCCTAAAGCATTTTAAATGCAGCAAAGATGTCTAAAAGTTCTAAATTTATGATATGGGTTGCTGGTAATGCTCCAACTGGCAGACAGAAGATTAGACCAGATGATCAAGTAAAATGACTTATGGGGTTAACTTACTGTACACTTCCTGTACACATACTGTACACTTACAGTAAACAAAGACTTCACCACATAAGGTAAAGTGTTACTTTCAGTGCATAATCTGAAATTTTTATTATTATCTATCCATATATTTAATTCATGACAGGGTTGTGGGGGGAGCTGGAGCCTATTCTGACAGTCCAGAAGCAAATAAACCTGTCGGGATGTCTTTGGATTGCAGGATGAAACACCAGGAGGAAACCCACATGAACACAGGGAGAGTATACAAACTCCAAGCAGATAAAGGAAATACACCCAGCGTCCCAGTGCTGGGAGGCACCACTGCTAAACACTGCGCCACCATGCCACCCAATTATTATTATTATTTAAAAAATCTTCAGCTAAAGATACACTTTGAGGAAAGTTAATGCAGCAGCAAGCTTTTCATTTTCACAGAAACAATGCCTTGGAAACAGGAAACATCAACCACTTTCTTGTATCCTCAGCCAACGTCCGTAATTTTAAATAATACTGTGGCCACCTCACTTCTTTGGCACATCCTTAATGCTCCATCCCAAAACAAAACATTCCAATAACTACAGTAAAACAGGGCAAAGAGCAGGGCTTGTAAAAGGATTCTGCACTACAGTCTTCAGTAAAATTAGTAAATATCAATTTGGCAGTGTACTGCTTGCAGTTTTGTTTAATTAGTGGGTAAAAGATGGAATGCATTCATTGTAACTAGTCAGATGTGTAGTAAATGCAGAAAAATGCCTGTCTTTGTGTGCTGTGTGTATAATTTTTGCATTGTGATTCCTCCTTAATATCCTAAAAGAGAAAATGTAATTGCTGGGCTTATTTTAGAACACAAAAGCAATACTTGAGGTTCTATTGCAGTCATTTAATTGACATTGGATTGTCCTTAAGAGGGTAGGATACAGTCAGGGAAATAAGATAGGTCTGTGTGAAACACCAGAGAATAGTTTGCAGGCAGAATCTTTTTATTTTTTCTTTGGTTTGACAAGATCTTCTAGTCCAGACCTGACTGATTTCCTATAGTAAAAACATTTCATTGGCTTGTTAGAATAAGATTTTTTACATTAGCAATAAACCTACTGTATACAGTATGTACTGTATATGTTTTTGCAAACACACAAAATGCTTTTAAATGCTTTATAAACAGGCATGCTGACTTTAAAATATAACATGCCTTGGCCTATTTAACAAATGTTTGAAAAATACAAAATGCAGGATGAAAAATGAAGAAGATTAAAAACTCCCGTCTTTAAGACACAGAACACTGTGGAGTTCATTTTGCTGCAGAGAGAGCTAGATGAGTAAGATTAATGATATTGTAAACAGAGTGGTTCAATCAGCTCTACTGGACTGATGTAACAATCAATAACCTGATCAGAATGCTCTCAGTAAATAGTCTGATGGGATTGTACAGGAGCAATTGCATACCGTATATGCCCATTATTTGTTAGAAGATACTACAGAATCTGATGTGATCTACTGACCACATCACCTCCACCTCCAGTGTTGGATGGTTGAGAAAAATGGTGGCCCTTGTCCCCCCATTCCCCCATGGGCCTTTATGGTCTGAAAAGAGACCTACCTACCATTCAAATGAGGTAAAATTTATCTACTATAGAGACTTGGTGAGGACTAGATGAAGGTCAGATCTGTCTTAACATGAAAAGCCATAGAATTGTAAGGAAGTGTACAGTACTTTCACTGTCACATCACTGTACATCCTGTTCAAATTGTACTCCAAATTCCTTGCAAAGGGTGGAGTATTTTGTTGCAGGTGAAAGTGCTTGAAAACTGTTCTAAAAACTTCAAGGTGAACTTTGAAACAGCATTAATTTCTGGTGCTGTCTGCACCAGATATACAAGAGATTTTGAACGCATTAAAGATAACATTTGACCCCCACATAAGTAGGCTGATCCCTTCAGGTCTCAGCAGTTTGACTACAGTAAGCCAGGCCAGTGCCTAAACAGACACCTTCTAAAGCTTCAGGGCGTCGGGGTGCTGGGTCTGTGGATGTTGCTCATGCATCTAAGGGTGCACAAAATCATACCGCTTCATTCTAACAAGCGGGTTGATGTGTCTATTAAAACCACTTGCTGTAATTCAATGAGCAGACATCAGGGTGGTTTTGACATTAATCCAGCTGGACAGGTCCTATTGATCAGACACTAGTAAGGCTTTTAGGGAAGAGGGGGAGGGATGGGATAAAAATCCAAAGGCAGTGTGGTGAGGATAGCTAATGCATCAGCTCTCGGGAATCTTGGAGTCGGACAGGGGATTGCAAGTGGGACAAGGATCCTCTTGAGCACCTGATCCATGGGTGGTAAGTGGATTCCTCGCTCTTTCCCAGTGTACTAGCTTGGCAGAGAGTGTGCTGCTGGAATCAGTATACCATGCCCTGCTTCATACTCCTGCTGTACATGCAGCTATCCTGTAGCTATTAGTCTGACTATATAAAGGGCATTTTTATCAAATTGTCTTGTGACTGGGTCATGTAGAAAGTAATGTATTTTATCACATGTATATGCCAGTAGGCTACAATGTATGGAAAACCTAATGGGTAATTGCATGTTTTAATAAATTGAATGTACTGTGTATCAGTGGGTAGCATGGTGATGTGACAGACATTAATGTCTCCCCAGTCTTGGAGTCTGGAACTGATTCCAGTCTGTCGTATAAACCCTGTGAAGTTTGCATGTTCCTCATATATATGTACACATTTTTGCCAGCTACTGCTGTTTCATCTCACTCTTCAAAAGCATACATTCCAGGTTCATCTGTATCTCATCGTTTCCCCCCTGTATACCCGTGTAAGTGAATTCATGTTATTTCTGCCCTGCGATGGAATGATATCCTGTCCAAGAGTGTGCCTGTCCGTTTACACTCCAGCTCACCAAGAACAACCCCTAAGGATTAAGTAGAAAATAGAAGACAGCTGTAGGAAACCAAAATTGTCCTATGTAAGGTAAGGTAAGTCTTATAAACATCTTCTGACACCTGTATTTATGTTTGGATGCTAGACTACTACACATCATAGTGTTACATAGTGTAAATATGTTCTCTAATATTATAATATTATGACAGAATATTACTTATTTTATCATACACTATTTAATCATCCATTGACTGAAAGTTGTGTATTCCTAGTACAGATTATACTGTAGCAGACCAGAGCCTGTCTCAGAAGCACAGAGAACAAGACTGGACTATGTTGCATCGAACATTTTAAAGGAAAAATTTAGAAATCATACTGAGAGAAAGTCTTGGTCATTATGAGAAAATGTTGAGTAAACTACACTTTGAGCCCTGTTAAAGAATGTAAATGAAAGACTTTGGCTGATTTTATTTTTAATCAGTAGTAGTACTATATAAAGCACAGGATCACTAGGGTTGCAAAGAAGGAAGTATCCTTGTTGTTTACAACTCTGCACAAGTGCTCTCACCTCTTTGTGTCCTGGAATAATAAATATTCCATATTCCCATGTTCTCTTCAAATATACACTCTTGAAAAGCAGTTTTCTGAAATTTAGACAGGACTTTGAGTCACAGGTATGAGCATGCTGCACCACCTTAAATCTCAGCTAAAAATGGGGAGGAGGCAGGGGTGTGAAAATAATTCTGACCTACTATAAATCTGAGACAACCGGGCGTCTAAATAACTAGACACTGAAGTGCACAGCACCAAAAAAACTCATCTAACAAAACTTCATAAACTGCTGAAGATGAAAGGAATGACCAATGGCCCTGCAAAGTGACCCTTGAATTACACCAGGCTGCTAGAGACACAATTCTTAATTCTTCTATTTTCTTTCTATTTTCATTTTCCTGTTTCCTGTAGTGTAATGAAGCCACACTTGGAAAATGGTTTCACAATGACACGGTGGGAACCGTCACGTCATTAAAAAATATTCTATCGGATGTGAATTATTCCAATTATTAACTCCAGACAAGCCAAGCATGCAGAAATACACTCATTGACACGCAGTAATGTAGGAAGGAGACTAAGGGTGATCAGCAGAGATTCCAAGAGGCCTGGAAATCCGGCCGGACTGAGCGTCCCTCAGGACCGGCGGCTTCGAGGCACTCACCAGGACTCGGTCCCCCACGCGCAGGTCCTTGTCTCCCCCTTTCTTGACGGAGCCGCTGTCGGACATGTTGGAGCCCGACTCGTTGCCGGTCTTCACCGAGCTGTTGAGCACGCTCTCCCGCAGGGGCATCACCACGCGCTGGGCGGCGGGAGCGGCCCCGGGGGCGCCGGGACCCGGCAGGCTCTGGGCCGCCACCGCGTCGGCCGACGGGCCCTCGCCCCCCTCGCCCGCGAGCTGCCGGGTGAGCTTGGAGGGCCGCGTGAAGATGCCCTGCAGGGGCTGGCACTCAAAGTAGCGGACGCCGCCCACCGAGCCGTCGTTCTTGCCCACCGGCTCGTTCAGCACCACGCCTGC
The DNA here is from genome assembly GCF_055471065.1 of Atractosteus spatula. NCBI lineage: Eukaryota > Metazoa > Chordata > Actinopteri > Semionotiformes > Lepisosteidae > Atractosteus > Atractosteus spatula. Next base: position 2,393,551 of record NC_142732.1, on the reverse strand, counting down.
CCACTGGCCCGGGGCGAACTGGGTCTCCCCCAGATAGTGGATGACGCCCGGCTTCACTCCGTTCACCCACACCCGCTCGCCAACCACGAAGTCGCCCAGCACGTCATCGCCAACCTCTGGCACCTTGGAGCCTGGTTTCTCAGCTGCACTGCCTGACGTCACCGTCGCCTGTTTGTGAGGGGGGCCTAGGGAAAAAACAGACAGGGAGCATTAAGATACAAGATCTCATAATGAACATGGGTCTTCTGTGTAATCCCACTCCAGCAAGTGCTAGATTTCCAAGCATCACTGTTATTCCGAACACGAAATATTTTTGTTTCCCTTATTAAAATACTATTTGTGACCTTGAAGCTAAACTCACATGGAGCACATGGCAGAATACAGAGTGCCAAAATGTCATTTTTCTGTTCCCTGTAGTATAATGAATTCACACATGAAAACATATTTCAACCTCTTCATCTGCAGTATCTCAGAATCTGACCCAGATAGACTCATCTGCTGGTTTAAAGCTGCCACATCTAGCAAAACCAAATCAACACATTTCAAGCACCCCATACTAAAGGAAGAGCAAGGAACTGTACGACAGATCTCTTTGAATTTTTAATATACAGAAAGAGCATTCTCCAGGTGTGAGGTCTGAGAAGAAAGAGCTTTACATAAACTGAGAGTATAACAAATACAGGGCCTCTGGCCTCTGATGCTGCAGACATTTCTCCTCCTCAAACTACTGGACATTGTGATCGCTGAAGGTTAGTGTTCAAACTGTTGCTACTGTTGTTGCCAGAATATTATCCTTCCCAACCTCACATAATATCCGTGAAGGAAGACAATTATAACTTGAAACTTGAAAGAATTTATATGTAATTTATACAAAAGAATCTCTAATCTGACAAACATCTGAAGAAGGATTAACAGCTGAAATGTTGTTTCTCCATTCTATTATTCACGGTGGACTAAACCTTTACCTACTCCTTTGCGGGAAAAGAATGCTGACACAGGCCCCCACTTAAACATTCCTAATTTAAGTTGACTTTTATGGCCCAGACACCAGGTCATAAGGTCAAGCCTAGGTACTGTCACTAGGCAGCTGTGACTGGGATTGCCCAAGCTATAGCACAGGAGGAGTGCTGGGATTGACCAGACAGAGCTCTCCTGGCTAAACAGCTGACCAGGGCCTGCAGCAATGCCACTAACTGTCCTGTATGGCACCACGACAAGAGTTGTGTGGTTATTGATACTGTAGGGAGGCAGGTCAGAGACATACAGTAAAAAACAATTGACCACTAGAAATTAAGTGGCTGTAATGAAAAATAGAAAATGTTTTTCTGAAAAAAATGATGATTGGTCAAAAAACACATTTTTTTAGTCAACGATGGACAAAGTACTTCACTGTAGCAAAGATTACAATAAGAAATAAACCTTTTGTGTGTATGGTATCTGAATGTCTAAGACTCCCCGCCAGTTCACACACGGCACGCGTGGTCACCTATTGTACATTAGTGGTGTGAATTCGGAGCACTTTAAAAATAATGATAAAATGTCGTGAATGGAAAAGGGGAAGACGGTTCACAACAAGAGAGACAGTGCCCAAATTCAGACGCTGGTATGTTTCAAAAAGGTAACATTTTTATGAAGACATCCACGCACGAACTGGAGGAAGAGGTCGTTCCAGAGCCATGCGGCGAAAGCTCAGCCTATCTGAGATCCAGCACTGCGGCCTTGGCCTCGCGCCATGGCGACTAGGCTGCTCGCCGCAGTACAGTGGGGCCCTCTGGAAGCCCCGGCCGAGCCTGAACGAGCTGAATGCTGGCGCGGCGCTCGCGCCTGGGCGGGGTTGCCATGGCGACAGGAGGAGCAGGAAAAGGAGCCGCGCGAGAAGGAGAACACAGGCCCCATTTTCTAATTGTGCCTGGCCGCCTCCCACCAGCGCCGTGCCGACTGAATTCCACCATTCAACAGCACACAACAATTTCCCCCAGCTCCTCGAGCAGCCCTGTGTGGAGAAACTGGCCGGGCCGACTTCCTTGAAGAAGAGCGCACTGGCTATCCGCTGGGAACAAGGCTCAAAGACTCCACCTCCTCTCTCGCTGCAGAAGTTTGCGTGTCTCAACTGTACGGCAACTAATCACTGGCAGATCTAATAGTATTCATTATAAAGGTCCAAAATCAATCGACCCAGATTAAGTGACTGTTTGACATGACTGGATTTGATTCGCTATTTAAAAGAAACTGTTAAAGGAGCTAGTTCTTCTGTAATAGAAGGCCACAATTATGTAATATGTGCTTCATATCAGAGGGAAAACAAAGGCACTGGCTTCCTCCAGCGATGTAGTTTCTTACACCGTATAAGACATAGAAGAACCTATTAACAGTTCCTGCACTGGGAGACTCTGGATTCACTCTCCTGGCTTCCCAGAAGCCTGGCCTGTATTTCTATGGAACTCCCAGCTGGTGGGACAGCGGAGGCAGGGAGGGCTGCTGCTGCTCATGCAGTCAAAGCCTTGCTGCAGGGAGAGGGGTCATTACAGCTGTTTTGAGGAACCTTATGTAGAAACCTGGGGTAGAGTAACACTGAAGGGCACGGATGAGGGAGTTTGTGTGTTCATGTGAGCTGGGGAATGGCTGTTTTTATATGAAATAATGTGGCAAATTTAAGAGTTGATAACATTTAAGAAAACGAAAATGTGTTTACCTGAAAGAAAACCATCTTTTTGATAACATTTTTATGATACTATAAATCCTTTTATAATAATTTTAGCAATCCTATCTGTGATCACTCAGATGCCGGAGAATGACAAAATTCATTTAGAAAATGCTTAAGGCATGGTCTAATAACCACTCCAATAGTCGAAACATGGAGGCGAAAGATCACAACATGTTGATTTCACCAGGAGGACCAAACAGGTCACGTTTTGTGGATTTGTAAGCCAGATAGATCATTCAGAACAAACAGGGTTTAAAAATAACTCACCCCACATGCAAGAGCACAACATGTAGTTTTAGACTTGATACAGTAGTATATAATCACTGAGGAACAACATCTAACAGGGTGATATTAAAAAGTCTAATGGTTTAATAAGAACTCTTTATTTATTCCCTGAAAATATTTCTCTGGGAAATGGAGAGTCTGGAACATACTATAGCCTACAGTTAGCACAATGACAGCAAAGACTAAAAGATTTAGATTTGAGGAGCTAACTTCTAATGACGACTTACAGTAATGAACTCTCATTATCTCAGTCCCACTAGATTTCAGATGCTTTGGGAACAGTTTCTGACCTACAAATGTTCTTCTGCCCATAAAGGAAGATACAACTATGAGATGGAGAAGAGGTATCATTCGTGTGATGGGAGAACAGGTCTGCTGCATAAAGAAAATGTAAGAATAGTCAGAAGAATATTACAAGGTGGGAAAGGCAATCAATATCACCACACAATATGCATCTGAGTTTCTGTCTGAAGCTGCTGGGGAAACTGCTTCAGTATACTTACAGCACATCCCGGGTGTTATTTCTTCCTAGTGAATCGGTGTTAAGGTTTTAACGTTGTGGACGTTGTTTTTTCATATTCAGTTAAACATTGAGTGACACCACATGTAAATGCTTCCAAAAAACTGTCAAAGTTTTTTTCTGTGTCCTGGTAGCAAATCCAAATTTTCCTCTACTGTGTAATGGAAGGAAAATGTGGGTGAGAATGAGCATTTTCCCAGTCCGACATCATCTAAAATTCAGCACTAAAAGAGATTTTGTGGTAAACCCAGGGACAAATAACTGTGGACGTTGTTTTCCAATGAACTGGCTGACCCTTTTAGTCTTTTACATTGAAACTGACACAAAATGCCCCTTCCAGGCAACACAATGGGGCCTCCTCAGCTGCCGGAGGGCCCAGATGAAACAAGACTTACTCTCTTTCTGTGTTGCTGTGCCTGAAGATGATCCAGCTGACGACCGTCCGACCGGGCTGGAGTGCTTCGGACCCCGGCCGGGGATCTTCAGCCCGCTGGGCTTCAGCATGCTCATCGCTTGTCTCTGGATACGGGTGCTCAAGAAAATTCCCTACTTCTGGAGGCTTCGGTCAACATGTCAGGCCTCACGGTGTTGGCCACCCCCTCTCATTTTCACCTGTGGAAACAAGACAACTTACTCAGGTCTGTCAGTCTCTCCTGGGCTATTTCTTTGAGCCTCATCCACACTAAAACTATACAGCTGTATGGGTTATGTCTCACCATGAATGTCCTCCAGTAAACTTGCTTACACTTACATCGGGCTTTTCTGGACACTCCACTGAAAGGGCTTTACAGGTAATGGGGACTGTCTCGTTTAGCTGTGGCTATCAGTCAAATCTATGTTTTATTCTATATGCACTTATAACAACTAATAACAGAGTACTTTCTCATTTTAAATGACCTTGAAATGAATGCTTTTTCCAGACTTGATTTCCTCCACTGACAAAGTAACCTCCAGTTACAAGTGATAGCATTGGCACTGTAGTTTCATTATCTCTCTGAAGCAGGGCACTGACTGCAATGCCTGCTCTTCAATTAGACAACTAGCAATTTTAGTGCTTCTTGTTGATGTCAAAGTACAATATACACAGTATCATTTCTATAAGAGGTCAAGAGTCAACTATCACCCTGTTACCAGATACAGTACTGTATAACAACATAAAGAGAAAAGGAGAAAAAAACATAAAAAAGAAAAACCTTTTGTTCTAAAAACATATTATCTGTTACATATTATATAGCAAACATATTAAAGTTTTACTTTGTGGTCTGCATCTCCAATAAAGTAGATTTTGTGGATCATGTGTAGATTAATTCTGACACATACTGTACAAATATGAAATGTATTTAAAAATACAAATATCTCCTGTGTTTTCTGCTTCCAAACATATTTCCTGGCTATTCTGATTTTATGATGATCCAATACGACTGATCAAACATTCACAGACAAACCATGATTCAATGATACTCCATCCCTAGAGACACCAAAATCTCTATGCTACTTCTACAACTTTCCTTTAATCTATCACGCAGTACTGATTCTATTACTAATTCAGCTGGGTAACCCTGCTGAGTGACATCATCATCATTTATGCTTTCAGCTCTCAGAGATCAGAGAGGGAAAGTCTCTTCTAGTGCATTGTTGTCAATGGGCAAAACTCAAAAAGTAAAGCACAACTCTTACTAGAAAATGGTTAGTTCTCCAGAAGCATTGCTATCCTTGCAGACAAGTATTCTCTGGTGAAGAGTAGCAGTCTGTATCTGGAGTAATTAATCTGCTTAAGTAGGTTCCAAACACGAAAGGGCAATATTAAAACACTCAGCAATAGAACTTACTGTGTTTACCCAATCTTTTCTGCACGGCCACATTAAACCTGACATACTGTATGAATAACATTCAAATGAGCTTGGAAATCATGTTTTAAACTCACTGTCTTGCTAGATTCTGCTTGAACTGACTGTTCCAAAAAATAAGGAGAAAGCGAAAGGAGTTTTTAAGATCAACGTGTTTCATTCTTATGGCTGGGAAGCAATTGAGAAGTGCCTGCAGTTTTGTTTGGTAGGACACATTGCATTTAGAGATTCAGACATTATCTGTGTTGGTTTGTTTTGCATTGGCCTGTTATTCAAGTTAACATAACTCAAAAAAAGAGAGAAATGGATTAAAAAGAGAGTCAAAGCCCACCCCTTTTAGAACGTCCCAGATAGGGCACTTTGATTATTGAAATGCAGGACTGAATTCTGAACTCATTGTAAATTCACATCCACACCACAAAAAAACAAAACAAAAACTCGGTACAAAAGACAATGATGGTATAATGTTGGCTTCAAGTCAGATACCCTACTGTCTCATGTAATAATTAGTTCTCAGTTAGTTTTAGTCATTCTTATCACCTCAGTGTTACAGTACATACTAACACAATTGTTTCTAATTGCAATAGCCTTTTAATGTTAGTAAAATAAACATCATTGATTAAAATAGCCTTAAAAAGATACAACTTTGATAATATACTGTACATTGATACTAAAACAAGCAACAACATGTACTGATATGTTGAATGCCATATGCTGTATTACAAAAGAAACATGTTATTGTTTGTTACTTTAACACAATCATTGCAATTGTATGGGCTTCAGGACTTGTTTGGCTTCCTTTTCTAAAGGAAGAATAATGGTCTAGAGACGCTGAAAGAACTATTCTGAAAACAATCCCTTGTCAGGAAAATGTTTGTTATAAAGAGCAATCCATAACATTTGTGTTTTTGACAATGTATTCCTTAAACACCAGTTTGCGCCACAATAACCGAGTGATTTGTTTATTTTAACATAATTGGAGTTTGATAACATACTGCATCTATTTCCTTGTTTAGATCAACGATATTTATCGTTTCAATAATATGATGGACTATGGGCCAGCAGTCCTGTTCAAGTCAAAGAAAACAGGAACCGATGACTAAATATTGTGACAGTTTGTGTTCTATCAACCTTGTGGTAAGTCTTTGCTAGAAGACAAATCATACCTTTATCAGATTTTCTAGCGAAACGGCACGTTATCGGCCTTTATCAATTTCGGAACATTAGACACGCAGTTTCTTCATTATTTACTGTATGACACGGGTTCTAACGTATTTTACTCGGCAATACACTGGAAAACTGTGATTCTTACTCCTTAAAATTATATTCACGCTAGGGGATGGGCTACGTAGATGGCATAAACTAAAATCTACTGTCACTTTACTGTAACTGCATGAAGGATGACCTGACATCTTTGCGCTCTCTCCGCTTAATTTGGCACATGGCTCTGTTACAGACATCCAAACAACAAACCAACCTTTCACTAAGAGCCAAGCATTTTAGAGGTTCTCAGTAGCGCTTCCTGTTCATATTCCCTACAGCAATACATTTTAATGAAATATACAGGTCGATCTATTTATATTAAAAGTCATCGCCTACAGTAGATCCAAAAAAGGGCGTCTTAATGACCAGGTTTTCCTTAGATCCGGAAGATAGCTGCTTGCAGTTTTTGGGAGCGATTCATTTGTTGCGTAAAAAGCACAACTGCCTAATTTCTGTCTGCGGAAACAAAAAGGGCAAACACCATACCTTGCAGTAATAGAAAAGCTAAGCCTCAGCACTGTGACAACCATTCAATTTCAGGACTTCTATCCAAAACGCCATGCGATGCAAATTTGCGGTTTACTGCGATGGTTAAATGTCATAGGTTTAAACATGCGTTTTACGCGAAAAGCGAGCACAAGAGGCTACAGAAACGAACAGTATCTACAGTATGCCTTTTTCTCCGTTCCCCCTCATTCAAGCTTGTCCATTGTTTCTCTTATTACAGCCTGGTTGCGTATCCCGTTTCACTTCACAGTACATCTCATCGCATGGAAGCTTTGGGGGTACCGCGAAAGGATAAAAAAACAAATAACAATTACCTCCAAACATCCAAGGTGCGGCAGCAACCCGTCCGAAAGCCAGCAGCCCCTACTCTGCTCCTGCGGAAAGGGAGCGAGTGTTGACCGAGAGCCGGCGGTTCGCGCTGATCAACAGCAGCCCTGCCACTCCCTATAGCTACAGAGATGCGAAAAATATGGATGCTGAGCAGACGCTGAAAGAAAGCGTGTGGCAAGATGCGAACCGCAGTACCGTGTCCAAACAACTGAACTACCGAGTCATCTCACTGAACAAGAATTATTCCCAAGATCAGACCTCTTCGGCGCTCCCTATTAATGGCGATAACCTCCACGTCGCCGGCGCTTTTGTCCGGGCGACACGAACAAGATTTTGAGAATAACGCAGCATCAGCAGCGCCCTTAGTAACCGAGCCGCCTCGGTTTTGTGGAGGCGACGGGAGCCTGAATTGTGGCGCTCCTGTGCTGTTTCGCAAAAGGAGGGGGCGGGGGGGCTTCTGTATTTTTGCCCCTTTCGGCGAAACCCTCCCAGTTAGTTCAGTCACCCGGAGTCGTTTCACGTTTTTTTTAATTCAGTTGACTGTGTCCCTACGGCACTGGTGGAGCCAGACAAAAGAGAAAACAAAGTAGAAGGAAGACAAGCGAGGAGGGAGGAAGCGAGGGCTGCGGACGGTGAACTCCGCCAGCTGCTGCAATTCAAAGCGCACACTGCACAATGTGCTCATTTTCTCGCACCCAGAACTCGTACATAGAAAGGATGGAGATGAGGCGAAAAGAGTACAGCTTAACACAGCTCGTTTGATAACGGCGTGCTGTAGTTCAGAAGCGCATTCAGTGTAAGGGTTGAAATGCCAAAAAAACTCCGGGCCTCTAACTGTTAACTTCATTGAGTTTTAAATACGCAGAGGGCTTTTGGAATTCCAGCCTGAACGCCGGTGAATGAATACATTTCTATCGCGCTTAGGGTAGTGTAATGAAACCTGTATCAGTTTTGATCAGTGACCTACAATACATCGTGTTAGTGCCACTTTTGGGCATTTTTTTTCAAATGATCACCAATCATATGCCCAGGCAAATGTTGGCATAGACAGAGGTCACCTCAAGAAGGGTGCAAAGTACGCAGTACACAGGTGACAGAAGAAATAAAAGATTAATACACGCATCGGGTCCCGCTCTTGAATTTTAGGATTCAGACTACACCCAAGCACTGTAATAACGGCTTCCACATTTTAATTGGGTATACACTGATTTGACAAATTGTTTTCGTTTTCCGACACTGAAATTAGCCTACAGTAAGAACGACGACACAAGCATACATCGCTTCTCCGTTTCATTGTCAAAACCGAATACAATGTATTTGCCCCTCGGAGTCTCGCCAGTTTTAAGTATTCTTTATATTGTTAAACTGCAGCATGACGCTGACGTGCTAGTGCATGATGGCAAAGTCTCTGCCTCTATCCAAAATGGGTCTCTGGATTTCTAAGTGCTCCCAATATCAATTTCCGTGTGCACTTGCCTCACTTATACAGTATAATCAAAGCAGACAGGAAGCACTAGTATCTGTGGCTAGCTCTGATTTAGAGTCACCCTGAAATAACGGAATTATTATTATTATTTTATTATTATCAACATCACTGTTAAAATTATGCACGAAAAATAAGACCTTGAAACTTGCAGCAATGGGATTTTCCTACATAATTCAGTGTATTCGGACGGTTCCTCAGATCCCAGTGCAGCGCATCATGGGAGCGTACAAACGCGATTGGTTTAATGAGGGCGGCCGGTCAGTCTTAGGCGAGGAGAGCGGGATTTATTTTATTCATGGAAAAGTGCGGATGGGGGTGGGGTGAGAAGAGTGAGGGTTCTCAGGGGGTGAATCAGGCAGAAACAGGAAGTGATCTTTTTTCCCTGGGCTGTGAGCGCACAGCCTGGAGTGCGCTAGATGCCATGATCTGACTTAAGAAACAGATGTTCGCTTTCTGAGGGGAAGCGATTTCCGGTGATGTTAGGTTTGCAGCTCAGAAATAAACCATTTGTAGGTTGAAGCTTCCTTAACTTCCCAACAATGCAGAACGAGTTTAATTTTTATCCGTTTCTGGCTATGTTGTATTTACCCTGAATAGCAGGGCTCCCCAAAACAACACAGAACCGCAGGCAGAGTTTTATCCAAGTGTCTCCTTTATAAAAGTCTCCTTTAGTTCTGCTTGCATGAAATGAAGGAAATTGGTGGGAGGGAAATAAAAACAAAAACGATGAGCCACACATTCTTTAGAAATGACATGCCAGCTGTCACACAAATCTCACAAGTAAATAACTATATTAATGAGAATTTTTTTTTCAGTCATATGGACACTTTCTGAGCCCTTAAGGTTCAGAAATGGGAAGCTGACAACATGCCAGATAAGAGTAAATAAATTAGACTTTGACTCTTTGACCATTCCAACAGTAAAGGCAGTACTGTATGTTATACCAGATGGCTAGAAGCATTCTCATAAATTGGAGGTTAACAATCCCTTAACAGAGCATTCTTCTTAAAAACAAACAAACACACAAACAAACAAACATATTAAAGGCCCTTTTCATAATACAGTTTTAAGAGTTCTGAAGAATATGTTATGCAACTCAACCAGGAGATAAAAACAAGTTTCCAAACAGTATTGTTACCATGAGAGAAAAATACAAGTTACTGTATTTGCATTTAATTCCACTTATATTATACCTTGGTTAAAGCAAACACAATCAGAGAATTGAACAAGCCCAATCAGTGCAAAACACCCCAGTGCAAACAAAATAAAAAAGTAAAAAAACAACAACAACATTTTTAAACTTTAGCTGATCTTTCTCTAAAGATTCAGAAATAACATTTCTTCAACTAACTCTGTTAGAACTTCTGACATTGAACTACAGTAGGATGACATTATAGCCAGGATGCAGAAGGAAACGTCTGTGATTCTCCTCCTCCTCTCAGTCCACAAATGTAACAATTAAGGAATGCTTTAAAATCAACTGCACATTCCTTCTCGCTGTAAGCACACGTTTCAAAATCATCGTAGACTGTTGTGTCTGTATCGTTCGTTGTAATAGGCACGTATGTGGCAGCAAAACCCAAAGTCATTCTGTGTGAAAGGGATGACTAATTCTGCAGTCTCAATAAAGCTATTTTTCCTGTTTGTACTGGGCGTCACTCCCACTCATGGCCTCAGTGGCAACTTACAGATCTCAAGGGAAGCAAAAAATTTATGTCACTTGTCAAAGAAATGTAAAAAAATGGATCATCTTAAACTTGGGTGTACTCTGTACAAAGATTGTTTCTCCAGAACTGCTATTATTATGTGGTAGATCTTTAGTCAGGAGTCTTCAGCCCTGACCCTGGAGTCGCAGTCCAATTAGATTGATGGATTACCTGTTTCTAAAAATTGAGAACACCTGTGAATTACTGGAATTACAGATGATTTAAGCAAAAGTCATGTATTCTTTAGGAGAATTCTGTTTATTCCTAGTCCTGTTTGTCTGCAGGCTTTCATTCCAAATCATATCTTAATGATCTGAATGAGCCAGAGCCTATCCCAGCAAGCAGTGGACCCAGGGTGGGATAAACCATGGATGATACGCCACTCCATCGCAGGAAAATCATGCAAACACAAACATGCACACACTCACACCAGGACCAATCTTCCCAGAAGCAAATTAACCTACCAGTATGTCTTTGGACTGTGGGAGGAAACCAGAGCTCCTGGAGGAAACCCACACAAACAGAGGGAGATCATAGAAACTCCACACAGACAACAGATAGCACCCTAGGGCTAAGAATTGAACCCAGGGCCCTCTTAATGATCTAAATTAGCTCATGATTGTCTTAAATGGACCAATTCAACTGCTTCTTCCAGCGTTTTAGGCATTAGTTCTTCAAAGAGACAATTCAGTTCTGCAAACATACCAGCCCTCTGGGACTGGGATTGGGTGCCTTTAACATCAATGTAAACATGACTATTGTGGCCAGTAACCCAGCAACTTCAAGTGAGTAGTATTCATCTTTTCAGTCTTTCTTGCTTAAGAGAAGTAGGGAATTCAAAATGGAAGTTTTGAAAGGGGTTAAAAACACAAGGAGGCAGAACTAAAATTAGGACAGAACAATGATAAGGGAACACAAATTAAAAGTCAAAACAACAAAGTGCACAATCTGACCAGTCTGTTTCGAGTAATGTTTGATCCAGGATACAGCCCACTTCTACACGGCTTTCATCGATCCATTTTCTAACTGCTTCTTCCAGGTCGAGGTCACTGGGGAGCAGGCACAAGGCAGGGTACGACCTGGATGGGACACCAGTCCATCACGGGGCACACACAGACACAACCACACTCTCACCAGGGCCAATCTCCCCAAATCCATGACTAGCAACGTATTTCAAATTCAATGGTATTGGATGATTTTATGGTACAGCTATTTCTGTAGCTGATGGCTACTTTACTATATCATTGAAATCCATAGTGATGTAGTTCCAGTCATAAACTAAAGAAGCAGCCAAAAAATAAATGACTCTTTTTTTAACTCTTTCAATGCACTTCTACAAGTGGCATGCGCCTCTTCTCGCTCAAATGTGGTGATAGAGCCCCATCTAATGGTGATAGTATGGAACTGCATGAATCCGTGTGGCTTTCAAAAGCAGATTGGATAATACAAGGTATGACCTTTAGGTATCAAAACGACGGCCATCCTGTCTGCATTGCAGAAAATGTCATTAAAAAGTTTGTAACTTAGAGTTTTTCACTGCTGATGATAGTGGACAATATATGTATTGTAAACAAAAATATGCTGGGAAATCAGCGCAACTAATTGAAGCAAGGATGACAGTTGGCAATTGTATTTAGGATGGAAATTAAGCAGTGCTTTTTAAGACCATCAGGGCTTTCAGGCTTTAGGCTATTAGCGATATCCAATCTCATCAGTCAAGTATGCAATCAATCATTGAATAAACAGAAAATAGGCATTTTCTGTAACCCGATGTGTCCTATTTGGGCTTTGCAATTAGTTAGGCAGCACTGTACGCCATGAAAAACACCCGAGTTTGTATACCCGATTTTCATTACAACCCATAATAACTGATATTTGTTTAAATATGGAGTTACATTAATAGAAAACTGCAACCCAGACAAACAACAATCACAGTTTAATCAACAGGGGATCGTGCAAACCACAAAATCACAACAAGGCATCGTGAGTTTAGGAAAAGCCTGTAAACCATTAGCTGGTCCCAGTACACGTTCTGGAATTAGGGACCATACAGAATGAAACCCTTTTTAAAGCACAAGGATTACAGGTTTTAAAAAATTATCCATTTAAGTATTTAAATCCTAAAAGAAGTAGAGCTACTATTTATATTTAATTGCATGGGCATTATGCCTTAGAATTCCAATACAACATAACAATCAAAAGAGACTTTTTTGATTAAATTGTTGGATATCCTCGACAGAACATAGTGTCTTGGGCAGAAAAAGACAGAAGGTACAGTATTTAAGCGTTTAAGACATTCGCATGATAGTTTTCTTAAAGCAAATGCCCAGCCTATTGGCACATCATGAATAAAAGGCATAGAGGGGCTTCTTCAAGACACAAAACGCACTTTTTAAACACCGCTTCTTAAATGCCTAAAAACACTTCCGCTCTGCAATCCCGGCATGCATTATGCTAAATATAGAGAAAAAAAGGGACCTAAGCTTTCGTCATTGTGTGCGGTTTAACCAGATTGCAACCAATTAAGTCCAATTTCAAAAAGTGTAATTAACACCTGAATTGAAGACGTCAAGGTAAAATTAAAAAAAAAACAAGACAAGAATGGACGCCGAGAGTTTAACTTAAATGCGACGTTTTAAGCACAGGGATGAAAAATGCTTAAATCTAACAGCGCCGCTGCCATTTCAGTGCTAGAATCGGCTAGAAGCTTCTAGCAGAGAAACGCCTCTCATTACCGCGGTACGCTTGTTTATAAAATCTACAATTCTTTTGGAAATACATGAATCTCTTATATTGCTTTTAGTACCACAGTCAGTTTAATGACGGAATTAGCAAAGGATCTGTTTTCTTAACGGGGTCGTTTTGAGTCTGTGCCACCGCCAACTGCGCGCTACAACCTCATCAGACTGTTTCTCGATTCAGCGCCGATTTGCAGGACTGATCTGGAGTAACTGCGGGTAGACGTACTGTACACCACATGTAATTACAAATGCATGGGATTTGTCAATAAATAAGATAAAATCTTGATGACACATTATAAACAAATGGCGCTGAATTTAGTCAATTGACTTTAAAAAAAATGCGCATCTTTTTTGTTGGATAGTGCAGGTACAATAGAAAACTAAAAGAAATCTATAGAAACTATATTCCACCTGTGGTCCCGAGTGCAACCATACTAATTGGATACAATGCGCAATCTAATAATTTGTAACATTCACATAAAACTGATAAAATGGGAAGTCAGACAAACGCATGCAGTGACCAGCAAAATTCTGTTTCCTCCCCCAGTCTTTTTCTTAACACCGAGTTGATCTCATTTGGATTTTACCTGCATGTTATTTGGGATTTCTACAGGTAAAACCTTCAGAACTTGTTTAGTTTAAACAGGTTTCTTCAGTTTCATTCGCTTTGTCACACCATAAGATTAGGCTGGAGTGCTACTCAGCTGGCGCAGTGGTCAGCATTGCTGCCTTGTGGCGCTGGGGTAATGGGTTCACTTCCTGGGGTGCTGTCGGTGTGGAGTTTGTTTGTTGTTTACGTGGTTTTCCTCTGGGTGCTCCGGTTTTCTCCCCTCAGTGCAAAGACATACTGGTAGGCTGATTGGCTTATGGGAAAGTTGGTCCTGGTGTGGGTGTGTGCGTGTCTGTGTTTGTGTGTTTGTGCCCTGTGACACAGGCTGTATCCTAACTTGTGCTCATTGCTTGCTAGGATAGGCTCCGGCTTCCCTGTTACCTTGAATTGGATGAAGCCATTAGGAGATGGATGGATGCTACTCAGCTCTTATTTATTCAAACAGTGTAATATTTCTATGTACTGAATGTTTGAACATACCCTTGGAAAAGGTCACAATTTGGTGATCCCGAGATTCAGGGATTGAAGGGGAATCTGGGGCTCATTGAGTCACACTTGGACTATAGGAATCTAAGTTACTGAAGTTAGTTTGAATCATATACTGTAATAGACATGGGTGTGGGTGACAAGGTTTGACATTTTGGATTGGTACTCGCTAACTGTGAATGGGTGTGCAAAAATTTAATTTTTAAGAAAGATCCATGAAAATCCAAAATCCATAAAAAACGTCTGGAATATTTCTTATCGAGCCTATTTATTTCAGTGTCTCCGTCTTCCTCGTTTTCAGCACAGCCCGTCTCTAGGTCATCTGTTTAGCAGCTCTGACCACTATGGCCCAAGAGGGGCCCAACATCCACTTCCGTTTCATGAATTACGGCAACTGGATGCTGCAGAAGATGAATGTGCTGCGGGAACACGGACATTTCTGTGATGTAACGGTCCACGTCAACAAGACTGCCTTCCAGGGCCACAAGGTGGTTTTGGCAGCCTCTTCCTCTTTCTTGAGGGACCAGTTCCTGCTGAAGGACTCCAAGGAGGCCTCTGTGTCTCTGGGCCAGAGGCCAGAAGTAGCTTTGGATCTCCTGCAGTCTTGCTATACTGGAGTTCTGGAGTTCCCTCTGAAAGACCTCATCAGCTACCTCATGGCGGCCAGTTACCTGCAGATGGGGCATGTAGTGGAGAAGTGCCAACAGGCAGCAAGCCAGTACCTGGAGCCCAACTTCTCTGTAAGTGGCATCAGCCTTGCCCAGGAAAAACTTCCCTTCTGTGATCCGGAGCCACACTCCCCAAGAGAGGGTGCCAGTCGGGAAGTGGAAGAATCCAGTGCCAGGAAGGACACAGGAAGCAAAGCTAATCAAGTTCCACACATTTCTCTGGCACCGTCTAAGTTGGACTTAAAGGCTGAATCCTCTGAGGGTCAGGATGATGAGTGTGCAGTGGTTTCCCAGGAACCTCCCCAGGTCTACAGCCAGGTGGATTCCGGACACTGCTTGGCCGAGTGGGTCAATGCAGAAGACCTGGTCATACTGAATAGTGAGCTGGAGTTTCAGGGCTTGCAGCCTCCCTCTGCCTTTTCTGCCCAGGATGGGAGCTCTTCCAGGGCTGAGGAGTCCAGGGCAGCTCCCCAGGAAGAGCTGTTTAAAGGGCCCTACCAGTGTCGAGTCTGCTCTCGTGTCTTCCGCTTGCTGGAGAAATATGTAGTCCACATGAGGGGGCACAAAGTGTGTCTGTGCCTGCGTTGTGGGAAAACCTTCTCCCAGAAAGTGAACCTGAAGCGTCATGTGCGCAGCCACATGGGCTTCAAGCCCTATCGATGCCACCTGTGCCAGAAGGTCTTTTCCCAGAAGGTCTCCCTCCAGGACCACATGAATCTGCACAGTGGTGCCCGGCCGCATCACTGCGGCTACTGCAAGATGCAGTTCACCCATAAGCCAGCTCTGCGACGCCACCTGCGGGAATTCCATGGGAAGACCGGCTTGGACACCTTCAACGATGAGATTGAAGAGATTGTGCTTTGATTAGACTGGAACTCAGTGGAGGTGCCACATGCTCCCTTAACATTCGTGCTGAACTGTTTGACCAGAGAAATCTGTGGTAATAAGACACTAAAAGAACAACTTTAAAGTAACAAACATTTAGTACAAACATGTATAGCTACAGAGTTTGTACAGAGTTGTAGTCTTTGTTCAATCGTTATGCATGATTTATGTAAAAGTGTTTTCGTTTCTGAGAAAGTGTAAATCAGGGTTTGGTAGGCCTTGCTCTGCTGAACGCAAATACAGTTAGTCTTAAATATCCTTCTCTTTGAATATTGGTAATACCTGTTACTTACTGATCAATAAGTAATCAACTCATTAAACAAGTAATCTGGTTTATCTGGTCCCTGAGGGCTTAAGGATATTTTTTTTTACGTTAGTAAAGGTCACCTGCTTAAGTGATCACAGTACAGCTGTTGTGCTGAACTGATCACAATTAAATTGTTTCATCCTTAGAAATTGGTGGTTTAATGGTGTCCAAAAAAAAAACTTGCTGGACAGGGTATTTGAAGAAATCGGAGTTCAGATCTCCAGTAGCTGAAAACCTTTGACCTTTAGATTGGTCCACCTAAGCTAAATATGAACTCTGTTAGGTCATTAAGAACGAAGGTGGGAAACAACATCTGTAGACATTTAAACCCTCTGGAACTGGAGCTGTGTGCCACTGGTATATGTAAACACACATAAAACATTTTTACAGCTGAAATATAAAGTAAAGCGTAAGAGAACATTTGTCAAGCTGTTTTGTGCAATGAAAAGACATACCAATAGGGTTTGTGTCACTTTGAAAGAATTCTGCAGTGCTTTGTTTCAAATAAACAGCAAATTTCAATTGAATTTAGTTTTTACTATGTTAATTGAGAGGAACTTGATTAAACACATGGGGGTCAGTAAACTGCATACAGTACTTTGAATAAAGAAGAAAAAGTGTCCTTATATAGGGTGGCATGCTGGTTTGCCTTGCAGTGCCTCACAGCACTGGGGCCCAGGGTTCAATTCCTAGGGTTCTATCTGCATGGAGTTTTTATGTTCTCCCTGTGTTTTCATGGGTCCAAAGACATACAGTACAGTACTGGTTGGTTAATTGTATTCTGTAAAATTGTCCCTGTTGTGAGTGTGAGTTTTTGTACTGTGTCCTTAGATAGACTGATATCCCATCCAAGATGTATCCATGCTTAGTGATCATTTCTCGTCTGGCACCAACATGACCCTGTACTGGATGAACCTGTTCAGAAAATGGATGGAAAGATATTCTGAAACAGGTTTTGAGATGTTAAAAAACTATAGAGGATTCCTGCTTCAGGATGGCTGTTGGACACACACAGCCACACAGCTTTAAAACAGAATCCCTTAAGAGAGAAATAGGTTTTATAATACAATTAACCATAAATGCAAATAATTGGAGTGGTACTGACTTCTGGGTGCATTTACCTATGATTTGGTATATACATGTTAGACCTTAGCACGGTTTTTGCAGTGTTATCAGATCAGAAGTACAGGAATTGCCCTTCAAGGCAATTGCAAGAGAATGTCAGATCTGTGACCCTGTAAAGGCCTGTACCCATTTGTAAAGCTGGGATGTCTACTGCAACTGTGGAGCACCTTGGCTAAGTCTGAACATAAACGCTGTATTCTAACACAAGCTGACACACTAGATTACCGAGTTTAGCACATGAATGTGGTGCTTGTGCACTTAGAAAATTTTTTTGCCAGCCACAGCTCTTTTATCAGAAAGAAGTCTTCCTTTTCCACTGGAGGGCAGCATTGCATCATTGGATAACAGCTTTATTTCATACTGTTGAGTTAAACCAACAGTATTCAGGACAGGTAAAGAGAACATCACCATTCATGTTGCATTTAATACATATCAAACAGCATTTCGCTCTCAGATTTCATTTTATTTCATTTATTGTATGGAATTTACTGCCTGTTACATTGCTACTGTTTATTTCCTCATAGTACTGCAATAATCACCTGGATATTTTAAAATAAGAGGATCTTCAAAGAGAAGACAAATTTACTGTACATGCCAACAGTATGTATGGAACTCCCCAACACAGAACACAGAAAATGCATGGGTTCCATCTTCTAAAAATATAACTAAATATATGAAAAATGGGAAA
This sequence comes from Atractosteus spatula, assembly GCF_055471065.1. Classification (NCBI taxonomy): domain Eukaryota; kingdom Metazoa; phylum Chordata; class Actinopteri; order Semionotiformes; family Lepisosteidae; genus Atractosteus; species Atractosteus spatula. Next base: position 2,375,393 of record NC_142732.1, on the reverse strand, counting down.
GAGTTTTCTTTTTTGTCTTTTTCCTTTTAGGAACAGTTTGTATTTGTAGTTTTTGATCAATAGTTTACTATAATTTAATTCAGCATGGTATGCCTCAGTTTTAAAAGTTATATTGGTCTTGAATGCACAATGTTCAATATACAGTACATGAGATCTCAAAGGAAAATAAACATTTATTACACTAAGGCTAATATACAGTATTTGCATTCAAAGCTTTTTCTGGCAAAGCTGACAATTGTAACAATTACAATGTATCTTGTTTTCACCAGTGGAGAGAGCTCTTGCTCTCTTGTGAAATTTTATGTTGTCTTAGAAATGAGCAGATAAAAATGAGCAAGGTTTTTTTTTTAGCAGACATCTTTCTCATAATTGTACTCTTTTAAATAAAATACCAAATCGAAAACCAATTCGTTTTTCTTCGATTGCCATCATATATTTTTTTGAATATGAAAACAATTGACAAATTTGCAGCACTACACAACCATTTAACTCATTAACATGCATAATGCAAAATTCTAAAACCTGCCAGCTCTCTCAATACAATTAAATTACTGACAGACACATTTCTAAGGAGAATGAAGCAATCAACAGTCATTTGTTGAAACACATAACACATTTCTAGATACTCAACATCTCTTGTCAATAAACATTTTCCATCTGGGAATTAAAGATTCTTGATAAAATGTAAGATTGCTGTTGCCAGTGGGTACTGCCAAACCCATCACAGTTAACTGGTGATTTGATTACATATACATATCATACTGGAAACAGGAAAATACAACTACTGACACTTAGAAAAACCAGAAAGTATCCTGATTTGCATCTGTTATTTGTCGGGATTTGCTTTGGCTCACTCACAACCATACTGTATATAGTTAGAAAAAGGATGGGTGGATACTCGTACAAAGGCATTCATAACTACTTTATGCTGCATGGCCTTGACTTGTTTTGTACCTGTACTTCTTTTGTTTTTTGTCTCCAATGGTTTCTTTAGAAGGAATTGAAGGGATTAGAGTCTGTGTGTCCGGTCCAGGGTGTACTCTGCCATTCACCACCGTTAGCTGCTAGCCAGAACCGCGAGACCAGGGCTTAGATCATTTTTCGCTTGCCAGGATAGGCTCTGGCTCTCCTGCGACCCTGAACTGGAAGGAGTAGTTAGAAAACGCGTGGATGGATTGAAGAGCTTAGTGTGGGGGCCATTTTACTAATTACAGTTCTGGCCAGAACTCACATTCACATGTTAGAGAACTAGGTCAACATCAATGAAGATTAGGACATGTTCCGAGGAGATATTTACACATTGTCGGCTTACAGTATCTAACATTCCCATTCTTAGCTACCACTGAATGAATCAAATTCAGAATGCATTTGAATGAGAAACAATGAATGTGCTAAGTTATTGTGATAACAATGTCTTCAGGTAAATTAAAATCTTTGATAGGAGTGTATAATGTCACATATTAATGTGTTAGTGTATACAGTATCATATTGTATGGAATTCTGAATCCTCACTTCAAAGTGATACCGTTTGATATTCAAAGAGTGTTCAGTCTTACATTGTTCTCTTGTACTCCTGAAGTGAATAACACTATTGAAATAATGTGCTAGTGGCTGAGGTGGGGATGGGGGGACGGGGGGACGGGGGGCGTAATTTTGGGTTGCAGATTTTGTTGTAAGTGGCTTGCTGGGAGTAGATACAATTTAAATGTACAATGTTTAAACACACAGGAGAATCACAGGTCGCAGGTGCTTATTTTAATTTTATTTCCATTAATTTTTTAATCAGATCCCTCTTCCCACAAACACTTTTTGGCTTGTTTTGTTGTCTTATCACGTTGTGTCAGGTGCGTACATCTTTCGTGAAAAAAAAATGTATTCTGTGTGCACGGAAACTTAGCAAGTAATTATTCATCCTCTTTAATGAGATCCTAATAGACTTTATCTTATTAGAAAACATCTATTCTGTTTGTTGTCTGTAATTAAAATGAAAAGCAGGGATTGTGGTAAATTCACATCAATGAAACAGCCAGCCTGAGCAACAGCCCCAGGGCAAAATTCTGCAAAAAACATGCAGCTCTGAGTCTAGTTTGAAGAATTTTCCTCTCATAATAAAAGAATCCTATATTGTCTGCTGTTCTGGGAAAGTATTGATTTTCCATTGAAAATCAATTAACACAAATATTTGTTTTTAATAGTGCACGGTTCATGAGCTTATTAAATCGTTAAAATGTATTGGGATTAAACACCTACAGAATGCACATTCCAGCAATGATAACTGTGTACAACAGAGTGCCTAAACTCTACATGATATGTTAATTCTACCATGTCACTGCGAGCTTATATTGGACTAAGCAGTTATGGAAAGTGAATAAATACGTAGATGGACTGGATAGTCCATCCCAGAGTCCCAGTGAGGATTACTGAAGATGTATATTATTCATGTAATTTGAATAGATGGCATAAACCCACTCTTTCTGGACGAGTTGTCTTTAGCTATTGATGTCTGTCCAGAGCACTGATAGGAGAGCATCTGTACCACAAAGGATTGTTTGAACTCCTTGTAGCATCACGATCTGAAGACCAGCTCTGTGAGCAGGATCCTGTCTTTGGATTCCACTGCCTTGCACGCAGTTGTTGTGTCATGTTGCATTGGTAGGCAGTGCCACGCAGCCCCTCTGCATGACTAATCATGCAGTCTGTTCACAGATCTCTTGAGCTAATTGTGCATCTTAGAACAGCCGGCACAGAAAATAGATGGTGGGAGAGGGAATCAAAGTCAGCCTATTGATGCCACTCAAAGCTCATTGATTTGGCCACTTAAAGATGCACAATCACCAGGCTGTCTGTACTGATTGTTAAGGTGTCCCTTTTCCTCTTGTCAGATGGCTGTTGGTGTCAAGGTTGGTAAATCATGCCTGCCTGATTTCAAACACCGCTTTTTAAAGATCTGAGCAGACACGCACAAGACAGTTATTCCTTTTGAGAGACTATGGTGACTATGTCACAGCTTATCGTCGAGGCAAACCCTTTCTGGCTTGCTAGGGATACTTACACTTTAGATTTTTATTTTTGAACTTGTTTTTGCAAACGATGGTATCTCATGCCATGTTATACAGAGGAGAGTGTTCCTTCTGCTCAGTGTCTGGACCTAATTTGTTGAAGGAATGTCGCACTTGCTTCAATAGATAGATAGATAGATACTTTATTGATCCCGTGAGGGAAATTGCAGTGCAACAGCAGCTTAACACACACAACACAGCCACAGTGTAACGAATTATATAATAATAGTACAATACATACAATACAATACAAGAGTTACTCACAGTCCGGACGCACAAGAACAAACTAGAACAGAACAGTACACAGAAAATCGTATCACACTCATATCACACATATGAATATAAATATAGATGTAACTATTGATATAAATATAAATGTATTGCACAGGTCCCTGGCATATATTGCACAAAAAGTGGTTGTAAACGGGAAAAAGAAAAAAGAAAAAGAAAGAGAACAGATGTAGCAGTAGATGTGTAGATGCGTTTAGTCCAGAAACAGGTCACTGTCGATGTTGCCTCTGCCAAGACGCAAGGTGGATGCGTTGTACAGTCTTATGGCAGACGGCAAGAATGACCTCCTGTAGCGCTCCCTGTCGCACCGTGGATGAATCAGTCTATTGCTGAACGTGCTCTTCATTCCTGCCAGCCTGTCAAAGAGGGGATGGGAGAAGTTGTCCATGATGGCCTCTAGTTTGGACCTCATTCTCCTCTCAGCCACTACCTCCAAGGAGTCCAGGTCAAACCCAATGACAGAGCTTGCTCTCCTGATGAGCTTGTTCAGCCTTTTGGAATCTACTGCTCTAATCCCAGAGCCCCAGCACACCACTGCGTAGAAAATGGCACTCGCTACCACCGACTGATAGAACATGTGTAGCATCTTACTACACACATTGAAGGACCTGAGCCTCCTCAAGAAGTAGAGTCGGCTCTGTCCCTTCTTATAGATGGCCTCGATGTTCTTAGACCATTCCAGTCTATCGTCGATGTGCACTCCCAGGTACTTGTACGAGTCCACCATCTCCACGCCACTCCCATGGATGTAGACAGGAGTAGGTTTGACCTTTTTCCTCCTGAAATCTACCACCAGTTCCTTTGTCTTCGTCACATTCAGTTCCAAGTGGTTCACCCCACACCACTCCACAAAGCTGCTGACCAGTCCTCTGTACTCCTCCTCCTGCTCACCCTTGATACATCCCACAATTGCAGAGTCATCTGAGAACTTCTGCAGGTGGCATGACTTTGAGTTGTACTTAAAGTCCGAAGTATAGAGGGTGAAGAGGAATGGAGAAAGAACTGTCCCTTGAGGTGCCCCTGTGTTACTCACTACCTGTTCAGACACACAGTTCTGAAGTCTCACAGACTGTGGTCTGCCTGTCAGGTAGTCAGTGATCCACGAGGTCGTGGAGGCATCGACTTGCATCTCCTCCAGCTTCCTCCTTAGAAGTAAGGGCTGGATGGTATTGAAGGCACTGGAGAAGTCGAAAAACATGATCCTTACAGTGTTGCCAGCCCTGTCCAGGTGTGAGTAGGCCCTTTGCAGCATGTAGATGATCGCATCCTCCACACCAACACTGGGCTGGTAGGCAAACTGTAGGGTGTCCAGTGATGAGCTGACCAGGGGTCTCAGGTGGGATAAGACCAGCCTCTCCAGTGTCTTCATGATGTGGGAAGTCAGTGCAACTGGTCTGTAGTCGTTGAGGACAGAGGGGCGCCCTTTCTTTGGTACCGGGACCAGGCATGATGTCTTCCAGAGCACCGGGACTCTTTCCAAGCGCAGGCTCAGGTTGAACAGTCGCTGGAGCACTCCGCTCAGCTGATCAGCACAGGCCCTCAGAACTCTGGGGCAGATGTTATCTGGTCCTGTGGCCTTACCCTCGTGCAGCCTCTTCAGCTCCTTCTTCACCTGGTCAGCTGTGATGGTCAGCCTGGCCTGGGGGATGGTGCTCATACTGCTTTCAGTGCTGCAGGTGTTAATGGCGGAGGTGTTGGAGAGTGGCAGCAGTGGGGGATGGGTGGGTGAGTAGCCGTCGGGGGTTGTGGCTGTAGGCGGCCATGTTTGTGGGGGGATGGAGGAGGTATTGGGCAGTCGCAGCTGTGAAGGGTTAGGGAGCGTGTGGCAGTGGGGGGATGGGTGTTGCGCCACAGAGGACCCAGAATCAAACCTGTTAAAGAACTGGTTCAACTCGTTGGCCATCTCCAGGTTCCCTTCTGTTGCACCCCCAGCCTGTTTGAAGCCAGTGATCTCTCTCATGCTGCTCCATACATCTCTCACCCTATTCCTTCAATGCTGCCTTTTCCATGCAGTTAGCTCGGCCTTCTTGTTGCTTTCATTCAAATTGCTGTCGATCTCTGGCATTCAAAAATTGCACTCACAGATTCAGTGGGCAGGCAGCCAGTGTCTTGGTATAGACATTAGCTCTTTTTCTGCTTTACTGGGCAATAAAATGCCCCCGAAATGAAACCACTTTGATGAACAGGGAGTTCCCCGTGTGTGCCAAGGGTTTTGTTGTGTTTTTCAGATACTGTACATACAGTATACTGAAGTTCCCTTCTTAAGAGGCGTGAGCATTTTCAATGTTTTAACTCTCTCACATCATTCTTCTTTCTTGTCTGCAAGACTTTCAGTAAATAGAGAAGTATTATTAGAAATTAATATAAAGGAGAGCTAAGACTGGCTTTTTCATTCCTATACTTGCAAAGTGTTTTAGTTTTGTAAAAGCAATCAATTATCTATCAATTATCAGAGAATTCATCTTTCTAAGCTTTTACAGCATAATAACCTAGTAGAAATAAAACTACTATACTACTACATAGTTGGCAGCATGGTGGCTCAGTGATTGGCATTGCTGCCTCACAGCACTGGGGCCCCATGTTCAGTTACTAGGATGCTGTCTGTGTGGAGATTGTACGTTCTCCCTGAGTTTGTGTGGGTTTCCTCAAGATGCTCTGGTTTCCTCCTACAGACATGCTTGTGGTTTAATTGGCTTCTAGGAACATTGGCTCTGGTGGAGTATGTGTGTGTTTTTGCCTGTGTCTGCCCTGTGATGGAATGGCATCCCATCCAGGGTGTACCCTGCCTTGTGCCAGTCGCTTGCCAGGATAGGATCTGGCTCCCCCATGACCCTGAATTGGATAAAATAGATAGAGAATGGATGGATGGAGTGCCACTTAGTTTAATACTAGAGTTTTACACCTAAATTAGTTGGTGAACATACTATTTCAAGCCCTTACTGCTGCTGCTGCTGATTTAATCTTTTAAGCCTTTGCCCCACTGAAAGGTTTTAAATATGTGTAAAAATATGCCAGCTTGTATTTCTACTTCCTATACTCTAGTGAAATATATAAAAAATATTTTCCAGAACTACTCTTTTTGCACCACTAAACACTTAAAATAATTTTCAGATACAAGGAGCCTTTTAAGGGAAAAATAGCCTTTTGATGTTGGTTATTATTTGTTATTGTTAAATGTTATTTGTTTGAGATTGTTTTAAAATAAAATAGTTACTAGTTATTTACACTAGAGCCAAAAAGTTATTTTTGAAATTTTTGTAGAATGTTTCTTAAGCATTATTTGAACCCTCATAATTCTCCTTTTAAGCAATAATTGGATTTACCATAGTACTAACATTTGGAATATTTACTCTGCTTTTTTGAAGATGAATTTAGCTGCTTCTGGAAAGCACTTTTTATACAGTATGAAATTACCAAAGCTTTTAAACTTCTGTGCACCCAGATCAACAACAATCTCTCGGTTGGAGGTTTGTGTCACTCAGATCAATAGGCTGTTAATTGCTAGCTGTAACAGTGAGACCAGGGGTTAAATCATTTTTGACAAAGCAGTCCTGTTGTGCAAGGCGATAACTGCACTTGTGTAAAACTGCAAACAAAAGTTGTTTGGAAATTGTCTTGGCTGACAGCATGAAAACATTTGTATCAAATTCATGGCACTTAGTCGTGGTTAAAGGGTTACAGCTGAAAGACACTGAAGGAAGGCAAGACCAACAGACTCAATTTATCTATTATGAATCTTCTAAATTGACTACAAAACAACATCAATTACAGCCACAAAACCCATTATTTTGTACTTGTGTAAAACAAACAGCCCGGGTTTCTGTGGACTTCTACAGTGCTGACCTGTATAGAAATGTACATACAAAGTCAGAAGAATAGATGGAATGTGTTTAAGAGCAGCAATAATGCCCAGTGACTAACAAATACAGTACTTAGTGACCCGCAGACAGCTAAGTCTTTACTGTGTGTGAAATGCTGTCCCTGCTGGCAGATGAGTGTGAAGGTCAAATTATGCACCTGGCTTTCCGGATGTTGAACGCCCTTCTGATCTTGTGTGTCCTATGTACAGTATTATTGTTATTTATTAGTATTTGGCTAGTGCCTTCATCCAAATATCGAAAGGCAAAAAAAATCATTGACCATCCAAACCTGAGTCGTTCTGTGAAATCATTATCGGAAATGAATGTTTTCTCCCGTCACTCTTAACCAGTAAGAACACAGGATCAATAAGGCTGCCTCTCCCACAAGCGCAATTAGCACGGAAATGGAGAAATTACTAGTGGAAGTGTCCGGGAATTATTTGACCCTGAGGATGTGAATTATAAAACTACAGCATCTGGATTTTGATTTAGGAAAATTTGAACAGCATGCAGATTTTTTACAGTAAGAGGCATAGTCTCGATGTCTCCATAGATCCTAAGCAAAACAAGAACAGACAAAAAACCACAGCAATAACAGTGCTCTGTATTGTGACCCTCCAGACCACTTGCTCATTCTATATTGATACTGGTGCGTTGAAATGGCAAAAGACAATCCATACTAAAAGCCGCGCAGGAAACAAGAAAAGATACAGTATGATCGATCTAATTATACCACATATTATAAATTCCTCAGAGTTTACAAAGAGTTATTGTTATTGCAGCACATTTTTTTTTAACTTGAAAAGCTGCCGCTGGGTAGAGGTCGAGTCTTCGTGCCTGCCACTGAAAGAACAGCTCAGTGCCACGCGGGAGCTGAGCCGCGTGCCCATGGAGTTTTCTGTCGGTCCTGAAGCGTTTTGATATACGTAGTACACGGTATATACTATATATATAGAGAGTAGTATTAAACGATTTTTGTAAATATGAAATTCATGAACAAGGAGTGAGACTTACTTTAATATTTAGCTTTAATATTCGATACGAGCTGGTGTTGTGTCTTATTTTCGGCAGTGTTAAAGCTCTCTCCTTTTTTGAAGGGTTACAACGCAGTTCTGTGCATACTGAAGAAAGGTTACCGATGACTGCATGTTATATTATCGTTCTTCAATTTACAACATTCTTATCCCGTTGTTTTAAATGTGTAATATTTAGCGATATTGAACGTGTCGTGAGAAAGTATTTTAATCCTGAAAACTTTAAAGTATTTTTCTCAAATAAATATATATACATACTCTAGCACTTGCATTTTTGATGTATGGTTTTCTTCACGAAAAAATAGCACCGCCTTCAGTGTGGAACACAGTTGTTGAGCATGTTACTGAAGCAACTAGCGTGAAAGTGCTACCTACGAGAACTGAAACTACAACACTTCCAATTCTGAATTCAGAAACCTTAACCACTATTCTTCATGACACAAACACTTCCTAACCTCAATTAATCCTTTAACAGCCTCCTCTTCTTTAGAATCAACTGAATTACCATGGAAACAGGGCCCACACGGAGATAATTATACCAGGGTGGCAAGGTGGTAGCTCTGCTGCCTCAAAGCTCCTGAGTTTAATTCCTGCTGTAGGTGCCTGTTTTTGCATGGGATTTCAACAGGTGCTCATATTTCTTCTCACCTCCCAAAGATTGAAGATTGGGTTTGATTGGCTACTGAATTATTCCTGTAGCAATCAGCATGAAAGCGCACCCCACATGATTTGAACCTACAGCAGAGATGTGGAACACAGCTGGGCTTCAAATTTCATTTTTTGCAGATGAGCAGTGTGTGTTCTGTGTCTCCTTCATTCACGATCCTGGCAAGTCAAGGAAATTTTGCACTGAAGCAGCAAACGTCCGGGGTCATTCTGCACGTCACACACGAGAAACAGAAAGGCTTATTTCCACTGCTGACAGTGAAAGCTCTGCAATTAGTATTCAGGTACTGATTTTGCATTTCTGTATAGGAATACAAGTAAAGAGATTTACATTTTTACCATGTTGGATTATCTAAAGCTCAGGCATTAATTAAAATATGTTTAGCTGTTAGAAACCTTACTCTAATCAAAGAAAAGCAGAATAGCAATCTGATTCTACATTTCAATCAGTATGCACAATAATACCAGCAGAACTAATGGAAGACATATACTGTAGTTTTTAATTTCAAACAGGGAACTTGTGGCTGAAAGATCAGGTACTGTATGCTCTGCAAAGTCAAGACAAAGCTCTGCAGGGCTGTATATATTCAGCTAATGCACTCAAAGATGAAGTACATAGAATTATAAAGGCAAATTACAGCCTTTTACGTCATTGACCAGCAGAAGCATTAGGAATTAATTGCCTCTCAGTGACATCACTGCATTGGTAGAGATGGAAGAGGAATGGGTTAGGGGCTGAATGGAAGCTAAAAGTTCTGTACTATTAATAGCAGGGGGGAGACTGGGGCAGGAATTAAGCAAAATGCTCTTGCTTACCTGAAGCAATCAGTACAGAATTCATATTTTCCAAAAATTGCGATCATTGGGCAATCAAAAGGTTAAAACAGTTTTCAGAGTTCCATCTGTAAATCAAGCGTCTCCTGATTCATTTTCTCACAGCCTCGTTAATGGGGTTCAGGTTGATCAGCTGTTGTTTCAGCCACTGATGAAGCAGCTTCACAGACGTGGGGCCATTATTGGCTAATGGTTACAAAAATGGGCTCCTTCATATTCCACATAGGAAAGTGCGGTGAACTGAGTGCTTTTCAACACAGGAGAAAAAATAAATAAATCAAAGTCGTTCCATTTGAATTTAAACTCGGCGTTAGAAAATGGAAGTCTAGAAGTGCATTATGGTTAGCGTTTAATGTACTTTAATGGGGGACGCAACAAAAGGCTCTCAGAAAAGCACAAGAACATGGTTGATGGATGATTGAGTAGAATGTTTTCTTGCTGCCACTAATGTTTAAAGCTTCTGTGTGCCTTCACTTTAAAAGCTGCTTGTCCATGCCTCCTAGAACTTCATCATAAGTTGCAGAAAAAAGTGAAAGAAACTCAGTACACACTATTAGCTTTGCTTAGACCAGTGTATACCAATTGGACTTACTGTATGTCTGCCTTTGTTAGTGAGTGCATAGATCACTCTTGCATAAACTCAAACACTTATCCTCAAAAAGGCTGCATGAATCCTGAAGATTGTGTTCCAAGTCAAGGTTTTAGTCACTAATTTAACAAGCTAAGATTTTGTTATTGCTCATTTGGAAAAATTGGAAGCACCTTTTTACGAGATGCTTTACTGTACATCTGATGATTGCAAAGGTTCGCCTGAGTTGTGGCACTGTAGGTGTTCAACATTTTTCCTAGGGGGAAAGTGAAATTTCCATTTAGATAAGGACCATTCAAGAAAAAAAATGCTTCTGGTTAATTAGTATCGTCGCCTTTTATGCTGCATTTTCAAAACATTACAAAAGACAAGAGAAATTTCCAGCTCTGGTGACCCAGAACCTTGTGAATCCAGTGATATGATAGATGGCACAAAAACAAAACCAAAGAATAGCACAAAAAAGGGGTGTGGGTCAATGTTAATTGGACAAGAGGATAGGAGGAACGTCCATATGTACCCCCTGAGGACTTTGACATCAGAAAAGCCAATACAGCCAACAAATGTATTGCTTGGGGATAAATATGAAGCGGATGGCAGGGTGGCGTAGTGGTTCGCGTTGCTTCCTCCCAGTTCTGGAGCCCTGGGTTCAATTCCTGTCTGTGTGGAGTTTGTATGTTCTCCTTGTGTTTGCACAGGTTTCCTCCAGGTGCTCTGGTTCTCTCCCACAGTCCAAAGACTACTAGTAGTTAATTGGCTTCTAGGAAAATGTCCTTGGTGTGAGTGTGTGTGTGTATATCCTGCCTTGTTTCCTCCAATAGGTTCCAGCTTCCTCTCAAACATTTACTTAGAAGAAAATGGATGGTAAATATGAAGTTACCAAGAAGATGCCTTTATTTCCTTTAGTTATTCCACAACTTCTGTAGGGGTCAAAGTGAGCAACAGCTGTTCCGTCCAGCCTGTACACAAACAAAAGCTCGAGCATGATGATTAATTCTCACAGTCTCAGGCGCTGCTGAGATTCATTATTCCCAATAACCTTCCCTGAGTCTTAATCATTAAGGGCTAATGAAACAAGAGCCCGAAAAAAAAAGTTTTAAGAAACTCCAGGAAAGAGCTGCATGATTTATGGGGCAATAGAAAATCATGGCAACTGAACAAAAAATAAATACAATCACAAGCAAGAGATGTTAATCCAGGGAGTTTATGAATCACATTAGGCTAATTCTTATTGACTGAGAGGGTAAAGGGGCTGCTCTGTAGATGGCCACTGCTTATACACTCTGAAGTTAGATGGCAGCTTTTCAGACAAGAAAAGAGAAAAGAGAACAGCATGCAAATATTTTGATTGTTGAGCTGCTTCTTTCATTTGCTTGTCATGAACAACATTTGTTTCCCTTTCCATGAATATCCTGGAGCCCCACAATCACTGTTCAGACCAAGTTGGCACAGTGGAGCTGAAACTGACCTCATTCTGGTACAAGTACAGGAACCAGAGCAGTACTGGAGGGAAGAGGATAAGTAACTGCTCTGACTGCGCCTGACTGATTTGGGGCTCTTGGCTCAGTTGACTGAGGCTGGTGCAGAATCCGAAGGGGAGATTTTAGAGAGGTGGATTGTAAAATGTGTTTTTTTTCAGAATATACTGTTAGTATGTTACAGTGATATAATCCCGCTGAAGCTTGAAAGGTTCTAGAACTGCAGAAGTCACAGGACTAGTCTTTTTTACTCAACAGGCTCAGCAGTTATGGAGGTATGCTGTAACAGTTTAAGTATATTTACATACACAGTTTTAAAAGTGGAATATTTGATACATTCCTTTATAAGAGATAATATTTTAATATATTTCCTAAAGAGATAAAAAATAATTTCTGTTTATTTTAATGTATATTAAAACCTAGCTCCCTGAGCAAACTGTTAATTCATCTATATGGCTAGGCTGTCCTGCTATTACTCAAAATATATGAGATCTTGTACTGTAGCTATAATATTTGAGCATTGAAAATTTCTGTGCATCATAAATCAGATGCTTATACTATTTCTACTGGAAAATTAATAGATTTTAACAGAGATTTCAATATTCCATTGATCTTTTATGCCTTTCTCTCTAAACATAAAATGCATCTCTTAGGTTTCAGCTCACTAGTGGTATTCAATGCAAATCATGTTTATAATTAAATACAAATGATCTGCTACTGGAATCTCCAATTCTGCCCCTGTAGACCTGGAGTCCAGCTTGTCTTTAGCTCACCTATTTCTAAAGTCTGCAAGCGCTTGTCTGTCTTCATTGAATAAGACAAGTAATCTGTCACCAATGAACAATTCATTTATAAAGACTTGGAAAATATGTTTTGATCAATTAAGTAGTGCAATCATTGTCTGAAGTGCTGAGCTTGGGGTTTTCATTTCAAATGATCTTTGAACTACTTTAATCGACAAAATCAGCTGCTTTAAGTTTTCAAAATGAATGTTTCCAAATACTTACAAATTGCTGACATCAGAGAAATGTGTAAAATCTGCAGGATTGTGGTTCTTAAAGACAGGGGTTGGCCACCCCTGCAGAATTTTTCTGTTAAACTTCCATTTATCATTTCAATTTTCTCACCTCTTTGTCGAATGCGCTGGTGTCTGACTATTTTCTCAGCCAGGTGAGTTAAAGACAAAGTAGTGAGCACTCTATCTCTTTATATTCATCAGCTCATTTTGCCCTCATTAGATTTAGACTGAACAACTGATGGTTGTCATGGTGTTGCAGCGGTGCCTTGCAGAGCCGGCGAGCTGGGTTCCATTTCTGGGGCGCTATCTGCATGGACTTTGTATGTTCTCCCAGTGTTCGTGTAGGTCTCATCAACCCATAGTCCAAAGAAATACTGGTAGGTTAATTGATTTCTGAAAAAAATAGCCCTGGTACAGTATGTGTGTGTGCATTTGTGTGCCTTGTGATGGACTGCGATGCTATCCAGGGTGTACCCCGCCTTGTGTGTGTTGCTTGCCGACAAAGGCTCTGGCTCCCTTATGACCCTGAATTGGATAAAATGGATGGAACTGGAAATGAATTTTTAAATGCTAAATGATTAAATAACAATGCATCAGTTCTGAAACACTGAAAAATTACAGGAGTCAATCCACAAATAACTGACTGATCTTCTGCACACAGTCTTAAGTTGTCAGACATCTGTCAGACATCCCATATTTATGAATTTATAATAAGTGCAGGGCCAAGCAAATTCCTGTGTGTCTTTGCTCTGCTCATCTCTGTTCATGCTCCACCTCTATGAAATCAATAAAAGGGTGGACTTGCATATAAAAAGACCAACTCATGTTAAAAAAAACTGAAAAGAACTTCAGAGAAATAAAAAAGCTCCCTTAAGACCTTACTAGAAGGCCCCAGAGTGACTGCCTTGACCTCAAGCTGTTTCATAGCTCCAGTTGGAGAACAAGTTTATAAACCTGGTCACTAGATTGACTTTCTGTTTATTAAGGCCCTTGAGGGATGCTATGGTAGCCTGATTTTGAAAGAGCAATTTGCTGTGCTTCATTAGGCATCTTTTCTGGTGGTGAACATTTGATTAATGCTCGAGCGGACATGAAAACTGCAAAAAAAACAACAGCAGGAGAACGAAGCATATGTCTTGATGCATCGATCACTAATGGGGTTTCATTACTGACCCGTTTGATTACTTTGTGCATCAGAAATCACCCACTGACTGAAGAGCCTGGACTGCTTTGACCGTCAAACTTCCATTTAGACATTCTCTCTGGCCTGCTGTTGTCACTCAAGTTTTAATTGAAACATTCACATGTGCTCCTGATGACATTAATGGGACTTTCTTTCCGCCTGTTTGCCTTCAACTTGGTGAACGGGTCGTTTCAGGTTCATCATGTAATTTGAATAAGGATCTATTAGGTGTATAAAGCTGTGCATTTATACCACGACTCCTTCTAACATGTAAAAATGTATTGGCTCGTATAAGGAACTTGACAGGGGGTGTTTCTTGAGCCAGTACACCTGTGTTCTCTACATTTTTTAAAGTTCAAAAGCATAAAACAACTTTTGGAACTTCAGGGACAGCAAGTCCTTCTGTATCTTAGCTCCTGAAGTGGATTACTTAGGCAACACAGACAGATCTCAGTCAGTGCTGCTTTACGTTCATGCTGGCATGTTATTTTAAAGCTGTGGTTTTCAAATTAAACTGTTAGCCATATAACTTGTGTATATTCGTGCACATTCTATTGCTGTTTGTTATACATGCTATTTGCTCTTATTGGAACAGGCATTGTTCTTCAAAAAGCCTAACATTGTAGCCCTAACTATTCTTAAAAGATGAAAGACATTAAGCAAATGATATTCTAAACATCCACTAGCAAGCAAACGGTTTACTGGTCTTGGTGCTCATAAAGAAGAGTTTCAACTAAGCGGAAGACAGACACAGCCCTGATTAATGAGCTTCATTCCCATAGTTTCCCAGGTTTCTGTCGTGGATGCTGGCATGTGGACCATGCAGGACCATGTAGTCAAGGAGCCTCCTGTCAGCTTTACCCCTGGCAATTCATTCACAGAACTATGGGTACAGTTAAAGTTTAGCCCAGCAGCACTGATCTGTTTGTGTGCCAGAATGGACGAATCATATGGCTTACATGAAACAACTGATCTTCCAGCCGGTGACGTTCTTCGGGTTTCACATGTAATATGACTTCTTTGGTTTAAAGAGGGTTATTTGCAAAGGTAGGCAAGTCGGGAAGTGGACTCATGAGATGAGAACTGAGCAACTCAGTCCACAGGTAATGGCCACTGCTGAGTACCTCTTTATGGTGGAGCTGTAGTATCTGTTTTGTGCTGTATGATCGGAATAGCACCAGCACAATCCTGTTAAGAAGGTAAGGGATGAACTCGAGTGACTGAGTTTGCCATAGTGATCTTTCTTCATCTTTATCCTATTAAAGGTCTCTTTGTGATCAGAAAGCCACTTTGTGTTCAAGTACCTTATTAAGAATACAGGCTAACGAAGGAGTGAAGTCCATTTGTCATGCTGGGCTTCTAACTATCTGAAATGTTATTGATCCAAGAAACCTCATCAAGCCTTCTTTTAAAAGATGCCACTGAATCACAACATGGCTTGACAATTTGTTAACCTGTCTTTTTCTTTGGATATTCTGAAGCTTTATTCTTGTGTAATCATTCCATATTGTTACATTTCATATTGTTACTTTTATTCAAGTACTGTAAATGCATTATAACGACTTGCACTCTGATAAAGGATGTTACGGTCCTGTGTGACACTCTCCCTTCTGTTACCTGTTTTCTTCTTCTTCGTCTCTGTGAACAGAGAAAGACAATTCCACAAGAAGATCCCTCAGCTCATTGTCGTCATCTGTGTCCGATGTCACCCTTCAAGGAACTAGTCAGGGCCAGCTTTGTTTAACCTCTCACATCTGTGAAATGTGGTATTAGTGTTGATCAAAATGTGGTTTAGAAACTGCAGGAAAGCATGTCTCAAAATGGATTTGAACAAACATACTATATACTGTATAGGTGGGTAGCTGCGTCAGTGTCAGACCTTCTCACACCTGAAGAAGGCTCCACGGCCGAAACGTTGTGTTTTCTCTTTTCTTTTTTTCAGCATGGAATAAACCTATTACTTGTTCCTTTGCATACTATATATAGGACCAGTTCATGGAGTTTGTGTGCTCTCCCCATGTTCACGTACAATACGTTTCCTCTGTGTGTCCCAGTTTCCTCCCACAGTGCATAACATACTGGTAGGTTAATTCGCTCCTGGGAAAATTAGCCCTAAGTGTGACTGTGTGTCTTCCCTGCAATAGACTGGTGTACCGTCCATAGTGTTTCCTGCCTTTTAACTGTTGCTTGATGGGCCATGGCTCACCCAAAACCCTGAGCAGGAAAAAGTGATTCGAAAATGGATGGATATATAAAGTAGGTTGAGTATTTGTACATTTGTTTTAATCTGGAATTGTGTTTTTACTCATTCTTTTGGCATGTATGGAAATGCATTTCCTTCACCTGTCAAGTTTTCCTGAGGCTTTTACTGAAGCATTTTGGCATGTCAGTTCTCAAAGGAACCTGTGTTTGAGCTCAACCTCTTGGTAACTGTAGAAAGTTGTGTGGGTCACTGGGTACTGGAGAAAAGGAACTTAATTATTTTCTATCAGGCATGAGTGCACTGACAGAATTGGCTGTTTGGCAGAACAGTGTTGAAAAGCAGAACTCATTTTTGTGCAACAAAGTGGAATACGCAATTATCAACAAGTACTATATGCATGCTCACTTAGGAAGGCTTATCAAATGAACATACGATTAGGCGGACACAGACAATTTCTTTGTGTACATTGAAGTTTAATGTTGACATGAACATGAGTTTAATTCTCATTTGTTTCTTCTTTTTATATGCACGCATAGCAACCTGAAAGCCAAATATTATATATAACATTTTATTAGTGATTGCTATTATAATAGTTACTGTAATAGCAATTATTATTTGCATTGTTAACAACAAGAAGAAAAGATGTGGTAGCAATAATAATAAATAAAGCATAATTGTGCTGCTTGTGTTTGAATAATCCTTGGAGTTGGAATTACAATACAAGTAATTTAAAAATGAGCCCCAGGGCTAATTAAAATCTTTTCCCATCCAAATCAAAGCCATATACTAAGTGAGAAATCCCAAATCTTGGTTCTGGAAGGCCAGTGTGTATTCAGGTTTCCCAGATCTCTTTAAAGCATCAATACCTAATGAACTGGTAGAAACTGTTAAACCAGTAAGAAGCTGTTGGAGATTTCTAATACCTCAACTGGACTAAAAACCTACATTCACACTGGCCCTACAGGATCAAGACTGGGGATCTCCACTCTAATGACAGGGAGAAATCTTTCCAAGTGTGTAAATGCATTGGTTTAGATACACTATTAACCACTCTAGTAAAAGTGTCTTAAGTGTTAAGAATCAATTTATGAAACACAGCTTAATTTAAAGTGATACTAAAGGATTTCATGAGAATTATGGCACTGAAACCACCGGATGCTCACAAAGAAAAGCAGAACTACTGTACATCTTTTTATAATTCCAACTTTTTGTGGGAAAAGATTCCTGTTAACCCTAGGGGATCAAACTTTTAGTTAATTATAAAGTCAGACTGCTGATTGCTTTCAGTATTCATATGCAGGAAATCCAAATATACATTAAATAACTTAATGTAGTGATCACATTAACCTTTCTGCAGGCCACCATCTGGACAAGTGAATATGAGCTTGCAAGGATACACATGTTTTGTAATGGTCCAGATGGCGAGATACATGGACACATCTTCATTTTGATCTGAAAACTGTGCCTTAATGATGTATTTATATGTAAATATTGTTATTTTTAATCTGGCAAGACGGAATGCTGAATGGTTGCAATAAATAATGGTGAATTTTTCTTAATTTAAATTTTTAATCAAACTTTTTAATAGGTGTGCTCAAAGATTGTTCAAAATATTTTATGAAGTTATCTGGAAAAGATATATGAGAAAAATCCATTTGTGAGAGGTGTTTAACTCCAGTCTAGGAGAACAACTGTATTCCATTCCAGCACTTTGTCATGCCCCGTACACCTAGAGGGCGCTCTACTTCTGTCCTGTTCCTAGTTCCCTGTGATTATTCATGTCTTTCCGGTGTGTCCTGTTGTGTAGCCTATTTACTTCCTGTGTCTGCTCTGCTCCTGGCTCAGCATTGAGGGTTCGGATGTTGTGAGACCCACCTAGCACCAGGTAGCCCCACCTCCGTGGCCTGAGGGCATAGGTTTCTATACCGACATCGTCTGACCCCCTGCGCCCGGGCTAACCTCCGTGTTGCCCCTTTTGCTGCTACACATAGGGTCTCTACTGCTCTCCTTGTCATTCCACAGCATGCCCTTCCGACATCCGTGACACTCTTATAGAGTTAATATAATTAAAACTTGATAATGGTTTAATGGTAGTAGTTTAAAAGCTGTTTCTAGTTCTAGAGGTGCTGCTGATTTACAAGGATTTATAAAACATTTTGAACTGCAACCCTTCAGGTTTTGTAGTTGAGCGCCCCAACTTCATAATCTGTCATACTACAGTTCAGGTCAGATTAAATCTCTACAGAAATTAACACTTTGTACAATCATTTCAATGGGATATATACAGTACTAATAATCCACAGATTGCGTCAAAGGATGTTATGTGGGTTAATTGTTTTGCTTCTCCAGCATTTCAGCCCTCTTGAAGTGGGACTCTTGTGTGGTGCAGACAGTCAGCAAGGTAAGTCAATTAAGAGAAATTACAGCTCACTCAGGTGACCAAACTCCCAGCTTTCTCCACATGTAATTACAGATCCTATTTAGACTATTTCAACCCCCCACCAGCCTCACATCTCCACTCCAATTATGGCAGCGAAAGCTGGCTAAAAAAGAAGTAGGAACACATTGCTACCTAGGGCCACTTTCAATTTCAACATGCTCGTTTCCATTAAATTATCTATGCAGGGAGAAGGAGATGTTCACAGTTCCTGTTATGAAAATGCTGATGTGCTGATGCACCACTTTGATTACAGAGTTCAAGACCTTTGCTTTTGACAGCTTTTTACAACGACCATAAATTTCCCCTCTTGTCTATATTGTCCATTTCTCAAGGTCAAGGTAACTGTTTACATACTGTAAGCAGCTGTTCCTAGCCTGAAACACGCTTATTTTCTATTTGTGTACCCTGGTACAGTTTCATTGTTGATTCTGAAGAAGTCCACTGAGTTGACTTTGTAAATGTTTTTGAGAATATTGAATCAGGTTTCCTTATACTGTTCAAAACCAAAATATTTAACCTATCATAGAAGAACATTCCTTTGAGCTTGGGAATGAATCTAATCCCTCTTCTGTGGAGTGACTCCAGAGCATGTTTTGAGATAGATGTTTTGTTGTATTATGGTAACCAAAACTCAACAAGAAACTGAACAAGATATTCTAAATGTGAGTGAAATTCAAAGTTCTTTTCAAAGTTCGGAATTTTGTTATTGTATTGGGAAACAAAAAACAAAAAGGAGGTACAGTATTGACTGCACTCTACTGACACTAAAGCCCTGATGTTCTGGTTCTCTTTAGTAGCAGTAAAAGAGACATTGTTCATCTTCAAGAGTGAGTAAATCTACAGTAGTCTTCACACCTTCCAGGTCGGACATGCCTTTGAAGTTGGGTAGAATGTCAATTGTACCTGGGTAGTTCAGATGGACAGCATAAATAGGCAACAATAAGAAGTGTCCTGTGTCAGGGTGCTATGAGGTTATAAAGCCTATATTTCAGGTATGAACTCTCCAGAGGCCTGAGTTTAAATTAAGCCTGCCAAAGTGAGGTTTGTTGTTTTAGCTTGATTCACAGGGGAAATTAAACTGCATTGCAGAACCATGAAACATTTTGATCTAATTGCAAAGTATGTCTTGTTGGATGTCCACAGCATAGAGGCTTGGGCCCATAAAGTCAGAGCAGGGGTTATGATCAAACCAGCCAGCAGAGGAATGTCATCCAGTCCTTGCAAACACAAGGCCTTAATGCAGCTGAGGCTATTCCTAAATTATAGGTAAGATTTTCACAACATCTGTTTTGGAAAGCATCCAATAGAGAAATTAAAAAAAAGAGAGAAAGAAAACAGAATATAGAAGAAAGATGTGAAAAACTGTATATATTATATTTATGTTAGGGAGAAACTCACGAGTACGGACCTGAAAAAACATCCTGCCTATTATTACCATCACAAATCCACAAGTCCTTCTCTCAGACTACACTCACAGGTGACTGGAGAAACTGATTTTCGTCCCTGATTGTTTTCTAAATCAATTAAGTCATTAAGCCACCCCACTGCAGCAATAGCAATGATAATTGGTAAACAGACTAAAATGGCATGACCACACAGTCTGTGCTCCCAAGAGAAAATAATTTAACGATTGAATGCAGAGAAAATGTTTGCTTTTGAGTAGGTCAAACTTGAAAAGGGGTGGTGTCCACTTATCCTGGCACAGACATTTTTGGGAGAGATGCAGAGATGACAGGATTTTATGGTATTCAGTTTTTCCTTGTGATAAACATGGACACGTGCTTTAATGTTTGTGTACAGGTGCTGTACTGATTTTCACAAGGTGTGTGTGTGTCTGCAAGGCAGGGTGGCACCGTGGTGCAGTGCTGGGGCCCTGGGTTCAATTCCTGGGGTGCTATCTGCATGGAGGTTGTATGTTCATGCATTCGTTTCCTCCCACAGTCCAAAGACATACTATCAGGTTAATTGGTTCCTGCGAAGACTGGCCCTGGTGTAAGTGTGTGCCTGTTTGTGTCTGTGTGTCCTATGATGGAGCATTGTCCTCTCCAGGATGTATCCCCTCTGATAGGCTCTGGCTCCCCCAAGACCCTGTATTGGATGAAGTGGACAGAAAATGGGCAGATGAATGCAAGACAACAGATGTGACAACCTTTATACCCTTCAGGCGATATGACAGAATCTGCTGTGTTGTGTGAATGGAAATGCACAGAACTAAATTGATTATAGCAACAGCTCTGGGCCAAATGAGGAACAAAAATTCCAGAGGAAATTTGTAGCTGGAAGTATTTATATTTCTTTAACTTTGTTGAGAATAAAAGGAAATGATGACTTTCGATTAAATGACATGTTTAGAAAATTGTAACCACACTCTTGCTGAAAATGCCTGCAGATTAGCACACATGGTGCAGTCTTTGCTAAAATTACTTGGCTTATGTGACATCTGTAGATATTATTTGGAACTGTCTCTCTGTAATGTAAGCTTCAATAAACGCCTCATCCAGTAGGTTCGTACTATAAACCCATGCTCTTTGTGACAGCAGTGCTCAAAGCCACAGGGGCTCACTTTGTCAAATGATATAATAAATAGGATTCAGATGTTCAAAACGCCATTTACAGTTCATCCGAGCAGCCAGTACTCAAGCAAATTAGAAATTCTTCCAGGTAGAGAATAATTTCTCCCTCTGCCAGGCAATTCTTCCTCCTCATATATCAACACACCTATCTACAAAGAAGCTTCTCTCTTTTATTTGAAAGATTTCTGTCCTGATTATGGCTTCAGACTCAGATTTCCCCCTCCACTACTTTCCTTTGCCATTGATTTTACTGTCAGCTTTAACATAATGAGTTTCTCATTCATCCCATTTGCTGTTTTTAGCCACACGCTTGGTTCTCTGACACAGTCAAGTGCTGCTGCATTGCAGACTCTCATTGCCATGCAGAGATTCTGACCAGAGAGCTGACATGATCTGAAGTTTTTATGCTGTGGCATTTACTGTATCCACACATATTCTGCGCATTCTGTGGTGCCCAAGTTGCACTTCTAACTTATAGTTCAGGTGGGTACCTTCTTCACACCTGAAGAAGGCTCCACGGCCAAATCGTTGTGTTTTCTTTCTTCTCTTTTTAGCATGGAATAAACCTATTACTTGTTCATTTGCTTCTAACTTATAAGCACATAACTAAAATTGTGAGGCTGCATATAGATTTAGTTATTTTTTCAAAAAAAGTTCCCTCATTACCAGTTATTTCAGTTAAAAGCTTCTGCTTTGCAAAGGCACACTTCAAAGTGTATTGGCAAAATTATTAATCCTGTCCATATTTTCACATTGTTTTTCTAAAAAAAAAAGCAGCAATACATTTTGTTTTACATTAATATGCTTTCATCTACTCAGTATTATCTTTCCTGATTAAGATCTCGATAGGGTTTAATTCTGTCTGCAGCTGTGCATTCCTGTTCTTCTTTATTTGGTAAGTGGTGCAGTTTGTGTTTCCTCAATTTGATTCATATTACCTGTCTGGAGTCCCAGTAATAATAACCAATTTCCCACAATAGCACCTATCATCTGAAGTCTCACGGCTGTTGAACACAAAAAACCCAGACATGATTTCAAGATAAATGAAGTAAAATAGGCAATTTAATGAGGAATTAGAATGCAAGCTCTTTTTTTAATGGCTGATATGCAATTTGGAAGAGAAATAAAGAACAAGAGAAATAAAATACGGAAATTACATTAGCAGAAAATATCAGAACTAAAGTAATATCCATCTATTAAAGTTAAAAACCTGGTCTTTATTTTTTTTATTGTGATGTGTTACAAGGACATGTTTTATATAATCTTTCGTATTTTCTGGATGCATCAATCTAATACCCTAAATAAATGACATTCTGCTCTTTGGTGTATCGGTTCCAAAGATATATCTTTTTTGTTTAGCTAGAATAGTCATCCTGAATACAGTGTACTGTATATGGGTATAATGTTTAAAAGCCCATGTTAACAGTTTTGGCAGTTCAAGAGATGATGTAAGAATGTCAGGATTAGAAGATGAAAAGGGCATTGCTGTTATTATTTACCCTGTACCTCTTTCTCAAAATTTCTTTTTCATTATTTCGGAACCCTGATGTTTATCACTTATAATTCACATATACCCTGAATTATAAGTGATTTGGTAAGAAGAAATAAACAGCCTGCCATTTTCACTTGTTGGAATCTAATAAGTGGCTGATACTAATCTTTTTTTCCTTTTTTTTACATTGTGCAGATTCTTTGGCACTGGAATAGGTGGATGTACTGTATTTAGAATATATAAACAAAGGTTAACTCTGATTACTTAAAGATTTTCCAAAAGTGTCTGTGTTTCCTAGATGAGCTGGTAATGATTGGCGTAGAAATCAGTCTATGTAGAGACAATAGGCCGTACCGTCTTCTTTTGTGATGTGGAGATGTTCTCATAACATTAAAACAGTACAGCCTGATCCTCTGTTATTCCTGTGATTTCTGAATGTAATAAAACTTTCAAAAAGATCAGATGATAAAAATATAAAGGTCAGCCTTATGTCTCTTGTAAATTCAAGTTCTGAACAACCCTTTTTTATAACAGGTTTGTTTACTTGTGAGCAACTAAAACGAGGTGTCTTAGGTGAGTAATACAGTATCTTGCACATTGGGAAGCTATTTGCAATTTATAAATAGATCTCAAGCTGTTGAACTGTATAAACACTACTGAGTTTTTGCTCAGTAGAGTTACTAATTCTGTTTGATGTTACATTATACAGTAGAAGCAGTCTTTTAATTTCTTTGTCGCATGTCCTATTAGAGTTTCAGTGTTTTAATTACATTCTTTCTTTGCTTAAATTTAAACTGAGAAAGTAAATATTCTATCTAACATAACTTGATGCAGTAAAATGCTACGAAATAAGCAGATTTTTTAAAACTTGTGCATCACCAAAATACTTCCCCAAATTATCTCCATGTGCTGTATAGAATGAATTATATGGTAATATTTCAAAACCCTATTTCAGCAGCAACAGTTTATCAGTTGTGCAAAATATGACATGTAATAGAAAATGCAATTGGAATGAAATAAAGTAACATTAAACAGTAAACATCCCTCTTTTAATGTCTTTAAATTCTAGCTTTTCCACGTGTCTATACAGTATATGCTCTCAGTTACTGTAAATCAAAGTCCATACCATAATACCTTCCAGACATTGTCTGTGAGTATGTATTTGCTAGATAATGACACTACAAAGAATCACTGACAAGTGTTCATTTATTGCAGACTGCTCCAGGCCAAAATATAGGCAATCTTTCACAATATACTGAGCATCAGAAGAAATGTATCACTTATGACTACAACCGATAAAATGATATTTTAATCAACAGACATGAAATTTGTAAATGCATTATGCTGATTAAGATTTATCACTAAAGGATTGATCAACAGGAGGTCTACTGTGAACGTTGCAGGTGAGTAATGTGTGCGCCATCAATCACTACAGGTGGTGTTTCTGTACTGGCTAGACACTGCTGCTCAGACCCTCACATTTGGATCTCCCCATTGGTTTGTTTTTTTGCGCACAGACATGAAAGTTTCATCCTGCACATCTTTACCGCACCCACTGAGATACATTCAGGTGGTCTACATGAAACCCTGATTTCTTTCTAAAGAGGACTTGACTCCACTGCTAAGGCCACACTTATGTGTTTCTCCAGCTAACTGAGTACAAAGATGTCATTCATTTGATAATGACATCTGGGGCATATTGGCTCCTTTCTGTTTTTGTCTTGATTTTCACCAGGATGGACATTTATCGTGTTATATCACCTCATCTCCTGTGCCCAATCAACTATCTCACTAATGAGCCAATGCAGTGCCTGTGCATTCAGTCAAAGTTGCACAAGTGTATCATGGCTAGTCATGAACGACCAATGACACCAGTATCCAAAATCTGTATGCTGTACAGTATTTCTCTAAAAACATACATGCATCTTACGCAGGAGCAAGAAATCTAAGCTATGCCCATCTGCTCAGAAGCTGCTTTGCTGCCTTGTCACTTTCTGAGGGAAAGAGCAGAAATCTTCAGTGCAATGTGCAGCATAACCTTTGATTAACTACTGTAGTGTTTCGTTTCTGAGAAAATACCCTAATCCAGGACAATGCACAAAATATACTCTACCAAGTAAATACAGAAAAGAAAACATGAAGATACAGTAAAAAAAGAAACATATAATTAAAAATGCAAATGACAAGTAATACAGAGGTATTAAAATATTAGAAATGAACAGAGAAAAACAATGTCCATCTAGTTCTAAACAATGTGTAAGTAAGGAATTGTTAATTACAGTAAAGAAGGAAACGCCACGGAGAACAGTTTTGTTGTGATGTGTCTTTTTTCAGTGAGAAATATTATAATCCATTGTTAGTCTGAATGTTATTCATGAAAATTGTTCAGAGAGGAAAAGCCTGTAGCCCTTTGACAATAACTCTGGCATGTTTATAAAAAAAATCCAAACAAACTTATTAGTGTAAAAAGGAGTGAATGAAAGCCTAAGGAAAATGCATTCAGCTGAAGAAGTGCTCAGTGCTTACCAAACAGGCAGCAAGTCCAAGTTTCAAGTGTAGTTCAAGTGTTTCATTTTATGCCAAGTACAGAAGTCCATGACTTAGAAATAGTACTCATAACTGATTCTCCTTGAAGTCATGAAATAAAAAGGAAAATGAAAGCACTTTTCCTTAAGGCCTTTTTGTTCGGTGTGCCTATATCTGGCCCAGAGCATTTAGGAGATGTGGACTTGCCATAATAAAAGCACAAGCTGAATGGAAATTGCTTTTATTTCTTTGTAACTGCTTACAAGAATTGCTTGAGTTTTACTATAAGATGGTGCTAGTATTGGCATATACAGTATTATGCTATTTTTTATATCTGTTCTGAAAAGGGAAAAGGTTCTGCCAGGACCTTCTTTATGAATTGTGGTTTTTGCATCCAAAATGGAACTGGGTTGTCTCACAATCACTGTAGCTTTTGTACGCTTCCTTATTTACATACGAGTTTCATGTGACACTTGTTTTTTTTACCCTCAGTGAAAAAAACCCTCGCCAGTTGTTTTAAGTCTTGGATTCTCCAGTAAGAGAATGTGCTCTAACTGCTTGTGAAAGAATGAGACATGTTCTGCTCCCACCTGCAGAGCAATTCATTACCTGAAATGCACCACAGCAGCCTGCTGGTATCAGGAGTCATTTACAGGAGTGATTGTTGGACTGTGAACGAGAGGAATCTAACCAACATTTCCTAATCATGGAACAAGTAAGGATTTACTTCTTCCTTTGCAGCCTACGCATGGTGACGCAGGTAACTACTTGAACTACTTTTCCTAATCATATGCAGTTTAGAACAGAAATATGGTGGAAGGTTAGAACCTTATCTCACTGACTTCTGCTTGCCTACCTATATAAGTCTTCCATCTAGGACTTTGCTTTATGTATTACTCTTGCATCCCATCTACACTCTTGCAGCAGCTCTCTAGCTCATTCCTCGCACTGGGGAGCGGGGTTCTACATAAGTCACGCCAAGTACTCTAGACATATTTTGTCCCTCTGACTCATTCATTAGAATCTTACAGAGCTACTGAAAACTGCAGGTGTCCCCACTTTGAACTAGTTAAGTCTGAGCCTCAGAACCTCTACTCTGGGTGAACAACTGTCACTGGAAAACTAGAGTAATCTTTGCTGTACTGGACTACTGATGTACTCCAAGATCAACAGCTTCTAAAATCACTGATTTGTGTTTGGGAAGTAAAGAGCCTCGCAGATCTCTGAACCTTGGTGTGGAGCATTAACATGCTTTCACTAATTGTTTTTGCAAAGACAAAGGGACCTATAGTACTGAAGACATCATTTTCATGCAAAGTTGTATCTTTACTAGAAGGCCAACACAAGCAGAAGGACAAGTTTAAAAAATGGAGAAATCGTGCACACCTAGTTCCAGAAGCCAAAAAGGTAAACCAAAACAAATAATGAACTAGGAGAAAAAGACTTCATCCCATTTTTGAAGGAAGGTGCTACACACTTTCAGATGACATGACCTTTGGAAAGAAGGCACAGCTCCCTTCAAAGAAAATCAGAGTGGCCTTTAGATGAATAAGTGTCTTCAAAGGTCAGGATAATAATTCCAGAGGGTGAAGAAGGCTTTTTCCAATGAAGCAGATCTTTTCTTTACACTTATTATAATTTAATAAAAAATAGATACATTTTTAATAGGCTGATGATGAGATTGAG
Organism: Atractosteus spatula; assembly: GCF_055471065.1. Classification (NCBI taxonomy): domain Eukaryota; kingdom Metazoa; phylum Chordata; class Actinopteri; order Semionotiformes; family Lepisosteidae; genus Atractosteus; species Atractosteus spatula. The sequence goes on along the minus strand of NC_142732.1, from coordinate 2,348,464 downwards.
GTCCTTCGGTAATATGCAGATGTTCTTCAACCCTAGAGGTGCAAAACTTCATTTTGAGTGTGGACCAGATGGCATGCTTAAACAATATGCCTAGTGGGAGCAAATTACTCCAGCTTGCCAGTGGAAAATGTATGAAACAGAGCTATATGATTTTTCCTCTGGGTAAGTGTCCCTGACTTTGTCAACTCCATGCATCTTTTAACGTAGTAAAAGAAATTGGATTTTTGCTACTTCACATTTCTTCTGTATGACAATATCAGTAGACTAGAAGGGAGATGGAGGTTGAAGATACTAGACATTCTAGAAAACAGGATTCCATGTTAATATAAAGTGTTTTGAAGAACAGAAATTTACCATGGATAATTCCAAATATTATGATCTGAATTTACTGTTGTCTTTGTTAAAGCAGTAGTAGATACTGTATAGCTGTGGGAAGTGAATTTACCCCCAAATAAATACTTTCCTCCAAAGTGACTTTTAGCTTTTTCTTTTGAGTTTCTGTGGCAGAAAACAGTTGATTGTCATACTGCACATATGATCCTTTCTTGTAAGTAAATCTGTTTGTTTCCTAGATGAATATGTGATTGCAAAGGCAGGTCTCAGCTTTCCTCAGCCTAAAAGGAAGTCTGAACCACCTGAATAAAGATATAATTGTGTTCTGTATGTCATGCAGCAGTGAGCATTTAGTCTAGATTATCCATTCCTTATATACTTATTTGCATAAAAGACTGCAAGTTCATTTATTGATCTACTGCAAGTATTTATTGATAACTGTCAGTGCAATATTTTGGTATAATTTCCTAATAAGAGCTAGATTGCCAAGCATCTGTCTGATGAGCTTTAAGGCAAAGTAAGCAGTATTTAGATGTGATTGGAATTGCATCTCACTGAGCAAGAAACACACCAGAAGTCACACTTGTAACCTACTGAGCAATTAAGTTGTTTTACAACATGGAACTGCAGAATCAGCTCACAGAGAAACATATAACAATTAAAGTAGAGGAAAGAACTGAGTACTAATGTGACTCCTGTGTGGTGAGGGAAAATTTGCAGTAAAACGTAAAACTGACATTAGGAGAATTTAGGAGACTTATAAATAAAACTTTATGGACAGTAGGAAGACATAAATGGCGCTTACAAAAATAATTATCGAAACTGGAATTACTTCTGCGCTCTGAAAATTGCCCACATGGGTAGAAATTCTGTGTAATATTTGAGAAAATGTTCTTTTCTTTATTTGAACGGTATGATTTTGTTTCAAACTGCCTCTTTGAAGACATCAAAGACCAAGCCAGAGCATAACCCACTAAATAGTAGAAACTTAAGAATCAAATGAAATAAGGAAGGGTGAAGTCAGAAAATCTCAGTCTGGTTTGTAAATAATTAATAGCTACTTGACACTGATGGACTGAAATCATAGAACAAGTGCATTGTGTCATTATTTGTCATTCCTCCTCCAGAGGGCGCTCTGACCCTTTTTTGTTTTTTAGTTTCATTATTATGTACACCTGTCCCTTGTTCCGTGTGTATTATTTAAACCCTGTGCCTCTGCGCTCAGCACTGGAAGATGGACGCCACAAGGCTCGCGGGCAGCCCGAGCGCAGGTCTTATTCCCCAGCATCCTGACCATCGGCGCACCTTACATCTTTGTTCCCTTTCCTCTGTCTGTTTGGGTGGATCCCCTTGGCTATGGACTTTGGACTGCTACCTGGTTTCCCCTTCCAGATTGTTTTGGACTTGCTCGCCAGAACACTGCCGTCACGCCCCCCTGTCAGTCATCCCGTCCTGATCCTGTCAGGATTTTACCTGACAGTCTCTTCCGGATTTTACCGTCTGCATAGGGTCCTGAATACGCACTACACGAGGTTCTGCACTGGCTCCAGTTACACATTGTCTACTTGTCAAGAAAGAGCCCATAGTATTGACATTTGAGCTGCAGAATCAGCACCTTCTTAATATGATGAGGCGTTTTGTTATGCTATCAGTTACATTGTGACGTGGGAAAGTACAGTGTTCGTGGAGGCTACATAGCGTATGTCTCAAAAATAACATTCAGAATATTTTATAACCATTTGCAGATGGCATCACAGGTACTTCAGTATTCCTAAAATCCTAACCTCACCGGATTCCTGAGAGGGTGCGACCTCCGCTGTGTCAGTGTCATGTGATGTAATCTATTGTTCGGCAGGACTGTCATATATTATACTCTCCTACTGTATGCAGGCTCTATGAAGGGGTCATGTTGGCTATAAGATCCCATTCAGTAAAGGCATGGGTGTGGAAGAAGGGTTGTGTACAGAGAGGGCATGGAGTGACTCCCTTTTACTGCTGCTTTTTGTATGCACAGAGGTTTTTCGGGCTTCCCTGTAAATCTGGTGAGGTCTGGCTTTGTCCACCAGGTGTTTTCTTCTTGCAGTTCTGCCTTGGTCCTTTAGGTGGCAGTAGCAGTCTTGTCTGACTCCCAGTCCAGACAAGGAGCCATCTCAGGGATTCTTCGGGTCCTTTACTCTTAAAGGCCTAAATTTTTGTTTTTGCTGTACAAAAAGTAAGAAAAGCTCATCTATTGTTCACTTCTATTCTGCAGTTTAATGTTGCTCACTGAAAATCTTCCCTTCTTCATCTTTAAAAGTCCAGATTCAAAGTTCATAGACATCTTCTACTGACAAGACATTCAGGTTAGAGGTTAAGGCCTTTTTTGGCGTTTTCCATCTAAAGAGGAAGACCAGAATGGATATGTGACCTAGATTTCCTACTGTTTCCAAGGAAACTGCACAAGCAGACCACTCTCCGAGCCTGTGTTCGTCCTGCTAGGGCACTGGGATCTGATAGCTCAGGCTATCTCTTAACATGGGCCACAGGACCCATGCGTGACTGCTCTGTGTGCTGCCCCCTACCTGCCACCGTCAGAACCACAGACTCACTTGCTATTTTTCAGAAGAAATTGAAACTCGTTTCTTCAGAATATACCTGACCCCAGAGGCCCATTACTAAGCCCCACTTAACTGACTACTGCGACTGTCTGTCTGTCAAGCAGCACTGAAACTCTTTGGCACTAAGCCACATCCAAATTCGTACTGTGATTGACACTCTGCTGACTGTATTTATGTGGCTATTTTTGTTTTATGCTACTCTAATCTGCATCCTTTGCCTATTGATTTGACGTGATTATACTGTAAGTCGCTTTCGACAACTTTTAACTAAAATGTGTGACACCTGTACTTTTCCCATGAACTCCCCTTCTTCTGCTTTATACTGTATATGAGTTGATGGATTTGGCTCTTGTTCCTGCTTAGCCTTTCGTGTGCCAAACTAACTTGAAAACAGCTGTTGAAAAGACTTCTCAAGGCTGCAAGAACCAAAAGGACACAGAGGACTAAAGCAGCATGGCTCCTAATTTGGTTTTTAATTGTAGTTTTTAAATCAGGTTTAGGTCCCCCAATGAACTTCATAAGAACTCTCCCTGGCTGAACCTGCAGCGAGTATCTGATTGTGCAGAAGCAGCAGTAGCCTCTCAGTGGTGAAAGAGCTCAGCCAGCTTTCCTGTGTCAGTACAAACAGCAGAGAACGGCTGGACTGTGGAGAGAGATTGAAAGGGGAATAAGACAAAAGACAGACCTTTCATGAAAATCACAGGTGATGGAATTATATAAGGCCAGCTTTTATCCTGTTTTGACGCATATATTTTCTATAAGTTACCTACCCAAAATGGACGCAAAACTGCAACTCCTGCATTTATATCGATATTAAAAAAATCTACCATAGAAAAGACTTCTGGTTTTCGATCTCCCTTGACTGCTGTGGTTCAGTTTACCCACTCCAGTGAACATTTCCACCAGAAACAGCTTTCAATACAAATCCTAATATGGTATCTGAATGGCAAGATGTTCTGTGGCTCGAAAGGCATATAAGAAACAATCCTCAGACAATGTTTTACAAGCATAACCTACCTAAGCTGACTTCCTACAGTATGTTTGGGATCACACACAAAAAATTATCTGAGATATCTTCTCAGTTTTATTTTATTAAAGAAACTAAAATTCCAACCTGAAACAAACAGTAGTTGAAAACCACAAAGAGGCACCGAGACTCTGAAGAAATCAGTGAAGCCTTAGGAAACCGTACAAAAGCTGTAAATGTAATTCAATTTTACTGTAAAGAATACAGGAATGTAACACCCCCTGCTGTGATGTTGATCAATATTGCCATTCAGGACATAGTTAAGCGCACTCTGCGTGTACATCATATATTCATGGGAGATTATTGCTTGTCACAGTAGTTTGTCTCGGTTTCATTAAAAAAGAATTGAATGCGGCTTATGTCAAACCAAGATCAAGCAAAGGTCACAGTGTTGGGCAACTGATTAATTAACTTTCCCTGATTAATTCTCACACCACAGAGGCTGTTTTCTCTCCACAGTCCTCCCAGTTCCACTGTCCCTTAAGGCTGAGCTGGAACATGTAACAGCATCTCCGAGTGGCTGTGGTCTTCTGCCACGGGAGCGCCTGGACTTTCACGTGTTTTGTGCACTTTAACCGAAGGGGGTTGCTGCAAAGTGCTTCAGGCTCTTTGGCTTGAAAGAGCACCAATTATGCAATATAGATGTTTTCAATGTGGCTGCTCTATCTATCCCGCACCTTTCATGGGTACTAAGAGGAGAAAGAAATGGAAACAAGGATTAATGTTTTAAGTGAGAATCAGAAAAGCAAAGGCCTCCCGTACCCATCAGACGGCCACTGCGTGACATCCATTCTGTTTGTAAGGCTCGGAATCCCAAAGGTAACACAGGACACTCTCTTCAATTTACCCTAGAGTGTCTTCAATAATCCAGGCTGGGTTTATTCATTTCTCAAAGTGCTGAAGTGTCAGATTTAACATGCTGGCAAAACACGAAAAGTGGGGGAACAACTTGCTTTCGATTTTGGTTTCCCTTTCCATCCCCTTAGGTCAATGCTCTTATACTTCTGAGGCATCCTAGATGCCTGCCTGTTTTTTTATCCTTTAATAATTTAATCTTTATTTTGCAAACAAAGTGAACATCATTAACTATTTACTCTAACAACTGCAGGGAAGGTGCAAACTGCACACAGTTCAGCCAAGCAACTCCCCGTGGGGAGACAGTTTAGTGGATGTACAGGCATCACTGCGCAAACTGTTCAAGGTGCCCTTAACTTTTAAAGAACAAGTGAGCTGTACACAGGTCCTCCCTAAAACAAAACAAGAAGGCAAATAAATAAAATTCCACTAGGATATCTTGGAGTTGTCTGATAATGTTTAGACTTCTGAATTTGCTCCTGATTTGTAGCTAAAATTTCAAAGTTCATTGTCACATTAAAAAGTATCAGTTCATTTTCTGACCACAGTTGAGGAAGATAGTCTGCTGCTTTGAACAGTATTAGAAACTTGATGAGCATATGTTTGCAATTGTAATTGTTTCTCTTCAGTGATGTGCATGCAGAAATTCATTTCTTAGCTTTTTTTTCTCAATCTACTCCTGAATGGTCAATACAGATACTTTTTATAAGACAGTGCTAAACGATTAAAAGAAATCTCTCCCTTTTGCCTAATTAAATGTTAGTGTTTTACTATTTCTCTGTATTGAATGATAAAGTATGATTTATCTGTAAAGAACATTGGATGGATTATTTTAAAGACACTAATGTTGGCAAGGGTGGTACAGCAGTACAGTGCTTCGCATTGCTACCTCACAGCTCTGAGGTCCTGGAGTTTGTACATTCTCTCTGAGTTTGTGTGGGTTTAATTCCACAGTACAAAGAGGTTAGTTAGTAGGTTAATTGGCTTATGGGAAGATTGACCTTGGTGTGAATGTGTGTGTGCCTGTGTGTGTGCGGTGATGGACTGGTGACCTGTCCAGGGTGTATCCTGCCTTGTGCCAGTCGCTTGCTGGAGCTCACCTGTGACCCTGAATTGGATGAAGTGCATTTCATTCGTCTCCATGAAATAACCTATAAATTAAACAAGAAGCAGTTTTGTGAGGTCTGCAGGTCTGTGAGGCTATAGAGGTATTTCAGAATCCTTAGTGCAATGGTTGTGAACTTTTGAAAGCAGGCTCTCTTTAGAAGCAGGAGGGGAGAAGACTTGAAAGGCCAGTCCAGTCAGATGAAAATGCCAGTAAAGGGAATGCCACCAGCAAGAGCACGCATATAAAGAGGTGCAGGGCTGGGGAATCTTGGGTGATGTTTCTTCTCCTTCACCTGCTTCTCTGAGGCATGCACAGAATATCAAACAAGACACTTCTTACACACTGTACAAAATAATAGCTCCAGGTATGCCTGAAAGGGCACAATTTACAAGATCTCTTAATTAATCCATAAGGAAAGGTAGAGCTGTTTTTTTTGTACACTTACAATATATCTGAAGAAAATGTAGTTCTATCTCTATTGCTTCATGTATCATGTAGTACATTTACAATGCTGTGTGTGAAGAATACAGATTTTCTACCATTGAAGCTTGTGCTCCCTCCATCCCTCTCTATGGAAACAGAAGGCTTTGTGAGAATGTTTTTGATGACGAGTATGTTTAGCATCTACAGTATGTTTCCAACCATCCATTTTCAACCACTTTATTGCTAGACCAATCAACAAGGGGGTCCAAGTGTGATCATCAGGGCAGGAGTTTGGAGTTAGTACAGTAAACCACTGGTAATAATTGATGGCAACCAAAGTGCACAGGGTTAAAATGATAACATGTTGGGACCTCACTTACTGCCCTTCCTGCAGGCTTCTCCTGGCCTGCAGTGATGAATGTTATCAAACTGCTAATATAACAGGGGCTTTCTTGAGTGACAAGAATGTGACAATTATGCTGAGGATGCCCTGCTTCCACTGAATGAGCTAATGTGTGGAGATAAGAGTGGACGTAACAGACACATATAGTCCAGTCTCTTGAAGAGGAGTGGGACAGAATCCCTTATGACAACATCTGCAACCTGGTGTAAAGCATGTTCCACGGATACTCATCTCTTATTACTTCCAGCAGTGACCCCACTGTAACATTCATGGTACAGCCCTTACTGTATATATCAACCTGATGAATGAAGAACGTTAATCAGCACAATGAATATGAATATAAAAGCTTCATGTCTGTTCGATAAAATGTCAGTGCACCTGCTAAAAAAGATTTGTATTAGTTTTTGTAGATGTAAATGATATGTTTTTTTGGATGCTGAGATTTCTATATACTGTACTAAGAACCTAAAGAAGTGCACACAAAATATATACAGTATACCGTATATATTTCAGGTCACTATGTTTTTTTCCCCTTTCAGTTGTAATATTAATGATACAACTCAAAAGATCTAGGTTTTTTATTCTGTTTACAATGCTCAGGATGCCAATAGAGTTTTATTCCACAATGTCTGAAGGGCATTTAATTTGGATTTCAAGATGTTTGGCTCACCTTGTCCTTGTCAGTTCCTGGCTTACTTTTTAAAGCATCCCCAAAGCTATGTATAACACTCTGCTTCCATCTGTCCATGATCGTCCTTTTAGTGTGGAGACAATTCTGTGCCAGGGCGGCTTCCAAAAAAACTTTGCCCCACCCCTGTGAAGGAGAAGATTTTTTCATGGGTTCATATCCCAGGTGTTATAGCCCTGAGAAAGGAATTTCACGTGAACTGATACAGCAAAATTCCCTGCTGTAGAAATGGGTTCAAATGTAAGTTGCTTTTGATAGAAGTGTCAGCCAAATAAATGTAAACTGTTTATATTACAACTATAGATCTGTTGTTGAGCCTTGTATTGTTTCAGATTGCAATGCACTGTGCTTTAGCAATGTACTCATTGAACCGAAGAAACTAGTCAACTGCATACAGGAAAAACAATGCCTTTGGTACTGTATGCACAGTGTATTCTGAAATGTATTTATGCCTCTTCTACAGCTGTCCTTCCTGCACCTGACCCTTTTGATGGAAATCTTTTTTGACAAGCAATATAATACATTCACCAATGGAAAGCAATATCTTCTGTCCAAACACATTGGGAAACAGATACCGCCGCCGCCTGTTATCGTAAAACGGAAGGGAATGTTAATTCTGAGAGACAGTTAACATCCCTCGTTAATAAGCTTCATCACCACAACTAACAGGGTTTGACGTAGCAGGGTGGTAAACTCATTAAGATCTGCGCCAACGTCAAAATCAGCCATGTAAACAAACAATTTTTGACTTCCCTGAACAAAACTAATCAACAGCATACTTATTATTAGTCCACTTGCTAGGCAATTTGTCTTAGTAACTTACAGTAGATGTGTACTGAAACTGTGAAATGGATCAGATCATGCCATAAAGGCTGGTCTTTTAAGAATCCAAAAACAAATGCATCCACCCATCGATCCTTTCTGACTGCTCTGACCAAAATCGTTTGAAGCACGGGTTGAAAATGTAAATACTGCTTTTCTAGCAACCATGAGAGAAAAGTCATCTGCTCTGCTTGGGTTATTTGCAGTAACACAAAAGAATTGGAATAACTGGAAATAGTCCCCCCTGTAAATACAGGAGTTGGTGGTAAATATAAGTCTGAAAGCCAGTGCCAATTACAACCAGCCAGACATGCCTATTTAATCCATACAGTAGGTAGGAATCAAATGTTCCCAGACTGTAATGAATGCAGTGTGCTACCTTTGCTTCAGTCTGTAACGAGATTCTTTCAATTTTAGAAATGTTTTTGCAGGACCCATATCACTCTCAATAAACCAATTCCACTTCTTTTAGGGCACAGGGTTTGACTAGATGCCTGTAAATTGCAACAGGTGTCGCCCAGTTTTCCCTCTGTCTGTAAGACAGTAAAGGTACAGTAGGTACAGTACAGTAGCACTGCTGTTGGGACTTCATTTAATGCTGAGGCATGTTCAGCCTCTAGTGTGTAGCAAACCTTCAAAAACAATATTTGTGTTGTTTTATATTTTAAATAGAATGTTTTTAGTTTTCTTTTTGCATATGCATGTGCATGTATCTTACAAGAAATTTACCAAAGACTAAAATAATGTATACTGGATTCTTTGGAACTGAATTAATTGCAGTTCTAATGTATTTACACTAAGATTTTTATAGCGATCTTATGGGAGAGGAAGATGTTCTGACAAATAGGTTAAGAAAGATTGCTAAAATTTAAAAGATAAAAGTATTTTATCATTGCTATTTCATTTTTTAAAATATTTTTTATAGTGATTTTGGGAATGTATAGTTTTCTGTTGTGATGTGATGCTTTGTACTGTGTACAGTTATAGTCTTAATGGTGCAATGCAATGGTGGTATAATAAGCATAGAACATGTTGAACATTGGATAAAGACAAATTAATAAAGAACTAGTACTTCTCCCTGTAATCTAACAAGCAGCTGGTTACACAAGCGAATGATCTTAGATTATTGAAACCCAGAACACCAGCACCAGCTAAGTACAAACACTGCTTTCTCAGAGAATTGATTTGCTATTGGCAAAGTTAGCGATTCCCTAGGGTTCAGAAAGGTGCCCCTGTCTCTTGCATTTCACTGAGCTTTGCTGCCGAGCTTAAACACCCCTGGGGAGGACAATCCAGGAGTCCTTGGAGTGCAGGCACAGCTCCTATAAGCACCTCTGGGCTCAGAGTTTTTACTTTTTTGTCACTGCAGTTACAGACACCTTGACAGCGCAAAGGCTTCTGCCAACAGCCCTTCATAACTTCAATCCTGATTGTCTCTCTCAGCGCTCAGCGCAGTTTAAAGCCTGCGCCAGTTACCCAGGGGTCAAAGCAATATCTCAATTGTAATCTTTCTCTTTTCTCAGCAGCCCCATGTGGGAATTATGGGTAATGTCGAATTTACTCATTCCTCGCAGCAGAGCACTTAAGCTGACTGAAGTCCACTTTATCTTTGATAAAGCAGTAATGAATACTTCATTCCCTCTGACTTGTCTGCTCTTCTCTCCCCTGCTGCGTGTCCAACAAGGCATTGCAGTGGAGCGGCAGGAAAACAAACAAAAATATTGCCACAATGAAAGATAGTAGTGCTTACAGAAGGGGGAATATTGAAATGGGGGGAAAAATGTGATGTTTCTTCTGAATAAAACGAAAGGCCTTTATTGGGGCAGGTGCCAAATTCATTATGACGGCTCACAAAAAATGTTTAGAGACTTAATAGAGCGGATGGGTCCATTTTCTAAATATAAATGCATTAATTTTATTAAAGATTGAACATAGTAGCTCATTGCAAGATGTCTGGCATAGATCACATTATAATTCATTGACCCAGGGAACAGCCATTTTAATATGGAATTAATGTTCCATAATTTGATTGTTCTACTCTTTGCAGACTTATAACTATAGCTCAGCTCAAGCTGTATTAGATAAAGGGAGATGCATTTTAAAAGGAGCCTCATTTGTGTCTGTCTATTTTTTCTAAAAAGCAGAGCCAACTCCATTTTCTTAGTAGTGCTAAGTCCCAACTGTGATCAGTCTGTCTCGATTCAATAGGCTGACAGAAGCATTACCACCTTCAAGCCTTATCTCATCTGGTATCAGAAGGTGATCAAAACCCATTACTCATCACTAGTGGAATAAGAGGCCTCTAGGAAAAAATGTTTTCTACTGTAAGTGGTGTTGACAGACCAGTAGGTGTCATACCTTTCTCTGTTCCTGAATTTCTAAACTAAAGCATCACTGAAGGAGGCAGAGTACTTTGAATGACACTTAAAGCTGAAGTCCCAATTTGTTGCTTGTTATCAATCCCATGGGACTGGACTGACATAATTCCAGTTTAGGTTTGCATAGCCTTCCCTACCTAAATTTCTTTTTTTACTTAGCTTAAATACTTAAGAACATGCCATGATTTTGTAAGTGTTCTTCTAGTTTAGCTCTATTTTTCCAGAACTTCACCCTGTAACAGAGTGAAAAATGTTGCAAATGTTATTCTGGCTTCTGCAACAAAACCCTCCTATTTACCAGTATTCAGCATGATATTTTTTTGGTGTGACAGTGCTGTCTTTATTATTGATACAAAACGGAGACACAGTTTAATTTGTCCCAGATCTCCAGAAAGAGAAGTAGTGCATTATTTACCTAGACAGTATTATCATTTTTTGGAGAATGGGAAAAACCTGCGGTAGTACTGTATAGTGGCGCAGTGGTTAGCACTGTTGCCTTGCAGGGCTGGGGCCCTGGCTCTGTTCCAGTCCTGGTGTCCTATTGTCTGTACTTCCCATGTCCGTGTGGATTTTCTCTGGGCGCTCTGGTTTCCTCCCACAGACCAAAAACATGCTGGTAAGTTAATTGGGTTCTAGGAAAATTGGCCCTGGTATGAATGAGTGTCTATCTCCTCCACAATGGACTGGTGTCCCATCCAGAGTGTACCCTGTCTTACGCCTGTTGCTAGCCAGAATAGGCTCCGGTTCCCAAGTGACCCTGTATTGGAAGAAAAAGTTCAAAAATGGATGAATGAGGATAAACTGACAGCAGGAGCAGTGCAACTGTACTCCACAGACAGTACTTAATCCTGTAGGTGCCCATCATGAGAACTGCTAAATGATGTCCCCAATTTGCTGTGTCGCTTAGATAATTAAGACCTGGTACAGCTGACAAGATGTAAAGTTAAAGGTGCCTGCTTATAACACATTATTCCATATAAGCTGAACTTTTATCGTAAAAGCCAGGATTAGTTTTTTATTTTAATGGTTTGTATTTCATAAGAACATTTAAATAATATAAATATAAAGACCATTACAGCATATACTGTATATAAAAAAGTAGTCGAAAAACAAATTTATAGGAAAAGGCAGATGAAGTACACTTCTCCACCAATGGAATACTCTGTAGTGCTGTGCTGCCCTAAAATGTTTTTCTGCCCTGTACTGATGTGCCTGTGGATCCACGCTCCTGTCGAAACAGGACTGGAGCCCGAACCTCTCCCACAGCGGGGTGCCTGTGAGAGCACGTGAGAGCCAGTTTTACAAAAGCAGCTGTTCTGCAGATTGCTCAGAATGAGCCATTAACACTTCAAGCTGTGAGTGGAGTGAATAAAATTAACTTATTGATCCTCGCTTTAATGAAGCCATTAGGTGCGCATCAGAGGGAACACATACTTGGAGGTCTGCAGGCATTATAAAAAGCTTTCCGAGTGGCCAGGCATTTAACACCGGCTGCCCTCCAAAATGGGAGTTTTTTACTTCACTAAGCAGAGATGAGATGTCTGCAGGTGGACTCTTTAAGCAGGCTGACTCCCAGGAGCAAAGGATTGAAAGCAGCTTGGTTATTTCTTGGCTTTATTGAAATTTACAGCCCTTGCCTCCTGAATCCATCTATCACTTAAATCTTACTTTTCTGGTAATATCTTATGCATTAAACACAATACAACGCAGAAGGCTTCCAGAGATGCCATTGATAACCAGTAAATAGCTATTATCTAATTCCTGGATCATTCTCGGAAAGTCGGCTTCACATGGTCAGTTTGAGCTTAAGATGCTGCAGACGTTATAAGTTCATTCTAGAATCTGCACCTAGTGTAAAAGTACAGCAATAACTTCTCCTGCATTTTGGCTTGAACCCAGGTGTGTTACAATATGTGTTTAGGAAGTGGTTCCTAATCCTGGTCCAGGTGACCCACACAGGTGCTGGTTTTCATTCCATCTCATCTTAATTAGATAATTGAAGCCTTATTTACCTAAGATTTTGCTCCAGTTTAATATAAGCATTTTGTTTGTACTAAGTCACAAGTTTGGAGTTTTATGTTGAAATTTCAGTGTTTCATCTGACACTCTTCATACTTTAAAGAAGAAGATCTTTACTTTTACCAGCCAGCACCACTTTGGTTCAAAATATCATTTTGAATCCCTTATCAAAAGTCACTGAAGTAGATCGGTTCTTTAAACCTGAGATATCATATCTACAAAAGAGATATAATATATATGTATTTTAATTTCACAGTAAAATTAAGAATACAGGAAAAATACACACTATTTTAGCTTCACCCTCCAATACATTGGTTCTGTAAAACAAAGCACTGACAATCCATCTGGGGAGTAGTGTTTCAAAAATAAATATGAAACTCAATACACACATTCAAAAAGCCCTGTCCTCTGCTGGAGTCTAAGGTAACACACAAACCAAAGCAATTATTGAGCCTCTTGCATTATACAGCTCTTCCATTAGTAATAAAATCATTGCTATGTATGCGGAGGTCAATTTTATTAAAGAAATAATGATTTTCTCCTCTTCTCTGTAAATGGTTTTCTATAGTAACCTTCCAGTCAGAGAGTGATCCCTGTTTTCCTTGCGCCTTCCTCAATGGCTTCTTTAAAGAGCTACAGTACTCATTGAATTAGAAGACGTATAAAAATGATCATAATGGGATAAGTGGGATATAGCAGACTCAATGACCAAAAACAATTAGGCTCCTAGACAAGAGCCACTGTAATCCAGAGTCACATGCCAGCGAGTACCTAGAAAGCTCCAGCAGTCACAACATCCCAGAGCTGAAACAACCCTCAGCCTCTTGTGAGCATCTGTATTTTGGGAATATTAAGATGTCATGACATGTGACAGGTTGGGTTAAAAAGACATCGAGGATCTTCAGTATACCCCTGTGATATACTGAACAACAGCACACATCACCATGATCCCAACACTACCATTGTATCACCTTAATTCTTCGCATTTTAACTGGGATGCTTCTCTTTCAAATCACTCCTGGGATTGCAGGTCTTTCATGTTGCTCCTCTCTTGGGAGAAACTGTATGGCCTTCTTAACTCATAGGCTGTCTATCATGTTACTTACAGTACAACTATACTATATATGAATCACTCTATTCAGTCTTCATCTTCTTTACCAAGCAATAGAGTACTCAGACTGATCAACTGCCTCCTAATTCTTCATCTTCAGTCAGTCAAAATTCACTCCAACAGAACCAGGCACTGGAGTAATGAACTCAACTAACAGTCATCGAATTCCGGTCTTTAAATGCTAGATTTTCATCTACAACCATTAACCTCTCAACTATCCAAACTGATCCTGTTTGGCCAGGGACACCTCTATGTAACCAAAACCAGCTTCCCTGACACAGCAGGGAATGGTGTATGGCTCTCATACACCGAGATGGTGTATGTTGATGTTAAGGCCCAGGGAGTACTTGGGACTCAACTAATGTAATCTAGACTCTGTGGAGAAAAGGTAAGCTACTACCTCTCCAAAATGCTCCACTTCTCCAGATGCTTACACCTCTAATCAGCTGTGGTTCAGCTGTCCACCCCTGTTGCTCCACAATACATTTCAACCCCACTGTGCGTTGCGAAAAAATAAAGAACTGCAGGTTCGGAAACTAGGTGCATTTGTCTGGCTGATACACCAATGGTGCATAGTTACCATCTGTTGGATTATGACTGAATGTCTCTAAATCAGAATACCTCTAAAAGTGAAAACTAACCATAATCCATTCCAATCTATTGCTAATGAGCACACCCACTCTCCACCATTTCAGACTAGAGTCCAGGAAGAGGATTCCCTTTTCCTCCTTTGGCATATATCCTCATTCACCAATCATCTTGAGAGAGCCTGAGCAAAACTGTAAAGAAGAAATGGGCAGAAATTGCACTAAGCCAGTATGCAAAGTTGATTGAAACTTACCCAGAAAGACCTGCATACGTATGTAATGGTTGCTAAAGGTGCATCCACCAAAAACTGAGCTTGAGAGTCTGAATACTTCTGCAATCCACATATTTCATTCTATTTAGTTTTTGTTTGACATTTACTGCAACATTTTTACTTTTAGAAGTCGTCATTTCAAGCATCCAGATTTAGAATAAAAATATTGTTTAAAATATTGTATGTGAATCATTTTATTATTTCACAAAATGGAACACCACAGGAAGGGCTTGAATATGTTTGCCAGGCAGTCTATACAGAAAGTTTTTTTTTTTACAAAACAAATAACCTTCAGCCATAAATATTTTCTCCTTGTAGCTTCTGAGCACGTTTTCTAACAAAGCTTTACACAGTCTTGATAAGAATATTGCTTAGAACTGTACCATGATCTATGAGCCTGAGCTTTCAGCTGATAGATTTGTCACTTATCAAAACAAAGAATCAATTATATACTTTGGCAGGGGATCAGCAGGGTTGAAGAATGTAAGTTTGTAACAAAATCCTATTCTGTGAAACTTGTTTGCTTATACTATAGCTTGTGAAGAATTTGAAGCCTAATAAAAATGCAGTTAGAAAAATAGTAAGGATACAGATATACAGTACAGTACAACATCACATTTTCACAAAAACAAGAGGACTACAGGGTGGAAATATCTGTTCCCTAGTAGAATTGAATTAGTAACTTTGTGAATATTTGGTAATGCTTTGTGCTCAAGGAGTTCAATAACACTATACATTAAGACACATTAGAACTGGCATCTCAAATAAATTTTATTGAAAAACTCAATGTATGGCAAAAACCCAAGTACTATGTTACTGGTACGTTTTTCAGTTCGCACTGAAATGTACAGAATTGGTGGATCTTAGGGGTCTGTGTGATTTCTGCTCCCTGATCTATGGTGGCCAGGAAGTACAAAAGACAAGCAAATAAAACATACAGTAAGTACCTCAAATAAAAAGATGGGGGGCAAACTGAAAAAAGCAGATATGCAAATTTGAAAGATGCTGTACGAACTAAAAAGAGTAGACATTCAAACTAAAAAATGTGGATGTGCAAATCAAAAAGTGTGGACATGCATTCTAAAAAGTATGGAAGAGCACATGAGGTGAGGTCGTATAGTCCTAAAAAAATGAGGACGCTCAAATTAAAATATGGGCGTACAAACTAAAAACCTAAAGTGCATTCTAAAAAATGTGAGAAGCAAATTAAAAAGAGAGGGCACGCAATGAAAGAGCGTGCATTTTGAATTTGTTTTATTTCCTTGTCTTTTGCACTTCAGGGCCACCGTACTGACTCATTCTGGTGGAAAGTGCTTAAGAGCACTTTGAGGCAAACACAGCAGCTGCACAAGCCCCTTGACAATCCTGAGCTGCAGCTGTTGTGTTAAATTGTTTTTACTTGTGCAGCTTGCTAGTGTATGCTAGTGTGGCACAGATAACGCAGATAATGATTTGCACTGCTTACCCAACCTCAGTTACATCTCTTTAGCATTTAGCATTAAGTTAAAAAAAACACATAGAACACAGATTATTTGGACAAAGAACAATCCATTAGTCAACACTCATTCTGCAGAAATCAATCTTTTTGCTTGACATAAAGTTACTAAAATGAGCTTTTAGGGAAGAAGTGAGCCTTGATGGCTAGGAAAGCTCTTTCTTTCTGTCTCATGATTGTGTCACTCTTTTTTTTAGGCACTAAAAATATCCATATAAAAATTAAACTCCTTAGGTCTGAAATCAAACCCAGGGCCCAGCACAGAGAGGCAGCAATGCCCGATTTGATTTTGATTTTATTGCAAGTAATATTCTTTACACTAACGTAAGGAAAAGATATTGAAAAGCAAGGAGTCTACTTAGGCTTTTTTAATACTTTTTTTAATACTACTTGGTAGATAAAACCAATTAGGATTACAATTTTTAACTGCAGAATGTTGTCATCCTTTTGTATTATTACACAAAATTGCCAAAATAAATCAGTAATATGAAAAGACAACTACAGATAATTACAACAAGCACATTAAACAAGAATCCTTACATGGGAAAATGTCACTGATTCTTAAATTAAACCAAGCAAAACCATTTCCTTGCACTTCCCAATTGAAATTCAGTTCCAATTGAATTTTGGAACAGGGGTAATTTAACATCTTTGTCTTCAGAAGGAGTTTTATTTTTACTCTGGAAACTCTGTAGTTTGAATTCATGTACAGTAATTACAGATGAGGAGTATTAACATGTACTGTATCTTTAGACTAAGTGTTCTAAAATTGATGAACGATTTCGGAACAATTTTTGTATAATTTAAAAGCCTTCATAAGACAAAAGAGCCCAGACGTTTATGTACTGTACTTGGATCAGTTGTTAATAGCATACTCCCGACTGGTAGAGAATTAAAGGTAACTGAAGCATATGATTCATATGGTGGAGGAAATTAAAAAAATGTGATTTTAAAGCCAGTTTCTGAATATACAGTGCACATTTTTCATTCATTATAAGTAGTGGAAAATGAAAACTGAGCCTGAATATCAAACCATGATTCTCCTGTTGGTTTAAGATTGTATAACATCAATTGCCCAGAGGTACTGTATATAGTGCACATTTATACTGTACATATCTTAATTGAGTGTTTCTTGCTTTTTATTAACATATATCTAGAATTTTCTCTGCCATTGCAGAAAACATGGAAGCGGCTCTAGGATTATTCTTCTCAGTAATAATCAGTGCTCTAAAAATGGATGAAAGACTGTAGCTCATAGTAAGCTACTTTTCTTATGGAGGTAAACCCTAGTTGATGTAATTTAGAGTAGACAGTCAAATAACATCCCTACCTGTTGGAAGTGAGAGAAAACTGGAGCTCCCAGCAAAGACCCACGCATGCCACCTCCACATACTATAGACAGGCACTGAAGAGAGGAACCTGACCAGGACCCTAGAGCTGTGAGGCTGAGGTGCGCACCAGCTTTTAACAAACTGGAGTTCATCCTGTGTGCAGGCAAGTCTAAATAAGAATCAGTCTTGTCTCTTGACTATTGTCAGTCAAATATTTGGGCTTGTTACATTCTTTACAGTAAGATTGTACCCTCCTAGTGCAAGTTCAGTCTTTAAGGGTCAAGGTATTTGTCAATTACTGTACTTAAGATAACATTTTTAATTAAGGCAACTCTGGTCCTTGATCACTGAAGGGTTTCAGACTTTTGTTCCAAAAGGTGTCTAAATGAGGGGTGGCATGGTGGAGCGGTAGCTCTGTGGCTAAGGATCTGCGCCTGTGCCTGGAAAGTTGCCAGTTCAAATCCCGCAGCCAGTAGAGGAATCCTACTCCGTTGGGCCCCTGAGCAAGGCCCTTAACCCCAACTGCTCCAGGGGTGCCATACAATGGCTGACCCTGCGCTCTGACCCCAGGCTCTCTCTGTGTCTGTGTCTCATGGAGAAAAGCTGGGGTATGTGAAAAGACGAATTCCTAATGCAAGAAATTGTATAGGGCTAATAAAGCAACATGTTATTATTATTATCATCATTATCACATTATCAGTGGTTAGCATCGCTGTCTCATTGTGCTGGGGCCCGGGTTCAATTCCTGTAGTGCTATCTGGGTTACCAGGATTACAGTTACCACTAAATGTTTGGCTCAGTAATGTGGCATAATGTTGGCTTCACAATGCAGAAAATAAGAGAAATCAGCATGTGGAAAGTATTTTTTTCAAACAGTGGATTTGTTTCTATTTTTTGACCGACTGAATGGTCAACAAAAAGTAGAAAAAATGGTCTGTATTTTTTTTCAGGTAAACAGCATACAGTATATCACTTTTCCTGCATTTCAAATACCCCCAAAAGCACAGCACATGCATCAGAAAGTCTTTATGCATTGTGGAAAGCTCAACCCTAACCCCATAGTATACGGTATACAGTATATATATATTTTGAGCTTCAGCAAATATCCTGTTAGTATATCACTCTTTTTAAAGGCAGAATAGTCTACAAAATATGGCTGTATCTCTAATGAAAGAAAATGCTCCAGTCCTCTTATAAATGTTCATAAAATAATTGTTCAAGAAAAGTTTCAAAGGACTGGACTCCACTGAAACAATCACACTTTTCCGTTTCTTCAGTGACCCCAGCAAGCACATAGTGACAGGGCATGGTATCAGCTTAATCAATGATAACAACCTGAATTTATTTCCCTTAATGATCAGCTACGCCACTAATGCATGTTGTCAGATGAAATATGAAGCTCCAGGAAGAGCTAAACGAACTGCTCCCAAGTCTGGCTTGATAAATGCTCACTAAGAAAATTACCCCCGCAAAACAAATTACATTTGGATCAGGACTCGTTGGATGATGAATTAATTCAGTCAAGTCCTAGATATTGTTATTTCTGAAAAAAGTATTTCTACTTCCTCTTTGCAGTGCACAGCATCAACTCTGGGTAACTGGTAAATTTGCTTTTTTTTGGACTTTGCTTCAGTTTTCAGTAGAATTTAATAGATTTTCACTCCATAAAGATTTACAGTAGCAAAGTTATTTATGAGTCATTTTCTCCCAATCTTCTACTGGAGAACTAAAATGTGGCTACTATTTTGAACAAAGTGCTTAGTTAAAGATTCACATTGCATATTTTTGTAGATGCACCATACTATACATCTGAAACATGGCCTATTCTATTTTAAATGTGGTGATATGTCAATGTTGAGCATTATAAAGTGATTATTTGGGAACTAACAAGTCATATAATCATCTTTGTGGAGCACCCAATTATAACACCATCTCACAGTGCTTTCTAAAAAATCATACAGCAACAGTGCACATAAAATTATTTTGCAGAAAGTTCAAAAGTGAGGAAACCACATAATTGAAATAACCCCTGAATGTAGCCCCCTGTATACATGATCTTACTGACAAAACCCTCTACCAAGACCCATCAGAAATATTTCCACTATATCTCATTTTAAATCTTAATTCTGCAAATTGTATATTGTGGCCACTGTTCTATCTTACTGATCCTCTTTCTGGCTGTATTGTTAGGTACTGTGATTTCTTTGCAAAGGCGCCCGAGGTAATCTGGGCATGGTAGGGCAAAATAAAAACTGAAGTTTGTTTTTTTCTGGTGATATTATTGCTTGTTTCGTGGTTCAATGAAAAGTCATGCAACCTTTAGATGGAGGCCATTCTCTGAGGGTATATAAAACTATCCCTATTACATCTTCTGTAATCCTGCAATAAAAAAGACTGATACGCAATAAGATGTGTCAAAGTTTGTTGCCTGCTTTGTGCTCTCTATCAAGATAATACCCAGCCTTACTAACAAGGCTTGAGCAATGGAGCGATAAACAATAATCTTCAACATGTATTCAGTGGAATCATTATGACAGAATTGGCAGTCTTAATTTCTTTTTATTTCATTACTTAGCTAATTGCAGGGACATGCAAGGCCTTTTTTAAGAACGCATTAAATCTTTACCCATATAGAAAAGAGGAAAATAATTTTCTAATACTTTCAACAACATTTCTTTTTCATCTTAAAGAGATAGCTATCCACACTTTTTCTGGAAATAATAGTTTTGCCTCTGGCTAACTACAGTATTTATCACTGTGCCCCAAAAGCATCTGAAACTGAAATATTCAGATTAGACCTAGATGATGGGAAGCAGTATAAATGATGGGAACCAGACTGAGCTGGTGTTGGATTACAAGAAAAAGATATTTAAACATTTAAACATAACAAAAAATGAAAAATATATACATATCCTCTCTGTACTGTCACAAACAAGCTTTCTGCTATATAAAAAAACTTTTGGGCTTTGAAATTCACTTTGCAGTCTTTTCCCTATATTAAATCTGAGTGTGATAAGTTTATATGGAAACCTATGCTTCTATTTTTCCAACAGACCTTTTACTTATAGTTGTCAACATTTCCTTCACAATCATAACTGTCGAACCCATTGTTTCTCATTTTTGATTCCACTTTTAGACTGTACATTGAGAAGTGGGAGGGCTGTAAAATGGGTAAATGAGCCTGTGAGACTTGTGCACCAAGTTCAATCCTGAAAGAGACTTCTTCTAGTTTAAGTGTCAAACAGAGAGAACATTCAATGCACAACCAGAAACACCTAAAAAGTGGATGTTGAAAATCAGATCGAGAATACAGTAGTTGCTAAAGAGCAACACTAAACTGATGGCCCACAATCGCACTAACTCTTTCGTCTTGGAGGTGTGGTCACATGTAGTCCAACTAATCAAATCCATATTACAGAGTCCCTGGATTGCAAGTAGAGGCTGTGGAAAACACCCCAAAGAAAAGAATAAGGTGATAGGGGTAAAAAAAATAACTCATGTATCTCAGGGTGCTCTGGGGTGTTATGTGTGTTTAGGACTCTTGCCATAACATGATTTATTTTACTGAACCATGAATTTTATACCCTCCTAAGTTTTAAAACATTGAACTACTAAATAATATATGGCTATCACTTCCAGTGCATCTCTGATTCATTGCTAGACTGTATTTTTCTTCTGGAAAAAGCCAAGAAACAGAAGTGAGTCCAGCACTGACAGCATTCACCTGGAGCCCTATATGTTAGTACTAAGGCCCATAATGTATTTTTCCAACCCCAAGCTATATGCTAACCACTACGCCATGCCACCCAGAAACATCAGGATCACACACAGATGCTCAATTTCCACACTTTTCTTGAGTTTTCTAGTCCTCCTCCACAACTACGCTTTTCATCACATAGTTTTTGTTTTTACTGCACATCATGCACGTCTTTGCTCAGCATGTGACAGCCACAGGTGATCAGCGCTTTCTCTGATGCGCGGTTCCTCTGAATGAAGCTGCATGGTACAGTATGTTGCACTGCAAAATGCAATGCCAGAGGCTCAGCAAGTGCAGTTATGCTCCTAGCAGGGCATAATGACTTTCACTCCCGCCATGGAAGGGAGAGTGACACTGTCTTGCACAGTGAGTAATGGGGTGTGTTATTAGTGTGCAAGGGGGGGTGACATCAACAGGCATGAGGCGTAGTGCCTTTTCAGTACAGTCCTGGATGGGATGATAACTAATGTCCATTTACTGTACAAAAGCATTTTTCAGAGCCAACTGAAAGCTGTCTTTTGCTAGCTAATGAGCTTCAAATTAATGGACCTAATGGCAAATAACACTTAATAGCTATTTTGATATGGGATGCCATAAACTGTCCTTTAGATTGACTTATCAAGTCATGCCCTTCATTTATTACCTACAATTCTTTGTCTTTTATAATACCCTTCATGATCTGCACATCCAGATGATAGTATAGTAAGCTTGTAGCTAAGAGCATGTCTCACACAGTCGCTGAGAATGCAATTGCATAATGGATCATCACATTCTGCCTATGGAAATAATATTGGCGCAAGATAATTCTAAATTTTGAGTGATGTGGAATTGACAGTGGGCAATACATAACAAACTTGAAGAGAGGGTTTTGAGCTTGCAATAATTTTTATGTTTATTCTAAAATTATAATTGTGACACCTAAAATATTCATTTTTCAGCATTCCTGCAAAAATAAAAAGATGCTGCAGACGAGTCTATATATTACAAGGGTGGCACGGTGGTTCTGTGGCTAAGGATCTGCACAAATCTGCGGCCGGCAGAGGAATCCTACTCCATTGGGCCCCTGAGCAAGGCCCTTAACCCCAATTGCTCCAGGGGTGTCATATACAGTAAATTGCTGACCCTGTCCTTTACCCCCAAGCTTCTCTCCCTGTCTGTGTGTCTCGTGGAGAGCAAGCTGGGGTATGAGAAAAGACAAACAGAAGGGGACATTCCTCAGTTGCAGCAGCAATGGAATCCGTATTAAGATGCTACTGTATAATTAATATACTACATATATTTGTGTCAGAATGACCTGTGGTACCTGGTTGTAGCTAATAGCCCACCTACTGTTAAATCTAGACAAAGTAGAATCAACCTCTTAAAATTATACACTCTATGTTTTATATACAGTACATACCCTGCATTATACTGTATATATGTTTATGTATTTTATGTTCACATAGCACTTTTTTATTTGGAGTCCTGGATCAATAACACAGACCTGGCAGCAATCTTATTCACTGCTGGTTTTGTGTAATTGCTGTGTGTTGATTCCCCCCCGCCCCCCCAAAAACAAATCTACCCACCTTGCCCACTTCTCTTCCTTTCAAATGAATTAATCTTTACCGTTCTGCAACAACAATTGAAAATAAACAGCGTGATAATCTGAGTGTCTGTTTAAACACTCCGCCAAATGAGTTGCCCTCCAGCTCATGCATATGCAATGGGAATGAAAGTCAAAACAGCTAATAGCGTTCCAGCTGTCTTGCTGTCTTCCCACAGGGACGGCTGGTTCCGTCACTGATGTATCACAGCCATATGCACTCAATGGTGTTAAATACACCTGCAGGATTAGCCAAAGAAGGCATCTGTCAGCTCAATTATCCAAGTACATCTGTGAGCGCTGCACACCTGATGGGCTTCTAAACCATTCTCATGGTACCATGAGTTCTACTTTTCTAAAAGGAGTAATCGAAGGTCATTTGTTCTAAAAAGCCAATTCTACCTGAGGGCCATGTGACCCTGACTGAAGCCCGATGCGATCAAAAGTTGCCTAAGAGATGCTTCTGTTTCCAAAACAGAAGCACAAAAGGCATATTTCAAGCAAAGCCTTCAAAACATAAATGTACACTTTCAGGAACACTTTACTGCAGTTGAAATGTATAAACAAATGCTGTGATAATTGCTAAAGACCTGGGAACAACTGGTGACTTTAGCAGATACAGTATGTGTAGAGAAGCAGCTGCAGAATGAGACTAAACAAGGCTTCTGTGTTCAAAAAGGCATAAGATATAAGTCTTCCAAACACATTGTTGTCTACTGTTCTCTTAATCGTATCTGAATTACATTTTTGTAAGATGAAACAGCAGAAAATTGTAACTTTCCTAATAAAGTTTTCTCTTCAAGTTTAAAATGT
Organism: Atractosteus spatula; assembly: GCF_055471065.1. Taxonomy (NCBI): domain Eukaryota; kingdom Metazoa; phylum Chordata; class Actinopteri; order Semionotiformes; family Lepisosteidae; genus Atractosteus; species Atractosteus spatula. The sequence goes on along the minus strand of NC_142732.1, from coordinate 2,324,860 downwards.
ACATTAGCTTTAATTTGCATTATTTCTACATAAAAACACAAAGCAAATTCAATTCATTGTATTTTGCACACTGACTTGAAATTACTGACATTGGGCACTATACTGTGCTTTTTAATTAAAGGTATTTATAATTAAACCTTCTAGCAAGCCCATTAATTCAGTGCACTCCACAATAAGCTGCAATTAAGCTTAATAGAGCCCCATTTTAATGAATTCTGATGAGGTAAAAAGAAGCAGTATTAACTAGCCTCGTGTTTAGGATACTGATTTAATTTACTGACTAGGTGGTTGAGACATGAACATGCACAGAGCAATAGTTATGAGTTCAAGGGAAACTCTGGGAATTTAGATCAATACTGGAGTTGGTTAAAATTAGACATGCTGAAAACAAAGACTGGCAATCAATAGACACTACTGGTAAGGTGTCTGTTTTCTGCAATCGTGGAGCTGTGAATTTAACTAATTTAACTAATATTTGGATGTGCTTGTAATCAGTGGGGCTAGATTGCAGAACTGGTGATGTGGTGGCAAGATGTACTGTACCTAGTGACCCCACTGACACAAGAAGTGATCACTACTGTAGGTAGCTATATTTGGGACAGAAGGTAACAAGCTTGTGAAAACAAACAAAACCCTCCTGGGAAGGGGCTAACTTGAGTAACAGCTCGATACAGCAGCCTTTTCACTTCTACACCTCTGTCTGGGGTCAGATCCTCTAAAATATTCCTTATGGGAGTTATGTACCTGCTTTCAGAACACATTGGATCCTGATGCTATAGGCTGGAAAGTGACACCAATGAATTACAAAAAATACCTGTGATGGATGACAGTAGTTAATGTTTCCAATCAGGACTTGTCAGATTCAATTTTAAGCTTTTCCAAGAAACAGAGCACATTTCATTCTTATCAATGATACCCATCACTACAGTATCTACAATAGCACAGTAAATGTTTATAAGAAGGTGGTATATCTATAATTGTGGTAGGTCACTGCTTAATGGTGTTTATAGCAAATGTTCAGGAGGAAGGTTAGATCCTAAACTCTCTTACATACAGTATATGGAACTTCCCTTTATGCATTTCTCATTTCTGCCTCCCCATCTACACCCTTGCAGCGGCTCCCTAGCTCATTCCTTGAGAACGTGAGGGGGTTGTTCAGTCAGGCTGTTTTTTCGGCAAGTTACACCAAACAACCGCTAATACATTTGTTCCTCTCTCATATTAATTAGGATCACACTGAGCTACTTAAATAAAACACACCACTTGCGATGCATTATGATATTAGTTCAATCTTCCTTTATTTTTAGAAAGGTTGCATACATGTTTTAATGTTGCTTTCTTAAAACAGCTGCTCTTTGCACTTTGTCAGTTAGATTGGATAAAAGCTTTAGACGTTGCTGTCTTAATCAACAACCACTGACAACACTGATGCACATGGTTAAAATGAGGAGAATCCATCGAAACGGGTCAAGAGGTGGGAATAATTTACTCTCTGATGTATTTCAGCCCAGGAAGTCTTCGTTCCAATTCAGTGTATAAGGGAAATACAGTTGTATTATCCACAAATTCCAGTGTAGAAGCGTTCACAAAAGAGAATATGAAAAAGTGCCCATGTAATACTTAAGAATGATAATAATGTTAGAAAGCTTATAAGCATTCAGTCCATTCACACCATCTTGCTTGCATTGTTGCTATTAAAGATGCATGAATTCCACCTATCCACTTCTAAAAGGATTCCACACAAGTCAGCTGCAATAAGGAGCTGGTTCCACCCTCCTGCAATTCCTGCAAGTATCTGCTGTTCTCTGTCTTGAAAACTTCTGAACTTAAGTTTTCATTTTTGTCCCAGGACAAATAGAACACAGTACACAAGATTCTTCAACAAAACCATAAGCAAAATCAAATGTATTTAAAAGTGCCTGAACTCTGAACTGCTCTTTAAGGTCCATCCACTGCTGACAAATTTAAGGTTCATTTTTAGGATGCTACTGTATGCGGGTGATCACACTATTTCCTGGTGTTGGACCCAACTGTGGAATCATTTAGAATAAGTTATCTCCAGACTGTCAGTTCTGCTACATTCACAAAGAAAAGCAAAAAACATTATACAGTGTAGGAAAGGGGGGCAGAGCAATCCATCTTGACATGTTGGTATAGAATTTGGATATACAGTACCAGACAATGAAAGATTTGTCCTTCATTACAAATCATGTTCTGCTGCAACAATGAGGCCACCTGACATGTTTTGCTCAATCGGATAAAGTAAGATGACAGTATGCAGCTGCCAGCTTCCTCCACTTTCCAGGACGGTGAAGAGGCAGCCACGAGGGCTGAACAGAGAGCATCTTGTATCTGTATTGCAGGGAAGGCATCCAACACATTTCTTTTCACATTTCAAGTCAAGGTGAGCCTTGACGTGACTTGCCATTACCTCTGAGCACGTTCTTTCCCAGGTTTTGTCAACCCTACTTTGAACAGATGTTTTAGAAATGCAAGAGGAATTCATTATTACAAGATCTGAGTGAAATGTTTTAGGAATGGGGCACAGTATGGGCCCTGCCTATTCACTGAAGAGAAATTAATGTTTCTGGATTAAAAACTGGGAAATTGGTCACTGCTTGGGTCTACAGTTATACAAGAAGAAAATAACACAAGAGGAAAAATCTCTGGTGTTGGGAAAATTTCCTTATTCCCAAACACTGATTTTTTTTTTTTTTACACGATTGCTCTGGAATCTGCAGTGAAACTGTTATGTTAAAAACCAACGTGCTGGGCCAACGACAGCCAAGACCCAGGAGAACTGCTAGCAGTGGGCTGACAGCGAACAGCTGGGCTGGGCTTCGTGCGGCAGGAACCGGGCTGTGCAGGAATCATGTTGTTGGAGCAGGCTGGGGAAGTGGCATGTGGTACAGGCTGACAGGCCAGGGTCTTAATCCCAGACAAGTGTGGGTCGTAGCTGTAGAGAATACGTACACAAGGGATCTGGGAGATCGGCTGGGTTTCAGTCCAAGTTAACAGCCAGGGTCAAAGCCGAGAGACACACAGTAAATGAAGCCAGGCGGGTGACCGTGGAACACAGTCAAGAGACGAAGCAGAAGGTTGCAACGCAGCAAGCGGGCAAGGCAACACAAGCAAAGCCAAACCCAGGAACAGACAGAGACACAAAGCTAGAGGGGCTCGTGTGTCGAAACTCAAAGGCCCGAGTATTTATTCTGAAGGGCACCTGGAACAGGCATGGTGGCGAACTGACTCCAGGTGCTCCGAGTCTCCAGGTGATGAGATTCTGCAGCAGCCACTGTAGAGAGACAGGTTGACAATGATGTAGCCAGCTGCCGCGTCGCAGCTAGATTGCCCTGCAGAGCAAAATCCGGGATGAGCACGACTGCATCAGGAAATTAATGAGTATCACTGTACTGTAAATCTGCACTTTTATGTCAAGTCCTTAAATATAACAGGATGCAGCAGTGTACACTGGATAAATAAAGAACACATTATTTGCATTCCCACATATCTACAGTTTGAAAAAATAATGTAGACTTTTGCCTCAGATTTCAGATGCAGTATGTAGTGTCTTTTGCAGTATTGTAAAAGATTTATTCGTAAAATTACATGGATGAACACAATATCGTGTTGCTGCAGTGGACAATCAGACTCCCACCCCCTCTATCTAAGGTGAACTGATTCTGTAAAGAGAAACAAGAAACTACAAATTTAAGCTGATTACTGGCTGCCCGGGCTGCGTGTCACTGTGCCTGTCCTGTGGAAGCGGGAGATAAGGAGAGCTTCGCAGCACAGCAGCAATCAAATTAGGTTCGCCTGTCCGCTGAACACATCGCCACTGGCGCTGGCGCTGCTTGGCAAGGACATGTGGGGTCCTGACCTTAAGGAACATTGGTATTCTAGTCTGCACTGGGTCAGACTGAGCAGGCAGGAAAGGAGCAGGATCTTGCACTGCTGCATGTGGCACATTTTGATTGATTCATGTAGGAACGACCTTGGCTGGGAAAGGGGGGGGTTGTTTAAATATCAGGATCCTCTGCAGCACAAGGTGATTCGATGCAAAATAAAGACATCTAGAGAACAATCGACCAAAAATGTCAACATTTTTTGATTATGTAAGAAAATGAACCTTGGCTTCCATATTGACAAACATACTTAAACTTGAGCTCAATTGTTGACACTATGCTTGTCCAAAGCTAACAGAGAGAACGGAGTACAGGAGCATTCCAATAACATAGTCAGAGGGTTCAACAGGGGCCTTCAAGGCTGCCAGATTCTAATACAATGGTCAGTGCAACAGCTGCACAGCAAACCCTAGACTACTATGACCCACACCAGGCTTTCCTGGTTCCAATAAGATCTTGTCAAGTTTGTGACTTTGACCCCCACATCAATGTGTAATGATCTCTCTGGAATTCAAACGTATAAACCTGCAGAACACAGAATCACACTAGACCAGAGGTAGTTTGCATTGCTGACCTGGGCTTAGTTATACAGTAAGAGTATAGTCTCTCTATTTGTTAACATTATTTTATATTTGTGACATAAATTAATACTGTTTGCATTTAATTTGCATTTGCTGAACCTTTACCTACATGCCCTTATGCTTTTAAGTTTTGTTTCTTATTAAGTCAGCTCTCCATATACTCAATGGGTTATGGGTATGATGGGTATGAATCAATGATTACTATTTCTCTTGTCTAATCACAGTGCTACAGGAAATCTGTCTCATGACTTCACATTTTGTGTATATAAAGTAAAAGTTGCCAATTCTGTAACTCATTAACTCCAGCTTTTAACACACACCCTAACAATCTTTCTAATACAGTACATATCACTATATGCTTATACTGTATATTGACTAAATAGTTTTGGATGCTTTTTTGTTTCCACTAAATTGAGAAGTATCATTTTCACTATTCTTTCCACAGCAAACGTCTCCTTCCTGGAAAGGACTTGACTTCAAAAAGGCCATTTTTTTGTTTACAAAAACATCACACTTTTAAAGTTAAGTTCAGGTCAGTAAGTTTAGAAATGTACTATTATCACAGCAATTGATGCTTGTCCAGACCAGTGTTCTTAAAAATGTGTCACTGAGGAGGGATTGCTTTTAAAAAGCCAGCGATCTGGTTAAACTAGCTTCAATAATTCTGTTATCCCAATTGTAATACTACTGTTCCTAATGTTTCCTTACTCTCGTCTCTTTAGGTCAGGCCTCTGATTAACAGCTACATTCCCATGCTTTTGTCACTGGAGGGGATAATTACATGGTAAAACATTGCACAGGCCCTGCACACTATAATATAAGTGCTGCAGTTTATGTTTTTCCTACTTAAATAAGTAGGTTATTGACATTCACAGCACTATAATCTCAAGTCTATAATACACTCCTGGTGTCTTCTTTGTATTTCTCTCACACATCCCATTCTTTATCACATTTCATTAACACTGGCGGTTTCTGTGTTTTTATTCTAGTCACTGGGGGGAAATAAAAATATTGGTTTTGAGTTCCTTTATTTTGCGTGTATTTCATTGGCAGTGCACGCTAAACATTTATACTGTATATATTATCTCATATAGAATTCCTAAGGGCTCCTTACTACACAGTGTCTGATTCTTGATTAGATGCTCTTTGCTTAAACATTTGGATGGGGGGCACTAGTCCCCACACTGATGGCATGGATGTGTGTGTACAAATGCAGTTGTATAATAAAACTAACAGCGGCGGCTATATAGATGTACTGATGTAGTCACCATGAGACAGGCCCCTATCTTGCGGGATGAAGCATGCTTTGGTAACATGGTCTGAGTATTAATGCAGTCCATATAGTCACCACTGAAAAACATTGCTCCGAGCTGTTTTAGCAGGAATGATTGAAACTGCTAAGCCTTGTGTTATTATGTAGTTCACATGACACTTAAAAAATTCAGAGCACATGGGACATTTCAGACGAGAAGGCACTGTATGACTGTAATGATTTTGTGTTTGCTTGTACCCAAGAGCCTCATTAAGCCAGTTCTTGATGTGTATTAAGTTAAATGTTTTGGTACAGCAACTCATGTCTTCCTTTCCCACATATTATAAAGATAAATGCAATCCATTTAATAAGGACTTCACCACTTCATTCTTTAATAACATTTTTTCACTTTTTTGGTTTGCGTTTTGTAATTATGCGTTTACCGGTCTAAAAAAATCATGTTATTAGTCTGCCTTGGTTTACTAATTGAGTCAATGTTGGTGCATAATTACAGTCTTGCCATCATTCAATGGTGCTGTATGTTTCATGTGAATACTTGCCATTACCCATATTGATTGCTTAATTTAAATGTTGAACTTTCAAAATCTACGTGCAAACATTTTATTGGGGAATGCATCTCTTTACTTCCATCCTATGCTGAAGGGATATGCTTGTCCTGATAAAAGTTCTTCCAATTCTTGAAAGCCTAGCTCCCAAAACAATGTTTGATGGAACATCAGAATGATTCATTATGTCTTTTTTTTCACATATCTTTGTATTACTGTTAAATTTAGGCCAGGATCAATCTGTTTTAAATCCACATTAAAATAAAGCCTCCATCTGTAACGAAGCTAGGTTGTGGTGAAAGGGATCCGATGCAGATGCAGGAAACCTGGGCGGCGAGTAGGCGGACAGAGCAAATCCGGGAGCTGAGTCGCAGTCCGAAGGCGTAAGGTAGGTCAAGATCCGATAAAGGCACTGGTGGCGAACAATCCAGAATGAGAGACAGGTACGTGGTCGAAACAAGAGCTGCAGGGTCAATACCGAAAAATAGTCACTGGTAGCAAACAATCCAAGGGTCGAGACGGAATCGAAGTCCAAAGGCAAAAGGCGAAGTCAGAAAATCCAGAAAGGCAAAAGGGAAAGAAACGCTAGGTAGAGCAACACGTTGTGAACTCAATACCGAGCAGTGATATGCGGGTAAGGGAGGCTTAAATAATGCAGCTTGCCGCACGGTAAGGCGTCTGATGAGAATTAACACGTGCGGCGGTGTTTGTAATTATCACCCTGCTGCTGGGACTGATTAGACCTCTTAGGAGCTGGTCTGGGCCGGTTAGTGGTCGTGATACCATCCAACTGTCGCATTTACCAGCCTTGTCCTTGCTCACAGCTTTCCTTTGGCTGGGTCCAAAAGGGCTCTGCCAAAGGCCACCATGAAGTTTGGAACAGGCTGTTGATGAGTGGCTGAAGATTGCCTTTAATCTAGTCCCCAGTGTGGCACAATCATGTGTGGTGAAGTACCCAGTGGAGTAGACTGAGGGTCACTGTCACTATGAAAATGCTGGAATCCTTTAATGTCATAAGCTAAGAAATGAAGAAAAGAGAGTGCAGTATTCAGGTCATTATTAATGGCAACTTGAAAGCCAATTATTATCCCTTCGTGATAATTATTAGAGGTTTAGCACAGTTCTGCTGGCATTTTATCAGATCATTAGAATGCAACCAACTGTTCATTCATCTGAAGGGCCGAATTTTCGTTTGTAATGTTCTTCCACAAGTTATGCCTTATTTCATTGTCACACAGAAAAAAGGAAGCAATCTGGACTTGGGCTTTTCCCGTTTCCTTCTATATCCATCGACTGACTGGACATAAAGTCTAATATTGATAATACAAGTTCCAAACTGCTCACAGTTACTGAAGTTGACGTGATGGAAAATGATAGCTCCGTGATTGTCTTACATATTTTACAAGTGGAAGTCTTAAAAGAATAGCATTTTCATATTTATATTATTTATAGCTAAATGTCAGGAAGTGCACAATAAACTCAAGATGAGGAAAAGATATACAGTATACATTATATAACATTTTGTCCTTATTTCTTGGAAACTAATTTGCTTCAGCGATTCTTTAATATTTGGTCAAATGAGATATGCCAACGAGCTTTCTTATAGCCTACCAGTTCGGAATAATGAACCGCTAATTAGCTCTGTTTACTGCTTCGAGCAGGAGAGAAGAGATAAGGACCACTCATGCTTTCATATGAAATGTGCACCATCTACCATTCCAGCTGAATTCCAGACATGCTTGCCTTCTGCTGGTGTTTCTCTAGTGTTTACATCTTTTTCATGTGCCCCCATTTTCTCCTACTTTCCACAGATACTAACAAGGTTAATTGGTATCTCTAAATTGTGTACCCTGCAATGAACTGGCATTCTGTGTAGGTTAAAATCTCACCTTGTACACTCTACTTTCAGGACAGTAACAATAATAATTAATAATTCATTGCCTTTATATAGTCCTTTTTATCCCAGTGGTCATTTTTATCCCAGTGCCCACAGCAGAGTGATCAAGAAGAAAAGTGATCGATGCATTCGAAATAAGTTCTCGCCAAGTCATAGAAGTTGCTCCTGTATTCAAAGTATTTAGTCAACTATGGTCATACTGTAAGAACCTGAAAAGTTATGAGAAGTTATCAAATTGGTCCAATTAAGGCATTAATGAATTAGGCTGTTAAATGCAGAGTGGTGTTGAAAGCCTGTGAACACCCTCCAGAACGAAGAGAGAAATGAAGAGCAGAGCACATTGCCCAATGGCCTCCAATGCCCCGCCCAGCCAAGCCCCGCCTTCGTATGTCCAGCCCCGCCCAGCCAAGCTCCACCCTCGCATGTCTAGCCCCACCCAGCCAAAGACTCTGTATTCACCGATTGAGCAGCTTGAGGGCTCCCTAGTGAAAGAATTCTAGTGAAATTCCCTTGCTTCATGTCCTCACAAACAGATTGATTTCTTTTGTGCTGGAACAAATGTTTTAAGCAGAAACCTCAGAAAATTTTGCAGATTACATACTGTAAAATGCAAGAGAGGATGAAATCATGAAATAACAGAAAAAAGAGTAAGAGGTCAAATACTCCTTGAAGCGTTCCACACTTAATTAGCTCATACTGTGCGCTGAAAGCAGTGAGAAAAAAACACAAATCCAATTTACAGTTTCTGAAGGATATCAGTACAAATATTCCAATATGAATTGAAAAAATATCAGAATGCAGATAATGAAGAGAAAAATAAATGAGAAATTCAAAGTAAATTACATTTTGTAATTAAACCAACATTTTCTCATGTTGTAAAATAAACTTGAGAGATGTGCCCTTGAGTTCTGTCAAACAAAAAGACTCTCATTTTCTTGGTGGTTGTATGACTTCCCAAGTAATGAGTAGGTTGCAAAAGAATATAATTTCTATATGGTTATTCACTGTTAGCATCAATAAAAACAAAAATAATAGCATTTTTAATAACTCATGAAAATATGCTTCTGAAGGTATGATGAGGTTCCATACCGTCTACTGTACCTCAAAAATTGTGTGTTCTCTCAGGAACACCTGAGTTCTTGCAAGTTTTATTTTAAGACCTGCAATGGAAATAACATTGTTTTTAACATTTTCATTACTAGTAATAAAACTGTGACAGAGCAGTCTGTCACTGTGGCAAATGGAACATGCTAGGACAGGGGTGGCAGAAGTTAATGGGCTTATGTTTTTCTAAAACACCAGAGTGCATCAGATCTCACCAATTTACCCTGTTTGTCTCTCAGCCTGTGGGTACACATGCAGGTTGAGGAAAGGAGGAGAAAGTACTGGTAGAGAACACTATGTTCAGAGAAATGGCACTAAAGAAACAAAGCATAGTGTAGAATGCCAATAGCTTACCTCTTAACAACACTGCATGAGAGGAGAAGCCAGTGCCTACTTGTTTGTAGGGGTCCTCAGAAAGGTCAAAAGTTTGCAAACAGATAGGAGACTGGTAATATGCCTGAAACTTAGCTAGTGGAACATGCCATTGCTGGAATGCTGAGAGGGAAGGTTATCAGAGCCTAAGGCTAATGCTAAAAATGGCAACCAGGTATAGACCTAATGAATGTCTGTCCTGTGTATTGTTAAGGGTTTCTTGTATTTGTGTGTCCAAGTAGTCCGGACTACTGTGTTATGTGTTGTTTGTCTTGTGAATTTTATGTTTTACACCTAGTGTATCCATAATGGTACAGCCCAAATCCTATTTTAAGGGTATGTTGAGCACTTGGGCTTGTTTGGAGTCATGGGTTAGGAGTTTAGAAATAAGAGCAAGGTGTGAGTGGATATTATAAAAAGATTGTTCTTCTGTTTGGTTTCTGATACCTGGTGAAGAGACCCAGTGAGTGTTTATGTGGCCAGCTGTGTAAACTTCAATAAAACTGGCCTATTGGTTTGTTTGCGTGCTGACTTGCCATCTCGTATCTCTCTGTGAACAAAATGTCCTACGGCCAACACTACCCACACAGGAGGTGTTTGTGTGACAACAATGGAGAAGAAAAACACTACTACTTCTCCTATTTAAAAATAATTTAAAAACTGACACTTTTCTCCCATGAAGTGATTATAATAAGTATTGGTTATTATTATAGTTATTGAGGGCAGTACAGTGGCACAGCAGTTAGCATTGCTGTCTCTCAGCTCTTGGGCCCTGGGTTCAATTACTGGGGTACTATCTGTGTGGAGCTTGTATATTTTCCCTGTGTCTGTGTGAGTTTCCTCTGGGTGCTCCGGTTCTCCCACAGTCCAAAAATGTACAGTTAAGTTAATTGACTTCTGGGAAAATTGGCCCTGGTGTGTGTGTAAGTCTGTGTGCCCTGCAATGGACTGGCATCCCATCTAGGTGTGTCCTGCCTTGTGCCTGTTGCTTGCCAGGATAGGCTCTGGCTCCCCTGTGATCTGGTATTGGATAAAGTGGTTATAAAATGAATAGATGAATGGATTATAGTTATTGACTATGTGACCTTTTTCTTTGAGTATATCTTAAAACACACAGAAATTTATTAATTACAATTAATCCCAGCATTTGGGCTAAATTCCACTTTGGGCTTGTTCAATATGGCATCGCTAAAGATCCCCTTTAGTAGGGTAAGGTAAATTCTTGCTTCTTGAACTAATCTACTCTGTTTCGGAGCTGCTGGAGCAAGCAGAGTGGCTATTTGCTTCACCCAGGTGGGCGCTGCATTTCAGTGGTGGATAGTTTTTGTCCTACATATTAATCATCCATCCAGCTGTGGTGGAGCCTCTCAGCAAGAAATGGGCACAAGGTGGGATACACATTGGACGGGATGCCAATGTAAAGTAATAAATTGAATTTTTAGTATCTAATAAAAAAGTAATTATTGGGTTAACAAGGTAAAGGTGAAATCAATATTCTCATGCTAGAGTAATCCTCTAGTTAAGAGCCACAATTAGCTCACTTTACAGACTGATTAGCCTTTGCTTAATGGCTTACGCTTAATACAATACTCATCTATTGAGTCTATTGAAAACACTAAGTACTGTAGATTTACCAAAAAAGCTGCAAAAATACACTTTTTCAAATATGAGCCTAATTTTATTAATATCTATTATTGATGTTTTGGTAGAAATACTGAACGTGAGTTAAATACTCATTTTTTAAATACTGAGTACTTCAACATAAAGACAGGCTTTGTTCTGTCTAGATAGTTTCTCTAAAATTGGTCTTCAGCATGTGCAGATATTTAACAGCTGCTCAGAATGAATTACTGACAATCGTAGATTAATGAGGAAGCTTTCAGCTTTCCATCTAAACTTCTGAATCAGCCTGTAAATCTCCCTACAGCTGTGTGAACCTCCTTCGTATTTTTGGCGTGCCCAGCATGGCCGTGTTTCAAGGTTTTGTCATCTTCTTAAGAGAAGTGTCACATTTACTTTATTGCTGCTGCAACAACTCAAAGATACAGCTTCACCCAAAATGAATATTCAAGCATGATTTCAATGCTTACAGTACTGTACTGTATGTGCGACAAAACCCGATGCAGGGCTTTGTGCACGACAGATGATAACTGATGCCTCAGATCCAACAGGAAAAGGTCTATACTGTCAAGGCATTATTCTCCCTTTGGGATCATTTATTGGATGAACTTCCATACCCTACCTCACATCCTCTTCCTTTTGCCTTAATGTCAACAATTAGACACTGTGTCATAAGGATTCAATTCAAGGAGGAAACCAAGTGATATTGACAGGCAACAGAGTCTATAAACCCACTGTTAAACTGTCCTATCATTAACCAAAAAAAAAAAACAGCAGTGATGTTAGCCTAGTGTCCTTAACATGGCCTAAGCATGGTTTTTAATTCAGTTTTAAGCACAACCTGTACACCTGAGCCACCATCTTACAGGCCAGAAATCCACAAGCCTTATCTTCAAGAATGGGCTGTGGTTTACAGATAAACCGTGAGAAATCAGGGTTCTAAATGAAGCTTTCCCACTTTGATTCCATAGAGCAGAACTACTAATTGATTGACCCCACCATTCCAGAATTATCCAGGACACTGCCAATTTCTAATTTTCCAATGTTCTCTTTAGCTTTTAAATCCCAGACCCGATGTTTCTATTTGACAGAACCTCAGAAAATTGTTGCATTTTAGAGTATATTAATTTTATTTGAAGTACATTGGTAACAGTAAAGCAAGGCATATAAAATGAATTGAAATGCTACTATGTCACATACTGCTATTATTTTGTCTTACCAAAGATTTTTTTTGGTCAAGTGACATTTTAATGTTAGTCCTCCTAAGCTGTTTGATTCCTGTGTTTTCTGTGACAGGTGACAGCGGATTTAAAGCTACTCACAAAGAGGGTTCACAGAAACCACACTAAGCAGAACCTTTAGAGCTCCTGTTGAGAGTTACTGTATACAGTACAGTATCCTTTATATGAAAAAACATTGGTATCATTTAAGACAATGGGTTGCTAATTACATGAAATTGCACCACATTTTCCAATTTTGTAACAGACATCCCCTCTCTGTATTCTTCAGCAGAGTGAAGTAAATCTCTAATGTTTGTAACTCCAGCTAAACCTTGTTCACACACAACCATTTTCTAGGGACTATACTATTATTCTTCTGGGGATACAGTAGGTCCAGTGATCCTTGTGCCCACACACCACTTTCTGAAGGACAGTAAGTGGCTCAGTTTGCTGGCGGAGGGACTGCAATTGCAAATTGGGTCACACTCCTTTGACTGCAGGACAGTGCTTACTATTCTTCTGTTAGACAACCTCCTGCATGATTAATGTTAAACCTGCTTGTTTCTGACACAGCCTTCTAAAGTCTTTTCATCAGCCCAGATGTGAATCAGCTCTAGTGTTTGTATGCCCAGTTGCACCACATAAGTTATTCATTTTTTCTCTAAATAACATTTGAACATGCAAAAAATCAAGGAAAATTTAAGTTTTAATTAAATTTGACTGAAAAAATAGCTGAGGGCAAAGCCAATGGTGCTTAAAGTCTACATGAATGGTCTAAGACGGCTGTTGTTCAGGGTACATTTTGTGTTCCCCATATATTCAGAGCACAGGATTTAGCTGCTTTTAGCTCCAGGACCCAACTAATCACTTTCAACAAAGACCCCAGCTTAAACACAATCTAGTGGTATACATTATAATGATATGTAATAAGGAATAAATATATTAATAATTGTAAAATGTTAAAGGTCTGTCAATGTGTCCACCATATGTGTTCTCAAATCAAGTCCAATTCCAAAGTTACCAGGGCTCCCTGTAATTTCTCTGAGGACCTCCAGGGGTCTCTGGACACCTGACTGAAAACATCAGGGTAGAGAACAAACCCTACATGCCCTTCAGTTTCTTTTGCCTCTGTGTAAGAAGGCATTCAGCTGAAACTTAAGGAGCTTTCTGTTGTCTGTCTGTGGCAGCCAAGCTGTGATGTACCACAGAGAGAGACATGAGATTTTGCCTAACAGGCTCTTGTCGGTGATTCAGTCTTCATTCTTTCCATGCTTTGTTGTTTTTCTTTTTATCCGAACAAGAAACTGCCCACATGCTGACATTTGTGTGAGCATTTCTTCCATTTCATTTCCATTCTCCCATCTGCCTATTCGAAAGCTTCCCCCTTTTTCAGTGCATCTGCCGCAGTTGGCCTTTTGCTAGAAATCTGAACTGGTGTTCTGAAAGCAATAACTCCTACCTGCAGTATGGAAAAAAGCCCCCCACACAGGACGGCAATGAAGGGAGTTCAGTCTCTTGCTGTTGCATCAGGTATCATTTCCCTGGCCTACCAGTGTCACTGCCTGAACAATAGAAAGCAAGACGGAATTTGTACCAGCGTGAAACAGTGCAATAGACCTCGGCTCTTGTAACAGGTGTTTCTGTGCATCTAATGGCACGCTCTCAAGTGGCTTGGAAATGTCTACTACATTGTGGCAAATCAGCCCAAACCCAGTTTGGCAGAGAGGAAGGCAACAGAGAACAGGCAGGAGGCAGGTTTGCAGCTTCACAAAGGCAGAGGGTTTATTGCCCTTTTAGTTACAGAGGTGTGCTGCTCATCAGGAGGAGATAAGGGGACAGAGAGACAATGCATGTAGAGAGAAGGGAGGAGCACAGTTTCTCACAACTAGCCATGAGGTGCAAAGAGAGCGAGTATTAAGGGGAGCCCCCATTTTATAGGGTACAGTGGTGGAGGAGAAGCTTCTACACTCAAGGTCATGGGGCAATGGCATTATCTAAAATTTTAGGGTGGAGTCGGTGGGGGGGGGGGGTGAAACACTACAATATTTAAGTAACTTACTGTAAGCACTGTCATGCATCTACTGTTTTTGCTATACCTGTGTACCTGTCTTGCTGGGATGCTGAGCAACCATGTTGACCTGCAGTATTTCATGTTATTTAAAAATAAATGTCCACAGTTGGTTTTATTATATTTTTAAAAGATAATCTCAATGAGAAATGGTTGTGGAGTTAAGAGGTTTGGTGAAGTCCTGGAGCATCATGGAGCCCAGTATACACGTGTTGATCGCTTAAGAACACTGCGCAAACTATGAAGTCACTGAATAACTGTGGGTTTATGATGCATGGTACATTACCCACAATGCATTATTTTAATCCCCCAATGAGATGACATTTTTTTAAATGCCCCCCTTTCAGTGGAGGTAGTGGTGAAATACTCTGAAATGATTCCAAATTTCTGGAACATCAGTAAAAGATCATGCTTAGTTCTGATTTGTTTGTTTTTTAATTACAGGTACAGGTTAAGTGAAATGCGCTTCTCTGCAAACCATATACTGTACTGCAGTTAAATAATGAATTGTTTTATTGGCTTATGCTAGGCAGAAATTAGTAGATGCAGTAATTCGTAGATGCTTACTTGTTCTGATTCTGTAGCTCCCAGAAGAAAGGGGAAGACAGCCTTTTAATTCTGGAATGCTCTGAGGTAATCAGAATTCTTAAAACCTTCTTTCCAGCACACAGAATTAAATCAGCTTTGCAAAATGAGTGCAACTTGCTGGAGATGCTTCACTAGGGCAATTTGTTTTGCTTTACTCCTCTCTGACACCCATCTCTATCACGAGTACTCTCCTGTGAGAATGGCCTCAATCATTCAGGCCCTACACTTTGTTCTGATTTGCATTACTACTTCATTGAAAAAGGCTAAGATGCATTAGTAAACACAAGCTGGACAACAGCTCTTTGTTTTGACATTCAGGTTTCCGTCTAAGATTTGATTGAACCCTGAGACAATAACACCCTCCGTTCCCATCAGAACAATCCTGATTCAAGTTCAGTCTTCATGGTGATTAATTTCAATTTCTGATTACTGCCGATAAGAGTGCAGTGTTCTCTAGGCCTTCTCATATTAATAATGCATTGGTGGCAGGATGCATAGAGAAACAGTGGAAAGAAGCCCAGGTTTCACAATTCGCAAATAGAGAAACAGAGACAAGAAGCACTGTTGGGGCCATCATTAACTAAATAAAGAGTCCATTGGTATTTGCTATGCCAGACTAATTTAACAAACAACTACCAATGCATGATGTGTAATGGCTGTGTAAATGCTTCACTTCCAAGAACCATTTGCAAAGTGCACTCCTGTGATTCCCAGCTGCCTGGATGTTCCAGTAACTAATTGGTTATTTAACTAACTGTTTAATAATGTTTATTTTTGGCTCTGACTGTGTAAATATTTTATTCTCGCTCTGATGAGCGGAGTGCGAGTTGCTGTTGTCGTGACTGATGTTCCTTGCCTGCTTGTCTCCCCGAGCTCTTCGTCCCATTTCATTTCTCATCAGGGTCGGGGTCCCCAGCATGAGCTCTTCTGCATTTGCATCTTGGCAGCCGCGATGCACTGCAGTTTAATGAGTTTTTTCAGGCTCCTCAAAACGTCCATCCTTCATTCATGCGAGTGTTAAATGACCACTTTGCAATTCCATGCTGATCTGTTGTTCTGTATCTTCCAGTCCTGTCATTTTGCATCCCACTGGGCTGACACTATAGACTGATCCTCCTCCAAAAACACTGGTGGGTTGTTCAGAATCTTGTTCATTTACAAGTCTTTGTTGAGTTTAGGGGTTTGCACTCAGGACTCAAGACTTTTGGATAGCTGTGCATGACCTGGATTCCTGAAGCCTTGTTGAGCGTCTAAAGTGTTTGTGAAATGCAATGTACTCCTGAGTCAAGTTGTAAGCAATGAGAAGCATTTGCAATAAAGCAGGTTTATTTATAAAGCAGTTGCAGTAAAGCAGGTTTATTTATGGATGCTAATCATAAAGATTTCAGATCTGTTTTGAGCTTCTCTTTTCCGTCTTTGGTTTTTGTACCTTTCTCCAGATCACTGCCAAGTTGCAATTCTGCCAGTTTAAGCTGTATCACATCATTAATCTGCAATGCATATTACTTGGAATACAAGATTAATGATCTGCTCCTGTCTCGTTGAGTAAACAGAAACATTAAAAAAACCTCTTCAGTGAAAAACAGCAAAACTATTCAGCACTGATTCATGCTGCTGACTTATGAATTTAAGATTACATACTGTATTTGTCCTCTTGGATTGTGTAATGGCCTTGCAAACTCTTTACTGGGATTTACAAATGCACAGTATTTGTACTGTATTTTCAGAAATTCATCTAAAACTGTGACAGACTAAAGACATAGCATTGATTATTGTTCTAGCAGTTGAAGTGTTAAAAAATATAATTCTTTGTTGCTTCACTATAAAAAGGTCTGGCAGATCCCGGCATGAATTGCTACATACAAGTAATGTGTGTTGTTTTGCATTTTCTGTATTTGCATTGCCAGCTTCGGTTTTCTGCAAAATTGCCCAATTTGTCAAAAAGGAAGCAATTATCTATAATAATTTATCAAATTAAATGCTCACAGACATCATGTATTTCAGTGTAAGCAGTATAACAATATAAACAGTATGGTCAATCCCTGTTCAATAGAAAAGGCTTTGTTTCAGCTGTCGAGCTACAAGGGTAGCTGGTTTCAAACTGTGCTTTAATACAGCAGTGAGAGCGGTGCACTCTTTGTCTTTGCATCAGAAGTCAAATGGAGTATGACCGCAATTAACTCGTGAACCAGATCCTATGTATGTGCTGAGGTGGCTCCTCTACAGGATGTGGTGTTTTGACCTAAAAGACAGATTACCTCGTAAAATCAGAAATTTAGCAGAACAACAAAATGCAATAGTAAAATTCAAAACATGACATGGATATTTTGACAGGGTCAGGCGTGCATACAGTAGTTCTGAAGAAATGAAGCGAGGTCCATTATAATGTGCAGTAGGAAGAAGTAGGTACAGTACATCTTCCTATTGCACATCATAATGAACTTCACTTCATTTCATATTGCTTGTTGCTTCGTTCAAGTGACACACAAATATTAAAGTTTCTCCACTATTTTAACTTGTTTTATAAAAAAGTCCAATGAGTTGACTAGAGGTAAGGCCAAGCAGAGCCTAAACGGTCAATTGCAGTGCCCTGAGATCACAGTGAATCTGTATTCTCATACCGGTCAATCAATCATTCAGGACCTCCACCCTACAACACAACTGCAGTTCATTTAAGGTTGGTCAGTCCCTTGCGTACTCACAGATACATGTAGTATTCCTTCCTGTGCATTATCATCTCACTGATGTTCGTTGCAAAAGGGCCTGTGACTCAAAACGTGGATAACTTTCTGATACTGTACATGTACATCTGAAAGGTGTTGGTGATTTATACAGACATTTTAAACCTGTTGGATTCTTAAACCCCCTGTAGTCTAGGATCCTGTTACTCAGATTTCGGATTTCCAATCTGTGCTACTGCAAGAGTCTGGAACAGCCAACTCTATAAGTGTGTGATTAATTAGTAATTAACTCAAATATATACCTTTGATCTCTCTAATCACCAAAGTCCATTGCAGTTCCTTGATGCAGCAAGCTATGTTGATCCTGGTAATTATCAATTTTCAAACACTTGAGGAATTCTGTAATGGAGCAAACTGGACAGGACAGGGAGCAAGTACAGTATCTCTGCTCCGTGGGGGAAAAATGGCTGCTGACCCCACCATTTTTTTTCTGCCTGAGTACATTAGGTATGCAACACTGAATTATTCAGAGATAGGTGATATAGCATGAAATCAAAATTACTGCATGAGATTTTGGAACTCAAAAGGTTCTTAAATGGATCAGTGTGGAGTTTTTATGTGAATGTGCTCTAATTATCCTTTTTCCACATTTTCAAATTATCCTTGTGGCATTACGCAGGGGCGTTGCCAGTGTGGAGGCGGTGCCCCGGTAGAAGGACGACGCCTCGCCTTTGTAGTCCCAGCTGTCCTGGCTTCTAGAGGATGAGCCCAAGCTGGGCAGGTCCTATATAGGCACACTGGAAACCCCCCGAGGGGACGAGCAGGGACACCCCGGAAGGGGGTGTTTTACACTGACAGCCCCAAAAGGGGATTGCACCCGCTTTTTCTTTTCTCTTTCTTTTTTCGCCTGATCTGCTGTGCAGTTCCACTGGGGCAGGCTGTTCCTTTTTCACATCACCTGTCCCGCTGTGCTGTACCGCTCTTTTTCCACAAGTTTTTATTTTATTTTTGGCCTTACACGCCTTGCTTTTTGCTTTTTGTTTATTTTTCACCTCTTTTTGTGTTATTTTGGTCCTGGCTTAACTCATACCGGTGCTTACGTTCCCTAACCCAGGGCATTGACTTATTACCGGTGTTTGCCACGGCACCTCCTCCACTGCACTGTCACATCCTACTTTTTGTAAGAAATTGTGTAAAGAAGAACTAATTAGAACCAAGTTTTAGAAGCTGTTTAGTAAGAAATAAGATATTACCTAGTGTATACAGTATGAGGGGGTGGCATGGTGAATTTTGAGAAAGTTGGTCCTGGTGTGAGTGTGTGTGTTTCTATCTGTGTGTGCCCTGTGATGAACTGGAATCCTGTCTAGAGTGTATCCTGACTTGACCCTGTTGCTTGACATGATAGACTCAGGCTGCTCTGTGACCCTGTATTCGATAAAGTGGTTAAAAATAAATGGATGGAAGGAATATGAGTTTTAAGACCTCTAGTCTATTTTTAACTACTTCCTTTGGTTTGTTGTGCTTCTTTGCTTCCTCTTACCCTTTCTGGCAATGATAAATCTTTTCAAAATGCCGCTTTTGTTCAAACAGTTTGCTGGCTTTTCTTATAAGAACAAGGGAGGAAACAACAGCAGGGAGTGACTCATTGCAAATTCAACAAGTCAGAGAAGAAATAACAATGAAAGGTGGATATGAACTAGTCTTTCATTCTGAGGAATTAAGAACAGAATGGTATACTAAGCAGACATCTTTGTTGCAGTACTAGGAAATGAGAGTAAGTCTCTGTGAGGTTCCTGAAAAATGATAAATCATTAGGATAAAATAAAACCATGACAAGGCGTTTTAAATAAGGCTGAACACCATCTGATTTATGACAAGCTGTCAACAGACTGATTTATTCTATCTATGGATCCCTAAGCACACACAGTGAATTTCTTTTTCTTTAACCAACAGTAATTTTCAGAAATACGTATGGCCTCGATAGGGATCAGATTTTACAGGTAGGTAGTCAAAGGTAAAAAGAAGTCCCTGATGGAATTAATGTTGTTGTCACGGGAGCCGGTTCTGACTCCCATGAAGTGCATTGTTGAAGACCCTATGCATGACAATATAATCCTGAAGTGACTAGAGAAGGACATCAGGGAAGACACGGCGAGGAATGGACGGGATGACGGACAGGGGAAAGTGATGGCAGTGATCTGGTGCTCGAAAACAGTCCAGTCCGACAACCGTGACAAATCAAAATGGTTGATTTATTTGTACTTTAAATCTGTGTCTACATCCTTCCATTCATCTGCTTTGTAAGAATGCTGCCAATAACCTTCTGTAAGGGGAAATATATCAGAAGCACATTACTTTTCAAGAGTGTAAAAATACAAGATGATTCTAAAGATGATTAGAGAGGCACCATAGAGCAACCCCATCACAGAAGTGCCATACTGTGCAAATTAGGTGGTCTCAAATATCATCATCAGAAAGATGATAATTTCCAAAGGGATCCTGCAGGGAAGGACGTTCTACTGTGGCTAGATAACACGTGAATAAGGCTCAGGATGAGCTCAGTCCTAGAGGGATCAGGAGCTCTGTGTGTTTAAATGCAATCCTGGAATAAGTATTAGACACAAAGTCTCTCATACTCCTGTCTGAGTTATAGACGGGAGGAGATACATGACATTGTGACTGCAAACAATCGGCTAAATCAATGATATCTGCTTATCAATTGTGTGAAATTGGCATTCCTCACTTTGTATTTCTCCTCAGCGTTCATAACACCAAGACAATGTTACAGGTACATCCACACAAATGCCTAAGTCCATGCCACATGTCTAAGAGACCATGACACTCAGACGGGATCTCAGTCTCACATTTCATCCCAGATTTCACCTCATACAGTGCAAGACACCCTGTCAAAATAATGAGACACTGACTTGGAAACTGTGGTCCACAGGGAAGAGTACTATCTACTGTAGAGCTGAAACACTCAAGACATCAGTATATCCTGAGGCATTGTCAACATGCTGAAGCTAATCCTGACAGAGATCTGTATTGGCTATATCAGAAAGATGATAGCCCTTATCCTGCTATGTACAGTATAGTATTTATACAATAAGAAGAGGAACATGGTTTGGAGTGTGTGATTGCTGCTTTATTTCATTGACTTCGTTTATTCTCAACACTTTATCTCAAGGCTTCCAACAGCATACCTGCTTTCTTGGATTAGTTGGTATGAATTGAAAACCATGAATGTGGGTTAAAAAATGCTCTGCATATTACAAATCATGGATTTATAATTGGCCTGGTAATCTGTAATATCAGATTAATTGCCTCTTTCTTGCCTGTTATATTTTATGTTTAACTACATGTGCTGCTGGTTTAAGCTATACGTTTAAAGTTTCATACAGTTTCAGTGCTGTGTAGTCTTCAAGGCTGTGTATCCACTTTTTCAGTTTTGTTTTCCATTGTGCAGTAGGGGGCGGCCTTGTGACAGGGAAACTGTACTAACCCCGCAGCAGTAAATGCAGAGCAGTAGCAGGGCACACACACAAGCTAGAGCACAGGCCATATTCGTTAACTGCTTACCAGAGAACCCCTGCTGATTCCCAATAGGAGCATCAGAACTTGCTTTCATCCCGTTTGCCAGTTCTCAACTGCAAAATGAGCTGGGAAAGTAATGCAGATTCTTTCTAATGTGCCCTGCTATTTCTTGAATTGTTCAATGCTTTTATTAATGTCACTGTCATTGTAGGAGTAATTATGATAATTATTATGCTTTTATGTCATCACCTGGTTGTTTACTCTCATTTTTATTATGATGATTCTATTGATGATGATCACGGCCATTCTTATTTAATTCTTATTGTTGCTGTGATTATGAAATTAATTTATTAATTTGTTTCAGTCATATATATGACTTATATTATTGCCATGGATTATTGATAATGCACTTTTGGGTGTTTTTTAAAAACGGAACAAGAAGTACTCTGAAACTTGAATTGTGAAATTCAATTTTTCATTTTTCCACAGAAACAAATTCTGTCTGTCAAGTAAAATTGTATTTATAGTTTCATCTGTTTGATGAAAACGTAGAAAACATTTTTTAGTAGACTCATTTATATAGTTTATAGTCCAGTGATTCAGTACTAGGATAAAACATATTCTGTATCTTTCTATGAATGAATTGTTGTCATTTAGAGTACACTGCAAAGAAATTGGAATATGGTTCATAATTTTATTTATAGTACTTTTAAATAGCTATCAGTAGTCATTTGAAATTGTGATTTCAAATCATTTCTTGGCTTCTATTTAGGAAGTATGTTTTCCATATTGTTTTAAGCTGGCATTTTATCAGTAGTGAGCAATTCTACTAAAATACTGTACTGAGCTCACCATTACTAAGCATAAACACAAATTATTATCAGTACCAATAGGTTGTTAACAATTTGTTAGTGCTGACAAGTAAAAAAATTAATCACTTTTGTATTCGATACCATGTATTATAAAAGATAACTGACTTTCACCCCTGTTAATTATATCGAATTTGTGGTGACAATGAATGACTGGTTGAGATCACACGGTGACTGCTTCACCAGCTCAGTTACAGTAGGTAGTGAATGTAATTTTCCATTTCCATCTGTCCAGTGTCTTCTAATCACTAGGTAGGACCAGCCCTGGTCCTCATGATTAATGTACAATGCCTGCTGGTTTTCAGTCCAGCTGAGCTTTAAGTTCCTGAATTGAAATCATGCCTAAGCCAATAAGTATAATATTAGGTAATAGTTACTAAAATGTTATCTTAAAAAAAAAAACCTTTTAACCAAATTATTCAGTAAATATCGGCTATCATACGGCTCTTTGATTTTCTTGAGTCCTTAAATAGTAATTTCTCTCCTTTCTGCCTGATCTGCGGTGTTAGTGAGACCGCAGGCACAAAATGGCTGCTAAATGTCACCCAGATATGTTCTGCATTTCAGTGCTGGATGAAAAAGGGCACCTTCTGTAAGATCTTTTGGGATGAAAACACTGTAAATGCAAGGAGTTTTTAAATTATAGTTAAATAAAATTGTATTATTAATTATTATGATCTGAGATGGACTGACATCCCACCCAGAGTGTATCCTGCCTGACACCTGTTGATTGCTGGAATAGGCTCAAGCTTTCTCACAACCCTGTACTGGATACAATGGTTAGAAAGAGAATGGGTGGATTATTATTATTGTCACCACCCTTCTTGTTGGGCTCAATGAAGGTAGCCCAGTTCGAAAAGAAAACCCTTTGGTGACCTGGATCAGGATTAGGGTGCCTTGTCACCCACATCCTACTTTTTTCTTGATGAAGGAGAAGCTACAAAACAGCAAAGGAGAGAGAGATGTCTTGAAACTGGAGGAAGAGCCAGGAGAACGTCATAATGAAAAGGGAATCTTGTCATGTTGTCTGAAACCAATGTGACAGCCCAGAGAGTTCACACAGAGCCACATGCACACTGCTGCCTGACTTTAACCAGCACATTGGAGCGCTGAAGGAAGACTGAAGGGAGTCATAAATATGCATATGCTGAGCTTGTTCTTCTCCAGCAGTTCTTTTCTTAGAGTACCTTGATGCCAGTGAGTTATTTTCAAGCCAACATTTCCCAGGGATGTTGGAAAGTACAAGGAAGCAGGTCCCCATAGGCACTGAGGGAGAACATTGGCTGGCAGATGAGTTTCTGTATAATGAAACAACAAAATCAGCCAGAACCCCAAGCTAACACTGCTATTGACCAGGTACTGGCCAAGGCAATACTATGGTCTTGTATAATTTAACATGCAGCCACATTCTACTTGATTTCATTTTGACATTTTTCAAAGGGGGTGGGAGCAGAAACTTTTCTTCAAATAACAAAATGCAGGAAAGCTAAAGAGAAAATAAAATATCTTGTTTTATTGCTGTTGGTGTGTTCTACAAGGTGGTAAAAAGAAAATTTGCTTCAAAAGGTAAATACAATATTCATTTTAACTAGGGGGACATTTACATACAAAATAATCAAGGCATTGAAACTAGCTCCATTGTATCCCCAGTGACATATTGCACTTGGGCTCTGCATCAAAATGGAAAGATAGTACATTTAAGCCTTAAACCTCTCTGGTCTTATGCAGTTCAGCACCAGTAGCTTATCTTAGTTACAGCAGGGCATGCACAAATATGGTTGTGTCCATATATTTTTCTGTTTTAAAGAAAAAAAAGTTCAAGATAAAAGGTAATGAAGAAATTGTATTGCCATACAAAATTTAACCTTTGGTGTTAGTTTTGCATTTGCTTGATGTCTGCAAAGGTGAGGCTGGTCTGTGGTAGGGTCTGAAAAAGGGAGTTGAACAGATGTTTTCAGCACAGTTCACGCATTGTTACTGTTAGGTTACTGTACTTGGTAGATAAGTCACAGGTTATAAACTATAATGTGAAGTACAGTACTGTGGAAGAGCTGAGAGTAACAGATCTCGATTTATGATATTGTGACTCAGCTGTTGTAGGGTATGGGATTTACAGTATGTAGCTGACACAGCAGTTGTAGAGTTTGCTTTTACCCTAGGAAATGAAATTGACAAGATAAGGCTCTTGAAAACTGTTTAAATTACTGTTGTGTGCAATAGGCATTACAGAATATTTTGAACATCCAATATTATAAGGCCAATTAAACATTTCTGACCCCAATAACACATCTGTTATATCCATCTAAAGTCAGCATGAACAAGATATTTAGATGCTGTCATTCATAATTTGAAAACAATAATGCTGCTGTCTGCACTTCAAGTCAACTTGACAAACAACTTAAAGCTCACTATTGGAAGAGGGAGCAAACGGACGTTAATAAGAACATAGGAAAGGTTAAAAAGAGAGGTCATTCAGGCCATCGTGTTCATTAGGTGCTAGGAGATTAAGGGATCTAAAACTGCTTGTTCTTCAAAGAAGCCAGGGTATCAGATTAAAAAAACATGGCATGGTAGCTTATTCCAGACTCCATAAACCCTTTGTGCAATAACCTGTCACCTGTTCTCCGTTCCCCACAGTATCCACTCTTTTCATCTAGTTTCTGTGTCAGATTAGTGGCAGTTGCTCAACTGTCTTCTGTCTGTCTTCTCAGGATACAGATGGTGCTTGAATTAGTTGCATTGACATTATTTCAATAGTCTTCTAGTCTTACAGTCTTCTGTTGTATGTAAGATTTATTCTCTTAGTTTTTGTGGGCTATTAATCATAGTAGGACTTGCTAGTGCAGTACGCAAATGCTATGTTGCAAATGCCTCTTGCTTAACTCTATGTTGCTGTTGTGATTACTTATTTATAATTCATGTTATGTACACTTAAGTAGTCAAGTCCCAGTATTCTAGTGACTGCTATTTAGGCTTTGTGCTTTACAGTAATCCATAATTGATGCTGAAAATCAAAGCACAGCATCACGCTTTCATCAAATTTTGATGCTTAGAGAACATACTTCCAAATGCACACAGCAATATCCTTTGGCTTAGTGTTTTCCAGTGTCAAACTTTGGACAGAGGCATAATGTTTTTTATGATTGTTTTCAGCATCTACTGTAGTTGTACTATACCAATATATACCTGTCAAAGAGAGTCATAAGGTACACTGCTAGTTTTTGCTTAAAGGTGAATGTAATCTCAGCTAACCATCCTGTGTTCTTTATCATATTATGTGTACTGTAAATTCATGTTGTTCAGAAGAATTTTCAAAGTTTTACATACTGCACAAATTACAGTAACTATCAATTGTACTGTAGCTCTAACTAGCATTCCACTATATTGTCCTACCTGTAAAGAGAGTTAGAATTGATATGTAGAGCTATGTCATACATATAGTTTTGTCATTCAGCATGTGCCATTGAGGTACAGTACCTGTGAGACTATGAATATGTCTGTTTTATATAACTGTTACCAATCCAATCTTTTCTCTTGAGCATAGAAATCTCTAAATTAAGAAAGTATTTTACAGAAATCGTTCAGTTTTTATACTGTTATGTTTTTAGAATCATTTACTTAACATTCAAATCTTCCTCACAAGGCAAGGACTAGAGGAAACTTACCTTAAGAGAAAATACTTCTGCATAGAGGCAGCTTTGAAGATAGTAGCATATGAGACATTAAAAAGTGCAGCATTTCCAGGATCAGTAATATAAAAACTGAGTTAAGGGCAAAAACCACAAGGAAATTTGTCTATTTGAGTTTTAAAAACATTGGCAGGCTTGAGGTTCAAAGCTGCAATTTTTCTATTTGTGGACAAAAGGTTGCTCTTAGTTACAAATGATGAACTCTTCTGACTATTTCTTATAAAATGGATGATATTAAAAATAATAATAAAATAGTATAGAAGAAGCTCCTTAGCTTAGCTTCTTAAATTTAATCAGTGAGACAAAGTATTACTGTTTTACCACTGATGTGGTAGGTAAAGAAAATCCACTGATATAAAATGCATTAGCATATTCTATATTTTATACAGTACAAGTTTGTGTGGTTGTATAAAACATTTCCACCAGAGGAAACAGCAACATTAACGTATAGGCTATTCACACAGATGTTAAAAATAATAGGTAACAATTTTCAAAACATACTTCTATCATAAAAAATACATAACCCATATTATGTGTGTCTCATTATGCTGTCTACCTAAAATATTACCTCTTTTGAAACAGTAAATAAAAACGGCTAAAAATACATTAGAAATTAAGTACTTTTAAGTGCATCAATTTAATATACTTGCAGTATTTTAGTAGGAACAGAAAGGTTAAGGAGGAGGTTCAGTATGGTGCACTAAAAATTATAGGGGTGAAATAATGTGTATTGATGAGTACTGAAAGTACTGAAATTGCAAATAAGCCCAATGATTGCTTCACTATTTTCTTTACTAATGAAGATATGCTGTTTGCTACAGATATCTATATGTGAGCAAAGAAAACTTTGAACTATCAAAACAAAACTGTTAAGTGCCTAGATCCAGAAAGTATTTATGATACAGTCTGATAATTTACAAACCACTAATTTTGTGTTGTTAGCCAATATAAAATGCAAAAAGTCCAGGAAACAAGATTATTGCCAAAGTACTGTATAAAAAGAAAGGGATATACTGAACTGAATTATAGGCTTCACTGTACATTTTGTAAGACATCGTAATCCAGCATTAGTAGTACACAGAAGTCCAGGGAGGAAGATACAATCCAAGGTTTCAAAGATTAGTTAGAAGACTAATGGAGTTTAATCAAGGGATTCTGGTTGAAGTGTTCAAAATTTTAAAGGGAATCAGTGTAAAGTTTATTCAGAATCAATTTTTTTTCTTCATGTATATAAAATAAGCAGATTTTGGGCTCTTTATCAATCTTGCCAGGAGCCCTGTAGAATCTTGCATTTGAATGCTAGTGTTAAAATGCATTCATTCCAAATATATCCCTCCTTCCTGATACACATTCCAGTCTGTATATGGGTGAGACAAGCAGGTGTCTGTTGCTACAGCTAATGTATAAAAAGCCCTCAGAAATGCCTGTGCTTCAGAGTTGAGCGCATGAGGGAACGCTGACGTCTGTCTACTCAGGGCTCCAGGGAGCTTTGAAATAAACTTATTTCAAAATAAATTGATGTCACCAAACTACATTGTGACTACCTGCATCCCTGCATCAGTAAGATGCAGATCTCAGTCTTATTGGCAGTAAGGAGCTGAAGCATGTAAAGCTGAATTAATTCATTTTAAAATGTGTTTGACGTTTTTTGTAATGCCATTTGCTGTGTATTAGGACTTCAACAGTGATTAATTTAATTTGTCTTTGTATTGAAATAGTCAAAGCCAATATTATTTTATTTTAGTAAAGCAGTATTTTCCAACCATCTAAGTGCCTTGTTGTCTAACTGAAGGAGCTTACAGCACGTGTTAAGCCAATTCAAAGATAGCTTGTCGCAAATTGTAAGTGGTCAAGTCACTTAAATTTACTTATACAATTTGCTAAACTGTGACTCAAAAGTTGTATTTTATTTGAGAACATTGTGTGTTCTGGTTTTTAGTCACAGACTCCTAATTAGAGTTTTAGTTTTGGCTGTGACTGTAATGCAAAATATAGTAGCCAGTTGAGACCCCTTGCTAAGTTCCCTTCAGTTATCTGTTTGTCTGCTTTGAAAGCTTGAAAATATAGATTGTATATTGCACATTAAAAAGTGATTTACTTTCATGGAATTATGGTCTTTGACAAAACCCTTAATTTCAATCCTTTTTTCTTCCTTTCTTTGTGATTCTATATATTTTAGATGATAATACAGTGCTTATTTAAGAAGGTTAATATTACTCTTGAATGTCATGAAAGGCTGTGGGATTATTAAAGAAGGTCATATTGTACAAAGAATGAGAATTCAGAGAGAATTACAGTATTACATTTTTTCCAAGTGCAGTGCTTTAACAATTCTTTGAGGCATGCTAGATTTCATAACTTCAGTAATTTTAGCAGTTAATAAGAAAGTCAGCTGGTCACAAATTCATCTTTTGTGATTTATTAATGTATTACATTTTAATAAATTATAATTTATTAATGTATTTACGAATTGATTAACTTAGGCAGATTTTGTAATGCGAGAATTTGCATCTTCTCCACATGGATATTAAACAACAAAACAAATGAAGTGAAGACATTTCATTTCAGTCTTAATTTAATTGGCTTTCAGCCTGTTTTTGAGCAGAGATGGGTAACAGCAGTTTTCCAGGGCTGTGTAGTTGTGTTTCATTACCTTCTAGGCTTTTGAGTGCTTAATTAAACTTTCAGCCAGAGAAGCATATACAGTATATATTTTCATATTTTTTTAACATGCATACTATTTGCAGAAAATGTTCAAGAAAGTGTATACAAAAATGTATACACTGATGCTGTATGCCGACATGAACAGTGAATTCTACAAAACAAGTTCAATTCACTGAAACACATGATGTAAATGTAAAATATATGGTCCATATATTATTATACAGTATAAGCCTGGCATGTACAGTATGAGCATATGCACAAAATCTTGAAATTAAAGTTTAAATACTGAGACTAATCTTGATTGATCTAATTTGTTTACACTTAAATTAACCAGATTTGTTTCTTGTACTATCCTCTTTAGTAGTGTTCAGTTTTCATGCTGTGTTGCCTGGTCTCTAAGTAAAATGAACGTTGACTGAACATCCTGTTTCTCAGTGTGCATCAATAATCGACGTGGTTAATTAACACAGAGAATGGAATGAATCACCAGGGAACCCTGCTTTGTTTGGTAACAAAATTAACCTTAAACATGGTCTTGCTTTAGTTTCTGTACAGAGCAAAGTGTTTCCCTGAAGACTGTGTGTTGCAGGTGTCTCTCAGATGTAGAAACATCATTATTATTCGAGCTCAGATTGCCCACCCAACGAGCTGGTAGTGAGATGTTAACAGAAGAAGGGTGTTTTCTTCCTCTCATGCTGTGAGGAGCATGTATTGATTATGCAAGCCCACCAAGTCTAAGAAGGACGGAGGAAGGCTCAACAGTGATTAATTGCCAGGCACTCAAGAGGGCTAGTATTGTGTATGGATTTACCCTGAACTGAGTGATCATAGAAGAAAGGAACATTAACCCTCTCTGATATCTTGGTTTTCTAATTCAAAGAACACCCAATGACAAGGACAGCTGAGCCTTTAGATCCAGAGCGTTAAATCTTAGTCCCATAATGGTTCTCATATTTTTAATGTTTTTCCCTGCTAATTTGTAAGTCTTAAATTAATATTTGTACTTCACTTCAAGATGCTTTGCAGTCAGTGATTCTGTGTGTCCACAGGGGAG
Organism: Atractosteus spatula; assembly: GCF_055471065.1. Taxonomy (NCBI): domain Eukaryota; kingdom Metazoa; phylum Chordata; class Actinopteri; order Semionotiformes; family Lepisosteidae; genus Atractosteus; species Atractosteus spatula. The sequence continues at coordinate 2,295,196 of NC_142732.1, read as the reverse complement.
GGTCTCCTCTTGTCTCATTACCAAGAGAGATAACAAATCTCTCAGAGCTCCTCTGGCTATAATAAATCGAGTTCGACTTGTTGACTTGACAGTATCTTATTTGCATTGTAACAGACTTTTAAAGAATGAAGGACAACGTTTTTAAATAAAAAATCTAAAAGGATAAATAGCTGTGAGACTTTTGAAGAGGGAAGAAAACAAAATGTCCTTTTTAGCCCCCCTGTCTTATATACAGAGATACTCTATAAAAGATAAGGAGGAGAAACCAGTTAAACCCAAGGCTACTTTCTAATGTACTTCTAGAAATAGATTTGTGTGTACGTTTCACACAGGCACAACATGTAGTTTCACAGAAGTACATACTGCCTCTGGGATATATGTGCACCAGTCAGAAATGACAAAGATTGAATGGAGCACAAGTCAGTATCCCTCAAACGGATAAAGCACAATGATATTTCAATGCTAATGTTGGGCAGTCAGCTCTTAACATAACCCTTTTTATCCACACAGACAGTTGTAGCTACATTGCTTTTCCAGAGCCATGCTCTGATGCTAATGTGGAAAACTCATCACCATCAATTTTCAGACTTGATTTAGCCTTTTGAAAATCCTAAGTTTGAGTCAGTGACTTTTTGCCTGGCGAGAAATCATGCATACACTTGGGGCCAAACAATTAAGTCTTTTTACTGATGACCTTTGCATGATTCATACTGAGATAATGGAAACAGGTAATGATGCTAAACCTCCCTGCTACTTAACTTTTTGTGACAAGATGATGGTAAGTTTTCCTGGTGATTTAAAAATGACTCAGGACCACCAAGTTGTGACGCTGAGGATAAATAGAGAGAGGTTTGATGAGGGAGCTGTGTCAGCATACACAGGCTGCAAAGGGACAGGTAAAGGTTTATTCCATTGTAAAAGGTAAAGAAAAGAAACTACAATTCAGCTGTGTGTATACAGTATACTGTATATCCCTGCATACTGTTCACAAGGCTTGCAGTCATGACACTTTTAAATAGAAATTAATATTTGGTTAGCACTATAATATTTGCAAATAAAGTATCAATATTAAGGTGCTGATACAGTAAAGAGCATACATTTCATGTTTAGCAAAGATAAACTGAAATATATTAAAGTTGTTTATTCTCTATAAAATATGAATGTGTGTTTATTCCTTTTTTGAAAAACTTGCAAACCATGCATATCAAACTTAATAAGGGAATTATTACATTTCTGTTAAACCCTAATTAATACTTAGTTCATGGTCAATAAACTATGAATCCTTAGTTTACTATTAATCCAGCATTTATCAACCCTTATTGTTGGTACCTTATTTGAAAGTGCTATGAATATGGGCAATATATACAATCTACTCCATGTAATCAAAGGAAAAAAGGAGAAAGGAAATAGATAATATAACAAATAAATGGAAAATATGTGATTGCATGAGTATTTAAAGACTTTGCCGAGGAAAACTAAATTAATTTAGGTGCATAACATTACTTTGATGAGCCACACAAATAATTGAGGGGCCCTTGTCAGTGTAGAATAATGGTGTTTCTCATGATTTCAGAATAAAAACACCTGTCTCCATGAGGTCCCTTGGTCTGGTAGTAAATTTCAAGCAAAGTCTCAGCCATGAGATTTCAAAACACCTCAGGGAGAAATGAGGTTTCTCCACAGGGCTGCTGGGCATACTCTCCATTACAAGGTAAAGAGCTTTGCAATCCATACCTTAGAGTGAAGGTGCTGGATTGAGATGAGCCAGTTGAGGTGGTTTTGGCATCTGGTGAGGATGCCCCATGGAAGTCTTCCAGTGGAAGAGGTGCAGGCACAGCCCACTAGGAAGAGACCCCTGGGCAGACCCAGGACAAGCTGGTAGGGCTATATCTCTCAGCTGGCTTGGGAGAGCCTGGGAATCTGTCATGGATGTCGGAAGGGCAAGTCGTGGAAAGACCAGGAGAGCAGTAGAGACCCTATGCGTAGCAGTGAAAGGGGCAACACGGAGGTAAGCCCGGGCCAGGGGGTCAGATGATGCTGGGGTAGAAACCTATGCCCTCAGGCATAGAGGGCCTGGTAGAGGCCTGGAAGAGGTGACCTGGTACTAGGCGGGTCTCAAGACATCCGTACCCTCAATGCTGAGCGAGGAGCACAGCAGACACAGGAAGTAAATAGGCTACACAACAGGACACACCGGAAAGACGTGAATCATCACAGGGAAGTAGGAACAGGACAGAAGTAGAACACCCTCTAGGCGTACAGGGCGTGACAGAATCCCCCAGGAGGAGCTGGACACAGTTGTGGGGAAAGAGTATGGTCTGCCCTGCTCAGCCTGTTACCACTGCGACCCTCACCAGCAGTGAATGGTTAGAAAATTGATGGACAGATGCAGCTTCTGCAAATCTGCCAAGAGGAATGGCTGTAAGTTACATCAAGCCAGTGTGCGAACTTGGTAGAGGCTTGTGTCTGTAATTTCAGCCAAAGAGGCTTCCACCAAATAATTAGTTCACAGGTATGAATAGTTCTGCAATCAACATATACCATCTTTTGTCTTGTTAGTTTTTGCTGATATTTACTTTCACTTATTGTACTCTTAGATGTGTTCAGTTTGAGCATTCAGGTTTTGAATTAAAAATGTAAAGAAATGTGTGTGCCTCATTTAGTAATATCACAAGATGGACACCATGAAAATGAGTGCAATGCACTGTATAATTTATAGTATGTGCTGCTTTCATTCAGGCAGCATTATGATCGGATATCCAACAGATAGCCCCTTATGCATCATTTTTCTCAAAAATGGAAAACTGTGAGACATTACGTTTGGAGGAAAGGGAAAATAAATGATGTGTCGGTAAATGATTGATGGGAAACCTACTTCCATGCTTTCTTCAGGGTCAGCAAGATTCTTGGCCATAGTGCTGAACTCAAGCATACAGCCGTCAAAATCCAAGGTTCATGGAGTGATGTATGCAGAATGTAATATTGAGTGTATTGGGGATTGTAAATGCTAATGTGCCACATCTTACATGTACAAAAGTTGAAGGTTTCAGCATGCAAAGATGATGAGCAATCATATGTCAGTGTCATGGAAACTGTAAGTTAATTTGATAGAAAAAAAGGTCTGTTCCATTATATACTCGGCAGTAATTGGTTTGAAAAAACATTGCTTGATTCTGTTGGTAATATCATTCTGTGACTCATAGAGATGTAAAAATTAATCCTAAGAACCTTGAGTACACATCATTAATACGTAAATACATGTATTGGTTTAAATAGATCATTTGTAGGAGAGGCTGGTTGTATATATACCAAACAGTATATACACCATAAGGCATTTAAACACACCAAATAACATTGGAACTTTGTTGTATTTTAATACAGTACCTCCCAGTATACAGTACATACAGTAGATAAAATTAAGCTGCTGACTACAATACTGAAAAATGTAGAACTAGATATATAGACTGGAAGGCCCTTTAACTCTCCTTAAAACAGTAATCACTGTTAATCGAGTAAGGGTTACCTGGCCATCCAGCCACCCTGTGCAGTTTCTGCTGTAGGAATCGACAAGAAATTAGTTCCAGGGGCTTATTTTGTGCTGAGCAAGCATCATGGAACAACATAGCAGCCTTGAGAGATACACAATGTGACCTAAATATTTTAATAACTTGTGTTTATGGTGTCATTTTGCTTAAGTGTCACCAAAAAAAAAAAGAATTGGTCTAATGCTGAAAGCCCCAAGTATGCTGTGATTGTTTGAAAGCTCTGGACTCTTTGTGTCTTTGTGACCTTCAAAGACTGTGTGTTTGAGACCTTCCACCTCCTTTGCATTTAAAAACGCTCCATCCTAGTGGCCTACTGATGGATTAGCTGGAACTTCAGCTCTCTTTGCCCTCTGGAGATGTACAGTCAATCAATCAGACTATTACCTGGTTGTAAATGCATTAATTTCAATTCCTTCTTCTCTCCTCAGATCTCACAATTATCTCTGCAATGACAATTAGGCTGCAGCCTACAGCAATGCTAGGTCAGTCACACAGATGAGGTCATTATCACCCCCTTTGGCCACTGGGTTTTCTCTGTACATGCACTTGTGTGAGGATGAGGGGGTGCCTTCTCTTGAATAAAATGCAATGTACAGCGACTCAAGAGTAGAAAATGTCATAAAAACGGCCAAAGTGTAAAGTGTCCCATTTTTGCATCACTCCCCGAAGATTGCATGCATGAGAATTATTAATGGGCTAGTCAGCCTCATTTCCCTTCCAGCAGAGGAGGGTTTTGATAGAATCCAAAATCTTAGCTGTGGAATGGGAAATGAGAAATCCAGGATTGGGAATGTATTTTCAAGCATAGGGAGATCTGGACATGAGATAAAAAGGTGTACAGCTGTTATTTTCAATAAGATCTTTATTGTATTTTTTCCCACAGTGACATTGTTTGAAAGAAATGGTGAAATACATTTATTTTATCACAAATAAACTACAGCAACAGGAAGGACGTCCTGATAACAGACTTAGGGAAGAACAGCAGATTAAATAATAGAAGAAGATGTAGAGGCACAGAATATTGATTTATGAAGCTCAAAGATAGTCAGATAAGGAATTTAGTTAATTGAGAGTTAAGATGTGCAAAACATCTCCTTAATTGGGTATGTTTACATTTTCTAACTGCTTTGCGACAACTGGTGGAGGGAACACCAGTCCATTGCTGGGCAGACACACAGACTTAGACTCACACACCAAGACCAAGTTTCCCAGAAGCCAATTAACCTACTAGTATGCCGTTGGACTGTATGAGAAAACCAGAGCACCTGGAGACACAAAGAGAACAAATAGACTCCACACGCATAAAATCCCAGGTCTACCACTGCGCCACCATGCTGCCATTCTTACAGTTAGGGTTATTTAAGGCATACTTATCATTATTTTCAGCCAAGATTTTCAAATAAAACATTAAAGACTGTGTACTGCTGAAATATTACAGATCACACCCACGTATAAAGAAAATATCTGACGATCATGCCTGACAGACCAGCAACTCCCTGACCAGTGCCATTTAATCAGGACGACTGTGTATGTAACGTACAAACAGCATCGTTCTTATTAGAAGAGTAAATAACATATCTTAAATAATAGAAAAGATCCATATGAAAAAAAGTTTGAGGAGTCTGAAGTGGGTTTATATATTTACAAATATTTATATGGGAGAATGTTCATTTTTTAGAAGGTTCTCTGCAGTCCCGCAAATTATTAGTCATTGAAGTGAAACTCCTTGAGCAAAAATTACAGCTTTCAATTTCTCTCTCTTTTAAGGAGAAAAGTAAGGACATGTAAATGATCACAAGTGCAGAATAGTTAGGTGACTATGTTGGCAACTCTTCTCATATAGCCCATCAGCTAAATTAAAGGTATTTATTGCTATAAATGACACTGTCCTTTCAGAAACACTAACTCTCAGATAGAAAGCATTTTATTAATTCAGCTCATGCTTCTGTTAAACGCAAAGCAATATACATTTCTCAAAATAAAATATTAATCTTGAATTAAAATGTACTTCAGTCATCAATCAGCCAAGGTTAATAACAAAATGTCAAGCAAATTCTGTCAGCAGTCACATCTTTTAGAATTTAGTCGAAAGCAGTTTGGCATAAATTCTATTGTAGGTTTTAACTGGATTGACACCTTTGTGAAGGGGTATATAGTGTTAAATGATTAAAGAGTCTAAATAAATAAAGAGAAGAAGTGTTTAGTTTGGTTCAGTTATCTTAAAATGCCTCCATTTCAACCTACAGTTAAATAGTAATCTTAAGAAAACAGTCAAATTAATGTTCAATTATCCCATGCCTCTAGTAACTACAAATAGTCTGAGGTCATTATTTCTTTTAGGTATTGCTCAAGGTATCAATACATCCCATAGGTTCAGTTGTGCATTTTAATAATAATAATTCCAATAAATAATTTAATTGCTTAAAAATAAATGAAAAGGAATAGTGTTTTCTTAATGAGAGGAGTTATATTTTAATAACTGGCATATCTCCACATACCAGAAGAAATAGGCTCATTATATCACTTCAATATGATCTGATTTTTTAAAATAGGCCCAGAAATGATTTGGGTAAGGGCAATAACACATGGCAGTTCTGACCCAGTGAACCTTGGTTTATTTATATCTTAACTACTGTAAAAATCAACGTACATTTGCGCATCAGGATCATAAAGTAATACTAACCATACCCCGCAATTTCACCTAAGTACAGACCTGTTGTAACCACACCCTATATTTATTTGTAATTAAAAAGGACAAGGAGTAAGGCAGGCTGCAGTACAGAGATTGTGTTGCCTTTCTCTGACATTGACCTTGCCATAAGATTATTGTACTTTGTGTTGCTGTAATTAAATAGCTGAAATAATTGCACTAAGCTTGTTTTTTTTTAGAACCACACAGCACTCTCCAAACCTTTGCTGACCTGACATTATTTTTCACTTTATCGAGGTCAGGTTAGTACAGTCAGTTTTGTTTTATGGATTTTACATTGAAGCGTGCTCCTCTTAAGCCGAAAAACCCCCCACAATAAACTGTCTTATGTAGAGGCGACACTTCATTTCTTAGCTTTTCGGGAAACTGCAGCACAGGAGCCGTGCAAAATCAGAAAAAGGTTTTGTTTTTTATACATGCAGAAACAAGCCAGTAAATGCCAAAAGTGACAATCCTCAGCTCTCTCTACTTCCTAGTGTTTCAGCGAGTTACTCGGCTTTCATGACCTTAGTGGGAGTTAATGATTCGTGGAAATGAAATCAGACAGGGTGCAGAGGCGTTATGCAGCCACTAATAAAGAATGACAGGGTTGATCAGCTCTCTTTGCCTTCAAAACGAGATCTCTCCTCACTTTTCACCTTCCTGATAAGAGGCACGGAGATGGCGTGCTCCACACAATATCCACATCACTTTGGGCGCTTTGTTGACACGCCTTGTTAATTTCAAATGCACTCAGGCTGCAAGCGAGAGAAGCCTTTTAACAAGCATAAGAGAAGATAATCAAACAGATACAAATAACGTGCATGATCCAGCTAATCACGCATCCGTTACCCGTAAGTCGCTTGTTGGGTGAGGGTTGCGGCAAGCCGGAGCCAGGCCCAGAAATATAGGGAAGAACGGATCTGAAAGTACAAGACTCTGTGTCCCTGGATTCTTACAACTGGGAGTAAGAGACAGTTTGGAATAGCCAGTCAGACCCAAACTATAAGTCTTTGAGATGGAACTAGAGCACCTGCAGAAAACCCGCAGTAACAACAACATCTAAACTTCACACAGAAGGTGCCCCTTGCCAGAATCAAATTCAGGATATAGAGGCTGTGAGGCAGAACTGTTAACCAAATTGCCTCTGTGCATCTCTCCAGCTCATCCTCTTTCTTCTTGGAGTCTGGTAATCTTTTGAGTATTTACCTTTAGTGCAGTTCAGTGTATTTATGTTTTTTTAAATTCTCACAGTTATTAAAACTCTCACTGGGTGCAGTGACTTAGGGGACATCTATGGATTTGTCCTAAAGGACTAATAAATAGAGGCATACAGATGCTTGCTGTAGCAGTTTTCACAGTAATCAAGGAAAAAGTATGGAATGATTTAGAGCAAGTGTGTCTAGGGCATGTCAACAGTTACATAATTCTCCCTGGATTTCCAATTGCCTCTCCTTTAGTACAGCATATAGAAAAAAGTAGAAGGGATGGGTCTCACATGCTCTGTTAGGCTAAACATTTCTGGCCAGATACTGATATGGACTTGATGCATACTGGTCTGAAGGCCAATATCCAATTAATGCATATAAATACAGTACATTATGGGAATGTTTAACTGCCCTGCTGTATTTGAGGGGTACATGTTTTAGAATGGGTAGCAAGGTGGCACAGTGGTTAGCATCACTGCCTTACAGCATTGGGGCCCTGGGTTCAATTCCTGGGGTGCTATCTATGTGGAGTATGGATGTTCTCCCCGTGATCACATGGGCTTCCTCTGGGTGCTCCAGTTTCCTCCAACTGTCCAAAGACATACAGTTAGGTAGACATGTAGTTCTTGATATGTGGAAAATTGGTCCTGGTGTGCGTGTGTATGTTTGTGTTGTTGCTTGCTGGGATAGGATGGAAACCGTATAATCCTATATAAACCCATATAAACCTCCCCCATAAACCTGTATGGGTTAGAAGGATGAATGGACAGTATAATTGCAATGGATCATTCGCAGATTTAGGGAAATACACCTTGATAAACATCTGCACACCTCTGATCTGTTATACAATAGGTTTGAAAGAGTGTTGCTGATGAGCCACAAAGTTAAAGTGAAAATCCCCAGGTGTTGTTTTCCTCTAGATTAGTTATTTTACTACCAGAAATCACAAAAAGATGGGAAAATGTCAGAGAGACCCTCAGAAGGCAGCAGAGTCCCAATAACATTGTTTGCCCATGGATAATACTATTTGCTTCCCATTGGCTACACTATAGTTTAAGCATGAAAACGTCTAATCACCTCTCTGAAAACCATTGCACTTGACATGTCTCCCCAACTCTAATCCACAGCTAAAGGAAGTGAGTCTGTTACTTTGGTTTCAAAGGCCAGTATTATTGCGTTTTTCCTCCACAAATATTGAACCATATTTAATGTTTGTTTTCTCAGGGTAGAATTTAATAAGTGGTTTTCAGAGATTGTTAAAGTTAAAGGAAAGTTAAACTTGCAGTGTTTTGGGAACTAGTCCTGCCTGAATTGCAAAGCTCAGTGTTTTTTTTGTCCCTGGAAAACTGTCTTTCAGAACCTCTTTTCTACAGGCCGATATCTTGTTCTTTTCTGTGCCTTACTTTTAAATTAGGAAGAAAGTTAACATTATTCCTAATCAGCAAGCATAATTTTCAAATCCTCTCTTGTATGGAGCATTCAGTTTGATTTGTAGCTTGCTACTTCCAAATGGGGAAATACAAGATAAACCTGTTCACCATTATAACTTACCTTATTTTAACAAAAGCCGCAATGAACAATTTTTTGACCCTGAAGCTCATTTTATTGGATCCACTTTAAGGGGAACATACAGTAAGCAGAGTATCATGGTACATATAGCCATGAAACATCCTGGAGCCCTATACTGTGTAAAAAATACTATCATCACGGTATGTTTTTCTGTCAGTGTCAGTGTTGGCAAACTATCTGAGAAGTGAATGAGAACATGACTGGTTTTATTGTTCTCCCAGTGAGACCAAGGACCGACTGGCTATTCAGCCAATACCTTCAGACTCTAAACAAAAGAGTCACTAAGCCACATCATTCATAATGAAATCGGAAAATGTGAGGCTTGGGACATACAACTTTCCGGGACAAACATCTGTTACCTTCCTTTTCTAAAAGTTTTTTAGAGTTTTTCTAAAAAAAAAATGTCTTTAAGTAGGGAAGGCAGTATGACATTCAGATCATAAGAAGTGGTAAGAAATATTTTCCTAAGTGAGTTTGTAAACAATGTAATGGCTTTAATACAATTTGTTTCTGTTTGTACCTACTGTATGTTTTAAAGGGTATTATGAGCAACAAAGGTTTTTTTAACAATGTTTCAGAAATTACACACATGGGTAAAAAACAGACATTAATTAAAGCTAGACTTTGGCTTTCTTTTTACCTCCAGTGGAGATTAGAAGAAAAAAAAAGTAACACTCAACAGCACATGATTGAGCTTTCATGTTAAAAAAAACTAAATCAGCATTGTGAATCTTTAAACCAGAAAACACTGATTTACTCTCTATCTGACACACCTGTAGATGGTAGAGCTGTTTATGAACGAAATCCTAAGCAGCAGTTGTAGTTTGAGCAACAGAATTTCTGACAATAAATGAGACCATACTCAAGAAAGAGGAACTGTATGCAGGTCCTGCACACTAGGTTCAGTGTATAATTCAGACATGCACCAAACCCATCTGAGTTTGTGAATTAACCTCACAAGTTCAGTGAGATGATCTCATATACAGTAAAAATGAAGAGCAATGGAAAAGCTTTAGGGAGAATGACAGGTAGAAAACATACTTTAAATTTCCACATTTTCTGCCATATCTGTATAAATGTAAGAGCCTCAAATTTAGGTCCTCTATTGTATACAGCATGTTTAACGAAATTAGATAAAAATGATGAAAAAAAACATTCCTATTTTTCCAAGGTTGATAGGCTTTCAGAAATTGAATATAACAATAATAGCCTTTTAGAAGTCCTTCTGTATTCTGTACAGTATTGCAGGTCACTACAAAGAACAGTTTTGCAAGCTTCGAGAGCAGTCCCAAGCCAGACACAGTTAAGTGCTGGATCATGTTGTTTTTAACTGCCTTTTTGCAGTCACTGTGCCTGGAATAATAATAATCCAGCACCCAAAGTTGGGTTTTCAGCAGACACTTCTCTGCCCCCCATGAAATGCAAAATGACAGACTGAGGGCAACTGAAAATCTTAATGTAAGAAAGGTGAAATATTGTTTTCTAACCTGAAGAATGAAACTTCAGCTCGCGATTTCAATCACATTTGCTCATGTGACATGTAGGTACATAGATGGAATAGTGAACAGATTCTCCTATCAGGAAATTTTTACCTCTTTGAGTACTGCGAGCGCTATTTTTTTAAATCTCGAGACTCGCTGTTTTTTGAAGCCCTCGGTGTGTTTCATGCACGGCAGTTTTCTTCTTGCTCTAGTTTTGCGTTTCTCCTGCAGGATCCATGGAAACCATGCAAGCTAAGCAGTTTCTCCTCTAAATGCCTCACATGGAGAAGCAGTGCCACGTTTTTATTTTTAGAGCGAAAAGAAGCAGGGCAGTTGTGATTCCTTTCTCCTTTTAAAGGGAAATGGTTCAAGCTACAGCAATAAGGAGAGACAGCCCGGGAAAGCAAAATTGTAAATCAGCCTTGTCATAGAGCAAGGAAATGAAAAGAAAATTCTGTAATAAAGATAAAAGGTTCCAACAGGATAAAATCAGAAGAAGCACACATGGGGAAAATTCTCCTGACAACTGGACAGTGTATTGACATAAGCACATAAGACAGGGTGGTTGCACAAAAGCCTCTAACAAATAAGAGTTGATCTAAAATAGGGTGTAGTGTCTTTGTAATCATTTGCTCAATTATTTACGCTTAGCTAATCATTGTTCTAGACCCTGTTTCTTTTTATTTACTATCATTTTCATGAAAAATACATAGATCCTTTGGCATGAGAATTCAGCAACATCAGCAATCTAGAATTTTGAAGAATTCCTTATCCTTTACCTGGGTTAAACTGCTCTAACTGATTATGTACAGGTATTTTGGCATGATATGGCAGCTGCCATGGAAATAGAGTGGAGTTCTCCAAAGAATAAAGCAGGTTGTGTTTAATGCAAACGTAGTAAGTACATTCCTTCATTCATTGTGAAGTACTTGTGGAAAGAAACAGATTGAACCAGAATTGCACGATGTTCTGAATGCTGTTTTTAAAATGGTGAACATTGTAAAACAAGACCATTGAAGGCAGGCACATTTTGTTTTCGGCCTTTTTGAGATGGGAGTAGAACATGAAAATCTCTACTTTATTCAGAGGTAAATTGGTTCAGTCATGGGAAAATATTTAAGTGTTCAGATAGAAGAAGCAACTGCAATCTTTTTTGACTATGCTTTGATACCCAGTCTTGGTTTGCAAAATTGGCCTACCTTGCCAACACATTTAATTTGTGTACACACACTTCAGAGAATCTGTCTCTTTGTAAAATGTACGATGAAGGATGTTTTACCCTTTGTCAGAGTTTGCAAGAGAGGCTCTCGCTTTGAATTTCAAACATCAAACAAAACATTCTGAAGCATCTGGCAACCCTTCTACAGAAATTACATGTAAAGTGCTTTGAGATTTTTCAGAGTGGAAAACCATATAAAAGCAATGAATTATTATAATAATCATAATTGTAATAATAATTATTAATACCCAAAATGCAAAGGACTGGAGAAGGTGGTATTGTTGATGTGTATGTTTGAATATATGGAACAAATAAAGGTTTATTCCATGAGGAAAAGAGAAGAAAAGAAACACAACGTTTCTGCTGTGGAGCCTTCTTCAGGTGTCAACCGAAGAAACTACAAGCTCTTACTAAGTTCATATGTTGAAGAAATACAGTTTAGTCTCAAGAACTCATAATTTCAAACAGAATAATAACAGAGCCAGATAAGCACTTTGCCATTCTCTAACTGATCCTTTTAGCATTTTTATCTTTATAGATGTCTGTTCTTCATTTCTTCTTCGTACAACCATGACATGCTCATCCTACATGATAAGACTACTGACCTTCAACAATCTGAGCGCCAAGCACCTCACAAAGTCTCCTCCAACCTCAAGCAAGCTGTTCTATTTTTAACACCAGCTTGCTTGTTAGAACAGAAAATTAGGTCCAAAAGGCTAACCTAGGATTCATCAATAACCCACTCCTCAGCAGAAAATTTGATAACTGTGGCGACTAAGGAGACTTGAAACTGTGGACTCCAGCCAAGCAAGAGCTCAACTCTTTTTTTTCTATTTTAGGAAATTGCTTTCTCTCTACCATGCCCTGTACTAATCCCCCTTTTAAGACTGTTCTGGGAAAGTTAAAAACAGCATCCATTGTATTGTAATAACGCAATTAGGCAAATATTTGTTTGCTGGCAAGGCACACTCAGCAAGCAAATACAGTAACTGGGCTTTTGCAGTTCTCTGTCTGCATGTTTTATTTCATTGTGGAATACTACTAACACAGTATTATGGTGTTATGGACAAAGCAGTGGTGAGGAGTTTAGTTCTGCTGTTTCACAGCTCTTGGGCTGGGGATCCAACCTCTCAAAAATGGACAGGTTCATGTTTACCACTTTTGCAGTAAATCAAAATCCTGTTTGTAAAGGAACTTGTATACAGTATGTGACAAATTTGAGTTTGAGGTGTAAAATACAGTATTTTCTGCAAATAAATGAAAACCCAATTTTTTACATAAGAAAGGTAGGTCGTTTATAAATAGAGAAAAAACTGATAAACTAAATCTGAGCCTTGTGGGACACCTCTTTGTAGCTTAATTATTTTAGATTCATACTCATCAATAATTACACACTGCTGTCTATTACAGAGATTTGCATTAATCAAAGCCAGACATCTCTGGGGAAAAAAAAACTTTTTTAAAAAACATTATGATCAGCTTAATCAAACGTTTTCAAAAAGTCGATATTAATAGCTACAGTTAGTTTATCTTTATCAGAAGAGGAGTATATGTCAATGGTTAATTCCATTAGTGCTATAGTGGTTGAATGGTTTGGTTGAAAATGAAACCTTCCAACTGAAATGGTGATAATAAATTAATCATATGAATATGATTTTTCATATTACTGATATCTGCCTATAATTATTTAAAACATAAGAGGCACAACTATAAAGTGGGGCTGCTCTAGCCCTTTTTCTAATAAATGGAATCTCAACAGTTGTTAATGATAAATTGAATAAAGTATATTATCGGACCAATTCATAAACTTTGGCTCTAATCCATCAAAACCTGCTCCTCTATTAATTTTTAAGTCATTAAGAAAAGCCAAAACCTGTATTGTTTAATTTTTTTTATTACAGCAAGTGTAGGAATAAAGGTTAACATTAGATATGATACTGTAAGTAAGAGAAAAAACAACAAATACATTAAGTGCAATAATGTCAGGACACAAGTGTTGCACAAATACATTCCAAAATGAAGTAGTGACTACCATAAGAATTGCAAGCATGTGATGCATACACCCAGTTGGTACGTGTGCTTGTAATATTTTGCTATCAGTAGTCACAGAACACTGCTCAGCAAGGATTCACAAGAATGTTGAGGGAAACCCTTCAAGGTAGAGCATTTTTATTATAACACCATAAATCTGTCTAAACATTGTTAATTTAGCTGTTTTTTTAAATGTCAATGAAGACAAGAAATAAGAATTCCAATGCAAAGGAGTTTTGAATTTGAGATTTGTCAAGTAAGATTATTTTCACATTGCCTTAGCATGAGAAAAAAACCCCCCATAAAAAACACAATTTGATGTTAACACTGTTTTTTACTTTCTGGTTTGGTGTTTACAAAATGACTTGTCACCGCAAGACCTTTGTGGTAGCAGATGGACTAATGATGCAAAGAAAACTAGAGCAAATGTCGCCACAGACATTATTCAAATTTCATTACTCACTTCAAACTTTGTCATAAAACCAATTCTTTGGAAAGTGTATGTTTTCTTCATGATTAATTGACTGCTGCATGAAAGAAATGCAGTGCTTAGGTCTGAGGGATTTAATAAAATGTTTGAAACAGATATCAACATACATCACAGAAATTGTGAATGATAGAATCATGACATGTTTTAGTCAAAATAAAGACATTACAAGGTTAGTGTGAGGCCAGAGTGTTAGGTCCTCTCAAAGTGTTAACACAACCCTGGGCTCAGTGATGGATAGACCTTATCAGCCTCTGAACAGTTTGCTGTGGGATGTTCAGCCACTCTGCCTGTGCTGCTGCACCCACTGCAGGCGAAGGCTGCCCTATTGTGGTGTCTTTTCATGCGTTAGAGAGTCATTCCAACATTAAAATCCCCATTATTTAGGCTGTCCATCTTGGCAATCAATCTTGTCTGTATTTACGTGATGTTCTGTCATTGGAATTCAGCCACTGTGTGGTTTTGTATTGTTCTGGTAGAAAGTCATTACGTTGGTTCTGGCTTGCAAGAAAGGAAAGTTTGTTGGTTTAAGGATGCTGTCAAATATATAGGCTGCTCATATAGGTGTTCATTAAAGTATGATCATCACATCATCATGCTTCCATTGCTTCACTGAATGACTTGAACAATGCAATAGTCAGCATAATGCTCACCACAACCTCCCCACACACATACAGTACCTTTGTTAGGTCTGTCATGGGCACAATGCCATTCATTGCTGAATAAAGCATTCTACCACTCCATGTGCTGCTACAGTACATTTCCTCTGGCTCATGTCGATTTCACCCCTGAGTGGCATCTGAGCATGTATTGCAGTTTTGTACAGTCAGCAAGCTCCAGGCATTTTGCAGATGCACAGGTTATTTCTACTTGAAATTATTTGAGTTGTAGCCAATGCAGCCTGAAAATAATTATGCAGGTGGTTCAAACCGATGTGATGGTCTTAGGTTGGTGTTACCCTGCCATCCAGGACATGGCCTGTCCCTCCCAACATCACTTTCTGTAACGCATTCCACATGTACCCTTATTCCCACATGCTCGCATTCCACTCATTCTCATATATCCACGCACACCCACTTTCACAAGTGATTAGCCTATCACTTTTCCCTGCCTTCATCTCTACTCAAAGGAAGTTACAGAATATTCCCCCCAAATTGCTGTCCTTATTTGAAGCATTCATTCTCTGAGGAAGTCAGTGATGAAGAGCATCTACAGTATGTATGCATTTTCTAACTGCTTCGTCAAATTCAGGGTCACATGGGAGCCAGAGCCTATCCCAGCAAGTAATGGGCTCAAAGCAGGGTACACCCTGGACAGGATGCCAGTCCATTGCAGGGCACACACAAAAACAGACACACTCACATTGGGGCCAGTTTTCTCAGAAGTCAATTAACCTACCAGTATTTCTTTGGACTTTGGGAGGAAACTGGAGCATCTGGAGGAAACCCACATGAACACTGGGAGAACAGATTCATCCAAACACTGTTGATGTACTTTAAGGTGGCACTGTTCCTATTTGAGTGGTGTTCATTTCTTATTCATTGCACACATCCCCTTACGCATTCTGCCTGATTTTCTGCTGCTCCTTCTTTTGTGGACTCTGTTATGCAAACTTAATATTCCAAGTGAAGAACAACTTTACTGAAATTGTTAAGTGCACAAGGACATAACAGTTATAAGACGTCTAAGAGTTTTTATTTATTCTGCATACAATATATGCTTTTGTTTACAGTGCACTTCTTTTGATTCTGTTAACAGCTACAAAAGAAAAGGCATTAGATTGTGCAGCTACCAGGTTATAGGCAGCTGGAGCCCATGCTCTTGGAAAAGACCTCTGGCTGATACAGTCGTGGAATGGACAGTGAGTGGCCTTTCACGGTGTCAACTTTGATATCTCACTTTGATGAAGATGTCAGCTAGCTCACTTTATTTATTTCTGCTTACAGTCACACTGTCATGTGGCTTCTCTGCCTTTATTTTCTCTGCTACTGTTAACTGCAATTCCCTTTAGCAGGCAATGCAACTGACCCAGGTTCTGCTCCATCTCTATTAGGCCAGAGTGGATGAGCTATGATGATACTGCTCCTGGGAGACCAGATTGTGTGTGTCAGGCTGTTGACATTACATCTTACCTTAGGAAGCTTGCCCTGATTTAGGGCAGTTGCTTTGAAAAATAATTATTTTCTCAGACTTCTGGGACTTGATGTGTCAGGATTTGATTCTGGCTGTGAATAATTACTTTTGCAATATAAAATGAAATAGCAAAGAGAATAAAATTAACAAAACTATAACCAGAAATAAATTTGACGGCTTAAAGAAAACTCAAGGTCAATTTGTAAAACAAGTACAAAAAAGAGAGATACAGTATGAGTATAAAGCCTGTCAATATCTATAAATAGTGTATGGATACACAATTTTTATTTTATTGTGCTTTACACACAGAGCACCCCAAGGGTCACCATATCATAAAGTCACACCTCGAAGCTCCATATGAAAGATTACCAATTACTCTGAAAGTCTTCATTACAGCATTAGCAAACAAATCAAAGCAGAGAACACATTCCCACAGAACACCCTCTAAGAACAACCTGCAAAAATAAAATTACACAGATTTGTATTTGCATGCAGCTCAGAATCAAATTAAAAAGATCATGCTCCTGGCAGGCCATAATGTTTAATTCTTTATTTTAAGCTGTATAAAAGAGGACGAGAGAGGGAGAAGGAGGAGATCATAAGTGATTAAGAGCAACAGTGATTTGCTGATATTTATACAATTCCATATGGAAACAGGATATTTTCATTTTCTCAGAACTGTTCTATTGCAGTAGCCAAACAGTTCTCAGTTTTTGAAAACTATGGTCTTCACCTCTACGGCTGGATGAAGAAACAATAAAAGCAATGCTAGTAACATAAGCCTGCCATACCAATGTACCTCCGATCCAATTTAACACAGTTACCCAGACCCTTTGACCACTAATACCCTTGAACATCCCTTTTGACTTGCGGGACAGGAAGCAATGCACAGGAAAGAATGGTGGCAATGTTGTCAATCAGTGACTTAACCCAACCTCACCCCAAAAAAGTAGCTCTGATATTTTCTCTTTCCTCCTTTTTGCAAATTTACTTGGGTTTCCTTATTTCCTCAATGCCGGAAATTCCCTGTTTAAGGGGGTGTACACTGTAGATCTCATTATTTCCTGCACAAACTGTAGCAGGCATTTAGGTAAGTGGCTACATACTCCTTTAAATTTTTAATTATCAGTCTTTGGGAAGATGCCAGCCCTATGCAACCTAAATGGCATTGTGAAAAAATGGTGTAAACCTTGAGAATTAGAGACAGCTATTTTATCTGAGAAATCTGGAGACAGAGGGAATTGCTAGCATCCCTTTGTTAAGACCAGTGTTGTAAAATAACAAGTATCACTTATCTGATCCAGCAGCTGGCCCACACAGGACGTTGAATAGGCATTAGACTAAGAGCCTATATTAGATTCCTCTAAAATCAATGTAAACTTTGATGCTGCCGACCAGTTTAGGCACCAGGATTAGCTGGCAACCATATTCTGAGTCTGATTCTTTTACAATTCTCAGCTCTAGAACCTCACGGTTCATTTGTTTGTGTAAATAGGACTGTCAATATAAGTTTATCCCCTCAATTATTTATGGAGCGAAATATGATCTGTGTAGATATGATCTATGACAGTGTGTAAGCAGGAAGAGTGGAAAAGACATCTCTGCAAAACATTAATAGGGCCTCTACCTGCTTTTTTTCTCCTCAGTCAGGTTGCATCCTTTACAGACATGCTGAATGTTCAAATTGGCTATTTCTGTGACGACATGCATAAGCTTTATTTTCTTGCCTTGTCTTACGATAAATCTGTTTTCTATTAGTCTGGGCAACATAATCTCAATATACATGCCCCATGTGCAGTGTCTTGTTAAAGTCTGGGGAGCATTCTGTACAGCAAACAACAGGGGGACTATTGACTTATTCAATATGAATGTCTGTGCTCACAAATGCATATATTTCCCAGGACCTGTTCTGAAATGCTCTATCAGACCACCGGTGGTGATTCACTGTAGTCTGGATATACCTGATTCTACAGTTGATAGAGGACTTGCATTATACATGATTTGGATGCAGCTTCATGATCTATCAGAATCTCCTTAGACATTCCTCCCCATGAAGGCCTTTGTTTCAAAGATCAGCACAACCCAGACAAACGTCTCTCTGAGCTGACTTGACTTTACATTCCTAATTGTGGCTGAAATTGTGACAATTTTCACTAGGTTGTGCAGAGGTACAGAGATACGGTACTGAAGGGCCCTAAACGCTTTCCTTTGTCCAGCTGGGATAAGAATGCTAACATTCAACTTCTTTATTTCCATTGCTTCATTGGGGCTTAAAGTACAGGCAGCTTCCAGGGTCACCCCTGTGAGGAAGACTGGTTTGACTGTTCAAGTATGCTTGAGCCTCCCATAGGAACATGCCATCCTCTCAAAGGTAGTGAGGAAGATTTTAAAATTGTCTTCTGGTTCCAACTCTGGGATGTTCAACACTATCTATGGAGACTTCACACTCCCAACACCCACACCAGGCTCTTCTTTGACAGCACTATTTCCTGAGGCAGAAGCTGGCATTGCCCCAACACTTTAACTAGTATTTGCACTATGGGCAATATCTCTATGTGTATCTCTGGCTTGAACAATCTAAGATAAACTCCCAATTGTGTTTGGGTTGCTTTACAAGGTCTTGAAGTTTCAAAATAAGACTTCCTGCAGTGAGGTGTGGCTAAATGCTTTATTTGTGTCAGGGTTCACAACAAGAAAGAAAAAAAGGGATAACTCTTTCAAGACAACAGCACAATCAGTTCTACTTGCAAGCTGAATGCAGAATAAACTAACAACACAAATAAAAATGACAGGCTAAAAATACATCAGTTTATTTTGTTTACCAGTTGACAGGCAACTTTGGAAGAGTTGGAGTTCTCACTCTCTCCAGAGAGTCCTTTTTACTATTTGAGAGCAGAGGAGTTAAATAGGCAGCAGCACAGCTGCAGTGAATTAAGAAAAACTAACAAGCTACTCCAGCTGCAGCTGTACCTAGTCATTACTCTGGAGAGATGCTGTCCTGTCACACCCTGTTTCTTCTAGTTTTCGTCACGTTCATTCATTAGCTCCATCTGCCTTCATATACAAACATTGACCTTACAGAGGCAGATTGAAAATGATGATAATGCCAGACTCACAAGACCGAACAGGTTCCAACAGCTGTATCTGGTCAGCATGTGACTGAATAGCTTACAACAGCTTCATTGAGACATCATGTAACCCAACAAATTCCAGCAGCTGTATCTGGTCAGCATATGACTGGATAGGTTCCAGCAGCTGTATATGGACAGATGTTGAAAGTTGAAGGTTTTATTAAAAAAGTAATTACATTAAAAAAAAGTCTGATAATTTACATCATTATAGCAAAAATACAAAGAGGGAAATAAGCTGGAAAAGACAAATCTCACAAAAGTAAATCAATCAACGGTTAATGCTTTGGACCCCACAGAGTTGTTGCAAAATTGTTAGTAATTAGAAATTCACATCGTTTTAGCAGCGAAAGCTCTTCTTTGTACTATTGCCTTTATGTCTGCCCTGCCCTAGGAAGCTGTCTACAATCTGTAAAAAGAAACCTGCTAGCAGTGAGCACTTGGCATGCACTGAACCAGTTTCAAGAAAGAGCAAATCGGAAGCTAGCAATTTCTTACAATGCGCACGTCATTACATTTATTCTGTCGGCTGCTGTCCTAACTTAATCTACTGCGCTATCAATTTCTCTCAAGTGGTTTGGTCTTGCTATCTGATAAAGAAACCATTATATATATTCTTTGTTTCCATTCCATTTTGTATAGCGAGATTGAAACATTATCCACACTATCTAAATAGCAGGAACACGGAGTGGGTCTTATTGTATTATATTCAGGCTGTTCTGGAGAGCCTGAAGGGACAAAGTATGCAATATAGTACGTGCCAGGCTTGTGATAAGAAGATATACCCATTTTCTGAAGAATTAAAGCTAACTGTACAAGAACTTACAGGAAATATGGCAACATTTCCTATTCTGAGAATATTTACTTCAGTTCAGATGGGCTAGCAGCACATGACTCATAAGACTCAGGCTTAGGAATTAGTTTTCCCTTTGGCTATCTGGAATTGTATGGCAAGAAAAAAATATTATCTAGAGATACTTACAAATATATTAAAATCTATCTAAATATATATTTTTCTCAATATATATATTTAATTATTTGAAGATATACAGTATTTAAATGATTCAGAGATATCATTACATTGTTTACATAGCTTCCTGTTCATCTATAGATATCTCTAAATTGTTGCCTGCTCAAACTTCTTTAAATCACTTCCTGTTTGATGGAATTGGTAGAAATTATCTGAAAACACAAAGCATTCTAGCTATATGGTGCCCAAAACTTGCATGCATCTTTGCTTTGATGAAAACTAGGTGAAAAGACCCTTTATACCCTACTGTTAAGTGGTCAATCCAAAAGAGTTTCCTATTGTTTGGAAAGAAACCTTACAGCACTTCATCTGTTAGAAAAAAAAGAAAAAATATTTTGAGAAGACAGGCACATCATTCTGCTCTGGGCCCCTGTATGTGCAAAGACAGTTTCAGCTCACATTGCACACATTATTTTTACTTGAATACTGAAAAGTGATACTTGTAGACAACTTCACAATCAACTAAGCTGAGTGATTCAAATCTGAAAATGAAACAAAAAAGGCAATGTGTATGTTTTCAAATCCAAACATCCATAAAATATAAGAACTTTTGGTATGATGAATTCCATTGCTATTAGACACTCATTAGCCTCAAATGACATACAGTAGATGTTGACTTGATTGAAAGAAGGGAACTAACCATACTGTATGAATTTGTAAGTGAATATGCACTTTAAGCTGGAGAGCAATCAATATACATCTATCATAATAAAATTACACAATAATGACTCTGGAACTGAATGGAAAGTGTACAGTACATGTTCTTAATCCAGTCAGCGGCAAACACATCATCCAAGGTCAATCGGTTTAAAAAAAATATAGCTTCAGGTTTATGATGCAAGAAAATAACCAATGGTCATATGATCCTAGCAACTCTAGCAATTTTAAGCAATTCTTGTGACAATATAAGTGAAAATATCAAACAGTGTTCCATAACCTAGAGCCTGACTATGCTCATTGATCACAAAACAAAACAGGAAAAGAGGAACAAATACTCTCCATGAGACAAAAGCAGGAAGATCCTAAGAACATTGTAAATCCATTCAGTAAAATGTTGTAGAAATCATTCAGAAATGACCAAACATTGTTGGTGTGAGAATGCTTTCAGTGTGGTCAAGAGTAGCAGCTGTGTGTAGTGTGTAAAATTTAACTTTTCTGCCTATTTTTAAACTCTGTGTTTGTGATGCAAAGATGCTGCTAAAACAAACATGACACAAGCTTACAAGCTGAAAACATTTCTAAGGAACCAAATGAACAATGTATATATCTCTAATCAGGTAAGAAGAGAAGTTCCTCCTTATCTCTTGTGTACAAACACTGTATACACCATCCTTACACATGCATCTTTGCACGGAAAGCAGTGTGGACTGGGATGGAACTTACTATGTATTCCTTAAGTCTACTGTATCTGTCATAAAGCCCTCCCGTTTTTGTGTGGTCACTTTTTATCCCACTTCTAACACCACAAAATGCTTTCCAGTATGTTAAAAACATTTTCCACAACATAGGGTTCTCCAGCATGTGCCCATTGTATGGAAGCAAGATTACCTGGGATATGTGACACTAAGTGGGCTTTGCTTGGTTTCAGTCTGTTTAAATTACCCTATGCTTTCTGCTGCTTTTATCTGGCTCACCATCTAGTTCCACTAGATTTCAGGTTTCTTTTACTAGGTCCCCCAGAACTGGTCATGCCTGGCCTAAAACAACTTAATAAGGGAGCTTTAAATATTCCCACAGTGAGCAGGTACTGCCGCCCATGTACCATGTACCATGTAAATATACCTCTTTTCATCCTCATGTTTGTAGTGGATGCTAATTGTCAGGATTCCTGGTTACATTGTTATCTATTATTTTACAAGGGACCAAGATCTGCATAATCCTTCTATCCATCAAGGCAAAGACTGGCTTCCTTGATCTGCAATGTCAGTAACAATCTCTTAGGAATGTAACACAAACAACTGTCTTTTTTTCCTTTCCACACACCGTTGTACTGTACTTTAAATGGAGTCTCCATTTCAAACTGGAGTTTTCCAGTTGACCTATGCAGAAGTTCCCCTTGAAGGTGAAGGCTTGTCTTCTTTATTCCAAGTCGATTTCACTAAACAACAGACTTGTCAATGGCTCATTATACCTTTAAACATGCTGTGTGCAACCACTGTGAAGTTATAAAACAGTTCTACATTGACTATTTCCTTTAAACAAACAGAATGAACCAGGCAATGAGTTTGCATCCTTTTCTGAGCCCCATTTCCTCTGTGCTGATCTCATAATAATCCTAAAGAGCAATACAGATAAAAAAAAATCTACAGGGACATTAATCTTATTACTTGTAATAATGAATAATGAACTGAACCCTGGACTCAGATTAGAATTCCTTTCACAAATAAACAACTAAAATGTCACTGCTACTTTTGTCCCCTATAAAACAGCTTCACTGTGTACTCCTGTCTCTGAAATCATTTACAAATAGCTCTCTAGACTAATAAACTGTCACTCTCTATCTCGAGTATTGCTGATAGAAACCTCTGGACCTAATCAATGGAATATTACCACATCAGGACATTCTTCGAAGACCCCTAGTTCAAAAATGAATTGTACTAATAACTCCTTCTCTCGCTCTCTCTGCTGTTTTCTGATTTCCATTTTAATGAGGCTCAGAAAGTGCATCTTCTCCTTCCCTACCTACATTAATTATGGCCATACAGTTACTATTTCATCTAAACTCTCCATTAAATTTTCTCCAAAGTACAGAACCACTGCCATACGAATTACCTGCTTACTCTTCTTAAATATTTCTACACAATCTGAAACTAGAAGTTTACATGAAAGAAGATTATACAGTTTCTGAAACCTCTTAATTTTTAACTGTTGATTGCTCATCAATATGTAAACAATCTTTATATAGAAAAATACTGTAGTTTGGAGCATTTCATTTTATGTCCATAAAACCTTACATATTTATACTCCATTACATTGGAGTAAGAATTCCTTGCTCCCTTTATTCAATTTACGATCTCCTACTCCTTTACAGCTCTTAAGCCCTGTGACACAGCTTCCTCTTTTTTATTTATAGCCACAGAAGAAATTGTTCATTTTTAATGTACATCCGAGGCATTAAGCATGCTTTTGGCAATTGAGTTTCTTGATGTAGTCTAGACAAATTCTGAAATCCTGCATCTTAATAATTTCATACTTTTAACATTGGAGCTTTAGCAGAAAGCATCTTTAAGGATTCATGACCAAAAGTCATGATTTAGAAATGATAAACTTTTCTTTGAATATTTGAGTGCCGAGAAGTGATAACTAAAATACCAAAGGAATTGAGGAAAGAGCAGAAAAACAATGTTAATGTCAAGGCACATCTGTGGCATTTTCAATACTAATCCTGTCTGAAAAATTTTACAGCACTTCTGAGGGAAATATTAAAATCAGCTTCAGCCACTCACCATTAAAGCTTACCAAGAAGATAGCGTTAGGGAATAATCTTCATGGTTTATCCATCTTAATGATCAATATTAATAGTGTGTAAAATATTCCATTTGATTGGGCCTGATGCATGATAATTTTTTCTAGCCTCAAAGATATCGATTTACGCTTGTTTGACAGGCATTGTGAGTTTCTATCTGTGCAAATGAGCTTTTCAGATAGCGCAACAATATTGAATCAAGTCGAGAAGAGCTAAGTGAAAAATAAATGACAGGAAATTCTCTGAAAATGGGATTATGATTATAATTGCTTATACAATGGCATGTCAATGGGTGCACTTTGAGCTGGGGGGAAGAAAACTATGCACGATTTCAGAGTATATCAGAAAGAGGTCCCCTGCTGAGATGGATCTGACAGAAACGGACTTTTCAAGGTTTCACTGGGCCTCCGAGTGGCTAATCTGGTATAAATCCCACTCTGCAGGGCATGGTATGCCCTATAACCAGGAGACTGCTAGTTCAAACACTTTATGTGACAGATGCATAGAAGCCTGTCACTTTGTGTAATTGGAATAAAAGTCTGCTCGCTTGAAAACCTGGGTTTGGACAGCTTTAAAGTGATCTTCTGTATTGTCCAGTGAATGCAAAAGCATGTTGGTGAGCTAGGCATGAATAACTGAATCTTCAGTCAGTGAATCTTCAGAATTCTTCAGAATCTTCAGTTAACTGAATCTTCAGAATATAGTGGGGGATATTGAATACAGGAGGGGGCAGAAATGACTGCTACAATATATATTTTTTTGTGAATTCTGAAATGTGGAATCAGATTCCCATCCAGTGACAACTCAGACAAATTCAGAATTTTTAAACCACCAGATGAAACCTATTAACAGGGCCAAACTGAGCCAGCAATGTGTAACCAATGGGTATCCAATTCTGGTCCTGGAGGGCTAGTGTGTCTGTGGGTTTTCATTCCCACCTTTAACACCCTTAACAAGCCAATTCAGCTTGTTAATGAGACCATCTTAACAGCTTCTCCCTGCTCTTCAAATGTCCCTGCTTCAAAGAGACCTAAAAAACCTGCAGACATGACAGCCCTCCAGTGCCAGGATTGTACTTCAACTGGAAACTTTTTAAAACTCTTTTCTTGCATTAAGGTGCCCTTTAACTGTTACAGGACTGAGTTTTGTTTTTACTAAGGATAAAGACAATGTCTCCAGAACTGCCAGCAGCAGTATTCTGTCTCCTGTCCTGTTTAACAAATGCTCTTGACTGTGTATGAGAAACACTCTTTCATTTGTCATTCAACACCAGCTTCAGGTTTTTAGGAATGTGAGTAATGGGGTGTGAATTACACGGGAACTTGCTTTCAGTTCCGATGATAAATGTTTTATTCTGCAAAGAATTTTTTATTGACAGGGTTCTTAAAAAAAAGGAAAAGGAAAAACACTTATGAGATTTTTTACAATGTTTAGAGGAGTGGTTAGGTTCTATGTTACTATTGTTGCTTTAAAGGAAGAGCTCTTTAGTACTGTAATGGGCCATGGCAATATAGTGTGTCCTCACAGAATCTGTCTCTGTTCCATTTTGTGGCAGTCACAGAATTCTGATCTATCTGAATTTTGTTTTCAATGGAAAAGGGTTAGTTGTTGCAATCTCAAAATAAAAGCAAATAAGAACACACTTTTGTGTAGACATTTTTTTTACAAACTATCTCCTATAAACCTTCTTTAAGACCCAAATAATTTGAGGCAGAAATTGAAAATCAGCCACAAAGACAAACTGAGAACATTGTACAAGAAACCTCTACAGGTAATATCGTAAGTAAGAGCAAATGCAGGATTACATTACATATTTCCTTTTAAAGATGATGTGTTGGTGAAAGTGTGTTAGCACCTGTTAACTGAAGGAAACCAGGGGATAATGGATATCAAACCCTAATTCAGCTGATTCAGCTTTCAGTGGAAGCAGGCCAACATCACTTTGCAAAATCTTCAGATATGGTAGCTCTGGAGCATGGTTAAGGCAGATGTTGATGAAATGGCCAGGCAGTAGCTATCCTGAAGGACAAAATTTGTACGAAGTCATTCATATATCATATATACATCTATAGTAAAAACCTGGCAGGTATATTCATCATACTAACAGTACTCCTTCAAACATCCCTCATAGTCCTAACAAGTTACTCATTAGTCTTTTCTGCATGCACATCCTGTTTGCATGGGGATGAGGAAGAATGCGAGGATGTTTGTGCCCAAAGGTAGGAAACCACTCATGGAGCTCAGGGGCTCATACCATTTATCTCTCCAGTCCCTGCAGTTCACCACATCCTGACAATCATCACTCTCTGCTAATGGCCCGTCTCCCCTCCCCCAAGCCACAGCTACCACTGTGGGACCTGTCACTGATATTCATCACTGCATGTGGCTGGGATGGGAAGCAGAGGGGGTTTCATGGGCTCTTCTGTTGTTCTCAAGGTGACATCATCCCTTTCAAGAGTTGATTCAGAGGAGACTGATGGCATCCATGGCTTACTAGCCAGACAGGGAATTGAGCAGTGAGGAGAGGCTCAGGTGAGCAACACGCTTATAAGGAGGTACATGCAAGTTGAACTAAGCATCAGGCTGCACGATCAACTTTTCCGACAGGTGGTTTGTATGCGAATAGCCAACAGTAATGCACAGACAACACAGCACGTTCACCTAGGAACCAAGAAATCCCAATTTAATATGGATTCCACCTTGTATATCAAGATTAGAAGGTTGTGAAGGTTAGGAAAGAACCTCAGACAAAACTCAATTGTTTGTCCAAAGTTGGTTGTTACTTTGATGGACCATGCTTATGAGAGATTTATTTTGCCTTGTTTTCAGTTGTACTTTATACCCTTGACCATTCTATGATGGATTTATAATTTCTTGCATCTTGAAACTGAGTACAAAACTTCAAGAGCTGAGCCAGTGACCACTGTGCTATACCTAAGCTGTAAAAATTGGAGATAAAAGATTTGCTTCATTGCAGGTGCCCTGTAATAAACTATCTACCAATAAACCATATGAAGATGAAGGTGCAAAAAGGTGTTTTTTGCTTGTGTCACAGTAAAACTTGTTGAAAAAATAACTTGATATTAATAGTGCAATTCTCAGTTCTATTGATTAATATTCTTTATACAAATAGTGAGAGACACTTCAAGGTATTAAAAATGCAACAAGTACTATTAGTTCCAATACTTTTAATAAATATTTTTACATACTGTAACTTTCATATATAAAAATCTGGTTCACAGGAACACTAACACTCTTAGAAGTGGCAGGGAACTTTGTGCAATTTGACTACTTGTCAGTTTCTTACGATATGGTATCTATGCCATCTAGGACTTTTTTAATGCTTTACAACAAGAAAAGGATCCAATCAGACATGGCAATGACTCTATTAAAGGGACGACTCAGAATATTGAAGGCAGATGCGACTGCAGAAATAAAAACTAAAATGTCTGTGTTAAGCCTAATGCTCTGTCTTCCGAGCACAAACAGCCAGACTCTATTACCAGAGTGGACAAGCATGCATATTTGTTAGGCTCTGTCAGCTACAGGAGATTTAATCACCCCTGGAGCGCTGAAAACTGGCTGGGAAACATCTGTGAAGGAAATCAATTGCATTTTAGCCCTCGTTCAGCTCTGAACTTTTTGTTTTTTTCTGTCTAATGGAAAAGAAGACAGTTAATGTGTGGGTGGCTATGACAATGAGTGGAAATGCAAGAAGGAACATATTTGTTTGATTGTATTTTAGTATTAGTATTCCACAGTTCCTTTTTTTTCCCCCTTAGCCGTCACTTTCTCTGCAAAACTAATCTCATGAAGTTCCATTGACAGCTGTATTTATTTTGCCGACGGAAAATTGGTTTCTGCCTAAGCGTGAGTTTCCCTATTCATTTTGTTTCAAATCTGTTTGCTCTACTGCCTCCGTCACCGAAGGGAGGCTGCATTTAAAATGACAAACCAGCGGCACTTGTTTACACATAGATGTGGAGGGGTCGGGAACAAGCCATGATTTTGAAGCCGATCCTGTGACTTCTCTAAGGAACATCTGGATGAGATTCTCAGATCACTTAGTGACTATTCATCCAATGAGCCAGACGGCCCTGCTGTTTGTAACCTTTCTTCCGTGTTTGTAGGCATTATGCTTTAAAGTCTACTCAGGGGGGGACATGAAGTAGAATTTTCAGCCTTTCACATCAACGTGACAGTGACGGGGGAGAGGGAGCAAGGCTGTAATCTGGGAGAAGCTAAATAAAATAACTATTGGCAAAAGTTTACATGTGCACGAGCAGCATTCATGACATATCAGAATGTTATTATACATTTAGCAGACACCCATATCCAGGGAGGCTGACAATGTACAGTACACTAAGTTTCCATTTAGTGTCATGTGTCACCTTTGAGATAATACTATTGTTGAATAAGACAAAAATCCAATTGCACTTTTATGTTTAAGCAAGATTTAGAATTGTTCTCTGGTTCTTAAATGTTTTCAGGTCTTATGAATCACTCTGTGGTTATTAAACTAAACTACCACTTAAATAATTTATTTTGTATTAATATTTGTGATTCAGAAAAACAGAAATTAAACTAATATGTCAAGTATTGCATTTCTTAAATGTTTTAATGAATGGTCCATTAATAAATGTAAATATATTTCAAGTCCCTTGAAGTCTATCAAGTAGTCTATCATCTATCTTACTTGTAATCCTAAAGAAACAGAACAAATGACTTGTCTTTGAGTTAAGTATCAAAGCAAACATTTTAAACAGCCCCACTTTGAATCTGCATTTTGATCATGCACACAGGAACAGACATTTAAACTCCTAATTTCCCAGAACTGAGGTCAGCACATTGTGGCTTGTGTGTCTA
The DNA here is from genome assembly GCF_055471065.1 of Atractosteus spatula. NCBI lineage: Eukaryota > Metazoa > Chordata > Actinopteri > Semionotiformes > Lepisosteidae > Atractosteus > Atractosteus spatula. Next base: position 2,266,344 of record NC_142732.1, on the reverse strand, counting down.
AAGACAGCTATTTAAAAGCAATAGTGACTGTCTTTAACATTAAATTGATCTACTTTGATGCCAGATCTGCTAGTGTCATGCCTTACATACTGTAACTGCATTGATCAGATATTTCACAGCTTAGCTGAAGCACCTAAGGTTTAATAATCAGTCTGAAAGACAACGAGACGCAGGTGGGTCTCATCAGGAAACAAAATATATACAGTATGCCCCACAACCTTATTATAAAAACCCTCTGATTCCCCTCCCAATAATAGACAGTCCTTTTGAGTGGATTGGTATGGACTTAGTGGGACCCCTGATTAAAACTACAAAGGGACATCAGTATATACTGGTGATAGTGGACTATGCCACAAGATACCCCGAAGCCATTCCTCTGAGGGCAGCTACGGCCAAAAACATAGCTAGGGAGCTAGTGCACATTTTCTCTAGAGTGGGAATCCCTAAGGAGATCTTAACCGATTAAGGGACTCCTTTTATGTCAAATGTCATGCAAGACCTAAGTAAGCTTTTGGGTATTCATCAAATCAGAACCTCAGTTTATCACCCGCAAACAGACGGACTAGTGGAGCGCTTTAATAAAACCCTGAAAGGAATGCTGAGGAAGGCCATGCAAAAGGATGGCAAAAATTGGGATCAATTGCTCCCTTATCTAATGTTTGCTATCCGAGAAGTACCGCAGGCCTCGACTGGGTTCTCTCCTTTTGAGTTATTATACGCTCGGAGACCACGGGGATTATTAGACCTGGTCAAAGTCCTGGGAGCATCAACCTTCACCATTACAGACTGTCATTGAACATGTGGAACAAATGAGGGAAAGAATAAACATTGTTGTTCCCATTGTGAAGGAAAATCTGGAGAAGGCCCAGGCGCAGCAACAGCAGATTTATGATAGGGGAGCTATAGTGCAAGAATTTCAGCCAGGGGGAGGGTATGTAAGAGGACCAGAGGAAGGGTCATCCAGGACAGGTATTTTAGGAACGATCTGCTCACTATACTTGACTTAGACCTGACCAAGATGGCCGCTAAGAGAAACCAGCTGAGCCCTTTCCATCTGCGGGTCAGCTGGTTTCTCTTAGCGTCCATCTTGGTCAGGTCTAAGTCAAGTATAGTGAGCAGATCGTTCCTAAAATACCTGTCCTGGATGACCCTTCCTCTGGTCCTCTTACATATATTTGAAAATGAAATATTTGGAGCTTCTTGTGTGGCTCAACCAGTAAAGGCTTGCAATTGGAATTTAACCTTTGGCCCAGATGTTGCATTTTCTAGCCTGGGTTATGTCACAAACTGGCTGTGACTGATTCCTTAAATGGTAGCACATAATTAGCTGAGTTCCACTGAAGTTGTGTGAGCTTCATTCGGACATATTGTCTTTCTACGTAACAGTAACAACACTGCCAGTTACCTTCAGGCCTGTTGTAAGATGTACTGCTACTCCAATCAGTGCTAACTTTCCTGTCAGGTGTTTATCTTATAATGTGTTAAAAGATGAATGCCGTTCACTGTGGAATGCATTGGAGGAGTATGTCTGCTGGTTCTACCTTTTTTTCTGTGTTGGTACAAGAAATGTAGCATTAAACCACAGCTTAAACCAACTAGCAATTCCAAACTGGTTGGGTATATGATTAAAAGAAATCTCTAGAAAATAAGACATTAAGCTCTGGTTGTTGTTGTTTTAAAGGTGTAGCTGCAGAACGATGTACTGTGGTGCTAAACATTGGCAGTAAAGTGCATCAGAAAGTAAGCCAGGTGGATGTGGCAAAGGAAAATGCTCTTATCATCATGCGCGCAGTGTCAGCTTGCTTCTTCTCCCTAAGTCTTCTTGTACTTATGTTATTTTTATTCAGGAACAATCAAAGGTTACAGGCTTCCCTGGAGCACTTAGCTGCAAAAGAAACACATTATCCAATGTGGTGAAGAAAAAAAACTCCAGGAGATGTCTCACTCAGAATTGCAGCAGAATAGCTGATGTGTAATTGGCACAAACAGAAAGCTTTTTCCTCTCAAAAGACTAGCTAGAGCCACGACAATTGCTAACTGTAGTAAGGAATTTCTATTATGAGTTTTTTAGATATTAAATATATACTTAGAATCTCCAGTATTTTTTCAATATTTCATACAGTATGCATTACATTTGGAACAGTCAGCTACTCTCCAGCTCAGTTCAAGCAGGACACTGCTTATGTATGTTGGCAGTGTAGATGCAGGAATTATAAAGGATTTATGTAGAAATGAAGAAAAGCCATGATTTGGCCATAGGGAAATTTCCATGTCCAGATTAAAAATAGCTACATAGCACATGACAAAGGAGGAACCACTAACCTGCCTACTCCTAGCTTGAGACTGGAAAACATTTCCTTGAGGTAGGCCACTAGCAACACCTACTGTACCACCGGATCTGGTCACAGATATATAGCCGATATCTACAAGCAAGTGGAAGGGCAATTTAGAGCTGGGATAGACATGCCTTGTTTGATATACAGTATTGTATATATAGATGTGCAAGATTATGCACACTCCACCATTAACAAAGAAAGTGAATCTTTAGAAAAAGAAAGTCTTTATCTATTACACAGAGAAATCTAATTAGAAAAGCTTGTTTCTTTGTACCCGACATAGACTGTATTTTTTGTGCTCCTCCTATTAGTCACACTATCTTATCTTTGTCTTTTGTTTTTGTTAAGAAAATTGGTCCATCTCAGTTGGGAGCCAAAAGTAAATATGAATATATTTTCCAGAGAGTTGTCTTTGGAAATCTGCTGAACTGTCATTTTTAAAGAACTCTCCAGTGTGTAAGTCCTATACTGAGTGTATTTTGGGGAGAGGAGGCGGGAAGAACTCCCGGTAGTCACATCCAGTATTACAGAACTCTAATAAAGATGGAAAAATTCAATTAGAACATATATGAGTGGGCTCCACTGAGTTTGCAGGAATATGTAAAAATGACTCATAATTCACTAATACGCTGTCATGCTAAATACTGCTTTTGCTGGAGACCAAATTTTGGTTCTAATGGATAATGAGAATAAGAAATAATTCTTTTCACATACTGTATCAGTCTATAAAATGTGAACAGTTATCTCAGCTACAGTAGTTTAATACTTTTTAAAAATAAAACAGAAATTAGGGATGATATATGTTTCTCATGTTTCTCAACCTCCCCAATAGCATGACCAAATAGTATTTTTTCTGTGGGTGGCTTTTTAACATAAGTGGTCCTCCAAGGAGAAGAATCTTAGATAGCTGGTCCAGCAAACAAAAAAGGAAACTTAATTATGTAATGATCTTCAATTACTTTTCCCCCAGAGGGAAGACAAACCTCCCCCCTTAGCTCAGACTTGTAGGACAGAGTACATGAAGGAGAAAAGAGTAGATCCTTCAAAGACAGTCAGCTTTCCTCATCTTTGAGCCCGTGCAGTGCTGTGGAAAGAAAAGATAAGGCTGAAGAGAAAGAACCCACCCTGTGGGTGTCACTCCCTGTACACCTAAAGGGCACTCTACCTTTGTCCTGTTCCTAGTTCCCAGTGATTATTCATGTCTTTTTTGGTGTGTCCTGTTGTGTAGCCTATTTACTTCCTGTATCTGCTCTGCTCCTCGCTCAGCATTGAGGGTTCGGATGTCTTGAGACCCGCCTAGTTCCAGGTCACCTCTTCCGTGGCCTGAGCGCATAGGTTTCTATACCGACATCATCTGACCTCCTTAGCCTGGGTTAACCTCCGTGTTGCCCCTTTTGCCGCTACGCATAGGGTCTCTACTGCTCTCCTTGTCATTCCACAGCATGCCCTTCCGACATCCATGATAGTGACTCTTGTATTGATTTCCTGGTTCTGGTACATACTGTATCTAGAGTGATACATGATCTATGATTCATGTAAAATTACCTTGTCAGTAAATAATAGATTAGGATTTCTAAAGCCACCTAATTGACTGGCATTTTCCCCACCGTTGTGTAATTCTGCTTTCTGGCTAAGGTACTGTATATCACAGGGTTTTCTCCAATAACCACTGCTCCTAGCCCTTCTCTGAGGCATCTGTTTGTACTATCATGTCCTTCTTGAAGTGGACAATACTGGTGAGCTTCACAGAGCAACATGAGAGACTGAAACCTGTTCCTCCTTAAGAGATCATGATTGACACAATACGCTTTAGACCTCTAACCAATCCACCAGGCTTTATACTTACAATCTTCCATCTTAAAATTTTCAATAAGTAAAAACCTAGTAACAGTGGCAATATGGACAAATGAATAACTGATTTAAATAATTAAGAGTCCATGGTTGGATGAAAACGAGAAGACGCTGTGGCCTCCAGGACCAGTAGTGAATATCTATGGTCTATTCTGACACAGTAGTTGTGCTGTTGCCTGAACAGAATGCGGTTTCCAAGAGCTCTTTAATAAAGAAGCCTGTTATTGCACTGCTAGTGTCTTCTTTTCTTGGGCCAAGAAGATTTTACCTAACATTAGCAAAATAGTCCTGACTGCTGATCTTTTGCAGTTACATCACCACAAGCTATTTTACACAGCATCCTTATTTCATTGCAGAGAACTGTTCTTTTCTAGGAATAGATAACCTTTAGATTTTCTCTAGAAAGTTATTTATGGTGGAACAGAAGTGGCATAACCACCAAGCACACAATGCAAGCCACATGCCAATCAATTGCCATGTTTGATTATTGTTGTTACTTTCTGAAACTTTCTTGCCCAAATTAAATTGTGTCAATAACAAAGTTGTTATAACAGTAGAAAACACTAGGGAAGGCCTTGAATGAATTGTTGATAATTTACATACTGTATATTAGAAATCCTAATTGTGTTTAAGACAACAAATTTACTGCACTTTTTATTGTGTTTACCTGTGTGCATCCCAAAAACACTTCCTTCCCTTTGTCAAACCTTTATGTGCATTGCGGTACAGCCTCTTATGATTTTGAAGATTAATTTTGAGGATATTATTGAAACAAACACATAGGGTACAGCATGGAAAGAAATCAATTGCCTTAGGTTAATTGAATGTATATTAAATGTTGAATATAATAAGGGATTATGAGGCTTTGAAGTTGTATTATTCTGTGGAGAGATTAGTTGCACTGGTTGATCACAGTTGAGGTTCTTGAGAAGAAATCAGCTCTCTAATTGATGTGTGGCTTTGCAGTGTATTACGATTCATAACTTCCCAGTAAGAATGTCTAATTTGGCAACTGAAAAGTACTATATTTTACCATAGGCTGCCAGATGAAAAGATATGCATTTCAAAGAGTGTCTCTCACTTCTAAATAGCACAACTTAGCACATCCTGTAGATGTTATTTAAAATATCAAGCTTCCTGGTCTTGTTCCGGGCACCATGGGGGTGCAGTGGTTAGTATTGCTGCCTCGCAGTGCTGGGACCCTGGGTTCATTCTGGACCTGGGGAAAGACTCTGGCTCCCCCGTGAGCCTGAATTGGATAAGGTGGTTAGAAAATGGATAGATTGATGTTTGTGTGTTATATAGATCTTGTACTCTATATTTACTATATTCTGTTTCTATTCAGTAGCATTTAACAAGAAATGCAAATCAAAAATGGATATACGTATCCATGATTTTTTTCTAGTTATAAATCATAATGTATCTTCTCCCAAGTTTGTTTGCAGGATGATCATATTAAACATTATTATGGGAAAAAAACAAGTAAAGAGGATTCCTTTAATAAACCATTCTTTCATCTCCAGTGACCAGGTATTAATTGCAGAAACCAGAGGCTTACATTACTAGATCATGGAGACAAAATAGCTTCATTTTAAAACTAAAAAACACATTTTGATATTCAGGTGCAGAAATTGAAATTGTCCAAAAATGTTTCAGCTTTATTCAATTCATCAAATGCCCACATTTCCAGATGCTCACATCTCTTTCCATCGAATTCATAGTGTTTTAATATTCAGATGACAATGACTGGTCTTGACATTCCTCAGAACAAAGAATGAAGGCTAAAGTCATGCTTCTGCATGACATTTTCAATCTTTTACCCTCTTGCCACAAAAAATAAATCAGTCCTGAAAATTAACTAGAATAGGAACAAGCTTGTGAGCATAGCAGTGAAAGGGAAAACTAAAATGTTTTACACTGTAATACATCTGTTTCACCCCACTGAGCTGTTTCAGAGATTTGAAAGAAGATCAGAAATGCAATGATTTATGATGCAGATGCCAACCGGTATTCAAAAGCATTCAGGAGGTTGTGGGAGATTCTGCACTGAATAAAAGAAAATCTGATTTACTTTCAATATTCATATTCTATGTTCATGTTTTCCATTCTCAACTGATGAAATAAAGAAATTATGAATGGAATGGGGTCTGATGTATTTTGTGGATGTACCACAAATTACAACTGTAGAGCTTGCAAAGGAATCATTGCATTCTATGTACTGTATTAAAAGAAAATATGTTGATGGGAAGATCCACAATATATTATTTTAAATAGCTGTGTTACACTTTAGTGACAAAAACGTTGCATAGTCTGCAATCTGTTTCCAAATAAATTGCAGAAGGTGATAAGTACTAAGCTTAACAACCTGACAGTCTAAGCCGCCTAAGCTCTCCAGTATGTGTGTTGTTGAGCAAATCCGAAAGCATTCAGGAGCAATGTCCCAGTCTGTCTCACCAGGACCACAACCTGGCTGTAGAGGTAAAAGGAAAGGCAGGAAAATAAAACAGTTTTACTGATGAGGAGTTAGAAATGCTATATTCCTTTTCCATTAGGTATTCTTAAAACTAAAAAAAAAGTTTTGAATCAACACTGCAATTACTGTATTTAAATGACATATTAAAAACACTTTCAGTGAATAGATACATTTACAGTAGGTCTATGTACAGTAAAAATGCTCAGAATGAGCTGGAGGTGTCAGCAGAACATGCTTATGAACTATTGCTCTATATATCAGGGGAACCAGAAGTGCCAAAGAAATTTAGTTTCATTGCTTGTAGGTCAAACTTGGTTTTAGATGAAAATGGGAATTTGTGAAATCGTCTCAAAAGGCCAAGAAGCATTAAACACAACTAAGTGATGCATGAGAAAATGTGGTCTGGGAGATGCCAGTCTCTGCTGCTACAGTCTCATAAAAAGAGCTTGGAGTGCCGATAGCAGTTTCCACACCAAAGGCATGGCATGGCTTCTCTGGTTGAGAAGCTTCAGGTCACTTTTAGAACATGCAGTACTGTACCTGTTCCTAATGTGGTCTTCATGTACTTGGAGAAGACTAATATGAAGTATTATGACATATCACTTCTGTCCTAATGTCACAATTCACTGAAATCAATGTCTCATTTTTGCTACTTCTTACAGAAAAACCCTGAATGAATTGTTAATCAAGGGCTTAGGATGCAAAGAATGGAGTACTTATGCAAATTGTTCCTTTAGTGTCAGTCATGTCAGACAAGTGGACCACTTGTAAAAAAGTCGTTCTCTCATTATCCCTGAAATGATTTTGAACTTAGGATACAGTCCAGTTATCACCATTTTTGACAAGGAGGAACATCAAGGCTGTTTCAATAAGCCTCTGATAAGCTCACGAAGTGTCTCAAGGAAAGCACAGCACAGAACAGGAGCTCTTAAAATAAACACTGTTACTGTCTCAAAACTGACAGATGCAAGGCTATTACTAATGCTGGGGTTTGAAAGTTTTAACCTATGTCAGAAAAAAACTAAAAGATAATTCAGACAGATACATTTAAGTGATTGAAAATACAAAGTCTAAAATCTATTTTCACAATTGCTGAGTGTAAACATACATTATTGCTTGCCCTCTGCTTTACTGTATATTCACTTTGTGCCAGTACTTGTGAGTATTTTCATGTTTGTGGGCTTTGTTGTTTCTGGAGGTGACATGCCAGCTGATGTGTAACAATTGATTATCGTATATCACTGGGCACAATGATCTGCTGGACAAATATATTATTTAATGTTTTGGGCCTGGGAGTAAATTCCACCTTGCAATACTGTGTCTGATTATTATCTAAAAATAATCATGTGGAGGCCTGGCAAGATCTAATGTGCTCAGACAGATACAATAAACACAAACTTGAAGAAACCTGAAACTTTTTGACATGTGGGATTTGAGTGACTGACCTTGTGGGTGCCAACAAGGACCTTATGCATTGGTTCATTCACAGAAGGTCCCTCTCTGGCTCACAAAAATAGCCTAAAAGAACTCTTCTCACATAACACACAGGGCTGCTCACAGAAATAAACACTGGATACATCATTCGCATTACTCACGGTGCCTGCATCTAGGAGCATCTGTCATAAAAAATAATATTAGAACTCTGAGCCAAATTATGTCCTTACTCAGGGAAGCAAGCGAGAAATATAACTCTATGATAGGGGATATTAATTTTCCTCTTTATTTTTGAGGAAAAAGAAAGTCATTTAATAGACAGTAGGAATTCGTTGTAAGCGGTTCTCCAACACATCCCCTACTAAGATTTAATTAAGAAGCAAAAAGATTTGCATGCATGACACTTTCAGTGTAATTCTCAGTCCTAAATGTAATGGGATAGATTGTGTGTGTTTTTTCAGGAGATGGATGAAACGTGGTGTGCAGAGCCATTTGCAACATTGTCATCAGAGTCATCAGACAGAGACACTGCTACACTACATGGCTCTTATGGGCTTAACTTGTCGCAAAGCTGAATTTGTGAAAGGTAAATAACTCTTAAAAGCCAGGCAATCTCTTCAGCACTCTCTCCTGGGTGCCTTGGCAGATATGTAAGAACATTGTCTTTGTCTACGTGACATATTGATCTGTGCAGCACAGCCTCCCCCTGAGTTTAAAACATTAGTCATACATTCCTCAGAGCACAAAGAGAACCCAGACCCAGATTGTTCTGCTCCTTGCCTTGCAGCTTCACCTTTTTCCTGGTTAATGCCAAACCTTGTGAGACCACTCACAGCTACTGATGCCCGCCGAGTGATCCTCCTATGTGCCAAATCAGAAGAGACAAGTTAAGAAGCACAGTTGCTCTTTTTGTCTGAGTGGAGGGGTGTCTATTGTCTATGTAACAATTTGCAATTTTAACTATGTAAATTATTTACTTTCACCTGTCCTCGCATTCCCAAAACACCCACTGACCCACTGCTTCTCTCATAAAAGTGATTGTTTTGTCATAGCAAATGAAATCAGGCTGGGTAAAATCTGGTCATTTGAATGCTGAGTGTATAGGGTTGTTGGGAGAAAAGGAGAGATGAGGGTGTTGAATTATTAATAGGAGTTCGCATAAGATGTACTCAAGTTAATTTCTCAAAAAATCCATTGCTGTTAAATCTTTTCAAAGTGGAACAGTGTTCTATCTGTAGAAGCAGAGCAAGATTATGGAAATTTAAAATAAAGGATGTTACCTGCTAGATTAAGTCAATACAGACTCCATTTGAGAACCTAATGTTTAAAATGATATGAAACTCCGATTATTAAGCTCTGAGTAAGTGGACAAGTGAAATAAATGACACTCTTTTGTATGCTGCTTTGCTTGTATTCTTATAATTAATTTAATTAATCCATTCGTCATCAGCAAGTTATTTATCCTGGTGAGGTTTTCTGTAAGCCAGAGCCTGTCATGGAAATAGTGGGCTGAAGATGGGACTAGTAGGATTTAAATGCTCTGTGCTTAGACCTGACACCAGACCATTGAAGACCATCACCTGGAGGAAGGAACCAATTAGAGTAAGAGAAAACAACTTTACAAGTAGCAACCCCAGTTTCTATGTATTTGGATCAAACTCTGGGTGGCACAGTAGCTGATTTGCATTTCTTCCCTGCAGTGCTGGGGCCCCGGGTTCGATTCTGGACCTGCGTTTCCTCCATGTGCACCAGTTTCTTTTCACAACCCTAAAACATACTGGTAGGTTAATTGGTGTCTGTGAAGACTGGCCCTGCTGTGTGTGTGTGTGTGTGTGTGTGTATCTGCCCTCCAATGGACCTATGTCCTGTTCAGAGCATATCCTGCCTTTTGCCCATTGGTAAGAAAATAAATGGATGGATCAAACTCCACACCAAAAGGTATCTAAGAATCCTGAAATAATGAAATATCAATACTAGCTGTCACACTACCATTTCACTAATCAATTGAAATTACTTGTAAGAAATATTTTTAGCAGACAGTGTTGTGGATTTTAACATCAGTTGAGGTAAAGACATTTCCCAAAAAGGGAAAGACTACATTTTTACAAATTAGACTTGAAATTGAAAGTGCTAGTGCATGGAAAGATCTCTTGTCATAACAAATTAAGATTAAAATCACTTTATTGGCCATATACAATTTCTTGTAATAGGAATTTGTCTTTTCACAAACCCCAACTTGCTCTCCATGAGATACACAGACAGGGAGAGAAGCTTGGGGTCAGAGTGCCAGGTCAGACATTTATACAACACCCTGGGAGTAGTTGGGGTTAAGGGCCTTGTTCAGGGGCCCAACGGAGTAGGATTCCTCTGCCGGCCACAGGATATGATCCGGTAACTTTCCAGCCACAGGTGCAGATCCACCACACCACCTCTAAAGCACTATCAGGAGTTCAAACCCACGCCGACATTCGTCCATTGGATCTTAAGTCCAACGCCTTAACCACTCGGCCATCCTGGTTGACAACATAATGTTGTTTAGTTCTTCTCAATTAATTTCATATTCAATGCTACTTCCCAATAAAAAAATCCCTTTTTTAACTGAAAAGTTGCCATTGTTGTCGTGCATCAAAACAGATTAGAGCAAGACACTAAGGAGTTTTATCTTTGTAGAACATCAGCAATGACACCATTTTACAACACAGAAAAACAAAGTTATTCTTAATCCACAGTGTCTGAAATGTGGAACCATGATTAGTTTTCATCTCATATTCCCAGCTCACAAAAACAATGCTGACAAGCACAGATGGAACAGAGCACTAATCTTAACAGAAAATCCTGGGTTTTGTTCTTTTTTTTTCCATGGCACACTGTGCTCTGCCAGGTGCTAGCAGTCTGAGTATAACAAAAGAGCCACCAAAGAACATAGGAGGCTAAGCAGAATTCAGATTTAAGGATTAATTCAAACAAATTAATTTGCAATTTGAAAACACAAAGAACATTCTTTTTAAGGATTATGCTTCTTAGAACACCAGGGTTGGACTTCATCATATTACTGATATTTATTAATCTTTAGATTCTAGTTGTCTCCAAACCCCAGAATTATTATGGAAGGAAGCTTGGACGACAGACAAATAGGGAGACAAGTGACATTATTACATCTTCCTGCTATTCTTTGGTTCATTTATTTTTATTTATTTTCTTTGAGATACTGTATTTAATTTTTCTTCTTAAATGCTGCAAAATGAAAAAATCACTTGCTGTTATACCCCTTACAACTTTTCTTTTTAAAACATTATGTGCTGTATCTATAGATTCAAGAGTAAAGCATTGATATTACGTCTAGGAGAAATGACAAAAATTAATATTACTCCATGGGGTGTGTATCAATTTGTGTTTCCTTCCACTGGTATTTGCATATTCCTTAAGAGATGTGATTACAGGTTGTTCATTCTGAGATGTTTCCCAAGGTGCTACTGAGATCAGAAATCTGCCCACTGTTGCATTTCTGTTTCACTAGATATAGCCTACATCGTAAGGAGCGAGCCTCACAACTAACGATTAGCCCACTCTACATCTAATGGGAGATTCTGGCTACAATAGCACTGATTGGAAGGCTACAGTTCTCCCCCCTCTCTGTGTATGACTGATGCTGCTATTGTCTCAGTGGTTTAGGTTTAATATTCATTAGATAAAGGCTTCAACAAAAGCTTCCTTGAAACAAAAACAAATGAGCTTATAAATAAGGGGCAACTATTTTTATACAATTGGTTTCAAGTACAGTATGTTATCAATCATAGAAACATAGAAAGCTGTATTTGTGAGGGATCTCAGCTGATCTGCCTGCTACAGCTAATTTGTAATTTATTCCAAGCTATTTGTGTATTTCTAGTCATAAATGCACTTACACTTAATAAACATCTCCTTCTATCCTTAAATTCTAGTTTTTTTTAGCTAGAATCTGTTAAACATGTCGGTACACTTCCTACACTTGCACTTATTACATTACAAAAAAGAAATTTGTGAGGAGTAGATAAATTACTGATCAGTAAGAAGCAGGCAGATAGAAACAGATCACCATGGTAATAACAAAGGTAATATACTGTATGAAGGGGAAAATCTGAATAAGGAAGGGACCAGCAGATGGATAGCTAAGCAATGAAACAAAAGAAAATGTTGCAACTTTGAACTACTGCTTCAAAATGAATCATGACATGAATGGGAGTATGTTCTTAAAATGTCTTGGCTGGTTCAGGGATATTTTTGTAGCTCAGCAGACACCTTCGACCACCTGACCCTCTGCCCACTCCACAGCTCACACTGACGTCAATATAAAGACAAGCCTAAGGTGATTGTTAAAGCACTAAAAACAACAGAGCAAGATAAGCCTAACTTTGTTATTTACAAAGAAACAAAGAAAGCCTCATATTCCAGACTTAAGTCAAGCATCCTGTAAGTGAAGGTTTTCATGCAATACTGAGAGTGTGCATTGTCCAGCTTTAACCATTTCAAAATAGCTGAAATGGATACCTGCACTGGAACAGGAGACAGACATTGAATGGTAGTGTGGACTACGTCATGTGTTTCTGAGAGTTGCATACACTGAAGGCTGTGAATTATACTGCAGATTTGTGAACCTAATGGAACAGGGCTCAATTCTTAGTGTGAGCTATTGGAAGTGTAAGGAAGTGTTAGCAGTCAAACAATGCAATAAGGACAAGGACTTTTTCTTCCCCATAAATTAATATTAAAAAGATAAGTCCAGCCTTAGATGACCAGACATTTTGTATTTATATTTGTAGTACATAATTGTGTAAAGTGGATATCTCACAGCACATGCAACTCCTGCTGTCACTGTGTATTCGCTTCGTGAATGAGAATGAATTTCTTTGTTATTTGCAGCAGATGTGGCTGAATTTGTCTATGATAATGTGTTCTGCTCTATTATGGAACCACGTTTCATGAAACAACAGTTTAAGCAAACAAGTCTGGAGGCACAACAAGTTATTTCTGTTTTTGTGAAGACTGCATCATTTTCATTCAGTGATCAAATCACTTTTTTATTGCATTAATCAGAGAAAATGCTGTTGCGATTTACCTGGAGACATGATATATTTTACATATTGAACCATTGAGAGAGCAAACAAGTTACTTGCTACACTGGTGTGTAGCTTTCTGGTTATCCACACACTAGCTTTGAAGAATTGAAATTTCTGCCCTAATTTTTCATTTAAATTTTCCCAGGGGCTGTAACCAAGGGATAAGAATGCTCTTCATCTTAGAATAGCATAACAGGCCCAAACATCCAGATTTCTGTATAATAAGTAATTTCAATTACTTGAATAATCAATTACCAATAAGTTCGTTCACACTTCTTTTACAGTTGTAACCTGTAGAACAGCAATAATGTTCTATCAGGTGGAGATGCAAAACAATTTAGCATCAGCATCGGGTTATTGGCTCAGCTCACCACAAACATCATCCAACAAATTGAAGGTTACAGTGCTGCAATAGGAACTAAATTAATGATAAAGTCCGTACACTACCCAAAACAGAGGCAGAGAAACTTAGTCAAAACTCTATAATACCATAGTTGGCCACGGTGGAATGAAAAGCAATGTTTAATGATGACAAATGTGATTCTGTGACAATGTTTTCCCCCTCGGCTGGTGATTTATAAGAATGCTGATGCTCACATTTAAGTGGCAATGCAGCAGTGTCAGGGGGCAGCTTTATGATCACAAATTTCACAAGCCTGGAGAGATTGTAAGTAAATAAATATTGATTGTGGCTAATTTTTCAGAACTTTTACTTTGACTTCAATAGCCTAGAAAAGAGAGAGAGAGAGGTGTTAGAACTGTTGATAGTCCTGGTTTGGAAGACTCTAGTTTGCCTCTTCACACTATGGTTTTCACTGAGCACTCTGGTTTTCTCCTGTCTTCCCAAGACATGCCGACTAGGCTTATTAGTGTCAAACTGGTGATATGTGTGCGTGCCCTGTGATAGACTGGCATCCTGTATTGTGCCTTATACAGTACATCCGGGATGGCCTCTGGATTCCTGTAACACTTACCAGGAAAAAGTAGCTTTCTGATAATGGATGCACTGGTGTTTGTTACTGGTAACTCAGGTACATTATTCATTGCTTTTTGGATTTGGGGGCACAGACTTACAGATATAAAAATGCTTAAGTCTCAGAAATTGAATCCATCTAACAACCATCTGGAGCAGAAAAAGTTCAGATCCAATAGAGGTAGAAACTTGCAGTTTTGAGATTGTGTATCATTTCAAGATAATTTGCAAAGGTCAAAATAATTCAAAATGGGAATGGATTTGGCTTGGCTCACAATTACAATGCTATTTGATTTGTTAGAAATCTCTTTTTGCTTTTTTATATAAGGAAAGCTTCTACCTTTGTCGTATAGAAGTCAATGTGTTAAATTTGATATGCTGGAAAAAACATTTTCAATTAGCATTCAATTACAGAATATCAACACAGCTGTGAGGTTGCCCCATTGTAATTCTCCCTGCAATGATGAAATCTTACACTTTTCCACACCAGATCTGTCAAATCTGATTTTAGCTTTCACTTAGTGGTTTGAAGTTCTTAAAAAAGTCATAACGTATTGTGTTTCCTAAGGTTCACAAAGCCCACAATCTCCATGCAAACCCTCTCTCAAATCCTCTTGCTTTCCCCATCTACTCCTCACAGCAGTCCTTGAGGGTGGGTTTGACTTTATAGGTTAGAAAATAACTCCCAGCTGGCACTTAGCACATGATAGTGCAGTGAAAAAAGGTTGTTGAAGGTGGAATAAGTACATTTTGTGTGTGTCTGAGCAGAGATACAAAAGATAGGTTTTATCAGTAAACATCAGTGATAAAAGTGTAGGCAAAATTAAAAAAATCAATGCAGTAAAAAGATTATTATTATGACACTCACTCAGCATGATAAAAATGTGATTCATTAGTCTACAGTACATTATAATGTGACAGGCATAATGTTTTGGCTTAACACTTGGCCTTCAGGTCTCATAAGTGAGTGCTGTGTTTGCTCTGTACTCTCTGGAAAACATTAAGCCATTGACGCAGATACAGCAACATTTGGAGATTAGGGGGATGCCAACTCTGCAGAATTTGTCCTGGGGAAACTTAAAATTAAACTTCTGTCAAAGGTTTTGCCAGACACCCTCCTAAACCCATGATTCCAACAGTATAATGTTGCGTTTAATGATGTAAGAATATCGTGGCATGATTGCATACAGGTTTCACTTAAAACTTGTGAATTTATTTTAACCCAGAGAAATCAGTGGGGTCAAAAAGACCACAAAAGCCCTTAGTTTAAACCCCAGTTGTCAACTTCAGTTAAGCAACTAGCTTGGCCAAATGATATGGCTTCTCCTGATTAAATATAAAGCACACAAGCCATTAAAAGCTCTGAAATGAGTAATTGCAAACATAAATTCTCTAACTGCTTAAACAATCTTTAAAAAAAAAAAGAAAAAAAGTCAATTAAATTTACAGAGAACAAATCATTACTCTCTCATTTACCAGTTTGAATTGCTTATGAAAATATTGTTGTGACAGCTAAAAAACAATCGGTTTAACAATAAACCGGGCTCGGTTGGGATTGATGAAGTTTCAGAGTCTTTCTATTACTATTTACCACATAGCCAGTTTTTTACTGAGTAATACTGCTGGGCTTTGCACAAGTGACAACAGTAAGTATTATAGTCATTATTATATTTAACCACTTTGTAAAATTCAGAGTGCTTGTATCTGCTGACTCACATATTCAATCCCTCTTATAAAACAGACAAGTCCAGTTTTCATTTTCTGTCTGGTTCTAACTATTATAGACATGGAATCCATTTTGCCTTGTCTTTCTGAGAGCATGAAAAAAATGTTAAGAAGCAGTTCAGATCAAGGTTAAGGTTAGACTTAAGGTTTTTGAAACTGTGAATCACTCCGTTCTTATGAAAATATTGCACGGTGTTGGACTTAAATACATTTCCTCACATGGCTTCAGTGTAATGGTAGTTGCTAAACTATTGTGAGAGCACAGATCTGGTAGAGACCACACTTTCCAGACTCCTCTGGGGGAAGTAGCTACTGCTATGTCACCTGACATGTTGCAAAAAGCCAATTGGTCAGGTGACTCTTTAAAAAGCAGGAAGAGGAAATTTCCTCTTTCTACCTTTTTAAGAGTCATGTGACTAATTGGCTTCCTGCAACAGGACATGTACTGTAACAGAGCAGCCGCTCTTTCCCCCAGAGGAGTCTGGGAAATGTGGTCTCTACCAAGGCTATGCTCTCACACTATATCAAGTTTATTAACCTCTTTGGGATACTAAGGGAATCCCACAAGGTGCAATTCTGGATCTTACTCTTTTCTACATCTATAGTAAAATGTCACTTAGGCAATCGGCCCGCATATCCACATCCATGCCATAAATACATCTTTATACTATAGTAGACCCACTTTGACATCAGTTAAAAAAGATTTCCAGTCATTTTTCTTTGCTTTTGCTGAGTTCCATTGAAATTACATTTATGCTATTCACGAAACATAATTCATACTGCTCTGTTAGTAATGATCACAGATGTTTTCTTTAAATAAGAAAAAGTTGGGGCAAGTCAAGGTTTGCAAATATTATATCTAGGCACCATTATAGTGCTTTAAATTTCACAGCTCAGATGAATAAATTGGAAGTTAAAATGAAGTCTAGACAGGTAACCCTTATCAGAGCATTTTGTTTTACTTGCTCATTGAAGAATACACTGGTTCAAATGCCTGTAATCCCAGTCCTAGACAAACAGTTTTGTTTACAGAATGGCTTCAGAATTACCCTTCTTGGGAAACTGCTGTCATATAGCATTTGGTGAGAAAACTGATTACTGGCAACCCTATCAGACTTATCATTACAATCTTTATTCTTTGATTGATCGGCCAATCAAATCTCTCTGAATGGTATAAGTCATTTTTTTACTGGAAAATTACCTTCCTATCTTCATAACTTATTGCAATTTTCCATAGCATATTGGAATTTGCAGTCCAAGAGCAACTATCGATTATGGGTACAAGCCAATTCACTTCATCTCAGTGATTGGGATAATCTGCAGAATTATATCAAACTATTCACCTTTGTATCTGAGAGATGTTACATTTGTATGCTTAAGTTTCTTCTGTCAGACGTTTGACACTTGTGAACACCGCGGCACCCTATTCTGTTATTTGCATTTTATTCATTGCTTTTTTGCTTCCTTCTCTTTGTCTTCTGTGCAACATCGGTGTAGTCATCTACATCAGTCCCTGTACAGTAAATGAGTGTTTGTTCTCCACAGACTTATACAGTTAAAAAAGGAATGTTGATAATACTTTACAATATTGCATGACAGAGATAACAAGAGGGTGAAAAACTTCAAAACATCCAATAGCAAAACTTTGCAAACTGACATTTTATATTTACTATTCATATTTATGCTTCTAAGTGAAAACTTGATTTGGGCGGTTGGTCTAATGGTAGGCGCTCTTTTTTACTGAAGCAGCCCATCAGCTCAGCAATTTGATTAGAGAGAGGACTTCACAACTGCTAAGGCAAATATTGCTAGGCAAGGACAACTGTCCTCTGCACGATAGAACTATGGGCTAGGTTAGCATCTCTACAGATACATGATCGAGTCCCAGACTGGCCAAAACATGCAAAGTGTCCCTTGCACACTGCTGATGAATAGTGCGAAATAAAAAGCAAAGCAAATGAATGAAGACCAACAATGCTGCTATGGCACTGT
This sequence comes from Atractosteus spatula, assembly GCF_055471065.1. Lineage (NCBI taxonomy): Eukaryota > Metazoa > Chordata > Actinopteri > Semionotiformes > Lepisosteidae > Atractosteus > Atractosteus spatula. The sequence goes on along the minus strand of NC_142732.1, from coordinate 2,248,464 downwards.
ATGGATAAAACCATTCTCCCTTTGTGAACCTAAAGGAAAGAAAAACTCGTTTATTTGATAGAAACCTAATAGAAAGTAAGATGTCTCTAATGACTTTTCAGGAGGTCCCCTGGGTCTTGACTTAGGGGAGGAATTGCTTTTCATGTCTCTTTTAAGGGGAAAATAGCCTATAGGTGGGCTTACTGTTTAACGGAAGAATAACGTGAAGGGATTTATCACAGAAGGGCAGAATGTACAGCATTTCACCTTAAACAAACTCAGTGCTTATACTAGGAGACACTAAGTCTTTTGCAAGTGAAGAGATTAAAGCAACTGGACCCTGTAAATCTTATATCTCCTGTTTGCAGACAAGAAAGAGGCTGACCCTGGTCAGCCCTGGAGATTAAGCTGCACATGCAACTCAGATTCCTTAGAATATATTCGTAGAATGGGTTCATTCTCTAGTTGCACTGCATCAACTTAATCTCTCCCATAGGGATCTAGCACCGGAAGGCTAAACTTTATTGGAGGCTGTACATTTTGTATAATATTGCAGCCATAGGTCTGCCATGTCAACAAAAATAACAACGATCAGTTATTTTCCAATGAATTTTTGACCCCCAGAAAAGAAAACAAAAGCCTCTCATTTATAGACTGCAGCAAATGATTTCTGAATGAGTTTAAATTTAATTGTAAACAAATGAATGGTGAAAAGGATCCTGAGGAGAAAGAAGGACTCTGCATTTTCTCAGATGTAAAATGATTACTTTCTTGTCACTTTAACCCTTTTCAAATGAAAAAAAAGGGAAACAGAAACTAAATTAACCTCTTCAACCACAGGGGACTCACCGTAACAGCGTATCTGATATTGTGATGGCTTCTTCTGTGCCGGGGTTTCTTAAGCCCAGATCCCTATTTAAATAATATTGTTATAATATGTTCATGGTATTAGAGTAGACAATGTTCTTGTTACCAGATGATGCTCCAGATTTTTTATTATTGTTCCCTCTATTTATATGTTCTTATCATAAATGTTGCTGGTTGATATAGAAGGTAAAAAAACATTTTTCACAGGGATGATATCGATTTTGATTAGCAGCTTGTAGGTTAAAGATGTGAACCAGTTTACAGCTTTACACATTTTGAAGAACAAACTCTAATACATGCCAGAGAGAGTCTCACCTCAACCTTTCATAGAAAGTATTTCTAAGTCTTAATTTTTTTTCCTCATATATTTTTTTTGGAATTAGTTACTGTATTTCTTTTCTGTTCTGTTTTGACACCTCTACCAGAGCTCCAAACTACAGTATAAGTACAGTAGATGGAGTGTGGGAATACTCCAGCAATTCTGGGATAACCCCTTCTGTTTGTGTTTTTGTGCCTCCTGTGACTCACAAGAAAGCAGCAACAGTCTCAACAACAGCAACCACAACAAAGAGATCTCTTTGTTTCACAATGTGTCATCAAAAACCTGGTCTTTTTAGTTGGCCTTGGCAATGTAGTATTTTTGTGTGCATGTTTACAACGGCGCACAGTACTCCCGAGCATTAGACAAGCAGCCAGAGTTTTTCTTTGATTTTATTGTGTTCATTATTGGGCCATGTCTGCATAGTGCATACTGAGTTCAGTGGAATCATTACAAAAATGATAGATCTAATTTAGAAAGTCTACGTGCAGTTATAGTACATTTTAGTAACACCAAACAAGAATTATTTTTATTTCTCTAGAAAGAATCCAGGAAATCACAATTTTATTCTATTTTACATTTTATATCAGATACACAATTTAAAACAAACAGCAATGGAAATATATACAGTACTGTATATAATCGACAGAGGACTTCAAGATCACAGATTAATTTATCCTTGGTGTTCACTATAAGAGAGCCTATTTGTAAATCAAATGAAAAGGCTAGGACAGAAAATACACTTGTCCTTCAGATATAAATGCTGGTTCATTGTGGGCATGTATATTGGGTTTTGAAATCATTCTATGTTGCAAGTGGTGAATATTCTTGCACAAACGGCAGAATTTTTGGAAAGGAGAGGAGATGCAAAGAATGTTTTTGACTACTGATAATACCAGTCTGGATGACTCCCCCACCATTTCCTCACTGCCATTGGAAAACTCACAGCAGGTATGCAAAGACTGTAGCCAGATTACCAAAACTGAAAGTAAAGACCAGACTTTTCCCAGATGCTATGATTGGCAACCGATTTGCTCAGCGTTCGTTTCAAGACAGTGGGAGAAATTATATTCTCTCAGAGATGTAAAAAAGAAAAAAGACAAGTTTGTTGTTTTGTTTGTTTGTTGTCCTTTTTATTAGTACATTTTGTACTAATCCAGACTTGTCCGATTTGGGCGAGGGTGATTGATGACAAAAAAACCTGTACGATTTGACCATTGGGAAAACTAGACTTTCTAGACTTTCTTTTTTACAGGATTTTGTTATTTCAGTTTTCTTGCTTTTTCTAATAAATTTCTGAAGGGCTGAAATTATCTTTGCAATTTTGCACTGATATACAATGACATTGTTTTTATTACTATTGTCTGACACATTACATACAGGTATGACAATGCTGGTGTCCCATGCTCCTTCTGTCTGAAGATCTGGCTTGCTGTCTGCAGTAGTTAACAACCTTGAAACAACTGATAGTTTGTGCGGTATAATAATACAATACTTCCAAGGGCTGTGTAAGCATCACTGTCTGGGAACAAACAGGTATTATGCATGCTAATTAAACCAGAAATCTTTTAAAGATTCATTTTAATGGGCAGTGCAGAGCATAGCTCATTAGCACGCGTCCTAGTTTTTTGGAGTTCACCAGAGATCAAAATCTTGCATACTCATTAGCAGATTATTTACAACCTGTCTTAAATGCGGACAATAATGCAAGGATGGTTTCATAATAAACACACAATCTTTCTAGGCCATACAAAAAACAGACATCAGCTCCCCAAAGAGCAAAACAGTGTCTCTTGAATCTTAAACCTTCTGACATTACATTTTCTTTTTCAGAGGTCTAGTTATGTAACACAATGACAGTGCATTGTGTTTAGGACAGATGACTTGTCCTGCAGGTTCTTCTTCATCATGTGTCCTAATAAGCATTTTCTTTACCCTTCCATTAATCTGCTGCATAGCCAAAGTGTAGGAAATGTCCTAAAAAGATTCTATTTCACTCAACTTGATTCAATTTCAATCATCAGGTGCCACTGGTATCTCTGGACCAATCAGTAAATAGTACAACCTTAATCCAACCCATCTCCTAGCACTTGGCTTCTCAAAGCCCACCTTCATGACCCCAGTATAACCCAAATCCTACGGAGCTCTCAGTTACTTAAACTGTTGACTGGCTATTTCCAATATACGAAAATAAAAAAATCCTGATCAGACCTGTGCTATACAAATGATTCTTTTCTCTACGGAAAGACTTGTGCAAAGGAAGACTCTTAGAAACCCCTCACCTCCAGTTTTGATTGAGATTTCAGCTAAAGAAAATTTTAGCAAGAGAAAACAAAGGTTGTTCTGTTCTTCTTTCAGGCAACATCTATTTGTTGTACTCTAATTGGAAGCCTGAAGCTTCCAGCACACCACTTCATGGAAATCAGGAAGCTTTGTGAGTAGATCTTTCTTAATGGAAGTGTTACTTTCTCAAGAAGGCTCCAGAGATGCACTTTTGTTATTGTTGCTGTGTCTATTAATTCAGTGGGAAAAGTAGGATCAGATGGGAATAAAAAGGGAAAAGACTGGGACAAATAAAATCACAGTAATACTGTGTAATTCTGACCAGAAATGGATTTAATAAATGGACAAAAAATGGCCTAGACCATTTTTCGTATCCAGTTCACTCTATCCGAGGCAATGAAGCGCATTTTTTTGCTATGCTTTTGACATTAAACGTTTTCAAACTGCATCTTTGAAAGGTGAAAATGTCACTGTATTGATTTCACAATTTCTTATTTTTCTATTTTATCAACATCTGAGTTAGTAGTAAACTGGTTTTAGTCAGAGGGGATTTGTGGGAGCATAACAAGGTGACATAAGAAAGGCCTGTGGCTGTGCATGAACAACAGATAATCCTTGAGATTACAGCACCTTCCTAAACAATCAATGACCCCAAAGTTCTCAGAACAAAGTGAACCAAATTAACACTCATTCATTTTGGAACTACTGTATATGCAATTGACATTTTAGTTCATGACAGAGAAACTCCCGTTTTTGAGCTGTCTCCTAAAGAAAGTTCCAAAACATTGTTTTTTTTTTTTTTTTACTTTTCAGTGTAGAACTAACCTTTATTTGCTCCTTTGTGTCTAATTTGTTTTGCTCATACAGCATAGCAGCTAGACCAAGGAAAGACCCTGTTACTGACAAGGCTGAATTTCTAAATCAGTTCTACCACTGAGCAGATGCTTCCTAATATGAAAATTCGATTTGGCTCCACCATTCAAAATATTGCTAGAAAAGCTTTGTCATTTGCAAAATCAGTGAGTCCTAGGAGGCCAATTTTGACACAAACAGCAAACCCCCTTGTTGACCAATATTTTTCCAGCTCCCTAACTCCTCTCCTAATTAACTTAGAAACCTGCCCTATTAGTTCCAGAAGGATAAGCCCGAGCAACACAGAAAAAATAAATTGCATTGGCATGATGGGAGCATATAGCAATTTGTCTAGCTTCTCATATGTAATGTTTCACGTTCTAACTGTTGAGTTTCTGCAAGGGAACATTAAAAAACAACACAATGCACCTTTTCCCCTCTTTTCTAATATGACATCTCACTTCTGCTGGTGTTACAAAAAGAGTCCTGGTTCATCTTGTTACAAAAAATGTAGCTATGAAAAAATCTTTATTGGACTGCTGACTTGAGTGTCAGTATATATTTAGCTATCCTTAAAGTCTTTAACTTTCATTAAATATTCTGAAATTTTCTCCCTTGTCTACTTTGACTGTAATTACAGCTTCACGAATCAGTGGTACATGAAGTAGCTTGCGAAAGCGTTTTGAACATGCTTGACATTGCTTGGAGACATGCTCTTCAACAGAGAAGGTCATCTCAGGGTTTGAATTGGATGGAGCAGCAACACTGTGCTAAAAAGGCTTCTTCATCTGAGGGTTTCTACTGTGAAACAGTCTCTCAACATTTAAAGATAAGTTTTAAAGATAAGTCTACATTGAAAGATAAGTCAACACTTAAAAAAGAAGACATAACTGGAGGATAGACTTAGTACTGATTAAACTGGACCTTCTGTAATAATGACCCTCTGGAGACTACAGCAATGATCAAAAAAGCCATGAGCTGACTCTGTCCATCTGAATTTTCCATCATTTTGGTACTGGCAGAATGAAAGCCTATTCTGTTTCCTGGACTGGATTTAATCACATAACTGCTGGTGACTGGAAATTATAAAACATTACTGGCCCCTGCTTCACAGATTTGGCAGTATGACAAGGCAGTTATGATGCTCCTAATGAGGATTTTATTCTTACATCTGCAACAGCGCTGGTGGTGTAGAGACTTGAATAACATGACAGTTAGTGTCTGGTTTGTGTTTTCTAGAAAGTGCAACTCCCAGTGTGCAAAATGATCTGAAAAGGAAGGAGCAGCATGAAATTGCAGGGACCACACAGTAGAAAAAAAACAGAACTGTTTCTCAGTGCTCTTACAACACATACCGTGAAGTTTCAAAGATGCGTATTTAGTCCTGGTATTCCTTTCTGTTGCCAATGAGTGGCCGATTCTGAAGATTTTGTAGTTTTGCATTCATTTGTTGTTGATCTTTGTTGTTGATTTGTGGTACTTTAAGAGCTTTGATGTTAAATGTTTAATCCACAAAAGAAAGAAGTGTTGTTAACAGTGCAATTGCACCTACCTGAGTATTGACTCAAGTAGTTTAATTAGAGCTCAATATTCCACTCTTTATTTACAAATTAAATGTTAATTCCTGCTTGTGTCAGTTAATTTTAATGAAGATAATTTAAAAGCGGTTTGACTGATATATTTACATGTGCATTTTTAACAGGTTATAGTAATTATGAATTGTATTGCTTTCCAGATTCTAGATCTTCTCCAGGGTATCTGTAAACAACTGTAATTTGTTTGTGTAATTTTTGGCATGTGATTATATTTCAGAAATATATAACTCTGGAAATAAAAACTGAAATCTACAGCTTTTATTTATTTTGATTCCTCACAAACATGAACAATGCTGTTTACATAATATGGGAGATTGAGGGGGTATCTTTATATTTTTATGTGATATATGAACCATTTTTAAATATTTGGGGAATCTGGAAATTTTGGAATGTAAAGATCTGGGATCTTAAGTACTATATACTTTACCTTTGTCTTAATATTGATTGAAGGTCTTACGTGGTAACTCATCAAATAAAGTATTACTAAGTACTGTGCCTCTGTTTCCTCTTCCATCCATGCATTTCATAACTGCTTCATCCAATTCAGGGTCATGGTGGAAGCCGGTTCCTATCCTAGCAAGCACCAGGCACAAGGCAGGATACACCATGGATAAGATGCCAGTTCATCACAGGGCACACACACACACACTCATACCAGGGCCGATTTTCCCACAAGCATACCAGTATGTCTTTGGACTGTGGAATGAAACTGGAACACCCAGAGGAAACCCACATGAACACTGGGAGAACACACAACTCCACGCAGATAGCAGCCCATGTCTGGAATTGAACCCAGGGCCCCAGCACTGAGAGGGAGTAATGCTAAGATGGAAGATTTCCGACACAGATAGACTGCTCTGAGGCGTCACGATAGTCCAATAGCCACTAACGAGAGACAGGCACATGATTGTAAAAGTTTAAAAGATCTGAAAAACTTTTTATATTTTCATTTATATTGGAAATTTCCCTCACGGGATCAATAAAGTATCTATCTATCTAAATGACAAGGTGCAGAATGGCAGATTGGCAAGCTCCAGAGGGGCTTCTTTAGTGCACAGGTTGAGCACTATAGCTAAGGTGTCGCTGCTTCAAATTTGGGGCTGTGTCACTAGCCATCCTTGGCTGGGTTTCATAAACAGAACCATCATGAAAGAATGATTTTTTATTGACCAGTGTTCGTCTAACTTTTTGTGTTAACAGTGACTTCTGGTTGTGATCTTCACCTCCAAGATTACAGTGGCATCAGTAAGAGACATCCTACATCTCCAGTAGGTGCTATCTTGTACAATGGTAGATGATTCTAAAAGATCATGAATATTGACCTAATAATAATAATTCCTTACACTTATATAGTCCTTTTCTAGATACTCCGCTCAAAGTGCTTTACAGGTAATGGAGACTCCTCTCCACCATCAATGTGTACTGGGCATTAGGACCCACACAGACCACAGGGTGAGCACTCCATACTGGCCCCACTAACACCTCTTCCAGGACCTTAGCTTTCCCATGTCTCCCATCCAGAAATTGGCTAGGCTCACACCCGCTGAGCTACAATGGGCTGCCAGCTGTGAGTTGCAGGTTGGTCTAGCTTCTGTCCAATCTATAGCTCAGGATGATGTGAAAAAACAAGGTCATGCAGAATTTACCCCCTTAGCTCAGGGGTGTACTGTGCATCTCTTTTCTAGAACACTTTAAAGACAGGTTTCCAGTTGGTGCTCAAAAAATGCAATCTGACACTGTTAAGATTCTTAATCTTTAGTGTTAGGTTGATGAGCTTCTGTTCAATTAAAGATTACCAATAGTGTTACTGTGCTTGCTAGAGAGGGGGCTTTAAATCCCATTACATGAACAATTAATCTTCACTGCTGTGTAAAACCTTCAATAAAAACTGTTGCCTGTTGAAAACCCCTGAATAAGAGAATACAATCCTTGAACACTTAATACAGCTATGGATAGAACCATAAAATCTAATACAGAGAAAATAACATTCTTAAAAACAAAACACTGATGAAAATCTTTAAACTCAGACCTTAATCCTAGATTACAAGTGTTCTTTAAATCTTTTTATAAAAGATCTTAAACTGCTTTTGCCAAGAGCTTGTTGAAAGTAGTTTTGTTTACTATGAAATTATAGCTTGTGATCAGCTATTGCACTTCACATTGGACTCAAAATAAAAAATATTTTGCTGCAGCTCTCCTTAGGAATTTTCCTGCATTTATCAAGATCAATTCATATTTGCAAATTTGGTGCTTCAAGAAAGGTTACTACATGAAGATGGGATGTTGAGATTAATCAAAATAATTCATTATTGTGTGGTTAATTGTTTTAAAGCTTTTTTTCTTATTTTCCATTTGGATAATACCCAACTTTTGGACTGAACAAACTTCAAGTGATCATTTATTTCTGTAGACTTGTTAGCTTACCATTAGCTTAAGGTTACGTTTTGTGTGTCCCCAATTTCTGATTCAGAAATGCTTAATTTGAAAAGCAGGAAGAAACACAAACCTGCAAATACAACTGACATATTTTCTAATTGTTTTCCCCGATTCCCCTTAATCACTTTCTCTGCGGCCTTAATAAATCAGCTTAGGAAAATAGAAAGCAGGTGAAAGGAATGTTAAATAATCAGTGCATGATGGGACATATTTACATTTAGTCACTGCTGCTCATTAAAACGAACATTTAAAAGTAAAGCAAATTTGGATTTTCATTACTTGGGTTAGAAGGAACTGACTTTGAAAACTACCAGCAGGTGCATACTATCTGGAAGGAAGGCACAATCACCCAGTGAATACCTGGTTTAGCAGCAGAACTTTGGAATCTCTAAGTAATTCCTTCTCCATGCAGCCTCAGTGAATCTCAAGCCAATTCACCATCACCCCTGGGCCCCTGGGACTTCTGGCTACCCCCTGATTTTCAGTGCCATTCTCTAGTTCCTTGCTGTCTCAGAAGAGCTTTTTTCTTCCCTCCAGATGTTAACATTCGCATAAGGATTTTCCAGAGGCTGTCCTGTTCCTCTTCTTCAGCATTCAGCAAATTTGTGATGGAATCTTGTCCAACAATTTGGTTAGATATTTTTGTATCATGCACTTTGGTTTCAGCCAATACTGTACGCACAGGATAAAAATTGTGTGATTTGCTAAGGGTTTTTCCAGGGCTTACAAGTTCCATTTATGCTACAATGTTTTATTCATGGGAAATGCCACTGAAATCCCTTGAACTAAAATCCCTTGGCTCATTCCTTGTTAGTCTCTTAAATAATTAAAATACTAATCAAAAGTCCATTTGGAGAATGAGGTGACCATATTAAACACAAACTTTAATTAAAGTGGAACTACAGTCTAATGTGTTTTTTTCTCCCCAAGGGGAAGTGGTCACCACACTACTAACCCTGAATTCATGATAATTAGTCTAAAGTTCAGATAAGCAGTCTGGCCTGAAGAAATGAAAGGCAGTCTAATAGTCACAGGCTCCGAAAACTGAGTAATAGCTTCTGATTTTACAAACTGTTTGCAGTCCTCTCACCCTCACCCCTCCCTCTCTTGCCTCCTTTTAAATTAGCACAGGAGACAAAAGCAATCTATTTTACTGAGATGAGCATTTTGATGAAATTAGAGCGTGAGTGGGCTGATGTATTACATTATCTGCACCATAATAGAGTCTATCAGAGGAACAGGAATTCGTATAATTTACAAAGATAATTTAATTTGCAGGGGCTTTTTTTCTTCTCTCTCCTCCCACCCCTTCCTCTGTTTAAGAAAATCTGATCTAAAGAGCACTGCAAGTTATGATGGGGTTGCAGCTGTATTGGTAACATAAGTTAATTTATTAAATTGATTTGTTAGCAACAGTGTTCACTGAGATGTTGATTTCCATTACAGAGCTAATGGGTACTGTTAAATTGTCTGTTCTACATCATTAAATAGTCCAGGCCTGCCTGTTATGGAGTGTACAACTGATGAAGGGGCGCAGGGAACAAATTTCAAGATATGGCATTAGTTTTAATCAAGTTGTGAATATGGTGTCGCATGCACATGGTTCAAAGTACCATGATGCAGGAAGATGAATGCTTCAGATTCAATGTACAGTGGACCAGAAAAGTATTTGTTGACCTGATGTACAGTACAGAAATGTGTGCGTGACAGCAGAGAAAGCCAAAGTTACAGAGAATGGAAAATTTCCAACCTCATTAAAATGTAAGGGAAAGAGTTACCATTTTGTGAGATCTAAGAGCTGTGTCCTTTACATAACACAGGTACAGTACCTGTAGAAAAAATATGGCCTTCACAAAGCTGGTTTATATAGCAACTATTTTTCAAGATCCACCTTTCCAATTTGAGATGCATATGTCTTTCTCATTAGTTTTTGCAAGCCAGTGAGTGGAATTGCCTGCACTCATGCAGGTACTGCATATTCTCGGGAACAACTATGTCAGAAAATACAGTAAATAAGTAGTTATTTATTATAATACATTATAACACATGATAAAATTATAATACACTAATATAAGGGTTCTCATCTCTACCATAATCTTTTCTAATGTTAACCTCTTTAGAAAATTCAAATGAACAACACTTTACTAGTATGCAGGATGTTTCCACATCAGAACTCCTACAACAGAGTGAAAAAGATACAATGAAAGCCCAGTACAACAGTCCTTTGCCTTTGTCAGCAGCAATAACCCAAGCCTCCACCATTCCCCTGTGGACACCATACACCCTACCAAAGGTCCCAAATAATATCATGATATACCAGGTTCTGTAAAGTAACTTTGTAATTGCTGTCAGACCAGCCAACCTCATTTGTTTCTGCTGCTGTAAGAAGCCCAGATTAGAGTTACAATGTAAGGACGATACCAAATGAGAGCAGAGAACACCCCTATCTATAAAAATGGATAAACAAGTAGAAGCCTTCTTCCAGAACTTAATCTCCCTGTCCCCCTGGTTATTCCCAAAACATGTCCTTACACCCTCCTGGACAAAGCATACAGAGGGGACTTAAATATCTGGCTATAATATAATCTACAGTATGAGGGGTTGAATACCTGTATACTCTGTAAAGGAAGGTTTAGTGGATCATTTGATGGTTAAGATTTTTGGAGGCACAATTTTTATTATCCCCATTATTGACCCAGGAAATGGCTTCATCTGAGATATTCAAGACGTTATTCTAGACAGTAACCATTGTTAAAGAACTATAGGATGTCTGCAATAACAAGTCATAAACAGAGAAAGCCAATATCTGGTTATGGATATCTGGAAACAGCATTGGGAGACCAAGACAACCTAACTCTCTAGGGGATATCTTGCAGGATGGAGATAGGGGTAAAAAAAGAAAGAAGAGCCTGGAAGCTCATGTTGTTATTTTAAGTCTTGGAAGAAGAGACAGGAGAGATGCTAATTATGACATCTTCTGTGATTTTGCAAATCTTTCTAGTGAACTCCAAATATCTTTGTGGTCAAATTGAAATCAATGTATCAGGGATAAACCTTTATAAACGATATCCTGATGCCTCTGTGACTTCTATAATAGAGTTATACCCTCATGTTACTGGACTATATTGCCACTCTCCATTAAATTACCAATGAGATATTTCAACCCCAAAAAATAATCATATGTGAAAAAATATCTGCACTCTATTCCTGCTTATCGAATGTAGTTACATTATTTTTGGTTGCCTCATTGCCTGCCTTCTTTACAATTTGTGCTAATTAGCAAAACTGGTAGTTTTTTGGCAAAAACAATTGGTACTTTAACAGAATGTTTTTTTTTTCATTTACTCACTTGGACACCAGTGATGTCATTGTTAAACCAGATGGATGCAACATAAAATAATAGAAGTAAAGATGGAATTTTAAAATGGAAAATATCCCAGTATCCTCATGAGGAAAAGAGAGGAATCACGGAGAGAAAAGAATTGGTATTGTTCAAGTAAGTATCCGCCTGTTTTTGGCTTTAAAGCAAAACTAGGGTTTAAAATAGCAGATTGGCAGACTCAACTACAAGTTCTATGACAAAACATAGGTGAAAGTGGACATCTCTGACAAGCACAACCAGAAATAACAAACCTGCTATTCCTTGCTAGCATATGAAATTTTAACCATACAGTATTAATGGAACTATGTGATACAGAACTGACCAAAGATTTTCCCACTCAAGTTGATCAAAAGATTTTTCAACATCTAATGAAAGAACAGCACAGGGCACTGGGGCAATGTCTGTAGAAGCTTATATAATGTGAAGAAGACAGCAGATATTATACTGTAAAGGTCAGATTAGCTTTAACAAATGCTGCCTGGTTATAATGAACTAACAGTCATATAAACCTCCAGCTGGTCTGAAAGTGGCTTAGCATAAAGCTTGGTGTCTGAGCAAATCAGTGAGACAGGACAATAGCTCATACAAAGAGAATAACGTTTGTTTTTTTTTAATTGTGCTATAGTAGTAGGTATTGAGGATATTTCTGAGAACACCATCTTCTTGTTCCAATTGGCAAATTAAGTGTCTGAGGTACTGAATGAAAAGCACCTTAAATTAAAATGGATTAAAATGGAGATGTGTGGGAATGGAGGAAGATGTGCTTGATAAGTGTTATTCTTATTTTATTTTATATGCTTTACATAAAGGAGAAGGGGGACTGCCTTCTTCTCACACATGAACTGTCACTCCCCGTCATTAAACAATCTCATCTTGATTTTGGCTACTAAATCACAACGTCAACTCATTATTATTATAAATGATCCAATTATCTTGACTAATGAAATGTGGCCTGCAGCTCCCTTTTTATTATTAAGGAATGCATTGCTTGGCGTGCTTTAACCCCTTAGCAACTCACCATTTGTTAGAAGTGATTCTTCTGCACAGAAGCCCCTGAGGTTAAATGTACAGTATTTCATGTGTTACTTTATAAACCTTAACAGAATATTAATTATCCCCAGCCCTTTGGGAAGGGCATAATAACGCATGTCTAATTTAGTACATATCGAACATTTATGTTTCACACGTTAAAAAAAAAATCAATGCTGAGCAAACAGCACCTGTTTAGGGTTGTGAATGATGACAGATTTGTGCATACATAACATTACCTTCACATGTTGTGAAGGCTAGGTTATAGTCTATCTGACAATTTGACAAAGAATGCAAGATGACCTAAGCTTTTTAATATCCTGTCAGCCAACCAGTCTTACCGATGTCACAAAACCGATCACAAGAAAACAATATTGTATTAAACTAGATGCTGTGAATTTAAGAGTATAGACTGCAGACAGGTAGGTTTTCGATCAATAGAAGTTAGAGACCCAAGTACCAGATATCAAGCACTGGATTAGATATTTATGAATGGTGGGTTGGTTGAAGTTTTGATATGACCTGGTTCTTGGCAAACCTAATATTACAATTACTGTATTATAAGATACACTAATTTTCACACAAATTCTATAGTCTTTTACAGATATGCAAAACAGACATGGCACAGAACGTACGTGCCTTTGTTTTTATTTTATTTGATCACTGATAAAACCTTCTAGTGTTGAAATAGTAATACAAATAAATATTCACTTAGTTTCTGTTTTTCACTGGGGCTGATACAAACATTGGTGTTTTTCTGTCTTTAAATTGGTGCATGCTGGCCTTATCTAATGGATAAGAATCTCATAAAATATATCCTATTATCAGTTACAGGGCTAAGCAGAATAATATAAATGTTCCAAAACAAACTTGTGGCAGTAGATATTAATCAAGTTTGTATTAAAGAATACAGAATGATTAAGTCACATTGAAGATCTGCAAGGATAAGTCAAAATTTACCATGTGAAAAAAATGTAGAAACCTCATTTAGGCCTAAAGTTATTTAGGTATCCCAATAAATCTCTACGCCTCTGAGTATGAAATAGAGAATTTGCCCTACAAAGGCCCAGTAGTGAAAGATCAGCTTTTATAGATCCATGGAATCTGGCCAAACAGAGATATTAAAACATTTTGTAGGTCAGAAACGAGATGTCACTCAGTGTTCTTTCAGAGAGCACATTCACTTTAAACTTGGAGTGGTAATGGCCTATTAGTTGAGCCAGAACTTTCAAACTGCACTATACATTACAAATCATATTATGCTCTGAATGCTCCTGGTAGCTGAAATTTTGCATTAAATAGCTAATGGTATATTATTAATCACTGCGCATTAAGCTTAATTTAAGAAAACGGTATTAAATTTAAATTATAAACCTAATGGAAAAGGCCAGCGATTCCCACTGGTATTCTGAAAAATGCGTGCAGAATATTATGGTGGAAGAGAAAAATATGCACATTATAAGTGATTACTGAGTATCTTAAGCAGACTTAGGGTCTGCTGAAAATCAAAATTTAAAAGCATGTATCAGTAACAATCAAGGGAGATAAAGCTGTAAAATAATCCAATAGTATTAGGGTATATTTATTCACAAAATGACAATACATTTTTTCACTAACGTTACCCAAAACATTCTTGGAAAGCTTTCGTGCACATGTCTGTGTCTGTGTAATGCACTTTATTTATCTAAATCTAGAATCAGCAGTTACATGTATTTGTAATACTCATCAGATTAGGAATAGGCAATGGTGTGTTTTTCACATCTCAGCTTGGACCCTGCCACTGCATGTAGGGGAGGAAGAAGAGTCAGACCTGCTCAGCTTTGAGTCACTTGCCTTTTAACATGTCACTGGCCACACAGCCCCATGTCTCTGCAAACATGCGAGCCACAAGGCTACATGTGTCACTAGGAGCTGAGACAGTTCCACCCACTTACAACTAGGAATCCCAGTCACAGCAAGCTACTGACATGACCAAGGATCATCCATGATCAGACACAGTTCTATGTGCTTGAACTCTAATGTTTAGTTCTAAAGCCTGGTACTGGTTCTAATGTTTAACTCATTTAGTTCATCCCTACGAATCTGGAAGCTTTACGGATTGTTTTACACCAGAGATGTATTTTTCCAAATTTACATATTATCTGAGGTACTAAAGTCTTCTCATGCTCCTAATATAATTAATTAAATCTTCCTCAGATTAATTTTATCTCAGTTAATCTCTAACAACAGCTTTGGTAAAACATTCAGAACTTTTTTTAATAAGTCTTATTAAATACAGAATAAACATGCAGATCCATATTCTTCAAATGTTTTTTGTAATGTCAAAATAATGATGCTTTGTTGGAAAAGGCACAGGTCACACTTACACTCTAATCAGTTAAAAAAGAAACCAGTCCATGTGCAGGGGGCACATCTCCTCTATAGGTTTCAGCACAGTATCTGACCAGCCACTTGGTTTGCATTTTAGTTTTTCAGGATGCCTTTCCACAGGATTGTTTCAAGATACCTTACAAAACAATTGGCCAGTTCAGATCTCCTGGCTGTGAATGGTCTCAGTCCCAGCTAAAAATACATGAAAAAGAGCTAATAATTTTGCACTAACTTGCAAAAACTACACGCTGGACTTGAAAGAAAGTCAACAGGAATGCAACCTTCTTGCAAGTAAAGTTTATATTTTGAGCATTTGAGCTGCCATATTTGAAGGATTCTCTTCAGCTGTAAAACTGACCTGTACTGGGACAAATGCAGATCAGTAAGTTATAATTAAATCACAACCAATCTTGAAAATAAATTAGTCACAAATTAAGCCTGTTGTGCTGACAGCGCATTACAAATGTTCACAGGAATTAAATCTAAAAGAATTGGCTGGAGGCTAAATTAACTGAGAAAACTAGATGGATTGTGTCAGGCCTCTTGAAAATTGCAGCTTCCTTTGACTTTTGTACAATTTTAATTTATCTGACTTGCAACTAAATTCTAGATTAATTATTTTGTAAGTTGTGTAAGGGATAGAAAAAAGGCATAGGACAAAATGTAACAACCTTCAGACCTTAACTAGCTTATAGAAAACAAGCTCAGACCCATGCTCCACATACATACAGTATGTATTTTCATGAAGATAGATGTATCACTGAAAAAAAACCTTCCATCCTTTTAACTTTTCATCTAGTGTTGTGCAAAGTCTGAATACAAGAAAACTTTTGAGTGTTATTATTTCACACAGAGTTTCACCAGAAACACTTTCTAATAATGGCTTGCAAATTCTACAGTCTTTACTGGACAACCTAAGAACGAACAACTGAATACATTACACTCTTACTGATTAAAGTCCTGGTCGTGTGTATGCACAAACTCAAACACAAAGGACATGTAAGGGATTCAGGTGGCCATTTTAACTGTGCCTACACCTTGAAACATACCTGTAAACCTGGGTTGATGTAGATAGTAATCTTTAAATAAGCAGGTCTCAGGAAGACTCTCAAAATTGAAAATTCACAGACTCCTAGGCTCACTTGGGATAGTTTCTTCTCTCCTATTTGTCTTTCTCCCTTGGATGCACCAGCTTACTAGTTATAAATCATCACCTACCCAATTGTCTTTTAGCACCTCAGGTGGCTGAGGGCAGAAGAACACAGATTTCTGGGGAATGTAGTTCAGGCCACAGCTGCCATCTTACTTGAACCAACAGCCTGTATAAGAAAATTTGCTGGATCTTGCATTAGATTGTTTATTTATTCTTAGAGGACTTTCACGTGGGTCACATCAAATGCTCAATGAATACAATAAATGTAAATTTGGTCCAGTGGAAAGAATGTCACTTTTTATTGCTAATACTATTCCACCAACCTTGTTTTCCTGGGGGTAACGCTACTGTTTGACTCTAAGAACATTTACAAACTAGAGGAGCCCATTTGGTACTTAGTACCTAATTGTAATAGTTAAAGTCATAAATTTTCAGCACTTTGTGGGAAAAAAGATTAATATAAAATAATGAATGACCCCACTCACAAAGAAGGTACTGGAAGAATAATCATTAACTTCAGATGCAACACTTGCCACACTTCTAATTGAGGGAGAAAATGATAATGATAATGCAGATGATGGAAAACGATTCTCAATAGCTTTTTCATCTCCTTGACGAAGCTGACCTGGCGTCGAGTTCTCTTACCCCTGATGAGCTCGGAAACATGCAAAACACCAGAGCTTAATCCCATCAGCAATTACTCGGCAAGATTTAGGTTAATTGGAACACAGGTAGATTTTTTTCCACTACCCTTTTGTACAGGGAAGCATCACAGCAGAAACCTGAAAATCTGTCATTAAGGAAAACATACAGTATCTAAAAAACCTTTGCCTAGATTTCTGCAGCACAGCTCCACTCGGAGTTGAAAACAAAATCTCTCTCAGAGAGATTCATTTTGGTAAGGGATGGAAACTATAAAACATTTAAGCAAAGACATTATACTATACGAATTAGAGTTATCACATTCTTAAAGCTGAAAAAATTCTACAGTGGAATTAAAAAGTCATGTAGTTCAAAAACTTCCATTGAGTTTTTACTACTGTGTACTTAGCCAATCAATTTTAAATAGCTGTTGTATTAATGGAAAAGAATGTAATCACTGAGCCATTTTAATTATCGCTATTTTGTGGCAAAAATACTTGCTTGGAAACAGCTCTGCATGGGTAGATGTGTGTTAAATGACTTCTCCTGCATGTGGTAAATTCCCAGTTTATGTATCAGTAAATAAGTTCGACTTAACTGTGCAGCCATTCTATTACTACAGTACTTTGATCAGCTTGATCTGCAGGACCTTAATTGAGCTTCTCGTTTGCCAAGAAAGCCCAGCATTTCAACTGCTCATTTGGCACAGCCTACTCATTGAATTCTACTCCGTTTTCACTCTGTTCTTTCTTTTCTCTATCAATATATATTAATCCATATATTTCGTCGAAGTTCAGGGTGGCGGCTAAATGTTTGAAGTTCTCAAGAAAAGCAGCGTATTCTGAAAGGGTGATATAATGAGAAATGAGATAGGAAAGAGAAGAGAAAGAAAATACAGAGGAGCAACATCTTCAGACAACAAAAACAACATCTGTCCAGATAACTTGAGCACAGGAAGAGAACCATACTCGTAAGTAAAAAGACTTGTTGTCTTATATATTTGAGGAAATATTTATTTAGTTACAACAAAGTATTTCTTCAACTTCAACTAAGTTGTTTTTTTTCTTCGACAAAAAAATCTTATTAGGCTTGAAACAGTGAAGAGTTTGCTTTTGTTACTTACAAATTTCCTGTAAACTCAGCATTATAATCATTATAGTAGCACACCCAGTTTGAAATTGATTATTAGGAGATAGAGGATGAAGTGCTTGAACTACAGAAATAAACCCATTGCACCTCAACTGCCTTGGCCACAGAATGCGACAATTTCCTAGAAGCCATTGCGTTCCAAAATCATGAGGAGTCATGTTTTCATTTAGTTAATGAAGAAGATTAATAAAGCAGCTAACTGTCACGACTGGGTTCCTTCCTCTTAAGGGCACTCCGACACTTTCGTATTTTAGTTGATTATGTGCACTAGCCACCTCTTTGGTGTCTCATTATCTAAGCCTGGCGCTCCTGCTATGCCTCGCTCAGCTTTGGGAGATGGACGCCCGGAAGCCCGCCTACCAGCGGGTCCAGGAGAGACCCGACGGCATAGGCTTCCTCACGGCGTCCTGACCGTCTGAGACTGGGGCTCGGAGCGCCTGGCCTCGTTACTTTCTTTTAACTTCTTGTTCTTGTTCCGGATTTGAACCCTGTCTTGTCTTGGATGGATCACCCGGTTTTTGGACTTTGGACTGCACCCTGGATTTCCGCCGGAACACCGCTATCACCGCCCCCGTCTGTCAACCTGTCCAAGCCTGCTGTACCTTCCACTGTTGTCCTTCTCCATTTACTTCAGGATTATACCATCTGCACAGGGTCCTGAACTACGATTCACGGGAGCCTGGACCGGTTCCCATTACACTAACCTCTTTGAAATTCCTTCAGTGTTAGGTCTGGGTGATTTGTTTTCAGCACTTTATGGACAGAGCTTGTAGTTTGCACACACTGCTCTGAGTAATTGAGTAATAATTTTCCTGTAGTTTATTCTGTATTCCAAAGATTTTTCCCAAACATTCTCAAATTCCCAAAACTTCTGCAGAAAATTCCCAGATTTTTAGTAGATCACTGCAGGGAAAGCAAGCACTAGGTTGGAGGAGGGGGTGGAGATAAACAGATTCATGGTTTTCCAGCTTTTTAGATGTTGTCTGCAGTTTTGGGATCAGATTTTTAGATTCTGACGGCTGTTTCTTTATGCCACAGTGCTGCACAATGTCCTTCCACTTTCCAGCCCATGGAAGGCAACCTATTTCTCGCAGTTACCGGTGACATTCAAATTTCTGATTGCTTCCTGTGTGATTTAGCAACTTCAGGCATCCACAAGGCCAGGTTTTCATTTTATGCTGCTCCTTATCAGCAAGTGCTGAGTCAGTGCTTTTCAAGTGGCCTCTATGCTTTATAGCCAGTTTCAAAATGCTTTTAGTTGAAGATATTTATGTGGTATCAACTCAGTGAGTTGTTAAATCTAGTTTTACAGTTGTGTCCTTAGATCACTTTCCTAAATACGACAAAAAACTGGCACTCTGTGTAGTATTCATCACTGCTGCTTTTTTCCAACACATAATCTGTTGCACAATGAAGCTCATTTTGACTCATGGAATATTTAGTGCAGTGAGCGCATGGATACAACATACAAAACAAATCTGCTAATTTTAGTGTAACCTATAGGTATTGATCTTAAAAGCTGTTCAGTTTAGGCCACTACTCATCAAACCTGTTACCACAGGCATAATTGAGTTAACAATAAAAACAATGAAGTAAGAAGAATAACCTTACTGAGATGTGCACTGTACCTTTGAATTTGTCATATTTTACTTTTTAAGCAACAGGGGTTTGATTGTCTTTTGAATAATACGTGATGTTTTACCAATAATTTTATTTTGGAAGCATCGAAGCGCATACTTCCAGTAATTGCATTTAATAGAGAAGCTTGGAACTACTGCCAATTTTTTAAAGGTTCCAAATCTAGTCTGAAATGCAGCTCTGATACACATCAATATTGAAATCATTACACCAGTCCTGAAAAAGACAGGTGCCTGCCTATGCACAATCATATTAAGGAGCACTGGCTATTCACTGAGTTTAGTCTGCTTGGCGTCCTGTGTGACTGGCGTCCTGATGAACAGCTGAGTGCTACAGTATAGGGTTTGACAGTATTACAAGCTGCTGTATGTTATGAAGCTTATAATAATAATAATAATAAACTTTATTTTATATAGCGCCTTTAAAGGTGGCTTCTCAAAGTGCTTAAAGTACAAGGTGGTCCAAGAAAACACCTGTATTGTCCTATAAGATCTACACCCACACAATGGCATTTGGCAGATTTCAGCTTTTATATGATAAAGTACATATAAGTTATACAATAAAATCACGAGCATTGCTTTTCAATTTCTTATTATCCAGGTCCATTACATGAGAATATGTTATCTTTTTAGTCCCTGTTCCTATTAAATCAGTTCATCTGATTTTAAAAATATATTGAAATGTAATCATTGTTTTGCTCTTTCGGGAAGCACCAAATTTGATTAACTAGGTAAAAAAAATATAACCATCAAAAACACAATAAGATGCAGAAAACAGAGAACATGAAGTGGAGCTCATTGAAACCATGTTGTCCACGCTTTAGAATGTGCCTTTACACCTGTTTCAAAATAGGATATGTACTGTACAGTCATACTCAAGAGTGAATAATAACATTTAGACTGCTGCTAGGATTGCTGTTTTAGCACAAGTAGTCAGCATTTACAATAGTATCTGCACACTCTGAAGTTCAGTATCTACCATTAAAAATGAACCTAATAGTCCAGTCACTGGAAATAATAATATACTGCATGCTGCAAATAAATATTACTGTGAACAAAATAATGCTCTTTAATGACAGGTTGCGAACATTTGTTCTGCCAATTGCTATAATTTTTAACCTGCAAATCGAGTGTCGCTGGGCTAAAAAATGAACAAATAAGAAATAAGCAGCAACTGTCTGCATTTTATTTGCTAAAATTGTAGAACTTTAAATGCTGATGATGATGAAACATACTCTACTGCTTGAATAAAATAAGTTGCTGCTGTTAATAAGTAAGAGTTTTGAACAGTTTTCATATGGCTTATAAGCTATAATTAAGTGGCCACACCAAATGTCAAAACCTCTAGTTATCTCTTAAATCTATAAGTATAGATATTTCCATGGCCAGTGTAAAAGCTGGTTGGCTGGTTTCAGATTAACACAGGGTATAAATTCGAACATTTCTAGCTATGGGATACAGTTCATGCTCTCTTGCATCGGATAAGGTAATGTGTTTTTTGACATTCTTACTAAAATTTTATTTTATTTTTCATTTTACTCAACTGGTGAGGATGATTTCCTACACCTAGTTCATTTCTCAGGAATCAGAGTGGCTTTCAAAGATTACAGTAGCAGTAGTGTGCTTAATGTGCTTCACATACCTTGATTTGACTTTCATTTTTTATCTGAGGTCTAGTACATTTCAGAATTATATTGAATATCATTATGTACTGATTTATGAATTACAATGGAGGTGAAATACAATAGTTATGATTCTTTGGAGCTGTTTTCTGAGACTTCACCCTATATTTAAGCTTACATTAGTTCCTGAAGGCAGATACTGTATATAGGATATGCAGAGGCAAGTAACAAGTATACATTTGCTTTTCCTTGATAATTATCATTTTTAGACAAAAACATTTGAAGTTTCTTACGGAACTTAAGAAAAAACTTTAAGCATCTGAGCCAGCTTTATGTTTTTATTTAACTACATACAATTAAGTCTTTTTTCTTTTTATTCCCAGACTTTCATTCCAAAATGAAGATGCTTATTTTATTCACCTGCCTTCTTGGCTTAAGCCTTCAAGCACCTGTAAGTATTTACAGTACATTTGAGGCTTGAGACTAGATCTTTTTCTCAAGAAAATTTCATAATTAATGAAAATGATTGCTGCATGTCAAATAAGGATAATATACTGATATTTATAACTTTTGTTTTATGTCCATCTTAATGTAAAAGGCTATTTAATTAACTTGCCATTCAGACATTCCAGTTCATAAAGTTCATTGTCAGTGAAAGGCAAACATACACTTTTAAAATATTGCCCTGCAGAAGAGTTTAAGGAGAAACAATGGGTAAATATGTCAGTGTAGTACAGGCCAAAAAGCATGTCTGTTCTTCAGAATATTACAGTATATCATGCTGACTGGCATGTCCACTAATATTCCTTGTCATTATCTTTTAGCTATTATTTTGGCAGAATAATTAAAATTGCTTAAGGACACAAACAGTACAGATGTCATTTTCTAGCTCAAGTTTTTTCTTGTTAAAAAGTCTTGCTCGTTCTACAGTCACAGTGGGTGAATTTCTTATTTCATGTTTACAGGCACCTCAGCAACAAGGGGCTGGCCCTGCCAGTATAGAAATAGTAAGTGTTTATTTGGGCATTTTCAGCTCTTTGAAATGGCAAATTCTGCTTTGGAGATGGGTTAAACCACATTACAAAGTATAAGTTAATCATGGCTTGTTATTGCAGAAAATTGTTTTAGTTGACTGAGTTGATAAAGCAAATCCACACTGACAGAAAGTTTCTAAAGCTGCTGTATTTATTGCACCTGCTTATAAAATCTGCTATTACTTTATAACTCATCAGGGGAAAGGGGCTCCAGGTGAGTTCAGTTTTGACTTGAGTGAATTATCTTTTAAACAGTTACAGTGTAAGCGGAGCATTTTTGTGTGTCAGTATCTCTCTGTCCACTCAGTTTTCACTCTTGGTAGCAGTAAGAAAAGAAAACACTATACCTGGCACGTGTGACTAAAATTGATCTAAAAAGAACCTTGATCAAAACATGAAAATATTTTAGTTAGTTTTTTAGTTGGTAAGTAGACTTACCAAGTGTTGGCAGAATTCTCTATAATGACTAGCTAAATTCCCTACTGTATATTAATGACTTATCTCCATAATTCCACAGAAGTTTCTGTATAATGTGTACCTCCTGGAATACCTGTAGTCTCAGGCCTGACATATTGCTTTACAAGATTAGTTCTGCAAAATATACAAAATGAAATAAAAACAATCAAAGAAATGTCGGACCACCATAATGCAGAGAGCAAAGTGATTACCGTGAGATTTCTTTGTTTCAGTTTCTCCCGTATGGAATCCATGGCCAAGCTTTTGCTAGCTCACAGCATCCTGGAATAGTGAGTGGAATATATATATATACTGTGTATACTTGATCGACTCGAAAGATAAAGTGTTGATAAATAAGAATCAAGCAGCAAACAGCTCTAAAATGAGTGGAAGAGAACAACAAAAAAATCTTTAAATTCATGCTAAATCTTATAATGCAGTATAGAATTAACACTAATTTTGGCAAAATACTGTAAGTGAAACCTACTTAAATGGCATGGAACTGAAATGTTAGCTCCTCTATTGAATGTCATTTGATGACTGAATACTGCCATAATATTTGTTTATAATCTTTAGTACTAGGAGGGGATGTGAACTCAAAAGCCTGAAATCTAATTTCCTTTTTTCACCCTTAAGCAACTCAATCCATCATCCCCCCAGCAAAATGGACTTCCGGGACACGCCAGCATAGAATTTGTAAGCTTCTGATCTTTAATCATCACATCACACACAACATAAATAATTTTAGAAATATGTAGATTTATTATTCATTTTCCATGTTATCAGGAGTTGATAATGGTGATGACTCTTCTCAAAATAAATAATTGAACACAAGGCCCACATTTCACATTTAAAATTGGAAAGGCATTCAATATAAAGGAAATTACTTGAGAGTTTCAAATTGCTAGTCAGCAGCTGAATAGGTTTACCAAGTAAGAAAGGGTGCTGGGACAGGTGATTGATTTGATAGAGGTAATTTTTCAGGATCAGTTGAGACATTCTGTATAGGAAATAGAACATTGTTTCGGTTACTTGTGGCCTAAAGCTTTCATAGCTTTTTGGAGAAACTTACATCTTAGAAAATGCTATTTTACTAAGATGGAAGTTTTAATTCTTATGGAATTTTGGGGTTTCCCACATGAATAGCACTTACAGTAGGTGGGATGATTGAAGCATTTTTGTCACAATCCACATAACAAATCTACATTAAAACCAGCAAGAAATTTGTTATAGATTCTGAATATCTCAAGCATTTTTTGTATTTCGGATGGCAAGTATCAGAAAATGGGCACTATCAACCCCAATTTCAGTAGTGGTTACTGATTGTACTGCATTTTTTCAAAATGTTATCAAAAATATGAGAAGGAAACAGCAGATTTTATCATGCAAATGCATGTTACTGATACTTTAATATTACTTTAATATTATTTACATGCAGCCAATCATAAATTTACAGTCATTTTGACAAATTGAAAAAAAAAAGTTTGATAATTATTTTTACAATGATGATTAACATGCCCTAAGAAACAAGAGCTGTTGCAAATAGAAGAAAATAAACAAATACAGAAAGACATCATTAGATTTTTAGGCTGAGTGTGATCAACTGCTAGGTTCATGTAAAATACACAGGTGTGAGAGAACATTCCAATCTAATTCCTTTTCCAGCTGGTGCCTTATGGATTCCCCACCCAGCAATCTGGCGTCCCGACACAGCTGGGACAAGTAAGTTCACAAATGCTGCTTTCCTGCTGTTTAACACTGAAATGTGGTTTTGCTTTAGAGTAGAAAGTAGGAATATATATTCAATATACAACATATAGTAGGAATATGTTGTAGTTTATGTACAGTAGCATAATTTTAAATATTATTGGAGATCAGATACAGGACACACTGCTTCTAGCATGTGCACAAAGCCTAACAGATTAAGCAGAAGGCTATAAAACATATTTTCAAAGGAAGAGGGCAGATGCCTCTCTGCAGGACTTTTTCCACCTCGATGTAATCAATAAACTTGCATCTCAGATTCTGTTTATTAGATCAGGACATGTCATAAGTGTTGGTAGTATGGATATCCTCCTCTTTATTCTAGATGTTTCCTCAAGGATATGTAAAACAAAAGAAGCTGCAGGCACCTGGCAAAGCAAGCAATGAGGCTGTAAGCTGTTTTCTTAATTTTTTTGTAATATTCTGTTTCTTTCTCCTCCACTGGTTTCAAAGCAGGAGAGGCACACATTACCAGGCTACAGCCCATATGCTTCCAACAGAAGCACATGTCTCAGGACTGCCTCTGTGCATAGGAAATTGATTTCAGCTTTATCACAGTAGTGGGAGAAATATTAGCATATATTGTTTATTTTTTGATCCTGTGTTAATATTTTTCAGTGAGGGAGAACATAATGTGATACAAGCATGAAGTGCTTTTTTGATGTATGAATCCAAATATTTGTGATGCGATTATGAACGAGCTTCAGTTCTGCCCAAGGCCACACGGTACCTGAGATTGCTTGTCAGTTGAAGTAACCTGAAGGATTGAGTGAAGGGAAAGAAAGTTGAGGGGGAGCTTTTGATTGACTCAACTAGAACTCAGACATGAATTCGGGTTCAAGCCTGAGTCATGTAACTACAGTAGCTGTAACTCTGAAAGGGTTCCCAATTTGTGATACATCACAAGAATCAATATTAATTGGACAGGATTCTTTTACCTCTGTCTACCACACTTTCCCGTTCTCTAGGAAGAGTACTAGAGCCAAGAAGCAATTGTTGATTACAAATACAGTATAAACTACATAGAATGTTCAAATATATGGTAAAAATGTATTCCAACAGTAAGGCAACAGAGCCTCACTGACCATCAAGGCAGTCTTGCTTCCTGAGGATAACAACCAAATCTGAGCAACAGCGAATACTGCTCTTGTGTGTCCAACACAGAGCAGTAGTTAATGTTTTTCCTCGTGTCTTTTACAGCACAACAGCCCAGATCCTGCTGCGCAAGATACAGCCCAACAGCCAGCCGAGAATGGGCCTGCTAGCATTGAAATAGTAAGCATTTTATATTTTCTCCTCTGGAAAATTCATTGTGAGCGGTATGGTCAGCATTACTGGCTCACAGCTCTTGGGTCCTGAATTTGATTCTGTCCAGGGTGTCACCCGTATGGACTTTGCATTATCTCCTTTTGTCTGTGAGGGTTGTCCCCGGGTACTCTAATTTCCCTCTACATACTCTATCAAAGACATAATGGCTAGGTTTACTTGAGTCCCTGTGTGCTTGTGTCCATGCTTGTGTCCTGGTGACTGGGGTCTTGTCCAGAGTTAAGTCCTGCCTTGTGCTTTGTTATTCCACAATTAGATCAGGGCTGTTGCCAGGAATGGTGTCAAATTACTATTCACCGAGACCTATAGAATATTATTTATTTTCATTACACAAAAATAAACCTTTTTGAAACATTTTAAAAATTATTGCCTAGACTTGTCAAACCTTAAGTCATTGCGACATTTTTTTCCTGTCAAATAACAACACAATTTTCTTGACGGAAAAAGTACCCGATGATTTTAATAGGTGTTACTAAAGCTTTCCAGACTGTCATTCAACCTGTTTATTTACATTGGACGTTTCTGAAAATTATAAAAATGTATCATATTATTTATTCCATTATTTATTTTAAACCTACTCATCAAGTTATTCTTATGTGACTCAGTGTATCCTTCCTAATACCTTAGAAATTAATAAAAAAAAACATTTTGGCTAAACTAATTACATTCTTGCAACAGTGACAGGAAACATTCCTCACATGTATTTCTTTGAGCCTCATGAAACAGACTCTCATGTTGTAAGTTGAGTTATAGTAGCCATGTCAATGGATGCCATTTCCTGATCTAAAGGATTTCATTGGTGAATTTTGATGATTCAACATTTGGTAAAAGCCTCAAGGTTTCATTTTTTAAATATGTTTCAGGTTCTTCAATTTATCACGGATCTATAGTACTACTGAACTATAGTACAGCATTTTTTTTTCTGTCACACAGCTCATGCCTTACGGCTTTCAAGGACAACAGTTCCCCATGCCACAGATGCCAATTTCAGTGAGTATTCATTCCTGTTATTTGAAAATATCAACTCAGTGTGACAGTAATATTGCTACACATACTGTACTGTACTTTAATGTCTTTAATCCATTAAACCATTGATAATCAATAGATGGATATACTGTATTCTATGGGAGCTATAGAAGTGTGTCAATTAGCACTGCTACCTCACAGCTCCGTATTGATTCCACATTGGGGTGCCTTCAATATGAATTATGTTTGTGTGGATTTCCTTTAGGTGCTCTGACACAAGTTGGTAGGCTGACTGGCTATAGTAAATTTCCCTTTCCAAAAGGAACAGGAGGCTGGTCCCTTCCTCATGAATTCTCCCTATCAGCTCTGTTACAAATATAAACCCCAGCCTAGTTTGGATATAAGATATGGATCAAGTGAAGAACAAGAATTGAAGTATGTTGGTCTGGTTGTGCCTTACAAATTAAAACACATCTTGGTAAAGGAATTCCAAACATGCAGGTCAAAACCACACTTATGCCAGGACTTTACAGGAATTGGAATTCAGTTGAAAGAAAAAATGCACTGACTAAAAGTCATTTTAAAAATAAGTACATTATTTACCATTTCATTTACATAACGGTTTCCAATGAGCAGCAATGCCAATAAATATCTTATACATCATCAGTATTAGCCGCGCTCATTACTTAAAATAAACTGCCTTTACAAACAATGCAAGGTTAACTGTGACAAGCTTTGCTGCTTGCACTTCAGAAATTTATTCACTTTTCAATGTGTTTGAAAAAGCCTTTACAGTATGTTCCAGAAAAGCGCAGCAAAAGTTTAATATAGCTATTACCTTTGTGGAGTTATTAGAACCACTGTCAAGTAATCAGTAAATTGAAAGCAAACAAACATTATACAAAACTAACAGACTATGAACAAAGAGCTCCATACAAAGTCAATTTCAAGAAGGCTTTATAGGGAGCTCATAAATCTATATGAAGCATAATAAAACAAAAATCTAATCAAGGCTACAGTACAAGAAAAGCAATAAAAATGCAGATTTATCAGAAGCAGAAGGAGAGTGTGCACATCATGCTCAAAGGCTGATACTCAATACATATCGAAAACAAATACTTTTAACTATTATTTTAAACAAGCTCCCATCTAAGCATTACTGAAATGCATGTTGTAAGGGAAAGGATTCATGCTCCATTTATTATTTTCTTCCACACACAGAACCACCCAGCAGGAGCCCAGCCTTCACCTCAGCTCCCAGGCCATGTGAGCATTGAAATGGTAAGTCCCCTTCCAGAACCTTGAAACCCAGCTGAGACTTTTTAGGAACCGGGTTTTTCATCACCCAGTTAGGAAAGTGACAGAGGGCCATCAAGCTGGCCATCAGGGTAGAGTAAAAGCCATATGGAAAAGTGGAAGTTAAAAACAGGTTGTGGATGGTTTTATGATGCTGAGACCATTGCAAAAGTGAATTTATCTAGTAAATGTTAAGGAATTTTTAGGGTTAGGAGTGAATTGCACATTTTCACCTTTTTTATGGTTGTTCCAGTGAGGGGTACAGATTGAAATGTTAGGAGCAATGGCATCCAAAGCTCTTTAGAATTGTGGTATACTGTGGGCAAAAATTTAGTTTAGTAAAGCACAGTAAAATTGACAGCAAAGCTAACAGGCATATGGTAATGCAGGATTCAAACCATGGCAAAGTTAAGTTAATGCAAGGTTTAATTGTAGAAATACCTTGTAAATTTCAATGGGTAGCATTGCGTTGACCCACCATACCAAGACAAACCTTTAACTGAGGTTAACTGAGCACTGCAAGATTTGAGTATCATGATCTTTCTTTTTTCCAAAATTAACATTTAACAGACATCAGGAGTATGAATCTGGAAAATAGCATAAAAGTACAAAAAGTAACATATCAAAATCTCTATTGCTTCATTGACCCTGATGTCAAGTCATATATTTGCAAATATTGTCCCCAAAACAAAACTTGAATTGAATCCAGTGGGAAAATAACAAAACTAGGGGATGCAAATAGCATCAGCTGTAGAGTTCATCTTGGCCTTTTTCTTTTGAAAGATGTTTTTTTTCCAAAGAAGTTTGAATTTTTTTATCCTATTAAGATTAATTAATATATTTTGTATGTTGTGCCTATTATTTGTCTCCCTACTATTTATATGTAAATTTCTATTTGACATAGTAACAACAAGTACTGTAGCTATACCAAAGAACTTCTAAAGCTGACTGAGTGGAAATACTATGGGGGCATATTGCTTACATGAACTGCATTTCCCAACCGTAGGAATGTGTTGTATTTCTCAACAATCTTTTATCAGTCAATCATCTTTCATAAACCCTTCCTGAAGCACTTTTACATTTGCAAGATTGTCAAATTTAAGAGGTAGCAGTAAAAGAGAACTGATCATAAAAGGTGTGATGCACAACATGCAAGGAATATAATATGAAAAGCTCCCAGTGGGCTATTTGCCATGCACATAACAAAGCAAAGCAGAATAAGAGAATCAGTAGTGCCAGACTGGAAACTGCTTCATTGACAACAGTTTTTCTGTCTTCTCCAACACAGCTCTACCCATATTCATACCCAGGCCAAACAGCTGGATATCCTCAGCAGTATGGACCAGTAAGTCTGCAAGATCTTTTTTATTCAAGATTTGAAGCTGTAATATTGTATCTGCTCTAAAAGATGAGTATCACTAATGCGCAACTTGACAGATGGGTAACATACAGGTGTGTTATTTGTTTGGCCAGTGGAGCCTTAGCATTATTTTTAACCAGACATGTCAGTTGAGACCTAATTCTTACTGTAGGTGAATATTGGCCAAGACACTGCCAACACTGTGACTCAGTGAACAAAGCAGTGAAATAAAGAAAATGGCAATCGAGAAATTGCAAATAATAGAACAAAACTTGGCAGTGTTTATAAATGCAAGTGCCAGACAGAAAACATTTAACCATTCAAGTGAAAATGGCCTCATATATAAAGGTGGATACAGTAGGTGTCTTGTATTCTGCATATTGTTATAGTTACTGACAGAAGAAAATTAAAATGTCTTATAATCAGGAACTTCAAAATATTGGAAGGTTTAGTGTGATAAAAGTACTGCATCTTAAATTGCAGGATGGCAGAGAACAGCAATGAATTATTAAGATAAGAAGATGTTATCTAAAAAATAAAGATCTCTAAATTAACTGAAACCACTGAAGCATCCTTCTACTATGCAGGGAGGGACAATAAATCAAAGAATAAATATTACATAGATAAGTGTGAAAGAGGGCACCAGTAATTAATCTTATGAATTGTAGAAGACATCAAAATAACAGCTTTAAAATTCATTTGGTTAACAACATTTTGTGTGGACAAGTGCAACACGTGTATACCAAGAGCAACACACACTATAAGAGTTGCTGTGATGGAAAAAAAAGAAGCAATAGACCTGACTTTATCTTGTAACTTCTAAATACGAGTCTTGAAATTCAGAGCACTGTTCATCCAGATGCCTATATACTGTATGTACAACCTATGATTTGCCCAAATGTTACCTTACATACAGTATAGTAAAATTGTAGTTATCATTACTAAAGGAAAAGTTTTTTTTTAAGAGAATACATTTAGTTTTATCCGAACAAAGAAGAAAAAACTAGATGGATTTTATGAAAACCAAGCTACAACATAGTCATATCTGATGATAAAATGGGTCCAGTTGAGTATATGCATGCGTGATTGGTATGAAAGGGAATACAAGTGTTACCTAATGCCTGAGCATCAGCCTGCCTACACTTCCTGGTTATGTCACTTCTGTGTTTCATTCCTTGGTGATTAATAACAAAAGCTACACTGTAGTCTGGAAATATCAATAAACTAAACAAGTTGAGATTGTACCTCAGCTTGGGCCCTGAGAAGAAAAGGACAAAGGCAAAGCAAATTCTACAGTACATCTGTCATCTTCCTAAACTTACTGCTTATCCACAGTTGAAAGTAAAATGTGAACACTTATGTGTTGTGTTCCCCTAGCAGAGTGATGCCCCGGCTGCTGCACCCCTGACTCCTCAGCTTCCCGCAATGCCCCAACACGCCAGCGTAGAGCTTGTAAGACTCATCACAGCTTCCGCTGTCAAATGCTGTTACAGACATTTATTGCTCGCATGATTCTTTGGGAAATGCACCATCATGACTATTACATACTGTACCAAGGAAGGCTGTTGCATTTAACTCCTGTTCTTGTCTTGACTGTCACAAGAGATACAGTATATCTTGTATGAAGTTTTGTTTCCTCTTAAATTGTCCTGCCATCTAACTAGCAATAACAAATAATTTAAGAACTGAAGAATCCCAACTCTTCCCACTGGCACTGCTGGATTTCTAACCTACATTGTTTTGTTGTGCAGTTGGTTCCATATGGATTTCCAGGCCAGCATCAGGGACATCCCCAATATCCTGGATCAGTAAGCCTTGTGCACCTTTATTTTACTCATTCACAGACTAGCGAGTCCCATGAATTTAGATCAAATTGCAGACCTGAGGCCCTGGGTTCAGTTCCTGGGGGGCACCCGCTTGGAGTTTGTATGTCTTCCCTATGTTCGTGTACTGTAGGTTTCCTCTGGGTGCTCTGGTTTTCTCTCAGGGTCCAAAAGTTGGCTTCTGGGAAAACTGGCCCTGGTATGAGTGTATGTGTTTGTGCCTGTGTGTGCCCTGTGCTGAACTGGCATCCCCTCCAGGGTGTATCCTACGTTATGCCAGTTGCTTGCCAGGATAGACTCTGGCTCTCCCGTGACCCTGGATTGGATAAAGTGGATAGGAAGTGCATGGTAACATTTTGTGCATAAAGAGGTCCATAAATGCCAGATCCACTGGCTACACCATAGCTGCTTCAGATGTATAATGAGGCTCACTGCCCCTGTGGTAGTAGTTTTAGTCTGCCACTAAATCCATGTTTTTCCTCCTTAGATTTTTCCATCTCAGGGATTTCTGAAGCACAAAATTCCTCAGCCTCCTGGTGCACGCAGTATTGAAATTGTAAGTTCTTTTCATCTCTTTTTGTTTTGAATTTTTAGGGACCAATTTTTCCTGCAGGCAAGCGGTGGGCAAATTGCCCATCTAATTCATTGGCTTTGTAGGGAGTAAGTTGCCTGCAGAGCAAATGTGGACCATTATACGCCATTCATCAGAGGCGAAACACCACTAGCAAATTAAGAAATATCCCAATTGTTGTCAAATACCTGTAAAATACATTACACAGTGCAAACAAACCATTATATCAATCTACTAATGTACTTCTTTTTCTGTAGCTGTATCCATTTGGATTTGGATCACAGAACCCGGTAAGAGAAGACTTTAATTTGTATTTTTTTCACTTTTCTTTATATATCCAAATACTTTGCCAATGTTCCTACCTGCAAAGTGTTTGTTATTTGGCAGGATTCAGGCACCACAGTGCATTACAAGAGAGTTAGCAGTAACTGGATGAGCAGCCTGTCTCTCACTGAAATCTGCTGCAATCCTGCAGTTGCCTGGAAGCTGGAGGATCTAATGTTTCCTACATACAGTAGCTGGGAAAGCTCTGGCTAACTAATCTTAACCCTTCCCCAATGACACTTTCATGACACAGACCTGGTGTGAGAGGCTTTGACTTAGATAAGGTAGATCACAAGGCTTGAGCAGGTCACTATGACCTGAAGAAAGTGTCTTTCCTGTAGAAAAATCTTCACACATATAAAGACTTGTACTTCACAACCCTCCCCCCTTGCCAAATTGCTTCTCTTTCTATCCCAAACAAGCTTAAACACACCCATGCAAGAACAAGATGTAGACAAATATCCTGAGCACCTGGAAAAAAAAAACAGAAAAGTGAATTGAACCCAGGAAACAAGAGCTGTGAGGCAGCAAAAGAAACCACCATGCCACCCTTCTACCTGAGCCATTAAAACAAACAATCTAAGCCAGATTTTGCAATCAAATGAATCTCTCTGTGTTCGCTGTGCTTTGTTCTTTGTAGATGTTGCAGTTTGGAAATGGATCACCTGTTGTGCCACAGCAGCTTGCTTCCCAAAGCCCTAAGGTAAGATGCACAAACTAAACAATCAACTAAGTTCTAATTTATCAGCAGGAAGTCATCTATGGTGTTATTAATCATGTCCTTCCTATGTTGGGAAAGGAGAAGAGTATTATACAATTATCAGTGGGCTCTTTGTCATCTCTGCAGGAGTTCCCTTCCATTCTCAATTTCCCATTATAGTCAAATCAGCACAATTGCCAATGTAAGATAATCGGCTCCACAGTTTCTCTGCCATTTCAGAACTACTGTCTTTTGGAGCAGATGAACGTGAAGCGAACACTGAAAGAGTGGTGTTTCCAATTTACTCTTTCCTCTTGAATATGTTTGTTTACTTCTTTGCCATTTGGGCTTGGTGACCTGCTGGGGGCAAAACCTATCCTGAATCCCATCCTTTCACTTCTTACTGTATGTCTATGATCTGTTTCCATCTATCCCAACAAAATCTATTTAAAGCTGAACTGCAGATGTTTGAAATTCAGGGGACATTCATTTTCATGAGCAGTGTGATTGAGGTGTGGTTTGGTTGTCAGAAATGGTTTCTCTAAGCCATTTTTGATAACTAGTGCAGGAGAATGGAAATTTCATCAGGAGAGACGGCAAAATATTCCTTAGAAGAAGGTGGATGCATGTAACGAGCAATAAATAACTGTCAATTCCAAATGATAAAATGACTTTTTAACTGAAGGCTAGAAATTTAGGTCAAATATATTCAGTCTGACAGGATTTATCCACTCATACCAGACGCTGTTATTTTTCAGTAATTTTAAAGAAACTTTTCCATCTCTTCTGTGATATTGCATTCATTGTGTGTGGCATTTTCTGATGTTTTCTGTTGAATACCTTGTTATATGCAACAACAGGGCTGTTAGGTGAGCTCAATCTAACAACAACATGATAAAAACAATCATGAGAAATGTACAGGGGAAATAATCACAGCTGCACAATGCTCTCAACATTCTTGCCCTGAATATTCTTTCAGAAGCTAATGCTTGTATAACTAGACATTCTAGTTAGTGCACAGCATCAGAAGAGACATAAAACAAGAGTGAAATTATATGACATTCAAAAAATAAACATTACAGTATATCAGTTACCCATTTAGTCACAACTGGAGATATTCAAATATCAAGTCCGGTTTAAAGCACATCTTTTATGGATTGAGTTACATTTCTGTGCAAAAGTCCTTAGGCACCTCTGAAGGTTTCTACAGCTTAAGCCCTCTCTCATGCAAATCTGAAGGAAGATAAGAAACTAGATCCAGCTTGTCAAAGCTTTCTTATACTCTAGAGTTTGTCACAAGCTGCATTTTTGAACAAGAAAACTGACAAAAAACTCATTCCTTCAGCCAGAAGGAATACCGTTACAAATAGATTTGCTAGATTTAGTTGTATGGGTCTTGTCATGCAAGAGGACAAACTATTAAAATTTATTTTAAAACTTTGTATCATTAAAATATGAAATCTTCCAGTGTGTCAACACTGTATTCAGTCCTGTATCAGTACTGTATAAAGCTCAGTTGGTAGCTTTTCTTAAATCGGTTATTGGCAAGTTTTATAAACCCTAAAAGTACAGTATTAGGAAACTTGTGTGTGCAGAAAAAAATATTTTCTTGTCAGATGCACTTGAATCCAGACCTTAATTCATGATCATACCTGCCTGGTCCCAGTAATTGACAGGATATTAATGATGTAGGAAAGGAATCTTATAGCAAACTAGGGCTGGCAGCCCTTCCTTCCCTTTCTTAATACTGTTTGTTGGTGTATCTCCACAGGCGTTCC
Organism: Atractosteus spatula; assembly: GCF_055471065.1. Classification (NCBI taxonomy): domain Eukaryota; kingdom Metazoa; phylum Chordata; class Actinopteri; order Semionotiformes; family Lepisosteidae; genus Atractosteus; species Atractosteus spatula. Next base: position 2,213,751 of record NC_142732.1, on the reverse strand, counting down.
CTACTGCCAAACCAGTCCAAGAGGAGCTCAGTCAACAAAAACCAATTGTAAGAAAGTACTAAACAGGTAGCGGTCTGGATTATGTCACACCACATTGCAAAAACTGTATTTCAACAAGATAGCATTCTTTCTTCCTCTCACAGGAGATGCCAATCGATGGGATACTGAAGGAGGCTGAGCAAACTGTTTCACCAAGTGCCAAAACAATGGAATAGGTATGCTGTTTGAAGAGTTTATAATGTTTCAGAGATCTCATGTGTACTTTACTGCATTTCAGATATTAGAGTAGTTTCTTTGATTTAAGATTAACTGTAATACTGTAATTATTATAGCAATTAATGAACACTATCAAAAGCAGTTTTCACCTTCACCTCATTTTAAGTTTAAATATTGCTGATATTTTTATTACTCCTTTTAGATTATTTGCTGTTAATACAACAAAGACACTAGAGAATTAGAAAGGATACAATACAAAATTATATTAGCTTATTAAAAAGGTCAACTAACTGTTAAGCACAAAAAGGAGTTTATCAATACGGGGAACTCATCCAGTCAAGTTCTGAAGAATCTCAGGGAATAATGTTCAACAGTAAAGAAAGGAAGTGGGTTTTACTAATGAAATTCACAACTGTGAGGAGAGTAGCTTCCAATTTTCATTATTAATGTATGTGCTCATAATTCCCACATGTGCCCTCATATTGTAGTTTCACTGTTGCAGCATCAAACAAAAGAGTAAAAAACACTTTTTGCAGAACTTACAAGTGCTGCATGCAGAACTCAAATTAAGGCAATGAAATTCTTATATAAAAATGAAGCAGTCTTACTTCTAGTCTATGACCTTTGTAGTAAGCCTTTGGTAGCAGACAAATTTGTAGCCTTCAAATAATACCGCAGCTACTGGTGTAGCTAAAAGGTGTAAGTGAACACTGAAACTCAATCTCTCTTGCAAAGAAGAAACAGATTTTTTTCCAGGGATCAGCAAAGTTCTTTGTTGTAGAGCCTTCATCCCAGAGTTGGTAGAGTTATCTCAAAAGCAGAAAAAAATCTTCATGGACCTTTGTAGCGTAGGAGGCACAATTTAAGTATTCTTCAAGATCTACATTCTAGCATTTTATAATGAGTAGAGACTGAAATGTTTTCCCTACAAACGTCCTGAAGTCAATAGTTCACAGAAAAGTATTCAAACAGAAGTTTCAATATTTTATATGCAGAACCAAGAGAAACCATAATCAAAACAAATACCCATAATCTTTGATGGCATTTGTTTAGAATTTAAAAATGCTTGCAGAGGCACTTGAAAACCCATGAAAAATGAACAACACATTTAGAAAAACAGACAATGTTGTTCCAAGGTTTTAGAAGATAATTTACTGCATCTTTCTTTGCATCAACCAGGATATAGTCCTGTAAATTCTTAAAGAATTTTAAATAAAATACAATTTTAAAACCATTTAGCAAACAATTGTAGATATTCATATAAATGATGCAGTAGCCAAGCCACAACATAAGTACTGTATAGCACATGGCACATGCCCAGGTGATGAGAAATAATATAAAAGGGTTATTTACACAATAAACTATGAATCTCTGTATGATAAAAATATACAAAATTAAATAAAATGTATGAAGGTGAAACAAATACAGATGCAATAGTTCCCACAATACTTCCTGCATTACTGCAGTTACATTTTTAAAAGCATTGCTCAAAGTTTGATAATGCTTTTCCATGTCATGACCTAATTGAAAAAGAGGGCTTTTTTTGTGAAACTATAGGAATTCTCAGACTCAGACTGCTGGGCTGTTAATTCTCACAACACAGTGCTGTTCTTTTATGTTAAACATTTTTTCTTTTGCAGATGAGATCTTCATTGAAATCACAGCAACCTGCCAATGGCCTGTTTCCATGACACTCCACATTTCCAGTAAAATATTTATATAAACGTGCAAAAAAAACAATAAAAAAGATATAGAACACATCTTTTAGCTTGTACTGAGAACAAAATAAAAAAAATAAAAAAACATACACACTTAGGTATTTTCGACTTTAGAATTCAGCAGAAGGCTGTATAACCTAATTCATTGCTAAAGCCACAAGTCTCTGCTCATATTAACTTTTCAGAAGCAGTAAGTTATATTTCCTTCAATTTGCTGTCATAAAACAAGCAAAACTAGAGGTTCAGTGTCAGAAAAAAAGTACACATGCCCAGTGATACGTACTGAATTGTCTGGCAGCATTAAATGATTTTATATGCAATACATCCTTGTTTTGATTGATTTATGTTGGCACTGAGAGCTATTGAGTGCTATTTGGATATTTTTTAGAGTGGCTTTGAAAATTGTTTTCACTTTTCAACATAGATAGTCTACTTGAGAACCAACTGTTTCTCAATTTTATGTGGTACAGTAGACCTGTGAGTAGTTATAAATAGCCGTTAATCATTAAATGTGGCCAACAAATTGTTTTGCTTTCTCAGTCATTGTCATTGTCATTGTGCTGGAACAAGCACACTATGTTTACTGTTTGAGAGTTTTGTCTTTTAAATGAATGATCAATTTAATGTAGAAATAAAGGTTCCCTCTAATTTAAGAACTGTAGCCGCCTTTTTATTTAATCTTAAGCACTTTGGAGCTGTTGTTTCACACAATGTGTCATTAAAGATTTTTTTGAAGATTGATTACATAATGTGCTTCAGTGAAAGTCTGCATGCTTTTAAATCAAAACACATCAATCTGAGAGATATCAACTCACAGGGCCTTATTATAGCTTGAAAAGAATAAAACAGTTGATTGTTCATTTAAGATGGTTTTATTAGAAAAAGACAGTATACAGGTAATAATAAGGCCGCAGGTCTCAATAGGAACATGAAGTCATAACCACCACATCAGTCAGTAAGAATGCTGATATTAAACATGTTTACAGTAATACCAGAAACAGGAGCTCTATTTGAGTGAATGACTTTTCATAGTATTTGTTATAGGAAGACAGTGAAACTTTGACACAAGAGAACCAATGTTCTTTTATGAAACAATACTCTTGGCACAGTCAGATATAGTGAAACCATACAGTGATAAATGACACAAACATCCCTAATGCGTTACCTAAGATCACCTCCAATTCAGTTGGAGATGGTTTTGCAGCTGTTTTTGCCAAAGACAATCTCACAGGGGTGGCACAGGGGTTAGCATTGCTACCTTGCAGTACTGAGGCCCTGAGTTCAGTTCCAGGGGTGCTACAGTATCCACATGGAGTTAGTATGTTCTCCCCATGTTTGTGTGGGCTTCCTTTGGGTGCCCTGGTTTCCTCCAACAGTCCAAAAACTTGCAGGTTAATTGGCTTCTGGAAAAACTGGCCCTAGGTGTGAGAGGGTGTTTGTCTGCCTTGTGATAGACTGGCATCCTGTCCAGGATGTACACCGCTTCGTGCCTGTTTCTTGCTGGGACAGGGTCTGGTGACCATGAATTGGAAGAAGTGGTTAGAGGATGGATGGACACAATATTATAGTTTTGCTCCCAAGGTGGTGCTGGGCAGGGACATAATTCATCTAACTGAAGTAGAAAATGTCATGTTTGCTTCATTCTGATTTGTTAATTTCTCAAAATGTACAACAGTAACATGAATAACAAAAAATTACTACAGCCATGTGCCTATACTGAAATACAATAGCAGCATTAAATCAGGAGCTTGTCTCTTCATTTTCCAAACTTGCACTCTAGACATATCCAGCTTTCATTCAGAGAAATGAAATTAGGATGGAGTATCAATGGAGGATGGATCAGTATATAGCATAGATCAGTACATTCACCTCCTAGCTAAGAATGGGTTGACACACTAGCCGAAATAGTTCACAAACTATCTTTCACAAAGATTTTCACAAAGATTTACTAAATATCTATAATAAACACATGATAATTTACAATATCATGCATATAACAACCGCAGGTAAGTATCTATTCTACCTTTTCAAAAACATGTGCAGGAAATAACCATGTACAATAGCATGTGATTTAATTATTTTCCAGCACAGCTTGGTAATGGGAGTAATTTCTTTCTCCTTTTTCTTGTGCCTAATGTCTTGCTGTACAGTATTTATCCTGCCATGTGGCCTTCTTTGCTCTATGACCAATACCCATGGAGACTGGCTTAATGACCTTACTAGGAATGGTTCAGTCACTGTTAGATATTGATGTTTAAATATGGTTTAACAGTGAATTAGTTTAACCTGAGTTAACAATTAGTACCACTCCTTTGATAATTATTACCATACTTAATTGTTTCAACAACCAATGGCAGCTGTGTGAACACTTGTGACAATACCCATTGTACTGATCCTGCAGAACAGTGTAATCATGTTGGGAAGCACAGACATTGAGCCAGCCCCCCAGACCATGTAACAGTATGTATTGATCAAGGTGAAGGCGCTTTGTACAGATGCATACAACGGAAATCAGATATTGCTGGTTTTAAAGGATTCCTACCAGCAATAAATCGAGTTGTTAAGCAAACAGAATGATACAAATTAGAAAAAAGGTTGTGGCACTCTGCATTCAGAGTTTGGATGTTCCTGGACTAAAATTTTAAAAGATAAGGCTCATATAATTATTTTCATTGTGTTCTTAGACACTTGGTTCACAGCCTTTTCCCCGAGCTAGTATAACTCAAAAGTGACACAACATGAGTGAAAAGAGCCATTTGGCTTTTATTTGAAATTTGTCCCTGCATTTCAAATGCAGCAAGCTGACATGCTGTTAAAATGAAGACGTACATGTGTCAATAGCAATGCAGTCATTCAAGTCCTCAAGGAGTGTCTATCCATTCTTAGCATCTCATCAGATCTCTGAAGCCAAAAAAAAAAACAGATGAGGCTGGTCAGTCTGAAGAAGCAATTTCTTCACAAGAGGTGTTGCTGAAATTATCTGAAGTCAGAGTCCCCGATTTTGTCCTCAGTTAAGCTATCTCTACGAAACATAAGATATCTCATGTGTCCTCATGGGTATCACATGGGTCCATGGGTCCAAATCATAACCTCAACTCAGACATCAACGGCAGCTTTTAGTACCTTACAGTGTCCTTCTATTGAACAGCTGCCATAAAATCAACTTTAGAATATGTAACTGGCAGGTTGGTTGATGTTCTGATGTAATGGTTGCCTTGATTGAATTATTAATTCATGGACGATGAGCAGCAACTTTAAAATATGGGACTCCTGTGGGCATCTGAGCCCATACTGCACTCTTCAAGTGTCAGCTCTACACATCTGCTAGTTGGCACTTTGACTCTGTCGTTTTCTTATGTTTTGCAGTGATAAAAAATGGATATCAGGACAGCAGCACCAAGTCAATCTAGTATGAAAAAGTGATTTTTCTAACACAAGTGACTAAATGCATATAATAATTCCCAATTTTAAAAGTGAGATCTAGTCAGACAAATTTGAATATTTAGCCATACTCTTCAATTAGATGTGAAATACAAAAGATGAGATATATTTAAAAGTTTGAAAAATCTCATGAGATTTTTAATCATCAAACTCTGCTGATGGCCTATTAATCAGTTTAAACTGTCTGTTTTTAATGTTTGTTTAAATAGTCTGTTTTGGGATTAAGTTGATTAATTACAACTGATGTTGAAGGACTATTGTAATAATAAACTATAGCCTTAAAGGCAGTGTAGTTTCCATGCCAAGTAAATGTCAGTGCAGTGTGGCAAATTCTACCTGAAGGTTTGTATTCTATTGTGTTAGGGTATGCCAAGTCTTATTTGCAAAGCTACTGATAAAATAACTTTGTTTTTGACTTGTCTCTGATCTACAATTCTAAAGTCAAAACTGATGAACACTTTTCTCTCTGTTTACAATATAAATACTTGGAGTCACAGACTGCAAGCAGTGAAGAAGGGAAAATGTTTATAGACTATGATTAATTACGTTTATACTGTATATGGTGGCAGTAATTGTGTCAGTCCTGGAATTTGTGTCTTTTTCTTGTGTGTTTCAGAGTCATCAAAGACAGACAGTGGTGCAGGAGGCAATAAACAAGGATGGAGGAAGACACCGTTTGCTCAATATCCACAACAATGTGTAGGGTCTGGTGATGCTGAACCAGTCTGGACCAGACCTTGGGCAAAGGGGGCAGTAAAGGAAACAAAAGGAGCAACAACCCATATTGTTTTGCCAAGCTTCCTCCTATAATCAACTGGACATATCTGCCCCGGACTCACCAATGGCAAACCTTACTGAGTGGCAATGGCCAGTTGAAAAGCACATATGTATGAAAGAGCCAGTCGGAGAACTCTGAACTTCGGAGAAGGAAGAATAGTGAGAGAGATTGCTGTGGTTGGACCTAAAAGGACTTGACTTGGACACCAGGGACTGAAAGCAGAGGAGGAAAGCCCCAACATCGTCTTTCTCCCCCCTCTACCCAAAACTCCACTGGGAGACAAACAGGGTAGAGAGGGGAACACCAGGGACAATCTGTTCCAGACGTCTGGGACTGAAGAATATGCTTAAGAACCACTAAAGGAGCAACACAGAGGACAAAACTGCTGGACTGCAATCTTTGAGGGGTTTTGTTCTGGTAACTGGGATCCAAGTGCTACTTGTTCTGGTCTGAAATGTGTGCCTTGGAGAAAGTCATGGGATCTGGATGTTAGATACACAGGGTGTTGGAATTACTAGAGCATAAAAAGGGCACTAAACAATAATAACTCTCTTGTCTGGTTTGTGAGTGTACTTGTTGTCCTGGAAGATAAAATAACCTGTGTCGAGGAAAGAAGGGTTTTTATTATACTGTAATTGCTAGATGGCATAGTCCTCTGCAAAGTAAATATTATTTCTTCATGTAGGGGTCACCTGTCTCTGACATATTCTATTAGTATTGAAAGCTTTTTGTCAGGTGAATTCCAAACAGATTTTCAAAGTACAATTTTCCTATAAAGTCATGTTTATCCTGGAACAAGACATTAGTAACATTCTTTAGAAGATACAGGCACAAACTAATAGTAGTTACAAGGATTTGACAGAAACGTTGATCTTTTAACCCACTTGATTTGAAATACGAAGTCCTGGCCATATAGGCATGAAAATTGTTACTCCCCTGTAATAAGCCAGGGAATGGTGTTTGAATGTTAGCAAGGTTAAACGTCGATATTTATACCTAAGAAAGCTGGGGAATGCTGGGAATTGGGGTATATCCTTCTCCCAGACTTGAATTCCATTTAACTGATGTATAAAATATAAACAAAAATATATTATAAATAAACCTCTACTTTGCAGAGTGAATAGAGGTCAAATATACTATAATGTTGCTCATTGTACAGCAGTGCAACATGACAGTAATATAATTTATTTGTCTGGTTATTTAGAATCAGCATTCTATAGATATTTCATTGTTGTTTAGAAATTTCCTACTGTGTATCAAGGTGTTGTTAGATGCTCCAGGTCATTAACTGGCACAGAGTTGGTTGAATGGTCATTTTGCTGCATCTTATTGGCACTGGAGCACTGAGTATAGAGTATATGTGCTTGAAACCTTAAGATCTGAAAGCAGAACAGAAATGAGGTCTGTACTAGTCTCGGCAGGGCTGTCACTTATCTGGAAATATGTTTTAAGTTCAGATCCTTGATTTGTACTCTTTGAGATCACTAGAGGGAGATGTCTGCCCTAGTTACTCAAGTGGGGAACTAATGTGGTAGAGTCTGCTCTTAATTGCATAGTCAGATCATAGGATGCAAAACATTTTTATATTGCCAGACTGAAAAGTATATGCTGTTAAAGGTAGACATTTTGGCTTTTAAGCTACTGTACATCCACTTAAGATTCTACTATTCACTGTCTGAAATGCTGTAAAGATTGAAGTTTTTTTTAAACTCATGGTTAAATACTTTCCTAAAAAATAGAAACTATTTTTACCCTAAACTCTTTTGAATAAAGGAGCACAGAACTGTGTTGAGATCTTTGTCTCCCTTTCTTTCCATTTCTTCCAAGGTTTCATCAATAAGTGGAGCAGGAAAAGTTGTCTTCAAACCATTAGCTTTGGTGACATTTTTCACTGTTCCTTGTTATGCTTCAGCTAAACTTTTCTTTTTTTACTGTTATATTGCACAGGGATTTAAAATACAAGTTCTTGCCTCATTAACTTCCTCGGCATTTGCATTTTACCATTTCTGCACAATGTGGTACATTAGAGACCACTCTGTGTTTGTACAGAAGTTTAAAGGATTTTTGCGATTCTTTGAGAAGGTGAACTTAATTAAAATGTGAGTTTTACCTGATATCTGAGCACACTGATTAACCCTAAAATAAAATATTGGTATCAAACATACCATACCATACGGTACCATGAAATTACAGAATGTGCACTGTTTAAGTAATGATTTTCTCTTTTGAAAAAGGTAGATGAGTTCAAATGATATCTGTGGCTTCAAGAATTAATTCCTTTGGTTAATGGGTTGCTCATTAAGATACACAGTCTAATTTTAGGATATCCCAGGGACAACTACTAAAGTCTTTGTCAAAATAAACCTACAGTATATGTTACATATCATATCTGACTAAACATCATTGAGAGCACCAAACTGCTGAAGACATACTGTAAATACCAGAGTCTTAAACCTCCTTGAATTTTCAGCATTTGTGTAGTGAAATTAGCACCAGGTATGGAGAAGCCTTTACAGTGATAACAACCTAGGTTATAAATATCATTTTATACTGTAACTGACAAACACACTATTTACAACCAAATTTTACCTTTAAAAAACATCTGCATACAAGCATAAACTAAGTTAGGTTAAAAAAACGTTTGTCATCACTGGCAGAATTTAGTTACTACCTGATTATTGACCTTACTGTGATGCTATCTTAGTACAGTATTTTACATGTGTTAAAAATATAATAATAGAATTTGCAACATCTAATCTGAAGTGTTACCAAAGAGTTTTTCCCACTGGAAATAACTATGTGCATGTCTGATTGATATCTTATGGTGAGAGGCTCTTCTGACATTTCCTAAAAACAAGGTGACCTTGATGTCACTCTGTTACAAATCTGTAAACCCGCTCAAGCTAAAGATATTCCCAGAATGAATTTATGTTTTCAATTAAGGGGAGCTTTTCAGACATAAACACGAACAGTTCATTCATCAACCTCCTGTATACCGACCAGCATTAATTTTAAGACACAATGAAAATGTTGTGCATAACACTGTTCATTTTTGTGTATTTTAAGCAAAGCAATGAGGCTATGATCAGGGCAAACAGTGATCTAAATCATCATTGTATACAAAGACAAGGTACTGTAATTGTAGCACGTACACTGGAATTTTTATTCATGCTTGTTCTCTCAGTGTACAGACAGGTGAAGACAACAATAAATAAAACCGATTAGCAAGTAGTGCAAAAAGACAATAAGATACAATACAAAAGGCAGTGTATGATACAACACATAGTATAAAAATGCAATATCAAATTTACAATATACTGTACAATAGCAAACAACAGTATGCAGTGCAACAAAACACAACATTCAATGGTGGAAAGGATATTAGTCAGTAAGTGAGTCATGTTTGGATTAAGCTTTTAGTTATTCATTAAATGAACCACAAGTGAAATCAAATGGTTTCTGAACATGGTGGCCTGTGTTTTGATGCTGTGGTACCGCCTGCCACATCATAGAGGTGAAAACAGTTCTAGAGTGTCTAAGGTGTTTGCAACAGTTAATATAGTTCTCTTCAATTGTTGGTACTGTAGTCAGATTCTGTATGGTCATTCTGTCCTGTGTGGTGACTATATGACCATATGGTGATTCCACCAGTCAGGACACTCTCTATGGTACAACAATAAAAACTCAAGAGTATCGGCTTACTCATCCCATATTTCCTCCGCTGCCTCAGAAAGTGGAGGAGCTCTAGTGCCTTGTTCAGAAAGGCTTTAGAGTTGTGGGTCCAAGCCAGGTTTTTGGAAATCTTTAACCCAACAATTCTGAAAAAGCTAAGAATTTTACACAGGGCTCCTGAAACAGCTAACAATTTCATAGTGATGACTCCTCTACAGCACAGGGAAAAAAATGGTCAAACAAGGTCCTTAAATCTCCAGAACCATTGGGTCATTCTGTGGGACACACTGTGAGTTTCACATCCCTGACTGGAGGAGACATGCCCCCGCCCAGTGCAAACCTACCAGGAAGTTACTAGAGTTGTTCAGGCAGGGAGAGATTTCAAAAAGAAGCCTTATTGTAAAGAGAACACGATATAGAAATGACAACTTTAGTGGGAAATCATTTTCAGACAGAATTCAATAATCAACAAAGTTTAATACTGCTTTAAAAAAGTCATTGAGGTCACTACAAAATGAATGTATACAAAAGAAATTGCAGGCATTTGTTACTGGAGGACCACAGTTAATAAATTCCTCTGACTGTTTTGAATCGATTTTTCTCTCACTCTCACCTCAGCTAGGCCACCACAATGAATAAGCTTGACATTATTCACAAAAGCAACCAAATACCTAAATATATTTACATTTTATATGCATGAGTTACAAATAACAAAAAATTTATGTCAATAATATAACTTATACTAGCTTGGTCTTGGGCTGAGAATTCAGTAATCTCTGAACAAAAACTCCAACCATGCCACTATAACTTGTTTTTTAAAGATTCTTAAAGCACAATTCTCTCAATCACATCGCCCTTTCTTGTTCTGTGTGTGGACTGCATAGTGTTAATAGGCTGTAGCCTGCCGTCACCTGTAAATACACATGATAAGCATTGCTATTATTATGGCTGGTATTAATAATATATACAGTACATTTGCAAACAGAGTGACCTTGAGTGGTTTAAATGTATAAAGGTGAAGAAATATAGAATCATTTATTCTGGTAAAGTGGTATTATAAGGTATTATATATTCTTTAACATTTAACCAAATGTGCAGTCTGATTTTAATAACTAGAACTATATTGGCCTTTTCAATTGTAAACATTAATTGTATGTTCATATTTTCATGTGTAAAAAACTACAGGAGTTCACAATGGGCAGTATGTATCCACAGTTTAGATAACGATTTACAATAATAATTTACTAGCAAAGTTACAATACATTAGCTTCAAAGAATTATGTATTTTTTTAGCATTATAGCTTTTCTTCCTGAAGGTTTCTAATTTACTTAATAAAAAGAACTACGAAACAAGAGAGGAGTGAAGCACAAAAGGACAATGCTGCCAGCTCTATTTTATATTTTATGTTATTTTAAGAACCCCTTTATGCTGAGATTCATGTGCTCCCACAGAGTTAGACAATGGCCAACAATACAGTAGCTAGTGCATCAAAGATCTCAGGTACTGTATATGTAGAAAATAATCTCACACCCGAAGAAAGCTCCACAGCCAAAATGTTGTGTCGTTTTTCAGCATGGAATAAACCTCTTCTCGTTCCTTTGCAGCCTATGCATGCTGACGCAGCTCCCCACCTGAACTACTGTTGAAAATAATGCTCAGTTCTGTACACCGCTTTTTCTGTTGTCATCACTGCCACTGGTATCAGTCAAGATGAGTCTCCTTGAGCATAAAAAATACATTTGTAGTTTTAATTGTGGCCCCCAGCAACATGACTATTGTATTTTCCTCGTCCCAATGCAAATCTATGTATTTTATTGTTTCAAGACTGGTTATAGACCTATTTGTGGATTAAAGCAGTCTTTTCCCAGGTGTATATTAGCTCCTGATTGATGAAGCAGATCATTAATACTTTTGTCAATCAGCATTAATTTGGAAATCAGATTAAGAAGGTTTCTTGATAATGAAATATGCATAATGACCCCCTGAGGTTATTGTTTGAAAATTACCCCTGCTGGTTTGTTGAGAGAACCCTGGAAGACTTATTCTATCCCTGTCCCCAACGGTGCACAGTTAATTGGGGAATCCTGGTCACATCTGCTAAGTACGTTATCAAAATACTAAGTACTTCCATTCTCCTTTAACACCAAAATTATCAAGCCTGGGAGACCCCATTTCTAATCAAAATATCCTAGAAACACTCAACAATATTACCTGCCACAAAAAAAAGGTTTAGCGGAGAGATACTGCCTGCTAAAGTTAATATTGCTTGTGGAAATATACTGCAACCAGACACACATCCTATTCCTTTTGAAAAATACTGAAAGTAATTATAGAGGACTAATAATTAGGTTTTTTAGTAAATCTTTATAGATTAGCAGTTGCAAATTCCACTTAAAAATCCATTATCCACAGTATATAAAAAGCCCTAGCAGTGTTAATAATTTGGTAGTAACTAATAATTAGCTGCATGTTTACGCAGATTATTCTCTCATACTGTATAAATGCATATTTGAGTGTTATTAGTTTGCTGTGCCTTTATAAAATACAATGTATAGCCGCTAAAACTGTTTTGTTTTCTTAGGTGAGAATATCTAGGGGGGTTGTTGGAGTCCCACCAGAATTGCTCAGTTCTACAGAGACATATTTATTTTACCAAAACAGGTTAACATGGTTTCTGCATTTGAGGCATCTTAAGTGGATTATTCCTACTATTTTCAGAAGAGTTTAGTTCTCTCTGTGCACTAGCCCAGTCCATTTTTCAGCTCTGAATGAACCTTCAAGGAAATACGATAATCTAAGTAACCCTGTCATTTCATATCATAATAAAATCAACTCAGATCATAACTTTCCCATTCACAGAGGTGAACAGGGGGAAGAGAAGGAAAAGGAATAAATTAACATTGAAGTAAATTACCCAGGGAAGATTAAATTACAATCTGAGAAAACACTTAAATTTTCTTTTGTGTTCAATGTAATTGGATAAACCATTACATTATATACGCTGGGCAAAGATAATTCTAGCAATTCCACTGCTCTATTTTCTCTAAATTATAGGATTCTTTCATTAACTGCTCTTTCTTATTTCCATCCCTATTGTGGTATTTGTGACCCCAGGCTTTAGAGTTACAGATTCACTGATTCCTCAGTATTGTAACATAATCACTTCCAATCCCTGCTTATCCGAGTAAGTCAGGGTCACGGTGGCGCAGAACCTTTCCGGAGAAGCACTGGTGCACAGCAGGATACACCCTGGACAGGATGCGCAGGCATGCACTCACAACAAGGTCAATGTTACAAGCAAACGAACCTGCCAGCATATTTTTTGACTGTGGGAGGAAACTGAAGAACCTGGAAGAAATCAATGCAAACATGGGGAGAACATGCAAACCGCCTGCAGACAGCACCCCAGGAACTGAACCCAGGGCCCCACTAGTGAGATGTACCCACTAGTGAGATAGTACCACCCTTTTGTCTAACATGATCCCCCAAAATACAAAATTTACAAAAGTATTGGTTGACTAAATGTCTCCCAGGTGACACTTAACCAGTAGTTCTCATCTAGCTGCTGAGCTTAATTATTCCTCAGCAATGTATTACTTCCTCAGCATGGCTCGACATCTACAGTATTTACAGCACACTACTGAAGGTTCAAATGCTTTTAACATGGGAAAGAGTGCATTTTCTTCAAGTGGTAAACACTTTAAGATCTCTAGAGGGATTTCATGTGCTTTATTTTTCTCAGATGAAGACAAAATACAGTATACCACTCTGAGAGCAGAATAAAGATGAACATCTATTGAGAGAGAAAAATCGGGTTTGGAGGTGTTTTACTAAAAATATGGAAAAACGTATTGGAAGTCTTAATCAGTGATTCTTCTTGTTATATTTCATTTCTGACGAACTATAGAGAGTTCAATTATTTCTATGTAGAACAGAGCTTAAATCGTTAGTATCCTTCTGGAATGTACTGTATTCAAAACAATAAAATTCTACATGCAGCATCAAAGTCCTCTTCCATAGCAATTCATTTTACGTGCCAGCTACATTTTGATTAAGGGATATAAACAGAAATGGTTGCTCTTCCTTCTATCGCATTTTGTTTTGTTTCTCACGTTTTGTTTTCTACTGCTAAAACATGTACTTCCTCTTTGTTTTTACTACCAATTAATCTCGTAACAACGAATCACTGGCTGGGGCAGAAACAGCCCTATCACTGAGAGCCGAGGGCTCAATCTCCAGTCCTCCTTCGGGGTCCAAAGACTTCCTGGTTTCCGCTCCAACACGTTTTGTTATTTTAAAGTTGCATTTGATTCAAGGTGGAGTTTAACTCACATATCTTTGCATCCTGCTGGCTGTTATTTATAATTCCATGGTTAATCAGTCGTCTAGCATCCTCCAAGAATCACGCCCTAGGGCATTTAATCGGGGGAAACATGCAAAAGGATTAAAAGCAGACTGACTCACCCAGACATTAATGCACTCGTCTAGGTTGCGGTGAAAATGATCATAATAACGCGTTACAAGAAAAGCATGCTAATAAGTTTGGCAAAAATAGAAAACCCCTAAAGAAAAGAAAAACACTGAGGGATCATTCTGTGCGTTTATGTGGGCGACACGAAAATCCACCTTAGAGCCCCTTCAAGGAGGCCACAGTGGAAAATCACATACTGTAACCCCAAATAATGTTTAACATTAAAACAGAATTTGACGGATGGGATTTTTTTTACCCCTAAATGAGGTGTAAACAGTGTGCACACAGCCGTTCCAATTAATTTCTCTCCACAAAAAACACAGCGGTCATTACCCAGTTCCAATGTTGATCAGCAAGGCAAAAAGTTGGAATCTAACAAATTATCTGGAAAACTGCATGTAGAGATGATAATGAGAAAGAAAAACTGAAAACCATGAATCACAGGAAGGGCAGCATTCTTTTTCTTGGGGATGTACTGCTAAAAGCATTAGGTAAAAAGGCATTGTTGCAAGTTTACAGTTATTTTATCTTCAGATGTGTTCAAATATTCATAGATATCAGTGCACAGAAGAAATACATTTTTACCGATTTGATGACTTTGACAATATTACCCACCATCTGCTACAGAACTGATCTTTATGGATTTATCTTTTTTATTATGCTGACCAGAAAAAGGGTGATGTAGATAAATCAATATAATAACTTATACACATACTGTTCTGCAGAGTGTATTTCAATATTAGCAATATTAATATGGAATATTCATATTAATATTCCAGAGTAAAATCTTTGTTTGACAATCTGATTTTGAATGTATATTCAGTTTTACTGTATATGTTTATTTCATTTTGAATGTTTGTTCATTATTATAGAAGATACTGTTTGCAAAAAAGTTGGTAAGACAGTATGTTTAAATGATATATAACGTTTGTAAACTGAACAAATCCTGCAGTGAAGTAAACTGTACTTCATTGAAAGTCTTGTATAGTGTATCTAGTATCTTGGGGAATGACAGGGACTTGGGGGGGGGTGACTGAGAGGAGTCGCTCTAAAATCAGATTTTAGGACACAAAAAAGAGAGTTACTGCTGCTTTAGATTTTGCAAATTATTTTGTATGCCTTAGAATTCATAATTTCTATTCGCTTCATGCATATTTTATATTGTATTCACTTCATTTGTTTCATGGCTACTAGGATTGTAGTAAATACTGCATTCATGTATGTTTTTCGTTTTTTTGCCTTCCTGTGAATTGTTGGACCCTGTCCTGAAATAGTTCTCTATGGAGTTCTTTATTTACTCTAAATAACAGTTTCCCACCTCCTTCTACATTCCTTTGCAGTACCATCCAGTTTCCCCTCTGAAGAGCAAAAGTTTCCATTATGTGAAACACTCAGTAGCTCTTTATACAGTTCTGGAACATGTGAAATCTATTGGTAGGAGCCATCCACAGTGCACTCCCTGCTAAATCTGCAGGCATTTCCCTGACTTTCCATGCTGGTGTGAAAAACCCTGCCACCTCCCAACTCAATAGGTTGCACATACTGTATCAAAAGTAATACTGCTTTCTTGCTTCAAACTCCTGTTGCTTTCGGATGCCTCTCAGCATGTGGCTGGAGAGAGACAGAAGCTCTAATCATCAAAGTGCTGAACATAACAATGTGTTTTTTAAGCTACAGTATGTGCTTCACACACACAAAACAAAATTAAGCCCGTTGACTTCTTTACCATCATTGGTTAACAATTGCATTTATAAATGCTGCCTACATACTGTATATACACTTTTAAACATTGAGCTTATTCAGTTTCAGTTCCTTTTCAGTACTAAAAAGTGTAGATCTTAATCGTCTATATTGTCAGATAATCAAAAAGAGAATGTGAGGGATAAGGTAGAATAAAGAGTTATATAACCTCTGAAAACACTGCACTACAGTATATTTTTTTTTGCATTGCAACTACTCCTTCTCCTTCCTGGGTTCAATTCCTGGGGTGCCATCTTTGTGGAATTTGTACGTTCTCCCTGTTTTTGCGTGAGTTTCCTCCAGGTGCTCAGGTTTCCTGCCACAGTCCAAGGACAGGCTTGTGCTGTATGTTAATTGCCTTCTGAGAAAACAAATTGGCCCTGATTTGAGTGTGTCTGTTTGAGATGGACCAGCATATTGTTCAGGGTGCACCTGTTGCTTCTCCAGATAGGCTCCGGCTACATTGCACCCATGTATTGGATAAAGCAGTTAGAGAATGGATGGATGGATAGACCACTTAATGTAATGGACAACAAATGGGGTAAATTGCATTTCCCGATAAGACATTTTCACTCAGCTCTCTTCCTGCTCACACCAAAAACAGTTCTTTTCTGGGTTTGTCATCTGCCTTTCCAGTAGGAAATGACAGAAACCTTTTTAAATCATTTCAAGTAATCCTGAAATCTGAGGGAACAGATGCTTTGTTGGTTAAAATCAATAGATGTCACAGAGGCTCAGAGCGTTAGTGAGCTGGTGTGCACTGACCCTGTACAGTATCTCTCCTCTTCACAGCTTGGCTGGCCAGACTATCCCACTACAGCTTTCAGAGTGGACACTGACAGATTTCAGTGAGAAATTCACTCCAGCACAGTGCCCCCATAACCATCCACGCGTTTTAAGGACTGAATCCATTTAATCCATCAAAATCCATTATGCCAAAGAATTAAAAAGAGAAAAATAAAACAATTTCAAAGATGCATTTTTTATTCATGTGTTATCCTGTGTTTCTACACAGAGTTTTATTATTATCATTAATTTTAAAACTCCACTTGATCTGCAGTAGATCCATTTTCCATCTCATTATACTTATTTGTAAATGACACTTTTAATTGTCATTACCTGTACCTTCAAGTTTATTTTATTATTGAAGGCATGTTGCTTCAATAGACCCAGAGCCAGAAAATTACACTATATTAAACTTTCTCAACACTGCACAACAGCTTGATACTTCTGTCCAACTCCCTTCTTCATATTTCAATGACCTCTGCGATTTCTGCATAGCCTAGAAACTAATATGAAACAAGGAAATGTGTTTTCTTTTATTTGTAGAATATGAGACATGCTTCAAAGGAGAAGTATTTGTTCATCTAAAGATTTCATTTTATTACAATGTTAGCACCGTTCAGCGAATAATGAACATCGCTGATGAGCCTCAACAAGACACTCCATTTTTATTATTATTGTTAGTGGAAAGAAAGTTGACTTGGAAGCGATCAGCTGGTAAGGACCAGTACAGTACATAAAGTTACATCCAGACAGGAAGAAAGTTACTACTGAAGGGGTTCAGTGCTTTTTCCTTCTGTTTACAAAAATAAAAGACCTGCCCATGTTCCTATAAATTTCACTTGATGAGCCAGGGCATCCAATATGAGCAGCACCACCTCATTTCACCTCGATAGTGTTTAAGACTTGACTGGTGAACCAGAGCAGTGACCTGCAAGCTATTTAAAAATCACTTGGAAATGTCTAATGGAGTTACAATGGTCCTTGAAAAAAGGAACAAACTATTCAAACACAGCTTGCTGTGCTCTTCTCCTGGGTTGGCTTGACATTGAGTCATGGGCATGTGAGCACAGAAAGTGGAAATTTTGCCATTGTGTGAACATACCAGAAGGGAAAGGCAAACGTCCTATTGGGACGTCTAAAAGAGGCATAAGAAATAAGACCGATCCTTCAGTCTGATGAATTACATAACCTTGGGGTTGGGTGTTTAGATTTATGAAGGGGGGAAAAAGGTTAATCTCATGCCAATTGATTTGGATGGGCTCTTGGATTTATAACAAGTGATACGAAGTAGGAGGTGATTTGCGTGTGGCCTAAGATCTTTGAATAAGCCACATTTTCCCACGTTTTTTTTATTACTTCATAATATCTGACTTCTGTTTTATTCAAGCCATACAGACAATAAATACCAAATACTAATCTGAGAAGATAAAAAAATGTTGCAGTTCTTTCTGGCATGGATTGCAGAAATCTCCTATTCCTTTCTTTATTACTGTTGAATGTGATTATTATATTGTACAGTAAATAGAACACAAAACACCATAACTTTAGAATGACTCATTTGTAGTGGAAGCTTTCAAGTAAGCTTGCTTAAGGATTAACCAAGAATAAAGAAATCACTGTGGACCCTGAAGTGATTTGGCTTATGATTTGCAAAAAATAAGTGATTCGTTGGACTTTATAATTCCCTTGCAAATCGTCCAGAGATCTTATCTGCATTGTCATTCTAAAGTTCTTTTAAAATCTTTTGTTTTATTTTCATATTTTATCCATTCTGTTGTGTGAGTTTTCTCATTTCTCTTGCAGCAAACACTCTGTGAGAGTCCTGAAATCTCCTTCAACCCCTTTTCTGTCCTGTTGTGTATTATGTAACCTTTACACATTGATATTTCTTTACATTTCTAAGCGGGTCTGCATCCTGTCATTATGTGGTTGTTCACAGCTGTACCACTGTATCCATATTTTACTTGTTTCTGAATGGACACCTAGTTTGAGGCTTAACCAGGAAGGAGTGCTACTGTATATTTTTTTTACTTGGACGATTGTGTCATGACATGCATTCTGGAACTTGCAGTCTTTGTGCATTTCCTAAAAGGCTGAGTAGTCCCTCACTGCTCCAGCATTTCTTCTGTCACGTCTCCATCAGGCCCTGTCCATTGGTGCAACACTGGATGCAAATGTGAGTGGTTGTCTAACTTTATGTATTGGCACTGGGATAATGTCTAGGGATCAAATGGTATTGTATTCAACAGTAATTGAAGACTAGTTATTTATAATTAAGTGCATTAGAAACAAAAGACAAAAAAGATGGAGATCTGTATACATTTCTTTCCCCCTAATAACTAAGGGCATGTTAATGAAAGAGCTGTGCAGATCTATAGTAATTAAGTAGCAAACTAGGCTGGTATGGTGATTTCATCTCTTACAATATGTAACCCAAAAGCCTAATGCACAGGTGCTGTTCCCAGGCATTGCTGTAACTTAAATCTACAAAGTTTTTTTTTCTTTTATACCCTTACAAATGCACTAGCCAGGGAATGAAAATTAAAAATCCAAAAGTCACATCAGCAGTGAGTGTCCCTATACACTGTGATAAAAAAAAAGAAAAAGATTATCAGTGCCTCTATAACAATTGTTCAACATAAAGGATGAATGTCCTGAGAAAAAATCCTTTTTCAAACTTCAGACAAGGATATGGTCTTATAAGAATGCTTGATACCATTAAAGATAAAGGCTACAACATTTTCTATTTAATTTTGTAAGCTGGTGGATGAATGGATACCATCCTGTGAAGTCTGAATCCCTGGTGATGTCACTTTCCTCCAATCAGTTTCCAAGTCACAGAACAAAGGTCTGAGATGAAGTCATTGACACAAATAGATTGGCCTTTCTTATTCATCATCAACTGAGATTTTAATTATGTGATATACATCTAATAGAATTGCAGCAGTCAAAAATAGCTGTGGTTAATTGCAATAATTGAATATTGATCTTAAGAGGGGAAAAAGCTCCTTAGTGATTTCAGGAAATGAGAGCTGGTGGCCATTGTTAGACCACAGAATTTACCATTGAAGATTAACAGTTTAGTCTTTGTGGGATTATTTAATCACATTCCCTTCGGTAAGGCACTAGTTATTTACTATGAGGTGTCAAATATTGACAGGGCATTGGACAATATTTCATAATCATCAAACCTAGTCCTAGAAAGACCTACTTTAAGAAGATCTGTTAATCTGAGCAGTTAATCAGGTAGAACAACAAGGTTACAGGAAGAGACATTTAAGATGTAGGAATCATTGTGGGGTTAAAAATATTGTTTAAAAATGTTGATTTTCAGTTTATATCTATAAAAACTAATGTATTATGAGAACAGACTGAATGTGAAAAGTAATGAGACATTTTTTGAAATTATTTTAGTTAGGACAACACACTCTTCTATGGCTTGGGCAGTCACTGAATATTCATGTAATGTGTCCATCAGCTATCAATTGCTAAAACATTAAAAAAAAAACACACTTTCTGTGTCCTAGAATAGGTTTGTGACTAAACCATAAAAAACAGTACATGCAATATGCTGCCTATCCAAGGAGAAGAATTATACGGTTTTGTAGCATAACTCAGGTTATATAACAAACTTTAAACAGACACCATAAATGAATTCTGTATTTCAAGATTATGCATGTTAACAGCACATCCCTTTATGAGTCTCAGTTAAAATAAACTAGTTTTTGGGCTTCTATGAATGTCTCTTCATTCATTCAGTTTCTGAACAGTGTATTCCAAGGTTAGATGTCTCAATGGAAAAAATGTATTGGGCAAATGTAATAAAGACATGCTTATTAAAAATCCCAAAGTTTTTTTTTTCTCACCCAGGTTGCTGGCCCACTAGAGAATAGACTCAGTTATGATGGATGAGTTTGCAGCGTAAACAGAAACACATAATAGAAGAGAGGGCCAGGTGAACCCCTGCAGGCCTGGGGGCCATTTCTGTGTCATTTGTAATCATTGGCAGAATTGTTGTATAGGTATTGCTAATCCCCACTGTACTCTATCAGCATCACCGGCATGTGACTTTCTGTACAATGAGGATAGTTTATCTGGGTGGATTTGTAATTGGCTAACTCAGCTATGGACAGGTATTCAGTGTTCTGGAGCCCTGCTGGGGTGGTAGGACAGTGGTTTTAAGTACAGTGTCATTCACCTACAGTATACGAACTGTTGTAAGTTCCAAAAATAAATGATCGGATATTCCAGGAATTAGCAGGTCACAATGAAGAGATGCATCACCACAGCCCTTTGTTATTTACTGTATGACTAAAGTAATTATATGCCGTTTCAACCTGTAAAAGCCAAGATTGTTTTACTTAAACTGCAATAATAGGTCTTGTGAGTGTCTACCAAGGTCTTGCAAGTTGTGAGTTGAGCCACATCAATGATTTGGCCCTATAGAATAAATAAAATCAGTTCATAAAAACAATTTTACTGTCATAATATATTTGTTTTCACAATGGATGCACACTAGTTGGAAAGAGAGGAAGTCGACGATTTAATTATGAAGCTTGACTTTTAACCTAGTATTCTGCACTGGCCTAATTAAATTAATTGTATGCATAACTATGGTACTGTACAGTATATGCAATATACTGTATTATGCAACTGGTAGATGTTTTTTTGGAGGATTAGCAACAGTACAAAAGAGGGATTATGTAGTTTAATTGTTAAGTCTGCCGGCAGCTCACCTAATGTCCTGCCACTGCCTAATTAAACTTGTTCATTTGTAAATGGATAATGCCCACAATGACTTTGCGACTTCACTGCACTGCACTTCACTAAAATAAATCTTCAGGTATTTTTATTAGATGACTCTGCTCTTCTCTCAATTTCTATTGTTTGTTTTCTTTTAATGGACGTGTATTTGTCTTTATCTTGTGTTTGTCCTGTAGAATTCAGTTCGAGTTCCTTTATGTTATGGAATCACGGATCACAGCTGTTACGTGACTCACTGATATGTTCTTATGATTGACTGACAATGTGTGACATTCTCAACCAGCTGGACATCAGTATCTACATTCTGTGATAGAGTTAAAAAATATTCCTAGATGGTGTATGCCCTTTTAAACTTTGTGTTAAATTAGATTTTGACATTTATGGCAACATGAGAGGTTGATCAGGTCTGTGCTTGGGTTTTAAAATGTGCTGGAAGTGCTTTTGTTCAAGGCTCATCTCCAAGAAAGCATGATGTTCTTCTCCACTCACTCTCCAGAAAAAAATAGCCTAAGCATATTGCAGTGTCACAACTGAAACATCTTGGTTTCAGTTTTTTGGTGATGTTACTGTTCATTACTCCTCAAATGTATTGACAAAGTCATCCCAGTGCACTACTTCAAACTCAACAGTGAAACAAACTAGACACACGTGGAAACTACATAGAAGTACATTTACAGTACAACTGAGAACAGGAGGAAAACCTTTACCCAGATAGTTGTGACAATATGGAACAAACAACCCAGCCACTTGGTCGAAGCGAATACACTGGGTTTTTTCATGAAGTAGTTATATCCTCAGATCAATTAGCTTCTCACTAATTATGTGATGCAAGGCTCAGAGGAGCTAGTTTGTGCGGTTTCTATCTTCCCTGGCTTGGACTGATGTAGGTACAACAATGATCAGTCTGCTGGTTTAGTCATTGGGTGTGACAGATAACTGGGGCTAGAAAGAAGGGAATTTAACTTTATACCTACTGTAGCATATAGTGTACATTAGAGGCCAGCAACAATTCTGCACTTAATACATCCTGTATAGAAAAATGTATGAAGCTAGTATCAGCACTTATTACACATTAAATCCATGGATAATCTTTTGTCTTTTTAAATGAAGACCTGAAACCAATTTAAAAAAAGCTTCAAAAATGTGATTTTTTTAAAATTAAATTTTATTCTTCAAAGTTCATAGTAAGATTACCATTATCAGACCTCCATCCTTAAACTTGAAAATACTAAAGGATCCCAATAAGGTAATACAAGTTTTTGCAGGTTTTCCCAAACCCAACCTAACAAAAGTACCTTTCCTTGCTACCCATTGCTAACTACAACTCCCTAACTGCAGTACTCCTTTGAGGCCCTTTATAAACCAAACAACACTCATTCCACCCATGTGAGAATGTATGTTAACCTATTACCAATTATCTAAAAAATTAACTAATTATGACCTGAAAGGAGCCTTTGATAGCTTCTAGTAGCAGATCATATGCTATTACAGCCCCATTCCAAAACTGGCCTGCCACATCTGAAACAAATACAGAATGCAATTATGGTTTTATTGTGAACGAAAGGTGTGCAGACCTTTTGTGATTGTGCAGTCCTGTTGAGAAGTTCATTGTTGCAGTTGTTTCCTTACATGCTAAAATATTTGGGAAAGACAGGATTGCTTTGGCAAACAAGCAGACTTAGCAACCAAACAAGGACAAGAATCTATAATATCAATAGTCTTCTACACCAAAAGACATTTCTGCCAGCTTCTAAGCTATTTGCATGCTAATGAGTCTGGATGAAGAGAAAAAAGAAAAGAATAAAAAAATGCATAAATTTTTAAACAGTCCTCTCACTTTCAGACTTATTTGATTTTTTTTTTCAGTTGCAAGGCCTCGTAGACAGAGTTAAAGTCAATATTGAATATGTAAAAGGCTGCCATATTCCAAGGCCAAGAATTATTATTTCTATTACAGGACTGGAGATAAGTAGAAAAAAATGATGGTGGTTGCAGTTTGTCTCTGTCACACTCTGTGGCTCCCAAGTCGATCTTGTACATCGGCAGTTTAATGATGGCTTTACAAGGGTTTTCTGGGCATGTAAAACTTCATTTCACATTTTCATTCACCGGACACTTGAAATTGAAGAGGTATTATGAAAATTGTTGAGAATTTTTTTAGCACTTAACAATTGTTCTGTGTTGTCTCCAGCTCAGTGTACACTCCTTCCCGCTCCTAAAATATTTATTTTAAAATCAAAGTCCTAGTTTTAATTACAGAAACCTTGGTAATACAAGTGCCAAATAGCTCAGTAAAGGAGTTGTGGGCTTCAAACCATATACTTTTCACTTAACTCAAGAAAAAATATTACTTATATGGACCATGACTATAGTTTAATGTTCTGGAATTGTCCATTTATTTTTAATGGGTGTAACCAACCAAATCCAGCCATACAGTTATAGCAGACAGTAGACACAAACCTGAGGTTCCTAGGACTCCCTTGTACTGTATATATTTCAGTCCAGGGAATGAGCTTGTGACTTGTGACTAGATAAAGATAAGAAGGAAAGGAAGAACACTGCATTAAATACGCATTGTGCTTTCCAATCTGGTTGTTGTTCCAATGTCAGCTGTGTGTTTATCAGTCTCTCAACAACATATCCAGAAGTCACAGAAGGAGAGAATGATGCATGATGAAGAGTAGACAGACTCCTGTGATCCACCCACCTCTGAGCATTCATTTTTAATAGTGTATGTCTCAGGCTCTGCAGTCCCATACAGATGCTACAGTAGGTCACTGAACAGAAGAAAGGCACATGCCTGACAAGTGTCGCAAGCCTTCAGGGGGCTGGGAAACTGCAGGGATCACTGTAATGCTGGGAGCCAAGAGAATGCTGTCTGTCTAATCCCAACTTTACCCTCAGCGGCACTCTGCCCCATTGTGTGCTATCTCCTGGGGACTCATGGTCACAGTCAGCTGGTGACATGACTCAAGCCCGATCCCACAACCCCCCCATGACAGACCTCATCCTGTGCTCAGTCAGGTGAGAGTATTTCCCCATGGAGCCACAGGGGAGCCTGATTTACAGTATTTTTTTAAGAAAGCAGCATGCATACTAAACTTGGCCTTCTGCACAGCAGAATTTGTTACTTTGCCTTTAAATCACTTGCTTTACCAGAGGGCAGCAGCAGAGACAATGGGGAAGCAGGAAGCAAATGCATTCTGTCAAAAGACAAAAAATGTTAAGAGCATCACTGGGCTCGACACACTTGACCGTACAAAGTATTGATGAGATTTATCATCATTTATTTAATGTAATTTTTGTATAATATGCCTTTTCATATTAAAATTGCATATGTCATTTAACCTTATTTCCCAAAATCATGTTTTTAAGGAAATTTCATGGCATTTAATTACACTAAGGACATTTTATTCTGCTATGATAAAGTATGCAGTGAACTGAGGGCTTTCAAATATGGCTACACCAGGCTTGTTTTAGAAATCAATTTTCCTCTAGCCACATGTCGAACAGTATCTAAGTGCTTTGAAGGGCTTTATCAGTGCGGTACAGTAATGTGAACTGCATTGTAACTGCAGTTTAATTATACTGCACTTGCAGTTATAATTACACTCTATATGGAAATTGGTAGTGTCATTTAGGTGACACTATAAAACTGCTACCATATTTTTGTTAAAGATTTTTTAAAGTCTAATTTTATTAACCCGTTATGTTTCTTTGTTTGGTTACTCCAGTTAACTATTTCCCTATACCTAGAGTATTTAACCACTGGAGCCAGACAGGACTAGGTCTTTACTGAAGTCAGACACATCACTAAGATGAGATGACATTTGCTTAAAAATTCTGTGTTAAAGAAACACATCTGTCTACATGAGTCTACTCACATTGTCCTTGCTAATAAACTGCATCTCAACATTTTGAAAATCAGAGTTCTGACAGCAGCGTCTTCTGTATTTGAGTGAACATGACAGCTGCAGTCTGATTGTCTTCTTTGGAACAAATCCATCTGATCAGCAGGTGTTGCTCAATAATTACATATCATTGGGATAGGAGCACTAGTATTCAATATATTATACATTAAACCTATTGCAATATTTAATTCAATGTTAAAATACTTTGCGTACCACTTTTAAACATATTGAATCATCTATGTTTAACATAGTGTGTTTCCTTGTTTGACTGTGATGTGATGCTAGGAAGCAAATTAATTGTCTTCCATTTTTTTCTCCATGGATGTTGAAATACCATTTAAAATGGCTTTGAGGCAAGATGGCAAAATCATGTTAATATTTTATGAAATGGTGGAAGACTCCAGGGATATAAAAACTTTGGCACATTTGCATCCTTCTGCATTCCCTTGGTAGAAGAATACTCCAACTGTGTTATAGCAAGATTCTTTAGGTATTATACATTTCGTAACCCAACTTGCTTTGGAAGTGCAAATTCTTTTCCCAAAGGGATTAAACACACACAATAGCCTGTGTGTATTTTGAATTATTAGACAGGGAATAAATGTTTTGATACCCTTCGTCATTTTAGTTTTGCATTGTTTATTCAAGTTTAACTGCGAAATGTATGTGAGGAACACAGGCAGCAGTTAACCCTTTGGGAAATCTAAAAACTTGGAAAGTTGATAATCAGATGAGCGCACACTCTTCTCTTGGCACAGCTTGTTCACTTGTCTGTCCTGATTAATGGCTTCTGTTTACTTACTGTCATTAAATCTTTTTCACATTTCCGTTTTTCTCTAAATAACCTTGACATTGATATCATCATTTTTGCATAACAAGTTTCTCTCGGGAACAATAGACTGCATCAAAGGTAAACTTTAATACTGGGATCTTGTTTCTTTTTGTTTTTTATTTGCCTATGATTGCTACAGTATGTGTTTTCCTCTTTAATTGGCCAGTCCCAGGCAGCCTGTGCTGTTTGTATTCATTATGGTGGGCTGTATGCACTATTGCAGATATTGGGGATTTTTGCTTGATGTTTGGATGGTGTAAAATTAGAATGTTAATTTTGATGTAGTCAGAATCAGAATCACCTTTATTCGCCAAGTACATTTCATCTACAGTAAATTCACTCTAGTATATTTGGTGCTGAAAAAACATTCTACATATACTGTACCACACACTAATAGACACCATTTTTGGTCTTGGTATGTGTTGGAGTTGATTTCTCCTATCTCGACAAGAGGTCCAAGACCCATACATGCAAAATAACCCCTAAACATAATAGATCACCCACAATATTTCATGATGGCATGTCAGTTTCTGCATGCCATGTAGAAAGCTGATGAGCGTTGTCCAGAGAGCTCAGTTGTCAGCTCATCAGATAGAGAGACATTGTTTCAACTGTTGTTTGGCAGGTTTGAGCTGTCTCTTTTTCCAGTTTCCCTCAGAAAAGGCTTCTTCCTTGTAACCCAGTTATGGATGCTTCATTCCTGCTTGTGACTATTTTTAGTCTCCCACCAACTTGTGGAGGTCAATAACCATTTGCTCACAGTCTTCAAAGAACTTCAGAACTTCAAACCTTAACCATGAGAGCAAATGCTACTAGTGAATGTTCCAATAGTTACTGTTCCTCCTTTTATACCCCTGGGAAACAGGAAACCTTCAGAATCCCTATATAAGTCATGGAGAATTCCATTCTTCTTTTAAAGAGCAGAATGATAGTGCTGATTTGTTTTCATTGCATTTTATTTAAAATAATACTTAGAGATTTGAATAATTGTGACTCTTGTTTTCTGGAACTCAGTGAATTGTGTTGGCAAAATATAACGTTGCTCATATTGGATACATTTGGGTAAGTACGACACATTATCATTCTGCTATATGAAGTTTTATATTCCTATTTCATCAAGGGTATGAATAAATGAATTTGAGTGGCTTGTTACTCACCTGTACTCATGGGGTGTTACCAGCTGTTATCACAGATGGATTTTCCATTAATATGTACCATCTCACTTACTCTGCAGTAAGTGTGCATCTGTGAAACTGCTACTCTCCTACTACATCTGTGTTACCAGCAATATTGGACTCTTGCTTACTGACCAATGTATGTGAGCCAAAGATGCATATTTTGCAGTGGTGCAGAACATTCTCTGTCATTTCTGACAAGCTGAAAAACAATTCCGTGTGTACTGTATACTCTAAGGAAGTATTTCCTCAGAAATTTAGTGCTCACTGTCACAAGAAACCACCAGGGCCGCTAGACAAACTCTGACTCTTCAGTCAGTGCTTATAAATGGATCTGGCAAACACAGGTGCAGCCTAAGTTTTGTGACGCCGCCCTCTGGCAACTCAACAGTATTGATACCATTCCAATCCAATCTACAGTGCCTAACTAGACAGTAGCTTTGTTTTAGGGGAAAGTCTCAAAACCACAACCTTCCAGATAACAGTCCAGTGCCCTAAGCAGTATTGGGCATTTCACCCTCTCCAAGTCTTAACAAATAATAATAAAATGCCCATTATTTTTGTATTACTTTTCCACATTATTATCCTATTTTTCATTTATTAAAAAACGTTATTTTCTGCTGTTTAGCTCTGAGGTATTTTGTCTGCCCTTCAAGTTCTGGTATTTAGTTCTCAGTTGAAAATGTCACCAGTCTTACTGTATCTAAGTTTTATAATTCACCTGGATCCTTTTTTATTTTGTGTGAAAGAAACAGAAGTGCCCCTCACCTCTCATAACCTTCCCCTTCGCTTCAGAAAAGCTCTTCTTACATCTATGGCAACACTTGGGGCAGCTATAATGCATTTGTTTTCACAAAGTTTCATCTCAAATGTACAGTATAATATAGTGAAAGTTATTTGCAAGCCTCTAAAATTGCTTTATTGTTATAAATTTCTTTACAGGCTATTTGGTTTGAATCTAAAAAAAATCATTTTCATAGATTTTTTTTTCAAATGCCACATTTTACGCTCTTGAAATTTCACTCTGGCCCTCCTTGCTTTCTGATTCTGGGAGGTGAACATTTCTCTCTGACATTTGAAGGTGTGAGAATTGATAGATGTGGCAAGGGAACTGCAGCTTAAAGTTTAATAAATGGGCAAGTCAAAGAAAGCCAATCTATAAACTGCTGGAATGAATTTCTAAATACAAAAGAATGAAGTGTGTCTAAATACTTAGTAAACTATTTTTAAAGCTACATTTTCTGCCTTTATTCATTCTTTCCTAAGACTTGTTAGAATGAGATTCTGTCATGGGAGCCGGTCCTGACTCCCATGTAGTGCGTAATTTAGGACCCTGTGCAGACGGTATAATCCGGAAGTGACTGGAAAAGGGCTACGGGGAAAAGTACGGGGAAAATTCAGTTAGGAATTTCTAAGAAAACGGTTCAGCTTTGACTGTAACATCTGCACCTTCTGCGAAGCAGATATTGAAACAACTGAACACATTTTTTTCTCATGTTACCATTCAACAGCTTTCTGGCACTCTGTTTGTTCTTGGCTATACAATAGTAACATTTGTGAATCCTATTAGCTATAAAGAATTTTCTAACTCATTCAAGCTATACTCTAAATCACTGAAAATATGAATAAATAAGTCTGGTGAGTTGGTCTACAAAAGTTTTTTGGCATATAAACTTATTTAATGTAACGCCTAACACCACATTACCTCTGTACTATGGACAGATGTTTTTTTTTGTTTGTTTTTTTTTGTTTTTGTTTTTTTCTTTTTCCCCCTGTTTCGTTCACTTGTTGCTACCTTGTTGTGTCATGTTGAGACATCTGTATATTTGCATGTATATACCCCTGTTTGTTGTATTTTCCCTTTTTGTATTTAAATAAAATAAATTAAAAAAATATATATATTTTTTTTAGGTCAGGAATGGAAGGGATGGCGAACAGGGAGCGGTGCAGATAGTTGACAGGTGCAAGGGGGGAGCGCAGGCTAACAAGTTTAGTTAGATCTTAATGAATGCAATAGAAGGATGTACTGTATCTCACCTGAGTCTACCCATGAGTATGAGGCTGCCCAAACCCTCCATCACTTCCTAGTGAGGAATGAGCTTAGGAGCTGCTCCAAGGGTGTAGATGGGGTGGTAGGAGGGATGCAAGAGAGATGCACGAAGGGATTTCCTAGGTACAAGACATACATAGGAGAGTGGAAGTGTGCAATATTAATATCTAACCTTCCTCCCAAACTTGTTATAAACTACAGAAAGCACACACTTTTGTTCATCACGCGTTTATACAGCTTGGTCTGTCATGTCAGTATAGTTGCTACGAGTATTTCATAAAATCACAGTCTACAGTAAGATGAATTACGAAAAGTGAGAAGAAAACATTATTAGTGTAAGAGGAAAAGCAAAGTTCTCCATTAAACAATGGTAATAAATGCAGCTGATACTGTAGAAACTAACCACTAAAAAAGTCTCAGCACCATGAAAATGTGAACAAATGACAGTATTATTATAGATTGTTGAAAAAACTATTATACTTGCAGGCCTAAGTAGAGAAAAACATACTGTAAATGAATTCATTCATGCATAGCCTTTAGAGCTGAGCAGTCTATTTAAATGTTTTTGCTTTTCAAATAAAGCCAAAATGATTAAATTACAGCAAAAGATAATGTACAATATAACTAATTATAAAATTAGCCTGAATTGCATTAAATCGCCTTCTGTTGATAGGTTGTGTATTTTGGTTCACCTTTTAAACAAATTTTCCTTTAATGGCCATTTATTCAATGACAAGCATTTGTGGTATAAATTTTCCCAGACAAAAATGTCAGTTTTAATTAAGTTTCAGGGCAAAAATAATACTCATATTCCATACACGTTGCAAATAATTCATCTTTGCTTGGGGAAACCTACAGTAAATGGCTCTTTTAAAATGAGTGTTTGAATTAATTCACTTTAAATGAAGTTATATTTTAGTATTGTAGCAACTACCAGTATTAGTATTAACATGTTTAGTTTCATAGTGCTTGTAAAACATATTCTGCATTTCAGAGGAATGGTAGAGTAGGTCTGTGCCTGTCAGGGAAAAGTGAACTAAATTTGAATGCACTGTTCTTATTCTGCTTTACTTTTTTAGTATGTGTCCCTGTAAAATAACACTAATAAAGTATGAATGCAGCCTCATCAAGTTACATGGGGTTATTGCAAGATATAAAGTACATCACTTCTTTCTGGATTCAACAGGGAACAAGAATAAGGACTGATCCTTCTAGCAAGTACTACACCTGTGTTATGCACTATTACATCTAAAGTAGTTGGCCCTTGTAGGGACTTACATTGTGAGAAAACAAGTACAGTATGTGCAGATTAGAAGCCGCTTGCAAAAGCACTCTTATGAGGACAGCAGATTCATCTGAAAAAGTTTTGTGACACTATCAAGGATGTGTTAATTCATCATACAGTAAAGGCGTACATGTGTCTGTATGAACATCTTTGGTTAAACACAATCAGGATGGCTCCTGTAACACAGAAGGGTGAAATGAAATTGTGTGGAATTAAGTGAAATATGGAGGGACAAAAAAGGCTTTAATGAACAAACTGGACACACCTTATTAAAAATGCACAGCATGGATATCGGAAGTGGTTATACAGTATTTTAATTGCAGAGGCTCACTGGGTTCATTATCCTCAGTGGTGCACCTTGTTAAAACAGAATATCACATTGTGTTCAGGGTCAGGAGTGCAGATGTTGGGCTTCTTGCTTAGCTTCCAGCTGAGGAAAGGTACCAGAAACTAGCTGTGTCACAGAGAGCTGTGAATGAGAAATGACTTGTCAGGGCAATGTGAAAGGCCACTGTACTAATCCATTACATCCAGGCCTTCATATGACCACTGCTAAGGAAAAAGCTGGGGGAGATGGGATAGTTTTGACAGCTACATAGGGGGTATGGGCCTGACTCATCATGGCCTCCATAACAAAGCTCCAATTCATTAATAATTTACTTGTGATTAATGTTCGGGGCAATAATGAGTAACACTGAACCATGACCTAAGGCTAATTACTAGTCTGAAATGTGATTTTGGACTAGAAAAATAAAACAATGTATTAATTGGACAAATACAGTTTGCTATAATATTCAATTTATGTTTAGAATTTTTTATTACTTAAAATTAGCATACAGTAGCCACACTTTGTGAAAGCGGGAAAAAAATCTCTTGATGATTGCTGACATTATAAAGCTATGAAAGAGAACAGTGGAGAAGTCTTTCAAGATTCCTGCTCTCAGACTCATAGAATTTCAGGGAGAATTAAATATTTAAGACTATAAACTAAAGTGGTCAAGGAACTATGTACCTAAATGTCACAAAGTGTCACAAAGACAGCTATCTGTGGCAGGGGTTCCCAGTCCTAGTCCTGGACACCCACTCACCTGTTGGTGTTTATTGCAGCTGAGCATTTAATTAAATAATTACTCCCTTAAGAGACCTAATTACTGTATAGGTTTAATTGTTACTGTTTAATTGTCTTTAGTTTCTAAGTATATGCGTAGAAGGTTACCTTTTACCTACAGTATTTTGTTTGTTAAGTCACTTAAGAAACAAAAGTAGCAAAACAAAAAGAAAAAAAAAGAAGACTCCAGCTTTTCCACAAAATTCCATTCAGGATTCATTTAAGTAAAGAGCTCAGCTGCACTGAAAAACAGTAGGTGTGGGTCCCCAGCACCAGGATTGGGAACACATGATCTACTGTATAGTAGTTTTTCACTGTAGTTTGAATTTTCTGTCAATTTCTTGATAAAAACACTTTGAGAGGGACCAAAAGTGTCACAAACCACATACAGTATACTGTAAGCATGTTAGAACTCGACCTGTAGAAAAAGGTTAAATGTAACTAACTGAAGCTTCATTAGACCAATTTAATTCCCCTAATTTAATGAGTCTCAGGAGACCTAGTGTAGCCAGAGAATCAGAGATGGGTGTTACTGTATGTGTTATGCCATGGCTTGGAGTTGAAAAGCTCACGGCCAGCTGAGGATTTACAGTATCTGCAAGCACAGGGGATGGAAATGTTGCCTAGCAATGGAGATAAACGAAGGACTTATGGAGAAACCCGACAGTTGTGCTGGCCAGTGGTGACGAAAAGAACCCAGATGACAGGACTGCCACCACCCCAGTGTGGATTTCAGAAAACATAGAAAGGCACTGGTTAATGCAGACCACGGAATAAGATGCTTTGGTATGCAAAACAGAACTCTTAGTGCAAGAGCTCTTCTCACACCAGAATAACAGAGCACTGAGGCAGTGGCCAGCAGGGATTAAATTGATTGCTCATCAGTTGGTGGCAAGTGACTGAGAGTGCCTGCCATACCGGGTGTGGGTGGGGCCTGGCAGAGTCACGTTCTCATGCAAATGCCATCAGTCCCCGTGGAAACCGAGGACTGGAGCTCTGACCCACCTGGGCGTAACATTTTGAGTCTTTGTCATAGAATATAGCTCCTATTCATACTTAACATTAATACAGCTTAGCACCTGTGAGTGAATCCTTTTTATACTGTTACTATTTTTAAAGACCCTTAATCTCAAAATCTGCCTTAACTCTTCGTGTGTATTTAAGTGAAGAATGGAACTCTCTCTATCGTGTTTTGAGGTCTCCTGCATAATCCAATAATTGCAGATGCCTAACTTCCACTCTTCTGAACAATAAAAGGATCTATAATTCATTTTCTAAAAGCTACTTTTACTAATGCTCCCACTGTGAGAACGCTTGAAAGCATCTTCTGTCTGTGGATTGCATTGAATTATACTACTAACACATAAAGGTTCCAATTTAGTTCACACAGTGCAGTTTAGAAACGTTTTAATAGCTCTGTACCAGAAATATAGGTTGATTTCTAAGATTATCTGCCAAAGGAGGACGACACCTCAATTACTGTATATTGTCACATATTATTATTTTTAATAAATTGTGTTGAGCAGGCTTCCTATAAAAAGAAGACGACAAACAAGAAACTAATCATCCTTCAGCCAGTCTTAATTTCCTTGCCCACTCTTTTACTAGAACGAATAATTTAACTAATAATGAAATAATTTCAGTAATAAATATGGTGTTGGTATCATGTTGGACTTTTACTGTGCTCTGCTATTTTATTGGTTGTGCGAAGAAAAAAAAATATCTGTGATTCCTACAGTATATTAAAAAAATAAGTTGCTTCATTTCCTGTAGGATGCAATTGAGATACAAGTGTCTTAATAATTTGAATTTTGAATTTAGCCCCTGTGTTTTTAAAAAGAGACCAAAAAGTTGTGCGGATTACTACCTGTCTGTATTTTAAGAAATGTATACTGCACAAGTATATAACAAACTCCATTCACCAGAGAGGTGTCCCATAATCTGCTATGAAGCTCAGAATGTATGAAGCAGAGAAAAATAACGCATAAGGCTTCCTGCCCAATGCGCCTTAGTGAAAAAACGTCCTTCTCAGAGACACCTGTGAAAGCACAGGGCTTGCCATTCCCTCCACATACTGTATTTACATTAAGAGGACCACAGGCTTCATACAGAAAAGATTAGATGAGCTCCATGCCAGAGGACGGTCTGACGTAGTAGTATTGATGTGCACGTGGTTTGTCTGTCACCTGGGCATACAGAGTATTCATAAAGATCAAACTGTGATCTAAATATTCTTTGTCTTTCTTTAGGGCCAAACACGTAAGAAGTTTTTTTTTCAGACCTCGGTATTTCATGTCGCACTATACAGTATGTGTGACAGTACATCTCCATGGCCGTCAATGTGCAGTTGTGATTAGGATTACGGGCACCAATCTCAGATGGCACACTCTGATGTTCCCCATAGCAAAATACTTGCCCATATTGCTCCAGTAAATGCCTTGCTGTATAAAGGGATACCCACTGTTTGCTTGCAAATGAAGGTTTGTTTTCAACTGACTAATTTCACAAGGAACAGTATCACCCAGTAAGAAATTAAATTCAGGAATGTTATTGGAGGGGAAGCTATGGCTTATCCACTTGGCTGAGAGCCATCCAGCTGGCTGTAGGAAGAGGAAGCTACAGTAGCATCCCCTTACAGAGAGCAGTGAACTACAGGGTAGCTGCTGATGTGGAGATGGGGTGGAGGGGGAGCAGGAGAGAGAGGCTTACTGTGGCATTCATATTGTTTCAGGAAGTGACATCATGTCTTGAATTTTCATTTAAAACACTATTAAATAAAATCCACAATATACATTATTTAGAATTTAACATTAACCTTGCTTTTTAGGAAAGCAGAAATTGTGCTTTAATCCTTCAGATGAATACAGTAGGATGAAATTAAAATTCTTTATTTCTGTGTTGTTGTCCAACTGTTTTTTTTGGGGGGTGGGGGAGCAAACACTTTTCATGAGCAGATTAGGGTGAGTACAGTACACAAATACCAACGAATACCATTTTATTTGAGCCAGGAGTGCTGTGAACATCAAACGCAACAGAAATGATATGGTGTCTGTGAGATATTTTAATAAAAGCCGTAACAGAGCATTAAACTTTAATAATTTTGCCTCTCTCTGGTTCCACAAGGCATTTCCCTTTGGATGGTAATAAAAATCTGTATACCAAAGTTTGCTTTCCCCCTCTGGTATTCAAAACTCCTGCTGACCACATTTTTTTTCCTCCTAAAGCTCAGAAAGTTATACACTCACACAATGTTGCTGATTTGTCAG
Source organism: Atractosteus spatula (assembly GCF_055471065.1). Lineage (NCBI taxonomy): Eukaryota > Metazoa > Chordata > Actinopteri > Semionotiformes > Lepisosteidae > Atractosteus > Atractosteus spatula. The sequence continues at coordinate 2,178,537 of NC_142732.1, read as the reverse complement.
TGTCTTTGCTTTAATGTGAGATGGCAGAATGAGATTTCCAGCAGAATTACATTTGAGGACTATCACGTTACAAAAAGTAAACAATCACATTGCTTGGATTACTAATGCTCACAATATTTTTTTTGTTGGTTACAATGATCCAGTCAAGAGATAAGGCAGACTTTTGTTGTAGAGCCTTGACATTCTTGCTAGTATTATCTTTCTGAAATTTTATTTCTGTTTGGTTTTGTTGTTGATTTTAAAATGAAACACTTTTTTTTACACGGCTCCTAGGCATCAAAGTTATGTTTCTTCACTTTTTCTTCCACAATCTTTATACCTAATAAAGTAAAGTTTAAAGTCCTCCTGATACTGCTTCATGCACTTATTCAAGACCTTTCCGCACATGTTGTAATATAAATGTAACTGAGATGTTTATAATGGCCTCATGCTGTTCCACACAAATTCTATTTGACAAAAATGTGAAATGAAACAAAAATGTGAGATTGTAACTGCTGAATTAGCAGTCAGAAAGTCAGAAGGTATTATGCCATATTTCTTTCTTCCTCTATAAACTAAAATGTTCACATGCAGCTGCCATTTTCAATCTGGCACATCGTGACTGAGACATTCTGGGCTCGGAGTTTGGCTGTCAAAAACATAAGTCAGATTCTCTCCATGAGAATGGCATTTTCAACATAATTAAACGACTGCAGCGATTGATCTCAATAAAAATCTTTGCCCAGGTGGGGAGGTCGACAATCCTCAGTATCTGAACACTTTGGTGATGTGCTTTCTTTCTGGGAAGAAAATGGCATGCACAGTGTGGTCTGCGGTGGCTTGAATATGAACCTTCTAATTCTAAGTCTTTTGATTGCCACACGTCAGGCCCTTAACATTTAGACTAGAATGTCATTTGATCCATCCATTTTCTAACTGCTTCTTCACAATTCAGGGTTGGAGGGGAGCTGGCGCCTATCCTCGCAAACACCAGGTGCAAGGCAGGGTGCAGCCTGGACAAGACTCCAGTCCATCACAGAGCACACAAAAATACAACCATACCAGGGCCAGGGCCACACAGACACCAACTTACCACCTGTATTTGCTTCTATTTACTATTAAATTGTAATGTGAAATGAGCAAATATTACTTTTCAAGGCTATTTAACTTTCTAAACCTTTGGAGTTAACTGATTAGAGATTTTAAGTGAGAGCTAGAGACTTCCTAACTATGGGAAGATAAGACCGGCCATTCAAAGTGTTCAAGGTCTTGAGAATGTCCAAACACACGTGACCTCCCCCCATTGCCATGGTAACAATTTGCGTCAAAAACGGCTGAAGTTTGCTATATAAACTGGAGCTCTGCACCTATAAACTTTGAACAATTCTTTGGTTGTATTGTTCCTTGCATACAATAAAACTCACTTGTTCAGTTTCATCTTGGGGTCCCGAACTTATTTGTTTGTTACCTGTTTCTCCTATTTCCCCTCACACATTATATTAGCTTATGTTGCTGAAATTGTCTGGCTTCGTGAATTGAAAAAAATTGATTTTCCTTCATCAGCTCCACATCAAGTAGAAATGCAGCACTGAATGGAAAGCTGTTAAGCATCTGAGAGATGTTCTGATGCAGGTTATAAAGGGAGCAGCTTCATGCTTTCCTTAGTGTGTGTAAAAAAGTGTGGTTGTGCCTTACAGTACAAACTTCAAAATGGAAAAGGCAACAAAACTTTTTTCTCCCGGCAGCAAAGAAAATCTGTAATCTTCATTACTGGCTTATTTAAAACTTCTAATTGATGTTGTTGGTGTGCAAATACACAAATTAAAGTGATTACAAAATGCCTAATGATGTGTCAGCGTTCTTATTTGAAGTTAATGATCTAATTCTCTTCCATTTCCATAATTTGGCAGGCAATCTCCAACTGCTAAAAAGAAAATGCTGCCTTTTAACCCCATTCAATCACTTTTTTCTTATTTAAATGTAAATTCTGTCTTTTGATTACATTTATTTTTAAAATAAACGAGCAACAGTTTAGCCATACTCCATAAGTTGTGCAATCAAAAGGTAAATCGTTTTTTCCGGTTTTACACTCCTGTGGAAATGTTTGTGTGCTGAATTCTCAAATCTGTTAATACAATTATTAGCTAGCTAAATCAAATCAATAAAAGTGTTTTTACAATGCAAAGTTTCCTCCTATGGCTTAATGGGCCTATTGTTATATTTCATTTATTTTATCTGTCTTAGTCTGCGCATTTATGAAAAATGTGGTAATATGGAAGTTTGAGGCATCCCAAATTAAAGTATGTATTTTTAAAAAGGTTTGTTCTATTAGATAATATGAAGTCCCTAAAGGATCTTTTTATATGTGCAAAGGACAGTATTTAATAAAAAAAAACACTTGCTTGTTTTTTTATTTGTTTATGGTTATAGATTAACTTTGCAAATTTTGCTGGTGTTCCATGATGATTCATTTGCAGTAAATTGCTTATTTGGCTTATTTTACCAGCTGTTCAATACGCTCTTCCTTGTATATTTTTTTTAATGAGTTTCAGTTCAATCAGTGATATTTTTCAATTAATTTACCATAATTCCACATAGATAATTGATCTGCAACGAAAGCATTTGGTTTAACTGTTTTTCTAAAGTTTTTACATGTAGTCAGGTAAGGTTTTTCTAACAGTTCCAAAATCATCCACCTAGGACTAGCTAATGCATCAAGCCAAAATCTGATTTTGATCTGATTTTGCTTTATTTGTTTTGTGTATTTAGTGTAGTATACATTTCCATGTATTTGTGATAAAGTTTCAAAGTGCAAGGCACTTGAAAATTAAGTAATTTGATATAATGAGACATCACCATGCTTGATCAGAATTGAGAGAAAAAAAGGAACAGGGAGGAGAGAGCAGAGTAAATGGGATTAGGAGAAGAGAGAGAAGGGGAGGGAAAAGGGAAAAGAAGTGACAGTGGTTGTGCAGAATTCCAGGGAGGGATGACAGCTTCAGGAGAATTGAACAAAAAGAAGACAGCATGGCAGGAGCACAGTTGGATGTTTTGCACGGAGAATGTGTCTGAAGATTTGAGGTGGGAAAGAGGTGAGAAAGTGACTCCAGTAATGGCTTGTAAGAGGTGAACACAATAAAGGTCTTAGTAACACTGAGTGTAAAACGTGTCTGTCTTTGACAGATAGACTCATACTGAAAATATGTGCATGGAGTTGTTTTTCAGCCAGAGTATTTATACATACAGGGCAGAAGTGAAACATTATAATCTGATCTCCTCCTGAATGTCTGTTAAATAACATTTTGCTTTTCACAGCATTTCCTATAATTTAGGAAAACAAAGACTTGTTCTGCACTGCTGAAAAATGCAAAAATGGTTTCTCCGGAAATATTGTTTACAATCAAAATTATCAATAGAATTCTATTGTATCATGTATTTTCTATGAGATTGTTAGCTCATTATTGCAAAGCAGTGTGTGAAACATAGCCCTGATGCTTTTGTTATTACATCACAATAAGCAGACATAGTTCTGTTCCCACCTATTGTCAAAATTGTCTGTCCTTTTCCTCCTTTTTAACTGTGTCTAGTCACTATAACCTGTGTTTCACTTTAATTTCTCCCTTTTTATTGTGTTTGTTGTAATCATAACAGCAGGGGGATGTTCCTGCCTTCATCTCAGACACTTGTTAAGGCTCATTAAGTTTAAAAACATTCTTCCTGTAGTGTTTTTAAATGACTGGTTCTACTTCCAGCATAGAAATATTCCTTCCCTGACAATACAGACAACCAAACTCCTCTCCTCTAACAGCATCAAACACATGGAGAGAAATACTGTTGCTTGTACATTTTGGATTGAATTCTTAGTAAAGCAAGACACTATATATTGCTTAGACTGTGAACTAAAATGGTGTCATAGTTCTTTGGAGAACAGGACCAATAATATACATTTGAATTGTAATCTAACAAAGAAAACATAGCCCTCCCATAAGATGCACTTCTCTTTGTCTTCTAAAAGTTTCAAGCTCTTCTGTTTCTCAAGCCCTAAAAAGCATTGATATTCAGTGTAGAGATTTAAGACTTATTAAGTTCATTTCATCATTTGTTCATTCAAGGCCTTTGCATTGGAAATCACATTAAAGAAGACATAAATTTCTAAAGTGAATAATTTACTCTAATAGTTAATGTGAGCCTTTTGCTGAAAATTATCTTTTACTGGAACCCCTTTATTACACAAAAGTACTTTAAATCGGCTTTTCAGCCAAACCTTTGATATTGTGGTCTCATTTTTTAATGCGTTTCACTGCCTTTATGTCTTGGAAGTAGCACAAATTAAAGGGCATTCATCCACATTTATCTCCAAAATTAACAAAAAAAGTATAGCCAATGTTCTGCACAATGCAATTAATAGCAAATTAACATTTTAATATTTCCTTATTTTGTTGACCTGAGAAAACCAGAAAGTTATGCTTTTTATACTAATAAAATAATAACGCAAGTGAACATACATTAGCAATATACTGTATAAACAGTATAAATAATATATAAAATGTATCCTTTGTCTAGTATAAGATTAAAGATTTTTATTTGAAAACAGGCTTTAAAGAAGGCTTTAGAGAAATATCTAATGTTGCGGGATCATGGTGGAGCTGAGGTGTATCTCTGCAAGCAATGGGCTCAAAGCCCTTAGAAGAAGTATGGCCATGGTAAAGCTAGCCTACTCCATAGCCCTCCAAGCAGGATGGGCATGACACCTTTATTGGGGAATCTATGGGCTAAAAATATTCTTCCCTATGTTATTGATGTACTGTAATGTTAATAATCCTGCTATCTGTCTCAGAAGCCCTGCTGTAACCAGTCTACAATTGATGTATAACTGGAGTCAAAATTCAGTGGATCTTGCAACCCAAACCCTACTCTGTCCTGAAATGAACACCTATTCCAATACCATTTTTACAGCATTTTTCAGCTGATTGAGCATTTGCCTCAAGAAGACACATTATTAAAGGAAAGGGTGACCAGGAAATACAGTATATAGCCCCACACAAAGACACACCAGAAGGACAAGCAAAGCACAGGGAAACTAGGAACAGGACAGAGTAGGAGCGCCCTCTAGCTGTAGAGAACATGACAGTACCCTCCCCTTCACTGGCGGCTCCAGACGCCCAAAAAACAGATGAGCTGCACAGCACTGGGGGGAGGAAAAACCTCATTTAACTGAAAGGAAACCTCCGGGAGTCCACTGCTGAGAGATACCCCCTCCTCCGGGGTAAAAACCTTTATTGAGTAGAGGAAGGGGGGACCGAGCATGGCTCCGGGGTGGCAAGACAGAACAAACAGACAAAATACGTAAGAAAGCACACACAACAAAAATAAACCTGGGAGACCAGGGCAAAAAACCACACAAGAAAGACACACAACAGATAGGAACTAAGAGGCCAGAGAAACAGGGGTCAGAGAAACCAGGGAAACGTGGAAACCAGGAAGTGAGTAAACCAAACACCCAGAGTAAAAAAAAAAGTAACAACAAAAAACCCGGGAACAAAAAAAAAGAAAAACACCGCACACGGGGCAAAGAAAAAAAAGTTCAACATTCTGTAACAGATGCCGGGAGTGACTTCCCGTGGAAAGCCAGGTATTCGAACATGGATTTCGGGAAGGCATACTGCTGAATGACTGGCACGGATGTGTTATGGGGACTCTTTCACTGCTTTTGGGCTTTCCAACAGTTCTATCCTTATAAATAGGTTGTTGTTCACCTTAGCCAGGTAAGTAATACCAAAAAAGCTAAAAATTGTGAAATATGAGCTAGAGTATAAATTGAAAGATTTGGAGGTCACACCTGCATCTCACCTGCTTCTGACTGAATATATGTACAGTAAATAACTCTTTTCTTGTTTACTTTATGTGCTATCATTTTGCACTATCTCTACCCCGTCTTTGCTCTTGTAGCAGCACCCTGGCTCATTCCTCAATAAATTGTGGGTAGTCTGACATCTTATCTTTATAGACAAGTTGTCATTCTTCTCAGCCAATAAAGGTCACTAATTTAAATCACACCTCTTCTCCATTATGGGTTTGTCTGAACCACCAAATATTCATTTAGCATACCGCATATATTTATTCAATATGTAAAATACATTATAATGCATAGATATTAAAGTCAAAATAGTCTCCGATACTTGTCCATGATGCACAAGAAGTTGAAACTGTGTGGACCTTCTAGAAAAAATGCTTGTTTTCAGTTTTTCTCCTTTTCAAGTTTTTCAGCAAATTAGCTGCAGTCACATTTCTTTTCTGATCCAATTATTAATCTGAATAGGAAGATGCTGCTCATTATGAAACAAATTGATGATCTTTGCTTCCTTTCCTTTGTTTTACTCCAGAAAGCCCTGGAAAAATGCCAGGTCTAGAGACCAAACACAAACTTACTGTATTCCTTTTTTTATTGAGCTTGGAAAGGAATCATTTTTCATTTCAGTTAGAACAATAAAACTAAGTTGGCAGAAAATTAATTTTTCATAGCTTGAAAACAATATTAGCAGTCTTGCTTTTTAACATTATTCTTGAAAGTATTTTGCCTTTGTCTTATACATTCAGATTACAATCTGCTGCATAATTGTGTCATAGTACCACTAGTTAAAGCAAATATTTAGTGTTTTTTCAAAGGTAATTAATGCAAATGTTTAATGATCTTACAAATACTCAAAGACCTTGAATGCATAGCACAACAGCAGAACATAAAACAAGGTAGATATACTGTACTTGGCTATTATAATAGATGTTATTACATACGTGAGTGATTCTGCATCCACTTTCAAGAAAGAGGCTTTTAACACAGCCCTACTATCTAGGATTAAGAAAATAGTGCATCACAAGACTCCTTGTTTACCTATATTAGACACCAAAACTTTTAATTTTAGCCATTAATGGATTCTACCCCTTTTAAAATAAAGAATCATTGTCCTTTTATGCCCTGAAGTCACCTACAGTAGTTTTTTTAAAGGACCTCATATGTAAGTCTCAGCAAGATTTACTCTGCACTTTGAAGTACAGGATACACTCATAAGAAAAGGTCAAAAGACTGAGCTGTCTGACAAAGGTTTTATTACTTATGAAGATTCTTCTAAAGAGACATTGATAAAGGGGATGAGTTTCTGACTGAATGGCAGTGCCTTTCATGTTACATGCTGCACATTTTCTTTAAAAAGAATTTTTCACCACTGGGTCATATCCAAGATCTTTTTGTCTTGTTTTATTGAAATGCATTTAATATTGTTCTTCTTATTATTCTTTCTTCTTCCATGGTTAAAATAAATTATAGATGATCTATATTGTGAATGTGAATAGTTTTGCCTGGACATTTCTATCACTGAACATCCATTCGTTCATCCATTTTCTAACTGTGTTTTCTAGTATAGGATTGCATGGGAGAGAGAGCCACTCAGTGGACAGGACGCCAGTCCATCACAGGGCACACCCAGACACAAACACGCACAAGTCAGTTAACCTACCAGCTAGCACGTACCACGTAGCACGTACCACATAGCTGGCTCCCAGGAATTAAACCCAAGGCCCCAGCACTGTGAGGCAGCAATGATAAAAATTGTTCCACAATCCTGCCCCATTTTTGGACATCTCTTTAGACATGTCCCAGAAATGACGAGACACAACCCTTCACAACGCTTCACTTCAGGAATGGACCCTTTCTATGTGATAAATTCCAGAACACACTAATTTTATGGGAGAGCCTTTCTCAGTTAAGGTTTCCTATGTCCCCATAACTTCACCAGCTGACAAATGAATTCACCGCTTGAGCTGCCAATCTATAATTTTATTTGAACAATGAACAGCTGCAATATAGTTAATGTTTCATGTAGTAAATTGCCATAGCTGGGTTACTGATGTCATGCTTAATTACTGACTTCTAACATGTCTCGACCTACAGCCTAGTCTGCTTCTCTCCTAGGAGAGTGGAATGGGTGTACAGATCATAGCAGTTATTGAAAGAATGAATATTACAATATAATAATAAAATATGTTTATAACTATCTTAAAAGTTCTGTTAATCATTCATTTTGAACTTCCTACAACAATTACCTTTATGCAAAAGTATTTAATATCAACAGGACTGTAAGAAGGAAAACCCAGAACATTCTTCATTTCTTAGGTGTCTGAATTTATGATTTGAGAGAAAAAATGAGACAAGAGAATGTACTATTACTATACAGTATAACTACACTCCAGTAAGTCTTTGCAGTAGACTTTATTGGAATACATGCATTTCTGTCATTCCACTATTGACAGATATTGCTTAGTGGTAATTGTAGTCTTATTGTTAATTTTGTAGATCAACTTTTAACCTCCATATAAGTTACCAAAGCCTGCTTTTTTCCATTAGTAAGGTTATGTATACAGTATATACTTTATACTGTACGAAGTCACATTGCCTATTAAAAGGTTTCCAAATCATTTACTGCACTGAAAGACTGTCTTTGGTGTCTCTGAAAAGCATCTTTCCTGATCTGAAGTATGAGTGTGGATTGTTACTGTATAAGGGCACTGAAGTTGTGGATTGAGTTTACCAGGTATTTCAAGAAATAAAAGCCCTGAGATCAGAGAGCTAAGAAAAGTCAAAATAAATTCCATTTGGGTAGCAGCAGATTAATAGTATCACACTGTCTACTGGGAAGATAAAGACTCAAGGCTTATATAACTTCAAGATTTGCAACTGAAAGGGTCAGTAAGGGTAAAGAATGTCTCTCAGAAGGTGTTTAACATTTACTGTATATGGCACCTTTAATCAGCCTGGGGTTTAGCTATTCTCTACAGAGTTGCCCAGTATAGACCTCCCAGCACCTGTAACAAAACTCTCTTGAGGTGCTCAGAGTTAAAATAAAAAGGAATTGTGCCACATGGTCAACTATAACGCAAAGGTGGAATTTCTCGCTGTTTTAATGCCGAGACAGGAATTTTAAGTGTGCCAGACACACATTTTGTTGTAAAAATGCTTGTTTAAGCACAACTGATTTTTTCTAGCTGTTCCATTCAGACACAGACATATATTTTAATCAGACTAAAAGTAAATTGTAATAAAGCAGGGCCCATTCAAGGGATTGAATTGCAGTCATTTTCATTACAGGCAGCAGGGATGATTATAGAAACACAGTCGAGAGGACTCCATTTATGTGGAATTAACAACTGTAACCAATGTTTGCCATTCTGCCTTGGCTCTATATATTGTAAAACAATATCTTTGCCTGTGCAATCAAAGCTAATTTATATTCCTCAGATGGAAGGAGGGCTTATGGCTCTGTAAATGGCAGATTAAAGCGCATGAGAGTGAGGAGTGCCTGTAATTGATGCAGTAATCAGCAGGCCCTTCAAGTCTCAGTGGAAGAGCACCTTTACAGCGAGAAGTGAGTGCATGATCGATTCAGTGGAGCCCTTTGGTGCTTTAGGGTTGGGTAGCAAAACAATATTAAAGACATAAATTCCACAGAAGGAGATTTTAGTTTTATTTTTGTCCTATTACTTTTTAATGGTAAGAGCATTGTAGCACAGTATTAGTGCAGACGGTTGGCGCCATACTAAGCACTCAAAATTCTACTAATGATGTAACTGTATTCTAAGCTCATCACCATTTGAACAGTATATAGTTAACAGCATCAAAGGTCAGGAAAGTGGACTTAAAGACTTTGGTGAATAATGAAGAGAGCCTGATTTAATTTTGCCTGAGGAACTTCTACTGGAAGTAGTTACATTTATTCCTGTATCTGTTGAACCTCAGTGTATCAGATTTTACACGCTTTTGGTCCTAGAGGTTGAAGTATAATCTATGTATAGCAGGCTTGGACCTTGACAGCATTAGAAATTCAGAGAGGAAGTCAGTCGCTGTTATGAAATAAGAAAAAAATAAGAACACAGGGGATTTGCTCAAGACAAAAGAGTGCAGCTCATGATTCTTCTCCCTGACATCTGAGGGAGTCTCTATGGCTAACTATCTCTCAGTCTCCACAACGAAGTCTAATCTCCCCATTTGCAAGTATAAAACCTGTAGAGCTGGAGAAGAGGTTGATTGACTGCACATTGAAAGCAATAGGTGTATCAGTATTCTCATGACAATGAATCAGTCAGTCACTGCCACTGGGAATCTGTTGTCCAGACCAGTGCCATCTAATCAAACTGGCACTTGGTCTGTCACAGCATGCATAACACGACCTAAACAGGCACAATGAAGTAGAAAATGTTAACTGAATGAAACCCCACAATTCCCATTATCCCTTAAGTAGATGTTTTTATTTTGCCATACCATTTTAGTATCTTCCTTACTGTTAAGGCTTCTTTTTTTTGCGTATTTCATTACTCAAATGAATTTTCTGCCGAGACACATGTTCAATAGAATGTTTGTGTCTAGTGCATTAGAATGCAATTACTGTCCCCACACAATGTAAGATGCGGTATAACAACAACTACAAAATTGCTATTGATTTTCTAAAAAAAAAAAACACAGCCCACAGAGCCTTTCCATTTTCTGAAAGGCAAAAAGGCACATCTCTAACTCTAAATATGCAGAAAATCCATAGCTTTGTGGATGATTTTTAAAAGAAAATGTAGACTACATTTAAAGGTTAAACAAACAAAGGATTGGTTTTCCTGCTTTTTATAACGTGAAAAGGAGAGTGCTCTTTGATTCAAGAAAAAATTGAAATAACTTTCTGTTCCAGAGACCTAGAAATAAACAGATGAAGAGTACTTTATATACTAGAGATATCCTAAATACTGTAATTTTAGCTGAAGTTTTAGATTGACTGAAAAATATTGTACTGTATGTGGACAGTATTTCCTGCTGTTCCCCCTCAGCCCTCTACAGATTTGACAGTTCGGTGCTGGAGATCTGGTGCGGGAAAATGTTATACACAGCACACAGTATGGATGTATCTTTCTAGAAGAACAGCTACTGTAGTTGATGTATAACACATTTGTTTTGCTTCATAAAGCACAAATTCACTGTAAGCATCATCTTTAACCACTATAAACAGGTCAGGGCTATAGTAACATTATAGCATTAGAGGACTTTAAATAATAAAGTGATAATTGCATTATTAATTACATATGTATAATCAAATTAAATCATTTATTTAGTATGTATAACAGTACTAGGACTCCCAAATGAAGAAATATAAGCTAGAAGCATGCTTTTATGCAATTGATTCTTGAGAACATGCATTTTGTTTGTAAGCATGGACCTACCATGCCTCACATCAGTTACGAAAGAAGAAAAGCTTTTTTCACTAGATCTTACGTTACCATTATTATAAAATCTAACAAATGTATCCTCATTTGTTTTTTAGGGACGGCTTATGTAGAAGTGCGGTTCAACGGGCCAGAAGAAGTGCATTTGGCCATGCATTATAGATGCTCAATGTCATTTTGTTATCCATCAGAGCTTATAAGTTAAACTCACAATACATATACACAGGTACAAAATAGTTTTGAAAGCATCATCTTAACCTTCTTGCCACACTCTAAATAGGTCACTGATCATTGATTATGTTGGTGCCTAAATAAGTAACATTTTTCCTGTCCTTTTTTTGTGGATGACAGACAAAGGTTTATACAACAGGCGAGATGAGTCAAGTATTTCTTTTTGGCATGTGTGTCATACATGGAAGATATTCTTTGTTTCATAGGTCTGTCTACGTTGGTTACTGTCTACGTTGGTTACCTCTTTCACGGGAAAATGGCATTAAAATGTCATTGTGATCCTTTATTATTACCTAGTGAAACTGTCAAACTGTGTGGCTTGGAGGTTAACTGAAGCCTATATTTGCAATGTATATGACATCATACTTTAATCATTGAGCAAGTGCCTCAAAAGGTCAACCTTATTATTTTTATAGCTTATAGCAAAGTACTTTAGGAGGTGCTATATTTCAGGTGACATATTAAACTAATTTTAAAATTAAAGGCCCTATCCATCTAATGGACTTTGATTTTTTGAAAGAAGGGGAATGTCAATAATTTTTATTTCCCTAATACATTGGGTTCTGCAGGAATATAGTGACGTTCTGAGCTGAAGTTCTAGAGGGATGATGACAACCAAGCCACTTTTGCCCCAGTTGTTCTAAATCAAAATCATTCCTCTCTTCTAGTCCCGAAAGCTACAGTATATAAATCATAGGTGAATCCTGTTTTTGTGTTTTGTCTCACGCAATCCCCCTCCACATCTCTGCATGGGAGTCCATAGTGTGTCCTATGGCCAGAGGTCTCATCCTCATACAAGCACATTAAGCCAAATCTACCTGTACCTCTTTGTTTTGATAGTGGGCAGCATGGAGACATAGTGGTCAGCATAGCTTTGGGGCCCTGGGTTCAGTTCCAGACCTGTATTGCTTTCTGCCTGGAGTTGTACGTTTTCTGCAGGTTCACGTGGGTTTCCTCCAGGTCCTTCAGTTTCCTCCCACAGTCCAAAGACATGCTGGCAGGTTAATTGGCTTCTGGGAATTTGACCCTCTGTGTGTGTGTCTGTGTCTGCCCTGTGATGGACTGGCATCTCGTACAAGGTGTATCCTGCCTTGTGTCCGTTGCTTCCCGGGATAGGCTCTGGCTACTCCGCAACCCGACCGCAAAATGATTCATGTTTCTTAATTGGGTGGGTACAGAGAATACAGAAATAGGCAATAGAAACTATGCGTAGCAGATGGCAGTGATAAAGGAGAATTGGACATCAAAGACTCTTGGTAAATCCACCTAACAGAAAATGTAATAAATGGAAAATACAAAACTAAAATAATGTAGATGAGATTAAATATTTAATTAGACTACTGTTTATTACAGAGGTTGAGGAGGAAAGTTAGATCTTAATCTCTCACACCTCTGCTCGCTTACATAATTAAATCTCATACTCAGGACTTCCTGTGGTGTATCTCTCTCATCCCATCTACACCCTTGCAATAGTGAGGGGGGTTTGGGCAGCCTATCCTCACGGCTAGACTGTCATTACCCTCAGCTGGGTGAGTCACGCCAAATACGCTCCACATATTTCTTCCTCTATTGCATTCATTAGGATCTAACCGAACTACTGAAAATATATTAATCCAAGATTATTTGAGACTGGTTCATCTCAAGAATTATTCATTTGGTCATGGTTAGATAAAAGTTAAAAGAAAACCTCTGAACTCGAAGTGTACTTTTTAAATCGTTCAAAGTGCCTGTGGTGATGCAATTAAAGCAGCTCTAGGAATACATTTTTACCCTTCCGAAATGTCATGCCAACAAGCTGGGAAGTATTAGTACTAGTATCAGAATATTTTAAATATTCTTTAGATGCGGCTGTCTGAGCAGGATGATACAGTAGGTCTTCTTGCTGTCTCCAGATCAAATAAGAAAATATCTCACCTGTGTTATGAATATTTAAAGGTAAAATGCAATTAATTTCTGTAAAGAAGCCAAAGCTGAAAAGTAATGACACTGGAGAGATCATGTAAGGAAAGTGCAATTCTTCTTTGGAAATGGCATACCCTGAGGGTTGAGATGTGGCAGCACAGAAGCAAAGCAGAAAAACCAGGAATGAGGTTTATGTTGTGTTGTAGTGTGTGACAGTGATAAGATAACAAAACTCTGCTTATTACCTCCCAGCCAGTACAAAAGAGACACCTACAGTACAAGACGAAACACCATTAGCACATGTCTTTTAGACAGTTTGTGAGCACCTTTAAGTGCAAGATTTAATGGAAACTGTAGAATTTTCCTGTGAAAGGATCATCTGGGAGCCCAATTTAAAATATTTTGCTTTGGAATATAACAGATTTTTTCCAGTTACTCCCTTCTCATTTGTCAGAACACAGGCAAGAGCCTTTTATAGGCTAGTATGATTAACAGAGGTTTTCAGATACTAGATTGCAATGTTCCAAGATGAGTCATTGTCCTGTACCCGCACCTCCACCAGTTTTCTAATTGAGCATTCAATTGTCGGCTGGTTTACTAAATCTGACTCAGTACTGGTTGTGCTCCAAAAGGATAACAGGTTATTACATATTCTGAACCTTTCATACACAGATAAATGGTAAAAACTATTATGAAGGCAATTAGAACTATTTACATGACTTTACCACCTTGTCACTTCCATCTCTAAACAATTTAGTTTATTACTGTTTTAGGCATTCAGCTTTGTAAAGAATTCAGCCCAAGGTCAGGCTTGCAGTCAGAAAACTGTTCTCACTGGTAATGAGCTTGTTGTTCTAATAAAAGGACTGTCACGATGTTATAAAACAGCTGTGTTTTCAAATTACCTTGCATTTAAATGGATTAACTACCTAAAAACTGCCTTGTGTACCGTGACCTAAGCTACAGTGGATGTGAATTCAGTATTCCTGTGGTGAAAGTCACCAGATCAATTTTAAAAAGTACAAATGACTTCTGCCTTTGTAAGCGCCTGTTAAAAGCACAGGGGTTCTCTCTTAGAGGGCAAAGTAATTCTAAGGAACACTTCCAATGAGCCAAATCATTTTTTGTGATATGAATTTGATTTGTAACAGTGGCATTTTCAGCAGATTTCATTGCTGTACATGTTAGATCACTGCTGTACGTGTTAGAAAGAAACTGCATTTTAACTACTGCAAAGAGTGATGAATGGATTTGGAATTTGCCAGGAGATTACGGGTCTTATAAGACTGTACATCTTTATGTGTTTAAAGGCAGTGCTGTGATTTATTTCAGCCTTGGCAAACAGCAAACAAAAGAACTTAATTTTGAATATCATAATAGTAGTTGCTGCACAGCATTCTAGTATTGAGTTTTATTTAATTCAAACAGAAACTAAGCCAAACATTCAATTTTATGTTGCTTTTGAGATTTAAAAAAAAATGTTTATGGACTTCAATTAATTCTGAGCCACAAGATATGGAGGAAAAGATCTTTATACATTTTAATGCAAATAGTATTTTGCGATTAATGCATACTTCAAAAAGAATATTATGATTGCCAATGTTTCAATTTCTAGAAATACATTATCAGGATTATTTAGGATTCTGTTTAACACAAAATTTTGTCTTACCAATGGGAAAATTAAACCTATAAACAGAAAGGCTTCAAATGCAGAACTTACAGTAAAAGTAAATATACATACTGTATACTGTATGTTCAGTTGAGTAACTGTAAAATCATGTGATATACAAATATGACAAATTCATTTTCAGGGTACAGTTAGTAACTGTTTTTTTTTATTGGCAATGTCACAGCATCTACTGTTCCATAATCAAGGGCAACCGACACGTAACTGGACATTGAGTATTTTTACTAAATATTTTCTCTGTGGACTGGAGATTCCAGGAGCCAGTCTCCACTATTTGGACCTTAGGGGGGAAACATAAGAACCTGGAGCAAACCCACATGTATGAACACAGAGAGGGCATCCAAACTCCACACAGACAGCGCCCAGGACACGGTCACCATGTCACTCTAGAATACTTTTCCCCCCAGGTGAAACTTAATGTACTGTTATTGGGCTCTTTTAAGATACAGTATACGTTGCATTTTGCACATCTAATCTGAAGTCTTTGTCTCTGCTTTGCTTCTAGATGAGACCAGGGTTTTGTTACCTCTGTATGCTCTGTAGAATGAGGAATACGTTGCAGACACAGCTGTGTCTCACAGCACAGAGAGATCTAATGATGCCCTGAATGCTTGCCATTTGCCAGCCGTGCCTGATGGACCCAGGGAACACATGGCTTTTACTAGGGATATTGGCCTTTTTTTCTCCCGGTTTCTCATAGCTTTGGCTCACAATAGTAACATCATTTCTATCCTTTGTTCCTCATAAAAACTACAATGATCATGCAATTAGTGCAGAATAAAGAAAAAGGGATCTAGGGAAAAAAAGAATGAGCTTTCCTCTGGGTTTCATTAACAGGAAAAAAAAAAGCTGTGCGCTGTACCCTCTATTGTAATCTTTCTTTCTGTGTGGTTCTAAATGAATGGCTTAGAGCCCAGATTCTCTCATTGACCTTTATTAATGAGTACATACTGAAGGTGAATACTTTTATAAAAAACAGCTTACAGCAGTATCTTTGGAGGGTGAAATAATCTATTGAATAAAGAGTATATTAAGGCAATAATATTTTAAAATGTGCAATTAAACATGATGAGCAGGACCAGATGGAAACTTAGCTTTGCTGCAAGAGTCTTTGCTTAGTGAGTGGGTGGCTTCTGGACAATTTAAAGGAAGAAAGACATGTTGTATTCTTAAATGTAGGCTTAATGATAATCATATTAAGAAAATAAAAGAAGAGTGGAGAGAGAAAAAGCTTTTTCATCAGTTGCAATTCAAATTTCGTTACACAATGTTACTCGGGGAAGATATCCTGTAAGTGTACAATATGTCTGAAAAAAAGATTTTTGAAAGAAAAAAAGAACCATGGAAAGCAATGACTGTTAAAGTAAAAATAATCCTAATCATAAAAGTATTCCCCTTGGCATTGCTTAATCATAATGTTCAGTGAAAAGGAATGTAATACATTATCACACTGAGGCATCAGAATCAAATAAAAAAGAAAGCTTGGATGGTAGCAAAAGAGCTCAAATAGATATGAGAGCAATGAAAAGTTAGCATTTTGTGTTAAGTATTGTGGTACCAAGAGCCTCCCAGATCAGATATTGGTGCAAGATTAGAAATGAATGAGAAATTAGAAAGGGGAATATAGAGAGGAATTAAAGAAAAATAAGGAAGTAAATGCAAATTTAAGGAATGTTAAAAAACATTGGGTGTTGCTACAAACTATTTCATGTAAAATGGTGTTACATGAAACTACCACATTGTGTTTTGCACATTCATATGAAAGGTGTTTCCTTTATTTTTTTTTCTCATTAAAGGAAAGTTTCTAACATGGTCAGGAAGGATGATACAACTGTGCCACAACAGAGATATTGCTGCTCTAGAGGCAGGTCAAAAGAAAGTAACCAGACTCACATTCAGACTCAAAAGAAATCAACCTTATACTCACACAAATTAAAGGGAACATAAACTTAAACACCTATTTCTCCTTTCAGAATTTTCAAATGTTTTCTTCCGATTCAGTGTTCTTCCACATTTCTGTGCTCTGTTGATCAGTTTTATCTGATTTAATTACACAATTACACAATCTTCTTGCACAACACATGTAATTACAAGGAAATTACAGCTTAGTCAATGCACTTCCAATTTAAGTAAGCAGAGACACTTCCTTGTAACCTGAAACCTAAGAGAATTTCACATTCTTATCGGTGCTTAACCTACAAAGCTTTGCCTCTTCAAATTCTTGAAAGTGTCATCACTGTCAAGGAGAACGGGAAAGGTGAAACAGCCGTACATATCTTGTTTGTTCAAGTCACAGCTGCTCAATTGAGTTGTGACGAGTGGATTTATCTTTATTTTCTCTTTTGAATTTGTGTTTTTGTTTTGTTTTAGCTGAGAAGCTATCATTCGATTTGTAGAGGGTTTTTTTTCCCTTTGAAATGAAACCATCTGTTAGTTATACCCAGGGAATAGGATAACAAAAAGTTTATTCAAAACTAAATTTTTTCTTTCATTTTTTTTACAAGTGAAAAAAAAATATTTCTCATTCGCATTGTTATAAAGCCTGTATCTCACAAATTTAAACGGCTGGTTTATGAAAATTCTGTTTTCATATACTACTTATGTTCAGTGTGCTTGAAACTGATTTTCTTATGCTGAATTAATTAACATTTGCTTTATAGGTTCATCCTCTAATGATAATATTAAAAAATGTGCTTATTTATTGTTGTATGTGTTGTCTCAGTGATTTATGGAATCACCCTTGAAACCAAAAGTCCATTTACAAACAGTCAACTTTGTCACCTTTTGTGACCATAGCATACCAAATAATAAAGTTTACTTATTACCTACATAATGTGTGTTATAAAATGTGAGAGCATATTTTGCATAACTGAAGCTTCATTTCCCTCTCTGATTTATAAGCTTGTCTTCCCAGGCTTTCAAGAAATTTAAATGCAAGAACATATATTCAGGGTAAAAAAAATGCACAAACCATATTTCTTTGTTTTATACATAAAGAAGCAAAATCAATTTCTGTTAGCAATACAATCCCCTCTCTTCATATAACATTCCTTGACAAGAAGTGAATGTAATTTGCACTTTCAAATGGTGATGTCTCTGACTAAGGTAGAAATTATAGGAGGTATGAATGTTGTCTAGCGTTAAGTTCAGCAAACCTTAAAATAGGCCGCTATTTAAATTATTTATTCCCACATTAAATTCAGGAAAAAAAAGCTGTTTGAATAGAGAGCAAATTAATTTCTGTAATTTCTGCAGCTTTGTTTTGCTGTGCATTGTTGCCCCACAGCTCAATGCTTTTTTCCCCAGTTCCTCTCCCATTCTTTCTCACAAATGCTAATTAATGCAGATAATGATGAATATATACAGTACATTTTTTATATATATTTATATAAGCAGTCACAGATGCCAAAGAGAGTGACTGTGGAGGGGTTTGTGTGAAAATGTGCACTTTCAAAGATCAGCCAAGAGATTCGTGGTAACGCACACTGCTAAGAGGTGCGTCTTACATCATGTAACAACAACGCGGGAGTGGGAGGGGCCTCTGGTCAAAGTCGACGCCCCGTCTGAGGGGGCGGAGGCACTGGTGTGAGGTTAGCGAAAACCGAAAGAAAAAAAACGGGGACAAAAAGGAAAAAGAGCAATGTGCTGCTGTGCACTGCGGCATCCCTGTCTAACAGGGTCCAGCCTGGGGACATGAACTGCTTGGCACAGTGGTATCCAGACTGGACTTACCCTATTTAATGGGGTCCAGAGTCTGGAAGAAAGGGTGCGCAAGGCCATAACAAAAATAAAAACTCAACCTGTCCCAGTATAGATACGTGGTGGGACAGACAAAAAGAAAAAAAAAAAGAAAAAAAAATAACGACTCACATCACAACCACCTCCGGGACTGCTGCTGGAAGGTTCTCCCCTTGCAGACAGCAGATATTGACTGATAGTGACAACAGGAGACAGGACATTGCCGACAGCTTCCTGGGGAAATGCAGCTTCGACAAGAGCTTTGTCTTATCTGAATATGCTTGTCTCATACAACAGGTTGAATATAATTTGATATTTATTTGTTTGTTCAAAAAAGGGATTCTACAGATTCAGATTCAATAATATTTCATTTTCAAGGAGTTGTCCCTTTACAAAGTGGGTTAAGCCAAAACATATTATAGTTAAATACAGTACTTAATATACTTAAATACTTAATAATCATTCACAAAGTACTGCATCTGATTCTTGGATGTTGCTGTCATGAACTTTCATTGAGAGGCAAAAATAAAGATATGGTAGTGGTTAAATGTACATCTCAGATGATAGGAACATGGGCTGCTCTTCTTTTCTTTACCTGATATTAATAATTCAGATCACTCACTATTTTTCTTACTGTATATGTGTTTATCTGCAGTGAAGAACCTGCTTGTGTTTTAGGACAGGTTTCATACTTTGATTTACACACCTTACATTAACCCTCCTTTGCAGACCTGTCAATAAAGAGACATTTTCCTTTTCAAGTTTTGAGACTTTTAAGATTTGCTTTATACTGTATTTGCCCCAAAAGTTGAATTGCTAGGCAGTACAAGTAAAATGAATTGCATGAGGCAACATTTAACACCAAATCACAAACTCCCAGAAGAAATCGGTTAATTGTGCTCTTCCACTTGGGGGATCGTAGCAAAGGTCTGATTGGACTTTTTCCTATTATTTTATTTCCCTCTTGTCTGCAAGGGGTTTGTCAAGCCAAGTAATTTTTGCACAGTATTGTTATATACTGTAGCTTGCATTGGTGTTAACCCCATAGCTCACCTGGTTCAAGCCAATGGATTAGTGTCTTAACTGTAATACATTTTTCAATCTGCATTGTTTGTAATGGTTTACCATTGCAGAGATCAGCAATAGGGAACCATTCGTCTTTCACCTTTGGGAAAGAATACATTAGATCGATGGAACCTGAACTTTCTTTAGTAAAAATCCTCCGTTAATTTAAGGTACACTATTTTTCCCCAAAATGTTAGAATTCTTAATAGTCCACCCCTGACATTTATTGTTAATTATTGTACAGTACTTCTGGTTTTCTGACAACAGCAAGATAGAATTACAGTGTGTGTATATAATATACAGTAAGTCTCCTAAAGGATATAGACGGTTCTGGAATGTTTGTTTTTTTGGCATTTTGCTAATGGCACCCTTGAAAACCTGTTTTGTATCCTTCTGTCATTGTGGGAAAAGTTTTGTTTGTGTTTTGTACCTTTATACAGTTTCAGGATAGTTTCCCTCTGAAGATCTCCTTCTTTTCTCAGACTGACAAATTGTATCTATTTTCCACTTTTTTATGGCAAACATTTCTCTGCAGCAGGATGAGACACCTGGGATCATCGTTCTTGAACTTTTTTTTAGTGAAATTAAACCCACCCATTGCTAGGAAATTGACATCATACACTAATAAGATTCAAGTCAGAATCTGGTATTTTTCCACTTTCCACTGTTTTGCTAAGTAAACTGTTTGCACGTATCTTCTGGAAGTATGTGACGAATTGTGAACTGCTGCATAGTATGACTTCCCCCTTCAATTTTAATTTATTTATTTTGTTGTTGTTCTGTAGCCTTCACACTACAAACCTACAATCTATCAAAACTCCCTTTCATTTTCAACAACTATTGTAAACATTCCAGGAGCTGTTAAACCTACTCTGTGTCCACACGGTATTAAATGAAACCCTCCTTTTTCTGCTTTTCAGACACTCGTGGTGACATTATGTGCATCTTCATAGGATACTGTGCCAAATTGCTGCAATTTTGATTTGCAATAAGCCTGAGTTGAATTTACCCAAGCCTCTTGTTTTAAGAGCAGGCAAATAAATCAGTTTCAGAGTTGCAAAATACACATTCTGTAATAGGTGTGTGTTTTCATCAATAGGGTGTTATGCTCTGGACAGAAAGAAAAGAATAGTGCGAGATACCTGATTCTAAGCTCAAAATGATATCTGGTTCCTAGTATCATGCAAAATCAGAGAAAAATGCCCCTTCATAGTTTAAGCACAGTTATTAAATTACTGTGACTGTGATTGTTCAGGATATTCTGTGGAATTGCCCAGACACTGTTGAGAATGGGCATTGCCTTGAGTTTAAGAGGTAATTTGTTTCTTCACTGATGCACTTCATTGACCTCTGTTACTGGTGCCTGTCCGTTTAGAGAGTGTGGAATGAGAAAGTTTTTCAGTTAGTATCCATGATCGCTGGCTGGTATCTACAATCTCTAAATATAATAGACATCCAGTATGGTTAAATCTACCAGTGCTGATACAGTCACCTTCCACCTGGAAGATTGTTAAGATTCCCAGTATCAAGACCAATGCTAGTCATTTTAAGAACAGTTTTTATCCTGTAAATGTCTGCTCAGTCTATAGCTGGGTTCAATTTTATTTCATAGCTTTGTATAATAAAACAGTTCTCATATGGGGATATTAATTGATTGAGTGGAACAGATCCACCCATTTGCATGTGTATTGGAATGCATTGTTTCTTGTTTCTTGCAGTAATATTCAATGGCTGTCTGCAACCAACAGCAGTGTTGCAAATTCTTATGCACTTAATGTCACATGGTAGATAAGTGATCTATATCTGGATTAGTAAGAGTAATCTGTTCTCTGACAGACATGAAGACCCTGCTCTGGACTCCTGGAGAGGAGATATATAAGTCGTTTGCTGACATGTACGTCAGGACACCAGTCTCTCTCTTAAACTGGTAAGGGGATTGGAGGGAGGACAGGCACCAATGTCACTCCACTCCACTCCAGCAAAGAACTCGAGGGTTAGAACATATAGAGACACCTATCAAAGTTGACATGCATGTCTCTGGAAGATGGGAGGACACTGAAGGAAAATCTACATGAACACAAGGAAAACAAATAGCTCTGGCACTGGAACTGGCAGACACTGAATGTCAGAATAGGATCACTGGGACCAAAAGCTGTGAAGCCACAGTGCTAACCACCATGCTGCTTCCCCTAAAAATGAAATAAACTTTACTAAACTGGTGGTTATAAAAGGTATCAAAGACGTAATGGCGGTTCTAAACATTGAACAAGATAAATGTGCATTTCCTTAAACTGTCAGGTGTCTTATTTCAATTTAAAAGATGTTGTTAACACACACTGTTAAATACCATTTTTCAGAACAAGAAACTAGAAGTTTTGTTTAGAATACTTAGTACAAACATGGCTCCAGGGACTGATATTGTATTAATATTGTTTATGAATTTGTGACCTGGTAATACTGAAGTTGGGAACAGTACTAGTTTTCAGAATTTAGACAGAAGAAAAATCTTTTGACTAGGTTCTTCAAGTCCCAGATTTCCCACATTCTGGACCTCATTGTCCAGAAACCAATTTTTCTATGATTCTTTAAAATGTCAACAGCCTAAAATTGGAGAAGAGACATTTGGCCCAGTTAAACTTTAATTGGGTCAGTCTGACACATCTCCCAGGTGAAGAGATGTTTAGAAATTGAGATATAGAAAACCTGCAGAATTCAATATCTGTACCTGCTGTACAGAAGCTGAACTTTTTCTTTTCAAGTTCTACACAAGAGCTGCTGGTTTTAGTACTTGTAGCCAGTAAGATGTAGACTTTATTGTTTGGATCTTACTGTTACAAAATAATTGCACATATCAGAGGTGAAAAACATACATACTGTACAGCCAAAACATTTATTATTTTTTGCCCAGTGCTTCTTGGAAAAAGAATATCAAACTTCAAGCATTATTTTTTTCAGAGAGGGAGGACAGCTATAGAAACAAGGAAATATAACACTACAATTTTCAAACCCCATTACATCTTTTCTTTCAGTTGAGGGGCAGATAATATACCATATATAATATTACAGATTGTAAGTACTATTATTTCAAAAACATCTCTCTTAAAAGAATATAAAGTACGTCTGAGATGAGCACCAACATAAATAAAGTAAGTGAACACCAGTCTGGAACACTTTCACATATTCCAGTCAATTGTGCAGTCTTTTCAAAGATTTTGTGCCTTACTGTTCCAGTTATGAACCTGTACTAAGCTGTTGCAGTGGGCTTTAATATTTCAGATAAAATGAAGGATCAATTAAAAGTCAGCAATAAAAATAGAAAGCTTTGCTATCACAGGATACAATTTTGAAGACCAAAAGGACCTTTTGAAAATCATTTTCTGCCATTAAAGTCAAGCTAAAAGCAGGTTTATTTTAGATTTTGTGCACTCTGTTTTGAAATGGTTCAATATAACCTTTAATGAAAAAGGTTCATTATAACTGTGGAGCCCCACTGACTTATGATCCCATCTCCATATAAGGACTTGAAAACAGTCCTGAAATACAGAAAACAATACTGAGACAATGTGTGGCTGAGTCTTTGCACTTGTCTTACTGTCTCCCCTGTTGTGAACTCAACACAAAGGATTGTCATGCTATGATACCTCTCTAACAGTAGTGCCACAGAAATGTCAGCTGGCTTCTTCAGTTCCGATAACACAATCGAGGCAGCATTTACTGTACGTCTTCACTCTATGGATCAACGCTGAACACTTTATACTTAAAGTTTTTACAGTACTTTATGTACTCATTTACTGTATGTACTTTTCTGTACATACCTAACACAGCTGTAACTCAGCAATGTTTGGGCAACACTCACAGCACACTATGACAAAAATGCAGATCCATTTTAGAGGCATCCGTATTCAAACTCAGAGTAATTAATGGGGAGGGGGAGCAGACAGATTGCACTGTTTGATCCAGATGTCAGAGTGAGACTGAATTTGATTGTTCAATCTGGTCTCCAAACTCAAGAAACACAAGAGTAATCTCTTATTATTAATGGCAGTTCCTTACAAAAACAGTCTACTAAATGGCATGTGCACAACATATAGTAGCACCACCTGGCTAGGGGCTGATGCAGGCAAAGATGACATTTGCATGATGGTGGATAAGATTAGAAACAGAGAACCTAACACAGCTCTAACTATGATGACATGAGGGATACTTTGTCTGGAGTCCTGTTCTAGTCAGCACTTAATGGGGGTCAAAATGAGCAGTGGTTAGGGCTTGAGACTCTTTATTGGAAATTTGTGATTTTGACTTTCCACTGCAATTGTTGTATTTCAATTGCTCCTGTCCTCATGGCTGTGCAAGTACCAGCACTGTTGAGATGAAGTAGCATCCCCACTGAGGAGAGACTCATGCACTTTCAGTCCACTTAATGCTACAAGAAACAGTACAGTAAAAGCTCCAGCATAATGAACCTCTAGGCTCAAGAATGGATTTCTTCTTACTACTTCAGATTCATTACCAAGTGCTGAAAGGAACAGATTCGCTGGGTTTTCATTAGCTCTACCTATAATCCAAGAATACTAGATGTTGGTGTGTGATCTACTGTATACTGTATACTTCACATATTTTCATCTCCTCTCTAAAAATATACTGTCTCCCAGGTTTATCAGGCTCGGGTGCAGTTATATTTCTCATCAGCCACACTAGCAGTCAGCAGGGATGCAATCACAAACCTCTTTAAAAATCCTATCTAGGCCATAAGGTGAAATAGATGAACAGCTGAACTTCCTTAGGCCATGTATTTTGAAGTATTTAGTTTATGAAACGTGCCTCCAATGCCATCCCTCACAAGATATAGCATTTATACTGCTGTTCACAGAGGGGCTGATATGGTTTTGTGTACACTGCCATCTTATCTTGCCCAGTTAAAGCAAATGAAAGGTTGGGTATCTGCATTATATAAAAGGATTCCCTGCAGAAAGATGGAAAATAGTGGGAAAAGAATATTCTCAGGGTGTCTGTTTTTGGCTAAGGTACTGTACCTTGTAGGCATCCATAGGGCATCTTAAGGGCACCTACAAGGAAGGGATTATATATCAGAATATTTTTATTTTAGTAACAAAGTAAAAAGTAAAGTTCCTGTCAAACGTTACAGAATATCCATTTAACATGTCTATATTTAATATTAGATCTAAATACACCTTTAAATTTAAGTTTGCAGTTTCATTTAAATAATCTTCTATGGACCCATCTATGGTTATTTGTCTGGGGAAACTATGTTTCAGGGAACAAGGTTGAATTGTTTCCAGTCAGAAATATTCTATACCATGGTTTCTTTAGTTCATGCTTCTAGCCATCTAAATGAAAACTTGAATGGGATGAAGTAGGATACTAATCTAAAGGTGACTAGATTAGAGTTACTAGGGGAACTGTATAAGAGTTGCACAAATTGGTGAAACATACATTAAAGACAGGATTTTCAGAGGTTTGCCACTTGTTAAGAGAGAGGATATAGCAGTATATCTGAATTACAGAGCATGTATCAGGAGAATTTATAGAATGCAAATGTAATTGTTTATTCCTTTAGGGTGTCTCTTAATTACATTATCTGAGGCAAAAACACAGACTGTTCCTTTTTTCCAATGAGGCGGGCTGATTGTTCATGCAAGAAATTAAACTACTGGGGTCTTGTTTTTCACTTTTCAGGTGCTTTACTTTTCAGAGTGTAGGCAGAGATAAAGTACTGTTTTTTTTTGCTTTTAAAGTGGCAAAAAAAATAACAGCTGACTTTATTGCAGGTTTTCTAGAAGATGTTATCCTTCAGACACAGTTTTTTTTTTCCCCAAAGTTCAAACCCATTAAAAAAGTTCACACTCAACTTTTCCCAACAGTCATGATAAGTGTTACTCTTCTATAATATTTAATCATTGAATTTGTTTGGATTTTTTTTTATGAATGAATGAGAATGAATTGATAGGGGTGGTAGGCTGTGGGAGACATTGCTTTTGTACCCTTGTGTAAAGTACAGTACTTCACTCAAATTGCTCCTATAAAATACATAGCTGTACAAGTGATTATGATTGTAAGTTTTTTTAAAATAAAATGTCAGCCCAATAAATTAAAAAGATGCATATTAAATACTTTTTAATATTTCAGCAAGGTGTATTTAATATGGATACAAACCCCCATTTTTAAAAGCAACTCTTGTTCTTTTGTTGATATTAGTGTGAATAATTTTATTGGTCTATCTTGTGTTCTGGCTGACAACACTTTCAGATATACTGTAAATGTGTTGGAAATGTATTGTTCACAAGTCTGTAGAGGCAATTATATTTTTCAGAGGTCACTAAAGGCATATTTACTACAGTAGCTCATTGAAGATTACATAATTCTATTTTGTAGCTAAATATCTTAAAAATCATAGTAATAACTATTAATATAAATATACTCCACTGAAAGATTATTATATGCTTTATTGCAAAAAAAAGTTATTGAAGTTTTCAGAATTGACCTACAACTTGAGGAACTGATGAAGTATTTACTGTAGGTACTTTATTGTTAAATATTAAATAAATATGTATTTTTCTGACTATGCCGTACGTGTGTTTATGTATGCAGAAATACTTTTAATCATGCAGTGTGCTCTATAATATCAGATGTTGTATAATTTTGAAACAAACTATTTCAATTGGAAATGTTCATTTTTCCATATGAACTTTTGCTACAGCCAAAAGGGTTTTTCAATTGTCTATCATATTAGCACAAAGCTGCAAAATAACCCTTACTACAAAGACAGGAGAAATCGAGTGGTGTTTTCCATGCATTTATGGATAATTACAAATGTAAAATGAGTTTATCTGCAGTCTCTGAAGCCTGTAAACTAAAATTGTTTTATTTTCATTACAAAGCACACTCAGATTAAAAGTTCTCCTTGAGGGTCCCTCAGAGACTGCAGTACAATTTAAATGAACTGCAAAATAGAAAACATTATATGTGTTAATCCAATAAGGCTGCTTGGCTTCTCACTGAGTCAGCATGGTCTTCTTTTCTTGTAATGAACTGCTTTTTTACTTTATTGAATTGAAGATGAATAGCTAAATCGGAAAACTGCAGAAATCTCGCAGGCCATGCAAAAACAGCAAAGAGGTGCCAAATGAAAGGCAAACAAAACTTATTCTAAATGTTCACTTCCTTGTCATTCAAAAAGGTGATGTTCAAAGATTGAGATATATGCAAGAGTATTTTTCTTGCAGAATAGTTTGTTTTGAGTTCAGATTTCACTCCATCAAACACCGGTTTCATCTTTCTCTATCTTTGTGTTTCCCATATTTGAGATGTTCTGTATAGTGTGGATCCCAATTCAGTCAGTGTCCTAGCATCCTCCTCTTTCTTGTGTTAGGATATTAATGAAAAAGACTCCCATCTAACAAGATTTTCCCTGTTTAGGATTCATAGTGAGTCCACTGTAGGTGTTTCAGGAGTTTGGTAAAATTCTAATTTAACAACCAGCCGACAAAAATAAAGGATACTTAATACTTTCAGGTTATCTCATCTGACTGAGGAATTGACAGTACTGGCTGAAAACCATCAATGTCTCAATACCCCTAACTAAGAAGAAATGAACCAGGGAGTCAACTGAAAAGGTAAAGCTGGAGTGGAGGGAGGGGTGCTGGAAAAGTGTGTTTATACTGTATGTAGGGGTGCAAAAGTGGAATATTAGAATTTGATGTCCTCCTTGGACTTCTGTTAAGTAACACCATTATGTGGGTTAGAAATTAAAGAAACTGAATGGGGTGTGGAGAAGATGGACTCAAACCATGAAAATAATTTCCTTTTTTTCTGTTGTTGAGAGTTATTAACAGGTGTGTTGTAATGAGCTGTTTAATTGCAATTCTCACCAGGCAAAGGACATCTGCTTCCAAGCTTCAACTAAAAAGTTCCAGCAGAATAATCTTAGGAGTTAAGGATGAGTAGCAATGACAGGGGAGCCAAAATGTAGCGACTGGCCTAATTGCAGTAGGCTCCTTTTGCGTTGTAAGGCTCGGGGGGCTCACTTGACAAGTCAAGAGAAACTTCCTAATAGCCAGGTAGAGCACTGCTCCGTATCAACTGCTTCCTGAATGGCAAGTTACAGTAAATGCCAGGGTTTCAATTGCAGCTGTCAGAAAGCAACATTTCACAGTCAGCTTTAGTGAAAAGATTGTTAACTATGAAATAACCTTGGCTAGAACACAGTCACACTACTTTGTTAAGGTGCTTTTGAAATTGAAATCTAGACAGAGTTAAATTCTGCAGAGTGAGATGAACCAGTGTTTTGGTGTAGCAATATTTCCTACTGTCTGGGGAGTTCTGACATGTGCACCTTCTGAGCCTGCAAGTGACCACAGCTGAATGTCGGCAGGGGGAGAGCAGAGCTGCACTGGTCAATCAAGCTCTAAAATTAACTACAGGAGAGTTACTGCTAAGTGGAGACATTAGCTTTTACTGCTGCTCCTAGTGGAAAGCTCAGACAGCTGTGCTTCACAGCTTGGGGAAAGCCTGTAACAGTCAGAGAGGGATGAAAATTTGAATGTCCAAATCCACAATGTTTGTGACACAGAGATAATCCTGCACTGGTAGTAAGTGTTTTTACAAGTTGAGGAATACTTAAAAAAAGTAATTGACCTTAGGATAAGGCCAGGTCTATTTTAATATCTTTTACCTATATATTAAAATATAGTAAAGTGTGGGTAAAACAGGCACAGAAAACCTTTTTCAAAACATAGTCTTTCTGAAACTATTTCCACCTCTCTCTCCTGTGGTTTTCATAACAGAGCATCTGCCCTCTGTCTCCAGACATCTAATAATGATCAACTCTGGAAGGCTTAGCTTCAAGGTTTTTAAGCTGTGAAACTGTCACTCAAAATATGATTACTCCAGTTGGTTAGGTGACTGAACGGGGCCATTCCCCACTGCTTTGCTTTCTACATGTTGTCTAAACCTGTTTTCCTCTTGCACAGAGTTCTAAATTAGTTACCAGGGCACACTCATCTGTTAAGCCTGGGAATTGCAGTGCTTCATATTTGACAGCAGCGATACTAGACTGGCTGAGTTGTGCTGACTCTAGGTGAAGATGAGTTCGCTGGGATATCCTAAGAACCTCACACTAAGGTTGGGTATCTAGTAGCCCCCAGCCAAACTTTCTGATTGTGTTTGGTTGATAATAGCTGCTCTTACTTACTGTACATAAGTTAGGTCATGAAGCTTGTCTACCAGAATTGGTCCACAGAAAAATTAAAAACCAAGCAGTGAGCTGGATATTAGTAGAACTGAATGGCCGAGGTGTACCTGTATGCGATTAATCTGTAAATCAAAAAACTTTCCTTGATGTATACCATAAATACATTTAAATCTCAAATACAAAATAATTTGACCAAGGAGAATATCTTTGTTTTTTATTTCTTTATCTTCCTGCCAGACTTCTTGTTGCTGTGTTAAAGGTCACATGGAGCTCACTGGGTTATTTCAGGTCTTGGCAGATAAATGCTCAGTGGAGTGCTACCATAAAAGGGACAAAGAACATTCCAAAGGGAAACATTAGTGTTGATTTTCAAAGCTACAACAGCTTCCTAGAAAATTGCACAACTCTAAGACCATATGCGAGCGATCAATTGAATCAGCAATTCAAACAATGTAAAGAGCATTTTGTGGTTTGTCTTCGGTTCCAGTTTGTTACCAACCTGTTGTGCACTGAAAGCCATCTGTTCCCTCTGTATATAGCAGTTCACTTCACTCCTTTCAACCTCTTTGGTTCAATGTTGCACGGTTACCATGGTAACCTCCAGCAGGAGTTCTCTCTACAGGAAACTCTCATAAACCAGAACAGGATTGCGAGTGAAAGGTAAAATAAACAGATAGCACAAGATTTATAGAAAAATGTGTAACAGATGCTTGAATATTACACACAGCTTGGACATTAGTCATTTTGTCAGGTTTCCGGAGCCTCTACTCCATTAACTTCCCAAATGCCTTTGGAACTCAGGAAAACTGCATTTTGTTTCTAGGAAAACCAAACAGATTTTAGTTTTCTTTCCTCTCAAGAACCTGGAGGGAAGCAATGAAGATTGTATTTTTCAATATTCTGTTTGGCTTACTAGAATTTATTAACCGGAAGGTCTCCAACCATTCTTGAAGATGGCACCAAGAAGATGTTTTTATGGATATGGTCAGAGATTACAGAAGGTCACTCAAGCCATTGCACTCATCTTGGTTTTATTGCCCTACTTTTCCATAGCCAGTACTAGCTGTACTGGGAACAAACGTAAAGCATGAAATTCGCTTTTCAATTCACATCTAACTTGGATGCTTTGGTTAGTTTGAGAGAGTTGAGTCCAGGGGCGAAGTCCAAAAGTCCAAATCGGGGTGATCCTACCAAGACGTGACAAAACAGAGTTAAAATACCGGAACGGGATACGGTACAGGGACAGGGAATAAAAACGGGATGACGAGGCCAGGCGCTCTGAGCCCCGGACTCAGCAGGGTCAGGACGCCGATAGGAGGCCTATGGCTTCAAGCTGGGGACGTATGGCGACTTGATGGTAGGCAGGCCTCCGGGCATCCGTCTTCCAATGCAGAGCCCAGAGTAACTAGAGCGCCCGTCCTAAATAAGGAGGCGCAGGATTGGGGGCAGGTGCACATAATTAGCAAAATAAGAAAGAGGCGGAGCGCCCTTAAGAGGAGGGATTACGATCGTGACACTAACCACCATGCCTCCATGGTGCACAACTTTATCAGGTTGTTCCAGACACTAACTTCTCTTTTTGTAAAAAAGTGTCTCCTGTTCTCAGTCCTAAATGCACTTCATTGCTACCTCTGTATTTGTCCTTTGTTTTTGTTTCTCTGCTAAGCATAAAATAATCCATCTTTTAGGATTGTCGAGGCTGTTCTTAATCTCCTCTGGTTAAGACTGCAGACAATCACAGTGAAATTCAAGAGGATTGAAAGCATTAAGAAGAAAGAGTGAGATTTATTCTACTACTGTAAATTAAGACTGACTTGTGTTGATTATTGCTACATTGAATGATGAAACTTTACATTCTCCAACTGCTGTTTATGTATGTAAAGTCACTAATTTATTTTTTAACCGCGTAAGAGAGGAACACCTCAATAGAGGATTTTGTGATATTGCCAACAAAAGAAAGAGATGTTGCTTGTTTTCAATAAACATTACAAGAGTGTTTCTTGCAATACTGTAGCTCTCCAATTAGTTTTTTTGTTTTAAATCAAGTGGGAACTTCTGTTAGGTGACTCTACTCTATCACAAGCTTACTTAAATAATGCGGATAAATCTGAGAACTGACTACTATTTGGTTCTGGCTGTCAAAATAAAACCACAAAACACAAATCCACTCAAAGATTGTGGACATTGTTGACATTTTCACAGATTACAGCCTGTAAACTTATTGACGGACACATTTGAATCTATTTTTCTTGGAACTAAAAATAAAGGAGCCAAATCCAATTTTGTTTTTTTGGTAGTTGGCAATGTTACCGAAATGTGTTGGCCAAGTAGCAACAATGCTGTCAGAATTATAAATACTCTAATACTGGCAGTTAATTTTGAGTTATTTTGATAATGGAGATGTTCAATCGAGCTATTCAGAACTCTCAAAAGGAATGACAAATCAGCCCAAAAGCTATGCATCAAACACATCAGATATCTCCAAGTGATTAGCATTGGGAATACCACTCATACTGTTTTTGCCAAAATGACTAATAAATATAGCACATAGAAATGTAAGCAACTGAAAATTGCTCTTAACACTTAAAACTAAAATATATGTCAGGACTAGGAAGACTGAGAGAATCTGATCTGTTTAATAACATAATGAGTGACATTATGTTGTGATTCTGTGATTACTTCAGTTAGCTGCAATGAACAACATCTCAACTATATTGCTTGTTGTGAGCTGACAAATGACACCCATGATGTTGCTAAGGGGGTTCCAAAAATTATAAGAACAACTTATATTAAAAGTCATTTTTACCCATTTGCTTATGACATACTTAAGCTATCCCACTGAGTACCGACAAGTTCCCATTCGTTTTAATCCAGCAGTGGTTATTATTTGAATCCAGTCTCATGAATAATTTGGAGGTGCATATCTAATTTCTGGTTAAAGAATTAGAGCATTTCGTCACTGAAAACTTGTGTGGTTATTTGGCCAAACACAAATTCCAATATATAAATCATTTCAATTAGTCTCTTATCCTCAACAGAACACAGATGCGGTACATCACTAACACCACCACTGTATTCAACCCAACAGAGGATCCTATGCAGAAATCTAACCTCAATAATTATGACATGCCAACATTAATAGAAAATGAAGAAAAGGTAAACTTCTGTTCCTCCAAAAGCAAACTTTGTGTTTAGATTTTCACATAACACAAAATGCGATTGAATGTTTCTTGGATTAGCAGCTATTTGTATCACAAACAACCTGTCAGTTTGTTTGCATAGCACAATAAATCCATGGTATAATATAATAAGCAGACATCTGCTACACTTTTATGTTGCCTTCAATAGACACATTCTCTATAAGGCCAGATTTTCTGGTTCAGTCCAATTCTGGCTGTAGTTTTATCTTGCTGCAGGAACTTGTTTTGTCTCTACTGGCGATTTTAGATCGGATGCAAGCTGTGTGAATTCTTTTCAGAGATCTGTTCTTCTCTCTTTCTTGTTCTATGCATCAATGCATTATCCCATGTCATCCACATCCACAGGATTCTATGTATACAGGAATCATGCTCATCATGTCTGAATCTCAGATGAAGACATGTGACCTAAATTGCTTGTGTCCATTCAGTAGAGGTCATTACAGAATAAGTGGTTTGGCCAAATAGTGCACCATGTTCATTAAGGATTTAAGTTTATGCTCGTTTACTGTATACCAGGTAAAACATAAACAAAGTTTCTATTAATTCTGCTGATATGTTTTTGCCCTACTTGAGTTTCCTGCACAGGAAGCCGCAGTGTGGTGTGGTGAGGCAGAGGCAGCGGTTACTTGGCTGTTGTAATAACTGCTCAGGGAATGGGAATCCCATTTCTATTTGGCTGTATTGATCCTCACAGCCCCCATTACTGGAATAACTGACCCAGGAAAGGCGAAGGAATAAGGAACGAGAAGGCACACCAGAGCACTCCAGTTCATAAATCACTTTTAACTTAATTGAGTTTCTAATGCCCCCTAAGAACAGGACCTAAGGATGTTGCAAGGAGCTAAGAATGTAATCAAGAAGTTATAAAGAGACCCAGGCTCTTTGTTTTCTGACAATAGGAGAATTAATGTTAAACTTAATAGTAAGCCAAACCTCCCAAAAAAACTTTGCTATTTCAGAGAATGGTTCAGCTGGGTCTATGGGTGTGTGCTTTGAAATTAAAATGCTGATAGTCTCTGAGCTATTATATTGCATTAATACAGTTTTTTCAAACTACAGTACTTAAAGTTTTTTGTCTAGGTCTACATCATACAGTTTCTACATTTATTCTTGACAAATGTAGTGAAGAGCTCACAATTAGCTTCCCTTTCTTTGTGATAAGATTCTTTGAACTGTTTCAGATCAAAGATTTGCTTCTTTTAGGGCTCCTGAGTAGCTCAACCAGTAAAGCACAAGGTGAATCCTGCTGTATGTCACAAATATTGTGAGGTCAAACCTTGATTGTCTAATTCAAATTTCAAATTCAAAGAGTTTTGAATGGCAAATGAATTACAGTGTCACTGTACCAAATAATTAATAATTTGAAATACTGTACATTTACAGATTTTTACAATGATAACATAATATTGTTTGTAAAGCTCACTCACTGTTCCTCAGGCTGTGACAGAGGATCACATCCTGGGCTGCCAGCTCTATTGGGTAACTAGAGGACTGAGACTGGGTTAGGGTGAGCACCACTGGGGTCGGTTTGTGACCAGACAATCAAGGCTCTCCATCACTGACACTGCTTTCTGCAACTTCCAGGTTGGGTTGCATTACTAGTGAGGGACATGTCACTCTTTCTATCAGTGATAATCCCAATGTAACACACTTACAGTAGGAGCTTGCAGCACCCCAGAAGATGAACAGCTCAATGGGGGATGGTTTGGTTTGTCTTTTAATCTTCACCCTCCCCCTGCTGTAGAGGAAATGTTATTGTAAACTCTGAGACATCAAAAAAACAATTGGCAATTTCGGATAGGAAGGGTTAAGGCAAAACAGACAAAATTGATTTGATTTTCTTGCTGATTTCCTGTAAATTTTCATGGTCTGCTATGGAATTTGACAATATGCTAAAGATTTCTTTGGCACAGTTTGTTGGACTTATCATTTTTCACCCATTGCTTGAATCAAAATCAGCACTAAAGGTTTTATATTGAACATAATGTAGAATTAAAAATTCTAAATATTTCTAAATACAACTACAGATTAATCATTACATGTACTGTATATGTTTTGCAATAATTATACTATTATATTTGTATTGTTTGTACCGAGTAGTGGTATTTAGTGTGTTTTTGCAGAGATCATTACACATACCACTGGAGTAAACACAAATAGTACATTCTGAAATGGCTGTCCTGACTGAGTGGGGAAGAATTTCATTGTAACATAGAACTTGTCTTAGAACAGTCTATTTTCAAGCAATGTTTGCTAGCTTCTTCTATGTACATCACCACAACAACTAGGCTAAAGAAAGTTTTCTCATTTTTAGTTTGTCCTGTAGAAACACAGAGGAATTTTACAAGTACTCAAGATCTGTACTTACGGCTGCAAGATTAATCCCCATCTGGGTTTTGCCATCTTTCATAAACAGGCTTTAATCAAATTTAAATTATACAACTTTTAATTAAGTGTTCAATATTAGATGTTTCTGATAGATCATTTTCATTTTAACAAACAATTGCATTACAAGCAGCAGGGGTAAGGCCATTGTTAATTGAAATGCTGAAGAACTGAAATATAGCTGTCTTGTATAAAGAATCTCATATGCTTTTTTTTTTTCTTTTTGCATTCAGAGATTTCAGAGTAGGGTTTCAGTCTACAGATTTACTGTATCCATATGCAAGTGTGATTGTAAAATTTAAATATCAGGTGGTGTTATGCAAATACATATTTTGAAATTATAACTGTCAAACTGAAATCTTTGATATTCATTCATAATTTAATTACATTCTGTTTTACATTTATATGCATAAATGTAGGCTAAACAACATTGGGTCCAAAGTTTAATTGTGAAAATTCAATTTAATGCTATTTATTATCTTTTATTCTTGCCAGATTTTGAACATCATCCTTTCTTGTGTGCCTGTGAATTGGAGAGGAAATAATTAGACTCCACATTCCATTTCATTCAATGAATATGTCTCTCCATCTGAGACATGAGGAGACAGAACGAGAAAGAGAGACTGACAGACACATTCACCAGGAAAAAAGTAGGTACTCTTTACATACAGTACCTTGCAAAATTGTTCGATGCACATTTTCTTCCTTTAAAACTTGCACTCGTGACTCTTTAAAGTAGAATTCAATATTCACACAATCTGTCTATTTTTCCTTTAATTTTTTTTAATTTGAATGTGATGAGTAATTAGTATGAAAGACAAAATTGAAAAAAAGTTATGATTTCATAAGTATGCAGCCTCTTTGCTGAGCCACACCTAAATTAGTTTAGGAATTACCTTAAAAAGCCACACACTTACTTGATCAGCCATTGTTTGAATGCAATAATAGTTGTTCTCATGATTTCAGAATCGTTGTAAAAACGTTGTAAGGTTCCTTGTTCAGGTACTGCATTTCAATCATGAAGACTAAGTACCTTTCAAAGCAAGTGAGGGACAAAATAATTGAAAAGTACAGACCATAAGGAAAGTATAAAAAAAATCGAGGTCTCTAAGTATCCCTGTGAGCACAGCCTACTCAATCATCAAGAAATGGAAGGTGTATTGTAACACCCAGACACTGCCTAGATCAGGCCATCCCTCGAAACTGAGTAGCAGGGCAAGGAGGAAACTGTTGAGGGGGGCCGCTGTGAGGCCAACAGACACTCTGAAATAGTTACAGTGTTTAATGCTAGAGGTGGAAGAAAATGTGCATCAGTCAACAATATCCTGGTCACTCCACAAAGCCTGTCTGTATGGCAAAATGGAACACCCATATCATACCCTGCATTGAATGTGTATCAAGCGACCTGAGGGATCCTGCAGAAACCTGGCAGGAAGTGTTGTGCTCGGGTGAGACCAATTTAAACTTGTTAGTCTTCTTGCCAAGTGTGATGTTTGGCACAGAACCAGCACAGCACATATGAGTAAATGTTGGAAGCATAATGTTGTGGCAGTGCAGAGACTGGGGATGAGGATGTATCAGGTAGGGACTGGAAAGCTTGTTAAGACTGAAGAAAAAAAGGAGAGAGCAAAGTTCAGGCAAATACTAGCAGAAAACCTGTTTTGGTCTGCTACATGAAAACTGGGGTGAAAAATCATTTTCTGCAGGAAAAACAAACTGACCTGAATCCTATTGAGAATCTGTGGAAAGACTTAAACAAATTTATTAACAAATCTGTCAATGGGTATAGTCAAATATTGTGCCAAGCATTCAAAGTTTGTAGAGTTTGTACTCTTTCATTTTAGCTGACATCTGAGGCAGCGAAGTGAATAACTATACCACTGTGCCTCCCACTTAAAATATCCAATATTCCCCATTCAGCTGTATTCTGGATGGTTAACCATGAGGTAACTGTTTCTCTGCATTATTGCAACATGTCCTTGATGCAATTAACACATTTCTTTTGTAGTGTTGTCTCGATAAAAGAAATCTTTTGAGGTGCTGATCACAAAGACATCCTGATAAGGTAGCTAAACGAAGAGTAGTTATGTTCCGACACTCTACATGACATTTCTATCACATAGGATTTCTATGTGGTAATTAGATACAGAACTCAATCACAGAGATAAGTACCTATAAATCCACTGATGACATGATCTAATGATTGAGCTACTGTACCTACATGCACAACTGTTTGAATTCCACCCACAAGTACCAATTTAAATGCAAGAATAACAGAAGTCAGAGGTTAATCTTGCACTCAAAGGAAACACATTTAACAGGGAGGAAGGTTGAACATGAGAGAAGGCTATTTAGCCCTTCATACTCATCTCCTTGCCTTATTAATAGTTTTCCTTTTGCCATCACAAGTCAATCTTATTGTATGACAAGCTTCTCATTTAGGCTTTACTTCAGCCTATTTTTAGGCTTCTTTCCCTTGTGAGGGAAATGCACAATTTAATTTTGGAAAATGTTTCACGTTGTGTAGGAGTCAGCCGCAGTATGATGCATGTCAAGCAATTTGGCAACAGTGTAATGTGTACTTTGACAGTGAAAGGAAAATTAAATCTTGCTTCTTTCATATCCTTGGATAACCATTAGTCTAAAACTATATCACCAAAATTAATGCACCTGCCTTTTCCTGTTAACTAAATTCCTGCTTGAGCTATATTTCATTCCTTGTGTTTATCATTGCTTTCTGTTGTCATTTCTACATAGATTACTTGCCATGCTTTGCATTCCAGCAGTGAAGAGAATACAATGAAGTGCTGTGCTGTCTTTTTTTTACAAATGAGTTCATAAACCATTCCCAATTCTTCTACAGTACAGTGCAAACCTATTTTAGTCCATCTCCATCCCTCATCGTAATAATGCATTTTTCAAAAACAGGACTTGCTGGAAAAGAGCTTTACAAATAAAAGAGAAAAAAGGAGAACAAAAATGAAGCACTAGTAAAAGAAGACATTTATGATAAAAAGCTCATCATACACACAACTTTGAAAGATATTGTACATTCTGTTATTTTGCTTTATATGTTATTTGATATATACTGTATGTACCCTTGAACTTGAAAATATCAAGAACCCAGAAAATATATCAAGTCAAAAGGTAGATTCACAAGGGCATTAAGGACATTTTGTTCCATGTTTAGCACTAGTAAGTTATATTATATTTATTTCTGACGTAAGTCTAGGACCAGTGTTAAGATAAAAAAATCAACCAATTCAAATGAAATACAGAATTTATCATCATTAATGGTTACATTGAATATTCCTACAGTATACTGCATGTCAATATGTAATTTTTTTCTATTTATGGGTATATCACAGTTTTACGGTTCACTCTTGTAATATACAGGTATAGCTGAAAGTCTTTCAATCTTTAAATGAGCTGAACAGAAATGTATTCCAAAAAGTTAAAAAAAACAATCAGTTAACTGAATATGCATCAAAGAATAACCAATTGCTTATGTCTGATATTAAAGTATCACTCCCATTCTTCTCCCACTCTTCATAAAGGCTTTATTAATAATAAACAAATAAATAAAAAGAGGATTAAATGACTAATATTAGAATCAGAATCAGTAACAAAGTCCATCTTTGTTAATTATGCATGACATGTTAAGTGTACACAAACCAGGAGTGCATTGATTGAAAACTCATTGCTCTTCATAAAAGCCTCTTAGTCATCTTAAATGCAGTCCAAGTTTACATTTAGAAACGTTCAATCACTTTGCATCACCATTTAAGGTTTATTTCCTTTGGTGGGTAAATGGATCTTGAGAAATGTACTCAATTACTTCATTCAGTGTTTCACTGCGTGTACAAAGATGTAGTGTTTGCACACCATATACATTTTACAAATATAAAAAAGCTAAGATATCCCATAATAGCATTTGCTAAGAGTTTTTATCTGGGTTATCTTACAAAACTTAAGGACATCCAACATCCCAAAATTATGGATCAGTCCTCCTGAGGTTTAGGAACAGAAATCGTATTTGAGATCCATTATGAACCGTTACTGACCACTAGTGGGCTCCTGAAGATGCTTATTGAATAGGTGTGGATGATCAATATTCTTTAATGATATTCAGTGCTTTTGATTTTCAAGTGAAGATTATTGCTCCTCAATGCAGGAGAAATTCATTTTCTACACATATACCAAGTATGATTTGCCACAAAGAGTCTTAGAAATCCCAGGTAATACACAAAGTAAATCTGTTGTACAGTTGAATAGCTCAATCTAATCAAATATCAAGACGCATAACAGATTGTAGGTGAAGTGCAGATGTCTAGAAAGACACTGCTTTAATATAAAAGTGAAGGAGAGTCAAACACAGACTAATAATTTATACCATGATAAGACTATGGACAGTAAAAGAATTAATGAAACTGCTAGAAAAATAATGCAAAATCTGAGTCCATAGCACGAATGAGAAAAATCCATTATGTATTATAATATGGTTCACAAGGCTTTACAGGGTGTACATTTGTGTGTCTGTCAAAATGCATCAATGGCTTGAATTGCTATTGAGCTTAACTGGAAATTTAATGCACACAGCTTTTGCCTTGTAGATCATAGAAGAAAAATATGGATTAAATATTTATTCAGACTTCAAAATATATTCAGAATTGTCTGATTACAATATACACAGGATAAGGATAAAGATCCTCAACATCTTTATTAAACATTCCATTTAAAATATTTTTTCAGTTTGGCTTTCATAGCTCTGTTACACTGTAATTAGGTTAATACAGACACTCATCTGTAATGTTGGTTTGAATGCACTGTAGTTGGGTTCACACAGCTTGTTGAAATTCGAAGGAAATAAAACTTTCACCTTTCCACCTCTTGCTTTAAAGTGTCAGTACATTTCCATTTGATCTTGAGGAGGTCTAGAGAGACAGGGAATAATCAGCTGTAAAGGGAACATTCCCACCCGTAAATCATTTTCTATTGATTC
This sequence comes from Atractosteus spatula, assembly GCF_055471065.1. Classification (NCBI taxonomy): domain Eukaryota; kingdom Metazoa; phylum Chordata; class Actinopteri; order Semionotiformes; family Lepisosteidae; genus Atractosteus; species Atractosteus spatula. Next base: position 2,138,884 of record NC_142732.1, on the reverse strand, counting down.
GAATGTGTGTATTTTTCCGCTTTGCACAATAAGGGAAACCACCATAACACTTTATTCTACTAAGTGTAGAATTCTACTAAACTAATGTGACGATTGAAATAAAGAACCACAGGTTGAATATGCTCTTATGTGGACTTGCAGACCTGCCGGATAATTTCTATTTAAAGCAAGTTGTATAAAGACAGTCCTTATAATTATCTTATACCACATGGTCAAAAGAAAAAAAAAAGTTCAATTTTTCAAAATAGATTGGGATGAATTCAGATTGTGCTTTTAATAGCTGGAAGTAGAGATGAAACTTTTATTTCAATGTCATCAAGATCAAGTCAAGTCGCACAAGGGATCAGAAAGTGTAACTGCATAATGTTTGAGATGGCCATTAAATTGTACTTGAGTAATTCTGACTTGCTGATCAGATATTTAATTTAAAGTAATTTAATTAATTTCTGCTTTTTTTAAATGTGGTGAAATAGAGCAGTGGGACCAGCAGTCACTATAAAAGAGACTGCAGATGATAGTGGTTGTTTAATCTTTAAGGATAGAGGAAAGAGGTTATTCGCCAAGACTACAAAGTCAAATTAGTTATTACAGGGTAAACAAATACTGATAGTTGTGGCGTCAGGCTATCATATAATCACTGGCTTGGTATTTGATCCCAGGCCAAAAAGGATCTGCCAGTAGAATAATCAGCAAGAACAGGGAAATGTAGTAGCTAAGGTGAAGGACCAAACTAGGGTGGAAAGGTCTGAAACACCAGGGTTGGTCTCCATCCTCAGCTGATTAACTACTTTTCTGTATATGTGAAAATATACAATTAGTGAGTAAATCTCCAGACCACATAACATAAGAGAAGGATCTGCCGCTGTGGTTTATAACAAAAGCTTGAGACCATTGAGACCAAAGGCCTTACCCTTTACCATGCTTCATTCCTGTCCTTATAGCCAGGCTGTTGATCCTTTAGCAAATTTCCTTACAGCCACATTTTTATCTCAAAATGGCCCTGCACTAAACCACTCAAATCTAGAGGTTTTCCAAAGCACTTGAAACTTGCAGAGAAATATCTTTGTTTCAAATCTGTCAGCTGTTACTCAATGTGAAACAGAGCTGGCCCTCTAGCACTGTCTGTTTTTTCTGTTTTTTTTTTGCCATTGTTAACTTCTGCACATTACATTGAACGTTAGCATTATTGTTCACATCCAAACGGATTAAATCTGCTGTACCTCACGTCTGCTTTAAAGCCAGTTATGAGAATCACAGAGAGAACAATTTGTAGGCCAGCAGGTTGCACATTGTTACAATTTACTCTTCAGCACTGGTTTGGAGAGTGCAGTATAACCTGTATTAGTTTAATTACATTATGCTTCCTTTTCTATTAAATGGAAAATGACTTTCTATTTTGTCTCAGAACATGGAGGAAGGATAAACTCATGCATGTCTCAATGGATTTTTTTTCACTTAAGCTTGCATGCCTGTAATTATGTCTTAGGCAAAGCTTTACAGAACCTTTTAACAAGTGGCCCTTTTCAAAAACATGGTATTGCACTGACTGTTTTGTAGGGTTATTTACTCATGTTCTTTGAAATGCTTTTTTCATGTGTTTCATCATTTGTGTGTTTTGAGGATCAAAGAAATTATTGTCCACAATTAATAAATTGTTCTCTTCTGTTGAGATGGCTGTATAGATTTTAGCTAATAAACAATATCTTTTGATGCTGTTAATTTTTTCTCAGTACTGGAGACATAAGAAGCATGTCATCATGTTAAGAATCTCTTTCACGTTTCTGTTCATGTATACTGAATCAAAAGAAATTAAACTGTATGTGTGAAAGCAGCCTAATTATAATTTCACTAAACAGGAAACTGTTTTGTAGATGTTTCATTACAAACTCTCTTTCTGAATGATCGTTTTGTTTAAGTTATAATGCTCAAAGCTTTTTTTTCCAAATTTGATTGAATGCCCTAAATTATACCAGGGGAGTGACATTTGCTCTCAATATCACTAAAACAGCACCACATGCATGTGATGTTCAAAAGAAAAATCTATCAACAGCACAGCAATTCGCAGAATCCGGACACATAAAAATGTACAGTATCATTATGTAAATTAAATAAATAGTACTGTACTTTACAGTTTGAATTTTGAGATACAGCTGCCATGAGTTGAGCCATGAGGCAATCCTAATAAATCATTCCTTTTAAATAATAGTCAGAGGAAATTTAATTAAATAAAGAAAAGATGGCTTAGATGCAATATGGTATTATTGCACAGAAGGCCGGGGTGCAGGTCAGGTTCTAATCCCTCACTTTTACTCCCCCATATCTTCTCCCTACCTTATGTCTCTCACCTAGGGGTTTGTGATAGCACTAGTCAGAGGTCATGTCTTCAGCCAGGAAAGTTAAAGACAAAATATTAAGTACTTTACCTCTTTATATCCATCAGCTTGTTTTGCCATTATTAAATTTGGCCGAACAGCTGAAACTGTTCAAATTAGTTTTCAAAATATATAATATAGTAATTAATCAAGCTTTTTAACTAAGCACAACAATTAAAATAAGTTATTGTTTGTAGGGATTATTTATGTTTAGATTAAGTTGGCAACCTGGTCAGTTTTTAACCAGGATTGATGTTGTGCAAAGCTGTTGGTTATCTTGGTGACGGAAACATTTTTCTCCTGATGCTAGAGGACAGGTACAAATGATTATGGTTGTATGGCTGGGTGCTAGCGCAATTAGGTTTCCAAGTCCTACTGCAAATTGAAAATCCTGCGAGGTGTCCCATCCCTAACTACCCCAGAAAGCTAGAGAATTGTGATTTGATGTGTACCACCCCATATGATTTTTTTTCGATTATTGCAAAGGTGATAGGTGATTACTGTAGTTAAGGGGACTTGTTTTCAGCTGTGTCCTAACTCATTACCTGGTGTTAGTTTTGACTTGACCTCCGAAGGTCTTTTGTCACATCGGGTTACCAACACATTTCTGCTGTCTTTCATGTTTATGAGCAGATTGATGGTCAGGGCCACTATTAACATTGTTACTGACATGATAGTTATCCATAACATCAATTTGTTTGAAAACACTCCTTCATAGACAAACATTGTTGAGGCTTAATGACACATTTTAGCAGTCCTGTATGAACTGCACTTGGCATTAAATGAGTAGATGTTGCAAAATATGTTTAGTCCTTTCGACATTTGGCTAATTTTACAAAATGAGCCACATATGTTTTTTAGTATTATTGCAAAGGTTACCAATCTAGTTAAAGGTATTTGAGTATGGGAGGTTGTAGGAGACCAGGGCCTTCAGGTTTTGTGGCTAGAGCAGACATCAACAAGAGGCGAAATAAGGATAACAGTATCTTATATTCAGACAGTTGCCAAGCTGTCTCACTCTCTCACTAGTCCATGCTTAAAAGCCCTAAATAATAGAAAACAAATTGGAGGCCTGCACTTTGAATAGCTGGGGTGATAATTGGAGGCCTGAAGCACTCTTCCCAAGAGGACATGAAATCAATTGAGGATCTAAGGGTGATGAAACTGGCATCTCATCGATTTTCTGTTCTTCCACGATAGTGTAATCTTTTAAGGATAAGAGTGTATAGTAACCGGTAGCAACAGCCAATTATCTGCTCCTCCCACTAAGACTTAAGAAAACACAAAAATAGATTTGGTAAATCATTATTGTCCGGTTCATTTTAATGTTAAATGGGATTTGTATATTATTGTTATTGTGTGTATAATCTGTATAAGCAAAACTCTTTCTTTTAGGGGTAGTGGGGTAGCACATATCAATACCACACAGATACCTGTATACTGTAGCTTACTTTGTGCCACACCTAATGTTCCTTTGCTACAAAAATCATCCAATACACTAAAATTGTATTTCAACAAATGTGCTGAAAACGAAAAGCTGATGTTGAGAAAGAAGCAGTATCATTTTTAATTAAAAAAAACTGAAGACAGAAAAAATACTGTACATTGAAAGAAGAAAATGTTTCTGAAATTATTATTGGATCCTAACGTATACAGTATAACACTTGGCTGGAGGTTGGGATTTCAATTGACTGTTGATTCCTAGCCATTCTTCTGCAACTGAAAAATCCAAATCATGTATAGCTTTGTATTCCTTACAGTAGTTCTAAACATTGCATTTTAAGATAGAAAAAACAAAATTGGGATGCTTCCAAAGCATTACCATTGTTTACTTAATTCAAGCTAACTTAAGAAGATATTACTCAGCACTCATTACTTCTAATTTTTCTTCTCTGTTAGTCTAGAGTCTTCCTGATCATGAGGAAAATGAGGATATGGGAAGACTGGCATGCCAGACAAGAGGAGCTTAATCGACCTGTGGGTAATAAATTAGTAAGAGATGGACTCCCCCTTCAAATAACAAGACGGGCATTACATAGCATAAAAGCAAATGTATTTTAAGGAGCAGTTGTAATAGAGATACAGAAAACCTGCACAAGGTGAGGGAGGCAAAAACTGAAACTTGCTCTTGGGGTTCCCTAAAATTAGAATAATCATGTTGTACTCAATCCTTTTCAAAATCAAAACAAAAACAGTTTATAACATTTCAGAACTCACTTTCATTTGGATGACATACATAAAAGTGGATTTAATCCCCAGTGCTTGCTCCTGTTCTTTGAGATTCCTGTTGTCTGTGGAACTGCCGTTGTGCACATTGGTATTTAATTAACCTCACTACTGTTTTCAGTCTGATTAATCTTCAGGCTATCCCGATAGTTTGCCTCCATTCCTAACACGTTCCTATACAAAAAATAAATTCAAACAAGCAAGAAAAGCAAATTTTGCCTGGTGGGAAAACTACACATTTCCATAAATACAGTATGTAACTGCAGGTCTTTTTTCTTCACTTCAGTGCCCAATGTCTGATAGAGTTTCCATTTATCAATGAAGAATCAAACTGATTAAGATTTTCAGTAGTGTTTAGAGCTTCTCTTCAACCCTTCTCTACTAATAGCTAAACACATGATCTACAGTACTCAGCACATAACATTCGACCATTTATTAACAGTCAGCCAAAGAGATAATCCACAAAAAACATGTAAACTTAATAAGCCTCAATACACTACTTTTCCTAGAATCTGTACATCGTGTAGAACTGAATAAAAAAAGTACAATGATCATTTTATGTGTAAATGTTTAAAGAATAATTAAAAATGTATTTTGTTAAAAAAAACTAATAGATGTTTTTTTCATGAAACACAAAGAGGTTAATTCTTAAGAACTAATTAGTTCTAATCTAAAATGTTCTCATCATAATTGAGACATGGTAGGCCAAGATTATTGCTAAATGGGTTCTGGAAAATAGTACTGCTTTAATTAAAGCAAGAGCTGTTCTGTCAAATCTTTTACATTCTCAAAATAAGAGAATTTGTGAAAAAATACAATACAACTTTCCTTTGAATGAAAACGACTTTGTTTTTTGATGATGATCATTATGATAGTGTGTTTTTAATGCTTTTGAAAATACATTTGTAAAATCAGTCAAATATGTTTTTCTTCTTAGGTCTGGATCAATATTTTATCTGTGTTATTTAACAATAGTTATGTGAGAGTATCTTATATGAATGCAGAACATAAGCTATGATTTATTGTAATCGTTTTTTTTTAATTGCACAACACACTTGGAGACCACATTTGATAAAATGGAGGTTAATTTCAGTATATAAAAACAATATTCCTGCTTCGGGGTTGCTCAAGAGAACAGAAGCTAGACATTTCCAGTTTCAAAGCCTCCTGCCCTGGGGGAGTGCAAGAACTTAGAAGGAGCTCTAAAATCTTGATGTAGATACTCATCCACTAAAGCTCCATTTTAATTAGGGTTTTGGTACAGTAAGACCAGCGAATTCTGGTCTGCCAAGGATATTTGTACAATAGAATAATTAAACCAACTCCTCATTTTACAAAAGTGATGCATCCATTTAATGTAATTAAAGCAAAAATGTGTTACAAAGTTTACCATTAAATTAGTTTTTAATTTAAGGTTGGAAGAAATGATGACAGCCAAGCAATTCCATTCCAGCTATTCTAAATCATATTTGTTCCCATCTTCTGTTTCTTCCTGGACACATTTCCAGCTCACCACTTTTAAATGTGAGAATGATATCAAACTGTATTAAATGCTGTGAGTCTGGCAGAACTTTCCAATTTACCACGGGATCCTTGGGCATCGAAAGCAGATGTAGTTTTAACAGGGAAAGCATGGCAGGTGTTCACATCCTAAGATGCCCGGGACTGTAGGAATTATTACCTTTTGAAAGAAACTAGCAAAACGTGAAATTTTGTAAGATTTGTTGGACAATCTCGAAGATTGGTTGTTCAGACCCATATGCTTGACAAAGGCAATAGTCCTAAAAAAGTTGTGCTGCATTTTGTTTGTAAAACAGTTGTGACACTTTGCCCATACCAATATGGTCACAAAAGAATGCTATATTATTAAAGATAGCATTAGCCGGAAATTGCTGGAAAGGATAGTAAAGAAAGCTAATAAATTAGGGACCTGGAAAGGGAGTGACAAGGTTGTTCAAACCAGATTGTACAGTACACGGGAAGACACTTGCAAAGTAAGAGGGAATTCCAGGAACAAGGTCAAGGGAACAAGCAGTGTATCTTTGTACTGGGACCTGTTTATATTTCATGCCCATGTGATGACCATGTTCCCTGAGGCATCACAACATCTAGGTTTCTTAGCACAGCTACACACCTTGGTTGCCCCTCCTCTCTTTTGAACAGCACCTACTGTATGACCTGTCATATACAAAATCATTGACACTCTTTAGTCTACACAGCCTCCTAAAAAGCAATATATTTCTTTACGTATTAACCTTTCACATCTTTGTCACCTTCCTTTGGGCAAACAATAATTTAGATATTCACATTTATACAGCACATACACAAAAGTCAGCACTGCTGATTCCTGAATCCTTCCACTCACATAATGTCAGGTTTGGTTTACTCGCCATAATTCAGAGAGAGATTGCTTTATCCTTTAGAATTTGGAGAACAGCTCTTCAAGAAAATCCATTCTGAATCATGACAGTGCTCAAGGACATATTTCCTTCCTGCCATTTGATTTTCAATGCACACTTCCCAGTCTCCAGGCTTAGGCCTACTTGTTCAAAATGGGTGTAATATATTCTGCATATCCCATTAGCATTTCTTGAGCATTATTTTCTTTTTATAGTAACTGTTTGTTTTTCACCTTTGTGTATAATGCAGACACTTGAAATCTCTGTATTCATTTATGGCTGCAATAACATATTAATCACCTGAATTATGTCCAAGTCTGGTAAATGTTATGTAAAGTGCTGAAGCCCAGTGTGGCATTTTGTCCTTGAACAACTGGCAGGAAAAAAAAAACTGAACATAGGCTAGGATTCTGTATAAGTTAATTAAGACAAAAGCCTGAAAATGGTGCACACATAATTGTTCAAATCCACATAATGTATTCTAGACATCCTTCTTCATTTTTGTTTTGCATTTTATGTTTAATAATCAGGTTGTAGAATAGAGAACACTGTTTGCCTTAGTTGGGTTGTTTATTCTTTTCCCGCTAAAGCACACTCAGATACTGGATTTAGTTACGTTACAAATTCCCGAAGAGAGGTATTCTTTAAGGAAGATATTTTAAAAAACACACCTCCACAGGTGAGAGTTCTTTCAGTGTTTCCTTTGATATATGATTTATTCAGCTATCCTTTTGGGCTGGAGCATAGCAAAAATATGTTTAGCCCAGGGTTATTCACACAGGTTTATTCCTTTCTCTAAATATCTCACTGTTGCTAGAACATGAATATTAAACCATGGACATGTACAGTATGGACTTAATGTTAGATTGGTAGTTTCACAAGGTTGTATCTGGAGGAAAGAGAGAAATTGCTTCCTACTGTTACATTTCTAAATAAGAAACAACAAGAAAAACCTTAATGTCAATAAATAATGTTACTGCTGTACAGAAGTTAGGATTCTAGAGGTGAATGAATTATCAAGCAGGGTGAAACAGAAAGTCTACTAGCTGAAATCTCCGGGTAGACAATTGCTTCAAATGACTGCTTCAATCCTTCATCTGCAATCACACTGCTATTGTTCAAGAATTGAGCAGATAATGTGCTTTGGGATTAATTAGGCGCTGCAAAAGAGGAAAATAAACATCTCATATTTGCATTGTGCCTTCCATCACGAGGATCCCAAGATACTTTGCAGAAGCACCCCATTAGAACCAATAATTTTAAGAAGCAATGTAGTGTTGCAGCTTCTGGCATTGACATGGAAGACAGGGTGACCTCTTCTCTAACATTGTCTGCCAGATTGTGTATTTGTGAGAGATGTAATGTTGTGACCTACTAAAGAACCACGCATTGCAAATCTTAGATGTACAGTATAATATCCAAATTGGTATCGGGAAATACAGATCAAAGGCTAATTGTAGGAATGTCCAATAAAATAGCCTTAAAACACCATTTATAAAATGAGGGCAGAACCTTAACTTCTGTAACAATCATGCAGCTATTGATAGTTTGATGAGTTCCTCAATGGCTTGGAAAAGTGGTATAGCATTTCTGACCCATCTTCCTTTAATCTCAGCTTTACTCTAAAGGCCTCAGGGTTATCTAATTCCTGGATTAAAGAGAACTAATCTTGGAGATTACGGTGATAATGCATTCTTAACATCCAGACCAACAGCTGCTGTGTGCCTGAACACAAATGCTCAATCTCAGCAAGTTAGGAGGAAGGAGCATGACTTGAAGTGACTTTCAAAGAAAGCTAAAACCTCCTAGCAATGGAATTAAATTTCACATTAATAAAGAATTTCCAGGTGGACTTTGCTCATTTAGAGTACTAGATAATGGTTAGCATAGCTCTTACTGATCTTACAAAGTTAACTTGGCTTTTTATCAGAACCCATGTGTAATGTATAATAATATTGACAGCTATAAATAAATGATAAATTAAATTAAATAAATAATGTAGAAATAAAGCTTTAAACATTAGTGGCATCTCTGAATTTGAGTAACACAATACTCAGATGTCAGGATCTGGAAGTAAAAGATTTTAATGTCATGGGTTTGGGAACAATGATAAATTACTTCTTCGGTGAAAAAGGCAGACAATTTGATATTTATTGAAATGGCCTTCAAAAGAACAGTGTAAGTAGATAAACTCTCGAAATGAAATTAACAGATTTTTGTCCTTTTTTAACACTTTTGTTGTGTTTTTAGATTTTACAAAACCAAGGCTACAGTGTGCTGCTAAATGACCCAGCCACAAATATTTAAAGAAATCTTTTGAAAGAATTTCAGAAGTGATGTGAGCCAGGTCACAAAGTTTCTGACTGATATCCTTTCAATCACTTATACAGATTAATCAAAATGCATGCTCAGTCTGATGTGGCAGTCATATACAGTACTCAGCCCCATTTTGTTGAAGTACGAATGTCTTCACATTTTATGGTGAACAATTTTAAAACCTTAAGGCTCAAACTGTTAGTGTTCTAGCAAAATCAACAAAGAAGAAAATTTCACCCTCCTGGTGTGCAAAGTTGGTAGAGAATTATCCAAAAGTATTCATAGCTGTGATTGCTGCTAATATTGCTTCCACCACCTATTGACTCAGATAACATTTCCCCTCATAACCTATTCTCTCCTGCTCACAAATGATAAATTATTATAGAATTATACATATTTTACAGTAGGTTCTGTACAAAATAGCATTACCCATTTAATTTTGATGGGTGTTTTAATTACTTGCATAATTTTGTTATTTTTTTCACATCCTGACAAGAGTTATGCTAATACAAATTTATCTGTTTTTTTTAAATACTAATTTTTGGCTTTGCTGTCCTAGAAGGGAATTTGGTGAGCTTCAGCACTGCTCAGACATAGCTGACATTTATTCCTAGATGGTGTTTCAAGTTTGAAAATATTAAAATGTATATATAACTAGAAAGCAATTTGAATGAATATGTTAATTAACCTGACATGTCTTGCATGGTGGTTGTGAAGTTGTTGTATATGCCCTCAAGCTGTTGTTATCTAACTAGAAATAAAACAGTGTACATTAATCACATGCTGATTGCATGTCCAGATAAATACAGTATTTATTGGAGGGGTTACATTTATTATAGACTGTTTCATTAGACGTTTTGGTATTTTTACAAGATACTGTGTTTATGAAATTAATGCTTCCAGTTTTCTTTCAGATGGGAAATGTTTGGTACTCCCATCCAGTCTATTCGGTCATGGCTGGAAATAAACACATCTGATATGGAAGGTTACTTTTCTGCTCTCCTCCAGTCTGAGGATGGAAGGTTACCAAGATGTTATGAGAAACTTTACTCATTAGCCTTTACTAGTGCATGAGCTACTGACCTTAGTGGGCACCAAAATGTTTTAAATTGACATCATCCATTTAAAGTGCATCCCCACCTTGTGGAAGCAGAAGTCTGCACAATTTCACATGATATCTCATATATCTGTTGTACTGAAAGAAATGGAAGCCTGATGAAAGAAAACATCAAGACAGATGACCTAGACCCTGTGCTGCATCATGTGGAATAATTGGATCTGAATTCTTAAGTGGCTTTTTTATACTCTTACTTTTATTGCTAATCAGAAGTGCTACAAAAAAGAAAATTAGAAAAGCAAGGATGATGCTAATGATGATGATTATTAGAATGTATGGGGCTCAGACCTTCATAAGCAAAAGGACTATAAGAAGGTACATAGAATATTTATTAAAAATATATAAAGATGAAATCCAAGAAACAAATATTTAACTATATAAAAGAACAGCTGTAGAACACTGGCATTTCAGCATTATGTCTAGGTTAGATTCAGATTAGATATTCGCTGCACATGCTGTGAGTGAATAGCATTTTGCTAGGTAATCTGGTGGGAAATCACCCTGGGTGAGAACAATTTTCTGGGGTGCTATAGTTTAGAAACATTAACTGATTAGGTGAAGGTCAGATCGTGAGTTTGAAAGACGTTCATTGATTTCCAATCTTCTTTTTCTCAATTGTAGGTTGAAAAAATTCTCAGAACAAATGGGACTAAAGTATTGTCACTTAAGCTCATAAATGGCTGCTTTGCTCAGCCATTTGCTCTGCTTTAGCTTAAATTGGGAATTAATAACAATTTTTGCAATATGGTTGGCTCAGGTGTGCCTTCCATCAATCACACATAGCTCTCTTCATATGAACATGGCTTTATAATGGAGATGAATGCTTCTCTGATTGTCTCACCATGCTTAGAAAATGATACCTAGTCCTGAGAGTCCTGACTCTCAGGCTAAGAGGCTCATATTGATGACACATTGCCCTGTGTGTCTTCACATACTGTAAGTCACAAGTCTTCTTCCATCAGTAACTCCCTCCGAGATAACCTCGAGGCTCTGTCACACTGCTGAGCCCTTAACTCACAAATTTCCAGGCTCATTGAACCTCACAGCTCTGATTCTCTTTCTCATGCTAATCCTTTCTGGGAGTAGCATTGGAAGACCCTTGTCTTGGTAGTTCCCATTTGACCCACCCTACTGTCTTCTTTACTTACCCTACCCTAGTCTTTGGAAATCTTCCCTGCACCTTGATTATTCCCTTAGGAGCCTCCCTGCTCCTCAACACCACACTTGGAGCCTCCTGCTCCCTCTTTCACGCTGAGCCTGACAGCTAGTCTCTCTCACTCTTAACCTGTCAGCCCTTGGACTTCAGGTCCACCTCCAGCTGCTGACAGCTCCACTCTATGCCATCATTCTGGGACACCTCAACCTCACACACCAGACTCCTATAACCCTCAACCACTCAGAGCCTGCAGTGCTCAATTTTGTACCCCAGGATGCACACTCGCAGCTGCCAGCACACCTCTCTCCTGTGCCCAGTCTCCACTGCCTTTATTTACAACTCACAAGTTCAAAACACAACTCAAAACAGAATTCCCACTGCTTCAACCTCGCTCCTTAGATTTGTACTGTACTTTGCCAAAGGCCTGAAGCTAGATAGACCTTTACACCACTCTATACTTCTCATATAGAGTTAAGGGCCCTTAACAACAATCCTACTATCTGGACTTCTGTGCTCACATAACTCAAATAACTCACAGCGTCCGGCACATCGATGTCTTGTGCCCAGCCTTGCTGTCTTCACTACATACTGGTATCGGTGTTGACCCTAACCATCCTGTCTCCACCACATGCCCACAACTAGAGGTCACTAACTGTTGTGCCAAACAAAGAGCATCAGCTGGGAGTTTGTGTGTTGAAAGTCGTCTTTATTTCATATGCATATGGGAGTCTTGCTCTTGTATGCAAGACTCAAAAGACAACACTTACAGTGCTCTTTCATACAGTGAAACAAACAATACAAGATACGCTCCCACATAAATCTCTGCTTGCATTGTGGATATATGTGGTCATTCTAGAAAGCTTACCAGTACATATATTTTCTTTACTGCTGGCTTGCGTGACAAGGAGCACCTTCTGCTGACTAGACCATTTTTTCCAGGAGAGGTCACTTGGTCATTTCCCTGAGAACTATGCTAGCTATGCGTAAAGATACAATGTGGCTATATTATCTAATGAGACAAGACATCCTGAGACAGAGTTAGTAAAATATAAGCACAGAAATATATAGCCAACAAGGTATAATACAAACTTTTAGTAAAAACTTTTAGTTAATTCCCTCACTGCCATGCTTTAGCCTGCTATTCGGACACAAACACACATGCTGGCACCTCACTCGCTCACTCTGGCTGCTCTGGACAGTTCTGCCTTGTCTGCATGCAGGATGGATTACACACTACACCTAACAAAAGCTACAGTTTTGCTCTTTCTCCACTTTGAGCCAAGCCCAGACTGACTCCCTAGTTCTGTCTCTCCAGTGAACTATTCCAATGGCCTGAAGAGGAACGCCCACAGCTGCTGCTTGTTAAATCATACCGTTCCTACAGCTGTGGTCTCTTAGCCACACATTCTTGTTTAACAGGCTTTACTTCCCTGACAATCACACCCCATATATTGTCACAATATGTAAGAAGGTGAGTCCTCAGATTTAAACAATCAAAGAGAAACTGTTGAATGAACTGTTTCTTTTTTGTAAAGTGAGGTGTTCATCCATTAATATAAATCATTTTGAAGACAAAGTTAAAATAATCCATGAAAGAAAAAAAAAGAAAAGCATTAATTCTGGCCCAGTAGTATAATGTTTGCTAGAGTGGCATGGTGTTAAAATTGCTCCCATAAATAGGATGTTTTGGGCTCTTGCCACTTTTTTATTATATTCCAATTAGTAAGTCCATTTGAGTGTCTTAATTATTTATTAGAAAACAAAAGTTCAAAGATTTTATTTACTGATCTCTTCATCAGGTTGCAGCTACAAGTGTGAATTGTTGTAAATATATATAATATTGTAACTCTGTATCTGCCCATCTGTATTTCTATGATGTGGAGTATGTTTACATAAAATTCAGAAAGGATTTTAAACCTTAATATCCCTTGAATTCAAATGGCCATGTTCGTCTTTGCTTAAGAATAGTCCCAAGATTACAATGAGGTTAGATTCTGGAAGAGAATACATTTCTACATTTGAATTTTGCTTATTTTTTGCTCTTTTCCCTTTGGCCTCTCCGTTCATTTTCCTTTTTTTAAATCATAACTTTTTATAGACCCCTAAACATATTATACCCCTTTCATTGTTTTGTAAACATTAATGATCCAATAAAATGTGTTTTTTTTCTATTCTGATTTTTTTAAAGGAGAAGAATGTTTAGTGTCTGTACCGTGCTTTTTTCCAGTTTGGTGCCAAAACAATTAGTTTTTGCTAACATGAGGAGAAGATTGAAAGGTAACTTCTATTTGATTCTCTATTTACATATCTGGAAAAAAATAGAGTGTGATCCCAAAATAATGCACCAAACTGAGAAAAAAATATAACATCACACTGCAATGCCTGTGAAACAATGTTTGGTATGCCAAAATATGCTCCTACTTTTAGATGTCTTAAAGTTCTTCAGTGATCCTGACAAGCTATTCCTGCAAGCAGCCATCTTTAGTGGCCAACACCTCTTTGAGGTGCTTTCAGCCCCTATATAGTGAATAGTTGTCCCATAAGGCCATTCTCTCTTAAAGGAACATCTCATGTTTTACAAAAACAGACATAAATAACTAATACATACATAATGTTGCAAATTATGGTCTTCTCAATTCTCAGCCTCATACATCAGTAGAAATATTAATTTAATCATATCTATTAATTTAATTAATTATATTATATTGAGTATTATTTTTTTCAATTTTGACCTACAAATAATTGTCTCCCTGAAGGTCAGCCACCATCTTGTTTGTGCTGATGTGAAATATCAGCCATGTTCCAACTCATTAATTACTGGCAGCCAACTTTGATTCAGCTCTGGCTTGATTTTAGCCTGGAAATCAACAGAGGACTGAACACTAAAATAAAGATACAGCACTCCAGGGGTAGGTGTACACTGCAAAGATCTGGGAAGAGCATTTCTTCACACATGTTACAAACATACATGGAGAGAAAGGGAAAACTTTCTTGCAGCAAAGAAATAGAAAGTTTTTCACCTTAAACTAAAAATGCAGTTATGCCATCATCAAAATACCTTTTAAACATTTGTAAATTAAATAAAAAATGCACTTAAAAATATAAGACACATTGTGCCCTAAGATGCATTGGATTTCTTCAGTTTTGTTGTCCATTGTCCTTCTAGGGATTTATTTTTTGCTTTGTTGTTTTTTTTTTGCCTTTTTCATGAAACACAGTTCTGTCATGGCATCAAAAGATCTGCTTGTCTATTCCATTTGACCCCTGTGTGGCAGCCTCACTGCTACTTTCAAAGTCTTTCTTTATAGGGGGGGTGGCTCATACTGTCTGTAAAGTCAGGATAGATTAAGCCAAGGTGGAAACAGCTGTCCATCATTCATATTGCAATCATGCTGACAGTGAAGTCTTTTAGCTGTGTATGAATTTTGTGTTTTCTACAGAACAGCAGAAAAAAAATTGTGTTTTCTACAGAACTCTACCTCTGACTTCCTATATGCCCTGTTATACATTAGGTGAGATAAAGAGGAATCTGGATTTCCATTAATTTATTTTGTCTACAGTCTAGGAGAAAAAAAGTTAAAGAAAATAAACCAGTGATAAAGAGTATCAGTAGCAGCTAGTGACGGGAGGCTGAAGTTAATTTAAGGGGATTTCTGAACATTCTCCCCTTTAAACACATCTTAACATGGCAGATAACAATTAAAGCAGCTATTAAGTCATGTAAAGTATAAGGTTAATAGCCTTCTCAATGGCATGTTGATGTTCTGTACTGTTGATGGTTGAGGAGAAAAGCATGTTTTGACAATCAGACACTTAACTTACAGGCAAGGCTGCTGCTGTTCCGTTCCAGCAAACGTGACTGGTACAGTAACTGCGTCATTTTGAGAAGGTGTGCCGCGGCTGTAGTAACTGATATTTAGATAAATATAGACAGACATAAGTCATTTATTCATTCTACTGTGGCATAGGTGGAATACAATACCTCACAGACACAACAGGCTAATTAATCAGTAGAATTATGCTGTCACTTTGTAAGAAGACAGTTTGAATCAGACAGTCCAATCATAATCGGGATAATTGTTTTGTCTGTTCCACTCACTAGTGTAACTGAAACAATGCGTAGATAATGTGAATATTGAAAATTAAGGGAAAAGGTGAATAACAAGCAAACACAAAGTGCAATGAGACGATGTCTTGATGGTTGTTTGTGGTGCCACTGTAAGACTGTTCCTTTGTTGTTCTCACAATGAAGTGTATAAATTGTACAAAGAGGAATGGCAAGGGTATTCAGACTCCTTCTTTGACTTTGAAGCATAGTGAATCTGATCCAACTTACCTTGTGGATGAGCTATCTCCTACATACTGTATGTAGGTTAAGACAACAAGTCCAGAGATAGATCACAAAAATTCTGAATGTCTGAAAGAAAAACTTTTGAAAAAATCTGTCATCAGTCTTTGTTGAACAGGGTTATGTCATACACAGAAAAATATCTTCATCGGCATCTTCAAAGTATATTATATAACAAGTCTCTGTGAAGACTGACACCACTGTCACAGATCTCTTGGACATCATAGTTTGAGAAGTCATTTAAAAAAATCCCTAGCCTCCTCTTTTTATTCAGGAATCCTTTTCTTCTTATTCTCGAGAATATATTGATAGTGAAAGCTAAAGTCAAATAGCAACGTAACCCCAGGCTGCATAAGAGTTTGCTCTTATATCACTGTGGGAACAGCTCAATCTTCACTTTAAATTTGTCCTGCACCTCTCTCAAGAGAGACAATGGTTTTTTACGTGATAATTAGTGTACTTCAGAAAAGCTTTGTATTTCAGAAAAGGGTAAAAGTGTTAACCATCCTTCTATACAGTATATACACTATATACTATAGCTCCTTTGATTTTTAAATGATTGAGTTTGGAGCTGGTGATATGCACAGTTTTCAAGGAAAGGGTAATACAAACAAGAAAAAGATGAGTTTGTTTTGGTTAGGGTTAAAATGTATAGTTTGGTTCAAGGTTCAGATTAGATTTATGATCAAAGGTTGGTGTTAGCACAGAATAAGATGCTACAGATGGGATTAGGGTTAGAGTTAGGGAGGTGCCTTGGATTTAGAGTCTGTGAATAAATGTTACAGCACTTTGTTTCTGCACTTGGTGACAGAATTAAAATTACTCCTTTTTATTTCAATTTCTGGTTTGGCTTCAATTTGGCATGAAGGGCAGCCAAGAGGAACCATCCAACCTCTCTTATTAGCATCTGATACCAGTAGGTCTATTACTGAGAAAGAAATTGTAGCTGAATAGCAAGGTGAACACAAATGTTTTAACTGCATTTTATTAACTATCAGGTATATAATTCCCCTGGGCTGTGAACAGATAAACACTTTTGAT
Organism: Atractosteus spatula; assembly: GCF_055471065.1. Classification (NCBI taxonomy): domain Eukaryota; kingdom Metazoa; phylum Chordata; class Actinopteri; order Semionotiformes; family Lepisosteidae; genus Atractosteus; species Atractosteus spatula. The sequence goes on along the minus strand of NC_142732.1, from coordinate 2,121,909 downwards.
TTCATTTTTCTCAATCTGAAAATTAGTCTTACTACAATTAGCTACTAAATTTGTCATTTAAACATTACAGTATAACATTTACAGATCAATGGTGTTTTAGCCTTGGTTTGACTCAGCTTTTACTGTAAAAAATCATGTTTCAGTTTCAAAAATTGCATTTAAAGTCCTAATTTAAGTACCTTAATAGCAGCAGATGTTGATGCATAATTCACCTCTAGTCTTCAAAGGTCCTTCAGACCTTTAGGTGCCACTTAATTTGTTTTATGATTTAAGAAGTATAGCAGCATGCATTGAAGATTTTTTTATTGAAAAAAGTATGCAAACTTTTATCTATTACTTTGTCCCCATTCCCACAGAATATTCATATGAAGAAAAACTGCCTTTTGCACCAAAAGACAGTTTTACAGCTAGAAGAAGATTGCAGTTAATCCCAGCTGTAATGCCCTGTAAGTAAATTACATCAAAGTGGATTATTCATGTTCAGCACAATTTCTTGAAGCTGCTCAGTGCTGCTCATTGCTTTGAATGTTCTTAGATATTGAATGTTGCTGCTGTCTGTCATTTTAAATACTTAAATTAATAGAAGCATGTCATATAAAGCAGTGCATCAATGAAAAACAAACTGAGATGAGGACATATGAATTGATATGTGTTGCTAGAGAGTTTACCTTGGTGGGTCAAATGAACGGTAGATCAATATGAATGTCATGGTTAAACATGGCAGAGATACAGTACTGTATATTGTGAATTGTGAATTTTGAATATCTCATGCCCTCTACAGCCAGAGGGGGCTCCTACTCTGTCCTGTCTGTTGTTTCTGGTGCTTTGCTGTCCTTCCGGTGTTTCTCTCTCTCTGGGGCTATATATTTCTGGGTCTTTCATTTGCCTTCGCTCAGCATTGACGTTCGGATGTCCTGAGACCCGCCTAGCACCAGGTCGCCCCACGTCCGCTACCTGAGGGCATAGGTTTCTATACGGCATTTCCTGAACAGCTGAGCCCGGGCTAACCCCCGTCTCGCCGCTACGCATAGGGTCTTTTACGCTCTCCTGCCATTCCACAGTTCGTCCTTTCCGACATCCTTGACAGAATGCTGAGCCATTTTCGACCCCATGAGTGGCGTCTTTTGTTTTTTCCTCAGCTTTTTTCTTTTTCTCATGGCTTTTTTTTCAGTTCTTCTATTCTAATCTCAGGATGCTACTCCTGACTTCCGTGTCTGTGAGCGGGTCATTCTGTGTTGTGCCGTCCTGACATACAATCCTGAATACCTGGCTTTCCTCGGGTTGTCTCTCCCAGCATCCGTGATTGAATGTTGAGTTGGCTCTCCCATCCTTATTGCTGGATATCACTCCAGTCTTCCGTGTCTGTGAGCGGGTCCTGTACCTGGCTTTCCTCGGGTAGATCACTCCGATATCAATGATAGGATGCTGAGCTTTTTTCCTCTCCCATTCTAATTGCTGGATATCACTCCGGTCATCCGTGTTTGTGAGCGGGTCCTGTGCCTGGCTTTCCTCGGGTTGTTCACTCCGATATCAGCGTTAGTTTGGTGAGCTTTTTGCCGTTCCTCCGTTCTTTTCGCTGGATATCTCTCCGGACATCCGTGCCTGTGAGCGGACTATGGTCTGGCTTTCCTCGGGTTGTCCACTCCGATATCAGTGTTAGAATGTGAACGTGCCTATTGCTCAGTCTGTGGTATTTTTCCCCGGGTTTTTTGTTTTTATTCTTGTTTTTTGCTTGGTGTTTTGATTTTTTCCCTTCCTGGCTTCCCCTTCTATCTGGTCCCCCTGTCCCGTGTGTCTTTTGGTTTTGGAACTTTTGGTACCTATCTGTTTTTTTTGTTGTTTGTCACCCTGGTCTCCCAGGTTTATGTCTGTTGTGGTTTGTGCTTGTGTACTTGTCTTTTTTGTTTTTAGTCTCCGGAGCTCTACTCTACCCCCCCTTCCTCTACCCAATAAAGGTTTATACCCTGGAGGAGGGGGCAGCTCTCAGCCGTGGACTCCCAGAGGTTTCCTTTCAGTTGAATGAGGTTTTTCCTCCCCCCAGGTCTGTGCAGATCATTTATTTGTTTGGGCGTCAGGAGCCGCCCATTAAGGGGGGGTAGTATCACACCCTCTACAGCCAGAGGGCGGTCCTACTCTGTCCTGTCTGTTGTTTCCGGTGCTTTGCTGTCCTTCCGGTGTTTCTCTCTCTCTGGGGCTATATATTTCTGGGTCTTTCATTTGACTTCGCTCAGCATTGACGTTCAGATGTCCTGAGACCCGCCTAGCACCAGGTCGCCCCACGTCCACGTCCACGTCCATTCCACGGTTCGTCCTTTCCGACATCCGTGTTAGAATACAGACACAGATGTTACTTTAAAATTGTCAAACAAATTTATCTTATGAAGAAGCCTTGAATATTGAATAAAATTAGGTAATTATGATTTTTTTTTTAAATTTGGGGTTGTTTATTCAGACCATGGGACCTTGGCTTCCTTGTTCTCCCTCATGTCCCTGGCTCTCAGGCCTAGGCAGCTACAATGGGTCTCCTTCTCCATTTATCCAATTAGTCCAATTAGTCAGCACTGTCCGTCGACCCTTTCCTTTCCATGCCTCTAGAAGCATATTCCTCCCATTTTAAGTACTAACCACAGGAACCACAGATATTAAAAGCTTTAGTCTGCCTGTTAGGAAACAAGCACATAAAAAGGGAGTACAAAGAAAGAGCGACTGTTTAAGTGGATATCTAAATGCATTTAACAGAATATTGACAAGGCACTCTCATTCACAGACACGTGTTGGCAGGAAACGTGGAATTCTCAGTAAGACTCTACAAAGGAACCATATTTCCAGGAATTCTTTAAAATCGACAGATTTCTTCTTTCCTTTTATCAGAAAAAAATGTGTTTTTTATCATGATTTTTCATTACAAACCTGCAGGATTACAGGGCTGCATAGTTCAGTGACCCCTATGATCATCTTCTCAATGTGTTAGCAATCAGCTTATGTAATGTAATGTTACTGAACAAGTGGCATGGCTGTTACATATGATTGACATGACCACGTGCCCTTGTACAGCAGATTTGGATCACCATCCCTGTACTTTAATGAATTTAACAGATTATTAAGATGTATTATTAATTAAATGGAAAGTGGAAAGTTATCAATTTCATTAAATAAACTAAATAATCCACGAAACATACATGTAGTGGTATATAAAATACTATATATAAACCATCCATCCATATAAAATATGATCAGCCCACTTGAAGCCAGTCATACCAACCAAAGTTACAGATGATCAAGAGTGTTACTAATTGTTAAATAGACAGTGAACGTGAATGAGGTACTTTGTGACTGTGGACAAGGTGCAATGTTTTGACATTGTAACTGAAAAAAAATGTTAGTGTTTATGTTTATGTGATAGTTCTGTGTTGTGCAAATGTCCGTGTTGTGTTGGTGTTTCAGGCAATACAAAGAACAGATCATTACTCCAAGAGGCTCTGGCTCTATAAAGCTATGGAGTTTAGAGCTGGGGTTATTCTTTAAATAGAGAACTGTTTCTGACAAAGTTCCTCAACCAGAACACATTTCTAAATACCATTAAATCTAGAGAATCCAATGTATACCATGCTTTTTTCTCACAAGGCTTCTGTTGCTGCACTTTACCCCCAAAAAGAAACAAGCTGTACTTTACAGTGTGGTAGGTTCACCTTGTCAAAATGACTTATTGAAAATGAACAGTGAAATTACAATAAAAATCCAGCCGAGGGACTGACAGCACAGGTCATCCAATGTCATTATGCCATAAAGTCTGCTAACATACAGGTCCCTTATTGAAACCTTTGTTAGTCATTTGTGTTTTTTTTATTTTTCCACGAAGCCCTAGTTTTTCATTCCAGATAGAATTTTGGTAAAAGCAGATGGCTTTTCACAATTTGGAAGAAGGGTGAGCGGAAAAAAGGAAAACGATTAGCAGTTAAATCCTGTCTCATAAGCACCCACGTCCCTTCCAGTCCGACTAAGATAAAGTGAATTGAGGTCAACATGGAGTTGTATATTCCAGGAGGTCAAAGTTCTGTGGGATCCCTTGTGAACCAGTGCTACTGAATCTGAGTGTTTTATTTGTATTACCGGATCAGAAATGCACTGTAGTAATCGTAATCCCTACTCTTAAGGGCGCTTTGGCCCTTACGTATTTTAGTTGATTACATGTACCTGCCCCGTTTAGTCTGCCGATATTTAAGCCTGGCACTCCCACTATTCTGGCTCAGCTTTGGGAGATGGACGCCCGGAAGCCCGCCTACCAGCGGGTCCAGGAGAGACCCGACGGCATAGGCTTCATCACAGCGTCCTGACCATCTGAGACTGGGGCTCGGAGCGCCTGGCCTCGTTAGCCTGGTTTTAATTCTTTGCTCCTGTTCCAGATTTTAACCTACGTATGTCTTGGATGTCTTGGAGTTCCCGTTACCTGGACCCTAGACTGTGCCCCGGATTCCCCCTTGGACTGTTTGGATTTGTCTGCCTGCGCCATGCCCCCTCGAGCACCGGATCACCACCGTCACACCTCCCTGTCTGCCAACCCATCCTGATCCTCTACGTCTTTTCCCTGTTGCCCTTTTCCACTTACTTCCGGATTATACTGTCTGCATAGGGTCCCGAACTACTGTACGCTTCACGGGAGCCTGGACCGGCTCCCATTGCATGCTACTGTACATACCCACTTACAAAAACAAACTCAATTTGTGTCCCAGTTACAAGTCATTAACAAAATGAATCAAACATGGTATCTGCAGAAGCTGTGTTTGCATTGTAAGTTTTATAATCACCACAACAGCGTTCCAGCAAAATCATCCATAACCTCCTCTATGATTATGTTGCAAATTGTCTAAGTAGTATACTCTATAAAAATAGATACACACTGTATGTCCTGGTAGATACACACTGTATTTTAAGACTATAAAGTACAGAGATTTTCATAATCAAAATTTCAATATATAGAGACTAGAGTCTTCTGTCATGAAGGATAAATATAAATAACACATTTTAAATCATCCTACTGTATGTCTGAATGTCACATTTTCCAGATTGTGGTTTTACAATAGACCAACCTGAGATTGTGAGAAACGTTCATTTCTCTGACATGTTAGCTGTCATTTAGCTGACATGTGCTTAAATAAAATTCTTCCATTGATCAATAATTAGATGGAATTAGATGCTCCATCAAAGCAAAGTCAGGCATGACAGTGTGTGAGTGTGTTTGCTCAGGAATACTACTCTCAAAGATTATGAGGTACTGTTGTGTTTAACATTCCCTGTTCTGGTGAATCAAACTGCTGATTCATGCTGACTTTCAATCAGAAATTAGGGCTGGACTTCAGTCACTGGCCTTTACTGGAAATAAGATACCCAGAAGGAGAATTTATGATTGACTAGAACTTGGTACATCTTCCCTCATGCCAATTGCCTCTATATGTTAATGAAAAAATTGAGTTAAGAAAAAAACACCAGTTTATAATATTCAGATTCATATCAAGAAAATACTGGTTAAAAAGGAAATTAATGCATTTTAAGCTGATGCAGAGTCCTGTACTGCTGCGTTGAGACATGCAGTATGACAGCACTGACAGATTAACTGTGGCATATCAACAAACCTTACATTTATACACAACCACTGTTACAAAATCACATCAAACAGTCCTTTCTGCTCTAATGAAGACAAAACTATATACTTTCTTTCATTTTCAATGAATGCATGACCATTAAAGTCCATAACTACTGTATAAAAACATACCCTACCGTAACATTTCCTCATTTTGTTCTCCAGTATATTACAACATATATTCTCCAGTATATTACAAGGTTTGAAGTTTTATAGACACAATTTATCTCTTACATTTGGGGTAATATATACAATAGTATACTGTATACTGTATTCTGATAGACAAATATGCAAAATACTCTAATTTCCCAATATAATTTGTTGTAATTTACTTTCCCTGAGGACTGTATATTTTTTATCAACTATTTCTCATTAGAGTTTAAGTAGTTATTCCAAAAAAAGTTATTTCAGAAATTAATACAGCCAGCTCAGTGAACCCAACTTTATCTAAGATGGATTTTCACTGACTGACGTCATCCTTATTCTAATTTTTCAATCAGAGCAGGTGGTTTGAAGACATTCATGTGCTCCAAAGCAGAGTACATTCTCTCTGTAGGATTATTCTCTAAAGGTTATGGCTCTATAAATTTATTCTAAAGGTTATGAAAATAACTACAGTCCCCTCCTACTATGTTCATACACCTGATGAAATAAAAAGAATGAATATCAAATAATAAAAAACATAGTTAATAATATTTCTTAAAATGTTAAAGAACAAAATGGTTTGCCATGATCTTAATAACACTGCACATATTAATATAATTGTCATAAACAAATGATGTCCGGAAAAGACAAGGTTCGTAGTCATTCACACCCCTGTAGTTAGTATTTTGTAAATCCTCCTCTGGCAGGAATTACTCAGAAGGGATACCTTTCATGTGTTCTATGAGATTCTGGCACTTATGAGGGGATATTTATGAACACTTCTCCACGTACAAATTCTTCACATGCTTTAGTGAAATGCTTCCTTGAGATAAAATCACAAATGTTCAATTGAACTGAGTTCTGGAGATGACCAGATGAGAATATTTATTTGTGTAGAGTTAACATGCAAAAAAAAAGTGTCATGCCGACAAGTCCATTTTCAGCCAAGCTTTATAATTGTGCTGTCATTATTTATTTTGTTAACAATATGAGAGATGCACAGCACAGTTGCCTAGTGGGTAGCCTTGCTGCCTCTCAGCACTGGGGCCCTAGATTACGTTCCAGATCTAACCAAACCACTAATATGTGAAGTGACAAAATTTGTTTTGTGGTTAGACAAGAACATTGGAACATTTTGGTGGAAATGCAAAAAAAAAAATGGATGGAACAAAACACTGCTGAATATTAGAGGTAAAAATAGGATGCAAATGTACTTGTCAGCAGAAGAATGATCCAAAGCACAAGGCCAAAGCTACACTAGTCTTAAGATTAAAAAAGTTAATGTCCCTGAATGACCCAGTTAAAGTCCTTACTTGATTCCTATTAAGAATCGGGGATTTGCATACTTGTGTAATCAACTTATTTCAGTTTTTTTCTCTTTAGGTTTTGCTGACTGTTATTGTAATTCATCTTGCCTTTAGATGTCTTGAGTACTTGGGGTTTGAATAAAATAATAAGATTAAAAGTGTGTGCATCAGTTTATATTTTCAAAGAACAGGAAGTGTCTGAATACTTTTCCAATGCACCATGTATACTATATGGTTAGGAGCACACCTGAAGAAGGCTCCACGGCCGAAACGTTGTGTTCTCTTTTTTCTTTTTTTCAGCATGGAATAAACCTATTACTTGTTCCTTTGCAGCCTACGCATGCTGACGCAGCTACCCACCTGAACACGTATACTACATGTTTGCTTTTATTTCTGTAGCATCATGATCTGATTTCTAATAAAATAAATCTAGAGGGCATTTTATATGAAGTGAGATTTCCTCACTTTCCAGCATTAATTCTGAGATATTATGGAATCCCTATGTAAGCTCCGCATCACTAACCACATCTGAAAAACTGTGTTCAGACCTAAAGCTATGACAGTCACTACTGGCTTATGGGAAATTACTAAGGTTATAGCAATTGTCCTCCCCTAATGCAGCAAAAACTGTAACAGCAACCTTAATGAATTGTGAAGTGAAACACATCTGATATTTTAGTCACACTAACTTAAAATCAAAATTGTATTTAACAGAAGTTCAAATTACTGGGGTATTAAATCAGTGTCACACGATCCATCCTTATTAATTCTTACATAAAGATTTCTGCTTTTGGTTTTGTTCTTTTGAGTGGCTGGATTGCATTGTTAAATTGTCTTTTCAACAGTTCTTTTGTGTCATGAAGTGTTTGTAGATGCTTAATTGTGGCTTAATGCACTCCATAATTGAAGATTGCGGCTGCATCCTTTAATTACAGGTGTCCTACTCCACATTTACTATATTCAGCTGCAGCAACACTGCTATCTTCTCTGCTTTAAAATGAAAATCCATTCAACAGACTTCTGTGGCCCAATAAAGGGTCTCATCTATGAAACAAGTAACCTGTATTGAACTGTTTATTCTCTGGAGACTTTAAAGTGATGGAAAACTATTCTGAAATATCCTCATAGCCCAGATCTTTGTATCATTCCATGAACACGTTTGTATTTTTAGAACTATTTAGCTGTCATCTTCCCAATCACCTGGTACATAACAGTCTCTAATGGACATATCCCTAGTAATGGGTGGAATGTTGAGATTGCTTCATAAGCATGGTTCCTTTCCACCCTGACCTCTGCCAATGACATGTAGTGATTAAGAAAATTAGTTCTGTATTAAATCACTGTCAGAGTTTCAGTATTACAAATAGGCTCATTATCTGGACTGCTGAAACATGGCCCTGCAGTCAGCAGAGCTCCGACAATTCCCTGCTTTACATACAATTGATTTTATTAATTTTACAGGGGAAAGAGAGGAATATACCTGGAAAGCCCAAGGGAACTAAGTGGCTTTTCTTTTGTTAAATTCTCTTGGAAATATGGGCAAGCAGTTCCACTCCTTGGGCACTTCAATGAATGCACTGCTCAGGGGATTTACATATGATGAAGCGCTGTAATTACAATTTAAATGACAACGGTGAGCTTGTTCAAAGAAGAACAGCAATATGCAGGGCAATGGTTTCTCTGCTTCCTCTCATTTTCTCTTCTCATCTGCAATAACGTTACAGTGTGCCGCTTTCTGTGCTTATTTGTCAGGCTCGGGAGCTCTAGAGACCAGGGTCTTGTCTGCTTTTTCACTGCTGCATTACAAACCACAGCGGAGATGGTACACCAATTAGATCTTACCCCTAGACTGAAATAGAATATCCTTTTTTGTTTTGGTTGTTTGTAATACCGCTCATAAATGTCTGAGGAAAAAACTCTGGCCTGCTCACTATGCTGGATTTTAGAATTTCCTTGCCTTATTTTTTGGGATAACATTTTTATTTTTAATTTCCCAAAGCAGAATTAACCATTTCTGATCTCAGGCAAAACCTCCTCACCCATCCCCTTCAATGGCACTCTCTTGTGTGTTTCTACTCAATAGTCCTTATTAGGCAGATACACCCACAGAGGTACTTGAGTGCATGAGCAGCAGAACTCCAAGACTCCACTGTTCCCAGGCATATTACTGGGAATATGCATCCAATATGCAACCAATAGCAGCAGCTCTTTGGTGTAGTTTACATGTGAATTATTTACATTCATCTGGTTTTGTTTCAGATAAAGACTTCTCCCCCCGGGTCAAATTCATTTGAAAAGCATTGGATTAATAATTGTGAGAAAACCCAAGATACTGTGTGACTGCTCTAGGTCATTGTCAGCCTATACTGTCAAACTCACGTACTCCAGCAAATACGTATCTTTGGGCTTTGTGTTAGTTCAAATGGGGAAAATTAACAGAGACATTAAAAAACTAAGATATGCAGCATATCTGCATCTGTGGTAAGAGATTAGAGCAGTGAGACAGGGAAACGCATATCACTTCAGGTGAGAGCAGCCTGGGTTTTTAATCTCATGCCTGATGAGGCACAGCAGCACAGTGGCAATGGTGTGAAAGTCACAGCAGGCTTAGTTCTCTCTGTACACAAAACACTAAAAAGGTATTGTAACACAAGCTTCACCCATATTTTCCTGCTGTTCTTATACATCAAACTGATTAGTACTCACTTTTTCTTGAAGGTATTAGTAAAAAATATTCCCCTTGCTATCAGTTTTCTGCAGTCCTGACTATTATGTTCAGCAATACTAAAAGAGCTTCAGTTTGTGTGCCTACAGGGCTGCTCACCATTGGTATATAATACTGTAAGTTGCATTTGTCAGCTCCAGCTCCACCTCCAGAGCTTCCTGCTAAAGTGTGTACACCTAATAAACCTCCCCTGCTGAATAGCATTTCCCCACTAACTGTATATATCTCATGCTTTTATTCTACTAAACTAGAAATTTAGGTATTGGGTTTAATGCAGAAAATGTGTTCCATATTTTCCAGTACTGCCCCTTGTTTTTCTTTTGTCTTTTTACTTTGTGTGGTAAAAAATATTGTAATGTACCACAGCCATTGCTCATAAGCACTATGCTAAATGTATGTTTTTAGCTGTTGTGGATAACAACAATCTGAAATACAATATGAACCAAGAAATGTGCAGTACACTGCTCTTAGAATTTTCCAGCATGAAATAAAATGTAACATTTCTGAATGGCAGATGTTGTAGTTACAAGTCCAGTGCTATGATATTCAGATCACACCTTGTAATTAATACTGCATCTCAGAACTTATGAAGAGTTGAAAATGAGAGTATGTCACACCTCCTATATTGCTCAGTTGGTTGTTCACAGCTTGCTCATGAAAGCACCTCATCAGGCTGTTATTTGAAGGATCCCAGTGAAGCTCATTCTACATCATGTCTTGAGATACCCTTACTATCCTCCTGTTACAGGATGATTGCTATTTCTCTGCAGCTTAATTAAATATGATGTGTTTTGAATGCCTTAGCATCGGCACGTTGGGTGTTAGTTATTTGACCTCATCAGGTTGTTGTGCAAGGAACATGCACTAAATATACTTGGCATATGTACAGTATTTAAGTATTAACAGTGGCGTTTCTGCTGTAGGGCCTAAGCCAAGCGATACAGGAAAAGCCACCACCTCACATTTAAAACTATATTTTCAGCTGTATGGACTGTGTAGACTTACATGGAAAGCAAAAATTACAATTCAGAAAAATAAAATACCCCAGGCCTGGGAGCTGAAATACTTGAGAGGACCTTCACCTGCCCCTGGATACAAAAATCTTCGAGGTTACACCAGTAAACCAACAATGGTTTCGTATTATAATAATAAACTTTATTTTATATAGTGCCTCTAAACGTGGCTTCTCAAAGTGCTTTAAAGTAACAAAAAAAAACAAGTAGAGGTAGAATAGCAGAATTACACAATTACAATGAGGGTTTGGAATATAGTCGGAAACCACAAGGCTTAGGGGACAGACTGAGGTACCAAGCCATGCAGAGCCTTATAGGTGAGAATGAGTATGAGGATCAAGATGTCATAAAACCTGATAGGAAGTCATTGCAAGGACTTCAGGATAGGAGTAATGTGATCACTTGCACAAGATTAGGTCAGGATTCTGGCTGTAGTTTGCTCAGTGTGGGTTTAGCTACCCCAGTGAGCAGGGCGTAGCAATAATCAATTCGAGAGTACACGAAAGTCTTGACCGTCTTTTCAGCAACAGTTAGCAACAGCATAGGACGCAATCTGGAGATATTTCTGAGGTGGAAGAATGAAGTTTCTACAATATGTGGCAAATATGGGTCAAACGTCAAGCCTGGATCAAATTGAAACTGAAGAAGCTGAAGCACCTGGAGGAAACCCAGGTGAACATGCTGTACAAACCCCCTTCAGACAGGACCCCAGGATTTGATGTAGCAATGCTAACCTGACAATGAACCATTGTTTTTAAATTAAACATACCCTGGTTGCAAAATCTATTCTGAAACATAAAATACCTTTCCCTATTTATGAACTTGATAAGCAGGTAATTAAGACATTTGCCCGATAATTAGGGCTTTTCCTAGTGATCAAAATCTGGCCCATTGTGTTCTGGTAAATTCTTCAATTACTTCAGTTAATTTATACAAAACCTTTGCCCTGACACTAACCAGCTACATTTGTCTTCCTTGCTTTCCTTTTTGCTGACAGCACAAATGCCTGCTGTACAGTGCAGCAGCCCAGAGAAGATGCTAAGAAGAATTATCTTTACTAATTAATGTGTGTTTTCTACCAGTAGTATTTCGACTTAACAAAAAGGTAGAGAAGCAAATAAAAACTGAGATATTATTACAATTCCCAGATGTCCTTCAGCTAGTTTGGACATACAGCCTCACCATAAAGTTGTGGTTAGCACAAAAACTGAAGTTTTGTGCTAATCTTTCTTCACAGTCACGTATTGTGAAGGAAAAGTTCACAACTGAGAAAGAGCAAAGAGGAGTTTCTTTACGAACATGTTTTAAAACGTCTAGAAGTACAGCTAGATAAAAATTATGCTTTGCGCTTCACATTTCATTTGTCTTAGTAGTTTGTGTAAATGATTCAAGCTTCAATTGCCTGGAATGATATTTTAGTTCAATCTCTCAACTTTCTGCTACAAGCATGCAATTACTCCAGTGGCATAGGCTGCATTTTTAATGTCAGAATCTATCCTTAAGATACATGGTACAGTATTTACATACCATGTATATACTGTTTATATGTTCTCTTTGACAGCTGTGTGCCAGTGAAAAAAAAGAAAACTAATAAAAAATTGTTGTAGACATGCATTCAGCTATGGAACTCTTTAATTTCAGGACCAAGTTTGTATATTCATCCCTAGCTACAGTATGCCTACCTCTAAAGATTTCTCAGTACAAAGCTGACAGGTCTTACAGTGTTAGCTGATATTCTAGAATCCACTATAATATTGTATGAGATGTATAATCTAGAGAAGGAAAACAGTCACACAAATTGGTCAGTGAATTACTATAAATTCAATTCATGAGACAGAATGTGCAGTGGATGCAAAGCCTTTGTTGGTAATTAGGAAAAGCTTATCTGTTCCCAGAGCAGGACTATAATATGTTTGTCAGTTTCTCTCCAAGGCTTAATGCAATTTTAAAGTTTAACCAGGTGTTTGCAGTTTTAATTAGTCAACACATTGTCATCCTTTGATTGACAGGTGCAATTGAACAAAGTTGAGACTTTTAGGCCTGTTCTCTGGTGGTGAGATACTGAATTAAGCTTTTTATAAAATATAAGCAGCACGCTTACTTTGTGCTTAGTTGTCTTCACTGCCTGTTTTCAGTTCCCGTTAAAATTCAAGGTCTTTTTACAGTTACAGAATATCAGAATAGGAAGCTGAGAAAAAAAATACCTGTTGTAGTAGGTTGTATAGCTTTATTGTACTGTAGTATAACATCACTTTTGAATGTCTGTCTCTAAGCAAAAAAGCACACAAGGAATAAAATCAAGAATTAAAACATGCAGTAATTTACAAAACATTTAGGAAGTAATAGAGTGTAGCTGCTTTATTAAATGCAGATGTCTGAGATTTAGAAGACTAAGGTTTCTGAAACACTTTCATAAAAAAGATGTATGAATTTATTAAACCTATAAAATAGGTTAGGCTAATATTATTATTTTTAAATGCAAGAAACATAAAATCCATATAAAGAGGATAGCTCTTTAGCTATTTGGTGTGGGTAGTGTGATCTGTGCGTGGTGTCCAGTTCTGTATTGCAGACAGAGGAAAAACAATGGGATATTAGGAGAAGGATAGAGAAGTATACTGTACACATTATTCCAAAATGGCACCCGGAAAATGCATGTTATTAAAATCCCACACAAAGAAGAAGAAAAGTCTTATATATGTCTCATCTACAAAACGAGGTATGTAATTTTCCAGAAAATAAGACACTAAAATTATAGGCAGAACTGTTATACCACTTATACAAAATTCTAAACAAAATTAAAATTTTAAGAACCAAACAATCCATAACCTAAAGTTTTAAAGTGACCTATTATTTTAATGTTATTTTTACAGAGTGTTACAAATACTCTGTCTACTTAGCTTAAATTGTTCTTGTCCATGTTTTAGAAACAACTGACTTTAGTGATTTTGTTGAAAGCAAATCTTGAATTTTATAGCATTTTATAGACTCTACTCCTCCTCAGTTATGATATTTACCTGGATCTTTCAAGAAACCTTTTTTTTTTAATTCAAAATATACAGTACTAGTTAAAAAGCAGTTGTATTCTCATATAATTCAGTTTTAACTGTTGTATACCATGATTTCTTGTGAAAATATACAGAAAAATATAGTATTTACTAAATTTGCTCTACTGTGTCAATCCATTTTAATGGCCAGAGTAAAGTATAAAAATAGAACTCTAAAATATAAACTATGCCAATTTCTCAGGTTATTTATTACTACTATTTTTTGTGTTGGTTACCAAAAACACTTCTTCAATTGCATTATAATAATAAACTGTTTTATAATAAATGTTTATGCTTTGGGAAGACAAATTGGTAAATCAACTGGGCTTTACCTGGAAGGGTTACTTAAGCTGAAACATTGACAACTACTTATAAAATTATTTTGTAGTACAGTGTGCGGGGAGTTTTCTTCTTTTACAGATTTTTACTCAACAGAATCTCGATAATTTTTGGTTGGGCTTTCCTTTTTTTGCAGGCAGGGAAATTGGCCAAGAAAAAAAATTATTCAAATAATTAGTTTTATATCCCTTCATATTTAGGTACTAGGGGGCTTCAGTGTACTGTATCCACAGTACTCTCTTGTGGTTGTCAGGGATTTGCAGTTTAGTGTGCAGTGCTGGCTCAGTGCCTAGCGTGAAGAGTCTCTCACTGTGGAGCGATAACTGAAGTGGGGCACTGTGTGAAGAGCACAGGGCCTTGACTGGTAATGATAAGAGTCTAGCCTTGTTCAGATATCTGAGCAGCGCCCAAATAATCCTCTGTCATTTTTGTCCTTTTTCTCTATGCAAAAGACTTTCCCTTAAAAGAAAACACCACACTTGTCTTTTACCAATGCATTTCTGAGAATTTGTAATAGAAAAGCAAAGGACTAAAATCCGGTAAATGGGTTACCACTCCCTTACCACTCAACAAATGAACAAAACAAGTGGATATGAAATGCAAATGAGGCAATAATGTAAAATCAAATTTAATTGCTATTATAAAACAACAGGGATACTTATTGTACTGTAGGTAGGGATTTAATTTACAACAATTACTGCATGTGTTTTTCGTCCTATTTTATCCGATCATACTGCCATCTGTGTGAACTCCCAGTTGGGTGTTAACTCTCTGCACTATATTTACATGTTTATCCATTCCACAGAGTGGTCATTTGAGTAAATTTAAACGACAGTTGTGATCACATAGAATACAATCCTGCAGACATTCTAATGCACTATATCTTTCTAAGAATTTAGTCTATCGTGTCCTTTGGTTGCCCTGGTTTCAATTCCTGTGGAATATCTGCAGGGAGTTTTTATGTTCTCCACGTATTCACCTGGGTTTCCTCCAGGTGCTCTGATTTCCTCCCATAGTTCATTGGGTTAATTGGCTTCTCTAAAATTGCCCCAGGTGTGCTTGACTGTCTGTGTCTCTGTTTTTTTTTTTTTTTTGATGGACTGGAGTCCTGTCCATGGACAAAAAATGGATGGATATTCTTTGGTCCTGCTGCTTATCTATGAGCAGGATTTTCTTTTAATCAAGTAGAAGTAGATTTGTTTAAGATAATTTTGCAGAAATAATGAATGTGGCAACTTTTCTTGTGCATTTATTTAAACACAAAAAACCCCAAAGGAAACTTTGCCAATTCCTGTGTTGTAATTCTCGTTTCATGTGACTACCGTCCATGCTGAAGTTCCTCTTACCATACTGTTCACTTTTCAAATCACTGGTACTGTAAAATTCCCTTAGAAATCACAAAACAACCAGTTGATCTCCCAGTGGTGTCAAAATAGTAGAGGCCCCGTTTTCCAAGGTCAGTTATGAACAAACGTTTGTTGTTTTATGAAATGTTTGGTAATTATTTAAATGTGGTCTTATACAGTCAGCATAACATCTTCATACTGTAGATGCCTCATACATTGCTATGATAACTTTAATAATATATAAACATTTTTTCAGGACAAATGTATCCAATACAGTGTCTCAGACATGTACTGTAGTACAATACACTATGCTACTGTATATGTATTCAAACTGAGCCTTACCCCCATTTCTATCTCCTGTTCTAACAAAAGCAAATAACCCTAAGCCCTGACATTATATGACCTCTACTGCTACTCTGCTGACAAATGGTATGTATTTGTATGACCACTCAGTTATTTCTTTTGGAATAATAGTCATAAAATTGTTATCATAGAATCATGAATCAACATTAATAAGATCCAACCCAAAAGATACAGTTTCTGATGTAAACTTGGCTTTTAATTTTATATACAGTGTATGTATATTCAATTCAGTAACTGTATTTTCTGTTTTCTTTTCTCACAATCTTTTTTTGGAATAGAAAGATGTGATGCAGGCTGCAGTGTATCTAGTTTGTGCAAACAAACACGGAGCATGATTAATATTTGAGTCTGAAGCTGCTGTTACGATAACCAGGCCTTTAACAGTCTGAAGATAAGTGTGTGCTGTACCAGGGAGAAATGGTATATGTGGCAGAAAAGCAACAGGGGAAGTAATGTGCCATTAGTAAAAACCCTCAGAAAGAAGTGCATAAATGTTACTCTGGGATGCCAGAAAAAAGAATCTTTCTTACCATTTTGTTCTATTAAAAATAAATAAACCATCCTACATCCCCCCATCCCTGCCTCCCAAACCCCAGAAGCACTTTGGAATCCCACTTCGTTTATTGTTCTTTGTGTTTATCCTTTTTCACTTCCCATGCTGTTCTCATTGCCATGCTTGAGAAAACACATTTTCTCTGAATTTAAAACATACTGTATCTGTGATTCCTCTTTTCATCTTTCAGCAGTTGCAGGCTAGCAACACAAATTCTCTTGGTCCACAGTTTCAGCTGGGCAGGTGCAGCTTCTTCATCGATTTAGAACTCTAACAGCAGGCCTTGAGATGTTTTACAAATTCTCAGAATATTAGATATTATCTTCGCAATTTACCTGCTTTCAGTACCATAAACTGTTTCATTCTTTCACCAAGCATCATGTTTCTTTTCAGAGTAATGTATCAAACTTGCATCACCTTGTTAAGTGATGTATTCTTAAGCTTCATTTTCGCATTTTATTTGAAGCAATTATTACACATTATCTGAACTTTTAAAAACTCTAGAGGTATGAAAGCTGCTCACAGTAAAACAGCTGCTTACTTGTAAAACTGTGAAACAGTATCTCAATTATGAGAAACACGGCACTGATTGCCAGACTTTGACTTCACACAAATGAGTCAGTACACAAAATACTCTGTATCAATGTTGTATAGAAAGTAACAATCCAAGGTTTATTTACTATTATTCGTTGGTGATTCACTATTGTTGAGTCAAAGAATTTAATTTGTACTGTTGACTAGTTATAAAAAAGCCATAGTTTTCATGCTTAATAGTGCTGAAAAACCACAGACTCACTATTTACCCTATCAATAAAATGCTATGCAGAGGTCAGGCGGATATTGTTTTCTAGCAGTACTGGAATTCATACAGTAGATCCTTTGAAGATAGTGACCTAGCTTTACATGACAAAACCACATGTGTTTTTCTGCAATCCTGGACTCCTAGTCAAGAGCACGAAGGCAGGAACTTGGGAAAAATGTTGCAGAGATAGCACTTCTAACGACTTCACACACAATTTAATCATTTTATCATTTTCAAAGCTGCTATTTTTAACCCAAGTTGTTGAAGCTGTTCTGAATGTGGCTTTGCAAGCTTAGGCTCTAGCACATATTCGGGACATGATGGATGATCAATGTGCTTTGAAAAAGTAAAAAACAGCTTATTCTTTGTCTGAAATGTCAGAAGCTTACGCAAAGTGCCTTTGTGGCATTCAGGGAATATCATTACCGGAGTCTGAGTGTTTCGATGACACTGGGTCAAGTCATCAAAGCACGTTATTCATTTGGGCAGATAATGAATTAGTAGGTCTTCCTTTTCCTTGCACTAGCCCTGTAAAATGATACTAGAAATTTGAAAGGAGTCTATTCAGTTAAATTATACTGGCATAATAAAAAACAGTTTTCCTAATTTACAGTAAACTATTGCTTTGCTTTAGCCATGCCTCAGAGACCAAAAATACAATGGATCCTAATATTCAAGACTGCAATTATTGACTGCAATTATTTTGTAGCTATTTTTTATTGTTACATGTATTGTGTAATTACAGAATTAGTCTGAGACATTCTAGTGAAACAACTAAATGTTTTCCTCTTTCAGGCAACACTTTCTCCAAAGAAACCATATCAATTAAGAGTGAGATGTTGCTAAATGTGTTTTTACATGTTGAAATAGTGTTTCCAAGTGTACCACAGTATAGCCTCTCTGTGTACATACGGGATGTATAGTGTACTGTATGTATGCAAAATATTTGAGCAGGAATTTAAGCTTTCTATTTTAAACTTTTCTTCCTTACAACCACCCAAGTAACCAACAGATGTTTAAAATATTTAAGTGTCCTTCTACAGTACGTTTGCTCCTTAGCAATTCATATCTATTTTTTTTCAACTGGTGAATTTAATAGTAGATTTTCACCATGACTCCATTCAGCATCCATTCAGAAGGGAATTCTCTCAGTCAGGTTTGCTGTGAGAAAACTGATGTCAGCTGCAGAAGGCAAAACAGTGTGGCAAGAACATCACTAATCATAAGCCTAATTAGATGACATAATCTATTTCAGAACCATAGGAGAAGGGTAATTTGTAAAAGCAATTTTTCATACCTCTAAATTAGTCATCCAAACAGTGCCATGAGGCGGGTGTTATGTAAAATTAGGAGAAAGCCACCATCTTGGCTCAAAACCCAGGCCCAATAGTGTGGCCTTGAGCCAGTATGGCTGCCTGTGATGTGGAAAAACCTGCAGAGTGAAGCACAGCTGGACTGAATGAGTAATTAGCACTCATAGGGAGTGAGATTCCATGCAAGGGAAAGAGGCTGTAAGGATAGGCTCTGCATGGTATTAGCCACTCCTCTGGGCTAATTAAGAGGCTATTAAACCAGCTGAGAGGAAAGGGCTCTAGTCTGTGTCTAAACTCCAACCTGAAAGGAGGAAGAGTGAGAGCTTCAAACAGAAACTAACAGAGGCTAGAAATACAGTAATAGTGTGTGCTGCAGTCTTGCTCCCTAGAAGTTAATAGTTATATGTATGTTTTATTCAACTGGTGAATCTTATCAGAAGGTTTTCATCTCTGATGCTCTCAGTATCCTTTATGCTCTTTAGCTTTTGCTGCTAATGGATTTAGCTGGCTTGCAAAGCTTGGGACTGAGCAACCTAGGGAGGCTTGTGAAAATAGTTTTGTACACTGCTTGTTCAGGGGCAGGGTTGATTCTAGCTAACTGAGAGTGTGGGTGTTGCCTGACAATGTAGCACTGTATCTTCTCCCCATAGCTGAGAGAGTAGTTTAAATGGCACAGATTGAGTCCTGAATACTCCATGTGCTTTCCCATCAGCAGAGAGGTGGCCAGTTTATTAGTATGATAGCTGGAAGAGAGGAAACAATAAAGCCAGGTGCTGTGTGTCCCTGGCCAAACAGGATTAGAACTCAAAGTTAGTGAATATCTGGTGAAGAGTTGACTTAAAGTGAATAATGGAGAATTGGGTCACATTGAAGTAATCAATTTGAATACTCAAGTGCCTGATTGTGTTAAAGCTGAGAATTGGATGGAGTTAATTTAGCTGAATGATGAATGATTAATGAAAACAGACTGAAGAATTAGTGAGAAGAACTTGTGAGGATATTGAGCATCTGTATGAGTATAGACATAGCTCTGTATGTATAGCATATAAGACTGTAGTGATGTACAGTTCAGTATATATCACCATTTGCAAATCGGTAGGATAAAGAAATAAAGCTGTATCCTTTTTAAACACTGCCGTTCAAGCCAAATTCACTTAAACAGACTTTCTTATCATATCTTACCACTGCTTATTCCCATGCAATTAAGTCATTATTTTTATATTGTAACGTTATAGTCCTAAATCTAAGCCATAACATTTGACATTCTGCACAAGTGTGATCCTCCATCAGTTACCTGTACAGTAGAATTTTTGTGCCTATGGTCTCTGTATTTGTTTCTGTTATATCCTTGTCCTACACTAGTGCCCCTCGCTCTCAATGCATAAAACTCTTTTCACAAGACAAATCAGTTATTTGATGGTGCATTGGGCATTATGGGTCGAGAGTTATAAGTGATGTTTGCTGCATACCTTTCTTGCTCAAGATCACTCTTCCTACAGTATATATTCTGGCAGTTGCTCCAGTCAACAAACTCCAAAATTTGATGTGTCATGTGGCTTAGAAATAACTGCTCTTGTTCTGTCTGAAAACGTGATTATAAATGTGTGGAATCCTGTTAAGGATCAATATAGCAGTATGTGGAAGAAAAGAAAAAACTTTTCTGATTGTTCATTTACATTTTATATTGAAGTCTACATAAAAGAATAGGACTGGAGGATACAAAATCTTGATCTTCAATATTTAATTTTATGCTCACCATGCAGTGGACCTACAGTGTATGTTTAGACTGTTGCAGTTTTCATTAACAAAATATATGCCCCCTGCATCCCTTTTTCTTTTAACCATGAAAAAAATAATTAAGCTATTTTCATAAACCACTTTGGTAATGACTAAAGGTCTACCTTAGGAATAGAAGCTGACAGTTCCATTACAGAAATGCCTCATCATAGCGCTTTGCTGCTGTCTTAAGCTAAAGAGCTGTCAAAAACTATAAATGCAAATGAGTTCTAAACCTGCCAAAAGTCATTGTTGGAGGTTTGCAAACTAGAGGACATCTGCTTAAGTCAATTAGAGAAGAAAAGTAGCAAACATGACGAATATTCTGTCATCATAACATAAACGTCTTTGTTTAGTATTCACATCCCTGCTTGAAAAAACACTGCATTTTTAACAGGGTTCTTTCCAGCGTTCCACCTGGCTGTGTCTATGGTATTACTCTATATGTAAGCTACGTTCTCTGCTTTGTTCTGAGCTGGTTGGGCAGTGCTTGCCCATTATCTTCACACCACCAGGTCTGCCACCTTGTTGTCTCCAGTCTGTCAGTCTACATGGTTGCTCTTGCCCTGTCTCTTCCTCAAACCTTCTGTACATTGGCATGCACCTTGTTAATACTTTGTGCTGCAGAATTAAAATATATTCTATATGGGTTGTGACAATATAAATATTTTTCTAGTGCAACAAAATTCCATATTCCTGCTGTTTGTGTTCTATGATCACCATCTGACAAGAAGCAAGTGGCTTAACTACTCCTCAGTGTCACTAAGGAGGCGCGCCAGAAGAATCTGTCTCTTCAGATCTAGAATGAGGTTTGCAGTTGCAGAACCAGGTGTAGTAATAAAGTGGCTACGTAAGAAAGAGAACAAGAAATGAATGATTCCTCATTTAGGCGATGAAAGGCACACAATCTGTAACGGGAGCCAGTCCTGACTCCCGTGAACTGCATAGTTTAAGACCCTGTGCAGACGGTATAATCCGGAAGTGACTGGAGAAGGGCAACGGGGAAAACATGGTGAGGAATGAAAGGGATGGCGAACAGGGGGCGGTGCCGAGAGTGATCGGGGGAACGCAGGCAAACAAGTCCAAAACAGTCCAAAGGGGAAATCAGAGCACAGTCCAAAATCCAAAACCAGGTGATTCATCCAAGACAAGATAAGAATAAAAACGGGAACAGGTTCAGGGACAGGATCACGGACAAGAAAGTTAAAAATCGGAGTGACGAGGCCAGGCGCTCTGAGCCCCGGACTCAGCTGGTCAGGGAGCCGTTCGGAAGCCTAACCCTTCAAGCCACGGACCTGGGGCGACTTGATGTTAGGCAGGCCTCCGGGCATCCGTCTTCCAGTGCAGAGCCCTGAGCTTCAGGGGCACGAGGTTTAAATAAAGGAGGGTGAATCCAGGGGGAGGTGTAAGTGATGATGAAACTAAAACACAAAAGGGTCAGAGCGCCCTCTAGAGGAGGGATGACGATCGTGGCACAATCTCCAGCAGCATGTGAGCTCGCAGCAGTTGGCAGCATCATTCCTTCTAAACAGGAATATTTTTAGATATATACAGTATGTATAGCTAAATTGTATCTTTGCACCGCTTTTGCATAAGCCTAAATATGTTCCCATCACCAGCACCTAAAAAGGAGAAACATTTTTAATTTATTCATATCAGTACATTAAATTTCACACAATTGAAGGCAATTTGAGTTCGCCATTGTTCTCAAAATAATACTGTTTCTGAGGCAGACAAAGGGTTAGTATGGTGTCAAAAATTAAAATCAACCATTGAGCACAGGCTGCTAGAAACACACCAGAAAAGGCAGCTGAGGTGTTTACAAGGCCATGGAAAGCTTTAAAATTTCTCTTCAGACACTCGAGCATTGATTATGGAGCAAAGCTTTTGTCCTGGCTGTTTTCTTTTTCATTTTTATCAAAGGAGCAATATAACATAAGATCAAATTGTTCTATGGGAAGAGATTAGCATGTATTCACAGACTCTTGAAATACCATCCACTGAAAATGATGAAAGCAGAATACATTTTCTGCTAGTCCAAACTGTGATCATTTATTTAGTGTGATTTCTGATATACCTTTTCATTGATTTCACCAAGTTTCTTAAGCTAATTTATGGTGCTTTGAATAAATTTCATAAATCATAAAATGTGATTGGAAAATCTGGACGAATTGAATTCAACTTCAGTGACTCCTAATACTGTCCTCCTCTAATTATACCAGACACCAACCATATGCAAACATCTTTGATTAAAGGAAGCCTAGCTTTTCATATGACATTTTCCATAGCTTACATTTCTTATTTCTGAGGTTATCCAAAGCACAAACTATCCAAAGCCTGAAAGGTAAAGTTCTTGCAAGGCAAGGGTGTACAGTATATGTCAATTAATAACAAATAAACAATGTCACAGAGCGAATTGCAATCTCTGAAGTTTCCTTCTGTGCTCTGTCCAAAGGCCTGTAAAGAAAAGAAAGACAAACATATCACTCACTTTCATTGATGTTTCTGAAATATGTGACAACTGATATTTAAAGGAGAACATGTTGTCATATACAGTACGTAACAATAAAATGCAATCGGGAGGAAGGAGCCATTGTTGGCGTCTCTGATCTGTCAGCTAGGGGCCTTTATCTGGAAATTCAAAATCCCAGCTCTCAGATGCATTGTTATATATAAGCTTCTTTTTCCGCTATGATCAGAATTGGTTGGGTAGCTCTATTTTCCATTACCTACATACAAGCAGGTCTGCCACCTTATCAGATCTCAGAAGCTAAAAAAGGCTGGGGCTGGTCACTCTGTAGATCGCAGACCTCTAAGGAAAATCAGGTTACTCTGGTAGTAGTGGTGGTTCTTTTCCCCTGAGTCAGAAATTCCAGGAACTTAGGACCTTGGTATTATCACTAACATGAAGAATGGCACCTCTTTTACCCTGTCATTCCACTGGGGCATTGGTTTGGAAATTCTGGTCCATACAAAACCAGAATCCATAAATCTACTGTAGATCACTGAGAAAAAAAAATAGACAAAATGGTGTTCTAATGTGACCACTGTCATACTAATCTAATTAAAACAACCCCCAAGTTAAAAGGGGGACTGCTGACCCAATTACAAATTTCATATCAAGCACAAAATTGTGAACCATGTTGTCACAACCTCACATCCGAGTTTCCACGAATTGCAATATAATGCTGCCCCGCCTGCTCACTAGTCACATTTCACCACAGAAAGTTCTCACCTGATCTGCATGCAGAGTTAACAAGGAAGTGGTATTTGTCGGCAAAACAGTCACAAGCCTGCTTGTTCACGATATATGTTGCTGATTTTTTTTTCCTCGCTAAACATCGTGGTGAAATATTCATTTGATACATTAATCTTTTTTGACGTTGTGGTGCTGAAAAACAAATTGCAATATTTCCTTTCATCACTCACTGTTGGGCCGTCTAATATCTTCTATGCAATCCATATCCACATGCTTTAGATTTCTAATCTTAAAAAGAAAGCACTTTTTAGATTTAAAAGATAAAAAAAAACTCACATTAGTCTAAGAGTTCTGTGCTGGACAAAGAATTGACAGCACAATTACTGATAATGCAAAAACTCCTCGGTACAGTATATTATTTCTTAAAAACCTGCTCTATATTTTAATTATAGAAACATTTTTTGGAATATTATTTTCCTTCTTTCTTTTCATCATTACCATACAGCATTCATTCAAGTGTTTGACTGGATGTTAAGTATGAAAATTAATAACAATCTCATCTAACTAACAGCCTTCTTTCTGCTGCTCTTAATGTATGCAGTGTGAGAAAGATAATGAGAAGTAACCAATCCTGTTGGAAATTTCTGATGACATTTTTTCGCTATTTTTTAATGACTAGTTTTAGAACGCTCTCTAATTACTGTTAATGTCGAAACATTTGTGCATCTGTCATGTGCTGGAATGCCTTGGAAAAATGGAACAACTATCTTATAGAAATGGATTTTATTAATTACAGCCAACTGACAAAAATACATTGAATTGAAAGTATTCATATCTGCTTTTATCCCAACATGTCAGCATGAGACCTTGAACTGTATGTCTACAGTGTGTAACAAAGCTTGCTTCCTTCTTTTGCTTATATATACACAGAAGAAAATAGATATTCCATGTTTTCCCAATAAAGGTCTCGTCTGCAATGATTTGATATATATATCTAGAAAAAAAAAGTCAAATCTAAATGCAGCAAGATCTCTTGCCTATTGCTGACATTGAGAGTGGAGGATCCCAACTAGGTGATTTCTTCAGGTATAAATTCAGAGTACAGCCACATCTGTGGTTACTACAAAGGTACGGCAATCTATTTAGTTCCTGCCATTGGAAATGATCATAAACACCCCAAGTGGGAGGTGATAAAAGACAAACTGCTGAAGAATAACTATTTTGAATTTTTGAAAGTTTTGCCATTCACTCTTGAATGTTTTGCACAGTGTTCTGTTTCCTTCTGCCTAGAATAGAACTTGCTGATTGTTAATTTGCAGTCACAAAGAAAACAGGAAAAGTAACATCTCTAAATTGTGGAAAGCTCATAAATCTTCATCCACAGTTTAGTGTGGCAGCCAATCTGATTATTACATGGTGCAACGCTAGCACATTTCCCCCTTTCAGACCCTGTTGTGAAAAGCAGATTTACTTCCTCTGGTCAGATACTGTACTGTGATTGGAATGAACCTTAAAAAGTTCAGCTATAAGCCATTTGAGTTCCTGTGTATGCATGAAATTTTAAATGAACACAAATAGTGCCATAATAAAGCAGACAAAGCACATATTGGCAGCAGTTCTGTAATGATACTACTCTCTGAATATTCCCATGAGCTGAATACAGAGGATTACAGTGGCCCTTTGGCACCAATAACGTGTGCCAGCTTTTAAAAGTCTGAAGTGAGAAATTGACATCTTATTCTTTTGGGCTAGAGGGCAGGCAGGTGGAAGGTAGACTTCCAACATAAAGCCTCCTCAGCAGTTATGTGATCTTCATCTGGGGGAGAAGAGGGATGTAAATAAATGTATTTTCTTCTAACTTATCTTTCATTCTGTTGGCCTGGATCCAGAAGAAGCTGACAGCTGTGGATGTACCTTGTGCCTTCAATTGTAGCAAAGTTTCTTTATCCATTTATCAATTCATCTGTCCTCTAACTGCTTTGTCCAATACAGTGTTGCAGGGGAGACGGAGCCTATCCTGGCAGGCAACAGGCACAAGGCAGGATACACCCTGGACAGGACATCAGTCCATAGCAGGGCACACACAGACACAAACACTCGCTCACCACACAAAACACAATATTCTTTGGACTGTGGAAGGAATGTCAGTTTTAATACAGCTTTAGTACACAATGGCTCACCAATGTGCCTATGTGTAATCCATCCGTTCAGCATCAGAAAGCCTAATCCTGGTAAGGGTCAGAGCAATCTGGAGTGCATTCAGTATTCAGTATGGAACAAGGGAGTACTATGCCACACAAAGGGACAATTTAGAGACAGCAGTCGATCAACCTCAGCATGTTTGGAAGGTGAGAGAGAATCGGACCACCAAATGAAAATACATGCACACATCAGAAAAGCTTGATAATTCAAAATGAAAAGTGAAGGACATGCATCAGGGTCTTTGGGGTTCACAAGAGCTTTTAATTAATTTAATTAATTAAATTTAACTTTTAATTTAACTTTTTTTTTCTTAACAGGACCAATTTCGACTGTCTCACAGCTCCAACTCTTGTTGGTGAATCTTAATTTTTAATTAGAACTTGGATTGTGTTCTTCAAGAACCAGAGTTAAATACTGATTAGCATTAGCTCATCTTAGCAGTAAGAACAGAGCTATCCAGGAATGCACCGTAGATTATGTGAGAAATAAAACACAGCAAAAACTCAAGACATACTGTAACTGTTCTTTTAATTGTCATTTAGAAGAATGATTGTCTGTATTCAATGAATTCCTGGGCAAGAGAAATTCATTCATGTCAGTCTGTTCAACTCCCAGCAGACTGAAGGCCACTGCCTTGTAAGCAGTGGATTGACTCTTAGTATGAAGTTGCATTGCATTACACAGAATCTGCACTGGACTGACATATGCAATTCTTTTTCAAGAAACAGAGCTATTTTTTCCTAGAAATTTTATGCAAGGATGGTTTTAGAGACAATTAAAAGAGGGAGATGGATTACACTCTGAGAAAATTAACACCCTGTCCTTCACGAGGTGTTTAACGCATGGCCCATCTCCAGAGTATCATCCCAAGGCACTTTCAAAGAAGAGAAAGTCTTCTGAAGGCATAAACTGTGTTACTTTTAGAGTATTTAATTTAAAACTCATTATAACATCTTATAATGTGAATCTTTGTCATCTTCTGTTGTTGTTCCCCTGCTTTGATATACACTCTGGAATCCTAGCTTTCCAGAGTACTTATGTCCCTTTCAAGCAAAATAACAGCTTTGAAAGACAATTTTTATGTATAGTTATGGGTGAAGGATGTGCAGTTCAAAAGATGATACTTTTTACCGAAGCGTGCATTAACATTTGTATTATGAAAACACATTGGACAATGATGATAATGATTATTAGAATCGATTAAGTCATTGCCCCTGATGCTAGTTTGTTGATCTTTCTTGTTTTTCCAAAACAAAATTTCATCCAGTGGCCCCTGAGTGGCTCATCCTGGGAATGAGCTCTCGGTAGAGGGTGAGCTGTACAATCTACAAATCACAAATGCCTTGGCGTGGGCCATGTCATTAGCCAGCTGTGATTACCTGGGGTTGCCCAGGTAGTCACAGCATTTCCAGATTGCTGTGGAAAGGATTGTGATAAACCAGGTAGGACTGGGATACGTCAACTAGGGTCCTGTATGCTCCTGGTGAAACAGACTCCTTCAACTTCCTACAGTAGGTGTCCGTAGTCATGTTGTGACAGCACTGAGAGAAATACTGCTCCTCCAATCAGCACCAGCTCTCCTGGCCGGTACTAGGAGGCTTGCATGAATTACTTCCTTGGTGGGCTGGTCTAAAGAGCATGTCAGCCCATCCTCGCTCTCCTCCTGCAGTGCATGCATCATTTGCTCTGAGCTGAGATGTAAGAAAACAGTGAGTGATTCCACATTGGGTGGGTATTAAGTAAAAACTACAATCACAAATTGATGAAGAAAAACTTCAAATTGTACTGATGTCATGAAATTCACTTGCTTTAAGTTGGATAATCTTAGGTAATACAGCATCATTGTATAGATTCCAATTTCTCTTCCAGGGTCATTTTTCTGTCATTTTAGCTTCATTGTCAAGCCACTGTAAATCAGATTCTCTTATTTTGCTTCATCAGTTCACAACAAATGCCCTGGGATGTACTGTAACATCTGAACATAACATCCATTTGGATCTATCTATCCCATTGGGTTAGTAGTTAATTGATCTGATCTCATCCTCTTGTTTCTTGAAAGAAGCCAGGATATGGGCTTCAACAACATGGGACCACATAAAAATGAACCCGACAAGCCCTCCCTAACCACAAAGTCCTTCTGTGCTTCTCCATATGTGCCCTCATGCACGCGAACAGGCTAAAATAATAACACATCTCCTGTATTTTTTTTCAGCAACCAGATCCTGCATTAATATTAATCCACTGAGGCATTTGTCATTTGAAATTAAGTTATTCAGTTTCCATAGTGTCAGTAGTTCGTAACAACCAATTATTGAACTATCAATGTATATTAGATTTCTGCTGTTCAGCAATCATCCTGTGGTTGGCTAAGGCTGTTGAAAACAATGACATGACAGGGTGCCAACCAGTCAGCCATTGGACTCTGACTGTATCAACAAAGAGTAGCAAGTAATTTTATACCTGCATTTCCTATGAGTGCACTCTGCAGTACACCAAATACACTTGTCAAATATACAGTACTTGGTCATTGTCTAACCTAAATGTAGGTCTATGTGACCAGGTTGAGAGACAACAAGAAGAAGCAGACCTCATGAACTACAGGCTTAATAACCACAGCCTGATCATAGAAATTGGGAGTCCAGCAGTTAGGGAGTCACAAAAGAACCTGACAACCCAAACAGAACAGCCTGTACTTACAATGCCAGCAGGGAGATATAGAGACAGATATGCACTTTCTGATACACTGTGAGAAATACACAGGGATTAGACAGACATCTTCCCCAAGATAACCAAGAAAATCCCACAATACCCGTGCTTGTCAGAATCACAGCAGCTTCTAATCCTACTGGGGGAGGGAAAGGAAACTCAATAGAGCTGACAGGCCAGGAATCTCCTGTCACAGCCCGAGGAACAGGGATTGAGCCTCTCCAACAAGAATAAGAAGAATGCAAATGTGTTGTAAATCATAATTGCTTTGGCAATTACAATCACAATATAACTGTAATTCGTTGCCCATGCCAATAAAGCTTTTTGATTTTTTAAATGGTTGGTTCTTGTAATGACAGAAAAATTGATGGCAAAATCCTCTCATCTTTTTGTTTACACATCATGAACTTGTGAGGTAGAGAGAGAAAGTCATCTGTTAATTGGCAAAACCTGTAGAATGAGGCACACCTAGTTTGAATGAGTAGTCAGCACTCAGAGAGAGTGAGGAAAGGAGCTATCAGGATAGACTCTGCATAGACATGGTTACTCCTCTTGGCTATAATAAGAAGATAATTGGCTATAATTGAGAAGGCTATAATAATAGCTAAGAGAAAAGGGGCTTCAGTCTGTGTCCAGTTTCCATCCTGTAAGGCAAAATAGTGAGAGTGAGGGTGACACAGCTGAAAAAGAGGTGTCTAGATAGTACAGACATCAGGTACTCAAAGCAATCTTGAGTGCTTCTAGTACCAAACTCACTTCTGTCTCTTTTATGATAATACAGAACTTTGTTCTTCCACTACCTGAGGCTTGTTGGCTTCTTCCTTAGTGGACACTTGAGTGAAACATTCACTTAGTTACATCAGCCATTTCCATTTCATTGTCTAGAAGTTTCACGATTGTTCCAGGTATATATCACTTATTCTTTAAAGGTTTGCAGTTCTAGTGCTGATAGAATTTGTATAAAAGGTTAACTGGCTTCTGGGAAATTGGCCTTGTTGTGAGTGTGTGGATGTTTGTGTCTGTCTGCCCTACACTGGCCTGGTGTTGCATCCAAGGTACCCTGCCTTGTGCCTGATGTTTACCAACTTGGGCTCCAGCTCCCACCAAAACTGAATTGAATTGTGGTGGACTGTGGAAGTAAACCAGAGCACCCAGAGGAGACCCTTGTGAACATGGGGAGAACTCCAAACGCCACCCCAGACATTTGAACACAGGGCCCCAGTGCTGCATCCTAGCAATGCTAACAACCCAACTGCCATGTTGCCCAACTAACTCTACTAAGGAGAAAACTGGGATTATGAATCCTATCATCTTTTGTGTTACATTGACCGTTAATCCATGCTGATTGTCCTTTCAATACAGTCAACTCAACCAGTTTTATTCTGTCACATGATCAATCACCATTGCTGCACTGGTCAGCTCATAGCATGATGTAGATTCTTTTCCCCCAGTTCTGATACTAATAATTTCTCACTCCCTCCCTGCTCTTTCATGTGCAACACAATTTGAATATTATTTCTCACAACACTCTCCTGGTTATGATTTGAGAAAATCAATACACATGTGACTGCAGAATAGGGGGACTGAAAGGAATAAGGAAAACAACAGGAATCAATTTCAATTTGCAGTTTAAAAAGTATGTAAGACAAAAAGGCAAGGTACACAGCACCAAATAACTAATCAAAAAATAATCAAAAAATGAAAGGAGGCCATTAGAGCCATCTAGGCATTTCAGCGGCAAAGTGAGTCTTAGATTGTTCCAGCTTCCTCTTAAAGGAACCCAAAATGTGAGTCTCAACCACTCGACTGGGAAGATTGTTTCAGATACAGTACCCACCACCCTGATACAGTACCCACCATATTTTGGTGGGGTGAAATGGTTGCCATACTCCCAATAACGGGATAGTTGTGATAATGAAATTCTTCTAAGGTTGCAATATTATTTTTGGTGTGTAGTATTTAAAGTTGAATAGAATATTCTAAAAATATGACTTAAATGTTAAGTCCCTTGTTTTCATTTCAACACTTTCTGCTATACTGAATACCTAAACATTTCTCTATCGCTTTTCCTGTTGAATTTCCACTTTGACATAATGAGGATTAGAAAAATCTACAAGACTCTGAATCACCCATGTCTTATGTATAATGTATATTCAACTTTCCTATGTGAACCACTTATCAATGTTCAATTTAATTTTCCACATGTCTGTCTAATCCATAATTTTTCCTCTTCCTCTTGCAGACAATTTTGTCAGTCAGCCTATTTTGCATTGCCTGCAAATTTCACTTGTTTGCTAACTGCTCCAGAGTCTAGATCATTCATATAGTAAAAGCAACAAGCTTAACATAAATCCTTTCAGTACATTACTGCTTACATCAGCTCAATTACAGATTATGTCCCTTAAAATGACTCACAGATTCCCATTCATTAACCAGTTTTCAGTCCATGTGCATATATTACCTTGGATTCCTTCGTCTTTTAGTTCACGAATAAACCATTTATGAAGGACCTTAAAAGCTTTTTTGAAAACTAAACATATCATTTTTGTATCTTTTAGTGCTATTGACTGTCATTGTTGCTTGTTGAATTCCACAGTTTGTTAAATAAGACCTTCTTTTTCTAAATTCATGTCTCGTAAAATGTCATTATATGGTAACTATTCTCCTAGGTTTGTTGTTTCCATAATTTTATCACTAACAGAAGTTTCCTGCTTCAGTATTGTGCATGTTTTTATAATCTTCTATAACATCTACAATTTCTCAACCCGGAATTTTACAATTTCCTTAGAGAAAGCTGAAATATGCTGGTTAAATTTTTATGAATAATATTCCTCATTTTCTGAAGTACAACTGGGAAAGATCACCAAGCCCTTGCAATTTATTACTTTTAAGCCACTGTAGTCACTGTAATACTTCAGTGTCAACTAAACTGAAATTACTCACTACTGATGTTTTGTCTTCTGTAGCCTGGGGCAGGTTGTTGGCAGGCATCTTCTTTTGTAAAAACCTGTGTGAAATATTCATTTAGCACATTTACTATTTCTTTTTCATCTTGTAGTATTAATCCCAGATAATTCTACAAGCTACTTCAATTTGTACAATGCTTTTACTGTTACATTATTGAACATTGTGAATTATTTTCCCCCGCTACTGCAAAATTGTTCTCTGTCTCTCTTTGCCATTCCAATATAATTTTCCATTGCAGCTCTGTGTACTATTTTTCTTTAAAATTCTTGGGGCCTTCTATTTAATCTGTACAGCATCCTGTTACATTTGAGTTTTGCATCAGTTTTTGCAATGTATCATTAAAACCATATGCTCCTAGACTTGGACTTACTAGTTTTAGGAATAAATTAGTTAACATTATGATTCTGAAATACAATCATATTTCTTCAATTGATTTGCATCCATCAGTTCTTATTGAGTTCTTAGCAAGCTCTGCCTCATTCCTTCATAATCTATTATCTTTACAGTATTAAAAATGTATAATATACATTGACGGAAACAGTGTAACAAGTTCAGTTAATTCAAATCCTGTTATGCAGGCAACATTTTATGGTCACTATTCCCCATAGCTTCAGTCTCATCTAATCCCTCTATTCTATTTTTGGTTATTTGAAGAGATTTGGTCCATACGAGCATTTACCATAGTAGGTGCCTTTACAAACAGAGATAAGAAACAGTCATTAACCATTTCAGCTTCTCTGTCCCAATATTCCAAATTATGAGTGTGGATCTGGAATTCTTCCATTAAATACACATCCTCCTTAATACATAGGGTACCATCCCTGTTTCATTCTAAAGGGAGCTCCATCTATCCATTTTCTGATCCACTTATCCAGTACAGGATGGCGGGGAAGCAGGAGCCTAATCTGAAAACCAATGGGAGCAAAGCAAGATCCTTCCTGGAGGAGACACTAGTCCATCATAGGGCACACACAGACACAAACACAGGCACACACTCACACCAGTGCCAACATTACTGAAGCCAATTAACCTACCAGTATGGCTTTGGACTGTGGGGGAAAAACCAGAGCAATTGGAGGACACCCATTTGACCACAGGGACAAAAAATACAAACTCCACACAGGTACAGGTAGTACCCCAGATCCAGGGTTGGACACAGAGTCCCTTTGCTGTGAGGCAGCTATGAATTCACTCTACCACTGAGCCACCCCATACAGTGAGCTGCTTATGTTTATTGTTAATCATTTTGATTTTTTTTTCAAGTTCAACCCATATAGATTTGAAACTCTACCCTCTTGCTTCAGTTTGCTTACTTGCAGGTTACTATGTTCCAGGTATTCTTAGAATGTTATACAGTAGTTACCTCTTAATGCAGTAGCCTTGGGTACTACTGTGACATGCACTGGAAACTCCCAGTACCAAATCACACAGTGCCTCCAGCTATAGAGGAATTTAACATCCTCTTTTCTTTAGGGGATTATGTCAGCTTGTAACTGGCTGAGTAAGCCCTGTGACGCAGGCACCATCATGATCTGAAAACACTAGTGGAACACTACATGACATGCAAGCTGTGGGTTCTTGTTGTTTTGCAAACCACTGTGGGGAACTGTCAAAAGAGGTTGTATCCTGGAGTTAGAAAGCTGTACATCAGTGTTTCACAGTCTATAGAGATGTACATGTAGAATCCTCTGGTTATACATCAGAACAGTTGGCTTTGTAAATTTGTAAATTAAAAGTATGATTCAGCTAATCAGAAAACAGTGTTGGAAACTGAAAATTAGCCAAATGTTGACAAAAATCAGAATTGAGCTGTAACCTTGCAGAATCAATGCAAGATTTTTTTTTAAATCCTTTGGTATTCTACATAGGAGGTAGAAAATACCATTTAAATTTACTTTATGGTTTCTACTCATTTGTTTTAAAATAATTTTAGTTTCCAAAGTGCTTCCTGTACAGTGTATACCTATATACTGTACAAATATTCCTCTTTATTGATTCCCCACTGTATCATAACAGTAATAAAAAAACACACTATTTGATAGCAATGAAAATGTCATTAAAAGGCCGGTGATACACAGATGACAAAATAGATCAACAAAACTGTGTATCACATCAAAAGAAAACAGACAGAAACTAGATTGTTTTTTTTTCATTTTGTGAAGAATGAAGAATTTCCTTTTATATCACCACAAATATTATATTTACTCTTGTTCTACGCTCACTCTTTCCATGTTTTGACAATTTTCCTGTTTCCTCATGAAAAACCTTGCGTTTGTGAGTAGCGGGACTGTGAGACGTCTCATCTTAAAAGCATCCAGAATCTCTTATGATACATTCTCTCTTGAAATCCTGCTAGAAATTCTGTTCTACAAGGAATAACATCACACAGTAAGAACATGCTTTAAGAATGTTTAATGTGAACTCAGGCATCACAGGTTTTGATTTAACCCATTTGACTGAAGGCTAACCACACAGCCATAGAGACCGAGAGAGAAGATAATATGGTCTTCATAGCTTTTCTGGAAGTGACATTATGGAGAATCGCAAATTAGAATAGTAGAAATGAAGGAGACCTTGGTTGCTATCCTGTACTTTGGATACAAACTCAATTTAAAAGCTTTATGGGACTGTAAAAAATTGAGGGAGATGCACAGCAACAGAAGATCAACTTGGACCAGAAAATAAGGGGCATGAAAGACATGATAATGAGTGGAGCAGTGGAATAAAGATAAATGCTTTAGAAGACTGTTCCAATACTTTGGTCATCATCGGAAATGTCATAAATAAGGTACAGCAACAAGTATTCCATTTCCTGCCCACGTTAACATTTTCTTCATGTATTCTTATTTAAAAAACCCTAAAGGTTGAATTATTGACTGCAGGGATGAAAATAATGACAGCTGTTCATTTGCACAAGTTACAGCATGGTTTCAATGAACTGTGACCACCTCACATTACTAGTTAAAGGTTGTACAAATGTGGCTGCATTATTCATTAGAAAAGGTTCTGCTCTTATTTCCTTTGATTCATGGAACTGTTACAGGGCAGCAGCAAGGAAAGATGCATTTTTTATTGGTTTCACCCTCTACTTCCTTTTACATTATGGCGCTAATTTGTGTTCTGTTAATTTCACTTAGGTTGGGGACCCGCACAAGAATGTGCTCCTGTAATCTACCCAGCCAAGGCTATTCTGTTTGCTGCTCAAGCTAACCAGCCTACTGAGGGTGTAAGGATGCCATGCAATTCTGCTGAACCTAAAACACTTTGGTTCACTTTTGGAAAACAAATGCTCACACAAAACAAGCTCCATTTTGTCTATGAGGTGGACAAAATGGCCTCCTCTTATTTGGAATTTACAGTATGTTCTTATTCATAGTATTTTATTATTGCTATTATTTATTTTATTTACTGTAGGGGTTTTTAAGAAAACATTTTAAAGATATGCTTGACATAGTTATTTTGACTATTTTAAGTGAGGGCCACTTGGGCAGGTGGAGGGGGTTAGGAACTGGAGGTAGGGAGTCAGTGATCATATCCAGTGTGAAGCTACTACTTCACACTGGATATGGTTGTCCACTACTACTGAGATGGACAACCAAGTGTAGACCCAAGGGGAAGTGGGGACTCAGATACTGTGTATATTGGCCAGAAAGAGGTGCAGAGCAGGCATCTGTAGGTTCTTGTGGGGACAGTGGAAAGAGAGGTGGATGGAAGAAGAGATAAAGACAAAAACAAAAGTCTTGTTGTCTTGGTGGGTAGAATACCTGACAGTCAGAAAGGGGTAGAAGGAGTGAACAGTAGCACATTATTGAATTTATCTGTGGGAATTTTATAAACTGAATGCTAGTGGGAGGTGGATAGGAAAAACCCATTTACGTTATTTTTATACTCGGACCTGATAATAACTTGTAAATAAATGTAATGGAGTAATTGTGAGCCTCAGCTTTGGTGAGTGTTTGGGGATTTCACAGTTATTTAGATGTTTTTAGCCCTTTAAAATTGAATATTCTGATCACCTGTTTTCTTGCATTGATTGCGTTGGTGTATACTACAATGTACAATACAGTTCTCTATTCCTTTTAACCTAATAGAATGTCTTTATTCTTTATTTTCACAAAACCAATAATATGTCATCTTTAATTGGAATGAAACAGCCTCGGTCTAAGATGGCATTTAATAGACTGTGAAATGAACAAAGCTTCACCTACTGTATGCAATCTGAAAATCATATTATTGCTTCCACTCATTGGCAGAGACCTATTTTCCTTGCATTTCTATTGAATATTCACAGGCAGATGGGGTTTGTTTAGTGTTTGCCAGGTGTTTTGGGGTTAAACTCAGTCTCTAATGCTCAGCCACAAGTCATTAAAAAAATAACAATCAAATATATAGGTAATGAGTGCCTCTCTGACATGTTACTGCAAACTCATAGCCCTCAGGTCAAGCTTTTTATAGGAATAATGGTTTTGTGTTCTGCCTCAGTGAGCAATACATGTATAATTTCACAGTGGATGTTTCCTTTTTTTCTAATTTGTCTTGTCCAGAATTGAATTCTTAATACAAGGCATCATATACATTGGGCACAGGGCATGAACTCAACATTAACAGCATCCTTTGAGGTGTCCTCTTACTCGGATCAGACCAGGGCCTGATTCCCTCTAAGTCTCTGCATTTCACATAAATAAAGGGGAAACCTATAAAGGTGGGATTGTATGAATAACATAAAATATATATTTTTATAAAAAAACAAAAGGTTTTTTAAATAAACTGTATTGATCCCAGCGCTAAAAATATAGTAATTAAATGGAGAAAAAGGTTAAGAAGTATCCTATAGTGAATGCTTTTTGTGCTGAAAGACAAAATGTGTGTTTCTGGGGCATTGCCCCATCTCTGTGATAATTATGACATACCCTTGTGTGGTTAAGACACTATCGTGGGGCTGGTGGAAAATTGTTTGTTTATTTTGCTTTTCATAGCATTTAAAATCAACCAAACTGCTGGCAGTCATAACCATCTTTATATTTGCTTTGCTCACTGTTGTATCTTGAATGTTAAAATTGGTCTTGCTTATTAACTGTCCCTTTACATGAAATCACAGCAGGACTTTACAGTAAATGACATAAGAGGGATAAATTACTTTTTCTGCAACATAAATGGGCAACAAAGCTATACAACAGTGTCCACACAAAATTGAAAATAGAAGAAAAATATACTGTAACTGACTTAGTTTATAGTACTAAGAGGTAGCTTCCCATATATAAAAAAAATGTCATATATACTTGGCAATTCAAAAGATTAGCAATTTTAATCAAATTGTAGTTCCCTAAATAATGGACTGAAACTCTTCTCCCCAACAACACTTTATACCTTCCGTGATGGTTGTCTTACAGTACAGCTGAGAGCAATTTAATACTTGAATGACCTTTTTCTTAATTAATTTGTACTTTTTTAACTTTTCCCTTGCTGTTGTAATACAGCTACTGTATAATGCATATTTGACATATTCAAGCTCCCACAGCTCCTGAGAGAAGAGTTTCCACTGACTGGAGGAGCAGTATGTCTTCCAGTGCAGGTTTCAATGCAGGTTTCGGGGCATGCAGTGAGGAACAGGAGACACTTCTGTGCTGAGAGGACCCTGGCAGACTCATGCCCACCCTACCCTAGAAGCACTTTGCCAATTGTGTGCTGCTGATTAGGAGAATTTCTAGTGACTTGTGCACAAACAAGTGACATTTGGTTCTCCTCCTGTGCCCAGGCGAAACCTTAACTACTCAAGTTATTTCAGAAGGACCTACCATTCTGACCACTCAACAAAAACTTAAAGTACATTCCCGTGACACCTTAATTTGTTTCTTTGAAAAGAAATACAGGAATATTTTTGTCTTTCTAAGGTGAAAAGTGAAAAACGAAATCACTCATATAGCTCTGTGGTAAGGATGTTATTGATATAATCAAATGTACGTCGCATGTGCTTGTCTGCAATGACCGCATTAGGCTGTGGATGACAGTACAGATCCACAGAAGAGAGTCATTTGTTTGGACTACCTGTGCCTGAAATGGGGATAGATGGACTTACATGGATTAAAACTGTTTTATTTATGGTTTTATGACCATGCCAGATGTCCTCATGGTGAAATTGTTTATGAGAGCATCTGAGAATTCATCAGGGCTAAATTTTATTTGAAGAGGAAGTGTCTTTTTAATCCATATTAGATAAACCTTTGGGATCACCAGGTGTAATAGACTAACTCAGACAGATTAATGTTTATTGGTACTCTGCCGTTTACTAATCACTGTCATTGTTGAAGCTTTCCACCTGGATAACACTTGATGCTGAGTGTCAGTATTTGCAATGTAATTACACATGAATTTTACGAGACTTCATATCGAAATCATCCGGGAGCAGCTGCTGTGTGGAAAAACAGACTCTTTATCCAATTTCAACAGCTGTATTTGACAACTTAAATGGACATCCTTATTGCAGACCATAAAAAATTTACCACCATGCAAAAATTACATCATTTTTAATAAGAAACCTGGACAATTAGGTTATGGAGCATCATGCTAATATTTCAAAATGTTAATTTATGAGATGACTTGAATGGTGTGCCAGGTTGGTAACCAGCCAAATCATTTTACTTTATTTTCAGTTAGAATGACTCTGTCCACCGGAATTAATTAGAACTTCGCCACCCTATCTCTTATACTGTGGTGCACATGTGTGGTGCTGTTGTTTTTCCATGTTGGTATTATATCACCATGCAAAAATCTGCAGATACTGTATGTACAGTACTAACCTATAAATTCTCACATGCTCAACTGGTGATGGCCTTGCTGTAGACATGCTGTACTGTATCAGATCAACAGTTCCAAGTCGAATTGAAGTGAGTTTCTTGATTTTAATCACGGTTTGGTTAACCAGTACTATCGTTTTTATCAAATGCAGTTAAAAATATTATTAAAGATAATTCTACAGTATTTGTTTCACAGCTACATACAGTACACCTCATACTAGTATGGTTACTGTATAAAAAAACAAGGTTCTGTTTATAGATGCTCAACAAGTTCCTTTTTCCCTCTTTGGTCATTAGCCTTGTTAAAAAAAAATAATTAAACCTGGAGTGTGCTGAATTTGTTAAACAGAGATAAAGACAGAAATATAAGTTTAACAGCAGTCAACCCAAGAACCAATGAGCTTTGAGACTCCTTGCAAACAAGCTCTTTGCAGATATGCCTGCCATTATACCAGTATAGGAGGTATTATGATAAGTTTCCATGCAACCTCTTACTTTAACTGGACTATCTGATGCAGATGCACCTATACTACAGTATAATATCCCTGTCTGAGCTGAAAAGATGCAGTTCAATACATCATAATGAGCCAATCACATACTGTAGCACTGATGGCATCCCTCTTGAATTGTATTTTTTGGCTTGCTGGCTGAAATTGGGTCTTCTTCTGCTTTACCGATACACACTGTCTTTGAGAGAGGTTCTTTTTTTTGTTTTTGTTTTTTAACCCACCTCCACCCCCCAGCTTTGAAGAACTTCTTTATTTTTATTTTTATTTTTATTTTTTTCCACTCTCTCATTTTTGTTCTTATTGGACAATAGCAAAAAAATCTTACATTCACAAAAAAAATATTAATTCAAAAACTTCCTACAAATACGCTTAACATCCAGTGCCATTCATGTCTCTAATGGGCCCCAAACATTCCTATACTCATTAAGTTTCTCCTGTAAATTATATGAAATCTTTTCAAATTTAACTTCTGATGCAGCCTCTTTAATCCATTCTTTGTACGAAGGTCCTGTACTGTCCACCCATTTTTGCAATATTATTTTTTTAATAATAATACAGAGAGTCATAAAGTATTTTTATGTTGAATTGCTACTTTAACCTTTGAGATATTTAGGTACCTGAGAGCTTTCCCCACTGTGGAGGTCCAGAATGACTGTACTGTACAGTATGTGCTGACAATACCGTAAGAAGTGCCATAGTGATCCTCTATGTGTGTTACATTTTGAACAGATTCCTGTATTATCCTGCTTCATGTTTTTCAATTTTTCTGGGGTATAATAGAGTCTGTTTAAAATTCTGTACTGAAACAGTTTGTTATGTATAGCTCTAAATCGGTAACCAACATTATGCCGCACAGTATCCCAGTCTATGTCCACTGACCCTACACAGAGATTGACTGTCCACTGAGATACACAACTACAGTATCAAAAGACTTGTCTGACCTTGCACTGAGAAGTTTGTAAAACTGTCTGAGCCTTCACTTGTATGTTAGCCTGCAGTAGTTTATTGCTGTAATTATCCAGTTCTTGTTAGAGAGATTAGGTTTGAAGTGGTGGTAATACTGTTTTTAAATTCCTATTACTGAAAAAAAGACAAAGATCCCACACTTTGCATGACAAATTGTGCCATTTCTTTGATTTGCTTCAATTCCAGGCTGTGAGCCTATATGCCTGTGCAAAACTATGTGCGTATGGATTCAGGTTACGTTAATGTTGCCAAGATTTTGTACGCCAGCCATTCAGTGGTATTAATTAACAAGCATGAAGTGATCCTCCCAGGTTTCTGGTACAGGAGACCTCATCAGGGATGCTCACTTTCACCTCAGTACCTCAGATGTGTGCCCTTGAACCACGTGTTCAAGCTGTCCATGACTCTACTGTATCTACTTCTATTTCTTCTTACAGTACTCAGCACTGCATATACCTGTATTTTTTTCTGATGACACATTGTTTGACATAGATGATGTCTCCAACTTTCTGCCATACCTGCTACCTAGATTTGATGATTTTGGTGTTATTTCAGGGTGTAGTTAATTGGATCAAGTCATTTTAGATTTCTCAACAGAGAAAACCGCTTATACAGTATCTGATTATGCTGCTTGTCAAAAACTTCAGATACCATGATATTGATAATTACACTTTGTTACAAGGTTTCACAGCAAACAGCTCACAGTAAATAGTATTTTGAAACATTTTAAACTTGCAGGTGCTAACCTGAACAGGTGACATACGATATTTCCTTCATCTCCACAGGCTTGTTTCTCCATAACAAAAATAAATGTGCGAATGTACATTGCATAATTTTTTTATTCTATTCCCTTTTCCTGTAGATTAAGGGATGGAATGTATAATTGACTTCCTAAATTCATTTGGAAAGAGAAAGGAACACATATTAAATTCTCTGCTCGGCCATGTGGAAAATCTCTAGGGGGCTTTCCAGGGGGCTTTCCTCTGCCAAACTCCAAATTTTATTTCTACTTTTTATTCCTACTATTTTGTTTTGTTTTGACGGTATTGTCTGTGTGGTTTAGCTCTGACACTGCTGTATCTTGGCATCCACCTGAAAAAATGCCATATCTGTACTCCTCGAATTCAAGATTTAATTTGTACTATTGTTCCCCTTACACACTATATTTACTTAATTACAGCTTGGCATTTAGTAGAAATATTCAGGAAGTCTCAGAAGATAAGCATGCCCATTATCCCATTTCTAATAATGATAAACTCCTTTCGGGTAATTTCCCTTTCTCTTCCTTACTTTAGAGAAATAAAGGGATTCACATTCTAGCTGATACTTTTAAAGAGATTTGTCTTTGCTCACTCCTGTTTTTTCACTTACGTTTCCATTGTGCAATATGTGATTATGGCACCCCGTAATTATGGTGGTGTGGTTTGTTTGTGCACCCAATGCATAATCTGTTTGATCTCAGGGAAAAAAAAGAATTTGCTTCTTCTAATTCATGATTGGAATTGGGATTTGAATGTTACTGATAGGGCCGCATGGTGGCTCACCATTGTTAGTATTGCTGCCTTGTAGTGCTGGGGCCCTGGGTTCAGTTCCTGGGGTGCTATGTGTGTGAAGTTTGTATGTTCTCCCTGTGTTTATCAACTGCTCTGATTTCCTCCCACAGTCTGAAGACATACAGACTATTTTAACTACAAAAAAAAGCTGCATTGTTCTAACAGCTGCTGAATCCAGAAAACAGTTAAAAAGTTTTATTTGGTTTGGATGTGTCACTTAACGGCTGACAGAGAGAGACAGAGAATTAAGAATGATATTTATCATTTTTTATATCAAATATTTTTTTTAAATCAGTCAAAATCCCTGTATAAATAAAAGGCTGGCACCACTCAATGCATGTTTTTCTGACAGATTTCTCTAATGCAGAAGTTTCAAGTGCTGCTCCTCTGGTCTTTCCAGGTAGTTCTAGCTCTTTCTTCTGTCTCTCTGCATCCTATTTTTTCTTGCCTTTCAGTCATTTGAAGCCTGGCACGGATGAAACAACCAGGCCTTTAGCATAATAAGAAGTCACTTCATCAGTCTTAATTGAATTTCATGGGACTAGACTGACTGCCTGTCAGACGGGCTACAGACAATGTGCACGGTGAAGTCCTCAGAAACCCCCCCTCTCCCTTTTTCTCTCCTCTTCAATCTGTTTATCTTGTTTCTTAGCAGTGCCTTACATACAGTGTACTGTATCTGTGGAGGGTCTGGGGAGAAAAAGCATTTTAAAAAAATGTAATGCTCAAAGATTGTGAAATATGATCCTAAATATAGTCAAATCCTACACATTGTGATTTAGGAAACAAGGAGTGTGGACCATGACTTTGGAGCAATTTTGGTTTTGATCTATCTTGTGAATGCACATAGGAAGAGAAGGTTTCATCATACAATCTGATGAATTGATTTCCTTCTCTGCGCGAGAGGCTGCTGTTGGGATTTCTGGTTGCAGGTCAGCTTCCTTTGAAACATCCACAGAATTCTGATACCAGTCAAACCTATGTGATAATAAGCCTGCTGCATAAGCCTGTTACATAAGACTAATACTGAATTATGCAAAACAGTCCAAGCAATTAGATTCATAAGTGGAATATCCTAGTGATCTAGGCAAAACTAATTGACTAGAGTATTTCTCATTCTGTTATAAATGCTGCTGTTGTAAAAGCTAAGCCAATTG
Organism: Atractosteus spatula; assembly: GCF_055471065.1. Lineage (NCBI taxonomy): Eukaryota > Metazoa > Chordata > Actinopteri > Semionotiformes > Lepisosteidae > Atractosteus > Atractosteus spatula. The sequence continues at coordinate 2,079,490 of NC_142732.1, read as the reverse complement.
GATATTGTGAAGTCTTCACAAAGCAAAATGTATTTAAAAGAAAGCTCTGTCTGGCAGGTAATGGAAATAATAGCACAGTGCACATAAAGTAAATGCTGATAAAATTAGAATCCTAAAGTTAATCTGTTTCAAATAAGAACATGACAACAGTACTATTCAACAGATAATTTTCTTAAAAGCTTAAGGAATTCTTAACACTTGAGAAGAGAGATGTGACGCCCTCAATTATATTTTCCTGTGAGCTGCTTAATTAGACTGGAAGCAGCACCTTTCTGATGAAAATCTCTTAGCTTCAGCAAAGTTAATCAACGATAGTTGAAAAAGCTAAACTATTATTGAACCACTGATATGACTCCTAAGGAAATAAGGGCACCGGTCTGATTAACTTTAATATTACTATGGGATTCAGCGGGTATAGGGGGGCAAAGCAATTTAAGTTGGCCAGAATTACATTATCTAGCACTCGTGGAAAAATTATATCTTGTGTGCATTTTGGTAAAAAAGAGACGGTTCTCAATTCAGACAAAGCTCACTTTTTCAAGTGCCATAAATTGACAAAATAATGTTTACTTTTTTTTCTAATAGGCATGTACAGAATGGAGTTGCCTTCAAAGAGAACTGCATTCCAGTACAAGGACGTGCACAACACACTTTAAAGCCTGGAGTGGTTTGTGTTCTGATAACTAATGTCCATCATTTTTTAATCTGAATGTAAATAATGTGAAACACGCTTGTCAGCTTGGGGACAAGTACTGTAGCTTTTCCATCCAACAAAAATCTTGTCCATATTTAGAAACATGCCCCTCACAGAACACGAAACACGTCTCTCAGCGAATCATTTGTTTTTTTATGTACACACCTGAATATTGTATTCTGACATCATGATGGCATCATCAACAGATGCTGTTAACATATGTATTGCACTGTGGTTCCATATTTTTAAACAGCTGAAGGACTTCTGACTGAAATGAACTGAAACAAATGCTTTTTTAATCACTTAAATCATGTCTACAGCAAAACTTTTCTTTTTCAGTTTTTGTTTTCACTAGTATAGTGCAGTTCTGTTTAATTATATAGACGGTATGCAGATAATCCAAGTAACCACAGTACTTACAATTCACTCTAGACCTTACTGTATTGAATTTCAGATAAAAGACATGCCGACTTCAGCTGCTCAAGATATCCACAGCACAACATGACTTTGCTATGATCATTGAAATAACTGATTTCAATAGTCGTAGAAATATCAAAGACCTTTTGTGTTTACCTTTGCACTGGTTGATAATGCATCACTTGAATTAGAAAATAAAAAAATAATCCAGTTCCTTAATAAGTTACACTAAGATAATATGTATGATAGACCATGGTTTTTTAGTATAGAGCGAATTGTTTTAGTAAAGTGTCCAAATAATAGAGACAAAAGGATTATCAACCTAGTAAAGGCATAATCTTTAGAATTCTGTTTTAGGAACAGTGCTGTAAAGTGGACCTTTTTCCCTTTGATCCCCATGTATTATGTTTCCATAGATGAATTATAAAGCCTGGCGTACTGTAAATAATAAGCATGATTTAATAACAGCAAATCAATTTCTTACATGGATAAATCACCATACCTCCACGCCTATGCTGAGATTGAAAAGCCCAGATTCATTGGCGATGTTGGTGCTTGGCACCAGTAAATTTAGTAAATTATTTCCTAGCCAGACGCCATGACACATTTCTCCAGAGTACGGATTACAGTTAGGGATCAGGTTTAGCAGAAAGATAAACTACTGTACCGTATGATATTGCTTTCCTGCCTCCTGTCTGTCTGCACCAAAGTGCATGCCATGAAGTTTGATTGTATATTGTCCTGATATCTAGCTGAAGTTTAACTACTTCTATGCACAATGGACTTTCCTGTCTCAGATACAGAAACAGTCCAAGTTTATAAATATTGACACTGACTCAGCTCCATGGCAGAGACACCTCCTGTCCTGCTCAGGAGAGAATAACACAAGTCGTCCTGCTCCTGAGACATGCCTACCGCAGAACCATTCCTCATTGATTCCATGAGAGCATTACAGTTCCTAACTGGAGAGGTGGGGTCAAATGGGGTAGTGGCATGTTTCACTCTCACATCACTGAAAGCTTTCACGTCCTCAGGAAGTCAGAGAGACCCCAGCTGACCAATTCTAGCTATGCACCAGAGGTGCTCTGTCAATCAGGCATTCCAAGAAGATCACAATATGGCCAAAGCTTGAAATAGTGACATACTGTAAAGTGCAACCTATACTCCAAGCAAGTACTTTTAGCCTCAGTTTTTCATCCTTTTCATAGAATTGTTATATTAAAGTTCAGCACTTTTTTATTTAGTTCTTCCTACGGTATGGAGCATTATTTGTAAAGCATGGATGAAGCACCAGCTTCTATTGTGCATGCACTAATGTCACCAGTGTCCTTGGCAGTGTCGCATACACATCAGCTCCATAAGCTGACAAGTGAGAATAAAGGTCACTTTCCTCATGGAGGTTTATTCCTATTTCTTGACACCTGTCAGGGTCTGGGAGAAAACCAGCAACATGCCAAAAGTTCTGAAGTGCTTTGAGTGACAATGTATTTAATTAGCTGAACATTACATTTGCTTGGGCCTGCATGCCTGCTATATAGAGAGAATGAAACTAGTGAGCTGATGATTTCTGTGGGGTTCGCTTCAGCACTGCAGGGCTGGGGCAGTTGACAACTGACTGAAATTGATGAGTCTGAGTTTGCTGAAGTGTTTAAACTAAGCTGATAAGATTTATTTATATGTATGTGTTGATTATTTTTTCATACATAAAAATTATTTTCCTTTTCACTAAAAGAAAAACTAGGGACTCTACTGACTTTGGCAAAAATCAAGCGTAAGAAATCTGAATAGTGGCTTAGTGGACAGTGTTCCAGTCTTGCCACGCTGGGCCCTGGGTTCAATTCTGCACAAGGGTTGTTATTTGTATTTGTATGTTCTCCCTCTCTTTGTGTGACTTTCATTGGGGGGTTCTGGTTTTCCTTCACAATCCAAAGACATACTGGAAGTTTAATTGTCTTTTGGGGAAATTGGCTTATCTGTATGTCTGCCCTGTGATAGACCGGTGTGCTGTATGGGTTCTTCTCTGCACTGCTTACTGGAATAGGCTCTGGCTTCCCCTGTGGCCCTTCTAAAGAGGTTAGAAAATTGGATGGATAGAATACCAATGCCATTTTAAGACTTGGTTACAAATGTGTGTTCTTAGCTTCCTGTAATACATTTCAAATGTGTAACCCTAGGCCTTTTACAATATCTGATATTTTCAAATGCAAATCTGAAACCTGTTGTGCATCTCATTTGTAGTTTGGATACCATGTTGGATGCGAAAGGGCAGTGTGTTGGCTCTGTGTCTAAGGATCTGCGCCTGTGGCTGGAAAGTTGCTGCTTCGTATCCCGCAGCCGGCAGAGGAATCCTACTCCGTTGGTTCCCTGAGCACGGCCCTTAACCCCCACTGCTCCAGGGGTGCCATGGCTGACCCTGTACTCTGACCCCAAGCTTCTCTCTCTGTCTGTGTGTCTCATGGAGAGCAAGCTGGGGTGTGTGAAAAGACAAATTCCTAATTACAAGAAATTGTATATGGCCAAAAAAAGGAATCTTATCTCATGTACTTGACAACATTAATACTGGTTACACTGACAGTGTGAAAGTATTTCAGTGGAAAGTATAATTACTGACCGATTGTGTACTGTAATTTGGTCTGGTCAAATTATGCCTTTTTAGTGCATATTGTAGTGGTGTACAATATATATGAGCCTTTAAACCTGTACATGGAGAAAAATGATTCATGTAGTAGGTATTAGCTCATAAGAGTGGTATTTTTATCCATACAGTACAACAGTTCTATATCATGCTTATGGGGAACATCTATAATGGCTGAGAAAACAATGCAGGTGGGTGCTTCTTGAAACATGACAATAAGATAAAATTACAATTTACTTGAAGCTAGTGTTAGTTTTTTTTTGTTCTATCCAGTAATGAAAGAAAACATTTTTAATATTTTTAACAAAGGTTTACATGCAAGAAAATGGAGGCATTGCACTATTTTGTGTAAACATCATCTCAATGTCTTGGATTTTGTGTTGAAGTAACACAAAGGCCACACTACCGGACTGAACACAGACACAACATAGAAGACATGAAGACACAAACCTGAGAGCACAAAGTGTTTGTGTACACCTCTAAGTCAAGGATTGTGATAAGACACAGTAAATATTCTTGATGAAGTTTTTGGATTAAAGAGACACTATGTACCAGATAAACATAATCTTCTGAAAATCCTCCTCATGCATATTTATTTGTAATGTTATTTATGTTTAATGTTATTTCTAACAACCCACAAAGGACACCATTGAAATGAGCAGTAATGAGAAGCCAAATCAAATGCCAATTTAAAATCTTATGAGCCCGTCTTGGTGAAAGGATAATCGCTGCCATACTGTCTATCTGCGTGGCTTCAGAATGATTATACACAAGAACATTAGTGTGGAACATTGGCACTGAAACTCTCATGCCATTGTCACGTGATAGGGATTGAATCATGCTGCATTGTATCAGAAGGTATTTTCAGTCTAGTGGGTTTCAGAACTGTTCATAGTTTGACGGCTGTTTGCAGAACATATTTTTTCCCCTTTACTACATGTTCCATTTTGCAATGGATGAGTCCATCTAGGGTGAATGCATCCACTCCTAGCATGAACAGGAAAAGCCTTCCATTAGTGGCAGGTGCTTAGCAAAACTTTATTTTTTCCACTCCCATTGGTGTTTTGTTTTTCCTCAAGCCAGAAAAAAAACTTGACTCATTTTCTCAGAGCTGTGGCTTAATCTTTCTGCCGGCTGGCGAAATCATCCCACTGTCAAACATGCTCCCTTTTTGGGACTGAAGTCGGCTTTATCCATTACGAAGAGGTAAGAGCATGTACATCTCACGGTCTCTCCATCAGCTTTAATCTCTCTGCGCTGGGGCTGTGATCTGTGCAGTGTTTTCCACAAATAGCTCAGTATTACATTCTCCCGCAGAGGGCAGAGACCGGGCAGGCTATCAGTAAAACAGCAGGGCTTTTCTTCCACCTCTGTGCTCTGCCATAGGATTACCTGGTGTGGTTTCCTCACATGTGGGGTATGACAACAGGTCTGTTTGTTACGACAAGAGGCTGAAGTGATACCCAGAAGGAAAAGGGCACTCAGTATGGCACAGAACAAAATATGATTCCTCACAGGATCCTGCACAATACTGGAATGGGATTTGCAGTGTCTAAGGTCTGGTGACATTATATACTAGGCAATACTTCACTCTGGGACATTATTTGGATTGGGCTTTGACAAAGGTGGATGCCTGCTACTTGTAATAGATGACTTTTTCTAAGGAAGCAGAAACTTCATTTCCATTTGTTTTTGTAAACCAGCAGTATAATCCCTTTTCCTCTCCAGGTATACAGTATGTCAAGTCAGGTGTTGGGTCAAGTCAGCCCAGGAGCAGTATAAAATGCTGTCCTAAAAACTGTAACATCTGTGTAAACTCATTTGTGTCAATCTAGAATTAAATCAAAATCCAAAGGTCCTTGCATTGAAACATCAAGGATTATAGACTTACTGTATAAGTGTATTAAAAAGTTGACTTCCCAAAAAGGTCCTTGATTTTAGATTGTGGATTTCATCTGGTTTTTTGTTGTGTGCTTGATCTTTAACAACAGACCACAGATCATACTGTATAAACTTTATAGGCTCTGGTTCTTTAAAACTTAAGCAGTTTGCATTATTATACATTTTTTGCTGTATTTTTGCTGTAAATGCCATTGGCCCAACAGTGAATATTAAGTGCAACAGAACAAGAAAACTGGCCAACATTCTCTGATGTATTTTCAGTCAGTGCTAACTTTGAATCTGCTTTTCATTGGTCTAAATTTAGCAATGTTTCTCTGCATAGCCTGCTTAGTGGCTGAATCTCAACAGCCGTTACAAAGGAGATTTTAGGAGGGCTCTGTAATTAAGCTGTAATGCTCATACTGTATATTAACCTTAACAGCACCAAGGTTTCCAGTTTCCTGTCCAAAAAGATTTTAAGAAATCTGTTTTTCACACTGAGGACAGAGGTAAAGGGTTGTATATCATGAATCACGGGGGCCGTCAGACAGATTTATTGTCCAACATAATATATACAGTACATATTACTGTGTTTAAAATACATCATACGTCATGGGGGAGCCATATGTAAAATACACATAATCCTTATTTACAGATGTTCTAATACATTAATCTAAGCAGAAGTCCTAATATCATTGCTACATAAATATGTAAATATACTACTACATAAATACAACCCCAGGAATTTTCTGCTTATCTGCTAAGGTGGTTATTACTAGGAATGTGTCCAGTCCCAGCAGGCTCATGTTAGTATAAATTAAAGTAATGCCTTCATGTAAATGCCAGCCCCATTAGTAGTCACTTCAAGCAAGAAAGATGCCTAATGTAGGAATGTTATAACAAAGGTGTCTACTGTTTACAGCTCCACAGGCCTTGTAGCAGTAATGGGGAAGAATTAGGGGCTACCTAGCTATAGAATTATGAGAATTATTTAAAAGGCATTTTCATTTGCATTTTAATTTGTGTTTTTTCTCCCATTGCTGCAAAATTAATCATTTTTAGAGAAAAGCTAAATAGATATCAGAACACAAAGCAGAAAACTGCAGCCTCTTACATCTTGTTGAAGGCAATTGTTTCAATAGTGCTCACAAAATGTCTTTTAGGGTTACTCTTAGCTGTTCTCTGAAGACTCCTGTGTGGAAAATGTTTCAGAACTGAAATTACAAAACAAAGATATTTTGTGTCATTAGAGAAGGAAAATTAATTTTCTATGAAACCATTATTCTGTCTAATATAAAAGGAACACCTTTCAGGGTTACTGTGTCTTTTAAGAGCGAGCAGTTGCTATGAATTAATGGAATGTGAATATTAATTAGTTCTGGTCGTTTCACAATGCTAGAAAGCAGAGCCAACTAAACAGACATTAAAATTCTGCTTCATGAATATAATGTCAATGTTAGCACCCACAGATAGCTGCTCTGCACTTCTTCGGGCTCATCAGCAACACACAGCTAATCACTAATGAAATGCCCCTATATAGGTGTCTTATAAATGTGAAACAGCTGCTCTTGGCTTCTAACTTGAGTTTAAAAGTTAGAATTGGCTTAGAATTTGGAGCATTTTTATTTTAGCTTTCTAGTGATTTGATACAGCCAGGGCTAATTAAAAATCATCTTTCCTTAATCCATAGTGACAGCTTACTGCTGAAAGACACTGTAACCCTGAAAATTATATTGTAACCTTGTTACAAAGCTTGTTTTTAATGTAGATTGAGGGATTACTTAATAATAAAGTAAATAAAGCTATCTTTCTTTAGTAAGGTGTAATGTATTTGGCTTTATTAAGCAAGCTGCTTTAAGGGAAATGTTGTAACAGCACAAGGAGAACATCTAGTATTAAAGGCTCTAATTTCAATTAATCAGGAAAAGGACCATTGGGCTGCATCCAAATTCTGAACCAATGATTTTAGTGAATAAATAAACTTTTTGGACACATACACAATTATTAGACGCTTCACGGGTGAATGTCTGAATGCTGTGTTTCACTAAAGACTTCGAAGTACTTTAAGGAGTTTTTTTCTCAGTACAGCATCAGTTTTGCTGCATTTCAATTTTTCATGGCAGGAACAAAAACCTACCTGAAAAATGTTGGCAATGCAGACAACTTTTAAATGGGTTGATTGTGAGGGATATGGAAAAAAAACAAAAGCAATCAAATTAAAGAGTACATCGTTTTATTGTTTTTCTTTTTATTGGTTATTGAGAAGTCTTTTATTCATTTTCAACTATATTCAACTATTATCTTTTGAAGAGTTGGCTCAGTTCATTTGAAAGGAAACAGGATAATCCTTTTTGATGTAGTGTTATGCTCAGAGCTGCATGGAAGAAATGGGATTCTCAGCTGGCAAGAAAGCACATCTGCTCACAGATGTGTTTTGGGGCAGATCTGAGTTTCTGAGGTAGCACAGTCATTTCAGGACCATGGACAGCAGGCAGTGTTTTTCATGCTAATAGGCAAGTAGACGGCTTAATCAGACTTCAGCACCAAGGTCAGTGACAGAGGAAATGTATTTCCCTTAGAAAAGCTAAACATTGTAGTGCATTCTTGTGTACCCCATTGCAACATGATTTGCACAGAATAATACTTGTACAAGCAAGCCAAGTGACCTATTCATCCACATAAAGGACGGTGGTAATCTTGATAAAAATACTATATTTTACCTTGATTATAAAAGAGGAAAAGCACGTTATTTCCCCAGACATAAACAGCTGGCTTGAAAATGAGGTTAAATCTCTGTTTAAAAGGCTATGATCCTTAGTTTGATTAGCCACTAACTAGTAAATGGTTTACATTGGCCAAATAGCATCTTCTTATTTGCAATCTTTATTTTCTTAAAACAATATAATATCACCATCTATCATCAACTCTATCAAACCATTTTGTTTATTGGGAAATAATATTTAAAAATAAGACTCAGTAACTTGTTCCAGACTCACATAACCTTAATGCTTAGACTCTTAAAAGGATCTAATGAATAGATAGCAAACTCCCATAAAAATGTGCAGCTATACAAGTACTGCATTTAGGCAATTGACCAGTCTCAATTACATGTACTCAAAATTAGGCAGACCTCCATCAATATCACAATCAAAACAGTCATTACAGAAAAAGATTTCTCAACAGTACGTCCAAGCACATTAAACTGCCAAGGAGTTTTTTCTTCTGGGAACTTCAAGGGTCACAGTGAAAGGAAAAAGCAGGAATTGACCTTTAATCTTAAAAATGCAGCTTGTATGTTTGTGAGGTGATTAGTGTCCTCTTCGAAAATCCTGATTCGTCTCCTCAAATCCTAGCACATGATTAATTGTGCCTCCTAGATTAATTAATCTACTAATTAGTGTGTTTTCTGAAGAGCAACAATACATGATGTATGGTTTTCTGCTTTCCCAAGGACGTCAATGAAGGGTGGCTGTTTAAACAGGGGGAAAAACACGCACACACAAGCTGGCTTCTTTATTGTGAAAACAAATTCCATTAGCAGCTATCATAAATAAAGACAGAGCAACGCTATTCTGCCAATTCTGTATTTTTCATTAACACAAACTGTTAACAGAACTCTTCATTTTGAAACTGGAGCACTTCAGTGGAGAAAACAATGATGGCATTGTTACTGGAACATTTTCAAGAACAATGCACATTTCTGTTTTGCTCTTAGACATCATTATAAGTGAAAAAGAAAGAAACTACCTTTCAGTACATAACAATCCTGTAAGAATAAAAGAAGCCAAACATGCATATATCCCTATGGAATTACATTCATTTCATTCACTGTGTACTTTGTCCTTTTATTATTTTTTTGCTGTGTATTTGGGAAGTACTGGTTTTATCTTTAAAAAGGCAACTGTTGCATTTTTCTTTTGATTAATATTTTATCTAATTCGGTTACTAAACATCCTTCACTTCTTAAGTAGGTTGTTATTCTAATGTTAAAAAGCAACATAGCCTGTTATTATAATGACAACAGCTGTACAATATAATTGTAACTTCATTGTACATTATAACAGGAACATCAGCGTAAACACTTTTCTTGTCTTTAGTAACACATTGAGCTTATAAAGCCTTTCAGGAGTTTTGTTTTGCATTATGCTTAAATACATGCCAAACTGAAATATGGAGTTGTTTTGAATATGCCATCCATGCTTTTAAGCGTTTGCCCTTGCAAGAACAAATTCAATGTAAGACTAAAAAAAGTCTATCAAGAACAAAAACCTCAATCTGTTGCTTGGTACAACAGTGAATAAGCTGATCCAAGGTGTTTGTATACAGTGTACCGTTTTACCTCAAAGATCTTATGTAGACTATACAAAACACTTTCTTCTACTGGTAATACATTGCTCTAACAAAAAAATAGAGAATTTATCTACTAGTTAGTCCATCTCAAAGTACTGCTTATAGCTCCATCATGTCACAATATTTACTGTATATATTACTAATATATCACCCTGCAACTCACAACTGGCAACTCACTGAAGCTAAGTAAGTGTGATCCTGGCCAGTACCTGGATGGGAGACCTCCTAGGAAAGTTGCTGCTTGAAGTGGTGTTAGTGGGACCAGTAGGGAGTGCTCACTGGTTTGTATGGGTCCCAATGCATTAGAATAGTGATGGGATCACTATACTGCAAAAATAAATGTTGTCCTTTGGATGAGATGTAAAACTGAGGCCCTGACTCTACATGGTCTTTAAAAATCCCAGAGTGTTGGGCATTTCTCTAAAAGAATAGGGGTGTTAACCCCTGTTTCCTGGCCAAATTTTCCCGAAAACTTTTACCAATCATGGTGTCCTAATAATCACCATCTATGTTCTCTTCTCTACTGATAGCTGATGTGTGGTGAGCATGCAGTGTGCACTTTGGCTGCTATCATGTCACCCAGGGAGATGCTGCACATTAGAGGTGGAGGGGAGTCACCATTACCTGTAAAGAGCTTTGAGTGGAGTGTCCAAAAGAGCCCTATATAAGTGTAAATTATTATATCAGATGGCTGTTCTAGGGAAGCCATAATCCTGCAGTTTTCTTAAATGGTATTAAAGGGTCAATGAACAAAAAACAAATTATTCCTCAAATTACACCTATTAAGCAACAGATGAATCTGACTGAGTCATTAAGACCTTAACTGGAATGACAAATTGAAGACCCACTGGTTCTCCAGAAGTGATAATGGCAGACCTCTCATGCACGAGATGTTCATAGATGTCTGTACTGATTTGTAACCACTGAACCAAGTCAACACAGGTACTCCTGAGATGTGATTAGTAGCTTAGTGGCTTCTTTTAGTCTATATACTACAGTGTACAGTGTATGCCGGTCTTTTACCATTGCTCTGGGTAGCAATGCCTACTCTCAGAAAACATACAATATACTGTGCAGTACTTTTCTTTTGTTATGGTGATTACTATGTGTACAATGGGACAGTTTCTTCCACAGCCAATGAACAAGATGATTTTGCCTTCGGAAAACACTCAAGACAATTTACAGTATATCAAGAATTATCCATGTTGTAAATAATCCACACTCTCACTTTATGAAAATATGAGTATAACAAATGCAAAGTCAGTACTTGGTAGAGACTTACCAAAACAAAATTGTGGCTGTAATTACTACCTTCAATTACTATCAAAGGTTCTTCCACCAAATATTAAGTTCACAGGTCTGAATTCTTAAGCAATCAACTTATTTCATTGTTTTCCCTGATGTTTTACTGCCATTTACTGTAATTTTACAAAATGGGATACAATAGGAGAGGTCTGAACTTTTAAAAGGCACTGTATATAGGCTCACTATGAGATTTAATGGACAAACACCTTGAACATACACATATTTTTCTCTTTTAGCCCAGAAGAAGAGATGTTACTGCAGTTGCACAAATGAATGAATTTTACATATTAGGAATATTATTGTGTATCAATTCTCAGTTACACTCTGTTCTCTATGATTCTCTTAAATGATGATTGTTCTGTAGCATGAAACTGAAATAAAATGCATGCCTTGTAACCTCCCTGATGCATTTTAGTTCATAATTATTGGTTTTATTTTCTCATTATAGTAAGGTACTTCTGGATCTTTGCTTAGATCAATAACAGTATGTGTGTTAGTGTAATGGCTGGTAACAAAGTGTCAGAGAGAGCATTCTGAACAATGGGAATCCCTTAAAACAATTATGCTTCTCACATTGTGAATAGCTTATTGATCCAGGAATGTGAGCAAGCGAAATATTCACTGCTTGAGAAGATGCGAATAAAGCAAGTTTACATAGGAGTAATTACTTAAAATGGGGCACATGGTTATTTGGGATAAATAATGTCTTATGAAGATCCCTGGTCCTCTCCGTGTCACAGTTCAGCTTAATTTCACTGTTGGTTGTAAATGTCTGAACTAGCATTCTGTGGTGAAAGTTTCAAAGTTATTGGTTAAAAGTACAGCTACTGAGAAGAGAATCAAATATTACTTCTGACCGCTGTTTAACATACTGTAGTCTAAATTGAATGGCATAATCTGACCATTAGCTGAAAACGTATTATTCATTGTAGGTGTCACAACGACCCTCTGCCTATCCCAGAAGCATAGTGTTACAAATTAGGGGTTGTCATGAAAGTAGTCTTAAATAAAATAATTAAAATAAATAATTTGAAATTAACCCAAACAGTAGGTCTAATTTTAAGGCAAGTGAGTTTGCACTATTCTAAACATGCATCACCAAATTAGGAGATGTTTTTTGCTTCAGGATTTCACCATAAATAATAATATCCTAATAATAAACAAGGACAGCAAGCTTAACCTCTAAATTAAGGTTCAAATTATTCAGCCAGAATATGGTCTCCAAAACTGATCAGAGCAAAGTCCTCTGGCCTTGCACACACCTAGAGCAAGAGATGGGTGAAGTTGCTTATTCTCTCTGTACCTCTATTGTTCTTCTCCTTCCCTGTCTCTTCTCCATCTCATCTCCTGTGTTCGCTGTCTTTTAGGACTGCTGAAGATACTAATGATAACCCAAAAATTCTCTTTAATCCTCCGTGTTTACCTGTCTCAGCTCAGCTCCAACTGGGTCAGCTGGAACTGATTGCTTTTAAATTTTATAGCCTCTTGACTTAGAAAAATAAGATACACAATAGGATGGACAGACACTGGTCTGTCATAGGTAACACAGATGTGCCCACTTCGAGCCTCCAGTTAACCTGAAATTTAGAGGCGTGTGACTAATTAACAGTTGACCCCAAAAGGTCACATAAAAGTATTTTAAACACTGAGGTCTTGTGGTGTGGTCAGGAAACAGCCTGTTCAAGCTGCAGCTGGGATCATTTTTTTTCTCCTCAAGCTCCAGGCTGCAGTCTCTTGATTGGTATACGCCTGTACCATATTGTGAGATATGGGGAAAGCGCCCTGAAGACCACAACACATTCTCAGAGCATTTGATAAGTCTAGTATTCTCATTTCAAATGCTAGAAATCCCTTCATATTACATGTCACTGTAATATTACACAGGTGCTGTGTAATAACAATATTAGTCAAATTAAGATTTAATGACTTCTCTCTGAAGTTCTACAACCCCCTTTTATAATGACATAATAGTATCTTCCACTTGGGGTGAATAGGGTATTTAAACCCCTAATTGACAGTCAGTAGGGAGAAGGAGAAGAAAGAGGATCATGGTATTAAAACTGCTCACTGGTTTCCTGCAGACCAGGAGGTGAAAACTCAAAAAGAGAGGATGTTTGTGAATGGAGGATTGCCGTTGTGACAGGATTCCTGAAAATTCTTTTTGCCAGTTTTGTGAACATTTTTTTTCACATTTTTTTCTCCACAATTTTTTGATCAGTCTGAACTTCAGGGGATATCCCACCTCTTGAAGAGTAGAGTAGTAAAGGAGTTTATTGCCATATGTACTGTACATGTACATTGGAACTCTTCTGCTTCTGAAGGATGCAGTGGCAAGTTTTGTCCTTTGTGGGCCTGTCCCCCTCAACCTTGGTTGGGGACAGCATCCCTACAAGATGGAAAGTTCTCTTTCAGAGAAAACCAGGCAAACATGGGGGAACATGCACAGGCCATAGAATCTGCACACCAATCTGGTGCCAAACCTAGGGCACGAAATCTGCAAGGCACACCATTTTTCACCTTGAAAATTATAATGTTATGTTAAAATAAAGTATCAGTCTGTGTGCTTGCCTGCAAGACGGGTTATCTACTGATCCTCCTATTCTGACAATCAGAAGAGGTAGTACAGTAATAATTTTGATTAAGAGGGAGAATGCTAATAGGTTAAATTTTAAATAGGTGGTGTGCAGTTCTGGACCATTACACACCAATTTAACCCCTGTCTGATATAAAATTGACAGAATTAATTAGATGGCGAGGGCATGAAAATTAATGTGCTGCAAATGTCAGAAAGGGATGCAATCATTATCTTGAAGCCCAGCTAGAAGACAGGTTTCCTTCGGATACACAATCTGACATTCAGAATCATTCAGATTTTTTTTTTAAATAAAATATTTTATAACAAGGTTTTGCAATACGATCCTACTGGCAAGAATTTTTCTAACATCAAAATGTATAACAATATAAATATAACTCTAAAACAAGAAAACAATGTTGCAGAAACCCAGAAAGTTGAAAGATGTATATAAATACTGTGTATGCATTTGCAAAATCTCTATTGCAACTCCCCCAACAAGATATGATGTTAAAATAAAAAGTGTTTGGATGTGAACACATGAAGTGAGACTCACACTCAGCATGATGTTGGAACCATTTGCAGCCCTATTTTTCATTTCACTGCACTGAAAGCACTCAAAGAGACTAAATTTCTGTTTGTCTTCTGCTAGGATTTTATTAATGCGTGTGGCCTCTGAACTTCACCATTGACAATAGCATTTTCATTTTCTTTAGTTTACAGAAAAATATTTGTTTGTTTTTTTTTCCTGCAAGGAAGAGGGATAAGGGATAAGGGCTATTTAGCCACAAAAAGCTTAAAAGTTTATTTGTTTTTAGACTAGATGTAAAGAGTATGGTTGCAAATGACGTTGTTACCTGTACTAATCTCTACCATTGTCGACAGCGGTAGCTCTCAACAGACCTTCTCTGCAGTATCACAGCTCTTGTTGTTTATTTTCCTTGTTGTTCCTCAGTGAAATTCAAGACACATGCGGAAATTGTGACTGTTACAGCCCTGAAAGGAGAAAGAAGTGGATGGAGTCTTTGCAATGTTCCATGGAAATAACAGTGCACATTAAAGACACCTAGCCCCTCCTGTGCCCAACGTGTAGTCTGAGGTTGTACAATCACCAAAGCAGCCAACAGATACAGTGCCATCTGGTGTGTACTGTTGTTTCTCATGGTTTCATCTGTGAGTTTAGAAAAAAAAATCATAACCAGTGCAAGTTATTTCATGAAACAGTTGCTTAGAAAGGCCAACCAACTTTTGCACCTTGTCCTGTTCCACATTTTTAAGATGGCCTGTCATAGTTTAGGGATCACTGTCATTCACATACTGTGTAACAAAACTGATGATGTGCATTTCCACTGTCTTTAATTACACAAAAGCAAGATGCAGAATACAAATCTTACGGGTATTGTGTTCATAATTACTTCTTTTTTTGTGACTGTTCTTTTTCCATTTTCAAGCAAAACAAACAAAAAATAGAAGTTCATATTTTGCCCCAACACCTACCCCACCCTATTTCCCCTCAATGGTACTTTCCTGAATGTTTATACATATGGACCCCTTAAATACAAACAGATATAAAGAAAATCTCATGGCACTATTGGAATAGTGCAAAAATAGTGCAACAATTCTTTGATTGCATCAACAGCAACAGTTCATGCTTCCACTGTCCCACCATTGGAACAGATCTGAACAGTTGAAACTTCCACATAAACTAACAAGACACACCAGAATCCAGTGATGCTGGTAGACAAAATGCAGGGGTTTCCAATCAGTTTTCTTTCACAATCAGACCAGCTAGATCCATTTTTCTTGATGAGAAAGACCCACATTAGAGTCATCATCCAGAAAAATCACTAGATAGGAACAGGAAATATCTTTATTTAGAATGACATATAAGACGAAAGAGTTGTTTCCAGAAAATAACCACCTCTGGACACTACAGTATGGAGACTGGTTTCTGAGCTCACACCAACACTATCTTGCGGAGTTATGACTGGGTGCTCTAATGGGATTTCCAGACTGTGCTGTTCTGTACCCTTTACCATTTGCACACTGTTTAAATAAGTTTATAACATTTAGACAACTAAACGGACCATCAAGTTTTACATTTATGTTTATGTTTTATAGTCCTGGCATTATTCCAATTGTGCCATTTTTGCTGACATGTGGCTTATATTCAGAACAGGACAATGTTTTGTTACTTGCCCACATGAGCAATTTTAAGTAATATCAAGTCTTGATTTCATTTCATTGTAGTTTTTGCTGCAGTAGCACAAGTGATCAACTGAATATGAATGCAACAGACATTGATGTAGCACCACTCATGGGGAAGGAGGAGGGGAGTTTGGTCCCTCCAAAGAGCTGTATTACATTGAACAATGTCTGACCCATTTGTTTGTTTATTTTTATGGTGTGCTTTTGCCATTCGGCAATAACTATGATAACTTGAAGAAGAATTTAGTATCATTACAATGTTCAGTAAATGAATAAATAGTAACTTAACTGCTTTGACAAAGAACCAGTAGAAAATGCATTTGTCTGACTATCATAGACAATATGCAATAGCTGTAAATAGCTTTGTTCTTTAATGATGGTGCCAATTGGAGGGAAATGAACACAGTTTATGGTGTTACAACAACCATGATTTTCCTTAATGGGTTTGCTGGCAGGTGTCCTATTCTTCTCTGTTCTTCTATCAAACACTGATCCATCCACAAAAAATGTATTTCTAGCGCAGCATCATCCAATACTTCTAAACATAATGTGTCACTCTCCAAACATGTCAGGCACAGAAAACTAAAAAATTGAGGTTTTAGCTACAGTTCCCCAAATCCCATTACTGTAACATAAATGGTGTGCTATCACTCAACGGATAAAGAATTTACACTTGACTTTTTTTATTAATGATACTGAAATAGAATAGAATTAATTGAATGTGGCTTTTGAAAGCTATACAAGAAGCCTCTTTGGAATAATGTGCTTTAATATCTTTTCACAAGTAAGAACACCTCACAAACAATGCAGATTTTTTCTCATTTTTTCAATGCTGGAGAAATCTGGTTTCAGGAATCTGTTCATCATGATAAGAAGTTAAAAACAGGAAAAGTGTAATATCTGGTGACCCATGTGTAAGAAATGTGTCCAATCCACTGTGTTTCAAATCACTCTCAAATAATACCTGCAGGTACAGGATATTAACCATCTTACTTTTCTCCAAAATACTCTCATTTAATGCCACCCACCACCTAAAGAACTTTCATATACAAAATGAAAATGGACACAATAATCCATATATTATCAGAAACCTGCTTCCAAGTCAGGGTCAAGGAAACTTACAAGACCAGGAGTCTATCCTTGAAACATACTGTAGGACAAAAGGTGGCATACACTACATTTGAATATTGTAAACGTCTGTAGATCAGAGCAACTAGCAAGACAAATAAATAGGAGTAATATAAGGGTTTCACAAGACACCACTACTTTGCAGGGCCCTTACACATAATGGACAATTTAGAGATACCATTTAACCCTGCCACTGTAACAGGGCTCGGTGTATAAGAGCTTGTTAGAGAAGGTGGCATCATCCCCATTTCATCTAGACAGTGCAGAATTCTCCCATAGCAGGGATCCAGTCTTCCTGGGCTCAGTATGATCTGATTCCACAAGTGACTTGTGCATCCATGCCAAAATAGAATTGCACTTGTTACACCGGCATGTTTTGAAGGTAGGAGAGACCTATGTGAAAACATACAGAGGGCTTTCTAGTCCAGAATCAAATCGAGATTCAAGAGTCACCACCACACTGTGCCACCTGCCACTGAAATCCATCCATCTTCTATCCATTGTATCCAATATAAAGACACAGAGGAACCAAGCAAGCAACAGGCACAAGGCAGGATACACCCTGGATGGGACATCAGTCCATCGCTGTGCCACTGAAATCATTTAGTCATAAATCCTATACAGATACAGCAGTAATATTATCTCTTTCTCAACCCATGTCCATAACGATCCCTTTTCACTCTGGAGGCAGACCTTCAATGATGTCTTTAGCTTACAGTGCAAACTGCTTACAAGCTTCTTCTGTGGAAATATGCTTACTACAGTAGCAGCATTAATAACTAGTTCTTTTCCACATACTGCTTGCTATGTAAAATGATGTATGTATTACCTTCAACAAGTACTTAATTACTTGTTGAGGCTATCTGAAAGAAACTACTGGCTAGCTGCTTCATGACACCTTAACTGTTCTTTTTGGCCCTTATGTGTATGAACAAGGATTGCTGCACCATATTGCAATAATGTTGAAATTAATATCTTAGGTAAATTATGTAAAAAATAAGAATGTCAGCCTGGAATTAGGCCACATTCCAAACTCCTACAGAAATTCAGCACACCCCTCCCCAGCAAGTCCACATGCACTGAACTCCCACCAACAATTATATAGAATTTGCTGACCAATATTCTTTCAGGAATTATAATTATAATAAAATTTTCATTGACCTTTTTGACTGCTTACTTTTAGTTTTAGACTTAGAATCAGATTAAATTTGGGGGAGGAGAAGGTTTGGTGGAACGACAAGCTAACTTTTGAAATGTTTTCGCAAAGACCTTGTATTTGTTTGCAATCTGTTAAACAAAGATTTCTTTGTCTTCTCAATCCTCTTTTCTTTTCAAATGTGTTAATAAGGGCAATTGAATTTCAGTGGCTGTGATTACTTGGAAGCCATACAACTCTTGTCTCTTTAAACACAAAATATCGAGAAAGTTCATTTTTCTCCAAGTTAAAGAGGCTGTGTAGATCACTATAGTATACTTTCATTTAGTAATGCATACCTAGGTTTTAAGAGTTGATGTAACTCCTTAATAAAGCAAAATATAACAGGTACAATATAATTGCAGAAAGAGATCAAATCACTTTCAATTACAGCTTATCCATTCAGGGTCACAGTGGCCCAGAGCCTATTCTTTAGGCTCTGGACAGGACACTAGTGCAAACTCCAATACAGTTACAATACTGACAAAATACTGTATCTTGATTTCAGCACACATTTCATAAAAAATAGGTGCAAAGCAATATACAACCTGGATGATACTCCAGGATATCAAATATCCCATGTAGCATTTCTTTGGTCTGTGGGGGTGAACTGGAGCACCTTAAACAAATCTCACATTGCCATTGGGAGAACATGGAAACTCCACAAAGAAGGTGTCTGAGGTCAGAATTAAACCCGAGACACAAGAGATATGAGGCAGCACTGCTTACTGACATGTCACTGTGCTCTGCAGCATTGCAGAAATTGATCTATCTCATTTGCTAAACTCACATTAATTAACCTCAGGATTAACCTCAGTATTCAGAAAGGGTATTATTAGACATGTAAGAAATGTAGATAATATAACAGCAAAATGCCAAAGTAAAAGTGTTGCCTAGTAGTGAAAATGAACTTTGGATTTAAAAGGGAAAACAAGCATGCAGATCATTTTCATTTTATTTATTTTTCTGTATGGTTTAATCTGTATCTTCACAAGAAACAAACTGTTCGAATTAATGGTGTTCTCTTTAACTATGCACTGCTGAATTAATCTAATTATCGGCAGCCCTTGGCAAGGCTTAAAATGTTCAACTGCAAAGAAATCAAACAGGGTTTAACAAGAGAGGTTTTAAATTGGTATTGGTAAATCTGAATTAGTTCAAATGCTGCCTCAGTGCTTTCTGGTAATTTGCTCTCTTCAGAATTTCCTGTACTGCAACTCAACTCACCTGATATAGCGTTTTTAGTTTTCTTCTTTTTCCAAGAATTCTACAGTTTATAAAACATCAATTAGATCCTACTTCAGATCTGCAGTGTTGATGTATTGTGTCTGTTTTGTCAATGTCAATGGATCTGTAATGTAAACAGATGACGGAAAGAGTTTCACAATAGGTAGCAATTAATAAATTAGAATTACAATATGTCTGTTCACATGGAATTTATTTTGTAAAAATGCTTTCTTGGACCAATGTTTTAATCTGTGAAAATCTCTTAAGGAGTAATTCAGTTTGCATAAAACGTAGACCATAAAATATAACTGGGATGTAATGATAATACAATGCAAAAACAAGGGTTTAAATATCTAATCTTTGGATCTACTCTTTTGATAGAGCAGTTTCTGTTACTAAGTTATTCCTTTACCTTTGTGAACTGGATCGTATAGTATGTGTGTGGACTTTGGTTTCACATTAAGCACACTACTGTGCTTGATCGATGGGATCAACTGTTAAACCTCATGGTCATGACCCACGCGTGCTACAGAGTAGGAAACAACATTCAGACTACAGACAGTGTTTAAAGAAAATTACCTGTTCAAGCTCTTTGAAATTAGAAATAAAGATTTTAGGAATAAAAGGCCACCCGAGACACCTTGCCTTTGTGGTGACTTGTACAGTATGTGAGGATGCTGTCTCCAACCAAGGGTGAGACACAAAGTCCCACAACATCCCACAAAGGAATAAAAGGACTTCTAAAGGCTGAACACCACCCCTCCTCCCCCCAGCCAAAATTACCTGGAGGAATCAGGTATCAGAACCATGTGTAACGAACAGTTCTTTCCGGACCCTATGCGGACGACACAATCTGAAGAAGTGGGGGAACACTAGGGAAACGTCATGCAGGAATACGGGGCTGAAGACAGGGGGGCGTGTCCAAGGTGCGCTGGTGCACGGGGGAGGTGTGGCCGAGGCGAACAATCCAAAAGAGTAGTCCTTAGGGAATATCCAAAACACAAGGGTAAGTCCAAAACCAGGAGATCCATCAGAACAAAGAATTAAAAACCACGAAGGCCGGGTCGGAACCGGCGGACGGGGAACGGGAACGGGAACGGGAACAGAGGTAAAAACCATAACGGGACCAGGCGCTTCCAGGTCCCGGACTCGCACGATATGGAAATCAAATGCAGAGCCCGGATAAGCATCAGCGCCTGGCTTTTAAGGTGGGCTGGGAATGGGAAACAGGTGCAGAGAATAAAGTCTTGAGTGAAAGGGCTGGAGCACCCTTAAGGAGGGGGGACTATAATTGTGACACCATGTCCAATATCCTAGTGTGTAAGAGCTGTCTCTTCATTTTCATTTTTTTTAATGACATTTTCTCTTCATTCCCAATTCCATTTGTGTCATCTACTCTATTCGTGAGCACCTTTGACTCTTCATGTTCTGGTGCTTCAAGCATGTTTTTGTACCAGTTAAATCTTCGGGGGAAGTGATTTGGGTTTTCTGGATGAATTCATTATGGATTATAGGTGAATTATAGGGGAAGCACAGTAGCACTGTGAAACAAATAATCATTTAGATTATGTATAATAGATGCTGTATATTTAACATTTGACATCTTCACTTTAGAAGAAAACACTACTGTCATATATGTTTTGGTTTATTCTAAATATAAAGCAAACACATTCCAAACCTTACAATAAGAATCAGGGCTATGAAAATAGCCAGAAGATGAACTGTGACTATTAGCAATGTGATTCTCATGCATATAACTAATAATGGGATAAACTTATTATACTACCTACTACATATGCTTAATGAACACAGTGATACCCTCCAGTGCTTATTAAAATACAATCGGATGCAGTTCATTAAAATAATGTAGCAGTCACCTCAGAGAATGCTATACATAGATCTCTAGAGTCTGAGTTTGAGCAGCATGTTTCATATTACAATGAAAGATAACATTGCAGTAGCTCCATTTATTTCTCAATAAAGATGTTAGCTTCACTGATAAAATGCTTTATTTCACTGCAGTTGAGTTTTTCGAACTTCATACAGAAATGGTGCTGTTAAATTTCAAAAGTTTAGGGTTCTCTTTGTATATTTTTAATTTCTGGGAGGTTTATTTGTCATGAACTGTAAGTTGCAGCTAAGAGGGCATTAATCTGTCTTTGTGTCTCAACAGTAGACAAAATACCTCTTACTTGC
This sequence comes from Atractosteus spatula, assembly GCF_055471065.1. Lineage (NCBI taxonomy): Eukaryota > Metazoa > Chordata > Actinopteri > Semionotiformes > Lepisosteidae > Atractosteus > Atractosteus spatula. The sequence goes on along the minus strand of NC_142732.1, from coordinate 2,057,682 downwards.
AAAAACATGGTTATTTATCTGAACGGCTTATCTGAACTGTTCAGTTCAATATTTGTTCTAGTTATACAAAGAAGGGAACAGCTGTCTCACAAATCAAAGATGTTTCTCTTACTTTGCATACAAAATTAAAGCAAGTTTCAGAGATGTCATGAAGGCAAAATTCAGTTACTTCTTCAATATTAGCAGGTATGAATAGAGATACAGCAAAAGAATGGACTTAATGAGCCCAATGACACATTCCCAAATCAATTGAATGGGTTCATTCCTCACGGAAGTTTAAAATCATTAATGATTTAAAATGTTTGTAATGCCGTAAAGGGAGACTTGGCACCAAAAAGAAAAGAAAGGTGACAGTTTGGATTTGTTATCAGGCTCTGTAATCTTGAATAAAAGGATGCTGGTTCAAATCCCAAGGGTTCTGCACCCTGATTTCTTGAAAATACTCATAAATACAATCCCTTATGTCACTGTAGACCAAAATCACTAAAATAATCCCAAAACCAGATGTGTACTTTCTCGTGTCTCTTCCAGATCTGTCTGTTTAGGCCCTGCATTAAAATGAATAATTTATCATTGCACTTCCTGTACATTGTTTTGCTTTTGTTTCCATTACTGCAGAAGTGTTTTTTACAGTCTGGTGTTTTTGTAGCTTGTTTTGATCACTGTATTATATGATATAATTGAATCAACTGATATATTTTGTTTAGAACACTATGCTGTACATAACATGTTTTTGAACTTCGAACAATTTGCGGTTTATTGATTAAGTTACTGTGGGTAAAATCTTTCACTATAGTAATAATCTATCAGTTTCTCACACGCTTTACAGGGTTGCAGGGGGGGTGCCTATCCCAGCAAGCTACAGGAGCAAGAAGAGACACACCCAGCATGGGAGACCAGCCCTTCCTTGGCAGGGCTGACACACTGACACAAGCACACGTACAGTCACATCAGGGTCAGTTTTCCTTATACACTGTACAAGGGAAAAGTGCTTCATCTTCTTCTTCTTATCTTTAGTTCACAGTGTCATAATGATTATTGCTTCAGAAGTTTGTCTTCTGTCTTAACTACTCCAAGGAAGAACAGGACATTTTTATGTCATTCAAGCTATAAATGGGTTCAAGGACACAATATCACAAGCAAGTCATTTGTACCATATAAGGAATTCATCATCTAAAATTATTTTCAGGAGAAAATTTCAGGATAAATTTCTTTTTCTTTTCTTTCTGCAATGTTACTGTGGTTTCCAGCCCTAGTTCTGGACAGCATCCATCCATGTATCGTTATGCATGTGTCCATGTAGTTCCTAAACTTATGATGTCAATAATGGTTAATTATATAATCATGAGCTGAGTGGCTCTGAAGATTAATTTAATAAAGATTAAGAATAATTAATCTTTAAGAAGGCACTTCTTTAAAGATGGAAATTTGGGAGTCTGAAACAAGGAATTCAGCCAGGCTGGTGTAAATGTGTAAATTACAGCTGAAACTCTCAATAAATGGAAATGGAGATCTGTTGATCAAGTTGCTCTGTTAGAAACCAAACTGTTTTTCTGCTCTTTTATTCTTGTACTCTCCAGCTTGGTTTCTGTTTGCAATGTTTACGATGGTATGGAAATTTTTCAGTAACCTCACAAGAAATCGTACAAAAATGTTTTCACAGTCAATTAAAAGAGAGTATGCCTGCCATAACTTATCACAAACCTAATAAACCTTTAGGAAAAAATGAACAATTCAAAATAAAATAGAGATAGTAAATAATTTACCTTCAGTTTACATGAATACTATTTCAGCAGTTTTGACATGTTCTTTAAACAGAGAATGTAATTTAGAGTAGGATGCACATGAATTGTTTTTGATAATTCTAATTTTCTGCACCAAGCCTCACTCATTTATAACTAATTAAAATTACAATTCCACAGTTTCTGTGGAGAAAAGAACAGCCAATCCAATTTTCTTCTAATCTCAAAACAGATACTTTAAGATTAAGTAAAATGTAATACATGAACCTTTACCCCACTGATAACCATATCACCATTTCTGATCATCTTCATGAATCGAAGAGTAGAGACCAAGCACTCACTTCATTATTTGATGTTGAGGATTTAATTTCTGAAATGTCAGAAACAGTAACACAAGCCACTTTGCTGAAAGCAAGTCATTAATATATTCTGGCTCCTGAGATATCAGATTAACAGGAGCTTGAATAAAAATCTTTAAATTCCAAATGTGTCATAGTTCATAGAGATAATGGAGAGGTATTTTTTAATGTGCTTTTACTTATTTCTACAATCACTGACAAAATACAAAGGGGTTTTTGTGTTCTTCACATGATATTTTTGACATGATATTTGCATTCAATAAACATTTTTCCATAAGGGAAGTTTGTGCATTTAGAAGTTACAAAACATTTAGTAGGAAGAAAGAGTGTAAGACTGTGTGTTGGATTATCTCTAGCATAAGCTAAAAATTTATGTCACCTTAGAGGCAATGTGATGCGAACTAAGGGCTAATCCTTTAAAGCATTTATTTTTTATATAAGCTTCGTAAAAATGTGAGACTTTTATTTCTTTGATCACAGTTTATTATGTAAATAGTATTATGAGAAGAATTAAAATGTAACAAATGAGTTACAATCAATAGAATTCGGTGTGTTTTTTATGCCTATCAATCTCTTGCTAAACCTTTAATTTTGACATTAATTGTAGTTAACTGAATCATTAAATGGTACGTGTGATACATAGCTATTAGAAGTACAATTAGAGAAATTATAAGTTACTTTAAATTACATTAATATCATTAATAGTGACAAGTATGATGATATTTAAACATATTAAGCTATGTTTATTAATAATCTCTGCACCTGATGTTTTTGATACCTAGGTTTTAGATAAATACATCTTAAACATTTAGAATGTTCATAATATTCATTTATTATAAAGGAAGACTTTAATCTGATTTTCTCCAGCAATGCACCATTTCTCTTCCACAATTTCCCTATCTCTCCTCTCTGCCTCTAGAGGTTTTCAAAATTGTGCACAGGAATTGAATAGTTGTGGTGGTTGGTGATTAAGAAACAAAGACACTCAAGATGGTCCTTGCTTTTTCATCTAGACATTATTTTTTATTCCTCCATCCTTGCTACATATAGTAGCAATATACAATATCATATCTACAGATATAATACGCATTCCTCATATCTGATCGTGCTCCTATTTTCTTTTCTTTTGAATTGGGGCTTTTTAATTGGACATTTTATCCCCTTTCCCACTAGAAAATGAGGCCTTGTTAAAATATATCACTGAGTGGTTAAAATATGTTGGGTTTTTTTCAAAATTAACACTCCTAAAATAAATCCCCATCTCAATCTCTTCAGGAATTCACTAAATGGTTTATGAGGGGGTTGTTTATTGTTTGCTTCTAATTGGAATTAAAATGTATTGAACAGATTTCTCAGTTAGAAACTGTAATTCTGCAATTAGATAAAGAACCAACTGTGATTTTCAAGAGAGTAATGTCAAACATAAAACTGCCATAAGAAGGAATTTTAAAACCTTACTAGCATTAGAGTGCTATTTCTACTACATAGCACAAGGCAGCTTTACTAAGAGAATGCAAAATGTCCTACATTAGTAGATTCCCACACTTAGATTAAACCTTAATGAGTAATTGAACATCTACAGAAATGATCAAATATAATTCTGTCTAATCCCACAGTCCTTAATGAAACTTTTAAGTACTTCTGTTTGTATAAATACAGTACCTCTGAAACCCCCATATATTTAAATTAGATCAAGGATTTCTTAAATATTAAGATTTAACTTAGCCGGATACATCGATTAAGTTTTCATTTACAATCTCAAAATGAGGATTCCAATTTTTACACAAATCAACATTTTAATGCAGTGCCCTAGTCATTACTCCTCACTGCTACCTCAAATCTTAAATTGTCTCCTGAACAGGCTGGGGTTTAGATTATCCTTTTACCAGAAGAGAAGGCAGATGCTCTATCTATGCAAATTTGGAAATCTCCTAGCTTCGACAGCATTCCAGCTGAGCTATTGTTGGCATTAACCATTAGAAACTGACTCTTTTCATAGAAACCAAAAGTGAACCTTCATTTAACTTCTCTGCAAAAACTATAAGTATCCATCAGAATGCTTGCATTAATAGCTGATTATCTTAGACAAATTCTTCTTCAAAGGTTCTTTCTACAAGTGGACCAACATACTTAGGCAACCTAACATGATTACGATGGTCATACAGGCTTTTTAAAAGGTTGATTTGCTTCTGACAATATACAGCAACTATTCCTATCATTCACAAGGCTCATCAGTCTCTTGTGTTCTTCTCTCCTTGGATGCAGACAAGGCCTCACAGTCAAGGATGATTGTCACAGCTGCTTCAAAATCTGGTTGGATCCTCATTTATTAGTTACTTCAAGTCTGTTTGAGGAGGCATTCATCTAGCCAGTTGTCAGTATATTTTATTTCCTTCCCTTGAGAGCAGAATCATCCTTTTAGGAGGGGGCTCTAAGACAACACACAGAAACAGTCAGTATTCCATGTTACACATAAAGTAAAATATATTAAAATTTATTTTTTTTTCCACTCAGTTGTAGATTGTTATTATATTATAAGGTAGTATCTTGAAAAACATTTAAACTCATCTCGGGTACCACAAGATAAGATAAATTCATCTTGTGCTGCCCAAACAACCACTGCAGATTAACTAATACTTTCTTTCACTTTCTTTAAACCACTTATTCTGGAACACATCTCCAGTATATATAATCTATACTGTAGGTGTCACAGTCACCCCACTGCATCTCAACAGCAGCCTGTTGTGCACCTGAGGTGCAGTTCACATCAATGCTGGATCACTGAGGAGAGACTGAACCGGGTTCAGACCCCAGAGCACCTGCAGCCGTGTGATTTCTCACTACAGCCAGGTGCTCTGCATATTCCAGCGATCAGGACAGAGCAGAGGCGTGGCTACCAGCCAATGTGGCTGGGACACACCCCGCTGCGGTACAGCAGGGTGACTGGAGCAACATTCAGTCCACTGCTACTGGTATGAGGTTTTTTAACCTTCTTTGACTATAGATTTGGCTTTGCTTAGCCAAGCATAAAAGACACTGTCAAATAAGTACATACAATGCTTCTGCTAGAGATGTAAGATACTGATATACCAAAAATGTAAATCTTTCACCTTATAAGAAACAGCTGTTTAAAAAATATATAGAAACTGTTGAGCAGGTGACCATTTTTGAGTAGGAGACTATTATATGAGATTCTCCGTGGGAACTGTTAGGAGAGTGTACCTGTGCTGCTGACTGTATTGCCTTTGTTAGTATGTAATGAAAGTGTTATTCAGTGCTTCTGATTTAATAACTGATTTAATTTAATTACTTTGATAAAAAGTTACCTAACTAAAACATGGAGTCAAAGGCAAACTTTTCTTAGAGAATAAGTGGAAATCAAACAAAACTTTCAGAGGATAAGATAACATTAAAATTCAACCCTCTAATAATTTTGATATTAAAGAGCATCACCTGGTCAGAGAACCTGATGTGCAGGTATACACACTGATTTAAACCCCAGGTAAAGAGACAAAGGAAGTGCTTATAACCTTCTTATTGGCGTGGGTTATAAAGATTATAACATAGTAATAGAGAAAGCAGATTACAGCAGGAGTTTATATGATTTTGTGGTGACATAAGTTTGGAAAAAAGGGAAAAGGAAAATATCTGAGACAGATGAAAATATGAGCAGTTTGCTCTATGACATTGTAGAATGGCTAGAAATACTAAGGTCAAAGCATTACTAAATATAAGTAAAATCACAATTCTGGAGACCTAGGATTGAAAAGGCTACAGACAAATGGCTAGTCATGTGCACATTTTCTCAGAAAAAAGCCTTCCCAAAAAAGGATACATTGAAGAAACTGCACTGCCCAACAGACCTTGGAAAAAACAGACGTGTAAATACTACTAGGTCGTCATTCATAGTTGAAAATGGCCTACCTCCCAAACATTATCATCACTATGTTGCTGATAGAGTGTGCCCCATTATCCACAAGCCAGTGGAGAGCAGAACAAGTGTTGCAGACAGCCAAGAAGAGTGTAAGCCAAGGTGACCGTTCTCTTGCCTTGTTAAGCTACAGTGAAAGAGACAGGATGTAGCTCCGCATAGCTGAGCCAGCTCAAAATGACTGATCCCGAAAAAGAAAGACATTGGTCTCCAAAATGTTAATTAAAACAAAGAATAATCTAGGTATTATTACAATCAGTACCTATTGAGGAATCAGCATTATATAGCAGAGGAGAGGTGGCAGTGACAATGGATGGAGAGCATAGTGCTCAGCTGTACTGCAAAGTGTAGTGTAAAGATTACAGCGGGAGTATTAACACTCCTAGAATGTTTCTTGTCCAAACAGAGAACAACGTCTTCTGTACAGAGGGACAACATCTGAGGCATCTCAGGAGACATGCTTCATGTCCATTAATCCAGAAAGGAGGGTTTGTAAGTGCTACTAGATATTAATGGATTGCACAGATTGTGACTGTTTTAAAATTTAAAAAGACACAAAACCAAACCTCACATATCTTCTCTAGACCTTTTAAGTGGTTTGGTTTGAGTACCAAGTATAAAGTCACGCTCTTTATGTACTAGCAGAAGTGTGTGCACGCCAAACAAGGCCCAACACATTTGTACAGTAAGCAGGTTCGGCAGTCACCAAGTGCGATGCTGTAGTGCAGTTGGCAAAAATGTGAAAGAAACCATGTAGGCACTTTAATTTGAAACTTTAATTTGTACTGCAGATGCAAATAAGAGCTTGAGGCATCATCCAATCTAAAGACAGACAGTACTCAAGTTCTATTTTATGTATGAACATTGTTAAGATGGGAATTGTTTATTCTGCTGCACTTAGATTTCCCCATTGAGTGTATTTATATAGGCCTCTTTAGGTCACAGGGATTGGTAGATCCTCTGTAAGTGCTCTTCCAATTACTTAATGTCTGTCTTTAAAGAGCAGTTTGGATGAGCCTGTTTTCTATTACATCAGGACTTTTTTAAGCTTCCATGCAGCTCAATCCTCTTACTGCTGCAACTTCTATTATTGCTCTAACTTGGCATGATTGGGCAGTACTGCCCCAGAAAGAAAAGAAGTATTGCTTCCTGGATGAGGCACTGTGCAGACTAAATCATGTTTTTGTTCCTCAATCTCCAATAAAGAGGCTAGGCAGGACTGTACAGGATCAGCACAAGTAATTGAATGGCCACTCCAATATCATAATGTAATGATTTTCAAGTGTTAGGAAAATCAAGTGAGAGAGTATATGTGTTGGGGAGACTCGATTCTGACTTTAAATACTGTAAGTGCTCCTTTTAAAATAAATGGAGATTTGTAGCACTACTATTTTGCTAAACCCTATACTAGACATTATTCTTTATAATTGCACCCTCAGTGCAACTGATCCTTACACTGCCTTCTCAAGCTTTCCTTTTCAGTTTTGTGATCTTGTTTTTTATTTCTTCAATAATAATAATAATAATAATACTCATTAAAGTCCAAAGGTACTGAGTACGAATACCATTTTCTTTTTCTGCAAGATACTGTACTTATTTAAAGAATGAATAAATATGCAAATACACGTCATGCATGAATTGTGATGTAGAATGCATCTTCTCACCTTCATTCTGGTTGGTGCTGTCATGCTGGGAACTATTCTGGATGTTCTGGAATTAATTCAATTGCAATGTAAGGGGTATAAAAGAGGTGACAGTGCTGTAGGTGCTATGTTGGTGCTTCCAAACTGTGATACACAATATTCTGCCAAAGAAACAGCCAATACAATAATGCAGTGGTTTCTGAAATTGAAGATGCTTTCTGTATACCCACCCAACTTGTAAAAGCATATTGTTTTTCATCTCAGCTCACAGCAGGTAATGGATTAGAAGAATGAAGATGGGCAGACATGCACTTTCAGTCTGCCCATTTAAAGTAGCCATTGAAAACTCTATAGTGTCTCATAGAAGAGTCATTGATAAATGGAGGAACAATATCTTCTTCACTGATATCACTGCAAGCATGAGAGTACTTGAGAAGCAGTAGGAGTGACTGTTTCAAAGAGAGCCTAGCCCTGGTCTGGTGACATGACCCTGGTGATGTCTGGGCCATATAATAAATATACCATCAGTTTCAATATTTTATTGTTGTGGTCAGGTAGCACAGTGGTGTTATTGCTGCCTGGCAGTGCTGGAGTCTTGTTCTGGCGAGCTGTCTGTGTGGTGTTTGTTCTCCCTGTGTTCTCCCTGTGGATTTTCTCAGGTGCTCCAGTGTCCTTCCACAGTCCTAAACACATTTTAATCGATTTCTGAGAAAACTGGCCCCGGTCTGAGTGTGTGTGTGTGCCTGTGTGTGCCCTGCAATGGACTGGTGTCCCGTCCAGGGTGTATCCTGCCTTTAGCCCATTGGTTGACAGAATAGTCTCTGGCTCCAACACAATCCTGAATTGGGCAAAGTTGTTAGAAAATGAATGATGCTTGGGTGAGCCACTCAGCTTTAAAATGTGTTCATTTGTATCCTGTATGATTCTGTTGTCATTTGTAAGTTTTCCAGCACCATCAGAAAATCCTGCTCTGTTAAATTCTGTTTGAAATATTCTGACCTGTGTCTGTCCATCATCAATTAATCACCAATTAAGAGCTTTGTCAAAATTAAGGGAACAAATTCTTAATTAGCAAGTCCAGGAGAGACTGAACTAAAGTTCTGTGTGTTGCCATATTTGGCAGTCTTTTTTTTGTTGTTGTTCTCCTTCTTCTTTATGAAAAATAAAACTAAAATTGAGCTTTTTTATTTCCCAAAGACCATACTATTTTTCAATTCATTTTCAGCAAGTGCTAGAGAGTTGAAATTCAAAATCTCTTATTATAGATGGCATTAAATAAAAAGGCAAAACTGAATACTGGAAACTGCATTAAATCAGGACCTGGTCTTCCGGTATATACTCTCCACAGTGAGAAGTGCAGTGAGCTAAATTTCCTTTTAAAAGAGATTTTTATAATCCTATTTTTATTTTTTAAAGTTATCATTTAAAGTTGAAAACCACAAAAGACATTTGCAGAGAAACAGCAGCATTTTAACAGCTTAATGATAGGAAAACTCTTTGTCCACCAACGAAAAAAAAATGACAAAAATACCTAAGTTAATCATATGATTAAAATATAAGCATAATGTCACATTATCATTTGATATTATTTTGATACTCATTAATATTTTTTATATTTGCTTTGTTGCTATTCTTTGTTTTCAAAGTAACTATGCCAAAATCAGTATCAAAACCTTTGGTAAGATGTAGCCCTAGAAAGTTCCTATCTGATGTTTCCCAGATTTAGCCTGATGTGGCAGTTCTCTTTGTTACATGAAAATTGTTCAAGACATCTGCAGAGAGTCTCATTTGCACGTCATTCAGTCATTTGGAATAGTGTTTAAGATTGTGAGAAAGGTTACAAGGTGGCAAATGAGAAAATTGAAATATGTGTAATCCATAGAAATGATATTAATAAGCTTGAGACAAGGAGTTTGTTTTATTGAAACCATACTCAGAAGTTCATCATCTTTCAAGGTCAACAGAGGGGATATTGTGGTGATAATCTGCTCCTATGTCTGCCTGCAGAGATACTGTTTAAATCTAAAGTGATGGACATCAATTTCTTGAGGCAAGAAAAGGGCTACCATTCTTTTCAAATAGATTTTTCAATTTAGAAAGCCCCATTAAATGATAGTACTAACAAAACCATTCCACAGAAGATCGTTTGTTAATTTAATCAGAGACAGACCTTGTGTGTTCATGTTGACTTATGCTTGCTTAAGCTTGACTAATTATTTCAGGACTGTAAGACTCGGCATTGTGATAATACTGAGTCTATTTTTAAATGTTATTTTATTGTTAAGATAGGCTCTGTCTTTGTTTCATTGAATAAAGTGTATTTTGTTTTAAATCATCACTTGCTTAACAAAGCCAAAGTATTTATATCTTGTTTTCAATATATCATACTGTATATCATAATATAGTGGGCCTTATTTTAATCTTTACTTGAATTAATCTAGTTTGAGGCACAATTTTTAAACTTTACGTTTTCTGTTAGTAAGCATTAATGTTAAGCAACATAGTGTAATGAATCCATTTCTTTTTCTCTAGTAACAAAGCCCATTTTATTAACCCTTCATAGAAATTAATAATTTTTCTATGTCCTACATAAATTTTTCCTGTCTAAGTTGTCCCACTTCATAGTAATTGCCAATTACGGTCTCATCAGCTGCAATTAAGCAAAGAGCAACAGTACTGCGAAATTCTGCATGACACGGAAAAACCAATATGCTCCATGTATCAAGTCTCAGAAGAATCCCTAACAAAGGTTGGCAATTTATTTTTAATTACAGTCCTTAGTAAGTAATTTCTAATGCCTTCTCAAGCTTCAAAAGGAAAACTACTGCAAATAATGGATTTAAATTACTTTTGAATGAAAGATAACACAATCAATTAGGAAACGTTAATACCAGTCAGACTTGATTTTTAATTCCTCTTTTCGTTGGTTATTTTTGGGTAACTGGCTTATGGCTATGAGAAGATATTTGTTATAATACTACTTGATTCACATTCCTGCACATCATATCCACTGAAATTGATAAGTTGTTAACATACTTTTATGCTTGCAACTGTAATCAAGGAAACTGAAGAATGCAGTAAAAGACTTTTTAGATTTCAGTGTGGTGTGAGATTTATAAGGAATAATCAAAGCTCTATTTATTTCATAACAGTTTAATTGACTGAATGTTATAAATGAAAACAACATGTTGTCGCAGGTTTAAGAAAAACTTAAAGGGCGGTAGGCTGGTATGGCAGTTAGTATCACAGAAGCCCACCAGGATCCCAATTCCTCCTTATTTGGATCCAGTATTCCTCTAAATCTCCCTTTTCATCACTACCTCAGGCTGGCTCAAAATACTGTTCTGCCTGGAGTTGCACCTTGCACCATCAGTTACTATTAGACAACTTGGAATTTTTTTCAGTTCTTCCATTTCTCCTCTAATTTTCTTCTTTTGATATTATTACCATCTCATTCTTCATCTGCTATCGTAAGGAAAATCTGAAGATCAGGTCATCGACGATTAAGGCCTACCTCAGTGGCATTCAATGCTCTCATGAACTCCTATATTTCATCCACAAATTATTTTCCTTCTAAAATGTGTCACGATCGTCATCCCTCCTCTAGAGGGCGCTCCGACCCTTTTGTGTTTTAGTTTCATAATCACTTACACCTCTCCCTGGATTCACCCTCCTTTATTTAAACCTCGTGCCTCTGAAGCTCAGGGCTCTGCACTGGAAGACGGACGCCCGGAGGCCCGCCTAACATCAAGTTGTCCCAGGTCCGTGGCTTGAAGGCTTAGGCTTCCGAACGGCGCCCTGACCAGCTGAGTCCAGGGATCGGAGCGCCTGGCCTCGTCACTCCGTTTTTAACTTCCTTGTTCCTGTTCCTGTCCCTGAACCTCTTCCTGTTTTTATTCATGTCTTGTCTTGGATGGATCACCTGGTTTGGATTTTGGACTGCGCCCCGGTTTTCCTACTTGGGCTGTTTTGGACTCGTTTGCCTGTGCTCCCCAATGCACCTGGATCACTGTCAGCACCGCCCCCTGTTCGCCATCCCTTCTATTCCTCACCGTGTTTTCCCTGTAGCCCTTCTCCAGTCTCATACAGATTATACCGTCTGGACAGGGTCCTAAACTAGGCACTTCATAGGAGTCAGGACCAGTTCCCGTTATAAAATGACTACATCATCCTGAGAGGCTGTAACAAAATAAACATTTAGTTTTTACATCAGATATTCTAACCACCTGTATACATATTGTATACACAGGGCTGGTTACCCCTCCCCATGGGGAGGTAGTATTCTTGAATCCATATTCCTTCTAACCTACCTTGGCTTCTGGAGATGCTCAGAATTCATGGCTTCTTTAACAGCCTTTGATTCTTCTCTTCACCCCTGCTATTCCTTATTTTTTTAAACCCACCTCCGCGCCCCCAGCTTTGGAGGACTTCTTTATTTTTATTTTTTTCCACCCTCTCATTTTTGTTCTTATTAGACAAAGCAAAAAAAAAATCATTACAAAAAATTACATTCACAAAAAAAGATATTAATTAAAAAACTTCCTACTAATTTTCTTAACATCCAATGCCATTCAAGTATGTCTCTAATGGGCCCCAAACATGCCTATACTCATTAAGTTTGCCCTGTAAATTATATGAAATCTTTTCAAATTTAATTTGTGATACAGCCTCTTTAATCCATTCTTTGTACGACGGTCCTGTACTGTCCACCCATTTTTGTAATATTATTTTTTTAGCAAAAAAGTATTTTTATATTGAATTGCTACTTTAACCTTTGATAAATCACCACATGTAATGGGAGTGAGTGGAATTGAGATATTTAGGTGCCTGAGAGCTTTCCCCACTGTGGAGGTCCAGAATGACTGTACAGTATGTGCTGACAATACCATAATAAGTGCCATAGTGATTTTTTAACATCCTTGTCCCAAAGTCAGGAGGTTAGATCTCAGCCAAGTGGCTTAAGCCAAATCATTGTACCTTACAACACTCAATAAATATTTTCCATATCCCAGTATGGTGTATAGATATGAAATGACGAAGACCTATGGATTCACCAGTTATATATCTGTGATGTCACTGACAATACCTCCAAGCATATCACGGTGGAGAAGACACAAACATGAGCAGAACAAACACAGATGAGTCCTCCTCTACATGCGAATCTCCTGCTTCTATTCCAGTAAATAACTAAGACTTTAAAACCTATTTAAAATGACCTAGCTTTTCTATGGTCTGCCAAGTTGCTGCATAAACAAATAATTTAAACAGTATATTTGTTAACAAAAGAAACAGATATTTCATTGGCTAATGAATGAAAAGTTTGGCGACCACTTGATTATTTTGCATCTCTGAGCAGTCCTGGCAAAATACGAGAGGAGGTTGTACTGTATATTGTAATCCTACAATACACAAGTACTTGCAAGTCCAGGAAAGCAACCAGGAAAGCTGTGAATTAATACAGTGCTCTTCTGTAGGTGAAAGTCACCTCTGGTCTATACCTGTTGTGCTACCTAGCAATTGTATACTTATCGTGACTCAGATTGTTGGTATAGCATATGAAAATTGCAATATATATATATTATTTGACATATGTCAAATCTTTGCCTACTGTACCTCTCCCTCTCCTTCTCCCTCTCTTTCTATCCTATAAAAAATATTAGGAACACACTTTCTGTCACATAGAAAATTCTCCTAATCTTTTCTGCAGGGAATACAAACTTGAGCCAAAAGACTGTGCCACAGGATCTCTGCCATGAATAGATACAGTAAGGGCAGTCTGAGGCTGAGTGATATCAGAATGAGAAATACTGGTGATCTGAGAGACCTCGAAATTAGCGTTGCAGTGGGAGCATCAATTGCAAAGACGGAAGAAGTCAAGAAAGGCAAAGATCACTGTCTCTTGGATATTTTACAGAAGGGCTTCACACACAAAATATCCTGTGCAGAAACTGCTGCAGAACGGGAACATATTCATATTGGCCTGACATGCAGAGGAATAGGCAATCCACAGTATGACTGCTATGTAACTTTAGTAGCAGTCTCATATGTATCACACCAACATACATGTGCAGGGAACATTATTTAGTGGTCCTACTTAATATTATAGTATGTCCATTCCCTATGTATAATGATATAAATATAATTATACACTTATTGTAGAGATTACTGCCAGACAGTCTGGCAAAAAAGTCCCTGTTATTACCAAGCAATGTGTGGTTTTCTAAGAAAGACAATTAATGCCATATTCCCCTGAGACAACAATCATGCTTATGTAAGTGCCCAGAGGGGAAAAGCTAGGATGCAGCTATACACAATTGCCTCAAGCAACTATCTCGAGTTTCTCAGTTTGGAGTGCAATTTCTAACATTGAATAATTCAATGCTGAATTTTAAAGTAAGGGTTCTTAATTGGATATATGAAGCAGGAATTCCCCTAATGTTTAAAGTAAAAATATTTTGTTGTAGCACATATTTCCAAAACAATCAGAAAACAGAAAAATATTAGATACTGTAGAACAGATAGCAACATTTCAGAGAAGCAATAGAGAGGCACGTCATCTTAATGGGGGCAGAGAGAACGGAGCTTCTTTTTTAGTCTACGTTAACAACAAAGAGAGCTTGAGGGAGATTTAATTGAGGGCTTGAAAATCCTGACTGGGATTGAAAAAGTCAACCTCAAGTACTGCTTCAGGCTTTGCACAGAGACCAGAGAGCATTACTTGAAAACAGGAGACTCAGGGCCAGCTAGGAGGCATTTGTTAACAGAAATGGAGAGCAAGAGAGAGTGAGAGATTATAGTGAGATATCTTTTTAGTGACCTTTCATGAACTGGTTGTAGGAGGCCCTAGGCAATCTGATACCAGCCTGAACATCTCTAGAAAAACTCATCACAATTCATTTGGTCGGTAGTTTTATTATAAGTGTGCAGCTGTAGTTGTGAAATTTTCTACTGTCATATTTTATCATCCCCTTCAAACTTTAATTTGTCATTTCAAGCCACATGCAAGCCACCTAACAATTATCAAGTTAAGTCATTGGCCACCCAGAATAGAGCTGCAGCACAGAAGACATCTTACACAATCAGGAGATCCACTGAGCACATACTGTTCAACTAACAAACATCCATTAATGCTTTTTACTTTTATTAAAACTGAGAATATGAAAACCCAAGCCTGTTATTTATCAATCTTTCATTCAGAACCCTTAAAAAAGTGATCACAGCAATGTATACCTGAGCACCCTATATTGTATGACGTTGTACTTTTAATACATCAAATTTATCGATCAAATCAAACTCATTATCAGGCATTTATTTTCATTTAACATCATGTTATTTAAAACATTACTAGAAAAGTGTAAAACAATGACAAATATATATGTAACTCCAAAATGAAGTGATGAAATGTTTTGAATTCAGTAGATACATGGAGGCCTATGAAATGAATAAATGCATGAAAAAATGTAAGTTTGCTGACAGCTTTACATCTCAGATGTCAGTTTGATTGCACACAACATATTCAGAAAGATTCAACGAGCTTTATAAATTAGAGAAAAGCCAACACACAAGCCTGTTTTTTGTAAAATAATGTTACTCATGGGGATCTCATGAACTGTCAAGTATATTTAATTATATTGCGAGAAATAAGTATTTACTATACCCTTGGTAACAGAATGAAAGTGTAGTGAACAGTATCTGTGTAAGGTGTGATTTAGTGCTCTAGGGGAGCAATTGTGTTTCTGTTTGTTTGATTAATTTAATTAATCGTGTCTGTATATCGGAAGCCCCAGAAGTCCTGTTCTTTGATTTCTGGAATCAACAGAGCATAATTCCTGTATCCATGCCAATTGCACAACATTTTACCCTTCAAGAGGTAAATGAAATCCACAGAGGTGCAACTGCACTTTTCACAAACTACTCAGACTCTTATAAGGTCCATTCCTGAGATGTTCTGTACTATTAATTTAAAAGTCATCATAAAACGATATGGATTTTAACAGCCTGCTCAGTTATATACAAAATTTGTTGTTAAATCTTGTAATTAGTATTTACAATTTCAGGCTGCTCTTCAGACAGAAAATGAATTGAATGTTTTCTGAGGAATGTTTCCACCACTCTCTTGAATTGGTCATGGAGCAAAACATTGGTAGATTTTGAAAGTACTCTTTTATCACTAGACGTCTTGTTAAAATCCCTTCTATTTTCTCTCCAAATGCAATAAATCTCAGCTGAATTTGTTCTGCTGTATCAAAGCTTTACGATGTTAAATGTTTTATTCAAGTGACAATCAAACTTCTCTTGAAGGCCTAAGTAAATTTTCCACATCAATCTGCATGCATTCACCCTGGACAGTTTTAAGATCGGTGCGGTACGAGATTTAATTTATCTTCATTCTTTTGTACTTCCTGGGGAGTAAAATAGACTAACAGGGAAGTTCACACACACTTCACATGGAAAGACAAATGTAACTTTTCTGACGGGCAAAGCATCTGATTCCAGGTTAGTAAAAGTACAGGGTCCTGTGGTTCTTGTGGAGGAAATGCCAAATGCTAATGTCTTCTACCACTTTTACTATCTGGTATTCTTTGATTAACCATGACTAATTCTAATATCTGCCTTGGGGTTGTTTTTCAAACCAACACACGCGTGTGTACACTGCAGTGAAAGGTCTTGGATATTTTGCATTCTTCTCATTTTTACACTCAACGTCTTTCCTTCTTTGAGTAGAAACAATTGTATGGTGATCTTTCACTGAAAAATCAGTCATTGCGTTTTAAGCTAACAGTTAATCCTGATTGTTACTTTGTTGTACAAGAAGTAGCCTTTTAAGTTAATGGATGCACACAGAAGAACAAATTATGTTAATGACGAGGAACACTTACACTTGACAATGATTCAGTTAGCTTTGATTGATATGTTTGCTACTACAACACATATTGGTTGCTCATGTACAATATAATTTAACTAAAAGCGTTGATCAGGTTTTGAAGATTGTGATCAATTTGATTTATAGATTGCTTAATGACAACCTTGGTTTCTTCTCACTCAAACTCGTCAGTATTAATATCAATCAACATTGTTATTGTAACAGAAAACATTACTGGAGGCTTAGGGTACATATAAGAGGTAAAGAGGTAGCTTTACAAAGAAAGGATATCATAGATTATCAGTCTTATCAATGAGCTTAGCTTTAGTACTGGGTCAATAAGCACCTGGTTTGCTTTCAGGCAGCCTCTCCACAGCGGCTTAAGGTAACTATAAGCAGTGATTGTGACCCAGGCAGTTATGCTTGAGTAAACCATTTAAATGTAAGATACTTAAACTGGTCTTAATTTAATGTTTAGCTTTGTTTTGATGTCCAGTAGCTCCTTAAAGAAAAGGATTTCGGTCGGAAACATACAGGATTTCGAATGAGGTTTTACTGTATGTGTCTTTGCCAGGACAGACACATACTTATTCTTGTGTCACGCCAGCAGAATTCAGTGGGGAAATCCCAGAAGTCCGAGAGGGTCCTTGTTTTAAGGGATATTTGTTCAGTACTGTCCTAGAATGATTATTTATAGGAGATTAAGTGGCTGGAAAGAACAGTCTCATAAAATAAGGATGCAATGAAAGCCAGGGCACGAAATGCACATAAGACAGGGCCAAGCAGTTGCTCAGAACACTCAAATATGCATTAGCCATGTCTACCAGAAAAGGGAGCCCCCTGTATCACAAGGTCACCCAGCATTAATTTGAATTTTGTGCCAGGACCAGCAGGATAATACTGGAATCAGGTTTCCCCACACAGCACTCTTTATCACAGTTTAAGAATAGTTCCTGTTATCTTAATTGTTTTATGAGTCAATGATAATTTATTTAAGCACAACTGGGAAACAGTGCAGCGTCTTGTCAGGACTGACCTTGAGTGAAGTTAGCTACAGTAGTACCATTCGGAGATTTCCATATATCTGATTTGCTAGCACCCACAGGGAGGTTGCTTTCTTCAACTGTGTGGATATTTGAAAACATCTCATTTCGGCTGTGCAAGCTTTTTAGGAGTCTTGCTACTGTATGCTCTTCCTTCCCCGCACTGGAATGTGTATGTGCCCTGTCTTTGCCTTTGGATAAAGGATAATCATAGGCTATCCAGTTTCTCAGTGTTTGCAGGCACAGGCAGTTTGGGATTTGTACTGTATATTTATTAAAAAGAGTTATTCTCTAGGAATGAAATTTGGGAGATTTTCAATTTGTTAGCCTTGAAAAGCCTTTTTCCTCATGAGTCTGTTTTTGTAGATGTTTTGAGAGTGTAATTATTTGCTCAGAACAGTTAATGGCACTTTTTTGTCTTATTTTGGATATTGTTGATTTACATGTATATATTTTCTCAATGTTACCTTGGGGAAATAGACATGCAAAGAAGTAGATTTGATTCTATAAGGTGAGCATCACTTTCAGTCCTGATGAACAGATAAGAAATCAAAACAGTTAATAAGCTGACTGATTATTATTGATTACCATTTTACTTACCTAATTTTGGTAGCTACCTTAATACAGTCAGCTAACCCTCATGATTGTCCTGAATGTGTCCAGGTCTATGATGTATTCTATCTAGACAAATGTCTAAAAAATTGAATATATTTTTCAACGTTTTTGTTGCCACAGGATACAAGCAATACCATTTCAACACTGTGGATAACACCCTGGTATCAAGCACTTTGACAGGCAAAATGTGCTGTTGAATACCTGACAGTTTTTCTAATCTTTGGTAATTTTCTGTAAGTGACACTGCATGTTGCTCACACTGCCTCATTGACAGGTTAAACTAAACATTGTGGTAATCAAAACTGTCAAGCATGCTGCTTCACAGTTTATCTGGAAAATGGAAAAACAAAATGAGCTTCTTCTATGTGATATATTTCAAATGGAAACTATGCAGATATTTATAAAGAAACAAAACAATACCACAAGGCTGAATGGGATTTACTTGTGACCTTTCCTGTCAGGAGCTACTGACTGTTAACTGTCATGTACTTAGGGTAATTGTACTTCTCAAACACAATCACTAACAGGAATTTACCAAGGCTTTTGCTCACAGTGGAATGGACAGTGGAATTTGTTCTCAGTTTGTCAAAAGTATTTTGAAAGTCTGTGAAAATGCTAAACCAAACTGCTTTAGACACAAAATAGACACACAATAGGTCTGGAACGTACAGTGTAAAATTGACAGTTGTGACACAGCGGCATTAGAAAATACTCAAATGGCAGCTGGTCTGTCACTAGAGGCCAGTAATTCTCTTACACATTCTCACATGGGGATCAGTTACTGTGTTTGGTGTATATACAGTAAGGGTGTGGTTGTGGTTGGAAACTGGTATGGATTTAGAGTTGTTGTTTTTAAGCTTTAGTCTGTAGATTAAGTTGGTTATTTGGTAGTAAGGTGATGTCTTTTTAGTGACTTCTGTTAAGACGTAAGGACCAAAAAGCCTCTTTAAAATACTTATATATTTTGTTTATGAAAATCCTATAAATTAAAATTAAACAAATGCAGAGTACCCCCTACTTTGAAAGCTGTCCTTTTTGTGTAACCAAGATATTTCCTAGGTTGTCCTGTTTTTTGGGAGAAAGTGATTACTTATATTTTGTTGATATGCCATTTAGTGGTTGTTCATATTTTCCTTCCCAGGTTTGAAACTAGTCATCTTTGAAGAGTGGGTAGGCTTGTAACTGCATACTTGGCAGGTGGACTGGGGCAGATACTCCATTAAATGTGGGCAAAAAGCTAGAATATTGGATATACCAGGATGTGGTGCTCCATGCTGCCAGAACTTCATATTTGAATTTTCTTTCCGTTTTCTGCGGAACCAATTGAATTGTAGTTTGTTACAATTGGTACATTTTACCCCCTTAATAACCAAAGCTAAACATGATCAAATACAGTACAGTGCGTCAACAGAGAAAAAATATTCACACAGTTATCCTCAAGTAGATTTTTTTATGCCTACATAATCTTCCAATGAATCGGAGTTGTTAGTAAAGAAGCAATTAAATTCTGTTCAAGTGAAGACATGATAGTTTATCATTCCATGGAAGCATTTGACAAAAGTCCACTAAGAAAGGCAGTGAAATGTAGGGAACAGCCTCAGCTGTAGTACGTCTAATGCTGCAATGCAATTTTGCAGCTTTTGGTGAAGTTGCACAAGTACTGCAGCTGACATTTGCCAAGGTCACAGCCAGAGACAAGAACATAATCCCAAAACCCTAGAGCTCCGGGCTGAGGTCCTAAAATCTCACCACCTCCTCCTCTTTGTGACAGAAGGCTATGGCACTGGGAGTCTGCCAGCCAAACCTGCCAACATCATAAAAACACTCTTGATTATAAGATTTAATAAAGAAAGGTACCTGCTTGACAAAGACAAGTGATCTGATTTCTTCAGGGCTGGGCTTATCTTTGGCGTATTGCGTGAAGCTGGCCTACCAGGAAGAATTGCTGCAAAGAAACCATTGTTAAGAGGGAGCACTGGGGGGAGAAAAAACCTCACTGAAATGAAAGGAAACCTCTGGGGGTCCACGACTGAGAGCTACCCCCTCCTCCAGGGTAAAAACCTTGAAAAAATAGAAAAACACCACACACGGGGCAAAAAATAAGTTCAACTTGCAAAGTTCTTGCAATTTATCTTTTTTCCTTGCTTGCTGAGCCAATTTTGCCATGTTCATTCAGGAATTACAAACTTTTGCCCATGCTCCCTATATTTATAGTAATCACAGACCACGTTCACACCTGCTTAGCTACAGTGGGTTGCCAGTTGTTGCAGGGTGATATGGCTGCTGGCATGCAGGAGAAAAGGGGTTCAATGCAGTAAGCAAGTTACAGAACTGATGTCAGCCCTTTGAAACCTAAACAGTGTAAATCTCTGCTGTGGTACAAAACTGTCTTTTTGTGTCGGGGAGTTGTCTGCTGTTAAGTGAATGTAGCTGTGCCCGTTTAGAGCCCATGAGTGACTGGGATCGATTCCTAACAGGGACAGCAAGAAATGCACTTATCACAACAGCACAGATACAGATTTTGTTAGGCTAACATTCCAGAGTTCACAGTTTCTAAAGTAACAGGGGTAGTAACAGTCACCTAGGCAACCAAAAATTGTCTGTTCTTTACCAATGTTGAACTAGTCGCACTGAATAAAGAAGCAAACTGAATTTTTATGCTTTTGCTTAGTGGAAACCTGTTATAGTTAAAGGATTTTTATTTCCCACAAGTTTATAGAACTTCTGAATCTCTGCTATGCAACCTTTTGAATTTGGTCAGGAGCTACAGGACATTACCTAAGAGAATGAGAAAAACCTCAGGCATTATGGTAGCAATGATCTTTATTAATCATTTAAATATTGGCTTCTTTGTTGCAGTTTGTAAGCCTCCTCAGGTGTTTGGCTGACACTGATGATGATGGAGTTACTTTTCTTTTGGAAAGTGATGAGCTCTCATTATGGAGAGCCAAAAGTCAGAGCTAGTGGTACATAATAATTTAATGAAATGAATCACTCCACACCAGGTGGGCATGCTTTCTACTGGAAAGATTTTTTTTATCTTATCCTTTAAGAGATTAAACTGTCCTTTTGGTAGCCACACTTAAATTTTGACATTGAATCTCAATTAGCTACATGTATGAATATGATTTTTAACAGGTATTTCTCTTTCCTCTTTTTTATGTGAAATTAAGATTAACAGTCTATTAACATTACACTATAGGAGCATGTGCCTGAAACGTCATTTTACCATACAGCCATGTCAGATCAAAACAACTTAGCTGTGGCAGGTCTTAAAAATCAAATCAGGTTCTTCCGTGTAGTAGGAATCAGTGGTTGACTCTGTATTTGAAACAAAATGCTTTAACATTGTTCTTTTTGGCCAAATATAACAATTTAAAATGACTGGCAATAACTGACTGAATAACAAATTGCATTTATCTGCTTAGTTATTTTAGAAACATTATATTGAATCTTAACTGCAAGAGGGTTTACAACCAGTCCATGCCATACACTTACTTTAGCCAAACGTTTGCAGTATTAGTGGCAAATTGCCTTGAGCAGCACCAGAACAGACTGTCAGGCTCTCCACCTGCCCCTGTATGATAGTCTGCAAATCCTGGCTACAGTGCATCATGAAGAATTTGATCTGCTCTCTGTTGGAAACAGAAGGCTTTTTTTCTTTGTGTTGTACATTTTCATTGCTGTATGAAATCAAGTGATCAGTGTGACAGCTCATGGATTAGAGATCCATGTCTCTGTCTTTCATTCATCTACAGTAGTTTAGGAATCAGAAAAAAAAGTTAATAAATGAAAGCAATTGATGATCTAAGCATGAATACAAAAGGGTAAAATAACATACTTAAGTTGTAAATATTTTGAAAAGGAAATAAACATGCACATTAGACTGTACAGTAGGTTTTTCAGGTCACACTATATGCCTTATTTGAAGATAATATGTACCAGGCTTTTCACGATTGAAGTCTGGGGATATAAAAGGAGTTTACCACAGTGCAAAAAAAAAACCATACAAGAGATATGATCTTTTTTATTACTTTCTGCCAAAATGTAGTGTCAGCAGTACTGCATCTTTTTATAGTTGTGGGGGTTGTGTGAATTTATTAGCACAGTTTATTAATTGTCACAGTAAATTGCATGAGCTTTCTTTGGCTATTACGAATCAATCAACAGGACAACAAGCAGTCTGCACACTGATTCAGACTACACAGAAAACCTTTATTAACACATAGAATTTGTACATAACAACATCTAGGTAAATATGTGAAACAATCTGTCTAGATACAAAACAGCAGATTGTTTACCTGAGGGTTACTAAGATGCAACAGATATCAAGATTAGGAACAGATACTGTACAAGTGCAAGGATTATGCAATTAGTATAGACTGATTATAACTTGTTAATTCGTCTCATGTAAATACCCAATATTCAGATATACGGACAGGTAAATAGTTTTACTCATACCAAATATGTTTTGAAGAGTAATTGAATTCTCAAGATTGATAATGTTAAATACTGAGTTATATTCATCCAACAATACTGGATTCATAACTCCTGTGCAGAAGCTAGCTGGTTGCAAGGTCTTGCTGCAGGCTAGACCTTGGACAGAATTCTGGTACGTACTGGCCCCCTCCTAACTTGGTGCTTCAGTTTAAGTCCCAATGCTTTAGACAACACTAATGAAAGGCACATGGTATTGCTGTCAGCTGGCCAAGTGGGCTCAGAGGAGAGAGGCGAGTCAAGAGAGAAGCACACTCTTTTTAACTGGAGGAAATACAGCTGGTGATTGGTTAAGATGTCAACAGGTGGAGTGGGTCTCCAAGCCACAGGCCCCTGATTGGTTGGTCATTGCATGGATGATTTACTGAGACCTGTAACTTTAAGACCATCATCCAAATGTGCCTATAGCTCTCTCCTAGACATCCAGATGCCGGGGGGGGGCAACCATCATGGTAAGCACTGGTCCTGTGTTGTGTCACAGCCCTAGGAGGTACTGCTTATCCAGAAGGCTTACAGTATGTCCTCTGCCTTCCTGCACACAAGGATCATCAGCTATTCTGGGGCTAGGACCAAATAAAGAGCCTCACTAAAATTCCACAGCAACACTTAATTCTGTTTTTTATTTTTAAGCATTGCAGCTACATAGTAGACTAGTTTCAATCCACTGTGACATGTAACTAGGATATTCTCTGGCAAAGTCCATAACTTAAAAACTCTTAAGTATTAAACATAGTACTAATATGCTAAAAAAAAACCTATGTTTTAATGTTCTTTTTCTTTCTAGAGCTATGAAATGTTTCTTGATAAAATTAATATAGCATAAATAAAATCTGAAACAAAAAAATATGCATATTCAAAGCCCATGTGTGTTGCCTTTTCTTCTCTTTGAAAGCATGGAATAACATTTTGTCCCTGAGCAGATATTTGAGATGATCTTAGTTTTTTCGGATTAAGTCCTTTCTAGTGCTTTGTGACATTGAGAAATTTCATGTGTACCAAATGTTCCCTTCTTGAGAGCTAGGGGACTGAGAGTTAAGAAGCAATAACTTCTTCAGTCACGTCCGCTGAAGGGAAAAAGCGAGGGATGAGTTCTGGTCCCCCGTCACCAAAACGAGAACGATAGCAGTAGCCTTGCCTCTTCAGGTAAGCAGAGATTAATTAAAATCCCCGAAGGATGTCTCTGCTATTGTGATAAACTGCAGGAGTGAGGCTCACCTGACGAACCTCATCACTATATTTAACTCTGGGTTTTTTACTCTCAGTTTGGTGATTTTTATAACATTTAGTTTAATGTTATAGAAGCAGTGCCTCCATTTGTTAATCTACCTTGAACGTTATCAGTTCTGGGATAATCTTATTCTCTTCACATAATACTGAGTGACTATGAATTTTCTTAATAAATTTCCTGTGCAGACATTTCTTATACTGTAGAGCCATAACTCATAAGCTAGTTAGCATTCACTGTGCAGACACACATGGTCAACAATTTATTAAAACAGAACTTCTCACACATCGGCAAATCTGTTTAACTTACTATTGCATTCATTTAGCATGTCTCGCATCATTTTCAATAACAGCTTCTAGACACACCAACAGTACAGTATGTATCAGATGGCACAAACTACGGAGGGTCTCCATCCAAAGTCTTAGGCTCTGTGTTCAATTAATATCTGTGCTGGGACAAAAATGACATATAGATTCATTATATTCATGGGAAAAGAATAGGTACAGAGTGGACCCCTGTCTGTAGTCATCCTACCTGGCCAAATGTTACCTGAAATGGATGGAAGAAAAGACAGTACTTCTATCACAAACCTTACATTCCCTCATCATGGGAAACCCATCTTTCTGCTTATGTGTTTCAGAAGACTTTGGAAATTTACATGACATTTTATAAATTGGTATTGTACTTTGTGAAGACATTTTAATGGGTTTAAACATTTTAGTCACACCTAAACATCTGCCATTGATACTTTTAACAAGCACTGTAAATTGGCCTAAAGGTTTTCCTGATAAAAAAGGAAACCAAGATGTTTAGAATTTGTTGAAAGATAATAAAATACAATTTTAAATAATAAAATGAAGGCAACAGATTATTTTTGTATATACAGTACAAGGGATAGTATTATTTTAAATTTTAAAGAGGAGGTTTTAAATGTATTTCAGAAGATCTTTTTAGCTAATTAATGGTTTACATGTTAGGAATAAAGTCCAGTAAAAGAAATTCTGCAGAAGTTGAGTACATGTTATAAATTACAACATAGACAGAAAATCATGTGAAAAAATAACAAACACAAACTGCAAGGATGTGCATTGGAAATGCTTCCTGCTTCCTGTAGCCTACATGTGCACGACTTTGAAACCCACTGGTCCAGAAGGATTCTGGCTTTACTTTCAAAATTGACTGCTACATAACTGCTCACAAAAAAAAAGACACACAATTAAGATTTCTTTGAACTGCACTATCGGTAACGGCTTTCAGAGATTCAGTCAAATTCTAATTAATGATGTGATGTGACAATGAATATGAACGGATAGGGTGCTAATATTTTAATATTTGGTATTAACTGGCCTGAAGAAATGACAGTCCTCACTGTAAGTTCAAACCTAACAAAACCTCATTCACTTGCAAGGAATTAATTCACTAAGGTGTTAAACATCAAAACTATGCTTAGTCTACGCTGAAGTGCCAGACTTGTTTTTTTTTTATTTTTACTTGTTCCATATCCCAGCTGCAATGTATCAGTCTTTGCCCAATTAAAACTTCCACATTCACATTCAACTCCCACTGAACATCAGGTACTGTGCATCATTATTACCAACTAATCTGTCTAAGCCACAATCATTCATTTTAGAGTTGACCTACCACAGTACCCAGAGCAAGAGTTTGAGCCCCTTGACATGCTTACTAAAAATGCTGAAAGATGCATTCATGTCATAAAGACCAGGTGCAAGTCGACCATCTAAGGTAACTTTGAAGAAAGCACCTTTCAAGAACCCTGAGAAGGTAAAATGAACAAACCAATCCAACACTTCATATTGTGGGATGGGGCAAAATATAATTGCCAGCTTTTCCAAAATGACCTTGACAGTTTCAATCCGATCATAAGCATGTGAATAATTTCTTTCACATCTACTTTGTGTTTGATAAAGTGCTTGACAACTTGCTTCCGAGCATTCTAGCAATATGTGATGTAAAAATGAACGTGGCGCATTTGGGTACTAAATGGAGGTCATACCATAACAGCAAGAAGGTAACTTTGTGCAATGGTGAACCAACAGTTTAAGCATCCATTTAAGGCAAAGGGAATTGTGCACAACTCACAGTAAGAAAGGAACTCACAGAACAATTTGTGTTATTGAAATTGGCATTTTATTTCACAATGCATTCTATTACATCTAAAATCCACAGCAGATTTACTAGCTCAGTGAAGTTTTTATCTGCTCAGATTCTCGGTAGGACGTATACAAGCAAATCTGTGCAACATGAAAACATTTAAATGTTGCAATTCATAAGAAGAAAGGTTATGAGGTTGACTGGCATTTGGCAGCAATTCACTGTAAAAGTGTACAAATAAAATCTGTTCTGCAGGGGGGCTTTGAAGGTATAGAAAGAGATTAAAGAAGCTGCAGATATATTGTGAGTAAAAATAAAGGGTCTTATTTATTTCTGGTCTCTGTAGGCACCTGCCACACATCTATGAAGAAAAAGCATATAGCAGAGTTATGCTGTGATAGTAATATTGTAATGAAAAATCTGTGATACTGCACCTTTATTAGACTGTGGGAGAGGATTGTCTTGTCAGAGGATTTGAGAGGAGCATAATGATTCGCTATATTGGTTTGACCACCCCAGCTTCTAAATTGAGATGTCAGGTCTAGAGCCTTTAGGAGCCCCTCTAAGAAGACCTGATTGTATCGAGCATATCTCAGATCAGTCATGGAGTAAGCCCTTAAGAATATGAAAAAGGTAACAAACAAAGAAGACCTTTCTGCCTGCTTGGTTGTTAGTACTGTAGCTAATTGATTCAAGGATCTCACCTATCCATTTTGTGAAAGAGGAGGTTATTGAGTTCAACCACATGACAGTAGCTTGTTCCATACTATCCCAACCCTCTCTGTTAAGAAGTACCTCTTGTTCTTGGTTTTAAATCCACTTCCACATAGATTCCACTTGTGGTTCCCCTGACTTTATCAGTACCCTTGAGGATTTTTAATACTTGACTCAAGTCCCCTTGTAGTCTTCTCTGGTCAATAATAGAAAGGTTCGGTTCCTTCAGCTTATCAGTGTAGGACATTCTTTTATGCTGTGGATTGTGTCCTGCTGTTCTTCTCTGGACTGATTCCAGAGCAGCAAAATCTATTCTGTAACATAGTAGCTACAATTGTACACAATATTCTAATGAGGCATTACTAGTACAGTACATAAAATACAATTGTTTCACATTTCTGTAGCTTTTTTATTTTTAATACATACAATCTAAATTGATTTTGTCATTCTGTGTCTGAAGTCAATCTTCCGGAAGCGGTCAATGTATTATTTGTTGAGGCTCATTGACATCAGCACTTTCAAAAGCACACATTACTACTTTCAACTCACAGCCTGATGATGATGGACACCGGTTGTTTACCTTTGAATCCAAAATGGAGCACTTCAATTAAGAGAGCAGAACAGCGATACTAGAACATTAATAAATTAGAAAAATTTTAAAGGTTTGAAATGTCAACATAATGTCAACACATTTCATAACTACATAAAATCATTTTGGAAGCAGAAAGACTATGATAGAATTTGTTGTTCTGCTCTTTGGCTGTTTAAGTAATGATACCCATTTAGCCAAGAGCTTGTGCCTGTATGTGAGGTGGAAATGAGTTGGCCTGTTTTGCTTAATCTGTGTTATCATGTTAAGATCTCAAATCTTCATGCAAAATCTATTTAATGTTCCATAAACCCAGACGTATTCTGTAATTTTAATAAAATTAAGTTATTAAAAAAGAACTCTGGCCTCTAAGCCTGAGCTCTTATGTTGTTATCAATTTACAAACATGGAGAAGGTTTAATTTGTTATAAAAAATACTGAATGTTCAAACAGCAGACACCACTAATTAAAAAATCACAGAAATTCCTTTATTGAGCAAACAAATTGCACAGGAGGCAGTATTTTTCCGAGTACCTGGCTTTCCGTGGGATGTCATCCTCAGCAGCCGTGACAGAATGTCAATCTTATTTTTGTCCCTGAGAGCGGTGGTTTTGTTAGTTTTTTTCCCCGGGTTTTTTGTTGTTAATTTTTTTTTATTTATCCGTTTTTTTTTTATTCCTGACTTCCTGGCTTCCTGGTTCCCGGCCTCCTATACCCCCTGGTCTCCTTGTTTTCCTGGTTTTTCTCTGTTGTTGAGTTTTTATGTTTGTTCACCTGTTCCACCGGGGGGGGGGGGGATTCTGTTGTGTGTGATTTTTTTACGTGTTTTTGTCTCTCTCCTCCAGAGCCCAGCCCGGCCCCCCCTTCCTCTACTCAATAAAGGTTTTTACACCGGAGGAGGAGTAGCTCTCAGCCGTGGACTCCCAGAGGTTTCCTTTCAGTTACATGGGGTTTTTCCTCCCCCCAGTGCTATGCAGCTCTTTTTGGGGCATCAGGAGCCACCCTTGAAAGAAACTTGCATAAAATCCATCCATCCATTCATCTATTTTCTAACTACTGTGTCAAATATAAGGTCACAGGAGCCTATCCTGGCAAGTGACAGGCACAAGGCAGAATACACCTTAGATGGGATACTAGTCAGGGCACACACAGAAAAAAACAAGGACACACCAGGGCCTGTTTTACAGAAGCCAATTTAGGCACCATTATGTTTTTGAACTGTGGGAGGAAACTGGAGCACCAGAAAAACACAAGTGAACACAGGGAGAATATCACTCCAGGCAGTAACAATCTCAGGAATTATGCCAAGGGCCCCATCACTGCGAGGCAGCAATGCTAACCACTGCACCACTGTGCCACCTTTGCATAAAACTCTATGTTCAAAGATACATAACATTACCCTCATTTCTGATTTCAACTTCAAACTCAGAGTGTTTCAGTCTCAAAACCAGATTTAAGGTATTAAGCACATTGGGTAGGTTACGATGAAACACATGCCTGGAAATGAGAATATGCCTTGTATTCATTCAAACACATGTTTTCTTTGAGTGAAGTCACATCCATTTGAAAAGGTTGACTCTTTTTCAGTTATGGTAATTACATTTGTTTGATATCATTCACTAATGGAGTTAGGTAACATCAATGTTTTTTATAGATTTTAGTGTGATTTTATAGCATGAAAATCATCATTACATTTGTTTTACTGCAATACTTGCTAGATCAGCACTGAAGACAATTAGCAATGACATACTTCCTGGAAAAAAAATAACAAAGAGTATGAACAAAAGTACAGGACTCTGACCTTAATTTAATTTAATTAATTTAATTATTGTTGTCCAAGTAAACTACCCCATACAAATAAAAATCGACCACCACATTTTTGGACCTTTTTGTCCGTCGAACATGTTTTTGTTCCTCTCTTCAAAAAAGCATGGATAATTTGACAAACAGTACATAAACTGAATATTATTTTAAAAAATCCAATCCATTTTCCCAGACAAAACATAGCAGTAATGTGTGAAATGTATTGGTTTATTTAGTGATGTATTCATAAAATGTCCTGATACTGTCATGGTGTAGGATGTCTACTGCTCTGTGTACAGGTAGCTTAACTGTTTTTGAGTGAAGCTTCCACGTCATTGCTTTTCATAAAATCAGTTTATTATGTAAGGAAGCGCATTGCTGCCATTATGGAAAAAAATAAATTTCATGTGTATCTCGTAATTATCATAATTTTATTACGAGATACTAAATTATTGCATATTTATGTAATAATCACGGAAAAGCATGATTGTCATACAATACAGTACATTGCCACGATCTGACTTTCAGTTTTATGCAATGTACCATGCAATCGAGTCCACTCTTTATTGTAAAAATGAAAAATTCTTTATGAGTAAACCTCAGTTGAAGGTACTGTATGTCCATGTTCATTCTGCAGTGCTGGACATTGTCCCGAGTACTAAACTCACAGTTCCAGCTCAGTCATTGCACAATATAATACTGTAGGTTGGTCACACACTCAAATGATCATTGGTATCTTGTCATTACGTGATAATACTGCATCTCGTAATAACGAGATAATCTACTCGATCAGTAATCAGTAAAAGATCATTTTCTCATAATTACGAGATACACACATTTTTTTTTCCTAGAAGGCAGCAATACGCTTCCGCATTTACAGTATGTAATATTGGGAAATAGAGTGTTTTTTAAAGGAGAGAAATACATTATTAATGTTCATTTTCACTTTTACTGTTTTACTGTTTCATTTTCTTTTAACATTCGTTTACACGTTTGTAATTCAGTCCTGGAAATGCAGAAACTGATGATGAGCATGTGAGAAAGTTGTATGCTGTCTGCCGTGTGATTACAAGGCAAACGCGTTACTGAACTGTTCTATGCAATGGACACCCAGTAGGGCAGAAGGTTAAAAGAATGTCCCTGGATTAAGTATCCATGCCAAAAAACCTGTGGATTAGACTAGTAGAAACCATTTGGACAAAGAGACACCACACTGTGGGGGATGGAAGGATCGTGAGAATTTAAGGAAATTGGTGTAACCAATCAAGATTTAGTTTAGTAATTCAACAGAAGCAATGTTTCCAACGTCTGAAGCTTGGCATTGCCAAGGGTGTATTGCTAAAGGATACTGGTACAAAGCCAAAGAAAATACATTACAAGTTTTTGAGTAGTTTCTAGTGCATCAATTTCTTGTAAATCTGTATTTTTCATCTCCAAAAAGATGTTACTGCATCAAGCAATTTATTTTCTTTCTCATAACCCCTGGGTGTTGGCAAACAATTTTGCTTAATCTCGTGTTTCAACTAGCAGGTACATGTCCATCTTCAATTTCATTTCAGGGAGCTGCCTTTGCCAGCCATAACAATCATATCAGCTTTGCTTATAAACAGGCTTATGACTATATTCTCTCCTGATGCTACCTGCTATGCTTTTGGAAATAATGCATAAATTGTCTTTTAATGCTCAGTTGAACTGGACATCCCATACACCTTGTGCCATGCCTCTGGAATAGGCTCTGGGTTGCTCTGACCCTCACCAAGAAAAAACTCCTCCCTGATAATGGCAAAGGGATTTCAGAATACTGCAGAAAGAAGGACAGAGACTTTGGATTAATACTCAGTTAAAGGCCACTGGTATTAAAGGTGAAAGAAAAAAGATTGTATTCTAAATGTAAAAATATCAGCTCAGTCCTCACTGCTTTATTGGATGAATATACTGTATAGGTTTTTCTAAAACTCAAGGAAGAGAAACTGTTTACAATTGTAAGATGTTATCGACTTGATTGTTAAATGCACCCAAGACTTGTGTCCTTGTGGGTGGCATTTTAAAATTAATCTTATCGATCCAACATAATTTTATTTGCAATTCATTGCTGGATTAAATAATGAGTTTTGCATACTTAAAATGGTGAATGTCTTTTCTTAAAACCTGTAAAAGGAATAAATACATTTCTGTAAATTAATCCTAAAGCAAATATATTATATGCATTAAACTGTATGTAAAATATATGTTAAACATTTTAAAAACTGTGAGAAATAAAATTGTAAAGAAGTAACATTTTTCCTTCCTCCTTCCTTACTTCTTCAGAGCAGAGAGAAAGTCACAGGTAGCCAAGTATTAGTAATTTATTGTATTATGATCTTAAATAACACAGTTGTCTTTGTTTATGAATTGCAGTACATTGTAATAGTAAATCCTAGTGTAGTGCTGTTGCATTATAAATAGAATTCTGCTGAGCTTATCATAGCAAATCCCCCGGTGCTTGTTAATAATACCTTTGTGTACCACAGCAAAACCCCAAACACTGCAAACAGCAAAGATTCACATTACGTCTGTCAGTGGGCCTAAGGTCTCAGTAAATGTCATTTGCAGTGACCCAGATATTGTAAGAGATAGCTAATCCCCCTCTATTGCCCTTCCATTGACTCATATGACATGATAATGTTACCTCACAGCCTCTGCCCCAGTTGACTAAATGGATGGCTAATCCCAATGTCGTATATTGCTTTTATAATCTCATATAAGTCTGGCCGAGTTTGCAACACGTTATCAGGAACACTAATGTTTGTTTTTTTTCCCAGGGTTTGACCATTTCCTCCAAAATGACATCTTTTTCTGTAGTTTTTTGTGATATTTCAATATAACTTCATATCGGAATTTAAACTTTTTGGTTGTAGTTTGGTTGTTCCTTGCAAAGGAAGACGGAATTGTAAGAGTGCTGATGGCTTGCTGTTACAACTAGTTCTGCCCCCAGGAAATGAGGTGGTGCTGTAGCTGCTACAGACCCAAGTGCTGGGTGACGGGGGTGACAGTCCAGGGGCACAAGACAGAACACACTTATATGTCTGGTTACATACAGTATGTTTCTTGCTTTTTTTTTCCAATGTGTAAATATTTCTTATAAAAATTAATAAAGTACCTGGAAAACAAAAAAACATCACAGTCATATTTCTGTGCAGTAAAATTACTTTTTAATACTGTTTGTGCTGTACAGTCCATTCCAATAGGACTGTTTCATGCTTAATGAATTTGTGGTCTTGGTCAATGAAAGACAGCAACGTAACAGCAAACTGGAGAAAGTTATTACAACACATTTTATTTTTCAATAGTTTGCACATAAAGCGGTCTTGTACTGAATAGATTAGCCTGTCATGAGTCAGTCAGTGAACTTATTCTTGGGATCCTCCCTTTGGAATTAATGAGAAAATGTAAATATATATGACACTCATCACACTCATGCATACTATCAGTGAAGAGATTGAACAAAACATGAATATAAAAAAAATCACAAAAACTTTAAAGTGTTCTCGCTTTAATGATTAATGGGTAAACTTAAATTTTAGAACCTATGTGATTTTGTAAAATAGTGGTAAAGTGACAGAGATACCCTGTAGCAAAATAAAATTAAAAAAATGCTCCTAGAGCATAATGGAAAATTGGTCTGATGGAGTGAAGAGCCTGTGTTAACATCAACCATGGAACTATCTGTGATTTCCCTGCTTGCATTCATTATTTGAATGCTATGCATTATGTAAGTGTCTACACAGTAATTTTAACATTTTAGAACCAAACTATACCATTCTCAGGGGAAAACGACACAATTTCTTAAGGGAATCCTTATGAAACATGACCTAGTGTACTCACAATGACCACACATTTGTGGGCAAGCCCTTGCAAACCTACAAACTATTTATCTAATCTGGCTTTGCCAAATAAGATCTGTGAGTTTATATCTACTGTATATTTCTTGCTTGCACATTTAGCACCTGCTATGATGGCTTTTACATGAAAGTCTAATCATGAAAAAAAACCCACAAACTGTTAGTTAAACTTGATAAAGGAACAAATCTTTTCTTCTTGATATATGAAAGCTAAACATGCTAATTACTGATAGAAATTTAATTTGAGATAAAAATTAAATTGACTCCAATTGACTTCCAATTGCAGGAGAAAGAGGCTTGTTTTATAGCTACCTGAGACCATCTTCCAAGGTATAAAGATCCAAGAGTAAAGTCCTGCAAGGTTGATATACAGCAGAGGGTGTAGAAAAGTAGTGGAGTTTCCCACACAGTAAGATACAACTGAAAAATATCCATTTATCTATGCATTTCTATGCACAAAGTGCTTCTTCCAACACAAGGCTGCAGAGGAGCCAGAGCCTATCCCACAGCGGTGTACAAAGCAGGATACTCGGGTGTTTACTTTGGATGGGATCCTAGTCCATTTTAGAGCACACACAGACATTCACACCAGGGCCAGTTTTTCCAGCAGCCATTTGACCTACCAGTATGTCTTTTTTACTGTGGAAGGAAACCAGAGCACCTGGAGAAAACATGCAGAGACCCACAGATAGCGCCCCAGGGCCCCAGCACTACAAGACATCAATGCTCCCCACTGTGTCACCATGCTGCCAGCATGAAAAAACGATGAAGAAAAAACAGTTCTTAATTAGATTACACCTTATACTTCTGCACCAAGCCCTGGGGTTATTGGACTGGAGGGATGGCACCTTATTTCTAATGAATGGAAACTGAACTCTCAAAGAAAGAATTGATAGCACGTCTATCTGAAAATATAACCTAATAATATTATGTTTTTTATTATTGTGTGTCCTGAGTGTGTTGTGGTCTAGAAAGAACCAAAAATGAAAATTCTGCTGTTACTCTTTTGCTCTTAATGCTCGGGTATTTATTGTAGTGTATTTGATAATCTACCAGTGTCATGAGAGGGTTGGTGTATCTGAAAGTTTTTGTTTCACCTCTGGTTTAATAACCTCTTCTGACTGCAGAGAGGACTGTGCTGGGGTGTGTGTGTGCTGAGGGAACAGGACACGTTAAATGAAATATGTAGGTGCTTGTGCAAAGCATTTCCTATTTCTAAGTGCTTGAATGCTGGTCCTTGGCAAAACTGGTACATGAAAAAGCTCTTTCAAATTTAATAACAATTACATTTTGTCTTTAATACATGCTAAAGGTGTTCCATTAAGCTGTCAGTAGCAATAAATCTGATAGACACTCCTGTCGCCCGGCGCCAGTGATGAGATTAACTAACCTGAGCGGTTTCCATAAACTTAAAACTGCCGCAGCGACCTCCCCAGAAATATTATTATTGCATTAAGCTATGATCAGCTTTTATTAAAACATGGCAATAACAGTGTTCTTTGTTTTTCTCCTGGGGCCCCCATCTCTCCTTCATCCTTTTTATAACCTGCTGAAAGATGTTAGGAGAAACTGTCCAGCATTGCCACCAGCACAGCAGTAGATACTGTAGGTGTTTTTGTGTGCAAATAATCATGTTGTGTTTTCCTTCATATCTGTGAGTTTTGTAAAAGGGCCTCAGTGTATTGACTTCTCCTTCAATGCACTAAAAAACATGAACTCAGAAATGTAGCAATGAAAAGATTGAACAATTTAAACCTTAAAATGTTGCTCAACAGCTGCATTTTCTTTTGGAAAAATGTTTCTATCTATTGAATATGAGCATGAATATTAATTAGCTCTTTGGCAAATCATTCTCATTTTTACATTTTGCTCATATAAAGACACAGCAGCTATGGACAGTTGTTTCTCACTTATTAGAGCTCATTACCTTAACACAACTGACACATGTCCGGTGACACAGACCAATATGTATTACAGAAGGTATTTTTCTTGGTGTGACTCATCATAATCTCCTATCAATACCTTGATTTCCTATTTTCCTCTTGAACATTGCCTTAGCAATCCTGGTAGCACCCTCTCTCAGTTGTGTTTTCTGAGCAACAGGCGAACAAGATTTATTCCTTACATTTGCTTTTTCATTTAGCGCTACTGGATTTCTCTCTTTAAAATTGTCTGGGGGAAAGTCATAAAAAGTTAACTAAGCCTTGATTGTTAATCAGCATTGCATGGCTCTGTTAAACTTCAAAACCTAAGCAGCAGACGTCAAATTGGGAAGAAAAACGACTCTGGTTTTCAATGGCCTTAAATGAGCTGGGGCATGTTAATGAGGTATAATTACTCAAAGCGATTTCCTGAAACAGCCAAACTACATACTGTATTTTCATAGGGCTAAGCTATTTTTAACGAATATGTAATATAAAAAATAGAAACATTAACATATTTCTTACTTTATGTCTGTCAAGACATTGCACTGTGAGAATGCAGTAAGCATTGTTTTTCCTTGGAAGACTTGTTAATAAATCAGTTAATGCAAAGGAAACTGTGCTTAAGCACATTTAGCACGGGACAATCATCAGATTGTATTTATGAAACATTTCTAAAGCCTGTTTAAGTCTGTTACACAACCTGTCCATCCCTCAAGCCCATCATTAACACCTGCATTTATTCTAGGATGCCAGTACCCAGGCATGGCTATCCTAACATACAGTTCCAACCATAGTCAATCCGGTATAGATTAAACCTGCCTGACACGCTGTACATGTGCTGTTCAGTTTCTCTGACAAGGATATAGCTAGATAGAAGTTATTTTCCAGATTTCCAAAGCAACTGCAACCAGAGTGTGGGTGAAACAAAGAATAGTGGCAAAGGGAAAATGTTGTTAATTTGATGGTTAAGAGACATATGCGCTGAATATAACAGATGGATGTACCGAGGCAAATGTGGAACATGAACAACAAGCAACATAATCATATGTTACTTGACTTTTCATTCTAAGTGAAATCCAGCCTAAAAAATTATTTTGAAGGATGATTTAAGGTATTCACACTATTGGTCCTTGGGATCAATAACTGCAGGTAATTGTAACTGAAGAAAATTGTTACCTGGCTTACCATGACTAAATCAGTGCAATATCAGCAATTTTTCAATCAGTGGGTATTATCATCTTCAGTAACTACTGCAGAGTTTTGTTAAAAATCTATGAATAACACTAATTTTCTGCTTACGTACCATTAGTAGAATGCCAGCAGAGCACTGGGGATTAGTTTAAGTGCTTCTAATATATGTTATACTTCTGCCTCTTCTGTGATAATATTATTTAATATAGAACTTTGTCATTCTCAGCTTGAGACATGTTGCCAGTTTCTCCATTTCTAAACAACTGAGTGAATTTTAATATTTCAGCCACCTCCATTTTATTATCTAAATGTTTCCATTATTATCTCTGAAACACACTCTTCATTTTTTGTTGTTCCCTTGCTGTTGTAATGCTGAACAAACCTGTACATTTATTGTAGCCACCTATATTCTTTTCCATCTCTCTTGTGAACTTTCTGATATTTGTTTTTACCTGCACTTCCAATTCATTCTACAAGTTTTCTTTAACTGGCTCCTGATCTTTTTAAATTGTTTTGAAAGTGTTTTCTTTCTGCTTATATATTTTAATTTATCTCCTAAAACATCTGGTCTTTCTTGGACTTGATTTCCTAGCTCTTAAGATGAATTTGCTCATTTCCCCCAGCATAATGTCTTTACAATGTTCCCACCCATTCTGTTTTGATACAGCATCTTTCGTATGACATTCTCTTAAACGCACCCCCTTGGTGTCTGTTTCCATTAAATTATAGATGTTTGCTTATTTTGTCTCGAACTCTGCTCTTTTCAAAATATACTTCAAAGCATTCTGTGCTATGACCACAGTTTCCTAATAGTTCTCTCACCTCTGTTTTCCTTACTCTTGTATGTTTGAAAACACTAGATCAATACAGGCATTCCCTCTAATAGGTGCTCTGACATACTGTGCAGGAAACCAGTCATTAGCCATGACTACCATTTCAGGTTCACAGTCCTCATCCCTCCTCTTAAGGGCGCTCCGGCACTTTCGTATTTTAGTTCATTACATGCACCTGCCACCTTTTTGTCAGTCATTATTTAAGCCTGGCGCTCTCGCTATTCCTGGCTCAGCATTGGGAGATGGATGCCTGGAAGCCCGCCTACCAGCAGGTCCCAGAGTGACCCGACAGCATAGGCTTCCTCACGGCGTCCTGACCACCTGATTGCGGGGCTCGGAGTGCCTGGCCTCATTATCCTGGTTTTATTCCCTGTCCCCGTTCCGGATCCCGTTCCGGATTTTAACCTTGTTTGTCTCGTCTCGGATGGATCTCCCTGAACACCTGGACTGTGCCCCGAATTCTCCCTTGGACTGTTTGGACTTGTTTGCCTTCGCCACGCTCCCCTGTGCACCGGATCACCATCGTCGCTCCCCCCTGTCTGTCCACCCGTCCTACTCCTGTTGTACCTTTCCCTGTTGTCCTTCTTCACTTACTTCCGGATTATGCCGTCTGCATAGGGTCCTGAACTGCGGTTCAAAAACCTATTGGTTTTTCCCAATTATGTTTTATCGTTATTGAAACCTCTCCCATTGGTTATTCAGAACTATCCGTATGAACTATATTCTTCACCATCACTCTCTGTTAGCTACATTTCTGATTTAAATTACGTCATAAACATACAGTATGCTGAAATGAAATAGCTTCTATTGCTAGCATTTTGTTCCTAATACACCAGGCATGTACAGTAAGTACAAGCAGTAATTTCACTTCTCTCCTTGTGTACCACCCTTGCAGTTTCTTTCAGGTTCTCCACCATTCCATTTTACTTCACTACCTACTTTACATTTTTTTAAATGTCTCTATTGATCCTTACTCCTAGCCAACTGCTGCTATCTCATTTAGATCTAATCCACGTCTGTACAGACTTCTTCAATATAAAACTTGCCAGTGGATGAGAAAAATGAAACCTTCTTAAGCAAAAATGTGCAGCACACACACTGCCCCATCGCCCTGTTCTAATCTAATTAGATTTTTGATTGGCAGCTAATACAGAAATTTGAAAAAGAATTTCATAAAGAAGAGTCCTTCCAAAATGACCTAATCAGCAAAGGCCCTTACCCAAATTCAGATTGATTCAGTTATAGTGGGTTTCAGCATTGATCATGACACTAAAGGGTAATACAGTAGCAGTCCCTGTACTAGCAGAGTGAGACATCTTCTGTGTAAAGCTTGCATGCCCTCCCTTTGTTCAAGTGTTTGTTTTTTTCTGGGTGATCAGGTTTCCTCCCACCTTCTAAAGACATGCCATCAGAGTTACCTGGTGGCTCTAAATTGCACTGTATGTGTCATGTGAAAGTCTGCAATCTCGCCTCATGTACTATGCTTCAAGGATAGACTCCAGATTTCCACAGATCTAACCAGGAATAAGCAGCTCTCTCTCATGTATGGAAGTTCCTTTAATTTTATAAGCCAGACAGCGGGAGGAAAGAAATATGTTCCATTCACTGGAACAAATCAATTTGATACTGTATTGTTTTAATCACTGACAAGACACACTTCCTAGACTTGAAAGAATGGAACTGATTTTTTTTTCGAATGCTAATCCCACTTCCTCTGCTTTCTCAAGCACTAATTTAATCAAGCGCTGAATTCTGTTTGATAACTCAAGTAAGTGATTCAAAAGCTTGATGAACAGAAAGAGCTGAGAGTCCCTTTCATTTCTCTGTGTCGTGTGCAATTGTGTGATAACACAATGTCTGGTGTAGTTGCCAGAAGAGATGCCTACAAACCTGAGCAGTATCAATACCATTGATTTGTGCTCTTGTACTAAGCTCAAAAAATCCCTCCTACTTACCAATGTCAAAGGTGTGGTTGTGATTTTAAATGAAGCAGTTGGATTTTGTATTGCATTGATGTATTTAGTAATTTTACTATTTAGTCTTAATCCTTCCTTTTGTAGGGTAACTTTTTAAAAGAATTTTCGAATGAAAAGGACAATACAGAAGACAACCTCCAAGTCAAGCTACTAACCTACCATGCTTTCTAAGTACAGGGATTAGTAGTCTTTTCCCCAGCGTCCTGACCGCCTGGGTCCGGGATGCAGAGTTCCTGGTTCCGTTATGTTTTTAGTTCCTGTTCCTGTGCCGGTTCCGACCCGGTTCCCCCCTTTAACCGTTTGTCTTGGATGGATCTCCCGGCTCTTGGATTATGGACTGCGCCCCGACTTCCCTTTTGGATTTCCTTGGGCTTGGTTGCTACCTCCTACCCCCCGTGCACCTGCTCACTACAGTCACCGCCCCCTGTCTTGTCAACCCATCCTAACCCCGTTGTACCTTCCTCCGTTGTCTATTACGGATTATACCGTCCGCATAGGGTCTTTAATAACGCACTCTACTGGAGTCAGAACCGGCTTTCTTGACACTCTCCACAGGTTAAAACAGAAACAAAAGAGCCAAAGTGCTCACGAGGAGATAGACACAGTACCTAATTAATAACACAGAGCCCTGTAGCCACCCAGTACACTGTTTCTGTTTCTTGGCATGCTAAAGCTCTGAGCCAATGAATTACCAGCAAAGTCCCGCTGCAGTCACTATTTTTGTACGGCACATCCACATCCTGGAGTCAAGCCAACAGCGCCCATGTCCTGATGCGCAACCTGCACTCAAGATTCCATCTTCATATTCATCAGATTAACATTTTTGGATCTTCCTTTTACATCAAAACCCGAACCAGCCAAATTATTCATTGATTGTGAAAACATTCAGGAAACGTTTTAGAACATAATAGAACAAGTAGTTCAAAAGAATAGGACTAGAAAGGAAGAACCAGTTCCTTCCTTTCTTTCATAGAGCTAGGAGGCACTGTTGTGTCCCAATTTGTTTATCAATCTTACAAACTGTGTAAAAGAGAGAAAAATTGCAGCATGCATGTCCACAATTTCAAGTCTTCCCCTCAACCATGTCTTGTGTACACAGACAGGCCGATAGAGAGGAAATCATACAAAGGAAAGAACTCGTTTGCTCTACTGGAAAGAGGTCACAGCAATTTGCTGTAATGAATAAACAGGTTGTGAATAGAAACATACTGTAGAGCAATAACCAGCTAAAATCCCTCACAATTATTCACATTCATTAATAAGGAAATTTAACGCATCTAATATTCCCTTCACACCAGACAGTGTCCCAGCGGTCCAAAGCATTAAAGGCCATTAAGTACATATTCAATTTGAATGTTATTATATATGCTAACAGAGCATTTAATGCATGGCTTCTAAGCTGCAGCATGTAGATCTAGGGCTGCCATCTGGCTCCAACATTTCAGGAGACTGACAGTGCAGGCTATTTGTCTTACTCCTCAAAGCTCAAGCACTTGATTTGCAATTGACATTTAGAGAGTTTTAAGCGCCTGACATTAGGAATGTACTGTACTTATTTCATTGCAGCAACAGTCCCTGTTTATCACCATCTGACAAACATACCTACAACTGGTACAGGAAGGGAAATGCTAATGACCAAAAATGTGTACACTGGCGTCAGCCCTGTGTTCTATGACTCAAGCTGAGGTGAGGAAAATAATTAGTGACCTTGCCACATGTCTTTAATTTACCACATCATTTGAGAAGGCTTTTGACAATTTAGTGAGTGTTACTGTCCTGACAATCTGTTAAATTGAGCAGCCCCTCAATTTACATGCTTAGCATGGATCCAGGGGTCCAATTTCTAAACTTTTACAATGGCTGTCTAATGTTTTTAATATTTGAAAAGTAGATGCTTCTTGAATTTGCTTCATTCTTCATGAAGCTTTATCACCACAAAAAAAATGCAAAGTAAAAGCTTTTTTAAAAATTCTTCTCAGTTCTATAATTCATTTTCATGCTAATGCAAGCTAATTGTCAATTCTAAAATAGTTAATTGACTTTCTCTTTGTATAATTCATTTAACTCTATATATAATTCATCGGCTGAATGCCACATTTCATATCTCTGCGTATTTGGATAGCTTTGCTTTTGTCTAACTGCTGTGCTTTGGTTTAAAGACTAAAAATGTTTTCTGTCCATTTGTATATCTGGAGATGGGCTCTTTTTGTGTTTTTTGCACACAGAGAAAGCTTGAAATCAAATTCTGAATGCTGGTACTTGGATTTATATTAAAAAAAACAACTTTTGGATGGATGTTTGTAATGGATCAAAAACTTAAGAAAAATCTTTCTTGCAAGCCAGAATTCAGTTCCTTGTCAATTGTTTCTCCTTATCATATTCAAAGACCAAAGTTAATTTTGATCTCCTTGCCGCTATTCATCCAGGTT
This sequence comes from Atractosteus spatula, assembly GCF_055471065.1. Classification (NCBI taxonomy): domain Eukaryota; kingdom Metazoa; phylum Chordata; class Actinopteri; order Semionotiformes; family Lepisosteidae; genus Atractosteus; species Atractosteus spatula. Next base: position 2,016,311 of record NC_142732.1, on the reverse strand, counting down.
TAGAAGCTTGGCTTAAGGACTGAGTTCATTTTATTCCATTACCTACACCACGCACATCCTGTGATATCTGTTCTGTCTCATTCCCTGGTGCTTTTTGAAGTGCTGCCTATCTATTCTAACGTGAATATTTTCTTGAAGCTAACTGATGTACTGTAGTCCTGGCAAAAAAAGTTTGTCAAGGTTGTACACTGCGTTGAAGGGCAAAGGAAATTTAAAAAGCGTAATTCTGTTTTGCTTCCTCTCTGTAAACCATGACCAGTGTTCTCAGTAGGATTTTTTTTGTGTGCTTGACAATTAGTGTAAGAATTTAGTGAAATCATGGAAACATAAATCTATCCACAAGTACAGTAAGAGATTAAGAGTCATTTTCCTATATAACACTTTTTTTCGTATGTTCTGTGAGTCTTGATATGCAGTATATGATTGGTAACTACTGTACATGCTTTTTAAAAAAGGTATCTCCCAGACAAAAGCAGCTCAAAAATGTGTGATCTGGTACTCCCTTAGATACTGGGATAAGATGCACTGCTTTTTATTTTAAGCTTTCATATCAAGTATTTCTAGGACAGAAACCTATTATGCACTCAACCCCTTAGAGTAATGCTCTTTGATCTCATAACATCTCTGATGTGAAGTTGCAGCGAAAGTTCTTGGATCTGAGATGTGTTTTTTTTAAGCTTCTTTGTCCTAATCAGAATCTCCTTGCAAACAAGCTTGTTGTCTTTCTGCTTTTGTTTAGTGTGAGTTAAAATGTTAAAGTAACCCGAATGATACCCAATTGCCTTATCTGAGAGCGGCTTTGATCAGAAACCCTGGGGTCAGCTAGAATTTACTGTAATTTATAAACAACAGCCACAAGAGCAAAAATTCAACTACAATTCCTGTGGCTTCATATTTGAGCATATCACGCTTCAAATTTGAAATGCTTCTGCTGAGTCTGAAACTGAATAAATTAAAGCATTGTTTCTGATAAAAAAAAGACTTAAATGTTTCGCATCATCTCACTCTTAAAATGCACTATTTGTTTGATGAGATACATACAGTATATGTACACTTTTAAAACAGCCGAGGAAATAAATTTTGACAACAGCACAATATGGAATTTTAGCATCTTGTAAAATATTGTATATTACTGCCATATACAAGTTGAGAGAAGACGTCTTTAAGAAGTATCATGATTTCATTAGGAAGAACACCTGTAATGACCTACAGTGCACTGTAAAAGTGTTGAGCCCCTTCAGTAATATTACATGCAATGTATTCAATTGCTTACAAATTAATTTTTTAATGAAAACTAATGTTCAGACTGAAAACCAATATGTGGGAAAGAAGCTGAATGTCAGCCAAACTTGCAAGGAAGAGAAACCTCTTTGTGCAGTAACCAACGTGTCATGTTGCACATTTGGTTATATAAACTAGACAAAGGCCATGCTGTAAGACTGTTCATGTTGGAATGACATGTGGTGAGAGTTACAGTTTTCAATTTGATGTACATAAAAATCAAAAACAGAATATTTCAGGGGCAGCAGAGCAAGAGCTCTCTGTCTCACTGTCATCAATTCCTGGATAAAACGGCTATGCACGGCTAGAACTTAGACTAATATAAAAAGTTTTTGTCAGATTAATAACAATGTTCTTGGGACAGATGATGAGTAGGGGGATGTGTGTCTCAACTTTTTTTACACTGTATTTTTGCAAGTGCAGTGGACTGGAAAAGATTGAGTATCGCTGGTCTGCAAGAAAAAAATTAATGCGTCAACATAAACACTTAAGCCTTTTTTATGACTACTGTAAATTCATAAATTATTTAAAAAAATGGATAGGAATATATTTCTAATTTTGTCTTTTTTGGGGGGGGGGGAATGTGATTCAGTAAATATTAGGAAACTAGCTAGTAATCTTTTTGTTTCACGATATTGACACCACATGTACATAAAAAATACACAGAATCGCAAAAGAAATTGTTTTTTGGAATTTGTAAAGCATTTAAGACATAATTTAACACAAGCCTCAAGATGAAAGGCTTGGAATAAATTATAATTTTGAAACATATTACTTTACCACAATTGTTTGTCTTATTCTGGTAAAATGGCATTCTGACATTTCAATTTTGAGCAGCTAGTTTTGAAATTATAGCATGCAAGAATTTCATTATATCATCATCACTTGATTGTGGTTGAGACATATTAATTCACTTTTTCTGAAGTTAGCATGTTTTTAACTTCGCAAGGATGTCATTCTGTTCATATATTTATATAAGACACGATACAACAATGACCGCCTTCCCATTAACCTTGTTTTACATTCCGTGTTGAGAAAAAAATCTGACGGCAGGTTCAGGCTCATCTTTGACAGCATATGCTGAATTGAAACCCACAGTCTGTTTGCGACTGAACAAGAATAGCAATGTCAACACAGCCATAATTTATGAAGTCCAACATGAGGCTTTTATGTTTATGGATGTCAAGGGATGTCTGCACTTTAAAACCATCATGGTTTCAACACACTATGGGCAACATCATACTCCACAAGTATTTGTGCTATTGGTCCTATTTATGGCACATTTAAAAGTCCACAATGCCCCTCCTACTCAGTCAATTAAGGCAGTGAGCCATACTGAATGTATCTGCAAAATGCTTCTGAAAGCAAATGACAGTTGTCCTCAAGAAGGACAAATTTGAGAGCCAGTGAATCTGCATCAAAAAACAAAGAGGACCAAATTATCATTCAGATATCAAACCTATCACAAAGAAAAATACTATTTGCCAGGCTGGGAAAATTCTGTATTCTCATTGCAAGCTTGCAAAAGCTATTATTTCTGCTCAGCATTTAAAATAACAGCTTCCACTGCTACTTGTTGAGGCTTAACTGCACCCAGCTAGGAATGAGTAATCATAGCTGGATGATCTCTTTTGACATATTTAATCTCTGTTAAATTTTAAACAAAACTACTCCCAGCTCAGCTTCACAGTGCTCCTATCTTTCCTAGACCAGATAAAGCAAAGTCAACTTGTTTCATGACTGAGCTGTCAATCACAGATTCCAACACTATCACTCATGCACATTGTGTTCTTCTCTAGATAAGTGCCTGGTAACATACTGTACATAGATTAGTGCCTTGAGCACAAAAATGTAAGTCTACAAATAAAGTGATTTTGTTCTATGCATATATTATTTCAGTCCTAAGACATAAAAGGATTTTTGTATGGTGCCTTTTGTTGGCATGTGTGTGCTATCACTTTCACTTAAGGTATAAAATTGTGCCTAACAGAGAGAATATGATGAAGTCAATCAAGGCATTAAAAGTATGATGGCCTGATAGGATGACACCATGCCCACCATTCAAACAAATGTTTGTGAAAAAAAGAGACTGAATCTTTTAAAAGTGAAATGTTTTGTTCCTCCATACTAACATTCCAACATAAGACACACTGACACTCTGAAAGTGCTTGTACAGTAACTCTCACTAATCAGTCACCTTATTCAGTGCTCCTCCTGGACAATAGCAGGCTTCCATTGCATCAGTATGTCACTGACAAATGTACCACTCCTCAAACTGGCACTACAGTACATTGAGCACTGAAGACAGTGGTTTCAGTTTTAGTGAATAATATTCCCATTTTTGAGGTAACTTGTTCTTGTCATTTTATGGGGGCATTAGATTAGAACAGGAGTTTGCAACCCTGGTACCAGCATATAAGAATTTTAGGAAGGTCACGTTTGCATTTCCAATTTCTAGCTTTTTTTGGTTGCTAGTAGGTATGTGATTTGTGCATCTTATCTGTATGAGACAACTCGTTTTATAGTCCCATGCCCAGTTCAAAACACTTCGTCTGAGCTTGCATTTCAGTCTTCTAGTCCATGTTTCACTGTTGTTTCTGAAGACATCCATTGGTTGACTTTGTAAGTGCCCTTGAAAATGTTCAAAACTTGAATTGGATCCATTTTTAGTCTGTGTTTATTACTTAAAATATTCATTTATTTTAGCCTCTTAAAGGCCATTCCTTTTAGTCAGCAGAAGTATTTGGTCACTCTTCTCTGGACTGCTTCCAGAGAAGCAATATCTTTATTGTAACGTGATGACCAAGATTGAACAGAACAAGAAGTTACACTGTATTACAGCAGTGGATCATTACTTGATTTGAAATTTGGAGTTGTGGTCTGTTCTCTTTAGCTGATATGCATCATTTGCCTGAATAAAAATGGAATATGATTCATGCAGTACCCTGATCTCATCTGAACTTCAAAGTTAAGCAAGGCTGGGCAAGGCCAGTATTGGGTTGGAAGACATCTAATGAGAAGAACACCCACCTCTGTTTCCACTTACCATGCATTTTCAGCAAAGTGTTTTTTTTTTATTTCTACACAGAAGGTTGGAGGGTCTTATTTTGGCCTTTCTAGGGCAATTGGATCTTCTTCTCAGCTTATGAAAAGGCAGTATTAATGTAGGATTAAATAAATTTTTATGAGGTTACTCTTCTCACCAGGGGAATCTGCTAAAATCCGATAACTTCAAGTCTTAATATAAAAATACTGCTGCCAGATTGTTCTATAGTAACACAAACACAAACCATAACAATTCATCTCTTTATGCTGAAATCAATGTAGTTATATTGTAGAACATAGAAGATAAAGTGTAACTCTTACTTCTGTATAAGACAGGGTTCAAGTCTCTCTGTACCTAGCTAGGCATTTCTCTTGTTTTCTTCATGTTCTACAAACTACAGAATGTTACACAATAAAAAAAATACTTAAGTATCCCCGCATCCTCCAAATAGTCATTAAGATTCTGTTTTATAAGCAGAAAAGAGGTAATTATGTAAAGAAGGTAGTGGAATTAGGTTTCTTGCCTTATAATTCATGATAGCCAAAATGTGTTACTTTTCAGTTTTAGAGTGTATTTAACAACTATGTGTTCTTAAATAATAGTATATAATTGAATAGTGTATAATTGAAAAATGTTGTTTCAAACATTCAAACTGGAGATTATTAAATAAGGAGTTTATGAATGTTTTAGAATTTTAAACAGTAAAGTCAGGGATTACCGGCATTATGTGACACATGTTGTTTTATTATCTGGCCTAGCTTGAGAACATGATAATAATCAGCCCAAACTTAAACAAACAAATATTTATTAACAATAGATTACTTCCCAAAACACATTGTCACACAACATACAGTAAATGGTTACCGCTAAAAACAGTTATTTAGGGGTCAGTGAGTTCCGGAGTCCTGCTTCCTATAGACATAGAAAATCACAGAATTCTATTCATAAAAACTAAAACACTTCAACAGGCAAAAGAGAGAGAATCTGCATCCTAATAAACAGAATGGATCCTAACCTACATATCCCTCTCTAAATAAATGACAGCAAATTTCCTTATTCTAAAGCAAAGGTATCACTAAGATAGGAGATATGTTTTAGCCTGAGGATTCCACAGAAAAGAAATTCAGAATTTCCAAATAAATAAGAAGCCAAGCTCTGTTACAGTGTATAAGACTAAGGGTCCGGTACTCTTTCAGTGTACAGATTACCTTGACAGAATTGGGTTTTAATTTTTAAAGCCTTGGAGCTCTCATAGCAAAAGCTTCTGAAGAAGAGCAGTAAAATGATTATGATGATGTCTATTGTTCTTGCTTCTTTTGTCTGCATATTTGTATTTTTGCTGTGATCCTTTCCTGTGGAGGCTGACTTAATGACCTCATGTGGAACTGCCCGGTTGCTGATGAATATATTTTTTTAATTTGGCTGTCTTTAACATTTAACAATGCAGTTAGTTAACCTACTATGACTCATCTGTAATTTTCACCCTGTTCAGTTGAGTAAAAACACAAATATCCATTGTAGTAAAAGATAAACAGTATGATCTTGAGCCTAATGATGCACTGGCAAAAAGTATTTGACTCACACTTGATGGAAATAGAGCACCATGAGTTCTAGCTATTTATGGCATAATGTGGATTCAAAATGTTATAGGGTACCATGTTCATTCCAGGTCAATGCTCTAGTTCTGTGTGGCTTGTGACAGGTAAATTTTGTATCTCACAATGATGAGCAAGTATGACCTGATTGATGTACATGATTTTATTGCACAGTCCATTAACCTCAGTTAGGTTAAAAGACAATACAAAAAATTATGCTGCATACTTTAAAAAAACAACCAGGAGAAAGCCATGCAAGAATAAAAATGGCGAACAAAAAGTCTAGCTAAAAATATCAAATTACTCAGAAAATGTTTATGCAGAAATCCAGTTCTAGTAATCAATTGTAACTGGAATAAAACCAGAACAGGGCAAGTGATGTCTATCTTGATTGATTCTGTGAAAATATTCCATTTAAAATATAATCTCTGTTAAGAATTAGAGATTGTTCTGGGAAGTGTAGAGCAGTTGCATTAAACAGGTGCTGAATCGAAGGTGCAGGTCTTCCTACAGTTAAAAGGAGCATATACAGTATTATGTGTACAGACTGGCTGAACTGCATGGCTGAGGAAAGTTTAAAAGCATCAATCTCTGCAACCTATCACTGCTTGATAATCTAATTTATTTTATTTCTATCCCACTGACAGCGAGCAGTAGCAGGTAATAAATGAACTATAATGGGATATTACATTACTCGCATAAGAGACGCTACTTACTGTGGTATGATTCGCAAAATTGTTTACTGCACATTTTTTTTATGGAAAACAACAGGCCTGGCCTGTCACTTAGATCAGGAACAACAACAAAACTTGGAATAAAGGTTCTGAGCTAAAATGGACGCACAGCACAATATTCACTGTTGACAAGGCCAATGAAACTAACATTGCTGTCTTATTTTTTGGCCTTATAAAGTGATTGTTTGATTTTAGCTTCTTTTTGTTTTAGCATTTTTTATTGAGGAAAGTTGTTTTCTTTATCTTTGCGTTGAATAAATAACCAAATGTTTTTCTTTTTGGTTTGAGGGAATGAGAGGTAAATGTGATTGACAAAGGTCGGAATGTAAAAAGCACCACTGACACACAATCACCAGCAGCATTACAACAGTACAGTACATTTATATTACTTTTATTCTTGTGCAATGTTTCTGCATTAAGGTTTGACTTGATGCCCTATATTTCTGATCAGCAATTAGAAAGATTATATAGCTTACCCCTGCGGCACAAATCACGCTACCAAAAAAAAATCAGTTATAATATTATAACCTCAAGAAGCCAGCTGTTTTGGTTTATAATATTAATATTCCTTAAAACAGGAACATTAGGGTTTTTTGGTACCCATAAACCATCATTTTGGCTTTGACAGATGGCAATAATGCAGAGATGAAAAACAATGTGCCCTCATTTAACAAAGAGAGGGAAAAGAGCTATCGTAGCACAATATCCACATAGTGAGGAATAATGTATTTTTACAAGTCATAAAGCATCATCGTATCCTTGATTGTAACGGTGGAGGAGCCTTACGTGTAAATCAGTGAGCCTATCAATTCACATTATAACACACTGGGTTTTTTTAGGAACTAATTCATGTATTTTCATTTCAGAATCGTGGCAATGAAACCTGTGCTAGAATTCACAGTGGCAGATGCAGATTAGGAACTTGCTCTAAAATATAAAAAAAAACATTTTCTGACATATGCATTTCATTTATCATTTCAATAAAAATGTGATTTAAAACAGCTTTTCCTCAAAAAGAAAGGGAGATGTGATTACTATAAGAACAGATTTTTATAGACTGTACTGTATATACTGTAGCACTGTTGTCTCACACTTTCAGGTGCCTGGTTGGATTCTGGACATACTGTACTTCCCAAACTCATGTTAGTTTTCTCTTGGTAAGTTGGTTTCCTATCACCTTCTAGAGACGTATAATATAGATATTATTGGCTACTTTAAACCGCATCCTCGACATTAATGATTCCTGGTCCCAGAGGGCCCCTGTTTATATAGTAAAAGGAGGCTTGGATGCCTCTCTACACTACTCTTTGAATTGGATATTGGTTGCTTGTGAACAGGGGTAAATCCTACCCAGTGTTGTTTTTTTTATAAGGGCCAGAGTGTTTACCCAAACAGAACAAGACTGTGTTAGAGTATGTCCATTCCTGGGTGGTGGTTTGTCTTGTTTCACTCTACAGTTCAGGATCTGTGGTTTGGATGAGTAGTTCTAGCTGCAGTGCCTCCCCCCCTCAGAGGCTGTACTCCCATGTGTTGTCTTGTCTTGTCTGCAGTGATTGCTGCAAAGTGCTTTGTGATGCATAAAAGCAAGTAAAGCCACATTGTCTTCCCCTACAAGGGTAGGCATTGTTATTGAAGTAGATTGCTGCCCTCATATTGTGCTGTTTGCATCTTTAGATCAAAGAATCCAGGGCTATTTGGTATTCTCATGGAGCAGTACAAAACCCATTGAGGAAGAAACAAAGTTTCCACATTGCTGTCAGTGTGTGTGTGTCTGGAACACTGGCTACCTGGAAGATATAAAATTGAAGACCTTTTGTGATCATTTTTACTTTGGTTTTATTTCCTTCAATAATTTAAATGTAAATGCTGGTTTATCTATAATGTCAGATTTATTTCATATTCATTTTTATCCTGCTATAAACTTTTAAACTCTGTACTGTACTATATTATTATTATTAAGCCCAGTACATACTGTTTCCTTATGTTTTTGTTTTTGTATAGCCAGGAACAAGGACACATGCTACCTAAACCTGCTGTAACAGTAACCCTCTGCAAATTAATTGGTCACGTGACTTTGCAAACTGGTGACTTCTACTTCTGTTTGAAGTGAAAAGCAAAGAGTACCACTGCCAAAATCTTAAAAATAATTCTCTATTCCATGTTGAAGCAAATGTGATGTTTTCTGACTGTCTTTGAAGAAATCTTAAATATATGAGAGCAGATTCCCTTGTGTGTGCTGAGCCTTACAGTAAACATCCAAACTCAGATGTGGATGACTCTTTGTAAGCTTTTTTGTCTTGAATACGTACAGTAGAATGAGAATGAATATCAAACAGCATCAAGAAAATAGGTAATGCAAACAAATCTAAGGTAAAAGAAAGACAAGCAATAAATTTATTCTCCTTTTAAAGACAGCTTTGTGGGAATTTTAAAATGCAATCATAATGCAACAATTTTTTTTTATTATTATTTTTTTTTCTGTTGTTGGTGTATTTTCTTTTGTGGGTGTAACCAGGTACAATAAAATAAATTAAAAACGTTACAATTGAGTATAAAAAATAAATGTCAACTTTTTTGAAAACTTAGGTTGATAAAACATTCTGAGTGTGTTACAATGAACACCACTTTACAACAGGGTGAAGATTTAAATACCAAGTTTCCACTTTCTGCAAGGATCACAGTCATGGGGTTTGTAATTATTTGCCTAGCTTCTAATAAATATTAATGATTCTGAGCACTTAATTGGCACAGTTGGTGCTTCCCCTATTTATGAAGAGAAGCCTTGGAACAATAGCTCTCTTAGCTACATTCTATTGTTTTACTGGCTACAGTGAATTCCAAATGAGCGTGACCTTGGGACAGCATAGTGAGTTGGGAAACAAGTGCATTAGTCTTCTCTTGAAAATAACACTGACCTGCCCATTCTGTAATCAATGATTCCAGTTGCTTTTCACAGAAGTCACAGGTCTTAGTGAATGTTGAATCTGTCACAAGTCCCGAGAGAAGCTCCCTTGTCTGTTGGGTTAAATATTAAACCACAATAGTTGATCAAGGCTGCTTTTCCGCGTGTTCACTTTTATGTCTTGATATTAGTGATTCATGTTTCAGACAATGTTCTGTTTTGCGGTCACTTCAGAACTTTGGATTAGGGCTTACATGCTTTAAAATAGCTACCCACACAACCTTAAATCAGAACAGAACTCCAAGCAAATTGTCTTATGTCCTATTCATTTTCAGATTTTTTCTTTTTTGTTTTTTTTTATCTTTTCACCCAAAGTCCACAGCATATGACATGTCTTTCTGCTTTTCTCTTGTGTCAGGGCTGAAAAGAGCTGAAGAAGCATATTGGTCCATACTGTAGTTGGACTGAGCACTTTCATCTTACAGAAAATATTTTTCAGCTTCAGGTAGGAATGGGAAAATCGATACGTGCAGTACCATATGTACATAGCGGCATCTGGTAATATGTTCTGTACCTGGCTGCATCACTGTAAGTTTCTTAATTCTCTGCTAGATAGCATTATATCAGATAGATATCAAATATCTGATCCAGTGCCATGGATAAGTAAAGTTCTGAGCAGAGATGTCTCTGTAGAGCTATGAGGAAAAAGAAATGGAAGGCAGTTATGAACATACTGATACTTAAACAAATACCGTTTGTTAAATAAAGTTAATTAATTCCACACAGAGAATGAAAGAATTACAGATCTGGGAAATTTTCCTTCAGACTTTTCTGATAACGGTTTCAAAAAAGTGGGCAATTCTCATGTGAACTTTGGAAACATTTTATATCCATTTCCAAGAATAATACATTATATGAGGCTTATTGAAAGCTAATAACTAAAAGTTATGTTGTTTGAACTTGAAAAAGGGTGGCATGGTGCACTGCAGCTCAGGGCTCATGTGGATTTCCTCTGGGTGCTCTGGCTTCTTCCCTCAGTCCTGAAAACAGTCCCAGGATGTCAAGATCCCCACCCATGACATTGCAGAATACCTGGAGGCTGGGAAACCACGGAGCCTAAGACCTCTAGCAGGTCTTGTCTAGAAGCTTATTTTCTACCCTGGGGAGAAGTTTTATTTTTGTGTCCTCCATGCCCACATTATCTGTTGTTGCCTAACATTTCTATACGGTATACTGCTGTATAATTCTGCGGGCTTCCAATCTGCACTGGCAACCCCTTTGCCAAAGTTCTTTCTGAAACTGGCAGCCACTTCAGCCAGAATCATGTACACCAGCGGCCAGTTTCAGAAAGCTTTGGCAAAGTCTCTCAAATTATCAATGAGATTTGGGGATAGCATAACACAGAGCCTTAGAGTGTAGAAGTTCCCACAACCCCCAGGTAAGAAAAGACAGCTGTATTCACTTTATACCTTTATACCTTTATAAGGCTGATTTAAACCTAACCCTAATATTTAAGTTGCATGTTCATTACCATAACCTCAATTTCACTTTGCTGCCTAGCTTGGGTTACAGAAGAACACAAACAGACCCTTATTCTATAGCTGTAGCATAAAATACAATGCAGTTTGAATTTACATAATTATTTAACTGTACTGTATGCACTTAAATGCAGCCCTACCTAGGATATTACTGTCACCATCAGGCACCTTCAGATTTTATCTAATTGGAGAAAATAAGATTTGTAGGCATGCTTGGCTCATTCTGTCTGCATTAATTGGACCTCACTTCACAGAAATAACTTTTAAGATTTATTCTTTATTGTGTTTTCTCTATGAAACAGAGTTGTACTGGATTAATTGGCTTCAGACTTTTTTGACTCGCATTTTGACATCTGTTTGGTAAAGGCTGAAGCCACACAAATGAGACCCGAAAATCCTTTGAACCACATAAATTATGCACTTCAGGGGAGAGCAAATGCCAATAAAAAGAAACAGAAGTCCAACTGATTCAAGTGCGAAGAATATACACACATAATTATTAAACCGTGTTCAATTTGGGCATGGAGAGGTCCAGCTCCCTGATCATTTACTTGCCAGGCTTATCTCGGACTTATAGTCTTCAAAGGACTTTATTGTACTTGAGTCTGAATATTTCCTCAAGCTGGGCTTTCTCACCAAGATGCCACAAAACATCGTCAAGGCTCATTTGCACAAATAATGGAGAAAATCAGCACAGAGAGCCAATACGTACATCTCAAGAATTTCACTTTTTTAAAAAAAAAACAACAAAATGTTAGTGTAGAACTGTTACTGCTGTTGTTGAAAGCAGTTAATGTTTTGGACAGTTTTGAAAAAGAAGAGGAAAGAGACAGACTTGTGAAATTCCCACAGCAAACAAACTACTCAGTTCCTTGAGACCTGTGTTTTGTACACTTGGCTAATCACTTTAACATCACACAGAAACTTACCAAAAGCAGCTGTATCCTATATAAAACAGCATTTCGATAAGAAAATGAAGCAATCGTTTGATCTTGCAGTGGTAGGTTATTTTTACTGTTTTAAGGAATTAGTGTCAACATTATCGAGGTACTGTATGATGACTTTCTTTAAACCTTTGGTTTTGATTGTTCCCCCTGTGGTTTTAAAACTGCTTTGCAATAATCCATTGTGTTAACAAATATTGTTTAACAGCAGACAGGTGATTCTTTATTTACCTGTGCAACACAAAAAGTAGATTCTCCTGGCTTTCAATAAGCTTTGCCTGAATGGATAATACAACAAACACATTTTATCTGCCTCTAGACCTTGGTCATTTGGAATCTGGAGACATTTGATAATGGCGAACACAAAAAATGTGAAATTTTTGAATGAATGTTTTTAAGGCTTGAATAGAACACACCATGAAGGGATCTGATGCGAGTATTTGAAATGCTGAAAAGTATTGATCATTTTAATTAACTTCAAGGAGACACAGTGAAACAAGGACCTGAGAACACAAGTCCAAGTAAGAGGGCCTCAATCTGACATTCAGCCACGTTTCTGAAGCAGAAGTTCCAGGATCCTATAAGAAAGACCAGGCTCAGATCCTTGGATCAATTAACTACTGTACCAGCCTTTAAAATTAGCCTCATGTGTAGCCTTTCTTGCCTTCTTCTGAGGTTTGTGCTGTTTTTAAATGGAAAAGAAAGGCGAACATGCCTTTTTGGTACTGAGATTTCTTGCATATTGCAACAGTTTCCACTTTCTTGGAACTTCTATGATACTCCTGTGAGTGGAAAAGCTCATTCAGAAGATTTCAGAAGTGTTCATGCAGGTACAATTCAATGCAAATACAAAGCATATTTGACTCCTTTACTCAGTGTTTACAGTGCTGCCTCTATTTATTTTCATGCAGTGAATATGAATTTGTCTGTAATGTATGTAAATCTTACTCAGAATTTCAGAATGCTACCCCAGGTGCTGTTTATGTCTGACTGGAGGATCCACATTGTAATAGCCCCCTTCAGATTGTTGTATGGAAAATAATTCCTATTTGAATTTTTCATTTCCACATGCTGCCTCACAGAAAAGCTTATGAATACAGGAAAAAAGGCCCTAAATTTACCAGTCATATAAATTGCATATTATTTGTAGATGCTCACATTAAGTGTCATTCACTTCCATCTGAAAGTAAAATCTTGGGGATTGCTGATGCTAAAGAGGTGTACAGTACGTGATGGATATCATCCAAGACATCTCAGATATCCTGCCCCTTATTTTCAATGCGCATCTCCATATGTCATCCAAAATACCATCCAACCTGCAGTGATTGTCTGTTGGCACCTATAAGACTTTGTAGATAAGTTCGCTGGTGGGAGACAGATGAAATGGAAGTAAAATCAATGTATCAGTTAAAGAAAAAGACTGTGTTCTTTAAAGTGTTCATTTAAATCAGGTCGACAGACTGCTGGTCCACAGAACAGAATCAGGTCCTATATTTGAAGCAAAATATTGATTAAATTATAGACACCAATGATTTTGAAATACAAGTAACACATAAAGATGTTTTTCACAAATAAAATAATTTTAACTTGTAGAAAAGCCTAAGCCTAGCTATTTACTGATCAAGAGGTCAATTCATGACTCATGTTGATCCCCCAGGAGTTACAGTATTTGTGCTACCATTGGGTATAATTAGTAACTTCTGTTGTCTTAATCGGTTCCCTGAAGTGTAGAACCCTTTAATTTCAGTGGAATCCCCCTCGCACATTCACTTCTTCTGAAACATTGAGATGCTGTAATTTGCAAAGTGGTTTGCCCTGTCAAACTAATCGGTAGCTTTCTTTTGAAATGCATTGAGGGGTTTATTTCATTTGTAAACAGCCAAGAATGGGACAAAAGACTTTGTGGGGTGGGAGAAGCAGGAAACTAAGCAATTTGAGTTTATTTTTCTAGGAGCTTACAACTATCCCCTGAAAAATTGTGACTCCAAAGAGATCTGCAGCCAGAGACCTATCTTTTCACCCACCTGCAACACAGTTGTACTGTTTGGACTCCTTTGTAAAGTCACAGTGACTGTGTAAACTATGTCTTCCCCTTCTTAAATTTCTGTGTATGTTCCAATTTGAGGTCACTAAAGAGACAATCAACCCTCAAATACCAATCGGCAAGTAATTTAATGGTTAATCAAGGGTAAGAAAATTTGTGGTTGTGGTATTTTGGGTGAAACATGGATTTGGATTTCACTGGATAACAGATAATCTCTAAGTCTAATAGCAGTAATAAGTCAATCCTCCTTCTGTAGTGCCAAAAGCTTTCTGTTTTTCATTCTGTCTGATCATTTAGATGCTAGTTTGTATTAATTGCTTAATTTGTCAAAATAATTAACTTTATTGAGCTATAATTAAGCCATTGTTTCCAAATTATTTGCCTTTGACAACTTAAAACCACCTAAAAACCTGCAGGACAGTGACACTGTGGGAGAGATACTGGTTATTACTGGTTTAGAGTGATTCCACACTGTTCCCCTGGACTGGAGGACAGAGGTGTTGGAAGCAGAACTTTTAGGTTCAAGCTCCACGGTTGTTTAATAAGATTACGCTTTTATGGGTTGCTCATCTTAGATTTCCACATGGTTGTCCAGATGGTGATGTATGAGTAGAGAACTATGAACAAACAGATCCCATCTGTCATGCACAAATTACCTTGATTGGCTCATTTAAGTATATAATGAAAGCAACCAAGTCTCTTTCTAACAGTGAAGACCCTCATCATTTAGTCTGTGGAAGACATCCCCAAATTTCCCTGGAAATATACCTTGCATTTTTCATTTTCTCTTTAAAAGATCTGTCCTATGCTCTTATCAAAGACAAAATATCTTTAAGTATTGCAGAGACTGCTATGAGACTGGAAACAGGCTCAGAGGTGGAGACATTATATGATCAGTACAGATCTGGAGCTGGTAGCCTTTTAAGAAAAAAGATAAAGAAAACTAAAGAAGTCCTCCAAAGTTGGGGGGGGGGGGGTTTGGGTGTGTGGAGGTGCTCATATGCTCAGTAAATGGGTAAATAGTGCCACACTAAACCTGTCTGAATGTAGCTTATGGATGAATAACTGAGTAACTCACTCATTTCCCTCTACTGCTTCAAATTCTTTGTTTTAGCATAGAAAGGCGAAATTCACTATTTTGCATACCCTGCTACAGTATTGTATATACCTAAAAGTTGTGAGGTGTGGACAACACTGATTATAACTCTTGTCTGGGAAACAGAGTAGTCCCGAACATCACAAGGACCTGCAGATAAAAAGAATAAAAATGTTTAAAAGGATTTCTTGAATATGCATCCTTCTAATGTGTTTCTGAGAATGTTGGGTTTTGCAGACTGCTCTGTTTCTGTGTGAGCTGCAAAGGAATGCCTAGAGTTTAATTCAAAGCTTTAAAGAAAGGAAGAAAAAAGCTTCTCCTGTTGAGCCTTGTTCAGGTGAAGTCTTCTTCACTCAATGAAGGCTCAACAGCCCAAAAGGTGTTTTTCCCTTCTTACTGCTTTTCGGTGTGGAGTTAGCCTCTCCTTTTTCAGAATGATTGAATAGTTACTAATATTCATAGGTATAACACTTGTCTGCTTTGTTAATATAGGAATCTGCAATATTGCGGAAGTTTATTGACTTCCTTTCCTTCCTAAATACATTCTGATGTGATACAGTCAGCATTGTCAGGTCAAATTCCTGTTCTGAAACTGCATGGGAAAATGGCACAGGGGTATATGCAACCAGCTTTTCTCATTCCTTTTACTTGAGTGGTTTTCTCTGAAGCAATGGAAATCGTGTGTTTATTTCTATTGCAAGATTGAAAGGCTGCTTCAATTCTGCCCTTGCTGAGAGCATCCCTCCCTTGCTTTGTTGTAAACATTTAGAGAGGAATAGAGCCCTGTTTAAATACTCTTCACACAGCACATTACTTACTGCATTCTGCATTCTCAGAGACATGTACAAAAATTCTACAAACTGGTAATCTATTAAATACACTGGTTGTGATTTATAATATCCAAGTGTTCCTCATATATCTGCATTTAGGAAAGCTTTATCAATTATATAGAAACTGAACAGAATGAAATATATCATGCAGAAACATAATGGGCAAATAGTAGTTATGTGTTAGATATGGTTATTTTTTATCACACTGGAGCTGTGAATCTGAACTCCTTAGAAGACTAATGTTTCATGTGAGGCAAAGGCTCTGAAAAACTCTAATAGAGTAGATCTGTTTTGAAATGGCCAGCATTTCTGAGAGGTCTTTGTGTCTATTTAAATGTCCATTGTGATCATGTGAATGACATAAATTCACATAAGTTAGTTCTCATTAACAATAAAAGTATATGCGTTTAACTATGCTATCTTATACATGTAGAAAACAGCATAACTACAGCTACTGACTTACGCACTATGTGC
This sequence comes from Atractosteus spatula, assembly GCF_055471065.1. Taxonomy (NCBI): domain Eukaryota; kingdom Metazoa; phylum Chordata; class Actinopteri; order Semionotiformes; family Lepisosteidae; genus Atractosteus; species Atractosteus spatula. The sequence continues at coordinate 1,999,827 of NC_142732.1, read as the reverse complement.
TCTATTGCAAATTGAATGTGACACACTGGCGTGGCAGTAAGCAGAGCCACAGTGAGTCGGTAGGTTTCCCTGTACCCACAAGGCTTTGCTTATAATGCTCCATTTCTTTCCCACCTTCTAAAGATATGTGGGTTAAGTGATGTCTTTAAATTGCCCCCATCTGTTTGTATAGCCTGTTATGGACTGATGTCCCATTCAGGGTGAAGTCCAGTCATGCACCATGTACTGTACTTCTAAGATAAGCAACTTTCTGAAAATGTCTGGAAGGTTGTTTATTATGCTTTTTTAATTATTGTGTAAATATTGCATTGTGGTTTCTTCCTGTAAATATAATAGAAAAATGTGCTATTCTTTTTTTACATTGTTAAGTCAACTGGAAAAAAACTGCTTGTGGTTCTCCTTCTACAGTGTAAATGGGAATTAGCTTCCACAATTCTGCACAAATTACTTCTGTAAAAGGTCAAATAATTTGTCGCTTGCAAAATTGATAATATTTTTTTTCCACAGCACACTGTGATAATTGACTAGTGGTCAGGGATTTCTATTTATTATTCATCATGTGAAAAGAAAAGGAGACAGAAGCAAGTGTCTTCTTGACATTCTAAAGCTCTTTTACATTGCAGAAGAGGCTGACGTGTGTCATCACATGACTCAACGGCACTCTAGACTTGGAATGTCCCGGTGGCTACATTATAATTATAATTAATAACCAAGATGTCCATTTTGTACTTCAAGTTGTTCTTTTTTTGTGAGCCATGATCCCATCATACTGTATGTCTGCTAGGTGTCAGTGGACTCCTGGTTCTTTTAAAAATATATTCCCCCATGTATATTTGAAAATTACTGCTTTCAGCTCACCCCAACACAGGGCAGGCAGGAGGATGAAGACGGTTTTCACACCGTAGATCCTATAGTTACCTATAGAGAGCTGTACAGTGTGAGGCAGAATTATGTTCCTCTAAACCTAGAGCTCTAGATCAGTTGTGTGAAACCCAGTCACAGTCAGCAAAAAAGGCACAGCCATGTCAGCAGTATGAGCTATAGTACTGAAATCTGCTTAGAGTTTAGATCTGGACAAACAGAAAGTATACTGAATTGTAGAGTGTGTTAAAAAGTGGTAGGAAAATGCTTACAATAAAAGAATTCAAAGGTCAATATGTTATAGAGGAATCTATGACTTTTTTGATGAAACAGCACGTGAGCTGTGATTTGCTTTGACAGACTTCAAGGGTATCCTCTGCACTTAATTCAACTCCACTGGCTGTTGCTTTGAGAGAGAGGTTGTTTAAAAAGAAAAGAAAGAATTTTGCAAAACAAAAAGAAATGGTCAATTTCCACGATTTTAAAAGCCATTGGAAAGCCATGAAGGAGAGATTTGTAAAATGGGGATCAGATGAAAGACGTCTTAGCCTATGAGACTGGACTACTCAAAGACAGAAAGGGCCAGGTCACTCATGGCCAGCCACAGCAGAATTTCACAGTGGATGAAGTATTTGCCCTGTATTTTCTCTGTGGGCAAACTACCCACTCCATACTCAGAGTATTAGATTTTGCCAACAGTCTTCCTACAGAAAGTATCAAACTCTTTATTTGGGTTGGGGATGAAAGAGCCAGCTTAAACTTTAAAAGGTACAGATAACAGTACATCCTTTTTAAAAAAACTGATATGCATATACAGGAGGTATGCATACAGTAAATGCTGTACATAGAGGTTAAAGATGAAGTATCAGGAGACACTCTAACAATCCAACATACATTTTAAGACAGATGTTTAAAAAGGACACCAGCCTGTCCTGTGTTTTATGGACTTAATGTAAAAAATGGGCACAGGGTAGCAAGCTCAAAACAAGTAGACACTTTATCAAAATTATGCCTGTGTTCAGTCATAGTGGAATCAGTCATTATCCTGAAGATATGCGGATGGGAAACCATAATTGATGACTGAAAAGTCAGCTACTGGTATTTCAGATTCCTACCCTGCATTGTCCTCTATTTCCTTCATGTAGTGAATAGATGAAGCAGCTTGAGAAAGACAAATGCTGTTATTTACTGATTTGTGCACTTCAGGTATGGCATAAATAATTCACTGCATTTACTCCAGTTTCATTATGCCCTCCATTATTTGTACCTCCCAGTCTGTCTATTAATCTGTCCACTGTGTTCAGAATTCTGTTTTTCACATGCCACTACTGGTACAGTTAATAATGCCACAATCTATCATAAGTGGTGGCCCCCCAGCCATGAAATATTTCTCCTAAGCACCATGGCTATACCTGGTTGAACTCTCTAGTACTGGTTTAAATGTTGTTTTAGCTCATTCCTTGCTCCATCATGCTGTGTGGTGTCTTTTAAAAACAACACCTGAGTAATTTAAGTGGACATTGATGCCGAATTCAGTGTTTGCAAAGGATGTTCACCACAGGGAAAAACATGAGAATGCTTAATCACTTCCTATCAAACAGCTCCTAAATTATAGGGTTCTGCTTTACAATTGTTTAATCAGTGTTCCTTCTCTCTGCAAATCTGATATTAAAAAAGTGCAGGTTCCCACAGCTGGCAAAAGGCCTTTTTTTTTGTCTGGTTTGGAAAAGTAACAAATATTTACACAGGAACAGAATCCTACATGTGCGTGTACAAAATACCTTGAACTTCCTGTAAGTCAGGATTCTCCACCTCTGATCCCAGAGAGCCCCAGTCTAGTTTCTCTGAGAGCCAATCATGAAATTAGTTTTTTTATTAGTAATACATGGAATTTATTGAGGGGGCAGCACGGTGCCTCTGTGTTTAGCATTTCTGCCTTGCAGTGGTGGGGCTTAGGGTTCAATTCTAGACCTGGGGTGCTATCTGTGTGGATATATGTTCTCCTAGGGTTTGTGTGGATTTCTTCTTTGTGCTCCTGTTCCCTCCCACAGTCAGAAAACATACTGGCAGGTTATGTGGTGTCTTGCAGGAAAAGGGGCCCTGGTGTGAGTGTGGGCTCACCTGGGTTTGTGTCTGTGTGTTCCCTGCGATGGACTGGCGTCCCGTCCCGGGGGGTATCCCACCTGACACCCTTTGCTTGCCAGGATAGACCTCAGCTCCCCTGAGAGCATTAATTGGAAGAAGCAGCTAGAAAATGAATAGATGGATGGATGAAAGTTATTGAACATTTCAATTTTTTGGTTCCAGATGATTAATTAAAATGGATTAATTTCATTAATTTAAAAGAACTATCTGTTTAGCTGTCCCTGATCTTACGACATTGCTGATCCATTAGTTACCTATAAACCTGCTGGATATTGACAGGGGGCTGGACACCACTGCCTTACACATTCCCATCAGGTCCCGCACAACACAATATTTCTATAATTTTGTTTCCTAACCAGCTGTTGTACTTTTTAACATTGACATTAAACATTTAACGAATGCATATTAACCGTTCCTGGGGGACAACTGAGCAAATGAAGTCTTTAGCAGAAAAAAAAATGTCCCTAACTGCCCCTCCAGTCAATCTCCCTGCCCCAACCCTTTCTTTCCACTCTGTTTGAGCGTCTCTTATGAAGTGATCTGGGGTTTAGCAGGAACACTGCACAAGCTCGTGGCTGAAATGCAAATTCTTCGATGGCTGAGGAAGCGAACCGTACGTCCGGATAAGTGAACGAACCCCCAGGGCTCCAATTTAATTACTAGTCTGTGCCTTTGTTGCATTTGGCAGCTACCATGGGCAGACTAAGGAGAGGGGACTCCACAGCCTGGAACGTCAGAAACCAGCTGCATACAAAAGGGACTTCTCAGCCTTGAATAAGATTAATTCTGTCTATGAAACAACAAAGAAATCAATTAAGCCCACGATACCGTCACTTGTGCTCGGTATAGCACAAAGTAATTGTTTCAGATAATTTAATGCTAAGAAGATTATCATTGTTGAATCTCTTTTTTTCTAACCACACACACAGGCAAACACAACGCACTCTATCTCCATTCCCTAGGTCGACAACAGTAGCCTCAATTCAACAGAAGCAAGGCATAAACAAATGAAGGGCCTGCAGTTTTTTACAAGCTATGCCTGGCTTTTGAAAGGACAAAGCTTTTGTGAGTCAAGATCAAACTTCTTGTTGTGATGACTGTCATCCTAGATTAGTGAAGAGGACAATCTTCCGTGGATTGTCTGCCATTGGAGAATTATCTGACTCTTCATATTTTCTCATAAATCAGGTAAATCAGAAGCCCAAACACAATGCCTTTCCATTTGCCCTCTAAGATTTATTTTCTCTAACTTGAAGTTCAACTCTGTTTTCAAAAGAGAGCATTAGTCTCCCATAACCTACTTTATTTTCAGCATTAATATCATTGTCATCACAATGGTTGACAGGATTACTTTTAATCTATAATCTATTACAAACTACAGCCAGACTTTGTTTAGTATGTAATCTATAATGCAATCTGTTACATTTCTCCAAATAAGAAAATGAAGACTTGGAGTTTAAAGAAAGCAGATTGTTTGCTCAAAGTGTTCCACAAACTTAGACCCCTTAATGTAATGCCATCTAATGGCCTAGAGGATTCATGCATACTGAATGACTGCAAATATCAGAATCTAAAACAGCCCTTAAATTTAAAGATGTTCATATGAAAATCCAGGATTACACCTTTGCTAAGATGAAAATTGATGCTTAATGTCGGTGTGAAATAAAAGTGTAATAATGATCAGCTATTCACTGTGAAAACTAACCTGAAATGAATCATTGGTTAGTACAGTCAGTTACTGATCAGTATTACAGGTTTACTGCGCACAGGTATTAAGCACTGATTAATGCTGAATCTACACATTAGAATCTACTTCTCTTTCAAATTGCTCCAATGAACAGGGTTATATTTATATTCTAAATAAAGGTGATGTTCAATCCTGTAGTGAAGTCAGCCTTGAAAAAAGTAGTCACGTATCAATAATGTGCATGTTTATCAGAGGGGGGAATAAATTAGAAATATATATCTTCTAAAACTGTTAATTTATGTCTAAGAGCACTGTTTCCTCTTAGGCTGGTGTTCCAGAAATACAATATTATAGGTTAATCAAAAACAGTCATTTAGAAGGTAAAAGCTGTTAAAATCTCATTCCAATCAGAGGCACAAATTGCTTAGAGTGAGTCTTCTTGATGTGAGCTGCATTACTCTTTTAAAAACAAAAGAAAAGCTTACGAACCAGAGGAAGCCATCCAGCCCACCTAGCGCGTTCAGTAATTAATCCCAAGTTTTGATTTGATTTTCTTTTTTCTGTGGATCCTACTTTGAAGAATGTGAGTCATAATATTGTCACAACCACTTTTTTCTCATTAATGCAATTTCACACTGTTTTCTGTAGCACATTCTGTTCAATGAACCAACATCAATGCACAAGCCTCTCGTATTAGAAATCAGAAGATACTAAATAACATGCAATTCAGAAAACATATGAAAATATGCAGAACAATGCTTTGTTTTGAATACAGTGAAATAAAAACCGTTTGCCCTCCTGCATATTATGCCTAAATTTAAACAAAGATACAACAACATTTGAAAGCAACAATAATACAATATATCACATACAGACCTTAATACAACTAAATTGCAAAACCTGATTCCGTGCATCTCCGATGGACTGTGTCCAATCCAGGGTGTACCCTGCCTTGTGCCATGTGCTTGTGCCGGCTCCCCCACAACCCCAAATTGAAAGAAGTGTTTAGAAAATGGATCAATGGATGTCATGTATGTTCGTGACATTTAGTAGCAATTCTTATACAAAGACATGAACACGTTTTGTCCAATAAAAAATTCTCCCTAAAGGTTCTCTCAAATAGAGCCATCTCACCGCATTCAAAGTGCTGAACTTTTGGGCAGTTTCTCCATTCTGTGTATCCCCATGCTGCATTTCATAATGCATCTCTTTAAGCCTTTTCCTCTTCTGAAATGCTGTTGTTTGCTTGGCTCTATGTGTCAGGTGATTATGACACTTGTGACATGCAATAGTTAAAAGACAGCTATCTCCTCCATGTTTAAGATCTTAAAACAGTCAAAGTAATTTGAAAGTGAAGTCCAATGGATCTACAGTATGTGACGTTAGGTGAAGAGAGAGATGAGATGATCCAGGGAAGCTGCAGCCATGCAATGAGGGGTTGAGTAGTGCTGAGCATGCAGGAAGACGTGGTGCTGTGGCAGGGAATCAGGCAGAAACACAGTCCAGCAGTGCAGTCTAGCAAAGCAGGGTTTACATGGTATCAAATCAAGGTCATGAAATAGAGAAAACTCTAGAGCACAAACTCTATAGCAGAGAGGATCTTAAATATCCTGAGTCCACCAGAAGTGGGTGTGGTTGCACATTGCCTGCAGGTGATTCAGGCTTCCTGTCACAACATGTTTCCACCACAGCTGGCACTGAGTGACAGGTGAGTGAAGGTGTGGTTGGCTGCCAAGGCAAAATCCAGCTCACTCCTCACTCCGCAGTGTTTCAGTGAGAGTGAGTCTGACATTAGACGTACCCAGCCTGGGCACCATCCGGACATGTGGGGAGGAGAATAGGATAGTTTGGTCAGAACAGATGTACAGTATCTACCTTGTGGCCCAACACAGAGACACACAATGGCATGTACAGCAGCACCAGCAGCCATGGTTGCAGCAGGCTATAATGTAATCCTTCATACAGAAATGAATGGTCTAGATTAATGCCATTTCGACAAAAAGTGGCTCCTTTTCCGTTGGCTTTTACATTAATAACTTTCTCATTAAAAGCCTTGCTTTTAAAACATATTGTACAAAATTAACAGCGTTCTTTAGGGGTCATGGAAAACTATTCTAGTATTTAGAATAGTTTTAGTCTTTAAACCTGTAAAACACAATATTGGTTAGATTTCGCACGTTTTTTTACAATTTACTCCAACTATGTAATAAAAATATAAATAATGTTAATAAAAGGTTGATGATTAACGTTATCAACCTTAATAGTTCAAGTCTAATAAATACCGTACATCTTAAACCTTTAATGCATACTTTGCATACTAACAGTAACCGTAAATTCAAGTCAAATGAATCTGAAATGGTCGTTATAAAAAGTAGAATGATTTTGCAATAAGAAAAGTCTAGAATAACTACTTTTTGTTTAGTTTATAAACCCGGACCAGATTCCGTTGCCCTCGCTCTCCCACGATCCAGTTAAAAGGTGTTCAGTCTTGTCAGACACTCGTTTAGTGCATACCGGTAAAGAAAGCAACTTCATTACTTTATCGTTGTAGTGCAAACTTGCTGTAATCTAGTGCTTAGACTTCCTTCTCCATAGGCAAGAACTAAAGAAGAGGTTATGCCCCCAAGCGACATTTTTTTATATTGCATGACCGTGTTTTCTCACATTTTTATTTATTTAGGTTCAGATTATGTCAGTCCAAACAATATAGAGACGTAACATAAAGCACATAACTACATATATTCTGGGCATACCTTTATGCCCAGATGCAACTCTTTTATTTAAAAACATAAATGGGTGTATATACCTGAAAAACCCTATACGTAGTTGTACTGTATATACTGTATTATTTTCTATGTTGTACACAAGGTTTAAATTAGAAAAACAACGAACGTTTCAGGAAATAGTCTGTACTTTATTCTAAAAGTTAAACAATTCAATATATTATAGGACAAGAAGGAAACGTGGTTTCATAACATTATGGACCAGTGCCTTTCTTCTGCTGTTTAGAACGAAATGTAATATTTACCACAGCGTCGTAAATATTTTCAAAAACAACATGCTCGCTGTGCTTCAAGTATTTGAAATCTGCTTTAAATGTAACCACTGCACAGTAAACAAAAAACAACGTTTGGTGTACTGTGGTTACTTTACTTTCTAAATAGTTTAATAAAAACGACATTAGTCCGCAACACAATTCTTTTTTTATAACCTTAAGTACGGCATCAAAACATTTCCTTTTTCAGTCGCGTTTTACGTTATGGTTCAACCACCCGAAAAGCTTTTAGGTAAACGTATATACCGCACACGTAGAAATACGCAGTAATAAAGAAATCCTGAATGATAACATTCCTCCTAACACATAGTGCAAACTAACCACCCGTAAGTCACTAGATACCATAAAACATTAATCCGAAAAAAAAGACACGTAGCACTGCCAGGTGTGCATCTCCGACGTGCTCCGCGACAAAGGTCTTCGTGAACTTCACACGTAGTTGTAATTGGTCAATTATACCGCTGTGAAGACAGATTTTTTTTGTCTGCAAATGTAAATCGAAAGATTTTTTATTTGTTAAAGCAAATATTGTTTCTGAATCCTATTAAAACTCATTTTAAGGCCAAGGGGTTTCAATGTGGGTATAGGCATGAATTACATTATAAAATGACGGCTTTTAATCAGCTAAGTGTAAATTTTAATATGTAAATTTACGATCATGTTTCAATCTTATTTTAGCTGTACAGTTGTATCTGCAAACGTTATCCATTTTCTAGTTTGATTCTGCGGGAAAAAAAAAACAAAATAGCATATTACACACAATTAGGGTGCAAGATAAATGAAATTATGCAACAAAATCGCTTTTTGTTCCACTAATTATCTCCTCTTTCAAGCTGCTTTTTTTCTTCTACAAAATTAAATTCAGCGGCTGATAATTATCTCTGGGCTCGCTCACGGCGGATGGGTACGCGCATCGTACGTGAATGCTGCTGGGAGCGAGCGGGCCACGGGGACGCGCGTCACGTGACCGCGATTTGGTTTCTGCTTCTTAACTATAGTCTGAGTGACTACAGAGAGAGAAAGAGATTTCAACAGCTGTTGGACCTACTCTGAAACTAAACCCGGGCGAGCGATTGTCCGAAATCGGATCTGCCTGGCCCGTTGTGGAACTTTGCTTGGTCGCCCTGGCAAGACCAGCCCGCGGATTCATTGCTTTGATTCAATTGGGATTCTAATTGGGCTCGACAGTGAACTCTGATGGAGTGAGCCGGTTTGGATGGCAGAGCTGGGAATGAAGCAGCAGCCCAGTTTCCGTTTCTTTGTTTCCCTTTCTAGGGTGCAATGAAGATGCGTGGCGAGTTAAACTAGTTGGGCATCCCTGTTCCCTCCCTCCCTGCTCGCTCGGAAGCAGCGTGCTGCCAAATGCCAGAGTAGGCAATCAGAGCGGTTCTGCGGGGCCAAACAGTGACGGTGCGGTGGCGTGGAGTTGGGACTTTGTACTAGTCGCTTTTAAAGAGGAAAGAGACGCAATGCAATCCCCGAAAGGTGAAAAGTGTTTTCATACATATTAAAGAGACTGAAGCGGCGTGTTTGGAAAGAGAGAGAGAGAGAGAGCGAGCTGTGCTCCCGTCGTGGGTTTTACGCGTCGCTGGCTGGATGTCTGTTTGGCGACTCGTGCTGTGGAACTTCAATAGAGGCTCAAGTCCACGGGAGGCACGCAGGCACGCGCTGTGGAGCCACCATCTCCCCGCAACTTGGAGATCAAAGTTGGCTCCGGCTCGCATCGTCGATTTATGACCTAATTGTTGCTGCAGAGGCTCGCAGCACTGCCCCGTGAAAGTTGTAGACTGCCGGCCAGCGCGTTACCGTTGTTGTAGAACAGGGTACGGGACGCGTAGTTTCCCCTCACTAGCTTCTGCAAAGTCGTCTCTCCCTTTCGCCGGGGCTGTAAACAAGCTGAAAAGAAGAACAACATGCTCTAGACGCTGGAACAGAGGACTGCACGATATTCAGTATTTGCCATTTTGAAGCCTGTTGTCTGAGGATTACAGTTGTACCTGGCTGGAATTAAATCACGGCTAACCTCGCTTGGCTCTTGTGGCTCGCTGCAATCTGAGGCTTGAGGGGGATGCTGAAATAACAAGGAGTAATCGTCAAGTGTGGGGCCCTAGCAGGATATCTTAGAGGAACTTTTCCACGAGTGTAGTTTCCCAGTTGCGGCAATTTCGACCCCGCAAATTTGCGTGCCTTGGTTTGGTGGCAGTGAACCTTCGCCAGCCCTGACTGATATGGACATTAAATGGAGTTAGCTGCCATTACATTCCCTGGTGAAGTTCAAGAACGCCTCGTGTAAATACTCATTCATCTTGTCCAACTTCAGGCTCCAGAAGTGCGCATTCCACTGTTCGAGAGTATTTTTAAACAGAAAAGAGACCGGTTTAAAATCATCACTGTGGATTTACTGGAATGTCTACGATGACAATTAGACGGATTGGCCGCGGAACTCTTAAGCTGTTTTTCGTGGCGCTGATTACAAGTGGTGAGTGCTTTCTTTGGTATTACCAACACGCTAAACAAAGAAAACATGTAACAGATTTGTAAGACAAACGCCAAATGTACGAGTGATGGCTTCGGGAGGAGAAAATGGGTTGGGGAGGCACGTTTTGCCTGGTCATTTGTGGAACGCGATATTTTTGTAAGACTCCGGCTGCATAGCTCGCTTTCGTAAATCCTCATTGATCATTCCCTGCATGTTTTTCAATACAGAGGGGGGGGGGAGATAAAACCGAAGAACCTCTCAATGCACTGCACATAATATCTTGGCGTTTTTATGCGCATTACTTCAAGGTTGTAACGCGCTTTTCTGTGCTTGGTCTTCTCTAGTATTTTTTACATGGAATCGGCGTGTATTGTGCTGTTATTCTCTGGGGTCACTGCAGTTTGGTGGTGGTTTATATTTTATTGCCACTACTTGAGAGAGCCAGTCGGCAGTTTTCATCTACCGCACGGAGGAGAACTTGCAGACAGTTTGTGATGGGTGGGAGATGCCCGGCCCTATTTGTTAACGTACGGGATAGGTGGTGGTTTAGGCGCGGATGATAGTTGGGCATCTTCAGCAGTGGGTAACGATACCCCACACACGAACTCCAGGATTTGACGGTACACGCAGGCTGCTCTCTCTCCACAAGGCGGGAGCACGGCTGTGCTCAGTCGCCTCTGCCAGTCCACGCTCGTAAGAATGAACTCTGGCGTCTAACACGACCCCGAGCCGTAAAAGTCCACACCCTCACAGTGTTGTAATGATATTAATATCGAAATTAATAAACTCTACACGATATTTTAACTGCCTTTAAATCCCAGGTCTGTCTGATTGTTTCAGGATTCTGGATAAACAGAAATGAAGACAAATACATCTATTAACATACAAAAAATATATTGAAATACCCAGATGATAGAATCTACTAATTTTGGAAATAGGATTGCGTATAACCTTCTTGAAATTTAATGGATTTAGCAAATAAAAGCCCACACAACGTAATTTTATGTCTATTTTAGATGCTTCATTTTTAGTAATGTGCGAGTGGATTCTCTGCTTTAATGCTATATTTCAGAATTAATGGTCTCGATATGAATCACAGACATCAATAAATCACTAAAACATCCTACCACGGAATCACATTTAAAAATCGCTTGATTCTGGGGCTTGCTATTTTTTAAAATCAGTACCAGGAATGATTTACTAAAGTTGGCATACAATCTAGTAATTAGTTGAGCAAATTTGGGGCATTTTCCTCAAATGTAGGGATTTCAGATCTTTTCGCGTCTTTTAGTAGTGTTACTGGCATGTGAGATTTGTAATTCGGGTGTTTATATCTTGAATAGTAACTTTTTGTCGGGGCGTAAATCGATACTCGTGGAACGGAAACAAGTCAGCAGCACAAGATACTGCTCCGCTTCCATGTAGCAAGTTTTCAGGATATAGAAAGCCCGATTTGATGCGCTGTGTTGCACTAACGTTTATTTGATCTGAATTGTAAAGGCACTGTATGTTAAACTGTAATCTTTGTTTCAGTCCCCCCCACACACACTCTAAAGTATAGACGGTCATTGCTATCCGTGTGCTGTAAAGGCCACAGTCGGTCATCCAGTCTTCCATCCACAGGTACAGGGCAGCAGTCATTGCAACTTTTATTCATTTGGTGTATTCATACCAAAATGTCTTTTGCTCAAGGATGAACTTTGAAATATATTCATGGACTTTATTGTGGTACGTAATCTCTTGGGCGAGTGGGGAATAGATCTCACGAATGTTTGGCTGCGCACGGCAACCTTATAGCAAGTTTTATGTCCTGTACAAATCTTTCGGCGGCAAAAGGTTTATGAAATCTCCAATAATTGTATCTGATCGAGCTCGGTTTTATGCACATCATGTTGGTACAAGCAGGAACTCGTTTTTTTTTATATGGAATATTGACAGAAGGAGATGTCATATTAAGGACCGTTCAGAGAAGAATAATAACGCTTCTCAGTTTAGGGATTTTTTTTGGCACACCGCTGTCTGGAATCCAGTTCTGGAGAAGTTACGAGGTAATCCACAGATGCTTTGGCCGTGTACTGTAGAAGGCAAAATGACAAACCTTTTGCAAACAAGTGGTTATTAAAGTCTTATCGTGTAAAATAACTGTAATATGTGTTATTTTAAGTTTCAGCACATATGCTAGTTTAATTCCCGTATACAATCAGTTTTCTTTATTCTGTTGCTTTTAGAAAACTTGGACCAGTCTTCTTCTAATGAGGTGTGTTCAGGTACTTCCCCAGCTCGTGTACTGAGCACTGTGCATTCTCCCTTTCGTAAGAGCTACTGAGGCAATCTGACATACAATATTGAATATTGTTAGCTCCAATGCTCTTAAGGTTTTTATGTCTCCTGACTCTTGCCTTCAGGTAAACAATTGATATTAAAAAATGCATCTGGAGCAAGCTGGTAAACTGAATTGATGAATACAATTATTTAAATGGTAAATTCACAGCTGGTAAGGAGATGAAATAACTGAGCTGTTTGTATGATAACCAGCGTGTAAGATCGGCCTTATTCAACGATTGATTTATGCTTTAACCTCTCAGCCTTTAATATTAAATCCTCAGCCAGTCTCCTTATTCAGAAAGACACTCTCTCAAGCTGCACTTTGGAAGTTCTGTCCAGTCACAGCTCTGCGTTATTTGCAAGTAACTCCATGTATTTCAGTTGCTCTGAGAGAAATAGGTCTGCAAGAGGCAGTACTGGTTTAAAAAATGGTCCGTGTAATAAATCGACATCTTTAATAATTTTATTTAAGATTTTACTCTTTTTTGGGGTCATGCTTAGTGCATACAGTAGATTATATATACTGTAGTATGGTGAGTGAGGACTGTACAGGAAGTATATGAATTTTGTGTATCCTGCCAAATGTACTGTAATGTAGTCCAGAGCCCAGCCAGGAATTTTCCCCAATCATTTTTTAGCCTTTTTTGATTATTAATCTCCAGTGCATTGTGTTGTTAACAGTGAGGTTTTGCTGATTTTGAAATGTCCAGATTTGTCGGGTATTGAATGGCACAATCACAGTGTGCAAAGAAAAACATTCTGCATAGAAATTTATATTGGAGAGCCAAACACGATGCTGTGCTGTGTACCCATGCAGAGAATGCTACAAGTAAAACAGGAAATTAAATTAAAATAAAAAATTCAGTGGGAAGGATCAAGTCAAAGTTAATTCCACATGGTAAAATAGACAAAAACACAGAAAAAATACAGCCAACATCTTGCTCCTTGATGCATGTAGAAAGGTAAAAGAAGGGTTACTTTGTTCTATTTCATGCGTGCATGGTTTCGTGGTTCGTGCATGAGGGCAGGGAGAGGCAGACTTAGCCTTGCACAACGCAGGAAGTGAGCTGCGCTGTTGTGCAGTGGGCAAATTCTGGGCGAATCTCGCCCAGAAGGTTCTGCATTCTGGTTGAGCAGTGGCTTTATGGCTAAGGATCTGCGTCTGTGGCTGGAAGGTTACCAGTTCAAATCCCGTGGGCGGGAGAGGAATCATACTCCGTTAGGCCCCTGAGCAAGGCCCTAAACCCCAGCTGCTCCAGGGGTGCCATATAAATGGCTGACCCTACACTCTGACCCCCAGCTTCTCTCCCTGTCTGTGTGTCTCATGGAGAGCAAGTTGGGGTATGCAAAAAGACAAATTCCTAATACAAGAAAATGCATATGGGCAATAAAGGGATCTTATTATCAGCTGAGGACCAACCTCCTGGCTGGGACCCCCTGCAAAGAGGAGTGACCAAGGGGCAGAGAGGGAGATGGGGAAAATGAGGGATGCAAGCGATGAATGTGAGAGAGGGACGGTGCTTACATATATATGACATGTATTTTTTGCCATGAGGAAATGATGTCAGGAATGATTGCGAATTGAACTATTGAACTTGTCTGCATCTGGTCTGGTGATAAACTCCAGTTTTTCCTTTGTAGCCAATGTACACTGATGTGGTTTCCCACTCATACCTCTAAAAACTGACTGTACCCTTTCTATATAAGACAAGAGATGATGGGATTGGTGGTTTCAGCATGAACCTTTCCACTTCAGAAATGAATCATTGGATCATTGGGGGTGATGACTGGGGCAGCTGTAGTGAGCCAGTGTTGGATGGTGGCAGAAAGACTTTGGTGGACACGTGATATTTTTAAAAGTATTGTTGTGATATTTTTACACCCTTCACTTAGATCAATATCTGTACCCCCTATACACCCCCTAAACGGAGTCCAGTTAGAATAATTTCAACCAATGTCATAATTATCGACAGCATAAAAATATCATTTTTTTAAGTCTATAGACTAGCCATTACTGAGGGTCTTCAGAGACCACGTCTAGACCCTAGAAGGCCTGGAAAAATCAATTCAATCAAATCTACAATGATCATTTGGTTTAATCAATACTGCTCTTATTCCCCATAGGTTCATTGAGGGTTTGCTGCCCTAGCACAATTGTGTCCTGTACTTAATTATAATCCTGATATTGCTATATTGTTCCGATGTCAGTTTGCACTGCTGACTTGAAAAGGGATCACCCAGTCTATGATGAGAAACACAAAAGGATTGCCAATCAACCTGAAAGTAACTGTAGAACACATTCCCTTCTCTGGAGAAAATAGCTGTAGCTCCTTTGCCCTGAATGTGGCCTATTCAGGTGAATGGTAGTATTTGGAGATGCTAAGATTCCTGATGGACTGTGAGCCACAGTGCATGGCTTCATCAGGGCTTGGTGTTGTTAAATATCCTTTTCAGAACACATTTGGCTTAAATCTCTTTAAATTACAAATCTCTTTTTTGCCAGTGTCCTGTAAATGAAGACTGAACCAAGGTTTTGTTATGATAAGTTTCTGAAATCCTGAGAAGAATACTACTGGTAAAGGAGCATATGCCCTCTGTGGTGTGTATCACTCGAAGATGGAAAGTGTATTGAGCTTTTGAATCGCTCACATAAGCATTTGATTTTGTGACGTTTTAATGCTGTTATGCCTTCAATCATTAAAAAGAAAGGAAAAGCTTCCCAAAATGAGACAAAAAAACTTTTCCTCTTAGACCCTAATGAATGGACAAACTAACAGTCTTGGTGAGTTCAGGGTTTAATAAGCAGCAGCTGCTGTGCTTTTGTGCAGCAATTCAACTGAAAATAAAAGCATTCTAATCGAGTCAAAACATCACTAGGTTCCTGCTTTCTAACAGTTTCAAGCAAAATGGCCCATGCAGAAATCTTGCATACAAATAAAATCCTTTTTCTGGCCTCGGTTTGTGAAATGCAACTTTTTTTTGGCAGTATTTCTTTTTTTTTTCCTCTCCAGACATATTTTGTGAGTCCACAACAGAGCCACTGAGCTCCATAAAAAAGGAGAGAAGTTTACCCATTTGTATCAAACATATTATCCGGTGGGCATGCTGACACAGTGGTTAGCATGGCTGTCCTGCAGCTTGATTCCTGGGGTGCTGTCTGTGTGGAGTTTCTCCCCATGTTCACGTGAGTTTCCTCTGGGTGCTGTTTTCCTCCCGCGATGTTCTCGTCAGTGTGCCCTGCGATTGACTGGCACCTGTGACCCTGGTTTGGATAAAGCGGTAACAGAAGCAGATGGATGGATTTGATCAGTTTTACAGTTGCTTTCGGTGTGTCATGTTACCTCCATTGGGAGAACAGTAGGTTATGTACGGAGAGAAATGTCAGGATAAAAGACTGAGTTAAAGTGTGTAGTTTTAATTTTTATTAGTTTAGGCTCGTAAGTTGCAGGAGTGCAAAAGCAGGTGTTAAGTAATTTTTAAACATGACTTAAAAAAATATTTTGTTATCTATCCATCTCTTGTAGATTTTTCTACAGGGTGAGCCACAACCAGATTGCTGCTGCCGCTGGTCCCAGCCCCGTTACATTCCTTGTGTTTTTAAAGCAGCATTAGAACCTTAATCTTGGCCCTATTCCTGTTCTGCTTACTAAGCTGTTTGTTGATGCAAAAAGTCTGTCATCTCACAATGCCTCCACTAGCTGGTTTTAAATCTTGGAAGGTTTGTGTTGTTTGCAGCTCATTTATCATCCTAGTGTTGTCCTTTTACTTAGCGAATTGATTTATTTTCCCAAGCTGGAGTTGTAATCAAACTAGGAAGCTGGCTTATGGTGTGTGTGTGTGTGTGTGTGTGTGTGTGTGTGTGTGTGTGTGTGTGTGTGTGGTGGGGACATTTTTATAGCTGTTTTTTCTTTCCTTCCCAGTATCCACCCTTGTGGAAGTTTTATTGATAGTGTTCAACCAAAAGCCTGTGAAACGTACCCTTGGAGGTGTGCAGGGTCACGACAAGCTCTAAATTAGTTGAAGAAAAATCAGTTTCTCTGTTGGAAGTGACAGCTGTGGTACATCAAGCTCTTGCTTTCATTGTTGCTCTTTAAAAATAATGCTGTATGGCTTCTACAGCTTCTGAAACGCTAGGAAACTGTTATTGCATTTGTCTTTTAATTCTTGCTTTCATTGTTGCTCTTTAAAAATAATGCTGTATGGCTTCTACAGCTTCTGAAACGCTAGGAAACTGTTATTGCATTTGTCTTTTAATTTACGATCTTGAGAAAAAAAAACAACAACTGCAACATGATTTTGCTTATAAACCCAATGAAATGTTTTGCATTACAGAAGTTGCACCCCTTTTTTAGTATTCTAGTGTTAATGTGTAAAAGTAGAGGAGTCAAGTCCATTTGCAATTGTGAGCCAGATTTGAATTAAATGTGCTTCGTGAGCAATACATACCATAAACTATTAAAATACTAGGCACAATCTACATACATGCTATTGTTTATTTGTAGTGTTTTGCATTTTTTGTTTTTATTGTAACATACCTCCCTTTGCTTGTTATTGTTGAAGTATGAGATGTTTTTCATTATTATTACCCGTTATTAAAATTTAATCATTTTGGTTTTTGTGCATTTCTGTGCTTTTGAAAAAAAAAAATTCCGGCAGCTGGTTAAAATCTGCAACTACATGCACTCACACCTCACTGTAATAATTCTTGGTTTACACTTCTGCTGCAATTAAACACATTTTCTCTCTGCAAAGCCATTTTTTTTCTTCTCTTCATAGCATCCTTACCTTTGTGATTTTTATCGCTGAACTCCCCTTTTTTTAATATCACGCTGATAAAATGTGTTGCAAATGCATTAGGTGTCATGGCAAGGACAATAAAAATAAGTTTTACAGCCAGGAAAAAAAATGGTTGTTGGTGATCAGAAGAAATTTGATCATGAAATAAGATGCACTAGACCAATGTTGATCAGTTTACAGTTTTTACACTTATCTTGTTGATTATTGTACTGTGCTAGATTGAGTGATTATCTTTAAAACTCAATAGTGTTCTAATCTTAAAATTCAGTACATTTAAGATAACTGATAAATATTTTGGGATATTTTTACATGAAGAATTAATTATAATTGCCTTTATAAACCAGAGGCTGGGTGTATATATACTGTATGTCAATAGATAAATGCAATTTAGAGGCTCTGAAATTATAGACCAACATCACTAATTAACACGTGCTTCTAGACTGATAAAACTAACAGACTAACATAAACACTGAAAATGCTGAACATTTGATCAATTAGATCTTAATAAATTCAGTTCTACATCTATTTCTATTGCTCTTTGGTAACAGTCACCTGTTATGCACTACAAACATATCAGCTTTCCATTGACATCTACAAAGAAATATAGATTTATCAACTTCTATAATTTCACTAGAATATAGAGGAGGTGTTTTTACGGGTCTTGTGGTTTCAGTTGTTTTTTCCCCACTATTTTCATGCAAAGACGCATCCCTGTCAATCTAGACGTGTGACGTCATCAGACTGGAGACCTGTGATTGGATAGTGGAAGAGAACAACAAGAAGTGCTTTGTTTGTGAATCTGTTAAGGTAACATCTCCCAGTTACTACCTGGCTGGAGTTTGAGCTGTGCAGGTTAGGCCAAGACATGAATTGAATTGGTGGGGCAGAATCGGTTCACAGGCCGTATGCTTGTCATCTCCAGTGTAGAATGTTTTCACACTTAATTTTTTGTAATTTCTTTAAAACATGCTGTATCATTTCTTCACTGACTATTCTATTGTATTTTGAATTATCCGTCAAGAATGGCTGTATCACAGGCTAGGAGTACAGGCTACCACTCCCTATTGTCTGTGTCATACTCTACTGACTGTATTTTAAGAACCTTGTCAATTGCCGGCATTTTATGAGTCTAAACCCTAATCTGGTGTTAAGATGATACCATTGTGAAAAGGCAGCCATTTCTGCTAGCCTTTGTTGCAATAATGCCTTGAGCTTCAGGGTCTTAGGATGCCCTGTTTTCAGACACCAGTTCACAAAACCGTTTCTCAAACTGCATTTTGTACATACAGTTCCCCACTAATGCCAGCACTCTGTCTTCAAGTGCATTGGAGTAAATATTGACAAATGAAATCTATGTTGTATCGCAAGCGATGCTGTTAATAGCGCTAGAGTGGGTTTTCCACATTACTGAAGACCCCCTCCTCCCCACCTTTTATATGAGTGTAAATGGCATTGGGTAGTGACTTGGAAGATAAATAGCTTGGCTTCAGGCACGCGTCTTGGCCATCCATCCATCTGTCCATCAATCTCAAATGATGCATCACAACCCATCAGCTTTTGTTATCCACCTGTTCCTCAGGTTGGCCTTCCTGCCTCCAGCTGTTGCCTTCTTGTGTCTTTCCCCTTTAGTGAAGGTTCAGTGCAGTTGGCTCTTGTGGAATAGCTTTCACCGATATTTACCTGTAGAACTGTGACTGAAAATAGATTCTCAACTGTGTCCCTCAGCAGAGCTGGTTAAATACAGTTAAAAATGTGCGCAGTACTGTTACGTGCTGTTAGAAAGATAGCAGCGGTGTGGTTAGTGATTAGTTGCATTAGGGAGTTTTTTAAACGTATAATTATGTGAACATAAACCTTTCTGTGTTGAACTTGTAATCAAGCAATAAGGGCCTCAGACTCAAAAGCTGTAAGCGTTTTTTTTATTTTTTTCATCCTCCAGTTTCTGCTCAGCCATATTTTAGCCCTCTGGTAATCTGAGGCAGCTAATGAGATGCAGTGAACATCTTGGGATGTTTGCTTTTTATCTTTTTCATTTAAATTTGTATTTCTGAGCAAAAGAAGTGGATTAAAGAAATATCAAAACAACTCCAGTCTTATTTAGTCAGGATATTTGGTGTCTTGTAAGAGCAATAAGTAATTAAGAGATTATTGCGGTCTGCTGGGGTGGCAGAGAAACTAAATTAGTGTGAATTAAACACACCCTCAAGTGTAAAATCAGTGGAGTGCTAAAAGAAAGGCAGGGAGGTTTGCAGTGCATTTCTCAATCATAAAATAAATGTTTAATGCTTACATAGGACTCACAGCCTCTGATTACAGCTCCAGGAACAGCCAATAGCAGATTGTTGTTAAATGGCAAATCTTGATTTTGAGAAGCAATCTAATTTCGAGATATCAAATTATCATGGGTGAACCATTTGCATCTCAGTAGAGGATCTGTTGAAGATCAGCTCTGTGGAAGCCGGAGGGATGAAGGCTGTGTGTAAATGGCTGAGGCGTAGCTTTAAAACCACTTGTGCTATCCTCGTTATCAATAAGCCAAAGTGGAAGGCAGCACTGCACACCATCCTCTTGAGATAAAAAAGCTGCTAGATGTCCTCCTCAGTCTCTGGCTTATGATTGATGTCTTTAATTATTTTCTGTGCGGCAGGTCTCACTATGGAGAGCTCGTGGTGCTGTGTAATTCTTCCCATTTACAATGAGGAGAGAGCCTGGCTTCACACTGCAGCTACTGTATGTTAATCCTCTGTCAACACTTTGGAAAAAGTGTGAAGCAACATTTTTGTTCCCTTTATTATTTTCCTTCGAACAGGACCTTCTGACATTAGAGGTTACGGTGGATCTCATTCTGAGAGGTCTTTTCATGGCATGCACGCACGCCTCATTCCAACCTTCTCGTTATCTGCAGAGATTGCCTGCTTTGTGGCTAATTTGGTGCTTGAAGGGGTCAGAATGCCCACACCTTTGGTAGACAGCTCTGTACTAGATAATCAAGTGTTTTTGATGTTTTTCAATTTTAGGTTGTGAACTGAATGATCTCTGTGCAGGAATGGTGGATTGGGTGATTTATTGGGAGAGGGAGTGAATGAGATATTGAACTTATGGAGGATACAGAGGTTAATTGGTTCTAGGTTATGGCAAAGATGGATTTATACAATAAATCAATTAATATTTAAGTTGAAGAATCTTTACAAATTCTATCATTTTGTTATTGTAGATGTAGTTTAATTTCATTGTTGAGCATTGCCTAATCTAAACTAATGTGGGTGTTTAGATTAGACAGTCAGTTTAATGTTTTTTTTTTCGTCTAGTTAATGTTATATCAAGTGAAGTTGCATCAATGAGATTTGTAGATTCTGGATATCTTAAATTTGAAACCTCACACTTGAATTTTGTAGTCGGCGTTCTCCATTCTCATTCTGATCAATTTCTCTGGTCATGGGATACTAAAGCTGTATCACAAAGAAGGCAGACTTATTTTGTAGAACTGTATCCAGTGAAGTGTAACCAAAGTGATTCAAGTATACACAATAGAGAATTTCAAGCTTTAAAAATGAAAAACCAGAATTGATGTGGAAATGTATTGAACAATCTGTTTCCAGTTTCTGAAAGTATTTGCATCTCACTTATTTTATAAACACTTCTCACATTTAAGAGTGAAGTCTCTGTTCTTCTGTTTGTCTATTGAAAGATTTGTTATCTTTTTTTTCTTGTCCTAAAAAAGTACAGTACTTGTACAAAAAACGTGTACTTTTTTTCCGGTAGTAAGTCTCATAAAATAATAGAAGATGCTAGATTTAAGGTAGTGTCCTGTTGATATTACAATTCAAAATCTAAGAAAGCTCTCTGAATTCAATATTTCATTTTTTGCCTTGCTTGATTGCTTTAGGTAACTGAACTTAATTGAGACTTGTGTAGCTCCAGAAAAAAAAAATTAATTATTGGATTCGATAAATCCAGATTTTGTGTAGATTATCCTGATGTTCGTAAGCAAGTGTAGAATAGGACAGTACATGACTTTTTGTGTAGAATTCACAAGGTATAATCGTAAATGTGTCATCCACCTGAAGCGATTACTGGCAACCTGACCGCTTCTGTAGGTGAAGTCCTGGGTCCTGACTTGCGGGCTGATTTTGTGAAGACGCTCTAGGAGAACAGCACGTTTTCATGCTCGTCGTGCAGCAGCGCCCTTCTTGTGTGATCTGCATGTGACTGTTATGCTGTGGATCCCTTACTTGTCAGATTTGAGACCCCAATAAATATCTGGGGGATGAGCTGGGAAGATGTGTGTCATCTAGGGCCCAGAGTCCAGTGAAGGAGTATGTGCTTGTCTTGGATCTACGACAGGAAGGGGACAAAATCTCAAAAGACAGCAACCTGCTGTTGTCATGTCTGTTAAAAAAACACATCAGGATACTGTATCTGATACAAAAGTAAATTTTACTTTACCATTCCCTCAAGCCTGAATGTTTACTGGCTGCAGGCCGTATGTAGGATACCTGACAACCAGGGCTTCTCTTAAATCCTACATTGCAAATAAATCTAGAAGCACTCTTCTAAATAAAGTTGTCATGCAATCTGAAAATGTCCTTCTCTCTTAATGATTTCTTATAGGAAGCTGTAGTGACAAATTCTTTTACTCCTACAGAGTTACCAGATTTCCACAAAACTCTTCCTTTTAACTAAGTGCAATCTTTTCCTGGCACGGAAGAGAACAAGTTTAAAGAAAGCGGTAAACAAAATGCATGCAAATGTCAGTTGCAGGGAAGATTTAATAAACAAAAAAAACTTAAAGCAACCTGCTGGTTTTAACCTTTCTGTTGAAAATAGAATAATAGTGGCTTTCTTTGAGAAATGAATTTCAGTTCTACTTTTCTGGATGTGTTCAAGTACCAACTAACAAGATGTGGACTAACAAGTACCAACCAGCTCTAGGGGGGTTGTCAAAGCCATTAATTATTCAATGAAGCCTCCAGGTTATTTAATTATTGAAACTTAAGACAGACTTCCCAGCTTTAGGAACTGTCCTGGAAAATTTTAGACATGCCGGTTTCTTCATTTATCCTGTTTCTACCTCCTTCCTTCGCATCACCTGTCAATAAGAACCTGTTTATGTCCTTTGATAACAAGGGAGAGGAATCACTTCAGTCTATTAAGTTTCCCAATTGTGTGGGACAAAATAATAGAGACAGTGTTTAAAATATCCTCTTATTTTTTCACAGTCAGGGTACTCTTTTGCAGGTTAGTGATGTTACCTAGAGGATAACTGTCTGTAATTAAGCTATTAATAGGTAGGGAATGTGAGTCAACCACACCTAAAACTGAGATCAAAGTTTCTTTACCAGTGTGGGCAGGTTTTCATTTTCTGTGTGGCAACCATACCTTTTTGCAGTGTGTTATTCCAAAACTCATATTTTGTTTATTCTCCAGTTTTTTTAGGAGATTTTAAAACTTCCCTGAGAACTAGTACCTGCCACAAATTTTAGTGTTGAATGTTTGCACAAGTCATTTGAAACAGATGAGTTTAGAACGAAAGGGACTGGCATGATGTTGAGGCCATGATTAGGCTCTTCCTCAGGAATACTTGGAATACTCTGGAATGCTGCCACATTACAGCAGCTTAAACTGTCATCTGAATTAGATGGCTGAAGTCTCATTCATGCATTTGCATTTCATTGAATCCAAATCAAAAGGGATTTCACCTTCTGGAGATATTGGTTTTATTTAGGCATTGGCTTTCAAACAAAGTGTTTTATTTTATCAAAAACTGTTGGCCTTATTAAAGTGTACTTTCAAAATGTGTTGGAAGACTTGATGCGAATGCTGGCTAAAAGGATTGGAAATTGATTTTTTTGTTGGTTTGTATGTCTGTGTGGATTGGGGGCAATTTACAGTGATAGTTCCTGCTCTGAAAATGTCATTCAGAATTGGGGAATAGTAAGAACAGTGGTTCTCTGCATTAACAAGTTGGACTGCATGCTGCGTTGCTGTAGTTGCTTATCTTGAGGAGATGGAACTGCAGATTCCTTCACAAATCAAAATCATCACAACCATCAAGACTGCAAAATGAAAAAGTGGAAACGTAATACCAGTAAGTAGCAATTGGATAAAAAATGCAAAGAAGACGGTTTCCAGCTATCTAGTTTCCTTTCGAGCTCAGTGTTGGGCATTAAATTACCCTTTCCATCAATGCCAGATGCCAGCTTGAAGGCTTTCCTGAAAAGTTCAGCATTCCCTGAAGAGGCTTAAGAGTTAAAGAAAAGTTAATATCTTTACTCCTCTTCAATCTCGTAGCTATGAGAAAGGTGGCATCTATATTTTAATATATTGTGTTGACAGGATGTTTGACAGTGTGTTTTGAAGATTAAATCAAAGCTCTTTCTAACTGTAGAACAGCTCAAATCTAGGGGTCCCAGATAAAATATATAAATGTAGAAATTGCCTTGAGAAACCTCTCGCCTCTCTATGTATATAACACTGAATCCTCAAACTGTGTTAGTGATGTATGATGTATGTGTCCATCCATCCATCCATCCATCCATTCTCTGATGCATTCATTCATCCCACTTCAGGGCTGTGGGGGACCCGTAGACTATCTCAGCAAGCAGGCATAAGGCTAGGTACATCCTGGATGGGATGCCAGTCCTTCACAGGGCAGAAAGACACAAACCACCGACAAGCACACTCATTAACATGAGGGCCAATTTTCACAGAAGCCAGTTAATCTACTGGTATGTTTTAGGGTTGTGGGAGGAAACCAGAGCACCTGGAGGAAATCCACATCACATAGGGAGAACATACAAACCCCACGCAGACAGAACCGCAGGTCTCAAACTGAACCCAGGACCCCAGCACTGAGAGGCCACCCACATATGATGTCCTAAATTATCCTCTTAAAGCAATTGCTGTAGCAGTTTCACACTAACAGACCTGGTCTGCAATGTGGTGTAGCTGCTTCAATGACCACAAGTCATTCAGGTGAGGAAGCTGCACGTCATTGCCGGATGAATGATTACCACTATAAGAATAGCACTTCAGGGATGTAAAGCACTACATTAAATGCAAACAATCACAAAACCAAGAGAATTTATTTATGTTCCTAGAAAAATACTAGAGCATCTCCTGGTTTTGATTTTATTTTTAGCCCCAAGAAAATAATCCATTTGTATGATTTTTTTTAAATTGGCAACAGTTGTTCATCACCTTGCTGGTTGTTCTGAAACTCCACATGCTGCTCATTGTGAGGTTCTGTAAATAAACCCTTCAGGTCAAGCCTCTCCAGAGAGTGCTTTTTTAAAAATTGAAGCTAGCCTTCTGCTCTGCACTGTCATCTGGCGCCCTCCGGGACAGACTGGCATCTCAAATATTCCAGCGCAGTGAGATGTATTGTCATTTCACCATGCAAGAATGCAACAACTAAAATCAGGATTTGATAAATAAAACGCTTTCAATTTATAATGTTAGGTGAATATTAATTTTATGAACTAGCATGAAGCAGCTTTGATAGGACAGTATAATTAAGATGGTACTGTAGATCACAAGCAGATTTCTCATCTGCATGTGTGGTAATGAAACGGTTGTATTGTTCTGACATGTACCAGGAAGGAAAGGTTTGGCCTGGGTCATGCATACTGCAGAATGAGAGATAGATCTTGCAATTGGTATAATAAGTACTCGAGCCCAAGGGAAATCAAAATGTTAGGGACACAGACTGTAATATAACATCTCTACCTGTATAAGTCAAGACAGGAATGAACTGCCTACTCATGTTAGTATACATAGAAATCGGCACCAGCAGGCCCTTGTTTTGGAGTCCCATTAGAAAGTGCTTTTCTTTTGCTGATGGCAGTAATTGCATATTTGGTTTTCATAGTGGTTTGGTGGATTTAGGTCTGAATAACAGGCACAGCAATGAGCCTTGCTCCGTCTACAGTATGGGGAATTAAAACCTTCCAGAGAGCATTGCGTGGGAGAAAGATTTTATAACCAAACTTATCCAAACTGCATCTCGCTTAAGTTTCTATGAGTAAGAATCAAAATATCACTGTTGTGCTAGAGAAAGAGATTGATTCAGTCTGTTATTCAGTGGTTGATTTATTTACTGTAGCTGTGGTAATGCGTGTTCATGTGTGTTGTCTATACCCATTGCTCTATGGGGTTCCACTGTTCAGCATGCCTGAGGTTCCTCTAATTATATTTTACTGCATGTGTGCTGTTCTTATAATGATGAAAACACTGGCAACAGTTGAGGGCAATAAATTAGAGTTGTAACTCCCATTATTGCTATTATTATGACAATGGAATAAGTAATTGGTAGGAGACATGAACCGTGTATTTGCTTGATGGTAAAACCGTTTTAAGGATTTTAAACAATATGTGCTGCCTTTTCAAGTTGTTCAGATTCTTAATTGACTCTTGGTCTCTTTATCCATGGTCCTTTTATTGATTTGTTTTGTTTGTTTAATCAAGATCATTTGGTGAACTAAAAACTGAATTTAAAATGATCAAAGATTGAGCGTCTGGGTGCTGCCTATTTTTCAATACACATGGCCTTGCACATAGTCCCTAGAGCAGCACACAAAACTAATCTTCTGAGGCTAAATATCTTGTTTTGCTGGTTAGATTACTTAGCAGAGAGAATCAGCCAGCACAACAGAAAAAGAAGGGGTTTGTTTCTATCACTTTTAGCAGCATGTACCCCACCCAAGTAGTATCTGACCAATAGTGGCTTTGAAATTCAAGGGGGAAAGATTTTAGGGTGAATTTGCTGTTGCTCATGCAGTAGTGTTTTACAGGCAAAGTTCTAATTAACAAGCAAAACAATAAACAAGCAGAAACATGTTTGTATTATAGCTACAATTTAAGGGACTTTTCCCTAGCACAGCACAAACAGGTTTTCTCTCACATAAGAAAAAAATGAGAACAATCCAGTGACAGTTAATTCTGTGAAATGTGTTGTAGGTGGGGACAGATTATGTCAAGTGGGGAAGGGTTGTACTTTATAAAAAAAATCAAATATGCTAAAAATGACAATTGTGTGCAGAATTCTTCCTATGTGAAAAATTATAAATAACAGATTTTAAAATAAATAATTTAAAATAATAACCACCAAGTGAAGCGATTAATGTGTAATTCTTGGTAGAGATGCATTTTGTGAACATTTATGTGTATACACCAATGAAATTCAACATGTATGACCTCACTGTGCATAATATTCCTGGCAGTAATGATTTATAGACCTGGTCAGCCTTTGGATAGGCTGCTGTGGGATGTTCCACACTCATCCTGTGCAGCTGCTGTATAACCAGCTGAAAGAAGCTGTTGTAGTCATCTCCTGTTGATGGCTTTAGTGAAGGGGTCCCAGAAATGTTCTGTTGTGCTCGTGTCAGGAGAAAAAGCTAAAACTACAGAGAGACCATTTTTTTTGTTGTGGTTCTTTAGTAATCTTGTCATTGTATTGTATTATATTGTTCTGTTGGAAAATTAACACATCTGAATTGGGTTGCAGGAATAGACAAGTTGCTGACTCAAGAACTTCATCAATGTCATGTTGAGAATGTAAAGTTTCCCTCAATATGCAGCAAGAGTCATTTGGACTGGATTGTTGATGCACAACGTCCCGTCCTCTTTTCTCTTCACAGAAAGGCTGCCTTCAATCAGGCCAAATGTAACCATCCATCTGTTTTCTACCCACTTTATCCAATACAGGGTCGCAGGAAAGCTGGAACCTATCCCAGCAAGCAATGGGTGCAAGATGGGACAGGACACCAGTCCCTCGTAGGGCACACACTCACACATACATACAAACTCCATGCAGACAGCACTCTGGAAATTGGACCAAGTCCCCAGCGCTGTGAGGCAGCGATGCTAACCACCAGGCCATTGATGCCAAATGCAACCCAGCAATCTTAATTACACAGTTGGAGTATGGTTGTTTTTTTTTGCTGCTCTTGCATTAATTTCAATAGGCCCCTTTTGAATGGCTGTTTGAACAGGTTCTTAACTCTTCTTGGCATTTTTAATAGATACCAAAAGCTAAGAAACTGTTGAGTTTTTTGCCACACATGCCACATGCCAGAAAACATATTACTTAAACACAGTATCTCAAGAAATAATACTATTCAATCAATCAACAAATGTATATACATGCTTTAAAATGTCAATAACTATGTATCTGTCCAATTGGTTATTGACATAAAACACACTGTTATATTTTGTTGCACATCAGTATATCTCCTCTTCTTTATAGGATCGTAAAATAGATAATAACCATTAATATCTAACAGCTTCATTCATCCATTTTTAATAACCACATTATTTTTAGGGGGTTGCTATGAGCTGTGATGCTGGGACCATAGTGCATCATTGGGCACACATATTTAGAGTTCAATTTAGAGATGCCAATTAACCTGCATATGACGTCTTTAGACCCAAGGAGGAAAATGGACACTTTCAAAATATGCATCATAAAGTACAAATTATACACTGACAAATGAGATTTAAACCCAGGTTCATAGAGTTGTGAAAGGAGAGCAGGACTACTGTCTCCTGAATGTATTTAAAAGAGGAACGTTCAAAGGGATTTGTTTTTCACTGACTGTGCTTTAATTGTTTGCATTACTGTAATTTTTGTAAGTCTGGAACTTAAGTATGGTCTAGTCTGTATCATCTAAAACCTCATTTCGTACAGAACTAGTACTCCTGGTCATTGTGACGATTGTGAGCCTGCTCTGTAAGAAAAAGATGGACCAGGTGTTTGATGTTGCTATTAAATCAGTTAGAAATGAGCGGTGGTGATAAGAAGTGAGTGAAAACAATCTCTTTCTTAATCTTCACAGTTTAGAGAGCAATTATCTCTGGAACCAAAATGCCTTAGTCTGCATGTTTCCACTTATTGAACACCTGTGATTATGTCGTTTTTCTAATAGGTTCATGTTCCCTGTCCGTTTTGCATGTCCTGACCACTTCAGTGCTGATGTGTAGTAGGAACTGGCAGTCGTTTCTCAGTTTTTTTCTGCTTGTGTTAATGTGGTGCTTGGAAGCAAGCATACATCTCTCGCGTGAATAATGGAGCTGCACGTTCTCAAGAAAAAAGAGATTCTCTGTAATGATGTTTTGCTATTATTTTAATCTGTGTCAATTAAAGAAAGAAAGTGTTTGCCATTGCCTTTTATGAACAATTTTAGTCCTGATTGAAGGGTGACTTCAAGCACGATGTCTGCTCCAGCCTGGAGCCCGATTAGAAACTGCATGCAAAATTCCAGCAGCAGTAAAATATAGATATTTGAACATGTGAGGAGTGGAAACAGCATTGAGCATTTTAATTGCCTTCCGGACCTGTATTGTGCGGAACTTTAATCAAATTCTCTGGTTGCCATTCCCCCATTGAAATGCTAATTCCAGCCTTCCTGTGGCAAAGGCCTGTGTTCATCAGCCTCTCTTTATCGCTGTTACAATTGCTCCCCCTAGCCTGTAAGTGGGTGAGCTTCTCTTTGGGGTGCTTTTAATGACATAAAGGGCTTCAGAGCTATAAATCAAGATATTTTTTTTATTTCCAGGCTGTGGTTGGTCTTTTGTTTTCTTTAAGTAGTAAAAACGGGGTGCTGTTTCCACCCGAAATGCCATTTTCAAGACATGCATCTGCATTGTGTTTTGCTTTAATACGAGTTGGGGAGCTGTTTCTGGGAGCCCCTCTTTTTCCTTTTTAATGCCTCACTATTGCAAAGGGATGAAGGGAGGAGGGGCACCGATAAATGCTGTTCACCTATCGAGCAGCTCCAGGATAGTCTTTTTGTAGGAAGGAGCTGAAATCCCCATCAGACCTGCCCTTCTGCCCTCGCCTGCCAACATGCTGCCTTTCCGCACGAGCAAATGTTAAGCTCAAGTCCCAGAGCGGCGCCTGTGATCTGAACTTGTGTTTGGGAGGAAATGTGAGCCTTTCCCCATGTGCCTCACAGCCCGCCGTGAGTGTGTGGCCTAGATTTACTGTGCTATAGAATTTTTTTTGTTGTGCGAAGGCCATGTTGTGTAATCCCGCCAGCTATGTAAAGCAAGGTGTTGTCTGATGGCACAGCAGCTCCAAGCTAGTCCGTAACTTGGCACTGTCCTTGTTATCCTTAGTGACCTTGCTTCACAAGACACAATGGGCCAAAGGTCCTTTGTGTTTGCATGAAGATGTAGCCCCTAGCATGAATTAGGCATCACGTAAAAACTGCAATAGGGGATAAAAGTAATGCAAAATCATCCCCTTTCATTTTCTTCTGGTCCCCTAGCGATGTAATAGCATTTTCTCATCTCGTTTTGACAGCACCAGCTTGAGCTGTGGACTGAGAGAATTTGCTACTCTCCAGATGTAGTTGGGGAAGGCTGTCTCTGTTTTCTGCTTAAAGTTTATTGTAGTCAATATAAGATTATTTTTGCCATCATGAATAGCAGGCACTCTTTTGATGTAACAGGCTATGTCAATATGTTCAAAGAGCACAATAAATACTGTTACTTTATCTGTGCTTAAATTCTGGCATTGTGGCTTTTGTCATGACTGACCCATTGAATTCCATTCACCATTAAACTGTGGGGGAAAGGGTTTGGCTTTTTTAAAAAAAACTAATTTTCCTCTGGGTGCTCCTTTTTCCTCCAGTTTCTAGTCAAACTGGCCCTGTGTGAGTGTGTGTGTTTCTGTCTGTGCCTCGTACTGGAAAAAAAAATTGGATATTTTTCATAAAAGTATTTTAGCTTGCATTTCTTCCTCTCCAGAATTAGTCCTTGTACAGCTATGTGACATAGCATGTCATCAATAAAAGATCATACTGTAGTTATTCCTCAAAAATAACCAGTCACAAGTCACTCTGCCAGTTCATAATACAGGTGAGGTTAAATGTCTCCTGGATATGAACTAAAAGGAAGCCTTTCTGTATTCTGGTGCCATTGTGCTGCCTGGCCTGTTATTTCCAGGATCAATGAAGGAGCTGAAGATGTGTCTTGAATCCCAGACTGGAACAATGCTTGCTTGTAAACATTGGGGTGTTAAGCCACACCACCAGGAAAAGCTACCTAGAATGGAAAAGGCTTCTGTTCACTGCTATAACCTAATATTCTTCTGTAGAAATCACAGAGAAAGCTGAATAATCAGTGTGGTGTTTGATTTTGTGAGTGATGCATCGCAAATTGTTTCTTAACCTACACGCAGACACTACAGACCTGGGAGATGAAGGGAGGCGGAAGTGTGGGTAACTAGTCTCTGAAGTGTTCGATTTAATGGTTTGTTGGACGTCTGAGTAAATCACAGCCCTTGCTGTCACTTCTGAGTCTCTGCCAGTGTCTTCCAGATGTCTCCTGCAGCACTTTTGCTCCTAATGTGGGCTCTGAGACTCAGTAACGCAGAGCAGCACTTCTGCCAAAAACCGCTGAGTCATTGTCAGAATAAACCTTGCTTGATTTAGGGTTACCTGTTGGGCTTGTGCCATATCCTTGAAGCAGCTTGAATATTGTCGGACATATTTACCAATAGCACTTAAGTTTGTTCCTTCGGGACAGTTACAAATGAGAGGAGGCCATACAACTAGCTAGAATTTTAGTTGCCAATTGATCTTTCCGTCCATCCAGCCCTGAAAGAAATTATGGTATTGGCTTTGATATCATGGCAGGGTGGCTTGTTCCAGACTCACAAAACATGTAAAGAAGCACCTCCTCTTCTTATTTTAAATGTACTTCCTCTTGATGTCGCACTGGTGAAGGAGAGAATGTCAACTAATTGACATTTTAAACATCCAGAAGGTGGGGGCGAGAGGGATGATTACTTTAAGTCTTGAAGCTGGGATTCCCCCAAACAAGTCATGTTGGCCTATGGAATTACTTCTGATACGGCAACTAAAGAAAACTATTTTAATTACAGAAAATACTGATTTTTGCTTCTGAAAAAATGAATTTAATGATAACCATGGATCAATTAACTATTTGCAATTAAACCTTATCCTTATAAATGTGTCTATTAGCATAAGAGTGTGCTAATTATCTACTTTTAACAATGTTACGAGTTATATAGCCATAGAAGAGAGGTTGTGAACCCACAAGCTCCTGAGCTTTCCTTGGTTTCAATGGGAATGGACATGCTTTGGAAAACTCAGACAGTACAGACTGAGAACTTATTCTCTTTCTTGAATGGCCAGAAAATGAGCCATGCACTATCCTCACTGCAAACTGCCCTGTGACACCCCCCTCATCCTAGCTCCAGCTGTCTGGATTTTAGCCAAAACTGAAATGCAGGAGCATGCATCACCTGTTTCAGTTACCTTGCACTGGCTCCCTGCAGATTTCAAAAGAAAGATGCATAACACTGCTGCTCACCTTTTAAGGCCTTGAATAGTTTGGCTCCTAACTACATTGGTGAGCGGTTAACTCCCGGCAGACCTCCAAGGTATTTGAGTTCTTCAGACTCTGACTTTTCAGCTTGCAGTTTGCATATCCTAATACTGGGAGATCCTGCCTGTTGCTCCAAGACTGGGACCAATCCATGTCGGAACAGTCCTTTTTTAAAATTTCACTTATCCGCTCTATCCTTGGACTGTGTGCAATTTACTTTTTCATTTCTATGCACCTGTAACTTTTGTTTGATTGTGTTATATGGTGCCTTGCGATGAAAGACACTGTCTAAAATAATGTTCTACTCTTTTTGCCTCTGCAAATAGTGGTTGTGCAGTCATTCCTATGCTTGTGTTCCAGTGTGGCACAAAAGCTGTTAAAGGGGTAGATGATACTGAACAGTGTTCTGTTGCCTGCTATATTTTTCGCACTAAGAAAAGTGGTTATTGTGCTTATCAACACCTTTTATGTAGACTAAATTCTCATCAGGTGTAAATGCTGAGCAAACTAAAAAAACATGCACTCTTAGAAGAAAGTAAATTTTAATTAGAATTCTTAAATTTCACTCTTGTATTAACCATGGTTGCTCATGTGATTAATCTTCTTACGTCATATTCTGAGCCAATGAATGCCTAAGTCCATTGAATTCTAGGAATAATTATGGGTCAAACACTTGCCTCAAATAAAATGGCGAATTTGCAGTCCATAATGGTAGAAGTTCTGGAATTTCCTTTTTGAACTAAAATAGTGCCAGTATGCAGTGGTTAGCATTGCTGCCTGGCAGTGATGTAGCCCTGGGTTCAATTCCTGGGGTGCTCTCTGTGGGGAGCTTGTTGGTTCTCGCTGCATCTGCATGGGTCCTGGTGTGAGTGTGTGCGTGTCTGTGTGTGCCATCCCATTCAGGGTGTACCCGGCCTTGTGCCTGTTGCTTGCCAGCATAGGTTCCAGCTCCCCAGTGACCCTGTATTGGATAAAGAGGCTAGACGATGGATGGATCGTGTTCATGAAACAAGAAGACAGGACGCTGACTATTTGTCTCAAACCGTATTGATGGCTTTGTAATTTTATTTTTTTTTAATTAAAGAAGGGACATTTTTCCAAATTATGTTTTGAGCTCCCTGTTGTATTTTCTACAGATGAATAACAAGCCACAAATAATTGGCAAATTGATAGTATTAGCGTTCACATTAATCACAGAGTAAGATAATTCATTTTTATCACTAACAAGCAGTATAGGACCTGTCAAAGAACTGATTGTTGTAACAGTTTCCACACACACACACACACACACACACACATTGACAAATATAGCTTGCTCCAGTTGCTTGCTGGGATACGCACCGGCAGCCCTGAAACCCTGTATTGGATAAAGCAGTTGGAAAATGGATGGGTGGACAGTATGGATCCTTCTGGGATACAGGGTGATGTGCACTTACCAGATGTGACTATGCAGAATACAGAGGTTGTGTCTTAGCGTTGTCATTGAAGTAAGCTGACCCTAGACTGAACTGGGCTTAAGTATTGAGCTTCTAAGCTATCTGGAAGATGTGGCACACAGTTAGGTTCAATCTGCACCTGTCTGTGAGTGTGAGCTCTGCTCATTCCTGAGAGGTGACAAAACTAATATTTTGTCAGTATTTTGTGGTAGAGACAGCTGAGGCCATCACTGGTCCAGAACTTCCTTCCATTCAGACCTTCTTCATCATACACTGCCTCAGAACGGCAAATAATATACTCAAAGACCAAAACCAAAAAAGTACAGTTTCGTTTGTGTTAAAAGTCCTTTGTGCTCTTCCAGTTTTATGTACAAACATGCTCAGTTGCACTAAAATCAAGTGCAGCTACTTTCAGGTTTCACAGGCCTTTCTGTTTTGTCTTGTTTTTACATTTCCAGCTGACACTATCTTTGCAAGCTTACCTGCTTAGCAACAATGCCAGAGTTGAGATGCAGTAGATTGTAAAGGATTGGAAAGGTGACATTTGTCTGCAGCAGGTCTGTTTTAATTTAAAACAGCCTTAGTTTAAGGACCTGTGATCCTAGACTACCTCAAATAACCAGCTGCCTACCCTGATACACACTGCACCATGCATATAACCTACCTGCTATGTCATTAATGTCACAAACTGATTTAAACGAATGAAGGTATGGCACATGTCATTCAGCCTCAGCATACACAAAACCCAGACAGACTCAGAAACTCAAAACTCATTACATAGCTTGTAAATACTGTAACTTTGAATGTGAACTTCCTTTAAGGTAGATTTAGCTAAACATACATGATGCGTCTGCTGGCAGTTTCAGGGCTGTTTTAGATGTCTGTGTTTTCTCTTTCTCTTTGTTGACTATGTGAAAGGACAGCAGCAGATATTTAACCTGACAATCCTGTCACGGTTTGATGTTTTTCATTTTCCTCAAACGGATGCACGCTGACATTGTTTGTCGCCTCCCTTTTGCTTCTGGCAGTTGTCACATGCAAACACTTCTTCTTGGTTGCAAATTTCACAAGGGAAGTGCCTTGCTGTTTCTGCAATGGGCTCCTGAAAAAAGAAGTAACTGTAAATAACTGATGTGGTGCTGAATGTTTTCCATTTGTGTGCTGTCAGAAGAGAATCGTGTGCAGAAAAATTAAGAAACAAAGAAAAACAAGAAGACAAGGACATGCAGAGAAAGAGAGGGCCTTGTTTTCTGAGTGTTATCTTCTGCAACTCTTTGTAATAAAGGGGGATTAAAATATAGCTTTTTTCTCCTTTCTTTACTCGATCTGAAAATGGGCTTTGCAAGACAGATTAAAAACTGAAATTAGGATTTACAGCCCCAGATGAATGGCATGGATTTTTAGACCCACAACTGTTGTGCTTGTTCATGGCTTAGCATTGGTAAAATAGTTAAGATACTTTTAGAAGGAAAGAACTGGGCAGATGCCCTCTTGAGCTTTGCAGTACAGGTTATATAAGATGACTAGTGGGTCATTTTTTTAATGTAAATTTGTCAGTTGTACCCTAGAACAACGAGACCTTTAAATTTTGCCACATAGCCTCCTACTTTGCCTTTACCCATGGAACAGTTTTTTTGCTAATCCACATATTTTGCAAAATCTAAAGTATTTGCTAACCATCTAATTCTCAGAGGTGGTGTCCTACATTTTCAGGCACCTAAGATGCCTTTAAAAACTAGAAACTTGAAAAAAAATATATACTGAGGCATTAACAATGCAACAAATGCTATTAGTTCCTATACTCATTTGTTGTGTTTTCAATGCCTCTCAGTGTATTTGTCTTAGGAATACCATATGCTCTACTGTGGTTAATGTTTAATTGTACTTATCTAGGATCGCTTCAAAAGAAGTCTAATTAATTAATTTAATAAGTCAAATGGAGGCTTCCAGCTATGGAGGGAAATAAGTGTTTGATGTTTGACAGTTTCACACTTCCCTTAATTTATTATTGTTATTACAGCTGCTGCTGAAACGACACAATATTATGCAATTATAGGGTCCCCTACAGAAATAAACTGCGAACAGAGGAGTTGTGGCTTTCCATAATAGCTTTTAGCTGGGATTTTGCTGTATTTGGTTTAATCCTTTTTTTGAATCCTGGTTGTCCGGGGTGCTCCTCTGTCATCACGCCATGAATGTGGGAACCCACGTGAGTCTTTTTTTGAAGCCGACATCCCATCTTTGATGTCCTACCTGATTCCTGGGTAGTGCTGTCGTGCAGCAGACCTGGCTCACTCTGCTCAGTCTAATCTTGTCCTGACAGATATTGGCAGATGTTTTTCAGTGGATGGCACATCTTTCAGAAAGACTGTTTGTGTCCCCCTGCCTTTGTCCTGCAGTAACAGGGTTTATGAAATGGCTGGTGCTCTCTACATAACAGACTGGACAATAATTGGAACTACAGAAAATTGTACTACCCACGAGGTCATTTTTATTCTATAAATTTTGGAAGTAATGTCTTGTTTGGAACGTGTTTGGGAATAGTTTGTTTTATAATGTGGGGTAGAAGGAGCTTAAATTTCAGTCAGGAGATGGGAATGCTACTCTACAGTATGCACCTTGTTGCTACAGCAATTTTGTTTTACAATGTCAAGGTACACCTGGGTGAACGTCTGCCTACTTTCTGGTATAATGTTGCTGGAGGGTGGGTAGAAGGAAAAGAGATTGAAGCTCTCTTTACCTCTCAGGTTCAGTTTCTTTCTGCTTTAAAGCCAGCTTTTGAGAGCTGATAAAGCAGTCCCTTTTCCCACTCTTTTCTCTGAAGATTATGCTTTATAATGGAAGCGGCGATATTTTATTGACATATTGCTGTTGTCATCGTTTCTGAATGATTCGCCCACAACAGTAGAAATGCGAGATGGTTTTGTTCTTTTGTAGCTGTGCAGGATCACCCTCTTCCAGCCTCACAAAGACTAGTACAGTATATGTGTCAGTGCCTGAGAGCCGCTCAATATTGTGCTTGCAGATTTCGAGCAATATTCAAAAACTTTATACTCCAAGTATTGTATTTCAGCTGTAAGTGTAGAAATATGCTGCAGGCTTTCTGTAACAAACAGGTACAAACCTATCACTCCTGCAGGGCCCATTAAAATTGAGCTTCTTAGTTACAGTAAATAAACAATAGACAATGCCGGTGTTCACCCTGATATACCCTTATTCAAAACATACATTCAGCACTAGATGTGATTTCAGTTCATGGGAATGTTTTCTCTATACCAGGAATTAGAAATTACACTTTTGCAATACTAGAAGAAATGATGTATAAAATTGTGACTTTTTTTCTTGATGGGGTTATTGGCTACAAGGCCAGTATTGTGGTGTTCTTGGGAGTGGGAGAGATAGGGACAGTTGTGCAATGTTCTTGGTTGGTTGCAGGATGGCTAGCTAATTTTAATTTAACACCGTCTTGGGCATTTTGGTTTAGCCATTTACTGAAATGGGGCTTCTCAGTCATTACAATAAAGAACTAAAAATGTTCTTTCTTAAAGCTTTTTTAAGCATTGTTTTCTCAGCCCCACTAGCCACCCAGTTGAACCCAGGTTTAGAAAGTAAAAAGTAACATTTTGACTGATATGTAAGTTCTGGGATAGACTCAGAAAGCTTTTTTACTTTAATACACCCCTTTGACTTGTATTAAGTGACTCTATCTTCCACAGCTATTTTTAGATACTTTTTATTACTTTAGTTAATTAACTGAGAATGAATTCTCCTTAACAGTCATGACCTGGAGACCCATTTCTACATCCCTGCATTTACTGGAGTGATTTGAGTACTTTGATCCCACAACCATTTGGTCCAGAGTCCAAAGCTCTGATCAGTACTTTTGTGTTGCTTTCCTCAATCCCAAGTCCACACATCAATCCCACCTTGATTTGTGAATTCTTCTCCAATCGCCATGTTGGAGTTAGCAAATTGTTTGCAAAGAATTATTGTGGTGCTTGCTTCTTTTTTTTCTGTAGCAGAAATGTGCTATATTTTTGGAATATATTCAAGAATTTGGTAACTAAGTGATGTGTTGTTCACCTTCATAAGTGATATTTACATTGAACAATACAGTTAGGCTCGGGGGATTGACTAAAGTAT
Source organism: Atractosteus spatula (assembly GCF_055471065.1). Lineage (NCBI taxonomy): Eukaryota > Metazoa > Chordata > Actinopteri > Semionotiformes > Lepisosteidae > Atractosteus > Atractosteus spatula. Next base: position 1,962,544 of record NC_142732.1, on the reverse strand, counting down.
TAATAAAAATCAAGGAAAAAATAAACAGCTGAAGTGATTCAGTGATGCAGCATATTTGTCTTGGGACTCAGGGCTATAATGCACTCACATAAAATGAAGATACTCCTCCCTGGAGCCTAATGGAATGCATACATAAATGCCCCGCTTTGATAGTGTCAGGATTGCTTTGTGTGTGGAACATTACAAAAAATGTCTAAGAACATTACAAAAGAATTGAAAGCTTTCTGATAGAGGCTTCTAGTTTTCTCCAGACCCATGCGTCAAAGAGCCAATAGCTGAACAGTTCTTCTGTGAGCAATTTTCTCATTTTCATTTGTATTCTTTATGTTGAGGTTGAGTTTTGTACCACGGCTTGCCATTGTTATTTCTTCTCCAAGCTTTTATGTCTTGTGAAAGGGATATCTTGGCATCTTTTCACCATCGCCCAGCGCTTCTCTGGAGCGTTTGGCTGCCAGCAGAGAACGTACACTCCTGTTGCGAGTTTGCTGACAGCCTCTTTGATTCTGTAGTACCTCAGCTCGCAAGCTCGGCTGGTTGTTTTCTACTGTACATCATGCTGTTCTGCATCTGTGTCTCCACCTAAAAACATCAGAGGCAGGGAGACCGGCAGAGTTTAGGGCTGAAATAGAGACATTGCGTTTCCCTTTTCATTTGCAAATTACAGTCTGCTTTACTTTCATCTTCATAACTGGAGATGGCCAGCCTCTAGGTTCAAAGCCAAAGTATCAGCATTCAGGCTTCCATCACTGTCAAAGTTTCATTCATCTCAATAATGGCACACACTTCTACAATGTTAATGAGAATAGAAGAACAAAAGGTTATGTCTTAAATATTTTAACTCCACTTTGGTCGGTACTGTATTGAGTGTATGTCACTGGTTTCTGCTTAAATACAGAAACAAGCAGCTTGTCTGTCCTAGGTGAATGTGAGTATCTTGCCATATTTCCATCCATGAAATCACAGACATAGCAACTTCTTACCAGATGTGGCTCTGCTTAATCCTGATAGGTGACAAAACTAGTATCATTATTTTGTGGTAGAGGCAGCTGAGGCCATCACTGGTCCAGAACTCCCTTCCATCCAGACTATCTTCACCACACACTGCCTCAGAACGGCAAATAATATAATCAAAGACCAAAACCTTCATGGTAATGCACTTTTCTCTCTTCTTCCTTCAGGCAGAAGATATAGGAGTATAAAAGCCCAGACCTCTAGGTTCAAAGAAAGCTTCTACCCCACGGCCATAAGACTCCAAAATTCCACCTCTTAATCCTCCCCAATTTACAGTCCTCTGTTTTGCACTGAACTCAAAATACTGCCACTGCTGAATTTTACTCACAGCTGCTGTATAAAAGCTGGTTAAAATTATAGCTGTTACCCTGTTCCTGTATCCAAGAATTGTGATGTCATTTTCTACGTCAATGTTATGTCATCTTTTATGCCACGTCTTCTGTCATTTGCAATGTGAGCAAAACACACAAGTAAGCGTTTCATTGAACTTGGGTACATATGACAATAAATTTGAACTTGTGGAAGGGTGCAGAATGTGTTCGTATTTTCCCCAGGTTGGTTTGGGACTGCTGCCAATTTGATTTTGTAGTACCATTAACTTATTAACAGTACAGTGCATGCAAGGAAAAAAAATAATTCAAAATATCACATCAAACTCCACTAGTTTCAATATAATATTTCATTTTTGTTCTGTCTTTCAGTATGCATTGCCTGTCCTCTCTTTTAATATGCATTGCCTGGTTTTGTGCTATTCACTGCTGTGTGGGTGTTCAAATTAGAGGTAGGCTTGTATAAATTAGGTTATGTAGAAGACTTCTCTACACAATCTTGCAGGAGAGGATAAAAAACAGTAAGGGCTCTCTCACATCTTTCACTGTCACTGACAAAGAAGCTCAGATATACATGATTCAGAGCACAGCAGCAACAAGAGTGAACAAGAATTCAAAAATGTTTCCTCAGATCTTCCACACCAAATTTGCTTTTAAGTTTTTCTTTTTGTTTATTCGGTGAATAAGGTGCTTAATTATGTAGCCTCCCAACCCCCTTAATAAATCTTTAAGACTTTTTAAATGTTTTTGTATTCTCTCTTTGATTTCAATTTAATTTTGCCACGTCCTTCCTTTTAATCTCTCCAAGTCTTGTTGCTGCATGTCTGGTGGTTTTGGCTGCCTGTCTTAAGCTTACATGGAATCTCCCGCCTGTGATGTTTTATAGAAGCAAAGCAGCTTCATTTTGTGATTTTTAGTATCTTGTCATGGAATGTGAAACAATATTAACTTTTCTATTGCCATTTTTCCCTCCCTCCTCACGTTCATGGAGCCTGACTGACATGGAGCTCAGTGGATTAATGTGCTTTTGCTGTTGCATCTGGGGCTCTGGAAGCTGCCCAGACGTAGAAATAAAATTGAGTGTACTTTGTACGGGGAAATAAGGCATGGTGGTGCCGTGGTTAGCATTGCTGCCTCGCAACACTGTGTTCTCTCTGTTAGCCTCCAGGAGTTCTGGTTTCCTCCCACAGTCCAGAAGCGCACTGCGAAGTTAATTGCCTTAGCAGAAAATTGGCCATGGTGTGTGTGTCTGTGTTTGTGTATCCTGCCTTGTGCCCTTTGCTTTCTGGGATAGACTCAAAAAGGTAGATGAATGCACAGGCAAATACTGGGATTGGATCTGGGGGTCCTAAGACATGCTTAGTTTTATGCTGTGTAACAGTTTGCAGAGCAGTGGCAAAGATGTTCTTACTGGATAAACCCTTGCTAGTAAGTGGACAGGTTTTTCAGCTATTAGGCTTGAGTGGTCATGAGCTAATAATAATTGGTCAAGTGGTGTGGTGGTGCTCAGAACAATTTCCACATCGGTTATATACAGTAGTATGTTTTCAGCCACATGCTGGGAGTTCTGACCTACAACCTCTAGAAAGCTTAATTTCCAATCCACCACATGGAAAATAAAGGTCACAGCCAAGACTAAGTAAATATGTGGTTACAATTCACTGATTAAACAGTGGAATAAACACAAATGGGAGAGCTCTGGTTTGGAAAGCACTGCTTTCTCAAAGCAACGGTTAAACATTGTGTCTGTTATAATAATAATTCTAGGTATGTCTTGGTGACTTTATTGTAACGGTTTGCTTCTCCTTGTCTGCTCCCTGAGAGAAGTCTTTGTAGGGATTTGAATTGCTGTACGGCACTGGAAATGTTCAAATTCTTCTCAAGCAAATGTTTTTTTTTTTTCGCAGCTCAGCTTTTAGAGCCATAGACAGGAGATGGCAAAGCATTACTTAAGAGTGCGAAAGTGTGAAGAGTTGTTACAAAATCATATTTCAATTAACAAAATATGGCATTGAGAAGCAGGTAAAGTCGTGTCAACAGCAGTGTGAAAAAATGAAACATTCCACTCAGCCAGATGGCACAATTCCTCGTTTGTTAAAATGGAAGATTATTTTGACTGTGTGGATCATGTTCATGTGCAACACGATGGCGCAGTGATGGGCATTGCTGCCTCTTTATACCGGGGCCTTGGGTTCAATTCCTGGGGTGCTGTCTGTGTGGAGTTTGTGTGTTCTCCCTACGTTAGTGTGGGTATCCTCTGTGGGCTCAGGTCTTCTTCCACAGTTCAAAGAGTTTGGCTTGATTAGCTCGGGGAAAAAACAGGCTGTGGTGTGAGTGCGAGTGTCTGCGTCTGTCCTGTGGTGGACTTGTATCCACCCTGGGTGAATCCTGTCTTGTGCCCTTTGCATTCCGGAGAAGGCTCTGGATCATGGATGATGTTCATGAACTGTGAAGAAAGGATACTGCATGCATTATAAAACCAGCTCTATAGGTTTATAATTTTATTTTCTCAAAATCAATGAAGGGTTTCCAAACATTTCCAATGCATGTTCTGATCTCCCCATTGCATTTTCTAGAGATGAATAACGAATCAAATATATGAGAGAGAGAGAGAGAGAGAGAGAGAGAGAGAGAGAGAGAGAGAGAGAGAGAGAGAGAGAGAGAGAGAGAGAGAGAGAGAGAGAGAGAGAGAGAGAGAGAGAGCGCACTTTATTGGCCATATACAATTTCTTGCATAAGGAATTTGTGTTTTCGCATACCCAACTTGCTCTCTGTGAGATATAGACAGGGAGAGAAGCTTGGGGTCAGAGCGCAGGGTCAGCCATTTATACGATGCCCCTAGAGCAGCTGAGGTAAAGAGCCTTAGGATTCTCTCTGCTTCTTCTAATCATGGTGGGGGAAAAAATAGTATGCAAATAGTTTTTAGTACTTTGTAATTCTGGCAGGAGATGTATTTGAGGCCAAGAAAGCATTAATCACTTACTATGATTTGCTAAAAGACTTGTTTCTTTCTTTTCCATTGTGATTCTTAACCAGGAGGATTTGTAGTTATTGGAACCAGGCTTATCCTTATTGAACTAAATCTCCCCTTCCTGTGTTTGAAAGCAAAATTTATGTAGCATTTAAAATTGAACTGTTTATCATGCACCTTATCGGAAAAGCATACTCCTAACTAAAGAAAACTGGATGGGTGAAATCTGTACATTTGCTATATTGAAAAACAACTTTGACATTCCAACACACAGCTGGGTCTGGGTACCAACCAGGCAGTGGAACAGAGACGAACATGATGATTTCAGGTGACGCAAGAGTGTGCCACTAAGAAAGCTGATTTGTAAGCAACAAATGTGAAACAGCTTTATGACAATTGCATAAACTTTTTAGGGGTATTTTTATTTAATTAGTTCATTAACCAACAGAAAATGGTCTTAGCCAGCACTCAGTTATGATTGAGCTCTGTGATCTTGCCAAGTGAATATGAATGTTTGTACTTTAACCCTCATTGACTATACAAAGATGAAGACAAAAGATGTCACACAGAAGTGGGATTCTTCATCTGCTTTATAGTATAAATACTGGAATTGAGTCTACATTCCCAGCACTCTTTGCACACGTGCCCCCTCATCACCCCAGCTCTGCCAGTTCAGTAGCCCTCTGGCTAATGGTAGGGCTCCAGCCGTCTCCTTTATATGGCCAGGCTGTATTCCCTAAAGCAAAGCGATGTTTGGTCCTGCCCTTAAATCTTCATATGTTTAATTCAAATGAAAATACTATTTGAGTTTACCTGCAGCCCTTGATTTTAGATTTTTAAAATGCAGCTTTGAGAAGATTTAGTTTTCAAGATGTATGGTATGGTTGATGTATGTTCAGAATGTTAAAAGTTTCAAGGGGCACAATCCGCATCTTTATGAATGGCTTTGCATTCGCCCTTTGTTCATTTCTGGTTTTGTCTTATGAACCTCTGCAAACATTTTCAATTTTTTATCCAGCTGAGTCGAAGACCTTAAAAGTGCATCTACTGATCCATTATCTGAATGGATATCCCGGAGACGGTCGTGACAAGCCTAGAGCCTATCCTGTGAATATGAGGAGAGAGGTCAGACTGTGTGCTCCTGATTGAATGGGGTGTCCGTGCATTCCTGGGCCACGGAGAACAGGACAGTCACGCCTAGCCAGTGTGTCTGTTGTAAGTGTGAGGAAACTGGAGGACCTGGTGGTCCACTCAGACTGTCTCTGGAAACCAGAAATGAACCCAGGTCTCTAGAGCGGCGAGGCTGCAGACTCTCTGTGCAACCTACTGGAGCTTAAAAGCAGCTTTTTAAAAGCAGATGTGGTACAGACAGAAGCATCCACTTACAGTATTTTTATGCAGATATCAATTAAAAGTTAAGTTAGATTATAGGAGGCTAGTGAGTTTCTGATAATGCATTGAAGTACTTGTTTTTGTTCCTAATTATAGTGGGCTTTTAGTTCAGCCTTCTGTGTGCTGTGCTTAAAGAGGTATTTACTTAGATATCTGTGGGAGGAAGAATAAAAAGGTTTCATTTGAAGAGCCTCTTCTCTGTGGAATTACACAGTCAAACTATTAATTATTTGTGAGTGTTGTTGCTTTAGAGTGAAAGATTAACATGCATGTGGTTTGTGCACTTGGCATTTGCCTTTTTTACTTTGGCTTAAAACAAGAAATATTGCTTGGACTAGCCAAGCTCAGTGGTGGTTGGTACAATATGAGTGTGGGCATTTAGAAAAGCTTGTGCTTTTACCTGCCGATGCCTGTAATGCCGACACAAGCCCTACATTACATGGACAGTTCTCAATCAGTAGAGGCTCTCCAGCTTAGTTTTACTGGAGAACTATTTAAACAGTGAACAATTTCATAAGAGGCTTGCATGGTGAGGCTGAAGTTACTAAATGCGCTTCTAACGTCATTGCAACGATGGCTATAGGCAGTGTGTTGGGAACACTTCGGTGAAGAGGGAAGGGCCAGAGACCCCTTTCTTGTTTGTGATGATTCGGTTTTATGTCACTGCGAAAAGCCAAAATATGTATTGGCACTGTGTCTTAAATAAAAAACGTACATACTGTACAATATATCATGCATATCCTGGAATATGTACATTACTGCCAGAATTTTGAATTTCTTGAAAAGCGCTCATGCCCAGAATCGTATTCTTCTGCTTCTTTTGTCTTTTGCTTTTAACACACACACGCTTGGCACGGAAAATGGCAATACCAGGAAATGTGCCCATTATTGCACTTCAGTCCAAAAACCAGCAGGCATGTTTGCTCACTTGCCTAATTCCCAGCTCTCAAGGTGCATGTCTGAGAACCTTTCTTTCCTTTTCTAAATATAGAATGATCCAATGGTGTGAACAAGCTCAGTGCAACATGGGTTCCACCTTTGGGTTTTTGCGATTATTTTCTTTTTTTACCCTATCGTCAGCTGCCTCGATCAGGAGCCGAAGCAGTCCTGATTGATGGGTGAGCAGTTTATACTGAATCGATTAAGCTCCAGTGGTGCTCTGTCTCATTTGGAAGTCTTGAATTGCGGTACAGTACCGTGGGGATATTCAATTTCCTACTAAGTTTTTACAAACTGGAAATGAGATACCTCCCTCTGAGTGAAATATTCCTTCGAAGATGGGTTCATTTTTTAAAGATGTTGCAACCCTATCTGGGAATCGATCGCAAGTCAGAAAAAGTGTATAAAATATTCATCCTTCAGCACAGAATAAGCTGTTAGCCTGCCACAGGAAGCCCGTATTTCGCCTTTATCAAAACAAAAGTCTTGTTGCGGGTTTTCAACTAGTAGCTTTTCACCTACGGGATGTGCATCCTCCCTGCAGGGGGACAGTGAAAATAAGCTCTGAGAGAAGCGTTTCAGTTCCAGAATTCATTGGCACCAAATAAAAACTGTGGATAAACTGTGGAAGAGACACAGCATGTGAAACATGAACCTATGTAGAAGGATGAAGACAATGGAATTGTTGTTGTCCATTACTGGATTGCATAGTGGGAACTGGTTTTGTAAGTGCAAGCCCTCTTAGCTGTAAGCTGGTGTTTTATAGTGCCATTTCACAGTGAGCACCATTACAAAAGCTTTCACGGCTTTTAACAAGGACAAGTAATTTCTTCCATATGTATAGTAGTGTTATATCCCAAAGGGTCCTAATGTGTTTTACATATTGGAGTCAGACCTGCTTCATCCAGCACTGAAGAGCAGCTCCTCCTGGCTAACACAGCAGCATTGCGGTGTAGCAGCAGAGTCCCTCTGCAAAGCAGGTCATGCAGAAGAGTGAAATTGCTGCACAATTTGAATTGAAGTGGACCTTGAGGTAGGTCTGATTGGTACATGCCCAGAGAGAAGTTTAACCAGGTCACTAGGGTTTTCACCCTAGTGGTTTAATACACTAGGGGTCTGTAGCAGAAGCAGACGGAGCTGCTTGTGAGGGTGCAGTATAGGCACATTGCATGAATCTCCTTGCAAAGACAGAGTTTTTCCATGGGCAACTGATCTTTTTAGAGAGACTTCTCTGTGTATATTTTTACAGTTCTACAGTATATCAATGAACATGAGAACACATTCTTCATTCTTGATGGATTTTTGTGATGTTCGTGTGTCCCGGAAGTCATATTGGTCTGGGCTTGTTCCTTTGTTCTGTGTTGGTTGTATTAAAGACAGGACATTTATTGGGCCACTCAGTTAATTTCTGGATTACCTTGCTGTCAGAGGACAGTGTTGTGTGGGAGTTTGGGCAGGTAAAAATGTGCACAGTATATTCATTTTTCCATCTCGCTGATGTTTCTGTCCTCTGTGCACACTGAAATGACTTCAGGCACTGCATAGAAAAAATGTGCCAAATACAAGAAAAAAGCAGGTCACAAACTATAAGGGATTTTTCTTCTGTTGTTGAGCCACTGAGGTGAGATAGAATAGGATGTTTTCACGAACCTGTGTATAATAAATATGGAAGCTTTGAAGTATCTGCTGGTGTGGCAGCAGGTACCTGGGACTTTGATATAAATAGTCTTACTGTTTGTATGTTTTTCCTAAGAAATGCTTGCATGTTTAAAGGTTCTGGGATAGCACCTCAGTTACCAGACTTGGATTCCGATCTATATGCATTATTGGTTAGTTTTAAGGTTGGGTTGGCTTCTATTCCTACAGGACTCTGTAATGGATGTAATATGTAGTGCAGTGAACCTTGGTTACCACTTAAATAATGCAATTCTGCTACGTTTGGTGAGGTTTCTGGAGGTCTTTGGAGAAAAATAACATTTCCTCGTACAGAGTAATGTCATATTTGTTTGAAACTGTTGTCTTTTCTGTTTGTAGATGTTTTGCAAGAAAAGAGAAGCTGGGTGATACAGCAGTAGGTACATTTAAATACAGAGGAGGATCATCATGTCAAAGAAGGGCCACTTGGGGAGAGTGAGAAAGACCTTTGTCTTGGTACATAAGAGCATATGTGCTGTGAATGCTGTGTGCTCAAACAGCCCAAAAGTTTCAACGATGTTGTTAAATCAGGGGTTAATGCTTTCTTTTTTTTCCTCTGTAGGTCTTTGGGTGATTGCCATAACATTGCGTGAGCATAATCCTAAATAAACATTTTGTCCTGGGCTCCCTTGTCAAGTCATCAGTGTGTTATTATGACCCAGTTACATTAATTTGTAATTTAACAGTAAAGTAAACATAATTCTAACTGTTGTTCGATCTCTGAAGTGTGTGTACAGGAGAGCCACTGCCGATAGGTTCAAAGGAGATGTTTTTATTTCAGAAATGGATAAATTTGCAAACTGGAAAACCAGCTCAACAAAAAATGCAACCAATCCTTGCACCTACAGTAAGTTGACTTCTGATTTTGAAAACATGAACAATCTGTCACTGCAAAGTTTCTCGCAAAATAGTGAAGTGAAGTTAAATTTTCTGCCATGAAAAACTAAATCATTTTTGTTTCACTGGAAATGGTAAACTTCATTAGCAGAAACTCAACACAAAAACCACGTTCTCCTTCACAAAATGACGTCTGTTCCCTCTCTGATTCAAGTTGATTGAGTTTTTCTTTACAGCAATGAAAGAACAGGCTTACCCTCTTTCAACATTTACATTTTACATGTGCAGAACATTAATAAAACACGGGCAATTTAAGCTGAAAGGTAAAATCGTGATCACTGTTCCTTAAGACTTCCTGAATATATTAATGAAATGCAAATGTTGTATTTAATAATTATATGCCTTTTGTATTAATGCAGCAGAGCAGGACGAAATGGTAAAGACGTATATCTTGCAGTTAGACTGAAAAAGGTGATATAAGACTGTTAATTTTAGGATTAAAACTGTTCTAATATAGAATAGCTAATTATTTAAAAGATTTAACTAAAGATGTAACTTTATCTTAACACTCCAGTGAGGCAGCTGAAGGGATTGAGAGTCATCTTTTAAAAGAATAATGAACTTTTAAAGGTGAGTTTATAGTTTGCTGATGCATGACCATAATGAATGTTGCTAATGACAGGTGGCCATTTGGCCCCTCTGATTTGTTTAGGTGCAAGTAACTGATTGGAGGGTCTTTTCCAGACGCGTACTGTACTGGAGATACAGTAGGTGTCATAAACACCGTTCCAAACATAGGAACATTGATAGGCAGGGACTGTGTAAGGGAAAAATACTCAAAACACTCAAACAAAATAAGAGCCTAATCTCCCATCTCAGCTTCTAATGATTTTACAGTCCCCTCCTAGACAGGTAGGCAGCAAAGCTACTCACTAGGTCAGTGAGTCTCTCATTTTTTCTCTCTCTCTTCCTCGAGTACAGCTTGCATATCAAAGGATCTGCCATCTTTCTTCTGAAATGGAAATCCTCAGCTTCCTTGTTTTTACCAACCAGTCACCAACCAGTTGTCTTATGCCAGGTGACTGACGATGGCGGATCATTCCCTAGAGCTTGCTGGTCAATATAGTTAAAATGGAAATCGTGACTGAACTTACCACCCTCTCATGATTGGCTTCAACAACATGGCTGGGCACCTAGATTAGGAAATGGAATAATTTCCGAATGCATTTAAAATATGATTCATCTGATATGAAAAGCCCACAGAGAAAAATATTCACCTGATATTTGGATCATTAGCAGAGGAGAGCAGAAGAAGTTTCTTAAGGGATTCAAATCTATCATTCTTGGAGAGCAAATCAGCGGAGTCTCTTGGAGTACAGTTGTGTGCTTCTGTTGGGGGAATCCTATTGGAGAATCCTAATGGTGATTATACTGACCTGAACTCATACCTAGAGGATTATTGCAGTTTTACTTTACATCACTCATTCAAGTGCCATGGGAGAGCTGACAATCCTGTGTACTTTACTCTGAGAATGTCCCACGTTGTTGCCATGTTCATCTCCTCTTGTTCATGCTCTTTATTGTACTTTAGGTTCCTTTTCGCAGATAGATTAACAGTTGTCACCCTGCACTTCATTTCTTTCAGCTTGTTTCATCTTTTCCGCTTTAAACGAAAGTGGAAGTATGAAAAAATATCCCATCATGCAACAGGGCTCATGTACTGAGCAGAGTTATAGAAGTAATGTCACCCCTCTGCTCTGAAATCTGGACTGTTAAGGATCTGTTTTTGGATGGGTTTCCCAGACTGTGCTTGCTCGGAGCTTGTTAGGGACCAGACTCAAATCCTGACAGGGGCAGGAAGAGCTGGCCTTGTCATACACACCCTATCTTTTGAAAGAATGACACAAAAACAAAATTGAATTCAGCCGATCACGAAAATTCCTGACAGGATCCTTGCTTCAGATTACAAATGGCTGTAAGATTTAGACTGTGTTCTTGAGTCTTGGGGTGGGCCAAAGCTTCTCCCCAAGCTGGGATTTGGAAGCTCTGCAGTCTGAGCTAGTTGCTGATGTTGAAAGCTGGCCCCTCTAGGCTAGCTAGGTATGGATGGAATCTACATTTCTATTTCCTAACATCTCAAATTGCCCCTAGAACTGTAAGTATCCTCCCCTTCAGCATTGATGAAACATTCATTTCCAATTAAACTGCTGATTTGAAAAATAGCCCTAAATATGACCTGTACATCTCTAAAATAATTTAATTTCCCAAGTAGACAGTTATTTTCCACAGTATTTTATTTCTTCTTCAGTATTACTATTTTGTATACATTGGAGATTATAGTTTTATGAAATAACAGTAAGCTTACAAGCCATTTTGCAGTTTTTGTGTGTGCATCAAAACTAAGATGTTACTTAGGTCATTTGTCCTGTGATCTTAAGGGACTGTCACAGTTACTGAAAAACAACGATTTTGCAGGACAATTATAGGACATCTGGTCTGACAAATTCATGCTATTCAAAGGAATCCAAATTCGGGCATGAGTAAATTGCAAGTTGAGCAGGATTGTCTGGTAGGAATCCTTAGAACTTCTTTTCCCCTCCTTGCAGAATACCCCACGCACCACAGACCTGCATTCTCCTGTTTGTTTTCCATTGCCTCAGAAGAAAAACTAATGAAAATTGGATCATGTCATCTAGCACTTTGACATGTGCCTTTGTCAGCGTGCTGATGAGAACAGACGTCGCGGGCGTCAGCAGATTTGATTTACTCTCTGTCTGGCCGCCAAGAGTTTTTGATTGATCAATGATACTATACCGTTGAAATATAAATAAGTCTTCCCCCCCCCACCCACCCGTTTTCTTTTTCCTTCCTTCCTTCCAGCGAATTCTTTTCTCTCCTGAGTCTCTGGTGATGAAGGTTTTTTTTTTTGCTAGGATTAGGGTAGACTTATTTTAACTCCATTTGTAACAAAATGCCTTGTTTTGTTTGTCTGTGAAAGCTTGGATGTCATTAAGACATATGCTAACCGGTGCTTAGCTAACAGCTATGTTTTTGTTCCGTGCTTGAAAGCCCACTATGTTCTTATTTTATTCCCACCCAGTTTGGAATGGCCACTTTCCTTGTAGTTTTGGTCTGCAGCTATGCCTTGTATGCTGGATAAGAAGAATGAAGATTGGCTGACATGCTCCCCCAGCCTCAGCATGGAACTCTGGAAACAGAGCCAGGTCCACCCTGGTTTAACACACTATGGGGTCTCTGACAGAAGCCGATGCATTGAGGCATTCATCTTTTTGCTTCACCGTGCCTGACAGGAGAGTTGGTACCAAATGGAAGAGAGCTACATCTCTCAGTGATACAATCTTGCAGTTGTTCAAGTCTGTAGCTGCGTTAGCATGCGTAGGCTGCAAAGGAGCAAGCAAAAGGTTTGTTCCATGCTGAAAAGAGAAGAAACATTGTGTTTCCTTTTGCTTGCTCCTTTGCAACCTTGCAGTTGCCTGAGACATCAAAGTCACCGTGCAATCTGAGCTAGCACCTTGATTGAAAAGCCCCAGTATTCCTCCTGACCTTGTCTTTTGAAATGCAGTAGTTGAATCTTTCATAAAGAATCTAGAGTACCCCAAAATGACCATTCTTTAACTAAAAGGATCTTTAACCAAGTGTGTACAGTATATTTAATGGTCTCTTATTCTGTAAGGTGCCCTTTCTTAATATCATTTGTTAGATCCTTATATATATTTAGCAAATATAGTCTTTACTGCTCTGGCATTTCATAAGTACTGTATAAGAATTATAAACAACTGATTTTCCACTCCTAAAACAACCTTGCAGTTCTTTAGGCAAAAAAGCACCATTTTACCTGGAAATTCTGGTGTTAAGCTGTTCATCAGGATATTGATTTTAATGTGTCATTGTTCAAATGCCTAGACTGATCCCCAGTTAATCTTTGGAACTCTCTAAATTCTCAATTGTCACAAAGCAGTAGCCTTCTGACTTCAGCATTGTTAACGCAAGCATGACTTTGACCACTCTTTCCAGCTCTGACCCTTTGCCTGCGACATATTTTAGAAGCAACTTGAACTTTGAGTTTGCAAAAGGCTATTTTATAAGAAGTGCTTCAAGCATTTCAGAATGTCACTGCAAACACCATGTGAAGGGAACAGATAATACATGTGCACAAAATTGGACATAGTAACTGTGAAATGGAAATCGTTGTTTTGGGGTGTCTGCAGTATGAATGTAGAAGCTTCATATGTATATGCCTGGCTTATGAAGTCTTAGCAATACAAAGTTTTAGCTTCATTCTACTTCAGGGTTGTTGATCACTAAAAAAATTAAGTTCACAGGGCAGTGCATTTTAAATCGAGAACAGTGACACTTCTTTAAATTAAGGGGTTGTGGTCAGGAAGATGCTACTTAGCTGTATTAACAAAGCTGATACTTTGGCTTCTATCACAAAATGTCTGGAAGAGATCCTTGGATCAACGAGCTTCTAGGAACCAAATAAGCACGATGAGCTCCAAAGCCTGTTCTCTTGTGTAATCATTATCAGCGACAGTGTTGAAATTCTAAATATAGGTTGTTTGATTAAAGAAGACTGTTCCTTTTTCAATTGGTACTGTGCTGCTGCAGGCATTGAGGAGCACTGCTCAGTGTGGAATAATGAGTAAATTCTTCCAAGAAGGCACTGCCAGTGAGAGGGCTAATTAACAATCCTAATATAGATAATATTGTACTGCAGTGTTTTCTAGAGAAAAGCCACCTAACTAACTAGTGATTTAAACTTTGTGGGATGGGGGGGCTCCATTAAAAGTCCAACATCATGCAAGGGTTAATCAGGTGTACGGGGCTACAACCTATTCCTGGCAAGAGTCGCCAACAGTGTGTTGGTGCCTTAAGAGCCAGCCCAGTGAAAGGAAAGAAAAGAGGGGTGAAGATGGATGTGTAACTTTAAGAGCAGTGATGAGATTGTGCCAGTTTGATTTCTGTATGACTAATGGTGTGATGCTGTTAAAGAGATGAGATTTCACCTTTATGTACAGATCTCATTTTTACCCTTTTATGGCGTCATTTAGCTATCTTTTATATTAGTCACATCTTTACACATTAGTGCCATAGGTGCCAACTTTTCAAAATAATTGGGGGTTCTCGTCTTAATGCATTCACACCAATAAAGCATTTCACTGCCTCCTCACATCTTAACACAACAGATAAAGCATTTCTTATTATTAATAAAGTCTTAGTTAACCGTAAGAATCTGCTAAGGAAAACATGTTGCTCTCCTCCTTGTGAAGTATCTTTATAGTGTCCAGTGAAACAAAACCTCTGTTGTTATGAAGTACCAAAATGCATTTAGTTTTTTTTCTAGCATAACTTGTCAAACACACATTTTGCATGTCATCGTGCACAATATTGTGATAGAAACTTTGTGGTGATGGATTAGTCACTCTTTCCAAATGCTGCCGTCTGTCAAATCCATACTCTGTAAAAGCAGATTCTGCCTTTGTAGAGAACTTTATTAAGCCCATGTCTTTGCCTCTTCATTTTTGCAAAAGAGCCATTCTTTTCTTATAATTGAAGATCAGCCATACTTAAGATAATGTCCACTTCCTGCGATTTCCGACCTTTCCTCTGGTGCTGGTGCTGACTATATGGCCATCGTTGGAAGATCCCTTTCCCTTTCAGAAGAGAAATTAAGATACTATTTGTGATGGCACATAAATATCCCAAATCCTTCATTTTTCTAAACAAGTACATATTTTCTTTTCATGTTCACATTTTTTGGAAAAAAAAATTATTCCTATCGTTGGAAAATATGAGAATGAGTTTGAAACTTGCATATGACTTCCAGGGCGATAATTGAGTTAATGTGTTGGGTTTAAGTGGAAAGATGTGACTCATACTTCAGTCCTGGTTCCCTGATCTTGCTTGTCTTGGTATTTTCTTGGATTTTTGGAGGAATTGTATTTTTAAGTCTGGGCCTCGTCTTTTGAGCAGCCTCCTTTTGTATTAATCTCATGGGTTTCTGCATAGAATATCCTGGCACTATTTCCTGACTAGGTCTACTGGGTGAAAACAGGGGCATGTTTGTAATGAGATCTCAAGACATTCTTTGGTCTGCCTCTTAGGGTTATGAAGTGTAGTTTTTATTGATTTTATTGTAAGAGTAGAACTACTTAAATATATACAGTAGGCCACAATACTAGTGCAATAAAGAAATAGAAATCTTTTTCAACAGTAGTATCCATTGCTTTGTACTGAACGTAAAAGTTTTAAAGTTTTTTTTTGCTAATTTTGTTGCCCCCCTAGACAAAGGATAATTCAAGACAAATACTCAGATTTTTTTGCAGAGGTGTTTCCATAATATTCCGTATTTCCATAAATCCTTTTTTGTTTTTTTGTTCATAGCTAAGCAGAGAATGGTCTTAAGTGAAATAACGACGGGCAATTTTTTGGCTTCGTGATTTGAAGTGTTCAATGCACAGTATATGCAATTCGGGATTTTAAAATCTGAGCTATATTAAATATTAGCTTTTGTAAAAAATATTTTGGCAAATGGGCTTTGAGATGTCATCCACCAACAAAATAATAGGAGGTAAAAATGTTAAAATGTCTGAAAGCAACATTTAAAAAAATATACTTGAGAGACATTTAACCCAAACATTTATGTAGATCATCGTTTAAAATGGGATATATCTGTTGTCTATAGTATATTCATTTTCCTTTTATATATTTATTTAGTGTTTTGTTTATTTTTAATTTAAAAAATAAATTTCTTATGCATTTTAATAGCTACAATATACACAAACCCATTTTCATTTTCTTCTTCTTAGGTTTTTATAACCCTATGGAAAATGTTTAATATTAGAGGTATTCATATATTTAGCACCATGTCTTTATTTTTAAAAATATATTAAGACCAGATATTGTAAATATTTGTAAATGTTATAGATCTTACTGAACATGTTCTGGAAAAAAAAAACTGCTGTTCAAGATTTGCAAATCTTCCAAAGATCTTCCAAAATCTTTGGTCACTAAAAGTACAAAATGCAGCATTTTAAAAGCATGCTACTGTGGCACCTCATATTTAATTTAAATGTTTAAATCAGATATACAAAATATCATGTTCATTTAAGGTTTATTAATGGACTCTATACTTGAGAATAAAATATCATTACCCTTGGAATAATTACAACCAGACCAGATGCAGTGTGGAAATCGGGGATCATATGTTGATAAATGTGTTTGTGAAAAGGTTCAAGGGTTGGGACCTTCTCCAATACAGTACAGATGCCAAATAATGGGCAGACCAGCTTCTGAACAGACTGCTGAAAAACATGATGGAGCATCATAGGCGTCATTAATGCTCTACTCACACAGTCTGTTCTCAGTTTACATGCTTTTAATTTGCATGTTTCTGGTTTAAAACGCCTCAGAAAAATTAATTTAAGAACTTCTTAATTTAAGACTTGACCGATTCTTACTTTAACATGATTGGGGGCAGCCGCCAAAAGGCAACTCAGTGGGCAATACTTATCTCTGTGTTCTTCAAGACATTTGTCATCTCACATTGTTTCATGTTTACTTCTTAAGCTTCCTAAAAATGCAATGTAATGCTACTTAAAATTAGTGGCATTTAAGAACCAAGATAGTAGCACAATCTAGATTCAGCCATCTGAAGGCAATAGTAATTTTCACAAAATGCATTTTCCACTTTATTCAACACCCATCACAACTGGCTTCTCTTTTACATTTCATGTGAAATTGATAAACATTAGCAAGCATTTAGTTTTAACATTTTTCGTACAACTGCAGAAGCGTTTTGCATGAATGCATCTGTTTAGTTTCATATAGGAGTTCAATACACTGGATGGGAGTGGACACAAAATGCATCCCCTCCTATTAATTTATGCACCATTTTTCAGGAACTGCCACAGTAAATTGAGAACTGCCTGTTCTTGCTAGTTGTTCAGAGAACAGTTAGCAAGCTTGGTAAATACCAGGTTGCGCTCAAAGCAAAAATGGAGAGAATTGTAAATGAAACCAGTCATATATGAAGCAGCAGGGAAAATGCAGACAAAAACATTCATTTGAAGTGAAAGTGAAATGGTACAACACTGGTCCTATATCAGCACTAGTCTTATTACTGCCGAGTAGGTACAAGGAGGAATAATGAATTTCTGTCATCACTGTGGCCAAGTAAGGCCCTTCTTACAGTATATCTATCTGTACTCTTAAGAAGTTTTGTACTTAGGAATGGAAGGCCAATCAGTGGTTAATTGGGGTAATTACTGTTTATAGGAGGCCACCTGTATCTCTTTCAGACAGGTTTTGTGGGCTGGAATAATGGAAGGACTTTATTTGGCTTGTCTGAGTGGATCCAAGGAGGATAGATGTGATGCGCAGTCTCACACTCAGTGGCCCCACTGCAGAGCAAAGTGACAATGGTATGTGTTGATGAAGAAGTTAAATGACAGTATAAGAACCTCAAGTACAGTGGGGTTCCCCAGACAACTGCAAAAACCATGAAAACATATTCATACATCTGCAGGGTTCATAATTGAAAGAGAAGGTCATGTGACTAAAGTAAGATTCCAAAGCCAATAACAATGAAGATAGATTTTGATCACAGCTCAGAATCTTCAGCATCCGTTTCCTTCATGCGCTAAATAAGCACAATGTAGTATTTTTTTTTTAGCTGTAGTATAAAAAACTACAATTATAGTAATAATATAGAAATATATAGAGAAATAATTTATTAATTAATCAATAGATTTACAAGACTATTGTTACTTTCATACAGGAACACCACTTGCATTTGGAGATACTGTATATGTTTGGAATGCACAGCCTTCTCAATCTAATTTTGGGGTACGATTCTGTTTCGCCACCATTCCTTTTCTTTTAGGCCGCACTCTTATAAGCTGTTGTGTATTCACTGGTACATGATACTTGCTGTCCTCCATCAGAGAGGTGACTGATCTTTAGAGCATTATTCTCAATTGAAACAGTTTATTGATCAACAGCCCCATCACATACATATTTAGACACTGAGTAATATGTATTCTGTTTATTACAGTAACATCAGGCTAGCTAATGCTGAGATAGGCCTAGACTCGGCGAAGTGTGTACTGTATACACTCGGCTGCCTCCACAACAGAAGTAATTAAAGGTTTCTGCTGTCTTACTGGAGTCCCTCCAGGACCTCATTTGTTCAGGTTGCTAACACCCCCTGCACCCTTCCCCCCCCCCCCCCCCCTCCCCCCAGCAAGCTCTCACAGTCATTTGCTTTGATTGTTTTCCCTTTCAGGAAAGGCAAAGACAAACACCACTTACTCTGAGTGATTGCTCTCTTCAGACCAGGCAACAGATTTGACTTCGCCTGAGGGGATGTATACTGTAGCACTGTTTCTGGTAAAAGGAATTGTTAAGGCGGCAGTGGGGAACAGTGCTTAGCACTCTGGACAGCAGACTGGAAGGTCTTGGGCTCAGTTCTCGGGCAGAATGCTGCTGCTGTACCCTTGAGGTGTACTTCGCTTAGATTGTCCTAGCAAAAGCTGAGCTGTGTAAATGGATCTTCAGGTTGTCGTTGTAAGTGAGAATTTGTTTTCAGTTTATGTACCTGGTTAAATAAAGAATTCAATTAAAGAACAAGCTCTCAAAAGAATGAGCTCTTCTCCATCCATCCAGACCATTTGCTAGCTGTTCAAATGGAGCATTTATTTTCATAGGTGGGAAAGTCTTCTTGAGCATTTTCTCCACAAGGGTTATTGAAATGTTTTTTATATATAGCCATATTAGTTGTATTCTAGAAAGGACTTTCAGATGTGTAGTCCTTTTCTGGACATGGTGTATGCTACACTGGTGAAGGCCATAAGAAAAGGTTTGTCACGTCAGAAGAACTATCCTCACATTCACATTAGACCGTCATCATTTAGTGATTAATTATTGAGTCCAATTAGACTCATCTGAGTCATTTCAACAGGCGTTTCAGATGGCCCTGGCCTTCTGTTACATATTCACTTGGACACAGGATAAAATGTATAAGAAAATTTATTAATAGTTATTTTTGTTGTAAATCTTCAACCACTTCCATTTTAAAATATATTCTATACAGCTTTTATGTAGTACCTTCCCAAAACATTTTTGAAATTCACCCTCGCAGGTTTGTCTGTGAAATCCAGAATGTTTGGTTACCAAGTATAGCGTCTGAAATACCTTATGACAGCTTGCTGTGCATGTCTTACATGGCTTGGCTTATAAAAACTGCTGGGTTTGACCCAAAACTGCCTACTTTAGCTGTTAAATAAACAAATGCACTCCTGTTGTAAAGCTGTAGTGCTGTCTCTGGAAACTCTATTGGGATTGTCTGTTTTGTCTCAAGGTTAAGTTAAGGGAGGTGGGATGCTATTGGCTACAGGACTTAATTAAAAGGAGCATTCTTTTAAAAAAACAGTTCTGCTTATTTGTCTCAGAAATAGTGCAGATCACCCTCTTGTGTAATGTTTTCTATTGGGGGGTTTCATGTTTTCATATTCACAGATTATAAATGACACAGTATGGCAGACAGACCATTTGGACAGTGTCCAGAAAAACTGTGGAAGATCATTAGAATTTATTCCGCGAAGCAAAGCGACTTCGGTTTCTTTCCAGCTCCACTGAATCGATGCTCTGGTAGACAAGCCGTTCACAGCACTCCTGTGTGCATACTAGAGTACATGAATGCAGCCGGGTCTCTCCCATGTAGCCCCTGTGTTTTCTCAAGGGGGGTTTCTAATGCCACGCGGTGAATGATGTCATGGTGCTGTATTCCAAGCAGTAAAAGCTTCGGTTCCATTTACTACACAGAAAAGACCTGAAAAATTCAAAGATGGTGTCATCTTCCTTCTCCACAGATTATCTGTCAGTTTCCATCCAATATTTTCTTTTTTGGTCGAGGAAGGATACAGAAAATATTAGGGCTTAACATCTCTACTACATCTGGAGAGAAATACATATGCAATACAGGTATATTTTCTGTTTGTTATTTCTATTAAAGTTCCATGTTTGACAGTGCAACATTGTTTGTAATGGCAGTCTATACAGTGGTTAATATATTATAAAGCCTGTGAAACTTCTAATAATTTCTAAGCATTTTCAACGTTGTATGACTTTGAAAGCAGTTTGGTAAATGACATGACATGTAAGACTATGCAACACATTTTCTATGGAGCAATGTTCTTAAATGCAGTATCAGTTAAATTCATCCAGATGTTCCAGATGTGCTTGTGTGTTCTGCTCTTGTTGGTGAACCTGGCCTCACTTTAAACATGTTAGTTGAGCTCAGGACTGTCCACTCTGTTGCCCAAAGGACAGCAGTCCTTCACCACCAAAAGGCTGATATAGCCTCTTCTAAAGGCACTTATGAAACAATCATCCCATTGGTGTAGATTATCACCTCCATTAGTCATGTAATTACTGCATGACTGTGTGTCACAGCTATTCACAGTTTGTCACGCCTCTGATTTATTAAATAGTTTAATAGATAATATGGCAGCACAAATGATCAAGAACATGTCTATAATGTGTCATCGGAACAGTCTTGATTTGTTTGATGAACTGAAAAATACAGGTTAGAAAATTAGGTTGATTAGGTTAGGTTGCAGTAACCTATTTAGGCTGCAGTAACCAATATAAAACCTGTGTAAAGCAAATAAAAATAAGAAACGTCCGTTTGTAAGGAGCATTTAAATGTTAGAGTTCAGTGTAGAAAATAAATGTCAAGTGTGTTGTACGTTTTGCAGTTACTTTTAATCGTTGTCAGTCAGTTTATCCGAGTGTCTTTTATGGATTAATGTTGCTGTATGAAATATTGCTTAAATGAAGAAACACTTTTCAGCACACACAGAATTAACAACTGACAAATTTATAATAAATAATTCTTCGGCTTCATTCCTAAATTCATCCAAACACATTTCACTGTCATTGTCTGCTTTGCATAGTGTTTTGTATTTGCAATTAGTGCACTTCAGAACTAAATTTATCTTCAAAGCCTGAAACAGAATCTAACAGGATGGTGTCTACACCATAACACCCGTAGATCTTAGTTGCTATGAGAAATTAGTTGATTGGTTTAATGAAACGTGTTTTTTAATTGTTTTATGTATGTCAGTTATAATGGTATGATGACATTCTAATTGAATTCTAATCCAAGACATGTTTAGTTACTTACAACTACATACTTGCAGATAAGGCTAACATTGTGCATCTCTCCTGGCATCATCCACAGGTAGGACAATGTCGAATTGTATGCTGTAACTAAAACAGCATTGGAAGTGGATCATTTAAATAAAATACTGTATATGACTGTGAAGGGAATCTTCCATAGAATGATGACAAAAGTGGTAAACTCCCTTTGTAAGTGGTTAGATTTATTGTATTGTTTGCATTCAATGCTAAAGTCTGACATGAAAAAATTGGGAAAACTGTGCACCAAGATGCTATGTTTTTAAATAAGGTAAATCATTGTGGAAATGGTGTACTCGTATAGCATAACAGGTTTTGCACTCTGACACACCAATAAAGGAAATGCGGAGAGAGGGCTTTGTTCTTCAGTCTTATTCAGAGCAAACTTGAAGAGAACAGCAAAATAGGTAGATAGCTTGTTTTCTCATCCAGAAGTGAAGTTATTTACAGTGTATGATGTGGCAAATCTGAAACTGCCGTATAGGGGATTAAAGGACAGGGAAAACAAATTAGCCATGTGGAACATTGCTAACCTTGACTGGGTTGAACGATAGAGAAAGGTGAAATGAAGATATCCAGTCATGCAGAAAGCCAGAGAACCTTTGCTTAGATACCAGCTGGGAATTTCTTTTAAGTGTTTTTTTCTTTTGGTTCAGCAAATGCCTTAATGTGAAATCAGGATGCCATCCTGTTTAAATAGTTGGGAATATCAAATATCAGGCCCTTTACATTCACTATTCAGTAGTTCTCAAAATTCTTGTTGGGATTTTCTAAGTGGCATATTCAATAGAGATATCACCTGAAACTAATATTACAGGGCCCTAAAATTACTTATTGAAACATGTTAATAAACAGTTCCTTCTGTAGATACCACTACTTTTCTGTCCATTTTAATGGTTAATTATGTACAGTATTTACTAGCTAATTCAGTGCAAAAGAGGTGTTTTCCCCTTACCGTTTCTCTAAAGAACATTTTGCTGAGCAGTCCCAGTGGAGTTGGTCAAATGAAAGAGTGATTGCATGGTGCTAACATCTGAGCCTTAGATAAGATATTTCTAAAGTGTTCCATGGATTTCATTGACATCGCCTCCCAGGGGTTCCTCAGATCCTGGTCAAGATCTCTTTGAAATGTTGCTGCTCCTGAAATGATGTTATCTTTACACCTCACTTATGCTTACTTAGACCAAACCCATCTACTGGTTGTTAATAATAGTGCCCTTAAAAGTATCTTCTCCAAGCCATTTATAATTGTTTAAAATATGTCATACTTAATATTTATTTTAAGGGCAGTGTTTCTGACATTTCTTTGTATATTGCCACCACCTTTTCCTCTGCAGTGGGAAATTTAATCTGATTAAACCTAGTATTTTGAAACATTCATCAAAATGATTGAGTCAATCCCATCACAGAAATGCTGAAATCTAGCAAGTGCCAACAGCCAACACACCCATCTGGTGACCATGGCTTAGAAAATATTTTCATTGTTTTATTTGGTCTCTACTGTATATAGAACTAGAAAACATATGTTAACAAACAGTTTCAGCCTTTTCTAATCTAGTAGAGTAGTCTTTGCTAACAGCTAGAAGGGACACACATTATCCCTCATAATTGTTATTGAGGCTTTGTTCTAGGAGAAAGTATATTGCAGTAGTATAGCAATGCTTAGCTTTGCAAAAAGAAAACAAAAATGGAAATCGCAGAGCTCTAACTGGGCTTATGCTATATAGATCTGGAGCTTAGGAAAGGATTACAGACTCTTTACAAATTGCTTGATTTGTGGTTTTTAACACTGATGGGAGTTTGGACCTGACTTTTAAGACCTGAAGTTTTGGCATGTAGTATTCCCATCAAACTCGATTTGAAAGATGTTGAAATAAAATGTTGGTCTACTTTATTGTGAATATTTCTGGTCAGAATTCCATAATGTTGATGTTCCACTGATAAATCTCTCCCTCTGGGGGGAAGGGGATCTTACAGTGCTGCATAACGGTGAAGGAGGAAGAAGTGAAATTACATGAAAGATAACCTTAGTGTTCACCAGTGATTTAGACAGCAATGTCAAGTGGAAGAGTGAGTGTTCAAGTTAAAGAGCAGTGGAGAAAAAATGGAAAACCAGATTAAGATAATACCAAATAGGGCATTAAGCCAGAAATGATTCTCTCCAAATGCTTTCCTTTATTGTCCTCCAAAGCTTAATTTTGCTCCTGATTCACATGCCATGATGCAAAGTCCTTGTATACTAGTCAAATCCAAAAGTTTATTAATAGTTCTTACAAGAACATGCAGCTAAAAGCCATTGAATTACTTTGACCTTGTGACCTCACTCTTTCATTATTTTTTTGCATTCTGACATTTGATTGTAGGAGACATGTACCTCTCGGGTCCTGACTGTGAGGAAAGATCATCTGTTGGATTGAGCACATCATGAAATTAAAGTTGTAGGATCTTGGTCACTGCATAACTGGACAGATGCGTACTGAAAGCTTGCAGGTGATGTTTGCAGATTTGGTTCTGGTGTGCTTTGCACTACATATGACTAAAGGGGGATCTACATTTTCTAGTGACAGAGGAAACAATAAATGGCTTCTGTAAGTGTTGCCATACCTGCTGCACTTTAAAGATTCACTATAAATTACAATTAAAAGGCAAGGAAAGAGAATGTGTTTTACATCTGAATGAAGCATAGGTGGTATACGTTGTCCTTCATACTGTGACTGTTTATAAAGCTGGAATATAGAAGCTCATTTTAGGAATTAATGTTCCAATAGTTTGTTTAATAATATACCAATTTAAAGGAAGATAAGAAAATATTTAGGAGCATCATCAAGCTTGTTCGGTGTTTGTGCAGACATATAAATACCCTGTGATTTATATCACTACCACTTGATAAGAGTTCTTATTAATAATTACATGTTTTCTCTATCCATCCATTTATCTATTTTCCAGTGTCTATCCTCCATGCATTGCAAGTTCAATAGCCAGCCTTGAATAGCCAGCAATCTGGAGAAGCTAGCAAATAGATTTTCGTTCATACGGAGAATTGTACACAAACTCAAAAAAGAATACAAAACTTTGGTTAAAAAAAAGCCTATTCAAGCATTGTACCATTAAACTAGCAAAGGATTTAAGCATTGTTCACACTTTCTGCAGGGAAATGTAGTAAGGCAGTATCCTTGCAGCTTTCATCTTTTTTTAACCTGCTAAAATGCTGCAGTACAGTACTTGTGTTATGACATGCTTTTAACAAATGTGCTAAGATTTATGCCAAATGATGAATGGCTCTGCAGGTGGCCATGCTGGAGGAGCATCTTCAGATGCCTTGTTCTTTAAGTGCTACTGCAGTCATTGCCGGGAGAGACAAGTTTTCTCGATTAATGATTCCATATTGGGAGGGTATATAATAAAGAACTGGCTGGAAATTATACATTTCAAAAACGTGTATAGTCCCAAGATGAGGGGTACAGCGTTCCTATGTATTTAAGGTGTTACCTTTTCCACTGTAAAAAATACTTTTCTTAATCTTGGCAGGAGATCTTTAAGAGAATTGACAAGTAAGCAGAGAAGCACATATACTTCTCCTTGATGGAATGACTGATTTTTATTAACTAGTGCTGGACATCTCTTGATGTTCTGTCATTGTGTAAACAAAAACAAGTGATAAAACCAAAACTTCCTATGGTGTGCTGTTTGGGTTTTTTTTCCATAACAGTCTTATTTTCCCACTCTCGATCCTGAAGACGGTGGTCACATCTGCACAAGAGAGTTTGTTTAATCTCTCAAGTGCCATGCTCCAGTTTACTTAGGCATAGGGCAGCCGGGCATTTTTCATTTTAATTAACACTGACAACATCTGTTGAACTGTAGGTCGAGAGAATTGGGGATGCAGAACTCTCCTTCAGCTTTTGGAAAGGCTCCAAATTCTTTAGTTGGTTGTCATTTGGTTGCAGTAAACAGGGAAATAACCAAGTGTGCATAACTGCTGCTGAACTATGGGACTGCGATTCCTGCCTTTTCACAGGTGGCTACCTGTAAATTATAGATCTTAGTGTTTATGCCACCCAGAGGTGCACCAAGTGGTCCAAACCTGAAGCTGTAGCCCTGAGTTCAAAGGTAGTTTTAGCTTTAATGATGGAAATGGTTAACGATCTGAGCAGCAACAGGAGGCTTATTTCACGGTTCTAATTTAATCAATATGTGACCATAAAACAACTTCCATGCCATTGATATTTGACAAGTGTGAAATTTTATTACTGTTTTTTTTTTTTTGTTTCACTCATGCTGGGGGCACATTAACACCTTTTAGTGCTTATCAGCAGTTTCACTTGGAAAAGATTGTAAAAATTATCCGGTATTCCACTGAACTGAACTGTATCCCAGCCCACATGTCTTCTGATATTATAGTACATTTTCTGAAATCAATACAAGATGCCCAGATTAAGCATCCTGGATCCTTCTTATTTATTCCAAAAGCCACAAGAACAGGGAGAACACGCACATTCCATCGAGATAGCAGTCCAGGTCTGGAATTGAATCTCAGGCCCCAGCACTGCATGGCAGCAGTGCTAAACACTGTGCCTCCATGCCACCACAGACCAAAGCACTAGGGTTGCAGGTCTCCATGCTATCCAAAGCTTATCCCAGCTTTGCTTATTTTGCCAGAAAAAGCTTTCCGATGGGTATTAGTAGCAGTACACATGGAATGAAGTCCTCACTCCAGTTACTATCAGTATTTCTGCAGA
This sequence comes from Atractosteus spatula, assembly GCF_055471065.1. Taxonomy (NCBI): domain Eukaryota; kingdom Metazoa; phylum Chordata; class Actinopteri; order Semionotiformes; family Lepisosteidae; genus Atractosteus; species Atractosteus spatula. Next base: position 1,936,409 of record NC_142732.1, on the reverse strand, counting down.
GAGAATCTTTATAGTGTAATAATGCATTGAATTTCAAAGGCAGATGTTAAAGCCTTTATGAAAAATATCCTTCACTGTGAACATCCTCTTGGGAAAAGTAAATATTTTTTGTTTCTCACTAAGCGTCTCATTCCCTGAGGCTTTATGTGTCCCACCATTAGCCTGACACCGGGCTGCCCGATTCCAGCTTGATGGATTTAACCAGACTGTTCCAGGTTTCCTTTAAGACCCACTTTCCTGAATGTCAGTGTTCTGTAGACATTTTCCTGTATTACATTAAAGTCATTGCCAAAAATTAGCAGCAGAGGCATAGAAAATGCTTTTAATGTTAAGAGCTTGTTCAATATGAAAACGCTTTCTTAAAAAAAGTTGTTTTGGCCATCTATGCAAAACCTGGCTTATCTGTCTTTTTAAAGTGCTAAGATTCTATTGACACTCAATGGAAGAGTTTTCATTTCTCTGCAATAGCAAGAGTGTGATTGCTTCTGTTGCTCTTCCTGTAGAACATGTTCTGTAGTTGAATTGCATAGCTTGTTTTCTCCTAAATTAACTAGGAGTGTCATTTTCAGACTAATGCTTATATCATACTTTTATTTCTATACTGTAGGCTGAAATTTGTACACAGTCTGAATGCTTGTGCAGAAATTGCAAAGTCAAATTGAAATTTGCAGTACAAAGGAAAGTTATTGCTGGCTTAATATGTTTTCATATTAAACCCATACCTATGTGCGAAGCTAGAGCATTAATATTTCTAGAACCTAATTGTAGAATTGTTTACAGACTGAAGAATTTGTATATCAAACAACCAAATGTATAAACCATCCTTGTCTCTACAGGACATAAACAATTACATTAGTCATTCTAAATTCAAATCGCATATGTCTGACTTCTCTATTGACATAATTTGCCTTGTAGATATTTTTTCCTCTCTTTTCCTGTAGATCTCTCACTCTCTTTTAATTCTTAAGGTTTTCAAGGTCTTAGTTAATTAAAAGAGTATTATGGATGGAAAGAGGCTCTAGTACATTTAAGTTTTTTTTCTTTCTGCTTTGCCCTGGAACAAAAAAAAAGAAGAAACAGATTAAAAGAGGGAGAGGAAAGACATTGTGACTGTTTCTCTCTTCCCACACAGGTTTTGATTTATAGAATGAATTATTAATTTTACAAGTACATTTACTTTTCCCAATGATCAGAGCTTTTTTGAAAACCATTGCAAGCTGTAGGCGGGTGCACTATGGAAAGGCATTGCAAGATAATACAAGTAATTGTATGCTAAAATAATAATAATAATGAAGAATATCATGCCTTGCCAAGTGCTTGTGCAAAACCACCAAACAATTACTGTGTAATTTGTAGCACCTTCTGTCTTAACACAAAGGTCTACATTCGATTGGCAGTTCCTAACCAGCTGTTAGCTTTAAATTGTCAAAGAGATTCTCTTTAACCCCAAAGTCATATTTTGGAAAAAAAAAGAAAACAAATTCAATTTTTAACCAGGAGAGTCAATTGAGAAAATCTCCGTTACAATGACTGCAAAGTTAGAGCAGGACTTTTACGAACTAGAACAGTCTCTACATGAAACACTTTGCGCAAGGGCACAGCTGCATCCCACCTGGGGTTTGAACCCACAACCCTCTGGTCCAGAGTCCAGAGCTGTAGCCTCTACTCTAAACTGCTGCGCCCAACTTGGTGTTGTAAGAACAAAGTAGGGTTCAAGTCCTTTTACTTCCAGGAATGGTTCTTTTAAGGCATTTGGGTAACCTAATTTGAACAAAACGAATTTCTGGAGTGAAAAATAAGTCATGGCGAATATATATTAAATCTGTCTGTAAAAAGAAAAAAAAAGGTCATTAGTCCTAGATCACTACATATGGTAGTGCAAAGTAGCTATACGTCCCACACATTTAAAAGTTTTTAGTAACCAGTTTGTTAAACTATCATAATGTAGCAGAGTAAGGCAGCCTTTTGTGCTGAGCACATGCTAGTGGTTTGTTCTGATAAGTCTCAACGCTGCTTCTCAGAGTCTAAGGCTTCATCCATGAAATCCTTCCAAACACAAATTAGAAGTACTTTCTTAAACACTTGGGATTTGTTTGCAGTAGTAGAGACGCCTTAGCTTTGCGTCCCAGTAACTGGAGGAAAGGTTGTAGGAATTGTGTTGAAGACTTAGCATTCTTCTTGATTAATACGGTGTCTTGACTACACACTTTTGGGTCTGTCAGATTAATGGTGTCCTTAACCACCAGGAATTTTGGTTCTCAGGGGATTTGTTTGACACCTTATGTTTCCTAGACACAGCGTCAAATCCCACTGAGGTTTGGAAGTGAACTATGCCAAGGAATGAATTCCGTACAGTCATGTCATTATTCCTGTGTCGCATTAAGTTGAGAAGTTTGGAAGGGTCAAAACCAATTTTGCAACAATCTTTCTCTTTCAGTCAAAAACCAGAAGAGTGAAGAGATAGGTTAGTATGATGTTAACTGTAAGTGCTTTTAAATAAAGAGCAAGAATCTGCAGAAATGGTGTAGCATTAAATTTAGTTACTTCGCTTGGGCAGGGAAGTTAGAACATTGTTCAGCATGATGATGAAGTTCAGATGCATTTTTCTTAACTAATTTTGAGATTTAGTGTGCATTTTGGAAATTCACTTTCCCCAATGATATACAATTGAAATGTTTTTAAGACTATGAAGGAAGGCAAATATTTCATGAAGATTTTATTTGAATTCACTTATGAACTCACTGCATCACTTAAATGATATTCAATTGACTGCTCCAGCTCTGTGAAAGTTTTGTACACTAACTGCTTCATTACTGCTGCATTAGAATCCCAAGATCTAGAAACAGCTGTACATTTTTGCAATGGTGCAATTTTTTTAATATGTTTCAGACCGGGGCTTGGTTAGAGGGGCTTGGTTTAGCCTCAGAAAAGTCCAAGTAATCAATGGAAATAGAGGATATAATTATTTGCTGTTTTTATATCACTATCTTGAATGTATGCTTTGTACCATGGGAATTCCGGTAACTTCAAAGTGTGGTCAGTTATTACTAGGTTATTAACAGTTATTAACATGGGTATATTTTGGAAAAGCATGTTAGCATATTATGGAAATGACAATTAATTCCACAAGTGGCCATAAAGCACTTTGTCAGCTCCTATTTGCCTAAACCTGATGAAGATCATCATCTGTTCCTGGTGTTGTTAGTCCAATACCTTACCAGATGCTGTAAGTAGAACTAAATCATCCTTAACTGCCATATTGGAGCACACACTCACACAGCAGCAGGTACTAAGTAGCTAGAGCTTACTTGATAGGCTACCAGTCACAAGGAAAAAGTTCAGTTGGAAAGTAAGACTGCATTGCTTAACCAGTTTTCTTCACGGGAGGGTTTCTAAGAAGCTTAAAGTGGAGCTGCAGATTTCTCTGCTTGGGGTATCTCAAGTGTGACTAAGGAAGCTTGTGGGAAAACTTATCAAGTGCTATGCAAGGAATGTCTTTTTTGTCATCACTCCAGGCAGGCAGTCACAGCTGCTCAAGCAGTCCCAGAATGAATTATTGTGCAGTTTCACGTTGTCAGTGAAGCGCTACGAGAAGGACTTGAGCTCTTAATGGCAGACGCCGATTGTAAGCAAACCTCACATGGGGAAAAAACATTTTTATAACTTGGAAAGGCATAGCTGGAAAACCTTAATGCCACAGCTTCATGTCTCTATAATGGCACTGTGTTGGCAGGTGTCCACATATTGTACAGTGCATGCTAGCAGAAAGAAGACTGTGCCCACTTCTCTGCAGCAACTACAGAAAAGATGGTAAACATGGCAAATGGTCATTGAATGGCACCCTTTTCTGCTGATTTAGGCATTATTATTGTACACCACATAAGTCTCCACAGATCTGAAAAAAAAAAACACAGGGGTATATCATTTATCATCATATTTCTGACAAAATATGCAACCATAGAAAACGTCTTCCAGCTTGGCTGTGAAACAGCAGGGACAAGATGGGAGTGAAGTAAGATTCTGTGGTTAGTGATCATGCTCACTAGTAAGTTCTGCATGAGGGATTGAAGAAGCAAAACATTCAGTGGTCGTGATGTTCAATGAAAAGATAGTCACCTTGTTTCAGTGAATTGTCATGAATTAAAAATAAATCCTGAAAATCACGAGTCTTATGCAAAATATCAAATTGTGACACACTCATGAATACTTTACTGGTCCAAACACCAGGTTCCGAAATACCAGATTCCTGATAAAAAAAAGACTTGAATGTTCTGAAGCTTTTTCGTTAGTGGTTTTATATTTTGTGAATTCATGTGTCAACATGTCTTTTAATTGTATGTTATTTGTAGTATCCTCATTCAAAAAGCTTGCTTTGACAGGTTCTTCGTTAAGAATGTCACTAAATAATAGTTACAAGTCATGAAGGTTTTTTTTTTCAGGAAGCACCTATTTATGACTATCTTAAGAATACATTTTTTTGCACTTATGACGCAGGTCAAAAGTGAAAAGATATTCCTGGCTTTTCTTCCTTCCAGTGTTCTGGTCTTGCTTTGTCTTTGGTTTTCCTAACCCAGGAGTTGTGGAATGTGATTTCAGTGCAATACAAACAGTGCCACTAAAAATGGTTCTATATAAAACAGTCCAAACCTGTATGATCCAGCTGAGCTTTCTCTATATCTTTCAAATAGGAGCTCCTACCAGTCCAGCACAGAAACTTGGTGTGTTTTGGCTCCAAGCAATACTGCAGCAGGAGCTACTTTAAAAGACGAATAATAGATTAAATATTAATGGAAGGTCAATTTGAAATATTCTGAGTGAAACGCAGCTGTTGCATTATCTTTGCACCTGATATATCAGCACATAATCTGAACCTCTTTAATTAGGATCTTGCCATTTATATTTAATTTCTGGTTTTAAAACAGCAATTGTCTCTAAATTAAATCACAGGTGTGCTTACAAAGAGAGCAGCTGAAATGTGTTGGTGTGTGGGAAGCTGCGAGTGTATCCCAGGTAGTTTCTCAAGAAGGAAGTTCAGCCTGATGACATTCTTGATATATACTGTACAGTAGTATTGAGTGTTGGATACTGTCAGGTAGATAAAACTGTTTTAATTCCCATTTAGAGTACTATACTACAGGACAATGTTCGTGCAAGACAGACTTCAAAGTAAAACAGCATTCAACTTACAAATGGGTCTTTATACAGTATGTGTAGTTTGGAAAAACATTGCTTGCTTTGGAAATTGTGTGGCATATAGAGTCAAGTAGGTAGCTGCGTATTCATTTTCTGAGATGAACTGAGGATGTACTGTCCAGATTTATTCACATGTTGCACACTAGGCTTTGAATATGCTTTGTTATGAGGTGTGACACCAGTTTGCTTCTCCTTCCCATTTCTGTTCAATGGGAGTCAGCTTCAGCACTTTATTTCAGCCAGAGAAGTTTGTTAGTTTACTTGGAAAACAACAGTTTAAGAAGAAAAAAGTCACTCAAGCATCACGTATATCAAACAGGCAGAAATTAAATTTTGTGGAAATTTGTGGATGATGTTCCTTATTGCCTTTGACAGTTCTGTGTAGAGGTCAGTCTGGGGTAAATGTCTACTCATTTTACCCAGGCGTCCAGACAAAATGTGCTCATCAATGTTTTGGACAGGATGTGAGAGGTAAGGCTAATCACACCAGCAGTGATGGGGCCCAGTGCCAATGTGAACATTAGTTTCCCCTCAGGGCTTAGTGTGCTCGCTTCTGTCCTGACCTGGAGCTTGCTCTGTCAGTCAACTGAAGCCAAACCACAGTGCCAAACTCAACTAAGTTTTGCACTGCCTGATAAGCTCAGAACAGTGCATTAATGGTTTTTGAACCTGGATTAAACCTGGAAATATGTTGGGGAAAAAATACACACTTATCAGGAGTTCATAATGTTTTTTTTTTGTTAAAAAGACATAATACATTTGTCTTTTTGTATCTAAGAAATTCCAGCATATTTTTTCATTTACTATTATCATTATTGTAGCAGTGTTGTTGAAAATCTCTCATTTGGGCTAAAGGATCATTGCTTCAGGAGTATGCAGACTGCATCCAAGTAATAAGTAAGAATAGCATCCTGAAATGCTATTAAATAACAAGGCCATTCTGAGCCTTGTGGTCATGGTTTGAATTTGGCATTGCATTTCATTGAGTCAGACCAGTATTTGTCTGAAAACAGACCTCCCATTATAAGTCTTGATTTTGGTTATTGGTTATAATACATCATATTTCCCCTCTGGGTTCTGATATTCTTACTGTAACTTTAGAATTCAGTTTTTGTTAGAAGTTAGAAATACTTGGATTTTGAAGATTATTCATTCTGAAAGGCAGGTTTTCTTGCCCTATTGATATGGAAATTCCTTTTCAAAGAAAAGGAATTAAAGGCTTATATGTGGAACTGGCAGACCAATTTTGTTATTGCCTTGTATTACCTTTGGAAAAAAAGGACTGAAAACTATATTATCTTTTGTTTATCCAGAGAGTTTGCCTGTCTGCTTTTCAGAAAACATTTTTCATCTGTTAAATCAGTTGTGAAAATTACTGATGAAACAATAACACACAAAATGAGTTATTAGGCTCCGTCACCTTGCGCCATGATCAAGGCTCTGTTTATGTAATTATACAATATTCTTTTTGAGAAAGGCTTTGTGATTAGCAGTATTAATTGTGTAGAAAAACATTTATTGTGAACATTTAGTGTATGCATTTTTCTATTTGTATACATTCTTAAATGGATTAAAATGTCTAATTCATGAGACCCTACAGCGAAAAAGTGACATCCAAAGGCAAAGTCATCAACAGGAGCTACAATCAACGAGGGCACAAGGCCACAGAAGTTCTAGCAATCCTATCAGTGTTGTTTCACTGCTGGTTGCAGCAGACTTTCCAATCAGCGTTTTCTTGTAAAACATAATTGAAACCTGTTCTTTTCTGAACCTTTTCAGGAGCAAACAAACCGAGGGGCATCTGGGGCAATTTCATGACAGCCAAATGGACCATTGCCTACTGAAGCATATTTCCTCTGCATTCAGTGAAAACCTGAATTCTGTTGCAAAAGGATTTTAAAAGGCACCGATACGATTTCCCCTATATGGAGCATGATGGCAGTTACAGAGTGACCACGGAAATATTGATATCCTCAAAGTTATTAGAAAGGCCCCACTGAAAATTCAGGTTATCCATCAGAAAATGTTAGAGTGATTAATATCACCATGAACTTTCAGACTGTAATTGATGCACAAGTTCTATAGACTTCAAATTGCCTTTTAATGTATGTGGTATTAGTAACACAATTTGCAATGCTCAAATTTCATATTCTTCTAATGGTAGGGTTTATACTCCTATGAAGTTATATACCTTATTTTCAAATAGAGTGCTGTTGCTAGAAAACATGGTTGCCTGTCATTCTTTAATTAGGGCTGTGGTGGGTTAGTACAAGTCTGTCTTCAGTAATTTCTACAATCTCCAATGGTACCAGTCAAAGGACTGAGAGACTTACAGAATTTAAATTACAGACATTTAGAGCACTGGTTCCTAACCCAGATAGTATAGGAAAACTGCTTCACCTGGTTTTCATTTGAGCCAAGCTCTAAGTCTTTATAGCTAATTGATGACTTAATTAATAAGGGTCTTGTTAAGCCTTTGATTTAACTTGTTTCTTTGATCATTTTCAGAGTTATCAAAAATACCCAACTTCAAAGATGGTTTCCACCACTGTTTCCTACTGAACTCCATGTAGCCTCCTCAAATCGCTCGTTATTATTTCTGACTGAACATCTGTTCTTTGTTGATAATTTGATGGTGAACAGACACAGGTGGGAATGACACTATAAGAAATGCCCACCATGTGCTTTTTTTTGTCCTTCTGCAGATGTCAGTAACATTTCAGGTAGCATACCTACAGCTTTGGAGCCTTCTTAGGGTGTGGTGTTGACACAGCTACCTACTTGAACTACACCTGAAAGAGGGCAGTTCTAAAACCCAGAAACTGGGACAGGATTGATGCCAATTACAACCTCCATTTGACCTGTTTACAGATATGCTTCAAATTGAAAATTGAAATCTGTAAGCCTGCTGTTAAAAATTTAGCTAAAGACCGAAAGTGCCTCCAGGACCGGGGATTAGAGCCAACGCTTTAGAGTCCTTGAGGCATAATTTTTTAGTATTTTGTCGTTTTCTGAAAAGACACAAATACTATACAGGATTCTCTAAAAGTTAGTTTTTTGCAATCATTTATTTTTCCTGCAGAGACACTGTCGCTATTAACCTCAGCCTGGGACTGAAGGATTTTGGATCTGTCTGTTGAAAATGAAATGATCCATTATGACATTTACCTTATTTCCTCTGCCAGCTTAAATGGGCAAGTGGTTGCTGGCCTTGGCATTATATAAAATAGGACAAAATGTTTAAATTAATGATTAATACTGGAGGTTGGTTAAATTGCAGACAAAATATTTAATACTAATGGTTCATCTCCACCAGAATGTGTTTAAAAATATGAATGCTTACTGACCATTTTACTATAGCTTTGAGCTGTATGATTTATTTTATTTTTTTACCTCAGGATAAAATCTGTGCAGTTTTAAAACGGAGAAGAATAAAGCAATGGATGCCAAGATGTATTAACTTAAAACAAGAAAGTAGTTAAGTTAAAAGTAAAAGAAAAGGAATGGAATGAACTAATCAGAACTCGTGATAGTGGAATAAGTGTAATTATGCAGAATACCTGGACACGGTCCATAACCCTAACTTAACTTCTTCTGTATTGTATATGTTTTGCTAGACTAGGAAGAAGCAGAAACTTGATCAAATCCTGCAACTATTTCAGCTTAATCTGCAACAAGCTATCCAGCCATGTGAAGCTGATACCCTCCCTGGCTTTTTCATGAAAGGTGAAAGAGATCCTCAGCTTAATTATCCAATAAAAGCATTATGAACAGGCTGTAATGTCTTATTTTGTAAACATTTTCATGTTGAATCAAACATCAGAAAAATGTAATTTCAGGTGTTCCCTGTTTTGCATCTAATGCTTCTACTGTGCTACATCTCTTATTTTATTTATCCTTCTGTCAGTTTTCCTGAAATTAAACTAACTGAGAGACAAGAACCTCGAGAAGCCTGTATGAATGAGATTTCTTTTCTGGAGAACACAGAACACAGGTGGAACAGTAAATGTTGACATTTTTCTACGATAGGTAAACTAATTTAGTCGGTGTCTGGCTGTTATCTTGTTGCGAGTATCTTATACCATTGTTTGTTTTTCATCTAGTTTAGATGTATCTGTCTCATTCAGATAGGAAGGCATTGTTTTCTCCTTGGCTTGGGCCTGTGGAAGTAGAGAATAGAAAGAGGGCTTTCACAGGGATGAAAGGAAGCCCCTGGCTCATTTTTATGGGAAGCATGTTTTGGACCGAAGGATTATTGAATTACAGCAAGGCATGCCTCACAATCCCCTGGGTTGCTGGATGATTTAAGGCTTCAGTTGGGGGGGACAAGACTAATCTACTAAGTGGAAGGTCATGTTTATTTCATTTAATTTTTGCTCCATACAATTGTCTTCCTAGGCTTAGCAGTAGGAGTAGTTAGGCCAGTGTCTGTTTCAGCAGCAGTGCTTTTCTGTGCAATTGAATCACAAATATCCAGACTTGATTGATTTTGCTGTTCTGTAGGCTGGTGTAGAGATAGATAGCATCACGGATGTGTGTGTAGTAAGCACACAAATAACTTTGTGATTTATGCATTAAAATCAGCTTTCAAGGGCTGTTATAGAGGAGAGGAAGTCATACCCTCACTCTACCATGATGTCCGACTGTAATTATGGAAAAATGTTGGGAACCATGAGAGCTTTGGGGCAAATTTATGTGGTGTTTACAGTTGATCAAGGGGACAGTCTTTCTCATTTACTTTCACAAACATATTTCCATTCTGGAGCAGGTATGAGGTGAAAGTGTTTGAGTTTTATCTTTACCTGTAAACCACCTCAGGTCTGGTAGAAACTCAGTGACTCCACACAGTCCATTTTTCAGGTTCTTGGAAATCCTGAATGTACTGAGTTGTCCTCTTCCTAGTGAGTCTAACTAGTTGATGTAGGCAACTATTACTGTACTTGCTTCACACTTTTCTCCAGTGTAATATCAGGGAGAAAATGTCTAATATACAGTATAGATTGATTGCCAGTTCAAAGTAGTATAAGTAATTAATATGGAGAAGGGAGAAACACGCAGAATGATTAATATAAACTGACAAGCTGGCATGTATTATGAAGTAGATAAAAAAATCCTAAGGGATCGATGGCTATGCCTATAGATACAGGTTGTTTAAATATTAATTGCAGTTCTGTAGATAAATGTATGCAATGTGTAGCAAACACGCAGCAGGTGGAAAAGAGCATTGACACATATGACAAGGGGCACAGAAAAACCATCAACACTGAAAATGCAAATGACCTCATGGAAATGTTGCTTAGGCACTAAATTTTAACTCAGTGGTGCATAGCATGCAGAGAAATAGACAGAATGCAGAATGTGTCATTGAGAATTGAAATTCTTATGAGGTATATGCAGACTGTTTTTGGTTTTTATTACATTGGCAAAGTCCTTTTAATCCTGTACAGATTTTATGTACTATAGTTTATGTGCAATCCTTCCTTTTCAATAATGCAATCTCTGAAGTATTCATATGAATCTCATGGAATATAAACAGTAGCTCTTTCTTTAGGTTCATTTAGTGAGCAAGGGTTATACATAGGAGATATATTGATCAATCAAGATTAATATGGGTGCAAAATGTTTAAAAGATGACAGTTTATTTTTAACAAGTGGGTTTGCTGTTCATTCATTAACTGCAAAAAGTATCCTAAGAGAAAGTTAATTTTTCCTTTCTTGGCTGGACAGAATGCCTATTAATAGAATAGTTGTGTTTAAGCTCAGGTGTATGAACAAATGAGTGATATTAAGAGTTCTACTTAGTTTCTCTATGAGAAAATATTTCAGTTATTGAAATGTCTAGTCTTTTGGAAGCCAGTTACCAACCATGAAATGTTTCATGACTCCTCCTCCAATTTAATTTTAACAGGAGAAGAACTCTAACTCTCTCAAATGATTAGCTATTAAGATCTGTTTAGTCAGAAATATGGGAATCAATTCTTAATTCGAAAATTGATCTGAGACCACATACAGTAGATGTCTCTGTGCTGAAGTTGCTGGAAATAATGCACTATAACTTTGGTGTTTTTGTTAATCAAGACAGTGCAAAAAAAAAAAAGGTTAAACCAGCATACAGAACAGTTACAAGTATGAATTAGTACTGGTGATTAAGGGCCCATTTGTAACAAAAACCAACAGACCAGCTTTAAACTGCTTTAGATTTTATGTTGATATGTTCTGAGTAAATAAGGATTATTTTTTTAAATCAACCACTTAAAAAGCACACTGTCTGTGTGGAGTTGTCCTTGTGTCTGTGCAGGTTTTTTCCTTGCAGAGAAAAGCTGGCTGGGTTACATGGTGTCTCTAAATTGTCCCACTCTATGTACTGCATGTCTATGAACTCTCCAGTGGTCTAGCATCCTCTACAGGGTGTTTTCCTGCTTTGTGGCCTATACTTTCAAGGTAGGCTTCACGTTCCCAAAATCCTTACCAGGAATAAGCGGCTTTTTGAAAATAGATTAATGTAACCTTTCCTACAGTACAAATCTCTACAAAAATGAAATTTTCATTGTGCTGCTCTTTTATCACCAATATATTCCTTACAGCAATTCTAGGTCTACTGCTTCCTTACAATAATGTCATTGCTCAGTGAGTGCATCTCTAGGCTATAGCATCTTACAGATAAGATGGTCTGTGGGCTTTAAGTTTTTTTTCCTTAATATGTGTGTTTCTCTCACTATCTGAGAAAGTGAGTGCTCCACACTTACTTGCAAGGATAGTACTCACTAGTCAGATGATTGCACAAGACAGCTTCATGCTCATCATTAGCAGAAGTAGTTTAGAAGCTAATTAAACATTTAAAAGCAAGATGCTTACACTTCTGTAGACTTCCCTTCACTATCTCTGAAAGTGGACATTAATTCAACATATCAGATGTTTGTTTTCTTCCAAATTAAATCTATGAAAATGTTCTCTACACAAGAAGTTATATTGTTTTGAAGGTCAAAACCTGTGGCATGATTCAGACTGTAGTATGTCTGAAAAATGCTTTAATGATTTTCGTAGGTTTTCATAGATGGACTGCAGGTACTTAATCAAGCAGTGTTTATACAGTATCTTGATTCTGTCTTATGCTCTTGCTAAATGGAGTCCAGAGTTGATTATAGCAGTTTCTACAGCCATCTATGAGCCAGCAGTTTTCAGTGCTCTGCAAGTTTGTAAACTTAGCCGTGTCAGTTGAGGAATAGGAATTTTTAAGCCTTCTGAGTTTTCAATGATCCTATTTAGACCTGTGATTTTTTAAAATTCTGTTCAAAATTGGAAATATAATTGGAAAGCCAGGTAAACTCCAGGAGCTTGTCTCGTATTGTGCTTTCTTTTTCTTGGGCACTGCAAGCTGTTGTTTCTCACTTCCAAGAGAAGCAGCTCACTATGCGTTTTAGACTTTGGGCAGCAGCCAAGATGAGCTTCTTGTAGTGTCGGTGTCTTCTGGAAATAGAAGACAGGAGCAGCTCTTAGTAATAACCCCCGACAGACTACTTCTGCAGATAATGTTCTGTCTCGCCACACGCTACCTGCGGAACTGGGGCTTAGAATTAATTCAGCATTTACGGACTTGGTTGCATTTTCTGAATGTGTTCCAGACTACAGTGCACTTAGCCTTTTTTTTTGTTAGACATCCAAGGCCTATTGCAATTTTAAAGTATTTTTTCTTCCCAGTTTTGAAACTACTTATGTTCACAGATCTGGCATCCTGGCAGCTTTATAGTAGGTAGGTATACTGAGACAGATCGACCAATATCTGTGGTGTAAATTGATCCTTTGTAAAGTAATGTAAGATGGCAGTATGCATATTTGATGAGCTTTTCAAAATCTTTTTTTTGATTGCTGCACTGATTTTCAACAGAAACTAGTTCAGCTCTGCACCTTTGTCTCTCATCTGAAACGTTATGTTAATTTTTATGCCTTCGAGCAGTCCTAAAGTGTTTTGAGATGTATGGCCCATCACACAAATTGTTTGTGCTTTAAAAGCATTTGGCCGATTTAGCTCCACTGTTTCTAGGTATAATTCAAGTGCCATCAAGATAAACTGACCAGGAGGTTCCCTAGTTAAACCAGTATCTTTGCCTGACTGTCATTATTTTGTTGTGGATATGCTAAACTCGCACTGTCCCTATTAAGACATTAATTTAAAATATAGTAAGCATCATTTTACTGAGCACACCGTTAACATCTTACACACTGTACTGTCATTCCTCCAGGCTGCCATCCTGTTTTCTCAACTCCAGCTATCTCTGGTCTTGGGAACTGCTATGCTGGAATTCTAACTTCGAAAATTTTATAAACCACCAAACCTGCTTCTCATTGGCACCTCACAAATTGCTGGTATCTCCCCGCTCCCATTAGGTCATTGGCTGTTTCTTCTGCTCCACTTCAAGGTCTGTTTGCTTAATAAACTCCAAACGTGGTAGGTAACACTCTGGTGATATTACCATTGACCTGTGACAAAATGGAATTTCTGCAATGGCTACCCGAGCTCCATTTTTTTTTCCGGCAAAAGTTTAATGGTAATGGCTTTGCCCGTTGACTTGAAGTTTGGCAGTTTTCGCTTGGACCTGCTTTACAACTGCACCTCCAGGAATGCTGCAATATTTTATATGTTTATAAGTTCGTTCCATGCCTGCTTGGCAAAACTTGTCCCATAACTCATTCTGCCTCATTTCAAAATCTGTAAGTCTATTAACCTCCAAACTAGGTAGGCATCATTCAAGTTACGATGTCACTAATACAGAAGAACAGGGGTTCCTGCTCAGCTGATTTATCGCCTCCTACCTTCACACTGCTGCTATTTCAGGAAACTCTGTGCCAACTGAATTGTAACTTGGCAGATTTGATCACATTCAGATCTTTTTCAGATTTGCACCTCAAATATTACAGTGACACTTTCCCCAGATACACCAGATTGGTGGCTGCCTAACCATTTTGTTTTCGTCTATGGATGTCCTTTCCCACACAAAGTGTGCAAAAACCACTGGCAAATTGACTCCAGACTTAGTAGCTTGTTTGACAGTGTGACAGTACAATTTAATAAGGGGGGTTTTAATTATACCATTTTCTTTTAATCTATTCCTTTCCCCATCCAGACTAATACTAATCTATCCATTTAATATGTACTTGTAAATACGGCTTACACCCGAAGAAGGCTCCACAGCCGAAACGTTTTTTCCATCTCTTTTCAGCATGGAATAAACCTATTACTTGTTCCCTTGTAAATACTGTATTTTTATTTGTATTTTTTGTGCTTAAGTCTCTTGTTAACTCTCTAGAAGGGTTTATGAGTAATGCCTGTCAGTTTCCATTTATGCATTAAGAAAGACTAAAGAAGCTTTTGCATTGTGTATTCAAGTATCATCTACTTACAGGAATAATGATACAGAGCTCTTTTGTAAACTGTGCATTTCCAGTAATTGAGAATATGCCTCACAGAGGGAGAAGGCAGACGAAGACATTCAGCAGTTAATGGTCATGTTCTCATTGCGCTAGGGTGTTTCTCTTATTTTATTGTCACTGTAAACAGTCTCGTAGCACAGGGATTTTTATTGTTATGTTGCAGTGAAGGGACTGCTGCAACAGCTGTTGTCTGTCTGTCGTCTCTAGCAGTTCTATCATTTTTTTTTCCAAAGGTGCTGTTCAGCAGAGATGCAAATAAACTACCCCTACTGCCAGATTTCGTGATTGCTTTTATTTCTGCCGACGGTGAATTATGGGCTAGTACGTTGTAGAACTGTAAAAGTGTAAACTCCAAATTGTCTTAGTCAGCAGAATAAGGAAATTTATAAGTCACTTCCACTCTCCTAAGTTTCCAGAGTTAAGAAGGGCTGTGGAGATTCTTTGCAGATTTGTGTTAAAATAGTGTGTGACTTCATACAACAGTCCTTGTAGAACGCATGCAATATAAAAAACTCCATCAAATTTATGCAACAGTTGTTACAGATCAGAAACATCTTATAGGGCAACATTACCAACAATTTGACAGGATAGGACTATCACACTCATCATGGTACTGCTGTGAAAAAAGCAGCTTTTTTCAAGTGGTACTGTAGTTAATTCACAGTTCACTCACACTGTTAAAGTAAAAGACAATTTCATCTCCCTGTTGCCAGCATCTATCAAGGACTGCTAATGGTTAGTTTTTCTTTTAGCTTTCTAGTTTAAAAGAGTGCTTTTACAGACTTGAACTACTGTGTAGTCACAGGCTATTGTATCTGAGTGTAAATTATGTAGTGCAAATTTTTTTAGCTACCAGGGTATATAAAACCACTACCAAAATTCTCAAAACCTGTTTTTTTTACTTTTTTTTAAAGTAGGAAATAATATTGTGTTTTATAATATGCCCTGTTGAATGTAGGTTATTTTGTGACATGCCCTGTATAATGTATCTTATTGTAACATAACAAAATAAATGTTTTCATACAAACCAAGATACACAGTCAGTACTGCAGACTGCTACTGTTCAAGTCTTCAAATTGCTGTTATTTTTTTGTTTAAGGACTTTGCTTTCATTTGCATTTGAGGGATGGAGACACTTTCACATAGTTTCCTAATGTCTTTCAGCCTTTCCCTTTTAATTGTCTTATTTAAAGCACATTTACAGACATTTGTACCAAAGTTGGCCATGTATTTTGAGCAAAGATGGTAAAAAATAAAGGTATTCCATGTGTCTTTTTGCATTTTTGGTCCATCTCTTAATAACTAGGGATTTTGCAGTTACCCAGGTATAACTGAAACACAAAGGAAAGGACACAAAAGATAATGTTTGACTAATCAAGTTTTTTGTTCTTTCAGAAAACCCTCATTTTACAGTACTGTGAAGACTTGTGTTGCGTGGGTGGAAATGGCTGTTCTTTTGAACAGGAATTATTGCTTTATACTTTCTGTTCCAGGTTCTGATGTGGAGCCATAATCTGCTGAGTAGTGTTGTGGCAGCTCGTGTTATACAGTGCTGTGTTCTGTGGGAGGAAACAGGCAGCACATCTGGACAGCTATTCTCTTAGCTGCTGCCAAACCACTGATGCTAACAACCAAGATTCAGTTCTGATGCCGATGAGATAAAATGACTAGGTGTGTTCTTAATGGTATAGATGGATTTTAAAATGTTATCTCGCCAAACTTTAATGCGGTGCCTTGCCCTGATAAAAGCTTTTTTTATTATTAATGGCAAAAAATCATTCCTATGAGGAATGACTTCCACTGTTTAATTTTCCTTTGCATGGAAAATATAAATGTTTTGCAAAAGGAAACTCAAGGCAGAGTTAAATTCAGAGTCTGCTGCTGAAATCCTCAGTTCATTTTCTCAGTCCCTTCATACTGAGGTCCTTAATTTGGTTGCCACACCTCCATTTTCGCTAATATACTCCAGGCATTGTCTTATTCTTCTCAAGCATTTCTTTCTATACTTGGTGTGAATGTACCAATAAACATTCCAGCATTGTAGCCAATGAAGTTGGTGAGAAAGGGGTTGGTATTTGTGCACTGACTTAATCAAACAGATGCTGCAGAGCAATATGTACTATAGGATATTTGCCCAATGCCATTTTTGTAAAATTTTAAAATGGAAAAATATTTTCTGTTAAAGGCTGGAGCATAGATAATGCTATTATTTGTAATACTCCTTCCATCATTTAGGGTACAGTGTAGGCCAACAAGGAAAGGAACTGTTACTTCTACAGGAAGTTGGGGTTTACAGTTTGCTGCTTACTAAAAGACAACTTTGGGCATGCATAACATTTGTTTTACCTTAAAGCATAAGAATAACCATTTGTCTCTCCAAACTAAAGTTAGCACTATAATATGCTGTAAGCATTGAATCAGACTGATCTGTTATTTTTGCAATTGAGTTTCTATTGTAGAAATAAAGAGCTTGCTGGATCAGGGAGTAAACCTTTGTAGGAGTGCCTGTCATGTCTTTCCCATTTGGGTTCTTATGATTGTTCGCTCACAGTAGCAGCCTATCTGATGTCCATCAGCGGGCCTAACATGATTTCTGGGTTCAAACTGACTGTTTTCACCCATTTTGTTGTCCGAGACAAAATCAATAAGTACAGGAAATTCAATGTATTGGGAGAGAGTATTTGTAAATTGCAGTTTCATATCCTGTGGTCTCCGTTTTGTCTCGGTTTTTGTCATCATTATTTCAAAGTTAACTGAGAGGCTAAACTGTTCCTGACAGGGCACAAGGTTTGGTCTTGTTATATCAAATTGTGGGATCTTTTCCACTCACATTCATGTCATTCTTTCTTGCTCTCTGAAGTACTTATTTTCTTTCCAAAGTTTCATAGCATAAGATCAGTGATGTGCAGGTTAGTGCTATATTCTAGCACTATATTGTAGGTCTTTGTTCTAGGGCTCATTTCCAGATTTCTGTGTGGCATTTTGCATTTCCCCCCGTGTTCACGTTTCCTTTTGCTGAATGTCCTTAACCTTGCCTAAAGAGAAACTGTTGTTAACCTAACCTGCAGCTTAGGTTACCTTGAATTCAAGCCCTCAGCCAGGACTATACTGTCTATAATTCCTAAAATAATGCAAGATGTTTAAGGGCACCTCCTTCCATGTGGAAATAGCCTCTGGAGGGCTTTAGATACGAAGAGTTCCTGAATTGTCCCTACAGTATGTTTACGCAATGCAATGGACTGAACTCGCGATGCTCCCAGGTCCAGCTCCTGGTTGCCATGACATTAACCAGGAAGAATTGTCTTTCTGAGAAGGGATGGATAGTTTCATTGCATGAATGTCAGCCCAGCTGGAGAATTTTTATTATCTCTAAAAGTGACTAAATTACTGAGCTCTGTTAATATATATAAGCACAGTGACATAGGCATACAAGCAAAAATGAGCTAGTTAGATGAAACAAGAGACCAACCCTAAAGGGATTAATTCGTCATCACAGAAGTATTACTAAAACATAATTAATAAGAAATAATTATTAAGCAGTCAGACAGGCAAGTCTCAGTGCACTTCCTTGCACTTGCACTTGCTTACTTTGTATGATTCTAAACATGGACTTTGGTGTTTTAGATGGAGAAATTGTCATTCTGGAGTGTAAATTCACATTTTCTGTCGCGTGTTTCTTCTCCTGTTTTAATATTCAGTGATGGAGCTCTTGCAGGTCCCCTGTCGCTGACTAATCAAGTCTTTGCACTTTTTAAGTGCAAAATCCCACCCTCCAAGATCTCTGCTCGTTTTGGCTACTGTGCTATTGACAGTAGGGCAGGAGACGGAATTTCATTTAAGGCATCTACAGCACCTGTGTAGCAAGGGTGATTGTGCCAGAGTGGGAAAACTCAAGCCCAGCTCATTTTTCTTCCCTGGCTCTCTGGAAAGCCAAGATCAATGGGTTATTCCCTATTTGACCTTACTCCTGACCAGTAGTTCATCATTCTCACAAAAATAATGAGTCTTAGGTGAATAGAGACAGACATCTGGGAGATGATTTCAAGGTGATATTATATTTGTTTGAAGGGAGAATTATATTGTGGACAAGGTCTATAATTTTGCAGGATTTTTTTATAGTCCTCATTTTTATTATTTTATTAGAGTGCTACAGCACCAACCAAAGAGTGTTTCCATGTGTTCAACATTTTATAAACTCGAACTCTCTGTTCTGAATATACAGTCTGAATTTTCTCAAGTTGCAACCACCGATATCCAGAGCTACAAATTCTTCTCTTCTAAATTTAATGCACCTTAAATAATGGAAGGCCATGTTGAATATTTAAAAGCAGTAGCATATCTGATACTGCAATCACCAGTGGTAATAAAACAAAGGTGATCTGAGACTGATCAACGATTTAAAAACTGGCTGTACTAATTTAAAGAAAGTGGATGTAGACACCTGAAGTAATTCCTTTTATCAATTAATGATTTGCAAAAAGAGCAGATTGTCTCTTGCATTTATGAACAACACTTTTGTTTGGGGTGCAATTAAATGAGTAACCACATTCCTCCCTCTCCCTCAGTTCTCATTGTCTTTTTTGTGAATCTTCTTCTCTCCACCCATGTAGACCTTGGTGGTTCTGCATGTCTCCCTGAGTAATTCTCAATACAGCAGTGCAGGATTTGAACAGGCGTTTGGCTTTTGCCTTTATGGGATAGGAGGTGTGGAGTAAAGGATACAAAAGTCACTGAGCCCTGCTTTTCCAAAAAGAGCACCTTCTGTGATGTTTGTTGGGAGCTGGCTAGAGCAAGCACTGGTAATGAGAGATGGCACACTTGGGTTGTTGCGACTATGAGCAGGAGAGTGCCAGGCAGGCAGCCTTGTCTTTTACAGGCTTTGATTTGTTGCACATATACACTGTTAGCAAAAATCTTGATACGTTTTCTGAAAACCTCTGTTGAATTAGTTAGATGGTAGTGGCACTATAATTATACTGTCTTCTGACAAACCTAAATGTCTGTTTAATGACCCAAAATAGAAAGGAATATATAATAGATTCGTATTTTAAACAAGATTGAAAAGCACAATATTCATATTTTTATACACATATTCAGTCAGTGGAATCTTAAGGAAATTGGCTGAATACAATTAGCAATGATATTGTAAGATACATGCTTTTTAGTTCTTTTGTTGTTAATGCATATCTACTGTTCTTATAATGTAGATTTTTGATAGATTGTTAAATTACTAGGGCACAATGACACGGTGGTAAACATCACTACCTCACAGTGCTGGAAGCCCGAGGTTCAAATCTGGATTTTGGGTGCTGTCTGTGCAGAGTTTGTATATTTTCCCTGTGTTTGCATTGGTTTCTGGGTGCTCCATTTTCCTCCCACTGTCTAAGGACATACTGGTAGGTTAATTGGCTTCTGGGAAAATTGGCTCTCACGTGAGAGTGGGCATATCTTATGTCTATGTTTGCCCTGAGATGCACTGGCATCCAGTACAGGCTTCAGCTCCCCTGTTACCATGCATTGGATAAAGTTGTTAAAATGGATAGATGTTACCAAAGTGTGGAGCAGCTGGCCAATCTTTTGTACTCAAGATCTAGCACTTTGTTCTGCACTGGGCTATATAGTGGCCCAGTAACTTTTAGGCCAGAACACTGCTATCTGCAGAATTCATTGTGTTTTCTCTGAATTATTCACAGCAGATGGGTCACTCATTCATTATTGCAGTTGTAGAACAACATACTATACAGGGAATATACATCCATTGCACAGAACACAGATCCATAATGAACAAGATGTGCTGACAGAGCAAAAAAAGCATGCACACAACAAAACTTTGATGCTTTTTAGTATTATTTCCACATCAGTGTCAAAAACAGATTTACTCCACGTAACCAGCTTGACATATCCTGTAGGTCAGGGATTCCTATCTCTCGACCTTGGGGTCTGGAAGCCGGCAGGTTTTTGAAGCTTTAAGCTGCAGAGCAGGGATACATTGATCTAGTTAAGCCTTAATTGGATCAGTTTAACCCTTCTCTCAGTTTACGAGCTGTTTATAAATTTAATAAGACTTGTGGGCTTGGATCAGAAACGTTTCACTTTGCTTTTAACTACGGACAAATTTGTCTTATTAGGCTTCCAGTCATGAAATGGTTATGGCTATGCATATACTGTATAAAGATGGCTGCCTGGCCTTCTGTTGACTGTTCAGTTGTTTTGTTCAAATTCTGTAGGAATTTCCCTGGCAAAGTAGAAATGTGTGTAACAGAAACCTAAACCTTCTGAGTAACAGAATGATAGCATTGAATCAGAACAAATCACAGCAGGATGTTCTAGAGCTGTTGAATCCAAATTTTCATGGTGGTAATCAGAGCCACGTTTTCATAAACTCTTTCAAACTCTTCTTTTTTAGATCTTGGAATTTGATTAATTTGAAACTTCACAGTTGCTGTCAAGATCTAAATCTGCTTCAGTGTCTCTTAGCCAAGACATAATGCTTAATTAATTTACACAACAACATCTATTGATTTTAGGGCAGTCCCACACAAATATATTATTTGCTGTTATCATCTTTTCCATACTGACCATATTGTAACATTGGTTTAGTGTTGTATTTCATGACACTGAAGCTTATTTGTAAGCTGTCTAATTTCAGTTTTACTTCATTTTTCAAATGTATTTTACTAGTTATATTGAAGAAGCATAGCTGTTGCCAACAAGCTGAAATCCAGAACCAAACAGGACTGAGGTGTTGAAAATGCTGTTGACAGAAGCTCACTTGCTTGTTTTATGTGGAGAAACCAGTGTTAGTTCTCTGGGGAAATCTGCCTCTTCACTCACTGCAGAAGTAGAAGTTACTTTATGTGTTGCAGGAGGCATGTGATAGATCACGAAAACAGCAGCCTAATAACATCTTGATGGGACCTTTCAGCCCTGTTCCCTGGATGAGCTGTTAGAAAAAGATGGGGTGACACTTTGAAAACTCACTGTTAATCTAACAGAAGCACAAACCACCGTGCCTGAAATCAGAGATCAGCTCATTGCTCAGGATACAAAATGAAAACTGAAGGAAATGTGTTCATAAGTCAATGGTTTACTATTGCTGCTTCATATGCTATCATTATTGTGATATCTTTATTGGGGGTGCTCAGTTCACTAGTAGCAAAACGTTCAGTAGATAGGAAATGCAGAAGGTAAATGGGTGACATCTTATCTCTGTGGCTAATTTGGTGAAATGGTAAATGGTGAAACGGCTTCAAGGTTTCATGACCCTTGAGCATTTGGTCTTTTATAGTTTCTCAGTCCCAGATGATTTCCTGTTACTCCATACATTTCAAAATGGCAGCATGCTGTAATGTGGTTCTATAACTTGAATTGCTGCTAGCAATTCTTTGTCTCTACGGTTACTTATAAATTATTGCCAGCAGTCAGGCTGTTCTATCTGATTTATTGGTCTCTCATCTTTTGTATATCTGGCTAAGTTATTAATTGTATGCTTTTTTTAAGAAGGAACAGCAGTCAGCTTGTGTGTTTTTGCTCTTGGGTGGCCATCAGTGTATCAAATGAATGGGAAAAGTTGGACTTCAATTGGTAATAAATTGCATTTAAAACATTAACAGTAATGCATCTGTTACTTAGGCATGTTTTTACTGCTAGGATCCATGGCCGAATGTAAACCTTCTCTTAGTCTGAAGTCATCAGCACCAAGGAGAGCTCCTTCTTGTTGAACTTGGCTTGTGTACTTTATATGTAAAATACTGGCATATTGTGAAATAAGTTCTTCCACGATAGGTTTAGGCATGTTGAGACCTATGCCAGGCTTTTAGATACAGGGTGCAAGGCTGGACATTTTTGTAATTAATTGGTTAAAACACTGTTATTTGTTTTAACCTGCAGTAGTTTGGCACAAGTCGTAGTTTTCTGCAAAAAGTTATCTTGGATGTAATAGTGGATTAGATAGTACAAATCAATTGCTGTAATGTGCTGTGTAGGGCTTACACAGTAAAAACATTTCTATATTATTACAACAGGGATAAGGTTTATGCTCTTAAGCTTAGAGTAAAATGCTCTTAAGCCATGGAAAGAATTAAACTTTAAATACAGAATCAGTAGTCATTATGGATTCGTTGCAAAGAGCTATATTTGGATTTGGGTTAAGAGCAATTGTAAATTTGCTTTGTAGATCTGGATGGAATTATTCAGATGTCCAGAAAATCTCAATTCAGCATCAAGTGAAGTGGCTACGTTGTGAGACCTCTTCTGTGTTCCCTTGAATTTCTTGTCTTTGATCCTTCCTGATGATCCATTCACGGCAATCACTGCACTCAGGCAAGGCTGGTGATGTTGCTTTAAAGCTGAGTTGGTTTTGTACTTTTGGAGACAGGAACATTTGCATGTTAATAAATAATACATTCATGGAGAATGGAGCTTTAAGCTGTAGAAAAAATTAAACTACACAATAAACTTGGGATGTGGTGTTACCAGTGCAAAGAGAGACATAAATAAAGATACACTATTTAAAGGTATTGTGGCTGTGTCAAGCTATAAACACAGTGTTTTGTAACACAGTGGTGACTGACTTTGAAACTGCAAAAGTCCTTTTTTCCTGAGGTTCACTGTGTGTAGTTATCCAGGTTTCTGAGAACTTCAGAAATGGTCAGATTTCTTAGTGTCATACTGTATGTGCCCTAGTTTGTCTTGCCAGAGTGATGGTCAGAGCAGAATCGTGGGAAGCACATTCACCTGGTCTTGTGCAGGAACGGTCTGGAACAATCAAGTGCTGGAATCCAAGAGACTTAGCTTCTCTCCGGGAACAATGCAGTGTGAACCGAGCAGAGTGAGGTTTAAATTTGTGTCCTTCTCCTTCAAGGTCTGTTTCCTAAATTATAATTAGCACTGAGAAAACTGTCTTGAAGCCTGATAGCCAAGTGCGACAGCAAAGGCTGCATATGTTAAAAGAATTTTCATAAACCACACAAATCGGCTGTGATGTACTGGTACACGATTCTCTCTGTCTGACCTCTTAGAGCTTTCTTTTCTCTGCATAGCTTTTGGAGTCACATTTGGCCACCAATCACAAAACAGCCCATTTTCTAGCAAACACAGACATTGCTCCTGAATAACCCACGTAAGAGCTGTTCGAATGAAAGAAAGAGAGAGAGGGAGAGTAGGATATGTCAGTCTATTAAATGCAGGTGAATAATCTCTCTCCCGTCACCTGCTTTCAGTGTATCCCCTTCTAGCTCCTGTTGTTGTTTAATTAAAAATCTGACACATGATACAAAAGGCACAGTAAACTGACAGCTACCAAAACACCTTGATGTCAAAGTCCTTCACCCAAACCTCCAGCCACTCAGACAGTCTCTATTGATCGACAGCTGTTTTCCCCCTTTTATAATTCCCTAGTCCTTTTTTTCTTTATCCGTCTTTTTTTGATTTGCCTGCTTTTTACATTTAATGACTGAAATGCAACATTTCTTCAGCACTGCTTATTTACCTTTTACAGAAAAACATGGTAATGAGCCTTTTATCACAGTCTCAGATTTAAATAATTTGTATTTCATAACAAATTTAACAAAGGATGGGTGCTTCAGTTTCCTCCCACAGTCCATAGACATACTGGTAGGTTAATTGGCTTCTGTTAAAATTGTCCTCTGCTGGGAAGTGCTCCCTTCTGAAACTGGTTTCAGATTAATTAAAATGAAACCACTTCTTCAGTCACAAGATCTTTATTATTTCTCATCCCAAGGTTGTAGTCTTGTCTTGGGTTGCTTAGTTTCCCTAGCGTCCCTCATTTATGGAACTATACGCGCAACCATTTCCAGGTTCTCTTAAGATAAAGGAAAAATATAAGGGTGCCAGCTATCTGTTTGAGTTGTGCAAATACAGTAGTTGAGAAACTGGGGGCTCAAAGATGGCATGCCATATGCCTTGTAATGCCTTGACTTCAGAATCTGAAAAGAAAAACCACAGAAGTAGAAAATGATGCCTTGGGTTTTGCATGAATGACCAGAGGACATGGCTGGCAGTTTGACCAGAGTTTGAGCTCCTGTGCTCTGGGATCCCACTCTAGGAATCACACTCAGCCCGCAACCTGCTCTTTGAAATATTTTAGCGCTTTAGTGTTGGATCTGGCTCCTCTCGGTTTGCTTAGTCTTTGTTGTCTGTGCACATGTGTTTGTCAATGTGGGAACTGCCTTGTTGTTTCCTAAGTAGGAACTTCTTGGACGCTGCCTAAGATGAACTGCATCATGGCATATATGTGGATGTCTTATGGATGCATATTTTTTGTTTCCCTGTTTGTGTCTGAGGGCATCCACGTTCCCAGCTGTTAATACACATCCTCGTGGGCCAAAGACACTGGGCTATCTCTTTCACCCAGAGAAATCCGCTCTTTCTCACAGGAAATCCAAACTGGATTCTGCTTCCAAGCATTAATAATGGCTTTGTTTGCAGTTTTTCTGCATTGCATTATGAAGCTTAAAGCAGAGGAAATGGGGATTAACGTCCTTTTTTTACTGCTGCAGCATATTCCTTCTTATATTTGCTTGCAGAAATGCATCAGAGAAAACAGGTGTTGTTAAGGAACTTGTTAAGCCTCATGCTTAGCTCTCTATCGCCAGCCCCCTTGTGCAGAGTACAGTAATGGGGTGGGAAAGGCTCGTCTCTTAAAATAGTTTTTTATTCTGCTATAGCAAAATCCCAGTTTCTGCCTGGTGTCTCAGCAGGTGTTTTCCAAGATCAGTTTGTTGTGTGTGTAGTCTGAGGTTTCCACTTAAAAACAGTGTACATGCTGTGGCCTTTACCTATACATTTACCCTACATTTTAAGAAACAAAAGTCTCCAATATTTGGGGCTTGCTTCCTTTCTCTTAATTTTCTCAAATTCTTTTTGCTTACTAGTCCTTGTTTATAGTTTCTTTTTTGTTATTTTTTTGTTAACAGAACTGTTTTCTTCTTTTGGTTTAGAATTCAGATTTGAAATGATTAAAGCTTTTGAGCAACGGAAATCCATTCTATTGTTGCCGTTGCGCTTGATGGCTCTCTAATGAAAGCTGCCTCACCGAGGAATTGACGGCTTTGAAGCCCATTTAATTCTTTGGCTTATGTTTGGGGTTTTGTCATTTCTGAGATGCACTTAAAAGTTAATTGAGTGCTAGTCTGCAGTAAAGCACCCTAATAGCCATGTGCCTGCAGCAACACTGAAGATCGGACCTAATGAATTGAACCAGGTTGCCATTATCTCGTTCTGCCACAAACGTGCTGGCTGTTGCTTTGTGTGGATGACGGTGATTTTGAGGCTTTTCTCAGTTTAGAACATTCAAATACATTTGCGGTGTTTTCTCATCAGTTGGCATGAAGTTTAAAGTTCAGACTGTAAAACACAAATTTCAAAGCGTTTCAAAAGTCCTTTTTTTTTGCCAGTGAACTGTATCATGACTTTTTGAGTCATGTTTTCA
Organism: Atractosteus spatula; assembly: GCF_055471065.1. Taxonomy (NCBI): domain Eukaryota; kingdom Metazoa; phylum Chordata; class Actinopteri; order Semionotiformes; family Lepisosteidae; genus Atractosteus; species Atractosteus spatula. The sequence goes on along the minus strand of NC_142732.1, from coordinate 1,910,335 downwards.
AAAACAAACGCAGTGATTAGTATTTTCTTGCATCGTGCCTATTATTACAACCGGAGATCTCAAAGGGCTTCAGAGTCCCTGGGGACTCTGTGCTGAGGAGGACAAAACACTTCTAACCTGATTTTAACACCAGTTTAATGAGATCTGAAGTCCCAATTTCTCAAATTCTTACAAATTACAATTGAAACACAAAATTATTAATTTTGTTACAGTACTGTGTAGTCACCATGTTGTCGAGAGTTCACGAGAATTGTGACCTGAGGCAGGCATTCCTGCTCACCAATCACTGTAATGACTAATGTAGTGGGATGTATGAGCGAATAAGTACAGGTTGTGCAGAAATGTTCCACCGTGATTTGCGTGCAAAAGTTAACAAGGAAGTAGTATTTGTTGGCAAAACCATCGCAAAGTCAAGAGCAATATTTCTGTTGGATTAAAAGAGATGTATTCACAAGCCTGCTTGTTTACAATATGATAGGGCCACTTCATGTCACTGGAAGTTTTGTTGCCTCGTTCTGAATCGCAGAATAATAGTGCTGCTCATACCTGGAAATTGTCTTATTTTTTAATGTGAATTGGAGGTTTTATGTGTGTTTGTGTTGATTTAACTTTCATTGTGGTTTAAATGCACTCATCAATGCCAAATCTTTCTAACCCCAGAATATATACAGTAAATATATAAGGTAGGGGTACATGAGGATTGGTTGTGATCCATGATTTTGTATTAAATTTGATTTGAACTGCTATGAGATCTTAAATATTTTAAGGCAATGTTACACAGAAACAAATAGTTAGGAATAAAAAAGAGACAATGACAAATGGGTTCCCCTGAGCTGAGTTATTTCACATTACTTTTTTTTTTTCCTTGAAAAATGAACTGTTTAGGTTTTCAAACATGGCATGATGCTTTGTGCAGACATTTGACAGTTGGTCTTCAGTGATGGTAGACACCTTCGAAATGAATCCTGTTTTTTTCCTTGTCTCTTAAAGTGCTCTCATCCTCTGCGTTTGGTAGCCCTCAGGAGAGGCAGACTTGTTGGCGAAGCAAATTTTAGTCGGTTTCAGCAGCCGGCTTCTGCGCTGAAAGTAACGGAGAGTGTTATCCTAAATTAAACCCTTGAGATAGGTCCAGCATTTGACTGGGTAAAGACCTCGCTAATGATCATGGTTTCCCCTTTGAAAAGGGCAACATATAGTGCTTACTAGATTGCAGGTCTTTCTGCCCTATACAGGCAGCATCCACCCTTGAAATAAGTAGTTCATGGTGGGATGTCCTTTTAATTATTTAAGTGTAGGCACACAGTATAGAATGTATATTTGTATTTTTGTTTCTCCAGGGTGCTTGAACTAGGTCATTGGAAGTTCCCTGTGCCATCAGGACATTTTTCCTGTTTGTTTCCCTGTCATGTTCATGGAAAGCTCAGCAGAGCGGTAATGTTGTAGGAACGCCAGTACAACTCAGCTCACAACGACTGTCACTTCTTATTGCTAAGCTGTCATGAGTCTGGCGAGGGATTTGCAATGAAAAAAGAATACTATCTTCCTTACGTTCATTTTGTTTCAATTGTTTTGTTTTCCATTTGCCAGCTCTAAAAATTGGTTTTACCTGAGTTTGGTTTCTTTAGATATTTAAAATCCCTTTTGCAATCAGATACAGTATTTTATAACTGCTCATTTAATCTTCTGTAACACCCCTTTCACCATCAGGGTATAATAAAATTCACAACTTGTGTCTAAAAGAGTCTTGAAAGATTCACTTGAAGATCTACAACTGGCAGGTTCTGAGCCCCCACACCAGGCAGATGAATTCAAAGCTTGTAAGCTTCCTTAGGGACTTTGTTGCAAAGCAATTTGCAGAGTTTTGTAATATTTTGCCATGCTCTCCATATGTCTTGTCTCAGTTTAATTTCTGTTAGCTATAGATATTAAATTTTCATGTGCTGTGGAGTGTCAAAGTATCCCTTTGCTGCGCAAGCCCAGTGGTAATGTGATGCACTTTGCAGATGGTGTAGTAAGTCGTATGCTGTGTTTTTCACATTTAGTATTTATTTGTGCCTTATTTTACCTTAGGAGATGCTTGAGGTGCCACATTTGTAGCTTTGAACTTTCAGTTCTTGATACTAGAGAGGCACATGTTTGTCTGGTGCTGGAGTATCTAATGCACAGCTCCTACAGTGTTTATTTTTAGCCACAAAAAAAGAGGATAATCTTTGGTCCATTTAAAAAATGCAGAAAATAAGTTCAGGGATTTACAAATGTGTTAATAAATTCTTTTTTGTAAATTTGTGAATGCTAGGTTGCTACATTTTATCATTTATGTGTTGCAAACAAGCAAGAATCACCTTTATTCATTTGCTAGTCATTTATTACCTGTAGATCATTGACGATTTCTAAGAAAAGCTTTGGGTTCACCTCTGAAAACTAATAATAGAGCAAATTTAATTTCTGGTATAAAGTCTAAAGGAATAAATGTATTTTACTATAGATGCTATTGTCTGTTCTAGCAAAAGTTAACATCTGGAAGGACTAAAGCAGATTTGTTGTAGGGACAAAAGATGTATCCTGTGTAAAACAGATGTCCTACTCCTCTGTTTCCCTCTCTTTAGAAAGCAATCTTTCCTGAACGTGTACTGTAATGATTAGAGTGGAGTAGTATTATGCTCAATATCCATGAAAAGAGCAAAAGAAAATTGCAATTTATCATATGGAATAAATTAAATAGAATACAGAAATACTTTTGGGGGATGAATGAAGTCAGTTCTACATATTTTTTGATAGAGGAATCATTAACTTACAGGATCTTATTAGCCCCAAATGCTGCAGAGAAAAGACTTCAAGGTGGTTGGTGTTGCTGTATCAGAGTCATCCCCAACTGGAGCTCATCCACTCAGACAGGCGTAATGGACCCATGCTTGCTGGGACTGATCCGCAGCTGCCTCCTTCCTGTGGTCATCCTAATCTCCTGGCAGGCTCCACCATCTGGCCCCAGACAGATTAGATCTGTTTCTAGATGTTTCTAGTCTCCTTAGTGGCTTTAAATGGCTAATGCCAGTTGACCAACCTCCCAGAGACACAGGGTCTTCATGACACATAATCAGACATTTAAATCAAGCCAGGGAGTTTTGATTTGGAGAGAGGACTGGGACTCTTGAAGGGAGTTAGTTGATTACTACCAAACCTAATTCTTCCAAGGAGATATGATATTTGCTATGATCTCTAATGTATAATCCAGTTGACAGTCTCCTATGGATTACACAAGTTCATTTGAACATATGAACAACAGAACCCAGGTTTGTTCCTAGTTTTTCTTGTGGTAGTTCAGCTGGGGCTGTATTGCTAGCTGTCAACCAGATATACTGTAGCTCTCTTAGGCAGAAGTCTTTTTAAAAATCCCAAACTAGGATTTTAGGAACAAGAGGAATGTCAAAAACCTGGACTTTACAGGGGAATAAAACCATCAAAAATATTGATATTAACGTTTTGGATACATTTTCTGAGGGTGGAGGTACTCAAGTCATGGTGCCAGCATTATACACTTTAGAATTCAGTCCACAGGGTGGATAATATTGACATGGGTGAGAAGAATTCAGCGGCCTTTTGTATTTTGCTTATATTAAAGATTTGTTTACTAAGTGTGGAGTTTGCATTTTTCCATTGTTTGCTTCAATGTATTTCCAAGAGGGACTTCTTAATTTACAAATAAAAATAAGTCAGCACATTCTCAGCCTTTACCCACCAGCTGCAGTTAAGGTGGCCTTGGTGCAGTTAATTGACTGTGTGATGTGGTTGTATTAAGTGCCTGCTAAAATCTCTTTTCTTTTTTCTTTTCTTTGCCGTGCCTTCTGTGGACGACCTTGACCCCTTCCCAACCACTGACACAGGTAAGCCTTTTTTCCACTTCCAGACACATGAAGTGCACACTGTTAAACCTGCTTTTTAATGTTGTCTAATGCTAAAATACAACTACTCTATCAGTAGTCTCGGTAACTGAGATATGATATTGGGCTTTCTTCATTATTATCCCTATTTTTCCACATTTGAGTGACTCTCATTGACGGCTTCATCGCTTCTATTCCAAAACATAAGACAAAACTCATAGTCACCCATTTACCTTACCTCTAAAACTTTGAACGGCAAAAAGTTCCTTCAGCTCTAAAACTTTGAACCATGTCTTTATTGTGATGAAAGCTAATCCAGCAGCTCCAGTTTTGATTTCTGTAAATCAGGGTTTTAGCTTGTTGCCTTTAATAGTCTATCAGAGAGTGTGAAGCACGATTAGTCAGACCCCATATTTGGTTCATTGGATCTATAGTGAGGTCAGTGTAACAGGCTCATTCCATTTCATGGTTATATTATACAGTTTTCCCATCAGCAACCTGGATTAAAATGGGTGTTCCTACAGTCTGATGTCAGACTCGCAGACTTGCTTCAAACTTCCATTAGCTTCATTCCTCCTTGCCAGGAGAAAAACATTGTTGTTTGAGTCGCATAATTTGTACACTCATTCCACTTAGGTGCTATTATTCTAAGTTGGTAATTAGATTTCCCTGTTTAGCTTTGAGTGTAAAGCTGATTTAATTTCAGGTTAACCTCCACGAAGAGGCAGCTTTATGTTTATCAGGGGGAAATGGAGCGATTTAATCAGAAATTTCCCTATTGCCTTATTATTCAGTCAGCAACAATAAAAACAAAACATTGCCTGCAATTATTTCCATGGGTCAGGTTGCTTATCCTTTTGTGAGTGGGGCAAATGAACTGAAGTGGACTTGTATGTATTCCTAGTAAAAGAAAGCAAAGCACTGTTCATCCCTGATCTCTGGATAACTTCCACGCAGTCTGGTACTGTGTAGAAGAGCAGCAAGTGAAATCACCCCCCGATTAATCCACCATAGACGATAGTATTGTTATGAGGATGAAATAATTGGATACTGCTAATTGGATGATGATGGCATCCACTGAGTAGGGGAGGCTTAAAGTCTTTATTTCAGAAGCCATCAGTGGGAGAACTTGGGAAAATAAGACACAGGTGAAGCATGGGAAGGGATGGCAGCAGTTTGGAGCTCAGATTGCTTGAGATTCTGTACCAAGCTTGTGGATTTCAGGGCTGAGTGCATAGTAGATGAGCCAGTGTCCTGAGGAAAATAGACCAGTATTCTCCATTTTGTAGAAAACACCTGAACTTTCTTTTCAAATGTAATTTTCTCTCCCATCCCAGAGGGATGTACAATTGTGAATGGCTCACTAATTGAAAAGTGACATGTTTCGAAAAGGCAGAAATTGTCCAATGTGAGCTCCGCTGGGGCTGAGCTCTTATCTTGACAGTGGCTTAGATGAACCTGACATTATTTTGTTCTCTAAACTCAAAGCTAATTGTGTGCTGCAAGCAGTCAAAAAGCAAATCTATGGAGCAGAATGTAACGATGGATAAGGCAAGTGCTGGTTGGGATTTCAGGTACTTATTATAGGTCTATGAAAGAAAAAATGTGTTCCAGCATGACATTGCAGTTTGTTCCTACAATGTTTGCTTTATGATAGTTTTTTATTGTTTTGTATTGGATCATATAGTAGTTTATATCTTTGTAATTTCACTACTATTGTAGTATTTCTAATACTGTTAATGTTTTTAGTGATAACTGTAAATAAGTGTGAATTACTATTGCTATGACAAAGAATCAATAATTCATCTATTTTCCACACTGTACAGTATTATAATGTACTGATACACTGTACAATATTGTTTGATTTAGGAGGTACAATTACATTACATCTTAGGTTGCAATATGGGCATTAATACAATGCAGACAGTGTGTTAGAATATGACACACAGTGCATGTGATGGTTTCTGAGGACAGAAATGTGTTAATAAAATTGCCACTGAGCCTAAAATGTTGTTTCAACACAATTTGGATAAGATCACTCACTACAGTGACTCACATTTCTCACTCAGTGGTTTTAATATGAGTGTGGGTAATTGTGCTCTAGGGTGAGTAAGAGACTGTGGAAATCTGTAAGTGGAAAGGCATTACTGGTGAAAATATCAAACTACCTCAGCCATTTCAATTGTTGTGACTGTAGGTATTCTTAAAAGTTAAACTTAATATGCATCATAGGGGATTACATGACTGCCACAAGTATGACATAACTAGAATTTAAAGTTGGGCATGCATATTAAGTCAAATACAATATGGCAAAACATACTGTATGTTTGATGCTCAGAAGATCTGGAAAAGTGTCAAATATTCAGATTAATTTTTTCATTCTCTGTGAGGCCTGAAGGCAATTTACAATGCTCAAGAAATCCGATGATTGTTGTTGCTTTATAAGAGGGTTTTGGTTAAGAAATTAACATTCTTATCCATGCAACACAGCACAATAAAAGAATGGCACGTGGCCTTTATATGCTACCCATTTCACTTGTCTTGGGAAGCCAAGTCCAGAGTTCAGCAGTGCATCTCTTGTTAGTCTCTGTATGTTTTCTGATGTGATGGCTGATTGCTATTACAGGTTATTTCTGTTTGCCATTCAGTGCTGTCTGAGTTGCCTGACTGCCCTTACTAGAGCTCAAGCACATGGCCAAATCAATGACTAAAGTAAGCCTGGATGAAATGCAAGACAGCCACAAACACACAGGGTCTGCTAGGTGTTCTGTTGGCATCAAAGCCATGCAAAACTGTGTGAACACTGCTTTATGGACTGTGATGAGGAATTAACCCCACCTCCCACCCACAGTCTTTGCACAGTGATCTACAAACCTAGTTTTAGGGACACACCTAATCAATTTTCACCGATCTGCCTTCTCATTTGCATATCAAGTGGAAATTATTGCAGAGATCAGTTGCAGCTGAGACTGTGGCTAAGGCCAGGCTTAAAAGACTTGTGGGAATAGCTATTTGCAATACTATTACACATTAGTGTAATTATAATATAATAATCCCTATATATGATATACCATACATAGGATCTGCCCACAATGCACATTCTATAGAATTGTCCTGGGGCATCTGTACAGTGAATCCAAAGTGCAACAAGACAATGGTTTTCGGTTGTAACACTCTTGGTGGTTACATTGTGTCAAGACAAAGCCACTATACTTTACAGTTATGTGGCTTCCTGATCTACAGTATATCCATAGCTGAAATTGTTAACCTGGCAACCAAAAGCAAACTCGGTACAAACAAATAAGGTCCCATAAACTTCATTGTATTAATTTAATTTTTCCCTGTCATTGTTTGATCTGAAGTTCGCTTATTTTTTCTTTTGCATTATACAACCAATTAGAGCACAGGCTATTATGTTCCATAAGATTCTGAATGGAATTAGGTATAGGGTACTTGGGGGCACAGTTTGATGATTGATCTAGGGCTTGTTCCTTGTGGCTAGAGTTCAAATTCGGGTCGTGCCACAACATTAATGGAGTATAGTGTAGTTACATACCCACACACAGAAAAACTAGCATGGTATTTGTATTAGCGCTGGGGTGCCTTAAAGTGAATTGCTGGGCTTAATGCGTCTGTCCATACTTAAGCAAGACTGTGTTGCTCTTGGAAAACAGCAACCTGCAATCTCAAACCTGCAATTAAATGTCACTTAGACACTTCATTGTGATTAAGTTTAATGTGTGGTACTATGCTTCAAAAGAATAGAAAATAGGAAATTAAATTCTAGGTTTATTTTCCCAGCAGTTATAGTAGAGGCCTTGCTGTTTAATCAGCCTAGGAAAACACATCAGTACTTCTAGTTAGGGGTTATGGTAAAACATTCTGCTCTTTTATATATACTATAGTGTGTAACAGTGAGTGTCAATTACAAATGTACGGAAAGGAAAGAAAGTAATGAGACCAGGCACCAGAAGATTGTCTGGTTTTGTGAATGTGTGAAAAGGCGGATTGTGTGGAGATTACACTGTTAAGTGGGAAGAGAAAAAGAATGCTGTTTTTGTGAGATAGCAAGGCGGATTAATCCTGATCTGAAGCATTCTTTCCGGAAAAGACATCGTCTGCCTTCAAAAAGGTGAGAGGGCACACAGACTCACAGAGAAGTTTCCTTTTTGCAGTGTGTTTGATGGGTGCAGGATATAAAGACATGATCTGCAGGATCATATACTGGAGAAGGGGTTTGTTAGTGTGTGTGTGTGGGCAGGGGTGGTGTTTGTTGAGCAGGAGATGCATTGCTGAACTCTGGACTGGGCTTTCCAGAACGAGTGAAATGGGTTGCATATAAAGGCCACCTGTATCAGCAGATGTGTCTTGGTAAATGCTGCATTCTTTTATTGTGCTGTGAAGCATAGCAATGGGATTTGTGTAACTTACAGTTTTCACAATATATATTGAATATATCATTAGTTGTAAACTTTGGAAGTTGCCTGGTTATAGACGTCAGCCAAGTGACACAAATAACAGGCCTGGTATAGTAGTAATAATATAGTTATAATCTGAGATGGTAGAGTAGGTTTCTGACTCATCATGTGGTAAAACTGCTACTGTATGGTACATGAAAAGCTATAGTGAAACACTTCAGTTTTAATGCAGATGGATTGTTACTTTGAAGCATTATGACATTCTTGGTTAGAGTGACAAAGTGCTTCATGAATGTAAGATGTTATTGTTGCAGGACTATGGAACAAATTAGTATTGTTCTGTGTCAGGGTGAATTAACTTGTCCTGTTTTTTGCAATTGTGCATTGGGAAAGCTGTTCTGGGGGATGACTGAAGAAGCTCTGTCACTGTGCTCTGTTCAAGCTGTTTTGGCAATTAAATAAAAATAAGGAAAAACAAATACAAACTATAGAAATGTTCCACAAAATAATGCTCTTTGAGAGGTTTCTTTAATGACCAGGAGTTACACTTTAGGACATACAATATACAGTATATGCAGTAGTACAGGTTAAGGGCACCACAGTGAAGTAATTTGGGAATCCGGTTAGTCTTTTTGCATCAAACAAAGAAGATGTGCATTTGGCATGTTGTGATAGAGATGGCTTCTGGTTACAGATCACTCATTGTGAGGTAAATAATGGGCTGTGTTAAACGGGCTGGAGCGAAGATTTTTTTTCTTTTTTTAAAGGAAAGAAAAATCAATTAGCAAGACATGAGAGCTGTTAAACATGGCTTAGTTAGCACAAATGGGGCAAAGATCATGAAGAAGTGTTTGCTTTTTTTTTTTTACTTTTTAGTTATACTGCGGTGGAACTGCAGCAAAACTGTCGTGACACCAGTGCTGGGAAAATGCATTCCAACTGTCCTCATTAACAAGCACCTTTCCCTGCCTCTGTTCTCAAATCCCCAGAGAAGCCAATTAGTTGCAGATCTTGCTCATTTGCTTGCCAGGGTTCTTTGTGTCACAGTAGTGCAATGCTAATTGCCAAGGCAAAGGAGGGCATCACATGTGCCCTGGAGCACCGCGCCAGGATGGCCATGGCTCGGCTCAACTGGGATCACCTCTATCCTCGGCTTCCCCCGTTGCTTCTCCGAAAGATAAAGCCAGAGCCAAGTCTTGCCGCATTAAACTGAGCTCAGCATGTTTTTTACAGTTCGTGTTGAGAGCAACAGAATGGTCGCTATCTCTCCACCTAGTGCTACAAGGCTTACTGCCTAAAAGCTTACTGCCTAAACCCAAAGCTTCTTAAGTTGGTCTGGGCTATGCAAAAGAACATCCAGCACATATTTAAGGCCAAAGGAGTAAAAGATCTGGTTTCAGTGTATCATAGGAAAGAAGTGGAGTGTGGTTCTTATGCATGTTGTACCTTTATTTACTCGACTGAATACAGTGGTTGGATGTTCCTCAGAGTGTTTGCACAGTTAAGAGGTGATGGGTAAGGAGATGCGCAATTCCACATTGTTTGGAAATCTACACTGTTCTGTACAGCATTTGCTGGCTGTGCAGTGTTGGGTTCCTCAGGTGAAAGCCAGGAATCATTATTAGTTTGCATGTTTAACACTGGTTTCCTGAAAGAAGAGATGACTGCTGGGGGAAAATGCCTCCGGTGGTCTTCACTGGTTGTCTTCAAACCAAATGCAAACCAGTCTGCTTGTCTCCATTCTGTAGAGCTCTCTTCCACAGTGCTTCATGTGGTTTGTGCATAATGGCAATAGGAATCCACCACCATCCAAAATAGTGGAGTTGTGCAATTCTTATGAAGTGTACCTCTGTGCTCATAGTATAAAATACAACCTCTGTGTACAGATACAAAAGGGTCAGCCATAGGGACAGGGATATGTTTGTGTTCTCCCTGTTTTAAGCTTTGCCCCTGATGTATCATTTTCATACATACTGTATGGACTCATGAATGTGATTTAACCACTGTTCGGCATATATTGTACACAAACCATTAAGTAATGTATCTCTGACAAAGCTGGATAGCAGTACTACAGTTATGATCCATAATAACATTAGGTTATGGGCTTTGTTATGGATTAGATACAGATTTCTGTGTGTTTTGCTGCACAGATGCTGAATGAAAAGATTAGATAGGATCCAAATCACAGGACACGTGTTGATGCTATTACTGTACTCTTTTTACTATTTGTACTCTTATTACTTTCCTATTGTTCATTGATGTGATTTTTGAGACTTCATGGAACAAAGCACTGGGAAATGAAAATAAGGGTCCTTAACTTACGAGTACACTGCAAGGAAATGGAGGGCCTCAAAAACCTTTCTGATATCGTAATTCATGTCCCTCCTTTCCTCACCCAGTGTAAACTTTGTAGGACTCTTCAGTTCTTACATGCAAACAGAAATCTATATCCTTAGTGTTGAGCAGGCCTGTTGTAGCTGCTGGGAGCCAGGGTAGCTCCTTCTACACAAGCAGATGTGGCTGCAAGGAACTGCACTCTTCCCCCACAGAATCCTTGATAATCTTTTGGCTCACTGTAGTAGAGTGAAGCAAGGCTGCAGGCCTGAAAAGTCTTGACCTGAAGTGACCTTTTCTTGGGTAATACATGCTTTGGGCTCTCGAAGACTAGAGAGCTGAGGGCTTTGTAGGAGCTGCTTTTTATATCAGGAAGAAACAGACAAAAGTGCATTTTCATTTTCAAATCCCAGGTGGAGCACTGAGGTTGCAGTGTGGAGCGAGTAATTTCTCATGGGGTGCTTCAGTAAAACACCCTGCTGCATACAGTAAATGTCAGTCTCGTTGGCTAAAATTGTGGGGCCAAGTGAAAAATAAATACGAAGTCTCAACATATGTAAGAGAACTGTGTGTGAATGTCAGTTCTCCCTTACAGTCTGTCTGCAGCCTGTAATGTGGAGGCTGTTTTGCCCTTGTGAAACGAGAGTACACCAATACCACAGTATCATTATTGCATCTTCCTCCTTTTTTCAGTTTTCTATTTTCAATTCTCTAGAACCAGCCCCCCACGGTACATCAGCTCTTTCTCATTTTTTTGCTCTTCCTCCTCTCCCGACTTTTGAATTTAAATTTTCAGCTGTGTAGCCAGTAACACTATCTCCCTCTTCACTCCTCGTTTCACCTCTTCCCTCCCACTTCATGCTCTCTCTCCCATCACCTCTCCCAGCTGTTTGCCCTGTATGCTTTCTCATACATTCTTCTTCTAATCTTCTTTCCTGCTTTCCTTCTCTCTCTCTCTCTCTCTCCCTCTCTTGGCTCCTCCTCCTCTGAAATTTCAAAAACCCGCCTGCACAACCACTCAGATCTATACCTTACTTCCATTAACACATTCAACCTGATTTTTGTTGGGTTGACAAGTGCTGAATGCTGTCTTTCAAAATGGATGCCTGAACAGAATGAGTGAAGCTGTTCCTCACTCCCAACCCCCCCACTACCACCACCACCCTGGACCCTGCTTTCTTCTCTATCTCTTTCATTCCGAGCAGGTTCTGATCTGCCGTCTGTGTCAGCTGTCAAACCAGAACTCAATAACAGTCCTCCCTGTCTCCCTGAGCATATCCTTCTGACAGGCAGCAGAGACAGAGTGCGGCATTTTAATGTATGGAAAAGACTGCAGCTTCACCAGTCCACCAGGGGCTCTGAGACACATTCCCTGAAGGAAATAAGGAGAGACGACTGGAAAAAAAATATTGTCCATTTTTGGGGTCTGTTTTGCTATCTGCACCAAAACAAAAGTAATTTTAAAATGGAAAAACACATGCTCATTTCAAGCACTTGAGAAATGCGTGAAGAATGTCATTTAAAAACTTCTTTCTCTGGGTGCATTTTCAGTACAGTCACAATGTCTTTATTTTTGATGACCAAAGTATGTGTAGTGTTTTATGTATAATTCTTTCTGATCCTACAATACATTCTTCATTCCTTCACAATTGGCTTCTGCAACACAGCCTGGCTCCAGATTGAGATTATGGAAGCAGGCCCCTGTTAGAAACAAACATGCTTGATTTATCCTTACCTGCTTTCCATTAAAGAGAAGCTTTAAGCCAGGATGGACACAGTGTGAGTCTAAAGGGATTATTCAAAGATTATTCCAAGCCCTGTTGAGACGTTACCTCAAACGCCAAGTTCATGTTTGGCCTCGTGCTGAAAAAGAACATTGAGGTTTCACAAAGAGAGTTGAGACAAGCGTCCAGACTAATCCTGGAACAATATGATATTGAATAACATCTTTCTTTACACAGATGCAACAATGTAGCAGAAGAGACTGATAGAGAAGGGAGAAGGTGACGCTCTTGTCTGCAAGCCCTTCTTCCCATTGTCCTTGAAAAGCATGAAATTGCTTCCTTTCTGCATATTAAAATATTTATATTTGTCTAAAGGTTTTTTTAGCACTGTCTGAACTAATTTTGCATAAAACAGTGTAAGTATTTGATGCAGCTTTTTCTTTTTTTAGCAAAGGGGTTGATAGTGTTTACCCGTAACTGATGTTTTTTTTCTGTATACCAAAACATTTATGTGATTTATTTTTTCCCTCTGACCCCTAATGTGCTGCGATTTGTGGTGGTGGCTGAAGTACACCTCTGGGACCTGGGTTCGGTTCCAGATTGGTGTGCCTTCCGTGTTTGTTCTATATTTCTGTGTTGGCATGATCTTCCCAATTTTTGCATACATGTTAGGTTAACCTCTGTCCCTGAGTTGTTTCTGTGTGCCTGCGTGTGTGATGGACTGGCACCTCATCAAGCAGTTAAGTCCCACTTTGTGCCTTGTGCTCCCAGAATAGTCTCTGCGCTGCTATGCACTGCAATAGGAATAAGCTGGTTTCTGATAATGTATGGAAGGATGCTTTAATCCTATAAACTCTGAGCTCATGGAAGCTTACAGAAAGAGCCATGCTCATTGTTGAGCTAATGTCTTTCAATGCATCATGCAAGCAGTATATACTACTTGCCAAAGCTGAAATTACCACAGCACTGTAGCTCAGGATCATTGAAGGCATAATCTCATGAGGGCAAGTTTATTTAATAAAAGAGCATGATGATGTGATATAAAAAAAACATTTGTAAACATTAAAACATTTTTTCAAAACGTAAAAGTTATTTATGGTAATCTGTTGGATGAAGTGTGTTAATACAATTGCCAATATTGACAGTGTACCTTATCTGAAAGATAATACACATAGAAGAAGTGAAGAACTGTATTCCACTGCAGGACCACAGCATTCTTATTTCATCCTCTTTCATTGTTGCCAATGAGTTGGTTGGAAAACATTCATACTATATGTGGAAGAATGCTTAGAACAGTAGACTGTTTGTGTAGAACTGGTTATTCTCTGGTTCTGTGGAAGAATTGTGAGTGTAGGTGCTTTAAATGTCATTTTACATTTTTTTTAAACTCTTAAATAGAGCTTCTAATCCTAAAGGTGTCCAGAGAGCTTTACATATGGGAGACACACAGTGGGCATTACGTGCCAGCAGCCTCGCTACACAGTCCAGTTGAGAAGTGAGAGATTACATCACTGTTTGGAGTGATGAACTTTAGGAAGTCCAGACTGTGCAAGCCCAGGGTATAATATAGCCAGGAAACCATGGTTTTAACACTCCTTCCTTTTCCAGAAAGTGACAATTGAACAATCAAATAATAGTACCTATTATAAAGTGCTCGAAGTTGGGTCCAGATGATAGAGGAAAACCTACTAAGACTTCTTGTAGCAGAAACTTCATTTTCCTTAGAGGTTTCCTGCCCCATTAATGACCAGGCCCAGCGTTGCTTGGGTCCTGAGATCTGAAAAGATCAGAATACAAGGTGATAACATCCATCCAAAAGCAAAGAAGATCCTGACAAAATAATCCCAAGCCACACAGCATTCAACCAGTTACGCATCACCTTTTTGGGAGTCCTGGTTATAGTGATAGAATTTCTATCCATCCATTGCCTAACTGCTTGGTCCAATTCAGGGGAAGCTGGAGCCTGTTCTGCCAAGCAGCGGGCACAAGGCAGGATACACCCTGGATGGGAGGCCAGTCCATCACAGGGCACACACAGACATAAGAGGCACACAATCACACCAGGGCTAATTTCCCTAATTTGGTGTGGGAGACTCTTTGTTTGGACTGTGTGAAACTTGTGCAGAAGGAACATACAGTATAAATTCCAGGTCCGGAATTGAACCCAGGGCCCAAGCACAGCGAGGCAGTAATGCAAACCAGTGTGACAGTGGTAACAATGCTGCCAAGTTATTATTTCTAATACAAGTAGCTCTTAGATTACACTTAGACTATAAAATGTAGTCAAATTAATGTAATATTCTCAGTTTAGATTTACCATTATATCTTATACAGTATGAGTTTTACTAAAGTCTAGCCATTTAGATTTTGAGTTACTACTCAATACTTCACTTAGCATGTGATGTTAAACATTGAAATGAAATTGTATTCTTCCCTTATAATCTTTTTTATTACATCAGTTCAGTAGTTCAGGCCTGATGTAAGTAATGTATTTTACATGTCTAACGTTGCATCGGGTAATGTAAGTGCAATGATTTGACTGTGCATCATAGAAAGCTGATAACGTTAAAAAGAAAAATTAAATTGAAAGCTGCTCTAGTTTGACTGTAAATTTGGAAGCTGTCGGAAATGTCATGTCTGCGTGAGTCAGTGAGTCAGAAGAAAAGGGCAGGGCAGCACTTGGTTTCTGAATAGAAGATGAATAGATGAATGCACCTCATATGCTTTGACTTAGATTGGGGGAAAAAATATGAGGTATATTGCATATTCCCAATGGAAACACTGACGTCCCCTGAAATCAAAGGTTACTCTTTTTTTTTCTCCATACCTATAGTATGTCTGTTGGGGTTTAGACTCTGTAAATTCTTAAACTGGACATCAGTTGCAATTTCAAAGCTATAATTGTATTCCTGTTCAAAGTGTTTTGACTAGATAGGAAGATAAGGAAAATAGATAGGAAGATAAGCATTGTTTTAATGTTGATAGCTCCAGACAGTCCTAGTAATGCAGAAAATCTAAAATCTCCCTTTTATGCTTCATATTGGTATGGTCTCCCCTTGCTGAATTCATAAACTGTTTGAAGGAAACTGGAAGTGCTTCTACTGAACATCTCAAGTGCTTTTGACCTCCAAATGTCCCAGAACACCTCACACTGAAGCGCAGCTCCTTCTGGGGTGTCAAAGGAACAGGTATCAGCATATTAAAAAGAAAAGATTATTAGTTAGAGAGGTGGGGAAATATAGAGCCTAATAAACTAGGGGGAGAGGGACATAGTATTCTGTACTGGAATTAGAAAGGCTAATATTCCTTGTTTTCGCATTTAAACATAGCAGTGTAAAAGAATGTGAAATATAATCCTAAATCTCTTCAATTGACATTACTGGACCTGTTTTTTTCCATCACAAATTACCACATTCAGAAAAATTCGACCCTTGTATAATGTTTTCAGTATTTATGTACCTTTTTTAACAACGCTATCCCCCTTCCATACACACAAACCCTTAATAAAAGGTGTAGTCTGTCGTTGCTTTATATCAGTCTATGCCAAGTGAGCTAAAAACAGGATATGCCAGATCTGTAATTGGTAGTGTCTTGGATTCCTTTTGAAATGAACCTATCATTTTCTCTTTTGGCAAGTAACACTACTCCCATTTTCCAAACCCTTTGGAAGGACTAATAACTGATGAAGCATTTGATCTGGTATATTATGAATTTCAACAACTGCCCATCACGTCACAGAAAAGCTGTGCACACAATCTGTGCCCATTTTTAGACATGGGAAAGGCAATTTCTATTTACTGTATTTTCAATAATTACTATATACAGTATATATTACTTTTGTTACAGTACTGACTATTCAATCAAGCATATCCAAATAACATGAACTGATTTATTTTCTACAACTTTGTTATATATATTTCACACTAGTGTCAGGGCCATGGCTACAATGAGACATCAGTGTAGCTGTTTACCAAACCCATCCTCATCCTTACCCCTTGAATGTGTTTCTCCAGAGAAGTCAGCTTCATTTAAAGCTGAGGAAGAATCGCTACTAGGCCCATACTCAATGCCCTGAAATGTTGATTAACAGTCAGCTCAGAAAATGCCAGTCAAGATTAATAAAGTGAAGAATGAAAGCTTCAAACCCTGCACAGTCCAAATCCACTTACATTACATGTGTGTGCATGTGTTTTGAAAGGTGTAATCTTGTTTCGCGGTCAGTAGCAATTTTCATGCCTTGCTGAAGTCTTTGAGATCATGTGTTTGAATGAGGAGTCAAATGTTGAGTAAAGAGCCTTTTATCTTTGATTTACAGTGAGAGCAGGGAATATTCTGGTGAATTTAACTCATGTGGCAGGATGTTTGTGAAAACTCAGAATCACAACCATGGATCTAAACATAAAAAAACCCCTATAGTCTCCTTTTTATGAATCATCCCCCCCACACCCTCCTATGATCTCCCCTGTGTGGCTCTGTGTTTGGAAGTTTTCTCCTGTTTATCTGATTTTTGTCTGTGGCATGGGCATAGAGGAGAAAGCAGCTGCTTGTTCTGCCCTGAGGTGACAAATGTAAAACACACAGCTCAAGGGAATCTGCAGGAACAATGTGACACTGGAATGGTTTTATACTGTAGCCGGGTGCAACTATACAAAAGCTTCCCTGTGGCATCATCTTCTACCTATGACAACATCTCTGCTATTGATCACCTGTCACTGGAGATAGAGGAACAGTGATGAAAGCCTTTAGTAGTTCAGATGTTAGCAGTTGTAAATGGCCACTTAACAAGTGGTTCGAAACCTCTCATCTCATTTTAATGAAGCATTAACAACTGCCACAGGTGTGATCAGCCTTCAGTGTGTTTAACTTTACTTCAGCTGATCATACCCTGTCTGTGTCTTTGCACATCATTAATAAACCCAGCTACTGTATGTTGAAAGGCATCCTCTAACGGAAAAGCCAACTTAGGAGTTTGGTGATTTGAGATGTTTAAAAACATGGGACGTCTCAATGAGTACCATGACATTTTCAATTAAGTTCACCTTAGCTAAATAAGTCACCCTTTCCATTTAGAACATGTACAGTACAAAAAGGCAGCTAACAGTAAATGAGTTTGAGGAGGAGTGATATGAAGAAATGCCTGCCGACTTTCAGCTTATAAATGTGTGCTATATCTTATGTCCCCTCCCTTTACCCTAAGAATGGTCAATTGAGCTACTGTATAAGCGAAGAGGTAAGACCTTTCCTGAAGAGAAGAGGTATGCTGTGTTCAGTTAGGCCTAGAAACAAATCATTCACAAGGTAAGGGAACCTGCACCTAAAATATCCTTTCTTTTTCAGTCAGAAAAATAGAGCCTTTCAGATTGCAGCTGAAAAATTAAATATTTTTCAGTTCTGTTCAAAGGATAAATACAATAACAAGCATAGATTTGCTGGTACAAATGAAGCCTTTTCTGAGTGTTGTCTTTTAAAAGAGTCTCAGGCAAGTTAAAAAATATTTTGTGATGCAATATTTTGAATGACAATAGGCTATCTTTGTTATGTGGAAAAGCTGTTGTACCTTTATCTAGTGAACAAATAAACAGGCTTGAGGTACAGTATATGACAGCATCCAGCTTGTATAAACCCGACAATATAAAACTAAATGAAGCAGACCCAGCATAGAAATCAGTGAGAGAGAAAGAACAAACAGTGGCAGCCAGCACAATACAGTATTGATTCTTATTTTTGTGCTGGAAGATAATGAAAGCAAAATGAACACTTTGACCCATGAAGTACTGTCATCTTTTGTTATGCCATTAAACCTGAATGAATGTTTCCCCCCATTGTTTGATGATGTTTTTTTTTACATTGAGCAATAAAGCCAAAGATGTAACATGTACTTTTATATTTCCAGAGCAGCACCTTCTATCTGACAGTCTATCTGGCTCATCACTTTGAAAGTTACTTGTTACATTTACAAGTGTGTAATTGATCTAAGAAAACTTCCGGAGCTTCTTTATTGAAAGTTACCTATAAATCAGGTTACAAGAGATGGATAAAAACATCGTTCCACGTATTGAAAAGGTACCTCCTGTAATTTACGTTCAGTTATCTTGAACCTACGTACTAACTTAGTACCTTGTTTTTACCTTTGAGTCCTTAATTGTTGTTTCCCCCTTGAATGTGATGTATCTGCTCAGGGTCAAAATGTTAGATATTTTTTCCAGTTATTAAAAACAAATTTTGATTCTGCTCTTTTTAGAGTCTGTCTAATAAAGTATTATTCCCAAACCAAGATTATCAGAAGTAGGCTTGAGGTCTCCTGTAGAGAGGCCTTTAATAAAGTTTCTAGAAGAAGTGCGTGAATTTAACCCCATAATCAGTTGTGCTTCAATCACTGACAGTTCATTCACTAGTTGTATTGTAGATCTGCAGTACAGTGTGATCCTCTGATAGTTTTACTCTATAGCCTGGCAAGTCTTCAGATATGTTGGCCAATCACATCATCGTCTACTTCTGAAAGTACAGTCTCTTTACTATCGATTACCCGCCACCAGTGACAGGGAGACAGTGTTGTAAATCTGTAGCAGTTCCTACTGTACATCAGCAGTTACATGTTGCCACTTAGATTATGCTTCAAAACATACCATCTGATTTAATGAAGGATTAACTTTTGCCTTTACTTGAACCTACTACTGCTGCTTTTGAAGTCAGTTTAGCACTGTGGCACAGTAGTTTGGACACGTCTCGTCTCTTGACTGTAAGCTTGTGGGTTTAAAATCCCAGGTTGGTGGTATTGCCTCTGTGCCCTTGTGCAAGGTACTGCACCCAAACTACCCAAACAGAAACCCAGCTGTGCAAGTGGGTCCTAAAATATGGATATACGTGGGGAAAAAAGTACACCCTGCAATCTTTAGGAAGCAGCGCAGAGAACAGTCAGCTTTGGGACTTGCAGCCCCTCAATTATGGTAACAAAATGACTGAATGTCCTACCAGCCACAGTCCAAATCGCAGACTCTTCGGCCATTTTCCAAAAGAAACTGAGAACGTTTCAGAATATACTGTACATGTCTGCAGAGACCTGTAACTATAGAAACTATCACTTACTGTTCATTTCTACTGTATGTTCTTGTTGTCAATCAGCACCGAAACTCCTTGACACTGTGCAAGTCCTAGTATTTAGTTAACACAGTTTACTGTTTTTTTGTGGTTTTATTGTTATATGCAATCTCAGCGTCTTGACTGGATGCAAGGTAACTTGCTGTGGATGATGTAATGAATGTAAATTAAAGGTCTCAGCTAAATAAAAGAACAATATTTCTTTAATTAAAACTGGATTCTGCTTTAAAATTTACTTTGGGTAGTGGGGCATTAGTATGAAGTGAAATTATGATGAAATGAAGTGCAAAAGCATGACTTTTTTTTTTAAAGTGTGTGAGAGATGAATTGCGGTTGGTGGTGGTTGGGGAAAAAGTACAGAACACCCCTGATCAAGCAAATAAACTCCTTAAGTGCAGGGTGTCACTGCGCAGTAACCATATCCTCTATAAACAAGTACACTGGTTTTGTGTAGACTTCCCGTCTAAGAAGGATCTGTAGCAGGCGGATTGTGATAATGACAGGGCTGCTGTTTGTTAGAAAGCCCCCTCAGGCTGCCTGCGGTGAAGCAGCAGGATACAGATCCAGAGCAATGCACACATCGACAAGTCTGACTGAGAAAACCGGAGCTCTCACTTCCTGGCACTCACGTTATTATTTTTATTCTTTAATTTCTAGTTCAAAATTCCTTTATGCCCCCCCCCCCCCCCCATTCTCTTTTACCTCTACTGTATTTAGAATTTCCTGTGGCTCTTTAACCTACAGTATGGGATGTTGTGCCAGTAATAATTACTCACCTCACCATATCTAAGCTGCTGAGTGTGCTATGTACTGTCAGGCAAACCCTCCACAGTTAAAACTTCCTTTGCTCAAAACATAGACTGCAGTTTGATGAAAATAAGTTCTGTCTGTTTAAGCAGTAATGCCCTCTTTTCATCTTCTCATCTTTCACCATCATCTTTTTTTAAGAGTTTACCTCTTTTACTGGCTTTTGCACTGGCACATTAAAGATCTCATAGCCTGACAACTGACTAGACACCTCAGATCAGGCCAGCATAATAGCCTGCAGTCTCCTAGCTTCCAGGTCTGAGGTTTTAAAGGGTTTTAGTCGGTGAACCATTGGGACATCTTTTCCTATTGTTTCATTTAAAATACTTTAAATACTTTTTTCTTTTACTCTTTTTAAATCATTTTAACAGTAAAAGACATAAAAAAGCAGCACACTGATCAAACACAGCGTCTTAAAACGTAATGCAGAAAAGTCTGATTCTCCTTCGGTGATGGTAAAAATGACATGATCACTTTGATACATGATATGATATATGATGATGATAAGCTTTTAAAATTAACCTTTTTAAAAGTAGCTTCTCAAAAGTGCTTTACAGTAAGAACAAAGTTAACAGGGAGATGAAGTAACAATTAGCACAATTACAGAAAGGGTGAAGACGCAGGGAGCAGACAGAACTGATAAAAATCTTTCTGAAGAAATAATTAATAAATGGTTGTTCAGATCACAGTAAATGAAGATGTATGACATGGGACAGTTTATAACAATGCTTCGAATAAATGTTTGAATATAAATGTAGAATATCCGGGACGTGCGAGGAAGAAGGGATCAGGAGGTTAGCATTACCATATGAAGGTTTTAGTCCTTCCCATTGAGCACTTTTTTCATTCAACCCTGGACTCTTCACCGATGTCAACTGACAGGGTGCCTCTGGGAGTTACATATCCTGTGCAAGCTCTCTATTCTTGTTAATTTGACATGAGACTGCAATATGTTGATTTCTGTTTACCTACAATAACATAAAGAATGCTGTAATCCAATGTTATTGAAAAGTAGCATTCACAACATTTAATGATCATTAATACATAAAATAGTCAAATGCAAATAGATATAAAATGGTACATGTGATGGGTACAAAATATTGAAACAAATTAAGAAAGCCTTAACAATTCCATGTTAATCGTGGACGTTTTGAAATTGTCTAGTGTATTATTTTTCTTCCTGGATTTTCCAGCACTGCCCTCTGTAAAGTGGGACTACAGTCAAACATGAAAACATATTTGTGAGGTTTGTTGATCCTTGTTTGTTTACTGCTGTAGTTCTTGCAGTAGGTCTTTAGCGTCAGTGCTGGAATCTGTTTTCTAAATTGCCCCCATTGTCATTGTGGGTTATTGTACTGCAGTGAAACGATCTTTTGAGCAAAAATATCATTCTGTCAATAGAGCTGAAGCTTGGGATTAGAGAGGATCTTCTTTGCATAAAAATAATGTCACATTTTTGCTGGGGTTGGATAGTCTAACTTCATTCAGTACTTAAAGCTTTCTGTGTGTTTCATTCGTTTATAGCATTATTATTCTCTTATATGGCTTTGAAAAGGCCTAATCTCTAGCTGGAGAAAGAATAAATTCTGTGGCTTCATGTTAACCCTGCTTTAAGGTTTGATAGTCTGGAGACACAGTATCTCTATAGATTTTTCTGTAGTACTGACAAAAGCCTCTTTAAAAACAGTTAATGAAAAAAATGCCTTTTGATCATTTTTAGAAAATAAGTAAAGAGTATTTTATAGGCTACAAGGACATACAGTATAGGTATACACCAGTGAATTTTTTCACTTGTATACAGGCTTAATAAAGTCTTCCCTGGAATATTGTCATACTTCAGTTTAGAAGATGCAAAATTTCACTTTATAAATACAGTAGATACTGTAATACACCAGCTGTTATAAAGTAATAGAAGTAGAACAAGCTATTTCCTACAGATAGCCTCGGTGTTAAGGAAATACTGTAGTTCAGACCATGGTTTTATTAGTAACATAATTAATGTACAGGAGAAGAGTTACAATATCATCACATTTTTTCAACCACTAATATTTTATTCTTGCATTCCCTTTACAAAATAATTCTAAATGACATTTGCAACTCCCTGATTTAAAGGACTAGTGATCATAGTACACAAGGATTCTCTTATTAGAGTTTCATCATAAATATGTTTTAGCAGCCAAATAAAAAAAGGAAGAGTGTGCCGTTAATTCCTGTGCAAACTTGCCAGATTTCTCTTGTAATAATAAAAATGGCCAAACAATAAGATATCATCAACAGCATAATATCATTCTTTATCGTGGAGTGTCTTGGTGAAAGCATGTACAGTAGGTTAAAGCCAGCCATCTTGCCAAACAATTTCAATGATGCTAAAAAAATATTTGTAGCTTTTTATTTTTAGTTAAATTTATTTAATTAAAAAATCAAAATTGCAGTCTTAATGTATGTGAGCAGTGGAGGAGCTAAATAATGACTCAGAGCTCTGCTGTGCTGTGTATGGTTGATTTTTAACTGTCAGACTGACATTGGCAGTTGTGGGAGTATAAACTACTCCATGTCTCTCTGCACTGAGGAGGGTAGAAGCTGAGTCTGTAATGTCACTGCTCAGTGAGCAACAGCACTGAGCTGCGAGCTGGTGGCTTGTGGGGCTTGTTTTGAGGGATGAGTTTCAGGCAAGTGAAAACCGCGAAACCGGAGCTCTTCTAATGTAGCAGTCTTGGGCGAGACTGTTGGGGCTACCTTCAGGATGGGTTACTCAGCTGGGCAAGTCCTGTCCAGTACTCAACTCTTACCTTCCTCTGTCAACTCCCAAGAGTAGTGTAGCATTAACAATAGTCAAGGCTTGGGATACCAGCTCGGCCTGTTGTTCTTAGTACCTTAGCCAACACTGCAGTGCAGCACTGACACTGTGTACAGAAGGCTGCATCTCTACAGTTTACTCATTGTCGGATTCTCATGTGGTTTTCATCTTTCAGGGTTAAAAGTGCTTTATGGATGTGAACAATTCCTCCTAGAATAAAATGGGTGTTATATTTTCCTTTTACTTAGCTATTATTAAGCTATTATTGAAACTCTGCTGCTCCTTCCACTCAGATGTATTTAGTTTTTTAGTAAACCCTGATAAAGCTTGTCAATGGTCTTGCACTCCTCTTCAGAAAAGTAGTCCCCATGTTCGTTTGCATATCCCAGATTTCATTTCTAGATTCTAAAGAACAGGTAGGAATGGGTTAATTGATCTTTGGACTGTTGATTTTGAAGAAAAACAATTTTGAGTTATTCTGAATCCCAAAGCCACAGACATACAGTAGGATGGATGCACAGATCATTATGAGGCAAGTCAATGACATGTGTGATGATGAGGTGTATTTATGTTTAGATGCATTGAAAAGAATATTCTGTTTCAACATTTCTGCTGAAGACTTCACAGAATGAGTCAAGGCCACCTGTGAAATCTATTCTTTGACAGGCCCATCCTTTCAAGCCTGGATTAATTTGCATTTTTTTACCAATTAAGAGAAATAAAGTATGTAGAGTAAAGAATTGCAAGCCCCTAGATACATCTAATGAATGCGGCATGAATGTTTAGCTTTTCTGGGAAAGAGAAAAATACAGTTCCATTATTCCAAGTTTCTTTATTAACAGCCTGCTTCATCAGTCACACATAAAGTCTATCAAGAAACCTGCTACTTGCATCTTACTTATCAAACATGCAGCAAAACATGCAGTAGCTTTCAAGCTGTTGTTTTTGCCGTGATCTTGGTACAGTATATCGAACTGTTGTGGCAATGTCTTCTGGTTTGGGTGAAGTATATACAACTCTAATTACAGCCCTTCTCAAGGGTAACATGCCTTAAAATGTTTCTTCAAAACCATTTCTCCAATTACAAGTTAGAATTGAAGAATAAAGAACACACTCGGGTCATTTCTAAAACAAATAAAACTTGGAGAAGTTGAATGTAAGAGTCGAATGATGAGAAGACAAAATTACCTCCCTCTTGAGTTCATGACGGACTCAGTGTGTCCAGTCCAGTCTGTGTTGATTAGTAAAGCTGTCATCAGAAAAGTCAAGCAAAAGAGAATTGCAAGGCAACAATGAATTGAGAGTCAATATTATGATCACTGTGCCCCATTAGACAATCTACAGATTTTAACATGAAGAACATAGCCATGCATTAATCCGCATTATGCGATCTAATCCACTGAACTCTGATTGTTTATGGTATTTACAGATTTAGTCACCTGCAATCGGCCTGCCTTTGCTCTAATAACCAAATGGTTAAGTGCTGTGCACATTCACTGTGTGAATCCTGTTACCTTGTGTTACCTCTAGTGTTTATACCCATTGATTTCGACAGCATATAGATTCTATTCTGTAGTCAACAAAATTGGATCACGCCATGCTGTTTCTTTACCTGCATGTAGAAAATATTCACAGGCAACGAAATCGAATTTTTAGAAAAGTCTTTGAGTTCAGAGCAGATATTAAATATGATCAAAATGTGTAGAAGGATTTTTTTATTCATATCATGGGAATTATCCAACCAAATTGTAGTTTAGACCAGAGTATAACCTGAATACTGTACTTTTATTAACTAAAGAATGATACATGTTAAATGTTGCATAACAAGCAATCCTTAGAACATAAAATAAAACAATCTAGATTAGATACAGTACTTGTTTTATAAGTTTTATTTTATTCTTCTACATTCTGTTCATAAGAAATATTTTTTTAATGAAAATCTGGTGTATATTACCCCTTTTTATCTCTAATGTAATGCGAGATTTTAAGAGCCAAGGAAATAAAATGAGATTCATCTAAGCATCATTAAAGAGGCTTAATCTGATGCTTGAAATAAAAAAATAGTGAAATTGGTATGTTTGTTAAAAAATACTATTGATTTTTCCAAGTGATAACATTCTTTAAAATGTAGTTTCTTAGACATTTTCCTAATAAAATGTGCCTGTATGTCTGAGTTGGAATTTTGGACTATGAGAACTGAATGCTTTCTGTGTCAGCAAATTAAAAGAACCTTTATTTCATAACAGTGCCTTTTATAGTGCATCATCTTTAGGCACTATACAATAAAACAAACAAAAAATGTGCATTCATGGGGCAGCGTAAACCAGATTAAAAGGTGGAGTACTGAAAAAGACTGGATTTGAAATTGCTGACTTACATGCAAGATCTGATATGGTCATGGTGATCATTCTACAATCTCACAACAACAGAGCATCAACAAGAAAAATCTCTCAGTGCTTGAAAATCTGTGGCACTCAGCCCCTCACACTAAGCGAGGACATGTTTGTGCTTCAGATCTCATTATAGGCTCTGTTAGTGTGACAGGTATGCAGTGTTGTCTTTGAGTGCTTCTGTGCTTAATTGGGACCATTGTGTCTGGGTGGCCTTGCTCTCTCAGCTTCTGCTGTTCTCCATAATTCAGTAATTCATCTTTCGACAACATGGTTTAATTACGTACTTTATTTTGACTATGCATTTGTTCATTTGTTTCTTTAAGGCAGCTGCACAAAACTCCAGCTCTCAGCCACATTACTGATATACAAGAGAAATTACATTAAAATTAGGGGTGTGGCTTGAGGAGTGGATGGCTTGATTGAGACTTATGGCTTCAAAACCACACTGTGTTGAAATTGAACATTCCAAAAGAGGTACCTGAGTTTAGCAATCACACTTTTGTTTGCTGGCCACTGTAGTCACAAAATGCCTTTGACCAAAAAGATGTTTGTTTAAAAAAAGGAATACATTAACCTTCCGAGGTTATTCATGTTCACAAACAACAAGCTATCCTGGTTTCCCTTGCATTAAAAAAACAATTTATGCAGCCAGCAGCTGTATCACCCTGCGGCTCTCAACTGGCAGCCCACTGAAGCTCAGCAGGTGTGAGCCTGGCCAGTAGCTGGATTGGAGACCTCCTGGAGAAAAACAAGGTTGCTGCTGGAAGAGGTATTAGTTGGACCATTAGGGAGCGCCCACCCTGTAGTCTGTGTGGGTCCTACTGCCTCAGTATAGTGATGGGGACACACCTGAAGAAGGCTCCACGGCCGAAACGTTGTGATCTCTTTCTTCTTTTTTTCAGCATGGAATAAACCTATTACTTGTTCCTTTGCAATACTGTATATGGTCCTCTTCAGTTGAGGTCTCAGGTCCTCTTCACTGCAGGTGATTGACACTGCTGGGCAGAGGCTTGCAATGAGACTTCCACACCCCCAACCTGTAGCTCAAGACAGTGGGTTGCAAGTGTGCCTTCTCTCCGCTGGTGTGCAGGGGAGAGTGGTTTGACACAAAACAATGTCTGGAAGCATCTGTGGCTTTGCTATTAGAGATGTCACCCCTTTTTCCCCTACCTTCCTTATCAAAAGACTAGCTATAAAACTGGTCATAGGCTGTTAAAAAGTCACTTAGGTGGTTCCCTAATGCACATCTCCCATCTGCCTACAATTAAAATTTTAAAGCTAATTCACCCCCTCCTGAATTATTCACGCCAGTCAAAACCACTAATGGAGTGGAACAGGTTGAGGGAGCAAGCACAGTTTTTTTTGGTCATCTCTTACTGTCTCAAAGCACTAAAGCTTGACTAAAATGGCAGTGCCTTGTTGTGTATCAATTTACTATTCAGCTTGTACTGAAGTTTTTTGTTCATTTTTTGGAGCAATCTTGTTGACTAGAGTTGACTATCCTAACGTCATTTAGGAATAAATAAGATGTCACTTATTTATGGCCAAGGAATTTGTAATGGTGTGTATATATATTATAAATGCTGGATATAATGTGTTTAGCAGAATCCCCCCTATTATTTTGGCATTAGGCTTAAAACAAGCTTTGATTCTCTATCAGTTCTTTATCATAATTCCTGTAGCTTCAGAACTTTAATGTGATGCACTGGTGCTAATATTCACGGCACTAGTGCAGCATATGTTTGACGTAACAGTCAGGAAGCACAGACACTGCTTTCAGCTTCTTCTGCCTGATGTGCAAGAATGGATCAAGTGAAAATAACAGCTGCTAGTAAGTTGCAAAAGGTACAACCTCTACATGTGTCATATTGTTCTTTTAAGTGGACCCAAGGCATTGGGAGATTTGGCCCACTGCAGTAGATTATATTTAAACCAGTCAGACTCATTGTAGATGCAGTGCGTCTTCTGTCTGGCACAACTGCACGGTTTGAAGAAGCACAAGGATGCACTTGCCTCCAGCACTTCTTCAAAAGACACTGACATGTCTGAGGCAGGAGCTGCAGCTCATTTTGCGCTACTGTTCCATGGGGAGCAGTAGTCTCTCTGAGTTTCAGGAAAGACTTTTTTAGCACTCCCACGGCAGGATTGATTTTTTTTTTACCCTAATGCTTTTATCCAAAGCAGCTCACTTTTGTACCCATTTATATAGCTGTGCAGTTTATCAAAGTACCTTGCTGAAGAGTGCAGCACCAGTGTCCTGTCTGGGGTTATGAACCAACAAACCTTTACAGCCCTAAACACTAACTCCACACTGCTCTTTGTTAGTATGACCATCAGCTCTTGTACAGCATCTGTTATTGGCTGGCTAATTCTGCTTTTCCACACAGTCAAACCAGATTTGTGTGCTCTGTGCTCGGGAGTTGCCTTGATGGACTGTTGGCTCTGATGTGTTGAGACAGCAGTGTAGCTTGTAGTGTGTACTGTGGGGTTAGTTAGTAAAACTGCCTGACGTCAAATGACCCAACACTTTTTGTTCACTGTTTTAGATTTGGCTAGTTCAAGCAGTTTCTTATTGGGAGCTTGAAACCATGCAGAAGAGGAAAAGGAGCCATAATTATTTCTCACAGGATCTCCATTAAGATCCTCAATTAGGCCTAAAATAGTTATGCTTTCTAGTGCACTTCCATAATCCACTCTGTATCAGGTGCACCATTTACCATCTATGTTGTTAAAATGTACAGTGTGGATGGTGTCTTAAGGATACAGGCTACAAAAAGGAAGGATAGTAATGTGGAACTAATGAATCTCTTGTATTCTGTTAAAGTTTTCATTTTATTGTTGCCTAGCATATGACAATAGCATCCTGTATTTTTCCATATGTGAAGTGGACTAAAAGCATGTAGAGTCCTTGTAAAGGCAGATACTTAAGCTTTAGATACTTCATTTTAATTGCTGCTGCTTTGACTACGCTCGTGATAGGAATGGACTTGGTGTGTCATACTTGATAAGACACACCGTGTTGTGCTTTTGGGAAAAAAAGTAGCTGCGTGTTTTCCTTGATTGTTTTTGGATCAAAGGTAGGTGTCAATCACTTTCTTTCTGCACATGAGCAATACAATTTATCTTTCCTAGTCCTTGCCAGATCTGCAGAACTGTAGAAAGTGATATGAAATGGCTAATCTCCATAAGTACGTGTTAGGTCTGTGACTGAGAATTCACATTGAGCAGGTTTGACAAGGGCACTGATGTTAGCAATCTGCTCCAGGATAGTGGTGTCAACAAAGGTCAAATCAAGTTCAAGATCTCTGCAATAAACATGGAGACATTTATTACCATTGACTGACTACCTTCTCACGTTTAGGGGCTTGTGTTCAGTTTGATGGTTGTCACTTTTTCACAGTATTTAGCTGTGCAATCCGATATGGATAAAAGATGTATACTATATGTGTGTGTGTTATTCAAAGTTGTAGTGTATCTTTAAAAGTAAGAACTGCATGACATTTCTCTCCTCAACTGTTAAATCGCTCACAGGTTGATGATTTATTCCTTGCAAATCAGAAATACATACAATGACATGGTTCAAATGGGGGAGAAGAAAAGGAAAAACTACTGTATTAAAAAAAAAACTTCCACTCTAGTTACAGCATGAATCATAAAACGTAAGTTTCAGAATGCAAAATTGCCCCCAAGGACTTGCAGTGACCCTCTGCCCTCCCCTCCCTCCCCCGTGCCACCCCTGAAGGTTACACATCCAAGGGTGAATCATTCATCCGTGAACATCTGTGTGTGCATCGCTGCTTGAAGTTCTCCTCCAACCTACATTCCAGGCCTGCCTCAGTGAATGGCGTGCACAGCGCAGGTTGGTTTCGCTCATCTGGCAGACTGGGCTCTTTTGCTTGAGTGATGATCTCTTAATGCAGTGGTGTCTGTCTCTTTCCACGAATTTGTTTTGCCACTTCTCTAATGATGAGAAAAAATGGGAATAGCCAAGAGCCCAACACAAGGCTGACATCACCTGATTCTCACAGATGGACTCCTGTCCAGGTACTCAGTAATCAGGCCCAGGTTGTGAGTTCAGATGAGACAGGGGAAGTTCAGAATGGTATAGCTGAATTTATTATTAGTTGTCTGGTTGATGCTTACATTTGTAGACATTTATACAGCTGTACATCATTTTACTGCAGCAAAATGAGTGGCGTACCTTGTTTAAGAGTACTTGACCATAGTCCAGCCAGGGATGTGACAGTGTTCCAGTTACTGTACATGCCCAGAGCCCTGACCACTACAACTCGTATGCTTTGTACATTCAGGGAATTACAGGCCGCATTCAGCTGGGTTTTTTTCTTTTTAATTAAATTATCTGGAGGCTAAAAGAATGAGTGGGGTAGGAAAACTACAGTATATGCTGTCTTTCGCTTGGGATCTAAGGACCTAAATATCATCACAGGGAGGTGTTTTCGACTGTTAAAACCTGTTCCACTGCATTGTTTTATATGCTAGTTAAATCCTTTCTTGTCTTGTTGTAATTTTACATTACTGTATAACTTAGCATTACATGGTGCAAAGATATTCCTGTATTACTAGAACATCAGGTCCTTCAGTCCATCCATCCTGTATGGGGTCATGGTCGATATTGGCTTCAACAACATGACTGTGAATTTACATCCATAGTCCCACTTGTTTCAACACTTTGCATAAAGAAGTACCACCTTTTTTTGGTTTTAAACGCAGTGCCATGTGGTTTTCCTCTTTATACATGTAGTTTCTCTCAACTAGGTTGACTTTTTCTGTCTTCGACGCTTTAGTCTTCTATTAACACTTGTTTTTCAAATTTAAAAGGTTGTGTGGGACATTCCTTTACGCCCTAGAATGTATGTGATTGCTCTTCTCTGGAGTAATTCAAGGGCAGCAAAATCGTTTTTGTAACATGGTGACCAAAATTGCACACAGTATAATAGAACTTTCTTTCTGCTGCATGAGGCATGTTGTTGACTTCTTCCTTAGTGAACGCCTGAGTGAAATACTCATTTAGCACATCAGGTATTTCTTTCATTTTCTAGAACTTTCCCCATTATTGTACTGGATATACAGTATTTTACTTCAACCTTGAAAGAACCTTTGTGAATTTATTTAATTCACAATATTCTCTTGGTTTTTCTAACATCATTTTCATCTTTTTCTCTAACTGGTTCCTGGTGTTTTATTAATTATTTTATAATGTGTATACCTTTTGCATTGTCCGCTGAGTCTGTAACTGTCTTTTCCCAGTTTACTTCTCTTATGGTTTGTCTTATTCCTTCAAGTCCGCTTTCCTCTAATTGTAAACGTTTGATTTTATATTCATATTCAAAGCATTAAATATTACAACCACATTTTCCAAATGGTCTGTTTGCCTCTCTCTGGCTTGATTAATTGGAAAAATAAGATCAATACAAGCATTGCCTCTTGCAGGGACTTGGACAAATTGAATAAGAAAGCCTTCATTAACCATGTCATAAATTCTTAATTTCATTATGCAGTGTTGAATTAACTACAAATAATATCTGCATTTGATAGTTTATTGCATATTCCTAACCCTATACCTCTAGAATGTTTAATAATAAGTCTATATGTTCTTTGACCCTTGATTCCTCTCGTCTATGTTCCTGAGCATGAATACTCTTTTTGATAAATTGTATCGTGCTAAATAGTCTCCCCTGTTTTTCTGGATCACTGTGTATCCTATAATGTTGCATTCATCTCTATAGCTTTTTGTCAGCCATGTTTCTGTGATTCCAGTAACAGCATAATTGCCTGTGTAAGTGGTTCCCACCCTCCTAATTTATTAGAAGCACCCATATTTAGGTATCAGCACTTAATTATTTGGCTCTTTTTCCCTCTGAGCATCTTTTTGACCTTACTCTCCGTGTATATTTGTTTTGGATTTGACTATTTCCTGCTATGTAATGGCAGGGAAGTTAAAAAATAGCTTTGTATGCAAGTTTAATGCACATATCTCCAATATGTGAATGTATATAGGCACAGAATTATTTTTTCATCAGCTAGTGGACATCGCTCAGAGGTCTTTAGAGTTAAATTCAGTAATGATTTCTCTTTAAGAATATGAAGAAGGTCATATTGGCAGCTGAAGTCCAAGGTCATCATTCTGACATCATTTGCACCGTTTAACAATGCCGTCTCTAAATTAAGATGTTAATAAATGGGACTCTATTAACCTGGGATAAAACACAGGAGAAAGGGGTCAATTAAACTGGGTACTGCTCTCGCAGTGGGAACCTATTGGACCTCTCTGTCAAGACCTCATCAGCCAACTGTCAAGTGCAATAAGGACAAGTTGATCTATGTCAAATAAATTAGGCGATTCTTAAAGCTTTTGACAGGGCACTGATGAGAAAAAAGTCAGAAACCCCTGTACCTATAAAATATAGCAAGGTCTGACTTGCAACCCTCTGCTCGCAAGACAACCCGACTAGAGTGCCTAGTGATATATTTGCTCTTTAATATGCCTTCACTGGGAAGGGTGGATATGCTTGTCCCATGCACTGTAATGTTGGAAGGTGGTGTATTACCTTGGAGAAATAAAGGACTGTGAAATGTAAAGAATTTGTTTTGAGGTTTGAGGAGTCTGCTCTGTTAATTGCACTGTTCTAAACAGGTGTACTTGCTACGCACATCTTCTCTTTTTGTGAAAGCTAGGATGACAGCTGGCTGTACAGCAGAGCTACAGTATACAGCATGGTTCCCCAGTGGAGGGTTGAGGTCCCCTTGGTGTCCTTAGGGTTTGTCCTTGGAAGTGCCTGTCTGAGTTTCAGAAGTAAACTTACGGTACGCAGAAATGCAACTGTGGTGTTCGCCAAAGTCAAGGTAATATGGTATTTCTAACCCTAACCAGGGAATCATTCTCTCTCTTGACTTTAAGATGACTCAAAACAAACTTTACAGTGATACAAGATTTCTGCAGAAATGTTTGAAATGTGTTCTAAAAGATGTCAACATGTGCAAGTATTAACTTTTCTTTATGCATCTTCCTTCTCTTTGTCACACATTCATATATTTTAAGTCCACATTTAATACTAGTATTGTTTGAGCACTTTCTAGCAAGCCACATGCTTTAAGAAAAACGTTTAGTTTTTTGTGAGGTGTAAAACACACTATTTCAGTATCAGCCAGAACAACAAATTGATGCAAAGAAATGGGAGCCATGGCTGTGTGTGTAACATTGTGCTGACTCCATGCTTGTACTGTTTTCCTTGAAGGTCCATTCAAAGGGCTGTCAGTTCCAGCCATGCTTTGCCTCTGAGATCTGACGAACAGGAAGTGAGGAAGTGACCTAGTTGTCCAGGGCTGGTTACTTTTAAAATGAGCCAATTGGGTGTGTGGATGACAGTGACTATGGCTGTGCATGGTCTTGAGCTTTTAGGCCAACATGAGTTGGAGAACATTTGCTAAGAGTTGTAAAACAAGCACAGAAAGCAGCTTTACAGCAAACATGAATTGTGTTGAGCTGCTGTAAAGCTTCATTTCTCAGATTTCATACTAGGTGCAGTCGACCATGAAGAACGTACAATTGAATTTCCCAACAATGTGCGCTCTGCCTCCCTCTAGTATTTGCTACAACAGAGCCAGATGTAATTATTTAAGTTACAAGTACCCCAATGTGTCTAATAAATCCCTGAATAACATTAGAAAATATCTTTATTAATCGCTTGTGAAATGCGGCTTGGGACAAATTTGCTATCAGATAAAGCAGAGCAATGGGAGAATAATGAAATGAATGGTTCAGCAACACTTCTTTTTTGTATTATGCAAACTACCATTTTCTTTTTGCTGTTACTACTTCCCTTCCCAATTTGTAGGAGAATTGCTCCACTCAACATTCAATTCAGAAAATGGTGTTCAGAGGAGAGCTAGGGGTTTTTGGAACAAGTTACTGATGAAGAAGAATATTCATAGCAGTCTTTCTTGCTATATTGATTAGATCTACAATATTAAAGTAGCCAGATTAACATACTGTAGGCATAGGCTGAATACCATTCTCTTAGCTCACCCCCTTTCCTCTGGTGACTGCTACCTTTGTCTGTGTAAATGCAAGCTATTTATTATTTAAAATGTATTATTAAAAAACCCACACAAATTTAGATTTATTTCAATCTCTCCTTGTAGACGTCTCCTGCACCCTTTACAAAAGATTAAGTATGAACATGTTCCTTCAGCACATAGCATCATTTGAGTTGCTCATTCAGCAGTGCTGGAGAGAAGATTTTGTGCCAATTGGATGAGCAGTGTATCCTTCACTAACATTGGTGCAAGCTTGCAGGCACTTGAAATGTTACAGGAGTCACGGTTTTGCCAGAAACAGAAGAGAAAGACCTGGTTTACTAATGACAGTCCTACCCCATGTATGGACATTTTCATATCCATCCATACATTTTCTAACCACGTCTTCAAATTCAGGGTTGTGAGGGAGTCATAGCCTATCCTGGCAAACAGTGGGTGCAAGGCAGGGTAAAATCTGGATGGGGATGCAAATCCATCACAGGGCAGACAGACACTCACACAATCATACCAGGGCCAATTTTCCCAGATGCCAGATGCCAGTTAACCTTCAGCATGTCTTTGGACTGTAGGAGGAAACCAGAGCACCTGGAGGAAACCTACACAGGTTGAACATACAAACTCCACTCAGATACTATAGATCATCCCCGTCCGGAACTGAGCCCAGGGCCCCAGTGCTGCGAGGCAGCAATGCTAACCAATGCACCACTGTGCTGTCTTATTTCCGAATCTTTTAAATGAAAAATGTATGGGGAAGATTTTGCTGTGTGGTTTACAGTCATCTTTTTTCATCTATGTAGCAATAATTTGTACCAGCATTTAAATGTGAAGTTAAACATGTTGCCTGAAGCCACACTTAATAAAGGTCCAGCTGTAGTTGTGAGAAATCATTGTGGAGTATGTAGCAGCTGTAAAGTTGTTAAAGAGGGCTTGTTTGTCTAATTTAAAAAAAACAATTACATGTGTTGTACATTTGGGCTATGAACCTTTAACCTTTAGCTTGTTCTGTAAACACAACGTTTGTGAGGGAAACGTATCTTCAGTTGGTGAGTAGCATAAAGGAAACTTAGCATTTAGTGTGTGTGTAAAAATAAATCAAAAAGCCATTTGAAAGGTTTGTCAAGGCTGCCACGGATGTCTTTTCAAATACTGGGAACAATTCAGATTAGTGGGGCTCTAATAACTCCCCTCACATGGAACTCGTTTTGCTAGGCCCGAGGGCATGTCGCCCTTTGTTAGGACCCCACTACCACAATACAAAATATTGCATGCTCCATTTATGATCATGGAGTGAGTGGGCATTCTTCTCAATGTACTCCAGGATTGTGTTTTATCCTTTTTTTATTTCCTTGCTACTTTAATAAGGCCTCCAGTCTCTGCCTTTATATTAACAGCTAAGGCTAAGTATCTGCACACACGCATGCTTGTGCACGCTTGTTGAGGATTGATGGCCAGTAGCTGTGCAGTAATGTTTGAAATTGACAGCATTGTGAGAAGGAATGATGTATTACCTTTCACAACTCCTGGCCTGCTTGCTGCTGCTTGCAAACCTTCACACTTGCCTTCTCAGGCTCGTTAAAATAATGATTAAAGAAGAGAGGGGAAACTCCAGACTTTTATTTGAATTCTCTTATTGTGACTTTGGCTCGACCTCTCTTTTTTTTTTTCTAAAAAAAGATAAATGAGATTCCAGCAAAGCCTATCTTTTGGCCTTTATCCTTAGGGAATAAGCCAGAGGTACGATAGCCCTCAGATCACACCTCCTTTGTGTTTCAGCAATAAGCGGGTTTGCTGGTGTCAGTGTTCCATAAAAACCTTTGCTGTCGTGCCTTGCTCATGTACAGTCAATACTGTCAACCATTGCTCCACACCTGAGAGATCACCAGATCAATCTGTGATCATGACGTTCTGTGTGTTTTCACGTCTTTGCAAACTTCATGTACTTGAACATTAGCTTTGTAAAATGAAGAAAACACACAATAAAAAAAAATCCAAAAACTTTTTTTATGAGTATGAGCAGTTGATCGGACTGGGAGGTCTATACGTTTATACAGTATAAGGACTCCCACTGGATTAATTTTTATATCAGTGTTAATTGGTTAATGTGATCTAGATCTGAGATGACTCGTAATCTAATTGTATTGTTCTCTTTCTTTTTTTTTATTTGCCATTCTTTGTTGTGCCTGGGCTGGAAATATCTCAAAATCTCTGCAGTCGCTGTCACAGGTAAGTCATTTTCACATCCTGTTAGTTTCTTGTGAAGTAATTTTTTTGCAGCAGTCTATCAGGTGAAGTATGAATTGGAAATCCTGTTTAATTTTTCAAGCTTCACACTTTTGCATTCTTCTAAAAAATAATGCCAGGACTGGAAGAAAGAATGCTATTGTTCATATAGAATCTCACATCACAGCTCTGTAGCACAAAGCATTTCATCACACTATCCATGTCAAACCAGCAAACCTAGTTTGCTATATAATAAAAACCTGGACTGCTGTATGTACATTATTTTCTACCTGGATACCTGTATCTCAGTATACTCTATGTGCATAGCCCTATAGGGGAGTTTAGTGGGAATCTTAGCTTACCTTTAATTGATAGGGAAGAACAGCAGACTCCTAGAGGCCAGATTTTATTACAGCAATTGGATTTGGCCATGACACCTTGATTAACACCCTGCATCAGAGGAATGTGTGCTGGGGATTTTTTTCTTTTTGTCCATGGTTCATGCAGACAGAATCTCAGTCTATTAAATGTGTCTTCCGGAAGACCAAGCTTACTTGCAATTAAGTAGTTTAGGACCAGTTTGAATGAATACTGTTTGCAGGGCATTCAAATGCTTCCTATAGCAGGTCATTACATTTCAAGCAGTTTTCATTATATTAGAAGACTCTCTTATGGCTAAGTACTATCATAGTATCCCCTGTTGAGTGTAGCACCTACTTCTGGGCTAGAACAAGATTGCTGTAACCAAATGTGGCTGTTGTGGTTATCATCAGCTGTAAAATTGCAAGCTCCTCTTATGCTACATTTTTATAAAGCAATGTACTGTATGTCACCCAGTCCTTTGTCTTCCTTCAAGTATAGTTTTTGTCCTGATGTTCAAAAGATAGGAGGTAAAGATGGATCAGTGGAAGATAGACCTTGTAATTACAATGATAGAACATCTACTGTACCAGGACTATAGGGAAAAGGACAGTAAGAATTCAGACACAAAATTGGAAGACTGGGGGACTTCCAATTTTGTGCAACCCTAACATATGCCCCCCAAATAATTTATCTTAATCTAATATCCTAAGATGAATCAACACAAAACACTAAAAAGACATCATGAGCAGCTGCTAACATAATTTACCACCTGAATTGCAGTACTTTAGGAGTTTCTAATAACCTCTAATCAGTTTTATACTGGTATTGCTTTTTAAGAATGGCAGTAGCCAGATGGGTTTTTTTTCTGTTTGAGGTTGAAAGGCTGAAAGATCTCATCATTTTTGCTTGGTTCACTGAAATGACTGTTATATTTCATTCAGCTAATGAGTTCTTTTAAAAAATGCGGTCAGTGCGTAAGAGCCAACAAAACATGATCTTGAGTTCTAAACCAAAGCACACTTGTTTTTTTTTTTTGTTCACGGTGAGATAGAGCAATCATAACAGGGTGGATGGTATGGAAGAGATAATGCGCTAAGAGACAACATGGGACTTAAGTGTTTGTCAGACAAGCTTACTGAGGCAGATGTGCTATGTTTCCTTATACAATGTTTCCCAACTTCAGTCCTGTGGGGCTGGTGTCAAGTAGATTTTCCGTCTCTCTTTAAATTGGTAGCAGCTGAAGGTTATGCAGAAGGTTGAATTGGACCAGTTAAATCTTAATTGGATCAATCTGACACTCCATCCAAAAGGACCAGCAGATTAGAATTTAGGAAGATAGAAAACCTATTGGATTCTGGAGTTTGGGAGGCAGTCTCTGGGTACTTGTGGCACAGCTTTGTTGTCATTTCTTTCATATAGCTGTTTATTTATACTGCACTTAGATTTTATTCTTCATCTTGTGGATGCTGCCATTTGCCATCAGGGGCAGCTTTGCAGTCTTCCTGCTCCTTTTCATTTCTAAAGCAAAACCCACCTGGGTCAAGGCTGCAGTGGCTGAGAGCAGAGCAATCATGTGCTAGTTGTCCTACTCTTGTTTTCTCCTCACTTATTATCTTCCCCCCCCAAAAAAAAAACTGTGAGGCTCATTAGGAACTCGGACTTGTGGCCTCAATTAACGGTTGTACCATATGCACAGTAATTACCAGCTGTTTGCAGCCTCCCTCCCTGCAGGTACCCAGGAAAAATGCACTGTTCATCTCTGTAGAATGTCTGTGAAATTCTAAACGCTGTATCAGCACTGAATGTGCATCGTGCGTGTGGTTTATTTTTGTCACATTGTTGACAACTAATGTAGGAGGAAGTGGGTAGGTAATTACCAGGTAAGCTGTTCTACCTTTCTTACTCTCCTTATTCATTTTTTTTCAAAAGGAAATATCACTCTTAAGAACAGACAACGGGCATATCCTGAACTCTCTGTAATTTAGCTTTGTTAGAACCTGAGGAAGTGCCCAGGGGGATGGACACTCAGCATTCTTAACATCTCATCAAAGACGGCAAATGGGATTCAAATTAGGAGCATGAGATTCCAAGATGAAGGTGCTGTGTTTATGGATTAAACCACGGGGCCTCCATTTTCCCAGATCATGAAGCATCTTTGGAATAGTCAGCAGTCTATTCTGTAGTTTCTTCAGTACTAAGGACTACTTTAAGTCCATAGGATTTTTTTTTTAAATGTGAAACAGTAATGTTGTACTGCCGGAGAAAGTGTTAATTTTCTGTTTATGTTGTGCGGATCCCCAATTGCAATACCTGAGAAGAAAAATATTTCATTCTCCACATCAGTCCTTTTAGAGCCAATCACTAACAAATCGTAAGGGAAATGTCAGACCTAGGGGAGCTGTGAAGACTTTCCTTAAAGGCCTTGTCTTTTCTTTCTGAAAGATCAGGATGAAGAAATGAAAGACGTGAGTTTGGCTAATTTGAACATCCCCATCGGTGTGTCTTGTTAGCCTTCGCTTTGCTGAAAGAATAATTGATAGGCCATGCATGGGAAAGTCCTTGCAGTGAAATATTGATAGGGTCGCCTGGCAGAGCGGAAAATGAGCCCTGCAAGGTAAATATTGGGCATATTAATGGGTCTAAATATACATTCCCTGTGCATTATGTAGAATTGATTCGGGTTATCTCTTCTTCGGTAGGCAGGCACCACGAATGTGACCGTGTTTGCACTCAAACAAGAACGAAGAATAAAAGGGTATTAAGGGTTTTTTTGGTTTTTGTGAACTATAAAGTGTTCAAGGACAGAAGAGTCATAGACAGACTTAAATTATTCATCTCAAATTATCTGTGCAAAGTTAAATGACCCCTTTTTTAAGACTTTCATGTTCTTGTGGTATGTACAGTATAGATCTTAAATTGACTTAACTGAACTCATGTGATGAATTTGACATGCTGAGGATTTATGAGAATGAGATTTTTAACGTTTTTGGTTCAGTGTCCAGTGAGATTTGTCCCATTTTTCCTCTGGAAAGTCCAAGTCGCTCAAGTGTCCCTTAATGTGTAAACCCTTGCCCAACCCTTGGCAGCATTTACAATGGCATGTCTTTTTACATTATATTCCATTATGCTGTTAACATTTATTCATTCTTTTGCTGCTTTGTCTTCTGATCCATAGTGCTGCAAACCTCTAGGCCAGGTTGTAATTATGTGAATGTTTTACATAGGCTGAGAGAGGGTAAATAATTAGTACTGCATATTGTACCTTTAATTATAACACTAAATATTAAATATAACACTGAATTTCTGTGAGTGACTGAAATCTCTTTATATCTATGTCTTGTATGTTGACAATGTTGATTTTTATCATTGTTAATATTGTTTTTAATCAATTCTGATTTACATAATGGGCAGTACAGTGGTACAGCGTGCCACCTCACAGCTCTGGGGCACGTGGTTGAATTCCGAACCTGGGGTGCCATCTGCATGAAGTTTGTATGCAACCCCTATTTGCATGGGTGCTTTGGTTTCCTCCCACACTCCAAAGACATGCTGGTGGGTTAATTGGCTTCTGGGAAAGCTGGCCCTGGTGTGGTGGTGCGTCTCTGTGAGTGTTCTTTGATTGACTGGTGTCTCGTCCAAGGCTCCAACTCCCCTGCAACCTTGAATTGGAAAAGGCGGTTGAAAAATGAATGAATGGATGGATAATTTAATTAATATTGTATGTATAATTACCATCAATCTCAGTTGCTTTCCTTTTATAGTGTAATGGTGTGTTGACCCCAGTAAATATGCTCTCAAAGAATAATCAGATCGAGAAATGGCCAGACTCATTTAGGCCAGTCTGCACAAAAAAAATTCTCTTTGTAGTTTTTCTTTGATATTTACATCACCATACTCTAATATCATTAGGCAATTATATATCCCTTGGTGCATGCACCATGTTACAAAATCTCATGGGAAAGAACATTAAAAATGTACTGTATGTGATCTTTAAAAAATTGAATTAACTTCATTACAGGGTCAAATATCCAAGCCTCACTATCCAAGACAGATTTTTGTCCAGGTTTGGAAGAAATCAGCCTGAACTTGGTGTCTCTAAGAATCTGCCATTTCAGCTAAACTTTCATAATACAGGCTGCATGGTGACAAGACTGTGTTTACTGCTGCCTCTTGTCCTATAGGCATTTGACAAATTTACAGTTTCACTTAAGAGTAAATTATCCTAAACATTTTTTTAAAGGCTGGCAAAGTGCCTTGTTTTTTTGTCAAGAGTTAAGTTTCTGTATGTAACTAGGCCCACAAGAAAGGGAGGCTGTTTCTCTGATGCTCTCACCCCCTTTTAACATAAGAAAAGCCTTCAAGCATACAGGCAGGAATATGTGCTTGTGAACTTGTAATTTTATTTACAAAGTGCAAGAAAAAAACTGAACTGTCACAGTAAATGCATCTGACTGCTGCTCAGCTGCTGCCCTACAAAATGTGACATCTTCACAGTGCATGGAACTACCCAGCTGACGTTCGGAACATAAATACAGTCTGTGCAAGCGAAGGGGAGGGAGCAGGTTGAAAAAGTGTTTACAAGAACATTGGGCTGGCAGAAAAATGTCAGCGCTCTCTGCTTTTCATTGTACTGTACTCTTTTTTTCCCCAAGAGATGGGCATTGAAATGGGAGGGGGGCTTGAGGAAACGAGAAGAGACAGGCAGAAATCACTGAAAAGAACAACATCGGAACACATCTGAAGCCTGCTCTTTCAAAGAAACAAGCTAGGAATTATTACCTGCATGATTTAAAGGATATCTGGAGTTATCTTTATTGGTTTTATTATTTTTTCATTAGTTATTTCATTGCTGTGCAAATCAGCGTGATTATCTCTCAAGGCAATATCATACATAATATTGTGAAGATCATTTGACTGCCTGGGAAAAGGTTGGTGATGTGTGATGTTTCAGCAATATGCAGTGGCTAGACTCCTGTTTTGAAGCAAGATCAATTCCTCTTGCCTATACTCCAGACCTCCTGTTTTCAAAAAGTATGCTCAATGACTCAGAGCTCTTAACTTTAGAGACATACCAAATAAATCCATGCTTTTGGGTCCCTTTACAGTCCTAGTGGTTCCAAATCTTTTCTGTGCTATTACTGTCAGCTCTTCAGGGAGCAGATAGATACCGATGTCTGTGAAGTTAATACCGCATCTACTGTTTAATTCAAAGACAAAATCTGGAACAAACAATACACAAAACTGATGAAGATTTCAGTCAATATTTTATTGCTTCAGTTCGAATCTCTGAATACTATGGATTGCCTTACCATTGTCTGTATTGCTACCTTCTTGAACACTCCTGTAAATTACTACATGATACTGTTATATTAGCTTTCTACTTCAGTGTCTACACTTCTGCATTCAAGAACCACCAGGTTCTTCTGTGCTTATATTCTTTAACATTTGCACTTTCAAGATAAGGCATCTCTGTTTCATAGGGTGGGTCTGATATGGGCTGATGTGATCGAAACAGTCATAGATTCAAGGTCAGGACACACGGTGTGGACCATGGTCAAAGCCAAGGCCAGAAACCTATTGTTTTGAGTTTTCGGAGACTGAATCAAGACTGTATTCTCTAAGCTGAAGGCAGGCAAACCTAGTCCTGAAGGACCTTAGCCCTTAATATCATAATTGAAACAATTGTTTTCTAAATGGAATAAACAGCATTATTCCCAGGTTTTTAACTGGTTGTAATTTAAAGAGACATACAGAGCCAGCAGGACAGAGTTGAGTCAAAGGAAAATGAAATGCACAACACTATTTTTAACACACAGTCAAACAAGCCATCTTAATAATTTCTTGTATGTTTTATAATATGTATAGGAACCATTTTCCGAAAATGTATAGTTTATTTTTATCAAAACAGATGCGGGTATGCATCTTGTGCGTTATATATTGAATTAGAATATACTGATGTACTGTAAGGTTAAGAAAGTTTGTATTATTGGAAACATTTTACAAAACAGTTTGAGTAAACCTCACAACTGTTTTGCAGATAACCAGGAAAGTACAGCAAAAAATATAAACACTTCAGTCCATCATAGTGGGAAAAAAAAATCACTTGTTTCAATTCAGTTGCATGAAGTTGTTTAGCGTTGCATTGTAGCTACCATTTGCAAAGAAGCAAATAAATATGAGCATGTCAATATTTAATGGCAGAATGAAACATAAGGGTTTTTATCTGTTATCTTTCATGTTGTTGTTCTTATCCTGAAGGTGAAAGTAATGATTTTTTTGTCAAAACTCATGAAGTTTGTTATTGTGATTTGTTTTCCTTTCAAGTCACACGGCATTTCATGCAACAGATTCATAAAAAGACAACATGTTTTCAATCCCTGCTGTTAGGGGAAGGAGGAGCTGTAGTTGTTGTAGTAGGTTGGTCATGAGTTTATTTAATGTGGTCCTAAAGCTTCTGTGTAAATTACTTTGAAATGCCAGACCTCAGAACAAGGTCTCCTGAGGCCACCTCTTCTGCACCAAGCCTAAGAGCAGACTGCAGATGTGTCCTTGATCCAGCTGTGAGGCCAAGGACTGATCTTTGAGACCTAAAGATCATCATCACCATGATGTGGTGTGTATATATAGAGACAGAATTATGGTTTGGTGATTAGCACTGCTGCCTCACCGTTCTTGGGTCCTGGGCTCAGTTCTGAACTACAGCACCTTATGTGTGGAGCTAGTTTGTCCTCACTTTTGCATGCTTTTTTGCAATTCAGCTCAGGTAAATGTATATGTTTGTAAAATTAAGACCTTGCTAAAACTGAAATAATTGCAATAAAATACCATGTGATGATTACTTTTCCCCATGGAAATGTTTAGTTTCAAGCTGTTTGAAATTCTGGTGTTTCTTTTTTTTAATTTTTGAAGCAGGTTGCACAGATAAATTTGATCTTTGAAAGGAGTGTATAGTTCTTCTGTTTCTTTCGGTTGGCAGCTAGGAAATCGATTACTACTCCTCCAACTCACTGGGTCCTAATAGTTTTTATTTTCTTTTGCAAAGACGGCTTATTTTTCGGTAATGTGCCTCTCCTAATTTAAAACAAGGGATAAGGGCTTGCTTTGTTTTCAGGGATCATTCCCTCTGTTCTCGTGCTCCAGCAAGCTGTAAGAGAAGGCCTTGCTCACTGCCGCTACTTAATGCTGTGCATTTATCATTCTCTGACACTGAAACTGATAGGAAACTGTAATAAAGCTCACAGCCCATTATGGTATAGCTCTGGAGCTCAGACAACT
Organism: Atractosteus spatula; assembly: GCF_055471065.1. Classification (NCBI taxonomy): domain Eukaryota; kingdom Metazoa; phylum Chordata; class Actinopteri; order Semionotiformes; family Lepisosteidae; genus Atractosteus; species Atractosteus spatula. The sequence continues at coordinate 1,866,970 of NC_142732.1, read as the reverse complement.
AAGACTGTGTGTGAATCAATCTGTTCTCTTTATATATAATATTTATTCCAGCCAACATTTCCTCCTTGAAAGCCACAACCTGCATGACAAAAGTTTTTTTTAATAGTATAAGCATGAGGCATGTCCGTAAATGCAAAGCACTAAAGCCTGCATACATATGAATGTGGAACACATGCTACCACCCTCAGGCCCTCTTTTAAATCAAATAATATTCGTAATATATAGTAAATTGATTTTACTTTATAAAGTTGATGTTGTATTTGTGTAAGAGTCATTCATTTTTTTCTTTCAATACTGCTTGAATGAAAAACTCTGCTGCACTGATTTGTAAAATATAAAATATGTATTACAGTATAGATAGCATCCATTACATGCCAGGGGATCACAATAGTTTGTATATAAACTTATATAGGACAGCATGGTGATGCGGTGATTAGCATTGCTGCCTTGCAGTGCTGGGGCCCTGGGTTCAGTTCTGGACCTGGGGTGTTATCTGCGTGGAGTTTGTAGTTTGTACTGTATCCCACAGTCCAAAGACTGTATGTGTTTCTCTGTCTTCCCTGCAATTGACTGGCTTTCCATCCGGGGTGTATCCTGCCTTGCGCCTCTTGCTTGCCAGGTTAAGCTCCAGCTTCCCTGGCAAGCAAGAGGGAAGCTGGAGGAAGCTGAAACAATTCAAGAAGACCCTGAATTGGATGAAGTGGTTAAAAACTGAATGGATGGTTACACAGTATGTACAGCCTAATCATGTCAAGTTCCATAGCTGCACTGAACTACATTGTATCTGTGTACCATCTGAATATTGGTTACAACAACTCCTCATATTTTGGGTTGAAAACTTTCTCATAGGACAGGATCCTATGAAACTTTGAATCTTCTTGATCCGTTATATTGTTGGCATGGTCAGGCAAACAGATTTTTTAAAGCTCTATGAACTGGACTTTTGAAGAGTCCCTCACTAATTCCAGGTGTTCTTGCTGTTTGTGTCAAGTGTCTGTCTTGCTCAAGTCATGGGTTCCACACCCGCTCCTGAACTTGTCAGATCGAGAGAGTGGAGAGCTGGGTGCATGCCAGGGAGGTGCAAGGTGTTAGTCCCCAAAACAAAAGAAAGCTTTTTCGAAGCATGAAAAATCTAAACCATCAACAGTCAAGTTTTTGACTTTGAAAACTAAATCCTGCAGAGTACTGCTGTATGACTGTTCCACTTCCTGCTAATGAAAGCACTGTAGGATCTGCTGAATAGTGTATCTTCTGAGACTGCGTTTGTTCACGAACAACTTTCATGTATTAGTAGAAGGTTTTGCTAGACATTTAACCACTGTTTATATAAAATTAACAGTGAATTGCATACTATGTTGACTTCTGCAGGCAAAAAAAAAGCTTAATTTAAAAGTGATCTGCTTCTTGTGATGATTGGGATGTAATCTACAAGGCTTGCTGCCTTCTAAAAATGCCAGCAACTCCCAACTAAGTTGTGCTATTATTATCTTATTATCATCATCATCATCAAGAATGGCTGTGGGGTAGCCACAGGTACAGTAGCATGAAACACTGTATGTTTCTACAGTTTCCATTTTGGGATTATATTTATCTCCCCACATTATAGAATCCCCACTTGTTTTAACTCTACTCTCTGTCTGCAACTGCTGTCCCTGTTCAGGACAGAAATACAGATGTGCTGCTCTCACATACCCACTTGCATGGCCTTGATCCATTTGACATGCCACAAACTAGCACTGATTGAGGAGCGGTACAGTTCTTAGTGATGCCACTGCAATCTTGCAGGTACCTGACAATTTGCAGAGGTCACATTTGAGCCAAGAGGATCCTGGCCAAATCATCCTAATATTAATGTGTTTAATATTTATGTATTTTTATAGCAGTAATAAAGTGAATATCTGCACCCTCACCTGGGCAACCTTTGGAGACAAAGAAACTTGTATGTTCTTGTATCTGGCTATACTAATATTGGTCTAGCTGCTGTTGTGGGGTCAACACTTTAAAGTCTAGAGGACTGGGCCAAATTCTTTCTGCTAAGAAAGACAGTTTCATTCTGTCTGTGCCTGTTCTGTTCAATTTACCAGAGCTCTCTGAGTACACGATTTCTAATTCTGAAGCAGACAACGAGTTATTTTTAATTTTCTAGGTTCTTCAAGGTACTCCTGGTGCCAAGTGGTTTCATCCCATTTTGTTGCTCCTACAGATGGCAGTTTATTTTTCAAGGCACGATGATTCTGATTTTCAAAATTAAAAAGAAAAACACCTGATAGAGATAATCTGTAGATGGTGCATTCTTGGAGTTTAGTTTTCAGAAGCATGATGCTTTTTACCACTGTTATGTGCTGTCTTTCCTGAAGACTAAAAAGCTAAGAAAACGTAATCGTGTTCCTTATTACTTTCATAGAAACACAAATTTAGTTTTAATAAACTTGGATAAAGTAGCAAGCTGTGTGGCATTTTGAGGATCATGATATTTTTCTTTGCTGTACCTAGTCTTGGTCCAGCCTTTCAGGGGTTAGAGTGACTGTAACAAGCTTTGTTTAACACCTCTGGCTGTGCACAGCAAAAAACGCCTTGAATCACCCCTCTTTGAAGTCTCCTAGACTTTCTAGGACGAGAAGTTCCCCATGTAAATACAGGCTCTTGGAATGGAATAATACATCTTCATGAGAGCTCTGCCCTTTCTTTTTGGTCCTGTGTGTAATCACTTTCCTCCAGGTAGTTGTGGTTTTATTATTAACATGACAGGTTTATTATGATTATTTGTCGTTTTCACATTCTGGTGTTACTCCCTGTGCGTCTGCAGAAGCCAAATGATGATGTTGGGCTTTGCAGTAAGAAGATGCCATTACCAGCAAAGTGTGTATAGGAAATTGCTTTTCTTTCATTTTTTTGTATGATCACAATGAAAGAGGGAAAGCTCTTTTGCATTGAAAGGAGGTTTGCGGTTGCAAAGCACGTGCAATTTCACACGCTGTGAAAGAACAGGCTGCAATGAGCGATTACATTATCGTTAAATGTCATGGAGTTTCTTCATGCTGCATTTTCAACTTACTGTTGATTAGCACTCCAATCAAGATGCAAAGTTCATAATGCTCAGCTTCTGAAATGCAGCCTGTAAGCAAGGCAGGTAAAAAATGCTCAGTTTAGGTTACAGCACTATTAGAAATGCACTTTGTCTCACATTGTAAGTAATGCCAGGCAGTGGGCTGTTTGCATGCTGCCCATATAGAAACCTCTTTGCATGTGAACCATATTATCCTTAGTTTTGGGAGAGACGGCTTACCCATGTGAGTTAGTGACCCAAAATGTCTATATGAACTCTAGACTGAGGAAATTCAGTCAAGTAGAACCACAGGGAGAGGGCTTCTTAATCCAGTTAATAATGTGGACTGAAACCAGGCAGTTCCTCTCCTACATCAATCAAACAAAGTGATAGAATTGATTGCCACCACAGCCATCGCATGTGGAAACACAATCCAGTCAGCACAGTCAATAGGCCTCTCTATTTGTGTCTGTTGCTATGTTTTTGCATAGGGAAAAGGTGTAGCAAAATTCATTGTGATATTGAACCAACGGTTTGCAGTGCTGCTCAGTGCAGGTCTGTTGTGGCATGTGTTTTCCATGCGTTTTCTCATTTTTTTGTGTGTGTTTAAACTGGTCCCCTTGTTGGCGATGTGCTAGGTTTGAAATGTTTTGTCTGCTGAAATTGGCGTCATTATCCCCCCTGGCCACAGTCTTGCCAGCCTAGAAGGTGGTGCGATTGTGAATATTTCCACATGGACGCTGTTGATGTGCCAGCTATTTGTGATGGGGATGTGTGGCGCGCTGCAAAAATAATCTTGCTTTCACCATGTATCTCTTTTCAAAAGACCACTTCAAAATGGGAGGGATGTGTGATGGCCCAGTGGGGAGAATTTGGTAAAACTGAGGAAGTGCTTTTTATCATTTAAAAAAAATGGAACATCGCTGAATTCCCCTTTAATATTTTAGCTTACAGAAGAGGGAAAACATGAAAACTGTGGGACCTGCATCAGTCACATACGGTTGTGTGGTAAGGTAGCTCAGGGGTATAATTATTTTATACATGCTTTAAGATATTAGTACAGTATATACTGTATGAATGTGCAGCAAAATTAAGTTGAAAGAAAGTAAGAAAAGCCTTGGCATTGCGTTTATGAAAAGAACATGAAGAGTCTGCATTTTGTGCCCTGTAGTTTACAGAGAAGCCTGTCCTCTTTGTCACCATCCAGGCTGGTGATGCCAGCTGAAGCAGCAATTTCTGGGAGGATGAGAAATGACTTCCTTGCAGGGCAGTGCGTCGAGAGCCTCTGTAGGGCGAAGCAGCTGCTGGCTCTGGGTTGTTAACATCAAGATCTCGTTCTCAATTTACCAAGCAGATGACATTTATATTGCGTTTCACACTGGCTCTGGCAGCATCCTGTGCAGTGCTGTTCCTGACCAAAGAAGTGGACTCTCTATCTCTCTCTCCGACCGCCTGCTGTGAGGCACGGCTGCAAGTGTTCCTCATAAATCTGCTTATCCTGTCAGAAACGCAAAATGAAATGGAAGGAAAAATCACACAAACCAGGGGAGGATTTGGGGCCATTCAATTTTGTTTCTTCCACCTAATTGACTCTGTAGCTTCGTTTCGCCACAGCTCCAAGGGTATGTTTCAGGGGGGTGTGTAGTGGGATGTGCTGATGTTGAAGCAAATGTTTTCAAAAGCTTTGTAACGTGTAGTAGATAGAGTGTCATATGATAATGTCCACTTGGTTTGGTTTGTAAACTTTGAGCGTAATAATAATTCCTTACACTTACATAGTGCTTTCATGGATACTCCACCCAAAAGCTTTTTACAGGTAATGGGGACTCCCCTCCACCACCACCAATGTGCAGCCCCACCTGGATGATGTGACGGCAGCCAGAGTGCGCCAGAACACTCACCGCACACCAGCTATCAGTGGGGAGGAGAGCAGAGTGATGAAGCCAGTTCATCCATGGGAATTATTAGGAGATATCAATTGGTAAAATTTGGCTGGGAGATTGGGTTTAAGACCTGTACTCTTTTCGAGAAATGCCCTGGGATTTTTAATGACCACTGGAGAGTCAGAACTTCTCTTTTAAAGTCATAACATCAATTCTGCCTTTTTTACAGGATAATGTCCCTATCACTATACTGGGCAATTAGGACCCACACAGACTACGGGGTGAGCGCCCCCTACTGGTTCCACTAACAGCTCTTCTAGCAGCAACTTTAGCTTTCGCAAGAGGTTTCCCATCCAGGTACTGACCAGGCTCACACCTGCTGAGCTCCAGTGGGTTTGCAGTTGTGAGTTGCAGGGTGATAGAGCAGAGGCTCCTCTGTGCTTTTATACTGATACTGTCCATAATGCAGCTCTTGGTATTTTTTTAACTTGGTGAAATATAGGCTAGAATACTGATTTAATTACTTTTATGTATGCACATTGGACCTAAGGTTGAAAGGAGGTCATAAGGTCAGCTTCTTATTATAAAATTGGAATTGCCAATTACTTTCCATATTGTTTCCTCAGTATACTATGGCACCCATGTGTACCCAGTCTGTAGCTGCACTGATAGTTTCAAAAGCCAGTTCATAGGTAGGGCTCCTGTACCCGCATGGGGAGAAAGGAGGGATGGGCCTTTCATCTGTTTTCTCTCCTACCGACCGGTAAACGGTATCGAAGCATTCAGTCAAACTCCAACAGATTATGGAACAGCTTCTACAACACCTCCAGGCAATAAGACTGCTAAATACCCAAGCTGCAGTTCCTTCAGCAAATCACCATAATGGCTACATAGACATACAGTTTTCATTGTATTCGGCATACTGCACTACTTGGACATAATGTATTGCATACACCCTGGACACATAGCAGCTATATTTATATTGAGTTTTGTCTGAGTTTATCTTATTCAATTTCTATTGCACTATTATTATGTAACCTTATTTTGTAAATTTAATTTTGTGATTTCTACCCCCCGGTGAGCTCATAGAAAAGACATTCTATTGCCAGCAATTACTGCTGCACGCTGTATTGTTGTGCATTTGATAAATAGACTTTGATTGATTGATTGATTGTCATGCCCTGAACCAACATATCGAACAAGAGAACTGGCACTGACTCGAGGACCAGTGCTCTCTCGGTGATGATACTGCATTGTTTCATCAAGGGCACAAAGAAATGTGATTGATTAACCCCGATGTTACCCATGCAAGACTTCTGTGTGCTGCCTCCCAACTGCCATACCATGCACAACATCCTTTATGATCTCATTAGACAGTGAGTGGGTATTGCGCAGACACATGAGCCTCAAGGTACACATTATACAAAACAGGGTGTTTCAAGATGTTTCAGAAATTGTTGTACTGTAGCAAGCTGAAATGACCTGTTGATTTATGGCTTGATTTACAGCGAAGATCCTTTGGTCTGTGAGCCTCATAGCAATAGGACATTACCCATGTACCCCAATACTCTAGCAGTATTACCCAGTGGTCCCCACGCCACTCATAATGCCCCCATCACAGTCACAGCCCAGTTTTCTTCTGTGATAAGTTTCCTTTTATCCTGAAAGGTTATGCTTAGCCTTTGACCTACATTATAGTTTTTACAATACAGGAAGGAAAAAAATACCTCAGTGAAACTGGTGAGTCCATTTGTACAAGAGGTGTGAGGGCAGATCATACTGTATATAATTCACATAGGAATGACAAATGAACCTTGAGTTGTTGAAGACAACGTCATCTTCATCCATTGCACTGTTCACATCAGGCACAGTATTCAAGATACCTTGGTGTATAAATTGATATTTAGCTTTTGAATATAGTACTCATCTCTGGTCATCTTGGTTTTGATGCATCTTTGTCAACATTGTGTGAAAGAAAATATACAGTATAGTGTGGATCATATATAATAAGCTGACCAGATACTGTATGTTGAATAGCAGACATACAGTAGACACTATGACTTTTTCTGCTAGTGCACCTTTTGTAGCTCTTGTTGTTTTCAGCTTATAAGTTACATTTGACTGCTCTGTTACACTGTCTTTCTCTAGCAGTATGGACTTAGGAAGATCTAATGGAAAATGGAAGACAAGTTAAAGCTTATGTATTTAAAGAAGAAACATGCTTTAAACTGGTCTCTCACTTCACACTGTCAGTAAATATTTAATGTCAGATCATGCTCATTACTGCTGAAAGTCAGTCAACAATCTCAGAAGCTGTAATTATCTCTGTTGCTGGTAAACACAATTTACAAAAAGCCCTGTTCTCAATGAACTGGAATGTTTTTAGTCTGAAATCGCAGTAACAAAATAGTGCTTCAGTTCGTGTCTAATTAAGAAAACATTACCTTTTGACTTTCTAAAAGTCTACAACAGTTTTACCATGAAAGAATTGGAGATTAATTCTGCCGAAAGCATGCTTAAACTTATACATACACACCAAAGTAGTTATAGAAGGAGAAGATGGCTGTAATTGGGAGAATGGCCAATCTTTGTTGAGGGAACTTTTTTTTCATGTGCGCCCAAGAGATTTTCAACTTTTGTGGAGTTCAAACAGATCCTAATTAGAGAAGCACAGGCAAGTCCCATGGGTGTAAGTCACTGCCTTCTGGAATTAATTCATTTTTACCAATCAGCATTTTTTAGAGACTGTCATTAGTTTATTACCCCAGTCCTGCTGTGCTCTAATAACTTCTCGTTGTATCTTGTGTCAAAATGGGAAAATGCAATTGTGAGATAGTGTACACACTTACTATGAGACTATATGAAACCTTCTAAATCAATGCCTTTTCACTTCCTAACATGGGCTGAGTCTAATTCTTCATCACAAAGACACAAAGATGTGCACAAAGACTTTCCCCTGTTTCATCAGATAGTAGAGCTTTATTCTTGTCACAGTGTGAGCTCGTGGTGGATTAAAACTCCAAACTCCTTAATTTAGGAATAAACACGTTGGAGGTGCACAACCAGCAGAAGTAGGCAAATCTGCAGTTAGTGTTTCTCGAGAGCTGCAGATCATTTTCTCTAGTTCTGTGCTTGCCCTTATGAAACAAAGAAAAACAACTAAATCCCAGATGTGACGTTTTCAAGGTCATAGTAACCTGAGCAATTAACATCAGTGCTATCTTCTCCAGGAATGATCCAGTTTCCTGCAACCCTGTATTAGAAATTCTCTTGGATTTTATTTCCATGCCCCTGAGCTTACAGTATTTCCTGATGTTTTGGCCAAATGTTTTTCCAGGTCTGCAGTTACTTGAGTCAGCTAATCTGAAATTGGACTCGCTTGAGGGACCAAGCAACGGAGCCTACCAAAGCTTTAGCCAGGGTTGTTGAATTAAACATAAAAACAAATCAGCACAAAAGGACTTCATGGTTAAAACTACAGAATGGTGTTTGTCACAGAAGCAGCACCCTGTATTTGTATCCTTTCACCATATTAATATAATCTTAAATCCGTTCATCTAATATTGCTGCAATAAGGGGAAGGACAAGTGAAGGTGTTTTATACGGACAAGTTGGAAAGTTTTCCCTTTGGTTTTACTGAGGTCTGTATCATCTCTATTATTCTGTGTACAGAACAAAGTGATGATGGAAAAGGATTTAGATTTACAGTGAAGATTGTTTTGCAGATATCAGAATTCTTTTAAGCCCAGAGTTCTGAAGACATCATACTATAAAATAAATACTGCATATGCTACAAAGGAACAAGCAAAGGTGTGTCACACAAAGAAGGCTCCACAGCTGAAATGTGTGTCTTTTCAGCATGGAATAAACATTTACTTGTTCCTTTGCAGCCTACACATGCTGACGCAGTTACCTACTTGAACTAAAAAATGTGTATAGCTCTCAATCACTTTTTAAGCTGTATAAGGAAAGACCTGAAGGGGCATTTTTGGATGTGTGCTCTTCATTTTATCTTAATACTGTCAAGGTTTTAAACAGTCAAACAAAGAGGTTGTTTCTTGGAATGAAGCTTTAAGAAGTTCTCTTCACCACACACTACATAAGTGGATTGTCAAGATAGTTAAGTTGTTTCAAATTAGACTGGAAATTTAAGGAGTATAAATAGTTCAAAACTAAAGTGGAATTTAGCTAGGACTTAGATATTATTGCCAAGATTCTTTAATGAGCAGATATTCAAGACCACAGTTTAATGTCTGTTCCAAATGACAGTATCCCCTGAAGCATAGTGCCCATGGCCACCATACTACGTGATCCAGGTGGAAGACCACCACCTACTGGTCCACCTACACAGACTGGCTGTCCAATGAAGAAGAACGATGCTGCTGTAGGTGGGGATATTTAATACTGATGAAATTCAAGTGCAAATGACAGCGCTAGCAATGTTTGGGGAGCTTGAAAGGTTTAGAGGTTGTCAGCTATTGTGCATCGTTGCTCAATCTGTGCATTTATGCTGAAACCAAGCCTCAGCTTTGCATAATAACACCTGGAAGGGCTTAGAATTAATAAGCTGTGATATGGGCTTGCTGATTTTGCAATTTTTCCATTATCCAGCCACTAGCGTAGCTTCATTACAGAAATAAAAATCAGAAGTACTAATAGGGATACCGGACGTCTTAAGAAAACCAGCAAAAAGTTATTTCCATAGCTTCATTTGTGGGTCTTTAAGCAGGCGTGTTTGCAGTCTCTGCATTTTGTCAAGCCAGGCTTTGACAAGATTGTGTAAGACAGAAGAAGGTGAAGTACAGTGCACTGCAGTCAGTCTGAAAATGGGCTCCCACCTGCCCAAAAAAAAAACAGGAAATAAGGCACAATGTATAAACAAAGTGTTGACCTTGGGAGCCTGTGTCACTCTGCAAGCTACAAGCCCTGACCTTGAATTTAACAGGAACAGGGTTTTGGCCCTGTGGAGCCAGCTGTCATGCCTTAGGGAGTCCATTTTCTTGCTGTTACATCCTTTTCACCCTTCTACTCCTTTTCCTCTTTCAAGAAAGTAGGTCAAATCAGCCTTCTTCCTCAAGCACAACCAAACCTCAGCCACACAACTCCTTCCAACCCTCTGGCTTAGCCTTAGAGAATACGTTTGCTGCTTTTTGTAAGAATATTCCAAACACCGCATAAGATCTTGAAAATGGTTCTACCTCTTTATTTATACGAATTGTTACATATTCAGTGCTCAGTGGAAGCAGCAATTGGGGATGATTTTTAAAAAGTCTAGACATCTTTTCATGAAAACATATAATTTTACCCGGCATTCCATCAGGTCTCTTAAATGTCCTAAAAGAGTTAAGCTTTAATATTGAGTCAACAGTAGAGTAAATTTCTGTGCTAGGATATGTATTCCCAGTGAAACGGTCTGAGTATGTGGCTCAGAATGCAACAGCCCGAGGTAGCCAGTGTTTGAGAGAATGACTGATATGTGTACCACAAAGCATCCTCTAAATTTTCTTTTTATTCAGGCCAAATTCACAGTCACGACTATGTAAAAACAGAGTGAGAATTGAGCTTTAATTTTTCTACTCGTATAAATGCTAATGCTATGATTTCAATGTTGTTTTTTATTATAAATTTGAGATATAGTATATGCTTTGTCTGTCACTGATTATTCTTATTTTAAAAAATATTTTTACTACATTTTTCAAGGGTGTGATACATTTCTCCACATGTACATCTTTAAGACTCAACTCGCATGTAGCTCTAGATGATGCGTAAGAGCACATTTGAAAGGTATCAAGAAGTGGTACTGCTTTTGAGACTGCAAGGGATGCAGCCTTGAAAGGAACAGGCATGTTTGAAACAATAGAAAGTTGGGTCTGAGCTGTAGAACTGCCTGTAAGGTAGTATAGTGTAAAGAGTTTAGCAAGCAAGGCTGATACCAAGATAGGACTGTTTGAAACATCATGTACTCATAGGGTTATGTTTTTCCTGTTTATGTAGCCTGTGCTTTCTCTACAGCAGTAAGAGAACTGGAGAGTGACATCGACTACACACTTAACAGATTGTGGTCCATAGTTCTTCTGGACACTTGTGTGTGTAGGCGTGTATTGCCATCAGAAGTGGGAATACGATTTGTTAAAATGTCTCCACAACGTTAGTTATTCCTGACAAACAGGTGGGGATGTTCCCACATTGTAAATGTAATTTTGTTTAGGGGAAAAAAAACATTTGAAGTGTAAAAGTGCAGGGGTGTGGAATCATTATTAAAAATAGAATGAGAATCAATGTAAAGACCCCTAGAATTAAGAAGATAAATGTGTGGGAAGGGGTGGGGAGAGGGCATGCATTATTATAGACATAAGGACAATTTTTAGAAAATGTTCCCACAAAGATAGTATCTGCTGACAAGCGAAACTACACATGCTGATGCAGCTACCCACCTGAACCACTTTGAAAGCAAATGGCATCTTCCTTGAAATTTGTTTTCACCCAATGTGGGGTTTCGTTTCAGTAGAATTTGGAATAGTAAATTAAATTAAATCAATAGTTAATAGGAAGACCCACAAAAGATAAGAACACAAACAAATGAATATTTGTGACAAGGAATTTATTTAGCTGTAGTCTTTGTTGAAGTCAGGCATATGGTCCTAAATTAGTTTATATTTCTGGGGCCCTTTGAAGGACATCTGTTGAATTTTCTTCATGTTTCCATCTTCCTTCAGGACTGCTTTCATTCATGTGTCCTTACGTATTGTTAAAGGTCCTGAGATTTTTAGTAGGAGCCTTTAAGGTTTAAAAGAATGAAGAAAAACAGGCTGTAACACATTGTTGAACAAGTCTGATAGCACGCATTGAGCTTCGGAGCATCTGTCAGTGTTGTTTACAGGAGTATACCTAATGCGGTGTAACCAGGAAGTTCTCATGAACAGCAGATACAGTTTTCTTTTTTAAATAAAGACAATAAAATTGAAAGACAGAAAGTGAAAAGGGGTGTGGAGCTGCCTGCTTTTCTCTGTATGGCCCACCAGCTACACATGGACTTATTATTTGAACTGATCCATCAGATAATCAGTGTGCAAGGCAGGTGCTGTATGGACCTCCACCATTTGGCGACTTGTCCTCTCTGCTAATCCATCTTTTGTGTGTGATTAGCATCATTCTGATAACATGGCTCAGGGGACATCAGGAGTTGAGGCACAGACAGGACAATGCTGGGGTGCTAACCAGGCTGTCTAATTCCATTAGCGTCACAAGCAAAACCCCAATGGGACAGAAACAGAGGGCTGACATCTGTGGTTTGGATGTTAATGTGAAATGTTTAAAAAGGGTGATAAAAGGAAGAGAGTTTTTGTGCAACGTAAGATAACATGATTAGCTGTCTAATCTGATTTAGAAGTATCATGGTGTAATCATATTACTCTACACTTTCCGAGGTGATATTTACATCAGCCCTTGCATGTTCCCCTCTCACACCCCAAAATAGGGCTGAGCTAGTTTTTTACATCGGCCTCCATTATTAATCTTTAAAAGAAAGCTTACTGAAACCTAATGCATCCTGGAGTGTTTGTGGTCATATAATTTGTAATTTAATGCACCTGAATGTAGAAAATTAAACAACATCTACAGATGTGGGAGAAAGAAGAAAAAGAATATTAAAGATGACAATTTGAGTTTTCAATTTGACGTTCTTTTAGTTAATGTTTTAAAGTTTTTTTTCAGAGCTTTTTTTCCTTTTGTTTTTTTTTGTTTTTATTCCAACAGTAGCTTGCAGTGCTATGAATTTATACTGACCTTTAAATTTAGATTACATTGAGATCAGTTAGTTTTCAGTCAATATATTCACATGGTATAGACTGAGACAACAAAGATGATTTCTACATGTATTTGTTAAGAGTGAGAATGCCGGAGATGAATAGGGGCTGGAAGAGCACAGGGACTAAAACAGAAATTAATAGTGCCTAATAACTCTCTTATGATCTGCTTTTTAACATGAACGTTAACAACAACATTTCTTGTTTTTTTAAGTTTCTAATTTTTCATCTCAATGTAACATAAGGAATAAGGGAAATTATATTATGAAACACCTGTCAAATGCCTGTTTTGAGGCAAGTTTGTATAACCCTCTGCACAAATTGTCTAATTTGCTAAGCTGCTAAAGATCAAAATTCATTTCACAGAAAGTTTATCAGATTTAGAAAAGAGGGAGGCATTGCACATATACAGAATAATTTAGCCTAGAAGGGAATTTATAGGCAGAAAATATTTAATTTTTAAATTTGTCTGGCTTTAAAGTAATTGAAAGTTACCCGTATATAGTGCCCTCTATGTATCCATATCCCTGATGAAATAAGAAGCAAACATCTTTGAAAGATTTACCAGTTGGATGATGTCAAACTGAAAAAAAACTGCCATACTGTAATCTTAATAGCATTGCACGGTGCAAAGTCAAATTTCCCATAAACAAAGTCCAGAAAATACAAGTGTCACGTTTATCCACGCCCTTATTGGTGTTTTGTATTTTGTACTGTATTTTAGAGGGGGATTTGTGAGCATTCCTCCATGCAGAATTGCTCTAGGTCCTCCTGTTTTGATTGAATGCCTTCTTGAGTTGTAACCCCAAATGTTCAGTGGGGCTTAGGCTTGAAGACTGAGGTGGTCAATTTAGAACATTTGCTTTTTGTGCAGTTAACCATTTCTTTGTCAATTCAGATGTGAATCTTGGTTCTGTTTGATAATAGGATGTAATCTGGCAAATTCAAGTAACCTCTTTTTATGGTTCCCTTTCAGAGCAGGTTTGTATCCTTGCACCGTGAGCACCACTTTGATGCAGATAACTTCAGGGGGTTGATTTCAACATTTGATGCTTGTGTCCTAAAAATGGTAATTTGTGTTGGAGATCTCCAGCTGTTCCCTTTGGATTTATAGTTGCCTCTTGAATTACTTATCTCAGAGACCGTGGTAGCAAGATACACAAGCATCCACTTCCTGGCATTACGTCATTAATCTTGTATTTTTTTATAATGGACACAACTGTGAAAAATGGTAGTCTTAGATGTTTTGTGGATTCTTCTATAGCTGTCTCCCAACATGCACAGATCAAGGACTATAGGCCTTCAGTCTTCATGAAGCTCTCTGATTTATCCCACATTATGCTGCTACTAAATTTCTTGAAGAAATGTTCAGAGGCCTGGATGCAGTTCTATTCCTAATAACACGTACAGTATTCATTGCAGATTTGTTTTTGTTATATTTTAGAAGTATATATACTTATACCTAGCTTATATACTTAGAAGTGTGAATGAATGCAACAAGTCTCTTTTTCTGCAATTCTGTTAGCTGTGACAAATGTGACTTTGCTCTGTACAGCAAAACTATTTAGTATTACCATATAACAATTTTAGAGTTGTCTTTAATTCTAAAAAACATAATTATAATAATGCATTCTGTTTTTTTTGTTGTTGTTGTTGCCTTTACGTGAAAGTCTTTTCTGTATTTCACTGGAGTCTGGAGGGTCATGTAATTTTCAAAATCTTGAGAATTTTAAGACAGATCCCCCAATTTTAAATGTAATTTGTTTGATAATCCTTGTTTAATTGTACAGTGTTTCATATGAAGGGCAGGTTTGAAGGTCCCTTAGGAAATTGTTGGGAACCTATGGGCAATTATCCATGTCTTTCACCTTCCAACAGCACATCCCCTTCCTTGTTCAGATGTACCAGTTTTTCATTGCACAATTTGTATAGAATACTTCATACAGTGAAGGGAATGACAGTTAAAGGGTTGCATTTTTCTTCTTTATCATATTCATTTTTGAGAGTGACAGGCTAACCTGCGAACACTTGCACCCAGTGTGTATCATTTTGTGTCTCTCCATCCATCCCACTATCACTGCCCCTGCATAAAGAGGAATGTTACTCATTTCTCTTACTGAGGGGAGTTGGAAGATTTAAATTGTCCTATTGGGTAGGCTATTGTTTTCTCGGCAAAACATGCACAAGCCAAATTTACTGTACATTTCAGATGGCTCACAAATGTAGCAGTAAGGAGATTGACTTCTGTTCCTTACTACTGATGCTTTTCTGCCGTTTAAACATGCCCAGCCACTGCTAAATCTTTCCAAAAGCTGCCTTAAAACTTAAAAGTAATATTTCTTTATAGTAGACAGCACAAAGTTTGCGATAGTTTTAGTGCACACCCACGTTCCTGTGGTGGTCCTTGAGGTTTCTCTTAGAAAAACAGTGTAGACAGATGGCTAAAATGCCCTCAGAGTCTCACTAACTATCTTCATGTTGCCATATCGCTTATCTTCAGCAACGGACAGATTAGCACACCAAGTAAATGGCAGGCCACTAAGTAAAAAGTCAGACATATCTCCTGTTTTTTTGTTCTTATTGTTTTAACAACCAACACCACAATTTTCTCCGTGTTTCAAGATCAAACCAATGTGTTGGCAGGAGAACATGAAGTGTTTCCTAAAAGCATCCCTCATGCCTGTTAGATTTCAGGGCCAATTTGAGCATGTGCATTTCTCATCCCTGAATATCCCATAAGCCTAAAATTGCTTTCAAAAGAATGCAACTGCACATCCCAAGAATCCTTCAGTGGAGTAACAGCTGACACCCTTTCAGCTTATGGCGTGAGTGTGTGTTGGATACAGTATAAAGCTCATGCTTTCTGATAAAGAAGGCTTCAGGCTTTTCCAAATAACCTGGACCAGTCATAGAGAAAGGAAAGGAAGGACAGATGCCTCTTCATTGGAGATTAAAGTACCCCCACCCCATTGACAGATTCCTTTTATGTCATTGTAATGCACAGTAGTTGTAATTTCTAGTGCTGTCTGTCCAGTGCCTTTTACACCTTCTCTAAGAGACTGGAATGTGAGCAGAAAAGATCAAAGGCTGTCAGAATTTTTAGGTTTTTCAGAACTATTCCCTCAAAACAGTAATATGTCCAACACATCACTCTCCTGTCATTTACGAACCCTCTACATACAAGATGCGAGGAACATTTTAGAAGCACAACAGCCTCTTGGAACTTTCTCCCCATCTTTCTCCCTATTTTTCTCATTAAAGGACTGTCCTTGGAAGTTTTGGTTATATTAGCCATGTATCAGTGAAGCACTCCAGTTTTATTACTGTATTGACAGTGAGGACCAAACTGCCGAGGCAGTGAACATGCCCTGCACTTGAATGAGCATCTTTTGTCCTTGGTAGTTCAGATATTTTGTTCAGTAGCTGAGTTCAAGGGAGAGAAAAGAAAATTACAATGGCAAGTACAGTAGATCAAGTCTGTATTCTCTCTCCCATGATACATGATAGCTGCCTGTCAGTAGCCAGGATTTCCTCTTCTGTATTATTCAGTGTTTCATCTATTGACCATACTTGTTGCCCACAACAATCATGTTTTAGTGCTAAGAGAAGCAAAACTTTAAATATTTTGTCATTATGTTATTTGTTTTGATTTTCTCTCCTTAGCCATATGGATACAGATAATGTACACGGAACTCAAAACAAAATACAATATAGAGCTGACACAAACACAGAATCTGATAGCATGGGTTAGCACATCGTGCAAGACCTGATGCAGACCAGCAGAAAGGTGATATTGTATTGTTTTTTCTAGAAGCCTTGGAATGCATTAAATCTTAGAGATGTGATGCACTCATTTTGTTTTCTAAAGATGCAAATAGCAGTGATCGCTTAGATTGCAATAGATATCAAATTCACATTTTTCTGGCATTTGTGTACAGTTCCCTTCTTGAAGGCTCCCAAATATGTTTTACATGTATGAGTGTACCCACTCCTACTGAATACCCACCTACAAAGACTTTAAAGTGTCCTAGATTCCACCTTTTCAGATACTTTATACCCAGATGGCATGAAGAGATGTAGAAAATCTCCTCCTGAGGTAGTACTGAACTTCAAGGATGCAAAAGGGATTTTAAATTAAACTTCTGTACGTCCAATAGAACATTAGGCCCACAAAGCTTCTAGATGATAACCAATTGGTCCCTGTTACATTCTGTTCTCATCAGAGGTCTGAAGTTAAGCCTGATTCAGGCCATATAGTCAGATGGTCAGTATTGATATAGAGCATTGAAGTTTCAAACGGTTGCATCACTACAGTGTCAGGACACACTATGTAGTAGGCGGTCATTTATCTTTATACAGTACCCCTTAAACTGAGATCCTGACTACTTCTCAATATCAAAGCTCCCCTGATGCTGTTCATAAGAGTAGGAGTGGGAACCCCATTGTTCTGTCCTTTGGACAGATGAATATCTCAGAAACTGGTGCCAAGGAGAGGGAACAGACCAAACAGAGATTCTGTTTAAGCCACAGCATGTAATTTGTTCTTAACCTTAAAATAACGTTCTTCAAGGTTTTTCCACTAAAATTTATGGTAAGTTCATGACCCTTAGAACCGATGGAAGATAATGCTACTTGTAGATAAATGCTACTGCTACGCTGTATTCTTGGCTGTATTTGTGTGCAGTTTGCAGAAACCATCGTACAGTAGCTTAAGTCGTGAAAGTCAGCGAGGTGCACTGACTGCTTCTCCTCCCTGGTGGAGCTGCGGCAGTGTGTCAGCCCACCTGACCTGACACGCAGACACATCGACAGGCTTGGGAAGAGGCCGTCAGAGCGAGTGACTGATGACAGGCTGGAAGGCTGTCAGCTGCCATCCATGGCTAATACAGACAGAAAGCCAGTGAGATGTAGCATAAGGGGTAACAATGAGGAGATGTGTGTCAGTGCTTCTAGGCCCCGAAGAAACTTGGAAAAATGCAATCCCAATCCAAGTGTCAATGGACAATTTACAGGTTTTGAGTCTGTCTCCCCTCCTGCGTCTAAGAAAGTAAGAGTTTGCATATTACGGTTCAGTTCTCTTTGATTTTTCCATTGTTTCTGCATGTATTGAAGTAGGGGCACCTCCTACAGAGTCGTGTTGACCCACGCTGCTGGTTGGATCGTTGTATAAATGTAAACTTTTGTGCTATTACAGCGATTTAGAAAAAGAACATTAAAGGTAGAAAATAGAGTACAAAGCCTGCTAGAAGTGTTTCTTACCAGAAGCACCTGTTTCTTTTGTTTATTTGATTGTGTATTTGAAATGAACCTTTTTGAGCATTACTGGCCTACAGTCAGTAAGGAAATGACTGACTGCAGTCCAAGTGCAGGACACTCTGTGCTGACATGTTGGCTGAATCAGTCTGATGACAAACATTTCGTTGTCTGCTTTCACCAGAGACCTTTGCAACTTTTCAACCTGTTAGAAAATAACAGCTGTTTAATCCCTCTCCTTCTTCTTGGTGCTTTTCATTTTTGGCTTGCCCGTTAAATTCCTGGCACAGTTCTTTTTGTGCTCCGAGTGCAGCTGGATTTCAGACTTGGTTCAGGTCACAAGTCAAATTGAGAGAGTGTGCACTAACAGTACTCTAGAATAAATATGAATCCGTACAGTGCATGTGGCTGCTTTCGTTTAGCAGAAGTGAATCACAGAATGAATCATATTTTGGGTCACTATTAAGGTGAGCGTGAAGTGCTAGAGGCATTTCCTAGACTTGCAGCTCGCTCTATCTCAAACAGTTTTTCTTTATCTATTGCAATAGTTAAACCGCATCTCAAAGTGGATCCTGAATTTGGCTTCCATATGGCAGGTTTATTAACTGTAGTTACCTTCTTTTTATAGTCTCAATTACAGTTTTTGTAATTACAGCCTATTGCAACAAATTTCTCAAAACCTTTTTTAATAAACAGCCCTTGCAAGTCATTTCATTAATCTGAAACACAGCTCTTTTGCGCCACATCTTAAAACAACATAATGTTTGTGCAACATGCTCTATGTAGATTTTTTCTTCTGAAACAAATGACTTTGGTGTATACAGTGGTCCCAGAGGCAAACTCTGCTTAATAGAGGCTGTGAGAAGAATTAAGGGCAAAGCAATCTAAGGGAAAAAGCTAAAGGACATAATTTTACAATTGGATTTTTTTCTATCCCATACCTGCAATTTATCCTTAAATTTATCCATGAGCAGAAACAATAGGGGACTTGGGACAGACAAGTCATACCCACCTAATGCTGTGGTATTGCTAGAAGCTGCTCTGTCATGTTATATTGACTTTGAAGTGGTTAGGATGCATGTTTTCCATACCTTGAGTAATTGCTGTGCCACCTGTATAGTGTACAGTAAGAGCAACAGTTTTGAATTTGGATGGACCATCCAGTTCAACATGTATAACTTTTATTTTGCTAGGAAGGCTGAGAACAAATTTAGTGTTAACTGTATGGGTTTGAACTAGTTTCCCCTTTAAATGGCGGCTACAACATCACAGATATCCAGTCTGTTTCAGCTGTTTGAAAAGAAAGTTTGAAAAAAGTGAGTCAGGGGCAGAGAGATTATGTAACAGATGTTTCTATAAAGGATCAATATCACACCCAGATGACTTTTTTAGAATCTGATTTTAAACATTCATCTTGCTCTTCTGCCTTTGTCACCTCCCTCAAAATAAAATTACATTCCCATTAATGTGATCATCTTTTATGACACCTTGGTAAAATAGATTTGACTGCGTAAGTTGTTAAAACACCTTCAGACGTGTGGCCTATATTGGTAAAGCGATTATTAAATACACTTAGTAGTTTATCAACTGTTGTTTTGGAACAACTCCATTTTCAAAAGTACAGAAGTAGGTGGATGAGAAGAAACAGGTTTGCATTCCATATGTTTTACTTTTTGCCAAAAATGTATTTGGATTGTCGAAAGTTGGAATAAATTGATTTGGAAACGGACGTCGGATTGCCTAACAGCCTACTTCAACTTATTCCTTATTCACCTAAAACAAAATCTTATTGAACAATTTAATGCATTTTTTTTCTTGAGATTCTGTGATAGCTGGTACTTAAGCTGTCATAAGTACTGTAATGCACAGAAAGAAAACTCCTCCAGACTATCCACTACCCCTTTAGGCCTTTGATCTTTTGACAGCTGTGAGCTCCACAGCAACTTACAGGAGACTTAGCACTGATTGGAGGAGCAGTGCCTTCCTTACTGATGTCACTACAGGTCAGCATGCTCTTCAGGAACCTGCAGGAGTTGCCAAGAGAACCCCAACCCACAAATCCCAGCTCTGCCTGCTGCCTGGGGAATCACAATAGGCTGTTATGTGACCTGGGCTTTGATTTACTAAATCTGTGCCACTCTTAGAGCCCAACCTGCATCAAAAGTGAGCAAACCTGGTTGAGCCACTGTGGAAACCCCACTGTGATCATTTGTGAAGCAGTTAGCAGCAGGTGGTAGGACAAAATAATCCTGACACATGCATTGCTCTGTTCACCAGGACATCCTCTGATCTGTTGTTGTGTAAGTCCTCAGCTCAGAGGGCAAGGAGTTTATACCTTGCCTATCTCCATTCAATCATTTCCTATGCATTCAAAGATAAATATGTGAAATGAATGTTAACTAATCATACCTACGTAGCTGGCTGTGTTTCCTAATGGATGGAGAACGTGAGAGGAGAATGATAGGGGCATATTCAATTCAGTGGTATGGACTTTGTAATCTGTATAACTCCTGCGCCTACTGTAGATCGCAGAGCATAAGCTTTTGAGAAAAGGTAAAAAAAAAATAAAAGGAGAGGGTGAAAAAGATGTAGATTGGCAGGAAAAGCCTTTTTTTCCTCGGCGGGCGCAGCAGCTTAATTAACCTAGATCTTTTATGCTGGAGCGTGATTGCAGAAAAAGCATAGAGGGGGATTTGGACAGCTGTCAGTTGCTTTAATGAAGAAGGGCTGCTATGTGTTAGATCAGCACAGCGGCAGTGTTAACCAGCTTTTTAATTAGTGCGACTTAGAAATTAGTCCCACCGAGATGGGGGAAGAGGTGGGGGCAAAATTCCTTTTTTCCCATTTTTGAATTTTTCCCATTTAAGTGGTGGCCAGTAGCTATAAAGTTTTAAGCTCCTTTTATACTGAGACAGGAGATGAGCTTTAGACACTTTAAATTTCAACATCTTTTGCTGCCCCTTGTGAATTAAAGCATATTCTTATTCCAACAGCTACCGCTACTGTTTATACAATTAAAGTCCTGCTCTGTAAGAGCAAAGAGTTTCACATATTTTAGTCAGCAAAATGGCTGGAAGGTGGGGAGTTGAAAATTAATGCCATCGCTCAGTTTGCACCTAATATTGCTTTGTTTAAGAGAAAAGTCCTCCTTTAAAAATCATTTTTAGATTTTGAAAAAACTCCTGTAAAGGTATTTTTCTTCTTTATCAAACTTGGAAAAATCAAATTTTAAAATACAGGTGTTACTATAAGAATACATCTGTTTGAATATTGTGTCTTTATCCATTTCACATTAAATGCTAAATGTATAATTATTTAACTTTTCAACTTTTTTTTTAAATATGGTGTTTGAAATTCATTTTCCTTGTTTGCTCATGCTCCTATGTTTTTTTAAAACAAAATATTATTCAAAAATAATTTCAAAATGTCACAAAAACATATTTTGAAATGCAACAAGATAAAATTCAGAGATTTGCCATTTGTTTCAAAATAACCATTGTGATTAAGACCTATTTTTTATTCTACTTTTAGTTACTAGACATCTGCTGCATGTTTAAAGCTCTTTTCTAACAAAAGCAATAATCACAATGTCTAAAGTCCCACTGTTCTCTAAGGTCCTGCTGTTGGCAGAGCCTAATCTTTCACTGTGCCTTACCTTTGGTATGATTCAGTAGTGTAAGATTAATGCCTACAGAAATCGCTCAAGACAGCCATTTTCTCAGTTTACTTCCTCCATTAGATGAAACCTTATTCGACACTTCAGTCTCATTTTCTTCCATCTGTTAAACACCTCCCTCTTGCTCAGCTCGCAGCACCAGGGGTATTAGCATACGTAATTTAACTTTTTCCAATTATTTGTTTTAGAATAGACACCCTCTCTTTGAAGAAGCATTGTTGCCCCCTTTAATATATTGGAGTCACTGATTATTTTATTACACACCCTCCTAATATGGAGCTTTTGAGACTGTGCTCTCTATGGGCCACCAATGTAGAGACTTACTGCAAGTATAGGAGTGATACCCTGCCAGGGTCTGGTGTGTGTAAGTAGTCTAGCTGCGAAGCGTTGAGCAAGTTGCAACTTGTTGAAAAGAGAGTTAGGGAGCCCATAAAGAGTTGGAGAAATCAAGCCTTGATGTTATTAATGCATGAATCAAGCACTCGGCATCAGATATTGATACACTTTGCCTAATGCAGGCAATATTTTAAATTTCTAATTATATTGAATTGAAACCAGTAGAGAAAGCTAAGAAGGAAGTGTAGTATTTAACATGCATATCGAATCAGTGCCATACAAGGTCTCCTCTTATGCATGACATGTTGCAGGGGTGTTCACACTATAAGTTTGTACTGTGGTATTTTATGATCTTGGAATTGGGCATTCCAAATGCAAGAAATTAGCAGGTTCAGGGGCATTGCCTACATATAAAACTGCCATCAAATTCTGTACAACACATTGTTGATTGTTGATTGCAGTTGCGTATTTTAAAGATCCATCCAGTTTTGAACAGGGCCTGCCCAGCACTGGCAGGAGGTCAGTGGTGATTCACTGTCACGTTGCCAAATTTCCAACGCAGCCCGACGGAGTGACCACTAGGGAGTGTGACTCAGATGTTGTTAGACTGTACTGTAGAGGTGTTAAGTGGGGTTGCCTTGTATGCTATTTAAGTGTTATTTCTCATAATAAAAAGCCACCTGCTACAGTGGGAAATGAAATGGAACAAAACCTGACTTTTTTTTTACTGTGTGAAATTATTGCCTGATAAAAAATGTGATAGACACATCACATAACCTCCAGGCTTAAGGCAACCATTCACTGTGTTAATGGGCCTTATCAAAGCCAAGCAGGAAGAGATGCCACCTGCTACACAGTACAAATCAACTGCTGTTAGTTGGCTTTATCTTTCATTGAACGACGTGGAAAACAAAACTCATAATGTCAGGACGGTGTCGAAGTTTGGATACATCTCTCCTGACTGTGATTGAATGAGACTTGCCTCCCTAACATCTAAAACTGACATGGATGTAGTAACAGAATGGGAACTACTATAGATCAGCTGTGGATAGGAACACTGATGTGAGACCTGACAATTTATTGTCACTTCCAAACATGTGGTGTACACACTTTTTGAGCAGAAATTTAACACCTTTGCTACAGTGCTAGATAAATATGCACTATAGCTGCAGGCACTGATTTAACTGGTATATAGATTCTCATGCATGTAGATTGTATGTGGAGGTATCAATAACTCACAGGTTATGGAAGACTGAAAATGGAAGGAAATACATACCTTCTGACATAAAAGTAATATACAGTTACGACTACTGCTTTTAAGCTAGAATATTTTAGTGATAGTGTAAAATGATTTTATAGTGCTATATTTGACACATGTAGAAAGGATTAACTTTTCTGATAACGCCAGTTCTTGACACCAGACATGCACACTTACAGTAGTTCAAACAGGAGTTAAGCAGGCACATCTAGATGGGTATATTTTTTCTTTATGGTGGACCAGGAAAGATTGCCATGCTTCAGTGTCAGACTAGAAGAAATTGACATCAAGCGAATGACTTTCTGTACTGATGGATTTCAATCCAGAGCGTGTAAGCAGAAATTTCACAATTTGTATTCATCAGAGAGCTGAACGCGCAAGGGAAATGTCGGGGAGCAGACCAACATGCATCCTGCCAGCAAAATAAGCGTCAGAACTGATATTGTTGCTGAACGAGGTGAAAACACATTGCTCAGCTTTGTTTCACAGTGAGATGGAAACAAGGCATCAGTCATCCACATGGATCATCTCGGTTGAACGTAGGAGCATTTCTAGAGTAGTGAGTCCACGCAGGGAATGAGAAGAATGCTGTGATCCTCAAGGTACGTCGGTCCGCTTCATAAAACTTGACCACTGCAATCTGGGGCTGTGCTGCTTGCTTGCTCATAGCCAGAGGATCAATTCCTGGATTATTTTTCCTCTGATTAGTCTTGCAATTTTTTTCATCTTTGCTTCCCTTCCATCCATTCAGAAGGCACTCAAAGCTTCAAAGCACCCAGGGTGTTTGCCCTGTGTTGGGGAAAGACGCTGCTATACCCAATGCATTGCTGCTAAACACAGCAAACTGCTCCTTCTTGTCCACACTAATCCCAGAGACGGATCATGGCAAATCCCATTGACATGGCCTGCAGTCTAGAGCCAGAAGGTCCTGTGAATTTGTAACTCTTCTGGGATTCATACCGGACATTGCTTTAAAGGTTGGTTTTAGTCAAAGTTAGAATGCTGTGGGAGGTGAAGCCACCAGAACAAAGATGCTGTTAGTGAAAAATCAATGCGGTGTTGGAGGAAAAAGCTTTTGTTTTAATTCTACTTTTGTTTTTGTGTATGCCTGGTGACAGTTGACATATGCAGCAAGTACATCTGTAGTACCTCCTTTTCCAGGAAAATGCTTCAAGGAAATCCTGTAACTATAGATTTATAAAAGCGGTGCAGCCTCTTAGACAGATATCAAGATTAATAATTATACAATTGTATTATCAGTGTTCACCATTCAGTTCTTTGGACTGGAGCAGGGAATCCATAAGTTACTATCTAAATTTCACAAGTAGTCAGTTGGCACATGAACAGTAGAATTCTGACCTTCAATGTCAACGTATATAATGCCCTTTCAACCACGTTTGTGTTTAGACCTGACTCGGGATTGATTTGGAAGGAATTTATTTAGACCTCAAATAAGAAATGTAGCAAATTTGTCCCTGAGATGAGGTTTAAAATAAGGTGTTTTGGAGGGATTGTTACTCTGCTCAACATAGTCACAGGTCAGTGCTTGGTCTAAAAGATGAGCCATGGGCTGATAGCATGGAGACTATTCTGAGGTGGGTGTGTAGTGGATGGTTACATAAAAGCATCATGTTTGAAGATTAAAGGATTTTATTTTTCTTAAATATAGTTGTAAATTAGTCGGATCAAAGAAGTTTATACCTCCCAGCCTAATACAGTTTCATCCATTTATGTTGATTCTGAAAAATTATGCCAAATAAAAGACTGGTCAGATGGAACATTATTTATGTATAAACCTTGTCCAACATTTCCATCAAGGAGCCTAAACAATCAGCATTTCAACTAGTGTCAATGGTCTTTACATTAGCCCTTCTCCTTATAGAGTGTGCTGTATGTACATGTATCTAAATAGTTCTGATCTGTGTTAAATGTTAAGCATGATGTTGGCGGGAAGCTTCACAGTGGTACGGTAGGGTCATTTCTACAACAAGATGTGAGAAGGCTTAACATGCAAGCACCATCAGGGAATACAGGACCTCATGGTAGCTTTCACAGCTGCTGCGTACCCGTGTTTACATCAAATACATCATCTCCAATTATCAAGCAATTAGTCATGTGTTTTATATTCTCTAGCAGCATCCTTATTTATTCCTTAATTAGTCAATTAAGTCTTAAAATACAAATGCGTAGGTTCTTAGCTTATGGTGGATTGTTCATGTCAACACAGTTAATTAACTACAACTGAAATCTTAATTATTGCTTTTAAAATAGGATCAATCTTACATTGCAACATTTGTGAACAGGAATATCTGCATCCAGTCTGTTTTGACATTAATGCGGATTCACTGAAAACAGTTCCCACCTTCTGTTGACTGTAGCCAAAGCAGACTGAAGTGATTCCTGGGTGTCAGATTTTTAACAGTCCTGCAGGGTTCAGCCTTGCTTGCACTGTGCTCCCTTCAAAGAGAGGTTAGACAACTCCATCATCACCTTACAGATCTCCAGCGTGCTCTCTGACCAAGAGGACAAGGCCACTGCACAGCAGCCAGGATGCACAGAGGCTGAGAAAGAAGAAATTCCTTTGGGCCAAGAAAGGCAGATGCTGCATTTAAGAACTCCTCTTTCCTTAACAACATTTACCCCTAGTCATGTCTCTGCTTTCTCCATGCCCTGTGTATTTGTCTGTGCATCAAGTGACAGCTATAGTGCCATTTTGGTTTTGTAGACTAAAAAGTAAGAAAGGCATAACACTCCCTGCCCAAAGGCAAATGTGCATTGAATTTCAGCCTTTGATGTTGCCATTTACTGTATATGTGATCTTGAGTTTATATAACTGGTACATGTGGTCTCTTTATTTAAATGTCCCCTCCAAAATTGTCACCCTTGATAAAGATGGATGACAAAGGGATTGTACATGCATGTTATCTCATCCTATAACCCTGTGAAACAGGAAGCCATGATTGGCCTCAATATATTTCCTTAAGAGCGAGATGAGCATAAAAACTAGAATATTTATGCAGGTTGAATTTTTATTTATAAGAATATTTAGGGATACCAATAAATGTGGCACCTATATTTTTGAGAAATCAAATTATTACATTTTAACTATACCCTTTTCTCTGAGCTATCATTTAAATTAGAATAGAAGAATATCATGTGTCGAAGGTGAGAGGAGGTATGATACAGTATGTGAGATCTGCAACAATACCCCCTCTCCTTACAAATCAGAGCACAGAGAAGAAACAATAGAGAAAGGAGATGCATTAAAGTAAAGTCTTCGCCCAAGGCCTAAGTCTTCCATTACTACAGGATTTCATTTGAGAACCCACCAGGACACATTGTATCTACCCATGTGTCTAATAACCTAAGAATCTAACCGCTTCTTCCAATTCAGGGTCACAGGGGAGCCGGAGCCTATCCCAGGAAGCAACAGGCAGAAGGCAGAGTGCACCCTGGACTGACCGCCACACACAGACACAAACACACTCTCACCAGGGCCAGTTAACCTACCACTATGTCTTTGGACTGTGGAGCACCAGGAAAACCCCATGTGAACATGGGGAACACATTCAAACGCCAAACAGCAAGCAACCCCAGTCCTGAACTGATCCCAGAGCCCCCGTGCTGCGGGGCACTAATGTTAAACACTGTGCCACCGTGCCATCCTAAATGCAAGATGTGATCGGGTAAAATGAAGAATACAGATCAGACATCTGCTTTAAAAGACTGTCAAGGGCTAATGGACGCAAAATTGATGGTCTTCTCTTCCATTGGGCTTGTCAATGGAATGGATCAAAAGGAAACACACAGAAAGTTTTTTCTAACCATGGCCCGTTACTCAAGTTCATTGGTTTTGGACATTCTGCTCCCTCAAAAAAAGATTAAGAGACATTTGTTTTTTTTCTTGTTTTTTTTGAGTCAGGAGCTAGTTTGTAATACCCCTCCGCCCTGACAGCCTGTTGTATAAGAACACTTATCTGTGGAAAAGTGTCTAACAGAAGGCTGGCAAGCACTCTCCATATTCCCTGTGGTCGGTGGTAAACAGTGTTTTACAGTTTAGTGGGCGAGTAGCTTTACAGAAGACTCAGCTCTGTGTTCCTCACTCTTGTTTTCATGATCCCTCATAGAAAGCCTGTCTGTGTACAACAACGTCGAAGCATTTTTCTTTTTTTTTCCTGAATCAATAAAACATACACTGAGCTCGTAAGACTAGAGTCTTGTCAATATTTTATGTAACTATATCTTTTTGCTTTTGTTCTCTGCTTCCCAAAAATCCTCAGAAGGTAGTTTAAGAAAATCTTAACACTGTGAATGGCAAATCATTGCCCTTTTTCCACTCCATTTGAGGCATGAATGCAGAGTAACCTTTGACTGGAAATGAGTAGAGCAAGAAAGACTAGCATTGTATTCTTGCTTGCTGCTGCCTGTTCACCTCTGTTATTGGACCTGGTGTTGGTTTATCTTCAAGTGCTATCTTACACAGCAGTTAGGACCTGTTGGACATTTCCCTCTGATTATGCTCCTTTGCAGTAGATATAATAGTGGCACTATAATTTTGAGAAATACAAATGACGAATTTTGCAGTGCTTTAGAATGAATAATGCGCAACGACTGTATTTAAAAAAAATACTGGGTAGTTAATGTGAAACTGAGACTGATTTGCAGTCAGTATGCAGAGGGTATACAGTATTCATGAGTACTCATGACGTATGATGATCTCAGCAATTGAACGTGGTGTTAGTTTGTCTTCAAGTGCCGTCTTACACAGCAGTTATGGTACATACCAATTAGAACTGTTTTTAAGAAACAAATGAGCAGAGAAAACTTTTGTATGTATGACAATAGCATGATTTTTTAGCAAAACATTTCAGGCTTGCAGCTGGCACATACTGTACTATTTACTCTGCAAGCCCAGATATTTCCATTGTAATGGGAATTGAATTCCATGTGGATTTTAAGTGTGCAGTGCTAATGGTCATTGACGTTTGCTCCCTATTTTTCCGTCGATTGCCACTCGATAGTGAGTGGCTTGCATGCAAATATGGATTGCACAGTCCTGCTGACTCCTGAAGATGTGACACTGAGAACCTCACAGAAATGGCAAAGACAAGATAAAGCATAGGGTTGTAGAGGGCTAGCCGGCATGCCTGAGCTCTGACTATCTATTTACACATAAAGTACTGGAAATCATTTTGGAAAGAGGAGGATAATGCAAGGTACATGTAGAATAATATTTTCCTTGCAAAACTAATGTAGTGCTGGCATAGGACAATGTGATTGTTTGCCTCACAATCTTGTAGTACCAATCCATCTCAAAACCTTGATCTTATTCCAAAAAGGAGTTGCCAAATCCCAGTCTGTCTCAGAAGGTAGGTTTGGACTACTTTCTAGACTGGATGCTTATGTATTGTAGGGGGACAAAGGGACAATTTAGAGAGACACTTACCTTGCCTGCCTTTAAAGGTATTCTACTTATCTCACGCCTTGCAATAAATGTGCAAAGTCTGAGAGCTTTAGTTTAAATTGTTTTTGAGTCATTAGAGAATTTCAGTGTACCATCCCAATCATATACCTGAGATGAAGGAGATCATAGGGCTGTATGTCTATTGGAGAATTATTATGCTTTATTATGCGTTATGCAGTATTTTCCTCCACAGTATTTTCATCTGTGGGTTTTAAATTCATCCAGGCCCAAGTGAAAATGAGGCAGGAGGGCCCCCTGAGCTGACATTCTCAAATATGACGATAATAAGGACTGCATTTTGGTGGCATCTTTCAAAAGTCTCACAGTGCCTGTTCACACCCTATGATGATATAACCATCACCACTCACCATGTTCGCTCACAGCCAAGCAGATGACGTTCGAGAGACAGGGAACAGCCATGCATAAGTGTTTTCTGGCCTCGGGGATCCTGTAAAAAAAGAACAGCTTTTGCCTCTCTCAACAGATCATGGCAAAGAGGTGCTGCCACAAGCTGCCTGTCAGGCTCTTTGGTGAGCAGGACATGTCTGACATCTTCAGTTAGCTATTTAATGGCAGAAACAAGGGTGTCATGTGCTTGAATAGTGACAGGTGGCTGATTCTATTTACATAATGACAGGATTACAATAGCCCTGTGGTCAGGGGGTCAGACTCCCTTTAGAATATGTGTCCATCATTGTTAGAAAGGGTTGGGAAGGCAGGGAGAGGAGCTGAGGGTGGCAGTTAAAACGCCGGTTTTATTCCGATTAAAAGCACAACTGACAATCTAGACATGGCTCTTGAGTTTAAAACTTTTTATTTTGATAAGACTTTAAGTGTTAACTTGCACATCCTGCTGGTTACTTACTTGGATTTTGTGAAGGTTTCTTATGGTTTTTTCCCAAATGAATGGCTGCTGTATAAGAGAATATTCTTTTCCTCAACTGAACAGCACAATTGTAGTTTGAACTGCGGAGCATAGTTTAAAAGGATGTTGCTCAGCTGTTGGAAGCTTCAGAGAACTCAACCATTTGCTTGAGCTCTAACTGCCTGACCATGCTTCATTTCCCATCCACATGCAAGGGCACAGTGCCTTGCAGCTCCTGAACTGTAACAAATGACCCTTACTTTCTCTCTGCTCTACTTAATAAACCACATTTCTCCATGGTTTCTTGGCTGAAATCACTAGGTTGTGCTGCTTCCACATTCCTCGGGAAACAGTCCCTATTCTCTGAATGATATTCTTTCAGCACATAATTTAAGCCCCTTGGCCATCAGTGCTTTATAGTCAAACCTACAGTACCACCTAAACCCCACTTCCAGTATTGCCTGCCCCTTAAATCTAAACACCTTGACCTTGCTTCTGGTAAGCTGCCCACCCTGCATTCTGCTCTCAGATTGAGCCACAGGAGTGTATTAACTCCCCACCAGTAATGTGATAACACTGCCAAACAAGTGTTCAGGTGCACCCAGAAGCACACAGTGATGTTCACCTTCATGGTTGTGCTTGTTCTGAGAGCCCAGTTGTGCTGTTTTTCTAGCCCCTGTTGCTTTACAGACTGCTGCACAGCAGGGCCTGACAGCTGTGTCGCAAAAGCTCCTTAGGTTCCCCTAGGAATCCCTCTTGACTGTTTCAATATGAGATTGATTCTCACTCAATGGGCCAATTCTATTGGCGGACAACAGAGCTAACAAGCTCCGGTAATGGGGAAAACGTCTTCCCATTGTGCTCTGCTTTAAAAAATCTAATTAAGCTGCTTCATTCTTTTCTTTCTGTTCATGCATGTATGTCAGAGCTAATTTAATCAGCAATAATCACACATATGTCCCCTCACACAACTCTGCCTCTCTGTGACACACTGTCCTAGTCTTTCATGTGCACCTCGCACACCAATTCACCCGGACAGTTAATGACCACGGAATCACTCTTGTGAGACGGGTAGTCATTTCATCGGCTTATGGTTTCAATCTCCGTGCTGGCACAAAAACCCATCTTTTTTTCTCTCTGCAAAAGTGAGGAAAGCACCCACTTGGGTGATAAGTATCTGAGATTTGCTAGCAATTTCAGTTCATTTAAAAGTATTTCAGAAAAGGACTATTTCTGAGCTGTACGATGCAGCTGAAAAAAGCCCCAAGGTAAAATAACCAGCAGATCTTATTCAATAACGAGCCCAAGGACAAAGGAAGATCATTCGGCGTTAATCAAATTACTACCATTATTATTATTATTTTCAATAAGTTGAGTGCAATAAAGAAAGTGTGTGTGTGTGTGTGTGTGTGTGTGTGTGTGTGTGTGTGTGATTTGTAATTTAGTGAAACAGACATTTTCTGAATATTGCAGAAGAGAATATTCTCTTTTCACGTAGCTTGGCTTTGATTTAGTGCTGGCAGAGAAAGTATTTTAATGTGAAAGTTCCATTTCCTTTTAATACTTATAGTTGATGTTGTCCGATGGTGTTTGTGTTTGGAGCGCTTCTTTGTTTTACACATTATATACAAACCAGTGCAGATTCTATGCTTTGCTCAGATGATGAGACATACTTAGTAAAGACCACTGTACAGATTTAATTTTCTTGCTGCCTCCTGGCATTTGAGGTTGCTCAGATCCAAGTCCCTCATAACCCCTTCATTTTCTCTCATGTTGTATTAATTCAAAAAGGAAATTGGTAACATTTTGTGAATTTTAAAGAAGAACACAATGAAATAATATTTATTAGTGGAACCCACAAATGTCTGTTGTTTTGAGTTTGGAGGTCTCAGTTAAGGGTTTCTTGTGTAGCATCCTAACAACTGATGCCTCTCTTCCTTTTTATTGGCTTGGTGTTTTCTACAGTAGAGTACATCTCCTGGCCAGTGGTATACAGAAAGTCCAGGAGGTGAGGAAAAACTTCACATTAACAGCTGGTGCTGTGTCTTATCTCCCTTGTAATTCTTGTAACATTCACAAAGCCATTTCCCTTCACCCCAAGCAGAGGAGCTTGCTCTTTATTTGCTTAAGGAGTGAAATGAAACCTGCATCTCACTAGATATTCTCTCATGTCCCCAGGATCTCCTTTTCAAATAGTGGTGCCAAGATTATTCTGACTCAATTGCCTGCCCATCTGCCCGCTGCAACACCTACATATTTATGACTCTGGCCATCAAAACAAAAAGGCGATTTTTGCGTCCGCCATGACAGTTTAACGCAGACTGGGGGGAAAAGTTCACCCAGAACAGTCTGGGAAGGGTTTGGGGTGGTTTCTGCCCACTGTAATCAGTCATGTTGGGATAAATTGTATAAATGTTAGAATCACTATTGTGCCCTTTGGGTTGGCAGAGGTGGAAAGTTATGTGGGGGTGCCCCTTTTCTTGAGCGCTACTTGTTCATTGGCAAAACCTCCCCTGGCACTGTAGCTGGTTGTCGTGGTGATTTTCTGCTTTCATGGTGTTTTTCTTGCACCTGTTGTCATAGAGATGGGAAACAAATAGCCATGCTGCAGAACCCAGGGTGCAAACAAAGATGGCCTTTCTTATTTCCTGGTCATTAGTGGGTACGTCTATGCGTGCTAAATGTACTTCTGCACGTAGTTATATTTGTGTAGACACATTAGTCTGAAGAGCCTTGTTCCTTCAACTCTTATTAGGTAAAATTGAAAAAATGATGATGGCGCTATATAAGAAGTTTTAAAGAATTGTCTTATTTTAATTGTGATTTAATTTTTGCATCTAACTTTTATTGCCATAACAGTTATTAGTCATCACTTCCAGTTAGTCAAGAAAAAAGGGTCTTCTGTGCTTTTGTGTAGAATAATAGAAAATTAGTTTTTCTGTTGTAAAGTAGAAATGTTTTATCTCTCTCCAAGGGAAATCAAAACAGCAGTTGAAGGCAAAACAGACGTTTGAAATTCCGATTCATTACACCGACAATTGCATCTTGACTTAATCTCAAGGGAAGCTTAAAAACAGTGTCAGATCTTTGTGAGGAAAACATGGTGTCAACAATCAGTCTAATGTTGTTTGATAGTTTATGTGAACGGCACAGTCCCACGTTTATTTCGCGTGGCTTGTGTAAACTGCCACACGTTGCTTCTAAGCAGTCAACATATTGAGATAAGGAGGTGACAACTGTGGGGGAAATAACTGTCTTTCTAATGTGGCACATTGTCTGTAAGGTGCAGCTATTAAGAATCTACACCCTTTCTCTCCTCTTAAATATGAAGCCAACCATCCAAACAAGTGGGATAAATGGGTTGGAGAGCAAAAAGTCCTGGAATTGAAGAGAATGGAAAGGAGCTTGTGCAAGTGGACCTATGCTTTTGGCCAGTGATCATTAATCACACTAAGCAGGCTCCATTTCAGCCAGTGGGCTCATTAAAGCTCCCTCTGGACTGTACCCATCTGTATTGCTTTCTTTTGCCAGCCTCATTAAGCACTCCCAAAGTGAAATCAATCTGTGCGTTACAGCACTTGTGTATGTGTGTGTGTGTGCGTGCGCGCGCGCGCAAGAGAGGGGAGAATGAGAATTTGTCAGCCGACTGCAGACAAGGTTCTTTTTGGTGGCAGTCTATTACTGCTGGAGGAACGGGAGTCTTTTTCTTAAGCCTGTTTGGAATTCAAATGTCAATAGTGAATAAAAAAAAAGGTCTTTCACTCGAGTGTGGGTTCGAGGGAGATGTTAGGATTCAGTTACTAGGCAACAAGTGGCAACACCACACTAGGCGCTTCACAAAGTTTGTTGCAAAATAATCATTTTCTCAAAGGAAGGGTAGGGTGAGTCTAGAATTTAAACAAATTCTTATTCTCTTTTACTCTTAATCAGGATGCGTACATTAACTCACTTTTGTGCTTGTATATCTACAGTCATATGTGCTGTTATATATGACATCTGAAGAAGGTTCGACAGCTGAGATGTTTATTTTTTCCACTACTCAGCATCAACCTTTACTTGTTCCTTGAGTTATGTTGTATTTAATATTTCTATATTACCTTTTGTTGATTACTAGAGCTATTTTTGTTGTGAGAATGTATGTTTGCATGTGGGTTAATTACATGCTGTAGCATTTCCAATGGGTTAGCATCTGCCGCAGGTTTGAACTGTAAAGTAAAGAAACATTGACCCTTTCAGTTGCTTCACACTGGCTGAAGAAAAAGAAAAAAATACCAGACATTTTGGCAGCCTTGTTTGCTTGAGGCTTAAGATTGAATGACAGGGTTTACGCTCCTGAAATTGGACCGAGACTACAGAGCTCTCCTGGAATCTGATGGATTCAGGCTTTAGCAGATACCATTAGCTCAAGAGTTCTGCAAGCACTGAAACCAACACCAAATATTTCAAATTGTATCTGCTTACACAATTCTCTATTATGGTGTTATCTTCAAGATGGCAGGGAAGGCATTCACTCCTTATTTAAAATGAAAAGATCGCATTTTACTTGACTTTAAGATCACTGTTGTTTTTATAATGTAATAAATACCTGATAATAAAAGGGAAATTATTCTTTTTGTGTTTTTATTATTTCTTGTCACAACTGCGCCTTTATCTGTTCACACACGGCTTTGTTAAATACAGATACGAATTCCACACAAGAGTGAGAAAGAGCTTAAATAGTCATCCCAATGTTACGCTTTATAATTAATATTTTGAAAGCACCAGGGGAATTGAAACAGTTCTGGTTATGTAAAAATTAATCTTCTTCTTTCATCTTCACTTTACATTGGCTTTGTCCCACTCTCTTGGTCATTGCTTCAGCGTTCGCCCGAAAAAGAGTCTCATGACAGTATGTGCCAAGACTGAGAGAAAGATACTCCAAAACAGTATGCTACTGTATAGGTCAGGGACCAGCCTGTTCGTCTAAGTGGCCGATAGGAGCTTGTAGGCATTTCATTGACTGCTGAACAAAAACGGCAACAATAGCTCCCAGCCAAGACAGACACGAAAGGTTAAGTGTCATCTCCATGATCATTAGAGCTCCGATTAAGACAATCTTAGCACGGGTGCTCGTCGATCGCTGTTGAAATAAACAAATTAGGCTCTTTCACTGAGAGTTCACTGAGAGTCATACCCATGCTTAGATTACCTAATGGAACATGATTAAAAATATGATTGGCTGTCAGTCTGAGATAACAATGGAGAACTTCTCAGGTACGGTGTATGCCACCAGGTGGTGTTCTCTTTGGAATGTGTCTCTCTGTGGTAGGAAAGCTCACTGCAGCAGCCACAGCCTACAGATGAGGATACATACTGTTTTAAAATGCTTTTTGGAGGCAAAGAATAGAAGCACAGTCCAGCTCAGCTCTAAATCCACTAATTACTGTATTAGCTTATTATTAGTGGGTGAGGAAAGAGACCTTAAAGGGACCTAGAAACCTGTGGACACACCAGCCTTCCAGAACCTGGATTGGACAATCTTGCTCTTGATTTGAGATGAGAAATGTAGTCATTGAGGACTGCTTTTCAATTAGCAACTGATTAAGACCCACAAACAGCCAATTTGACAACTTATTGAGATATTTGGTTCAGTTAAGCAAATCAGATCAGATATGGTATGAGGACTTCAGACCTCTCGAGACTGGAAGCTGCACCATCGCTCCTCTTCAAGCAGGCGATTAAAGAGTAGCTGATTATTTATCATTTGCGGGTAGGCTAAGTTTTTGACTACTGGTATTTGACTACTGGTATTTGACAGTATTTGAAGAAGATTAATTTTACTTCTGAAATATCTCATACAGTACTTACAGGAATATCCAAATAGTATGAGAAGACAATTGTTGGATGTTACGTTCATTTCAAATTTCCTACTGGGCACTATACTTGTAAGGACTTGTATTCAAAATAATTGTTCCACAAACTAATTCTCCTAAGCTGTATTTTGTATTCTTAGAGGCATTCTTCAGTGCTTGTCTGGTTTTGTTTTTTGATGTGTGTTATGTTTTTAGGAAGATAATTTTTAGTGTTTAGGAAAGAACTATGAACATAATCGAAAGGGGTTTAAATTCATTCAGTTTCAAGCTTGGTTTCGGTTTAGATTTTAAAGCACTTGTTGGTTTAAAACATTCGTTCTTGAGAATGAAAAATCATCTTCACTAAAGTCCCGTTTCCCCTCTGATGCTTTCAGACCAGGTCCCAGAGCCATTCAGTAACTTTAAGAAATAGCTGCATCTACTGCAGTCAAAAAGCATTAAAAGCTTTCCAGGATCTTTGACTACTTTCATCGTCCTTTTTGTTCTGTGAAGAGGCTGGTACTGAGTGCAGCATCATTAATCCAAACTTCTGCCTAGTTCTTCACTGAATGCTGTTTTAGTTTTATTTTTGACAATATCAGGTCATAAGTTTTAAAAACTTTGCACTGATGTTTGATTGTGAAATGCTGAAATGAATGAGAGCAGAAATCTGCCTATATCTAAATATGTTTGTCTG
Source organism: Atractosteus spatula (assembly GCF_055471065.1). NCBI lineage: Eukaryota > Metazoa > Chordata > Actinopteri > Semionotiformes > Lepisosteidae > Atractosteus > Atractosteus spatula. The sequence continues at coordinate 1,830,856 of NC_142732.1, read as the reverse complement.
AGCCACAAAGATCTGGCAATCTGTCATGTTGATGGGTTGCCTGCACTCTCTTTGGTCTGGGAGTCTTCATTAAAAGCAATCAAAGGCTTCTTCATCTTGACACCCAGGTAGTGAGAAATGAAAACAGCCCCAAGGTGGAGAGTAAACAGCAAGCAATAAACAGGCGAGAGAGCAGCCAGAAGCTAGAAAGGAACTGCTCCTTGGCGATTCATCACAGCTGGCACTTTTTGATTTGAAACAAAGGCTGCAAATTAAGCTAAATCCACCAAATTGTGTCCTTGAAAAGAAAAAAAGAAGTAAGTTTTCATAAATCATGTTAAGTTAGTCTTATGCAAAATGGTAGATGTTAGCTGCTGGACTTGTTTTTTTTTTCTTTTAAAGCTATAGTTGTGAAAGGATTCCCAGGCTTAATTGTCTATTTTTGGTTTTAACCTTTCTCTTACTCTACATAGGGAGAAAGCATGTGGTCCCATTAGCTAAGATGAATGGCAAGCTGCTTTTTCCTCAATAATTCTAGTTGATTTGTGTTTGGCTTTCATTATGCAAGGTTGGAATCAGCCTTATCCGTTAGGACCCCTTAACTGATCATTGTGATGCTTTTGAAAACTTTCCCAGAATTCTACCTCTTTAACCTCCTTTGATTACTTTGCTGCCACCTCCTCTGTTACAGTATCCTATCCTATTCAGTACAAAGAGTTTGGATAGTCTGATGGAGTATCAGATCCTTCTCTCTGATCTCTCTGACCCTTGTCTTCTCCATCGCCATCTCCTCCCCACCATCCTGCTGCTTTGACTTCCCTCACACAGCGGTCAGGTGGAGCATCCACCAAGACCATGATTGTTTTGGCATACTTGAACATAAGGGATTGTGGCTTCATGTAGAGATCGTTTAAAATAATAAAGCAATGGTGTATTCCTAGCTTGTCTTGTACTAAAGTGTGTGATAGTTTTTCAGAATGTAAATGAAGACTTTTGAAGAGACAACAGCCAAAAGCATGAGGAGGATGGTTTACGTTGATATCCTTCATCAAGTGTATTTACATCCCTTAAACACAGATTACATGTCGAAAAGTAATGAGAAACATATAAAGGGACTTTGTATGTCCTTAGTTGTAAAGGACTGTTGAAAGATATCTTGGAACAGTCTCACTCCCTCTAATCCTGCTAACATTTCTCTTTGGCAAGAGAAATAGGCAGCGAAATGCAGAGAATAATCACATCCACCAGTAGGTGTGATTTCTATAAATAAAAAAAAAGTCATATTTGTGACTTGCAACAGTCATATTGACAGGAAAGATCTCTATAGAAATGAATATAATGAAAATCAAGATTATCCTTTTAAAGCATACTATCTAACATCTACAGTATAACATTAAATGACGGTTCCATTTTTCTTCCTGTGACTCAGAACACATAGCTGTGCAGTCCATAACAAATCCATTTGACATGCTTAAAAACACTCTTTTTGGCACATGAGAACAATCAATATTGTGAAGAACTTGCCTGCAGTTTGCTCTGCAATTTCGTGCTAATCTTTTTCATTTATCTTGAATTCAGTCATACGCTGGTTTCGGTAGATTCGTGCCTTGTTGTTGGGAGACAGGATGCAGAGCTTGATCTGAGAAACTGGGGGGTATTTACATGAATGCTTAATGGGACAATTAGAGTACGTTGCCTTTTTAGAATTCCTACGAAAAACAGTGTACTGAGTAAGAGAGAGACCCATATGAAGTTTTTCTGTTTTTAAGAGATGATTGGCATCAGATGTTTTGCCCTTTTGGTTTGGTTACAAAGGGAGATACTTTTTAAATACACAGAAGAGACTGGGGGATAGCAAGCCTCATGCACTTTAACACACACAAGCACTCGTGTGGCTTGTGCCAAGTCTGAATGGCAAAAGGAGTTTTAGGGGCATATTAAGGAGTATTCATTAGCAGCGTTAAGAGGGTGCACTCCTGTGCATTAGCACTGCTGCGGCCTTGATGAAGACGGATTATGACGGCGTTTCCAACTATGCTGAGTATATTTTTGTCTTTTGAAGATGTTGTAGAGTATGAAGCTTCCTCCTTTGGAGGCCAGACATTGTGCAGGAGATGTGCCTCTTGAGTGGCTCCCATACAATCTTCATGTTTCCCTGAAGGTCAGCTGAAGATTGATTAGAAAACCTCTGGGGGTTGAGAAAGGAACAATTAGTGTTTGGCTGTGCAGTAGGAATCGAGGGAAAGCCAGCCTTCATATCCCAGAGGCTCTACAGGAAGCTGCCTTGGGTACAGTGTCAGGTTATTTTGCCATCTGCCCTGTTCCCCATTCAACAATAAGTAAAGAGCGTATCCACTAAAGATAATCAGTAAATCATCGGGATAATGCCAGAAGGAAACCCGGAGGCAGTGTCGGAAATGTGATGGTGATCTATATGGGCAACTGGAAGTGCACATTACACGCTCCGAGACAGAAAGGACATTTGAGCCTCTAATGTGTCCTCTAATGGAGTGGCTTGCAGGAGCAATAAAAGTATTAAGTCATCCACAGCTGAGATTATGACATTGTTTGAGCAGCTCTGTTTTGCACCTTTATTTTACCAAGTGTTCCCGCATCATCCTCAGACACCCTTTCCCCCCCAAACACCCTAAAATGATGTCAGAAAATCTGACAATGCTGAATGTAGATCTTGAACTCTCAAAAACCTATTCTTGCTTATAATTGTTGAGTAATAACCCAAGGTTTGCAATACTGTAGTAGTTTGTACTATACATCAATATAGATCAATTATGTGCTTAAAGGGAGCAAATAACGACCATTGCGGTTTAATTTAGTACTTTTATTTATTTTATTTATTTTAGAAGCACCAGATGGCTGAAGTCTGTCTTGAATCATGAAAAAAATAACTTTGAACCCCGCTTGTGAAAGTGTATACAGTATATCTGAAGAAAACAAAGTTCAGTTTGGCTAACATCCTTTAGAGACATTTAATTATGTTCATAATCTTTAATTTTCTATACGTAATATTGATGTAAAGAACAAGAGCAACAATGTGTTATTTTTTATGCCTGGTTATAAAAAAAAGTGTTTTTTCCTCTCCTCAAGAAATTTTAACACCAATTTCAGCTTCAGGTGCACAATAACATGAGCCTAATGGCATGTGAAATGTGCTGCAGATTGAAGGTGTGGAAATAAAGATCCCTGTTGCGCCTTATTCGTGCAGATGATCTCAAGACTTTGCTTTTGTGCGCCCACACATTGGGTCTCTTTTCTTGTCAGCGTGGAATAGACCTATACCTATTTTTTTTGTTTTTCATCATTCTTCTCGGGTAAGAAAGCTAAACCCGCTAAATGTGTTCAGAAACACGCACTTAAACCACCATGGTTGTCATGTCTTCTTAAACGAGTGGCACAAGTTCCTTAGCCACTGTAAATGGGATAAAATAGAAAGGAAAATATAAGCATTGGTAAAAGACTACACATACAAAAAAAAAAAAACTTCCAAACAATGAAGGCCAAAAGTATCATCCAAATTCCTTGTACGCCTACAATGTTCTGGTCTGCCTGTGAGTTTTTCCTTTTTCCTGGTGCGGTTTCCTTTTATCTGACCGCACCTACAATTGGAAATTTGAGAAGCCCCCTACCCCCCCCCCCCAATCCACTCCACCCCTTCTTTCAGTGTTTTAGCCCCTACCCCTGTCTCCATCTCTCCAGGGGCTGTGAAGAGAAAGACAACGGGAAGCTCATTAATCAAAGACCTTTACCTCATCTCTCCTGAGACCTGGAGTCCAGGAGCCCCTGAGCTCAGAGACCACAGAGTCTGCCTCAACACTTTTGAGTGGGAGGAAGATAAATAGCACAGGAGATAAACGCTTTTTTCCGCGGTGTTAATATCCTTTGAGGCCTCTCAGTGTGGCTGAAAAAGGCCAGTGATTGCAGTCTGCCACTGAGTACCGTAGGTGTGGTGAGACACGGGTGTTATTAGATGCCCTTTGTTTGGAGAAGAAAACACGATGGTGGGAGGGGAGTGGTGGTGAGTCTAGCATAGAAGCATCATAATTATCTTTAAGGATGTAAATGAGCTTGGTTTTCCAACTGGCCACTTTAATATAGCCTGTAATTTAGGATCTGAGGCACATGGGATCAGTGAAAGTTTTTGGTTTGTGTTGTTTTTTGTTTTGAGTCTGCTTGACATGAAGGGTTGCACAAAAATCTTACAGTAGCTGCAGCTGTATGCCCAAGACAAATGACCAGTGACATTCATTCCTTGTTTATGAAATAAGTTGGAAATGTGATATACCAGACAGCTTCTATTAGTAAAGGTCAGTAAAAGCCAGTAGTATGGGGGAGTTTGATACTTCCAGCTATAGCTGGACAAATGGCCACAATACTTCATTTTTTTATACTTCATCTGGATTATGTCGTGTTTTCAGGTAGCTTTATTGTGTTTGTAGAATTACAGTTTGTATTAAACAAGGCTCAGATGAGCTCTGTTACTTGTGGAAGCAAGGAAACAGTGGTAATGGAGCAGATAGCTCTTTGGAATCAAGATCAGATATTACGGTGTACAAGAGTAAAAAACCTTCTGTTTTCCTTGGATTTTATTTACTACATTCTCTGAAAACCGACTACAAATACTTCACTGTGCTTATACAATTTTTCTGTACGGTACGTCATGGGGTGATAGTTATTTCTCCCTTAATGTCTATAATCCAAACAAATCTGTTGTCAAAGATTTTGAAGGACTCTTAGCATAACGTAAAATTATAATAAAGAATTTGGACCTTGATGTTCCTCCAATATCTGGTCTTTACAGTCTATTAAAGTGGTGGACATTATTCCAGCCAGATGCTTTATTATATTATAGAGCCCTCTATAGAGCAGTTAAAATATTAAAGAACTGATTGCATTAAAGGAGTCCTGGGAACTCAGTGGATAGAGATCATTCCTATATAATATTTTTCAAATGGAGCAAATGGGCACAGCATAGATGGTAGGCTGGTTGTATAATGAGCAGTTTAGTCTTCAAGGTTAATTTGTAAGGGCGTTACTACCAAACTAATTTTATTCTGCATCTTCTAAAGAATAGGTTGGAATGTATTTTTTGTTAAGGGGCACAGTCCTTTTTGTGCTGTTAAGTTGAAGAAATTTCTGGATGAATTTTAGTCGCCCAGTTGTCTAACCAGAGTGTTCTGCTTCTCTCATCCTTTTGCAGTGGCAAGCAAAGTGCTACCCACCAATTCTGATGCTCTTCTCGGTGCCTCCGCCACCTCTGACACCACCAGCCCTCCTAACGTGTACCTTCCAGCCAGCTTCAAGCTCTCCAATACCCAGCTCGCCTTCTTTCTGCGGGAGACACGGCAAGCTCCACAGGGTAACCAGAGCGGCCACCCCCTGCAGCGGTCCGAAAGCTTTGTGGTTTTTCAGACCAAGGAGCTTCCGGCTGTCAATGTCACATTTGGGCCTTTTGCTCAGGACCAGATCCTTTCCAGAGATCTCTTGCAGCCCTCCAGCCCGCTGGAGGTCCCTGGCTGGTTAACAGTCAACTGGAAGGTCCGGGCCTTTATTGTCCAGCCTAGGGTCTTCTCCAGCAACCCCGTTGTCCAGGTGCTGTTTTACATTGCAGGCCGAGACTGGGATGACTTCAAAGTGGTGGACAAGTTGCCCTGCGTGCGGCTCCATGCCTTCCGGGACGTACGGGAGATCAAGACCTCATGTCGGCTCCGGGGGGACTTGGCGCGTTGCCTGGCTCAGCTGGAGCTCCCGGGCACATGGTTCAACGTTAACGTGGCCCCCCTGGCTCGCAGGAAGGTCATGGAAGGACTTGAATTGAGTGGCGAGACCCTCCAGGCTGAGCTGTACTACACAGTTCATGACCCTGATGGGAACGGGGAGTGCGGAGACAACTCCCCCCGTCGAGGGACAGGGGGTCTCCGAGGAGAGATGCCCACCCAGCACCCTCTTCTACGCATTGGGAGCATCAGCCTCTACCAGCCCAGCCAGGAGCAGATGATGATGGACAAGCAGCTGGACAAGAACATGTTCCTGCGACTGCCGGAGAAACCGCTGAAGCCAGGAGAAATCCTCAGCATCAGCCTTTTCCTGGTGCCCAACTCTACTGTTGACCAGTTTATTCTCAAGTAAGTCTCGACACAAGCCTCTGTTTGTCATTCTGACAAATCTGCTAGGCTATGCTAGAATGAAGGGGCTGCGAAATGCTGTCCCATTCTCTTCGGGACAATTCTGGGATGCAGACATCTAGACATTCACATGCGGCAGCAGGACTGTATCCCTCAGCTTGAGTCCAGCATGCGGTGGAAGATAAACCAAAGTTTAGTTCAGGAGGTCAAGGAGATGATTATGATATATTCCTATTACACCTTCCACTTTTAGTTGTTGGGAGAATAATAATATTTGCACAGAAACATGAGATACAAAAAAACAGAACTGCTCCATAAACATGGTAATAATCAGCTAAGAGGCTTTTCACTTTCGGTTTTCAGCAAAGCTTTTCTTAGGCTGAATACTGTAGGTTGTTCTGCTTAAGATGCGACCGTCCTTACAGGCACATTTACTGAGAGTTTTCCACAAGACGTTGGATCAAACAATATCAAATCATCCCAGTTTCCATCACAATGGAACCATCTTGTATTTTTACTAAATTGAAAAGGCTAAAATGAATGTCACAGTTAAATAACAAAAAACTTGCCAGTTAAGAGTGGCACTCATCTTACTCTAAGAGTTTAACTTCAGGCTTTCAAGAAAAAGGCTTTCTCCAGAGTATATTACTTGAAACTGCTTAACTTAAAATCCTTATGGTCTGTCCTTTTACATTTTGAATTAGTGCTGAAGTGGCTTTGAGACTACTGCGGCCACAGGGCTCTACTTAATGTTCCAGTGTTGTCTTCTTTTTAAGCCCACTACAAAAGTTCAGAGTTCCTGTTCAAAACACCACTGCTGAATATGCATATCAATCTAGAGGAAAGTGGGGAGCTGTGAATTATCTCTAATATCATTCTGCATTCACCCATGACGAAGGGAAACGCTTCATAAACACGGTGTCTTTTTAATTGTAAAGGAAACTTCATCTGCGCTCAGACTTCAATTTAGCAGTTAAGCGTGAATTAATTAGACTTCAATAACTCATTAAGAAGTACGGGAACAGGCTCCGTTACGCTTTTAACTGTGAATTGCTAATTAATTAGTGTCATTGCTGAGTGCAACACTAATGAACCATGTATGCATATTTAACAGAGCTTTGGTGCCTGCACAGAAATAGACACCAGAGTTGGTATTTATTTGAAACACAAACTGAAAATTCGTTAGCCCCATTATTGATAATTGCTTGGCTAATTCCACTGAATACGATGCCCTACAACATACCATGATTTTCTGTGGAGTGGAGTACTATAGCAAATGTTTCTCTGTAAACCCTGTTGGACTGTAAATGTCCAACATACCATGTTTATGTCAGAGCTTTTAATCAACATGGCCTTCAAGGTTTTGTAGCATTTAATCTTCTTGGCCACTTGCAGAGTTGTGGTGGAGACAAATATTTGATTGTCAGAGTCATCCCAAGAATAAGAGCAAGGTTACAAATGAAAAGAAGCTATTCAGCTCCCTTTTGAGCATTTGGCTGCTTTGGAAGTTATTGATCCTAGGACCTCATCAAGATGCTTTCAGAATAATCCTGATGAACTGGTTTAAGAGTGCTTACATTATTAATGTTGCAGTGGGTTTACAGAGAAACATTTGCTATAGTACTCCACTCCACAGAAAATCTGGAATATTTTATGCCACATTGTGACAGATAAGACTTTATTGATCCTGAGGGGAAATTGAGGTGTTACAGTAGCCCACCCCAAGACAAGCAAAAACAGACATCAGAATAGACGAAAACTTAAAATAAGTACAGCAATACAAAGTAAAATCAATAGAGTTAGGTGTGTGCAAAATATACAAAGAGTCGCTGTAAGACTAAAGTATGTGCAAAATGCACAAAGGTATATACAGATTGAAAGTAGCACAGTATAAACAGTACAGTAATGCAGTGTCCAAAAAACTACATTAGTACAACATGCTGTCCATAGATGAGCAGACGAAGGTCTAGCAGTCCTAGCCTAGGGCAGTGTTATACACCCTGACAGGCACCGGGAGGAAGGACCTGCGGAAACGTTCCCTTGAACACGGTAGCAGGAGCAGTCCGTTACTAAAAGTGCTCTGCTGTCTAATAACAGTCCCATGTAGCAGATGAGAGGCGTTGTTCCTGATGGCTGTGAGCTTGGTCAGCATTATCCTCTCAGCCACCACCTCCAGGGGGTCAAGGCTCAGCCCCAACACAGAGCCAGCCTTCTTGATGAGTTTATTGAGTCTGTTTACATCTCTTGCCATGATGCTGCTGCCCCAGCACACAACAGCATAGAAGATGGCCGCTGCCACCACTGATTCATAAAATATGTGTAGCAGTGTTCCACATACACCAAAGGACCTGAGCCTCCTAAAAAAAGTCAACACCGACCTTTCTTGTACAGGGCGTCAGTGTTTACAGTCCACTCCAGCTTATCATCAAGGTGTACCCCTAAGTACTTGTAGGACTGCACCACCTCTATGTCCTCACCCTGGATGAAAACAGGGTTCAGCGCAGACTTATTGTTCTGAAAGTCCATGACCATTTCTTTAGTCTTTCTGGTGTATAGCTGGAGATGGTTAATATGATACCACTCAACAGAGCTGGTAATCAAGCTCCTATATTTCTCCTCCCTCCCTTCACTAATACAGCTCACAATTGCAGATTCATCCAAAAACATCTGCAGATGACATGCCTCAGAGTTGTACTTGAAGTCATAGGTGTAAACAGTGAACAGGAATGGAGCAAGGATAGTCCCCTGTCGAGCCCCAGTACTGCTAACAATCTGTTCGGACTCACAGCTCTGTAGCCGTACATACTGTGGCCTGCGGGTCAGATAGTCTTTAATCCAGGACACCAAGGGAGTGTCCACCTGCGCTGCCCTTAGCTTACCTCTCAGTAATGGGGAATGGATGGTGTTAAAGGCATTAGAGAGGTCAAAGAACATAACTCTCACAATGCTCCCCGTCTTCTCCAGGTGAGAGTTAGCTCTGTGTAGCAGATAGATGACTGCGTCCTCCACCCCCAAGTGTGACCGATAGGCGAACTGCAGGGGGTCCAGTGCTGTACTCACCAGGCCTCCCTCACTCTGTTGGCTGCCAGACAATTTGTATCCGGAGATCTTCCTCATGCCGTTCCACACTTCTCTCACATTGTTCTCCATCAGCCTGTCGTCCATTTTCCTCCCTAACTCTCACCTTCAGTTCTTTCTGCACTCGCCTCAGCTCCTCCTTGTCACCTGCCCGAAAAGCCCTCTTTTTCCTATTTAGGACGGCCTTCAGATCACTGGTGACCCAGGGTTTATTATTGGAGAAGCCGCGCACTTTCCTGGTGGGCACTGCACTGTCAAGACAGAAGTTTATGTAGTCAGTGATGCAGTGGGTAAGACCGTCAATATCATCTCCATAAGGCTCCCAGTCCGTTGTCTCAAAACAATCCATCAGTGCATCATTAGCATCAGCTGACCATCTCCTCACTGTCCTGGTGGTCACTGGTTGCTGTAGGACAAGAGGCTTGTACAGAGATAGGAGATGAACAAGGTTGTGGTCAGATCTGCCGAGGGAGGGAGTGATGACTGCTGTGATTAACATCTAAGAATGCAGATTATTTTAAGAACACAGCAAAGGCTGCAGTGTTACATGCAGATTTTACGCCTCCGTAAATGCATTGTTATGAAATTGGAGTCTGGATTCCACTAAAAAACACCCATGACACACATTGGAGTTTTAAAATTCTCAATAGTCAACTCGGTGAAAGACGGTAATTCAAACTGTGGTCATTAGTTTGTATTCCAGGCTTCTCCCCTGTTGTACATAGCTGTAGAAAATGATACTGTAACTGTGAGTTAGTTAAACCAACTCATTCCCAGCAATACTTGATGTTTTTACATTGTAGTATGCCTACCAAATGTTTAGTTAAATATTTTGTGGTGAATGTTGTTAGTTCATTTTTACTTTCTTACTTGCTGTATTTGATATTGAAGGTATTCGCTGAGGGTTTCTGTTGCTCTTTTTATTGCAGGTTTTAAATTTCCATGGAAGCTAACTTATCCACAAGCAGTTGCTTTTTGCAAGCTGAGTGCCCTTGCCTTCCAAAGCTGAGCATTAGAGGCTCAGTATTGCAGCTCCAGTAAGATCCATTACAGTGTGTTCTTTGTAGCTAAATAATCAATGCAATGAAAGGGTTTGGTCAGAATCAGTCTGCTGCCATTTAGGTACGCTCCAGGTGATTTCCAAAAGAGAGAGACTTAGTTTTCCCTCCTTTGGTTGTATGTCTTTTGCCAGCAGTTTTAAGACAATTAAGATGTATTTGTTTTGCTTCAGTCTGGAAATGTTGCATAATGAGTTGACATTTCCTGGCGCATTGCTGGAGCTGTGGCTCTACCAAGTTGAATTCTGTACGTGCTTCGTCGTCTTTCTGAGCCCCCATGTTTCAGTTTATCTCCAGAATCAGAGGAATTGCTTTCCAATATGCAAGGACAAGCAATTGTCATTATAAACAATTGTCTGCAAGTAACTGTATTATAACCGTCTACCCTGGATAGACAAATACACTGTTGGTGGCCTAAGTTTAAGCAATAGAGAAAGGTCAGCACTGCCCATTCCCTCTGTGGCTCTCTGGCCTGCCTTGTTTACCCAATAGCTCAGTAAGTTAAGCTCTGGCATTTGCAGCAATAGAAACACACTTGGTATTCAGAGAGGAAGACACATGCCTTCCCTGAACTGAACATGTCAATAGAGGGTTGAATTAGAGTGCTCAGAGCCCACTGTTGAAATGCCCTCTCAAAAGGAGTATTAAAAAATGGAATAATGGAAGACTTTAAATATGAATTAAACCTGATAGAAGTACGGTTTCCCCCCTCCCTCCTTCTTTTCATTAGAAACCCTGACCTTTATTCCTCTTTTATTAAGGCTGTTGCATTTCAAAGAGAACTGAACCAAAGGATGTGTGACTAATGGAGATCCACCACAAGCTCTTATGTCCCCCTATGCTTAGATAGTAAATGCAAACCCTGGAAATCTGTCATAGATCTTCAAGCCTTTTGCCTTGCTTCACTGTCTGGCAGTAGTATTGCCGGGTTTGGAAGTGCAAAGTGCATGCATCATTTTATTGAGTACTAGACGTGATACAAAAATGTTTACCTCCAAGCATAAGGAATTATTACCTCCTAAAAAACGAACCTGTGGAGCCCTGTGCAACTGGCGTATTAATTCCACAGACCATTTCTAAGAAGTGAATGGTCTTAGAAAGCACTATGATTTTGTATCTCAACTTTTTATTTAGGAGTGTGGTATGTGGCTTAAAAGCAAAACCAAAAAAGAAAAAACAATTGCTGACCGATTGTTCATTTTACAGGAGTTCGTTTAGATATTTTTTTATTGCCTGGCCTTGTAATTTCCTACTGTATATTGGAGCGTGTCCCAGGCATGCTAGACGTGGCTGCGACTTTTATAATGCAGTGTCAGTTAGGAGCTGCTTGGAAAGAATATACTTAATGTCTTGCCCAATGTGCAGCCCAAAGAGTTGGACTCTGGAAGTGTTACTTTATCGGTCGTTTTTTTAAAGTCATGGAAGAATGGCTGACTCTAAAGCAGACAGCAGGGATGCTGCTTTCTCAACCAGTCATGCAGCAAGCGTTGCAGAGGGAATTGCCGCTCAAGAATTTTATCGTCACTGATGCAACATCATTATGGTTCAGGGCCATATGGTTATTTTGGGAAAATGTGTTCTACATTTCAAAATAAAGTGAGGACATGTAAATAGTAAACATACTGTATCAAGGTCCCTTTGGGTCAGTCTCTCCTCATCATTGACATGAGCTCCATGGCAACGTTCCAGTGTCACCCTTAGTTTCACTGGGTCCTGATTTGGAGCTGATCAAAAGCAAGACTTCAGTATTACATATTCTCATTGGCAACTCATGTTCTCGGTTATAACGTGGACTTGAAGCACGTGTTTATAACTGAACAATCTAGAATGCATTAGCTTGCATGATAGAATTCAATTCAGAAGTGTTTTTTTGCACTCATCATATTTTTGCCTCCTAAACAATTTACTTTACGGTTATTTGAAACTCTGTTAGCTTAAGATCAAGTTATGCATGATAATCCCAATGCTCAATTTGCTATGCAGTTGAGGTTTGATGATGCAACACACTTTGTATTTTTTTAAAATACTCATCCTCTGTTATAGTCATAGTCACATCCTTTTTCTCTCTTCTTTGACTATTTTTACATCATCTTATCATTGATTATTTTCAGTTGACGAAATCTGTATAGATCCTGAATTGAAGAGTTTATGAGTTCTTTATACCTTGCAGCATTATGAGGTGTAATGCTGGGCAAGAAGGGCTGTTTAAGGGATAGACTTCATTTTCTTGACAAGCAGTGTCCTATAATCAGATGCATTCTTCCATCCATTTTCTGTGGTTGGTAACCTGAAATAAGCCTGCTGTTGTATTCCCCACTTTGAGAAGCTTTGCCGACTGTCAAGTGAATTTATCTGCCTTTTGAGTTACAATTACAAGGGGAGAGCAACTGGACTGTTCACAAACTACATGCTGTTTAATTAACTTTGAACTGCTGAAGCTTTTTTAAGACATGGTGAGTAATGGGGAAAAAGAACACCAGCATATACTTCATTGTATTGTTGTTCTCTATGAACGCTGGCAACCTTCAGCCATAATTGCTTGGTGCTAAATTGTCTCTTACAGTGTTGACTGTGAAGCGGGGAAATTATGTTTAATTTAATTTTGTTTCACATTGCTTTGCCTTGAAGAGGTCATCTGTACTCAGTAATTTGGATTTGCACGGAGGTACATGACAAGAAAACCTTGAATGCTTGATTATATTCCCTTTTAGAGTGCTAAAACAATGGTTTAGAATTTCAGATAATAGTTAAAGCCGCCATACTATGTGAATAGGCTGTTCTAGCGTAGTAGCCAACAGCACCTGGAAAAGAATTTAGAAAAGCTACACAAGATTCTGGATGTATTAAACGAGAACAGAGATGAAAGGTGAATTTTAAGCCCCATCAAATAAATTCTGAACCAGTGTCACAGACACTGTTAGCAGAGTTAAAGTTTTTCCGATTTTCTGTGGGGGCAAAAGAGCCTGTCCCTCCAAGCAAGAGGTACAAGGTGGGAGACACCCTGGAAGGGACACCAGCCCATCGCAGAGCACACACACACACCTGGAGCCCATTTTCCTAGAAGCCAGTTAATCTTCCAGTATGTTTTAGGACTGGGTGGAAACCAGAGCACCTGGAGGAAACCCATGCAATCACAGGGAGGAATCTACTGTTCAAACTCCACGTAGACACTGCCACACTTCTGGTCTGGAATTGAACCCAGGGCCCCAGTGCTACGAGGAAGCGAACATTATTACTGTGTGTCGAATACACATTTTTGTGCATTAAATCACATGAATTTTTAATATCAATTCAAGTCACAGTATTTAACACATCGTTCTGTGTTTCAGAAGATCGTATTACAGAATAACACTAGAAATGTTATTCTTGAAGAAAAAACAAAATAGCTGAAATCAGACACCTGAAATTCAGGAAACAGAAATGGCATGATTTGACAGTTGAATTTGATTTAAAAAAGGTGCGTTTTCATTTGTTTTAGTCATCGCTCTTCACTTTTTGGGCTATAGAAGTGCTCTCTGATTTGAAAGTTAGTTGGATTCAAGGAATAAACAATAACTGGAAAAGGGAAGTTTCACCTATCCTGAAACCGAAACAAAGTCCTGAAAACCATCCACGGAGCTCCATCAGTGACAGTGGACTGTGATCACATTCTGTACACTGGAGACAGCGGTTGGGGTTGAGATGAGAGCACCAGGCTGGCTGACCCAGTTCTCCATGCCAATCTTGCCTTTGGGCTCCAATGCACTTTTGCCGTCTAGGAACGCAACACCAAACTGTGTGTGTTTCCACTCAGCTGTACAGTAGCCATGTATCCTGTGCCCTTGTTTGCCTAGATATTATGTGAATGTCAGTCAACACAATGTCATTTAAGCATGTGCTACTGAGGTAACTCAGGGGCAGGGTGCTGTATCAGTCTGCTTGTCAGGCAGATTTGATTAGACCATGGTAGCAGCTAATGTGCTTTTCCCTCTTAGACGTATGGAGCAGGTTTGTTTTACTCTGCCCATCCGTGTCTTATTGGGTTTTAGTCCAGTGATTTTTCTTTTCTTAGCTCCACATGTCCTATTTGCCAGTCCTCTTGGTGTGCCTCCAGTGGGACTCTCTCTCATTTCTCTGGGGGTTATTTTTTGCCATATGGATTAAGTGTTTCCCCTTCAAAACGCTTATTCGTTTATTGTCTTACACCCAGGAAAGCTACAGTAATTACGGGAGAAAACGGAAAATGAAACTCTGATGAACTTTTCTAAACTCTACGCCCACATCGAGTTTGTGTAGCTGGGACATTGCTTCACGATCTGTTACCAAACCTCAGGACACCTGAAAGTTTGAATGCATTGCTGGAGCCATTTTCTCAGTTTTTTTCTGTATATCTTTACTCTGCCAGGGGAATAAAGGCCTAGAAAGGGTTAGCTCCAAGGCTTTGCACACATCTCTATGCAGTAGTGAGTAATCCTTATTGATTAAAAGCACTGCCATTGCAAAGCAAAAAGATGACGATTTGACCAAAGTGGTCTTTATGAAAGCTTATAGATTACAGTAGATAAATCTGTGTGAAGTATGTACTGTAGCATATCCCCTGATAGAGTACATCATACTAAGTCAACCATAAACAGGTACATTAATAATATGATTTTTCCATTTACATAAAATTAGAGAAAACTGAAACATTCTTACTTAGTTGGAAAGTGAAAGCATTAGTAGCAGAACAAAACAAACTGAATTCATTTAAACAAATAATAACTAATAATAAGTTAAGATTGACCTGTGATGACATAACATTAAGAATATTTTGAATAGGTGTTGATAAATGCACTGCTACATTAGCTTTTCTTTTGACATAGCGTTGCTCTGCAGTGAAAAGAACAGCAATCTTTATTGGTAAAATTAAAGTAAGATCTTTCCTCAGTTAATTAGTGTGCTCCAGTGACTGAAAAGATTTTAGGATTTGGGACTCAATGTCTTGCGATTTAGTGTCTGATTGCTTTTTAATGAAAGAGAAAAGGGAAACTGATGCTAGTAGATCAAGTGACAAGGCAATTATCTTCTTAAGACTTTAGGATTATTGTTGTTTAGTGTTCTTTTGTTCTTCAAATGAGATTATACATTTATAATGTGACAGTGGAGCACACCTCCCACTGCACTCCCTATTCTCGGCACGTGGGAATGCGCAGCTACAGCACCTGAGGCTCATCAGGTTTGCGATTTAAGATCCCCACGAGCTTGCAGAGGTTGTTCAAGCTCAGAACCCGAACAATTGCGAAAAATCCCGTATCGTATATGACGAGGAAGAGTTGCCTCACAAGACGACTACACTCCGGCGCACTGGATAAGAAGCGCTCTGCTGGTGCTCAGGCAGTTCTGGAGCACTGATAAGAGCGCTTCCTAACCTGAGCCAGGGAGTGAGCAGTGCGCCAGAGTGTAGTCGTCTTGTGAGGCGACTCTTCCTCGTCATATACGATACGGGATTTTTCGCAATTGTTCGGGTTCTGAGCTTGAACAACCTCTGCGAGCTCATGGGGATCTAAAATCGCAAACTTGATGAGCCTCAGGTGCTGTAGCTGCGCATTCCCACGTGCCACAGAGTAGGGAGAGCAGTGGGAGGTGTGCTCCACTGTCACAATAATTTAATGTAGTTAGTACTTTGGTACTTTAGAAAGCTGAATATAATTTTCAGAGAACTGTAGGAATCTACAGCTATCATGAGGTTGGGTTCTTGACAGAAATCTGAAAATAACTTGCACATTACAACTGCACTTCAAAACAATTTGGATATGAAATGCAAATTTTCCACAATTGGATTAAATGAAATGATAGCCAGGTAGCTATTCAGCCTGATCTAAAAAATGATCGCTTTTCTTACATATTGAAGATGTATGTTGGATACAGATTTATATGAAATACAATATAATATTTCAGATTTGCTTTGATTTTGGCAAGCAGCTTTGCTGTATTCAAAGACACTTTGAGAACTTGAAAGAACCACAAAAAATAAGAAATACATTTTTATAGTGTACCTGTTTGGTAGTTTCTTACATATATTGAGACAGACTCGCAGGAAGACCTCATTTCATAGCTCCACTGTACTACTCTATATCAGCCTCACCTGTGCTGCCTTTCCTGCCTCCTGTAGAGTTTTAAACTGATCGGCTGTGTAGAAGAGATTAGGAAAATGGCCCAATCAGGCGTTGTATAAGCCATGCCGTCACCCCCACATCTGCTGTGCTGAGCGAGAGCGAGTGAAAGGATATCATTGTCAAGCCCGTTAGGATCACATGCTTCTCTGTTAGTGTACACAGTGGTGTGAAGTTGTTTAGCCAAGAGGCAAAGCTGGGCTTAGCAGTGCAAGCAAACACACGAATGCCAGGGCGACCTGTGCCAAGCAGAAAACGGAGAGTGTCTGGTCTTAGAAGTAATTATGCTGCTTGCAAAAAATAAATACAATCCATTTGTACTAACCAGATGGTGACTGTAAGCATTTTGCAATAACATTCTCAATAAATAAGTAGCACTTTCCCCTCTTTGAAAATGGAGTGTGGGGGGGAGGTCGTTTTCTGAAGCAGTCACATTTTCTCCAGCTTTCACGTGCCTACACATTAATCCTGGTGATGCCATTGTTCTTCCACTGATGCCAGGTTCTTCCATGTCATTGCAGTTAGACAGCTTGTTATGAATGTGATCGCTTGCTATTAAGAATGCTCACCATCAGCTGATGGCTGGCCTGTTTCTGGGCTCTATTTTGGCTGGAGGTACCTGGTGGTGTGGAGTTTACATGGGCTTTCAGCAGGTGCTCCACGTTCCTCCAGCCTCCCAGAAACATGCTGAAAATGTCCATTGCAAAGTGGGGTCAGCTGGACACACTCATTACTATCCAGATTGTCTCTCCTGCCTACAGTAGGTCTGTACAATACAACAGCCAACAGATTCAATATGACACTTTGACTTTTGCAGTATTCATATGATTATTATTCTCATCATTTTAATTGCCTTTGTAGGCATTTATTTGTTTGGCCTCTTGGTGCGTTTTATACGCTTGAGTTTGGCTAGAGAAAACATTTTTGTGGACAGTGTTATTCCTCCTGGAAGCAAGCTAATTAAGAACACCCTTTTATTTTTTTAACTTCACCTCCATCAAGGTGGAAATGCTCTAGTTCAAAAAGCTCAAAATAGAACAAAAAGCAGGTTATACTGTACTCGTTTTTGTTTGGGCGATGTTTTTTTCTGAGAAACAAACTTCTTCTGCTCTGGAGCGGGTTTGTTGTTTTTTATTTTTGTTTTCTAAGTACTAATAAAGTGATAATGTTTAGAAATGAGGATCTGAATCTCTCACTTGGATCCCAAAGGTCACACATCTAGCTCCACCTTAATAAAAAGTTAAGCATCCCTCCGCTGCAGTAGTCCTCTCAGGACTCAGGCTGTGCCCTGGGTATGTATGGAAATCGGCCTTGACCAAGGCAGAATGCAGTACGCCATGCTTCCACATATGGCTGTGTGCTTCGCTTTGATTTTTCTCACAGCTGTGTTACGCTTGCAGTCCATGTGTGTGATTTGGAAAACGTTCCTAAGAGGACCTCTAAGTAATTTTCCGGGTAAGATATACCAATAAATGTCATGTGACTTTTGACTTCACGCCAGGCTGGCTGCACAAGGGAGCCTGCCACATTAAATCCACAGCATCCCACGAACGTGTTCCTCTGAGCCATCACAGCTGCAACTCGGCAGCGCAGTCATGGGCAGTATCACACACGTCGCTGTCAGCGCTGCTTTCTTCCACCTTATCACCTTCATGCAGCTACTTAAAGGTCAGAAGCCCTCTGCTTTGCTCCTATGTGAAGCAGTGGCTAATGAAAGCAGATCAGGCAGGACGTCATCCTCAACTTCCAGATGCAGACTGAGACAGTCTCTCACTTAGGAATTGGCAATTAAAAAGCCTGCAGTAATTCCAGACTTGGAGATTCAGATTGACATACTGTAGTCCAGCACAGCTCACTTCTCTCCACCACGTGCCAGAGGGTTACCCTCCTGAAGCCTGCAGATAAGACTCTTTGCATGAGTGCCAGTAGAAGCAAACATAAGCTGAATCACTTAGAACAGCTAGGCAGCTTCCATAAGCTGAAGAGACGCACATCTCCAGAAGGGCACACATCCCTCTCCTAGACCTTCCTAGAATTCTGAGAGGATACGGCGGAGCTGTGCAGCAACTCTGTCATGTGGGAGTTTGGTGTAAGGTCATCGGATCAGAGAACAGTTAAATCTGTCCCATGGGCAGCCATCACACTTACTTCAATCCAAAGCCATTTGAGAAGAACAGTTCTTAGCATTTGCTTTCACAACATGGTGCCGGATTTTTATTTCCGTTTCCTTTCTTTTGTAGACAACCTCTGGCCTGCTCTGCCATTAGTACCGGTTTATACATTTTATAAGGGGTATATCCCTTTTGAAGTTTGAATTTCCTTTAAGATGATTAATTGTGAATGTCGCACACCAAACCCAGCCTTTGCATTCACCAGTAAGTCTCATAGATATGTACAAATGCAGTCATGCACCTGCAACAGGGCTCATATTCAGGCACCCAGCAGCATTGAATTCTCCCACGATGGGAAGCCAGCCTTGCAGTGTATGTAATTCAGCGCTGTTTAGAAGACTTGCTGTGCAGCTCTGGGAGGCCACATTTGAATCTTAAGCATGATTTGTGCATACCACACACCTGAAGACACTTGGCAGGGATGATTTCTGGGAATTTGGGCCCAAGTTAAGTTCTGATTGCCTTGTTTCATTTTGAGGTGCCTAAGTTGATTAGACACAAGGAGAGAGGCCAGACTACCCATTCTCAGAGATGAAAAAGGAGATCTTTTGGGAAGGGGCACTACAAAAGGTCAGCAAAAAGGAGGTCAACTTGTCTTGCTCTGTGCCTGGACAAGACACTAGAGTTTCCCAGAATTCAGCTTCCCGTGTTCTCCATTTCTTCTTAACTCACTTTACAGTTGACCAGCAGAATAAAAAAAGTGGTTTTGCTTAACTTAGTTTTTTCCCCTTCATTTAAATCCTATTCTCAGTGCTATGCAATGGCATGTCTGCAGAGAGTGTGAGCAGTGGATTGGAAGTGACAGTTCTGCTCTGGCATATTCTGTAGACCTCTGGGCTGCTCATTATTGTTTGACCGAATCCCTGAGGGGGCAGAGGGTCTGCATGCTACTGAGCTGGATGGTTCTGTCAAATTCAGTTCATATAAGGAGCAATAATGTCCACAGACCACCCAGCAGTCGCATTTGTATCATCCTAAAATGGTGAGGGTTTCTGTATCTAATGTTCCTTCTCATGATTCATTGTGGCTGCTTCGTCTTAAAACACCCTAAACCCCAAAGGTGTCGCTTCTAAGACATGCATTTTGTGTATATTTTGTGCTAACCATGAAAACATGAGCAGACACAAGGAGCCTTGCTATAGAGGCAATATGTAATGTATCTGGGTGGTATGGCAGCGCACTGGTTAGCATTGCTACCTTGCAGCACTGTGGCCCTTGGTTCAGTTCCAGACCCACGGCGCTATTTGTGTGGAGTTTGTATGTTCTCCCCATGCTTGTGTGGGATTCCTCCAGGTCATCTGGTTTCCTCCCACAGTCCAAAAACACACTGATAGGACTGGCCTTGGCGTGCGCGCGCGTGTGTGTGTGTGTGTGTGTGTGTGTGTGTGTGTGTGTGTGTGTGTGTGTGTGTGTGTGTGTGTGTGTCTGTATGTCTGCCCAGCGACGGACTGGCATTCTGTTCAGGGTGCAGGCTGTACCCTAGCTCCCCACCAACCCTCAGTTGGAAGACGTGGTTAGCGAATGGATGTATGTACAGCAGGTGTGGGAAAACTTTTTTGTCCCAAGGGCCACATACAATTTTGAAACTGTATAACTCGTTCCTTCAAGCTGCAGTTACAGCTAGCCTATACCCTGTAGAAGTTTAGAATCCAACATAGGCTTATTAGTTCAAGGTTAACAATAACCTGAGAGAAAAAATTTAAACATAAAAAAATTACAAAAAAGACAAAAAGATACATCTGTGCAGTAGAAATATTTTATTTCACTGAGTACAATGCACAAGAGTTTTCAAATACATTTCATTTTTTGAATGGTATTGTTCTTTCTGTGTTTTGTTTGCAATGGAATGTGTACTGGTGCCTTTTTTCATGGATAACTGGGCACTAACACAATTATTAAAAAAAAACATGCATGACTATACACATTCATAGTAAACTGACTTCATTTCATTTTTTGACTGTGCAAAATGATCAGACCAGGAGAGATTGATGCAGGTAGGAAAGCTAGATAATGTGAAATCTTTGGGTTAATGAAGTAGTCGCTTGATGTGACCCTGTCTGTTCTGTGTATCTTGTAGGTTAGCTTGCTCCTGACATTTAGCAATCTTTAATTCACATTGAGCTGAATCTTCACAAACTGATCACAACAACATTAATCAGAAATTAAATTGTATAGTACATGGCCAGCCTATGTGAAGTGTTATTGTAATTAAATCACAATTACCCATAAAATAAAATTATCTCATGGTGTTCTACACCATTCACTTCATTAATTCGACCTAGGAGACTGCTGATCTTAGATCCTAATCTGTCCAATTCTTTCAGAGCTGTTACCATAAAAAAATAATCTGTGGGAGAACTTTACCTCTATTGGAAGAATTAAAAATCACAGACTAATACTGTAAGTGGGGGACAATGCAGAATGTTTAAGTCCTTTGCAGAGCAGTGTACTTGAATCAAATCTTCTCCCAGTCTCCTTCGTTGTTGACTCTAGGAATTAAGTTCCTTTAACCTGTCTGTGTATTGCACTTTCCTGACACCACTAATCATTCTTGTTGCTCTTCCTTGAACATTTTCTAAAGCTGTCCTTTCGTTTTAAAGCTTGAACTCAACTTTCTTTGAAATTCCACACTTCATGCAAGGTTCCAGTCATTCTACTTGATATTGGTATTGCTTCCCTGCATTGTGTCGAGAGGAATTTACATGCATACCCAAATCTCTTTTATGTACACAGCCCAACCGCTCAGACTCAGTCATGCAATATGCATAATGTATGTTCCTGCTTCCTACATGGATTACTTTGTACTCATCAGTATTTAATATCATTTTCAAAGTGTCTGCCAATACAATCATTTTGTCTTTTTGTAATGTCCTTTCTACTACTACTTGTGTTTTTGTCACCTCAAACTATTTTTGTATAAGCTGCACATCTAACTGTTTTGCTGACTATACAAGCATCTTAATCTTTAATATAAGAGCAACAGGCCAAAAACTGATTTTTGCAGTACACCACTCTTAACATCACTGTTTCATCTTTAACTAGTTTTCTACATGCATATATGACCTAAGCTTTATGATGTTATGCTCTTATTTTGATACTTAAAACTCTTATTAGGAACTGTATCTTTCTGGAAATCTACATACTCTATGGTATGTCAAATGCTTTAATGGAAATGCTCTTTTATCAATTTTTTACATTTTTATCTCACTATTGTCCTTGATGTACCAGGAGCTAAAGTAAGACTACTGTAAGTGGTTCAGTTTTGTCCTCTTTTTCATGAATGTGTGTAAGGGTTGTGATTCTTTCAATCTGTGTGTCTACTTCCCATCCTTAGTGACAGCTGAAATGTCCCAGAAAGTTCTGTGAGTAACATTCATCAGTTCCTTAAGTACCAAAGGGAAATACCATCAGCTTCTAGTGATATATTATTAGCTTTAAGCCATCCTAGGCCCTTTCATATCGCTCCGCCAGTTAAGCTGAAATTACTCATTAGTAGTGGTCTCCTTGTTTAACATGGGGCATGTATTGACATTTTCTTTTGCAAAAACCTCTATGAAATATTAATTTAGTACATTTACTATTTCTTTTTCTTCTTTCAATATTAATCCCATATTAGGTAGACAGGTGCTTCATCTTATAGTATTATAGTATTTAAAAAAATAAGCTCTTGCTGCCACTTTTTTTCTTTCGTTTGGCCATTCTAATGTTTTATTTCAGTTGTGCCTGTAACTCAGTGCACCCTTTGCCATTCTTTAAGTCTGAGGAGAGCTCCATTGCTTCTGATTTCTCCTTTAAATTATTAAGGCCATGTTTCCCTCTACATTGGATTTCATTGAATGTGAATCCTTTTTCAGTCCTTAGTATTATGTTACTGAAATATAGCCATCTTTCTACTGTTAGCTGTACCCTTCTGTTCCCAGCTCACTGTTTGCAGGCTTTATCTAAAATCTTTGTAGTTTTTATGCATTTAATGCACAGTGTTCAGTGATATAGTGTATACTGTACATCCAAGGTTACCATATTATGATCAGACTTCACATGTACTTTAAGCTTTCAGGTGTAAGCATTTAAGAATTGATGTATTTTTGCATATTTTTGTTTTTAGTGTAGCTTTCCTGATTTTACCACAATTGGCCTGTTGTGAATTACACCTCCTCCTCAGTTTCCTAGCTTAAATATTCCTCCTGAACGTGTCAGTTCCTTGTGATTCAAGTGCTGCTTTTACAGGTCCCACTTGTTTTCGAAATACCCCTTAAGGCCCATAAACCTTCAGTCCCTCTCCTCTAGAGCAATCTTCAGCCAGGTGGTAAAATCTCCACAAACTAATTGAAATAAATTGCATTTTTTCTCCATAACAAGTAATTCATCTTTTCAAGGTTTTTTATTTTTATTTTGACATTTTTATTATGTTTTATGATGTCAATTTTCAGTTACTAAGACTTAGAAAACAATCTACCGTAGTTTTTTTTTTTAGATTTACAGTACAAACATTGCAGAGTTATGAACAACCTCTGTCTCCAAGGTGGTCTCCAAGGGGGCTTATCCGTATAGTTACCTGAAACTTTTTTTTGACTCTCTTCATGTCAAACAATGCTGTTCATTGAATTTTAAATAATATGCCAGTCATGATTCCAGGTAAATTTGAATGTGTACAGAGGGTACCAATAATTGTGAATTTGGAAATCTAGGATCAATGTATATGTAATGAACTTCAGAAAGATATTTTCAATCTTATTTGTTTACAATATTTATTAAAGTAAATTAACCGGTTAATAAATCTGTTTCAGATAGATATCCATTAAAATGGATATATATGTAAGGCTGGTGGAACATCTTTTAGAGTTACAGTATGATATCTTTTAAGAACATGCAGTCACATTGCATCATAGTAATACTTATTAATTATCTATAGCTGTTTCACAATACTGAGAGGCAGAACTGTATAAACAAAGATCTAACTCCATATTTTGTTTAAATAAAATCAAGGGTACACAGAATCACAGAAGTAAATGCATGTGCTCTTCTTGGGGAAGGCTGCTAAGAAACGCCTTCCTTTATCTTAGATTCTGATATCAGTGTGTTCCTGGATACAAGAGTGTAGAATTAATAATTCTGCTCAACTACTACCAAATGTCATGATAACGGACACCATATTAATAATGTGTGGGTTATTCTTTATTTGAAACACTTGCATGACATGAAAACTCTTATTTAGTTATTCACTACACACTGTGTAGATACAGAATTAATATTCCCTCAAGTCTTTTGCCAAGAAACGCTGTAAAATAAATGAAAGGACTCATTTCCCTACAAATTGGTACACGTTATTAAATAATTCGCTCACACACTGCATCATTTGTTTCCAAGGCAACTGATCTATTTCGATGAACAAAAATTAGTCTTTAGGCACATTTCGCCTTTTCAATGGAAATTAATGGCTTTGTATTCATTTGGAATAATGGAGGTGGACTGATTGAGAAGCTCAGTGTCTGTTGTCTCAACTTTCTACATTATCCTTATTGTTGCTTCTTGCTAAAAAAAACACTCCTTGAATGAGACGTTTCCCCATGTTTGTCAAAGGTCAAACTCTTTGATTTCCTCAATATGTCCATCCATATGTTTTCAAAAAGCCAGGCATTGCTGGTAAGGGTTGTGCAATCCATGAGTCTTTCCCAAAATGGGGCCAAGGCAGCAGTACGACGTAGAAGAAACAATTAAAATGCAGAAATTCTGATTCATCTAACCAGCATATCTTTGGGAAGTAGGAGGAAACTATACCATCCGGAGAAAACCCCAAAACATGCCCCTCAAAAACATGCATGATCCACACAGAGGTTGGAAATGGTCAGACTCGAACCCAGGGCCCAAGTGTTGTGAGGCAGAAGCTGTAACTGCCACACCAGTGTGCTGCATTCCGTGATAACTACCATGCATTATTTTGGATTACGACATCTTTAATGTGAATTATGTAAAGAAAACCATTACATCGCTTAGGATTCCATTATTAAATGTCCTTGTCCATGTTGCCTTTTAATCTCTTAATGTTTTCCAGCTTTCTTATAGCATTTTTGCTGCCATGATCCAGTCATGCTTTTTTTTCCCCACAGTTGAGCAATGTACCTTTTAATGCTTCTCGACAGCAGACAATCTTCACAGCGGATCCATTCTCACCTGCTATCAAAAAGCTGTGGCCACTCGTCTGTGTGCTGAGACAGTCGGGCCTGTGTTTTCACTTTCCCAGAGGTTGTTCCCCACAGCCTTCCAGAGACATTCAAATGTCTGAAGGCAAGGGATT
This sequence comes from Atractosteus spatula, assembly GCF_055471065.1. Taxonomy (NCBI): domain Eukaryota; kingdom Metazoa; phylum Chordata; class Actinopteri; order Semionotiformes; family Lepisosteidae; genus Atractosteus; species Atractosteus spatula. Next base: position 1,806,004 of record NC_142732.1, on the reverse strand, counting down.
TAGAAAACCCTTACACAGCCTCTCGAGATAAGACTGAATAAAATTTTGGGCTGAAGCGTGTGAAAAGAAAATACTGTCACGTTAACCTTGTCGCCCTTATAATCTGGTCTGAGCTGCTGACAGACCTCAGATGCCTGTTGCAGGTTTTAAATGTTCTTTCAGGTCAGGGACCTTATTTCACTGCATTCCATGCTTGTGTACTGCTATCTATGTGGTGGTGTACCAGAACTATAGTACTTTACAGACTTCACCAAAGGTAATCAAAGATGCTGTGCAGTTTCAAACTGCTGTTTGAAAAATGTGGCCCACATATATTATGAAAGATTACGGAGAATTTCTGCCCTGGTCATAGACTACAAAGACAGCCAAATTAACTCTTGTTCCAATATGTAAACAGTATATACACGCATATACATTGGGGAACCTGGAAATGTATGATATGCTAATCTGTGAAGGTGTCCATTACAGAAGGGTCTGCCCTGCTTGTGGAGAGCTTCCAGTTATTCTTACGGACCACCCTAAATCACCTGTTAATTGACGATTAGGAACACTTGCTCTAGCAGCTGATCAATTAAGCAAGAAGTATTTCAATGAAAGGAACACTGTTCCTTGTTCCTGATTTTTGTTCCAAAGGAGCTCTAAATTACTTAATTGAGCCTTTCCTATGTACAGTGATTGATCATTATTAAATTGTTCCAGGCCTTTAGAAATTAAAGGTTTAAAGGCGATCAAACCTGCCAGATTGGGGCTCTCTAGAACCAGGGTTGGAGACTCCTGTGTTACAGCCTCTCCTGTTCACAGATGATGGGTGCATTTCATAGCTGCCAATCACCATTGATTACAATCACAGTCACCCACACTGCCTAGTGGTTAATGTCATTCAGAACTGGCAGCCCTGCCTCTGGAGTGGTGATGAATTACAGTTGAAATAAATGAGTTGTCCAGGGTCAATTTATATGTAACTGAATGATCACTTGTGTTTTTCTTTTCTTTCTCCTGCATGTGAAACTTCAGTTCTTTTACCTGGTCTCTGACAGTAGTGCAAAGGAATATTTAGGGCTCTTGACCTGATCGTGAATTTAATCCCAAGTGAGGACACTCTACTGCTGTACACCCTTGAGCAAGGTACATTATCCAAATGATTTGCTTCAACAACGGTGAATTAGTGAGTACCTATTTTAAATTAAAGGATCAATAACTGTAATTTCTAAATAGGCAATTGTAATCCTTGCATAAAATTGCCAGCTAAATGTAGTAAATTGGTAACAGTTTTTACATTCTAGAGTTTTTCAGAGAGGGTGAGTAGGAAAGAAATTTTGTGAGCTTTGCTGACGACTGGTGACTGAATATGAATCAAATGAGTTTCTATGTGAATGCATTTGTGTCAGGAAAGCCAAACTCATTTGGAAAGGAGCATGCAAGCTGTAGATGGTTTTGTGCATCCATCGCAGTGCAGTGCAATTAAATCCAGCTAGCCTCAAAGGAAATGTTTATATCTTAAGGGAAATTACAAATGCCTGCCCCTTCCAACCTTTCCTAATGTTGTGAAAGCAGGAATCCATCTAGGAGGTGCAAACTTGACTGGCTCTGTCTAAGTTTAATTAGACAACCACACCAAGCTTTCAGTAACTTTGCTAATGTGGAATACCAGCATGGCCTATACAAATATTCCTCCTGGAGAAAGTAGATAAATGATGAAGAACAAATGAATAACAAGGTGATATGATAAATGAGTGAGAAGAATCATTCATTCTCAGTAGCGGACAAAAGATTAGGAAGAGGAGGCAATTCAGAAAGATACAAATAGCAGCCTGCTGGCGTTGGGCATTAGGCTGGAGAACAGTTCACAGTTTCTCCCAAGTCCTTATACAGTACATTCAGGGTCATTTTATGTAAAGCACGCTTCATTTATATTTTTATAATCCATTAAAGGAAAACAGCTCTGAAAAATGGAAAAGGACTTATTTTACTTTAAATATCATAATGACGTCACACATTGTTCTGTCTAGGTGAGCATGTTGAGCAACACTGGTGAAACAGAACAATCTCTATAGGAAGCTGTGAAGTTTGAACAAGAGAGAAAAAGGCCTTTGCCTTTTTCAAATGCTTTGAGCTGTCATTGAAATAATACTGTGGAAACTTCACAACAAAAAGGAAATGGCTGAGGTATTAAATTAGGATTTCACTCAGGAATTTGTCAAGGAAGAAATGAACAGTATGCCTCAGGCTGAGGAAAGACAAAGCTCTTTATTAAATAGTATTACTGTACCACAGTAGAGGCAGAAGTATTACAGGTATGAGAAGCACAAAAGATAAACACATCTTCAGGGACTGGTGGTATACTACCAGTTTTACCAAAGCAGACAAGAACTGCTCCAACAGTCACTCAGGACAGAGGTAATAGATTTAGTGTCTATTCAAAACCAGGCCAAGATATTAAAGACTAAGTCTTACTCCTATTACATGTGTGTTTTTTTCCCCACTTTCTTTTGACTTTTTGCAGTTCAGGGTCGCAGGGATCTTGAAGATCAGGCAACAGGCACAAGGCAGGGCTCACGCTGGATGGAATGCTAATCCATCACAGGGCAGGCGCACACACACACACACACACACACACACACACACACCAGGGCCAGCTCTCCCAGTAGTGTTTGGACTGTGGGAGGAAGCCAGATCAGCCAGAGAAATGCTGCAACTCTTTACAGCAATAGGATTCTAGGGGATAGTCAACATAGATAAGACCTGTGTGAAAAAGAGCCAGGTCTTGCTTAGCTCGCTTGTTGGGTGCTGTCACTGAGAACTCTGTGTCTGAGATGCAATGCACTCTTCGGCCATTAATGCACATTTTGAGAGGCCAGACTCCAGTAAGTGCTGATGTGTCGAAATACCTGGGGCTGTGGTCCCATATTGCCAAGCTGAATGCATCCGTCTGTGTGGGACATATGGCTTTGGAAAGGAAGTTTAAAAAATAAACACATAAAATCAGAAAGAAAAGCTTGATAAGGACAGCAAAACCTCCAATGAAAGGTAATGGAAACTAAAAATACACACACCGTTATTAGGGAAAATATCACAATCCAACAGGTGTGTGGGTCAGCAGGACCAGGATTGGGAACCACTGTCATAGATGGTAGTCTTAATTTTACATTTTTCCTTTAGTTATACTCTTAAAACTAGAAAAAAATCATTTATGACACCAGATCCCAATGTCTTCCCTCACTAGAGTCATTTTGATCAAACACTTTGAGGACATTGTTCAGATAAAGAAAGAAAACAGATCCAAGTGGCCGGTGAACACAGATGAGGACATGTACAGGGGCAGTAATTTTCTGGTTTATCACAACATCTCAGAAATTAATGCCTTACCTGTTATAGCCTCTGCTATCAAATTATAGGTTGCTTTTTATTAAATGTCAGATATTTCTGAATTAATCACTAGTGAAGACTGCATGATTAGGGTCTATTGCTACAAATTGCTGCAACAAGATCAGTACCTCCACAACCTGAATACAATTAATTGAACAATCCTGGATTGTAAAACATTTCAACAGGCTCTAATCCCTGGTCCTGAACCTTTCTTCTTTTTGTTTTCAGTTTTTAGCCAGTAAGATCTACACCTTCCTAATAGAAATAGACAGTTTAAAAGAAGAAGAGCCTGCCATAGATTTATCTAATGTGTGAGAGCAAACGTCCAGATGTTTGATATATGTGGGCTGGGCAGATCATCATTTATCCAAGCAGTGTGACAACTCTACTATACTATTGTTCTGCACTTATTCACATCCTGTACTACTGCCTCTCTAATGTGCCAGTTTAGAATGTGGGCATCCAGACTTCAATATTGGGCTACTTTGGTTACAATTATCATTATTTTGCCTCATGATGAAATAAAAATATGTATAAAATTTTACAGGACAGTGGCTGTTGAGGTTAAAAAAACCTTGGCCAAGATTTCTCTTGCTGCTTTACCTAATAATATTTCTCACACTGCAGAATTTGTCCTGTAGGTTTACTGTGCTGCTTCCATTTGACCGCAGGGTCTTCAGTGGAGAAAGAGCATGAATGGGTTGCAGGGGGTTGATATGGTACTGGCAAGTATAGACACAGATCACAATCAGTTGCTGAAAGGGAATGGACTGGCATGTTAGAAGCTTTGTGTGTGTGATTGTCTTCATTTCCTTTTTGATTTCAAAGAATTGAAGGTTGATCAGGTAGAATAGCTGCTGGCAGTGCCTAGTAAAAATGTAATTGAACAGCTGTGCATGTGATGTGATTTAGTTTGAAGAAGAGGGATTTAAGACAGGAAGGAAAGTGAGTGGAAAGATTGGGGTGCTGGGGGCAGGCATGAACAAGCAGAAGAAACTTGCTGGTTACACATGAAAATAAAAAGAATATACAGTAAATGATTATTCCCCAGAGAGCCCTGGTCCTATCACAATAACACAGACTAATTGCACAGTGTTGGGGTTTAGGATCAGACACGTCATAAATCCCTGTGGTGTAGTGTTATCAATATTGACTGTCTAATCAAAGGGAATAGATGGAAGCATGGTGAGTGCTATTAGCTTGTGCACAGAGTTTTTTTCTATAGATTTTTTGCTCTGCTGTTTGCCACATGTTTTTCCCCTTTCTCTATTTTTCTGAAAGTGAGACTCCTCTGTAAGTCTTGTAAGGAGCTGAAACCTGATGCCTCACTGACAACCCCAGAACCTTTTGTTGTGACTTTTATCTTTTCTTTGAAATACATACTGTATGAAGCCCCCACAGTTCTGTTTCTAACACACAGACCCTGTAGAATACCGGCATGCTTGAATGCTGATGCTTGTAGATTCTGTAATATCCTCTGTGACATTGTTAGTCTGAAGTATATAATGGGAAAATTCTCACCACTGCCCCTGAAAACTGCAAAGGATATCCTAAATTCTTGGTTTCATTTTCATTTTCCACGAGGATTACACTGAAATGCCACAGTACAGTATGTATGATATTTATGCAGTTTTGTTGTTTGCTACTTTGTCACCATGTTTAAACTGTTCTAGACATTGTTATGTGTATAAATGACCCATCAGAGTCTTAGATTTGGATAACCCATGGACACGTCCCCTGTCTGTATTAAAATTAAAAGCTTGTTAACTAATTTCAATATCGCATAGAAGCCTAGGAGTGCTTTTAAGATCATAATGCTTGTTGGGCTAATATTGATGACATAGGATGATAGGATAGGATCTTTCCTGCTTGGGCAGAATGGGTAAGCATCACAATCTAACTAAAACCATATAGAGTAGGTGCGTTGTAACTGTGTGCACTGCGCATCTAGATCTCCTCACTGTACCGGGATGAGGTTAAAAGGTAAAACAGGGCTACCCAAATGAAAGGCATAAAAGGAGATCCTGTTGCGGCCGCGGTGAAGCTGGCACATAATGTTACGAACTGAGACCACGCTGCAGTTTTTTCATGTTCTCTGCCCTGGCTGGCAGCCCTCTTTTCCACTCTCATCATCCCATAAATTGGTGAGCGCCTTTCGGATTGCCTCGACAGGATCCACAAAAGGTTTTGGCTCACCCAAGGGCCTCTGCTCGTGGCTCAGTGATGTGAAAACTACTTATAATAATTGCAGTGCGGAGGACGCTTTCTTAGCGGCTCCTTTGCGTGCTTCAGAATCAAGCTTCTGCTTCAGTGCAGTCGGGGCTGGAGCGGGGATAATGGCCTGTATCGCCTGCCACTTCACGACAAGGTAGGGGCTGTTTTCCTCTGGCCAGGCTGCAGCCTCGCCTGGGCTGCGTTTTCATCCCGCCATTCCTGAATGGCTGTTGAATTCATTTTAACAAGATAACTTCAAGGCATGGGCTGTTAGGGGGAAAAATACTATAATTGGGCTGCCCAGCCTCACGTGCTGTCTGCATTCGAATGTCCTTTAAAAATCCCCAGCAGCTCGACAGTCATTTCTTTCGTGTTTTCGCCTCTTCGCTACAGCTGAGCCCGAGAGTGAGGAAAGACCGGGTCCTCTTATTATATTTCCAGTGCTGTAACCCCGCCTTGCAGCTTTATGATTGATCCTAGGGAGGGTGTGAAGCTCTATAGCCCTGGAAACCTAAGCAACCTCAGAGAATGAGGTTCCATCTTGCATCTTTCAACAATGCAATCAGGGCTAGAACTTCCCATGTGACCCTACTTTGTTTGAGAGTGCCTTCCACTTTGTTTCATCCCATTTCTTGATTTTAAAAAGCATGGCAGAACAGTCAGAAAAAAAACAGCACCTTCTTGTGTGATTGTATTATCAGGTTTTAAAAATAAACATTCAAGAACTTCACAAAGAGGGTGACTTGAAAATGTCCACTTACCAAGGCAGAGCCCTTCTCCAGTCATCGCACTCAAACTCTGACTGCGACTTGATTTTCCATTTTGTTTGAAATTATTTGGTTTTGTGAGACCAGAAGAAATGATGATCCCTACCTCACACGCCAATTTTCAATGAGTGCGACTCTCCAGGAGAACTGGCAGGCTCCAGAGAAGGGCCTCTGGGGTAAGGGTCTTATTGTTTCCTGCCTGGGTTGATATTTTTAGCAATGCGGCAGTTTACAATTCCGCCTCAATCCACAAAAACAAGTCACACCACAGCGGCCTTTCTAAATCTATTCGGGATTGGTATGGAAGATTGTTGGAAGTGGCTCCAAAAAGTGCTTGTGTGTGAGTCACTCTAATGAAAAAGGAGAAAAAACGTGAAAGCTTAGTTAACAAGCAAGTGCTCAAGGACAAGGGTCATTTACCTTTTGTCTGTATATAACAATATACCTACATATTGTTATATTTATATCCTGCCTGGTATATTAATACTTATTCCAGTTTCCATGTGTGTCCAGGATATTAAACATTTCAACCAAAAAAAAGCTAATTTCTAAAGCTTTAACTATTTGTTCCTTTCCTGGCTTTGTACACAGCAAGATATATGAAAGGGAGTTCGCATTTTAATCTGTGTAATATATAGCCCGCAGTATAAAGTGCTTGACTGCTTTGATTTATATCAAAACATCATTAGGTTAAAAAAAGAAGACCTTCTGTGAAGTTTTCTGGGCCAAAAGGAGCCCAGCTTTAATTGAAATTAAATTGGATCCTCTGTGCTTGTCATCTTAAATATTTTGTGAAAGGTAATGTTGTAACTAAAATCATAAATCCCTTTTTCTTCCCCTGCGTGCGTAATCAACAGCGTGCTTGAGACGATGCTTTAATGCAGGACGTGCAATTTACAATTTCTGCATAATTTAAAAAAAACGATCCACTCTGCAGCCTGACACCTTTTGCTGTTAATACTCATAGATGGTGTTAAGTAAAATGGATTGTTAAAACACTCCATTAAGCATCCCGATGAAATATGGGGAAAAATCTGCGTTCGGAAAGTTGTGAGAAAGCAGACGTTACTGCAGTTTGTTTATTCTTAACTATGTTTGATTTGTGGAAAGACAGGTTGCTCAGTGCTGTTCAAAACTGCTCACAATGCTGGGTGTATTCCTCATTTTCACCAAGTCCATGGACTCTTGTACAGAATCCTACAAACACTGGAAAAAAAGCTGACTTGGGACCTGTCAAGTTCTGCCTTTTTTTAGGCCTGACAGAAATGATGAATATTCCAACGGCCTGTGTTGTGGGCTTTCATTACTGTTTGAATATCTGTTTTCATAGCTATTATAATGTCCCAATTCAACAGAGATGTCTGACTGTTTAGAATCATTGACAAGCTAGACACCATCCTTTTAATTTTGGTCTCAGATGTCTGGTATAATGCCACCATCTGCGCTGTATATTTTCAGTATATTTTCTCCACTGATCATCCACATACTGTATACAGTACCTGTACAAAACCAATGTGCCTGATCCTTATTTGCCAACAAACTATCTAGCAATAGTACTCTAAGTAGACTAAGGCAATGTATAAAGGTTCCTCTTAAAACTGGAGATGTGTTTATCCTCCTTCATCTATAACAAGCATCATTATTAACTTTGTCAAAAAGCAGCTCGGAAGTGAGTGTTAGTCGAATGAATGGTGTTTTTTTTGTGGATGTGCTACTTTCAAGTCTGGTTTTGTGTTAAATGGGTGATAAAAAACAGACATTTGAATTCAAATGTTGATTTCTTGAGTATTTAGTGCTGCATTCCCACTGGAGAATTATTTGTTAGGAGTGTGTGACCTATACCTATAGCCATAAACTGTAAAAATATCCAAAAAAGTTCTTTAAAATGCAGTAGTTTTTCTCTCCGTATGGTACAGTACTGTATGTGACACACTGTGCTCAGTCAAGCAAGTGATTGAAATGCAGCAGTTGCTGAAGAGAAACAGAAACTAGTAAAAAGTGCTGCTCTGGACAAAATACAGGGCAGATTGCATTTTACTCAAGTTAAACCACTCTTCAGGTTTACATTAAGGCAGTCTATAAGTGGTCAAAAAGGCAGAAGCAAATATGAGTTACTCTTTAAATAATACATTAGGACAGATAGGAATTTGCTGGGAATGCAGAACTATACCAGATAAGTTGCCCATACTGTATGAGTCTGGAGTGATGGAACCAGTGTTTTTTTATATAGCTGGAAAGGGTTTCACTTTCCAAATTTTGAAGAGAGGGACACTCATGGCACATAAAAAATCATGCAGAAGGTAATAATGTTCATTTTCTTTACACCAGAAATGGTGTCTTCAACCCCTATGAGAAAAGCAAAAGTGGCACACCTGGGGCAGTGTATCATTAACAATGAGCTTTTTATAGGAGGGTCTCAAGAAATATGTACTGTACACAGCCAGAAGGCAAAAAACAGTGCTCTTTTATTTGTATGTACTGCTAATAAACTTCAAACAAAACCCCAGCTCTCTCTGAGCTCAAACTCCAGTTCTTCTGCCCCCTCCCTATAAATATCCAGGCAGCTACAGTAAGCTGCTTACTGGCATCACATAAGCCAAAAGGAATACTTGTAAATTTTGCGGAACCAAAAAAAAAAGCATAAAAACACTCCACAAGGCTTGTCAGTCAATCTTTTATTTTGCTCATACAGTATCTCACTCTGGTACAGCACGTAACAGAGGCTAGTTAGCAGATGATGACAGCCAACCTGGAAATTTCCACTTCCTGGTTCCTGGTCTTTCTCATTCCGTTGACTAAGGATGGTTGCTTATTCCCTGTTGCACTCTGGGGAATGGGACACTTCTTATAGGTCATTCTTGTCTTAATCACATTAAAATCACCTCCCTCCTATACTTGCTTTTTGTACTTGTGTGTGTGTGTGTGTGTGTGTGTGTGTTCAATGGATCCAAGCATTTTTTATGTTTTGTTTGAAAAATGTTTTTAATGTGTATGTGTACAGTATGTACGCACATGATTGTTTTTTTTTTTAAGAAAGACTTAAAGGAGCTGAGGTCCTTTAAAGATCTAAAGTGCTCTTGAAGGCCTTGTTTCTATTGGCCAGCTGTTGTCAATAACCATCTAAGGCATAGCATTTAACGTCTCAACCATATTGTAACCATTGTCATTCAGTTTATAAAAAGTAGCCCTTGAGCTTTCTGTGATTAAAAGTAAATGTTTTTGCTGTGACGTATTTTTGTGCTCTTTGTTGTGACGGGTCCACTATTTCTAAGCCCTACCTCCGCCACCACATTTTCCATTCAAGGCAACGTAATTGAAAGTGTTCAGGGTATAAAACCTGGGCAAAGATCAGAGGCCTTTAAAGGCCGTTTCCCTAATCTGTGCCAGACAAACATGCAGGAAGCTGGGCTTCTGTGTTTATCAAAGGATGTGGACCACTGAACCACCACCCGTAATAACATGGAAGCATTTTCCACGCGGTGGTACTATGATGGCTGTCGGGAAGATGGATATAGCTTTCTTCCCACTGATGTTTAGTATGGAAAAATTCTCTATGCTGTGTCATTTGTCAGTGTCTCTTTTGATATAAGAGCATGGGATGTGAGATAAGACCTTATCTGGGCTTTGTCCACGGGGAAGCTGCTGGCTGGCTTTGTTCGTCAGTTAGGGTTAGGCTTTAAAGTAGACCTGCAGTGATTCCAGCAGGTGAGTCAGAAAAACAACTAAGAGCCAGAAAGGGAATATTTACATTGATCAAGATAGAAAAAACACCTATTGGAAGGATGTGTGAGTCAAATAAATGCAGTGCGCATTTTGTTAAGCCCTTCAAAGTGCTATGCTTTGGGCATTTGGGTTGTCTTGTTTCTTTTTGTGCTGGCAAAAGAAGAAATGTGTGGCTCTGAAAGGTTGGTTACTCTTTGATGTCCTGTTTTGCCTGTTTTGAAGTGCATCCTTGGAAATATTTGTGCAGTAACTCAAGTACAGTACCATTAGACATTTCTGTCTCATTATCTCAGTAGCTGTTGAATTGTTTCTCTGAAGCCAGAGAGACAATACCTACTGTACAACCTTCAACTGTGTTCCATGTGCAGCTACCTAGTGGAAGACAGTACTCTTCCAACGTTATTACAGATGGTATGATGGAAAACCTTGGTCAACCAGCTGCAACAGCAGTATTCTAGTCGGATGGTAGTGTAGTGAGATTTGTGTCATACTGCTGTTCGTCCTGGCAGAAATGAGAAGATTTTCCCAGTCAGTGGACCAGTTTGAAAGTGTGGCATATTGGCCGATGGGGTGCACTCAACTGAAGAGTGCCTATAAAACTACTTAGTGCCCTACCACATTCTATCAAATCATTTTCATGTGCAAGATAGAAGTCTATATGCTATTTGGCATATATAACAAAGGCGCATTTTTGTGACATCTATTAAGATTACAGTGTGCTTGGTCTCCTATTTAAGTTTTCCATTCAGATAACATTGAAAGATTTTTCTTCGAGTTTTCAGGCAGTGTCACTGTTCCTTATAACCTAATGTCATAGTTGCTCCTGGGAAACAATAAAAAGGAAGTGTGTCCTGAAGTTAAAGTTACTATATATAGATCTCCCCATGACTGATAGCAGAGTATATGTCCAAGTGAAATTGTCACATCTCCTGTCTCTCAACCACAGAATCAGGAGACAATAACAGCAGTCAGTCTGGAGGCAAGACTGTCTGTATCTCCTTTTTATTTATCATGCCTCCTTACAGTTGAAAAACAAACCCACAGTATTAGAACTTGTGTATATAGGACATGCAGATATTTTGCATAAGGGAAGGGGAGTCATTTAACCTTATGTACAATATTGCAACTTGTATTGTAATATTTAAATGTCTTTGCCTTATGCCTCAATAGCTCTGCATTAACCTAGAAAATACACATTCTTCTGGAAGTTAATGGTTTTATGACATTACTACTAGCAAGTTACTTAAGGTTTCGTTTTTGTGTCTCAGTTCAGATGTGATTGGCCTTTTCTCTCTAATTTTTGTGACTGTTTTTTTCATTTTATATACTTTTTAGGTATTTCCCTATAAAAATCCTGAGGGAAAACAGAACAAATATACATTTTAGAAGACATTTGCTGAGGTGGATAGAATGCTGCAGGAAAGGATTTATAAAAAAAAAATTCTACTGGAAGACTCTGGCACTCATCCTGAGTCTGTGTATGAAAGTCCCATTCATGTAGCTATGACTAAGTGCTTCTTTTGTGGCATTGGTCATGGTTAATTGTATTGCAGGTTAACCACCATTGCACAGCTCACTGTCTCTTTCTAGAGGATTAACATAGACAAACTAATGACTCTTTTATGTAAGATTGTTCTGCTGCTACCAGCACAGGCTGTTTCAAAATAGGTTACTGGATCCAATTTTAAATGGCAGCCAGAGATTTTCTGGTCTCCAAAGGTGCACTGATCCTGTTTACAAACGTGCGTTCTACCAGGAGACTGATATTTCAATCTCACTTCTCTTATTTTTCCTCGCCTGCTTCACAATCCAAGACAGATTTGTGCTTTGTGGGTGTCAGAGTTTTTCCCCTGCCCTTACAACATGGTGAGGACCTGGGATGATTTTGACATGTTTTATATGCTGGTTACGGAGCTCATGAAGCTCTTTTTGAATGTTTCTGGAAGGAGCATTTCTGTCTTTAAGGAAAGAAAGGGCACTCCCCACAGCACAATCTACGCATCTGTAATATGGACCTTATTTCCTTATTTAGTTTCCATATTTAATTTAAAATAAGTGGACAATTAGTCCATAATGTGCCCAGAGGGGACCTATATGTACTGTATAGGTATTTCTCAGAGGGAGTCTACTTATAATAATATCAGTATGTAGAGTGTAATACAGTTAATGTGCTGTATTACTCCTTGCCTATCTTATTTGCTATCTTTGCTGTTCAGTACAATCTTCATCCTTTCAGCCTGAAGCAAGAGGCAATCTCAATGCTGCACTCCTGGAGTCTGCAGCTGGCTCCACTATTTGCATGCCATCATGTGTTTCTGACTGCAGCTTTCTCATTTTTAATTGACTTGCTGAAAACCAGTCAGAGTAGCTTGCAAGTCAGGCATGTAGCTATATTTATTTCTCGTCCATTCTTTATGGGAAAAAGGGGTGAATGAGCTAAATAATGTGTCAGGAGACAGGGGGACTTGTCTTTGAGTCATCTACCAGTAAGAGCTGACCAGCGCCATCAGCTCACTGCCCATCTGTTTCTTTTCCAGGGTGAAGGCTAAGAAAGGGGTGAACCTGCTGCAGACCAAGGCCAAGAACGAGCAGTGGTCCTTCAAATCGGAGGTTCTCACAGGTGCCAAGCACTCCATAGCTACCATTGAGGTTGTCAAAAGGAAGGGTGTTGCAATGGGGTAAGTGATGTATTACATACAATATTGCTGGGCTGCTCACCATCTCTTGGTCATTTAAAAAAACAGTTGTGTTCCTGGGCAAACAGACTATGTTACTCACCCTTTTAACTCAGGAAAGGGAAAGATTGTGCCACCCCACCCAGGGATCCCATTTTACGAGTACAAAACCTTACTAGTACACCTCAGACACAGTTGTTTTAACAAAAGGACGACCAGCACCACACGCAATCTTTGCTGGCGATGTTAAACAACAAGGGTGAGCACTATCCATAGTTGTGTATCAAGGCAAAGAAGGTGTACAGTGTATACATTTCAGAAAGGAAGAACAGCCTTCTTTTGAAAACCTTCTGCATATTGCCATGGAGACTAGTTGGCATGACTGCTCGTTCTAAGGGATCTCTGACTGAAATGTATAGTGGCGGCAGCAGAACCGTGCCTACAGTGGCGAATGAGAAATGACACTAGAGGGAGGAAAGTCCTGTGTGAAGAAATAACCCTCTGGTTTCATCGTGAGCAGCTGGAGCCCTTAGTCCATGTAGCCGCCTGTAATATTTTATTTATTCTGCAGCCCCATTCATACCCCATCACTTCTGTGCAGCAGGGAACAGCAACTGAACACAGTTAAGGGATCCTTGTACAAAGAGACACATTTGAAACCTCAGAAAATACCTGCAGCCGCACAGAGCCATGTTACCTGCCTTAATGAAACACAGGAGCCAGTTCATTCCCCTTTTTCCGGTCTGCCCCATGTTCCAAAAGCAAATTGCAAAATGAATTTCTCATATGGTGACACTGCTTTTGAGCTGGGAGCCAGAGACTGCGAGGACCAGGGCCTGTTGACTTCTGAAGACTGAAATCCTCATTAATACTCAACAACTGGGGGGGAATCTTTTTCGTTTTTTAGGTTTTTTCAGCTTTCCTTCACAGTGTGGGTTCGGCTGTCAGACTCCACTAAAGCCTCCCCACTGTTAAATAGAGACTTGGAAAGATAAAAGAGACACAAGCCCTTCTGGAGACTGAGCAAGAACAGTGATGTTACCTGAATAAAACATGTCCATCTCGATCTCAGTCTCTTACTTTCTCTCTATGTATATTAGAACATAGCTGTGTCAAATCATCTTCACCAAACTTCATTTTATTTTTATGTGTGTATGTGAGCTGTAATCTAAAACTATTCACCTTTGTTTCTGAGGGTGTTTTCAGTTGAATGGCTAAGACTTATCTACTGTTATTCCACACTGCCATTGAATGGCAGAATTATTTTTTTAAAGTTTCATCCAAGTATATTTTTATCTAGATAGCCTGAGCATGGAAACTGTCACTTCAATTTGTGTTTCAGCAGCCCATATGCTGTTTTGGTATCCTACGTGTAAATCCTAAAATGCGTTGGCGTCTCAAGAAACTATTATTTTGGGTTCTGTAAGCACTTCCCCTTTCATCATATGAAGCTGTCTGGGTTTTCTTTAATAAAGTACAACTTAGGAAAGCTGTAGTTATTAACATAAAATAGTTCTTATACTCAGAGCATCCTTTGTGACTGGATTGATTCCTCTTGTTTGACAGTGAAACAGCTGCTTTGTGCCAGGTATGAGAGGCAGCATAAAAGCTTTTTCTGAAAATTGTTGCCAAATTATTTTAATTACACTGGAAAATATTTATAATTTTTTGTGAAATGTTAGATCTTTAAAATTAAATGGTATTTGAATCAGCAAGATAATGCAAACTGTAGTTTATTTTTCCCCATAAAGATGCTGATTGTGAGAAACACAGAATTCTCCTACGATTCATATACAGGTGATTGTCAAAAACTTGGTTAAATAAATGCATTGAAACGAAGGGCTTTCACACAGGTCTGGCTTATGCCTTCATTAAGTAGATAACATCCCAGCAATGTTAGGGTCACTTATAAAAATGACAGACATTCCGGTCATCTGTATCTACGGCCAGCATGACTGCAAGAGAAGAAGGACGATTCTTGGGGTGCATTCGGCAGGAGATTCAGTGCCAAAGAGCATTTATGGGATATTGGAGATTGACACTTAAGGCAGCTTTGTCCACTTCGATCAACCAGGCAAGAGTTGAATGACTGTCTCATGGAAGAATGGTGTCACATTCCTGCAGCAGAATTCCAGACTCATATGGGCTGTACTGGCTGCACATGGTGGCTCAACTCTGTTGAGTAGTTTTACTTTGGGGTTCCATTTTTTTGTCCATAAATTATACATGCAGTAAAGACCAAAATGCAGATTCTGTTGTGTTGAAAAAGAAACCCAAAGTTCTATATTGGTGACAAATAGGACATCAAACACCACGTACTGTAGTACGTGTTTAAAACATGGCTCACTGGGGACACTGGTGTGACTCCGTTGTGACCCTATTGATCTCAACATATGTAGAAAGAATATCAGTGACAGACAGAGGTTACTCAATGGAAGCTGGAAATCAAATAAAGATTGCATCAGAGCTGGGGAAAAAAGTATACGTTTCGGCTCTTAGGGCTAAAAGGAAAGAGGAAATTGCTACATTGATTCTCTTTCCTCTACTCATAGAACACAGCATGGCTGCCTGCCTCTAGACAGTCAATAAGCCTGCAGTGTATGAACTCCCTGCTAATCTAACTTTTGAAGCATTTGGTTAATACAGTGTTGCTCTTAGAGAACTTTCTCTGGGTTCTGACCACACTCATACCATTTCTTTTTGAAAGCAAACATTTTAGCACATGACTCTTTTTTTAGTATTGAAAAGCCTCTAGCATGTAAACAACATTTTATGAAATTAACTCAAGCTGTTTTCTTTCTCTCCTTTGCTAAGAGTCTTGTATTGTCTGGTTTTGATATACCATTAGAAAGCAATTCTCCCTCATTGAGTTTTCTGTTTCTATCTTGCCTAGAGCTTAAAACCCTTTCCCTTTGTGTATTACATCCTCTGTAATACCTGCATCATTGTCAGAAATTGACAGAAATCAAGCCAAATTGATTGAAATCAAGCCAAACTACCACCATCAAGGAAATAAGGCCCTTGTTTTAAGTACTATAGCGAGACAAAAACTTATTGTGATTACATTTTTTGTAACAGGAAAGAAGAAGAAAGTTTAACACATTCTCAACCAGTTGAAAAGGTTTATTTTAGATGGCAAAGCAATTTTACGTTTTAGGCATACAGTATAGCAGCCTGAAGATGCTGATGTGAGCAGAGTGTTTGTTTCAAATATTAATTAGCTAGTTAAATAGACAGTTTGATCTGATTGATTTGTTGACTGATATAAACCACCAGTCAAATTTTCATTACTTCATTACAAAAACAGACCAGCTGAGGAAATCAAGGAGTCCTCTTTTCACTGAAGAACATTTATAATTAATTAGAAGGTTGAATGGAACAGACATGTACAGTAACTTCACAGAGGTGGAAGCACTAATTGGCAGTGGACTGTCACCTGTTTCTACAATGCAGATCTTGAGAACTAAGCCAAACCGGAAAAGATATCAGCTAGAAGAAAGGTTTCTGGCCTCTTCTAGTTTAATCAGCAAAGGGAAGTGGCAATTCATGCTTCTTCCCTTTGCTGAGTAAACCTTTTCGGTGGCTCAGTGTTGTAAGCTCTTCAATATAAATTCCACTGGAGGAATGAAACAGCATAAACAAAAACGTACCCTAACACAGAAACATGGGGTTGACTTTCTTTGTATTCCCTGCAATTACACATTTTGCTGCAGCTCTTCTCCTTCCATATGTTTTCTTTGACATGGTTTAAAAATGCATTAGACCTGAGACTGCCTTTGAGGCAATTTATTCTGTCAAATTCCAACATGAAGCAAGGCATAACAATAGTTGTGGGAATCCTTACTTATACCTGCTTAATATAATATTTCTTACTACCAAGGTCAATTCTTTGAGCACACAATTGTAAAAAAAAAAAATACAACATTGGCCCCTCATTCTTCAAATTCCATTTGTCAATGTTTGTTTTGATGTGTTATTGAAATACAAGTATTTTATAAGAGGTAGTACTTACACCGTACAATAAAACGGTATTCATAAAGCTTCGCTAGTGAATTCCATTTTTGTGAGAGCTATGCTGTGAACTTCCATTGTGTACAGGCCCCAGCTAATGTTTTTCCATTAAGGTCCACCAATTGTACACAGGAGAAGAGAGCTTTCCGATTCAGGTTCAAGCTTTCTTTTCAGAATCCCGCTAAGTCATCCTGTGCTAAGCTAATATTTGTGCACAAATTCCAAAAGAAGGTGTGTGATAGTTTGGTTATTTGTAATGAGAGCTGACAAGAAAGTTCCTGGGTTATCCCTCTTCCTGTACAAACTTATTTCTGCAAATGTGACAGGAGAGCTCCAGACCCACGGCCTATCTAGGCAGACACAAAATCCAATTTTGTGGGCTGAAGGCAGATTGACAGTATAGGAGGTAGCTGGGGATATTTTGTCATGTAAATACGACAGAGCCCTTGCAGGTTAATTTAAACAGCAGACCGTTTCCATTCCTCTTTTAATGTGGCTCTCGGTGCTTCCCGGTAAAGTGCACGACTCCCTCTATAGCTGATGTGTCCCCTCTCCCTTTTTAAATGCTAATTTCCAGCTGCCTCTTTACCCTCTGCTTTAACTCCCTACCCCCAGTGTCTGTCACTCCTAGCTTCTTGTGCCTGCCTGATTTTACTTTGAATACCTGCTTATTCTTAAATTTGGTTTAGCAGTATTGTCACCAGAATTCTTTCCTTGTTTCATTCTCTCCAAAGACTAACAAGAGACCCTGCTAAAAGAGTCTGTGCTCCATCAGCACGACTGTACCTTTTATGACAGCTTGGCCTCTTTCCTCTGGTATCAATACTTTATTTTTTGTGTTGCATTTAATCGGCACAGTGGTTAGAATTGCTGCCTTGCGATGCTGGGGCCCCCCATTCCAGCCCTCTGTTGCAATTTTCATGAACTTTGTATGTTCTCCCCGTGTTCGGGAGCATCGTGCATGTGGGTGCATCGGGTTCCTCCACTAGTCAAAAAAACATACAGTACAGATAGGTTCATTGGCTTCTGGGAAAGTTGGCCCTGGTGTGACTGCGTGTATGTTTGTGTCTGTGTGTGCCAGGACAGGTTCCAGCTCTCCCATGACCCTGAACTGGGAGAAGCTGTTAGAAAATGGATGGATGATTATATGGTATTTATAGATAAATCTAAAATGCATTTTGTAGAGTTACAATAGTTGTATTACTGAATGCATCTACTGTACTTTAAGAAGTCTGTGAACAGTGAGACTATTGGCAACATCTTTTAACAGTGTTTTTTGCAGAACTGTTTTTTTTATGCTTGCGTCTATAATTGCAAGTGCTTATTCCCCAGTATGCTGTGAATGCAGCACATTTTGAAGCCACTCCAATTAAGTGAACATTTATTAACTGATTGGACACAGCGGTCCAACAAACCTCCCAGGTGCATTGTGCGTGGAATTGATTTTCGCCAGTCAACCACTAATTATAACAATATTAACTGTTTTAAAACACTTTCACATAGAAGACCGCCCAGAAATATATTGGACCTGATTAGAAACGATTTCTCAGTTAATAACTTTAGTGATTTTTCACTTGGAATAATTTTCTTCTTCTGGAAAAAAATCATTAGGACCCTGTAAGAAGCCCTTGTTGCCAAGTTCACCACAATGTTTTATAAGCGCACTTGAGATATATTATCCCTACTCACTGTTATCTACATACTGTGTCACTTAATGCAGGAGCTCACCTCATGCATTTAATTAATTAGATTAATTAGAAATTAGGTGCCTTCTCTTTTCCTGATGGTAATAAGAAACATAAGAGGGACATTTATGACTGTATCTTCGGCTGAGATTGCATAATTTAGATGCTAGCAGGTTTTGAAACTTTTTTTAATACATGTAAATTCAAATTTATTAATTTAATGTCTAACATGATCTATTCCAAGGAGCACAGCAAGACTGGGCATTGATTGTTTATTGAAATGTTAGATTTCCAAAGGACATTTAGTATTTTATTGGTTCGCTAGCACTTAGAGCTCTACCACTCTGGACTGAAAAACCCCAATAACCAAACATTTTTGTATTGAGGAATGTGGTCTCCTAGAATTAGGTAACATGCTGTTTAATTTTTAATGTCCTGTCCTTACTGTGCAGAGGAAGTGCTTTCATAAGACGTGGGGTGTCATGGTTAACTGCCCTCTTGTTGTGAGTGTTAAGATTACTTGTGCCATGTCATACCCCCTAGGATATTACCCCAGCAGTGCGGGTTGCTGTTTGTACAGCTGAGTGGACTTGAGAAAATGGGGTAGAGCACCTCACTCATGGCACATTTCTCCACATACAGTAGGTGACATTAATGTCAGTGGTTGGGTATTACCAGGTGGAAAAGTCTGGGCTCCCGGGATGTATTTGGTGCTGTTTGTTGGGTGGGAGGAGTGAAAAGTATTTAAGCAAATGGCAGTATCGCGTGCAGAGGAGTCGTTACATTGAGGGGAGAAAGTATGGTTCTGCAGTTTTTTTTTAACATTCCAATGCTTTCTGGTTGCATCTGTCTGTTGTTCCACTTGCTTTTTACATCATGTCTCCCTGGATTATGCCCTGTGCTAACTAGCTATGCTTGTAGACAGGCTCAATTTAGGAATTATGTGGGGGAGAACCAGAATGGAGTTCTTCACCAGCTGTCTTCAAGTTGTGGTGCACGAGATATTGGATTCCCTGCAGGTTTCTTGGTATTCAAAGGAGTTTTTCAGCAACTGTTTTTCCTCTGATATATTATAAGTAAAAGTCAAATTGGAGAAATTCAGCAGCTTATCCCACTGAATATAAAGTACAGCAGCAATTAAAAAATAAACAACAAGAAGATGCATTCCCAATCAGGTGGAAGGACTGTTGCAGTTGTACAAGTGATATCGTTTATTTATTTAGAGGATTGTTGAGTTTGTCCAGATAATCAGTCCCTGTATTTGAGTGAACGATAAAAAGACATTGCTGCTCTGTAAGTGGTCCAGTAAAGAGCAGTAACTGAATTCCTAAGGCCTACATTCACAGGTTAAAAGAACTGATTAAAAAAAAATGTGTATAAGGGAATCGGAAGTATTCATAATCCTTGACAAAGAAAGCACAATCTAAATCTTCAAGATGAAAGGTGTAGTGTAGTGTAGTGGTGGTGTAGGGGAGTCCCCATTACCTGTAAAGCACTTTGAGTGGAGTGTCCAGAAAAGGGCTTTATAAGTGTAAGCAATTATTATTATTAACAGTGAGGCATTAACCAGGGGGACTAGTGGAAACTAAGTGAAAGTTTAAACCTCATTGTGATTAATGTAAAATGCTTTTGTATATATTTATTCACAGAAACGCTTAAACAAGCTACCCAACCACAGCTGTAAAGCTGATACCCCGACTTATTTCAAGAAATGACTAGATTGGAACAGATCAATCCGTTCAGCAGTTAAACTTGCTAGAGGAGCCGAACGGATTCTTCTTATGCTGTTATGTAAACAGAAAGGCAGTAGATAGAGCAAACTGCCATGAGATCACTTGGTACCCTGCAGTGTAAGCCAAAACAAAATAACTGTGGCACCCTGGGGTGGATAGCTTTTTCAAAAATTTAAAATCAAAGGCTTGGCAGATCATAGCTTTAGCTGACTGCTGGACTTTCATGAGCTGAAACATTCACTGGCAGTCTCTAATTCGCTCTTGATTGCGGCAGACAGGCTCCCATTCGCATCAGCTTTGTACTTTTAAATCAAAGTTCCCTTGAATAGAACAGGTCGGATCTCAAGAATTAATACCCAATGAATTGATTATAAACCGGGGCCATGTTTATACACGGTGGAAAGAGGCAACTGTTATCTAGAAATCTGCCGACAAAACAAAAGGAAAATGGAAGGGATGAGAAGGAAATTTTATTCCGTAGTAATCACATTAAAAAAAGCTCTGTTCTAGAATGGGGGGGGATTCATTTATTCCTGTCAGAATTCAATCCATGATATCAAACAGTGAGCTGTGAGGAAAGGCTTCAAGATAAATCCGATAACACAGGTTTTATCCTCGAGCTTTGTTTACCTTGGATCACACTTCAGGCCTGACTGCTGGCAAAAGGTCTGTGTTCTTTATAAGACATATTAATCACACTGGAATGCTTGTGGGATTAATGATTGAAGTTAAGGTTGGATTTATTATTTTTATTACCTCAAGAATGAAGTATTTGTTTTTGTCTGGGGTAATATCGAGACAAGTTGTTATACCGTTCATTGCTACATCCAAAAATTGAACTATATATTTAGTTTTTTTTTATTTTCATATTTTAGCTTGTTCTAATCAGCGATTTGATGTTAACAGATATAATCACACTCACAGTTTTCAATTAAGGAAAATGTCCACCGCACTTCCTGATTGGTTTTTGTTCTTCAGTTGGAGCACATTTAGAGTTCTTAGTCATTACGATGCCATCTGGTGATGCTATCGTGTCTTTTTGCAGGGACATAACCTCCAACATTGAGATCATGCAGCTGGACTTTGAGATGGAGAACTTCACCAGCCAATCGGTCACCCGGCGCATCAACTGGAACATCGACTACCAGGGCTCGAACCCACCCCCAGATTCAGAGAAGGTGGTCACAGAGCTGACGGTTGTCCAACGGGACATACAGGCCATCATCCCTCTGTCCATGGTAGGAAGCTTTGTGTCTCGCTTTACATGCACAGACAAAGGTTGAAACAGGGACCACACGGTGGCACAATGGGTTGGGTTCCCGGGGTACTGTCTGTGTGAAGTTTGTACATTCTTCCCATGTTTTTTGGGGTTTCTTCTGGTGCTCCAGTTCCCTCCCACGGGTAGCTTAATTGGCTTCTAGGAAAATTGTTCCTGGTGTGAGTGTGTGCGTGTCTGTGGGTGCCCCACAATGGACTGGTGTCCCGTCTGGGGTGTGTCTCACCTTGCGCCTGTCACTTGCTGGGATAGACTTTGCAGCCCTTCTGGAAATTAAAATGGATGGTGGTGGAAACAGAAAGAGTTTCAAAGCCAGTTCTCCCCTACACATGTTAGCATTTTCAGAAATGGATGTATATGTAATGTATATTTTTGTATAAAGTACTGTGTACTACTTCGTAATTAGAAGTAAGTTTCTTAGCAGACACCCTTATCCAAGGTTATATACAGAGGCCTGTGAAAACATGTAATTAGAGAAATCATACAATCACTTTTTACTGCTGTAATACCTCAGTTAATGAATTAGATTTGTTCATCACTTATGTACAGTATACACAACTACTCCCAGGTAACTCTGCTACCAGAGGTAGATACAACTAAAGAGGCACTGAAACATATTCCAAGTCTTTTGAGGAGATGAGTGCAGAAGAAAAATGTCATAAAATACTTAAACATTAAATGTGTCAGTAAACTTGCTATATGCATTTTAAAATATGAAGGAACTTTAGATTAGATGTTTTTAAAATGATCCGGTATGATCAGTACATTATCTCTTCTCTCTCCCACATTAGACTGTTTTAGACTGTTGTGTGGATGATAAAGTAAAAAAAAAAGCATTAAACCCTAAAACATACAGCACAATTTGATACAGGTATGGACATGAAGACTCCACAAGCCCAGGGGCAGTGTTTCCATATGTATTTTACGGGTCTGGATACATCAGTCAAACTGCTCTCCTCTAGTGCTTTTAAACCCTTCTAAGTTCAGTGTCTCACCACCTCAGTAACTGGCTAATATTTATTTAATCACTCCTGTATGCCTCCCTCCAGTGAACAGGAATTAGGAGGCAGTAAACACAGCTTGAGGTAATTACAGACATTAGTCATGGAGTGAGCTCTGTGAGTACACATAGGGGGAGCACAGACGGTCCAGCAGGCTTTCCTTGATGCTCAAATGGCACTGAAGGGTCACAGAGAAAAGTGAGCGGGAGCTTTAGATGGAAACAGTGGAGCCTGTGGAACCTTGCGTGCGAACCTTTGGCGACTTCAGGCAATTATGATATAAGCCCCTTGCCACGCCGTGCATGCAGACGACTCTTCCAGGACCCGGCGCTTAAACATATTGGAACTGATTGCACAAGCATCTCAGTTCCATCCTTGAATGTCGGAGGTGTGTGTGAGATGAAAGACTGAATCATGCATGGAAAAGTTGAGAGTAGTATAACTGGAGGAATACAAATCCATTGTTAGCTTGCTAGCCCAAGTGCAGGAGAGCAATAGGGCCTTACCGCAGCACTGAGAAACTTTCACAAACACATTCGCTGCCAGCTCTACAACCCAAGAGGCGTGACTCAGGGGCGATCGGGTTGCATGTGGACTTACAGTGAACAGAAGCTTCCGAGGGAGAAAGCTGAAACAACCTGGGCCATCGCTTCAGACTGTCAGGCTCACCCAGTCCTCTGGCAGCAACAGTCTGATTGCAATTAACAGCTGGCATCCCTGGGGTCACAGGTCATCTCGCGAGGCAGCTTATTAATGAATGCGTGTCTGGGGAAGGCTGACTTCGCTGCTGCACTCCCAAAGCACTAACAAGTCATAAATAAAACATTGCTGTGCCCAGCATGCCCCACTAAAGGTTTATGGCATGCATTCAGTACACAGCCTCCCTGCATCTGGCAGGGCACTTAGTCCTGCAAAATTGATGTTATTGGAAAGGGGTTTCCAGGGGATGGAGAGCCAGTCATGCCAGTCCAGTCCTTAGACAAGCTAGACTGAGCTTATCTAGATCTACAGAAAGGAAATAGCTTTGAAATATTTTTTTTCTTGTGATACTGTAGGTGTAAATATTGTTATTAACGTAATGTGAAGTATGGAGCAGCATCATGGTGCAGACATTAGACTTGGGGTGCCCTCTGCTTGGACTGTGCATGTTCTTCCTGTGTTCCACCTGGGTTTCCTCCAGGTGGTAGGTTAATTCGCTTCTGAGAAAATTGGCCCTGGTGTGAGTTTGTGTGTCTGTGTGTGCCCTGAGATGGACTGGTGTCCTGTCCAGTACCCTGCCTTGTGCCCCTTGCTTGCCAGGATAGGCTTTGGCTCCCCCTCGTTGCTGAATTGAAAGAAATGATTAGAAGATTGGTGGATGGATTTCTGGTGAGCTGAAGCTTAAAAGGCTGAAATTCTTTGATGCAAAAAACATATTTAAGATCTAATCAATAGGTGTTGCCTTGATAAAAGATCACTGTGGTGAAACCTGCTGATGTAACAGTCTTGTTTTGTGACATGGAGTACAGGAGTGCAGATACACCTGCAGACCAGTCAGAACAAGGCAACTTAGTGTACAGTAAGTGGTTCTGACAATCCACTCTACAGGAGCAGAATTACCTTGCAGATTTCTCAAGTGGGGTGTGCACTTTGCAGAATTTGCTAAAGATGTGTTCAAAAGATGATTGTTTTTCAGGCAGCGGAAAGGTCAATTGGCAGCCCCAAGAGCCTCATTGTACCACAAACACACTGGGGGCAAGTTCAGGCACGTGGCCTTTGATCGAGCCAACCTTGTTCCTTACGAGCAGGTTGACTCCAGCCTGTGAGGCTCACAGCTGCCTGCCCACAAGTCTGGGACGGCAGGTGGCAGCGGGAATAGAGAGTAATGCGAGCGTGAGTAATTCACCTTCCCAGGGGAGTCCCCAGCCATTGCTTTAAAAGTGAATAGATGGAGCTGAAAGGAAGAGAGAGAAAATCGCCACCACACATTTACTTTGAGTGCTTCTTAAAGTGCATTGACAAGATGGGACTGGGAAAGCCTGACGTTCTTTTTCACTGACGTAACTGCCATCAAAATGAAGCAACTTATTCTAAAACATCGCTTGTGTTTTATCCCCGGTGCTTCTCTCACTGGAAGTTGCTGTTCAACACGTGTGTGCAAGTGTCACAAGCGCAGCTCTGCTCTCTCTGCCAGGACTCAGTCGCTATTGCTAGCAGGCTCTGACCACAGCGCCGCCCTGTAGACAGCGGCAATCTCCGTTCCACTAAACGCCTAGGTCCGCCACTGTCTCTAGTTCTACACTGTCTACATTTCAAAGGGTTGACATCACTCCTCCAATCGTGACCTGCTCAAGTGCCCTCAGCCCTGTTACACAAGGTGGTTCTAATTTACTCAGGTGAAGCACCTTACTCCCCACTGGACAAAACACGACTAGACCACAGGTTGATGGCATCAGACCAGATCACACTGACTCTCTCTGCAGCACATTTCACTGTTCCTGATCAGCACAGCCTGATAAATGATCAAAGAACTGTAATTAAAGCAGACCTGTGGCATTTTTACATGATGGCTTTCTTTCATGCTTCTGAGTAAATTCCCTTGACTTTGTCTTGAGATATGAGAAAAAGTGAATGAGGAAAATTAAAATGCCATGAACCAGCCCCCAGTAGTGGAATAAGCAGTAATTACTAATCATGTATTTCTAGTCTCCAGCATCTTCATATCTTGTTTATAGATGGTTTGGTGGTTATGCTCTTCCTTTAACATAAGTAGTCTTCGGCAATATAACATTTTCAGTCTGGTGAGAGAAAAAAACAAATAATTCCTTCATCGGCAGGGAAGTTCAATATATTTCTTTTCCAGCGGGCTGAAAAGGATACAGTGTTTATTTAATTTTTCTGTGCTCCAGGGCTTTGGTTACCACTGATGTGCTAAATTGATATAATGCCACCTTACAAATGCGGAACTAGTGTCTGTCTTAATTGGGTGCATCAGTCACAGCTCTGTCATAATTAAGAGTGTAAATCTCCCACCTTCCTTGGAGGCCTGTTTTTCTCTCCACTGTAACCTGTATCTGTTAGCGGGAAACCACAAAATGGAAAGATGCTTCTGATTTTTTTAATCACCCTTGTAATTATTCTTAATTTATCCTTCTTAATCGCCGAACTCAAGGCTCTTGCTGTACTCAGATGCTTCTTTGTATACCATTATGTTCTTCTCTGCATCCTTTTTCTGTGTTTGCTGTGTTTGCGTGATGGATGTTTTTACACTTCCTTAAAACACTGGAAATTCTATCAATTCCCCCACTGTTCACTGCCTTTCTGTCACTTGTAGGTAAAATGAATTTTGTTAACTGCCAACAGACCTGATTTTTTTGGTTTGTTTCAGAATTTCTTTCTTGTATGGTTGAATTACCAGGCCTTGTAACCCATTAAGTGGTGCGTGCTTTATTTTAATACCACTTAATACCACCAGACCACTAGCATTACAGAATGCAAAATGATGAAAAATGGCACTTACTGATACAGTACAAATAGACAGTTCCATTAACACAGAGCAATGTACCAAGTGTTTGTACAGTAAATGGTCATTTACCATGACTTAGGCCTAAGATCTTAATGATGATGTTGTAGTTCCCAAATGCCATTTAATGTTTTCAACAAGACTGAAATTCAGCATAGTCTGTCTCATTGACCTACAAATAAGTATGAAATGCTGGTCTGTGTTTAATATTCCATTTAATGTAGACTAATAGATTTTTTTGCCATCAGGGTTGGATAGATACTTGTCTGATTTTATCAGGGTGTCTTTCTCTTTAATGATGGCTCTTTTTCTCTTGTGCCCCTGCCTGTTCCTCAGGACACTGAGATCATCAACACAGCCGTGCTGACCGGGCGGACAGTGGCCATTCCAGTGAAGGTCTTCTCTATAGAAATGAACGGGGTGGTCACGGATATATCCACACTCATCCAGTGCAAGTCCACAAACGAGGACATTGTCAAGGTACCTGGCCATTCTGCCTTAAGTGACAGATTCGCCCACATCTGATGTAGCTTGTT
Organism: Atractosteus spatula; assembly: GCF_055471065.1. Taxonomy (NCBI): domain Eukaryota; kingdom Metazoa; phylum Chordata; class Actinopteri; order Semionotiformes; family Lepisosteidae; genus Atractosteus; species Atractosteus spatula. The sequence goes on along the minus strand of NC_142732.1, from coordinate 1,779,515 downwards.
ATATATTCTGATGTTGTAAACCCACCTAATTCACTGAAGACATCGCCCCAGCATTTTGAAGGATACCTGTACAGTATCTTTTCAAATTGTTCTGAAATTATTGTCAACCTTCTAAAACTTTCATAGTTAACTTCCTTCATGTTTATTCATCCTGTTTTTTATTCAGAATTAGGTTGCTTAAGCCTACCTAAAATCTTAATAGAGACAGCTAGGGAGTAGACATTTTATTTACACAGGTTTGTTTATGAAGAATTGGCTAACTCAGACCCCTTGAGATATTTAGTCATTTTATGGAGCTTGAAAATAGTTGTTTACCCAGGCATTTTGTTAAGATTCAAATGGCATATTACTTTATTTCAATCTACACAGAAGATGCTATAGGTCTGTATTAGATTGTATATGGGACAGTGGACAGCTACTCTGAACTCTGTGTTTCCATGGTCTTAACCACATTTCAGAGATAGAGGCTTAAAATCATTTGTTTTTAAGAATGAATAACTCCTTTAGGATCCAATGAATGTTATCCCTTTAGTACTTAAACTAAAGCTAGTACAGTATATGAAAGATACTGTAGAATCCTATAGGATATATTTTAAATATTTATTCTTGTTCTCCCTGAAGGAACAGTGCATCACAATACAATATTTACTTCCAGCAGTAGAGACAGCTAACCCAGTTTGTAAGCCTATAAGGCATTAAATCTTTCATATTGCACTTGAAAACCCAATAAATACAAGGAAGTGGATTCTCTAGGATGTTGCTTCCTTTCAAAGCATACTTTATAACATCACACAGACATCTGACAAGCCTGGTGCATTACTGTGATAGGGAATGAGGCTCACCTGAGGTGACATGTTTGAGGTAATTGTTTCTCAGCTATTGAATTGGTAGTCAAATCGATAATGGGTTTGAACTGCAATAACAACAACCAGAAAAATAAAAGATCAGAACCACTCACAGCATGAGTACAGGCTAACTCTTTATTCATCTTGCAAGGATGGAGGCCTATAGTGACCCTAAGCCTTTTATTCCCACCTTGGAAACTGTACATGTTTGGAGAGCCAAGCAGCCTAACAACTTTGCACTAGTTGTTCAGTGGGACAAAAAAGGATTTAAATTTGTCACATAAATTGGGGACTGTCAGTCTGACTTGTGAATTTCATCCTGTAATGAAATGCTGCACCAGTTCAATTGAAATTTGGCAGATATCATCTTCAAACAAAGCTTTTTCATTCTTGCAGCTGAAAAACACAGAAGGTCATCATGTTCACATCATTGTAATAACTCAGATGGGTCCTGTACAAAAAGCTTTGGCGTTTGCTGATTAGCCAGTATTATTCTAATGACAGTACAATGACAGCTTTTTACATGTGGCCTAATTGTCACCTGAGTGTCCTTTTATTTTTCTATTAATACGCAGTCACATACAGTTTCTAATTAAATGTTTTTACTGCCAGATATTTTTACTGTGGCATCATGTGACACGTGACAGGGTGTACTGTACATTTAACCCCTTCACATTTCTTTTCTATCCTATGTACAAAAGATTACAGGAATACCTTTTTTTAAAAGAGCAAAAGCATATTGCAATGATGGCAGTTACTTATTGTACAAAATGGCCAGTTTTTTTCTTTGGCATTGTGCACAGTCCTATTTAAAAAGGCCTCCTGCTTTCCACTGATATTGGCATTATGAACTTTTTCCCTATCTCATCAGATTTTAATACACCAAGCAAGAGTGTGCCTGGTCAGTACTGGGATGGGAGACCGGCCATATTAAATGAGGAAAAATTCTGTGTGTTGGTCCGCTTGGTCATTAAAAATCTCACTGTTCTTAAGAGTAGGGGTGTTAACCCTGGTGTCCTGGCCTAATTTCATCTGGATTAACTCACACTTTCTCCCATTATTCAATTAAATTCTCATTTCTCTTCCTGATCTGCTGTGTAGTGTTGCTGACACATCATCTGGTTTGGTACAGTGCTACACTGATGGATATAGTGGATCCCCTCCTTTATGTGAAACACTTTATGATGAAAAGTTATAATACAGTACATCCAGTATAATTAACTAAATCTTACTGTTTGATTGAGCAGCTTTGCACGAGTTCAGAGTTCAGCCCTGAAATGACCTGCTTACTGTGGTTAACCTATCAGGGAAACTGATGGGTCAGTGCTTGGAAAGAAAACTAACAAGAAGACTCCTTCCTCTCCTGCAACATACAGTACAGTACGCAGTGTCAGAGGAGCGATTTCAATAATTGCATAAGTTGTATTCTGCTCCCTAAAGTCTACATTATAAAAGTGACTTCTCTTGTGCATTACACTTCTCTTCAGGATGCTTTTCTGCTTATCATATTTTTCTTGATGCAAAGCTACCTACTATGATAACACTATGATTTACCATTACAAACTCTTTAAAAGTGTCCTTTTGGAGACCGTAGGAAAGGGAAGTGTTTCCACGAGTTGAAGGATTAAAAGGATGTATCCAAAAGCCTAGAATTCACAGCAGTACTAAAGAGCGAAAATATTTGCTTCCACTCCAGCTGCGAATTAGTTCAGCACATAGGCTGTATTTAAACTAGCTCCTGCTGTAAGTGCAGAAGCATTAGTGAGGAACTATTGATTGAGTTTGTTCAGTGGCACCAGTTATTGAACCCTGAGAGCTGATGCTGAATGAGTCCATTGAGCACCGATGTACATGAGCACTGACAGCTCAATAAAATGCTCTTGAGAATAAAAAAGTGACATTTGGCTTATGATTTTAAAAAATCAACCCCATATATAAACCATGATTGAGAGTTTCATAAGTGTTTTTTTTAACTTGTCACTTTCTATCTTTTTGGGATTTATGCAGTATCCTAACTGAGACTGAAAGGTATGCCCTGTATTCTTTTTAGTTGATTTATCAACTACATACATAGGAAAATTCCCACTGTAAGACAGTCATTTGTCCAGTTTAGCTTAGGTGAATACTTTATGTAAACACTGAAAAGAGGGTGCATGTTTATGTTTAAGGATTCATTCACCACATTGTCAGTTGTGCAGTTTAGGGATCCTAACTCTAGTATTCACTAGGGGGAAATGGATTATACACAAGTGATATAGGAAACCCTTAACATAGGACACTGATCTCAGTAATGATATCGGAGTGAAGCTTATTAATCAACAGTCCCCTGTGCTTTTACTCAGGCTTTGGGAAACTGATGAACGAATACAGTATTAAATCAGACCTATATTTCTTTCTACATTTGTTTACTTCACAAAATGGTACTAAAACAAGACAGATAAAAAAAAATCTTGATTTACTTTAACTTGACCATCTTCAGGTTTTCTTAATGGGATGTAAAATTGCTTGTGGAATTGTCAAGACACCCTGTTACCATATTTTGTGTCAGTGTTTTTTTTTCTGAGTTATCTCAGGTTCTAAGAAAAAGGAAATATAAAAGCCTTTGAATAAACATGAAAGTTCCACAGTCAGTCCTGGAGCACATTTGGAGGTAGTCTTCTGTAGCAAAACAGTGCAGTGCAGCGGTTATTTGACTGCACATCTGGGATTGTGGTCAGACAGGGACAGAGAGGGGAGAATATTTACTGGCTGTCCCTGCGGGAGTTTGCCAATGTGAAAATGGGAAGATGGCTCTCCCACCTGAGTCTCTGATTCCTCTTCTGAAGAGCAGCCCGAGTCAATTCAACTTTCTGAGCACAGTGGTTTGAGAAGAGGCTACTGCCACTTAGAGATCTTCGAGATCAATTACTTTCATTTCCATTCCAAAATGGAATTTTCAGGATAATTCCTGATGTCACTGGTAAGGAGAAGCTGAAATTCTGAAGACGACCATCCACCCAGCTAGTGCACCTCATCACCACAATTAAAAAGGAGTCGGCATCAGTAGGCCTCAGCTGATGTCTTTAAGTTAAGTCAGAGATGTAATTCGGACCAAAACTACATACCACTGTGGAAAGTCAGTGGGAAGACATAGCCCTGAAGGCAGAAAACTGGTGAGAAGCAGACTTAGTCTTAAGTAATCAAAATAAAAATGTACAATATTCAGATATAGCCTTAGGTTGAATAGACCACACCTTCTCACTTAAACAGAGTTCATTTAGGGGGGCCTGATTCCTGTTAGGAGGCCTTTCTATTTCTCAGTGTGCATATACAGGATACAATGTATATGTCCCACCCAGGCAATCTACTGACACAGTGAAGATGCCAGAACGCATTAGAGGCTTGCCTACAGAGCTCCCACAGAAGGCATGCTAGGCTGCATCCATTACCTCCTCCTAGGCACTGAGTTCAGTCTTTAACAGCCTTTGACTCACAATTAGCCATCTGAATTTATTACCAGCTGTGAGAGCTAGGATAGGCTTAATATGGATACTACTGTCAAAAGCCCACAAGGCCTGTCAGAAAGAAGGAGGAAAGCTGGCCTAGCAGTAGTGCATGTTAAATGTCTACACAGTGAGTCTGTTAATTTGGGGTTTGGCAATGAAACAACTAGATTATCTTTTGCTGATGGTGAAGTAACCCTGTGGGTTCTTTGCAGTGGGCCAGCAAGATTTGGCAAAAATAAACGAATAAATAGCCATTTTTCAATATCCTATCCATTCATTGTCTGACTATCCAATGCAGGGTCATAGACGTCACTGGAATCACAAGGCAGATTACACCTCAGGTGGAACGCCAGTCCATTGCAGAGCAGACAGACACAAAAACAGACACGCCGAAACCTACATGTACTGTACAAGGGAAGAGCATACAAAATCTAAGTGGATAGCACCCCAGAAATTAAACCCAAGATCCCAGCAATGGTGACCCAGGGAGAGGCAGCAATGCAAATGACTGCACCATGGTGCTGCCCTCTATCTCCTATTATTATGGTCATATACCGTAGCATATCTACTGGGGACAAGACTGAATCAGCTTTGCGAACTACAGCACATGTACTCTGAGTTCCTCAGCAATTCCAGCCCTTAAGGAGAATCCTGCAGATCAAACCCCTCAGCCTACAGGAGAGGCAGGTTGTTTAGTAATATCAGCAGTTTCAGATAAATCACCGATATTATCCCTCACCAAACCTGCTACCTATTACTCTAAATAATTTAGTGAAAAGAACAGAGTATGAGAATTTGTTTCCAGGCTGACTTGTATATAATATGTGTCCTTGCTAAATTAAACAGGCTGGACTTATAGCTTACCTCAAAGCTCCAGGTTATATATTTTAAATAAAAAATAAGAATATTACTATTCTGCAAAAATCTAATATGCATTCTAATCTTCAATGACTCATGTGAAGAGAATAATGGAGTAACAGGGTCCGGTCAGCTGTCGCCAGTAGTCTGCTTCATGCACAGGTGTTGTCGGATGTCCAACATTCCAGTTTCAGGCTCTGAGAGCTGTTTGCCTGCAGCAGAAAAAAAGGACCGTCTCGTAAATTTGGCTTCAGAGACACAATCAGCTCAAACCACCCCTCCCTGTTTTCTGTCCCCGACAGGTGTCCATGAACTGCGACTATGTGTTTGTGAATGGGAAGGAGACTCGAGGGTCCATGAATGCCAGAGTGGTCTTCAGCTATGAGCACCTGAGTGCTCCCCTGGAGCTCACCGTGTGGGTGCCCAAACTGCCCCTCCGGGTGGAGCTCTCCGACACCAGGCTGAGTCTCATCAAGGGCTGGAGAGTACCCATCCTTCCTGACCGCAGGTGAGCACTTTGTTTTTTTGAGCTGAATAAGATGGTGAAAGGTTATTTCACAAAGTAAGGGCATTTTATTGGTGGGTAGGTGGCTGGGTACAGAGTCATTTATTTATTCATTATTTCTCTTCATAGTAACCCTGTTTTGGAACACTGGTACAGTATGCCCGATTGCTCAGGGTTGGTTAGCTTTTACATCATGAAATATTTATCCCCCTTTATCTCATGGGATTTGTTTTTGTGCCACTAGGTCTGGTTGGGCTTAGCAGATGATGCACTTAAAGTCTACCACTTCTTACAGTATGGTTTACTGTATAGTATTGTCTATTCATATTACTTTGCAGCACTATAATTTATAAAACTGTTATACAATATTGTGCTTTTCTGAAATACATCTTTGACATTAAGTGGGATATACTTAGGCGTTTTCAGTGCAGAAATCATCCACCTCCTTCTTACTGCCATGAATAAATAATACATACTGTATTTCTAATTTAACGATACATATTTCTAATTTTTACCGTGTTCCAACATATTCCTTTTCATGTAAACACAAAGTAAAGGTAATGGAAATTTCTTTTTTTACTTTGGTAACATGATTTCTTCCCAAGGGCTCTGAAATCACAATTTAATATTACCTCTGCACTGAGCCTGTGAAGTATTAGATTAATCTCATTTAGTCCAAGGAAAATTCTATATGAATCTTTATAGCAATCAGAAGTGTTAAGTGAGTTCCTCATGAGATTATCACAGTCTATTGCAAATTTTCAAATATATACATTTTTATTTATAATGCCTTCAAATAGTTCAGCAGAAAGGTGTCTTTTTCAGCAATTTAAACATAAAGCCCTTGTAACTGCATCATTATTAGTAAGCTTTGGCACTAACTAGCAATACAGTTGTATAAAACACATTCAGGTAAACACTTCATTGAATATTAACACTTGCATGTTACTGGGTTTGTGGTCCATGGTCTAACATCCATCCATTTTCTACACCACTTCATCCAGTACAGGGTGATGGGGGAGCTGGAGCCTAACCTGGCAAGCAATGGGCACAATTCAGGATACACCCTTCAGTTCAGTCCACAAGCACTTGTCGATCAAAAATAATTGCTGCACTTATTGACAAACTGGATACAAAAAGCCCACAATATGAAGACGTACAGACGAGGACAAACATGTAAACCACCACACCAGGGCCAGTTTTCCCAGTCTACTAGAGTATGTCTTTGAACTGGGAGATGAAACCATGGCACCTGGCGGAAACCCACACAAATACAGGGAGAACATACAAACCCCCCTCAGATAGCATCCCAGGAATGTGACCCAGGTTCCATCACTGTGAGGCAGTGATCACTACAGCACACAGATGAGCTAACAGATTTCTATAACAGTTTTGGGGTAGTATTACATTCATTTTGCTTTTCCGGTCCTTAAGTGAATTTTCTCTCCATGCTTTCACACAGCCTGACAGCACCAGAGAGTTGACGAATTCTTGGACAGCTGTGCATAAGCTAAAGTAGTGTGAAATCCATCCGCTAGGGTCCAGAAAACCTCACACTCTTTTATGTTTTTGAGTAGATGGAGAAACACATTACCATTTGTACCCTCTGGTCTCCATTTCACTTATTCTAAAGATGTCCATTAGGTTGACTTTGTCAGCGTCTGAGGATTTTTTATTATTTGAATCAGATCCCCTCGTTTCTTTCAGTTCCAGATTCAAAAGCAGCAATATTAATTCTGTCACCACACTATTATATATAAGTTCTTACTAGTACTAGATCTTAATATTCATCTTAATATTCATCTGTAACATTGCCAAATTTAAACTACAGTATATATGTATATACTGCATTTGCTTTTTGTCTTGGTTTTAAATAAAAAGTATGATTTTTGCTATCTCTACCTGCATGTTCTGCACTTAAAAAATAAATGTTAGCTGGCAGAGGTTTGCCTAGTTCCTAATTCTGTCTAAATTGTTTTTATATATATATTTTTAAGCTTATACAGTGTTTCTAATCCATCTATTTTGGTATCATCTGCAAACTTGAGTAATTTACTAACTGTAGCAGATCATCGATATAAATCAGGAAGGGGAGTGATCTGCATACAAATCCCTGTGTTACTCTGCTTATTACATCCACCGATTGTGAGCTCACAATCTTACCTGTAGTCCTTTTTCTAGTCATTAATCAGTTTTTAATTCAGATGCACTCATTTTGTTGACTGCACACAAGCTGCAGTTTGAAAAATTAATCTTTTGTGCGGAACAGGATAAAGAAATTCTAAATATATTTTATCATGTGTTCTGTTTGTCATTTACTGCTGTTGCTTGTTCGAAGAACACTATTGTGTTAGTTACAGTACCTAAGACCTCCTTTTCTAAATTATATTGCCATACAGGACGCCCTCTAGTTTAGATAAGATCTGAGATATATAGTTGAAAACTAAACTACTTAATATGGGTGGATATTCATCATTATAATCACTTTTGTTCTAAGAGAGATTAAAATATAACAGATGAGTATTGAAAAAGTATTTGCTGCATTTGCAATGCATTTCAGTGTATATATATTAGAAATAATTTTGTTTTTCATAACATAAAAAGGCTGAGCAAATACATAATTTCCCAATAATGTTCTTTGAATATTATCTTTAGGTGGATTAAAGGGTTACATTTCCAAAATAACCTTTTAATTTATTTATTATGATGATTTGAAATGTGAAGGTTATCTTTTCCGATCAATACCCATTGAATTCACTGTTCTTTACACAAAATCAACAAGCACAATTATATTTTTAAAAAGTTCTCCTATTTTACCCTTAATTAAAAGCACAAGAACATTATAAAGATTAGGAGGCTGTTCATACCATTTGTCTTGGTAATCCTGGCAGAAGTATATTGATCCAACATGCTTGGAAAGATATTCCTTCGAAAATCCTCTTGAATTAGCAACATGGATGTGGAGTGGATATTCGTTCCACAAACACCCTCTTAGTCAAAATACACCTTCTGTCACCTTATTTGAAACATGTACTGAATAGAAATTAGTTAGCAGAATTTCCAGATGTGATCCTGAAATCTGTCTAGCTGATGGGTGTCTGCCTAAGGTCTGTAAGGGACAGAGTGGATTCCAGTATGATGTACTGTATAGCGTTGTTATGATTTTAACTCTCAATTAATTTATAGTTCTAATTATTGTCTGAAACTGAAATATTTATATATATATTTTGATTTTTTTACGTTAGTCTCTGATGCCAATATTTTGACCTACCAGTTTTCTTGCATATAATGTTACTCTATTGTACATGCACATCTGATAGACATGTAACTGTGTTACTCTTAAGCTTTTATAAACTTAAGAGTCACATCCTTTGAACTGAAGCCAGTTCTCTGAATTAACGGGCGTGATACGGTTTGTCAAGTCACTGACTGACGGCCTTGGTGCTGCATTCACTGCTACCAAGGGAGAAAGCAGCAGATCTATTAATTATCCTTTGCAAGGTAAGGCTGGGATTGTCAAGAAAATTTCCAAGTTGACAATGTGCTCGTTTACATTTGGCAACTCATACATCACATGTCTTAACAAATCATCTCAGTTTGGAATGCTTAAAACGTATTCATCAAATCCTCAGCATGCTTAAGCTTTATTTCTGCTTCCAGACAGGATGACGAACAAAAACAAACAAAAAACACGCTACCTTAATATTAACTGTGCATAGATTTATTTTAGATAAATTCAGTAGGATGTTGTCATTGTACATTTAACTTAAGTCTCCTCTTCTCTTTCAAAATTACTTTCCACTTGTCCTCAGTTTATTTTGTGATGCATGTCATGTTTTCTTTGTTTCTCTCCCAGTTCTTTATGTCCTCATTTACAGGTTCTGCAGTACACGTACTGTAGTTATACAACTAGCTCTGCTCAAACAAGCAAATTCTAGCTAAAACTAACAATTCATCAGCAAATGTTAAGGATGGAATAATGAAAATAATGAAATAGGGTTGGTAGGAATTTAACTCTTGTGACACTTGTGATAACGTAAGAATGTTATTGTTAATAATAATGGTGATGTTTCCAGTATCTTAGATATTTGCAGGATGTCCTTACCACAAGACATGTGGTTGGATTTGTTTCTACTGGGTTCTCAGATACTGGACTTTTCCATCCATTGTACAGTTATACTTTTAGATAGTGCAGTACTAAAGTTGAAATGGTCAATTAATCAAACAGTTGAAAAGCCCATAATGCTGAAATCTACCCTGTGGAAAGTTATGAAATTTTAAACCGGCACGTCTCCCATGTTCTAAATCTCAGGACTGCCAGGGACAGTGAAGATGAGGATGAGGAAGAGCGCAAGTACAACCGTGGCTGTGCTCTCCAGTACCAGCATGCCCTGGTGCGGGTGCTCACTCAGTTCCACACCACCTCCACAGAGGGCACTGACCAAGTCATCACCATGTTGGGACCGGACTGGCAGGTGGATGTCACAGACCTGGTCCAGGACTCTCTGAAGGTGGCCGATCCACGAGTCGCTGACTTGGTGGACAGGAGCGTGCTGGTAGGCCTGGAGCCTGGAACTACCACCCTGAAGGTCAGTGGCATTAGCCTGACATTCCTCAATACTCTTTCAAATATACATGTGATAGGAGCCAATGTTTTTTGCACTTCTTATGCAGAAGATTTGAAAACACTTGGGGTTAACTGGCCATCTGCTGCATTCACCATGAAAATAGCACTTGAAAAAACAGGCCCCTTGTGTACAAGAAGTGATTGGATGTATTTATTGGTTAAATGCATCTGCACAATTGCAAAAGGAAAATCTTTGTCTATCCATTCTGTGTAAGGTGAAACTATCGCATAGCTTGCCAGACCACTTTTATTGATTACTTATGAGTAAATGCATTACAGCATCTATGAAATATTATCCCTTTAAACACTCCTGGCAAGAAAAACTCTGGACATAGATCTCTATTACCCTTATCTGGGTACTGTCCAAACTCTTGATGTGACGTTAATATTTATTATTAATGCGTATATTTAACCAATTGATACAGTATATTTAAGATGTATATTTAATGTAGATGCTTAGAAGTAAACTGACATTTACAGAAGAGATCTCCAAGGAATGAGCATGCTTGAGGAGAAAAACTGAGGCCAATTTGGAATTCATTTGTTTGTCCTGTTTCAAAGACGTGTCTTGATTTGTAGTCAGATAGTGTACACTGACGAACAGCGTGAATGATGTAAATGATCAGTGGAAGTAAATTGAATCTTCACTGCAGTGTGCAAGCGTATACATGCAGGAAAAAAAAAGTTTTGTGCTAATTAAAGTGAGGACCAACTAAGATCATTAATAATTAAAAGCCAGAGTGAGCCTTTATCTCCCTTTCACTGTCGTTTATCCACACTGCATGCTGGAAAAGAAAATAATTATTAGCTTTGCCGACAAAAGAAATGAGAGCTAGCTGACAAAAGGGAATTTGAGAAGCATCGGATCTCCACACGATCTAAATATCATCAGGGTTTAATATTTTTCTTTTCAATTAATCTTCTCCTCAATTTTACCACCCTAATTTGGCCTTCTGTTGCTCTCTTATTGGTTTTCCTGCATATACTGTAGAAAAACCAAAAAGCAGATAGCTAGTTACCTTTTTAATTGCACTTAATGCTGCAGTAATTATAGTGTTATTATTTGAACAAACAATGGCTCTTATATATTTTTTTAATGAAATAAACTTCCAGTCGACCACTGGAAACGTGCTCTGTTTGTAGTATGAAAGTAGAGGCTTAGGTATACAGTAGATTAACAAAGAAAAAAGGATTGTTTGTACACAAGGACAGCAATATTCCATAAATGTAAGAAAGGTAAAGTGCTAAAATGATATAAATTCTAATGCAGTCCAGGCATTTTTATTGAATTAATGAAATATAAGAATCATCATAAGAAATATGATTATATATCATTTTAAATTAGATAACTGGTGACACTGTGGCACAGTTGTTAGTATTGCTGCTCTGCAGTGCTGAGGCCCTGGGTTCAGTTCCTGGAGTGCTGTCTGCATGGATTTTGTATTATTTTCTTCAGGTGCTCCAGTTTCCTCCCACAGTCCAAAGACATACTGGCAGGTTAATTGGCTTTTGTAAAAAACACACTCCAGTGTGATTGTGTGTGTCCGTGTGCCCTGCAGAGGACTGGTGTCCCGTCCAGGGTATCCTGCCTTGTGCCTGTTGGTGACCAGGTTAGGGTCATGACCCTGTAATGGATAAAGTGGTTTAGAAAATGGATGGATAATTACTGTATTAACAATGAATTCATAATAATGCATTAATACTCAAATTGTTTAATATTACAAAGGATGCTGTTGCATGTACTATAAAGGGAATTAAAATAGCACAATGACTTGGATTTTTTCCCAGCTCAATTGTAGGATGCAAGTTTGTATCCTGTTTAGATGAGAAAACTGCATTGATTTATTCAGATATCATGACCCTAATGCATAACATGAATCCAGGGATTTCATGAAATCCCTAAATGTTTGGGGAAATTTGTGAAATCCTCAATGGATTATGTAGGGATTTCATGGATGTGTGTCAAAAACCTACAGACCGCCTGTTAATATCTTTACTTTCAAAACTGATCATTGTATACTGTAACTTAGAAATTGCTTTTATTTGAAAAAGCAGAGCCATAAACTTGCACAAACCTTTCCCATTGAAGCTTTAAATCCCTTTCCATAATTGAAAACAAATTTACTCCGTCTTTGTCTTTTTCCCTGCAAATACTCTAGTGGCACTAGTGGACCGTGTTGTTTTCACAGGGATTGTATACTGTGTATGCCTGATGCCCCATTGAGCAAGAGTCAGTCTGAATCAGTATATTTGAGGTACACCAAAAGACATTTGTTTAAAGGCTGAGGAGGCTGTACTGATGACTGGGCTGGGCCAGTGAGTCTTTATGCTGGTACTTTGGAACACAATTATTAGACAACTAAAACAGTTAAAACTGTCAGGTAAGATATGTATGCATAAATATCAGTATAGTCCCTAAGTGATCTTTGAAGGGCTCCTTTATAGAAAGAACAGATATCTTGAGTAATGCCTCACTACACATCACACTACAAACCACAGGCTAACTGTTCTTTTTCTTAATACTGACTGTAGAATATGCTACTGCTGCATCTCCTGTGGAATGACTCCTTTCCTGAATAGTGTCACTTAGAATTTCTTCTTTCAGTCCAGCTGTATGCTTGGTGTGCCTGGGGAGAAAATAAAATAAAACATTGTATACTGGACACGTTCCTGTGCTTTAAAAACACAGCTGATCTTTGCACTGCCCACCAGATCGGCAGGAAGGCATACAAGCACATCAAGATTTTGCTAGATGCTGCAGTTTTTTTTTATTTAGGGGGAGTGCAGAGTAGAACACGGATTGCAGTCCAACCAAAATGAAATAGGCTACCTACTTTACTGTGCATTAATAAATCTCCCATAATTTACAGAAACAAATAATTTGTGTCTAAGGCCATAATCCTTGTCCTTTTGATCTCACAGATGGAGGAGAGATAAAAAAAGCAGTAGCGATATTTTTTTTAAACTCTCTTAAAAAGACACCTCCTGCCTTTATATCATTTTGAAATAATTCATGACCATAGCACAGGGAAACTGCAAGGTTCCCTACCTGTGGTGCTGTGCTTTTCATGTCTGAAACCGCAATATTAAGCTACTTCAAAGATCTCAGCCTATAATTGGGAGGATTTTCAACTTGAGTTTTTGCCTGCGTTTGTGGTCCCTTTGTAGTGGAGTGAGAAATAATAATGATAACAGGTTGAAAATTTTTGGATCTAAGCATTTTAAAAGGTTGTATTTTTAAAAAATTGTGATTTAAAAATCACTATTTTAAATATGTCATTTGTAGACCTCATAATCTGATTATAGCGTGAACAAGGGGTCAACATTTAGGCCAGCTTGCCACTAAAACTGATGGTGAGGCCTTTACTTGCTCCGTCACTGACTATAAAAGCCTCACAGATGTGAAAAGACTCGGTAGGAAGTACTGCAACTGTACCCATAATGCACTATTATTTACCTGTGCTCCCGGATGTGTTTTCTGTTCACCAAATGACAGCTCTTGCACAATGACAGTATCAATTAGAATCAATTATTCAACAAGCTGGTTGTTAATTACATGCAGACAAATAATAATAGCTTTGATTATTATTTATCTCATGTAATACAATTTCAATATTATTTATTGTCTTTCCAATCTTTTTTATCAGCTGAATTTCTAAAGGTGGCTCTTAAGAGATAAGAAACGCAAAAAATAATATGCCATTATAGCACAGCTATGTGGAGCTTCTTTTTAGTTTGAAATGTCAACACACTGCATTAGCCATCAAGCCATTACTACTAATAATGACCACGTTATTTGGTGCTTTTATCCAAAATGACTTTAATTTGCGCCCATTTATACAGCTGAATATTTTTGGGGTGCGGATTCAGGTGACATACCATACTTTCCTCAAGGATTTCAACCTGCAACTTTCCAGTTCCAAATCCAGAGCCCACAGCTCCACACTGCTGCCCATCATGTAACTTTATGATGTCGATCAGCTACCACCCTTAATTATTTAATTGATCCTGCCGTGCACTGTCACTGCAAATAATGAAGCCTCACTTGGAGTCAACCCTTGCACTTGATTGGAATGGGAGTGTCGAAGTCTGCAAACCTCTGTTCTGGGTTGCCATTTCATTTCCTCTTTTCTTCCCGCGTTTTCAGGTGGAATCCCCACTGGCTGTGGAAGCCGTTCTCGGGGAGGCCTCCTTCTCGGTGACGGAAGACAAGGAGTCCATCACAGGCCTGCAAATCCATGCCATTGCAGGCCTCTCCCTCACCCTGCAGCCCAGCCCCGGGAACAGCCACACCATGGTTGCCAAGGTGACCGGAGTGCAGACTCTGACTGCTCCCAAACAGGTACTCACCGCAAACTCTCATGTCTGGCAAGCGTGATTAGCCTTCCACCCCATCTTGTCTTCTTGTCTTCTTATCTATGGGGGGGAGAATGCAGATTCAGAGAACAATGTTAACATTTTAGACGGGGTTTTATGTTTTCAGTTTTTCTTAGACTAATTAATTGAGGTCTCCTTGGGAAAAAAACAAAAGCAGAACAAAATGTGCAAAAAATAATAATAGTTTAAAGCCAATACTGGTAATCACCATGGTAATGGCAATAGCTGACATAATGCATTTCTCTACCACTGCTCCTAAGGAGGTTACTTTTAAAGAGCTCCTGGAAAGATGAAATGTCAATTATGACACTTGTTCAACCTCATAAATAGGACGAACCACAGGTGTAAGAGCTGGAGTCCATTATATAATTACATAATTTTCAGGAAGTTAATGTACCCAGTAACACGTCTCATTTTATTTTGTATAATGTACGTTTGCAATAAGTTGGAGGGGTATAGCAAGGAAACATTGTGGTAAGCAGTCCTGGGTTTGATTCTGGGCTTGGACCCCACTCTGGGTGGAGTTTTCCCTCTTCTTGTGTGGGTTTTTCTTCGGGTGCTCTGGCCTGCTCTCACCTACGACAAATGTGCAGAGCAGGCTACTTTAACTCATACATGTCAAGGGTTAGACTCATGACAAAGCCACCTGGACACCCTGTCCCTTTATGAATTGCATGCACAGGTGTGTGCAAAGTTCAATAAATGACAAACCGCGGACGTCTAATCAGTTTTCACACTGCTGTATTTACCAGTTTTGGGGCGGATTTCCCTGCTTTGCAGAGTGAAGTGTTTGAAGGCATAGCAACATAGCCGTTTCATCAGCCTATGCATTAAAATCCAATTTTGCTCGCCTTCAGCCGCTCGGCCACCTTTAAATTTAATTACCGTAATGTATTGTTCTAAGTGCTCTACGAGGCTGGGCTATAAAAGTAACCGTTTCCCACAGCGAGCTCTATCCTCTGAGGAGTACTCAAACAATTTAAAACAATTATTTCCTATTACTTTGCAAAAGGCTGCTCCGGAGCAGTTTGTTTTCCTCATTCCTTTTTTCTTGCATGATGCTGGCAGTAATAGTCTATTTTTTCCCTCAGTTTATTCAATCACTTATTTGATTCCTTCGGTATACAAATGAAAGCAGACAAGAATGATGTGTTAAATTTCAAGATCGGCATCCTCTCAGTTGCAACCTTTCTAATGTTATTATGGTATCATGGTTTGTTAGCCAGTCTAACCTACTGTTTCTGCTTCACATATTTATTATTTAACCTCCATGCAACTTCATTGGAAAAGCAGCCCTCATAAAGTTACTTTAGGTTATATATTTATTTATGGTGCACGTGTCAACCTAGTCAACTCCTAGGTATTTGTAGCTAGCCAGACCTCTGAAGACCAATCTCAAGATCTCAGCTGAGGACCAATCACTGGCCATGGAGCTGCAGCAATAGGATAATGGAATATAACAGGTCATGGCTGGAAAACTCATTTTAACAAAATAAATGTTACTTTTTATAAAATATCCTCACATTCTGCATACCATAATATGTTCTTTCTTGATGACAGTTATTAATTTTTGCAAAAACAAAAATTGCCTTTCTCTTTTAAAGGAAATGTGTAACACAGGTGGTCTGATAAATGTGAGCCTTCTGTGTTTCAGAATCTCATGTTTACTGTTCAAATTCATCTTTAGAATTCTGATGTTAACCATTTTTGGGATCTGGTACGTTTTCATACAGAAATCATGCATTAAAGAATTGTCTAAAATAATGCCCATGCAGTAGTGTAAGGTTGACAATAAAAGTGAAGATGCGGGCTTGGTCTTCTTCTGTCCAGGCACCTAGTGTCATGTGACCACACAGGCACCGTGTCACACGTGCGCTCAGCTGCACCTTCTGCTACTCCTTGGTACCTGTATAACTTCTCAAAAGTTTCTCTCTGCTGGGCACCATGCTGTGGGTGGCATGACAGGGTCCCGAACTGTGATGAAGCGACACTCTAGAGATGAGGAAACTGTGAAACTGTTGACTTGAAATGATTTTTCGTGAAATGACCTTGAGACATTTGACATGTACTGTACTGGAAATCCAGACAGGATTTAAGCAAAGGAGTGTTGGCAGCAAGTTTGAGTGATGGCACAGTTCCAAGTCATAATGAGTCATTAATATCTGTTGTAACAAATGGGCGAAGAGCTGAAGAACTGGTACACAATAGAAAATTAGGAAAAAAAAGATAACAGATTGTGGAGTGCTTCTGGGTACAATATCTGTCACAATCGCTTGAGTTACCCTGCAAAAACAAGTGAAAGACCTCTCAGGTTACAGACACAGGACACAGTTACTGTACTCTGGATCACACTGATTAAACTATGCTTTGTGTGTCTCTTGTATTTCCAGGAAGCAAGCCTGTCCATCTGGGTTTACTACAGTGATGGCACAGCAGTTCCACTGAGCCTATTTGACCCCAGAGACTACAATCTGAATGGCACCTCTCTGGATGACAAAGTAGTGACAGTATCCCAGGATCCACAGCTGCGCTGGCCTGTTGTGGTGGCCGAGGGAGAGGGCTATGGCGAGATCATCCGGGTGGAGATGACCATCTGTGAAGCCTGCCAAAAAACCAAGCGCAAAAGTGTGATCTCATCCACTTCTGTCTACGTCAAGGTCCGCTTGGGGGCTGAGGAGGACTCCGACGAAGATGGAGAAGACTACGTAGGCACTCGGGTGGGTCAGGGGCCAGGCCGCATGGAGCCTGAGGAAACTCTTACTACCAGAAGACCAAGTGATGATTCAAATGTGGGTGGGAGCAGCTACGAGGTCACTAATGTGCAGCCAGCCAGTGTCCCTATCGATTACACCAACTTCCCCACCAGCAACCAGGAAGGGCCGACTGAGGGAGATGAGGATGAGGGGGGCTTTGTGCATGCCCCCCGCAGCCTGACAGACTTGGAAATTGGCATGTATGCGCTCCTGGGGGTCTTCTGCCTGGCCATCCTGGTCTTCCTCATCAACTGCATTGTCTTTGTCCTAAAGTACCGCCACAAGCGCATCCCTCCCGAGGGCCAAGCCAACATGGACCACTCCCACCACTGGGTGTTCCTGGGGAACGGGCAGCCCCTGCGGGCCCAGAACGATCTGTCACCACAACAGGTTGAGAGCCCCAGTAACCCGCTCGAAGGGGTACAAACATGCTGCCACGGGGACCACCATAGTAGTGGAAGCTCCCAGACCAGTGTGCAAAGCCAGGTCCATGGCAGGGGGGATGGAAGTTCAGGGGGTTCCACCAAGGAGCACAGTGAGGAGCCCCTCAATTCCCCCACCTCCAAGCGCAAGAGGGTCAAGTTCACCACCTTCACCACCCTGCCCACTGAGGACATGCCCTACAACTCCATTCCCATTGCAGATGAGGAGGACATCCAATGGGTATGCCAGGACATGGGCTTTCAAGATCCAGAAGAACTGCATGACTACATGCGCAGGATAAAGGAAATACCCTAGGGATCATTCGCTGTGCCGCATTCTTAGAACTTCTCTCTTTCTTTCTTCTCACTTTAGTGGAGATATCTTTTCACAGATGAACAGCAAAAACAGGTCGTGATTCTCTTTTTTAATTTCCTTTGCACAGTGCTCCCTCCTGTACACCAACACTCTTTTCGATGGCCGCGAAAAAACACAAAGCCAAAGAGAAAATGAAATAAACCCTAGTGAAACAGGCTTGTGGCGGCTTTCCTTCGTGACGGAGGGGAGAGATGTAAAAACACACAACGGTGAGCACTGTTCTTGAGATGAATGGATCATAACAGGCTGTACCACATCTGTGCCAATCTGGGCGCGGATGCTTCAGCTTGAATAAAGGCAGGACTGTTGTCATGGGGTAGGGGGGTTGCTCCTGTGTTTGATAGCTTATCATAAGTACAAGTACCTTCTGTAATAAAGAGGCCTTTGATGTGCAGGTCAGAAATCCAGAGAATGTTGGGAAGGATGGTTTATGCTTAACTGGAGCTAGGTAAATTCATTCTTTGTCAGAACTTTCAAAAGAATGTTTTGGGATCTATCCATACCAACGGATGCAAACTGAATTACTGATTGTTCAATATCCCTTTTCAGATTTCCACTCATCTTTACATTTTTACCCTATTTCTCAACCTTGCCTCTTTTTTCACTCTTAGCCAAGGTACTGTAATCTAAAACCTCAGAGCAGGCCTGATTAACATTCATCGTGGCACGACTCTCTTGGCAGAAGCTATAATATAAAATTGCCTTACAGAATTAACCCTGCTGGTTAATCCTGACACAATTCTGTCTTTCCGTATGGGTTCGAGACACCAAAGGAGGCCATACCTACCAATGGAATGCCACTGTTGGCCATTTTCTATTGAGCTGGTGGAAGGAATCCATTGGTTTCTTGTAAAGAAAAGAAGTGAGACACCATCTGTGAATGGGACGCATCTTTTCTAAAATTCTGTGCATGGAAGGAGAGCTCTGAGGCATAATTCAGCAAGTTTCCAAGTTTGTAAATGTTTGTATTGTAATAATTATCTAATCATGCATAGACAATACATAAAGGAAGTATGTTATCATGCATTGCAAGCATGCAGCTTCAGACCTGCCTTCCAGCCACCTTATATGTGTATACTAAAAGACCCTCTTCCTCCACTCTGAAGAGAGATAGTGTAGTGCTGTGTGGAGAAACCTGCCAAGGTTTCACATACCCATTGCTGTGACTGGAGGTTTTCCTCTGCAGAGTTTCGCTACTAATAAACTTTCTGCTTGGAAGCCATTTTCATCCTGCCATTAATGAACTCATGGCATTTCAGACCCAGAGTACTTCAAATACACAATAAAGATCCCTTGCAGTCCAAAATCAGCTGCAGACTCCCAAGTTATCCTTTAAATATGCAGTGTAAATGTCCCATGTTCAGAATGGACTTAACCATAACCATGATAATTAGTGGATAAAAACATGCAAACAACAGTAATCATTTTTCAAAGTGCAATGAGGGCCATGTCAGTCTCCGTTTAAGAATAATAGAAAACAATTTCCATTCTGGGACAAGAAAAACATTGGATATGCCTATCACAAATACCCTTTACTTAGTGGAGAAAAATGCATTGACAGGCAAGTGGAAAACATCTGCCTCTTTTAGTCGATTAAGCCCAAGATAGGTCATTCTGGACCACTTCTCTGCTAGGGATTCAGGCTGTGTAACATTCTTTACATCAGTCCTGTTCTCCCAGTTTTAATAATACCTTTGGAATGATAAAATGTAGAAAGTGCCCATATGCAAGAATACTTATTCACTAATCAAGTCATTGGCGGAGGATAAAGGAAGAACCCCAGAATTCCCCTCTGAGACCAGATCCAACCCCAAATCCAACCTTTTACGAACATGGCCAGACGTTACATTGCCGGGGTTTGTACCCAGTGAAAGTCAATGTTGCATTAGCTTGGAACTCCAGCCGAGTTGATTTCTTGGACTGAAGCTGGTCTTGTATCTATGGGAATCAACCGAAGGCACAGAGGCTCTGCTCAGCTCCAGTGTCTGTATGTGGTGCACGTTGGTGCCAAGAGAGTGGCAATACCAAGCAAAAGAGAAAAACAAATTGTTGACAGGGGGTCTGGATGGCAGGCTTGTGGCTGAACGTTGGCGTGTTCAATACTTAGACATCGTTAGTTAAGTTTGGGGTTATGCACACATTAGGAAAAACAACAAAGATGTGTGTTGTGGCCGTTGCAGATAGAATGGAAAAGTTTGGGGTGTTAAATATTAGGGTGGGAAGGGGATTGTTTCTTTGTTGGCCCCAGGTTTTTTTTTTTAAAAAGTAGACTAGGTTCTTCACAATAAAAGAAAAAAACAGCTTTAGCGAAAACGAATCTTGGAAGAAAATCTAGGAATTGAGCAGTATAGAAATACTGTCTGTGGCTGGTGGCTTTTTTCCCCACATGTCATTGGACCCACCTAACTTAAAATGTACCTAAAATACAATGAAATGATGGTTTACAATAATAAAATGTGATTCTGTACTTCGTTTTTAGGACAGGGGTTTTGGATAGGAGTTAATAGGGGTCTGCTCAAGAGATTCCAGGGCCTAGAAAGTGTCAGTTAAGTTCCTAGAAGCAGCCAGTTTACCAAACATTAACAACCTGTGGTCAGTATATGCCAGAACTGCAAACCATTAGACAGAGCAATTACCATAACGTATCCTAAGCCAGTTGGATATTTTATTAATGGTTATTTTTGTACATATATAATGCAACATTTCCAATTAAGACAAAAATAGTCTAGGAGAAAGGCTCTTTTCATTTAATGATAAAAGATGTCTTTCATTCGTCTTTTATTTAATTTTTTTACTTCTTTTAAGTTATTTCTGTCATTGTGTTATTTTATCAGTACTTTTTAAATATGTATAAGACTTGAGCTTTTCTGGCAGAGATTGCCCACAATGCACATTTCTGGAATCATGTGAGCTGCTGTTAGAAACTTTACTCGACACGTTTATCTTGCTGAGTCTCTGGTGAGACCAGCAGGGATTTTACATCGTAAACAACTTAGATATGTCATGTACAGAACACTGTCAATCTCCCTGTATTCTCCCGACAACTCCTTGTATTTTTCCCTGCTGTATGTAAGTACTAAAGAAAATACAAAGCATCACCTGTCTTCTGGTTTTCCTTTTCGCTTCTTCCAATCTCAAATCAGGCAGCTTTAAGGCTCTACCCACATCAGCCTAATGGCGTGTACTGTACATTTAAAAATAAGAAAACCCTTTTCTGTCATTGGGCCTATCTGATGCGTGCTCCTGCCAGAAAGTGGAAATAAAGAAATTCGGGACGAAGGCTTTCAGTGTCTGATATACCTAACGGTGGAGATACAAGATCCCAATAGTGATATCTGAAACTGCGTCTGTTGTGATGCTTGAGAATGTGTGGGTTGGGTAGATGGATGGGGTATAATCAGGATTCATTTGGTTTAAAAGTTCCTTTTACAATCCAATTAAGAGTGACAAGTTCAAACGAGGCTATCTTGTCGCATGGTTAGGCAGAGTTTTATCGAGTATCTTTAGATCATTGCATTACACTAAAGTGCTTACATCTGCCCTGCTTTTCTTACTTAGTTTTAGGTGTAAGACAGCAAGGCAGTGTGGAGTGATGGCTAGGGCTCTGGACTCATGCCTGGATGGTTATGGGTTCAACACCCAACTGAGGCACTGCAAGACAGGTAGGTATTGGTGCAAGATAGCTCACCATGAACGCTTCAGTAAAACTACCTGCAGTGTACTAGTGTGGGTGCAAATGTAAGCTTTAGGTAAAAGCTTTGGCTAGATGTTAAAATTGCTCACAAGGTTGTTTAGAAGAGTGTGCCAGTGGGTGCCTTCTACAACAAAACAAGCTATTGCAAAATAAAATAGCACACTACCAATGAAAATGTTCTACACAGTACCAGGGAAAAGCTGTTTTAAGGAGATTTAGGGTTCATTTCAGTTTCAATGAGATTAAAATTAAAAATAAAATGAAATTAATCTAATCTATGTTTATCCTGTTCATTTGCTTCAGAGTCGTGGTACATGGTGAGGTACATTACTGGAAAATGATTGCTGTTTTACGGTATCTTAAAACAGCTGGTTTCTTCTGAAAACTTCTTTTTTGCTGTTTATTCTTTCCTGTGTATCCCTTAATTTGGGGTGATGAATATCTTCTTTTGCTTTTTCAAATAAACAGACCTCTCAAAGTATATCTTGGGGCAGGAAAGCCCCAAGATATACTTTGCTCTGTGACCACCAGATCAATTTCACTTGTGTAATATCAGTGTCCAATTTATTCCTAAACTCCCAAAATATTCTGCCATGTGAATAAGAGTTCCTGTCTAACATCTTTGTGCAGTTTTAGCAGAGCTTTTAATTTTAACTGGAATGGGTATTGTAGATAGGTAAGTGAATAACAAACCAGAAACTGAACTAGACAGTCACATTTAATCTTTATGAGTAGTTTATTCTTTCCAGGCTCTTCGAGATGTAAGTGATAGAATGTGCTGTACATGTAAATCACGGCTTTTGTTTACTGTATGGTCTCTCCAAGGGTGCACTGTCGCAGACAGCAGAGCCGCTGTGCATCTTGGTACAGTGCTGTTACATTTCAGCTTTTGTCACAAACTGTTCTGACACTTGGCAGTGGCAGCATGCTTGGGATTTGTAACTACACCAAACTGAGCATTCAAGGTACAGGAAGGAATCCTGTCCCATCTTTGCCTTTCGAACTTTTTCTCTGACAATGGTGTCTCTCCGCAAGATCAAACAGCAAGTTTTGTTGTCTCCTCCACCTTACAGATCTCTGTGAAAGATGTGATATTGTGACAGAATATAGAAGCAATGGGAAACAGAAAATAGTGGGGAAAAAAACTACTTGGATAGATTATATAAAGTTGTTAATTTTTCAATCCAAGTAATGCTCTGGCATAATTTGAAAGACTGCTATTTTTATCAATTAAAAATACGTGACCTGAACAAATGCTGAAATGGATTTATATGTGAGACTATGCACTATTCTATGTGCAGCAATGCCAGATTGTTATATCATGCATTGTGCAGACAAGATCAAGAGTCACAATGTGTCAGATAGGAGCACAACCCTGGCACAGAATCTAAGCAAGACATAGATACAAGGTGTGGGGCTTGAGGATTAGAATGAAAAATAGGTTTTCTAGGTAGCTAAACCATCAACAGGAATTGAATCCAGGGCCTCAGTGTTGTGAGACAGCTAACCACTGAATTCAATAGGTATTGGTTGAGGACAGTCTGCACAGGCTCAATGGGATTTATGGTAAGTAATTAGGCAGGTGGTCATAAGCGACCTGTGGTGAATGCTGACAAGCCATTCAAGCAAGGTATGCAATAACCTGCTAATTGATAAGATTTGTCTGTGCTTGCTTAATTTTCAGTCTATGTGGAGTTTTCAGTTCTGCTCTATTGCCTGGTGAATTATCATTTTTAATAATTAGCAAGCTGATTTACTGCATGTCTTCGTCAAATTGTATGTGCTAACTTTGTGTTAACTGTACGTATATGATATAAATATAATGCAGATTACTTTCATACAGTTGAGTCGTGATGCCATCAGATGAGCACTATCGTAATCAGCTATCGTAAAATAAGGAGATACAGGTACGTGCATTTCTAAATCCATTGCATTCGAATGTGGCATTGGATTTATGCTTACTTTAGTGTAAGCAATTAGCTTGATCTCCAACAGCAAAACAGCGATGTTCATCAGCATTTAACCCACTTAAAATTCACTGAGCAAATTTATATTTCAGATGCAATATTCAGATTGCATCTGACAACACCAGTGATTCAGTGATTAGTTTGTTACTAAAATCAGTCCATGCACAGAAGAAAGGGGAATGTGCTGTATCTTCTTCAGAAAATTAAATGTACATATCTGTAAAAAGCGAAACTAGCTAATAAAATGAGAGATATATGAGAGGTAAGTAATGCTTTTGTGACTTTAAGTGGCAGTAAGGCTTACACAAATACAGTCTTTATACTAGGTGTGCATTCCTGTTGTTTTCCTTACACCTCTCATTTCTCTTCCTCCTCTGTTACAATGTGTGATAATGTGATTCTCAGATGTTGTTTCAGCTCAGATTGCTGTTTTCTCCACCAATGTTGAAAGCAGCAGGGCCAGAAGAATTGTGATCATTATGAAAATTGTTGAGCTCTTAGATGGAGGGTTTCCAGCAGTCTAACATATGTAGCAATGCCTTACCCTGTGGCTACTGCTTAGCTAATGAGCTAACTGATGAAGTGGCATCTTTCTAAAAATCTGGAGTGTTGAGGGGAGGAATATTAGCAGTGTGCAGCTACGGGCCTGCAAAGATTATACCATTCACTCCACATTGGAATTCCATGCTGTTTTCAATCCATTCTGGAAACAACGTGGTGTGCAAAGTCACCCCTCATTCCTTAGCTTTCCTTACAGCTTTTAAACACCCACAATTTACATTACCAGGAATCTCCTTTTTGTTGGAAAAACTGCTCTTGATACATTCTAATTACTATGTAACCTGCGCTGAATGAACAAAGAAACAATCTACACCCCCTAACTGCTCATTTACATTAAAGTGATGCTGCATAATTAGAAGTGACAGTGAAAAGGAACCAAATTAACTAGTCACAGGCGTACAATAAGTGGGAACATATAGACTAAGGCATTCCAGAACAGCAGTAATTACTCTCTAATCTCTGGCAATTTAAGAAAGATTCTGGTCTTGCTTATTTCTACCACTTGTTTCTTACTGATTCCACAGCAACTTCAAACACCAGGTCTGTCTATGCCAGGAGCTACATTGAAAATAACGTGCAAAGTACAAGCAGAAGTACTAACAGGCAATTCCCATATGTATCACTACATTGCAAGACCGTAAGCAGATCAAGATTAGATGTTTTCTTCGGTAACAGCGGGCATGCCTATAAGCATTCTGACCAGTATCGGTAACAGCGTCACAGAAAATGAAATACTACATTGATAATAATGTGATAATAGCATTACGGTTGATAATGAAATGTTAGTTGGAGCGAGCTAATTTGGTTTTTATACTTCAATTCTATTACATATTTCAGTTTTTTTCATTATTTATTTTTTTCACTTATTTCTGATTAATTTGCGTGCTGCCTTTGAGCATTTCAGAATAATACAAGAATTCCCGACAGCTGTTTTTAGGCTCCAGAATGCAGAAGGCTTTCTACTTCTTCTGAAGCTCTTAACAGGTCTTCACCTGGGAGATGTGACGAATATGTCCATAAGTGAACCACTAGCTTAGGATTTTGATGATACAAGGAGACAAAAGAAAAGAATCTCTATAAGATAAATTTGTCTCATGGATGATGTTGTGGATTTCCTATAAATGGTGGTGGCACTTATTTATTTTTGTTCTGTTCAGGGATTTCTTTATGCACAAAGCCATTTTATCAGATGACAATACTGTAAATGTTACTATATCAGACAAAAAATGCATTTAATTACACAAATAAACAAAAGAGGGATTATTTGATTATTCCTTCTATCATAATAAGTCATAAAAGTATGAATACCTCTTAATTAAACAGCATGGGATAGGAGTGATGGATTGGATCGGTATGCTTTTCTTGAAATAAAACAGCAGTAGAAACAGAAATGAAGGTCCTTTTAACAGCATGTATAAGATGTTAACATGTATCGAGCACAGATACAGGTGTGGAAGGGTCACTGGTTCACAAGTTTAAATGTATTTTTATTTTAATCTGGAGGAGGGAAGCATGGTATTGTCCTTTTGTTCTGAGTTTGATTAATTTTGTGTTCTTGTGTATTCTTACATCCCATTCCCATTCATTATCAGGAAGCTGCTAAATCCTGGAGCCTATTGCTGAATTTCTTGAGCAGTCCACACACACACAAGCACACGCACACACATGCACACAACCTGTAGACACTCCATCTCACCCCCATGTTGCTGAAAGTGGGAAAGATAGCAGAGCACATGGAGAAAACTCACACAGACGCATACTAAATTCCCATCCATCCATTTTCTAACCACATCCTCCACTTCAGGGTCACAGGGGAGCCAGAGCCTTGCCTGGCTCGCATGAATGGATGGTGTACCATCGCAGGGCAGGCAGGCAGACACAAACATGGACACACACACTCACACCAGGACCAGTTTGCCCAGAAGCCAGTTACCCTACTTGTATGTTTTTAACTGTGGGAGGAAACCGGAGCACCTGGAGGAAACTCAGGTGAATATGGGAGAACATGCAGACTCCACGCAGACAGCACCCCAGGTCCGGAGCTGGACCTGGGGCCGCAGTGCTGCGAGGCAGCAATGCTGACCACTGCGCTGTGTAGCTTCCCGCGCATACTGAATTTATTACATAGAAATATACTTTCAGTTGGGATTTGTATTCATCATGCTTATTTCCATGCTTATTCATCAATTTCCCTATGGGATTAATAAAGTATTATCTATCTATTTTCTTCTAAACTAATAGACAGGACATTTATACATTCTCCATCTTCCCACTGATAAGCCCCCCTTTTATATGTTAATAAACCCATATATGTGAGACACTTCATTCACACATGAGAAGTCTTTTTCAAAAGTAATTTCTGCCGAACTATTTAGAATGTCAGATTGCACCATGATCAGAAAGGATATTGAGTGAAGTTTACAGTTATTCAGTTTTGAAAACATTTAGAATGGTTATGAATGGACAACAAAATTCAAATCACCCACACTGACAAATTCTGATCAATTTGTTTCCTTCCACATATATAAAAAATGGCGAGTTATTGAACTGACTGAAGAGAGGCTAGAAATAATTCATTTTAAAGGTCAATTGGAAAAAAGACCTTTCCTTGGCACTGCAGAGCATGACTTGTGAAGATGAGACTTTGAAGTCTTGCTGGAAGCTGGGAGTAAACAAAGACTTTGTGTGAATACTTTAGAGAATTTAGAGAATAACATTTCCAGTCCTTGCGTTACACTGCCTCAGGGAAAGGAGGAGGCCTCTGTGGGATCCAGTGCGCTTTGGATAATGTGTACTTGAAACAATGCAGGATACAGATCAAGTAATAGGTTTATTCCATGCTGAAAAAAAGAAGAAAGAGAACACAACGTTTCGGCCGTGGAGCCTTCTTCAGGTGTGAAGAAGGCTCCACGGCCAAAACGTTGTGTTCTCTTTCTTTTTTTTTTCAGCATGGAATAAACCAATTACTTGTTCCTTTGCAGCCTACGCATGCTGACGCAGCTACCCACCTGAACAGGATACAGATCTGTAAGTTTTAGAGAGGACTTGTTCTGGAGGAGCAAGGTGTATATTCAAGCCAGGCATAGTGACACAGTGGCTAACCTCAGAGCTGGATCCTTAGGTGCTGTCTGTATGAAGTGGGTAAGTGTTCGCGTGGGTTTCCTCCAGGTACTCCAGTTTCCTCCCACAGATCAAAACCATACTGGTAGGATAACTGGCTCTGGGAAATTTGGCCCTGGTGTGAGTGTGCGAGTATCTTTGTTGGTGTGCCCTGTCTTGCCCCGTTGCTTGCCAGTATAGGCCCTGGCTCTCCCATAACCCTGAATTGGAAGAAGCGGTATGAAAATAGACGTGTGGTTGTTACATATTCAGAGTTTTGAAAAGGATTCTCTTCTGCAGAACGCTTTCACTAGCAGGAGGTGAAAAGGGCACTATTGCTCCTCATTCTCCCAGGAATAGCTGAGCTAGGAAACTGGTGTTTGCACTACTGGTAAACCATACCTCAGACAGCACAGAATCTCCTTTCCTAGTTTCCAGAAAGGCTCGCAGGAAGCTTATTCACAGTATGAATCCCCTCACCTCCCACAGTCAGGAGTAATGCCAATTTGAGATGTGAGGGATCACGCTACACATTTATAATTCCATTAATTTATGCAAGGTTTTTATCCTAAATAATCTCAAAGCACTGTATATGTCTAGGAGGAAAACTGAAAAATACTTCACCAACTGAATTAAGGGGGAACGTCAGGGAGGCCAAATTTATAATGATCAATGACCTTGGTTTAACATTTTAACATCTCAATCAAAGAAAAGTGCCACCTGGAACACAGTGTCCCTGGAACCACACTGGGGCATGGAGTTGCAAGTTCTGGAATGATGATTAATCTTCATAATGCAATAGGAAATACAATACCTGTCAATATTTCTCAGGGTGACAGCAGAAATAAAAAAAATGCTGCTGAGAGGATAATTATGGTACTTTTTAGTATGATAATGGCCAGAAAATGAATTGAGTAACCAAGCAAAAAATAAAAATTGAACATTTCAAGTGGTTAATGTTACCCTTCTTTAATTAATGAAATATAATAATAATTCTAAGGTGTCTGGGGATAATCATACTCCACTACAAAGGATTATATATTGCACAAGGAGCAAGATGAAAATAATTCTCATTTGTTTGGAATCTAATTGGTGTGCTCTTCAGTGAGGGTGTGAAATCTTACACACAATTATTTATTTCTATAAAACTGGTTTTTTAATGAAAATAAAGCCAGTGTTCTGATGTCCTGATATATTCTTTCTTGACTAGTAATGTTGTTGGGGGCTGGGATAGACTGGGTTGGGAGGAAGAGAACGCAATGCACAAAATCAGATTAATTGTGCAAAATTTTGGACTCTGGGAAACAGGCAACGTCAAGGCTGTCTTTGTTTTGTGTCCAGAGCGACTGCCAATCTGCATCCTTCAACAGAGCATATCTGTTTGTTCACCTCCTCCGAAAGTCGCTGATGAAAAGACTGGTCTTGCAGGCTGGAGCACTGGAGCACTCCCCATCTCTCCTCAAATCACAGTGCGGATTTCTTTCCTTAAACCAGATATTCTGTCTGCATTTAGCTCTACATTTAAACCAGATTCTGAAAGTTCATGCATTTTTATAGCTCTGTACTGTGTGGCAAGAATTCCTAACTCATATTTTGGTTTATTGAACAATATGAAATCAAATCTGTTAAAATATAAAAACTTAATTGGGGGCACAGAATGTTTTTTTTTTCCAGAAGCAAAAATGTTTTCTTTCAAAGAGGTATTGCTGATGATTTGTGGGATAAAAACTAAAAAGCACTATCATCCATAAAAAACCAACGTGATATGAAGAAAACAAACTGTAATAAAATCATCAATGAGAGGACAAGGTTTTTTTTTTAATTGTGGTGGATATTTTTGTGTATCACAGAAGTATTTCAGTGTTACTGTGCAGAATGTGCATTTTGAACTCAAGCTTTCCTATCTGCTGGTGTTCGAAAGCTAGGAAGTGGGTTCTGACTGCTATGAGTTTAAGACAACACAGGGGTATAGAAAATCACAACCCAATTCAAGATCATCCAAAACTGGCCAATGTAGCACAAACATTTCAGGCGTAAACATCCATAACTGGCAGAGAGCACTCGAGAGCCATGCTCTCCCACCTCCCTCGCATGCGTGTTTCTGGCTATCTTGTTGGACAAAGGCATCTCTGATTTTTGCGAAACCCGGGGAGCAGCCCACCGAGAGGGAGGCCGCCCTGTCCCTGAACACTGTCGCTTTGATGCAGACATGACTGTGCATGTCAGGGAGGCTGGGGGATGGAGGAGCTGGGGAGTGATGACCTCTCTGAAAGTCTGACATTCGTTTTCAGTCCATTTGATCAGAGACTCCTTTCACACAGTTGCAGCAAGGTACTGTCGAGCTGTTTTTACTGATTAATGTAGCATCCCTATTGACGTTGGCATATTAAGGAAGGGGGCTTGATTAGTGCACTACGGATGCACTCAAGCCACTTGTAATGTCCACTCCCTTTAGCATGTGCCATTAGCCAAGTACTTATACAGAGGGCAAAGTCTCTCCCACACGATCTTAACTTGTAGATGATTTTCCTCTGACTGCTGGCAAAATCAGGAAAATAAAACAGCTCATGAACCTTGTGTCACAGCCCCACCTAGCTGTGTCACGAGAGCTTCAGATATTTATACAACAAATTGACTAGAAAACAGCTGCTCCTATGCAGTCTAAGCCCTACACAGACTGCAATGCTTCCCGCTTGTTCTACTTTTTATCTTTTAAGCATCAGTAGTAACCTGGCCAGTTCTCCTGCTCCCCGCTCCACACCTCCCTCACTGCTGCTCGCTCTCACAATTAAAGAAAACAGCAGCGCAGTGCTCAACACTGCTGCCTTGCACCTGTTCATGGGTTTGTTCTCCTGTGCTTTATAGTCTCACCATTTTGTCACTAATACATACTAGAAGAGGGCCAAATTGCCTAAATGTTGTGTTTCCCCTTTCTCCTGTTCAGCATGAAATTAACCTTTCCTTTTTCCTTTGGACCCATTAGTTACTGTGCCTTCGCTCCCTGTGTGGGGATCCTGACTTTCTCACCTGAGGGCCCTCTGTCAGCTGGGTTAAAGCCATAGTTTCCACTCAGGAAACATTCCTGAATTTATTTTCTTGATGTTGATGAATGATGATGGAGCTGGGGGTCCTTCAAATATCCTTCATTGGGTTTTAGTTTAATTTGAGGTTTTTCTTGTGTAATATTCACTATCCTGTCAAGATTATGTTTTTCAGACTGTTGATATTTTTCTGTAAATAAAAATATTTCAGAACCATTAATTATTTACCACTTCAAATAGCAAAGTTCAGTTTATTGAGTTCAATGCCTTCTCTACATCAATAAAGAACACGCCATAAGCATGCAGATATTTTTTGAAGCATGAATCAAATTTAACAAGTGTCTGGTATATCAGAGGAGTGTCTTCCTTTGATTAAACTAGACTGCTCAGGGTGTATTAGGCACTTAGTCATGGATTTTATTGATGATGTGAAGAATTTGGAAATTATTTTAAGTTCACATTTAATAAGGAGAGAAATAGAAAATAGAGCAGTGACAAGTATCTGTCACATTTGTGTGATAAAAGATGAGACCAGTGTTCAAGTCTTGTGAAAAGTGATATGTAGTGCTATACATATATTTAATATTTAACAAAATGAAGTGATAGTAGTGACTTCACATGTTTGTAAGAGTCCACAGTAAATCCATTTTTGCTGGAAGGTTCTCTATTCTATGCATTTAGTGCTGCTAAGTGTACCTTTTCCAAAAATTCAACCTGCTGGTTTGTTAAACCTGGAAAGTCTCATCTAAATACGATTAGTTGTGTTGCAAAGTATATGTTCTGGTGTTCTTGTTCTCTTAAAAATGCTCTGAAGTAATCTTCACTCCACTTGTCTGAAGTAAAATTGTTTGGTTACAAACTCAACTCCCACCTATATTTTGAAAATGCATTCTGTCCTGTTTTTCTTCCTCACATACTCGTAGGACAGTGGACTCTTCACAGGTTTCTGGATCTCAGACCTATAAAACAAAATGGGCTTTGTTTTTGTGACTTTGGTGAGAAAGAGGACTGTCTACAGCTACAGTAGTAAAATAATTCATTGCCTTTTGGTGGTGAAATTGAAGGATGCCTTATAGCATTTCTTTAAAGCTCTTGAGATAAATAGGTTTTCAGATCCCTTCTTTAAAATTCAGTCTTCTGAATTTGTCTTCTAATATGTCCCTATAACTAGTTATGATTTTGCTACAAATCAAAGAAAATGTACTTAAGCTTAATGGAATCAATATTTTGGTTTCTCATTAATAATGCAAGGTAAGGAATGGATGTCTAACAAAAAAAATTGTAGTAATGAACTAACAATTTTACAGCTATTGTTCAGTTTTTAAAACATTATTCCTTGTGATCAATAAATGACATTTCAAAACTTGGTGAGACAAACTCAACAAATGAGCCTGTGATGTCTGTGATCCTCCATATGTGTGAATGTTCTTGTGAAGACTATCACATTTCAGATATACTGTAGGCCTGGATGTTCACCAACGTTATTTCTGTCACTTTCCAAAAATTAGCTGCGTCAAAAACTATAACTCTTTCTCACTGTTCACTTGAGTCATCAGGTGCAGAATTCTGTTCCTATCTATTTATAAAACCACCATCGCAAATCTTAAAATCTTTGTTCCATTTGTTTGTTCCACTTCAGCTGAAAAGAACATTTGGATATTTGTCTGGAAATAATGAAGATAATATAATCCTTAAAGGGCCTTTCTTATACAAACTCAAAGATTTTAAAATCCAGTTAACAATCAGCTATATGCAGATAACTAAAAACCTCGTGGTCTGAGTTTCAGCAGGCTATTATTTACCAATCAATATATTTTTTATCGTGCATTTAATTACATGCACTAAAACTGTATTTCTCTATATGTTAGACTATATGTGTGGTCTTGTGATACTCCTACAGTGACTATTACTGTACTGTACGTGCAACAGAAATAACCAGAGAACTTTTACAACACGGGAATGTATGACAGCAACACTGCAGAATCACCTGTGGAAAACTCCCAGACCAAGATATTACAGGAACTGTGCAATGCCTTCTGGAAATTAATACAGCTACTGACTATACACCCTATCATATAAAGTCGATATGAAGTAAATAGTTATTTACTTTTTTATTTACTGGAATAATCAGAATAATCTCTTCATAGATTTTATACCTGCAGGGCACCTGTACCAGCACATTACAAAGAGGATTAGGTTGTTAACACATTGACCGTATGCTAGGGTTGTGATATTACACATTAACCTTGGGAATGTTACAACAGAAATAGCACCACAGGACAGATACTTCAGGAATGGTCATGTGGAAATGTTGGAGCAGTTTGTAGCTAAGATAAATTTATAAACTTCCACAGGAGTATTCGTAAAATGTACTAAAATACTATTTGTGTAAAGTTTTGCTTTCATGTGGACGTTAGAGGACATTGATTGATTTTGAATTTTAAATTCAATTACCTTACAAATATTTTTCAAAAACTACATTCTACACTTAACTGCAGGTAATGGGGATCCCCTCCTCCACCACAGCTATCAGTGGGGAAGAGAACTGTGTAACGAAGCCAATTCATTCAGATTAGACGTCTATCCCAGCGAGTGACGTGCTCAAGTTGCTTTACTGCTTTCTGGTGAATGTAGTTCAAACCAGAGCTTCCCTCTCATGTGAATTTGCCACCCTCTCACATCGCCTGTTCTTGGCTGGATAGGCTGTCTGCAAGGGGGAGAAGGGTGCTGAGTTTAACAGCACTAGTTCCCTTCTCTCTGCTGTAGCACACCCTTCATCGAGCTGACATCCTCAGTGAACCCTGTGGCGCCAAAACTCAAACCACAGTCAGTTTAGTCTTGGGATTCACTGTAGAGTAACGCGGTGTGACTTTCAGAAGTGTGAGTTTTCATTTTCCCTGATACACTTCTAATCCACATTAAAGCCAAATTCAGTTAAGCATCACTTAAGCATCTCATTCACAACTCTCCACTTTTTTCTAATTCTTCTCCCCAGCCATTCAGCACTGTGGCATGCACTTTTGAGGAACTGGTCTGGCATTGTTCCCTTCATTATATTCTACCATGGAATATTCTACCACTTGGAATTCTCTCCTTTTTTCCCCTCCCTGCATACACAATGCTCTAGAGAAGATGAACTTGTAACGTCACCTCCTGATTCAAAACCATATGGATATGCCCACCCATGGATGATATTGGCTGGAGTGGAAACAGAACTGGATGTTCAGGACATACTGTATACTAGAAGTCATTCTATGATGGAACTACACTAGCTGTCAGTGCCCTTTTCACTTTCCTACTACAGTATATCTCCCCTCTCTCATTACATCAAGACTAGAATAACAATGCAAACCACTGTAACAAATTTGCTGAAAAATTATGGCTGTCAATGCAAGCTATTACTCTGGTGAAGTTATTTTCCTGACACGTGTGTGCTAGTAATACTGAAATTTTGTGTGGTAATGACGGGACTGAATGTGAGCTCAGGAGGCTGTGTAGAAACCCCTTAGACTGGAATGAGTTTTCTCAACATACTTTAGTTCACCACTGTGAAAATCTGGAGCTGTTGTATTTTGAAGGCCGTTTAATGAGTTTGTTCTGTTGTTCTGGGATCTTACTGGAAAAGTGTATTGTGCAGTGCAGACCACAATGCCGAATACATCCCATTTAATTCCATATTTTGTTTACCCACAGTGAAACATGACTTCCTTAGTACTGTATGTCACACTATCTGTAGTGCCACGACAGATCAAACCAATTTAGCTACCACAAACTGAAACAGAATGACCTCCACAACAGACACAATTTCTACTGTAGCTGTTTTCCAGGATTAGGTTGAGTTTGCTACTTTGTGTTTCATCCCTTGCTCTAAAATATCATCATCTTTGCATTAGACTAAATAATGTATTATCTGAAATCCCTTTTCCTTTCATCTTATTTGTTTTGCTTGACCTCTTTAATCTGAAAGATTTGCCTTCTGGATTTGTATTTTATTCCGTGTTAGAAATTTTGGCAATTGAATGGCCCAGTTTCCAAGAAGGCACATGATTTTTCAGAGGATTTTAACAATCTGCGGTGAGGTGTGAGTTTCCCTTGTGATATCTGACATCAGATACCCAAAGTCATAATCCTTTAGTCCGTACTAAAACTATAACTGATATGTATTTCTTGCACATTAGAAGACATTTAACAGTTTTTACATAAAGAAAATGTGTTTTTTTTAATGCATAACTGAAAAAATGAAGTTATAGGTACTGTAATTAAAAGTTACAGCATCATTTATTTGTAGAAAATAAGCTAGGTAACCCTTACAGGGTGCAAACATTTGTTGTTGAATGCTGTTGTTTTAAGTTGGATGTTCTCATGTACAGTGCATTGAAGATTTGTGTAAGAAATATCTGCAGTCTCACATCCGCGACTGCGAGGATGTATAGTAAGCACGATTTTAGTGCAATTTGTCTCTTTTAATGGTGGTTTCAAACAAGCAAAGGTCAAGATGCCTCACAATTAAACATGGGGGAGAAACAGGGGAGTTTGTGAGTTTATTGTGATTAACGCTGACGGCCCAAATAATCTACTGTGTTTATGGCTGCAATTAAACTGTTTTCTTTTAGTATTTGTTATGCTCTGCTGTGCAATTTGTTTTTTTAAATAAGCTTCTAATACCTGGTTCTTTCATCTTTCTTGCCCCACACAAAGTACAGGTTCACTCACTCTTGAAACAACCAGGAGGACTGAAGGAGCTTCTTCCCCTGTGATTCCTTCTTTGTGAATGTGGGTACTGTAACAATGGCTGGTGCGCAACATTGTTTAGTTTAATTAGAGACCAGAGCCTTGGAGTAAATGACCTGGCACAATCATTCATATTAATAAGCTCTAAATAATGAACATCGATTTTTGAAAGAAACCCCCACTGATGGGCACTAGCTTACAGGAGAGAGATGTTTGGAAGTTTGACTCTATTAATATAAAAGGATGTGATAAGGAACAGCTCTTAACAGCCCCAGTCTAAGGAAACCTTTATTAAAATGATCTAATAGCTGAACACACCTGCAAGAAAATGTCCTGTTATTCTTTCCCACAGAGCTTGCCTACTTGTTTCTTCAAAATCCCTGCTTTATGTTTGTTTTTGTTGAACTGGAGCTGAAATGTCCCACACTGACTTTACATCACTTCCTAATGGCACCATGTGTGGAACAGTGTGACTGAGGGCATGAGGCCATGTGAACAGTTGGCACAGCCTCTTTCACCCATGATGTGGGTGAGGACAGTCTACAGTGGCTTCTGACCTTG
The DNA here is from genome assembly GCF_055471065.1 of Atractosteus spatula. Lineage (NCBI taxonomy): Eukaryota > Metazoa > Chordata > Actinopteri > Semionotiformes > Lepisosteidae > Atractosteus > Atractosteus spatula. Next base: position 1,743,613 of record NC_142732.1, on the reverse strand, counting down.
AACATTGATAAATCACAGACTTGTGACAGATTCTCAGGCTGTGCAAACTGAGCTCCTTTAAGATAACTCTACTGTTATACCCTGCAATACCAAGGAGAAAAGAAAATGATTTACACAACTTACTGTGTTCAATGTTCCACTAATTCTACTTGCAAACTGCTATTTTATTAGTCTTTCTAATGTGGTTAGAGAATCCTATGTAATATTTATAACAACAGTGATACATTTATAACGGTCTCGCCTACTATACTAGATAAAAAGGAGCAGAAGGCAGTTTTCCTCAGTACTTTTTTGGTTTGCCTTTTGCTATTCTGTTTTTCTACATATGTAACAGTGTAAGAGGTACTGTACCATTTTAAGGAAATTTACACCAAATGTGTGAAGCATTCCAGAGGGCCTTATTGTCTGTTACATTCTTCATATTTTTTCTAATTCTAGGTGGCCAAATGTGGCCTTCATCTAGCCTTCACTTAGCTATACAAGCATACTTTCACATACAATGATTGTCCCAGAGTTCTATCTAAAGCAAAATTCATACAGCAGAAGTTCAGCGTTGTCTGGTGATGATACATATAGCATCATCGATTTTAAGGACAAAATGTCCCCAGAAAGACAGTAGCTCCTGACACACAGACGCTGCTGGAAACCGAACATTACACTATTATTTTAATTAATAAAAAACAGAACGAGAGTCAGGGGGAAGTCCCCACTTACAACAGCAACACAAATGTCTTTTAAAGAAATAACTGTTACTAAGCAACTACTGCATGTGAAACGGGACCCGCCACTGAGGTGTGATGAACATTTCAAACTGCCAAAGAACAATTTGTTATGCAAGACAAAAAAAAAAAAGCTCAAATAACGTTGAACTGCTTACCTACCCTGTTGTTTGCCTCTGACTTTGTGACTTTTCTGCTGGACAAAGGAAATTAAGGAAGCCGTGCAAAACCGGATGTGGAGACTTATTTGGAGATTAAAGAAAAAGAAAAGGTCTGGGCAAAAAGGGAAAGGGCATAAGTCGCAGCACAGAGGCTGTGTTTGCGCATTGCCAGAGGGCCCATTCTAACCCTTGCCTTCCGTCTTGTTGACTTAGTACCATCACACACAGGGAAGTAAGCCGCACAGCCTTTTGTTCCCTGACAGCTAATTAGAAGACACTGGAAATGGCCAAGCGTCCTGCGCTGACGCATTGAAAAGCATTTTAACTCTCCCCCCTTTGCTCCTACAAACAAGCACCTCCGGCCATGCAAGCGCATCAACAGTAATGGGGAAATGCGAATACATTGTTTTCTTAATTTTAAAAGCAGTGTAGTTGAAGACATGCAGTCTCAAAGGGACAAACGGCTCTAATTGGTGGGGGGGTCGATGTGGCGACTAGCTAGCACAGGGAGGTCAGAGACATTAGAGTTCCTGTGTAGACGAGCTGTTTTAGATTTCCTCAGGCAGTTATTTCAAATCCAAATCGCGGTGTGTAATTGAGTTTAACTCAGATAAAGCTTTCTCTTTCTTTCTTCCATTCTCCTTCGCATTGAGGGCATCCATACAATCGTGCTGTTTTTTGTTTTGTAGTAGGGCGCTAAAAATCTCCTATCCCAGAAACAGAAGACATCCTTGCCTGAAGCCTGAGTTTTTAACCATTTACTCTCTTACTAATAGGGTTCAAATGTAGCCATGTTTCTAGAATTCAGGAAGGCTGTATAGAAATTCAAAAACACAACCAATTGCACTATAATCAGTTGGAAAAAAAGCTGATTCCAAAGGCAAAAATTGGGTCAAATAAGGCCAAGCCTGACCTGTGCAAATTAATGGATTTCATTTTTAGCTCCGTCTCCATCTATTGATATTTTATCGGTGAATTCAGATGAACAGCCCTTTCTGACAGTTTGTCAAGTGAAGCACAGTGTCACTGCCAATGAACGTATTAACTGTAAACATATCAGGTTTACACGCGATAAAGGTTAACTTGCAAAAGCAAATCCTGGCAATTTACGTTCCCCCACTGTGAACTGTTTGCCCCCTAATTACATTAACACCATAATACTGCAGATAATGGAATGTGAATCACGCTGTATATGAGGTCGGGGTGCCAGCACTTAAATTTCCCTGCAGCTTCGACTAATACCAGATCCCATTGTGTGATAAGTCTCACCCCTGACATGTCATTTATAACAGCGCTTGCCTGCAGAGGTAAAGGGAAGGCTATTGCCTGGGGGGGTTGGCTCAGGAAATTAATGGAAAGGATCAGATTTGCAATCAGGACTTTGTTATCTCAAAACAGGGCCAGATTCGACTGTGCCTTTATCCTGTCCTGCTATCTTGGAGGAAAATAGGAATTCAAAGTTATCAGCAGGGTATAGACCATATGCCATGTCAAATATGACAGTAAATTGCAAAAAAATATATTATTTAGGTAAACAAATGTACAGTACAAATTTAAAGATGATTAGGTATCACATGTGGCGAAGGTGATATAAAGCAAAGCACAAAGTATAACATGTTGCATGAAATTACGTGTTTTTAAATTCTCTCTGAAAGAGATTAGAAACAAATTACACATGACACTAGAGCTCAATGTCACAATCTAAAAACACTGCAGCAGGAAAATGCACTTCCTTCTGTACAGTTTCTGTGCTCAATTCTGGCAAGTCGATTGCTGTGAGAATTTTTGGGAATATAGTTAACGCCAGTTTTAACTAATGATCTCCAAGCCCCATTTCTTAATGAGCATTATTTCCATCTGAATGCCCAATAATCAATAACAATCAGTGAACGTCAGTAGAAAACAATATAGATTCCTAATGTCATTCAGCAATTTGAAAAGGAATCCATACAGAGTTTTATAATCAGGCCTCTCCCTGTCTCAGACTTCTCAAGTGTTTTAAACCAATCTTTTAGTTAATTACCATCTTTGAGCTGTAGTTAAGTGTGCATTCTCAATGGGTATAAAAGCCAAGGAAATCAACAAGGCTATTATTACTACAGTTCCTCTTGGCAGGATGTTAATGGACTTAATTAGTTAGTCAGTTCAAAAAAAAAACAGACCCTGAAGTAGTCAGCAAAATCAGTTGGAAGCAGCAGAAGATGTTCTGTTTTGATGGAGTAACAGTAAATTAAAACCCAGTCTTGTAAGGAGAAAAGGCAACACTTCAAGTGTAATTTTCTGCTTTGAATACTATTTTTATGGAAGCAAGACAACTAGAGATATTCAAAATAAATGTTACAACAAAAACTTTTTTTTTATAATTCCCTTTTTCATTTTTTTTCCTACTATAGAAATGTTTGCTAGTTTCCAGACAGAAATCTACAGTAAGTACTTGCAGGAAGCAAAGTTTGGAGAGCTTTTGTTTTCATGTCGAGTAAAAGAAAGCTGTGTCCATCAAACACAAAATTGTAGCTCACACAAAAAGTTCTTTGATGTAAAAGGTTCTGTTACGTACTGTACTAAGGTTGGTATGTTAGACAAGAAAGAGTCTAGTAGGATTTCTTTATGAAAAGAGGACTTGCTGTTTGATCTAAAAGAAAACTCCAATTAAGTACAAATCAGTCTCCTTACACAAAGACAATCTCTGGGTCTATAATCAGTCATATCTTAGCAAGCAAGTTGTACTGTAAATCAAACACATACAGTATTCAGGAAATATCGTAGCAATCTCCAGGAGAATCTAGCACTGCCAACCAATAACTGAAACGTCTTCTAACACAATCTCGCTTCCTTTCAGTATCGTCACTGAAAGGACATTTATTTCACCGATAGTGAAATTTTAACACACTTTATTCATCCCTGAACTGTCTCTTCCACCAGAGAGATAGTTTAGATCTTTGTTTAATCAGGTCCTGAACGGAGGCAGTTCAGCGACGAATAAAAGACACACACACACACGACGGAGAGCCTTGCTGCAAGAATTAAAAAAGATGCAAGAATGTGCTCAAGTGAACTAGAGTTTGTAACCAATATTTCTTCTTATAAATCTGTGATAACAGAATAAAAGACCTCGAAGTAAGACCTTCACCATTCAAACCAGTGAGAATTGAAACTTCATTTCAATTGACGCTGCACTAAATCAGAGCAGAGTAGCGCCCACGTGGGGCGCTGTAGCCATGCACACACGCAAGGCAGGCTGGGAACGGCGGCTGAGGGGCGGGACAACCCGCCCGTATATAGTGGGACAGAGCTGGAGATGCCCTCTTTCCCCTTGTGCATGTGTAGATGTGGTGCAGTATCTCCCCTGTCCCTATATGTGTAACCCGACCGTCTTTAATAGATGTCCTACCAACCCGCGCCAGAGCCTCCAGCCTGTTTCTTTCCGTCGGCGAACCCCGGGAGCATTACAGTATGAAAGTACTTAAGACGCGCGTCTCACTTCATCCTGTTACATCAATAAAAACTTTACAGAAAACGTTGTATCAATCGAAAACTGTCCCAAAGCCATTTTCCGAACCGAAAAACACCAAGGTAATTAATCAAAAAATGATTGCGAGCCGCATTACTGCTTGCGACCACGGGCTAAGTCAATATTTTCTTTTGAGACCTGCGTCCTATTTAATCGTTTTTCACCAACAAAACCACAAAACCTTTACAGAAAACCTGTTGCCAATCAAAAAGGGACAACCGGAGGTTTACAAAACCGTTTTCAGAACCGATAAACATCAAAGCACCCATGCACAAGGACACTATCTCATATTAATGCACTTCTGCAAACTTCCAAAGTGTATCGATAAGGTAATCAATAAGCCAGCAACAAAATGACAGCAAAAGCAAAAAACAGCAAAAAAGAAGAATATATCCCATGTTTTTACCTTACTCGGAAGTACAATATATATGCACAAAACGCTAGACTAACCCAGACCTGGAAGAAACTGAAAGTTATTGGCTTTAGAATAGATATTTGAAACTGGACTGCCTGAAATAAGGTAATCTGATTGGTAAAAAGCGCCGTCATTCATTGTATTTTCAGCCACTCAGAGCCCTTAGTGGGTGAGACTTCCTCTAGAAGCCTCAGGCTGCAATCCACCTGCCTTCTAGCTGTCAATCATTGACTCGGAAAGTGTAATCAATCAGTTTCTTATCAGTGGTCCTTTTTTCACACCAGAAGGCAACTCTGAGGGTTTTTGTAATGCCTAACAGCAGAAAAAGCCTCTCTAGCAATTTCTAGAGGTTTTATAGCATTTGAAATGGCTTTTGTTTTTATTGCTTTCAATAATTTTTATCATTTATTTTGGGTTGCGAGAAATTTCATTCCAGGTCCAGTCCTCACAAAACATTATGTAGAATTTTTCAAATTGATCAATTTGTCCCAAATTTTTATCCAAGCTAGTTGACACCGAGGACAAGGCGTACACGCATTTTCAGCTACCTGCTGTTTTTTTGGTTTTGTTTTTCATGTTTGTCTGCTGAGTGGACATAAAGAAATAAAAGAAGTTTGACTGTTCACACTCAAAACCAAGGGTGTTAGCTTCAATTTAAGACCTGAACCAGGCTCCTGCTATGTTCTGCTGCAGAGATAAAATGTTTAAGGGGAGGAAATTCCAGGTGGACATTGGCTAAAAAGGTCTCAGACAACGATACCCCTGTGCACAGATGTGCTAATTTACAGAGAGAACAAACTGAAACCTAGGTCACCCGGAGCACTAACCTAACTCTTGTCACATTCCTTTTTGGACACAAAAATCAGACAGCACAACAAAAAAGTAAAACTTTTGCCTCTTCCCAAGTCATAGTCCATCTGGACATCCACAGTTTCAGATCTGGCTTGCTCTTATTTGACTCCTCTTCCCATTGGTTTTGAAATAAGAACCTCTATCTTGCCTCCTCCTACCATTCTTATATACTATTGCAGGATTTCAAGAAGCAGTGCAGTTCAGCAAAGGTGTTAAAGAGTTTTACTTTTTTATAAAGAAGGTAGTTTCCAAAGAACACACAACATACTTACATATACTGTACCTGCAACCAGATTTTTTACTTCAGACCACTTCTCTCAATTGCCATACATTTTGTGATTAGGGGTGAGATCTTTGCATATGCATTAATAGTTAGATTTCCATATGTTGTTCAGTGGTTATTTTGTGACAAACGTTCTCTCCATCTTCAAGTTACTTTGAAATGTCACATAATCTCTCTATATTCCACACAAATGTTGTCTGTCAATCTTTCTCAGTATGTATAGATCGCACAGATCAAATTATACACTATGTTTGTGGTTTCTTAGTTGTTTGCCAGTGTGATCCAGATTTATCCTGGGTTTTGTTTTCAGTCCTGTCACTCAGACTTGGAGAACCCCTGCAGAGTGTAGTGTGAGATGAATTACTTGACTGACAAGAGAGGAATTCTTTTTTCAGGTGACATCATGATGAGCTGAAAGAGGTGAAGCAGATCAGCCCCAGACTGAAGGACATGGATCTTCTGTGATGAGGCAGGAAGAAGGCAGAGTGGAGAATTGGACAGATAATTCACCACACCCTGTTGTCAGGTAAAAGAAACCTTTGGGTAGAGCCTACCTATAGAGAAAAGATCCATGAAGCAGTCATCTCCTTCTCTCCCCTTCTGACTGTGGTTTTATAAACTTTCCTCATTCATTGTGTGGGACTTGCACAGCTTTTTATGGTGTAATCTCTGTTGGGCTATTCAGGAATGTCATCTGAGCAGCATCCTGCTAGTGGGAAGAGGCGAGAATTGGGACATTCCCAGCTGAGGTCAAAGCCAGAAATTGCAAAGGATGAAATTCCTGGGACTGCATAGACCTACAGTAGTCAGCATGATGTCTACAAGGTACACTTTTTTATATTTGTACATTAACCAGGCTTCTTGGATAATAGATGTCTCTGTTTTTTTATATTAACTGCTCTGTATATTAAGGTTAGGCTTAGATTTACAGTTAGTATTAGTACAACCCCAATGAATAGCAAACTGATTATTAATATGCTGTCGTAAATTGCCCCCCTGGGGATGAATAAAGTATTTTGAATTAAATATCTATTTAATTTGTGCAACTTAATCAAAAGTGTTACCTTTGTAAATGCTTTAGGCCTGCTATTTAGTTTTTTTGTAAAGAAGTGCTGTTTTCAACTGGTTCTTTGAGAGATGAACTCTGGGCCGAGTCAACTTCAATTCCACAGTGTAATGTCATTGTCCACTGAAAATGTTCCCTTCTTCCTCTTTAAAGCCCACATTCAGAGTTCATCGTTTGTTTCTACTGGCAGGACTTTCCAGAAGGCCAGAAAGGGTAACCTATTAAGGTCTACTGTGGAATATTTACATTCTTTAGAAACTCAACTTATAATAAATGATTTTTCTTAAATTATTATTTAATATAATCTAAAAGGGAAGCAAAGGCCAATATATTAAATTATAATTAATACAACTTAAAAAAGAAGCACCTTTTACCTATTCGTTCTAACATCTGTGAGGAAATACAGACATGCCAAAGAAAAAATGTCAGTCTGAAACTTTTTTTTTTGTGGGGGGGGGTATTTGAATATTGTTCTTGTAAAACTTTTTATATCCCTTCTAATCACAGAAGCAGATCATGTCGTGGCAAATTTCACGAGAGGGCTAATGAACAAACTGGAAGTATTTTGTGGATACTTGCCAGAAAAAGCTATTGGAATATATTGTGGTGCTACAAAGATTTATGCTGTGGGATGGGCATTTACAATAAAAATCCATAACATTTTCAAGACAATTTGGGGATTGTGACTTTGCGTCTAGTAATTTTGTTTCAGTGCATGTAATTAAACAGGGCCGTTAAGTATGTGGTAATTAATATGTAATTTTTGTTCTGCTTCTGTCATCAACACTAATCACTTCCTGTGAAAGCATTTGGCTGTCATATTCATCACCAGACACTTGTTTGCACACAACTGGCATCAGACAAATTATACACACTCTGCAACAACATTTGCAAAGGTTTTAATTGCTTTTAATTAATTTGCCTCTTTATAATTACATTCTTAAATCCCTGATTGTAATCTGCTGGAGTTTTTTAGCTGATGTACACCTGGCAACTGGGTGTCTGTCGGCATCGTGTTTATTGTTCAAACAGCAAAATGTGCACTGAACAAACTGACAAAATTGAAGCACAAGAATACCGAGACAGCTTTTTAATTGATACGAGCCATCCGGAAATGTGAAGGAGGTAATGTGGCCTTTTAAAATGCTGCCATTCCTTATCCCAGTTCCTCGCAGTTTGCTAGCACTATGTCTGACCATGCTGTTAACAGGTAAGTTAAATTTTCAGCATACCTGTCTTTATTTGTAATTACATTACATGAAATGATAGTGTTTGCTCATTTGGGGGAAAAAAATCAAAATTTGACTTTTTTTAAGTGTGTTGCATGTTTCATTTTTGTCTATGATTCTGGTTTAATTGCTTAGATTAGTTCTAATAATAAGAACTTAAATAATTCACTTCAGTTACATGTGTCTAGAAATGTTTAGGAAACTTCTAACTCTTTTAAAACCTGGCAATTAATGTTTTTCCCCTTCAACATCCATGAATGTCCACAGAATCAAATCCCACTCAATATTCTATCACAAGCTCTGCACCTGTCCCTGAACAGAGGAGGACAACATACACATGTGCTCTGTTGTGTACATAATCTTGCCATCTGCCTCCTTTCATCCTGTAGAACTAGAGCAGAACCACACGGCTCTGAGGGTACAGCAAAACACAGACTCCCCGGCACCGGACCAGAAACATGCTGCTGTTGTGCAATGTGTAGAAGACCCACCCATAGACAATAAAGTATTATTATTATTAACGGTGTTGATTTTGACCATGGTTCTTAAATTATCAACATAAATATTATCCTGTCCACCAGTAATGGCAGAAGAGGGAATGCGGAGGCTCACAAAAGCATGTCTGACAACTTTTTAGCTGTGGACAGGCAGATGGATGCTGCATAGACAGCCATGACCTCCAGGGGACGCTAGAGGGACACATTGCAGAACAGAGACATTATTTCAGAAGTCCAGAAACCAGAAACCTGCATTGGATTGAAAATAGTCAGCAGATGGGGTATGGATTGAAAAACACTATCTGCATATAGCAATACATCAACTTCTCAATTCAATATAGAATGCTGGGAAGATTGATAAGTCGCCTGAGCTAAAGGTTTCAAGGACAAGGCAGAGAACAGCTGTGAAAGTGGGCATCCTGATGAACGCCCCTAGAAATGTCAAACATTATTACGTCTTAGCACCATTGCTGGAGGATTAGTTGATGCAATTTTTACTATATCAATGAAACCTGATCCAGAATCCACACCAAGAGCCAAATATAGATATTCCCACTCAAGCACATAGAAAATGTATGTCTTGTGCATAATATAGAGAGACAGTGAATGTTATTAGAGACCAGACACCCATCTGATCATGGTGAACAAATTTGGTCGCATAGACCTCTAGCTAGTAAGGTAGCACTTTAGAATTCAGCTTATCATCCGCACAAATCAATGTGATGTACCAATATTGAAGCCTGCAAAATATGTGTGATCTTTATCTTATTTTAATAAAAGAGATATAAGGATGGTACAATCTGTATTGACTATATGTGTCATGGGAAGCAAAAAAGGACAAAAAGTCATCATCCTGTAGACTGTAAATCAAATTTACATCAGGAGCCAACAGATGAAAATCCACATGAGGTTGGCGAAAGTCTATTGGAGGAGCTCCCAGGAAGACATTAAATTTTAAAGAGCGAAATGAGTTTTTCTGTGTAATGCCCTCAGCAGAGGCTGAACTCACACACAGACAAGGGGGATTGACTCATGAACTAATGATTTCCTCACGTCCTGAAAAGGATATGTGTTCCAGAACCATTTTCACAGAGGAGCCCACACCTGGACTTCTCTGTTTGGATTAAATTCCTGAAGAGAGGGAGAGTGCAGGAAGTGAGATAGGCGATTCTGACTACCTAGGGAATGTAATAAAGACAGAACAAGCTGAGGGAAGATAAAAATTGAGACATGGTTAATAATTTATAAAATAATAAACAAATAAATATTTCAAACCCGAGGCTTCTGCTGTAGCTCAGAAATGAAAAGAAGATACCAAAATCTCACAGAAAGCAAAATTCATGAAACCTTGAGAAACCAATGTTTAATTCAATTTTCCACCCTGTTTTATCATGTTCATGCTCTTATTTTGAAATATATCTTATTTGATCCCTGCTTATGCAATTCAGTAACTGACAACAAGGATTCATTTCTTATGAGTAGCTAAGATGAATATTATAAGAACACAACATTAGACCTCAAAGTTCTGAACATTAATTGAAAATTATAAATTGCCATAATGATAACAGTGCCCAAAATGGTCTGCCATGCAGTAGGTCATTACTGCAAATGGGATGCTGTAGTCCAAGTACTTTTTGGGGTCAGAGCCCAGTAATTGGCTGTGCTTTTAAAGGACTTCCGTAAAGCCAAGAAACGGGATGTGGACAAATTATCTCCCCTATCTGTCCACCATCCAGCATTGGCTGGCATGCAGATAACTCAGCGGGAACTTATTAAGGAGCTGACACGTATAACAGCTGCAGTGAACCTCAAAAATTTCAACATCTTTGGGAACATCCTGCTTATTTGGAGTGCATCGTGACCCCGAGGCAAAAGCTGATTTAAAAGGACTCTCCTCTAATGACTACATTACGCATTCTGATATAAGACAGGGCTGTCAGGGTAGAGCTGGCATACTAAAATAACCCAGCTAAAAATTCTCCGCTCTCTGGCATTGCTAAGGCCGAATGCGTGATCACATTGCTGAATCTCAAAGTCGCTTTATGTTGGAGTAGATCGTCTGCAGAAGGCAGCATGGTGGTGCAGTTGTTAGCACTACTGCCTTGAAGTGCTAGAGCTCTGGGTTTAGTTCCCAGGGTGGTATCTGCCTGACATTTGTACTGTATGTTCTCCCCATGTTTGTGTAGGTTTCCTCCAGGAGCTCTGGTTTCCTCCTACAGTCCAAAGATATGTTATTAGGATAAATGGTTTATGGGAATATTGGCCCTGGTATGAGTGTGACTTTGTCTTTGTCTGTCTGCCTGTGACAGACTGGATTTCTGCTCAAGGTGTGACCTTCCTTGTATCACCCGTGTTTTGATTTGACATTATCCAAGGAAATGTCACAGGGAAAGCAATGAAAAGATATAGCATGGTAATCAACTTGTATGTAAGCAACTGCTATATGAGTTTTTGTTAATATGGATAGGACGCCAGTCCATGATAGGGCACACAAAGACACAAACACGCCAGGCCAGGTTTTCTCAGAGGCCAATTAACTGGCCAGTTAGCATGTTTTTGATTAGAAGCTCCATGGAGATAGCACCCCAGGTGTGGAATTGAACCCCCAGCCCCCAGCTCTGAGAGACAGCAATGCTAGCCACTGCACCACAGAGCCCTTCCATGAACTCTTTTGCTTACTTGCAGAGATCCTACACAGTTACACACATTCTTAGAGCTATGAAGCTTTTACAGGTGGATTATTAGTCAACTTGCATTCATTATAAGAGCCCTGGCATATGCTCAGCTTGTCTGGGATGTAAGTAATGATATAACTGCTACAAGGGAGGACTTGCTCTGCATACCATAGTCATTGCACTGTAAATTGCATCTATTATAATGATGCTAATCAAACCTCCAGTGAGGCTAAAGAGACTGTGAACAATGGCAGAAAAATGAAACCTAACAGTGTTTACTTAAAGAGCCTGGCAACGGAAAGCAATGTTCTCTACAATGACTTACTAATGTGCTGGTTGTTTGTAGTGCAATATTTTACTTATCCCCACGATACACTCCATTAAATGAAATAAACTATGAAAAAGGGAAATGTAATGAATACTCTGATGAACCACATTTGGACAATGTGGTTTTCCCCAGATTTATGGACTGTGTAGTTGCCCAATGACCCTGAGCTACAGCTTCCTCCCCCACTATACCCTATAACACCCAATCTCTTTGCACCTCAATCTACGGGGAGCTGTGCTCCCCCATTCTCCCTTCCTGCAGTCTCCCTCTCCCCTTAGCCCTCCTCGGTGAGCAGCACACCTCTATAACTAGAAGGGCAATAAACCCTCTGCCTTTGTGAAGCTGCAAACCCGCCTCCTGCCTGTTCTCTGTGAGCGTCTCTACCGAACCAGGCCTGGGTGGGTTCACATATTAAAACTGCAATTATACAAGAGATAAGTCTGCCACTGTAAATTACATTAAGATTTTTATGATGAATCCTTCAGTGACAGAATAATTTTTTCACCCATTCATTTTCTTACCACTTCATCCACTTTCGGCTCATGAGCGAGTCAGTTACTATCCCAGCAAGCAACAGGTACAAGGCAGGATATATCCTGGATGGGAAACCATCTATATTTTCCATTTTTCTTTCATATTACTGTCATTTGTTTAGTTGCTTTGTGTTTTTTGTGGTTTGAATGCATGGAGTAGGTTGTGTATATAACAAATATTAATTGCTACTTCAGCATGTCATGACAGTAAGCTGTGAAGCAACGAAATATGAAAACTGTGCAAGGGTCTGAATATTTTTGCAAGGCACTGTAGTTCTAATGTACAGTACAATTTCTACAATGGAAATGTTGTGATGTAATGTTATAACATTAATGCTAGTTAGTCTTTCGGACAGGGTTTAAAATACCTTGGCTTCAGTCACCAAATGCATATAATTGTCATTCTTTTAAACAAGTACAGGAAATGTACTGGATATACCCATATTTATTTATTTTCAAAAAATAAGTTCAAATTAACTGCTTGTCGTATATTTTTTCATACAACAAACTGCATTCCCTAAGGTCAAAACAGACTAAATTTCATTGACTCCCACCCCCGTAAGACTAATTATATACCCTTTTATACTCATTGTCTAAACAGATGTCTGAACACTAGGTCAAAGCCTTTAGAAAAATGGCTTTTAGAGTACAAACACGTCCTTACGCTTAGATATAAAATGATGCTGACAGGGGCTAATGCATTTCATTTTCAAAAACAGAGAATGTAGCTGTTTTTCTTTCCTTTTTATTTTTCAAAAAGAAAAAAACTCATTTACTTATCTTGCAGATGAAGATGGGTTCAACCTTTCAGGATTTCGTAAGTGCTGAATTTCAGAGTGCAGATTTTTTTAAATCTATTTGCAATTTGAACAGGTCTAAAGAGGCACAACACATCTTATTTTTTATGTGTTGATTATTGTGAAGGTCAACACAATACTTAAATGAGGGACAATGAATAATCTTGCCCTATTCCCATTGCAATATTGAGCTAGTTCTCTGAAAATACTATAAGAGCAAACAGATTGGGTCAACCAGAATGCAATGGCTATATTCATGTGTGAGATAGAGAGAAAATGAGAAATTTGTGTCCCAGGCTTAGTCCCCTCACTTTCAAAATTCTCAGGAAGTGCCCAGAAGCCTCTTCTATGAGATGCTTTGCTAGGTTTTACAGTCAGTTCACACATCAATTAATGTTCTTGAAGACTGTGCCCCCTGCAACTCTACACTTTGCAGAATTAAATCTACACTTTGCAGTTTATCCTTTCATCCATATTCTAATCCGCTTTATCCAGTAAGGGGTCGCAATGGGTGCAAGGCGATGTACACTAACTACAGGGAGGTACATTTAACATGGAGCGTTTTTTACAGAACAGAAGGTGGGAGTCTGGAGAAGTAGGTGTTGAGACTGTACATTACAGTACTCTGGCTTCTTTCAAGAGACAACTGGATGAAGAACTTCCTATATTTTAGCTTCTAGCAACTAAACAGCCTAGATGGGCAGAATGATCTTCTCTCATTCGAATGCTTTCTCATTTAGCTTTGACCTTGACGTAGCTTTGATTATCTTTAAGTGTAAATAATTCATTTAGATGGTAAATGTACATTACTGAATGATTCCTTTACTTTCAATACCAATCCTCTGCAGTACCTTTCCTTTGTCTAGTTGTCACATGACTTCATAAAGCATGTTGAGATGGCACTTGTTATGAGTAGGGTGATCTGTAAAGTCATTAAAGAAATTGATGGGTTCGGTCAGTTGTAGATGAATCAGTTACTGCACAGTGCTTTCTGGAAATGCTAAAACTTACATTTTGACCTTGAGCCATCAGCTAGGATCTTCAGACTAGGAGATTCAAAACCCAGCTAATGGCATCATGAATATTTCTGTAAATATGGTTTCCTCTGGAGGCAAATAGAAGTCACTTGGGATGTCATCTGCGAGAAAATATCTGTGGCTGTGGCTTTGCAATTATTGGTTTTGAGATGTACTGAGTATCCCTTTGCAATGTATTGGAAACTACAAGAGTGGGCATTGGTTTCCTTCAACAAAGGAGTGAAAACTGCACTTTAATTATTTAATTATATATTCCCTTTCTTAAAGTTTGTCATCAGGCACTGCTGAGGTATTGTCCTAGTCTTCTCTCTAATACTACTGTAAAGTTTTTGATCTAGTCTCAAAGGTTGCTGTTGTAGGGATGCATGAAGTTATAGTAGTTTAGTGCAGTTTGAAACAAGTTTATTTTGAATGTCTCTAGAGAGCTGAGCAGAAAGAAACCAGCACGTCTTTATTCCTTATCTCTAATGAAGAGGAAGAGTGCATTTTATAAGCAAGACACAGCTCTGAACACAGCCCTCTTGTGTTACCATAAATATTGCATTAGAAAACAAGACACACAAGACAACCTTTGTTAAGAACCTATGTATTTAAACATCAACACATAAAAGGAAAGGGATCATACAATAATGATAATATAAATTTAAATCCTAAAACAGAGTGTGAATTCTAATGTGCAGTTCCATAGTCAGCTAAACACAGGTCCAATGTTTTTTAAAGATAAAGGAATTAAGTACAGTATAACTGAATTCTACTTTCTGTATACAGTGGTATTGTCCACCATGTGAACTTTCAGAATATAAATCCAGATGTGACCCAGTGAGGAATTTAATGGAGTGTTGTTGCTTTAGGCAAATGCTTTATTTAAGTCTTGTCAGGATGAATCACACTGTGATTATTTACTGTGAACTGTGATCCTGGCATACAATCAAATCATGCTTGACACCAAAAGTAAAAGAATCAGTCTTTGTGAGATAGTTTCCCTGGCTCAGATGAATTTCAGATGCTGTATCTATAAGAGCAAACTTCACTGCCATATTTCGTGTTTTATATGATAATTTTGAAAATTAAAAGTGCTACAGTATGTGGGAGGTGTGAAAAACAGTACATTTTTCTGACACTTATTAAAGGTAGGTCAGAAAGAATAACTTTATAATACAGAATGCAATTGGATTGTTTTTGAACGTAATAATTTGCAGTGTAAAGTACTTTAATTTTTTTTTCTCCTGAAGGGATTGCTTGTCGTTTCAAGATTATTCCGACTCTGATGTGACATTTTTGAGTTATGGTTTTGACTATTTTCAAGAAACAAGTCCAAAAAAAACATTTTTAATATCTAAATGTATCCTTTTTCTTATTTTCATTTAAATTCATTTTCAGTTAAAGTCTGCATAATATATTTGAAAATGAAAATATGGAGTTTATAACTGAAGTTTTAGAAGGATAGATCCCAATCTTGCACACTTCTGCTCACTGATGTATGTAAATCTCGCACCCGGGACTTCCTTACGTGCATCTCTTTCACATTTCCCCACCATCTCTACATCTACACCCTCACAGCAGCTCCCTAGTTCATTCCTTGCAATAGAGGGGGGCTTGGGCAGCATTATCCTCATAACTAGGCTGCCATTCCCTAAGCTAGCAGAGTCACACTAAATAATTTTATTGTGTTCATTAAGATCCAACCAAACTACTGAAATTAACATTAGCAAAATATTTGTGTCAATGGGGTTAGATAAATATTTAGTCTTTTCTTGAAATGTGAAAGAGCTTAAGTTTTTTCAACGCGTGCTTATACACAGTGTGTAGTCAGATTTTCTGTGTAGAATGTTTAACCATTATATTGAAGGAAGACTTCAATGAGATTCTCTGTGGGACATTGGGATCATTCCTTTTTTTCAGAGAACAGCCCAAGAAATACATTTCAGAAAGCATCAGCTTTTATTTTTATAACATGCATATCTTTGTTGCATTGTGTCAAAAAAGCTTTCTTATTTGTTTTCAAAAGGACTGCAGAAGCAGGATTTGCAAATGCCTGGAACTATTTATAATATATGACACAAAGTTAGTGCCAACAAAACAGCTGAAATACTCAAGGGCAGAAGCTTGGTCACTGACAGTAGAGTCTGATCTAAAAAAAACACAGATACAATCATGTCTGTCAGATAAATATCATTCACCACCTGTGTTGGGAAAATGTTACAGATGGGCTTTATTTTAAACTTTTTATGTCAGTTTTACAATATGAAAAAAAAATAAAAAACGATTAACATGAATGTCAGATTTTCATTTCTTTTGCATACAAACATGATAACATTTTAAGCATTCACCTGGCATCAAGTAGAAGTTAATTGTCAAGGGAGAGCAATTATCTAGGCCAGGCTAAGGTTACCCTATTTCAATTAATTTGAATGTAATGTAGCATTTACTTATCCAGTATGAAATGTCTTTAAAGTGCAGGAGAGTTATTGGCTAGCAATTGGTCTTCGCTGCAACCTGAGCCACAATTATTTTTACTTCAAAAAAAATCTGGAGGCATATTCAGATTCTTTTTTTAACCCTTTTTTATTTTCCCTATAACCTAATGTTACAATGAAATCAGGTTTCTAAATATTAGGGGGCACCTGCCCTGATGAAGGCACATTCTCCCTGGATAAATTGGTTGTTGGTATCCATACAAACATTGGTGCTGCCTGATTGTGCATTTTGTCATCTGCAGAGTTTGTTAGAACATAAGAACAAAAGAAAGTTGCAAACAAGAGGCGGTCTCCTGTGGCGGTTCAGTGTCAGAGTTTATCTCAAATGTCTTGTTTCATCTCTGTGTCTGGAGTGATGTCCTTGGTTGACCATAACTATCCCCCTTAGAATTTTATATACCTGGACAAATTCATCTGTGAATCTCTCCAGCCTCCTCTAATAACAGGAATCAAACTTGTTGGCCTTTTTTGAACTCTTTATAAAGCTACTGTTTAAAATCTATTTTGTGATATTTGTGACCAAAGATATTATTCCATATGAAATCTTTCTAAAGGGTTTTAAAGCTTGAACCAATCTTTCCTGGATTATGTGACAATGAAATACAGTGAATACAGTATGTCCCTGTGTTCAGCAATTGCACCTGCTTTATTAATGTTACCTTTCATTTTTCATGAATCCGCCTGCGGTGGGGAAGTGCCTTGTAGTACTGGAGCCCTGGTTTTAATTCCTTGGTCACTACTTGATCTGCGTGGGCTTCATACTTTCTCACCGTGTTCATGTGGGTTTCCTCCTGGTGTTCAGGTTAACTCCCACAGTCCAGAGACACACTGGTCGACTAATTGGCTTCTGGGAAAACTGGTCCCAGTGAGAGTGTGTGTATGTTTGTGTCTGGCTGCCCTGCGATGGGCTGGCACACAGTCTGGGTTGTATCCTGCCTTGTGTCCGTTGCTCGCCAGGTTGGACTCCAGCTCCTCCGTGACCCTGAGTTGGATAAAGCTGCTAGAAAATGGATGGATGTGTCTACCCAAACCATAATTACGTCTCAGTGTTTCTGCAGTCTCCTTACTGTTGTTTCTGTTTGCCAATCCGTCTATTTGTGTATCAACTACAGGTTTAAGTTTGCTAACTATACAGAATAGAGATCTACAGGTACTGTAGATATCCAGAGTCTAGATATTGATCAGGGAGATAAGTCTGAAGATGAGCAAGGCTGGCCTGGGATATACAGTACAAGAGAAATAGTGGGTGGCTGTTTAAACGGTGGTGCAGTAAATGATAGGCGTGTCACACTTGTCTCTATGGACCACAATTTTCAAATTGCAACTGTGGTGACCAGGAGTACCATTCTATAGAAAGTGCCATCTTATGAATGAGATGCTAAGCCAATGTGAAGTGTAGGGATGTTACCCAATCTCCAGGTCAAATTCCACTTTGGGCTTGATCAATCAGGTCACCGTAAATGTTCTCTTAATTTGATCGGTGACGCAGCCTCTCCATTCTCCTCCTGATCTGTGGTTTACTGGCACTGCTAGCCCACATGGATGTTGTACTATCCTGATGGATGAAGATGGGTCTTCTCCTGTATGTAATGTGCTTTGGAATCCTTTGAGGGAACGACACTGGACAAATGCATGGAATTATTCTTATACAATTCAGAACTCCTAGAAGCTGAGACGAGACTCTGCAATCAGTAGATTTTTCTGTTGTTATTTTTTTCATTTATAAATGTTCAGTCTTTGAAAAGTAAAAGAATATTGACAATGTATATGACAGAAATAGTTTAGTAATAATAATAATGAAATATTAAATACATATTAAATGGAAGCCAGTCTGGACTACAGAAAATCTTCACTTGTTTTAATTAAATAAAATTCCACTCTGTAACTTATAGTCATTTTTCTTACATGCAATTTCCTCCTCTGATTTTTTTTTACTTTACAGAGTAAAAATAAATGTATTTTACATCTTGCAGTACAGCCAAAATTAAGTGTACAGTCTTCATTTTTCACATGTGGCTTCACTCTAAACTCTGTGCAGTCATGCAATGGTGCGTTAAAGATTTGTCTGTACAAACGAATTGCTTGCAGTTCTTGTCTCTCCATACTTCTTTGCTGCTGCAACCAAAGTTAACAGCTTCTGCTGGGTTCATCCCTGAGGATCGAACTTCAGACAGAGTAAAACATTTGGCTTTCTATTAAGAGTACGTCTTGCAGAATGAGAATCTCCTTTATTGTCCACATACAGTGAATACGTTCCTTTGGCTTTACTGAGAGAGCAAATGCAGAATACATGAAACATCCAATGGAAACCACACTGCTTATAAATGGGATAGTGTTTACTCTCAGATCATTGCCTATATCTTATGAATGCAACCTGGTCTTAATAAAGAGTCTGGGTAATTAGAATTTAGCATGGGCAGCAGTGATACAGAGCCCATAAAATTATATAGGAGTACTTGGCGTGTACAGTCTTGCTTTTAAAATATCTGTCTTCTGATTAGTGTGGAAAAAAAGTATATTTGCCCTTGTAATTTTCTGTGCTCTATGGGTTTGTTCTGAACAAATTATAAAACTGCAAGTGTATCAACATTTTTGAATAGTGAAACAACAATACAGGACAGAACAGAAGGGGCAAGCATCCAGGTATTAGTGCTCCTTATACAGTATATAGTAGTGCTTGAGACAGTTGCATTGATAATTTGTAAGTCATTTAGTATTGCTCCAAAATGTGAAAACTTGAAAAAGCAACACGGGCAGGGATGCAAGAATTCACACTTGAATATAAGTTTATTACGAAGGCCTTCAGAGGGCAAAATCCGCTGTCCAGTGTTTTTAGAGATCAGCTGTAGTTAAACAACAATTTGTGTCACCATATAAAGAAGAGAATGCTGGTAAAGAATATTCACAGAATGATGAACTAAACAAAATGGATATGTTGACACACTGCCCAAAATGGACATCAGGATGCAAGCTTCACTGACTGTCCGGCTGTCAGAAGCGAGTTACAAAACAGACAACTTCCTATTTAATCGCAAAAAAGAAACAAATTTATTCTAAATAACTCTGCACACAACACATACGCTATATACATATAACAGTGGCAGGAAATAGATTTAAGTGGTTAAAAATCCAATAATAATATTTAAATACCTTGCTGCTTAAACACTATTGATTACTTTTAGCCCATTTTCATTTTCTCCTGACTGGTTCCCGGCGGGTCTTTGCCTTTAAGGTGTCAATTCACCATAGTGACTATCAGCAGTGAAGTCCTTCTGAACTTCGTAACTTAGCAACATGGTCTGATTCATTTCACATGGTAAGAAAATGTTTAATATAATTTTACTTCTTGTGCTCTAGATAAGCTCCCAAAAATATTTATTTTAATTATTTTGCATGATTATTTTATTTTATATTAGCAGGACCTAAATCTAAAATAAGTCTCTGTCTAATATTATGTTTATATTACAGTAGATTCACATGATGATAGAAATAGCTCTAGAGAACTAAATAATAAGTAATTATATTTAGTTTCTTTGAGGTAAATTATCACTAATTCAGTGGTCAGGTGCAGTTTAAAAAAAAATAAAAAATGAGTTATTTTTGAGGGAACAAACCTGAGGGAAATGTGAAATGGATGTTATTTTTAGATGTATTTATATGTTAATGTGCACGAACATTTGACCAGAGGTCACACAGCTAATGCTCAGAATATTTATTGGTCAGTGCATATGATTTCAGATCCAGGGTGATGATAATATAGCACTTGTAGGTATGTAATGAAACTATGGTGTACCACTTTAATCCTGGAGAACAAGCAAGAAAGTAGGGGACTGACATATACAAATTCATTGAAAAAGATGTTCAAGTCTGAAAGTTCAGTAGGAAAAATCATGACGATGATATTTGATAATCTTTTGGCTTTAATGGTTAAGAAGCTGTAACTATCTCTTCATGAATGTAAAGACTTCTTTTCTGCAGTTAATTTGAAAACTTTGTACTGAGGTGGAACACATCTGTACTGGAAATAATGTTAAAAAGCAGACACAATGTCAGGACTGTGAATAAGTCCTTTGTGTCCCTCTTTGCCTGTATTACCCCATGCATTTGCAGCTTCAGAAAACAAGCACATTTGACGAACCATTGAGAGAGTCATCAAAGTTTTCTTGATTGCAAAGTTATTCTTTTGGAACATAAACTATTTGATATGTTTCCTTTCATTGCAGGAGGTTGGTAATTAAACTTGTCCAGCAGCTGTCATAAATCTCTCCCAAAGTGCTTGTTTTTTTTTTAAATCTGATGGTAATGTGCTCAGTAAAGTATAAATCATTATTTTCCAATTACAGCTTCATTTTCTCTCCAGCTCTGGCTTGCAAGAGAGCCTTGCAAAAGGTTTTTTTTGGGTTCTGTATTTCTAATTAGACAAACAATGAAATTTCCTTCTTCAAATTCAACTATTCTGTCTGTAATATCGAGGTTTATATATAAAGAATTAACGTTTTAAAAAATAGATCATTAGGTACGGTGTGCTTAATTGGGCCTTTTCCACAAAGATCTAAATGTAGGATTTTATTTTATTTAACATATTTTGCTTTTTCGGAATTGTACTTTTTCCCTTTCTGAAGTCAGTCTCTAGGGAATGCAGTCTGACTTCTTGATTAGCAGTACTGTAGGCAAGTTTGTGTCCACATGACACTTGCACACCCTTGGAATTGTTTTAGCACCAAAAAGACTATGCTGTTATATGAGTCTGTATCATTCTGTTATTTACACAGAGAATGAAGTACGTTAGAATATTTAAGGACTATAGGACAGGTTCGTGGAAAGACTGATCCAGAGAGCACCAGAGTAGAAGTGCTTTTAAAACTAAAAAAGGAGGCACTTCTTTACACAAGGGTTGTGGGAGTGTGGAACAAGATACCCTGACATGTTGTTGAAATGGGTCTCTGGCCCATCCTGCTCATTTTAAATCCTAGATAATCTGAAATTTCATGTAATCATTTCAACCCTGAATGAATCCTGAGACTGGGCCAAATTGACCTCAATGAGAAGTGTGTTATAGACACTCTCCTCTCTTTCTGTAAAGAAGAGTTTCTTCTTCTCCATCCTAAAAAATCTCCTTTTAGCTTCCAATGGTGATCTCATGTCCTTGTTCCTCTACTGAGTGTGAAATAGTGCCCAGGTTTACCCATTAGGATAGTATATACTTTGATCAAACCACCCCTGTTCTCTGTTTTTGTGAAGAGGTTTAACTCTTTTAACAAAGAAGGTAAAATAGCATCATATAAAATTGTTGAAAAAAGCTTTAAAAAATCTGCATTCATTAAATCATTCATTACACTCATTAAATCTGTGATATAAATGAGTGTACATCGTCTACAGATCTTAATTCTCCTCAAAGGGCTTTTTAGCTTTCCTTGGTGCCTCTCATTTGCAATCATCACTGAGAAGCATTTTCCAGAAGTCACTCTTCCATGAACAGGCAGTTAGTGCAGTAAATTATATTCTAAGAGGATAATATACCAGAGAACAAGAGGGTCAAGGAATGTAGCAGGACTGAAAAGGGGAAACATAGACTAGGGAAACCACTTCTTTCAGAGCTAAAATGGCTTTGAAAGTCAGACAGCTTCTGTGGGCGATAGGCTAAGTCTCTGATTCACTGTGGTAAATGTTTAAAAGATAGCAGATGTCAGGAAGACAAAACAGGAAAAATAGAAAAACACTGCAAAAGCTAAGCAAATTGAAATTTAGTTTAGGGGATAAAATGTACAACATTGCACAACAAATTTAACTCTTCATTTTTTTCCCATTACAGTCACTGACTGGGAAAAAGCCCCTCTGAATGAGTGATTCTGTGAGGCTCTAGCCAGCAGATGGAAGTAGGTGAGGCTCTTGCAGTGTCCACATGTTGTCCACCTGTCTCTACTCTGATACCACCCTGCATGACCTGCATGACTGCTCTGACACCAGTTCTGCACTGTTTCATCGGGGAACTATTAGTAGTCTCTGAGTGCCAGAAAGACAGCACGCTGAAATGTAGAAAGATGATCTTTGGTCCTTGAAGTCGTTCAAGAGAGAGAGATGAGAAGATGGGAAAGGAAGGAGCCTTCCTATTATTGATTTATGAATCATGTTAATAAAATATCAAAACTATCAGGATCTTACATCATGCAAGACAGCTGTAGTATCCACTACATGGGCTGTCAATCCATCACTGTTCTCTTCACCGCATGGAGAGGCTTTTAGAAATGAATAATACTTTCTTAGCATCACTCCGTCATGATAAAATAGCTGGGAACTCTACCAAATGTCATTTTATGCATTAAATTAAAATTGGTATTCCTCTTGGTGCAGTTTGTGGCATAGTAAGATCATTCTTTGAAAAAAATTAACTGTTATCTCCAACTTTGCTGATAGTGTTAATCCTTAAACATTAAAGATGCTGCATCTTTTATACCCAGTATTTTCAGCCTTTTGAACAAAAAGCTCATCGTAAACAGGAATCTAGAGTATGTATCACCCGAGGGAAAAGGAGAATTTTGAATTACTGTAGATTGCAAACCTGAACTTTGGCAAGTTACTTTTCAACTTGGAAATTGTTTGAGACTTCATTTCAATGTTTTTTTTATTGCCAACCAACAATGTGAACCACTGCAACACTCATCTCATAGTATTATCTCATAGTATTATCAGCTAACCCAAAATGTATTATCACACACTTGAAGAAGGTTCCACATCTGAAATGTTGTATTTCTAAAAAACTGTATTTTTATTTCTCTTAGTGGAATTAATCTCCTTTGCACCTTGAATATGCAGTTCCCTAGTTTAATCGCTTAAGTATTAGTTGCTGAGTCATGCTATTGATTTCCATTTAATTCTATACAGTAGGTTCTTGGCAAAGGTAGCATATTTTCAGTCATTTCAATAAATTCTCACATTAACACAATCTTGGGATTGTAAAAAGCATGACGTTGACTTGGTACTGACAGTCAGTACTGCACTGATCAGCCACAGTCATGCTGCTGCGCTTGATGTTCCTTGTGGAATCAATCTTGTTAAATATTGAATTACATCACATTGTTTAGTTTCTGTTATGAGGTGTACTTCTAGTAAATAGACAAGCTTTGCCTTTCACACAGGCATTTACTCAAACTAGGTAAATATAACAATCACTAAATTTAGCAGAACAACTCTCATGTTAATTCAGGAAGAAGTAATTGGTTTTCTAAATGAATTTGTAGAATCTTATAAAGCTTCCTCTTAGCCAAATTCCTATAAAATTTGATATCTAATCACCACTACACCACACTACCACCGCTTCCTGCTCTGCTGTCTGCAAATTAGCTACAGGCAGTTTGCCAATGTTTAGTCACAGATACTGTAGCTCTGCTTCAAGGAGCTTAACATGGAGAAGCAACACAAAGGAAAAAAGAATTGCAGGGTAGCCATCACTTAATTCACAGTAGTGCTGTGTCAAAATGGACTGGGGTAACAGAACTGCCTAAACCAACACTCTCCTCTCTCCCTACCCACTACAGATCACAGAAATACTTGCCTCAGTAATCTGTCATCGCATTCATGACAATGAGCTCACTTTTGAACCATGCTACATCTGAATAATCCACACAGACACCAGTCCATCACAGATCACACGCAGATACAGACACACACACTCACACCACAGCCAATTTCCTCAGAAGCTAGTTAACCTACCAGTATGTGTCAGGAACAGTTCTTTCTGGGCCCTATGCAGACGACGCGATCCGGTTGGTGAAGACACAGTAGGAATAAAAACATGCAGGAGTAGGGATGGAGACAGGGGGCGTGTCCGAGGTGAGCAGGTGTCCAGGGGAAGTGAGTCCGGGGCGAACAATCCAAGCAAAAATCCAAAAGGGAAATCCAATACAGGAGGCAGAGTCCAAGACCAGGGGATCCATCCAAAGTAATTAAAAACCAGAACCGGGTCGGGACCGGCGGGGCAGGGAATCAGGAACAGGAAACTAAAACCATAACGGAGCCAGACGCGGCAGGACCCCGGGCTCTCACGAAACGGGATTCACTGAGAAGCGTCGGGGTGACGCCTGCGTCTGGCTATCAAGGTGGGGCGAGAGCTAAAACAGGTGCAGGTAATGGGGCAGAACAAGGAAGGGCTGGAGCGCCCTTAAGAGGGGCAGTAGCGATCGTGACAGTATGCCTTTGGACTGGGGAAGAAAACCCACGTGAGGAGCCTATCTCAGCAAGGAACAGACTCATGGTGGGATACGCCCTGGACGGGATACCTGTCCATCACAGGGCATTCACACACATGCACACACTCACACCAGGGCCAGTTAACCTACCAGTAAGTCTGTGGACTGTGGTAGAAAACCAAAGCATCTGGAGGAAACCCATGTGAACAAGTCCACGTGGATAGCACCTCAGGTCCAGAATTAAACCCAGGGCCCCAGTGCTGACAGGCAGCTATGCTGACCACTGTGCCACTATGCCCTTCAGATTCCATGTGTCTGTTAATTTTTTTTATACCTGATCATGGTAGGTAATAAATCATAAATACATAAATAATACAATAAATACAAATGAGCACTGCAATAAGGATGCACTTTCAAAAATGATTCTCCTTGGCAGCCAGGAGCAAAGTGAAGGGTTTTTGAAATGCCATAAGGTGAGGAATTCTCAACCCATGATTTGAAACAAGCAAATCTGCAGTTTTACAACTGCTGTACTGTGCTTATCCATAATGCTCAAAATTTATTCCCCTTTGTAACTAGTACAGAGAAAGCCACTGTCTCAGTATTTCAGAGGTCATTCATAAGTATGAGCATGATTTTCCAAAAAGAAAGTACTTCTCTTCCCTGAAACTGTGGTGCCATTAGATGTTTCCTGATGATTCTCTCTCAATTTGTCTGACGCAGTAAGCTAGCAATCTGCCTCAGAAAATGTCAACAGGTTTTTTTTTGGAAATGTTTTCACACAAGTCATTATACAATATTTACTGGTTGATGGAACTACTTTTTTACTTATTTTCATATGTGTGTCAAGCCCTGGAGATGACCTTATTTGTGAAAATTCTGGTGCAGGAATTTTCCTCCCGCACTGTGATTTGGAGCATGTCATTTGCTATACCAAGAGTGTAAAACATATTCAAAAATGTCCTGCTTGTTTTCACAACAGTTGTCTTTTTTTACCTTCTGTATTGTAGTTAGAATAATTCCTCTTGGGCTCATTCTAAGCACACATAGAACTGGTTCAATTAAAGTCTTGAATGAAAAGCCATTTTGTGTACATTCCGTAAAGCGGCTGTAACAGAGTGCAGTCTGCAACAGCTAAAAGCAGCATTTATGTTAGATAACAGGCCAGTTCTGCCAGGCTGCCACACATTGCCCTGTCTGCACATGGACAGAATGAATACCAATTGGAATGACACTGGATTGAAGCAATCGTTGTAAGCTTGAGGTCCATTTATTTTTAAGTAGCAGCCTTTGGATTTAAGGAGCTTAATCTAATGTAAAAGTTTTTTTTTGGCAGGTATTCCAGTTTTTCATTTTTAATGATCTAAAGAGCTGAGGTGCTAGCCGTTTCCTCACTGCGCTTTGTAGTTATACTCTGTATGTTTAAGAAAAAAAAATAGTCCCAGAGATATTTCTCAAAAGGATAAAATATAGAGAATATAAGGTCTGGATATTGGTAGGGCTTATTCGTGGGATCCATTGAATAGGTTCCATTAAATTCTTGCATGAAAAGCCCTGTTTTTGTACATCCAGCACAGCGGGTATAGCAAATGGCTGTCTGCCAGAGCTAAAGGTGGCATTTTGACTATAACAGCTAGTGTTAAAATTCTTTAACAGAGCTCATCCAGGTTCTAAAGCATTAATCAGACTGAGGTGCGGTACTTCACTTGGACAGGACACTAGTTCATCATAACCATTGTGACTATAATAGAATCTTTAAATATGCTGATTTAAAGATTTGAACAGACAAATTTTGTAGACACAAAACTAGCCAAAATTAAATGAACGTCCACTTAGTTTCCACTTCTGTCCTTTTATTCTTCTTTCACTGTTGATATTGAAGAGCTCTGACTTTTCAGAGTTCTGAGTACTTGAACCAAGAGTGGGTGAAAGAGTTATTTTGGGGTATCCAACATGAGCCCAGGCTCTTTTTGGAGGTCAAGTAAATTCAAGGTTGTGGGGGAACTGGAGCAGGCACACAGACAGATGCCAGCCCATCTCAAGGCACACACACTCACACAGGGTCCGATCTTCACAGAAGCCAATTAACCTACAGTATCAGCAAGGCTATGAACTGTGGGAGGAAACCAGAGCACCCAGAGAAACCCCATGCAACCACAGGGAGGCCACACAAACTCCACACAGACAGTACAGTACAGACAGAACCAGAATCGAACCCAGGGCCCCAGCACTGCGAGGCAGCAATGCTAACAACTGTGCCACCAAGTCACCCTTTTTTTTCACAATAAGTTATTTTTCTTAGCATCACATCATAGATAACTTTCTGCTGAAACTCATGTCACTTGTAGTCCAGGCTGGTGTTAATCAAAAGAGGAAAAGAGTGAACACTGCTGGATTGAGCTTCTTTGCTGCTTGTTTAATTATTGATACCATGACTGCAGTTTGTAACTAAAGGCTAAGGAATCCACAGACATTACTCTTCACTGCTTTGCAGGAGGTGTAGTTACACTGTAGAATCGCTAATTAGACTGTGGTCATCCACCTTTTAGCTACAGTGCTGTGGGCTACAGTGCTTGGTTAGAGAGCTAACCAAGAGGGAACTTGTGAAAGCAGGGATGGCATTAGCAGAATTTTTCTTTTTTTCTAAAAAAAGTTCTCTTTGATGCTTAGTGTCGCTCTCAGGAAATTTCCCCAGGCTGACTCTGAGTTGCATAACTTCAATCATGAACTCTAAATAGCTTTAAAGTCAACATATTCATTTTTTATGAGCCACGCTTTCCAAAGTTAAATGTCCACCCCCACCCCACTCCAATCACCCCACTGAACGCTCTGTTCAGGTTTCAGGTCAGGGCTTCGAAGTCACGTTTAAGTGAAGAAGCTGGAAGGCAGATGAGGGCAATTTCTACCTGTTTTCCCTCGGTACCTGTTCCTGCAAGTGCTTGAGGCATGATAAGGAGAATTAAATGTAGCCGTGTTTTTTTTTCTCCCAAAGGATTACGAGTGCTTCTTTTTGCTCAGCAGACATTGCCAGTCAGCAGTGAAACACAAACCACAGGATAAAAGAAGGAACATTGAGAAAGTGCTTTTATAACTAAATACTGTTAAACACAAAGCATTGTGGGAGCTTGGAACAAGCAGTGCAGCCATGTTGTGGAAGCCCATGTTCTGGATTCTTTCAAGAGACAGCTGGATGAGATCATCAAGTCCATTAGCTACTAGCAGCTACACACACGGCATGAACAGAATGGCCCCCTCCAATTTGTAACTTTTCGGAAGTTCTGCCCGTGCTCTCAGAACTAGTGCTTACACAGGAAAACCAGGAAAGGTGCAGTTGAATAAAAACACCTCTTGAATGAATTGCGAGCAGGTGAATTCATTCAAATGAAAATGGTGCGCAGCACCATAGCTAGGGCCACAATGGACGAGAAACCGCTGAGACTAGGCTTACATTATGTACAGGCAGTTACCTACAAACATGAAATACCACAGATTTCAGACAAAAATATTTCCCTGTCCTCCCTCTTTTCTTTTTCCAGGATCCTCATTTAATCTAATATATATAATTAATATAACATCACTTGCTTAGAGAGAGATATACAGAAGAGCTTCCAACAAAGACAAGCATGTTGTACAAAAATAGCAAAGTTAGTATAAAATTAAGTTCAGAATAGCAGGAGTAACAATCACTGGAAACCAAAAATAGAACTCCCCATTTAAGTTTGGCCACAACATCAGCACCAGACAAAATGCCTCCCCCTGTACATCACAGGGTAGTCTAACCCCATTTCTCTGTCAATACTCTCTCAAAAAATTGGTCTTGGTGTATGCTGCCTTGTGCCTGTTGCTTGCTGGAAGGTCACTCAAAAGCCAGTATTGGATGAAAAGGTTAGAAAATGAATGAATGGATGGATGGATTATTGCATGCAGAATGCAGGACCACATCACTTGGGAAATCTCAATGCATTACTTCTCCAACGTTGTGAAGGTACCTTGTTTATGTATTTCTTATGGATTCTTTTTACTATTTAGCTCTGCCAGCATATTATATGCCCAAAGGGAAACTAGTGGAAATGAGAAGCTGAACAAAATGGGTCTAAGAAAATGAACAAAAATACAAAATTCTAGTAGCTTACCTAGCAACAGGAATTTTCTGGCTGTAGGTTATTTCATCCAAAAATTGGCATTTTCCCTGCCTGCTAATGCTAATTAAAGATGTCGTCTCTACTAAAAGTTTCAGGTCTGCCAGCACCAACAAATTAAGCCCTCCAGCAGTGCAAGTTTGGGATTGATTAGTGGCTGAGATGGGAACAGCTGTTCACTGTGGAGTGCACCTGTCACCCTGTCATTACTGATTCACATGCTGTATTCACGCCGTGTGAAGTGGGGGTGCTGGGGAGGGAGAGAGGGGGTCAGAAAGGTGAGTTAACTTGCGATGCTTTTAAACGCCAGCCATGGAATAGATTATTGCATTAATTAGGCTGTCTGTTAACGACTGACCCATAGTGTTCTGCCATCTGGGTTGCACGCAGTTGACAGGTTTGCACAGTACAGAAGTAGCCATTGGGGCCAAAAGATCACTAGCCCAAACATACTTTTTTCATCGTGCTCACAGAGTACTCTTGCATGAGCAAATGACCTGTGCTGATTTAGACTAATGGGCTCATCTCGAGGAACAGCCTCTTCCAAGTAAGTGGAAGACAAGTGGATGCTCTATAGGGAATTATTGCAGCTCCAAAGCAAAATTAGGTTGGTAATTAAGTTTTGCTGGTTGCTAACTATGTCAGCTGTCATCTTCCATTTGATTTAATTTAATATTTTTGTTTTCTGATGAGAAATGTTTATCATTGTGTTGTTCAGAACATGAAAGAGAACAACATGAGAAACAGCATGTACAAATAATGAATTGTCAAACAAACAAGAGATCTGTTTTATACCAATATTTAATGATGACTGTAGGCTAATTAAGGCAGCACGGTGGTATAGTTGTTAGCAGTGATGCCTTGCAGGGCCGGAGCCCTGGGTTCAATTCTGGAGCTGGTGTGCTATCTGAGTGGCGTTTTTATGTTCTCCCTGTGTTTGTGTGGGCTTCCTCCAGGTGCTCCAGTTTCCTCCCACAGTCCAAAAATATACTGCTAGGTTAACTCCCTCTGGGAAAATTGGCCATCGTATGAGTGTGTGCCCTGTTATGGACAGGCGTCATAACAGGGCACACAGTGTAGCGCGTTTCCTGCGATGGACTGGCGATGGACTTCTCTTCCTAATGTGACTGAGGTGCAAGTTTTCCTTTGTTGTTCCATTGCGCTCTGGGCCTACTGCTTGCCTCCCTCTCCATGATGAGTGAGGGCGTTAGTGCCTGCAGAAACCTCCCAGGCTTTTCCTGCTGCCTTTATGCAAGTTCAACTCTGTGTGGAGTGTGGAACCAGCTGTTTGTCTCTATCTCTCTTTTTGCAAAGGTTGCAAATGTGTTTCCAGTCGTTCAATAAGGTCTGGCCCACTGGTTAATTCCTTACACTCTATTACACTTTTTCACCTTCTTTTAGCCTGGAGTTTTAAGGAGGCCAGCTTGTCTACGCCCACAGTGTAATTTTTCCAGGACACCAGGGTTAACACCCCAACTCTTCTGATCAGGCCCATGGGATCTTTATTGACCGCACTGCCTTGGTTTAGTGTTTCATCCGAGAACAGTGCCCCCTGCAGCACAGTCACTCTGAGGCATTTGTTTAAAGTTGGTCCAGAAGGCAGAGCAAGATCTACTGCTGCAACTGCACCACTAACACCTACTGTACAGCACTTGCCTGCCAGGTCTGTTTAAGTCCAGCCTTGATATGCTATCCTGATAAAATCAAGATGGCAATACTGCTGCTGCAGTGGAGTTCACAGAAAGATTTCAAATCTTCCTTCTAATATTTAAGACAGATAAGCATATCTTTACATCTCTTTACCACCTGTACTATGGAACTGCCCTTCAAATATAAGAGACAGTGAGACTGTGAGCACCTCCCACTGTAAGCTGAACACCTGCTTTTATATGGTGGTTTTTATTAACTGACCTGTTAGTGTTTGTTGTTATCCTGTTATTTATTGTTGCATCGTATGTGTCACTTTTTTTTTATACTGAGCTCAATTGCATTGTGTTTTATCTGGTATTTTCAGGTGTTGCACATGAAAGGTCCTATATAATATGAACACTATCATTATATAAACTACAAATCCAGCTCATTTAAAGACACAAGTGGAGGGGTTTATTGTTAATAAGTGTACGTCTACAGAATAAGGTTATAATTATCTAATAGCATTGCCATAGTCTCACACTCTGTGCTTACATTTTTTTCACTCTCAGCATGACATGATTTACCTGATTAGGCATTTTAATGATTTTGAGACAATTCTCAGATGTAATTAGTTTTCCATGCAGGTCTGTAGTTTATTCTGTATTTTCCACACAATCCTGGACTGTTTGTCAGCATGAGCTCAAAGTATATTAGGTGTGTTTTTTTACTCTTTATAGTTGGTGCTTCACTTTCAGGCACAAGCTAAGCCTGAAAGATTAACTCCCCGGGACAGCAAGGTATTTTATCTTCTGCCACATTGCTTCTGTCCTGGTAATTACCTCCATCTGTAAACACTGTTCCCAAGAGCATGTCCATCGCCCTGTTGTTGAACTCTTTCCTAAACAAATGGCTTCCAGAATCACAGGCAATATTGTGCAGCAGCACACTGGCTCACCACTTAATTAGAACTGCTTGACCTAAGTGATTGGTCACTCTTCTCTTCTTCAACTGGTCTTGAAGATGATTTCTCCTCTAGGCAGGTTAAAGCTTGGGGAAGCAGGAGTGGTTACAAACTGTCTGCTGGAAGTGAGAGAACTGAGGATTTAAAGGGAATCTTGAAATAGAGAAGGTATGGGGCAGACCTCCCTCTTTGCTTTGAGCACAACTGTCAAGTACACTACTCACATGGAGTGATTTGAGACGCCATGTCCCTGCCCTCTCCTTTCTTCTTTCCTCTAGCTACAGTACATGACAAACCGATGACTAATGGAGAGCAGTTGAGACTGATCATTCACTTGAGCATCCGAACCACAGCAGCAACTGGCCAGTGATGCCAAGCATGTTAGAGAAACAGATTGTTTCTCTGGATCAAGCCTTGTTCCTCTGGCTTGCACATGGAGATATTTTCTGGCCAGAAACCATCAAGTGTTTCAATGTAGAATGGCAATTGAAATTTCTTGATAGATTTACTTAATAATATTTCTTTGCCTTTATATAGCGCCCTTCATCCCAAATGATATCAAACTATTTACCTTATTATACAAACAAAAACGTAATTTAGCCAGGCTTTAACATCCCTATGTACGCTGTCAGTGATCAATCGAGACCTCAGGCTGAGAATTTTTACACTCTTAAAACTTCACTGTCCCCCTTGATTACAAGAAGACTAGCTTTTGTACTGTGGTGGCCAGCTCTTAAACGGTAACTCTATTCCTGCTCAACCAGGCCTGTTAATGTGAACGAATTCAGACAGCTTTATGGAATAATTGTACCAATATACACAGATTAAAAAGATTCAGAAATACATCTGTCCTTTAGCTATGCAAAATATACAATTTTTAATGTGAGCAGGAAAAAATAATGAAAAATAAAGTAAATCTCAATAATATGTTTTTTTCTATGTACTGTATATTCCAAAGCATGATGTGGATAAGGGTATTGTTATTAGGTTTAAATAGGGCCACATCAGTTTTAATTGGACCTTGAGGCAATAGGATAAACTTACTTTATTTGCTGAGGTCTCTCTCAAATGAATTATTTGAATTTCAATGTCATCCTAGCCACCAAGCCATACGAGAAAGCATAAAATGAATGATACAAAATTTGACAGCATGCCGCCATTTATAATGATATCCCAGAGTGCTTAATAGCATGTCTTGGGAAACATAATAACACTCCACAGTTATAGCAGTAATGTGGACTCCAAAGTGTTTAGAAATTGAACACATGAAGTATGAGTGATAATTGTAGCAGAGTGTCCTGGGTGTCTGTCATGAAATGTGCTGTCAGTGTAACTCTGGGGACCTAGACTGAATCATTCTCCATTCTGCAGGAAGTATATGGAAATCTCAATCCAGTCAGTACTGAAAAAGACAGACTTGGCTACAGTTGCAATATATCTTAGCAAATTCAATCATTCCTCATCTTTCAGCAGTGCATAAAATACATAAAAGGGTTGCTTCTCGGTTTTCTCGTGCTTTAAAATGACCTTGTAAAAGGTCTTGTAAAATTGCTCTTCAGTCTCTCACCTTTTAAGAATATGGTCCCACTGAATATTATATTCTATAATAATACAATTTTATTTATGAGAGCTCTTTTCAAGAATTTCAAGGTGCAGTACAATAGCACACATACAATGCACAACAGAAGTGGAACGAAAGTGGGAGGATGTCAAGCAAATTGATTCACTGAAACCCAAAGTAAACCTAAATTAAACATTTAAAGCTTTGGTGAAGAGACAGCTTTGACATTGCCAACAGATGCCAAGTCTCTAATGTGTTTGGACAGTGAATTTCAAAGAAGTACATGAAAGCTGACTATAAGAAGGCACTATCACTATCTGTGGGAAGCCTGGGCTTCAGCACAAGAAGGTCTGAATCACAAGATTAAGAGTTGGATTATTTTCCTATATATATATTAAACATATAGTGCTGTTATATAGAATTATTTATTGAATTCTGGACTTTCTTATTTACATTCTTATATGTAGAAAAGATCCTGGTAAGTAAGGGATTACACTCTTTTCATCAAAAAAAGGCATGTACAGTATCAATATTTCTCCAGTAAATCCTTCATCGGGGTACTTTGAATAATGTTATGCCCGTGGAAGACAGGCACCCCGGTGGTGTTCAAATCTAGTCCTTTAATCATAAAAAAGGGTAAAAAGTAACACCACTTTTTCTGCTTCCATCAGACATGTCACTTCAGCACTGTCAACAGCACTAAAGTCACCAACTTTGCAAGACTGATGCTGGGTTCCTATGACCGGTACTCCAGTCTTCTTACAGTGTGTCCAGATCTTTACAGTACCTGTTTTGGTCAACGAACTAATTTGGGTGTTATCAGAGTCGTGGGGCCTGTTTTTTATTTATAGTATGCTTGGGCCCTGTGCAAAAATACCTCTTGCGTACAAATGAAGGTACAGGTTTTAATTTTCCTTCCCTTGCTGGAAGGACAA
The DNA here is from genome assembly GCF_055471065.1 of Atractosteus spatula. NCBI lineage: Eukaryota > Metazoa > Chordata > Actinopteri > Semionotiformes > Lepisosteidae > Atractosteus > Atractosteus spatula. Next base: position 1,709,619 of record NC_142732.1, on the reverse strand, counting down.
GAAAGAGTTTACTACTTCTAAATGGTCTGGGAGTTGGCCTTTTATTTTGATAGCTACTCCCCCTTGTCTGCACTATTAAAGGGAAACGTTTGTATACATTTGCAGCCAACAATGAAATTGCAAATGACTAATCACTTTCCTCACCAAGAATGCAAACAGTATATCATGTTTTTGTGTGTCTTATATTTTCTTGAAAGATTTGATTAAGCAAATATTTTTATTTATGGTTAAAGGTTTTACACCAGTGTATTTAACTAAATGGCAAGACCACCCCCCTCCAGGCCAGAAGAGGGCAGTATGAAAGCACTGTGGTTCCTGCTTCCCAGACTATATCTTTGGGCCAGACCTTGTGTGTGGTTTTGGCCTAAAGTCCAGGTGAGTGAAATGTTTGCTGCAGTCTTAGAAACCAGAATAAAAAAAAAATATCTTAAGTGTTTTGTTTTATGATTTTGTGTTTATTTATTTCCTTTAACCTCCCCCGTTGAGGACTGCATCCTATAAGTGCATGGATCTCCTGGTAACAGGTAAAAGTATTTTTGGTTTATGTTTTGGCCTGTGGAGAAAGATGGCACACAGACCATGTGAGGGTCCCCATCACTATAATAGTAAACTTGTCCACGATTCTGAGTGATCTCATCAAAAGACAAGATTTATTTAGTACAAAGTAAAGGTTCTGCACAGAATCCTGTGGAACATTCTGAGAAAGTGGGTGGCATTACAATTAAAACACCCAGTAGTTACAGATTGACCCCTGGTAATCAGTTAGGAGCTAAACCAACAAAGGGATCCCTAGATCTTTTTCCAGGGTATTCAGAAGGATGCAGTTATGATAGTATGAAAAGCTACACTTAGAACTTGAAGAAAACTGCTATTAAGAGACCCAGAATCAGACACTAACTAATCATTAACTTAACAAGGGCTGTTTTCAGTGTGTTGTCTCTGTCTGTCTAAACCCTGTATGAAATCATCAGAATAGTTCATTAGATGCAAGATGAGATTGTAATTGAGCTGCCAAAACCCATTCCAGAATTTCTCTTAGCAAAGGGAAATTGGAGATATATAGTAAGTTTTAAGAAATTGGAGCCCCTGGTTTTTAAAACACAGGTGTAATAATGGAAGATCAAGCCTTTATAAGCCTACAAGTACCATCCAATAACAGACAGAGAAAGACCAGTAAACTTTGGGTAGGGGCTGTAAGAGAGAGGTTCTTGCCTCGGTTGCATTCTCCAGACATCAGTGAGGAATTACCTGTTTACCTTTGTTATATGACTAGTCATATGAAGACAAATGGTCAGGTGACAATTGAAAAACCATGGTGCAGAGGCTTTCAGTGCTATGCATCTGCCATTGGGTAACACTGAGACAAACTGCATTAGTGGATGAAAGAATAGATCAAGAAACCGCTGAACAAGCTGTACAAGGAACTGAGCAAATCTGTGTGCACTGGGCTGTGAACCTTAGGATTACAAACTGGACTGTGACAGCATTGGAGTGGTTATAGCCTTAAGCAGCTTAGTTGTCTAGCACTAAGTGGAAGAAAGAGTTCAGTCTGTGCACTAAAAACTTAAGTTTTTGACTTTCTGATCTGTATTCTCCAAATCACTGTAAAAATGAACATTTTCCATGCTAGTTTTCTGGTTGTGTGATGCAACAGCACTAGAGTCCAGAACAAAAGCAGTAGGTCTCATTTTAGCTTCAGTTACACTGGCAGCATTCATGGCATTGAAATGAGAGAAACTCACACCTGTAAAAGAAGGATAGATCATGCTGTCCTGTCTGCAGGAGGTGAGGTCTGCAACTTGTTATGGATATATATTACTAATATGCCTTTTTCTGTGCTAAAATTGTATGAATTTTATATTCATTTGCAGAGCTAGGGAAAACAGATTTATCGGCTTGCTTCAATCATTTTAATGATGGGTAAACAAGGACTGAAACACCTGCACCTACAATGGTGCTACAAATAGCACCTGCTGCTGTAGGTACAGTTTGCAAATCTCTCGCCCTGTTTCCCTCTTCCTTTTCTGTGTGTACTGTACATACATATATACTGTATATACAAAAAATACAATCCTAGCATCAATAAATGTCTTATTTGTTTCAGCCCCTTATGCAAGCGAATTCTTTAGAAATGTGTATCATCGTACAGAGCATGAACAATATTGTATACTTGTGTAAAAAGCTTTTGTTTAATAATTGTTGAGGCGCAAATATGCACTTTCATTTGGATAACATTTGCAGTGACTGGAGCTCTGATCCAAAGAACAATGATTTCTTTGAATCACTTATTATTTGCTAAATATTGTATGCACAATGAGATAAATATTTGGATGCTGGTTTACAAATACTTGCTAGATCCCTTATACATCTGAATAAGATGATTTAAAAAGTCAGCTGGAATATGGAAGCTTCAATGGACATAAGGAAATGATTTTGAGATTTCTAAGTATGCAGTGTGTATATGGTGCTATGACTATCACAGATAAACATATAGACCAGAGCCAGGGTAATTTTCTTTGTTAACACATTTAGCATCCAAGCTATGACATGTGAATTACCCTCTCATTAAGCACAACTTTAGTTTGTTCAAAAACTAGGTCACTGTATAACTTAGATTTTTTAGCCTGTGATGTGGGGTATCAGAAGTGAACTGTCAAACCCCACTGAGGGAAACTCTATGATCTTTATCTTGAATACGTTCAGCAGGGAGAAGGAGGAAAAAATAAAAAGGCAAGAATAATTTCCACAAACATCCAGCTCAGCACCCCATTGGGCTACTGGCTCAACGTGTTGTCTGTTTCAGTAAGCTGCAAATCATGCTGAAGGCTGGCGTTTTACATTCCAAAGACCCAGATCAATTGTTACTTAATTAAAATGCTCAATTAAGGTGGATTTAGAAAAGGATAAAGGGAAAGATCTTTCAAGTAGGAGGCCTTGGAGAATAAAAAAGGCTAAGCTTAGAGGCTTGCAAGTCTGGATTTTAAATGCACACTGCATCAGCTACTAAATGATGGATCTTCTTTAGCTAATGTTTAGAGATGGAGAGTCTGGCTTGTAGGTAGGAGTTGTACAGGCTTTTAAATTCCAAACCCATAATCTGAAGCACCTCAGGAAGGAAATAAGGAGATTATGCCAGATGAGATGGAACTAAAAGACTTTGGTTTGCTAATTCCCTCTTTCATTTGACTCTCCTCTTTGGTATTTCACAAGAACTGGAATGTCATTCTGCATGTCCTTTGCCATGTCTTCAGTGAAATTATATATTGTTAGCCTACAGCAAAGTTCAATATGCATCAGTGTTTTTCATACCTGATTTCTCTTCTCCTTCAGCATAAGCGTAGCATGCATCTTAAGCTTCCTAAATGCATTTTTTTTCAATTGGTTACATATTGGTTTTCAAAGAACATGCAAAATGTTTGACTTTCAGCAGCGTGTCATTAAAACAAGCCTTTAGCAGTCTCCTGCTATGACCATGGTTTAACTAATCATCAGTGTCCTTGGGCATACACCTTTCCACTGAAAATCCATGACAACCAGAGAGTCAGAATAGCAGTCAGCCACTGCCTCTGCTCGTCCTGCCATTTTTCAGGCAAAGAGAAGGATATGTTTCCACTTGTTCCTTCCTTATCATCCTTGAAAGGATCTCACGGAAGAACAGTATAATTATTCCCTTCCTTCGAAGAAGTAAACTGAAATGGCACTGCTTCCTAACCAGAAGACAAATTGCCTGATTCCTTGGACAGGACAGGAGAGGTGATAATTGAAGAGCAGCCAAGTTTCTTTCGGGACAATTAATCGATGGAGGCTGATGGGAGGAGAAGGCTGCATTGATTTTTGTAGTCTCGCTTGGGAAACGCCACTAGTCAGAGAGGAAAGCAACAGCCATTCAGATCGTTGGCTCAAAGACATCACACAATAATAGAATCCTTCTATTATTCCTGCTGCAATGGAGAGAAAACTAAACAGAAAAAAAATCATTTTGTTTAATGAACTGGACATTCACCTCTGAATCTCATGTCCAAGCTCAAACTATACTGTATATTGATGCACTTTCTGCCTCGATCTCGCACCCATTACAGGACAAACACACACTCACACCAAGGTCAATTTGCCAGAAACCAGTTAACCTCCAGAGTGATTCTGGACTGTGGGAGGAAACCCATACAAACATGAACAAGTGAATATGAGGAGTAATGAAATACAGAATTTCATTCATGCTTTCATGCAAAGCCCTAGTTTTGGCGCCCCACTAAATCTTCTAGTTTTTGTTCCAGCGGTGCTCTTGTCCAGTGAACCTTTAAAATGGGCATCGTGAAAACTGTTTCAGGAGAGCCCATATCCAGCGAGCTTTATAGGAGACCATTAAATCATTGCTTTCTAAAGATCTAAGACAATTTAACACTGATAAGTGCTGATTTTTTAAATAAAGCAATTAAGAGATCACTTAAGACCAAATTCTAAAGACCATTCAACTCTTAAGGCCCATAGTTTCCTTAACCAAACTATATTGCTGGGATTGTAGTTGCAAGATGGGAAATAGATAGATGTCAATGTCCAATGTGGCACCATCCCTGGAATTTTCCATTCTGAGGTTCCTGTAGTCATTTTTAGGACTATTTTGCATCCAGAAATATTTAATTATTCCATTCCTAACCATAATCATAAGTCCAATAAATGCCATTTTGAACACTTAAACAGTGAATGAAAGGGAAATTTGTATAGACTTTCCTGTGAATAATAAGGCATAATGCACATACTCTAGGCTGATGGCTAGAGATTGATAGGCTGTGGGTTAATTGACACATCTGGTCTTCAAACATAAAAACATGTGAATTGTGAAAATAGCATGATGAAATACAGATACTTAAGCAATGAAGAAAGCAGCAGCATATGTTGAGAAAGCTGGACTGACATAATCTCTGAGTCAGCTTTTTTTCTGATTCCAATAGTGATGCGTAAACATAACAGTCAAAGTTTTACATCAATATGATACATAATGTGACATTTTAAATAGAGATTAAAAGAGGTTTGTTTATTGACTGAGTAGTATTCTTCCTTGGGATAACAAATACTAAGTTCATGACAGATGCAGATTTCATTAAGTGTCAGATGTTTGCAAGTTGAGTTAAAATTGCCACAATTCCTCCCGCCCCTCCTCTCCCCCAGATTTTGTTCTCCTATGCTACAATACATTACTGTACCTTTGCTTACTGCCCTGTCTTCCTCATGCCCGAAGAAGGCTCCACGACCGAAACGTTGTGTTTCCTTTCTTCTCTTTTCAGCGTGGAATAAACCTATTACTTGTTCCTTAACAACATCATATGCTCAGTTTATGTCTTTCACTGCAGTTTCCTGTTCAAAACTTCCTGCTTCTTGTCTAAATTGGTTAGGGAAGGCCTACTGTACCTTTTCTTAAACCATGTTAATTTTCCTCTAAAATATAAACATGAAGCTGTAGTTCAGCTCTAATGATCACTTCTATAACCTTACTTGCACGTACGGCTTATCAGTGTATAATTACTAGATTCAGTTTTGTCATCCTTTTGGATGGATGGGTGTTACATCTGTAGTTATACTGTCAATGGGTATTAACCCTGTCTTGCCTGACTAATGGAAGAGTTTTTCTATCAGAAAATAAATAAGAATAATCTTGAGTCGTGAGCCGATCATTGCATTTGTTTTGAGAGGGCTTTAATAAAGACAAAATTGCAATCACGTAGTGTTCTATAAATAGCTTAGTTTGAAGTGCACGGCTCTACAGCAAATAAATAATACGCAGATGCAGTCAAGCCAAATAATGTTTCAGCCTTTGCAGGGGTTGACTGCAGATTGTTCTATAATTCAGAACAGCTCAAGCAAACCCCCTGGGGAGATTAACAAAAAAAGTAATTAAATATTCTTCATGGAAGGAGATTGTAAGGTCAAATGATAATTTCTCGTTTTGTCTTTTGTTAACTTTTAGATTTGGTTTTATTTCTTGTTGTTGTTTTAACATCCTCTTTAAATAGTGTTGAATCCTTTACTGAATTTATAGAACAAAAAAAAAAGTAGCTACTTAATTTGCTTTTTCTGGAGAAAAGTATCTTTTTGATCTTAGTACCTCAACAAGCCTACTTCAGAGTCTGTTTATGAGAACATTTTTTCTTGTAAGGAATGATGTTCATTTTCAAGTGCCTCTACTTAAAATAACTTCTTCAAATTTAGATGATAAATGACTTACTCATGTTTTTAGGCCTTTTCTAGATAATCCCCAGAGTTACCAACCCATAATATTGTCCTGAAAATCTCCATATCTTGACAATAAATCAATCATAGTCTCTCAACACCTTTCACTTGTTGCTCTGAAGATCTGGTTTTTATGTAGTGGTTTGTGAAATTTGCTACCTACAATAAGCTGGTGTTGCGATACAGGAAAATGTCCCAAGAAACTTGCCTGACATCTCATGCTGTGATAAAATATCTAAGAATTCAGAATGAGTATATCCATGTTATTGTTTGCATCATATCTCTGCAGAGAAAAAAATAAAACTAGAACTATGGTAGATCGAGAGTAGTAACAGAACATTAAACAGAATGTAATTAAAAGATAAACTCTGGAGGACTCTGAAGACTGCCTCTGCTATTCATACACTCAGGTCTTTAATAGATCATTATCATTGTTTTCATAAAAGACCACATTCCTTGTGAAAAACGTATTAATACCAAAATATTTAATCCCCACAGCAACACACTCTATCAATGACAGTTTTACACAACAGATTACCAGCGGGTGATGATAAAGAGTGATATAAAATGATGAATAAATTAACATTTTGAAAAAACAGAGATCTGGGAGATGGATTTTAGAGTGTGTACAATTCCTGGAAGCTGCCAGCTACAGTATATCTGTTTATCTAAGGAAATAACTGAAGGGCATCAGTGGGCTTTTGTTTACAAAGCAGGTGAAGGGATATTCAAGTTGCCAGTCTGTCCAAATGTTGAATTTGAAAGTATTTATTCCATCGTGTGGCAGGGTGGCACTGTGGTTAGCATTGCAGTCTCCAGGCACTGGAACCCTGAGAACAATTCCTGGGGTGCCAGGAGTTTCACCCCATGTTTGCATGGGTTTCCTCCTACAGTCCAAAGACATACTGGTAGGTGTGAAAATTGGCGCTGGTGTGTGTTTATTTGTGCCCAGAGATGGTTTGGCATCCCATCTAGGGTGTACCCCGGCTAGCACCCGTTGCTTGCCGAAAGCTCATCTTCGACCATGAGTTGGATGAAGTGGTTAGAAAATGGATCGATGAAATCACTCCATTTACATTCCGACATGCTCACCCCACTGGAGCTCTGTGAAGCAGGCTAGCTTCTCTTCTTACCTGACAGTCAGTACTGGTTGCTGATCAAACAAGAAGCCTGTACCACCTGCCTGTGCACAATTTACTGCCTTCACTGATGGAACAGAGAACTTGGCAGTGCTCTGGGCTCGTTTGTAAAAAGTGTTTGCTCTCGGCCTCCTCCTGTCCCTTAGTTCTCTTTTTCCCTGCCTTCTGTTTTGCCTTGGATTCTCTACCTTTGCTTTGTCTCCTGGATTTTCCCTTGTACCTCTGAACTGTGATTGACTTGGCTATGTACCAGGCTGGCTTGTCTCGACCCTGCTTTTGGATAACCTTTACTGCTTTATAGTGTGATGCTCCCGGCTTGCAGCCCTCCTGGCTATGACTACGAATCTGGACTGTCTTGTTTGTTACCACTCTTGCTTGTGCTTGCTTGTTTGCCTATTCTGCTCAGCACTGGGGTTCTTCTCATGACCCTTGGACTGCTGCTTTACTCCAGCTTATTCAGTGGCCATTATGGCTTCTAAAGCTGTACACCTTTTGATTAATCACCCCATCAATCTGGATGAGCACAGCATATTTGTGGGATTGCTGAAACATAATAACAATTGCTATAATCTCTCCAAATTTAAGTTTTTTTTTATGTTAGGATGTCAGAGAAAATTAAGTTTAAATAATGTTTTCTGGTGCGTGTTTGGTACAAAAGCAAATTCTCTAGGGCTTGCCTGGCAGACTGTAATCTGCTCAGCTTGTGTTATTACAGAACCAATACACAGTCACTGCACTCTGTTCAAAGACTTGTGCATGTTTGAAGTGCACAGCACGAGGGGGCAAAATTTTCCTCTCTCCCGGTGACTTACTTTGTTTATCTGTGTTAGCCTGTTTACTCCCTAACAGCAGAATCTTTTGTTTGATGTTGTCTGTTTCAGTTGCTGTGCACTGACGCGCTGCCACAATTCTGCCATTTCAAGTGTGCTCACAGTGCACAGCTGGCTTTTATTTAAAGACTTCATCATCTCTTTTTTTTCATTCCGTTTTTACAACCTTCAACTGACTTTCACATCATGATGTGGCTCACACCATTGACTAATGGCTCAGCTCATCTGAGCCTTTGTGCATGTTTTGCTCAAAAGCATGGGAAGAAGAAAAACAAAAGGTAGTGACCACCTTTGCCAGTTCTTTGTTTGTTTGTTTTTTCTGGATAAAGTTGCATTCTAATTTTTTCATTAGACATTCTTTAACAGATGGTGTTTTTAAACAGATGTCCAAGAGAAGGTAAAATGATAATTTCTCATTTCTGGATCTTCTATAAAACACTCACTGGCTCCTTACAACACATCTTTTTTACCCCTCCCTCCTCCTTATCTGCACCTTTGGAGCAGCTCCCTAGTTCATTCCTCTAAATGAGGAGGGTTGCGACAGTCTTCACTTCAAAACAGGGGTCAAGAGAAACTGCTGATTGGGGTGAACGAAGGATGCAGGGCGAAGGGTGACTCTTAACGGATGTTTGAAAAGAAAATTGAAAAGTTTTGGGCTGGTGTAGTACCCAAAAGTGAGCCAGATGGCAAAGTAAAATTAATTATGCCAACACACCCTGAAGAGGACGTTTGCATCAATGGGCATAACCTTAAAAGCATTAGGATTATTGGTTTTTGCAGGCCAAGTGTTTTTATCTATCATTTTGAGCAGGTGCATAGCATGCTCTAAAAGCATATACTGTAACATGAAGTAGAGAGAATCTGGAAGTAGGGATTAAGCTATTCGTGCAAGGAGTGAAAGAATTATGTGGAGCTGAGAGATCAAAGACAAGATCCTCTTTTCCTGAATATTTTCAGATGGCTATACCAAAGCTAATTCAGAACTGGGAGGAATGGAGAATGAGCGAATGAACTGGTCAGGAAACCCTTGTCTAGCTTCTTTAAGGAGTTGAGAGTCCAGGGTAATGAGATTGCAGTTTGCTGATTGCAGATTATTGCACGTAACTGAAGAGGAGTAAAGTTTGATCAGATCTAGAGAAAATCTTAAAGAGCAGCTGTTTAAAAGAAAGCAAATGGAAGGGGTGTAAGGGTGTGATAACAGCTTGATATAATCCAATATAAGAATATTTCTGGGTGTGTCGAGGAAATTCAGTACTCATTTTGGGGTAGAGCTAAAGAGGTATAAATGAAAGATGCTCATTGGGGGCTTATGGACCAAGCAGGAGCACTTCTGCAAAAGCTGCAGATTGTGAAGGTATCTGCAGCTGGGACTTCTGCATCCTATGCAACTGAAATTAATGCAGATCTGTCTTGTTCCTGCAAAAATAGAGCAACCCCTTGAATTTTGCCAAAGATGCAAAAACCAGATTTGGGGAAGGGATGAGGAGCTCTGTAGGAGAGGCTGGAGGGTAGAGGAGTCGGAGATTCAGATAGCGAATGCTGCAGAGATGAATGTAAATGGAAGCCAAAAGTAATGCAAGTTGCCAGGGGTTCCACTGGTACAACCGCGTGGCTGCATGAGCAGTTACAGTAGGTCTAGGATGGTATGCATACTATCATCCAATTTGTGTCTTCGTTCAGGGAATGCAGACATAAGATATCCCTACTGTATATTTGGGAAAAAGAACTCAATATAGTAAGGCACAGATGAGAGTGCTAATCTTGTGAGGCTGGATGCCATTGAGAAGCCATTGCTGATTGCAACACTCAAGTGAGGAGATAGAAGTCTGTCTCTTGCTCATCAAGACAGTCAGTTGATTGGACTGGGGAAATCCTAATACCTTGGTCAGTATGTGTTTTTATGCCTATGCAAAAGGTACCTCTTTGTTGCTTGTTTTGTTGCATACTATTTGGAGTTGAAAGGTTTTCAGTTCTTTTGAACCAGATCCTATAATAATAATATAATAATATATATGGAATTCTCAAGGTTCAAAAATGCGTACACTCCTTAAGATTGTACTTAAGGGTGTTCTTTAATAGAAACACCCTTGATTTCACTGTAATTTCATATTTTTTATCTAATCTTGCAGTAAAAGATCAGTTCAATCTAATACTTCTGCTAAATCAGATATATTCATTTGAAAGATGAAGCCAATTAGAGGAAAATATTACTGGAACAAAAGATAGGTTCCCTTCAGCCCTGATTGTATCCTTATCTTTCTTCAGTCGTCTTCCCAGATTCCCAGATGTTTTTTTATGTCTTTACTGGTGATGCATAACATGCTTTGGTTTCCTTTTTCAATCTTCCTTTTTATTTTTTTCTGTGGGTTTTGTTTTTCACACTCTATTGCATCAGTGATTTACTGAAAATCCTCTCTTCTGATTGTTTCATGTTGAAACAACAAATTACAAGGTCAAAAAATGAAGAGCACACAAAAAAAGTAAGCAATTGAACACAAGGTGTGTACTCGTCTTTGAGCTCTTCGAAGAGAAGTGATCTTCGCAAGTGGGAGACCATAGCTTTAAAGTGTTTTCCAAAAGTTTTATTTTAGTCTTTAGTCAGCCTTTTAGTCTTTAGTCTTAGTCTTGCAGGTCTTGTGTTAAAAAAATGTGATTGAAATTTGGGCACCATTTTGAGACAGAAGAGGAAGGAAGGCTTTTTTTAACGAATTCTGAGATTCAAATTTATTTGTGGAGGCTGTGTGGGGTGTCTAGAGAAAACAGTGCAGAGTCTGGTACACCCAGGGTTATTAGATTTGCCTTATACATATTTTATGAGTCTGACACTAAAGAGTGGAATGTTTTGCATTAAAACATAGAAGCTGAGCACATCAATTTTTAATGTTGAGTTGAACAAACCAGGCTTGTTTGTATTGTCTTTTGTCATTAACAACTTGCTGTAAGATGGTCGAGAACAGAGATGAATCTTTAAGTGCTTGTCAGCTACAGGCAGGCCTTGTGTTAATCATGGTGCAAGGATGGGTCTGTTCTTAGGTGCTGGCATTCCCAATTCCCCACCCCATGCCCAGGGATTCATTATAGCCCCCACCACCACCATCCTGGTAGATGAGAAAATAGTTAATATTGCTTAATATTAGAAAGCGGATGGGGAAGTGCGAGCCTATCCTGGCAAGCAACAGGCACAAGGCAGGGTACACACCCAGAGCACACAGCAGCAAGGCAGACAGGCACCCACACTCTGGCCAGTTCTGCCAGAAGCCAATTCACCTACCAGTATGTTACTGGACTGTGGGAGGAAACAGGAGAAACCAGAGAAAACCCGCATTAACTCAGGAACAACATACAAACTTTGCACAGACAGCACCCCAGGCATCAAACCCAGGGCCTCGGCACTGAGAGGTAGCAGTGTAAACAACCGCACCACAGATAGTGTAAACAGAGGAGTTCTTTCTCCTTACCCTCTCTCTTTGAGTCTGGAAGACCCTGCCCCCTTAAAAAGAAAGTGTGCCCACCTGGTCAGCCCTCTTAGCAAATCAACTGTATGGCACTGTAGCTGGTACAGAATTGCAGCCTCACAGACTCCTCAGCATGTACGGATCTGTTAATCACATACTGTAACACTCATCGTTTCTCAAGATTTTGCACTATTTATATCAGCTGTAATTTAATTCTTTATTGTAAAATGGGGAGCCTTTAACAGACTCCAGAACTTTCTGCCATTCTTTTTAAATTCTTATGTCTGAAACACAAGATGTGTAAAACAAGTTGCTGTAAGGAAGACAGTGCAGGAGGTACAGTATAACCCTTTGAAGAAGTATAATACGCCATTATCCCAAGGTTACAGAGACCTGAAGAAACTCGTTCTCACTCATTCAAACTGGCATTTAGTGTATGTTAGACAGTTTTTACTGCATTGCACTGACCTTGCATTTTGTAATGGTGCTAATATGGTTTAATACATATTACAGGGTCATTTTATTCAACCTTTCCTATTCAAAAGTAAGAAATCTGGAAAGGCTGGTTATTATTATTTATTTGATGTTCTTCACATCAAACAAATAATACAAGTATGCACTGGTGGGACCTGAATGACCTATTTTATGTGCAGAGAGTCCTGTCTGTGAAGCAGCTCTGTTCAGGACATGATGCATGTGTGAGAAGAGATCAGTAGAATCAAGTGTGGCTCTTTTCTTGATGTTTATATTAAAGGTTTACGGCAGACTTCTCAGGTATTTCTGGGATGTTGAAATGCATCTGCAGTTCTTTGTCAAAGTTTAGGTTAATCAGGACCTGTCATGAATGACCCATTTTCTAAAAATGAGAAAGATTACCTTATAGATTTTTACCTAATCTCTGGAGTCGCAACCAGAGTTCCCTTCTGAATACAGATCAATTTTCCTATTTTATTACCGTGGATGTTTCTGTCTGAAGCGTGCTAGCTGCTGCTCAGAGGGACTCAATGAGTGCTCAGTTACCCAAGTATCAATTTGTCTCTTGCTGCAGTGAGTCAGGGCTCGGTGCATGATGACCCTTTTGAGGAAAGTTTTCAGGTTTTGAACGCACAATAGTTTAATTTTTTTTTAAGCTTCCAAGAATATATCACTCTAAAGAGCAGACTGTGGAGTTTTTAAAATTAGTTTCATTTTTTTTCCATTTTAAAATAATCGTGTTTTGAAAAAATAGTGTCAAAATCGATTTTTGCTTCATCTTCAGTTTCTGTTCCAGATCTTCTGTTAAAAGAGAGCTGGCATTTCCGTACAGCGCACTCCCTTTGTTTCTTATATCATAGCTTTCCAGACATTTTTTATGTGATACATTACAGTAACAGACTGCAGCAGCTGAGAGGGAAGATGTAGTGTGACTCTTGCTTTCTGCATTTGGTTAATAATTTCAGAATTATAAAATATAAAATAAAGCATAACACTTTTTTCAGGATTAAAAACTGCTATAAAACAATAAATTGGTAACTGGAAAATGTTACCAATCCATACTGACAGAACGTAGAACCTAAACCAAAAATAACACCACACATTTTGAAAAAACACAGGGAATTAGGACACTAATTGATGAGGGGTGAGAATTTAACAAAAAGGCAAGGATATGCTGTTGAGGCTTTAAGGGGAGGATCCAACATAATTAGAATGGTGAGTGCATCTTTCCTATTCTGGGGACTTTCAGTTAACTGGAATCAAGAGAAAAAATATTTAGCTTAAACCTTAACCCCAATGTGACCAGCGTACTCAAAGTACCTAGGATACATTAGGATATACCCCATGTATTCAGTGCACCCCATTCTGCCAGTGTACTTAGTGTTTTCAATGTACCCATGATATCCATTGTACCCAATGTAAATTCATGTGAAAATGTAGTTTCACACCTGGTGCCACAAAGGCATCTCCCAGATGGGAGAAAGCCTTTTGTTATTAGAGGATATTTAAGTTCATTTGCCCCAATTATTTTGCTACTGATTTTCGCTAATTTTTCCAACCTATTACAGTAGTTTTTCTGAGATCTACTTCGGCACGTAGAAATATGGTGGTGAAATTGCCCATGTTGAGCAAGCAAACCCAATAGAACATAAACCCTTACAGGAAATAAACTGAAGTCATTTGGATCTGCAGTTCTTTTCTGTTTTCAAGGCCAAATATCAATATTTTCTAAGCAGCTGTTACACAACCCCAGAGGCTCGATCAGTCCCCTCAAAAAAACAGAACCTGTGTGCGAATTACCAGAGTAGACCTTTAATCATCTCAAAAACCTGCACGACAATTAGCAAAAACAATCCTCTCAAGTCCACAGTGACAGATTTCCCATTTGCTGAACGGTGAGGCCTGGAGCATCAGAGATTGCATCCATGAAAAATTCATACAAATGAGTTGAGCGAGCGTTCTTTGCAAAAGCAAGGTGATTAAACTAATGCCAAGGGTGCCTTTATGATAGAAATGGTACATACAGATTTTTTGTTAACTGACAGCTCTAGATTGAGTTCAATTTTCTTTTTTTTCCTGTTATTTGATGTCAAGAGTGTAAATCTCACTACGGCTTTGAAAACAGCATGGGATGAGAATAAATGGGAGAAACAATTTGAAGGCTTGCTTGTGTAATAAGGGAAAAAATATTTTAGTTCATTGTGTCTTTAAAAAAATTAAACTAATCATCAATATCTCTGTCTCTTTTATGAAAATGTAAGTCGCCATTTAAATTCCACTTGTTGCATTTCAACTTTATGCTGACCTGACTCATCCTGTCATCTTGGGGACTTGACTCGGGCTCGAACCCGTGATTCCAGAGCTCGTCCTGGGCTCAGCTGAGCACGTTTATTGCATGAATCCTGAGACAACCCCTGACACCAACAGAAATGCCATTAATGTTGTGAGTAGGAAAGAAGAGAGGAGCAGAGCCAGCAGAGGTTAATACCCTCCTGAACAGCAAAGAAAGCTACACAACTTTTTCTACTTTTCAGCATGGAACTGGCAAGAATCGTTGCCAGGCAAGGAGGACATTGAGCTCATGTACAGCATTGTGTTCATTCGCAGCTAGCTTGCTGATCCAAGGACTTTTCTCTTGGTGTAAACACCTACTCCCTTATGCGTACTTCTAAATTTGCTAGCCCTTTATTTCTCTCCATGTCCTCTGGGCCAGGCTTTAGTGTTGAGATTAAAGTACATCACTCTGTGCTGACTTTGCAAACCACTTTCAGAGTTTTTGAGCACTTCAGTCAAATCTCCGCACTCTCTATATTGGTTCTGTACCAAAGGTTATCTCAGAGGGAGAAGCACTATTCACATTTTTCATAATCAGCCAAAAGTAATTTAAAAAAAGGGGAGTCTGGATCTCTGGCTTTGGAAATTCAAGGAATTCCGAAATGCAAAAAATACATTTGCTTAAAAAATTAATCAAATGAATGCTAAATCAGTTAATTAGGCTCTGCACACGAATTAACACAGCCTCCAGTCCGGTGTTGCTTTTCTGGACATAAAATGGCACATTTAATTTGCTCATATTAAAATGTGTTGAATGCAGATGATTTATCTCTCTCAAACTCAGCCAACTAATGATAATGGGTTCCTAATCTTGCTAGAGATAAATATTCATAGGTGCCAAAAAAAGACAATGAATAACATTAGAAGGTAAAAGATTTGAAATGCATTTTTTTGTTCCAGCTGGAAAAGTACAGAGAAAAAAGTTAATAAAACTAAGTAAAGGGCAAAAGGGACAGAAGGATAAAGCATTAATAGAGATCGCTGAGAAGAAACTGGGTCCTTTTTATCTTAGATGGTAATTAGGATAGCACAGTGGTGCAAAGGTTAGCTTTGCTGCCTTTCAGAGTAGGGGTCTGGACCTGGGTGCAGTCTGTATGGAGTTTGCATGTTCTCCCCTCATTCACATGGGCTTCCGTTCAGGTCTCTGGTTTCCTCCCACCGTCCAAAGACATACTGGTAAGTTAAATATGCGTCTGGGAAAACTGGCCCTGTGTCTGTCCTCTGCAATATACGCACTATTGCATGCAAAGTAGATCTATAGTATCTCATTGTTTGATCCGCTAATTGGTGGCGTTTTCTACTTCTGTAATCTTAATTGCAGTAACTGAAGATCAACAGTGCAAAATCAACACCTTCACTGGTGTACAGTTAATTGCAAAGTAACATGTTACTGAGCTCATCTGGAACTGGTACAAAGCAAAAAATCTAGTCCCGTTGTTCAGCACTTGGCCCTCCAAGCGGACTGGCCAGTCCATAGTCTGGAACAAAAGTAACAAAACAGTCATAGTCACCACTACAATGTTAAGAAATCAGTCATTTGCATTTAAAGGGAAAATTCTGCTTTCTGAACAATGTCTCCAGTTCCTAGAGTCAAACCATGAGAAGGAATCGGAACTCCTAACTAGTTCAGTCAATGTGAAAGCTCTCATCAAACCCTTAGAAACCAGCCTATAGCAGAAGGACTCGGAAGAATACGAGTGCTGTTTCATATCATCTTGATTATTAGGTTCTTAAATGGATACCAGCAAAATAGTGTGGTGAACATTTGCTTTAAACTGGGCATAAGGTGTGTGGGTGTGCATGTCAGCATGTGGAGGTGCATGCATGCCTGTACATGTGTATGTTTGGATGTGTGCGTACATATGTGCATGTATGCGAGTATGAGTGCATACTCATACCCACTGTTTAAGTGTGTGTAACTATAGGGGTGGGGGGGTGCCCCCTTTCTGACAAATCGCATCACCCTATCACTTTCACCTCTTGAGGTGGTAATCCAGTATGTGATTACACGTTCTGAAATACATTTTGAAACAGTTAAAATGCCTGCATACCACTTACAGTAAACAAGGCACTGAAAACTCTGAAAATCTTTCATCCCCGCTGCAATATCTCCCTCACACAATGTAAAATAACTCTCTCAATTCCTGTAACACTATTTTACCATCTTCTCTGCTGGTAATGTGTGTCTTGATTGCTGCATTGTTGTACTGGGCTGTGTTGTAAAACACATTTCCCCCAGAGGATAATAAAGCTCGAATTGAACTGAATGAAATAGAAGGCAAAGTTAAACTTTCATGTGCAGCTCAATGCAGATTTGAATTCCTAATCCCACTTCAAGAGGCACAGCAGACCGAAGGGTTTATGGCTTTCTGAATCCCCGGTCAGTAGGAAGGCAGGAGAAGAAGGAGACATTCTCCAACGCCGAGGGGACAGTTGCGAATGAACCGAGAACAATGGGGAGTCAGCAGTTTCTTCCCCGCACAGCATCCAAACTGACACAAAGCTGGCAAGGAACAGCAATTAAGGAGTCCAGGCGTGCCGCGGATATCATCACCTTGCCACGGTGTTGCCCACTCCTGCCAGGCTGCCACCTGCCCTGGGAGGAGATGGATGACTGGGTCTCGGGCTCCAGGCGTGAGGGGCTCCTGCCCTCCTCTCGCGGCCAGCTGGCTGGGTCACAGAGAGACCAGGGAGTCTGCTGTGAGCCCAGCTGTGGGATGGCAGCTCGAGCGTCGGAGAGGAGAGACTCACCGGCTGCCCCAAAGGGCTTTTCCCATTTGTTTTATACTGTGTTTGTGGTTCTCACCACAGCGTTTTCTCCTGGATCTTCAGATGTTGCAAATAGCCTTGTATGGATGCACGTTTGCACTTTACTTAACCGGACAAAACGTCAGAATCTTAATTAAAGGCATATTATTTTTTTTTGTATTTCTTAATGAAATACATTTTCTTTAAAAAAGTGATTAAACTTAAGTCTGACTTGAAAGATAGATGTAATTTATAAAAACCCCACAAAATAAGAGATTTTAAATGGGTAGGTATGGGGTAATAAATTGAGATCAGGTCCATAAAATTCCACGAAGTACCAGACAATTTTTTTTTTATTCTGCCAAGGATTTATAGGCTTTTTGCTCCCGGAATTAAATGGTGCAATGCAGGCGAAGAAACATCTGACTGGAAATGCAGTATGTGTGGAAGCTGTTTGGCAAGGACTTGCTGGTTTGATACAGTTTTAATTGCTAAAACTGAAATATTTATTTCAAATAAAAGTTGAACTGGAGACAGTCCAACCCCAAGGATTAGAAATGTAATTAAATCATGCATGGTTACTAATTTGTAAAGAAGTTTGCTTAAAGAGGTCTTCTTATTATTCCATGCTTGGTCTAATGCCTTATTCTCACTGGGGTATTATGTCTTGCTCTTTCCCATGAGCTACAGTCTTGATTTTAAAAACAGGGATGGAATCTGAACATAAGGGATTAGAAACACCTTTAAGTGGTGTGCAAAAATTAGTTTAAGCTCTGTCAGAGGGATAGCAGGAAATAAACTGAAGCACACTTTTTTTTCCTTTTAAATCCTGGTATTAATCTGGCTGTGCTTGAGCAGACATTTCCAGTGCAATGGTGTGCGACTGTTCCAGAGTCTAGCCATGCCATCTTCTATCAATATTCTGAATAGAGTTGAAACCTGTGTACAAGCTAAGCCTCCCTCCTTTGGATATGATTTCACAAAAACAAAAGAATCTTGACTTTAAAGCAAACTCTCCCTTGCAAAACAGCAAACCATTAGTTATTCTTGACAGATTCAACTTGTCTTGAAAGCAGAAAATTTTATTTTCCTGTTTTTTTTTTCCAATCACAACCCCTCGCTTTTTGTGCAGACGAGCTTCTTCGAAAATCTAGGTTGTTGTGTGTTTCTGTTCTTCACTTAATGAAATATTCTGTGAGAGCCCAGCTTAGAGGGATTTTAATATAAGAATGTGTGTGTCTGGGGGAGACAGATAAATAAAATATATATAAAAAAACAGATGACAGTTATGACGGGATGATTTATCTTCTGAATTTATGAAGCCGAACGTAAAAAGGGAATAAAAATTTAACGGACAGGAACAGATTTGGAAGAGTTTGGAGAGAACAGGCAGAACCTGCTGAGACTAGCAGATCAGCTTTCAAGCATTGAGTAAACAATAGACTTCAAGCACAGCAATCAATGGAGTAAGGAGTCTGAAGGAGTCAATTGTACTGTACAGGTATGTGCAGCACAGGCTAAACTGAGAGCTCACATAAAACATCAGGATTAACTCCTGTTTAACAGAGCCCTGTCCTGAGCTCCCTAATGTTTGGTAAGGTAACCCTAGATCTGTCATAGCATGTGGACTCATTCAACAAACACTGAAGGTTTGAGCCTCAGTAGGTTTATTCAGACTGAACAGGAAAACAGAAATCAGATGGCATACAGTAAATGGAAACACTGTTGAAGTGCATTTGAGACCAAGAACACAGAAACATGTCCTGGGCTCCCAGTAAACGTCCACATCTCCCGATGATGTGATCAGCAACGCTACACTCCAGTGCGGAGCGAAGAACAGAGCTGCAAGTGCCTGCTGAGAATCTCCTCACAATCATTGGAATGTGCTCCATGCAGGAAAGTTAAAAAAAGAAAAATTCTTCTTGTTTCACATTCCCCTCCTGAATTATTTTCACGTCTGATGCTTTATTTTTCTATGTGTGGACTGAGCTTCGAACAACAAACAAGCAGAAGAAAAGTAGAGAGAACAAAGAAAAAAAAATATGTCACTCTGCTCTCTGGCTTCTCACAAACCTGTTTAATTGAAATGCTCTTAAACTTGTTTTACTCTCTGTGACGTTCATAAATAAACTGTGGTTATTCAGCATGCTTCTGCATCTGCCGATGTAGTCACTCAGCACACAGCAAGACAGAAGGACCCTTGAGCCACCATCGCTGCAAATCCCAGGACCATCTGTTCTACCTTCTCCCTATGTTTTTACTTCTTTCAGCATTCCTGCTCAGTCTGTATCCATTCTTCTTCGTTCTGCTTCCCCTTGTTATCTTTATTACCCTGTCTAAACCCACTGCCCTGAATCTCAGGCCTCACGGTGCCTCTTTCCTTCATGTGCGTTGATCTTGCCTTTTCTTCTCCGCTCTCTCATGTCTCTATAACTGACATCCGATTCCGCCCCATTCATTGTGTCAGGACCCCGAGAGGTTTATCTTCTCCCAGTGGGACTTCCTGTTTTCCTCCCCACAGTGCCCACATGGTCATGGTCCTACACTGTCAACTTCTCAATAATTCGTAATGTGTTCAGTCCAGGTTAGCCATCAGCCAAGTGGGTTTGACTAAACACTCCATAATCTTTTAAGTACACTTAGTTCCTGGATGTTGTTTGTCTCAGATAAGTGTTTTTATTAATATTGGAACAGGTGTACTAAACTTTATACCACATTAAAATTTAACCTTTTTTGTAATGGCCATTAAAACCTTACAATTTTCAATTGCATCATAAGTACAGCAATGCATCTGGTGCAAACCATGCTCAGAATTGCCAACAGCAAGCAGTAAAACAAATCAATGTGTAACATTTTACAGTACTGTACATCACTCCACACAATATGTGTTGTTTTTTTTTGCTTGGCCTTGTCCTCGTCTTACCTGCATAAACTTAATCTAAGTCTGGAAAAATTAAATTAAATCCATTTCAATCAGCACATTTTCTGAAACATACAAGGAATGTTTGAATCTGTTTGCAGATTTCTTGAAATATTCTGACCTTGGTAATTCTGTGAAGATGACACTGGATGTCAGACACCCTCATGAAAAATTTTGCTTTTACGTTTTTTGCTATTGCAGTGTCTATAACATTTAGGTTGATGGATTGTATATTCCTGTTTCTTTTGTTGTTTAAAAAAATTGAGAGAAAAAACTCTTCTTTACGATGAGCTCATTCAGTCTGGAATTATTGCCACAGACAGTGGCAGAGACATCAAATGTAGACAAGAAAGGATAAGACAATACTATCCGAAAATAGATTTAAATCTCATATACAGGTCAGAGGTAACTTTAAAGCAGCCTTAATTGAAATCATAGCTTAGATTGTGTCTTGCTTCTGAACCTTTTTTTGTGTAATGTTTTTTTTTCTCATTTCCGATTCAATGTCATGTAACATAACTCTGAGACACAAAAACAACTCCTGTAAACACTTCTCAAAGCTAATTGGAAGGAATTTTTTTAATCCAATTTGCTTGCATTTCTTTGTGTTTTTGAACACAGTGTAGTCTCTGGAGGCTACGAGTGGGCTACACTGTGATGAGTTCAGGTGGGGAGCTGCGTCAGCATGTGTACAGTAGGTTGCAAAGGAACAAGAAATACGTTTCCATGCTGAAAAGAGAAGAAAGGAAGCACAACGTTTGGGCTGTGGAGCCTTCTCCGGGTGTAAGAAAGATAGGGCAGTGAGCAAAGATAATATAGCCTGGGAAAACACAAGCCAGGAGAGAGGAGGAGGCGGGAGCAGGGGAGAGGCAGGGCAGCCTGATGTGTTTTCTTCTGTATCTAACCAACAGACGGAGCTGTTGCGCTCCTACTTCTGGCTCTGGGTGACTATAGAATGGTTATTAGTTTAACTCCTCATAGATATACTCTCTGATGGCAGCCTTTCCCATCTTGTCACTTCCTATCCAACCTTGTAAAGACAATTTTGCAGGCTGTTTTGTGATGCAGTGGTGACTCAACAAGACAGATAATAGATAAAATATCTAACTCACGTTGTCCCCCTCTAAACTTCAAATCCAAAGAATTTTCTTTTTAATTCTAATTCCCTCATCAGATCTGAGAACATTTAACATATAACATTTTATATTGCATTCAACGTGGGAATAAAATCTGTAAAAAAAATAAATTCAAAGCAAATTTTGAATACCATTGATGATAACAGACTTTTTTCATATTTCTTTATTTAAAAACAATGGAAGGTATACCAATCCGCTTAGCATAATAAAAAGCACTCTGCTCTCTTTGAGTCAAAATAAACAATAAAACAATGTAGTTGGCATGCAAGAAAAATAACTTCAAGATAATTCCTCATTTTGCCATAAAATACATAAACTTACAGAGGAGTGTCACAGTGGTGCAGTGATTGGCCTTGCTGCCTCACACAGTGCTGGGGCTCTGGGTTCAATTCCAGATCTGGGGTGCTGTCTGCGTGGAGTTTGTATGGTCTTTCTGTGTTCACGTGTGTTTCCTCCATGTACTCCGGCTAACTCCCACAGCTCCAAAGACACACTGGCAGGTTAATTGGCTCATGGGAAAAATGGCCCTGGTGTGGAGTGTGTGTCTGTGTCCACCTTGTGATGGACTGGTGTCCTGTCCTTGGTGTGTCCTGCCTCTTCCTGTTGCTTGCTGGGATAGGCTCTAGCTCAGTGCTGTATTGGGTAAAACAGTTAGAGAATGGATGGATGGTTAAGATTAGAAAGAACATAACCTAGACAAAGAAGAAGGAAATACAGATACAGAGTGTTTGATTGATAGGTGCCAATTGCTTTAAGAAGGAAAAGTCTTGCAGGAAGACAAGGAATGTCTGACAAGTAATCAAGATTAGAATTGACGTGTGTTGGATCCTACCTATTTTTTAATAAAAATATTGTTTTCAGTTTTACACAGATAGCTGGCAAATATAAGTTCTGTGCAATTTTCCATAGAGGCCTCTAAATTCTAATTTTGACATATTCTATCAGTTGAAAGCTAAAAGCAAGATGATTTTCCAGTTTAAAAAGCAGTCACCATTGCTGTACGGTTCTATGGAAACTGTGGCCAATTTTCTTCTTTCACTGTTAAGAAGTCAATTTGCAGAAGCAATTCTAACATAATAACTCCATTTGAAATTAACTGCTTTTCTGTGTGGGCAGTTATAATCAGTAATCGACCTAAAAGCTGTTCAGCAGTCTTCCATCGGCAAGTCTGGGGCGTGAATTTTTCTGTATTTTTAGCAGCACGTATCAAATGTGCACAAATCCCTAAGTGAAATTTTCACTTCAATTGAAATCTAAATTTTACTTTCAAACGAGGTGATTTTTTTCAACTGGAGATCTGTGAAGGCACTTAATTGAGACTGGCAGAATGGCTGCATGACACTGCCTGACGCAATAGGATCTTGTGAAATGAAAGAGGTGGAATGAGGACCTCTGCACAGAGAGCTGGATGTGGCTGAGATTTTTTATATGATCCTGACGCAGTTCTTAGATGCAATGTGAAAGCTCATCCACGGCTTTAAAATAAACAAGCATATCATAATAATATTGGTGGTGTATTTAGAGTGCTAGTGATAGGTGTTTAGTCCAGGGTTCGATAGTGGCCTGGGGCATCTCCAGTGTGGCGTTTTCATGTCATCCCCTCAGCCTCATGGATGTTCTCTGGGTGCTTCTAGTTTTCTCCCACAGTCTGGGCTGGTGTCTGTTCATCCAGGAAGAAACTGCAGTCCTCGAGCACCATTACATTACATTAACCAGGGTGAGTTCAGCACTGGTATGGACTTTACCTTCAGCTGTGCTTAGTGCCTGCAAATTGCCCCTTCAGCAGTGAGACTGAACTTCATATCTCACCTTCAATCAACGCAGCTATCCTGAGCTTCTCTCTTCCCAATGCTGGCAAGGGACACGTTCACTTGACCTTGTCCAAAACATGACATCCGAGTGCTTATCAATCTCCCAAATGTTCCAGATTGCAAAAACGGAATGGTTTTTCAATAATAAAAACTTAACTAAAAAAACTAGGCTGAATACCCACAGACAGACCTATTGTTCCCAGTCACTTTTTCTTATGTTCTCTGCTCTCTCACTTAAAATACCTGGGCCAGATGCCCAAAGCCAAACTTAGTGTTCTCTTTCACATGTCCCTGTTTCATCCTGTCCATTCCACCATTCATCCACTGTTTGGGTAATCATCATTCATGATGGCAGAAACTGAACCAACAGGGGTGACTTCTGAATGAGACTGAAAGTATTTAATTAGACAATCACACCTACAAATAAAACCTTCAAAACTAATAATTTGGTAGTGTAAGCAAGCCAAATTACACTTTAACACACATCAAACCATTATAAATAACATTTAAAAGGAGAGAAAATTAGAATAAAACTAAATTAAAACACTCAGTCATGACAGCAGCTCTGTGAATCAAATGGTACATAGATGAGAATTCCAAGAGAATAGTAGGATCAATTTCAGCAAAACCCTTCTGAAGGACAAAGGCTGTATATCAGACAGCGCTACTGCAATATACATGAGAGAGAAAAGGTGACAGAAGGTGGTAGGATCCAGCGTCTTTTAACAATTAACAAGAAGAGGTGTGGGCAGAAGATGTTAATGGTGATCTCAGTCAGATTGATTCCACTGTCGTGCCTTTTAATTGGTTTTTAATTGATCTTTTTCCTCTCCCTCTTCCTCTTCTATGGGTCGCTGTGGTTCTCTTATCTCACAGCCTTCAGCTAATGGTTTCTGGAAGTGTTGAGTCTCACTCCTGGTCCTAGAGCGCTATCAGCCTGTAGGTTTTATGTGTAGTGTAATGTCCTCTGGTGCTCAACACTTGGAAATAGTCTAACATATAGATCAATAAAATTACTGATCAACTTAATTAAGTCATTAAGAGCTAAGGTGGATTGAAACCAGAAGTTCCTTTGTCTCCACAGGACGAGAAATGAGCAACACATCTTAGAAATACTAAAATTATTGTAGCTCAAGGGTATCATAGTAATGAACAACTTTTAGGCTTCTCAGAATAGGGCAATTCTCAGAAGAGTTCAGATCCCTGAACTCTATTCTATCTTATTTATTCAATAGGCAAACCCTGTAGGTTTCTTTGAAAAAGTCAGCTAATACATTAACAACAATGATAAGAAACATTATTCTGTTGGCTGAATATGTGCAATTCATGTTTGTTAATTCCTATTTCTTTTGTCAATAGATAATTCATGAGTACTAGAATATTTTCCACAATTAATATGTTTTCTATGCCTTTTTCCCTTCATGTTTTTGCCAGGAAATACGGTAAAGATACCATGTTCATTTGGAACAGAATAATAATGTTGCTGCAGGATTGTGGTGTGACTCTGACAGACTTGAGTCTCAGTGTGGATTCTCTCAGCTGCCCTCTCAAGCTTAATTACTATTCCCAAGGAAAGAGACACCTCTTCCCCTGCTAAGTGAGGAATGCAGCTCTCCCACAGATAGGCTTTTTGCAGGATTGCAGCAATTAAATGGGTGTAATTGCTCATTAAATGGCCAACGCAGTCACCAGCACCAGTGAATTATGTTTCCCCTGATAAGAATTGTGGCCATTCTAAGGAACGGACAAAATATTTCTCTGAGAGCACAGTTGCATGATTGGTTTTTGGGGTTTTGTTTAGCCTTCGGTTTGGTTCAAGTTATTTAATACTAATGAAATAGTTGCAAAACCTCTCCTGAAAATAACCAACCTAATCCTTGAAACAGAAAAGAACGAGGCTCTTCCAAAATATCTAATTACATAGTTACATTGTAAATGTGGATATGCAATGATGTAAAATTGTGTACTCTAAAGCAGAATAAAACAAGCTTCATCATATCCTTACTTCCTGGCATTTTATCCCTATTGATCTTGTTCTGAACTGATCAGTCACTGATCAGTGTATTTTCTTTATTCTAGATGTAGTTTCTGCTTCCCCTCCCATTCTTTCTTTTTATTTGATAGTCAAGGTCTTGTCTAGATGTCTATACATTGCATTCTCAACGATAATGTCATCCATCTAGTCATTTTCTAACTACCTTCCATCAATTCACGGTTGTGGGGGAGTCTGAGCCTATCCCAGCAAGCAGCAGGCACAAGGCAGGATACACCCTGGAAGGGATGCCAATCCATCACAGGGCAGACAAAGACACACACGCACTCACACCACGGTCAATTTTCACAGAAGCCAATTAACCTACCAGTATGTTTTTGGACTGTGGGAGGAAACTGAAGCACCCAGAGGAAACCCATGTGAAAACGGGGGAAACATGCAAACTCCACCCAGACAGCATCCTGGTTCTGGAATTGAAGGGACCCCAGCGCTGTGCAGCAGCAATGCTAACCACTGCGCCACTATGCAGCCCTGGATGATGTCAGTACGCATGAAACACAATAAACAGATGGCTTTTTATTAGCTTTGAGTAATATTTCTTTAATTTGTAACAGATCACTGAAACGAGGAGGGTGAGGAACAAATCAAGTATTTTGATATCTACATGTTTCTTTGCAAAACTGAGACGGGCAGAGCATAAATTTACTTCTGGGGACCTGGGAGAGAATTTTTATGGCCTGCTGCTACGTGAGGAATTTTATGCTTTACAAATTAACTACATAAGCTTTTATTAAATATTTGTGACTCGTTTGCTGCTAATGATAACTGATTTGCGGTCATGTTGATATCGTCTCACTTCCAGATTATTTATTGCTCTTCAAAGACTTTGTATTTTGTAAACATACAACAGAAGTCTTCTTAACATATATTTAAATAACACATATAATGAGCTGTTCCTGAACTGTTTGAATGCCCTTCGACATGTTAGCTTGAGCAGTTCCAAGGAGTTATTTTATTGCTGTAAATAACCAAAGCGGCTTTGTATTATGTTAACAGACACACTTAAATCCACTCAATCAGTTTATCAGTATTACAGCTCATAGTCTTTATCATTATAGTTGTGGAATTTTATATTCTGTTGTATTATTGTTATTGTCATCATCCATCATAATTATCTTTATCATTGTTGTTGTCACTAGTCTGAAATGTAACCTGTACAGTCCAAATATATGCATGTTGTCAATAACTGAAAGTAAAAAAATAAAGTTAAAATAACACACTATTCAATCACTGGCTTCAATTTTACCCACTGTCAGATTTCCTGCACACCCTAATCACAGAGGAAAGATTTAACTGAACACAGAAACTATAAGTATAATGAAAAACACCACTGACTGAAAGTTCCGCAAAATACAACAAAGGTCACTAGTAAATAATGAGGTGGCTTGAGCTTCAGGATTTTCCCAAATCACTGCAGAGTTGGATGACAGAGTGTGGGCACACAGATACTTCAGGGGGCTCCTCTAGGATGTGGTGGCCAATTTGAATTCCTGAAATCTGGTCTGAGTTGTTCTGAGTGGCCTGAGGAACCTTGGGGTTGCAGTTTTCAGAGCTGCTGCCAGCCACACCAAAGCAAAACATCGTTTAAAAAAATCATCAAAGACAAACAGGTAAATAAATTTTCGGAGTTACTGAACGCAAGTCACGTCCACAGCTGCCCTCGATGCACAATCAAACGATTTCAGCTCAGAGAAACCAATTTAATGCATGGATGCCTCCCAACTCATGGGTTTTTAGGGGAGAGCAGAAAATCGCTTTTCTCGAGGGGAGACCGGAGCCTAAATAATTTAAGTTAAGAGAGCACGCTCAAGCCCATCTTGTGTGTCCGTGCTGCTCGTTAATTGGTGCACGGGATCGAGGTAGCGCAGCCCAGCCTGCCCCTTCACCTGGCTCCTTGTAGATGACAGGGGCACCTGGGAACAGTGCAGATGAGCAGAGAGATCGACGTTTCCTGCAGCTGTGGGTCACTGGCTTTTTAATCCATCGCCACACAAACGCACAAAGTGGAGAGCCAGAAGAAAGGAGCTGTGTGAGTAGAAGCCATCAGGCCCACAAAAGCCCTCTTTTTCTCATTAATTTTATTGATCCTTCAGCTCACTGCCTTGAAAAATTAGCACGTAATTAATTTTATCTATCACAATTTCTTAAAACAAGAGTAGTTGTATTATTGGGAAGGTGCAGTAACATGTCTGCACTCTTTTACATTTAGAGTAACATTTTCAGAACGTACAGTACACTAGGTTTCTTATGTGAAGAAAGAAGCAGTTGGAGGAATGCAATCATGCAAAGGGTTTTTACTAACAATTTGAAACAGATCTGGATGTGGCTAAATGTTTTGTACTCACCCCTCACATAGTGGGAAGATTCCTTATTGTTTCTTTGTTTAGGTCATAAAAGCAATAATAAATGGAGGGCTTTCATAAATTGATAGCCAGAGGCAGCTGCCCCTTCAGCTATCAGTTCCGAAGAACCCAATTACAGAACATGCCAGATAACTTGAAGTGGTGTGTTTTGAAGAGACATTAGCTGACATGCAGAGAAAACAGAATGCAGAAGATAAAAGGGAAAAAAAAGACCTTGGATCAATAAGCTACCACCAGCAGGATGAATATGATGGGTCAAATTGCATTCTGTCATTCATGACTCGTTTGTTATTACTGTTGTTATTTTCTGTCTTCTTCTCGTGCAAGTATAGAAATGTGGCAGGAAGTTAGAAAAAAACACCCCTAAAGGAAAATAAAGGAGAAAACACAGACAGGAGTCAGTTCAGAGCACCTGCAACAAAAACGGAAGGAGTTATAACAGCTTCATCTCCTACTGTATCTCTGTCACTTTTTTCTCCAACAGATCCATCCAAACACGCTGCTCCTTCCTCAAAAAATAAAAATGTGGTGTCCTTAACTTTTTGGGGAAGTAAAAAAGAAATCCAAATCCATTTCAGTGTTTATGAGCTCCTGTTGATGTCAACACAAGATGCTAGATACTTCGAACTCATTATCTTCCATCCATCCATTTTCTAAACCTCTTTATCCAAAACTGGAGGGAGTCAGAGCCCGACCTAGCTGAACGCACACTCGCACCAGGGCCAACTTTCTAGTGGCGTAGTGATGCAGTGGTTAGCATTGCTTCCTCAAAGCACCTGGGGCCCCAGGTTCAGTTCCTTTTGGTGCTAACTGTGTGGAGCTTGTACTGTACATTTGTGGGTTTCTCTCCAGGTGCTCTGGTTTCCTCCCACAGCCCAAAGACATGCTGGTTGGTTCATTGGCTTCTGGGAAATGTGGTGCCGGTATGAGTGGTGTCTGTGTCCGCCCTACAATGAACTGGCATCTCGTGCAGTGTGCGTCCTGCCTTGTGCCCATTTTGTGCTGGAATTGGCTGCGACTTCCCCTGCACTCCTGTGTTGGTGAGAAAAGGGGTGGTTGATCCTACAGTAAGAACTCTGCGACTTGAGCCTGGTTTTCTTCCCTGGTGTTCCCTTGAAGACGCAGCCCCAGCGGCCGGTGCTGTCTATTTCCTCCTGCCCTTTACCCGAGCAAGCTCCTGCCCATGCTTCGTTAAGTATGAACCTGAGAGAACATTAATTGAAAGAAGAAGGCCTTTTAATTTCATCTCACACCCACGTTATTGCAGAGTTTCCTTTGCAGCTCATCTGTGAAAAACTTCTTCAGAAGGTCAGTATCGCACAAATAAATCTACCTTTCATTAAAGTTTTGGCATTTTCCCCTCTTTGCGAGTCTGATAGGTTCAATTGGCCTTAGATGAGCAAAACTGGTACAGTATAATATTATTATTATTTTATTATTATTATTATTGTTTTAACTGCAACTGGTTTATTTCCCCGTTCTCTGATCTGGTTCTGACCAGGCGTAATGTTAGCTAGGCTGTGTCTTCGTGTTCTGTTTTCTTCCAAATTGCAAACCCCAACAGCCCACTTTTGGATCATGGGTATCTGGTGCCCTCGAGTGGTTGGTAAAAGAAGAACAGGAAATACAGAAGATGATCTGAGGTGAAAAGACACAATCTTGCAAGGTGGCAATTCAGTTCCCATTCCTATCCACCCATTCATTTCGTAACACCTTTACCCAATACAGGTCATAGGGGAGCCGGAGTCTATCCAAGCAAGCAGTGAGTGCATGGCACAATACAGCCCAGACAGGATGCCAGTCCATCACATGGCGCACACAGACACTCACACCAGGGCCAATTTTCCCCAAAAGCCAATTAACCTGCCAGTATGTCTTTGGACTGTGGGAGGAAACTGGACTTGTCTTTGGCTTTTGCTTTCCGCCTCTCCACCTGTACATCCACAACTGCCACTATCTTCTCTTTCTGTCCTGATCAATCCCTTTTTTTCTCTCCATCTTTTTCTCCTTGATGTTTCCCTCTGTCTCTCATCCTTTCTACCCTGTTCCTGTCTCTACTGTGCTCCTTCTTTCCTCAGCCACATTTTTCTGTTTGTCCTCTAACAGTGTTTCTTGTTATCTGACACAGTCTCTCCAAATCCGAGTCTCTCTCCTGCTCTTTAGTCCTTCTCTCCCCTTGCTGTCGATTTTTCTCACTGCGCTCATTTCACTTGCTGTTTCAGGCCATCTGTACTTCACCCCTCTCTTTCAGCTGCTCTCACAGTCTGACAGTTCCCAATGTATTCTGCTGTGCTCTGGCAGAGATGTGTCATTTCCTGTTAATTGAAGCTGATCGGATCTAAAACAGCAATGGAACGCTCCATTCTCCATCACTGCCTGCCAACCTACACACCCTGGAGAGCACTTTTCTGGTAAAAGTTTGCTCTAATCAGCTAATTGAGTGACTCCTTTTAACAACAAAGTAATATTTTTCAGGCTAGGTTGAACAGCATAAAATGAATGTGGTTGCAGACATAAGAACTGTGTATCTGAAAAAGGCTGCTCTCAAATGTATGAAGCATAATTAAGTGTATGTTTTGTCTAAGTAAAATAAAGCTACTGCTGTCAGTGGTATTGACTGACGGGTGGAAGGCATTCTTCTTTCTGGGCCAGAGTTTCCAAACTAATATCCAGCCGTGGTGACAAGAGTCCCTTTACTGTAGATTTTCTGTCCTCTGGATGAGACACTGAACCAAGATCCCGACTACTTGGTCATTAAAGTTCTCATGGCTCTTTCCATAATAGTAGGGATGTTACCACAGTGCTCTGGCTAAATAATGCACATTGCTTGTGCAATTTGACCTCCCTAAAATTCTTTATTAAATTGTTTTCTGTGCTGTCTTGATGTGCTTCTTTGTTATAGATTTTCACAAACTGTCCTGGACTGTATTGTCCCCTAGTCAGAGCAGTGAGGTTGTCTCTGGTAAAACACAGAAAGTGATTTGCTGAAGCACTCAGGCTTTGATGTCTGTTGCGAGGAATTACTGCAGTGCTTCTCTGTGCACTTCCTCTCATTTTGCACTGAGAAGTGATTACCTACAGTAAGCATGTGTTTGCTACAATGGTAAAAAAAAAGGCAAATAACAGTACACACAGATATGACATTGATATTCATTGGAAATAACCTGCCTTGGGTGAGAGATGAAATAACAGACAATTTAATGCACTCCGTTAATGCTCTCTATCCGAAATGTTTAAGACTCTCAGTGGGGAGGAGAGAGGAGCCAGTTCAGAGATGGGGATTATTAGGAGGCCATGACTGGTAATGGCAGGGGGAAATTTGGCCAGGACACTCTTTTCAAGAACCTCCCTGGGATTTTTAATGACCACGGACAATCAGGATGTGGCTTTTTTTTATTGTACAGTGTCCTCAACACAATACTGGGGGATTAGGACCTACACAGACCACAGGGTGAGTGCCCCCTATGCAGGTACTGACCAGCCTCACACCTGCTTTGCTTCAGTGGGCTGCCATTTGTGAGTCATAGAGTGATATAGCTGCTGGCTATATCTTTGTATACTTTAATGAAGTGGTAGGTTTTTATACTGGCTAAGGGAATCTCTTAATCTGTCTCTGGAGACATCTGCAGTGCCATTTGTTAGGGTGGTCAGGAGATCAGATGACACCCACTAATCTGCAGTCCCACCCAGGACGGAATGCAGCCATGATGGGTAACTGAAAAGGCAGCCGGGTATTCAAAACCAGGGCGAGTGAGAGCATATATTGCTTTCACTGTTGTTGGAAAGAAGCAAATAAACTGTAATGACCTGTACTACCTGTGCAAAACTAATTAGAGCTGACATTTCCGAGCGCTCTCGGCAGATGTTGTGCTGTAATTTTAAAGTGTACTTTCTGCCCAATGCCAAATACAAGCTGAGCCTTCCTCTGTTAATAACCTCTTAAAAAAACACATTAACAAGATCGAAAGAATGTGCCCAGATGAAACAAACTCGTTAGCCTTTCACTGTGCTGAACCAGGGAGTGTCAGCTTAGGCGTTGCAGCCTTCACCAATGTGTGCCTGCATACAAACCAGGGTAATATATTAAGATTCCCCATGACTTGTTAATAATGAGGCCTGCTGATATGGTACATGTCATCTGTGCATACTCACAGAGCAACAGAGCTTGTTTACGCGGTATAGCCTTTCATCTAATGAGTATTTTCTTCAACCTCTCATGCTGACACTGTGGTCTTGCTGATGTCATCGTGCTAGACTACCACATCCACTGGGGATCTCAGAGGAATCTTATCTGCTGCCTACAGCCTGCTTTTATCAAGTTGCCTTCTTATTCTATGTGTCATTCTTAATTATCTGTCTCTGCTGGAGCTTAGTTGCCATTAGAGGTATTAGAGATAGTCACCTCTGCTGTGTTTTTCGGACCTTGCACAGGACATTGGTTGGGTTTTGATGGTACTTCCAGCTAATATATGGAGACTTTTACCTTCTTTCATCTAATAATCACAAAATTATATTTGAGTCATGATGCTTTGATTCTAGATGCATCTTACAGGCTAAAGTGTGCTGCATGTGTGTAAGTAGTTCAAGTGGGGAGCTGCGTCAGCATGCGTAGGCTGCAAAGGAACAAGTAAAGGTTTAATCCATGCTGAAAAGAAAAGAAGCACAATATTTTGGCTGTGGAGCCTTCTTGGGGTGTGAGAGAGGGGAGAATGGGCAGTTGGAACTGGGAGTGGAAGGGAGGTGGGAGCAGGACAGACGCAGGGTGGACACTCAGGTGGTGTGAAGTCAAAACCTGCAGATGAATAGAGACGATTAGAAGGAAACGAGTCTGTCGTTGAGAGAATAGGGAAGGTGTGATCCTAGTTTCAGGATGATTTTGGTTTTGGATGTCTTACAGTATGCGTGTATGCAGGTACTGTGTGCATGTACAGTACGTGTATATACAGTGCCTATAGAAAGTCTACACAACCTTTCCAAAGTAACACATTTAGTGGCCTCAAGGCCTGCTTATTTTCTTGTTTCTACTCCATTAGCAAAAGCAGGGAGGCTGCATAAAATTTGAAGTTTTAATGCAGCTCTTCTAAAATCGGAGGGATGGTGAAAACTTAGTAACAAAATAAAGCTTTTCAAATATTTTATGTAGGACTGATTTTAGCAATTTTTTTATTCATGACATGCTTGCCAAGTGCATAACAGTTCACAAGCTGTTTTCTTTGTTTCCTAGCTTTTCCAGCAAAAAAGAAGTGCTTGGACAATGAGCACTCAGCTATGGAGTGTACAGCAATTACATTTTAATTAATGTACACATGCTTAGAAATAGATGCAAAAGTAGAGGCAGGTAGTTATTCACAACAGTCAGAGCATCTGGTCTCTGAATATATCAGAGAGCAATTCTTATTTGCTTTCTATCTTCTGTTTCTGATGTCTCTAAAAGAAAAGTATGCTTTGATCATTTGTGTGGGCTCAGGTGGTGAGGTCAGGTGGATGGAGAGATGCAGTTTGTACTCCCAGGGCCCTATAAAGAGCGAACATGTCAGTGTTTACAGAGCCAAGTGTTTACTGGCTGGTTAATGGAGTGCCCACACCAGCCCTTCAGTGACCTCTGCATTTTTCCTCAGCATAGCCCTCGTTGATGTCAGCATTTCTTGCATGGCAGTAGATGAAAATTCACTGTCTCATAGGGTTTACATAATATCTGGCAGACCACTTTTCTTTATGTCATTTTCTTCCGCCTAGCGAGTTACCCCCAGTAAAGCTCCCTAATTGAATCACACACCTTCTCCACCTTCGTCAGGGTTTGACCAAACTACTGAAATGAGTTTTAAACAGAAGTTCAGGAGTAGGTCAAACCCTGATCTCACCCACTTCCATCTACCTTCGTACTATATAAATATCATGTTTCTTTCCTCACACATCCCTTCCTCCACCACATTTTCCCCCTTTCAGTAGCTACCTGGCTTATTCCTCCTTGACAGATGGGAGGTCAGACAGGCCTTTCCTCACAGACCAGTTGCCGGTCTCCTCAGTCACCCCAAAAAAGCTCACTGTGCAGATCATGCTTCTTCTCCACCTTGATTAGGATTTGACCGATCTACTGAAATACATTTGTTGTGAATCATTTGGTGATCTGAGTATTTACAGGCATACGTAATATTATTTCATATGTGTTCCAATGAATAAATAAGTGGGTATGATGGGAAGTGGTTTGTGAGAGTATTTTAATAAAAAGGAATAAAGACTTAAAGATTTCTTACCACTCTTTCTAATGCAGTATTGCAGGGGAGCAGGAACCTATCCCAGCAAGCAACAGGTGAAAGGCAGAATACACTCTGGACGGGACACACACCCACACCAGGGTCAATTTTCCCAGATGCCAATTAATCTGCCAGTATGTCTTTGGACTAGAACACCTGGAAGAAACCAATGTGAGCACAGGGAGAACATACTGTACAAACTCCACACCAATTGCACCCCAGGTTTGGAAATGAACACTGGGCTCACCAGTACTGTGAGGCAGCAATGCTAACCACTGCACTACTGTGCTGCCCACAAGATGAAGCTTATCCTGATTAATTACTCCTATACAGGACATAATATAGAGTGTGGGAATTGAGCGGTATGCCTCGAGGAACTCCATGGGCTCACATCCGTAGATAAATGAATAAGGAAGAGCTTGGAATGTCTGAAGCGCACACAGCTGTTTGCTTACTGAGACAACCACAGTGGTGTGTATTCCCTGCGGTGACCATTGTGCGGAAACAAGTGATTGCTGGTTAAATGAGAAACATTATGAAAACTGTGTAAAAAAAATCGGTTTGAGTTTGATATGTTGCTCTGCGAAATGCCGGAGCATAAATACATAAGGGAAAAGAGAGCTGAAGCACAGGTGTACTGCCTCATACTAGCAATAAACTGGTACATCACGATTGCAGTTATAGGGTCAGACAGAGGGCTTCTGGAGGACCTAGTAATTGCTTTGTGTGACCTGTAGCAGATGCATTTTCCAGCAGCTTATCACAACTATGTTTTTTTTAATTATTGTTCTGATTTTTGCTACTAATGACCTAAAGCTATTGATGAGTGCAGGGAAGGATGAAAAGTTGCATTACGACCACCAGGACGCGGCCTTCATCCCTCCTTGCTCCATGAAGGTTTTAAACAGTCCTTCAATTAAGAGAAACTGGCTTCTGAAATCCTCCCTGGTGATGGTTCCAGATTTTTTCCTCCTGTCATTTTTGTGAATGGTCCCAGTCTCTTCATGCTGGTTTTGTTTTCATGTCCCGTGTTGCTTTTGTAAGAAGGCCATGCTGTGCGGAACAGGTCTGAGCGATCGCCAAGGCCAGATGGCATCTTTGCATGAGCAAAATGTTGAGGAAACCCAGCAGAACAAATGACTACCGAAATGCGATACCAATAGAAAAACCCTACGGAATTCCGTGCAAAGAAAGAAATATTCCAGCTGCATATTCCAGCTAAGGGCATTTTGATTTGAAATATCATACTGTAGCTTGTTGTTAAATTGTACATCTTCTGAGTCTGAGGTTTGAAAGGAAACATTGAAATGTCAAAGTCAAGCAGAAAAGTTTAGCATAATGCCAATGATGTCAGAAAAAGCACATTGAACCAAACTCACAGCAAGAGATTGTGTACAACAAATCCCAGGTCATTATTCAATATATTATTCAATCAACCCACCTTGCAAGCAGAGACTACAAGTACATACTGTATGATTCCAGAGCAGTTCAAATAGGAATCACATCCACTGGAGATAAGCAGGGGGCAAGATTTCTAAGAAAACACTGCTGTGGCTTTATTTTTCAAACACTGAGTCTACAATACATCTGGCAGAAACAAACCTTTTCTGGGAAATGAAGGATGTCCTTAAAAAAGTGAGTGACACTGAAAAGACTGCTGCCATTCTCTACATATTTGTTTTTGTCAAGAGACATCCACCTAATTGATGCCATTTTAGCACAACATCAATCGCATTCATATAAACACAGAATGCATCTTCATTGCATTCTAGATTGTAATCTATTTAATTTTCAGCTGTTTTCTAATGGTTGTGATCTGTGGGTTTTGAAAGTATGTAATGTGGATGTATTATATTAAACATTGAATAAGTATAAATCTCACTTACATTTTGTTTCTATAGTGCACAGTAACTTCACGTCAGGATCTGAATGACTGTAGCATATTACTAGTCAGACTTTTGTGCGTAAATCATTAAATTAAGAGTTCTCATAAATCCTGGCCTTAATATGCCTTGTTCTAATACATTGGATTTGCAGTGCATGAACAAGAAGAACAAAAGCCAACGGAGTCCAGGTCCAAACAGACATTTTCTATATTAATGCTGAAATTAATGCAGGTTTATTCATTTAATCTCCCTACCCCATACAGTATAGTGGGGGTGGGGGCTTAATAATTTAAAACTACGCTTCAGACAGCTTTGTTGGCATGACTGATGAACAGTTTGCCAAAGCAGAAACAATTAACACAACATTTACAAACATCACATAAAACATTATTGTGAGACAGGCTCACTGTTTGCACCTCAGGCTGTGACTGAAGATCTCATACTGGGCTGTATTGAGTATCCTCTCCCCTCCCCCAGAAGGATTGGAATGTGTTTGATTCTGGCAGGTGTTATTTTAGGGAAGAATGTTTGTCAAATTCCTTTAATTTCTCACGGTTCAGCAGAAAGTGCATCTCTCTTTCTGCTTCTCTCTGCTGGCAGTGGGAGCACAGCCTGTCCTCTCTGGGCAGACAGGTCTGCCTGTGCCGCGCAGTTTCTAAGGCCAGATTGTGGCCACTGAGCCTAAAGTTTATCAGGATCTTACCCGTCAGATACTCAGCTTGCTTCCTACAAATTCCACTTTAATGTCACCCCTCTCTGTTACTAGCATGCCCCAGTGAATAAACCAGAACAAACCCCAGTGATCCTACAAGCATGCTCTCCTGCCCCACCCTTCTGCACTTACCCATACTACTAGGGAAAGACAAGGAAGCACAGCAGTTACCAGTGACAGGATTTGTGAGAAATCTATACAGTATATACTGTACAGTAAGTGTTTTATGTCTGTATATTATAATTAACAATGCTTAATGATGTGTAACATTGTTGTTGTTTCATTAAAGTACTGATTCATTACATGCAACTCATTTCACATTTGATAATTTCCTGTCTGTACTTAAATTAAGTTTCAGTACATGACTTGCAGAAAACAAAGTCATGCTTTGAAAAATCTTGACAGTTCTGTTTAGTTCTGCACAGGTGTCGCCACCTTTCCAGCTGTGATTAATTCATGCTGGTTATGTCCATTTGGAAATGTCACATCCTGCTTAATTTGACCATGAAGGAGTGTTTGCTGAATGTGTACCACACAGACCAAAACCTGAAAGCCAATGGGCCAAAATGGATTTTGAAGCTTGTGTAACTTTCCTGGGGTGGCATTATGACTTGTTGAACAGTTAAGGGACGTTTCTCCTCTAAAGTAAACATAACTTAAAAGGGCATAGCAGAGGACTGTACATATTAAAAAATAACAAAAGGTATTTATCAATCCTTAGGCCACAGACTATATAATATAGACATATAAAATTGATTAGTATCCTAAATGTTAAGGACATAAATTTACAAGACAGGTAACCTAACACATACAGAGTGGCACCCCACACAGATCCCCAATAAATCATGAGGCACGTGGCAGGACAGCACCCCACTCATGGCGCCCGTACCCCATGGGACACACTGAAGAACAATGCCCTAGGCAGGATGCCAGTCCATGGGGGATAGTGAAAGTTGCAGTGAGAAAAAATTGTTGAAAACAAGAATAACCTTCCAAAAAGGAATGAGAAGAGGTTCTCCATCTCCTGATGGAGGGGAAAGTTGTATATAACAGCAATATTAATACTGTGAATTAATGCATTTTGCCTTGTTGTGTGACCCTTTTCCTAGGTTTTACATTTGGTTGGCTTTGAAAACCTTTGCAGGCCGCACTTTCTAGACCTGCCTGCCTCAGCCCGGCCCCAGAGCAGCAGTAAATTCTGCAAGACAGAGAAGAAAGTGAGGAGAAGATTGCTTGTTGCCTCAGCAGCTCATCGCAGAGTTAATCAGCAGGACGGAGTCTCAGGGGGGCTCTGTGGATGCCAGGTGTGCTAAATTGGAAATCAAACGATTTAAACACATCCTTGTGGCGCCAGAGCTTCATTCCAATTTTCAGACGCTGGTTTTTGGAAAGCCTCCACCAGATTCTTCACTGAGTCACTGCTGTTGATCAATGGCGGGAGAGGAAAAAAGAGACAGAGGCAGCACAAAAAATTTCAGATTAAATGCCTTGACATTTCGGTGGGCGGCAATTGAGGGCAATAACAATGATGCAATATGTATTTCCGTCAGCTGAAAACAGAAAAATGTGCATCTGCCTTACGGCCAAATGAATTAGGAAAGCCAACATGTCCATTATTCAGAGACTAACCAGGTGAGTGTTATGTTCCAATGAGTATTACTTATTAATACACTCCAGGAGAGTGGCTTTCAAGGACATTTAATTTTTCTTATCTTAAAAATTAGAAAAAAATTATATTTGCAGATAAAGAGAATTGTTGTTAGGGGCAACAGGATTGGCTCACTAAACAACATTCTTCACTGTAGCTTTCAAACATTTTGCATTAAAATGGACTTAAAGGGACTAAAGACCACTTTTCATAAGTCTGTTTTGCTTCATTTTTTCTCTAGTTGTGAACTTGTGTGACAAAACCAGTAACTACAGCACTGTGGATTGATATATTAATATATTTTGCCTAATTGTGTGTCCATTTCCCTAGTTCTTACTTCCGGTTTGAACAGCACTAGACATTTCGTGATGCCTTTGCTGTACTTTAGGATGCATTTGAAATGCAGGAAAAATGTTGTTTTGTTGTTTCCTCGGAAAGGAATTTTGGCCAAAATTGAAAACACACTTTCTGCATGTTACACTCTTCTAATTTTTGCATTTAAAACCAAAACAAAATGTTACGTTTAGTCTAACTTTATTTTGGCAAAGCAGGTTTAAATTCCCCAGCATTTTTCTGTGAATGATTTCACCTTTACAGTCTCATTTTAAATTATGAGGTCTGTTGCATAACCAAATGAAGTCTGTAAACCTGCACAACTCAAAGATTTGTATTTGAACAGCAACCCCAAAACTATTTTTAAAGTAAGGGGATGTAGTGTAGGGCTGCTGCAGATCATAAGTGACATATTCTCTTTTTATCATAAGAGTTTGCTTCTCCTCCTGTGTTCCGTTGCTCTATTTGTTGAAATGAAGGGCTCACACCAAGGTCTTTGAGTAGAATTCTTAATGGTACTGGAGAGACAGATTCTATTTTTACTCTAGGCCTTATCAGCAGAGCTGGTCATTAAATTAATTAGTCATTTACATAGCAACCCTGTCACTCGCTCACTTATTACATCTGTCTTCATCTGACTTGAGATGACATTTGGAGAATGGATCATTAAAATGAATTACATACTGTACATAGCCACCCATTGTGTGTGGGGAGAACAGGGTTAGGATTAGAGCCATCAAAGATAGTTAGGACAATTGTCCAGGGCTGCAAGCTACAAAGAGCACAGAATATGAGAAGAAGAATACAGTACATGTACAAACGTAATAGAACTGGCGCACTACTGCAGCTGTCCATAACCTTTAAAAGTCATACTGAAAATTCACTCTCTTCTTTCATCTACAGGGCCACACAGCATATCCTGTAGTATAAGGTGGAGCTCATTTCTAAACCATCCATCCATGTTCGCACCACAGTACAATACAGGGCCATGGGGGAGACAGAACCAGACCTGACAAGCAACAGGCACAAGATGAGATACAGTACACCCTGGGTGGCCTGCCAGTCCACTGCAGGGGACACACAAAGACACTCACACCAAGGCCCATTTCATAGAAGCCAATTAACTTCCAAATACACCATTGGACAGCGGGAGGAAACCCACACAGACACACACGACTACTGCTTTTAACTACAGTACGTCTCCTGGGAGCAGAAGCACCTAGACAAACATTGTTTACTAGCAGAGAAAGAAGCTGAAACACAACTTTCCCAGCACTGCGAGTTTTCTACACCTTTGAACAAGTAGTTCAGCT
This sequence comes from Atractosteus spatula, assembly GCF_055471065.1. Lineage (NCBI taxonomy): Eukaryota > Metazoa > Chordata > Actinopteri > Semionotiformes > Lepisosteidae > Atractosteus > Atractosteus spatula. Next base: position 1,669,985 of record NC_142732.1, on the reverse strand, counting down.
TGTATTTTATGAGTGCGAAGAAGCACTGAAACTGATCAGTGATGTAGATGAAGTGGCATATTAACCTCTTTAATTAATGCTGCAAAATAAAACAAATAAAAAACTTTACTAGCAAAGAAAAGAATATTGCTCTTGTGCCTGGGAAAGTGATCTGTGTCCTGGGCACTTTGACAGATCTCCAAATCAAATCCGGCTTCAATTTGCCATGTGAGGGCTTTTGGAGTCATGTTTCTTCAAGTAATAGGGCTCAAACAACTGCAAGACTTCATTTTCTTGTGTTTAACTGTTAATCGTGGAGCAGCAACCATTGAATGCCAAGTTACTTAATTAAGTTTCCCCACCCCGTGGGACCACTACCTCATTGGCAGGCTCTCTAATTGAGTTTGGAAATGTATCACAGTCTTTTCACTTCCTTCAAAGAGAGGAGAGTGAAAGTGAGACATGGTCACTTAGAAAACTAAAATCAATTCGCCTTTTGTGTCTTTGGTAAACTTATCTTCGGAATTTTTCCTTGAAGGGGTTACTTGTAAACGTGAGAAAAATATGAATCTACCAGAAGTCAAGTTCAGGTACTTCAGGTGGGTGACTGAAAAAAAAAATGTGTTCCTCTGAGATGCATCCTGTTACAGTGGTTGTGATATCTGTTTGCCACTCACATCTTGAAAGTTCACATCTCAGAAAAACGTTTGCAGTTCTCTGCAAATGGATTAATTGCTCTTTCACCAGGACTGTGCCAGAGCATAAACAAAGCATGTGCCACAACTGCGTACCCCTTGTGTTAATGTGTTTTATTTTAATTATTTTATTGTCCACTTTCTATTATCTTTACCTCCTATCTGTAACAATAGCAAAATTATGACATTTTTTTCAGTTTCTGCACATAAATATATCATTTAAAAGGTTCCTTCCCACATAATCAGAAAGCCACTTATTCCTGGTAATGCCCAGAGTCTTTTCTGCAAGTATAGGGCACTTGCCTGGAGACACTCATTCATACACAGATAAATCAAAGACATAAATGAACCTCTAGGAGGTGGGAGGAAACCAGGGAGTTCAGAAAAAAACCTTTTTGAAAACGTCTCCCTCTAAACCAAAACTCAATTGCTTGTCTATGTGAAGTGAGACAGGCTATCAGTGACCTGATTGATCTTCTAGTTTCATCTGACCTGACATAGAGATACAGTAGATAGGATGAAGAAAGGAGTTATCTTGATGGCAGGCTATTGCGTATCTCCAAAAAATAATAAATTCAATTAGACTAGCATTTGAATTGTTAAATCCCCATATATCAACTGATGCAAATGCTATCATCTGTAAATTGAGCCCTTTGTCATTAAATTTCCTGAGCGACTGGTATTAAACTACTGTTGAAGAAGAATTGTGGCAGGTGGCAGCAAAACTCCTTGCTGAACACAAGAGGGCGTACAATACACTAGAAAAGGCCTTGTTGTTCCAAACTCAAATAAGACCTAATAACTTGCTTATGTTCAGTCCCCCCACAAGCAATTTCCAGAAAACAAACTGAAGCTTTAGGTGTTGTTACCTGTAACCCTGGATTTTTTTTCTCTCTGTGTAGCATATGAATACATAGCATGGCCTGGTATGTTACGTACAGTAACATTCTCTGCTTCTTGAGATGAGGAATGACAGGTAACGAACCTGGCTTAGCTTTTCTACAAGAACTTTGGTGATAAAACCTTACTTTTTGATATTTCCCTCATCGCAATGTAACAGAAGCAGATGTACTGTTGCCAAATGAAAGCACTGACATTTAATACTGTTAGGAAACAATAAAAGATTGTATATCTGATCTGTAACTTAAGAGTCGATGGTGCAGGAAAAAAAAGCCCCATAACAGAAGTCTTCCTGGGGCAAAATAAATCGAGGGCTTCTGTATAAAGGAGTGGGGAAGGTAATGCCCTCAGTCAGGATTTCAGCAGTTCATTCAACACTCGTACTGGAATGTTGTGTGTTGGGGCAGCGTGGTGCTGCAGTGGCCAGCATTGCTGGAGTCTTGTGACAAAACAGATCTCCAGTGAAAGAGCGATGCTTCCATCTAGAGGACAAGGCGAATAATGAAACCTCACCGCCGACCAAACCTGAAAAAAGGCTTTCATAAAAAAACAAGTCTCAGACCTTTACACAGATATCTGGGAGGATCTGGAGTAAACCGCTCAAACACATTGCGGCTAGCTTCTTTCAAAAAAAGCCTGAATTATTTTTTGATTAATGACCTACCCGTAATCACATGAGCTAGCCTAGATAAATAGCCCCATTTCGATTATAAACCTTCTTATGTTATATTCGCTGCATGCTGTAACTATGGCAGTCATAATTACAGCAGCTTTGCGACAGTGTAGTAATAATTAAAAAAAAACAAGATTTATAGTTCATTGTTAAATTGCTTTACAGTTATTTTTAAAGATATACCCCGGCACGGCTAACACCTGAATTTCTGTCGGCATAAAACTTTTAACTGTCGCACATGCGCACTGTGGGGTATGAGAGGAAACAAAAGGGGAACGTGGCTGGTGTTTAAAGGGGAAACCTCACATTGAAAATAACACACTACAGTGGAGAAAATGATAAGTACAAAAATAGCACAAACACATCTGTAACAAACGAATAACACCGGTAAGCATGGTCTTAAGCATTTTTATTGTAAAGTGCATTTTACATAAGGTTCCTGATTTTTTCCGTGGGGATGGGAAATTAAAATGTCTGGTTTAGCTGTGGTCGAGTACAGCACAGTGGATTCTAAAAGCGAAAGACATTTTACTCGGAACTTGTGCGTTACAGCAAACGGCAAACTCGAAGTGGTGGGAAATTAAGGCCATCTATAATCTATCTGCTCTTTAATTAAGCCATTTTTGTGTTTTCACACAAGACTAAAATCGGTCAAGTTGAAGAAAGTGTGCTTTGCACTACGAATTTTATTTTTTAATTTAAAAGCCGAATCGAGTGGACAAAAATGTTGATGACATAAACTATTTCAGCTTGAAACCCCGTAAAGTGTACATGATTATTAGCCATGAAGGGTGATAATCTTAGAATACCTTCATTTGCCTGGTACAGTATAATATCATAATTTAAAACTATCCAGCATGGTGCAACATTGTAGTCATAATGTAGAATAGCATCTGCATTTAAGGGGACTTTGCCGAGTTTTTTTTATCAACTGCACCCAATTCATAACTTTGGTCAAAAAGCCCTAAACTCATGAAGGAAAAGCGTTGTTTTCTGGGCACTTTTCTTGATAAGGACAGAAAAAACTAGTAATCAAAACCACTATGGCGCGACCTGGAAATAGCTCCAGGAGAAGTTCTCCATTGCTCACTTTTCTGTGAAAGGCGTTTATTTACTAATCTTCGGTGTCTGCTGATTCTCCATGCTCTCTTCCCCCCCAGGTGTTAAAGTGATGAGCTAGGTATGCTTCATGCTTAAACGTTGCACCCACCAAACAAGCAGAGCACTTTTCAGCACACTGCTGCTCAAACTGTTCCAGAATCAGGCTTCTGCCGGCGAATCCGTTCACTTCTTCAGCTTCCACCGGAGTGCCAAGTGTGCGGCCTACAGCTCCCGGTCCCAGGCCTTTCTCTGCAAGCCTTGGCACGCCTGTGCCCGGACCCCAGCGTCGCGAGCTTTCCACCTGTCCTGGTCCCCCTCCGGCGGCGGCGGCGAGCGCGAGGCCATGCCCGAGCAACGGTACTGCGTGGAGTACGCCAAGCGTGGCACGGCCGGCTGCAAGAAATGCAAGGAGAAGATCGTCAAGGGGCTGGTGCGGATCGGCAAGATCGTGCCCAACCCCTTCAGCGAGTCCGCGGGCGACATGAAGGAGTGGTACCACGTGAAGTGCATGTTCGAGAAGCTGGAGCGAGCCCGGATCACCACCCGGAGGATTGAGGACATAACGGACCTGGAGGGCTGGGAGGAGGTGCAGGATGAGGATAAGGAGCTCATCAACAAGCACATTGCAGGTGTGTGTGTGGGGGGGTGCTTCTGTTTCAGTTAGTCAGTGTCAGAATGGGAGTTCTGAATCCATTACACTGGCTCCCCAGTCCTGCTGGTCCTGATTTTGGACGGCCGGTGGGTCTTCGGGTTGCCCAAGTCTCTTCAGAGCCGTGATTCCCAATGCTGGCCCTGGAGAAACACTATCTCGTCTGTTTTCCTTCTTGTAGTTGAGTTATTAAGAACTGGCTAATTGATTTCAGTTTTCTAATGGGGCGTGTTAGAAAAATTTCCTCTCAGCTCTTAGAAGGACCAATGGGATTTGCAATTGGTATTGGCCTGGAATGTAACCAATTGGACTTCTGCAAAAGCTTAATATGGGTGTGTCTGCTACCGTGCCACTCCCACCTGTGGGTGTGTCTGCTACAGTGCCACTCCCACCTGTGGGTGTGTCTGCTACAGTGCCACTCCTACCTAAGTCTGTTCATTGCCAGGTGATGAATTTGTAAGAGCTGTTTACTCTAAAATAAAGGAAAGGTTATGTGTGTAAGTTCTATATGATGATACAGTACCCTTGACACTCAGGACTGACCTAAACAAGTAAAAACAAGCAAGAATAAGTCAGCATTTAACATTTGAGATTTAGAGCTCAGCTGGACTGACATGTAGGAACATATAGTGTTCCTCCAGGACCAAGACTGGGAACCACAGCCTTAGAGCAGCAGCTGTAGAGCCAGGAGAAGATGCTAAACTGGTCTAATAAAGACAAGAATGTTCTGATTTAGGTTATTATGAGCCCAGCTGTAGTGAAAACCTATAGACACACCAACCCTTCAGGACCAAGATTGGGAACCACTGAGCTTTTGTATGACTGAAAAAGAAAATAAGTTGGGAGCCATTAATTCTTGAGATGGATAATGCTTAAGAAGACAGCAAGCAAAACACTTATTCATGAATCATTCTCACAAATTGTACCATGAGAATGTTTATTAAAATTAATCTTGAAACATATCTTTCTGTTATTTATTGTCCACTTATTCTTTAGGAATTTTGGAGTGGGATTTATTGTAACTCCAATGTTGCTATGCGTAATTAAAAATGTATTTCTTAAAGGGGCAGGGTACAAACTAACAGGACACTGTTTTTTGTGCGTGGTTGCTTGGCTAGATCTGGCTGCGAAGACTAACCACAGCCCTAAGAAGAAGGTTCAGACTGGCCTGGCTGACCTGTCCCCTGTGACCCCACGCAAGTTCTCTGGATTCACTGGTAAGAGGGTGCTGCCGCTCTCTCAGCCTTCTTCATTGTCGCAGTTTGCTCTTTCCTGTCCTGTACTGTAGCAGATTGAAAGCCACAAGCGGCAGGAAGAAATTGTCAAAGTTTCTCCAGTCTGCCTAAATCAACCTTTTTCAGAGCACAGTTTTAATCAGTTGACGTGTAAGCTGAAGTAAAGAGAACAGCAAAATGATCCACTAAAAGATCACGTGTCATCGCGGGAGTATTTCTAGTTAATAAAAAAGGGGATGACTGCAATGGACTGGCGTCCTGTGCAGGGTGTATCCTGTCTTGCGTCTGTTGCTTTCTGGGATTGGCTCCAGCTCTCCCATGGCCTTGTATTGGATAAGACGGTTAGAAACTGGATGACTGGTCATTTCCTTTGCACCCATGGGTAACCCTGTTGATTCTGACTGACAGCCGCCAAGCCTGGCACCTCCAGCTCTCCTGGGGGCTCCAGCAGCCTGTCGGCCCAGCTGTCTGACCCCAGCCACAAGGACTGCCTGTTGAGGGAGTTCCGCAAGCTGTGCGCCATGGTGGCGGAGAAGGCCAGTTACAACGTCAAGACGCAGATAATCCAGGACTTCCTGAAGAAGGGCTCCAGTGGGGGTGAGTGCCCACCCGTGAACAAAGGGTCAGTTAATACAGGCTAATGTCGCATTCGGCAGCTCGCCTTGTCATGCCTTTGTCTTCCGCATGAAGGAGAACTCATTTAAAATAATTCAGGTGGGGAGCTGCGTCGGCATGTGTAGGCTGTAAAGGAACAAGTTATAGGTTTTATTCCATGCTGAAAAGAGAAGAAAGAAAACACAACGTTTTGGCTGTGGAGCCCTCTTCAGGTGTCATACCTGAAGAACCCACCTGAAGAAGGCTCCACGGCCGAAGTGTTGCGTTTTCTTTCTTCTCTTTTCAGCATGGAATCAACCTATTACTTCATTTAAAATAATTCAGCTTGTGACCATTTGAAAATCATCGCCAGACGTAAAAGATTTTACAGTTTTCTATTGCTTGCTGGCTGTATGCACAACACGTAACACTCTGAAGCTCAAAGTGATAAAAATCACACAAAGTTTGATTTTAACCATTGTGCATTGACGCTTAGAAATCGAGGGTTTTACTTTATCTTATTAAAACAGCAATTTGCTGTTTCAGAACACCATTGATGCTTTGAGTCGGGGAAAAAAAGGTCTGTGGTTTTATTGAGTTGTTCAGTGTTTATGCAGTTTTTAAGTGTAGAATACAGAATTTTCATCCTTAATTTATGCGGAACAGTGAACAGACCCCTTCCGTTTTTGAATCCAGGTGACGGCAGGCCTGGGCACAGGTGTTCATACTCCGAGACCCCACCCCTGGAAAAGGCCGCTGCCCCAGTATTAACCCCTTGTGTCTGTGTTCCCGCCGCCCGGCTCATTGCAGACGGTTTCCGCGGGGACCTGTACCTGACTGTGAAGCTGCTGCTCCCGGGGGTGATCAAGAGCGTGTACAACCTGAACGACAAGCAGATCGTCAAGCTGTTCAGCCGCATCTTCAACAGCAGCCAGGACGACATGGTGCGGGACCTTGAGCAGGTCAGGCCCTCCTCCTCCTCCTCCTCGTGTCTCCGCCACTCCGCCTGCCCGCTGATCTCGGCAGCAAGCGCTGGATTGGGAGGCACTGGCGAAAATATTTGTGCTCTGTGTAGAGCAATTGTTTTCGAAACAAGGTACGGGGCTTGCTGATCTTCCACAGAACTAGATCCTGGGTAAATGGAGTAGAAGGGGGAAAGATTTATTCTGCTGTAGAAAAGATTTTCAGTGAGTTTTGCAAATGCTTCACCTAATTCAGCACAGACCTTTTGTATTGCAGTACAGTTTTTTGATATGTATTAGCGTTATATACTATTTTTCGCTTCTAACATGAGATACAAACTGAGAAAAAAGTCATTTGTGCTGTACAGTACTTCTGCTCCGGCCTTTCTTAGTATGCGCTTGAAATGCAGTCTTAATTTGTTACATTTTGGTGTATTAATTTCTATGTCAGATGAAGCATTCATGTTATTTCAGTGTTAACACATTTTAAATAAACAAAATATGTAGAGGAACACGGAAGGATGATTAGTTTCTAACAGGATTATGCTTTGAAGTATGTAGCCACCATTTTCAAACTTAATCTGTATTTTCCCAACATGCATTATAATACTTCTCAAACCTGTTAGTGGTAACTTATTTTGCTAGTAATTATACCTGTATACACTTGATGTACGAGTAAATAATGATGAAATTGCAGTTTGCTTGTCCCTTGCTTCAATTTAAACCCCCTGAGGTGTGGAAGGACATAATAGAAATAAAAATAATAAAAGCGGATTTCAAATCCAAACACCTGCGTGAGAGGTTGAACAGTGCTTCAAGGTCTAGTGATGTTTGTGGCTTGTCTTTAAGCCTTTCCTGCTCACCTTTTATCCCAAATCATAATGTAACATCCCTGACATCTCTGTTGCAATTGTGAAAAATGTAATATTGTTTTTTTCTCTTCTTGGCGAACAGGGTGATGTCTCGGAGACAGTGCGGATATTTTTTGAGGCAAGCAAATCTTTCCCCCCAGCGGCCAAGAGTTTGCTGACGATCCAGGAGGTGGATGGCTTCCTGACCCGCATGTCGTGGCTGACCAGAGAGGACGAGCAGCAGAAAGCGCTGGAGGAGATCTCAAAAAAGTAAGATGCTGTCATGAAGTTAGCTGGTCTCTACAGTTGTCTGCAGCATTGTTATCGTGTATTCCAATCTCATAAAACCTTAGGATCTCTTATAAGGTTGTATTTGGCAGCACTGGGATGGGAGAACTTTTAAAGGTTGCTGCTGTAATGGCATTGGAGGCAAGGCGCCGTGCTTTAGAAGAGGTAATAAACTCAGGCAGTGGTTAGGACTTCAAGTGTATGCAGCAGTGTGGAGCAGTGATCAAGTTTGTGGGTTCACATCCCAGGTGAGACTGCTGTTGTGCTTATAAAATATCCTGCTGTATACGAGGGTGCAAATGTAATTCTCTTTGGATAAAAGTGCCAGCCAAACAAATATAATAAATTATGTGAGGATCAGGTCAGTACTGGGATGGGTGGGGGAAAGAGAAGGAATTAGGAATGGGAAGGAAAACCAGACTTCTTCTGTTAGTGGTGTATGGTATTAAAACATGCTCTGACGTGGTTTTTTTGCTGCCGTGAAATGACTGAATTCATTTTTATAGTGTCTCCTATCCAGATTGTGATAAAACCCAACTGTGGTTTATAGGAGGGAGCTGTGTAATAACGTTCTTGTTTTTGTTCTAGGTCTACAGCTAACGACCTGAAGTGTATCATTAGGCTCATCAAGCACGACTTGAAAATGAATGCCGGTGCCAAACATGTGTAAGTGTTTTTGAAAAAACACGTGACGTGTCAAAACAAAATTTAAACTTGCATTTAACTTTAAAGTTCTTCACAAATAACTTTGTTGTTCCACAGTTTGCTCTGTTTGTATATTTATTTTCTACCTAAGAAACAACAGGAGAGAATTTGTGTAATTTTTGGAAAAAAATTACACATGGTGGGAAAGATCTCACATATTTCTTCATTTTCCATTAGGAGTGATTAAAGGAATCTTCAGTCGTTAGAGTGAAGTCATTGTAGTATGTCAGTTTAATGCATTAGACCGCTTGAAATATCCTTTATGGCTTCTAAAGATTTAAGTAAGAATATGCAAACATTCTCCAAGTTACTTACAAGGACTTAATACAATATGATATTTGCTGCATAGCAGTGCTATTAACTTAGCAAATACAATAAAAGAAATTTAATGAAGCAGAACACATTTTAAAGATCTTTATATTTACACAAAGTTGCTGTAAATGCTGTTCAGTAAGTGCCATGCAAAACCAGCTGTGAAGGAAGATGACAACCGCAATTAGTTTTTCTCGTTTGCACATACCATTTTAGTAAAAAGATTATAAATAGAACAAATGTCAGATAGAATGAGCTTTGTGACTTAAAAACCTGTAGCGGCAGTCAACTGGCAGAACCCAGTGTAAACTGAAAAGGCTAAATGACTAAGTAAATGCGCAACAGTTTTTAATTATTTGTTGGGGGGTTTCTTAACATTTTTCAAAAACGTGCAAGAGATAACTAGGGTCAAGTCATTCAGACTGAGTACAAGGCATTCAGAAAAGGTTTTTTTTCTCCTTAAGTAAGTCTGCATGTTTTTTTTTTTAATATTTTGAAAGCTTTCAACTCAAGTATGGACATGAATATTGCAATATTACAATGTAGTTAGAGCCCTTGAAGGGTGTTTAGAATATCCATCCACCCATCCTGGCTTTTTTCAGAAGCCAGTTAACCTGCCAGTATGTTTTTGGACTGTGAGAGGAAACCCACTCAAACACAGGGAGAACATGCAAACTCCATACAGATAGCAACCTCTGGTCCAGATCTGAACAGCATTGCAAGGCAACAATGCTAACCACCCTGTGCCACCCTGCTTCCCCCTTCTGAGAATATGATCCGGACCTAACTGTAACTGTAAAGACATAAGTCTTTGTGTTTTTATGTGTCTTGCGTATAAGGAGCGTGTTTCTTGTCCCTGTACAGCCTGGATGCTGTGGATCCCAATGCCTACGATGCCTTCAAGGCCTCGCGGAACCTCGCCGATGTCATCGAGAGGGTGCTCCGCAACCAGCAGGACTCGGCCAATGGCTCCGGCCCCAGGAAGACCCTGAGCGTAGAAGCCTCCCTCATGACCCCTGTGCAGCCCATGCTGGTGAGTAGCCCACACCAGACAGCCTGCAGCGACTGAGGCGCTTTGACAATGTGCTGCATGTATTCCAAAATCGGGTTCCCCGAGCTGCCTACAGTATAACCTTGGTGTTCGCAAGGATCCGGTATCTTGAAGTCTCCACTAACGGTGAATTTGCTAGCACAGGACTTAATACGCCGTGACTGTGAAACAAGCATTTACAAGATTAAAAATGCAGCTCGTGTAGATCGGCTTTAAGACTGGCTGAACTGGGGCTCTCCGGGTTTAAGGCGGTAAACACCTAGTGTGAGGAGCAGCAGGACCAGCCAGTTCAGCGTTGCATCGAAAGGGGGGGGGGAATAGCTTGTTTTGAAAATGGTGTGCTGTGACGCTCGCAGGCAGAGGCATGCAAGTCCGTCGAGTACGCCATGAAGAAGTGTCCCAATGGGATGTACTCCGAGATCAAGTACGACGGGGAAAGGGTGCAGGTCCACAAGAACGGAGACCACTTCAGCTACTTCAGTCGCAGCCTCAAGCCTGTGCTGCCACACAAGGTGAGGGGCCGCACAGAGAGAGCGACCTTCCTGAGGAATCACTGCTGAGATCAGTGCTGAATGGCACCTCAGACCAACTTCTACCGTTCTTTAAGTTTCCAGATTTCCATACTGTATCCAACTAAACCATGTTTACTATTCCATGAGTTTATTTAACTAAATCTAGTTCTTGTTTGGAAATATTTACTGTCCAAGGTTTTATTTTTGACCAGTCTTATTTATTCCAAATACTGGATCTAACTGTAAAGACACAATTCTTGGTTTTTTATCTGTCTTGTATATAAAGAGCTAGTTTTAAAGTTAATTTTCTTGCACGTTGCATTTTTAAGAAACGTCTAAATTACGTTTAGACATGGGCTAACCACTAACCACTCCATCTCTGATGCCTCTTTGTTTAGGTGGCCCATTTCAAAGAGTATATTCCCCAGGCTTTTCCTGGAGGCCACAGCATGATTCTGGATGCAGAGGTATTGCTGATTGATACCAAAACCAGCAAACCCCTGCCCTTCGGGACCCTGGGGGTACACAAGGTGGGGATCCCTATCTTACACCATGTACTGGTATGGTTTCAGCTTGCACCTGAGTGAAGCATCGCTGTCAGCAATTAGTCAGGTCTACTGAAGACAGACGTCACTCCTCCATTTAACTAATAATAACCATCTGAAATCCCGTCACATCCAGGTCAAATGGTTTATACCTTGTGTTTTTTTTATCTTGACTGAAGATTAAGAAAGTGGGAAGTGAAAGTGAAAACCTGATCATTTTCAGCAGCTCTCCTAATTGACCACAGCAAACTAGGAGAGACAATTTAGAGAGCCCAGATGTAGAACTGAAAATAGTCCAGTTGTCTTAATGAAGAAATCACAGGCACCTCTATGAAATGAGAGAATAATGGATTGGGAAATAGAAAGAAGTAGTTTCCTAGATCAGCACGTTTTCTGAAATATACAAAGTTGATTCCTTTTAAACTTGTTAGATTTAAATATTCTACAATTCTGGTACAGTATGTCCTGGAGAAAATGACCGGTTCTCTTTGATTTTAGCAGCACCTGCTGCTAAAATGCCGAAACAAGAGGGCTTAGCTCACCCGATCTGTTTCTGACCTCATTTGGTGTCACGGAAAGTGTTCAGCATAGACTCTAAATCTTCACACTCGTGTCACTTGTATGAATTACATGGTTTTTCTTCTAAGGGCTCCAATGTTTTCATTTCAGAAAGCGGCCTTCCAAGATGCCAAGGTCTGCTTGTTTGTGTTTGACTGTATTTACTTCAATGGAGTGAGTCTCATGGAGAGGTATTTTTTTTTTATCATCTCAAAAATGTTTTCTAGAAAGTAGAATCCAATCTAAGTGAACTAGAAATTCAGAACACATATTTTTTAAATTAAGAATACAAATTAGAACAAAAGTTGCTCAAATTCCTCTTTAGTTAGAAACATTGAGATGTGTAAAGCAAGGCTGACCTCTTCTGTACTGAGATGCCACTCTTTCACACCAGTGCCCCAGTGTGGTAACCAGGACCTGCTGCAGAAGCTATCATCCTTTGAATAACACACTAAACCAAGGTCCTGACTACATGGTCATGAAATAGTTCATGGCCCACTGCAAGAGTAGTGGTGCTAACCCTGGTGTCCTGGCTAAATTCTCTTCTGGGTTTCTCCTGTCTGTCCTTTTCAAAGTTCCCCTTTCCTTCAGTGAAGAATATTCTGTCTTCCACATGATCTTCTCTATTTTGCTGGTGCAAAATTGCTCTTACTGTTTTCCAGGCCACTGTGTGAGCGAAAGAAATTCCTCCAAGATAATATGGTTGAGGTCCCCAACAGGATCCTCCTCTCCGAAATGAAGCACGTCACTGTAAGTGAATACGTCTTTAAAAAAATCAGAGGTATCCCCAGAGGTGGGGGATATTGAAGCAAATAGCTCCTTTGGAAAAGCCCACAACCAGAGTGTAGGAGTTGGACAACCTGCTGTTGTAAAGGGACCTGCTGTGTGGTTGCAGCAAAGTTTTTAATTTCCTGGCTGGCACAAGAGCTTGAGCTTTCAGTGCAAAAAAATTAACAGCTCATTAAGAAGGCTGCTCAGCCCTGTGATAACATTAATGTTCCTCTGTCAGTGCGGGAGTGCAGTAAAGTGTTAGAGAAAAAGAGAAATTGGTGATCCTGAAAAATTGGATAAGGGATCACACTAAGTAATTCCTTGTTGGTACACAGGGTACATTACATATTGTAGGTGCACAATTTTTGGAGCACTAAATGAGAACAACCTCTGCAGTTAATACTGAAAATGCCTGCGTACACTGGACAAAACTATATGTCTACCTTTAATGATACACTAACAAATCCTGATTTTTTGGCTTGCTGTGGAGTTTTAGCTTAGTCATAGGTGTGTGCACACCCTTAGAAAATGCTCTGAACATTTACAGACATTGTCATAAACATAATTCTTGGACAAAGCAGAATGTGTCATATGTTGCCTCCCTTTGGTAAAATGCAGTAAAAAATGTTGTTCTTTGCCATTCTTTTTGTGCTTACTGGTGGTATTCTTTGTTTGCAGAAAGCAGCTGACCTGGCAGATATGATCACCCGCGTGATCAGAGAGGGGTTGGAGGGCCTGGTGCTGAAAGATGTGAAGGTCAGTCTTTTTTAAAAGGTGCTGAACTGCTGTAGAGTAAAAGTCTCTCCAAGCATCTTACATATGAATAATATACAGTGTTGCAAAGACAGAATGACTTCAGTAACAAGACATTGCTGTCTCCAGGATTAAATTTGCCTTTTCTTTTGAAAACACTTAAGACCTCATCTTCTAGGACATCTTGTCCTAGAGGAGGTCCGATTATAAATGGCTAAAAGCTGATGTGTGAAAGATAATGCTGAGCACCATGTGTGGAAGCCTGTGGTTACCTGTGATGGTTGTGTTCATTATGAAACAGAAGATTTTCTGCTTTTGGTTACACAGTGTAACTGTTTACATCCACATTTAAAGGAACTTTTAAAAATACACCCCAAAATTTATTATGTAGAAACAATTCCTTTTAATACTTAAACTTGTGCAATAATGTTTAATGCTGTGCAAAAGTGTAAGTATTTAATGTTGACATTTCAGGAAACATTATGTAGGTGCCTGCGTTGAAAGTGTTTGTTTCTCTGTGTCACTCAGAGCCACTATGAGCCAGGAAAGCGCCACTGGCTGAAGGTGAAGAAGGATTATCTGAACGAAGGGGCCATGGCCGACACTGCAGACCTGGTGGTTTTGGGGGCGTACTACGGGAAAGGGTCAAATGGTCAGTATGCATGAAATCACTATCTCCTTGAGGGGTTACATGGTGGTGTGGTGGTTTGCACTGTTTCGCCATTTTCCCTGGGTGCTCCAGTTCCCTCCCACACTGCAGCACATGCAGGCTGGATCTCCTAAGTGCTCCCATGTGTTTGTCCGTGAAGAGCTGTGGTTCTGTCCATGTTGGATTCCTCCATTATACCCTATGCTTCCAGGATAGGCTCCAACTTGTCTCAGCCCTTATGACGGATGTATTGCAGGAAAACTCCCCTTGAAATAACCTTTTTCGCCATGAACTTATTATTTCCTAATCAAACAATAAAGTGCTTGTATTATTGTGATGTACTCTTCAGTTCTAATAGAATATATTTATGTATTTCATTGAGTTGAATGTTTAAGTTTAAGAATGACGTATTCCTGATGTTATTTACTAGTTTGAATTGCTTGTTCTAGCCTTCATCCTCAAACGGGGTCTTGGTCAGGATTGTGTATGCGTGTGTACTGTTACTGCACCTGGGCTTGTCTTTGCATTTGCAGGTGGGATGATGTCTAGTTTCCTCATGGGCTGCTATGACCCGGAATCGAAGCAGTGGTGCACTGTGACTAAGTGTTCTGGCGGGTACGACGATGCCACACTGGCGAGGCTGCAGAATGAGCTGGATGTGGTCAAAATCAGCAAGGTACACGCACAAAGGCGCACAACACCTGAGCAGAACGGAGGCCTGGGGCCTGAGGCTTATTCTCATACTGTAGCACCTCATTCTGTCCGGTGCAGTTCCTGCCAAAACAGAATCAGGCAGCATGCATACAGAGAAGAATCTGTGGGGGAAATCCAGATCCCTTTAATGCACCTGTCTTTATTTTCCAAAACACAATTGATTGCAGTTTCTGAAGTGGGCGTTGCAAGTTTCTGCTTTAAACCTTTGTTCAGGAGGAATTTGGTCTGCTTGATTGTTACTTGTTTGCAACCCCACTCCCTCAGGCGTGCTGTGGCCTTTCTTTGGAGTGAATCAGAGATTGTTATTTCAGCTGTTTTTGGAGTTGGCAAAACAATGAGTTTGTCTGAAAAATGTGTTTATTAGATGTGAGCAGTATCCAATTACTGTGAGACATAACAAAGGCTGAACAACCAAGTAGGCTTTTTAAACTGATTTTTTTATAGTAGAGATTCAAATCAGTTATATAATATGATTAGGTTCACAAAAGTCAGATGTGTAACGTTGAAATAACGTTGTTTATCTTTACTTAAAAAATGAAAATGAGAAATTCTTATTATGTGCTGAGACTAAAACAAAAATGTATAAAGTTAGCGCATTGTGTTTTTCTGTTCATGTGCTGCCTGTATGTTATCGGTTTATTAAAAAATGTGAAGAATTTCTTTTCTGCTTACAGGATCCAAGCAAAATCCCCAGCTGGCTGAAAATCAACAAGATCTACCACCCTGATTTTATTGCCCGAGATCCAGAAGTGAGTTTCTAGTGTCGTGTGAAAACTATTAAATAAATAATACAAACAGAAGTCCAGGCTGAACGATCGATTTTCCAGCTTAACCTGACAAATTTGGTTTTGTGAATGTCCTAGGTTTGTGTACCGCGGTTTTTGGCAAGTTTATAATGACAAAAGTGTTGTCTGCTCTTGCATAGTTATCAGCAGTGATCATGTAAAATCCGTTCTCCAGGAGAGCAGTGTGTACTTGGTGAAATAAAGATTAATGCGTAAATATGATGACTGTGGTCGCTGTGGTGAAAACCGAGTGCCGGTGAGGCACAGGCCTGGCAGCAAGGCTGATCCATTCCGTGTGCGTCCGTGTGCATGCGCGTGTCACTGACCTCACTCCGTGTCCCGGCAGAAAGCGCCTGTGTGGGAGATCACCGGCGCGGAGTTCTCCAAGGCCGAGGCCCACACTGCGGATGGCATCTCCATCCGTTTCCCTCGCTGCACCCGTATCCGTGACGACAAGGACTGGCAGACAGCCACCAACCTGCCCCAGCTGAGGGTACGCTGCCCGTTTCCCTCTGCTTCCTCCAGCTCGCGTCCTGGCTGCTGCATTTGCTCAGCGCCGCATGCAAATCAAGAGAGTAAAGACCTTGAGCGCTTCAGTGCGTTAATCACCTTAATAGTTTTCCACGCAGGTGGAACCTTCATTCTCTGTTGTAACATTTCCTTTCTCGCTTTCCCTGTGCGGAAGGAGCTGTTTCGGATATCGAAGGAGAGGTGCGATTTTGAGTTGACTGCCGGGCTCTCGAAGTTCAGCAGCGATAAGGGCTCCTCAGGGGGAGACAGCGGGAGTAACTCCCCTTCCTCGACTCCGCGCAGGCCGTCCACCCCCAGCAAGCCCAGCACAGCCAGTGAGTGACGAGCTGTCGGCCTTCACCACAGTCACTAGACCACCACTGCCATCAGCAGGGTTCAGGCTTATCTTATAACAAGGCTCTGGATCTTCTGTCTAATGATGTATAGTTATTATACCAAGCAATTCAAATTTAGTGTTAAGATCTTGTACCGTTGACCTGCAGGAAGGTGGCTGTGCATGTGTTATGCTTGTGTTGCATTGTTTAAGAGCAAGTGCTGCTCAGCATTAGTTTGAATGATCTCTTCCTCACTGCAACTTGGAACAAACTGAGCTCCGTTTGGCTTTAATTCATTGCAACATCAAGCTAGTCTGATTCCCTGGGTGTTTTAAAAGCACAATGGGAATTAAGGAAGCCAGCGGGGGGATTTCATACCTCCTTCATCCTGGGTCTGGTGCCAAGTGTTCTCTAAGCCCTGATTTCCCTTTGAAATGATCAGTGTTCATTTTGTGCAGAAGATTTACAATATGTATAAACGCCTGTGAAAAACGCCTATATAATTGTTGTGTATGTCCAGAAACAACAAAAATGGTTGTTTAGCATATCCCCTGGTACTATCTACAGGCAGTAGCAGTGCCTCCAAAGCCTCCTGCCTGCCCAAGACTGAGACGCCTTCTCCAGGAAAGGCTGTGAAGAGGAGACTGCCAGCAGATGAGCATGGTGGGAAAAAAGTAAGTCCTGCCCCCAGTCCGTTTCCACACACCATTACTTTTCATGTGCTGCTTGCAAGCATGACTCCTTGGGGACCTGCTTAGAGGAAGCAGGAGTCAGAACCATTCAGCAGAGGGCTATATTCCCTCACGGGGAAAGTATTGACAGCTGTGAGTGAAACTATTGGAACGTCCGTATCCCCAGTTAGAACAAATATGATCTTTTCTAGAAGAACTCTAAATATTTCCTTAGAGGTTTCTCTGTGAAGAAGTATCTTTGAAATCTGTGATCCTTGCCAAAAACTCAGCATAGGTTTTTTCCTCTGCTTTAGAAGTCACTCCTTTCTGTTTAAAGCTTGTTCCACCATTTTGTCGTTTTGCCACATCAAAATGTTTCCTAGCAGAAAAAGGCCGAAGCTGTGCACAGTAACGGGGAGAGCAAACTGAAAACGGTTTCTTCTCAACCAGCAGAGGCCAAGCAAGACAAGGTTAGTATTTCTCTGACCTTTGTTTTGAAAAGCTTATATCGTTCCTTTTACTGTTAACAGCTGTGCAGTTTGTATGGCTACGGTTGCAGTGTGCTAAATTCACAGCCTCAATAGATATAGCTCCACTTTGCCATGTTAAACACATAACGGCTTGTCAAGTCTTCTGATGCTTCCACATCTAATCCATTCCGTCTCTATTAATAAGGCATGTGCATCCTGCGGTGAAAGGGGAAGCATCAGAAATTCCACAAGGACAAAAGCTGTTTGTTTCTGGGGGTGTGTCATCATTCCACAAAGCATGGCTTTCACATGATGTTGGCAGGTCGAAATGAAATTTTAACGATGACGTGTCTGCTCCGTTAGACGCTGCTGGACATATTCACTGGTGTGAAGCTGTACCTTCCTGAGACCGTCCAGGATTACGGCAAGCTCCGGCGCTACTTCATCGCTTACGACGGAGACCTAGTCCCGAAGTATGATGTCGCAACAGCAACGCACGCCATCGGAGATCTGGAAGAAGAGAGCCAGGCCCAGCGCGTGTCCGCGGAGTGGATCTGGAAGTGCATACGAAAACGTAGGGTTGTCCCTCCGTGCTGAAGTTCCAGGAGCTCGGAGCAGTGGAACACTGACAGCACTGCAGCAGACTTACAGGGGACCGGGGGTACCATGTGTGAACACTATTCCGCAGAGACGTTTGCATGATGAAGGCACAGTAAATCCATTCGTATAGGCATGAGAAATTGTAAAAATAGCATAGTTTAGGTTTGGACAGTTACATTTGCCAGACAAATAGATGAAATGTCTTGCATTCACAAGTAAAGATCGTATGACCGCTTACATATTTCCAGCAGTGTTTATATGAAAATGGTGAATACCGGATGATTATGATTATGATTCTTAGGTGGGGAACATGCTGTGTGGTATGTTGTGATTTGCATACTTATGACTTTTTTAACATTTTAACTACATTTACTCACTAACTGTTTTGCATATCAAAATGCTTATGTCACAGCACTGTATTTAGTACAGTGGCCATTAACTTTGCCTACGTGCATATTAACTTGTCTGTTACTGTTTTCAGTTGAAGCAGAGGTGGTAATGGGCAGCTGTACATATAGCTCACCATATTCCATGAAGTTTCTTGTGTGCCAAAATGAAAAATAAGATAATGACTCTTAAATCATAGCAGAATCAGTTGTCTAGACACATTTTATTGAACAATTGTAATATTTTTAAATAATATTATTTGCTCCTAGGATAAATAATTGAAACCAGCAAAGTAAGGCTATGAAATTTGGTAGGTCTGTCAAATCTCCTGTATATTTGTTTCTGTATCTAATGTTTAACATTTCCTTGTTCTTTCTTTACAGAACCCTATTAGCTCTCATTTATACTTTGGTTACATAGTACAGTATTTTGTTGGTTACCACTACTACTTCACAGAATAAGCTTGGTAAAACTCCAGAATCACAAGACTAGGTATTTTTAATGGAAAAGTTACTGATTCACATAAAGAAAAGAGTTGTTGCTGTATAAACTTATCAGAAAAAATGTGTATGAACATAGAATGTCGGGGTTGAAGAACATAGTACAGATTAGCAACTATGCTTTATGTTTAGATTATTTGGAAAAATGTATTTCTTTTCTTGTCAGGGGGGCGATTTGAAGTTTGGTCAGTGTCTCAAAGTAAAAAAAAAATTGGAAAAATTTGGCCTTTAGGTCTCTGCGTCATGGTTTTGGGTCGTGGTTGAACACTGCTCCCCATCCGACTCTGCAAAGCTTGGGGTGTCACGGAAGAGTGGGTATCCGGTCCTGGCGGGAGCAGGTTCTGGGTTGTGGTTAGAGACTGGGTTACAGTCTCTCCAGAGCAGTGAATGACAGGACCGTAGAAAGAATCCCAGATACAGGGCAGCAAAACACCACAAAACATATTCAGGCGCCTGGGAAACCGCGAGTCACAAGTTTGGTATGGTGAAAACATAGGGCTATCATGATGCTCCTGCCTGTGCCAGGTGGGAGGCATGGCCTTTCAGGAAGTATATACTGTATGCCTCTGCTTACTAACTGTAGTATCCCACACACTTTAAAACTTAAACCAAGACGTCAACTCCACAATTCCACATCCTGAGTAAGATAAAGCACCTGAGTAAGCTAGCACAGTAATCTCCTCACCATTAGACAAACGGATTATATTTAAATATAGATGGGAATGTCAAATTCTGTGGAACTACGATTGATATATATTTATACACACACAACATGATAAGGAGATGCTGGGAACACCATTTTTAAGAAATTCTAATTGCAGCCTCACTTGATGTGGAAGAATTCAGCATTATTACATATGGTCTTTCAGATTTTTATGGATCTTTGTAAGAAACTTTCTCATAGTTTATTACGTCATACTTAAGAAATATAACCAATCATTCAGTGACCTTTGTGGTGTCCTGAAATCCCAGAACATTAGACCAAGGAAAAATAAAAGATGTGACTTCCTTACCACACAAAGTAATGCTGCTTATAAGATGCAAAGAACCACCTTTTCACCCATCTTAATCCTTTAAATCCTCATTGGGTATGTAATTTGGTTGAAAACAGACCCAGCATTTTACAAATAACAGCCTAGTACCTACAGCAAGCACTGATAAACAAGATGAATTACATAGCATCTGGAAGAGAAGGTGAAAAATGATACAGGGGTATGTAAAAAGATAAAAGGCTCAAACCAATAGTATCATCCCTGTGAATAAAAAGAAAAAGGAAAAATGCACAATCCACATTCTCTGGATGTTGTTTACTTTAGTAAAGGGGACACAAAAGGCATACCTCAGTCCCAGGTCATTGTGGGGAGATGGGACAAATTGCAGAGCAGGACAGTGGATCTGAATCCTGGCTCTGGAAGACCCCTGGTTTTGTTTCAATTGAGCATAATCTCAAGCTCGTTTATTACAATTTTCTGTTTGAGACCCTTTTTAAAAAAAAATGCTTTCAGGTCCTAGGAAGTTCTATTAGCCCTGTGCTAATTAGTGAGTTTCTACACTTCCCTCTTAGGGGTGTGCTAGTTGAAATATAGGTAACTGTACTTAAGAATAAGTGAAAATAGAAGAAAACAAAATGACTCTTTCTCACATGTCTGTGCATTATAACATGGTCTCCTACTAAGAGTGGTTTAGCTAGAAACTGGCCTCATTAAAAAAATCTAAACTTATGTTGCACTTTTGTGGTTAAATCGTTCTTTTTAAATTTATTGTGGGGTTGCATGCCAGGAGCCGGGTTTCTGGCCGCTGCCTGAGAAGAACACCACTTCGCTACTCATACCGCAGGTCTGCAACGTGCTCTCTGATGAAGGACATCAAGTGGGGGACGCTGGAGTAATAGCCCATAAAATTGCCTTCGCCGCATTTATCCTCCCTGCCAAAACTGACAATGCCAACCTGGTAAAGAGAGAACAGCCATGAAACAGGAGGAGGACACCGCTGTGTCCCGAGGAACAAAACCTCAGGACTGCCACCCTCGGTAAAATACATTCACCGCCCGCAGCATTTAAAATCTGGAGTGATTGTTCTGGTTTCTTTGCACTGTCACACAATCCGTTAAAGCACATTCTTCTTTATCATAGTCTTATTATTCAACTGGAACTGTAAACAGAAAGCTTAACAGTCCTGTAGTGAAAGAATTGAGGCGGATGTAAAAGTGCACGCACTACAAAGTTTTCAGTCTTCTGTTCAGTCTCCTTAATAAATTCTGGAAATGTTCAAGCCTTTCACTGTATTTTTTTCTTTTGTTATTCAAGCAAAACATCATTAATGATAACGGTAACAACACGCTGTGTTATACTGTATAAATTGCAGAGATGAAACTGCAATATAATGCTGAATTGCTTAGTTCTCTCCCTCTAATGCGACTGCATGTCTCCTGTTGCATTTCATAAATTTACCATCAAATTACCATCAAATTGCCCAATTTCTATTTAACAGTACTGGCAAACTTTGCATAGCTGGTTAATGATGGGGTTAAGGGAATAAATAGCCAAAGTCTGATAGACCATGGCGATATTCAAAACCGGACAATGCTGTGGAATAAATGAAAAGAGAATTTCAGTGAGATCGGTTAGTAGGATTATTAGAGCATGAGAATGAGTGATGGAGGTGATTTTCACGGAAGAGGAAAATTAAACCTGTCAGGCGTGCAGACAGCGAGGCTGAGGACTCGAACGTCTGTATACAAGAAGGGTGGAGAAAGAGCTTTGGAGACCAAGTTAAATCAAATAATATAATGGAGGGAGGGAAAGCCATCGATATGGCTAGCTTAATGGGAAAAAAATACTAGCATCTCCGTTAGAAATGCAGCCTAATTTAAGTATTAGGTTCAGAAGGCCTGGGCCTTGTTTAGTTAACAAAGAAATATAGCGCTGGTTTCTCAGCAGGTTGCTGGGCGCTGTAGCCCTGGTACCTCGGCAGGTGGCAGAGTATTATCCTAAAGGGGCGATGCTATACTGCATTTAACCTGAGAAGAGGTTAGGGAAGCCAGGACAAAGAAACAGCCAGGCAATGGACGAGGAGACAAGGCTTCGTTCTTTAAAGGGCTGCAAACTTAACGTCTGGTCACTGAGCCTGGTGAAACTGCGAGCAAAGGAGTTAAGAGATTGTACAACGGGTTAACACTCAGGTGGAGTGAATCTGGTTGCTAAAGAATCTTCCCTGCTTGGTCAACTGCTGCCACAAGATCCTAGTTTTATTGGTAGCTGAAAGCTCTCCGGGGAGGGGAACTATACAGACACAACTCTCAGGGGAGAGTCATACGGTCATGTAGACAGGATACCATCTCCCAAAGCACTATACAGTACGTGCACAGGTTAGGGTGAAGCTGGACTCCAGGGAAGGCACAGTGACTTTAGGTATAGTTTCACCAGAGCTTCACAAACTACCCCGCCTTGCGCCCGTTGTTTGCCGGGATAGGCTCCGGCTTTGGTGCGACGCTGAATCGGTTAGTAAATGGATGGCTTGATAATGACGAGGATAGGATAAAAGTGATCAAGTCTATTTTACTTCAAATAAGCAATGAACCCACCTGTATCCACTGTTCCTTTCTGTTCATAACGAGTGCTCCCCCTGAGTCCCCTAACATGAACAGAAGAGCATCTTCAGTCATTTCAATACCAGAAAGACAACAAGGTATGGAAACGCGTTATTGAATTTAAAAACTTTTAAAATAGGGCCTTGATTTCCAATACCATTATTATTTATGGATTGGCATAAATTATTTTGAACTTCCCATATAGCATGAGGCAAAAATATATTAATATTATAAAAACAAAGTAGTTCTTTAAACTTGATTAACGGTTGAATCAACATGGGTTTTTTTCATTAAGTGAACTATAAGAAATGAATGGGGTTTTTTTTTCAGCTCTCTTTGGAAGACAGCAGGAATATGGCAACGTTGATAAATAACAGAATCAGTCTGTTTGATGGGGATAATCATATCATCAGAATACATACAGACAGCATTAGGGATAATGGCTGATTGTAAAACAAATTGCACAGAAAGCATTTTCTAGATCTCTGCACCACGTGTGGGTGCCATCTGTCAGTAAGGTGTGGTGGCACACTCACCACGGCAAGCGTCACTTTCTTCTCCCCTGGCACAGAACATGCGGTCAGTGAACACAACATTCGGCAACGAGATGCCCAGGCATTCCCTGCGGCGCTGAGGTAAAGAAGACGAGCTCATCAGGTGTCCTATCACGCTGCCTCCCAGTACATATCCCATGCAGTGTGAGAGCCATTTTGTTATGAGGCACAACTGTGTGGAATACAGTCCCTTGGGACAGGCGAGGTAGAGAGGATTTATGTGGTGAATGGGATCTCAGCAGAACAGCCCAGTAGCTCTAGTGGCAGAGCTTCAGTAGGGCATGTACACTATGTGAGCTCATCTTCTAGTGATTTTAATGACAATGTCATTCTCCATTACACCCTGCTCACAGGATCACTGAGCACCACTCAGATTTCTGCTCCAAAATGCTCTTTAATAAGAGAAGCTAACAAATTTGCCCACATGAGACATGCAAATGAGAACCAGATATATCATGTTTTAGGAGCCTAAAAAAGCAGAGGTCATTAAATGCCTTTCACAGAAGAATAAGTGTAGTCTAATTTAACCATCTCACCATTTCTAATCGTTTATTCCAATTTGGGGTCAAGGGGAGCCAGAGCCTATCCCAGCAAGGAACGGGCCCTAGAACCACAGATCAATCTTGTAGCACTGCAAGGCAGAAATGCTAACCACTGTGGCGCCGTGTTGCCTGCTTATTGTAACCAAATGTTTTAATGTAAAATGTTTCAAAGCAAATCATTTGCAGTCTATACTTATTCACAGACACTGTATTAAAGCACAAGCAATTAGTAGTTACTGGGCTTGTAATTAGTAAAGGGGAGTGTTATGCATGTTAGTACAGAAGGTTCATGCTATGTTCTGCACTCTGTTTGGTAACTATAGTT
The DNA here is from genome assembly GCF_055471065.1 of Atractosteus spatula. Taxonomy (NCBI): domain Eukaryota; kingdom Metazoa; phylum Chordata; class Actinopteri; order Semionotiformes; family Lepisosteidae; genus Atractosteus; species Atractosteus spatula. The sequence continues at coordinate 1,646,220 of NC_142732.1, read as the reverse complement.
ACAATTGCTCTTTATAATTTTACAGTTTACAGTTGCACATAATGCAATAATTGTTCGCTTTCAATCCACCTTGAACAAAAATGTCATCCAGACATTTTACGAAGGCACATTACAATGACAATCGTATGCAATTTACAGCGGTTTGATTAGACAGCATCTTACAGTGTCTTGCCAAAACTTTCCACCCCTGCATCAAAATGTTGCATCAAAATGAATGTGAGCTTTTCCCCCGGCCGACTCAAATATCCAGCTATAAGCCATAGAGAACAAGCATGCTGGGACATGGAGCAGGTAAACATTTATGCATCAGGGTAATGGAGATACCAAGTAGTCTTTTATGAAACCTTAGCATCATCTATCAGATATTTCCAGTTTAACCGTAGCAATTTACCGCAATGCTGACGCGAGCGTGTTGCAGTGAAATGCTCCCGATTCTTTTATTTTTATCATAGTATCCCCATCCTGCCACGTAGCCTGACAGAAGTCTCCCACTGTCGTCGCCCCCTGCATAGGTCAGCCTGGTCTCTGAAATGAACAAGAACAGCAGCTCCGTGATTGAGATTTCAGGAAAGACACAGCCCTTGTCCTGGGCTGCGGGTGTACAGCATAGTACCTTGGTAGCTGCACGTCTGTGCCCAGTTCTCCATCGGCGAGGGGATCACGTCTTGTACATCTTTGGTGCAAGGCAGGCACACCCGCCTGAGCCAAGACATTGGGAGGAGATCAGAAACTCAGTCTAGCCCAGGGCTTAACGTTTAGATACTGCCATGCATTGTTTTGTGTTTAATTTAATGAAATATGAAGACAACACTGAGACCCTGGCTCAGCTCAAACAATGGAAGGCTGTGCTTTTGTTTTTCATTTAGTAAGCCTTTTCCTTTAAATGCACGTTTTTTACTGATATTTGGGAGGGATACCAACGACGTCTATCTCACCCAGCTGTACCTAATTGCCATCATAATAAAATTAGCTACAGTGCAAACACCAAACTCAAGCGCCTCCCAGCATTGCTCCTCCTCCCCATCACCTCACAGCTGCCCCATGGTCACTCTTTCTGGCTGGGGTTCGAGCCTCCTCGTTCTGTGGCCTGGGGGCTGCCCCTTAACCAAGCAGGATAGGCCATACCTGCCTCACCAAGTACTCCAGACACTCACAACGCATTCAGCTCTTTGACGTTTTTGTCCATAGTGAAATATGTTTTGTATCTACTAAGGTCACAGCTTGCCTTTAACATGAGAAAACACAAAGTACACAAGCTAATGATGTCTCTTCCAGAAGGAATTTTAATTGACAAATTACTTTATTTTTTGTTAGAAATGCAAAGGTTTTAATTTGTTTTTTTCAAATAACATGACTTAGTTTATAAAGACCCGTTCTGTTACCTCACTGTTTCTCGGTACTGGATGTCTTTCCTCAGCTTCAGCAAGGCAATGTCATAGTCGAAATACTTATTGTACTCTGGATGAACTATCACCTGCTCCACCATAACTTTCTCTCCTTCAATTCTTGTGTTGGATCCTAATGGGAAAACATTGAAAGTTTCTAAACACACTGGAATGTTCCTGAGGGAATATCAAAAGAAAGTAAAAATATAAAAAGGGCTAGAGGTTTTGACGTTGTTGGAAAGAATAAATTCACAGTGAATAATGTCTTAAGTCCAGACATGGAGTTAAAGTAAGCATGCAAACACAAATGCCTTGGTCAAAAAATACACAGTCCTACAGCAAAGAAATCATTAAAATTGCACTGGGGTTTGAACATTAATACACAACTCCAATCCTCATGAGCGGTAGTCTGACATAACCCACAGTACATAGAAGCAGGTTTTCTAGATTTGTTTCAATCAGAAGCATGTGAAGTGCTTTGAAGTGTGACATTGTTCCAGTTAAGCTCAGAATGAGCTCCGTTGCATCATTAACAGTTGAATGAAAATATCAACACACGGCAGCATTCTAGCAGTGGAGTTGTGTGCTACTGCTTTGAAGTTCTAAGCATTTTTATTTACATTTACGCTAGTTATCACTTTATTTTAAATTAAATAAGTTTAAGAACACATAGCAAAAATCATTGCAGAGACACACTGTACCAGTTTACTAGCAGTTGACTAGCTGAGATCAGTCTATATTCTAAGCAAGTGAAAGTACATCCTTTAGAAATTGCTGTTGTCTCACTTAACGGCATGCATCGTACTTAAGATAAAAACATGTTTGCAAGGTTGGATTTGAGACTCAGTAACTGTGCTTGTCAAACTGTCCTTATTCCTCTGATTGTTAGGGAAAGAGAGTGGTGCTCACCTATTACTACATGGATTTCAGTGTCTTCTGTGGTATCACTGAAGCAGTGGGCTGCAGTTAAAATCCACCTTCGAGAAATGATGGAGCCGCCACAAGTCTCTTTATCTGTGTTTCTGGTCTGAGGTAGAAAGCAAAGGCAAAAGACATTGAAAGGGGCTGCAATCCAGAGTAACCCATGCAAGAGCATGAATGGACATTGCTGCTGTAGTTGTGCCATGTGTTGTATTTCAATCAAACCCTTGAGGATTGCTTGCACTTGTTAGGAGTGGTTGATCAATCACATCTGCCCTCCCTCTCTTAATGTTGGCATACTGTATGCATTACTTCTGTTCCTTAGGGGGAGCTTAGTTTTATGTCCTTGTGGCCACTTTGTAAAGCAAGCCAAAGTGGCAGACACACTCACCTTGCTGTTTCTGACGATGTTCACCTGCCAGGGCCAGTCTCCTTTGTTAGACTCCTTCCCTCTGAAGACGCGAACTACCGCACGCTGCGTCGGTCTGCTTTTCATCCGCACGCCGCATAGCGAGAACGCTTTGTCGTCTGCCCCAAAGAATAATATCTGTAATGGCCTTCCTCTGCAGCGCACCCTATACAGCTAACTGCATACTTCACAGCAGTGGTTCCCAGCAGTCCTGGTGCTGGTGAGCTGCACACCTGCTGGGTTGTTTTCTAGCTGAACCCCCAGTTACATAAACAAACCTTCATTGACTTAATATCAATAATAAGATTAGTTTGAACTGTTCGTTCCCCACTCTTAAACATGTTGGAGCTTTAACTGTTGTATTTTATAAGTGAAATAAAATTGCAAACTTGTGAACAGAAACTAAATGCAAATATTACATTGAAGCGAAATCCTGGATCTAACGAAGTGCAAACTAGCAGGTGTGTGGGTCACCAGGACCAGGATTGGGAACCACTGCTTCACTTTCAGGGTGAAAAAAATGGAGTTACAAAATTAAATTTCAAGAGACAAAGCCCCCTTCCACTGCCCGATCTCCCTCCTCTAGCCTAAATGATCCCTTCTGTCATGGTCACTGGGTGTTGGTATCCTTACATCTCAGCCCCTGTCCTGATAGCAGCCCAGCGGAACGTTCCCCTCTCGAACAAGCAGGTTCGAGTCAAAGAATAATGGGATCATTCTTGCCCATTCTCCCTCTCCCCATTCTCTTAACAGCAGTGTCTGCCTGTGTATGAGCGCGGACAGGTAAGGAAGATGTTCTTGAATTAAGAGGACAACTTGGTAGCACGTCGAGATAATGAAGCTGAAGAGATCTCCTCATGTCTCGAGTTAGGATAAGACTGGAGCAGTGCAAATGTGTCAGTTCAATTAGGCAAAGCAAATCTAATTCATCCATCCATTTTCTAACCGCCTCTTCCAACGCAGTTGTGAGGGAGCCGGAGCCTGTCCCAGCAAGTAATGGGCACAAGGCAGGCTACTCCCTGGATGGGACGTCAGTCCTTCACAGGGCAGACAGACATAAACACACACACGATCTCACATCTGAGCCAATTTTCCCAGAAGCCAAAACTAGTATATCTCTGGATGGCAGGAGGAAACCTACGCAAACAAAGGGAGAACATACAAACTCCTCACAGATAGCACCCTAGGCCCAGAACTGACCCCAGAGCCCCAGCGCTGCAAGGCACTAATCTAATTAAGTGCCTAAATTAGGAGCTCACTTACCTTCCCAGTCAGGCACATCGTCAACCTCTTTCAGCGAGTCATAGCTTGGTAAGACGAATGTGTAGTGGCGCCCACTTTCAGGCACATGTTTCTTGGGCACGATGCGTTCCAGTTGTTCTCTCTGCACAGCACCTAGGCCTATTGCAAAAACATCTGGAGACAAAGAGGAGCAAATGTATCTAAGAGCAAGTACCGCAAAATATGACCTAAATAAAAAAAACACTGGGTGTCCCTTAGTCTGTTAAGACAGTAGAATCTCAGTGCAACTTCACTGCTTTAAAGCATCAATTGAACTCTCAATGTCTTTACTAGTACCTCAGATATAATAAAGTGATATTTTAAAAATAAGTATTCACCCACTTGTATGTACTCACAACATGCAGCTACAACAAAATAGGTCCCAGGAAAGATCCTGGATGAATTATCATACCAAAAAAAAAACGGTCTAGCTATGAAAATATGTGATTGATTTGCAAATTAATCCATTACAAAGTATCTCATATAACTCAAGAGCTATCAACCAGTATGTACAGTAGTTAATATTCCAGAAGAATCGGATCACTCCACAGTGTTAGGAAAGCAGAAAGGACAAATCGTAACTGAACTGAATGAAACATGTCCGCATTGCTGAGCTCTTTTCAGAAAAACCCATCACTATAGTGTGCCTGGGTAGCTTTCAAGTAGGCATAATAAATTGTTAAATTTATAAACACATCAACATAACAGGAAAGAAAAAAAAAACTAAAACAAAAACAGAAATAAACAAAATGGAAAAGCAAAGCCTATACTTTTTAAAAAAATAAACAAAACATATTCTTCAAATAAGTAGTTCAGGTAGGTATCTGCGTCAGCATGCGTAGGCTACAAAGGAACAAGTAATAGGTTTATTCCATGCTGAAAAGAAAAGAAAAAAAAGAAAAAAAATCTTCAAATAACCTACCAAAGTAAATGTCTGCATCATGGATGTGTTCTACTATCTCCTTTATTGAACTGGATAGGGAGAAACCTCCAAATTTTCTCCCTGACAATACCAAGCATACAATAATAAAAATAATTAGATGTCTGTTTTTAGACCATTTTGAAAGATCTAGATCTAACATGTTTAAATAAATCCAAAATGTTTACTTATAAAAAGGTGCTCTAGATACAACAGGTCTGTCTGTATGAAAGTGTACCACTATAAATTTAAGATATGTTTTGTAGACTCCCTGTGTTTTTAAAATGCTCAAACTTTGCACTTTCATCATAATAAGATCAATTTCACCATAATGAACTTACATTTTGCACGTTAAGAACAAGAATCACAAATTGCTTTACCATTCCTCTTCATGCCTTAATTACTATGATTTCACTAGATTCTGTTACCAGAATCAACTTTGACCTTGCCTTTCACAATGCTCTGTGTCAAAATTACATGCTCACCTATTACAAAGAGTGTCCACTTTGCTGCTTCCTTTTCAGCAAAAATCATCTTCTTTGCCTCTGCAAGACCTTCCTCCAGGTTTGCTTCTGTGTGCTGGGAAAAGTCTGTAGCACAAACCACAGACAACAGCAAGTCACTCCATGAGACACTTTAGGCCCCCCGAGCTACCCCTCTGGCATGGCGATGGGAAAGCACTGTCGTGTGGGCTCTGCTGGGCTCCGCTGGGCTCGGACCAATCGACTCGAACTCTCCTGAGGTCACTCCACGCTTGCATTGTGTGAAACCACAAATAGCTCTGATAAGTGCACAGTTCAGAAAGAGGGGTATGTTGTCCATCCCTTCATTTTCTAATTACCTTATCCGATTCAGGGTCGGGGGCTGCCGGAGCCAATACCGGCAGGCAATAAGCACAAAATGGGACACCAATCCATCCCGGGGCAGACACACATGGGAGGAAACCCATGGAAACACAGGGAGAACATGCAGACTCCACACAGACAGCACCCCATGTCTGGAATTGAACCCAGGGCCCCAGCGCTGTGAGGCAGCAATGCTGAGCACTGAGCCACCCTGATGCCCCCAGATGTGCTGACCTCAGCCCCTGTATGCTCTTATCATAAGTTTGAAACGTTAGGAGAAAAAAAATTAAATGGTGATGCCAAATTTAGGAAAAAGAAAAGTCAGACATTCCGCTGCTTCTAAAGCCAGGAGCTTTCGATGAGTCACTGCTTACCATCTGAGCCTGTAGAAAAATGTCTATTACCTTTACAATCTACAGTCTGGTCCAGAAGTGTGGACTTGTCTTTATTGGGATCCGCAGTGATGTTTATGGTCTTCACATGAGAGTAGTCAAAAAAAAGCACTTTGACTGACACTTTCGGGACCTTCCAAATCTAGGAGAGAAGAAGAAATGCGAGAAATTGAAATATTATCTTGTGATTTATCATTATAGCAGCAGTAGTAATTTTGTACATTAAACTTAGGAAAATAAAGCCTCTTATATCTTTCTACCACTTAAAGAATAATATTTTATGAAGTATTCTGGGTACTACTAATCTTAAAATGTATGATTTCCCTCACATTGTTGTCTTCTACACATTAACTTCTACAGTGGCACAGTTGAAGTGATAAGGGCAAGTGGTCTTTCCTCCACTGTTTCACTAGAGCAATTGAGTAATTGAAGAATTCCCACAATGACTTCACTGAGTGAGCAGCTGAAAGCAGTGGCAATATTTCTCCTCAAAAATATTTGCCTTATATTCATATTATATTAATGGCAATTATATACCATTGTTATCTTTCTTCCTCTCATTTTACAACAGGTAATAATAATAACTATCTTTATTTTATAATGTCTTTCAGCATACAGCGCCCCAAAAGACAGAATGTACTGTTCCCATTTTAATCTTGACAGAGTGAGTCTCGCCAAGGTTTCATTGCTTTACTCCATTCTAATGTGAGAACGGTGTGATAACAGTGCAATTTAGTACAGTAAGCTTTTATAAAATATAGCTGTTCCATTACGGTGCGGTGTGGGGTTGCTAAAGGACACACAGCTGAGCAGGTACCGTAGGTTTATAACAGAAATCCAGCCATCCATTTTGTAATCACTTCTTAAAACATGGTGTCGTGTGAGAGCTGGAGACTGTCCTGGCAGGCCACGGCGCAAGGAAGAGTACACACACACACCCAAACATGGGAAGAACATACAGACTCCACACAGACAGCAGTCCAGGAACTGAATCCAGGGACCCTGTGCTCAAGATACAGTAGCAATGTTAAACACTGGACCACCCTTTATAACAAAAATGACTGGCTAAATTTTAAAAAGAAAACAAAATAAAGGAAAAGATCCAATAATCGCAAGGCAGAGCCTCTCTAACCCGCTTGACGAAGCTGTCAATGAACTCCAGCCCCTTCTGGAAGTTGTAACAGCCAACACTCCCAGAGGAGTCCATCAGAAAGAAGATGTGCTGTCTTCTCTGACTCTGAGGATTCAGGTCTGCTTCAGAGGCAGGGAGCACTGAGGTCGGGGAGACAAACTGAAATTAAGAAGCTGCAGGACAAAGGTCATATTTAATTGGGTAGGTAAGTTTGGATATTGCTACCATACCAATGATAATGTGTTGGTCATTCTCACTCCTTCATTATAAGAACACAGGAAAAAAGGAGTGCCCTTTGAAAGGTTTGATGGGTAAATAAACCCAGAAATGTGCTGACTTGAATTATTTGCAAAAGGTGTCACCCATGTATTTAACGAGTTCCACTCCAGAGGCCCTAAATCTGATCCTGTTGTACACAGGAACACAAGAATTTAAGAAAGGCTCCAGATGAAACACCCATTTCAGCTTCAATAACAGAGCTGGGCAGTTTGTTCTAGACCCCACAACTCTTTGTGTGAACAGAGTGCTTCCTGATGTACAGGAAGTCCACAGTGCATTCCCTCTTATTTCCTGCTGTTGCCTGTGGTACATAATCCACTGTTGGTAATAAAATAGTTCAGCGATTTGACCTATAGTGAGTATTAAAATGATCAACAGGGGCATTAATGAGACAGATATAAAAAAACTATTCTTACCAAATGTAGTGTATTTTCAGTTTTTTTATTTGTTCACAGTAGTACATGCAGCAGGTTTATACATTGTCTTACCTACTGCTTTCTTTCCTGAAGGAAGTATACAAGAGTATTCTACTTACTTGCCATTTCGATTTGAGATTTCACAATCATCATTTCACTGGCAAGGTCCTCTACATCATCAAAGGTGTACCTAGCTGTGGGCAAGTAAATGTATTAAAACCCAAAGCAGATCATGGAATCGACACAGTTGCTGAGGTCAGATTCACAGTTCATGTTCAGGCCCATGTCTGTAGGCCATAATGATCAAGTCTGATGTATTTACTGATTCCTAGTTGACAAATTAATGATTCACTAAACCCTTTCTGATATCAACCTCAATGTTAAACTAAAATGATAAATAGATTACAATTAATCAATTTAATCAACTTTAAACTTAAGTTATAAAGTTTCAGCATACACCACTGTTGTCTATTATATGAATCTTTTTGAAATCTTTAAGACCTGAATCTTCCCATCAGACAACATTTGAAAGCTACTTCTTTTTTTATAGTGGAGAAAACTATCTTTCCTTCTTAAGAGTTTCTAATAAAGCTCTGTGTTCTTTTTTAACAAGTTCAAAGCAGCACAATGTAGTATTCTCTATGACCTGCAAAGTAATGTATACAGCTCCTGCACTTTGTGTATATAAATAAAAATTAAATCAATAAATGTCCTTTTTAATTTGATTTGCAACAGCTCCTCTATTATAACACGAACCCCCTTTTATTCATAAAACCCCCACACTTCATATTTAATCCTCAGCCTACCCTGAACTGCTTTTGCATTACACTTTCCAAGCACCTTTTGAGATAAACAAACACTCCCTTATAACACAGTCTGTAGATAAACAGACTATTCACATTTATCAAACCGATGCAGACACAAGTACTGGCACCCTGTATGTTCAGTTACTTAATTTACCAAAAAATCATAACTACCACTAACTAGGATGAATGCATGATCAATAAACTTAGGGGGTTCACTGACAATCACTGACTATACATATTAAAGGGTTTCGTCCTTGGTAATTTGCCCCTGAGCTCAAAGCAGTGAAAATCTAGGTGGAAATGCATACTTTCACACGTGGGCTCCTCTCCCGACCACACGCCCGTCTGCAGACACAGGCGCTCCGACGAGCCTCGCAGCACCAGGTTACTCTGGCAACTATATTTCACTGTGAACCCATTGCCGAAGAAGTCGCCGTATCTTGCGCCCCCAAATGGGATGCCAGGGTTTGGGCAATAGTTTTCTGCAATAGAAATGTGTACCACTTACCAAGCGTGCCCTGACTAATTCACTCCCAGTCTGTCCTGTTCCTTCCCAACATTGTAAATGCAGGGGAGTTTACTGCAAGCAGGCTCATTGTGATTGGACATATCAGGCTCGGCAGAGGCCCTCGTGCATTGGACAATTAACAGCATCAATCACACTAAACCACTCATTACTGTAACATCCATCCCTCTGTCTTCTAACCACTTTATCCATTCCTGGGTCTCAGGGGAGCTGGAGCCTATCCTGGCGAGCCACGGGCACAAGGTAGGATACACCCTGGATTGGACACCAGACATCACAGACACTCACACCAGGGCCAGTTTACCCAGACCCAGCATGTCTTCGGATTGTCACACAAAGAGAGAACAAGAAAACTCCACACCGACATCACCCCAGGTCCAGCGGCAATCCTAACTGCTGCTCCACTGTCTCCCACTTAAATTACTGGAATACATAACTCAGAATTCCTATCATATTCTTGCGCTTGTAGGAGAACCACTCATTGTAAAAAATACTTTATAATGAAACCATTTTACCTATCTGGAAACATAATAATATATAATACCACCGGTATGACTAATTATATCATATTCTTCAGTGTCTGGAATGGTACCGCTCCTGAGTGTGATAAATGTGCGATGAGCGACGCACATTTTAGAAAAACATGCCGTAAGTGTTGATTTAAAAGTTTTGAAGGCAAAGTGTGACCGCTATGACTGCGGGTTTAAAAATCATCCCCAAAAAACAGAGAGAGAATGAGAGGGCAAAAAGAAGCAGCGGGCGAGAGAGTACAAAGCAGGCCGCGGCGGCCGCTGGCGCCGAGCGAGGCAGAGGAGGAAGGGGCGGGGAGGAAGAGGACGGCCCGCACCTGCGCTGTCGCACACTGGCAGCCTGCCGCTCCACTGGCCGTTGGCCAGGCAGGTGCGCTGGGCGGACCCCAGCAGCAGGAAGCCCGAGTAGCAGGAGAAGTTGACAGTGTCGTTCCAGCCGTACTTCTGGAGCATGGGAATCATGGATCCGAAGGTGGGGGCCGAGGGGGGCACACATGTGACTGCTGCAGAGACACGGCGCAAGATCAGAGCCGCAGGATTAGCTGATCTACCAATGGGCCACCAAGATAATACATTTACTGTGCCAAGCAGCACACTTCTAATCTTTATTTGGCCCCCTAATCTAGACAGCTCCATTGTTTATCCTCTGCAATCTTAGCATTTTCTTTGAAGCACGGTATCTCTGCTGGTTATCTAACATCATTTAGCATTACTGATAACCATGAAATACCGCAGGATGGTCGGCCTTTACAGTTCATTTGATATTTTAGAGTCCCTGCGTTGGTGCAAAATAACATTTTGCATCTGTTTTACTTGAAGGACAGTTACCCGTTTGTTGACCTATTACAGTTTGGCTTAGGTGGTGTCCTAGAAACCTTAGAAGCACAGCAGGAACAGAAGAAACAATTTAGTGGGACCTCATTCATAGTTAATGTCTTGCACTCATGAATAACAGCTATGCATTTTGGTCTTGGTTTATAAAATGTGTGTGGTTATTGTACACAATTCTAAAAGTCTTATTTCAAAAAGTCAGTTTTCATTGGAAATTAGTTACTGTCACACCTAGTAGAAATGCAGTGGTTTTTGAGATCTGCGTCTACTTACGTCTGCAGGTAACCTTTTTGGCACTCTCTCCATAGGAGTTCCTCAGCAGGCTCCATCGCCCCCGAAAGCAAACCCTCCAGGCCACCGGATAGGCGTAGCTGCCCAGCGGACACTGGTAGTGCATCACGCTCCCGGCGACACGGTTCTCCGGCCACCGGATAGTGCCCCCTTCAAACTCCTCCTTGTCGCTACAGACTGCGTCCACCAGACGGCTGCGGACACTCTGGTCAGCCTTCCCTTCTGCCGCCGCTGGACCACCTGAGTCAGCCGGAGAAACAGCACCCCTGGGAGTTTGCAGGGGTGAGCCTAACGAGACAAGAGCAGTCAGAACGAGCTTTGAGAAGCAGAACACTGACAGAAAAGCTCCATGGGTCCACTGGCTCAAGTTCTGCATTACACCATCATGTGGGTCACGAGACTTGACGTGACAGGGAAGATGGCGCAGTGTAGATAGGGAGAGGTTGAATTTGTGTCTGGCTTAGCAATCTCTAAAGATGGTGGGTATTGTCCAGTGGCATTCTGGACTTTGTTCTGATAGATTTAGTTCTAAATTGATATGGTGTATGCAGACAGTACGGTGGCACAGTGGTTAGCGGTACTATCAAATACATTGTCGTGGGGCAGCCGGAGCCCATCCTTGCAAGCAAGAGTCCATCATAGAGCACACAAGACAAACACACTCACACCTGGGCCAATCTTCCTAGAAGCCGATTAACCTACCAGCGTGGGCTGTGGGAGGAAACCAGAGTACCAAGAGGAAACCCATGCAAACAGGGGAAGAACATGCAATCTCCACACAGACAGCAACCCAGATCTGAAATTGCACCCTAGGCCCCAGAAATGTGAGGCAACAATGCTAACCACTGCACACCCTGATAGCCAGAGCCTATCCTTGCAAGCAGCAGTCCATCATAGGACACACAGACAAAGACACTCACACCTGGGCCAATCTACCAATTCAATCATTAATAATGATTACTGAATGAACTCATGATCTTACACAGTACTTGCTATACTTTAAAGCTAACATTGTTCAACACATAATCCCTTTTCCTGTATTTTGGATTTTACTGATCTTTATCCAGCAGCATTGGTCGACAGGTAGCAGTAGATCATTTGCTTAAATTTTGATCAAATTTGTTAATCAGCAAGCCGCTGTTATCATGGATTACTGATTTCTAAAACAAGAGGCACTGCCCCTTACTAACTGTTGAGGCTCCTGTCTGTGGCTGTGATAAAACTAGTTAACAAGTGACTATCAAAGATAACAATCCTGAGGCAAAATACTGTACTGCACAAAACATGCTTGACATACGAAAACCAGAATCATATTCCCCAAAGAATGCTTACCTTCCAGGAGTCTCAGGTGCACCAGGATCACAACTAAAAAAACAGCAAAATCCATCTGCTGACCTACAGAAGTTGCCTGTTATCCGCTGATCAATTTCTGATCTGTTCAACACGGAGTGGAGGTTTTCGGCAACACAAAGGCGTTCCAAAACGTGCTCTTGTCTCTCATGGGCCTAAACAAAAGTCTGAAAAACAAGAAGAATGAAATCCCAGCTTGTTCAAGGAAAAGAAAAATGAAATAGAACAAAAGGAAATTTAACCATAAAACACTGATCAACTGTGAAACAAGCTGGGTAAAGTCCAAAACAGTGGTGGTTTTCCCGGCACAGCCAGTCTGAGTTCATCGTAAACAACATGAGGTCAAAGACTCCTGACACAGAAGCAAGAGTCTGCAGGCGGATGTCCAATGACAGGAAACACTCTTCATCAGACTCTTCTTGAAGTTTTACAAGGTAAACAAAATGGCAGTTTAAGGGATTACAATATTTTTCAGCATTCCAAAGGTTAAAATGATTATTTTATTATTAAATATACAGTAATTAATGTATTTAATTCTCATTAATTAGGTAAAAAAGGCAGACAACATCATTGCAAAAACAAATGACTTGGCACAGGTGCAAGTATGTAGTGTACTGTGCACCGTGCACAAACATACTCTGTCCTACACAGGATGTGCAGCCAAGCAGTGCTGAAAATGTAAAGCAATACACATACATTTTTATTCTGTGTCTCCTTGCTTTTACAAACCTTTTACAAAAACAAGTCTTTTGATACAAGCCTTCTTCGGGTGTGTTGTTTTCTTTCTTCTCTTTTAACCAGTGAAAAACTTATTGTGAAAAGCCAAGTTCTAAGCATGTCTTATGCCTCCAGGACCTCCAGACAGAGAACAGCTTGATCTTATGCTTGTTCTTTGTTCTTCCAATTGCATCGTAACGTGGTTTCTTCTCAGTTTCATTCTGATTTAGGGGAAATGTCTCATAATATCCAATATCAGCAAAGCCCTCCTTCCTCTCAGTGAATCACATTTGAACCATGCATGTACAGGGAGCCAGGGTAGGGTAGCTTGCTTACACAAGTAAGCAAAAGATCAAGACCTACTTCAAGACAAGATCAAGGTTCTAAGCATAATAATTCGAATTAAAAAACATTTTATCAAAAAAAATTACTTTAAATTCTTTGTCCCACAAACTACGTTTCAGGATTCATTCACAAGATTTTATCTTTCATTTCTTCTGGTTATACATTAACGCTGCCCTCCATAAGTATTGGGACAGTGAAGTAAAAACAGTTAAGATAAAAAAAGAGGCATACTTTAAAGTTTTAGAATACCACTTTTTGTGTTCAATTCCACCATTTTAGGTGAGCTTAAGTATTGGGAAAAATTAACTTAAAAGTAAATTAAAGTAGTATAAAACTCAATAACTGCATCAAGCCTGAGACCCACTGACATCACCAAGCTCCTGGTTTGTTCTGGTGAAATGCTTTGCCAAGCCTTTTCTAGAGCTATTTTTAGTTCCTGGAGCGTTTCTGACTTCAGTCTCCTTTTTAACAAATGAAACGCATTTTCAATTAGATTTAAATCAGAAGGTTGACTTTTTTTTCCCCGATGAACTCCTTGGTTGCGTTGGCAGTCAGTCTTGCTGCATGATGAAACCCCAGCCAATAAGTCTGGAGGCATTTTCTTGTAACACAGGCAGACAAGATGTTTCTGTGCACTTCTGAAGTCATTCTACTGACTCCAAACACAGACACCAAAGGGAAGAGCAAAAACTAAATCCAACACTACACACTAATACTGTAGCTCTTTTACGTTTGTAGCAGGAAAACACCTGACCAACAAGGAACACCTGGCAGCGAATTGTCCCAATAGTTATCCTCACCTGAAATGTGGGGATTGAACACAAAAATGTTATTATTCTACACAGCACAAAATCTAAGTACAAAAATACTCCGAAACAGAAGTGATATTCTGTACTTTTGCTTCATATTCATCTTTTCATCTGAAGGCACACACAAATATATAGAACTATGTAACACAGGGCTTTTAGCGTTCCTATTCGTACAGGACAGGACTTGAATTCAAGTCACATCTACAACTCACATTATAATTCTCTTCCTAACTTATATAAATGCTCTAGATTCTGGCACCAGTAGTAAATTAGTCAAGGAATGCCATTTTAAAATTGTACAATGCACTTGTAAGACCCCATTTAGAATATTATTTAAACTTTTAGTCACCACATTATAAAAATATATTGCTTCTCTGAAATCGGTCCAAATATTCATATTCTTCCCACATTTAAAGAAATGTTAAGACAGACTACAAAAACCTGCAACATCTATAGAGAAAAGGTTGTGGAAGTCTTAAATAAGCAACCTAGCTATGTTTAGAAGTCAATATCCTGATTTATTTCACAAAAAAGCTGGATGAGATCAATTAGCTACTGGCAATCAAAAGAGATAGATCAACCAAAAGGCTTTAATCCTTTTTATTTCCTTACAGTCAGCACAGTTAAATAAATGATTCACATCCAGTGTTCCTGAACAATTAACAGACAAAAGGAGAGACAAATGCTCTCCTTCAGGAGTTGGACTGTCACAGAATACCTCTCGTAAAATCATAAAGTTCCAAAAGGAACATCTTGATGAAAATCCTGTTTCTGTTCACAATCAAGGGTGGAGGAAAGTCACAGCATTACCAGTTTTTTTTGTGTGAGGTTCTGTACCACCCCTTAGACTTGAAACCTGAAGCCCAGACCTCAGTCAGAACATTCTTCACAAGCTTGCACAGTGCTTGCAATACATCTCCCAGTGAACCCCCTTCAGGAGTCATGCTTAAAAACATCTTCCTGCTCCATTCGCTGCAGATGATCAGGATGGGAATCTGCAGGCTGTCCCCCGGATCCCAAGTCAAACTGCTGTTTCTGATGGCAAGGCTGCAACACACAAGGACAACAACACTGTTACATCCCAGCAATGCAGCTGATTGACAGCCTTTACTAACACTATAAAAAGGCCAAAGCAAACTGGCTGTTTTACCTAAGGTGACTACATGTGTATCAGGCTGAACTATGTGTGATTAGTGTGCTCCTGGATGTGACGAATGAGCCCTTCTCGCCTACGACTCCCAGATTTCTACCAGTCTTTACAAAGGACGAAATTTGCTAGCAGGACCAGCCAAAGCTAAAAGTGTTTTACATGGCTGAATGGAGAGTGAGATACCCTTAAATCACACTTCATTTATTCAGTTTATGGAGAGGAAAACGAGATTACATTATGCCTCCAGACCTTGTTTTATTTTCTTGTATTTGTGAAGACCTGTTGAAAACATGTGGCCAAGCAACCTAAACCTAACCCAAGCAATATTACTTCAATTAGCCCGTTTGCATTAAAAGCTATTTCCTTTTTATTATATTCTTATTAATGACACCAGTTTAAATGTGATGCAATTCAATGTAATCAAAGAATATCGTGTACATTTTTGGTCACCATATCATAGAAAATACTCTGGAATAAGTGCAGAGAAGAGCAAATAGATCAGGTTTTAAAGCAATGTCCTACACAGTAACTGAACCTTTGTAGTGGACCTAATACGAGTATTATAGGTATTCATAGAAACATGATAGAATAGAACATAGAAACATAAACCAATGAAACAAGTGGAAAGTACATGAAAGTGAATTTAAATCCAAGAATGGGAGGCACTTTGTTACCCAAAGGGTAATGGGAGTATGGAACAAGTTATGCTGTTGACGCTGATACCCTGGCTTCTTTACAGAAACAGCTAGATGACATCCTTGGATCATTTAACTACTATCAACTTTAGTTAGACTGGTCAAGTGGATTCCTTTTGTTTGCAACTGTTCTTACATTGTTCTAAAGAAACAAAGAGTTACATTATGCACACATCTGTCATACATGTGTAGAACAGTGGCACACTGGCGCAGTGGTTGGCATTGCTGCCTCACAGATGTGGGTCCCTGGATTTAATTCCTGGGGTGCTCCCTGCAAGTAGTTTGCATGTTCTCCTTGTGTCTGCATGCATTTCCTCTGAGTGCCCTGGTTTCCTCCCAGAGTCCAAGGACTGGCTTCTGGGAAAACCGGCCCTGCTATGTGCGTCTGTGCCTGTGTGTGCCGTGCCTTGGACTGGCGTCCCGTCCAGGGTGTATCCTGCCTTGCACCTATTGCTGGCCGGTATAGGTTTCAGCATCTCGGTGACCCAGTACTGGATGAAGAGGTTGGAAACTGGATGGATATGCGTAATATATTTTTTACATTAATTAAAGTGGTTTTCAAATTCAACTGAAACTCCAGTGAAATTTTAAACCAGGCTAAGTGATTAGCCTGAATTTCTACTGCAGTCTGCTTTACTGTTTACAATTCAAGGTCATTCTGAAAATAAACCCCACTGGTCTTGTCCTGTGGCTGGTGAAAGCTGGCACCACTCCAGAGGCACAGGTCACCCAAAACAGGTCATTTTGCTCGTTAACTCTGTGATTAACATTGCTAAAGTTCAGTTTCAGAAAAGGATAAAGCAGTGGGGCTCGTGGTCTTTGCATCGATCATTTCATACTGGAGTGTTTGGCTCCTAGGTGTGTACTGTAGAAGAAGACTGCAGAAGTAAATAAGATCACAATAAAGGTTACAGACAGTGAGAGACCATTCGGCACATCTAGCCCATTCTGCAGTTAATTAATCAAGGGAGCTCATCCAGCTGTTTCTTGAAAAAGATCAGGGTATCGGCCTCAACAACATGGCTGGGCTAAAATGAAAACCTCACTTAAGCAACTTGACGATCCATGTATACAGAAGAACATTTACAAGGAGAAGCTGAATGAAGTCAAGTCAAGGAAACGTCAGCATTCTGCCTGGGATTTAAACCCATTGCCCTCTGTCTGGAGTCCAGAGCCTTAACCGCTGTGCTACACCTGCACTGTCTGTACTGCACGTTTGTGAACCCACCTTTAAAGCACAGATAAAACACGTGGCACAAAATGAAACACCTGAGAAATAATAAGAGTTACCCCTGTAACTGAGCTTTGTGTTGCTCCTGAAAATCGAGTAATTCATTGATTTTCTTTTTCAGCAGTTCCTCCAATCTCAATGCACTGTTTGAAATTACAGGTCAGTCAGGTGCACATTATGGTAGTCATCTATCATGCCAGTGAGTTATTTTACTTGCACAACTCTTCAGCCTTCCATAACCCTCTCATGTGTCCTTCGAAATTGCAACCTAGGACACTGTATTTCATAAAAGGCAACAAGCTACACAATGACCACATGAAAAATAGCATCCAGCAGGGCTGAGCCCAGGGGTTGAGAGGCCTCTAAGGACAACCAGAGATGCTGGTGGACCAGTAGGTGGTGCTCTTCTCCTGGGACCAGAATGTCCAAATCAGTGTCCTGTGGTGACCAGGCACACTGTGCTGTAGGAGGTGCTGTCCATTGCATGAGAGGGTAAACATAGGTCCGTTACAGATCGCATGGCACTAATCAAAAGAGTAGTGATGTTAACCCCTGTTTCCTGGCTAAATTCTCCTCTGGGAGAAAAGTTGCCTTTAATTCAACTGATGAAGCACCCAAGTGGGTCCCGTCCTATATGGAAAGAGCTTTGGGATCCTTCAGGATGTAAAGTGCTGTATCAATGCAATAAATTGTAATAATTAATATTTCACTGCTTCCATCTGGTAGCTGGTTGCCCATTAAGGTATCCATGATGCGTGTATCCAAACAGAAATCACATAGAGAGAATCGAGAGGGGGAAATCCAGGCAGATCCAATGTCGGCATTAAAAGGCAGCGCGAAGGCTGTACCTGTCGTGAGGATTTGAGCAGGGTCGCCCAGCGCAGTCCGCTGCGCTGTGCCTGGGGCCCGTCCACACGCTGCAGGAGCACCCGGGTGCGGGGCACATGACTCCACGACTGCCCCAGCCCAGCTTTCAGCACCCCGTTTCCATCTTTCGTCACGTGATTGGTCACCTGGCAAAAGAACAGCATGAATCTGTACAACACAGATTCTATTGTGCACAGCTTTCGTATGCAGCACACACAAGGATCTCAGAGTACACACTGTTGCAGCAAGGGATGAAATTATGTTTTCTACTCCTGGCAAGAAATCCTACAAAGTTGCCCAATCGAGGTGCAAACATTAAAGATTGCTAAATTATCAGTGCATGCATATCCCATCCAGAGCACCATTTTGATTTATTGCCTACATCCTTTATTGCTTTATGCCTGGAATAGCCTAGATTGCCACACCCCTTACCAAGAAAACATGGCTTTCTGCTGCTTAACAACCATAAGGGTAATAATAATAGCTAAGGCTCTTTCCACCTGTTCTTCCACATGAAGCCCACAGTTACAGCAATGTTCGTGGATGCATTTTAGCCCTACTCACCAGAATGGCAACATTGAGATCTTTGGCTATCAACCTGAGTGCCCCTGCCACCTGCATCATGAGAGACATACCTGCAGCAGCACAGAAGCACACTGAAATAAGTCAAGGCTAAATCAGCATTCACAGTGTCAGTGGTTTCCCAAAGAGACTTCATCTGCATTCATCTGCAGACTATTCTTCATCAACTACAGTCCTTATAAGATTACTACCTAGCTTCTTTATTAAAGCACTTTAGCAGAACTGACGGGTTAAGCACAGCAGATTACTGTTTGTTCTCTATTAATCAATTTTTTTAGTTGCAGTATGAACATAACTCCAGCACACAGCACATGGACCAGATGGGGTATGAAAGCTAAGCTGTTTTTTGAAAGTGAGGGTAAGTCTGGCTCCTCCCTGGCAGAACAGAACAGATATTAGGAAACTTCCTCTCAGATTGCTGATTAATTCAAAGAATTAACAAGCTCCCTACCCTCCGTCTGCCTGCCTCCCAGCATGTGAGAGAGGACTGCAGTCACCGAGTCCACTATAACTGCTCTGATTGGGCCATTCCTCACAGAAGCCTTAGAGGAGACAAGAAACAAAGTACTTATGGCAGGTGTTACTTCCTTCCTCAAGGCAGCTGGGAAAGAAACAGCGTGGAGTTTCCTACAAGTACTATTTCTTCATCTTTTTCATGCTGGACCCTCTGTGAAATCCAAAGCATTATGTTATATAACAGCACTGAACTACTGACATGCATAGCATGGTGCAGCAGGCTATTGTTACCAGATACACAGCCTATAAAATTGGAATTTTATTCACTTCCTGCAAAACCCTAGGCATACTGTGTGAGTAATTTATGGGTAATTTGCCCAGATGGTAAATTGTGTTTTACTCGGATGTAAACATTGTTAAAAACATTTGTAAAAACTATTTGAAAAGACATGGTTTTCATTTCTCTGTTGAAATCATTTATCTGTTGCTTTAACGTGCCAACCCTGGGAAACAATGAAGTATCTCTAACTGTTTAAAAGGATAGATTGGGAAGCACACAGCACGTCATTGAATGTCTCAGAAAAACCCACTGATGTAAAAACTAGTGTCAGTGTGCTTTCAGCTGATTGTACAAAGTCTGAATATTTCAAAAAGTTGGATGCACAAAAAAATATTGGCATCTCTTGTTTTGGTCAAGGAGAATGTTCTAGCAATTTTAATACAGTCTGTCACAAAATGTGCAAAAGGGCTCCGTTAACACACAGTGGCGTCTGTGGACGTCCTACCCTGCGTGGAAAAGCAAACCTCACCTGCTCCAATCCACCACTTCTCAGACTGTGGAGAGTTTCCAGCAAGGAGAAGACATCAAACACCCAGCACACCAAGATCCTGTTCAGAGCTTCCACCTGGAACACGCACACACGCTCGATTCAGTCTTCACCATTATTATTCACCCAGCAGACACCTTTCTAAAGTAAATTATTACATCAAGTAAATACAAAATTATTCAAATAAACAAATGTAAAAATGGCAAAAAGAGTGAGGCAGGCGCATGTTAGAAATGTCATTACGGTGCAGCACATATCCATTGATCCATAATAACGTGCAGATAAGGAATCGTTAATTCCAGTTAAGAAAGACAGCTGCTGAGCAGAATATGGGTAGCAGGTGAAAGTACACGATAATGTGAGAGAGATCACAGTTTCTTCCTTTCTGTCAGCCCAGAACACAAACAAGTACAGTGTGCTTTGTGTTTAAAACACATTAAATCAAACTAAAAATAGAAGCATCCCAAATAATAAGAGGGGTATGATTTAAGGTAGAATAGATTTAAGCATTAAGAAAGGCAATATCTGATGTTGGAAACAGGTTGATTTGCAGTGGAAGGACCGTAATTTAAAAATGTAACAGAGAGACCGTGATTGGAAAGCCACAATGTAGAATACTGAATTGAAGAGACCTAGCATGGAGATGAATATGCACATATTCTATTTAGATGGATTACTCATAAAATAAATGTTTTACTCATATCAGAAATCCAGACAGGACTGTTCTACCTGCTCCTCCATATTGCTGGTCTTGGACTGCACCATCTGGAGCAGGCGAGAGGCAGACAGGCCCCCATTCGTGTCAATATATAGGACGCTCCGCTTCAGAACACAGGATATGTGCACTGCCACACCCAGGCAAACCTGATGGAGAAGGCAATGCAGTGAAAAACTAACGAGGGATTATGTGCACATGCCATGAAAAAGACAATTCACTTCCTACGCTTAATAGTTTAACTATTTACAGCTGACACATTTTACCCAAATAAGCGGTAGGGCCATCAGATGGCAGGAACTGTTGGTTTGCTCTTAGCTATACTAAAAGGTCCTCCTCATCCATGCCCCAAACATAACTGGGAAATAAGGTGAGTCTGACAAACAAATGAGCACGTGAGGAAAGCAGGCCGTGTGCCTGTCGGAGGCTGTAGCCAGCTCACCTGTGTCTTCCCACTGCCCGGGCCCCCAGCCAGCTCTGTCACCTCCCCCGTGTACAGCCCAGCGTCCAGCAGTACATCCAGACTGAAACGAAAGGACAGCACAGCCACAGAAACTTGGTGAAAGACGGGCTGGAGCTTGGACTGTCCAGCGACTGTCTCATAGGGACATAAGAAAGGTAACAAACAACTGGAGACTGTTCAGCCTGTGTGGTTGTCAGCAGCTTATTGATTCAAGGGTCTCTTCTTAAAAGAAGCCATCGGCTCCAATAGTCCAACAACAGTGCATAGCTCAGCTATTACGCAGCAATGTTATTTTTGTGAACTCATAAGGTTATTTTCATTTCTTGCTAACTAAATATATCTGAGGCAATATCTTATGAAAATTGGGAGTCACGGGCTGTGCTAGATGCCAGGTGACCCCCCCGGCATTGTCGTCTGGCTGGTATGTAACCTGGGTGAATCCCCTCGCTGTTGAAATTCTCCACTGGGTAAAAGCCGTGGAGAAAGGGCCCAGAAAGAGAAAGGGCGCCTCACCTCTCATTTCCTGTGGACAGGATCGCCATGGAGCTCAGCAGCTCCTCGTAGAGATCGGCTCCCGAGACAGGAAAGCCAGTGTGCTGAGTAAGGAGGACACGGCGTATAGCTACCAGGGCCTAAAACACAAGGGGAAGAGCCATGTAAAATGAGGTTAAAAAGCCACATTACCAAAACGCCACAGTGATTTTACCATGGATATGTAAAACACTTAAAAAAGCAATGATTAACCATACAGTATGTGCAGAATGGCGGTGCAGTAGTTAACATTTGCTCCAGATGTTTTTGCAACAGGCCTAGGTGCTGTGCAGAGGGAACA
Source organism: Atractosteus spatula (assembly GCF_055471065.1). Lineage (NCBI taxonomy): Eukaryota > Metazoa > Chordata > Actinopteri > Semionotiformes > Lepisosteidae > Atractosteus > Atractosteus spatula. The sequence goes on along the minus strand of NC_142732.1, from coordinate 1,624,218 downwards.
ACTGGAACGCATCGTGCCCGAGAAACATGTGCCTGAAAGTGGGCGCCAGTACACATTCGTCCTAGCAAGCTATGACTCGCTGAAAGAGGTTGACGATGTGCCTGACTGGGAAGATAAATTAGCTCCTTATTAAGGCACTTAATTAGATATGCAGACAGCCCGGTGGCACAGTGGTTAGCATTGCTGCCTTACAGCGCTGGGGCCCCGTGTTCAATTCCTGGGGTGCTATTTGCCCGAGGTTTGTATGTTCTCCCCATGTTTGTGTAGTTTTTGCTGGGTGCTTCGCTTTCCTCCCACAGTTCAAAGACACGTTGCCAGGTTAACTGGCTCCTGGGAAAACTGGCCCTGGTGTGAGCGTGTGCATAACTCTGCACAATTAAGCAGCACTGGTGGGAAATAAACCTATAGGTTATAGGTTTTGAGGAGAAACATATGTTTTTTCCTACCTTGTAGGATATGGAGCACTTCTGAGCAAGTTCCTCAAGTTCTGAAGAGACCAGGTCTTCCACTAAATGTAAATTGTGTCAACTTAGATTTGGTTGCTAATACATATTCAAAATGAATATACTCTGTTGACTGATCCCCAAGACTATTTTAAAAAGCTTTTATCGGTCTGGACATATACAACGCATGTTTTGGTTGTTTGTGGGAGTCACAAAGATCTACCTGCTCCACTAGTATAGCTACTGTAGCACAGATACCTTAATATCAACGTGCTTTTTACAAGTGTAGGATCTACTTTTTCATAGCAGTATAAAATATTTTTTAGATTAATTAAACATGAAATAATACAAAGGAGAAAAGGCGGCCAAAAAGATCAAACAAAAAAATACAATGCTAGAGATAATTACAAATCTGAACACAATAAGTTAATATTTTTACATACATCAGTTGTGTTTTTTTCCTTGTTATATTCCAGGTTTTTAATGGAATTTAAACTCAATGTTGCATTTTCATCTTATAATCATTAAAGGAAGGAATATAATTATACCAATTTGTTTTGTGTATGTGATATTTACCCATTATGAATAACAGATTAATTATAAATAAAAGTTTCTTTCCCTTATACATCTTGCAAAGTACAGTATAACATAATATCAGTTAAAATGTTCCTGGCAATACTGCCTCAATGCCCGGCCATGTGATCGACATCCTGACCTGTCCTGATCTCTTGGGTCCGCAGTGCCTGTATCACTTCTTCAGTCAAGCCGGGACACAGGCCCTCTCTGAGGAAGACCATGGCTCCTGGCAGCTGTGCATGAGTTAGAAGCCATTAAAAAGATTAATTTGTACAAATTATTAAATAGATTACACATTGCATCCACTGCAAGTTCAGAGCTGTTTCATAATATGGTTTATAAAGTGAAGCGTGATAAAACACAGTACCATTAGGTTATCGAAACTGTGGATATTTTTGTTTACGAAAAAGAATGGTAATATTAGTACTCTTTTATGCAAAGGTTCCTGGAAAGAGAATCGACATTAAGCTAGATGCAGCACCAGATTCATAGCGCTGGTAGTTTCAAACTTGTGCCACAGGAGGAGAGGGGAATGCTTTCTGAAATGCAGGCTCGCACTACTGTACCGTGAATATAAACTCATAACTTTAAATTGTCTAAAGTTGTTTGCAGAGTGGGTCAAGGAATGTTGTTTTGCGAAGCGCAGAAGATTGAACGTGGTCTGTCTGCTTTCCTTACCAACTGGGACACGTCCGGCTTTGCGTTTCTCAGTCTAGCAGAGTAAGAGAGTTTCCCTCCCAGAAGAATTCAGGTTTTAATGGCAGTTTAGTGTGCTAATGCCTTTAGCGCTTTAATTCCCTGTGTCGATGTCAGCACCAGTTAAGTCGACATGCTCTCTAAAGCGTTTCTCCTGCTTGAAAGTGAGAGTTTGACGTCATCCCGGAAAGAAAACTCCGTAAACAAGAGGGGCGTGTGTAATTGACTAAAGCGACGCGGGTTTGGCGTAGCGGTGCGGGGGGACGACAAGGGACGATTCCTACGTAGAGTCCGCAGAGGCGTTTCGCGAATAGGGCCGGAGATGGCGTACGCCTGCGCAGTGGCGACGAAGCCGTCAGCTCAGTAAATAGAGGCAAGGCTCGCCAGGCAGTTGGTGCGAGAAGAGTAAAAACAACATCCTTGAGTAATAAAGGAAAGTGAACTAGGAACCGAGGCTGGCAGGGACGGGCAGATAATGGGAGAGGAGGCAAGCGGCCCTTCCAGTGCTATAAGCTCCGACTGTCCCGTGAGGCCGAAATTTACTCTCCGGATCTAATATCGACTCGCAAGCCGCGGCTCACAAGGAAGGAAAAATGGTGAGGAATTGTCTTCATGGCAAATCAGAAATCCGCCTCCGACAGGTATTTGAGGTTGCGAGCTGTTCGGTTTGAAATGCGCTGCTCGAATAAGCCCACCAATTGGGAGGGGGGGAAAAAAAAACTTTTTTTTTTCCCTCTCTCCACGGTTGTTGAAATGCATTAAAGGAGTAAATAAGGCCGGGCTGCTGTGTGTTCGTCAGCAACCTAGCTGGAAATGCAGGATGTTGTAGATAATAAATATGACGTATTTCACTTATGCACAAATAAAAACAACTGACTGCTGCGCTTTACAAATACCCGTTATAATACCCGTAATCGTAAATGGATCGGGAAAGTTCATGGATAAACTGATATCTTGTTGTTGTTGGTTTTTTTTTGGTGGCGTCGCAGTCCCTCGAAAACAAACCCTAAGCGTGACATTCACATACGTGCTCATTCCTCACAGGGGAAGAAAATCATACGCGTCTTCGCTGCTGTCTCCGTTTGTGTCTTGACGTGTTAATTGCGACGTGCGCAGTTGTTTGACTGGGGTCAGTTTTGTCTTGAGCTTCAACGTTGTTGATGGCACCTTGCCGGTGTACATGAGCAGAGGTTTTTAGATCACATAGGATTTAAATGCAGGCAGGTACGCCACAGTAAGCGAGCAGCCTGGCCATTTTGTAGTTGTGCCTTTGTAAACGGTAGTTTTCGTCAGCTGTCGGGAGACCTTTTGATCGGGTGGCGCCCTGAGGAAGTTACTGCGAGATTTGCGTGGTTTGTTTTTAGTAAACAATTAGAAATGTAGCTTTGAATTGTCATTAGGAAGAAAATATATCGCAAGACAGACTGAAAGGCAAGTCCACGGGTGTTATGACAGTTGACTTTTAATATAGGCTATTGACATGAGCCCACACCTCGGTGTCATTCTTTTTTATTTACTGTGAGCGAAAGACACGCGTGGAAGTTTGCACACAGTGCCTAGTGTGTGGAAATAATTACTGTGAACGAAGAGTTTTGTATTTTTTAAAATACAAAGCTATTTCTGTTAAAATCTTTGGCCCTCCGGTGTTATAGTGCAAGACAGAATGAGCAGTAATCTAGGAAGTACGACTGCCTGCTATTGTGTTTTACAGATGTTATTGAGCATTTGTTTTATTTTGATGGCAGTCTTTCTTCAGTAATGCCTATACCCATTTTTTCTATTTTTCAAGGGTCCTTTTATTTCTGTATATAAAGATGTGTGGACCCGTGTCCTCATGGTCTTGCGTAGTTTTAGTTGTTGTCTATTTCCTGCGTCTAGCGTACCTTTCTGCTGTAGCTTTGCCACTATACTGACCAGACAGCTCTGCAGGGTGGTTCAGTTGCTGTTGCAAGTGAAAGCTTTCTTTTTTAAAGAATGCATTCTGTGGCTGCTTAATTGTTTTGTTTTTTTAGCATTGTTTCCTCAGCATTTGCTTACAAATGCTTAGGGATGTCTGTAGTAGTATAAAGCCATCCTCCATTTGCAGAGATATGTATTCTGTTTAGAGTTAAAATAGTCTCTTCAGGATCAGATTAAGAGTCAACTACCACTGGACAGAAAATCTGACATTTAAAGCTTCTGTGGTTTCTTCAATGTCCACCACACACTTGTATGTTCAGTCATGAAGGTGCATTTCCTTTCCTTTGAAAAGTATGTTTTTTTTCTTCAGCAGAGCAGGCCCCTTAAGTAAATATTTGTGCAGCGGAGCTCTGTACTGTAGGTCTTCAGTGAATTTTGTCACCATCCAGTATATCTTAACAGTAAATAGTTCATTTTAGTTGGTCCAGTCAGTTTACAATAGACAATAGTCAAAGAAGCTCTCGTGTAAGAACATGTAAATTAAGTGCAAATTCTGAATTTTGTGGGATCTGTCCTTGTAGGCAGTAAAGGAACAGGTTCCATTGCATGGCGAAAGGTAAAGGAATGAAGGACAAGGTTTCGACTGTGGAGCCTTCATCAGGTGTAACGGAGAGAGGGGAACTGGCAGAGAAGAAAAGACAGAGTAGTTAAGTAGGGGCGGTTATGAAGCAGGTGAGAATGAGTGTCCAAACTCAGTGAGAACAGGAGGAGAGGTGTGAAAAGCCGAATTCTGCAAATGGATTTCGAAGGAGATGAGTCTGTTGTTAAGAAAAGGGGGAAGAAGTGGTCCACGTTTCTGGATAATTTGGGTTTCAGATGTCTTTCTGCAATAGGAGTTCCGAAACCCCTCTGTGAGGATGCAGATAGAGAGATCAGAAAGATCGTGGCCATTAGTGATAAAATTGGGAGCTATCGGGTTGGAAAGATCTTTGATCCTCACAGGCAGCAGTTTATTTTACTGCTTTGCTTTGGTGAGCACTGGTGTGAACTGACTGTCTTTGTGTTTGCAGGTGTATTTGACAGGAGCAATGCTCAGCATCAATCCCCTGGAGAATCTGAAGACCTACATCAGTAGCCGGCCTCCACTGGTCATTTTTATGGTCAGTGTAAGCGCTGTGGCCATTGCCTTCCTCACTATCGGCTACTTCTTCAAAATTAAGGAGATCAAATCCCCAGAGATGACTGAGGTGGGAGGATTCCCCGTTGCTTCTTCAGTAAACATTCATTGGCATATTTAGCAATAAATGATTCACTGTCAGTTTTATTTTAATTGGTTGCATACTCTTGTCTAAGTTCACTTGTTACTGAGCTCCTCTTGCTAAAGGTAGATGCTAGACATCTTTTCAGATTAAATAAAAGGATGTAAAAGTGGTTTGTAGGGATTCTCGCTGGTTCTTTTGGCATGGGCCTGTGCCTGGGAGTACAGAACAGGGCCCAGAGCTGGGAGATTGCCAGATCAGACCCAGGCAGCGCCACTTGTACTAGCACATTCTGGCTCAAGGAACGGATTGTTTTTTTTTTCTCCTTCGGAATTCACAGAATTCTTCACGGCAATATTAAAGAGCTTTCAAGCTGAAAGTGTCAAAAAACGGTTACAAAACCACGTTACCTCGCTGATGTGATGCACACTCAAGAAACCGGCTGCAGAGTGACTTCTATAACTAATCAGTCCCCAGATTGGCCCTTTTTTTTTATCAGAACGTTAACATTTGAACCTTGGAAGTTATCAGTTATCGTCCAACATATGACAGATCCACTATACACAAATTATTCTGAGCTTTAATAGATACATAACCTTTGAATGAAAAAAAATGCAAAGCACTATCAGCTTTTTGTCGTTGGTGCACTTCCAGTTTGATAAAGGCAAATTTGCTATGCTGATAAATGTTTGTCATTAACATAGCGGGAAGCTCAGTGGAGCAGGGATTAACATTGTTTCCTCACAGCGCTGGGGCCCTTAGTTCAATTCCTGGGGTGTTATTTCTGTGGAGTTTGTGTGAAAATAGGCCCTGGTATGAGTGTGCGTGTTTGTGTCTGGGTGTGCCCTGTGATAGACTGGTGTCCCATCCAGGGTGTATCCTGCCTTGTCCCCGTTGCTTGCCAGGATAGGCTCCAGCTCCACCGCAAACATGAATTGGATGAAGTGGTTAGGACATGGATGCATGGATTAACACATGGTGTACTCTGAAATCCACAGGCTAGTAGTATGTTTGACCACAGTCAGAAGCAATACAAGCTTGTATGTCTGTCTTGTATGTTTTGCACTATGTTGCATATACTGTCTTCATTCCTCTTACAGCCTTAAGAACATGCCTGTTGATTGCCCTTTGTACCCTTGATGCCACATATTGTCCCAGCTTGTCCCACAGATGTTCAGTCGGACTGAAGTCTAGCAAGAAGAGTATCCACAGCATAACTGTCACATTCTCGTCTTCCAATTCTGCTGTTGCTCCAGGAGCAGCATGAGAGCGTGCCTTTGTGCTGCTGGCACGTTGTCGCATCGGGGTGAGCCCACAGGATGGGCTGCAAGTGAGGTCCCCAGTGTTGATCAGTGTAGCGATGTCCTGTTAGGTTACCTTCAATCAGCTGTGGCTACCTGGCGTTCCCGATGTGGCGGAATGTGAAAAAGTGACTCAGAGCATGGAAATGTCAATCTCAGCAGAGTGTTGCGACATCTCATACAGTTTCACTGCTAGACTTTATTTGGCTGTAACATGTTGCAATGATAGAAATTGCTGGCTTGGAATATGCCAGTAGTGCTCCTACTTATTCCAACCCCCAGCATGCCTGTGGCACAAAGGTATCGTTCTCTTGATAAGCCAGGCATGTGGATTGCTTTCTGTATTGATCCAAAATGCTTGAAGTTCAACAGGTTAATTCATTTCATTACATGTCCCCAATCAGCTTTCACTAATGAGGTTGTTAATTGCTTATTCAAAGTCACTCAAGTTAGTCGTGAGTGATCAGTTAAGCCAAATGACACTTGATCCATTGATTCAGTATCCAAAATCTGTCTGCTCTATTTTTCAGAAAACATGCATGCAGAAATTGAGTGTTTATTTTGATGCTCCGTATACTTTTTGCTGAGCCAGATTGTTAATTTCCATGTATGTTTAAAACCCTGTGAGACGTTTTAGGAGGAAAAGCATTGATTTAAATTTAAGTTTCAAATGAAAGTAAAAATCAAATGATCATGCCCTTTAAAATTGTGACAGTGAGAGCGTTGTTGAACTGTGATCTGCGTGGATCGAAAAGCAGGCGCGCACTAGCAAACTGGAGAGCTCAAACATGTTTCAGCATTTATGCCTTTTAAATTTGCAAGGACTGGAACACCTTCCTGCTGCGCTTCAACGAGCTGGATTTCTGTATCTCGGAGAACGAGACCCTGAAGCATGGACTGAATGAGTCGACTACGCCGGAGAGCACCGTGACCAGCGGCCAGGCCCGGCTCAACACCCAGGCCCCCCCCCTGCTGGAGGACTCGGGTCCCATCAACATCTCCGTCCCCATCACCCTCACGCTCGACCCCCTGCGCCCGTTCGGGGGTTACTCCCGCAACATCACCCATCTCTACGCCACAGTGCTGGGTCAGCAGGTCGGCCTTTCAGGTGAGCCCCAGAGTGTGCACCTCCAGTTTAAATCCAGGATTGCCGTGGTAAAATAAAACTGTGTACTAGGAGGATCACAGTTAGAACTGTGTACAGGTTTGGTTTTCACCTTACAAAAAATATACTCCTGTTCTAGAATCAGGCTGAGGAAAATTGAACAAATACATTCCTGGGCTCAAAGGAACGCCCCACCTTGACAAGCTGAAAGAACTCTTTTTGTCTTGGTTACAAGATTACGAGATATGATCCGAGTATTCAAATTCCTCAAAGGCATTAACAAAGTCAGCCCTGCAGATGTCCCCAGAATCAACAGTGAATGCAGACCAGAGGACCCAGTTGGACACTATGAAGAAGTGCTTTTAAAACTGAAACCAAGAGGCCCTTTTTTGCACAAAGGGCTTCAGGGGTCTGGAGCTAGCAGTGCTGTTAAAAGCGCATCTTCAGCTTTTTTTTTTGAGAAACTGCTGGAGGAGTTAGGTAACAAACACACTGGATGAACTGAATTGCCTCCTCTCCTTTGTAACCTTTCTTATATTTAAGCTTTTGGTAAGTACTAAAATAATTTGGTCAATTTCATAAGCTGCTGCTTTTTTCTTGGCAGACATCTGGACAAATTGGTATTTGCAGCCTCTCGCAGCCATTTCTGTGTTGTGAATATTATTCAGTCAGACCCACAAGAAAGAAAGCATGAAGGGACAGCCATAACCCTGCACTAAAGATGGATATATTGGAGGTGTCTGCTTTGAGTGCTTTCCTTCAATGTGCTAGCCCTTGTGCCATGTGGGTCAAAAGACTGTGGGGTCAGCTGTTAAAGTGATGATCGTGGACAGAGCTTTTAAGTCTGAATGGTGTTTCTGAAAGGTTCTTGGAGTGTGTGAGTTGGTGTAGTTCCTGACAAGTTTCTCTTTTGTCTTGTCTGCTTAGGCAGGGAAGCCCATGAAGAGATGAACATCACCTTCACCCTTCCTGCGTCCTGGAATTCGGATGACTGCGTTCTGCATGGGCACTGTGAGCAGATGGTGTTCATCAGCTGCATGACCATCACAGCAGCCAGCAACGTCTTCCCAGTCACAGTGTGAGTCCTCACGGTGCTCTGCGGAGGCCGCCTGCACTCCCACGCAGACACAGCAGGCTAAGATTGTAACATATTTGGTTGGAGGCTGCATGCTTTCGCTCAAAGATCTTTTTTTTTTTCCAAAGAAAGAAAGCTTTCCTTAAAACCCTTTTAATTACTGGCTTGTAGCCAGCTGGTACAATGTTTTATAAACCTTTCTTTGGGCACCAAACACTACTTAGCATTCATGTGCTTTTATGCTGTTATTTATTAACCGTTTGCTAACCATGTTTGCAGAGTAAATTGGTGTGGTGTGAGTGGGCGTGTCTGTCTGTGTGTGCCCTGCGATGGACTGGCAGCTCATCCAGGGTCTGCCCTGCCTTGCGCCCATTGCTTGCCGGGATAGGTCCCGGCTCTCCTGTAATTGGATAAAGCTGTTAGAAGATGGAAGGATGTTTGAACTCCTAATTTCCCATCCATCAAATGCATATCTGTGTAATGGTCATCTATAAATCGGTTATCACGCTGTTTCTTTTCCTGTTTTTAAGTAATTGTTATTCTTGCTTTGCAGGCAGCCACCACACTGTGTTCCTGAGACCTACACCAATGCCACATCCTGGTACAAGATCTTCACCACAGCCAGAGACTCTAACACCAAATACTCGCAGGACTACAACCCCTTCTGGTGTTACAAGGGAGCTGTGGGAAAGGTGTATCATGCTTTAAACCCCAAGCTCACTGTCATTGTCCCAGACGTGAGTATATCAGTTTGCTTTAAAGAAACACTATTTTATTCAGTGCCACACACCAGGGGGTAGACTGTTAAGAGACACCAGAGCAGTATGAGCTGTTTTTGGACTGTGATTTCTAATGTTTCCCAAGGATCAAATCCTCTCCTCGTGTTTTAACTAGTAGTTGCAGTGTTCTTGAACCACACTGAAATTATCAAAACATCCTGTAATCAGCTTTCCCTGTGCAGCAGAAAGGGCAGTGATTCAATTAGGAAAGGGGCAGCACCTGGCAGTCTTATTGGTTTTTTTTTGACTGGTGCAGTCCAGTAAATAAATGAAATATGCCCCACTTTCAAGAAAGCTGCAGCAGTAATAACAGCGAAAACCTTCACTTTCAGTCAACTACGCTTTGGACTAGCAGAATATATTTTCCATCAGTGTCAATGTGATTAAAACCCATGCGTCTTTCTTTAGAAATTCAATTCCTTTTCAGTGTGAGGGGCCACACGTTTTATTACAGTTGTAAGCTTCTTTTATTTAATAAGATTTTGGCTGTGGCAGAAGCACGTTATTGAATGGGAGTTTAAACAAATGGAATACTGTGTGATGAAAGTGAAGAGCTGACAACACAGTAGCTTTCTACGTGTTGTCTGATCATCAGAGTGTCAGTCAGTATTAGCTGAACATCTGGGTGAGAATGGTTAGATGACCTTGCAGTCAGTTGAATCTAGTTTATGGTTGTAGATAGATAGATAATACTTTATTAATCCCGTAGGGAAATTGATGTGATAGATGTACATATGTAAAATTATAGAGCATTTTCAAGTAATTAATAAGCAGCACAGTGGCACAGTGGTTGGCATTGCTTCCTCACGGCACCGGGGCCCTGGGTTCAATTCCGGACCTGCGGTGCTGTCTGTTCGGAGTTTGTGTCTTCTGCCCAGTATTCCTTTGGATTTTCTCTGGGTGCCCTGGTTTCCTTCCACAATACAAAGACGTAGTGGTAGGTTAATTGGCTCTGGTGTGAGAGTGCGTGTCTGTTTGTCCTGCAGGGGACTCTTGTCCTGTCCGGGGTCTGTGCTGCCTTGCTCCCTGAATTGCACATTAAGTGGATAGAAAATGGATGGATATTTTAATTATTGTATATCAATATAGTTGTTGAAGGCATGCTAAAGTGCTTTTTATTACTCATACCCACCATAAAATATCAAATCTATATACTTGACTATAATTCCTAATATATCAAACTAATTTGCCACAAGATGTTGCAGTATTCTAGCAGTCATGTCATTACATGTTGTTACTTTTTTGTAAATAAACTTTAAGTATGTGTAGTTTATTGAACGTACTGTAAATCTGTGTTAAAAATCATTTTTTATATAAAGTTTTACATAATTGCATATTGATCATTATTGTAGGAAGTTAAAAGAGAGCCTGTTTCTATTGTATTAGGTGTGTGTGTGTATTTGCTTTTCAGTCCAAAGTTTGTTTGATGCCTGCTTGAAGATGGCTAGTATTGCTTTTAAGTGTATATTGTATTGAGACTAATATACCTAAAACAAACGCTCAGGTTTGACCATTGTCAAAATGTAAGCTTATTTATTGTCCATGAATATCAATATGCAGCTTCCACAGTCAGTTACAAAGTTGACAGTCTTTGTGTAAATGTTTTGGAGATCTTAGAGATCCTGAATAATGTTTTAATGATTCATTTTTGTGGCAGTGAACTTTTTAAATTTGTTGCTAGAGAGGAATCATTCACTGCTTCGTTCTCTGCTGCTTGTGTCATGAACTTAAGCTGTTGTCGGCTGTTCCCATAGAGCTTCAGTTCTTTGTTTGTCTCTTCTCAGGATGATCGCTCGCTGATAAACCTGCATCTCATGCACACCAGTTACTTCCTGTTCGTGATGGTGATCACAATGTTCTGCTATGCAGTCATCAAAGGCCGGCCAGGAAAATTACGTCAGAGTAGTGCAGACTTCTGCCCTGAAAAGGTAACTGCGATTAAATGTCTTCCTTGAATATTCTGCCTCTTTTGGTTTGTGCTTCTTCACGCATCAAGGACAATAAACGGTGTGGGTAGGGTTGTGACTGTGAGCTTAAATGTTAATGTGAAGTATGGAGTTCTGCTTTTCACTGTAACAACAGTGCATCAAGTTCCCAAGCATACGTGTGCTTTAACTTAGACAGTCTTTAACTAAGATTGTTAGCTCTGTACAGCAATATCCTGGTGCCATGAGATAAAAAAGAAAATTTTAAACTTATACGTAGGACTTTTTTCTCCAAATTAGGATCTTTCATCTCCTAATTTTTAACAAATTTTAAAAACAAAAAATAGCATTATGAGGTGGTGTTCGCCATACCACAGATTTGTCCCGCTGTCATTGGACTAGTTTCCTATCAAGTTTCGAGTTGACTTTGAAATCCTCATGCTCACTTATAAGGAGGCTCTACATGGCTTGGCACTTCAGCACCTGTCTGACTTACAGTATCTTCCTACTCACCACCTCTGGTTTCCTGTTTGTCCCCCAAGCCCGTCTACATGCTGTAGGTGACAGGGCCTTCTCTTATACCCCAAACCATATCAGAGAGCCGCCTTCGCTGAACACTTTCAAATCCAGACGTTTTCAGAAAGGCTTTTCATAAATTGATGTCTGTGTCTGCCCCTTTGCATCTTCTGCGGCATTGGAAACCTTCGTTTTTAATTGTTCAAATTCTCCTCCTTTTTTCCTTACTGTAAAATGCTGTGAGAGGCGCTCTATGAAATAAAGATTATTATTATTATTATTATTTATTATAAATCTTTTACAGCTCACACGTTTTAAAAGGCTGCATCAGTCGTGGTGCTGAACGGCTTCCTTTTGTTTGTAACCCTTCTTATGTAACATCTCGGAGAAATAAACCAGTGATGGTGTAGGGACAGTTGTCAAGCACAGCTCTTTTGAGACTTTATCTCTAAGGTTATATTCCGATCTATAAAGTCTTTTGCACAAGCAATGTTTACAATGCACTATAGGGGTATTGCTGCAGCCTTGAAAAAGCACATTCCTCAAATGCTTTCACTCCTGTTATATAATCTTGTTATGCCTGTTTGAAAATTTCTTTTATTTAGATCTGATTTCACACTGGGCTTTGAGCCACCTTCATGCAAAGACTTTCTGAAGTTTCAAATACAGAGAACAGAGAGATTACCCAGGAGATAAAATGCCTGAGGAACTGGGTATTCCCAGTGTCAGTCCAGTCCTTTTAAAAATGGACTGAGTGTAGATGCTGAACTCTCTATTCTGATTGGTGAAAATGTTGCACATCTTTTGACGTGACTTTCAACAAACAAGGCTGTTCTTATTTTTTAGCTTAATTTGGGTTTTCTTTAATTTTTAAATATTTTAATATCGCTATATGTGAATTTATCTTGGCTTCAATAATATCACCTTTTGCTCACTCACATGCAGTGCTTTTACAATGTGTGGCAAGCAAGGCTCCACCTGTGAGAAAAGGCCTTGCCTTGCTTGAAAGAGCCCAGCGTGTGGAAGCAGTGAACAGGCCTTCGTACATGTGCCCAGCTCCTTTCCCCTAATCAGTTTCCAGATGTCTTGCTATGAATGAATGATGCACAGATAACACAGTCTTTTAAAAGAGGATTAAATCTTCCCCCATGATACCAGTGAAAGATATATAATATCTTATGTATTTTCAGACGTGCATTATTTAGAAGATTTTGTTCGACTAATGATTACCACCTAGATGTTGTCAAAGCCCATAGTGTTCAACATAATGTGCTACAAAAGTGTGTTTCTTACATTTGATTTGGGGGGGGGGGGGCTGTTTATGATTTTAAAAGAATACTTTATATACACCCTTATCACTAATGTGCTGCATTTGTTTAAAAAGCTTCTACGTTATTAAGGCTCATTTCCAAGTGATTCTGTTTGTCACTCATGTGGGCTTCTATAATGCTTTTAACTGTGATATGATTGCTTTGAACTCACTAGGAGCTCTTCTGTCTCGCTTATGAGAGTAAACTATGTAGAAGTCAAATAAGTAGGACAAAGTGACTTCTCTTCAACAAGATGAATAACGTTGTTCCTTTTTGTTCATTCATTTTAGGTGGCTCTGTCTGAAGGATAAGAAGTATTGGAAATCTGAAATGAGAATGAACCTTAAAAAGAAAAATAATTAAAAAAACTGATAACTGATTTTACTAGTTGCCTACTGAACCCAGACAAGGGTGAAAAGCTCTGTGAATGCATTTTTCTGCAACGTTGGGTTACTCCAACCAAAGACATTTTAAGTGCCTGTATCTACTGTGTAAATATTTGTAGGGTTCTTTAATTCAATGCAGAAGTTGTCAGCTGGTGCGCCAGTGCCATCTTTGATGAAGCCTGACTTGACGTTGGACAGCTGTGGATATTCCAGAGGTGGTGAATGGGAATTGCACTTCTACATACTTCTCTTCTTTTTTAATTGTTGTTGTCTAAAGAAACTGAGCCCTGGGAAACTGAAGAATGCATCCTGAAAAAAAGGACAGTTCTGCCCTTGTCTGATTCTGAAGTTGTGCAATGTGAATATCGGGATTTGGGTTTCTCCAAGACAACATTATCCAAGTTTATCCCACCGCAGCCTTTGGGTTTGAATTAATATTTACATTTTCTTTTTTTAAACTCCTCAAACAGGAATTTTCTGCTGTTTAATCATGTAAAGATTTCTTTTTTTCTCCCCTCCTTGCTCCCTGATCCTATGAAGCTGCTCTGTGGATCAAACTGGAGCTGCAATGTTTGCTATCAGACTAGGCCTCACCCAGACAGTCTGAGTTAAGAATCCCCACCATGCAGCTAAATGCTACAAGCCTTCTGACAGACTTATGAATCAATTCAGCATGGATATCCAAACACTTCTGAACGTCTCTGAAAAAGACTGCCTGCGGAATTCTTCCCATTCGTGAGATGGGCCCAAATCCTCCTTATAGCAAAGAAGACACAAACCTAATTTTGATCTATGTTGGTTTGATAAAAAACTCAGTCCATATCTTTGAGAGCTTAACCTAGAAGACCATTTATTTTAATTTGAATCCCCCATACACATACAAACTGTGCTGTAAATTGTTCTTAACCTCCTGGTGCTTCCATAAAATAGTTGTGTACTGTGCAAAGATGCTTGTATGATGCAACTTCCATAGGCCTTTCTGCAGACCTGAAAAGAATTGCCAGTTGAACTGCATCCATTCATAGGCAGGTTGAAAGTGTAACATTGGTAACTTTTTTCATATTAAGGTTTTGCATTTACTGTCTAGCCTGCAAGGGACTGTTGGCTTATCGCTTGGTTCCATTAAGGGTATCATTTTTTACAAATCCAAATATGACTTCAACACTGATCTAAATTTTAAACGCATTTGCTGCATTTGATTCAAAGAAGGTGACATATTACAGCAAAAACAAGTTTAATTGAATGTACTATTCTGAGGTAGTAGCTGCAGATGATTGACACAAGCTCTTAAAGAGAAAATGTGAGAATCCAGTGTGTGTCAGTTCCGGTTTAAAATATTCTAAATTTAATATTTTGAGTGAAACAATACACTTGTCCTCAATGTAGACTTTTGTGTTTTTTTATATTTGAGCTTTCTTAAACTCTGAAGAATGCTGCCTGTCATTCTTTTGATGTCTCTTGCTTCTCCATAGTTTCCAGAATTAGTTAACTAAACACCCTTTTTTCAAAACTTTCTTATCCTCATCAGACTATTTACTTACCTTTTATTTCTGTTAACAATATAATAATATGGAAGTAATTCTGTCATTTAGTCCAGCTGTGATACGACATTACTTTTAGAACTTACGTTAGGAACTTGAGACCTTGTTAGCTAATACAACAATCTTCTCTTTGTACAGTAGTATGAGAAACTGGCACAGCTGCCCTGCTCTGCTCACTCCTGTGAGATGGTGTTACCCACCTGCTAGATAATTTTATATTTGCCCCCTCGCTTCTGTCTTCTGTATTTTAATGAATGCTTTTGAGTGAAACTGTAAGTACATTGGAAGCTGACATTTTTGTGTATGTCCCTAGGACAGGTGTTGAAGGGAGTAGTATAACACTACCTAACCAGCGTGCCTCAGTCTTCCTCCACCTGGAGACTGTATTTTTGACTATTTGCCTTTTGTCTTGAAAATAAGATGGTTTTTTTTATTACACAGTCAAATGTGTCAGAACAGTTAAATTGAGATCCCTCATTAGAGGACTGTGTCTTGGTTTAAAATATATGTATAATTTTTGTCAGTATTGTCTTCTTTTTATTTTACATTTATTGACGTCCTCACAGTCAGCAATTTTTAGCTGTAAAGGTGGTTTTATCAGAAACAGTATAGACACTTCAGATGAATTTTTTTTTCTGCACAATCCCTTAATGGACTGTGGTAGTTTTTACTCTAAGACATGACTGAGTGTAATTTTTAAAGTTAACATCTCTTGTGTTGTGCTATATTACCATATAATTGAAGATGGTGATTTCTTTTCAAAATTAGGTTTTGGGGCAGATTCTGCTTTCCATGTTAGGTTTGGCTTTTAGCTTGCTAGACCTTTACCTCCTGCAATTTAGAGCCTTACATCGGTTAAGAAATCCAGACTAATCTAATAAGTTGTGACAAGACATCCCAGACACATTAATTTACATTTCTAGAATCTGCAGTTCTCAGAGAGTTCTGCTTCTGTTGCTGGCAGAATTTCATTTGCTTGCGATTGCTGTATGTTTGAGTAAGGATCCAGGGCTGGTGCTTGAAGTTTTTGCACCAAATTCTATCCCAGATTTGGGTATGATTTTAAAGAGGGGTGTCAAACTGGAGGGCCTCCGCGTCTGATAACTTTGTTGTACTTAGTTGCTTAATTAATGTTAAGTTTTTAGGATGTGTATATATATTTATTTTAACAGTTGATTACAATGCATTTGATTTAATTTTCAGTATCAGTATCCTTAGAACCTGAAGCTTGATGAGAGAAACAGCACTATTATACCCATTAAGTTTATTACATAATTGGCCTCAAACCCAGAATCTCAACCCCCATCCCCATGTTTTAAAACGTAAATAAAACTTTGTGCTGGAACGGCTGTTTAAGACCAACAAACAAGTTGGCTGTGATAGTTTGTCAAACAGGTCATGTAAGGAAATTACCATAAAACGAGGTGTTGGAAGTTTTAACTTCTCTTTCAAGAGACCGTTGATGAGATGTGGGCAGAAGTTGTATCATTTATTCATGAAGTTGTGAATTGAGTGTTGCAGTTCCTTCAATTTATTAAAACAAAAATGATGTATTCCTTTAAAGTTGCACCAAGCTTTTAAGTCTAATTGTTCAAAGAGTGCCATCAGGGAACTGGCATTTGTCATTGCTTTGTTTGGGAACCAGCTGGGGTGCTGGTTTGTGCACCCTACAGCTCAGAAGCTCCAATGCCTTGCACGCTAAACAGCAATGTTCTGGCCTTGTAAATAGCCCTTTAGTTTGAAAAGTGTTTGCAAGTCAGAGAAGCTGACCGAATATCTTCCTCAATAAAACATTAATTATCCAATGTGAGAGAAATGCCTCCTTTTGTTTACCTGCTTCAAGTGTATTTATAAAAAACATTTCTCTACTACATAAAATTGGGAAAACCCGTGGTTCCAGAGTGCAATATGAAAGCTGAACTTTTTGTGGGTACTTTAGTAATTACAGTAGCTCCACAAATGGGCAAAAATGTTTGAAGATGCCAAAATTCTACATTGTGTAAAGCTGGGCTGCTTTTTGGATGGTGTTCAAGATCACAATAATAACTGCAAAAATTAAAAAATAATAGCAGCTTTTTAAATTTGTATGTTTTTTTCCACTTAATCTCATGCTTTATATACAAACGTGGACAAGGTTTCTTTGATAGAAACTGCAATTTAATATTTGTTTGCTTGGATTTGATGACATGGGTGCCTGATTCTCTTAGAGATTTTTATTACATCAGTTTTAGTTCAGAAGTTTCAACTTTAGAAAATTAACTTTTAATGGAATGTTTCTTACATAGATCTTCATTTTATATCCTTTCTCTTTTGCTCCTCGGAATACACATTGCAATCAATCCAGCTCCAGGCTGCAGGAGACAGGTCTGTAATTGATAGTAATAGGCAATAGCTAACACTTTCATTCTTTGTCACAGCTTCTAATTATACAATGTCAAGAATACCTTAAAGAGATGCTGTTTGCTTTCATTATTCAGATGAGTGAATATGTTCTCATTATCCAGTAACATAGACTTATGCAGAATGACCATAAGATGGAGAAAACTTATTACAAAACATACCAAGTCACTGGTGTTCAATAAGTGGAAAGGACATTTTGAAACCGCAGTACACGCTGTCTTAGCTGGGACAATTTAAGAAAAATGCTGGTCTCTTTCTATTATTACCACTCATTCCTGATTTAAAAGCACCTTTAAAATTTAAACTTTAATGCAAATTCAGTGCATTAAAATGCAATACATTTTTCCTCTAAATCTTTTGGTCACTTTTTTTTTCTTCTGTTCTCAGTTTTCCAGATCATTCCCACTCCCCAAAATCCACATTTCTTTTCATTGTCGCCCAAGTATAGTACTGTGTGCTCTGTCCGGTTCTACCAGTACTGCCTGTTTTCCATATGTGAACAATACTTAATCAAAACAATACTTAATCAGCCCGACATGATGATCACTCAGTTATCCCAGGATAAGATAAGAGCAGGGCATTGGGTGTTTCTTTTAAAGGTGGTGTTGATAAAAAAACAAAAAACAAATGGGTAGTGGAGACATTAAAATAGACGACCCGTATGGATGTGCTGACCTTCTCCTGTTTGCATCAGCTCTGTCTGCTCAAGCAGTAATCAGCTTGAAAGCGAGAGTTTGACATCTAGAGAGGCGCTGTAAACATTAGGAGCTAAACACGACTCATTTCTAAGTCTGCAAACCTAGTTTACCACTAGCAGCCCACAATGTGATTCTTGATTCCACAGGGCTATCATTTCAGTTTTTCCACCCTACAAGATTTGTTGAATGTGAAGTATGATTTCTGACAGCAAGATCGTTCGGTGTTACATAAGTCAAAATGATTCTAAATAACGTAAATCTTGGCATGCAGCTCACATTCAGATCACATTGATCTTTTATTTTTCTATTTTAGTTTGATTTGAATATTTGGTGTAAATGCTGTTTCACCATTGAAGGGTGTGATGGGTCCGCTGTGTTTTGCTGTGTTTATTTAGGGGAGGCCTGACCTGTGTTCTTTAAATTAATCCAGACAGGCAGAGGAAGAAGGAGTGCGAGAGAGGGAGCTCTGTCATAGTTGCTGTTTCACTTGTCTTGTTGCATGATTGTAAATGTTAATAACCGCTGATCTGTTCCAATAATGACAATCTCTCGCCGATTGGGTTTCTGTGCAGTTTGTTAAATGTGCATATGCTTTGCTGAATAAAAAAATATAGATATTCAGTGGTTCAGTGGCTCTCCCTTTTATTACCTTATCCCTTTTTTTTTCATTTTCGTTGTGTGCAATCATATCATTCAGTAAAGAACTCGCTTTCTGACTTGTGAATCTTTAACAGACCTACAGAATTTATACTTTGTCTGTGCTTGGATGGGGAAAACTCTTGTTAATTCTGTGGACACTTTACACTCAAAATATAGTTATAATCTGTTTCTGTGCGTTTTTATACTGTTTTGAAGAATTATACACTGATGGTCAAATGTGAAAGCAGCAAAAAATAAAGACAGCGACACTTAATTCAACTAAATGCTGATGAATTACACTCATTAATGTAATGCATTTCTTTGATGTCCTTTAACCCATACCTATCTCTCCTTTCAGAATCCTGTTTAGTGCATTGATGGAGAAATTAAAACTAAATGGCAACTCTATTCCTTTATTGTTCCATGAAGAATGCAGCTGGGAGGCATTAATATGTACTGAGACAGACTTAAAGTACAAATTAAATATATTTCTGTCAACAAGTGTTTCCTCCTTTAATTTAAGTATAAAATCCCTGGACATCAAGCTTTTTCCAAGAGAAAGTGAAACATATTGATCTGCCATTTAGTTTGAGGCAACATTAGTGGTTTGAGTTTCTCACTAAACAGTATTCTTGTGATCTGAAAAATGAGAGGATAATTTTCCAAGTAAGCACATCCTCTGTGTATTGATGAAGTGCCTTGTTCTGATGCCATGGAGATCATGTGAACCCCCATGCATTCGCTCTGCTCTGCACAGGATTAGAGTTGACCTACTGAGACAAAAGAGACATAGGAAAGCCTTGTGGAAGCAGAAATTGCCAGACCATCTGAACAAGCCAATAGGAGAAGAGCCAACGTCTACCCACAGGTATCAAAATGCATCCTGAGGCACCCAGAGCCTGACTATATTATTTAGAATATAATCATTTCCAATCACAGGTAAAAAGGGTGTGGTAAAAGACCAATAAGACAGAGGCTAAATCTAATAATAAAATGTTCTTTCAGTATTAAAAATGTAAAGAAACAGGCAAGGATGAGGTAAAATCTGGGATAACAATAGAAACATGCTAGACACTGAAAAAGAAATGGCTGATCTATTGTAGGACACTCAGATGTTTACGAAGAAAGAACTCAACAGCGTGTCTCAGGCAGCCATGAATAATTTTGGCATAGAAGTGACAGACAGTTTCCGAATGTTAGAAGCACTTAAGAATTAAAGAAATAAACATGACTGTTTACCAATTATACTTGGGGAAACGAGATGATATTCATAGGCTATCAAGACTATCACCACCATTGAAAAGATTGGAAACTGATCCAACAAATTACCAACAGTAAGTGTGACTATAACATAATATTATGGAAAGAATAAAACTAGAAGAAATAAGATGCTTTGAAGACAGTCACACTTGCCTAACTTGTTAGAGTTTTTTTAACAAACTCCAAGAGTAATGGACATACTGTAGCATTTGTTCTTGCCCTCATTTAAAATGTATGTTTTTGAATGTACTGAAAATGATTGCTGGGCAGCAGAATCTCATACAGAGAGAAGCACTGGTTTAAAACCCATCATCAGAATTCAGGATAATGAAAAGAGCAGGGGGGCTGTGAGCTCACAGGGAAACTTTATGTTTTAGTCAGCTGAGCATGGCTAATTCTGTTTCCAGTCAATAAGGATTTCCAAGGCTGTCTGAACCGGTTTACCTGAGAAACAGGAGACCTGACATTCTCCCCCCGTTTCACGATTTTGTCAGATGCAATGAATTATACAGCAGGCAGATCCACTCACAGGCCTGACAGCGCTGGCAATCAGAAGCACAGATTAGAAGCACCTGCATGAAGAAGGTGTTTGCAACAACAAATACAAAGAGATTAGTAAGGTGCTATTGAAAGGCTTTATCTATTTAATTACTTCCTCGCAATACATACATTTTTTTTCTTCATCATAAATCATTAATCTCGCAGCTCGATGTGTTTTTATCTGTTCTTTGGTTCAAACACATAAGGGCGGCTGTATGCAGATCCTTGTGAGGATTTCAGAGAAAATTTTCTGAAAAGGCAAATGTTTAAGGTCTTTATTACTATTACTCCCCTTCCTACAGCCTCAAATATTTCATGTAATTTTGTATTTTGTATTTAAAACAACCTGAGAGATATCCCCAAATTGTATTTTTAGTTACATTGTAAGCTCATGAACGTCCTGCAGACACTTTGAATCCTCTGTTTTGCGAGCTTCCTGTCGGTCCCAAAACCTGTTGATCCTGTCTTGTTTCTGGTTTTTGTAATTGTTTTCAAGTAAAGGCGACAGTACATTACAGAAAGAAAGTTAAGAACAAAAAGGTACCGTAACTGGTACAAGATCAATACTCCATAAATCCATACTATAACCCCACATTTTTTCTGAGCACAGGCTGGTAAATCAGGAATGAAAATACCTATAAATGTTGAATTTCTTTCTCCAGCAGTGATGTGCTTCCAGTTTTTGCAGATGTATAAGATACAACATTCAGGAGCACTTTTTTTTCTGGGTTTGAACATTCCTTGATGATGTCTTTTGTTGGCTGTGAACCAGGATATCCCATCCATGTGCAAGATCATTTCAATTCCCAAGAGTTCTACCTAAAAGCTTAAAGATGATTCCCTTTGAACTTTGATTTCTTTTTCATTAAGGTGTTATCTATTCTTCTATGAAAACCCCCTTAGACCTCCTGCAACACCAGTGCACAAAAATATCAGGTGTGCCCAATGGCTTGCTCACAAGCCTCAAAGGCTTTAGCCCATAAACACATTTTTAAAAAGCACTTCACTTTAGAATTTAGTTTTGTTGTTGATGTACAGTATGTGTTTTCATTGCATCCATGAAAAAAAAATCTATCGACAAATAGAACGTGGTAAAGAAGGAAAGAAAAGCATGGGTATGTCTGTATTGTTACATTGTACTGTAGCGGTGATATCAAACACAATCCCCTCATTCAAACGGTTTTTTCTTTGTGTGTCAAGTGGCACGGATGTAAGGCAGACTGGAAAACGACCTTCGCAGGACTATAGTCCCTTTTGAAGAGCAGCGCTCCAGCGAACTGCAGGTTGCTAAGGAATGGGGAAAAAAATGAAGCCGAAGGCCACCGCGTAATTATTGCGCACCAGGGCGGCCTGGACTCTCCAGCTGCCTTGAATGAGCTGACGCACTTCAATTTCTTGTCGGTGACAAAGTAATATAACCAGACAAAAAGGGATGAAGGGCCGGGTCAAATAAACTCAAGTTGGGTTTTTATTTTTCCCCAATTCGTCTTCTATCAGCTACAAGAGACGAGAGAGTTAAAGGTTAAAAACATAATGTGAAAAGGGCTCTCCCTTCTTTTTTGCAGGCAAGGGAGACCTGGTCACGTGTGTTTCGCGATTTGACAGGCAACCATAGCGAATGATCGATGTCAGGTCGAGGAGGACTGTTTCTACTGTCATTATAAATTGGACATTTTTAGATAAACGAAACAATTCCCTTCGGGAGGCTGCGGGTGCCTCTGTTTGACGTTTTATGTGATCCATTACTGTTTTTCAGCACCACACCCCTCACTAATATCTGACCCTGTGTAATCGTGAGTGTTGACCTTTCGCTACCTCTCGACTCGCCCTGGACAGGTGATGCCAATAAGCGAAGATGAATTGTTGATGCTTCACGTACGACGAAATCGAGTCTTAAATAGTTTGGCTACTTGGGCATTACTGAGAGCTCTATTCAAAAAGGATCCATATACATTATCGTCAGAAACCGTTCGTTCGTGGTAAGAGTCGTGGTGCTCAAATTATATGCTTATATTTCCTAGAAATTAGGCTTCATGTTGTAATATCTTAGTGGTTAAGTTCCGTAATTATTCCCCATGTATACAGTACAGCTGCATTTGCTTTATAAAAGTCTAACGTTTGCATGTACGCTGCAAATTTGAAGTTTTTTTTTTAGCAGAATCGCGGAACCATGAGTCTAGAGTTCCATTCAAACTGAAGACCTTATCGTCATGTAAACAATTTTTAATTTCAGAGGAGAATGAAACTTTAAAAAATGCTTAACCGTACAGAGTATCGTTAATTTCGGGAAAACAAGATTCATGATTTATCTAATAGCAGTATTGAATATTCAAAGTAGCGTGCCGCTCTAATTTACAAATATACGAAACGCACTACCGATCAAACCGAGAATAAATATGATCTTTTTTTTATTGAAGTTCCCAAATCTTACTGCCCAGTAGCCATGAAAACTCTGGCTGTTATGCTGTGGGAATAGCTATTGATTCCAGAGGTCCAGACCTCAAAGCAGCTGAGCATGACAGATGTTCTTGCGACGGATCCTCTAATGCACAGTGACAGCAATAGGCTGCTCTTTTAACTCACAGCTCAGTGTTTAGAGACCTGCCGTTTGCGCCTTTTACTTGTGTGTGGGCGCTGTTATTTTATTGCTGTTTTATTAGTATTTAAAGGGGTAGGCGGGTAGGATCATATACAGTATATTTAAATTTAAAACGTGCTGCATTCAGAACTGAAGCCACCGAGCCTCGGAGCTATAGCTTTTGTGTGGTGTTGCTAAGAGACTTCTGAAAGCAGAACACGTTAACCTTTTTGTGTGAAGGTACTGTAGTTAAGAGCCTGGCATTTAATATGGCAGTAGATAAACACGGGTAACTTGGCTGAGGTACTGTAAGCATCATGGTGCTTAAAGTTACCTGTATTACTTTTTTATTATTTTTAATACAGCTTTTTAATTTATTTTTTCTCACCCAATTTAAAATACTTTGAAAGTAACTCATTGGGTTCCTGCTCATCAAGAAAATCACTAGGTTTGTATATGTATCATTGTTTCAGAATTTCTCCTTGCAGAAGGAAAACTGATGCTTTTCTGTCTAATATTACCTTGCATTCCTCATAGGGAAGCCCATCAATTAGGGGAACTAATTTCAATCACCCTTAGAACCATTTTTTAAACTTTCCAAACAATGTATTACACCTGCATAAAAAAATACTAAAATTAGCATTACTGTTGTTGCAAGAAGTTTGCATACATACAGTAGGTGATCGTTCTCGTTTGCGTCTGTAGCAACGAGGGTTCTGGGAAAAAGAATCACCGGAGCCGTGGAACACTGTCATGTGGACTGACCTGTTCTTCACAGAATGTTCAGCTAGTTTGTATCCTTGGCGATATTGGCTCCAATGCTTTACATGTTGGTCCGGCAATGTAAGCTTGCCAATTGGTGTAGTAGTTCCTTTTTAATAATTCGGGAAAGGCCCCAGGATCTGGAACTTTTAATAATCGCATCCCTTCAGCTCAAGGGTGGTCCGGTTCTGGTGCTGGAGAGTTGGGTCCTGTTTTAACTCAGCTCTTAACTAGTATTAGGTCAGTAATGGCTTAATTGGATCAATTTATCAACTTTGGAGCTCTGCAGTCTGTGTGGGTCCTAATGTCCCAGTATGGTGACAGGTACGCTATACTGTAAAAAGGTGCCATCCTTCAAACCGAGGTCCTGACTTTCTGTGGTCATTAAAAATCCCAGGGTGTTTCTCGAAAAGAGTAGGGGTGTTACCCCGGCATTCTGGCCAAATTCCCCCCTGACCTTTTACCAATCATGGCCTCCTAATAATCCCCATCTCTGAATTGGCTTCATCACTCTGTTCTCCTCCCCACTGAGAGCTGGTGTGTGGGGAGAGTACTGGCGCATCATCCAGGTGGGGCTGCACACTGGTGGTGGAGGAGGAGAGTCCAGAGTTACCGTAGTGTCCAGAAAAGCACTATATAAGTATAAGGAATCATTATTATTAAAATGTTGTTTGATACTTCCTAGCAATAATGAACTTGTCTATTTAAACCACTAGACAAATATCTCCCACTACATTGGGTCATTCAGTCTTGCAGCTGAGGCTGGGAAAACTAGAACAAAGACTACTTCGCTGTTTCTGGAGTTTTGTTTTTTTTCAGAAAAGAGGGTCTGTCACTGGCTGTTGCCTGGTATTGTGAAGATGAATCTGGTCACTCTTCAGAGCCTCATCCCTGCAGAGCACTGGCAAGACAGCAGCAGTGTTCAGCTTGGAGAAGGCTTGTGTTGTGGAGGGACTGTCAGCGGACCGGGCTGTTTGTCTCTCAGAGAGCACGTGGGGAGCACAGCTTCTGAAAAGTCAACAATGAATGACCTCAGCCTTATGCTTATCCACAAAGCCAAGATAATAAGAGGGGGAGGGTAAAAGCATTAAACTACAGTGCGGCTGTTTGCTCAGGGAAATGAGAGCTCACTTTGTTCTGGCAACCAGACTCCGGCAAAGACAGCAGACTGTGGCTGAGAGGATCTTTCACTGCTTCTTTGCCACAGTGACACACGGGGCTGCAAACTACGCAGTGAGGGTTATTTTTCAAACTGAGGTGCACAATACGGAAGTCCTTGTAGAATTTTTTTCTTTTTTTTTCTGGGAGGGACTTATGCAGGTGCCCTTAATGATTACAGCTGCTAAAGAAGAGCACTTGCAGATGTGAATACAAAGGTAGGCACCGTTGACTTATTTAATGTTATCTCATCTGTGACGTTCCAAATAACAGGCAGTATTTGAACACCACAGAGAGACTGTGAAACTGCAAAATGCTGGTTTAATTTAATCATAGACTTGGCTCTATACAGTTGCCAGTAATATTTATTTAAAAAGAACAGTGTTGTGAAAAAAATGTAGCTTTTTATTGCCTCAGATTCAAATAGTTTTGGAGAGGGAGTACGTTAATTCACTGAGTTTTTCCCTTTCCGATTACTAACATCTTTCCACATGGTGGAAAGAGTATGTTTTTCCTTTAGTTTTTTTTTAATCATTGGGTTTAGCTGTCTTTGTTTTAATGAGCTGTTCTTTCAGTATGTGCTGAAAATATGCAATGTGGAGTTGCAGAAAGTGTTCTTTATAATTCCATCCAACATGCATTTCCTGGTAATAACGTTATAATGCACAATATTTCTTTGTGTCGAGGTTAACTCACTTTGTGCACTTTAGAACTGAATGTAGCTGAAACTTTTTTTCCCAGTTCCATCTCTGAGGCTGGGGCTTTGCTGACCCTAGCATCTGCTGGTTTTCTTCCCATTGAGGTCCTGATTGTTTAATTGAATTTCATTCAATTAAGGGGTCAATTAAGCAAACAGGGGTCTAGCTGGAAAGAAACCCAGAAGACAATGATGAGGTTCAGAATCTAGAGCCTTGTTTTAGATTATAGAACACAGAAAAATACTTTTGCTGTGTATTCTGTCTTAACACTTGCTCTACAACTTTCTGATCCTCCACAATACTTTTTAAGGTGACAGAAGACCACAGAAAGAATCTGTATTTGCATAAATCTTTTGCAACCTCACATCCCATACTAATGGTCACCTAATGACATGATTGATTGAAATGATCCATCTCGGGGTCATTTCATGAATGCATCCAGGTCCTGCAGGACTGCTAAACGCTGGAGAGCAGTTTGCTCAGGTAGGAAGGTAAAACCATACAAATCGGAACATTAGCAGCTTCATGTATCGTCTAAACCCAGGTCAGCAGGTCGCTCTAGTGACTCACTGTCATGCCTTCTCCTGTTCAGAGCAGCAGGAGTAGGCATGCTGCGCTGACAAAGTGGATGATTCTTTCTCCCCGCAACAGCATACTTTGAAGATGCACACTACAAAAAATGTACAGTGATGCACGGACAAGCTGAGCATCCGTAGACACAAGATTCTTCTCCATAAAACAAGAAAAGCTAAGTGCCTAGAGTAATGCAAACATCTACATAGGCAAGCCTTTTAAGTTCTTTGACAATAGTCTATGTTCTCATGAGTCAAAAATTGATTAGTTTTCTAAGCAAAAGCCAAAGGTCATGTCAGGAAGAGAAGCCTACAATGAAAAGGGTTATCTGCTGTACATCATGAAAGGGGATGGCTTTATCTCTAGGACTGGTAACAGCCATGGGATTTAAGGAAATATAAAGTGAGCGAAATAGCCAAGAATAAAAAAGAACAGACTATAGAAGGTGGCGGGTGTCTGGAACAAGCTACAGTACATAGCTGTGTGGTTGATGCTTTCATGAAACCATTGAATGAGGTGTTCAGATTAAATGTAATCAATCAAGCCAGGAAACATGAATGTTCTCATTTCTAAGCATTCTTATGTTCACTGTACTAACTGAATCAGTGTTTTATAAGCTTAATGTCTGAAGCTTCAGCTGTGACTCAACTGGCATTAAGGGAGGCCACAGGAGTCATAGAAATAATCAGGAAGCAATAATAAAGTGCAAAACCAGTGTCCATTTGCTTAAGTGCTCTCAGTGCAAAACAAATATTTACAAAAGAAGAAAGCAACTCTGATTATGGAAAAACAGGCAAACTGTACTGTACCTTTCTGAGGAATTCCTCCCTAACAGGGTTGTAAATATAGATGGTTTATTATTATTATTTAGATCAGTCAAATACATATTCTTTCATTTGAATGTGTTCTGGCATGATGGCCGATTGTGAACTTGGTCAGTGACGATGATGAACGAGTGTGTGAATTGTGAACATGAAAGTCCTGGTACAAGGTCATCGGAGGAAGGCGTACAACAGAGGAGAGTATTGCCGAGACAGCCAGGTGATGTCCACAGAAGTGATCAAACTGCTGGGCTGCTCAGCCCTGTCACCTGTCCTGCAGTGTTATGGTTGGGTGGGATATGTGCCAGTAAACTGCACTCGTGATACAAGGGATAAGTATTCAAAAAAGGGAAAACATTTTCTAGGACAGATGCAAACTTCTACAGAGCCAGTGAAAGCTACTGTATAATACATCAGCCTGTTATAGAGGTAAAGGCAGAACACACTTATATTAAAATGATTAACCGTAAGGAGAGGGTTTTTGGAAGTCAAAGGAGGAAATTTAGAAAAACTCGGAGAGCATAGAAACGGCATCAATCCAAGAATTTTGTTTATTGTGGCAAAAACATCACTGACTGTTAATCAAGTCATTATTAAAAATGGTAACTAAGTTTATTTTTGGTTTGTGCTTTGCATTAAATTCAATTTCAGCTAGGTAATTATTCGAATCTGAGTTCAGCATCTCAAGTGCTCCTGATGCATAACGCTGCTGCCTTCTGTACCCATGAATGTGACTCATAAGAAATGTATCGGATAACATGAACAGAGCACTGCATGCAGTATTCGTAGCAGTGTGAGGACTCCATAATGTCCCAACATTCTCACTTTTCCTTTAAAAAATCCAGGCAGCTTCCCCTTGAGGAACAGGATGTTTCAGAAAGAATTGTTTCTAGTCACGTGAGCAGCCTGCCTGCTAGCCAGCAGACACAGAATCCACTAGCTTAGCCAGAGTTCTTGAGCTCACTTTATCAGGACTTATCTGACATTATCGCTTCTTTCTTGTTGTTTTCAGGTTCAGCCCAAAGCAACAGCAGTGTTTATATTCCCTCCACACTTGGAGTTTCTGAAGGTAAGCACTGCCTTTCTTTCTGCTGTTTGCCTTAAACACACTGGCTTTTGTGTGGTTTCTTCCTCCTTGATGACTCTTGAACTGAAGCCAAAGTCTGTTTCACGGTTTAAAGAAGAGGAATGACTGGTCAGCACACCTTTTTTTTGTCATGGTAACTACCATAACGGGTAGCAGGGTTTTCTTTGTGGGATGGCAATGAAAATGAAAAGGTGGGACAGTGAAAGAATCTAATCCTGGGAAACAGAGCTGTAATGTCTGGCAGCTTGCAGGTCTCAGGTCATGTCTTTTCCAGTCTGTTTCTGACATGCCACCTGACAGAAGGGCTTAAAATAAGAACGTGAATCATTCCACAGTGAGCCTCTGCATCTTTAGCAATGTGGAAAGATCTTTTTGAACCATTTTAAATTAAATCTGTAGACAAAACAAGTAAAGCCCCACTCCAAGAGGCATGATTCAAGAACAGAATGAAATTTATTCCTTGAAAAGGAAAAGTTGACTGTGACCACTTTTTTTGACATTGGGGTACAAGAGTGGAAAACAATTGTTAATGGAGTAGATTTTTAAATGTATGAGTTTTTGCTTAGCTTGTTTAAACTGTGATTAACATCTTCTACTGTACATAACGATGACACAAACTTGGCAATAATTAGCATTATAGTCTGTTTGTCCTTGACACCAGTTTTTCACACCACTCCTGAGTTTGATTGTGGGATGTGTCATGAGAAATTGTAAATGACTAAAATTAGACGTTATCTTTTGATTTATTGTGTAATGTCCATGCGGTCATCTGTGACAATGCGAGAGCCATGTTGTTTTTTTGTTTATTTTATTACACTGTGCAGTCCAGGTTAGTTACAGTACATCCTTCCTTAGTAGATTAAGTCAGCAGCCGACATTGTCCCTTTATTTTGGATGAAATTTGTTTTAATAAAATATCGCTGCTGCTTTTACAGTATTACCAGTACATATGGCTCTCATGGCCTGTTTCCATGAAAATATGATTTCAGTTCTGATTCATTTAAGGATACATCTCAAAAAGGACAAAACAATACATTTCTGGTATAACTATGAGGTGCTTAAAACATTTAGAAGGGCCTAAAAAAGCATCCAAAATCTGAAATCTTTCTGTCCAGACATGT
This sequence comes from Atractosteus spatula, assembly GCF_055471065.1. NCBI lineage: Eukaryota > Metazoa > Chordata > Actinopteri > Semionotiformes > Lepisosteidae > Atractosteus > Atractosteus spatula. Next base: position 1,595,072 of record NC_142732.1, on the reverse strand, counting down.
TATAAACTTGGTGGTGGTTTTCTTGTCAAGTTCACATTTGTGCATATGATTTGATTTTCATGAAACACTTTCTTATGGCTGCAAGCGCATTGCTGGTGCCCTGGAAGCCATCGGCTCGACTGTGACGGGGGAGGACACTCGTGTCTTGTCTGTAATGCAGAGCATCTGGCTTCACATTGGTTCTGGAGCACTTGGGTGTGACGTCTGTCCCTGTGCAAGTCATAGCCATTAAAACACTTGGTGTCGGGGATCTCTGACAGCAGACACCTCATATGGATGTTATGTTGATGAACACCAGCTTTTACAAGACCCATCCTTCCCCTCACTCCTATCAGAGCACTGCTGATGCTGTGAACACCAGTGACATGATCTGGCAAGAGCAATAAAACCCATTTTTTATGCGCTTTGTAATTTATAACCTCAGTTATACAAGTGCACGCCTTACTCTGTAAGCTTTCTCTTCGGCACTGTACTGTATTTGCTATTGCTAGGTTCAAATATTATACTGTAGTACTTTAGTTGCTTCCTTAGAGATTGTCAGGCAACAGAGCATTTATATTAGCTTAAGCCTCCAAATATCAACAAAAAATAATCTGTAAAAGAGGGGATTATTAATTACTTCTTTCAGAACGGCTGACAGACCGACACCCGCATTCTCTACTAATTGAATTTACATGTAGGAATTGCTTAAATAAACCTCGCCAATTGCAAGAGTAAGTCTGGCTCTTGAATTCTGTGTGGTTAATGCTGCCATTTGTTAGAGGGGTGTTAGTTAATAAAGACAGCAGTGCGCAAAACTAGAGTTCAACAGGTCTAATTAAAACACCAAGGTACAGTATTGATATAAAGATATACAGATATGCGGTATATATAAAAGGCAGTTGCATGGGTACAAATTGACACATCTGGGTGAGAAGAAACTGGTCCTATGCTATGCTCCTGCTTCTAACCATTAAATCCCACAGGGACTGTCTGGTTGTGAACAAAGGTGTGTACTTCATTCAGGTTTTTTTTGCTTTAGTACAAAGTGATACTGTATTTATAGCTGCTCTTTCCATTTCTTTTCAGTTTGAGGGGTTTTCTTTGATGCTGTTAACACCCAATTTCTCAACTTGACACTTATGAGAACACTTTTCTCATTTTGTCTTATCTTTCATGGGACTGCCTCATTGCATTTGACTGAATGATGGTTTTATATCCTGACTATACTGAAACAGATTCTGCTCCTCTGCTTATGGTGTTCCCTGGGCTTGGTCAGATTTTAATGGTATTTCTGGACTGATAGCTTTGCCCATCATGTTTCATTCCCTTCATGTCATAAAATGAACATGCCTCATTGTTTATTTCTGTGATTTGTACGTTAAGATGAGTGGTAAAACAGTGTGTAACCCACTGACCGTTTCATTTTTCTGTGGGTACATAATTTAAACACAATCCGCCTCTTCAGTGTTTGCAGTGATGAAGCCTGCTGTTATATTGTACCTGCATGTAAATGAGCCTTTGTTTGGCTGTGTGTATTTGCTGTCCCTTCTGTATCGGTGCTGCCAAGCTGTTGCCATGCCATCTTCCTGATTTTGCCCTTAATCCTGCTGATTAAATGTTGTTGTTTTTTTTTAAGCAAGCAGGAAAAATTAACAATGTAAGGAGCACAAAGCCACTGTTGTAAATGCGATCACAAATCAAAATAGAAGAGGATGGGTAGGAGGAGGTGTGAGAGTGGGAACTAGTTGAGGGAAAGTGTGCGTTGAGGGCACATATGGGCGTTTAGTGTCACGGCCTTAGAGATCCCTAAACCTTCAGATCAGCATGTCTTGAACTTCACACACCAACTCACCCTATTTATCAAGATTTAGGAAGATGTGACTCTTAAAGAGGAAATAGGCCTGCGTTAATTAGGAGTCACAGACCTCTCTAATATTACACTTGGTAATTTACAAGTAAATGCATGTCTTTACACTGCTCAAAGCAGTTCCTGGAGGACCTAGTATATCCTGGTTCTTAATCCAACCTGAGCTCTCAGGTAGTGAGTCCAATTTATTAATTTAATTAATGGCATAATTTTAATACTTGTTACTTGGCTCTTAGATGTATAAGGAACTACTTATACTTTACTTTAACTACTGTACCTTTAATAAAGTGAGTATTTTATGTACTCATCTGTAAAAGGCTTTTTAAAATCTTTAAAATATTTATCCTTGAAAAAGAAAATAATCAGGTTAATTGTTTTATTGAGAAGAGTCTTATTAAGTTTTATTAAGAAGAGCCTGTTGGCTTTATTCAATTCAGGAAGTGACCTTTACACCCCTGCTTTAAACCCGTTCTGTAAATCGCCGTGTGCTTTTGGAACCAGGCTGATTTAGTATAATACTTTACTCCCTACAACCCTGCTGAGCTGTAAAGATGTTAAAAATGTGCTATATAACCTCTGGTCTTTTGGCTCACTGGATGTGCTCACTAGCCTTTGCATCATATGGCTTTGAGGGTCTAGGAGATAATGGTTAAAATTCCCCCCCAAAAAAACCCTATTGATACTTAACTAGTATTGAGATCAGAATTCTGCCTTGGGGAAAAGTCTTAAGCATTACTACCTAATACCTTTGGCGGTATATTTCCAGGTCTGAACTCCTGAAATGTGGTGTCTATTATCTTTTGGCAGTGTTTCTGAATGTTGTATTCGTGCACATACGCTGTACAGCCTTTAGATCAGTGCTCTGCAGGAGGAACAGCTATCCTCTGCATGTCAGGGGACGGGGAGCAGGGGATTCAGCATGGATTCCTGGAATGATTCACTGAGGAGTGCGGCTGTGGCAGCTGTTTGTTCGAAGCGAAGTGTATATTTACAGGCCAGGCACATTACTGCATCTAAACAAGAATGTCTGCTGCAGGGTGTAGGTGGCTTTTAGCTTCATTCTCCTTTTGATCACCGCTATTTGAGATAATGGGATTTTATTGATTCGAAGCAGAAATCCTGCTCCATAAAACCCAGTTTTCAGAGAACATGAGGATGTTCTGTTCTTTACCTAGTGTCAATTAGCTATTCCATCAGAAGATCTACACCGAGGACATTTGGTTGCTGTAGAGATTTTGTAATAGCTGCTTAAGCATGACTAATAAGACACCTTGTAGCTCTACCTACATGACATTTGGACACAGTTACATTTTCCAAATTATATTCTTCAACCCGTTAATTTATTAACTCATTACAGTTCTTCCCTATGTAACTGTTATAACTTTGTACTTTATTTTGTGATGTTGTGAAATGCTCCAGCTTCTCTCTTGGTTCTGTTCTAGTGAAAAAGGTAAAATTTCCAGTTAAGTTCAGGATATTACCATAAAAAAATGTCTTCTTTTCTCTGGTAGATGTCGTTTTATGCTTCTATCTGATTTTCAGTAAAATGATGAGTCTCTGGGTAGTGTCAGCAGTTTTTAACAGTAGCATGCAGAAGGATAGAAAGAGAGTCTGTCACATCATAACTGTGACAAAAAATGAATTTACACAATTTTTCTCTTTTAAAGTACTGCAAATTTGAATCATGATACAATCTATTCACAGATATAATAGAGCATTTCTCTGGTCAAACATGGGGTCAGATGTATTAAAATGCAAATTATGCAATGTTTTTTTTTTTTAATCAAGAATTTGCAAATGTGATGCATTCACTACCAAAACTAAATATAAATGCTAATCATTACCTATACGAAATGCATTTCAAATGCTCTTCCATGCCACAGACACAACACAGCATTGCCTTCATCTGGTTTACTGTTCAGGCCTGAAATGTAGTAGACCTTTTTGAGGTAGTTTTGATTAGGATTAATTAATAAGATGTTTATATGCTGATTCCAGGCCGTAGAAAGCATGATGACCCTCCAGATAGCTGTATTGTTGTGCAGGAAGCATGTTCCTCAAAGAGTTGAGGTCACACTGTCCTGATTTTTGTTTGCCAAGACCATCCAGCTATTCAGAACCGACTCTGCTCTTTCACTCGAATGCTAAACTTTACCGGTAAATAAACTACTACATGTTTAATCAGAGTTCTAACAGAGGTAGTAGTACTTAAATAGTCCACATCCTACCCTTATTCCTGCTGTCCTCACCCATGCTCCTTTCTCTGTACTTACAGTATAATACAATATATAGCTATAACATAGTTCCTCAAAGAACTACTGCTCTTTTCAATAGAGATTCAAGCTTCTTCCTTTTTAGGACCTGATGCACAGTCTGTTATGATGTCAAGTCTACATTACATCCGAGACATTGCCAGTTTTAACAAGCATGTTAACAAGCATGTCTTTACTCCCTCGCCTCCATACGCAACAGCCCTTTCTGTTTCAGGGGGCATTGTATCAGATCAACAAGACTGTAACATCGGATCTGTCAGTTCAGTTCATTTGTGAAGTGAGCTTTATAAAATAAAGCACAGCTATCTTAAAGGCTGGTTTAAACCATACTTACATTGAGTCCCCCTTGAGAATAATTTAATTTTGCCTTGCCTGAGCTTTCAAGTATAACCAGGGTTCATCTTTGTCCAAAAGCTCAAAAAGCTTAACACTGGCAGGCTTCTTTATTTTTACCGACAAAAGTTGCTGCTGATTCTACCTGTAGTAAAGGTGGCAGCTGCTCACATTAGTCAGTTCCACAAGCTGTGTGTTGCCTCAGGCTTCAGTATGTATTCAGGCTGTCACCAGGAAACACAGATATTTTTATTCTAGCTTTCACCAGAGAAGCATGCAGGTTTATTTTTTAATTAGCTCTTTTGTTTAGTCTGCTGAGCGCCTGTTCAAGCCTAAGGGAGGGGGAATGAGGGGAGCAGAGACTCTGAGCTTGATGGACAGAAAGCCATTCACATGCAGGGGAGAAACAAACGGTTTGATGCAAAGGAGAAAGCATAGACAAAAATAGGATATTTATTTCTTTTTTTGGTGGGGAAAATATATACAGTAAGCTAGTCACTGGGATAGGTTTCAATAATGCTTCTTTAGAAACTAAAATAAGACATGTTAGTTCCTGTACAAATTCCTGGTAAAGGTTTTGGAACTTTGTTTTGCGGTTAACTTATTTAAATGTCACAGGAGTTCAAATCCGTTAAAAAGAAATGTTCATATTCCTGTTATAGTAGATAAAAAGGGACATGTGTCCCAGTTTAGACATGAGTATTCTGGTCCAAATGTCAAAATTCCCTTTCAAGATAAAATTTTTAAATCATTGTGGATTACAAAGCATCACATGAACCCTGGTTTTATGTTTCATTAATTAACACTGGATATCCCTCTTGAACTGAAAAGCTGTAAATGAAACTTCAAAGAAAGATTTTCTGATGGATTCCTATTGCTCTCGTATCCTTAAATTCTCAATGACTATATAAATGGTAAATCGGAAGCAATCCTTTTCAATTCTTGTCATTTTTTTACTCATCACTGATGGATCACATAGCTGTTATTATGGAGTAGGTAGTTTTGCGATTGCAGGCAATTCTATGGAGTTTCTGCTAGATACTGTAATACTTAATGTACAAAGCATATGCAGCTGCATTAATACTTTGGAGTTTATGATGAGGTTTCAGTTCCAGGGTGTGGTTGAGAAACAGTGATGAAATATTTTGGTTGCCATGGGCAGTAAAAGAAACTGTGAGAAATAGTTTTTACAATTTTGTGCTCTACATCCCAGCCCTCCCATCTTCATCTCTCTCTTTATAGGCCTCCCTGAAGCCCTGTTCTCATCTGAGATGACAGAAGCTATATTTAGCAATGGAACAGACCATTGGGTCTGTCCCAATGACAGACAGCTTGCTCTCAGAGCCAAGTAAGTATCGGCGACTGAGGTTAACAGTCTGTGAGGTTGGCATGCATGTTTTACCAGGACAGACACACAACTGGTTCGTGTTATCTTAATGAGCAGGCACCCTTCGCAGTCTCGCCTTGTTTAGCCCTCCAACACCTGCAGATTTTGTTTCAGACGGCCTAAGATGACAACATGGAGTACAACCCCATTTCAGATTACATGGTTATTATGAACTGTGAAAAGGCAGTTTTTCCACGAACGAGCCAACTTTGTCACGCTCCTTAACATGGAAGCTTTAATTTAAAAAAGATTAATCCATTCACCTAATTAAACCAATTAAAATCTCTTCAAGATCCAATTAACTTCTTAAAGTTGACTTTTGCTTAAAGCATTTCAGTCCGTCTGCACCAGACCAAATGCTGTTCCATTGCAGAAAAACATGCAAATATTGCTTTGGGTCTGCTTAGAACATTTGAACAATGTGATATAACTGGAAAAAATCACATTTATGGAACTTATTGCAGAATATGTAAATATTTCAATACATTATCATTGTATTAGTATTAAACACATAAGCTTTGAGTTTTTACAAAGCTATATTCTGTTTAAATTCATTTATAATTTATATTTCTAGTTTATTTAAATCTGTTTTTGTCTGAATAATGGGTAGTTGATTGCATTTATTTCTGCATTCATGAATGCCCAATGTGGCTCAAGCAATGATGAAGTAAAAATGCACAGAATAAAGTAAAAGAGTAAATACCCTCTGTGGCCATTTTAAATGGGGTATTTTTGTGCTATTTTCATGTAGCAGAAAAATAGAAAAAAAAACAGTTGTGGATGTTCCTGCTCGTTTTATTGATCTTGGTTTGTAAATGAAGATGTCAGCAACTGTACTTTAATTAACCCACACAGTCCGCGATTGCGTTTCCAGGCTGCAGACGGGTTGGTCAGTTCACACGTTCCGCACAGACAAGCAGCGCAAGAGCCAGGCCCTGAGCGAAGGCGAGATGGAAGTCATCCTCGGCGTCATCCGCCGGGCTGAGCTGCTGGAGCAGGCCGAGCAGCGCAGGATCGGGTACGAGAGCCAAGGGTTACTGGGCGCTGACAGCGATGGCTACTGTCATTCCGAAAATATGGAAAGTGGTTGCATCATGCTTTTGATCTGTAACGTGGCAATTTCCACAAAAGGTGTTGCAGATAAAGTAAAACAAGGTAACTGCAGTTATTAAATGTAGTTATTATTACATTCCCTGGTGTTACAGTATCTATCAACAGGTTAGATGATTGTCTTAGGCTGTGCATAGGCTTAGGATATTTATAGCATATGTAGAATATTTGTTAGTTTCCTATATCAAAAAAATAAATAAAACAACTGAGCAATGGCATGCAACAAAGTCTCATCACTTTTGTATACCTCAAGAGGATGCTCAGAGATGCAAAGACTGGTCATTCTTGCTCAGAACTGAGAAATGTAGTACACAGCCATGTACCAATGGCAAAAACAAAAGCAAGTGCCAGACAGTCTAGTTGTTTTCCATTATTAGGTGTTTATTGTAAAGATTTTCAGATGCAATGACAGCTAGAACATTTTTCAGAGCTGCAGATAACATCCCTTCCCCAGGGAATTCATCCTGTAACTTGCAGGCTCTCCTGTGTAAAAGTGTGTTTGCTGTGTTGCAGGAGGCTTGTGGAGCGCCTGGAGAACATGAGGAAGAGTGCAATGGGGAACGGCCTGTCCCAGTGCCTGCTGTGTGGAGAGCTGCTGGGGCTGCTGGGCACCTCCTCTGTCTTCTGCCAGGACTGCCGCAAGGTAGGTCCACACAGCAGGCTAGCGAGCTGGGCCAAGAGCCCCAGGGCCTCTTAGAGCACTAACGGCCCCTTCAGCCAGTGGTTCAGGCTGGTGGGGAAGAATGACCACTCTCACACCAGGGTGTGAGATAAACCTGCACTGAGGTGCCCTTTCTCATTCAAACTCGCTTAAATAAAAATGTATTTCGGCACCTGTTCACTAACAAGGCTGTTTGCGGTTTGACTTCTTCTGGTTCTTTCCTTTAACCGTGAGAGAACTGTGCTGCTGGTTAAAGTTAAAGGTGCCGTCATCTCTCCAGCAGAGCCCAGAGTGTCTTTTTCAGCTCGACTCTCACACACCTCCTGAAGGGAGCACCAGTTCATATAGAAAAGAATTGCAGCTGTCGGCTGTCACGCCAGTAACTATCGATAGCTCTGTCCTCTTGGGCGATCCTGAGCTGACAGCCCGTCACATCCATCTTTATTCAATTTTTTATTACCCGCCCAGTTTGGAATCTCCAGTCGTTTTAAGAATCGGCTCCCACTTGGGAGTGAATGAGACCTGGAGAGATACTCCTTTAACTTGAACAGGTACAGACCCAACATTTCTAATTTGACACATTGTAAGCTCCACGACACCTCACAATAGATATGGAGTAGCACTGGTTGGAGCAGCTGTGTGTCTCTTACTGATTTGTAGGCACCTGTCAAGTCACCGGAGTCACTGTGTGTTGATAAATCGCTATTCCCACTCCTGCCCCTGGTGGCAATCAGTCCATTGTGCGCCACCTCTTAGAGAATCCAGGCTAGGAACATGACCTGATTTCCATTTAGCAATATCCGCATAATAGACATTATCCAACACCCATACTGGTTAGGTATTATTCTTATTCTCTTTTTGCTTTAAGACCAAGTAGATATTTGCCATCACAGTGTGTGGGTTAGATTCAGCTGCATGTGGGTGGGATGCAGCACTGTAAAACTCATTTACAAACTCGTTTACAAATTTGATATGAAGACTTTTTTTTACCAATAAAGAAGGTGCTGTTGTAATCCGCAATGAAACGGTCTTTTTTTAGCCAATGAAGCGTTATAAAAAATTCTCAACAAGAATTTATCCCACAGCCTTGAAAAAGTTTTTAATATACTGAGAGACCTTCCAAAACAAAATGAGTATTGAAACCAATATTGTCTGTTGCATTTTTAATGCCTTTCAATATACAGTATAATGGCAATTTAATTCTAAACTAAATGTGCTTTGATTTGTTTAGAAGTTTATCTTCATGTGAAACTGCACATTAAAACCTAAAATTAGCTTAACTAATTTAGATTTACTGGCTGCTGTGGCATTAATTTTGAACTGAAATTTAATGAGTTGTTTTACTAAAACATTGTTTCACATTCTATCTGATAAAATCAGTAACCACTAATAATATACATGAAATACGGAATTAAAACTTCAAAAATAATACTGAAAAATATATAGATTGAATTGCGATTGATAAAATTCAAGTCTTCTTTTTCAACCAGAGTGTAGCATTAATTAGAACTTTTACAATAGCATGCTAAACTGAAAATGAAATATTTAGGTGTCTTGGTAATTTAGAATTTGGATAAACAATCTGAACCTTCCTGTAGTCATTAGTCGTTGTGTTTTGAATAAAGTCTGGAGATATGGGAAGACATTACTTACAGCTTAGTCCATCGGATTTGTCACTTTTAGACTTGCCTGAGAATGGCTGTATAGGAACAGGATATAGGAACAGATTGCAATGAAAACTTAAAATCATTTGAAAGATTGGTTTAACTGATTTTTTTAGACTGAGAAAAATCTGTGCAGAGCTTAAAAGTTTTTCTTATGCCTTGCAATTTCCATTTGTTTTCTTTGTGCTGCTAAGTGCATGCTGTAACCCTGTCCAAAGTTCATGACCATATCTCGTCTTTAATTTGTAACAAAAAAACTGATTTGAACACAGATTATATTAAAAAGTGCAGCCTTTAAGAACTATAACTTTTTCAAATTCTGTATCTTTCCAGAGCTGCTTGTAAAGATCCTTTCAGTGTGTGTCAATGACATACTTTCTAAAATTCTTCAGATAGGTTGGAGAATCGGCATTTGCAGAGAAACAGGGTTGCAGTGCACGGTCTTTGCCAGAAGGTTGCAGCAAAGCCCTATGACAACCGGATTAACGTTAGTCACAGAGGCTACGTGTGCGATTCAAATAAAAGCAGAGTTGCTGCAGAACGAAGAAAGATTGACAGCCTGGGAATCTGCATTTTAAATATCGGGCTCTTCTTCTTTTTACATATATATTATTCTAAACGAGTCTGAAATGTTAGTATAATACATGTAATAGTCAATAGTGTCAAACAAGGAATTTACTGTAACCTGCAGAGAAGCACTTGAATCTAAACTCTAACTCTACCAGTGTTTATACTCTCGAGGGTTACAGGACCAGCTACCCTGCCATGTTGTGGCAAGCATTCAGATGGCTACTTACACATTTCAGTGCGGTTTTGACATAAGTTTATTTATGAAAGGCTTTCAATAGAGCAAGTAGAGAGAGACATTGTGTTCTACAGCTGAGGAATGAGAACACAATCACTTCGAAGTGTATTTTATAAACCAGGCACTGCCTCATCAGCCTCTTATGTTTTCATAAATTTTACATTTAGAACAAGAACACAAACTTTTTAATCACAGAATGCAAAAGGGCAGACATGGTATTGAAATATTTTTAAGTGGCAACACGGAATGTACAGTATATTGAGAACATCACATGTTCATACATTGTCACTGCCAGAGTCACACAACAGGTGTGCTATCTGTTGTAACAGTTTAACTGAATTCTACAGAATATTTTCCTCTTGTTTGTACCTGTCCTTGTGTTGTGATGTACAATCCTGTGTTCTCTCTACCTTCATTCCCACAGCTTGCTGGCTAATGGCTCATTGCAAGTCTGAAACAAAAGTTATTAAGCTTTGCTCCCACCTCAAAAAAGGATTTCAAAATCTATTTGACAGATCTGCTTCAAAAACACAATTTTTTACCCATGAGTGCAACTGTGGATTTTAAAAAATATTTGTTAAAAAATGTGTGCTGTCATCCTTACTTTAAAATCCCAAAGCTGTTTTTTTATAAGTATCAAACATGCAGAATTTGCATTGAAGTGTCCAGTTTTATCAAGTTATGTGGGAAAAAATTAGGTTATTAGCATTCTTGACAGTATTAATATTTAAGCACAGGAGCTATCCTAACTAGCAGAGTGGTTCCATTTACTCTCTTGATGTCTTTTTAGCTACCTCCAGATGGCAGTGCACTCTCTGACAAAAGGACAGAGGGAAGTGAAATTCTGTTGTTCATCTAAAGAAAAATGCACTTCTTTAATGCAATTAAAGATTTATGAAAGCTAAGAATCAATCTTAGGGTTTCCAACACATGTCCATTACAGACATCAAGTAAAAGAATTTTAACTGAAGAAATAACATTAAATGTTTATTGTGCAGGCAAAACAGGGACAGTGGCTGGGCAGTTGATGGTTGATAGCATAGTGTTGTCCTGACTGACTTGTTAGATCAGCTGACAGGTGGTGAGGGAGAGCCTGTGACACTGCCCATGTGCTGAGTAAGGGAAAGGACAGTTTGAGAAAAAACATTTTCTATACAAATATTACTGAGGATGTAAGCTTACATCCAGTTCCCATGTAAGCTTAACTACTGTACTGTAGTTCTAGTAAACACACAAGCATCTGCTGTATTTATTTCATTGTATTTCATTATTACCAGTTTTACTTTAAATGTAGAGTTTTTGCTCCTGGTTTGGGCCTGGGTCATGTCACTAGCTGACCATGACTGGGATTGCTGGTTTACAGTATTTAGCTGACTGCCAAAGTGACTTAGGGTTAAATTAGGGTTAAGTGCCTTGCTCAAGGGTCCAACAGCAGTGACCTAACTGGGATTTAAATCAACAACCGTTCCACACTGCTGTCCCAAATCCCCTGTAGGATTGCCCTAGCAGCTGAGCATGACTGGCGGGGCACAGCCACACAAAACGGGTGTCAACTCCCTATGGGCCTTGGTGAAGCGATAAATCCTAGGACCTGCCAGGCACCTGCAAACCTGCAGTGACTGAGAGATGTACTGTACTACTACTACTGCAAAGCATTGTGGGTTTGTACCTGACTGGCTTCAGTGGAGCATGTCTTTATACTCCTCATAACAGCACTACAGCAGATGAAGCTGTGCAGTAAATCCAAATCTTAAATAGATGAAGATTCCGCATTGGGTGGGGGCATATTACAACATTTCTAGTGATTTTCAAATTTAAGGAAGTGCTTCTTCTCCCATTGTCTTACTCTGATAAGGAGGCCCTCACTGAATATTATTTTAACGTCAGTCCAGGTGAGCTCCCTTTTCATCCTGCATCACCGTTATAGCTGTTAAAATTATTCCTTGAAATTGCAGCAAAGAGTTATTCCGCAAACCTATGTTCCATAAACTAGAGACAGAGTCGCACAGCAGTTGAAATTGTGGTAATTTACAACAGGATCCTGCTGTGGGGTGCTTAGAAGTAACAGGGAAATGACTGAATTGCTGTAGTGAAGTATGTATTTCAGGCTAAAAATAAAACTCACTCTGCAGTCAGAGGTAATTACAACTACTTTCTTCAGACTTTAATGATTTTTTTATTTACAGCAGGGCAATTGACTGTCACTTCCTTTGCCTTTTTATAGTGTTATCCTGAACTCAAGTAAATTATGTAAATTGTTGCTTTTAAAGTTTTTTTCTTTTTTTTTGGCTGCTTTTAAATATAAATGTTCGTGCACGGGCAGTGTAGGCTTAAGATTATTGAATGTGCTTTGAGCTTCCTATATTTTACTTTTTTTTTTTAATTGCTCTCCATGACTGATGTTGACCTTTTTACATCTGTGAAGTTTTCATCTTTAAATTTGGGTATTGTGTGATGTTCTGAAAAGAATGTGAACTTTGATAAGCCATCTCCGACACATCTGACAGCTCTGTAAGCTTGCATAAGGTGCAATAGAAATGCCATGTCACCTCTGGCTCTTGTGGCAAAACTGGCAAACACAGAGGATGCATATGAGAATGAGTGTGCTTGATATAATGTAAGCGATGTGCATTTGTGTGTGTATATGTACTATATAACATCAGAGGTTTTGCTTGGCCCAGGAGATGCATAAACAAGTATAAAATGATGAAATGATGTGCCCCAGGGAAAAAGTTGGGAATCTTTGATGAAAGCAAGGAAATGTCGGAGGTACTGTATTATGGTAAATTAAAAGTTTACCCAGGAAGGGAAAGGCAATGTGCCTCAGGTTGAGGAAAGACAATGTAAATAACATTAGCATTAACATAGTAGCGGCAATGAACAAATCTCCAGGGCCCGATGGCATTTTAACAGTGGAAACATGATGCTATTTATAGGCCAATCAAAAAGCTCTTCCAGTGGTCTCTTGATGGAAGGGTTCATCCACACAAGGGGTGACGAAACGGAACCCTGTAATTATAGACCATAAACTCTTACTTCTATTACATGGCGGTCTATGAAAACCATAATAATTAATATTTACCATAATTAATACTAACTTAGATGACCATTGCTGTGGTAGTAAGATTGATTTATAATGTTTAAAACCATGTACAGTACCATGAACATCAGGCCGGAGCGGTGTGCTTTAATTATGCACATTTCAGTATTTGCCATATACAGTACTTAAATCCTTCTCCTGCAGATGGGTGAACAGCCACCACAATTAACTACAAAGGTCCCAGTGGCAGGGAAGCACATGTCCTGAGGCCTGTTGGCTGCATTTTACTCTTCTTTCTCTCTTTTCAGAAAGTGTGCACAAAGTGTGGGATAGAAACTCTGTGCAGTCAGAAGAGATCGCTGTGGCTGTGCAAGATCTGCAGTGAGCAGAGAGAGGTAGGCTGGCACTGGGTTTTGTAGCACATTAATGGCGTGTGGGATACCTGTGTTTTACAGCGGAATGAAGTCTCACATCCTCATATCAATTTCTTTAGGCTATCACTGCCCTATCTCCGACGACTATATACAGAAATTGGTCAACTTAGTGTCTGACGTGCAATTTAAAGCCTAATAAAATGTGGGCTCTCCTAATTTGTAGAGTTTAGAAAATTAGGTTTGACAAAGATTTGATGACTGTGGAATTTGTTGTGCAAATGTTTCATATGATACAATGTCCTTGGTCACAAGCCAGTCCCATTTCCTGACGCTTCAATGAAGGAAGCTGTTGATTGGCAGGGGCTTTGGCTGGTTTGGCTGCCAAGGTGGGCAGTGAACATACAGTATGTGGTTTCAGGGTTCACTTGCTGTAATAAAACCTGAATTATTAAAAATGTATATACTTTTTTAAAACACTTCAGGTAGGTACAGTAGCTGTGTCTTCATGTGTAGACTGGAAAGGTTTATTCCACGTTGAAGAGGAAAAGAGTTTCAGCTGTGGATCCTTCAGGTGTGGTAAAGTGTGACACTTAAAGGAGGCTCCCCAGCCAAAACCTTTATTTATTTCTTTTTAAAACATACTGTTTCTGCATGACACCAAAATCAATTTCCTGTCAATTCTGTATTTTTCACTATGGATCTCATCTTAATGAAATCGGGAGCTTGATTCGGATCCCCAAAGCTTGCATGTATGCAAATTCCTGTTTGACAAAGGTGGAATGTTAGGCCTGATGGCAGAGATGAGTGGGCTCCATGTTAATTTAATAAACTCTCAACTAATCTCCCAGATACATTAAAACCATCTGGAATCTGCCAGCAATTCTGGGAATTAATATTCCCTTCACATACAGTAGCTACAAAAAACTGCTTGTACAGTGCTGTATATTATAGACTGAAATGAGGTATGTGCATCTCTGTTGTCCAAAGTGGAATTGAATATCTGTAAGGAATTAAGAGTTATTAAATTAAAAAAGAAAGGTAACTTCTATTAGGCTAGCCATGTATATAAAATCAAAAAGTCGGCCTTGTGTAATTGTGTGTCGGTGGTCTCTGGCTTCCAGTTCTTCTGGTTATTCAGAACTCCAGATGTTGCTTACACATAATTTATTATTGTACATGCACACTTTGCTGTTTTTTGTACTTATTCAAAAAATATTCCTGTAGATGGAAAACATTTCACTTGTTTGATGGATGACATGATGAAGTACTGTCCCAGCCCTTTCAACTATTCTGAGATATATTCTTATTCATTTTTTTAAAAAATCAATCTGCTAGCGGAGATCTTTTTTAGCATTCTGCAGATTGGATAGTGTATCTGAAATTACTTGGGTTCAAGGCTGTTTGGTTGTTTATGAAAGTCTCAAATGAGAAAACAGGCTTTAGGGTTAAAGTGAGCTTGCTATTATTTCCTTTTCTTGCTGTATTGCTGTTTAGATTAAAATACTGTTTTGGGAGACAGAGTAGTTTTCAATATTTGCATATGAACAGAGAGACCAAGAAAGAGGTCCGATGAAGAAATAATTTAGGTAGGTTCTGTTGGTGAGCATAGGGCACCATGTACTGTAAATGATTCAGAAATATTTTCAAAATGGCCTTTACACAAAATATATAATGTGGGCTTGTCTTGATCTTTGTGAAATAAGAGTTTTAAAATGGCTTACTGCAGGGAAAGGAATTATAAATGCTCCCTATCAAACATTTATGCTGATGAAAGTATTTCTATCTAAAACAGTGTCTTGTCATGGCTTGGGGAAAAAAAAACAGCTGGCATGCATTTGTGTCTGCTTTCGTGGAACTTTCTGGTGCTGTGTGAAATCTCTTCTGGACATAAGGTGCTTTTATGAGCATTTTGGTATAGACTATGAAGACTGGGCATTAGTAAGAGAAATACTGTAGTACTGTAAAAAGATAGCAAGGTAAAGTTAAGCTTGCTCTTCGTGTTAGAAAATGTCTCTTTTGCCTAAATGTCTATAGACAAATTTCAACTGTCGGGTTATTCAGATCTTTTTTTTTCGTGACCTGAATAGCTTTGGAAGTGAATTAAAATGTTTTAACTTAATGTTATATCTTGTCTTGGTCACTCCTGCTGAATGAAAGATTATTCTCAGCTAGCCTGTTGATGTTAAAGGTTTATCTGTTGTTGCCCTGTGTGGCTTTTGACTAGAAAACGACATTGATTCAGATTCTGTCGTATGAAAGGTGCTGTGCCAGTAGAAATTGCTGTTGTCGGGAAGTGAATAGGCAGCCGGCTGGAAGATCAGAAGCTTGGAGGATCGACAATCCTTTCATTGGAAATGCTTTGTGCAGCTGAATTGGCTTTTTCTAGCCTAGAGGCCACACTGAAATGTAGGCGTGCGGTATGGCCATAAGGCTTTTTCTTCAATTTGACCTCGATACGTGTGGGTACAACAAATCCCAGACGGATCTGGATTCATGCTTCAAATTACATTAAGCAAATGCATTTACTGAATAAAAGCTCCAGCCTATCAAATATTCTTATTTTCTTGATTTTTTTTGTCCATTTTTGAATCTGGGACTGCTGTTTTCTACATTATTTTTCTCTTGAATGTTGTTGCTTATGTTCCGTGGGTAATGCATATCTCAGTTTCATAATAACATACATCTTGTGGCTATGAACAGCAACAAAGCAGTATTAATGGGTTTCAGGTATAAGGCTAAATAAACACAAGTAATGCTCTAGAGTGGGTCCAGGAATTGCGATGGTTCTGAATGGGGATTTTGCTGTTGCTTACATAGTGTCGAATTTACATGAAAGTGTTTTTTCTTCAGTGATCGTAAACAGTCGAGTCCTGGAACAGCACAGCAGCAGTTCATCTACCACTCTGAGGCCAGTAGAAACAAGGTTGTTTTTGAGTTTTGTTTCTTATTACACATAGAATGTACAACTTTGATAAATTGTAGGGTGCTGAGCAAATATTTCACAACATTGCTTGCTGCCTGATTCCTCAGATATATAAAACAGGAATGCAAGCTGCAGTTTCTAACAAAGAATAGTGTATGATCATGCACAAACCCTCAAAATGAGGTCTTCTATTGATCTGTGTGGTGCAGTGTAGGCATGGTGCATGACCACAGATTTCTTGTAGATGAAAATTTGAGCCAGTGACTTTCAAACAAGCTTATTTTTTTGCCTAGTCTAGATTGCTACCATTCCCAAAACAGCACAGAATCATTGCAGTGTGCAGCATATGGGTCCTAAGATGGTATGAAATAATATTTCCCACCCTTGGTTTATTTTTCTTTGAAGGACTTTCCTAGAAATAACATTACGATAGTCCAAGATTACAGCTGTTTGAGACCTGCTGGGATTAAAGCCCTTGTTTAATTCAGCTACTGTGTGATGATCAGAGAAATCTCTGCTGCACATCAGAGAAGTGATTCCATTTCAGTATGACCCCCTGCAGCCATGAACTGGGAGAAATGTGCCTTGTAATTGGTTATCGTACTTCCTGACTGTTGTACTGTCCTTCTGCTCTGTTTCGGTCTTAGGTTGCAATGATACTGAAGCTATCAAGTCTCTTCTGACTCACTGGTTTGAAAAGCCCCAACTAGATATTATTACCAAAGAGGAAGATTTTATTAAATATACAAAATAGCCTTAAAAGTGCAACTAATGAGTATTGGAATTAACTTACATTTTAATATCTCTTAGTTTATCTTTAATAATCACCCTTGTGACAATCTGTCCTCAATATCACTGTTTGCAAAATTTAAAAGGGTATGAAAATTGCTTATGAATGTATCCAAATCATCAGATTTTAAATATCAGTTCATGACAAGGTTTAGAGTTAAAATTAGGAACAGCAGTCTTTTATGATGCAGCTAGCTGATGAGACAGCCGTGTCTTGCTGACAGGCTGGAGAAGCCAAGCGCTATATTGTAGCTTAGTGAGGGCTTGGAGAAAGCTGGAGGAAGGCGGACATAGCCCACATGGATACTGTAGGTGCACAGAGGCTGATGCACATTGCTGGAGTGGAATGAAGATGGGCAGAGAATCTTTTGGTGACGTGGGTTAGTATTGCTCAGTGCCCTATCTAGGTCAGAAGGCAGCTCAATGACAGAGCGCTGGATCAGTGGTGGTGCAGGATTTAATGCAGGGCTGATGAATGCAGCAACCATTAATTGGTGAAAGGAGGCTGGGACAATTGGCCTGCATGAGCCTGAATACCCCAGGAAAACTGGGAGCTGCGAGCGCTGGCTTGGCCAGGCATAACATGATTTTAGCATGAGTTTCTCACTTTCACCTTTTCATTGTAAAGGGCACATGGAAGAGAGAGTTGAAGGCAGCTCTTCAAAGTTTAATTGTGTTTTTTATGGAGTGTTGGGACTACAATAATTTGCTCTGCTTTCACCCTAAAGCCCTTCAGGAGCTCCACAGTGCTTTTCTTTACACGTGACACAATAGCTCCCCTGGTCCTTTTGAGTACATTAATCCATTACTGTGCTGAAGAATTCTTGTTCTCTTTAAACAACAGCGAAAGAAGTCATCATTCTGTTCCCTGAAGTTTCTACATGACATGACATAAAACCGTACAGTGAGTTACTTGATGCAAGTTTCCCTGGAATTGGCAAAAGAGAACTATACAGTACAATGTTTCTTAAAAGGTTACCTCAGAATTATTTAATATTTTATCTGTAGCTATGAGTAGGTGGCTACAGGATAGGATATTAGTAGTGTTATACAGGAATGTCTCTGATATACTGTAAAATAGTCTTAACTCTACTCTTGTACATTTTCAAGACCTGCATTAATTTCAATATTAAGACCACAACTCTATTGTTGCATGAAAAGCTGGTATAATGTAATACTGGGAAAATATGGTTTGATCTCTGCCATTTGATTTCTCATACACCCTGATGTGCACCCCCTGTATTCAAAGGCATTCAATTAAATGGGGGGAAAAAACAGTGTCGCACTCATCTGTTAAGAGTAACAGTAGGTCATTAAGTGCCGCTGTGGACAGGAAAGCCGCTCGAAGCGGAGGTGTAAATGACTGTGATAGCTCCGGCTGCCTCTGCTTCTCCTCGTGTGGCTGTTTCCCATCCCACACCTTCCTTAGAAATGTTACAATTTCCATACATTACCATAATCGCCCTCTGCGGGGCCCTGTCTCCGGTAGAGCCTGCACTGTGGAGGGAAAGTCATTTTTTTAATTCCATTTTTTGCCGTTCTAATACTTGCGCCAGATGTGAAGGCGAGCAACGTTGGTGCCAGCAGGCACCGGTGCTCCCAGAGCTGCCATTGTCTTTACCTGCAATGCCCGCTGACACCTGTGGAGGGCACTGGCATATGGTCTTGGGTTACAGCACACATGGGCCTCACCAGTGGACATCAGTGGATCCTCACGTGAGAAGACTGCTCTGAAATTGTTTGATAATAGGAATAATGGGGATTTCATTAAACAGCGATTATACTGGATGGATTAGGCAGTTCTAGAATTTAGAAAGCTATGAGGAAAACTGAGGAATGAATGATACCTGAAAATTACAGATGATATAAATGATTCTATTTAAATATTCCTTTTTTGTTTTATGCATAAAACAGCAGTTAAAACTTTTTGTTTTGTTTTGACAGATGTTTGAGGACTGTGGGGATTCTTTTTAACCCCTTGCTTTTACCTTTAACACATGTTCTTGGTGCTTCTGTTATTTATAATTGTAGTGTTAAATGTGTGTATTATACTCATGTCTGGGGACTGGAAATTGGAAATTATGATTGGAAAGCTGATGTTTTAGCTATTTTATACCATATCCACAGACACCGTAGTTTACCAAATGGTATCTTGTTTGAAAAGGGATTCGGTTAAGTTTAACATCCTTTTCCCCCACTGCCAAGATGGAAAGAGAAACATCTCATGTGATTTTATACCTGGCTGTGCTTTTGTCACTAAAATCTGATTACTTATATCAGTTACTTACGGGTCACTGTAGTACTGAACAAAATGTTTAATTTATTTTTTCCTGTTGTAGAATTTAAACCTTTTCGTGAAATGGGGAAAGGCAGAATGCATGAAGTGACACTTCAGAAAAGGCTTCTTAACAGACGATGAATGGGTTAACCCTCCTGTGCTGCATTCTGGTTTTATCCCAACGGAACCCTGGGCAGCCTGGAGAGGGTCTTCTTCTTTCCCCTGTAGTTTAACAGATGTATGGTTCAGCTCAGAAGAAAAATTGGCAAAAAGCTGTGTCTGTGTGAGACTGTGGCAGAACGACGTGTGCAGAAGTCCTGTCCTGGCTGGAAGCTCTGGGCACGCCCCTTGTGTCTTATCTCTGCTCTCTAAGCCTACAGCATCAGCTGTGGGACCCAATTGTCTCCTGTTTCAGGAGGCTTGCAAACACATTCAGCTGGCATTCGCAATCTAGTGCGATACAGTGTTCCCACTTGATAAAAGAAGAGTCCAGGGCTTATTTGTTTAGCATGACAAACCGCACTGAGTGTGTGTGTTTATCTCTGGTCCTCAGTGCTGATCTGCTGGGCATGCAGTTTCGGTCCCTTGCCCATCTATCCCAGGGCATCTGGAGCTCCTGACTACGACTGAGGTCAGCTTCTTCAAGCTGACCTCAGTCGTAATTAGGATAGGAACATTAGAACGGTTACAGACTAGTGGCGGATATTCAGTTTGTTTGGTGGTTAGTAGGCAATTGATCCAAGGAGCTCGTCCAGATGTTCCTGGGAAGAAATTGGGGTTGTGACTTCAAAGCACGACTGTGTTGCCTGTCCTATTATTCTACATCTCCGGGAATTGCTAGGTTTTCCTTTTTTCCTTTGCCACCTACAACCCAGTAACTGAGGCTTCAACCAGCAAAGGCTCAGGCCGTTATCTGCGATCGTGAGGTCAAGCGCAAGTCACGGCACTAGCCGACTGTGACCACTATCCCCCCCAGTGCTGATGCTCACGCGAGCTATGGTGGGATTAGCCCTCCAGGGCTCTCCTGGCCCTTGCAGCCCCCCAGGCATGTGGCGCTGGCAGTGAAGGTCTTGCCTCTCCCCCCCCCCGTTGGCCCTCGCCCTACGGCACAGGGCTGTACTGTCTGGGATGTGGTAAAAGACAAGGAGCTTGAAGGTGGGCTGCTGGGAGGAGTTCTTCATTCCCCTCTCGGGGGGGACTGTGTTGGGGCTCTGAGAGGTGCAGGCTGTGACTTGAAAAGAGTGACACCTACTGTATATCCACCATCTCACTTTTGAGTTGCTTATTTTTTTGATGGTCAGTACCACAGTGGTGTTGGACCCTACCCACTGTAAAGGAAGCAACAGGTGTTCTTGCAATCCGAACTGTGCACTGTCTCTGCAGTCATACCTATTAAGAGGCAATATTAGGAAAACCCACTTTGCATAACTATGTAGCTGTGCAGGCTTTATCCTAACTGCAGCTCTGTGTAAATATCCTCTAATCATGCTAACAGGCCTGAAAATTGCAGGGGGAGTTTTAGTATTCCAGTTGAGATCTTCCTAATGAAGTTGCAGTTATATAATTCATTGCTACATTGTTCCCAATAGCCTTTAGGACTTTAAATTGTGAGTCTTTTCGACAATCTAATTTGGATTTCTAAATAGTATGGATGCAAAAAAAGGCTTTTTAAAGGAATAGTAACACAGGACTGCAGTGCTTCTTATTTAAAAATAAGAAATGTTGCTCTACGTGTATACATGCATCTTTGCATGTTTCTTAAAAGATAACATGTAGGAATTCAGCTATGTATTTCCTATTCACTTGCTATCGCTAGAGGATTTTTATTTAATTTATATGATACGGTTAATAAAAATATTTGTGTAACATCAGAATGAAGCAACCCACTGACAGCATTACAGTTATTTTTAATGGAGTACAGTGAAAGAGGTTATTAGTTGTAGGCAGAGTTGTGCTTCATCAGTAGGACTCTAAACTTATTCTTTAAGGTATTCATTGTAAATGGACTGGCAGCATTAATACAATAATTAGCCTTTCTGCTCTTCAGAAAGCATTTCTAACTGTGAAGTGTGTGACCTATCTCCAGGGCTCTAATTATGATTCATAAGAAAAATCAAATGCAGATACATATGCATGTCTGTTAGTCTCTCATGTATTATTTCCCATATATAGGTGTATTTCCTTTTATAATGTAAACAAGAAACCAATCTTTTATTGAGACCATAATGATCCATACAGCAGTTGCCCAGAGAGACCGAGGGCAGTTTGTCAAAACTTGCTGCTGTTTTTTCCTTATTTCATT
This sequence comes from Atractosteus spatula, assembly GCF_055471065.1. NCBI lineage: Eukaryota > Metazoa > Chordata > Actinopteri > Semionotiformes > Lepisosteidae > Atractosteus > Atractosteus spatula. Next base: position 1,573,284 of record NC_142732.1, on the reverse strand, counting down.
TTTTATAAAATGTGTGTGTATATAGTCCAAGGTTCAAATCCTACCTAGGAGATGCTGCCTCTCGCACGTCCATTTCCTCACATGGAAATGCTGTATTTAATTTTTTTCTTCAATTCGATTCTTCAGGATGCTTGTGGTTTACACTATGTACTCTCTTCTTGCCTGTATTCTCTGACAAGGTGTCACATGAGATTCAAATGGATTTTAATTAACTTCCAAAGCAAGCCATCATTTTTGCACTTCATTCTACTTTTTTTTCTGCTTTTTAAATTAAAGGTGGTTTCACAAAATATTCCAAATTAAGAGTTTAATGCCTTTAATCTTGTTTCTAATTCTGAGCTGTTCAGTGCCTTTGAAACTAACATATCAATGTAGCCTTTTATTGCTGAAATCAGGCAGTTATGCCCCTATCCTCCCCAAAGACATTCCAAGACTTGGCTTGTGACACATGGTTCTGTTTGGAAATGTACAGGTATTGATTTAGGAACCAAGGACATCTCCATAGTGATTTCACGTCCCTTTCCAGAAAGGGGGATCTGTTCATTCATTACCAGATTGAACTACTGTAAGTACTGACCAGCTATGGGATCCAGAATGTGCAGCGTTTCACCATGCTGCTGTTGAAGTGATATCAGATGTGGCGTTGAATTAGTCTTTGTGGCTTTTCAGTAGTTCTGTCTCCGTTACAGCTGATAACACTTGACCCTCAGCTGGCTTCCTCTGAGCCGGCAGGCCTGGTTCTGACCCATTCCTCTCCCAAAATGACTTTTGTCTGGATGACCCTGTAGTCTACTTTCTAGCGTTGATGGTGGCCCTAATTCTCCAGCCCCCTGTCGCCTGGATTTCAGACAAAAGCCAGTCTCCAACGGTCTTGCCCGCAGCCCCGGAAAACCAATTTCACGAGACGCTGCCTCTCGCATGTAAATTAGCAATGCTATCATTGCGCTAATTAAAACGCCAAAGGAAATGTTACTGTAGAGATTTGCATTTCGGTTGACGCGTCCAGATCTGTCAAGGAGGCAGCTAGGGGTCCTACAATAGTGCAGGGGGTCTGAGGGTTAGTATTGGAGACCAGAAAGCTGTGTAATCTGTAGAAGAGCTGGGTTAGATGGTTCCCACTAATGCTTGCACAGGTCTTAGTTTACTTTGTTTTATTTAATTTGGCTTTTAAAATGTTGTTCATTACCTGCATGGAATGGCTTAATGTGTTTTTAAGTACTCCAAAAACGGCTGGCTGAGTTTACTGAAAAGGAAAAAAAAAAACATTTAGTAATACCATCTGTACTGCTTCCTTTGTCTTGAGTATTAATTGGGAGCATTTAGAAAAAGAAGTCAAAACTCAGGAATGTAAGGAAATTTGTGAACGGGAGATACGTGGGCTTTGAAAATACACAGCGGAAACTTCAGATGTCAAAATTTTTTACTACACTTGTGGTTCTGTCCTGTTCAAAAACAAAGACGTAGGGAACCATTTTAATTTTAACTTAATAAAATATTTAAGCTGGGAAAGCTGTGGGCAGGTTGACTGTAGAACGGAGAAAGGAAACTTACTCGGAGACATCATAGCCAGGTCAAATTCCATTAGCCTGTACTGGATTTGTCTGTGATACTAATAGAAAAGGTGAGCTAAAATGATACTTTTAAAAAAAAAATACAGAGAGTTCTGGCAGCTGCGAAGGAGGTCATTAAGATAAACTCTGCAGGAGGTTCATATGGAAGTGGGATGATAACCTCAGATTTTAGTATCAGCCACCAACGTTAACTTCCAGCCCTGCTTCAGAGACTTGGTCTATAAAGTGCAGTAGTCATTTGCTTCTTTCTCTGGAATTCCTCCTTTTGTGGATGGGTTTTGCCCTCATTAATGGTGACTGACGTTCAGGGATCATTTCCCAAGTTAAAGAACCTCTGTGGAACGTCTTTGCATGGTCTGACAGTTCCAAGTGGCAATCCTCTAAAGCAGTTTAGGATGAACTGTCTGTGTGTCTCCATAGGCTAAAGTGTCAAAATACCTCCATCAAGCTCCATGGCTTTATCTCTGCATTAGATTGAGTGAGGAACAGAGCTGCTAAAGACATCCATCTTCGCCTCAACAACCCAGTTAAAGGAACAACAGATGTGGTCCTTAAAACAACAAAATGGTGGTAATTGGTACAGAGGAGAGTACCTTTGGGAAATACCGGGACTCACACATCTATGTACTGTATTACAAGGTGTAAATCTCAAACAATAGAAATGACGGAGTCTACACGACTATCTTTTTTGTGCTATTTCACTTCCTATGTTTTTAATATCTTTCTGTATGGTCTTTAAGGTTCTCTATCATTTCTCTTCTATAACTGTCTGTATACAGTATAACTGTACCAATGTTAGTGACCTGAATGTAGTAACATTTCTAAAAACATATTAATCCAAAGCAACAGCAGGGTATCATGTACAAGTTTTGCTTATTGTTAAAATGCACAGGGGAAAAAAAAGAAGGCAACGGTGTCTTGGAAAAGCTTCTGCTCGCTCCTGGTCCTGGTCCAGTTGAAAACTCAGTGAGCCATGTTCTTGTGGAAATCAAGGGGATGACCTGCCTGTGTCTTCTGTAGTTAGGGTCCTAGGATAGCTGTTAAAAAAAAAAAGCTTTTGCTGTATAGCTGTATAACTTAAGGGGTTTCTAAAAGCAGCTGTTGCAGGTTTCTGGATAGCTGAGACCTTTTGCCATTTCATGTTGGGATGAACACTGCCCAGTGTCCCATACAGATCGGCTCCCTTGCCTTTGTGGTAGAAAACCTTTCCTTTGGACCCAAGTTCAAATCCTACCGAAGGATAAGGAGAAAGTTCTTAACAAGTAGCATTTCTCTAGGTGGCCAACAGCCTTAGGGATATGACCTTCCACAAGCCCCCAACTGAGTGCGAGAGTAACGATGAATCAGACCAAGATTCATAGCTGAGGAAAGCAATGTTTCTCTTTAGCATTGAGAAGTTCTACTCAATTTTCTATTACAAACAAGAATAAACCTTTTTGAGAACTTTTTATCTGCCAGTAAGACCCTTTTTAGGATTCAGAAAGGCTTCCTAAATTAGATCTTTTGTATCTCATGATGATACAGAATGGCTGAACCATGCACTTATTTTGTGCACACAAGATTTATTGTATTGCTTTGTTTGCAGATATTCAGCCAAGTTTCTGAAGAAAAGATGTTTTAACGAGGAGGGGAAAAAAAATTATCTCATCACCAGATTTAGCTTGATTCATCTGACCGAAAGTTTGCCTGGATGAAAACTTTATTACTGAAGTTCTCTTTTTGTTTTGGATTGTTTACTTTGTCCTGGGTCTAAGTGTTCCTAAGAAGCAGTTGCAAAGCAGTCTTTGTGAACAGAGACATTTAAAGCTGTCACCTGAGTCATATTGTAGAATCCTATGTAAGCTGTGATTAAACACTAACTTGGAAACCTTTCTGAGTTTGTCTAAGCAAAGTTTCAAAGCAAACTTTAAAAAAAATGATGAGTTACCTAATTTAACATTTTTCTAATTGTGTGAATTAAGTTGCTCAGAGCACTGAGCCCTCATCGATACAATTAAAACCTAGCATATCAAACAGTAAAGTAATAAAACATGGAAATCCAGTTGAATGTCAGATGAGCTCAGTGACATTTTTATCAGGTCGCATGAGTATTAGTTTTTGTACACATTATATTATAAAGGGCTTTAGGAGCTTCTTTGCAGTATACTTTATCAGAGAAGGGTTTTTTAAATTGAGGTTTGTAGCTGCGGTTCCTTATATTTTGTAAGATGGTGGTAGGTAGAGACGGGATGGTAGATCTTGTTGAATCCACATTCCCCAGATAACTGTAGGGAATGACCAGCCATCCTCTGTCAACTGACCAATTGGAGGAAGACAACTGGGTGGGTGACCGTTAAAAAGCAGGAATTTCTTAATTAGGGCACATTTCAACTGTACTCTTTTTAGCTGATACTTGTCTCATGGGTGAAAACGTCTGTGTTGTACCATAACTGTTTAGATTCATTAATTGTTCATCACAGGTACCACTACTGCTCCTGAGCTGCTATGGAGTGAAGGAGAATCTTCCAACATGTTCACTGGGCTCGCCACTCACTTTTTGGCAGGCTGAGTCTTATGGCCGGTTGGTGGAACAAGGTGTCTCTCACTGACTACAAGCTCGTGGGTACCTGGCAAGTCCTAGAGGTTGATGTTGCACATCAAGATGAGGTTGTAGTGTGCTCTTTAGGAACTCACAGTCACCATCATCATGAACCAGTGATACCTGACCTGATGGGCAGAGCCACTTATCATTTGCAGTCTTCCGACATATTCACTGGGCTTTTTTTTGGCAATTCTGGTGTTGTCAAGGAATGCTCGCTTTGGACTTGCTAAAACTAAAACTCTACCAGAACTCTACTGGTACATCACATCATGATCATTAAAAATAACTCCTAGAGAGCCCCAGTCCAGCAGGTTTTGTAGATCATCATTAAATGTCTAAAGATATTGAACATACCGAGATCTGTTAAAGAACTGATTTGTTCCATTGAGTAATTTAGAGATCATACAGGACAAAAATCTAAGTACTTGTCTGTCCTCAAGGACCAGTGTTCTCTTAAATGCTTGATTCGTAATTTGGATACAGTTTTTTTCCCCTAATCTTTAAGAAGAGATTACCTATAACACCAACTGGACTGGAGCTCTCCAGGACCAGGGTTGGAGATACCCGATTTAGATTACTATAACTATTTTCTTGTTCTTTCTAATATAGTATTTTTTATTATTTTATAGTATTTTTATTTGTGCTTATATTGTATACCGTAGGTGACAGTGATTCATGCAAATGACATGGCTGCAGAACTTGCAATTTGCCTGTTAACATTTTGAATTCCGTGAAGTGCACCACTGAAGTCAGCAGGAAAAATGGAAACCAGACAATTAACTTCCATTTCAGAGAGCAGAATGATCATTTCCTGAGATGCCTGTTTTAAGCAGATTGACAAGCCTCTTCTGCTCTTCATTACGCTGTAGGCCTACTTGTTCAAGCTCCATCTATTAAAAACAACAAGCAAACAAAAGAGGGAAGCGCATTTTTCCATGTTTACATAAGTAGCCGAGCAAAAGGCATCAAATTACATGGTGCAATGGACACAATACAAATTGAAGCTCTTGAATATAAATGAAGCTTGCAGGCAAAATGAGACAAAATCGTGTTCTGCTCAGGCATTTTCTCTTTGGAGTTCTAGTGTGCTTCTTGTTTTTTGTGACTCACAGCACAGCGGCTGGATTGTTCTGACTCAGCATACCCACAGGTGTCAAAAGTGGAACTTTCTCATCCCCAGTTCTTTGTGGCATCCAGGGATTTGTTAAACTGTGGAAATTAGTCAGCGGCAAAAGCAGCCTCACAACTCTCTTGAAACAAGAAATAGTGGGGGGTTTTGTTTATACCCTTGAAATGCAATGAAGAGACTTACCCAGTAACTGCACTCCTGTGTAGATCTGAGAAGGCACAATGTTACCTTCCTCAGAGCAATTTAAAGAATTTTATTTGAGTGCTTTTCGGGCAGCTCCAAGGACTGTGCAACAAGAAACATGATCCACATAACAGAAGTGATCTGAAAGGGGAAAAAGCACAGCAGTTGGTTTTGTAAAACCAAGTTTAAAATGAAATGATACCTCTGAAGATTCCATATTTATTCTAACGAAGAATGAGTCTGAGACGGAAGTTGTGACATTTCTGGGGCTTACGACCTCACTGAACCAGATGAGAGCCTGACTCTTCAAAGATAAAGCTTTGAAGGGGCATGTAGAAGCTTACCTTTTCTCTTAAGCTTTTCTTTTTTGTTTTTAAAATACTGTATATATTTGTATCCAAACAAACCACATGCAAAAGTGCTTGTTCTGCAAAAATAAAGCATCAGGTTGTGTTGGCCATGAACCCTAAAACTGTAAGGCAGCAGGTTTGTGAGGGTCACTGAGAAACTATCTGTGTGCTCTTGTTTGTGTCCTTGAATATAGTAATATATATATATAATAAAGGTGCTGTCTTGGTGCTGTTCCAAATGGCTTTTTTTTTTCCCTTAGGCCTTCATTACACTTTTAACAATCTCATCTCTCGCAAGCACAGTTTTCCCTGTTCTTTTTTGCTTCTTCGCAATTATTTTTCCCCCTTTTTGTACCAAATTGGTAATTGAGATTTACACCTGAGTTGTCACTGTTACTTCCCGCTGCCCCCCTGACAAATGAGCCCTTCAGAACACATTGCTGGCCAGGCAGATCTCCCTGCATCTGGAAAAGTATTTATGAACCTTCGGGTATTTAGCCTGTTTAGTCAGAAACTGCTAGTAAGCACCAGCTAGCTCTGCGGGTCCTGCAGGCCCTCCATGAGCCTCAGGAATGAGGATTTTGAATCCCTCTTGATCCTGGTGGTGCTCGGCCAATCCACCATTGGTGCTTGGCTGTCCGTGCAGCCTGGACTCCATTACTCCGATTCGTGGCTTCATCGTTCAGCACCAGAACCTCATGCACCGCTAGAAATGAAGAATGAGAATGAAAATGAAGGCATGTCATTGGTTTTTTTAGTTTTTAGCCAGTGTTACAAAATTTCAACCATGGGAACAGATCATTCAATCTGAGTGAGAGTCAGATGGATTAAAAAAAAAACATTTTCGTTTTTGGTGACCTTGCAGTGCTGTTAATGCTGTTCTGAGTGAGAGTCCATGTGATAGCATGGGGCTGAATACCACCGATATGGGCAGTCAAAAAAGCTTCAAATTCTTGCACTTATGTGCAGCATGATGCAGAAGCATAACGCATTTAATGAAGCCCTTGTCCTTGAATGCTGTGCTGTTCCTGACAACATACTTTCACAGTGCTATTTGAAACCGGTTTGAATGGGTCTAATACAAACCTAAGACCACAAATTACTGAAGGTCAGTATTTAGGATCCTGACCTATTTATTTTCGATACATTTCCCCCCTCAACCCAAATTGATGTTTCTGACACACAGTATGTTCTGCCTTTGCTGCAAACCTTTCTGTTTCAGACATGGCAGGTATTTTCTGTCTTTCTAAGTGGATTTCCTGTGATTTTCTTTCACGGAACATTGAAAAAACACCCAGCTCCAACCTTGTTATCTCTCTCATCCTTGCTCTTCAGAAGACAGAGTGGGATGTACTTTTTAGCAGTAAACTACACAGGATCTCACCAGAGCTACCTGGCAGATTTAGATAACATCCAGTTGTTAGGCTTTTATCCACTGTCATCCCCTTCATTATTAATTTCACTTGTATGGTATATTCAAGAGAGCTGCTTTCAAATCATTGCAGGAATGGCAGAGTTAGACTGTGCTTTTGTTATCATTGTTCTGTAAAGAACACAGCTTTAAAGGGTGTTAAATGAGAAAATGGTTTTGGTTCTGTTAAATATTATTATTGACTTAATTACTAGTTCAGCTGAGCATTGTCAAATCTCTTTTTAATTGGAGGTATTGAACATCTCTAACCCCCATCTAACATTTACAAGCATACAATAAATTGCTGCTCTGGAAGGTTAATTCACCAGAATTCAATCAAGCCTGCTTTGTCATCACAGACGTAGGTGCTGCACTGTCTTTAAGTGTTAACAACCAAACTATTTTGTGTATTTTGGATCATTCCTTATGCTCTTCTATTTATGTAGCCCGTTATGCTCAGTTGGTTCCTAGTAGCTGATTGATCTGAGAATCTTGTCCAGACAGTTCTTAAAGGATCCCAGGATCTGTTTGGCAGGATCAATAGCACAGTGGGACAGTTCTTTTCCCATCCCTCTTTTATTCTTTGGGTGAAGAGGCTCTTCCTGAATTAGCCCTAAGTACACACTCGCTGCAGTTCAGAAGGAAAAGATTTGTGATTTTAATGTAAAGTCCCTAATACTCACATATTCTGTCTCTTATGATTTGAAAAGCAATGATGACTGTTTGGTTTGCATATTGAGGGTTTTCACTATCCAAATTTATTTAGTATTCAGATGTTTTTTTTTTCATGTGCATTTTATTAACCTGCAAATTGATTAAAAAAATGTTAGCACAGCTATTGCTAGATATCTCATAATATTGACAAGTATTTGCATAATGAAAGTGCTTTTTTGCAAACGTGGAGACAAGCATGAGCTTTATGATAGACTGCCTGTCGCACTTGAGTACATTGTAATGACTTCTTGAAACTTGTCTTCTTAGTCTCGTTCTTTCCTGTGGCAGCGAAGAAGGAACAGAACTTGAACTGAGTTCCTTGTACAGCTAATTTCCTTTTGTGTTAAACCACCCAGGCGTGAAGTGTGTGCTATCAAGGAAATCGTCTGACAATTAATTTGCTCTCCTACAAAATCGTGGAGCACAGCAGAAGCTGTTTGGAAGAGAATTCCTTTTTAGTGTGTGGGGCTTCGTGGTGCGCTCTGTGTTCATCTCACTGACACACACTTCAGCAACTTTTCATCATTAGTCAATCCAAGCAGACTAATTTGAAATGACTTTCTCTATTTCCACACTTATCTTTTTAAAAATGGACAGAAATACATTCTTTCTTGCATTTCCACTTTGCTTGTTGGCCAAATGCAAATGAAACTCCTTCTCACTCATTTTAATAGAAGCTAATCCTTTCATTAATTCGTTGGAAAGCACAATCATTTGGTATTATTTTTGTGTGCCTTCTGTTGCATGACAGTATGTAAGACACTAATTCACCATGCCTTTTACCAGCTAGCACAGATGGCCAGCTATACTAAAATAGGACATTGCAATACTGAAGAAGACATGCTAGTGGATAAAATGTTATCACTGTAATTTTAAACAATACAATTATTCAAATTTATAATAGTTGCTAGAGGATATAACGGGTATCTCCAGCGCAAGACCTGGAGAGCCCCAATCGTGTTAGTCTCATACTGTAGGTCACCTGCTTACAGTATATTTTCAACACCTGTAAGTCATTGATAAATCACTCTTCAGTTAAGGGAACATAAATGCAAAATAGTCCATCATTTTTAGTTCTAAATGATATCTTACCAAATTACTTACCAAATCACCTGTTCGACTGATCACAATGGAATTATCCCAGATGTTTGATATTGATGATTTACATGGTAATGTAGAAAACCTGCTGCATGGGTGCTCCATCTGCTGTACAGGGGTTAAACAGATACTGCCAACTGAAATTAACTTCAGACAAATACCAGAGACTGATTTTTTCAGTTTCCCCAGGCTAAGCAAAGCTGAGCCTGGTTACTACTGGGACTACAGTAACACAAAAATTGGGTTGTGCCGATATTTAATAAGTTCGGTACCCTGCCATAATGAAAAAGAGCCACTCCCCACACACACACAAACAAATAGAGTGGGGTCATCCAGGTTTCCCAAAGCCCTCTATTGCCCAAGGTACAATATGAGGCTGCAGCAAAGCAAAGCTGCAAGGTACTCTTGTGTGCCTTCCTGCTGTTTTATTCTGTGCTTGGTTTCAGAAATCCTTATCCTCTGCCTGGCGCATCTTCACAGTTTGAATATGGCAGGCCTCTGTGTGATCCCTGCAAGCTTGCTGATGTCCGCGCCCATGCATCTTTTTCTTCATTTCAGGTGTGGAAGCGTTCGGGGGCCTGGTTCTACAAAGCCCTGCCCAGGTTTGTGCGTCCGGTGAAGGAAGCAAGCAGGGCGCTGGAAACGAACCCGCCGGTGACCGAGCCGGGCGTGCTGCAGCCGAGCAGGAGCGCACCGGCGGGCCGCACCTACAGCTGGGCGCGTAGCAAAGGTCAGTCACGTGCCTTCCTCTGATGCGATGACCCTCATCTTCAGCTGTACCAACAATTGCTTCAAATGGACATGGTAGTAATTCGGCAGCTCAGTGGTCAGCATCACTGTCTTGCAGTGCTGGGGCCCTGGGTTCAATTCCTGGAGTTTTGCCTACAGTACATGGAGTTTGTATGTTCTCCCGTGCTCGTGGGTTTCTTCTGGGTGCTCTGGTTTCCTCCCACAATCCAGAGGCATACTGGTAGGTTAATTGGCTTCAGGGAAAATTGGCCCTGGGGTGTGTGTGTGTGTGTGTGTGTGTGTGTGTGTGTGTGTGTGTGTGTGTGTGTGTGTGTGTGTGTGTGTGTGTGTGTGTGTGTGTGTGTGTCTGGCCAGTGATGGACTGACGTCCCATCCGGGGTGTATCCTGCCTTGTGCCCATTGCTTGCCAGGATAGGCTCTGGCTCCCCCGGAACCCAAATTCAGAAAAAAAACACTTGGAAAATGGATGGATATGCCTCACAGCTGACCAGGGGAAGAAATTGCTTTTTGGTTTTAATAGATGCCTATGATTGAGCAAACTTCTGCATTTTTATAATAGGTGATCATTTTATGAAATTTCTCACCTATTAGATATCAATTCATTGTGATGAATCAGTCAGTTGATGGTGATTATATGTTGATTACCATAAGAGATGGATGAAATCACCTCTTGTGGATGAAACTTTTCTATAAAGATGGTACTTTTTTCTTTTTTCCTGATGTCCCATTGGTGACATTTGAGATAACGCACCTGAATCTGAAATTGGCACAGGGCTGATACCAATTACAAATCCCAATCAGCTTTTTAGCTACCGAAAGCAATTTTATACACATGCCATTTGATGAATTACTTTGTGAAATTAATGAGCTTTTGATTAAGTTGCATTACAAGCACGATAATGTGAATAATCATATGAATCCACCATGCTGTCATTTGTAGGTTGAAAGATACGAGTAAAAAGTCTCAGAATACCTTCTTGTAGATTTGATTTCAGTCATGTGGGCATGACACATGAGACCAACATCCCTGAAGTCATTTCATTTGTAAGGGATCAATAAAGCAATCGAGATACAGGTGACTGCTTTTGCGCAACTTCGATGTTTTAGATGTTAATACAATAAGAGCCCATCTTGCAACCTAGATCTTATGACCCTTTTCCTTGGGGAAAGGAAAAAACCCAGAGCTATTTTCCATTTTTTAAGAAGCCCCTTGCTCTTTGAACCCTCTCTCCCCTGCCTCCCATTCAGTGCTTTTTAGAAGATGAAAGGTCAGTGTCCTTTGTCTGAGTATCCCAGGTGAGTATCCAAAAATGCTTCTCTCCCCTGCACAGCAAGAGTTCAGGACAGAGCATATTGTGTTCAGTTCTCTGAATCCTGGCGGTTCGTTTAGTCAGTATTTGCTGATTTCCTTACAGCAATGCTTTGTGATGTTCTTTTGCTGTATAAACCAAGCACACAAGTGGCTTATTAAAATGTCTGTTTTTGCATTTCTCTCACTTTTGCAATCCCTCCATTTTATGTTTGTTCCACTAATCCAGAAGTGATGCCTTAGTCCTTAGCTATTCTGTGTTCTGTGTGAGGTTTTCACAATGAAGGCAATCATGTACTGTAAACATTTCTGAACCTTTACTATGATAATCAAAAAAATCTAAGAATGTTACATTTTAAGATGGCAAAATAGATTAGCAGAGCTTTTGGACAAGAGAGCCTTTACTCTCACATGCTAGGGCTAACACACACAAGCGATTATAATAAAAATCATTTCACTTCATTTTGTTTTATTCTTTGTGGAAGTAAAAAGAGTTCTCCATTCACAAAGCAAAGCTATGGATTATAGGGCTTTGCATGGTGGGTCCATCTTTGGATGATGAAAGTATGCTTTGCATTTTTCGTGTTTGTGGTTTTTCTCATTCCTGTTTCAGTAGTAGGTAAACGTTTTTTGCTATTGTTCTTTATGATTGTTTTTTTTTAGAAAACTTTCACGCCTCTGCCTCAGCTCAGCTGAATTTAGAAATAATTTGGATTTTGAATTTGCTCACTCTGGATTACTCTGTGCTTGGTGGCTGATTCGCAGTGGAACATTTATTCAAAGCACCTCTTCAGTTCTCTTTCCCAAGCAGAGCTCAGATTGCACGCACAGCTGTGCACCTGCAGGGCTGGTGTTAATCTTCTCTGATGACTTTTTCATTTCTATACATTTAAGATAATTGGTATTGATGTGTTATAAATTCTCTTTTAATGTGTGTCAGTCTGTCCTGATCATATCATTATTTACTGCTGGTGTGCCAGTGGATGTATGCAAATCTTGTCTCATAATACACAATTAAATTTGGATTGCTGTGGCTGTAAGGCTGGTACTCTGCAGAATCTGCACGTGCTTCATCAGATTCATGTGGATGCTTTCAGTGCAATACAAGATTTGAAACCGGACGCAACATAGAGCATGTTATTGTTTAAACTTGTTTACAAGATAAAATCGTCACTTTAGTTTAGTGTTAGTTTGGTGTGATGCACCAAGTGAATTAAGAATCAAATTGAATTGTTGGTCGAAAACCTTTTAATTGTAAAATGTCTAATTGCTTTCTTCTTTATATTGGTTTCCATTTTCTTTGCAATACACTGCATCCTGGAACTGAATTGTTGCAATTCCACAAAACCAGGAAAAGTTCTTCAATTCACCTAGAACTACTGTACTTTGTTTTGTTACTAGTTGCGTTTCTTTGCATCCCTCCAGAGTCTACCTAGGAAGGCAGTATCAGTGATTCAGTAACATCACCAGAAGCAAAAGGAAAGACACTTTTGCTCCATTTCTGATGTCACTTCTGTGATTTCTGGAAGTTGCTCACTTTTGTCAGTGTGATCTTGTTGCTTTTTGTCATCGGTTCTGGTTTGTTACACAAATTCCAGTTTATAAGCTAGAGCTAGAGCACATGGTTTAACAGAAGCAGTATCATGAAAGTTGTTTTAATGTCTCTGCATTAAGGTCCGTGAGCTCTAAAAATAGTTTTCCCTTTTGGTCTTAATATCAGAGAAAATATTTGCTTGCATTTCTAAAACATCACAGGAGTCACTTAACTCTGAATAAGCAAGTCATTAATTGTTGAACTATTGAGAAGATATTCTTTTTTATTCATAAGATGTAAATAGCTTTACTATCAATGCAGGCTACATAACCCAAAATGGCAAGCATAATGGAACAAGAAAATCAAGTCAGTCTGAAGTGATTTATTACCATCTTTACAAATATGTAGAGCAGTGCTGATGTAACAGTTTTGCTCAGGCAATAACTTTGCTTTGAATTTGCATACGTAAATCTGTTCATGACTTTATTTGTTTTTAATACTGATTTGAGATGTGATGCTGAAAGATGAACCATCCTTCATTGTGTATTCAGAACCAACAGTCACAATAATCCATCTCACTCTAAGAACATTGCATTTTCTTTTCTATTAGTGAAGCTGATTTTCTGCTGTTTTTTGTGTTTTATTTACTTGGCTTAATGACAGTTACAGGATGTATACTGTTTACCACATATTAGGAGGGCCCTGGTGAGTAGCTGTCTGTTCAAACTGTATTTTGAGACAGAAAAGGTGATCACTTTTCTGTGTTTAACATTTACCCTCATTGTATCATTTGCTTTTCCTGCATAAATACCAGGAATTCAGATTTGTGAAGTACCCACAAAATGTGCTTCACAGGTGGAGGAATGAATATTATCCTCTGACACAGCTCCAGAAGGTCATAGATGTCCTGGGTCGTTAGATGAAGTTAGATGCTGTGACACAGCAACTGATGTATGTGGGGCCTGTGTGTCACACATGGAAGGTATGGTTAAGGTCCTGGTACAGTCAGTGGCAACTCGGCGGCAGGCTATTTGAGTGCAATAACTGGCGCAGCGGAATAGATTACTGCCCACCACGAGTGTGCCCATATTCGCCAGAGGGCAATGAAGGTCCAGACCCACTATCTGCAAACCCAGATTGAGTTGGTGCTGGTTGTTTGCCAGGATTTGTGGAATGCTTGGGCAGAGCTGGGCAGTCTACTGTAGTTCCATGAAGAGTTTCAGTAGTGGTGTGCAGGGACCGACTGCACATAGCCTGTTGTAGAGAAGATAGCACCTCAAGATTATGTGGAAACGTACTTAAAAGCTTTTGAAAAAAAAAACCCAGCAGAACACCTACAGGTACATTTGGATTGCTGCAACTTTTCATCATTGAGTAATGTTACTTCCCCAGCTCCTGGATGCCTGGTGACAGGATCCCTCTGAAGTACTGTAATTGAGCAGGCAGGCCCTGTCAGTTACACATCTCCCAACCAGGTTGGAAAAAGAAGGGGCAAATGTATGATGCAGATCTCTTACAAACAGCGAGGCTGTTGTTCCCTTTCTTGCAGTAGACGGTACAAGATTCATTAAAGCAATGGGAGAGAAAGAGAGCTTATCACTGCTGATTTTTCAGATTTACATGGGAGACATTGAGACACCCCCCCAATCAGTGTTGTTATTCACAAACCACCATACGGAGTACCAGAGACAGACAAAGAGGCATTTGATGTCACTGCGGAAAGTATCAGCCCCTATTCCTGCTACATTATACTTATTCCCAAAACCAGATGGGACTTGGAGCTTTTGTAAGACTTTTGGAAGACTTCACATGGTCTCTACATTAAATGCCTGTTCAAGCATCTTATGATGATCCTGTACTAATGGGGTCCAATTCTAATGAGTGCCTCTTTTTGAAGACTGATGCTTCAAAAAAAGGAATGGAAGCAGTTTATCACAGAGAAAAAAGGCACAGGTCATTCTCTTCCCTACCTCAGCAGGAAAGTGTTGCCAAGAGAATACAGCTATGCAGTGGTTGATAAAGAATGTCTCGAGAATTTACCTTGTTAACTGACCGCAGCCCTTTATCACACATGAAATCGAAGAAAAAATGCCTGCGTTACAAGATGGATGATCTGGTCATTCTTTTCATTTTCCAATAGTGGTGGCATACGATAGCACTATGAAAAATAATACTTGAAACTTCTTTTCCTGAGTTCCAAACCTTGGAGCTGCCCAACTGAAAAAGTTCTGATCCTTCACCTACAGAGGGAAGCTATATTGAACACTTAGAGAGAAGGTGGCTCATCTTCATTATCACCATCATGATGTCTTTTTTGGTCACCCGATCCATGCGTCTCAGCTGGCTTTGCACTCCTTGTACCCCTCAGCTGATCTCTGTTTGCAAGTTCTTGGATCTACATGATCACAGCAAACGTGTTTGTCTGGGTAATTTCAGATGGGATGATTAATCATCAGGAATTGACAGGCTGAGAAAGGAAAGCGATGTGGCCATAACACTGGTCCCAAGCTTCATAATGTTACTGGCCGTGATCAAAACAACTGCTAGAAGTGCCAGCTAGGGCTTGACACAATATAATAAACTGTTGGGCAAAGCATGGTGGCAACATGCCCAGATTTTCTTTCATAATAAAAGCAAAATTAAAATCATCCTTTCCTATATGTTTCGCCCAATACAGAGCAGCTGGAAGCAGTTTGCTGAACCTCGCAAAAAGCATTTTTGAACAAAGGGAAGATTTGTGTAAAATAAATTCAGTGTGACAAGACTAAAGCTTAACCATCTGCTATTTATGATAAGTATTTAACTGGAGAGCAAAGAGCACTTCTGCTGTGCTGCATATATAGGCGTCTCCTGCTTGACAGCCATTCTGCTCAAGTGTGCTGCACATCTCCAAAAGGACACCTAACGAGCAGGAAACAGTTGTGGGACTTGAGCTCTCTGTTAATGATCATCTTTGTATTTGATGTGAATTGTCAATTATCGCTCTCTTTTACTGGCTTGTAAATTATTTTCTATTTAAGGTGATTCATAAGCTACTACAAAATTGGCCGCGTCCTGTGTGAAGTGCTATCCGTGCACGTTCATGATCGTTTTCTTGCTGTTTGTCATCATGCCGGTAATTTGTTTGAATCAGCAGGTTTATGCAACTGATCTGACCACGCTTTCAAAAGCTTTACCAAAAGCTTCTCTAATTCTACAGCACCCCTGACCCTATTTTTTTCCACTCTCTAGACGCTTGTAAGGAATCCAAATGGACAGAGTGTATCATTAGCAGTCCATTTGTTGGTTCATTATTCTGCCCATGATGTCCGTATTGTTACCGAACACATAAAGTTTGAAGGATGAATAAAGAAAGTGCTTGATATTGAGCAATTTCCACAGCAGTTATGGCTATATTAAATGTTCACACTTTATCCATTTCCTTTCAGATTCAGGGTTTCTCTGTTGATTGGTGCGCTGTCAGAAAATTTGAACCGATTGGCACATTCAAAATTCTTTTTTTTTCCCCATAACCACAGGAAATGCATTCATTGTTTGGACATCTGTATGTGTCAGAATATGAAGGAGAAATTAGTGTTTGAGAAATGGTGTTGTCACTGCCCGGCCTGTTTCCAGTGTGCCTGCGAAAGGAATGACTCATATAGCAAGCCACTCAGCCAAGGTTGTTCAGCACAGCTGTAACCTCCAGGTTCCATGTGCTTTTCTGGAGCTGACAAATCGATTGCCCAAGGGGCACATGTCACACTTGGAGCCAGATGACTTTTCCAATCACCTCAATCTCAGCTCTTCTAAGTTTCAGAATACTAAAAGGTTCCAGAGGGTCAAGGCTTGGTGCTCAGATACATTGATGAGATCTCTGTAGCTATTAAAGTAGTCAAGATAAGACAAAGGCTTGGTAAAATCATACATTTTCTTAATTGCTGTGGTATAAGAGTTCTGTAGCAGTCAGGCTTGAGGACATGGAGCCTGCTGGGCTGCAGGTTTTGTTCGTTGTGGTGGGATGTTTCGCGTCCGGCTCCTCTAGAAGTTACCTCTCCTGTTGTCCATTGCCCCCTCCTCCTCGGAGGTCTGTAAAACAGGGATGCCCGTGTTTTTTCAGATGATGTCCATCGCTGTGGATCTCTGTTCAAGCCATCCTTTGTGCAGGTAGTTTCAAGAGATTCTGTTCCTTTAACCTGTATATGACATTACAGTACAGTTACAGTATGCTGGTTGCTTTTTGAGCTCTTTGTCATGCAGTGGTGTCCTTTTAGTAGTGTGGTGACCTACTAAAGTGTACGTAGTATTCTAAGCAATTGGTGTCTTAATAGTTTTAAGATTAAATCATTTGATTTGTATTCTAGTCTTTTCATTATATGGTCTAGCATTTAGGTGGCAAATAACAGTTCTTCCACAAATGTCCACCTGTGGATGTTTGTTATTTGCACTACTAGACTATGCTCAGAAGAAGGTTTTTTGTGAAACAGAATTGAGATGGGAATGTATTTTAAGAGCATAGTCAGCATTTTTCCCATGTATGAGAAATGTTTTAAGACTTTATAACCTAATATAACAATTCATGATTTACCATGCTGTTTATTAAAAACCAATTTAATATGTTGCATATTTTTCCCAGAGTGCACTTACAGGCCTGCTTGTTTAGGAAGTAATTTTATTGTACCTGAGTACCAAAGCTAATTTCATCCAAGTGTTTGTTCTGCAGGTGAAACAAGTCCAGTACAAAGAGGCCACTCCACTTTTCATTGTCAGTTGTATCTGGTGAAAAGGAGTGTTGATCATAAATGAACTGGCACTGAAAATTGCAAGGTAAATATAGACTGCTTTTCCTGTGCTCCATAGGGTCTGGTTAAACTCTTAACAAGACAAGTAGTGGAATTATTCTTGGCAATCAGCCATTTACTGGTTTTCTCACCTGTCCTGTTTTACTTTGTTTTATTCTCCTGTTTCCTGCAAATATGCACGTAGTACATTATTTTTAAAAAAATTATGTAATACTGATATAATTAGGAAGGAGTGAGCTTCTGGTGCCTCTGTCTCCTCTGATCTGTCTCATGGTTCAGTCAATCAATCAAAGTTTATTTATCAAATGCACAAGAATACAGTGTGCAGCAGTAATTGCTGGCAATGAAATGTCTTTTCTGAGAGCTCACTGGGGGGGATAAAAATAAAAATCACAAAATTAAAAGTTACAGTATAAAGTTACATAATAATAGTGCCATAAAAAAACTGAAGTTTTAAGTTAAAAAAACTAAAACTCAATATAAATAGAACTGCTACATGTCCAGGGTGTATGCAATACATTATGTCCAAATAGTCCAATATGCAATGTGCCAAATACAATGAAAACTGTATGTCCATGTAACCTAACCATTTAACAAAGACCCTTGGGGTGGTTGCTGAAAGTGGCAGCAGCTTGGCTGTTTAGCAGTGTTATTGCCTGGAGGTAGAAGCTGTACTGTAATCTGTTGGTCTTTGACTGAATGCTTCGATACGGTTTACCGGACTGTAGGAGAGAAAACAGTTTATGACTTGGATGACTGGGGTCCTTAAGAATAGACCTGGCCTTCTTAAGACATCTAGCTGAGTAGATATCCTGGATGTTTGGTAGCTCACAGCCAGTGATGACTCTGCGGTACTTTGCGATTCCGGGCGGAGCAGCTCCCAGACCAGGCAGTGATGCAGCCAGTCAGGAAACAGTCATTAGTGCACCTGTAGAAGCTGGCCTGGATATGTGATGGCATGCCAAACTTCTTTAGCCTGCGGAGAAAGAATAGGCGCTGCCGTGCTGTTTTAACCACAATGTTGGTGTGATGAGACCAGGTTAAGTCCTCTGTGATGTTAACTCCCAGGAACTAAAAACTGCTGACCCTCTCCACTGCAGTCCCGTTGATGTACAGTAGATAGGTGTGTGACCTCCTCCCTGATGTTTCCTATAATCCACAATCATCTCTTTAGTCTTTCTGATGTTTAGAGAGAGGTTTGTAAAGAGCAAAACTCTTTTGTAATTCTTATTGCAGTCTGGCATTTCTGCATTCTTTTAAATGGGCACAAATTGAAAATTTACTGCACAAAACAACATAACAAAGCAGGAAGTAACCGTTATTACTGTACATGCCAGAGTTATGCATCAATAAATTCAGACACTATTTGACTGTTTGTCAGGAGCAGTAATGAATCCAATCAATTTAGCCAATGGTAAAGCATATAGATTTGTTAATGATGGAAGATAGTTTCAGGAGTAATTATGTCATAAAGTGCATTGATCATCCTAATAAGATTAAGATTAAGATCACTTTATTGGCCATATAGAATTTCTTGCATTTGGAATTTGTCTTTTCACATACCCCAGCTTGCTCTCCATGAGACACACAGACAGGGAGAGAAGCTTGGGGTCAGAGTGCAGGGTCAGCAGTTGGGGTGAAGGGCCTTGCTCAGGGGCCTAACGGAGTAGGATTCCTCTGCCGGCTGTGGGATACGAATCGCCAACCTTCCAGCCACAGGCGCAGATCCTGAGCCACAGACATATTTGCAGTGACCATGCATCATAAGGCGAAAAAAAGTGTTGAGTGCTTCTGCTCACTAATGCCTGCTAATCCACACCACAGTGGGAAAGGGATTTGGCAGCTGTTCTCTGTTGTACACACTTGTACAAATTCATAGAAACAAACACAAAACAACAGCACATGTTTAACTGCACTGGGGAAATTAGCTTTTAGGAAGTCAAGCAAATAAATAAGTACAGTTTCAGCTTGCTTGGCTGGCGGTTTGTCTCAATACATTCAGTAAGCTTGTCCAGCTAGGAAAAAACATACTGTACAGAGACATACTGCTAGTAATTAACACTGTTATAACATTAATATTCTTGAGATGTTCAGTACATTGGCTCTTATAAATATTACATACGTTTGCTATTGGAATATCCTAAGACATGTACAGTATAGACGTTTTAGGCCTTCTGCTGTGACCTTGGTTCTCCTGTGGGTCCTTCTCCCCATAATCATTTTATTCCAAAACTGATATAAAATACTGGCCTCTGGGAGCACCTGACTGACACAAGCAATTAAGAGGCTCACTCAGAGTGCAGGTGGAGTGCTATAGCCCTCACAGTGGTAGTTTAAAGCAGGTCATTTCACAAGCTGACTGTGACCAGTACAGAATATAAGTGGCAAACACACAGTGGCTGAGTGCCTCAGAAGTGGCATTGTGAGAGTCAGCCAAGGCTTGCAGTGTTGTCAGTGAGGGAGGTGTCACTCATCCAGATGGCACTAACTCTCCTGTAAGAAACTGTGGAGCTTGCAGACGAGCATGACAGACTAAACTAGTGTGTCTAAAGGTCACCAAAGCAAGCAGTGCAGGAGCTACAGTCATAGAAGCCAAACTGCACTCCAAATCAAGAGGCATATTAAAATAAAAAGAATTGGGAATGTCATTTGTTAAAATGAAGTGCAGGACCTTGTGGCCTCTACACTGTCATCACTTTGGCAGTATATCAGCCACGACAGGAGCATTTCCTTGGAGTACAAACAAGTCAGCCCATTCTGTTAGTGCAGCCCTCAGCACAGGCCTCAGTGGTCTTTGGAAATGCAGTGTTCTGAAGCTGAATCAGTTAGCTTTCAAGCCCTGAGCCTCACAAAGATGATCCATGAAAATATCAGAAACTGCTTACTGTTTGCTGATCTGTCAGTGAGTACTGATTCAAAATGCAGTATAGTGTCTTATAGGAAGTGCTTACTTTTGAGGATTTTGGTCAGAATTCCCCCAACACAGGGCAACTATACAGTAGATTCTGTTTGCATTTACTACAGTATATCTGTAAGTTCACTGAGCTCTGGGAGCATGTTTTCGCAGTTTCAGCAGGTTTTGACATCTGATAAAGAGCATTTGACTCCATGGGGAAGTCCCTCAGAACCTTTATTTATTGCCTATTCTTCAGTTTGCTTAGCTTTTGAATTTATACTGGCATAATTGTAAAAGACGCTTCACAGCTTAATGTCTTTTTTCTCAAAATCAGGCATAAGCATCCAAAATTAAGTGTAAAATAAGCAAATCAACAAAATAAAACTGCATAGCCTCATACTTTTTATTCCTAGGTACTCAACAAAAAAATCAAGGTTTTATGCCTATTGTATTCACTTTAAAAGTTTGGTCTTAGAGCTTAACAGCTTAGCAGCACTTAAGGCTTGTATTTAAAATCTCAAACTGCAGCATTGTTGTGTGTTCTGTGTCTGTTGTCTTCCAGGATGCTTTGTTGGGTATTTCCAGACAAGTGGACAAAGATTGAATGATTTGAGTTCATAGCAAAAGTGCAGTAAGAGGACAAACCAAAGATCCTGCTAATCAGTGGGTCTAGGGAATAAGAACAGGTCACTAGGCCGATATTTCCCAAAACGTCTCAAAAAGTTGCACCAGTCACTTCTCCACTGTCCCCTTCTTCCTGGGATTTGATAATCCAATTTGCTGATACAAACTTGCAAAACTGCAGGTGCCCTTAATCTGACGGAAGGCAATGTTGTTTTTAGAGAGCAGTGGTTTCTTCCTGGCCATCCTACCTTGAAAACCTTACCCATCCTTCTCCTAACGGTTGAGGCATGAGCACTGACATTAGCCTGTGAGAGAGACCTGCAGATTGTTAAATGCTGCTCTGGGATTCTTTGTGACTTCCTGTCCAAAATCAATCAAGCCTAACCACCGAAATCTAATTGCCATCCTAAATTGTGCTAAGTAAACGAGAGATTGTATTATTATTTCACATACAATGATTGTTATTTTTAGAAGCATGGCAGCCGTTGTGTGCCAACAGACCCACAGCACAGCAGATCAGGAGAGAAAGTAAGAAATTGTCTCCCCAAGTGAATGAAGGATGAAGTTAAGGGAGGCCACCACCATCCCCAACTCCTCTCTATTAATTGATTGGGAGTGAGCTTTCTGATTTCTTCATCTATAGAGTACCTTGGACTATGCAGTTTAGTCCAAATTTGAGTACTCATTTTGAAATCACCATTGTTTGAATCTTCTGGACAGAATTTGAGAGAGTGTATTTTCTGTAGTCACAGGCATCTTTATGTGAAACAGCAGTAAGATAAAAACAATGGGAAAAGTTGTAATGTTGTAATATTGATCAAATAAGAAAACAATCACAATTACATTGCTTTTATTATTTTGAGAAGATATACAATATACAATGATCAAATAAATAAATGACCTCAAAAACAGATTGTTGAGTACATGTAGGAAACCATTTTTGTTTTAAAATATTAGTAGAAAACTCAAACCACACAAAAATACAATAGATAAAATGTTGATAAACGTCAGTGTGATATGTCTTTCACCATCTTGTTCTTAAATGCAATTAGATGTTCCTTAATAAGCAAGATTTGAGCTGCAGAATTGGTGCTTGTGATTAAGACAATACACGAGGCAGATGTGCAGTACCCTGAGTCAGCTGGGTCCTCTCACACAAGGTGATGGGAAATGAATTGGTGGTTTCTGACAGGATCTGCTTTAAACACATATCAATTTTGGGGGGAATTAATATTCCTGGGTTAATAAGGAGCGATTTATGTTAATTCCTGGAAAGAGATTATAAATAATATGGGAAATGCTGTATTCAACGGTTGTCGTGGATTATGTGCAGTAATCCCAGAGGCAGCTCTGAGAGAGACAATAAGGTCAATTGGAGATTATTCCCTGCTGGGGGTGGAGGGGGTGGGTGAGGGTGCCTATTCCCAGGACAATTGGCCATGTTTATCTTCCAGCTACAGCAGACTTCTGGCATGCAGTGGATAATATTCTGCTGCTGTTCAGATCTTGTGTTGGACTGCCCTTTACTTATAGCTTAGCAGGCTATTAAGCAGGCCTTGTCTTTTTTTGATTAGGAGTCTCTTAATTGTTTAACCAAACCAAAAGATTTGCTGTGAGTTGTGAGCAATAGGGGTCAGCAATATAATTTTAATTCTATGATTGTCTGAATTTAATTTATCAAATAAATGTGGTTACTGTGTAATAAACAATTCACATCTTAGCTTTTTCCTAACTTTTCTTTATTGCTCTTGGTTTAATTTGACAGAATGATATTTTAATAACTACAATAAACCCACCCATCTAATTTAAAAAAACACTTATTCCTGGTGAGTAGGTGGCACGCCTACCCTGGATGATTCGGGTTAAGGTTGTACTGCACTCCAGACAAGATGCCAGGTCATTAAAGGACATGCACACAGACACACACACCAGCACACAGACACACACACCAGCACACAGGGACAGTTTAGAGGCATCAAACATGCAGTGGATGAGAATTATTTAGCACACTTGAAGCAGAACAGTTTTTATTGACGTTCTACGCTAGAATGTAATTCTCTATAATGCAATTATACCGATTTATATCCTCCTTGAGGGAGTAAGGAAAGGGTGGCCAATAGCGATGGAGGCTTTAACAGAGCAAGTTGACCCTCTCTGGGAAGTGACTGAAAGGGTCAGCACATTTCTTTAACGTTCTAGAACAGCAGAGGATTCCCTTTCGTCGAGAACGAAATAGCTACAGTAGCTCCAGGTTATTGAATTCTGCAATAAGTGACTCAAAACATTTCCCAACTGTTAGATGACTTGTTTTTTTTTGTGCTGACAAATCAAATCACAAGTGTTCACACACAAAACACAGTCCTCGCGAGAATAATCATTGATTATTTTTTCTTTGAACATGTACTAAATTGTGTGGTCCTAAAAATTGTATTTTTGTTAGAAAAAATGGAATACCCAGTTAATTTTTTCCCATTTGTAATCTCAGTTTGGCATTGCCTAAACTAAGACAGATAAAACAGCAGCTTAATATGTATTTCAGCTTCACAAAGCACACAGCATTTTTGGAAGTCCTGTCTCAGCTTTCTGGTCACAGCATTGATGTCCTCCTAATCATTAAATCAAAGTTTGCCACCCAGCCTTGTGGAACATTCTGTCAATGCATGGAAAGTACTGTACTTGTTTATTGCCTAAATGACCTTAAAATGGTCTTTTACACTACTGCAGTGGAAGAGTGCCATAATTTGGAAAAAATTACAGGAAATTCACAAAAGTGCATTGTGTAATTAAAATATGTCAGTGTATATTTTAAACCCTTCATATTGCCATGCAAAACTCATTGTAGCTGTATGCAACATAAAAGCTCACTACAATTACATTCTACACATTGTATAATGGTCTATGACACAAAATAATTAAGTACCCTTTACTCTCACTCAGTGTGCACTTTATTGTTTTTTGTCCAGTGCTGCAGTCACGGATATTAAAACTCATTAGCATTGTTTCACTGTGGTTTAAGAGGTTGTCATAGATACTAAGTAGTTTATGTCCAAATTCCAGGAGTCTTGGTGGCAATTTGTGAATAATTAGAAATGCTTGAAAACATTAGGACAAAAAGCCCTGGGAATTCTAAAGCATTCTTGGCACTGAGAAAGGTTATTGTCAGTTCTTTGGGAAGAATATTACCTTATGTGGAACATAACCACTGTCAGTGTTGAGAAACAATTTTTCCAGGCTTTTTCCATGTAAATTAGAACATTAAATCAAAAAGTCTAAAAGATTATTTTGTAAAACCTCTACTGCTTTTTTTCAGTTCTCATATTTTATTTCTCATTTCAGTTGTTGGATATGCTTGTTGGATGCCCAACACAGGCATAGCAGGCTTTTAATTCTCCTGTACTTTAGTCTGAATTGGTATGCCATAATTTGAAGGAGTCACAGTCAAAGTATTTCATGCTCTTGGGTGGCTATAAAATGGTACAAGCCTTCCCTCTGAGAGCAGAATGAGTTTTCATAGCCCTGAGATAGTCAGCTTAAATCCTAGCTAGGCCATTGGCTAAATGGGGTCATATATTCTCAGGGTGCAGCACACAACTGACCTAGTGAATATCAGTTTTTCAGGCTGTATTGTTATTGATATTTTGCATGAATCCTAACAGTCTTTACTGTATTCAACCCTGTTAAACTCAGAAGAAAGAAAGTTTCTAAAGTGGTTTCCTTACAGGTTTCACTGTCAACATCAAACAGTGCTTGAAACCTAAGAACAGGAAGTGGAGAGACAGCTTGACAGATCATCTGTACTTTCAAGAGCAAGAATTAAATTAATAAATGGTGCATTGCCACTGCAGATTTGAGGATTGGGAGTTTAGAGTTAATAGTCAGAGGGAATAGCATGATATCATCTGCTCTGATAGTGAAAAATGGGAAGAAACTTGGAATCTTTCAAGAATGGCAATTATGTAAATTGCCATTTTGAAAGCACAGTTCCTGTTTTAAAATGATTAATAAAACACAGAGAAGAGGTCCCCAATGATATTTGTCGTTAAACCCATAGCTGGCTGTCTACTAAATTTGTGCGGACAGAAACAGGTCTAGATTAAAAACGGTCCCAGATGAGGTTTAAACGATTTTGTTCTCATTGGCACATGAAATAAAAATCTGAAGATGGCCTATAATTCATAAAGCTAGCACCACTGCAGTCCTTGTGGGAAAACGACCATTTGAAAATGTTTATTTGCCTCGGTGTCTTTTAATGTTGTTTTGATGGCTGAGTGTTTGAAATGGATAATGACTTCGTACCCACGGTCTGACCTGTTTTATTGCTCCATAGAGTGCCTGAACAGACATTGATTCACAAATTAAGCATTATTGCTAAACTGTGCCAGAAAAGTAACTTTGGAAAAGAAAGCACTTCCTGAGGGATCTGAGAAGCTGTGCTCCTCGGTCAACTCTGGCAAAGGGAGAAGGCCACAGGACTTGGCAGCAATCAAACTGAAGGCAAGGGCAATAAATCTGTATCTTATGGATACTTCTGAATAGCATTATACTGTTTTTGAAATATTATTTATGGACCTGATAGTTAATACCGTGATTGACCAAATGTAGATGCACTTATGTTCTTTTTTTAACATTTTTGTAACTTAACATTAGAACCAAGTAATGAAATAAAACAATTATTGGCGGGCGTCAGGCCTCTCACAGTGCAAGCTCTGGTTGTTTGTTTTGCACATTTGTCTTTTTTTGCCCACAAGACCCCATGCTTACAAAAATATGATCGTCTGGAATGGCTATCCATATTTACAATTGTGTTTATTACACGTCCAGTAAGGTTCATATTTCCGTATGCACGTGATCATGATTGTGTCCTGTTTCTCTTTTCATTTCAATTTCTATTTGTTTTTAATGTCGTATGTTGTTGTATATCTGCTCCATCGGTGTTCTCTTGCTATACTGAAAGCACATCCCACCAACTATTGTTGTGTGGGAATAAAAAATAAAGCATAAAATGTTTTACACACTGTAACACTGAGGAGTGAGTCACCTGTGTTCTTCTAGGGAGATGGATGGTCATGGGGTAAAAACATGGAGGCCCAGCCTTTTTTTACACAGCCAAACTCAGCACAGTTGAAAAAGGAAAGGCCACTGGAGATCTAACTGAACTTCTTGTAGTTCTAACTGCAGCAACAGTAAGTTGCTTAACCATTTTAAAAAGTTTTTTAAAAGTATTCAAAGTGTGCCCATACTATTCAGAAGAAGTTCATCATCCACCCTTTTCTTCTTGAAAGTCAGTTCTAGGTCTGTAGCTCCTGCATGCTCTGTTAGCACATCCCCCTGTCCATTGCCTCTGCCATTGCTTCTGCTTGTCTAAAGCAGGCCCAGTGAATAAACTCAGGTGCAGCTAATTAAATTGAATACTGCCATTCCATGTTGCCAAGCATTGTTTGATCTTGATAGCTTTCCCCTGTGTTCTGACACTTAACTTATATTGTCCTTTGTTGATGAATAAGGCATGTAGGTTTCTTACTTCAATCTGTTTTAGTTTTTGCACTTCTCTAATAGATTTAAGAAAAGAAAGGAGAGACTGGTTGCATTGTTTTGGAACTGCCAGGGATGTTAAACATGATTGAGATGGTGAAATTAAGACTCAAATGAAGCACAAATTTCAACCCATCTGTATTCCCAACAGTAACTTGATATTGTGTGCTTGTTTGGATCCAGATTTTAGTTTCATTTCAGTCTAATGGTATTAGATTAATACTTCCTGTTGTTTGATTTTGGGGCAGAAGTCATCCTGGCTTTGGAATAAAAAGGATTGAAAGAGTTGTACAGTACAGTACGTCCACAATTTTCTCAGTACTGATATTTTGCTGCACGTTATTAGAATCCCTAACTCAAAAAAAGCATCACTCTTCCTTGCATCGTCATGATTAGATCCCAAACCAGCTGTAGTTGCCATCTGGTTAAATAATTAAGGGAAAAAATGACACAAGCCAGGCTTTGCAGTTCATTACAAATCAACAATTTTAATCGTTTGTAATCCGATCAATGCAGTGACTGTTAGCACTTTTACTCTTTTATAAGCAGTACATTAACCTAATAAAAGTGTAGTCATTGAATACTGTATTAACAAAATACAGTAGCTGCTCGTCAATTTTTGTTTTTTAAAGAATGAGTGTAGAAATTTCCCTGATTTTCCCAGGGCAGACAGACGCGCTCACACCACGGCCAGTTTTCACAGTGGCCAGTTAACCGACCACTATGTCTTTGGACTGAGGGACTGAGGAAGGAAACTGGAGCACCTGGCAAACAGCTATGCAAACATAGGGAGAACATAGCAACTCCACACAGATAGCACCCCAAGTCCAGAATTGAAGCCAGGACCCCAGTACTGTGAGGCAGCAGTTCTGGCCGTGCTGCCCAATGCTTATCTAATAAAATGAAAAGTTTATTGATCAATAGAAAGTAAGCACATTGGAAGGGACGTTTGCTGGAGCATGCTTTACTAATATTGCTTCTATTCAATCATCTCAAGCTGCTCCAATACCAGACCAAGCAAACCAACTCGATGTATGGAAATTGGCCACATGATAGACAAGAATAAGTTAAAGAACATGAAAATGGAACTAGTAGAAAAATCTTCTAACTGTGTTACATTACAATATAGACTGGGGGGTTGTTTTTAATTATCCTCAATTTCCTCTCCTCTTTCAGTTCAGCTTCTGCAGTTTTGTATTTAATTAATTGAAAGGAAAAAAATCCCAAACAAACCTGCAAGAGAGATGGTGTAGATCAATGCAGAAGTTGACTAACTGAACTAGGATTTATTTTTAGCTTTGATTTTTTTGCAGAGTGGAGAATTAGTGAGTTTTCAGAGATAATGGAGCTCAATAATATTGGACTTCCCCTTTCTCAGGATAAGAGGATGTGTTTGGGATCATTATTTTCTGTTCGTGTATCTTGTCTGAATCTGCAACTACAGGAAATACAGTAAAAGTACCAATTCATGTAACATGGCATGTATTCTAAATCTTCCATTGCTACCTAAATCAACATTTTAGAAGTATTAAATTGAGACTGTTAGGATTAGTAAAGGAAAGCAGTTATGACCTTTTTCGTTCTGGATGATTTTTTAACATCTAAAAATGTTTTATATACAGTACTGTATGTTGTCATCCATCTGTTATAAAAACGAGAATCGGATATTGTGCTTAAATGCTTTTAACCCTTCAGTTGTATTTTTAACACCAATATACTCATAATAAAACAAAATACAAAGATATTGCAGAACGTTCAGAGAATCTACTTGGACATCATAGCTGGGTAATGTGTTGTTCCAGACCTTTTATTTTATATGAAGTAATGCCACAGATTTTCAGATCTCAATACTCCCTTTCATACTTTAATTTGTGTCCACAGATCCTTATTTCACTGTTGGTTCTAAGCATTTCTCTGGGTTGACTTCACCTTTTAAGACTAGAAATATTTAGCGTGGATGACAGAATTGGGGGGATCTGTGTGTGACTGGTACTGTGTTTCATTACAGAGCACTGGTCTTCATCTATAGTGCCATCACTACAGATCTTTCATAGGAAAGCTCAGTTCTGTCAAAGCAAAGTTGCCTGTGCACTAATAAATTATTAAGAGCATGTAATCTTTACCCAAAATTGTGTTTTTTTGAATAATAATAAAATATATGCTCTATATTCTATTTTCTTCCACTTGCTAGATATAAATCAGTGCTATTCCTATAAAAGTGATTTACTGTAGTTTACTTTTAGCTACCCATGTATTCAAAATGGTCAAATTTATTAATGTATGTCTCCAGAAATGTTCATTTGTTTTAGAAATGCATCCAATAATGTTAATATCTACTGTATTAACAGTGCCTTTTTTTTCTGGGCAGCATACTACTAACTAGAAAATAAAACCACACGCCTGATTTAAAAGAGAACATGTTCACAAAATTGAAACATTGAAAAAACACACAGATGATACACTGATGCTGGCAGGCCAGTTAAAACCCCTTTGTCCTGACGGGATGACTTGGAACAGTGATGTCGAGAAAGTGGGGGATGTGGTGTGTGATTAGGGTAAGGAATAGCACAGCGGATGTGAAATACCTGAGTAACAAGATAAAGAGGTTGAGGCTTCTGTGGTGTCAGCAATTTCTTTTTCAAGTAGTTTGGGTTTTTTTTTCCTTTTTTCTATTCAGTAGATTCTTGCGATTCCAGAGGCTGGATTGGACATGACAAGCACTTACTGTGCCCTTGACAGGCCGAGAAGATGCAGAATTGGTTTGCATTTCGCTGAGACGCTCCACTTGTTCTTGCGTCACTTCCAATCGCCTGTAAATCCCACCAGTGGTGAGCGGTGCAATCCATCTGCTCTCCCCCGGGATCGAGCTGGGGCTGGGCCTTTTTCAAGTCTAGCCCTGCTCTTACCTTGCTGAGGGCACAGGATGAACTCCGAATGGACTGCAGGCCGGAAGGAACGCACAGACTCAATCAAAGCAGCTGGAATGAGTAGCGTTGATTCAGTTCCTTTCGCTGTTAAAGACTCCGAATGGTAATTCTTAAGTGAAACAAAGTAAATCCAGCCATCCCTTTTCCAACTGCATTATCCGGTACAGGGCTGAAGGGAGCCGGAGCCTATTCCAACATGCAGCGGGTGCAATGGCGGGATGTATCCTGGACAGGATGTGTTCCATCCCAGAACACACACAAACACAAACACTTCCGTCAGGGCCGAGTTCCCTAGATGCCAATTAACCTACCAGTGTGTCTTTGGACTGTGGGAGGAAACAGGAGCATCCGGAGGAAACCCATGAAAATATGGGGAGAACATGCAAGCTCCACTGCGTAGATAGAACCCCAGGAACTGAACCCTGTGAGGCAGCAATGCTGGCCACTGCGCCACTGTTGTGCCCATGCAAGGTCAATAAGAATATGACTTCAATCACCGTGAATTTCAGTGTAACAAAGACATCTGCCACTTCAGAGAGTAATTGTGAAGTACTGTAGCTGAAAATTGCAAAGATTAACAGTAAAAGCCTTTACCCAGAGACTTGTATGCAAGGTGGTCATTGACATACTGTACAATAATCCATCAGCGAAAGAACTAGAATTAATATATTGTATTATGTATCAGAAGAACCAGTTAATACAATACTGTAGTTCAACATAAAACAATAATGTGAAACAAACCATGTGTCGTACAGAGATACTGCAATACGCAGTTGAATTGGAAGCTCTGTAGGTACAGTTTGCAGTAAATGAATTGAAAGTGATACGATATGAGAGCAGATTTAGCAGCAATGCAGAGGTTACAGCACTGCAGGATTTAAAGGTGCAGCCGGAACAGGTGGTTTTAGAGTAGGTGCGTGTTATCCAGATTGTGTTGGGCAATGGGAACCTGGTCAGACCCTGTGGGGATAGTTCAGCGTAGCCAATCAGACCTGACCTGCATGTCATGGGGAGAAAACTAAGCATCTGGACAAACCCCATGTGGACCCAAGGGTTTAATTAGTGTTAATTAGTTGGTAGCGGAGGAGAAACTCCACACAAAATGTGCGCCAGCGCTGTGAAGCAGCTGCTCTGCCACACCACCATGTCTCCCACAAAGATTGTGAAGCTTACTTGTTCAACCAAAGATATGAATGTAAAGCTCTACGGCATGTAAAGCAAAAGACAATTTACAGAAATGTATTTATTTTCTCCTTCTGCTAAATGAAAAGGAACATTCATGACAGTAATGAAGTAGGAGTTTTTGTCAGAACATCTTGCTGCTTTCACTTTCTGCTTGTTTAGGGGAAGGAGCTTGAAGGTTGGTCCAACTTCAGTCTGTTTATAAAATGTTAACTGCTTCCCCAAGGGTTTGCTGGAGAATTCGCAATATTGTATTGTATAAACGTCTACCTCATGTACAATAATATGAGTACTTGGGCTCCTGATAAAAATCCACTCTTCAGTCCTTTCATCTGTTTTGTATCGTGCAAACCTTGTGGAGCAAACCCAAGAGTTTTCCTATCACCTATTGAACAGTTTTTTTCTTTAAATCTTTCTACAGAAGTTAAGGGAGAGAAAAAGGAGAGGAGGATATGAAAACCTGATAAGCATTATGGATTTCTTTTAAGCTTTTGACCCATGTAACAGCAGTGTGCAAACGTGCGGGCAGCATAGTGATCCTATAAGATAAAAAGAATTGAAATAGTTTATCTGTCATTTCATGAGGCAGCAGAGAATGTGCAGTCTTAGTCTTGTCAGAGAATATCCTCAAGACTTTCAAGCCTTAGTGTGTGAAACCACACTTTAAAATTGTCAGAGGAAACATCCCACATGCATTATTTATGTGGATAAAGAACATTTGCAAATTGTAGGTGTTTTGCCTGCCGCTGTTGATCAGCAGTAAACTCATAAGACGTGATTCACATTTAAGAGAAATTTAATCAAAACTCTAAGTCAGCAAAGACCCCACAGCCCTACACTTGACATGTGACAGTTCTCCACACCATTGATGCAATGTAGCTGAAAAATATTTTTTTTTAAAGAAAAATCATTTTAAACAACATTGAAAAATTATTAGACTGGAGTTTATAAAAATTAAACCGTCCACAATAATTGCAGATTTTTCTTAATATACGGTGATCACAATTTCTCACACCCCAGCAGTCAGTATCTCATTAATCCTGCTTTGACTTTGATAACACAGAGAAGGCACTTCCTGTAGCCTAGTAGTAAACAAACCCACCCTTCACAGAAGAGATTACATTATTTTTTCTTTGTAAATCATGTTTGTTTTTTTTTGTTTTTGTATATGCAACAAATTCAGAATGTACACTTTCATACTTTTTCGGTTGTTTTGCACTTTTAGTTTCATTGTATCGGGAGGCTGAATGCATTTAAAATCGTTGAAACCCTCTGAGCTGCTGGATTTCTTTCTCCAGCTCAGTAGAATTTTCTCTAAAAAAAAGTCCCAGCCATGAGGGTGAAGCTCATATCCTGGCTTCTCTCAAGAACCAGATGAAAGATATCCTCAGATCAATCAGGTGTTAGCAACTGAAGGAACTACATAGATGAGTCAAGTGGACTCCTGTTGCTTGTAACGACCTGGTGCTCTGTGTCTCTCTGTCCAGTGGTTTCCAGCGACAGTGAAAGCGACTCTGAGCGGAGCTCCTCCAGCCTGGAGGACAAGGCCTCCACCAGCTCCAAGGGCACCCAGAGCGGCAGGCAGCCCGACGACCCAGGTGAGCCCACCTGCAGCGGAGGCTGTTCTGCGACACAGCAGGCCTCAGGCAGTACCACAGTGCCCGTGTACAGCGGGCCCTTTCAAACAAGCTTTCGTTTACAGCTAATTCATTTTAATTAAATAATTACAGTGAAGAGGATACCGCAAATTTTCTTGAGGTCTGGATATATACCCTCCGTTCGGACCCTAAAGGTGTATTTATCTTTTCTCTGCATTGTCTGTTCCTTTTCATAAGCTACAGTATTTCCTTCTGTGTTCCCGTTTCCTGCATAAATATGATATATTTAGTCACATATACTTATCAGTTTATCTGTTGGGCTCTCAGTACAGTTGAAACCATTTGTCATTTTTGGCATCACACTCTCCAGCCCACACAGAGAACTCTGTATCATGTACATACTGTACTGTATATACAGTAGCAAATGTTTTTAAATTTAACCAGCAAGCTATATGGACTTAATTGTCTCCTCTTGTTTGCAGACTTTATTTTACTGCAATGTACTATTTACTACATACATATTTGCAGTGTGAGAGCTAACAGGTTGTTTCATTGCAGTGTCCAGTGGAGGTGTGACCGCAACGCCCACTAGCTTGACCGGCAAGTTGCTGGGCAGCCTCCTCTCCAGCCACACCCTCTCTGAGAGCCGCTCCAGCCTGGGGAGCAACCGCAGTGGGATCCCGGGAAGCACAGACACTGGCCAAAGAGACACCTGTCCTGAAGACTATGACACGGACTACAGCAGGCCCTCTCTGAGTGAGTGCAGCTTCCTGTCTTCATTCCAGCATGAGCTCTGAAGCCTGTTTAACGAACATGCTCAAGTTTTATTGATGGAAATTAGAGGAGTAAACTCAGAGGAGTAAGCCTCTTTGCCTTAAATCTGATCTTTCTGCCAGACGTATTTTGAGCAATGAATGTGCACAGGCACACCAGATTCGGGTAATCAATTCACTAGTGGGTTTGCAGTTTCAGTTTTCTTCAATGAAACAATAAAGCATTTCTAGGTTGTACCTTTGTTTACTTAAGTCTTCTAGCGGTGTGATCATTTTTGCGAATGGTTGATTCTGAAGTTAAAGTTATGATACCATATTTAGGTGGTAATTTATTCTGTTGTGGATTTGGTGTTACAACTCTCAGTCCTTTTTTAAAGAATACAAATTCTGTGATAATTCACATCAATGGATCCTCATGTCACTACACAGTGCATACTATTCTCTCCCAGCCATCCACAATTATAGGAATAGCTGCAAAGCAAATACCTTTCCTCACATGCATTAATTTCCACATGACATAGCTTGTGCCGTGTTACTTCCCTTAACATATCTGTTCCAATTGAACTGCTCTTCATCAGGTTCCTCCAGGAGTAAAATCACTTTAAACCTGTAAAAGCCAAGTTGTACATGTTTTGGAGAGACACGGACATGTGTACTGATTCAGTCTTTCCCACTTACTCTTTAAGTACCTCATTGATTCTGACCTTCCTTAAGAGTTTGTTTGTATGTGCTTTCCAAACGTATTATGCAATGCTATAGCTTCCCAGTTTTCTTTGGCTTCCAAGATGCTCATGGCATTTGTCAGAGAGACGTGAAGACAATCAGTTTTAGGAAGGTCAAAGCTCTGTTCTATAGTGTCCTGACCTTGTATGCCCAGCGTCCATGATCAGTAAATACAGGCTGCTATATTCTCTGTCTTGTGGTCATTTTGTGTACATTAGGCTTTTGTTAAGAGGTTCTCATCCTAATTAATGTGCTGTAAAGCCACTCAAAAGCTCATTTGTGATCTGTGAGGTCTTGTTATTCATTAATGGTCACTCCTGAAGCCCTACAGGACTCCTACTCCAACTCCTGAAGGAGTGAATTCCTTGGCACTCACTCACAGACAATACAGACCACAGCAGAAGCCTTTTAAATCTACAGACCTCTCTCAGTAGTATTGCACCTGTCTGTGGTTCATGTAATCTGTGCTGCAAGTGCTTCAGAACCAAAAGAAAACTATTTTCAGCACAATTTAGTTTGTCCTGGATACCACAAACCTGCCTGCGTTGGGTACCAGAGTTATTAATTACAGCCTCCCTGTCATTGTTGACAAGCCTTCTGATTACAGGCTATCACAGGGAGGTTGTATTTTAAAATAGTGCGCTTCCTCAGCTGTGTTTTCCGCAGACCCTCTCTTCACAGCTTTCAGGAGAGAAGGCTCTGTCTGCCACCCAGACGGCCAATTAGTCCTCATTTGCAAAGTCAGAGCTGGTGAACCAGGGCGCCTGTGCCCAATTTGTTCAGTTTGTCTTTTGATAGGTGCCTTGACATGCTTGTTTTAAGGAAATATTTCTTACCTGTGACCAGAATCTTTATTGCTTTACTGGGAATGTCAGTTTGCTTCTGTGCCCCTTTTTATTCTTTGTTTCTTTATTGTCTTCTCAGTCACAATAAAATGGGCACTTGCACCAACACATCCATCTTCTAGGCATAGTTTTTCCTTATTTTTTATTAATATTATAATATATAAGTTAATCATCCGTTTTTTATGGTCGAACCACTTGATTGATGGTATCAGACTGTCCTCTGAGCCCGGAGCAGTTCTTCTGTAGAGAGATGCAGTGTTCTGTTTAATATTATAGTGTGGAGGTAAGTTTATGTACTTTACTTTTGGTACCTAATGATAAACATCAGTATTGAATTTTATTATCTTTTTACTTTATTTTCCATGGTTTCTGCTTAGAACATTATGCTCAGTGTGCTCTAACTGCTCAAAGAAAACCTGGTGAATTGATGGAATTGATGACGAAATAAGAAAGGTTAACTCTTACCAGCCTGCGTACAAACCAATACAGATTGGTTTAGGGCAGTGCACACATCCAAAGAATGAAGTTTTGTTCTGTACTTTCAAAATTAGCCAATGTGATCTGTGAAAATTGAAAAACTTAATATAAATGTCTTTTGTTACACTATATGCATTACAGCATCCTATTTAAACAAATGGT
Organism: Atractosteus spatula; assembly: GCF_055471065.1. Taxonomy (NCBI): domain Eukaryota; kingdom Metazoa; phylum Chordata; class Actinopteri; order Semionotiformes; family Lepisosteidae; genus Atractosteus; species Atractosteus spatula. The sequence continues at coordinate 1,538,134 of NC_142732.1, read as the reverse complement.
AACTGTATGCTGTTTTTGAGTATTAAACCAAAGACCGACCGTCAGTTGACTGTATAATTATACAAAACAAAGAGAGGAAACAGGTTTCTTGTGGTTCTAAATGATTTATTACACTAGTAGCTATAGCCTGTTATTAATCAACAGATAATGAGGTTTGCCCTGCTCCTAGGTGATGTCTCGCTGGTCAATAATTTATTTTCAATATGCTATTTTTCCCCTAACCTTTGAAGATTAATCATGGCGCTCATTCATTTAGTTCTAATATTTTTCTTTTTCTTTTTCGACATGTGAACCATTTAAATTGACAGGTTGCTTGTACATTTGGGATGTGTCTTGATGGTATTTAATTCCAGTCATGCAGTTCAGGTCATACACTTAGTATAAGCTACTATAACAATACTAAATAAAAAACTTGAGAATGGATCTTGATTTTCATAGAAAACAAATAATTATGCAGCTTCTTAACTAATCATGGATCACTGGTTAACGGCTCTGTCTTGGTTTTCGAGTGCTGCTCTCACAATTTAGGTGATTTAGCTTCTCATAAACTGTCAAAAAGCCAATTACTGTTTTGAAGAGGACTGGTACATTTAGCTGTCCATCAACATGGCAATGTAACTGAATTTTATACACTGTATATTCTAATATGCATTTACTTTTTATAGTCCCAACAGAGAAAATGATAGCAGAACAATGGAATACACAAGTGTTTCCATCCCTCGATCCTGCAATAAAAAACTGGCAGAGGAACGCTTTTATTCGCTCCAGGCAGAGAACTCCAGTGTTGCTTTTGCACTGGGAAACACATTCTCCATTGAAAATATGTGAGTCATGCAAGGTTATCTGACATGATTAAAACTAAAATAAACAAGGTTGAAGGGCTGCTGAGCGAGCCATGAAACTTGAAATATTAACACCGACTTCTCTGTTTCCTTGTTAGTGTAAATAGCCTGCATCATTTGCTGCATTTTGAGATACAGAATACAAATATGAAACCTGGAGTCTTAACATTAATGTTTTATGGTGCAGTGCTCAAATACCTCTTTAATATGCCAGGATGACTGAATTTTTGTACAGGGGAAAAATACTGTGCTAAAACATTTGAGCTCCTTTACAACATTGTTTTCCACACTGCCTAAGCATATCCTGATTTCTGTATCATTAAATGGACTCGTTAAAAGTCTTATTCACGCCGGTGTTCTGATTAATACTAACTATACAGCTGGCATGACTGAAATAATCAGAGTACAGTATCACGTTCAAGGATACAACGGTGGTGGCTGTAGAAGGTTTTTTCATGTTCTACCCACTCAGTGTGGAATTGCCCATTGTTTCTTTACACCCCAGCTCACAGCAATGACTGTGTCCCGCAGGGAGGATGAGAAAAAGCAGATCTCTGGCCCGCCTGTCCATCCAGCTATTCACGTTTTGACACATTGCCAGCCTCACAGGGCCTGGCTGAGGAGATCACACTGATTGGAGGAGCGCTTTTTCGATAAAGCAGCCAAGTCTGTGTTGTGCACCTTCCTTAATTGGTATGCATTCATTAATTGTACCCAGAATGTACAGCTGGGTGTAGTTTACACCTTGTATAACGTTTCTCCCTGGCTGTCATTTGTAAGGATATGCAGGGCAGGAATGGCTCTTCCTGTATTGCTCTCCGTTTGGTATCATACAGGCCAAGGTCATGTATACAGAGAGTTTGCCACTCTAAGACAATCTTCCAAACGAAAATCACTGCCTAACATTGACGTAACTCAGAGCTCTGCTATAACACATCTTTGTATTTGTTTTGTTTCCAAAGCTTTTTTTTTTCTCTGCTCTTTCTCTCTGCGGCACTGCAGAGTTCCAGCTCAGTTGCAACTGTCATAATTGAGGGAAAGATTGAAAGGCACTTAGTGGCTTTCATTTTTCTATTGATTTCACTGAAAGACAGCAAATTGCTGCACTGTGTGGCTGCGATGAATCCCCTTAATTTCCTCTAACAGACCCTGCAGAATGCACTCCTTGCCCATTCCAGCCTTTTCCCCCCTCTCCAGCTGTTTGTTTCTTTTGATCAAGGCTACCTTGACATTAGGAGATATGTTATTTGTACGTTTATGTAATCATGCTTATCTACAGTTCTTCTGATCCCTTTACTTTGCCCCTATGCGGCAATGCTGCAGAGTTCAGTTTGGCAGTTCATCAAATCCATTAGCAGTGTTCTCCACAAGTTCCCCGGGCCAGGGGCAGGAATTCTTCCATGCATCGCACCGTGAAGTGGGGGAGACTTTAAAAGGAGGGCTGTGGAGGTAGATTCTGCGTGTTAAAGGTCTGAAATAACACTCACCGGGTTCTATAAATAGTAGCATTTAGTTTTTGTGTTTTGAGCTTCGAGGAGGAATGAGGTGTCATGTATTCTAATGAGCCTGTATCTGTTTTTGTCTGTTAGCCATTTGCTAACATGAATTCCTAATGCAAGAAATTGTATATGGCTAATAAAGTGATCTCTCTTGCTTTTCCCCCAAATAATGTGCTAATTGGGATTGACAGGTACAGTAAGCTTAGTTTCCATTTTGGTTTCTCTTAAATACCCTCTAGGGAGCTACCCCAAGGATGCAAACGTAGCACATGACTGTGAGTGGGAAGGAAAAGGCAACAAAATACACAAGTGGGTTTGTTAGAACCACAAAATCCATTTCTCCTTTGCCTGTTGTGATCGACACGTTGAGGTAGTCGAGGGGGCTGAGCATCAGCGGCGGGGTGAGGATCCTGAGGGCACAGCTGTGTGGGAGCACAGTCGCTTGTTCGGACCTTCCACACAGTGCGAGCCCCTTGCTGTTGGTGCTTGACTTCCTTCTCCTCACCAGCGCAAACCACAACCAATCAACCCTCCTTGATTGATGGCAGATTCCGGAGGCACAGTTCAGATTTCAGACCTCGCTTCACCTGCCCCTTGGCTAACCTCTGTTGGTGTGCTGGTCCTAACTTGCATATCTTGATCATTTTGTGAGAATATAAAGTTAAAGAACTACAGTAAAATCCATTTAATACAAGTGAATTCAAATTGGCCATAGAAACTTTTTATCATAGTGATGTTTTTTTGGAGCAAAAAGTACATTCTGAAACTATAATAGCTGAGTCTTCTAAATAGTACCTTATCTCACCCTAACATTTAACGCTGTATAAAATATTGAAATTGTTACCTCCTACTTACAATATGGCTCTCGTACATTTTTAGGTATTCCGTTTTTGTAGGACATATTGTTGTATGACTAATTGTGTGTCCAGTCGTCAAGGAAAATAAAAAGAAAAGAGAAAACATTTTTATTGTTAATGCAGCATTTTCATGTGTAATATATTATTTAAAGAGCGTTATATTTTAAGTAAAATATCCTGAATGTACATTTAGAGGTTAAAGTGAAATTCCTGAAGGACTAACTGAATTTGACTTTGTGGCTACAATGATATCCTGAGCTCTTGTTTCAAGCTTTCCAGTAGAAGTGTCATTAATTACATGCGGTCCTCAGGTACACATGTACCTTTGTGGCCAGGCTGTCAATTTATCATGAGCAAATCACAGATATGGGCATTAAAGTTGCTATGCTAACTTTCTAATGTGGATCTGTTCAAGTGGAAAATCTGCATCTGTGCATATTGGTGTCAGTAGTATTAAGTAAGAAGTTCTAATAAGATGAAAAATATAACTTACTGTGAACCAGGACATGTTCTTAAAGTGTGATTATTTCTGGGTATGAGTGCACTTATTGTTGAAGCACTTTACCTTTAAGAACAGACATTATGACAGACATTAACTTATGATATTCCCTTGTACTTTTTCCCAGTTAATGTGCGGAGAACAAATATTCACCCATAATGACCACTTCTATTTTTACACTGTTATCATTTTATAAGACTAAAATACAATGAATATGTGAATTAGATGATCTGTAGCATACCCCTAATAGTATGCCTTCTTGTCCTGGCTGCTGCCCTTTCTGGATCACTCTGCGAGTCCCACCTCAGTAGCACATCATTACAGAATGTGGGAGAACCCACTTGCTGGATGAGAAGCAGTCGAGCAAGCAGCACGCAGGGAACACCACAGAGCTGCATATTGGAACTAGAGGAAGCAGGGAGCGCAGACAGTGGGGTCGAGTAGCAGGTTTCTTCCTGACAGTGAGCTGCTGCAGATGTGGTACTGTGGGTAGCAAGCTCAGTCTGCAGGGAGGGAGAATCCAGTCGAGAACATTCTATGTCTAAAGCCAGGAAAACACTGGAATGTAACAAGCCGTAGGGAATCTGAGAAACAAGTTGAAGACATGAGCATGGGCCAGAGCTGAGGAACACACAGTAAGCAACGAAGTCGAGCGGTGACCCAAGAGACGAGGTCGTTAGCAAGCAAGCAGAGGTCAGTGTCCCAACGAGGTTTAGCTCTGGAACAAGTAGAGGGAAACACGGAGGCAAAGCTCGCAGGGCTCAGTGTTGAAACTCAGTCAGGACCAAGTATTTATCCTCAAGAACACCAGGTACGGGCATGGTTGTAATCTGACTCCAGGTGCTCCAAGTCTCCGCAGCAACTGGTGCAGGGAGACAGGATGATGATTATGTGACGATTATGCAGAGCAGCAGCCGGGGGAACATGACTCCTTCTAGACGTTTTTTGAAAGTCTTGTTTAATCGGATTATGAGATCTTTGATGCATCTACTGTACATCAAGTTCTTGTGCTTTGAAGTTCTTTTTCAAGTATAGTGCCACATCCTAACACTTTCCATCTTTCCTATCTCTCTGGAGCACAAATGCTCCAAATGCTGAGTTTTTCATCTTCACTATCTGTAGTTTTTCTGTAGTTTCCATACAGCATAGTCAAATGGTAATACTGCATTAGCTGTTATTTTCTTGAGTTTTATTCCTGCCACTACTAACATTTACAGTAGGTGTATATGGTTACTTGCTTGGTCCATCAACATCTGAAGATTGGCAGTTTTTATTCTGTACTCCCTTCCATTCTGATTGAAATGTGTTTGAATGTCTCTGTATATCCTTGCCCCAGGCCAGCTGATATTCTTCTTGTTAGGCGTAGTTAAACACATGAAGCGTTCTTCAGCACACCATCACCTCAGCCATGAATTGTTCACAGATTAATGTTAGCTGTTTTTCACCTTTGCATTGTGCTGACAGAAGCCCTCAGAACAGCACTAATTTGATTCTATTTATCAGCTTGTTTTCAAGGTTGTTAAATTTGTTTTGTTCTTTCCTCCATTATTTGTTGGATGATGTCAGCAACTTTGGCTCCGGGGAGAACAGATGACTGTTTTTGACTCAAGTTCCCTGCTGCTCATCTTCTTTGCACTGTTCTAGATAATTGAGTCTCCAATATCTCCACTTCTCTGTATTATGTGCTTTTGGCAAATATTGATCCTGACTGAAGCTGTTGTGTATGTGAAGCTGATGTCCTGGAAGCTGCAGCCTTGAGTTCCCAGGTCTTGACTGTGTTTTTCTAGGTTCTGGAGGGCAACAGAGGTGCTTGTAAATGCGATTTTAGTTGGTGGTGCCAGGATAGATGTGTTTATACAGAATGGGACCAGCTTCTCTCTGTCATTGTCTGTGATGGTGCTCTGTGTATTTAGGGGTGCACATGTCAGTGAACCATCCAGCTCCTCCATCTCACAGTGCTCTCTAAATCCTTGAAGCAGTACGTGATTTTGTTTCAAAGAGGATCTGGATTCTTTGCCAGTTTTAACAGATAAAATTTAGCTCTGGAATGTCTTCCAAGATGCTCCACATGTTACATACATTGCAAATCACAGGCTTTTTATAAACTTGAAAAATTTTTGTATTTGTCATTTGATAGGGTTAGAGAGAAATAAAGTTTACTCTTTAATGGCCTTCTTGTCCCTTTGGTGTGGCCCCCTTCAGATGTGGGGTCCTTGTGGGTATTCCTGGCGCTGTAAGAAACCATCTTTGATATATAGCAAATTGAGAGCGTTCATCTGGCCAATCAACACTTCCCAGGCAGTTAAATTTCAGAATATTATATTTGTTCTCTGAATCCTTAAAGTAGTACACCTATTTTCAACCTAAATTCCTCCTCCAATTTCCAGCTTACAGTCTGAACTAAATACAACTCAGTAACAGACCTAAACTCCTCAACTTGTAATGCCAGATCGCTAACGAGCAACAGCTATTATATCAACCGTACTCACAGTCATTTCACTCCAGGAAGGAATGCTAAAAGAAACCTACTTGCATCTGAGTCACTGCTTTTCTGATGGAAAAAATCCAATATTGAAGCCCTCCAGCCCCTCTGGTTCACTCCTGAATTATATATATTTGATATAGAAAAATGCTTAAAATAACCCCAGAAGGGGAAGTGAGCTATGTAATCATAATAGAAAATACCACGTAGCGTTCCCTGAAAACCTGTGTGTGTTTTTTCCTGGCTTTGTCAACCAGTCTCTCAGTGCCACTGATAAACTACCATTGCACTTTCTCAATGGTCCAGGAACATGGAACATGTAATTACAATTTTTCTGCTATTACCTGTTCCTGTTGGATTTTCAATCCATCATTCCAGTCAACATTTTTTATGGTGTTTGCATTTTAACATCCCGATTTATTTTATTTTAAAGCCTGGTCGGTTGAACATATTCTCCATGAAACTTGGGAATCAAATTAATTCTGATGATTTAAGCAGGTGATTTGTTAAACTAAGTAATTTAGAGATCATCTGGAACAGCACTGTGAAGACCCTTAATTCATCATGGACTTCAGATCCCTTAATTGAACAATGTACTGGTTTAATTGATCAATAACTTATGAGCATTCCTAATCTTTCCAAACAGGTGATTTAAGATGACCTGCTAAGTATTTTTTGCTGGACAGGGCCGTTATACTGTAGGACCAGGACTGTTTAACCCAGCCTCTTCCTGTCAGTCTTGTCTTATTTTCTCATGAACTGGACAAAGGAAATCACCTGACATCAGCTCTCAGTTCTCATTCCTGTGCCCCAAAGACTACCACTGAACCTGACGGCAGCTGGCATCTAGGCAGGTACAGGTACAGTAGGTGGTGACCGCCTGAGTCAGACCCCATGGCTGTGGGAACAAGCTGTAAATCATTAATGTTTCTCTCCAGGTTTATTATATCCAGTTATTTTTCTATGCACAGTGGAAGATTCAATCCTCTCACTAAATCAAAATGAAGGATCCTGTGAGACTGAAATTGAAGGACTTGCCATTTTATTAGCCATCACCACTAATAAGACAAGAAATCAATCCTTTCTTTTATCCAGTGTGTCAGCGTAACCGAATTTTCTTATCGGCCTCTGACAAGAACTCTCCTTTACCAAGAATAGTGCAGGTATATTAAGAGAGGGCTCAAAGTGAACTTTCTGTTTTAGTGCTGTAAAGGCCATGACAACATCAGCATTATTGTATTGACTCCTTTTGTGTTTTACCATATCCATATGTCTTTGATTCCACTGAAAGGTGCAAACAGAGGATGGTCTGTTGAAGGCTTACACACTGTGTTATATTTAATGTATAAACAAATGTTGAGAACATCAAGGTCAGGTCGGGGTATTGTCTTGTTTTCATTTAACTGTGCTGTACCAGCCGGTAAATGGTAGGCTAAACTCAGAGCCAGAACACTCAGTTCTACTGCATCTGTTATTAATTATGCTTAATTGCACTACAGCCACTCTCAAACCTAACAATATAAATATCATCAAATTTATGAGAAGGCTACAGTGCTCTGAGGCTGCACTTGATATTACATGATCCTTTAAAGTCACACAAAACTTTCATAATGTGAACTGAACTATGTTGATTCTGGATGCTCTGTTGTTCCACTTGAGCTTCTAGTATGTGAGACAAACAAGGGCTTAAAGTCACCTGTGTTTTTTCTATTATTTTTTTCATAGTTGTGTGTGTCGCGGGTAACCTCCAGCACTGAGAACTACAGTATACAACACAACCCATGAAAAACAAAAAGTCAAGGAAAAGTTAGAATTAGTATATTTCTAACTATATACTGTACAGTATAGTCTCTCTATCCACAATACGACACAAGAGCTTGTGTTCAGTTATTTGGCAAATGTCAGATAATATCTTTAATGGCATTAAGCCTTTTCCTCTTGTTGGAAACATTCCATATTCTAGTGTTTATTTTAATGAATGAAAACAAAAAGAGCATAAATCACCAAAGACAGGTTAACAAAGCAGCATGCAGCTGTAAGGATGTGTGACAGTCCGACTGCCCCCAGTTTGAATTTCTAATGCTGCATTTTAATCTGGGGAGTATGAATTGTGACAACGACGAGGTACAGATTTATAAAATATTGGATGCTCTGCAATGTCAGCCACAGAGAGAGGCGTTTCTCACTCCCTTCTTCATGTCTGTATTCACAGCCCCCATCTATGACAGATGTCCTTTGCAATCACTGTATAGTGTTGTCCGGTCATAATTAATTTTGCAGGACACTGTGCATTGTGCTAACGAACCTTTTCAATATTAGCCCACCGTTCTGCATACACACACGCAATGCCAAAAAAGCATTTTTAACCCTAAGAGATCAAGAATGTGAATATGACCAGGACATATTAATATGACAAGTCTTTGTGAGTGAAAGGTCACATCAGGAAATAAGAAAAGTTACAGGTCAGAGGAGCCCTTTCGGACATCTTATTCATTGCTTTTTTATGCCTTAGTGATTCTCTCCTTGAATGCTCAGCTTTACGATGTTTCTGTGTCTGATGTAATGTTGATTTACAGTAACTTGCCCCACTGCTCTGTTTCCTTTACAGTCAAAAGTAAATTAAGCTCAGGATATTTACAACTTTTACTCAGTATAGATCATTACAGCAGTGTTATGTGTGCTTTTTATGGTTCAGTTGCATATAACAAGCAGTTGCTTAGCAGCAATCAAGCTGATACACTTGCTAAATAATAATTCTGAAAAGAATGCAGAATCAAGGAGTCCTAATGATGAGGTTGGGAGATCAATTAATTCTGCTGTAAGTTGCACCTGTTCATGTTTTTGTTTCAGAACATTGCAAGGATGCAATCACAACGAGCGTGATCTGTTGACCCTGTGCAGTTCATCCCGTTTAATAACAGAGAGCTCACTAGTCCTGAGATAGACATCTCGTCAAATAGAAACAAAGTGCATGTGTTTTATTTAGGGTGTTGCAGCTCAGGGATGACCATCAATAGGATTCACCTGTTTCAGCTCTTGAAGTTAGCCCCTGCAGTGCATTCTGAGCCCTGATCAGTGTGAAAACCTGCACACTTTCTGCAACTTCTCTGCTTAGCTGTGTAACCTAAGATACAGAAACAATACAAAGAAGTCACAAGGAAGATGTAAAAGGCACAACAGTCTGTTCTGGAGCTATGAACCTTTGGAGTGCCTTTACACACATGGTCCCTACTGTAGGTCCTTAGGTACCCGTGCAATTTAATTTGATAATTAAAAAGGTTATAGAAATAATTTTTAAAGACCCTCCCCCTTGCCAAAACAGGTTGCTGATCATGTCTATGTACTGTATGTACAAGTAGCTATTCATAAGTGGTGAGTTTCCCACAGGACACACATGGGCAGTGGAAACTGGTCAGTGTGTGTGGCAGTTCACTCTTCAAGGTTTAGTGGATATCGTGGCTTTGTAAAAAAATTGTCAATCTTGTAAAAGGGCACCTGAAAATGAGCTTGCCTGTCCTCAACCACGTAAGAATTTTAACAGAGCAACAATGCCAAAGGCATTCAGATCTGAAATGACAAAAAGCGAGTTCCCGCTAACACGCTAAATAATTCCAACAGGCTGAGCTGTCTCAGTTTACATTACAAAGACTAAAGAAGTGCCCCTTTAAGGCATAGTGTTCTGTTATTTTATCAGAGTGGACAATTATAAACACTGACAGTGGGTGTCAAGTTCAAGTTACTCTTTAACATGCTTTGGGGGGGTTATGGATTGCTTTGTCCATGCATATCTTGTAAAAGAAACACTTACAATCTGATTTTTATTCAGTACATGTTTTTATCTCATCAGCACATAAAAGCATTAGAAATAAAAATAAATATGGTCAGGCAAGCTCTAAAAGTATAATATTGTTTTGCGAGATGCAGTGTGGGCACTAAGCATTTTAATGAGCACAGAGCTAAGGGTGAAATGTGGCTAATATGTCCACATCGATGTGAAAGTTCTTTAAAATTTCATTAAAATAATTAACCATTTAGCAGCAAAGACCACATGGTGATATTCCATCTGAGATTTATTAATGATCCTCTTTATTATTCACACCAATGTGAATGCAGAACAAACTGCTGATCAGAATGTAAATGAAATTAAAAGCAAGAGAAACTGTGAGCACTCCATCAGACGAAAGAACCATTAGAGAAAAAAACAGTCATTAATAACAGTGCCATTAGTGAATTGTGGCCTGTTCTCTGATTATACTTAAGAAGAGCACAGTGCACAGGGCTATGGCAGAGTAGGGTGTGAAGCAGATTGAAAAATCATTTTTCGTGTGCCTGTATAGCAGTTACTTTGATTCTCAAAACAAAACTGTGGTTGTGTTACTCTAGAATGAAAGATTTAAAGCATCACCATGGGATTAAATGCATGAATTGATTAGATGAGCCAGACCCACATCCAGGTATTTGTATCTTGTTTTGTACTCTGTATCAAGGCATGCTTGAAGTACAACTACAGAAGATTTTCCCCATTTTGCCAGTGCCAGATATTATGCACTGACAAGAGAGCCACCACTTCCCCAACACTCGTATTCCAAATCTGGGTGATATTGTTCAGGGCTACTACACAAGCCCAAGCCTCACTGTGTAGCATTTACTGTATATGTACAGGTAGTCTTTACACACAAAGAGTAAAGAGATTGGTTTCTGACTGCGTAGGATGTTCTCCTGGATTATCTTGATTTTCCAGTACAAAAGGAGTCCATCTTAACGATGCAAGTGATATGCCTTTTCCCTAATTTATACAAATCTTTATTTTTAATTCAGTTGATAATGGACTGAATTTGAAATGGAGAGCTGAACGTTGCTGACAGAAACATGCATTTCTGTTTGACCAGACAAGTCAAAATTGAGACATACATAATAACCTCACCATATAATATGCATACTGTACTTTCAGGTAGAGAATTACTTATTTATATACAGTATAGTGTGTGATAAAAGACAGGGTTCGTCCTTACTGATTAAAGTTAGTGCATCCATCAATAAATATTTATTGTATCCCTAAAATAATATTTGGTATAAAACCTAAAGAACTGAAAAATAATTGGTGTCGTTCCAGTTTTGATCAGTGTTGTGGAACAGGACATGATATGGTCCTGCAGATTAAAATAATATAGTTAATTCAGAATAACTTTAAAGCAGCTTTGCAATAAATCCGTGATCCCTCCAGTTGTTTTGAAAGCACATGTACTGTACGTTCGAGCTCTCTTGGAGCCAGAACGAGCAGAGTAATGGGGTTGTGCATCATCTCAATGGTTGAATGAGGGCTGTAAATACTGTAGGTTCACGAGCCTGTCATGACATAACGACTTTGTAATGATCTGCTGGAATGAAATGCAAATGAGAAATCAGACATTTAACCGTTATCCTCCAGCCTCTTATACAAGTTGCCCTGTGGTGAACTCTGAGCTTAAGCGCGTGGCCTCTGTGGGTCCGTAGAGAACTGGTGTCAGTCACCCTGCAACTGCAATGATATTTAAAGCTTCTGCCTTGACAATGTGGATTCAATTAATTTGATTTTCTGTCCAAACTATGGGTCTGCTCACTCTCTTTAGAGCTCGGCATTTACTGAAGGGATATCGTTTGCAAGGACAGCCATTAGGCCCTTTGTCTGCTTGTTGTTTTATCAGTTAGCACTCAAGTAGATATTGGAATAATTCCTTTTCTGTGTTTCATCCATTAAACACAAGCTACAATGGGATAGGAACCTTGAACCGCAACACCTAGAAGACCAAACCAAGCGATCTTGTGTTTCGAGTCATGACTTTTAAACCTATGAGAAGCCTTAACTGGTAGCTAGTGTATTTAAAATTTGCAAGGGCAGTATTTTGGTTTTAAACAGCCACAAGTACCTAAGGACCCAAGCTAAGAGAACTGACCTATTACATGCTTGTGAATGTGTGAATGAAGATATTTCAAGTATCAAATAAAAGAGTTCACACATTTTTGATCTGTCTGATTCACTATAATGCGGCAAATTTGAACTGAATGAGATCTGAAGAGCAATTTTTATGTGTTGATCTCTCCTCCTAGCCGAATGCTGAATGTCTTCTAATGTGGCTGTAGCAATCACTTCTTGTCCATGGAAGGTTTAGATCGTCAATCAGGATCACTGTGTCACCTTGTTCCTTCTTGTGAAGGAACAAGATCCTTATCAGCTGTGAACAGCCAAGTTTAAACAAAGGGACAAGGAAACAACATGTATACTGTATTAATTCTGAAACTATGATTCATACAGTATTTATTAACTGTATAATGTAGCTGTTATTTTACCCTGTAGATTTTCATGTTGTGTTTCTTTCAACTGCGGTATGATGAAGAAAAATCCCGTGTCTTCATTTCACGTCAAGATCTCTTCTGAAAATCCAACATGGACAATACACCCTTGCACAAGTTTATACTCACAACCTTAAACACACACATCTCCCTACTCACCTGTTTCCCTTGTACTGCAGTTGTCATTTTGTGTGTCTTCTATATACTGTGCTATGTGATTGCATTGTTTTGTCCTCCATTTCACATGTCTGTGATCTTGTGTGAGGCTACAGGCTCTGACTCTGCCTGGGTTGAAATGCAGTCGTCCTACTGTGAGGGGAAGAGTTAATATCCCAGCGCTCATGCTCCTGGGAGGCACTGTGGCACAGTGGTTAGCATTGCTGGGGCCCTGGGCTCATCTGTGTTCAATTTGTATGTTCTCCTGTGCTCACTTAGGTCTTCACCAAGTTTAATCTTTTTTGTTGCAACACAAACATGAACAACCACCAATACAGTCTGTACTTAGTTTAGCCTCAGGAATGAAAGATATTTTTAATAAGCAGAGTTGTTTGCAGGATAAAAAAATAAATCAGGTGATTGCAGTGAAAGCCTTCTAATTCAATGTAAACCCAGAGAGTGTACTTTTTGAGCCAAAGAGAGCACATAAATGCCTAATCCCTAGAAGCAGACTTTTATTAAAAACTGTGGAAAACAGAGACTCTAATTAGGTTACAGGATTTGGACACCTTTGATAAGATCTGTTAAAATCAGTTTCATTTTCCAGCCTTTATTGTGCCTATAGAATCTACAATAGTCCAGTCCTTGGTGAGCCAGTTAAAATGGATGAATTAGAATGGATGTTGCGAAGGCACTTTTTAAATCATAAATAAGGGTAAAAAGATTCACCTTTATTTAACTTTTTCTGACCTTCAACCTTTTTTGACCTTTAGTTTGTCTTGTAATGCAAAATTGCATAGTTTGCAAAATTCTTGCAAGTCGGGGTTTTTGATGCATTGCACAGCAAGAGCATTGCGACCCACAAGATGACAAGATCTGATTCTTTATGATTTAGTTCAGAGTAGCGTGCTGCACGTGTGGTGCCGGAGTGTGCTGAGAGCTCCTTCTCGAAAGAAGCACTGCCTTCAAACATCTTAGTATCTCACATTCTCTGGGCATTTATGTGAATCACCCTTTAGCTTGAAAGGCTACACTTTTCTCATGCATCCAGAGCCTGGAGTTTACTGTTTAGAGAAATGTATCAAAGTACAAAGCATAGCCTGCATTTTGCAGCCTTATTAAATAATGCAAATTTCTGAATCATCCTGTAATTCAGTCGTGTCCCCTTCTTTATTGCAGTGTTTAAATTGAGATATTGACCTTTCTAAGCTTTTAATGCAATGCAAATACAGTTCTTTCAAATCTTTGAAATTGCCTTGCAATAGAAGACACATGGCAGTACGTGAGACCTAATAAAGACTGGTTCCCAGACCTTTGCTCTACAGTATATATCTGAGACGCAGCCACTCTGAGCCCATATAAGACATCAGCCCAGGGAAGATTCCGTTTGCTTTGAGGGCAGTTTAAAGTACTTATTCAGCAAACAATATGTCCATAGATCTGGGGTCCGTTCACGTATCTAGCTCATCTCTCAGGCCTCATTCAAATCTGCAAACTGTATGCCAGCTGCTCAGCAAAGCAAAATGTACAAATGGCACAATACCACTACTCAGGGTTACTGATGGAACAGAATCTTGGTGTTTTGTAATGGGACAAAATAAGGCAGCACTTTCAGCTGTCTAACAGAGTAAAGTAACTCTTCAGAGTCACTTGATCACCATCAAACCTTACTTTGTTAAATCTTTCTTTGAAAACAAAATCAACGTATGATGAGTAGTTCACATTACAGGAACCAACAGAACCAAATTAGGGACCCACAGGGATGCCCTTCTGTCCTGAAATATTCGAATGGTACTTCACATTTTGATTTATGCGTAATGAAGACAAAATTGAAACAATAAATTTGCTTGTTTTCAATGTGAGAGGACGCAGCCTCGTAAACGTTTGTCTTCAGGGCCGAAATCTGCTGGAAAGATTGTTTACATAAATACTGACTGTTGCAATTTGGACACAAAATAAGAACTGTTTGTAAAACACATCTCAGCAGGATTTCCTTTTCCAATCATCATCTCTTTTGACTCCAGAAATGTGTGTAATTGAATTTGTGCTTATGGATATGCCAGTCCATGGCACAGGCAATGCAAGACCAGTAAAATGAATGAACCAGCATGAAAGATGTCATCTCTGTAATTTATTTCATTAGTTTTTCTATGGCCCTGAGGTGTGACATTCTCTCAAGATGATATGAGCATTTAGCACAAAATGTGGAAGCCACTTACAAAAGATAACTGACAGCTGCAAACGTCAGAGACCACTGAAACACATCAGTCTTGAGCAGCGAATGCACTCAGGCAGTGAATGCAGGAATGCAGCTCAAGAGCCAATTCAGTCACCTGGAACTGGGAGCTGAACAGCACAGATAGGCTCTTGTTTGGGGCTGGGTGGGTGTCACGCCCTGTACTCCTAGAGGGCGCTCTACTTCTGTCCTGTTCCTACTTCCCTGTGATTATTCATGTCTTTCCAGTGTGTCCTGTTGTGTAACCTATTTACTTCCTGTGTCTGCTCTGCTCCTCGCTCAGCATTGAGGGTTCGGATGTCCTGAGACCCGCCTAGTTCCAGGTCACCTCTTCCGTGGCCTGAGGGCATAGGTTTCTATACCGACATCATCTGACCTCCTTAGCCTGGGCTAACCTCCATGTTGCCCCCTTTTTCCGCTACGCATAGGGTCTCTACTGCTCTCCTTGTCATTCCACAGCTTGCCCTTCCGACATCCATGATAGTGGGTGGTTAGGATTTCTTTATGAAGAACTTTGAAATAGTTCCACCTTCAGTACAGGCAGAAAGACTGTTTGACGCACAGAGTGTGGGTGTGTCTGGTGCAGCCTGGGTGAGAAGACTATCAAGTAAATGTTTTGTTTTATGTAGAATAAAAACTCCAGCATTGACGTTTACTCTCGTAAGAGATTTTAGCATATCTATTAACACTGTTGTTCTCAAGTGCTTTTTTGCAGTCTCTTTGCAAATAAATTGGGGGAGGGACTGCTTTTAATGTTTTTTACAGGTGCTCTGGATTGGTCATCATATAAATATGTTTACTGTTCAAGGTTGTATACTAGAAAAGTACTGCAGATATTAGTCAATGCACGTACAGCTGCATGTCTAAAAGCATGTGTGGCTTTCAAGAGTGAATAGCAACTTCGGTCAAGAGTTGTATAGTAAAACCTTTTTAAGGCTTAGAAAATTTGTAGGAAACAGGTTATGCTTTCTTAAAACCAATCCAAAGAACTGCTAGCGAAGATTGTGCCTTTTATTAAATTAGTGCCTTGGCAGCAATTTGTTTGTTTAGAGAGTTCTCCTTTGTAAAACACATTCTTTTAGTTTCCACTTGTGTCCTGCGGTTTGTGTTTCACTGGTTCATAATTGCCAGTGTTTCTGATGCTCTTTGATACACTATTGAGACATGAAGCCCTTCAGAAGACAGCAAAATAGTTTCCAGAGCCATCCCAAAGCACAGCAGCATGGGCTAAACTGAACTTAACCAATCTGGCCCATTTGCATCCTTTCTAATACTGGTTGTGTAGAAGCATATCAGTAGAAACCAAAAGGGGCTTAGAAAATACATTTCCACATCCCAAAATTTACAAGACTTTAAAAGCCAGAAGTCATTGGTTTGTATAGAGTGTTCCCCTAAATTTGTAGCTTCAGGTGGAGGTAAGTCAGTTGTACAGCATGCTCGGTTCCTGGAGGGTTGGTTTTACACCTGGGGTTTCCTATCTAGTAAGAACGTGAGCTGATGGACCCAGTGCAGCATCTCAGTGCTCAGATTTGGTTTATTTTTCTTTATTGAACAGGGACAGCACACAGCTCTTGAGCTGCACCAGAGTTTGCTAAAAAGCTAATTTACATCTGTAGTCCTCGTGCAGGATGTAACCAACAAGATACAAAGCATAGACATATAAAAAAAACATATCAAGACAAACTATTAGAAAAATACAAGATGAATTGTAACATATGAGAATAGATATTACAAATGGTTAAGTGTACAAAAACAATGGCATGTTAAATGAATAAATATATCAAAGGTTGTATGAGTTACGTTAGAAGAAAATCACTTTAGCTGGTTTGCAGAAGAATTTCTACAATTAAATTCCATTTCTTTCTGATGTCACCTTGCTGGAAGGCACTCATATTTGGGTTTCCCTTCACTTGCTGTGAACCAGTGGGTATTGTGGTGTGGGTGGTGGTGGGTACATGCCAGTTGGCACTGATACCAGTTGTGTGTTGATGCCTTTGTAGTCCCCTTGGGAGCACTGTTGCCTCCTCTCCAGACAGCCCAGTGTGTTGGAAGAAAGATGAAAGTGCCAGACGGTTCTCTGAAGACACTCCTTCAAACATTTTCCCTGCTTCTTGGATTTTTAAAAGGAATTTGCAATTCATTTTCAGTCTGTGTACTTCTGTTCTCCATTCATCCCTCTGTATTTTGAAAACAGCTTATCCTGGTGAGGGTTTTGGCCTCTCCCCTTGGATGGGATGCCTGGCCATTAGAGAGTCACAGACAAAGAACAATTTAGAAAAGCCATTTAAAGGGAAACCTCAGAACAAAGACCACGAAGTGGGACTACACCCTGATTGGGACCCCAGTTGAACACAGAGGACACGCACACAAATGCACATCGTTAATGTAAAGACTCTAATTAACCTAACCAGCATGTCTTTGCGATGTGGGAAGTCATCGGAGCACTTTTTGAAAACCCTCAAGGAGTAACGGTACATGCAAATTCCACACAGCAGTGCCAACCATCACTCCATCATGCTGGCCCTGCCGCTGTTTCATCAGTTTTGAATTTCACGAAACCTTGGCAGCTCATATCTGAGGACTGCCATTGGATAATGGACTTACAATCAAGTGCAATCTTAGCTGCAGAGGCCCAGATTACTGGGGAGGCAATACTGTGGGTTTCACCTTCAGGCATGATATTTCATCAAACTGTGATCTATAGAAAATAACAATCATGGTTTATTCACATCTCACATCAAGGTGAGATTGTTGGACAAGGTGCTTGCAGCAGTTCCAAGCACCTTTTGCCTGAGCTTTCAAACATGATCACAGAAAAAGTCTTTCATAGCAGTTTCTAGGAGTTACACGAGGCATGTTAAATTTGACTTTCAACCTTTTGGAAAGATTAAAGCATTACAGAGTTAAGCGTAGTTCTTATTCTGAGCAAACCACTGAAGTGTGCCTGTTGGATGCACCTACAGTATCTCTGCACTGCCCAGACTGATAAAATCCTCACTGTTTGGGCATCTGTATATACATTTGCTGAGACAACTTTGTCACAGCTTCTCTATCACTTCCTGGTGTTGTCTGTGCAGTGTTTCTGAGGAAGCTTTCAGCAGTGTGTTCATATATCCATACATACTGAATTTTTTTAACCAGTTCATCCCAGTCAGGGTCGCTGGGGAGCCGGAACCAATCCTGGCAAGCGACAGGGGCAAGTTCTGATTCATACAGCATATTCTTTCCCTCTCAATCCAAGCTGTTACCCCAGCGGGAGGAAAAGACAGGTTTGTCTATCCCTGTTCAAGAAAGTAATGGAAATGTTGTAAGGCAGGTGGCAGGTGATAAATTGTTTGGCATGTGCTGATAAAAAAAAAACAGAATCCTTTTCATAATACAGATTGCAGTTTTGTTTTTTTTTTGCTTCATTATTTAAGATCACAGTCAACTTACATTATATTATTAGTTTATTATTATGATTCTACAAATATTCACAGAAATTTACAGCTCCAAGGCATCAAAAATTTTCCTATCAAAATTCCCAGGTCAGGTCATTATTCCTAGAGAAAATCTTCCAGCACACTCTAAAGAAAAAAAATCTCCACCCCAACTTGCTGTCTAACAAAAGGAATTGTAAGCAGTATATCTTACAAATAATTGGAAGTCATGACAGATTTTGTCTATTTCAAAATTGAAGAGAAGGTAGTGGAAAGTCTAAGGAAAGGACCAGAGGAGTATGATGCCTTGAACAAAGAGTTAGTGTGTAGTCACCAGTGGTTTAAAATGTATTTCAAGATGTCAAAAACAGCTTAGAGATGCTAGTGGAACTGGTCAGAAAAAAACCTGACATTGGGCATCACACATCACAAGTAATGATCAAGATCTCAGCTGCCTGCCAAGTGACACTTCAGAACCTTGTTCTGGGAGAAATAAGATGTGCTGCTCCTGGACATGAAACAAGGAGATGCTCCGGTGTGTTAGGGCTCGTAGGATCCCGTCACATCAGAAAATGACACTAGGTGAGGTGAAGCAATGCTCTGTGCTGAATGTGTCCCTGATGTAAGCAGACTATACAGTATTAGTCTGTGCTCTAGGGTGACAACACTGTGGACAGTGGAAAGAATCGGTCTTGTACAGACACAGTAACATGCCAAATACAGACTCATACAGTGCCCTCCCAAAGCATAAAACATAGGGACTAGAGCTGGGAGTTCACAACCTGTGATCCCAGACACTGTCATAGCTGTCTGTCATTTTTCTCTTTTTGGTGCACTTGCACATAGGAACCCTTACAAAAAAGATAAGGTCTTTGGGTCTGTCAAGCTTGTTTAGTAATTATTAGCTAATTGATTATTCTGTCAGATCTTGAATGAAACCAGAAGGTATGAGCTTCACCAACGTGTTTAGGTACTGTAGCTTGTTCCATGGTCCCACAACTCTTATGTGAAGAAGGCCCTCCTGCTTGCAGTTTTCTGTTACAAACATATACTGTACTTACAAAGAAAACTTCCAAACTTTCCAGTAAAAAAATCACACTCTCAGTTAAAATCACACTTTCTGCTTGGTGAAACTGTCATGATCACTTCACTGAGGCCAAACGAACCAAAAGAATGTGAGTTCGGAAGGTCAGTTTGGCGTGATTGTTCAGTACAAGTGTGCCTGGATCCACACTTGCTGTACTAGTATCTGGTGGAACAACTCATGAAAGAGTCTTGTTATTGAAGGTGATTTGAGAGCATTAAGCCAGTAGCCTTCTGGCTCCCAGGTTAGAGCCTGATATCATATTTATTTCTTCCATTTCCTTTCAGAAAAGTCTATTGAATTATCTTAATGTGTTACGTGAATTCTGTAGCTATTCCTAAGGTCTTATACTTGCTTCAGTAATTGTGTACGATGCACAATCAAAGTTGGTTTTTAATGGAAGTGGAAGGCATTCATAAAAAATCTTTCACCACAAAGCTAATGCACCTCCTCATTCACATTTTAAATTAAACCTTGGGAAACAAAGGCATTGAATAGCACTAAAAAACAAATCATTTTATCTGAAAATGGGAAAGTTATGAAGTATAGCTTTCACTAATATGCCCTCGACTTCTGTAGCTTTATTAATGCGCAGATTTTTAGAGATGAACTGTGAATTAAATCGACCATCCCAGTTCAGCAGTCCATACATTTCCCACTATCTAGCCTTAATTAAAAGCTTTTCTTTAAAAAATGATTAGTATTTTTTAATCATATTATGAAATTGTAAGGGCATTAAATTTGCACAAGCTTTCCACTTTCAATCCAAAACTATAAATTGCTGTACCACTTAATTATAACTCATCTCCTGGGAGAAACTTGATTTTGAATTGGAAATGGAAAATTAAAATTATTCCACGAGTCAGGGATTAGTTTCTATTTATTTGAACAGTTTCTAGATATTTCTTTGTGCTTAAGGAAAGTGTTCAAGTATTTTTTACAGGAGAAAATGGTTCTCGGAAAGCAAAGATTTATACAAGTGATGTTTCAGAAATAGTATTAACAATCAGGTTTGTAAAGGTAATACAGTCCATATAATCTAGTAAATACCATGAATTTAAACAAAAATATAGCAGTCCTTCAATTTATTACATTCTCATTAATGTATACATTAAATAAGGGACATACAGTAATTCTTAATCAAAAAT
Source organism: Atractosteus spatula (assembly GCF_055471065.1). Classification (NCBI taxonomy): domain Eukaryota; kingdom Metazoa; phylum Chordata; class Actinopteri; order Semionotiformes; family Lepisosteidae; genus Atractosteus; species Atractosteus spatula. Next base: position 1,517,582 of record NC_142732.1, on the reverse strand, counting down.
GGTAAAAAAAAAACTGTATGAAGTTTTGTATGCTAAAGCTGCTGGAAATAATATACTTTAGCTATTTTTGAAACCAAAGACAGAGTGTAGAAAAATTCTATACCAGCAAGCAGATCATTTACAAGCACCAATTTGCACTGGTGGGTCCAGTTGGATCAAAACCTAGTAAACAGTGGTACTCCAGAATTGAGACGAAGAACCACTGAGGTGAGGAGTTTCAGGTAGAATCACTGTCAGGAGGGAATAGCATCATACATCAGAAAAAAGTAAAAGCTCTCTCTCTTCCTTCACATTGTGTGTAACTGTGACTGGGAAATATATTTTTGAAAAAGATATGTATTCACAGTTGTGTTTTGTTAGAAGGCCGGGGGCTCGAGGAGTTGAGTTTACCTTGCATTTCATTTTTCTTTCCGTTTTTAAGTTGCTTTGTTGTTGATAATGTTCTCTGTGGGTTTATTGAGTTTTTTGTCCTACCAGTCTCTGGGGAAATAAATACTGCAATCTCTCTTGACGTTGAATGCATCTAGCCCCTAGTGACAAATGCTTGAGTCATTTATTTTAGGCAAGCTTTTACAGAATGCCTTGATAAGCTTAATAAATACTCCCATTTGTGAAACTTTGGCATGCTATTACTTTCTTGGACAAAAGTTTAATTAGTGGCAAACTCAATTTGAAGACCTAGTTTCATTACACAGGTCTCCCAAAAATGATCATTAATTTTCCATTCCTGTTTTTTTAACATAAAGATTTAATTACCCTTTACCCTGTTGAAAATCGGATTTCAAAAACAATAGTAAAAACTGCACATTTCTCCTTTGAAACCTAGGCCCTTTTGAATGAAATGTAAAATCTAGGCCCTTATGAATTAGACATGAGTTTGCTTTGCATATGTAAAAAAACAGCATTATAATAGCAATAATCAATCACTTGTGGGTTATTTTGTTGGACAGGATCTGGGGAAGAAGCTCTTTTAAAATGGTTAAATACTACTGAAATATATGTTTGTATTAACAAAATATTTCTGATATAAATTGTGGACATACAGTATATTTTGTTAATTGTTTTTAGGTAAGTACTGTAGATGTTGTTTGGCTTATGCTGTTGAACTGATGGGACAGTTTTAATTTACTGTAACAATCAGAAATTGTTACAGTAAATTACGAGAGTACTTGATGACTTTAAGAATCTAACATCATAATTTACAGTCTCACACACAGATTCTAAATATAAAGTAAATAGTTTATTGGGATAAACTATATATTTTTTTATATATTGGGAACACCAAAAACATACATAACAACAAACATAATAGAATATAACTATGAAACGCTCTGTTGTGATACAAAAAACTGGTCCTTCACACAGGGATTGCAAGAAGAAAAGTCAATAACTTTAGAGTTATATAAATGCATATATTATAATGTGTTATGATGTACTTCGTAGGTTTTACAGTATAAGTCTTTTTTAATAACATCATATTTATATTCTCAAATACAAGTGAATAGGCATTTACTATCATGAGCTAAACATTGAACATCAAACATGCTTTGAATAATAGTTCAACAATTGAGAATTATAATGTGAATAAAGAAGTTTTATACTTAAAGATTAGTTGGCCAAATGTCCTTGATAAGTACAGACTTCCCATTGAGAAGACGGACCTTGGCTGGTTTGGTTGTGGCTCAACATAGCAGGTGCTCGCTCTGTGCAGGGAGTGTCTCGGTGCCAGAGAGGAAGAAAAAAGAGCGTTGTCTAGCTTTGAGCCTCGGAGGCCAGCTTTGTCCTTCAAGCAGCTCTGACAGAAGTTAGTGTGGCTGAACATCACTCTTTAAAAACAGTCTTCACCCAGTTGTTTTCTTGGGTTTGGCCAGAAGGAGAACGCAGTTTGGTAAGGAATAGGCTCAGATGTTCAGAATGTTGAGAAAAAGAGCCCAGTTGTCTTATTTTGTTGATCAGGTGAAAATAACAGTGGATTTGCTAACTCACCCTGGCATTTTGGAGACAAGTTTACGTCCTGACTCTGATTGCTTGCAGTCACGTGTTTGGAAAATCAGATTGCCAATTTATTTGGAAAGAGGAGAAGAGTCAGTAAGTAAACCAAAGAAAATGAGTTGGGTGCTAGTCTTTAAGATGGTGATTGGCTAAGATGCTATCAGGTATAGTTCTGACATCCACCCTACAGACTCCCCATTGGTGGGTCTTCTTTTTGGTAATGAATAGTGACCTTGGACCTGTGGCCTTGGTAAGAAACAGACTGGAGACTTGCTGGAGCCCATCTGCGCTGTACAATATATCACCAAATTGTATAAAACTGGTTACAGCATTACGATGCTTCTAACCAGAGGGGTCTCTTTAGCCACATTGCTCAGCATTTACAAAGAGGCACCAAGCTGCTTGGTCGAGGCAACACAAAGATTATTCGAAATATTTAATAACACTAAATTCTAAGTAAAATAATATGCCCTGCTGGTACAATATTTAGTTAAATTGTTTTGTGTTTAGCAATGCTACGATTCATTTGCAATTTTTGAAATTCAGGTTAGGAAAGCTGTACATCTTGAAAGTGAACTATACCATATTGTTGCAGTCAAGTAATAAATACATACTTTCACCCTATCAAATTATTCAGGGGTGCTCAGGAGATCGGTGCATTATGGCATATTGGGTTAGGAGTTTGGAGTTTGCCTACAGTCGAGGTTTGAATATATGTCTCAAAACATCCTGTCTTACTGATTTGCCTAGAAGAATACATGATTAGTAATCTGGATAATATTGGATACTCCAAATTCAATTAAAGATCACTTTATATCAGGTATTCAGAGATTTCCTGACTTTGATTCCTCATTTTGCTGTTCAATGTCTGAAGGCAGCTGGAGAATCTGCAGTTTGTGGGGTCGGTCATGTATACATTAATCACATTTACTTTGTGCACAGCCATATCTGCCTGCTCTTCAATTTCAAGCAGCTCCTCGGTGCACTGATAGCTGTTTAATGTACATCACCACTTTATCCGTGGCTGCAAGTAAATGTAGCCTGAGCTGACAGCTCCAGCTATACAAATTGTGAACAGTTACACTGCATAATTGCATTTTGTTGCTCTACTGCTTAAAAGCTAAATAAGTTGTGGGGAAACAAAACTTCCAGTTAATGTATTGTGGCTGCTGAAGGCTTGTATTTTGGTTGCTGTTTACAGAAGATATTTTTAAGCCGTAGATTCTGCGGATGGTTGACAAACATAGCACCTGGTGGGAAACCTGTTGGGTGATGAGTCAGTGCTGTGCACAGTGGCTGAGTGTCACAGTGCTTCATGGAGGGATCTTGCACTGAATATAGACTAGAATTAAGCACTTCCACTATGCCAGAGGTGTGATACTATAAGTTAAAGAAAATGACCAGCTTGTTATTTTCAAAGCAGGAGTAACCCTATATCCCTTATTGTTCATTAATCCCTTGTTATTGTTAAAAGTGGAACTGGTAAACCATTTTATAGAAAAGGTAATGTCACCTACCTTCCAAAGTGTACCTCCCCTTTACACACAAATACCTTTTGATCAACTATTTTGAAATTCTCATTGTATGAGAGGAGATATATATTCTAACTGCGCATTAAGGTTATATGAATAAAAAAAATATTTTTTGTCAGTTGCATTTCACAAGGTCATGAGAGAAGAGTACTGTATTTTAGTATTTGCTCATTGGCATCTGGGTACTCTCAATCCAGAATGCACTTTAATTTAATTTCTGTAGACTAGTCTGAAGGCATGTCTTCACTCTTAGCTGATATACAGTATTCATTCAAAGCAACAGGTGCAAGACAGTGCACACCCTAGACAGGGCAATGGTCCATCACAGGGCACACAGACACTCCCACACTCACACCAGGGCCAAGTATCCCAGGAGCCAATTAACATACCAGAATGTCCTTGGACTGTGGGAGGACATCCATGCAAACGCTGGTAGAACATACAGACTCTTTGCACACAGCACCCCAGGTCCAGAATTGAGCCAATTCACCTTAACCGTGAGACAGCAAAATCATAATCAGCCACTTTTTTGCTTGATGAAGTTCTATGCTTGATTGAGCTCTAAGCTTGATAAAGTTCTATAACGGTCAGTCCATCAAATGACCTCCTCACGTTTGTATCCCTTGCTCTGTGTGTATAGTAAGGGTACAAGGGGGAGATTTGACAGAGGTGTTTTATTTAACCAGTTGAACTGCCAGAACACCATTTCCAGTTCAAAGAGTACGCCAGTGAAGGTGAAAATGACAGCGCTCTCTGAATGGTCCAGATAAGAGGGCTCGTGCACACCAGCCCTCGTTCTCGGCGGTCTCTAAGCTCCAGTCATGTCTTTAATGGGGCTCCTCACCAAAACCCCTCAAGCCCTCTTCACCCTAATCAACCTCTTGCTCATTGCACCTCAGTTTCTCTCACACTCAGTCATTGCATTGTTCAGTTCTAAATGAGTTCCATGCTTAAGAGAGAACCAGATTTCTTCAATTGCTTTTACCCAGTAGCCCTTTGAACCAGCACCATAGGTGATCTTCATAGAAATATTTGATGTTAGTTTTTTTCCACATCCCTTTGTTTTTGTTAACATATTGGACTACTCCATCACATCAAAAGATAACCACAATTGAGAATTTATCTTGATAAATATATCTTTCATTATGTAAAATTAAGAAATGTCGAGTTGCCTGATTCATTTTTAAGGTGCCTGGGTGCCTGTTCCCTCCACTGTTTAAGTTATATTATTAGCATGTGGTCATTAGTTGAGTATATGGAGGGATTAATTAAACACTACGACATCTGTATCTGTTTCATGTAATCCTCAGATTCACCTCTAGAGAACCAATATTTGTTACAGATGCCATTAATTTTTCTGTCATATTTAGGAGGTTTAATTTAGGTGAGGCAGAGCACATGCAAATTCTGTGTACCTTAATGAAGGATGTAAGATGAAAATTTATCAGGATGTGAAAAAAGAGACTGTGAGATACTCACTGGTGTTCAGATCTCCACCTGTTAGAGATCATGGCGAAAGATCAAATGGGCTTTTCAAAATAGGAAAAAAGGCACAGAAATGGAATATGAAAACCTGCATCGGTATTTATTAAAAACCCTGTCTACAACAAGCCGGGAAAGAGATGGCTGGGGATTGATTAAACATGCTGGAGACTATTTAGAATAATGATCAGTTGTTTTACAGTAAATACCAAATGTACCAAACACCAGAAGTAACCACCAGGTGATGATAATTGTGAAGAGTGAAGCTCTGATGCCCCAGCAGAGCTGAAGATGCACATCGACACAGATGCCCTGTATTCAGAGTTGTGAAACTGCACAAACAACAAAACCATGTCCGCTACTTAACATTTTTACAAACAGACCCGTTAACAGGCAGAACGTCCTGTATTAATATTTAAGCTTTGTGCAGTACAGTAAATGAATACATATAATTTAATGGATTTTTCAGATACCTTGCATTTGTTTTCTACTACATGCCACATCCATATTTAAGTACTAATAGGCCTTTTAACCACAGATGTATGTTTTGTCTTATCCATAACATGTTCATAATCATTTCATATACTGTATAGGTAGCCTATAAGGGTTTGATTTCAAGGCTGTAATGTTCAGATTTGGACGTTGCTGGTAATTTAAAATGTTATCAGAGAACATTATGTGAAACAGGCTGGTGTATCAAGCAAACAAGGTTCCTTACAGTTATCAGTAAGAGTTTCCCTGCTGTCTTTTTTTCTTTTTGTGGAAAATGCTGTCTCCATTTTTTAGACATATCACAACTCATATATTCAAGCCCCCAAATAGAGTGGACTTACAATGGTCCAAATCCAAAATAATTCAATCAGTTCCTTTAGTCACAACACACAAGGACATACAGTACCGTTCACACAAAAATAGAGTCTTCATGGATTCATGTTTCTGCAGCTTTGGCCTAAACAATTGTTCTTCATATGCCTTCCCTAAATCAGCTTTACTGTCTAATTTGTGTTTGAATGGCCCTATGTGTATTTCTCTTTCTTCTAAACACATCTGAAGAAATCCCAGTTCTAATGTCTTTTTGGATGCCGTTAACGTCATTCTCTTATCAATTGACGTGAAACGAAAATAAACGTAGACAATCTGCAGTCAAGGGATTGTTTGAGTGTTTTCTGCGGAGAAAACCAAATCCTCTTAGAAGCTCAGGCATCTTGCTAACAAATTATTTTCACACACAGGTCTAATGTGTGGCGTTTTAAAGATTCAGATCAGCTTCCATTTGTCCTGACTGTAAAAGCAATCTGTGAAAGATTTATATCGGCCAGTCCGAGAGGGTGTCCATTTGACCAGCACCAGTTTCCAGGCTGTGATGGCTGGTGCAAAATCCAACTGAGTAGTCCATGTGTGATCTGCAACACACATTTAAAACGAGTCCCAGTGTTATAATCAAGCCTGATCCTGAAATTGAAAGCATAATTTCTATGAACACAAGCATCATAACTTACATCAGGGAATAATATATTCTGTTTGTTTAGCTGTGTGAAACACCAATATTAGCAATCATTTGGGCTTGCTCTCTGACGTTCACCCTCTGACATCCTCTGAAGATGCTGACAGATCTTCAAAAGAACAGAATTTTTAGGAATAAAATATTTTTTGACAGAAGAGTCTGGATTCCACCAGGCTAGGTTCTGGTACCTTGTTTTCACCTGAGTTGAACTGCCTGCTTACTTTCCTCTGTCTTCCACACTGTACATTTACAGTACAGTCATAGTAATGCTCAAAGACGGCTCAGCATCAAAGTCTCTTTTATACTTGAACTTGTTGACAAGTGGTCTCGTTACATTAGTAATGCCGAATTGATGGAATTCAATATCCAACATTTCTGATTCAGTGTACCTTTACTTCGATGAATTCCCTGGGTGAGACAGCAGTGTTCGTTCTATACTAAAAGTTAAAAATCTTAATTAAAAATGTTCATTCCCTTTCAAGCAGTGCAAAGTCATCTACCAGACATTCAGATTGCATGAACAGGAGAACTGGGATCTTTTCCCCCAGAAACGAGACTTTGGTTGAAAGCAGTGCCCTTTCTGAATCTAAAGATGGGATAAAACACAGATTAAAGAAACTTATCAGTTCTAATCAGTGGCGTAAAGGTAAGATTTCTGCCTGCACCCATAAAACTGAAAAGACAACACTGCAAGGTGACAAGTAACAAAAGCATGATTCCCTACTGCATTAATTATGCAGTTTTTAAAAACTTTATTCTACAGAGTAGTGGTGGGACATAGAATCTTGTAGTGTTTATTCCAGCTGAATTCATTATCACAGAAAAGAGCCAATTATTTTGTGAAGTGGACCAGCTAAGCATTGTTTTAAAGGTTTCTTCAGATGGATTTGTTTTTTTAAAAAAGCTTGGAATGGCCAATTATTTTCCACCTGTCTGGTTTGCTGTCATCCATTGAATAAGGCTTAGCTTTACAGCTGAACCTCCTAATCCTCATGGGGAGAATGAGAGCCAATGGACGTGCTGCTCTGACACACCCACATTTCATTTGACCCCCCGCAAGTGCCTTAAGGAGGAGTCGCTAGCACCTGGAGGAGCAGCACATCTCTTACTGACTTTTCAGCAAGCTGGCAGGTGCCAGGTACAGTAGGTTCCAGCAGTTTCTGTCACACCACAAGCCAGGAGGAAGTCTGGCTGACTAAATCTCATCCAGTCCTGGAGCAACATACAGTAGCTGATCACGCCACACTTAGTAGAGTGGACTGCTCTGATCTGGCAATCATTTCAAGACAAGGATATTCTGACCGCATCAAGTCTTTGCAAACTTGATGTAAACTTGATTGCAAACTAGGCTGGTTGGATTTGAATCTCTTGATCTCTTGATGAATCAGGGATGTGCGACAAACCAGATATCTGCATGTTTGCTGTGATGTTAGTGAGTGATATACAGTACCACTCCTTCAGTCACTGGTTGGTCTCCTATAAGGCACTGTAAAGCTTGCAGTGATGCAAGATGGGCAAAATGAAGGACATGGCTTGGGCTTGGACCTGTGATATCTGGACTGCTGGGCCTAGCCTACACTCGGAAAGAGCACCTTCACTGGTTGAGCCATTTGGGAACCCAAATGAAAATGTAGAATCTAACCAAGAAGACATTTGTCCTGTTGCAGTAGTGCTCTATCAGAGACTTAGCTGCTGGCAAAGTTGTGTTATTCAAGTGGTACTGAATGACCACTAATACTATGTTTGAGCCTTATGTCAGAACTTGGCTCTCATTGATCACCAGTCCTCTTCCTTTACTTCCTGGGACAGAGGAGACGCTGAAATTCCAAATATAAACAGTAAGAAAAGAGAGGAGGTGTTTTGGAAATCTAAAAGTTAACAACTTAATCTTAAATAAATGTGTTGCTTTTTAGTTTGCTTTAATTCTGCGCAGTAGCTGAACTATCTTTGTGCTTTTTTAGAAATGTGTATCTCGAATTTTCCTGTACTGCATTATATTTCAAGCCTGCATCTTTTGAAAATCAGCATGACACACTGTTTGCATTTTGTTTTCCAACTGTTTCAATGCTCACTCTCCTCCAGATCATTCCATTAATCAAACATCTATCAAAGTGCAATTTGAAAAGCCTCAGGCTGTGTGGGATGAATTGCTTTATGTGCCCAGTACAAAAGGCAGCATTAAACAAAGGTATCTAAAGGCATGGTGTGCAAAAACAGTAGCCTGGCCTTGCACTCCTGTACCAAACAATGAAGCAGTTGGATTGTTAATGTTCCACGTTTCTGCATTGCTTCTCTCAGAGGCTCAACGTGTTTCCTGGAAACTCGACAGTCCTCTACCACATCTATTGATCAAGGATTTCAAAACAATATACAAGCTTTGAAGGCAGAATGGACATTTTTTTTGCTGCAAAGTAAAACTTCTAGAACTATTTTGCACTTGTTCTCAATGATTTCAAGATCTTCAGAACCAGTAACAGATAAAACAGAAGAACTGAAGCACAAGAAGCTAGGCCCAGTTACTCCAGCATATCATTTCCAACACTCTGCATGTTGTCTGATGCACTAGGTAGAGTTGATCAACGTGTTTTACATTCTACTTGCTGTTTGGGTTCTTAACGGTGGAAGCATGATGGTTAACAGCAGTAGGACAATGAATTGAGGGGGAATTGAGTCAATGCAGTAAGAGTCTTTTATTTGAATATTTGAATAAATATTTTGAACATGTGTAATGTTGGTCTCACTAAAGTCTAGAATACCACTACATTGAGAACATAGATATTGTGGCTAAACACAGAGGCATCAAGAACTTTGTGGCTCTTGGTGGCTCCTCTATTTGTATAGCATTTTCTGAATTGTTTCAAGTATTTTTTTTGTTTTATCACTATGCAAAAGCTATTTGATTTGTTTCATTTACCAATTTCTATTTTTCCTCTTCTCTCTTTTTCTTGTAGAGTTTGATACTGTTGGTGAAACATTATGCAGCATGGGATCAACTCTCTATAAAAATGAAAAAGATCACTCAATGACCTTTAAATCAGCCTTTTCTCTCTTGTACCTGTCCTTTTGAGATACGTACTATACAATACACTGTGGTTTTGCAGTTTATCTATTTTTTCAAGACAATATCAGAGTTAAGTTAAGCAGAGAACTACAGACAGTATGGTGCTGTTTAGGTTGTCTAAGAGTCCTCCTATTGTATAAAATGTTGGTTATAAGTATGCTGCTTCTTAGAGATATCCCCTGTTGACATTTTTGAGATGACTTATTAGTTTTGGTACCAAATGTAAAGGAACAGAAATATTGTACTACATTTGACAATGTTTAAAGTGTCTTAATTGTCCAATGGTTTTGAAAGAAACAGGTCACTAGCAAGAGGTGATTATAAAGCCTGTAGGACCTAGTGGCCATCCCTATAGATCTGAGGTACTAGAATTGCCTGCTGTTATAGCATGCAGCCCATTTCTTTATTGAAAATGAAATGCCTAAGTATAATAGTATGAACAAAATGCCTGGAGGTACATGGCTTCGCAGATGCACTGTAAGCCTGGAATGCATCCAGTACATCAAGAAGATGTTCACACATGTCTTCCAAATCCTGTTGCTGGCAGCAGAAGCACTGAAATGGAAACTTTCATCCTTCTAGGACAACTCTATGAAGTCCATGGCAGAAAAAAACAGGCACCAAGATTGTCTAAAAGACAAGCTATCTGCAAGACATCACATGCCTGCTCACATCCACCTAAAAGCAACAGTTTTGTACCGAAGGACTTGGTTGGTGTTTATTGTCGTGCTTTTCAGCTGTGCCTCCGGAGTTTGAAGGTAAACCACTGGATTAGCAGGCCTGCGGGGTTTGGCTTCACCATTTGTAAGATGTTCTAAAGATATTATGAGACGAAGGTGTGAAAGCTGGGGGCCTTCAAGAAACTGATGCTTAGATGAGCCTCTGGAATGAACTCCTGCCAAAGGGTTCTGGCTCTGAGTCACCGTCGATCGTCAGGCAAACAGCAGATAAAACCAGAGCCATGTGCAGAGCTCACTGAGGGAAGGTATTTACATAAGCAGGCAGCTGAGATGAAACAGCTAGCGAGTACAATTGCACAGGAGTACGGAATGTGTGAGTCAAGCAATTGTTTTTTTTTAAATGTGCCCTCTTACCCTTATTTTAATTTGCATTTCTAATTAGCAAATTGTTAGTCTTCTTCATCTAGAAGACTATTTTTCTGTAGCTTTTTCTCAGCTCAGACACTCAGTTCTAAGTGCTGTGACCAGCTTTGATAATTCAGTGAGGGCAGTAAAGCTCTACTCCTGGATCACACGTAACTTTCAGGAAACTTGGGCCGATTTGAAAATAATGACAGCACTTGTGATAATGCAGAACTCCTCCAAACTTGCGAAGACAGGCTGGTTAAGGTAATTGGTTTCTCTGAATTGTCCATATCCATGTGCGCGTCCAGTATATATGTGACCTTTGATGGACCACATTCTGCCTGGTGTTTCCAGGAGGGGCTCTATGTTGCCAAGACCTTCACTGCAGATAAGCAGCTTTCTTATAATCGATGGATCATGAGCTATTCACTGCTCCCGTACATTGACACTAACACTGACTATGACAGTGCAGCTGTCAGTATCCTTACGGAAGGCCTCTAATAAACATTTGTATTGAACAGTATATCCATCCTTTTCCTAACCGTTTCTTCCATTTCAGGGTCATTGTGGCCATTGAGCCAGAGCCTATCCCAGAAATCAATGGGCACAAGGCAGAATACACCCTGGACAGGCCACCACAGGGCATACAGAGACAAACAGACACAGCAGGGCGCAAATTCTAACCAATTCTAACCACTGAGCTACTGAGTCCTTATCAAGAACAGAACAGAGCCCCTTCAAACATTTTTCTAAGAAGGTGTTGAATAGTTAACAGCTACTGTGTATGCTTTTATTGGTCCAGAAATTGATTTCAAAAGTAGTTTTTTTGCAAGAAAAGCAAATGTAACTTTGGAATTCGAGGGCACTGAGGCATAAAGATAAGAATTAAGTTTCAGTGGGTGATCAGCAGCATGATGTTCAACTGCAGGTTGGGGATTAGAATGCCTTCGCTTAGTTTTCAGAAAGGTAGCATTCAGATTCATGGAACTTTTCTAACTTGCTGAGATTCATTGTGCATTACAGGCAGGATTTTGCTGTCTTGATTCTAAGTACCGTGTGAAATTGAACAAGAAACAGTAGCTTTTACAGTTTCAACCTGCAGACCTGCACGTTCCAAAGTTGCACATGTTATTGTAGTGGTCTGATTATGAAAAAAATACATAAAAGACAGCTATGAATATGTATTGATTTCATAGAAAACCTCAAAGGAGACAAAAGTCATTACTTTTCAGTAGGTGACCTTTCTCCTGTTGGTGCTCAATATGCTCAGTGTGAAATGTTCCACTTTCAAGTGAATGAGATATTCTCTTTGCAGTTGGGCGGGGTAATTCAACGGTCTCTAGAGTGAAAAACCTCAAAAGACTTACATTCAATGTTTCCCTTAGAAGACATAATACAAAATGACAAACCTCTCACCTTCCTCAGGCACTCCAACTGAATTACAAGGAAATGTAGCATATAGATTTTTAGCAGCACCGTTAAATTAGAGATGCGTGAAACCTGTTTGTGTGTCTATTGTAAAGGCTAAAAACATATGCAGTGTATTAATCCCAGCTAGTACCTCACCTTTGTGAGGACAGTAGTAGCCAAACGTCTACGGAGTATAAATGGTGTAATTGTAAGCAGCTACACTAGACAAACTTGAGTGACACGGCCGTGTGGTCAGGTGGCAGACAATCCTGCCAGTAAGTAAAAAGCTCCTAAGGGTTTGCAGGAGATGTTAGCGGCCTTTGTTGTGTCCTGAGTGAAAATACCCGAGACAATCAATAGAAGGTATAAAAGTGCTCTTAAATTAACAGCTACATTTCTGGTATGGATTAGCAGTCCCGAAAACCATTTGCAGATATTTTGTGTGTGTGACAGTGGTGAAAGAGCCTTAACAAGTTCTTCAGTTCAACCAAACCAAACAAGGAACTTCTGAGCATTTTAAACGGAGCATAAGTATCTTGGGTATCTATTAGAATTTAGGTGAAGTATTTGGAATTATATGCAAAGAACTCAAAAGAAACCTTTTAATCAATTTATGCTGGTGTATTTTTAGAAAAAATGAATTACAATTTTAAGATATTGAATAGTTATTTTTGCATCATTCATAACTGAGTGTTATTGTCCGACAGTAGCTGTGCGTTGATCAAGTCCTGGGACCTCACTTGCTGCCCTTCCCTTGGGCTCATCCTGATGTGACAACACATGCCCTCATGCTGCTCCTGTAACAATGACTTTGTTCTGTTCACATCTCTTTCACAACTCATACAGTGAACGACTCGCTAGCCTCCAGTCCCATTGAGCATTTGCGGGATGAGCTAGGATGTTGTGTGGCATCAAGGTCTCAGGGATCAGTGAACAGGTACTGTATGAAGTATCCATTTGTAAAAATTCACTGCAATCTGAATTTTTAAAATTATTTTGCAGTGTTTTTATATCAATTTGATTATGCATAGGTCGAGTGTTACAGTACATGGAGAGTGCCTGCATTAAGGGTTATGCACTCTACTGTACAGTACCTACTGTACTGTTTTACTGCTATTTTGGTATAGCAGCAGAATATGTGTGAACTTGGCTTGGCTTAGCGCAATCGTATTGTGTGGTGACCCTTGTGCGCTTGAGTTTTGTGATCAGTCTTTTGAGGCTAATGCCTTAGTAAACATTGATTTAACTGTCCATACCACTGTACACATCAATCAATAGGAGCAAGTCAGTCCTGAAAAAGATGCCATGGGTCTTTACTGACTGTAAGAAGATCATTAAGAGGCTATTTATTGGGTGAAAAGATGCATGATTTACAGTATGCAAGTGCTGAGATGAGCAAGGCACTCTTTGATGTTCAGATCCAAGTCACTCATAGATTGCAGAAGTGGAATAATCAAGCCAGGCTTTCTTAACAACAAAGAGAACTTGAACAACTAAAATCTGTGGATACACCCACAGTCCTTGGTGTGTTAGCTGAGCAGACGTAGTGTACAGTAACAGGAGTGGTTGAGTTGTTGGGATGAATACTTAAGTCCTCAGTCTATACCATGGTCTCTAATAGTCACATTCTAGATCAGTTTAATATCACTATTTCGTGTGCACTGTGCTGTTATTTAGAATTAAACCCTAGCTCTGCTTTACACAATTAGCAAAAGCTTGCATTGAAAAGCTGTGACACAGGCTGTTGTACACTTTGTCTCTGACTTTAAATCTCCCGATTTCCCATGTTGTTGCTAAATGGATACACACAATGGTCCACATGTTACAGTTTTGGCCTTGAAATACTACGGTAATAAGACTTCCTTATCATTCCTCACTCAGATGTTTTGTGGAAAGATCTGAAAAAAGACAAATAATTAAAATAACAAGCAAATCGGGTTTACGTCAACTGTTTCCAGAAGGCTTTATAAATGTTTATGTATCTGAAATGTCATTCGTGCTCACTTCTACATTTCTGAACCCCACGCAAGACATTTGAAATACAGAAAATATTCTGTTTTCCACCCAACCCTAATTCATCACAAAGCAGTTGTCATTAAACCTCTTAATCCCTTCACTCTGCCTTTACTGTATACAGCATTAACAAGGCATGGTTCCAGATTTCCATTGCAAACTTATTTTTGCTGTTTCACATTTTTCTGTTGCATATTTTAAACCCACATAATAGCGCCCAGAAAAAAAAAACTGGTTTATCGTCTTCCTACCTTTTCTTAAGTTGACGTCATTCAGGGGTGACTTTGAAAAAGTTCTCATGACACAAGGGAAAGTGCATTTTGAAGTGGTGTGGAGCACAGAGGAAGTTACAGCACAGGACAAGAGTGGTGGATAGTGAGGCATGACGGGATATATCCCCAGTCACCTGCTGTTAATGTTCAGCTGCACACCCTTTGTTTCAGTATACAGAACAGTGGGATAGAACAGCCTTTCAATTTATTGCAATGTTACCAGCCATCATTATTGTAAATGACTTTATCAGCACCACCCCTTTACTAAAATATGTTAATGCCATTCAAAAATCATTTGCATATCACCTCAAAATAACACTCAGGGAAATAAACCAAGTTTACTGTGTTGTGAAATGTGTATCCTTTTTGCTGTGCACTGAACTGATGTATTTGTATTCCCTTGTTGTGTATAATCTTTTAGGAAATAGAAGGGAAATTAACATAATTTAACACATGTGAAAGGTTTCCATCATGCCTAAAGCTGATGTGTGGGGAGCGTTCTGGCGCACTATGGCTGCCGTCGCATCATCCAGGTGGGGCTGCACACTGGTGGTGGTGGAGGGGATCCCCATTACCTGTAAAGCGCTTTAAGTGGAGTGTCCAGAAAAGCGCTATATAAGTGTAAGTAATTATTTAATTAAACAAGTACGTAATTGTGTTTCACATTTAAGTAATATCACATTTGAAACGCCTTCTGTTTTTATTGCAATGGGCAGTCCATGTCACAGTGAAAAAGAAAAAGTAGAGTTCCTTTACTGTTAACAGAGGTGGCATTTTCAGCTATTTAACCCATCCTGTTTATGGTTGGAATTGTACTTGAAAAGCAGATGTGGGTATTTCGGTTTGCCCTTTACTTTGAGTTCCCTTTGATGTCTGGGGTGTGGATGGGGGTGATTAGATTAACTAACTGTGTTTGACGGAGTAGCTGATAAAAGTAATCCTTTAGTTTTGCAGCTCATTTTGCTGTAAAGCTCCTCTCTGGAAGCTGGCTGCCATCGCCATGGCAACAGCAGCGCTGCAGAGAGCTGGAGGGGCTGCAGGAGTACTCTGCGATAAGGGTGCCGTTTATTTGGTTCCTCTTTCTGGAGATGTCTGACACATTATTCCTCGCACAGCTTTACTTCATGAAGCTGGAATTGAAATTTTGCATCTCTTTTGCTTTTTTAAGAGCAACACTTGTACCATTAACTCTGTACGTTCTTTGTGATACTGTAAACTGGACTGTTTGGCATCATTCTGAATGCCTTTATAGATAGCAAAGCAATTCGCAACTTAAAACTCAGACATAATATCAGCTAGCTCAATTTATCAGGCTCTTGTTTTATTGATTGGAGCAGTGGAGTCTCGCCTCAGTTTCCTGGTTTCCTGGTTTCCCAGTGCTGAGCGGCTTCATGTGCATGTAGGCTTTGGTACTTTTTATTTAGAAATAGAAATTGGATTGCTCCAGACCTGGATTTTTTCTTTTTATGGATGATTTGGAAAGCCCTGTTCAGACTTCGCACTGTGTGGTGTGCGAGCTGAAGACTCTTTTCACCTGAAATTGTTTCGCTAACAGTTCCATAGCAAAGTGTTGGCCTGTGCCTCAGGGATGTTAATATTTTCGTCTTTTGGTTCACAGTCATGGATCAAACACTGCAGATACAGGCTCGTCTTGCTTGGAGCAAGAGTCTCCTCCACGGGATATAATGACATAGAGAGACACCAGACCTTTTTACCAAGGATTGCTTAAGGATAAGAACCAGCAATAACCCATCAGATCACATGTGTGATTTCTTTATTTTCTGGAACAGTTTAATAATTAAGTCATAAATAGACAGTAAACATAAACAGCAAAAAAAAACATATTTACAGACACCCACAACATTTCATGGTTAGATATTTACAGTTCTGTGGGTACTAGAGCTAGAATTCAGAATTCTAGTTAATTTAATTTAAAACAGCGAAGTGGAGGAACTGCGTTTTAAAAATCCTGCCCAGGACAAACTTTCTGTTAAACAAATCCTGTTTCCCTGTTCAAAATAATACATTCCTAAATAAGCAGAGACCTCAGTCTGTGGACAATTTCCCGTTTCCTGTGTGTTTTTTCTCAAAGTTGTCTAGATTTTTCTGACCTACAGGATCTAAAAAAGTTTTGATGACCTCCAAAGTTTTGCATATATCCCTTTATTAGATGTATGGAGAGGCCGATAGCTTTAAGGAAGAGAAGTGTAAAATTAAGAAACAGGTATAGTAAGTAACAAAAGCCCTGGATTGTGGTTTGGAAAGTATTTTTCTCTTACCCTGCATCTGTCAAAGACTTCTGGCAAGCTGGTCTTCTGTTGCAACTCCAGAATGAGATTCATTTCCACTTGTAAACCTACTGCCAAATGGGTTAAGAGGAAGATTGCTCATAATGGACAGGCTTACACACTTGACAAAAAGAGTTCAAATTAATATTAGGAAATTCAGAAAAAAGTTGTTGGTAGTTTTCTGCAGTACCTTGGTTATTACACTTGCCTATTGATATACCCAGTACCTAATCTCTGTGCAGCTTATTGAGCACTGGGCTGGCATGAACACAGTAGACAGCAAACACACTTGAAACAGAGCTCAATCACTTGACTATTATTGAAATTCCTTGAATTCATAAAGCAAATATTGCCTGAAGGATCTGAAAGCACTTTAGACATACGGTAGGAAAGGACCCACTTTAACGAACCCTGTGATGCAGCTCCCACAGGGATGACACAAAGCAACAGCCCTCTGTGCCAACAGCCAGTCTCTACTGCATATTAGGCGAACAAATGAGAAATGGTTTCCCTGATTAACAGGAAACTGTAGGGAACTCAGACTGTGCGATCCCGGAGTGGAATTTAGCCAGGACACCGGGAGTAACACTTTGTAATGTAAACAGTGTCAAGAGATTTTTAATGACAAAGTAAACAGGACCTTGGTTTTCCTGTAGCATAGGGTGTCTAATTCTTGTCCTGAGGGAAGAGCACCTGGTTTCCCTCAGGGGTTTCCCACTACAGTGCTGTAGATCAAACCTTACTTAATGTCTGAGTCCTGTTCAGACAACAAGGTGTGAACTCTACTCTACCACAAAGTCCTTGTTTCTGTCTTCCAGTGGACTGGAAGCGGATCACTCTCCCAGAAAAACTCACCATGGCAAGAACTGGTTTCATTGCTCAGAGGAAAAAAAGAAGAAATGCTGTGATTCATTTTTCAGGGATGTGTAGTGATGGCACACAGGAAGCACAGATGGGCTTGTGTCAGGCAGCGGAACTGAGCAGGGCTGAAGTGCTGGGTGACTTTGTTTTGCCTGCTGCTGACATACTTGATCCACAGTGGCTCTGTTAGACCAACACCTCTCTGGTTTGGCCTCTCTGTAGGTTACAGAACTCCAGCATAAACACTGTAAAAATGCCCCTGACTACAGTGTTGCACAGGTCATTTAGGAATTAGTCCTTGATATTTACAGCTTATGAATGCAGTTGCACCTGATTGCACCTGTCACTTGGAGAAAGATGAAAGTGAAGACACATTTACCTTGATTATATAGTGAAATGAGTGAGGAAAGCTTTTGCATTTTCGTTTTTGAAAATTGTGTGACATTGTTCTGCTTCAGGCACACTGGAGATTTCCAAGTGAACTCTATGATCTAAAGCCTTAAACTGTTATAGCCTTCAGTAAATTAAATAGATTAATAAAATACATTACTGTAATGATGCATCCATTACCTTGTTTGTCACAGGAAGCATGTACAGAAGTTCGACTTAATAATTAATGAATGCAGTTCATAAATTAACCTTTATAAGGTGGGGCTGTACAATTGAAGTACAGTAGCAAGGCACTGGGAGATAGAAATTATGCTAAATCATCATGTTTACCCTGTTCTGAGGTGGTTTCTGAATTATTCTAATCTAATATTTTCAGTTCTTAAATGTTAAGCATTTGTCACTTCAAGAGAATTTACTAAAGAAAGTCACCTTGTAATTATAAAGTACTGTAGGTTGTACCCTCTGCACATTTGTGAATTTTTGTATTCTGTGTTATATACAACACTTTGGTTTTGGATTAATACAACTTTCAACAAGCTAAATGTCCCCCTAAAAATAGATTCTGAGTTTGCATCTCCAAAATGAGTCCCACTTTCTGTTTTATAGAAAATGTTAAAGTATTTTTAAAAATATAGCAATGCATCCCCATCTGGTGTGCCAGAATGGCAAATCATGTAGTTTTTTCATAGTGGGTGTGCAGTACGTGTTGCTTGGACACAGTATTTATATCTGTTGCATTAGAAGAGCTTTTGGCAGGAACTCCTCCACACTATCTGATAGTCATTCTGTAGTGGGAATGAACATGGAGGGGATTCCAGTATACAGAATTGAAGACAAATCAGAAAAAGTCAAATAGTATTGAAAGAAGATTTAGGATTTTCTGTCAAAATCATAGCTTTCTTGTCTCTGTCATGTACATCCATCTGGAAATCTATCCAGCCCTTTGAAATGTTTTAATTATGGACCTTTTTTTTAGATATTCTTATCTTAAATGTTTTATTTCTTCCGTATCACTGACTAACAAAACTTATTTTCTGTTTTGTTTTTCTGTTTGTTTGTCTGAGGTTGTTTTAAAGAATTAGAAACTAAATTTCTGTTCCAGAAAAGTTGAAAAGTTTCCGCTGATGTTAATATTATGTGATGATGATGCATTCTGCTTAAACAAATACGTTTTAATCAGACGGAGAATGCCGTTTCATGGTGTTTTCTAGCTATCCAGATAATTAAAAATCAGAAGGTGGAATGACCCGTAACAATTACATCACAAGCCAAACAACAGTAATTGCATCTTGATTATTGAAAATTACAGCATTTTTTCAGCCTTCTTTTATAGTTATGAGTGACTCATGGAGAAACCAGAGCACCTCCGTACTTGGTTTGTGAATTATTTAAATGACCTTGGCTCAGGTATTTAAGCAATCAAGCTGCTGTTAATTGTGCCTCAAGAGTCTTAAGAAAGTAACAAGTCTCTCCCAATTCATGGGTCATTAATTAGGTACCTGTATTGGGTTGTCTTGGGAGCTACAGTGTATTTAACCTTGAGAGGAAGAGTGTGGTGATTGCCTGGAAAAGCAATGATATCTTGCTAATTTACAGACTAATGTTTATTAGCTGTGCTATCAGTTTGTTCTAATTGCACTCCTGTTTGACTCACGCAGAACAAGGCCAGAATACTGCAGAATGTAAATCTGGTCCTTTTTTAGCCTCAGATTATCGTAACATTCAATTAGTTTCACCAGACAATTCCAGTTTTAAAAAAAGAATGAAGCAAAAATAATGCATTACATTGCAAAGAGCACAAACAAGTGTTCTTTGTGTTCCTGTATATGCATTTAAGAGCAGATGTCTGTCTTCAGGCTTTTTGTTTCTCTTTCAAAATCTATCAGGCTTTCAGATTGCTATGATGGCCCAGGCGCAATCACTAATACTACATGTGTAGCTTGATTTTGGCTTTCGGTTTTTGCATCTGGTACAGTATCTGGTAATAGTATTGCATCTATCTAGCAGAATGCCAGTGTGGTTCTGGAACCTGCAGCTGGCCAGTGGGTGTGATTCACACCACTGTGCATCATGAACAGATGGTAGTGGAAAAGCCTTTCCTATTATCACCTCTTTGTGGCTCAAACGAAGCTGGAGTATGAGCCTGTCATTAAATCATCACAGGAAGGGATAAAAGCACCTTCTTCTACAATGCTACCAACACAAAAAATACATTTTGAGGTTCAAATGCTGCTTATGACTTTCCCTTTACATTTGGAAATTGTGATTCCCTGTAGCATTTGCAACATCCGAATTTCTGCAAAGAATTAGCAAATTGTTCTTATTTGAGTACATACATTAAATACTCCAATTGTTGTTGTTTTTTAGTTTTTCTAAAATGAATAACTTTTTCATGCGGCAAAAACTGTTTGAAACATACAGTATGTTCTGTATTTTTGCATGGAAACTTGCAGTTCACACCTCTTTTGCACTTTGAGGGATTTGTTTTGTGAATGGCAGATTTGAAGAAGGACAAGGTGTATGGACTATGTTAGAGTAGTGAATTTTAAATAGATGCATAGGAACACACAGGAAGCATACACTGTCACTACACATAGAATAAGTTGGCTGATCGTATGCAGTAAATTCTATGTTGGTTACACAAACTAATATGGAGAATCAGAAAATGCAGACAATATCACTAATGCAAAACCTATCAAATTTAGCTTGGTACCATATTCATAGAACACCTGTAACCAGCACCTAGCTGACGATTAAGTTGCTTTTGTGCCATCTTTCTGAGTGACCCAGAGCTGTGGTTGCCTGTGGCTTTATTGCACATGACTTAGATTAATCTAAATCACCATTCAGATCCTCCCCCTTGCTGAGAGTTGAGAGCTGATGTCTCTGCCCCTTGTGTAGGAAACAAGATCTCACTACGGTGAGACACAATCTTACTGGCTGCCTCTCCCCTCACACGCACTTCTATCTCAGCTGCAACTGGAACACAACCCTCAGCTAGCACACCTGATGAACAGGAAGATTAAATTCATTGCTAAAGGTGCCATAGTAAGGGCTACGGTTCAATCTGTTATCTTAGTGAGAGTATCCTCTGAGTCATTAACAGCTCATTTTCAAATACGCGCAACCCCCAACAGTGTCGTTCCAGTGGTTTATAGAACACCTTTCCACATTTTTGCTGTTGCAAGAGTGGCAAGGGATAAAAGATGAGGACATTTGTGCATGTCTTTTAAGTGGTCCAGTAGAATTTCAAAGTCATCTGAGGTGCAGTTGATTGTTCATATTCTAAGCTTGCCTGGTTTGGTTGCTACAACCTTCCTCCTTACCTTGAATATACTTGTAATCTCTTGTAATTTTGATTTTGATGATCTTTTATTCCAAACATGGTGACCAGCACCAGTTTAGCTTCATATAAAAGACTGGACGTCTGACAGTAATTACTTGACACTAAAGAAAGCAGTGATAAACTGGGCGACATGGCCCAGTGATATGTACAGCAGTACTGTGTACCCCTCACTTTTCTATGAGTGCAAAGTTTGCAATGAAAAGAAACTGAAATGAAGGATTGTAAGAGACCAGCAGAGCAATGGGAAGGGAGCTGTGAATGAGTCACTGTGACTCAGGCTCTCTCTCAGTGTGGATCGCTGCTCTCCTGCATGACTTGCACACTCCACTGCTGCTCCCCTCTCGCCGTGTGGCTGATGAGCCTCCTTCTGATGGGGGAGGGGCCGTGGGCTATGCTGGTGATGCCTCCTTTGCACATTTTACATGATCCACTTGCCAGCTGCTCTCATAAACCTCTATTACTCCCTTTGGTTAACAGCAGAACCACTTATGAAGCATGCAGAACTATGCAAGTCTAGCAAAGTGTAACAGTGGTAGCAGGTCTTTTAATTTCATGGAACTTGAATGAGCGCCCTTCAAGAGCCCCTCCTACCACTACATTTCTGACAGGTGATTTTTTTTTACGTTGTATGACGTTGTACAGGTGTGAACCTATCCTAACCAGCTGGCATTAGGCTTTAAAAACAAATATTGAACAGGGAATTGTATGCTCAACCAGAAAAAGGCACTCCTTCCGAGCTCAGGATAAGATCTATCATCCAAGTTGGAGCTTGGGTCATGTCAGTATCTGGCTCTTACTTAATTTTTTAACTGTGCTGTGCAGAGTTGTCCAGGCACCACTAGGGCAGGGTTGGGATTAGTCAGTCAGGCATCTCCCACCTGCAGGCCTGTAGTTACATCAGTGAAAGATGTGTCAGCTCTCCAATCAGCACTAACTCTCCTGTCAGGCACTGTGGAGCTCACAGAACTTCGAATGACAAATGGCTCCATAAGTGGGTGTGTTGGAAGAGCATGTCCAGATTACTCGTTGTCTCCTGAGCAATACATGTGTCATAACCAGAGTCTTATCAGCAAGTCAAGCCAAGTGAGAAAGAGATCATACTTTATTTTGAAAGACTTTGCCAAGGATACATACTGTAGTCTTTAAATTGTTCCAGATTAATTTATATTGTAGATCTGATTGAGTTAAATTGCAATAATTGTATGAATTTTATATAATAGTATTGCCTTTAAGAATTCATACTCTTTATTTTTATTATAATATCAAGTAGCTACAAAATGTACTGCCAGAAATTAGAAATAATGATGACATATGGCACTGTTAACTTCAAGAACAAATCAAGCAATTGGATTAGCTATTTATGGTTTTGAAAAGCGAATTTGGTAGCCCACTATTATTAAAGGTCTGTCAATTACATAACGCAACAGGATACCACTTCTTAATATGATTTTTTAATAAAATTGTCGGTGCACTTTTTAGAGTAATGTTTTTGGCATCCTTGGAGCTTATAAAAGGCGTTTTGACATTCAGTTCAAAGGTTTTGATCAAAGGGAGTGTGTTGCTGTTCAGTTCTTCCGAACATATTTTTCAAGTACAGTTTTCATCTCCTTAGAAAGTGAATCAATACAGCTATAGCTTTATCCAGGATGGGCAAGAGTCCTCTTGTGTGGTTAAAGATTACACCTTTATTATTAGTCATCATGATAAGGGAGGAAGCAGAAGAAGTTAATGAGGAGATCCTTTCCTGATAGGCATCACAAGAGGTCCAATGCCCAGTGTTTTGAAATGGGCATCGATCAAGCCTTCAACTAGATGAGAACAAGAAGTTTATCAATACTGCATGCTGGCTATAGGGAACTTTGTGTCTGACTGAATCAATTTTCAGATACTCATTTCGTCACAAAGGTAAGAAGGAAGAAAGAGCCATTCTGGCTCATCAGGACTCATTATTGTTGAAAGAGGTGGTCTGTCCCAATAATGTGTATTGATCTGAAATTGATTAATTGGGAGTAACAACTTGGTCCTCAAGACTCACCCTTGAAGTGAGATGGGGTACAGGACCAGGATTGTTACATTTTATATTCACTACTGTTAATGAAATTTTTAGACACTAAAACTAATCTTCATACATAGTATTGGTCAGTGTTACAGAAGGAAATTGCTGCTGTAAAATAACTTTCTGAGATCCCCAGTTACAGTAATGAGGTCAATACTAATGTACAGTATCTAATGTATGTTTTTATTATTATTCCTTGCTGTTTTAGATGCTAAAACAAAAAAAAAAACTATGCAGGAGATGAATTTCATTATCGAACAATGTTTGTATAATGAGACTTTTATGACTGTTTGGTGTTCTGAGTATTAATTATAAATAAAGTTGTTAAATAAATAATTCAGTATTGGGGCTTTTTGAACCCACAGCAGTATCATTTGTATGTGCTGAACCATTTATTTTCTTCTTACTGCCATGAAGACATTCTGTTTGCTGTTGCCTAGATTCTCACTGTGTATCAGATAACACCTTTCCGAAGGTGCTGAACTTTGCTGACTAATTTACTAACAGCTTGTGTTTGTCTGATTAATTAGCTCATTTTATTCACTCAGTCTTTTGTAGCAAACTGTTCAGTTTTGTAAACCTGTTTTCTGCCTGGGAAACAGGTATGATGTCAGAGAATAAAATCAATTTAACTGAAATTTGTTTCAGCATTACAACAGCAAAAGAACCCACAAGGATCAAGTAAAATGTATCCAGGAAACAAATGTGAAACTTCATTAGTTTCATTAGACCGTGAAAATGGAATGGCTGAGGTACTAAACAAGTATTTCACTTAGGTATTCACCTAGGAAGGAGTCAAACACATACCACAGGCACCAGCAGAACAAAGTTATTTATTAAAAAATATTAGCATAGAAGACGCGGAAGAGTTTTGGATAGTAGAAGCTCTCAAGATTAATGAATCCCCAGGGCCCAGTTGTGTCTTACCAGTTGTACTCAAGGAAACCAGAGATTATTCAGAAAGCAATGATGCAAATCTTCTAACAGATGTTCAAAACAGAGGTAGTACCCAGGCACTGGAGAATTGCTAATGTGTTTGCCCATCACAAGAAAGGTGAGAAAAATGAAATATTGAATTATGGACCAGAAAGTCTGACTTAGTATTACATGTAAAGTTTTGAAAACAATTATGAGCACAAAATATGAGGATCATGAGGAACATGGAAACTGAACCTTTTTAATCTTGAACAGAGATGATTATGAGAGGACTTGATACAAGTATTCAAATCTTCAAAGGCACGGGC
Source organism: Atractosteus spatula (assembly GCF_055471065.1). Lineage (NCBI taxonomy): Eukaryota > Metazoa > Chordata > Actinopteri > Semionotiformes > Lepisosteidae > Atractosteus > Atractosteus spatula. Next base: position 1,493,046 of record NC_142732.1, on the reverse strand, counting down.
AAAATCAGTCCGGCAGACTTCTTCAGAACAAACACAGAAACCCGAAGTAGGAGTGCATTTGAAACAGAGAGCAGGTTGCAGGCCTATTTCACATCCTATGCTTCTAGGAAAGGATGATAAAATCCTTAACAGAAATAAGAGGCTTTCTCACAATGGATAGAACATCAGTTGATTTCCTATTGGTTTCTTATTCATACTGTATACTGTGTTCTGTGTTGAGTTTTCTTTTTTCAGTCGTGATTATGTTAGTTGCTCTGCAATTCAGGTTCTCCAAAAACTAAAGACACTGAAGTTATGCATATCCATTTGTTAAATTCAGCACAGGCTGTAGAGCAGTAAATCTCAACCCCGGTCCTCAGGGACCTCTGTGTCTGCTGGTTGTTGTTCTAAATGGGCCTTTAATCATTGGTGCTAAATGATACATGTAATTGATCTGCTTGCTCGTATATGCTTTTTTTCTGCATTCAGTCCTTGGTTTCAAAAGAGCTCTAGTTCAAATATATTAATTCCAAACACCTTTAGCATACCGGACTTTATACATTCTTTTCTCAACTTGCTAATTAAGAATTTGCTCCTGTATTTCTGACTAAACCAAATGAGAGGAGTTCTGAAACACAAGGGCTGATACCAATTACAACCCCCACAAAGCCTTTTCAGACCTGAAAGAAAAATTCTAAACACACATACAATATTAAATGGAATAAATTTGCCTGCAATTAAGAATGTGGCTTGTGCAAAGACCAGAAGACACTGCTGTCCCCCAGGACCAGAGCTGGGAACCAGTGTTGGAGAGAACAAAATTAATTACAGATAGAGCGAGCAGTGTACAGTTGAGCGGACAGTGGGTACATGAAGCCCCAGTTTGTGTATGTCAGTGTTTCCCAGTTCTGGTCCTGGTGACCCACACAGCTGCTGGTTTTCACTCCAGCCCACCTTAACTAGATAACTGAAGTCTTGCTTGATCTAAGAAGTTTCTTCATTGGAATATTTGCATTTTGTTTGGAATTTTATTTCACTTACAAAATGTATTTCTCTCTTACCAAAACTCAAACACACATTGAAATCTACCTCTACCTCACATGTCAAGAAGCTCACTCCCCATAATTTTCTATCCTTTATTTCATTCTGTTGATGTATGATTTTGCACATCTGATGTTGTTTTGCACATTACCTGTTACCTGTTGTTGTTTTGCACATTGCCTGTTGTCTCTGTCTTTCTTTTCTTATACAATTGTATTGTTGTTGTTTTTTTTTTGTACTGCTTACTGTCTGAGAGCTACAGTAACTAAATAGCATTTCATTATACCATATACCTGTATATGAGTATAATGACAATAAACTTGAACTTGAACTTGAAAATATCATAGTTAAAGCACCAACATGTTTGAGGGCTGGGAACAAATTGTTCTTATTATAATATTAATATAATCATATTATGATGGGTTTGATTGTGTAACTGAGGGCTTGGCAGGAGCATAATCCAACAGGTGTGTGGGTCAGCAAAGTCAGGTTTGGGAATCACTGCTGTATGTGGAGCCCTGACAGAAACTGACAACTTATTAATGTTTCTGGAATCATTATCCGAGCAGAAGCATTTGCCAACACTAAGAAGGCTATGGCTTCCAGGTCGTGCAGCCAGTCCGCAAACAGATTGATCTCCAAGGCCCAGTCATCTCAAGGGTACTCCAGGGTTGTGTCAGTAGGGATTCCCTGAGAACAGACAAGAGGGTTGGCATGGGTCAGCCAGAGTTCTCTCATCTCTTGGAAAAACTGCAGATTCCTGGGCACCTACAGCCAGCGCTAAGCCTCCTGTGAGCTACTGTGGCCTTGCAGCATTTCAACAGATGGGCAGCTCTGAAGGGCGGGCTGGCCAGAGGATCTTGTCTGCCATTCCTCATCCTCCCTGTACAGGACAGGAACAGGCATTGCTGTTGTGAGCTGAAAGACAAAGAAACCATTGGTGATTCTGTTTGGTATAAAGTCAGAAATGCAATTAAATAGTTCAAAGATAAAGAACAGAATGCAATGACAGGAGAAAACACATTTTGCATTTACAGTAGTCATTTTTTGTTCATAATGCAAAGTTTTATTGGCTCTGTAAAAGTGTGTGCTGATACTTTATCAGACCCATATTAAACCTCATCTCTTCCTTCAGTTGTCTTCATATCTCTGTGACTACAAAGAGGCACCTCAGGGCCATACGGCTGAGTGTCTGATTCACTGAACGCACACTTGTAGGTAAAATCAGATTTTCCTGAACTACTGATTAGGTTTGACACTTACAAACCCACTGCATCATCTGTGAAGGCACTAATAAGTATAATTACAGCAGGCACAGAAGTGCTTATTGGAGTCGCTCTGTGCTTCTGCTTGACTGCTCTCACTGTATCTCACCTTTCTCAAAGTGTATAATCCTCAAGCATTTGCTCAAGACAAAGAGAAAAACAGTTAGTGCCTCTATATTGAATAAGACTAGAATTGTTCCTTCTCAGAACAGCAACACCGTGTTATTCTGAGGAGAAGCTGTGCGCAGTTCATTCGGTTAAGATTTTGATTTTGTCAATTGACTATACTGCTGGAAACTACAAGTAATTGTGGTCAATTCCAAAACTGTCAAAATCTTTTCTGTTGTGGTTCTTCTGTGGTTTTGTGGTTTCACTGAGATTTTAGAAAAAGTAGTGTGTAATTTCAAAAGCACACATTCCTGCTCAGCAACTAGTCAGTAGTTATCTGAAAACAAAATACATTTGTGAAAATATATGTTCATATTCACAAAGGCTCTATCTGGCAATTGAGCTTGCCAGGGGTTAAACATATGGTTTCCCAGGTATGGAAGAAAAATAAGCTAAAAAACAGCAACAAGATAAAGACTTATTTACTTAATTCCCCAGTAGCAGAGCAGTTTTAATTTGAAGGCTGAATTGCCTTCTAATTCCTTAATCTCAAGGCAGTGTCTGAGCTAGCGTTGCGCTGGGAGACAGGTGAGCTTGTAGGAGGTTTAAATTTATATGTATTTGCCCTAGCTGCTGAAAAGCAGTAGGGTGGCGTGGGGATGTACTTGGCTCAGTTTGCTGTGTATCCTCGGCACATGCCAATGAGTCAGTGCCAGACCAGTGCTGCTGTCCCTTCCTTACTGCGCTCAAGGGGTATGTCCGCACCGCGGCTCGCAGCAGAGCTGTCTGCCTCCTTCCGCACATGAAAGCCATTTTTCCCTTCACAGATTGGGATTTCCCTGCCAGCCTCCTGATAGGAGCGACGTGCTAATGGCATGTAGGCGACATCAGGGTTTAATGGAGCACACACAGACACAGAGGCTGCTTTATCGATGTTTGTGTGTGTGTGTATGCATTCACCTTTTTGGTTATGTATTCATTTTGCCAAATTAACTAAGTTAATTTGGCAAAATAATTAAAACGTTGTTTAATTATTTGGCATGTGTCAAGCTCGCTAATTAGATGTATTGTACCATAATTTTTTTTTTTATTTGCCGTAGTTAGCGTGGAGCTGTTCTCCACATGTTCGTGTGGGTTTCCTCCGAATTTTCTGGGAAAACGTGGTCCTGGTGTGAGTGTGTGTGTGTGCACTGCGATGGACTGGCGTCCTGTCCAGGGTGTACCCTGACTGCCTTGTGCCCATTGCCTGCTGGGAATGGCTCAAGCTCTCCTGCCACCCTGTATTAGATAAAGCAGTTAGAAAATGGAGATGCAATTATGGATACCAAGCAGCTGTCTTCATGGTATCTCTATTTGCTCAAATATATACCATGAACGAGTAGCTTGTTGAGACTCACAATTCTCTGTGTGAAGAAGTACCCCTAGCTCTGATAGTGTAGATCTACAGCACATTAGGATGCGTGCATTGTATTCGTATATGTATATTAGTTTACCATGAACAGAACAGCTTCCAGCCCTTAATTAATTCATTCTTTCTCTCACTCTCATGAAAGATTTCATCTCTTGTCTGAGAATGAGGTCTTGTCACAGGAAATAAATACTGTAAAATGAGACATTAACTAAAATCCAATATTAGGTTTAATAACAACATGCTTCTATGGCCTCATGCCTCTGTCTTGCTTTAAGACGTGGTCTTAGTATTGGTTTTCCTGGTTTGTCTTTAGTTGTTTATATTAACAAGGAAAAGGTTCCCCATATGTTTCATGGTTTTCACAGTCCACAAACCACAAAGTACCTTCTTCTCTTTCACACTTCAGTACAGATGTGTGCAAGTGTACAGGACTTTGCAATAGAAAGACATAAAAGAACACATTATTATTGCACATTATTTATGTTTTCCTGGATTCTTTCTGAAGATATTCTCCCTCACTGATTTTCACTGATTTTTTAAGCCTTGACTACAGTACATAACATTTTAAAACAGCTTCGTCAATTACACATTTTACACTTAACTTTATTATTTTAAAAATCCATTGCTCTAAATGGATTAGGCTTTAGAAGAAACTGTGGTTATTTTGATAAAAAAAAAATTAAAATATTCTTAAAATCATTAGAAAAACCACACTAACATTTATATTGTTTTAGCTTCTTAGTAATTTCAAGTAAGCTTGAAATATAAAATTGCTGGTGCAGAACTCTTGCCTTTTTAGAATTACTATTAGATAGAATCTCTTTTTGTATACCTGTATTTAGAATTTTATTAGGAGACTTTTTTGGTGTAAATGTAAATAATGATAGAGCAGGTATGAGGTTTCAAACTTTGCAGAATATATCTTTACGTGTATTTGTAGCTTGATACCAGTTTTAGATCAAACAAATTGGTACGTCAAATCAAAGCAATAATGGGCTACTCTGCACGGACCAGCTCACAGATAAGCAGTTAAATATCTACAGTGTCTGACATTTCATCAATGAGGGACTGAAGTTCTTGAAGTCAGACTGTATCACTTTTTAATGGTATGTATTCCTTGACCCCAGGAGTGCAATGACTAGGTTTTATTGATTTCAGCTTTCATTTCACTGATATGATTACAAGGTGTCCAGTCGGATTCCCATTGAAAAAGATTTGGGAAATTTTAAGCTAGTTATTTTAATCCAAGCACATACTTTGCTTTTCAGCATAATCTGAGCAGCTCATTCAAGAGGCTGCACTCTGTGAAAGCAAGTCTTGATTTTCTAGTTCCATAGGAGTTTGCATGCAGATGGAGGGATGTCCTGCTGAGCAGTCCACTGTAAATCCAGCCATTCCTGGGCCCATTTCTCACACCCCAAGTAAGCACTTGTTAAGATGGGCTGTATGAGAATATCACAGTGATGAATGCTGAGCGGGCGATCCACAGGAAATCGAAGGGAGCTACAATAACAAATGTCAGGTTGAAAAAGGGCAGTGGGGTGAGATTGATGTTTGCGATGTCACCGCCGTGTCTTCCTTTTCAACAGGTGCGACACGAATGAAATGTGACAAGGAGAAAGAAATCCCATCTGGGAGCATTTCTGCAGATTACAAAATGTCCTGGAATACAGAACAGCCACTCATCAGGTCATCTAAATAGGACCAACTCTTTCTCGTGTTCCAGCACACTGCTCCAGGCTCTTTTGCTCTCTGGGTTCACAGTCTTTGGTTCTGCGTATTTGCAGCAAATAAAGCAGGTTTTCCTCTTGGTTTGCCCAGGTGAGTGTCATGCTTTCAGTGGGGCATTAGTAGCTTATTTCCTTACTTTCAAAACATATTATTAGACCTTGAATGTGCACTGGGTCTTTACTTTGATAAAAACATCATGTGCTGTACTTCATCCAAATTAACAAAGGATCTATCCATATATTTTTTATAATTACTGTACATTATGAATTAGAGAAGTGTGGAATTCAAGTATCATTTGAAATGGTATCAACACAGGGTGGCAGGGCGGCGCAGTGGTTAGCATTGCTGCCTCGCAGCTCTGGGGCCCTGGGTTCAATTCTGTTTGTCTGTTCTGCCCTCACTCTGTGGTCCCACAGTCTAAAGGAATACTGGGAGGGTAATTGCCTTCTGGAAAAAAGGCTGTGTGAGTGTGTGCGTGTCTGTGTTTGTGTCTGTCTGACCTGCACAGTTTATTTGAATTCTTACTATTTCATAAATATTTAAAAATAAATATTTTGATTTTTGGTATTTTTTATTATTGACCATGTAGTTCCTGTTTCTATACAAAAATCATCATTTTTTTAATCATATGCCCTGAAACATTTTTAAAACTTTTAAAACTCTGATTAGCTGTTGAACCTGAATTTTAGAGACAACATCAGCTGTCCTCATATTGTGGTGTTTTGGGATTGTCTTGTGTTCTGACACTTTCAGTATTTGGTAAGAATGCAGAATATAACATAACAGAACAGAATGCAGTTATGTGAAGAATCCCAATCATTGTGTCGATCAATACTAGTACTGTTCTCTTAGTTAATGATAAATAACATAAATATATATGAAGTGTGCTGGTGGTTAAATCTCTATCCCCATCTCTTCCATAGCAAAGGCTTCTGATTATTGATCTTGCCTGTTGATTAATCCAGAGCCTTTGCCGTGAAGAAACCCTTATTGATTCCATGTGTTTTTCAGGCACAGTGACCCACAGTAGCGCAAGGTTTTTCCTAAATGGATTACAGATTTATTCTCCTAGTAAAAGACGTGTCAGTTCCTGTGATTAATTGTCTTTATGTTTTACAGTTTTATCCATTGTATATCATTGTGTTGACAGCTTTTTGCAATTTTTAATTATTGGTTTGTCTGAATCCTTTGCTTTAACATTCATGTAGTTAATGCCTCATGTTTAAAGAGGCAGGGAACAGGGCCTGATCATGCCATGTTGAGTAAGTAATTTAAATTGGACACTTCTTTTGGGATTTGGAATAAATGTGTTTCATGATCTGAAAATTAGCATATTTCAGAAAGGACTGTGAGCGAACCAGACAGCACAAGTACAAACAACATGGTAGAGCCTTGAAACAGGAAAACAGGAGACACTTCTTTACCCAAAGTGTGGTGGGAGTATGAAACAGGCTACCAAGCTGCATTGTTGAAACCAGTACACTGGCTTTCTTCAAGAAACAGCTGGATTGCATCCTTGAATCAGTTAACCACTAACAACCAAATGGCCTCCTCTCATGTCTAACCTTTCTCATATTCTCCTGATCATCCGAACATCAGCTCGTGCACTTTCAATTAATCAACGGAACATGTGCAGCTCCTTACTGGGGTTTTCTACTGTACAGTTCTAATTAGATGTCCTTTGTCATGGATGCTCCTTGGAGCAGACACATGTCCCCGTGATTTGGAAAAGCAGAAGAACGCATATGGAGATGCGCAGGTACTGTGAGCTCTAGTCTCTCTAGTCCCATTGGTGTTCTCTAGACCAGAGCTCTCCGGCTTCAGTCCGTGTAGTATTATAAGTAAGTCATTGAGCACTTTAGCAAGTAATTTATTCCATTCAGATAACTGGTCCTAGAGGCCTGAGGGATATTCAGGTTTTGGTCCCACGTGCACTCCAGATTATTTAATTGAAAACACCACTTGCTTAATTGATCATGATTAGCTTGTTCCAAGTCTTTAGAAATTGATTACTCAATGATTATAAAGCCTGGAGTCCTGGAGGACTGGGATACTGGAGTTAGAGGTCCCTGTTTTTGCACAGGCAGGAGAAGTTCATAAGTTATTAAGCAGAACTATAAGTCTTTTGTCTGCTGAAGCTTCTGCAATGCTTGACTGGGTGTGACTCCCTTATTAATTCTGCATTGCTTTTTGCTTAGAGTAAGTCCACAGCCATCCACTCATTACATGTGAATTCTGTTACTTTGGTTTTGTGTGAATTGATGTTCAAAATAATCTAGTAAAAAAATTGTTGAAAAATATATATTGCATAGTGTGTAATCTTTCATGACAATTCACAGAATGTATGGGCATTTTGTCCACAGAATGAGTAATTCAGCCCTTAATGGTAACTACAAATGACAACTTTACATGTAAACCTGAAAGTAATACATTTCAAGCCATTGAGGTTGTTTCTGCTGGAGGCCAGTATATCAATTTTATTTTTTATTACTTCATCTCACAGCTTATTCCACCTTCTGCTCTGTGTCTTTCTCAGTCTTTTCATTTTTAGTCTTTGTTTTTATTTTGCTAAGCTGTGGTCATAAATGCGGGATTTATTAGTTGCAGCCAGATATGCTGTCAGTCAGGAATTTGACAGCTTCCTTTCATTGTGGGTTGGTGTACAGTACTCCTTGGCTCTGATGTGAAACAGTGCAGTAGTTAGCACTGCAAGCGCGATCTGGTTAGTTTTGTTTTTAATTTACTGATGCCTCTTCCCTATTCTGTTGGATGTCCTCACTAAAAACTTTTTCCACATTCTTAAGCAAAAATATGCTGGTGAGGAGATTAGCACTCGCCCTGTAATGTAAAAGTGGTAAAAACATTGGCTCCTAATTCTTGCTGTGGTACACAGAGTTTTAAACCATTATCGAAAAGAAATATAAAATCTTGTGTGCCATGAGCCATAATCCCATTACAGCTGCACAGGACAAACTAAAGGATTGTGTATTAAAATCTATCACAGTCTGAAACTTATCTTTATTGTTAATTGACTGTATTTAGCAAGTGACTTTATCCATAGTGGCGTAACACCGCTTACCCATTGTGTCATCTCATCTGCTTGGTGAGGGCCAGGCGATGGGTAAGAGGCTGAGCAGGGCAGACCAGACTTCCTCTCTCCAGCAAGTCTCCAGCTCCTCCTGGGGGACCCCCAGGCACCCCCAGGCCAGCGGAGAGGTATAATCCCCCAGCATGTCCAGCATGCCCTGGGGTCACCTCCCAGCAAAGGTGTCAATAAAACCGCCCACTGTTTTTTGCACATGCCGATATGCATTCTTACAATTGTGTTTACTACAGCAGCATATTGTTCAGAGGTACAGCAGGAGTGTTCCTGTCTGAGTGCTCCCATTTGACCCTGCAGCTCTCTGGAGTCAGGAGTCCAGAGTTCCAGTGCCTGGCAGATGCAGGTACACCTTTGCAAGACGATTGCTAAGGCACCAAGGATTAGAAATGTACTGTTCGATAAACTTTCCCAGCATTTTCCTCCATCTTTTTGCTGAATGTCTGGGAACTATCAGTGTCCTCTAATCTGACAAAAGGAAAAAAAAACATTTTAATAATTTCTGCATTTTCCTGGTTCATTAGGTAATGTTATTTCTACTAGAAATGTAATAAAATCTGTGTTATAAAGTAATCAATTCACTAACACGGACATTTACACCCTTAGACACAGTTCAAACCATTTCATTAACATATATATTAAACTCATACAAAGCAGCAAATCAGTCCTTAAATAGTTCTTGAAATACCCAAATTGTACTTTATTCATGTACACTAAATCATCATAAATCAGTGCATTTTCTTTTTTATTTCAAATTGTTAATAAGAAATGTGCCACATCTAAAAGGCAAATTAGACATGGAATGTAATTATTAATCATATATGTTAACTGGTGAGTGGGAATCAGAATGATGAGTTTGAGAATAATTCATCATAACAGATGAAGTCATTTGTAAAATATATTATCGTTTTTTATTGATTGAGTCTAGTTTTCTATCAATATTGTGTATAATTCATCCTGAAACAGACCTCTGTCAAATACAAATGACTTTTCCCTTCATTTTCAGTACATTTTCCAGGCTGGTTAAATTAGACTCTTCAAAATGGGAGAAATTAATTTTTGTGAAAAACTTAATGAGGGTATATGTCCCTTTAAATTTGAGTGTTCAGTATCTGCATAGTTTTGAGAATATGCCTATACTACAATTCAGAATAAACCTCCAAACTAAATCAGATTAGAAAATGAGATTAATAACGGTTTATGGTTTGCACTAAATTCATTTTTTTCTCTGTTGATTTTTTTTTACTGTCTACGTTTTTCTTTTATTGGTGATTGCAGCCTGTGGTCTTGGTGTATAAACATCGATAGATAGCATACAGATAGTTCTGGTAACACCATTGATTAACATAACACCCAAAACTTGTTGCAGGTGTTTGTTTGTTCTGTGGGGGCAGAGAACTGGTGTAACTGGTGTCTTTTCCTTTTAGTTATTTAGCTCTTGGTTTGATTGTATTTTTGTCATTTATTCCCCTGCTTGTTACTGTAGTTCTCTTTTCTGAAAAACAGACACATTTTGAACAGACTTCTGAGTGGGTGTTTGCCAGGAAATGAGTAGACAAAACAAATTTGTGTGAAAACGTGCTGAAAAGTCCGGGGAAGGGTTGTAGTGAGAAACGCTGAATTTGACCATCTTCATTTCACAGAATCAAAATTGTTTTTGTTTTTTTCTGGATTCATTTAAATTAGCATTACCCAGAACTGCTCTGGGTGTCCTTGCTAGCTCGCAGGAGAATCTTTTATGTCCCATGGTTGTACCTCAAAGCAATGACTTTGCCACTTCAAACCAACAGATGCTTTAAATTAAAAGAGAGACAGCAGAGGGGAGACAAGAGAGGGACCCATGCTTTCCAGGCACGCTGTCCAGATAGATGTGTCTGTTATCGCAGGTCACCATCTGAGCTGCTTCTCATTATATCGGGGTTTCCATGGCAACCACTCAGGGGCACTGGGGAGAACATGTCCTCTCCTTCACTGTGTGCTCTGGCTGTAGAGGGGGTGGACACCGTGTCCAGAACACAGCTGTGTGCCCTGGACTGTACCAGCAGGACTCCGACACAGCAGATTCCTACAGAATCCTAAGTTAAGCACCGACAGTTGTTCCATCGAAATGGGAAAATGTATTTAAAAATCTGGATAGGAAAAAAAATACATCATAAAGCTGTGCTGCTCTTGACGATAGGAACAAGAGAATGTCAACACAAAGTTACAAATGGGAATAAAGCATTCAGTGTAACGGGAGCCACTCCAGGCCACTGTGAAGCATAGATCAGGACCCTATGCAGACGGTATAATCCAGAAGTAAGAGGAGTAGGACAACGGGGGAGGAGACGACGAGGATGAGGGCTGGTTGACAGACAGGGGGGTGTGACGACAGTGAACTGGTGCTCGGGGGGCGTGGCCGAGGCAGACAAGTCCAAGGAGTCCAGGGGGGAAATCCGGGGCGAAGTCTAAGGTCCAAAACCGGGTGATCCATCCGAGACTAAACAAGACAAGTTTAAAAACCAGAACGGGATCCTATAAAGGTGACAGGGAATAAAAATCCCCATCTCCCAGTGCTGAGCCAGGAATAGCGAGAGCTCCAGGCTTAAATAAGGAGCAGGACTGGGGGCAGGTGCATGTAGTCAGCAAAATGTGAAAGAGCCGGAGCGCCCTTAAGAGGAGGGATTACGATCGTGACATTCAGCCCATCTTGCCTGCCTGTGATGGTGGAACCTAATTGATCCAAGAACCTCATCCAGCTCTGGATGGTTTGTTTCAGGCAAACAGAATTCTGGGAGAAAGGAAACACTTTGATCCTCTTGATTTCTCCTTGTGTCCTTAGGTCCATGTTTCCTTGTTGATACTGATGTACTCCATTGTTTGACTGTGGCATGTGTCTGTATATACTGTACTGTACTTTACTGTATGTTGTTGTGGTGTTGGGCTTCCGTGGACATGAATACTATAAAGGCTGAGACCAGGCTGGGAGGAAGCTGTTCTGCGTATTCCTTGCTCTTGACAATTACTGTTACTCTTTCTCTGTTCTAGTTAGTGTTATTTTGCATGCTTGTACTGTCTGAGACTCAATCACAAAGAAATTAATTGGCATGACTGATGAGTTACAGTGTTCCAGGAGCCATAACAGTTAGCAAAACATTTACAAACATTTAGAATAATAACATAATTTGTGAGAGGCTTCACATCTCACAGAGAGATCACATCCGGTGGTACCAGCAATACTCAGTTTCCTCTCCTCCAGTAGGACTGATAGCTGTTCTGATTCTGAGGTGTGGGAGTTCTGGGATTTGATTGATTATTGCAGGAAAGAATGTGTGTTCAATCCCTAACTATTTCTTACTGTGGAGCAGAAAAGACATCTCTGTCTCTGATTCTGTCCTTTCTGGGTGGCCAGGTCTGCTTGTGTCTCTCAGTTACAATAGGCAGGATGTGGTCAATGAGTCTTTACTTCTTCCAGTTGTCTCTATCTCCTGATCAGATATTCGGTCAGTATGTATTAAAGGCCACCCTAAACAGGCTTATGGGGGAGGTTGAGTGGGGAGAGACCTGAGACACATTGTTCTGTGAGCATCAGAGCAAATATTCCACCTCCTCATTCCTCTGTACCTACACAAGCACTTTTAAGTGTTGCACTATATGCAGTACATATAGATTTTTTCAAGTTTGTCTTGTTTTAGAAGATATGGCTTCAATAATGCCTCCATAGCCCGCTAAGCATGTTAACTCTTTTGGAGTAGCTGAAGTAAGTGTTCGAAATCCTGGGCCCTGTTCACTCTGCAGTACACAGATGAGAACTTTCACTATACTGGGAGCTAATTAATTGCCAGTATGATAAATGCCACTTAAATAAAAAACCTAGGGCCTTATCAAACGAATTGTATAATTATCTGGCTTCAGTCTCTCTCAGGACTTTCCAGTCTCATCCTCAAATGTTTCTGCATTCCCCTTCTCGTGCAATTTCAATTCTGAACCTGACAAACAAAGCCAAGCAGAGTCAAAGAATCTGTTATAATTCTGGAGGATGAGCGCCAATTGATTTTCTCATAACTGTTTTTGATGGACAGGGTTATTATGCAGGTATTGGAGATATTTTGGCATTTTACCCAGACAGAAATGTTCTGTGTCCTGACGGAGACCATTATCAGAAAGCCACCAACACCTTGTAATGTCATGGCAACTGAGTGTCAACCCTACAAGCACAACTGTGTGATGGGTGAGTCCTGAGCCAAGAGCAGGACACTAGGGCACAACATCTTCACTAGGGCACAACAAGGTCAAATGTATTTATTGACTGTAGCACTTGACATGAGCATAAAGATGCAGTTACAGACTAAGGACACTTACAGACATTATACTGTATGTCCTGACTAATTGTAGCCTATTGGACTTTGTTCTGATAAATTTGGATGTCCACAGGTGATAGACATAGATAGGGTATGGTATCACAGCACCCAACCATCTCGACCAGCAACTCATTGTGTAATAGCCAGATAAAGGGATGTGAGAAGAGTGCAGTTGTTATACACTATTCCTTTAATCCTTTCCCATTGGCTGAAACCATTAATCTCCAACTGCAGTGTTTAAGCTGCTGAGAACAACTTCAATTCAATCTGTCGGCCTTGGATTTTTTCAAATCTCCCCTATTTGATTAATATAATACCAGGCGAATCTGTTTATAATTGCATTTCTGCTAAACCTTTTGAAAATATGGCCTTGCAGATGTCTAGCAAGAGTGAGCTGTGCCTGTTGTCTAGCTCACACGGATTCAGGCTCTGAGAAGAACCCTGCACGCTTCCTCAGAAACTTTTTTCCAAAATACTGTGTGCTGCTGTCAGCGCATCCAGTGAACAAATCCAGACTTTTGCTACTTTAAAATCCTGAAATGTTTAAGAACTCTAGATTATTTTTAGTGGAATATAGAGCTTGTAAACACCATTGTTGTGGTTTTCCGGAGTGTTTCACTTAACAAGCTTTGGGCACCTGTTATGACAGAAAAAAGGTGGGAGGTAGAGGTGATGAGGGGGTGGGAGAGAGGAGACAGCTACACATGGAAAATCCCTGTCAGGATCCAGTTTTCTACTTCCGTCACCGAGCAACAGGAAAGCACAGCCCTTTGATTTGTCAGCCACTTGTGTTTAGATACTGGGACAGGCTTCTTTTTGTTTGTACCCACAATACAGTATTACAGCAGAACGATTCTATGGCTACCTCTATGGAAATTGAAGACGCCCAGAAAGGCCGTTTAGACTTTGACTCCGCTGCTGCAATGGAAAGCAACGTCACAAACACAAACTTTAAACTTTGTTTTTCCCCACTCAGCTAATCCCGTGGCATTAACATTTGCGTCGATATATTCAGTGCGCGGTGCTTCCCAATGTGGGAGCGATTATCTTCAGCTGCGATCTCCATAATCCCGTCTGTCTTTCCCTGCATTGACAATACAAAATTAGAAACGGAGGCAATGGCAGGATGAAAACACCAGGGCTCTGGGTACAAGTCAGAGGTTATAGAACCTGTGTTTCTAATCCCACCTGCTTTCTTCCCCTGGACACAATCTGCTTTATCACTGCAGCACAGATGACACATAGATGGGATTTGACTGATGGTAAATACATGCCTGCTGTTTTTCCTAATTTACAAGAAAACTTCCCCAAATATCACAGTTGCCTGAGCGTATATGAAATTGCGCTCTGTGATGATTCAGTGACCCTGAGTTCGAAGGTATTTGAAGGCAAGATAATGCTTCAGAAGATTCAAGCGGAGCAATATTTGCTGTTTAACAGAAAACCTGCTTTGACAGGGAGCTGCTCAAAAACAGAAGTGCAATAAAAAAGCTAAAGCAAAGAGCTCCTGAGTGAAATTAATTGTTTTTTGAAATGCAGGAGCAGTGCCTGTGCTGTTGGCACCACTTCATGAAGAATGTTGTCCAAGAAAAAGCGCCACTTCAAAAATAAGATGTTTAATCTTCATGAGGGTTTTCTGGTTAAAATAAATGCACAAGATACATATGTCTGAATTTCAGCTTGGCTGTGGACTGTAGAAGGATACTGGAAATGCAGATATTGAATGGAAAGTGTAAAGATTAAAATATATTTAAAAAGGGAATAAAGTCCTGCTCAATACTTGTACATACTGTATAACATAATTACCAGAATTGTCCATTGTGACGATCACAATTCACACATATAATGTTATAAAACACGATTTTGCATACTTCACGTTTTTTTCAGATTCACCTAATACATTTTTCAAATTAACACTTATGTGGGGAAGAAAAATCTTCAGGTGTTTTGTGGTGAGAAGGATTTTTTATTCTTGGTGATGTGACCACTCTGGACATGCTATGGATCCCTGACAACATCTGCTGGGATATTCCTCTTCCTGGACTCTGGCCAGATCAGGCTGGCTTTTTGGCTGTTTCCTTCTTTCACCTCAGGCAGCGTTCCAGGATATTTCAAGGTGCTAAGCTTGGATATAAATGGAAACTAAGGGCTGACTGCTGTTGGTATGGTGGTGGTATGACAAGGTGCAGTTCTGTGCTAACAGTCTCCTGGTCCTTAATCATTGAAATCTGTCCTGTAGACCAACAGATCTATAAACCTGTGCTTGTTAAAGTGTCAGTTATACACTGACAAAGATCAGAATTTATTCAGTGCACTTTTACGAAAGTTTCTGAGCATGTAGGTCCATTGAAAACTTGTGTCAGGGGCTGGAGTTGAGATAACAGTGATATCTTTTTGTCGAATGTAGCCACTTGACATGATGCCTACACAGATATATCGAAAGCAAGAGGAATGTCAACCTGAATTTGGGAAAATCCCTGTTTAAGAGTTTATTTGTATAGTTGTAAACCACAAAGTGCTGGAAGGTGGGAAGTTTTCACAGTCAGTGTTACATAAATTGGGTTAGGTTGGAACATGATGGAAGTGAAGTTGAAAAAAGTCACAAAGCAAGTTTATGGTTTTGCGTGGAAAAACCATGCAAGAGTTTTTAAAAATAACTGGGTCTGTTTCACACAACCCTCTTCTCCACTCAGAATAATTGTTACTGTGGCACTCAATCTTCTCAATTTGGACTGGGTACAGTGACGAAAAGGTTTGCCTAGCTTGTAGAGATGTAATTGGTTTGGGGTATGGTAACTTGGCTGTAAATGCAGCCAAGGTCAAGGCTGTCAGCAATCCAAGAGGACGCTGTGTATGGATAATGCCAATTATATCTGTCCCGTTTCTGCAAGCATCCCGAGTACAGCAGACAGAGAAGCTTCTGCCTTGGTCTGGCTAGAAACAAAAAATGGTGTTTTTGCTCTTATATGAGAAGAAGTAACATGCTATTAAGAAACACAGTTTGCTGTATTCATGGCACAGACATTTGCAGGTTCCATAGCACTGTTTTCTTTGTGTCAGAAGTGTTTTAAGGTGAGGATTACAGGTAGACAACCCCTGTGCACACCTTTACACTGAGATTGACAAATCACTGATGATGACGTTTTCCTCATCATTCCATCATTCCAAGTCAGTGGTTTGCCAGTGTTGATTTATTTAGACAGAAATCTACACTGGGTGGGTAGAACACCACTGAGAATCAATTGGGTTTGCCAGACTACACTGGGGATTGGCAAAGAAGGTCATACTCTTTTTTTAAATTCATATTTCTATTTCCTTATAACATGCAGTAGGGGTCATTGATCCACTCTTAATTCTGCCCCTTAGTGTTGTCTCCCATTGAACTATTTTTTGACACAAGCTGAGCAACATTTTTAAAGCACACGTGTGAGCTTTTATTTAAAGTAGTGTTATCTACAGTTGAGCCAATGGCATTATATATCCAGAGGTGTTTTCTGTGTCTTCTTCACTTGTTTTTGGTTATTGTTCCTTTGCTTATTTATCGGTATAGTTCTCAAGTTCTCACAAAATCTGGATTATAGAACTCAAAGTGGTCCTTGTGTTAGTTTTTAGTAATCAATCCATTTTCTAATCACTTCATCCAGGGGGGGGGGAGGAGCCTATGCCAGCAAGCAACAGGTGCAAGGCAATATACCCTCTGAGTGAGACATCAGTCCATTGCAGGGCACACACACTCACACATGGGCCAGGCCAATGTTTCCAGAAGACAAGTAACCTACCAGTGTGTCATCTGAGATACTGAGTGACAGGAAACTGAAGCACCTGGAGGAAACCCTCATGAACATGGGGAGAACACCCTGATAAGACACCAGGTCTGGAATTGAACCAGGTCCCCAGCACTGCAAGGAAGCAGTGCTTTCCATTGCTCCACCATGCCAGCAAGTCATATTGCAATTCCCACTGTAATGCTGTGGGATTGCTTGTGGAGCTAGGGCCATATTCCTATTGTGGTTTATAATGTATGTGGTTCTGATGTCAATTGCTAATTCATTTTCCGGACATGTGGATTATAAATACGGTGTCTGCTCAGGAATATTATGCTGTACTAAATCTGGTCTGATCCGTCCACCATGCCAGCCCAGGGGCTCAGTGGCCATTTTCTCTGCCCTTCAGAGTCCTTTAGTTTAATCTGAGTCCAATTAACATGATCAAGGTCAGTAATTTCTGAGCTATTGCTTTTTAAGGGTGAAATGGTGTTATGACCTTTTCTTCCCCTATGGGAAGACTTTACAGTCTTAACAGAATGTAATCATTACTGTAACTGTTTTTAGTCTTTTTTTTTTCTTGGAAAGCCTTTTGTTGTTAGCAGTGCCCACAATGCATACTGCAGTAAGTGTGCTGACAGCTGTGCCTAATTGCAGAAGTGTCAAAGGCCTGGGCAGTTTGAGCACTGCTGCTGGTTCTGTCTTGCTGAACCTTAGGAGCCTAAAGAGCTCTTAGATGTGATTGCATGTTTGACTTGACTTGTTGTCATGTTTTTAATGAACTGACCCAAAAGGGTTGTGAGAGGTACTGTATACAGTGGCATGAGCATTATGCTGCTGAGACAGTTTAGTCAGCTGCAGATTCTCATTTTTGGGTGCTTGTAAAATTACATTTGCTTATTTAATGGTTAATTGCTCAAAGAATAGTGAAGGTCTGAAGAAAACTGTTTATCAATTTCTTGAATCCAGAGCGAAACATCCAAGTATGACCTTGGAACTGATTAGCTACTGGCATTCAAAGCAAGATGGGCATTATGGGCTTCTCTTGTAACTTAACTTATATTTCTGTGTCTTATTCAATTCCTAGTCCAATAATAAAACGTTTCAGGTGATCCTGACATTGCTTCAGATGAGGATGATGTTTGCTGTACAAAAGAAACTCCTTCTGCAGAGACTGATTATAACCTTCTTGTTGCGTGTCCCATTGTGTCATTCTGAATGCTTCACTGTTTTTGGTCATGCTACTGTTTGCCAAAAGGCTTAGATTGTTATTATATCATTTTTCTCCACAGGTTTGAAAGAAGGTTTGGTAGATGAGGGCATGTGAGAGCACCGTGAGAGCATGATGATGCCTGGGTTTGGGAAAGAGTGTGTCTCAGATTGTCTCCTAGCAAGCCCTGCAGCCCTTTACAGTTCAGTAGTTATTCAGACTCGTTTCCTTTCATTGCAAACACACACATTCATGCACAATAAGATGATACGGGAGTCACAGGTTTGTTCAAGGGCTTAGTTAAGCACTCCTGTCACCAGATGCATTCACCATGTTTAGTCTAATCCTCTATTTGGACTCATTCTCTTTTGTCCTCTTTGTACTGTTTTGTCAGAGCAAGTTAAGACTTTAAGTCAGCCATGTCAGTATACCGTGTGCTGCCGTGCCCATTCTGGCCCTGAAGAAAGTTTTCCACCTCAGCTTTACACAAAAGCTGTGTGGGGGGTGTGGTACCCAGCTATGTTGTAGAAGACGATACCCTGGTTTTTTTTTCAAGAATCGGCTGGATAAGATCCTTGGATTAGTTAACCATTCCTCCTCTTGTTTGTAACCAAGCTTATGGTCTCAACTCCCAAGACACCGTCAGCAGGAACACCGCTGCGCCTTGACTAGCAAGGACACCACAAGCTCCGTCTGTGAGCTCTTGTGTACAGTAGTTCCCCATCCACTGAAAAAAAGAGATGAGAACGCTTAGGGCCCAATCACTGCTGTTATAAGATATTCAAATTCACTATTTCATTTGATCAGTTTTAAGATTTGCATCACAATAATGCAATGCACTAGATTGCTCTGTATCCTGTCGAATAAAGCCACGAGAAAAAGTACTGTAAAATTGCTAAAGGACTAGTACACTTATATTAGTGTTGGTGCCGATGATAACAATCTATTGTTTCAACCATGGTAGTGAACAGGAGCTTATCGTGTGTGACAAGCTACTTAATGATAGGGGATCCTACAGCAGGACCGGATTATAGTTTGTCTGCTTGATGAGCTTCAAGACAAAGCGAGTGTCAGATAGGAGTTATTCTGGATCCCTTAGCACAAAGTAATCTGAGAAGCATCAAATTAATACACAGAACCTGTGTTCCCACTGCACATTGACCAGGTCCGATGATGAAGGTATAGGACAGGCATGTAGGAAAAGCTCTTAAAGGCTGCAAAGAATTAAGAATTCAAACACACTGAACTGCCATCTGTGTGGAGTCTACATCTTCTTCATGTCACATGGGTTTTGGTCTGTGTTGAGCAGAGACAAGCTCAGCAGCATTTTACTGTAAGAGTCTGTATTGTGAATGTAGTTACTGTATATGTGAAGTAATACAGAATTACGTATGGACTTGAAATGTCCCTTAAACCACAATGTATTAATGAGTTATTTATATAACGGTTCCTGCCCCCCATCCTATAAAAGCCAGGCGTTCCTGCCAATCTGGGCTCAGCTTTGGAAGATGGACGCCCGGAAGCCCGCCTGTCTGCGAGTCCAGGAGCGACTCAACGGCATCGGCTTCAATGGCGTCCTGACCCTCTGAGTCCAGGATTAGGGAGCGTCTGGTCCCGTGACCCCCCTTTTATTCCCCGCCCCTCCGCCGGATCCCGCTCCGGCCTTTTAACTCTGTTCGTCTGTCAGGATGGATCTCCCGGTTTTGGACATTGGAACATTCTCGGATTTGCCTCGGACTCCTTTGGACTGTTTGCCTTGGACACACCCCCCCGAACCCCAGCGCACCTAGGACATGCCCCCTGTTTTCCTTCCACCCCTTTTGCATGCTTTTTTTCCTGTGTTTTCCTCACTCCTCCCCAGATTGTGCTGTCTGCATAGGGTCCAGAAAGAACACTTCATGACACTTTGTCCTTTGTCCTGTTGACATTCAGCTTCTTTTCTATCAATAGTACTGTTTATAACTGGTTCCGTTCATATCTGACTGGCACGCACTGCATTGCTTTTAATAATTTATATGCTTCCTCTAAGTTAGATTATATGTAAACATGATCTACAGTTACATTGTTAAGCAGATACTCAGATAGATTTACCTTACAACATCTCCCTCCTGTGATCTCTGCTTCTGTCAGTTATCTCTTCTCTGCGTAAAGCCAAGCTCTGGTTGACATCAAATTCCTTGAAGCTAAATAGTGACAAAACAGACATTTTACTGGTGGGTAGGTAATGTCAGCTGGAAAAGGCTTCCCCATTCACACGTCAGCCATAGGCAGGAATCTGGACTCACACTTGATCCTCTCCTGTATTTTAAACACCATGTAAGAATTTTGACCTCTTTTTTCACTTTAGAAATATTGCCCACATTAGGCAATTTCTATTACTGTCTGATGTTGAATGCTTGATTCATGCATTTATAACACATCAAGGTTTGATTTCTGCAACTCATTGCTCCATGGGCTCCCTAACACTCTTCTCAGCAAGTTGCAATATGTGCAAAACTTTGCAGCTAGACTTCTGACTCACACCAGACCCTGGCAGCATATTACTCCTACACTGAAACTTCTACATTGATTGCCTATAAAGTTACGCATCTGTGAACTCCTCCATGTCTACACTCCCTGCTGTAGGCTGCGCTCAGTTGAGGCTGGTCCTCTGCCACCGTACCTGTGACCACGTCTCGGACTTGTGGTGACTGTGCCCCTTCTGTCAGGGCTCCACTGTTATGGAATGTCCTTCCCCAGACCTACGAGATTCCTATTCTGTGACTCTTCAAACCCAGACTTAACACTTGCTTTTTTACTAGGGCCTACATCTGATTGCCCTACAGTTTATTCTTTATGTTCTTTGACCCATAAATGTTATTAGTTTGAGTATACAGTACATTTAAAAAAATGTGTATACTGTACATTTGTAATTCAATCAAATCGGAAAACATTGGATGGCAAGGAATACATTTGCAAGGTGATGTATTTATTCATTTAATTTATGGTAAACTATATAATACATTAAATCAGAAAATATGTGCTTTGTGGAAAAACTGCTTAGTAATGTCACTCGTTGTTTCTTTTATTTCAGGTAGGACTCGAGTAGGAAGGAAAGGCATATATCTGAAATTCACTCACACCTAACTTTTGCTTAGAGATTATCACTCTAGTGGCAACAAGTTCTGCTTGTTACACATACCTGATATTCTGTCTCGCATCTAAGGAGGTATCATTTCCCCAGAGCGACTGAGTGAAACTGGTGCAAAGAAAGAATCAATACAGACACAGAGCAAATAAAGACAGCATCTCACAAATGTTCAGATACAGTACTTTGTTCTCTGATTCAGTCCAAATGCAAATTTAGAGATTGTAATCAAGCGTTAAGAGTAACAGGGTAGGGGTGCAAACACTTCACTTTAGTTCAGCTGTAGAGTCCAATTCAGTCAAACGCTTTCATTCAAAATGAACTTGATAGCCATTCATGTGATCTGGTATAATTACACTGGAATTGCAGCCACTTGTTATAAATTGTTACCAGTAATGATGATGATGATAACCCTACCTAATCTGGTAAAAGCATTGCAAAAATGTTCCCACTAAAGTGAAAATGAGCCAATGTGGAAAAGTTAGCTCTCCCCGGCACTCAGGTTAACATGACCATCACCTCACTGCGTGTTTGCTCAGCTTTCCTGGAAAGGCAATTTACCTTTCTGATTGCCTCTCCACTGTTATTTTGGAAGTGGTAACTATTTACTCGTAATGCACCCTGACCCCTCTTCCTTCAGAAATATCCATGCAGTCAAAAGTTTACAACAATTTTCATCAAGGCTTAAGTCAACAAAGGATACCATTTACTATACTGTATTTAATCTGAGTCAAAGGGGACTGCTGTCCCATTTTCTTAGACTGGTTATTAAATCTTGGTAACAAAATACATTCTTGACAGTATAGAGAAATTTAAAAACTTTCTCATTTAGAATCATGATCGTGATCTTTGTGAAAGTACTATATGGTTGCCGTTAGGAATTCCTGGTCTCACTGTGAGATTTGTGACGTGAAGCGGCCCTTCTTGATCACTATTACAGTAACTGTAATGACTAATGTAATGCAATGTACATGTATGAGCGAATACGTACAGGTACAGGTTTTGCAGCAGACATTTCACCACAGAAATGTTCCAACATGATCTGCATGCAGAGTTATCAAGTAGTATTTGTTGGCACATCTCTAAGTTGAGAGCAATATTTCTATTTCTAAAGAGATGTATTCACAAGTCTTCTTGTTTACGATGTAATAGGGCTACAAGCTTTTTTTGCCTCATTCTAAATCAAATTCTGAAGATGGTGCTACGTATACCTGGAAATTTTGTCTATTTTGCGATCTAAATTGGAGGTTTTACACATTAGTTTGTAAATTATACTTTTCTGGGGGTTTGAAATGCACTAATCAATGCTGATTCTTTCCAACCCCGAAATATAAAAAAGTGTTGCAGTTTGTCTTTAAATGTTTTCCACAGAATGCATTGTCATTATTCAGTATTTCCTACTAGAATATTCAGTCCGGTAGCACAGTTCAAATTCAGCAATACATGCAAGCTGGAGATACTGTATGTAAAATTCTGAAATGCTTTGCCAACGCTTTGTGGATTTGCAAATGTAAGCCAGTAGAATTGTAATATTTAGATGACTCTGCCGAAAAGCCATATAGCCTCCACTGGATCGAATTCCTATAAATCTCAATGTGTTTCTGTCTGCAGCTTGAGATTTCCTGTTTCAATCCACCTGTTGTTGATTTTCATTTACAAGGTGGCAGGAATTTATCCATGTAACTTTTTGAAGCACAGAATGTTCTAATATAAAATCAGATATGGTAGCATTTTGTATAATCGGAGTTACTGTGGAGATAATGGGATAAGCCTCTAAATACATGCTATCAGTGGGGTATGCAACTTATTTTTAGAAAAAGTGGTACCTTAAAACACAACTGTTGCTAAGTGAGCGAAGATGTTTGTGATATGGTACCTGAAACCTGATTCTGAGTTGGCTTTTGGCTTGTGGAGAATAGATGCAGAGAGTTATTGTGCAGAGAGTACAAAGATATTAACTTGTCTTTGAAGAATGAAGCGCTCTAGCCTGTGGTGAACGAAGGCGTTTGATTAAATGTGAACTGCGCAGGAATGCGAAGCAATTTGCGAAGAATTTGTTCTGAGGAATTCAAAGACTTCACATTATTCTCCCGTTAAAATCACGGCTTCCTTTCTGAAGGATCTTTCATTCACCTTTATTTGCTCTGGGGCAGGCTCTGATCTGAACGCTTCCAGTGCCACAATCAAAGCAACTGTCAATTTACAGGGTTGCTCCAAGCAGTAGATGCTTTGAATATCATCTGTTTCCTGACGGCTAAAGGGATATGGGTTTTGAGCACCTCTTGAATGGGTTAACACATATATCTAAGCCTTTCTGTTTCTGTGAGTCTGTGAGTGTTCTCATACAGGGCTTGGGCTGGATGAGAGTAGAACAGCGGTCTGCATGAGATGGCTCTTTTGTGCAAAAATAGAGAGATACTACTTAGTATATATCCAATATGCATTAAATTAGTGTTTTGTGTCAATTTGTTACTGTGTTTTGTTAAAAGAAAGAATTGTATAAACTTCATCTGTTTAGCACAATGTCTATAAGTGTTGTCTTGGCTTTTAAATTCAAATTTGCAGAGAAAATCCCTGCTGAAGTAGCAGGAACCAGAGTGAAAAGAGCTGCTAGGACTATCGTTGTAACTGTTGCAGAAGAATTCAGTTCTCTTTGACTTTGTCTCCTTGTGTCAGGGGAAATGTCCTTTGTTACACTCTCATTTAAAATGTCATCTTACACTGCTATTTTTATCAATGCACTTTTAACATATACATCTTTTAATGAAACATACTGTACATTTCATCCACCCTCCCTCATGAGTGGTTTCAAATAATAATATTACACTTACCAACTGCTCAGATCCCAAAACAACCGCATATGGTTTGTCATCCCTACACACCTCCCTTTGTTCTGCAGTGGGTACAGGAGCACTTTGACCTGGCACTGGAGTAGGTCCACTCAGGAAATCCCCTTCTCTTTCTGTCCTTCCCAGTCTTCTCAGTGACCCCGCCCCCTCCTCTGTCCTCTGTCCAAATGGCTGCGCTCATAATACGAAGCTTCCAGTCTAATCCTGCCTTTCCTGTGGAAGTCAGTAAGGCACTGCGGTCAGAGCCGCCGGGCTGGCTGACACATGGACTCGGTGAAGGAGAGACCTGTGGCCACCAGCAAGCCGCGGAGTGACCCCTGCAGCTCTGGGCCACCGGTGAGCTCGTTTCAGGATGTGTGCTGAAAGGATCAGCTAACTCCTAGAGGCTGCGGCCAGACCTGAACACACGCTATTACAATAAAATGACCTTGCTCAATCGCTGCTTTTATGTGCTTATGCCTCACTGGCAGCTGAAAAAAACAACAATTTTCAGATCAATTTTCAGAATCAGTTTACCGAATCAATTGTGTTACTTTTCTTTACCTTTCAGCTGGGAATGAGCCTTTACCTGTTCCTTTGCAGCCTTCGCATGCTGACACAGCTGCCCACAACAGAGGTCCTGTTGAATTCATTCTATTTCTGCAAAGGTGTACACCTTTTAAGCAAAAACAAAACAATGAAGCAGAACCTACTGTAACTCTCTTTTTGGAGTCCCGTCTGGTCTTTAGTTCGGTCTTTGTGTCTACTATAGTGTTGGCTGAACTCTGTTGCAGGCAGGGCAGGGACTGACCACACCACATAAAGCAGAGCTTCACACAGGTTGTGGATGATCTTTTTTCACTAAAACTCCTCTGCCTTTTTGGTTCTTTTCCAGAAAACATTGTTGAACAGCTTTACAGGGTTTATATATACTGTATGTGTATATACTGTATATGTCAGCTGGGTGTTAATTATCCTTGCCTGCACCTGAGCTAAATTTTTGGGCTGTCATTGGCTCAGTGATTAATCTTGGCCCACAGAAGAGCCTCCAGAGGCCTTTAAACCGCACCTCGGGTGAGGTCACTGTCATTCACCCATATGGACCCCCTTACACTTTCCATGTGCATACAGTAATAATGTCATGTCATGTCATTTACCAAACCACTTTATACCATACTGTGTCGCAGGAAGCCGGAGCCTACCCAGCAAGCAACGAGCGCTAAAGACGGCGCTCACTGCAGTATAGTGTCCCCGCCACTATACCAGGGCATTAGGACCCACATAGAGTGGGCGCCCCCCGCTGGTCCCACTAACACCACTTCCAGCAGCAACCATAGGATCCCAGGAGGTCTCCCATCCAGGTACTGACCAGGCTCAACCCTGCTGAGCTTTAGTGGGCTGCCAGTTGAGAGCTGCAGGGTGATATGGCTGCTTGCTTATAGTAATAATATTATACATTAATTTATGAGCTTACTGACATCAGGAGGAGGTGCTGTTGCTGGAAAGCTTAGAGAGTCCTGGCAGGCTAGTCCCAACCCCACCTGAACAGCAGTGTGCCAGTGTGCATCGCTGTTAAGGGATTCCCAGTCACTGATGTGATGACACTGTCTCGAACCTGCAACCTCTAGATCATACATTTCCCAGAAAGAGCCTGTTTCTAGATAATGAATTTCAACCTTGCTCACAGAAAGAGCCCGTACCTTTACCAGGCGGCTCTGCCACCTGGGAGCCCTGCATAGCTGATCTTAAGTCAGAGGTTTCCTTGGTGACTGCAGAGTACAAGAACAAAGCAGGGAAGAGGCACTCTTGAGAATCAAGCACCATGCATGAAAATGGAAAAAAAATCAAACATGCTGACATTCCAGTGGGCTTCCAACACGCGTCTGTAAAACTGATACAGTTTACTACCGCACAAAAGTATGAATATGGAACATGATCAACTAAAAAAATGCAGCATTTAGACTTTAAAAATGAAATGCCATATGAAAGGGTTCAGATCAAAGACCAATGAATCTTACTGAGGGAAATTGTCCATTGTGCTATTTTGCAAAGAGCAGTTTTTATTTGTGTTAATCAGCCTTTAACTAGTAAGTTAAAGTGAAACGTAAGTTCGGGTATGCTCAACACAGTCGCTCCAACAGCAGCACTGTAGTTTTATTCTGACATTGGGCTCGGAGTTTGATGAACTTTATTAAGCTTGTGCTTGAATAGGTACTGCATATGGAGATAGATGAGTGGACGTTGTCTAAATATTGCATTTGGAAAGTTAAACTTATGACTGCGTCCTTACAGCGGTCATCTGGGGCAAAAGCTGATTTACATGCAAATCCCTCTTTGAATAAAGTGCCCTGCTGTGAACACATTTACTTCAGTAGGTTCTCAGTGGGCTTCATTGGTCACTGTTTTTAAGAGGCATTAGGAATCTTAATGCAGTAATTAGTTTCTTAGGCCACCCAATAAGGAAAAACATGCAGAAACTTGTAACAATACTGGCATGTTAATTGCAACATTAGAGGAATAAATTAATCGTGTAACACCTGGGACAGTTCAGTGGTTAATGGGATTTGCATCTTTGTGCTTTTGTGCACAAATTGATGAACTGCTTGATTTTTCAATTAAGGGAAAGGGCACTTCCCACTTGATACTTATAGCCTAGATGAGGAATATATTTCATTTGAAACTGATTTTCACAACCTACAAATCGGTTTTATTTTATATTTTTTAATTGAATTTGAATTTTGCTAAACATTTTCTATTTTTGAAATATACTTGATAAGAATACACTGAGATAGAGGCCTGGAACACAAGTACTGCAGTCTAAGGCCATTCATTGGTCAGAATTGACATCAGAAGATTTCAAAGACTCCTCAGCAATCTTATATTACAGTCTTAATTCTCCTTGAAACATGTTTTGACCATTTCTCTGCTTTCTAACTTAAAAATCTGAAATAAAGATATGAATAAAAAGTTTTACTCAGTGCGTTTGAATATTATGATGTACAGTACCTGTTGCTTGATGGGTGTAAAGGATGACGGGGAGAGGAAAGGGATCTGACCAGTGTGTTAACACCACTAGGCTGTAGGAACTGGACCCGGTCCGATCCTGGGTTCTGAGGCATGACCTTAAGCACTGATGGGTTTCTGGAGCCGAAAACAGGGAATGTGGTGAATTGTGGTCTACCTCCTGGTTGATAAGTATCCTGTTTTCTAGTTTAGAAAGAAGATTATAATTGCAGCAAGACTCTTTACTTTGGTCCAAACCAGAGGGTTGTGGGATTCGGTTGTGAATTAAATTGACTGGTGTTTTTATTTAGAAAACCTTCAGAGAATTCAACAAATACCTTTGCTCTTGCAACAACAGGCTGCATGTGTTCTGGGATCAATTAGCTTCCAGAAAACCCGGCAAACTGAGGAAGGACTCCTCTCACACATGACTTTTTTCTTGTGTTCCCACGTTCTGTGCACTTTCACTTGAATAACAGGGAGGCACATTGATCCCTTACTGCAGTCCACCCCTCTGGGTGCATATTCTCCCTGCCTCCCCAACTATTCCTGAATCGTTTCTTCTCAGTTCAAAGTGAAACTGATGTGCACAGCGCCATGGCTCACATGATGTTGTGGATTTCTGTTGCGGTATTTATACTGATGACTAAAATACCCTGCAGCAACATAGAGAAGGAGCAGAATGATATTACCCCCAAAGAAATGTCTTGTATCCATTATGAAGTATCACTGATGAATTAAAGTTCATACTGAAATTGCTTTTGGGTTTTTTTTTTATGTGATCGTCGTCAAAATTACTTTAGTGCTGCATTGTGGATACTCCAATAGCACTATTGTAGAAGTCTTTTAAACCACAGTTCAATTCTTAGCCAGAGATATTATTGCCTTTTCAAAAGTGTCAATTTTATCATGATCCTGCTCTCTATGATTCTGTATGTATGATTCAGAATGTACTGCAGAGTTTTGTACAAATTATATGCAAAAGGCTTTGCATATTTTGCATTGATTATAGTTTTGGCAACTAATACACAGAGTATATACAGTACAGCTACATGAAGGAAATGTTAGTCTTAGAAAAATCTTCTCTGCTTTAATATGCTGGCTTGCTTTGCTGCCAGTAAGACCCACACCAAACAGATTGTTTTGGGTTTACATTTCTGAGAAAAATGTACTTAATTAGACAGTAATTTGCTGATCCTCCGTTCCCTCGACCAGTCTGTCCCGTATTACAGTTTAGTTGGCATTCAAATTTATAGTCCATGCTTTTTTTCCTCTAGACACACTAACACAAAGTAGAGCTACAGTATGAGAAACTCATCAATCGTCTTATGTTGCAGAGCAAGGAGAGGAGGGTGTTGTGTGGAGAATCTTACAAGTAATATTATAGCTTTTAATCTAAGACTGTAGGTGAACTCTTTTTGCATTTATGTGTTTATCTTTTCAGAGGAAATGTTCTGAAACTCTTGCACATTTTCTAAAGTCTTCATCAGGAATGGTTAAGATATTTGGTAATGCCATAATCTCAATTCAAAATGCACGAGACCATGCATATCTCTCTAATGGGCTTGTCAGTGGTGCTCTGCTGTGAATTGCTTTTCTATGCTGTTGCTTTGTGCTATAAAATATAAAATAAAATAAAACAAAAATAAAGCCTGAGAGTATGAAATTAGTGCAGATTAGATAATGGCGGAGATGAATACTGTACATCCCTATTAAAGAATCTAGTTTCATCCTTTCAGCCTTAAGAGACAACTGAATGTTGTAAAAATGTCTAAAGACCAGGGTGAAAGTTTGGCCAGAAAATGCACCTCACAAGTAGAAATTTTAACATAAAAATGAGTTAAACATGTTTGCTGGATATAGAGTATGGTTCTCTCTTGGATGGTCAACGTAGCTGGATTAATGAGAGTTTTTTGAGCCTGTCAGGAGGTAAAGCACATTTCACTAGAATGGTAACACCCAGTAATCAAGTGTATTGAAAGGTTGAGTGTCTCAGTCACAGTAAATTTGGCTGAACCTTCCTGGCTGAGGGCCAGCCCTGTGGCCCTGGGACCCCCTGTGGAGAGAGGAGTGACCAAGGGGCAGCTGCAGAGGGGGAGATGAGCTGGGAGGCAGGAGACGTGTGCGAGGGAGAGATTTCCAACATGAGAATGTGGCATCAAAACTGATGATGATTTAGGGCAGCGGAGGCTGATTGAACTTTCTGTCGTCATCCCTCCCAAACTTTCATCCAACTCCTTGTTCCTTCTTTGAAAATGTGTTATCTCAGGTATTGTTCTTAATTTAAAAGCTCTCAGGTCTGTCCAGATACCAAGGCAGCTTCTTCTCCAAATGGTTTTTCCACAACAGCTTTTCTTTAACTCTAGAAACTGTTCTCCTGCAGTATATTGCTGCTGGGTGTTTTTAAAGGAAATAATTATTTCCTGAGCCTAAGGAAACAAGGCTGTTTTGGCTAAAAGATTCGATTATGGCCCAAAACAAATCACCTCTGAAAAGACTTGGAATTCTGCCTGCCAATCAATCGGAAATAGTTTCTCCTCAGCTGAGTGTTGTGTCACTGCTAAGTAGCTGTTAAAGTGTTTTCTGACGCCTTTAGTAGCCTTTTCCTATTTATCAGCCTTATTCCATGCTCCAAAATGCAATTTGCTTCAGAGTGGCATACAATAGTTTTGCATTTCGTCTGTGAGTATGTTTTATACATGTGCATGTAAGCATCTGTTCCAGCTGCTCATTTGTCATTTGCAGACTTGATGGGTTTTGAGTAAGTGATGTGAGTTTTTGTGTTTAGTGACTTCAGACGATGGTGAGGCTGATGGGTTTTTAATAAGATGGAGGTTTAACTGTTCTGTGCTGTAGAAGCTGAATATTTGTGCTATACACTGTGACTAGCCAGACTGTCACAGTCAATTCATCATGTCCAGAATGTGTTCTATGGCTTCACTTTCTTTATTTCTTGATCATATGTTAAGGGACATTTATTTGTCCCTTTCCTGCACCAGTCTTTTTTGCCTTTCCTTGCTGTCCCATTGTTTTCCTAGTGTGGCCTCTGCTAGCCACAACCCCTGTAATGATTCTGTTTTCCAAATGTCTCACTACTTTTAATCAGCCTGACGCTATTCAGCTCCCTTGTGCTCTGTTCCCCATATTTCCCCATTTTCTCATTTGATTTATCATATTGGCATAGTCCTGTAGATAAGGTTTGACAGGGATTTGGCCAGCCAGTCTATTTGCACTGTACACGCAAATTTGTATTTAGTTGTTAATTTCAAACTTATCAGCTGGCCTACAGTTTTTGATACATTAATATTGAAAGTGACATTTATGATTTGATTCATTTGAAGGAAAAGTTTTGAAGTCATTTGGGTTTTTTGCAGCTTGAAACCCCTACAGTAAGTAACTTATTACTTTGCTAGATCTTTAATAGATTGCAGTACTTCTGTACTAGTATACATAAGAGACATAAGCAACAGTGCAGCATGACCAAAATCATTGTGTAGCAACTTGATGAGTGCTGAAGTCAGAACAGAATGTGGTCTTCCGGCCTCTTTTTAACAAACAGTCCTTCATTAATGATCATGAGATGTGCTTGACTTTCTCTTTCGCCACCCTCACTCGCTGTGCTATGAGTGAAGTGTACCATAGCTTCCTGCACATTTAACTTCAGCAAAGCTAAAGTTCAAGAGCTTATCGGTTATTTAAATTCCTTTATCTTTGTAGCTTTTCAATGTTGTGGGCTCCCCTGTGGCTCACTGCCATCAGATGTCGAGCTCTATGATCCAGCTGTCACACGGTTGAACAGGGGTTACAGTGTGTTCTGATCGAGCTATGAGCAGGTTTCTCTGAGTGGAGTGCAGAACTGACTCAGCTTCACTGGGCGTATAGGTTGGCAATAGTTAGCTAGTGCTATCTTGGCTCACGGCAAATCAGCAACACTTCCTGTTTACCTACTGTACGTTTCCAGTGACATCACTGCCCTCCAACTGACACGAAACCTGCTGTATGTCTCTACAGCACTTGTAGCATGTCAAACATTACATAGATTAATGGAAGTATGGGTCGGAAGTGGCTGTTTGCCCCTCTTCTTTTTCCCCATGTGGGTACAGGGGTAGGCACTGTGAGTCAAGACATAAAGACATAATTGGTTGATTCCAAATTGAATCATCATGTGGTAAACTGTCAATTCAAAATCCTTAAAAAGTGGTGAAAATAAACCACTTCTCCATCTGTGTCCTCTTCATGAAACACAGAAAGCAATCTTAGAGCCATTTAAAATTTTGTGTCTTTAAAGAAACTGATGGTGGTGCTATTTCTATTGCTATTGGTGCTGAATTTTTGTTTTTCTCTTCCCCTCTTAAAGTGCCTCTGCACATCATGGTAGTGACTGAAGGGATGTTGGTGTTTCATTACTTCTATTGATCTTTGTGAACAATTTCTGAAAGCTCAGGGAGTTCTCTCAAGTTGTCATACATACTGTATCCAGTCAGATCCAGGGTGTTCTAGGTACATTTTCATGAAGGGCTTATTAGCAATGCATGAAATAATGCCTGATAATCAGTTGTTTTCTCAAGAAAACCCAGTAATCTAAAGTAGCCAATACAATTTTCCAGTCCATCAGCCTTTAAAGCTTTCCACCTCTGCACTGCATGTTGCAGGTGAAACAAGTTTTGTCCTCGCACACTAATCCCCTCTAGATAATGTACAGCACAGACAGTCCAGCTATGTTAAAAGGGACAGCTTTGACACAGCCATGATACAGCTGAGATAAGACAATGACCTCAAAACTGGGTGCACACCAACACTCTATATCTGTGACTCTGCACATCGCGCAGTCTGCACGAACATGTATTTATTCCTTCAGCTATCTATTTTTGGCTTTATGCAGTATAGGGTCAGGAGAGAGCTGGAACCTATCCTTTCAAGTAACCTAACCTACCAGTATGTTTTTGGACTGTGGGAGGAAAGCAGACCACCTGGAGGAAACCCATACAATATCCACACACCCAGTAAGCACCCTGGAGATTAAACCCAGGACCCCAATAATGCTGTCCATTGCAGCACTGTGCCACCCACACGTATTTACATCACAGGTGCAGAAAAAAGGATGATTCCACTAGTTTTTGGAGGGTTGGTGCTCTTTTTAAAATATTATTATATGCATTTTAAAGTTACAGTCCTGTAAAGTCAAGACCATGTGTCCATCAAGAGAAGGGCTATTGGATGAGGAGACTGGGAGTGATCATGACCTCAGCTCTTCTGCCCTCCCAGAGGTAGTTCTTGACTTTTCTGTATTCACATGTTTATTGACAACCATCATCAGTTCTACTTCTACTGTATATCAGTGGTTCCCAGTCTTGGTCTTTGTGACCTGCACACCTGATGATTTTCATTCCAGCCCACCTTAATTAGGTAATTGAAGCCTCACTTGATCTAAGAAGTTGCTTCATTGCGTTTGGTCTCTAGTCACAAGTTTGGGAATGCATTTCACTTTCAAAATATAATGATTGAAGATCCAACATGCTTAAGAGCTGGGAATAAACAGGTCAAATTAATCTCCTTATTATTAAATCGATGAAGGTTCTGATTGTGTAGTTGAGGGCTGAGCTGGAAGAAAAACCAACAGGTGTGTGTGTCACCAGGACTGGGAACCGCTGTTCTAGATGAAGGTCATGTTCCACGATCTATTTGGTTTGTCCAAGCAGGTTAGTAAGGTGGCACCTGTGCTGATTTGACTCCTTATGTTTGCATTACTAGTGTTGTGCTGTGTTAAGTGGCTATGCGAGTATCCTTGTTAAAAAGCAATCAATTCTAATTCCAAACGGCACGGCTCTTTATGGCAATTCAGCTGATGGGCAAAGTTCTGCCAAGTAATGATGTCAAATAAAAAGGTCACAAATGAGAGATACTTTTACAGTATATCATGTTTATCTGAATTCTAGTGGGCTGTGAGTCTGTAAGCCTGAGCGGGCCTGTTTTTCATGGTTTCTGATGAGTCACATTCCTCACTGTGACTTTGGCAGTCTGGGCATTGTGTAAAGATCAACATTGTTTCTGACTTCTGAATCTCAGCTGTCACTGGGGTCCTGTGTTCTTGGTGTCTGTGACTGAAACTTTCGTATAAAAAACAAGAGATAGAAAAATCTGCTCACTAGACAAATACCCACCTCGGCCTCTGTAGTATTCCCCTCTGCATAATTCAAAGTATACATCCAAATTCTCCTACAGCCACATCAAATAAACTTTTCAATTAAAAACTGCTGCTCAGTTCCAGAATCAATACACTGAATTAATAAAGAAATCTTGGCTGTGGTTTTAGTATACTGATTTTTTTCCCCAAGTGGAACACCTGTTGCTGTTTCGCTTCAGTTTTAGACAAGACATTGTGGTAGACCGCTCAGAGTATCTTGTCATCTGAATTTTGTGTAATTTGTAGTCACACTGCATAGAGACGAAATAGCATTTGCCAGGTTCAGATGTGCTATGACTGACTGCCCTAGTTCATCGTCCCTTCACCGGCTTGGACACTCCTGAAGAAGGCAGATCCTCTGGCAGACAGATGGGGGAGAGACTAATAGTATAATTAAGCACCCGTGCCTGCGGTTCCTGTTTACTGCTCGGTTGCTAAGCAGTGACATCACCTGGTCCCCTCCTCCTTCACCCTAATCCCCACCCTCCCTCTCTCTCTCCCTCACTCACACACTCAGACACACTCCCGCTCACATACACACTCCCTGCCAGTGTCTGGAGTAGTGGGGAAGAGAGCTCTTGGAGCAGCCAGCACTGTGCGAGGCAGACAGCATGGTTCCAGTCATCAGGAGCAGAGCACAGTGTCTCTTGATGTAGCCCAATTCGGCTGGCTTGCGGGGGGGTGTCAGAGGAGCTATAGTGGCAGACGGAGTGAATTCAGGACTGGCCTTTTTTTTTTGCAGGGTGGGTGTACGAGAGAAGAAAAAAAAGACTTAAGTTTGGCCTGTCCAGCATTTCTATTTTTTTTATTTTTTTGAACCCCTTTTTTTTTTCGCGGTGGGTTTTGGGGTTGTGTGGCTGAAAGGGTCGCATGCATGACACTCCGCAAAGGTGAGAAGACCACCATTAGCATCCAGGAGCACATGGCCATCGACGTCTGTCCCGGCCCCATCCAGCCCATCAAACAGATCTCTGACTATTTTCCCCGCTTTCCGCGGGGTCTGCCGCCCACAGCGCCCCCCGCCCTGAGCCGCAGCGGCTCCCTGCGCTCCTCCACAAGCCAGCCCGCCGGGGGCCTGCCCTCGGACCCGTCCCGGGACGACGACGACTTGGACCGGGCGTTCGGGGCCGCCGCGGCGCCGCCGCCTGCCCCCAGGAAGGACGAGGAGCCCGACGTGGAAGGCTATGACTCGGACGACTCCAGTAAGTAGCCCCCTCCCCGTCCTGTGGTGTCGGTGCTCCGGTCTGTGTCAGAGGGGCAGCTCTGTAGCGTCGCGCTTTCTGTTTGTGCAGCAGCCCGTCTCCCCGCTGGTGCTGGCGCTCTGTAGTGGACGGGTCACGCACCCGCTCTCTGGGAGGGGGGCGAGGTCGCCTCGTCCCTCACCTGCCCGCCACTGCTCATTAGAAGGGTTTGAAACGTGGAATCGAAAGCACTCAGGCTGCGGTCTGTCATCCCCGCCAGCATCTGCTCGAAATCTCACAGGTGCTACTGCTGCTGAAAAGAGCTTGGCTCTGTTTGACTCCTCGCAGGGAATTTTCTTCCTGTCTGCTGTTAATGGTGGATAATTGCAAACAGCGAAGTCTAACTGGATGATCTAAATCCAATCCCAAATATTTTATAACGAGAAGGGTAATGAAAGCTTTAAGACAAGGTGATTGATAAAGAAAGCTACTGAACAAATAGATGACTGCTGTTCTTTTTAAATCAACTTAATTTCTTCAGGCATTTCCCTGGATTCCAGGACTGATGCTAAAGACAGC
Source organism: Atractosteus spatula (assembly GCF_055471065.1). NCBI lineage: Eukaryota > Metazoa > Chordata > Actinopteri > Semionotiformes > Lepisosteidae > Atractosteus > Atractosteus spatula. Next base: position 1,458,195 of record NC_142732.1, on the reverse strand, counting down.
AGTGTCTTAGATGTACCTGCAAGAAGCAACAGTTCTTTTTCTCAGAGAAAAAGGAATCCACCTAAGTTTCTTCATTTTGAACATGAGAAACAGGCTGCAGGCAGTCAAGCTGTAGCCATTTCAACCATATACTGTATATTTTCCAGCCTCTGGCTTGACTCATGCACAACAATGTACATATCCTCATCAGCTCAGTTCATGTGCCTCCTTTCAGATCTCACTGCAAAAAACCAACTCGTGTCCAAACTATCTCAAGGTATTTTCGAGAATGTCCGTGATTAAAACTCCCTTGTTTTTCTCTGTAGAGGCGAACACAGACCGGTGATAAATGCACTTGGAATACAGCCCATTTGTTTGGAGGCTCCCCGACGTTAATTACAAAAGCCAGCAATCATTTTTGCCAGCCCAGGATCAGGGTTTGAGTTACGATGTGCGTTAGTAGTCTGAGCAGGCCCGTATTTCTAGGAGTCTGTGTCAATTTCTTACCCCTATCCGCCTTTAGGATTATAGAGCAAATTAAGTTTTAAATTTCATTGGTCTTAATAAACAAGAACAAATCATATTCATGCTCAATATTTAGAGCCTTTATTAGGCAGAAACAGATAGGCAAGAGCCCATTACCTTTCCTGGTAACAGAATCGGCAAGGTTCAGCCATCAATACTCAGGCCTTCTGCTCACAATTGAGCTCCACTGTCTCTCTATTTATACAAGGACTCCACATTATGCCATCTAATAAGGAGATAATCTGTTTTGTCAATCTGTGCTCCTGCAGAATGTTTTCTCACAATGTCGTGCCATTGCAGTGTAACAGCTCTGTACAGCGACTGATGACACCTCCGATTGTAGCCATTTGTCCACGATCCTTATGCTGAGTGTTAAAACTCAACAGAATAAGGTGTCAGAGGTTTTCTACTGAAAACCACCAGGGAGACACCCTGCATTTTCTGCTCCCGAGAAAAGCATCAGCCCATGTCACTGACTAGAATCAACCCTGACATTGGTATTTCTGATAGCCAGACCATTGATGAGGAAGGGCTCTCTTCACTACTTACATAATAAACAGGAAGGTTTGTGTCTGTATGTGTTATTATTTGTCTTCTTTATTTTGTATGAACTTGTCAAGTGCCCCGTGTGACTGTTTGAAGCCATGCTGGTTATTCCTCTTGTCTGGGAGGGTACTGGGTGAAGGCATGTTGGTGTTGTTCTGTGCTCTGATGCACTGTTCACAGGCACACATCCTATAGGACTTAACCATCTCCCTGCTATTTCCCTTCCATCAGCACTGGGGGGTGTCTGCATGGGCAGATACTTCTTTAATACTGTAGCCAATAATTATGACACTTGTCATCACAAACCCGCAGCGGAGAACCACTCAAATCCAGCATTAACAGTTGTAATAGTCTCTGTGTATCAGCTGAGAAATGAAGCAGTCAGACCAATTCTTAAAGATGTAAAGTACAGAGCTACAACCACAACAATGCAGCTAGGAAAAAAATGGAAGCAGGGAGAATGTAAGGAAGCAGATTTTTGCAGATTAATATCAACCATTTAAACCCCTGACTAAACAGTCATTAGTGTTGAATAAACAGATTCCACAGTTCTGTATGATAACCATGGTACTGTATGATAGAATGTGGCTTGTGGGCTCTGGAGAAGACTTGATTCTGGAGAAGCACTGGAGAAGACTTTTGGTGTACCCGTTTACTATGATGAACCATATCATTTTTCTCAAAGAGTAGTTGCTAAACTGAAGTGGTCTGCATTTTCTATTTCAGTCAATAGCAGCTTGAGGATTCCTAGATTCCTATTTACTGGTATAAGTTTGTAGGCAGTGGAGCCTCGGGTTGAAAGGTGTCTGGTGTTGAAAGTAGGTGTGAATGGTATTGTAGAGAGTTAGTCTCATATTTTATCTTATTTAAGTGAGTATTCTCCTTTTAACCCATGTTAAAACAATTGACAATCCCTGTTTCTCAACACATTATATACTGCTACATTTATGGATCACCAAAGCAGGAACAAAACAATTGATGTTGATTGTAAAGCTTGCGTGTGGCTGTTGTGACATAATATCTCCAATCGCAGGAATTAAACATTAAAGACTGAGGTTCACTTGGTGTATCTCCTGCCTCTTCCTTCAATAGTTGATGACAATATATAAAGAAGCATTAAGTTTCATTTATCATTATCTGGAGCATGAGGATCACACCCAAGAAACTACTGTACTGTAACTCTCAGTGCTCAGCTTCTACACATGGGTGGGATTGTCCACTGTCAGTGTCTTATAATATTTAAAATCCCTTATCAGTATGTCCGGATATCATCACCTGGGACCTTTTCCCAGTATAATTAATATCTCTTGATTATACTTGGTTTGTTGAGCCTTCTGATCAGCACTACATAAATCCATTTGTGTTGATAGATATGCATGTGTGCATATACACTGTATAGAGAGACAGACCTACACTTCTAACAAAACTTTAGTTGCCAGCATGGAAAGATCATTTCTATCTTTGCCTACAACTCCGATTGGAACGGTCACCAAGAGCGATCACAACACACTGTTTAATATCACCAACTGAAGCATGCCAAATGCAACATAATGGATGAGATTGTTTTTGGAAGTGGTGCAAAGAGGGATTGTTCCACTGGGAACAAAACAAAACTACATGCAGTAAGTCCAGGGCAATTACAAACGAGATTAGGCCAGTTAGCTGGTCAAAACACCACAACTGGAAGCAAATGTGATATAAGAGTAAGTTATGGACTACTTGGTAAGCAAGGGTCATAGAGGTCAAGGCTGAAAAGATTACAGTAGTCGGCTTGAAGATAAACATTGAGCAGCTCTGTGGTGAATTATGAGCCCTAATAAAAAGATGTTGTTACAAGCCAAAAATAAATAATTGTAATGTAAAAGAACAAATAATATAGACATTTCCTGCCAAAATGATTCTCATATCTTTTTGGCGGATATTAGCCAGAAAAACATGTATCTAATAATGCTTAGTTTAACATTACTGTAGATTTTAAAAGAAAAGTATTAATATTATCATTATGATTAGTGAAAGGCAACATGGTGAAACTTTCTTCTGGATTAATGGATTTTCAGAGACTGTTATACCTTTTTTTAAACCAAAATGACATTTCTTGATTGGAAAATAATCTTCTGCATCTGTAGGAATTCTCAAAGTTATTTTTTTACTTTTAATCATTAAGGTCCTCTGCAATCCAATTATGAGTTTGCTTAAAAATGTTTTAATTGAAACAAATCAAGATAAAGCAGTAATTATGATCAAATTCTTAGGAATGTGCAAAAGGCATACTAAAAGATGTATTTCTGACTTTTTTCTATCTTATTACTAAAGTATAGATTTAGAAGCACCAATAACATTTAAAGGGTTAAACAGTTAGTCAGAAAGAGCAGAACGTGGTGTTTAATACTGATACATTAAAATGTTTTAAAATGTTAACTGTACTACTGGTAGAACTATGAATATAATATACAATAAACACTAACACGGAGATAACCAAAATTATTTTAATAAGAGTGTGTGCTTAGATGTATGAAATGTGGTGGCTTCTCAATACTTTGCTGCACAGTGGGAGTGAGGGTGAATGATTTCACTGGGGGACAGTTTGAAGGTTCTGTGGAAGATGAGCTCAAACTGGGCTGACTGCTCCTCAGGGACAGAAAGCTAATAGAAAATGTTGCCCAGTGAGCCTAGATCCTTCCCTGTGCTAGCCCATGTTAGTTTGTCATTAAAATGTTGCAAAATGTGCATCACAGCATAATTGGAATAACATTTGTCTGCTCTGTTTTTGTCAAGCCAATTTTTAATTGCAAAATAAAATGGTATCACCTACTGAGCACCTCCACAGGGCTCACACAGCGCTTGGTGTTTGCCAAAAGTGGACTAATGAACCACACGCACACACTTGTTTCTTTGTTTTCATCTCTGTGGAGACACCTATCCTGTGTTTTGTTTAGTCTGTAAACGAAATTAAATTTGACATGTGGCGAAAGGCAGCCCAAACAAAAAGTTATGGGCATTTATATAGTACATGTTCCCAAACTGTTTGTCAAGAACTACTCGTCTATCTTTGGATGGTAAATTTCTTCAATTTTGTCTTTGCATTGACACATAAACATCCCCTCACACAACTGCATTCCTGCGCCCCTCCCTTTTGATAATAATATGTATGTGACATAATACCAAACAGAAAATGGAGCATGCACAAACCCAGCAGGACCTGGCAGCACAGCCTAATCCCGCAGTCAGCACCTGGCACAGGCGCTCATACAGAAGTATGATATTGACACAGGTGAGAAAGTCAAGATGATTTCACTCTTTGGCATTTTTATATACTATTTGCATATACAGTGTATTTCTGTGTTAAGCCATTGAGAGATATACTTTCATTATATATGTGTAAAGAAGTACAATGAATAGCATAAGCAGTTCCAGTAGTTTATTTCACTCTTTAGAAATGTTGTAGTAATAATACATGCATGTGAGGATGCATGCTATAATGCAGTGTGAGTCGGCAACTGTTTTATTAAAATATACAATTTATTTACAAACTGCTTTTCATAAATGCAGTAAAAACCTTAGAAAAAAGTATCCTTTTTATCTATTATACTGTATGTAACATTTTCCATATTCCATTATACATAAGAAACAAAGGAAGCCTGTTCTTGGGGAGAAATGTTCATCTACATTCCTCTGTGGGATGGCATCATGATCATAGGAGAAAAGATAACACACTCTGCTTTCCCTTTCCTCCAGCTAGCAACATCAGTCACATTCTGTTGTGGGACAGCTATGCCGTATTTATGTTTTTTCTAGCACCTGAAAGCATTTAATCTCTAATTTCAATTACCACCTTGGTACGGAAATTACAGAATACAGATGTTTGCTTACAACAGTTGCTTGCCTTAATGACCATTTGGTAGTGCTGATCAGCACTTAACACAATTTAAATGTGGGTTTTGTATTTTTAATTGGCAAAGAGTCACTAGCATGCTATAAGCTGCAGTAAGAGCAGCATAGTTTTATTTTGTGTTGTTTCTGAAAGATCCTTTTCCAAAATGAAACACTTTTTTCTAATTTAGTCTGCTTTGTGAAAAATGAAAAAAACACCTATGGTAAAAATGTTAGTATTGCATTTCAAAAGAAAATACATTTTTTTTAAAACCTGCTGGAAAATCAGCAAACCACTTTTTTAAGTATGCGGTGAAAGAATACTGTCTGCATTGATTTGTATTTATTCTTTTCTGCTTTTGCTTTTGAATATTCTGTGCAAAACTGCTCATTGTCTTCAAAATGACCAGCATGGTGTTTTCATGTTCCATTCCTTTAACACGGCTGTCACCTGCTGAGTCTGTGGTAGTAAACTTTCATCTGCTGATGTTGTATGTACTAACATTATTTTGCGCATCATGGTCATAGACCTGTTACTACAGCATTTTCTCTTTCATTTCCAAAGCTGGTGTTTATTGAAATATATCTATTTATTTAATAGATGTTAAATAAATTAGAGTGCTATGTTATATGTTCAAAACAATGCGCATTAAATTCCTAGACTTTTACAGAGGCATGGTGCACTCTTCAAATGTCCAGGTTCTATTCTGACTCTTGCTGTCCTAATGTCCTTGTCCTTTTTTCACTTATTGTTTTATTGACCTGGTCATCCTTGATCCTATACAGTAGATCCACAATCTAGCAGGTTTTAAAGGACCTCTTATTAAAATCTCTGATTTAGATTAGATGGGCAACAATTTATTGCTTTAGCTAGTCATTTGGATGCTCATTGAATATGAAAATCCTTTGAAAAACACCTTCAAGCCTTCAAAAACTGACTAAGTTAGGTGCCAAGTTCATGAAAAAAAACATATTTCAGGTCGATCATTATTGTTTATCTAGTATATGTCCTCCCTTTTGATTTGAAACTCTAGAATATTTATTAATTCATTCACTGTACAGTATAGTGAAACTGTTATGGTAATCCAGGAATACAATACATGATAATAGTTGTCTTGATCACCTTAAAACACAGTTTATTCAGTTTGTATTCAGAATAATGAAGGACTGCTAGATGGAAATTTATTCCAGACTGCTGTTTTATTTGTAGGCTTTGCTTGGACAACTTTAGTTGCCTTCTGAGTTCAATTTCTTCCTCTGTGTTCTGATGCATGTCCAGACAGAGTGGTGCTCAGCATGTTGAGTCATTACCGCTCTCGTTCTGTTCTGTCCCTCTTCTGCGGCCCTCTTCCTTGTCATCAGGCCATATGATCACTGACGCTCAAACACAAGAAGACATTTTCACTTACATCAAAGTTTCAGAGAAAGCGACTTTCATTTTACCTGTCTCCTGCATTGTAATTCTGCCCAAAGGATTCAGCAGTAAACAGTTCTGTCACTTTGTCTCCAAAGATGTCTTCATATTAGACTTTTGGAGCCTTGGATATCAGTTTTCATAAAGCCGTCTGAATCAAAAATCTCATCAAAGGCAAAAAAAGTGAGTTCAGCTTTGGATACCCACATCTTCAGTGCTGAAAAGGTAAACATACAGAATTCTAAAGGATAGACAGCTTGATTCAGCCTTATAGATTCATGCAGTCTGTATAAGCTGAAGTCACAAGAGTTGCTTTTCAGAACCTTGGACAGCTCTAACACTATGCGTTTCATTAATTGTTCCTTATGGAGCAACTACCTAACTTTTTCATTTTTTACCACTAAACTTGCTAAGTGAAGTTTGAAGCAGAATAAGGCCTTTTAATAAAATAAATCTTATTGTGTTAAGATGTGACTTGTGGTGTTAACCAACATACGTAAGCTCATTTACTGTAACCTAATAGTCCCAAAGAACTGAAGCCCTTGGTAAGTTTTAAATTAGATCTGAAAAAAGTGCCATTTATTTTACAGCAGTGAATGCCTATATAAAATCTACAGATCTGCAGCTCAAAAAGAGGTAAAAGAAATGTTCCTTTCAACAGATAAATTAATTATATGCAATATAATAATATTTTGTTTCCTGATTTCTCAGAAATGTGTTTTGCATCCAAGCAGCCATATTTTACATGCAGAGAGCTGTACAAAAACATGCAAACAGTACATTAAGGATTAACATAACATTACATAAAAGACATCAACCCATCCATAGTCATTACACCCCACTCCTGCAGGAATCCCCATACTGTAAATGATCAGAACCTGTACGTTCCCTTCCTCACAATCACCATGAGCCCCTATAATTGCACACAATATCCCTTCATTTTTTCACATGCCCATGTTTCATGGAATGAAAATATGAATATAGAAACCAAGATTGAAACAATACACAACAAAATGCCGTAGATCATTTCAGATCAAATCTACTGCTATGCAAGATCTTGTCATTTCTGGCACGCTTTTGATATGCAGCACTGTCTTGTTTCTTACATTGTCAGTCGATAAGTGACCCCTATGCACTGTACACTGCACAAAATAAATCATCCACTGTTTTGTTTTTTTTCCTTACGACACCAAATGTTTCAAAACAAATCACAACAACAAAGATGAAAGGACTGCTTGCGATTCTCTGAAGCTTTTCAATTTATTGTCCCCCAGCTTTGGCTGCACAAGCATTAGGCATGATAGCATTTTCTTTCTTTGAATAAATGCTTAACCGCAACTGTAAATTGCTTTGCATGTGCTTATAAACCCTTACTGTGTGTTGTGGCCCCCAAAATAAACTAGAACAATGTCTTCGCTTAGTGGAAGTTTATTTCCTGATGTTAGTTTATGAATTCAGCCACAGAGACTGTTGTGGCTCCTTGCAGAGATTTATGCAACTGGGCAGTCTGGGCCCTTCACAGACATTATCACATCATAAGACAATAGGGAAAATGAGATTTGTTATAACAAGAATGTCTGGCGAATCTGCACTGGTTCTCTCTCACTCACCCTGTCATATCAGTCTGCAATGACTATTTTCTCTCTGCTAGCCTGTGTTTTCTTTTTTCCTCTATTTTCAAGTGTACAGTTCCTAGTTGTTTCCCCTCTTGTACTACAATTGCCAGTTGCCAGTCATCCCAGATCATTGTTGCAGTCTCACTAGGCCCTGGGAGAACAGTTGTCAGGCTGATTGCTTCTCTCTGCAGTGTCATTCTGAGCGTAGTTAGGCACCAGGTGTCACACAGAGCATGTGTTCAGCTCCAGGTGATGTCTCCTAGGTGTGTGACCTGTGTGAACAAGCGCACCACTACTCTGCTGCCTGCAGATCACACTCAACAATGCCTAGCTAGAGTTGCACTTCATTTGCAAATACTTGGTCTATTGAAGGACTGAAGGCTCCAGCCTAAAGTCCACAAGCAGCACAGACAGGATTCAAATCCTGACCTTCAGGTAGTGGATTTTACCAAATAGACCACTTGATTCTTTCAGGGCCCTGATCTCATCCAGGCCCTGAAAGGGCCTCTTATCGTTTCCACACTTCGTCTTTTTCATCTTCATGCTCAGTGCTTGATTTGAAAGAAGAGAATATACATACACATATTTTTCAAAGCAATTGGAATTACACCACACCTGTCAAATGAAGTCATGGGGTTGTGATTCAATTTTCCAGCACCAAACCATTAGAAAACTTGCTTCAGGCAAGTTGATTGAATAACTGTATGCCATTTTAGTGAGAAAGACAGACTGAAAAAATACTCATTTGTTTTTTGCTTACTTTTCCTTTATAATTAGTATATTTCCAAGTGTATTGAAAAAAGAAGCTGAAACAAGTTTTTCACAGAGCAATAACTTTGATGCAAAACGGCAATGCTAACCCCTGTGCAGCCGTGCCTCCCCTCCTCTGACATGTCTGTGATAATATGAATGTTTTTTTTACTTTCGATCAATACATTTCATTTTAAAATCGAACCTACAATCAGTAGTGATAAATATTATAACTCTATGGCTATCGAAAAGACATACAAGATGAGAATGCACAAAACAAGATGAGAAAAGCACAATAAAGGGTTACATAAAGGGTTTCATATGGTTACATCTGCCATGAGGAGATAAGTGCTGAAATACTAATTTCCTTCCTAATAGCTCAGTTTCTACACCTGGACAGAAGGAATTCAGACTCAAGAGGGCTGTGGATTACATGAAGTGGTACATTACACTGGCCAACTGCAGTGCATACAAACTCGTTTTAAATGTGGCAATCTTTTAAATTACTGGCACCCAAGCCGAGCTTTTTGAAGTGTACTGAAAAGCAGCTATTTTGAGAATCAAGTTATTCCCCCTCCCCTCCCCAGAACTGGTGAGAACATTTCTTACCATTAAGATTTGTGTGGGCCATCTCTGCTCAGCTATTTCCGTAGCCTGTACAGTATTGCTGGGATCGCTGTGAATGTGAGGGAGGCAGTTGAATGTGCACGTTCCGTTGAAGAGCGATAAAGATAACACATGTTCAGTGTTGTGTAAAGGTGGGTTTGCCAATCAAAATATTATTACACATTTATGCTGCCAATTTCATGCTTGTTTTTCTTCTTGAAATTCTTCTCTAACTGCTTGCACAGGAACTGGCCAAAATATTAGGAATTCCAACTTAGTTGATGCTGAATAACAAGCAGCAAGAATGGTTTGAACATTCTGAAACACTTACAGGCTGATTTCATCACATTCTTCCAGCATAATTTTTTTCAGTTCTGCTTGTAATGTGATATTTTGGTACTGAAGAGTAACTGACTACCAGATTTCAGAAGGATTAAGAGCTTGGAACTTGATTTGGTTAAAGAATTGCTTTGGTCAGTAAAGATGATGGAAGTGTGGCTTAAACTTCTCATGTTACTCCTGTTATTGTCTGCCTCTGAGAAGAAACTGTTCACTGGCCAGGGGGTGTCTATTATTTTGGACACAGACTGTAGCAAAAGCTGACGTTCTGTGCTTTCACATCTAAACAGATGCAGTGTGTCCCCTGCTTTACCCTGCTCTTCTACCAGTGAATCTCCACAGACCAACTACGCAAAGACAACCTGCTTAAAGAATAGTAAAATTATGGGATTATTATATTAGGAACAAACTACTCAGCTATGCTTCTGAAGCTGGCATTCTGGGATCCTTCATGAACTGACTAGAACAGAATCCTATCAATTTGCCACTCACTGTCAAATGACCAGGATGAGTCAAATTCCTTTCTCTTTTTTGCAACAGTTTTTATCAAAGAATAGTTAAGATGTTAGTCTTTTACCTCTTGTTTCCAAAGTGACATTACCTCCAGGGGTGTCCAGTTAGTTGGTGTCCAGTGTTGCTCGATTAGTTCTACCTGTTTAACATTAAGAATTTTATTAATTAGAAATCATCTTCCCAGTCGTCCATCCCAGATGATCTTTCCTCTCTTATAACCCAGAAGGGAAGACGGAAATCTAACTGCTTGCACATGAACTGGCCAAAACTAATTCCTGTCTGTCTGAGAAACCTAACGATCTGATGATGAAAGGATGAGAGGGAGAGCACAGCATGGGCCTCTGGCTGTGCAGGACCTGCCTTGGTGAGCTCTCATAGAGCCAGTGTTTGATTACTGCTCGCTGCGATGGCTGGGGACGTGTTCAGAAAGCACCCAGACTGCCAACTGCTTGCTGCAGCAGCAGCTCTCAGCTATCGCTGAGGCTAAAAGACCTCGAATAGTTTTAAAACACAGGCGTATTTCTGACACGGTGAAACACCGCCCTTGCCATGAATGGAGCTCTCCCTGCTGTGGTTGGGATTCAATTCTGGGGGCTCAGGGGCTCTGAGCACACACAGTGCCACTCCCTACACAGAGGGCAATGCCATCGTCCCGCCAAAAGACCAGATCCTCCGCCACAGCGCCAGGTCCACTGTCTGGACTTCAGAAGGGGGTGACTAAATGATTTCAGCCTGAGAAGTCCAGGTCATGGCACCAGTGTGACAAGAGCCGCTTCGCCTGCTGTTGCCATTCCTGTTCCGTGATGTGAATGACAGGGTTGTCAAGTTTTCTCGTGAAGGAGCTGTAGACTCCTCGTGCTGCTGCTGGCTTTAAACAGGGGGAAATGAACAAGGATCCTTTCTTTTCAATCTGACAAAAGCTGCCTAAGTAACGCTGTGGCAACTTTGCCAAGTAAAAGTGTCAGTTTTGCACAGAAACATTGTAGCAATGCAAATCTCTCATCCCCAAATGTTAGTGTTAAAGCTCTCTTTGCAGTGTTTGTTGTCGCTGTGTTCAGCTGTCAGCTTTAAATTTTGTAACATTGTGATGTGCTGATAATCTGTCTCAAAAGTCCTCAGGTAGTGTCTTCTATGAACACACTAAGCAGCCGACATAAATATCTAGTCTACTGACAAAAATCTAAGTGTTTGTATTGTTGCTAGGATAGTGTGACATAAACAAAGTCCAGCTTTTACATTCTGTTTAGTACCGTACTCCATTGTTCCAGCAAGCCTTTGGAAGTGTTCTTGCCTGACTCTATTTGTATTAGCTGAGAGACGGGTTTTTGTAATTAAGATTTTATTATGGAATTTTTTTTCTTCACATCAGAATATCTTGAATATCTTTGCAAAACTAATAGAAATATAATCTGTGGCTCATTTAAAGTCACTGAAAGTTATAAATTAATACTGAGAATTAGCCCCAAAGAACATGAGTTGAATAAAATAGGTCCAAAACCAAACTATTCAAGATGTCAAATTTGATCAATATACTGAATATTGAGTTTTGTTCATGTTGGACAACAATAAAAAGGAAAACATATTGGTTCTGTTTGCATTTTTGCATCTCATTTGTGCATCTTGTGTTAGTGTGTGTTGGCATAAGAGACATTCAGAGCTCACTCTGACAGCAGAACCCACATTTCCCTGCTGGCTTAGCGGCTGAATAAGGCTAATACTATTATGAGGAAGCCAGGATTTGGACCAGATGTGTAAATTAAACACGGGGAAAGAAAAGGTCTGCCTCCCGTAAGAGCACTGTGCTGGGCAGGGTGAGGGGACCCAGCCACTGACACAGGGGAGAGCTAATGAAAAATATTTATTTTTTTACGTAGATGCTTGTAAACAGTTCACTCAGACGCAAACAGTTGAAGTCAGCAATTCTTAACAAGGTACCTGTGCCTCTGTTGCTGTCAATCTACTCACAGTTACAGTCATCTTGGGAAAATGGTACCCTCATCCCTGCTCATGTTAATCACTGTCGATTCCTGCATGCTGCTTATTCATCAGGGCTTCAGCTCTGTCTCCTTGCCACAGATCCACTGCCTTACCTCAATATTAGAGGACATTATGTTTCCTTGACAGTGACTCACACTGTGTAAACTTTGGGAATGGCCATGTAAATGGTTATTGGCCCTATGATTCCTGAGACCTGTAAAGAAGTAATAATAATTCCTGGCTTTTCTAAAAGACTTTTCATCCCAAACGATCATAAAACACTTAACATAGAGGAGGGGAAGAAATCTGCTGCTGACATTTCTCCACCCCACTGCATAGGACATCAGGTGGAGACATGAGAAATTGCTTCACCACCTGAAATGAGAGGGAACTTTAGGAATCCAGACTGTACAAGTCCAGCATCTCAGTTAGCCATTAACAACCCTACTTTTTCATAGTGTCAGGGGATCTTCAATGAGCAAACAGCCATGACCTCAGTTTAACGTCTCTTCCAGCAGGCCAGGTCTTCCTGTCAGTGGGCCGTGCCATTGAAAAGAAAGATAATGTCATGCCAAGGGACGTGACTCTGGTGCATCACTAAAGCCAAAAGCAGACCTGGCTAATTTGCTATTTCAGCCTGCCTCAAGAGCTGCAGCACTGAGCATGTTTGTGATGTTCTACAATACTGCCTCACATGCAGTTCACTGCTAACCCACATCTCGTGCAGTGCTCTGCCAGCTGCTGTCGTCTGACTTGTCCCATATCCCCACTGACATCTAGTGTAATTGGTGCTGCAAAGTGCCGCAAGTGCAGTTGCTACTGGAAGTGGACTAATTTGCTGTTAGAAGCGTTCTTCAATAATTTGTATGGAAGTTCATATTGCTGCATATTCCAGTAATGTATGCAAACATAACTGTTCAGTTCTGGGATTGCAGAGTGCAGCTGAGTGCTTAGGACTGCACACCCTTGCAAACATTTCTCCAAATTCTTGATTCTTATTAGAAAACTGAATAATCATGTAATGGAACCTATAAGGCTGAACCTGTTAAATATTCATAAGCTTTTTTGATGCTATTGCTGTGGATGGTGAATTCTGTTTTATTTACTTTCAATCAGTATTTTCACAGTGGTTTCTGTGCTGTTTGCAAGCTGTGGTCTTTGAGTAAATATGATAGGATCTTGGACAGTAAATAAGAACAGCTTTCTTCTTTCGTTCCAAAGGACAAGGTTTGTGTGCAAGGGAAGAAGTGAGCTATTTGTGTTATTAAGAGCAGCTTAGCTTTGGGAAGAGGCGGTTACGTTGTTTAGCCCCGTATTACTGTGACAGGGTGGTGCTCTTTTTTCTTTCAAAGGCTTTTTCCTTGTAATAATTGCTTAAATTTACTCATACAACACAGTGTGTTTTATATCTCAGATTTATTTTGTGTAAAAAGTTACTTTAAGTGTGTCCTGAACCATGTTCTAAAATTGCTGTAAAGCAATGGTAATTATTTACAGTAGGTGTTACAGTCTGAAGGATTTTTCAAACACTTTTTCAAACAGATATCAGTGAATTGTGATATGAACACACTCTGCCAAATCTCTAATAATGTGGAAAACATGAAGGTTTCTCAGTAATTGGAACTAGACAGAAAAGTTCCAATTCCTTTGCAATATGATGAAAAGAATGTAACACCAGACTTTTCTTCAGGTCATTAATGAGAGGGTGTCTTTCATCTGTGGGCTAAAGCAGACCTTGGACTGTCTTATGGTCTCAGAAAACCTAAAGCTCTAGGCTTATGCAGAGGCACGACTGAGTTTAGGAAAGAGTACAGAAATGTTGTGGACAATATTGATTTATATGATAATAAGAAACTACCAGTCTGTGACTAAATCACAGTGTGTGGGGGTGTAAGATGAGGGGCAAATGTTTTCATGACAGCATGTTTCCAGTTGTTTTTACGATAATTAAGAATCATAACTACAAAGGTAAAAACATTCTACTTTATGTCCCACAAGCACATAAGTATTATTTGCCCGCATAATTCACAGCATGACTGTGCTGAGCTGTGAGCATTTTTTCTTGCCACTGTATTACAGTAGAAAGAATGAGTTTCAGATTCCATTACCAGATCTAATGAGAAAAAGCGAGTACATGGGAAAGGACAGGGGAGGCCCGGGGTAGAGATTTCTTTCCCAGTCCTGGTATTGTCCTTCTAAATGAATCAAATAGTAAGACTCCCCTTCAAATCAGTTCCCTTATCTTCCCCTTCTGTTGCCTGTCTGTTGATCAAGAGCCTGTTCCTTCAGTGGTGTATCTTGGTCAGAAGCTGTCAGCTTAACCTCCCTGCCTGACAGCTCGTGCCGAAACCCTTCTCCCTGCAGAAGCCAGATAAACTGCGACTGTCAGGCTCTTAGAGGACAAGGCATTACCGGATTCCCCAGACAGACACGTCCAGCTTTGCACTTATGTTATTAGGTCTGCATTTCTTGGCCTGGCAGACTTCCTCGAGAGTGAGCGAGTGTCTGTTGATTGATTTTTGCAAGTAAAATAAGGATGATTGTCTAGTTTGGCTGCTCCGATGTGCCAAATTAGAAAAGAAATTAGAGGTGTTTGTTTCTTTCACTTTTTTATCCTTTTATCCATTTCACGTTAATCCTCACTGTAAGCCTTTGAGTCTCTCCCTGAGGGCTGACCTGTAGCCACTGGGAAACCAATCTTCCAGCACGTCTTTTTTGGTTCCTGTTTTGCATGGGCCAAACTTTGGATTCCTCTGCCAAACTCTGGCAGTCCCACTAAAACCACCGAGAGTTGTTTATTCTGTCGCTTCTATATCCAGATCAATAAAGGAAAAGTAATGAATAAAGGGGTAAAAGATGAAACAACCGTTGTCTTCCTGAGAGATAAAAAAGTAAAGGCAATCGAAGTTCACACTGAGCTGTATGGCCCACGTTACAAGCAAGCATGTGAGTCATGTCACTGGCCCACTGCAATGGGGATATTGAAGTGTTAGTCAAAACAAGCCGAGTGCCGCCAGAGTAGGGCGACGGGGCTGCAGTGATGTCAGTCAGGTGCTGTGGAGCTCCTAACAAGTGGATCAGGTAACCCGCAGGTCAGGGCAGCTTGTGCATGGGTCTGATTCTTTCCCGAGCAGGTAATGGAGTGTTCGCTGGGGAATTCCAGAAGGGCATAGAATAACTTGATAGGTGGTTGTATATTTAAATAGAAACGAACAACTAAATCAGCAGTTCAGTGGACGCTTAGGAGACTTCTACCCGTGAATTGTACACCGTATTGTAAATGGTGGTTCATATACTTACATGAGAGGTTTTATGTCCCCCTGTCACCTGACTGTGCCAAAACAGTAGATTGTAGACTTCAAGTCACAGAGCTCGCTTGGCTCCACAGCTGCTCTTATTTTCGCCCTGATGTCCTGGATACCTTGACATCCCTGTGGCAGCCCGCACCGTCTCAATGTGGGCAAGGGTTTGAGGTTCTGTTCCTACCCCCTGGAGGAACCCCCTTCCCTTCAAGCAACTTGTTTCTGACGACACACTTTTTTTTTAAAACCAAGGGAAAGAGAAAATATTAATCTCGTTGTGAAGTCTAAAAACTGAGAAATGAACAGGTAACATCTTTTACCTGTAAAATAAATGTATTGCAAATTTCTCAAAGAAGACTTGCAAAGCTGTAGGACATCAAACATGCCTGAATTTGGGATCATCTGTAATGGCTTACAAAAAATACCACAAAGGCAAAACTACTTAAAACTGGATTTCTTTTCAAATGTCTGAAGCAATTCAAAGTATCTTAAATGATACTTTTTAATCCACCTTTTTCTTGTTTCGTCGTAAAAGAATAAGAAGTACTTCTCAGAGGCTGTAGTGAACATTTTTAGCTGCTTAAACGGAAGCGCCTCACTCTGTGGGTTGGTGTACGCTCTAGTTTTGGGTGAACCAGTCTGACCCAGAGACAGAGCTGCGACTGCTGGGTCTGGGCATCAAGTGACTTGTTCTGTGACAGAGACCTGCTGCTCAGCGCCGTCGTGCAGCAGCTCCATACCAAGCAAAGCAGCTAATCCTGTCAGTTCTCCAGCTGTCCTTTCTCTGTGATTTCTGATTTCCTTGGCACAAAATCCATGAGTGGATTATCTAGAGGCTGTAACACTAATAAGAACAGGGAATAAAAGCTCCCTGGATGTACTTTAATTAGGCTTCCTGCATACACTGACAGGAAAGGTCCAGACACTCCTTTCTATACAGCAGAGAAGCCCAGAATTAGCCCTCTCACCTTGTCAGACAGGCCTCATTTCCCATCCTCTGTTTCTGTTAGGATGTTTAAAAGGGTCAAAGCTGAGCTTCAGTATCTTACAGACAGAAACAACCAGCGTTCTCACAGGGACAGCAGCTCTTCCGGCTGTGGGACATAGAGGCTGCAAGATGAGCAGTTAGGGGTTGTGTGCTTACTGTCATTCATGTTGCCTAATGCAGTCAAAAACCTCACAGCCCAAAATTAAAACTGAGTGTGAAAATATATTCAGACCACTCATTTGACTCTTATCTAACTGGAATGTCAAACCTGAGCTGTACTGAAGACCTTCTTAGTGGCACATCTAAGGCACTAAACATATCATTGCAATTTTGTACATGAGGCTGAAGCTTGCAAATCCCGTAATGGATCAAAATGCTCTAAGCCTTGCCTGCTTCCCTGTGTTACGTTTCATGCAGAGTATTCTGAGGCTTTTCAGCAGATTCATGGACAGCTGAAGCTTGTCCTCCAGCTTTTGTTTAAAAACTAACAAAGCAAATTTAATAGAAAACCCTGAAAAATATTAGAGGAGACCTGGACGTGTTCATTGGTACCCCTTGAAATTATTACAAAATTAAAATATTTTCTTACAAACCAAAATAAACAAGATATAAATCTAAAGAAATCATTGCCCTTTAATGGTTGTCAATATGGTTGTTACAAACAGCATAGAAATCCAGAAGAGTCATTTATATTCCCCTGCGTTTGCAGACATACTGTATGGTTTTGTTTAGCCCATCAGGTGAAATTTATTATAGAAGCTTCTGTGTTTGAAACAAAATGAACTGTCCCTGTTCCATAACTGGAATGCACGAGAGCCATTCATTTCCAGACAGTTGAAAAGTAATTTTTCAAAGCATCCAGGCCTTGGTTGTCCTGTGAAGTGTTCGCTGCTTGGGTGTGGCTCTGCTAGATTGAGCCTGCCCTCCCTGCTGGCTCACTTTCACCACGACCTTCCAGAAAGTGCCCGCTTTCAATCAGCAGGGTCCGTTTTACTAATGGGGGGCGCTCACTGCTCTTAGATCATTTACACTTTAAAAAGTATCATTTACACCTTTTCACAGAAGGTGACGAGCTTGAAGCATACAACGAAGGCCCCTGTCCACCCCACCCCCCCAAAAAACTTACACTTGGCCAAAGAGCTGACAAACCAGGCTGGGTGAAAAGGGTGAGAAGCGCTGATGTTGAAAGCGTGGAGATGAAACGGGTCTGTGGCAGAGACGCACAGAGAGGGGGGGCAGTTTGGAAAGGTCACACGAGTATTGGTCCTTTGTGAATCAACCATCAATACTATCTAACTTATTATTTATTATGACTAAACAATTGACATTTTGGCGGGCGCTTGTGAAAGAAATCTAGTGGCATGAATGTTTTGTTGTTGTTTTTTTTTGCCAACAGATGGCATAACAATTTGCCTAATTCCCTAATTGTCTTTTACATTTTGTGTGGTTGGCTCCATTTCAGAATATCTGAAGAAGCGGGAAGATACCATCAGACCCTCTGAAAGTGCACCTGCTGTTGCTGTGAAGCACCTTCCAGCATTTTTCAGCTTCGCAAACTAATCCCTGTGTTTGTTAAATCCTGGTTTTTCCCACTTAGAAAGACCCCTCTAGTGCCTGACTGTTTGACTCCCAGAATCCTTCCCTCTTGAGAGGGGTTACAGTCCTAATGGGATATTGAAGACCTTAAATCTCAGCCCCTCTTGGCTTCCGTTTCTCTGAATAATCAATCTGCTCCATGTAGATGAGCTAAATCCTGCTTTTGCTCTGTGATTTAAACACAGCTACTGTGTCCCATTTCACAAATTCCCAGACACAGGCTATACCCTGAAAAATAACAATAATCTCCATTGGAAATTACCCTTTTCATATTACAAAATTGTAAATTCATTCCAAACATTGGCAATAGGTCATATTGCACCACTGGCATTTACCAAAACATGTCATCTGTAGCATTATTTGTAGTTTTAGCAGTTTTTCTCTGAAAGTGCAAAATAAATTAATGCAGAAAATGCCAAATACATGTAACCTGTATTTATTGATTTTTTTTCTTTAAAGATTTTTCCTTACCTTTTGTGACAGAGCATTAGAATTTTTTTACTTCATTCAATTTTTCTATTTCTCTACCTATTTCTGAAGGTCCCATTTCTTGTGTTTATGACAGGTAGTGATAGCACGCTCTTTGAGGGTGAGACTGAACACAGTTACAAGAGCTGTCATACTGACAATTGCATGGCCCAGCCAGACTTGCGAGAAGAATTAGGTCAAGTGAGTTAAATACCACATAAATGGCACACCTTGCTCGAAGCACCTGCATAAATACTCTGAATGCAGCATCTTGTGCAGTCAGTCAGCTGTTAAGAGACCTGACCCATCCTGACATTCCTTTATTCAACACTCTGGGGCCCCCGCCCTTAACAATACCCTGTGGCAAGTCCCCAGGGGCCACAGAAACAGTGAGGCAATGGAAAGGTCATAGATCTGGACCCCCAATTAGCAGAACATCACGTTTGACACCTCCCATGACTTCCAGATTTGTCCTTTAAACCAAGCTCCTTCAGCACAATTAATATTTGAATAAAGATTAAATGCTTTCGTGCTGTTGGCCATCATACCACGCTTCAGTTCTATTTGAGGTGTCCAGCAAAACAATTCTGTGGACCCTCGTTCTGCTCAGACAAGTGATCAGAATGTCCAGAAGGAGTCACTCCTTCAGGAAGAGCCAGGGATCTGTTCTGGTACCTAGACCACACTTTTTTTAAATTGACCTCAAGGTAAATTTCTCAGTTCTCAGTAGAATTGTGGTGATTTGTGAAAGGTTAGCCCTGATGTGGTTAGCTGCAGCCCAGCACTGTAAACATGCTTGTGGGCCACTCTCAACTCATGTCACTGGCCTGATCTGCAGGCTAGGTATACAGAGAGGGATCTCCTTTTTCGTTGCCTTGCATTCCTCTGTCCTCTCACTTTCTGACTGCACAACAGGCTTGTGGATTCTTTCTGAGTGTCATATACAGTACCTTGACCTTATGGCCTGGCTGCCTTCCTTAAGCCAAGTAGCTTTCACCCAGGAAAGCCTGTAGTCATTTTTTATCATGTAAATATCAGAACATTACTAACGATGCATAAAGTATTTGGCGTGTCCTAAACCATAATGGTCTATGAAGAGAAAATCCACTTTTTCTGTATAGGGTTATTTTGACATGTATTTGTACGGATGGTGTACAGATGTCCAATAGTTTACAGATATGATATGCACTTGATTGGACTCTTATAGATACATGTCTGCTGTGTTTTTTGCATGCATACTTAAGAAATATATATATTTACAGTATATATTAGTGTTTACTTAGTATTATTCAGGTCTATGTTCCACTCAGTTGTGAGGTGATTATTAAGTACATGCTGGTGCCTTCAGATTTAATTTATCACTTTCCTCAGGTAAGAGGCTGCCTCGCCATTAACATTTGTATAAAAGGCTGTTCACCTTTCTGTCTGTTTTTTTCCAGCATTGCCTTTTTCAGACACATTCTAACTTTGCTGCCCAGCTGGAAACCTGTGTTGTGCAACGCGAGTTTAAAATAGACAACTCTCAGAGTGGCATCCGATGTAGAAAATGACAGACCTGGTTCCCTGATTGTACATGGTGATTGCATGTACCGGAATAATTGATGTTTCGTACGAAACGAGGCGCAAAGCCTTCGACTTCACAGGAATACCTGCAGGGCTACTGAGCCACTTGTCTGTGGTTTCAATCTGTGAAGGCATCAGGATGTAATATCTCTGGTTAGGAGTTGCACTCTACAGTGTTATCTTCTCTACAAATTGCTCCTTTCACAAACATGAAATAACCTCTGGCTGCAAGATGATTGACAGCATTAGATTTTTAAGTTGTGTGCAAATTAGCATGCCTTAAGATCTGTGATTTACTGAGCTTTGCACACAGAATAATTTAGTTTTTACAGTAATTTACTGGATTTACATTTTCAAACACTACATGAAAGTAATTCAAAGCTGCATAACAGCAGCTGTGTCTAAAAAGTACCATTTGTACCGCTCTTTGGTGTAACCTCTGTAGTATAAATTACCCCTTGGCCTTTTTGACAAGATGTTTTTTTTTATTCTGAAACAACGTGCTACAGGTTTTCTCAAAGTTTTAATTATTCATCTTTAGCAAGTGTCTAAAAAGTCTAATGTATTTTACAGCTTTGTGCCAGTGTTTCCTTTTTCTGTTTTTTATAATTGCTTCCGGTGCTCGTCAATGCAGTCTAAAGTTCAGAGATCTGCCTGATTGGAAGTCTTTCTAAGGCTTTCAGTAGTGGAGATTTGATAATGTTCACCAAAAAAATCAGAAAGACAAATTTAATGAGATGGTAAAATAAAATGTGCACTGTTGCATGCTGTAGAATGCAATTCTAGGTTGAAATACAAATTCTATAATACCAGCCAGCTCATTAGTAAAATCTTTTTTATTATATACATTATATTAAGCTCATACAAAGCATTCCAGTCAAAGCAGTGCCTTCTTCTTGTATTGCTTTATTTTTAATACATTGCTCCCTCTGTAAATCACAGATAATGACATCCACTGGAAGTGGATGAATGGCTTGCAAGCTTTTTTGAAAGATAGCCTCATTAGAAAAATGCCAAAGATTAGGGGAAATAAAAGCTATCTGGTCTAGTCAGAACCAGATCTTTACTATATACTGGTGCTCAAAAGAAACGCAACACATAGGTCTAATAAATTTCAACAATTAACAATAATTTTACACATAGGAATCAGACAAGACCACAAAAAATGAAAAGCTACAAATGAAAAAATCATAATCGTATTTTCAGTATGAAATAAGACGCACTGTCAAAATGATAACATTGCAAAGTTAGTCTCAGATTGGGCCTCCCTGAGCATTAATATATTCCAGGTGGTGTTGATGCACAGGCCTGATCCGCCTCTGCATAGACTGCTGTGAGATGTGGGATGACGGTCACCATTGTCTCCTGTTCATGGCTTTGACAAGCTGGTCCCTCAGATTTTTTTTTTAACTCAAGTCAGGAGAAAAAGCTGGTCATGCCAAGACCTTAGTTTTGTTTTCTTGATGTTGTCCTTGATGTTGTAATCTCACCACTATGTCCTAAATTACACTGGAACTCTCTGGGTCAGGGTCTAGTCAGTATTTCCAAAACCTGGACTCCAGCCTCATGCTGTTCAGGTATAGAACCAATGCTGCATGCAGTTTCAGTACAAGTCATTGTGCCACAATCTCTTTTGTGAGCACTATACAAATTTATTTTTATTGTAAATGTGGCAAATTTAAGTTCTGAAGAGAAAAGCACAACAGTACGAGGATCTCAGTAATTTATCTTAGTGTAATAGTACCGCCCCTTATAGTATTAAGTGAGCATTAAGTGAATATCATGAGAATGGAAAGTCTTGCACAGAAGATCGTTTCTGCTCAGACGACCAGTCACTATCCAGTGTTTGCGGGTCTATTGTGCCTGGACCTATTAAAAGCGACAGGCAGCAGGAACCACATTCTCTGTTTCATCAAAGCTGAAAAAGGATCAACCAGATACATTTTACTGGAGTATTTCAAATATCCAGCTACATCGTATATTTATAAAAAATGTGTATATATTTTTGACAGATTTGTTTCTGTGAAAACCCAGTACTGGCAGCCGTACATGTTTTTAACATTTCATCTGGAAATACTCTCACTTCCTTTTTTTTTTAAACCATCTTTCAGTTATGGTTTATCAAAGGTATGAATACGTTTGGAACTAACTGCGTACCAGCAGAGCTCAGCTTTGTCACAATCAGGATTCCAGACTCCAAATCTGAGACAAAGATCTGAGAGTGGTGCTCAGTTTTCTCCTAACACACACCAGCTCAGGCACAGACTTGGTTTAACATCTCATCTAAAAGATGACACTTCTGTAGCACTTATGTGGCTGTCACCATGCTTGGGCATTGCTTTCAGAAAGTCATGTCCACAGGGAAGAATACTGTTTCCTGGCCTAAGAATACTCTCTTTCCACAGCAAATCAATTTTTCTTCAGTGCCTTCCAACTAAGTACAGATTCAGCATTGCTCTGAATCCTTCAAGTGCCAGTCAGCCCTGAACTACCTACATGAATACACCCTAATCGAGCCAGTACAGCACAGTGGAGTCTGGTGTGATTAAAGAATACTTGTTTCAGCCCACTTTCTTATCATGGTTACATCGCATGGAGATTCGTCTTAATTTCCTCACAAAATCTCCGTCGGCACAGAAACTCCTGGAGGGATGACATATCATCTTGCAGTATTTTACTGATGAGCTCCAGGCATTCGGTTTAATTGAAAATAAAGCATTTTGAACACCTTCAGGCTGTGAAAGATGGACTACAAAAATGCAGTTGTCAAAAACTGTGGCTATTCCAGGTTATTTGCACACTACCTCTCTGGGATGTGTGCTGTTTCCTGTGGTATTCACTTTAGGTTACAAAAGCTGTTAATGTCATTATTAGATCATGTTTTTCTGATATTTTCATATACTGTTTTTTGCAATGGTAATTCTGTATGTCTTTCTAACTTCAATCTTAAAATAAAGTGTATGTGTTATAAAGCATAGCCTGTCTCTCTCAACGTGTCAGTGCACCACTGACACCAATCAAACTGGGACTTGCGATTTAATGAACATCTAGCTAAACAACTCTGTAAAAAAGGCTGTTAGTTATCCTCAATCACAGTGCTGAGCAATTTAAAGCTTGCAAATTTGAGTACAATACCAATTAAGTATTTGAAACCTAGAACTTGCTCTGTTTCACTGCGAAACGCAAAGGCACCCTGTCAGGTCAGGGTTCATTTAATGAGAAGCTGCAGCAAACTCTGTCCTCTCTTAAAAAAAATAAAAATCTTGGGCTAGCTGAGACCTCATTATGCAGATTGACTGCATGCCAAACAAATGTTGGTCCATTTTCGTTTTGTTCACTGCGGATAAAGGTGATTGATTTAAGTGAAAATGCCGCCCCATGCTGTTTCTCTATGACTGGTGACAGTTCACTACCACTGTTAAGCTTCTAAGTCTGAGATTGGAAGGGCAGTGGCCAGTTAGCTGCCTTGTGATAATGCCATTAGCACAGAACAGCTGGATAGAATCCATCAAAGTCAGGTTCCATGTAGTAAATGTCTGAACAACGATGGGATTTGAGCTCAAAACATGACCTTTTTTCTGGGTGTTTATAGTTTTGACATTTCCAGTTCTCTATATACCCACCCAGGGCTGCTCTCCTGAGGCAACAAATCCTGGGCTTTTGTGGATTAACAGGGGGATATTACCACCTACTGTACAATGGAAAAGGTCATTCCTGGTTTCAGGAAAAAGAGGGGAAGCACCAAGCAAAATTGTGTAATCAAGTTTCCCTCAAACCTCTTCAGTGAAACAAAACTATGTACAGCCTATGTACCTTACTGTCCTGTGTTCTTTTACTGGTTGTGCTATACTCCCTAATAATAGTTATCCTTGCATAGCATTTATTCAAATATTGTCAGTTTACAATTTTTGTCCTTTAGCTTTTTCAGTTTGGCATCTTTTATATTTTGTTAAGTGACATTTTTTAGTTTTATTTAGAATTATTTAATAATGCTAACCAGATATCTCATAAAAAACAACTTCCACAACTCTTAATTCCAGAACATTAAGAGGGGAAATACATTTGCGTTGCACGCATCACGTGTTATGATACTGTTCAATGAAGCCTGTTGCTTTTAAGCCTTTGTGACACCAGCATGTCACCTCTCCGCATTCTCTGGTGAGGTTTCAAAATGCTGTTTTCTGCTGTCTCGTGCAGAATAGAATCCCCAGTATGCTGTGATCACTACTGTATCAGTTAGCACACTGAGAAGTGGATGTGAGCTTTTTGTTTTGCACATGTTTTTGCATAAGTCTACGTCTGTCTGATATAAACATTCTCACTTCGGAGCAGGTTGGCACATAAACCTATAATGAGTATCTGTGTGGATCATGAGTGTCTCATCATTATGGACTTTGTTTAATTTCTGCTAGGTGTCTATTGTCTGTTTTCTGATTACTGCCTCCTGTCATGAATGAGTTTTCCCTGTGATTTGTTATTTCTTTATTTAGAGCAGTTTTGCATTGCTGAAGTTAATCTAAGCAGGGTGTAACAAAGTGTGCACTTCAAAGCAATCACCAATCAGGCTTATTGTTACTTTAGTCTTGCTCAAGTCTTTTTCCAGTGTGTATTTCTTTAGAATATATTGTAGGACCTCAACAATAACATAACCTTTGTTTCCTTGCAATTTTCTTCTTTAGCTATGCTTTCAAAACAAGTTACCATTATTTAGGTCCTTTGCCATTCTTTGACCCCGCGAGCGGCGCTTTTTATTTTCCCGTATTGTATATAACTTCAAAGAATATGCTTTACTGGAACATGCAACTTCTTGGTTATGTCAAAGCGAACGTGGTATGTATTCCAATAAAAGTATTAACATGAACTCTGTGGAATCTACATGTCATTGTAATAATGAATAGCTTTGTATGCATTTACTAAGTAATTACTTTGTAAATACTCTGTAATTGGAAGTACTTTGAAGTCAAATGTTACTAAACAGTCACAGCTCCTTCAGTAACTGTAATTGAAACACAACCTTGTTTAATCCCAGGGGTGTCTGTTAATGCTGTTACAAGATGCTACAGCCTTTCTGTACCCAAAGCTGTTAAGGAGACGTGCTAGAGTATTTATTGAATTAATGCCATCTTCAGTTCAGAGCAGAAAACAAAATACAAAATAAATTCAAGTATATTGAGGTTGGAATCATGGCAGTGGACGTGTGAAACAGTTTGACAATTAAATCTATACATACAGTATATTGTGTTTTTCTTAAGATTTGATATTCTGCAAATTGAACGCTGCAGCAAAGCATTGTGAGCATGAAAGAATAAGAAATCATCCTCAAACAAGACTGAGTTTTACTGTGGTTCGTCCAGGCTTTCTTTAAAAAATCTCCGGTTTCCACAGTGGCTGAATGACAGCTTGAGAAGCCTTCCGTTCACTCTTTTCTAATTGAGATAGATCCCTTATCTCCTCTCTTTGTCTTTTACAGCAACCCTGGGGACTTTGGACTTCAGTCTGCTGTATGACCAAGAAAACAATGCCCTTCACTGCAGCATCAACAAAGCCAAGGTACAGTAGGCATGAAATTGAAATTGTGTTGACCCAGAATGAGGCCAACACTGTAGATTTTGAGCATGGGCGTTACTGGGGGCCCATACAGTGTTCTTTGCTTTACCTTGCTACTGTATGTGACATGTATCCAAGTTGACATTAGGCTGCTGGCTCCATATGTTGCTGTCTGAGCTGCTCTTGGTCTAGTCTCGCCAGCTGTAGGTAGTTAGGGCTGTTATTGAACCACACAATGCAGCCAGGTCAACAGGCAGGACCATAGCTTCACACTAGACTCTCTGGGGGGGTTGCTCTGCAGCACAGGGTCCTGCCCAATTTAACTGAACAGCCCTGAGAAAAATGTAGCCATGAGACATTGCCAAGCTCAGTATGGGGCAGACAAAAGTGCATTCCTTTTCTGGCATGGCCTTCTTGTTTGTACAGGACTAGACTCAGTTGTCCAAGCAGAAAGGTGTTATCTATTACCCAGTCACAGGAGTAGTGTGTGAGTATTCCACTATTTTGGGCCACTGTCCTTTTTAAGGAGAGAGATCTTCTAAGTCATATTACCTGATATAAACTCTGTGCCTTTTACTATAGCTGAAATGTAGCAATAATATGATTTTTTTCAATGTACCTTGTACCTTTGTATTATTTATCAAGTTTGAAGAGCTCTGTGCTAGATGGTCTGAAAACTGTAGACTATTCATAAAAATGTATGAGCATGTTGCCCAGTTAGAACACGAGCAATTTTCCTAAAGTCTGACCAAGATGCAGATAGAAAGGCTACAAACACAAACCAATGTGTTTGAATAAAATGCTGATATCTGCATTAGCCACTGTGTGATAATCAATAGAATAACTGTTCCCATTTGTCACTGTAGTCAAATGCAGCACTAGTAGTAGGGCAAGCTCTTTCTTCTCCACAGACTTACAAACACCTTTAAAAAAACATGGTTCCCAGAATCTCTGTTCATCACCTTGTTGCTGCTTCAGAAAAATGTATAATGATGCAGTGCTTTTCAGTCCACTGAAAGGAAATCTTTTTTTTCAGTTCATTTTGTTTGCCATTTCTCAGCAGCAGACAATTTTCTCAGACAATGAAAAGACGCTTACAAGACACATTTGTGAGCTCCATTTAAACATCGTCCTGTTCTACTGTGATAAAATTGTGAAGATTTTTCAGACTCACCTAACTGCCTTCCTTGTGAATCATACAAACCACAATACCATTTATGAAAGAAAAAAGTTAAATAGTTCACATTCTTTTTGAAATAATGTAGTTGTGTTGCTGACTATTTGGAAACCTCAGTGAGTTAGGCTGGAAGGAACAAATATGATCAATGTGTTTAGTTGCTCACTTTAAATATAAACTCACAAATAATAAAATAAGATCATTTTTAGTGCTGACCTACTGTATATAATAAAAATGTAAATTTTGTTAGTCAGAAGTTTTTTTTATTTCAAAGTTATATCTTTTCATTTCTGGTAAATTTTAGTGTCATCTGTAAGATTAAAAAAGATCAAAATATCAAGAATAATTGACCCTAGAGAGCCGGGTTTGGAGAAAGCAGCTGAGCTGTGGGAGGGGAGTTTTCCACCCTGGTCCCCCTCACACAGCACAATACTGCAGCTCCGTGCTGCTGCAGCCCTTGCACTCGAGACTAATGAAGTGTGCCAGTCAGTCTCCCGATGCGCAGTCATGTGGCAGATTCGGTTCAGCCAACAAAAAAACAGGTTTCTGCTGCAGGTAGACAGACCCCTGACATGGCTGTGTGGTTCTTGCATGTTTCTCGCAGACCTGCGTCATCATCACCACCTGTTCAGATCAGCTCCTGTCGCCAGCCTTAGGACTGCGATGTGACTATAGTATCAGAGGCACTGACTGATTCTCCCCCTATCCACCACTCTAACACTGAGGGGCTTTCAGTTCACAGATTGTAAGCCTCGCCCTCTGTTTATGTTTTTACACAATGAGAAGCAACTAGTGGACCCGTTTTAAAATAATATTACCTACATCTGTAAGTCTGTTTCTTTCTCCCAGGCACTGTTGTTTTTCTAAACCAGAAATACACTTCTTTTGAAGGAAAAGAAAAAAAAACAATTGCAACTCAATCCAGACATCAAAACCATCAAAAAACCAAATTGTCAAAATAATTTATTAATGAACATGCCCCAAGAAAACAGCTGCAGTTCCCACCTTGATTTTATTTAGCTATTGAAATAACAGTGGCATCGCCAGCTGAGGAGAACCCCTTGGAGTTTTTCTCTTGGGGAGTTGGTGATTGCTCGCTGTCACCTCTGCCTGACAGGGTTGGCTGTGCATCAACGAACAGGCTGGCTGGAGGGGGTGTCTGCAGGGAAGAATACATATAAATCACAGGGTGGAGAATCTGGCTCTGCTGATACTGATCAGCCATTAGAAAACTGCCCATATTCTGATTTATCCTCCCCCTCGGTGTTAATTGAAATCCAAGATTTGCAAACTGAGGTCATCTCTAAATTCCTAAACAGAAGAACCTTCTCCTGTGTCTCACTTTTCCCTATCTGTGGTCATTCCCTCAGTGTCCACTCCTCGCTGATTATGTCCTATTCAAACCACAGTGCAGGACTGTAAGTGTCTGTAGGCTAGGGGTCTGCAGCTACAATCCCAATGAGTAACAGTCCTGTACACCTTATAGAGATTCTCAGTGTCCAATTTGTTACAAAAAAGAAAAAAAAAACAATTTGTACTAATTAAACCGCAATCAAATGTGATGTTTAATATAATATGCAGTCAGTATCCAGGCATCAGTGCTTGGTTTTTATTTAGTTTAATATATGAAAGTCATGTGGAATAAAAACATAGTCTTTCTGCACTATGTTTTGAAACAGAACACATAAGCTCTTGATTTCTATTTGAGTGGGACAGGCTCTTCAGTGAGGAATTTTAAGACTTGCTGTGTTGAATCCAAACAAAACCCACTTTAAGAGTGCTGCCTGTTCAGAAGGAAATGAGTGAACTGTTCAAGCCAGCTCCTAAAGCAGTGGTATATTCCATAGGCAGAGGGCTGGGACTGGTCTGCCTGGACCCTGGCAGTGATGTAATTGAGGGACTTGCTTCTCCTCCAATCAGTACTAACTCTCCAGCAAGGCACCGTCGAGCTTGGAATGTGTCAAAAGACTAATGTTTTCATTGATGGGTGGGTGAGAGGAGCATGCCTACCAATCCTCTCCCTGTACAGTAAGTGAGAGCGTGTGTGAGCTGAGAGGTGAAAGAACACATTGGTGATTCCACATTGCGTGCAAAATAAAATTGAAAATGCCTTAAAACTTCAATAAGTTGCAGGATCCCCCACCATCTCCATGTTCTTTGTATTTTCTTGCTTCTCAGATACTGCATGCACACACATCACATTCTCTGTCCTCTTTTGGGGGTGAAACGTATTCGCTAAACCAGGATAGCAATCACAACAGCTGTCAGTTCTGCTGAAGCAACTTATCTTCCACGATTCATCACAGCTTTTCAAAGCCCAGCATCGATCCCTCGCTCCAGACTTGATGGAGCTCCCCGTCAATAGCAGCACTGTGAGAGGCGGCAAATGAAGATTACATGCAGTGGCTTGCAGATTATACTGAGGGCAAAGTGCGCCAGACTGATACAAGCCTTTCACTAGGACCACTATTTCAGAAACACCTCTGTCAATAGTACATTTATCTTGCACAGCAGATAGAGGGTGGCAACCGTGATTTCGTTTTTGCAGATTCATTTTTGTGGCAGGCTTGACAAATGCTGGAATATGTATGGTACATTTTCTTTAAATACCATGTTGAAGACATTATGCTCTTGGTTTCTGAGCAAAGCTGCCTTGGTCTCCAAGTGAAGGTTCTCATATGTCAGTAAAGACAAATTTATTTGCCCTCCAGCATAACATATGTAAATGAAGCCTTGGACAAAAAGGTGGGAATGGAAAGTTGGGAGAAAAAAACATTTGTATAGTGGTGACTGTCAGCTTCTTAGTTGTGCTGTATTCATTGTGTTTGTACATTTTGTCATATGAGCAACCAAGTGTAAATTCAAGAAAAATGTCTGTTTTATTTAAGAAAATGTCCTGTTTTAGGAAACTGACCATTTCCTCCTTTCTTCCCAACATGTTACAAAGTTCAAATCCAATTTAAAATGCATCCAGGATCTGACGTAGGCCGATAATTCTGAAACCAGTCTCTCTCTACCTAGCTAGATCGTACAGTATGTTCGGCCATTTGATTTGAGTCCACTCACTGAAGGAGAAAACCCTAGGAGGTGGCAGGATATCCCAAAGGATATCCGTCTGGGCATCAATCCTCACAGGACTGGAAAAACAGGACTGAAGCCCAAACTGACGTCTCTTGTTTACCTCTTGGAGCTCAGATTTAAATGCCTTGTGGGGGTTTTGTTAACATTTATATTTATATTTATACGAAGATTGCAAAGAGATTGTATGCTTTTATAAGGAAAGTCAAACACAAAAAACATCTTTTCCCTCCCACCCTTTATTCCACCCAAAATTTACATTCCGTGCACTTCTCAGATAACAGCTGTAACGACTGGGTGCGTGGAGTGTAAACTCTCTGATACAACTTCTACCTGCAGATGATTTAAGCAGCTGCAGGGAACTCAGGGTGTACTCCAACACCAGTGTATATGGCCTTAGAGGATACCTGTTTGTAATTTAATTCACTCGATCTTCTGCCCGCCCTGCAATTACTAGTAAACTAATCTGCAGATGGGACATCTACCTAATAAGTCTGTAAGTCATAACAGTAACCCCCACTTGTGAGTAAGTTATCTTGTCTGTGCTGCCTGGATGAAGCTTTAGAAGACAGAAAAGAAAAGAAATATGCCTGCGAGACACAATTATCAGTGGCTGCTGACCCCTTTCCACAAACTAGTACATTTTTTGATAGAGCGCATGGGTCTTCCTATATAGCATTTATTCCATAATAAAATAATAACCCTATGGCCACTCTGTAGGGATTTTGCATTTGACCTTTCAGAAAGATCAGAGGTCAAGGGTTGATTAAGTTTCAGACCTCTGCAATATTCAATTTTAGGGAAAACGTCCACATTTCGTGACAAATCCAATACAGCGTCCGAGCCAAGCACTGACGCAGCTGCCCGTAGACCTTTTAAATCCTGTTGGATTTCATGAGTTTTCGCTCCGGGGGTTTGCATATTCTGTTTTTTTATAACCAAAACAATATTGTCCTAAGAAACCTTAGCCCCCTAAATTTGCAGGGATCACAAAAGTGTTGCTTAAAACTTGACATGGAGGGGGATCTGACTCCAATAGATTATGATAATACTCATAACAATCAGCCATCCTCCTTCGTACTGCGTCCCAGATTGTCTAATGGGTTTTATTACATACTCTGTCATAACTGAGACTCTTTGGACTGTAAGTTAGAAGGCACTGATAAGATTTAATTATTTTCCACATTTGTTGCACAGAAGTCCCGCTACATTTACTGTGCCATGGAGGCATTTAAACTAATTGTGACACACAGAAGGGACTGAGGAAGATATATTGTAGCCGGCATGCCAGACACAGACGGTAATCGTTTTCATCTTCGGCTAATGGGTGTACGAGGAGGAGGGGATGAGCGGCAGTCATCCTGATCAAAGGCGCATGTCAGCATCTTTGCGTCTACACACTCTTCACCTCTTGATATTTTTTGATGCGTTTATTTATCACACCTCTTTCTCTCTCCTTTCCGACGGTGCAGGCTGTCCCCAGCACCGCACACACAGTGCAGCTACATGTCACCTTTACTGCTGCAAGCAGAGATCTCCCGAATATAAATCAGAATTAGCACAGCCCCGAGGCTGTCTCCCGTTAATATTTCATTAAACTATATGAGAATTTGCACTTCTCTGCTGACAGCAGTTGGCAGGTTGGTGGGGGTTGCTGAATTATGAAGCTGTCATCCATGGCGATTATTTTAAATTAAAATATAAATAAGTGAATAAATGTTGTTTGTTCAGTGAGAACTTGTGTGCCTGTTTGTCTTGTACCTTTATCCAAAGTGCCTCAGCTTTTAGAGAATATAATCTGTGACTTCTGCATTGTCCAAGACAAAGAGACTGAATACATGAAGAAAGTGGCAGGATCCATTCCCGTGTGCTGTGATTACCGTTTTACAGTGGCCGGAAGAGACTCACGTATACACAAGTCTGACTTTTCAGACACGCACGTTTCAGAGCACATTAAGGCATTTTATTACATTAGCTGGCTTATTGTTTTCAACTGTCAAAAACAGTGCTGGTTGTTTGTGTCTTTGACGATTATGAACGGTAGTATCAAATCCCTTTGTAGTCTTATCTGTTAAAGACTTAAAAGGTTTGGTTCCTTAAGCTGGTCAGTGTAGAACTTTACTTTAAGATCCGTAGTGTTTCTAGTTGCTATTCTCTAGACTGATTCCAGAGCTGCAATATCTGTTCTTCAGCTTAGTGACCATTTTATTGTATACCTAGTAAAAAATCAAAATATATATTCAAATCTTAATAATATCTAGTTTTGTTTTAATTACTCCCCCACATTGTCCAGCATATGTAAATATGCTTTGCCAATATAAGCACCTCAGTGTTTTGCATAAGTAGCTTTTTCACCTGTGATAATTGCAGCCAGTAATTGATCTGCTCTTTGGTTTCCATTCATGCCTATTGATGGCATCAGGCGACACAATGCTGGCATACATGGGAAAAATATTCAGAAATGATTTATTTGACAGTATCAGTCTGTTTTTCCCCCCAGTGGCCATGCAAAGCATATCTTTTGAGCTTCGTCTATGAGCTCTCTGTGTTCATAGATGTTTTTCAACATATGTTCTTTTCCAAGTTAATAATGTCAACTGAACGATGGGGACCTCAGCCTGATCTTCCAGGTAGTTTCTTGCTATCCCATTGAGGTATTAGTGCTGAAGTAGTAGTATGACAGTATGCTGAGCTACAGTTTCTCTCTGTGAAGGTTGTAGACACTTCAGTGCTGTCACCTCCCTTGAGTATCAGTTCACCTGGCGATTGACTGAGGTCTGAATTACATCTGTAAGTGTTTCAAAATGAAGTAACCAGCAATTTAAAGTACAAAATTGGGAGCTGTGAAACATCTAATATGAGCCACTTTTAGCAATGTCTGCATGTGACATCAATTACAATCCAGTAGAAAAATGAGTCATCCCATATTTTCCACAAGAAACTTAAAAACATCCACCCATTTTCTAAATGCTTCATCCAATTCAGTGTCATGGGGGAGCCAGCGCCTGTATCTGTAAGCTATGGGAGCAAGGCAGGGTCAGCCCTGGATGGGATGCCAGTCCATTCCAAAATCTTGGAGACTGGTCAAGGATTATATCGCTGTATATGGATTTCACTGTCAAGAAAAGTTTTTTAAATCATACAGATATGCGAGACCTGTTTTTAAGATTTACTATATATATAAAATATTATATATTTTTATTTCAGGAGGCTGATTGGGCCCTGGGTTCAATTCCAGACCTGGGGTGCAGTCTGTGTGGAGTCTGCATGCTCTCTCTGTGTTTGTGTGAGTTTCCTCTGGATACTCCAGATTCCTCCCCAAAGACATACTGGTACCTGTAGATGAATTGGCTTCTGGGGAAACTGGCCCTGGTGTGGGTGTGTGCCTTGTGATGGACTGATATCCTACCTTGCACCTGTTGCTTGCCAGGATAGGCTCCGGCTTCTTTGCGATTCTGTATTGGATGAAGCAGTTTGAAGACTGATGGATGTTTTCATTTAATCCTCTATTTAAGCAGATAAATTAAGAATGATTTCTCATTTACTATGACAACCGGAATTTATATCCCCACAGGATATTTTTGACAAATGTGATTAAAAAATCTTTATTTTATAAATCAGATAAATAATGATAGTAATGTGCTTATGAACAGTTAGACTGTAATAGTAGCTAAGCATTCTACAATGCATTTTCCTTTATAAAATTACACTCTCTCAAGATGATTATAATGCAGAGCTCTTTCCTGGGGCTTGAGAGCTGTAACAGGGGAGCACAGTGTGTGGTGTGAACTTTTAAAAGCATGGCTCTCTGCAGTGCTTGTTCCTCTCCCACAGACTCACACAGTGTAATACGATTACATGTTAGAAATGTTAAAAGCCGTAAAGAAAGAAATACCACCTGCATAAATGCTCAATTGTGCCGTTTGACCATGTACAGTACGTAGGGGATCAGTGATTGATGTGGGGCTTTTTATAGACACACATCCTCAAAATGTCACTTGGAGAAAAGTCAATTGTAGTAAAATGTGTTTGCTCAAAATCTGAATCTGCAACCCTTACAAAATTATACCATAATGCAGGAGAATTATTCCTTTTTCTGATGTGCAAAAACACAACTTGGATGGTTAACAAAGCCACTAATAACATGAAACATGATGAATGCTTGCACTGAGATTACCCGACATGCAGTAGACCAGCCTGTTAACAGATAATACGACTACATTTAGCTCAACGACCTTCTGAGAATCTCGCCCCAGTTATTTAATTAAGTGGCAGAAGAAAATAGCACAAATGACTAAAATTAGGCAATGGGACCTTTTGTATTCATTACCAATTGATTTCAGCTGTGTCCGTGCTGGACCTGTCTGAACCACTGAAAGG
The DNA here is from genome assembly GCF_055471065.1 of Atractosteus spatula. Lineage (NCBI taxonomy): Eukaryota > Metazoa > Chordata > Actinopteri > Semionotiformes > Lepisosteidae > Atractosteus > Atractosteus spatula. Next base: position 1,423,961 of record NC_142732.1, on the reverse strand, counting down.
GCCTTTCCGATGTAGACTGAAGAGCTCCTGGCTCTGTGAGAAAATATGTTTCAGCTTCCATGTGGAGAATAATTCCAGTTGTGCTGAATTCAGCCTGTGAGAAGGTCTGCATTAATAAAGATTTCTTCAGTCATACGGCTGTTCAGTCCTGCTGCTGGAGGTCCTGTGTGTCTGTGGGTTTTCTAGATTTCTTTAAAGCAGTGGTCCCTGGAGATCTGGGAAAAGCTCTTAAATTGGTCCTGTTAAGCCAGTAACCAGCTAGTTTTATTGTGAAGAGCTGTATGGAAATGAACTCCTGAAACACTGGCTCTCCAGTAACAGGATTGGACAGCCAAGGCATCGGATATCCCAGTGTTACTGGCAAATATTGATGTTGATGGCTATAATGTGATGATTAAAGACTCAAAACCCTGAAGCTTGGACAGATACAGATGATGAAGAGTAGTGCAAAGCTGCACACTGCATGTCAGGTATTAATTTACAGTTTATTTTGTGCCTAAGCTTTATAGACTCATAGCAAAACACACATCTTATTTCAGCTTCTAAATATAAATCAAACATAAAACAGAAATCGACCAGACCTACATATGTTCTGGTTAATATAGAAACTACTTTCCACTCCACCCCCCATCCCCCAGTTAACAGATATATCACTCAAAGTATTTGCAAGAATACCTAGGATTAATATTCTCAGGCACTCCTGGTTGCTTGGTTTTATTTTCATAACAAGGATAAGTCCCACTTTTTAACTCAGCAGGATATTTAGATCTTTTACTATATGTTACCACTCAGACATTCTCAAATACTTAAGGCCTGCCTGTGGCATGAACCTTCCACCATAACCCACTGGGCTATATCCCACATACAGTAAGTGTTTCTCAAATGGGCTTCAGCAAGGTCACACTTAAACACAGCTTTAGGATATGAATCACTCTAAAGAAAGCTCTTAACTTTGAAGCTGGAAATGATCAGATCAGCGTACTTCCCAATGCACAACCAATCGCAGAATCTATTAGGTAAATCTACAGCAAGGGAACCCTCTCTGAGCTCTCCACTCTCTGTGATTCCTTGTCTCCTAGATAGAGACCTAAGCAAGGGTTTACCCGGTGTATCTGATTATCTGTAAAGGCTCAAACAAAGTTTGAGGGAAGGTATTGTAGATCACAGAGGCACCATGCAAAAAGACAGGTGTCTACAAATTGCTGTATCACCATAGAGGCACAATGGGTCAGATCTGGACTGTGGCACAGATATCACTTGTGGAACACTTGCCATTTATAAAGAGAGCAACTGCAAAGACAGTGCACTCAAATCCTTGTAGCAATAACAGCTCTAGTGACATACATTCCCGTTTAAACCTCATCTAGCTCCCACACTCAGATTCAGGTGTTTAAATGAACCTTGTGTCTGAGGCTGCAGACGCTGTCTGTCAAACATTCTGAGGGCCCATATTCAGCTGCATTGCATCATCTTTGAGAGTAGACAGGAGGGATAGCTTCTTCAGGAATTGTGGGTAGTGCAGTTTTCAGACTCATAAATTAGTGTCAGTGTACCTTCTCAAACCTGCTTCAAGTACTGTCTTTAATCATTGATCCATACATTTTCTAACCGCTTCTTCCAATTCGGAGTGGCAGGGGAGCCAGAGCCTATCCCAGCAAGTAACAGGCTCGAGGAAGGGTACACCTTGGACAGGATGCCAGCGCACAGCAGAGCGACACAAACAAACAAACACACACTCACACCAGGACCAGTTTTCCCAAAAGCCAGTTAACCCACCAGCATGTCTTTGGACTGTGGGAGGAAACTGTAGCACCCGGAGGAAACCCACGCAAACGAAGGGAGAACATACAGGCTCCACACAGACAGCACCCCAGGTCTGGAATTGAACCCAGGGTCCCGGCGGTGCGAGGGGGCACTGCTGACCACTGTGCCACCATGTCGCCCATCTGTACTGTATATCTATATAAATACTTGCATGTTGCCATTTTCTTCTGAGTACATTAGGCATACTGTACTTTGAACATGAATCTCTTCATGCTGCATTAAGCTTCCTTTGAAATGCCCTCGACTTCTCTAACTTCACGGGTGTAGCAGACAGTGGAGTGACTGCTCTCTGCGTGTGTGCCCTTGCTCGCTTGTCCTGATCGGGCAGCATGCCAAACCAGCCCCCACCCCCCTTCCAGGGCAGGGCTGAGAGCCACACGCCACTCTCCCTGGTGTTCGCTAGCACTTGATTGTAACATCTCACACTGTTTTCTTTTTCCTCTGTTTATTCTCTCTCCATCTGCTCGCCCCCCTCTCTCTCTCTTTCTCGCACGCACTCTCCCTGCATGGCTGGGCGGAGAACAGCTCCCAAAACCCAGGTACAGGAAGGTAAGAGGCTCAGACACACGGCCTCCCGTAGTCAAACCCAGCCCCCCCTCCTGCCAGTCCTGCTCCAGTTTATCATCCTCAGTCAAACCTGCTGCCCCCGTTACACCCCAGCCGACTGCCAAAAGCTTTAAAGTGCATACATTTAACCCCAAAGAGCTTTTACAAAAGATGCACACCTGTTATTTCTATATACTATATGTTTGGCTTGTGCATCTAAAGGAAAATCTTAGTAATATAATTTCAAATTCCTTTACAGATTGACAACCATATGGGTGGAATTTACACTTTAAAGCCTTTAGCCCTTTAGAAACTTGACATCTCAAAGTGATTTAGTTTAACTCTATATAATAGGGGTGGCTAAACCTGGTAGCAGAAAGAGACAATCAGGCAGGTTTTATTTATTCCCCTTAATCATTAATTTATTAAGATTTGGAACAATTTTGTTTTAACTGCTTACACAGACTATCTGTTAAGTATTAGAGATTATTTGAAATAAAACTGCCAACACCCTGTAGCTCACAGGATCCACAGTTGGCCATTCCTGTCTTAATTGAACTAATTATCTTGCTACATTGATCAAGGAGTTTCAGGTCTTTACAGATTGATGACAGCATGACCTGTAAGACCCTATAATGACCAGGGTTGCCACCCCTTTATAGATTATTCCCACCACCAGTTGGTGTGTTATTCAATCGGGTTTCCCCACTTGTACACTGTCATTTGACCTAAACATTATATATTTTCTCTTCCCTTTTTTAGCAATGTGCTCATTTTAAAATCCAGTTTCTCCCATCCTTAGGTTCTGTGTATGTAAGTTCAAGCCAGATGTTTTCAAGTTAATGTCATCTTAGTTTCAGGCAAAGAAAACGATGATATTTCTTTTCTAGACGTGTCATTAAGATCAATGCTTCCGTAAAAGACAGAATTTGGTTTTATAAAAGTAAGACAGAGGTAACACCAACTCATAGCTGTGCTATGCCCCAATGCATAAACGCAGAACTCACTTTGAAAGGCTTTAAACAGCTAACAAGGTTTTAAGGTCCTTTGGGTTGTTTAGTTCACCACATTTCCAATCATTTTTTATTTTGATGGAAGTTTAAACAAGAAAGGAAAACAGCAAAACTTACCTCTGTGTTAGGTTAATAGGGCTTGAGCTAACTCAGCCAGTACAGTAATTAAACCCCAGATCCAGAAACATATAAAAAACATAATTTTAGTAAATGATATATGGAAATACAAATTATGAACATTCAGCAGTTTTTGTGAGTGACATCACAACAGGCCAGGCAACGGGTGTCAGCCCATACATCTGCATGGGATTAATATCTAAGACGAGGAAACCGTCCCGCAAATAAGAGGTAATAATCTCAGAATTTATCTACAAAATAATTCAACAGAACAGCTTTAGTGTTATTAGTTCTTTCACATACTTTAATGTCACTAAATGCTCCTATTGAAAACAAACTGATCATGCTAGATAAAATAAATCTCTTTGTTCCCACACATCAAACAATAAAATATTTTGTATAACTAAAATGTACATAGATGTATTTGTCATAAAGGCCATTTTCTGATGACAGATTTTAGATATTGCTAAAAACATAGTAATATGCAAGCCTAGATAAATATAGGTTCTGTACAACCAGCTGACGTTATGTACATTTCTGATGATTATCAAATATCGGCTACAGGGCCCTGGGATCTGTCTTCTTTATCTGCTGTGGTTTGGGGATTTGTAACGTTTCTGAATGTACAGTTTTGGGGTGCCTTTGAAAAAGAGGTGACTGCAGGTTCTGCAGTTTTGAAACTTTTTTAAATAATTCTATGTGATTTTCACCCCGTCGTGCCAGGAATGACAGCTGTATATTTTCAATCGGACTAGCTTGCTCGATAGCATAGCTAACTATGTAGCGAACTACGGCTTATGAGAGCTACACACTGTAGAAGGAGTTCTCATAACTCTTCATACCATTAACAGTTTGCCGAAGGGGGTCAATTTTATACTGTATTATTGTTTCTGGGGTACAGCCCACGCTGTTCCCCTTGTCCTGCATTTGATGCCTTACCAAGCTATTATCATAGATTTACACTTTGTCTATGTTCTTTCACTCCAGCCATAAAATATCTGCTTCTACTATTTATCCATATAGTGTACATGTTGGCCAGCATTATTGAGGCTGCTGATTCTGCTATGTGATTTATAGAGAGTTCTTAGATAATATTGGCTGTGACTGTGCTGGTTCCACTGTCCCCTGTAGGATTTACTGAGCTGGTTTAACTGGACTGTTGAACAGGTTTAGCATCACACATGTATGCAGTTTCTGCTAGAGAGTTTCAATAAGCTGTCTTACCATAAATGTGCACTTTTTCACCTTATAAGCAACAAGTAAACTTGCAGGCATGTTCACAACGAGTAATCCCATTACTCAAAGAGCAGTCACTGCACCATTGCATGTTCAAGCAACGCATTCATTCAGGAGACATCTGGCACTCAATTTCGGTAATCCGTCTCACCATCCCATTTTTGCTAAAAATCTGATTCAAAATCTTTATTTAAAACAAACTATGGATTGAGGTGTTATAAGGATCATTAAATGCTAATTCGAGTGTAGTGTAACAAATACTATTGGTTCCAGTACTCATTTGTTGTGTTTTTAATATCTCCCAGTATATTAACCAAGCCTTAACTAGATACATTTAACCATCTTTATTGGGCCTTTAATTACTCAGAATGTAAAGAGACCCAAAACATTTGCTGATCTGCACTCTAAAAGACATGATTTTTAAATGCATTAACAGTTAAATAATAAGAGCATCACATCATTTTCAATTTTAATTTCACTCCTGATTCTGAGAACCCCCCCCATAAAAAGGCAAGTGATGAAATTAAAATTCAAGCAACATGCCGGAGAGGTAAGATAATTATCTTGACAAGACTGATTGCGTTTCCGATTTTTTAATAGAATATTTATTTGCTTATTACAGTCATTGCTGAAGGTGCTGTTCACCAAAAACACTTGCTTTCCCTCCTCCCTCCCTCGCGAACGCACCCTGAACATTTCCTCACGCTCGCTCATCCCTCTGCTCCCAGGACAGAGCTCAATGTCTCCATCAATCACCTGTCGCAAACGCTGCAGAGTTAACTCCTTCCTGCCCAGCTCAGGGAGACCAAGCATGAACAGTGTGGGCAGGTCTCTCCTGTCAAAGTGATTAGCCCATGAATATCCACACACAGCCCTGCCATGGATCATTGATTTCTTGAGCCATTGAGCCGGAAAGCAAGGCACAAGTCCCCGTGTCAAATTCTCAGAGGGCTGTTAAGTGTGGGGCGGGGGTATTCAAATTAAACACCACAGTTGCTGTGATACTCAGAGCTCAGCCACTATGGCAGCCGTCTCTTTCAGGCTAAGAAGACATCCATGTCATTATTGTCAATAATGCATTTTGTTTTGTTTGGATTTTATTTTAAGTGTCTAGCCTCCCCAGCTGGTGTGTCTATCCCCAGACAGAATTATGAGAAGAGTCATATTTATAATTGAATAAAAAAACTGAAAGATGAGCCGGAAGACATACGGTTCATATGATAGTGCCTGTTTAATACAGGTTGCGCACAGGCTGGGAGAACTGAAGGCTTGTGGGTGTCCCTTTTAACCCCTGCCCAAGCCAGTCATCTCTTTCTGCAGGCTTATATGTGAGTTTTCAGCACAAGGGTGAAGAGTTGTGAGTGGTGACACTGACATCCTTCATTTTCTAACCAATTCTTCCAGTTCAGGGTCGCGGGGGTACTGAATCCTATCCCAGTGAGCACCTGGTACAAGGCAGGGTACACCCTGGATGGGATGCCAGTCCATGACAGGGCACTCATTCAGACACACAATCAAATCAGGGTCGGTTTTCTCAGAAGCCAATTAACCTAACAAAATGTGCTATTGGAGGAAACCGGTGCATTTGGGGGAAATCTATGTGATCATAGGGAGAACATACAAACTCCACACAGACAGCACCCCAGGAAGTGAACCCAGGGACCCAGCAGCAATGCTAACCACTGTGACACCGTGCTGCCCACCTTTCAATCATAATTACATTAACTGACTCTGTACATTTTTTATTCTTATTTGGACATTTCCGAACTTCTTTGCTTTATTGAAACTACCGCATGAGAAATTAAAAATTTCAGTACAAATGTATCTTCCAGAATGCTGTAGTAATGACTATGCCAGAGACGTAGTCAAAAACCAGGTGAGGTCTTTTAAATCCAAGAGAACCAGACAGCTGCCAAAGTCACGAACAAGCAAGGGTCGAAACCTAAGGTAGCAAACGCAACAGGAGCAGAGGGAAAGCTGAGGCTGAAGCAGACTCCAAGACTGAGCAGTGACTGAGGAGGGAAGCCAGTTGAAAGAGCAGCCTTAAATATCATTGACAACAGGTATGGGTGATAATTACTGAAGCAGCATATTAGTGAGAGTCACAGGACACCTCTGATGCAAGAGGAACATAGCTGGTGATGAGCAGATAGCTGGTGATGGAGAAGGCTATACCAGGGTTCGAGCCCCGACACTGCCCATGTTTTTTGTTGTACTTTACAACCGGAAAAAGATCAAGGCAGACTAACCTTCTTTGGGGTCTTTGCCTAGTTTAAGTGGACGTGAGCCATTTGGGTCTGTGGGGCAGCACCATGTTTTCTTCAAGCCTAGGCAGCTGGTTGTCAGAGAAATGGACAATTTCAGAGATAAAAGGATTTAAATTTGATCAGCAGCTTTTGTCAGGGAGCTCAGGGGGAAATACACAGAGGAAACGCAGGCACCAGAAGAGCCAGCGCTGGGTAAATTGGTATGGATGACTAGGTATGTGAGGCGGGCATTGAGATATCCTGATGTAAGGCACCCATCTGCACTAACACAGGCCGTTTCTTCTTCCTCCCTAATTATGATCAACTGCCTATTCAACAGCAAGATGGCAATCAGGAGAGCATTACAGCAGGCTGCTAATCTGGGCCTCTGCTCCCCTTGTGAAATTAGTGCTGTCTTCTCAGTGGATTTCCTACACACTTGCAGTAGCTGGGTTTGATTTTGAATAAACAGTTATCTGGTTTGACTTGAGGGGTATCGTGTTGGATTATTTTTAATCCAGATAGATTTCATTATGTAAACAATGATCACTTGTCTGGCTTGTTTCTTCCAAGATGGGGCCAGGTGTTACCTGTCTAATGATTTCTTTCTATGTTACTGCATCGTCTTGGTCTTAACACCTCCAATCCACTTGTTTTTCTACACATTCAGGAAACACAGACCCTGTACCGGATGTTCAGTTTTAAAAGAGGTGCATCTTTTACTGAAAGCAACACCAGTGTGGTCCCTGAAAGCCCAGACAGCTCTGGCCGATATAGTGCCACGCTGTCCTCAGTGGCACTCAACCTTTTTGAAACGTATAAACCTATTTGAGCCATCAGCCATCGACACTGGAACTCACAACAGCCAGAAGAAGAATAGCATTGCAGTTCCCCTTTAAGATGCTGTGTGGAAACTTCATGCATGATGCAAAACAGTCTTTTCCTCCATACAACCTTCTGCTATCTTTCACTTATGTCCCATTTTGTTAAATTGCAAATTATGTGCAATTGAATGAATGAATGAATTGAATGAATGAAACTGAACACACTGAACAGTGAACAGTGACATTAGTAGTTCAAGGGAAAGTAAGTAAATAATCACAGTGAGTTATAGTCTTTTGCCAGAAACTATTGTTTAATTCAGTATTAATAATTATTAATTGTTCATAATTATTCAAGAAGAACTGTTGCACAATTCAAGGTACAGAATAATTTTCGTTTTTGGTAGATCTGAGAATGTTTTTTTAAGAAATTGTGACATTTTTGAGAGACAGCGCCTCAGGTAGTACAAATGAGTGTTAAGATAAGGCAGGCTTTGAAGAGAACTGCCTTCGTGTCTGCCTTCAGACAGTAAGCTGCTGTTTGCTGTCTGTATTCATTGCTACTGATTGCCCCTGCAGTTTTCATCATTAGTCTACATAGCAAACAGAAAATTAAAAACAAAAGGTAATTCTCAGTTACGTTCATAATTATGCATTTAAAAATTGACACGAAACCTGTGCCACTTCTTAATTACTAGGTTAGGCTATTTTCTTCCTCATCTGGAGAGGATACTCTTAATTACTGCTTTTATCCTGACAAGCATTCCCATTGATAGCCTTTCCTGACTTTAACTTCACAGTAAAGAAGCACAATTGGTCTGCAACTCAAGCTAATGGAGTCACAAAAGTTATAGTAGAAGAGGCTATTGCTAAAATGCCCAAAGGTCAGCAGGAGATCAGCTGAACTGAGATGCAGAGGAAAATAATAATAAAGCAGCCCACTGTAAGCTTATACATCTCTCTCTGCATCTTGTGTTCTGTTGCCAAGACCAGCTCTGGCTGAGATACCCAATGCCTGCTAAAGTCTTAAGTCTTAGTCACTTGCACCAGGTCCAGTTCTCCCAGAACCTACCTTAACCTACCAGTTTGGCTTTGGACTGCGAAAGGAAACAAGAGCCCCTTGGTAGTTAGCAATTGATTGACCAGGGATCCTGTCCTTTCTTGAAAGAAACCAATGTAGCGACTTCAACAACATGACTGGTTAGCTTGTTCCGTCCCCTCACAACCTTTGAACAAAGAGTTCCCCTGTTCTCCGAGTTATATGAACTTTCGCTTAGTTTCCACTTGCGTCCTCTCATTTGTGTTTGACAGGTTAGTAGAAGTTCCTGAGTCAGGCGCCCTTGTAGTCTTCTGTGTTCAAGACTGCAGAGGTTCCTTTCCTTTAGCCTGTCAGTACATTCCTTCAAGCCCCAGAATATATCTGGAGTCTCCTTCCTGGACTGATTCAAGAACAGCGATATCTTTTAAGATCCTAACAATATTCTTGTTAGGTAGAAAATGTTTTTTAAAAGTTTCACTTTTCTTCTCTGTAATAATGGATTGTTAACTCCTGTGCAAGCTGTTGTCAAACCTCGTTGAAGAGCCTAATGGAATTAGGTAATTCCTGAGAGACTGCAAAGTCACTTTGTTTAATTCCCATAGGGAAATGTTAGACTGTGTTGTGAGCTGTGTACATGCACTGCATGACAGAACAACCACAACTGACAGCTGGCTCCATTCTATTAGAACAATTTGAGATGGATTTTCAAATTTGCCCAACCCCCCCCCCCCCATCTGAAAATAATTACTGCATTCAGTGAGTGAGGAAACTTCACTTCTCCTATAGTTTATTTATCTAGAATTGACATTCCAATTCAGTTATCTTGTAAATCAGTTTAAAGACAATTAGATTTTTGACTTAGTTACTTTATATGGCATAAGAAACATACATGTTGTTTTGTGACTTCTCTTTATGTTTATATCAGACACCCGTTTATGCTGTACATTGGTGTCTATTTCCAGATATCAATACACATTGTCCTCAGTAAGACAAGTAAGGTTACTGGTTTGGTCTGATTGTAAGGAGCTTTAAAAGTTGACATTAACTCTCAGTGGTTCTAATCAGTCTGCAAAAATACCTGTACTGTACCTTACAAGATTAAACTGTAGTTAAAATTCAGACTTAAGAACCATGAAGCATCACAAGGTAAGATATAGAACTGCAGGGTCTGATAGCAGTCATAACAGCAAGGCTTGTTGTGTTAACACACAGGCATTGACTGTCCTGTGGTGCACCAGTGAAAAAAAGCAAAGATTAAATCAAGGTGTCTTATCGGTTTTAGGGAGCATGGGTTATTGATCCTATCCACACTGTTATTTTCTGCCATCAATCAGTTCCCTTAAGGAACCAGCTGAAACAGATTTTTATTTCTGCCTACACACTTGGGTATGTTTGCATAGCAACTGTTTTTTTTCTGTTGGCTCAAGTAGCTGAAAGCCACGCTTTTATTGACCTGCAGCTCTTAATAAACACAGGAGGAAACTCCTTAATAGATTGAACAGTGTTAGTGTGGACATGTGTTCGATTTCCCATCTGAAACAGTTAATTTTTCCCTCAGGGAGACCAACTGTATTGAAAGCCTTAAGGAGAAACTCAAGAATGCAGCTGAAAAAGTTATACATATATAAATGTACGTAAAATCAGAGTCCCCGGTGTCTGTGTGCCTGGGCCATCCTGCGGCTCTGCCTGACAGGCCTTACACATCACAAGCAGCATGCTGTTCCTGTATGCAGCACCACACCTTGATGTTCTTTGACAAATGACCTTCAGATCTTGAGGTGGCGCATGGGGGAAGGGGGTTAATCTCGAATGAATCTAGGATTTTCTAGAGAACTGGGAGATCCAGATACTGTACCAAAAACAAATAATTTCCTTGTCCAAACATTGGCCATAAAAGGCTGGGGGTCAGGACAGAGGAACTGACAACCTGATGCAGGCCTCATCCCCTTACCCACCTTAAGAAATGCAGCTTTGGCAAGAATACAAGGAAACATGCTGTATCCTTACTTCCTTTCTGTCCGGGTGGAAGGAAATTTGCTTTGTAGGCAGGTAAAAGACTTAATACAATATGCAATACATTTAGCACAGTATGGACAAATCAGAAACATAGATGTACTGTATGATGAGAAAGAAAAAATCTATGAAGAAAAATATAACAATCACTTGTCCACGCAAGGCGTGGTCATGACAGTCCGTGGTTATATTGTCCTTCTGCACTATGTGCTGGGCATAGATGACTGAATTCTGCTGGCTACCTTCACAATCCTGCTCAGTCCGTTTTTATTGCGTGTATTAAGATTTATAAACCAGGCTACCGCATTGAATGTCAGGACAGATTCAATGAATGTTCTGTAGAATAAGCTCATTGTTGTAAGACACACATTGGAAGAGCGCGGTTTTCTTAGGAAGAACAGTCACTGTTGGCTCTTCTTACATAAGCCATCCATGTTTTCCTCAAAGGTAAACCTGTAATTAACAACACTCCCAAGATATGTAGACAATTGACTGTTGACATTTTCAGTTTCTTGCTCCTCAGTGACTGTTGCTTTTGCAACTTGTGGTAGCTTTCTGTAAGTTATCATGTCTTGGCAGTTTTGGATTGTATTTGACACATTAAGTCGAAAGAAGGAGTTGTTAACATCATTCAGCACAATAATCACCTTATAGGCCCATGATGGAGGAGACTGACAATGACAGAGTCATCAGCAAACATAACGATGTTTCTGTCTCCAGAAGGGCTTCTAAAGCTGTCTGTGTTAAGGATGTACAGTACAGGACAGGGGATAGCACAGAGCCCTGAGGAGTGCCAGTGGAAGAACAAGAGTGCTCTCATATAAGACCATTTACCCTCAGTCTTTGTGATCTGCTTGTCAAAAAGTCTAAGATCCAACCTACAATTTTAAAGTCTAGATTAAAATCTTTCCACTAACAAGCGTGGTTGAATGGTGTTAAAGGTTGATGAGAGATCTATAAATAAAAGCCTGGCATGTGTCTTGGGACCTTCTAGATGTGAATATAAAAAATTTATACGTGCATGTATGCAATGTATAAAAAACAATTGTACTGCAGCAGTTCCAACAAGCTATAAAACTGTCATGTTTTGAGGCAGTTTGCCAGATAGAGATCTCTCCAAGTGAAGATGAAGAGTTCCAGTTAACCTGCTACTTTAAGGCGACTGAATAAAATCTTCCTAATTTCCGTGTCTTGAGATTGATCGCCCTCTCTGCAGTATTCATCTCTCTGACATACACCAATTCTAACAACTAACGCCACTGGTTTATTTAAAACAGGAACATCAGCCATTTAAAATGACCCAGAGCCTTGCACCTGTTTTCTCTGGTGTAGTTTTCTGAATTGAATATGTATACGAGGAGCCCAGACAAGGAAAAGGGCCTTTTTACCCTGAGATTCCCATTTCAAGTTGGGATACTTGCAGTAACTCATATCATTCAGTGTCTGGATACTTAAAGAAGGAGTGTGTATAATCTGCAGTACTAACTTGATCATCAAGGCCTTGAGACATAAAGGCTTTAAGGAGACTTAGTGATACATGCTTAGTGATATTAACACAATATCTCAATTACAACACCTAACACCAAGACTGCCTGTGGCCAGGAAATGCACAAGCTATCTGACAGGAGCACTATTCCTTCTGCCCATGTGATGTGTCCCATTGACGCAGGTGAGGCCTCAATGGCGTATGTGTTCTCCGTGGAGATCAGCAATCCCACCAGCTGTTTTTTAAGCACTTATGTGTTTTAGTTGATTTAAATTAACCCACACAAGCGCTCCCACGCGTTGTTTAGTTCCTCAGAATGAATGGTATTAATAATGCAGAAAAAAATGCTTCCAAGAGCCACAGCAGAATGACTGACAGGAGAGCTGATCCTGCAGCCATGCAGTTCCTGAAGGCAAATCAACAGCAGCACAGGCTGTCAGTGTTTAGTTTTCCTGTTTTCTTTCTGATTACCCCAAAAGAAGAGTGTAATGCTATCAGAATCATAAAAATAGTTTTCAAAATCCCCTGTATTTAGATCAGCCAACAAACTATTTCTTAGATTAGATGAATCTACAAATATTAAAATGTGTTAAATGTTTTGCATGGCTATATATGTAACAGCAAAATTAAATTTAGTTCTTCAAAGGTAAATCAATGTTTTGAATAAAGATATTTTGGCAGAGATATGTCTGATATCACAGCACTGGATACAGTATATACTGTATAGTGGTTTTGAATTACTTCCTTTAAAGTGCAGTATTTTTCAAATACACATACAAAGCCTATCTGCTCTCTTTCAATATAGATGTTCAATATAGATATCACTGACAGGTTATACAAGTGTGGTCAGTTAAAGACATTAGGAGGATTTCTGACCATTTCTATGTACTTAATTTCATACATACAAACCTCTCCCTTGTTATTAACTTATGGCCACATCACTAGGCCAGACTAGGCCTGTAGATTGTAGAAGTAAGATTGGAACTGTTTAGTACTCAAGCGAGGGGACTACCATGAAATGGTTGTGTATCTAAATCCCCAGCTGTTGAAACCTTAAGCATCCAGTATCCCAATTGCTTAAGTCAGTTCAGCTGTATAAATGAGCACTGGCATTGATGACAGAAGCTAACCAACAATAGACTGAAGTCCCACCCAGGGTGTGTCCTATACTCTCTGTTCCCCATCTCTCGAAAAGATATGATGTGGTCCTACACCCAAGATCTCGTTCTGCAGGAAAGCATTTTCATAAAAAAAAGCTGACACCCTCCTCCGACCCTCTCTTCCTCTCTCTTCTAGGGGCTCAAACCAATGGACCACAATGGGCTTTCTGACCCCTATGTCAAGCTGCACTTGCTGCCTGGAGCGAGTAAGGTAACAGAGTTCTCTTCTTTGCACTTTTCATGGGATTTCACTCTTTCTTTTGACTTTCCTCCTCCTTTCCCAACAAACTCACGCAGCTGTCAGTAATTAATACATTACCTTGTTAATCCCCAGTTGTATACTAATGACATGACCTGCTGAATTTACTCTCCTTCAGATGTTTATTAAATAATTCATTAAAAGTGGACACAGGCATATGGGCTCAATTGCACCACTTGCAAGATCATAAGCACATAGGCTTTGATGACTGTGTTTCAAAGCTACAGATGTCTTTCTGGCTCAAATGGTGTATACACCCAGAAAGCAAACATTCCTGCAGACTTTATGTCAAAACACTTTTTGTGGTCCCTGAAATAATAAGTTATAAATAAGGTTATTGCATGCTGTTGTTCTACCTGTATTTTGAAACTTGGGTATTAAATGGGTTTTTCTTAATATTCCAATTAATACAATGTATGCTGCTTAATGTAATTTGAATCATATTCCTATGAATTTTAAATTTGGAATTGACCATTTGTTTTAGCATGTACCCGCAGAATATAGAATCGCAATTTCTTTAAGGACTGAGTTTTCCAGCAGTGACTCCTCTACTGCACAGAAAAAAATGAGGACTGACAGACATGCTCCTCCAACACACTTACTTGTCAGTGGCATTTGTCATTTGACATTTGACACACATACAGTATAGCTCCACAGTGCCAGACAAGAGAGTTTCCATCAACTGGAAGAGCAGTGTTTCTCCCACCCATGTCACTGCAAGCCTGCAGGCACCTGGCAGGGGCTGCAGCAGTCATGGTTTCAGGACCCAGATTCACTGCTGCCTTACTCCCCCTGCAGAAGCTGTGCCGATGTGATGTCAGTAAAACTGGCCCTAGTGTGAGCGTGTGTGTCTTAGGCTCCATCTCCCCCACCCAGACTCCGTACTGGATAGGAGGATTAGAAATGGGATGGATGGGTGCAGCCTTACATGTGCACTATAGTTAGTTAAATTATTATCAGTAATTCAATTTAGCAGCACACGGCATACTTCTGCATCAGTCCAAAACTGATGGAGATATTTTGAAAACCTCTCTTGAGTTTGCCTTCAGTGTCATCTGTGTCTGAAATGTAAGGAAGGAGCTCTCCTGCTTGAGTAGTGTAATACAACCACACTTTATCGACAGGACGTTAAGCTACATTTCCACACAATTTCACTTCACAGTTAAGATATTATGCACACAGTCAAATGCACACTGAAGGTTCAGAATGCCATTCAGAATCTTTCAGAAAGTACGCAGTCACTAGGACTTGCCAGGCCTCAATGAAAACAACTGTTAGATTAAAAAGAGAAGGCAACATGTTTATTGACATCTGTGTTTGTGTATATTCTTCTGTGTCTTTGTCAAGACAATGCAAAGAAGCAATTAAACAAAAACAAACAGTTTTTGGGTATAGATTAAGACGTGTGGAATATGCTCGAGCTTAAAAAGTATTAGTAAGACCTCCTTTAGAATATTGTATTCAGTTTGGATCCCCACAACACAAAAAGGAAATAAGGAGTTCAACAAGTACAACAAGAAAGATTCTTGGTCTCAGGGAATAATTGTACAGAGGCAGGATAAACGAGCCAAATCACTTCAATTTAGAGCAAAAGCAATTAAGAGTAAGTCAGATCCATGTATATCCTCTAAGGAGAAGGATTCTAATAGATAAGCGTTAACTCATGGGACTGCTTCAAACTCTGTAGTGAAACAAGGACTTTGAATGTAGAATAGAAAACTCGTCTTTATATAGGGTTGTACACTAAGTACCTGGAATAGGCTTCTCGCACAGTTGGCAGAGGCCCAAACCAGAATTTTTGATACACTAAACTACCTAGCTCAGCTAAACTACCTAGCTTTATCTCATTTCTTCTATTCTTATTTTTTTAGCAGTAGTAGCTATCCATCCATCCATTTTCTAACCACTTTGTCCAATTCAGTGTCACGGGAAGGACGGAGCCTATCCCAGCAAGCAACAGGGTCAAGGCAGGGTACACCCTGGACAGGACGCTGGTCCATCACAGGACAGACACACAGTCACAAACACACACACACCAGTTTTCCCAGAAGCAAAGTGACCTACAAGTGTGTAGAACCAGAGCACAAGGAGGAAACCCACATGAACACAGTCCACACTGAATTAAACCCAGGGCCCTAGTGCCCTAGGGCCCTAATGCTAACCAGTGAGCCACTCTGTCGTATTTAAAAAAAAAACATCACGTGCATCATTGTGCTGGTCCAGTTCTTTAAAAACTTTTGAATAATCACAGCTGTACTCTGGTTTAGAAAGAGGGTTTGTTTGCTTGGCAAAAGTGATCAAAGCGTAAGCAAGATGGAATTTTCAGATCAGGCAAAGAGAGAAATTAAACATTGATAAGGCAGCTGTCCTTTTTCAGATTGAAAAAACGTACGGATATCTACCAGCACATATGAGTTGAGTTAAAGGACAGTGTTGATCTGAGGCAGCTTCAAAGGTATTTAGAGACCAAGTGAGATATATGTGGTGCAATTTGTCCAAGTGTAAAGGCGATCACTCTAGCAAGTGAGCGCCTTCGAAAAATCCAAATCCATTAGTATCAAATTCAGACCTTGATTGTTTTTATTTTTGCCTTCATTTTTTAATAAAGTTTGCTCCTCTTCTTTCACTTCACTGATGTTCAGTGCCTTGTTGACCCTAGGCAGCTGATGTGCCACTGCCCCCCTATGTCACAGAATGGAATGGCATCTTCCATTGCAGTTCATTTTCAGAAGCTGTGTGATTACACAGTGTTATTTAGCCTGCATTTCAGAATTTGTAGACAGGAAAATTAATTACCAGAGTGGCATTTTCTTTTTTAGTCAATAAAAGCCAGGAAGGTATGAAGGACTTTACATGAGGAAATATGTATATTCTAAAGGTAAATATAACATAGCAAAGAAAATATTTTTTTCTAATTATTTTTGGTTTATTTAAATGAATATTTTGGCTTTTGCTGTTTAAAAACACATTTTTTAATAACTAAAACCTTTTCTTGGTATACAGTTTCTGATTTACAGTAAAATCAAAACCAAAGTGAATCAGGTGGAGAAATTAGGAAGAGAAATCCTGAGCAATGAATGGGCTAATGAATGGAGAGCAGTGACTGTATCGTCACTAATGGAAATCTGCCTCAATCACAGTACTGAGCACACATAATATTATGTCTGAATTGAACCTAGAACAACAAGACATGTGCCTTTAAAGGCAATCACCTGTTTCAGATTACACCAGTCCAAACCTTGCAGCAGTCATGTGGGATTTTGATCTCATACATGACCAGTTACCCTGGCTGTGGGATCCACGGTGATCCACGGTGATCCACAGTGACACTAGTGTCTGGGCTGAGCTGCTTTTTAACCATCTCTCCTGTCCCTCTCTCTCAGGCCAACAAACTCCGGACGAAGACCCTACGCAACACCCTGAATCCCATCTGGAATGAGACCCTCACATACTACGGAATCACAGATGAGGACATGGTCCGCAAAACACTCAGGTACCCCCTCCCTGTCCCTTGCCCACTAAAGACAACCAAACTGCCTCCCAATGCATCAGTCCATGACTGGCCTGAGGATTTAGGAGGTCCTTATTAAATATAAATATTTGCCACTGTGATAAACATAGATTCTTCCTCAGTAGGAAAACATAGAGTGAAGTTGTTAGACGTCACCCATAGGGAGTTAATTGAAGAGCAGGCATGTCATGTGTTCCTCTAGATACTGTAACATTGTTCTTCCTGCTTCATATTAAAAAGGGTGCAGTAAATTTAAGCATGAAAGAAAATGCGTTATGAATTTGGTTCAGAGAATCCACTTCTGACCATACACCATAACTTTCTCTGTGCTGACAGGGAGCTGGACAGAAGTTTAAGTTTTGTTTTTTTAATGAGATTCTTTTAATTTTCATGTTCAAAACTAGTGGTGAATTATCTTGGGGGCCTATGTGACTCAGCTGCTAATTGCACTTGCTTAAAGCCCAGGTTGAGCTCTGTAATCCAGACGTTGCTAATTTGAGCCTTGGTAATGTCCCTTGCTGAGTGTGACCAGGCTTCCCCATGCAATGACTCACAATGGGTTGAGCACCACTAGGGAGTAGTGTTAGGATTAGTTGACCAGGGGTCTCTGGACTTTCTTACAAACAGTGGCTCATGTTTGTTAGAAACCTGCAATCTTTCTGACTTGCTGGTGCCTGAGAAGTAACATGGGATCAGCTTTTTGGTGCAGAAAAGTGCTTTGTGCCTCAACACTGGAGATATGTCTGATACATTCAAGGGGCTATGCACACTCTGTAGGCTGGCAGGGATGTCAGTGAGAGACGCACCACTCCTGCGATCAAGTGATGGCTCGCCTGTCATCGTGGAGCATGTGTCAATCATCATGACTTCAGAAAGGGGCGTGTCAGAGGAGCGTGCCCTTGTGTCTCTGAAGAACATATGAACTGTCGAGAGGAGGTCAATCTGTGGTAGCTAATCAATCCCATGCAGCTGTTTCTTGAAAGAAGTCAGGGTTTCGGCTACAGAAATGTGGCCGGGTAGCTTGTTCCATACTCTCACAGCCCTTTAGGTAAAGAAGTGCCTCCTGTTCTCAGTTTTCAATCCACTTCTGCATAGTGTCCGTTTCTGTCTTCTGGTTCATGTCACACTGATCGCTGTAGTAGTCACAGCCGAGCCTTAAAGCAATTGACAGTTGCAAATAGGATGCTTATACAATAAAAGAAACAAATGCCCCTTTCAGTTTACTTAATTCACAGTCACTCCATATTGAAATGTACTTTTCATTTTCCATCGTCATTCATAACTCCAAAGAAATTGATGTGAAAACTATTTCACCATTAGTTTTGTAAGTGATCATAAGGATGGGTGTGAGAACAGACTAGGGCTTGAGTTGTTTCATTTCTCTCCCTGCTTTCTCAGCTGAAGAGATCTGGTTATGCTGATTACACTTACACTAATTAAAGATGGATTTGCTGCAAAAGGTAATCGTCTCTGCAGTTAAATCATCTTACTGCCTTTCAAAAGAGCAGAGCTTTATAAATGAAGAGGATTTGAGTAAGGGTGGTTTTATTGACAGTCTGCTGCAAGTAAAAACAAAAAAACATTAGCTCCTGCTTTTTAAACATAACCACACAGAAGTACGGATGATTTGCAGTATTACTTTTAAGTAGCTACTATGATGTTCCAGTAAACAATTATGAACCTGATCAGTATAACACATTAGGTAACACATTTTAAAAATTCATTTTGGATTTCTATGCCGCTTATAGAAGTAAATGTGCAAGTCAATTGCAAAATTAGGCCATTTATTTCAGTCATGCAGAACAATATGGAAATGAGGAATAATATTGGTAGGGCTTAAATATCTTTACAAAATAAGTACTTTTTTTTTCAATGAAAAAACAATGCTGGCTCGGTGGCACAGCAGTTATCTTTGCTGCCCTTTAGCTCAGGAGCCCTGGGTTCAAATCCTGAGGTGCTATCTGTGTGGAGTTTGCATGTTCAATTGTGGAGTTTCCTTCCACAATTGAAAAAACATACTGGTAGGTTAATTGGCTTTAATCTTTTACATCGTCGTCATCCTTTCATCCTGGGACAATTAGCCCAGGTGTGAGTGTGTGCGTTCATATGTGGGTCGGTGTCTGCCCTATGATGCCCTGTGATGAACTGGTGTCCCATCCAGGGTGTACCCTCCCTTGTGCCCAGTGCTTGCTGGGAGAGGCCCCAGCTATCTTGCGACCCTGTACTGAATAAAGCAGTTAGAAAATGAATGGATGATAAAAGCCTGTCTGAGGCAGGTAAATCAATTTTACAGTAACAATCACCTGCTCTACCAGCTCCACCATAGTGTGTGGATTCGGCACTGACCTTCTCAGTCACCTTCGGGGTCATGCCAGGCCATCATGCTCCACCGCGAGGGACAGCCAGTGACTCATCAATGTGGCACACAGACGCAGCTCAGGCGCCTAACGAGCAGTGGCTGCTCACGGTCTGGAAAACATTCACTGTGCTTTAGAGTTCCTCTTTTCTGTAGTTTCAAGAAAGGCTGATGATTGCATTTAGCAGCTTCATCTCACACCCTAAGAAGAACCTCTTTTTTGTGTTGTGCAGCAGTGAGAGCTAGGAAGGACCTAGGGTTGATTTTGTTTGGGTGCCATGGTGGTGCAGTGGTTAGCATTGCTGCCTCACAGCGCTGGGGCCCTGGGTTCAACTCCTGGGGTGCTGTCTGTGTGGAGTCTGTATGTTCTCCCCATGTTCCCGTGGGATTCCTCTGGATGGATTGTTCCTGTGTGACTAGCTTCATTTCTTAGGAATGAAAAAAATTTAAAGTAAAGAACATTTGCTTTATTTTTCTTTCTGAAAAAATAGGCATGTGTCAGAATAAATACATGAAAGTTAAGAAAAGCTTGCTCAGTTGATAGCCATATAAACAGAAAAGAATGGACATGTCCAATTCAGCGGTTACATGGATTTTAATCTTTTATTAAATCAAATTAAAATACACAGTAATTCCCCAGTATATCGTCAAACAGGGGTTTGAAAACCTACAGCATGGTGGTAAAATCGCCAGTTTTCACCCTGGAAGATCCTTTTGTTAAAAAGCAGACAAAAGGAGAAGAATCTTTCCTTCCGTTTGTCGATTTTCAAGTGCCCACCTGATGATTTGTGTGAAGAGTTTACACTTGGTCCCTTTCTTTAGACCACCCTTTTCAGTTTCCATGGAAACAAAGAATTCCCGTGTGCTAGCCTTGTCTTGAAAACAATTTTATCCGCTGCACTAAAGAAATTAGGAAACTAGACCACCTGAAGCATTCGTTTTCCTTACTCAACGAAGGTGCAAAGGCTTCGGAATCCCAGAGTTATCCTTGGCGAAACCGGACACAGAAGAAATAAATAAATGAGGCCTGCCTCTGGGGCTTCTGTAGATATTAAAAAGGTGATAAAAACAGATTATTATGTCTCGCTTCCTCCTTCAAACGAACAGCTCTGTTGGCTTCCTACTGATTTGATCTCTGCAGATTGCAAATTAAGAGAAAAAAGTTGAAGAATTGCCATGCTGAGGCCATTGTCAGAATTGAAGAGCAGTACAAAGTACTAAGGGCAGACCACACCACTCCAGAGGGAGTGCTTTTGTGTGTCTATTAAAGAAAATAAAATGTTTGGCCCTGGCCTTCACCTCTGTAATTCAGCCCTTTTTTGAGGACTGCTGTCTTGGATCAAAGGTTTGAGTGAAAAGCTGAGCTGGAGAGATCACTGAAACAGCTGTAGTCTTTGTGTCTGGAGAATTGCAATGGAACTTCACGAAGAAAAAAGGAATTCTAGTAGTTTCTTGTCTTCATGTTTGTTTAATTATTACTTCTCATCAAAAATAAGCGACAGTGCGGGCCTATGGTTAGGGTATTTTAATGAGTTAAAAAAGTAGTCCGAGGGCTCACAATATGCAGAGAAATAGACACTTGTGTTTCCACATTACCCATATAAACATTGAAGAAATATCGTATCAAGATGCATCAGTCCAGGAATAACTGATAACATGATCACACTCCTTACACTATTTGTGATACCATGTAACTTAAATTGTCAGGGGTCCGTATCTGATAAAAAATGAATGAAGCAAAAAAAAAGCTGTGTTTTAATTTGGAACTGAACGCCAGGTAAAACCTGAAATGGAAAAAATGTTTGTGCAAATGGGAGCCCAGTTCCCCTTCATCAGGAGCTCAACGAAAACAAAAGAATTTATTTTTAAAAAAGTTTTTCTACCGCTAGACTAAATAGAATGGATTTTCATCAGCAAGAAGCACGCAAGTTTCTTCAGGCAGTGAAGTTCAGTGCTTGAAGTAGCAGATAGTTGGTCATGGCTTGAATTCGAACGTGCTTTATCTTGCCTGACTAAAGCCCTGCACACCTTCACTGGGAAGATTGCCTGCTGATACTCCAAGCAGCTTCGACTGTCAGAGAGGATCGAGCGCTCTGGGTAGCTCTCTGAGAGTGTGTGCTTTGCTGGCACAGTCGCCGAATCCTTGTCCATGAGCAAGCCAGGCTAATGGTTAGAGATATATCGTTCTCTCCCAGCTCTACACAGACATTTTGTGATTTCACAATCTCTCTAAAGAGACTAAAGAGATCTTCATTTGTTTTCTTTGAAGCTGTGACTGAATGACTACAGTAACTAAGTAGTTAAAAGCGTGTTGTGTTGTTATATTGCTGTTAAAATTGAACTGGCTGGTTGACCCTCTCCTGCTGTCAGTGGAGCCAGGTTTTCGATTCAGCCTTGAATTTTTAAACCTTTTAAAACGCGTAACTGTGACACCTTAGACGTCCAGCCTGTGCGAGTGCCATGTTTTCTGACCTTTAATGGAAAACCCATCCAGACTTGAAATTAAGAAATTTTGGCTGAAGTTTTAGCCGGATCTGTTCACAGCCACCAGAGGTAGCGCATTGGAGAGCTACCAGCCCAAGTCTCCTGGGTAACTTATGATCTTACTGTCACAGATTTTTAATTTGTTTTGCTCTGCCAGTACAATAGCAGTGAAAATGTTACAGTCTTATTGTCTAACTTATTAACATGAGACTTTTTGGGTCGCCTCTGTCTTTTTCTAGGAACAAACAAAACTGTTCCATCTTTTTTCTCCTTCCCCACCGGGGCACAGAGAGACTTCAAGTGCACATTGGAATGACAGTTTAATTGTGAGCTGTGCGTGACTCCACAGAGATTTAAAAATGCTAATAACGTGAAGTGATTATTAAAAACACTGGCTTCTTTTTCACTCCGCGAAACCAAATGCTTCAACGGCTGTAATAGCTCCATTTTAAAGTGACATTGTCAAACGGGTGTCAGCCTAATTTCCTCTTTACAGCTGGTTCAAAGACTTCTAAATGATATCTTTTATATTAAAAATACATGAGACATTTAAAACGCTATTACTAATATACTAGACCATCCACAAAGCCACCAACAAGACAAAAGGAACAAATTACGGAAAATGATGTCTTTTATTCTGGGGGTCTGGAGAAAACTTCAGACTATGTAGATTTACAATTGAAAATGGATCCTGAACTCTAATTGCTGTGATCAGTCCACTTAAAAAAAGAAAATGCAAGTGAACAGATATACAAATGTCAAAATACAGATCAAATTCAGCTGTTACTTCATTGTTTTTAGCATAATTGAAACTTGAAGATGAATTTTCTCAAACAGTATATTTCCCAAGTGTTGATAATATCAGTGTAAACTAGAACATGCGTTAAAAGATATGAGACTGTGCTGTGACTATAGAATACATTACAAATAGGAAATGACACCTCAGAAAGAACAGATTACGAGAATGTTTTTTTGTTTCGAACTAGTGCAGTTGTGCAGTGGTCAACAATGTTACCACTTTAAATCCGTCTTGCTTATACAGAATAGTGAAACAAGCGACCTCAACATAGAGATGATGTAGGGTGCAATACCAAACCCAAATAGGAGCAGACACAAACAAATTAATATGTCAAACATTTTTACTTGTGTATCAAGCAGTGGGCTGAGGACAGATTCTATAGCAGTAATGTACATTTCCATCACCCTTTCTTTGTCACTCCAGTTATTTTTTTCAATGCTGGATTTCACGGCTATTCGTAGCTACAAAGCAGCAGCATTTTGGGTAGCACAAATAGTACAAATAAATGTTCTTACAGATAGAAATGCCACAGTAACAAAAAAGTGAGTCTTCTATTTACAAAAGGGCAGGAAATGGAATGGTGCTCCAAAGCAAAATGTCATCTTTAGCCACTGATTGAATGCAATACAGAAAGTGCTTGTGCCCTGTGATGCTAACCCAGTTGTTCACTGCTATATTGCTGACACTCCTTGTGTAAACTTGCATTAGAATAAGGAATCCCAGTCCCAGACCTTAAATAAGGAAGGGATGAAACGTTAGTCTGAGAGAAAGGTGACAGTGGTATTTTATTAAAAGGTTGGTGAGAGAAGGGAGTAGCAGGAAAGCCTGGGCTGTTTCAGAGAGCTCTAGAGACATATAGAAATAGTTTCTTTGCATTCGATTAAAAAGAGACTGACAGGTTCACATTGTATTAGAGAGCTTGGAAGTGAGTGGGGGAGCAGCCATTTACTGTGTCAGAGGGATGGAGAGAAATGCAGAGAGTGAGGGGGCTGTTGCCTGAAAGCCAGGAAGACTGGAGGTACAGATAAGAGGCCGGTGGACGTCCATACAACCTGTACATGCTACTTTCAGACCTGCTGTAAATGTGCAGAGCTTTCCCAGCTGTCCATTAAACACTCTGCAGCGCAGTGGTGACAGAGAGTGAGACCTGGAAGTCATGGGAGCTGGGAAGGACAGGGATTCTTATCCCACCAGGCGGCTGAGCAAACACCTGCATGACAGCTGGATCAGTGAGTCACAGAGTCTGCTGTTCCGCCAGTGGGGCTTGCAGGCCGCTGTGCTGGACAGAGTGCTCCCTGCTGGACACAGGGACAGCAAGGACATATTTCAGGAGGCAGGAGACTGAAAACAACTAAGCAGAGAAAATTAAAGGCGCCTCGAAAAAAATGATGAATAATTAAAACTACTTTCGGGGGGCTGCTGAGCGTCAGCCCCCACTTATACAGTCAGTTGGATGGACTGGAGCAAGTGGGGCAAAGCTCCTCACTCAAAGGGACCTTCATCAAGATCAGATCGGTTGCAGAAGGAAGCCCAATTCCAGTGTGCCTTTGATCATATACCTTGAATGACCAGGGGAGCACAGGCTCCTGTCACACATCTTAATCAAAT
The DNA here is from genome assembly GCF_055471065.1 of Atractosteus spatula. Taxonomy (NCBI): domain Eukaryota; kingdom Metazoa; phylum Chordata; class Actinopteri; order Semionotiformes; family Lepisosteidae; genus Atractosteus; species Atractosteus spatula. The sequence continues at coordinate 1,399,443 of NC_142732.1, read as the reverse complement.
GACCAGAGGCTTCTCTTAACTCGCACAGAAATACTTCTAAGGGCAATTTAGCAGAACTTCAAACAGCTGTTCATTTTCAAACCTAAATTCTACCAAACCAAAATACCTCTCATTTAAATCCTCCTGAACAGCTCCTATATGTTTAGCTTTAAAAAGTTTTGAATTTAAAGAGCGACAGGAAAAGTTCCAAATAAAGGGGGAAAACTGGCTGCTGCTATAGTGGCTACTTGAAACGCATACTGAGCATACCCACCAGCTCAATTACAATGCCCCCAGATTGCTTTCTACCATATCTAGATTTTATTTGATATCTTTCCCCAGCAATAAATGAGCTTTTGTGCTTTTGTTGAATTGGCAATGCTGGAGGTCACTGAACCGCAGGACATTTATGATTTATGCTGAGTGTTCTTTAGTGTCAGAAGGCAACTCTTAGTTAAAATAATTAAATTATTTTCACCCTTTCCTTAGGTAAAGATTTAAAGAGGATCTTAACTTCTGGGGAATCATGGCTCATGATGAACCCATATGAAAAACCCTCCTGTAGGTACCGATAATCTTGAAATCGTGAATTGAGTGTCTGTACTATATAGCACTATGGAAGGACTTGTGTTGGTAAGAACAGTAAAACAGATCATCTTCTGAGAATAACAGATTGAATCTCTGCAGTGCAGAGGTGGGAAGTCTTAGGAAATTAGGAAATGACTTAAAGATTACAATGTGAGTGAGCTTTCAAACCTGAGAAGAGGAAAGTCTTCTTACACAGAAAAGGGTAAGTGAGAGTATGGAACAAGCTGCCCAGCCTGTTTGTAATTTTTCTTATGTTCTTTATTTTGTATCACATGGCTAAAGTGTAAAAAATTAAAAGTAAATGTCTCTTCTAGCAAACTCCCTCTTGCTTTTGATGTCTTTCTTGATGTGTTTTGAAATATACTTATCTTGTGACAAGATTTAATGGCTGTATTTTTAATCCCTTATGCATCAGTTCAATAACACAAACATCTATGTGGCAGCAGCATCTCTAGTACAGCACTTTAGCAGCTGCAGTTTGGTTTAAACTTTGCAGGAAACCAAATGCAGGCTATGCTGTAGAATACAAACTATTTGCTACACAGAAAGGCTTTGAACAGTCAAAATCTGCCCTGTACATGGCTTAGTTCAGACTGGAGATATAAAACTATCAAACTCAACGGAGATCTGATAAAAAGAGATCATAGGATTACTGTAACAGTATTGCATCTGCTTCTAAAAACTCAACTGAATTCAATAGCACTGTAATACTGACCTTTTAAACACTAAAGAAGGCTTCAAATAATGGCTGAAGGAGCACAGTGCCTTTCTGTTAGGTGAAATCTGTGTCTGAGCTACTTCATCTTTTCACCAGAACGCTATGAAAGATTTACAGTATGTCTGTCGTCGTCCAGAAATCACCACAATTGTGAAATGGAGAATGAAGAGATGCAAACCGTGATGCAAAGAGTAAAGACTACACCTACAAAATCAGTTAGGACCTCAGACTGCTTAATCTTCACTCCACCTCCCTCTCCCTCCCTGTCTGTTCAGGATCTCAGTGTGCGATGAGGACAAGTTTCGGCACAATGAGTTCATCGGAGAGACCCGGATCCCCCTGAAGAAGCTCAAGCCCAACCAGACCAAGAACTTCAACATCTGTCTGGAGAAACAGCTGCCGGTGAGTAAGTTGGGAAGTAGACCTGGAGATCCAGGAGGAAGTCTGAAGTTTGGAGCAGAACTTTAGGATAAGACAGGGCAGTTCAGTGAACACATTTAAAAGTCAACATCGAAATCTGAAAGTAATTTCTAAAACTCACAGGCAGCCAGTGCAGAGATGCCAGAACAGGTGTAATATGTTTCTGCCTTTGCACCCTCAACAAAATGCAAGCAGCACACGTCTGAATGCACTGAAGGTTTTGAATGTACTTCGCTGGAACTCCTTTAAACAGTGCATTACAATAGTCCGGCCTCGAGGAATCAAAAGATGGACAAGTCTCTCTACATCGAATTGAGAGAGAAGACTGGATCTTGGCAATGTTTTGGAGGTGATAAAAATAATTTTTACAGAAATAGTACTATCGACCATGAACTCCTGTTCATCTCCTGCCATGTTTTTACTGAAGGGCTTTTTTAAGGAAGGTTTGGGAGGGATGGCAGGACTCACGTTCTGCTTCACCTCTGCTGCTCTAACCCATAATCCCTTTAAGTCATCAGTACCATAGTAAGACCCTCTCTTCCTTGTACTCAGCACGTTTGTGCCTCCCTCCTCTGCATCTACCCTTTGGGTAACTCCTCACTCTGCATGGGGGTCCCAACTCCCACATCGTGTGGCCATGCAGGTTATTAAGCAAAAGTTTCTCAATAAACATTCCTAAACCCATTTCCTTACTGGGTGTTATTATTCCTCATGAATGACAAAATATCATACAGTCTGCATTTTTTTAAATTGAACTCATCTTAATGAATTTCTCTGACATTGAAGAGACATAGCAAGCAACCATCTAGCAAATAATAGTAGGGCTCAGTTTCAAGGTTGTGTCCTGGTACTCAGTCATTAAATGACACAGCTCCCCGTCAGGCTGACATTGAGGAAGCGGCTCTGTGCGAAAGCCACATGCTTCAGCAAGAGCAGACGAGGCACAGAGTCCCTGCTGCTTAGGAAATACCTGGACTGGGAGGAGGCACTGGCAGGCTGGCGGTGTCTGTAAAGAGCTGAGCAGCAGAGAGACAGAGTGCGTGGGATACCTCTTCCAGCAGGCACCGGCCCACAGTGGGCAGCTGCTCCAGACACAGGGCTTATGCTTTTAATGAAAGCAAGGAGGAAGAGGCAGGCGCTGTCCACCCACAACCATTCCTCAGGTGGTTTTCTGTCCAGAAGCCAGTTCCACCACTGTGGTCCTTGTTCTCTCTTTATGCTTGGCGCCTACAGTCCGGCTCAAAGTGTTTCAGCAGAGCACAAGGGGAAAAATAAACGCAATACATTCAAAGCAAAAAACAGTGGCCAGCAGAAATAATTATATATATATTTATAAAGACAAATAGAAAACCTGAAGATGTTTCTGAAAAGGTATTTTTTTAAATGAAGATCTGAACAATTCCTGCATTCCTGTGTTTATGTAGCTTTTTCCGTCCCAAAGCATCAAACTAAAACCTATGAGTGAATTAAGCTAACATACCCAAAAAGGAAACCAGGGTTAAGGATCACTGAAACCCAGCTGAAGTAGTTTCTGGGAGAGGCAGAAACAAGCAAGTAACTGGGAGATAGGGGAGGAAACTAGAAACTAGAATATCATTGAGAGGCCAGCAACACAGCAACCCACTGTCATCAGCCCGACAGTGCTAAAAATACCAGCTCAGGCCAGGGATGAATCTATGCCTTAACATGTCTTTAGAGGCTGTTGCAATAGAATTTCAGATTGATTGAAATTGGAATGACCAACACTAGCATTTAAAGTTTACAGTTTTAATAAAAAGTTCTGTTAGAGGATAAAATGTACCTGCGAATAAGGCTGTTAGATCCACTCTGATCCTGTAATACCAGGTGGAAAGAACACCAGCCTGGACTTGCTTCTGAGCCTGAGAGGATGAGAGATATACACAGATATTCTAGGATACATGGATAAAAAATGTTGTATTTACCATCATAAAATTAAATTATTTAATTTCTATTAGATAAAAATAATAGTTAAAGATAAAATACACTAAGTGCCATCAGTTTTTTTCATGTTTAATTTCCACCAGGGGGTTCAGTTCCTGGGGTGCTATCTGCATGGAGTTTGTATGTTCATGTGGGTTTCCTCCCACAGTTCAAAGACTTGCTGGCAGGTTAACTGGCTTCTGGGAAAAATGGCCCTGGTGTGAGTATGTCTGTGTCTGTCTGCCCTGTGACGGACCAGCGTCCCATCCAAGGTGTATCCTGCCTTGAGCCCATTGCTTTCTGGGATTGTCTCCAGCTCCTCTACAACTCTGAACTGGATAAAGGGATCAGAAATGGATGGATGGACTTCCATCATGTGATCATGATTCATGGATTCACTGTTGCCAATATTAAAAATATTACAATATTAAACAATATTAAAATATTGTTTTCGTATTTCCATATGTTAAATATTTTAAATGGAGCTGTTCATAACATGGGGGGAATAGCCAATTTAAGTATGAGCTTTGACTGCACCCATGTTTAATAACTCACCTCACTTTCAGGAGCCAGTACCTATTTCCCCAGCAAACAGCATCCTTGCAGGATCCTACACAGCCTGCTCCATTGTGTCTCTGTGTCGTCTCTGCCACAGCATTAAAATGTGACCCAAAAGTATCTGATATTCTGCTCGTACTTAAAAATAATGAGAGCGGCAGGAGTGAGCTGGTCTTGAGGAAGGACTGATGTGCGAGCCGTGAAACTAGAAAAAGTAATTGAATTCGGAATTCGCTCAGCTGCCTCTGGGCTCCCTTCACTCATCCAGGGGAAAGTGGGTGTGCAGTAACATTCTGATACAGTTTATATCACATTTTGCTTCCTTTTAATATAAAACCCTAACTGAGTGTTTGAAGTAATGGATACATGTGTAATGAACCAGACAATCTTCATTTCTAACCTGTTTCAAATCTTGCATAACCCACATAATTTTCCAGCACTTGTTAATGAATAAAACGACCAAAATCCCTTTAACAAAAAAAAAAAGAACAATATTCATGCTCAGAGCCTCGATCTGTAGGTCAGAGGGTGGTTGTCAAGTTAGGGGCTGGAAGACATTTAAATCCCACAAATCCATCTTTGATGTACAAGTGAAATAAGGATAGACACTAAGAATTAATTTGGCTGCACTTGAAAAGCAAAAAAAGGTTCTTTTTTGTCTTTCTTTTTCTCCTTTCCCCTCATCGAGCAGTGCTCTTGGTGCAGGTACAAAGTCAGCACTTTCCTGTAGCAGGCTGTGCCTGGCTGTGTGCCTCAGACGTGGTGTGTGGAGCCCGTCTGTAGGGGACAGTCAGAGCGTCCCTCTCCTTCACCCTGGCTCTTGCACGCTGCTTCCACTCCAATCAAAGCCCCTTGGCTACACACAGCTACTTAAACACAAGCTAATTGAGTTTGTTCAGAGTCTGCGACCTGATGTTCCGTAATGCTGTGCCGTTGCAGGTAATTGCATGCTGCAATGATCTTCCTGGGTCTAAACTGCCACCCCAAACTAACGTCATGCTGTCAGTGGGAGTGTGAGCAGGGGGTGGTCGCCCTTCAGATTGAGGACTTTGGTGTCCTCCATTAAGGAGCTTGAAAATTATTTTCCTTCCAAGGAGCTCTGTAGTGTCACCTCGATGTTCCTGCTGTCTGATTTCTCCTTGTGCGCCTCTCTCAGTGTTGTGTTTGTTTTGGTGATACACAAGCTGTTTGGGGCATAAAAGTGTCTTTGAAAGCCTTTGAAAGAAGTTGCCTGCGAGGAAGTTTAAAGGGGAGATGAAGCACCATTGCACAGTCCTCTGAAACCCATCACTTCAGGATTGTTTAATGAAGTTTGTGCAGCATTGATTTAAATCCTCACCTGTTCGATTCACTTTAAAACTGCCCTTTGAAGACACGTGGTGCCTTCTGTTATACTCCAATGGAAAGTAATATAAGCAGTGACAGCCAGAAAAGGAAAAAAAAATGATTTTTGTACGAAATACACTAACTAATTTATCCAGTACAAGGTAGCAATGGAGCAGGTGCCTATCCCAGCAAGCAATGGGCATAAAACAAGAAACATCCTGGACAGGACACTAGTCCATCACAGGGCACAGACAGTCACACACACACCAGTTGTTACAAAAGCCAATAACCTACCAATATGTCTTTGGTCTGTGGGAGGAAACTGGACCACCCAGAGGAAACCCATCAGAACACGGCGAGAACATACAGACTCCACACAGACAGCACCACAGGTCCAGAATTGAACCCAGCCCCATTGCTGTGAGACAGCAATGTTAACCATTGTGCCACCGTTCCACCCTGCAACATTAAATTAATGTAATTTTATAGTTTTATTCAATCAGAGTCAGGTCCGTCAGGTTCTGGACACTGCTATGACATTTTCACCTGTACAGTGCCCTCAAAGATAAAAAAAACAAGTGGCCGTGCTGTGCCTCAGGAGAACTGCCTGGTGCTGAACGCTGGCCGTCTCATTCTGACAGATCGACAAGACAGACGACAAGTCCCTGGAGGAGCGAGGAAGGATCATGATCTCGCTCAAGTACAGCTCCCAGAAGAGCGGCCTGGTGGTGGGCATCATCCGCTGTGCCCACCTGGCTGCCATGGACGCCAATGGCTTCTCGGATCCCTATGTCAAGACGTGAGTCCGCCTGCCCAACCGCGTCCGCGACCCGCGGGTGCCATACTTATTAATTCAGCAAGCTGTGGGCTCTGCTGCGTAAGGACACAGTCACCCTGCACTGCTCTGGGGCTCGTCTGCTGTGTTTTCAGTGTTACCTTTCTCTGAAATGTGCGAATGCGACTAGTAACAGCCCACTGTGTCATGTTCTAATGCAGATGGACTGTGTGACACATGCTTGCGTCTGGGTAGCTTCTCCTCCGCGTTTGTTGTAAGACGTCATCCTATCCGGGTTCTGTCTTTGCTTCAGCTAATGTCTTAGAAATTGTTATTTGCAATGAGAAAACTAAGGATTTGAACTTGTACTTGATGTTGGCAGGAGAAGAAAGACTCGTTAGATCCCATTGGAAAACAGATCTCCTTCTGTACAGTGATCCAGCTGCTTATACTGTGGCCTGGGTCCTGTTGAGAACAGCTGTTTTACAGCTCTGAAATTGATTTTCCTAATGGATCATCGGAGTAACCAGGAGACGAAATAACTCATTTTCAGTTCATTCAAATTTGTACTAAATACATTTTGCCTGGACATATTCTCTGAGCATTTTTCAGATTGTTCTCTATTTATTGCCTCACCTTTAAGAAGACTCTGACAAGCATTCTTTTTTTAGGCAGCAGAGACAGTATCACAACAAGGAATAATTCCTTTGCTGTGGAGTGTCTCTGCACTTGTCTCCATTTTGCGAATTTTACGTGCACGCAGCTCCGCAAAGCAGCCTGGGGTGCCTGTTCCAGTTAACGTGTCTCTGCAGTACGAGCTCCAGTGATTACAGCTGACAGGGGTATAAGATTTAGTCCACCCTTGGGTTGCAATTAGCTTCTCTGTGCTGTTAATCCTTGTCTGATTATGAGTGGTGGTGTTCCCTGTCTCCCTGTTCATCTCAGGGTAGATAAAAACCACAGCACAGTGGCCCCAGAGAAGCAACAACTGTTTCCATTAAGAAAGAAGAATATTATTTCAGACAAGGGTGAACAACTACGGAGAAACCAGTACCCCAACATCAGTTAGAGGGTTTCTCCTACTACCTTGTTAACTGCATCCGCTATCTGCTGTATCCTTATTGAATCCGCAAGCTAAGAGTTTTCTGGGCTGCTTGTCCTATTTCTGGGAATCTCAGTGTAACAGTGGAATAGTGTGAGGGCTGCACACCAGGCTGATCACAGGTTTACAGCTGGTTAACTCCTCCAGCAGGCACATCTGGACCCCATTTGTACAGCTGGGCTGACAGGACCAGTCTCACTCAAGAATAGAATAGTGAAGATGCTTCTCCTCTGCTCTTGTCATTGCCTTCTTATTAAGCCCAGCTGTGTTATTGATGTACAGGTGCCTTCTCCAACATAACAGAAAGGTGTTTATGCTAGAAAAACTGGGGTTGAGTGTTCGTTAGGTGTCAGAGAGAGATAGGGGGTGGATTTCCATAGAGAGACCACTTACTCCATTTACATAAAACACTGACTTGATGCGTCACTTGTCAGACCTGATGAGAGACTTTATCTCTCTTAAGACGGCAACAAAGTTTTAATGATGTAGTCTGCTTGAACCCTTATATTTATGTCAACTGAATCTTTACTCAGTCCTTGGTTTAAGAAGTACTTTTCTGGATGTCTAGTTGCAAAGATATTTACCAAACAGGCCTTTTTTTTTTTTACTAAATATTGATCTCCTATGCTTAAATCCTTAATAGGAGACCCATTAATACTGTACAGAAGAGGTGTAAATTACAGTTTATAAAACATTCTATTTTAACGTGTGTAGTACAGTTTTATCCCATAGAACTTATATTGAATCCGCTTTACCATTCGCTGTAGTAGGTTTGGTGGTAGCTTGTCTGAATACATGCAACAAAAACACACTGAGCAGGACAGTGAAGGCAGCCAGCGAAGTTATCAGTGCACAACAGCTACAGCTGGCAGACATCTACATATACAAGTAGTGCAGAAGGCCAATATAATCACTGACTGTCATGACCCCTTGCTCAGTGAATCTGAGCTCCTTCCATCTGGGTGTTGATTTAGACTGCCTGGATTCAAGAGCAGTAGAACTAAGTCATCTTTTACTCCTAGAGCTATCAACCTGCTCAATTTGTGATTGAGCTGATTGTATATTTTACTTCCTCAATCGTGTATCTTATGTATCAAACTTACACACTGATGACCCAATTTCTTTTTTTTCTAATTGTGAAGACTATGTAAGCTGCTCTTATGCATGTATGTTTCTCATGTGTTAATGGGTTCATGTTGTGTTAAATGTTTTTTGTATTATGTTGTGTCTTTTACCTGCCTGCAAAGCAAATTGCCCATCTGGGACAATAAAGGAAGCAATTAATTGCCTGTGCGTTGAGCTCTGAAAATTTAGTATTTGCTGAAATTTTTAAAAGTCAAAAGTCTGAAGTGTTTGGCTGATCTGGATCTGTCTGATTTCAACAGATCAAAAACACGGCAAAAAATTAGAAGGGAGAACCTTAAAATTAGGAAACAAAACTAATAATTTTGTGAGGTTTAAGAAATGCGTGGTTATCCTTTTGTCCACAATGGATTCACAGCCCAAATCATAACCTGACTGCCTCTATCTACTAGCGAGGTAAGAACTGCCCAGAGAAAATGTTTGCTGATGTGATATTCGCAGCTAGCTGTGTGTACACACATATGCACGAGCTGCGTTTGAACCTGACCGCTTGTCAGAGCAGGCTAGAGACACAGCGACACTCCAGCAGACAGAGGGGCTGACTGGACTGATAAACAGGCCTGTTTCTTGTGACGCTGCTGAGGGGGAGTGGGCTTCTGGTGATCAGGCCTGTATTGGGAAGCCAGTCAGACAGCTGCTCAGTGCCCACCCCGTATCCTCCCTGCATCTCCGCAGCCTGGAGGCCTGAGGGACCCGTCCTCTAATTGCAGCCTAATCCTCCGACCAAGTGCTGCTAGCACGCACTAAATGATTAATTACGCACAAGAGTCATTAGGAAAAAAAAACAGCTACGTGCAGATGCCTTTCTCCTGTTTCAGCCCAGTAAATGCAATGGGTATTAGGAGCGTGCAATCCTGTTGCTGTGTTACACTTCATGTTCTGTCGGATTTACTGCTAGTGTGTGCTCGGCGACACCAGGACTTTTTATTTCACCGGTATTTTTTTTTTGCTTGTCAGTCTAGAAAAACCGTAAAAGGCATGATGATGAAAGAAATTGTAAGAAATTGTTGTCAGGAGCAGATGGTGAAGATGGTGGCATGAAAGCTTGTGTGTTGTTGTTGGCATTAGGGTGCCTTGGCTGAGTCCAGAGGGTAAAGGACACACCCCAGTGCTCTGATGAACCCCTAAACATCGGCAGTCATTAGAGACACAAGCCACACGTGATCCTGGACATTCACTCTTTGGCATCACCACATCTATTCGTTTTATTCTTTCTGCCACTTTTGTGTCCTTTGCTTAAATACCAGACTGTACAACGCCATATCAGTGCACAAGCACCACACTAGAATGTAGCCAGGAAGCACACAAACAACACATTGTCTAAAGACTGTCCGCAGTTAGTGCTCATTAATGGGTGTTTGCCTTGATAATGCAATGCTTGTGACCCCTCCGGTGCTGGTCAGGACGACGATACTCCCCAACCCATTTTAGAAGGAAGTTATCGGTGCAAGATGAACAAGGGCAGTCTAGATTTCGTAAACCTGTTTTCTAAACAGGCAAGTGCAGTGCAAAACGGTGATGACAAAAATGTTTGTCGTGCACGCCATGTGTGTCGTTTTACAAAAGCACATTGGGCCTGGGGTTGATTCTTCTCAAGCAAAGAGGTCCGCTCATACCCAGAAAGGCTGAAATTTCCTATGGGATTCCTCCAGGTGCTCCAGTTTCCCCCCACAGTTCAAAGACACACTGGCAGGTTGATTGGCTCCTGGTGTGAGTGTGTGTGAGCCCTGGAATGGCAGGGCAGCCCGTCCAGGGCGTTCTCTGCCTTGTGCCCATCGCTTGGCAGGATACGCTCCAGCTCCCCCACGACCCTGAATTGGAAGAAGAGGTCCATAAAACAAAACTAAAAATAAAGCAATAAAGAAGAAAGTGAAAAGTTAAAAGCAGTACGATACAGACATCAGATATATGACCTTGGGTGATGTCACCAGCTCTTGGCTCTCTGCAAATACAGCACCCCCTGTGGGCACCCTGCAGTACTGACAAGCGTCTCCTCCAGTCAGTGCTGCCCCTCCTGCACGGCGCTGTGGTACAGGTGACAAGGTCAAGAGGAGGTGAGCTCAGATTCACCTCCTCATTCTCCCCTGTTGTGGCTCTCTGCTCGTAGCCTTGAGCTGTGAAAAACACACAAGTGGTTGTACAGCTTTTAAAAAAGAAGAAGCTGATGTAGAAATATAGGTTTTCACAGAAAACGAGGAGATGCTATAGGCTGCTGACTCTGTCTTTAGTAAACATGATCCTTCCTGCTTCATTTAGACAATGGGATGCAACCACACACACCAGCACATACAGACTTATTAAAAAGATGAATCTTTCACCTTCATTTTATTCATCTCTGACTCCTGCCTTTTCTTTGTCACCCTTTCTGTTAAAACTGAAAACTTCCTGATCTCTGGAATCACATCTCAGAAACATGACTGCCCCCCCGCTCCAAAACAATACAAGGATTCAGCCCATTTAAACTATCTCGCTGAATGTTGGTTTTAATGAGCTAATTATGAACCAACCCAGACTGCCAGCACAACCCTCTGTAGTCTTACAGTGCCCCCTGCTGCCTGGATGTAATGCACGTCTGTGCATTAGTGTCCTGAAAGAATTTCACACCTCAGAAAGAAGTCAAGAGAATGTATTAAGCATCTCTGCTTGTTTAGTGTTGTTTTGAGTCTTATATGAACTGCTGGGCAGACTTGATTCAAAAGGCTGGTACTTAAATACAACACAGATCATGTCTCTCTAGCTCATGGATCTGCAAGCTTGTTCTGGTGAATCAGCGTGTCTGTAGGTTTTTAACCCAGCTCAGCTCCCTAAACTAAATTGGCCAAAACACTAAACTGGCTAGTTTCTCTTCGCTCATAACAAATTGATGGCTTATTAATTGGCCTCACTAGCCCCAGTTTCCCAAATTTTACTACTCTTCAGGTGCTGCTGCTTTCACCAGACCTAGAAAACCTGCAGACACACCAGACCGCCAGCACACGTACAGCCAGCCTTGCCCTAATCTGCTCTCTGCTGTCCTTCACAGGTACCTGAAGCCTGACGAGAACAAGAAATCAAAGCACAAGACTGCGGTCAAGAAGAAGACTCTAAACCCAGAGTTTAACGAGGTACCACCTTTCTCTGCCATCCTTTTTGTCTGTTTCCCTCTCTCTTACTCTCTTACTTTGTTGCTTAATAGGTTTCAATACACTCATTAATTGGGAGAGACAGATACAGATGAGTGGGGCCATGCAGGAAACACAGCTGTCCACAGTCTAAAGACAAAGTGTGTTTGTTGACAGAATCAAAATCCAAGAATAACCTATTAGCCCAGTTGCGTCCCTGTGTGGCCCGGCGGAGCTCTGAACCAGACAGGGCTCTCCAGTAGCCCAGTTCGGTCCCTGTGTGGCCCGGCGGAGCTCTATGATTAAGAGAGATTTGAGTTGCACCTGTTTTCTGAGATGTTCCCTGATGTGTTGGCAGGCATTGTCTTTGTAACTCATTTTTCTCAAAAATGTAAATAACGTGCACATGCTAAAAGCTTATTTTCTCCCCTTTTAAAACTCAATTTTCTTATTTAGAAAGAGGTTAAAAGGTTTCTGCAGTTGTCTCTCCAACATTTCATTTCTCCTCCAGCCCTGTGTTGCTCCCTGCATGAGGGAACTGTAGACGTGTGACTAATGAAGTAGCAAAGTACTTTTCAGCAGCCTGCGGTAGACATTATTATCGGCGAGACTGGACCTTAACAAAATCTCTCCTCCTGTGTTTTTTCTATTTTTCTCGAAAGCCTTAAGTGAGACAAGGCAAAGTGTTTAGAGCTTTTATGCCACACTAGAAATACAGAATCCCTGGGGATCCCTATGGGTAGTGCTGGGAGCTGTTAGATATGTTTAAGAATAAAATAAAAATCATGTTAATAAAATATATATGAAGACACTGCAGCTTTAGTTAAAGTGAGAAGGAATACCATTTGTAAGGCAAGAGAAATAGACCATATCAGAAATACGCGATTGAGATCTGGATCTGGATTCATGTAATTTATTATCATTATCTAACAGAGGGTTGATCTTGACTGACTAAACTAAATGATGCAAGTAGAGGACAGGTCAAGCCCTGTATACCAGACATCACTGGTTCAAATAAGACCAGAAGAAAAGCTTCTTAGCAAGAGAAGCCCATCTTGTTAATTCCCTTGGCAATAGCTTGTTCCTCTAAGAATGTGTGAGGGAGTGTGGAACAAGCTCCCCAGCTATGTTATTGAAGCCAGTACTCTGATTCCTTCATGCAAAGGCTGGATGAGGTCCTGGGATCAATCACCTACTCACTAGCATATAGGCTGGATGGGTCGAATGGCCTCCTCTCAGTTGTAACCTTTCAAATGTTCTTATATTTATGTATCTATATATCTCCATCATTGATTTATGTTTCCTTAGACTGTGGAAATCACAGAAAACAAAGGAAAAATAAATTCTGAGAAGCCTACAGGTTCTGTAAGGGAGTGTCTTAAATAGCTCATAGTTGTTCATTTTATGTTGAAGGAATTCTTCTATGATATCAAGCATGCTGACCTCACCAAGAAGACATTGGAGGTGACTGTATGGGATTATGACATTGGAAAGTCCAATGACTTCATAGGTGAGTCCTCCTGTCTTGTTAAACACCACACTGTGAAGTGACAGAACCTGTCTCTCCAAACCCCTGACTGACTGACTGAGCTTTCATTTGGATGTCAAAGGTTTATGTCATCTGCAGTGCTGCTCATTCTGTTATTTCTACTAAGTATACCTCTTTATTGCAGTCTCTGATTTCACTGTAAAACATAAAGGCAGGACAGGTGGATGTTCCATTACTTTAGGCCATAAGATTCTTTTTGAAGTTATTATTGGTCTGCTCACCCAGGTTGGCATAGCCAGTTGTATGTTTTTTCTTGTCTTGGCTCGGAGCAACGAACCACATGACCACAGACAGGGGAGGATGAAGCTGTGCGAACAGACTCCTCGGACCCGCCCACCTTTGAGACACGCCTCTCTTAGTCAGAGGCAGCCCCGCCCCGTGCAGCAGGGTCAGTGCTGATTGGACGAGAGGCGTGTCTGTCACTGACAGCACCACATGTCCGCAAGCCCACAACAGGGACAACTGGGCTCCATCACTTGAGGAATCATGGTCACAGGCGGCTCTTGACATGGTCCATGCTCAAACCACAAGCCGTACACTTGAATATGACTGACAAGATGTATCCTGTCTAATACTGAGATTAGGCTTTACAGTAGATTTAATACCTCATTCAGCTCTAGTGGTTTCCTTTCTATACAGTTTCTGTCTGACTCCATAGACACCAGGCCTTTGATATGGTTCCTGTATACAACACCCTGCGATCTCTCTGGGATTCCTTAGGGAGCACTTTCAGATGTCAGGACTCCATCTGGCCATTTCCAGGCTGCTGATAATCCAGTCCCAGTCCGCAGCCTGTGGTAGCAGTGACCCCTGCAAACAGGTGGAAAGGACAATTCACTGTGTTTCCTTTGACAATGAAATCCATTACCAGCCCTTTCACTAACGACACCTGATGTTAGCCCTCTGCGAAGGTCTGCAGATGGTACACTGTCTCACCTGGTGCCAAGCTGTCAGGAAAGAGTAAACTTGATTAAAAAACCTGAAACAGCTAATCAGAGGGATTTGATTCGGTAGAGCTACTACATTTTGAGCTCAGTGACTTTAACCCATTCTATCCTGAAAATGACAAAAAAATGGAGCAGTTTTATTTTCTAACTAGGGACTGTTTCTTTTTTTTCTGTTTAGTCTTCTTGGATTCAGAATTCATTACATGTGGCTCAGGCTTGAAGGAGGACCAGGCATCCTCGTTCCCATAACTGTTGTGAACAGAATGAGGGTGTGGCTACGTGCTGTTCCACACCATCCTGTTTTCAAAAGGGATTGGAGTGACTTTTCAGTGTTGTGCTTTAACCCTTTTGGTTTACTATAAACATCTCCAAAAATCCAAAACATTGCTGCAAAGTCCAAAAACATTTTCCCTTTCCTGAAACTGATCATCAGTTTGCAAAGAACTGGTACACTGAGCACAATCATAGTGCACACTGAGCACAAACAAATAACCTGAAGACCATGAGCTCAGACTTCAGATAGATTCCACTTCTGCTAAGCCCTTGAACAAGATACTTTATGGAAAATTGCTATTAACTGTATAATGTAGAACCTAATTTTAGAAGCAAAGATGGGTAATTATGATCTTTTTAAGCTGCTTTGAAAAAATATGCCTGAAAAATAAAATCATAATTTCTTTTTTAAACCATGGTAATAACCCACCTTGTTCTGAATAATTACGCCTCAACCCTCATTGTTCTGTAGGCGGAGTGTCTCTGGGAATCAATGCCAACGGCGAGAGACTGAAGCACTGGTTCGACTGCCTCAAAAACAAGGACAAGAAAATTGAGCGCTGGCACACACTGACCAATGAACTACCCGGCTCGATGTTCAGCGACTGAGGCCCCGCCCACAGCAGGAAGCCCCCCCCACTCGCCAGGGGGCGTGGTCAGTTCTGGCTGCCTCCAGCGCCCCTGCAGTTTGCTGGCTGCTCCTTGCTTCAGCTGTGTTCTCCCTCCAGGCCCCCTGGTACCCAGCCATCCTCCTCCTTATTTCTAATGCCATGAGATCATGTAGTGGGACCCTTCTGATTTCCAGTCATCCTATCAATCCTGGCACCAGTGTCACACGTGGCCCGTTTTGTAAAGAAACCTTTGTCTCTTTCAGGGAAAAACCACAAGCTGCCACACATGGATGGAAAGAAGTAATCTGTTGTGCCTGTCGTTATTAATTAATTAGGAACCCAGGTTATAATACAGTGCAGGTATTTTCCAAAGAAAGTTCTTTTTTGATTAAATAAAAACAAAAACTTTAGGATCAATGCTTCTTGCCCAAATCCAAAGCCACTTTTTAATGTACTATATACATCCACTCAAGAACCTAACGTTGTCACTCAGATAAAATAACAGGTTTTATAAATGTAGTCTAAATAAAGTGTTTTTTCATGGTTGCTAACGTCCAGCACGATGCATGAGCATGAAGCAAGCTAAGCTCATTAAGCCCTTTGTTTTATTAGTTCCCAGTTACAGGCACAGAAAAACACTTCATTTCGGGTCCTATACGCACCAAAGCAGTTGCCTGAAGTGATTCAGTCCTCTACAGAGGTTATGATTTTGAGTGCAGGGCCATGATTAAGCCTTGGTTCACATGGGATGCACACCCTAGTTTTAGTTATTTCATTCATGCACAAGCACTGTAAATCTCTCTTTGCAAGTATCTTCCTCACATGTTCAGGGTCTGTGACACTGTGCTCACTCTCAGCAAGAAGCTCAGTCTGTAACTATAGTTAATTCAGAAACCTGGCGTAGAGAGGACAGTGACCTCTGTGGATTAAAATATGGTGTCTTAAAGCACCTTAAACATTAATTGCAGTGTCACTGACATTGCATTTCCATTTAGGATCCTTTGAATCATTTTCCTCCATAACCCCAATGTACTGATTTCCCTAAATGTGGCAATCAACATACTAAACTTGACACACTCAACCACAGGAATAATGTTAAATAACTAGTAGGGATTTTACTACTAAATCAATGTTTGAGTTGTTCTCAATGGTATGAAAATAATGGACTATTTACAAAGTATACATCAATAACAAAGATATCAATACGGTAGCTTTAATGGACTGTTTGCTCTTAAATAAGTAAAATGGATTAAGCATTTTAAAAACTATAGCAAATATACAGTACACTTAAACACTGCAAACGATTGTAATGTATTGTCTAGGAGCAGAAATAACTTAATAACCCAAAAATAGCTAAAGAGAAAAACCAATATATATGTAAGAAATTTCTGAAACACTTGGTGAATTCCACAGTGCTTTTTATGGTCAACAAGGTAAGGTCTGGAGTCTCAGGTGGTTGAGGGATTTATTCCTAAAACATTCATTGCTTCACTTTTTTTATCATGATGAAGTGTTGAATGTGAAACAGCTCATGGCCAGCCAGACATCTTGAGCTGATGGCCAGTTGGGCTCTGGCCTGCGATATTTGTGCATGGACAGAGGGTGTACCACCATAGGGCTATAGTGGGGTTTGGCCAGGAAGCTTCTCAGTCAGCCTGACTGGGCAGGGTGAACTCCTTCTCTTTTGAAGTTGTAGTGGAAAGAGAAGGATCTGACCAGTTAACATGTACTGGAGGGCACGTGTGAGCACGCCTTCCTATCTCTTCACAACATGCAGACACACAGAACGTCAGGAAGGCCACAAAAAAGACGCTGGGTCACAAAGGGTCATCTGTCTCATCAGGGTTCTGTTGTTCTGTAGTTCTGTAATCCCACTGTGCTCTCCATTCCAGAAACAGACACAGGACAGCTATTCAAACCCAACCAGCACGTTTTTGAAAAATAGCAGAGACAAATCTCTGTGAACCTGGGGAGGACATGCAAACTTGAATCAAACCTGGGATCCTAATAAAGGTAGTGCCCTAATGCTCTCAGTCTGTTGGTCTGAGTAGCGGTTCTAAACTGGAGTGTTAAAGCATGAGGGCAGCTGATTCTGAATGTTCTTTTTAATATTGAGCTACATATATGTGTTAAATTACAAAACACAGGTAAACTCCAGGCCTTAATTTCGCCACTTTTAAAAGCTCACTGCCCTGCTGTGGGTCTTACAGTCTTACTTGAAAAGATCATATAACAAGGTAGAGTTCAATGATTTTTTTAAAATTTTGCTGTTTTTGTTCTGTATCGTTGTTCTTCGTGTTTCACTCCCAGTGAGTTCATTTCCTCCTCCACCTCATTTCCAAACATGAAGGAGTGCACCAAAAACTGCTTTTATTGTACATTGGTCAGATATAGCACGTGTGCACTCAGCATTTGACACATCCTTGACACAAACATCATCACAGCACAGTCAAACAAAGGCAAGCAAACTAAAAAAGAACAGAGTATCTCAATTAAAGTCAGAGAAAGCAGGAAAAGTCATGTCCCCATTCTTCCTCATCATCCCAAGGCACTGAAAGTCAGTTTAGCCTTCTGAACTCATAGCTGTGCCTCAGTAAAGTTTTACTCAAAGACTGAAGCCTGTTTTTAGTTTGTTCCAGTGCTATTGCTCCGCAAACTCTTTTTACAGTCAGCAGCCCCAGGAAGATCGCCTCTTTCTCTCAGGCGGAACGAGCTGCGCTGATCTGGGTTTGATGGGCTGGGTCTGGGAGTCTGGGCCGAGTGTGAGGTTAAAGTACAGTGAAGTGTGACAGACGTCCCTGTTTATTTGTCATGCCATCGCCCTCTCCTGCCCCTGAAGGGAGCTGTGGACTTCTCTGATGATTGACACTCCCGCACCACGGGCTGAGAGACTGTCACAGTCACTGGATCGTGAGGCGGTGTTTGCACTCCTTTGCCACGTTTTGAAAACCACTGTTTGTCAGCTCCAGTTTAGGGCAGTCTAGGGGGAGGTTTGGTCCATCACAAAGCATGCTGTTCCCTCAGCACCTTTCTGCTCATAATTCTCACCCAAAATGAATAATTCTAAAATCTGGACATGGAGATCCTTGTCCCTTAGCTGCAAAGACTTTGTTTTAGATTATTATTTTATTTACCAAATAAATTTAATTAAAAGAAGAAAATGCTTGAAATTTTCTGGGTCTCTTGGGCTCAAGGCCCAAAGCCAGCTGTGCCAATTGGTCCTGTGGCCTGTGCTATGAACCAGACAGGTGTTCAGTCCAACCGGCAACTCACTGTTCACTCAGGAGCCCTGAAACATCTGTCACATGTTGGGGCTCCCGAGTGGCTGAACACGTAGAGAGCTGATTGAGCTCTTCAAGCTAGACGCCACGTGTTCGAGCCATGGCACTATGCCACTGTGACCTGGACTCTCCAGGTGACAGCACATAATTGGCAAAACAATTTCATGACCAGGCATTCTGAAAAACAGTCAATCCTGCAAGTTTCTGGGAGGCTGCAGGCTTGCATTGACATCGGTGTTGGACTGCTTCTCCTCCGGTCACCCCCAGATCTCCTTAGAGGGCTAACTCCTAAAAACTGTCAACGTGTCCGATGACGAATGGCCCTGCAGGTGGGCGTGTCAGAGGAGCACATCCCAAGTGTCTCCTCCGGTCCTGTGTGGGTACAGATGTCTTAAAACACTTGGCAAACCTAGAGCGAACACCAAATCTGCACTGGTTCCCACTCCGTCTGCTTGCAGCAGTAAGGCAGGCTGTGGCTGAATCAAAGCAGGAGATGTTGGAGGAACTGCCCGGCCTGGAGCTGGAAAACTGTCCCCTTGCCCAGCCACGGAACTGCAGGAGGTGCTTCAGTCAGACCAGCTAGCCAAGCCAAGGTTACGCCCTCTGCCAATATTGTGAAATTCTTTTGGAATCTGTTTGCCTTTGTACCTGACTTCTATATTCCGAAAATGCATGCAGATGTATCGGTTTGTCATGCAATGAAACTTTGCTAAATGTTTGATACTGCTGTTTTTTTTCTGTGAAAAAACAAAAATCTTATTCTGGACGCAACGGGAATGTCAGTCTTTTCTTCACAGACGAACCTTTTGTACCTCTGAACGCTATCGCATTGCCTGTCAGGCTGTCGTATTGACTGGAGATGTGACTGCATGTGAAAACTAATGAAAACAAAAACACAAAACACTGTCTGTGTCTTTTTTTTTTTACTACGCAGGCAGTGATATACCAACACGGGGGTTCTAAAAAGAAGAAAGGGACGCGGATCCTTTCATGTAATGATATTAATGAGAAACCTCAGTTTCTGTTAAAATCACACTGGTACAGTGAAAATAGACATCACGTTTTCTGTTCTCCAAGTGTTACTCTAGTCACTGGCTAGGTTTGTCCGAAGGTAACACTGCCGCTTACTGTTCAACAAGGGAACTTCAGTCATTGTCCTGGAGAGCCCTAACCTTGTACGTCAGGGGTCTCAAATTACTTTGTTGGAGGGCCTGATGTCTTCATATTTGAATCCTAGCATGAAATGTCAGGTAAATAATTAACCAAATATTTTTCTTAGATATCCATCCAAGTGGAAACTTATCCCAGCAAGCAACAGGCGCAAAGCTGCAGACACCCTCACTAGCCAAATTGATCACACTTCCACTGTTTTAAAAATGGCTAATTAATCATTACTCTCATAACAGCTGAACCAGCATGAACTACATAAGAATTACAATAGTGGGTGAATTAATTAGAGCACTCCCCATCGCTTCAGCAGTTGTGATTTGGTGGGGAAGTGAGATCAAACCACTTCAAGTGAATGTTCTGGAAGGCCGTCAAAATAGGCAGACAAATGGCTAGTTTTACCAAAAACCTTAACATGTCACTGTGAGGTGGTGAGATCTAGCGTTTGTCAGAGTCGCCTGTTAATTAGAAAAACCTGCAGGATGAGGCACAGCTGGACTGATTGAGTAATTAGCACTGTCTGATCAAAAAGGAGCTGTCAGGATGGGCTCTGAGTGAAACGAGCCTCTCTTCTGGGCTCATTCAGAAGCTTAGAAGATCAGCTGAGGGGAGGAGGGGGAGCAGGAGCTCCAGAGGGTCGTGCTCTTCGGCAGCAGGCTGGGCTGGTGTACAGGCCTGAGAGACTCGGAGCTGGGGATACCTGAGAAAACGCACCTCGGGCTGCACTGGGGGCTGTCGGGTGCTGGCCAGGTGGGCTGTGGGGCAGTTTGCCAGTTTGTCAATGGGGCTGGTGTGCTGCTAGGCAAGGCAATGGGGTCCCTGCTCCCCCACAGTGGAGAGAGGGGCTGAGCCTGTGTCCTACTCCCAGACACTTAACACCAGTGGACAGACTGGTGGTGGGACTGGAGAGGAAACGCCAAGCAGGCTGAGGTATTTAACTGTCCATTATTCTGTTCCATCTGGAAAAACCTGATAAGGTTCATGCTGTACAAATTCTATATTCAATGGCTCTCATACAGTTTTGACACTCTAATCAATTTTTGTTTTATTAGTTTAAAACCAATCATATCAGCTATTTATTTTGCATACTACCATAACTTTTGGAGGTGTTTTGGTCAATATTGCATCTTTGTCCCATTCTTTGTGGAGCTGCAAAGATAAATTTCTCCTGATTAGATTACTCTTACTCTGCCTGCATAATGCAGTATTACTATGGGCCTGTTTTAATGGAGCTGTTTAAGAAGCTCAGCCTTTTTTGCCTTACACTTTTGCAGGGGCTTAGTGCAAGAGGTGGTCTGCTTTTAATCTCCCTGATTAATGCTCTTCAGAGCTGATTAGAGCCACTGGCTCTGCCCTTTAGCCCAGAGCCTTTGAACTTGTCCCTTGACAGTTACTTAGCCTGATAAATCTCCAAATAGCAAGACAGATTTGCATCAATGCTAAAGTGATTGGGGTTTAGCTGCAACAGTGCATATTGTATGTCTATATATTAGCTCTGTATTAATTATGTCCATCAATACTTATTCCCCTGTTCACAGGGCTTATTGCACACAAACACATTTGGCTTATTAGCCCCATTCAAAGTACTTTCAAGTGTTAAATTCCCTTCATAATGTATGTGGAAGTGGTTAATATGGTGGCCAAATTTTGAGGGAAAAAAAGACCTGTCTCAATTATTCTAAATAATATATTTACAAAAAAATAAACCCAAACTGTAGGTAGATAGAAAGGTAGATGCATGCAGAAATAAAATATAATGTTTAAGAGCTACGAAAGCTTGTTACTAATGGAGTTCATTCACAGTTACAGTACAACAACCATGAATAGAGACCATAACTGATCACATTTTCCCTGAATCTACATTTGCAACTGTTCACAACCTTGACCTCATCCCCATGTCTGTCTTGCACACATCACTCACCCATACAATGCCAATGCTTTTAGGGGGATTCTGTGCCCAACGTATGAAGGGAAATATAAGCGCTTTAGAATTAATGCCCTCTAAACTCCTGCTTATGCCAGATCATGCGAGATTGTACTCACACCTAGTTTAGCCACGGACCCCCCCTCCAAAAGGTTTCCACCCATGTGCGGAGGGAGTAGTGAGGTTTCAGGGCATTAATTCCTCCTCCGTATATAAAGGGACCCCTTGCCACGCTTGACAAAGATTGATCGGCATCCCTCATTCTGCCTCCCCCTCCCGCACTCTCTCTGCATCTCACGATGCCCATCCTGGTGAACTCCAGCACGGCCGCTTCCCCTCTTGAGAAGAACAGCACGCCGGGGCCCTTCGATGGCCCCCAGTGGCCTCACCAGGCCCCCCGCAGCACCTACCTCATGGTGGCCGTGCTGATGGGCACGGTTGTGGTGCTGGCCTCCTTCGTCAACGGCCTCGTCATCCTGGTCTCCCTGCGCTACAAGAAGCTGCGCTCCCCTCTCAACTACATCCTGGTCAACTTGGCGGTGGCCGACCTCCTGGTGACCTTCTTTGGGAGCACGGTCAGCTTTTCTAACAACGTCAACGGCTATTTCATCCTGGGCAAGTCTGTGTGCGAGTTCGAAGGCTTCATGGTCTCTCTCACAGGTAGGACTGACGCCCTCCATGACCAGTATTTCCACCGCAAACCAGGGCTGCTGTGGGAGAGAAATGTGAACAAGATTATCTGATACAATATTCAGGACTGGGGCCCTGGGTTCAATTCTCTGGGGTGCTGTCTGTGTGGAGTTTGTATGTTCTCCCCGTGTTCACATGGGTTTCCTCTGGGTGCTCTGGTTTCCTCTCGCAGTCCAAAGGCATGCTGGAGGGTTAACTGGCTTCTAGGAAAACTGGCCTTGGTGTGAGTTTGAGTGATGGCCTGGCACACCATGCAGGGTGTATCCTGCCTTGTGCCCACTGCTTACCAGGATGGGCTTCGACTCCCCTGTGACCAAGTATTGGATATAGCAGGTAGTAAATGCATGGATGGAGTATTCTGAACCTCTTTAATTTACTGAAATGTTCGTGGTCTAATACGGAAGAATGCATCAAAGACAATTGCTTCTGCCAGTACTTACAAGTCCATCTCGAGCATACTCGAACGGCCAAGTCAGAGTATTATTTTTAGCTTTATTCCAAAAGCGTCAAGCACCATGTTGTCACTGAATGCTTTTTGTTCTAGAGAACAGGCTTTACATGAGTCTGAAAATTGTCAATTTTTCAGTGCTTTCCAGCACCAAATTTTGAAACTTTGTTGTTTAAGTTTTAAGAAGATGCAGCAGCAATAGTCTCTAATTTCCTCTATGTTAGGAATTGTAAAGAAACTATAACACTAACAACAGATGACTCGGAGGTGTGAATTAAACAGAATGTACTCGCAAACACATCTTTGCTCACTTCCAACTATACAAGGGTGAGAAAACATCTGTCTTGAAAAGAGCGATAGTTACATTTATTTTTGGAAATATAGCATAAGGAAATTTTGCTATAATCCAAAGGCTTAAAATGTTGTGGTTTATTTGGCAACAGACTCTATTTGAAAATAGAGTCTGTCCAAATACTGTAACGGGCGCTGGTGCAGAGCCTCGTGTAGTGCGTATTTAGGACCCTATACAGACAGTAAGATCCGGAAAAGACTGGAGAAGGTCAACTGGGAAACACAACGGAATGACTGACAGGGGGGCGTGGCACCGGCGAGCAAGTCCTAAACAATCTGGAAGGGGAAACCGGAAGCAGTCCAAAAGTTCATAGCCGGGAGATCCATCCAAACCAAGACAGGAATGGGAACGAGGAATCAGGAACTAGAAAGTTAAAATCATAACGGAGCCGGGCGCTCCAAGCCCCAGACTCAGATGGTCAGAACGCCGGGGAATAAGACCTGCCCTCGGGCTGCCCGCAAGCCTTGTGGTGTCCATCTTCCACTGCTGAGCACAGAGGCACAGGGTTTAAATAATACACACGGAACAAGGGACAGGTGTACGTAATGAAATTAAAATACAAAAAAGGGGTCGAGTGCCCTCTAGAGGAGGGATGACGATCGTGACAAAAACATTCATCCATCTATGCAGATGCATGGAAAATGACTCCAGACTCTTTTTATCATTTCAGGGATTGTAGGACTCTGGTCCCTGGCGATCCTAGCATTTGAACGCTACATTGTCATCTGTAAGCCAATGGGAGACTTCCGCTTCCAACAGAGGCATGCTGTGATTGGCTGTGGGTTCACATGGGTGTGGTCTCTGATTTGGACAGCACCTCCCCTTTTTGGATGGAGCAGCTATGTCCCAGAAGGTATGTACAGAAGTATGAGCATTAGTACTCACCATGGAGTGCAGCACTAGGTATTGGGGTGTTGATTATCACTAGAAAGCAATTTGCCTGTTGGAATACAGAGAGCGAGATCCCTTGCAGTGCTGGTAAGAATGCCACTAGTTTTTATTGTGCCTATAGCATGGCAAGAGGAAGAGGTCTCAGTGGTTCTAACCCTGTTACAGAAGGTGACATCACTCCCTTGAAACCTAAGCAGTGCAGGATTCTCCTGCAGAAGCTGTGGTCTTTGGGCACACCATAGTTTGCTATTGTGCAAGGAGTGGCACTGTGTCTGTTCTGGGCCTGTCATTGACCATGAATCGCAAATCACAGCAGGGGCAGAACCCCTCTCTCTGTTAGTGAATACCAAGTGTAGAACCACAACAGAAAAAAACTGTCTGGTCTCTCTGCAGGGCTTCGGACGTCTTGCGGGCCAAACTGGTACACTGGCGGTTCCAACAACAACTCCTACATCATGATGCTGTTCATCACCTGTTTTATTATGCCTCTAAGCATGATCCTCTTCTCCTACGCCACCCTGCTGATCACCCTCCGAGCTGTGAGTACTGAGCCCTACACCATCACTCGCTCACAATCGGAGCTGTGAGAGCTGGGCCCTACACCAGGGCTCACTCACAATCGGAGCTGTGAGTACTCACCCTTTCCTGCCACTGACCTCTACACCAGTGCTCAATTACACTCGGAGCCATGCAAGTCAGAAAGAGCTGCAGTAATACTCTAGTCGTGTAGAACTGAAAACATGAGTTACTTTCAAAATCTGCAGGCCTGTGGCTCTCCAGGCACATGGGTAAAGCTACTGCGAATCCCAGTCCTTCTCACTCCTGTCATCCTCTGCTCCGTGAACAGGTGGCAGCACAACAAAAGGAGTCGGAGACCACCCAGCGGGCCGAGCGGGAGGTGACCCGCATGGTGATCGCCATGGTGATGGCCTTCCTCATCTGCTGGTTGCCATATGCCACCTTTGCCATGGTCGTGGCCATCGACAAGAACATCGTGATCCAGCCCACGCTGGCGTCCATGCCCTCCTACTTCTCCAAAACTGCCACTGTCTACAACCCCATCATCTACGTCTTCATGAATAAGCAGGTATGGGGCTGTGCCAGGCCAACGTTTACCCACTGTCACCAGTGAGGATGCATTTTGGAGGAAAGCTTGAAATGTTCTCATTCTCCATTTACTAGTACAAAAGACACATAAGTTAAGATTGTTGATAACTGGTAATTCCTAATTATGAGAGTATAAAACAAAGGGCAATGGCGGAATACACCTAAGGATGGACCCCACACACACATTCCCATCAGGGCCAGTTTTCCGAGAAGCCAATTAACGTGCCAGTATGTAAGCAATGCCAACAAAGGGAGCACATGCAAACTCCATGCAGATAGCACCCCAGGTCCTCAGTGCTGAGAGACTGCAATGTTAACTGCTGTGCATCCGTGCTGCCCAGTACCATATATATACATTTATAATACTTAAACACCATGGTTTTTCCTACTTCTAACACTGCTTCTTGCCCTCCTTCATCAGTTTCGAAACTGCATGCTGACGATGATGTGCTGTGGACGCAACCCTTTTGCCACTGAAGAGGACAGCTCAGTCACAGGCACCAGTACGGCTGGCAAGACCGAGATCTCCTCTGTCTCTTCAGGAGGGAGCAGCAAGGTCACCCCTGCTTAACATTCAGAAACTAACCACAATCCCTTTCAAAGGACAGAACTCGGAGTGTGCCGCAGAGCTTAGGCAATTCCCTCATTCATATTTTCTGTAAACTAGTTTAGTTTACAGCTGTCCTACAAGCTGCCTACTCCCGCAACATAACCAGTCCACCCACTTTACTCTTTAACCCTTCTGCAAGAACGTGCCTCCACACACAGACAAGCTCAAGACAAGAACACTGGCCCTGCTGCTTGCTCAAGAGAGTAGTGTCCTGGTTTAAGAACAGTCTGAAAAGGTCTAACAAACTCCATAGTTTGTTACTCATAGTAAAAAAAAATACCAACTTAAAAATGGTTTGGGTTTTTACACAGGTGATGTACATTAGGTTTAACAAATATCTACTGTACGTGCTTCCATTTCTGTGCATCACAATTTATTCACATAAATATAATTCTGACCAAATATCTCTTCCAAATATTTATTAAAAAGCAAAAATACACATTTAACCCAAAAGCCAGAAAAAGCAACCAACATTTTAACGTTATTGTTCTGTTTTCTGTTTTTTTTTTTCAAAACAAGACATACTAATGACTACAGTAAAATGCTCTTGGGATATTTAAAGTTCTATTTTTCTCTTTCTTAGCTTTTAGAATGCTATGAAAAGCTTTGGCTTCTTTACATTTCAGATGCTGTCTCTCAATACTGAGTGACCTGTCGACCGTTTCAGCTAAGGCATGGGTACACGGGCATAGGTACCCCTGGGGAAAATGCCATTTCTTTATCTTAACTGTGACAGGCAAACAGGTCAGCAAATCTCACATGTAATTCTGATGAACTGTGAGCTACGAAACCTGCCAAAGGCAGAACAGAGAGACATTACGCCTTTTAAAATGACTACAAGAGAGCATCTTTAGGGTTGTCCTAATCCTAGACATGGAAGAAGCATCATCCTTTCCCAAATGACTGACAGAATCACCATTTACAGCCAATAAAGATGTCAAAGACAAATGAATAACTCATCATTACCATTGTGCTATATGTCCCCCTGTGTATCCAAAGGAGGAGTGGAGAACATGCTATTCTAAAACCTTAAATGTTTGATTGCTTCATCTGGGATGACATTTTTATCAAAAATGTTATGTAACCTGTTAATTACATAACAGGAACATAGGCCTTTGCCACAGGATTTATTATTTAGCAGTCTGCATATAATTTATTCTGCCAGCTTGGTCGAGGAAAAAATTTTATTTTAATTTTAACCTAGTAATTATGAAAATGTGGTACTGTTATGACCTGGGTTCATAATGACCTGGGCCTCTTTCTCTCCATTCTTCTTATGTCAAGTTGATCACACGGTGATTACTGTGAAAGCTGAATTATAGCAAGCTCTGACAGTACATGCTGAGAGTGGTAGTCATTACCTGGCACAGGTGTTTGTAGAAATTTTAATTTCAGTAAATGCGACAAAAGGAAATTGCTGTTTTGAAAGGAGAGGAGCAAAAGCTTGCATTCGTCCTGCCTCTTATAAAACTCTGCTTTGACATAACCGTGAAGTACTTCTTAAGTGAAAGTTTTAATGTATTCTACATTCGCCACCGCATGGATGGGGATATAAATCTGTAATCGAGTGTGAAAGTCCCGTGTTAAGAGGAGGAGCTAGAGGCCGTTTCTGCCTTGAGGCCATCTTCTTCCAGCTTGAGCCTGGCCGCCTCTGCAGCAGGGTACGCCGCCTCCTTTTCCAGCCGCAGCTTTTCCGCGCTGAGCAGATCCACGATCCCCTGCAGTCCCAGCCGGCGGCCGTCATCAATCGGCCTGTTGTTGAACCGGTCGCGGTGCTGCCGCGTAACCAGGAAAGGAAGGAATAACAGCGCTTGAAATTTAGCACACCCGCTCCTGGCTAATTATAAAGAATCTTCTAATAATGTACAAAAATTGATACATTCAACAAATAAAGCTTAAGAGATATGTACTATGGTAAAAATTAAAAAGCTCAGAACCGAATCGGTTCCAATTTCATAGAGGTGTTTATGTGTCTTCAATCTCCCGGAGAAAAATATGCAAGTATTGCAATATAGCAAATGCAGTGTCCTTGGGAAGTCTTTGACACCATCTTGGCTCAAAACCCAGGCCCTCCGGTGTGGCCTTAAGCCAAGATGGCCGCCTGATACTTGAGAAGAACAGCAGAATTAGACACACCTGGCCTGATTGAGTCTTTAGCACTGAGCAAGGAATGCAATTCCATGTGAGGGTAGCAAAGTGTCAGGATATGCTCTCACTGGAATTAACCACACCTTTGAGTAAACCCAGCTAAGAAGGGGAAGGAGAGAGAGTGAGAGCTCCAGCTGGGTGCTCTGGAGGACTGTGGGATTCAGTGGGCTTAAGGTAGGGTGATGAGGACACAGTGAAACCCATATGAGGTGCATCAAAGGTTCTAGACAGGTGGGATGTGTGGATAACCTATTTGGCAGGTTCAATGGTATAGAATAGCGCTCTAGACTGGGGCAGACTAAGGAGTGGAGCATTGTCACACATAGGAAAGCTGCAGTGTAAATGGCTCAGAAGAACACACTGTTAGTGTAGCAGCAGGGAGGTGGAGTGAGGAAAGAGAGAAGGGGAAAGGACAGCAAAGCTAGCAGCTAGTGGTTGTGGAGAAACAGGTTGAGCCTGGAGAAGAAAGATGAAGAGAATGTAAAGTGGGGTGTCAGAGTAAACACTCCAAGGACCAAAATATCTGTCTGGTGACATTTATCAGTGACTAGTCTGAGCAGTGTCTTGTCAGGTGAAGATGTGTAGCATAAAGCACGTCTGGTAGATGAGTGGATTGTCTAGTGATGTAAAGAGGAAGGAGGTGGAGGTGGAAGAAATACTGTAGGAGTTGTGCTTCTTGGAATAATTGTTTAAGAAAACCTGGCAATACCTGTAGAGGAGAGAGGGATAACGTACAAGAACTAGGATCCAGAATTACCTTTTTATTTTTGTGTATTAATACAGTATTAACTTTTTAAGTTTTAAAGCTGCTTTGAGTCACTTATTACCAGTGGAATAGGTGTTTCTTTGTAGCCTTAAAAAAATCTGCTTTCCATTGCACATACTTACCATTTTCTTCTACATTTAAGAGTAGCAGATTAATGAATAGCAGCTGTGTAATGAATTTTAAATGTGAACAGCATTTTAATTTGCTCACAATTCAAACAAATGCACAGATTAAAAGGCAAAGGTTTTATCATGGTATGTGCAGCAAAAATGTAAAACTTGAAAAAATGCCATTGTGCTGTTCACATTGAAAATGACTGATGGGTTCATCTAGTACTGAACAATTTACAAAGTATTTCAAAACTTTTTCTACCTCTAGGTTTGACCCATTCCTAGTGCAGAAAATAACCATCTCGGGCTGGTTGGTGCAGACAGCCTAAAAGAGGAAAAACAGGAGCTGTTTGTTAGGGTTGTTGGGGGAACGTAAGCAATATTAAGATAGCATACAGTATACTGATTTTTAACAGAAATGTAAATTTTAAAATTGTTATTCTGAAAGTGTCCAAAAAATCTTGAGGAAAAATAGAGAAATGCAGTGAGGACATCACATACTGTAAAGCTCAATGAAAGGCAAGATAAATTATAGCAAGGAACACAATTAATCATAGAATCATATTGACCCTCCAGCATCAAATTGAACATGGTAGTGTAATTTATTACAGTGTACACTTTGTAAGCTCTGTGCAAGGGATCATATTTCTGTGACTGAAATGCAAGTCATCCAAACCTGCCAAAACAGAAATATGGAGAATTTAGTTATTAAATGCATACCTGTGTGAACTACATAAAACACATGGCTGCATTAATCCTTGTGACTTTTGAAAGTTAAAAACCTCAGGAGTCTTTTCAAGCAAACACCTCAAAGTCAAACTTTTTTCCAAGATTTTCTCAAGTTCATTTGTCCTTGTTGTGTCACTTTGCTGTTACTGCATTTGCTCTGTTATATAACTGCTGACATACTCTTACACAAGCTATGTTCCTACAGGTAACCTTTGTAGTGAGAAGCACCATGGGAAAATATATGAAAATATTTCATATATGAAAATATATGAAAAAATATATGAAAAACTGGGGAAAGGACAGAATGACATTCCTAATGTTAACCAACCACATGAAGAGGAGTTCTCCCATCATAGTCTGCGTAGTTGAAGTGCACCCCTGCAGCCTTCCAAACCTCCATCTGCTTGGCATCACCCAGGTATGCAAGGCTACAGAAGAAAACTCCATAAAATCAGAAACCACTTTTTAATAGACAGCCCCTTGAAGCATTTCTTGAAAATATTTGTTCAGTATATTGGGACTTAATGTGAGTTACGTGCTGACCATAAAAAAGGTTAGAACTGTAAG
Source organism: Atractosteus spatula (assembly GCF_055471065.1). Classification (NCBI taxonomy): domain Eukaryota; kingdom Metazoa; phylum Chordata; class Actinopteri; order Semionotiformes; family Lepisosteidae; genus Atractosteus; species Atractosteus spatula. The sequence continues at coordinate 1,369,622 of NC_142732.1, read as the reverse complement.
AATGGCTTCAGGTGATAAAAGTCTCTCTAAAATACAACTATTACCTAATCTAATACTTAAACACTATTCAACTCACCAGCACATTTCAGTCCCTAGCTCTGCAGGAGATGTATCTAAGTAGGCCCCCTCAGAAACCATATGTTCCACTACTTCTATACTCCTGCAAAAGGGAAAAAAACAGCTGTTAAGCACAGGTTTCACACATGACAAAATGCTATAAAACAAAGTATAATATAGAAAAATTAGCATTCCAGTACCCAGTCCTCCTTAAATTACTTGATATGGTGAAAGTTCTTGTCTGGTTGGCAATGTACACTGCACTCTACCCGCCACAGTCCAGCAGGTCTTAGAACAGAACACCCTTAAACTGGCAATTTCTAAAGGCTCACTTGATCACTTGAGATTTGATCAGTTTGGTATGATATCTGCTCTAAATAAATCAAGAATGGACAGCTGTGCTCCTGGAATTACAGGGTGCTGGTACCTTCATTTCAGATGATCTTAGAAACTACATAATTGAACAACTAACCTGCTTTATTGCTTAAACCAAACTATTCAGTTTTTCAGAAATTACTGCTTTAATAAGGAGTGACTCATAAAACCAGCAGGTTTGTTGGCCACCCCCGCTCAAAACTGCACGTATAAACCGCACAGAAAGGTCTAGGTTTTCTACAGCAGCGCCTCAAGAACTAAGGAGGCATGAGACTTAGTTGAATTTTGAAATCAATCTTAACCAACTAAGGTTCTTTAATGAGCACTATCTGAGCCTGGGGAAGAATATTTAATCTAACTGGAACAAAGGGTCTTACAGTTTAAAGCGGGCTACCATCTCTTTTCTCAGATTATCAGACCTAAAGGCAGTGATGTTTGTACACATTGCTGTAAGGAGGATAAAAGCTGAGCAGTTTTCTCCTTTACAAAGCTGAAATTTGTTTTCATTTTATGAGTTTCTTCATTTTGTGTGAATCAAAAATAAATGTTCTCATTATTTATAAAGGGTGGTGGAGTTCTGCCCGGTGTGGTGTGCTCACTTGCAGCGAATTGCGTCTCTGAGTGCGGAGTCCTTTGAGTTGTCGGTGCTGTTAATGTTGGCGCCGCTCTTTAACAGGAAGCGGACAGTCTCGATATCCCCTTCGCTAGCGGCCAAGTGGAGGGGTGTCCGTCTGTGACTGTCAACGATGGAGACATCAGCACCCTGACAAAACAAAGAAATAAAACCCTTAAAATGCACACAAAAGGTGCCCACCTCCCCACATTATATATTCATTAAATGTTGCCGTGACTGTTTTACTAAAATCTCCTTAAATGTTTCTCATACATATCCTGACCCGTTCTCAAAGTGTTCAAGCCCAGCTTGTGTTGAAATGTGGAATAAATTCAAGGGGTGTGAGATGTGCCAGATTCTGTTTTTAGAAATTAAATCAGCAAAAATACAAATCACTTCAACGATTTGCGATCAGGGTGTGCAAGAACATAGTTTGGGGTGTGATTTTTATTACCTGCTGCAAGTGTGCTTCCAGAGCTACAATGTCTCCTTGCCTGGCAGAGGTGCACATCACCACAGGGAACAGTAACAGCTGGATGACCTTCAGTTCCTGGGCAAGCAATTAAAAATTGAAATGAAACACTTGAAAATGTCCCCTGAAAGATGGTCACAGCATCACGACCCTGGGAGTACTGGCAGTTCTCATTTCTCCTTCTGTGGGATGTGTCCGAGGCAATCTCTCTGTTCTGTGTTACAAGATTATTTTAATCAATAAAATGTTATCACACGCAAGGAGAACACCCTGGAAGGACCAGTTGTATTGTATTACTTCATATTTATTCATAATACCGGATTTCACGTCTCAAAGACTTTGGGATTTGAAGACTCATTAAAACATTCAGATTGACGAAATTAAATTCGACTCATTAACTGGATTAATAATGAGTGGCCATTGGACAAAGCCAACAACACAAACCCTACCCAAATGCAGGACAGAATTGAACACTTTTAGTATTTTACAGCCCACACAGTGAGTGACCTGGTTAAAAAAAAAAAGAAATCCAGGGTGATTTCTGTACATCACACAAAACGTTAATTTGAAGACGTTCGTGGATAACCACGCTCCGTCGTGTTAAAATGATTATCCCCTTTTACTCCTCGTCGGTATTTTAAAAAACGTCCTGGGTAAGCTCCGGGAGCGGCTCTTTTTTCCCCAGAAGGGCGCCACCTTGGCTCTGTCGTTGATGCCTATCCAGCCCGAGCGGATGGAGGACGCCACGGCGGCCCACAGCCGGTAGGTGGGCTCCGGGACCGCTCTCCTGGACTGCCGGGCCCCCATGGCGGCGCTGCCGGCCGTCGCACAGGCGCCGGAAGACCGGGGGCCTGATCTCAAGAAGACAACGGGCGGGTTCCGCGCTCGGCCTGAGCTCACGACGGCGGGCTGTGTCCTCAGTGCCGCCTGCGCTCTCAGCTCATACTGGTTTTGAAATGCCCGCTCCTGGGAAGGGACCAGTCGGGGGGGCTCGGGGGTAACCGGGGCAACCGGGGTCACCGGGGCAACGGCCGCCACCGCGCGAGCCGTGGGTGCAGAGCTGCTTTACTGCTCGGAAGCCGCCGTGATGAACCGGAGCCTTTTCCTCTAATAATAATAATAATAATAATAGCAGTAACAGAGTGACCATGACAATATAGGTGCCCGTGCCTGGAAATTGCATATGAAATATTACTGATTCCATCCATCCAATTTCAGCACCAGCCCCCGATCCTGTGTCTGCAGGTTAACAGTCGAGCTGGGTTTGTAACGACCCGAATCAGCTCATTCTTGTTTGCACTGGACTCATGTCACAGTTTATCCCGGCTCTTCGGGGTGCTGGTGCTTTTAAAGAACCCCAGAAACCCTGTGTGCACATCGGCCGTCCAGAAGCAGGACTGAATGTCTTTTTCCTTAACTGCCCTGTCTCAGCTGCTATAGCCTCATGTTATAGCGGTCCTATAGCTAACCAGGTAATAGCTACCCACTCCTGCTAGTGCCATCGGATTCACTGCTTCGATTCTGAATCATGTTGTGCTGTTTGTTCCACCCACCGGCTTGGTTGTGCTCCGGCCAAGCATTTTACCGCAGACTACTGAAGTAATTACAGTCATTAGAGTTCCGGAGCAAACAAAAAACCGGTTCATTGAGGGAATGTTTCGAAGGTACTGTAGCGCTCTCGGGTTCACGTGGGCGCTACAATACTTGTGTTATTTACAGGGATAGTAATACAGGGATAATAATGTTGCAAGCAAGCTGAGGAGAGGCTAAAGCTCGGAGTGCTTGAAGTATTGCATTTTAGAAAAAAAGGACTGAGTCTAAAAAAAGACAAGCAAGCAGATAAAAAAAAAACATCAATTAGCAGGATCAACTAATCGGAACAAAAACCTTTGAGAACCGCTGGTTTCTAATCCCTCACCATCGTTTGTGTAAAATAAATGCCTCTTGTTTTCAGTTTTAGTAGTGATCTGATAACACTCTTCGACCGAGATGTCTGGATTTTTTTTTTTATTTCATAATAAAAATGTGAGTTTTGCATTTGTCAGGGTGCGGGAGTATGCATTTCATTTGATGGTACAGTACTCCCATTCCCCCCATTGCTCCGCACGGGGTCGCTGTTGTACCATCCCGCTGTCAGCTCCCAGCATTCCCCCCTTTCCTTAAAGGGCATGGCGAACGGTGATTGGACGGGCATGTGCCGTAAAGCGGCTGTGACTCTTCTCAACCTTCAAATGCGCGTGTGTCGTAGCTCCCCGTCTCTTAGTCCTTCTGGGCAGGCTGGGGAGGAGATGTGGCGCTTTGAGCGATACGTCCTCAAGGCGAATAAGGTACGTTAATTGAAGGTTTAGGTCTTTGCAGCAGAATGCAAAGAAAAGAAAATGTTTCGCACGTCATTGTGTGAGTGTGTTGGCCTTTACCTAAATATTCGTGTTATTATTTTGCGTGGCTATATTAAAGCGGCGCTGAGGCCACGTGTGCGAGCAGCATTTACGTTTGGGCCTTCCGGGCTGGATTGGAGCAGATTGTATCGATTCGAGGCGTGTAGGAAAAATGTACAGCTACAGTACCACGCGTCGGATGAGTATTTTAATTGCTTTTCAACTCCACCGTTTTCTGTGTTGCGGTACCGCCTTGTCTAAGTGCTATTTGGGAACTACCTGCCTCCAGTGGTAAACTGCCCAATTTTCGACATGGCCAGACCAAACGGCGGGTTTAGCTTCCATCGCTATACGCCGAGGTTATAGCGATGGCAATGAGGCCTGCTACACTGGTATTACTCGTGTGTAGTCGGTTGGAGTGGTTTGTAATGCAGTTTTCAACAGACGGATGTGAAATAAGCACGTCATGACGGGTGTTGTAGGACCCAGGGTCGTCTGGACTGGATCTTTGATGAGGCTAGGTTTCAACAGGAACATTTAGATCCATTTCCTGCGCTGAGCGTCAAAGTAATGTGGATGATTCATATCCTTCAACCGCTTCTGAAACAGTTTTTTTAAACTCTCGACAGCACGCTGCATAACCCTCCTTTTCGAAAGCAGCGCATCAGAATCGCTACAGTAGGCCTAGAGCCTGACAGGTGAACACGTGCAAGCTTATTCCAGTTGTCTGATTTTAAGTTTTTGCACCTGTAGGTATAGGTCCTGTTTTTTTTAATAAAAGGCATGTGCTGCCTTTAGAATAACTGTCTAGTCTGGACTGTGCCCTAAAGCTCATTTATGTGATTGTGTGACTAATTATGTGCTCTTGCACCTTTTCAGTTTGCCTGCTGTCCAGCTGAAGAGCAGAATGCCTTCCTGCGAGGCCTGCTGGGAGTGTCTCCTGCAGCAGGCTGCCTGGGGGCTTCGTGTGGGAGTGAGCTGTTCAGTGACGGGTAATACACACCGCTTCACCTGGCATCTCGCGCCCTCTGTCCGTGAGGCTGGGCCCTGGCACCGCACTAGTCCGTGTCTAGACACAGTGGATATGGGCAGCTGTGGTGCAAAGATCAAACCTTCCTCCTGCAACCCACTGTTGCTCCCACCCAGCTCCAGTGTTACTGATGAGGACGGACATCTGACTTCCCCTTGATGTGTTATTTTTCTGGTAACCTCTACGTTAAGTTCCACGGGTTACTGGCTGTTTGGGGGATTAAAATCATGCTTTTTCTCAGGCTGAGGTCATGAAACCAGCTCTGAGTGCCACAGAAGGGGGCAGAGAGCTGCCAGGGGTCAGTCAGTCATTCGGGCTTCCTTGTGGCAGAATGGGCATTCCTGTTGCGCTTGTTGGGCAGTCCTCTTGCAGTGCGAGTTGTGGAAGTCGTGCAGTTCCCCCTGTCAGAGCTGGCCCTCCTGTGCGGCCTGTCAGAAGGTGATGTCAGAGCACATGGCTTACAAGAGAACAGGGGGACCCGGAGATGTGTCCACCACAACACTGAATGACCTTCCAATGCTCTTTCTCTTCCAGGGCAAAGATGAGCGGAAGAAAGGAAGTCTTAACACTCTGCAGCTCCAGGTTTGGCAACTTTTTTCAGATTATACACAAAGCTTCCGTTACATTAGTGTGCTTACCCTCATTGAGGGAGCAGGCACATGCTGTGTAATGATGAATGGCATTATGTTCAACTGCTCTGAGAACAGAGTGAGCGACACTTAAGCCTTTCTGAACAAATCAGACTAGAGGGCATGACCAGGCATTTCCTGCTAAAGGGAAACTCGTGATGTTGATTTTTGGAGATGCATATGGGTCTAGTGAGTCATAACATAGGGTGTGTATTCCACCTTTGCACTAGTTTCGTCCGATGACCAGATTTTCTTTGACTCGCGCTGCCTTTTGCAGTTTGGATGGTACTGTTCTCTGCAGCTTGTGTTAGAAGTATGTGGCAGGGGAATTGGGGTGTTGCTGCAAGCAATTATTGCTGCAGTGGCTGATGATGTGAAGTGTAGCGAAAAAAAAACATGCATTTTGTGCCAAAAAAAGCTTATTTCCCAAAATGCATCGATGGTCTTCCTCTTGATTGTTAGCATTCCTGCGTGTAGGAATTTTACACCACTTGTTGCTTCTCTTCCTCCGCTCTTCAGGATTCTCCACTTTGAGCACTGTACAGCCATGGCCTGATGGACTGTTCCCGAAGGTAAGGTCTTCATCCACACCCAGACCCTTACCACTCTGAATTTCTAAACCTCGTGAGCTGCTGTCCGGAGCCTCCTAGGTGCGATATAGTGTTGATAGCTCCATTTACTAAGATAGGAATGTTATGTTCCCAATCCCCCCTAATCACGCACTCGCCTCTTCCACGTTCATGTCACCTCCTGGCTCTCTAGCATTCGCATACAGCCACCGAGGCCTATCCCGACAGGCTCTTGGCCATAGGGCCTGGTCGTTGGAAATGCCTCGAAGATCATACCTGCGGTTATCGCTTTACCCATAGGTCTAGTTTGGTTAGACCTGTGGGATAAAACTGCAGAACACTTCTTATTTTCACACCTGTTAAGTGAGGAATGTGGATCTTGTCTGAAGTAAGGATTTATTAGCATCAAGCTGGGAGTCTTTACTTCATTCTTCTTAATCTAGGTGCACTTCCCCACTGTGACCACTAGGTGGTGCTGAGGACTACGTTAGATTTGAGAGGTGAGTAGAGTTTTTATCATTACCCTTGGGTCCCGACATTTGAAATTGATACACCATTTATTGCTATGAACTAACATGACATTGCAGACCTTTTGCTGGGAAAACAGCTTTGCAGAGCTGTAGATGGGATTGTAAGGACTTTGTCACTTTGGTAAAGTATTTGATCATGCTGCACTGTATGGTATCTGCACTCGGCTGTTTCCCCTAGCCGGGCTGTTCATTACACAGTGCGAGAGGAACTCTGCATCTGGCATCGTTGGCCTCCGTGCCGTTCCTGTGCCTGTGGCCTGGTATTTCTGCAGAGACAAGCATTTCACTGGGCCCAGCCAGCAACTCAAGCTTTTTTTTTAGCCTGTGTAGGAATGACATAAAGCCAGCGTTTAAACTGACCGAGTGGAAATTGATTTACCATTTTGTGTCTTCAGAACATGCATGCCAGAGCTGGGAAGAATCTTCAGGGCTAAAAACAGGTGGACAGCACAACATGACAGGTGGGTATCAAGGTTTGGGGGCACAGGAACTCTAACAGGGTATGGGACTGCAATTTTTGACTGGTGTTCTGTAATTAGAGGGGATCCCCTTTACAAGTCTTCTGGATACATTTCCCGGTACAAGTGTTATTGAGATATTAAATCCCCCACACTTCGAGTATGTCATTTTTGACTTGGTGGTTTTGGTTCAGAAAACGCCGTCCATCTCAAATTTTGCATAGCTGGTGGTGAATGTAAGCATCGGTTTAGAGCCTGTTTTATCTTGGCGTCAGTGCAGGAATGATTTTGAAGCTTAGTGTGGGTGCCAAGTACAAGAGGAAGTGCTGTGGCCTTATCAGTCGGGCACAACTCGCACACTTTTCAAGGTAAGATTATGTAAGCCTGTCTGGTTGAGAAGTTTAAAACGTCTCTTGGGGTTAGTAAGTCAAGATAGGAGTCGGTGACAGATTTGAATAAAAATGGTGTAAAATGACAGGCGTACATGTATTTGGGCAGCTTTGGGTGAAACCCACTTAGTCCAACTTATGGTCCCCTTCCCTACTCTTGTGGGGAAAGCCACTCCAGGTTATAAGTCACGTGGGGCTCAATTTATGCTCTTTATAGTCCCTAACCCCCATGTTTGCATTGTTTTTACAGGGAGAAACTCTCCTATATATGTTGTGACCTTTTAATCCCTAACCCAACCCCAATTTATACAGGGACCCCTTTAACAGATTTTCTGTAGTCCTGTAATTCATCTATTAAAAGGTAATTGATTCAGTAGACATCTAAAAGTAATTTTGTGTTGCATTGAATTTTGCACTATACATTTGGTTTAATGTAAAAAAAAAATAGATGGGAGGCAGTTGGGTACTGTGCCTTGTGCCCATTGCCTGCTGGGGTATGCTCCTGCGACCCTGCATTGGAGAAAAGTTAGGAAACGGAGAGTTTGACATGAGCATGTGATTTAATAATCTACCACTATACTGAAACCATAAACTCTTCAAGTCTTAAAAGCTGTAAGTTTATAACTGGGTTATAAAGACTCATGCGATAGGACACCCTAAAGCTCTTTGTTTCACATGGCTTCTATGAAGTGTGACCTTAAGGACTTCTCTGGTTGGCGTATTATTCCCAGAGGTCCCCGTCTAGGCAGGCAACCATTCATTCACAAACTGGTGAATGATTAGAACAGTTTGAAGCAGGTGGTCAGCACCCAGATGTCTACACCCACACCGAGAGGTATGATTCAGGCAGCACAGTGTGGTCTGCAGTCGGCCGTTTCCCTGGCTGGGCTGTTAATTACACAGTGCGAGAAGAACTCTGCATCTGGCATCGTTGGCCTCCGTGCTGCCCCCGTGCCTGAGAGGCCTGGTATTTCTGCAGAGACAAGCTCTTAACACAGGCACACACGAGCCCTGCAGGCGGGCTGGGCTGGGCGATGACGGGCTTCCCGGGAATGTGAGGGCTCCGGTGGTGTGCCACATCGCTGGAGAATTCGGCAGCATTCCTTTGTGAGCCGGTCCCGGTACAAGCCACAGCCCTGTTCGATGGGACGGGCACTGGCATGGCATGGGGTCAGATATTTGTCAGGATCGTTGCGCCACTGTGTAACAGGAGCCTGTTGAAGAGGCGTAAGTTCCCAGCTGTAGGCAGGGATTTCACTTTCCTCTAGGATGCTCCTTGCATTTAAAGGGGTGACCCAGTGAAGATATTTGAGATCGTTTTGTTTTCTTCCTCTTAAGCATTGTTGGATAAAATGGGAATTTTATAAGCATTCTGCCAATTAAACCGATGAGTGCTATGCTTGGGTGACGTATGTAAAGGTTACCACAGCTGTGGTGGACTGCATTATTGGATTAAAAAAGGTGTTTAACAGGAAGGAAACTTCATATGGATTTTGCAGTTCAACTTGGTGTGATGTGTATCAACAGCATCACAATTCCTAGGTTTTGTGTATATATAACATTCTCACCTGTTATTTAACTGTGCTTTCGGACTAGCTACCAATTCTGTTGGTTTCGACAGTGATGGGCTTGGTGGTGTGGTGTTGCCAGCAAGATGGCTTGATTGTGTTTTTATTTTTTGCCTTTTTAGTGTCGACCCTCCAGGAATGATCTATTATCTGGGGCACCTGGGCTTGAACCAAGGATACTTGTAAGTCGACTGTCTTGCACATACAGAAAACAGATTTAAGTTTTATTACTTTTGTTTGTGGTTAGTATTCCTTCATCTCGAACTGTTGGCTTATCTGTGTGCTCTCACTTGAGTGTACTTTACCTAAAGCCTCTGAGCCATGTGTGAGATGGTGCTTGGTCATATACCAAGGCTGCTGGGATGTGTGGTTCCTGGTCTGCTGTGGACATGACCAGAAAGTAAATTGCCAGCTGGGTCATTCTGATGCAATATTGGTTTGATCCACTGGGAACACTCATACTGCCATTACAGTGCCCTTTAGTGACATGGGATCTTCAGCCCTGAGCTGTTGATTTAATTGGCTAGAATTGCCACAGCATTTAAGCTGCTCAACATTGAGAGATTGCAGTTTCCTATAAACCTGTAAGGCTACACCGAGACTAGTTGTGTGACTCTTTGCCTTAGTCTGAGAATGCCCACTCCTGGTGCTAGCAAGCTACCATTTAGCAGATTTAATGGGTAACCTTTTAAACTATCAGTTTTCCAGCACTCGAAACAACTCTGTTTTGACTGAAGCAATTGAGTTGTTCAGTTGGATAAGGGATAACGTAAAAATAGAAATGTCAACACTCTGTTACTCTACAAGAGCTATTTGGCCATTCCTGGCTCGTTTGAAACGCTTACAGTGAGAAAAGTTTGCATGCATTGTAGGTGTTTAAAAACCAAAAACCGAAGAAGTGGGATCCTTGTAAAAACGGACTTTGAGAGCCCTGCCTTAGATCAATACCCCTGCAACCAAAGGATACGGCTTATGTTCTAGAAAGGTCGACCAATTTTCTGAAAATCGACTTTTGTGTTTTGCAGGGTTGTCGAGGGAAATGTGGAGGTGGTCCCTGCGGCTGAAGTGAGATCAAGACCAGGTGAGGAGTTAGTGTTCATTGAGGGTCATTTTCAAAGGGGGTCAGCGAGGCCTTCCGTGCAGCGACCCTTCACGCAGTGACCCCACAGCACTGTCCCTGGGGGACTGACGCGGGCTCCATCGTGCACTGGGAGCTCTGCTCTAGCTCTAAGGCAACATCTCCCTGATTTCACTTTTTCCGGATCCAGCACATCCAGATGTGCTGTGCATCTTGTTTTTCACATTTTGATTGAAGCTATGAATCAGAATCATTTCCATATCTCTTACTTCCCAAGATATGGAAATGTTGGCAGAGTCAAATTAACTAGACAAGAACGTCAGGATCTCTGTGCCTTTGCAATAATTTTCGGTTTCTGAACGGCTAATAATGGGGTAAAAACTGCCAAAGTATTGTGCATTTTGCTTAATACACGCTGTTTATATCTTTTAGCAGATTTTTGATGGCTGGCAAACATCTCTTTTGGTGTTCAGAGGAACATCCTGCTCCAGTCCAAGAGCATCAGGGTTTTCTCGGCATTGGGAAGGGACAGCGGTGTGCAGGGTGACACCCTTGTTGCAGAATACCTTGCTTTCCTTTACAATTACAGCATTTCAGATCTTTGTGTATGTAACTGACCATGGCTGGATTTCTTTTAGATCCTTGTGTTCATTTGTCTAGTTATTGAAAGGACTGTCTAATAAAGTTGTTATTCTTAATAGTATTGTATTGATTTAGTGTCAAATTCTTCTTCCATTTCTCCATTAACAACTGTTACAAAAACATCTGTAGGCTGGGAGTGACGGTTATGGTGCATTAACATTTTCCCTGAAGGAAGATTTGGTGGTGTAACTCTGGTATTGAGATGCACAGAAGAGAGTATTGAGTAAGAAGTAAAGAGCTCTTGTATTCTAAAGAAATGTCCCACATTTTCCTTGACAGAATCAGTAAATGCCCTGCTGTGAAAATGGGTATTCTTTCAGTTTTAATATAAATGAGAATTTATTCTGAATTGTTTTTAACTGCAAGGCCACCATTACATTAGGGACAGAGTTTCTGTTTTAGTTCCTGTTCTGAACTAGTAGTGGGTTCTGTCTGAATTTACTTCAGATACTCCTTACTTTATTGAGCTAACAGTTTGAAGTAGTTGCCGAATGACTGTTCTTGGTCTTCATCAGCTGCTGTGCGAGATGCCTGTAATGGCAGCAGGAGTTGAGCTCTCTGGGGGCTGTGGCTGTCTTTACCTGGCTTGATCGGTCTTATTGAAAAGCCTGTGGCCCGTGGAGAGCTTCTGTCCCGGAGCAGTCGGGAGTTTGGTGATCGTTTTAAGTCCTACTCCCCGGGTGCGCCCGTCTCGTTTCTCCGACACAGCTGTTGAAACACGCTGGCGCAGCTGAGGGGGCAGCTGCTTTAAGCCTGCATGCCGGGGCTGTGCTGTGCTGCAGTGATGTGGGGACGTGCAGCCTTCAGTGGAGCCTGATGCCCAATTCAGGACTGATTAAACGTGGGGTTGTCGCTGCTGAGTTTGCAGCAACAGATAAGGGTGGTTAGCCCAGGACTGATTGCTCCCTCAGGCTGCAGCTGTTGAGTTTTTTCAGAGCAAGTGTGTTACTTCTCGCCTAGTTCCCCTTTCAGACTGTCCAATAGCAACATAGGGTCTCAAAGAGCAGGTTTTGTTTCTGTGTGTATGCCGTTTGTGTATGAGCTAGCGCATTCCTAGCTAGCTGAGGAATACTTGGACGATGGAGGTTTCGGGCGGACCGCATGGTGATGCGGCGTGATTGAGCGTTAAAATGGAGGAGAGAAATGGATCACGGCTGCCTTTCTGTCAACCGGTTCAAGAGGAGGAGGAGGGTGTCGTCATATGCAGGTCATGAGAACGGGATTATGAAGATCCACCCCCATGCCCCCGTTCTGAGCGCAGAGCCAATGTGCTTCAGTCAGGTTCTGTGAGACTGGCTGCCTGTCCCCAGTCATTACATCCAGCTCACTGGCCATCCTGTTGGGTCACGTTATTGCAGCCCCAGTCCTGCAGTCCCTAAACCCTCTCCAGGTTCTCGCTTCAGCTCCGCTCTCAAGTCACTTGGCTAAAACAGTCATTTGCTTAATTAGACCACTGTTGTTGTCTAGCCCTGAAACAATTTCCGGTTTAAAATATCCCAAGGGAGTCAATTTCTCTTGAAATTCTGCAACTGTAGGTAGAATTGGTAATCAATCCAACGGCTCGTACTAGAAAACTGATTAGCCCCAAGGGTGGAATGATGCATTTAAGAGCTCGGTCTGAATTGGAAGATTTCATTAGGATATGGGGGTACATACAGGGAGGGGCATCCCAAGTCCTGAACCTCAATGGTCATTGAGGTTTCACAGGTACTTTCACTCGGTAACTCATTAAGATCTAAAGGGTGGGGGGTGGGGATATCACTTTTTATTGTACCAGAGTAGGCAGGGTTACCAATGGGAGGAGGCTAATAGGCCCGTCCTTCCAGCTTGGTAGTTTGAATCTGGAGTTTAGGGCTTAGCCACCTGGCTGCAAGGCCACAACTCTTTGCATTTCGTAGACTTTTTGTTTCAAGTTGTGGCTCCGTGTCCATGCCTGAAACAGCCTCCTGGGCTTTTAGTTCCCTTTGTTCTGGACTGAAGGGAACAAAAGGCCATTGAAGGGGCCTGCCAGTCCGTTGTGAAGTGTTTCGGAGGGTGAGCGCCACGGGAGAGCCCGTGACGTACCCCAGACTAGCCAAGGAGGTGTTAATCTGTGACGCCTGCTCTGCAGCGGCATCGGCAGCAGTGCTAATCCCGAGAGGGCAGGAGGCTGGTTATCGCAAGATGCCACATCAGCAAAGCAGGGGGACTCTTTTGAAGCAGACTTGTTTCAAGAGCAGCTCTGTCATATGGAAAACCGCCAGATCTGATGCCTGTTCAAATGCTGTAGCAAACGATTAGCAGAAGTCATGTAGTTGAGAGAGTTTCAAATCAATCTCCTTGTGTCATCCCAGCCTAGCTTTTTAAAAAACTTTTTTATTTCGTATTTTTATTTAAACACAGACTCCAGCTGACAAAGAACAAAGAGGCTTTGCACTCTTTTTAAGTCATTTGAAACTTCATGTATTGGCTACAGCCTACAGCGCTGTCTTTGTTACACAGTCGTTTCAAATAAACAGATGCATAAAAAAGAGTCAGATGTGCAGATGAAATTGAAATGGCCTTTTGAATTTACTAGTGAAGCTGAATCACTGAGATTCAACTTCCAATAGGAAAATGAACAGGCTGAATCTGGATGGGGAGAGTAAAAGAATTGAATAAAGACAAGTAATCTGGTTACATGGAGTGTTTTGATTTTGGCTGAGTAATTTGACTACACTCTCCTAAGTAGCTGAAAAGCAGGGTCAGACTTGTTTTTGTTTGTCTGGCATTAGCATTTGACCATTTCAGATTTACCTGACATTTCACGGAGGAGCAAACTCAAGATGACACTGCTAAGTGTTGATGTTACCTGCTCCCGGTGGCCACTGATCAAGAACAGCCAAGCGCCCCCTGCTGGGAAGTGCCAAGACTGCACCAAGAGGTGAAAGAGCATCGTACTTCATACTCTCAAAACATGATAAAAGATCCTTGGAATTTGTTTTGTCTGGAACTGAGAAGGTCAAATGGAATTATAACAGAGCTATAACAGAAATTCGGGAGGAAGGGTGGATCCTAATCTTGCACACTTCTGCTCGTCTCACACTCTGTCGCCCCACTCCCAGCACCCCTGCAGCAGCTTCCTGCCTCGCTCTTCGCAATGCAGAGAGGAGGTCTGGTTCGGTTCCTAGTTCAATTCCCCCAGCCAGTCAAGCTTCGCCAAATACACTGCATATTTCATCTCTCTCTCGCCGGACTAACTGCACTGATGAAGTTGGGATTGGTGTCGACTCAAAATCCTGCGAATGTTAACTTCAAGGGCCACTACAGGCTCACCGATTAATCAAAAAATGGTTAAAAGTGGAAATTAAATAGTCTTTAATGTCTTGAGCAATACGTTACCAGCAACCAAGCAAATGATGTGTGTCAAATTCTCTCTTCTCATTTACAATTCTATCTTTTATCGTTCAGCCAGCCAGCACAGACCAGGCGCTCTCTCTTCTGCTTTCTTGCCTGTGCCATGTGACGTCGGAAGCCTAGTTCAAGAGATTAAAGACAAACCTACAGGGTCAAATTGTGTCAGATCACTGTCAGACATTCTATAGTATAAACTGGGGAAATAATGAGTAGTTCTAGATTTATTTTTGAAAGAAACAGACCAAATAAATTAACTACTCGTGACAGCTTTAAACTCCATTCTGAAATATTTTTCCATCTGAGGGTGAGCTAAGCTACTTGGCCCGCGCAGGCAGAGGGCCATAGGACCATCAAATCAGAAAGCTCTGAAGCTGAAACTTCTAGGAATCTCTTGTGTCCTCTTAGCAGACCCTGAGTTCCACGAATCACACTTCCTGGAATATATTTCTGGAATACGGGCCACATGACATGGATTAAATGGATTTTTAATGGGCCCTCTCCTCTCCCTCCCATCTCACAGACACCTCAGTCTTGCTTTTTTTCTTTACTACTTCTTTTAAGAAAAAAAAAGATGTGTGTGTTAGTTTCTGAAAATTAGAGTATCAGCCATAAACATATCTTTTTCTTTGCCTTTTATAATTGTAACTCTTGAAAGAGACAGAGGACATGTGGAAGAAGGTGCTTTATACAAAGGGCTTATTTGAGGCTCCGTGTCAAAAACATTCCACAGATGATTACACCTCCCAAATATCCAAGATCTTGGACATGTAGAACCTTGAAGGGGAAGGTGATCAGATCTCTGAAACTGTGAGGCTGATATTGGATATTGGAATGGATATGCTTGCGTGAAGTCAGTGGCATCTGCTCGTGAAACAGCGGGAAGAGCAAGGATCGTGTCTGGGAGACCCTTTATAGACTTTCCAGCACCCCTTAGTGTGTATGTGACCCGGTGCTGATGGGTTCACTTAACTGGCTCCCTCCGTTGCAATACGGATTATGCTTTAAAACATTCCTGCGTGTGTGGAGGTTGAGGAAGAGGGTAAACACAGGTGTTGGGAGTCTCCCTTCCATTAATTACAATGTGACCATGTGACTGGCAATCCTTGGTGGGACCCACGTCAATCAGCAGCTTCCCCACGTTGCCCCAGTATGAAGTGCTCTTGGGGTATCAGTTTGACGGATGTCCCTCATCCCTCTGAATCTGCCATTCCCACTCCGTACTAATGCACAGGTAAGCAATAGGGAAGAGGTGCCCCTGACTCACCTGTGGATCTTAAGAATCCCATGATGTCAAGCAAACATTTGGTGCAATGACTGAATCCCAATCCTTTCTGTCCCTTTGTACTTGAAAAGCTTTACGGGAATTAAAGTGGAATATAAACATAAAATGTGCAGATGGATCCAAATGCATGGCACTGTATTATTCTAATCCAAAGATTTTGAATACGTACCTAGAGTTCTCACCGCACACAGGCAGATGGCAGGCCTCTGTTTCCAAAAAGCTTCTACTGCACAGCCCCTGGCCCATCGGAGCCCCCTCTGAAGCAAGCTCCTTTTCTAATAACCCCACCACCACCAAGAAAGCTCCCTGTGCTCCTGCCAATTGCCTGCTGATGTTATCAACAAGGAGACAAAAGTCTACTTGTTATTTTATGGCTCTGCACAGTGAGAGCCCTGGTAACCCCCAGCGATTGCTTGTAAATAATTAAACCACCTTCTGCTCTGTTGCAAAACTGATGTGTGGCCAATGCACCTAGACTGAGAGAAGAGAATATGGAAATGCACAGCGACAGTGACGCATCCTGGCCAGAACATCACGTACTGTACTTAGAAAGTCCCTGAAATACAAGTAAAAGAAAAGTATTAATAAAGAAAACGGTGTTTGAATCAGTTTCCTTAGTGCTGTGTGAGATTACCGTAGCCATGAATTGGAAATGGACAAGTTCAGTAAAAAGCCCTGCCACATAAAAAGTGAATCTGTCCCCAGCTGACAAACAAGTAAATAATGGAGTATTCTGAGTTTCCCATGGTGCTTTGATGGCTGTGGTTTGAGCATAGTTTAGCCACCACCTGGTAATGGGGAAGGTCTTACTCACAGGAGGCTCCCAGTGCAAAGTCCAGCCCTCCCACCAAACCAAATCCCTTAAAAAGCCAGTGCTACCCTGTGCTGTGCCTGCAGGTGAGGTGTCAAACCAAAGTCCTGTTGTCGGTGACCCTGCTTCAGTAGAAGGTAATGCCATGGCTAACTCACACGCTGGCAGTTCAAACATTGCCAAAACAAGTCACTGTGACATTACAGGGCGCAAGTGTGTCTGTTAAACTACCAGAACAGAAACGAGCCACAGCAGGGATGGCATCACAAAATCTCATCCCAGAGTCTCGGCACACTTTCATTTAACCTCGTGTTTCGTAAAGATTCACGCTTTACCTTTTTCACCGACCGAGGATCTGAAAGAGAAGGATACCGCAGTGCCTGATGGCTTTCATAGTACAGCCCGAAGTTTTCCACTTGAGGTCTAAAACTCCCACCCAGAAATTCTTGCAGAGATTTAGCCACAGCGGTCAAAGGTCAGGCACTGGGGGATTAGACGAATGTGCTCAACCTCCACTGCCCTGTGCTTGGCAGATGTTTTTTCTAGCCACAATTTGTCCATCTCCACCCCGTAACCTCACCCCCCCCCCCGGGCTCTGTGTTGCCTGGCTGCTGTATCGCGTTGTCAGCTCTTCGTTGATCGAACAGGTGTGAAGGACTTTGCTCCTGAATTAGTAATGCAGCACAGGCTGGCCTGTCAGGAAATCCAGAATCCAGGTGGACACTGCCGCTGTTGCCAGCATCTGGGCCATCGGTAGGATGGTTTCTGTCCTCTGATTCGCTGCTGAGCTCTGTAACCACAGAGAGATGATGAGAGCACCTGATGGCAGGTTTTCAAAGCGATTCGCTTGGCACCAGTACAGTTCCAACTAAAGTCGACCTTTAGCAAATGGGATTTGTTTAGGAAACAGAGCATCATGGACATTTGTTCATCCAAATTCAGATGGTGCATATCAGACTTCTTCACTTTTCCCTTTGCTAACCCAAGTAATTCTCAGGAATTAATCCTTTTCTATCAGAGCTGCGTTGCTGTTGTTGTTTCCAGACATTTGTTGAGTGTTTTCCAGATGGATTAACCATTTATGTTGGTAACCTGCATTGCGTTTGCACAGAACAGATAACATGGGGGGAGTTAACTTGCCATTCTCGAGTGTCCACACAATCTGTTTACAGATGTCATAGTTCCCCGGGGCAGTAGCAGTCCAGACCAGTCCAGTCTGGACGGTCCTAGAGGAGTGCGTGGGGCTCTGGGCTCATACGAGTCTCTGCTGCAGATGGTGCTCTAGGAACTTCGAGCCAGGTACTGTGCACAGGTTGCTCCATTCTGGCATTCAATATGTAAAACACTGTTTTGTGGATCTGCAGACTAAGGTCTTCGCGCTTGAGCAATCATCCACACCTGTTTTAATCATCGCGAATGATAAAGAAAACAACACGGGTGGTGTCTTAACTACATGCACACGGCCTCGGCGAAGCCCACGTTTGTGAACCTCTGACACTGCCCTGCAAGGCAGCCTGGCACTCCCGCCAAGACGCGAATTTAACAAGATGTCTCAGAACAGAGCTAAGCCTTCCGACTGACAGTGCGCATATTTGCGTTATCAATCCGCTTTCCGTTTCCACACACACACACAAAAAACCTCATAACAAGCATTTTTTTTAATTCGGATGCAAGCTGCGCGTGTTTATGGTAGGGTCGGGGAGACGACGAGCGGGCAGATCAAATCTGATGCACTTGATCGGATTGCAGTGGATGAAGACAGCGCTGCAGCAGCGTTCGTCCCGTTTTTCCTGGAACGCCGCGAAAACTACAACTCCCAGCATGCCCCCGGGCATGAGGCCACGGCGGGGCCCCGCCCCCCCGGTCTTGAGTGGCAAGTTGTTTGTTTCAGCAGCTGGGTTATTCCGAGCTCCGCCGGAGAGAGTGAAGACGGGCACCGTCAGTCCGTCTCTCTCGTTTTTCTCCCCTCTTTCCCCCGTTTGTATCTCATTCTGCTTTCTTTCATTTCTCTCCGCTCCATTCTCTCCCCCTTTTCTGGAAACGGACAACTTTTTTTTTTCCTCTTTTCTTTTCATTTCCAGGCTGCACCGTCACAAGGTTGTTTTTTTGGGGAGGGGGGCGAGCGGTATTATTTTTTTTTAGTGTTGCTTTTTTTTATTTCTGTCCAAGAAAAGGGGCTCCTGGTTTCGCGGCAGCGTTTGCGAGGGGTGTTTTTGTGGGGGAGAGGGAAAGAAACGATAAGAAGACCGTTCCTTATTTTTTTTTTTTGCCTCCCAGATGATCCACAAATAAGACAGAAAAGATGGAGTTGCATAT
This sequence comes from Atractosteus spatula, assembly GCF_055471065.1. Classification (NCBI taxonomy): domain Eukaryota; kingdom Metazoa; phylum Chordata; class Actinopteri; order Semionotiformes; family Lepisosteidae; genus Atractosteus; species Atractosteus spatula. The sequence goes on along the minus strand of NC_142732.1, from coordinate 1,351,050 downwards.
TTTGGAGCACAGTCTGAAAGTAGCGAGCATAGCAAAAGAAGGCATTCAGCTCTGCACGTACGGACTGATCAAACTCGCCTTTTTGCCTTCTAAAACTAGGTAAGTGTGAACAAAGCTGTCCGCAGTAATTAAATACATCACCGAAGGGGTCATATCCACGCTATGGCAAAGTATAGAGCAATCGCCTCTCTTGTAGGAAATTTAAAAAAAAAGCATTGCTCAAGGCGTGCAGCCACTATTATAGACTGACCTATAGCTGCTTTTTTAATTCCCACAAAGTTCTTTATGTAATTGCGCCGATTCGTGCGGTCTGTAAAAACGCAGAGAATGGGAGCTCCCCAAAAGTGCAGCCCTTTCTCCTCGCCGCTTCCCTGCCTTTATGAAGAGAAAATGTCATTTAAAATATTACCTTCCTGCGTTCGCATGGGGCTTTTTTTAACATCAGGGGTGGAGGGGGGTGGACGTGCTGTAGCTGACAGTCGTGATGATGATGATGTTGTTGTTGTTGTGGTTTTTTGTGCTTTTCCTTGTGTGCGATCCTGGAAAGGCTTGGGCAGGAATTAGGGGCAGTTTTAACCTGCACTGCCGCTGCGCGTCTGCGGAGCTGCTCGCCGAGAAGTGACGCTCGAGTTGCACATCGGGGGTGCAGGGGGGGGGGGGTCTGTGGGGTCTCCGTCCTGCGCAGCACCGAACCGGGTCGGGGGTTCGGGTCGTGTCGCGAATGGGTCAGGCAGCTCCTCGCCTTCCAGCCCTCCATCTCCTATTTTCTGACTTTGCAAAAACTTTTCATTATCTGGTTATTTAACACACAGCTGGGGGGGGGGGAATCTTTGCCCCGAGGAAGACCAGCTGATTCCGCGCTTGTTCTCCAAGAACAGCCAGTAAAATTACAGCGAAAATGACATAAACGAAGCCTCTTTATGATGCCTGGACTTGTAAAAATCTCTGTAGCGTCTCGTTGGCTCCAGTGGCAGTGCTGACCAGAGAGAGCCGCCCGTGATTGATGCGGTTCAGTAGAACAGTTCACTTTTTACGGACTCCACTTCATTTCCGACTCCTGCCTTGGAAGCCCACGACGTCTGTACTCGTTAAGTTTCTGTTTCTTTTTTATATAGAGTAGCCAGATCACCTCGACAGTGATTTTTAGTTTTTATGGAGGAGAGAGCAGGTGTAGGAAGTACTCTGATCCATTTCTGCTAACCTCTGCTTGAGGAGAGTGATGGGTGAAGAAGACAGCCCTGTGATAAGTAAATGAAATGCCCTGGGGGCAGAGTCTACCCTGCCTTTGGCAGTGTTGCTCCAAAGTCAGTGTGTAGCCCAGGCCCACCATCTTGGTGAAGGTGCTGCTTGTTCTGGAACACTCGTCCCTGTGACCTTTGACCCACGACCCTGAGCTCCAGTGTGGCGGCAGGGTGAGAGAGTGATGTTCAGGCGGCTGATAAGCAGAGATCTCTTAAGGTTAGTTTGTGTAGAAGTGTTGATCGGGCCCAAAGCCTTGTGAGCTCTTTCACGCAGTTCACAGTTCAGCTTCCTGTTTGTAGCCCAAGGAAAACATCAAAGCCGTCAGCCCAGTGAAGGAGCAGGAAAGGCAGAGAGCACTCGCAGGACTAGGTAATAACCATGCCACCTCTGTCCTAAACCCGGACAGGGGATTTTTGGGAGCTGTGGCTGAGGTTTACAGCCTGGGCTGACCGCTGTGCTTGTGGGTCTCACGCCTGCCGGCTCCTGTCTTTTTCCTCCAGGAGGAAATGGCAGACTCGGGGAACGGGCCCCAGAGCTGCCCAGTAACCCTCACGTGGGAATGCACCGCTTCGACGTCGCAGGAGTGTTGTTGGGGCATAATATTAGGCACAGAGTGGAGCAGGCACAAACACTGGAAAACTGGACCTGGTGTGAGTGTGTCTGCTCTGAGATGGACTGGCGTTGCATCCAGGGTGTATCCTGCCTTGCCCCCAGTGCTTGTCGGGATAGGCTCCAGCTCCCCCGCAGCCCTGAATTGGATAAAGTGGTGAGAATACGATTGAAAGGAAACTTCAGCGGAGATCCAGTCCCCTTGTCAGTTGGGTCTTGCGGACAGAGAACAAAACACCTTGCTTTCTGTAGCTGGGCAGCAATTCAAAGAAACATTTACTGCTATTTGAGACTGATGATTTTCCAATTTTTGTGTAGTTTAACCAAACAGGTTTTTCATTTTGTTGGTTTTGTTGTTGCTGGTGTTTTCCATTCCAAGGCTCGCACTCTGTTTGAACAAAGGGGGGTCTTTTTCGAGTGCCAGTGCTAAATTAGGGGATTATTAACGCAGCACCCAGAATGTTTCAAGTCTCCTGGGATTGTAGCTCCCACTGTTGGCCACCTGAGGTAGAAACCAAGGAGTCTTGTCTCCCAGCTCCAGCAGGATGTAGAAACTGGCATTTTTGATCGGACCTTGTCTGTGGTTTAAATGCGTGTGGTACTATACAAGTTGATGATAATACAATTTATTTACTTAATAACTTTTCCACGTTTCTTGGAATTGTTTACAGTGCTAGATACAGGTTTTCTTTGTGGTGTCTTCATTTGCTTCTTTCTTTGTTTTCTTAAACATTGGAAAAAACGCTAATATCCTCTCTTTTTACCAGTAGTGGGATGATTTCTTACAGGAAAGATCTGTCCTGGTCCTGAAGATCGAGTGTGTCTGCTGGTTTGCGTTCCAGCTCAGCTCTTAACAACCTAAATTGGACTGTTATTAAAGTCACTGATAATTAGAAATGTCCCTGTGTCTCAGAGGTTCCATGATTGTAAGCTAAGAAACTTTACTGTCCCCTAGGGACCTTTTTGTTATGGACAAGCAGCCCTTCTATACATCTGAATACATCACAAAACATTACATATCACGTCTGTTACACAGGCATAATTTGTTACAAAATAGTCATGACATATAGCACATACGTAGTGTATTACAGCATATTTGGCTTGTACTGACACAATTGCGTTTACCATTGCTATTTATTTTAATTTCCTTAAAAGAGATACAAATACTCATTTTCTTCTTTATGTTTGATCTATCGGGCACAGTTTGATTTTTGAGCACTCAGCGAATCACATCTAGAAAAGCAGGTGGTTTCTTTTAATATGGTGGCACACGTATGCGTCAGGCATCTCACCTGGGCATTAAAGTATTTCCCCCATCCCACCAGACCAGTCGGTTCTTTCTTTTGTTGTTTTTCTCAAGGATTACCTTTATGACTTCAGCATTTCACAAGGGTTGCATAACTGGTTTGTAGGGAGAGAGAAGGTTTATTGTTTTCAGCAAATACCGCCACATGCTGTTGGCAGAGTACTGACCTGTACTGCCCCAGTAGCTGCCTGCGAAGTGTCTCGCGGTGGTGTAGAATGCACACAAGGGGAAAAACTTCTGAGCACGCGGGGGTGGCCCTGGAAAGTCTATTAGAATATAATGGCACAGCGATCTGCTTTTTTCGCCTTGCACAGCCAGTGTAGAGGTGTCTGAGGAATACACTACAGGAGAAACGCAGCCATCTTCTGGAGGAGAGAACTCCGGTACCTGTGGAGTTGTGCTTTTGAGGTGTATCAGTAGCTCTAGCATTTAAGAGGAGTATAAGGGAGGGATGGATTTTCTTTATAAAGTCTGAAGCATTTTGCAAGCCTTTTGAGAGAAAGAGTGATGCTTAAGACCACCTTTTTCTCCAGGCCACTGATCGGCAGTTTAGATGACGCAGGACAAGGAGGGATGTAACAATGAGCTCTTGTTACGGCCGTGTTCCTTTCCGGTAGCACATGGAGGCTCTTTTGCAGTTTGTGCTGATGAAAACGAATATTTATGATCCGGTAAAACTTTTTCCCCAAGCCTGATCTACTGAATGCAGACTTAAGTAATCTTAAGTGTCGCACGTCCACTATGGTGTTTGCTTGCATTAAGGAGCTGGTAGCTGGTAAAACCAGAAGTGGCTCAAAGTGCTGGACAGTTTTTCAGTTCTTTACGAAGAAGCGGAAAATGGGTTGATGGATCAACTTTTCTACCAGTAACGAGCTTGGCAAGAGAGAGCCCCAGGCGAGCTCCAACGGTCTGGCAGAGGGATACGTCAAGCTCGAGCACAGCCCGCCATTGGGCAAGACGGAGCGCTCCTCGCTCCGTGACGAATGGCTGCATTGATTTCTGCAGTCCCTCTATTTCAAGCACTGCTCCATTTTCATGTTGGTTTCTCGGTTACCAAGTGCTGGTTCTGTGGACATGGTGGGCAGGGAGCATCATGGCTGCTGGTTTAGTTTTTCCGCGCATTCCAGGCGCTATATTTACCTCCGGGGCAGATGGGACTTGTCTTTCACAAGTCGATGTGGGGGGGCGGGCAGTGTTGTGCAAGAAGCTGTTTTGCAATCGCCTCTTGATAAGAAAATAAAAGCGGTTCTTGTTTTTGAAGATAAATCGTGGCAGAAATTCAAGCCAGGCTGGATTAAGAAGTGCTTTCTAGGGGGAAAGAACAGGTAGGCGAGGTTAAAGAGCTGCCCCATCGAAATGAGAAATACTGAAATATTTTTCTGTCCTATTTCTCTCTGCGGTGTTTTTTTGGAAGCAATGTTAATCCATGGGTGTCATTTCATGAAGCAGTTCAGGGGGTAGAGACTGTTTTTTGGGGTCCCCCTAAGATAAACCATTACACTGCAACTGCCTTTTTTTCTGATTTTTCTAAATCCTCTTTCATTTTTTTAGCAGAAATGTGTGGAAGGCATTTCAGAATTTGGGAACACAGTTAAATGGCTGAGAAGCCCTGTCTTTCATTTTGCTCCCCCCCAAAACAAAGCACCTGATCTTAATACTGATGTACTGTGAGCTGTCAGTCCAAAAGATCCTTCAAGGTCTGTTCTAAGACCCCCAGTGCAGAGCAGTGTGGTCCAGTTGGGGTTTCACAGACTCCAGGCTCTTGTGCCCCCTTTCAGGTGGTGAAGCACAAAAACTCCACAGCACACCCCCCTGTGCCAGTTTTCTCAAAATAAGGAGCTTAAAGTATCCCGAACCCCCATTAACTTACCAGTTTGCCTACAGCTCGTAAACCCTGAAAAGGGTCAAAGTGCTGTGCTGTGGAGGTTTTATCAGTTTCTCCACTGGCAGTAAAAAGCTGAGCGACACTGGTCTCGCCCTGCCTCAGATCCAGGGCCCTCGAAGTCCTCCTGGTTAGTGCTGTGGACACCCATTGGCGCACATCCCGCGAGGGGCAGGGGCAGGGGCAGGGGCAGGGGCAGGGGCCGAGGGAGCAGTGGTGACAGCTGGCAGTGTAAAGCGGGCCAGAGCAAGGGCATGTGTCACAGTGATGAGTTTTCTGAGCTGTAGTTCACCTTGTACCGAGAGAGAATTGTCGGTGGGTTTAAAAAAAAAAAGCAATCAGTGACCTTCACTCTGAAATTCATGCTGGATGCGCCGTGCGCTGCTGGAGCTGCTGGCCTGTGGCTCTACTCCAGTGCGTCTTCACAGAGTGTTGGTTTAGTTGCCGTGCAGCAGCACAGGATTTCCTTTTCTTTCTTGTTCAGCTTTTTACATTTTGCCTACAAAGAGCATCGTACGGTTCTTCCCCAATGACACGGAATAAAGATTGAGCTTTATGTGTGTCAAAAGTGAAGGTGCAGCCTTTGTTCTGTGTTCAGAATCGGTTTGTGTTCTCTTGGGGTGTGTGTGTGTCTGGAGAGAATAGGCTCTTTATTTCTGTTTGCTGCTCACAGACATGCTGGAGCCCATTCAAGCTTTTCCCTGTGGAGTCGAGCTACATTTGGGTGACCAAGAGAAGCTAAATGGTCACCAGTGACATCGCTTGACGTGATGTGTGTTGTGATTTGAAAGACACCCCAAACAGTTCTCTGTAGTGCATCACCTGCTTTTAATTCAGCCCAGAATATTCACTTCAGCTCCTTTTAGAGACCTATGTCCGTTACAGAAACAACGTTTTGGAGAGGTTGCTGTGGCACAGTCAGAACAATCTTGAGGAATTTTAATTTTATTGTGGCCATACAGTGATCTAGTACCTAACACAATACTCTGACATCTCTTCATTCCCAACATGGTTTAAGGAAAGTTTGTGTCACTGTTCCTGTACTGACAGCACTTCCCTTCTCTCTGTTGCAGATGTAAATTCTTCAGCTTGACGGAGACTCCAGAAGACTACACCATTATTGTGGATGAGGAGGGATATAAAGGTAAGTGTTTATCTTACACTTATCAAAAGGAACAAGATGTCTCCCATATTTATGTTCTTCACTCCTATTTAGGTTAAACTCATGCTGGAAATAGAATGTTTTTCCTTGGAAGTTGTTCCTTTTGTCATGTGACCTGGAGAGGTCATCTGTTGCTTTAAGAGGTTTGTGACCAGATTGATGTATTCCGGAATCTACTGTTCTGGTCTTGTTTGTCCAGCTGCTCATGTGGCTGAGCTCAGGCCTCCTCATTGCCTCCCTCCTGGTTTCCTCAGCTCTAAATAGTAGACCCCATGCCTCCCCATCGGCGGCCGTCACGTACAGCCTCCTGTGTGAGGAACTGGACTGCTCTGCCTCGGTCTCCCCTCCCTTACTCAGCACACAGCTCAGCCTCAAGCCTCAATCGTCTCAGATTTATTCACTAGACCTTGTCGCCTGTAGTCCTTCAGCTCCAACTGCCAAAGTAAACTCTAACAAGGGACTTAATGCCTTAGGACGTTTCACCGTCTGGTCAGTGTCTCTGTTTAAGTCACGCAGCCCAACACCCCCAGTACATTATCCAGTGTGTCAACAGAAGGCCACACTGCCCAGTACCCCTGCTGTCACTGCAGGGGCTCTGAGTTAAGAGCTTTAGCGCTGTGGGTGAGTGAATCACTGCCATTACAGGTCGGTTGCCAGGGGACCCTCATTGGTCACCATGACTACTAGGAAGCCCTGTGTTGCAAAACAGGTGCAGGTACATTGAGCAGCCAGGAAGCTTAATTTTTTTTTTCCTGGGAATCATTTACGTAATAAGGAGAAACTCTTAGCTTATACTGAAACATACCAGGGCTGGTAAACGCTGGTAAACACAGTAACAAGCAGCCTGTCTCAGTTCTAGTTATTAAATTGTGTGTGTAACATTTCCACACTTTTTTTATGAGGGGGGGTTAGTCTGTTAAAAGACAGGATGCTCTTCAACCGGTGCAGTTTTTTCATGAAAATAGTGGAGAAAGCTCAGGGATATCGTCGAGTTCAGATGTTCAGAAACCATGGCTTAAAATCAGATGTGTTAATGATGTACGGCTCCCAGAGAAAGTCTACACACCCTTGCCAAAGTAATGCATTTTGTGGCCTAAAAATGCATAGGTGGGACATTACACTGTGTAAATAAAGGTAAGAAATTCTGATTTAATGTGTCTTATTCAGTGAAAAACTGCACCACCAGGTTAATATTAATGTTGGTGCGAAGGTTCAGGAGTCGGCAAACTCCAGGCATCCTTCTGTGGGGAGCTTTTGTGTTCCAGCCTGGTGGCAGCCCTGGCCCGGAAAGCCCCAGTCTCTACAGGCCATCAGCGGCCATCAGGGCAGGACCCTGTGGTCTCTCCAGGTGCCAGCGTGGTGGACGCTAAAGTGCCCTTCCTCTTTCCAGAGCTGCCCCAGTCCGAGTTCCTCAGCGTGGCCGAGGCCACATGGGTGGCGCTGAACGTGGTCTCTGGGGGAGGCAGCGCCTCGAGCTCCCAGCCAATCGGAGTCACCAAAATCGCTAAGTCGGTGATCGCACCCCTGGCCGACCACAACATCTCCGTGTTCATGCTGTCCACCTACCAGACGGACTTCATACTGGTGAGCACGCCGCCACCATGCCTCTCAGTGCGCGGACTGGTCACCCTGTGCCAGCACTTGTGTCATAAACAGCCGGGGTGAATGGATATGTAACAGATGAACTCTGCATTACGATGGTACCAAATCCAGAACTTTACTGCTCTTATTAATGTGCAGGAGGAGTGCACACTGTTGGGTAATCCATACTAGTTACTATATTCTGAGAATGTGAGTGCATACAGTGCCTTGTAAAAGTGTTTACCTCTTCCAGCGTTTACAGAGCTACATAATCTACTCCTGGCGGGACAGTGGCGCAGTGGTTAACATTGCTGCCTTGCAGCACGGGGGCCCTGGGTTCGATTCCTGGGGTGCTGTCTGTATGGCGTTGGAATGCTCTCTCTGAGAGGAAACTGGTGCATCTAGAGGAAGCCCAGGGCACAGAGTTCAAAGAATAGTGGTGGGTTAATTGGCTTCTGGGTAAATTACTCCTGGTGTGTGTGTATGTGTCAGTGTGTGCCCTCTGATCGACTGGCGTCCTGTCCAGGGTGTATCCCACCCTGTGCCTTTTGCTTCCTGGGATTGGTTTTGGCTCACTTTGACTTTTGAATTTGAATTGGATAAAGCTGTCAGAAAATGGATGGATGTATAATCGACTCCAGACTCATAAAGATGAAAGAATGCTGATAGTATGCAAATGTCGTATTTTCAAAGACTTAAATATGATTCCTAATTGTATAAATATTCATTCCAATTATTTCAGCAACCCTGAATCAGTTCAGGTGCAAAAGATTAGCTTGAAAAAATTAGTGTAGGCTGTGTGTGGGTGATCAAGGAGGTGTAACATTCGCACAAATGCATCTGTTTCTGCAAGGCCACACAGATGGGTGTTTAATAAATCACAACTTACACAGTGTTATGACAAACCAACCATGAAGACCTAAGGAGCTTTGGAATAAACCTTCAGTGGTAATGCGGTTGTGAGGCACAGATAAGAGAGAGCTTACAAGAAAACTCCAAGGTCTCGATTGTCTTGATTACAGCAAGGTCCATCAGAAAGACGTGGGATGTCCTAATGAGATTAAGCCGGCTTTTTTTAAACTGAGCAGCTGGACAAGCAGGAAACTGGTTAGAGATGCAGCTGTGAAACCAACATTGTCTTTGAAACACGTGTAAAACTGTGCATCGACACGGTCCTGGTCCCCACACAACACTGGCCTGTATGAGTAACAAGCAAGAAGCCATTACTGAACAAGAATCATCTCAAATCTCGTGTGGAGTTTGTGACGGAACATGTTAGTGATACTGCCCACATGTGAGATAAATTCGCCTGGTTTTGTGGACAGATCAAAGTCTTCTCAAAGTGCTGACCGATACGTCTGGCATTGGTGCCCATGAGTCCAACACGGCACTTCTGCCAGTCGGTACCAACCCAGCTGGAGCCTCTCCGTCAGCAGGATCCGGGAAGCTCGTGAGGTGTGGGGCAAGACTGGATGGTAAAAGGCACAGGCGAATCCTAAAGGCAAATTTCTAAACCTTTAATTGTTATAATTTTGAGAAAATTGGGAATATTTGCATTTTTTAATTCTAATTTTAATTTAAAATCTTTGTTTTTCAAAAGTATGTGATAGGGGTTGAAAGCTTTTGAAACCCCGATCACCCCCTATCGCTGATACCGCCTACCTATTAGTGGGTGTATGTGGTGAAAGCTTTATATATTGTTGAAGCCTGGCCTGACTGACAGTCTTCCTTCCCCACACGAACCCACTGGTCAGGCATGTGACTGTTCTGTTCAGATTGTCCCACTTCAGCCACTGTCAGTCCACAGAGGGAGGGGATGCAAACTGTAGAAAGAGCCTAGAATTGAAAACAAAATGTTCAGTTGATGTGCTTACATAAGGCGGATCAGCCCCGGATCAGTCGTTAATTCTTGCTGGAATTTGCTGTAACTTTCATGGCTGTGTTAATACTCCAGGCCAGCTGCTTCTGGCCATAGAACAAGTCCCGAGCAGGCTTTTTAGAAACAGATGAGGAAATAACCTGCAGAGGTTATTTAGAGAAATGACTTGGAGGACTCTCAGACTGGGGGGCTGTTGGGAGTTGCAAACTGTGGAGCTTATCCTAAACTCTGATTAAGATTTAGGCCCCTAAATAAAATTAAACTTTTGACATTATTTGTTGATTTTATTGTCGTGTGTTCTGCGAGAAGGGATTTCAAATCAAGTTCCATTTACATCCATCCATTTTCTCACCACTTCTTCAAGTTCTGGGTCATGGGGGAGCCAGAGCCTGTCCCAGCAGGCAGCGTGCACAGGCAGGGCACACCCTGGATGGTACACCAGGCCATTGCAGGGCAGAAACAGACACACTCAAACCAGGGCTGATTTTTCTAGAAATCAGTTAAAATGCCATGTCACAGGACTGTGAGAGGAAACTGGAGCACCCAAAGAAAATACATGCTAACACGAGGAGAACTTACAAACTCCACACAGACAGCACTACAGTTCTGCAAGGCAGCAATACTAACCAGTTTGTCACCGTGCAGCCTGTTTCTTGTACAGAACAGTCTTTTACACAGACTGGTGGCACGCAGTCTAGTTCACCATTCGACTTCAACTCGAATCTGTCCGGAGCTTCCACTCAAAGCAGCGTCATTTCTTGTCAAAGGGATGATTGACATGGGGCTGTTCATGGGCCCACAGGCCAGGAATTGAAAAACAGTAGCTTAGAAGTAAACAGGGCTGAGGCCAAAAGAAAGTGATGACCTCACAGTGTCTGTCTGTCTTCCGCAGGTTCGAGAGCGGGACCTGCCCCTGGTCATGCACACCCTGTCCTCCGAGTTCACTCTGCTCAGGGTGGTCAATGGGGAGACTGTGGCAGCCAACAGTCTGGGGGTCACCAATGGCTTTGTCAAGCCCAAAATGGGTAGGTCCTTGTCTGACCTGACAAGTACATTAGAGTCTGTAGACGCCTGTACACAACCATCCTTCATCAGCTGTGTGTCGCGTCGTAAGTACCCTTTGAATGTAGGAAAGGAAGCAAGTGAGAGGAGCTGATTTGGTTTCGGCTGCTGTTTTGGTTGCAGCAGCAGGACTTTAACTAGCAAGGTGTGGTCAGTTTTGAGGGTCAGTTTTGAGTTTGAATGCATGTCCTCTAACAGTCTGCATTTGTGACCTTTTTTAGTTTTTCCATTGTTGAGCTTGAAATACTCCCTGGGTTTGGGTATTAAAAATTTAAATCTGTATTGTTCAAGACTAGAGCCACTTGCTGTGGAGCTTTTTGAATCGATTCCTAACTCACTAGCCTCGGAAATCACTGCATAGACCTTAAAGGAAGAGTTCTCTTGTCAAGCTTATTGCTCTTCATTGACTTCTAACATTGCTCATGTGTTTACAAAGCATTTTCTAGAGAGTCTGCATTTAGTGTAAAATAGAAAAATTCCATAGAACACTGCTATTGTAGCTGCTTCAAAACATATACATTCATTTTAACCTGATTAAATGATTGGAAAAATTCCTTGGTTAATACACAAAGAAATTGGTGCACCAGCTTTCTTTCCAGTAACATTTTAATTCCACCTGGCACATGATTCAAATAATCAAGTGGCCATTTCATGCAGCTGTAGCCTTAGTAGCCTTAGCAGCTGGGATGCCTGTGCTGTCAGATGTTACCTTAAGTATTTGCTAACCAGCCTCTTGTATGGAATTGTCATCTGAGGTGTCAAGTTTCCAGAGTGGAGGAGATGCTAGTTGTGTGCCTGGCATATTAATTTAGTGACTCTTATCAAGGTCTCCTCTTGTTACCACGAAGCCTGGCCTTGAGACTTCAGTTTGTGATAAGGTGCCAATCAGGCGAAAACTGTTGCCATCTATCTTGCGGCTCTTGGCACTCGTCCCTCAGTAAATTTATGACCAAGTGTTCAGAAGTGAGACTTGCTGGGCAGATATTTCAGGAAGTAATGAACAGTTCAGACCTGTTCTTCAAGGTTGGCTCTGAATACTACGCCTAGTTTTTTGGTGCATCATAAAGACCAAATCTGTAAAAGGAACGAAGATAATGCTGGTTGGAGCCCTAAGGAAAGGCATGTTCCCTGTCCAGTTCCCACTAACCTCTTTCGACCCTGACCTGAAGCCTGTCTCCTCTGCAGTCCAGAGGCCCATCATCCACCCCCTCTCCAGCCCCAGCAACATGTTCTGCGTCACCAGCCTGGACCCCGATACCCTGCCTTCAGTGGCCACTCTGCTAATGGATGTCATGTTCTATTCCAGTGGGTAAGTGGGTAAAAGTACCCAATCCTAAACAAGTCCCACTCTGGGGGAATGTCAGTGGTCAGTAGGGCCTCCCCTTGGTGAATTCCCAGTGCTGAGCTTTCAGGGGATCTGAGGTTTGTAGCAGGCTGTGTTATCGAGAGAGCAGCTCAGACCATTGCACTGGCACCCCCTTGTCCACTGGGTTTCCTGTGTGACTGAGGATCTGCAGCTGCAGCACATCAACAAGATGCGAAAACGCCTCTTTATGTCAGGGCCTGATGCCGCAGATGACGCAGAAGGCAGTTTGCACTTACGGAATGGCTGTGGGGAAAATCCAAACCATTTAACTAATGCAAAGATGATTTCTGTATTGGTTTGAGAAGGGGCTGCTCAGTTTAATATGACAGGACATTCCATGAGGCTGATCTTAACACTAATCCACAGATAGAGGCTCCTTCAAAAATGACAACATTGTATTGCAGCACAAAGGAGCTTGGTGCCACCGGCGAAGACTCTGGACACATCCGTTTCTTTTCCTTCTCTCTGATTGAGGGTTACGTCTCGCTGGTGATGGACGAGCAGACAACACAGAGGTAGGCAGCCGCAATTCATTAGCCTATAGAAGAGCCATCGGTCTCCGCGTCCTCCACAAACACTCAAGACAGCATCCTGCTGGCTTCATAGAATGTGGATTACTTGGGTATTGATAGAATAGGTATTGATACAGAATGACCCAGGTCCAATGTCTGCAGGTTAGAAATGTCCACTCCTCAAGAATTGACCAAGTCTCAATATATGGACACACAGGGACTGGGTTGTTGACATGAGGTCGAATCTGCATGTACTGTGTATTGAAATTGCCAAGAAGTGATATTCTTGCAGAATTAGTATTTTTGGAAACTGACATCGAAAGCTGGCAGGAGATTTTGGGAGACGGTAAAGTAGAAGAACTACCGGCAGGGTCTGAAAATCCCTGGTGTTAAAAACCCAGCACCCAGCAGAAATGACATTTAAACCAGCATGTAGCAGATGAATGACCACTAAACCATGACCTAGAGTTTTTCAACATGACTGTTTCAAATGGGAGTGACCTCATTCAGTTGGTCTCAAGTTTTCAGTTAGATCAAAGAAATCCACTTTCTGGCCAGTAATTAACGTGCAATGAATTAGAGCCTTGCTGATTGATTGGATATTAAAGAGAGCAATATCCTTAGCCAAAAGAGCTTAGTCTAAGAGATGGCCCAAGTTTGTTTTGTGAAGGCATCACAGAAAACTATGGCCTACAGTCCTCAGTTGAATACGGACACCAATGGGTTCAGATAGCACTAACATCACAGTGAGAATTATTAACTACAGCGGCACCAGAACCCATGTGGGAAATGGTCATCTGTGCAAAACTTCCAGGCAGCTGCACCGCTTGTGCAACCTGCTCTGTTTAGGGAAAAGGAAGCTAATTATTTAGATGAGAAGCCAGATCACTTGGTTTTGTAGGTCTTGCCTCAATCAGTAGCTCACTGAAAAGTGCTGGCGCTGCCCACATCTGATGTCAGCTCAGAACCAAAGCAGGGCCCGACACAGGCCCGAAGGCGGAGCTGTCCTGTGGTGTAATGCATCTCTCTCTTGCCTCTCCTGTCAAGGTTTCCCAATAACGTGCTCTTCACTAGTGCCTCCGGGGAGCTGTGGAAGATGGTCCGGATTGGAGGGCAGCCGCTGGGATTTGGTTAGTGCTGGAGGGTGGGGATACCTAGATGACGTATGAGTCTGAGGCCAGTACTACAGTACATCATAGATTCATTATGCAAACATGCTTCCATGTTGTAACAGGGCTTTTTACCATCAGCTAATAATACTTTTCTGGTCTATCAAAGGGACTGACATAGGCCACTGATCAGGACTTAGATAGACCTGAGTACCGGTAGACACTCAACACACTGAGCTGCAAATGCAGGGAACCTTATGTTAGGGATACTGTTTAACTGTTGCTATTCGTAGACAATTATAAGACCAGATAACTACCAGATGCAGAGCAAGCATGTGTGATGTTCCTCGTTCATGCGTTGTCTCTCCTGCAGATGAGTGCGGTATTGTGGCTCAGATATCTGAACCGCTGGCCACTGCAGACATTCCAGCCTACTACATCAGCACCTTCAAGTTTGACCACGCTCTGGTGAGTACGTCGCTGTTACACCGACTGAAACAATTCCAGTGGGACCTGTTCCATTGTGCTCCCTGTCTCTTCAAAGTAAACTGCCATTGACAAGACCAAATCTAGAAAAAAAATGCACAATCCATTTAATGGAACAAGTAAAGGCTCATTCCATGCTGAAAAGAGAGGAAAAGGCAACGTTTCGTCTGTAGGACCTTTACACCTGAAGAAGACTCCATGTTGTGTTTCATTTCTTCTCTTTTTTCAGTGTGGAATAAACTTTACTTGTTACTTCCCAGCCTACGCATGCTGACGCAGTTACCTACTTGAACTAACCCATTTAATGACTGTGAAAACAGAACTGAACAGAATTGAGTCTTTTCCCTTTGATGTAACTTCTACGAAGCTATCTCCATTCTTATCTTCTAATCTTTTGAAGTGACTTGCACTTCAAATCGACAACCACTTGTTTCAAATGATGGATATTTGAGCACATGAGATAGTCCACCAAAAAGTCACGTGCTCTTTGCTGAAACATTGCTTTCTGTAGCTTTATAAAGACTCAACACAGGCATGAATGTGGGTCTAGCAATGCCGTGAAGTCTCTTGAGCCATCCACATGCAGACCAAATGATGGTTTATTTTCTTATTTGACGATTCTCCATTGAGATGATGTTGAGCTGTAAAGCTCATCACAGTCTCAAATGCTACTTTGGTCAAAGTTTTCCTATTCTATATTCTATACTGATAGTATGTAAAAGCCAGGTTTTCAGAGCCATAAATAAGAATCTTATTTACATAACGGTTCAATCCATTTGTTTCAGCAACCCTAAATCAGTTCAGGTGCAAAAGATTAGCTTGACTAAGTGGGCTTGATTAAGAAATGGTGAGAGATGGTACGCTAACAAGTACACGGCTGTTATGCAAGGCAAATGAAATAGAGGAAATAATGAAATAGGTGCTCCATGAATGATGTAGGAGGTGCTGTCTGTCTGTGCTGATCACGCTGTCTCACCCTGGAACTCCCCCTCTGTCCCCCGTTTGCCACCCCAGGTCCCAGAGGAGAACATCCAGAGTGTGATTGGAGCCTTGCGGACCAATGAGAGCGCAGCGCAGTGAAGCGGAAGCAGTGCGTGATGGGAGGACGGGGCAGTGGAGGTGGGGCTCGGCTCTTGGCTGGCGCTGACCCCCGTCCTTTATCCTCCGGAGAGCTCCGAGCTCTTCATGTGCCAAGAGCTACAGCAAGAGGACTGCTGGGAGAGGGGAGAAGGGGGACGGGGACCTTTTTTTTTTTGACTGGGGTGGAAAAATAACTGGGAGGCGGGAAGGGGAGCCTCTCCCCAGCTTTGAGCCCCAAACTCCCCTGCCCCGTTTCCTGATTTGTCAAAAGACTGTGCCAACACACACCCCCCTTTCCCGCCACCACCACCACCACCACCACCACTGTACTGGCACCTCTGGAGGGATCCCCGGCTGGCGTGACGGCGGCCCGGTTTTCTCTTGCGCTGTCGCACTCCCTGCTCTCCTTGCACGCCCTGTCACCACGGCAACGAGGCCTGCTCAGGCCTGGGCCTTCATCTGCCGCCAGTCCCACCCTTCTCTGTGTGCTGCGCTTGAGGCCCTTGGCTGACAGCTGGCCTGAGCTTATGGGTGTGCTGGAACGATTTGCTAGGAGGCTTATTTTTATATATATACCGTATATATATTTACTTCTATTACTGGGCTCCTTTTCCCTATGTGGGAACAGTTGGATGGCTTACACGTTGCCACACTCATTCTAAGAAGTATTTTATTCTTCGTTCAATCGCCATGGTTCCCGTTTTTTTTTTCTCCTTTCTTGGTGCCACGATCCCCTCCTTTTCCAGGAAGGGCTCCAGGCCTAAACTGATGCCTTGATAAAATGTCAGTATGTTCAGTATTTATGTTGTGGGGGGAGTAGAACAGAGCTGCGTTCACGCAGGGGCGCGGTGTGGTGTGAATTTGAAGAGCCGGAGTACTGTCTGTAAGTTGTTGCGTTCTTATCAATGGCAGCTGGCCTCTAAGATCACACAGCTTGGTTCGCTACTGTCCTTTAATATTAATTTGTACAGAGATGGGATTAGCCTCTTCTGTAAAGAATTAAAGTTATATTCTATTCTATGATCTAGGTTTGAAAGAGACTGATTGCCAAGATTGTTAGGACAACACTTTATGCTTCAAGAACCAACTTTAGTAACATTAAATGGCAAGCAAATTGCTAGAAAGTGGATATTGACTAAATGGCATTTTCCATGTCTCGTGTTCTTGACAGCAGTGTGCATTCGGTCTCTCGAATATCCAGGGCTGCTTGGCCTGGGTACGGTGCTTGTGCACCAGGCTTTCTGGGGAGCCCCAACGTGGAGATCCGTGTGGTGATTTTCCACACGTGTCTTGTTCACGTGTCGCCCTTTGTTTCTTAGTGGCAAAAGACACTTTGGGGCCCACACCGCCTTATCACTGAGAAAGACGGGCCTCTGTCTTGAGGCTGGCCGATTTCAGTGGTCCAGGCTGGAGAAGAGACCATTACTGAGAAGTAAACGCCACACCACGCCCTCTGCATTGTGACAGTCTTCACCTGAAGTGGGTTTGAAGTTCAGAGCTGGCTCGAGGAGTTTGTAAGTAGGGTGGGTGGTCGTGGAAAGGATTAATGCAGCGGTGAATGCTCATTTCAAATAGGGGTGGGGGGGGTGGGGTGGACAAGCACTGGCTTCTGTTTAGGCCTCCAGGCCTTATGTCTGCACTTTATGACTGGTCTACCCCTGTACAGACCTGCACATGTGAAACGAGTTTTTTTTCTCACCTTGAAGGAAGCTCTGGTAACAGGAGTGTTAAAATGCAGTTAAAAACGTATTCATTTTCTTTGGAGTTTTCCAGATGGTATTCATCAGTGTTAACAGAATTTGAGTATCATTTTGTCCGGGGGCTTTTTTTGTTTAACGTTTTGAGCTTGGAGTGTGTAGTTTTCAGAAACACTCTCACGTCTCTCCATTGCCCCGGAGCCCTACGTGGCCTCTACTTGTCATTTGGGCAGAGGCAGGAGGGAAAGTCCTCTTCAATGAAGAATGAACGCATCTTCTGGGGGTGTCAGCTCTAAGTTTTCAGAAGGCTGTATACAGGACTTAACCAGCCTTTTGATCCACAACATTTCCAGTGGCCTTGCTGTTTAACTTCAGTTGTGTGTGGGCTTTTTCCAAGCCCTGTAAAACAGATCATTTTAACCCTAGATTAGTGCTTCGTTACTCAGTATCATTTCAAAGCTGGGTTGTCTCCTTTAATGTTCGATAGATAGGTGTCCAATAAGATGGAGAGGAAATATTAGAATCGACGCTTCGGGATTTTTTACTTGCACAGGTGCACCGTGTCACTACCAATGACCGAGCATCTTGTTTGGTGGAAGGGTTGGTGCTCAGAGGGTGACAGACCACCTTTCTGGTCAATGTGATAACTTTTTATTTCACTATAGCTATTGTATTATTTCGAGTGCAGCTCGGACTTTCTTCAGCCTGCATGATGAGGGCAGTATCTTGTCTCTCGGAGTCTCCTTGTCTCATGCGGCGTGCATACAGGCTATCGTCCAACACAGTCACTGGCACAACCGGAATTTGCCAAATGTACCCAAACCAGTGTGGTTAGCATGTACAGATGGATTTTGGATTATGGAGCAACATGGGAGCCTGCTTTGGAAAGTTTATTCTAACAATACGGTTTGGCTTCTGTTCTCAGTCGGTAGTTTGTGGTGATGGATCTTTGAAGAGCATTGCAGGCTCTTTCTCTTCCCCTAGTAAAGCCAGCAGGAGCGGTCTTTACGATTCTCTTTCCCCATGGAGCTGGGTAACTTCAGGAACGTTCCCGTGGGGCTTTGACCTCAACCCTGCTCTCCCAAGTGGCGTTTTGGGAGCTCAGTGACACAGCAGATCCATTTCTCTGGTCGGTGTGCTTTGTCTTCTCCCTCGTCTCCGGTTCCAGGTCACTCGATTGGCCTGTGTAAACTTTGCTCTGTAGCCCGCTGAAGCGAGCCAGCCTGCAGCTGGTGCACAGGGGACAGCTGTGGCTTGTGGACGGAATTCCATCAGCGGAGTCGTTTTTGCAGCGCTGCACTGTTGTACTGTGCTCGTGAGTTGCCACACAGCAGCGCTGTCTGCCCTGGAGCAGATCTGTACAGGAGCTGGCACACACAGACAGCGCTGTGGTCCAGTCTTTCTGCTACCCCCCTGTTACCTAGGAAACCTCCTGATGCCTTGCTGTGCATTTCTGACCCCACACAGGCCTCTGTGAGGTGCTTTTTTTTTAGGAGACAACTCTATTATCCTTGCTCCAGATGGAAAGACGGTTAACATGATGGCTGAGATACTGCTCTGGCTTCTCCAGTGCAGTACTTTAATGCAACCAGATCTTGAATTGCTAAATGGATCCTGCTAATTATCATTAGCTAAGTCATTGAGGAGTTGGTTGTAGGAAAAGTGTGCAGTGGACTGGAAGGGCCACGTCTTAAGAAGCCCTTCTCTGCACACAGTTCTCATTTTGCCAGCGTTTCTTGTGTTTGTATTTATCAGCATTCAATGTTTCACCATTCATGAAACAAATCAAACTGTGACCTGTTGGGACCTCTGTCTTGTTTGGTCCAATAGAACTGGAGTCACTCGGGCTCTGGAGAGCTGCAGGGTTTATAGGTGGCGTTAAAAGCTCAAGTATACAGCGATCTTTAAAGTCCTTAATTAAGCAACCTGAGTGATTCAGAGCTTAGCTGGAATGAAGACTAGTAGGCTCTGCAGTGCCACAGATCCAGAGTTACTAATGCACAAACGCAAATGTGACCAGAACCAGATGCCAGTGAAAAGCAATAAGTCATGAACTAGTCCCTCTGTCGCAAGTGGCAGTCTTGGATGTTAGACTGAAATGGAGAGTCTGTGTGGTTTAGCTTTTGGAGGAAGATGGGTGAGGCATCACTGATGAAGAATACTGTCATGAGCTGAAGCTGATGAGATCTCGGCTCATGAAAAACAAAGCATGTCCTTGGATTTATCTCCCCCCTTTAGTTAATTATTAATATGAAAAACAAGATTTGATTGGCCATTATTTGGATACCAGCAACTTCATCACCAGTCTATATCTCACGCAGATAGAGCCAACATAGATAGAGTTCTACACATTTTGGCAAGTTGGCAATTATGTTGTCCACGCGCTCTGTTTAGGTGGCTATGCAGTGTTTTCTTTCCCTGTTTGGTATACTGTTGTGGCTATGACATGCTATAGATTAGGGGTCTCCAACCCTGGTCCTGTGGAACTTCAGTCCACATAGTCTTACACGTCAACCAAAATCACCTTTTCAAACATTAGGGATGCTTGTAAATGATCAATCAATTAAGCAAATTATGCTTAAATGAAGTAAATGTCAAGGTTTTAAATTGATGAGTGACCTGTAAAAGATCTAGGCCTGGAGACCCCATTCTGCTATGAACTGGACCCGGTATAAAATATGCAAAGCTCACTGTAATACACTGATCGGGGTACAGAGCGGAGGCCAGCATGTACAGAGTTGCTGAAGGATGAAAAAACATATTTACTGGTGACGGTAAACAGCCCACATGGTCTGTTCTTGCAGAATAAAATATCCCCGATATGTCAGTGCAGCAGTGTAATCCAGGGTCAGAGTGTGTTCAGCTCTGGAACGATTTTGCTTTTTTACTGGAGATGTTATAGCTGTATGGCCAGTTTAAGTTAATCCAATTTGATACATTTCTGTATAGATGGTTATCATTGGGCCTAATGGCCACTTTTGTTGTTTGCTTTCCCTGTATTCATCTGAATTTTGTTCTTAATGATCAGTGATCAGTCACGAAGGGCAGATGGTATTTGAATGTAAAGTCCTCCCATAAATTGTACCAAATAGGTTCTGGGCAGGCTGCAGCATTTGGCTTCAACTAAGGCAAAACACCCTGTAGTTCTGTAGCTGAAGGCTTGATGCTAAATGCTGCCTAGCCCTGCTGTTCTTACAGGTATGTAATGACAGCAGGTCTCTGAGCACTGATGCACACGTAGTGTTGCTGCTAGATACTGAATGTACATTGAGAACAGCTCTCCCCTGTCGAAAGGCTCCAGATTTTTTCCTCAATGGTACCTGCCTTGTGATATCTGAGCGAGTGGGAGGTGGGGAGGGTTGTTGATGTTTTCTGATTTTTTTTTAAACCTGTTATTTTTTGGGGGGGGGCTGAGTGTGTGTGTGGGGGGGGATGGTTCCACCCGATTTGTTAGACTCTGTAATTTTCCGATCCAGCAATAGCAGCATTGCAGAGATTACGAGTGTGGATCATTCCAGCGAATGAAAAACATTGTGGCAAAGAAAAATAAAAAAATAATGATTAAACCCGTTTGTGAGCCTTGTGCTTTTGTCACTTGTTCCACTTTATCAGCTGCCTTAATTTGGGTTCGTGCAGAGCAAGGCTGCTGGATTCCCTGTCCTGTTTTTCCTACCTCAGCCAGCTGCCCATCCTCTCCCTTGACCTGGAAACAAGGAGGCTGAGGTGCCGGTGTTCGAGGTAGAACACAAGAATCACAATGTACATCACCAGATTGAGGTCAGAGCTTTTGAAGTCCTCTTTGGCAGGAAAGAAAGTGTCCTGGCACACCTACAATGTTGAGTGTGCCAGTAATGAGTAGACATCTGGTTAACAATTTGATTTCAGTCTTGGATTTCGTTTGTAAAATGTAATGACCTTATTCTATTTTATGGTAATCAGACTCCACAAAGCAGTCCAGGTGAAAATGTACAAAAGAGGACCCTTAAATGTCAGTGGAGTTTGCAACAAGTATTCCTTCAATCTTATTTAAAAACTCACCATTGTGACAAAGTATTTTGGTTTTAAGACCGATGGTGGCTCAGTATTATGTCCTTACTTGGTTTAGCTGATGGGTTTCATAAATATTGCTGTGGGGATAGATGTAAAGATGCAACTGTATAAATCACAGAGCAACAGCACTAAGTCAGTTTGAACAGAGCCCAGCAAGATAAAGACCGCCACCCTCAGCATTTCTAATGAACAGGTAAACAAGACTGCAGAATTCTACTGCAATCACAGATCAAAGGCCAATAAGAAAGAGGGAATTCCTCAGAGCCCTGCCATAACACTTTCATAACATCTGTCATGAAGGGCCATTAGTCTATTGAACATTATGAATTTAGTTGGTAGATCCTTTTTTTAATGCAAAGCCACTTGCATTCATACACCTTTAAATAGCTTGACATCTTATCAAATAAGTTTGCCTTGTTCATGGGTGCAATAGCCTTGCTCCACCTTGGCTTCGAACCCACAACCCTCTGGCCTTGTTGCATTGCTTGCTTACCCAAATAAGGATCACGGAGTCACATGCAGGTTCTGGAAACAACCCGGAAATGAACCGCGACACCAAATGACTATTAGTATTTATTGAGGATTGAAAAGAACGTCTTTGAAATTCAGAGGCAGGACAGCTTCTTCCTTCAGCCAGGTTGAGCACAATTCAGTTCCCACTGCGACATTTACGACGTCTCGTGATCAAGCTGAATGCCGCTTTGTAAGAGCTCAAGAAAAAACCTGAGCTGAAATCTGCCTTTGTTTTTTTTCCCATTAGATGGAGGGGCCAGCCCAGGCTAAAACACTTCGACCCCCCCCTCCTCGTTTAAATCCTAAACGTTGAGTGTCCTCCTCTGTCTCTGGGTTGCAGGGGGGTAAGGGTACCAGAAGCCCCCCCCGGTGGGTGAGACGATAATGGCAGGTCGAGGAAAAGGCAGGCAAGCACATCACGACAGCGACTTCACCAAGGCTACCATGTGATCCACGCCGCAGGCCACATCGACCACATGGCCAGGTACCGTCACCTGCAACACCACAATGCAATGCGGTCATCATCATCATCGTCATCGTATAAACCTGCGTAAGTCCTAGCAGAGCTCCCTGTGCCTCGTGCTACAGCTCCCTGTCTGGGCACCGATCGCAGCTGGAGCCCCACACACCCCCCCGAACCACAGCAAGCTCATGCCAGCCTGCTGTGGCTGAGCTGTGTCTTTCACAACCGCAGAATGGCCACAGGTCTCCCCCGGGTGATGATAAGGCCCTTCTGGGACAGAGTCCCCCAGGTGAAGCCCAAACCACAAACCCCAAAACCAAACCTTCACCGGACCTCCCCACTTGGTAGGTGCAAGTAGACTCTGCCAAGTAAGAGGTCCACCATCAAGTGTCAGATGGCCACACTGCTCCCACGATTTCAATAAAGTGGGCAGCGAGTGTTGAGTTTAAAAAAACGGGATTAGAAACAAGGGAAGATATGGCTGGTTTAACGTAGCTTTTTAATTTCTGGGGCTCATGGGAGCAGGAGGTGTCCCTGTTTCTTACCCGCCATGGGAAGTACTGGTCATCTCTCTTCCCGATGCCCAGACACCCTCTCACATTCTTTCCCCAGACGAAGAGCTCTCCCCGATCTGCAACACAAGGACGTGTGGCTCTCTTATAGGCATCCTGTAATGACCATTCCGTCTCCTGCGTTGTTTGGATCAGCTGATCTAAGCAGGATACGCTAATTTGATTTTGTGATTTTTTTCTATGTAGGCAGCACAGAGGCACAGTGGTTAGCATTGCTGCTGTGCAGCACTGGGGTCCAGGGTTCAATTCCTGGGGTGCTGTCTGGGTGGAGTTTACATGTTCTCCCCATGTTTGGATGGGTTTCCTGCAGGTGCTCCAGATCTAATCCCACAATCAAAAGACACGCTGGTGGGTTAAATGGCTTCTGGAAATATTGCCCCCAGTGTGAGTGTGTGTTTCTGTGTGTGTGCCCTGTGATGGACTGATGTCTGTAAGTCTTCAATGGAAGCAACCATAATCAATTTTCATTCTTGTTTTGTTTTCAGGACCAACTCACTAGTGATGGAGCCATTTGGCCATTTTGTACTTCTAACTCTTACCCCTCTCGAAACAACCTGAAGTATTTGCTTTGTTTTTTTTCTTGAGACCCTTACTTGTGATAGCGGCAAAGTGGTTGAGTCCACAGTGGATCTGTGTCACAGTCACCTCAGGGTTAAACTGGGTGCGTCCAAACAGCGTGGGCGGGATCATCTCTGGCGTCTTGGACTCTGATAGGTCAGGCCCCTTACCCAGAATACCATATCCCCAAATGAACACCTCCCCATTTTCTGAAAATTAAAGAGAAAGAAGAGTCCATAGCATCAGACTGCCTACACACATAGGACATGTTTTTACCTTAGGTTTTACCTTTAGGTTCAGTAATCTCAGTAATATACTGTAGACATAGAGCTTACGCTTAGTGACTGGACCTATGCACAGATTTCTTAGATAACTGCTCTGTCAATCTTGGCAAAATAAAAAAATCCAAAACAAAAAAGTAGATATATAATTAATATGATTAAATAATTAATATTTAAGAAAAATTGAAAAAAGTCATGATTGTATAAGTATTCAAAACCATTGCTGTGGCAAACCTAAATTGTGTCAGGTGTCACAACATTACCTTAACACAATGCAGAATTAGTTGAGTGACCTCTGTCTGTGTCTAATCCTAGTGGTGACAACGATTTCAGAACAAATATATCTGTCTCTGTAAGGTCCCTCAGTCAGGCAGTGAATTTCAAGCAAAGATTAAATAAATAGGACCATGGAGCTTTCAAAACAACTTGTGGATAAATTTTGTATAAAGGCACAAATTAGGAGCAGGATATAAAAACATTTTAAAAAGACTCTTAATATCTCTCTGAACATGATATAATCAATAAGTAAGGAGTGCAAGGTGCCCAGACAGGCTGCGCTTCTAGACTGAACAGTGGGGCATGGAGGAAACTAGTGAGGTACGCCACCGTGTGGCCAACAGCAACACTGAAAGAGCTTGAAAGTATCCCAGTACTTGACAACTGGGGCTTGTACAGAACCTGTCCCAACAAAGCATGTAAGTGATACTGCAAACTGGTAGCAAAGGGCTCCCGGCAAAGGCCATGCTTGCATGAGAGGAAGCAGCCCCTGGCCTCACCATTGAGTACTGCCACCTGGGTCCCTCCGCAGGCTGCCTGCTGTACCTGCCCCACCCCGGGCAGGGGGAGGCGCCGTGGAGCGTTGATCTGAGAAAAAGAAAGTGACAAAGTTAAAACTGCAGTTTTCAATCAGCCCACTGCGAACAAACAGGCATGTTCCTGGACTTGAAGACATGTCTGACACTGACAGGTGAAAATATGTGATCTTTTTTAGTCCAGTCAACAGTGCTAATCACTAGGTGAGCTAATGGAAGTATTCAAAAAGACTCAAACATCTTAAAGTCCAGCCAGCAGATCCGATCAACAGTGAAACACGAACCAGAGGACACAAGCAGAAGCTAAGAAGTGCGTTTAAAACTGACAACAGAAGTCGCCCCTTTACACAACGGGCTGCGAGAGTCTGGAACAAGTTGCCCAGCCGTGACGTCAAATCTGATATCTTGGATTCCTTCAAGAGCCTCAGATCAATTAGCTACTTGGAACAAAAGTTAACTACTGCTGCACTAATCTGTTGCTTAACCAGATCCATCTCTTTCCTTCCATCAGGGAGCGCGCGCTGCATGGCTTTCTTGAGCCAACTGATGACGGGGTTAACACTTACAAGGGGCTGCTGTGAGTACTGACCTTCAAATACACTGTTTTAATTCCTTTAGAGTTCGGTAATAATTCGGAACACACAATGCCTTGAAGAAGGTTGTGAGAAAAATTAAAAATGCTCTCTGGTAGCAGACTGATCTGTTTACTCAGCAGCAGCAGAGAGCAGCTGGCTGAGATTGCTCAGTTACTCAACCCCACTTTAAGTGTGAAGACTGATAAACCCAGAGTTCCAATAGGGTCTGAAAGCTGAGCAATCAGTCTTTGCAGGGACAGAGACTGGTCACCTGACCACAGACTGCAGCTCAGACGAGACGTGCAGCGCTCTCTGCCTCCTGTTTGGCAAGAAGGGCAAAGGTCACTGTTGAGAATTTTAAAAAAACTTTTTAGTCGGGGTAACCGAAGAACTCAGCAGAACGGGGTCCGTTAAATCAATGCTGTCGCTTCAGTGCTAAGGTAGCAAAAAATATGGTTTTGGAGATTTCAGGTGTGTTACAATGAACTGCTCAGTGGCTGCGAAGCTAATTACTTCTGGGAGAGTATTTGCATGTCTCAGCTGTTTTTGCTTTTTCAACACAGAACTACCAAGCTCTTGTCATCTTTCCTATCCGTCCCTGCTCTCCTCCCTGTGTAGGAGCACAAGTTCTTTGTTAACTCAGCCAACCCGCTATGATAGACTCAGAAGAGACGGTGTCAAACCCTGTGTCCTCTGGCAATCCGAGTCTCTTTCTGGTCTGAAATCGTGGCTGAAGATGTATTTTTATGACATGGCCCGTCTCAATGGTTGTATTTTTCCTCCACTGCCTACAGCGATTGGGCTTTCATATAGTTACAAGAACGTTTTCCGAATAAATCTGACCCTCTGAGTATTAACACATAACACCATGGGACATCCAGCTCTTGATCCGGAAGATTCAAACGAGGAATTCTGTTACATAACCAGAAACATTCATCTGGAGGCAGATCTACACCTGCGACTTAAACAGTGGCTCCGTCTCAGGACCCTTCATACTTGCCTGAGTGGCTTCGGTGACAGCCGAGAGCTGGAGGTACTCCGAGTTGCCCCAGCCGAAGAGCTCCCCGTCCTGGGACACAGCCAGGCTGCAGTCCCCATACGAGGTCACCTGCCGCACCCGCACCCCCTCCAGCTCCCCGCACACGCGCACTGGCTGCGGGCTGACGTTGTGGTGCCCCAGTCCTGCCGGACATTTCAGGAAAGCGTTTGAAGGATACAAATTGACACTGCCGGGCATGAATATCTAGCAGACAGATTGCCAGACCCTGCTGGTCCACACTTGCATCCATCCATTCAATTCAAGGTGCTTTATTAGCATGACCGATGGGGACAATCAGTGTTGCCAAAGCAAGTAGGAATAAAATTAACATGAAACAAAACAAAAAAATAAAATCTACAGACATATTACAGACATTTACAACAAAGACAAATCATAAAATATTTACATATGCTGTAAACATATGGAGCATTATTGGGAGACAGACTCACTGTTCCTCAGGCTTGGACAGGAGATCACATATTGGGCTGCCAGCTCAACTGAGATGGATTCAAATGAATCCACCGATTCTCTAACTGCTTTATTCACTACAGGGTCACTGGGGAGGCAGTCCATCACAGGGCTGTCCCCACACACGTACACACCACGGCCAGTTTTTCCAGAAGCCAATTAACCCACCAGCATGTCTTTGGACTGTGGGGGAGAAACCGGAGCACCTGGAGGAAACCCACACAAACACAGGGAGAACACACAGACTCCACACAGACAGCACCCCAGGTCCGGAATCGGACCCAGGGCCCCAGCGCCAGGAGGCAACAACACCAACCACTGCGCCACCGTGACGCCCTCAGTCAACACATCCAAGATAACAATTGCAGCGAACACCTCGAAAAGGGCACGCGCACAGACACTGACCTGTCTGACCATCTGCGCCCCAGCCACAGGCATGAACCTGGCCGTCTTCAGTCAGAAACAGGCTGTGATCCTGACCACAGGCAACCTGCCAGACAGGGAGACACATCCACTCTCATTAAGATTCACCACGGAATTCAAGACATAACTCCCCAGAGCAAAAACAGGTCATTCTAATGTCCTTGAGGGTTTCATTATGCAATAGAGTTAATGAAACGACTCTGACGCCTGTATAACTGATGACAGTAACTTAAGTAAACTTAAGAGCACCCCAGACCAGGCCCCAGGTGCCAGGTTTTGTTGGCAGGGGGACAAAGCAGGTGCCGAAGAAGTGGGGGGGGTGCCCTTTCCGTGCTCTCCGGCAAACGCAGAAGGAGCAGACTTCCAGCTGACAGTGGGGAGAACAGGGCAATGGTAGAAATGATTGCGGGCTCAAGCCTGAGTCTTGTCCACAGGCCATGCTGATTCCTCAAGCAGGGGACAGAGAGGGATGAGCCAGGGCTTTCAGGGTGGGGCACTGTGCCGCCGACATGCAGACGAGTCGCTCACACGCGCAGGTTGGAGGAGCCTGCCTGCACTTCCTCTTTCTCCCGTGTGCGGCTGCAGGGTCCGTTTCTGCAAGCCGAGTCGTGAAACAAGCACACGGCCGGCGATGACACCAGAAAATCAAGTGGGTATCGCGAAAGAAAAACATAACTGGCGAGTGCATCAAGGTTTAGCACACGTCCCATGGTCTCACAACCCCACTCACCTGGATCACTCTGCTGTCGAAGCCCTGGATTCTGTGGACGACGTGACTGCCGCTGGGTCCCAAACACGGACAGGTGGTTAAAGACAATCAGTAATCAGCTAAATACAGTACCACTCCAGCAAAGGCAGATTTCATTTCATCTGCTTGAAAAAAACCTTCCATATCGTAGACTTAATCCGACAATTAAAAAAAATAGCAATTCATTATTATTCCTTTAACAGGCATTAACTTTTTTTTCTAAATTTTGAATAACCAGTTCTATTTTACATACCCACCTTACTTGGAATCGTCTGTTATTTAAGACTGGATTCACAGTTACAACTCGCAGGACAGGGAGGAGGGGGACCTGCAGACATGCTTGTCCAACACATGGTCATGGTCACAGCCTTGACACTACAAGCTTTCCAGTGCCATACATGAGAGTTAGTGCCAACTGCAGGGGTGGCACGTCCCTCACAGACGTCAATGCAAGCTTCCCAGTGCCCTACACAAGGGTTAGTGCCAACTGCAAGGGTGGCACGTGCCTCACAGACTTGTATCACAGTCAATACAAGCCGGCTGGTACCCAGCCAGACACAGGAGTCATCACGACTCCTGCCAAGAGGATGCTGGCCACCCTTCCCTGGCAATGCACTCCCAATCCTGCACCACCACTTTATCCAACACAAAGTGCACGTCTGTTCTTCCTCCCCGAGCCTCACGCTTGTTACTGCCTCCGTCTCTGCTTTGCATAAAGCGAGAGATGTTAGTGCAGTGCACTTTAGGGACATCTGTCAGCTAAGGCAAATTTGAACATCAAGTGCAAGTTTTCATACCTGTAAACTTCGTCCTGCACGACCTTCCTCCCACACTGCCCGTACGCGTTGTTCCCCAGGCTGAACACTGTAATGGGAGGGAGAACGGACCAAAGGACAACATGAGAGACCAGACGAGAAAAAACTTGCTGTGCAGGTCTGCTGAGTGACTCATTCAGTAAACACTACCTGGAAAAGGAAAAGGCTACATGGTGCAGTTCCTGATCCAAACCTTATGGCTATTGGTCAGTGTATGATACGAATAGTAGCATAGGCACTACAGCACATCCCATATTAGCCATGGTAACAACAGAGTAAAGCATTATGCTAACCATGAGAAACTGACACGGCAAAGTACATCGATAGTAACAGCACGGTGAAAACCTGCAAATTTACAGACGAACCTGAGGAGATGAAAAACACACATTTGTAAAAAGAACTCTACCAAACGATTTCCCACAGCCTGTAAAAAGCAAGCGTGCTGGGGTGTCTTTCTTTCCGCAAAGTGTCGAAGCACAGGGCCGCGCCTCTGCTCCCAGGCTGCGCGGCTGGGGACGGCGTCCAGGGCTTACCGCCCTCGTTGTCGGTGAGGACCAGCGAGTGGGCGCGGCCGCAGGCCACCTGCAGCACCCGGGTCGCCTGCGGCCTGTGTAAGGGCAGCGCGACGGGCGAGGGCTCCAGCACGTACTCATAGCTGCTGTCTGGGGACGGAGAGAGAAGGCACAGTCACTCAGCGAGGGCTGACACATCTAACCAGCCTCAGATCGGCTCTGCCCGGGTCTCACCGAGCCAGAGCTCGCTCCTACAGGACTCCAGGTACTGTGGATGTTACAGACTCATCCATTCTGACGTTCAGCATGCATGACATACAATAAAAGACTCCTGGAAACACTTCAGAAGCACCACCCACATCACACCACAGGTGTCCAGCTATAATTCCAGCAAAAGACTGGCTGGCGAAACAAAGCCTTCTCCTCCTTAATGCTTTAAAATCCTGTCCTCCTGCCTCAAACGTGTCCCCAGTGATTGTAATGCCAGATGGTACCCCCACACACAAGGCAAGACGACCAGCTAGCGCTGCGTTTCAGCCTAGAAACCTGAAAACTGGGCAGTGTTTTAAGGACATCATCACTTTTAAATGGCTTCAAACCCAAGTGAAATAAAAGAAAACAACTGGCCAAACCGGTAGCTGACATGTGCTAAAAGACCGGTCCTGTTTCTAAATGGGAGAACAGCCTGGAATGAATTCGGAGGGAATCTCCCACTGACTGCTGTTGTGCTGGGTGCGCTGGAAACCGAGCTGCGAGTCCTTGTTGAGGCCCATGCCCCAGACTTTGGTCAGGTCCCGGGTGCGAGAGGACAGGAGAGTGAACCCATAGCCACAGGCAGCAGACGAGATCTGGAAGAGAAGCCCAGTGAACATCAGAATGGCCACCGCTGAGAGGAGGCTCTTCAACCCAATGGGTTCATCTGGCTCAACTTGTCTACAGTCCTAGAGACAGTACAGTAGTAGTCAAATCTTCTAAAGTACAAAGTCCTCTTGAAACCACCCCCCAAAAAGGGACCGTTTTAGACTGTCCATTTAACCCAAATCTGCCCATCAGCAGCTGGAAGGAAACTGGAGCATCCACAAACACCGGGAGACCAGGTCAGAGCAGGGGCGAATCCGAGTCTTGGTGCTGAGGCAGTAATGCAAACGAACCACCACTCTGACCCTACGAGCTCACTGCCCACATCCCACCACAGGAATAGCAATGTTTGGCTGGATGCTGCAATTTTGTATTTTCTTTCAACCCATTTTACTACTCTGCTGGGAGAAATTAACCCTCAGCCCTCATATCCTGAGGGGCAGGGTGGGTCAAAGCTCTGCTTTAAACTGGGCCTCAGCTGCTATTACTGCAGCCAGGCCAGTGTGTCTGGGTCACAGGCTGTCTCTTTGCCAGCCCGGTTATGAAGGCAGTAGTCAAGGGCTGTGTGTACCTTCTCCTCCGTCTCCAGGCGGTAGGGGGTAAGCTGGTACTTCTTGGGTCTCTTCCTCCCACTGTCGGGCACCACGAAACTGGGGATGCCCAGGGCGCCGGTGTAGCTGAACCCCCACACGAAGACCCTGTCCTTGGGTCGGCTGTGCCTCCCCACATACTGGAACACCGGGACGCTGTCCTTCAGCGCCCCCTCTCCTTTGGCCGGGCTGGAGGCAGCGTAGCAGCGGCAGCTCGGTGCCACACGGCGCCGGGCACACAGCCGCGCAGCAGCCAGGACCATCGGGCAGACAGGCAGCATGCTGCACTGGACAAAGAGGGACGAGGAGCTTCAGCCAACGCTGGTGTTCAACCGGACGTGGGGGGATCACGTGATTAAAGGTGCTGCTCAACACCCAGGTGTTCACAGTCGGGGAATCTGTTAATTACTCAGCAAATAACAATTTCCGGGTTCATAATCTGCTGGCTGTGCTTAAAAGCATCAAAGGCTCTTAAACAAAGCCTCAGTATTCAAGAGATACAAACCTGAAAACCAGGATTTCTTGTAAGTATATCATTACTGAAATAACTTCTAATCACTTTATTCACTTCTTCACGTCATTGTGTAAATAGCGTCGCAGTCTCAATCTGAAGGATTCGGCCTTCATTTTCTTTATTCAAACGGAATAAAGTGAAATGACAGCTATAAGAACGGCTGCTAAGATTCTTAAGTAAAAGTGTTTTGTATATTATTAAAAAATGTAACGTAAGAACAGAAGTACAACAGCACACCTACCCGGTACGGTTAAATTCCTTCAGCAGTAAAATCCTCTTCGTGCAACAGAAATATCACGTATACCAATTTATTCATATTCTCTTAACTAGAATTCTAACTGAGACGATACACATTCATTTTAAATAACGGGAGAGCGAAGTCGTGTTTCTATAAGGAGGCGGCCATGTCAGTGACCCCTGGCTGCCCTCTAACCTTTTACCTCCAAGTAGCAGCGCTAATGCAACACCTCTAGAAACCTCTAGGGGGCTCTAGGTACATTTCTAAAACATTTGAAATGTACTCATTTATTATACAAACGATTTTTTAATCTGGATTAACCACAATATGGCCCAAAAAATAAATTGCAAGTTACAAATTAGTTTGATACTAAAATATGTGAAATTCTGGGGCTGCATAATAGTGTAGCAGTTGGATTTAGTGCTCTGCTGTAGGTTCAATTCCAGCCTGGAGCACCTTGTTTGTGGAGTTTGCATGCTCTCTGAGTGGGATTTCTCTAGGTGGTCTTGCTTGCCTCCAAAGTTCAAAAACATGCTGTCTATATTCATCAACGTTATACTATAAATAATAAATTCAACGAACAAGCAAAACATGCACTAGATTTCTTTACACAGTTGGTCGGTTCCTTCTTATTCGTAGATTGATCTTTTTGATTCTCATTGAAATATGTATACACCATGGATACCATAAACATATAGTGCCCATTTTTATTCAAATCTCACTCTAAATATCAACGCCTGGGGAAGGAAGATGGTGCGTGTGCTTTTTTACTAACACTTCAGATTTTACAGCTCTGAGCGTGTAAAAGAGCAACCCCACCTGTAACAAAAGTTAAATTCTGCCAGCTGCTGTAATGTACATTCTGTGTGCGAAAAATGCACACAAAAATAGTAATTTCATTCAAAACACTTCCGGAAGGGTACATAATTTTACAACTAAATTGTTTGTTTTCTAATCCATCATGCCCATTTGACTCTATCCAATCTCACTTCCAGGTCCGTCACCATAAATCACAGGTGAACTATCCCAGCTTTGGGAATCTTTCTTTCCATCTCTGGACCGTTAGAGTGAATATCAGAAATTCTAAACAACAAACACTGTTTGCAGAAGACGACCAGTGTATTTACAAAAAAACCGCATGAGGCAGAATTGAGACAAATCTTTTTTAATACAGTGTGAGGGATATGTGGGGAAGAGACGGTTCACAACCTGTTGCTTACACAATTCACACAAAGCCTTGCATAACAAAAAGATGATACAGAAGCATTTCAAAATGAATGCTACAACCGTCACTTCTCCCTTTTTCTGTAAAGCAGTTGTGCTGAATAAATAGCAGGTGTACTTTGCAGGATGCTGCACTGCTAAGTTTTGTGAAGCAGGTACAGTAAGGGTACAAAATAGCTTATCTTAACAAAGGAGAAAATGCTAAAAACAATCAACAATGCTGAATAATATTCTGCCAACACCTTGTATCTAAAAACAGGCCACTACCTGCCTCCTGCTCTGACAGACAGACTGGCTTTTTCAGAACAAGCTCCCACTTAAACAGGAGACCCATAGTCTTGTTAAAAGTAAACATTTATTTGTGCACAAATATGTCTGAGGATTGATGCTCTCCAATTTCCTTAAAACAGGATCAAAGTCCTTATATCAGACACACAGAGAAAAAACACAAAATAATAACACAGGCTATACTTTTCATACTTTACCAAGGAATTAAATTATCTGTAAACAGACATTCTGACATTGCAAAGCCTCAGTGGTGAAATGTCCTAGACATTGTGAACTTCTTAGTTCATTCAAATTTCATTTGGTTACTACAGACTGTTTTCTTGTACACTTAATTATGGAAGGATCTGGACGGATCAGATTCTGAAAGGGAAGGAATTAGAATGTGTGAGGTCGGTGTGTCATTCCTCCTGCCTGCAGGGCGGCGGTGTTCTGACTTGCTCAGCTGGCGCTGCGGATGCTGACTTTCTTGCGGGTGTGCTCGGTGCAGCGCTCCATGATGAGCTCTCTGCTGGGCCGGGGGGGCACAGTGGGCAGGCCTCCCTGGGGCTCCTGGGCTGGAGGAGGGGTGGGGTCGATGGTGCTGGGGCTGCCGTTTCCTGCAACACGGGGCAAGGCAATGGAATGTAGCCCTGACTGGTCTGACATCATAGGAAGGGCTACGGAAAGTGACAGCTCCACTGGGTCTCAGCAGATTCCCCTGCATGTGCTCCAGAACAAACATTCCTAACTCCTGCCACAATCATAGCCCGATTGCTGAATCACAACCCTTTTGATGGCGTGCAGATCACTTGGCAACCCGTCCCATCATACAAGTGGCTAACTTCTACAATTATCCTCTGCGTAGCCATTTGACTAATTCACTGTCTCCACCTGCAACAGCTGTGAGCAGGCTGCGTTCTCCTTGCAACCAGGCCATGGCTCCCAGATTCCTTCCGGAACACCATCCAGAGGACACAAGTGGAGCCTATGTGGAAGAGCATTTCCCACCAAGAAACTGGAGGCACAGTCTGACAGGAAAGGTTGCTGGACTATGGAACAAGCTGCCCAGCCGTGCTATTGCAGCTGATAACCTGGCTTCTTTGCATAAACAGCTAGATGAGATCTTTGGATCAGTTAGCTGCTACCAACCAGACTAGCTGGATGGGCTGAGTGACCTCTTTTTGTTTATAACCTTTTATATGTTCCCATAGTCCCTATAGTTATGTTCATGGTCTTTTATTTCGGTCTTCACCACTGCATAGGTGTTACTACTGGCATGTTCTAATTTTGTTTCTTTGTCACTGTGTACCTTGCAACAAAACTACTGCTTAAATTGTATAATGGTTGGTTCACCCTGGAGGCCCAGATCTGACACCTTGCAAGGGGATCTTAATGTCATGCTGGAGGGACAAACGTTTTAGGACTGAGATCGAACCTGTGTTGTTGCAAAGTGCCTTACTGCATTACCAGAGGTCAAAAGTCAGCCTCCTGGAAGGCTGTAGCGCATTGTCACAGAGTGACACATTGCACTGTGCTCCATTCAAACCCAGCTGTTCAGTCAATAATGATCATCATTGATGACCAAATGCAGATTTTTTTCAAACAAAGCTTCTACAAAGCAATATGTTAACTAGGATCCTGTCCTCATTAAAATGAGTGCCCTCAGACAACAATGAATCACCCAGATTACCTGCAGCAACCCCATGCTGATGGTGTTAAGGTCATTCTCTCTGTGACTGTCTGCGTCAGGCCCTGCATGACACACCTGGGCTATGGCTGTCTGTTAGGGGGGTGCGTGCCTGTCTGCTCAGTTTGCTGCTCGATTGTCTTGTCATAGCTGTCAAGGCAGCTCGTTTAAAAAAAAAAAAGTCAGCACTGTGCTTCCTGCTGGGCTCCAATGGAGAGCTTTACCGTTGTTCATCTGTTTATCCTGCGGGACAGGCTGCGTCTTGGCAGGGCTCCGTGGCGGGGACACCTCTGGCTGGGAAGCTCGTGGCGAGGACGCCTCTGTTTGGGACGCCTCTGTTTGGGACACCTCTGGCTGGGAAGCTCGTGGCAAGGACGCCTCTGGCTGGGACACCTCTGGCTGGGAGGCCTGTGGCTGGGAAGCCCGTGGCTGGGAGGCCTGTTGCCTGGGTCCCCGCGGGTTGCGCTGCTGCAGGTACCGCCGGCTGTTCCTGCGGTAGGTGTCCTGGGTGATGCGCTGGCGCCCTCTAGCGTGGATACTCTGGGCATTCCGGATTGTGGACCTGTGGAAGAGAGAAGGAGGCCATTTGCTCTAATTGTGTCCACTCATCCCATTTCTAACCGCCTCTTCCAATTCAGGGTCGCTGGGGAGCTGGTGCCTGTCCCGGCAAGCAACGGGTGCAAGGCAGGCTACACCCTGGATGGGACACCAGCCCATCGCAGGGCAGACACACAGCCACACACAGACCAGGGCCAATATTCCCAGAAGCCAATCAATGTATCGGAATGTTTCTGGATTGTGGGAGGCAACCAGAGAACCCGGAAGCATGGGACTGCAAGCACGGGAAGAACGTGCAAACTCCACACAGACAGCACCTCAAGTCTAGAATTGAACCCAGGGCCCCAGTGCTGCAAAGTAGCAATTCTAACCACTGCACCACCATCACGCCCTAATTGTGTGTTTTTATTTTATTGTTTTTTGGTGTGTAATTGGTACATTTGCCATGATTTTCCCAAAAGGGGCTTTGTTTGAAAATTGGTTCAATTTCTAGGTCTTAGAAACAAACATTCGCAGTATCCAGACCGCTGGAAAGCTGTTCTTCCTGTTTTGCCTTACCTCCTGGGTGGAGGGGCTTTTCTCAGCTTCTCGTTCCTTGTGGTGTCCAGCTTTTCTCCTTTCGCCCGCAGGAACATGGATGGGTAGTGTCCCGTCTCCTCACCCTTCCTGCCGGTGACGCAAATAGCAGTAGAAATCAGCTGCACTCATTTACAGAAATTCAAACTGAAAAACACAGGAATACGTGTGACTCTCCAAGCCAGCGGCACACAGCAGGGAGACATCATCGGCTTCCCTGACTTTAGGGCACAGGCATTTCTTCCAAAACTGGAGAATATTTATTCAAGAACAGTTGCTGATCGTACGCAAAAGTTCTTAAATCTAAACCTGAATATGACAATCAACTAATGCATTGAAGCCAAAAGAAATGTGTCTGTGCACATAAGACTTCTTTAGGACTGAAGCATCACAGTTCTGAACAATCTTGTTCTCAGTATTAGAAAAGACTTAGTTGTTAAATCAAAAATAGGTTTTAACCTTTAGTAATCACCATCAGCACACTCAAACTCCAAAGTCTCTGTTTTTAACGGGGTCAATTTAAAACACTGTGAAGCACTCCTTTTCTTAAATTCATTCAATTTCTCGAGTTTCACTCATACTGTGCTGTTTTCCTTAAACATACAAACTAGGAAATATATTTTGATTCCTCATTAAAACAGATATGTTTTGACTGAATGGCCGCTATCTGTGAACAGAATACCTTGGCGATGTCAGCAGTCTGAACTTCTAAACTAAGGCCACAGTCTAAGTCAACACCTTCGACTCCACTATGCAGATTGATCTCAGTGCATGTGCTGATCTGACACAGAGAGACAGCTGTCCCTCATGTTATGCTCCAGAACAGAGAACTCACCTGACCACCCACCAACCGTCCAGCAGCTTGTGAATAACCTCAATGGTCTCTCCTTCCTCCAGAGTCAGTTCATCATCCTCCACAGCAGTGTAGCTATTAGTGGTGATGTATAGCTCCCCTGAAGACACACAGATACTCTCATTGTCTACAACAGTTCAAAATCTCAGAACTGCATTGCATGCCTCTATAAATCAGCTCCTGGTGTTGCAGTGGTATATACAGTACCATTTGTTTGAAACAACTCAAGCAGCCTGAGCCTGTCCTTAACTCTGATATAAGCCCTGTCAAGTCAAGTTGGTACCAGTGCTAAAAAAACAATAAGACTTTGTAAGAAACTTAAAAGTTACCAAATGCCACAGGAGATTAAGTAATACAGCTGTTAGGGTCTAGTGTTAGTTCAGAAACAGTTACTGACACTATGGTTCACTCCCTTGTTTCTGCACATCAAGAGTTAAAAGCCTTGAACAAATTCAATCTTATAGATACTGCAGAGACAAGCCGAGCTCTGCCTCCAGCTCTCCGTGGATTCCAGATTATCCCAGGTCTCATTTCAGCAGAACTGGGGCCGAGGCTGACCTTCATAGTTGGGCTCCGGCTCCTCTGTCTCATCGGGGCTCTCCAGAGGCTCCAGATAGGAGGCTGGCACCCAGCCGCGCCGAGACTCACACTGGCAGAACCACCAGCCTGCGGACATGTGGGCAGAGAGCCGAGTTAGCCCGACAGGA
The DNA here is from genome assembly GCF_055471065.1 of Atractosteus spatula. Taxonomy (NCBI): domain Eukaryota; kingdom Metazoa; phylum Chordata; class Actinopteri; order Semionotiformes; family Lepisosteidae; genus Atractosteus; species Atractosteus spatula. Next base: position 1,314,176 of record NC_142732.1, on the reverse strand, counting down.
GACAACTGGCTCTGCTGGTGCTGATCCCAGCTCCCAGAGTTTTCTTGTTTCTGTAAACAAGCCCAGCTAGACCATCTGGTCTACTAAGAACTTGATTTTGAATCGCTTGCAGATTTTCTAGATACCTTGAAATCTGCACTTGTTTTAAGACAGACAGTTTGATCTGATGTTCTTTTATTTTATGCCGTATTTAATGAAGTCAAAGCTCAGTTTATAACCATACATTATTCACAACCTCTTCGTCCCATGTAGAGACAATCCAGAGCCCATGGCAGACACGGGGCCTAACACCGGACAGCGCCCAGGACTGGGTGCCAGTCATCTCAGGGCACACAGGCCATGCAAACTCCACACAGCAGGTATCACAGTCCAGAATCAAACCCAGGACCCAAAAGTCACGAGGTTGTAGTGCAACAACACTGTCTACAGCAATGCCTGCTGGTGTACATTAAGAAGAGCAGGAACCTTTCAGGTCAAACTGTGTGACAAGATCATTGCCTGTTTCAGGAAGAATCTCTGAATCTGATTTCAGATGTAAGAATTAGAACTTAGCTTGGGTCTTATCTTGGGGTTTTTTCCTGTTATTTCAATTGTTGCTTGCTTCCTATTCTGTGACCCTAAGGTTCTGCCATGCTGTTCCGGGTTCTAGTTGATCAGTACCAGTACACGTAGCCTCTCCTGCTCCCTCTGTTACTCCAAGAACTTGGTTACAAACAAGCCATTTGGCTTTGGCTGGTTCGATGTAAAGACTTTATATTTTGAACAAGAGAACTTGCATAGTGCATAGGGCATAGTGGAGCAGTGGCTAGCATTTCAGCCTCATAGACTGGGGCCCTGGGTTCAGTTCCAGACCTGGGGTGTGGAGTGTGTATGTTCTCCCCATGTTTGCAGAGGACTTCTTCAGGTTTCCTTCTACAGTCTAACAACATACTGCTAGGTTAATTGGATTCTGGGGAATTTGCTTTAGTGTGAGTGTGTTTGTGTCTGTGTGTTCCTGTCCTGTCCAGGTTGAATCCTGCCATGTGCCCATTGTTTGCTGGGATAGGCTCCGGCTTCCCGGTGACCCTAAATTGGATAAAGGTTAGAAAACTGATGGATGGATCTTGCCATGTTCACCGAGGCTCCTAATAAAGACCCTCATGCTCGAGGCTGGCTGCTGTTCTCACCATTGTCGTTCTTCTCCACAATCTCCACATGATCCCCGGCCTGCAGGTCCAGCTCATACTTGGTGCACTTGCTGTAATCTGCAATGGCTCTGTAGGTCTCCAGGATAATCGGGCCAGTTATCTCTGCAGCCACATGGGGAGGGAGGATGGTCAGTAATCGGGCTGCAGTATTATAGCCCAGCATACTTAGTGGGGACAAGCAAGTGAGACAGGACTGCACTAAAAAGCCTGGGAATTTTTGATGGAAAATGTAGGGATGGCACAGTTACAGGGAGTTTCAGAATAAAATAAATGGTACAGAATAGTATCCCATACTGCTTTCAGATAACCTAGCCTCTGAAAGCAAGAGTTTCCCCAACATAACACAGTGTAGTCCTCACTCAGTCACTCGGTCCTTATACAGACAGTTAACCATTGTTAACCAAGGACACATAACACAGGGATTAAGGAAATATCTCACCAGATGTGTTCGTTCTTGATTTGTCCTTTTGCATCAGGTACGTCTCATTCCTCTTAAACCTACAGAAGAAATAAATCTCGTTAGCCTTGAAAAAGGGTACAATCTGTATTTTGGTCGTAGTTATTTAATGCAACAACATTTTCTTTGTGAAGTTGTGATACACTATGTATGTGATAATTATGCATTGTTTGTATTTGTAATGTGCTGTAATGTACTGCTTTTCACATCCATTCACCCATTTTCTAACCACTTCTTCCAGTTCAGGGTCACAGGTATGTCTCTGGACTGTGGGAGGAAACTGGAGCAAACATTAACCCCAGGGCCCCAGCACTGCAAGACAGTAATGCTAACGACTGTGCCACATGGTGGAAATGTACAGTATGCAATTATCATATACTACAAAAAATCGTACAATATGTGATAATCATGTATTATACACAATTGTCATATACTGCATGAAATTGGAATGAGCTGTATGTAACCGTTTTCAACGGAGGACACATTCAGTACATTTCAGAGATCAGGAATCCACTACCAATGGTGACTGAAGTGTGTATCGACCTATGTGGACCCACTGGAGGCCAGGGGTGCAAACGTACAGAGTGTTGAGGATCACGTGTGATTACCAACAGGCGCATGTAGATAAAACCCTACCAAGTCGCATCACAGCTATCCTGGACTGGGACCCGGGGCAGGGTGGCGTGTTTCCAGTGAGCATGGGCTGCCCGCCCGTGGGGGGGGGGGGGTCATACTCACGGGAGTGAGGACGGGGGGCTCTCGTCCTCCTGCCGCACACGGAAGAAGTCCCGGACCAGCTCGCAGCGCGAGATCTTGGGGGGCAGGCTGATGAGGGCGTGGCAGTACCCCGCCAGGGTCCCCTGCCGCGTCTCCGTCGCCTTCTGATTGTCAAACCACTTGGGAGCTGGAGAGAGAGAGAGACGGACAGGGGGAGTGTGTGTGTGTGTTGCTGTTTGCCAGTCATGGGAGTTTTTCTCTGAAATGGCCAGGGTCCCACCTGGAACACACACTGTTCCAAGACTGGCAAGAGTCTGGGATTCAGGGCGCACCCCTCTTGCAAGCTGTCTCCCCCACTTTTCTCATGTTCAGAAATGGCTGTTGCAAGGAATTTAATAAAGGTTACAGACCAGAGGAGGCCATATTTCCCATTGACCCCATCTCATTCAGTTGCTTGCTTGCACTAGCACTTTATTAATACTGTCCTGTCCAGGACACTCCTGTAGTGTCCTAGGGAAAAAGGTTCAAAACATAACTGGGCAATTTGCTCCAGTCCAGACCCCTTCCACTCTTTGTGTAAAGAAGTGCCTCCTGATTTCAGCCCTCAGTGCATTTCCCCTTGTGTCCACAGGTCCTAACCACAAGGGACTCTAAATGTACCGTGTTGTCTGGAAGTTATTTTTTACAGACCAAGCTGTTTTGATTACCCATGAAAATCTGAAGCAAAGTCGTTATTTCCAGGTTTGCACCATCCGTCCGTTACAGAATGCATAGCTTGTGTTAAAGGGGAAGCTAGGTTAGGTTTTGCTTTATCTCCATAGTGCTTAAACACAGATGCTGCAATTACACAGCCTTCTCCTTTCTCTTCTTCTCCAAACCATGATGAAATAGTGACCACATTTGCCTAAGAGTTTCTTCATTCAGTGAGCAACATCATCTTATGCATCTACGTGCAGTAAGAAAAGGTTACTTGCCAAGGCTGTGAAAACTGTGCACATCTGTGTTAGAGTCATGGGAAGCTTGCTTCTCTAGGTGATGAGTGACCATCTGCACTTGTGTCATTGGTATTTAAATACAGTGCTGGTAATATTTATGGAAAGAAGGAATATTGGGTATACTCACTACAGGTACATCTTTTAGGTAAAGATGAAATGTCACCTAATACGATATTGCACAGGCTATGTGATTGGTGCTTTTTCAGAGGTTTCCTGACAATCAAACCAGCTCAAGACATAAACAGTCTTGCAAAAGTATTCCCTGTTATAGATGATAGTGGCTGAATTTCAGCAAAGCCTGCAAAGAAGATACGATGAGTGGATTGTGCTGATCACTCCGCTCCCCTTAGCCCCCTTGGAGGAAAAGGCCTTTACAGAAAATACGGCTGTCATTATTTCTGGATGGGTTTTCTACCAGCTTTGCACTGTGGGATGGTCCTTTTTGCCCTTTTTGTGTCCACGAGTACTAATCACAAAGTATCCTAGCTACACCATGTTGTCCAGAGGGTACTGATGTTTTTATAGACCAAGCACGTTTCAAGCTGCAATTTCATAAAACAAGAAAATGTTATTACCAGGTGTGCACCACCCATCTATTCCAGAGGGCAAAACTTCAGATAAAGCAGAATGTGGAGATTCTACATATGACGTTTAAAGATTTCAAGCTCAGATGTTAGCAAAGTGTGCAGGACTGCAGTGGAATGTGTATTTTTGCAAGGGACTGTACCAGAACAGGCCACGGACACTATGGATCCTGGGAAGGAAATCCCACATGGGGAATCTACAGAACTGAAAAACCTGCAGACAACTAAGGCTACTCCTGTCAGCTGATGGCAGTCCAGCTCCATGGTCACCCGGTAGTATGTACTTCTCTGGGGTGTGGTTTGTGATAGTGGTAGTCTGGAGAATAGAAATGGTGGAGGAAGAAAATCCAGAGTTTGCAAAATGGATGTTAAATTCCTCAGAGTATTTTTTCACTGGATAGAGAAGCTGCGAAGCATCTTTCTGCACATTAACACAGCAACAATGCTCTGAAACCATTGAGGGCAGAGTGGAGGCAGCCCAGCAAAAGGCTGAAGGTTAAAATTGGTAGCAGAAATGAAACAAGGAGAAACACCAAGATCTACCTGAACAAAAGTTATCAGAAAATTCTAAAATAACCAGGAAATATCCATGCTCACTGGTCACGGCTCAAAGTCTCCTCACTCTCAGCACAGAAAATAGAGAAGTAAACATCATAGACACAGAAAATGCATTGAATTAAAAGAAGGAAGTGTGGTAAATCTATCCACTCTATTTATTTCACTTTGGTGCTACCAATCACTATCTGATCAGGCACCCCACAGGTGCAGCCACAGATAATTTCACAAACCTGGCAGAAGTGGTTCAAACAGCTAGATAAATGCCTCTGGGGCAAAACGTTTTGGAAAGGCTGCAAAGATAAAAACAAATAGGCAGGAAGCCAAACTGCTTTGGGCAATGGCAAACAAGTGCAAAGTTCTGCAAGCCCCTTTCAGACTCAGATCTATAGGTGTGTTCTTGTTGATGCTTAAAAAAGTATGCTTCCTCTTTTTCAAGCCTGACTGGCTACAGATGTTTCCTCATTAAACAGACACATCTCTTGCTAAAATAGCTCTGTCTGCAGTCTTCAAACCACATGCTTTCTATGCATAAGACTGGAAACCAAAAGCAGATTTAGTTTTGTTACTAAATGCTTACAACACAAAAAAAAAAGAAGCAGATCAGGACAAAGAAATACGTAGAAAGACGAATCTGACATAGAAATTTCTTCTAGTTGCGCTGAGTTGCGGATTCCTGACAGCCAGAAGGACTAGGCATTCAGCCTTTCTCACTTGTTGGGTTACTCATCAGCCAGGCCATCAGGTTTGACACTGTGGCTGAGTAGCCAGCTTCACACCCCCACAATCCTTTGCATACTGTGCCCCCAGTTCAAATGCACTGCCCCGAAGGCACCCCTTGTGTCTGAAGAAATGTATAGGGTTGGCTTTGTCATTGCCTTGAGGATTCTGTCACGATCACTACTCCCCCTCTTAAGGGCGCTCCAGCCCTTCCTTGTTCTGCCCCATTACCTGCACCTGTTTCTGATTTCCGTTCCCCCTTAAAAGCCAGACGCAGACGTCACCCGAGGTTCCTCATTGAATCCCGTTTCGTGAGAACCCGGGGTCCTGCTGCGTCTGGCTCCGTTATGGTTTTATCCCTTCGTTCCTGATTCCCCCCGCCGGTCCCGACCCGGCTCCTCGTTTTTAATTCCTTCGGATGGATCGTCTGGCATTGGACTACTCTTCTGTCTTTGATTGTTCGCCCCGAACACCTGCTCACCTTGGACACGCCCCCCTGTCTCCATACCCTTCTCCTGCATGATTTTCTCCCTGCTGTGTCCTCACCAACCGGATCGTGTCGTCTGCATAGGGCCCGGAAAGAACTGTTCTTGACAGATTCTAAATTCTGGAATCTGCTTCACTAGAAGTGTTCTCTGTTTAAGACTAAAACAGTTCATTTCTTTCAGCCTGTCTCACCACTCAACATCAAATACTATTTGCTAGGAGCTTCCCCAGTCCTGAACTTTGTCAAGCTTTAGGCTGGTACCTCAGTTTTTAACATGGTGATTGTTGCTCCCCTTGTCTTATACTGTAATTGTACATCTTCCCAGAACCCCATTTGCAATATAGACTTTGGCCTCAATGGTTTGAGGTCTCCGGGGCCAAAAATACAACCAAGACTAGAACATCTCGTTATCAACACATATCATGTGACACTGCCTGGCATTTCAATTACATAAATGAGAAGATCTGAACCTCATTCATATGAGGTTTTTGATTATGATTTTCTGATGAAGAGTTCTATGTGAAACCCCTGAGGTCAATAGAAGCACCACATGCATAGAAATGTCTTTACCTGGTAGGGCGGGAATGATCCGGTCTTTAGCATCAATTTCACCGGCCTCAATAGGAAAAAGCTCCTTCAGGGATTTCTGCAGAGTGCGACAAAGAGCAGTCAAGGACGTTTCACTACAGTTACCAGATCCCTTCTGATCCCTTCAGGAATCCACTCTCCTGAAAAAGCCGCATAGGATGTGAACCAGACAGGCAGCCTTCCTGCTCTGCCACTCTGCGAGTGTAAGATGGCATCACTCAGGCTCACACTTTCCTGCTCCTGATTGAAAACCCTCCTGGAGGATCGGAGACTGGGAGTCAGCGATATAATCTTGCCTGTGCTGCAAGCCATTTTAAGAAACCCCTGCAAAGGCTTGCATACTGTCCTTTTCCAAAACCAGCTTGCACAACGAGCCCTGTTGCACAAGAACAAGTAATAAGTTACAATGTGCTGAAGTAAACAGTATGTTAGTGCGTGGTGACACCCCAGGTTATTATTAAGTTCTAGATTGTTCCTTTTTAAAACACATCCGTTTCAGAAGCAGTCAGAAACAAACAGAATGTTTTGTTCTCATATTTAGTCCTACTGGTGGTATTGTGATTTGCTGACCTCATGATTCTCCTTGTCTTGGCAGCAATCCCCACACAAACTGGCAGTGTCAATGGGAACCTGAAGCTGGAATGTACATGATCCTTTCCTGGCTGACATGCGTAAGGGTGTGGAACAGTGGTTAGAGTCCCGGGCCCATCAGTGGGAGGTGGTGGGTTCAAAATCCAGGTAAGACATTGTAGTCTTCAGTAAAATACTGCAGCTGAATCACAAAAATCCCAAGCTGTGCAAATCTAATTTGCTTTGAAGTAATGTTTCACACAAATAAATCTGTTAATAGTTGTAATAGTTAGTGATGGGTCCTTAACACAAAGGCGCCTATCACTCTCTACTTATTGACCTACAGTGCATACTGTAGGAGCGGTGGCACTGTGGCTAAGGATCTGTGCCTGTGGCCGGAAGGTTGCTGGTTCAAATCCTGTGGCTGGCAGAGGAATCCTACTCTGCTGGGCCCCTGAGCAAGGCCCTTAACCCCAGCTGCTCCAGGGGTGTTGTACAATGGCTGACCCTGTGCTCTGACCCCAAGCTTCTCTCCCTGTCTGTGTGTCTCATGGAGAGCAAGCTGGGGTATGCGAGAAGTTGAATTCCTAATGCAAGAAATTGTATATGGGTAATAAAGTGATCTTATCTTATACTCTTTTCAAATAACCAAGACATAGTAAAGGGATTGCATGCGATTGAACCACTGGAGAATTATGACATTAAATATGTTTACTTTGTAAGTAAATGTCAAAGCATTGTTTAGGAATAATTGAAGACAGCAGTGAACTGGTAATAGTGGAGACAGTGAACAGGAGAGTGGTCGTACTGTAATGTATGTGGCTTATTGGCTTAACAGCAAAATTCTGATAAAAGTCAAATGGAAGAGAGCTCTCTACAGATGACAACACGTCATTATTACTAGAAAGTGAAAACATAGTAAACTTGATGAAAGAATATCCCATGCAGGTTATACTAAAGGGGATGTCAATATCATCCCACAGGATTTAGAAGGAGCTTCCTTGCAGCTGAATAATTGTAACATGAGTGACAGGGACTAAGATGACTTGAAAGTAATAAATCACTGGAGTCTAGTGGTATTTTCCCAGCTGTACTGGAGGAATGTTGTTCCTAGAACTCTAACAGGAATATTGCAGCTAGTTAGCAGGATGGGAACTCATCAATTGAAAAATTGCAATTCTAACCCTAATTCATCAAAACTGAACCACTTAATACCAATAAACCGTGGGTCTTGCTAAGGCCTGTCTGAAAGCAACACTGAAGAAAGTGTTGACTGAACATTCACTATAAAACGTTGCACAAGCTGCTGCAGGCAGCCAACACCAGGGTTCACTTTAGGATGCTACTGGCATTTCTTGCTCCTTTAGACATTTCATTTCTGAACATGCAGAAGGTTCTTCTGCAGTTGTCTAAATCAGCAAACATTAACAGCATGTACAGCAATAATCCCTGGTTCTTCACACAGATTTAATATGTTTAAGTATGTGCTAGGAATATACGTGCAAAAGTAAATTGCTTTATATCCCACTTTCGGGTGAGTATCCCAAAAGACTGTTGCACTTTTAAAACAAAGGGGCTATTTGATGAGCTTCTGTTTTCCTATATTAAATGACCACAGTTTTGTGTACATATATGTGCTTTTCTGCCGTGTCCAGTTATATATATTGTGTTTACCAGTTTTGCTGGCATAAACTGCCCCTAAAAGACTCTCCTAAGCGCTGGGTAGGAGAAAATATCCATGGTGTCTCCGTCTCACAGAATTCAGTGCACAACACGGCTCAGAACATTGCAAAAACCTGAATCAGCTGCACAGCCAACAGCAAACAAATGAACAAAATCGAGAAACACACTATAATCTCATACAATCCATCCAACAGTATCAAATATCAGAATCCAGATTCATTGCTCAACCATTCATTGCAACCATTGCAACGATACTGCTGCTAGATACAAACCCAATATTATAAGACGAATGCCCAGTTACTCACATGGAAAGTGTAGATCTCTGGATATTTTCTATAGATCAGTTTTTCTGACTGATCACTCCATTTCACCAGTAGCATGTAAACCTGTGAGAAGAGGAATGCTTTAAGGTGGGTATTTAGAAGGAATAACACCTGTACTGAAGGGTTAACAGAGCACATGTGCACTAATTTAGAAGCTTCCTTTCGCATGGAGGTAATCACACCACCGTGTTCAGTGAGAGATCCTCACCACCGTCTCAGCGATATGGTGCCCCACAGTGCTATTCTCTTGTACAATGTTGGAGTAGCACTATAAGTGAAATAAACTGCTTCAGGTCTTTGGTTCCTAACAGATGTCATTATAGATTATATCAAAAACATCACTTTCCTTCTCTTACATGTTGAACAAATTAATGGAACAGCTCTTTAAATTGAAGGTATAAACAAAAGCAGACAACCAGCAATACTGTGTTACAGGTGAATCGTGTTCATTGATGAATGCTCTATACATTGGTTACAATTATCAGTTTATTCTTCTTAGCTTACTCCTCTTTTGCAAAATAAGCAAATCAAATTGCGTTTACACAGGACTTACATAGTGCTGACTGGGGATGAATCTCCTCTCAAAGCCCAACAGCTCCACATGACGGATGTAGATCTCCCCCATGTTGTAAACTTCAGGTCCACTGGGCAGTAATGAAGCAGCTCAGTGAAGCTGGGACTTCTTACACCAAGCAGTTTCCACCAAAGGGGTGGAGCTTCCCTGAACAACCACTCCCCCGTCAGCTCTCCATAGAGGATTGTTAAGAATTCTACAGAAAGCATGCAATTGAATATGGGTGTGTAGTGTTCCATTACAATGCACTCACTGGCTGTGACATGTGTGAATCGTACTAATTTATATGGTTGACACTGCATTTCCAAAGTAACTTATATTTGCACCCATTTATACAGGTGTATATTTTGCTGGAGCGATTTGACAAAAAATAATTTGCTGGGACGGAAGGAAGAATCAATTTAAACATCTAAACAAGGAAGCAGGTAATTTAAGTCATCAGTCAGCACTGGAGATTTGCAGCTCAGTTGGAATGAAAACCAGCAGACGCAGCTGACAACCTGTAACAGACAACACACTGTTAGAAATTGGCTTCTGCAGATATCACCTTTAAGTCCCTGGCGAGATTTTAATCCTGTGCAGATCTTAGGGTGGGGAGCTGTGTCGGATACAGGCTGCGAGGGAGCAAGGAGAGGCTGGGTGAGCCTGAAAAGGAAACAGAGAGAAGCAGGTGTGCGGGAGAGAGGCGCAGAGGGATGGGGAAGGGAAGAAAGAGTGGGAAAGGGCAGTGGGAGATATGAAGTGATATCAAGTTAATAAATTTTGCCATCAGCAGAATTAAAAGGCAAATAGCCAAATGAATAACCAAATGAGTAGAAATGGGAGCATGATTGTGTGTGGAATGGGGTAATGGGATTGTTCCCAGTACCCACAAGAAATCTAGTTGTCCGGTACTGGTTCTCAGACAATAGTCTGGGCTGTCTTGAGATGCACTGTGAGTGTGTAAGGTGTGGGTGAGTGTTGTGGAGGTGGTGGTGATAGTCCTGTTAAAGTCTTCCAAACTAGGGCACCACAGAGTCTTCTGAAAACGTGCTGAAGAATCAGAAGGTTTTCCCGTTTTTAATCCTAAATAAACCAGTTTGAACAGTTCTATGTTACTTATTTGACTTATCTGTTGACTTATTGACCCCAATGGGCATTGGTGTGATTGCTCATGAGGCTATTCCTGTCTGTAACCACTGCTTGAGGACCTCATGTAGGCTTTCTTTTCTTCTCTTTTCAGCATGGAATGAACCTTTAACTTGTTCCTTTGCAGCCTCATACAGAGACCACTGGGGAGAGACATGAAGGCAGTGATGATGAATGACAGGGGGTGACAGCCACATATTAATTTGCTAACCTGAAATGGGTTGAGTTAAACTTTTAACACTTCTCAGAATCTTTTAATCTACAAGGGCTTTATCAGTACGTGATTCAGAAAGATGCTCGGTCACTTCAAGATTGCAAATCAGAAAAGCCGAACAAGATTCAAAGAAACAGCCTCTGCTAGCTTCCTGGAAATTATTGCACAGTTTCAAATGTTACATTTCTCCACCTGTTTACTGGTTTACTGTCCCATCAGAAGGATGGCCATATTGGGGCACTAGATAGGACTTTCTGGTCCCAAGGGAGGTGCACTACCTACTGGGAAACCAACATCACTTATAGCAGCAACCTGATTCTCCTTAGTAGCCTGCCTCCCTGCACAGATCAGTCCCAGCCCTAATGAGCCTTAATGTGTCATCTTGCACCAAGTTCAGGAATAGTGTAGCATGCTTGCACTTTGTGCATGCACTTGTAGTGTCAATCAAAATGTAATAATACTGCATTTCAAAGATTGGATTTCTCAGTTAGAATGCTGGGAGCTGTTGTACTGTTGCCAGACAAGGCTGGGATTAGAATTTGTAACACACCTACAGTGTACTGGAGTGTCCCATTACCCTATTAGCAGACATAAAACAGAGGTACCACTGGGGTGCAGGGAATGTGATGTAGTCAAAGACACCACTTCAAAGGTCTTTAGGGGAGCTTGTAATGGAAAGAGAGGCCTTCTTCACTGACCTTTAATCTTGCTCAGGTTATACGCAAAATCTGTGCTCATGACAAGCTATGTTTTGAGGAAGAGAACAAAAAGATACCCTGGCCATCGATTGATTTTCTAACAATCAGATGGAACTGTGTGCTTCTAACAGACAGAATATGGAATACTGTTTTCTGAAAAACTCCTCCTTCACAGAATAGTTGGTGAGCTGTTTTTTGGAAGTTGGAAATGTCCTAAAATGGTTTCAGATAGTATCTATATCATATACGCACACTTGTATGCAGTATTTCGGTGCAGTCTCACCATCATTTGAAACACAAGGTGGAATTAGCTGTCTATGAACTGTTAAACACCCTTTTAGTCAATCATTTCACTGAAGAGAAGCAACTGCCAAAGAACCTAACCCTAGCCCTTACCCTACCACAGTGGAAGAACTGGCCTCACTCTGCTTGTTGCGAGAACTGTCTGTAGAAATCCAGAGTGCCACTCTTACACAAGGAACATGATATACATGCTTACCAGCACGTTTGCGACAGTCGAGTGAAACTCAGTTTCCAAATGAAACAGGGAACTTCCCTGACAGGCTGAGAGATGCAGGGGACACACTGAACATAGTCTAACAAACAATTGCTAGTTCCTTTATTTAAATAAATAATAATGTACAGAGTACACAGCGCCTACAGGAAGGTGAGACGAAGGTGAAAGAGGAGGTTAGGAGTGAAGAAGCACATACTGTAAACCAAGATTAACAGAGTATGAAGTATTTGAAACTCACGTTTTTACCTTGAAATTTTCAGGTACACTTCTAGGGTTTGCAAAGTTCTATAATGTCTATTGAATGCCGTGACTATAAAGTGTTCATATACACCTCTCACTGTGATATTAGTTATCTTTCTTTCTTGTGAGAATCGCCAAATGATTCAATATGATCTGATCACATTCCAGAGACCTTCATTTTTGTTTCTGTGGAAAGCATGCACTCATTTTCCATCCTGCAGACATGTCTTGTGGTTTTTTTATGGTCTCTCCCTCCGCCACCCCCAAAAAAACCCCAAACCCCACCTCCTGTGATTTTCGGCAAGTGGTTTAAGACTGCAAAAACTCCTGTTGAAAGTACAAAGAGGAACTAAAACTGAAAAAAAACCCAACACACATGAGGAAACAGGCCTCAGCTGGCCAGGCTGTCCAGGTGCCTTGTGGCCCATGGAGAAGTGCCGGCTCTGTGGCTGACAGCACCTGACAAGCACAGCCAGACCTCTGGACACTGCAGACGCCCACACTGGCACCATGTCTGTGTGAAGCCTACACATGCTGCATGTGCAACTTACAAAGACCACAAAGGAATAGGTGAAGGCCCAATCCAGGGTCTGCCTTATGTGCAGTAGTTTCTCAAAATAGCTGCAAAAGTCAATATAAAACACTGTGTGGGTAAATAAGGATACAAATGAGATGAGGCCGTTCAGGGTTTCAGACCATCTGGCTCATTTAATTGCTAGTAGGTGGGAGATCAAAGGAGCTCATCCTTCAGGAGAAAACCAGGGCATCTGTTTCGACATGCGGTTTGGTAGCTTTCTCCACACTCCCACTGCCCTTTGTGTAAAGAAGTGCCTCCTGTTCTCAGTCTTAAATGTACTTCCTAGTCCTTTCCACTTATGTCTTCTGGTTTGTTTTTCACTCTTGACCCTGAAAAAGTCTACTGGTTAGACTTTGTCAGCAGCTTTAAGTGTGATAAGTGTTATAACCAAAGTAATGTGTGGATGGTCCCCAACCATTCAGTTATCTTTGACTGCATCTATTTTGAGGGGTCACTTAACTGTGAATTTAGTGACTTGGTGCTATGGGTAAAATCTGGGTGAGTACCGCTGTCTCAGTGCTCTCCCCCAGCTGCCTTTAAAAACAATTCTTTATTCTTCAGTGTGAGGTTAACCAAGGGAAAATAAACTTCTTAAATGGCATTCTATTTTAAAGAAGATACTTAATAAGGACAAAACGTTTTAAGACATTAAGAGAGGATTTCATCACTGGGACACAGTCCTGCAGTCAGCATGCTACAAGATGCCAGGGAAGAGGCTGATGCCGTTTATGGATTGGATGAGCCACCCACATGCAGCTGATCACAGCAAGCGCCCAGACCCAGACAAGGTCTCTGCATTTCCTTCCTTTAAAGAGGAGAGCAGCGCAGAGCAGTGGGGAGAGAAGACGAGGGGGATGTGGTAGAAAAACAGCTGCTGCACTGAACATCTGAGGGGGAGCGAGGGAGGGGGGCTAGAGCCAACCCTGTGACTCTCAGCCAGTCACTCCCCCCCCAGATCACCAGCAACGCAACACAACACGACAGCTGGCTCCGCCTTTTTCATAACTCCAAACACACATCCAGTAAATTTTCCCAAAACTCTGGTGAAGTGAAAGACAGGTACTATATACATCAATTTCATTTCTCTTTTCTAAGCCAGTTTAAAGCTTTATAGTATTGTAACACTTACGGCCGACAGGCACTGTGTAAGAGCCGGCTTACCAGAGCAGGTGACGTCACCGCCCTTCCCTGTGATAGCAGGACTACAGCTACTGGGCTGTAGAGAGATCTCTCTTTAGCTCACCGGGCTGGGTCCCTGCTAAGTGACGCGGGAGTCCCGGGTTCGAGCCCCCGACGGTGGGGGGCCGACCTAATGCGGCAAGGGCGCCCGCCTGAGCCCCCGTTGTGTTACAGTATTTTTGAAAAAAATGGAGAGTCCCAAGGGAAGTGTTTTATAGCTTGGTTGCTAAAAGTTCCATAAAAACTCCTAGAATCCTTCTCAGTTAGTTGTGCGTGTAAAGGGCCTTCATCAAACACGCACTGCTTTCACAGTGGCCCCCTGACCTCCTTCCCTCCTCCCACACAGAAGAAAGTCTCTGTGAAGCTTCCTTTTTCCTTCGTTTACATCAGCCTCAGCACATGCTTTCCATCACGTACCTCACACCGAAAAAACAGAAGAGGATCCACATCTTGCCACTGGCTGCTAGTGAATGTACAAGCAGAAAAAACATCTAAAGCAGAAAGAAAAGATATATCTTGTCAATACTCAGCAATTAGGACACTCCTAAACTGCTACCGAGTCTGTGACAGCCTAGACTAGGCTGTAGAAATCAAGACCTCTGCCTCGTTAAATCAAAAAGCCTCCAACCATGCTTTGCTCTTCCGATCTGAAGTTGCCCCAAGCTCTCTGAAAGCATATGAGACTCAAGAGTTTATAATGTATGCCTGTTGTACTTTCAGTCATGGTAGTGTTTAATAAATCAAATATATTATTTAGCACCTTCATTCTCAAGGCATCTTACATAAACTATACATAAAAAAGAAAAATGTAAAGAAGCAACAATTTCTGCTGTTGTACAGTATATGTCACCATGACAGACCCATGGTCAAATATACAATGGTAGGAGGGTATTCCTATATCCAGGACACAACAGCTCATTGGGCCAGAGGCATACTGGTTTCCAAGGCATTAAACAAACAGAGCCCATGACTCCAGCCAGCTGGGTGGACTAGAGCTAATTGAGTGAGGCTGTGATCATTGAAGGGGCACAGCAGTGTCTGTTGGGCCTTGAACCCACAATCCATCGGTTGTGAGTACAGAGACTGACACACTACATTGCCCTAAGATATACAAGGCAGTATTCTAATATTATTAGTCTGTATATATATACACTGTTTCTTATTATTGCCTCTGCCAAGCCAAAGGACAATGTCCACTTATTTCTTGTGGACAATAAAATAGATTCTCATTGAGGTGGTGCTGTTAATCTTTTATTGAAAGTATCACAACACATTTTTCACTGTGTTTACTATGATACTGTTAAGAAGGATCATTAAAATCACATGCAAACCTACAGTCACTTAAGAAGTGCGGTTTGCTAAACTTAATAGTTTCTCAACTGCCCAGTGTAGCAGTATAGTCATTTTTTCATCAAAACACAAAAAAAGCATCTCTTTTTTGTAACTCTTCTAATTATATGTATTTCTCTCAAAAGAAAGGTTTTCATTTCGTATTCTTATTTATTATTGTTTGTTTATGATCATACAATGCTGTTTTATTAGTAGCAGTAGTAGTTTAGGGAGCTCGTCAGCAGACAGGTGTGTGCTGCCCCCTGGTGGCCGGACCCCAGGCCTGCCGCGGCCGCCATTGCTCCGTCCTAATTCCGCCGCGGCCCGTTTCTCCGGCTCCTTCTCAGGGACAACTTGCTTCAAGATGAATGCGCCGCCGGCATTCGAGTCCTTTTTGCTGTTCGAGGGAGAGAAAAAGTGAGTAGTACACGTTTATAAATCGTGTGTTTTTAATTTTATGAAGAGGTGTGCTATATTATTCTGAAGTGATGGAGGAGCGATTACGAGCAGCGCCGCTGCGATAGTGCCTCGCTAATCGGCAGGAAGCTGTTCCTGGGTTGAAAACATATTATTTCCAGGCTTTTGGCCCGTTACGAGTAGAAGTAGATTTTAAATTATGAAACGTAAAATGCACTGGCCGTGGCTGCTTTTTAAAATACGTGTGAAATGTTGTTTTGCTATCTTTTCTAGTCGACGGAAGCGTTTGGGGGGAAAACAGATCGATTGCTTACGTCTGGAATTTGCTATCGATGTTTTCCGTTTTCTGCCAAACCGTTTATCATTATTCCCCCCAAAAAACCTCAACAAAACCCTATTTTGAGAAACCTTTGCCCCTTTTTTTTGAGTGGTATGAATGTTTTTTTATAAGTCTTATCAGTGTATGTTGTTTTACGTCAGAAATACTTTGTATATATTGTGCGCAGAGAGCTGAAGGGTTCGGGTTTGTGTCCTTCGTAGTTTGTGAATGTTTAGATTTCTACCTAAATACATTATCGGAGTTGAATTGTATTAATCTAAATCCTCATAATCACCCGAGGTGACACCCGAAGAAGGCTCCACGGCCGAAACGTTGTGTTTCTTTTCTTCTCTTGTCTAAAAGATTTAAATATCATAATTACAACCGTAATATAAAGGGTGTGGGATATAAAAGCTGTGTATTATGTGATTACGTTCTAAGTTTAATTCTGAGCACTCTTTTCTTGCCTTATATTTAAAGTCCTGAATTCTGCCTGTTTTTTCACCAGTTCTAGAGCTCAGCCCCATTGCCACACTGTATTTGGAATGTAAAAGAAACTGCCTGTGATGCTTACTTTTTTTAAGGCTGGGGTAGCTCAGGCTCCCTCTGTCTGGTGACTGTACCTACAGTTTCTTTGTTTCTGTTGTTTCCTTAGAATTACAATAACCAAGGACACGAAGGTCCCCAATGCCTGCCTGTTCACTCTGAACAAGGAGGACCATACCCTTGGCAATATCATCCGATCGTAAGTCAGCAATTCATAGACTTGAGAGAATTTTATTTTAGGCAAGGTAGTTTACACTGAACCAATTTATACCTAAATCTCATTTATAACCAAGTGTAAATCTCTATGTAGGGCCAAAAATGCACCATTTTCATTAGGACAGGATGATTACATCACCCATTATTTTCACATATCAGATGCATCAGTGCTTAGTTCTCATGACCCCTCCAGGCCTGGAGCCCAGCAGAGATGATTTACAAGCTCCTTGTGCTCAATCCCCTTACCGCTGTGTCTGTAAACCACCTCCACACGTCTGCAGGCAGCTGCTGAAAGATCCACAGGTGCTGTTTGCGGGATATAAGGTGCCCCATCCCCTGGAGCACAAGATTGTGATCCGTGTGCAGACCACCCCGGACTACAGCCCTCAGGAGGCCTTTACCAACGCCATCACTGACCTCATCAGCGAGCTGTCCCTGTTGGAGGAGAGGTTCAGGGTGAGTCTCGCCCACCTGCCTGTCTGTAGGGAGAGTACTGGGGCCAGAGGGTGGACAGTAGATGCCCGAGGCAAGGTGATGGTACACAATAAGAAACGATTTACATGCTATACAGAATTATTTTACAGCGGAACATGCAACTCGATTGGTTGTATAGCAGGAACAAAATAAAACCCTTTAGCTATTTTTTTCTATGGAAAATGAAATTGTCTAATCTTATTCATTGAACCTTTATGACACTGCTGTAAGCTGTGTGCCAGTTAAGAAGAGTATTTGCTGTTTATTATCAACTGTTCTAGTGATTTAAGAGTGACTTCAAACACTGTGATCTTCCAGGGTGCAGCCAGATTGAAAACATGCTGAATTCCAGCAGGAGTACTGGTTAGAAATTCACCTAACTGAGCTGGGATTGGAAACAGGCCTGTACTCATTAGGAGAATTCAACATCTCATAGGCGACAGGGCTGTACTATCACTAAAACCCAAACAGAAATGCTGGACTTGCGATTTCCTCCTGGTCTGTTGGAGACGCGCTCTGAGTGGAGCAGGAAGCCCTTCCTGGCTGGTGTGAGTTTCGCTCCTGGGAGATGAGGGTTGTTGGGGGGACTACTGACACATCTGTCTTGCAGGTGGCCATCAAGGACAAACAAGAAGGGATTGAATGAACGGTGCCTCCTGCTCAAGTGCTTCTCCGTTGACTTTGGATGCTGAAAGAACTTTCCCCCGTCAGAGCCCTGTTCATCATGCATTTATATTAAACCTGAGTGTTTCATGAGCAGGGCCTGTCCAACTGCTACCATGGCAGGGCACACCTGTGTGGTAGCTCTCCCCGAGCCCAATGGTGTGCCTTGATGTATGTCATACTGTGTCACATAGTATCAGTGTATTAGTTCACTGACTGTCTTCCTTTTCATTTCCAAAGCTGTTCTGTCAAAGCATTCAAGAAATTGTTGTAGGAGCTGTAATGATTATGGCAGGTAATGTTCAAGTAAGTTTTGATTTCGTATTATGTAGGTTTATTCTATAAAGTTTGATTTAGTCGTTATTTGATATGTACAGGGTAAGCTTGTAAATTATGACGTCCCTGCCCGAATTTTCAGTACTGTAAGCGTATTATATAAATGCTTTAGCCCCAACAAAAGCAACCTGTTTAAATAAAGTCAGGTTTTTCAGCATCTTAATTGTGAAAAAAGGATAAGGCAGCAAATGTGTTTTTGAAAACTGTCTTGTATTTAAGTACAAGACTAATTTACAAGATGCAAATATATTATTGTTTCATGAGAAGGTCTGTCTTAAGAGGTCTGAATCATTCTGTCATCTAGCTGGTCTGAATTAATTGAATTTACTAGTCAGCAAGGAACATGTGTGAGTTTCCAGCCCTTTTTCGTAATTGTTTTTAATAATGTGCGTACATCCAGAGTATGTTGCTTTGTAGTCGGTAAACCCTGATTTACTTGTAAATAACTAGAATGTTACGTTTTGTAAAATATTTGATTAAAAAATTGAAAAGTATACTGTTGTTTTTTTTAACTGGATGTTGAATGTGTAAATTGTAGACCTCCCAGTTTCAGTTCATTTTCGTCATATGTCATTAAGCCGATAAGAAATTTATTTTAAAACTCTCCTGCCTGGATTTCTAAGGGTATCGATTTGTTTGATGTTCTTCACATGCTGTGGGTTAAAAAAAACAGTAAATGCTCATTTTTAGGATTTTATTTGCTTAAGCAAAGACTTTATCTGTCGGATAATGAAAAACGAATGGGGGCTTCTTGGACACTGAAGTAACAATCACTTATTGCAGAATATCTCAATTTTGTTTCTTAAACAATCACTAGAGAATGCTGCTGCTGTTTTTTACGCGTTAGATATTGTAACGAATACGCCCCCTGCGCATAACAGGAAGCTTGGCCGCCAGAGCCGCGGGGTTTCCCTGTTGCATGACGCCGGAGACCCAGGTTCGAGGGCCGACTTGAGATAGGAGCGGCGAGGGCACATGCCCAGACAACCCGAATCAGTTACAATATGGAACCATGTCTGGCGGAAAGACGTTCCGGGGGGCACATTTGGATGTGACACTGGAAGAGTTGTGTGGTGGTGCTGTGTGATGATCGCTCACAGTTGATGGTTGTGTTTACACCGTGGGATTGTCTACCTTTATGGCGGACGAAGAAGTGTTAAAAGCCAGCTGTGCCTGTAAAGGAATCCGCTCCTGTCTGATCTGTGAAAATCGCAATGGGAAACTGGAAAACCGGATTAATGTACAGCAGGTACGATGTCACACTGTACGTGTACTGAGAAGTTTCATACACCAGATTTTGCTCTTTGGCATTATTTAAACTGTAAAATCAAGTTTCAGAATCTCTACTTTGTTTTGATCATTACATTCGCCGTTACAAGGATACCTTAAAATGAGCTGTGGGATTGTATACAACTAATCCATTTAAGAATGCTTTCAGTCCGAATGGTAAAAAAGACTTTACCCCCTTTTTAATGTACTCGACATATTCATGACTAAAGAATACACTCCATTATCAGTCATCTGAAAATATAGACCACCATCTGGTAAATGCAGTTCATCCCACAGTTAAGAGCAGATCTGAAAAGTTATATTTGAACCATTTTTCATTAATAAATGGAAACAGCAAACTGATGTACTGTATAATGCTTTGAGATGCAGCTTTTTTCCATGTGATTCTTTGTTTTCTATTCAGCATTATTATTGTTGGGATACTTGTATTTATTAAAACAATTTTTGGACAGAATCCTGGGGAACTGGATTTGGATACAATCCACAGCGGATGGGGCCATAAAATAGATCTTTATACTATAGTAGCTGGACAGTTCCTGACTGCAGAGTTTTAAAGCACTTTCTGAATTCTTTTTTTGCTGTTGTTTTCCCCTGATAAAAAAATGCCTAAAGAGATTGGATTGTTGGAGTGACTCTGTCCCTGACGGTCTCCAGCGCTCTGTTGATGTTTTTTTCAGATTACCTCTCTCCTCCTTTAGAAGGCACTTAAATCTTCCTAAACTTTCTTGTTTTACACGTGAAGGTGTTAAGATGTATAGCACAGCATTAAAGGGGGCTTTGTGTTTATCTGGGGTTGTATGAGGACGTGTCACGTGTCACTGCGTGGCGGTAAGGCCCTGCGGCAGCGAGCTGTGCAAGGTGTGAACGTCATGGCGGTTTCTCTGGCCACACAGCCGCGCCGGGTCTTCGTGTACGAGCCGTCCTCGGGGCTCGCGGTGAGAGCGGAGGGGGGGCTGCAGGAGTCCTTCCGGTTCCCCGGGGTCCTGCTGTGGGAGAACTTCGTGTCGGAGGCGGAGGAGCAAGAGCTGGTGAGCGCGATGGACCGGGACGCCTGGAGGGACTCGCAGTCCGGCCGCAGGAAACAGGTCCGGTAACAGGAGAGGCGCTCGGTGACTCGTGTCTTTCCCCTGTGTGCTCTGTCCCCCAGCGACGAGTGCTTCTCTAAATGAACAGCACTCTCCAGGAAACCACATGCACAGCTGATTCATGGAAAAACCCTGCATCTGCTTTTTTATATCCTTTATTATCATTATGTGGAGGCTTATAATATTTTTTTTTTTCCACATACATAAAAAGGAAACAGACAGTGTTGAATTACATAATTTGTATAGTCGGTTGCATCTTTGTTCCTATCACATTACTGAGAGTCTCAACGTAGCTTTCCAGTTTTGATGATCTTTTTACAAATATATGTTACTGATGGCTAATTCTGTGGGTATTTCTTTCCATGAGATAGATTCTTCAACATCTGAACACTAGGTCTGTCGGGCTTTGACTGGTTTCTGGTGATTTGGTTCAGGCCTGCGATTCAGACGTTACTCAAGAGGCACGTTTCTGCCTCTGATGTTCGTTCAGAAGCAAACTTCTAGGGTAAATCTCAGAAAATCGTTGATATTTCCTCAAGAATCTTTTCCCAGTATCTGCGTCATAAGGCTTGTGGGGTTTTATAAGAGACGTGTATTTTCGCACTGTTAAACCATCGTTCTGTGGTGCCCCAGTGACTGTGCTTCTCCCCCCCAGGACTTCGGGCCCAAGGTGAACTTCAAGAAGCGGCGGGTGAGACTGGGGGGCTTCAGCGGCCTGCCCCCGTGCAGCCGGGAGCTGGTGCGCAGGATGGGCCGGGCGCCGCTGCTGGGGGGGTTCCAGCCCGTGGAGCAGTGCAACCTGGACTACAGCCCCCAGCGCGGCTCCGCCATCGACCCCCACCTGGACGACGCCTGGCTGTGGGGCGAGCGCCTGGTCACCCTCAACCTGCTGTCCCCCACGGTGGTCACCATGAGCCGGGAGCAGCCGGGGGCGGGGGATCTGTGGGTGTTGGTGCCCCTGCCCCGCCGGGCCCTGCTGGCGCTGTACGGAGAGGCACGGCACCAGTGGAAGCACGCGGTCCGCAGGCAGGACATTCAGGATCGCCGGGTCTGCGTGACCTTCCGGGAGCTGTCGGCCGAGTTCCTGTCCGGGGGGGAGCAGGAGAACCTCGGCTCTCAGCTGCTGGACGTAGCCCTCAGCTTTCAGGGGATCCCAGTGTAGCAGGGATCAGGACCTGGGCGTCCAGCTGGGGCGGAAACCTTCTTGCCTGGAGCCTACGGGTGTGTGGCCCAGGCGTTCGGATCTCCCCGAAAAGATATTCCATGTGCTTAGCTGAGCTCCCTCTCTTCTGTTGTCTCTGCTTGATTTGGAAAGAAATTGTGTTCAGCTGTTTGTACGTGCTTGACTGTATTTATTAAACTGTTGATCTGAGGTCTGAGATGAATCAGTGTCTGAACGTCCTGTGGTGGATATGGAGCCTGCGTGCACGTGGTTGTTTGAGGGAGTCTTCGCCTTCTGGGGAATGTGGTATTTTGTTTGGTAAAACTAAACATTGTAGAGAAACAGGATGCTGAATGGTGAAACACAGAAATTTCAAGTGTGGTTATGACCACTTCACTGCTGCATTAGGAGGTCAGACCTGGAGTGATTACTGCACAACAGACCATCAGTTAGATCCCAGTTTTTTGTGCTGTGATGCTCATGCTCCTGCTTTCTGAGGTGGCCAGAGGCTGCACTTGCTGATTTCAGACAGTGCTGGACTCCTCTGTCAATGTCAGCCTCTTGTGAACGATACCTCCCAGCGTGCTCTCACTGAGAATCCAAACTGATGGCGCTGGAGTATACGCATTTGGAACATGTTGATTCTGAATGTAAGTCTTGGTGGTTTTAGTTTTTCACCTGTGTTGTTGGAAGGTTCAGAGTTTAGTATCCATTCAGTAAGCCAACTGCACACCAGCAAGGAGATCCATCATAAATGAATCCAAACCAATGGACTGTCGTGCACTGTCATTATTATTTTACTGCACAGGGCTGAAACATGGACAGCAAACAAGTGCTGATTAAAAGAACTGGTCGAATCACTGGATCGAATCATCATGGAAAATTGTGCCCATCAACTGGGAGGGGTGACTCCCAGTCAGACACCACAAGCACTGAAGCCATGATCATCCACCATCAGTTCCTTTGGGTCAGTCATGTCATCCGGGTGTCAGACTCCCGGCTCTCGGAGAAGCTCAGCCAAGGCAATCGCTCCACAGGAGCCCAGAGGTGGTAAAAACAAAGCTGGAGAGGTGCAGTGTCAGTGTCAGCTGGTGCTGGTGACGGATCCAGAATGAACGAACACGTGGGAGTTTTGTTAGTGGAGAAAGGTGTATAGTTCAGGTGTAAGGTTGTATGGATTTTAAGTATTTAATGATATTAGTGGGTGTTGTAATTATTTTTAAGACACACTGGCTCACAGATGGAAACTGAAAGGAAGTAGTTTAAGAAAAATACTAAATGCTTCTTTACGTAAAGAGTTGTCTGTGTCTGGAACAGATCTCCCAGCAGAGTGGTTGAAGCCCAAACTCTGGCTTCTTCAGGATGCAGGACAAATTTACTGTTCACGACCTCGTTTGCAGCTTTTCTTACGTTTAAACATTTTGTCGTTATTGAATATAATTAGAAAGACCAGGAAAAGCAAATTAATTACCGTCAATATTATGAAATCAAACAGAAAAACAAAGCACTGCAAATTAGTTTGATAAAAAAGATACGATTCTTATTTCATTTTCCCCCTCGGGTTAAACCATGTGACCTCATGTACCGTCTTTGCCACACACAAAATGGCGGAACTACTGTGCTAAGTGTCGTCATCGGTCCGGGTCAAAGGTGAAAGTTTAATTTTCCCGGGAAACTTTTGCACGTTTACAGCTGGAAAGTAAGTTTATCACATTCCTGCAGTGCCTCTTGCCTTTTTTTAATTCGCTGCTTTAACCTTTGTAATCATCTAATCGTTCAACTGGTGTGTCTCTCATCCGGAATCTGACATTGCTAAACCAATCAATTAATCACTTTTCGAAAGTATGAGTGACTGAACCGTGTTTGGTGATGGAGTGGGCAGATGGTACTCATTGTGTATTTTTATTCTTGGAATTTAAATCGTCGCCGGTGCTTAGGAGTATTCATGAAGTGCTACTGGCGGAAGTTTTGAGATGCTTATTTTTCTGTATACACGCAAATTAATGTTTCACGTATAGCACATTTGCTTCAAAGAAATGGCTCTTTCAGTCTGTTCATAAAATCATGTGCTTATCAATTAACTGTAAAATGTATTAGATGTCTGACAATTTGATGAAGATAACTTTAATATCGCGAAGTTTCTCGCAGATGCAGTGGGGTTATATACAGTATGTTAATCAGGATGTGATTGAATGCGATCGCTCTCGCCATAGTCCTTTTGCGAGTTGCATCACAGCAGGGGCTAATATTTGGGGTTGATTGCGAAAAGCCGTAGTCGAAACGGCTAAGCGGTGCCTTTTGTAATTTAAAGTGAAGATAATGTCCCTGCATTCTTCTCATCGGGGGCGTGTTTCCTACAGCTTGGGCACCCGGCTTTTGAGATGCAAAGTTGATCTAGAGGTGTTCTTTTTTAAGCACCCTGCGTTAGGGCTGACTTCAACGACTTTCGCGAAAAAGAAAAATATGGTTTCACGCCCCTTTTTTAAAGCCTTTAATTTAAACCTGAAAACACCATTAAGAGCTCCCTCTGGCTCTTTTGTTATGAGATGATCCCTCGCTTTGTCCCCCCGTCTCTGGGGCCCCGGCCCCTAGTGGGCGTCACGCAGTGGCGCCCATAGGCGGAGGGGTGAGGACTCACACGGCCGTGCTGTCCGTGTCTGTGCAGACGACTGCGAGCTGTGCTGGACCGGCCATGTCGAAGATCACGGAGAAGCTCCTGCTGGAGAGGGGCTCCCCCAAATGCGCCAAGCTGGAGCAGGTCAGGAGGCTGAAGTAAGTGTCTGTGCAGGCCAGGTGTCTGTTTCCTCCCACTGCCAGGCAGTTTGGGCTGTTCCGGGGTTTTTTAAACCTGCAGGCCACAACGCTGTTTTGAGGGAAAACAAAAAAGTATTTATGCATATCACTACAGGTAGCACAACGCTATTTGTTTAGAACAAAACTAAAATAGGGTAATTTACTATAAGCTCACAGCCTTGAACTCCCCAACCTGTGGTCTGACCTGTGCAGGAGATTGTCGCTACGTTTTTACAGGATGATAATGTTTGATTCCATAAACAGTTTAATTGCTCCGTATGATTTGTTTTGCAACAGTGGGGAGATCAGTGCAGTTCCAGAGTAGCCCCACTCCTACCAGTTTATTGGTCATTTTCTGAATTGGTAAACACTTGAAAATTGTTTACATTTTTGTCTGATTGTGTCCAATAATTACTCCATTTGTTATTTAAAGATTTGTATAAGACGACTAAAAAAAGAGTCCTGAAGCCCAGTGAAGTGTTGCAGAAATGCTTTCAGACCCCACTGTGCGTATGGAGGTGTGGAAGTGTGTGTTCCTGGGCCTGACTCTCTGCTCGTCCCCACAGCCTTTCCGGGCTGGATCTGCGCAGTGCGGACCTGCCCCTGCCTCTGCTGTCTCGGCTGCGCAGCCTGGAGAAGCTGGACCTCTCCAGGAACCGTCTGCAGGAGCTGCCCGCCGGTCTGCAGCTGCCCCGCCTGCGCTCCCTCGACTGCTCCGACAATGAGATGGAGGACGTGCTGTCACTGCAGTCTCTCACTGCCCTGGAAGAGCTGAGGCTGGAGGGAAACCTGTACCTCACTGTAAGGCTCCAGCGCGGTCATGGTCACACACAGACACATGCTCATACAAACCCGTTAAACAGCACTGCTTCTGCCTTACCCTGCGACTAATCTAAATCTCATTTTTCAGTTAAATCTGAATCAGTAAAACATACTTTTTTATGCAGTATATTTCAGGAAAAGCAGGTAATGTAAATGTTGTATGTTTTAAAACTATCTCCATTGCAAATGGGGGGGAAAAAAAGCACAACAATAATAGATAAATGTCTGCAAAGTTAATAGGCTTTTACACACCTCGGTGTATGGCCACGTCTGGATGTGAAAGCAAATTACCAGAGCCTGCTGTGTGTTTGTCTCAGGTCAGCGACAATTACAAACTGATGTTCCTGCTGCCCAAACTGCGCATGTTCAACGGCAAGGACGTTGCTTCGTCCGCCAATCACCTGCGCCATGTCAACAGCGCGAATCTTCGGAAAAGGGTAAGCGTCTGCCTGTGTGTTCGTCGGGCCTCTGCCCAGCGTCTCGAAGCGCAGCGGGGGAGTCTGAAATCAGCTCTTGGGGGGGGAGGGTGTTGAGCAGTGTTAAATCCTTACAGGTTCCTGCACATCATACATGGATTCCTGGACGTTTCTGAAGGGCCGTTTACAAGAATCGATCAGTTTGTGTGTTTGTCTGTGGAAAAGGTGTCTCAGGTCTTCTCCTCGCCTCAGGTGGAGGCACTGTGGGAGAGCAGCTTCCGGCTGCCGGAGCCCCCCACAGCCGAGAGGCTCCAGGCCCTGGAGAAGGAGTTTGTGAAGGCAGCCCGCTCGCAGATCAAATACGGCCCCAGCTCCCTCAGCGACTACACCACGTGGCGGGTGAGTGGCTTGCATTTGGCAATGGCTTGGGTTTCCTGCCTTTTGTGAGCTCTAGCTCTGAGGGCGTAGAAGAGATCTTGGAGATGCTGTGCAGTAAAACTACTGGGAATACTTTCGCTCTTAAGAGATGATGGTGACCTTGCCAGATGTGAGGAGCTCAGGAAGGCTGGGCTGAAATGGGAGACCTCTAAGGTAAAGCAGACTGATGTTCTAAGTGGTGCTGGTGGAGGACAAGTGGTTGACGCACTTCCTTCTGGAATAGAAATTCCCAGTCCAGTGCCCCAGTATGGAGACTGGGAACACCGGTCTTGAAAACCACAAGATCCCATGGCAAACTTTAAAAACTTTAAAGATCCCACGGCACTGTTCAAAAGAGCAAGAAACTTACAGGTGTGTAATTTGTTTGTTTTGTCCCCTCGCTCGTATGGCCAAATTCTGTTTTTTAGAAGCTAGCTAAAATCCACCCTGGGCCTGAAACATCCAACTTGAAAAACTTGAAAAATCAGGTCTTCCCTAAAGATCTGCCTTAATTCAAGTGGCAGTTTCTCCCTCCTCCCCTGGACCTGGCTGCTGGTGCAGAGCAGCTGCTGTGTGTCACCCGGGTGTGTTGACTTCTAAGAGAAAGGAGCTTTGGGATCGAGAGTTGGGCAAATGCAGTTACTCACAGCCAGGGGGTCCTGGGGGTTCATTCGCATCCGGATTTCTCAGTCCTCGCCTTGCCTGCTGTGTCTTCCAGCTGGAGATGATTGCTAAAGAGCTGCTGCAGACGCTGGCACAGGGGGACAAGGAGGAGGGAACCGAGAAAAAGCAGGCCGAGCCAGACGCCGCAGAAGACAACACAGACGCTGTAAGAGTCTGCATGAATATTCATGGCAGTAAAGTATTGTTTTATGCAGTACTTCTAACAGAGCAATTTGCCCATCCATCCTTTTATAACCACTGATTCCCAATCAGCAGAGCCTCCCAGCAAGCAAGGGGTGAAAGACAGGACACACACACACACACACACACACACACCAGGGCCAATTCTCCCAGAATAGGCATGGCTTTAGACTGTGGGAGGAAACTGGAGCACCCAGAGAGAACCCACACAGACCTGGGAAGAACATGCAAACTCCACACAGATAGCACCTCAGGTCTGGAATTGAACCCAGAGCCCCAGCACTGCGCAGCAGCAATGCTGACAACAGCGGCACTGTGCTTCCTTTTGTTCATCTGGAAGAATGGTCTTTAAGGCTGTAAACGCAAGAGAGAACTTCAGAGGGTTCCGTTATTTTGGGATGACTCTTCTTTTAGGGTCTTGAAAATTGAACCCGTGTCCCATTGTGTGTTTGATCAAAGGGCCCCCGCACCCCTGCGAAGAGGAAGGGTGCTGCCTCCAGTCCCAGCGAGGGGGCCCTTAAAAAACAGCGACAGGCTGATCGCGCCCCCCCCAAAGCCAGCCCCCAAAAACCATCCCACTTGCAGACGGAGCCGGGCCGGGCCAAGAGGACGATGGAGAGTCCCGGGAAAGAGTCGCTTTCGGGAAGTCCGCGGAAGAGCCTTCGTACCGCCAGCCAAAAACTCGCGGCACATCCTGGGACCCCTACCAAAGCTCCCACAAACCCCCAGCTAGCGGAGAGCGAGAAAAGGACACCCCGAAAAAGCACAAACTCCAAGGTGAGTCTTTGGTCTTTTGTGCCTGCTGTCACTGTTGCTTGTTCAGAGTGGCCATTACTCCGGTCCCCTTACCTCCCACTGCTAGACAGAGTGGGGATGATGTAAGACTCCCATTGCACATCTGTCCGCTCCATTTCAGGTTTTGCAAGCTCTTATACAAACTGTAGCAGTCAGTTTCAGAAATAAGGAAACACAAATTCCTGTTTGTCTTAAGTAAATTTTATACCCTATACTTGTGCTATTTATTTGTAAAGTTCCAAAAGTTGCACTTAGAACCTGAATAATTGACTTCAGATTGACTTTTCCTTCTCTCTGTCCTTGTGCCACCCATCACTTGGTATCTTTCCCAGAAGCCCATGTGTCTGGAGCCCCTGCATGTCCTCCAGTGTCACAGCAAGCAGGACAGCCCTGAGGACTTCAGCACCCAGCTGTGGGCCTGTGCCTTTGAGCCCAGTGTGGACAGTGGGGGTAAGTGTGTGGGGTGGAGGAACTGTAAATTGCAGATTATTCCAAAAAGTCACTGGTAACCTGTAGGGGGGTGTGAGCAGTGGGGTAATTTGAGGAAGAATGTAAACAGGTGATGAGCTAAGAGGAGGCATCAAGCTGATCTTTTCAGACTTTTTCAGACTCATTTATTATTGATTAGTGGAATGGCCAGTGATGGGTGGGACACGGAAACAGGAAGTTTGCTAGTGTACATTGAAGATGTTTGCACAGTGTCCGACATTGGCATCCAGTTTGGTTATCTTGAAACGGCTTTAATTGGGGAGTGCAGGTCAATTGCAGTTTGACTGAGGCGTTGTCGAAGCCTGATTCCTGTCACTAACTGGCATACAGTTATTAGAGCTCCTGGAGGTAAGGTCAGGATTGGTTGGCCAATGCTTCCTGATTCCTGACATGATTCCTGTAGCCTCCTGGGCACTTGTAGGCTTGTGGTGACATCAGAGAGAGTCCTGCCATTCCTCCAGTCAGTGCTAACTCTCCTGTTGGACGCTGTGGAGCTCAGGGCGTGTTAAAATGTCTCAATGAGTGGGCAGGTAAGAGGCAGTTACCTTCGTTGATCACTCTTTGCGGTATGGGAGCCAGTTCCATCCACCTTGAAGTAAAACACAATTGTTACAGGCAAAAAAAGGCCAACAGAAATGAAAGATTTGCTGAAAGTAATACATCTGCAGTAAGCCGAGAGCTTTTTTGAACCTTCCTTGAAGAAAGGAGCTTGTGAGAGCATGGCGGCTGTGCAGAGCTCCCAGTTTGTGTTGTGACTTGCCAGTGCTTCATGTCAAGAAGTGTCCTCTCTGCTGCCTGCCTCTCGCAGAATCCGGCCAGCGGACGTCCCGCACCGTGGCCACCTGCGGGGGCGAGTCGGTGTGCCTGATCGACTGCGAGACGGGGCGGGTGCTCAAGAAGTACAAAGTCCCGGGAGAGGTGAGTCCTTCGCCGACGGCTGACCGTGTCCCTTCCGCCGCGCTCCCTGCTGAAGAGACTGCAGAGCTCTGCCCTAGAGACCCCTCCCCGTCCGAGTCCCGCCCTGTGCACTAGGCAGGCATGGGGGGGGATCCAGCATGGGGACAGAGGCAGCAAGCCGGGTGCTGGACTGGCCAAGGTGCAGGGCCACTGTTGCTCACTAGAGGCCAGTAGAGTCTGTTTTCTAAGAGAAGTTCTAAGTTCTACACAGAGAGGATCCAGTGAACACTGTCGGTAGGGCAGTGCAGTAGCTAGCATTGGGGTCCTGGGTTCGGTTCCGGGGTGCTTTCTGTGGGGAGTCTGTATTTTCTCCTTGTGTTTGTGTGGGTTTCCTTCCATAGTCCAAAGTCAAAAACATACTCTTAGCTTAATTGGCTTCTGGGAAAACTTACCCTGGTGTGTCTTTGTGTCTGTGTCTGTGCCCTGGGGAGGACTAGCGTCCCACCCAGGGTGTATCCTGCCTGACGCCTGTTGCTTGCTGGGACAGGCTCCAGCTCCCGGACAGCCCTGTATTGGAAGAAGTGGTCAGGAAATGGATGGCTGGAGACTGGTCATTATCCAGATAGCTCTGTGAAAGCAAAGGCATAAAATGAAAGTATTTGTGCTCATTCTGTTCCCGTGTCTGCTGTCTCTCCTCTCCCACCTCCTCTCTTTTGTCCCGCCTCTGCTCTCCCAGGAGTTCTTCTGCCTGGCGTGGTCCAGCGTGCCCATGTCCCGTGCCGGAGGGGGGGTGCGGCCGTGCGGCGTGTTGGCGGTGGGGGGCCGGAGGGGGGTTGTGAAGCTGATCCACGCCCGGGCCAACTGCGCCTACGGGGAGTTCCGCGCCAGCCGCCGCGCCCTGTCCGCCCTGCGGTTCTGCCCCCACCAGGGCAGCTTCCTGTTTAGTGAGTACCCGCCGCACGAGCCCCGGCCAGGCGCTCTGCTGGCACAGCGAGACACTGTGAGAACATCGAAGCATCTTCCATATTTCAGAGTGTTGGTCCCATTGCTCCTTATTATGGATTGTGACATTGCGGAGAAAAAACTTCGCCTCTGGAGTCTCTGCTAGATGCCAACAGAGCCTTACCACTGGCCCAAAGCCTTCATATAAAAAGAGTCTACGACGGAGCCACTTCACACCGGCTCTATTCTGTCAGAGATATTAGACCCGAGGCCAGTGAAAAGAGCAGAGCTAAAACCCACACACTGGCACAGGAATTATCATTCCCACTGCTGCTTGTTTCAGAATACTGTTCCCTTTCCTTCTTTGTCCATCTTTCAGTCAGCTTTGTTTGTTTTTGGTATCTGTTAACTCAGGAGAGCCCTCATTCTGTTGTACAGCACAGAACATGCGTGCAGATTCAGGGCCGTGCATCTCTGACATTGATTCAGGGGACCAACGGCATCATTTCCAAACATTTCCTCTGCGATAACTCTTTATGCGTATTTTTGAGTACTGAGAAAAAGGTTTGTCCTCCAAAAGCAGAAAAGAAAATCCATTTGGTTTATGTGCTTATTAAAGAAAACTCTTATCCCTGTGGATTTGCGCTGTGACTGATGTTGATGAGTGAAGATGGCAAAATTATGTTAACTGTTTATCTAACCGTGAGGACGTGGAGCTGAATACCAGAGTTGCACAGCTCTAAAAATGACACCTTTCCAACGATTGCTTGCTCGCAGCGGGAGCGTATGACAACAGGATCGTGCTGTGGGACATCGGTGGAGTGGACAGCGACTACAACTTCAAAGTCAGGTAAAGAAGAGGGTCAGAGGGCCTGGATTGTATAGCGAGGTGTGGGCTTTCTGCCTAATGGCATCAGTGCTCAGTAATGCAGAATAAGTATGAATTCTCTGGCGTCTGTGATGAGGAGAGTGCTGCCAGTCTGAAGTGTTCCGTCATTGAGAATGTTTCTTACCCATCTAAAACCAGACTCCAGAAAGCAACAAGGACACCAGAAGGTAAAACACGGAGTGAGTAGTCACAATAAAAAACAGAATAAGGAAAGGAACAGATAATCACAGGTCTCTGTGGATATTCGAAGACCTGAGGAAAGTGTGGCCATGTGGGAGAAGCAGAGGCAGTAGCAGCATGGATCATTTCTATTGATGTATCCTCTCAGTGCAGATCCTCATGTGTGAGAATATGAGGGGAAAGAGGGCACGACAGGCTGTTCTGTTCGTGTTGTGCCTTCATGACATCAGCAGTTGTGCCTCACAGTGTGTAGTACAGTGTGTATTATTGCATTGTCCCTTCCTGCAAAAGAATAGTAGCTTCATCCTTTGGGAATACCAGGGTTGTTATCAAAGTGTTTTTACAGTAAGTACTCGCATTCACTGAATGGACTGTGGCTTCTGGAGTATGCTTGGAGCTTTGATTTTTTTTTGTGCTGTGTTCATGCTCCCTTGACCTGAAACTGTACATATGTTGATTGTGCTGTGGTAGGACCTTTTTAAAAGAACGGCCAGAAGAACGCAAATAGTAATGATCTTGACAGGTGCTGGTCTCGCAGGTACCCCAGGAGAAGCTTTACCGACGTCTTGGACCAGACTGGACTCTGATGTTTCAGGTTATCGTGTTGTGTCCACACTGCTGGCCAGCTTTAGAAGCTGTGTGTGTTCATCGCCTTGCTCCTTTGTTTCTCTGCAGCCAGTTACTGACGCTGGACGCCAACACCATTCCCCTCCACCTGAATATGCCCCCCTCCTCACCAGAGCGCCACCTGCTGGCTGCCTGCGACCAGGGCCTGCACTGCTTTGACATCCAGCTCAGCAAGAGCCAGCTGAAGAGGTGAGCAAGCGCCGTCAGGATTGTCAAACCGACTGCAGACCAAGAGTTTTGAAATGCGTTGGGTCTGACCTGATCCGAAGAGATCGGCCTGAGTGTTGCAAATTATACCTGTGTGAGCTGACTGCTGGGCTCCTGCTGGGATTGGGCAGCAAGGATGTACAGTGAAAAATCTCCTACACAGCACATTAGTTTGCGTGAGGGGTTGGAGAAGCCTGGTTGAGTACCTGATCTCAGAATGCAGTGCACGACCCTTTCACTCTCCGTCTCTCTGACAGGTCCAGTGAGTTTGAGATCCTGTTCCCCGTGTATGCAAAGGAAGACAAGGAAAATAATTACCGCACCATTGACGGGATGGCGTTCCTCAGCGATGACGTCGTAGGTGTGTCCTGCTTCTTTTCTGCATTTCCATACAACCCTGAGGTGGAGAGAGAGAGAGAGAGCCCTGTGCCACTGTGTCAGTGGGAAAA
This sequence comes from Atractosteus spatula, assembly GCF_055471065.1. NCBI lineage: Eukaryota > Metazoa > Chordata > Actinopteri > Semionotiformes > Lepisosteidae > Atractosteus > Atractosteus spatula. The sequence goes on along the minus strand of NC_142732.1, from coordinate 1,281,559 downwards.
AACTTTGTTGTGCTCAGTGATAACTTTCTCTAAATAGTTCCCTTAATTGATTTTCTTCTTTTAGGATGCAAATAGCACTTTTTTAACTATAGTTCTGTATAGGATGACTTGTTTCCACAGAATCTTTCACAGGGCCCTTGTCGAGAGTCTTTTTATAAGCACAGACCCACAGAGCCAGTACCGTTGTAATGTTGGTGTGCGGAATCGCCTTCCCCAGAGTTTGTTTGATGTTAAGGAGCTATGCAAAGTCTGGCTGCTTGTCTGGCAGGACCAATTCATGAGAGAGTCAGTGTTGTGAGGAAATGTAGCATTTGATTTCGTCCTACGAAGAAGCTGAGCTGTGCCTCCTGTGTCCCGTCCTTTTGCGCCAGTCTCCAAGAGTCACATGCAGGGCTCCATCTACGTGTGGAGCTGGAGCAAGACCCTCGCCTCGCGGTCCGGCAGGAGCAGGAAGGAGGTGCATGCTGTCCTGCTGGCCGAGCTGCAGTGGTCCGGCACTGACCTGCCGTACCTGTCCCTCAGCACCTGCCCAGGTGAGTGCGCACACACCACCAACTGCCCTGAGGAGTGCTGGGTTTTCACCAATGAGAAGGAGGCCGAAGAACTTAGTCCTCTTATGTTGTTGAATCACTAAAAACCCAGGAAGTCTAATTGGTTGAAATTACTGTTGCCTTCTTTTATTATCTTAGTCACGGTCCCCAATTTCTCTGCTTCATGTTTTCTAGACCTCTTTGATTGAGCTATTGATTTATTTAAGACTCGGTCCTGGTTTTACAGAGTTCCAGTCCAGCAGATATCGTAGGTAACCAATCATTAGTTTTTAAACATCTGGAAAGATCTGATGAATTAATAAGGTGGTGTGTTCGTTTGGTGATTTGTCAGCACAAATACATGTGCATATTTATAGGCTAGAAATACTGCCCAAGTGTGCTTGTGCTGAGATGCTCCATTGCACCACTGGGTGAAAAGCCCCTCAGTAAAGTTACTGGCTAAAATATACCTGAAAACAAGGGCCGACTTCATTTTAGCCATCTTCTCTAGCCTGCATGCTGCCACTTTGTGTTTACTTAACCATGTGGCCTTTAACTGACACATTCCCGTAACTCCTGCATCAGCTGGACTTTGCAGAGATTAGACTTTGGCCAGACCAGCCACCTCAGCTGTAGCTGAAAATTATGCCCACGGAGAACCTTCTCAACCAGAGCCCCAGAGGTTTGGGGACACCTGATCACTTTCTAACAGCGCAGCTCCCTGGAATATTGACAGGGCTGCACTTGTAGTTTCTGCCTTGTTTTCTTCCTGTTCTATTCACCTTCCGGCTGGTCTGTTTTCGACTGTCCCGCTGTGGAGGTTGATCTGGGACTGCTGTGTGTCTGGGGAGTCTTCCTCCATGCCTGAGCTGTGTGTGCCTGTCCGCAGGTGAGGGGTACGTGGTGTGTGGGGACGAGAAGGGGGGTCTGTGGACGTACCACCTCGAAGACCAACTAGAGAGCAGAGCTAAAGCTGGGAAACTCCTCTCCCCGACTCAGGTGAGAGTCATCGCAGACCGTCACAATTCCAGCCTGAACACACTCGGTCGGCCTTCCTTTGCCCTGTGCCTGTGTGTGTGCCTTGCAGTGGGCTGGTGTCCCACCAGGGCGTTCCCTGCCCTGTGCCTGTGTGTGTGCCTTGCAGTGGGCTGGTGTCCCACCAGGGCGTTCCCTGCCCTGTGCCTGTTGCCGGCTAGGTTAGGCTCTGGCTCCTCTGCGGCCCTGAATTGGAAGAAGCTGTTAGGAAAGGGATGGGTGGAGGCAGACAAGTTACTTGGCGACAGCTGGGCAGTAGCCACCCTGTCATCGTACCCGGTTTCTCTCCTGGTCCGAATGTTCTGGCCCACGCGCACACGTCAGCTTCCACTAAATCAGCCTTTCACTAAAGCCACCCTGAGCCAGCCAAGGTAAATACCTTCTCATCCCTTGTTGTAAGTGGTCAATTGGATCAGCTAATGAGCAAGTCAGATGAGCTCAGGTCTGGGATCAGATATACCAGGAGCCCCAGTGTGGGGGGTGATGTTGTTTGTGTGAATAAGCACTGACCACTGTGGAACTCAATTCTCATAATCGGGGCTCGGAGCCCATCATAGACCCCCAAGAATTAGAGATTTAACAATTAGGAGGTAAACTTTTCATGAGCACTAAATGGGGGTACTATTTCCTCCTTATACCCTGTGTTTAATTTAAGAAAACAAACTCCCAGTGTGGGACAGCACAGGGGCGCAGTGATTAGCATTGCATTCTCGCAACGCTGGGTCCCTGGATTCACTTCTCGGGGTGCTGTCGGTGTGGAGTTTGTATGTTCTCCCCGTGCTGCTGTGGGTTTCCTCAGACAGTCCACAGACATGCTAGTAGTGTGTCTGTGTCAGTGTGTGTCCTGCGATGGACTGGTGTCCTGTCCACGGTGTACCCCGCCTTGCGCCCATTGCTAGCCAGACAGGCTTCGGCTCCCCCGTGACCCTGCATGGATTAAGCTGTTAGAAAAGGGAAGAATGGGATAATCCCGGTATGAGGTTTCCGTGAGTGAATATGCAGTCCCTTACAGCACCAGGATCATCACCCCCAGCCCGGGGAGGTCCAGCCTGTCCAGTGTCTCCCCAGGATGTCCGTGTGCCACCTCCTCATGTGGGGGGCATCGCTCCTCTGACATTTCATTTGTTATTTTTTTTGTGTTCGTGGCGCTTGCCTAGTGAGGACAAAAACGCCAGCTGTCTCCTTGTCGTGCCAGGTGCTGGAGTGGCCGGCCCCTGTCCGGAAGGGTCACGGCCCCGTGCGGGGGCCCTCGGTTAACAGTGTGGCCCTGGACTCCGAGCTGCGATACCTGGTGGCCCTGACGGACAAGAACATGGCGGTGATATGGAAGAGGGTCTGAGCGAGAGCGGCCTCCTTGCATCCGGGAGTGTTCTCGGTTCCTAGCTTCCTCGTTCCACTCGTCTTCCTCCGCCTTTCCTAAGAGCCCTCTCTTTTTCCCCCCGGCTCCGAGTCTTTCCCTCTGTGTCCTGTCTCCGTTTCCTGACGCCCCGGGCCAGCTGGCGCTGGGAGCCCTTTCCCCTGAATCAAGCTGCCTTTGCGCCACGTTCCCTTGTCGTCTGGAGGTGTGGGAAAACTTGCGGTGTAGAGAGAAAGGATTTCCAGATCGGCAGGACCTGTGAGCCTTCGCTGTCTCCAGGTGAATTAGAACCTTGTGGAAAAAGTCCTACAGAGCTTTTCTGGATTCATATTGTTCTGGGAAGGAGCCCAGAGTCCTGCTTCATGAGCTCCTCTCCCCAGCAGCAGTCCGGAAGAGCGGCTGTATCTGCTAACATCCCCATTGATCCAGTCATAACCTTCATTGGAGCAGTTTAACAGCTTTTCCCTGGTCTTAAGGTGCCCAGTGTCTGAAAGGTTTATAAAGCCCAGTGGACACACAACTTTTCCAGGACTGGGATCGGGAGCCTCTGTTCTACAAGGTTAAGAACCCGGCAGACTCTCCACCTTGGCTGCTGTGGTCTCTGAGGGCTGCTTTAGGACTCTGAGGTCTGGATGCACATCTTTACGCTAAGGGTGGTGAGGGTCTGGAACAAGCTACCCAGGCATGCAGGCATGGGGTGGGTAGCCTGACAAACTACAGGTTACAGCAGGATTTAATCCTGGAATCGGTTAGCTGATAGCACCCAAAGGAGTAAAGCAGAAAGCAAAGTGCCATCTCTTTTTTTTTACATTCTTTAAAGGAGACTATGCTAATAGTTCTCAATTAGGAAATCATTAGTGTACCAAATTTCTACTGTTTTTTTTAACATGCTCACCTGTATTTTTAATAGTTGTAAGAGATTCATGCTCAGGAAATGCAGGAAATTGTGATTATTTGAAAAATGCATCTGGCTGCTCTTCTCTTGACTGATTACCAGAGGAGCAGAGTCCCAAACTGCAGACAACAGCATGCATGAGGGAGTGTTTTGTACAATTTTAACGTAACCCCCTCTGATTAATATTCTACACTGTAACACTGCCTTTTAATTTTTCACATTGTGTAGAACATGTAAATGGTTTGTGTCAACAAGTGTCTTGTGTGTTGCTCCTACGAGCTCAGTGTTTCAAATCATATCCTTGTAGCTTTGTTTTTGCTACCTGCCTGTAACGCTCTGCATTTGTCTACATTAAAAGACTTTAGAATTTTAAATAATTTCGAGTTTCTTTTAAAGCTTCTACTCTATTATCTAATCCTCCAATTTTGATATAATCAAATTTGTTTTACTAGTGCAGGATGTAGAGCACTGATACAATCTTGAAGGAGCAGTGAGCCTGATCCAGGCTCATGTGGTTCTTCACTAGTGACAAAACTCTTGTCCAGCTGTAATCCTGAAGGGCTACTGCAGCTGCAGATCAGCTACTCGCTAATATCCCTGTCCCAGTATCTCCACATACCGTGGAGCCCAGTCCCGCACCTGTTGCTTTCCGAGATGGGGCTTCTGCTCCCCAGCCACCCTGAGTTGCATGAAGCGGTTAGAAGATGGATGGAGAGTGTAGGCTCAATGTGCGTTTCTTACCAATCCCGACGCCGTGGTGCTGTGGCAGTCAGTCTGTCTGGGGCGCAGGGGCCGTCAAGTTCAGCTCAATCCAGTTGCCGTGGCCGCCCAACCGCGCCGGCCTGTGTGATATTGCGAGCGAGAAGGCGCTGGGGAAGCGGGGTGTGGCGGCGCCGGTCTCGCCCCACCTCCCGGCCGAGGATTGGACAAGTGCCGTCGTCCTGTGACAGGCGAGGGTTCCGGCTCGCCGGAGTCTATATAGGGCGCAGTGTGCGAGCAGCAGCAGGCGAGGCGCGCTTCATGGGTCTTTGTAGCGGGTTTTGTAGCAGACTGAGGAGGGAGGCCCTGCCGTACGAGCAAGGCTGGGGGTGAATGAGGGAAGGACTGTAAATGCGAGAGGAAGAAAGCGCTTTCAGGGCAGCAAGCGGGGCTGGGGGTCCCCGGCTCGGATTGTAAAGCCAGACGCAGGAAATAATTACAATGCGGCGCATCGTGAGAGTCAGGGCTCTGGAGCTGCTGGGCGCCTCGGGTATCACCAGACCGGCGGTGGCTCGACCCTGGACGTCCCTCACCTCCAGGACACCGCAGGACGTCGCTGCTTCTGGCGACGGGGTTTCCCGGAGGTCCCGGTCCACTTCAATGCAAGGCTATTCGGAGCTGGCCCGGGAGCGGTCCAAAACCGTTACCTCCTTCTACAACCAGTCTGCTATTGATGTATCTGCAGAGAAGGTACAAATGGGTTTTTATTCTCTCTCGTACAGTTTGTACCGAGGATGCATCTCTTTGTTGTAAGCAAATGCAAAGCGGTACGCATGCTAGTAACTAATTACCCCCTGGTCCTGGTGACACGCTCTTCGCCAGCCTCTGCTTTTATTTATTTTTTGGACGTTTTTGGGAGACGCACCCCAACATTGACAGTAAACTTCACTAAGTGGAGCCAGGAATGTTGTGACCTCCGCAGACGCTGACGGCTGCTAAAATTAAAAACAAAAACTACTACAAAGGTCGTCGTAATAAAAGTCTTTCAGATCAGAAGTCAGCAAATGTATTTCAGTTCTGCACCGAAAGTGTCAGTTTGCTCCGGTTCCCTGACGTGTGGGGGAGATGCAGCGATCAGTCTCATGTTATGTAGGAAAGTGGTTCTGAACTTAAACTCGGGGCGAGAAGTGCACGGTTTCGGAGAAACGCAGATCCCCCCACCGCTGCGGCCCCCTAGGGTGGCCTTGAGTTGTATTCAAAATGAAAACCACGAAACGGGCTTGTTGATGTTCGGGTCCTGGGTCAAACCCGGACCGGTTTGTGTCCCGGAGAGAGCGGAGACATTTTCGCAGTCGGGTGTGAAGTAAACAGCCCCCTCCTGTCCGGAGGGGAATATCGGGGTCCTGGCCTGTCGGCGCTGGACTGGCCGTGTTGGGGTGAAGTCAAGGTCGGGTGCGGGTTTTAGGGATTTATGATCCTTGTCGTCATACTATTCACGGGAGCTTCGCGAACTGTTAACGCAGCGTTCAATGTTGACGTTTTCAGGAGAAAAATAAATACCTTCCTGGCACTTTCATCCATACAGTTGCAACTTACGGCAACTGTCTTGACGGTAAAATATAAAATTATTTATAAACGTAATATTTAAGAAAACACAGAATTGGTAGGAGTATCTGTTTTTGTTTTCTTTCGTGAAGAAATTGGTCGAAACGGTAAGTGTATCCTCGGTGACTTGAGAAGAGAGCTCCCAGGCTACTCAACGGTCCTAACCGGTAACATGACAGTTGTGTCTCAAGGTGACTTTTGTGTTTGGGTCGCTTTTTTTTTTAACTGTTGTTGTTTGCAGACTTCTACATCTGTGGGTGGTATTACCGGCCTCCCCTTTCTTTTTACATGCAGCAAAATCTGGGCTTGACAGGGAATGTTTAATTTGGGGAAAAACATATTCTACACAAGTGACCTTGTTCTTTCTGCAAATTAAGTGTTTCCATTTTTAAAACCCGTGCACTGTATTAGTCTCGCAGATAAGGATGTTTACTTACTAATGGGCGTCGGTAAAAACATATGGCCGTTATGCAATTCAGCCTTAGTCACATATTTTTGACTTTCTTAGCAAAATACATTATATGGATCACACCATGTAGGAATGTTGGCGCTGTAGTCACCACGCTGCAGTTCATCCATTTTCTCACCACAGCTTCCAGTTCAGGGCTGCAGGGGAGCTGGAGTCTATCCCAGTGAGCAATGGGTACAATGCAGGGTACACCCCGGCTGGGACAGACATGCATACATTCACACCAGGGCCAATTCCCCCAAAATTAACCTCCCAGTATGTCTTTGAACTGTGGGAGGAAACCGGAGCGCCTGGGGGAAACCCATGTGATCATGGGGAGAACACGCAGACTCCACGCAGACAGCACCCCAGGTCCAGAATTGATCTCCGGGCCCCAGCGCTGATCACTGCGCCGTGTGAGTGAGGGTGAACTTGATCATTACAAGTAGGCAGCATGTGTAGGCTGCAAAGGAACAAGCAAAGGTTTATTCCACGCTGAAAAGAGAAGGAGAAAAAGCACAACGTTGCAGCTTTGACACCTGAAGAAGGCCCCCCAAAAAATTTCTTCTCTTCTCAGCATGGAATAAAACTGTACTTGTCCCTTGATAATTACAATACAGCTTGGAAATGAATGGGACTTTTGCTTATAAAAGTAGTTATTTGACCTGCTTGGTTAATGTGGCTTGTAGCATGGGTTTTGACTAGGCCTACTGCCCACCAGGGTAGTTCCTAAAAATTCAGACACCTCGCTCCTACCAGTCTTCTAACAAAAACAGTGCACAGTTCTGCTCGGACAGCACTCAAGGTTAACCCCTTGACTTGCAGTTCTGCTTTAACGACATGAAAGATAATGGCACTCTTTCTGTGAATTGTAACCTCCTGCTCAATTGGAGGGCTGCAGGAAGTTAATGAATCCTCGTTCTTAATGAACATTGTTTCTGTGCGACAAAGTATTCTCTTCTCTCCGGCTACAACTTTTAGTGCTGTTCTCCAAATCCCTGAGTTTTTTCTTGCTGTTGGTCTTCGGGAGGTGGGTGATGAAATGGAGTCCTGAAAGCCCGTGCCCACTCGTGGTACCAGGCCCAGAGTTTCCCCCTTGGCCTGGTTCAGTGGTGTCTTGGCGAACAGCCAGTGGAGTGCTGTGAATATTCCAGGCGCTTGGGGATCTTGGAGCCTGTGAGGACCAGAGGACAGAGTGAATGTCGGTGGCCTGTGGGTCCTTTCTCTCTCTCCCTGTGTCCCCTGATGCCTTGCGTCTTGTAACGGCTCTCTCTGTGCTCTGCAGGCCTCTGTCCGACTCACACCAGCTACCATGCTGTACTCCGGGAAGTCCCCAGATGGGAGCCACATTCTGGTAATTATTGCTCTTGGTCCTTGTTTTTTTATTTAGAAGTTCCATCTTTTTTTATTCTCCCCGGATTTGCACAGCCCATTGTTTTTTCAAGCAGGTATTTGTAGATAAAGTATGGATATATATGTAAGAGAGCGGTGGATCAGAGTACGCCACGTCTCCCGTCAGTGCCCAGCGTGCCTGGGGAAGCTAGTCATCCGATCGGCAGATTAAATTCTAAGAGAAGCAGCAGGAGAGGAACTTGAAGAATCCTTGTCTGTCCCAAAGTCAGGAAGATTGCTTGGCTCGGGGACACTCCTCTGACACAGGACAGAAACTTGAGGACGCTTGTTTTTAAACACAGTGCAGGCAGCACAGCCCTGTCCTGAGATTCAGGACACCCAGTGCTGGTTGGCTGGGGGGGGTCACAGGGGTGGTTGATAGTCGAGAGAGGCCTGTGTTATTAACCCCCCCCCCCCACGCCAGATGCCCATGTGGGGACCAGTGGCATGACTGAGGCTCGAACCCGTGATCGGAGCTCAGGCTCAGGCAAGCACCTTGACCACAGGTGTTCCTTGGGTGGGTTGGGGGCTGTCCCTGTTTCTGTGAAGTCATCTCCCATAGGAATTCCAGATGGGATAGTCAGGGAGTATAAGGGTTGAGCACACCCGTCTTAAAGCTCTTTCTTCTTCAAAGGAGTCTTTATTGTAAATCAAATCTCTCTGCTTAGGATTAAAACTCTTCATCGTACAACTTTTCTTTTAATGCACATATTTTCAGTAGTATTTGGCATCTACGTAGTGCCCTAATGCTTTCAATGAATGCTGTATCAAAATTCAGATGTGGATGTGGTGACAGTGCCCTACCACACGCACGTGAGATCTTCAGCGTTACGCACACATCTTACCAAATCAAAACATACAGGATGCTTAGAAGTTGTCCTGGTCGTCAGCATAAATCCTATGTAGTTGCAGATAGTTGCAGATTGGAGAGGGTGTATGGGTCTTTTGGAGCGTTGCCACTTGACTCCATTTCTATATATATTGAATGTTTTATGGCCTGGCAGGACTTGAAAGTCTATGAACTCTGAATCGGGGCTTCAAAGAGGAGGAAGGGAAGATTTTCAGTGAGTTATGACATGAGACAGGATTCTGAAGTTTGTTTTTTACAGAGCCAGATGTGCATAGTGGCTTATAGTATATGAACACTTTTGTTTTTTGCTCAAAAACAAATTCAGGCCATCAAGGGTTAAGGTAAAAGCCTCACTGAATTAAGGCATTGCTCAGTTTCATAACTGATCGACAGGGCTTGTCATGTTTTAAAATTGGTCGCTTCCTGTTCTGTTGTAATCTTTGACTTTCTGTACATGACGGCATGCTGCATAGTCGAACCATTATTCTCAAAAGTGTTTTGATTTTTGATCACGCAAGAATACACTGGTGATCCAGTAGTCTAACCCCACCCTAACGATGCTTGATGTGTCCTGATTGCTGTCCATCTCCGTTTTCAGAGCAGTGCCAAGTACCTGCACAAGGAGCTGCCCGTACGCATTGCCCATCGCATCAAAGGGTTTCGGAGTTTGCCCTTCATCATCGGCTGCAACCCCACCATCCTGCAGGTGGTGAGTGTCTGCTGCACCTGTTGATCCAGTTAGAGAACGCAGAACTGGTTCCCCTGGTGCTGAGCTCCAGTTGAGGAGGTTTTCTCCAGACCTCATGAGTGGCAATCAGAAAGACAATCTCAACAGCAGCTGCATCCACTGATCGCTCCTGTGCACTGAGACCCGGCCTTCAGAAAATCTCCAATCAGCAGGATTTCCAATGAAGCACATTTCTTGACCAGTTAAACTGGTCATGCCAACATAGATGGTAAATTCTGGGTTGTCCCTGGTTTAGATCAGTGGCTGCAAATGCTGAGATCAAGCTAGGAGCTGCTGTCAGTGCGTAGTCCATCCATCTGTTCTTGGGAATCTGCTTGATGCTGGCGCAGATTCTTTCGCTGCCGGACTGGCAGGTTATCCTTCAGCCTTCTCAGGTCTTGCACAGTAGGTTGCGGCAGTACATCTGCAATGGCTCTTCTGTAATGGGAAATGAGAATTGCAACCCCCCCTTCCATTTGGTTTCTTGGGAAGAAAAGGCTTAAGTGGAAACAGTGGGAGGTTTTTCCACATCTGTCGTCAAGGGGATGATGACCGTGCAGTGGCTGAAAATAGATCCACTAGGGGCAGTAGCAGCAGCTCATTGTCCTGGGAATTGTGTGCTCTGTGCAGCTGGGGAGTTTCCCAACACCCTGGGATCGGAATCCCAGCTCAGGGATGCAGGGCTGTTGACTCACTGAGCTGGGGGCATTAGTGGATGATAGAGGTGGGGAGTGGGGGCAGCGCCTCTGAAAAGGCTCTGCTGAGCTTAAATAATAGTAATTAATAATTATAATTCTTTATACTTGTACAGTATGGTAGTATAGTATAGTGGACACTCCACCCAAAGCTCCAGTATGCTAACCACACACCAGCTCTCAGTGGGGAGGACAGCAGAGTGATGAAGCCAGTTCAGAGATGGGGATTATTAGGAGGCCATGATTGGTAAAGGTCAGGGGGGAATTTGGCCAGGATGCCAGGGTAACACCCCTACTCTTTTTAAGAAACACCCTGGGATTTTTAATGACCACGGAGAGTCAGGACCTCAGTCTTACTGTACGTCTCATCTGAAGGACGGTGCCTTTTTACAGTATAGTGTCCCTGTCACTATACTGGGGCATTAGGATGAAAACAGATTGCAGGGTGAACTGCTGGCCCCAGTAACACCACTTCCAGCTGCAACCTTAACTTTCCCAGGAGCTCTCCCCTCCAGGTACTGGCCAGGCTCACGCCTTGAAGTGATATGGCTCTGCTTTCTCCTGTGCACAGCCGTTATAGAGCTGTAACTTTGGCCAGCACTTCTCATGACCACAGAAGAATATGAACATCAAAAAGGTGACCATTCGAGATCGTTCCTAGTAAATCAGGGGTAAAGGACCTAAAACAACTTACAGAATTTTATAGCATTTCCAGAACATTCATGCCAAAGATCTAAAGTGCTTCACAGGAAGGAGACTAAGACCTCTTCCCTTGTCTGCTGGCCTCACTCTTCTCCTTTCTTGACCACAGGACTGTGATTTGAGAGCATGGCTGAATTCGGTCAGGCAGAGAGAATGGTCAAACGCTCCGAGCGCTGCGGTGTTACATGAGTGTTTTGAGACGCATGTTTAATACAGACGGGGGTCTTGAGATGTTTTTCCTTTCGAGCCTCGGTTCTGTTATCGCTCTCTTCTGGGTATTGCTGCTCCCTTCTCAGAAGGCCTCTCCCCCCTCCCTGTTCTCTGGGCTTGTTTACTTCCTCTCAGCGACTGCGGCTGAACTTTTACCTACTAAATCTGCAGGCCCAGGCTCCTCGGCTGGTCGGAACAATGGGCGTCTCCTGGGCGTTGCTTTTCGTTGTTCGCGACATGAGGGAAAGTTGGGAGGGTGGAGAGACGAGAAGAGGGGGCTGGTTTTCGGATGCAGCCCTCCCTGGTTTTTCTTCCTCATTTTGCACAGGCCACACTCCAGGCCTTATAACATCACAACCTTCTCTCTGAAACCGGTCGAGTTTTACAGTATCCTTTTGGGGAGGGGGGGCACCCATACAGCCCAAATTGTATCTGTACTGTGCAGAAACCTGCATTAAAATGCACCAGGTTTTATTTTACCAAGCAGCTGTCTGGTAGGCAGTCCCTTTGCTAAGCAATAGGCTGTCTTTGAGGTAGTGTTGTTTTAGTTCATGCTCAACGTTTTTTTCCCCCCTCTGTCTTGTTGGTTTTATAATGCAAGAATCCCTGCATTTGCTGTTCAGTATAACTAAGGGATTTTTCCACAGCAAGACACCAGCAGCGTAGATTCTTGACCAAGTCCAGCCTCATTGTACAGTTGTTAATGCTCCAAACTATAAATTCAGTACACATGAGGGTCAAGTGAATTGGTAATGACCAATAAAAGCCTACTGTGTACCAAGGGTTCATGAACAGTGAATATTTTTTGTTACTATTTTGTATTTCCAAAATTGGGTCCGTCCATCAGCGGGAATACCTAAAACAAGGGAATCCTTTGAAAAGCTGTGTTCACAGTAAACTTTTAAGCCCTGTTGTTAATTTAGTTATTTACAGGTCTTGTTTTCATGTTACACCTTTTGCTTTTTACTGAAGTACTGAATCGTTGTTGTAGTTTGGCTTCTTGCACTCAACAGCTCTTTGGGATTCTGTGCGCTGAGGGCCGACTGTCACCCACACGCTGTTGTAAACAGCTGCCCTGTGATGTGGGAGTGTGAGGGTGGTGGTTGGCATTTTTGGGGCGACAGTTGGGAGATGTCTGCTGGTGTCCCGTGGGGCTCCAGTTACCAGAACTGGTTGGAGGGAGTTCTAGTAAGTAACGCGTGCCGTTTCTCTTTCAGCACGAGCTCTACATCCGTGCCTACCACATGCTGTCCGACTTCCCAGTGGTGAGTGAGCAGGAATCGGTGCTAAAAATGGAGCAGTCGGGGAGGAAGCCATGACTGAGTGCAGAGTCACAGGCACTGTGAAAGTTCAGCGCCTGCCATATCGAGCTGAGATATGATCCCACCCAGCCCCTGTTTTACTCTGCACTGTAAATGTGCTGGTGGAAATGGCCGCGTTTGTCAGCCATCCTGATAACGCAGATTAGCTCATAGCTGATGAAGGGTTTGAAGCGTGCAACAGTCTGCACGTGCTTTTGTTGTATCTTATTGTGCGTGATAGCCTTATCTGCGCAGATAAGACTGAGACACACTGGTCCATGCTGTAGGCACTTAGCAAGTTCTTTACTTTAGATTGTACAAAAGGCAAGAGAAGCAAGGTGCTGGGTTCTTGCCCTAAACAAAGTTCAGATGTCTGCAGTACAGAAAACAGCTGTCATGTGAACTATATATTGATGCTTGTAATCCTATCGGTGTCTTCAGGGATACTTGGTGAAGTTCAATAGATGTGCACTCCAGAGCTTGTAGTTAATTTGATTCACATCTGTTACCAGCAGTTTAAATTATTAATGGATGTGTCTGGGCAGATGCATATACTCATTTTCTCGATTGCTCCTTTATGAATGACCTGACCTCTGCAGTGGATGCCGTCTCCACCGGGTTGACCAGGCAGTATTTTGCCATTAGTGTGCCTTTCTTGCTCACAGATCACTGACCACGAGATGGAGGCACGATACAGCAAGCTGGTGCAGCAGCTGTTGGATGACCACAAGGACGTGGTGACCATGCTGGCTGAAGGCTTCCGCGAATGTCGCAAGCACATCCAGGTACATTAGTGCCTCCTTGTGGCCGGTGAGGGGAAATGATGCTTCACCCCATTTGTACACGGTGGAACAAGCCTGAACAAGACCTGTAATATCCACTGCACTGCCACTTGAAGCCAGGCTATAAAGTAGTAAGAGCATGTGGGTTAGAAGTTTCCCTATTTGATATTTTGATGTGTACTAGTGTCTAGAGATACTTACATGTGGTTCTCAGATATTTTACCAAGATCCTCCATTTCAGGATGAGGCTCTGATCCGCAACTTCCTGGACACCACCCTGACCTCCCGCCTGGGCATCCGGATGTTGGCCACACACCATCTCACCTTGCACGAGGACAACGTAAGGGTCTTGGGTATAAAAGAGCTACTCGTACCACTGTCCCTGGCTCTGCCCCAGGTTTTTCTGAAATGCCTTTACACAGTCGCTTTATTCCTAGAATAACATCCATATAATAGTCGGAGCCTATCCCAGTAAACATCTGCACGAGGTGGGATTGATTCCAGATACCAGGGCCGATTTTCCCAGACGCCAGTAAACTTACCGGTATGTCTTTGGACTGTGGGAGGAAACCCATGCAAACATGCAGACAATATAGACTACACACAGACAGCACCCTAAGTCTGGAATTGAACCCAGGACCCCAGTATCTTCCAATAAAATGGAGGGGGGTTGGGTTCTTGGGCTGATCAACTGCCAGCAAGCAAGATGAGGCAGATTAGCTGTGCGTCTTCATTGTGCTGTTTCAGTAGAACAGAGTAGAGCAGAAGCCAGACGAGCCTCAGGCTCACCTTTGTCGAAAGCTCCTGTCCTTAACAGCTTTTTCTAGCCACGTGATCACTAGTGGATTAACTTCATATACCAGCATCTGTAAGGAGAGAAGCCACGGTACACTGACAAATGAAAAAACGTCCCAACTAAGCCAAGTGTAAAAGAAACAGACAAACATCACCAGGTCAGGCATGTTTCTGGTAGATTTTCACTGATAAAAGGAAAAAGTGAAATGCTGGAGTACATGATAGTTTCGGCCATGCAGTCATAAGAAGGCAGTTTTGCAGAGCTAAATGAGGAGATCATCACAAGATCCTTTGCAGATTTATGTTTTTTATTGAAGTTTTGGGTCATCTCAATTGCTGGATGACTAGTTGGGAGTTTCTTGAAGGATTTTGTGTAGTTGGTTACAACCGCATAGCTAGGAAGTTGGTTGTTTAAGTTTGTTACATTACAAATCATGAAGTCTGCAGCCTGGGAGTGGGTTCTGTGTGACCTCTGTCACTGTCACAGGCTGACAGAATGGTTTTCTCAGTATATAATTAGCCACAGATATAATTATTATAAAAGGGCAGACCCAGCTGGAAGTGTGATCCAGTTAAAGGTGCAGTGGCTCACAGGACCAGGAACCGATCTCTTGGGTCACAAACAGTTGACTCTTTTTACACCTAGAGTCTGCGAGATAAGGGATTCAACTATCTGCACATTAGACTCAATCCCACGATATTCTGGGACTGTTTTACTGCACAGTGGAGACAAAAATAGTCCCAGAAGACTACAAGTGTGTTGTTTCAGCAGTAGGGGAAATCATTGTCCACAGTGTCTGAGAGACATGCAAAGCTGATATTTGTGTGAAACCCCCATTAACTCCTGTTACATGCTTGTTTAGTATTCATGATGGAAATAAGGCTCCTGTTGAATGTCAGTGTGATCCATTTTGGGTTTTCAAGGTAGACTTTGAAAAGCAGACTTCCATGCATTCACGACAGGTTATACATGAACCAGTTTGTCAACCTAGCCTTTAAAGCAAGCAGATATACGGCCCCCATGATGAGATGGGTGGGGAACTTTTTTCAGTGTTCTCTGCTTGCATGCTTTTTTTTAAAATGCTACTTAGCAGTTAATCTTCAGGAAAAAAAACGCACACTAGAATGCAAGTTAATGAGTTCTGGGATTAATGACCAGTGTCTCTTGTAATCTGCTTGAACAACTGTTATGGCAAAATGGTCAGGAGGCCTGATGTGTGAAAAGCAGCTCATCTTATTTAGGAATTAGCAGATTCATAGTGTTTTTAAGGCGCCTGTTGTGTGTTGTCTTGTCTCCCTGCACAGCCTGACTTTGTGGGGATCATCTGCAGACGTCTGTCCCCAAAGAAAATCATCGAGAAGTGGGTGGATTTTGCCCGGTGAGTGTAAAACGCTGGTTTGTAAGCTTGCTTTATCTTATGCCCATCTCTGAACCTTTTTATTGGTGTTTTTATGGCCCTTGTTGTTGTTGACTTGACTGGAGCCTGTACTGCAGTGCTGATAGTAGGCGAACTGAATTCTTGTTGAAGGGCCTTTTCTTTCCTCAATGGCACTGGCAGCACATATAGTATCTTCTCCCTTAAACAGTAGCCTCTTGTCATCGAGGTTATGAATGGGTCATGAGACCCGTGGTGCTGCAACCTTGTCAGGAGGCTGAGATCTAGTCCAGCACAACCCCTCATCTACAATCAAGTTAATGTTTACACTTCCTAAATACACAGACCTATTCAGATACAAGAGCAAACAAATTACCAGGACTTGAGCCACATCTGTGTGCTTATGTGCTGTATTTTAGAAAAGCTTTTGGTTGGATAGTGCTGATGTGGGCTTTATCATGCTCAATTTAACTCGGAATAAACTAATGGAGAGCAGATGCTGGAGTTTTTCGATCTGTGTCCCCTGAATACAGCAGGAAAATTGCTTGCCATCAATTTCATTTATTGGTTTGCTTTTTATTTTGGGCATGCTAGTTTCCCCTTATTTGTTTGGGGAACAATGCGTTATTCCTGTTCATTTGAAGGTCTCAGCGATGCAACAGTGTAACTTTATTATG
This sequence comes from Atractosteus spatula, assembly GCF_055471065.1. Lineage (NCBI taxonomy): Eukaryota > Metazoa > Chordata > Actinopteri > Semionotiformes > Lepisosteidae > Atractosteus > Atractosteus spatula. Next base: position 1,265,483 of record NC_142732.1, on the reverse strand, counting down.
ATCTGCTCCACAAAGTTCGAGTAGCGTCATGCCCGCCCCCGCCCGCCACCTGGCTGCAGGAGGTGCAGGTGAAGCAGACGCAAGGCAGCCCAGCCCCTCTCAGGTCAGAGGCCCGGGGTGTCAGGGTGCCCGGGCGGGTCTGGTGTTCTTGTTCTGATCGCTGCTGTTTCCTGCGCAGGCGTCTGTGCGAGCACCAGTATGGTGGCTCTCCGCGGGTCCGGATCAACGGCCATGTGGCGGCCCGGTTCCCCTTCATCCCCCTGCCACTGGACTACATCCTGCCGGAGCTGCTGAAGAACGCCATGAGGTAGCAGAGCATGCACACTCCCCCCACACTGGTGTTCCTGACGGGAGGCTCTCAACACGGGCCAACTGCAGATCCCTGTAGAGTATCTGAAGAGCAGTTTGTCCAGTGAAGACTGGCTGTTTACACCCACTTCTGTCTTCAGGTGTTGCTGTGCTTGTGGACTTTTTCTGTACAGGCTGCTGGTGCTGCTTGCCGGCCAGGGATTCCTTCAGTAACCAGGTGCCAAGTGTCTATTTTTTTCCTGCCTTACTTCCCTTGAAGTCCTTGAAGACCGGTATTTGGGGGATGGGGAAGGGATTGTTGCCTTTACATACCCAGTCCTTCTGGTGGTGCGATGCAGTTCTGCAGCTTGGAGACACTTGGCAGATCACGACCTGCCTGTGTTAAATCTTCCTCAGCCCTGACTGTTGTGCCGTTATGGTGCTAATTACTTAAGACCCTGTGGCTGTGTGGTTTTAATGGGCCAGCGTCCCCAGTTTCAGCTGGATGCTGTTGGACTGCCTGCTTATTGCTCTCTGCTGCTGCAGCCAGATTGTGAAAGTGTGTAAACAGACACGTGCTTGGCTTCTCTCTGACAGAATACCCAGTGTTGAGATGTCGCTAATGCCTTGTTTCCACGTAAGTGTACAGATTATAAGTAGCTGTTTCTTGGTAGATAATTTACCAGGTTGGTGATAGATAATTTACCGGACTTGTTGACAGAACGGAACATGAGATGGGAGCTTCCTGATAATCGTTGCTCTCCCTGCTGGGCCCCTCTGTCTCCAATGTGGTGAATTCGGTGTGCTCCTGCCCCTTGTCCCGTCTGTATCGGGAGCCTGCCTTCCTCAGCCCCGCCCTGCTCCGCTGTATCCAGGGAAGGTTCTCAGGCTCCCCCTTTGTTTTGCCAGGGGCTGATGAACACTGTGTTCTTGGCAGGACGTCTTGGCCGGCAGTCAAGTGTTTTTTTCCCCTCTGTCACAGCTCTGGCTATCTGAGCTTCTCTCCGGCCCTCCTTGCTGAAGACTCAGCAAGAGCTTAAACCTTGAAGACTTGGCTCTTGTTGTTTTTGTTAAGGAATCTCTTTTTTTTTTCCATAACAGTGGTAAATGAATCGATATCTTGTCTAAAATGGAGCCCTCAGCAGTTGCAATAAGCTCTGTGATAAATCTTTCTCGTAATTTTTTTTTTCCTGTGCTGAGCATTTTACTCACTAGTCTGGTTTGTTTTCCCTCTGTAACTGAGCTATTCTGTGAAAGTGAAAGACAAGTTGAGGCTGATAGATGTTGGATTCCCAGCTGGTGGCCGAGTTTAAAAAATGCCCGGCTCGTGAACTTGACATTTCAAGAGCCCGTCTGAGCGGGGAGCTAATTTTACCGTGTAAACATGATGGCACGCGTGTTCCCAGAGTCAAAACAGATACCATAGAAACAGATTGTTTTTCTTCAGAATCATTTTCTGACTTCCAAGTGTTTTGTGCCCGTTCTGGACTTCAGTCCACTGCTGTCCACCTCCCTCCGAGGAGAGAACACCCCCCCCGGTTTTCCTAAATGCCATAAACAGGCATCACCGCCCAAGTGAGTGAGTTCATCTGAGGATCCTGGCGCTGCAAGCCACTGCGTTCTTGCCCTGATTATCCCTTCCTGCCCACAGTCCTGGCCACTCGATGACGTCTTGAGCTTTTCATGCTGGCTATTGTGTGTTGAGTGCCTCACTGCATTAAGCGGAGCTCGCACAGTACTGCTAGGCAGGCATTTAAGCCCTGACTAGGAGCACGGGCTGTACGTACACAGCACTTTGTTTCAGAAGACATTTGGCGAGATGGAAATGTTTGCGTTTGTCCTCTCATGATGTTCTTCTACATGTGAAAGTGCTGTGCTGTGCCCCATTGTGCAAGTCCCTGCTGTTGGATTCAGGCTTCCCTTCAGGAGCCCTTTGAGGTTTCTTGATTGCCAGGGAAGGCACTATGTAGTAAACTGATAACATGGTGGATGCTTTCTTTAATTTCTTTAATGGTAATGCCAGTAGAAAAAGTATTACACAGGTTAAATCCAGCGCCCCTCAGGCAGAGGGCTGGTCCAACAGGCTCTAGCTGGGTCCCCTTGCCCAGGGTTCTCGCCACCTCAGGACCTGCGTATCTAAGCAGACATGAGGTAGCTCAACTTGGGTTGCTAATCCGGGTCTGGCGAGTTCATTGTGATTGAACTGGATACAGGAGCTCACTGCTGAACTTGTAGTGTGGCCTCACCTTGAAAGGGTATAGAGCAGCTAACTATATTAAATATTATGTGGTCTGTTTCCAGGGCAACCATGGAGAGCCATCTGGACACCCCGTATAATGTGCCCGATCTGGTGGTGACCATTGCCAACAACGACACAGACTTCGTCATCAGGTGAGCGTGCCCAGGCGCCAGGAACTGAGGAGAGGGGTCCGTGGGAGCCCACCTACGCACACGGGGAGAGGAGAGTTCAGTGTGGGGTTTCCGTAAGGGCCCTGGACCCTCTGTCACAAGCACCTGAATATTTCTGCTGCAGGTGTTGTACTTACCGTCTTAGTGTAAAAAATGATCATTCTCCACTTCTGCAGTTTTACTTATCAGTGGTATTCTAGATGTTTAATTTTTCAATCTTTTATCTAACCAGAAAATTGAGGTGTTTGCATTAAAAGGCTCATTACTAAAGATATCTCTGGGAAATCTAAAAATTAGTTTCAAGTCAGTCTGTTTGTTTCAAGAGTGTATCAGAAGTAAAACTTATAAAAGCTCAGGTCCTGCAGTTTGTAGCAAGATGTACACTGTACTCAATAGCAGGGAGTGTAGTTTGTAGTGTCTCCATAGTTTTTCATTGTCCAGTCTGGGATTCCTCTGATTTTGCCATGGCAACGCCTGATCTGGATTACAGAAACAGGCTGCTCAGCACTTTGTCCTAATGGTCCATCTGAGAACATTAATTCATGTTTGCAGCTCACAGCAGGCTGCATTACAGAGATTGGAAATGTTTAAACAGAAGGAATGATTTAGCCTAACGACATGGAAATGTTTGGTTTGAGCAGAGAGGAGGAAAGCTCCTCATTTTTTCCTCCATAGATGAGCTCTTGCGTTGTAGCCATTAACATGCCATCCACTGCATGAGAGTTCTTTATTGCTTATTTTAATCTTGTTTTCGTCTTGCCGTGGCTGCGTTTAGGCCTGGTTAGGATTAGCTGGGAGGTCTCCTGTGGAGTCCTGAACAGACCTTAAACCACCCAGATGACCTCTGTTTTGGAGGTGTGCAGCTAATGCACAAAAGCTTTAATTTTAATTTGCAAACGGATAAATGCCTTCTTGTGCAACATTGTCAGAATGTCTTTTGAGGTTTTGCTCTAATGAAAGTTTTCCCCAATGCCAAAAATACTTCCCAGCTCATTATCTGTTCCAGTGGAAAGATACCGCTCTTCTGAATATAAACGTACTTGGTTAGATTTGTATTACAGTCCTTTTGTGCTGTGTATCGGAAGGCTTCTAAAATCACCTTGTACTTGTCAAGAAGACCTGATTAGATAGAGATCAAAACAGTTCTTTTCTGTTTTGATGTTTATGATGTGATTCTATAGGGCTTCAGGTGTAGCCAGGTCTTCCCTGAAGAATTAGGTGTTGAAATCACGCAAACTGAAAGCTGGGTGGCCCGGTGGCAGGGTGGCACAGTGGTTCGCATTGCTGCCCTGCAGCGCTGAGGCCCTGGGTTCTGTTCCTGGGGCTCTATCTGTGTGGAGTTTGTATGTTCTCCCCGTGTTCGTGTAGGTCTGCTCTGGGTGCTCTGGTTTTCTCCCTAATTATAAAGACGTACTGGCAGGTTAATTGGCTTCTGGGAAAACGGGTCCTGGCGTGGGCGTGGGCGTGGGCGTGGGCGTGGGCGTGGGCGTGAGTGTGGGCGTGAGCGTGCCCTGCGATGGGCTGGCGTCTTTGGGTTAAAGACCGCGCGTGCTCCTGCTTGCTGTTGCAGGATTTCGGACAGAGGCGGGGGGATCGCCCACAGCATCCTGGACAAGGTGCTGGACTATCACTTCAGCACGGCGGAGCAGAGCGCCCAGGACCCCCGCATGAGCAACTTCTTTGACACCATCACCAACAGCGGCCCCCAGTCCGGACCCATGCACGGGTATGAGCCGCCTCTGCCCGGACCCCTGCGCGCACAGGGAGAGGGGGAACTGGGAACTGGGCGGCGCTGCAAGAGCTCGCCGGCTGCGTCAGTGCTGCCACCCTGTGGTGCAGCCGGAGACGTGATCCCAGCAGGGGGGAAGCCACAGTGCTGTAGCTCACCTGCTGCACGAACGCAGCACTGTGCCTTTAGGACAGATTCTGGGTTCGGCGCATCCCCTCACACACAAGACTGGAGTTCATGTGTGTGTCTGTACGTTCTTTACTTCTTACAGTCTCGATCACCTCTTAAAATGCTCCGTTGTTCAATGCCCTTGCCCTAAATCCATCAGCTGAATGAAGTAAGAGGAGGAGCTGGCAGGACTGGGGCGTGCAGTATTGGTGCTGGCTCAGACTCTGGCTGCGTGTCTCTGGGACACGTCTGTATCTCTGTGGTTGGTGTTCCAGTTCTGGATCAGGGTCCGTGGGTGAATGGCGGCAGGGGCTGACCGCTGCCCCGTTAGCGTGGGCTGTCGCTGAACCCCTAACCCCCCCCCCCCTCGTGTGTGTCTGCTCCTCCTTCCAGGTTCGGCTTCGGCCTCCCCACCTCTCGGGCGTACGCCGAGTACCTGGGCGGCTCCCTCACGCTGCAGTCCATGCAGGGCATCGGGACGGACGTGTATCTGCGGCTGCGCCACCTGGACGGGAAAGGGGAGAGCTTCCGTATCTGACTTCCCTCGCCTGCCCACTTCCCACCCCTCCGGCCGCCACCCCACGCCTCTGCGCCGGCCACCGGCCATCTGAGGCTCAGAGGAGCAGCCAGCCTGGCAGACTCCGCCCCCCGTGACCTTTTTTGGGTGGAGGAGGCGGACCAACTGGCAGGCGTGGCCACAGAGTCGTAGCAACGGAAACCAGAAATCAGTGGCCACAACATATCGACTGTCAAAGCCCAGAAGAGCCTACGTCTGCGAGAATTTCCCCTTGACTTGGAAATCCCTCTGGGTTGCAGAAGCTCCTTATTGATCGTATCTCACTGGCCGAGGTCCGGTGAGTGATGGGGTGTGTCCCATGTTTTTGCTTGGCTGAGGGAAGAGTCTGCAAAATTGCCGCCCCACCCCTCAGAACAAGCTCAAATGGGTCAAACACGCCCCTTCATGACTGGTGACTTTCTGAACGTTCAGTTTTTCTTCAAGGACTACAAAGCCATACAGATGTCTGTGTGCAAAGCATCAGTGTCCATGGAGAAGTGGGCAATCTGGGCTTCACTCACACAGCTTCCTGAAATCTGCAAATGCAGCAGCATTTAAGACTTTCTGGGAACTCAGTCTGGTGGCCTGTTCACAGAAAAGAACCTTTTGAGGTCTTTTTCAGACCCGAAGGACAGCCCAGTTTTTTGGTCAGTGGACAGTTCATTATGAGAGGTTGTCGGGGAAAGTATGACCTGTTTAAAAAAACAGTTTTTTTAAATTGCTTGAGGTTTTCCGAGACAACTCGAGACTTCCTGTCAGTCCTTCTGTAAATAATGTTTTGAAGTCCTTTGGCATTACCAGAGCTGACTACAAAAATGTAGCTGAGATGCAGATGATAAATGAAGAGGAATTAAGAAAGTTCTGAGACAGTTTCTGTAGGAAGAAACTGATTGCGGGAGGTATTATGTTTTTCATGTTCCAATAGACAATCAACACTTAAAAAATAAACATTTTTTAATGATTCTCCAGAGCAACACATTTCCTTATTTCCCTGAAAGTCTGTGAAAGTTTAAAATTTAAGACGGCATGACTCAGATTACATGTGTAAAGGATGTTTTTGTTGACTCATAATTTCAGAAGTGCTAAAAGCTCTAGAACAGGCCAGCTAATCTAAGGATGATCTTTCCCACGGAGATTTGTGGATAACATGACCACTGAAGCAGGTAATTTGAGCAAACGAATAGTTCAGCGATCATTTCAAATGGTAGAGCCATCAATTTATTTCTCTCAAGACCCACAGCAGGCCATGACTGAATAAACATGACCCAGTGAACATTTTAAACTGATCAAACCTCATGTGCCCCAAGTTGTAACAAACCTGCCGGACTGTGGCTCCTTGGAACCAGAGTTGGTCTCACTGGTTTACAATGTTATCCCGATTGCTACTTATTCCCAGTAAGCGACATCCTGCTTTTGTGGTTGTTTTAACAGGCTCTGGCTTTCACAACCTTGAATTGGAAGCAGTGGTTAGAAAATGGATGGAAGGCGCTCTTGTTTGAATTGAAATACATGGTCAGTCTTTGTGAAGGTGTCTGTATTAGAGGCTTCCTGTTGAAATGGTTTAACATCTGGGAACAAGCTCCCTTGCTTGTTATCCAATAGCTCGCCGGGTATGAAAGTTTCCTCTGCGAGTTTCACATGGCGGCATGTGTTGTTGTTGTTAGGGTTTTCAGTTTGCTTGAGCTTTTAGCATCTGTAATTCCAAGGCCAGAGCTAAAATAGTGTCTCCTTTATTTGTGTGATTTAATGGCACATACTGTAAAGAGTGCAGTTTTACAGAGGCTTTCAAGAAATTCTAGTGAAACACGACTAAAAGTTTTAGGGGATTGTATGCTTTGTCAAACAAAACTAATGATGTTTTCACCTCTTTGGTTCTATATCCTTCTCCATCAGTAATTTCATAGGACCCCTCGTGATCAGGACTCACATGTAAACATGAGTATATCGGAAGTGGTCGTAATTAATTCCGCCTTGTTGCTCATTTTTAACCGTAAGGCACCCAAATGGGGCTCTTCACTTCCGTAATTGCCTGCCTTTGGTATTTAATTCTTAATTCTGAGCTTTTCCATTTGTCTGAGTTGTGGCTGAAAGGAAGACTAGAGCTAGTATTCTTCATCATAACAGGAAGTTCATCACAAAATGTGCTGGCAAATGTAATGTCTCTGCAACCAACATTAGTAACGCAAAAACAATCTAAAAACATAATGAGCAGTGTTGTGGTTAGGGGTAGGAGAGGTCATACCACTACCCACAAGTTGGTCTAATTGCGCCCTCTGCTGGCCAGCTTGTGAGCAAGGTTGTTGTCTGTCATTCATTGGTTTTTCTTGGCTTATTAATATGGAAGATTAATGAAGATTAATTATTGAACCACCCTGATTTGTGCAGGTGGGTTGTAGGAGATTCTGGGTCCTGTACTGCACAATCTGATCATGGTGAGCTCTCCAATGTTCCTATTTCACAATCTACCTCGTAAATCCGCTTGTAAAAAGCTAACTTACAAGGCAGAATCTAAAACAGCTATGATGCAATTAGAAAAATTGGTCATTTTTAAAAGTGTGCTTCACAGAAAATTATATTTCTAGTGTAATACAATATTTTGCTCCAAACAGAAATCTACCCTTTTTCTTGGATACACAATGTTATCTTGTTCATTAAATTCTTTGAAAATATAAGTTGTACTTTTTCAGTCTTTTTCTGTGGACCTTGAATATATTCATCTATACTGTCAGGTTCTAATATAATGTGACTCTACACAGTTTTGTTGGTTTTCTCACAAGGTCTAATCTGGAATTTAATACTGACTAATTTCATGATCTTTACAAAGGACTAAGGCCTTAATCCATTTAAACATTATTGGCCTTTAAACAGTAATCAATGTACTCAATGGTTTAGTAACAGTACTCGAACTTGATGACTAGATCTGAGACTGTAACATGTTTTAATGAGCATGCTAATAAGAGGTAAGTCCCACTGCCCTGCTGAAACTTGGATAGAGGTGTTGGCTGTAATTAATTTGGAAGGTTCACAAAATTAGTTCTGTAGAGCAGGGGTCTGAGTCCTGGTCCCAGCAGTCCACACAGCTCCTGAGTTTCATTCCAGCTGACCTTAATTGCCTAAATGAAGCCTTAATTGAACTTATAAATTGCTGGAGCTTGACTGCTTGTTGTTTTCTAACCTTTTCATCCAATAGAGGGTTGCAGGGAAGCTGGAGTACACCCTGGACAGGACACCAGTCCATCACAAGGCACACACAAATGCAGACACACTCATACCAGCGCCAGTTTTCCTAGAAGCCAATTAAATTACCAGTATGCCAGTATTGTGTAATTACCCTACCAGTATTGTGGGAGGAAACCCATGTGAATGTTATGGAACATAAAACTCCACACAGATGGCACTCTAGGAATTCAACCTAGGGTCTTGGCGCTGTGAGGAAGACCAGACTAACCGCGGCACCACTGTGCTATTCCAGTATTTTATTTATGAAATCCGAAATTGAAATACACCCACCCTGAAACCAATCCTTTCAAATCCTCTTAAGGGTTCAATTGTGGAATTAAGAGCTTGGCAGAGCCCAGCCGGTGAGACCTGTAGTTTGCTTGTGAACGCAAGTCTCTGGCCGACCCCGTTTCCTTCTCCAGCCTCTTTTCCCAATGGTTAGCGCGATGCAAGCTTTACAGTGCACCTCACCTTCCTGCTTCCCCTGTTCCACTTCTAAGAGCTGCCCAGCGGGCCTCGGTTTCCATGCAGAGCTCATTCGCACTCTTCACGCTAACGGGCAACTCGAGAAAGATGACACACCAGGGCTTTGTTGAGCTCCGGCGCGTCCTGTCTCTCGAGAACGTATTCTCAGTGACTGTTAGGAGCAGTATTATGGGGTTTCTGACTGAATAAAACAAAAGCATTGCCCAGGGAGAGAGATTTCTGGTTGTGAAATGGGCGGCTGGTATGTTGTTGGGTGTCTGGGAAACCCACTGGGGCTATCCTCGAGTTATTGGTAAGGTTCTTGCCTGAGGTGGATATAACAATGTTTGCTCAATATATAAATACACGTGATCACCACAGCCTAGTGCAGAGACTTCAAATACCACTCGATCTATATGCAGTACGTACTATACTGTTTAGATATTATGTGGAAGTGCATTTACAACTAAGAATGGGAGGCAGTACTTTACCCAAAGAGTGGTAAGAGGGGGAGTGTAGAACACGCTACCCGACCAGTTGTTGAAGCCACTATGCTAGCGTCTTTTGACAAACAGCTGGGTCCTGGGATCCATTAACTACTAACTACCAACCGCAATAAATGGGTCTAATGGCCTCATCTCATTTGTAACCTTTCTTATGTTGTTAAATAGCCTGACGTCAACGCTTTTGGAGAACCTGTCACTAGTGCTTTCGGAAGGGACGAGCGACGGGTCCTGGGAAACAGCTGAGAACATCTGGCGCTTCTGCCGATGCGGTGACGGGCACACCGATCACGTGACGTGGATGCCGTTGCGGCATTGGCTGGTCATCCGGCGCACCCTCGTCATGTGATCGGGGCGCGTCAACGAAGAGCGATAACGGAACAGAGTATTGCTGCCGTGTTGACGAGGGAGAGAGCATCCCTTACGCTCAAAACATTAAAAAAATAAATAAATAAAGGGAGGGTTCCACCCAGTTTGTGGATGAAACTGCATCAAAGGAATGATACGCACAGATCAGTAAGGTAAGAACCGGAAAGCGGCCGGCTCGGCTCTGGAAACGCTTGACAGCAGCTTGACATCACGTAGTAAACATTTAGCTACAGGATGCGTTTACCGACACAAAGGAGAAGTTTGTGTCGCGTTTCCTGCAGCCTCTGCAGGCGAGTTGCGAAACGTTTCACGGTGACAGTGCTTCTGCGGGTTAGGATAGTGTCCGAGCTGTTGTTCGGGTGTATGAGGGTGGTTTATTTGGGTGCCCGACCGTGCTGTAGCTACTGACGTGGCGCCGGGAAGTTGCAGAGAAACGCGAATTTATCCTTGTCTCCTGAAACATGCGAAGAGAAGACGCAGATCTCTATGATACTTAGCTGCGACGGCTCATTATTGCGTTAGTCAAACCGAATTCCTGTTGGGTTTTTTTTTATATTTATGCTAATATTTCAGCGTGAAGTAATGCATTGAGGGCAATATTTTCTGAAACTGCGTAGAGGCGCGTGTTAACATGTTTACATCAAAAGTGTTGGGGAAAAAAACCGCACCGATAAATCCAAATGCATCTTACGTAATCCATTTTTCATTTAGTGCAGCAGGTGAATGTGTGGTAACATCGCACGAATTAGCCGTGCCTACAGCACGTTAGCAGTAAACTGACGTGACGCAGATGAGCGAGATGTTTCAGCTGCTCCGTGGAGACCGTGAAAGGCTCCAGAATGGATTGAGATATTTGTTCTCATTATCTTGAAAAGTCTGTCTAGCCAAGATCGTACCTCTAAGTTTAGTTAATGTTAACGCCTGGTGGGTAATGAGATTGCACACTACACAGGACACGCACTGGCAACGAAATATTAAAAAGAGTCCTTTTCCCTTCGCTTTTAAAGGGCGTGTTTGCTGTGGAGTTTTGCACCATGACTCCTAGGTCTGTGATCCTGGCGTTCCCATCCTGCTGTGGCGACCCGCAGGACACGGCTGGAATCTGAGCTGGGCTTACCCCCTGGTGTGGCATCTGCGCGCTGATGTTTTCTTGAGGGCCAGTTTTCAGGGGTCTGGAGAAGGCGTCTGCTGCTGTTCCCGGGGTGAGTTCTGCAGCCGGTGCACTGGAAGCTGGGAAGCAGAAAGAGTTACTGGGGGGGGGTGGGAGGGGAGCGATCTGGCCCACAGAAATCCGTTTCGAACGCGTACCCGCTGGCGCCATGTTCGGCCCGGGCGCCGTGATTGCCTTCTCACCCGCCGCAGGTCTGTGCCTTTGGCGCCGCTCCTCCGCTGTGGGGCGCCACGGCGCACACGGCCATGCGGCGCCCCTCCTGCCACGCTTCCTGCCCTCGTGTCCTCGGCTGCCTGCGCCAGCGAGGGGCGTGTGGGGGTTCCCTGAAACACGGCCCCCTCTCTCTCTCTCCAGTGTCTGCGGCGCTGCCATGAGCAGCGAGCTCAACGTGCCGATGGGCTCCCCGGCGCCCGGAGCCTCGGAGCGCCCGCAGGACGGGGGGATGGACTACCGGGACTGGGTGCGGCGCAGCTACCTGGAGCTGGTGACCTCCAACCACCATTCGGTGCAGGCCCTGTCCTGGAGGAAGCTTTACCTGAGCCGCGCCAAGCTCAAGGCCTCGTCGCGCACCTCCGCCCTGCTGTCGGGCTTCGCCATGGTGAGCTGCCCGTGCTGGGAGTTCTGAACGCCCCCCCCTCTTTGCCTGGACACATGCCTCCTGTTGTTCTGAGAAAAATGAAGGTTTTAGTTCTGTTTCCCTGAGGTGACAGTGTCCACGTTGATCAGGCTGTGTACCCTTGTGGCTGCAGTCGGTCTGATTGTCAGCTGTAGCTCAGCTGGATCTGTTAGTCTAGCAGCTGTGCAACTGTGAGTGAGGACGGGCCTGAGGAAACATTCCCGCCCAGCATCTCGAAGGTGAGTGTGGCGGGTTTGTAAGGTGTACGCAGGGAAAAGAGAGACTCCATATGGAAGCTGCTTTGGGGATTTTGAGAGCCTGAGTCCTAATTCAGGCAGCGCTGTGGTGCAGTGATTAACATTGCAGCCCAGCAGCGCTGGGGCCTGGTGTCAGTTCCAGACCTGGGGAGCAGACTGTGTGGAGTTTGTATGGGGGTAATATTTCCTCCTTATATCCTGTGATTAAGAAATAAAAATATCCCAATATGGTTCAGCACGGTGGTGCAGGGGTTAGCATTGCTGCCTCGCAGCACTGGGGCTGTAGGTACTATCTGTGTGGGGTTTTTTTGTCCTCCTGTGTACGCATGGGTTTCCTCCAGGCACTCTGGTTTCCTCCCACAGTACATGCTGTTTCCTATTTATGCTGGTAGGCTAATTTGCTTCTGGGAAAGATGACCCTGATTTGAGTGTGCATGTCTGTGCTTGTCTGCCCTGCAATGGACTGGTGTCCCATCCAGGGAGTACCCTGCCTTGTGCCCGTCGCTTGCTGGGATAGGTTCCAGCTCCCCCACGCCCCTGAACTGGATAAAGTGGTTGGAATCTTGAACTGGTTGTTTTTTTAGGTGGCAATGGTGGAGGTGCAGCTGGAGATGGAGTACAACTACCCGCGGTTCCTGCTCATCGCTTTCAGCGTGTGCACCACCGTGCTGGTGGCCGTGCACCTCTTCGCCCTCCTCATCAGCACCTGCATCCTGCCCAACGTGGAGGCCGTGAGCAACATCCACAACCTCAACTCGGTCAGCGAGTCGCCCCATGAGAGGATGCACCGCTACATCGAGCTGGCCTGGGGCTTCTCCACGGCCCTGGGCATCCTGCTGTTCCTGGCGGAGGTGGTGCTGCTGTGCTGGATCAAGTTCCTGCCCGTGGACTCGGGCACCTCGCCCGGCAGGAGCAACGCCACCGTGCCCGGACACAGCGGCTGGCAGGCGGCCCTGGCCTCCACCATCATCATGGTGCCGGTGGGGCTGATCTTCGTGGTCTTCACCATCCACTTCTACCGCTCGCTGGTGCGCCACAAGACAGAGCGCCACCACCAGGAGATCGAGGAGCTGCACAAGATCAAGGTGCAGCTGGACGGCCACGAGCGCGGCCTGCAGGCTGTGTGAGAGACCCAACTGCAGGGCAAGCAGTCCGCCAGGGGCCCCCGCCCCCCAGACATCCTCTGTGCAGCAGTCGCACAGCTGGGGAGGTGGGGAAGAGTCCCTTGATCTCTGTGTGCTGTCAGAATGTTTTCCACGCTTCAGCTAAGTCAACCAGGAGGGTGTCGAGGTGTGCAGGTAGTCTCACCCTGCCTACTTTAAGGATTCTCTCAAAAACAAAATGTCTGTAAGCAGCTTTAAGGGCTATTTAAAAAAAAAAGATTGAAGTTGGAGGTGCGCCTTTTAAAAATAATTTAGTTTCTGTATTTAAAGCTCTGTCCTTAACTGCCCTAGAGCAAAAAGGCACAATAGTTAAAGTACAGATTCTGGGAAAAACTATCGAAAATGATGTTGCAAACTCAACCACTCACTCTTAGTTTTTGTTCAGCACTTCCCTTTTGGTGCACAAACATAAAAAGTAATTCTGGAGGCCCAGTTATTGTAAAAGCATAGCCGACTTCACTTTTTAATAGGATTGGTTTTATTTAGCAATTGACCTGGGCCTCAAATGTCCAAGAACCAGGAAATGAAAGTGTAAAACAGTTCTTAACCGCACTGGAACACGTTATATCTGCCTCAATCTGTAGTGCACACTGAGAGCATTTCCTGTTTGTGGGGTTAAGCCTCTTCTCTGTTGTTGTTGGTGCTTAACTGATTTGCCAAATCAACCATTTCAGCAGAAACAACTGAAAAAAAAGCTGCCAATCTTTTTTCTCCTGGAGTGAGTTTTGCCTTTTGCAGTGTGGGGGCATTTCACCATTTTCCATCCATCCGAAAGATGTAAAATGTGGAAAATGAGAATGCATAGGCTAGGATACGAACAGGTATGACAGGAAAATGAAGATGAATGATGTGGTGGGGGGGAAAGAGCCAATGAAACTGTGACTTTTAATAACAGTACATTTGTGTGATCTCTTCTGCTTCTTTATAGACAGAGATGGTGCATTTGTGTAATTCAAATAAATCTGCAATCTGCTGTGTCTTAAATTACTGCAACACATGGAGAGGATTTTCCTTAGGGCTCTCTTATTTTCCGCAGATAGACTTATCTGTTTACTTCCCTTTAAAACGCCCTTTAAGCTGTCATTTTGCAATCTGCATGCTTGGTGTCACCTGTGACTTGGCAATTCGACTCTTGATGTAAACATTAAACATGTCTGTGGTGACTCCATTGTTTTCAGACAATCCCATTAAACGGAGGAAATGGATTTTAAAGAATAGAGGCTGTGGGGAAAAGCAAACAATCTTGTGCAAAGTGTGACGTGTAAAAACACAGCTGCCTCACTAAGAGGTGAATCAGTGTGTTAAGGGCTGTGCATTAAACCGAATAACAGCTCCCCTGTGCATTTCAATGAAGAAATCTGGGCTCCAAGTTTGTAAAGAGCCAATCGGTTAGCAGAGAAACTGGAATTGGAGTGTTCTGTGTACAGGTATATTGCAGCTGTATTTTTCTGACTGGGCCAATTCAGTGCTGTCCAAGCGTTTGCTTGTATACCTATGTTTAAACTTGTTTACATTGTGTTTGGAGACTACTGAGCTGCGAAACATATCTGTTTCTTATAAAAAGATACGCAAGTTGGAAAAACGACTGTCAACGCAGTTTATATTCTTAGTAGATCATTTTGCAATGAAAGCATTTTCTTTTTCCAAAATTGGGAAAGGAGGACATATTTGTGTGAGCCATAGCCTTATCAAGCTGGGATTTCCAGTGCCTGTTGTTAACGGTACTGAGGGAGACTCTGGAGGACTGTCTATTCCAACAGGCCTGGGGGGAGCTGGAGATCTCCTGCCAACATTTGAAAGATATTTTTGTGCGTGCTTCCAGCTCTCTTGTGATGTTTATATTCCATATTGACAAAATAAACAAGAATTAAGACATTCCAGTAGACTTTTAACAAAATGCTGTTTCTTGGCCACCTGGACGTGTGGTTGAGTTAGATTGGTGCAGTTCAGAGACGCACACAGGCTGAATCTCGGACTGCCTCCTGCTGGTATTGTTAACTCACTCTGTGCCACAGGGCTGTGGAGCAAACCAAGATATGTTTTCTTTGACCTAAGACAAGAGATTATTTATGCATTGACTGGTCTCCATGGTTTCCGTGTTCTCGCCAACCAGCTGCCTTGTGGAAAATCCATCTGCGAAACCGACTGATCCCATCGGAACCAACCTTTCTGTGTGAGGAAAGTGTGTTGCTTGAGCTGGCCTTTGTGGCCGACGACAACTGTGGAACCCTTGTTGGATTTCTCCACTTATTTTCCTAACCCCTGACATAGAAAAGCCAGCTGTGTTTTCTTTGGTATGTGTTGGTCCGGCGATTTTAATCTGTAAAACTGTTCAAATAAAAAAAAAGGAATTTTAATTGTCTCCTTTTGATGATGTTGTGTTCAGGCATAATTAGTGAACAGTTTCAGAAAATGGAGAATGCCAGTACAACACCTCATTATTTATATTGCTACATTTGAATAAAATATCTTATTATGAACGTCTTTTAAATAAAACCTTATTATTACTCCGTGTTCACAGTGATAATTTGATGCAGGGCGGAATTTTCCCCTAATTTCAAATGTTAATTTTGTCAAGGCTTGTTTACTGATCAACTTTTAATATAAAACCTTGATCTGAAATGACGCTTTCTTACAAATCAGTGTCATAGTCCCGCCTGATCGCTGCAGGAACAGTGAGCAGCTGATCAGCATTACACTTTCACAGAGCCATGGGCCTTCGGCGCTGATTGTAATCTCGGCCATGACGAGATGTTGAATTTATAACTTCTGTTCGTGCAGTTTAGACGCTGTTTTAAAATCCCACCCTGTCTCAAAGTGAATATGCTCTCTGTATGCATTATTGTTACAGTACTGAAACAGCTGCACGCGTTGTTAGGGCCGGTCACGTGTTTGGCGTGTAGTCTTTATAACTGTGCGGGGGGGGTGAGCGCTCAGTGTTACCCGCACCGAGGGACACGGTGGAGGTAGGTGCGTCTTTTCCCCCATGTGGCTAGCCGATTTTATTTATGGTGTGTAGAAAAAGCTCTCTTTACGTGTTTTACTTAGCGAATTCTTCTTGGGGAAAATGATCTTGATAACGAATCTATGAGCCGTGAGTAAAGAAGCTTGTAAATGTTGATACTTTTCGGTTTAACTCGTGTTTTTGCTGTTTTGATACCAGCACGGCCTCTGTTCCATTAAACTAGCTTGTGCCCGAGTCTGAGTAACTTCCAGATGGTCAGTAAAAGTTCAGTTTCAGTATTGTCCGTCATTTGCAAAAATGATTCTACTCTTGAGCATCATCTGGAGGGATTTATTTATATACACGCACACATACACACCAGTAGTGGTTATCTGTGATGTGTACTGCGTGTGAGCTAGGCTGTGTTCAATTAGTAAAGCGCTAGAACACGTGTCGTACACCGAGAAGGGAACTTCGATGGCTAATTTCCTTTCTTCAACGGTCCAACAACCTTCATTAGTCGACAGCAAAGTTTTAAATCGCACAGCGCTGCTTAATGTCGTCGTAGCTATGGCTGCAGTCCGCAAGCCGCATGTGCTGTTCTTGAGAGATGAAAGCGTTCTGTCTCCTAGTGGCTTCAATAAGCGCCCCTGCTTCCTAGATAAACCCTCCGCGATACAGAACAGCCCTAATTTCTTCCACACCTGATGGTCGCCAGAGGCGTTTCTCGGGTGAGATGTCGATAAAGCAAAATTGCAGGTTAGGCGGTCCTGCTTTGAGTATCGCGAGGTAACAGTCCGAAAACCGTGATTGGCTATAGGCGGCAGTTCTCCTTGTTAATGCGGATTTTTAAAATCGTTTTGACCAGGACCACATTCCTGGCCTGTGGGATGTTCAGAGGGAGCGGGTGGCTTTTGTCAGGTAAGCACTGTTTGCACAGGATGAGACCTTAATTTGCTGTCACTTATGGAGAGAAATTTGAGACCAGCAATCCCTGGTCTGTGATGGGCAGTTCTGGTCCAGTTTTAATTCCAGCTCTTCTCTTGAGGCCCCACATCGGGTCCTTGCTTGTCTACTGCAGCCACGTTCGCCGCTCCACTGACGTCTTGAAAGAGCCCTAGAAGTCGTGCAGAAGCCTGCAGTCTAGGTAAGATAAATCTGCCTCCTGAAGTGCAGAGTGTGCAGTGTGCTGCGGCAGACCAGCGTGTCCTATCAGGATCCGCCGGGCCTGCACTGAGTTTGGGACGAGCTCCAGTTGCTGTGAGCAGCTCTCGGATGGTGTGTGCGTGTAACGTGGTCAGGGTTGGGCTCCCCTGAGCCGAAGGGAGATGAAGCTGTAGGCGCAGTACTCCGCGAGAGACGGCTGTGATGATAGGAGAGTTCTGACCTGGTACTGTGGCTCCGTGTTTGCAGTGACCGGGGTGTGATTGTGCCTAATCTTCTCTCTGAGCTGCTGGCTTGTGGGCTGTGGGGAGGGGGACATAGTGAAATGAGACTGTGCATCTGTGTCTCCAGAACCAGTCTAACCTCGGACACAGACACGCATGAATACTGCTGACTCAATCTCGATGATCCTGGGTGTTGTCAGGCCACCTGGTGAAAAGACATCTACCAGTACAGGAACATGAGCATAGAAGAGGGATGAATAGCTCTTGAAAGGGGGCCTACAATGCACAAGTGTCACTAAACTTGTAAAAAACAGCAGATTTTAATTCTCCAAACATTTGTTGAGAGTAGTATGGTAATAAGACTTTGATATTACTGCTTAGACTCTGGCTGTACTTAATGGCTGCCTTGTCCATTTTTCAACAGGTGGTAAATGCCCACAAGAAAAGGATGTTATTCGGCTTGATTCTTACCAGTGCTGTAGATGTCAGCTCTGCACCTGGAGTGTACAACTTGACGCATCCCTGTGGCTGCCGGCAGCAGGTACTCAAACTGGTAGCTGCTTGAGAGTGTGGTTATAGGCGAATCATGGAGAGGTGTTGCTCTGATCTCTAATTTGGCTGAGGTTGCCCATTGTTTTGGTAAAATGGTGCATGACTATTTGAAATGTCTATAGGCCCCGGATCTTCTAGTTTGACTGAAGAACATCCAGCCTCTTAAATGAGGGTTGCTAATTGCATGCAATTTTGTGAATTTTGCAGTGATCTGGCAGGACTGAGGTTTTCCAGAGCTTCCTGGGAGCGTGATCTGAAGTGGCCATGTCTTCAGGAAAATCAAACAATTCTCAATCTCAGTCCCTCCTTTGTAATGAGGAACACTTGACCTGGAAAGGGGCTGGATCTTTGGACATTCATAAGTGTTCAACCTTGATGACCAATGAACTGCACAAACGCTGCACATGAGCGCTGGTTAAAGGCTGGAACAGTGGTCAAATGCCAAGTTCAAAAGGGTAGAACTACAACTTCTGTAAAATGTGTACAACCTCATTGGGACATCTTAGAAGTGTTACTAAGAACATGGACCAATGTCTTTGCATATGTCTGATCATTGTTAATAGCTTAGCTGTTTTTTTTTTAAAGAATCCTTTGCAGTTTACGAACCTGAATTGCTTCTCGGCCTTTGAGCTAAGATCAAGTGTTTAAACCAATCATAAATAGCTACTGTAGGGACCACATATTAAATGGATTTTTGGAATAACAAATAGATGGTTGTAGTGTGGGGGAGTTTGCTCAGTCTTCTCCAGGTAGTAGTGCAGAACTTGAGATGAGGTTTCAACATGATGCATATAACTAGGCTTCAACTAAAGCACGATGTCTCTGCCAATCCCCAATGACAAACTGAACGAGCAACAGTGAGTGGATGGATGTTTCTCTTGCTAATGGAAAGCCAGATAATCTTGTGGCTAGGGGTCGGTTTGTTTTTACTTAATGAGGAGCGTTTTTTTTCTTAAAAACAGCCAAGTTCAGAAAAATGATCAGTTGTATGTGGTTCTTATGGAGGAGTTTAGTAACCTTATAGGTACTGTTCTTGTAGTTTTTAAATTGATGGGGTGTTTTTTTTTAATGTCCATGTTTTCTTGATGTCGGAGAACAGGTGGGATTCTGCCTGGTGAAAAGAAACTTCCTCTGTATCTGACTAAACAACATGGTAAATTGGCAGCTTCTGTATGCTTCATGTCCTTTTCTAACCATTACCTTGTGTAAAAAAAAAAAAGAAAAAAGTTACTGTTATAAAGATCTTAAGTGAGAAGAATAACATGAATGTATTTGTCAGCTCAACTCTGCCCTCCCCCAGGAATAGTTCAGATGTGCATGTTCTGCTTCATAGCTTAATTGGGGTGGGGGGGGAAACTGTAACATAACTATATTTGCCCCTTGTTTGTTCATTCAAAGGAGTGCTGTCCCATAGTATGGGGGGGGGGGGGAAATCCCCCATGTCTATTTGAACCCTTATCCCACCACTGTGGGCCTTGAATTGCTGGAAGCTGTGTGTTTAGAGCTGTCCTTGCTTTGGGTGAAAGGGTAGGGTGGGTCTTGGCAGTGGGGTTGATTCTACAACACAGCCTAGTGGGAAAGGGGGTGGAAGTACAAAACTAGGGAAGTAATCCTTATTTGCACACAGTTTGCATAGGATGGCTTAAATACTCCCTCCCCTGCTCCTATTCACCTCGTCCCTTCACGGGGACACCCATGTAGCTCTCTGGTATGCCTCTATAAGGGGAACCAACAAGTGAAACACTTCCTGTTGACAATGAGCCCTTGACTCCCTTAATTGTAGAATACTCTCGATAAACTTCAAGTCATTATATTAACTATTTACTGCAGGTTGAAACTTTTTTACCAGCAATTATTTGGCAAAGATGTACATTGAAGTACCCACAGATTTGTACAGTGCTCCTCAGCTACACTGTAGGAACCATCACCTGGTGAGAGAGGAGAATGGATGTGCATAGCTTTCTTAGTGGTCTGGCACGTGCCTAGGTCCCCTGTGGCAATCTGCTGTCCTTTTATGACCAGTTTAAATTTACCAAAGTTACTGGGAAAAGTGCTTTCTTGTCGCGTTAGAATTTGTGCCTCAGAAACGGGCTGCCTGGCTCCATTTTCAGCGCCCGTCGATCTGGCCATCTGCCATGGTGCCATGTCCCTGGGAAGTATTTGACTGACGCTTCTCCACCGGTCTACCCTTCGGGGCAGTAGAGCTTGATCAGGTGCTGCAGTTCAGTAGGGTACCCAGTCAGTGGGCAGCGCTGGTGGGCCTTGACGTAGGCGTAAGCGCAGCGGTAGCAGAAGACGTAGCCGGAGGTAGCCAGCGCGGTGTCGTTGGTGCGGGCTTTGCGGCACAGTGGACACTCGCTCTTGCCCACAGGAAGTTCTGGCTGATCCAGGTGCAGAGGAGGGGGAGGGGTGGGCAGGGAGGTCAGAGCCTTGATGGTGCCCTGGTTCTCAGAGGAATACCACCAGTCCAGGAACTGCAGGAAGAAGACCCCGACGGACAGCCCGGTGGAGACGGACACAGCCACCCCTCCCACCGCGGTGCTCAGGAAATGGCGCAGCTTCTCCCCAGCACTAGGAAAGGAAAACAAAATTATTACCGCGGGGCCTCTGTTAGCAAATGGGAATGTGCGGCAATGCCAAGCTTCTCACTCTGTCTAAGCTTGTTTAAGTGCTGACCTGATCTGCAGGGAATTATTTTTTACCGAGCGGGACTGGCTATATCTTCCACCAACCCTTTCTTTTCTTACCGCTTCATCCAAGTCAGGGTGGCAGGAGAACCGGAGCCTAGCCCAGCAAGCAACAGCCATGAGGCAGAGTACACCCTGGAAGGGACGCCACTCCATTGTGGGACATGCACACACTCACACCAGGCCACTTTTCCCCCAGAGGCCAGTTAACCTACCAGTAAGTCTTTGGACCATCGGAGGAAACCCACATAGACTGCACCCCAGGTCTGGAATTGAACGCAGGGCCTCAGCACCGCAAGGCAGCAATGTTAAACTCTGCACCACACTGCCAGTCTGCTCATACTAACATTTCCACAGATGCGTCCAAACTGAACCGCTGAAGTGCGCAGGGATCATGCAGTGAAGACCTGGCCTGACACTTCTGCTCACTCTTGAAACGTTTACTGGGTATAAGTGAATAATTCCCTGCAGGCACATATTGGGTATTTTAGACAGGTTTGATTAAATTTTTTTGTACCCTTGCACTAAGCTTTCCAGGACACGAATGCCATATTAACTTTGGTGAAGCACTCATGGCACAATGCACAAAAGATGCACAGTTGTCCAGTTTTGTGCTGTCCGTCACACACGGCCGCTAGACTGAATCTGCACCGGTGCACAGCCGGCCCTCTCGGGGCCGGGGCAGTTCACGAGGAGAGGCAAAGCCAAGAGAGGACAGCAGGGCCCTGGGAGGACCTCTGCGAGACGTAGGATCGGTGCGCACCTGAGGGGGGAGGCGGAGGTGGACGCCGCTGTGGGCTTGAGGTCCAGGGCTCGGATGTCTTGGGCCGTGAGCCGGGCCAGCCGGACCCCGGCCAGCCGCAGCAGCGGGGAGTGGTGCCGCGTGCGGCCGAAGATGTAGAGCAGCTGCTGGCAGAAGACCCAGCCCTCCCACGCCATGCTGCAGAAGGGCCAGGCAGCCAGGAAGGCCCTGCAGAGCCGGCCGCAGGCCGAGCGGGGCACACGGATGGAGAAGTCGTCCTCCTCCCTCAGCCGGCCCAGGAGCATCTCCAGCTTGGCCTGCAGGTATGGCAGCAGCGCCAGCAGCAGCAGGGAGCGCCAGTGCTGCCTCCGGGGCAGGCCCAGGCTGGCCAGCCGCCCGCCGGCCCTGGGGGGCACGCGCTTCAGGCTGTAGAAGTTCTCGGAGAACGAGGCGCTGGTCCGGGACAGGAAGTGGTGCTGCAGCAGCAGGTCCAGGGCGGCGTAGATCTCGTCGAACCAGCGCCACAGGCAGCCATAGCGGGCCGGGCTGGACTCCGCCAGCACCTGGAGGAGGAATGAGACTCGGATCACTCGGTGCAGGGGCGCCCACCCCCTCTCGTCCCCAGTGGAAATCCAGAACTTCCACACAGGCAAGAGGGACAGTACAGCAGAACTCCACACATTCCCTATCCGCTGCGGCACTGTAAAAATAATGGGTGATTGTTGATTAATCCAGCCCATCATTTTCTCATCGCTTTATCCAAATCGGGGTCGCGGGGGAGCTGGAGCCTATCCCAGTAAGCAACAGGTGCAAGGCAGGGTACACCTTGGATGGGACACCAGTCCATCACAGGGCAGACACAGCCACTCACACTAGCGCCAGTTTTTCCCTACCCCTATCTGTTTGGACTGTGGGTGAAAGCCAGAGCCTCCGGAAGACACCCACATGAACACGGGGAGAACATGCAAACTCCACACAGACAGCACCCCAGGTCCTGAATTGAACCCAGAGCACCAGCGCTGTGAGGCGGTAATGCTGAGCACTGTGCCACCGTGCCTCCCCCTGGTTGATTAATTTCAAAGCCTATTAATCATGTTCAAGAATGCAGTCCTGCTTCTGTTCAGTTTATTTTTCCTGTCTTCATCTGAGGGGGATAGTAAAAACCCGTGTGTGATCATGGCCTCAAGATGGCGAGAAATGCTAGAGCCAAGTCTGTTTTGTAAGGTAAATGTCACAGAACCCTCTTAGGAAAACAAAAATTATTTCAGTTAAGTGGGTCCTTACATTTAGTCATTAACCTTTGCGTTTTTAATACATTTCAGCTTTATGAGCATTTTATTATTTCACGAACTCATATTTCACTTTTAGCGAATAGCAGAAGGCGCTGAAGCAACACCAGACGCTGTAGCAGGAAATTAATGAGCTGGTTCACCACCTTTACTGCGTGCTGCAAGGCTGGTCTGACCGACGCCATGAGCGAGTCCTGGGCGAGCACCTCGAAGATAGAGGGCCTGTCGTCCCGCTCCAGCGAGGCCGAGCTGAGGTGGGCTCCGCGCTCGGCCATTGCGCCGAGGTGCCCCTGATCTCTGCAAGCGGAGTGCTGAAATCCCAGATGGGCACAACTAATATGAATTAAAAAAAAAACCGTCGATTGCCTGTCCTTGTGGTTTGTTGTTATTCTTGGTTAGGCGCAACAATGATCGCTGCGCATCCCCGGTAGTTAAAATAGTTCCCCTTCAAAACAAACTGGATTAGTAAGAGGCTTTCAGACAAATTAGCTCCCCTTTGCAGCTCGCAAATCTTCCCACCCTCGCTGAGCCTCCAGATGTTTTGCTGTCCGCCTCTTAAATCGTTCGGTCGGCTCCTTCCGGAATTCCTGCAGGCTCCTTCCGGCGTCTCTCCCCTCCTCCTCCGCTTCTCGTCTTGTTTTTCCGGGAGTGCGGTTTCTCTCCGTGTGTGTGTGTCTCTCTCTCTCGCCCTTGGTCCGTGATACCAGCATCTTGCTTCCTCCGTCACCTCTTCGCTCGGCACTTCTGTTCGCCATCACCCAGAGCCAGGTGAGCGTCGCCTCCCCGTCTCCTCGGTACCGGCGGGGAGGCCCAGTCCACCGCACCGTTTTTTCCCGGACAGGCAGATGCGGGAGCCGGGTCACACCCAAACCGGGCTGCGCAGTCCAGGGCTCTCCGGCATTTGCTGGAAAAGCGGACATGCAATAAGAAATGAGAAAATTAAATAAACATTTCTGGCGTCCTTCCTTGAGCTTGAATCCACATTTCCATACATGTAATTCACAGGCGTCAGTTGATAAGGTCAAGCCTAAATACAGCGCTCGACAAGGGAGCCCGATAGCGATTGCGTATTAGCGTGTTTGTAATTTAATTGACTATAAAATGTCGATTTTGAGTTTGAACTGTAATACTTTCTGAATAGGCTGGGCGTTTTTTTCCCCGTAAAGGCCTTACTGAGAATGTGCATTATTGCCACACCGCCTCCTCTGTTTAAATCCAGTGTCTTGTAGTTGTTTTAGGCATCCCTAACCAGACCCGTTAACGGGTTTTCTCCGACTGGTACAGCTGTTCTTGTCGGTTTAAGACTACAGCAGGTTATTTTGTATACTTCTAGACAGTAACCAGAACAGTTTGTACTCTCCTGAGTCTGAGGTCTTAATTGCAGAAGTATTTGTTGACAGTAGAATATTGAAGTGGTTCCTCTCAGGAATTTGTTGAAGGAATAAATATATTTTAACAGTTTCACATTTTCACATTAATATACCATTGTTAATATTTTAAATAGCAATGATTGTTACAGGTTTTAAATCCTTTAGATTAAGGATAATATTGTTTTTCTGGGCTGGCATTTTGTGAAAAAGACATCCTACATTGTGAAAAATTATATCCTTCAGTGAACTCGATGAAGTGGTTCACTCCATAGGTCAGTTCAATGCCAACAAAAATTCCAATGTCTGAGCTGTTTAAATGTACTGTATAGTGTTATGATTCAGGTATTTCCTTATGTGAGACTGGAAATGATGATTTTCCAGTATTTGTAACATTATCAATGTATTTTTACTTATGTCTGTCCCAGAGAAAACATAAGCTCTTCTAAATGTAGCATAGTAGTTCAGGTGGGAACCTGAAGAAGGCTCCACGGCCGAAACGTTGTGTTCTCTTTCTTCTTTTTTTCAGCATGGAATAAACCTATTACTCGTTCCAATGTAGCATAGCGGTGTTTCTATGGAAAGTAACGTTCTGTGTTCCGTTTTTCCTTTTCGCAGCTGTTCTGAAGAACTGCAGTCATGACGGATTCGAAGTACTTCACCACAAACAAGAAAGGTGAGTATTCTCGGGGGAGTGTTTGAGTTTGATGGATGACACGAGATGGTCTAATATTTATTTTACTCTGTCTCAGATGGGAAATTTGCTTTGGCAGGTAAAAGACATGACACGTTTACAGAATATATTTAACACAACATGAACCCATTGACAAATAAGATACATGTACGATGAGAGAGAAAATATATATAAATAAAGTGAAATTCATAGTCAGTTGTCCAAATTGAGCAGGTTGATAGCTGTAGGAGAAAAGATGACTTAGTTCCATTGCTCTTGAATCCAGGCAGTCTAAATCAACACCCAGATGGAAGGAGCTCAGATTCACTGAGCAAGGGGTCATGACAGTTAGTGATTATATTGGCCTTCTGCACTACTTGTCTGACGTAGATGTCTGACAGCTGTAGCTGTTTTGGACTGACAGCTTTGCTGGCTGCCTTCACTGTCCTGCTCAGTGTGTTTTTGTTGCATGTATTCGGGTTACTAAACCAGGCTACTGTAGTGAACGTCAGGACAGATTCAGTGAAAGTTCTATAGGATAAAGTCACTGTTCTACTACAGACATTAAAAGAGTGGAATTGTTTAGGAAGAACAGTTGCTGTTGGATTTTCTTACATAGGGCATCTGTGTTTTCCTTGGTATATTTGTAAGTGTTCACGATATCAATCTTGGTCTGTTGGGTTTGCAGCTGGTGGGTGCTTTCTGAAATCGATGATCATGTCTTTGCTTTAAATATATATAATACTGATTGTTTTGCTATACAGTTGGGCTAATGTCAGGACTGGACTCTAGAAACAGACCAGAACATTTGAAAGAGAGTAGCTCACCAGGTGGACTGAACTAGATCACACAACAGGCCTGGGCAACCTTGGTCTCGGAGAGCCACAGTGCCACCGTTTTTATGGGCCCGCCTCAAATCATCTAGTCTCCCTCAAACACTTTGAGCACTTTCATTTTGACCCCTGACACAGCTGATTTGTAGTAGTTTAGTGATCATTTCTCTAATGAAGATACCAACTTCCCCGTAGCTATAAGGGATCGCATTTTGCCATTTCTGGCATAACGGGACCAAACCAGTTATAGTGATCAAAATGCCAGGTGCTTACAAACTGAACGTATAAGTATGACCTGTAAGACCTGTGAAACTGCAGCTCTCCGGGACCAGATTTGGCCTCCTCTGTGTTAAGAGCTCAGTGGTGATATGAGTGCATAGTGTGTTATTATTATAGTGTATGAATGTATTTATGTAGGTCTATGCACTTGTAGCTCCTTAGTCCTGGCGACATGTTAACATGTTAGAAGATTCTGCAGTGCCAGATCACGAGGTTGTTAGTGTAGAACTGAGGATTTTAATGTTTGTGGGGTTATTTTGTTTGTGTTTTAAGAATGGATTTCTATAGGTTTCAACACTAAAACGTCAGTGGGATCTCCTGTGAGTAATGGAGCAGTGAGCAAGACTCCGGTTAGCATTGCTGCCTCACTGTCTTCAGTTTCACATCTGGGGTGCTGTCTGTGTGGAGTTTGTATGTTCCCCCTGTGTTTGAACCCGTTGCTTTGCCAGGAGAGACCCTGGCTCCCCTGTGACCCCTGGCTGGAAGAAGTGGTTAGAAAATGGATGGATTAGTTACTCAGAAACGGCGCTGGAGCTGAGAGGGCAGTGTGTGCTGTGCTGACGCAGTGCTTTTCTCCCGTTTCAGGGGAAATCTTTGAGCTGAAGGCAGAGCTGAACAATGAGAAGAAGGAGAAGAGGAAAGAGGCAGTGAAGAAGGTCATTGCCGCCATGACTGTGGGCAAGGATGTCAGGTACAGTCATTTCCCTTGAGTCAGCTTCTCTTCAGGCTGGGAGATGAGGATACTGCATTGTTCTGTACATCTATCCGTTATCTGATCTGATCGGATCGGAAACATAGGACACAAGGCAGAACTACATCCCAGATGGGACGCCAGACCATCCTGGGGTGCGGACACAATTCTACCATTTCACTGTACCTGGTAGCCTGTGGTTAAAATAAGCTTATTGTACATGAAGGAGATGAAGAATCATCAAATCTGCTTTGTGAAGGTTGCTTTTTCCAATTCACCGCCACCCTGTGGATATTTGTTACCTACGTTTCAACTACATCCATGAATGACCCTGTTGGCTTTCAGTTTAATTTGCATGGTGTATCAGTAGTTTTGTGTTTGTCATTAGGTTTGAAAGATTACCTCGTCGGTTTTTCAGTCGCTGGGTGCAACATCACCTGCGTTGCAGGAGCGCTTAGCTTCAAAAATACTTTTTATCAGGTGGTATTCCCAGTGTTTGTTTCAGTTTTATTTTGTGTCATTGGCTTTCATGCAAAGTAATTAAAATAATGGAATAATTTTTCACTTAGTTCATCCTAAATGAAGAGTCTGGAAATGGCCAGAATCCACCTCTGAACATCTACAGGCTCAGAGTTAGAACCACGAACATTTGAACTGAGTCATTTTTCCCAAATAATGACACCAGGAAGAAAAAAAATAAATCTAGGATTTGGTCCTTCTCTTCCTTTTTTTTTCCAAATTTACCAGTGGGGCTCCTGCAGACATTGAAATCCAACTGCAATTTCAATTCCTGGCTTTGCTTCCTTGTGTTTTTGTTGTCAGGCTGCAGGTCAGTGGCATGGGCACTGCTCGGTCAGGGGTAGCCTGCCAGCTGCTGCAATGGAAAAATCTAAAGAGATATGAGAAAGGAACCACCTGCTGTACATTGTTCCTTCGAAGGCTTTTTGTTTGAAGAAACCATGGTATCTTAATCCTTTTCTGCCTCTCTTGGTTTTAAAAGCCTAAAGAGGACAGCGCGCAGGTTACTGCAGGGAAATCACAAACTTGGATACAGTGGACCACAATCAGACAAGCCAGTCTGGGTACAGTGACGTTGTGTTCTATCTGCTGGTGGAAAATGTTTTATTTATCTTGACAGAAAAAAGGTGACCACCACCTCTAATCTGTGGTAAAACACACTATCATATGATTTTATGAACGTGTGTGTTTTGTGTCGTCTGATCATCTCAGAAAAAGAGGGGTTGTAGTTCTCATACAATCATACGTGCATGTCATTTTCACTGTGTTCCAAGTCATGATAGTGTTGAATCATAAAATGCATTTGCGCTTCACTTGAGTACAGCAGTTAGTCAGCAGCGTTACCACCTGGTAGCCTGATGTCGTCAGGTCTCAGCAGGGCTGGGCCTGGTCAGGACTGGAGTGGGAGACCTCGGAGAAAAACCAGGCTGCTGCTGTCAATAGTGTTGGTGGACCAGTAGGTGGCGATCTTCCCTCTGGACAAGAATTACTACACTACGTCTGCAGTGTGGTGACTGGGAACACTGTGTTGTAGGAGGTGCCATACCCCAGATGAGGGGTCCCGAGTCATTGAGACTGAGATGGGATTTGAAATGCCATTCAGGGTGTTGGTGTTACAAAATATGGGTGAGACCCCCTCACCCCATCCTGGCTAATTCTGCCTTGGGCAATTTCACCCTGTTTTGGGGCTGATGGCTTGCATCGTAATGTCAGGTACAATGAATGGTGGAAGAAGTGAGTCCCTCCTATACATAAACTGCTTTGGATTCTTATGGGATGGAAAACGATGTATAGGTGTGAGGAGATGACTACTGCTGCTCTGTATTGGCACTGTGTGTCTGATGTAGCATGGTCCAGTCAGTGTCCCTGTGTTCCCCCCAGCTCCCTGTTCCCGGATGTCGTGAACTGCATGCAGACGGACAACCTGGAACTGAAGAAGCTGGTGTACCTGTACCTCATGAACTACGCCAAGAGCCAGCCGGACATGGCCATCATGGCGGTCAACAGCTTTGTGAAGGTGGGCCGGCTGCTGCCGATGTCATGGTGTGGGAGGGGCTGCTTCTCCTTCCTGCTTCTTTGTGCTGGCGTCTGCAGCTCCTGGTGGAAAACAAAAACAAAAGGCCGCTTAAACCCGGACATATAAAATAAGCTGCTGGTTTGAGATGGCTTCTGGTTATTCCTCACGTCTGGTAGCACAAGCAGAGGTCCTGATGCGTGAAGAAGCCTGGCTCTCCCTGGAGACAGTGGGTCACTCAAGTGGTGGTATGCGTCTACCAGGGTAGGGTGTGGCTCGCTGGCCAGAGAATGCTCTGCTTGTAGGCACACAGTGACTTCTGCGATGTCAGTCAGAGATGTGCCCTTCCTGTTCCTGGCACTAGCTCTCCTGTTCGCCCCTCTTCTGAGGACTAGCTGCTCTCCAGGTGGGCGTGTCAGAGAAGCATGTCCACATGTGCTGTTCTCTCCCGAGCAGGCGCAGGCGATTTCGCCACAAACCCGCGCCTCGGAGCAACTGGTGATTCCAAATCGAGGGAAACGTCATGCGAGCTGCTGTCTAAGGGTCTTCAATCTGCATCTCCCCAGGACTGCGAGGACCCAAACCCCCTGATCCGGGCACTGGCGGTGCGGACCATGGGCTGCATCCGTGTGGACAAGATCACGGAGTACCTGTGTGAGCCCCTGCGCAAGTGCCTGAAGGACGAGGACCCGTACGTGCGGAAGACGGCCGCCGTGTGTGTGGCCAAGCTGCACGACATCAACGCCCAGATGGTGGAGGACCAGGGCTTCCTGGACTCGCTGCGAGATCTCATCGCCGACTCCAACCCCATGGTACGGCACCCCCCTTCCCCTCTTGGCAGGAATGGGCAATGATGTCACCTGGGGAGGGTCTTTTAACAGCCCAGCTTTCTCTCAAAGCAATGGCTTAGCCTGAGACTAATTGACATGCCGTTTTTTTAACAAAGCCAGGATATTGGTTTCAACAGTATGACTGGGTAGCTTGTTCCCTACTCTCACAACCCTTTGTGTAACAAAGTGCCTTCTGTTCTCAGTTCGACTCATTAATGGAACCAAATTTTGAAGATTGAAGTTGATCACCACACGTTATTAATAAAATATAGCAATATTTCTACTTAAATTGCAGCTATTTTGCAAAGCAATGACTAGAAAGACCCAGCGTCCACGGCTCTGTGTGCCTGACGGTGGCATCGCTGCCATGTCAGTGTGCAGCTCTCATGCCCGCTGTCTGTTTCAGGTGGTGGCCAACGCCGTGGCCGCTCTGTCGGAGATCAGCGAGTCGCACCCCAACAGCAACCTGCTGGACCTCAACCCCCAGAACATCAACAAGCTGCTGACGGCCCTCAACGAGTGCACGGAGTGGGGCCAGATCTTCATCCTGGACTGCCTCTCCAACTACAACCCCAAGGACGAGCGCGAGGCCCAGAGGTCAGTGCAGAGACGGCGCAGCCCTCGATCTCCTTTCTCCTCTCCAATTTCTACACCCTCGACTCCTGAGGCTTCCTTCTCTGTTTGTGTTCATTCTCATCCCATCTTTTAGTCTCCAATATCCTTTAGTTCAGCTTTGCCTGTGTGCTTGTACTGGTGGTCTTCTATTGTTGTGGCAATCCCTAAAAAAGCCTGCAGAGTCTCTCATTCTCCATTAGTAGTTAAATCACTCACTGTTTACTGTACTCTTTGCTCTCTGAGGCTCTCACCTCCCAGGAGAGCTCGTGTGCTTTATGTCTTCTGTTCGCTTTTCCTGTCCCCCCAGCATCTGCGAGCGAGTGACCCCGCGGCTCTCTCACGCCAACTCGGCGGTGGTGCTGTCCGCCGTCAAGGTGCTGATGAAGTTCCTGGAGCTGCTGCCCAAGGACTCGGAATACTACAACACGCTGTTGAAGAAGCTGTCCCCTCCTCTGGTCACTCTGCTGTCCGGGGAGCCTGAGGTGCAGTACGTGGCCCTGAGGAACATCAATCTCATCGTGCAGAAGAGGTCAGCCGCCCCCCGCTGCCTGCCTCGCGCCATTGTCTCAGGTTTAAAATCCCCAGCAGAAACCCCTGGATTTTCTTCTGCAAGAGCCCTGCCTGCTCAGGGAACTTCTCTCTAGCCTGAGCACAAATTAAGGCCCAGCAAACTCTGAGAGAATTAGTCAATGCATCTGAGGATTTTGAATACTTAGTTCAGGCCTCCTGGTGAATGGAGTGTGTAACTGAAAAATGGGTAATGGTTATATTTTCACAACTGGCAGCTGATGTTATATTCATTACTAAAGCTTGAAAAGATTTATAGGTTTGTCATGGAGGTGAAAAATGCCTCCATGTTTAACTGAGCCTCAAAAAGAGCTTGTGAAACATTGTAAAACATCTTTCCATTTTAGTGTGTAAGCACCTGTTCCTTGTATTTCTATCACCTCAGTGCAGCTGTATACACAAATCCCCTCCATGGACACTAGATGGCAGTGTTTGCTTTCTTCCATACCCAGCTGTTTTGAAGTGCTTCAAGATTTTATTCTACCACCTTGATTTTTTCTGGCTTCCATATCTTTCACTTATTGTCAATATGCACTGTGACAATATAAATGCTCCCTCTTCTGCCGAGTTTTAATTTTCTTTCTTACATTTGCAGGAAATTCACCGCTTACAGACAGTGTCTCTCTCTTCATCTTATGTATGACTTCCTTGACTATAGTAGTGTTCCTTTTTTAATAACCTTGGTGTCTAAAGCAAGTTTGGCATCCAGGGAAAGCTCTGGTCACCTCTGAGACAATCCTGCACTCCAGGAGCTTGTGTGTGGAAGGAACTTGTTAAAAATGACAACGAGAATGCTCTGTACTGAAAGGCGCTATATAAGAATAACATGGATTGATTGAACACACAGAGGGTGTCCCCACAGGGCTAACGCTGCTGTCTTTCTTGTTTCCTCCCGGCAGACCAGAGATCCTCAAGCAGGAGATCAAGGTCTTCTTTGTTAAGTACAACGATCCCATCTACGTCAAGCTGGAGAAACTGGACATCATGATTCGCCTGGCCTCCCAGGCCAACATCGCCCAGGTGGGTCACTGACAGGCCAGTGCAGCTGCCCCTAAGAGTGTACCAGCCTGCAGGCGCTCCGCTGTCCGGCCGTGTCTAGACTGTGCCCATTACAGTTCGGCTGCAGGTTTAGTTTGGTTGCAGTGCAATTCACAATGGCTGGTCAGAGGTCTGTGTAAGAAGAGATGGTTACGAAACAGGTGGTTGGGTGCTTGTTTACAGCTTATGGATTGAAGAGTGCCATTCATCTGTATTTCTGTATGAGCTAATCAGCTCATACAACATGCTTGGGTAGGAGCTGCATACAGATGTTCAGTGTGGATTTAGATATTTATATAAGTTACAGACAGAGAAAATAACCTAGTAATGTGGAAGATAAGAAGCTACTTTTTAAAGACTTGGCTCAGTTTAATATTAATACCTAAAAAGAAGATTAGCAAGTTCAGCCTAGACTTCTCCAAAGTATCTATAATATAAATGTTTGAGTTAATTATATGACTTACTTTTGAAAGCTTACATTGATTGGCTAGCATGCACTGAGGGTTTTTGTTTTGCCTTTCAAGTTTCCAGGTTTAATGACAGATAAAGAAATGAGGTCAGATCTTGATCTGTGCTTTGCTCACAGACGGAACGGTGTATGTAATTTGCTGTGTGGAATTAAAAACAAATGTTACTGTGGTCTTTGAAGCCTGCATGTTGGGTCATAGTTTGCGTCGATGCAGTGGTATTCCTGTTACCAAGATTAAGGTGCTTTAAAACACAGTGAGGAATTCAGCTGAGATATTAATATAAACACAAGTCCGGGGCAGAAGGAAGGGTGTCATTGTTGTTAGACTGCCAGGCATGTTCAGACAAGCCAGCTGTGTCACTCATGATAAGGCATGGCTTCGCTGATAAATGCCCTCACTGCAGGCCACTTTTCATCTTCAAATCACAGCAATGTTTGTGCTGAAGTCAGATGCAAACACAGAAAGCAAATATTACAATCCCTAAATAAGCCACTGCCAGTGTGCAGCATACTTTTAAAAAAATCATTTGCACATCGCTGTGTCGGTGGATTTGCACAGCCTGCTTTTCCTGGCTTTCAGCTTGCTGGGATTGTACCATAAGTTTCACACAGAGGATTTCTTACTTTATTTGAATTGAGTATTTGCAGCAGCAGGTAGGAGGGAGTGGGGGTGTGTTTGCACAAATTGAGGTGCTGTATTGCAAGACAATCAACACAACAGTAGGTTATACAAGCAGAAAATTAAAACTTTTAACTGCTTCCAAGATCAGTAGCTTTTTAAAACACTCTTAGGATTTAGCAGTTTCATCAAATGTTTTATGTGATGTGTGCTGTAGGACACACTGTGGTGTAGGAGATGCTGTCCTTCAGATGAAACATCAAACAGAAGTCGGACTTTCAGATCAATACCGATCTCATGATACTGTTCAAAAGAGTAAGAAAGAGTCTTAACTCCGGTGCCCTAGTTGAATTCCAGTCTAGGGATGTACAATCTGAACTTTCTTGATGTCTCCCCGTAATTGTATTAGTAAAGCAATTTCTCACTCTACCTGATCTGCTGTGCAGTGGATCTGCTGGTACAGAATGGCTGCTGTTTCACACAGGTTGTCTGGACTTCAGTGGGGAACTGAGCCTGTATATAAAGGGCTTTAGACTGAAAAGTGCTATATAAGTGCACGGCACTAGTATTGGACAAGAAGCCCTTTGTTTTTTGGGTCTCTAGCCTGAGCTGCAGTGAGATCTCTCTCTTCCTCGTTGCTCCAGGTCTTGGCTGAGCTGAAGGAGTACGCCACCGAGGTGGACGTAGACTTCGTGCGGAAGGCTGTGAGGGCCATCGGGCGCTGTGCCATCAAAGTGGAGGTAAGTTCCTTCCTGCAGACAAGACTGTCCGAAACGGCCCCTGTGAATTATCCATCCATTTTCTCTCCGCTTCACCCAGGACAGAGTCACAGGGGGTAGCCGGAGTCCACACAGCCTGGAGGGGATGCCGTTCCATCACAGGGCAGAAACACAGACACACACACACCAGGGCTGATTTTCCCAACAGCCAATTAATGAATAATTAACCAGTGTGTCTTTGGACTGTGGGAGGAAACCCACACGAACACGGAGACCAACTCCACACTGGTAGCGACCAAGTCCAGAATTAAACACAGGGCCCCAGCACTGAGAGGTAGCAATGATAATCCCTGTGCCGCTCCACATGAATTATGCCACAACGAAAATTGGAACATGACGTGAGCAGGCTGAGGTCTTTGGTATGAGTGGATGAACGGAGTATACAAGCATAATGATCAAGCTGAAATTAAACAGTTAGAAGTATTACGGGATACAAACAGGAACAGCTGAGAGAGCTTCAGGTTGGATGCACAAACCCCCTCAGATGAATTTTGTGTCCTGCGGTGGGAACAGGGTCTCCCTATCCTCTCTTGTGTGTCTGCAGCAATCGGCCGAGCGCTGTGTGAGCACCCTGCTGGACCTCATCCAGACCAAGGTCAACTACGTGGTGCAGGAGGCCATCGTGGTCATCAGAGACATCTTCCGAAAGTACCCCAACAAGTAAGGGCCTGTATCCCCCTGGGAGGTGAAAGACAAGAAGGGATTTGCTTGCATTACTCAGAAGGAACATTTCCCTACTCTTCTCCTGTTTTATTTTATGACATGGGACTATTTTTTTGTGACAATGTGCATTGACCGCGTTTCCAGCACACCCTTCAGACCCGCCCAGCGTTTTTGAAAGTACGGAGCTTAGACCAGAAGTGACATTGGTCGCACAAGTCGTGATGGCCGTGTGGGCGTTTTGCAGGTACGAGAGCATCATCGCCACGCTGTGCGAGAACCTGGACTCCCTCGACGAGCCGGACGCGCGGGCCGCCATGATCTGGATCGTGGGGGAGTACGCCGAGCGCATCGACAACGCCGACGAGCTGCTGGAGAGCTTTCTGGAGGGCTTCCACGATGAGAGCACGCAGGTGACCCCGCCGCGCCCCGCACACCTGCGCTTGGACTGAGAACGGCGTGGGGCATTAAGAGGGATAGTGTGGGGGGGGCCGGGAGATGGAATTGAATAGTGTTGCAGTCGCTTCCGAGATTTCCTGTGAATGTGTGAAATTTACAGGGTACGCTGGAGGAGACCGTGGGCATGTGAAGACCAGTGGGTGGAATGTAGTGGTTCATGGAAGTGACTGCAAGACTTTATTAAATCAGTTGCGTGTGCCACAGGGCAGTTGCATCTGCTGATGTGCCCATGTACTGATGTAGGGGTCCCACACCAGCGCTCTGCTGGCTGATCCTAAGTGACAGAAACGTAAAGTATGGTGTGAGTCACCTGCACATGTCTGATATCTTTTAAGACCATCCATAGCGGACCGTTGCCTGTTGCTATTTCCTCCTCACTCTCCTGCTCCCTTTTCCTGCTGTCTTACGGTGGCGATACAACATTCTCATCGGATTGTGCAGAGTTTTGAGCAGAGAGGGTGTCCGTTTTGATTGAAATGCTCGATTTTAGTGCTTCTTCTTCAGGACTGAACGGTCTCGATCGCCGAGAGGTACTGACCTGCTCTCCACTCTGGGTGCTTCAGCCTTTGACAGCACTCTCCCTGTGTCTCTGCATCTGCTCTCCTAGGTCCAGCTCACCCTGCTGACGGCCATCGTCAAGCTGTTCCTGAAGAAGCCATCTGAGACCCAGGAGCTTGTCCAGCAGGTGCTCAGCCTGGCCACACAGGTGAGAGACGGCCTGGGCCGCACGGGGCTCTGGGAGGGCCAGACCTGCAGATAGCCCCCCCATCACAGGCTGCCAGTTCACCGAATCTATGCTGCTATTGCCTTCACTCCCTCCAGTGAGTGCGCAGGGCAGGTTGAGCTCAGAAAGACACAACCTGAGAGTTATTTAGTCTAATATCTCCTGCTCTTTTCCCCTGGAATTGTTTCAGGACTCAGACAACCCTGACCTGCGGGACAGAGGCTACATCTACTGGCGCCTGCTGTCCACTGATCCGGTCACGGCCAAGGAGGTCGTGCTGTCCGAGAAGCCCCTGATCTCGGAGGAGACGGACCTGATCGAGCCCACGCTGCTGGACGAGCTCATCTGCCACATCGGCTCCCTGGCCTCGGTTTACCACAAGCCCCCCAACGCCTTCGTGGAGGGAAGTCACGGTATCCATCGCAAGCACCTGCCCATCCAGCACGGCAGGTAGGAAGCACATTGGCACTGCAGGGGCTATTTCGTTAGGAAAATTATATTTCTTTGCCACATAGTTTAGAATTAAGCCTGTGTCCTCATCATTGACATATATGGGTTTAACTATACTGTTTATTACCTTAGCTTATTATGCATTTAATTGGACCATTTGTCTCCATTATCTCAAGCTCTTAACAAGTTGGTAGGGGAGTCCTGCTGTGTGTGGGGCCGCAGTTGGCCTTTGCAGTTTGACAGACCTATCTTTGTGTGTCGCAGGATAGAAAATAAGATTTGATATGGCTGCTTATCAGGTCTGTCCGGAGGGGTTTGCCTCTGATCAAGTGACTTCCCTTTCTGTTTCACAGCATCGACACAGGGGAGAGTCCCGTGGGCACCAGCCCTGCCCCCCCCCTGGATCAGCCACAGGTCATCCCTTCGCAGGGCGACCTCCTGGGAGACCTCCTCAACCTGGACCTGGGCCCCCCCGTCAACGTGCCGCAGGTCTCCTCCATGCAGATGGGGGCGGTGGACCTCCTGGGCGGGGGGCTGGACAGCCTGGTGAGTCCTGGGGCTCAGGGCGCACCTCGATCCTTGCAGTAGGGGTGGCTGGCGTGGGCCTGTCTGTCAGATTCAGTCTGGGCCTTTTCTCTGGTAGAAGCCCTGGCCACTGGTTAGTCTCCCCCACCTCCCTGGTGCTTCTGGACTGTTGCACTGAATAGTAGAAGTCAGCAGCTTAGCTGGGAGGAGAAGGCATCCATTTTTAATTCGGAGAATTATTAATTCAGCCCCAGCACCTTAATTATGCCACCTAAGAGTAAATTAACGAGCTAGTGTCCAAGCCCTATAATGGAAAGCCTTGGAAGATCAGATAATTGGCTGCCCCTTCTTCAAAGTCCTTCCCTTCAGTAGCCCTTAATATAATAACACAGCTCATTTGACATTAAACACACATGTTGCACAGTGTCCCATATTGTCTGGAATACAGCCTTTTCACCTAGGCTAGTCCATGCTGCAGACTACACAGCACAATTGAATGACTTGCATCTCTTCTGTTTAGAGAGGCTTTCCTCAAGGATACGCCCTGCATGTGTGCACTCAGGTCACCGTCAAGGCAAGAGCTCCTGTTCACTGCCTCTTAATTTAGTTTTCAGTCAGCGGTTTGGGCAGGCGGTGATTGTCCTGCAGTAGGATGATTTTGAAGGACTGCAGTTAGAGTAGCGCTGCCTCGTGTCACAGCTTTTGAAAAGTCAATCCTGACATCGGCGCCGTGGCATTCAGATTCGTCCTCTGCCAAGCAGTGCTGAGAAGATCCTGGAGAAGGAGCTCGCATTCTGAGATTTCACTTTTGTTTTTATCTTTGATCGGGCTTTTGTTTTTTCTCTTGCTTCAGAGCTGTCGACTCCTTTTAAAAATCAGAGTGTCATGGTTTTGAAACCATTTCATGAGTTTTTGCCGTGGGGATAAAACATGGGCAGTTTGCTCAGGTCCCTTTAAAGCACAGTTACTGAACCCATTCCTGCCACTTCACCTTTGGTTTCACAATCCTTTGTAAATCCAGTGCTTGTTATTTGATTCCTGCTCCGTTTGTTAGCAGTTTCACCTTGGTTAAAATAAGAAACAAGATGTACACCCCTTCCTTCTCATCCACTATTTCTTTATTCTGCTTTATTTTGCTTTTGTGTACTCACGGTGTCAGACCAAGCCCAGCCTGAGAAATAGTCTTCTGGGACATTGCTGGGGGCTTCTCCAGGGCTTAGTTCTGAATTCAGATGCACGTTTTCCTCCCATGATTTCCATCACATCCTTCTGAAAATTAGTGCTCTCAATAGCTGGAAATATGTGCTTTGTTTGCTTTATTTCTTTTTATAATTGAAAACTCTGCATGTTCTGTCATGTTGTCTGGCATATTTATGTAGACTTACACAGTGGAGTGGAATTACCATGGTTCATGTATGTTGTAGGAAACATTTTCCCAGTGTTTGTGTTTTTGTTAGCCATGTTATGCAAAATACCTGTTAACGTGTGAATTCGTTAACAGGTATTTTGTAATTCTACATTCTTTGCTATACGCACAGTGCATTATGTTTAGGCTGTTTTCCAGCAGTGCCCACCAGCAGAGCAGAGTCGATATCGTACTGCAAGGAAGGACTGACGTGCCAGTAGTAGTGCTGTGTTCTGGGTTTTACAGTTGATTTAAGGGAGATTAAACACTGCAGTAAGAGAGGCGCAAACAGGAGTGTCAGTGTGGCACAGAAGGGAAGATCAACAATAAATCTGTTTTTTTTTGGCTTCTATCGTAAAGGGTGTTAAAGGCATCTCAGCACTGCAAACATTTTAGCTTTTACGTTGGATAACCTTTGCTAGGTTTTTGTCTTTTCTTCATCTAGCCAGTTATTTTTTCTGTGTCCCATTAAAATATATTATCATTCCTGGATTCAAGTGCAGATATACTTTCTACACCGATGAATAGTATTTTCTCAAAAAGGATCAAGAGTGGATATAGGCTGAAACCTCTATGCACAAAAAGGTATCCATCCATCCATTTTCTAACCACTTTATCCAGCTCCGGGTCTCGGATGAGCCAGGGCCTATCCTGGCAAGCAAGAGCTCAAGGCAGGGTACACCCTGGACAGGACGCCAGTCCATCGCAGGGCACACCCACACACTCACAACAGGGCCAGTTGTCCCAAAAGCCAGTTAACCTGCCAGTATGTCTCTGGGTTCTGGGAGGAAATAGGAGCACCTGGAGGAAACCCACGTGAACACGGGGAGAGCATACAAACTCCACGCAGACAGCACTCCAGGTTCCCTGTTGGGATTACTCACGGCACTGTCATTCCATCCCCTAAATTCCCTAAAGTTAAATACAGGGAATGTTCCTAAATGATAAGGCATAGTAGTTTTGCACCTGATTTGTTAAATATTGTAATATAATGAGTTTGAAGCGATTTTCTCTTTCCTTCCCGTGTATGAAATACAAAGGTGGTTTCACAGTCCTTAACTGACCCAGTGTCAGTTTTCATGAGTAAGTCTAAGATTGTTGCTGATTGGAGCCTGTGAAAGTTTCCAAAGGAGTTATCCGATTGAAACAGGGAAATTGTAAGTGTTCCACGGTTGCTTCAGTGATGGAAAGTCTGTGCTGTGTGCGATGCTGTTTTACCGTTTTTGTATTTCTGCCACCTGCTGTTGGTTGTTTCTTCCCCCAGCCCCTTCAGATGAACAGTGAGCTTGATTCGCAGGGTTTTAGAGGGCTGGGGAGCTTTGTTTGCCTGTCTTCTCTTGAGGTGCACTGGAAGGGCGGATGCTTATATAACCATTTCCCTCTTTCTCCTCTGCATTCTGCTTCTCCTCCTGAGATGGGAGAGGACACGCAATGGGTAACTCCGTCCCGTCCGCTGTGTTTGCCTGTGTTTTCCATCTTCCCATCCTGTGTTTCCCTCCCGATCCTGCCCCTCTCCTCTCCTCTCCGTCTCCGGCTGCCGTGCTCGCTGTACAGGGCTCTCTGTCCTGCGCACACTCCTGCCAGTGAGATGCACTCGGGCTGCAGACCTCAGCAGTTCACTGACTCCTTGGAACGGGCCACTTTTGTTTTTCTGTCAAGATTGGATGAAATAGCTTCGCTCAGAGACCTGTTGGTTTGCAGAAGTAATAAAAGTGTCTGTAGTTCTCGTGTGCCGTCCCCCAAGCTGTTCATCACGTCTGAGCACGTCGCAGCCTCCTCGTTCTTCCTCATGAGCTCTTGGGTATAAATCCATAACTGTGGCAAAAGTGAAATCGTGTATCCAGTGTATCTGCACAATTCCTCTTGTGAGTGCTTCATGTTGGTTACATTTCCAGTGAAAATGGATATTTCACTTTTGAGTTGGGGCACATCCCAATAACTGTTTAATACAGCACCCACACTCTTTGGGAGTGGTAGTAGGGAGATTTTTACTAGTTTGTCGTTTGTTTTTAAATCCCTGTCTGGAAACTACTGGATTCGTTGTTTGAGTTCCTGGCTTTTTAGTGAAAAACCCGTGTGAAACTGACCACACCCCTTTAGAACCAGAGTTGCTCATCAGTGTGTCTGCAGTGACAGAAGGAAATAGACAGATTGTGATGAAGATGGTAGTGGATTTCCATTTATGCAAGCAATTGAAACCTCTCTTGGGCTGCTGCCTTCAAGAGAAGCTAGTTGCCAGTTTGTCAGGGGATAACTGATACATGGTGCCACCATTGGTAAGTGGCATCAGAGCAAATGCCAAAAAACCTATACATAAATTGGAAAGGTTAATAAATATGCTCAGGCATTTATATAATCACGTGAAGTAAAAGAAGTAAAAGATTAAAACTTGTATTTAATTTAGTGCTGTTGCTTATCCAAAGAGTTTCATCTTTGTAAAGGGAGTCAGATCTCTTTGTTGAGGTCTTGTTACCTGTTCCAAGGAATTAGGTTCCTGATTAGGAATTAGGTTCCTTCCCTTCCTGTTTGCACAGAGTCTTGATCTGCAGCTGGCAGCACTGCAGGTGTCTTTCAATATAATTCATCTCTGTGGGCAAATCCCACACTGGAGCAACCTCTCCTGACCTGCGGTTAGCGGATTTCAATACAAGGGTCCTTGTAAGGAGGAGAACTATTTTCATCATTTGTTCGCTGCAGTTAAAAGCCTTCGGCCAGCACAGTTAAGCTTCTAACCTCTACCGTCCAGTGGTTTTGTAACATCTTATTCCTCGTTCTCTGTTTTTTTTGTGCCTGAAGTAGAATGCAATAACCAGAGTTCAGAATAGAATGTCAAGGAAAATAAAATGTGTTGTTTTCCCAGAGTCTAAAGATCAGGACTTTCAGCTGTGGTCACAGAAAATCAGGGGAAATAAGATGGACATGTTTGCTTCGTAACTGCAGATATGGGAGTTCTCACAGTATTACAGTTCATCCCACACAAATAGCCTTTTAATATAGGTGTATGTTAATATAACTTTAATATATATTCAAAACATGCAGGGCAGAAATGCAGTACTGTACCACAGTCACCTGAAGCTCTGCCCCTGTTCTGTAGGATTGTGCACGGTGCTGAGTGTTTGCTTTGTTTTTGCCATGGCACAAGTGCCAATCAAACAAATTTCCCTTTCTGACCAGATTGACAGTGTTGTCACCACATGAAACACATTTGGAACTGCTCTTTTTTTTTTTTGGAACAAACGCATCAACCATTTTTCTAAAGAAAAATCATCAACATGGTGAAAACTATTTCTATCCTCATTGGCAAATAAAATCAGAGAAGGGAGGCTTTTACTGTCATTCCATCAGCTTTATTATCTGTTTCCCATGATGGAAACCCTCTCTATGCCCTATGGCTCTGTTGTGACGGGGCAAAATCCCAGTGCTCTTCATCCAGAAATCAGTCTTGTTCTGATCTGTCTTTCCGCAGTGAAATTCACCTCTTCTTCTTTCCCAGGCGGTTAGATGATGTGCAGTGCCCTTGCTTCAGTAGCACAGCAAAAGCACACTTGGTGTAATGAGCTCATGTGTTAAGTATGTTCCTTGCTGAGAAAAATGGTTGTGGAGGATTTAATAACAGGTCAGGAAAGGTCATGGCATTCTGCATTACTTGAAGTTCATGAATCCTGAACAACATAGTGAGGTTTCATGCTTCGGGATGCATTAAGGTGTAAGCATAAACTTAGCAAGTTCAGTCTTACAGTAGTAATACTATGGAAATCATGATGAATTGGCATCAGTCCACAATGTGATGCCCTCACCTTTCCAGGCGCAATGCCTACTTTACAGAATGAAGAACACAAGAGTACTGTGCCCACGCCTATTAAGTTCTGTATAAGCCTGCTCAGAGAAGGCATTTTTGACGTGTTTCCCTCTTCTGTAAGGTGCATTTAAATCTTTTAGACAGTTTATGACAGGGTTTATGTGTTATGTGAAACATGCTAAGTTTCCAGAATCTCAGCAGCATGGTGTTGGAGAATAATTCATATTCACTTGTGTGTCCATTTGAAACAGTATTGGAAATAAACACAGGGTACGTGATAAGAAAATGCTAGACGTTGACACCGCTGGATTCCTGTTGTTTATAAAAAGTCCCTGAATGGGCCTCTTGATGTCTGTACCCTTACAGTGTAATTCTTTTCCGGAGATGCCCATAATGCTGAGAAATAAGTCTAATTTATTAGAGAAGGTCAGCTTCTGTTTTCGTTCTGAAATCCAATCTCTCTTGATCAGGGAGATCTGCGGTTGGGATGCTGTTGGTAAAACACATTACTGAGCTGCGATTCCACAGGTCAGTCGTGGAGGAAAGAAACGGGGGAAAAACGCAAGAGCTGCAGAGGGCCAGCTTATGAAAAATGAAGACAAAAAGGCAGCATTATCTTTCTGACATCTCGCTGCTGCTTCAGTTGTTGATCACAGAGGTTCCAGATCTTAGTTTTCCTGGAAAGGGTGTCCAGAAAGAATCCTGGAGATGTGTAAAAAATAAATCTGTCAAGTCCAAGTCCAGTCGGACATATTCCTGTCTTTGTTGTACAGATCTGATGAGGATGTGGATATCCGTTATAGCAACGATTTTGTTTTTAAATTTCAAGCAGTTTAGTTTTTGCCATCCTTTTACAACCCCGTTTAAGAACAGTCAGTAACTAGGCTACGAGGTTGAGTCACAAATTAAAGTTAGTACTTGTAAGAATAGAGCTTTTATTCAAGATTGGGATTCGATTCAATCTTCAACTTGCACCCAGATTGGAAATTCCAATTCTGTTGGCAGGCAATTGCGAATTCCACATGGGATGGAGTGTGTCAGGTTTTGACATGCCTTTCTCAGATATTCCCAGTGGAAATCTGGAATGGGATCTGAAGCTTGAGATGTTCCCCACTGGCTGGTGGGTGACAATGTTTGCATTTTATATGTACGCTAAGTCATTCTACACATTTGTCATAAAACCACTGTGTATTAAACAGGGTTGAGACAGTGGAATGATAGATCACCTGCGTTTTGGTTTTATCTGAATAAATGCCACTATCTTGCAAAAAGGTGCATGTGCAATGGAGTGGGAAATAAGTCACTTATTCACTCAATTAAGCCAAAAGAAATCTATCACATAAAGAGGCCATTCAGAAGTGGCAGAGTAATTAGATTTAGAACCAAAGCAGACCTTTTCAGAAAGCTGCTCTGAAAATAATTATAGAGGTAATCAAAGAAGCTCTGCATTGTATAGTTTGCATTCAGGCAAAATCTGCTCTTCTGTTTTCTGCAAGAAAAAATTAACCGATGAATGACAAAAGCAGTTTGCATTGTGTTGTGTGCACACAAATGTGTCTTGCAGAATGCCCAGTGAGAGGCGTGCAGTACTCTTCCGTATTCGTTAACTCAGAGTAGAGCAGGGGAGAAAGCATTAAACTCCCCTGCACTGTCTGCATCCATGAAAGACTCCCCAGCTGGTTTAGTTCAGGGGTAGTTTTTTTATATGGAGTCAAGCGGTTGAAGCCTTTCAGAGTTGGATAAAGTGTTGTGAAAAATCGAGTAATTGAGGAGATCAGTGCTGGCAAGTCGCTTTGCAGATTCTGACCAGATAAGACCGATTCATAGGACAGATGGTTTTCACCCAGCCTTGCGTGTTCCTTAATTAAATCCAGACTGTCGTGTTTGTCCATCAGAGTTTGAAAAAACCCACAGCTGGATGGCAGCCTTTATCTTTCCAGAGGTTTCATCCTTCTAACCGGTGGAACTCGATGTCAGGTACAGGGCTTGCACTTGTGCAGCGGGCTAAAGTTTTAATGCTATGCAGTAACTGTAACTGTAAAACTGCTCTCAGTGCACGGTGGCAGCCACTGTAGCGGCTGCTGGCTGTAAGTCCACCTGTCTCCTCTTATTTGCAGTCAGACCTGTGTTTGCTGTTCATCTGTATTTACCTGGGAAATGCTCCCGATAACGCGGCAGGCACTCGACTAAATTTAAAGTCCATCCAACAGGATGGCCGGAAGCATTTTTCGGAAATGCCTGTTTTGCGTTGTCAGTTCCCCCTTGAGCAGGACAGACCCAGTCTGAACCCCTCCTGCTGCCACGTTTAAACCGCTGAGCACTGCTGTGTGTGAAGGGAGCAGGCTGGTCCGCCAGCTAGCTTGATCGGTCATAGCAGGTCACAAGATGTTTTTGTGGGGTTTTTTCCCCCATTGCTAGGAAATTAGCTT
The DNA here is from genome assembly GCF_055471065.1 of Atractosteus spatula. Lineage (NCBI taxonomy): Eukaryota > Metazoa > Chordata > Actinopteri > Semionotiformes > Lepisosteidae > Atractosteus > Atractosteus spatula. The sequence continues at coordinate 1,221,725 of NC_142732.1, read as the reverse complement.
TATATTTCAGGAAGAGTGCTGTCAGAGCACCCTGTACTGTAACAACATAGATGTCAAGGCAGACTCTTCTTTCCAGATTGCGTACTAATGCACAAAATTTTGTGAAATTACAAGAAATCCTCATTTTAAAGTCTTTGTTCTGTGGCAGAATAGGCTCACATATTTTCTGCTAGAAAAATGTAATCATGAATGGCAGAAGCAATTCTTTGCCATTAAACCTATTTCATGTAGTCAAGTGTATTCGGTCTGTGAAAATTGAACACATTTTGTGCTGGTGTCAAAAAGCTCTTTGTAAGTCATGCTGGTAGCGGTCCCTACCTGAGTTTCTCCCAGTGCCCCTTTGTCTTCATACTGCTGTCCCCTCCTGCCATTGTGGTGTCATAGTCTTGTGTGGTGGATGTCTCCTACAGGCTCGTTAGAATGGGAGTTAATATAAAGATGGGTCTTTTGTTTGGGGGAAAACGTATGTACCCGGGCCCTGTTGCAATGTCTTTGAAGGTCTGGTGACCAGGCTTCTCAGAGCAGACGAGGGGGAATGTCTCTGCAGTGTGACATATTAAACGGCTTCCCTGGCACAAGTCCTGGCAGTCTTGTTAGTGGTGTGAAGCAATAAATTGCTTCCTTGCCACTCTTTGGTAGTGCAGCCGACAGGATTGTGTGTAACTCTAAGAATAGAGCGAATGTAAATAGTCTGCAAAGTGTACTAATCTAAAATTCAAATTATGCCTATGGCCTTTTTACAACATCTGAAGCTTGAAAAAAGAATTAACCTTCTAAAAATACCTAATCTAAAATGACCCTCCCCCCTCCAAAGTGCCCTGGGGGCTTTATTTAACCCATTTATTTGCCTTTTTACATAAAGGCAATGTGGCTCCTACTGGTTTAATGGTAGTGAAATTTTCATTGGTTTAATTTTCTTTTACACTACAGATAAGGTGACCTTCTGCTACTGAATTGATTTCTGCAAAAACCTGTTTAAGAGAATCGGGTTCCGTACTGTCAAAAGAGCCAAAGGAATTGTTCATGCCTCTCCTCATCACTGCGTTGCTTGCTTCATAATTGTAGCCACGTGTTAAAACTACGCGAAACTGAATGGCATCACCTGGGCCGAGCCTGGGTGGACTGGTTTCTGTCCCGATGGCGCAGGTGACAGACATCAAATTCCGCTGATGGTGTGGTTTGCATCTTTTTTTAAACAAGCTCTGGAAACATGCACTGACATTCCCCCCAGTAGTCTGCTGTTTGTGCTCGTCTAATTAAACCAGACTTTTCCTTTAACAAATTGAAATTCTGCCTAATGTCGTGCTAGCGAATGAGTGTGGCAAGCTGGGTGGGGATGGGCAGGTTTGAGGTGTCCAAGCGCTTGCCCTTCTGTCGGCCTCTGTTCTGCTGCTGTCTCTGTGCGGGTCTGGACTCGGGTCTTGTCTTCTCTTTTTTTTTTGTAGCTCGGTGGTGACCTGGGAGGAGGTGTTGGGGGAAGTCCTGCTGTAAGTGCTTTTATTAATCTGCTTATGTTGGGTTTTAAAGCTTAAATGTTCCCAAGTTTTTTTTTTCTTGCTGTCTCATTTTCTGAATGATTCCAAGTTCCAGATCCTGGTCTTTTTTATACCGGTCTCATTTACCTTGACGTCATTTTATCGAGTACAGCCCCATTTGATGCTTAAAGTTAAGTGTGACACTATCTCTACTAGTTTAATATTTACAGTACTAATATTTCCATCTCTGCCCCCTCGTTTTTTTTGTCTTGTCACATGGAATGCTCGCAAGGAGAAAAAACACTTTTTTTTATTCCAAATATTTTTACTTCAATGCGAACATGTTTTCATGTACAGTGGCCTTCACGCCAGCTCATTCCAGAAAGCTGCTGCAGGCTTAGAGGCTTGCCAGAAGGCCTCCAGCTTTTGAGTGGAGGTGGGCCAGGGCCTGTTCTCCTGCTGGTTCAGCCTGGCTGTAATTGCTGCTCAAGTCAGCTTTGCCCTTTGAAGCCTGTCATGCCTGGCACTCTCAGGCTCTGCCAGTGTTCATTGCCGAGCATCGCCTCCAGGAAAATGCCCCCGTGCAGATGTACAGGACCTGCACATGTGAGTTATCTGGAGCAGATCAGGAGATTGACAATTAACAGTCCTGCCTAAGCAAAACACAGCCCGTTTCTTTCATTTTTAAACTGTGTCCTGTTGACCTTTTAATATAACGCAGTTTAAATGCTTTTTAACCGTAGACGTGTCACAGACGAGGAGTGAGGCCACCCCGCTGAAGGTGGCCACTGTGCAAAGCTCATCTTTCTGTCTCTGCCATCACAGGTGGGGCAGAACTTCATCCCGTCCTCGGTGCCCAACACCTTCGCGCCCTCGCCCACTCCGGCGGCGCTCAGCAGCGGCCTGAATGACCTCTTCGAGCTGTCCACGGGCATGGCCATCACCACCGGGGGCTACGTGGCTCCGAAAGCGGTAAGTGCCGGCACGGACGGGCCACCGCGCGCCTAGCGATGCCTTCCTGTAGCAGAGACTCCCTGGCATTGAGCGTTTTAAAAGTTCAGAAGTACAATAGTAAAAATACCGCTGAGTCTGGTCCACGTGGAGAGTTATTGAGCGACTATGCAAGATCCCTAAGTCATTGGACAGGCCCGGGCGTTAAACATTTTGTAGCATTATCACACAGTTTATGAGAAGGCATTTTGTATGCGAGAGGATGGGAAAAATAGCAAAGCTGGAGTGGCTTACACATGGAATCAAAGTGTTCTTTGAAATGCAGTACAATCTGGTGTCTTTCCACTGCTGCTGTTTTCAGTTGTAATCATGCTTGCAGTCTGAATTGATCAAGACTGCGGTGCAGATCTGTGCATCTTGCCACCTGGGTACTCATTTTATAGGATCTGGGTTCCTATATTGAACATTCTGAAAAATGAGTTTTTTACGGGTCCCTGATTGTTTTACTCGTCCAAACATTCTGTGATTGTTTCTTATCATAGATGTCGACTCTTTTCTTATGTAAGTAAGAAAACTGTAAAAAGGCATAAACAAATGTTTGTTAGTCTTGTTACGAGTTTCAGAATTTCTTAAAATACATAAACAGTTCGGTGTCTCCAAGGATCTTCTTAACCATGAGCTTTGCAGGACTTGAAGATTGTAACTGTTGTTGTACAGACTGCATATTTTCAACCTTGGCACAATGATGTTAAGACATATTTGGGGAAAAAAACAAAAAAACATGTTTGGACATGCATTCCTCACTATGCAGAAATGAGGAAGAGGCTGATAATTTATAAATGAATTGAAATACAGTTGCATTACATTGTGAAATAGATTGTTTTGAAGGCATTTCGCCCTCTAGTATTACTAAAGTTAAATTGAAAGCCACAGTGTATTGTATAACCAGAGCTTTTACATTGCACTTTAAATGTAAAAAATCCTGAATGAAAGGGGAAATTATATGTACCTCTTAACCTCTGGATCCAGAATCATATTCAATCCAGACTATAACCTCAGACCGATACATTATCACTATAGATACATTTCCTTTGCATTATTAAAAATGCAATTTCAATTAGAACCATCGCCCACCTCTGTTCTTTTAAAGCAAGAATATTGTCCCCACAATCACTCTGTCTTCCCATTTTTCACCAAGTATTTTTGTCTGTTTTGATAGAAACCATGCCCTTCAGAGTTCAAATGCACAGTGCCCACCCTCAGACAGATTCTCCGGAGAATGGAATTTATGGAATTTTAAATTTAGCTTAGTCACTTCAGGTTTAAGTCCGAACTCATTTCAGGACCTGAAGAGATGAAGGAATGAATCTGGGTGCGTTTTAACAACGCAGCCCCCCGGCGTGTGTGCGGAACCGCAAGCCCTCTGGGCGCTCAGGGCTGCGCCGCCGGCGTTGATGGGGCTCGTTGTGTTAGCAGGTGTGGCTGCCCGCTGTGAAGGCCAAGGGTCTGGAGATCGCAGGGACCTTCTCTCGCAGGCAGGGCCACATGTACATGGACATGACCTTCACCAACAAGGCACTGCAGCACATGACGGACTTTGCCATCCAGTTCAATAAAAACAGGTAAGGAGGCAGCTGCGCCTGCCCTTCGTGTGCAACACACCAGTGAGAATTGTGCTTGGCCCTCCTCCAGCCTGGAACGGGCACAGTGTGTGCATTCAGCCCTAAATCAGGACTGAAACTGATAGCAGATGATAGAACTTGTTCCTTAACGCAGTTTGCAATGAACGACCACAAAAACATGTTTGAGAATATGGACACTCTGGGTGCATGGGATTTACCAATCAACAAATGCCACAAGAGCAAATAACTTGACAGCCCTCAATAAACGTTTGCATTTAAAAGGAATGTGAAAATGATCCCTATAGTAAAATAGGTAATCAGTACTTGGTGCCAAGTCATTCTGGGACAGCAGTACTCTTTGCTCATTGTTGATTTTTAATCAAAGTTATTGGTTTCCTTTTGCTTTTTTTGGCCTTTTAATTTTTACTACCTTAAAAGTTTGATCACTTAGCCCCATGTGTCACATGTCTGTCATGTCTCTGGACCTAGTTGGGGAAAAAGTGCAGGACTCTAACAGCTGTGCTACTGCCTTCCTATTTTTCTGTTAAGATGATCCTGATTTGTTGTCCTTATGGTTTATGTGAGCATGCAGCCCAGCCACCTCTCTGACCTCTGCTGTGTTGTCTCTCGTTTGCTGGACAGTTTCGGGGTGATCCCCACCACACCCCTGCCCGTACACACCCCGCTGATGCCCAGCCAGAGCATTGACATCTCACTGCCCCTCAACACCATTGGTCCTGTGATGAAGATGGACCCCCTGAACAACCTCCAGGTACCCGTCACTTCACCTGCAGAGACCTTTCAGATTTGAACTTGAACTTGAGCTTTATTGCCATATGTAACCGGTACTGGTACAATGGAATTCTTACTTACAGAAAGTCTCTCGATTGTAAAACAAGTGTAAAAAACAAAACAAAGTGCAAACAGTGCATCAAGACAATATACAAACAAACAGTAGACAATGTACAAGTAAACATGTAGACAGTTTGAATGTAAACAATACAGACGTGTAAACAATGACTGTTGACGTGCAATGACGTGCAATAGATAAGAAATCATAATGAGGTAGATGGTGATGGTGTAGGTGTGGTCCGAGGGGGATGGCTAAATGTGTTCGCCAATCTCACTGCTTGTGGATAGAAGCTATTGAAGAATCTAGTGGTAAGTGTCTGTATGCTCTTGTATCTCTTGCCTGAGGGCAGTGGGGTGAAGAGCTCATGCCCGGGGTGGTGACTGGCCTCTGTGATGGCCAGAATTCGACCACGGCAGCGGTCCTCATAGAGCTGTTTAATCTCGGTGAGACCGCAGCCAATGATCTTCTGGGCCATATTGACCATTCTCTGCAGTGCCTTTCTTTCTCGCAAAGAGGTGTTGCCATACCACACGGTGATCCCGTTGGTGAGGATGCTCTCGATGGTGCAGCGGTAGAAGTTCACCAACACATGTATTGGCATCCCCCATCGCTTGAGGCACCTCAAGAAATGGGGATATGGAGCCCCATATCCTAAATTCTGGAACACCACGTTTTAATGGTTTTTATATGCAGGGAGAGAAGACATCTGTTAAAAACTGGCGCAAAGGAGGCTAGGGTTTGTTTCTGACCCACAACCGAGGGTGCATCAGTGGTGCTTTCTGCAGGATACCAGGATACACATGGTTGTGAACTCTTGACAGTTTCAATGAGACCCCAGCCAGCTGGAAAATTAACTGCAGGCCTGACTACTTCAGCACTGACTACTTAGATGAAGCTTCGTATCACTCTGCCAATACTAATAAAGGAGCTTTTGATGCTGTCAAGATTCTTCAGGATTGGTATGATGGGTTTAAAACTTCTTGGGGAATTCCAGTACCTGACTGATTCTTTGCCTTTCAAGATTTAACCTCAGTTTATTCCTGAATTCTGATTTAGTTTGCATGACCAAGACAAAGAGAATCACTGACTGCTTGAGTTCAGCATGGCAGTTAAGGTCTTTATTCTTTCGACATATCAGAATGACAGAAAATTATTATTATTAAAACACAAAACAGACATCAAAACAAAACCTTCCTCACTTCAATTCTTTGCTACTCATTTGACAAGGCGTCACTTTCTGGGAGAGCTAATCCAGTCCAAAACCTTTATGAACCCAACATGGCTGTCTCCAGGCTTGGTCAAACTTGGACAAACATCCCAGCCCTGGTGATGCACCTGACACCATGGCTTCTTTCGAGAAACAGCTAAATGAGATCCTTGAATAAGTTAACTACTAGCCACCAAACAAGCCAGAAGTTTGGTGTGTTTGGAGTTCTTTTCAGTTCACTTGACAGTTTCTCTTACCAGCTGGCTTGTTTGGTTTGCCCTTGACTTCTGTACAAGATGAAAGAAGTTGCTCTTTTCTCCTAGCATTGTGAAACAAGAATGCATAAACCTCCGTTAATCCCCAGCAGAAGGAGCAGAGCTTCAGCGTTCGTGAAGGTTAAATATTCAGCGTGGCTTTTTCCAGCGTGTTGCGAAGATAATTCCCTTCAAGACGGGACATGTTGACAGAGCTGTGTCCCTGCCTTCCACAGCTGCGAGAGACTGATCTGATTCCAGGGCCCTGCTGAGCCTGTGATAAACAGGAATCCAGCAGGGTTTGTTGATACGTGTCCACAGATTGTGAATGAAGGCCTGCACTGTCACACAGCCGCCTCTCCTTCCTAGAGGAAACAACACCTGGCAACACGCTGGAGAAGCCCCACATGATGGAAAGTTTGACAGCCTGTGTTAAACCTATTGAGGAGGGCCAAGAAATTATTTTTGCCCATAAAATCTCACCCTCTGAAAAAAAATATTTTAAAACTGTATTATCTTTATTTCAGATTTAATTGTTGCACAAAGGTGCTTTCAACTTTTCAGTTTCAGGAAAATTTCAGGATCAGGTTTACGGTTTTGGCAGTCAGCTTAGTTTGTTTAAAGAGAGGTGGACACTGCTTAAAAGCTGACTGTTATCAGTTTTTTTTCTGATTGCATTGGGGTCATGAGTACTGGCTCTTTGCAGACCTACTTAATTCAATGTTTGCAGACAACTGCAAACAGTGATTAAAGATAAAATGCTGATAGGCTTTTCAGTTAAGGAGGCACAGGTGAGGTCAAGAGGAGATACTCTTATTTCAAGTGCACATTTTTCCATCTTTTAGGTGATTGTTTTTGCAGTTTTGCGTCATGGCAGATTTTAAAGCTTCTTCATTTCATTCTTAAGCGAATTTGTTACTTTTATTTGTTGCTCTTAGTGTATTTTGTCACTTTATTCCTGTGCCCGAGCGGTTTCCTATAGGAAATCCAAAGTTCAAGAAGAGTCTTTGACCCATGCTGGGGGTTCTTGTTCGTTATGGATAGGGATGCTGATTTTGGGGCAGTTTTTTCCATATTTAGTTTATTTCTTTTTGGAAGTTGGAACACAAAAAAATGCTATAATTCCAAAATTGTACAACATATTCATCTCAAATCCAAACTGCTTGAGTAAACAGCAAAAATAGCCACTTGGATTTCACAATCCCAGTACTATTGGAGGACACTGAATAATGACTTGTTGTATTTTGACACATTTGGCTGCACTTCAGCCTCTCAGTATAACACAGCATACTGAAGAAATACTGTGTTGCTGCACTTCCAGCTGGGGAAATTGAATGTGCTTGCTTCATTGACACTATCTAAAAAGAGAAAAGCTTTAATAAAAATGCAAATGTGTATACACATTGAAGAGATCACCAGTTAGAGTTGATTTATGATTGGAACACAACACTCTCAATAAGGTGGAAAGTATTGTTGAGAAAAATATACAGTTCAAATGAACTGTGTAACACGGAATATATGGAGTCTTTGCTCCCTTCTGTCGACAGCGAGTAGCGGAGACTTGTAACGGAGACGCAGCTATCAGTTCCAGAACTCGCAAGAAAACGAATCCCAACATCTTTGCCCCATGCTGATTCACAGAGAGAAAATACCGACGGGGGTATCTAAACATTCTCATCTAAAACACATCCTCCGAAAACATCATCTCTGCTTTATTGCTCTACTTAAATCTCAGAAATACAGCCTGTTTTCGAATCAGCAAGGCAGTGTGCTATCACCAGCGTTTGCCTCCTGACAACTGTGCGTGCAGTTGTTTTCTTCAGCGTCAGCCTGTCTGATGACTGTTTTTTGGTCTTAACCCCAGATGCAGAGGAAATAAAATAAAAATAAAAATTTGCCGGCAGAAATCAGATTGAATCGGGCAAAACTCAAACCCCTGACTTGGAAACTGTGTGACGGCTGTATAGCTTTTCTGTATTATAGGGATTATTTCCTTCCTTGATTTTCTAGTGAGGGATTGATCCCAATCTTTCAGATGCTGGCTGTGAGCAGAGGATGTGAATAGTAATGAGGCCCGTCCAGCCATGCGGCTCACCATGGGTCTCCGCGCTGCCCTCTACGCGCAGGCTGGGAGCTTACATAATGCATTGTGGCAGGACCTGGGCCGTCCCTGCCTGTCACAGCCCCGCTAGCCACGGGCCTTCACCTCTTCTTCGCACTGCTGCCGACGCCTGTCACAGCTCACAGGTCGCGGAGGCATAAAAAGCCCAGTCCTGGCGGTTGTGAGTTTGGAACTGTGGAGTACATGCTCTGAGGGTCATGCCATGTACGGCAAGCCCACTCCCAGTGCTTGCTCTCCTGAATCGCGATAAGCCCGTTAATAGTGGATCTAGCTCGTGGTAGAGCGAGTGGGGGAGAACTTCTTTCTCTTGTTTCAGAGGAAAAAGCGAAGGTTCAGGAGTTTAAGGTTCCATACTGTATTTATGTGTGGTTCCCTTGTGATTACAGGTGAGCTACTCCAGTCCGTGCGACACACTGTCAATCAACACTGTCTTGTCTTCTCCTGACAGGTGGCGGTGAAAAACAACATTGATGTCTTCTACTTCAGCTGTCTCATTCCTCTCAACATCTTCTTTGTGGAGGATGGCAAGATGGGTAGGTGTCGGGGGGCCGACAGGTCAAAATGCTCATGGCGTTCTACCTTGTTGTGACTGTTGATTTGTGCATTGTGCATCGGAGAGCCTCCTCTAGCTGGATTCACTGAATGCTTCCTGGGGCGCACAAAGCCTGGTGTCTTCAGAGAATGCTTTTGTAATACTATAACAGTGAAGCAGTTTGAGGCTGGAGACTGGATTCAGGTGCTGGTTCAGTAAACAAGCAGAGAGGCAGAATTGTTATCCCACTCTCAAAGACACACAGCAACAAAAGTCGAAATAGCACGCCAGGGTCGAAACCAGAAACAACAGTAAGGCACAGTTTGGTGGCAATCTGGGAGAACAAAGGGAAACTGAGCACAGTCGAGACACAGAAGGCGAGAGACTTGAGAACGCTAAGACGAGCACACAGAGTGAAAGACTAAGCACTAGAGGAGGCAAAGATGGGTTTTAAATAATGGAGGGAGTGACAGTCTGACAGGTGGCACTGATGATCCACCATACCATGTTGTCACAGTAACCGATTGATTGACAGGATTGCTGGTGTTAGCAGTCAGTATGGTGTGATTGCTCATTGTCCAGTGAGCACAGGACAATGTCGTTGTATGACAACTTTCTCATTAAAAAAACTCAAATGATTTTAAAGGAGGTCTTTAGGGGCTTCATAATATTCCAAGTGCTTCCATATATCTGGCTGCCTCCTTTTTGAAACCCCCCCAAAAAACAGTGGGCTCACTGGCATCTTTGGAGTAATAGCTGAGCCTGATCCACAGATCAGTTTAGTAACTTAATCAAATCTTCAAGCTGGGCTCCTCATGTCTGACCTTTCTTTGCTTCTTGTGACTGTTGACCCACAGAGCGCCAAGTTTTCCTGGCAACCTGGAAGGACATTCCTAATGAAAATGAACTTCAGTACCAGATCAAAGACTGCCACTTAAGTGCAGGTAAGTAGGGGAGGAGTCAGTATTTGACATACGGATTTAGATCCACACCTCTAAGTTTTCGTCAGGAACTTGCAGACCACAGTGTCTTGGAAACAGCTGTAACTAAGGAGATTTGAGCGACATATAAGTGATTCAGTAGAGTCATTAATAGCTCATGTGGAGTGAAAACCAGAATATCTCCCCAGGAGCCCCCTGGGAATCACCTTTTTTTGTGTAATTCAGGCACTGCACTGAGCATGTGGTTTCACAGGGTGCTGGGCTTGATTGCCACAGATCTGAAAGCCTGAAGGACCTGAAAAATAAGTTGCGAAAGGCCTGTTTTTTAGCTGAAGTGCCAAATCACCTCTAGTCATATGAACAGAAAGCTTAGCTACGATACATTTTTGATTATTCAATATTATTGTTAGGGATATAAACACATTCATTTTATCTCACATTACAGCATTTACAGCATCCAAGTAGAAGGTTTGTTGGAGCGTGTTTTTAAAACCCCAAGCAGGGAGGGCTTCTGGATTAATTGTGCAAGAAGATATTGCTGTTCCATAACAGATGGAGCAGCATGATTTGGGGCGTTCTGACCTCAGGCCCACCAAGCCCAGGAGCACGAGCTGAGCAGGTGCTGCTCTGCGGGCCCGGTTTAATTAGGCCAGCTGTTTGTTTGTTTTTTTTCCTTACCTTAGATCTAAATTTAGTGCCCAGAGCCAGATCCCGTGAAAACCTATTTTTCAGACTCTTCTCATGTTCATGATAATACTTGTAAAATTTATATAAGCTCCCTTAATTCCAAAGTGAAACGCATACCATTTTCCTAGTTTATTTTCAGTTGTTCAGTTGTTTTTGAGATGCAGTTTAAATGCAATCTGTTCTACTCTTTTATATGTGTGTGTTACACCTGCTTGATTAAACATAAATATTATGTTGATTTTCACTGTTGTAAAACCAAATACAAAATGGGCAAACCTGATTTTTTAAATAAAAATATATAAATATAAAAAAGCCAGGCATTTGCACAAAATGTGCTGTTTAAAAAAAGCAACAATTCACATCTGAAGCCTTTCTGTTCTCTAAATCATCGCCACTGAAGAGGCTCTTTTGAGCTACAGAACAAAACACAAAAGGGGGAAAGTGTTAATCTTGATAGCAGTTAATGTTTCCCTGATATCCTCGCTACAGCAGCTCAGGCTGTGTGTGTAAAGAGACTGCCTTTACTTGAAGGGCTTATGCCACCCTTGAGGCCCTGGCCAGCTGTCCTTGTCGAATTCCCTGGTGCCAGCCTGAGATTTAAATGAGCTGCATTTGCCAGCACAACAGGATGGTCACCCAGCAAAGACCCTAAAAATTTAGACTTTGTCATTTTTGCTATGAAGGTACAAATCTGCTGTCCCCTCCATTTCATTAAACCAATTACCACACCAAGAGAGTGAGATAATATCCTAATTCTTTTCAGGCTTCTGAGCCTGCAGCCCCATATAATCTGGAATTGCTCGCTTTTACTCAGATGAAGCATCTTGTTTTGCTCTCACACGGCTCTCTTCATCAGCATACAAACTGGCCCTGCGATTCTCATTGCCGTAGCTGTCCTTTGCCGTAACTCGTTTGTATTCATCAGGCTAAAGCCAATTTATTTTAAAGTCAGAGCAGCATGCATGGAAAATGGATATTTTGGTCCTTTGTTTTAGTCTGGGACAGACTTCAGCAGTGATTTTTTAGGCTTACAGTCTTTTTCCATTAACCCACATGTTTGATTGAAGGCTTGCTAGAAAACCAGTAGACCATTTTACCATTTTTTGACTGTCTGAAGCCTCACCAGTAGATTGCGTGCCTGCACACACCTGTACAGAAATGTCTCTGCTCTGTTTGTCTATAAAGTGTTATCAGGATGGCGTGGGAGATTTTGATATGAGCAGTGGGAAGCCCGAGCATCGGGTCCCTCACATCTGGGTTTCGGTGGCATCAGTCGAAAGAGCCCGTGAGCGCTCCTGCTCTTCCAAACAGCCCTGAGATCTTTAACAGCCAAGTAGTTAGGGTCTCGGCTTTACATCTCATCCAAAGATGACTGCAGTGTCCTCCAGTTACATATTATAAACCTGTATTTCAGAAAAGTGGGGCAATTCTTTCTGCCTGCTTCTTTCATATGCTGAATGAAAACCTTCACTGTTCTGCGATTTGCATCCAATTAAAAATTGCAGGACTGCACCCCTGCCTGTGGAGGTCATTCACTCGCTGCCCCCATCCCTGGCACAGGAGAACCATGTGCCACCACAGAGCAGCTCTCCTGGCGTTTATAAAACGGCCTGTTTAGTTGGGTGCATGATCCTCAGGTGATGTAGGCTCATCTGTATTTTCTTTCCTTTCAAAGCGATTGGGGCTAACATTCTCTTTAGCGTATGTTTCATACTTTATTTGTTAGAGGGCCTGTCTGATTCGCACAGCCTCGTCAGCCGCCAGGAGACTAGAAGCTCCAGGGCGAGGTGCCGCTCAGAGCACACACAGGACGGGCAAGCAGATAGTGCCTGAACGAGGAGGCACCTTCCTTCGGACCTGAGACAATTAAAAACCCCAGCCTTTGCAATGTGGTGATTTACACCCTACATGAAACTGTCTGAATGGAAAAAGATTGAAAAGCCGAATCATTTCTCATTTGCCTTGCAGAGTGGACACCTTTTAATGAAATCGGCTAGGGTGCCCATTCATCAGTTGATCAAAGTGTGTCTGATTAGAGGCGGAGCTCGAAAAAGGCAGTTCCTAGAATACTCCATCTGACCTTGCCTTTGAAATCGCAACTATCAAACCCTCTACGAGGACGGTTTATATTTTAAAATTATCACCCCTGTCAATATCATCGTTCTTTTGTGTTTTGAATATATACTGAATACATGCCTCCGTACACCCCAACCCTCCAGTTTCAGGATGTTTCACGATGAATTATTTGGAATCTTGTTTCTGGGATGATTAAATTACTCTGCTCTTTTCTGCAAAAATTCAATCCAAAATGAGTCTCTTTGGGGAGAAGAGCCACAGTCCCAGGGTTCAGAAAGTCGGGGCTCAAGAAGTATTATCCATCTATGCAGCTTCAGCCCCGTTACCAGCAGTGATGCAGCAGAAGTCCGTGTGCTCTGGCCCAAAGGTATGTACTCAACTGTAACGATCTCTTCTCGCAGACGCGGTCTCTGGAAAGCTGCAGAATAACAATATTTACACCATTGCCAAGAGGAATGTGGAAGGGCAGGACATGCTCTACCAGTCTCTGAAGCTCACCAATGGAATCTGGATTCTGGCAGAGCTTCGCATCCAGCCCGGGAACCCCAATTACACAGTAAGTTCTGATGCCCCCCGCCCTCCCTTCTTGTCCCACACACATCTGCTGGGATCACTGTTTCCCCACCATAGCGCAGAATTCAAGGCCTTGAAACAGGTTTAGCCCAAAGCAAATGGATTGTTTCAGTCCTGCCACATGAAAGGCCGTCCTCCCCAGCTAGCCAAAGATCTTACAGCCTCCTGAGACGAAGTTAAATATTATTTATATGCCACTTTCCCATTTGCTATCTTAGACCCTACGTGCCATTGACAAATCTTGCTTTCAGGAGGGTAATTCTTACATAATGAGAGGCCAGTCTGTCTTTAGATGAGGTCTAAAAGTCACTTACCCACTGGCTCAGATCCATGCAGGCCAGAACGGAAATTGCATTTAATGCCTGACTGGTCAGTAAAATCACAGCCAACCTGAAACAGGTTATTTCTTTAAACTGGGGGCTTATCTGCAGTATTCTGTCAAAAGGTTCTGGTGCAAAGAGTTAATTAAACATACTTTATAAGGGAAAATGCCTGATGTTGGACTTTAAGAAACCTGTGCCCTGTTTTGCTCTTATATGATGACAGGATATTAAGATCACTTTGGGATCAGTAAGAAAAAAATTCGAGAAAAACGAATGGATTTTTTTTTTGTTTTCAAGTGCCAAATCCTTTTCTTGCTTTTCGGCAGAAGGCAGGCAGTGCCATCAATCACGTTCGCTCCTCCACAGCAGCAGCTCCTCTTGTTGCTTTGATAAATGGGCGGACTCCGAGAGTTCGCCTTGGTCAGGTTGCGGTCTCCTGTGGGGAAGCAGAAAGGGCTGAGCGACAAGAGAAGCTGCAGAATGGGACACAGTCTACAAGCGCGGTGTTCCAAAAACTGCTGTGGAAGAGGTCCTAAAAATAGTTCAAACTGATTTGTGAGAGAGAATAATCATCAGCCTACGTTTCCTTCAGCATTAAGATACTTTATTTTTTGGATAGGACTGTTTTAAGGCCTCCTCACAGCTGTATAATTCTTGGTTGACCTGAGCAGCAGGTAATGTGAAAATGGAATGCATGGAGCAAAGTGAATTACCCAAGCCATTTCATTCTGATCCAGTGGTTTTAAGTAATTGTCTCTAGAAACATGATTTTTATTTTCAACGCCTCCCAGCCAATTCTGGCTGGTTGGTTACATAATAATCACTTTCGACAGGCTGCTGTCCTGTCTGCTACCACAGCAGTAGGCAGCTGTACAAACGCGTTTCATTTGCTTTTCTCGAAATGTCTCTTGACAGCTCTCCCTGCATTTGTGCCTTGTGAAAGTTAAGGATTTTTCTACACTAAAATGGTTTGGAGTATCATTAAACTGGCTTCATTGTTAAACCTCCTGTGGAAGATGATCAGCCTCCCCCATTTTGGTACAGTGAGTGATGAATGCACAATGTGCTGAAAACATCTGTAGTGCCCTCCACTGAAAATGCCCTGGCGTGTCACGTGTATTTCAGCTCACTGAAATGAATGATCCATATCCCACTCAAAGATCAATTGTGAATTTTGTCTCTAGTACCTAAGCATGTTTTAACTCTCTAGGTTGACCTATCAATACTGCCAAGCACTACTGTATGTCCCCACATCCCAGAACTAAAAATATTTGAATAAAATTCTGCTGCATTCCTTTCCCTGAATGCATCTCTTGAGTGGACAACTCTGAAATAGACATTCTAAGCTTAAGCAGTACAGCAATGAGAAGTGTTTACTGGAGTTTACTAATAAACCTCAACTTCTGTAGCTGTAATTGTCTGAATATGCAAATTCGCTGATTGAGACCTCCCCTTCCAAATTATTTAATGTGCATCTGCTCTTTAATTGCTTTGGCGCCTCATTACCTTGAGTCCCCCAGTGGTAATCATGCCTGTCCTGGCTGGTGCTCCTGTCAGTTAAACCCTAATTGATTTTTAATAGGAAGCAGAATTCTGCACTTATTGGGCTCAGACCTTTAGAGCCTTACAGGAGAACACGGGGGAAAACCTGAAGTTTAGTTTTCACTGAATAATTATTGCTCTGCTACCTGCAGATTTTTATTGTGTCCCCATCAGCCCTGTAGCTTGTCCCTGTTTACGTGTGGAAATGACTGCAGCTGCTTTCATCCTCGTACAGTTGTGGAACCAGTGACTCATGCTGTGCCGTTTTGTTTTGGTTTTTTTGCCGTGATTCCTGCTGTTCGCAGTCAAGGGTGACTGGAAAGCCCGCCGACTGGAATAAGTTACAGAGCGAAAGAGATGAACTGACGTGAGGCGGCTGCTAACCTCTGGGTTTTGCTCTGTGCCCTCTGACCTCTGACCTCTGAGCCTGAGAGTCTTGTGTTTGCAGTGTGTTTTGTGGCAGCCCCCCCCCCCGCAGGCCAGGCTGCTGTTTCGCATTGCGCATTTCCTCTGCGTTGGCAGGTCGGTGCCGCTGGTGCTCACGCCACTCCTGTCTCTCTGTGTGTCCCAGCTGTCCCTGAAGTGCCGCGCTCCTGAGGTCTCCCAGTACGTCTACCAGGTGTACGACTCCGTCCTGAAGAACTAGAGCCGTCCAGAGCCCACCTGCCGGAGGGGGGGGGGTGTGGAGACCGTGAACAAACTCGTTTCTCTCATCTTTTTTTTTTTATGTTCTACTTCTCTTTCCTTTATCACAAGGCACTGAGAGTTAAGAACAGACGTGCGCTGTGAACTGTGATTGGAAGAGCGATGCCCATGCAGGAGTAGTTGATATCCTCCCAGTTTGTTCTGTTATTTCTCCTCCCTTTGATCGCAAGTCTCGCCGTCCATTTTTTCTTTTCTTCTGTCTTTCTGTTTTGCCAGGTTTCGCTCGGACGCTTACAATAATTCAGGTAATCAGTAAATATTAGCCCCCAGCGCACACCCGGAGACATTGAAAGAGAAGAGCTGCGCTGGTCTGGGCTCTGAGGTGCCAGTGGCTCTTATGTGCTTAGTGGGGAATTAGCAGATGCAAATGAGTGCATTTTGTTGCAAGTCAGGAGTGAAACCACAGAAAGACGGGTGATATGAACCACTCTCTTATTCTTACTAGTGTTCTTAACCACTGTGTATACCACTGTTTAAAGTAGCTGTTTTGTGATTATGCAGGTATGTGTCATCTTTTATTCTATATGTGTCTTTTTGGGGGATTTTATTTTTTCCTTTTCTTAATGATTTCCACTGGCTTGTAAATACAGATGCATTGCCCTGCTCCTGGCCTGCTGCCATTAGCTTGTCCTTCCCATCCTTCCTCATTTTCCCTCTGCAGTAGCATTCAGGCGACTGTGCCAGCTTCCCTCCCAGCTCTGTAGTGTCAGAGGTAGATGTGGAGCATTCGGTGATTCTGGTGCTGAAGTTCTCACCCCTTTGATCACAGTCCTGACCCCTCAACGAGGCCGGTGAGGAAGTAGCACTATTTGCTCAGATTGAACTTCATTGTGTATTGCTAGGCGAATACTCTACTGCCAGTGTAGCATTCCAGTACTGTAGATCTTTTGCAATTAATATCTGGGTGCCAGTTTTACAACAGGTTGCATAAAGCAAGCGCTCGTAAGAGAGCTGATCACACATTTGATTAACAGAAAACTGCATTGAATACTAGAGTCCTCTGCCTACCTGCTGTGCGGTCATGTGCCTATCGCTCATACAGCTGAAAGGCTGAGAGGACAGTCTCATCTCCGTTCTCATCTGCCTCCATTTCCTCTCCCGTTGTTTGTTTCAAGAATGAATTCCTGGAAAGGGTCCCGACTGAGCTTGGGGTGCTGTTTCTTTTGTGATCCTGGCTTCGTTTGGAGGGGGGGGGGGGGGTGTGATTAAGTGAAAATCTCCAGATTCATTCCAGCTCTGATCCGAGTAGGATCCAAATACAGCTTCTCCAGGGATGAGTGGATCTTGTCTCACTGTCTCGTGTAGATAGCAGGAAAGAGTTTATCTGGTTCTCTCTCCATCTGCTGGGTTCCCCCTCTTAATTTTCTCAGTTGCAATTGCAAATGTAAAACTTCAGCTCAGAGTCTTGCCGTAATTAAATCAAGTTTTTCATCTTCACTAAGGACTTGTCCATACAGAGCGCCAGAGGCACCCTCAGAGACTTGTCCTTCCTGGCCTTGCTGTCAAACGCACCAATGATGTTTTGAGTGGAAATATTCAGTATCCTGCCAAAATATTAACTGTTCGATTGCACTCTAGCGAGTTGCCAAGTGTCAAGTGCTGGTTTAATGCTTCCGTCTGCATTCACCCTTTGTCTTCAGCAGTATCATACTTTGTCCAGTCAATGGTAGATATCCAGAATGCAATTCAATGGCGTGTTGTTTTCTGTGCTTAAAGCATAAGGAAATGTTGTAGATCAAGGTCCAGGGTATTGAAACAGATGTGTTAAGCAACTTGGGTCTCTTTGCTGAGTCGGGAGCACTTCAGAGAAAGGTCCCCAAAGGGTCTGTGGGGCGGTTGTGTGCATATGTTCACCAGTAGTGTTTGTTATTCTAGATCTGGGCTTCAAAGTAGCATGAGATTTCAGTGGCCTCGTACCAAGTCCTCCAACGTGAATGTGATCTATATAATTAAAAAATACACTTATGAAAATAATGAAAAAAATTTGCTTGATGGACGTAGTGAAGTATACAGATGTCAGACTTAAGCGTAATAAAAAAATGAACACATAAGGTACAGATTGTAACGTGTGACCTAACTCCTCCTGTCTTTCTGCCATTGTTATTTATGTGCCTGTAAGCCTGCATGTGAACATGCTCCTGTGAGCCTAGCTTAGATTTTTGTTAAAATTCTTATTTCCGTGCTATAAGTCCAGGGGTTCAACTCGCACAGCTGGCTGGGAAGGATCAGGCTGACCCACAACACAAGGGCGTTCCCCTGTGAACCCCATTTATACAGTTTGGAGCTTTTCATTGATAGGATTCCTAACGTCTGTATTCAAGTGCACAGCCCATCACAGAAGAGAGAATTCTGGTTTCATCTTCCTTTCTTTCCCAAATTGGAATAAAAAATGTTTTGACTCTGCTGGGCATGACGTAAACCCAGGATGTAATTTCATTACATCCAGCAGATATTCAAAACAGTTTAGTGCACAGTGTTCAGGATCAGATTACCAACATAAGGAAACATGCCTTTTTATGATTTTAGATTTTTAGAATATTTTAAATCTGGTCAGTCTTGCTTTAGGTCAGTTCTTCTTAAACTCATTTAAGTATTCATCCTGGCTCACAGCTGCCCTGCCTGGGTGGCTGCAGAGTACTGAAGACACCGAGTGTGGACACTTTCTGTCCAGATGGGGTTCTCTGGCCGGTGTTGTACTGCGGTGTGGAACCTGACAGAGGTCATGGGTGAGCTGTGAACAGATGCATTAACTTGAGAAGTCACACACAGACATGGCAGAGGCTCTGATCTCTTCCCATCTGCTCTTGCGTGTTACTTGATCTCCTGGTTTGCCTCGTTCTCATCTTGTCTTATACCTGCTGCCTATACCTTTTTTGACGTTGTTTTATAACCATGACCAATGTGTAACTATATCGCCATTTTCAATAAACTGTCCTGTCTATAGGAAACTGCCTGTGCCTGTGTGTTTTTTCAGAGTGACGGTGTTGAGAACTTTGACTTTAATGGCTGTGCGTGAAATGAAGAGTCGTTTGACTTCCTGATTGAGTGATTACATATGAGAGATTGTATTGTTTATATTTATACCCAGTCACTTTGGTTTTCTAAGAATCAGTTCTGCAGCTATGACACCGTGCAAGGAGATGAGCACTAGCAGCAGTGCTCCTCTGACATGCCCACCTGTCACTCATCATGTGATGAAGCAGGGAGGCACTGATTGGGCAAGCCTCTTGATGTCAGGCAGGTCAGGAGCTTCACATCTTTGTTGTTGTTGTAACAAATAAGTTCTGGACCCCGAGATGAGCTGATCAAGTGAGTTTTATTGCATGCAAGGAACAGTACATTCAGAATTGTTTAAAGCTTATAGGTGCAGAGCTCCAGTTTATATAACAAACTTCAGCCATTTCTGACGCAAATTGTTACCATGGTAATGGGGGGAGGTCACGTGTGTTCGGACATTCTCTGGACCTTGAACACTTTGAATGACTGGCCTCATCTTCCCATAGTTAGGGAATCTCTTATCAGTTAACTCCAATCCCTGCCATAACTCAAAAGTGCTCAGTCATGGAATGTTTTGTACCAGAAGAAGTCTTTGTGTAGAAAGAAATCAGTTAACCCTTTTTTCACATCTCATATCTTTCTTCAATGTGAAAGTATGTTCGACTAATCCCAACCTTGCCTATTTAGTTAACAGCTGCCTAATGACACAACCCAGGCTCGAACCTCAGACATCTGGACCCCGGACTGAGTGAAGTCTTTTCCTGGTTCTGACATCTCGGATCCCTTGCAAGCACCAATTGGACTGCCAGCTTGAGTTCTGTCCAGCCTGCCTGTACCTGCTGGCCAGATGGCAGGTAAGGTCTGAAAGGAGTGCTGTAGAAGGGAGTATCTTCCTCGTGACACGTTGCCTTCTCTAACACTTGTGAGTAGCAGTTATCGCTTTGGCCTAGATAGCCAATAGGGTGAGATCTGGACTTTCCATCAGAGCTGTTCCAAGCAAAGGATTGCATCTCACAGCATATACAATTTCCCAGATGAAATCCTCACCTCTGTATTTTTTTGATCATGGACAAAATACTTTAGTACTTTACTCCAAAGGGGTTCTGCTAACTTGTTTATTTTAACCTTTGCACCAATTCAGAATACAAGTGTGCGCCAGTGTAACATGTTCTACATCTTTTTAAAGCTAACTTTGAGATTCAAGACCTGCAAATTTATATATTGCAGGAAATGCAAGTCGTCTCCTTTCCCCCTTGATTTTTCCAAATGCTGACCAGATGCATCTTTCCCACTGTGGCCAAATTGATTAAAGAAGCTTTAATTTTACAGTTAAACTACATGCACACGATAAGATCTTATTCTTCAGTTCATCCTTTAAATGTTGTCTTGAAAATTAACTTTAAAAATGAGTATTCTGTTCTAGACTTTTGTCTGTGGTATGATACAAAGACCAGGAGGTACATCTCTACCCAGAGAGTTTTGGTTGAAGCCAATGACTTCTTTCAAGAAATGACGGGATGGTCAGTTGGCTATTACCAAGCTCGATGAGCTGGGCACCCTGTTCTTCTTTGCAAAAATTATCTTTATTATATGATATTTTTGCACTCCAGTAGATCTGACCTACCATGGCCCCTGAAAGTTGCTGGTGTTCCCAGTCGGGGTGTCCACATAGCTCTGTTCACAGATGGGTGTTTATGTTCTAGGATAGAGCTGCATTAACGCAGCCTTTTCCCTGAGAGAAACATCCTCCTGTTGTGACATCATTACCAATTATTCCTTAATTATGGTGTGATTGGTGCTGCAGTTTCCATTTATTACAGGCTCCTACTTAGTCATGTGGAGCAGCAGGCAGTCTGGTCTGAGTTGTGAATCCAAGAAATCTCATAAGATTGAGAAGTATCCTGTTCTGTTTTTTTGGCGTATTACATAAAACTTTTTGGTCGGGTGCTCCAGTTTCCTCCCACTGTCTAAAGACATGCTGTCCAGGGTAATTGGCGTCATAGAATTGCTCTTATGTGCCTGAGTGTGCGTGTGTGTCCTGTGACATCCTAACATCCAGTCCAGGGTGTAGTCCCTGCCCTGTGCCTACCAGGTTGGGCTCCCCTTAACCACCATCCTAAAAAGATAAAGCACTTACTGAAAATGAGGGTGAAAATCTGTATTTTCTACCTCCGTAATAATAGGAACAATTGTTGCTTTTATTTATAGTTGCTCCTCACAGCCAACCCTGAAATCAAAGCATGACTGTAGCACTGACGTGCAGACTCTGGCAGCAGGCGCAGTCCTTGTCCTCACTGGAAAGTCAACAGGCGTAGTGAGTAGACTACAGAAGGGAGAAGAGAGAGGGAGAGGTGTTTGCATGGAGGATGATAATGTTCCCATCTGCTCATCTGTCAAAGTGCAATTGGGCCATAGTGCTAACATTAACCTTTGCTTCTGCTTATAATTACCACTTCCATGCTCTTCAGCCCCCGGGTGGCTTGTGACTATTTGCAGCTTACTCATTGTGATGTCAGGTGTAAGCTGGTCGCTTGTGAAGATACTAAACACCCGTATTGCTACAGGGCAGCACGGTGGAGCAGTGGTTAGCATTGCTGCCTCCCAGCGCTGTGGTCCTGGGTTCAGTTTCTGGGGTGCTCTCTGGGTTGGTTTGTAAGTTCTCCCCATATTTGCATAGGTTTTCTTCCACAGTAGCTAGGCAGGTCCCATTTCAGGCCATGAAGGCCCATGGGGAATGGGGGGCAAAGGCCACCATTTTTCCTGACCGTCCGACACTGGAGGTGGAGGTGATGTGGTCAGCTGTGCAAAACCCCTGTTTTATGCTGGTATTCTGTAACCTAGAGCTGTGAGAGCTGAGCCGATTGCAGGAGACCAGACCATGTGGACAAGTGGAAATTTAATTTTAAAGCAGGGAAAAGAAGAATCGTTTCAACCATTTTGCACTTCATAGCAAACAAAGAAGAAGGAGGATCACTCCTTTCCCTCAACAGTGCTGCAAGGCCTGATCTTCTCTCCGAGATTCTCAGTACTTTAACTGCTCCTATGGCTTGAATAAGTTGACAAGGCTTTGGCCATTCCACATTGTGACACACAAAACTAAACACTGACATTCCCAAATCATTTGAAAACACGTTTCCCATCCTGTGGGAATTGTTGTTGGGTACACTTATCAACAGACGTCCTCAATGCAGGACTTCATTTACTTGTATAAGTAGTTAATCACTTTTCCCTGGATTCAGGCCTGGCACTTGGTGCCTCCTCAGGCAGAGATCACCTGAATGAAGCTCTGTCTTCTCTTACAAAGAAACGTCATCAGTATTTGCATACAGGTTTCACATGATGTCAAAGGGCTGCCTCTGTGGAGAGTCTCTGATGGGCAGGTTAGGCACACTGTGGTGTTTGTGTTAGACCCAAGACATGCAACAGTGGTGCTGGAGTGAACATTTGATTCTGGAAGTCTTCCACCTGCTCCTTCTCAGATGGTGTAGGATGGGCTTTTAAATTGTTGTGGAGGCTCATCTGATCCCTTTTTTTGGACCCTGTTTGTGCATGTTTATGGCAAAGTTAAAGGACCGTTAATGTGATGAGACTTGGGAGTCAAGTGTGTACAATAGCACGTGGTCGCTAGGCAACAAAGGAGCACGGATGCAAGGTTGCTAAGTTACAGCTGCGGTCCTGCCCCTTGGCAGTGGTGTGTGCTGTGCTTCTATGGCTATTAAAGACAAGCGCTGTGTTGCATTCTGCAGGATTCATTTGCTCTCTCAAGATGCAAGATGCACTCTGGAGGAGATTGTTTTTCTTTCCCAAAATCTTATCTCATCTCCCGAAGGCAGCACAAAGATGGGCATTGCCTGCCTTTTGTCAGGGTGTGAAATATCTAGCTATTTGACTCCGAAGCTTGCCGTAACAGAATGGCCTGGCTCACATATCAATTTCCAGTTTGCACAGCAGGAGCCATTCGGGTTTTGGAATGATTTTCAGTAAAGGGGTGAGGGCATGCAGTTTTCTGTTGCCTGTCTTAGTTGTATGACAAAGTCAAGGCAGTAATATCACACCTCTTTTTGCAAGAAGATTCTGGGAGAAACATTCCTTCTGAGGCAGATTGTTTTGTGCTGTAGCCTTACTGGTGCACAGGTACAAGTACGCGTTGTTTATGCTGAAGTCCTGTGGGCTTTTCAGCACTGAGTCACTAGTTTTAATGTCATAGCTAAGCAACCAAGCTATTTTCCTACAGACCACATGAAATATACAGTAACATTATATCTTTGATGAACTGAGGACATAAGAACGCTTACAAAGCAGAGGAGCCCAGTCTGCCCATCCAGCTGTTAGTAGTTAATAACTTATTGATCCTGGGGTCTCATCCAGCTGTTTCTTGAATGAAACTTCAGCAGCACAGCTGGGCAGCTTGTTCCACACCTGAAATCCTTTGGGTTAAGAAGTGCCTCCTGTTCTCAGCTTGAAATGCAATTCCAGTTTCCTCTTGTGTATCTTGTGTATTCTGGTTCACGGATTTTTGTGCAGAAATGTGCAGGGCGGACTTGCTCGGCACCTTTGAGGATTTTGAACACTTGTATCAGGCCCCCTTTGCAGTCTTTTCCACTCGAGACGAAAAGGGTTCAGTTCCTTCAGCCTGTCAGGTCACTCCTATCAGCCCCGGGATGCACTTGTCTGCATTAAACACGATCTTTCACCTTCCTCTCCCGGAGGCGGGACAAGCACGTGTCTGTTCACTGCAGGGTGCCACACTCCGGCCTGGAGAGTAAGGGTGACCACGGCACCACTGTCACGAGCCACTGTTGCACAAGGAGCACGGGGACCTGTGCTGTCCCGCTGGAGGGACAAGAAGTCCTGGGCGTGAATAAACGAGGAGGCTGTATACAGGCATTGCAACAGCGATGTTATTACAGGAATGCGCACCTTCCGCCTTCACAGGCAGCGCGGCCCCTAGATTTCTGGTCCGTTCAGTTGTCCCCTCTAGTGAAGAAACCCGATAAATAGACCCAAATCCTCATCGTTATCTCCCACCGTGAGTGAACAGTCTTTTGTAGCGCGCTTGCATTGCACATTGGAACACAGCTCGCCAGTAAATTGATAACCCACGATTACAACAAGCAGTTCAGTTACTAATACCTTCAACAGGGAGCGGGGATTGCATCAAAATGTGACAAAGAGAAAAGTCGCTGTGGTAGTGAAATAGCCTGTTGTCTAAACCTCGGGCATCGGGAGAGTCTTTTCAAGTGCGTGCCTGGCATTTTTGGAAGACAATATTATTTCGCGCCGCCTTGAATAATTAGTAGGATCCTTCTAGACTGGGCGATGCGCGCATACTGATTTTGTTTAGCGCTGGTACCAGGCGGGCGTTTTGACCCAGTCGTGCGAGCGTTTCTGCTCAGCAGAAAGACGAGGATGTCTTCACGCTCGCATCCCTCGCCGCAGACACCTGAGAAAGCAGCACCAGCGTGAGGAACGCAGCTCGCCGGGAAACACCGCTGCCGAGCTGGAGAGCTGAAAACTTCAAAGGGTCCCTCTGCCTGTCCGCCACCCTGCTGCACAGGTGCACCAGCAGACCTCTGTAAGCACTGCAGGACTGTGCTCTCGGTCCACCCTCGTCTGCACTATCAGGTAAGAAGGAGCAAACAGAAGCGTTTATAATATGTGACGAGCGTAAAATTGCTTAATTAATATCTCTCTCTCTCTCGAGGAAGCCGGAATACTGGCTTTGCGTTTCAAATGAACTAAGTAAGATAGGGTTATTAATTTAGCGGCGTTTGAGATCGGTGAATAACAGATGCCTGACGAAATTTCTAGTAACGTTATTAAATACATAAATGAAAAGTCAGCTTTCGAGGCAAGTACATGCGTTTCAACTACGAAGCCGAGTAAAGATCGTATCGCGTTAAGTTTGCCTGCGTGGAAAAACTAACTGCGATGCACTGCAGCGCACGTCAAGCAAAGTCTGTTTAAAGTGTTTTATTTCATTTAGTTGACTTTAAAACAAAAAAAAAACGGTTAGAAATACTTAAGAAAGCAGTGCTACAGTTGGCTGGGAAATCCGAAGATATCTGGGCTCCTGGAGTTCTGGGCAGGACCTTGCACAGAAAATACTGGACCAGAAACGCCGCTGGATACCGCTTCAGTGGAAAGGACGGCGATATTAGGTGCATTATTATGATCTTTATTGTTATAAAAAGGGGAAGAATTCAAGCGTGAACGCTTCTCCTTCACAAATGTTGTATCCGTTAAGACTTTCGCTGTGGGGGCTGTTCACGCCTTCATCACCCAGCCGCGTGACGAGCGGTGCTGGCAGTGCGGGGTCCGGGGTCCCCGCCGGTGAAACACGGGGCTCTGAGCCTGAGCCGCATCGAGCGTCTTCATCATGCAGTCGACAGCATCCCGATACCCCGGCTGCACGCTGCAAATTAACAAAAGTAAAGCTCCGAGAACTGTATTATTAACACTCTGGACAGCTCCCCCGATCAGTATAGGCACTGCTTCTAATACAGCACATTGTGCACCTGCTACTGCTACAGTCTCCATGCTACCTGATGCTAAATTTCCCAGTACTGCTCTCAACCTCCTGTGGCTACTAATTTATTAGTGCGATTGTTTTGGTTTTATTTACTGCTAGGTGAGAGAAAGCCACTATTGCTACACATCTACAGTGGGATCAAGAAGTATTGGCCCTCTTGATAAAGATGAATTAAAAAAAAAACATAAACAGCACAATGAGCTTCTATGCAATTCATGCCCCACAAATGGAAAAGCTGCAGGCTTTTATTCTAATATAATTATTTCTAAACAGATGTTTAAAATGAATAATACTTTTTTTCCTGAAAACATTCCCAATGTATTTCTATTAATGATCTATATTATTATTACTACAATGCCGTGTCTGCTTTGTGCCGAGGTTTGGAGACAAACGCTCCTGTTCTGTGATTTTGCAGAGCTGTTTGCATGATGCACAGCAGTCAGAGCTGAAGCAGAAAATCTCGCGTGCTCTCCACAGCGGTGCTCTGTCACTGAGGAGCTTGTTCGTTAACACACAGAGCACTCCTGATCTACTCTAATATCTGCATATGAAAAGCCTGGCTAGCTAGCAGTGGCCAGGAGAAACACATTTAGCTGGTATCTGCTTCTCACTGTCTCCCTGAGGGCTGTCCGGTCCCACTGCAGAGCAGCTTGATCCATTTCAGGTTTCACAAGCCACAGAGGCTTGTTCAAACAGTTCTGTCAAGGAACATATTGAAAATTGTAACGGCACATTTCTTGTTGATGTAGTGCGAATAAGTGGTTAAGCAAACTAATAGCCTGGGCATGACTTATTTGGGAATATGAGAATGTCGGAAAGTCTGCAGACAAGAGCAGACCATTCGGTCCATCTTGTTTGTTTAGTTACTGGATGTTAATCTTAGAATCTGGTCGTGCTGTCCAAAAATCCCAGTGAGTCATTTTAGCAAAAACAAGGCTGGGTAGTTAGCTATACAACACCCAGTTCTTTTTTATAGAGAACTGCCTTCTATATCTCAGTCCTTAATGCAGCAGTTCCTAATTTCTAACTGAAACAGTCTGTGGCTGGAGCCCAGAGCAGACCTCTGTCCTGTCCTGTCAGGAGAGCTCTCGGCCTGCTCCTGGGCCTGTGTCTGCAAGCTCTCTGACCGGCGCCCTTTCCTCTTCCCAGCGAGCCCAGGAGGGCGGGGCTGGGCGGCTGTGGCCTATGAATGGGAGTGAGCCGCGCCCCCTGTGCCCGCCGGGCCCGCTGTGACTATGTGCTGCCCGGCCCACCCAGCCCACCCGGATGCACTGGCCTGTGGCTTGGGAGACCGGGGGACGCGCGGGCGCCCGGGGGCGTGGCGGGGGCATGGCCGCCACCTTCAAGATCGCCGTGCTGGGGGCGCAGGGCGTGGGCAAGACGGCCATCGTCCGGCGCTTCCTCTACAACGACTACAGCGAGGCCCCGGCGCCCAGCAGGGGGCGCCGCGTCTACCTGCCCGCGGCCGTTCTCAACGGGCACGTGCATGACCTGCAGATCATGGACTACCCCGCCATTCCCAGCTTCCCCGTCAACACGCTGCAGGTAAGGCTGCTTCTGCGGTCACGCATCGCTCTCGGCCTTTGTGAGCCGTAGACTCTCATACAGGAGTTTGTGCGTTTTCCCTGTGCTCACATGGGTTTCCTCCCACAGTCCAAAGACAAGCTGGTGGGTTCACTGGTTTCTGAGAAAACTGGCCCCGTTGTGAGTGTGTCTGTGTGCCCTGTGATGGACTGGCGTCCAGTCCAGATGTATCCCGCCTTGCGCCCATTGCTTGCTGGGATGGGCTCCAACATCTTCACGACCCTATACTGGATAAACTGGTTAGAAAATGGATGGATGAGTTCCCATATAAGTGAACATAAGTTGCTGGATATTTCAAGCTTGTTGCCTTATCGAGGATCCGTGAAGATGGAGAGATGTGTGAAGCTCAAGAATTATTCAACACTTTGCTTACAAGATCCTGTAAAGCCTGAAAAGGCTGTGGTTGCTGCTCAAACAGCTTAATAATGAAAGCTGTGAAATTCACTTAATGCCTAATGAAATGCATGAAATATTTTGCACCAGTAGCACTGTATAAAAGCACATATGGAACATGTCGTTTAAGCATCTGTGTTACCTAAAGGTTTCATTGGATTTGTATGGGTTACAGATTGCTGTGCTGCGATCTCTCATGTTAATCAAATATTCAGTATTGAAGTTTCTTCTGCCTTCATGAAAACTGTTCTAGACAGTGTGTTGGGTTAATTGCTAAGCTTTCAATGTTCCGGTGCTGTTTTTCCTGCAACGGAAACTTGAATACTAAGCAATGTTCTGCATTGTTTATGCAGCAGATGACCGAAGGAACTGCTGCAATGTGTTTCATCTGAATGATACAGTCTTGGATTTGTCTGGCCCACTTCCTGCATTGTGAACCTTCTGACAATGAATGTCTCAGCATTGTTGCGGTCCAGATGGAAAATGTCTCAATGGGTCACATGCCAGACAGGTGAAGGTTCATGAGATTGGTCCTGTGTCATGTAACCCACCATTAAAAGACTCAGATTGAAGGCTTTTTGTGCGCCCTCTGGCATGTCACAGTGTCCTGATACAGAGGGTGCAAGACACTGCTTAAAAGGAATTCGGTCAATGTCACGCATTCAGTTTTTTGCACAGGGATCTAACATGGTGAGTGTCATCTCAGAGCTCTCAATGAGTGACTTACATTGTAAAGGAGTGATTTGTTGTCAAGCTCTGCTGTGAGTTAGAAGTCCTAGGTTCAGAAATGTGGACATATTGCAACTTGCTGAGAAGGATGTTAAGGAGCCCATAGGAGCAAAAAGAGATGCAGAAATCGAGCCTTGATTTTATAAATGCATGAATCAGTCGCTCAGCATCAGACAGTAATAGAAATTGCCTAATGTGGGCAATATTTCTAAAGTGAAAAAAAGTCTTCATCAATTTTTATTATCATTTTTTACATGGTGTTTAAAATACAAGAGAGAATCAAGTGTGAGTCCAGATTTCCGATTTTGGCTGACATGTGCAACAATTGCTAAAACAATTGCTGGCAATTATTCTAAACTATCTGGACTTTTAATTGAGGCATTGATACATGGAAACCTGGAGCTCTTCCTTAACTGCACCACTTAAACAAGATTTCAGACCATTTGTGGTTCTGCTCTGGATGTTGCGATGATCTATTGGCTGGCTAATGAGTTTCTGGTGGCACAGAGCCTAGTGTTAATTAATAAAATACACTGACGCGTAGCAAAGTCCGGCACAGTTAGTCAATTATGCTAACAGCTTTGATTAATAGGCCATCAGTATGAGATGAGCAATGAACTGATTGCATGAAGTGGCCCCTTCTCCGTGTTAATCACAACCGATGAAAAGCCTGTGCATGGTTGTGGAGCTGACACAATTGAGATCAGTCGTACAGCAAAGAGCTTTTGAATTTAATTAAGGCTCTGCGTCAGCTAAAAATGCTAAAAGACAGGAAGATTGATCATAAATGAAATGCCATGAACCAAGCAATAAGGACAAAGGAGGCCACCTACAGATCATGGTATTTAGATAGGGAATGAGTGAATAATGGACAGAGAAGGACTTGCATTTCAGATACAGCCCGGAACTATGAGTGTGTGTTTGTGTCTCTGCCCTATAGTGCATTCAAACATGCCTTCAAACTCTGCTCTGAAGCCAGCAGCAGGTTTTACAGATATTGCTGTTCATGTGAGGCGAGAGGCGGGGGGGACAGTTGATCGGCCTGGGCAGGGGGCTGCTTTCTCCTTGCCTGACCCGTTCGCCTCTCTCCTGCGCAGGAGTGGACTGACGCCCGCTGCCGAGGGGTCCGCAGTGCCCACGTGTACATCCTGGTGTACGACATCTGCTGCTTCGACAGCTTCGAGTACATCAAGGCCATCCGGCAGCAGATCCTGGAGACAAGGTAACGGTGAGCTTGTAGAACCCCTTCATCAATCACCCAGACTTTCATAACGATGGATTCATTGCTCATTCGGTGTGAAGGGCCGACTCAACATCACAACAGGGAAAGACCACATTACTTCATCTTCACTTTGTTCCCAAGTCTGATCTCTTCAGTTTTTAAATAAATGCATCTTCTTTAAAGTAACATATTTTACAGGTTTCTAATATTTGCATTTCCATTTTGAATAAAAATGTGTTCTTTAAAACGTAATGGCACTTGTGAGTGAAATCAAGTGCTCAACCACCCATTACAGCCAGCCTGCTGACTGCCAGACAGAGAGTAAATATCTTAATTCACTCAAACAGAAATGCAAAGCAATGTAGTCTTTGTGAAAATGATTGTGGATTATTTTCATGAGCATTTCGTCTTCATTAACCAAAATGAAAAACGGGTCGTTGACGAACGTTTCCGTCAGAATTTTCATCAAAAAAATTAATGTCAACGTAGAGAAGCCTGACGAGGTCTTCTGACACCGTGGCAAATGCTAACGAGGGCTTCCAGCTGCTCGTGTGAAAAGGGCAGTGACGTTTCGTCGGCTGTCTGCTTCTCCCAGGGATTGAAGAAAGAGACACTGTGTACCCAGTAGCAGATTGTCACTAGAGCTCCTGCCAAAAACGATGAGCTGAATAGCTGCATGAAAAGGGCTACAATACAGTAACTGAGTTTATTATGCTCTGCTGGAACTCCTGCTGTGAGGACTTAAGAAGGGATCTTAGAAGAGAAAGAGTGGGTTCTGGCCAGGTTTATTAAAGCCTGCTTTCCTTCTGCCCAAAGATTAAATTAGTGTTGCTATTTTTGTCTTTCACAGTCACAGAGGAATGGAAACAATATTATATTGGTGCCCAAGAGTATTGTTGGTTAGAATGGGGCATTAAATTTGTGAAGGGCTTTTGGGATCTTTCATACTGATAGAGACCTGCGGGTTAATGAAAGTGAAATATGAAAATCCGCAGAACAGAGAGATACCGTTTAAAAAACAGTGACTGCAGCATTGATAGCTTGCAGTCAACACAACAATAGAATAGAAAATGTAAGCATCGTACCACCACTCTTTTGTACTGTTTAAATAAAATCTAAAACTGCATTTGAAAACTAGTGTTCCTGCAGGACTGCACAGCGGCGCAGTGGTCAGCACTGCTGTCTCGCAGCGCTGCAGCAGCCTGGGTCCAGTTGTGGATCTGGGTGCTGTTTGTGCGGAGCGTATCTGTCCTCTCTCTCTCTGTTCGCATGGATTTCCTCCGGGGGCTCCAGTTTCCTCTCTGTCCAACAACATGCTGGTGGATTAATTGGCTTCTGGGAGACCTGGCCCGGGTGTGGGTGTTTCTGCCCCGTGATGGCCTGACGTCCTGTCCAGGGTGTGGCCTGCCTGCCTTGCACCCGTGGCTTGCTGGGACAGGCTCCGGCTCCCCCGTGACCCTGGGCTCTGCCCTGCCAGCTCGCGAGCTCGCCAGCAAGAGCAGTGCTCACCAGGGCCGTGCGTGCTGTCTGTGCCCGCAGGGTGGTGGGGACGGCCGAGGCGCCCATCCTGATCGTGGGGAACAAGCGGGACCTGCAGCGCGGGCGCGTCATCCCCCGGCACAACATCTCCACGCTGGTGCGCAAGAGCTGGAAGTGTGGCTACGTGGAGTGCTCCGCCAAGTACAACTGGCACGTCCTGCTGCTGTTCGGCGAGGCGCTGCGGCGCGTGGGCTGCACCCGCTGCAAGCACGTGCACGCCGCCATCCGCTTCCAGGGAGCCCTGCGGCGCCAGCGCTGCTCGCTCATGTGAGCCCGCCGCGGCCGCCCGCGCCGGGGGCTGTCCTGAGGAGCGGGGCCCCCCGGTGCCCCCCGGACCCCCGGCCTGCTGAGGTTTCCACTGCCGCATTCTCTTCCTTGCTAGGATCACCCACGAGTCCGGGTCCCGTTCCCTGGGCTGCTCCTCCGCATGGACGTGCAGGTGGGGAGATGAGAAGGGCTCATTATTGTGGTGCAGTAGTAATCCGTCAAGCTAAGAACAGGTATGGGATGGAGAGGAGAGGACACACCTGATTCGATTTCCCTGAGGACCGCAAAGTAAAAACTGCAAGGACAGCTCTCTTACTTTCTAATAACTGTTTGCGTGCTGCTGTCAGCTGTGAGCTGGTGAGTGCTGTGCTCTGATGGCTGTCCTCCAGGCACGGCGAGTGTAGCGCAGCCTGCCACCAGAGGGCAGTTCTAGTCCCGTGGGTGTCCTGTATCTGGTCTTCATATGCCCTGTATTTGTCCCGATTAAATTGATGTATTTTTCCTTAACCCTGAACTGAACCTGTTTGGTCAGCTGGAGGAAGTGAGTCTTCAGGGTGGCTCATGTTGTCCCCAGGAGTTTGAAGCACTGGGCCTGAATGCAACAGTCCTAATACAAGAGATGTTAATTACATCTTTCCTGTGGTTGCTTAATTAGGTTGGTGTGGAGCATGCTGTTCTGTCACGGTGTGATTAATTTCGTGAAACTATAGCCAGCTGCTTTTCATCTCAAAAAAGGAAATCTGCCTTAAAAAAAAAAAACATCCCTAACTTCATAACCAGCCCCGAGTTCAAAATTGTTTGTAAGGACAATATGCACTTTTGAGAGCACGGTACGATGGAGAGGGACTTCCAAGAATTACTTTAATAAATCCATTTTATTCGTGTATTTTATGGTATTTCCCCTTTTCTGGGAGTCTTTGATGCAGTAAGATGTCACCTTTGCTGCACTAGAAGTGGAGGAATGGGCCGCGTTCTCTGGAAGGGCAGTATACACAAGTACGCTGCCGATTAACCTGGACGTGCTGTTACTCCTGTGAAACTCGGCCAGAATGTGTTACAATTTTGTTTTGTTGCCATTGAGCTAAAACTGTTCCTGGAATCTTTTTTGTCCTTGCCAGGATCCCTGGATTTTCTAGATCCCTGGCTGAGCTGCAAAGCTGTGCAGTATTAAAAAATAACCATGTCAACCCCCCCTTTCACCCCAAAACAACAGGTATCGCTCAGTTTATCTATCGGTCATCTGCGTCACACTCTGTACAGGACCACAAGCTCAGCTGCCACAAAGCACAGCAGGTGTTTGTGCTGCCTCAGTTGTGTGCTTGGGGGTGTTTCCTGCATTCTGTTACCTCCTTGAGCAGTGACTTGTTTTTGAGTGGGTACCCCTGCAGAGTCCCGAGACCTGCCTGTGGCCAAATAAAACTCTTTAGCTGGCCTTTCCCACCTCTTTACTTCCGTGTGGGTAAAGTCAGATGGGAACCCGTAGCAAACATTCTTTATCCGGTCATTAAAATATCAAACTCACTTGTAGTGTCTCTCCATTATCACATAAAATCAAGTAAGAGCGTAATTTAAATCACTCCAAATCTGACGGCATAAGACAAGTGGATACATCGTAATTCAGTGGGGATCCTGGGGAGAGAGATGGTAACAAAGGACCAGTGGAGAATCCTTGCCCAGTGAGTAGGACTAACAGTTACTGTACACTGGGTCTGCCAGTGCAACAGGGTGCTGCTGTAACATCACAGGTGCACGGCCGAGCTCAAACTGGGGGAGACAACCTGGCTCCCCCATCGGCACAGCGTCCAGTAAGCAATGTACTCTTTCTGCTTCTTTTATCATAAAAATACAGACATGATTGAAGAATCTAACAGCAATTGTATCATTAATTGTATCATTTTATTTAAATATCATACAAAAAAAATAATTTTAATAACGTCAAATAGAAAAAAATCACAAGGTATCATACAAAGTTAAAGAATATAATAGGATAACGTATGTATATTTTTCTTCATTTCATATAAATATACGAAAGTCAATTTTAATAGTATCAAAAAAACTCACAGGGTATTCGCTTACAAAAATATATATGATCAAATTTTAAAAATAATATTTCAAAGTGAATCATATGACATAAAACCAAAGCTCCTCTGCTGCTTCATTGCTGACATATGGCATGCTTAATGTAAAGAGATCATCAAACACTTCTTCCTTATTGCAATTTCACCAAAGCACACAGAACGTGACACGATCAGGATCAGAACAAACGCTTCGCTCATAATGTATTAATAGACAGCAGCTTCACCAGGGCTATAAATAGACCAAAGGCATGAGCCTTGGCTCTCTCAGTCACAAGATGTTTCTAAGCAGGCAGACTGCATCTGGTGTTACAATGCACACTGTGAATAAAGGTCTAGTATCAGCTCATATGTAAGCAAAGGTTAAGTGATTAGCCTGTTCAGGCAGTCAGCCCTGAATTTACTTGCACATGTGCTGGTTTATTTTTACATTAATTGTGTTGGGAAGGATTCAGTTTAATGTTCCCCAGATATCTCAGTTTACAGGGGTGGAGGGAAGGAGGAGAAATTGAAGGACGCAAAAGAGTCGAGAAGGGGCATGATACACGTGGGCGAGGTTAGGGCTTGAACTCCTCCAGGACTTTTGTTTGAAACTCCATAATAAAGTATTGTGCATATCTCAAAACACAACCAGAAATGTCATAGCCCCTTCTACAGACAGCATGGTGCGTTAGGCACATAATGCATGCGTATCGCCACACTGTCATCTTCACTTCCTCAAAAGAAGTACTGTTGTTTTCCTGTTCAGCTGTGCAGACTCTTTCAGACACTGCAGGCTGTTTTTTTTTCTGCTGGGACTGAATTTTAAGGATGTCTAGAGCAAGTGTCCTAATCTGATCTCGTCAGAAGAATAATCTTCTGCCGATTAAAAACTGGACAATCACTGCCTGAGAGCTGTCAGAATCAATGTTCAACTAAGTTACAGTCAAGCAGTTAATGGCCTCAGTATTGCTTTTCCTGTGTCACTGTTACAAGATAGAATGGGAACTTTTAATTTTATCAGACCAGAAACAAACAGAGAAGCTGACAGATGTTTTTTTAAATACAGTTGTCTCTCGATCTTTGTGAAGGTTTGGTGCAGAGGGTTGTCACAAATAGCCACATTCACATATAACCACGTCCTCCCCTACACCATTGCAACAGTATATAGTATATGTAATGGTTAAAAGACATAAGTAACCCTTCCTTATATGAAAACAGAAAAAGTACAAATGCACTCTTTAAGTTAATTTAAATAGCATTGATCAATTAAAAGAAACTACAGTAAACACAATCTTATAGTAATCGGTTAAAATAAACGAGACCCTCCTCTGCATCCAGCCTGCATCTGCATCCTGCATCTGGAGAAGGCAAAAAGAGCCCACTATTCAGAACAAGATGATCGGGTTGTGATGGGATTAGCTTCTGCCTTTGCTCTCGGCCCTTTTTAAACATCCATCCATTTTCTAACTGCTTCTCCCAGTTCAGGGTTGTGGGGGAGAAAAAGCCTATCCCAGCAAGCCATGGGTGCAAGGCAGGGTCCACCCTGGATGGGATGCCAGTCCTTCGCAGAGCAGAAACAGACACAAACATGTACTCACTCACCCTTGGGCCAATAGATTAATCTAGAAGCCAGTTAACCTGCCACTATATTATAAACGTGCTCGCTTTTGCTGCACGTATACTAAAATTGGAACAATACAGAGATGATTGACATGCCCCCCCCCCCCCCATGCCCATATTTTTTAAACAGGTTGGCCTAAATTGTCAAAAACATACGATGATTCACATGCCTGTAGCTGCACCAAATGGCGAACTAAACCTCTTCAAGCTCGGGTTTGATTTAAACTTTCCCAGATGGAAGGAAAGAGGACAGAATGTGGCGATTGTTTCAAACAGCAGTGAGAGGGACCTGCGGCTGCAGTTACACCCAGGACTCCTCTTCTCCGTTCCTTGCCATCTCGGCAGTAGGCTCGCTGCTCTCTGGAAGCAAGGCGCTGGGAGGAGCAGGCCAGGTGTCCTCCTCAGAGCCCAGGTTATCTTCAGTGGAATACAGCATGGGCACGGAGCAGTGGGAGCTGAGCTGGTTCCTGCTTGGCACTTTGTCTGAAGACTTGTGGGGCTTCTGGTTTTCCTGCCTGGTCTGACCCTGTTTGTGGGAGACTGGGGTCGGGATCTTCGAGGGCCTCTTCTCTGGTCTGTTGTCTCTTCGAGGGCGTACCTTAGGACGCAGCTTCAGCTTGTAGATTGACGGCACCCTCTCCGGCTTTTTGAGAGACCTTTTCTGCTTGAAGGACGGGGTTCTGGATTTTGCAGGGATCTCTGCAGAACCCAAGGAGCACGCAGGGCTGGCCTTCAAAAACAGTTCTGGATCCTGTAGCCGCTGCTTCTCAGCTTCTGTCTGCTCTTTACACTCCAAGCTGGACCCCAGAGAGGACCAGGAGCTTGCCCTGTTGGCTTTTGAGATGTTCAGATGGCCTGCATCCATCTCCAAGGCCCTCTCCAAGAACGTGGTGCGTGGTTCTCTGGCGGCGTTGCTTAGGGTATTGTTCGGGATTTTGGCCACCCAGTTCTCAACGTCCACCTTATTGAGTGTCCTTTGGCCCTTGGAAAGCTCTGCTATGACCACATCAAAGCTGACCTCATTCTGGTGAGATGTTCCGTCTGCGGTGGGCTTGCGGGCCAAGGGAGGAGTGGAATGTCTTGAAGAGGTCTCCTGCAGGTCCCGCTTGCTCTGCGGACCACATGACATTTCCACATTCTCGTCGCTGTTGTTATCGGACTCGACCCCCAGGAGCCGCAGGTTGGACAAGATCTCATATTCCAGGCTTTTGTACAGCCTGGACTCTTGCTCAGGGCTGATCGGTGGGGGGGTGAAGAGGCATTCCCTTTCTCTGTTTTTGTTGTTCAGGAAAGCCTCTTCCAGATCACTAGCATCTGTCACCCTGACGCGCACCGTGCTGCTGTCGAGAGAGCTGCAAGGTACTGGCGATGACCTTAATGCGTTCTGTCTGGGAACACTCACGCCTAGCTTGCTGGTCCGCCTGCTCTCTCCGTTCAGGCTGGCGTCAGGGTTAGGGGTTTTCCTGCCTGTCCTATCTACTAGACTTCCTCTCTGGAAGCTGCCAATGGGAGTCATGGGCCTGGTGTGGACCTGGGCAGCCAAAGCTGAGGTTCTACTGCTCAGCTGCTTGGTGGGACTGATAGATCTGCTAACAGGTGGAGTCTTCTGGAATGGTCTGACCTCAGCTTCAGGCTGCTGGGTGGTTTTAAGTTCTGGTTTAGGGCCAGGGTGGGTGCTTCTCACTGGAGTTGCTGGCCTCTGGGTGCGAGCCATGGCTGGGGCTCTGCTCTGGAGTTCAGCTGCTGTCTCTGTGCTGTTAGAGGGAGACGCAGCATTTGTCTTCAGCGCAGACACCAGCCTTGATCTGGACCAGGTCTGAGCCAGTCTGCTGTCTGCAGTTTGCTGTGGGTGCAAGGTGAGCTGGCTGTGGGCCCTCTGAAAGACCAGTGGCGTTTTGGGGCGCTGGAGGTCTGGGGTCAAGACTGGCGTTGGCTGGGCAGGACGAGGGAGGCTGCTGGCGAGGCGAGGGGAGGGGACTGTCCGTGTCTCTTCTCTTCCTGTCCTGGAGGACGCTGTCTGAGGTGAGCTCTCCCTTTCTTCTCCAGAGGCTTGTCTGTGGGTAGGGGTAGCAGATCTCCCTCTGAGTCTGAAATAAAGGCCAGGGATCACCTATGCAGTCACATAGCATACACACACACTAAAATTGCAACAGGTGTCCTGATATGCCATCCCACACACAAGCCACAGACTTCGGGGACCTGAGGTTTGAACAAGCAGCGCAATCAAAGTGGCTTTCAGTTCAAACACAAATGAGCTGCTAATGTAGACAGTGCAAAAGCGCAGCATCCCTGTGGGTTTGCCGTTTCCCTGCAGACCGAAAAGGAATTTAATTCACAAGAAGATGAATGCAATTATCTGGTTGCTGCAACTTAATTAAACACTGAAACCTCAGCAGCCCTAATCTACAAAATGATCTCTCCTGTGTGAAGCAAGGTCAATGCCTCTTATTTTTTTGTGCATATTTGTTCTTCATGTGCCCCTGAGGTGCACAGGCCCACTGTGTGTGAAGCACAAGTAAGGGAGAGATGCAAACCTATGTCCCCTCCCTGTCTGAGGAATGAGCTGTACTGGGGTGAAGGCAATCGGAGCTCTTCGCTGTCCCTAGTGACTGTTCTGTACACTGTGATCCATAGAATCAGCTATACTTAGAAGCACCTGACCTGTCAACCTACTTAATTCTGCAAGTGTTGGCACACTTCCTTGCCAACTCACCTGTCAGTACACCTGTGTACCCTCATAATACCTAATGATAAACCCACCCATCTGCCTACCAGCCTACCACCTGCCCACACACCTCCACACCTGTCAGTACACCTGCTGCCCCACTACCTGTCTACTGACCCCATATCTACCCATCTACCTGCTTACCTACCTACTGACCTTCCGTTCCTACTGACAGCCTGATGGAGGGTGATGTACCGAAATGTAAAGTCAGTAATAACGTGTCTTGGTGTGTCCTTGGCTAGGCAGCACACGGCTCTCAACACGCCTGCACGCACATCTGAGCGGGACAATGGGCGAGACTGCCACGCGGATCGCCCACCTGCTGGGGGTGGGAGGCCGCAGCTCTCTCGCGGTCCTGGCGCTGGGTTCTGGAGAGGAAGCAGCGCGGGCCCACGGGCTGTGGGAGCGGCCTGGCCTCAGGCCTCTGGCAGGGGCAGAGGGGGTCCACTCCACAGGGGCCAGGGGGGCCTGCGCCCGGCTCACCACCAGCGCGGCCTGAGGCTGGCCCTGGATGTCCTGCTGGGAGCTGGGGCGTGCCCTGATCTCGTGGATGGGGGCGACCGGCTTGTGGGGACTGACCAACCTTGCCTGCTTGTGAGCTAGAGCCAAGAACAAGAGAGGAGACGCGGAAAGAACGCTGAGAAAAATATTCCCCCAGAGCAGCTGTTTCTCCTGTGGGTGCACTGTGGCTCTTTATCGTGCTCTTTTATAGCCGGAAGATGCTGACAGAATTCCTTACTAGGATGTCCATTCCTGAGCATGTCTAAATGCGAGGAACATGGCACCTACAGTATGTTGCAGTCTTGTGTTTATGCCATATTTAAAGAAGTTTTTTCGTTTGTCATGCCAAGTGTCGATTCCACAGCAGAAAATAGCTTCAAATGATTTTAGTAGGAAAAAATTAAATATACTGCTATTATGGAAGCTAAAGATTGTAGTTGAAAGGTCTGTATTGTGAGACACCCCCAATATCAGGACTGGAGGCCCTCTAGTGTTAAACCTGAGGAACTACAAGTCAGTCCAGGTCTTTGCAGAACGTCAGTTTCTATAAATTTCACATCAGGTTGGGACCATGAAAAATATACGATCTATTTGACATTTTAACATCTAACTGACATGCTGGCTGTATTAAAGATACATTCAGGTAAATCACAGGTAAGAGCAGGGTCTCTTATAATAGGAGCTCAGTCAATATATGATTACAACCATCCTGGAAGGTGATATTTAGCATATGAATGTGGGTCAGTGCAGACTGGTGCCAGCAACATACAAAGAAAAACCAAACTGAATCCAATTTGGTAACAATATTAGACCTTATCACTTCCTGATGCTGATGAATGCCATCATTAGATTTTGAAAAGAAACAAGTCTCAGCAAGGAGTGATGGAATATGGAACCATTGTCATTTTGGGAGCTGGGAGCTGCGTGACTGCTCTGTCAGCACCAACAGGCTTTGAGGCTGCTGGCTAAACCAGGTATAGGCTAACAGACAAACAGGAGCTGTTCTTGACTATCAGCAGTGCAAGTCAGCACTGTCTGACAGTGGAAGGAGAGGTCTTTAAAACTTCCTCTAGATC
Organism: Atractosteus spatula; assembly: GCF_055471065.1. NCBI lineage: Eukaryota > Metazoa > Chordata > Actinopteri > Semionotiformes > Lepisosteidae > Atractosteus > Atractosteus spatula. Next base: position 1,182,620 of record NC_142732.1, on the reverse strand, counting down.
AGTGAACTGCTTGAAAATGAAGCTAGCCAGTGCCATCTTTATCAGTGTCAGTCCAATAGCAGCAACTCCTATTTCTTGCCATTGAAGGATTTTGGGCTCAGCAGCTTTCCAGATTAGTATGCAATTAATTCAATTACAAGTTTAAAGAACTAGTGTTACCCTAACACCTGCACTACATGAGATTAGAAGTTCTCAACCGAATTGCCTCCAACTTATCCTGCTCAGTATATTTTATTAAAACACGCTCATGAGGATGCTGTTAGATGGGGTCGACGGGGAGACAGACAACACCAGACAGCAGGCAGGATGCCCTGTCAGCTTCAGAGAGCAATGGGGTGCAGGACACGAAGAGCAGAGCAACTCACTTAGAGAGGTGCAGCGACAGGGGTCGTGTTTGTCCAGGTAGTGCTCCAGTGTGTCCCAGCCCCCTCCCACTCGCACCATCACATGATTCCTCAGGATCTGCAAGGGCAGAGACACAACAGCACCGACCGGGATGCAAACACAATTCTAACAATTCTACCCTAGAAACCAGGACAGGGAGTTACAATTCTCCTACTTTCTAGGAGCCAATGAACCTACCAGCATGTTTTTGGAATTTGGGAGGAAACCGGAGCACCAGGAAGAAAGCCATGCAAACACTGCAAGAACTTTCAAAGTTCTCACAGACAGCACCCCAGGAACTGGACCCAGGGCCCCAGCACTGTGAGGCAGGAATGTTGACCACTGTGCTGCCTTTTGAAATATTATGTTATCTGAAAAAGATTATTTTAGCTCAAGGCTCAGCTGCGCTGAAATCTCGTGAGGCTTGTTCTTTAGAGGCACTGCACAGTGAATCAACTAGGTAAATACATTAAACTTCCTAACAATCGGTCTGACTTAAGAATGACAGAACAAAAGAAAAATTTGGAATCATCATACATATTTACTAATCCAAAGGTCACTTCCTCAGACAGAAACACAATATAATATCAACTTGTTAAAAAATGAATGATGGAGACAGAAGGGACCTACCCGCACAAAGATGAGCGTGCCTGAGTCTCCCACTTTGTACTTGCCCTCTGAGACCTTCAGCATGGAGAACTGGGAGGGACAGGTGCAACGGCTCACCAGGTACTGCACCTGCACAGACACAGGCCCCCCGGGTCAGTGTGCCTCACCCCAGGGCGGTCACAGGGCCAGCAGGGCTCCTCTGTATGGCTGACCGGAGCCTGGCATAACCATTAACTCCAATCGCTAAGCTGCTTCCTCACAAACCATCATGGCAGCTGAGAGGCTCTGGATATGACCCTGCCTGTAGGACAATCTGGTAACACGGACACGTCATGCATCCTTACCTACAATCAACAGGGAACCTGGGAGATAACGGTGTTATCCAACAGGGTGTGCGCTATATCTGATCATAACCAAGCGCTTGTTCGCCCTGGATTTAGCGCTGTTTCCAATATCTAACACTTTTACACAACAATCAGAATCCTCTCGGTGCCTTAAAGCGGAACAGTAGCCGCTATCTGCGCGTCCTTGTTTCACACTCCCTGCTGAATTATTCAACGTGTCGGCGCTGGAGCATCACACTTTCAGCCTCAGAGACCTGTCAGCTACTGTCATATCAACACGGAGCCTACAGCAGGATCCTGATGAGGTTTAAGAATTTTGCCCTTTCTTATTATCAAAAGAAATTTTACTGGGTCTTCTGTTTTCAACAGGTCTTAACCTCAAGCAAACCGCTTGCCTGGACAGTGACTGCATTTGTCTGTCCAGTAGCTCTCCTGTGTTTCACTCCCAGCTGAGCCCCAGGAGAAGCTGCTCCTCACCATCGCATCCAGGTTCTTGAAGTCGGACATGCGGCGCTGGGGTTTGGGCAGGGGGGTCTCCAGCGGGGGCAGGGCCAGGTCCTCACGGATCTCCTCCTCGATCTCCTGCTCCAGCTGGATCAGCACCGGGGCAGCCATTCCGAAGCGGGAGGCCCGCCGGGCCACCTCCAGGAGGCACAGGATGAAGTTCTTCTCGTTCTTCCTCAAGACCAGGTCTTCCGTCTCAAACATCAGCACATCTAGGGGCACAGACGCAGGGCTGCAGGGCAGTGCAGCACAGAGCGCCCAACACTCCGGCTACTGGCGCCATACAGTTATTCCTACATGTCAGGGTGGCTCGGTGCCTGCCTTACAGTGCTGGGGCCCTGGGTTCAATTCTGGACCTGGGGTGCTGTCTGTGTGGAGTCTGCATGTTTTCCCTGCGTTTGTGTGCGTTTCCTCCAGGTGCTCTGGTTTCCTCCTACAGTTTAAAGACATGCTGGTGGGTTAATTGGCTTCTGGTGTTTGTGTCTGTGTCTGTCCTGTGATGGACTGGCTTCCCGTCCAGGGTGTGTGTGTGTGTCTGTGTCTGTCCTGTGATGGACTGGCGTCCTGTCCAGGGTGTGTCTGTGTCTGTCCTGTGATGGACTTGCGTCCTGTCCAGGGTGTGTCTGTGTCTGTCCTGTGATGAACTGGCGTCCTGTCCAGGGTGTGTGTGTGTGTCTGTGTCTGTCCTGTGATGGACTGGCGTCCTGTCCAGGGTGTGTGTGTGTCTGTGTCTGTCCTGTGATGGTGTACCCTGCCTTGTGCCTGACGCTTGCCGGGACAGACTCCAGCATCACCCTGACCCACAACTTGAAGAAACGGTTAGAAAATGGGTGGATGGATGAAACCTGCACTAACAGTCACCCTTGTCTACACGGTAAGTAGTGAAATTCCCTTTAAAAACCTTCAAGACTGCAGCACTCTCTGCGATCAGAGGATGAAAACAAAGATTTTGCTTTTCTAAACCTAAACTGTACCATTCGAAGCAGAAAGAGCTTTTGTTTGCAAAGCTGCAAGTCTTTGGTTCAGTCAAAACGGTTTTAAGACACTTTGTCATTTCTAAACAAGATTATTGGCCATTTTTACAGGAGGAGGGCTAGACGGAAATTGACTTCAAAAACGCTCCGTCAAGATCACGGCTCCTCCTTGTGGTTGAGGTTTTTATCGCACACATTTTTTAATGTCTCCAAGACCCCTTGAGTCTTAACAAATTAAACAAAAACAGCTTTAGGATGTATAAAAACAATGTATACTTTAATAAACAAACACGCAACAGCCTTAAAACAAATTAACAGTAACAGAAAAGCCTTCGTTCGCCTACGTATAATGGAGACGTTTCTTCCAAGTTAAATAAAGCCTAGACACTGGTGTCCCCGGGGGTCCTGTGGAGACACGTGTCCCAGGTCACTCACCTGTGTCACCCGGGCGACAGGCCCCCGTGTTTCCGCTTCACTTACTGAAATATGTTTTAGCAATCAACAAGACGAAGTAAAAACTCAGTGCCTAAAATCAACAGTAAAACAAATGAAACTGGAAAAAAAATACATTAAACTGTTTTGTTTTTTGTTTTTAAATACATTGAACTTAAATGCTTTCGTGGCATTTAACACAAACTGTCCGGAGAGGCAAGTGGGTTAATCTTTCTGACAAGACCAAACGTAGCTCAAAGCTCAACGTGATAGTTAAAGCCCCACTGGTTTCTCGCTTGCATACGGACTGTAAACTCCTAGCCCGACTTTGTATCTCAGCAGCCCTCCATACCTTTGATGTCCATCTCCTTCCGACACCAGCTGATAAAGTTGGACACGTTATCCCTCGCCAGGAAGGTCGCCGCCTGCGCGGAGCTGACGAAAGTCGCCCCCGACGTGGGCAGCCGCATCTTCAGCGCCCCAGCGCCGTATTGCCGGAGAAACTCCCCGGCCACCCGGGTCACCTGGTTGGCGTGCTGGCACAGCACCGAGCCCGTCTCCAGCACCTCCAGGAAGCTGTCCACGGCGATGCTGATGCCGTACAAGTCCGTGAGCCACTCCGCCAGGTCCTCCTTCATGGCGTACAGGTACTCCTCGCTGGACTTGAACGGCTTGATGCTGCGGTTGGTGGCGGTGTGTATCCCCGACATCCTCTGGCGTCTCAAGCAGCGCAGTTATTTACTCGGACACCAGCTCAGACTGAGGGGTAGGAGCAGTGCGAGGCCCGAGTTCACGCACTTCGTTTGCATTCATCGGAAAAGAAAAAAAAAACTGAGGCACCTGTTGCTGTGGGCCAGAGATGTGATTTTTTTTTTCAGGGGGCAACGCGAGCAACGCGACGCGACAGAACAAACAAACAAAAAAAAGCAAACTTGCACTTCTCTGCGCGCACCCACGGGAGAAAGTGTCCACGTCGCGGAGTCACATTGTGCCCCGTCTGGTGGTGGGTTGGGCGACACAGCCCTTCAAAAGATCGACGCCGAGCTACAGCTCGCAGCCAACCCACCGTCCGGCGGATGCCTTGTAACACGTCGGGGCATTTAGCCAAACCGTTTCCCTTTCCTTCGTCAAAAGTCGTCGGGCTTTAAAGACGCCAAGCACGGTGGCCGCGTGTTTGTGTCGCACCGCGTGTGTTCCGTGAAAGTGCGTCTCCGTCGGACGGGACCCCAGGACGCCCCTCCGCTGGCTCTCCGCGTTTGTTTCGCAGTGCTGCTCGGCTTGCGCTCCTAGGTTACCAGAGGGCTTGCTGCAAACATCCCCTTTAACCGTTTCACCGCCAGGCCTGCTCCTAGCACTGCCACACTCCCAGAAACAGAAACTTACTTCTCACACACACACACAGGAGGACACGACGACGATTCACTTCACCTCTCCTGTTTCCGCCTTGGAAACCCATCTAAATGTCCAGAAGATTTATACATTTAAAAAAAAAAAAGTGTCTGAAATGAAAAATTCACCTCAGGTTTAACTTTGCATTTTTGTGTGAAACACACACACAAAATAAATTCAAGCCACAAAGGTTGAGAGATCAAACTCATCAGTGCTGAATTCTGTGAGAGTTCACCTGTTGGAGTTGAATACGCTAGAAGATGTCGCTTGTCAGTTAGAGGTTTCTTCACTGAAATGGATTCAGGTTAATCAATCTTAGGAACCAGGACAAAATACAGTATATTGGGTGTTGGGACTTGAGGACTCCTTGAACCTAGGTGCTGCTGGCTGCATTTACCATGGTACGGACACTAACTTCGCTTCTACATTAAGGTTAAGTGCCATTTGGTAACGTTCTTCTAGCATGGCCTAACCACAGCCACAGGGTTTATTTCAAGAGTACCTACATCACCTGGGTACAGTCTTGAAGAGCTTGTTTTCACTTTATAGGCAGCCTCCAGGCTAGGCCCAGAAATCTCCTATTTGCCTAAAAGGAACAGATATGTTGGGATATGGACTGGAAATTTCTGCAAAACAAAACCACAGACATTTGTCCCAACAGCACACAAAGAGACCGTCAGCGGCGAAACTCAGACTCAAGAGGCACCCCAACACCAGATCAGAAAACATAGGCTGTTTATTGATGATATAACTTATGTTCTTTTTTTTGGACAGTAACAAAGAGCTACACCATGGCAGACAAGGGGAGTAGAATTTCAGTTCTACAAGTGCGTGGCGTCCGTGAAAGTGACTTCATGACATAAATAACGACGAGCTCAGCAGCCTGCAGGCAGGCAGGTTCACTTCATGTTCTTGACAAACTCCTCTCCTTTCTTGATGGAGGCCTTCAGCTCGGCCATCGCCTCCGCCACCAGCTTCTCCTCGAAGGCAGACAGCTTGCCCAGCCCCAGATTCTTCTCAATGCCATTTTTCTGAAGGGAAAAAAGAAATACCACCACATTCTTCACAAACCTGAGCGGGAGAAATGCAGCCATCGCAACCTTGAAAGGAATTCTCCGCCACTCTCTCCCAGCTCTCGCTGGCATTTCCCCAGATAAGGACGTGGAGAAGATACCATGTTCTTGAGAATGGCTGGCCATAATTGCACTGTCCATCCATTTTCTCATCACTTGATCAAATTCAGGGCTGCGGGGGAGCTGGATATCCCAGCAAGCAACGGATGCAAGGCAGGATACACCCTGGATGGGACGCCAGTCCACCACTGAGCAGACACGCTCATACCAGGGACAATTTTATAAGAAACAAATTAACCTATCGGTATATTTTTGGACTGTCGGAGGCAACTGGAGCACCCAGGGGAAACCCACACAAACCCATGAAGAACATGCAGACTCCACACAGACAGCACCCCCAGCCCTGCCCTCGTCACTGCACTATTTCAGCCACAATATCACCTCGCCCTTTATGCACCAAGGAAACGGGACGTACCCCGAGCAGAAGAGGCGTGGAGAAGTAGGGGGACTCCGTCTCCTCCGACCTCACGAAAGAGCATTCCACGACGCCCTCCTTGCCGTTCATGGCGTCCAGCAGGGAGAAGACGAACCTGGCGCCGGCGTAGGCCATGGACAGCGTGGCAGACCCTGTGGCAGGAGGGCACAAAACGATTACGGGGGGGGGTCGAGTGCGTCTTGCACCCGTGAAAAACAATTAATATAGCATCCCACACACGACCGGAACAGACTCCGAAACTCCCGACTGTTATTCAGGACTACAGACTAGTTCCTCGATATCGATTTCCCCTACATAGCAGAAGCGGGCGAGAGATGGTTTAGTTTAAAGCAATGCCAATGGCACCATAAACGCCCGTCGCTCTGCCCTACAGCACACAAGCATCTGAACTCACCAGCTCCCGCCTTCGCCTTCACCACCTCCGTACCGGCCTCCTGAATCCTGAGCGTCAGGGCGGTCAGCTTGTCCTCGGGGAACTCCACCTTGGGCGTGCACTGAAACAAAGAGCCAACAGCGAACATTTAATCAACGAGTCGGCAAGAAAATGACCGTGAGGGAGGAACCGTCTCTGAGGAACAGACAAAACTACATCTCCTCCACCAGCGAGATCAGTCCCAGCAAGGACACAAGCCTTGGATCGGAAGGGAATTATTCCACACTTCAAAACCGTGCTTGCAATCACTCAGCCTTCAAACAAAGGCTTCCCTATGGCCACCCCTGCAGGAGAGCTTCCTGCACAGCAGAGCCACGATCGCCTGGCCCTTCCCAGAAGCCTACCTGAGAGATGAGAGGGATGATGGTCTTTCCTGCATGACCTCCCACCACAGGCACGTTGACCCTTGCTGGGTCTAGGCCCTGCAAGAGAATCATTTACCTCCGTCAGACTCGGACAGCCCTAAATTAAAAATCAGGGGGCAGACGAAACAATATTCCAAACAGCTGTCCACCTAATTTCACCGGCTATTTCCCTGAAGCTCCTGAACCGCAGCACGAGGCCCATCCAGGCATGATCACAGAGGAAAACATTCACTTTAATATGACGAATGAAACACTGTAATGTTTCAGGCTCTTTTGTCAGATGCTGAAGGCAAGTGTTGTGGCACTTGGGTGAGGAAAGGGGCGTGTGCTGCAGTGAGCACAGTGATTGGTCAGGACTGCTTGGATTCCAGGCCTCAGAAAAGGGGGCGTGTGATTGGTTGGTGTGGTTGCCGTGGGTGACAGTATATAGAGTTGCTGATCCCATGTGTGGACCTCAGGTTGGGAGGATGCTGCGATCCCTTGATGGACCTGAAAGCGAGCATCATTCTGTAAGGAGGTCAAATAATAGGGGTGCTGTCACAGACTCCCCCTTTCTGAGCAAACCTCAGTCACCTGGGACCCAGAACCTAGTCGAGGTTAGGCTCAGCCAGTCTGCAACAGAAAGGGGGGAAAAAAATGATGCCGATTTCTTTACAATCCAGTCAGCAGGAGCACAATAAGAACTATATACAGCAAATATTTTAGCTCAGGAGCTAGACCCCTTTTTTTCTTAATTTAATTTCTTGTGCTCCTGCTGGCTGCATCATGAATAAATCAGCATCTCTGTTATCGGTTTTGTTGTGGACTGGCTGCGCCTGCCTTCTGTCAGGTACTGGGCCCAGGTGATTGCTCAGAAAGTGGGCACTTGTGACAGGAGCCCTATTCAACTTTAGAGCCCCTGAGCACGTCCCTCACTCCACCCACACCATCATATACATCGATACAAGAAAGTCTTTACTGCCGTCTGATTTTAGCTACTGTATTGTTTTGCATATGAAGTTGTTTGATTTCATTCTGTATTTTATTTTGCTTAATTTGGGTTGCTATATTGTCATGCACTTTGAGATGATTTTATGAAAAGTGGATCATCAAGTGTTAACATCCTCCTCATCATCATCAAGAGATGTGCTTTGTAGCTGTGAGGACCTGAAACGGGCTTGATTTCTCACGGTCACCCAAGGTAAAGAGGGAGCTTGTCACTGAGGCTGTTTTGTTGTGGACAAAACAGTGGGAAACAGTACACCTCTATATAAATTTCAGGCAGTAGAATGTAATCCTTACTTTCAGCTCTGCCACAAAGGTGTTGGCTCTCACAATGTCCAGCGTCGTCACTCCAAAAACCCTGTTGGGGTTGTAGACTCCGTGCTTCTTGAACACCTCCGAGGTAATGGGAATAGTGGAGTTCACCTACAAAAAACCCTCCATTAGTCTCCATTTGCATTAAAAATTCCATCTGCAAATAACACACCGTCGAAGTTTTTAATTATAAAGAAAAGGATTAGTTTAATATTTAGTGCACTAGAAAATCTACCCCTGCAAGAAACAAGCAAATACTCAGAGGTTCAGATTACCTTTGAGGACTGCAAGAGTGCTCAGGTGTTTGTGGCGTGCTCAATCAAAGTTTTACTTGGTAAAACAAAGGAAATTTGGGTTTGCAAGTATTTACTTTAATTTAATTAATTTAATTTAAGATTTAAAATCACCAAGCCACCTTTGGATTAAACTGTTGGACCCTATCTTGCTTTTCCAATGTTAAAATTTCATTCAGCTGTTTTTTTTTTTTTTTTTTAAGAGAAGAGCCCACTGTGTGGAAAAGGGCTCGACCACCTGGACCTCACCCTAACCCTCGTCAGGGATCACGAGTTGCTCGCAGTGCAGCGGGTGGACTCACGGGATTGGCAATGACGCAGATCATGGCCTCGGGGCAGTGGCGGGCACAGGCGTCGGCCAGGACCGCCACGATCGTGGCGTTAGTGTTGAAGAGATCGTCGCGAGTCATGCCTGGAACACACAGCAAAGGATTTCAGGGGAACCCCTGGACCATCTGCTCGGCTATGCGTGAGGGATTGCATCTAAAAGTTTACAGCACATGAAATTTCACATCTCGCATGGAAGAATCTACAGGAGCCTAGAGCCTGGGCTCCAGGCTGACCGAGAATGGGCGACGACCTCTCGGCACGCTGTCAAGGAGGAGGACGGCGGGACTGCAAGCGCTGTGCGTGAGAAAAGAGCGGACTGCGGCGCACACGTCCACACACCTGGTTTCCTGGGGACCCCTGCAGGTATCACCACAACCTCACTGCCTTTCAGGGCCTCTCCCAGCTGCTCCGGACCCAGGTGCCCTGAGACACAAACAACCGACACTTGAGAAACACTGATCTCCTCTTCCAGCAGCAATTCAGCCCGTACAGACGTGGTGCTTCGGGTATACAGTTAAAATGTCTGCATCTTCTTCCTTTTTTAAAAATCAAAAGAAATGATCACACCGAGCAGCAGCAATTTCAGCTGCACTGCAGAGTTTCTACAGCTGGCTTTTAAGCCAAACAAAAAGATTAATTTCACACAGGTATTAATTTTCATAAACAGCATGTTACAATCATAAACAGCATGTTACAATCATGCAACCACAACCTCTTCTCAACTGCAACCTGAGGGTTTTCTCGTAGTTTGTAAGCAGGGGGTAAAAGGCTGCAACAAATCCAAGAACATCTTGTGCTTAGACGTCACTTTCAGGAACAAGACCCAGCCTTTGAACAGCTCGCACGATGATCTGACAGCACAGCCTCCAAAGACAGAGAGATGCGCTAAATCAGCCAGGGAGCAAGGTGTGATGGGATGCAGCTTTTGAAGTATCAGGAGAGAACACCGGCAGCTGAATGAGCTGGACTCGCAGCTCCACAGGGTCACAGCAGAATACTTTGCAAGGATATTGTTTTACACCTGCTGGCAGTAAGGGAGGCTGGTGAGGAAGGAAGAGCCTCACCAGTGACGTGTGCCCTGGTCTCGATGTGGCTGAGGTCTGCGGCCACTCCGGGGGTGTGGGCAATATCGTACAGGGACAGCTGGCTCACAAGGGGGCTGTTCTTCAGCAGCAGGGAGAGGGGCTGGCCGATGCCCCCCGAGGCACCCAGCACCGACACCTTGGCATTGTTCTGTGAGCGAGAAGAAACAGCACGTGATTACCGATTTTTGGGCATAGCTCTGGATTTTGGTTTGTGCTTGTAACTGTTAATCCTGAGCAAATTCAACCATGTGCTGCTTCATTTCAAATTAAAGACTCCAGAGTTTCCCCAAGCTGCCCAAATATACCAGGCACTACAAAGAGCCTGCACTACTCTGGCACACGTTTTTGTGCCAAAAACTTGAACTGAACTTCCTCCTTTTTCTTCTGCAATACCTTCCCTCTCTCTTGTACGCTGACAGCAGCATCATGGTGATAAAAATGATTAAACCCTGCACCCGGCCCCCTCCCTACTGAGGAGCTGTGGGGTTGGGCAACAGACAGCAGAAAACACATCAGACTTGGACCACAGGAAGCTCACCAAGGTGAGATCAGAATCAGGTGGAAAAAGGGGTTAAGTGTTAATGTATAGCTTCTGATAGAGTGCAATTTGTCCTGATTGAAGAGGCATATTAACAGAAAACCTGGCTGTATGTTGGTGCAGTGGTTAACCCTGCTGCCTCACAGTGCTGGGGCCCTAGGTTTAATTCTAGGGGCGCTGTCTGTGTGCAGTTTGTATGTTCTCTCCATGTTCACATGGGTTTCCTCCCACAGTCCGAACACATACTGGTAGGTTTATTGCCTAGTGCCCATGTCTTGTTGGGATGGCTTCCCATATGACCATTAACACAAAACCAAGGTTTACCCACAAACACACACCCACCCCTGCGAGTGAAGACTGTACAAGCCAGAGGGAGAAAAGGTCACAGGTCTAATACTGTCGGGGCGAGAGAGGCCATTAATCAGGGACAAAGACCAGCAGCGTCCATGCCAGCGAGAGAGAGTTTTAAACAGTTCCTAATTCGTCTCAGAAACCTCTTCTGATCCGATCCCCAAGAAAGAACAACTAACACTCGGGGCCTCCAGCCTCACCCACAGCCAACCCCGTCAGTGGCCACAGGTCTAGGAGTTTGGTAAAGGACTTGCAACTGTACATTCAGACGAACCTATGTAACCTGCAGTGGATAAAAACAGCGCTTTCCTACGAGCCAAAATGCCCCAATAAAATGGAAAGGAAGTAGAGCAGGGGGAACTATACAAACGTTACACCACTCAAAGATCCTATTGCTTACACCATAAACAGCTTTGTGCAACAATGTTTCCCGAGTACAGTACTTGATTTGTCATTTTTATCCACTGTTGTAGGAATAAATTAGCCAACACTGGGGCTGTAAAAAATGACTGTACATTCAACAGGATATGTTGCAATAAAGAAATGAAACAAGAATGAAGATAAAAACAAAACTACATCTCTTTAAGGGGAAAAACTCATTCAAGCCTGGCAAGAAAAAGATGTCTGGAAATCGATTAAGCTCATTTTAGCAGAATGGTGTAGAGCCAGTAAAAACAGAGCTATATTTGGTGGGGAGTTCTGATAAAAGCATTCAAGAATACACTAGCACTGACAACCTGGTTTATTCTCCATTTGGGGGTTATTGGAACAGTATTATTTCAAACATCATACAGAATAAATTTGAAAAAATGTTCAGTTTCTTCCTTTTGCCAAAAAGAGAACAGTAGATGGTTTGACTACAGTTGACATCTCGGATACCTAGTTTTTGTTTTGTGCAGAAAAGTGCATTAGTCTTTTTCATATATATTTGACCATCATGAAAGAATTTGTACTAAAAAAGTAACTGAATCCTGGCCTTAAAGAGACTGACTTTCTGAAAAGCTCACAGTGAAGCTACAGGCCGAATCTCAATGTCACCTCCAAAGCCAAGCACACAGCTCTGCCGGTACAGTCCCCTTAGTGCGGTGCTTCTGCGTTAGAGTGAAGTCCGGTTCTTGACATTTGAATACAGTATCGATCAACCAGAGGAACCTGCTTCTCCACGGGCGTGCGCGTGTGACGTCACAAGACGGAGTTCGTGCATCAACAGCAGGCGCTGCGAAACACGTGGAGCACCTGACAGGGCTGGAGCCGGTCAGTCCAAAAACTGGGAAAAACCCTCAGCATCTTATTCAGTCCCATGCAATTCTAAATAAGTAATACGTTTAAGTAAAATTAAACTCGAGCAACCCCCCCAAAAAACATGCATAATCTACAGCTACAGCGGGGACCTTGCGAATGACGCACCTAGACTACAAACTATCTCAGCCAGTGAAAACAAGACATATAGGGTTTCAAAGCCTCTGCGCCATGGCCTACAAATAAATCCGAAACGGACTGGGTTACCGGCACCTATCACAAGACACCTCCGTTAACGCTTCCGACCTCGGATTAAGACACAGGAAATGGTGCTGCAGTCTCCAGCTGAACAAAGACGGGGGGGAAATGAGACTGCGTTGTGATGGCCGTGCAGAACAGGCCACAAGGCAGCCTAGCTCCTTAAGAAAGAACAGCGCGACCTTCCAGGGCTGTATCTGTGTACGCGGCTCAAGTCCGTATTTCCCAAAGGGAATACAATGTTAGTGGCCAGATAAAAACCGGCCAACTCGCCCGTCCCCAACTTTTAAAGCCATCCGTGATGCACTTCCAGGACCACCGCACTGACACAACCCCACTGACACGCAGCCCTGAACTAACAAGGGTTGCCAAAGGCATAATAATAAAAAAAACTTAAGAGTACAGGGCAAGCGCCTAAACTCCTCTCAGAGGGCACGCCAAGCGCTGCGCTCTCCTGCTCGCTGACCTCATCAGCCTTGGCATTCTTAAAACTTTTCGCAACAGTGCTGCTATTTTACCTGCGATGAAGTGGAGAGACCCCGGGCGATGTTTAGTGCTGGTCTTGCAACGCGGGAAAACATAGCTCGATAAGACTTGACGTTAATTCACAACCAGAAAAACGTTGAATTTGGGTGTCTCTCTGCTTACAGTGACTCCAACGTCCTCTACCACGGCAGCCTGGCAAGACAGAGCTACTCGCGGAACTACCAACCTTGCCTATCCCTGCCCTCCCCTTTCACTTAAGCCTTTTCTCTGATTGGACAAATTACAAACATCTCAAACACTGATTGGACAGTATATCCGTTCATCACTTTTGACTTGTTGCGCTCGACCGGGTGCCTGCTGATTGGTTGGATTGGAGAACGCTAGCTTCTGATTGGCTCAGAATCATTTTGTTACCCTCTGCACATGACATGAGTCAATAAACCTCACTCCCGCAACAGCTATTTCCGCTTGGTAACAAAAAAGCGTCACAGCAACGACGTTTCTTAGCTCTTGCTAATAATACTGTTAAACTTGGTTTTCAGTCACGACACTGCGAGAAACAAGTCACCCAGGAAAAAACAAAACGTAACCCGTTGCAAATTTTAAATATAAATTAGAACGGTTAGCGGGATTTGAAAAATAAAAATATGTTTAAAGATATTTTCTTTCTAATATTCGATCAGTAAAATATAGGCATACTGTATGTAAAATGCCATTTCCGGAAAATAACTGTTCGGGAACATAAATAAATGATGATATTGCAATTTTAAAATAGCAGACAAATTAGTAAAACTCTTATCGTTTATTTGCTTGCGTGTTTCCAATTTCAACGTTAAAAATCGTGTCTTTCTGTGTTTTAGACCTTCGGTGATGGCAGGTCTGGTTCTCTGTGAACCTACGGATCTGTACAACATCCTGAATCAATATACTACTAGAGTCTCCAAACTGTCCGAATCCAATTACCTCTGCCTCATTGGTAAGTATATATCACTTGACATGCAAAATCATCTAACTGCGACTAATCAAATATTTAGACATGATTGGAACAGTGTCCATAATCCAAATGAATGTTACTCTGCTCTTGGACATAGGTTTCAGGGGTCATTCACTGTGACGCTGGACAGATTACAGCCGCTGTCCAGTCAGAACATGCCTCAGTGGTCTAACAATCAAAGAGCACAACTGTTGTGACTGTTTTCTTGTGGTCTGTTTCCTAGACGCACGCACAAAAGCCGAGTACGACGAGAGTCACGTCTTCACCGCCAAACGAGCGAAACGGGTGAGTTTTCTTCCCTCTACCGCTGATAAAACCAAAGCCGGCTTTCAGCCGCACCGGAAATCATGATGCATGGTCACCGTGATTGTGAACTGCGGCGAAGGTCAGCTCTGGTCAGTCCTAGTTACTGACCAGTCCACTAGAGTGTCCGAAAGAGCTGTTATAGAGCAGGGCGTGGCTCGGGGTAGCACTGCCTTCTGTGAAATTATTGAGAAGGAATGACTGTCCGATTAAAATACAAAATAATCAGATTCAAGCCTAGATGCAAAGTAAGTGTGTGCTGTTTACTATTGGATTCTGTGTTTTCGTTCTGTATTTTATTTAGTCTCTAAGTTCAATTTCTACAAAGGAATTTCCCGAGACTTCGAGAATTAGCGATATATCCGTTGTCTTTCGTGTTCTCATTTCAGAAGAGACCACCAATTGTAAATCAAAGCCTTATTTCACCAGCCTCATAAAAGTGTACGGATAGTACCAGAATTATCTGTGCCACAATCCCCAATGTACCCTACTGATATTTCATATATTTATTATTTTAGCAGGTCAGATGGTAAAATATGCGTACCTTTGCAGTTCATTGCAAACCTATTGTTTCTACATTCTACAACTGACACTTGAGGTATTTTGTTATCCTTCTACTTTAGGAAAGATTAATTTTTACACTAGCCTGAGCAAAACCTTTTTGAACAACAGCACGTTTTACAAATATTTACTTTACAAGCACAGCACCAAAGCCGGATTGGAGTTTCTTGAAATCTTTAAAAAGATTACTTTAAAAAACACAGCAGTTCAGCTGCTGCCCACTAGAGGGCAGTACGAGACTGTGTAAACAACAAGCAGCACCATCGACTTCTCCGCCGTTGAACACCAACATTAGTACAGGATGAGAGTTGCGGGGTGGCCCAGGTGATCTTTCAGTTTTATTCTGTACCTGCCCGGACTCATCTGCATTTAACTGTAACTTGGATGTAATGGCTCATCCCAGGCAGAATGTCTGAAGCCAGAATCTCAAAATTACAACCTGCAAATTAATAGGAAAAGGCTCTGTGGGAAGGGTGACGGTGTATTGAAGTTTCTTTTTCCTTCTCCAGGACGAGAACGGAGAATTTGTGATTCCTGCCTGTGTAGAGGTGGAGTGCATGAAGTACTGCATCGTGTATGATGGCAACACAAGTTCCGTACATGGTTATGGTGAGCTGCCAACACAGTGGCATCCTTCCTCTCTACAGTAGCTTTCACCTGTTGTAGCCACCCTGGGTTCCACCTTCGCCAGTCTCTTCCGCGGTTTACTAAAATCATCAGGTACTCTGTGGATGTGCTAAGAAATAATTTTCAAGTTTTATTTATATGCATTAAAGTCTTTCATTTTAGGAGCACTTTTAAAACTCCTGTCCTGTCGCAAAGTGGATTGTTAGCTATTCACTGACTGATGGCAGGGAGTTTCTCTTCAGGCCCGGCCATCGAGTGCGCTGAAGTCCTAGCGCTGTCCACTCGGCATCCAGTTCAGATCCTGAAAGGCGGCTACGAAGACTTTTCTGCCTCCTACCCTTTTCTTAGGACGCAGAAGATCCTGTACACTCCCCAGGTGACGTCCTGCAGCCATCACACTCAGGGGGAGGGGGCTTCACAACCTTCTGCTCCAAAATAATCGTTTACTTTCTGACAGAAAACCTTTTTTTTCTGTACGTGATTCAGACTGAAAGTTCAAAGGTTCAAATTCAGCAAGCAAGAATGGAAGAGAAAATAGATCTGTTTTAATTTGAGCGCAGTTTGGTTAAAAATGTGCCAGATGTTATTAAAGTCATAGTAAATGTTCATCTGGAGCACGAAGCTTTCAGAGTTTCAGCTGACAGTTAATAGGTTTTGACTTTTCATGTTGATAAGAATTTGGCTTGTAAAGTAGAGTAAGTGTAGTTAACCGTTTTGTTTAAATTAATTCTGTCTCCTGTTACTTATGTGCTCAGTCTGATCAGAAGTTGAGATTCTTTTTGAAAAAGGGAAGTGGGTATAATGAGCATCACAGCTATGATATTAGTTTTAAGGGTGAAGAACATTTTTAATCATTTCTAAACATTACCATGTTTTGGAATGTTAATCAGGTTGAAATAAGCATGTTAATATAACCTCTTTAGATTTCAATGTCTGTGTTCTGTTTTTTTTTTGTGTGCTATGAAAAGATCAGAAAGTTCCAAATCTAATAATTAAACATAATCTGTTGTGATGTTTGCACCTACATATTAGAGAGTCTGAGCAGGAAGGAGGGGGAAAGGCTTGGAGTGGTACTATCATTTCCAGTTATCATTCACAGAGTTTTCAAACACCTCTTAACAAATTCCAATTTGTTAACAATTTACAACTGAGGCTATGTTCTTTTTTTCCCATTGCTGTGCTACGATGCAGGAATTAGAAAACCTGACGCTGTATCCCGTAGAGATCCTGTCTGGTCAGCTGTACATGGCGAACCTGAGGCAGGCCTCTGATCGTCAGATTCACAAAGACCTCAAAATAAAGGCCCTGGTGAATGCTTCACAAGACAGCAGCCACGTGTGAGTGAGTCTGCACAATTCTGCCTTATTCACTTGACTGAATACAAGGTATACATGAATTTAAAGACTTCTGCATAGCATGCTGTAGATTAACATACAGTAGGGTAGGATACCCAGAAAAAGTAAGAAGTATCTTAGGGTCAGGAAAACAATATTATTTTTTAGAACTTTAATATAATAAGTATAAGTCATACCTGCATGCCCTTAAAAACCCAAAATCTGGGCTGTGTCTTCTTGTGTTTGCCTGGGCCAAGAGCCAGGTGTGACTCAGCAAGAGTAAACTTTTCAGAGGGCATGGTTGTGTAACGTTTTACTTCCTGTCTTGAGTTACTTCACCGCTGAGTGCTGTATGTTCCAATCAGACCCCTGTTGGTACAATCCTGCTTTAAAGTGATGCATTCTTCTGCATTCTCTCTGCACCAGGTTTAAAGGAAGCGACTGTGAGGTCTTTGACATTCCTGTTGCAGATTCTGTGGAGGCAGACCTCTCTGGTTATTTCCAAAATGTGTGCATGTTTATAGGTTAGTATAAAACAATGTGTAAAATAACATATCACTGTCTAGGCACTCCCAACCTAGAGGCATGTGATGTTATAATGAATCGACTAATTTGAAGTTGGTCTCTGCCAACACTTAAATCTTAAGGTCTGTAGGTGGTGATAAAAATGTTTTTCTGCTTTGATCTGAAAACCTGATTCACAGTTAGGGCTGTGACCTGCTGGTGATGCCCTTTATTTTATCACGACTTCAGCCTGCATTTCTTTTCTTTTATTTTAGTTAATCAGAAACCATAGTGCAGTGAGCTAGGAAACATGCCTCATGATAGGTTTGTTTAAAATTATGGGATGTTTTGAGATGCTTCCTGAACTCATGTTGGTAAGTGGAATGCCTACCCACTGATGGTTTTTCTGTTGTTTTCCGAGAATCCCATCTCAGGGCACAGGGCTCAGTTCTGGTCTTCTCAAGGCTTGGTATAAGCCGTTGCAGTGCTGTGACAATGGCATTCCTTGTTCATCATCTGAAAGCCACACTGAAGGCAAGCACAGTGCTTTTTTATCTCTAATTTCAAGGGCAGATTATCTGTCTCCATTAGCGAAAAAAGCAGAGTACTATGAAAAGCAGTTGAATGTCATGACATTTTGCTTTGTCTGCATTATTTTTAATGTAAATGTTCTTTCTTAGCATTTTATTAAACTTAGAAATCCACAAGAGAAGATTCTAGGCTTTTCTGCTCACAATATAGGTGTGTTCTCACGACTTTGCAAAGTCGTGTCAGTCACAGTTTTGCAAAGCTTTTTGTCAAACCCTTCTGCAGTAGCAGTGCAACACCCTGTGTTCCTCTCCTGTGGTTTAGAAAGCAGTCAAAAAGACTCTCTGGTACACACATGCAGCCCATTCTGTGCTCTGATGACTGGTAAATGATCGCAGCAGACTTACAGTATAGAAGTTTTAACAATCAGGATGCCATCAATGAAACTGAAAACTGCTATTGTAACAGTTGAAAAATCTCACATTGACATTGTTGTCATTATTCAGCAATCACACTACAGGTTTAAAGTTAAAATTGTTGTTAAAATTTCACTCTTTACCTGTGTGATTTCTGTATTCTTATTTTTAGGAGTCGTGGGCACATGTGCTGAAATGCAAGACGAATGCAAGACCAAATCGCAGGTTTGTGCAGCAGCTTTCAGACTGGGAGCTGCGTGTCCTGGGTGAGAGGGCCACAGACATTGCAGAGCCACTCTACTGAAGGGCTACACAGGCTGACCCATTCTGACTGGGCCTTTGAGCCCTGGAATAGGCCATGACCCTTTTCTGCAGCCTTCACCGTAAAACTAAAAACAAGATGATGAAATATACACTTCTGTTTTTAATTTCACTGTGCAACGGTTGACCATTTGATTATTGGAATTAGTTAAATGTATTGATTATTGTCTATGCATTTAATTATTTCACACAAAATAAAATTATACCTGTACATACATTGTAATTTGTTTTGTGTTATTAAAAATAGGTATATGCTGATGTTGTGCATGGTGGTGGAGTACACACATGCCTGTTTTATTATGAAAACCTGTGTCTATATAATACACCCCTTCTAAAAAAATGTGAATGTACTGTATTGTTTTGAGCACTGGACCACATGAGTTGGATGGGGATGTGTAGCGTGATACATGTCTAATAATATTTTGGGGAATAAGGATGGAGTTCTGCAGTTGGTAAACTCTTATCACATTAAAAGGGTATGAAAAAACGTTGTGAATAAACTGAATTAAAATGACAGCTTGTTTTATGTGAATTCCAGGTATTGTCTATAAACAGATTTTTTTTCTATAATGAAATGGTATATACATTTCTTCCTCTTTATTTATCAAAATAAATATTGAGGGCTGGTGCATCCACTCTGCTAGAGTTGTAGTAAGGTTTAGTGCAGTAGTAAGATCTGAAGACCTAAGCTATCCGTTACAGACACAGGGAGAGCTGACTTTAAGGGAGGAACACCTTTATATTAATAGTTCTTTTGCCAAATAAATTATTTGCCTTTGTCTCCATAGTTAAACAATGAAAGAGCATTAACATCTAACATGGATATCCCAGAACCCCAGCATTACAGCTGAGCCCATAGGAATGCTTCCCTTAAGAACTGTGGTAATGAACATTTTGACATCCTAATGAAACAGTTAACTTGAAAAGAGTTTTTGTTGTTAACAGATATATTTTGCACTTTTGAGGGAGAGAATCCTGCAGGTTTGGAGGTCTCTTTCAATCATCAACATCAAGCTAATGATCACTGTCTATATCATTAATTACAGAGTTTAAGATAAGAAAACACCAGAAAAAGACTGATACTCCATCCCTACAGCTGGAGTGTGCACACCTGAATATACTGTATTTGAATATGTCTGATTTTGGGGGGGTGTCTATTTTGTTATGGAATGTCTTGTTTTAACGTTTCACTGACCAAATAAACTTTTCGATACTCGTATCGTTCGTGAAGTGTGCATGGATACCCCTGTGGGATCCAACACAGAGAAACAGGAATCCCAGGGATCCATAAGGAAATTACCTCCCAAATCCAAGATTTCTTGGGTTTCTACCAACAGGCAGCGGAAAGTCTTTTTCTGACATTTTGTATGCAATGTGCTAGTAGCGACCATGACCGCGTCGAGTTAAGTGCCAACATCTGATTCGTTTTAAACTACGGGCTTCCCAAATGACAGTGAATCGCTGCTCTTCCTCAAGTTACGGTTTTCACTTTCTCCTTCCACTAAACGTGGGAGAGGTGCGCGCACGATCAGTGTGACGTCGCACGATCAATTTGACGTCACACTCCAGGGGGCTTCCTATTGGGCGGAGCGGTCCTGTCTGAACCAATCAGCGCACAGGGCGGGGCCGCAGTCTGGCGTACCCGGCTTCTCTTTGAAAGGAAACCTTTCACAAAGCCCGGCAACACAGGGGCCCGTTGTGACTCAGCGCTCAGCGCAGACACAGATAAACCCCCCCCGAGCAAGATTCTTCCCTGAGTAAAAGCAGCAGCAGGGTCAGATCCCACAGCGCCGCTCGCTCGCCGGCTCGCGGGGACGCCGAGCCGCCATTGGTGCGCACGTGGAGCTCCAGCGCGCGGTCGCCCCGCCCCCGCTTTCCGATTGGCCGGAGGGGCGCAGGGGGCGGGGCCCCGGGGCGACAGCGCTGTCAATGCGCTTTAAGACCAGCTCAGAGCAGCCTGGGCTTTTTTACTTCAAACATGGCACTCCGCCCCACTACGTTCGGCGACTGTCTCCAAGAATGGGAGGATCTGGAGAAAGATTATCAGCAGGTCCAGGTGAAACATCTTCCCCTGTCTCTTTTTTTCCGTGCTGTCGGTCGCCTGCGCCTTCTGTGCCGGTAAAAGACAGGAGGCTGATGTTTTGGACGTGTTGCGCTTGAACGCCGAGATGCAGCAAGTTTTCGTAAATATTATGACAGTACAGCTAAAGACGGCCTGGCAACCAGTTGCATGGTGTTCTGATGTGAGCCGAACGTGTGAACAATTCAATAAGACATACCGTTGTTTGCAGTTTTCTTAGTTCAGGTTGTCCACAGACAGGCTTATACCGAGACAATGCTTTCTTGACCCGGAATCACCGCTGTTGGTCTACGACTGACTCCTTTTTTGTACTGTGGGCTGAGGATGGAGCCGCCTGCGATGGGCTTGTAAATCGATATCCTGGAGGAATCGGGGATATTGAGCGGAAGCCATGCTGACGTCAATCAGAGACGAACACGTTAGGAAATATTCGTCCTTTTTCAAAATTATTGTACATTGTTACGCAATGTAGGCCAAGCCTTTCGTAGTAACTATGAGGATCTTTGCGAAATGTCACGGTTGGGACAAGCCCTATATGTGGAGAACAGTTTGAGTCTTGTGTGTGAAAATCTCTAGTTGTTAACAGTACTCGCGCATTTATAACCCTTAAACAAATAAAGCAACACTGCGGGCAGTGAGCGCAGGCGGAGTATTGCTCTAAAAAGGCTTGGTGCTTTGTAATCTGGAGTCTCGGCACAGAACACACCGGCAACAGCGCCCTGAGACTGAGCTGCCACTCAGCTTTTACGGCACTGAACTTTAGCCCAGAATGCGCGGTGAATCGCAGTACAATAGAAACCTTTGCCCTCCTAACAGAAAATAAAGCGAAATTCACCGTGCAACTTTAACATGATCGAGCTCTGCCGACATCGATCAAATCAGAGCAAATTGATCACAGGTGCCTGTCGGAGAAACATCACTTCTGCCAAGTTTCCCGAGACGGGGTCCTGTGCTCTCTTCAGCACAGTGGCGCTGTGATGCAAAATACGGTAAAGGCAACGTATGACAGCCAAGTTAATTTGTCGAACTTGAGTTATTTCTGTTCCTGATTGTGCTTGTTTATAACGTGCCTCGGTATCAATAAGACGAGCGACTGCAAGCGCGCGCCAGCGTAGGGACCTGCGCGCGCGGGGCCGGGAAGGCGGTGACGTCACAGGCCCGAGGCCGGGTCCGAGCTCCTTGTTCTGGAAAAGCTGAAAAGGTCTTTGATTGACGAAGGTGTTTAATCTTTGAAAAAACAAACAACGTTTCAGTTCAAATGTTAATGCACAAACGCCTAGGCTACAGTCTCGTTACAAGAAGCACGTTTTCCAGAAGACAGTGTAAATTGCACAGAGAGCTTTGAGTTACACTGCTGTGTACGTGGAATATCTTTTCCCGTGTGCCTCTCACGACCCTACTTTTAAATTTAAACACAGTTATCTGAATATTTAATTGAACACATTTGCATTAGTATATTGGTATTGTATCATTTGTTTTACTGATATCAGCAACTGTCACCTCCAAAAAACAGTGTGTTGTGTAAGAAGGAAAGGATATTGTTCATACTGTATCGCACACAAGAGTGGAGCACTAGCACAAATGTTTCTGCAGGTTTTCATACTGCACGTTGTGCTTCTAGTTAGGATTATTTATTGCTGTCTCCAGCACCTGCATCCCTCTGGATGCTGGAGGGCTGGTGTCTTCTATCGTCTCTTCCGCCTGAGCTGTGGGTTACTTACCTGGTCTAATTATTTTATGAACTGCATTGTTGTTAATACTTCTAGCCAGGCCTGAAGGCAACTGTACTCTTACTGAAGTGCCTTTTTTCATCAATTAACGATAACAAAGTTAATGGTTTAATTGACTGTACAGTTTTACCACAAAATCAGAAAACCAGAAGCAATCCGGGAACTGAGTTTGACACCCCTGCTCTAGATGTCCAGCAAAGTTGAGCTTTTTCTATTGTTGCTCACTTGCCTCTTGATGAGGGGGGTGGGATGGCTGTGCTGACCCGTGCCCTCTGTCCGCCCGACCTGCAGGAGACGCACCGCCTGTACAAGCAGAAGCTGGACGAGCTGACTAAGCTGCAGGCCAGCTGCTCGGCCTCCATCGCCCGGCAGAGGAAGAGGCTGAAGGAGCTGTCCCAGGGGCTGAGCGAGTAGGTATTGACCGGAGCTCGTGCCCGCGCTGGGCTGTCCTTCTGCGTCTCCGCCACAGGGCGGCAGTGCTCCTTCAGTACCCTGGACATTGCTCATTCAAACCCCATTAAACCATGAGCTAACGGCATAGATAAGCCATTTCCCCACCGCTGCAGAGTATACAGTATATACAAGATGATTTTGATAGGTAAGGACATTATAATAATTTAAGAATGATTCCTCACAGGGAACACGCTGGAGCTCGCGCTGTCCTCCTGCTGATCGTGGGCTCTCTCTCTCCTGTGCTCGGCTCTTCCTGTCTGTCTCAGATGCAGGGCCGGGGTGCTTCCCGAGGAGGCCAGTGTCATGGATGGGATCAAGGCGCTCATTAAGGAACGACCAGGCATCTTCTTTGAAATGGAGGCCTTCCTTCCGAAGAAGAACGGGTAAAGACCTTGACCTCGCTGGAGTTTCTGTTCCGGATGACCCCTTTATCTGCTTCCCCTCTTGGCTCCTGTGCCTTTCTGCTGTCTAGCGCCATGTGTTTTTTTATATGGCCATCCATCTGTCCATCTTCTAACCACTTTATAGAGTTCAGGGTTTGCGGGGGAGCCGGAGCCTAACCCAGCAAGCAAGGGACACACGGCAGGCTACACTCTGGATGGGACATACTCACGCCAGGGCTAAACTTCCCAGCAGCCAATTAACCTACCGGCTAAGGTGGAGGAGCATGTGATAGCTTCATCCGCTAATTTAAGGGAGAGCTAGAGGTTCAAGCCCAGAGTGGATCCGAACCAGGACCCCAGGCCTAACACCCCTGTTCTTATAAACCCTGCCACTGGATCTTTAATGACCAAAGAGGCAGGACCTCAGTTTAGCATCTCGTCCTAATTATGGCACCTCCTACAGCAGAGTGTCACCAGTCACCACACTCCAGACGTGGTGTAGTAATTCTTGTCCAGAGGGAAGATCGCCACCTATTGGTCCACCAACAGTACTGACAGCAGCAACCTGGCTTTTCTCCGAGGTCTCCCACTCCAGTCCTGACCAGCCCCGGCCCTGCTGAGACCTGACGACGTCAGGCTACCAGGTGGTAATGCTGCTGTTAGACTAACAGCTTTCTTCCGAAAGATGCAAACCAGTGTTTCTCTCTGTCTCTCCAGATTGTACCTCAGTCTCGTCCTCGGGAACGTGAATGTCACTCTGCTCAGCAAGCAGGCAAAGTAAGTGCTCGTCTATCTTCTTCATGTGCAGCGTGCTTCGAGGGTCTTTATTGAAACACGATCTGGTCGCGATTTCCCAAATCCAAGGGCGTCAGCATGGCTTGAGATGCAACATAAAAGACCCGTTTAATTGATCAGCCTCAATTAGGGTACTGGGTAGAAGTTTGATCACCTCATTTAAAGAAATATCTTACTGTCCAAACATCCGTTTTCTATCCACTTCTCCCAATTCAGGCTCGCAGGGGAGCGTTTTATTACAGTTTTAATGATAATAAACTTTATTTTAAAGCACCTTTAAAAGTGGCTTCTCAAAGCACTTCACAGTAAGAAAAAAAGTTCGCAATGAGAGCAGATGTTTCTAGAGGCGGGTTCCTTTTTTGACCAAAGTGATTATATTTACATAATTATATAATTGATTATATTTACACTATTAAAATAGAACTGTTCATTCTCTAGTCCTGTTCCTCTAAAGCCACGAGATGTAGTCTACATCTCTTCCTAGCTGAGCAGCCAGGTAGTGATTTAATTGCATCTGGTGACTTAATTGGTACTTTTTACCAAAGTTCAGTGAAAATAGCAGTTCAGATATTGACCACTAGAGGGAAGTACAACCCCACTTTCAACAACCAGATGCACCGTGGTATTTCTCAGATAACGACATCAATATTCGTGTGCTTAATTATTACAAAGAGGAGCTCTTTCTGCCCATCCTGTTTGTTTGGTAGTTAAGTAGCAAAGGGGATCTAAAATGTTGATAGATATTTCTTGATGGACGGGGACACCTTACTGTAAACAGGCACCGTCCTTCGGATGAGACATAAAACCGAGGTCCTGACTCTCCGTGGTCATTAAAAATCCCAGGGCGTTTCTCAAGAACTGTAGGGGTGTAACCTCAGTGTCCTGGCCAAATTTCCCGTTGGCATTTACTAATCATGGCCTCCTAATAACCCCCCTCTCTGAACTGGCTTCATCACTCTGCTCTCCTCCCCACTGAGAGGTGGTGTGTGGGGAGAGGACAGGTGCATCATCCATCCAGGTTGGGGCTGCACACTGGTGGTGTGAGGGAATCACCATTATCTCTAAAGTTTTTTGAATGGACTATCCAGAAAAGTGCTATATAAGTGTAAGGAATTGTGACCCATACTGAGCACATTATACTCTTTGGGAAAGCTTGAGCTCTCCAGTATAAATGAATTCCACCCTTGCTGTATTCAAGTGTTCTGTTTTTTATTGCTTCCCCATGCTGTTGTGGTTTAATGGTTTAATTGCTGGCCTCTTTGTTCTTCCCTTGCTGCTACGTCTTTGTTTTGCCACTCCACGTTTTTGTTTTTCATCTGCAAATTGAACTAGCATGTGAACGATATCAGTTTTTAATCCGTGTTCATGACCTTTGATGCTGCATTTCTTTTAGTTTGAGAATTTTCATTATATGGAATTCTATTATATTTCCAGAAAGCATTTGATAAAAGTCAGATGCTTAAAAAAGTCCTTGTTTGCTTGAAGAATTCTAGTTAAGTTAAACATGGCACAGTGGTTAACAGTGCTGCTTCGCAGAGCTGGGGCCCTGGGTTCGATTTCCGGGCTGCTGTCTGCACGGAGTTTGTATGTTCTCTCTGTGTTCATGTGGGTTCCCTCCCACAGTCCAAAGACATGCCGGTAAATTAATTGGCTTCCGGAAAAGTTGGCCCTGGTGTGAGTGCGTCTGTGTTTGTGTCTCTATGTGCCCTGTGAGGGACTGGCTGCCTGTCCAGGGTGTACCCTACCTCCTGCACATTGCTTGTTTGTTCTGGTGTAGGCTCTGGCTCCCCCGCGACCCTGAATTGGATGAAGTGGTTAAAAAACACATGGAAAAAACGCTCCTCTGTACATCACACAAAGACATACCCGAAACCAGCCCAACATCAACTACCGCCATGCCCGTTTCATACCAATTTAGTCTAAACCCCTCTGAAAATGTGGCTCTGAGCCCTTCACCAATTATCTAATGAGTCAATTAATGCGCCACATATGGGTCTGAAGCATTTCTATATTACTTTACAGTTGAATATGATGCTATTCATGCTAAAGTACATTAAGGATATACTATTATATATGTACTACTATATACTACTGGGGTAGAAAGCAGACAGGACTTGCAGGGACAATGGGGATCCCCGATGGTGTGATGGATTTCGATAGCGAGAGTCACTGCTGTGCGCTAAGGCTGCACTGTCTGCTCTCCCACCAGGTTTGCCTATAAGGACGAGTACGAGAAGTTTAAGCTGTGCCTCACCATCCTCCTGCTGCTGTTCTCCTTTACCTGCCGGTTTCTGGTCAGCAACAGGTACGGGACTGACCGCTGCGGGGTTCTGGGCTCCGGTCTGCAGGGGGTGGGCAGGAGACGCCGCTGTAGGTGTTCCGGCTCTGGGCATCGCCTTCTGCAGGGCCTGTGCAAACATGCAGCCTGCAGATACACTGGAGCTCAGTGCCGATGTACAGCCTCCCTGTAGCCATGAGCGGGTTTTGCCTTTGTCTGCGGACGCCTGAGGTTTTCTTCTGTGTGCGTTTCCTTGCAGGGCGGTAGATTCTCTTTTCAACTTCCTGCTGGTGTGGTATTACTGCACGCTCACCATCCGAGAGAGCATCCTCATCAACAATGGGTCCCGGTCAGTGTCCTGCGTGCCGCTGGTTTGAGCTTCCGGTAAAACCCAGGGATTAAAAAAAAAATTGGTTTGAAGTAAAATCGCTGAGCGGTTGTCATTCTACACCGCCTTGCCCCTCTCCACCGTCCGTGGGCTGTGACTCTGGGCTCTGTGCCTGTTGCACCTTTTGTCCCGGCAGGATCAAGGGCTGGTGGGTGTTCCATCACTACGTGTCCACCTTCCTCTCGGGAGTCATGCTGACCTGGTGAGTCCCTCCTCAGCGAGACACACCAGCGGCCCATCTGCAGCAGCCTGCTCCGGTGCACCCATCCGTAAGGGAGAGCAGAGCTTTACACAGAGGGCGGTGGGAGTGTGGAGCAAACTGCTCAGCCACTCTGTTGAAACTGATACCCTGGTTGCTTTCGGGAACTGGTTGGACAGATTCCTCCGTTCAGTCACCTGAGCTCAGATGGGCCGGATGCCCTGCTCTCGTTTGCAGTCTTCCTTTTTGTTCTTCCTTTCCCTACTTATCAGCCTCTCGTCTTGTGTGCTCTAGCCATACAAGAGGGGCTTTGAAGGACAGTTTCTGAAAAATAATGAAATGTTCTGATGAATTGCATCAATAACTCAGTTTTATACATTAGTACACAGCCGCAGTGTCTGCCATTCTTGTGAATTTCACTGGTTAATTTCCATGTCGTAATCCACACTGAAGCGGCCTCCAGCTGCCTGTCCGCCTTGCTGACGTGTCTTTCCTATCCGCCAGGCCTGATGGGAAGCTGTACCAGATGTTCAGGAACCAGTTCCTCGCCTACTCCCTGTACCAGAGTAAGTCGAGAGCTCGCCTGTGTTGGACAGACGAACAGCAGCCTGGGGTGGTTAAGCTGCCTGTCTTCGACTGATCTTTTTCTGCAGAGTTTTTTTTTCAGGTGTAGTGACTTTACTCTGCTGTGTGAGTTGTTCAGTGGTCCTCTGTGTCAGTGATCAGTGTCAAGTGACGACAGGATGATAACTTTGTCAGGAAAAACGACCTGAGTTGCTATGATACGTCAGAATGAATGCAGCTCCTCCATTGTGTATACTGCTTGTTGAAATGATCCTGCAGATCCTGGGATCAGGGATTTTTTGGAGGTTGTGTTCAGGTGATGTGATTTTGCTTAACGCAGCCTAAGCTGCAGGCTTCACCTCCTCCGTACTGCACAGCGCAGAAGCGTGGGTAAGGGGGGGCGCTGTCTTATACACACACACATATAGGGACAATTGAGAGATGCAGATTAACCCACCCAGCGTGTCTCTGGAAGGAGGAAGAAAAGCAGAGCGCTTGGAGAGAATCCACACTCATAACATGCAAGCTTCACACAGAAGGCTCTCCAGTTTAGAATCGAACCCGGGACCCGAAAGCTGCAAAGCATCAAAAACTCGCTCTTTCAGTTGTCAGTGTAGATCTGGGTGACACTCCCTGAACGATGAGCACACTTATTTCTAAATAAGTTTGGTATTTCTGAAGTCTTCTGTGCAGGAGTGTGTTATTAGATGAGAAAGGGAAAAGTCTGATCTAGCCTAATGGGGACACACCGGTGATCTAGAAGGGAGGTATAAGGTGATTCTCCTTGCCTAAGGGAACAGGCTTTGTGGGGAAGAGTAAAGTCCATTTGCTGCCCATCGCTCCTCCATGTTATCTCATCCAAACTAAAGGGAAATAATGTCCTGTGTGCTTGCCAGTGATTACACAGCAAAATTAACTTCCAGCTGTCTCATAAAACCCTTAACAGCAGACCCCCAGAGCACATCTCTAAAATAAAAAGGACTCTCCTCAGCTGGAATCATGAGTGGAGAGCATCTCTCCTCTCATCTCTTCCCCCTCCTTTGTTCTCAGAGACTCTTTTCCCGGCAGCATGGATACGCAATCCACAGCCCTTTAATTACGACAGACATAAAATCTGCAGTGACAGCGGTGTCCTGTTCTGTGTTTGCGTTGCAGGCCTCGTGCAGTTTCTGCAGTACTACTACCAGAGCGGCTGCCTCTACCGGCTCAGGGCGCTGGGAGAGAGGCACAACATGGACCTGACTGTGGGTAAGCGCGGGGTTCCGGGGAAAGCCCAAGTAAAACAGAAGCTCCAAGTGGAGGAGACCTTGTCCTGAGAAAGCGTGTCCCTGCTCGTCTCTTTCAGAGGGGTTTCAGTCTTGGATGTGGAGAGGGCTGACCTTCCTGCTCCCTTTCCTGTTCTTTGGTCATGTAAGTGCGAGGTGTGAAGCCGTGTGAGAATATGAGGCCTGTCACCTTCTGTTGGGGCGCCAAGAATTGCAGTGCAATTGTGGGTTAGTTGGTTCATTAATCATTAAAATCAAGTTTAAAAAAAACTATTCTTTTTCTTACACTCACCCATTTCGAAATGATTTTGAGCCCCACGACTGCACTGTCAAACGCCCGAGTTCCCTGCAAGTTCCACCAGCTGTTGTCTTCCGTGTTGCAGTTCTGGCAGCTGTACAACGGACTCTGCCTGTTCCGGATGGCCCAGCTCCCAGAGTGCCGAGAGTGGCAGGTTGGTGTTTATGTGCCTTGGGAATTTCGGTCAGGGTTCCGAAGCGGAGCAGAGCCCTGTAGTCCTGAGCTTATGGGTTTGAGTCTGATGCCCTTAGCAGACTGCGATGAGGATTGTCCACGCACTGGCGTGCAGTTGGCCCAGCAGGGTTTGGGGCAGGTAAGACAGGTGACAGGAAAGGGGAGGCTC
This sequence comes from Atractosteus spatula, assembly GCF_055471065.1. Classification (NCBI taxonomy): domain Eukaryota; kingdom Metazoa; phylum Chordata; class Actinopteri; order Semionotiformes; family Lepisosteidae; genus Atractosteus; species Atractosteus spatula. The sequence continues at coordinate 1,153,377 of NC_142732.1, read as the reverse complement.
ATCTTTAAGGCGCAAAGCCGTTTCCTGTCCCCAGGGCGGAGAGATGCCCGGGTCCGTGCTGTGGGTGCTCTTGTATCCGAACTGCAGCAGCACGGCCGGACTCTCCTCTTCACGACCTGCTCCATTCATCCCCTTCATCGTCTGTGAGCTCCTGCTCTCGTAATGGGGTTCATTTTGGCATCTGTCCCTGCCTTCCTCTTGTTCTTTCCTGGAAAATAAAAACTAAATGCGAATCCATAATTCTTCAGTTAAAAAGTTCGATTTTAGGAAAAGGCACATTTTCTCTTCTGTGTTGGTGGGGTTCGGCGTGATCGCAGAAATAATTTGAGACTAACACCAGGTCGGTGCCGTAAGAGTTCAGTACTGGCAGCACAGGGTCCAGTTAGCATCTCAGTGGCTCCACAGACCAACTCGGAGGGTGGATGTGGTCAGTGAACCCTACTGGGTTTGTCAGTATGACTGGACATACGCACAGCATGTAATAGACCAGTCTGCTTTTTTTAATGCTTTGCTTTCCTGACCCATCCTCAGTCTCTCTTTCCCTCTCCACTGTCTCCTTCCTCAGGTGCTTATGTGCAGCCTTACCTTCCTGGTCCTCTTCCTGGGGAACTTCTGCACCACGCTGGGAGTCGTCTACCAGAAGCTCCAGAACAAGAACCAGGGAAGAGCTAAGAGGCTGTGAAAGCAGTAGAAGGAGATGAAATAAACACTCCAGCACACCCGTCCTGCTCCAGCTCCTGTCTCTCTCCGTGCCCCTCTGCTGCTCCATCCGATTCAGTGTGGTCTTCTGGTCTCAGTGCAGGTCCTGGGGCCAGTGGATAAGTACTAACAGCTCAATATTGGTCTCCATCTGAAAGACAGCCTAGCGGATCATCTCATTGTGAGGACTTGGACTTCATAGCGTTTGTGCATAGGCTGCATTGCGATCCTGCTGTTGTGCAAGTTTCACCTCCAAAAGCTGTTTAAGTGTGCCTCGTTTTTAATTGTAAAAAAATGCAGTTCCGTGCCTGACTGTAAGAATTGTAGAGCAATACACTAGGAAGTGTTGTAAAAGAGTGTCCAGGCCTACATGTGAAAGCTAGGAGCAAAAGGAAAGAACAACCAAAATATGAACCACAGTGATGCTTTTTAGATCAACTGATTCAAACAAAACGATCCCACTGGGCTTGTATCCTGGGCTGGGTTTGTGTGCGCGTGGTTGCTGGGGTTCACCAAGAGCTATATCCATACTATAGAAAGAAAAACTGCAGAACGGGGGTAAAGCTCTCTCCTCTGCTGATGCTGATCTGTGGAAGACTGGGGTAAAGCTGGCTTTTTTAAATGATGCTGTACAAGCTTTACTGCAACCCTTCTTCTTCGCTCTCTGGATTTTCTGTCTCTGAGGGTTATCGGTGGAATTACAGTACAGGGTATCCTCAGAGCCAGTGGATACTGCTTTACTCTCGCTTAATAAAAAAACAGGCTCGTTGATGGACTCCAGCAATGATACACCTTTGGTCACCTTTGATTGCTTGTGATATTTCAAAGTGGTTTTGGGAGTAAGTGGTACATGTCTTACAGTCTCAAAGCAAAGCCTGTACACTTGTTCTACGATTGTGTTAATGCACCATCATTCCATTGCATGTGGTGGGGTTGCTGTTGTTGTTGTAATCAACTCCTCAGTCTTGTACAGACAGTAGTTTTCTTACATTGATCCCAGACCAGGAGCAGCTGCTTTGTAAAGATCAATGACACTCCACTACTGCAGTTATTCCTTCACCAGTTTATTTCCCAATAAAAGGGATAAAAAGTAACATGGGTCCCTGCTTCCATAGTATTTTCCAGGGCTGTTGGTTCTCAATGCAGTAGATGCTCTATATTGGGATGTTCCCCTTCCTAGCAGATCTGTTAGTACCCTTGTACTGTTGCTGCTCGTGAGCTGTAGTATGCAAGAGCCACTCAAAGAAGTTCACTAGATAAAGGGAGCATGCAAGAACATGCAAACTCCATGCAGATAGCACCCCAGGTCCTGAATTCAACCCAATGCTAACCACCATGTCACCGTGCTGCCAGAATCCCTCAAGCACCAAGACATAGGTTCTCAGCCCATCTCTAACACCTCAGGCTTTGACTGAGAGCTAGGCCTGAGCACCGTATTGCGTTTCATTGCACACAAATCACCGTTCCTTTCCACTTTCCAGCCACCCAGCTCCAGCAGCCCAAGCCTTTCCAGTTCAGAGCAGCCCTCTCAGATGTGTACGGCCATGGCAACAAGCTGCCGGCGGAGAGCAGGCCGGCCCGGCGGACACGCGGAGCTCCAGGGAATCTCTCATCCTCAATTAGAGGGGGGGAAAAAGTGCTGGCTGTTGAAAATGGAGAGAGAGAGAGACACTTGAGATTCTTCACATGAGCTTGTTCTGCCCATAGACTTCACAGCCAACTTAGCAAAGGACTAGAAATCTCTTTCCCGGGCTGTGTGAACCAGGTCAGTGAGCAGACCACTCTGGCATGTGACCACACCACCCATCTTGTGAAGATGCGCTTTGAAAAACGTTTTCGGTTTGAGGACTGAAAGGCACGAGCAGTGCAAGAGACGGGTTTTGTAAGACCGATTATGAATGAGGTTCTGATTTGGGGGTTCAGGCACTCATCCAAAGGTGTAATCGACTGGTGCAGACCCACTGTTGCCAGGTTAGACGCGGGGGAAGTTAAAGCAGCTCTAAAGAGAGACTTTGGGGAAACGTGCAGTGAGCCTGACAGGACCAGTGTGTTTTTATCTCCCTGCCACTCCAGAACTAAAAACAAACCATGACAAGTTTCATTTCTATTTCATCTCTAATTTTAATTTTAATTAAAAAATGATTGCATATAAAATGTAATCAAGCTGTGACTAGACAAAAGGAACACAGGACATCACGTTACAACCATTTTTAACTCCAAAAAATTAATTGTTGTTAATGGTCATGTTAAATGACTAACATTAGGGCTGCATTATTGAAAGCCATTGAGTCCAGAAGCACTGATGAGCAATATCAAAACATACAGGCCCTGGTACAGTAGCCACCTTCTTCCTATATAATTACAGTCAGAAACTGGGACTTCAGACTGCAAGAAGGCTTTTCACTTGCAAAATGTCACTCTGAAAATGCTTACACGTTTCTTAAGGAATCCAAGAAAAACAGAGAGCAATAAGTGTGGAGCCTTTCCATTGATACAAATTTTATTAGAACCCACATCTGTGCCACCTGTTGAAAACATCTGGATAAAGAAAATATATTCCACGGTGTGGAAATGCTTTCATCAGAGTGTTCAGTTACAGGGTATTTCAAACTATACCAAATATGTTTACATTTTCTTTAAGATTCAAATATAATGGAATCGATGGCGGTATTTGGTAAATGAACTTGCCTTCATTTCAGTTCCATCACCATTTCTGTGCGAAATCTTGCCAGAATATGGAAATTCAAAGGTTACAGTTCAATACAGTACAAGGTATCACAGCATGTTGTCAAATTTACTTTAAAACATGTGGCATAGGACCTTTGATTGGGGAAACTCCAGCCCACACCTGGTAATAGCTAGCACTTCTGCCGAGATTGATTTGCGACACCGTCAAATTAAACGCCACCTTTAACAGATATTACAAATCATACAAGCAGGTAAAATCAGAACCTTATCTCAGTAAACCAGCCAAGAATGATGCCCACATGAACCACAGGTGTATCTGTAGCAGACATAGGCTGCATCATCCAGCTCTGCTTTTCTGAAGCGTATCTTTCTGTTCTCCCTTCACGGACTAAAATCCACTGGAAACACACCGCCCGCAAGCTTTTACTCTCCTTCAAAATCCTGCTGACAAATTAACAAGTTTCCTCCACAACTCCTCTCCAGTTGACTTTTCTCCTCATCACGGAGGGAGGAAAAAGAATCTGGGGATTTTGCATTAAAACCAAGTTTGTGAGCAAAGGCAAAACGAACTCTATTCCCTCTGGAATCCGGTATACATGTCTGGAATCACCAGTTTTACGTCCAGATGGCTAGTGGTTTAAGGCCACGCGCCTGGTGAAGGAGCCACACGCCTCTCTCTCCACGACCCTGCAGGAGACCGGCCGCAACTCTCTGCCCAGACATCCCTCACTGGCCAACCGCCACAGACTCCCGCTCGCACCCGCGGAGGAAACCTCGAGAGCCCCCTCCTTCCTGACACGTATATCTACATTCCCCTAAGAGCAAACCTGTACACTCCGTCCACAGTGATGCTCCAACCAGGAATAGGGGCCCGGATATTTTATGGAAATTGAAAACATTTTCCCAGTTTCTAACACAGCAGTAGCACACTCACCTAAAGCTTTACAGGCTGGAGTACACAAATATAAAATCTGTAAAATATAATTGATTTTTAAAATGCCTTTTGATTAAATGCCTTGTCGTCACTTTAAAGGAGAAATAATATTTAATCCCGGGAGGTGCACTGATTCATGGACTGTACTGGCTGCTGGAGGCAGGGTTCAAGTTTGTAAGTGACCTGCTACTTTCAACATTTTCTACAGGAAAAGTGACTATTCACTGCAAGAGTCAGGAAGTCTGCCTATGGCATAATGCTAGCTTTCCTGTCTTGGGTATCAAGTGTGGAATTTTCTTTGCAAACACAGCTAATGCCAGTTAGTATAAATCCTATTACTGCACAGTACTTTTCGGTATACAGATTGCACACAGAGAGCTACCATGATGCAAAAGGCATCCCCTGGCCATTTCTTTTACAATTAAAAATGCAAAGACCGTCTCCTCAAAGAGAGATAAGGCTACAGAAACACTTGACGACAACTCATCTGTCCAGCTTTCCTCATTGTCCTCCACTGCATCACATCTGAACATGTTGCAGCAGGCACTGAGGATCAGATCTGACTCATAATGCATATCTATAAGTGTATTCTATACGTGAACCAGTTACTCTTTAAAAAAATCCCTTTTTATAAGTTACAAGCTAATTTTTTTTAATTTCAGGATTTTCTGAGACCAGCATGTTCCATGCAAACTGTCATTTCTTCCATTAGAAAATTCAGCTCCATCTTCAGCTGGATCGATCTTCATTCACAAAAACAGTCTTGAGTCTGCGGTAATTTACCTCTAATGTTAGTTCCATTAAAACTAACTGCATACAATCATCACATATTTCCCTATTCTTGTTTCCAGTTTACAGACCGTTGCTGCTTTGATTCTCTGCATATTAAAGATATTACAATAATATGGTTTTCATTGATATTTAAGATGCCTTTTCCTTCTCAAATCCGAGGTGAATTCTCAGCAGTTTCAGACTTAATGCCCGCCCACTGCTTTGCCTGTATCCACTCTTCAGACCCTTTGCTGTCACATGGTTAAAGGTCAGTTTAGACATAAAATTAAAAATAAAATCGTCTTCTGTTGCTTTTGTGCAGGGGGATAACCTTTTACAACCAAGAATCTTTTCACACGTCCCTGGAAAAAAAAACCGAGCTGGGAATCACTGCAGGAACCGACTGCTCCTCCTCTTAGCTCCACACGTCCTGGGAGTAGCGGCCCTTGGTCATCAGCTTCTTGACGTAGTCCACGGCCTGGGCGTGAGTCATGCTCCCCAGCTCCGTCACGATCTCGTAGAACGTGTTCTGCACGTCTCTGGCCATGTTTCGGGCATCCCTGGGCACAAGAAACATGAGCCAAAATTCTCAAGAGCGCAAGCAGCCGGTGAATATGTAAGACGTCAGGGCCTCAAAGCACTAATTACACCTCAAAGCAGGCGAGCTTACTTTCTTCCTTAACTTGATTAGAAACACAGTGTGTTGGGTCTAATAGACCTCTATGCTATCAATCTCAAATACATTACAACTGAAGACCAAAAGCCTGCTGCACAATATGTCCGCTTAGCTCTTCTCCTATCTTTAAGGGTACTGACTCAGGCAAATGAACAGATTCAAGTCACCAGCAAGGCTGAGAGGAAAAGAATCCATGGCTAACAGTTTAGGTACTCAGAACCTTAGGTGTTATACGCCAAATTAAACTCCACTCTCAAGGACAACAAGTCTGACTGTACTGTTTCTGTAGCTCTCTTTTCTCCTGATAACAGGAGACTGAAATAGATTCCTCTAAAGGGCCTAGAGAGGAATCATGTGCTGGCGTTAGAGTACTGCTAGTGCTCTCCTCATTCAAGAGCACAGCATTCATAAAATCGGCGTCCAGCCATAGGCAGTACATCTGACCCTCTCACTTCAGTCACACTGGACTCTTCTCCTACGCAGTATGGCGTCTGACGCAACAAGCAAACAAGCAGTTTGACGCAACACTGACACCTACCCACAGATGTAGATGTGCGCATTCTCATGGTGAATCAGTTTCCACAAATGTTCCTTGTTTGCCTTCAACAGATGCTGCACATACACCTAAGGGGTTAAAATCGAAACCATTAATGTATGCATGTGCCCAGATTGGGAACAAAGCACAGGACAAATGAAGGATTGCTCAACCTAGAGCAGGTGGTTATTACAACACCTTGTGGTCTTGATCCCGTGAGAAGGCTACATTGAGCTGAGTAATCACTCCAGCCTTCTCAAACGCCTCCAGCTCCTCCTGGTACAAGAAGTCCTCGTTCTTGTGACGGCATCCATAATAAAGCACAGTCTCGCCCACCTCCTTACCTGCAGGAACGACAAGGCCATCAGACCCTACAATTACATCTTTAACACCATTTAGCAATTCCATTTCCACAATTACATCAAGTCATCACAGAAAAGGGTTTGTTAGGGTTTGAGGAAAAAAAAGGCCTCCTGCACCTTCTGAGAGCCCTTTAATTTATGATCTATACATGAGTGCCAAGTCAATCTGGACTGGGAGCAGGCAATCCAGAGGCAGAAATCTACCAGTACAAAATCAGTTACTAGTAACTAAGTTACGACAACACGTGCCAGATGCAGCCAGCAATGATGCCATTAGCAATCAACTGCCCATGGACCACACTGTGGACTTCCTGGAGAGACCAACACCATCCACTGTGCGAACTCAGGTGCTCTCACCTGCTCTCTTCACCATATCATACTGTATACAGTTGAACCATGTTGCTTTTTGAACACCATAGGCAAGAAAAAAGAAAATAAGCTGGATTACATACACACACAAGGACCAGTCAACGTGCTGCACAGCACACAGCAGATGCATGCTTGTGTTTCAGCCAGGACTGCTCGTGTCTCTCAGTTATACCCAGCATGCCCACCGAAGTGCCCACAGACTTACCCTGCTCCTTCAGCCAGCCTCTCTCCTGAATGAAGCCAATGAAGGGCGCGATGCCAGTGCCCGGGCCAATCATGATGACTGGGTTACTGGCTTTGAAAGGCAGCCGGAACTGGGACTTCCTGACATACATGGGCACTGTGGACTTGTGGCCATTATCGGTCACCACTTTGTTTTTCAGCCAGTTGGTAGCCACTCCCTTGTTGATGCGACCCGTCTTGGTCTCGTACTCTACCACCACAGCGCAGATGTGAACCGAGTTGGAGTGCACCTGTTCACAGTACAGGCAGGAACAGTTACCGGTTATGTGGTTGGTGTTATGTTTCCAATCATAGTGCTAACTTCTTATTTAAAACCGAAACACTAAGATTCAAACCAGTAGCATAGTGAGGAAGGTATAATTGATGTTCTTTCCGTTTGGGTTAATCCTGCAATATCCTTGAATATACTCTTGCCGTTCTTTAAAGGGAATGCTTTTCTTTCAAAACTTTTATACCCACTGCACTGTTAAAAGTAAAAAATAATAATAATAAGCAACATCAAAAGATGTCTCTTGTGGAATCTTCAGCTATGTCAGCCTGGGATGAAGAGCAGTGGGGGGAACAGCGGCAGGTGGATCAGAGCGGGGGGGGGGAGACGACAAAGGCAGGTGGATCAGAACAGTGGGGGGGGGGACAGCGGCAGGTGGATCAGAGCAGGGGGGGGGGAGACGACAGAGGCAGGTGGATCAGAGCAGTGGGGGAGGAGGGGGAACAGCAGCAGGTGGATCAGAGCAGCGGTAGGGGGTACTGCACTGTGCTGTTGGAGAGCGAACCGCACCTTTGACGAGGAGGCGATGGAGTAGTATCGCGCCTGCAGCCGGGGCATCAGCTCACACAGGTGATCAAGGGGTGGTCGCAGGGACGGCATGTCCTCCAGAATCGCCACGATGTTCCTCCGAGCTTCGGGCACCCACTGGTGGTACAGAGCCTGAGCGGGAAACACACCAGTCACACTCCCTCCCCTGTGCCCAGGGCTCTGTCAAGGCGAGGCCCACCGGTCTGACCGCTTGCGACAACAGACTAACAGACTGGGGGGGGGGGAACGTAAATTAAACGGGTTCCAGACTGCGAGGCGTCAATCCTCACTGTTCAAGCTGCTCCACGCCTCGGCCCGCCCGCCTCACCTTGCCCTCGGGGGACGAGGACGCCATCTTGCGCAGGGTCTCCTGGTCCTTGGGGTCGGTGGCGTACTGGGCCAGCTCGTACAGCACGTTGGTGCGTGGCGGGTTGGTGATGTCCAGGTAGTGCATGAGGGCTGTGCGGTACGAGGTGGGACAAGGGAACGGGTGCTTCTTGTTGGACTCCTCTGTTGGAACAAAAGACACCAGTACAAGACCAGTCACATGGATACAACTTATGCAAGCTTCTGTTTGACGTCTGACTACAGAGTTCCTGCAGAATTTCCTTTTTCTTTGCTGTGGTGTGTGTCTGACGTTTGCGTTTCGGATCAAGAGAAATAAAAGGACCTGTGCAGCATTTGCTGTTCTAGTTCCTATGATGTTCCTTAGCACAGCAGTTCTTTTAAGATGTGGATCTCATTTTTCACATAAAGCAAGCTTTTTTTTAAAAAAATAGAAGCTGACAGTTACAAGTAATCGATTTCACAACATGTGGCGAATCGCGTATGAACACATACCATCAAGGTTGTTCAGAGAGATTACAGTGTCAAGGTCCACACCAAGAATTTCTCCAATCTTGTTAACTATCGCAGCATTGTTCACGGGGTACACGGCAACATGATCTCCAGATTCATATCTGCAAAGAGAGAGGAGCGGCGCTATACTTTTAAAGGTAATCCGGGTGTTTCAAATATGCTTTCCTTTGAATAGGTATTCTATGACATTAGCCAACAAGTGTATTACAAATGCAGAAATGAGTGCGCACGAGTAGCCAATAAAGCATTAAGTAATCATTTGTTATGTAACAAGGCAAACTTCAACACTCTCTTTCGTCACGGTTTCAAGCACTGAAAGACGAAGGACACTGGTGAGAAATGGACCCCATGCCTTCTGTCCCAGATGTCCCTGAGTGATACGGACATGATGTCATCCAGAGAAGTGAAATCAAAATGATCTTTGTCGTTTTAAAAGAGACGTTACGATTGCTCAACAGGAGTGCCCACACAGACGACACAGCTATCACCAGTGTCATCTTGATGCAGAACAAGTCATCTGCACCTGGGGTCTCCGATGTTAATCTGGAGAGCTTCCAGTTATTCTCGTAGGTCACCCTAAATCAAGATCAGGAACATTTCTTTGAGCAACCGATCAACTGAGCAAACGTTTCGACGAAGGGATCACTGGTCTTGGGGGGCTGAAGGATGATGATGATTCTGATTTATGTTCCAGATCTCCAAATTACTCCACTAAAACACTACCCATTTACCTGATCAGTTAAACTGATCCAGGCATTGGAAACTCATGAGTTAAAGGCTGCTTTTAAAACCTGCTGCTCTCAAGGATCAGTGTGGGGCACTCCAGATCTACATGTACTCTGCTGGCACAGAGGCAAACAAAACACACTGCCACTCTAATCACTCGAACAGCTGACTAATAAAAGCTGATAAACCACAATTAGATCAAGGCCAGACACGCAAAGGCAAAGCAGCTCCCACACAGCAGGATGGCTCTGCAGGTGCGGTGGTGGTACAGTACCTGATCTTGGAGCCCGTGATGTCCAGTTCAAGGTGCATCAGGTGACGGCTTCCGCCCCTATTCAGCTTCCGGTTGACCGTGACGGAGGCCAAGAAGGGGTTCTTGGCATCAAAAGGCCTTCAAAGTGCGACAGGAAACAGAATCAGAAAGTCCCTCTCTGCCACACTGGACAGTTCCAGACATTTTTCCCCCCCATGTGCCCTCAAGCAGAGATCTCTTTCAGCTGGGCAGGAAAACACAAACTTTATAAGCAAATACAAAATAGATGCCCCACCTTCCCTATAGAAAGTTCCTGCAATAAAAAGTTGGAAGGTGAATTTTCATCTCTGTCAAACTATTTCTGCATTTGCTTAGTTCACAGTGTTAAAATAGATTAGTGCACGTATCAAATAGCCTCCTTTTTGTTTCACAAAAGCGTGGGCTCAGCATACCAAGAGTGGAGCAATAACCAGTTTAATATCAATCAAACCAACAACGCAATCAAGGCTGAACGCTCTTCTATAGTGAAGCTGTGCTCAGAACGCAGGCTGGTGCCAGAGCCATGGTTATTAGTGCTTTTAGTACTGCAAGCAGCAATACGACTTTAGAAGTAAAAGACTCAGGATTCGGTTTTACAAGGCACAGAGGAGTGCAGTAACTTCAAAGCACACCGACCCCAGAATCGCAATTAGCTTACTAGAAATTCCAGTAAAACCCCGCACAACAGTACTGCACGTTCATTCAATATTTTTTCTTTCCCCATCATCAAACAGTACTGCACATCATAAGACGAGATCATTTTCACTCCTCAGGTTTCCATAGAAACAGCTCCTAGCGCGACAGGCACCTGGATACCAGTCCCGGATGTGAGAAGCGTGATGCCGAATGAAGCCGGCACGTACCCCCGAGCTATACCTCTCTCACCGTTAATGAGACACACGCACTTGCGTCTCCAAATGAGTCCTACTGGCCTTAGAACAGGATATCACTCGCAGAACTGGACCCAGTTGGAGTCCAGAGGAGCAAAACTGGCTTTAGTAGTTACAAAGCTGTTGAAAGATTGACTCACAAGCTGCTCAAAGGCTAAACACCACAGTACAGCACCTGTTTTATACGTTTAATGTCTTCATTTATATATAAAAAGCATACAGACTTAAATTTTACATTCAAGAGTAGGGGGGAACTAAAGCTCATATCTAACTGGTCTGTCCCCATCCTGCCTTCAGAGAACCAGAAGAGAAATGTTAAGCACTGTCCTGTCCGTTTATCACAGCTGTCAGAGGTATACAACAGTATTCACTCTGTGGTCTAAGAGCCTATGGTCCGGATTGGTAAGAGTTCCTTTCAGAATAGTGCCAAAATCAAAATTAATTTAACCCATTAACGGAACTGTGAAACTGGCATCTTAAACAGCCTGCCAAGCCTGGCAGGCTCAGTCTATCCAGCAGGTCACTGGCGCTGATGGGATTAAAAAGTAGCCTGGAATCACATCATGTCTGCCCAGCCAATGACAAATGAGAAGGATGCAGACTAGAAATAAAGCACAAACACTTCCAAAACCAAAAGCTTCAAGACTGAAATAAACAGAACAGGGGTGGCATGGGACTGCAATTGTCAGACAGAGCCAATATCCCTCTAAAAGTTCATTTTCCCTGGGTACCGCAAATCTGACATTTAAGATGATCTTAGGGAGGAGTCCTTCAGTCTGGACCTTCTTCTCCACACAAGTGACAGTTGAACAGGGCTGCCATCTGGCCTCTCTAATGTTCGATTAGCAGCAACAGGCCAGACGGGAGCCCGGACGTGAGGTCAAAGCCATCGCAAGTCTGTACTCACGGCTTCTGCGTCTCGAAGCTCTTCAGGCGGCCCATCTCCCCCGTGTACACCTTGTTCATGTTGACATCAGTGTGGACCACCAGCTCATACTGACGGATGCTGAAAAACACAAAGCCTCACAGTTACACACAACACTTGCATCAGCTTCTAGAGAGCTGTGGACAGTCCCGGCTGTGTGCTCACACGGCCGGAGATCGTGCAAGGCGCACAGCTTGGCAACATGGGGCTGCCCCCAAGAAGCTCACAGGCAAACTGCCAGTGAAAGCTGCATCCAAGAGAGCAGGGTTATAAGGCTATAAGACGGGGGTCCCCAGTCCTGGTCCTGGTGAACCACACACCTTTTGTATTTTTGTTCCAGCCGAGCCCCCAGTTACACAGGCTAGCCCTTCACTGACTTAATAATAAGATTAGTTTGAACTGCTTGCTCCCAGCTCTTAAGCATGTTGGATCCTTAACTGTTGTATTTAATAAGTGAAATAAAATGCCAAACACTTGTGACTAGATGGAAAATGCAAATATTCAATTGAAGCAGCTTCTCAGATCAAGTGAGGCTTCAATGATCTAGTTAAGGTGGGGCATGCTGGAGTGAACACCAGCAGACGTGTGGGGCACCAGGACCAGGACTGGGAATCGCTGCTATAAGATACAAGTAGCAAACCTGGATTCCTCTCCAGTGGCCTCCACTCCAAAGTGCTCACACACAGCCGGCCAGAACTGCTCTCTCCAGGAGACAAAGTCCTCTTCAAGGCTGACGGGAGAAAGACCAACATATCAAAACCTGCACTCAGTGTACAGAGGAGCAGGAAGCTGCAGAACAACTCCCTCCATCAGGTTTCACCCGTTCAGAAATACAGCTGACAAACACTTACACATCTGAATAAAACATTCATAAAATGCGTCATGTGGCATTGAAGGTACAACATGGCATTCACAACAGCCAAGCAAAGTCGTAGAAGAGCAAATACCTAAGTAGACTCTCATCAAATACCTACAGGCACTGATAAGATTAATGTGATAAGGGAAAGTGCAAAGCACTATCAAGTTTCACTCCTAAGAATTAGTTAAATACACACCTACGAACATATAATTCTTCAACAATCCACAGGGGCTACAACACTGGACTTTCACACACTCAAAAACAAAGAAAACGTCTGCAGCTAAATAAAGTTTGTTGGACACTACAATAAATAAATATTCTTCTGAGCCAGAGATGGGCAGCTCCAGCCTTTGAGAGCCACACCCGTCACAGTTTTGCAGATATGTTTCAATTGGCAGCAGATTAAAAACTGAAAAAACACGCTTTTTTGACTTAATAGCCCAAATAATGAGTCGTTACTGAGTATCTGAGATCAGAGGCGAAACGAAAGCTAAAGGACTCTGCAGCGTTCGAGGACCGGAGGTGCCCTGGCCAGTTACAGTCCATCACTCACTTGCCATCGTCGTCTCCCATGCCCAGGTCAAAGATCCTCTGGGCACCGAGCTCTTCCAGCCTCTTGTCAACATACTTCCCCATTGCGTTGTAGTGCTCGTACGTCTTGTTCCCAAGACCAAACACCTACACGGGCACAGACAGGCAAACGTGCAGATGACAAAATCTACTGCCACCGACGCTGAAGGTTTAAAGCAAGAGACAAGGCCGTAGCAAGAGTGGATAATGACATAGCTATTGCCACACTATTCAAGAAAGCTAAAAAATTCGCTAAACGTCGCTAGCCAGCCGTGACCGGATTCCCCCATTCCCCAATGAAGCAGAATTGCACAGCCAGCAGGGTGGCATGGGCGCTAGCCGGCCTGGTCCGTTTCGGTGCCAACAGCACCGCCAGAAACTTGCCAGGCTCTTCCTATTGGCGCTGCTGCAGTCTCCTGTGAGGCGCCATGGCACCTGGATCGGGTCATGTGACGGAAGGCTCGGCCAGTCACCGTGCTGGTGGAGCACGTCTGTGGGCCTCTGCTGTCCCCGCGCAGGCACAGAAATCACTTCTGAGTGGACGTACTTTAAAGAGGAACTGGCGATAAATGTAAATTATTTGCAGTGAATAGTATTCCCATGGGCACAGGTTAAACTACTGGATCCAATCCACTTCTCTCCCATGGCTTGTACTTAGAACGTTTGCCATTCTATCACATTACCCTGCAAAAAGCAGATTAAGAAATACTTCTAAAAGCTAAAAGCCTAAAGTATAACCGTGCTGTACTGAAGAAAAACAAGGGCAGCATAGAGGCGCAGTGGTGAGCATTGCAGCCTTGCAGCACTGGGGCTCTGGGTTCGACTCTGGACCTGGAATCTGTGTGGAGTTTGTATGTCCTCCCCATGTTCTTGTGGGTTTCTTCCGAGTGCTCTATGGGCAAATATATATACACACACACGTGAATGTGTACAAGTGTGATTTTCACTCATCACTCAGAAACAGTAATTCGGACAATATGTTCCTCTGAATGCCAACTGCCTGCAGTAGTAACTTGATGCAGCTGGATTGAGGCCCTTCCTCACAAATCAGGTCACGTGTCTCATCTTCCATTTCAAACAAAAGGTGTGGGTTTGGGACGCTAGTTACAGTTGTTCTGCTTTTGTTGCGCATGATAAAAGCGATCGGAAAGTGACCCAGTAAGAGGTCCACTGGTGGTGCTGGGAGTGCCTTTTAAGGCTGTTCACACCTTGAACCACCTCTTCCTTTATAAAGAAAGAGAGCTTGCAGGGCACGTGAGGGTGGGCATTCCTGCCATCTTCAGATGGCGCAGGCCAAGTCCGATTCAACGTCCCTTTCAATCCTGCCTGCAGACTCCCGCTGTGCTTCATTAGTCGGTGCCGAAGTCCCAGAAATGTGATTCCCAGCCGACCGCATGTAAATTGTTACAACATTGCCTTCCACAGAACGCCACCGCTCGCCAGCAGCAGCTGAAGGAACATGCCAGCTCTGGACTGCTCAGCATGCTCGAGCTGGACCAGATGTTTTCACTTGGCAGGCGCACTGGTAGCTTGGAGAACTGCTGTGACAAAATAGAAACTGGATGGCCGGCCAGTATTTTCACGTGGGAAAGTTTCAAGACGCCGACTGACTAAAGGCTAAAGGCTTCTCGCAGTGCCTCCAGCGTGAAGCCCTGCAGTATCACGGTGCTGTGGGATTCTCACAGGTGACCCCGAACCCGAACCGAGACCCACATGCTGACCACCTTCCTCAGCCAAGACCCGCACCTCACAAGGTCTCCCCTCGGAGCTTCAAATCCAATGGCATTAAAGTTAAAGGGCCCCGCAACATACAGGACACAAGGTTGAAGCCTGCTCGGACCCTGGAGGGGAATATATCTGAACCAGTTCAGGAGGGTAGCTGGGTCAGCAAGAAAAGAAAACAACGTTTTGTGTTTTCAGCCGAAACGTTGCACTTTCTTCTCTTTTTAGCACGGAATAAACTTATTACTTGTTCCAATATATCTGAACACTGAATATCTCAAATTACCCCAGAGGTTCAGTCACAGAGTGTTTTTAAACAGGACTGTACTTATTATGCAAAAAGATAATGGTAAGCACATTGTGGGCCAAAAACTGCTTCAGAGCTTCACTGAACACGCAGAGCACGAGACCGAGACCGAGACCCAGACGAAGCGTGCAGCCGCGCTCACCGTGTAACTGACGCCCGACAGATCAGTGTCCGTCTCCTGGAGCCAGTCGTAGAAGTCCTGGGCGTTGTCCGTGGGGTCCCCCTCCCCATAGGTGGCCATGCAGAAGATGGCAAAGGAGTTGTCGATCTCCGGGAGGCGAGAGAGCTCGGCCTGGGAGGCGCACAGGAGAGCAAGAGGGACGGGGATCAGCTTTGATTTGAGCCATCACCTTGGATGAAACCTGCCTTCGGCCCAACGGCAAAGGCTCTCCCAGTGAGAACAGGGGAGGAACAAACCACCACGCCAGTAAAGAGCCTGAGCATCGCTGTATATCAGCACCCTCCATACGTCTGTTTGAAGGGCTTAGGAGAAGCGCCGCAGCAGGACAGCACGGGCGGGCTGGCTCCTAGACAGGAAAGCCTCACCATGTCGTACTCCTCCGGATCCGCCGCCATGCCTCTCATCCCGTACCGGTGGGCGTCTTTGGAAAGCCGGTTGGCAAACTCCTCGGCGGTTCCCGTCTGGGAGCCATAGAACACCACGATGTTCTTCCCCTGGAATCCAGAACAGGCGCAGGTTTACCAGTCTCGCCCCTCCCATCACACTGGGCAAGCCTGCACGCCCCCTCCTGACCCTGCGTGCTAGGAACTACGGAGCTGGGACAGCGCAGATGTCATTTTCTCCCCATGCCGGGGGGAAATGTTTCTGCAATGCCAGCACGAGAACGAGGCACGAGAGGGAAAATGAAATTCCACTAGAGGAAGATCTACCAGGTTCCCCCACATATTAATACTGTGGAAGTCTGGGCTTAAATAAAGGTACTTACCGTTTTCTTCATCTTTTCAATAAAACTCGTTTCACGTGTGGAAGGTGCCCTGAAAGAGTCAAATACAAGCGAAACAGGAATGTAAAAATCCACCATGTAAGGCAGATAAAGACCTATTTACATCATCATATGTACGTCTTTTGAAAGCAGTTAGACTGCATCAAAAGGCTATCGGATGATTTAATTCAATGCTCCCTTTTAAGAAAAGGCTAAATCAATTTTCAAGAGAATGTTATTAACTGACATGCATTACATCAAGCCTCATGTAGCTTCATTTTTTGGTATTGCACACAGATGCTGAATAAACAAAATCTTATAAAATAAAATATAAATATATCCATGGAAGAGCATGGATGTAACATTTGTAAAACAAACTTCCCAAGGCTTCATTGTTAATAATCTAAAGGAGATTCAATATCAACCTCCCTGTGCATTATCTACCCTCGGTCCAGCTGAGGCGCGATATGCTCTGCAGTGCTCGAGAGAGGAGTGCCGGTAACGGACACTGCCCCCAGACCGCCAGCCTCTGGGGAAGCTCTCACTTGTAAATCCTTCCAGTGATACGAGACGAGCAACTTTCTAGGAGAATGGCATAGGGGACTGCATGAGGCTATTTTCTTTCACAATACTAATTCCTAATGTCAAATTTTTCCATTAGAGAACTGATAAAACCACATTGTTTCTTGTCTGAACTAAGTTACTGCACCACGTTTTAACAGTTAAATAAGGACGAACTTGAAGGTATCAGATTTCCACTCACACACTGCAATTATGAGGAAGCGTGAAGCTTTTCAGTAGTCCTGAACTCAGTGGATTTCCTGCTTTGCTACTTTAACAAGAGACCATGACATCTGCCAACCCCTTTAAAAACCAAACAGGCATAAATGTTTGTTAAAAACTTGCTGCTGCCTTTTTGAACTAGAGGTTTGGTCGATGTTAAGATAAAAGATAACAGCATGTGCATAAAACAAAGAAAAATGCCATTCAGGGCGAGGTGAACACTGACTTTCAGAGGCTTCACATACGGTATAAAAAATGCGGACATTCGAGTGGCACTTTAAGAGAGGAAAAAGTGCTGGAGGAGTGAAATGAAAGTCAGAACTGACCCCAGAAGAGACAGCAGTTGTGCAGGATTGATGAAAACTTTTACAAGCAGCATGTCCCTCAAAGGCACAGATGTGCCCAGAATCTTCTCCATACAAACATCACAGATGCATTGCACGACTGCCTACTCAATTTCTTACAAAAGAGGTGGCTGACAAGCATTAACTTAAACCTGCTGATTTTTTCCTTATTAAAAACAGTCAGAAATCCTGTGAGTAACCGATCATCCACTTAAGCAGTTTAAAATTCCACTTTTCTCAGCACCCCGTTTCTTAAGGATCACACTCACACTCGGCCCCTAAAGAGCGCGATTCACATACAGCACATTCGGAGTTTTCAGAGGCTATTGACTGATGTGTTACTTTAAGGAGGGCGAGGAAGGACGGCGTCGCCCCACTGTGCTCCCAGAGAACCACGGACTGACCTGTCTGCAGCCGCCTTGTTCTCCTTGGGAAGCGAGTACACACACCCCATGGCTGGTGCTCGTCGCCGTCAGCAACCCTGCCCCCGAGTCAGGGCATCTGAAGCTGCCCCTTCTTGCACACAATTGCAGGAACGAACGGGCCAAAACCAAAAGACAGCTCAATGAAACTTATCTGCAGGCTCTTGCATACTCCATCTTGCACATCGGGACCGCGTTTCTGCAGCTCAGATCACGCCCCCCCCCCCACTCCTCCCCCCCGTCCACAGCCCACCCCCCATCCAGCTCAGCCGCAGAATGGCTCCGCGCAGGCCGCCATCCCTGCTCCCCTCGCACTCGCGCGCTCGCTGGCCCTGCGCACCGCCCGCGCGGCTTCACGAGGATCTACAACATCTGGCAGCGAGAGGCGGCAGTGGGAAAGAAACAAGACTGTCTAATGACATTTCCCATGAAGCCCTGCAGCAGGCTCCGCACGCACAAGCTGCCTCCCGCCTCCCCTCACTCCCATTTTCCTCTTCCAGTCCGCAGGGAATAAGGAATGAGGAAAAAAAAACTCCCTCCCCCCCCAAATCGTTACCCTGGCAACAGTTTATATCATAACCACTTTCTCTCCTTCCTTTTTTTTTTTTAAGGGAAACAGAGCAGAGCTGAATGCAGCTCATTTTAAGGCCCTTCCACAGAGCAAGGGTATTGCTATGGTAACCCAATCTATCATAAAAGGAGTCTGTCTGTGACAAGGGCCCTGCTCTATTCAGCATCGCTCTGAGGCAAATTAGAGATGGCTTCAGTGGGAATGAAAGGGAAAGGTTCCCACGAGCAGGAGCAGTCCTTTCTCTCTCTCGTTCCACAAGCATCTGCTGCGGTTTGCTTCGACTTCCCCCCTTCCTCGGGGTTCGAACGTAACAGGCCGCTGCCACCCCCCGCTCCTCCTCTACCCGGTTCCTCTGCAGGAACATTGCCGTTTCACTTGAAAGAAAAGAAACCCTCTCTGAGTGCCGGGGACGCGGGTCTGCAGTGTGAAATTAAAGAGCTGCGCTGCGCTGCGCTCTCCACACCGCCTCTTCCTGCAGTTTTCACAGCCTCATGGAAGCCATTTCCTTTCTCTCCCCCCCCTCCGCCACTAGTAAGACTTCCAAACACAACAGGCAGGAGCAGACAGAGATGACATCAGCATCTGTGGGAGCCAGGAAGCCGCACGCAACACAGAATGGCTGCTCCTCTTCCCCCCGAACTGAAGCACACGCTGGTACAAGGATTGTTCCTGATTGGGCTCCACCATGGTGGTGAATTTAAGTACTTTCCATCAGAAAAAGATCGTAAGTACTAGGGGTGAAACTGTGTGAAAGTCTGGACCTCGAAAAACTATTTTCGAGATCAGTAGGAAAAGGGCTAAACTACAATCTGCATCTGTATCCCTGCCCTCTCATTCCGTTTGTAAGTCAGTACAAAGTGCAACACACTTTAAACTTCCCTTGTGGTACAAACAGTCAAAAACATCCAACATCTTGAAGTCTGTGGACTTGAAAGTCTAGCCCCCAGGGAGACAGCTTTGTACATGTCCGACACGCAGATGTCATGGGACGTGCTACACAACAATACAGGTCCTCTGCTGAACTCCAGTTTTTAAAGGACTATCATCCGTTTAACATTGTGTTCCTTCTGTACTGAATGTCCCAGTTTAAGAGGTCCTGGATGGCACTGCCTGGGAGAACATCAGACTAAATGAACCAGTCCAGCCCTCTGAGGCACCATAAACACACTGGGGTACTGCATCCCTTTCCCTGACCACTGATGTTGCCCAAAGGCAACAGCTCACTTATGGCTATACTTAGCTTAGTTTTCTGATGATTTCTAAGATGTTCCCAGGCCTTTAACTAGGTTTAAAGGAGGCAATAAAGAAAATTTGTGAGCCCTGCTTAAAACCTTTGACATCCACAAAACAGTTTGCCTGTGAAGCTTTATTCTTAATTCCATTGAACCAAATAATCCACTAAAAGATTTGAAAGCTCAGGAATGCCATCACCCTAACATAATCCTTATGTCCATTCAGCGGCTGGAAAACTGGAGTGCTTCCACAACGTACACATGGGAGAGTGAGCTTCCTTTGCTCTGAATCAGATGATACGAAGCACAGCACAGTGTGAGCCGATGGGTAGAAACTGAAATGCTGTATGTTGAATGACATCTTTGAAAGCAAAATAAAATCACTACGTTGTTGAAAACTGATGCCTGACGGAAAGATTGGTCTTTGATAGCTGAACCGCTGTCATTTCTGGGTTTATTTGGTTTTAGACTTCAAGGTGTTGATGCTGGTGACCGTGTGGCAGAAAACACTGAAGCATGTCGGCACTTTATACATTTAAATGCACTCTGGTAATGTGGCCCCTTTTCATCCTTTAACCAGTCACTGCAGAGCTTGCTGAGGGCTCCTTATGTCAAGTGTGCACTTCAGAAAGCTTAACCACAGTACAATAGAACAGGTCAGCAGAGACTTGGATGAAGGAGATAAGAGCCCTCACACCTTCTTGACTAAAGAGACCTTTGTGTGCAGTGACGTGTATTCAGGTCTTGTGTGCTTATGGGAATGGACCACACAGGCTGACCCATTCAAATCCAAAGATCTTTCTTACTTTCTGATATCACGCGTGTTTCAATACTCATCACGTGGATCTTTTACCTCTAAAAGACAAAACTTATTTTAATGAAGAGGCCAGCACAAAATTACTTACCTTTATTCATGACCAGTAGCGTGGTCGTGGTAGTCAAAAACCCGTTTTAAACCTGAGTTGTTCACAGGATTTCCTATTTTAAGCTATTCTGTGAGGATGATGGAATATTAGTCCACCATCACTGAAAGGTCAAGTTACAAACAAAAAAAACTATAAAAAGGAGTTCAATAAAGATAACTTAAAACAAATCCAGAGCTAATAAAAGTTTTGAAAATAGGTTGTTACATCTAATAACATTTACATTTGGCTACATATACAGATATATATAAGCTTGTAGCGAGTAAACAACATTTAGAGGACAGTTCAAGTGACACCCAGAGTTATATAAATTAAATTAAACTATGTACCGTGTTGCTTTGGACTGAGAATGGAAGCGTATTTTGAAATGCGGCCAGAGGGAATTACTGGGCCTCCCAGATGAGAGAGCCACTGTACCAGTACTCAACGCATTCCGGACAGCCAAACCATGACACCTACTGGAGGAAGAGAGGCAGCACACTTACACTGTGGCGATCTTCTTGAATTCGGGGATCTCCTCCTTCTTCTTGCGGAAGAAGAACCAGTAGATGAGCACCCCAGAGATGAGGGAGAAGAGAAAGAGATCAACGGAGCTGAGGAAGGACATCTCCTCGGCCACGGGCTCTGGGGACTGGTTCTCCATCTTGGAATCCTCCACGCACCAAGCACAGCTGTTAATCAGAGGGCACAGGATTCGGCTTAAGAATAAGACATAACATTTCCTGGGCACGACATCTACTTGTTCTGAAAATTCCAAGATACTGATACACGTAAAAAAAATCCCTTTCTAATTGAAACTCAAAATTAAGAGATCCAACACACCCTCCCAGCCTCCCTTAGTAACAAGCCTCTGAACAACAAGACATCTGCTGCAAGCACTGTCGTGCTGCTGATCGCAGACCAGAGAGCTGACCCGCTTAGCCGAAGCGCAACCTCATCTCCAAGGTGGGATTCCTAGGAGGAAGGATGTCTAAAACGGAGAGAAAACTGGATATATAGAGATATGACCCATCAAACTCACTGCATTATTAGTACAAGTCCCACTCCTTTGACTACCTTATACCTGAGCATTGAATGGAGCTGCCAGTTTGAGAAAAGGACTTGAGTCTGTCGCTGTCAGATTGGGAGAGAAAAACGGAATCTCCTCTGCACAGTAAATTTTGACTCCCAGCATCAACAGTTATTCCAGTATTGACCTGGTTAATGGTCTGTTAAGAATAACTACATAACAGCCTCAGCCCCTCTAAAGCACAAGATATATGCTTGTGCTTAAATGTCCTGCTTCTTGCAAAAACATAATTCCTTATCAGCAGGATATTGCTCATTAAACCACACTTTATCACACACAATGTTCATCTTCGTTTTTTGACAGGGCCAGGGTTACAGCAGCACCAGTAGCGATAAGGTTTAACGGTCCTGAGGGCCTGTGACTAAAATATGCATTTGATCCCAGTCTGATCTAAGCGCACAGATTAAGATATACCATTCTCAGATTAGACCAAAGAATTACAATATTCTTGGTGTCCTCAGAACAAAGGGACTCCTCAGACCTGGGTTTACAGACAGCGCTAACAAGTGAGTAATAAGGCTCAACAGAGCTCGAGGGATCTGTATGGTAAGAGCCTCCTTTCCAGACTGAAAGACAAGAACAAAGTCACGCACTCAAACCCATTGAATTGCAGAGACGCCGCATTCCAGTAACTTCTCATGTTCCCCTCCTAGAATCAAACCCTGTGAAAGGCCTTTGGATTGCAGATAAGGAGGCTAAGAAAACAATTATATCGCTCTCCATATAGCACCTCCATAGAGATATTGATAGAGAACCTGCAGTACTGGTAACTCAGGGCACTCTTACCAGGAGTTACAATCAGTGCAATAGGAATAAAGTATACCAAGTCCTTGCTCAATAATAGGCACTCATATGTAATCAGCCCTTTATACACCTAATTATTTATTCAGATATAAATTTAACCAATGACTGAAGTTAGATACTTATGAGTCATTCTCAAGAGCAGAAGGGTTACCTTCTATACTTAATCCACAATCATGATAATTCTATGATGTATGTCGGTCCATGATTCAGTAAAACAGACCCGTGACTCTACTTATGACTGGGTTAATGAAGCGGGCTGCGAAACCTCAGAAACGGTCATTTCTGGAATTACACAAGTCTCTGAATATTTGAGAAAAAAAACCATCAGACTACTTCTCTATAAAGAAAGCATGTTTCAGAGTGGTTCAACAGACACGCACTCTAAAAAACCTTACTGCACATGTGAGAGTTGAGAATCAGAGTTAAAAAAACAAGGATAGATATAGCCTGAATAGCCCTTAAAAATTTTCAGTTTTCATTTTTCACATTTTAATTGCTTGTTGCAGTAATCGCAAATACCAGTATATATTCGAATAAACCAGTTAAGAATGGAGTATGTAGACCATATTAATTCAAATGACATAATGAATCAGTTAATATGCTTGACCCTCCAATTTCCTAATTCTTGAGAGAGAGTCTTGGTGTTTTGGCCTATGCCCTATGAGTCTTGTAACACTCTAGAAAAACTATTTTTTGAAAAGCCAAAGAAAAAGGTAGTGTTGCCCCACTGTGATGGACTAGTGCCCTGTCTGGGCTGTGGCCTGCAAAGTGAGGCTGTGGCTCATCACCACCCTCAGTCTCTCAAAGCCAGATGGTTTAATGAAGCACGAAGCATCCTGAGTGCCATCTAACCCACAGAACTAGCTTCAGAAGGGTTTCTTTTTCAATATCCCATTTCAAGCACTAATGATATAAACAGAAATCAGGTATGTGCAGTTACCTTCTCCAAGAGAAGGCTTGGTGCAGCCATCATGCCACTGACGTGGCTCTTTCTTCTACGATAATTTACAGAAGCAAATGTTGTTTTTGCCGAAAGCTCAAAGGTGCGATTTGCCTTCCACGCCAAAGCATGAACTGGCTAGTCCACTGCCAGCTGGGTCACCTCGGCCTAAAGGCTGGATCAGGGTACAGAGTATAAGCATCACCTCCTGACCGTCTCGTTTCCATCTCCGGTCCATCAGAAAGTCAGGCTCGTCCAACACTACCTCACCCACTGGAGCACAGACAAAGCGGAAGGCTAAGGGACCCTAACAGGACAATACACACTAGCAGTGCATTGTGACAACTTTTAAGGGATTAGACATCCTTCCTAAAATAAAAGTAACCCCAGAATTCTCACACCTGCCAGAAACAGAAGAGCTTCCAGTCCTACATGGCCGGGATTAAGGTGTCTGCAGGTGTTGTCATGGATGCATTTTCATGGCTGTACCAAATTTCTATGAGTAGATGGGTGATCAAAATAATCTCAAATATTCTCTTTTGGATAGCCTACCATTGCTATAAATATTCATAAAGAGATGACTGTTGCAGTTTTTAGCATGCAAATAAAAACTTGTCTTTTCAACCTCTAGTTTTCGTAGGCCCTGGGCACTGTGCCTACTGTTCCTATTGCATAATACAGTCTTGAATCCCACAGGGAAGGGACACCCAACAGAGCTGCAGCCCAGTGTTTTATGCAATATCCTTAAACGTTCAAGAATCTTTTATTTACCGTAAATATCTGGAAATGTTTCTGCTTTGGCAACACTGTAATTCATCGGTCATGCCAACAAAGCTCTTTGAATTTGGTCCTCTGGTCTCGATTCCCTCCTCTCGAGTGATGTAACAGCAGCGCAAGCTGCCCCACTTGGCCGCCAGCAGCCTTGTGCGATTGCACAACAAGCCGACAGCCTGCAGCTCGTGCCCTGATAGGGGCGTGCAGGGAGTAGTGCAAGAGGCACAGAGGTGAAACAGGGAACACGCAGCGTAAGGACTGGGCTCAATCCCGGGAGATCCCAAATAAATCCATGAACTTGTGCAAAAACGTCACAGAGAAGAATTCACTACAACACCTACGGTAACAAGTCATCATTGTAAATGCTGAAAAAGAAAAAGAAACAACATGATGAAACCACTGATTTACGAGTGAACACCACCCCTGGGGCAAGTCTGTGATGATCAGTTTATTCATTAAGGGGGTTGAGAGGAACAATAACTGCCGTTTCAATTTGACTCCAGTACAGCAGTTGTCAGCCCAGGTCCTGGATGAGATTTCTTCCGTTTTGTTTCAGGCAAGTTCTTATTTGCACGCAAAGTTTATTTGTGTTTTTTTCTGGGGGCGTACCTGTAAATTTGCTTCTGGCTCTTAACAAACCCACTTGACCTATTAACTGTAATCAGCCCTGGACCTCTTTCAGAACTGCTGCCTGACATTTAACTGGAGCTCTGCAGAAGGAGAGTACGCTCACTGTGAGCGTGTCTGACCCAGTGTCGCTCCGACCTGCGTCTGCTCAGCATCAACTGATCAACTCATAAGAGCAACTAACAAACTGAGGAGGAGCTGCATCTATTTCTGTAGGCTGGAGCTGCCATAAGCAAAACACTTCTACGGCATTTTTGACACTCGGGACTGACAGAACAAGCATACAGACCATTTAGCACCAGAGGTTTACAGCTCAGCTAGAATGAAAACCAGCAGAGACAGTGCTCCCCCAGGGTCAGGACTGGCAACCACAGCTCTGACGCATGACTAAGAAAGATGGGCGATCTAGCAAGCTATTCACCATTAAGAGAAACATGTTTTCAGAACTGAGAATCTACTACAAAATGCTTTATGAATGATTCATTTACTACTAGTATCTTCCTTTCAGTTTGGAATAAACTTAAGTATAGCAGGATTTCTTGAGGTTCTTTAAACACTTACAATACTGTGACATACTGTATCAACGGGGAAAATGCTATGGAGAATTTACTCATGTCTTTCACATACTCGTGTTCAAAACCAGAGAAGCATCATTAAAAAAAAACACAGTGACAAAGCAGGAAAAAAGACATCTGAAAAAAACTGGATATCATTAAAGATGACTCTGCCTAATTAAAACTAGCCTTCTTCCTAAATCTCCCATCAGCTCCCACCACAAGGGACAAGCAGACCAGGGGAAACAACATCCCTGCTCTGTGGATACAGCCCGGAACAGCCTTGGAGCTCGGCAGCGAGAATTCCTGAGCTATCGCTCCTGGTGCAACACTTCTCAGGGTCACAGGAAATATCTCCACGGGCTGCAAACCAGGGGTGCCCTTTCCTTGGCCCGACTGAACCGGGTCTTGGCCGGGATTCATTATGCCCTGCCTGAAGGGTGGCAATGAGAGAGGATGTTTTTGTTTATGTGCCCCATCACCCCTACCACGCAACTGACACCACGCGCCAAGTTAAATCACGCGCCTCAAGGATAAGAACTCTACAGGACCCGATCTCTGCCCTTCGAGGCGACTGGTACAAACATCAGAATACAGGTAGCGATGCCTAGGTTTATCTGTTACATCTTTGCATTTCAAATTCCTGCTCTGATTGCCTTAGATGCTCTTTATTTTAAGGGTTGATTAGAAGCCTGATCCTGAAGGGCCTGCGTCTCTGTAGGTGTTCTTGTCCTCTTTAAAGCAGGGTAGACCAACTCTGATCCTCATGGGCTGCTGTTCTAAATGTTTTATGGGTCTCCTTAAACCTCCAGCTGCTTCATAACAAGACGAGACTTCTACTGGTCCAATTAAGCAAATAATGACTTAATTAATTAAGTCCTTAAGGGATCAGGTGGAAAGAAACATACACATTTTCTGGCCCTCCAGGACTGAAGCTGTACATCCTTGCCCGAGAGAGTCTGTTAAATTGATACGATTAAGCCAATAAAGAGCTGATTTAGGTCTTTAAATCCAAGTTGGAATAACCACCTGTGGATATACCAGCCCGCAAGGATAAGAATTAGACAGCCCTGCTTTAAGATAAAGAAAGCAAAAGGCAATGACAATTTCTTCTTAACCTTTAAAAGGGAAGTTACAGGCACAGTAAGAAATGTGCCGAGTCAATCGATTCCTAAAGACAGACATTGCAAATAAGCAACACATGCGGATCAGATGAGCGAAAGCCGACGTTACTGAACATAAAAGACTCATTAGAGAAGTCAAAACTCTTCAGAGCAGGAAAGAAATAGCAGTCACGAGTATGCTAAGTCACTGAAAGAGTCAGCAATAAAGATGCTCTTGGACATACTAAATGGCATTCATGTCATCACTTTGACAAACAAAATACAGCTGGTTATTGCATGAAAATCTGCCGGGGGTGGAGTAGCAGCAGGGGCTGCAGCCTGGCTCACGGCGCCTGTGTCCTGGGTGAAATTTGCGTGCCTTCTTGCGTTTGCATGGGTTGCACCAGGGGCTGTAACTGTCGCCCCCTCCAGCGACACGCTGGTTAACAGGCAGCGCTAAGGCTGTGAGAGACTGTCTGCTCCCCGAGTGGGGAGCCAGTCCAGATAAACCCAACCCTCAAATCAGAAACACAGCTCAAGGATCTCCGGAAGCAAGTTTACTTTATACACACAGTGTGCTAATATATCGATATATACCTTTAATTAAAATAAGGCAGCTCCAAAGCTTTACTTGGCTTATATGACAGGCTTCACTATGCCCTAATTTTTACTGTTTCACTGAGTTAATTTGCTGTTTTTTTCTCTTCTAATTTCTGTTCTATGCTTCACACGTACTATTGTATCACACCGTGTTTCTGCTTACAGTATATACATACATTGCACCAAATGATAAACGAC
Organism: Atractosteus spatula; assembly: GCF_055471065.1. Classification (NCBI taxonomy): domain Eukaryota; kingdom Metazoa; phylum Chordata; class Actinopteri; order Semionotiformes; family Lepisosteidae; genus Atractosteus; species Atractosteus spatula. Next base: position 1,126,267 of record NC_142732.1, on the reverse strand, counting down.
AGCCTCAGATGTACGACTAACTTTCATGAATAAACACAGAAGTACATATTCAGCAGGTTAACGTCTTACGTGTTTCTTATCAGACGAAGTCAATGATTAAAGGTAAGCGAAACACTTCCTTCTGTATGTTTTTCAGGCAGCAGTATTAAACGTTAAATACGCCATCCAAGAGTATTCCCCCAATGGGAAAAAAAAACCAAACAGTGCGATTTTGTAAAGGGGTGAAGGACAAGACGCCGTGACTTTGATGTTGCTGATGTCGTGTTTGATCAAAGCACAGTCTTCTTTCTGAGAACTGTCATCAAGGAAGAGTTCTGTATCCCCTCTGGTGATTTCCCTGTTTTCTAAGTGCATCTTAAAACACATCCTGTGACAGAACATGCTGTACATATACTAAAGTGCATGCTAGATGGGAATCTGCGTACAATTCCTAGTGATTTCCTCGGGAACTGACAGACTACAAAGATAAATCTCCGTTTACTTTGCACTCAACACTTCACCGGCTTTTACAGTGTCAGCACGCTCCGATATGACGCGCAAACCCGATACAATAAAATTGATTTGGCTGCGAGAGCGAAGTCACTAAAGTAAAACTTACCAGGAGAAAGCGGAACTAAACGGCAAACGATGGTCGATGTTCTAACTTTATCGAAATCTTGAATGTCTCTAACGGTATAACTTAAAGGCAGTAAACGAAATCGCACAAATACGAACAAACTGTGAAGTGCACAAGCATTTAAACCCTTTAGTTAAACTCGTCAAACGTCATCTCCCTGTGAATATGCAGGCGTTCACCTCCCGGTACAACACACGTTAACTGGAAAACACACAGTTAAATTTCAGTCTAATCTGCAAAAGACGGCAATTTAGAAAACACCTGAAACCACGAACATTTATGTAAAACGACAAACTTTGCGGCTGTCACGGGTAGCTATGGAGCTAAAACGACGTTTAACAGCAGCAACTACAGAAACATGATAGTGCTGTGGAGTGCATGCGTGCTTTCTAATAAAGAGAAACGGTTCGTTTGTCTGCAAGTCTTACAAACAACCTTGCTGAAATGTATGTAAAGCATGCGCGAACACCATATGATAATCAAAATACACTCTCATATCGGCTGTCTTCACTCCGTAGCACGGTGTCACTTTAATTGTATAACTACTGCCGGCTGCAGTACAGCCAGCACTGAACCGGCGTGAATGTCACGGATAAAAACAGTATTCAGATGCGTCTTTTCCTACTAGTTTCGCGAAGGAACACGATGCACCACCGTAATTAAACCGAACAGCAACAAAAACCACAACGGACTCCCCAAAAATTAACCCAATTGAAGCCACCCACCTGCACCACAGACTTCAGCCCACTACGGAAACTCCAGCACTGACCATGCGCAATAACACCCGGAGAGCCAGACCGACGGCTACAGTCTTCGAGCGACTCAGGGGAGGCAGAGGGAAGGTGAAGACAGGGATGTTTAACTTATAAATTATTTCAAAGATTTTTTTCCACTTAAAATGATTTATTTACTATATTCTCACAGTATTTCTTTTAAATATTGTTCTTTTTAAATTAAAACTAAAAAGCTTATAACATATTTGTCTTCTCTATCACCCCCAAAGCTGTAAAGGTAGTACAACCCAAGGGGAGGCGTGGCCCAAGCGTCATGGTCACATGACCGGGGTCGCCCCTGGCCGAGGCCGCTGGCAGGCGAGGGTGGGTGAAGGGTTACAGAAACCGAGGTTGCGTAAGAGTTGTGCTATCTTTTCCTGTACTTTATGCGATGCTGTGCCTAGATAAGAATCGGCGTTTTTTTCCTAACTCATTATTCGCCGTCGGTGTAGTTTTAACGCCACGAACGATGACGCAACGATTACGTCAAATGAGTTGCCATACCTGGGCACATGTGCAGAAAAGTTCTTTAAAACACGGCTATAACACTATGACATTTTATATCGCTAAAAATGGGATGCTTTTTTTAAAATAGTGGTTACTAGGTGTCTCTATATTAGCCAGAACCCCCTTATTCGAGTTTCGAGATTCCATGTCTGAATATATCCTACTCTTTAACTGGACGTTTTCATAAATATACGACGTATCAAAGGATCGAATTTCATTTTGAAGAAAAAAATAATCGCTTATCCCAGAATAGTGGTTTCTTAGTGTTTTAGATTTGCACTTCTTAAAGCTTAATCCAATTCTTACAACCCTATGCCTGCAGGCACTCAGCAGTCAAGAGTCCTAGCCGTCTAAACACACCCTACCTGCAACAATTTACACCACCTAGATACACGTTATCCTTTATTCCCACGGCTATTAACTTGCTTAATTTTGGTAACTGCTTTTTATTTTTTTACCTTCATTTTCATCGTGCATGTAAGTTATGTGTCTGTCTCACACACTGATAACCCAGTTTCTTTGGGGTTTTTTTTCTAAATTGTGAAAATTGCTGACTTGTTTTTTTCTCCACTCATCTGTATGTCCCTTATTCGCTATCCCAGCAAGCAACAGGCACAAGCCTGGATACACCCTGGCCAGGACTCTGGTCCGTGACAGGACACACACGGACACACTGACACTCACACCACGGCCAGTTTTCACAGAAGCCAATTAACCCACCAGTATGTCTTTGGACAGAGAGGAAACCCACAAGAACACAGGGAGAACACACAGACTTCACACAAACACACCCCAGGAGCTGAACTCAGGGCTCCAGTGTTGCCAGGCAGCAATGCTACTTCAAATTGGACATCTGGTAGGAAGACATATACACTAAATTTCCAACTATTAAGAAAACTAACATGAAACGAGAAAATACATTGTCCCCACACACATACCTCTTATAATTAAAGTCTTTTGTATTCATCTGCTAGGACACAGTGAAGCTGTATCTTTATCCAGAGTGCTTTGTTCTGTGCATTCCTGTTGTGTTGAGTCAGAACACCTGCCTTTGTGTGTCCTTGTGTTGATATCAGTATCAGTGCTGTTTTTATAAATAAAAAGGTCTTTCTATTTCAATGGGATTTGTTCTGCTCAGTGTTAAAATCTCAGTCCCGTTGTGATTTTAATGATGGTGAAATTGTACCCGGAAGCTGGCTTAGTGAGGACTTGACAAATCATTTTGGGGTTTTGTATCACATCCGGCTAGACAACATACAGTGTGAATGAGTTTGTTAAATGTATTTTTTTTTGTAATTGGGCTGGTCTTTGGACTTTACATAATGTTCAGTCGTTACTAGGAGTCACAACTGACAGTCTAATCACTTCAGTTCAGTGTATCTTAAGGGGTGTTATAACTATACTGTAATTCTTCCTAGAGGGGAAAAGGTAAATATTTAAACAGTATAGCAGTGTATACTGATATGCCAAAGTATTTATGCAGAAACAATTATATAATGATCTTCTTCTGATAGAACTTCATTTCGTAGTAAAACATAACATTTTACGGGTCTCTGCTGAATGTTAATGACAAGTAACACCCGACAACAAGTTATTCAGCTTTGAATGGCAAATGTAATGGATCAGCTCCAACAACAATTCCTAATCATTGCTCAGGTATAGTTTTCTCAGACGTGTTGTGTTCAGGCTTTTGAACATTCTGATCAAAGGTTTCTAAAGTACTTGATACAATATAAGTATTCAAAATCCTCAAATACATTGATAAAGTCAAACCACAGACTTCTTCAGAATAAATAGTGGAACACGAAGCAGAACGCACATTTGGGAGCTGTGTGAAAGTGCATTTAAAACTGAGAACAAGATGCGCTTCTTTTCCCAAAGGGTGGTGGGTGAGTGGAACAAGCTGCCCAGCTGTGCCGTTGAAGCCAATACCCTGGCTTCTTTACAGAAACAGCTGGATGACATCCTGGGATCAATTAACTACTAACCACCAAACAGGCTAGTGGCTCAATTTGTAACGTTTCTTGTGATCTTAAAGTGAATAAAAGCTTGCTAAATAACAAGCTTGGTTTCTTCTAACCTAACTAAGTTGTATTGATTACAAAACAGTTATAGTAAAAGAAAGCACTACTGGAGATTTTATATAAAATGAGAATACCTATAACATACTGTATATTTTAACTTCGGATGTGTCTAAGATATTTTTGACCTTTGATAACCAGAGTATAAATAGGGTTTTCCTGTACCCTGTTTTACTATGATTTGACTGTGCTGTAATTTGGCTTTACCATCTTTATTACAGTAGGTCATAATAATGCCATGACCTACCTTAATGAACTGTTAAAAGCCAGGATTGGACAGGCCTGGTGAATATAAACGATTAAAAACTGTTGCTTTGTCACAGTCTAGTGTCACCATGGTTACCTCAAATATAACAAAGACCAGCAGAGGCAAACGTTCATAATGGTGTCTTTTGTTAAATACCTTGGTATCCCACAACGGATAATGGCTTCTTCTTTACAAATACGCGTGTGAAAGCTTTCAGGAATCTTGTTTTGCAAGTGTTATAGCAGCATATTGAGTTCAACCAAGGCCTCTGCTGTACAGGCGACAGACTCAAATGTCTATTAAACTTGTTTTTATTATGTCAAAACACAGCTTGGTGAGAGCATTTTCTTTAACACGAACACTATAAAACAAAGAGCTGTTTCTGGTGACTCTTACCCGACTCATGCTTTCTGTAAAACCTCGCATTAATGTTCTACAAATGTTCCAAAGGGCTCTGTCAACAGACCTTTGGAGTAAGTCAGAGAGCCCTCTTCCCCGTTAAAGGAGCTCCTCTCACACAGTATTTAACGACTAAGTGCTGCTCTATTACAAAGGCTGAGAACTGGCTGTGTGTTTGTGTCTGTGTGTGCCCGCTGATAGACTGGCGTCCCATGCGGGGGGTACCCTGTTTTGTGCCCATTACTTGCCAGGAAAGGCTTGGTCTCCCCTGCGACCCTGAATAGGATGAAGGGGTTAGGAAATGGATGGATTTCATCCTCATGTTCCTTTTTTTGCTTTTGCCCAAAATCCATAGCTCTTCCCACGAGGCATGGCTGAGACAGAAGTGTTGCTCAGTAACTGCTGCCCCTGTGAGGCCTGAAAATCAGCATTCAATCTTTTAGAAATACCACAGTACCACCTTATTTTGCATTTGCCCTTCTGGTCAGTATGTAAAACACCAATGGCCTATTAGCAACTTCGGCATTTATTTCTTCGAGTTGTCTGGGAACTTCAGGAACTGCACGGACTGGGTTTGAGGCACTGCAACACTTTATCTGTTGTTGGATATCGCTCACAAAACCGAGAACTCACCCAGCTGCGTCTCAAAAATTCTTTGTGTCGAACAGAACAACGCATGGTGATAAAGATCTCTCTTCTGTGCACGGTTGCTTCAGCTAAAGCAGAGCCTGGGGCAAAATTGGAACAGAAATACATGTGTTCAGGCATGTTCAGGCATGGGTAAGGTGCTTGGAGTGAAACACACAGTGACGTTGTTAGCGTAGCAGTGTGTAGAGTGTGGTGACGTGGAAATCGCAGGCTCCTTATTACAGTAACCGAGACTGTTCTCACGTTCGATTCCGCACCTGTAGTCTAATTAATGAGCGTCTTCCTACCCCCCCTGCTGGCGGCCGGAACCATTACACCTGGAGGATAGTGTTAATGTCGATACGGTTTTTGCAAATGCAAATACGTCCGTCCCTGCGGTTGGTTACATGATGTGCGGGCGCAGGGGTGTATGAGGATGTACAGCTGGTGTACTTCTTTCATTTTCAAACATAAAAGGAATATCTTTCAGATTTTTAATAGTTGGCTCCGGAAAAAATGCATTTCATGCGTGGTATATCAGTTTGATTTCGCCTTTTATGTTTTGTCGAAGTTTTATTATTATCTCTTAGCGTCAAGGCCGCTCTTTTTAATAGAGGCACCGTCTGGAAAAGCCTTGAAAGCTAAAAAGGGGTGTGAAACAGTTTTTACCAGTATTTTTGTAAGAGAAAAAAAGTAGTACTGCTAAGAAAATTATTATTTTCAATGGGCCCAGACACCACATCCATAAAATAATGATCGGAGTCATGACTGCGCATCCCTGACGGTTTCATGTCCTGCCTCGGTCTGTCTCCTTTTACCTGAGGCCATAGGAAGACTCCACGTGACTCGAATATATTTTCATCTGCATTTCCCTGTTCCACTTTTCATTATAGAAAATGCTAAAAAAATAATTCTAATGAAAACAAAATAGGCATTAGTCTAGGTGAGAAGAAACTAATCTTTAATCCACACTGACAGGAACATTCAAAGCCTTCATCACAGCCACTCAAGGTGAACCATACATGAGCAGAACGACACCCTGGCTCAGGGCACACAGAAGCATCAATTAACCTAACCAGCATGCCTTTGGGAAGAGAGAAGAAACCCGTACAACCCTCTAAGAACATGCAAACTCCACACGGAAGGTGTCGAACCAAGTATCTACAAGCCCTGAGACAGCAGCACTTGCCATCACGCCACTTCCCAAATAACATTCAGGCAACTGACATCTTTAGAGGTATTTAAATCTCAGAAAGTATGACAGGTCACCTTCCCCCTCCCCCAAAAACAGCTGTTAATTCTAAAATTTCAGGGCCAACAGTTTTTTAGTGTTTCACTAAATGGGGGGACACCCAGCCACACTCCAGACCCAAACGGATTTGTCAGTTGAATCAAATCCCCCTCAGAGAATGTGTCCTGTAGTCTCTCCATCTGCACAACAGGCTTCTGCAAAGCTGCTTTTCAAACGGGAAACCATCACAGGAGCACGGAGGCTCCGTTGTGGTATTCAAAAGAGCCTGATAAAGGCTTCCTTCTTGTCTCGAAAATGAAAAAAAAACTAACAAGATTCACCTGCATCCAGAAAAGCCCCTTGTTTCACTTCCTAACGATCCAGCTTGGAACCGTTAATGGCTAATAAATGCAGTCAGATGCCGATGCCGATGCAGGTCAGCCCCGTACTGAACTCTCCATGAAGCGTCACTGGACACAAGCTGCACCAGAGGACACACCAGGCACGAGCTGATCTTCCCATCACAGGACAGGAGCTCTTTATCTGACCACAGGGCCGGCTGGACTCCACACTGCCTGCCCCTGCTGCGCCACAGCGGCACTGCCCACTGGCACGGTCACCTCGGGGACCCTGGCGTTACTCCCGCCAGGCGGGCGGCCGCCTGGATTGATCGTGGAGAGGGGACAGCTGGCGGGATACCCAGGAAAGAGGGCTGGGGGGGTGGAATGAGTGTGCCCAGCAGGGACTCCCCAGGCACTCGGGCTGGGCATTTGGTGGGCAGCCGAATGCCCGTGACTGTGTCCGTGACCGTGACTACAGGGAGAGTTCCGCCAGCCCTCGAAACTCTGGGAATGCATCTCGGGAGTGTGGGGAGATGGGAGGCTGGACACCGGAGCATAGGCTTGAACTGGATAGGAGCCCGGGATTGGTTTGATTCTGCAAAGGGAAGGAGAGAAGTAAAAGCATTAACCAGTGAGAAATGAAGAGAAGGTGCAGACATATCATTAGCCATTCCTCCAGCTGAAGCTTTTTTTACAGGGCCGAGCAGGAGCCAGAGCAGGAGCTATCTTAGCAAGCAATGGCTGCAAGGCAGGTTATACCCTGGACAGGACGCCAGTCCATCACAGGGCACAGGCAGACAGACTTACATCAGGCCCAATTTCCCTGAAGTCAATTAACCTACCTGCATGTCTCTGGACTGTGGGAGAAAACCGGAGCACCCAGAGGAAACCCACATGAACACAGAGAGAACATACAGACAGCAGCCCAGGCCTGGAATTGAACCCAAGACCCCAGCGCTGTGAGGCAGCAAAGCTAACCTTTGAGCCACAGTGCCACTGATTAATTTATCTCAAATACCACATTTATCACTTAAAAAACTCCATATCTGGAGTAGCAACTGAAGGTCAAGCTGTAAGAAAGATGAGATTGAAAATGGGAAAAAAGCACTGTCATTCTTAAAGTGAAATAAAATCTGAAATGCTGCTGTCTGAACTCTTTGCTAGTGATGTTTATGTTGTACTGTGGTGTTGGACTCTGCCACACAATACATTTCTCTCCCAGAAGGTAATAAAACTCGACTGGACTTGAACTGAGCGCAGAGAGACCTTGAACCAGGACAGAGCCGGGTCTCCCGCGCACCGAGCTGTACATACGGAGTCTGCAGGGCTGCCCTCCTCTCTTCTGCCGACGCCGGGACGTACAGCGATCCTCCCAGCCTCCTCCACAGCCTGAAGGGCAGCTTCCGGTCCAGGAGCGCTGCTCTCGCCTCCGACAGCTGGCAGACGAGGCACCACCCTCTCGCGTCTACGCTCACAGCTCCAGTCAAGGTCAGCCCAGCCTGAGCGAGCGAGATGCCCCGCACTGCACACCGCTCCAGCGCCTTCCTCACTCAGAGACCACCTCCAGGTCTCATCCGATTCTGACCGAGACCTGCTGCGCCAATCCCAAGTCTGACTGTCGACAGTAGCTAAGCTGGCAATTCTGCACACATACACTCTGCTAACTCTCGTGTCTGACTGCTAAAATTATTACTAATTTTTTGCATCTGTATGGCACTTTGTGTCCCAGAGGTTCTCAAAAAGGCTTCACCCATAAGAGGGCGTCCACGATTTGCACCACTGAGGTGCAGCCCCACCTGGGTGACGAACAGCAGCCATTCGGCACAGCAGATCAGGCAGAGGAGTGAGAAATGTCACTGTTCACCTGTTGAATGGTGGGGGAATTTAGGGAGGCCAGATTACAGCAGCCCTGGGCACCAGAGGTAGCACCTCTGCTCTTGGGACTGGAGCCACGGGATCTTTAATGACCCAGCAGTCAGCAGCAGTCTGTCTGACGCTTATCACCCCCCACAGCCCCCCACAGCTCAGCCGCGGGTCTGAAAACCCTGAGCCACAGGGACGAGCATCGCCAACCCTCAACGCCAGCCAGCAGAGATAAAGAGGAGCATCTGCCCAATCTTTCTTTACACTAGAGCAGCATTTGCTCCAAATCTGCACTTGCAGTTTGGGGAAAAGTATGAAGACAGGAATCAAAACAAAAATGATGGGGGATTCTGCGTATTTAAAATGGCCTCTCTTCTTTGGGTGGAAAAGAAAAACTAACCTAGACGTAGAGGAAAACGCTTGGGACCTGGTGCTGATAGGAGTTAAGAGAACCTGAGGGGGAGTGAAGAAAAGGATACAGATGTCTCCCACAGCGACGGCGATGAGGTTGCAGAGGAAGCTGCTGCCCGGGACAACCAGCGCCAGGGTCAGCAGCAGCCAGGGCAACAGTGCCATCGGGACGTTGACCCCGAACAGCAGGAACCTCCGGACCCGGGAATGCCTGGCCATCATGCCGACCGCGGAGAAGGTGACGGGCAAGAAGCCCCGGACCTGGCTCCCAGCACCCGGCTCGTACAGGAGCAGCTCCAGCAGGGTGTGAAGCAGGCCGGTCCAGCAGGAGAAGAGGAGCAGCAGGTAGCAGAACCTCACCGTCCCCAGGCTCCGCTCCAGGCCTCCGGCGAAGAGCCAGAACACAGCGGTGCTGAGCAGCAGCAGGCCCAGGTCCTCATGGAAGAACGTGTAGGTCACCAGCTTGTGCACTGCACAGAGAGAACAGGAGAGGGGCTCACCAGCTTGTGCACCGGACAGAGAGGACAGGAGAGGGGCTCACCAGCTCGTGCACTGCACAGAGAGGAAAGGAGAGGGGCTCACCAGCTCGTGCACTGCACAGAGAGGACAGGAGAGGGGCTCACCAGCTCGTGCACTGCACAGAGAGGACAGGAGAGGGGCTCACCAGCTCGTGCACTGCACAGAGAGGACAGGAGAGGGGCTCACCAGCTTGTGCACTGCACAGAGAGGACAGGAGAGGGGCTCACCAGCTTGTGCACTGCACAGAGAGGACATAAGCTGGTGAACCCTGAGCAGAGAGAAGCACATTCATGGAGCTCCACAGTGCCTCACAGGAGAACTAGCTCCTGTCCTGCTGTAGTTTTCAGGTGTTCACCTGGTGCACTCGTGCACTGAAGACCAATAACTTAATTCACCTTCCATCTAACAGGTATTAACCCACTTCTCATAACAATTTTTATTAGTCTATTTTATTTCTATTTAGTGTTTTTAAATTAACATTTGATCGGATTTCAGTTCCACTTAAGTTAATTATTTTGTTCTTAGTAGAATATAAATAATATTATTAATAATTATTAGAATGAATAACTGCTCTCAGTATACTTCACTCTCAGCTGAACGTGTTTTTCATTTACTCTGGCAGACTGTGATCATAGGTACTGTAAATAAAAATATTACAGCTTCAACGACCCCTTTTTTACTGTTTCAAGGACTGTTATTCTGAGATAACATCTAGTTGGTGTTCCCTAATTTTCTGTCATCGGGTGGTTTAGCAGACAACTCGAGGTTCACTTTCTCGTGAGAAAATACGATAGCTGAAGGCTCGTCCACGCCACGGGACAGGACCGGCAACACTGCCAGCGACACCGCTGTACGGGCAGGGGAAACGAGCACAGAGCAAACATTCTTAAATGGTTTTAGAACATTTTAGTCTGTAGTTTTACATTTGTACTGTTTTTTCTTGACATATTCATTGCATCTTACTTTCAGTTAAGTATGAGAGACCGGTGCCGTCTTTCAAAGTCTTAATCTTTACTTCACTGCCCCCGTAACTGTTGGGTACCACACAGCCTGGCGCCCTCTAATGTTCCTCTTTAATGTTGAAATAATCTATTTTAAAATACTGCAAACCCCACGGAGGGAGGAGTTATGAAATACATCGTCCCAGTTTGAGCTAGACGGTAAGAACAAGCACAGGTGCCAGAGCCCAACACGGATTATGATGCCCTTACCGTGCCAGTGCGTGGCAACACTGGACCCCAGGCTGAGAGCATCCAGCGAGGCGCCGAAGCAGGCTGTGCCGAGGAACAGCGCGGCCGACACCGCCACGGCCGTGGCAGCGCCGATGGTCACTTCCAAATGCAGCCGGGGGAGAAATGCTTTCACCTTCCTCAAGCTGTGCATCCTTCGTGGCTGAGAGCAGCTGTCCCGACGCGTCTACGAAATTGTGGGGGGGACTGATTGTTCAGCTTCAGGTGATTTGGACTGACCGGCGCAAAAGCATTAAACCGAATTTCTTTCAGAACTTTTCAGCTTCATGTTTTACAGCAATGCATTTCCTGCTTCCGCTTTTTTGTAGATACTTGCAGGAACCTGGCTACCAGATTCCCTGCAGGGACGCTAATCGAACTACAGCGTCTTAGCGCCTCCTGCTGGAAGAACTGGAAAACATCCCCGACTGACCTATGAACGCTGCTCGTACACCCACACTGTGCGGCTTCTGTCGGGCGTGAACATCACGTCGCTCTCAGTAAGCAGGACTCGACACCGTGCGTGAGCAGCCCCTGTTCACGTTCATCACATTTACCCTGCGAAGACCCATGTTGTGCACAGATTTAAAATGAATCTAGATGATAACTCTGTCTTTGGCGAAAGAGGTCCAGCGACTTTACCACCTTTTTATTATTTGATTATGTAACCCTGACGATGTTATACCTACTCTTGTGTGTATTGCACATATATTGTTGTTGCAACAAAAAAAACAGAACAAATCGCAAAAAAAAGACCATTCTATGTTCATCCTATTACTATATATGTAAATATAACTGTAACTGCTTGTTCTGTTACAGTAATTCTTTGCGGGTGGCGCGGTGGTTAGTATGGCTGCTCACAGCGCTGCGGCCCTGGGCTCGGTTGTGGGCCCTGTGTACGTTCTCTTCTGTTCTCCCTTGTTTCCTCATGCAGTGCAAAGACATGTTAATCGGCTCCTGGGAGTACTGGCCCAGTGTGAGTGTGTGTGTTTTATCTGTCCGCCCTGCGATGGACAGGGTGTACCGAGCCTTGTGCTGCTTGCTTGCAGTAACAGGCTCTGGCCAAGGGTGTGTGTGTGGGGGGGGGGCTTTAGACGTCTTAACTAGGAGCTCATGTTCGCGCCTTTGAAGGCGGGTAATGAGAGCTGCCTTATGGGGTAGCAGTGGAGAGTCACCTTGTGGAGTATCCAAACACGTTGAGTCCCCTGGCGCCTGGAGTCACTGCGCTTCATTAACCTGAGCCCCAGCCGCATTGGTCTCCCCCCCCCCCAGAAAAACATCCAATTAACCAATACCATTCTGCCCTATTAAGCCACTGCGCCACATGACGGTATTCCATCTCCACCGCCTCGGCCACAGCGCTCAGCCCCGACACCGGCCAGCTTCCGCCTTCAGAGCATCACGTGACTCGCAAAGGGGAGGGGGGAGCGGCGGGCGCGGGATGAACCACTGTGGGAAGCTGAAAGGGGGTGTGTGTAGGAGTATAGGGTGTACCGGAGGGGGGAATCTATGTCGTTTTCCCAACAAATTATAGGTTGCATTACTCTAATCCGTACAGGGATAAGTCCAAGAAAGCAACGCGGAAATTATCCATATTTTTTCGGTTGGCTATTTCCAAGGGCCCCGCCGCGCCCGTTTGGGCGGCGAGTGGTAGCTGCCGGCGCAGGCGGATAAGGGCCGCAGAGTCTCTCCTGCAGCGGCTGTGTGCAACGGTGTGCAAACCGGGGGAATCGGATATTGGGTCAAACAGCTGAAAAATGGCATCGGGTAAGCTGATGCATTCCGCATCTGAGCACACCACGGCGCGTCCCTGGCTTAGCTGCGGGCGACGGGATTTAAAAATCCGGGAAATTTGAAACCAGCGTTTGGCTGCTGCTCAGCGTAGTTTTCGGGCGTTTCGTTGTCGAGTTCTGGTTTAAATAGATTGTTTTTTCCTTTTAAAAGCCCCCCAGGTAGTAGCTAGTGTTAACCGTTCCTTTGGTAGGAGGAAAACGGCTCTTCAGAAGCAATGACTGCACCGATATGACGCATTTCCAAGTGGCGGCTGGAGGTAGTCCGCCATGTTTGCGGTGGGGGTGGCGTGGTTTGGGCCTCCGCTTCGCAAATTATTCCTGTTTTGTATGAATCGCTGCTGCTTACCTTCTTCTCCTGACGTCAGGGTAGTTGTATCATCTCGGAAAATCGAAACTTGGCCCAGTAGATCTTCAGTGAAGTCCGATGCAGTTAAGGACCGGGTTTGAGAACATGCCTGAGCTGCTTGTCTCTGCCTTGACAAATGTGTGATTAAAATGTGTTCTTTCTTTAAATTTGTAGATCCTGGTTACGGTCAGCCGGTTGCACAGCAACAAAGGTATTTTTTAAAGGGAGGGGGTGTGTTTGTCTGTATTTGAAGTTCAGGCTGCAGCTGCGGTCGACATCTACAAGAGATGTACTTTCTTACACATACACACACCAAATATTTGGAGTCCTATCATGCAGTACGAGTTACAGTACACAAGTCTGCCCCTTTTACATGGTAATTTTGGTACCTTGCATAAAATTACACTTATTGATAATTACACAATGGATAAGTTGCTTTACTTCATTGTTGACTGTTTTCTGAGAGGGCCTGCAGCTTGCTTTGTCCTGAGATACCTTGTGTGGTCACATGTGTCCAAAGCTAGACATGTAAAGTTGAAAGCAGTCCTTTTAATGCTGCTGTAAGATGACATCTGTTTTTAACTCCTCTATCTGCCTGCTCTGATGCACAGGCTTCAGGCTTCTTATTCTAGGATGGAGTTATGCTATAATTTGCAATGTAGGTTTTTATTCATGTGCAGATTATTTTTTTGTCTTGTTTTATACCCTTTTCTTTGTTTTCAGCTATCCATCTTACGGAGCGCCACCATCCCAAGGCTACCAGACCACCCAGGTACTGTCCCTGCGTGGCTTTCTCAGTCCTTCTGCCCTGTAATCCGTTCTGGGTTGCCTTTACTGAAAGCTTTGGTTGCTTTTCCCAAGCTTTGCCCTCCTCACAAAGCTGTCTTTGATGGGTTGAAGTGGCTGAACCGGTGTTGCAGATATTGCATTTTCCTCTGCTTGTTTGAGACAAATCCGTGTTGTGCTCTTTTGGTCAGTGTCCAGGAAGGTAACGCACGCGTGTACACATCTGTTTTATGTGCAGGTTACATTATTCTGATTTTCGTTGCAGAGTTATGGCCAGGGTAGCGATGGATCGGCTTCATATGGCCAAAGCTATGGGGGTTATGGATCAACCTACGGACAGTCGCAGCCTGGTATGTCCGTTTCAGTCGTTTACACTACGAGCATGCAATGGGCAAGGCAGGGTATGCCCTGGACAGGACACCAGTCCATCGTAGAGCACACACACCAGACATTGGCTGATTTTTCCCCAGAGACAATGAACCTACTAGTCTGTTTATGGACTGTGGCAGTGAACCCACATGAACATGTCCAGTCAGTACAAACTCTACACAGATAGCACCCTGGGATTTGAACCCAGTGCCCACTGCTCTAAGGCTGCTTATGTTGCACTAGACAAAAAAAATCTTGCTGAGTTGTAATGTTTAATCCTAGTAGGAGCTGTGGAGGAGAGGCAGGACTGCATCCTGCATTCTCCCACCTTTTCCCAAAACCGGAATTGGCATATTTCTGCATTCCTTGTGGTGATGTTATTTTTTTCTCCTTGTTCATTTAGCTGGAAGTTATGGCCAGGCTACGCCGAGCTACTCTTCGGGTGCTTATGGACAGCAGCCGGCAGGCGACAGCTCAGAGACATCTGGAGGGTAAGGACATGAACAGATCTCTAACTCGCTACATTTGCAGGTGTTCAGGCCATCTCTCAAGACTTGCATTGGAGGTGCTGTGATGTATCGCTCTAGAAACGTTCTTTTCAAAACCAAGTCTATGTGCAAATCAAAGGTCTGAATGGGTTACGAGCAAACTCCTCTGACTTTGAGCCTGACCTCCTCCTCCGGTGGCATGTGTTTCAGGTATGGAGGAAAGTCTTCGTATGGACAGCAGTCGGCGGGACATCAGCAGGGTGGTTATGGGCGGAGGAATCCTGAAGGTAAAAGTTTCCCAGTCATTGAAATCCACAGAGTGGTTCCCAACACTTGTTTTAGGGGGACTCTGGGACTCCTGTTTTTTTTTTTTAATTCCGGCTGGGTTTGTAGGCATATTGCTTTCAGTTTTCTCTTTGTATTAGCAGATCTTATCGTACTGCTTTTGAAGAGGTTTAATTGGGTTTTCAGTTGGGGTCAATCCTGGGTCGGTTCCTGACTTTAAGCTCCCCTCGTTCAGAAGCTCATCGCAGCCAGGGGGGGAGCCCAATGTGAAGGTTTATCATAAGTTCATCATGTTAGGAACTGTTTAAAAAGCAATGAGGCAGCATGCGCTTTGTCAGTAAGGCAGTGCTGCCAGTTCTGTATGCCGCAGTGTTGGTAAACTGGGCACTGATAACAGGAAAATTGTTTAACTGAGGTCTAATCAAGTTGTAAGCAGAATAGTTGAATGGCTCAGAGTGAACGCCAGTGGACGTGGGGTGGGGTTTGGAGCAACAGCTCCTGTACCTCCGTGTGGAGAATGAGGACTGGCACAAGCTTGCAGTGCCTGATGGGAGAGTGTGCCAGTTGCAGGCAGCTGGCAGTCTGCCGCCTCGCTGCACACTGAGCACAACCCTGTACTGGTTGAGCCACCTGGGGAGCCCCCAGCCCCCTCCTTTTTACAAGTGGTCTGCTTTTGGGAGTAAATTGTGCCGGGGGGTGTCGGATCAGAGCCTAGAACGCGTTACACCTGCGCATTTCAAAGGTGGCTGTTTTTCCCAGATGATGGGGGCCAGTCGGAAGGGTACAGAGGCAGAGGGCATGGTGGATATGACAGGGAAGGAAGAGGACCCTTCTCTGGGATGGGGTAAGTTGCAAAGCACTTAGCCCTGCCAGGTGTTCAGCTCACAGTGCACGGTTGCCCGAACTAGATGCTCATTAAGACTCAATCTTATAGTGCAATTCAGACCTGAAATTGTTTTAAATGAAATGTTTTAGACATGCTATACCAGTAGGTTTGGTGTAGATGACTAGTCAAAGTGTGACGAGTAACTGAAACTCCCTTTCACTTTGCCCTGGTTGAAGTACACAGTTTTATAAACGCAGTTCTTATTAATGCTCGTAAAATTGAAGGCTGTTTTACCCAGTGGGTAATCACAGTGCAGAGCAGCTGGCGTTGCATCATTGCCAGGTTTTAAATGCCACCAGTTCCCGCTTCCTTTACAAGTGAATGATCATTATGGAAACATCCAGGTGATCAAGCACTGATTGGGACATGTGCTCCGACCTTGGCTGGGCTGGTAACTGAATACTGGAGATGTGCGAATTGTAGTAATCCAGTTTTCGTAGGCACTTTTATTCAGGAAACTAACAAATGTTAAATAGCACATTTGACAGAGTACACAACCAGAAGGCATAAAAGTACAGAACTGTCACTTGGTGAAGACAAGAGTAAGATGAAATTTCCTATGAAGCTTTAATGAGAAAGCATGTCTAAGTGAGTTCTGAAAAGACGCTTCTAAGTCCCATCAGTGATTTCCCTCCTGTGGGAGGGAATAATAAGTCATCCAGGTCACTCATTACAAATGCTTTCCACGTGGTGGTCATGTAGACTTTCACACAGTGTTTGATAGGTTGTGAAAGCTGGATACCAGCCTTCTGGCAGTGACAGACAATTATCAGTTCTTGTACAGCCTGGGAGCCTTTGTGAAATTTAGCTCTCGGAGTGCTGAATCAGAAGTTTCAGAGGTAATTTTTAAAATTTTGGCCCAGGTTACCGGAGTAACGCTTTTTACTTGAATGAGACTAAAAAACAGTCCTACATGACGCACAATAACATACCTAGTTCTGTACAAGAATTGGAGTAAGCAGTTTATATTCAATCATAGCAGTTTATATTGAGATATACTACAGAAGATACTGCTAAGGACTTGAAAGCTGACAGACTTTCTGCAGACTCATCTTTGTAAGTGCGTGACTTTGTGTAGTATTTACGACTAGCGTTTTTTAGTGCCATTCAGCTAAGGCGTTACTGCTGTGGAAATTCAGAATGCTTCTAGTAAGAGAGCAGCCTCCTGAGATCCTCAATCATGGCAGCTCAGGGTATGATCCTGACAAATCAGTAGTGTCCAATTCCTTGGTCCCCCCCCCCTTTTCATCTCCCAGCACTGAATAAATTGTTCATTTTTAGTCCCTGGCTCTTTAAAGATGAGTATCCAGCAATACTGCATGGATTTACACCAAAAATATCTCCGGAGATGAGCACCATTGGTGTTCGCTCTGCTTATTGGTAATTGTCTGCTCCTGTCTTTCTCGAAGACTGCGTTAATGTAGTGTGTGATTTAATATTGGGGATTGGAGTGCACCCCCTAACTTTTTTAACAAGATAAGTAACCCAGGTCTATCAGCCCTGGCCTTAATAAGTGCATCCCGGGAATCTTGAGACTTTTCTCAGCTTCGTGGGATTTGGCTCTGGTGATTGCCCATGGTGACTGCAAACTCAAGGTTTCAAAAATGCTTGGCTAGCACTGCTAAGTCACTGTAAGTTTTTATGAGGGTACGTATATCCGCACTCTGTAAAGCATATTGGATGTGTTTTTTTTTTTTAAACGGTGACTTTGTGATTGATGTAAGGGTGTTACTAAATGGTTCCAAAACTCTGGCTGTTTTTCCTTTCGATTCATCTGAGATTCGTCAGTTCCCAAACTGTGTTGTGTGGCACTAGCACACAGTACCTACCCTTTTCCCACTGGAAGTCTTGGGGTTCAGTTTGCACAAGTCCACCTCCACATTTTTGAGGTTCCATAGAATGCCTCCCAAACTCAGGTTCTTAACTTGGGGATGCTGACGGAGAAATCCGGACAACGTGGCAAAATACAGATAGAAAATTTGAGTGGCCCTCTAACCAGTTGTAACTGGTCTATATGAATCTATTGAATTGGCAAGCGAATGGAATTTTTAGAGGATTTTGGAATCGGTTCTCCTTTTTTGCAGCCGGTCCAGTGGGAAAGCAGGACTGGGGAGCACAGAGGGTTCTGACAGAGCTAATTACACCATCATTTCTACTTACTGGGAGTTGCACTGTCCCTGAGTTATAAACTTTTCTTGCCATTTGACTTGTTCCTTTCAAACACTGAAAAGTCTAATTGCGCACTTCATATGAGGAATAAAAACAAGAAAATCATTGTACTTGTTTGTCCATATAGCTCATTTTTACCTACATTTGGCTATGGTTGGACCAGAAAACAGGCCTTCTGCTCTACACACATTGCATGTGCTGAAAATACACTTGGTGTACTCTGACTTCCCACAGTGGTCCACTTTGAACATCTTGCTAGGAGCGGTGACTATATGCTTTTGTGTAACCTTGAGTTGACTAAGCAGTTGGCTCCATCTGATATAATGGGTAATGGTTATTTGCCAACTGAGTTGCAGTTAAGTAAAAACGTCTGTTTTGACTGCTGTATACTGTAAAACAGTGTTATGAGAGTAACATCTGTAACAAAGTACACAGTCCTCATGGTAGCACAATAAGGATGATATGTTGGAATACATTTTGCAGTCAGACCCAGGAATGAGCCCCTGGTCACATACACCACGACTAATGGTTCAAAGTAACACAGGTATCATTTTGTCTCCTACACATCTTTTATAACTTCTTTAGGTTTTGTTTTTTTATTAGAACTAGTTAAATTCCTTCATAGTGTCATGAGTGTTTTCATGGAGTTCAATGTTATGTGTGTTAACTTGGTCTACATTTTATGCTACAGGTTTCAGAGTGAATGAAATAAAACTTCGACCTCTGCTGTTGAAGCTCATATATATATATACACATTCTAAGAGAAATCAAATGAAAGGTCTCAGCGACAGCTAAAAAAAAATGCTGCGGCAGCAGTTACGTTTTTCTGAGGAATGTGCTCATCAGTCTATGTAGACGTTATTCTGAGCTATTTTAAGAGCAGTCCAGAGCTTATATTCTCTTAACGAGCAGCTATGGTGTCTTCAAGAGTTATTTCTTCAATTTAAGACCTTTGGAAATTTTATAGAGGAAATTAGCTCCATGGAATAGAAGGGCATTGATGGAAGATCAGAAATGCCTGGCTGACCTTCGTCCTTGGGTCACTTCTCCGCGAGCTGGTCTGCTGGGCCACTCCGCTAGGGGACTCTGCCACAATCGCAGTGGAGAGAGCTGCATATTGATTAGCACGTAATGGAGCCCTAGAGCTCACAGTGTCGCACAGGAAGGCATCATATCTTCAATTTTTCCTCTGCAGAGGTGGTGACCGTGGTGGCTTCAAAAATTTCGGTGGTAAGTGATGAGCATCAGAACTGTTTCAGTGGAAATACTTTGTCAAAAACCAGATCGGCTCTAAAAAGCCACCATTTTCTTGTTGCATTCCAGAGCAAGGCACTCCCACCTGTTCCTATCTTTTTTTTTTTTTGTTAATGCCCTTGGGGGAACTTAAACCCTTATTATGAAAGTGCTGAATCAGAAGGGTACTGTTGCATGATGAGAACAGAAGAACCTCGTTGATCTTTACCCCAGAGAAAGGGGGATGAAAGGTGTGCCTGTGGCGAAGAAGGAGCTTGTTGTAGCTGGAGGAAACGTGGTGGTTTTTTAAGTAGACTTCCCAGATACTGGGCAGGCATTACAAGGTTTTGCAGCTATACGAAAACTGGTGCATCAATGCCTTAAGTTTGTCTTCTGTGTATGTATGTTTTTTTTTTTAACTGAGGTAGGGTGAAATGTGTAGGGATTGTAGTGAGAGAATGGATTTGCTGTTTGTTTTTTAGGCGAGGCTGGTGCACTGGTTTATTACGGCTCTCTCTCTTCCTCTTTGATCTCTTTCAGGCCCCAAAGATTATGGCCAGAAAGAAGCAGGTGAGCTCCGAGTGTGGAAAGTGTTGGGGGGGGGCTGCTTCCATCTGGTTTGGTCGAGGCGTTCCTCACGTCTTTCCGTTCTGCTCCTTTTCTGTAGTTGTCATGGTTTCTTTCTCTCCATGAAGCTGCACATCGAGTGACTGTACAGCATGTTGCGTGCTCCAGGATTTGTTGTTGGCCCGTGGGTTTTTAAGTCGTAGTTTGTGTAGTAGCTCTTCAGAAGTTTGTGCATAGATGTGCTGTCCCAGAAGAATCTTGTCGTCGGATGTTTTGCTGCCGATTTTGTTACCAACACCTCCCCAGCAACTCTCAGCCCCTGATGGTATGGAAATGTCAGTCTGCTAATCGGCTGCTGAGAGCTTCTTTCAGTTTTAGAATTTAGCCTGTTTATCCCCTGTAAACTACACTATTAAGTTATGAATTAATATTAAATTTAAGGGCATTGTACACTTGGCATAATCTTAGGACAGAGACCAATTGTTGTACAATGACATACCCCTATCAAAACCAACATGCATGAAGATTATTTTTCAGTACCAACCCAAGACTGTTGGGCAAATTAGTGGGATTTTTAATCTAATGCAGAGTCTTAGCGCTTCGGCAAAATAAGACTCTTTCAGCAGGATAGCGGTTTAGTTGACCGCGGTATCACTCATGCCACTCGATGGTCTACGCATCAGTTATCCATTAGCCACTGAGTCGGCTAGGTGAGTCAATGGCCTTTTCTCATTGTTAACTTTCAGTGTATTCTAATAGGTGGTGAACAGGACAACTCGGACAACAACACCATCTTTGTCCAGGGGCTGGCTGAAGACATTTCCACGGACGAGGTGGCGAACTTCTTCAAACAGATTGGCATCATCAAGGTTGGTCACTGCTCTCTTCTGGGTGGTTACCCAGTGAAAGGCTTAACACCCCCCCCCCCAACCCCCCTTCTGATCCTGCATTATACATTTTGTAGTTAATGCTTTTTCGTGCGAGTAGTGAAAATCATTGTGATAACAGTGACAATAGTTGACAATTGCCTGAGGGATGCATTGCTGAATGGTACCTCTTTGTTCCTCTTCTGTGTAACAGGTGAACAAGAAGACTGGCCAGCCTATGATTAATTTATACACTGACAAAGCAACGGGAAAGTTGAAAGGAGAAGCCACAGTCTCCTTTGATGATCCCCCTTCTGCAAAAGCAGCCATTGACTGGTTTGATGGTGAGCTGTTTTTTTTCTTTCCACAAATGTGGCATTGACGCTTGTATTTGCCTCTGTGCCTGCGAGCTCTGTACCCCCTGTGGAGACGGTGCATGAGATGTTGCTTGGTGGTACCTGCTTGTGGAGCTATGTCATTGGGCAAGTTCCGCAGTGCAGTTCGCAGGAGTTGACACCGATTGCTGGAGCGCGGTGATGGATCTCGGTTTGCCAGGAAGCTAAGATAACCAGCCATAACTGGTTGTTAGATACTTCATTAATCTTGAGGGAAATTGCAGAAATTGTTAGTGACGTGACGTGACCCAGGCTTAAACTTGGGATCTGGGAGCCATTGGGCTCACTGTGTACTCTTAGATCCTAATCTGAGAAGCAGCCAACGAAGCTTTGGGCAACATGAGCCTTCTGCTCTGGCTGCGACTGTATTGTATCCCCAGTTCAAACACTGCAGGTGTTCTTTGTCTCACTGTTGGCCTCTCCGTGCAGGGAAGGACTTCAATGGCCGGACCATCAAGGTGTCCTTCGCCACGAGGCGGCCGGAGTTCATGCAGCGGGGAAGCAGAGGACGAGGTACTCATTAAGTTCCTTTGTGCCACGGTGTTCGGTCCATCTTTAAGCAGGGTTACATTTTCTTATCAAATTACTTTTTTAGGTTTTTAAGGCCAAACGAGAGGTCCTGAGAAATGGGGTGGGTTGGCAGCCGAGGGACTGTGTGAAATGAAAGCCAGGAGATGCTGCTTGTCTGTCAGTGGGCTCAGTGCTGTTTTCTAATAAAACTGCGGCTAATGTAGGAAGAGCAGCATTCATGCACAACTTCATTTTATTAGATGAACTTTCCAGCTATTGGCTCTTTATTTCAGTAACAGTTCTTCTTTGTTTTGCTTTAGTCTATGAACACGAAATTCTCCTTTTTTACTCTGTCTTGTCACTGTAGTTCATTGGATGTGCTGACATGCTTTCTGCCGAGCCTTTCTGACCTTCCCCCCCCTCTCTTTCTCTGCCCGTCCTGCCAGGCTCCAGGGGCTATGGAGGCCGGGGGGGTTACGGCGGAGGTCCCGGTGGAGACATGAAGGGGGGAGACTGGCTGTGCCCCAACCCGTAAGTCTGGGCCCTCTCAAATGCCAGAGGTCATGCCGCTTCTTTTTAAGAATGAGAAACGCCTTGGGAATGGAGGTTGTTCGTACTTCTTATTATAGTATTTTCACATTCTTCATGATTGAAGATGACCATAGTGCCTGTAGTATTTTTATCTGCTAAAGAACTTGCCTGAATTCTTTGGATTTGAAGGTTAAATTTTAGTTGAACTTAACCTAGCACGAGCACAGATCCATCTTGACCTTCTCAAATCAGACTTTTTCCCAACGATCTTTTACATGGGCTGACAATTCTATCCCCAGCAGCTTAAATTTGTTCCCGTTTATACACCGGGGTGAACTGCCCTGTTCAAGGGTGCAGCGGCAACGTCCGATGTGGAATTTGAGTCCATAACCTAGAATCCTAAGCACTGCTCAGCAGCACGGTTATTTTAATCAATGACTTGGTTCGGTTGCCACCAGACTGATCAAATGAAAACCTGTCATTATACTTTGAGATCAGAATAAAAAATATTTAGAAATTGGCACATTTTGTGTACCGTAGGTAGGGTGTAAGCAGCATAGAAGTACATGTTTCTTTCTTTTTGATGCCTACTAATTAATTTCTGCTGTGTCAGCTGCATGGTCATTCTCAGTTGAAAGGCTGAACATTTGCACAGCAGCCTAATAATTATAGTTCATGTTGTAGCTATAAAAAGCAAAGCCTACAATCCAAGTTAGTTTTGCTGCTGTCCATGCCTGTAATTTAATGGCTCCTGTTGACTCAATTACAAGCTGGTGGCTACAGTTCAGAGATCATTAATAGTGTTAAACCAACGTGGCAGAAAATCGGTGCCAGAGGACTTTTACTTGCTTTGTTTCTCGAGTCTGCTTGGAGGTGTTGGCTTTTTACACATGTTGGGCTTCATCCGAGGCACAGGCAGGGATGGGCAATGATTTCTGCCCAGATCCTCAGTTAACTAAAATCTGACATTTGAGAGATCTACATCTATACTTGCGCAGCATGGAGTTTGCCTTTGCAGGCCCCAGAGCATGGAAAAGCATAGGCAAATACAACGTTGCCCTATAGGGCGGAGCGGTAGCTCTGTGGCTAAGGGTCTGCGCCTGTGCCTGGAAGGTTGCCAGTTCAAATCCCGCAGCCGGCAGAGGAATCCTACTCCGTTGGGTCCCTGAGCAAGGCCCTTAACCCGAACTGCTCCAGGGGCGCCGTACAATGACTGACCCTGCGCTCTGACCACAAGCTTCTCTCCTTGTCTGTGTCTCATGGAGAAAAGCTGGGGTATGCGAAAAGACAAATTCCTAATGCAAGAAATTGTATAGGGCTTATGAAGAAACATTACATAATTAACATTATATTATACATACATTGTACAATTTTGTCAGTCCACAGTACTGCCTGTAGTAAGTCCATGGGGAGTAGGGGATGCTGGTTAATGATACTCCAGCATGTTCAGAAATATACCGTAGATGTGAAAAGTACATTTTAACCTATGACAAAACCTTAGGAGTCCTTTTTGTTCTTGTCCGTCATGCGTCTCCCCCACCCCCCGCGATGACGAAATGTCGGCTTTATTTTGCCCTGAGAGTGGCTACTGCTGTGAAACCGAGAATAGCTGAGGAATGGAGGCCTGGTTCTTGTTTTGCAGCTCCTGTGGCAACATGAACTTCGCCAGGAGGATGGAGTGTAATCAGTGCGGCACGCCGAAGCCAGGGGATGCTTCTGGAGGTACATGATAACATTTAATTGGTTCTTCATAGCAGTTAGCATGCTAGCAGTTCAGTGGGCTTGCGTCAGGAGAGTGTGGGGAAACAAAGGCCGTTTTTTTTTTTTGCACAAAAAAGACTAATCTGTGACAAGTTCTCTTTACTTGCCCAGTAACAGTTTTGATCATGTGCATGAGTTTTTCCACGATGCTGATTTTATTTTTTTCCAGTGTGCCGTCGCTGAAATACCTTTTAGAATGATCTCTGTTAAACAAAATCGACATGGTGTCCGGGTTTCAGTTGGCGTTTCGTCTCTTGCAGATCGTGGTGGCGGGAGAGGTGGGTTCAGAGGTCGCGGTGGATTCCGTGGGGGAGACCGAGGAGGAGATCGGGGGGGCTACGGGTGGAAAATGGGTGGAAGGTAAGACCTACACCACTCTCGTGCTCGTCTTGAGAGCTCACAGAGTTTCCTGCACGTGAGCGTGGGATGCTTTTAGGAAGCAATATGTGTTGGTAAAACGTTAAAATGGCCTTGTTTCTTTTCTGATGTCCTGCCAGCTTTCTCTTTCCATCGATCCCGATCTAACAGAATCAAGTATTTTTGTTGATTTTAGCTTAATGGTTTTTTTTTTCACCAAGTTCAGTATTCCTCCAGACTGTAACTTCTGCACTCGGTTTTAGTGTTTATTTCGAATTTAACTTGCTTTGGGCAAAAGGCATTAGCTACATGTGGTTGCCTAGCTCTGAGATCCTCAGGAGTTCAGGCCGTGCCCTCATGTATAATCGTGCCATTGCTCTTGGGGTGAAAGCTGCAGTTTGCCTGAACAGTGACGCTTCTTCTCTGACCCCCCCACAGAGGTGAGCAGAGAGGAGACAGACGAGAGCGACCCTACTGAAGGTGGCTGGGAATCGAAGCTGTGGTGCGGGGAAGGATTTGCATTCCCAGTGTGGATGTTCACAAATGGGCCATGTGTTGCTTGCATCTAAGCCGTCTCGTAGCACAGACTTTGTGCAACTACTGTGAAAGACATTGTGGGGGGGTCAGTAAACTGTATGTGATATTTCTCGCAGGTTAAAAGGGTGCAGCGCGAGGTAGAGCTGTAAAATACTGTATTGCCAAACTACATATCGTTTTGTATTTCTGAATAAAGCGTTTTACTTCAGATTGTTTGCAGCTGATATTAAACTGAAAATCATTCTGCTCTTTCATACTGTTGTCTTTTTTTTTTGCCCCCTCTGAAGAAAGTTCATCAATACATCAAATTTGTTTTGCAACTTTTATGGTAGAAATTAAAACTACTTTCAGATGCTTGAGACTTAAAGCTTCCTTTTGACCACTGTGATAGTTTGCTGAAAAAAAGTCTCCTACACCTTTAAAGTTCCACTCTGTAAATGTCTTTGGCTTGAGGAGTAATGAGCTTTTGCAAAAGATAAAGTTGATGGGGGGAGTTTTTTCAGGTAGTCATTTGCTGCTGAAGGAGCCTTAAGTGGCTGTGGATGCATACAACTTCCTGCCTCCTCTCCTACGTGTTTTATAGCTTTAAAGGGGGCTAGACTGAAGAGCCCCTGTTTTCTAGGGGTATGGATGATGAATTCAGAAAAATAAGTATTTTAAAATGCAGACTGACTGACACTCAATACCATACAGTTATCAATGCCAAAGAAGGCATTGTAACTGAGTAACGCGGGAAAATAAATAACATCTAGTAATTAAATGGTGGCACCGGATGCTCCAGTCTTGCTCGCCCGTTCCTCTCCCTCTCCACACGCGTATGTAACAACAGGGGTGAAGGCTGGAGGAGTCAACTGCACGGGCTCATTTACATTCTCCATTAATCCGCAATCGAGTTTAATGCCGTAAATGACAAATTATTTCGATCATTATTGAGGTCAGCTAAAAAAAATGGCAAATGCAGCATCCGAATGTGTTGGGTGTAGCACCCTGCCCCCGGCTTGCAAGGTCAGTGGGCTGAGCGCTGAATTTCATCCGACTGCGCTTTAAACTTCCACTACTGAACCGAAAAAGCTGGGCTGTTGAACTGCGCCGCGCCGGGGGCTGGGTGACGGAAATCCTAATTTTCCAAGGCTGAAGGAGGATCTACGGCTTTTTTTTTTAAAAAAATAGATCATTTCCATCAACCCTTCAGCCGCTGTGGGCGGTGCGAAGGCGGGCGAGGCGCGGAGCCTGCAGCGCGGTGCAGTTGTCTGTCCCAGCGCCGCGGTCTGGGATGGACAGTGGGAGACAGCGGTTTTGGGAAAAGACAATTGTCAGGGAAAAGGAGGAAACATGACATTCCTGTGACGGAGTCCCGTCGGGACAGCAGGCTTGCTCGCGGATGGTTTGACGTTGGGAAGCGTGACGTTCACCGCGACTGAAGCGTGAAGACTCTGTGAGGTGTTTCGCCGCAAGATGCTAGTTGGCGTTGAGGTGCAGGGGCGAGTGACCCCCAGGATCTTGTCCCTTCTGCTGTGTCCACTCCTGCTGGCTACGGGCACGGTTAGCCTGCCGGCGGCCGGCAGCGAGGGTGTGGTGACCGCATCTGCCGAGGTAAAGGGCTCGCTTCGCTTGGCTCGGTCCGCACACCGCTCCGAGGGGACCGCGATCGCAGGGGCTACAGTGGAGGAGACGGAGTCGTTTCTTTACATGATGACAGAAGGTTTAGGCAACTTCATTTCCATCTCTAGGGTTATCTATTTTCGTCTGTAAATACTGGGCTTTGGAGTCCAAACTGTGGACTGATTCCTTTGTGCGTGAGCGTTTGATGAATTCCTCCCCAGTCTCCATGAACTACGGCATTCAGTACAATTTGATGTGTGGTTGGAGGTAAATCGGTAGGAGTGAAATATTTTATTAATTGTGTTCAGGAGTCGTCTTTATTAATGTGCATAAACCGTACCGATCGAAGTTAGTTTTCGGACAATGACTAAACGAGCTGGTTTATTTATTAATTATGTAGCAAATTGTAATTGTAGTTCCAGAGCTCTGGAAAAGTCGGTTATTAAAGAATTTTAAAGTTTCATCAAGAACTCCTGTTCAATAAGGAATTCTTGGATTTAAAATGGGATAACACGTTGCTTTCTTAATTAACCTACATACCGGGAGTAAATCTGCCTTAATGTCTCACTTTTTTCATTGGGTTCCTGATTTAATTTAACTGATATCAAGATTAATTAAACATCCAACGGTGATTTGTCTGTGCCAAAGAAGCTGAAAGAAGTTGCTTGAGGTTTTTCCCTTGCAATCAGGTTGTAAACAGAGTACATTAACACGCAGAGCTATTTCTGGGCGGACTTTTCAGCGGAATAATTACACACCTGACTTCAGCTCCGCACGCCAGACTCTTGCTGGAGAGCGTCGGTTATGAGTCCGTGTGCCGGAGGGCCGGACCGTGCCCGGGGAGGTCAGAGTGAATCTCTGCTGGGTCCAGTCCGTCCCTGGCGGTGCTGAAAGAGCTCGGCTCGGCGGACACTGAGGACGTGCTGGTGTCAGGGGGTGCTGTGCGGAAGGAGATGCGGTATCTTGGCTTCAGGGCTCTACGAAATGGTTGGGCTGTGGGTTCGAGTCTGTGCTGTAGCTGCTCAATTCCAAAGTACTTTAACCTGATTTCTGCGCCCCCCACCGGCTGTATAAATGCGTTAGCAGCAGCACTGTGCTAGGGGTCGTCATGGAAAGGAGTTTCATCCTGGGGGAGGGTGCTCTCTGTCCTGTTTAACTGTTTAACGGGACAGAAACAGGGATAAGCCCCACCCCGCTGAGCCGTATGGGTTTCCTTATTGGCCAGAACCAGCAAGTGCATGCCAGTTAATGAACCAGCTGCCTCTGCCACACCCTAAAGCTTGAAACCTATGTCAACCCAAAAGGTCTTTGCTCTGCTTCCAAACAAACAAAACAGAAAAGTGGAGGACCTTCTTTACACAAAGGGTGGTGGGAGTGTGGAACAAGTTACCCAGCTATGTTGATGAAGCCAATATCTTGGCCAAATGGGTTAGGCAGGGAGATTGGCCTCCTCTGTACGTTTGTAGCCCTTCTTATGAAGAGATGGAGTATGTAGTGAAGTATTGGACCTCCAATCAATTTCACTATAGCACCTATAGCACAACCGGGTCCTTAAATATGTGACTGAATTCAGTTTATGTTGAGGAAATAGTGGGTTTTAAAGATGAAATCAGAAAAATGTTTTTGCCAGAATTCTTCTCCAGGATGGCTTGCTGGTCGGCTCGTTGGCTGGCTCCCGCCGTACGCAGCAGGACACATTTTGAACCCTGCTCCCCAGACCTGCCCCTCTGCCTCCCAGCCTCACTCGGCCCATTGACCGTCTGCTTGGCAGTGTTTAGTTCTGTCCATGTGCTGACCACAACACCAAAGACGCCAGTTTTATAGCTGGGATATGAAGTCGCGGGAACCAAATTGTGTGCCGATGGTTTTGCTTTTGAAAGGTGTTCCTGTATATGTAGACTGACAGATACCAGCCCTGCTCCTGCTGCTGTTCCTGAATTAGCTTCTGACTAACCCCCCTCCTTCCTGCATTTCCTAGGTAATCAGTACCAGACAGAGCACTGAACCATTAACCACTCTGTCATCCTTAACGTGCCATCTGTCCACCTCTCTCTGAACGTGCCAGCATTATAGTCCATCAGCATGCCTTCAGCACCGAGACATCTCTAACTAAACAATGCTGTAATTCGACCTTCTCCACTCTGGCACAGCTGGATTAGATTAGACCATCCACCAGTCTTGTAACAGCTAGAAGCAGCAGGCTCCCTTGATGGTTAAACACAGAAGTCCTGTCCTGTGCTTGTAAATACACCAACTAAACTCCTTGTTCTGGAGCTCTTTCCCTAGGTTTCCTCCCTAGTAGGGTAAGGTATGTGACTTGGCAGGGATCATTGAAGAGTGCAGAGCTATTCCAGGACAGGTTTGTTTGTATCCCAGTGAGCATGTGCTTCTTTGTTTCTGAGAACTGATTGCTCACTCCACATCACCTCATCGGTGATCCCAACAAAGCGAACTGTATCAGCATAAAAGCTGGAATTCTCTGGAGACCGTTTGGAGGGAGATCTGGTGCTGTTTTTGGGATGCAATCGTACCCCGTGCTCAGCTACGGCACGCTGATGAGCCATGATAAGTGTGGCTATGGCTGCTGATTCTGACTTTGTGCATGCAAAAAGCAGAATTGGAGTCTCTTTAAATAGACAGCAGAAATGGTTCTGCTTTCTAGCACTGTAAAATGAATAGAACTAATTAATATTCACATTCTTCCAATTCCTATGTATCTGCCTGTCCAAGCTATGGATCCTTTGTAAATGTAACCAAGTGGTCAGCTGAGCGGGCGCAGCTGGGCTCGCCTCGTTTGCAGATATAAACCAACGGCACGGCCATGCTGGGAAGCGAGGGACAAAGATTAGCTGTCAGTTACATATTTCTCTTGCTTTTGAAGCAAGGAATAAAACTTGAGATAGAATTGAAATAAATCTGTGAAAAGCCCAGTCAGAGTCCTTGTGCCTCTCAGATTCCGAACAGAAAGGGAGTAACAGAAGATGGTATTGCCTTCGCATACAGCTTGGAAAACACTGAAGGGGAGTCAGTTCCTGGTAGTCTGCAGCTGAAGTACATTTTTACCTAACAAGTATTGTCCTGTTCTGCCTTGAAGCAAGACCGACCTGGGCCTCCCAGCTCGCTGTGGAAATAGCTTTTGTCTTAGTCACTTGGAGAAGAGTAATTCCCTGCTGCTCCATCGCCCTGAGTTCTCAAGCCGATTTAAAAGGGATTTCGTTGCGCATCAGATTTCTCTGTGAAGAAACAAAACGGAGGTTTACAAGCGTTTCGTGCTCTGTCTTCAATTCCTCTGCTTCTCTTCCTCGGCGCTGAAACAGCCGAGGGATAGATATATTACAGTGCTCCTGCTGGTTTTGGTGAGGGAATTATGAGAAAAGTGTACAAAACTGTTTGTCTTTTCCTGCCGATCCCAAACAGAAAAGATGGAAAAGGGTGCGGGGGAGCAGTCTTGTCTCTTTGCTTTTGGCTCTGTGTATATCCTCAGGGCCAGCGATGTGGTCATGGTTTCCCATGCTCTTCTCATCCGCGAGAGGGGGAAACGGCTGGCCTCCTGTTCAAGGGAGAGTTTTCTCTGCAATGCAAGGTGGCTCCAGTTTGCGCTGTTTGAAGTGGTGAATCTTCCCCACCACTGTGCGAAACACTCTGCTGCTCCATCACAAGGGTAAAGGTTGCTGGAATGGAGTCCCAGTGGTCTTGCTCTCCCCAGCTGCTCCCAACAGGAGTCCTGTTTTATAAGCCACAGCTGTGGGAAGAATGTTTCTCTTGTAGCTATACTACTAGTGAGGTACGGCTATAGATATCAACCCCCTGACTCAGGCTTATTCACTGATTTTAACTTATTAGTATTGTTCCTAATTATGAACAAGTAAAGGTTTATTCCATGCTGAAAAGAGAAGAAAAGAGACACAATGTTTCAGCTGTGGAGCTTTTTCAGGTGTCACACCTTACCACACCTTATGTCTCTTCTCTTTTCACCAAGAATACACCTTCACCTGTTCCTTTGCAGCCTGTGCATGCTGACGCAGCTCCCTGCTTAAACTACTTCTTCCTAATTATGTGCTAAACTCTAATGATGATGCTTCTGCCACGTTTGTTGAACAGTCCTTCGCCCTAGCAGGGTTTAATGAAGACTGAAGTTCATTCGATGTCTGATCATCAAGCAGATGTCTCTAGCCGTCTCCCATTTGAATGAAAAGCAGCACAACATTAGTAAAAGTGGAATATTGGAAACTCAAGCAGTCAACTTGCGGGGCACAGTGATGAAAACAACATCAGTAACTTCAAATTTTAAATGTAATCAGAGCACTGTGGGGTATTTGAAGCAATCTCTAAAACAGAAGGCATTGTATTACATATACATCCAGCTTCAGATGATTAGAAACAGTTATATTCCTAAATTTAACCTTATATTTTATATCTTGGGTCAACCTGAGTCATGTCTCCGGACCTCTCAGGACCTGGCCCCTTAAATTTCAGATTTTCTATAAAATCCCTTTTACTGATGATGATTTTTGCCAAAAGACAACTTGCAAGAATGGATGGTAAGTAGATGGAGAAGGTTTAGATGACAAGTAAGTGAACTAAACAATGGTGGTTAAGGTTAAATTCATGGTTTCTTAACATCTGCAGCTGGATGTGTGCTGGATGTAATACGCTGCCCTGTATTTTAGGGATTGTTTTAAATACCCTGTGGCGCTCTGATTGCGTTTAAAGTTGGACGTTTCTGATGTTGTGCCAGACGCTTTAATCACTGTGCACAGAGCACAGGATGTGTGCGATGATTGCGGCTCGTGTTGCTCAGTTGCGCCACCACTGCAGGCATCAGGGGCAGGTGCACGAACTGGGGAAGCAGAGGGCAAAACCTGATGCCAGAAGCCCTCCAGCCTGGGAGATGAGGGATGTTTCCTAGGGCAGTTACACCCCCTTGTCCGCGCCTGCTCTAGGGCGTGTCTGGGAGTAAGTTCTGCCCTTTTCTCTCTTTCAGGGGTTTCTGGAGAAATATGGCTACCTGGATCAGGAGGAGCACGCCCACAATGCAGCCGAGGTCAAGTCGGCTGTCAGGTCTGAGTCACACCAATGCGGTCTTGTCCCACTGACCCGGGCCTGGTTCTTATGGGTCTGTACCCACTGACCTGGGCCCGGTTCTTATGGGTCTGTACCCACTGACCCGGGCCTGGTTCTTATGGGTCTGTACCCACTGACCCGGGCCCGGTTCTTATGGGTCTTTTCCCACTGACCCAGGCCCAGTTCTTATGGGTCTTTACGCACTGATACTGGCCCGGTTCTCATGGGACTGGGGGAGGGTCCTAGTCTCGCTGGCTGGCACTGACCCCAGAGGCTGTCCTTCAACGCCACCCTGGAAATCGGACCATGAGCAAGGCAGACCCTCCCCCACCAGGGGGCGGAAACTGGCCACGTGTGTGTCCTTTGTCCAGAGGACAGTCTGGCAGACTGATGCAGACCCCTGGGCTCCCTGGACCTTCCTCAGAGCCCGGGCTGCTTGTCCAGTTGTCAGACTAGCCAGTGGCTGATCTCTTACTTCAGCTCATGAACTGGCTTCACTTTGTGCTCCGAGCCCAGTCCAGTCTGAGTGTAGGAGGATGGCATGTGCACTTTAAAACACACAATCAGAAATGCATTCCGCTGAAACAGCCAGGGCCTGGACCACAGCTCTCTCTGACTCGAGCTGCCTTTGCTGTTCGCCACATTGTTTCCACAGCAGATGCCAAATCTAAAAATACAAATCTGGGCGGATTTGGGATTTCTTATGTTTAAGAAGCAGGAAAAACAAGATATCAAACATAGGAAAATTTTGACATTTTTTGTAATGGCAAAAAAAAAATGAGGATAGCCAGCAGAGAAATACTTCCCTTGGCAAGCGATGTGGCTGAAGCTGGTCGATGTATCAGTCCAGGTCAGTGATGGGCGTCCGAGAGTCTGTAGGCCTCCGCGCTTTCCAGCTTCTCTGGCACCTCCTGCTGCTCAGAGGAAAGAATGAAACTTGTTTTTATTTATGTTGGATGAGGTTTGGTCATTTTATACCCACTGCACTTAGTCTTTCTCTGTCTCTGATCTCAACCCCACCTCCAGCGATGCTGAGCCAGCTCTGCTCTGCTTCATGGGAAATCTCGCTATGACCCCGAGTCCAACAACAATGGCATCTGTGTGGCAGAGCTCGACCTGCCCTCTGAGCACAGAGATGATGTTCGTCATCAGTAAGCAGCTTGGTGCACAACAGCTACAGCTGGCAGACATCTACGTCAGACAAATAGTGCAGAAGGCCAATATAATCACTAACTGTCATGACCCCTTGCTCAGTGAATCTGAGCTCCTTCCATCTGGGTGTCGATTTAGACTGCCTGGATTCAAGAGCAATGGAACTAAGTCATCTTTTACTCCTAGAGCTATCAACCTGCTTAATTTGGACTGTACTATTTTCTATATATACAGTATATTTTCTTTCTCACCATACATTTGTTAAATGTATTGTGTGTTAAATGTTTGGTGTAATGTGTTATGTCTTTATCTGCCTGCAAAGCAAATTTCCCATCTGGGACAATAAAGTGAGTAAGCTAGGAACCAAATGAGAAGGACAGCTCGAATGACCCCCTCTGATGTCCTGACAGCTTGAACTGTACCCCTCCGGGACTCCATGCCCATCCCCTGGTGTCATTCTTGAATGTGGTGTCCTGGCCAAATTTCCAATTGGCCCTTACCAATCATGGCCTCCTAATAATCCCCATCTCTGAACTGGCTCCATCACTCTGCTCTCCTCCTCACTGAAAGCTGGTGTGTGGGGAGCAGACCCTATGGCTGCTGTCGCATCATCCAGGTGGGGCTGCACATTGGTGGAGGGGATCCCCATTACCTGTAAAGCGCTTTGAGTGGAGTGTCCAGAAAAGAGCCATATTAAGTGTAAGCAATGATTATTATTATTCTTGTTTCTCCAGGGAGTTCCAGTGGCTGTCTCACCTGCCTGTCACAGGAAAGCTGGACAGCGCCACCCTGTGGCTGATGTCCCGGCCCCGGTGCGGAGTGGGAGATGGAGAGAGCCACTCCGCTTGGGCCCAGCGAGTCAGGGGCATCTTCTTGGGCATGGGAGGCCAGCGGGCGTGGCGCCATCGCAGCAAGCGCTACAGCCAGCAAGGTCAGAGGGCAATCCCAAACGTTTTTTTTTAAAAAAGCTCTGGCTGTGCGAACGTTCGGGCAGGTCGTCCCCAGTCTGTCATAAAAGCTGTAAATAGCTCATTGACAAGAAGCCCGAGGAGGCAGGCAGGAGCAAGTTTGGAATAACATCCAGCTGAAATTCCAGAGCTGTGTTGCAGTGAAGGAAAGTCCAGGTTTCTCTTCTTACTTTTACTGACTAACCAGAGGCATATCTTGATACCTGTTGCTTTCACCCTGAAAAGCCACGAGACAGTTTTGTACAGTAGCTGGGCATCCTGTTATTGCCTGGCTCACTATTACACTGCAGAAAGTCTGAGTACTGCGCATCTAGAAACATGGTCAATTCTGAGTACTGTATGTTTCTTTTAAACTTTAATTTTTGTTCGTATCATTACATGTACAGTAAGCATGAGACATCGCTCAGAAGAACTCAGGACATTTTCAAAATCCTACTGCTTGTATCTATGGGAACTTATCTTTAAAATGTGGGAGGGTCAGAGAGAGAGAGCACTGCATGGACTTTGCTCGGTGCTTTTTGCCAGCGTTCCCCAGTGGAGTCTTGACTTACATTCCTGTATGTTCCTGGAGGGATTTGTTAACACAGTTGGAATGCAATTGCTGCCTCTCCCAGCTTTTCTCCTGCTTCAAGTCCCAGCCTGACAACTGCTGTGTTCATCTCGGAAAAGCACACAGATCTCAATGTGCAACTTTAGATGAATTCTTGTCTTTCTTATTTCACCAGAACTTAAACATAGAACATAGTTATGGAGTTATAGATACCAAAATTGATAAAAGTGGGTTATTTGCTTTGATATAAGGCCATGCAACCCAATGCAATACAAGACTATACAATGTAGGCTGTTGAAAGCTGTCCTCCAAGACCAAGGACTGCTGAGCTAGTAGAGAGTAGAGTGACTGCAAAATCAGGCAGATAACATGGTGCTAAGCAAGGCACATCAAACGTAAGAACCTTAAAATCCATTGGGACAGAAATTTAGGGGTGCATTAAAGGATCTGAATGATCCATTCTCTCGCTCAAGAGCTGACTTGTGAATTTTCAAGCCATAGTAATAGCACATAGATTTGGAGACTTTGGTCAAGTGGAGACAATGATAAGTTCACGTAATAGCAAGAGATCTGATGGAGGGACATCCGGGCGCCTCTTCTGGGAGCCGTGCTGACGGCGTGTTTATGGGGGGCCTCTCAGCCAAGACTTGTAGTGCCCTCTGAGTATATTTGCACTAACACTGAACTAATATGACTATGGTGCGGTAATTAAGATTGATGGCTTTTTTTCACCAGTTAGTGAAGTCATTAACTGGAGATATGGAGGCAACAGCTGCCTTGAGTTTTTCCCAGGCCTCATTTCTGAATGTGGGGGCGTCTTTTTTCCAGCCCATTGTATCAGAGTACAGTAAGCACAGCGACTTTCTTCCTTCTGAGCTTATTTGGTGGTGATTACAGAAGCAGATTAAGGGGCAAGAGGCTCGGAACCCAAGACATTCTGGGACTTTCCTTATGGAAACAATTAGGACTGCAGCCTATCTCAGACTGCAGGAAGTGCCCTAGATTGCTGATAGCAAGACTCCCGATGCCTCAGATGCATTCCTGTACCAGAAACACATGAGTGTGGGTATACTGTAGGTACACGGGCTGCTTTCAGATTTCAGTGAAACAGAAGCTTAACGTTTGCGTTTAAAATGTTATTTATTGCTGCAAAAAACAGTTTCGTGGATCATTTTTAGAACGATCCTTAGGACTGAATTTGTTAGAAGTGACTCTCCTCTTTCTCAGGCTGTACCTTCTCAAGCATTGGGATGATATTTCAAACAGGAAGCATTTTAGATTCCAAAGCATTATGTGACAGTTACAGTAATTGCTCTGTCATCCATCTTCAACAAACTCAGGTTACAAGAGTTCTAACGCCCAGAACCCTGATCTCTCGGGAAGACTAGGTCAGAGCAATCCATGGAAGGGAGACATTGAAGGAAGGACTTGCCACTGCAGCTGGCTGTAGCAATGGCAGACCAGTAGGAGGCAGTAGGATTTCCTTCTGGTGAGAAATTCCAGTGCTATGATGTGGTACCAGGGAGAGGTGCTGGGCTGTAGGAGGTGACTCTTGTTCTGGTGGGACTTTAAACCAGAGTCCTACTCACATTGTGGCATAACGATCCCAGAGTATCCCCTCCCTTAACTGAGGTCTGTTTCTCCAGCCCACTCTCTGAACCTTAGAGAGTAATTCCCAGTGTTCCTTGTGACAGCTGACGGGTGTGTGCAGCACATGAGGTATATCATAGCTGCACACAGGTAATGCGATTTCCCCTGGGGGCAGCAGTTCAGGCTGCTGGGAGAATCGTTTATCCTCGGAATCCGCACCTTAGCCTGGGCCAATGGGACGCACCTTCCTCGGACGTCAAGTATGTTGTTTGCAGCGCAGCGTGGCTCACATTCCCTCCACACACACAGAGGCGTGTTGGGCTTTACTCCTTCTCACCAGCACAGGCACGTGTGGTCTGTTAGTTTCACAGGCACCTGTTGTTTAAAAAAAGCATTTTGAGCAGATTATTACTGGGGATGATTACTGCATCTCTCTGGATTGCTTTGAGAACACCATTCTGTGACAGTATCGGAAATGAATGGAAATGAATGTTGACTTGTTTCTTGTTTGGATCAGGTTCAAATTAGGATGCATTAAAAGTATTGGATGTTTTTTTTTGGAATAATCATGACTGCTGAGTTTGGGAAGGTGTGAGACAATCTCTGAAATCCACTGCTTTTTCTCTAGAGGACATAAATCCCGCCATAGTCAACCCGAAAGGAGATTTATCTTGACACTTTGTTAGTTCCAGTTTTCGTCACAACGAAGACGCAACAGCAGCTTTTACTGAAGCACTCCTGTAGGTGAAGTGAGGCCGCTGATGCACTAGCAAAGTATCGGACTCGTCTTCCTGTGTCTGTTTATGGCGCCTGGAGATTATTTTGCATTCGTTTGGCTGATGTCTTTATCCAGGACAAAGAGGTCAATTGTTTGAAGATTCAAAGGTCTCCATCATTCCATGTAGGATATGTTGCGTGTTCTCAGACAAGTGCATTGCAGTCTTCAGCAATACCTGCAGGAAGTTACAGAGCTCGAGAACAGTTTTCAGTAGGGAGGTTTGAGCAGGGAACTACATGAGTGTGGGCTAACTCCACTGGAGCAGCTAACAGCTAATTCCACACTGGAAAGCAGAAAAAGGGCCTTTGTTTTATATCCCTGATACCTTCCTCTCTCCCCCTCACAGCTGAAGAAGGCTCAACAGCAGAAAACATTGAGTTTGCTCTTTTCTACTTTCCGGCAGTGGAGTTAAGCTTTACTTCATCTGGGGAGTCCATGTCAGGCAGCCTTGAAGTGGACTTCTCTATCAATCAACCAGTCAATCTCCTTCTTATGTAGGGCTTTTCATTCTCCTAGCATTTTCCATAAATCACTCACTAAGAAATCAGTACCGCATACAAATTAGACAACAAAACCAGATTAAATTGAGAAATTAAAGGAAAGAAACAGGTTAAGAATTAAAAGCATAAGTTTAAATCTCGCCTTAAACAACAACAGAAGCTGCATTTGTAATATAGTCAGGAGGGGTGTTCCACTGAAGAAGCTGTGTGTGTGTGTGTGTGTGTGTGTGTGTGTGTGTGTGTGTGTGTGTGTGTGTGTGTGTGCTGTGCGTGTGTGCTCTCTGTGCTGTGTGCGTGTGTGCTCTCTGTGCTGTGTGCGTGTGTGCTCTCTGTGTGTGTGTGCTGTGCGTGTGTGCTCTCTGTGCTGTGTGTGTGTGTGTGCTGTGCGTGTGTGCTCTCTGTGCTGTGTGTGTGTGTGTGTGTGTGCTCTCTGTGCTGTGTGTGTGTGTGTGTGTGTGTGTGTGCTGTGCGTGTGTGCTCTCTGTGCTCTCTGTGCTGTGTGTGTGTGTGTGTGTGTGTGTGTGTGTGCGTGTGTGCTCTCTGTGCTGTGTGTGTGCTGTGTGTGTGTGCTCTCTGTGCTGTGTGTGTGCTGTGTACTGTGTGTGTGTGTCTCTCTGTGCTGTGTGTGTGTGTCTCCCTGTGCTGTGTGTGTGCTGTGTGTGTGTGTGTATGTGTCTCTCTGTGCTTTGTGTGTGCTGTGTGTGTGTGTGTACTGTGCGTGTGTGCTCTCTGTGCTGTGTGTGTGTCTCCCTGTGCTGTGGCAGGGCTGTGTGTGTGTCTCTCTGTGCTGTGGCAGGGCTGTGAGGTGTGTGTGCTGTGTGTGTGTGTGTCTCCCTGTGCTGTGGCAGGGCTGTGTGTGTGTGTCTCCCTGTGCTGTGGCAGGGCTGTGTGTGTGTCTCTCCCTGTGCTGTGGCAGGGCTGTGAGGTGTGTGTGCTGTGTGTGTGCTGTGTGTGCTGTGTGTGTGTCTCTCCCTGTGCTGTGGCAGGGCTGTGAGGTGTGTGTGCTGTGTGTGTGCTGTGTGTGTGCTGTGTGTGTGCTGTGTGTGCTGTGTGTGCTGTGTGTGCTGTGTGTGCTGTGTGTGTGTCTCTCCCTGTGCTGTGGCAGGGCTGTGAGGTGTGTGTGCTGTGTGTGTGCTGTGTGTGTGCTGTGTGTGTGCTGTGTGTGCTGTGTGTGTGTCTCTCCCTGTGCTGTGGCAGGGCTGTGAGGTGTGTGTCTCTCTGTGCTGTGGCAGGGCTGTGAGGTGTGTGTCCTGTGTGTGTGTGTCTCTCTGTGCTGTGGCAGGGCTGTGAGGTGTGTGTCTCCCTGTGCTGTGGCAGGGCTGTGAGGTGTGTGTCTCCCTGTGCTGTGGCAGGGCTGTGAGGTGTGTGTCTCCCTGTGCTGTGGCAGGGCTGTGAGGTGTGTGTGTGTCTCCCTGTGCTGTGGCAGGGCTGTGAGGTGTGTGTCTCTCTGTGCTGTGGCAGGGCTGTGAGGTGTGTGTCTCCCTGTGCTGTGGCAGGGCTGTGAGGTGTGTGTCTCCCTGTGCTGTGGCAGGGCTGTGAGGTGTGTGTCTCCCTGTGCTGTGGCAGGGCTGTGAGGTGTGTGTGTGTCTCCCTGTGCTGTGGCAGGGCTGTGAGGTGTGTGTGTGTCTCCCTGTGCTGTGGCAGGGCTGTGAGGTGTGTGTCTCTCTGTGCTGTGGCAGGGCTGTGAGGTGTGTGTCTCCCTGTGCTGTGGCAGGGCTGTGAGGTGTGTGTCTCCCTGTGCTGTGGCAGGGCTGTGAGGTGTGTGTCTCCCTGTGCTGTGGCAGGGCTGTGAGGTGTGTGTGTGTCTCCCTGTGCTGTGGCAGGGCTGTGAGGTGTGGAGGTGCTGAGCTCTGCCAGGCGTCTCTCTGCCCACAGGGGAGAAGTGGTCTAAGCGGCACCTGACCTACCGCGTCGTGAACTGGCCCCGGCACCTCTCTCCGGGGCAGGTCCGGCTGGCGGTCCGAGCCGCTTTCCAGCTGTGGAGCAACGCCTCCGCCCTGGCTTTCCGGGAGCTCACCCACGGCCCCGCCGACATCCGCCTGGCATTCTACGAAGGCGAGCACAACGATGGCACGGGGAACGCCTTCGACGGCCCAGGTACGGACCTCGGCCCCGGAATCCTCTGCTCTGATCCGGTTTAAATTGTTTAGTTGATTGGCTCCTGTCATTTTTATGTCTTTTCTCTCTAAGTGTGTAAAATAGATCTTACTGCAAAAGTCTATCAAATTCATTGGGAATGGACGACTAGCATGACACTGGATTGTAGGTTGCATAGTGATAGCCGACCGTGACTTGACGGGGGTCACCTGACAGCTCTGCTCACCAAGCCTCTTGTCATTCCGCCTCCCTCCTGCAGGGGGAGCTCTGGCCCACGCCTTCTTCCCCTGCCGCGGCGAGGCTCACTTCGACATGGCCGAGCGCTGGACCCTGAACGGGCACAAGGGGCACAACCTGTTCGTGGTGACGGCGCACGAGATCGGGCACACGCTGGGGCTGGAGCACTCCCCCGTCAGGAACGCGCTCATGTCGCCCTACTACAAGAAGCTGGGCAGGGCCTTCGTCCTGAGCTGGGACGACATCGCGGCAGTGCAGCGGCTCTATGGTACGTCACCCCTGGGAACAGGATCACATGGGACCAGGTGGAAAAGGAAGGTGTTGAGACTTAGGACTTGAATTGCTTGTGCAGCCCTGACTCATTCACTGGTGCTCATGCAGTAATGGTTGTATTTCAGAAGACCTTGAGCAGCCATAAATGTACAGTACATCAAGCAAGCCTCTCTGCCAGACGCTTTCACCATAATTGTCCAGCAAAGAGCGTCATCCTTTTTTATCTCTCGATGTACTGAATAAAGAATAACAATATGAGCAAAGGATGAATTATGCTGACTAGTGATCTGTTAATTCAAAAATTCCAGGGGATTTAACACGTTTAGGACATTGGGCTTACAGTCCGCAAGGTATACTATAGATCTAAAAACTGTATAGATGTCCTTTATCACAATTTATTTCAGCACTGGGAGGGACTTCTGGAGCGTTGCACCTGGCTTCATTCTTATTGCAGCTTTAAACTCTATAAAACTCTGCAAAAAAAAAGTTCCCCCCCCTTCTTCAGACTCTACTTTCAGCCTTTGTACCTACAGTTGTGGTGTGCATTTCACTTTCACAACAAGAGAACTTTTATACACGAGAAGAGGCCATTCAGCCCATTTAATCTGTTCGGTATGAAGTAGCTGACTGATCTGATCTCACCCAGCCGTTCCCTGAAAGAAGCCAGGATATTGGCTTCAACAGCATGGCTGGGTGCCTTGTCCCATTTTCCCACAATCCTTTGGGTGAGAAGGGACCCCTGGGTTGTTTTAAACTCGTTTCCACTTAGTCTCCACATGTGTCCTCTGGTTTGCCTTTTTAACTGTTTTTTTGGAAGCTGGGGTGACCTTGGCAGTGACTCTTAAGGATTGTTTTTTCAGGTCCCCTTGTAAACGAGACTAAAACGGTTCGGTTCTTGCAGCCTGCCGGTGTCGTGAGTCTTACAGTGCGGTGCCGTCTTTAGAGGAGCCCGTCACAGGGAGACTTGTTAACGAGATTCCTGGGACGTGTCTCCTGGCTTGACCCCCCTCCCACACGGACTGCTGTTTCACACAGATTTCACTTTTTACTGGGGGTAGCTGGCAATGTGCAATGTGCCCCCCCCCACAACCCCCCAGGAGTGAGCACGCCCCTCAGTTCCTCGATGAGTGACAGAGCTGAGCTTTACTGTGCTGTGTGGAAGCCAGCGTGTGGAACGCGATGCTGTGGTGTTTCACGAAGAACCTCGAGGAGCAGCTGGACTAGTCTGTTTTTCTCACGGTGCCCTTCCTCCTGTACTCCAGGAGAGACGATCCCTCCCTTGAGATGCCTGCCAGCGTAAAGTGGTAGAATAACTTATGGCCGAAACCCCACTGTTGTTAATGTTCACACGGCGGCCCAGCCGGACCTGGGAGCTGACACATACTCCCAGCAGGGACAGTTTCCCCAGAAGCCAATTAACCTCCATGACTGTGGGAGGAAACTGGAGCACCCAGAGGACACCAACAAGAACAAGCTCCCTAGTGCGATACTGACCACTGCGCCACCTTGATGCCCCCTTCTCTAGACTTCTCTTTTCTGCTGCGAATTGGGTTGTGTTGCATAGCAGACAAGCCTTCATACACCCTTTGCAAATAAAAGGGAGAGCCCAATCCACCACTTATCACAAATATTTTGCAACCTGTTTTGCTAAATGTTTAAATATTCTCTGTGTGAAATCACCCCATAGCAAAGCCGAGGATGACTGGTAATGACATAGGCCTTTACTGTGAAATATTCCCTGTTACTCACTCTGTTAATCGGTTCTGTTAAAGTTAGTCTTTTTCTCATGTTCTCCATTGACTGTCAGAGCGATTCGAATGGATTGGTACGGGGCTATTTGCCAGACCACTCCACCGAGAGCAAGAGAAATATTTGGGGGTTTTAGTAAAAACATCTGGAGAGTTCTCTGGTTTCTTTGTTATGTTGTAAGAATTGCAAAACCAAGTCAGAGTGGCTGTTGTGTTTAACTGTTGCTCTTACCTTGTTTCCATGATGCTTTCCCAAAGGAAAGCGGTCCCCAATGAACTGAGGTTCAGGTGTTTAACCAGACTGGGGGAGCTGGAGTTTTATCTCAGGCCGAGATGTAGCAGCTACTTCACCGTGGTGCTGCCTGGTGACTCGGACCTGCGTCTGGAGCTGCCAGTCTGGGCCTGGTGCCCTGGTGTCTTTGATCCTGCTTAGCTTTTGCTTAGCTCAACCTTTAGATTAGATGAATAACTTAATCTCTCAGAACATTTTCACTACCCACAACTGCAAAAATTTTAGATTTCATCTCAGGTGTAATTTAAGCGTGAATTGGTAATCTCCAATAGTTTAAGAGCTCAACAGAGTTCGTGTTCTGATGAGTCCGATCACAAGTTGAATTAAGCGTTTAATTAATTAATAGAGAGCATAGCTGCAAGTTGCTGGGATGCCTCTTTGCCAAGCCCTGGCGTTTCTTGTCGAGATCGGTGAGAATTCCTTGTGAGGAAATACTCCTGGTTGAACGAGGGGTAAGCTGATGGACAGAAGAAGGAAGGGTAATTTACCCTTGGCTATTTAGGAGGAATCATGTCATTTATTCTCTGCATGAGGGATTCTGTATCTTTACTGTATGAGGGTATTGGTGTCTCTTTCAAACCGAGGTGCGGTACTATCTGCTGTCCTTTCTCTCCTGTGTGCTCCAGGGAAGCCGCCCAGCGGGCTGGCCGTCCAGCTCCCTGGACAGGTATACAGCTCCTTCCTGCAGGACTGGGAGTCCACCGAGGGCACTCAGGACCCTGGCACTGCCCTGCCCCCGTACTGCCAGACCTTCTTCGATGCCATTACCATGGGTGAGGAAAACCCTCCTTCAGTCCATTCTGTACTCCACACCCCCTGTCTGCTCCTGATTGACGTTACTTGTGTCCTTATTTTTTGTACATCCATTCATTTTGTAACTGATTTATCCAACTGAGGCTCACGGGGGAGCTGGAGTCTATTCCAGCAAGCAGCGGGCACAAGGCAGGATTCACCCTGGATCAGGTGCCAGGGCAGACACAGACACACACACTCACAACACGGATAACTCCCCCCAAAGCCACTTAACCTTTAAAAGATTATGCATTAAGAACAAGTTGTGTAAAGTCCTTAATAAGAACACCAGTTGAATCTGTGTGGACAGGAACCTTTATTTATAAAGCAGCATGATGACATAATGGGTGACTCAGATATTAAGGAAAATGACTTTTGTAACTATACGTACTTTTAATTCAGATGGTTCCTAGGAAACATGCAAACCAATACGTCACAAAACAATATTCATGCATTGGATAGAAAAACACATCCAGGATGGAAGAGGATGCTCTTCTGTAGCCAAGGCTGTTCTGAAGTGTGGCTTGTGCGCTGTGGGAGAATTCTTCCATGGCGATCTGTCGATCTT
The DNA here is from genome assembly GCF_055471065.1 of Atractosteus spatula. Classification (NCBI taxonomy): domain Eukaryota; kingdom Metazoa; phylum Chordata; class Actinopteri; order Semionotiformes; family Lepisosteidae; genus Atractosteus; species Atractosteus spatula. The sequence goes on along the minus strand of NC_142732.1, from coordinate 1,083,333 downwards.
TCTAACAGATCTCATCAGTCCTCCTCCAGGCATTTAAATGTGCTGATATACTGTAGTCGCCCTGAAAACAGAAAGTCCACAAGGACCGACACCCAGGCTCTCAGCGTGAAGCCAGTCCAGCTTCAGCTGAAGAGATGAAAGTAATGAGCTTTTCTTTCCTCTGCGCCGGTGCTGCCAGACCAGAACCGCACGGTGTACGTGTTCCGGGGCGCTCGGTTCTGGACGGTGACGGCGCAGGGCAGCGCCAGCGCCGCCCTGCCCCTCCAGCACCGCTGGCCCCAGCTTCCTGCCAGCGTGGAGGCCGCGGCCGTGTCGCCGGCGGAGGGCAAGTTCTACTTCTTCAGAGGTAGGGACCCGGCCTGCGTCCCCCTGCCGCTTCACAGCACACGGCTCCCGCGCAGCTGAGCAGAGCCAGAAACACATCCAGAATAACGGCAACAGCATTTCTGCTCATCATCTTGACACGTGATGGCGCTCTAGGGAGCACAGTCCTTTGAATTGGTCACGCTTGTCCATAGCCCCCAGCGGACAGAAGTACGAGAGCGAGAGTCATTGTCTATCTGTAACCCGCGGCAGGTAGATTCAGCCCCTTGCCATCCTGGCGCTGGCTTCCATGGAGACCTGGAAATAACATGCAGCCGGAGATTTGACAGGGAAATTCGCTCGCCAGCCTGGTTTGCTCCCGGTACTCCTGCGGGAGCAGAGTGAACAGTGAAACGCAAACCACAGGGCACACGTGGACACTCCTGGGAAGTGCATGTAAAATCGAGCCCGGCAGGCACTCCTTTAGCCAAAGCGTGGTGGGAGAGTGGGACGAGCAGCCAGCCGTGCTGTTGATGCCGATACCCTGGCTTCTTCCAGGTCTCGGCTGGATGAGCTTCTGGGATCAGTCAGGTGGGGTCAGGCGGGCTGGACGGCCTCCAGGCGCCTGTCACCGCTCTCCGTGACCCTGCGCCCAGGTCAACCGGCTGACCCGTTTCTCTCCCCCGCAGGCGGGCGCTTCTGGCGCTTCTCGGGCAGCAGGCTGGACCCCGGGTTCCCCAGGAGGAGCAGCGACGCCGGCCTCCCGCGGCACCCCGACTACGCCTTCTACTACCCGCCGCTGGGCAACATGGTGCTGGTCAAGGGCTCCCGCTACTTCGTGCTGAACCTCAGGAGCCTGCAGCCGGAGCCCTACTACCCCCGCGGCCTGGCCGACTGGAAGGGGCTACCCCAGGGCGCCCACGGGGCGGTGGGGCGGCCCGATGGGCTGTACTTCTTCAAGGACGAGCTGTTCTGGAGGTTCGACCCGGGCCGGGTGCGGGTGGTCAGCCGTGGCCAGTGGGCCCCGGAGCTGGAGTGGACCGGCTGCCAGCGGGCCAACGGCACGGACGCCAACTCTGTTCACTGAGCAGCAGGGGGTGCCAACGCCAGAGGGGGACATGTGCAATCTTCACAATCCTGTCTTACTCGTCTCCGGTGGGCCACACGGTGGCTAGCTTTGCTGCCCTGCAGCGCTGGGGCCCTGGGTTCAATTCCTGAGCTGCTGTCTGCATGGAGTTTGTATGTTCTTCCTGTGTTCATGTGGGTTTCCTCCCACAGTCCAAAGACAGGCTGGTAGGGTAATGGGCCCGGGTGTGTGTGTGGGTGTGTGCCCTGCTATGGACCGGTGTCCTGTCCAGGATGTACCCTGGATGTGCTCATTGCTTGCTGGGATAGACTCCAGCTCCCCTGTGATCCAGTCTGGGAAGATGCAGTTAGAATATGGGTGGATTCTGACATTGTCACCCAGCCCACAGCCGGAGGCTTCAGGTCACTGACAGGAGCGGCTGGAACTGAGTCACGACAGGCTGCGTTTCCAGACATGCTGCTGATACACAGGAGTGAAGACGCGTCAGTGTTTTTTTTCACATAAACCATACATGAAAAATGATGTGTTACAAATTGGTTTAATGCTATTTGATCCGTGCATTAACATAACTCTGTCTTAAGTCAATCTTTAAACATTTGCATTTAAACAACTTAAAACAAGCGCATTTAAAAATGAACCTTTTGAAAAGTACTGAGTCTTGTGGCAATAAGCAAATACAAGTAATGCAAACCAATGTTTAATTTCATACACTGTATATATATATAACTTATAAAAGATTTGCCTTGAATAATATTACATATGACTTTATAAAGTTTGATAAATGTTCAGGAACTGCAGGATAAGCGCACTGAGTTTTTCCAGAACCTCATCATCTCCATTCGATCGTGTTCGGATGACCGTGATGAATAAACAAACCAGAGATTATTTCAGCCCTCTTGTGAGACGGGACCCTTTTCACTTTCCTGTACCCTTTTTATTATCCCCATACGTTCTCAGTCCTCAATGACACCCAGGTGCGCTTGCGCAGTCCCTGAGGCTGCCTGCTTGGCGACCTCTCCTGGAAGACCGGAGTAACTGCAGGCAGGCGCGGTGTCCATCAAACTGGGCTGATGCATGCAGACGCTCAATGGAAGCATTGTCGGACAAGTTCTATCAGTTCAGTACTGTGCGTCGGGATAGCCAACTGAGTACATTACAAGGCCTGTGCCGATGTAATTAAGCGCTTTTGCCAGGATTTAGCACCGTGCAGCTGAGGAAACCTTTACGGTGGTGATCAGTGCTGAAGTCCACACCTATTCCCTAGGACCAGCAAGGGGCACCATTTCCCTTGGAGCTGTATTTCCGAAGCAATGCAAAGGTATGGTGACCAGGAACTCGGTTTTGTCGCTCTTGGGAAGACTTCGCTCAAGGTCCAGACTCGGAGATCGTTAAAGATGGTTAAACTCACTTGTACAGACCAGATTTCCTAAATTCCTCCCTGGCGCAGAGGGGCTGGTTGCGCTCGACCCAGCGGGCGAGGAGATACTCAAGAGGACAAACCACGCCTTCACACGTTCCGCCGCCTGCAGGCGTGACAGGACTTACCGCGGACTTCTCTGCGCTGAGCGTGCAGATGGCTGGTAGAATCTAAGGAACAAAGTGAAATAGTCTGGGACACCGGTGAGGATTGAAGAGGACGCTAACGCTCTGAACACGTCTTGAACACCCAGTGCAAATAATGACCTAGAATGCGATGAAATTCTGACTCACGGAAAATATAAATATAGAGATGTATAATAATGTTAAAGGGAAGAAGACTGGGCAGATCTGATCTCCGAAGGAAAATCTTTCACACGTATAACAGCGCCGATCTCCTGCGAAGTGCTGCCCTCGTTTGGCTAAACTGTTATCTGCAGCCCGTTTTTTTACCGTGCTCGGAGAATTACGTTCAATGAGCACCAGGAACGTCTCGTATCTCCTAACTATACATACTGTCATTTATCACACTTTCTGGAAAAAGACTGCTTTACTTGATGTTAGTAGGCCATTGTAATTTGTAATGTATAGTAATGTATATTGTAATCCAGAAACAGGGCTAAGAAATACCCCAATATTATGGTATTAAATTGTTTCCTATACTTTATCATTTTACAGAAAATATTTTCCTAATCCATCTTCATCTGTCCCCTGGAATATAGCCATATGTTCTGGTTTTCATTTCTCTCTGGACTCTTAATGACTTTATTGAAATCAATAGTTAATTTAATTGGTCTATATTCCAATTCCTTCCACACAGAAGATTGAAAGCTACCTATGAAACGATGTGAACCGGTGCTCTCCAGCACCACGAATGGATATCACCGAGGAAAAGGCACTGAACAAGTGAAACACGCCTGCTCTCTGCTGGTGACATGGTGCCATTACACGACAGACGCACTGGGACTCGGTCAAAGCATAGTATTCAGTAGTTTCTCAAGCATGAAGTCCTTGATGTTCCCCTCAGTAATGATTGAGGCGTGACTCTCTCTGGGTCTCTGGGGTCTCTGGCCCTCTGGGTCAGCAGGGTGTGGGGGTTCGATTCCAGACCTGGGGTGCTGTCTGTGTGGAGTTTGTATGTTCTCCCCATGTTTGTGTGGGTTTCCCCAGGATGCTTCAGTTTGCTCTCTTTCTAAAGACATACTGGTAGATTAATTGGCTTTTGGAAAAAAGGCCCTGATGTGAGTCTGTGTCTAGTGTCCCCTTCAGAGTGGACCCTGCCTCGCACCAGGAGAGACTGCAGCTCCTCTTTCACCCTGTAGTGGGAGAAGTGGTTAAAAAAATGATCCCTTTTACTCTAGTGTCATTCAGAATTGCCATCTAGCTATTAATTTGCACTAATTTCCATCCATTAATTTATCCATCAGCAAATGATTTTTTAAAATATGCATGAAGAACAGATTGTTTAAAAGTTCTTAAAAGAGAAAATCAGTTTAATCATTATGGACAGGAACTTTTATTTATAAAACAGCATAGTGATATAATTGGTAACTCCGATATTAAGGAAAATGCCCTTTGTGACTACATGTACTTTTGCTTCTGATGGTTACTGGGGAAAAATGCACACCGATAAGTCACTAAATAATTATCAGATTTCCATTAGCCAAGAGTGTGCAACGGAAAATATAAAAACAATATCCTGTCCTTTTTTAAATTCTTCGTTCATCTAGATGTTCACAGATGTGACACAGTACAGAGATTTACAGACAAAATATTAACCCCCAAACAGCAGCACGGACAGCCAAGACTAAGAACAAGGGAATTGGAATGCAGTTCCGCGATAACCTGAAAGGATTTAATTTCGAATAAATCCTTCAGCGATTTAATCTCGCTGCAAACTTCGAAGCGTTCCGGACCCTATATCAGCAACTGCGCCTGGTTGATTTTCATCGACGAGCACTTTAGATTTAAAATAATAACGTTAAACAGGCACGTAGAAGTGGATATGTGTTTTTTTTAAACTCGAAAGATTACAAACCAGTTAATTTCCATCGTCTGCTGCTCCCCTCAGTCTCAAACTGGCCCTTGAAACAGCCGCTTACTGCAGCTTCTCCAAACTCCAGCGCGTCGTAGCGCACGCCGCCAGACACTTGAGACATTTAAATCCCTCCTAAAAGACTGGGGAACCAAGAGCCTCTCTGACACACAGGATTAGACAAAGAGGGAGAGGGAGAAAGCGAAACCGCAGGCTTATTTTTCATTAGAAAAATGCCTAACCCGTGAGCCAGGCTGTCTCACAGCGCATTGATGCCTCGCTGTTAATCGACTGCAACATCTTTACGCTTGCTCATGTAATTACACCGGATCGTGTCCAGTCCCGTCCTCCGCAGTTGTGCGAATTGGCAACACGTTCCGCGCATCCCAGCGCCGCGACTGCCGCTCAACCAGGAGGACAGCGCCGAGGGGGCACGGACGGGATGGCAGCGGTCCTGTATTCGCTGCTGTTGGGCAGCCTGCTGGTCGGCGTTTCCAGCAGCAGCGGGTTTGTGTACCAGTTTCCAGCGGTGTCCATCAAGCACCTCGGCGCGGAGCAGGAGGCGGGACCGCCGGCCAGCGCCAGAGCACATCGCAGGTAAGCAGGGCTCCTAGTCCCGCTGTGAGTGTTGCTGTGAGCCGAGAGAGCCTATTTCACCATTTCAGCTTTAGCGCTGCTCCCGTGGCGAATAAAACCCCGAATTTGTAGCCCGGAGTTGACTTTTCAAATGACTTGGTAGTATAACGCACTCTTCTGTGAGTATTGGGGTTCAGGTGCCCAGCCTGCGACCACGGGGAAATGAGAGGCAAACGGGAGCATGAAGTTAGAAATAGTTAGATTAACTCTGAAAGTGAAGTGAAACAGCAGAAACTGCGACGAGGTACCAGTACAAAAAACGATGGTTTTGTACCGACGGCTGTGTTCTCGAAAAAACGCAGCGAAACTTTCCCTTCTCTCTTCAATAAGCGCAGGTACATTTCTGTCGCGTTTCTAAATCAAACGTTGGGTAATGAAGTGCCTAATTCAAAACGGAAATAACTTCTTTTTTTTTTTCCTGCCGAGACGCTGAGGTGTTCATACGAACGGAGTACACCGAATAAAGAAAGGCGAAAATGAGTTTTACCGCGTTAAAGTCTAACGAGGTTTGATTTTTCCCAAACCCAGGTTAGACTACATTTAAACTCCGTTTTTCTAAACGTTTAAAAAAGGGAGTTTGTGTATTTTTGTGTGGCGTTCCCTTCTGCTCGTATAACCAGGGTTTCTGTCAAACACCAACCCCGGCGAGCGCTTAACACGAAACACGAGGCTGAGGCGCTGGGTCCGCTCCGAGAGTCCTCCATTCCGATCACCTGCTCAAAACAAAAACCCAACAAAAAACCTCTCGTTTTCGGTGTCTTGCACACTAACAGACTGCATCAGAAAATCGGAGCACTTCAGAGCTGCCGGCAACCCAACCGGCCGGCAGTGTGGTCGAATTAAATGTGGGTTTTCTGCGTAATAACACGGCGTGCTGTTGCAGTTCGCTTTTAGAAATACTTCTATCCCCTGACAATGTCATGGTGAAATATGGTAGTGCTTCTCATGTCTGTTTAGTTAAAATGTTAGAAAGGGTTTTGAAATAACTTTTTATCCTCGGGCATTTTCTCAGTTTAATTGTGCTATAGTCTGTCAGTTTGTTTCTAGACCAACCATTCTAAAGTTTTCCGTGATATACTCTGGTAAGTCAGCCCTTTTCCCTTTGGAAAACCAAGGTGTTGAGGCTGGATCCCTGGAATTCTTCAAGAAACAACTTGATGAGATCCTTTGAGCGATATGTTACTGCAAATTAAATGAGTAAGATGGGCTTAATAGCTTTCTCTCATTTGTAACCCTTCTTGTGGTCTGTAGTTGTCACTTGAGCTCCTCTATGGATTCGAATGAAAAAGTGCTCAGAAAAAGAGCTCAGCCTTTGATCTGGACCCCACAAGCACAGGCTCAAGCCTTGGGTGGCTGCTAAGACCTGGGTTCCCTCACCCCTCGCAGGTGAACGCTCGGCGCACCAGCAGCTGTCCTGTGATGGCAACTGCAGCAGTGGGATCTCTGGGGTGCCAAGCGTCTGATGTTACTGAGACATCACAGCTGCAGGAGAAATGTTGGCAGCTGGCACCTCCAGCGCTAAATAGTTGGAGGAAGGAGTCTCTCCGACAGATCACAAGAGATGTCACCCCCAACAGCCGCACAAAAGACTTTTAGGTCTCTTTTAGCTGGGTGCTATGGACATCTATCTTCTGTGTTTTAAAAAGTATTGCAGTATATTGAATGGCTGAGGAAAGCGCTATGTCTACTGTATGTTACTTCCACACTTGAAGCACAATCCACTCTTAAAACTGGACTTCGGTGTCCTGTTTTAGTGCATTCGGTGGCAGATGGAATTGCTTTTGCATCTCTGGAGGCTTGGGTCGTTTGTGCAGGGAAAGTCGATCCAGCTTGAAGTGAAAATGGGATTAGGACTCTCTGGGAAAAACTGCATCTACTTATGAAAGAGGCCGTGCCTGCGTGCCCTGCCTGGAACTGAGCACAGGGCTCCTTCTCCCCACTGCTCACACTGCGGGGGGTAATTGAACACGGTTGTTGACGTCGTGCGGTGGAGACGAAGGAGAGCCGTGCACTTGCGCCGACCTGCACACAGCTAAAGACAGAGGTTGGACACGATGCCCAGCAGCGGCACGCCAGCGACACAGGGCACCACGTACAGTAGCCTCTCGAGGGTCCATGCACAATGTCCCACACTTGATCCCTTTTCCTTATCATAAGCATCTCATGAAACGTGGAATGTTTTGCACTGCAGCTCTTTAAACAGCCTCCTTTTTATTTTTCATCATGCCCATTAGTTTTCAAGACTCCTGACACTGCGCAGTTTTTTTATGGATGCCTCTTGATTCTGTTACTTTGCTGATTTTGTACGGTGACTTTACTGTGAATGCCCCTCGTACAAAGTGAGGTTCCAGAAGGATGAGGTATGTTATGACAGGTCATGACTCCTATGTAAAAAATACGTTTACACAGATGCTTGAGACAGCTGACTGCTTCTTAACTTTATCTGAAGGCAAGTGTTTGTTCTCCAACACTGTTATTATTTGTCGTACTGGGGGTAATGGGAGCCCACAGGTGAGAGGCTGCTGAGCAAAGCCTGTGCTGCACTGGTCCAGCCTCCCCTGGAATCCCTCGCCCCTGATTCCTCTGCTGGCGATAGTCATCAGCGGCAGCAAGCCCAGAGATCAACGCTCTGTGGCAAATAAGACAAGCGAGTCGCTAAATGGTAGAGAAGGACGCAGATGTTACAAATTACCCCTTGAAGGAATGTCCCGGCTGTGGGCTTGGGCCCCCTGAATAGCTGCTTGATCAGATTTATTAAACTAGATTAAAGTCTGAAAGATTCCTGATGCCGATAGAAAAAAAAAGAAACTTAAAGCTTACATAAGCATGGTTCATTTCTTGCGGTAAAGATCGGCATGGTCTGGTGTCGGGACTCTGCCACTGTGAGGAGAGAGCAGATCTGAGAGAATGTGCCCTCTTGTGGTTTCTCCCTGCAGGAACTGGTGTCCGTACACGGTGTCCAAGACTGTGTCATGCCAGGTGCACAACGGCACCGAGACGCTGGTGCAGAGGGTGTTCCAGAGCTGTCGCTGGCCCAGGCCCTGTCCCAACCTCGTGAGGTACAGCACCCGCCCCCACACCCCACTTCACAGTCAGCCCAGGGCTCTTTGTCCCTTCCCAAATCATGGCTGAGGTGATCAGTGCTGAGATACACAATGCTTGTGCATTCTACATCTGTTGTGCAGAATTGCTATTTTTCTTACGGCGTTGAAGGATATTAGTAAGCATTTTCTCTCACTGTCCCATTTTCTATTACTGTTTCATTCGAACAAAGTAAAAATGGCATGCAAAGAGGACACCTACACTCCTTGTGCTTCTGCCTGAGGTCCGTGTGGGATCCCTATATTTGACTTGGCATTAAAAACCCCCGACATCAAACAAAAGCCAACACAGGGATAAAAATACAGAGATGAGCGTTAATGAATATTAACAGTGCCCGTTTTACTTTACTTTCGGCCTCCGGGATAGGTGTGGTGGTGTCGGCCAATTGAAAATCATGCCCGAAGCCTGCACCAAGCAGACTTCAAAGCACTCTGCAGATCAACTGGCTTTCACTCCGCCACACTGATAACGGGATATCTCCTCGGGTTTGACAGCATAATTAAGCCCCTATTAAGGCAAGTTAAAGCAGTGTTTAGACTAGTCTTCATTACTGCTCTGAGTCCCTGCCAAACGGAGTCACACTACAGCGATAGTAAAGATACAGTAGTTATCATGGCTGTTCTGGGTGTTTTGTTGCCTTGTCTTTTTTAAGGTGTCCTTGAATTCAGGTGTCTGATCCTGGGGCTCCTGGAGGAGCCAGTGTGTCTGTAGCATAGCTCTTCACGACCTCAATCAGCTCATTGGCTTAATTGGACCAGCTCATTGGGGACAAGTGCTTTAAAGGGACCTAGACGTCAGGCCCCTCCAAGACTTCCAGGACTGGACAGCCTTGTCTTAAAGTATCCCACTACTTAATGTCTTCAGATTGCATTCACATGTGCTATGTCTTTGTAATGGAAGATACCACCTTTCAGTTATGTTGCGGAAATCCAGCTTGTGTTTGAATTCAGTTTTAAATTGCACTTCTTTCATTTGCTTTTCTACATATTATTTGTTGTTTTTTCTGCCTTAACGTCACACTGACCTGCTTGCAGATTTAGCCAGATCTGGTTTTTAGAAGGCTGAGCTGGATAGTTCTGGAAACTTTTTGGGGGAAAAATGAGAGTACAACACAGGCCTGAATTGTCGTTATGGCTAATGTACTTATCCTGCGCACTTCCTGGCACTCAGATTTGTGTATTTTTCAGAATCTGAGTAGATGACAGCTTCCTTTGAAATTAGCTTAACTGCCTAAAAATGCCTAAAAACAGGATACAGAATGGATAACAGGGAGTGCAATGATAAAACAATTATGGCAGAAATGATTGAAAACTAAGCAATGCTCTGCCTGGAAATAACCGTGCTGTAACTGGAGATGTACTGTAACACAGGCAGTGTGTTGAGAAGAGGAGACAGGACGGGCGTGCCTCTTGACACTGGCTGTGCCCTGGAGCTGATAGTGCCCTTTGCGTCAGTTACAGGACCCTTGTCAGGCCCACCTACAGGGTGGCATATCGGCAGGTGACGGCGCTGGAGTGGCGCTGCTGCCCGGGGTTCCTGGGAGATGACTGCAGTGAAGGTGAGTCCGACCCCCCCCCCCCCCCCCCCCCGGAATACAGCCTTTCTTCCTCTGAGGTCTTGTGTGGGCAAGGCGGCTGCTGAGCGGAGAGACACTCTCCCACCTTGGAGCACAAGATGGCTCCAATCAAGAAAAAAAAAACAGAGTAGGGAATTGATGTTCTGTGAAATTCTATTGAGACTTGTTGTGCTTTATCAACGCAGTGTTGCTCTGCTTTTCTGTGTGACCTAGGGCAGTAAACAGCGCCCAGAGACAAAACAACCAGGGAAGAGGTCACGACACCACATGTACTTTCACATCTGTACCTTGTGATATGTAGCTTCTTGGTTGTTTGATCAGAAGAAGAAGGTAGGAAGTTGTGCTGAAGTCCCTGACCTTTGCCCCCAGTGAAATATATTGACCTCTTTGTCTCTGTGCCCCATGCCATGCTCAAAGAGGCGAGGCCCACTTTACTGCCCTGCTGGAAGCAGGAGGTCCGGGCTCAGTCCTCGGGGACTGCCTTCCAGGGAAAGCTGTAGACAATGATGCACTGTCCTGCTTAGAAAGGGGCCAAAAATATGTCAAGCACAAGCTCTTCGGGCCCTTCTGCAGGCTCTCTGATCTTTAAGAGTCTTGCACTTCTAGTGAGGTGCTGAGAATCCCACTGCAGACAGGGCAGGTGGTCTGAGCCAGTCGGACACACAGGGACTGTGGTCTCTAGCCTCTGACAAGGGGAAGTGATGTAGATTCCACGTTTCAACCTCAGGCTCACATGACTGTTCCCCACTAGGACTTATTGTCCAATTTCACACTGCTTTAGATGAACTAACGCACAATCTTGTCTCTTCTGTGTGGATTATTTTAAATCTTCTTGAAGTCAATATTATATTGTTATTTCCAGATCGTACAAATCACAAGAAGAGAAGCCCTTGGAAATGGGCTTGGAAATGCAATGGCTCAGTAAGGGGACCATAAGATTCTGTGTTCATTGAGATTTTGTGTCAGGACAGGTTTTAAAACTCCACCTAAATTGAAAGATCTAAATATTTAAATTCAACTGTATGTCTTTTCTGAGATAAAAATCGGTGCAGAATGTTTTTTCCTTTTTAAGAAACGGGTAGATGAAGGTTTTGTATCACTTAGCTAATAAACTTCCAAATGAGCAAGATGGGCCTAATGGATTCATCTAGTTTGAATCCTCTTGTGCTCTACCTTGTTCAAAAACACCACTACTGGTTAGGTTATCCAGTGACCATTTGATGAGTATTACATAGTGAGCACAGGTGTTTAGTACTGATCAAAACTGTTTGCTTCAGTAAGTAGGTCTGTCTTTGGCTAGGACACAATTTCTAGGCTTTTATCTTAATGGTTTGTTTGCTTGTCAGATTGGACTGTACAGAGTAACAACATGACAAACTGTAGATGACAGCTAATAGAACTTATTTCTCATCTGATTGCTTATTGAGACAAACTGGCAGCAATTCAGAGACTTTTTTTAATGGTGTCTGCAGTGTGGCTGTGTTGACTGTTAGGAGGTCTCTTATCCCGAGTCCTGAATGTCCCTTCATTTCATGTTGTTTGGTTGTAAGAAATAAACCCACGACCCAGAGCTGGCTCATGTTGAGGTTGTGGTGGCTGTGAAATCTTTGGCCCACTTTTGGCCACTGCAACATCTGGGTTCGTGATGCAGTTCCTTTAGAAAGCAGGATTATAATCCCCCCCCTGAAATGCACACACTCCCTTCCCCACTGCACTGTGGGCTCTTACAGACAGAGTCTTGTGCGCTGGGCGCCTGGAGCCGAGTTCCTCCCAGCACTTGAATAAACAAGTCCAGTCCGAGTCAAGCCTCTCTGCTCTGACCCTCCTCCCCACAGCCCCTGTTGTTGTGCCCTGGGCTTGTTTTGGATTTCAGGGGAAACAGAGGTCATCAGTTCCAGCTGTTGTTAATACCTGACTCCCCCCTCCCTTACCCCCCCAGCTCGAGCTCCCTCTCTCCCTCATCTCAGCTGCTGGGGCCCGCGCAGTCCTCCAGCAGCTGGAAAAGAGAACAGGCAGATTCTGCACTTCAAACATTTGGGCGTTTCGGTCAGTTCGATCACCAGTTTCCAGTTGTCATCGGGCCTGGACGCTGTAAAACCACTGCTATTTTCAGGTTGGCAAAGCCTGACTTTAGTTGTTTTAACATTGCTCAGTTTGTGCCAGAATCTCAAGTTTGTGCAGTAAAGTTTACCTCAATGTTTTCCAACTATGGTCTTCTGTGACTATTTTCTGATTTGTGCTCCAGCCAATTTCTTAAACTATTCAGAGATAGCCTCTGTGTTTGTGCATTTCGCAGCTCTTAAAATGTTATATGTATTGTGTAACTGTATCAATCAATAATCAGCTTCCGAACTTCAGAAATTCACTGAATCAAATTTATGGCCTAACTGGACATCTGCGGAAATGTTGCTTATTGGGGGGATGTTTGATACAGTACATAGTCATTCCCACCACATCTGTTCATCATTAACTGATCACCTATTAATAGCTCTTTTGTATTATTTTAATTTATAGCATTAATTTGCATAATTTATAGCATTAATCTGAGGAAAAAAAGGGGTTAGCAAGTTGAAAAGAGACTATTCCAAGTTTTGTAAACTGAAGCTTGAAGTTGGGCGTTTTATGAAACTTGGGACTGAAACAAGTAAATTAAAATTCTTAACAAGCAAGCAGATCAATCCTGTCATCAACTAGTCCCGGTGATGTAGAGCTCAGAAGCACTGAAAACGGGCAGAGACAGGGGTCACCCTGGCCCAGGGCTGGCAACCACTGGGTAGAAACATCATTGCTCAAGGAGCTCTAGTGCCAAAAAACCTGTGACCACGAGAGGAGTACGTTGAGAGGATGAGAGTTTGTTCAGAGTATGTTAGCATGTCAGAAGATGTTCTGCTTCTCTCATTCCTTTTCAAGCACTACTGTACCGGGAGTCACTGCTACAGAAACAGGTCCTGCAATAATTGGCGATTGCAAACTGGATGAGTATATGATAAGAAGAGAATACCCTGACTGCTTCTACCCAACCCAGCCCCAGCAGGTATCTGCCAGTTGTGGACCATGACCTGCTGGCATTCCAGGCCCAGTCAGTTAATGATATGAACTGGAACTGAACCAGCATCATCAGTACTCAACATCTGCTCTTAACTGCTGGAGCCTCCAGCAAGCCAGAGACCTTTTGCCCAGCCAGTGTAGTTTAGGATCCCTTTGCCAGCTAAAATTTAAATCCAACCCAGACAGATTCTATGACTTGTTTTCATAAACAAGTCGAGAGACTTGAAGCAAGGTCCCGGGGGGAATTCTGGGATGGCAGAAACCATTGCATTGATGTGGTCTGCTGTCTCAGGAAACGCTCCTTTTATACTGCAGTGACTTTGTTTCTGAAGAAAGAAATCAGATCATCTTGGAATGAGAAGTTTGCCTTCCCCCATGTTTGAAACGACGCAGACGACGCATCATCAACCGTGATGTATTAACTGAGACCAGTAAATGGTTAGTCTTTTATTCAGGCTAGTTCCTTTGCTTTTCATCAAGCTTTTATTCCCAATTCAACATTTTACCCCCCCCTGGGTGATCAATAACGGATCAAACTCTGGGCCCCTCTGGGAGAAGATGGTCTGAGTTGAGCCATTCTGGTTTGGCTTTTGCAGCTCACAGACGTGCTCTCTGAAGGAGGCAGCTGGCAGCTTACAAGACATTCCTCACCCGCCCCCTGTCCGCACCTTCGCAATCAAAGAGGGGATAAAAATTGTGTTAAGACACTCTCATTTCAAATACGCCTTTAAGTACATAAACAGTACACAATGACCTTGTGCTTTTGTAAACCACTAGCTTTCAAGTCAGCATATTGTGAACACATGTTGTGCAAAAATCAGCGTCTTTGCAGTTGGGGAAACCACAAGACGGACAAAATCCAAAGAGCTCAGTTTAGCACAAGGGGCAACCAGAGCTAGACGTCTCCTGGCTGGCTCTCGTCAGTCCTGCAGATTAACGTGGAGCAGTGGGGGTGTAAAGACTGATGCTTCAGGTCAGGGAGTGTTTACTGCCTGATGCTTTTCCAATGAGTTTACCAGCATCGCAGCTCTCTTCGTGTTTGAGCGCACTTGGGAGTGCGAAGGACACCGACTCTCCAAGGCGATTTCATCTTCACATTTACTTTCAGGAACTGTGTGAGATTCATTTTAGAGTTCAGTTTTGTTCAGCTTCAGCCAGAGACACTTTTACATCTAGGGTTGGCTTCTAGCTGCTGCAGTTCTTATTTACTTTCAATGTTAATTGTTTCTGGGTTTTTTTAATTTACACAGGCTGTGCAAGATAGTTCCAAGTCTCCACCAGGCCATGAACCTCATTCACGATGACTGACCTTTCAAGCTGAGTTTAAGGAAACCGTGTCATTAAAAAGGCTTGAGAAAGGGGGTGGGGTTTTGGAAAATTAATCAATGTGTTTGTGGTAGCTATTATAAATTACTACCTTTCTCAAAATAAGTCAAAAAGACAAACTTGAAAGTGTAGTAAAATGGTAGTAAAATTGAGATTTTTTAGTTTGTTCATGCTTTTTTTCCAACCAACTTTGTTGCCCCTTATTCCCTTTTGTATGCATGGTTGCATTATTATACCCTAAATATAATAATTATATTATGCCCATTATTATACCCAAATTATCTTCAGGGAAGATCTACCTGTGTGTTTAACAATGTAAAAGCACTGTGATAGCTTGTCCAGAGAAATTTGCCTCCTTGGCCTTGTCAACATGGTTTTGTGAGGCCAATTTGTTTCCATAAACATGGAGCTATTTCAGTCTCTTGTGTTTTTTCTTTGCTATTGAATTTTCAATCTTTGCTGTAAATACAGATGCTCAGTAATTTCCTCAGAAGAGTTAGTTCTCCCAGCTAGGGACTGAAGTGTATGTGAGCTTGGGGGAAGCTCGGTCTCTGTGAATGTAACAAGTTGTGAGGTGTTTTGATTGACAGCAGATGGGCAGAGTTAGTAGACTTTCTCGGGGACTAGCTGGGGTAACCCTGCAAGATCTCCGGCTGTCTGGAATGTGTTTTGTTAATAGGTGCAATAGAATAGAAACCAGGGCAACATCCCCAAGCATGGGAGTGGGAAGACTTAACCCTTGAAGGGATCTTGCAAAGCCCGCACATGAGCACATCTGAGATCTTAGGTTCTGAAACAAATCCTGGCCACGGGGCTAACAGTCAGCTGTCTGAGCGCTTCGCTCAAGAGCTTTCAGTGGAATCATCAAGGATCAGACTGGGAGAGTGGGTGGGATCTACGAGTGACACTGCCGGAGATCCGACCAGGCTTGTGGCAGGGATATACCAATGACAGTACCTGGGATCTGACCTGGATAGTTCCAGGTATCTGGCTAGGCTTCTGGCAGGGATGTGGCTGGGACAGTGGCTTGGATCAGTCCAGGACATACTGTAGATAGGGACATGGCTGGAACAGTGCACCACAACAGAAGGGAGCTGGCATCTGAGGGTGACCTATGTGTGCTTTTCATGATTGTGTCGGCTTGCTATCACTTAAATAGAGAAGCCCAGGTCCCAGCACACTGGATCATATCCCTTTTGTTAGTTTCCTAACACAGTTTCTCTTTTAGACATGCTCTGTCTGCTCCCTTTCCATACCATGTTCTTCTCTTAGTAAGGGTATCTGGTGTGTCGGTGTGAGTGAGTGGGTGATGAGGGGAGACAGCACCCCAAGTTGTGTTTTCGGACAGTCTGCAGGGCTGCAGACACTTATCTCTGCATTTGTTCCAGTATGTAGACAGGCTGAACCCCTCTGGGACACGGTGCTAGCTTTCTCAGAGGTACCCCGTCACACAGATGGTGGTTTTGGATTTCGGGATAAATTTACAAGTATTGCAGGGGGAGATGTGTGCGTGGGGAGGGGGCTGCGTTCTGAGAACAGGGCTGCTTGAATCTGTTTTGATTTGGTTTGTTTCACATCTTCCTCAAGGGAATCGCCACAGCATTTTGACATTTCCCAGGGAGCCTGCCGTCATACGTAGATGCATGTTTTTAAATACATAAGGCTATATTGCCCTGGATTTTGGCATAAGAGGAGGCATGGCTAGCCACAGTGCTTTCTGCATGATGATAAATTATTAATAATCTTTTCTAGATCTATTAGTTTGTTTCCCAAGGAAGAAAATAAAAGTTACACCTTGTGAAATGCACAAATTCGTGTAGAAGAATCCTGTGCAGCACTGATATGCTTCCCAGTGCTATTTAATCTTTTTCCATTAAAAAAAACCCAGAAAAGGCCTGCTTTCTGCAGTCACCATTTAGTAAGGCAGTTCCAGCAAAACCAGAGAGATGGGGTCGTGGAGAATTGCATGTGATGCTGCAAGATGGCATGGAAGGAGACGAGAGCATAGATCCGTTGAAGGGTTAACCTTGCGCAGGGCCCATAGTGGAAAAAAGAAATTACAGCAGAAAGAAATGTGCATATTTTTTATTGTTTGCTTAACCTTTGTAAATGCATTGGCAAATGATTCCAAAACAGTTAGAGTGTTTAGAAAATCACATCCATATGGTGGGGTGGAGGCGGCTCCGCCGGTCCCTGCGAGGGGAGATTGAAGCCGCTATCCCTTGCCTGGGATGCAAGGGGAAGGAGAGAGCTCCCAGGAGGGCAGAACGTCAGGACGGCCGTAGCCGAGAGGAGGCTGCTGGATCCATCAGGATCGGCCGGCTCTTTCTCTCTGGGGTCCCACAGCCAGCACTGGCCCCCCCCACTTGGGACGAGCCCCCTGTGTGTCTTTCCCACACTTTCCCCATTGCTGATTAGGAGGTGACAGCTGGCTTTCCGCAGCATTCCTGAGCAGCACTGGGCCAGTAGGACAGCCGGCCCTTTGGCCGATGAGAAAGTGAAATCCACAGGGATCTGTGAAGGAAGAATCGCTGAAAGCTTCTGGAGAGCTTTTAGGTGCTTCACTATCATTTAACTCAATCTGTCCCAAAGAGGTTTTACTCTTCCAGTTATAGCATGATGCAGAATTCTGTCTTTGCGGTTAAAAAATGCAAAACCCCCACTACTTATGCTTTCAGTATAATTGAGAATGAACTTGCCTTGTTACATTTCAAGAAAGCAAAGGGGCTTACTTTCAGGAATGGGCCCGGAGTTTGATCAAGCAGATCGAAAGATAAAGGATAGTGTCAGGCTCTCAGTGGAGGCTGTTGGTGGTGTTTGTAAAAGCTTAAAGGTTAAATGAAGTCAGTTCATAGCCAGCCAGTTCCTGCAAGACACAAAGGAATGATTGGCACCAATCCGCTGTCCAGACACACCAGCAGGGTGAAAAATTATCTGTGACCAGTCAGTGCTGAGCACATTGGACCTCATTCACGAAGATAGACTAACTGCCCACAAACGACACATGTAAGCAGTGTCTTATTGGACACAGATAGTAACCATAAATACTTTGTATGCACAAAGGTGAGTGACTATCAGGTGGACCTAAGGAAAGCACTAGTACAGCTACACGTGTCTAAGTAACTCACTTAAGATCTAAGCACAGATCAGAAGAGATGATGTCCCATATTAGGACATGCGATGCTGTACATAGGCACCACTGATTATTTATATCCTGATGCTTCTTTCCATGATTTCTTACTCACCCTTTCACTTCAGCTCTCGTGCTTCAGATGTCAGAAGATCTTCTGTTAATAAGGTCGGCGACTAAGGGGTTTTCTACAATGAGAATTATTGCAATTTATTTCATGTTTGCCTTTTCTGTTTTTTTGCTGTATGCTGGGACAGTGATCTGTAGAAAGATTTAAAGGGCTCAGGAGTCATATTTATTCCATTTGAAATGGACTTTTGCTGCCCTTGATCTTTTCCAAAACCATGTTTGAGCCATTTAAGGCACGCGGATGGTTCAGCAAATTTATCATTTGTAGCCCTTTGAGTCGGCGCTAAGACGTTCAGGAAATTCCCTCAGCAGTCGCGAGAGATGGTTTCCAGGGCTGTGTGTGAGAGTGGTCCTTACTGCGCAAGCGGTCACTTCTCATTACCTCAGAGTGGACAGCCCGGGGGCCCGTGTTCCGCCGGAGAACGTGGAGGGTGATTGAGAGCTCCCCCGTCTCCCTAAATCCAGACGGATAAATGCTTCCAGATGAGAGAGGCTTTCTCTTTTTTCTACCTCGCATCTCCAGGTCATGTCTTCTCTTATTTCTGCTTTATTGGAGGCAGCAGCCAGCCGCCTGTCCATTCTGAGTTTAGTCACCTTTCATGAAGCAAATCCAGAGCTCATCGCTAAGCTCTGGGCACTGATGAGTGCAAAGAGCGAGAGCTGTGCAAATGGACACCTGGTGGCAGAGCCAGGTGCAAGGGGCTTATTTGATGAAGCATGCTAATCTGGATTAACCCTTTGGAATTTTAAAGGCACTGCAAACCGGTTGTGCTCTCCCCTGTGAGCCTTGTGATTTCTGGGGGTGGGTGGTTCCCAAGGGATTCACAACGGATTGAATCCCAGCCAGCAGTGAGCCTAGACTTTCAGGAGTGCTCCAGTGGGGCTGTGTTGAGTCACAGTGTCAAACAATCACCAGCCCACACTGCCTACTAAAAGCCACCATGTGTGCCAGGTTTGTAGCTAATTCACTCCCCAACGAGTATGATTGTTCAGTATTTCATCTGAAGGCATCCCTGCAATCTGAAAGCAGGGCTGGATTCTGTGGTCCAGTCTCAGACTTCAATTACTTCGGCTACCACTGGCAAAAGAAGCTGGTGTTGCACTGTCATGCAAGATTCTGTGAGTTCCAAAAATGGAAAAAAAGCTAGAATAATGTGCTGTCTGCACCACGAGGCTCTTCCTGATGGAGCACAGGTCCAGCACAAGGGCATTTTACAGAGACAGACACGATCTGGTCTGTGTAAAGCCTAACGCCTGAGACTGAGTTTAACAGCACGCTGCCATCCTGCCCCAGAAAATCTAACCACTTAGAGATGGGTCTCAATGGAAAGAAGAGACTGTTGGTTAATTATTACATTGTTAAATTATAATGAAATAATCTTTTTAATTTATAATTGGTATTTTTAATGTGGAATAGCTGTAATTATTTTTACTCCTGCCCGGCTTCTGTTGCTTGCCGGGACAGGCTCCAGCTCCCCCGCCAGATTCGATGAAGTGGTTAGAAAATGGATGGATGGCTTACTCCTTTAATTTATTTATTTTTTTAAATTAGAAGTGCCAGTATTTTTATTATGCCCACCTCATCTGGAAAGCTCTCAGCCTTGAACCCTGCCACTGCACATGGGGGAATGTCAGCACATCTTTGTGAACGTACTGTTCTAACCTGGTGTCTGTTGGTGCAGGAGGCTGGCTTGCACACAAAACTGGCAGCATGTAAAAGAGGAAATGGCTCGACCCGACATGCAACAGGAGTCTTATCCAATTCCCTCTTCGTTTACTGAGACCGAGGACCTACTGTAATGTTGGAGAATTGCCAGGCTAGTTCAATCACCTAGTGAGAGAATTTGATTATTAATAGTTCGCTTTCACATCCAAGAATTCATAGTGGTAATTGTTCTCATTAGTGTCTTCCTGCGTTTTATTATTTTTGTATATACCTTTGTTCTGTTTTTCCAGAACTTTTGCAGATATTGTAAGAGTCGGTAAACTCCTTCTTAACCGAATACAATTAAGACAACATTTACATTTACAATACAAACTTTCATTGGGCATATACATAAATCATTTGAAACATTATTGTGGGACAGGCCCACTGTCCATTCCTCGGGCTGTGACAAGAGATCACGTACTGGGCTCCCAGCCCTGTCGAGTTTCCTCCTCCAGTAGGATCGGAAGCTGCTGTGATTCTGGCAAGTGTGGGAATTCTGGGATTAGATTTGTTATTTGAGCATTTATCACAGTGCCGCAGAAAGTGTGTCTCTGTCTCTGCTTCTCCCTGCTGGCAGTGGGAGCACAGCCTGTCTCTGGGAAGGCAGGTCTGCCTGTGTCGTCCAGTTTCTATGGTCAGCCTGTGGTCAGTGTGTCCTAGTGGGTAAGGTAGTGTTGTGTGTCTTTAATTCCAGCTGTTTTTCTTGAGCTGTCCCAAGGCTGGTTGGTGTCAGTGATATTTAGGACCAGCTGGTTTTTCTGCACAGGGAGAATGTTTTTACAGAGGTCTGTGTGCAGGACAATCTTGGTCGCAAAATGTCTAATACAGTAAGGTGGATTTTAGCAACTTTTTATGTCATCTAGAGGTAAAAGAGTTAACAAAGCATTGCTCTGTGACCTTATGCTACCCATTCAGCCAGTGGCGGAATCGTGCAGTGTTTCTTATCATAATATTCCCCGGTGGTGTGTGATTGTGTTAATGACCTTCCGTCTGGACTGATGGCAAGCCCACGGCGGGGCCCTGGCTCCCACAGCTGTGGTGTGGCATAGTTTCACTTTCAAAGATGTTCATATTATTTCTGTTCGTCCTCTGTCTTGCGGATATCACACATGCATGGTTTTGTAAGACCATGCACATTGTCAGACACAGGGCTTAATTCTTTTCTTGATTTTGCAGATGAGCTAAAATGTAAATATGGCATTCCCATTCAATAAGGAAAGTACAGAAATGCCAAGCCCAACATTTTTAACTGGGGACAAATAATCATGGGGTGATGGGACGGAACAGTATGAATCTATATGTTTGTTTAATGCAGTAGCATGTAAACTTTGACCACAAAGTCGATAAAATCCTTTACAAACCACCATTTGTACTTTAAATGAAATATTCTTTCTGGAAATTAGTATTGATGGGAGTGGTATTTGAAGCTTGTTTGGCTCCAGACAGAAATAGTGTGATCCATTTTTGAAAGCGGATTAAAAAGCAGTGCAGATCTAGCAAAGGGCAACCGAGATACGGAGAAATTGTTTCTGGTGAAGCAAAATAAAAACCACAAAAGCAATTCTAGTGCCTCTTTAGTTCGGAACCAGTACTAGACAGTGATCCCACTTTTTGTTGGTATTGGTGTCAGGAATTGATTGATGTTAGAGTTGCGATATTAATGTCACATTTTACAGCATTGTGTGTGAGCAAAACCAGACAGACATTGAGATCCTTGTGGAATGCAGTGAAACAAGTAGAATAGAGACAACTGGTATAGAGACTGCGGAGTGAACAGTGTGTCTTTGTCCAGCGTGTCTGCCACAGGGCATGTGAACTCAGGCTGCTTCTGGTGATCAGACAGAGGGAGGATTACTACTGGCTGTGCAGTTTCCCCAGGGATCTCCTGACCACAGTGAACTGGTGGCACAGCCCAGATTCATATCAGCAATCATCTGGCTGTAAGGGCAGAAACCAGGCAGTGTTTCGTCTGGACTGTCTTTGTAAGGAGATGCTGGAATGCTATTTGGCGTCCTGAACATAATATTGATGTTGAGGAGTAGGAGTGAAGTCTGGATGGTCTTGGACCAAAGTGAGCATGGTGTCTGTACGGCTACAGGCTTCATTGAATTGGCAAAAGATATACTGATAATCAAACTGAGATGCAGAACTCTTCATAGGGAAAGCATTTGCTTTTAAGCCAACACCTGAAGCTGTGGGGTCACTCTAGTGGGTGAATGTAATTCAGAAGAACAGTGTGATGCTGTAACATCTAGACAATGCTGGTCCAACACAGGCCTCCTGTGTGCACGTTCACAAGCTAAAGGAATTTCGTACTTCTGTCTCTTAAAATGCCCTCTCTTAAACACTTGCTTATTCTAAAAATGTTATTGTTGGCGTGGGTTACAGCTGTAAGCTTTTTTACTGCCATTGGTGAAGTGTGGAATTTCTCCTGCAGCAAAAACTAAATACCTCACACCTGGTCTATGCCAGCTGATAGTAAAGTATGGTTTATTTCCATGCCTTGCTAAGGCAAATGTTAAACGTGTGTAGCCCCTTCTGTTTACGTTAAAAAGGGTGAGATGATACTGTCCTCCTAGACATTGGTGCGGCTTCTCCCCCACCACTGCTGAGCAGCTGTCTGGAACGTGACGCCAAACATCGAGGCAGCTGCTGCTCGAGTAAGTAAACATACCGGGCTACAGGTTGTATTGAAATAGAGGAGTGACATTAGCAAGATTTTATTACTGCCATTATCATCTGACGTGCTGTGAGCAGAATACAGCAGTCCTTGATTGTTGCACCTTTCACATGTGTTTCGTTGGCGCACCTGCCATTAAATTATTCGGACGGGCGGATCAAGGAGACGAACAAGCTCAGACCTGCCTCCTCGGGAGCCACACTGTGTTACAGTAGTGGGCCGTTACTTGATTTGACATGTGTGATTCTGGTCTGATGTCCTTAGCCGATGTGCATCGCTTACCTGAATAAAAATTGAATTTGACTCCTGTGGTAGGCTGTAGTCGTCAGATCTCAGGAGCTAAGCGGGGCTGGGATGGGAGACCTCGAGGGAACACGAGGGTGTGGTTGTAAGCGGTGGCACTCCTATAGGAGGAGCCATCCTTCGGATGTGACTTGAAACCAAGGTCCTGACTACCAGGCCATTAAAGATCCCCTGGCATTGTCTGGAGGAGTGGGTGTGAGCCCTGTGTCCTGGCTAGACTCCACTCTGGCCTTGAACTATCTGACTTCCCAAAAGTTCCCTCTTAAATCAACTGGTGAAACGATTTCTCACCCCTGCCCCTGATCTGCTGGTGCAGAATGGCTGCTGCGTGTCACCCATGGGGGTACACTCCACTGGCTGATGACATGGGTTCCCTGATAGATGTACTGTAAGGTGCTTTGGTATTCTAATGGAAGTGCTATACAGCTAAAATGAATTATTAACTAAGATTGGCTTTTTTTCCCCTCCTGATTTACCGTTTATCCAAAATCTGCATTGTATATGTGGCAGGACTGAGGCTGTGCCTGTGATCATGTTCACATAGGCTCGGAGTAGACATGCTTTCAAGACTGTGGCCAACTCGCACAGGCCAAAAAGAACAGGTCTCCTGCAGGGGGACGATTTCACACTAAGTTTCGAGGGGGTGATGTCACTCCTGCAACACATCTGGTGCCACTGAGGCCTGTGGTACTATGTGATTGGCACAAGGAAAAATGTCCTGTTATTTTTGCACTTTTGAATGAAGTGTATTTCAGAGCTTGTGCACCACTAAGGCTGTTCCCCCTGAATGTCCTTGAGCTTTGAAACCCGTCCTCTACACTGCAGACATGACACTGAATAATGAAACCTGAGTTAAAGCCTTCCCCTGCTTTTCGGCTTTGCAGAGATTGGGATTGAGTACAAAACACTTGAGGGATTTCCAAAAGTGGTAAAAGAAGGATCTTCTGCTTCTCGGAGGCAGGCTGAAGGAACAGAACCATTTTTGTCTTGAACAGAGAAGATTATGGGGGGACCTGATACGAGGACTGGATTGAGAATCCTCAAGGTCAACCCAGGAGACTCCTGTCAGAGTCAAACACGAACCAGAGGACACAGCATTTAAAACCAAGCCCAGGGATCACATCTTTATCTACCAGCACTTCGGTCAGCTGATGAGATCCTTAGATCAATTTGCAGCTAACTGCAGAAGGGGCTGGATGGGCCATAGGGCCTCCTCTCCTTTGTGACCATTTTCAGTTTAACCGAAATTCCCTTGCTTCCTGTCGCTCTCAGGCCTTTGGAAGCTGGTGACATGCAGGGTCTCCACTGGCTCTTTTGGCTGTCCTGATCCCAGTGTGCGGCGGTGTCCGTGCGCTGCCCTCCGGCCTCCCTGCAGCCGGAGAGGACTGGGAGCAGGGATGGCGGCGCTGTGTGGCAGGAGCCGAGGGGGCACTGCCACTCCAGTGTGACCATGTGTTTCTGATCAAGCCCCACAGGCCCAGACAATTCATCTCCTCTGTCAGGGCTCTCCGCAGAGGGGGCACTGGAGGGCACGGGCCTGGCCTGACCCCACTAATTCCTCCCAGACTGGGAAGGGAGGTGTGCGTGTGGGTTTGACGCTGGGGGATGTTTTCTTACAGCAGAACGGGGGAGATGTGTGGAATGAACAGCAGACAGTTTTGCTGTGCCAGATACATCACAAGGCTGTTGCTGAAACCTCCTTATAGTTTGAAAGGATACTCTTAGACTTTCAGTCATGCACTCTGTTGAGGCTGTTTTGGATTTGTGGAGCTAAATATCTCAGTCTTTACTTGAATAGTACAGATATATAGGAATCAAACACGGAACTAACAGTTACCTAAATTCCTAACTATTTTGTGTGGAAGAAGGAGGGAGAAATGTAGACTGTGGGAGTGTTATGATCTATAATTCCTCCACCCTTTGCCCTTCAAAACTAAAGCTCTTAGTACTCCATAGTAGATAACAGTTACTCCTGATAAATTAAAAAGAAGATGGAAAAGAGATCCTTTGGACAGATGATCTAGCCAGCAGTACGAGAATGACAAGATCACGTTCTATTTATCACAGCACCCATATTTGCAGAGACGTGCTTTGTTGAGAATGCTCCTGCGCGACTGTTTCTGGGAATGGATATGGGATGTGTCTCCCTCTGTGAGAGGTCCTGGGTTCTGTGTGTGTTTGTGAGAGAATACGTTTGTGATGCTGAGACTACAGACCTCTTTTCTGGGGCATCCCGATATCGGCCATTGCATTCCTCTCAACTGGGGGTTAAAGGATGTGTGTAAAAATATTAATAAAAGGCAACTGTCCTTCTAGTGTTACAGCCCCTCACCACCATGGGCTTTAGTGGGGTCCCCTTCCTACATCTGGAAAACATATCTAAGCCTTGTTGCCTTGCAGCTGGTCTGCAATCTCTATTGCCTTCAGATTGTGCCTTTTTTATTGCAGACTCCTGGGGGAGCGTCTGTTTTCTTCTTTTGCTTTTATACTTTCTGAGGATCTAAAGCTGCCTGCCATCCAGCAGTTTACTGTTGCAGATGCGCGAAGCGAGCTGTAAATTGTGTTAAAACCACAACCCTGGGCCTGAGTCACTGGTGAGACATCGTTGAATCTCAGGCCTGTGCACTGATGAGAGCTGAAGAGCCTTGAGGATGCGAATCGCTATTGTGATGTTACTGTTAGCAAACCTGCTGTTAGTCACTGTCCAGCAATCCATTCATCCATTTTCTTTTTCTTTATGCAAGCAACAGGCTCAAGGCAGGGTACACCTGGGAGGGGATATCAGGCCATCACAGGGCACACACTCACACCAGGGCCAGTTTTACCAGAAGGCAGTTAACCCACCAGCATGTCTTTGGACTGCCAGAGGAAACGGGAGCACCTGGAGGAAAATCATGAGGACACAGAGAGAACATACAGACTCCACACAGACAGCACCTCAGCTCAGGAATTGAACCCGGGACCCCAGTGCTGTGAAGCAGCAATGCCAACCACACCGCTGCCTTGCTGCCCTCCAGCATTCCAACTCAGCGTGAATTTTAAAATGGAACAAGGCTGTTTTGATGCGAGAAAAGCGAGGCATTTAATCATTAATAAGAAGGCAGGTTTTGATCATCTGCACCACTGTTGGCTTTGTGGTCTCAATTTAATGTTTTTATCAAAGCATATATGTTTTATAACATTTTCAGCAAGATGGTGAACATTTAGTTATTTGAATCGGTACATGAAATGAATTAGATTAATGTTTTTGGGGGGTGGTAAGTGAATTGGATTCATTCTTCACCTCTCATTCACAAAAGTGTTACCAGAACTGCAACATCTGTGCTAAGAATTGTCTGAACAATGATGAGGCAGGTAAATGGCATGTGGAAAAGCACAATTAGGATGTAATCAGTTAATTGTTGGTTAATCTAATAACTTAAATAAGTATTATTAAATCACTTTGAAACATCTGTGGTCATCAGACTCATTCTTAGAAACACCATTCTGGAGAGATGATCAGATAAAGGCATTGAGGACTAGTTGTCTTATCGATACCTGACTGTTTGAGGTAACAGAAAGTCCAGATTTCAGCTGGAGGCCTCAGTTTCCCTCGTGACCGTTTCCCCTGTCCTCTGAAGTCCACATGTCAGGATTGAGTGATGTTTATCTCTGGGGGGAGATGTTAAAGTTTCTTTATGAGGTTGGGAAGACTTTTTTTCTGTCAGGGTCAACTACAATTTACTCATTCTTTATTGCGTTTGCAAAACCGTAGGTTTTTTTTTCGCCTTTCAAGGGTCACCTGCAATTTCCTTGTTCCCTGAGCCCTGCAGACAGAATTTCATTAGCAGCTGTCTGAGGGGTCTCTCTGGCTCCTGGATGGGCTGTGGGGGCTCCCGTCTGTGTGCAGCGTGCTGGGTAAGACGGCCAGCTCTGTGCACATCCAAGCCTTACTCCTGGTGAAGCTGAAGGAACCTCAGTCTGGGCAACAGGGTCCAGACCTGCTAGTTCATTTCTTAATTAGGTGCAGAACAGCAGCTATTATCCTTGTAATTGAAAGCCTATAATTTGTTTGCCTGGAGGACCGGTGGCTGAGGTAGAAGCCGGGTTGCAAGGTGATTCCCTGCTGAAGCCCCAGTCCTGTCACCTTGAGACCACCTCTTGCACTCCCCCCTCCTGGGTGGACATGACACAGCCTCCCTGTTGTAAACAACACAGATGTAGAAAATCTGCTTTGCCAAGTGACAGACGGGAGGAAGTGTGACCTAGTTTTAATGACACGGTGTGCAGGGAAGTGTATTGAATCCCCCACAAACACATACACATACACAATCACAATGGGCGAGTATTTTATTTTAGCCTTCCAGCAAAGGAGCTCTTGAATATTGAATATTTGCCCTTTGTGAAACATAGTTAATTTTGAGGTCCACGTGCGTCGTGGCTGTGCTGTTAATGTTAAATTGCTAGGTGAGGTAAAATAAGCACACTAGCATTGCTTACAGATCTGAGCTCCAGATCGCAGGCGGTTTTGGCTGTTGTCGGGCAATCGCGGCTGCCATCAGGCTCGGGCACACAGCGGTGATCTGAAGCCCAGCAAAGCAGACACAACACAGACAGCAGCGGTGAGGACACGAGGCGCGTGTGGGTGGAACACCTCCCTCCAGCTCTGACTGCTGGTTCCCAGCCCGGTGCTGCGTGGGGGCTTGTGGTGGGCACCGTGCTGCTGGAGTGTGTCTGCAGCGTCTGGGCATGCAGCGGGGAATGCCGGCAGACAGACAGAAAACAACTGCTGGAGGGAGGTGGGGGGTCCCGGGCTTCTTACAGGAGGTCCAGGGGAAGGAAAGGTGGTGGGGGCACTTAGCGGGGGACATTCTGCATTTTTCTCCCTATGAGTCACTCCGGCACAAGGAGGGGGTTCTGCGGGTCTCTCATTCCAGCCCATCAAAGCCTGCCCCTGGCTCACGTACCTCCAGGGTTAGTGCTGGCAATGGGATCTCTGCATTCTCAACCAGGAGCGACACCCATTAGTCCCTTCTGCCCTGCTTGTCGGATGCAGCTCAGGGTCTGTGACCTTCTGAGATTTAAAACTTGCTTCCTGAAGCAGGAGTGCTGTCATGGTCGTCATCCCTCCTCTAGAGGGCGCTCCTACCCTTTTCTGTGTTGTTCTTAGTTCAGTAGTTTCACCTGTGTCTCCTCCCCTTTGTCTTATTTAAGCCCGGCGTCTCTGCAGTTCTGGGTTCAGCCTTGGAAGACGTCCGAAAGCCCACCTATGACCGGGCTCAGGAGCAGCCCGAGGGCACAGGCTTTATCACGGCGTCCTGACCTCTGAGTCCGGGGCTCGGTGCGCCTTGCCTCGTCATGGTTTTAACCTTCCATGTTCCCAGTTCCCTGTTTCCTGTTTCTCACTGTTTTCGTCTCGGATGGACCTCCCGGCATCAGACTGCGCTCTAACTACGCCTTTGGACTGTATTGGATTTGTCGCCTCGGCCTTTCCCCGTGCACCGGCTCACCACCGTCACCACCCCTTGTCTGTCACCCAGCCGAACCTTGCTGTGTCTTCCCTGATGTCCTACTCCAGTCTCTTCCAGATTATACCGTCTCGCATAGGTTCTTTAACAACGCACTTCATGGGAGTCTGACATCTCTGTTTTTTCGTGCATCTGTTGACAAGGATGCATACTGTAGCTCTGTCATATTAAAATAAGCTGCCTGGAGATAAATATGCACACAGCACAACACCCTGACTGAAACAGTTGTTGTGGGGAAAGGGGACAACCATGAAGATCCTGTAGCTGGTGTAAAATTAACAGGCTTCTGGCTGCTTATGGATTTTCTTTGAGTTAGAAATTCTTCTTGGAATGTTTGTCTCTTCTTTCACCTTTGTGGGACATTCTTTTATTTCCCTTCGCGTGTTGTCAGCATGAGCGTTGATGCCTCTTTCAGAATCATTGTGATTCCTGATAATGTCAAGAAAAACTAATAACTTTCACCACTCAAGTGCAAAATGAAATAGTGCTCCATATCTAATAATCATGTAGTCAGTCTTACAAAAGGATCTAATCTTGAGCTCCTCTGTCCTCTCTTTTCTGGCGCTACAGATCTTTAATCAGAAGTCAGATGATTTGAGAACAGATTTCCGATGCTTCTGCCAGCTTTTGAGCACGTTTCGGTATTGCCAGCTCACTCTACACAGTAGACTTTCGTACCTGTTTTGTGAATGTTAGCCGCTTTACTTGTGGCTGAGACATTGAGGCAGCTGGGCTGCTGTTCGAAGTGTAACTTCTGTGTCTGTTCTCTTGAGCAGAGTGTATGAACTGCACTGCCTTCGCTGACATGAACAACAGGCTGGAGATCCTCGAGTCCAAGGTGAGTCTGGATTTCCCTTTAATCAGATTGTGCGTTAGGCAGCCTTCAACCATCCTTGTTTTGTTATCGTTTCTGTTCCCTGCTGTTCTGAGAGAGAGAGAGCAGTTCTGTTACATGTGGGAAATGAACGCAGTGAACATGTGACTCAGCGCGACTCTCCGCATACGGCTTTAACCCAGCGTGTTTGTTTCGTTTCAGATTTTAATGGTGGAAAGTAGCTGGAACTTTTCCTCACCTGGCGATACAGATCGGCCCATCAGACCTGTGGAGCCTTCATGGCCTGTTGAGCCTCAAGGTTAGTGTTGAGATGCAGTAGCTCCTCTCCTCTGATCCGTTCTCATTTAAAATTAGCTGACTTTTAGGTAGCAGCTTTCATACGCAGAAGCCTTCTGGCTTCTTAGAATGGTGTAAAACCTGGACTGAGTAAAGACACCGCTTTCTCAGAGTGCAGATTAGGCTCTGTAGTCAAGGCATTACTTGTTCTGGTCTGGGCTGTATGCAGTTTCCTGGGTAGACTTGGCACAGCTGGCTATGAGCACTGAACTATTGGACCTGCCAGATGTTTATGGGCTGGTAGTACTGCTAGTGAGAGTGGCACCACTCATCTATTTGCCCTCTAAGAGCACACTGGGACCTGCTACATAAAGATTAGTCAATAGCTTGAACTAGTTTGTTTTCTAGCAGTGGTCTCTGTCTCAATATGTGGAGTGTAGTACTAATGTCAAGATGATTGCCAATTGAGCTTGGCATGATTGTCTATAATTCAATTCAATTCAATTCAATTCAAGGTGCTTTATTAGCATGACCGATGGGTACAATCAGTGTTGCCAAAGCAAATGAAAGTAATGATATTTACATGAAACAAAACAAAAATAGAAGTAAAATAAAATCTACAGACATATTACAGACATTTACAACAAAGACATATTATACAATATTGACATATTCTGTAGGCGGCTGGAGCATTATTGGGAGACAGACTCACTTCTTATTTTAATTAGGAATTGCAATATGGGGAGATGTACAAACCATTTACTTTTTCTTAATTGGCCAGTATGCCTTTAAGGCATAATTAGCTTGTTTTTTTGTGAAGTGAGTTCACATTCTTTCACAGTGCATAATAAGGATCAGCTAATGGTCAGTGATTTTATTAGACTGATAACTTAATAGTTTACAGATTTTTTTATCTGCTTATGTCAAGCCAAAGTGAAAATACTTGTTTTCAGGGCAGCAATCCATTGCAGCTTTCAGACTGATATAAAACAATTGCTTGCTCACTCAGGGGTGGAAATTCCAGTGATACTCGAACTGTGGTGGTTAATGCTCATTTTGGTGTGCATCTTAGTGCTGGGTTTACAGTGTGACTTCTCTAAAGTGGCCCATAATAAAGTATTGATTTATTTATAAATTGGTCAAATTACAGTGTTTATGGGAAAAAAGAATGCAAAGACTGTGGGATTTTGCTGAGAGCATGTGGCGTTAATGAGAGCCATCTACACAGCACCGCACATGGCTCTATAACAGGCAGGCAGCTGTTGCTACTTCTTGTGCCCACTTTAACACCTAGTGAATGTGAAGGCGTGGGCCTCTTACAGCTGAACTAGTGTGTTTTTAGCCCGTGGTCCTCCTCTGCTCTGTTCTGCTCATCTCGTAATTCAGTGGCTCACTGGTGGTGACCTCAGGACCCACAGGGTCACAGATGTTCTGGGTGTCTTCTCATCAGCTTCAGAAACATATTGTATGTTGAATTGGTGCATTTAAGCATATTGCTAACAGTGAAAAGTATAAGTATTGGAACAGTGAAGTGAGATTTGTCATTTTTGCCATGTACTGTTGAAATTTAAATATGAGGCAAAAGTACAGAATGTCAGCTTTTATTTGTGAATATTATAGTGCATACCATGTGCATACTATATTTTGATTGTATGTAATACCCCAAAAATATTCTTGCCTTGACTGCAATATTCCGTCCTCTCTCTTGATCTTTCTAATTATCCTTTTTCAGCTTTACATGTAATTATGTATATATGTATGTATTTATCTGTATGTGGTTGTTTTTAAATTGCTTTATGAAGCGCTCTGTTTCTCCTTATATTTTTCTTAATTGATATATTAAGGCATTATTTGGGTCTGTGCTTCATAGAATATCTTTAATCCATTCTCTATTGACTTCATTTCCATACTGTCCTGTTTTACTTAAGCTCTGTCTCATTACTTTGTAATCTGCTTTCATGAAATTGCAACTTTTGTTTTGGACTATATTACAGTTTAAAAACAAGTTTCAAACCCTACCACAGAGTGATCACATGAAGAGTCATTCATTCACTTCCGTTTTTCTTACTCATCTGTGTTCGGAATAATTGCATAAATACAAGTTAGTAGGAAAGCAAACATTAACCATGTTTGCCATTTTAATTTCAGCTGCCGATTTCTCTAATAGTTTTCCCCGCCTATTTGAGAAAAATTTAAATCTCCCATCATAACAACTTCTTTTGCTCACACATTCCTGGTTTTATCACAATATCTAAGACTGTGCATTATAAGTGATATCTGATTTAAGTGGTCTGTAACCCCAAACTGTTACCGCCTGAATGTCTGTTATAAATCTGACCCATCTAGCTGCTGAAACCTTTGATTTGCTTTCTGTGCTCTTTGTGGTATATAGGGCTATGCCTCCACTTCTTTCCTGTCTCTCCAGACTGACGTGTATGTGTTCATGCTGTATACTTTAGCCAAGAAGGCTAACAGTGCAAGCCCAGGCCGTTCTTCCAAAAGCTGGTAAGGTGTACCCTGCCTCACGTGCATTGCTTGCCTTGCAAATCCCCAGCTGCTTCATTAGATACTTTTTAGGAAAATGGGAAGAGGGCCGGATGGATTCTTGGCTGGAGAAGTGATCCTGGCCCAGACTCGTGAGGAGCTCCTCCTTGTGCCCTTGCTGGCTGAGCCACTCAGGAGCCCATCTCTTTCCCTGTCGCTCAAAAAAAGCTCTGTGTTCAGCGCTTTTCCCTGCCCATTTCTCTTTGTGTTCATTTTCTCTGTGTCGTATACAGGACCCCCAGGGGATAATGGACCTTTTGGACCTCCTGGGCCTAGGGGAGAAAGAGGCCCTCCTGGCCCATCAGGGCCTGTGGGACCCCCAGGTAAAAGCACCTCCCTGCCGCCGGTAATTTTTCACACAGCCAGCAGATTCAGCCCTTCCAACTCCAACACATCGTCGAGAGCGTGCAGACATCTTCTTTCTCTCCACTTGCCTACGAGAACCGAGAACGCAGCTTGAACAGGATACTGACTCGGGTATCTCTGAATGGTGCGATAAAGTGATCTTAAAAGGTTTTGAGTACCTGTGCCCTTCTTTAAACCTTTACTCACCTGCAGTGGGCTTACGCATGGAGCAAATGCTGACGGGCCTCTCTGCTTCCTGCTTCCTTGCATTTTGACACCCTGCTGCAGCTGTATTTGTGATCTCTGATCTGATTTGATTTTCTGAGTCTTTACACCCGAGATGAAGGCAGGAGTCACTCTGACACTCAGTGATTGGTGACTGAATTTGCCAGGCGTTTGACTCTGTTGTGCTGTATGCCCTACACACACCTCTTCTCGAGATCACATGGTTCATCCAGCTTCATCCATAAATTTCTCATAAATTTCATCCTGCCATTTTTCTTGAACTCTGACTCTAGTGTCCCATTCTCCCTTAACTGCCCACACCATTTCCTCTGCTTAATGCAGTACGTGCCTCTCCTAACCCCAGCACTCACCCTGCTGCTGCTTTATGGCCAGGATAATCTCACAGGTCCTGTGTGATGTTGCTTCACTATTTTATCAACTGTATACTGGCACATAAAGCTCCAATTGAGTAAGCAGAATCCATCCATTCGTTCTCTAACCACTTTATCCAGTTCAAGATCGCAGGAGAGCTGGAGCCTATTCTACCAAGCAAAGAGCACAAGGCAGGATACACCCTGGACAGGACGCCAGTCCAACACAGGACACACACAAACACAGACACGCTCACACTCGCACCGGGGCCAGTTTTCCCCAGAGCCAATTAACCTACAAGTATGTCTTTCTGTGGGAGGAAACCAGAGCACCCTGAGGAAACCCAAACACGGAGAGAACATAGACTCCACACAAGTGCGAACCACTGCATCACTGTGCTGCCCATAAGCAGGGCCCTGTTTTCAAAAGAAAAAGGTAAGGGAGCTTTAAGCTAACGGAACTCTTCCTTTCCTCTACCGTCCACACTCACAGGGCCTGAGGGCAAACGCGGACTTCCAGGTGAGATGGGCATGCCAGGCCCCCCCGGACTCCCTGGGGCTCCAGGACCCCCAGGACCCATCGGCCCTCCTGAAATCAGCTCAGAACCTAGAGGGGACGTCCTGAGGCGCATGGCAGTCGAGTGTGAGTGACCAGCGCCACATCTGCTGCGTCGGCAGAGCGGCCAGACAGGCACCATAGCTTACAGGAGTGTGCAGCGTCAAAGCCCTTACTTTTTTGAAAACGTCTCAGCTGCATGTGGGCTTTCAGTGGGGTGGGGGGGGGGGTCCCCTGTACAGGTTGTGCCGCAAACTCCTTCAGTCCAAGGTGGGAGGGTAACCCTGCCCGCGTCCACACATTAGATCACAGCGTAACACCTGCCGTTACTTCTACAAGCCATTGCACCCTTTCACTTCCTGGGCAAACTCACTTGCTCCTGCCTTATTGGAGTAGAGTGAATAGGAAAGTCTGTCCTTGATTGAATCGAGTGATAACGGCAGGGATGGTAGGCCAGTATCCTCTCAGTGCCATGGAAGAAAGAGAGTGCCCCGTTTCTCCATCTTTCACATAGAGGACGCAGATGGAGCGAGCAAGTGTGAGCCTTACTGATGACAGCACTGTAGTCAAGGTCCAGGAATAATTTGACAGCATTTATGAGATTTCAAATTGCCAAAAGGCAGAGGTTAGGAACACAAGAAAAAAGTCTGTCTTTGGCTTCTTCAACATCAAAAACCCTTACCTATTAATTTACACATACGGGCCTCTTAAAGTGGATCATTTGGCTAACAATATTGAGTCGGACTGTATATCCATATGTCAAGTCTGTCCTGGGCTTTCTTGCTGGAAAGTAATACAGGTTTGGTGTAACAGGCCTCCTGCTGCCTGTTAAGACACGGTTAAGCAGCCCGGCTGCTATTCTTAGCTTTAATAGGACAGCAAGTCTCTTTTCCAAATACCCATCTGGGTCTGAACATGAAATGAGCTGATGGAGATACACGATGTTTTGACTACTTCTGCACGTCATGGAAATAAGAAAGAATGGAGATGGTGATATCACTCGATGCATCCCTTATTTTATGAGCATTGTCACAAGATAAAACTAACCAAAAAAAGGAATGCAAACTGAAAATTGTGTTTTGGATCCGTTTGACTTTGACTTTAGGCTGCTTTCTCACGATTGTTTATTGTAGAGCCGTGCCAAAGATAACCGGTTTATTTTTAACTGCGCTGGAAGGCTGAGGCCTGACTTCTTGTATTTTCTCAGGTCAAGGTTCCCAACTTTAATTACAGTTTTTGTAATCCACTTTAGTGCTCTTGCATTTTACTTCTTCCCCTGTGGCTTTTAGCTCTGGGCGGCGCCCTTTGTAAACTCTTAATCGCCAAAATGAAGGATTGCCTTGAAGAGACGAACTGTCAGTTATGACATAAACCCAAGGAAACTGATTTTTGAATTAAGAGCCAAGTTTGGTTCATGTCTCCCTGTCCAGTTTGTACACATATACCAAGTCTCAGCGCAGAAGATGTTCCAGGAGTGATGTCACCCCCTTGAATTCCCCTTCAGCGGGAGACCCGGTCTTTTGACAGCTCACTGCTGTCCAGGGAGTGGTGCTGCGTCCACTCGGATCCACCATGATCGAACCCCTGCAGAGCAGAGCTACACACCTTACACATGCTTGTAGTTCGTCAACATTAACGCTTGTCAGGGCTCCAGGTGACCGAGACTAAGTTTCCCTGTGAGTGGGGTCTGGATTGCTACTTCCCAGCAGTCAGCAGCTCCTGTGACCTCTCTGGCCCCTGCAGGCTTTCAGCAAATGTAGTAGAGACTGACGTTCGCGAGGGTTTATTGCAGAGAACTGTCATGACTAGCCAAATTAGTCTTATATCACCAAATCCACCCCAGTACCATTGCATGATGTACTAATTCATTGGTTCTAAGCTATTTAAAATAAAATTCATCAACTGAAAGAAATGACAGTAATCACAAGCTTGTAGTAATTGGCTAAAATAGACAACATGACTAGCATGCCCTAGCACAGTCACTGAGCCAGTGAAGTTGTCTCCAGCCTGTCACTCATACAGCACCAACACAGAACTGGGGACGTCTGTTACAATAGAGAAACAAGACCATGTCTCGCGTTCCTCGTCTGTCGCGACGCAGATTTCAAAGTTGCGCTTGGAAACCCTCTGCTCTTCTTTCATTCGAGACACCAGTCGACCAGACCAAATTATGAGTAAGTGAATTTCCAAGTGTTCAATTCTCAGATGTCGAGATCCTACTGTATCCAACAGCTCCAGCCCTGGGTTTAGAAAGTGAGTTCAAGTGCATAATTCAGAGAATAAGATTGTGTACTATGCAGTGAAAATTATACCTCTGATTAATGACCTTAGACAGGAAAATGGCCTAAAATACCTGAAAAACTAACGGGAAAAAAACAAACAAACTGTTTGTTCTGCTATTTATTGCTTAAACACCAAAATGAAAAACATAAAAAATCCTTTATTATCAGTTGTCATTAGCACATACATTAACTTCCGAACCAGCGTACTACACACTCACAGTGAGCCTGTTGCATGTAGGCTCAGGGCAATTTTGT
This sequence comes from Atractosteus spatula, assembly GCF_055471065.1. NCBI lineage: Eukaryota > Metazoa > Chordata > Actinopteri > Semionotiformes > Lepisosteidae > Atractosteus > Atractosteus spatula. The sequence goes on along the minus strand of NC_142732.1, from coordinate 1,047,658 downwards.
CCTTTTCATTTAACTGCTCTGTGCTGTTACTTAAAGTCAATTGCATTTGATGTTACTGTTTATGTAAAGTAGATGCATCCAAAACTTCTTCCTCTAATTTAATGCTTCAAATCAAACTCAGTATGAATACATGTATATGAATACATGAATACATTCATACTGTATTTTAGATTTTTTTATCACAGCTCCATTTATCTTTATTCACTGTTCCCTTTCCTTCTCAACAAAAGGGTTTGATTTGTCATAAACTCCCCCCATAAAAAATTCCCCTTTACCAGTTGTATCCTAGTGTTTTGAGTCACTTCTCTGAGTCCAACACTAGAGGGCACCAGGCACCCAGCTTGGCCCTGTGCGCAGACAAGCTGTATTTAATTAGGAGGCTGGCTTTGTCTAAGCCTCAGCTCTGGCTGGAGTCAGCCTGCTGTAAATCAGTCCCAATTTGTAACCTGTCAGCACAGCAGTCTGCTTTTGGCAAACGTGGCAGCCCCCCGAGCCAAAAACCTGTTCTGTAAGAAAACGAGGAGAAGCAAGGTTCTCAAACAGAGCCCTGCTGCTCCCAGAGAAGGGGTGCTTTCTGCAGTCTGCCGGAGTTCCAGAAATTAGCTCCACAGAGATCGCTCCTGAACCTGTCTTCTCATTCCACCAATTGGATGCTGGAATTACCCTGTGGCTGCATGCCGAACTTTCCTGCTGCTCCCGGTAAAGCCCTAGAGACAGGAGTACAAGGCCTCTGCCGGCTGCTTATTCCTTGCAGTGTTTTAGGCTCAGCTCCAGAGAATTAAAAAAGGTCATGAAGTTAAGTTACCCTCTTTTTCTCTTCTCCTGCCTCATAGCCTGAAGTGCAAAGCAGCATCCAACCCATTCCTGTGTGTAAGAGCAGGGGTGTCGTGGGACAGCTCCAGTTTTACAAACACCTCCAACGTTTTTTTGGAGCAGTGTTCATAAAACGTGCCGGACAAAAAAAAACATTGGCGATTCCAAATTGGGTGGGCGTGAAATGACGAATACAAAAGAGCTGAAAGAAATATTAGGTCTGCTATTTATTTCTCCATTTTGAATTTGATGTGCAATCACGTATACATTTTTACTGCCTGCCTAGATAGTCCCATACTTCAGATCAGCTCATCCTGCTCGTTGGCGATGCAGGCACCTCTTAGGTAGGATGTCTGTGAGTCATTGGAGAGCGATAGCAGTTCTGGGAAAATTCAGGGGATGTTTCTGTGGAAAGACAGCTGCGCTCAACCCCTTAATCTCTCCAACACATCAACCACACACTTTACCCGCGCTCGGCTTCGCACACTTGATGAACTCGATCTCTGGAAATAACGCAGCAGTGTCACCGCTGCGTGCTCGTCGGAGAGCTCAGCGCCAGCTGTTACAGGATAGATAGTATCTGGCCTTGTTTTTGCTAGCAGCTTCTTGATAATGCACAAGGCTGGTACTCAAGTGTGCAAACCTGTGTCTGTGCTGTGCTGTAATACCGTGGCAAGATTCAGAGAGTCCAGACGGAACGCGTGTACTAATGGGGCTGTATTTTATCACACAGATGAGGAGCACCCACCGTTTCACCACCCGGGACGCCCCTGCCACCTCTCACCCCCAGGACCTCCATGCCCCCCCGGCCTACCTGGCCCTCCTGGCCCCCCAGGTAAAAACTGGTTGTTGATAATGGTGCCACACAGAGACCCCGCCAGCCCTGATTTCATTCATCACATCGACTCCGCGCTGGGCACAGGTATTCATTCCACAGTGGCAGCTAACACCGTGATGAGCAGCTGCACTCCTGCAGTACATCCTCAACTTAGCCACACAGTGACAGCAGAGTGTCAAAATACCCATCAGCGTTCACTTCACCCACAAGAACAGCGCAGGGCTGGGCACTTGAACACGTCAGCACAGTGCTACATACGTACAGCATTAGCTGATTATTTCTGAGAGTTGAAACCGGGTGACATTTCTGAAAAGCCTTGTGATAAAATGACGTTTAAAAATAGTAAACCAGCATGGCAGACAGCGTTCTTCCTCCAGCCACTGGAGTCTGAAGCACGGTGGCCTTGGCAGTGCGTTTCTCAGGACCTTCCTCAGCACTTCAGGTCTCCCTTCCGGCCTGTCGTGAATGTGACGTTCCTGAGCCAGACGTTCCCGTGATTCTCCTATGGGGATCACTCCCGAGCTGAAAGCTGATTCCTTGCCACACACTTTATTTCGGGTTTATACTCATTACACAGGAAACACGAGCAGTTACAGCAGGACCTGATCAATGAAAGGGCATTTGAAAGAGGCTAGACTGAAGCCTAATTGAAATGGATCCCCTCCCCAGCTGCATTACTGTGTTCAAAACAAATGTTCTCTGTTTGATGTGTGTTGTGTTTTGGATTATTCACTGTTAAACAGCTAAAGTGGGTTTCAGGTTACCATGTAATTGTGCTGCATTCTTAAATTCAACACATGTGAAGGACAGTCCAATCACCTGGGTGAGAAAAGATGTATCGCACGTGTTGTGTATTAAATAGAATAGAATTCTATGCTTTTTCAAACCACTTTAAAAGTAGATCAATTTCCGATTTTTCTAATTGAACTGGCGACTGGCTCCACTGGTAAAGGCACTGGCCCCAGTGCCGTCTATGGTCACAGGTTTGAGGATCACCACAAGCCCAGGTTCTGCCCCAGGTGGGGTGGGATCAGTCAGCCAGGGCTCTCTGTGACACCTCACCGGCTCAGAGGCACTTCCTCTTCTTTCCCTGCGTGCAGCTGCAGGGTCTCTGGCACCAGGCCCAGATGTAATTGGCTATCCCAAAATTCAGGAGGGTATAACAAAATGCTTTTTCTATTTTTTTAAAAAGATTATAATTGAACTGAAAGTTATTAGGCTCTAAGTCCCTTGACTTAGTCTGGAATCTCATTGTAATCTTACTTTCCACTGCTTCCTTGTCTCTCAGGCCCCCCAGGTCCAGTGGGGCCCCCAGGATTACCAGGAATGCCTGGCCGAGATGTGAGTACCGTGACCTGCCCCCCTCCCAGAGCACAGCCCAGGCCTGGGGACAAGAGTCTTTCCAGCGCAGTGTGATATAACACACATGGCAGCCACATCGAGTTGATTTGCTTTGATTTGCTCGGAGAATAGCGATCTCAAAATAATTATTGGTCGAAAAGCTACATCAGATATAGTTCAAGCAGGGAGCTGCGTCAGCATGCACAGGCTGCAAAGAAACAAGTAAAGATTTATTCCTGCTGGAAAGAAAGGAGGCTTCTTCGGGTGTCACACCTTACCACACCTGAAGGCTTCATGGCTGAAACCTTGTGTCTCTTCTCTTTTAAAAAATTCAGGTTTTCAGTGAAATATTCATTTTAAAAAATGGGTATGTGTCATTTGGTAATCTCACAAAGTGGGACACCATAGGACGGGTCTGAAGATACAGTATTTGCAAGGTGCTGTACTTCAAAGCAGCACACCATAGTGTGCTCACAGCTGCCTACAGTGTAATGGGTCTCTCGGTCTCGACCTGTACAGCTGTGGAAGCAATTGAAAACACACGAGTGGAAATTCCATTTTGGGCAGGTATGCATGTTAAAGCAATTGGAAGCTCTGAATTTTCTAAAAGACTTTATAGATATATGGTCTATTTCTAAGCAAAATCCACTTTCGACATGAACATTAGCCTGCCCCGGGTTCTCAGGGAAGGTGGTTTTGGACACGTGTCTGATGTGGCTCCTCTGTTCCTTCCAGGCTGAGGGGGGCCAGTCAGGCCAGGTAGGGGAGCCAGGCCCTAGAGGAGACCCGGGAGAAAGGGTGAGAACACAGCTAGGAACCTTCTAATTGCATCTCTCTAACAGGCTGTCTCCTGTGACCTGAAGGATATAGATCCGAAGCCCAGCTCCAGGGCCTCCAGTGTGTGTTTGTGGCTTATACGGGACGCTTTCGAACAGTTTGCTTGGGAGACAATGGTTTCCCCAGTGAGAGCTCTTGTAAAAGCATTACCTCCCCCCCCCCGCAAGCAAACAGGCTACCGTGTGACCCCTGTCACAAACAGCTCTGAGGGAACCCCAGGAGAAGAAACTCTTTGATCACAGGTGTGTGAGAAGAACTGCTCAGATCAGCCACTTCAAAAACCAGCTCAGTCGTAGCCCTGGAATACTTCGTTTTTGAAGACCGACAACAAGCCACATCCTGTTTAAGTATGGTTTTACTTCTGGCTGGGTACTGTGCCATTTAGGAGAAAGGAAAAATGCATTAATTTCCGCTGACGGGGATTTTCCACTTCTTACAGGGTCCTCCTGGATTCACGGGAGAACGAGGACAGCCAGTGAGTATCCCAGCCTATCCATCTGCAGTAGTAAACTACGAGCTCAGATCTCAAGCACCTCTCGTAAACATGCAGACACAGAGTCATGCTGAAGATAAACCAGAGATATTGGATTACTTTTTTAATCCATTTTAAATGTGGAATTACCCATTTTTTATCTTATCTCAACCCAATCTGTATTCTCCAATTGTTCATAAATAATATTGGACTTTGCAACTGCAGCACCTGTGCCTCCACTGTCACCCACCTCGCCAGCACTCGACGAGCAGTGAGCTCCGCAGCGCCCGACAGGAGAGGCGGTGTTGAGTGAAGTGTGGCGTGTCCCCCTCTGGAGTCACTGCCAGCCCCCAGTTCCCTGGCAAATCACAGGAGATCCTGGGGTCGGCCAATCCCATTCCTACCCTGTTAGAGCTCAGCCAGTCGCTCGGGGAATCAATTATAGTCGGCTACTGGTTTGGCCCAGAACTGTGGTAGCTTAGACTGCAAGGGTGTCCCGTCTCCTGACCGGAAGGTCAATCCCAGGTAGGAGCAAGCGATGGAGCTTGCTCTAGTTTCTTCCAGACTGCTCCCAGGTCCACTCAGCCTGCTTTCCAAATGAGTACCGGGGGTCAATCCTTCCGGAGGTAACGGGCAGGCCGGAGCGTGACGCTGACCACATCACCTCCACCTCCAGTGTCGGATGGTCAGGAAAAATGGTGGCCCTTGCCCCCCATTCCCCATGGGCCTTCATGGCCTGAAAGGGGACCTGCCTAGCTACTGGTTTGGCCCACACATGATGTCAGGGGGTTAGAGCTCTGCCTGCAGAGGTGCGAGAGAACAGAGCCTCCCTGACGTGGTCCTCCCTCCAGTATGCATTGGTACCTCTGGGGTGCCTGAGCTGACGAAGTGCTTGTGTTTGCAGGGTGACCCGGGTCCGAAGGGAGAGCCGGGGGAACCAGGGAACCCAGGAGAGTCAGAGGTGAGGGAAGGAGGCTGAGACCTTGATCTAATAAGAGTTTCCAGGAGACCCAGGTTAAATGAATAGTGAAAGGACTTGTGAAACAAGTGGCCAGGTTCGTGAGTTGTAAGAGTTCACCATTCATTTCAAACACTTCACTGGATGGCAATGGCTGCTCTTTTGTGCAGCAGTTTCTAGCATGAATTCGCCAAACTCGTGTGCTGTTTAAACAACCCTGAAGTGTTCTCAGACCGTTTGCTTTGGCCTTAAAAGAATACGCCAGTGAAATCCTGCTCCTCTCTCGGAAGGTGGAGGGAGTGCAGCAGATCCGAGAGGCTTTGAAGATCCTAGCTGAGAGGGTTCTCATCCTGGAGCACATGAATGGAGTCTATGGTGAGGAAGGAAGAGAGAGGTGCCATTCACACCCCTACCAGCAGGGGGTATATTGTTACTTTATCTTAAACAGGATTCGTGCTTAAATGAGAATTTGCACTACTGTGCTGCTGAACTGAGAAACCTCAAAAACAAAATTGCGTTCATACTGTGTCCCTGGTACACACTTGCACAGACATTAACACTAGTGAGTAAAAAGCTTTACTTACATTCTTGTTATAATGTTATTCATGAATCAGTTCTTGAATGATCAAGCTTTATTGATTCCAAAGGGAAATTAAGGCGTTAAAAAAATGTAGTGTAGATGTAAATGTAAAGATGTTTTCATTCTCTTGAAAACATTATTTTTCATTTAGGAACACAACCTGCGTGTTTTCTTTTTTCTGCTGTTTGTGCATATTTGGTCTCTTGCTAACCCAGCGTCTCCCTGCAGGGGTCTCCGTTGAGCCCGGCTCTGGATGGGATGTCCTTACAGACTCCGCCCAGTCTCCTGCCGTTTCCACGAGAACCAAGAGGGGGGGGTGGAGCGATCTCCTTTCCACCCTTCTCCAGGGAAGCAGGAGTGCAGGTGCCCAGGACAGGCAGGGGCGGGGGCGGGGGCGGGACTAGTTCAGATGGGAGGGGTGGGGCAGTGAGTGAATACTCAGGACACCTACCAGGCTGGGGATGAGAAGGGGGTGAGTAGGGACGTAGTGCTTTACTGTTACTAGATTCCTATATTCTGTGATGAAGGTTCCCACATCACAGGGGTGTCTGATGTTTTGGGGGTGTCAACCAAAAAGAATAGTCTTCGATAAAGCCAGGAGGCTTTTCACAAGGATGTCCTCATTTATAGAAATACATAACGTACAACTGTTTAAGCAATGTCTTTAGTGCTTTTTCAAGTAGCTTTAGCTGTTGAAATATAGTTAGCATGCCTTGTGTCATGTACAGCGCAGTTAGCAGCCCAGAGTAACTCTCTTTGTTTTGCTTCAGTGGTTTTAACGCAGCATTAAAGTATGTCAGACTATCGTAGCCAGTATAAGAATACTGCTTTTTAAAAATAGTTTCAGGTGGTCATTCATACCAAAAGAGTATGAAGATAATTCCAACCTCCTTCCAGGAAGAAGAAAAAGCCTTAGGAGCTATGGTTTAGGTTAGCCTACATGGATTGGCCATCAGTTAGAGAGCTTCTTTTCAGTCTCATGTAAGACAAGGAATGATTCCTCATGCTGATGTGTTTTTGTAAAAAACCTGTCACATGAGGAGGCGTTGTTTAGAAACTGATAGTGTCCTCACAGCAGACAGCCCTGGGTGTTAAGTCACTGACCTGCTTGGTCAACATCAATCCTGGAACCCAATGTAGCACTGATGGATAAGAAATGTGATTCTCATCTCGCATTTGTTTATCGCTTACAGCCCTTCAGAGTATAGTTATTTTTCAAACTTTTAAAATTGATAAAGTTAGAAGAATATTAGGAGATAGTTACAGCAGTCAGGGGCTAAGTATTGAAAAGGCATACTTTGCAATATCATTCTCTACCTTTGGGAACTCAGTTGAGAAATTTCAGATCATGTGCACAATTTACCGCTTACAAACTAATGCTGTCAGAATCCACAACACTTGCATGCCTGTGTCTAGAGAAAAACAAACCAGGCGGAGGTGTCCAGGATATGTAGCTTGTCTGTGTTTGCTGGGGAAGTGCATATGTGAAATTAAAAATCAGTTTCACCTTGAGTTCTTGCTGTTAAGATAGCGCTTAAACTTTGAATATAATATGTAATGAACATATACTGTCTGTGTGATGCAAAGTCCTCCGCTGAAATTCTTGACGGGCAGGAAAGGCAGATGAGGAATTTCATCATGTTGCTGCCTTGTACTGTATGTGCTGTCCCGGGTGCTGATTACAGTGGAATATGTGTAAATATGGGTTGTGTTTTTATCTGCACTTATTTCCGTGTAACTGAATGTGAATTAGTTCGTGACCTTTGTGTTTTACCCGTCGATGTGTCATGGAGGAGAGCCCTGGCTGGAGCGACGCTCCGCTGGACGGTGCCTGTGTGCGCCAGGTGGCCTCGCGCTCTCGGTCGGAGTGTTTTGGGTTTGGATGTGGGTCTGTATCGGGAGAGAGGCGGGTGGACGTTTGTCCCGAGCGCAGTGTGGCTCAGCAGGAACAGCAACACACCAATAAACCTGTGTGAAAGAGGGAGAGTGCTTGTGTCTGTATGACTTTTTTGCACGACTTGTTTCACCTCATGCCTTCCGGGGCTTCACTGACCCCTGCCTTGGGTCTCGAGGAAAGCAGCCATGAGCTGTGGCTCTCACTGCCAAATACATAGTCGGGGTCACACTGTGCAGGCAGAAGAACACCTCGATTGGAGTAAAATGTAGCCAATGTACTGTAGGTTACCTGTGATACTATAATATTCTTGTATATATATATATTCTTGTTCATGGCTTTTGTTCCAAAAGATATAACAGTTATGAAAGTATCTGTAATAATGCAGTATTTATCACAGCAGAGGCTTCAGTATGTGTTAGAGTTTAGGTTATCAAGTTATGATTAGAAAGAAAGACTTATTAATGTAGCCTCTTTGATACTATTATGCTGGTTAAATCAGACTATATTAAGATAGATAAGAATTCAAACTAAATATGATGGTTTGCATTGGTATTGCCGTTTCCATCCCAAAGGATCTGAAAATGCTTAAATACAGGACAGGACCTACTTCATCCACCACTGGGTGACACGTAGCAGCCGTTCTGCACCAGCAGCCTCACAATGAGGCCGTTCAAGTGCCAGAGTAAGACACTACAGTGCTGAGCAGGTCCTGCCTTGGTGAGACGAGATCAGGCTACAAGGCAGAACCACAATACTGAATACAGTCTGCCTTGAAACTGACCTAGGCACATTTGTATGCTTAATTTATTTGAATTAGTCGAAATCTGTCATAAAGTTAAAGGTAGGCTTAGATCATAATCTGTTTTAGACTAATTTAAAGTCTAAAGCTGACTTAATTATACAGCTTGTGTGACATCCACATAGCCTGTAAGTAAATGTGCAGAAGGTTTTATAAAATAATTTCAACCACTGTAAACGTCTAAATGAAATAGATGGAAAACCACAAAAGCAAAAACACTGATCATATGAAACACAGAAGGCATATGAAAATTGTCTTTTGACGTCTAAATGAGATGTAGAGTTCACACAGTGGTTTCACAACGAACTGCTACATCTGGAGCACAGACTTTTCAGAGCCAATCCACTGAGCACCAGGCATGTTGTAACACTCTAACAAAACCACAAACTGCGCGCCCATTGCAGCATAATGCACAATTTCTGAGAAAAGCAGTTTGATTTAAAGTTGCTTTGAATACAGTGGGTTCCTGCTCTGGTGTAAAACACTCTGTTAGCATAACCTCTGTCGTCAATAGTAATTTTAATAGTTCTGCATTTCACATGTAGCCCATCAAGACACCACCATGAATTGTACTGTACATAGTGTGTGCCTTCAAGGTTTTTTCTGACTCTGCAAAAGTAAATGTTTGTGCTAATAAAATCATAGTGGGGGGCTGTTTTCATGGTATATCAAACAGCATGATATTTGTTGCATAACGTGGCTGTTATGCAACATATAGCTTTTAGCAACCAGTCATGAAATGGAACGAATACTTCAAATACACAAAGTAAACTCCCAATGTGCCTAATATAGAAACATTGAAGGAGAAAAAAGCCTTATATGTCAACATTATTTTTTCATTCCACATTAACAGCTCAGTGATGCTACATGCATAATTTGTTTTATATTATTCTGTTTGGAAAAATACTGGGAAACAGGATTGACTGGAACACTGCCCTGAGAGGTGATTGGCTGGCAATTTAATCACTTACTGCAGATGTTGCTGCATCTGTGTCCAACAAGTTGCAAATAGTTGCTCACTAGTTTACATGGTGCGATTTGTTGCAACCCTTGTTAAACAGACCCAGCTGAAGTGTCACTAACCAAGAAACAAAATAGAAAAAACTCCTTAGAAAAACGGGCAATAACTGAAATGCACATGTACATTGTCAGCTGTTGAGACATCTCGAAGTGGTGAAGAGGAAAGTCTTGCAGATTGTCTGAAAAAAAGTTTATTCTTGCAGTGAAAAGACCGGGGTTTGAAAGGAACATGCTTACATTTAAAAAAAAGTTTGTTTACCCTGCCCCCAGGATGGCACTATTTACATTTCAGAGGGTCACATGGGATGTGATGTCACACTTGCTGGGTTGACCTCACTTCCTGTTCACTCCTGGTCCTTCTCCTCCCCGTGGGTGATGACATAACACAGGTTCTTGTAGTCCAGGTTCCCCGAGACGTCGGGGGGGAATGCAGAGAACATCTGCTGCACCTGTAGAAGACACAGCATCTGGTGATCTGCTGGAGAGTCCGGCATCTCTGACACCCGGCTCTAGTCTGGTGGCCGAAACAAGGCAACACTGTTGCTGAGAATACAGCAGTTACTGCTTGTAAGGGGAGTGTTTCTCCTGCTGTCTGGCGACAACGTGGAGCACACAGGTTGTTTAGCTCACACAGCACTCTGGACAGAGGTTTGTACTGGAATGAGGTTTCTTGCTGATTGAGTACAGTACTTGAATTGGTTGGGAGCTCATGGGAGCTCTGCTTTATAAGGGCCAGAAGGCCAGCATACAATAAAAAGAGTGGCCCATCCACACCCTATCCATTTGTCATTTGCTTCACAGATGCCTGTGGAAAGGCAGCAGATTGTGTGTGATTTTTGTCAACAGCAAAATGGATTGCTACAATCACATGACCCATCGGTGAAGTAACTGGTCATAAAGGAACCCGGTATTTCTGTAATGATTGTCAGCTGTCTGGGAAGCCAGACATTGCATTGCTGTTTTCTGAAAAGTCACTATGGGTCTTTTCTGAAGGTTTGTTTGATACCTTTTTCAGCTTCTTTTTGTATTTTGAATCAAAGAGAATAGGGAAAAGGAGTGTGATCACCCTTTGATAGAAGTGGGAATTCAGTTCCTGCATAAGAGAAAAACTCAGTCTGTGATTGGCTTAAATACAATAGAGAGGTCTTTTTGTGTCTGATTTAAAGACCAAAGCTTCGTTTCTTATGTTATAACATTTGGTGTTTAAACTAGGAAGGTTTTATAATATGTGATTTTATTTTACTCTTTCATATTTACTGCGGTTGTCATTACTGTAATATACTTAATACTCTGATAGAACACTGAACTGTCACATTTTAATATTGCACTATATTATTTTTTAATTTGTCATAGGTGGGTAATAGTTTAGCCTTTTCAAGCATGTACTCCTACAAGCTTGAGGATTGTGGTATTAAAACCAAGTACTTTACTTTAGCTTTATCTGGTGTAAGCGCTACTTGCAAGTTCATGTCTTGTTGGCCTGTGCTCCTTAACTAATACAGCTTCTCTGAGTTACGCTGACAAAATATACAAGGTGTCGATGTTTTCAATACTACTCCTCTCAAATCTGCCATCTGATGCCTGCTGGCTCTCATCCAAACTTGCTGGAAGTTTTTGCACATCTGGAGTGCAAAAGTTTTATCACTTCCAGCTGTACCCAAAACATCTGGATCACACAGCTTCAAGAACAACTGGAATTTCCTCTTTGTCCTGAGTTTGACAAATTTAACCAGCCCATTCCTGGTCTCTGCACGGACGAATCACCCAACCCCAGTTGTTAAATGAGACCCGGAGCCCTGCAGACAGCCCAGCCCTCCAATTCCACTCCCTGTCTACATTCGTCTGCAACAACTAAGCTCTCCCTGGTGTCTGTTCCTGGAACTGCTCGATGGATAACTGCTTTTAGCAGTCTCTTCCAGGAGAGTCCAAATGGGTCAGAGACACTGTGGTTCAGTTTGCCTGGCCTCACCCTGTGTCCTGAGAGCACTCTGAATTCCTAGGACCTGGAGCCCCCTCTGCCTCTGTGTCCTATGTCAAAACCTCCCTCCCTGGGCACGTTTGTCTTTCTGTAGCGGACTCACCTCCTCTGCACTGAACTTGTCCGCTTGAGTCATCAGCATGCGTTTGATGCTGGAAGGCAACAAGACGATCAGATGGTCAGTAAAAACAGTATTCTAGTCAGGTTAGTTTAACATTCTTCTACAGCGCTGGGGCCATCTGTGTCAAACGCTGTTACTCATCTCTTGGCTGTTCTTCCTGTACCACTGGCCAGACTGGGGAGGAAGTGCCCGGCGCAGTGGGTATCCAGTAGCGCCCCCATGTGCTGAAGACACCTGAGCCATCATCACTACAGTTACTTGCTCTATAATGGGCCTCTGCTGCAGATGCTAATTGTATTCTTTTCAGGCAGTGGGAAAAGGCATATTTTAAGTCCAAATTTATTTCTGATGGTTTAGACTATTCCAGATGTTCTTTTCTTTTCCTCCCGCTGGCCATTTCCAACAATTCTTGCATCAGCATTATGGGAAATTACAGGGTAGTTTGTTTTTAGTGTTCTGTCTTTCTGGTATTTATTAATACAACACCATAAACCTTGCTTAAAGGGCAATGAACAGCCATTGTGTCTTCTATAAACCAGAGTTTTGCAAAACCTATGCATTGCCCTCCTGGTATGAGATGGTGTATTTATTATTAATAACCATAATTATTTTAAATGTTCAAGTATTTTTGTGATTTTATGTTTAAAAAAAATGTGATTTCTGTGCTATGCAGAAATCATGTTGTTGAAAATAGTTTTGTCCACACCTACACAAGTAAAGAAAACAAACGTTTAATAGCAAACCATAGGACTGAATGCTCTGGGGCTGGGCTTGTTTTTTACTCTCACTACTAGAGGGCAGACTTGAGTACTTACTACTCAGCGTTGATATGACCTTTGGCCTCTGGGTCGAAGATTTTAAAGGCATTCAGAATGGTTTCCTCTGGGTCGCTACCTGTGAAGTGTAGATTACAGATTCTTACTCTTTTATTAAGAGGGGTATTTCTTCCTCACTCTAGAATGCAGTTTTCTCCTTTAACACAAAGGTCTTAAAATGGATGTGTTGCAACACAAAAATCAGTCGTAAACTATGCCATGTTGCAGTTCAGAACAAGGTTATTGAGACATTTCTGTGACACCACACTACCAGTCTCACCAGTCAGTACTTCCAGGTCAGTGGAAAAATTAAACCTCATAATTTAATCTCCAGTCCTCTGTCCTTGACCTGCAGCACTGTATGGTTCAACGTACACATCCATCTATTTTCTAACTGCTTCATCCAATTCAGTGTCGCGGGAAAGCTGTGGTCTATCCCAGCAAGCAACAGATGCAAGGCAGGATTCACCCTAGACAGGACACCAGTCCATCGCAGGACAGAGACACACACCCTGACACCAGGGCCAATACTCCCAGAAGAAGCACAGGGAGATTCTCTAGACTCCACACAGACAGCACCCCAGGTCTGAAACTGAACCCAGGGCCCATCACAGCGAGGCAGCAATGTTAACTGTGCTGCCCAATGAGTCGATTCATTGTCTATGAATCACTATACAAGTAGTGAAAGGTTACTGTGTTAAATGTGACCTCAAGACTGGCACTATCCAGATGTTTCCAGACTAATCCTGACCTTTGAGCTTCTCTCCGAACATGGTGAGGAAGACGGTGAAGTTGATGGCTCCGGGTGCTTCCTTCAGCATGTCCTCCAGCTCCTCGTTGTTCACGTTGAGCCGCCCTGCAGAGAAAAACACACCCTGCGCATTCACTGCAGAGCACACACACACCCTGCGCATTCACTGCAGAGCGCACACACACCCTGCGCATTCACTGCAGAGCACACACACACACTGCGCATTCACTGCAGAGCACACACACACACACACTGCTCATTCACTGCAGAGCACACACACACACACACACACACACACACACACACACAGGGAAGGAGGGGAATGAGCCACTGGAACAGTGTGTGTGTAAGAGCGCTGTTACCCAGAGCAGCGAAGGTGTCCCTCAGGTCCTGCTTGTCGATGAAGCCGTCTCTGTTCTGGTCCATGATGGTGAAAGCCTGGAGGAGAAGAGTTGCGTGAGGGAGGACTGGGGTTGTGTTGGCGATGACCGACAGACAGCTCGACCCACATTTTTAGCTGATCCTCATGCTTCGCTGTCTTGGTGTGTGTGACAGGGCTCATCACCAAAAGAAGCTGTAGCTGGTGGTTATTCACTGGGACTTGGACGCGCAGTCAGACCCCTTGCGCCAGGGGACCAGGCTTCAGACAGCAAGCTTGGTGCTTGCGCAGGTCTGGCGTGTGGGGCTGTGACAGCTCACAGTGGCCACTGACCTCCACACAGCCCGCAGTGCCGGCTGACATGCGATGACCTTTACTAATGCGTCAGAAAGCAACGCACTTCGAGCTGGATGCGAGATCTTCCAGGGAGATTTCTCAAGCTGGTTGTCGTCGATGTCTAAAGAAGTTGACTTTTCTTTCTAACGGTAGTTGGTTCCTGACGCCTTGTTGCCCCTTGCTCTGCTCACCTCTTTGAACTCCTGTATCTGGGACTGTTCAAACATGGCGAAGACGTTGGAGCTGGCACCCTCTGCCCTCTTCTTCGCTTTCTTGGGAGCCTGAAGGAGGAGGAGAGGAGAGCGGCTGTCACTTTGCTCATGTACTGTGGGTATGAAGGAAGCTAGACAAGGCCTGAGCCTTAGAAGGAAAATTCCTTCATTGAACTTTTGACACTAGAGGAAACAGACTACAGTACGTGTTGTGAAAACCCTTTTGTTTCCTTCTTTTTTAGTGTTAATACATTGATGACAGCACAGGGCAGGATTTTTTTTTTGCATTATGGATTGATAAGGAACTTACTATCAAAGATAATTAAAAAGAAAAAACTCAATGAGCATTCACTGGTATTAAAAAGAAAGGTACACTTATTTTAAACTAAAATTGTATAAATCTAGATTATATTGGTTTGGAAAAATGTGGAAAAGTGTAGATGTGCTCAAATAATATTTTTACTTCTATTCAAACATTTCTTCTGAGTGCTGTATTTATGCGCTTTGTTTTGTTCATGTGGAATGTGCGGTTCTCTGAATTCAAACACCGCTCGTCGCTCTGTGACCAAAAGGGTGTGCGAGGAGCACCTCTGGCCGCCCTGTCTGTCCAGATTCTCCAGAGTCTTATCTGCAAACCCTCCAGCCCCCGTGAAGTGCGAAGTTGAGACTATGTGACCTCTGGCCAGCCTGACATGACAGCTGATCGGTTAGAGGAGACGAGTGGTGGGGCAGCTGTGCTTGACACTTACTCCCTGGAACCACCAAAGTCTTTTTTTCACTTTCAGTGAACTGCTTTGGCAATAAATCACTTGACAGAAAACAGCTAGCGTTGATCAGAGAGAGAGGGGAGGTGCATGGGTGCTTTCTGTGACTCTCAACCATGTTTTTATTGAATAAGGGTCAACTATAGTTCATTAGTGCATACTGTGCATTTTTTTATTTTCAAAATCCAGATTAGAAGCTGTTGTTATGTAAAGGTTTGACCGTGTTTTGGCCAAAGAGAAATTCTGAATTTCTTAATGCAAAATGAGAGTATCTTTCTTCTGCAGTTTGTTCCTTTCTTTGTCCTGTTTGTGAAACAGTTTGGACTGTTACTCCTAAAGACACGTTGGAATGTAACGGGGGAGTATAAACCATGACTCTCCAGCTCATCTCTTTGACCTCCTTTCTTCACTCAAGAAGTTTATCATATTCATATTCATATTTACTTCTCTGGGAAAGTTGTTCTTTTTGAGGATTCATTTTGAGGAACTGTATGGTAATTTAATCATGAACGTCTCGGAGTCTTTTAGGACCTGTGGTGAAACCAAAAGGTCTAACATGGCTTATCGTGAACATCGTTCACTGGATTAAGGCATTGGTGGGCAGAGATCCAAACGGAGTGATGAGGAGCAGGAAGCTGAATGACACAGGCGGCTCTGCTCGCTTTTCACTGTCTCTAGTCTGTCCTGATGAACGCCTGGGAAGGCACATCTGCAGATTCACCCGAAATCCTGCAGGCACTGACTGGGCCACCTTCACCTTCTGCCCTTCTGCCACGAGAAGGACTTCCCTCCAGGTCCTGTGTCTTAGCAACATGCCATGCCAGCCCCCAGGCTGATCTGTTTGTCTCATATCATCATCACATCCCATTCAGTATCCGATTATCCAGTTCACGGTCACACAGGAGTCAGCGCCTGTCCTGTCGTGGGCAGCACTGGGCACAAGGCAGGGTACACCCTGGACAGGACGCACAAGGCAGGGTACACCCTGGACAGGACGCACAAGACAGGGTACACCCTGGACAGGACGCAGGTCCATTGCAGAGAAGACACGGACACAAACACACACACACCAGGGCCACATCTCCCAGAAGCCAATTAAACAACCAGTGTGTCTTTGGACTGTGGGAGGAAACTGGAGCACCTGGAGGAAAGCCGTGCAAACATGGGGAGAACATGCAAACTCCACGAAGACAGCACCCTAGGTCCAGAACGTTGGGAGACAGCAACGCTGACCACTGTGCCACCACGCGGCCCGTTTTCGCAGAATACCCCCCGAAGACCAGTCAAAGAGTTTATCGAGCAAATGGCACAGCGTGTGAAGCTTGAGATCCCGAGTTTGCTTCCTGGCAGCCAGAAATCGGCTCTGCTGACATGTTGGAGGTGCAGAACTAGGAATAACCCATCCCGGACCACCCTAAGACCCACACGGAAGGGAGCGATGGAGCGGGGCACTTACCATAATGATGCTGTTCCTTCCTTCTGCGCCGTGTGCCCCTGAACACACAGCGTAAATGAGCCCGTTGGTTTTATACTCCGGCGCGGTTGGCTCAGATGCATACCTGGTCTAAGTTTAGACAATGGAGCCCAGGATGGAAAAATGCAGTAACTAGAAGTAATCCCAGGCATGCATGCTGCCATGTGGTAGACACTCCCCCTGCCTGTCTGAAGAAGAGACATGTGGGGGGATGCTGATTTAGTATGGGATTGGAAAACAAGGCGCTTTGTTTTTATGATCGCAGGCTCCTGTGATTTTCTCTAACGAAGGCATCGCACACATGTCCGGGGAGATACTTGTAGTGTTGTGTGAAGCACCATCAGGCTTAATTTTCCTAATTATAGCACGCGGTACAAGCTGTGTGTACCGAGGAATCCCCAGTGCTAAGCCCTGCCGGTCACCCCAGTGCTCAGTTCTCGTGCCTGTGCCACCGCGTCTGTGCTTCAGACAGCCAGCGTGGTTTTGCTTCGGCTTCTCTTCATAGCATCACCTGTCAAACAGCTTGTTCCAGGAAGGGCTGTCTGTTCTTCTGGGTCTCATAACAAGAAGGGAACAATTACAGAGAAGAGGAATATGATTAATACTAATTACTTACACTTATATAGCTCTTTTCTGGACACTCCACTCAAAGCTCTTCACAGGTAATGGGGATCCCCTCCACCACCACCAGGGTGCAGCCCCACCTGGATGATGCGCTAGTACACTCACACACACCAGCTCTCAGTGGGGAAGAGAACAGAGTGATGGAGCCAGTTAAGAGATGGGGATTATTAGGAGGCCATGATGGGTAAAACCCAATGGGAAATTTGGCCAGGACATCGGGGTAACACCCCTACTCTTTTTGAGAAATGCGCTGGGATTTTTAAGGACCACACAGAGTCAGGACAGTGGTTTAATGTCTCATCCAAAGGATGGCACCTCTTTTTTACAGTATAGTGTCCCCATCACTATACTGGGGCATTAGGACTCACACAGACCACAGGTGGCCTGCTGGCCCCACTAACACCTCTTCCAACAGCAGCCTTAGCTTTCCCAGGAGACTCCCCTCCAAGTACTGGCCCGGATCACACCTACTGAGCTCCAGTGGGCTGCCAGCTGGGAGCTGCGGGCTGATAGTGGCAGATGTGGGTCATTCTTCTATAGCTCATTAACATAAAATGAAAACTTGAATGGAGTTACTGTAGCTTTACTTGTTTTTCAGAATTTTCTGATGTGTTAAAACTAGAAGACAGGGACTTCGGTTCCCTTCTGGTGCCACGTCTTCGGTACAAGCAGCAGCTAAATGTTATAATTAACCTAATTGATTAATCAGTTAATCAGTTAGCAAGCTAGTGGTGTCAGGATTCTAGAAGAGAGTCCATGGGAAAGGTCCATAATCTTTATTTTAATTCAGTATTGCCAATTAGGTTTTTATATACCAACCTAACCAGAGAGATTTGACTCTCCAGCTCCAAGTTCCACACCTGCTCACAGACACGCTTCCTCCCCACTCACCGGTGTTTTTTCACCAAAGCTTTTTTCAGAATATCTTTGCGACGGTCTTTCCACATCCAGGATGGGGAATATTTACAAAAAGTAAGGGTGCCCCTGACTCCAGTCTTTGTTCAGCCTTATTGTCTCCTGGTGGGCTCTGAGGACCCACGACAGACATGGTGAAGTGCAGTCAGGGCTGCGGTGCTGCTTGACTCTTCTGCATCACGAATGATATGGTTTTCGATATCTATACAGGTCACAAGCATCCCGTTGCTACAGCCAATTCAAGGCACTAACGGACCATAAATGTGAATTGTTGACGGGTATTTGTTGTCTTATGTTCCTGAGAAGGAGGAAATTTATCGTCTGCACACAGAACCCCCCTCAGTGGTAATCCACTCAAACTCATCCACCAAAGGACACCATGGAGCAGCTTGTTCCAGACCCCCTCTGCACTGTAAAAAAGTGCCTCCTGTCCTCATGTTTCAGTAGCTGAGGAATGTGTCATTCTCTTCACTCATCACTAAGGGTTCATAAAGTGATATAAATAGCAGGTGATACACGGCTATGGCTTTGTAGCTTTCTTTTTAAACTTTAAAACAGCCTGACCCTGGCAGTATCAGCCAAGGCTGTCATTCCTGAAATGTGTGTCGGCTCTAACAGACTGCAGCACGGGGCTGTAATTTATTTTTTTACTGTCTGGTCTGACAGTCTGATCATGATGGAGGCAAGTGCTGTGTCTGTCTCAGAGGCAGGAGCTCTGGAGCAGGGCTTGTGTCTGGGCAGCGTGGGGGCTGTTCCTGAGACCTGGCTGTCTCGTGCTGGAGTCTGGCTGCGCAGGGACATGCCGGCCCCAGGGACGGGCACAGGGCGTAGGGGCAGCTGGTTCCCCTGGGCTCGTTCTGCCCATGTTAGGTGGCAGAGCATAGCGAGAGGTCAGGACTGAAGGTCTTGGGGGAGACCCAGACCTGTCACATGCCTCCAGTGGAAGCTGGATTTTGGCCAAGTGCTGCTTTATATCCCAAATCCAGCTTGTGTTTCAAAACTGCTCATCACTCAAACTCAGACGCCAGGGTCTCCGGCTTCCATCCCTCTCACGGAAGTTTGGGATCAAATATTCAAGGTCCTCTGTGAATCGGATCAGTTTGACTGTTCCTTTTATTTTGGATTAGTGTTTTTTTTGTATTTTTCGATCCTGTTTGTTAGTTTTGTGGTCGAAGCATATGGGCCACGACTGTGGCCACAACAGCATTCCAGCAGCATTTCTGTTACAACAGCAATTGTGCACAAGCACAAGCACACAGCAGGACTGGACAGCAGGACTGGAGCACTATACAGCAGGGAAAGATGATTGTTTCATGTGAAGATAAGAAAAAGAATCTGGCCATGCTGTGACACTATTTGCACTCACAACGTAGAAATACAGTAATGTCAATTTCCATATTTCTTTCTACAAGTGTGGTGTAAGACTATCTCAATCTCCTCCCTGTTTCACGAGAGAGAGTTTCGAGCTGCAGTCGGACCCACCAACGGGTCCACAGAGTTAAAGTGATTTGGGAGTCATTATTGCAAGGGTAGCCATTGATTGGCAAAGGAGCTATACAATTCAAGAAAGAACATGAGTGTGGTGGGATAATTACGCCTGTGCAACTTATCAGGGAGGCTAAAGAGATTGTTTCTTTCAAATGATGAGTCACTCAGATGTGGTCAGTGTGAATTAATCTAAAAGCCAGAGGCTCCTACGTATTATTTATCTGTCCTTTTAAATTGCTGGGCCTTTGGTTAAACGCGATAGAGTGTACCAGGTGTGTGTTTTACAGAGCTGTACAGGCCACATGCAGATGAATATGGATTGCTCACATGTGTGGTTATGGTGTTGTTTTCTGCCAGTGTGGTTGCTGTCAGTCGTGTGAGTGACACCAGGAACTATTAACTGTTCAAGGTCATGGAGCCGAGCTGAACCCACCTCCTGCATCACAGCCTCCTCCGGGAAGAAGGGGCAGGCTGGCTCGGTCAGTCAGCAGAGTAGTGGCATCCTCCTGTGCCCACAGTGCTGCTCATTAAAGAAAAGAGTAGCCTCTAGTCAAAGGCCATTATCCTCAGCCTGGCAGGCGGGCAGTATGTAATACTGTATGGGAGAAAGCTGTGCACACCTGCCGGTGCATCTTCTTTTCTTCTCAGTAGACTGCAGGGTGTTCTGAAATCAGGACCTTGGTCTGGACTAAACCAACATTTGACCACTTCACTCCAGCACTGGCTCCCTTACACTGGTTGCCAGTTAAATATTTTTCCAAAGCCTGGATTACAAAGCCTTGAATGGTCCGGCTCCATACAGTCAGCTTCTCTTTCTCTCGCCTCGCACTGGCTGCAGGCCCTGGATTGCTCCCAGTGACAAATCACTGGGTGACAGCACAGTCCCTGCAGTGCAGTGAGACCGGGGAACACTTGCAAAGGCTCCTACAGGCATTGACCTGGTATTTTTACTGATATTTTTAAATATCAGTACTTATATTAATTCTTTTTATCATTAGTTTAATATTTAATGTTTTTGTTTTTGTAGTATACAGCACTTCTGTGTCTAACCTTATTTAAGGCCCCATGTACATCAACCTAGAATTGGTGTCTAGGAGTGTTACAGACAAGGTAACTCAGCAAGTTCAATTGAGGGTGGGGGCTCTATCTTTGTGTTTCCTTGAAAATTGTCCAGATTTCGGAACAGACGCAGAAGAATTAAACTGGGAGCAATCTTACAATATCTTTTGCCAGCTAATACCCCTTCTGCTTCTACTGCACATTTTATGAATGAGCATCAGTTCATCATCTACACAGTGAGTCCTGAATTTATGCCAAATGCAAAGTCGTTCTGTCTTTTCCCACTAGATGGCCCCCCTTTCATATGGAAATGTGTCTTCACCTTCTACACTGCAGTATCTCTCGTCCAGGGCTTGAGACATTAAAACCTGTAGGAATGGAGACTGGAATGGAGACTATTAAGGCAAACAGGATAGGAGCACAATTCAGAGAGCTAGGGTGCCTGTACTGCTTGTTCACAGATTCATAGATGCCATTCCCAATTCTGATGGCTGATCCTGCAGAACATGCGAACCAGATTAAAGGTTTCATTCAAATCTTTATAGGTAATGAGGGGAGGCACAGTGGAGCAGTGGTCAGCAGTGCTGGGGCCCTGGGCTCAGCTCCAGGCCCGGGGTGCTGTCCGTGTGGAGTCTGTATGTTCTCCCCGTGTACATGTAGGTCTTCTCTGGGTGCTCTGGCTTCCTCCCACTGGCCCTGGTGTGACTGAAAGGGACTGTCCTGTGCTGGACTGGTGTCCCATACAGCGGCCAGCCTGTATCATGCCTTCCTCCTGTTGCTTGCTGGGGCAGGCTCTGGCCCCCCCATGCACCTGAATCGCAAGCAGCGGTTAGACGATGGATGGATGGATCAGCTGATAGGAGAGTGTTGGCTTTTCTGGAAACAGAAATGACAAAGCTACTCCGTGAGGGCTGGGTTCTTGTACCCAGAGTCTGTTTTGTTGCCCCTGTATTTATACACTGTGACTGTCACCCCCTGTGAGGTCTGAGCTCCTCACTGCACCCCGTATTACAGCTCTCTTCATGACTGACGGCCCATCCACTGTGACAGTCTGTCCAAGCTCCCTGTGCTGAGTGTTAAAGCTTAACTAAACAGTCAGTGGTTTCTACCGGAAAGCGAAAGAGCTGAATTTTACAGCAGAACGATCTCAGGCTACAGACAGCTGGCCGGTGTGACTTTTCAACATCTCTTCCCATCCACACACAAAGTGGCGCTAAGAGACGGCATCCAGGTGAACCTGCCTATCACAGAGCAGCGAAATCCCGAGTGCAACTTGGGAACTCGTTAGAATTCCGATGGGCGTCGATAAAGAGCTCAGCGAAAGGCCGGTCGAGCCGGGAAGCCAAGCCGCTTGTACGGTTCTTCACTGTGCCCGTGATTGTTTTCATTTCCAGCTTCTCTAAACGATAACACTTCAGTAATTAAAATTTAATCCTGCCTGCCGTCGTTTTAAATAGGACTCGGCCCCAGAGAAAGCCTATTTGATTAAGAAAAAGAAAAACAGAGATATTGGATGGGAAGAAAGCTGTAATGGAGTTCTCTGGGGGGGGGTGAGAGCTTTGTGGACTGCAGGGAAAATTGGGGAGCAGCGTGTTGGTTGGGGGGATCTCCAGTGGGTTGGAAAAACAAATTGCCAGTGGGAGCAGATCGGCTCCTTGGTCCCACAGTGCTCCTGACACAGCTGGCAGCGGTCTGGGCCCCAGCGAGAGATCCGGTAACAGACACAGTAGCTCTGGGGTTTCGCACAGCGGCAGGCTGGGACTGATGCAACCGCAACCGCACGGGTCTGGATGGGGCTCCCGCTCCAGCGCCTGACGGCCCTGCTGGCGGAGAGACGAGCCCGCGGGTCTCCCCTGCTGCTCTGTGCTCGTGGGTGGGCGAGTCCTCGTGACGCAGACATCAGTGTGAAGGGCAGGAAGCGGCGCTTCCTTGGCACTGCGAGTGGAAAAGACACGTGGGACGGGATTGGACGCCGTGGAGCCGGAGCCCCCGAGGGCGTTCCTGCTGCGACGTGGCCCTGCGTTGGATTCCGGAGAGCCGGGAACAGTCAACAAGCGCAGGACGGGAAGGTTTTCCTCCTCTCGTCTCGGCAGAAGAGACCTGCAGCTCAGCTGAGGGTGAACGGCCAGGGCGGCCTGTGGCTCTCGAGGAGCGCAGGCCCAGAGCTCTGCAGGGCTGCCCTCCTGGCTGCCAGTTTCCACCGGACCGGGTACCGCTCACCTGCACAAGCCTAAGCCCGTGCCTCAGGAAGCAGAGCCATGTCTCCTTACGAGCGGAGTATCTTGCTGTGCCTGGGCTGGACTGGACCCTTCAGGAGCCCACTGCAGCCTGAAGGTGAGACCCGTGAGTGAGAAAGGGCCCCATTCCCCAGGCTCAGGTCTGGAGTAAACTCAGTGTCTGCAAACGTGCTGTCTCGCTAATCTGTGTCGGTATGTGTTGCAAACAGACACGCGCTCATTTCCAGGGTGTTAGACAATGCCTCACACGACCCACGTAGCCAGCAGTGAAGCATCTGGGGGTCCCGTCTGGGCTCATCCGTTAAACACAACTGACGAATGCTGTTGGAAATGTTCAACAACGGGGATGTCCAACCCAAGCAACACCTGCAGCGACAGGGGGACAAGCCCGAAAGATTCCTGCGTGAGTCCTCTATTGCCTTTGGGGTGACGTTTTAACATTCTCTACTTAAAAAAGTATGAGTGTGGTTCAAACAGTAAGTAACAGTAGTTAAAACGGTAAGAGTGGGGTTATTTTAGTTTTTGTTTTACTGAAGTGTCTGTTTCCGGAGTTCAAACCCTGATGAAGAGATGTATAGTAAGTTGTCAAAGTTCAGTGGATGCGTGTCCCTGTCGCTGTGTGGACTGCTGGGAAAGCAGGCAGATCCTTACCTTCTGAAGTCAGGGTGTGTTCGTACAACACCCCCGCCAGCGACCTGCAGAACCTCAGCTGCTCTTTTAACACACTGTGTGGCAGGACGATGAAATGGAATGATTTCTTTTTCAATTAGTGAAACCTGGCTGTCATTAGTCTCTCCATTGGCCTCTCTTTTCCACATCCAGGCGCCTGAACTAGAACGACGGCACTTTCTTCAGCGGCTCTCCCTCGCCGAGCTCTGACAGACAGCAAGGCCAGCACTAATCATGCTCCCAATTCACAAACTAATACCTGCTCTCACAAATACTTCAATTTTTCATTAAATACATGAACATCAGACAGCATACAAACAAGGTCGCTCGGCCCATTTAGCTTATTTGATTTTTTTTAGTAACTAATTGAACCAAGGATCTCACCCAGCTGTTCCTTGAAAGTAGCCAGTAGTAGCTATCGGCTTCAACAACATGGCTGGTTAGCTTGTTCCAGACTCCCACAACCCTTAGTGTAAAATGTTCCTTCTAGATATCAATGAAACCTTGTCATGATGAAAATATAAACATCTAATTTATAATGTTCTAGATTTTGTCTTGTTTGACAAGAGGGAATTAAAAGATGGATGTTTTATGGATGGATGCTGCTCTGATTTCCTCCCACAATCCATAGACATACAAGTAGGTTAATTGGCTTCTGGGAAAATTGATCCTGATGGGAGTGTTTGTTTCTGTGATTTTCTGGCATCCCATCCAGTGTGTTCCCTGTCCTGTGTCCGTTGCTTGCTGGGATAGAGTCTGCTGGAAGAGGCCCTGTATTGGATGTTCAATATGCATTATAATGTCACAGGAGTCTCAAACTGAATTTCTGGAGGCCTTAAGGTCTCCTGGTCTCCACTGCAACAGTCAGCTGTCAGTCAAACAATTAACCCCATTATATTGATCACCACATCTCCTTTTATGGGACCTCCATGCAGCTGTACTGGAATGCTTACTCTGTATATGGCCGTGCCAACATGTGGTATACATGTGAAGGTTTCCCAGCTGATGTGTTTGGTGGGTGCGCACAGTATGTGCTCAGCTTTCTTTTCTATTCTTAAATTGAGATGAAACAGCACCATTTATATAGGTGAAAGTGCAGCATATATCAGCTCCCCTTCTTTTGATGGTAAAAATGCCTGGAAGACTTTGTAAACTGCTTCCCGGCAAAATAAATCTCTTCTCTTCTTTTACTCATCTCTTCCATTGATTTTTCCTTTCCCCCCTGGGGGACTAAACATCTCAATTCTTACAGTGGAGAGAGAGGAAGAGGCGTACGCCGGCGGAGTTCTGATTGTTCAGCCAGCTGTTACCCACCACTGCTCAATCCCAAGGCTCCGTCTCAGGATGCCCAGGGGTCGCAGAGCTGGACAAAGGGGTCTCCCTGAGTGGTGCGCTTCTTGACCGCTCTGCCCCAGCAGCACGCACCAGTTACACTCCCCACTTGGGGCTCGAGCAGTCTCTGCTGGTTTTGCAACACAACCTCTCCCATCAATGTGCGCTGAACCAGGAGGAGCAGGATAGCGGCTCTCCTTCTCTGGCCTTGTGCCTTCATGCAGGACAGGACGCATGTCTCTTTGTTGCCCTTTCAGTCACCTGTTTATCCGAACCTGCAGGACCAGGGGGCCAGGGTCTGTATGGTTTCCTACGGACACATGCTGCAGGACTCCTTCGGAAATTTCACGGGGAAGACCCAAAAAAACATTTTCAGATAAAACAGGATTTCTTTCATTATCCAGAGATAGAATGGAGAGTCCTGATAGCTGAGGGAGTCATGAATGTTGTTTGAAAACCCACTGGTGACAGTCCTGCTGGAATTTGTGTTGATCATATTTGGTGCTGCTAGCAGATGCCTTTTCTAATGAATGAAAATCATCAAGATGCAAATCCGTCCATAACCCCAAAGCCAGTTATTCTTGGCAAGGTTTGAAAAAATCAAGAGCCCATCCCTGAGGCACCGGACACAAGGTGAGGCTCCACCCTAGATGGGACACCAGGTTGTTGTAGGGCATGCACATGCAAGCACACAGGGACAATACAGACATACCAGTAAACCCACTGCAGAAAAACACAGGGAGAACATTTAATCCCAACATACAAGGCTTTACAAGTCAGAATCGAACCCAGGGCCTAAGAGCTGTGGAGGCAGCTGCACCAAAAACACGTAAAAAGTGCAAAAGACATAGTTTCTAACAGACATACAGTGTAAGATTCCCATCAGCAACTGGATTTGCTGCACACCTCTCAATTTGAAGAAGGCTTTCTGTCTTTCTGTGCTTTCCTTTGTAATAGATCAGAAATTTGCTAAGTGCCTCAGCCTGCTGGTCCCATGTGTGGGATTTAATATTGAAGATCTTGCAAACATCTGTGGAATTTAAGTCATAAATCCAGAAAGGTGTTTCTCGTTAAGGGCAGGGTGCAGTGAAAAAGGGGATATAGGCCTGTCTTTCAGGTCTGATGGCTTATCACAGCACTCCACCCCTCCTGAGCATTAACAGACAGGAAGGCTCATTCTGTAGGGGAGCCACTCCTTATGGGTAAATTACAAAAAAAACATATTGCATTTCGCCGTGCTGTCACGCATTAGGCCAGTAAACCCAGAGGTTTAATGATGGCAATATACCATAAAGCTGTGATCTTAATTAAAGTTGCTAGCACAGCTCTGGCATTCATTTGAGACCTTATCATGTCCAAGTGTTAACTGCCATTTCCAATGTAATACTATTTCTTTCCAATAAATGAACAGATGTCAGCCGCACACTAATTTTGCCAGCGAATTTAAATAACAGGAATCACAGTTACAGCCCAGTTACTCTGTTTTTATTTATTCAGAATTACCATCCATTAATCAAGCAGTCTCCTGCGTAACTGTTAACTCTTGGTCCATTACAGGAGAGACAAAAACACCAAACACGAAACGGAGCACGCACAAGCACATTAGTACATGTATTGTGCAATTGGTACAGACAGAATTACTGTCATACCCACCTACTTTTACTGCTACCAATTGTGCGTTCACTAGGAGTAACAACACCCAATAATCAAGTCTATTGAAAGGTTGTTTGAGATTCTCAGTCACAGTAAATTTGGCTGAACTTATAAGCCCCTTACCTATGTATGTGTACTCGGCCCACTTAACGTAATTATAATTTTGATCTTAACGAATTTAGGGCAACAGAGGTTGATCGAACCTGGCTGCGGTCGTCCCTCCCGAACATTACGTCAACTCTGTCTTTCCGTGTCTCGGCCCGCGGGCACAAACCTGACATTCGCACACGGGGGAGAAGGAGGAAGTGCAGGCTGCCTCCTGCACCCTACCCACTTTCAACATGTCACAGGCAGCACAGCCCTGTACGGACAGCAGCGCCGGCGAGGCGTTTGCAGAGACCCAGTCAGGGCCGGGCTAATCCTGCCCTATCACCGGCGAGCCTGAACCAGTCGGCAGCGGCGCTTGGCGAGTCCCCGTGAGCTGAGACAGAACCCAGGCTAAACCCGTGAGGCAGCAGGACCCTGTACTGGTTGAACCACTTGGGGAGCCCGAGTCTTTTCTTTCCTGCATGTCCTTTAGTGGGACTCAAGTAAAATATTCCGAGATCCACAGTTGCCTTCCCATAAACTTTAAAGTTTAAAGGAGAAGAAAGGTTGGGCTTCCCTAAGCAAGGGCATTTGCTGACAGACCCGTGCTGGGGCAGGGCTGCGATTCACTAGCTTTCGGGCAAACAGCAATTCACAGGGGTCTGCAGATGTCCAGTGACGTCAGAGACCTCCGACCTCTCCAGGCCCTCTCCTCCAGTCGGGGACAGCTCTCCTGTCAGGCGCCGCAGAGCTCCCTCCGGGCCTTCGTGCATGAGTGGGTCAGTGGAACTCCGCTGCCCTTCCTCTTCCTCAGGGGCGACCGAGCAGAGCAGACCAGCCTGGCAGCATTCCAGTCTGAACTCTGCCCAGGCAGGCTCTGGAGACACAAGGGCATTTTAAAAGGAGAAAAGTACATGTTGCATTACCAGTTTTCTCCATGACAACTTATGCTTTCCCCCTTTTATAGAGCTGAGTATTTCACTGGAATAGTGCCGGTGAACTACACTGCTCAGGGCTGGGATTTGAACCCACAACCCTCCAGTTACAAGTCTAAAACTCCGATGACTGCTCCACACTGCTGCCCCATCATTTTTATCACTAACCAGGAGGGGGAGAAAATATGTCTTTTAAATGTTTCTTTAAAGTGACAAGTTGTTTGTGTGACGTGTCCCTCCAGCTGAGCTCCTCAGGCTCTGGTGACTTTACCAACGTTAATTCATTTTGCATCTTTGCAGGTTTCCTATACATTTTACAGTAACGTATCATGCTTTCCCTCCGATCGCTTGTGATTTCCGTGCCGTACGCTGCTCCAGTCTAATGATAATACCGTGATCTGCTGTAGTGGCGATTGCTCATGGGAATGGGGTGTATCAGTTAACGATGTTAATTCCAAACCTGCAGTGCTGGAGGACAGTGTTCTCTGCAGTCACACCGTGGATTTTCTCGGTATCAGATTTCAGGGCTTTCATTCCACAGGTGATGTTTTCACTTGACCCAGTCTGATGCCCATCCCTAATCGTGCGTCAGTCTACTGGCTTGTCTTGAAAGCCTCACGCACACATGCCCTACATCGGGGCACACCCCTCGTCGCCCCAGAGGGTGTGCGTTTTAAACACAGGGGCCCAGAGGTTAAGGGCTTGCAGCTTCGGGCAACAGTAACCTTGTGAAAATGCTAGGCAATAGGACTTTTTTAGGATTTAGAACCAAGAAGTAAAAACACAGCCACTTAATAAAGGAGTGGCTGGAAACCCTTGATTCTTCGCTGGCAGTTGATTGGCATCCAGACTTGTGTTCCCAAGGCAACTGACAATCACTCAAACACAATGAGCCTCATCGTTGTTTGCTGCTCTAATGGAGCTGAATCTCCTTTTAATTCTGCTTTTCTAATGTCATTACTTTTTGTTTACAGCTTCAGAGGAGCTGGCTGGTATTTTGCGAAAGCCGGCGACTCAGGTGCGTTGGTTAGTCCGCTCTGAGAGGCTGTGTGTCTGAGTCCTGTGCACTGTGGCTCTGACACCAGGCCTGGAACCCTCCTCACCCCAAGTCAGCTCACAGACCGGGCAGCAGCCCCACTCCTGCTCGTCTTCAGCTGGAACATACAGAAGGAGAGATCTGCAGCAGAAGCTTCCCTTTAACTCAGGGATATCAATCACATTTTAGAAAACAGCTACAACTGCACAGAAACGACACACATCCTGTGTTTCTGGAAGCACAAAGCATTCTGCCAGCCATGTCAGCCATGCTGAATATCTTCCCTGATGTTTAAAGATCTTTTTATTCGCTGTATGAGATGAGAAAGATGGGTGTGTGAGTCATGACACTCCTGAACTGTTCAGTCCTACGAATAACACAACTTCCTTTACTTGGGATCCTTTATAAACCCCAAATAAGTTAAAAGTCATGGAAAGAACTGCTAAAAATCCACCCATCTATTTTCTAACAATTTAATCTAATTCTGGGTTGTGGGGGTGCCGGTAAGCGATGGGTGCAAGGCAGGATACATTCTGGTCGGGACCCCATTCCATCGCAGGGCACACTCACACACACACTGACACACTCACAATAACACCAAGTTTTCCAGAAGCTAATTAACCTACCAGCGTGTCTTTGAACTGTGGGAGGAAATTGCAGCACCCAGAGGAAACCCACAGAGACACAGGGAGAACATACAAACTCCACTCAGACAGCACCCCAGGAGCTGAACCCAGGGCCCCAGTGCTGTGAGAGAGCATTCCTAACCTCTGCACCTCTGGGCCACCCATGATATACATCAGTAATAGTTAAAACATGTTTTCTAGGTTAAATAATAAATCTGCACTTTACAGTATTCAACATGAGGACGACTAATAGAATATGAATATAATTAACGCAGTATACAATCTGATGAAAAACAAATGGTCCACAGTCACAATAATGTCATTTGCTGACTATGAAAAAGAAAACTGTTAAGATATTTAAAGATAGGAAAAAAAGAGCAACCCAAAATAACACTGGTAAATCTGAAGTCCACTGTGCAAAACCTCAGTTTCAAAGCCATCATTAAGGTCTAAAATCCTGCTTCATTACCCCAAATTATGTGGAACCAGGGGGCGTTCTCCAAATCAGTTCAATTGGAAAATGGAATTATCACAGCAGTCCACAAACATCTAAAAATAATCACAATGCGACCCCTTTAGTTTTGAAATAAGCACTCAGAAGTGCTGCCACAGCTCTCCAGTAACAAGCCAAGCTGGCAAGTTTTTATTTATACGGCCATGAAAATCAAATTGAACACAATAACCCTACTGATATTTCACATACTTCTTAACGGGCTAAATCAGAGCAGGTTCCAGAGCAGCGAAGACTCTTTTCATTCCTGAAAACGGAAGGTTGGCAGCGCAGCAGAGCTCCAGCGGACCAGCCCTGTTCTTCTCTCAGGGGGTTCAGAAAGACGTGGCTTTCCTCGGAGGGGGTTCTGATCAGGGTTCTGTTGGTTACCAGTGCAGGCCGCGCAGTGGGCCTCCCCAGTGCCCTCAGTGCACAGCGCTGCAGCTGGGCTCTGTGTAGCTGAGAGAAAACACTGGTGGCCAGGTAGAGGAGAGAGCTGGTTCGGCATTTTAACGGGGGCATCAGATCAGAGCCCCAATGTGGTCATGTAGGACGTGAGTGGACCCTTGTTCTTCAAGCTTTACCATAGTAATGGGCAGCCTGTAGCCTGAGGGCCGCATGCAGCCTTTGGCGGCAGAGGTCATCCCCAGTGAGTCTGAACAATAAAATAAGCCGAGCCTTTCACTAATACCACAGATATTACTGCTATAATGTCTTCAGAAAATAGGCAGCTTAAGGCAAGCAGCTTCTGGTTTCGCAGTGTGTTAAATGCGTTGCTGGGGGAGGCTCTTGAGCGGTCTGGGCTGCTCGCTGCTGCCCATTAACACCCGGCTGAGAGCGGCCGGACGGCGGGGTGTGCCCATCTCCCAGCCTGGGGTCAGGGATCTGACAGGGCCCGGCCGCGGGGAGCGGACCTGCTGGGCCTGTCGGCAGCACCCCTCCCTCTGCACTGGAAATGCTCAACCGCTTTCCTAGGAGGGGGGCTGAGCTGCAGGAGGTCCCGGAACGCTTTTCCTGGGATTTGCTTCAGATTGGGTCTGGAATGGGATGCAGATCTGGAGACGGCGTAGTAGAGGACGACATCTGAGTCCTCTTCACTTGTTATAATTTGTCATAGAAAAAAACCCAACTATCTAGAAAGTCTAGGAAGCGGAACTCGTGTGGGGATTTTATTTACCGATTCACAGAATCTATCACTGTGCAGCGTGGCACTGGGCTGGAACCAGGAGATTCCTAGCTGGAAGAAAGACAGTGGTGTGTCATTTCCATGCCTGGCGCTGGGTAGTGCTTTCATAATTTATACTTCACGCACACTGTCTTCCAAAGAAATCTTAAAGAAGAGGCGTGTGTAATTGGAGACAGAAAAGCCGGCGGAGCGTAAAATCGCGCCGCTGTTTATGAGCTTGTAGCAGCGCCACATGGCGAGCCCCGCGAGTCCCGCTGCGGCCGCTAGGGGCGCTGTGCCCCGTCAGTTCCGCACGCCGCAGCCCGCTTCCTGAACAATGTGCGCCCTGTGTTTGACAGCTCGTCCCGTTAAACAGCTCGGACCACAAAGGCCATCGGTCCGAGCAACGGCATTTCTGAGAATCCGAGCTGTCCACCCCTGGTGTCATGGACACGATATAGACATATTCAATACTACGGGGAAACCATGTTCATTCGTAACTCTAAACATCATTAAACCCGAACTAGGTGTAGTTATTTTTAAAAAAATAAATTGCTTTGGAAATAACCCCCGGTTAGTTTCCATAACACAAAAAAAAGCTGTAATACCTGTATTCCGATCTGTCTTTTCAGACCTGTTTCCCCGTGACCCTAACCTTCAGCATTTCATAAAACTTTTATAAATGCGGTTTTTATCGCGCGTGTGCTATTTTATTAGCTCTGTGCGATATGTAAAGAAACTTCCGAGGAGGTTTCTTAATAATGCGTTATAGGTAATAGACACAAAAAAATTGACCAAATAAAACAGTGGCAGATACCATTATAATTTATTTTATTAATAATCGAATATTATTGATTATAATAATAATAATAATAATAATGCTATTTTATAAGGTTTATGTTTTATCCTGCCTCTAATAATAATAATAAAAATAATAATAATAACAACAATAAGGGGTGTTTATTTTTGTAATAAATCATGTTTAATAATCATTGCATTATATCGGAAAACGTACATCTAATGAAAACCGGTCCACTTTTAAGAAAACTCCACTACACGTTTTGGATCTAATTCAACTCTAACCTTTGGTCACTGTTCTGAAAACTTGGGAGTTTTTAAAAAATATTAGACGTCAAAAGGTAATTTTTGATCAAACACTTTGATAAATAAAATAAGCTTAAAAAAAGAAAACACACTAAAATCACTGTGCGTAATGTATTACCATGTCGATATCCGTTTAAATACTGGCCCTCTTTTAATTGTTTCAATTTCCTATTTTTGTTGATAAAAGAAACGGAGCACGTAAAAAATAAAAATCAGCTGAAACCCAAACACAAACGGCACCGCCGCCTCATGAGGGTGACTTACAGCAGAGGTGCAGAGTCTGTGCGCGGAGAGTCCAGTCCGCGTTTTACCAGTTGAAGGAATCGCCGGGCCCCGTTCAATAACCGTATTCCGTGGCCCTGTTCAATACCGCAGGTTCCTGTTCAATAACTCCGTTCCGCGCCCCTGTTCAATAAGCGAAGGCCGCGTTCGATCGCTCCGCTCCGGGTTTTGCGAGCGCCCCCCCTCCTTCCCCGCTGAACTCCAGCCCCTCGCTCTCTCTCTATCAGCCTCTCACTCCGTCTCAATATGTCTCAAGATGGCGGCCAATGCGGGATCGATGTTTCAATATTGGAAGCGCTTTGATTTACAGCAGCTGCAGGTCAGCCTTTTTTTCCCCCCCTTGCTTGCTTTGCGCGCTTGAAGGCCGGTGCGAGGGGCGCCGTCCTGGGGGGTGCCGGTGGGTCTCCGGAGCCTCTCCTCGCCGGTGTTTGGGGCCGCTTTCCGAGCCCCTTTTCTCCCATTGATTAAAGCGGCTTTCTCGCTGATCGGAAATTGATCCTCTTTGTTCAATTCCCATCGATCAGCCATCATGGCGCCCCGGCGCCGCCGCGGGTAAACGGCCTTGTCGGCGACTCGGGCCCCGGGGCCGGCCCCGACCCTGCCCGCAGAGCACTTTCACTCCTCTTGGGTAACTTTGCAGCCCGGAGAGGAGGTTTTTGATGGGTTTCGGTTGAATAATTGTGTTAAAAATGAAGTGCGTTGCTTGTTTTTCGCTTTCACGGGTGGCGCTGTGGCGACCGGAGAAGTAGCACAGAGACACACGGGGAGAGAGGGAGAGAGAGAGAGAAAGAGAGAGAGTTGGGACTTATTTTTCTATTCGAAGTATTTTGTTTTAAAGCTTTGGTCACGTTAAAGTTGGCGGTTTTTATCGCTGTTTTGGTTGAATTCGCGGGGGGCTTCGCCGGCGTGAGCCGCCCGGAGTCCCGGGAGGTTCGTTATAAATATATAAAAATATATATATATATATTTTTTTTAGGGGGGGGGGTATTTTTCCACGAAGTCCTGCGGAGTGTTTTTGAAGACGCGTGGTATTAATAGAAGTTCTTGTCATCATTTTCTGATCGAAATTAAAAGCGCTTTGCGTCTTGAAAACTCTTTGCTTTCTTTGGGGGGGTTATTTATTTACTCTTCTCCGTGGGTTGAATTCACAGTCCACGGCGGGAGCGTGTGAACTGCTTAAAAGGTTTCGGGGTGAGTTTTGAAGTGTGTTGGGAGGAGGGGGTGAGCTGTCCCCGGTGCATTTGAGATGTTATTTACTTCAGGGCTGTTGGGCATGGGCGCTTGACCAGAAGGGACGTGTTGGAGAGAGACCCCGGGCGGCCCGCGGTTCCGTCCAGTTCAGGGACGGAGCGGGTCGCGTCCCAGCCCGGGGTCTGACAGCTGGCGGGTCCGGGGGCTGCTGGCCGAGCCTGGTGGGGGGGTCGTTTGTGTGTTTGTGTGTTTGTTTGTGGAGGGGAGAGAAACAGGCGAAATTGGGCTCATGAGAGCAGAGCCCGCTTCGCTTCTCAAGCCCGTCAGGACTTCATCCTGCTGCCGTGCCTTGGCGAGGGGGGGGCGGGGACACCTCTGAAAGTCTCCGAAGTGAAAATGAAGTTGAACCTGGAGAAAACCAAGTGCGCTCTCCCGACCCCCCCCTTCGTTTCGTTTTTATTTATTTAAAAAAAAATAAAGCGTCGCTTTTGCGGTCGCGGACGGGCATTTTTCGAGACGGAGGAGGAGGAAGTGGGATGGGGGGGGACGGTTTTCTGTCGGAAAACCGTCGAGGTGGAGACCTGAGCGTGTGTTAATTTAGTTAAATTTTTTTTTGCACACCTGGAGGGGAGATACGACCCGCCTGGTTCGGGAGCCGGTGGCTCGGTTCGGCGGCGCTGCGCGGTTTTAATGGGCCGTTTCCCTCGGCGGGACGTCGAGAGAGTTTGGGGAACTTCACGTCTCCCCCCACCCCGCCAGCGACCAGCCTGCCGGACGGCTTGGGCTCTTTCCGAGCCCCGGTACATATCGACATTTAAAAAGGGAGGTGGTGGGGAGGGGGGTGATTTATTTTCTTTCCAAGATGGAGTGTGGGTCGACGTGCAGGTAGCGGGACGTGTGTCGGTGGGGGTCCCGGGGGGCTCTAACGAGTCGGTGGATCGGGCTCGGTGTGTTTCCCTTTCCTGCTCAAGGAGAGAGTGCAGAGGTGGCGGACACGGTCTTTGTTGTGTGTGTGAGAGAGAGATTGATGCTGTTAATAAGTTTGTCCACAGCCGGTCGGGTCTTCCGCCATACTTCCCGCAGGAAGGAGCCGGCGACGGGGGCCGAGGCTTGAACTTGTGAGATTTAGGTCTTTCCACCTCTACCTCCACCACCCCTCCTCCTCCTGCTCCTGCTCCTCCTGCTCCTGCTCCTGCTCCTCGGTCACAAAGAAGCCGTTCAGCCTCCTGCTCCAGCGAGGTCCGGCGCTCCGCAGCTTCTCGGGCTCGGACAGGAGGCTACTTACTCCGCTGAAGAGTGACTCTGGGTTGAGATTGGAGGGGGGAAATGTGTTTTTTTTTAGGTGGGGGGGACTCTAGTGTGTGTGCCTCCTGGAGCGCTTTGTGAGGTCCCGGAGCTGCCGCCTAGCTGTGGGGGGGGGGGAGGTTGATTAAGTATTTATTAGTCGAGACTTGGCTGTCTCACAAAAACTTCAAGCCCTTCAGAGGTCGGCTGATCTGTTTGTCGGTGTCTGCTGGTATTTGATGACGGGGTGACCCCCATGAGCATGCCACAGATGTTCTTGGTATGTGCTAATGCACTTCACTATAAAAGGGCAAGGCAGGCGTTATTAGTACTGCTACTGTACAGAAACTGACAGATCTGTATGCAAGTCCAATCGCACACACACACACACGGAGGTGTAATGTTTTCTGTGCTGAAGAGGCAGTGGATCGGAGACAGCTAAGGCAGACATGACTGAGTGTTGATTTTGAAGTCTGAAGTTAACAGTTGGCTTCTTTTTACTTTGTTGTAACTGTTCAGCGTTCACTGTCTTCCTTCAAATTTGAGAGATTTCCTCTATTCAGTCTGATAAAATAGCTTCTGGAAATACCCTTTACTTTTAAATTCAAGGATACAAAAAATCAAACCTGTTTTTCAGGTCCTTTTTATGTTTGCTGCCGTTCTGAGTGCTGTGTTAGTGACACTGTTGATGCTTTTTGTTCTTCACTGCGTCATAACCACGGTACTCTCTCCCAGAACACATGAAAACACTCAACAGAAAGCAGATTAAAACATTTCTAACCCTTCTTGCATTGCATGAAGGACAGCCGTTGGTTTTTGCTAAATTCTGTTTCACACGGAGTGATGGTGAGTTCACATTGCTTAAGGCCACCATACCATGTCCTTGTTCTTACGTTTTAAAATTAAAATATGTAGCCTATTTTGACTTGTGTGTGCAGAACTCTGCTTCATTTCCCACATTTGAATAATGGTCTGTTTAACTTGTGAGTATTGTCATCAGCTCATTACTACCTTGGCTGTCATATAGCATGGTCCTAACTTAAAAATGATGCCTGCTCCTTGGCATTTTTCCACTTAAATGCAGCCTGGTTCTTTTCCTTTGCTTTTACAATGGAGTAGTATTAAAATGGGAGCAGTTCGTATTATGGAATCTTTCATATGAAGCCGCGATCTTGGTCACAGAGCAGTCTTTTTAGGGATGGCTTGTGAATTTAATTTTTATCTCAAACACACTGGATAGATAGATCTGTGGCAATATGTTCCACTCCCAAATATGATTTTAAAGATTGTCTCCCATGCACAGGTTCTGCCTAAAAAATGCATCACGTTAGGTTGTGATAGCCGCCCTGTCATAAATGCAAGACCTATCGGGTTGTGCTAGTTAAGATTCCGGTGTAGGGAGCTGCAGACCCCAGCTAGGCCTGTGTGCACTCTTAACGAGGCTGTCTCGGTTACTGGTGACAATTAGTTCATTGTCGCGAAGAGAATGAGCTGTGGACTGCTGAAAAATGTGCAAGCTATTGGAAAAGTTTTTAAAATTAAACTTATTGTGCTGAGTTCATAGTCTCGGCCTTATTGTAGGAATTTTGTGACTCTTAACCTCTTTTGGGGCTTAAATGTTTTTTAAATGTTTGTGTTCTATATCGAATATATTTACTCATCTTTCATTTAAAATTTTTAATTAAAACAAATTCATGCCAGATGTGTATGCAAAAAGCAATAAACCAGAGAACATTGTTTTCTTAAATAAGTGGTGTTTGTTACTTTACAATTGTGGACTTCAAACAATGTTTATTCCTTTTTTTAATTCAAAACTTCAAACACTAGGCCACAAACAGTAAAATAAAATGGTCCTTATAAATGATTGGATTTGTTTTAACTTTTATGGGACTATGTAAAGAAAAGAGTTGAAACATTTGTTTCAAGTTTAATGTTGCTCCTGCTTAGTGCAATAGAAATGTTTAAATGTAGAACACAGTGTGGTGTTTTAGTGAATGCTGAATTTGAGACATGAAATCCTTGATCAAACATTTGAGAAAATTGAATCTTCTGCTATTGTTTTTGCCAAACGTTCACATTTATGAGCTGTACGACAGCTGCGTGATTTGACTGCCTTCCAGTAATCCATGAAGGACGAAGTGTTCCAGTGTGACCTTATGCTGTGATGTAGATAGAAGTGAGCTGCTGTCTCCTGGAAAGATCACCTGTTCTGTGTCTTTTCACTTTTGACCTATAGCAAGTTTCTGTCCAGGTGAAAGACGTCCATTCATGTTTTATTAAGGTAAAGATCTGGCCAGTCAAACACAGGCTTAATGGAGGCATTAGAGAAATAGCACACCATTTGAATTTGACGCCCAAGAGGTCAGGATCCTGAAAGCTCGTTTGTACAAGCCACCCGGACAGTCAGGCTCTCAGATGTGGTGACTTTAATTTTTTTTTGTCTAAGACATTGAGCCCACAGAAGCTTGCATCTCTGCGGTCATGGGCTTTTTGATGAAGCTATGAATAAAAGAGTTTCTTGTAGGGCCTTCAAGAGAAGCATTCTCTCTTTATTACGTGCATTAGGCTTTTTAGTGTGAATCCTTGAAAGGGGCTGTGGCAGGCATTTCTCTGTAGTTAAAACACACGCGCTCATCTTGGAGCTCATTCTGACAATAAAAAGTGTGATTTGGCTTTTAGTGTGACGTGCGTCTCGACATCTGTAACTTGTCCATAACTTAGTTACACAGATACCCACAGGAGACTGTCGTGGTGGCAGATTATAAAAATCTGATGTTAATTAGTCACTTTATTCAGTGTTTTTTTTACAGCTAATCTGTGAGCTTCATGAATTGTTGACAGGTGGTGCTAATTTCTGTCATTTGCAGATTTTACTCTAAATACTGCCTCATGTGAGACTGACACTTTTCTTTATGCTCATATAATATATCTAACACTATATACGTGTAGGGCCTTGAAAATGGAAGAGCTCTGTTTTTTCAGCTTGCTTTAAACCTTCCAGATGAGGGTCTGACAGTGTTGTGATAGGGAAACAGAAATGTTTAATCTTAAGCAGCTCTGAAGAGGCTGTTTTTCAGCAGAATGTGTGCAGGTACAGAGCAGGCAGAGGCAGCCTGGCAGCAGTGCCAGTGGGGCTGGCTGCTCTGGAGCTGCTGTGTTCATTAACAGCGTGTGCTGAGCTCAAAGGGAGCAGCTTGGCAGATCAGCCCGGCCCAGAGAGCACCATGATCAGAGGATTATTTCACACTGAAGGTAGGGGGTGATTAAAAAGTGTTCAGTAGGTTAAAATTGTCCTACAGCAGCACAGGGTCCCCTGACTAGGCTCTTCCTGCTGCAGTGCTGGTTGGAGTTACAGAAGGTCGGGATGTTTTCTTATTAGAGCCAAGATTACAGGCAGCTTTTCCAGAACATTTATTGTGTAGCAATCTCTTAATAATGCAGTCACCTTTCTACGAGAGCATGCAGTATGGTTTTTATGTTCCAGTAAATGTCTGGTGATGTTTTGATCTTGTCACCTTGGTCAGAGAGGCGCTTTAAGGGTGGTGTAGTGTGTGCGGATCCCTTTGCTGCCATCGTGTCGGCTGTTCCGGGAGCTGCATGGTGTTCAAATCTTCCCTGTGTGACTGCCAAGCGTCATCTTTCCAAACTCTGAAACAGCCTGCAAGCAGGCCTTGCCATGCTTGTGGGCACATATTGCAGGGTTAAAGGATTTTAAACTTGTGTTTTTGCTTTCCTAATTCTTGATTTACCACATTACAAGAAAACTCCTCCCCCCACCTTTGCATGTTTGTGTTGTAAAAACTATGCAGATGCTGGTCAGTTTGCCTGCTTCTGCTGTAGCATGTCATTCATGATCGAATCTGAGGGTTTCCATTTTCTGAAATACTTTTAATGAGGCACAGTTGATGAAAAATGAGAAGCACACCTTTTCTGTATCGTAATCGTCTAAAATTAATATTATATAAAGCACTGTCCGTCAGGTTGTCTGTTTGTGGATTAAAGGTAACTAGTAGAACATGGGTAGCTTCCAGTTCTGTGAGTAGCTTTTGCAGGATGAATACACAAGATTTACAGTTATGCTTAATGTAACAGTTTATTTTAATATAACAAATATAAAATCTTGAACTCCATGCTGACTTTCAGTATCATTTGACTTTGTTGTCTAGCATAGAAATTTAGCCCATCAGGGCTGTAAAATAAAAAAATTGAATTTCTTGCTACTTGAATTTTCTGTTTATTTCTGTGGGCCTTTGATTGAGCTGAAGCAGGAGTGTCAGAATGTCTATACTGTTCGGTTCCCCAACATAAAGAAGTTTTATTGGTCGCTGCAGCATCAACATCCAAGCACCTGAGGATGAGTCATCACAGTTAAAAAACAGTACTAACTGTCTGGTTTTGGCATTCACATGTCTGTGAAAATCCGGCAGGCGTGTTTCAAACTCATTTTCATAAAATCCTTAGCACAGGCATTCCAGAAGCACTGATCTGCAGCCGATCTGCCCCCCCATAGACACTGTGCTTGTATTCCCCAGTCAGACCTACACTACTTTCAACTAGAACAAGCAAGTAAAATATTTGCGTGCTTCCAGGCAGCTTCCAGAATATTTCAGTGCTCTCAGCATACTCCTTCTCAAGGGATTCTGTGCTTCAGACTGAGAACTGGGAGGTATTTATAGGCTTCTTTCTGATGGCGTTTGTAACCTCTTGTTTTGCTTCATGTTTCTTATCGTCTTCATGGGCTACAAGACACTGCTCCAGTCAGTTTGTCAGAGCAGCAAGAAAAGTGCTGACTGATCACAGCTGGGTCCTTTTTGTTGTTGGGCACAGTCTAAATTTAAAAAAGAAAAAAACAAACAAACAGCATTTTCCCCAAGCGGCATAATACTGTCGACGTTTTCTTCCTCCTTTCCCAGTGTAGCCTAGTGTTAGCTGTAAGACAGAAATGGCTGACCTATATCTGTAGGTGTAACTTAATGACAGCCTTCGAATTCTGTTTCTTCTCCGGTTGTTTTTAACACATCTACTCCAAAGGTTCCAGGGTGTTGAGGAGGGCAGTTGAGACAGACATTGTAAATCTTCACTAGACTCTCCTGTGGGCCTCTCGTGGTCCTTGACTGACTCTCCTGTACATTAAAGGGTAATTCAAAGCAAAGCAGCGCGCGGTAGAAGATGGTTCAGTTATTTGGAGAGGGGCTGTCGAGAAAGAAAGACTCTTCACTGCAGATGACCATCATCGCCACGCGGTTTTGCAAAAACGGAAGTGACTCATTTTACAGATGGTTATATCGTGTTTTGAGTACTTTCATGTGATCATGTAAGTGATAAAATGTTCATTTTCTGTTCTCTGTTTGATTAGGCTATTCTCTGGTGATGTACCTGGGATGAAAGGAAATAGAAAGTCCCCCCCCCCCCCCCCCCCCCCCACCGACTGCACATTCCAACACTCCCTTCCCAGCCTCATTTTCCCACTGGAGCCGGGCTCTCCCTCCCTCCTGCTTACTCCCTGTGCCTGTGTGCCGGGATTTCACACGGGCCCTTCTCCCTCGCACAGTTTTATAGAAGCTCTGACGCCAAACGCATAATTAACTTGGAATGTGTTGTCCATTGTAGAGACAGAGATACTGAGTGGAGGCCCTCCCTCGAGCAGACAAGCAGCCGGCTCTGCTGAGCATGCTGATGCACCCCAGCCGCCTCTGGGGTCTGCAGTCCCTGGCCCAGCCTTGAGTGCCGTGTGGCTTGGTGTGGCTGGTTCTGGTTGAACTGAAACTATAAACCACTGACCTTTATTCCTGCTCCCAGAAAACTGCTGTATCTTGTGACTTTTATTCCTCCCTGGACTCATGATTACTTTTATTTAGTTTAGTTGTTCACTTGATTGTTCTCCATTGCTACTGTCTGCAGGTTTTTACACATCAGGAGCTGTAAATGTCACCTGTAAAACCTGCTGGACTGTTGTGTTCCAGGATTAGGAGTGAAATTCACGACATAGGCTATAGTGATGGTCAGCATGGTGGCCCTGGACCTGGGGTGCAGTCTACATGCAGTTTGTATGTTCTCCCTGTGTTTGTGTTGTTTTCCTCAAAGTACTGCGGTTTTCTCCCTCAGTCCAAAGACATACAGGCAGATTAGGTGTCTCCTGGGAAGACAGGCCCTGGTGTGAGTCTGTGTGCTGCAGGGGCCTGGAGTCCTGTCCAGGCTGAGTCCCGCCTTGTGCTCGTTGCTTGCTGGCTCCAGCTCGAGCTGCCTCGTGGCGCTGAATTGGATGAAGTGGTAAAAAAAAAAGATGTATGGACTTAAGTGCTGTGCTTCAGGAGCTGTAGAAAGGTTTGCCATGGTTAAAAACATTTCCTGAATAAAATAAATGAAAAAATATTAAGACCTTTCTGTAAACAGCTGGTCATAGATGCAGGTAAATTGTGATCTTGATGTGGGCTCCCTTGAAAAGTGCATTCGGAATGGAAATGTTGCATTGGAGGTCACAGTTTCTTTAACTTTGGTCTCATGAAATCAATCCCCCGGAGCATTGTGCCTGTTCGTTTCAATATGAATGTGAAGGTGTAGCTTCTTATCAGTAGCTTCATCGCCGACTGATCGCTGATTTAAGGCAGACTGATTTCCTGCCACAACTGCGCACAAACTTGGTGTGTCCGACAGAGGAGTCCTGTGCTCATGATTGCTGCCCTGCGTTCCCTGACAAAGGAAATCCTTATCCCTGCACTCATACTGTTGGTTCTGAAATTGTCCCTTTGTGGTCAGTGCTTCCAGCACCTCAGACAGCATGGCTCTGAGTGGTTACAGAAGCACACAGACTCTTGTCAGTGGGGCTAGCTGAGACTAAAGGGGGAATTATCAAGGGCTGTAAATCGCTGTATCCACCTCTTAGAACATTTGGTAAGAATTTAAACTGACCTAGTGTCTGGTTAAATGTATGTGTTGTTTGAGATGTACCGTATATGAATGTAATATAATATAATACAAAAACATATGATCTGGCAGTTCATATATGGAAAGCTTGGCCTGCATAAGGAACTTAATGGTATTTTGCCTTGATGGCATTTGAGAATGAAGCATAGTAACCCTTGGTTCCCTATCTGTGCAGTGTGTATGGCTTTATTGTAAAGGTTTCTCATGAGCTTCATTGAAAATCTGGTAACTGTGCAGTTGAAAGAGTTTTGATCGCTGTGGTGCAATACACAGCAATATTTGAAGTGAAACAGTCTCTAGGGGATTTATTTTAGACCTTGAAATAGGTTTTTCATTACTGCACTTGACCATTATAAAGCCACAGGGCTCTGAAAAGGAAATCGTATGAGTCATTTTGTAATCAAGTTATGAATATTCTTATTTTAGTTGTAAATTGAACTACTTTTTTGAACCAGCCTGAAGGCAAAGCATAACAGCAGCAAAGAGATATAGCTAATGCTGTAATACACAGCTGCTGGTTTTGAAATGTAAAATCATAATGCAAGATCTTGTAAAAAGGAAGAGAAAAAAGTTTAAAATGACGTTTAAAAATAGATCAATATAAAAATCCAGATGTGGAAATTGTGCTGTGTCGAAGGTGAAAAAACAGACTGAATAGGGCTGTATCTGCTCAAGTGCTTCAACATGTGGTAGCAGTTAGCAGAAAATGAGAGAATCAAGTACTTGGGAATTAGGAGTCACAGGAAAAAACCGCCACCCCCCCCTTTTCCATTGTCAGATCTACAGTAGTAAGTGAAGTTAGAACATCACTAATCAAATACGGCTGTAGGCACAGATAGCCTCTACGTAAACAGATTAGGCTAAGAAAAAAACAAAACATACTGCGTGTAACAGATAAGAGGGAGAATTGCATTGGCTCAAACTGGTCTAAAATATGTTCTGCCAATGGGATTACTGGAAATCTTGACAAATGAGTTTTTTTTAACAGATCTGAGAAAGGCGTTATGACCCAGGAGCTGGAGAAAGCTGCATCTGGGAATCTCTGTCTTGTTG
Organism: Atractosteus spatula; assembly: GCF_055471065.1. Taxonomy (NCBI): domain Eukaryota; kingdom Metazoa; phylum Chordata; class Actinopteri; order Semionotiformes; family Lepisosteidae; genus Atractosteus; species Atractosteus spatula. The sequence continues at coordinate 1,005,119 of NC_142732.1, read as the reverse complement.
AAACAAGGTTCATTGTAGGAAGCTGTCCCCGTGTCCGGAGAAATCCTGGCTTGTCCAGGAATGCAGAGCTGCGGGGAAAAGTATGAACCCTCTCTTATGGGTTTAGTGCTACATACTTTAATTCATGCTAATGTTTGAGCACTGAAGGCCACCACAAGGGATGATAGTTCTTGTAATTCTCAATTACAGTAAGACCTATTGTATGAACTTGCTGGTTCTGAAATTCCAGATGGAATTGTAATTTGCTGTAGTACAGTTGTTTCCATCCCAAAGTGCTTCATTTGTAGAAGACAACCCTCTTTCTTAATCCCACATGAAATCCTACAGTGGGCCATTCTACCCTTAACAGTGCTGTTGGATCTTTAATGACCCAAGCAGACCTTCAATATCTAGTATGAATGATGGTACCTCTTAGATTAGTGTCCTGTCAAATACTGGGGCGCTGGTTTGGAAGTTGTGGTTTAGAGTGAAGAGTGCCACCTACTGTTGCCTGGTTTTCCTTGGTCAGTACTGGGACAGGAGACTGCCAGGCCCAGCCTTTCTTGTATTGTGTGAACAGGAGCAGGCTATAGAGGGTAAGATGGTAACAGTAGTACATACAGTATACTTCAGCAGACTTTGTAAACAGTGTTGTAAAACAGTTTCCTTTCAATTCTGGTTAAACATTTAGAATGATAAAATCTTAAATAAGTATTGTTTGCGAGTTGTATGTCTCCTTTCCCCATAGCTACAGAATGATTGGGGCCCAGTTGTTTCCAGGTGAAACTACAAGTATAGAAGGATTTTAATACAGAATAGGTTTTGTAAGTGGTAACAATAAATCATTTTGGTCTTAAGGGATACATTGTTCAAAAATGTGTTCAGTACTGTGGAGAGATTTATAGTTTTACAGCCCTTTATTATTGGTTTGAATGGTAGCAGGTAAGTATGCAGCTTATTAACACTCAAAGTCTAACCAGCTTTATTGCCAACTAGTTTAAATGATAAAACAGGGTATGCGTAGCCTTGTAGTAAAAGTTAAGTTCTTATTTAAAAACAATCTCCAGTGTTAAAACTGACAATTTGGCCAGTTGTGTATAGTTGCATGGGAGGTGTAAAGAATGATAACTTGTACATCCTGGATCTACCAGAATGACTTCTTTGTCTTATTGAATTTTCTAACTGATCTGCTAGGAAGAAACCTGAACAAGCTGCACTGTCATTGTGAGTGCGACAGTACTCATCGTTGTGAGTGACCTGTCTGCTATGCAGCGGATTTGTGTTTTGTGAGGTTGATTGCTGAAGTTATACCGTTTTGGTGGTTGTTTGTTTCAGACTGAGTACCTGAGGGGATTCCATGGTAGGGTTTGCTTCACCACTTTTTAGTTTAAGCATTAATGATGAATCACGTTTGTATTGAATTACATGAAATGTCAACTGTAATGAGCACAGCCAGTCTCTTCCACTCTCTGGCAAATTTCCCTTTCATGCACAGCTAAATGCCAAAGTTAGAAACTGCTTCATCTTTTTTTTTACCGCAGTCAGCTTGTAAGTATAATCCTCCGTAGAAGAATTTGTTCAAAGTTAGAGCTGCACAGAAGGCTTATTGGAGTCTGTTTTCTGGGCTGGGAGGAGGGGGTTAGAATGGCACTGATTGAGGTGAGTAATACTGAAGAATGAAGAACAGTAAGGCTGTATTGATTAATCAGTGCTCTGGGGAACGAAATGAAAGAGACAAATTCATCTAGAGGCAAGAAAGGAAAGGAGCTTGCATTTTCAGGCTTTATTTGTTGAGCCTAATCAACCAAATCCTTTTTTTAAATTAAAACAGTAATTCGACTTGATTGCGTAACCTGAATTACCAGACAGCTGATTCACAGGGAGGGCGAGCTCAAACTGCACAAGCTCCCTCATTCCACCAGTTGGACGTCTCCTGCTACGTTCTCCGCACTCCGAAAAAAGTCCCTTCGTGAAGCTCTGTTGGAGTCAGATCCTGCTTATTCCCAATTAGCAATCTTTTTCTTTACTCTGGGTTGCTTTTGAGAAGAATTAATGTATCGAAAAACATGTTTTACATGTATCAGGGCTGCTTCTCAGTCTGAAACCTGCGCCCAAGTGCCTGAGCTGCTGTAGTCAAGTACCCATAGTCTCCATGCGTGTTTATCCCATATCTCACCTGGAAAAGAAGTGCACTAACTTCTTACCTGGACTCCATCTGAAGCACACATTTGTGTTGGCACAGCCCCAGTTGTGCTGCCGGTGCAGAGGTGCTCTTCACAAGGATTTGGGATCTAATTGATCATGCTGACTCCTGCCAGCAGTTCCTCATAGCGTTTTCCTGCTACCTAGAATGAATTATTTTCTTGGGGGACAAGAGAAAGAGGTGTTAAAACACATCAGTGCAAACCCATTAAAATCCATTGTGCCAGTTGAAAAACACAAACTGCTCCCCAGAAGAGTGACGATTCAGCCCAGAGCTTGAGGAGAATTTCATTAATGCACATCGGCATTAATGGATAGTTTTGAGACTTGACAATACTCTGGATATATGGTGGTTTATTATTGCTGTTCTGTGATGATTACGTGTTCGGTTATGTTTTTTTCTCGGAGCTTTAGTAGAATTCACAGTGCTGGAGTTTTAAGAAGGTTGGACTTGAGGTTTCATAATGTACATAGAGTTTTCTTCTTTTTGGACAGAAGAGTGTGTGATTGTAAATGCCAGGGCAAGCAGTAGGAGTGTTACCTTTCAAGAATGGTTTCCTCTGCTGTGTGTGGATGAGGCTGCAGCTGAGCCACGCCTTCCCTGTGTCTCAGCTGGCTGCTTTGTGCCCTGCCCCCTGCCCCCTGCCCCCTGCCCCCTGCCCGCTGCCCTGCAGGAATGCTGAGCCATGCAATAGTTATGCAGATCTGTTAGTGATGCACATGACTTGCCCTCAGTTGGACAGCCCTCCGGGTGTTCTGCTTCACCTAGTCCGTTTGGTTTCCCCTCGCCCAGCGCTCGTAGCCCGGGAGAGCCGTCTTGTGAGGAAGGTGCCATGTGATATTTGGGGGAGAAGAAAAAAAAACCTTTCAGGCCAGATCACAAATCCCATCTTTCATATTCGGCAAAAGGTTTTTGGAAATGGATATTGCACCCCCAGCCCCACCACTCTGTTTTTCCTTACTGGGTAAAGTGCTTAAAGAAACGGGAGCCCGATTACATTCGGGCTGGCAAAGATCTCATTCTTAGAATGGAGGCAGCTGTAGTTACAGCTGGAGAGTGCCAACTTTAAAATTTGTTGTTATGGGTTTTGAGACATTAACCATGATAGACAAGGAAGAGTAAAACCGGTTTTCCATCTGTTTTGTTAATATAAATTAAAGTTCAGATTTGTGTGCATTGATTCTTTCTTTCAGTCAAGCACTGAGAGAATGTAATGCTTTCCTTCTTCCAGATTTTTCTTGTGTGGTGCCATCCAAGAAGATGGTGCTTTTACTGCCTGATCATATTATGTTACAGTGATTAATCCTGTCCTCAGTTTTGTGTTGCAGTTGATATCATTCTGTGCCGTGTTCCCCCTTAAGTCCCCGTGCTGCTTAAACAAACGTGAGAAACCCCTGCGCGCTAGGAGCGAATCAGGCACATGTCACTGCCCCAGTGCGTCCAGACAGAGCTCTCCTCTGCACGGCTCTGGACCTCAGATACCTGCAGCTGAACACAGAGCAAAGGCCAGAAAACACAAACCCACTGTGCTGTTTCTCATTTGCCTGGAGACCAGGCCCTGAAAGTAGTGTCTTGAAAGAAACCATGATGCTCCCAGCCAGTTTCTAGTTACAGTGTACGCATTGGAAATGTTGAACTGCAGAATAGGAGTAAATCAAGATGATTTTTTTATGCATTTCTTGCCTTGAGTGAATAGAAAATAATGGAGCTGTCATGATTCATTTAACACAAGGCATTCAGCAGCTTTCATAACTAACTTCAGTCAGGCATAAAGGCTTGAGTGGGAAGGTGCAAGCCTATGTGCTTTCATTATCGAAAGATCTTGCTGTTTACTGGAAGCTGTAGTTTATTTTGGGTTACAGAAATTTTATAAAATAGAAAATAGAATTTGTGCTAATAATAAATGGTGGTTTTGTTAAAAAAATAATGTGACTTATTCATACAGTGGTGAAAAGCTCAGGAAGAGAGCGATCCTATCTTGGCATTTAACTGCTGCTAATTGGAAGAAGTGTTTTTCAGGAGAGCAGTTGTTCTTGCATGAGCGAGGTGGGTATTTAAAGTGGCATCACTAGACAGTGCTTGTCGGCACAGAGACATTTATGAACCATGTGTACTGTCCACTATTTACAACTTTTTTGTTAATAGGCTGGTGCAGTTGATCAGTATTGCACTGTATCACAAAAAATGAAGGTGCGAATTAAGGAATCTGAAGGCATTAGGTCTGGAATTTAATGTTTAGGAGTTTGGATTTCAGTCAAAAAATAGCATGCCCATAACAGACCAGAGATGTACAGAAGGTCCATCTGGATCTTTGTTGGATTATAGAAGCAGCTGGTGGCTGTGTAAATGTTACTGGTGAAGCAGAAAAATATGTATTTTTGTTTTATGTCCATGTGTTTGTTTATGCAAAGTTTCTCAGAATAAGTTAACAAGCGCAGGGCCTCCCACACCTGGTGCTGGCCAATACACAAGGTCCTCCTGTAACTTAGAACAACTCCGCAGCTGCTGTGCAGTGTGGGGAGGACTTATTCTGTTCCCTGTGGAGAACAGGAATATGTCTGAAGCCAGGAGCTGCCTGAAGGGTTATAAAGGCTCTGGAGCCTCTGTCTCGGCCTTTCCTGAGACGTATGATTCAGCTGTGGCAGTGTAAACACAGGCTGACGACACTCAGAGCTCCCATTCACCGAGCACAGACGCCTCAGTGTGCTGCTGATGGGGAGGCCGGCGCAGGTGACACAGTGCTGTCATCTCCCAGTGCACACTGAGGCGGGCATGTGACCAGCTGGCTGGAAATACCCCCGCCTTCCCCAACTTGACCCTGCTTCCACAGAGAAGGATTCTGCCCTTCAGACAGTACGACTCGCTCTGCCCCCCCCAGGCCTTCTTACACACACCCTGGTGCTGCACGCGTTGCCAAGTTGCAGTCTTTTTATAGCCTTGCCAGCTTCAAGGCCGAGCCAACTCTACCTGCTATTTCAAGTAACGAACACAGGCTGCACTTGAACAGTGTGCCGGCATTTTCTGGGAGAGCAGCATAGCAGCAGTTCGCGCATCTGTTCTGGATGTGTCTGGTGCTCGCGCCCGGTCCTGAAGAGCTGTGGGGTCTTCTGATTTTTGTTAAGCTTGAGCTCTTAATGACTTAATGGAATCAATTGAAGACTTGAGTTACCCCTGTTTCCAAGCTGCTGTGGAGTATTGAAATCCAGTATAAAGTCTGCAGGGCTGTGGCTGCCCTTGACCCTGTGTCAGTGTCCTTAGAGCTGCAGCTGTAGGTGCTGAGAATTCTGCTTTTCTGTTCAAGTGATGGGGGTACTGTGTGCAGATGTAACATGGTGTACATATATATAGTTTTATATATGATGTGATAATGTGAGATGGTTTTTAAAATACGCTGTAAATTAGATTTTTATCTCATTTGAATTATTTGGTGGAAAAAAAGGACATTTTCCAGGTTGATTATGTTCCAAACTGGCTGAATGGCAGAACTGTTGATTGTCTCAAGGTGTGAATGTTCTCAAAGCTTTGGGATTTGGATGGGATTTCTTAATTGTGCTGCTGTAGGTTTGTGCCCACTCTTGGGTGAGCAAACTGTGAGAAGCAGAGATTAAGGATACAAAGTTTAGACATTTGCTGTCAGAAAAACCTGGACTTTTAACTGTTATTCTTCCCTCGTATTTATGTCTAGAGTAGCTTTACTGAGAGCCTGAGGATTTTAACAGAGAAAATGGATTATCACCTTACTGCAAGGTAATTTATTTTAGGATTTCCAAATGGTTATCTTGTCTGCATGATAGCATCTCAGGAAGTTAATACTGCACATATAATTGGAAGTATAACAAGCAAACAGAAAAATCTAGTCCTGATCAGAAAGCTCTGTTATTTGATGCCAGTATAAAACGAACGTCCAAAGTGCTTTTATTGATTTATGATTCACTGCACAAAAGCCTTTAAATTTTTTTTTTGGCAAATTCAGCAGTAAAGGCTAAAAAGAACCACTTGATTCAACAGTTTCTAGTTGGTTTTCTTGATTTGTAACCAGCATGTAGTCATTTTCTAGGAAGACTGTGAAAATGCAGATGCTTCTTGGAAACCATAATGCAAGAGTGAGATTACAGTTACATATTAACATACTGTACACTTTGAAGGCTCGAAATCTTAATGGTCATGAAAGCTGAGTGGTCTAATGTGGAGGTATCCAGTCCTGGTTAAAGGAGGCCAGTGTGCCTGTAGATTTTCTAAGTCTATTTTCTAAGCTATTAAATTGGACCAGTTCAGCAAATAATTAGTAGTTTTATGTTGTTAAAAGCCAAGTTTGGAAAATCTCCAGTTACAACAGCCCTCTAGGATCAGGATTGGACAGCCTTGGTCTAATGTACTGATAAGAATGCTTAAGTTGTGATGGCACATTAAAAAAGAGATTTACAGAACATGCCAGTTTCATCTACGTCAGTGTCTTCCTATCCATAGACCACAGATACCAAACTCAGTTCTTCTAGGGAGATTTCTAGTTTGTGTTCTACCTGAGCTCTGTGTTCCTTTTTAATAACTAACTTAAAAACTGGTTGCTAACCAGGCTCTGACGAATCACATGTCACTGTCTCTCTAGGAGAAAACAATCCCATGGATGGGTCAAAGAATAATCAGGTTAATTGTTTAATTGCCTGTGTGGGGTGGAACCGAAATCAGAAGCTGGGTTTCGGAGGTGGAGCTCTTCCTGGAGCCCGGAGGCTGGGATGTGGCGTTCCGATCTGGATGAGGCTCGTCCCTGTTTCCCACTGGGCTTGCCTGTTCTCTCCAGCAGCCCTGCCGCCAGCCCGCCAGAGCACTCCGTCAGCAGGCGAGCTGGAGAGTGGGGGGGAACGGCAGATCCGCCGTCAGCGGTATAACTCAAGTATCTGGCATGGAGGTAGACTTTGGCTGAACTTTAGTTTTGCCTGAAATAGTTATTATTAGTGACCTGAAAACCTCCAGGAGTCCTGGAAATGAAATCCAGATGTAGTTAGTGACTGGAAAACGATATTATGTATTAGAATTAAAGTGTGTGGAGAGGAGGCCGACACGGCTTTCCGTGTCAGGAGCACTTCACCCTGCCAGCCCCGGGGAGGGGGGGCGTGATGGCTGGGGGGGCAGCGGGCCTGTCTTTCTTTCCCTGGGGAGACCCCTCTTGCCCCTTTGTTTTCCGTTTGGTGGTTTTGCATGTGTTGAGATGAAGAGAAAGAGAAGGAATGAACAAGTGGACAGAGGGGCACAAACCTGTTTTTGCCTCGGTGACGAGGAGAACCTTCACAGGGAAGAGGAAGTTCGCAAATATCTTTCGGGTTTCTAAGATGAGTATGCGGGGCAGCTGAAATGTTTAGTTGCGATTCAATAACATTTCTTAAACAAGTTAAAATGTAGCGTGGTAGGAATTTGGTTGTGTTCCCTTTTGTTCCTAAGTCATCTCCTGTTGTACAGCAGGTTGTCCCCTGAGCTGCAGTCTTTTATACAAATTGAAGGCGAATACACAAAAATGCATTGTGTAACACTGGTTTAACTTCACCCGACAGGCTATGCAAATCTTCTCAAAATAGGGCATCAGTCATGAAATTTCCAACACCTGGTGTTCTGTTATCTTTAAGGGCATCACACTAGTATTTCCAACAGGTCATCTTTCATCAGTTTTGTTGCATTTCACTCATTTCTAGAGTATTTTTGGGTTGATTTGAGATTTCAGATGACAAGTTTATTTTCCTCTGTTCCTGTGTTTTCTTCGCTGTTTATGTACCATGGCTTCTACATTTACTTTGTTGTGAACAAGGGCCTTTACCTACATTGCATTTGATTACTGAGCTTGGTTAGTTGATCAGCTCCAAGGTACAGGCCAGTGTTGTTTCTTTGGGCCTTGTCCCTGGATCGCATTATCTTCTGAGTCTTAGCCCAGATCTTAGGGCCATGTAGGTGCTTCCATCTGAAGGCCACACTGTTGCCAAGTCCTTCTGGCCTGATCTTAGGCCCTCAAAACTGCTACGTTCTTCTGCCCCCCAGGGCTACATTGCCACCCTGTCCCTCTGATTGGTCTTGAGGCCATGCTGTTGCCTGACTGCTTTTCTTTGTTGTCTTAAGAAATTGCAAGATATAGGACAAAACCACTTAGAGCTTCAAACCCATTTTTGTTTCAGTTTTCCTTTGTTTTGATAAGCTGCTTGGTTGCAGGGTGGAGACTGCAGGTTGATTACCAGTGTTACCTTTAGGTACACTGGTGCAGAGAGAGAAGAGGACTAGAAATACAGGTCCTTTCCATTGGACAGCAGTGGCTTGTCCCCATGGCTGCTGTTCTCTTAAGGTAAAGCAATAAATAAGGTCCTCTGGATAACACAAGCCCTTTGTTTTGCTTTGAAGCTCGCCAAGCATCCTTGAGCATTAGTCTTCTAAAAGCTGGCAGTTATTTTCTGAAGCTCAGGTCTTTGTACGGCCGTATTCCAGGGTGGCTGCTCAGTGCACTGGGAGGCTGGGGTGTACCAGCCCATGTAATTCCCGTCCGCTGCAAAATATACCCTGGTGTCCTCATTAGCCTCCACTGCAGCCAAGCTGGAGTGCAGCTTCAGAAAACCCCACCGTGGACACCGCCTCACTCTGCCGGTTCCTAAGCAGCAGATACAGATGGCTAATTGTCTGTGCCGTGAACGCCGAAGTAGGCCAGGACTCAGCAAGTCGGGCATGAGAGTGGCAGGCCCCATCACATTCAAGCACTGTGGAGATCTCTTAAGTGGAGGCTTGTGCTACTACCCCCCTGGCTTCCTGCATTTAAAAGAAAAATCTATTTATTCCTAGACACAATAAAATTAAATCCAACAGATGTGACCTTGAATTCAGTGCCCTTCACATGACGGGTCTCCTAGATCCTGTATGGTTGCAAAAGCAGGTATCAAAATATTTTATCAATAGTCTTGAGTGTGGTCTTGGTGGAATTGCTGATCTGTTCTAAATAAGTATGGTTCTGTGAGTAAGGTGCACTTTTAGGTGTTCATGACATCACAATGTCTTAACAAATTTTAGCTAAGAATTGGTTTGAGATTTTTAAGCATACTCTCTTTTGCCAAATCCTGCCTCATGATAATATCTTATGAAAATAAAATGTAATTTTTAATCGTTGGAGTTTTTTTGGTAGTGTAGCCTGCAATGGGCTGAGCTTCTCTCCAGAGCCAGGAAAGGAGAAAGCCGTTGTTACACATCAGCAGCATGTGAGCTGTAGACAAAAAGGGGAAAACAGTCCCCCCTTCCGCAGGCTGACTGAACTCTTAACATCGGTCTGAGACGGGCATGACAGCACTGCTGGCGGACTGTGCGTGTTAACCCACCCTGTCTGATCGGGATGCAGAGGAGCAGCACGTGTCTAGACTGCCATTTTCCCGAGCACTACAAAAGAAAACATGGCTGGGTCAATGTCAGCAAGCTTAGCAGTCAGTGCTCCTCCTGAAGTATTGTTCATGGTGCTTGCCTTTTATGAGCTCTGCATCATTTGGCAGGCTTGCATCTAGAGCAGATACTGATGTCTTAATTGGCAGTCTTGGCAGCGTGCTTGTCTCTCGTCAGGGCCTCCTCACTGCATGGCTACTGCTGTTGTAGGTTTGGGGTGAGTGGAGTCTTTTTCCTCATCCTTTGAGCAACGCAATATCTAAGACAGGAGCTACAGCTGTAGAATTACTCTGCAGGTCTGGAGGAAATCGGATGAGACAGATATGGTTTTCTCCCCGTCTTCATCAAAAAACCTTTAATTCAAGTGTATTCAGGTGGATTGGTTTATAGGGCCACAAAAACCTGGCTCGTACACACCGGTTCGATATAATTCCAATTTTTTATCTTGCAAAACACTTTTTGAAATCTCTTAACAGACAGTGCTTACTGTGGCAAATGATCATTTCCTGACAACTCAGTATTTGGAAAAGACGTGGGGATAAAAGGCCATTTTGTAACTGGAATGAGCCATTTTCTTTCCTCCTGTCTCAGTGGCACGTCCCTTGTCCTAAAGCTCTGTCCTTGTGGTAGTTCTCCTTGTATGAAACGCCATCATCGTCACGTGTTCTTTTTCTATCCCAGCTGGTGATACTGAAATGAAAAATCAGACACGTTAGGTGGAAGAAAGCATTGTGGCTACTCACGTGAGCTGGTAGTAACTCTGCCTGCATTCACTTGCGTTTTTATTTAAGAAGCACGTCACACCCGGCTAGTCTGTAAAACCCTGCGAGTGCCCCTCTGATTTATGTCTCTGCTGTTCGGCTGTGTTCTCAAGCGCGGCTCTGTAACCCACAGATACGTCTGCGTTCGCTCACGTGTTGCGAAGGAAATAAAAAAGTGTGTGACCACTTGAGAACTTCACCTGTGGGCTCGGAGTTAAACGGGCGGCTGGAGAAAGCAGTAATTGCTCTCTGTTTCCCTGATGCTAGAACATTTGATGTAAAATTGGTTGCGAGGCATTCCCTTCGTACAGCTGTGCAGAAGACGGTTTCCCTCGGCGTAAGGCTGCTCCACACAATCTCTAGTCGGGAGACTTTTAGATGCTTCATATACGGCAGGTTTCTGTACCTAAGTGGAAGCTGTTTTTGTCTGTTTCATCCTTTAGCCTGATCATTTATGTATCTTCACGAAGTAAAAAAAATATATAAGTCAAATCTTTTAACAAAAGCCTAATTTGGCCCCCAAATGTGGATTCAATCCAATTAAACGGCCATTAGCTTTCTCCGTGTTCTTTTTTAAAAACGAGGAAAATCAAATTACGTTTACCACAGCTGTGTAATGAGTGTAGTTTTTGTTGACTTGCCCCATGATGGTTTCTGTCATAAATCGGTGAAACGGTCAGTTCACATTAAGAGAGAGATGAGTGAGTCACACACTCCGGAGATGCAACTGCACAAAAGAATTGCTTTTAGTATTTTGGTATTTGTCTGAAGAAATCCCCCTCCCCCCCTCCCCTTTACTGAACAGAAAGCTCAAAAATGCAAGCCCATAATTTGGTTAGGTTCCATTTTTTACTTCTTTATGGAACAAATAAAAGCAGTGTTATTGTGCCTCCATGTGCTCTGCTCTGTAATTAAAGAGAGCGTAGTTGGGGGCATTAGCGGGGGGTGGAGATGGGGGCGTCTTGACAACGCGCGGAGCCCGGAGCGGGACGTGCAAGGGACAGCCCGTCAAGACGGAGCGGGCTCGGAAACCACAAGCCAGACGAGCTTATTCTGCTTTGGTCTGACACCATGTTTCCCATGTTCCAACCAGTTTTTACTGGAGTCCAGCCAGCAGCCAGGGAAACCCCCCTCTTCCTCCATGCTGCTCACAGGGCTCTGGCAGCCCGGCGGCTGCTGAAATCACTCACCCACAGTTTTAGGAAGAGGAAAAAAAACACGAAAGAACCCCTCGAGCTACAGCTATCGCCAGTCACAGTGGAGGATTCCCAGCTCTTGCTCTACAGGCCCGGAATCCTGCCTGCTGCTCAGTGATCTCTGCTGAGCAGGCCTGGGTTCCTGCCTGCCATTCCTGGTTGGGAAAGAAGCGATCTCTGTCGTACAGGTCCAGAATCCTGAAATGCTTTCCCTAGCTGTAAGGCTGCCTCTCCAACAGATCTCTGTTGGGAAGTTCCTTCTCTGCCATTTGTCCTAGCAGCACGAGAAAAATTAGTCTAGGTTTGTTGAGAGTACCGCCAGTGAACACATAAATTTGGAATGTGTTTACAATAGATGAAGATGTAATAGATGGTGTGAAATATTTATGTTGGCCATGATATATGAGTGAGTCTGTGTAATTCTTAATACAAATGGACATGATGATTGTGCACATTTAACTTTTGTGATTTTGATTAATGGCTTTTAATCCATAGTTTTGTTTTTTTCTGTGTTTTAGCTGTTTGACGTAGCTTAGCTTGCTGTTTATGCAGACATGTGACATGGAATAACATTGCTCAATAATCTGATGAATTTGCAGATATTAGATATCTTATTGTGTAAGGCTGTGCTATGCATGTTGCCTTGTCTCAGGCAGGGAGGGCCATGTCTGCCCTGTAACCTTGTCTCACAAGATTCCTGTAGGCTCAGCTGTTTGACACGCGAAGCCTCAGAGACAGCGAGAGGGGGAGGCTGAGAGCGTGCACGTTTCTTTTGAAAATTCATGAGATTTGAATAAACAACTCAAATTAACAGGGGGGTTTAAAATGGCTTTACTGGTGTTCTGTTCATTATAAATACTTAAAGCCTGTGCTAGCTCCATCCAGAGACTCTGGCACATTTCATGCATTATTAAGGTAATGAGAGCTGAGGTGTTTCTCTGCTCTGGCACTGCTGAAGGAGGTATCAAGAGAAAACACTTTGTCACGAGCTTTAAATTTCATGCCACTGAATATGATTTTAAATTTGATTTTCTTTACGGCATTGATTGCTTTGCCACTTGTTTCTGTTGCAGACAAAAACCCTATTTTTTCATGACTGTTAAGATTAAAAATTCTTCAAAATAGTTTTCTAAGGCATTATTTTTTTAGGACTGTGTTTCGCAATGATTCAAGGTGTCATCCACTGCTTCTCGGAGGATTCTGTACGATGCTTGTACTGTCATGTTTAACACTGACGGGCCTATGGGCCTCCACGGGGTATACCCAGGAATGGGTGTTCCAGCTGGTCCGGGTTCGAGCCTGCGCCATGCCACTAGTGGACTGGGACTGGGGCTCCCCAGGCGGTAGAGGATCACAGGAGCCTTTCAGTTTCCAAAATGCTTCCTTAGATAGTTTCTGAAATGTCTTTCTTCATTTTCCTTGTGCAGTGATGGGCAATTTACTTAAAAATATAGATTGCGGCATTTTAGGTTTTGGTGTGACAGGATTGTGGCATCGTAATATTGCCCTGTTTTAAGCAGGTTTTATATTTGTACTTGTAACAACATTATTATAACTTGGTGTAGTTACTCCTTGAACTCTTCTTAGTTAACGGAAGATACATTAAAAACTCTTGCTGAAGAAATGTGGGTTAATATGACATAATAAAGAATTATAGTTCTTTCTGTGTTCCAGTGTTCTGGGGCAAGCACTGGCACTGGCCAAACGCTGGACTGATGTGGCAGAAAGAGTGGTATACAGAGGGACTATGATCCATGATCCACTGGGCCGCCCGTGTTCCAACGACAAGACATTCAGCAATGACAGCATTGTAAAGGCTGGGAGGTTATACACTTTGATCTATTTTCAGCATCTTGTCTTCCAGTAGATCATTTTATAAAGACCGTTCTCTTGGCTAAGACAGGGTGCGAGTGCCACACAGAAGTGATGCACAAAGAACAGGGCTATTATCAAAGAAAATAGTTTTTGTGGGTTAACAGATCACAGACAATGCAATTCCAAATGCAGTATTTTCAAACCTCAGTAATTACGCAAGGCTTTCGAGGAGCCTGAAACTTTCTGAGGTAGTGATACAAGCAATAATTTAAATGTCCACGGGAAACGAGAAAATCTCTTTTTACCCGAGATGCCCAAGTATATTGAGCATGTGAGGGCGATGTCGAGAGATGTGGTAAATATTGAACGGCCCAAACCCAAGCGAGTTCTTCGTTGTGAGCACAAGTGCAGTGGAAAGTGTAGGAAATGGAAGCTTTCCTTCAACAGTTTGAAGCTGAAGTGTGGCAAGCTGGCTTCGTCCCTGCTCCCACTGGAGGGACGCTCAACACACAGCACTGTGAGGGCCTGAACGCCTTCATCTGAACCTGAACGTCTTCCTAAAAATAGAAACCCCCCAGCCCTGAATCAGCAAGTGGTTCAGCTCCTGAACTCCTGAATGTTTTTGCTGAGTTAAAGGTTTCTTTTTTTGTTTTTCTGTGAATTCAGGCCGTCGTTCAGCTGGTTTTAAGTCGACTTCCCTCTGTGTTTTGATGAGCGGTCAGCTAATTGGTTGGGAGCGCGGCAGGCTTGCTGACGAGCAGGAGCCAGCGTCTGTGAAAGAGCCTCTTAAGCAAAGTGAATTAGAGGGCAGGAAAAGGCCCAGACTTGTCGGGGGTAGCGGTGCAGGGGTGCAATTTCCCAAATGGCAGCTGCAGGAGCAGGCCAGTGACTTGCAGGTGGTGGTGCCCCCCCCGCAGGAGAAGACCCGGCTATGAGCTGGCCCTGTCTGAGTCAGGCCCATGGGTATGATTAATCTCTTTTCCAGTGCAGTTTCCATGCCTGACTTAGACCTGTCCTCCTCAGCTCCTTGGATATTGGCAGTATTTTCTCTCGAACAGTTCTTCACCATTGTGCTCCTTTCTCTTGTCGTAGTGTCTAGTCTCTTACTGCTTCACTGCCTCTCCAAATTGCTGTGGTGCACCGAGAGAGCAGTGTAATGGGAGAAGGTTGTAAGTGTAGGAGATGTAGGAAGGGCCTGGGTGACAGTGTGTGTGGGGGGACCAGGAATCTGTCTCGCCACACTCTTGGAGCAGATCTTGAAAATGTACCCAGCTTTGTCTTCCTTCACACGCCTTGTCCAGGCACAGGAAAATGAATGCTTTTCTTAAGAGCTCTAGATGAATTATAAAAAGCATACTGGCCCACTCAGCCCTTGGGGGACTAGAGAGCAGCACAAGTGGCTGATTGATTAGCTGTTGTTTCAGCGTTCGTGCCAGCGTTGGGTCTGTTCTGCCACTAACAATTCACATCTACCTGCATCACCCGCCAGAATTACATTTACTTTCAAATCGGCGTCGCTGGCGTGCAGCGTGAGCTGCTGTGATTATTTACTTGAGCAAAAATTACGAGAAAGAAATTAATTGTGGAATGAAGGAATATTAAAATGAAGCTTGACCTGAGAGCTGATTTGTGCCTGCTCCTCTAGAACAGGTGTGACCTCTGCCTGGCCTCAGGGTGCTGCTGCTCCTTTTCTGCCTGAGAGCGCTCGAGCCCTTTTCTGTCACAGCCAGATTGTCCGAAGTGTCACCTGCTGTCCCAAAGCCAGGCTGCTTCTGGTTATTTCCCCATGTAGGTTCTTAATCTTACAATGGGAAAAAGTACTTTATCTTACTAAATCCTGAGATATTTACAGTCCATTTTTTTAAAGAGCGGGTTCAGGCAGGAGCAGTTCACTTTTGTGATGGATTATTACGGACGTGTAAGTGGAGAGGGTTCGATACCCATAGTCCAGACTCCACAGCAGCGAGTTATATAAGGCTCTTGTGACTGAGTTGATATGTTTGGGTTGATGTGCTCCTTAGCTTCAGGTCCTGCCACTCAGCCCACGGGTGTGTGTAATGTATAGCAAAGACGCTGGTGTCCGTTTCAGAAAGAAAGGCTGTCTCAGGTGGAGCGGTGAAGCTGCTGATTCCCCAGAATCGCACGCACCCCCACCTCACTGGGCTTCGCCACAAAGCTGGAGGCCCGGGGCTGGATCTCCAGAGGGGTCTCCCCTGAGGGTGGCTTTACACTTCCCAGCTGCCTTTTGCCATCTTCTTGTTGAGTAACAGGTGTGTTGATCTACACTTGTCAAATCATGGGTTGCTGTATCTTATAGGATTTGGTCTAAACAGTTTTTAGCCATTTGCCCTTCAGTGCAGCAACAGAAAATGTATTTATGTAATAAAGAGGCAGGGGGCTCTCTGATTCTCCTGGCTGTTCACTGTGTTACTCTGGGCGGTTTTCCCATGAGCAGCTGTTGCTAGCAGTAACTGGCGAAGGTGAGCCCAGCCTGGAGGCCTTGGTTCAGGCACAGCTCAGGTGGTAAGTGAGATGAATGTAGTGCTTTTACAATAGCCACCAGTATACTGTACATCTAACCACACAGAACCAGGACACTGCGCTGCTGTGAAAGAAGGAACAGTCTACAGGGTGTGTAAAATAGCTCACTCAATTATTTAAACGCGCAGGCCACTCTACAATAAGCACCCTGAGCTGTGCCAGGGTCCAAAAGGCTGCTGTTTGTGAAGCGTGTTAAGTGAAGTAATCATTACTGATGGACTGTTCTCATTAATATGGAATAGACTTGGAGGGGGTTTGTTTATTCTTGGCCATTAATCACGTTTGGCCGTCGCTTAGAAATTGTCAACCGTGGTCTGTTTTAATTGCGGGGTTTGTGTATAGATGTGTATATAAGTTTCAGCTCTGATAAGGTGATCTGAGGCACAGAGTAAGACGTGGAATCTTTTACTCCATTTTATTTGTTCCTTGATCTAGCTCCTCGGCTTCTGAGTGCATGTTTGTTCAGAGTGCACTGATCGTTGGGCCGCAGGGCTGTAAACCTCACTGGGTGTTTGTTGGATGCGCAGTAACAGGCACACAAAAAGGTGACTGCGGTCTTGTGAGCATCAGAGAAAACCTGACTCTTGCCGTGAGCCTCTGCTTCTGCCTGTGGACTGGAAGAGTGGCGATCGGCGAGGGGAGAAGTGAGAGCCGGTCTAGGCCGATAAGCTGCGAGACCGTTCAGTGGGCGCCTGACAAAAGCGTATACGGGTCTTGCCTTGTAGCTACGGTGTACCTCCAGTGTGTGTTGGGGGGGCGGGGGGGTCTTTTATTTTCTGTTGGATTTTATCTGATGGCGCTCGTCACAGGGCTAATCCATCTCCTCCAGCAGAGCTCTCCTCTTCAGCGAGGAGGCGGCGCAGGGCTCCAGATAAGGGCTCGTCTCAGCCAGTCAGCTGGAATAACACTTTACCTCTGGTGGATAGAGGAAAGGTTTTTTTCACTGCATTAATCTGAGCCCACACGATCAGCGCAATAATTAGCCGAGCTTTAAGTGTGCAGCGGGATTTTGAAATGGCTGTTGTGAGAAGCTCTTTGAACTGTTTCATAATGTGTTTTTCCTTTTATTACTGTTGTTATTATCATGGCTCCCAACAGTATGCATTAATTGGCTTAACCTTACAGATGGCCAGCAGTCAGTTGTGTGGCCTCACTCTTGTCTCTATTAGCCACTTCTGACCAAACAGTTCAAGTCTCCTGCAGTTGGGATCCCATGTTGTGTCTGTAATTAATCTCCAGAGAGCTTGTTCGTTGTGTTGTTTTCTCCTCTGTTTTGATGTTCATCAGAGATCCTGCCTTTGAATCCCTTTCAAGATACAACCGAATTAATTCATTCTGTGATCAAGTGCTTCTTCGTTTTGTTGCTCTTTTGTAAGGAACAAGGCTGCTCATTGTGCCACGAGTTCTGCACTTGTCCCCTTCGTTTTTAATCAGTTTCCCCGTTGAAATGAGCTTGAGAATTGCTGCTGGTTCACTGTTTGAGCCGTTTAAAGCACCTGCAAGCCGTCTGTTGTCTGAACCTCCCTTTGTATACAGATCTTGTTTCTATATACTGGTGTTTAAGGATAAACGCCTCCCGTTCACTGTCCTCTTAAAGTTGTTTTAATCACATTAATTAATCAATGAAGTTTGGCTTTAAAGTGTCACATAACATTTCATAGCTCATCAGCACTCCTCTCCCCAGTTTCTGCCTCCTGATGGTTGTTTCTGAACTCTGGTTATACGGTTTTATCACTTGGCTCTTAAAAATGGAAACAGGGCGGGATCGTGTCTCACTGACATCAAATCCCCTGTTTCTTCTGACCAGCTGAGCTGGGTTTCTCAAGCAGATCCCAGAGAATTAAAAAGCTGAACCATGAGGGAGGTCACTCAGTAATGAGGTTTACTTACTGTAACCAAATCAACGAACTGAAGGTTTTCCAGTGGTTGCCATAGACTATCTGAGGTGTGTTGGCAAATAAAATAGACGTCCCTTGTCAAGAAAAAATATTTTCTGTTTGTACCAAAACTTGACATTTGTTTTGTGAAGGCGTGTTCCCTGAACCTATGGGCCAGGTGTCTCAGGTGGGGACTGCAAAAAACATGCAGAGCCAAAATAAGGGCTTTTTATTAAGGCAGTCCATGAACTGCCTTTTGATCAGAACAGAACTTAGTCTCCTTCTTTAACCTGTTTGGAAATAATTGCGAGAGAAGCTATTAGAAAATAACTTAAAATACTGATCAAAGACAAACAATTTTTTTAAACCACCTGATAAGCTGTCTGAGTACAGTGAGATAACAGACAGGAACCTGTAAAAGATAAGCAAAAAGTCCCACGAGTACAAGATAATGCCTTCTTGAGTTTCCATAGAGTGGAGAGCCTCTGGCTCACACTGTGAAGATTTCACCTCTAAATATAACCCAGCAAGTGGTGCTTGTGATGCGCGTGTTCGGTGCTTCAGTCAACTGCTGAGACCTGACTTTATTTTTTGCATTTTGTGTGTTTATTTTCATGCGCGTTTCCCGAGCTGGTGGCTCCTTGTCTGAATTGTTTTGTAACACAGAAACAAAAGCGCTTCGCAGGAAGAGTGCGGAGCAGTGGCAGAGGAAACCTGACGCTGACCGCAGACCGCAGCGCAGTCGCTACTGGCCGCCGGCTCTGCAGGAGGCTCGGCTCCAGCGCCGCGCTGCGCGTGTGGAGTGCAGGGTGCTCTTCAATCACATCGTCTTGAATGTAGGCGTCCTCTTTTTTTTTTTTTGGTCGTGCTATCAACGTCAGATCTCCTGGAGCGGTCTTCTCAGCCTACGCGTCTGCGCACTGTACCTCAGGCGTACAGTACAGGGGTGAGAAACGGGAGGAGGGGGCGGGCAGGCCGCCAGCCGCAGCCTGGGCTCCAGCGCCGTGAGAGAGCACTCCACACACACGCACAAACGAGGTCACGCAGCGACTGCCTGACAATTAACTGCCTGTTGTCTCCAGAAAAGCCCTCTCTGTTCGCACGCTGTAAGCCCGGTATGCTAATATGCTAATATTCAATTATAATTCTGAACCCTCAGTGTTCAGAATAAACATTCCCCTCATGTCAGGATGCAAATATGGGTAGGATTAGCAGTAGCCGTAAATCAGATAGTGTTGTAATGTGCGCGGTAATAATGGTTTGCTTGTTCGTGTGCAACACCTCGCTCTGAATCCGTGCTTTTGTGGGACCTAAGCTTGGCTCCGGGCAGGCGCACGCTGGGCTCTTACACAGAGTGCGTCTGTCTCCAGGGGTTTATGATCCTAGAGACAGTTGGGAATATTACCGGATTTGTCATAGTTTCCACGGGTGTTTATCTAGTCTCTTCCTCCTGCGTCTCTAAGTCTCGCGAGTGTGAGTGCCGTTCTGCCACAGGTGCCAGGAGGTCTGGAGCGGAGCAGGGTGCTCCGACAGTGCCCCTCCTACCCTCCCACTGGTTTGAGCTCCGGTCGGTTCCTGGTGAGGCGACGGTCCGGCCCGGCCTCTCGTAGGATTGGTCATGGCAGTCACATGGCACCACAGCCCACTCTTTGGGTTCAGCAATGACATGGACGTGATGGATGGCAGAAATGATCGGGGGCATAGACTTTTACAAGTCAAATAATTTTAAGGACGCTATTGTTAAAACCGTTTGGGTGAGACGGCAGGTGCTGTATATCACAGGGAAAGAGGTAACATTTCCATTTTCCTGACAGTTCGATCAATTTCAAGCTTCAGAGACTGCAGTCTCTTACATAAGCCAACAGCAGCTGCTGAATATTTCAAGCTCGTTACTTTATTTTGAGTACATTTGCATGGTCAGGTGATGCTAAATTAGTATTGAACATTATGTTGTGCTTCATCGTGACCAGTTATTACGATGGGAACCTGCAGCTTGAAAGAAATTGGAACGGACGAAATGGCTTAAGCGAAGGACCCAGTCTGTCCCTCAGCATGAACAGTAGGAGTTGCTACACAAAGCGGAAATCGAATAAAGGAAGGAGTTTGATGGATGAATTTAATTTCATCATGATGGCGAGGGGTTGGCTTTTGACGGTGCCTTGACCTCGATCAGGATACTCAGGATTTATTTTGCTTTGCCCCCAGGGTGAGCACAAACACACCAGCCCATTAAGTGACAGTTCCTGTGTCGTTCCGTTCCCAGTATTGGGAGTGGCAGACACCACCACAGCCACTGCCCCACTGGCACCGGGCCTGACTGGCACTGTGCCATCGCCGTTAGCCACCTGCCAGGCCTGCTTCTTTACTCCTGATCTGCAGAACAATCCTGTAAACAGCTGGAAAGTCCTAGGAAGAAGATGAGGTGGCAGTGAGAAGCTGGCCTATTCTTTACTTTCTCCTCCTGCAAGTCTGAGCCACCCTGATGGCTTTTCTGAGCTGAATGACTGTTTGGGTGGCCCCTTGTTTATTGCCAGGGTATTTGATCAACAATAGTTTGCATTCTTTTCTTTACATAGATGGGAGTGTTCTAGTTGCTGTTGGTAAAGTCAAATACAATGGAACTGATGATTCCTTAATTACCCTCCTTGGCAGTAAAACAGAGAAATGCAGCCACACTTACTCTGTGCAAACAAAAAAGGATTCCAGCTATTGTCAGTAAGCAGGCTTTAGCTTCAAGCTGAAGGGTTGGTGAGCTTTAGGCAGGGGAAGTAAATAGCAGATTGAGCAGTCCAGAGTTTTGCAGTTCTTATCTTTTGTCCTCTTCCAGCTGTGTGGAACTGGTATGGGTGCTCTGAACTGTAGGAAAAGGACTGGGATACAGAGGGGTGGAGCCGCACAGCAGGAAAGTGAAAGGATACTCTAGATAAGTGTTGTTTGAGGAGGCTTGAGAGGAGCAGAAGGTCCTGGTTACACAACAGGCCGCAAACAGGATGCAATCCTGTGACACAACAGACACGGGGCGATGAAGTCCTCAGCAGCCAATCAGATCCTTCCAAGCAAACCCTGCCTTCCAGGCCCGGCACTGCTCTGCATGCCAGCGCCAGTCAGAGGCGGCATCGCTCGGTCTTGGGTTAAAGAAAAATGGCGTTAATCCTGTTCCTCTGTTTCCTTCATTGCACATGTTAAAGTTAACCCTATCCTCTGATATAGCACAAAGACCAGGACCACTTTTAATCTACCTTTGTCACAAATAGTATCTGCCAGCAGTCTTCTCTAGGGTACCGTAATGATGAGGCTGTGGCAGCTGACTGTGATGAGTTGAGAAGTCTCTTCGACCTAGTGCAGTAACTGTAACACTTTCATGTTGTACACTGTTCATGAGGAACCTCAACAACAGCTGTCTGGAAATTTGAGTCCTTGTAAGTGTTGTTTTCTTACCCTTACCACTAACAGAAGTAAGACTGCTTAAAGTGCTGTCCCCCCTTTTATGATTTGGTTTATTCCATCAGTAATCCTGGCTCTCACCCGAGTCGGTGCAGAGCAGCAGTGAGCACTGCGCTCCATCTGGGAAGTGTGGTGGTACCCCATGCACAATGTTTTCTGAGCACACACTTCAGTAAAAAGTCAAAGTATCCCAAAAATAAAATACTGAAGCACAGATTTTTTTGCCTCTTTATTTTCCACCATACTAACAGCTGAGTCCCCGATTATCGCTGCCTCTCTTGCGCTGGGTGAGATGGTTTTCCTGGGGCCCAGAGGCCTGACATTCCCTCTCTTCCTTCATGCTGTCGGTCGCCAGCTCCATCTCCAGTAGTGTCTAGGAGTGTCTGGACTGAGGTCACTGGATGATCGTTTGAGTGCCAGTGGGAGATGAACGTGTCGCAGGAGTGGCAGCAAGCAACAGGCTAGGAGGCAGTTTTTCTGGACGTCTGTGCCTGGATTTGGTTTTGTGCCATTCAGGCACAGCAGAGACTTTGCTGCAGTGACTATGCATCTAGCGGTTGTAAAGGTACAGTCACATCTGAGAACAATCCTGAACCTAATCTATCCCATTCCTCCTTCTGAGCAGGCAGTTTGTTCTACGTAGCTTTATTTTGAGGCCTTTTTGAGTCCTTTGAGATCCTGATGATCTCAAACGATCACGATTAGGATGACAAGCAATTACTTAGAAATTAAATGCATTCATTTTAGGAGACGTGGGGTGTCTGCTTCTTGTTTAAGGACTTCAGTAGAGCCAGATGCTTCTAACATGTTGGTAAAGCTTTTTAAAATGATGGCTTAAAGATGACTGCCTATTTGTAGTTATGAGCAAAGGTGGACCCACAGAAGTTCACCAAGGAGTTTACTGGATGATTTCCTGGGGGACCCTAGAATCTGATTATTTCTGTTATATCACTGCATTTAAAAAAATGGTAAAATTCCTTTTTTTAAAGAAAAGGCTCGAATGCAATGTGTAAATTAGATGTATGCCTGGCAGTGTGATAGAAATGGTCTTGTATCAGAAGCATAATTTGGAACAGCTGCTCATAAAATCCACACAAGCACTCTTCGTATTGCAAGCCAGCTCTTAATGCCTGCTTTTTCAGCGCTACTGCTCGTACGGGCTGTGTTGGCTTCACATCGATTCACTGAATTCAGAGTGTAGTTCGTTATTTAGAACAACTCGCAAGTTCAAACCAGTCTCTTTTTAAAATGCTAGTTTTGCCTTTGCTGGGTTTTGAGCTATAAAGGCTTGCCCCACAACCCTCTTTTTGTCAAAGCCTCGATAAATTTGAGATTGGGCCCAGGCTCCAGTTAAAGTTCCCTCTTGTAGCAGACTGTATAATTTCTCTAATTAGTCGCCGCAAAGCCTGGAAAGTATTCGAGGAACGTGTGCATCAGAGAGGGTGGGGGGCAGGCGGCGCAGGAGCTCACAACAAGCAGCCAGCAGTGTTCCAGCTCTATGGCAGGGCCGGCGGGCCGCCTTGTGTGAGCAGTGACGAATCTGTAACTAGAGATGAGCTGCTAAACCGCCGCTGGAGCGCGAGGCCTGGAACTGAAGGCCGGAGGGGAACGTTCACCAGCGAATGAAAAAAGTACGAGCACCCTCAGAGCCAAACCTGTCTTCATGGAGGTCCATGGAGGGACGATTCTTGTCTGTTACCATCCACAGCTGGTCCAGTTGCGCTATTGTTTCTTCAGCGGTGTGGGTTTTGTTTTAATTTGGTCCCTGGACACGGCGTGTTTGTGAACCTAAGTCCTTGCCTTTGGCAAATCCCAGGGGTCTTGTTTGGTATAGTAGCTCGGTCTCTCAGAGGTAGCAGGAGAATCCTTTTGAGTCCGGGGTGGGCTGAGGAAATCTACAAAGGGGTGTGTTGTCATGTCGGTTATGATGAGCTTGTCTGTGTTGCAGTTTGTATTTGCTTTGAAAATTTTGAAAATCAAGATCAGTTAATAAGCAGGCCTGACTGTATCATTTAAACCTCTCAAGAAAGCCAGCTATCTGGTGTGTAGAGTTGTGTGAAAGGCTTGGTATATACAGTATATGCTGTCATACAAGCTTGAAAAGAATTGAAGCAAATCACTGTTCTTGTTGCATATTAAATCAGAAATGGAGAGATTCCAAATCTTGTCAGGGAAGAAAAAGAATCAGTCCCTAGTCATTACGGATGAAATGCCTTTTGATATCGCGGTCCCTGTGGATGGATTTCTGCAGCTTTGGACTGGAGTAGGCTGTTTGAAAGGACTGTTTAATTCGCACTAATAAAGCTCTGTCCTAAAGAGACTTCACTGTTCCACTCCTAATCACCAAATCCTTAACAACTGAAGAGCACTCTATAAAGCTTGTGATTAAAGACTGATTACAGCGAATACATAACGCTTGCGTGTAAACAAGCAGCACACAACGCAGATATTATAAAACAACAAATACTGCGCCAAAGCCTTAAAGCAAAAAACAGTCAATCACGGGCTTCTTGTGATTTAGGTAGACTTTCTATTTCTGATGTTAATGTACATCAGCATTACATCAGTAAAGCATGTTTAACAGCTGGTCTTTATTCTCTTTGCTCCTTGTGTTCTAAATTCTGAACCCCAGTAAAACTGCGCTTGATCTAATTTATAATTAAAATGTGTCTTGTATTCGGTGGGTGCCAATCTTCAGAATGGGAAGCTGGGCCTGATTTTCTGTAGCATTCACATAGTGGTCATCTCGTGATGACTCCTGAAAGGAGTAAGCATTAACCACTGCCCAGGCATGTCTGAATCTGAACCCAGCAACCTTTAGCCAAGAGAGGAAGGTGGAGGGCTGATGGACCTGAACCACAGATATACGGGTAAATGATTTAATTCTTAAAACGCCTCTGAGGGCACAATTCTGAATTATAGTGTGTAAGATAAGACTCTTGCTGAGAGTGTGGGGTGTTCCAGGTTACAGGTTGGAACTTTGGACTTCCTGCTATATGGCCATTGGCTTATGTCCCTAGTATGGATGTTGCCACAGGTGAGGTGGTGCACCCCAGTTACTTTACTTTGTTCTAGCCCAACTCTATGAATGGGTACCAGTGTTTGAGGGTTACCTGTAATGGACTGTTATTGTCTCATCCTAGGGCTAGAGGCTAAGATATGCTCTGGCCTTGAAGACTTTAGGCTTTATATTCTGGGCCAGATCACCCTGATGTGTCGCTGGTTTTACAGAGGCAGAGGTGTTTCTGCTGCTGGGGTACACATTCTTGCTCCTAGAGGGGTACATCGATGGACCAATCGAATAAAGGAGGCGCTTGATCTTGATGCTTTTGGATTTTGTTTGTGGAAATAGCCGGTTCTTGGATTCCTGCATGGTTTTGTCAGTGGAACATTAATGTGATTGTTGTGTCTTCAGCAGTGTTCTAATTGTTTAACTGTGGTTCAGAAGGCCCTTTGTGTGCTGTGTGGCACTACTTGAACTTGGCACTACTTTTAAGTGGCCTTGTTTTGATTGGGTGATATCACAGATGTCAAAATTTAAAATGCAATATGTTCAAAGTTAATTTTGTGTTTTTGATGTTTGGAAATGCATCAGTATAGTAAATTAAATTGAAAAGTGTGTTTGACTAGTTTTAATTGTACTACTGTTTCATATGGGTAGCTGCGTCATATACATGGTAGTTTTACAGCACAATAGGAAATTGAACTGAATTCCTTATTAGGTGTTTAAGATTGATTACAACACTCTTGCTCTATCTGAAACCATTAAAGAAAAAAACAAAACAAATAGAGAACTAAAAGGTGATGTAGGTTTTATTGAGCTTCATTACATTTGCTTCTTGATGAGATTCAGTCCTCATGCCCTAGTCCATGTGATACACATTGTGTCTGTTCCTAGAATTTCTGTGGACGTGAGGCATTTGACTGAAGCCACATTCATAGTCCACACCTGAAGTCTTAAAAAAGAGCTAGATCCGGCAGTTTCTCATGGTGTAGGGTGCAGTTTACCATGTCTGCAAATGTGCATACTGCACCCTATTTTCTTTTCCATCACTGTGAATTCGGAATGCATTTGCATGTGTGCTCAGTTGCTGATCCGTTCATTTGATTCAAACCCAATTGAAAACGTTGAGTAAAGAGACTCATTCTGAAGTTCTCCTAATGGCGGGAGGGCAGATCAGGGCCAAGGAACATACCGACAACCTGGCAGAGCCCAAGATGCTGTAGACTCATCATTAGAGCTTGGAGGTTGGGGGGTTATATAGCGTGGCGGTAGGTGCAGAGATGTTGCTCTTTGAGCAATAAAATCTGACTAATGGCGTCAGACCATGGAAAATTTCCATTACTTCAAGGTCTGGCATCGCAAACAAACATGTCTTGATTGTTTTCTTCCCTATTCAAACAAGCTGACTGAGTCTTGAAGTTGGAAATGGACACGCGAGGAGAGGTTAGGAGCCATGAGCATTGCCCTGTGCTTCAGCGTGTGTGTTGGGTGGCAGGCTGGATCAGCTCAGCCAGACCAGACTCTCTTTTCCCGTTGGTCTCCAGTGTCTATTTGCGACTTATCCACCAGATCGCAAAATCAGTCACTAAAATGTAATTCGAGAAGAAGGAAGACAGTTTCTCAACTACTGCTGCTGGGCAAGACGGAAAGCCTTCGAGGTTGTGTGATTCCTGGATGTTTGTTTGGGTTATAGAATGGAAAAAAAGAGCTTCGTTTCTTTGAAAGAAAAAGTTATTTCAGAAATCCTCGCTGCTTGCAAGTGATCCAGCCTGTGTGACCCAAGCGTTTGAGAACGTGGGTGAAAGTGAAGGTTGAATTTCCCTTCATGTGTTGGAAAGAAAGGTTAAAATAATAGATTGGTTTCAGAAAGCACAGCATTGTGAGGTGTTATCAGAACTCGATTGTTCTGGGTATCAAATCTTGTGTAAATAGTGGCAGAACATTAGGGGAAAAAACACAAGCATGGATTAAAAAGGACAGGGGCCCCATTAAACAAAGCAGCTCTGCCTAGAATTGGCGCACGTTGAAAACCTAATAGGCATTGATAAAAGCTATTATGTCACTTTACTGGCTATTTTAGGCAAACAATTTAGTTGATTTGACATTGGCAGCAGCTGTTTAAATTGCAACTAGATTGGATAGTTGTTTTAATCTGTGTACTGTATCTCTCGTGACACACGGAGAAATCACAGAGCCCTCTGTTGTTTTTTAAAAATATTGATTTACTGGGCATACCACCACTTAGGTTCTAACCCAGCAGGTTTCTGTCCATTTCTCCATCTCGCCTACATCACAGATTCAACTCGGGAGTCTGTTTATTGCCAGAAAGCGGAACCGCAGGGTGATGTTCCTGAGGCAACGCTCCAGCCAAGGATGTGTTCAGTTTGTAGACAGTGTAACAGCTGTATAAGACAGAGGAGTGCTGATCTCTGGAGTAACAGTCATTTTACGTTATGATTTCAAGCGAATCTGGAGAAGTGGGTTACGTCACATACCCAGTATTGGTAATGTATCAGGTAATGCACTGTTCCTTTCTTTATTTCTATAAGAAATAAAGTAAAGCACCCTTTCTCTTCGAGAGGGTTTTCCAGAATAAAACAACGGGTGTGGTGAGTGCAGCTTGTTCCTTGCTGGGATTCCCTACTCGGCTGTCAGGCACCTCTCAGCCCAGTTCACACAGAACCCCTTCCCAGCTGTAGTGAGTTCCCACTGTGCCAGCAGGCTGGCCCCGTGCTGGGAGAAGTCAGCGCTGTCCGGTTTCCTCGGAGAGTGTGTGTAACATGATGTTCTATAACTAGCCGAACGAGCCCCTTGATTCAAGCTCGCCACATGTAATGAGAGTCCCCGTTTTCCTTCATTAAAAGCGCTGTTCCCACAGAAAATAACTTCAGGTGGGAGGTAAGGTGAGGATGTGTGCCCCTGTTGCACAGGTGGAGGTACTGAGTTTTCTTTCAGAAATTACATTTCTGTGTTTATTTTGCGTTCTCACACGTTGGTTTATTAGCTTTCAGGTGGGGCTGCTTGCGCAGTCGGTTAAACATTTTTAATTTACCAACACGTAGCTTTGATTGCTTGAGTGGGATCCTGACGACACTGAGTGTGAGTGCAGAACCCGTTCTCGCCAGGTGAATCGGGTACGTTCGTTTCCACCTGCCAGGCTTGATTTGGAGCAGCAGGAGTTCTTCCATTTGCTTCTGAATTGTTCTTCCATAACCCGAGTCGGTGCAGCTGTAACCTACTCTCAATATTCAAGCGACTGATTTTTCTTTTTGTAGTTTTGGTTTACAAGCAGCCTATCTGTGTTAGTTTCACACTGCCATCCCAGGCCGCTCTAGACTGTGAGAAAGTAGGTTTTCTTCATTGGTGTCGCAGCCAAGCTAACGTACTGTTCCTCCAACCCTCTCCTCCTCCTAATGAGTCTGAAATTTAATTTGGAAGGCGATCCAGTTTGTCTGGGGGGGAGTCTGTGAGCATCGGCAACCCGGCACTTCATTACCTCGCCTTTAATTCGAGTAAAACGCTGATGTACTCTGGTTTCGGTGGAAGCTGTGTAGAAATGGCCTTATAATATTTCCCGTTGCATATGCAGCTGATAGCATCTGGCACAGGCGAGCTCTCGAGGGAGCATGGTAATCTGTTCCATCAGCGTTTACTACTGAACAAATTAACTAAGACAAGCACCACTGCCTGAGCCAGCGAAATTCTTCCATTAGGAAAATTATAAAGCTATTATAGAGTACATTTTGGTCTTTTTATACAAACTGTGCTCCTTGTGAGGCTGCGGAGCTTCTTTTTTTGCTGGGAGGTGGGGAGCTGCGTGCCTGGATAATCCGGGCACAGAGCAAGTGGGATCCTTCCTGTAGCCCCTGACTTTTTGGGCACCTTCGTGCCCTGTTCCTGGAGAGCTCCAGGGCTCTCTACTTTTCAAATCAGTTACCTTTCCCACCCAGTTTGTGACTTCGTTATTCACGAAGAAAGTGATCTGTAGCCAGTGACTGAAGACTCCTGCAGAACCTAAAGGGTCGGGGTTGTCTGAGGCCAGAGCAGGAGAAGCACATTGCTCTCAAGAACGGCCTGGCTCCACCTCTGAGCCACTCTTACTTAGTCTCATGTTTCAGTCCTCTGGGGATCAACTGCTGCAGAGGCAAGTCAAAATGCTTTCACACTGTGACTGCCACTGCAGTGAAAAGTGTGCAAGTCTTCAGCAGACTTTTCATCTCAGAAAGTGCATGTTTTTAAAATTGTGATACATGTCTCTCTGTGATCTTTATCATGTGTTTGCTGTGGCGGTGCTCCTCACAGCCTGAAACTGTAAGTGACACAGTGGCCATCTACCAAGGTTCATGCCTTGTATCTGGCTGCAGGGTGGTAGCAGTGAGCATTTGTGGGATTGTTGCAGAGTGTAAAGAGAGAAACTCTTGTCTTCATTCTTGTGAAGTTATTCAAACGAAACCACTGTGGCAGGGAGATGGAAGGTGTCTTTAATGTATGTGCACTGTGGGACCTGCCTTGTACTGTAGGGGCGCACAGTGCTGGGCGGGAGGAAAGCTCTACATTCCTGTTGATAAAAATCTAATTATCCTCTGTATTCCCATGGACTGACTGTGAGGAGCCTGGAGCTGCGGTGAATAAGGGTTTAGAAGCCTCCCGCTAATCAATTTTAAGTGATTAGCCAATTTTGTTTGCATAATAGGCATAATAGTAGCATCTGTTAATCAGTCTCAAGAGTCTGACTTGACAGGAGCTTAGGGGAAGATTTTTTTCCTTTTTGAGAGGGAGTAGGAGACTTGTTAATGGCAAGGCAGCATAATTTTGTTAGCATCCACAAATCCGCCCATTTTCACTCCGCCAGTCTTTCATCACAAATTTTCGGTTCTCCAAATGGGTCCCAGGGCCTTGGGCAGGCTGGCTGTGTGTCTGTGGCCTGTGCTAGCCTGTGGCTGTGCTCGTTCTGGGGTGCCCTGATGTGCTCATCAGCGCCCTGTCCTGTAGTCCCCCCCAGTTTGTCTGCTGAGTGCATTAATACCCTGCGTCTTGTGCAGATGTGCTTTCTCCTTCCTTGTCAAGGGACTGGAGGATAGGTCAGGCTTCAAGAGCAGATGTTTGGGATACATCTGTGGCAGTGTAACTGACGGTGTCTGGAGCAGAGCATAGCAGTGTTCACGCAGTGGGGTGTATTGCAGTGGTGATCTTTAACACAGTGTTCACAACGGAGAGTCAGCTCTGTAATTCTCTTGGCACAGAGGTCAGTCAGAGAACATGCAGGGCTGAGTTTTGGCTGTGCGGAGTCCTGGCTGTCTGGCTCACTCTGGGGCAGTGTCAGCGTCTGCTCTTTCTCAGTGTAGCACTGCTGTATTGTGGGCCGGAGTGGAAGCAGGCGGTGTTGGATGTTCAGCGTGTTTACATTCCCCACAGACAACTCAGACCTCTCCAGTCCCCAGCAAATACAAGTCTCTTCCTGTTGGTGCTGTAACAGGTGGCAGAATAATTCTTCTCATTTGTGCTCCTAAGATTGCTCCTTATGCTGAGCTGCTGGTCAGTGATAGCTTTGGGCTTGTCTTTTAGTTTTGGTTATGGTCATTCACGTGTCTCCCTAAGGATGTCCATATGACCTCTGGACATGCACTTTCCTTGATTTCCTTCTGGACTTTCAGCTAAGATTTCCTTGAAACCTTACCGTGAATCATCTTTTGCCATTTTGTTCAGTGACAAACATCTTTCTTCCAGATGTCAGTAGACTTAACTTTAATTTCTTTGGAATTCATTAACATGAGTGTTTGCTAGGCTTCAATCGGACTGATGGTAAACCGAAGTGTGTATTTGAATCCGACATCTCTTTGTTTTCTGGTGATGCATATGTTTAGCTGCTAACTCTTTAAGTGGGAGTATACACAGTGGATGCGAATACCACAGTTAGTCGCTTCAGGCATCAGGTTTTTGAAATATGTTGGTAGCTGACATGGCCCAATGAAAGAAGCTGTAATGGCATGACAGCAGTAAGAATGAAGGCAGTGGGAGCTGTGGGTTGTGTCAATGGGTGAGTTAGGCCCCTAGTTGTTGTGTACAGGGTTACAGTCTGCTGAGCAGTGTTGTAGCCTAATTAATATAATTTGTTCCCTGCATCTGGCTCCCAGATGTCAGCAACTATACAGAACCCTGTGCTGCTGCAGCTGAGCTCTATGGGGTCGAGAGCGCAGGCCATTCACTTCTTTCGAGTTGTGGGAACTCTCTGCGTACCCTGGGCACGGCACCAGTCACGTCTCCCCTTCTCCCACAGCACCGGTGTCTCTTGGCGTCTCGCGGGTTTGGGTTCTGAAGTGAGGGCTAACAAATCAGAACAGATGTTAAGCTCCTGTTGCGCAGTAGCTGGATCCATTTGGGGGGGGGGGTATAAACTGCATGTTCTTGCACAAGCCGACTGTGGGCGGATGTTTTCAGAGCTGTTTTCGGTACGTTTGCTTAGACGTAAGCGTGGAGGTAAAATAACATTGATCATATTGCTCCATCAGGAAGTGGATTAGGCTGCCATGCAATACTTTCCTGCGAAGGAGAAACCCCTTGCCTTTCATGAAATGACTCATTTTTTCACATGTAAGTCAAAAAATAGACTTGTTTGTTTTTTTCCCTACGAACAGCTGTTGTGTTGTCTAACCCAGAGAATTCTCCACTTCATGTGGTTGAGGCAGGAATGGGAACATTTACTCCATTTGGGGTTTGCAGTTTAGCCCTCGGTTTAGCAGACTAATGGGTAGGAAGGGGTGTTTGTTATTGCAGAATGCCTGTTTAATCACAAAATGGGTTTTCTGCCCTAAAACGTGCTATTATATGAAAAATTATATATTTGTAATGATTATATATGCTTTCTGGATCTTTTGACTTTTTTAATAGTAGCAGTCAACACAATGAAAATTGTTTCTGTGCCTTTTTAATCATAAATACTTTATTTCATGCGTCATAAACATACTGTATAAAATTCACTACAGCACCCGAAATGTGAACGCCCATTGTAAGCTATTGCCCCACCCCCATAGGTCACCAATGATATATTCCTGAATTGTTCTTGTAGTATTTAGTTTTACTTTTATTATTTGTGCATTTAGCTGTTATTGCAGGGAAGAATCTGGTGTTTCTGATTTTGCAAACTTACCCCTTGAGAGATTTTGTCCAGTGAATCCCAAGTCGGTTAAACCAGAGGTTTGCTGTGCTTGCAGCCGGAGACACGGCGCTGCCTGTGAGAAGGAGGTCAGGAAACAGGGCTGAACTGAGACGACTGTCAGATCCCTGCTCAGGGCTGAATGTGCAGGGCCCCCTCCCCCCTCAGCCTCGCTCTTTCTCTGGCGCTGTGGCTCGGCGGCGGCACTCGGCTCCGAGCCGCGGAGCAGACAGGGGCTTCGCGCGCGTCTCGCGAGGCCAGTGAGGGGGCCCCCTGCCGAGCCACGTGCACTTACAGGCCTGCCCTGTGCTTCCTTCGCAGAGAGAGCTCGACGCCACCGCCACAGTACTGGCCAACCGACAGGATGAGAGCGAACAGTCCAGGAAAAAGCTCATTGACCAGAGCCGCGAGTTCAAGAAAAACACGCCAGAGGTAAGTCTGTCATTCCAGGCACATGTGTGTTTGTGTGTGTTTGTGTGTGTGTGTGTGTGTGTGGAGGGGTGGGGCTTATGCAGAACATCAGTGCAAGCTTATCCTAAACATCCACTTCATGAGTTTTACTTCAAACAGATGTTTCAGAGTCCCTCAATGCAGATGTAACAAAATGAGGAATTATTTTATCCCACATTCAATGAAACTACTCAATAAAAGAGTTCACAGTAAAGGAGTACTGGTTTATGGGCAAGTGCGATTAGTGGTTCAATGCAAAAATGGGGGGGTATTGTGCAATAATTGAGACTAGGGAAGTGAACTTACAGGTTCTGGTAATCTGTGTGGATTTGTGTAGGAGTGGAGCATAATGACTATGAATGGGTTCATGTTGTATTTTTGATATAATGTTTATTTGTTCTGTTTGCATGTTTTTTGTAAGTTTCTGTGTGTAAAAAAAATAGCTGCTTGAACACAACACTGATTTCTGAGAAATCAGACAATAAAGTACTATCGTATTGCAATTGGATCCACTTCTAACTGAGAGCTTGGGAGGTAGAAAACACAGGACCTGAGTCTGACAGTCTAAACTCGGAGTACCGTGAGCTGAGAAAACTATTGTCAGTTCTCTTGCTGATGTGTTACCCGCTGGTGGGGAATAGTGGGGTTATGGTCCCAAGTCACACAGTGGAGGCAGTGTCAGCTTTGACCTCTGCTTCCGGGTTCATCACAATTATGAAGTGTGATGATGGACCTCTGGGTGTCTGCTCTTTATTCCAGGCCCCAGGCGAGGGCTCTTGGCTTGATCTGAGATGAGTTTGAATACACTGAAGCCTGCCTTGTTATTAGGCTAATACTGTGGCTAAGGATCTGCGCCTGTGGCTGGAAGGTTGCCGGTTCAAATCCAGCGGATGACAGAGGAATCCTACTTCGTTGGGCCCCTGAGCAAGGCCCTTAACCCCAGCTGCTTCAGGGGCGCCGCGTAAATGGCTGACCCTGTGCTCTGACCCCCAGCTTTTCTCTCCCTGTCTGTGTGTGTCAGTGAGAGCAAGCTGGGGTATGTGAAAAGACAAATTCCTAATGCAAGAAATTGTATATGGCTAATAAAGTGATTTTTAATGAGAAGAGGGCTGAACAGCTGAAAGTTTGTTTTTCCTTCTTTCTTTCTTCTGCTTTTTCAATGTGGAATGAACCTCTGCATATTGTTAGTCTTCCTTTAAGTTCTAACAGAGTTTAAAGGGAGCCGGCTTTCTACAATGTAAGGATATTTTATTTTCCTAAAGAGAAATCTTAATCTTGTCAAGTCACTTGGAAGGTTAGAGTTCCTATCGGGAAAACTAATAGTACTGTGTTGGTTTCAGAACCTTGTTAGCAAGGTGAGCTATTTAGGCACTGATGGCGTGCCCCTTATTGGTGTAGTATTCTAAGGTTTCCATGTCTTTTTCAACTGTAGGCTATGATTGATAAAACTGGTCATAGAGGTTTAGTGTTGGAGTAGCTAGACCCTCACTTGCACCATCTTGACCAAGCCCTCTGAGTCTGTATGAGTTATTTTTCCACCTTCAGGTTGCTTAGAAAAGGGCAATTGAACTTACAGGCATGCAGTGCTTGGGGCATTTCCATGTTATTGTGTGGGAAAGAACATGTTTGAAGTCCTAAAATGTGCTATTTCACAATCTCACACCAGTGTGATTCATTTGTTGTTGATCTTCTAACCACAAGGAATGTGCTGTGGCCCAGCTTTGGGGAATCGTGTGGTCACTCTGTCCAGTGCCCTCAGACGACACTTCTGTTGTTGACCATTGCGGCAGCCGTCGCCTGATGAGAGCCGATTTTCTCAAGAAATCATAACCTGCTTTTAAATTCTATCAGTTATACCAGCGCCCTCTATAAGTACTGGGACAGTGAAGTCGAAACTCTTGCCAAATATCAAGCAGTTTGGATTTGGGTTGAAAAGATGAATATGTGGCTAAGGCACAGAATTTCACCTTTTATTTCTAAGAATTTCTGTGCTTATATGTTGTACCATTTTAGAGTAACATTTTTTGTGTTCAGTCCCCCATTTCAGGTCAGTTTTTGGGACAATTTGGCTGCCAGGTGTTTATTACTGGTCAGGAGTTTCCTGTTGTATTGATTGTCACACAAAAAGGCAAAAGATGTGAATGTGTAGTGTTGGATTTGGCCTTTTCTTTCCCCTTTGGTGTCTGCCTTGGGAGGCCAGATTACAGCTTTGACAGAGATGAGCCAGATGATATCTGGAACAAAGTGTTGTGGACAGATGAGACGGGTAGACCTGTACCAAAGTGATGGCGAGGTGAAAGTGTGGAGAAAGGAATAAACTGCAGACAATGCAGAGCACCACTTGATCTGTGAAACATGGCGGGGGTAGGTTCATGGCTTGGGCATGCATGGCTATCCCTGGAACTGGCTCACTCATCTTTATGGATGATGTAACTCATGGCTGTGGCAGCAGAATGGCTTCAGAAGTGCACAGAAACAACTGTCTGCCTGTGTTACAAGAAAATGCCTCCAGACTCAGTGGCTGAGGCTTCATCATGCAGCAGGACTGACTGCCAGCGCAACCAAGCAGTTCATCAGGGGGAAAAAAGTGGAAAGTCTTGGACTGGCCAAGTCGATCTTGTGATTTAAATCCTATTGAACATGCATTTCAGAGACTCCACAGACAAACAGCAACTGAAAATAGCAGCAGCACAGGCTTGGCAAAGTACCTCAAAATAACAATACGAGCTTAGTGATGACAGTGGATTGCAGGCTTGAAGCAGTTATTGTGTGCAAAGGATTTGCAGACAAATACTGTTTTGTACAACTTTAATTTACTTTGTTAATTTGTCCCCATACTTAAGCTCACCTTAAATGGTGGGATGGAACACACAAAGCAGTATTATTCTACAATGTTAAAGTGTATATGCGCAATGATACCCAGAAATCAAAGGTGACCTCCTGTACTTTTTCTTCATATTCATCTTTTCATCTCAAACCCTAATTGTTTGTGTATACAGCAAAAACATCCGTTTTGCCTTCACTGTCCCAGTACTTATGGAGGGCACTGTATTACTTTGCTGCAATACTCGCACAAGATCTGGTCCAAAGAAAATGAATATTAAGATGGACTCTGGCTGCACCTGATTTAGAAGAAACTGACATCATTTCCTGGTTGCTTTTCACACGTCAGCAGAGGTTTAAAAGATATTTTTATGCTGTTCTTCGGTTCTGTGATTTTGTAGAGACTTCACTGCTGCTATGCATGGCTGCATTTTAGTTTGTTAAAACTGAGACCACAAAAAGAGGACCGTTCTTCCTCCTGTGTGTGAAGCAAAAAACCCTGAAAAAACAAAGTTCAGGGCAAAGAATTCGTAAAGAAAATATTAAAGTCAATTTTTAATATTTAAAAATCGTCAGCCTTAACATTTGGTATTTAGAATGGTTAAATCAAGGTGCCCACACTTAATTCTCATCTACAAACCTAAATAGCGAAAACGGTGTCGTATTAATTCAAGAAAAGGCACTTGAAAGGCTCAGCAAGAGTAAAAGAGCAAAATGAGTTTTATTAGAAGTATATAAATATCTTACATTAGTGTCTGTAACTGCTTTTATTTGGGAGTTACACCCTCTGGCTGGAAGTGGATCCCGGAGCGCAAGCCCCTCCGTTTATGTATTACTTTATGTAAAATTGCATTCGTGTCTTGCAGTGTAATACAGTTGCAGGCACATTAGATTACAAAGGTATGATTTCTTAAGTTCTGTGATAAAAGGCACCTCATAGTACATTCAGCCTTGACAGAAATACAATAGTGCCAGTGCCCCTCTAGTTGGGCAGTGCTGCTCTGATCTACTTTAGCAGGAGAGATATGATGATGGTGACCTAATAGCTTCAGAACTGTTCCTCTGTATTTACTGCGTGGGAAGATAAAGACATTAAAAGTGTGTTGACTCATCAAAGTCAGGTTGTTAAGTGCTGAGGCCAGCTGTTGACACTTGTGTTCAAGCTGGGCTCATTGTCATATCCCAGCTGGTCAGAAAAAAAAGAGATCAAGTCTTAGCTGTGCAGTTTGAACAGTCCAGGCTAGCAGCATCCTCTCAAATTGCAAGGTCAACATGCCTACTGCTAATTTTTGACTGATTGCCCAGGGCAACTCTCAACAGCAGAAAAGCTGTAGCAAGAGCAGAGTCACACAGAAGAGAAATGACTGGAGAGTGAGGCTGGAATGGGGGTGGGGGTTCAACTTCCTCTTGCTCGATCATGTGGCAGTGTAATGGCGAAGTTCTAATAATTCAAGAGCCGGGAAATATCAGGTACTTATCATGACAAATACAGTTTAATCAGGATTAGACAGGGCTCTAAAGTGTGCGGTTGTGTAATGGACTGGAATGATGGGTGTGAGATTAAGCAAATGGATGGAGTGGGAAGCGGGGGGGGGGTTGAAGGAGTTGTTTTTGGACCGGCAGCATTCCAGAATAGATTAAAGCAAGGCTTGCTTGCCCTCCGTTTGTTTTTAACTCCTCCTTTCTCGGCATTATTAGTTATAATCCTGTGGTGTGAAGGGGAAAAAAGTCAAAGTGAGTCACTTGTTTGTCTTTACATTAGGCTACAGTCAATATCTGTGCAGCAGAGCTCCAGTTAAGGCTGTTTCAGGGTGGAGCACAGGGGTTAGGTGGTAGTGTGGTCTGGTGGAATGGACAGGGAGACAGTCTTCCTAGTTAGCGATCAGACGAAGACTTGTTTGCCTTGTAGGCTGATCTGTGTGGTTAGTGTTCTAGTCCTTGAAGCTGGGCTCTTGCAAGGCATTGTGGCCTGTGTAGTAGCTAAAAGTGAAGCTATCTGAAACCATAAGAGCATAAAGCTTACAAATGAGAGCCCCTTCTACCCTGACCTGAAGAAGAGCCTTACTTGTTACTGTTGCGAATGGGATCCCAAGCTCTCAATGAATGGCTGAATGTGTTCATACTGTTCAAACCTCTGACTTTGAAAGATTTGAGCTTGGGAACTGATGTAACATTTTGACCTGAAGCTGTCGCAATGCCAAATCCATTGTAAGACAGGATATCTTTTATTTCTATGTCTAGTACACTTCATAACTAAGTAAAATTATAATCAATTTTGATCTGCTCACACTATTGAAGAATTAAAAAAAACAGTCCTTGACATTGTACACAATCCTTTAAGCAAAGAGCACTGTTTAAACAGACTCTATTTGTGAATATGGCAGGATGTGATTTAAGATAGACTCCTTGACCAATGTGCTCTTTGCATGCCTCTACAGTAAAAGCTGGATAAATTTCAGCAAAGCTGTGGTATACGATAAAACACATATTCCTTCTTAAGTGGTTGGAACACATCAGGCATTGCGTACAGAACAGAAGCTTCTAATTTCGTTAGCATGACACTTGGTCAATTAAAAGTTATATTTAGCTGGTAAGTGAAGTCCACAGGCTGGGAGAGTGTGTTCAGTGGAGATCAAAGATCGTCTTTCCCCCGGAGGCACGCTAGAGAGTCAATTGAGTTTGGGGTCTGAGGGGATCGTGTTTTTGGGAGACACTGAACTTGCAGTGCAGCCTGGAGAAGGGTGCTGCTCCAGTGCCTCCTGACTGGGAGGACTGGGCTCACAAAGAAAAGATCTCCCTCCCGAATGTCTCTCCTAATAGTAGTGATCACCTGTAAAAATCCAATAGTGATCATTTCATTATGTCTTATTACTGAGTAGGCAGGTGGCCTGAAAGTAAGAACTATAATCACTTTTAACATGCTTTATGAAGCTTAGGAAGTTTGGAGTTGAACAGTAAAACTTCTGTCCTGTTTGTTGTCAGTATATGTATATGGATTCCTGGGCATTTTAAATAATTCTTTGTGGTTATAGGTCAATTTCACTTGTACTGACTACCCTAAGAACCAAGCAGGAGAGGCTCTTTAGATATTCCACTTTTCTCATTTCATGTTGACCTCTTTATTTTTTGATCATGGAGGCCACTACCAGTCTAGTTAGACTAAGCCTTAAAGAATATATTTTCTTTTTTCTTCTTGCAAATTCCTTGTGCCTTAGTGCTTCAGAGAGTGTTGATGAATAAATGGAAAATAAAAACCTGCTTTGTCTCCAGCTCTCCAATAAATCAGGCTTCTTTTCCTTTTAAAATGTCCAAGGTTGCAATTTATGTTTGAGCTTAATAACCCGTTACTAAATTAATCGTGCTGGGGTTTTGGCTGGGAGGCTGTGTTCTCAGGGATTCTGTGAACTCTGTAAAAAATGATCTTGCTGCTGCTGCCCAGAACTGAAGGTACAAAAACATCAAGGGGTTCCGGCCGAGGGGAGGAAATTTCATACTCTGTCGCTCCAAGCTGGAAAGCTACCTTAATTGCTGCAGAGTTCACTGTACCCCTCTGTAACCTGCTTGGTGTAGTTTCCTTTCCCTCCTGTACAGTCACTGATTTTTTTGCTGAAGTGCAGAAGAGCTGTTCTGTGTAAACAGTGAATCAGCGTGTGTACAGCAGCTAGGTCACTTGCTTACTGAGCCTGGGCTGCCCTTGTCTTTGTTTTAATTTGGAATCACTCTTTTATGCGCTGCAGTTTTGGGGTGGAGGGCTGTTTGCAGGCACAGTCTAGTGCAGATTTCATGATGCAGCAAATGACCCAAAGCTCAAATCGCCTGTCCCCCTGCCTCTCCTAATGTATTCAGGTTCGGCTGTGGAGCTTCTTCAGCTCTGTGAAGGAGACCATCGTGGCTCTCATCCCTCAGAGGTCTCCATGTATTCGAACCAGACGCCCTAAAATTACTGCTGAGCTGATGTTGTGGTGTTTTTAGGGAGGGAGAGATCTGTACCCACACATCTTGGTTCATCTGTAAATACATGGACATTCACACCTTGTTCGTCCCGGGCGGAGCACAGAAGCAGAAGGAATAGGTTACGCTTAGGCTCTGTGGTGCCTGACCCTTCCCTGTGAGCTTTCATCACTTGTAGTTTTTTCTGCAGGAAGACGTGCTTAGTCAACCCTGTGCAAGATTCAAGGTTTTGATGCCACTCCCAACATTCCCATCCCTGTGAATGAAGGACGTTTTAAATGATGGTGATGGTGGCTTCAGATGTGAGAAGGGTTGGGATCAGTCCATAGAAGAGTGATCCATTGCCTTTGTTTGGGGCTGCTCTCTTGCGGTGCCCCTATTGCAATAACATGTGAGTTTCCAGACCGGGACGGATATTTTCAACCCTGCTAGCTCACAGTGCTGAGTTTTTCCTGGGTTAAAAGTGGCATGTGTGTTGTTTTGCATCTTCGGTCGAAAGGACAAGTGTACAAAGGGTTGCAGTCCCATTTGATGGCCACCTTTCTTGCAGTTGAGTGTCAAAGTTCTAGATTTCCGACCAGAGGTTTGTGGCTACAGAATAGTCTTTTCTTTTTTAAAACGGTGGCCTGATTCATTTCTTTCATTCTTTCATTAATCTCGCCCTGTAAAAGGGCCCGCAGTCAGGAAATGGGCCTCCTGTTAAGTTAGCATCACTTAGGAGAAGACTGCCTGGCCGCTGTGCTTCCTGTGGCATTTAAAGTTGACTGTTTTTCAGTTGCACCTCCTCGAGGATCCCCACTTAAGCAAGAGCCTTCAGAGCTGGTAGGGTGTGCTAACTCTGCCTTTTCATTAAAATCCATTTCTCGTCACCTTAGACATCCATAATTTAAAACAAGCGCTGTCTGGAAAAGTGCTGGTATGAAAGTCAGCTTTAGAACAGTGGTTTTTTTTTTTAAAGCAGCTGCCAGCTGTGCCCAAATTTAGTTACCAGCTATTGTGTTCTTTCTTTCTTGGGGGCAGTGGGGACATGGGCCTTTGCCTCTTCTGAGAGATTTTCACCCCTGTTCCTTGTTTTAGTGCTCAGTTTCTTCAGCCTCTGCAAGAAGTCCCTCTTTATTTCCATGCAGGTTTTGAGTTGTTCCTCCCAGTTTCAGTGACTAGGCTGTAGTGTCGTTCCCATAGTCTTGGCTCTGAAATTCAGGCCACTGTCTGTATTCCCTTCAAATTGAATCTGTATAATAATAGTCACTATCACCTCTGAACCATTCGGTGTTGTTTTATTTACCTCTTTCCAGACATTTGCACGTTAAATGTATGTTGAAATAATGGGAGCATTAGCTATTGTAAAGAAGGATCAGGTCTTTGCTGCTTTGCTTTGACACACCAGCAAATGCAGTTGATCGGAGAACTAAACCAATAAACAAGATACTACTCACCTAATACAGCCTTGCTTGTTAGTTCAGAACTCTTGAGTTTTGTGCAGAAACCTCATTTTTAAGACTCTCAAACGGACTGATCTTAGAGGAAAAGAGGAATTTTTATAACCGAGTGCAGTGTAAAACATGTAAGAAATAATGGTGTAGTTTGAATGGAAAATCTGTCATTTTTATTAACCTTAATTTTCACTTCTGAAGTGTGGTCTTCACACTGATTTTTATTAAATTGTTCTTTTCCTGTCCTAGATGTGCGCAGGTTGGTGCCACTTTATGTTAGAGACGTGATAGCTTGAGTCCCAGACGTAGCCCCTTCCGAGAATTTTAAGAACCGGAGGTGAACTGGATCGTGTTGACTTGCCAAGAACTGTGGTCTTGTGTGCATTGATTTCCCAGGCCAGGCCGAGGCCCTGGGTCTCTGCGCCACCCCGGGGCAGCCCGGGTGGCGGTTTGACTGCCTGCGTGCCTCCAGCTAGTCGCCTGTGATTAAAAGACCAGCCGTCGGAGGATGTGATGTCTTGTGCTGAGGGATTTCAGGGGCTGCCAGGGCGAATCAGAAGGAGCTGCAAAGTGAGCGTTCCTGACAAAGTGAATATAGTAATTAGGGCTGATCCGCTGGCATCGTGCCCGCTCTGGCTGACTGGCGTCTTGCACAGTTAATTATAGCTCTTTCTAACACGACACAAGGATATTTACCAGCAAGACGGTGAGAAAACCCAGCGTGGAAGCCTCTCCGGTGAAACAAGCTATTGATTTAAGAGGCGTTCCCTGTAATCCGCTCTGACTCCGGGAGCACAGATGGAGGCAGAGGGGGAGCCGAGTTTGACTCCTGACATCATGGACTGGGCTCAACGAGCAGGGCCATTGCAGGCAGGTAAAGCTGAAACCCCACCTCCACCCCACTCTGCACCTGGGGTTTGTACAGGGCTCGTGGGCACGGTGTGACGGCCACAGCTCCGCGCAGCCCAGACCTGTGCGTCCCAAGCAGAACCCATTGCTGACAAGAAGGAGCCGAACGAGAGGCAGGTTCTTGGTAGTTCTTCCTTTTCTTGAAGTGGCTCCGGTCAGTTTATACTGCATGCTTGTTGGGATCACAGTGGGAGGAATTTTAAAGTAAAAATAAAATCAGAATAAAAACACGCAACTGCCAAACAAGCAATAATTTAAAGATCACCTTAAAATTAAGTTTTAACTCCTAAGAAGGGTGTTTCCCGTCTTTATACAAGTGCTCCAAAAAATGTGTAGTTGTTGGAGTCACCGTGGGCTCATCTCTGTAAAGCTAATTAGAGCTTAATAACATCATCAGGAAGTGTTCCAGCAGATCAGTAAATGACCCTCTTCTTGTGACTCCCTTACACCAGCCATAAATCTGACTTCACAACACTAGGGGTCCCTGCGAAGACTGAGAGTGAGTGGAGATTTTACAGATAACGCAGCTCTTGTGGGAACATTCCCACGCCAGACTGTCGGGAATCTCAAATTTCCATCTCTTAAGCTATTTTTTTTTAAATCGTATTGATGATGGTGCTAATCATTAAGAGGTGAGGCCTTCACTAATGGAAAAACAGCTCACTGCACTGACTCATCACTCGCCAGTCTTAGCTCGCTCATTCTGGATGGGTAGCTGATTGAATACAGTATATAAATAAAGACGGATTTCACAGATGATGCTTTTTAGTGAAGTTCTACAATGCACAGTAAAACTCTTCAACCTCATTTTCTTTCCTGGTGCCAAGAAGGACTTGGTTTTCAAGAAGGACTTTTGTTCTCCTTTGGTGACAGAATTTCAACAGGGCTTTCCAGAGAACTTAAGTCCTGTTGCAACCAACATTCTGTGTTGTCCTGAAGGTTTCCTGATGTTTTGTGACTTTATTTGAAAAATACCTGGAGGAGTTACGGGTGCAATATCGTTAGTAAATTACCTGGGGACCTATGTGGAAGGACAGAGTGGCATCGGTGCCAGAGAGGGGGAAGGCCAGAGTGCCAACTGAAGGGCAGCACAGTCTGGGGTGGCCCCACCACTCATTTTGCACCAGTAGCTCATCCGCAGGAGTGGAGAAGAGAGGAACTATTGAGCTGGCTTATGGGTGGGAATCTGGACTGGCCAGGCAGGAAGAGCTCAGATATTAAAATCCTTCCTTAGGGGTGGAATCTGTGAACGTGATCTGAACATCACACAGGAATGTATTGCTTGAAGAGATGATCAAGGTTGAAACTTGCACTTGTGAGGTTCTGACTTGTGAGTCTTAGTGAATCAGTTCCATTGACCTAAACTGTCCAAACAAAATGGTTCTTGGTCCTTCCTTTGCACGTTGATGAAGTTGCCTTTTTCCTTGCTGTCAACTCTTATCTGAGAGACTGCAGTAAAGCATTTCGTTAACTGTGATTGAAACTGTTTATTCAGTGCTCGCTTTCTTAAAAG
The DNA here is from genome assembly GCF_055471065.1 of Atractosteus spatula. Lineage (NCBI taxonomy): Eukaryota > Metazoa > Chordata > Actinopteri > Semionotiformes > Lepisosteidae > Atractosteus > Atractosteus spatula. The sequence continues at coordinate 962,672 of NC_142732.1, read as the reverse complement.
TGAAGTACTCTGAAACAGCATTTGGCATGCTTTTATCTCTGCAACTGTTGCTAATACCATGCTGAACTTATGCCATTAACTATACAGTATTCAATAATACTAAACTGAACAACTGAGGCACATAGCCAGCATGTTTCACTTGGGAATTAAAGTTCAGTGTAAGGTCATGACTCTTAAACGTTAAAGACTTACTTTACAGTTTTAGCTGGACCTTTATGTGTAATGTAATGTGGTACCAGGGAGTCCTGCTGGTGCCTTAGGAGTGTTCAGGCAAGATTTTGCCCTATCTAATCAGGAGAATTAAAAAAAAATCCATCGCTTCTACATTCAGTCATGAAGCAATAATAAAAATGGGTTTGTAATACTTAACCCGGTAAGAATGAGAAGCTTAAAGTTTCATGGTCTCAGAGGTGTTGCTGTTGAAGGTATAGCTAAAGTTTTTATTGTAGTACTCAGACGCCTGTCTGAAGTCTCTGTTTTCATGCTCATATGGCAGTTGTCTCACGTGATCCTTATCTAAATGTTTCAGATAATTGGAAGGCTCTCCAGCTAGATCTGAGGCATTCTCCCTCTTCATCCCTGAAGAGAAGAAACTGTAGCGTGTCCACTGGGCGGTGATGGCGTTGAAATGCCCTGACTGTTTTATTTTGAGGATTTTAAGCTCTGTTGTTTGATGCACTGGTGCAGCGCATATCTGCCTAAAGCGTTGGGGTCCATCTGGTCTGCTAATACTGGCTTGACAGTAAAACAGAAGTGACAGCTCTTGAATAGAAGCCATATCCTCTTCCCCTGGGACAAGTCATTGGCTGCCTTTCTAAAGCCCTCCTCAAGAAGCTATTTGCTCAAGGAGGGAGCTAACCTGCCCACCATGGGACCACTCTTTACCACTGCTCTCTGCGATTCGCTTCCTGCTTCCTTTCTCGCCCACATGCGGCTCTTCCTGGGGCTCGGCCAGTAGAGCTGGTCGTTGTGCTCCAGACACCACCGGCTCGAACCCGGGCCCTGCCACTGCCCGGCTGTGACTGGGGCGACCCGAGACTCAGCGTACACCTGGCTGAGCTGAATCCCCTGCTCTGCGGGGGGGTCTCTTCTTGCAAAAACATGAATGATTTAAGTATGAAACGCAGAATACAGCCAAGCATGTCTTTTGATGAGACCTGTACCTACACAGTCACTTGAAAATGTATAACATATCATACTGCACATCACAGCATGTCCCTCTAATGAAGATAAATCTGAAATGTAAAATTGGGCCTTTTATTTAATACCATCTTCTGTCATTTTATAGGAAATTCAGCCTGGAATGGATCTTACGTGATCAAGATAACATCTTTATGTTCTTGATATTTGTTCTTGATATTTGTAGGGATGAGCGTTGTTAACGGTGGTTATTCTTGAGAACTGCAGAGCCAGAGCAGGCCGAACAGCGTTCAAACTCCTGTGTCAGTGTGGAAAACTACTACAGTGCAGCGCGGCATGTGGCTTTCCTCTAGGTCGTATTCTTTTAATAGTTTCCACCTTTTATTTGTGTTTTGCTAAGAGACGTTTTATGGCCAGCCTGACTGCAGTGGGGTAGTCTCAGAGCTTCAGGCAGTGAAGACAGTGTAGTGGGTCTGTGACGTTCAGCTCTTTGGCCTTCCCTGCTCATCCATCTTTCATACTACACAAGCTCCTATTGTGCAGCGTGCTGTTAAATATGTAGAGTGACTTTCCATTTTCATTTGAAACTAGGAAGAATGTGTGGAATTTGCCTTTCTTTGTTGGAAGGGAGTTTGTTAGCTGCTGGAAGTGGGAGGGCAGTAGAAAAGGGAGATTGTGTCCTTTGCATCGCCTGAAAAGCTTTGCCTTTAAGATATTCAAAATTACAGAATATTGGCTTCTCCTTTGCTTATTGCCTTTTTTGCTGCAGGTCTCTTTGTAGCGCATGTACAGCTGAAACCTTTTGTTGCCCTTTACCAAGGTTGTGCAGTCCTGGGTCTAGCAGCTCCCTACGCTTTGGAAAGAAATGACCACTACCAGTGAAGGCACTCTCTCAGGGTACAGGCCGAATTTCGTTTTGGGAGCGAGGAATCATGGGCCGCTAAACTGGCTCCCTGGCGGCAGCCCCCTCTGGGACTGTCTCGGGCGTCTCTGGTGAAAGGCCTGGGCCATCAGTCTTCCTGTGTCTGCCCCGATGACAGCCGATCCGTCACGGTCCTGTTGCCTTCTCAGTTGCTCGCAGTCAATCCCAGCAGATAAGAGCGCTCTAGTCCCCGAAACCGCCCGCACTACACGGTGTTTTCACGCGGCACTTGTACGACATCACACCTGGAGCGCAGCAGGCTCATCTTGCCTGGGCTTGTACAGAGAGGGATCTTGTCATAGTTAAACCCCGTCGTAACGATGAGCATCTTCTGCTGTACTGTTAAAAAGTTTGTCTCGTGTTGACAAGGTGTGTATCAGTACGATGAGGGTTTCTGCTGTTTCTGTTTTCACACCTTTTCTGCTCTCTTTCAACAATTTGCTAAAGACATGAAAACACCTTGGTGAGAAATGTGTTAATGAAGCGAAAGTAGTGTGATGTGTCTTTTGTTCGAACTAAAAATAAAGTTTTCTAAAGTTTGCTATACCTTGCTCTATTTTTGGACAAGCAAGAGAGTGTGATAATTTTAATACACAGTAGATCTAACTACGTTTTGTTGGATGTCACATTATGATTGCTTTGTGCAGCTGTGTTCAGGTGAGACACAAAAAAGTGTTACACTCCTACTTGCATGGACTTTCTTCAGTCTGCTTGAAAATACGAAAGTAAGGAGAACATTTAAGAACACAAGAAATGTTGCTAGCGAGAGGCTAGCCAGCCCTTCTGACCTGTGTGGTTGTTGGTAGCTTGTTGATCCAAGGAACCCATCCAGGCAGAAAGAGGCCAGGGTATTGCCTTCAACAACATGGGCAGATAGCTTGTTCCATACTTCTACAACCCTTTGGGTATTTCCTGTTCTTCCATGAAATTTCCACTTGTGGCTCATGTCGTCTGGTTCATATTTCACTGCTTATTCTAAAGTCCACTGGGATGACTTTGTCAGTGCCTTTGAGGCTTGTGTGTATACTTGTATCACTGTTCGAGACTGAAAAGATTCTGTTCCTTCAGCCTGTCAGTACAGGACATTCCTTTAAACCCAGATTATTTCTGGCTGATCTTCTCTGTACTGATTGCAAGGCAACAATACATTTTCTATAACATGGTAACCAAAATTGTATGCAATTTTCTAAGGCTATGCTAGTGAATTATACTTTTGTAACTCAACATCTCTTGATTTAAAGAGATTTATTTTTTCTGCAGCAACAGCTGGTAAACCTTACCAAGTTCTCTATCTGTAATGGAGTTAGACGGATGGTTTTAACAGATTCTAGATACAAAGCAGAAAGGCAGGAGGGGAGAGAGAAGACCAGTAGCTGCCTGTTATGTACAACCCCACATGCCTGCTTTCAGTGTTGCACTGTTTTGTAAGCTGATGTTGCTGAGCAGTCATTTGGCATGAGAAGTAATAATATAAGCAGAAACAACCATAGACAAAGCAGGACGAGAACCAGAAGAACTACTACATCTCATTTGGTAAAAAGACCATTTTTTCCTATTTTGATGTGAGGCACAGAGAGTAAAGCATGTATAGTGTGTGTGTCCTGGCTGGGCCTCGGTCTCCTCTGTATGTGGGGACGGGAGCTGGGAGCTGGGCTGCGATCGGGTGTCAGTTGTCAGCGGGTGGAGGCTGGGAGGCCTCAGTCTTTGAGGGAGGGGTTGCAGTCAGGGTCATCCCTCAGTCATCACGTCCCTGCTGCAGCAGGGCCTTGTTTACCCAGGCTCTGCTTACACACATCAACACTGAGGCCTGCCCACCCCAAGGCAAGCTGGAGAGGAATACTGCGTCCTGCAGTCAGGCTTTCATCCTCCATTCCTTTCACAGCGGACTAGAGTGGAGCACAAAGTGAATTCCTTGAGAAATCCTCAAGTTTTTTTTTTCCTGGATTGACAATATCTTATCTATTAGTCTTTTACTACAGCTTAGCTTTTGGTTGCTTCAGTTCTTAATTGAGCTAATGTAACATGATCAGTCAGATTAGGCCAGACCTAAAAAAAAGGTTGTTTAGACATTTCACAGCAGACTCGATTTCTAAATCTTTAAAACGGTGGAAAAGATCAGATTAAGGTAATTGGTAATTGTTTGTCCAGTTAAGCCTTTAATGAAGTGCTTGAGAGCTCAGCTAGAAAGACCAAGCCTGAGCTTGGACAGAGCGAGGAGCAGACTTTTCAAAGCGGATTCTCAGGGGTGTACACAACATCCTTCCCTAATATCGCTGAATGATTTCGGGGGTTAATTATTCATGCTATGTGGATCCTAGAGCCGCCTTCTGAGTGTAGCCTTGTGCTTTATGTCTAATAAACTTCAGACGGGGAAATTGATAGAAGGGAAGCAATCCTCATTCAGAGCGACATACAGGCAGAGGGGAATTGGACGTTAGGAAAGCTGACAGAGAAATGGATAAATGCCAGAGCTCTTTACCTTGTGCTCGGGATCTATAAAATAATTACAAGACAGCATCTGTTATTCCTCACGTCGTCTTGGTGAAATACAGCAGGTGAGGAGTTCTGAGATTAATCAGTGTAGCACAATAGGTAAAGGAGCTGGCATCATGTAAACTATAAACCTTATTTGTTAAGTGTCCTCTTTCTAATGTTGCTGGTTTTGTTCAGTGTAGGTTAATTGCTAACGCACTGTTTCCCTAGTACTCTGCCCCTGCAGACAAGACATACGAAACCGTGATGTAACACTAATATGAGCCCAGTTACTCTTCTGCAGTGCAGTAGCTGAAACTGGTAGCATGTAGTGTCAATCGAAAGGGCAACAGAGGAACGTCCCTTCGGAAGGTGAGAAAGAAGCAGGGAAGGAAATGACGTGAAAGCACTGTAACCAGGGCTCTAATTCTGTTTTTTAATTTTGAAAAGAGCTTTTAGAGCTGCGATCGACTGGCATGTCGATCATATCTTCTTCGTGAACTTTTCATCTTATTATGTAAAGAGCGAAAGGAGTAGATGTGCTTTTGTGATGTTATCATCTGTTTTCTAAAACAAAAAAAAAACCTGTTTGGCAACTCCTGTGTGTTAGACCAATTCAAGAACAAAACCGTCTGTTAAATGTAGAAAGTGGAGGGTTTGGCAGTCCGGAGCAGCACGTGAGCGCGTGTTGAACACGGGCAGGGTGCCCCTGCTGCAGCCTGTTGTAGGTTAATCCACACGGCAGCAGTGAAGGCGAATAGGGTCAGCGATTCTTTTCTTGTATTATGATTGAGAAGCAACATCAAATTGTAATCCATTAAAATGCAGCAGGAGACACATGGAGTATCGATGGATAAGGGTGGGGTCTTGAGCAGTGCTCTTGCACGGTTGCCTGTTGATGTGCAGGGCTTCACACCTGCCTCGGCCTGTGAGTTAAGTACAGTTCACTGCCTCTGAGGAATTAAGTGAAATTCACCTCGGAGTGAAAAGCAGGGACTGCTAAGAGCCTGACTTTCTTACTGGACTTCGTGCCGCCAATAGTGCTGAGGTCAGGTGGCGGTTGACTGGAGATGACCTCTGACCTCTTCCACCATTGGCCACCTCCAGCTTGCCAGTCCTCTCGTATCTGCTGATTTCTTCAGCGTCGTAGGTGGCGTGGCTGCAGGCTATTAGTTACGCACAGGTTGTTATTTTTCCCAGAAGCTCCATGACTCAGTGTGATTATAGTTTACTTATGGTTGTAATGGAATTTTTTACTTTGCTGAGCACAGTACCTCCACTATTTCAAAGCGATAATATTGTTTCTTTTTTGGTGGATAAAACCAAGGCAAAATTTTCCACACACGTCTGCAGTGGTTTTTCACCTGGAGCCACCTTTCGTGGCTGTGCGAGGGAATTATTGAGTGGAAGAACAGTGGTGGAGAGCAGACATGGTTTCTAACAAACAATCCAGATTTTCTAGTTGTCCTATTTTACGAGTCAAATCTGGTAAAGATCAGGTAAATTAAGCACTGCCATCTGCACAGGCTGGCTTTGAACTGGTGAGACTATATTTACTTTTTGAAATGACGTGTTGTAGAAAAACGATGCTACTGTTGCTTGAAAGGGCTGTAATTTCTCTCATCTGCTTCTCAAAATAGTCATTGGGAGCAGTGAAGTAAGCGCATGCAATGCTTTCACACAAGATAACCTGCAATCTGCTTTACGCAGTACAAGAGCTGTGTTATGTAAGTGGAGGTGTGTTCATGCAGCAGAAGTGGTGATCTTTAAGTCCCGAAACGGACTCTAGCCTCCTGCAGGCCCTGGCCAGCAGTGCAGCTGTCCCGTGTGTGAGGAGTGTGAGAGTGCGCGTGTGTGTGCGCGCGGAGCAGCGTCTCATTGCCAGCTTCTTCAGTTTCTCATTACTGCAGCCTTGCTCTGATGAGTCACTGTCTGTGAATGCAGCCATCCGTGGACCCGAAGAGTGACGTTAATGTGTTTACTCTCTGTTTGTTCTCCAAATTATAGCCGGGCAGCCTGACCTCCTAATGGAGTCCAGGGCCCTCGTCCTGCCCCATTATCCCCTGCCTGTAGTTACTGAAGCTCGCACTGCTTATTAAGTTTCCCATGGTGTGGTGGTGACACTGGTGAGATCTTTCCCTGCTGATACTGTGGGATATGGTGCATCTTTTAAGCGTTTCTCACAGTGCCTCATGGGCTGCTTAGCCAGCAAAAAATAGACGAACACAGACAGCACAGTTAACTGTATGCACTGGCTCACGTGTTAAGCACACGCAAGGTACAGCCATCTCAGGTTACTGGTAAACTTGCACGTCTGTTTTGTTGTTTTTGTTTTCAGCCTGACTTGCTCTAAGGATTCAAGGACAGGCTGTTTTTCAGGATCCCACTGGGATCCTTCCTGACTTTAAGCGCGTAAGAGAGATCGAGAACTTTAATAATAATAATTGCTTACACTTATACAGCACTTTTCTGGACACTCCACTCAAAGCGCTTTACAGGTAATGGGGATCCCCTCCACCATCACCAGTGTGCAGCCCCACCTGGATGATGCGCCAGTACACTCACACACACCAGCTCTCAGTGGGGAGGAGAGCTGAGTGATGAAGCCAGTTCAGAGATGGGGATTATTAGGAGGCCATGATGGGTAAGGGCCAATGGGAAATTTTGGCCAGGATTCCGGGGTTACACCCCTACCCCTTTACCCTCCAGTTTCTTAGATTTTGTGTAGAGTAAAACCTTAAGTCTCATGCTGCAGTAATCATTTTTCTTCTGTAAGGGTCACTTAAAATGAACCACTATTGAATGTTGTGTACGTATTATTCAGTCTTTATTTTGATCTTTTTTGAGAAGTACACCAGAAAGCATTGTTGTTCAAGCCTGGTTCAGTTTTTGTCCTGTTCAATTTTGGGGAAGAAAAAAGAATCCTGGCAGAGCTCAGTTTCTATCTAAAGGTGTTGCTGAAAAACTCTGGCAGTCCTCTCTGAACCCAGTCGGAATGGCCTGTGCGTGGCTGTGGTTTGACTGCTTCACAGCTGCTGTTGTGGATTAAACATTAAACAGCTATACCGTATTTATTTACTGTGCCCGGCTCTTTTCCCCTCCAAGCAAGAGTGGCAAACTTGACACATCAGTTGCTGCCTCCTGTCCCTGACATTAACGTCCCCGTTTTCAATAGCGATTTGAAATTATGAATAGCTGATGGTTTAAATTGATGTTTTATGCTGAACGTTGGCTGTAATTTGCCCTCTGAGAATAGAGGTACTGAGAAACAGATGTCTTTTTTTGCAGTAACAAATTGGCGTGTATGTGCAGTCTTGGCACTGGGGCGCTTTCACCTTCCATGTGGTAGCCGGGGAGCAGGCAGCGAGTGTGCCGGCGAGTGTGTGTGGGGGTCTTCCCGGTCGCGGCTGTGTCTGTTCCAGCTGAACCAGAGCTGTACCATGGTACTGTAGCTATGCTATGCTGAGGGTTCCTGGGGAAATGAATTTGCGAAACATCACAGCCACTATGGGGGTCTGCGTGAGGTGCTCGCTGCAGCCTGATGGGTTGGTGCTTTGACGCAGTCCGGCCCCACTCCTTCTCCCCTCCGTGCCCTGTCCTCTCTGCCTTCTAAGGACTTGGCTTTGTGCTGACCTGGCAGGCTGTTTCCTTTCTGTTCGCTCAGATACACAGCAGCAGAGCTCCAGGATCTCCGTGGGAGAATCGGGCTTCTCTCGGGGATCGTGCTTTTAAAGCCGTTAATTTTTCATTTGTATACCTTGTTGATTGTTGGAGGGACCTATTGTAGTTACGGAGGCTGAAATATTCCAGACATATTCTAACGGGCTGTTTTTCCAGGATCCCACTGGGGTCTGAGTGGTTGAGGGTCTGTTGCTTTGGTTTCCTTGACGTCTCTCCTCTAAGACAGATGAGCAAACCTAAACTTGACCAGAAAAAACCCATTTCCATCACCCTGGTTTAAGTGTATTTCTTCTAATAGGAAATGCTTGGTCTTTCCCGGCTCTTGACCCCCTGAGTATTGGGCAGGAACCCCCCCGGCTCTATGCAGACCTTACCCTGCTGGTTATTCCCTTAGCCTGGGCTTCTGTTCAGCAGCCACCCTCCCCCCCCGCCCCTCTCTTACACTGAGGCACGGCTTTTGCAGTTCTGCACTATGGCTCCAGTTCAAAGACAACCAGGAGTTGTGGCCCCTTCCCTCTCTGGAGCCTCCACAGGAAACAGCTTTTCCATCCCTCCTCAGGCTTTGCATCTTTGCTCGCGACCGCCGCTGTCTCTGCTCGACGAAGGGCTGTGTGTGTGTGAGCCTGGGTGAGTGTGAGTGCACATCCTCTGCTGCTTCTGGATGTGCAGAGCTCTCCATAGTAAATATTTCAGCAGGAGCCGATGTTAGTTGCTGAGCGGATGCCTTCCGTGACGTGGCTGCCCCCAGCGCCTGCTGTAACATTTGCGCAGTGAATTAGCTGTGCACTTCCTCTCCTTCTCTCTTATACTCCTTATCTCTCCCTTCCTCCTTTGGACTTTTTGGTGCTTTTGTCTCCTCGGTTTCTCGTAAATGTTTTCTCAGTTCCAGGGAGCTGGTCCTATCAGTTGTGCAAGTCTTACATTCAGGTACTCGGCTGTAAAATGTGTAGGAAGCTCAAGGAAACCAGTCAGTAACCAACTGTTTTAGCTTTTGTTCCAAGACTAAAGTTAGGAATTGCAGACCGCAGAACGGATGTGCAGAAATAGAGTAGACACCAAGGAAAGATGTCGGAGTTTAGCATTCGAAACAATCAGCGGATTGTGTGTTTGAGGTAGAACATCTTATTTTCGAGGAACGAAAGAGGCCAGTTCATGATTACAGCTCTGCGAGCACGTCTCTCCCAGGTTCTGGCTGCCCTGATGGTTTGGTGCTCTGCTCTGTTTCTTCACTGAGCTGCAGTGAGCAGCTCTTTTCACTGTAGACCTTAACTGTGGCTGAGCTGTCTTCAGCTTAGAGCTCAGCTGTGCTCTCCCCAGGCAGACTTAAGTGCCTTGGCAGCACCTACTTGGGAAAATTCCAGTAATTAGCTTTTCATACCAAATAAGGGAGATTACTGAACTGTTACAGTAAAATTACTTTGCTGCTCTTTTGAAGAAGTCTATAACCCAATTGTATTACTATTAAGGAAGATCAGTTATTGAATACTACAACAAAATGAAAACCTCCATGCCAGATGGTTTTACTGCTTTAAAAATGACCTCCACTTCTTCCTATGTGTGTTAATCCAGTAAAAGAGATGCTGGACGTTACAGAAGCCTCCACTGACTAATCTGGGAGGCAGGGGCACTGGAGGAGTTTTGTAACGTTTGAGCCACGCGGAGACCGGATTTGTTCAGGTGTCCCTGCATCTTTAATGTGAGTGCAGTGTTCTGCAGGCTGTATGTAGATGGCTGTGCATGTTGTGGGTTGGAGAATCAAAGATGTGTGCTTTATATTTTTCTCTACCTTCCCCGATTTGCATGGCTGCATCGCAGGTTTTGTCCTGAAGCAATCTCTATAAATAGTCCCTCAGTAGCTGGCTGCCAGGCAGACCTGCTCTTCAGAACTAATTGCAGGAGAACAGTTTTTCCTGTTTTTTTCCCTTTGTTCCTTTGCTTTGAACCCGACTGTCTGGAATCTCATTCCTGTACTTTCACAGTATCGACAAGGCTTTTAACCGTTCACTTGGCAGGGAAGAACATAACTCTGAAAGCGAAAAGGGCCCTTGAATTTTTTTGGTTTACATTTTTGATTAGTGTGCAAATTGTAATCAGCTCTGAAACTCTTGCTCCCATAGCCCTTCACGATGGCTCTGCTGTCATTTCCAGAAGCGCCCCATTGAGCAGTCTTTGTACGTGTCTGTTATTCTTGACAGAATTTTGTAACAAAGCTCTTTTTCGATTACAGTTTTAATTTGTTAACAGTAAATATCTCTGCAAATTAGTGGGTATCTGGAAAATCGGTTTATTCTCATCCTTGTGTCCTGGGCTTCTCCGCCCCCATGCCAGGCCATCTGTTTTACTCTTTTCCAGGTGAGACAGTCTGCTCTGATCGGTGAGCCCTGGTTAAGGTTAAATAGTTAATATTTCTGACTTGCCAGGTACAGTCCTAATCAGTGTCTTCAGATGACAGCGTTTTGCCCTTCATGTGTGCAGAAACGAGTCGACTCCCCCCCTTTCTCTGACGAGATCTGTAAGGAAAGGGGCAGCGAAAGGGACAGCAATAAAGCTCAAGACCCATAACTAACTAATCGCTAGTTTTTAAAAGCTGTTAGAAAGCAAAGTTAACATTTAGCACAGCGACGCTTGTGAGCCTAATGAAAGCAGTGTCGTCCGGGCTCCAGGGGGGCGAGTCCTCGGTTAGGGCATTAATCTCGACGTGGGGGTGATCGCAGACTCCATGAGGCCGAAGGTCCACGGGCTGGTATCGGTGTGCGGCTGAGAACTCTTCGGGCACAGCGGCCCACACTGCTTCCCTTTGTGTGTGACAGTGGGAGAGTCGTGACCTCGTTCCCAGCCGAGCGTCTGGGGCGCGGTGGGTGAGGTGCAGACGCTCGGGGGGTGGGGGTGGGGGGTGTCCCAGCTTGGTCCTTCTGACCCCTCTCCGAGCTGGCCCTCTGCCCTTTCCTTTTGTTGTGCTTTATTTCCCACTGATGGCGAGTTACTGACTGACCAGCCTCGTCAGAAAATTTCCTTCCCTTTTTTATTTCTCTCTCTCCGTCCGCAGACGTCATCCTAATCCTCTAAACATCCGAGATGTACCACGTAGGACTGCACAGATGAAGCTGATTGCTTTTTTTAGGGTGATACAGACACTATGCAGCTCGTGTCTGAGAGCTCGCAACTCCCTTCACCACCTGCACATTGTCTGGTATCTAGCGTTTCAGTGTCTGTCTTCTGTCTGACTGCAGGTGAATGTCTGAGTGAGAGGAAATGCTATGACAAATGCCGTGAAAGTCCTCAAATTTCTCTGTATATTGAACATGGTACCTGCAGATGTAGTAGGTAGGAAATTCAATAAACTGTGTATCGGTGTGGGTGAATACCTCAATCACCTGAAAGCGGTAAAGATAAAAAAGGCAAGCCCTGGTGCGGTATCGGAGGAATATTCTGTGCAATATTGCAGGGTGCTCAGAATAAGGAAGAGGGATTTAAGAAGTGAGGAAGAGTGAGATAGCCGTCATTTCCCTAATCGTGGGGCGCTCACTGTGACTTCCAGAGCGAGAGCAGAGTATTAGTTTCTCAAGAGCAGCCTACGGGAGTTGGAAGACACAGTCCGCTCTCTTGATGATAAACTGATGGAGCTGGAGACTGAGGTCCCCCGAGACGAGGGGATGTGTACAAGCGTCTGTGCCCGGCGGTCAGCTGAGAAATTAGGCCGTAAATCTTCTTTCCGGGCTGCTTTAACAAGGTTAGCTGGGGTCCGGTGGCTTCCCAGCATTGCTTTCATGAACCGCTGATGCAGACTGTTGTTTCTGGACTAATCGGTTAAAGCAGCTGACACCGGGAGCTGAAGAATATCGGGAGCTGTGGAAGGCTGACGGGGCCGCTCCTTAATTGCTCCACTCGCGGAAAGCCCGGATTCTGTTTCCGGCACAATTGAGGGAAAGTGCTGTTTCTCTTATCGTTGGGCTCTCTTCTCATTCATCACGGCTGCCTGCTCTGCTTTGTGTCGCGGCGGTGCTCTGTTGTTCAGGCCCTGGAATAATAAGCAGGGCAGTATCTTTCGAGTCTGTCACATGGGCTGGCGCGCCCTGTCGGAAGAATCAGACGAGCCAGGGTCAGCGCTCGGAGCGCCTGCCAGGTGCCGAATTCAATTTAACCTTTTCGACTCCGGTGACTTTCGGCATAAGCGACACATGATGTGGGTGATCAGTTGTACAGCATGGAATTAAGACTGCTGCTTCTTAACAGTTTGATCTGTTGAAGTCTTAGAAGCACTTGGTGTGGATAGAAGACAAACACTTCATTTTGATGCCTCTAGTCTATCCCTGCAGATTCTCTGTAGATTTGGTCAGAATAGGGTATCAAGCATCCGATCCTGAGTTTAGATGTAGGAATGTGGATGGAAAACGAGAGAAAAATACAAAAACCTTGCTGCTGCTAAAACCCAGAATGATTCAAACTGTTATGCAGTGGGAGTTTGCTTTTTCAGTGCCTGATGCACATCTGTGTGTTCTGATCCTGTGTTTAGTGAAATAAGAATGGAAGAATGTTTACAGAAATCTTAGTAAAGTTCTGTCCATAAAGGATGCCCTGAGGTATACATAAAACTATACATGTAAGGCAAAATATACATATGATACCCGTTTCCAAGGCATTAAATTAAAGTCTTGTTGTAATGGTCTAGTGAATACCCATTAGAGGTGCTTGTACTGGAATAGAGAGCTTATTTGTATGAATTCACTGGGCCCTGCACAGATGTTGTGCTTTTCAAGTATAATTTACTCAGCGGCATTTCTTCTTTCTCCCCCCATTGTGCGCGTTAAAGTAATTCTCCCGAGTTGAAGTGTTCAGTTAAAGAAACAAAGCTCCATTATGTCAAATTACAGTACAAGGGAGAGAGCTTTGGACACTGCTACAAGAGAGGAAAGAAAAAAGAAAGGCTTGTCTCTTATAAATATTTAAATCAATCATTTCTTGTTGAACGGAGGCTTCCTGGTTGCAGTGGACATGAAAGATGCATTGGGATGAGCTGCTTGCTAATGTAATCCACAATTAAGTGTACCGCGGGGAGGCTGGGAATCATATCAGAAGGATGGCGAGGCTTGCTTCAGGAGTGGTCGGCGAGCAGTGCATTTTCAGTCTTTAGAGGAACAGCTAATTGAATTTGAATTAAGTAGACTGACTGGCCTGATGTCTTCGGTGTGTACTTTTTTTGCTGTTGAGGAATGCAGAGCAGATGGCCAGCGAACCGGCTAGTCTGACACGCAGGCTTGCAGAGGAAGGAGCTGACATTCCACCTTCCTCTAAGACGAGGAAAATAAAGAGAGCACCCTCTCTCAGCAGCCTGGAGGACGGAGCAGCGTGTTCCCAGGGAGCTAGCACTGGGAGTGATCTTTATGTGGGCAACTCTAGCCTGTCTGTCCGGGTGCGCCTCTGAGCTCCCGGGCCTGTGGCTGGTGTTTGCCGAGACGGTGTCCGTGAGCCGACGCCCCCCTGCTCCTGCTGCTAGTTCACTTTTGGTTCCGCACTGGAACTTTGAGGAGGCCGATGGCTTGTTTACTCTTCTTCCCACCTGAGCTTGTGACTCTGTCTTCCGCAGCCCGTTTTACTGAGATGTTTCAACTGGAAACATCAACATCATCAACAATTTTCTGCATTGTTAAGCTAAAATATTTACAGATCTTTTGCCGGCTCCTGATGCAGTACATATGCAAAGTTTCCCAGCAACTTTACAGCATGTTCAGGATTTTTTTTTTAAGTAGAAAAAGTATTCCCTCTAGTTATAACAAGTGAACATGAAGCATCATGACTTGATCCTCTGGAGCTGCAGACAGGTGCTTTATTAATTAAACACAATATGTCTGTAGACTAACCGAAGGCATGGAATTTAAAACTGAGTTCTTACCAGTTAATCTGGTGAGAAACTTTTCTGTATTTTTCTGGAGTATTGCAACATCAAGAACCTTTTTTTCCCCAGACTAAGGCTGTTAATTGGTTTCCTACTTCCTGATTTAATTTTTGTTTTTTGCCCTTGGGTTTTTTACAAAGTGAATGTCCACTGCAAAATTAAGATCCTTTGCTGGTGTAACCGAAGAATACTTCCCCGCTTTGCTTCCTGTTAATAATATTCCTACGTGCGAAATGAAAAATTAGTGTCACGCAAATGGCATGAGTGTAAAAGACACTGGAGGAACGGGCAGCGGAGCTGCAGTCCTGGGTGCTGTTGGAGAAGAGGGTCCTGTCAGGCTGGTGTTGTCAGGGAACCTGCGGAGGAGCAGCATTGCGTTCTGGGCTGGTTTCCAGGGCAGGGAGCTCCCCGGAGTGCTAATGGGAGCCTGGTGTTTCCTCCTCTCGGGGGCTGTTTATTTACCGCTCTGTCTGCCTGTGTATAGAGCTGCCTGTCACAGCCACACAGCGGCACCGCTCGCCTGTCTGCATCCCCGGCAGCGGCCTCTGAGCAGCCGCAGTTCTGTTACAATCTCAGCAGTCCTTTCTCCCCAGTTTGACACATCTGAGGCACTGCTGGATCCACAGCAGAGGCATCTTGTAGGTCACCTAAAAATAATTATTTTTGATCCTCCTTTTTTTGCACACTATTTGATCATCTTTGTATCTGTTTGGGGTGGCACAGTGGCACAGGGGTTAGCAGTGCTGCATCGCAGCGCTAAGGTTCAGTTCGGAAACGGGGAGCTGTCAGTGTAGAATTAGTAAGTTCTCCCCGTGTTCACGTTGGTCTCCTCCAGGTGCTCAGGATTCCTCCCAGTCCAGACACATACTGGTAGATTATTGGCTTCTGGGAAAACTGGCCATGGTATAAGTGTGTGTGTCTTCTTCTGTGACTGTGCTTGCCCTGTAGTGGACTGGCATCCTGTCCAGCGTGTGTCCTGCCCCATGCTGGGAAAGGCTCCAACTCCTCAGTCACCCTGTAGTTGGTAAAGCAGTGAGGAAACTGATGGACGTATCTTTTTGGTACCTATTTCTACACCTTAATTGCTTTAATGAAGAGGATCTTCAACAATAACTGCAGGCTCACAGGATTTTGTGTGGCTCCACCATTCAATCCGTTTGCTGCTGCGGTTTTTATATCTGCAAATCAGAGCTCAAATAACAGGAGAGCGGTTTTCTCAGAGTTTGCACAGCGTGGGAGGCGTCAGCGTCTGGCCTCAGTGGCTTCTGCACTTGGGAGGACAGAAGTTTGAGATGTCCATAAGCTTTGGTAGCTTTCACTGTGATTAAAACTCAGTGACCACATTGCCTTTCGCAGGCAAAGTATTGGCCCTCCTTTTGCCTTCAATGGAAAGAGTTTGTCATATAGCATTAGTCACTGCGCAGCTCTGGAGTTAATACTGTCCCTTAGTTACGGTCTATAAAAATAGTTGTTTTACATTTTTTTTTTTATCGGAACATATCCATCAAATATGATTTTGCAATCCTTCAAGTCTCCAATGTGAAAGCTAATTGCACTGATGTGAAACTGAAAACATTGTTTAAGAATGATACACCAAGGATTCAGCTTAGCAAAGTAGCATGATAGTTTGATAAAAAAAAATCTGGCATTACCAAGCTGGGTAAATTGATGATTATGGGATATTTATAAGACTTGTTGTATTGGGGCTCTTTATGCTGGCTTTCCCTACACTGGCACGGAGCTTCTTGTTACTGTTTTTGAGGGGTTGGAAGGTAACAGCCAAGACTATGCAATGGAAGATAATTGGAATATGAATGTAAGATAATGTCTTTAATCACATGCTATCTTTTGTAGAGATGTTCACAGATTATAAGAAGATGATGCCCTGGCAAATGTTCTGTCTCAGACAAGTCTCTACACTGAGTTTTTAAAGGATTCAAATCACTTGTTTTTTTAAATGTTTTGAACAATTATTCCACAGTCTATAGTCTCGGCTGAAGAAGGTGTTCTGCTCTGATGTGGAGGAATTAAATGATAAATCTGATTGAAAAAAATAAAAGACTTAATACACTGCATGATTAAAGATTAATTACAAGGGATAATCCCAGTATGGACACTGACTCTGTGTGTGCTTTTTATCTGCAGGATCTGCGCAAGCAGGTAGCTCCGTTACTGAAGAGCTTCCAAGCAGAGGTGAGTGTCGTCTTCTGTCTTCTGAGGAAAATGCATGCAAGTCTTCCCTCAGTTCTGGAAGGCTGACCTGGGATTAGTTTTGGGATTCCAGGGTTTTTCAAGGCCTGGTGCACACCTGGATAAGCGCTGCTGGGGTCGGGAGTACTGGAGTTTACTGGTGTTTCCACAGCCTGCTGCCCAGGAGCAGGCGCTGCCCCCAGCCACTCAGCCCTGGTGTCGTCTCTCATCTCTCCCACGCTGGGACAAGGGTTGTAGATTTGTACTAAGATGAATAATATTGAATGGTTCCAGAATTTGTGGGTGTAAAAAAATAGTTTCCATATATTTATGATTCTTCTCTTTTGAGCTGTTGGCTGCTAATGTGCCCTCTGCGCCCCCTCCTTCCTGGCAGTGTCTCAGCTGCCCTGGCCAGACTGGAGCAGTGCGACAGGGAGCTAGCTGCCCACTCTCCTGGAGAGTGCTCTCCCGATTCCTCTCCCACTGGAGCCGTCCCTGGCATCCCTGAGCTATTTGTATTCTTTAAATTGCATCCATTAAAAACATGCCAAACTGGAGCTGATGAGAACTTTAGTCCGAACACTGAAGACGGATCCACGTTTTTATTTAACCCCAGTGTCACATGGCACATGCCTGGGTCTGCTGCTCCCTTTCTGTATCGGTTACATTTTCTCTGTTGCGTCACTGTAGCACCTTGCAGTTCTGCCGCTCTTCACCGCAACGATCTGAGTGGAGCAGCCAGTTGAAACTCAGACAGTCTGGGGGACTGCATGGTGGAGGGGAATTGGGCCCAGAGCTCCTGAGGGCCTTTTCTGTTGCCTGTTCTGGGGGTAGATGTGTGACCCAGAACAATCCGAAGTGACAGCAGCCGCCAGCCGCCAGCCGTGGGGCAGAGACTGTTATGGTTTGGTGTTGTACTGAGAGTAGCGTTTGTTGCTGTTTTCAAGTTCTGTAATTTTGCCAGTGGTTTTACAAATTTGCCCTCACTCAAGACCAGAGATGGGGGGGTGTGTTTTTTTTTATTTTTTTGCTTTTTAAATAAATTTTGTTTATAAATTTAGTACCTTCAGTTAAAACTGCATGTTAATATTAATTTTATTAGAGCAGAACTTAAAAATACCAAGGGATTGAATATTGATTTGCTTTCATTCAGACTCATTGCCTGAATACCAATTAAAAACACAGTCTCTCATCCTAACCAAGTTTATTGTGTTAATGTCAAATTTTGGAAGGAGGCAGGACCACTTGCATATTTAAAAAAGAGGCTTGTTGTAGCACTTTACATTGTACATTTTAAAAGGGGTAAAATGTTAGCGTTGTACCTTAGTTTTCTCTCATGCGCAGCTTGGGTTTGTTTATTATAAAGCAGAGAATGGTTGGCAGTCTATTGTCTTTCCACTTTAGTTATTAAACCGTTTCTTCTGCTGACCTTTCATGATGGTGTACAGGGAAATTACACACCATTAATACAATAATAATGTATTAGTGATAAATATAAGCCCCGCATCCTGATTTCCTCAAGATCAGTGGAAGGATGTAGAAGTGCAAAAAACAGGGTTTGGTATAAAACTAGAATCTTGCTGCATTTATTATATGCATTTTTCTGTAACCTTCTCCTTTGAACTTACAATGGGAACGACTGTATCAAAGTTTCTTCAGCTTTACAAGTCAACAACCGGTTCCTCTCTTGTTCCAAGAATTTTGTAAATCTGATAAGGTTTTGATTATATCACCATTGAAAAAACACGTTCTCGCAACTTCTTATCTAAAACCCCTACAGGCTTTTTGTAGCTGGGTCAGCAGTGATGACCTTCATGAACAGTGCTAGGAGAAACTTTTGGCTGTGTGCACAGGCAGGTTTTGGACAGTTTGCGTGTGATAGGTAGGTGATTTGTTGGTTGAGGGGGACCTAACACATAGGATTATGGGAGTAGGGAACAGGATACCCAGCCGTGTCACTGAAGCCTGTTCCCTGGCTTCTCCCAGTCAGCAGCTGGATTCGGTTCTTGGATACATTAGCCACTAACTACCAAACAGATGTGCTGAATGGCCTCCTTCTGTTTGTAACTTTTCTTATGTTCTTGTGATGCCAGGGTGAGGTGAGGTGGCAGGTCTTGGCGTGTTGTTTCAGCTGCTCTCCTGGCGAGCATGCTAGATATAACTGTTCCCCTGTGGAGGAAATGAGCAAACAGGAGGGGAAGCCAAACTCTGTATTGCTCGCAGATCCAGAGGATTACAGCACAAGTCTCAGAGGAGGACTTGCTGTGTGCTTCAGTGTAATTGCATGCATCTAGTTTCTCTAATGCGCCTCTTTCAGTTGTGTACGGAGATGAACACGGGTGTGTTGCACCTGTGCCCGTTTCTGCAGGAGTAAGGTGCGTCTGTGCTGCGGTGGGGTCTCTTGTGAATACCCAGGGAGTCACTAACCTGCACACCTTCCTCCCTTTCCTCCGTGCACACGGCCCTTCACGTCTGCTCCCAAGTGTGACCCAGCAGCAGTTTGAGTAGTAGTGTCATAGTAATAACACATTACTAATGTAGCAGGAGCCTTACCCAAGAGCATGAAGAGCTATCGCCCAGTCTGCTCCAAGCAGCGCATGAAGAGTTCAGTCATTTTCCCGAGGTGACGCAGAGAGTTTGAATTTGCAGCCTCCTTGTAACAGGCCATTTGCCCACATCTCTCGGTCACCTCCCTTGTGCTGAATTCAAGAAGAACCCAGGCTTCGTCGTGTACATTTTCTTGGATTTTCTGATAGTATTGTTTGGGTAAAAAAAGCAGTTAAGTTCCTTTAAGACACATGATGCCTGTAAGAGTCAGCCTTTTGCTCCTTTTGTAAAAAATCAGTAAACAACTGTCTAACTCTTACATGGTCTTCCCTCAGTGCATAACACTCTCCAACAAAATACACTGCCTTTCTGACCAACCCATTTAAATGGAGCTATAAAGAGCATCACCTTTGTAGCTTCTGTTTCTCTACCAAGAAAGATGGGCCAGAGGATGTCCGTATTTATACAGGAGGAGAGGATTATGAAGTATTTTTAAGGGGGTAAAGTTAGGCACGGCAAAAACGTCGAGCAGAGAGGTCCTATACAAAAATATTGTTGGTGGCAAAGTACTGTAGTCCTAATAAAATTCAAGTCTGTAGGGATGGGAGATGAGTGGAGTGAGTGCAGCCCGTGTGCAGAGACTGAAGGCTGTTCACAGGTGTGGGGCTGACTGGAGCTCGTGTGGAGCACCAGGGGATTAGGGCCTGGATTAGTCTCTCAGCGCTCCTGTGCCCCTGTGACTTTGTGGGTGGCAGCGGGGACGTCTGTGAGAGCTGAGTGGTTCCTCTGTGCCGGAGGATGAGTGGGCAGGTCGGGGGGAGACTGTCTGCTCTTCCTCGTCCTCCCTGTGCAGAACCAAAGTCGCGCTGTGTGCCGAGACGAAAGCGGATGAAGAGATGTTCCGGACTGGATGTGTAGAAAAAAAGATGCGAAGAAGAAGACATTGAATTTGAATGGAAACTTAAAAAAAAACTGAATGAGGGAAAATTAAGAAAAGACAAAAGTTAGAACATCATTAAACTAGCTTTGCATTAAAATGTAAGTTCAAATGTTTCTATTTTATATGTCTGAAGAGCCTTTTTGAATCTTGATATTCATTTGTCATTTTAGAGGTTTTTTTCTCTTTGCTGCAATGATTTGTACTCATTACTATTGAATCATAGATGGTTCTCACTCATTCAGATGGCTTTCTGTCTGGCCTCTCTGTTAACAAAGCTCTTTTATCAGTAAAAAGCAAGTCCTCAACTATCTGTCCTGTGCAATACTAAATTAGCATTTGTTTTTACCTCAGTTATTCTAGTTTCATTCTCTGAGTTATGTAACAGTGGACTCTAACCTTACAATACCTAAGGTGTCATAGATATTTCCAGGCTCTTTTCAAGAACCCAGGTGTACCCATTCTAACCTGTTGGTCATTAATTGACCACTCCATGCTCCTGGATCAGGTGTAAAATCAATTCTCTGCTCCGATTTTAAATCCCCTGAGTTCTTATTTCTTCTGAACACTAATGAAATGCAGTGCTGAAACATTTTCTCACCTTTCAGTTAAAAGAAAACATTGCACGTCTGCAGTGCCTCAAAAAGTGAAGCTGCATTTTTTAAGCTTTTTAAAAAAGGTCTGATTATGTTCTTACTAAAAACATATCATTCCTATTGATTTGAGATACCAACACCTTCTTTTGCTTTTGCACTTATAATGCTCTGCAATGAAGAACTGAAACACTCAATTACCAGGTAGTGAGCTCAAACCTCATTTTCAGATAAAGACCTGAAATGATCCATTCTTTGCTCTGTTGTGTGGTCTCCTAGGACCTTAATAACGAGAGCTATATAAAGCACAACAAGCTAGTGTGTGTCATGAGTCAGTGATTGGTCAGTTGCTCTTATCAGCAAAAGCACTCTTGCTCTAAAAAGCTATATATAGAACTCCAAGCAGGAAATCCCTCGTAAGAGACCAAGTACGGATGGGATTTAATAAAAGAAAAATAATGCCGGCTTTTGAGCTCTGAAGACCTCTAAAAATAACCTCTCTGTCCTATAAAACAGTTTCTTTCAGCTGTTGATGTGGCCATGCTTTCATTGTAACAGGCTGCTCAGACATCTTAATGCATTCATTTAAATGCAGCGCTGCAAGGCTACGAGTATGCAAGTTTTATGAAGTTAAAGAAATGAGTACTGACTCCCCAGACACCTTTCAAAGCAAAATTATGGTTTGTCTGCTCCATTACTGTTCTCTGCGGTCTGAATTCTATGTTCATGTGGTCTGCCCTGCTATCGACTGAGTAAAACATTCTATTTAAATGACTTGGATTTTAAAACTGCCAGGCTTGATATAGTCTTAAATTTAGTCCAAAATTCCAGGATTTATGTTCTGGTTAAAGTCATGGTCATTGGCCTGAAATCATTCTCGACCTGCATAAAGTCTAAATTGTCTCATGCCAAGAAATTTATTTTTACTGCTAAAGTCATTACATTCTTAACTGATCATAGATATTAGGAATGTTTTCATTCCCAGAATGTCGGAGCTATTTTGAGGTCCCAGTTTTCCCTTTCTGTGCACCCAGTTAATAATTGTCAGTTTGGTGCTCAACCCCCGAGTCTTCTGCACCCTGAACTGCTTCGGCTTCGAGGTTCTGTGGCCATGAACATGATTCTTAAACCTGAAGCACTTCACCGAATCACTCTCTGTAACAATGGGTACACGAACCTTTGAAAGCCACCTACTCAGATATGGTCAGAAATCACGATGCAGGTTTCTGGTTGACTGCCTTTTGGAAATCTTGCAATCGTCTCAGCCGCGTGATTGTGAAAAGGGATTGGCGGAGCTGTCACGTTACCTGGGGGATGAACCGAGTGCCTGCTGATGCCAGCATGTTACATGATGCCGCCGAGAGCATTGAGGCCAGCAGAAGCCCACCTGGTCTCTTCCATGCACTTTCTCTGGTTTCTCAAGCTTTTGTTCCTGGTCGGGGAGCAAATATTGCTTCCCCTCATCCGGGACAGCTGAAGAGCTGCGATCTGGACAGACGTCTGCACCAGAATTACTGAATGATTTCAGCGATTGTTTTGTTTTGCACTTCCTTCCTCATTGTACCACCCTGTGATCTCCTTATAAACGTGGTACATTGACGTCGTCTTACTGTAGCTCATTGTTAAACTTTCCCACCTTCACCATTGTTGACGTCCTATATTACAGCAGTCGGAAGGTAAATACAGTGATGTGGGTGCTTTTATGCTCATCCATTTTATATTTGTGCATTATCTTCTTTGCCTGTTGTTTTCTGTGTCTTGCTATTGTGCGGCGCTTTGAACAGTAGAATAGCGGCCGCGCTACAAAACGAAGAAAGTCCTCCAGGGTAGGAAAAAACAGCCAAGCGCTGCAGAGCTGTTTTTCGATGTGCCAAGTGCGCCAGCGCTTCTTTTCCTGTCAGGAAATGAGAGCGCGATGGGGAGCGCAGTGACGCGCGCTGGGAGCGGGCCTCTGTGGCGAGAGAGAGAGAAGCGGCACTTCCGCGCAGCGAGACCGACAGCGCCGCTCGGCCCGAGGCCTGGCCCCCCTCCCTGGACCTGTGCTCCTTCTCTCTTCGCCCACCTCGGTGAGCCTCTTCAGGGGCTCCCACACAGGATGAGGCTGCAGCCCCACCCCACAAATATTTGCCATCCTGGGAAATGTGGGCAGCCGCCCTCTTCCTCCCTGGTGAGGAGTTCAGCCATTGCCTCAGTGCTGCCTGGGACCTTTGTTGTTTTTATTAATAACGCAATAAAAAAAAATGTGTTTACTTATGCACTGGAGAGTTAACAAAAATGAAAAGGGGGGGAAATTTCTAACTCGCGCTAATAAAATTGGTTGTATACTTAAAAAACATTTGGTTCTAAAATGTAGTTTTTACTGGGGCTTAACTAAATAATCCCACTGAAACAGATGTGGAAGGCGTTTAAGACTGCCTACCCGTTCTGACATCAGTTAAGCTGTTCTCTGCATCGGCGCGCTTCGACCTCATACTTACAGGAGGCACAAGTGTCGCATCCTCTGAGTCATGAGGCTTAAATCATGGCAGGTTTCTGACTGATGCACCTTGTGTTGGAAGACACGTTTGATGGTCTGAACACAATTGCTAAGTAGTAGAAACATCTTGCTCAGAGACTTGAACAAGAGAGGGGAAGCTGCCTGGTGTCATATCTTGAGTTATCCTCCTTTGGAATTTCAAGGCATTTCATATACACTGTATAGGGAGTGAAAGGTGGCAGGGCTCGTGTTTGTGTTACATGGTCAGTTCTATTTTTATTCATTTACTGTGAGTTGGCAGTTACGTAAGTGGACTTCTTTCACTTAACTTGCTGTGGAATCTTTGTGAAATTCTCCCTTGGTCTTCGCAAGGGCTGGAAAGCCAGGCAGGGTCCTAGGTTCAGCGTAGGCGCTAATGATTGAAGCACTGGGGACACGCAGCTGATTCACAGAAGATTCCCGTTTCAAAACCTTCATTTCTACTAATACAAGAGATTGGCGAGAATCAACACTAGTTGTGCTGGTCCTGTACTGCAGTGAAAGCAGCAGTCAGGAACAGAGGAGAAGGTACTGGTCGGGAGAAAGCCTGGGGAGATCCTGTCATCATTTTTGTGACTTTTGGCATTTGTAAGGAGGCCTGTCTTGGCAAATGAGCAGACTGTTGAGTAGACTCACAACAGACAGAGGCTGGTGTCTGCGTCAGTCCTGCCAGTGTTGCTGTCCTTGGCCAGCTGCCAGCTCTTTCCCTCACATGCCCGCCTGCGTTTGGTAGCTGGACACACGTTCACTGATGATCACAGAGAAAGGAACCGTGCTTCTCTGTGACTTAATTTGCTCACTTGAGCCTCTAAATTTGGAAATGGAAATGTCATAAATACTGCAGAGGTGTGAATGGGACCTTTTCCAGCAGAAGAGAGAGTCTTAAAATATGTGGTGTCTGGTCAGCCAAGACCATGGCGGACTGTGTTGTAATTACAATCCACCCCTCTGCCAAAAGGAGCAGTTTGTTCCTTCTTTAGGACACAGATAATAGGTAGGATCATATAACTTGCCTTCAAATGAATTTGACCTTGGTTTTCCAATGCAGCTGAACACACCGAGATCAGTGGGTTAATAAGGATACCTTCCCCTTTAATTAATTCTTAGTTACTACTAAAGCTGTGTTAACACTCTTTTCCATTGGAGTTTTGCAAGGGAACATTTCTGTTTAGTACAGCTCAGATTATTTCTGTATATATGTAGTTTTGGATAACGCAAGGAAATATTCAATCACATTGTCCGTATCTGACCAAAACAGAGCACTGTGGAGGGTTTGGGTGTGAAAAGCAGAGGCACATTGCTCTTTCAAGAGTAGTGACTTGACTTAAAAGTAAGCCAGGATCCAGTCTGGTAAGAAATGGCTTTAATCAAATTTACGTCGAGCCAATTTGCCATGAATGTTGCTTCACTGGGGCCTGTTCTGCTGGAGAATTTTCATGTTGTTTTTATTGAATTGTATGTTAAGAAGCAGGATTCTTCTAGATGCAGAGTGTCTGTGGAATTGGTTGTCTACATTTTCTCAGTAATCTAATGCTGATGATCGTCACTTTTATTGCTGTTAAAGACCTCAGGATGACTATGCCGATTCCTGATTTGACAAAATGTTGAGTGTTTCTGCAGCAGATATCGATGAAGCTTGGATTAATTGCTTGGTCCTTAACTTGAAGCAAAGTGAAAAGATGGCAGAATGAGGGAAGCAAAATCATAGAAAGCAAAGGGGAAAGAAACAGGAAAAGGGGAGACTGTGAAGTACAGGGTGTATCTCAGGCCTTTGCTTGTGATACCAAATGCGATTAATACTCTCTGGAGGGAAGGTAGCTCATTGTTTGACACTACTGTTCCTATAGAGTTCAGACCCTGGCCAGGTCCTGTCCCGGACACGTCTGATCCACTGCTGTGCTGCGATTGCAGGATTTTTGTCTTCCATGCACCCGAGGGTGTAATTCCCCCCTTTAAAGAAGTCTGAAAAGCCTCTAATCCTTACCCATTCCCAGATCGCTTATCCCTTGGCTTAAAACCTGGTTAGAAGCACTGAGATCAGCTCAGGTCAGCCCCGGCCGCACGCTGACCACTGGTAGCCCTGCGATGAAGTGGGAGCCAGTTAGTGCAGTCCTCAGTGTACCAGTGCTGTGCGGTCTGCAGAGGTGGAAAGAAAAACAAGATTCACGTTGCTTAGCAAATCTGTTCCATATATAGTCTGTAGTTTTGTCTTAATTTTGCTTATAATGCAGAAGCTCAACACACTCAGTTTTATTTTAGTGTCAGTATGTATTTATAACTTTTCTTCAAAAATGAGGAACCAGAGTCACTATATCACTATAGCACCTGTTGTTGATTTATTTAAGAGCCTGCAGCTGGGAAAATCTGACATGGCTCTACTCTACATATATTATAGCCAGCAGCCATATCACCCTGCAACTCACAACTGGCAGCCCACTGAAGCTCAGCAGGTGTGAGCCTGGTCAGTACCTGCATGGGAGACCTCCTGGGAAAAACCTGGGAAAGGTTATGTTTCCCAGTGTGTTTCTCGAAAAGAGTAGGGGTGTAACCCCGGCGTCCCAGCCCATTGGCCCTTACCAATCATGGCCTCCTAATAACCCCCATCTCTGAACTGGCTTCATCACTCTGCTCTCCTCCCCACTGAGAGCTGGGGTGTGGTGAGCGTTCTGGCGCATCATCCAGGTGGGGCTGCACACTGGTGCTGGTGGAGGGGATCCCCATTACCTGTAAAGCGCTTTGAGTGGAGAGTCCAGAAAAGTGCTGTATAAGTGTAACTAATGACTATTATTATTACATGCGTGAACTTGTGCTATGCTGACTTTGGTTGAAGGCCTCGGCACTTTCATTTTTCGTTTCAGGCAGGTTTTCCTGAAACCTTCTTTATTTATATGATCCCTTTGTGTGAGCGCTGAGCGCTGCGCAGTTTTGGTGGGGTGTCAGGGTGTTGTGTAAGGCCAACACACGCCAGTGCTGTGGACAGTTGTTTCAGAACAATTTAAATGTGAAGCATGGCAAAATTATAGTGTAAGCAGACTATGAGAACAGTAGCTATTCAGTATAATTATTATTGGAGTGAGTTTTCCTTTCCCCTGCATTCTTCTACAGACCATACAGATTACAACCTGTTCTTCTAACCTAAAGAAAACCACTTTAAAAATCTTCTGCTGTTGAAGAGATTGTCGTGTTTTTGGCTGATCTCTGCCCAGTAAACCAGGGCTTTAATTGCTGCATATGTGAAGGAGGAACTTGGCCTTGCCTAGTTAGATCCAGATGTTTTCCGGCAAAAAACATATGAAAAGATTTAATTTCTTTCCCACAGGAGTGAAAAGTGACTCTTACATATAGCGTATTTACAGTGGCAACTGCCCTAAACCATAAATCAGGTCTAACTGGGAGTTGGTTGACATTTTAAAGACTAGGAATTTTTATAAGTTTTTTTTTCCTTTTTGAGAAACGTGTAAAAGGATTAGAATTAAAAAAGGATGAAAAAATTGGATGTCATTCACTTAAAGCTTTGCAGCTGTAACTGGAGAGATGTCCTGCTGCTGTATTGGGTCAGATCACTGTATCACTCCGTTGCCCTGTGGCAAGATTCCTATCTGTTCAGAGATTTTATGTGAAGATTATACTTGCATGAAATTTTTCAAAACAATTAATTGTAAGACAGATACACATTCTTTATGACAGATGCTCAGGAGAGCACTACTGTACATTCTTTTTTTTTAGATATAATAGCTTTTAATGAGGGAATAGAGAATATTCAACCCTAACTTCAATATTTCAAAATGTAATTGATTGAAATCCATTAGCTTTTTAAATATTTTACTCACCCGATCATTGACATTGAGCAGACACTGCCACCCCATGGATGTGAACTGTAATTGAAACAAGTGTTTTTCAAGGGGGCACTATTCTGTAGTGTCTGTCACGGGCACAAACAGACACACTTTTCCCAGAATCCTGTTAACCTACCAACATGTCTTTGGACTGTGGGAGGAAACCAGAGCACCTGGAAGAAGCCCGAACAAATGCAGGGAGAACATACAGACTCCAGGCAGACGGCATTCCAGGTCTGGAAGTAAACCCATAGCTCCAGTGGTATGAGGCCGCAATGCTGGGCACTGACCCTCATTGTATATGATATTTTAATTATTTTACACAATGAGTGACCTGCTTTAATGGTCTGTTCTGCTGCTGCCACTGGTGCAGCACTGTCACGACTTGTATTGATCGAATAACTCATGGCTTCTGCTCATGATTTCTTGATCTAAGTACCGGAGAAGCTACTGGAGAAAGCGGTTAAATAATTTGCCCATTAATTAATAATGAGTGTGGCGAAGTGATTTGAGTTAGCTATAATAAACTTTTGTCGAACTGTTGCAGTTATATTAATGTGTAATCACCCCCACAGCATATGTAATCATGGAGGGTAATTTCAGTTTGAAACGTGTGCTTGAGGTGTTACTCATGTCTGAGGCCTGGGCTCACAGTGTCTTACACTTCCCCGAGTTTTGTGTTCATTTGTTTCTGAAGGACCAGCAGCAACTCTCTGTCGGCGTCTGTTTATCCATCTGCTGTGATCCATTCACAAATTTTCCTCCATCTGCTGTAATCATCACTGCACTTAAATGTTGAATCAGCTCGTTAGCAAACAATTAGCTGTATTTTGAAAAAGTGTTTAAAGAGACTTCTGAATGTTTCTCCTGAAGTTTTGGAGATGGGAGACAGAAGGCGACTGCACACTCTCTGCACATTCTTTCTAATTGGTAATCAGCCATCTCTTCTGTGTTGCCTGCATTAGCTCAGACTACTAATTTGAGCATTTTGAGACATTTGCAGACACAACTGCTCCTTGTATATTGTAGTTCAGGTCACCTTGATATGAAAAGGACATCGCTGCCTTGAATTGAACTGAATCTCTCGTCCTGAGCAGGGCATATTAAGTGGAGCCAACAGATTTCAGTTTTCAGTAGCAAAATGAGAATACAAGACACAACCAGAAGTTGTGAGCAAATATATTTAGAACAGGAGTCAGTTCTTTAAAAAAAAAAAGGTGGGTGTCTGGAACAAGCTTTATGATGTTTTGTAGTTGTTGTTGAAGATTTCCTAGGATCCTCCAGGAAGTGCCAGTATGAGGTTCTTGTATCTGTTAACTAATGAGAATCACACATCCATACATAGCTAAGTGGCCTCTTCTTTTTTGTTAAAATCCTTATGTTCTTTTGGTCTTGTTTCTTCTTTTCAGATTGACGCCTTGAGCAAAAGAAGTAAAGAAGCAGAGGCTGCCTTCTTGAATGTATACAAGAGATTAATCGATGTCCCAGGTGAGACTCAGACACAGCGGTGTATTGTCTTTCTCCTCGTTGTGTTGCCAAGTGTGGATGAATACAAGCAGAGAACTGCTTCCATGAGAGTGTTCTTCTGCGGTCGTGGTGCTCCCTGGGAGTTAACGTTGAGCGTGTGAAGTTTTCCTCAATGCCAGCCATGATGCAGTTTTTGCAACACACATACTCTCATGAGAAATATCAAAGCTGAAATCATTCAGTGTGCTTCATTCTAAAAAACGAGTCAACAAATGATTAATTTACTAATGGGCTGATCAAAAAAAGAGAAAAACTCCTGTTTTCACAATCCTCCTGAGAGAAATGAGATTCAAATACTGACGTTTTGGCTGTGGAGCCTTCTTCCGAAACGTTGTCTCTTTTCCTCACTTTTGCAGCCTACGCTTGCTGATGCAGCTACTTAGAAAAATAACATGTTATTTGACAATTTACCGATTAACAGATGTCACTTTCAACTACGAAGCTACTGTATATCAGAGTGAAATTGTGCACGGTGCCCCTTTGTGCTGCTGGCTGGTCTGAATCAAGAGAACAGTAATGGCACAAGTGCTTTTGCTGGCTGTTGTGATCCAGGACATCCAGGTCGGGTTTTCACTGTGTCTTTGGGCTTCGGGGTGGCAGGCAGGCAGACAGCAGGGCGTGTTTGAACAGGTCTGCCTGGGGAAACACTCAGCGCATCTGTAAATTATGGCTGTTGTGGTTTGGAGTTCCCAGCCATCCTAAAAAGAGGGGGGGGGTTGATCTACAGTAGACAGTTGCACAGAGCAGCCGAAGCCTGCCAAGACAGATGAGGAGCACCCCAGAGACTTTCTGCCATGCTCTGACGTCAACTTGTCTCTCCACTCAGATTAGCTGTGTGTGTGTGTCCTGTGTCTCTGTCTTCACTTGCAGGCCTTGCCTGCCTGCGTGTATCGTTGTTGTATCTGGCTGAACGTTTGGCACATCCTCTTGTGTCTGTTTGTGTATTTGTGCTGTGGAAGTGTGTGTGTCAGAGCCCTGGCAGCCTGGATCTTTCCTGCTTCCTTCTGAGAATTCCCAGAGTTCTGTGAACAGAGCCACATCCTCCCACTTTCTCCCAATTTCCTGATTGCCTGATACACACAGCTGCTCCTCAGCTCAATAGCCAGGTCCAGAGGCTCCACTGCCTTATGGGACTCGTGTGTAATCACAGCAACAGTGTGTTTTCCCCTGACCTTAGAATCTTTTAAACATCATAGATGTTGAGTTACTTCATCCTGTTAATAACAGCATAAACCATTGTTTCTTAATCTGGGGTGCACTCAGCCCCTGGAATAGCGAGATGCCCTCTCTGCGGGTGCGAGACGTGCCAGATTTTTTTTAGTAGGTAAAATCACAAAACACGAATAAGTACAGGTACGTAAGTACAGCTACTTTCACCAAATCTGTACATTTTAAGGTAAATGTAGTGTGTAATTATTTTTAATGTTGCTGTTAAACAAAATAGAATTATATATTGATTATATATTATTTAGGAATGTGTTTCATTTTATAGTTAAGATATATCTCAGGTTTAAAGAAGCGATCTACTTCAACACTTTTCGATATAGGGTGTGAGCACCTACTTTGAGAACCAAAGGGATGCAAGCTGCAGTCAAGGTTAAGATCTTCTGGTTGAAACTACTGCAGTTATAACAACGTACTGCATGAGGGTCCGGTTCAAATGAGAAAGTAAGGCACTGTGAGCACCTGCGACCACAGTGCCCGTCCCTGCTCCTGCCACCCTGTCCTGTCCTGGCCTTCCTGCGGCTGTCATTCTAACATCAGCGCCTCCCTGGCTGCCCGGCCTGGGCGCTGGGACATGGTTACATAGCCCGCCACTGGCCCTTCAGCTCCAGCACTGATCTCTCTATGGGAAACAGCAGCTGAATCGCAGGCTTGACTCTACTGCGTTAAATCAGCGGTTTGTCTGCTATCCTGGTGCTTTATTTGTGTTTGTTTTTAAGTGTCTGCTGTGTGTTTTCTGTCATGCAGTCTGATTATAGTGATTGAAGAAGGGCGTGTCCATTCAGGGTATCCTTTAACACTTTTTGGGTGAACAGTGTAACTAAAACATAAAAACTAAATATTTTACCACTTCTGTTCTGTAAGATATTATGGGTAATTGTTGTTTGCAATTCAGGGATCTGGGTTATAATTATATCAACGATGCTCATATTGCATGAGCCGAGACTTTGTAATTGGAGTAAGATTTAAAATTTTACTGAGAATCAAGGTTGCTGGGATGTTAACAATGGAGAGAAGAGGTTTGGTGTGTTACGTCATGTGGAGAAGCTTATTTTTAAGAATCCTTCTAACATTCTCCTTACATTTTTTATGGGAGACTTCTCAGACAGTTTGCTATGCTCGATTTGGTGGGCTAAACAGGGATTTCTACCTGAGACAGTTACTACAGTGTGAAATTTATAGGTGCCTGTCTTCTAATCTGGCTCTTTTAAATCATTAAAAGAGGTTTAACATTCTGTGACTCACTGAACTACTTTCCAAAGGCAAGCTGTAGGCATTCCACAGCAGGGAGACAAAAAAAACTGAACGTAAAAAAAAAGCTTTTTATTTTTTGTAAAGATGATTGGTGAAGAAGGCTGATCTAATCTGGTTCTTCATCAAAAGCTCTTTCTGTCTTTAACTTTTTTGTTCTGCTTTTCATTCCATCTCTCTCTCTCGCTTTGGCTGCTGACTCCTGCTGTCTTCACTCCCCTTCTCTGTCCCCTCTCCTCTGTCCCTCTCTCCCCTTCTCTCCCTCCCTCTCTCCGTCTCGCTCTCTCTCTCTCTTCCCGGCGGGGCTCTTGGGGCTAATGTAATCATATGATTACATAATTAACCCAGCTGTCTCATTAAAGAAAATCAACTGGAATTGGGGCATAATTAGTCATACAGCAATTAGTATGCTGATGATGAGCGCTGATGAAAAGGCTTGCCTGGCTGGCAGGGCCTCTGAAGAGACCACCATGGGAACGCATGCTCGTCTCCTGCAGACCACCAGGGCTGGGTTTCACGTGGGGGCCATCGCTGCCAGGCTGAGATTTACCCGAGAGGAGAAGAGCAGCTTGAGAAGGCAGCAGAGCTCTGCAGGCACAGCAATGCCTGATCACTTGTTAAGGATGGAGTGCACACTGCATCCCTGCAAAAGTCTTTGGCACAGTTGGGAGTTGCTTTTTGTGTATATCATGAGCATGAACAGCTTCCTCAATCCCTCCACTTGTTTTCTGCTTTTATAACAACTTTGCTATTCATACAGCTTAGTTAGGGTGGAAAGTAACCAAGCAGTATTGGCAGTATGAGGTGTTGTGTGACGGATTAGCTGTTATTTACCATGCATGACTAGTTGATTAATTGTTGGAAGTTCCTTATCATTAATTTCATCTGTCCCTCTGTATACATTCATAAAGCTTAAAAGGGTACCTTTTGTACTTGTAATAACGCATCTATCAGAGTTCCCCATTAGTTTAAAGCAAAATGGCTAAACGTTCAGGAGCAAATCACCCTAGAGCTGTCTCTGCATGAAGAAGAAAAAACAGTGCAATATGTCCAAGGCTTCTGCGCAGCTGTGCGGCTCATTCAGCAAAACAGTGATTACAGCAGAATCTGGACAGTACCCAGACACAGATCTGCCCCCACATCCCTCCTCACAGTGCTGGCTGTTTTCAGAAGATTTTAACTATGACTAATGCACTATTTGCTGTTGTTTTATCTTTTTACGTATTATAATGCTTTACAGTGTAGTTCAGCTGGGAGGGTGAGAGATTGAGGGTGAGGGTGAGAGAGATCTTATTGTGTAGGCCAAGCACGTCTGGTATGCTCCCCTTTCAAATTAAGCCTTTACGCTTATACGGACATCTAATACTTTTCCGGAGCAGCATCCTCGTGACTACCTGTTTCCCACTCTAGAGATTTAGAAGAACGTCTCTATCTCTTCTCCTTGTCGCCAGCACTGTCCTGTTTGACAGCATCCTTTGGGCTCAGTGGACAGGATTGCCGAGGATGGCTCCCCGTGCCACTGGAGATGTGGAAGCAGGGCTTCTTCTTCTGCACACATTTCCTCTTGGCTTATTAAGTTCTGACACAGTTCTTCACTTTATGCTCCAGTCAGCTGTTAACACCAAAGAATGGTGCACTGTGGCCAAGGTGGTCCACATCAGTTCGTCAGCTTCGTCTCTTACAGAAGCCTTCTCTGCACTTCAGTGTAGGACACAGTATAGTCGGAGGATCGGGAGATGACTTTTGAATTTACCTGCTGTTTTCTTCTTCTGCTGCTGTTGGCTGTTTTGCCTGATGCTCTTTGTTTTGTTTTTACTTTTTCTTCTTGGGTTACCATGTGTGTTTATCAAAACGTTCCTGTAAAAACAGGTTCTGAAATGACATCTCTAAGTTGATTATGGGGAGGAGAACCAGTGAAGGAAACTGATTTTGTGTAGTATGTTGTTATCTCATTGGTGGCTTTTAGTGTGTGTGAGTGCAACACTTGTACTAAATCGCTCACTCTGCTCCCTTTCATTTGACAGTGACGAGCCTTTTGTAAGGCTTCATTCTAGTTAGCATTGTAGTATCTTTAAGTGGAAGCCATTTCCAGAAATCATGCAGAATAGAAGCAATCAGACATGATACCAACCGGAATAGAAATCGCACAATGACAATTTAACTTCTCTGAAATTGTGTACTAATACTTTGTATTAAGTGTGCACCTGTAAAGGCTCTGGCTGGGCTTTCCCATTCTGATTCCGTTCATTCTTTTCTCCTCCTGTCATTTTCGGTTCTCTTCTCCAGGACAAAATCAAGCAGTTTTTATTCATGATGTGGGCAAAAAAAAAAGCATCTGGGCCACAGTGGCAGTAAAACAGTAAAAAAGTTTATCTTGTTGCCACGTGACAGAACTGCATTTCTAATGCACTGCTGTATCAGCACAACCACAAGATGCAAAGAAAAGTTGCTATAGATAGCACTGCTCCTGCCAACAAGCACCTTGCCAATTAGTCATTGAATTGCTAATGTTTGAAGAAGCCCAACTCGGGGAAAAGAAAGTGGACTAGGAAATGAGATGCTAGATGATCCTTTAGAAAAGAATAATTTGGCACAGATTATGATTTGGATAGATCATACCATCTCAAGTACATTTTCTTGATGCTCTTGATTTTGTTTTTGCTGAGCTCTTCCTTATTTTAATCAGCTGGGTTGAGATGTTGACACATGGCAACCTTGAGAATATAACCCACGATTAAATGCAGGTCTGTGCGAGAAACTGCACATTTCTAAAAAGTTGTGTCAATGCCTGAAGATGTATAATTGCCGAACTGTTAGATCAGTTTTGGTGGGATTAGGAAATGCTGTAGGGGTTTTATTAAAAAAACAGGAGGGAAGTCTGTCTGTTTTTCTCAATGGAGCCCAGTTAGGTCAGTCTCTCTCTCTTCCAGCATTGTCAGAGGCTGTTGAGGTTTTGGCAAGTGGAAGAGTATTGTTGAAGTAACTGTGGCCCAGACATGCTCTGATCGTTATCTGACTCGTTGGGTAATTAGTAACTTCTTAAACACGGTAATAAAGACTGAGCCTGGGAGGTGTCTCAGACATCTTCTGTCTCTCATTGCTTCGAAACAATACCCTTTTGCTGTAGGGGGTGAACTCCTTTCCAGCTGCAATGGTCAGGTAAAGCTGAATGACTGAAGTGCGAGGCCTTGTAGCATCCTGATCAAGGCCAACACAGGCCCGGCAATAATCTCTGCTCAATTCCAAACATCCTCCAGCTTGAAAGTGAACAAGGGATTTTTGGAAAGAAAACCACTGTAGCATTTTCACCTGTGTCAAAGCAGTGCAGATGGGTGTCTTTGGTGTGAGCAACATGTTTCTGTAATTTGAAATTTCTAATGTGCTAAAAGGCATCTTTTTGTGCTACATAAAAGTGGATATAGCTTGAATTGTTGGAAGCCACAAAGAACGGGGTTTACCTTGATTTAGATTAAACATTTACTGTGGTCATGACAGAGAGAATGAGATTGTGGGTACAAGCGGTGGAATTAGGTTTCTCCATAGGGCAGCTGGGCGTTCTCTCTGTGACACAGAGATGAGCTCAGCAATATGGGAGAACCTTGCAGTGCAGTCACTGCTCAACCAGATCGAGAGAGACCCCAGGGCAGACCCAGGACATGCTGGGGGATTATACATCTCTGCTGGCCTGGGGGTGCCTGGGAGTCCCCCAGGAGGAGCTGGAGGCTTGCTGGAGAGAGGAAGTCTGTTCTGCCCTGCTCAGCCTGTTACGACCCTCCCCAGGAGTAAACGCTTAGAAGATGGATGGATTTTTGTGCATCAGGATTTTTAAAACTTCTTTAGTGAGATTACAGAAAAGCAGTGCGGATGCAGTCTGGGGCATTCACTGCGGGTGTGTGTCTTTCAGACCCGGTGCCTGCTCTGGAACTCGGGCAGCAGTTGCAGCTGAAGGTCCAGAGGATGCACGACGTGGAGACGGAGAACCAGAAGCTGCGCGAGACGCTGGAGGAGTATAACAAGGAGTTTGCGGAGGTCAAGAACCAAGGTGAGAGAGGCCGTCATGCAGCTCAACCCAGGTGGGCTTGTGCTGAGAGAGTAGTTTGGGACGTAACGTTAGCTAAATGTGACCGAGGTCACATGGGTTTGACTTGGACTCGGGTTTTAATTGATCAGCAGTGTCCGACCACTGGCGTCCTGCCCTGATGGAACTAAGATGATAGGATTATCAGGAGGAGCTGTCTCAGTCCTCTACTCTATACTCTTGCTCTGATGATTGCTGACCTGCCAGTGCCCATTTCTTTGATGAAATAGCAGGGAAAAATACAGTTGGGGGAGCAAAACAGCAGTGAGTCAGAAGGAACGCATGGGAACAGGAAGCAGAAAATGACAGGAAATGGTAGCTATAAAGTGAGGCTGACGATCTCATCCATATCGCTGCAGAAAACGGCGTGTTTGCATCAGAAGCCCACAGGCTCCAGTGGTTTGCCATCTGTGCTGTAGAGCAGCGTGAGGCAGCCACGGCAGCGGTGCTTTTCCCTGGCAGCAGCCTGCCCTGGAAATTCACTGTTACATGTTCAGAGACAGGAGAGAAGCACATCTGCCCCCGAGTCTGTTACAGGATCTCTTTAGGATGCAGTGGGGAGGGAGTGTGTCTGTAAATCCCCACCCGCGGAGAGCTAATTGAGCCAACTTGATAGCGGCAGTGTTATATTTTGTTATTGATTTTTGTTTTTGCCTTTTCCCCTCCCTCCTGTGGAAATCCCCCCCCCCCCCCCATCCCTTTACACTCTTCCCTGCTGAGGCCATTGATCCTCTGCAACCTAAACGTTTAAAGTTCAATTTAACAGTTAAGGAGTAAAAAGTCTCCGAAGGGACTCATTGCCATTGATTATGTGTCAGGGCTGAAATGCTGGAGTTTAAATCACTGGGAAGGGGAGGGGAGAAGAAAAAAGCCAGCTAGCGGAGCTGAGAGCTTTCATTCACAAACAGGCTGAACGGCCCTCCCTGCCTCTCACCCCCCTCTCCTGTGTTTCTCGTACTGAACCTGCGCCTACGGATCACATACAGGCCTCCGCCGCTCCAGACAAGCGCTCCGCCTTGAAAGTAGGGTGACTGCCGCTGAACAATAACGACACTGAGCCGTTTTTGTTTCAGTCCGAGTCTGCCCAAGCAGAGATCCTGCAGTGTTTTGTCCTCTTTCTCAGGCTGGGTTAGCTCCTGCCAACCATTTCTCTGTGAGTTTGTTTCATTGTTCTTGCACTTTGCAACAAACCGATCGAATGCCCAAGGAAATCTCGGAAGTGTCAGTGTGCTCCTGTGGGTTCACGCTGGGCGGTTGCTGTTAACACGGTTCTGCCGCTGCAGAGAGAAAGGGATTTTCATTTAGAGCACAGTATCTTGTTGATGTCAAAGAGACGATTCATACTATTATGAGACTGTTTCATTAAAGTCATCATCTGCTTTTTTGATTGAATCTTTGAGTAGTAATATCTGCAACTTAGTATTTTTCTCCACCTAAAAACCTTGAGCTGCCATGCAGTTGCTCACTGTAATTCCAGTAATAAATCAGCAGGTTCAGATTGTATAAAAATGTCTGGCAATTAATTGATTGCGGTTATTGATGACAAGCACTGCAAGGAGTAATTTCTAAGTGTAAAACCACTATAGACTTGAAGATGGATGTTTTTGACGCTTCAATAAATCCTGATCTCGTTAGGTCATGGTGGGGGGGGGGTTGGTCTTGGCTGGGTCAGCCTTTGGAAGACCCTACCACAAGTCCTTCTGGACTGCAGAATCGCCAGTGATTTCTGCCTGGCATAGGTGTTATAATCATCTCTCCTCTCTCTTCTGGGGCAGAGGTTACAATCAAAGCACTTAAGGAGAAGATCCGGGAGTACGAACAGACTGTCAGGAACCAGGCGGAGAACCTGGCTCTGGAGAAGGAGCAGCAGCTTCACAATGACTATGCAGAGAAGGAGAGGTGAGTGAAGCCCCTGGCCTGCCCGCCCACGCTGTCATACATACAGGTAGCAGAAATATGAGCTGTACAGAAAACATGGGAAACACTGAGCTAGAGCAGACTGCGGATGAAAAAGACTTTGGTGTTTTATGTTGACACATCATTTACATCATCTACACAATGTGGAGATGCAATAGAAAAAGGCAAACGTCTGTCCTAACAATGTAACAATGTACAGCTGAGAGCATAGAATTTCAGTCAAGGGGTGTTAAAATTGTCCGATGCTCTAGAAAGGCCTCATTTAGAATAGTGGGCTTTTAAAACTGAGAATAGGAAGCAGTGTTTCACCCTCAGGGTTGTGGGAGTAAGGAACAAAGTACATTGTTGAAACCAGATTGTACCACACTGTTGCAACAGGAGTCCCCTAGTCCTCTACCTAGAGTTAAGGCCTTGTGGAATGGAGGTTGCTGGTTTGATTCCGAGTTGTGTAGTTATTCCTATAAAACAAAGAGCCATTTACTGGGGTCTGGAAGGGTGCGACTGGGAGACGTGATGGTCTAGAATTGCAGTGGGTGTGTTCCCAGGGAACACTCGGCGCTTGTATCATGGTTACACAACTCCTTACTTTGGTCAGCTCTGTAAAACCACTAATCTCCCTGTAAAGCATTTAATTCTGTAATGTTCTTTTTCTTTGGGTCATAAATCTCCCTCCATAACTTGAAGATATCCCTAATTCCGGCTCGGTCGTCTGTGCGGCCTGCCTCGGCGATTGACTGCCATGGTAAAGCTGGTCTTGTGAGGCACGCTGAGCCGCTCTCACCCAGCCTGCCCCTTGTGGTCAGCAGGGCAGCTCTCCTGTGAGTGTCTAGGACAGCTGTGTCCCAGAAATAAAGGAATCTGTACTGTAAAGAGGTTATTGAACGTCTGTATCCTTAGAGCTCAGCATTTCTTTAGATTGCAAACGAGCAGTTGTGTGTCCAAGTATTCAGTTCTAAGCGTGTTCTTTTGTGTTTTATTTATATGGTTAATGGCGAATGACTGTGCTGGGCTGTTATTCATTCAGTCATTTGTGCTAATAGTCTGCAGTCTGTTCCCTGAGCTTCCTTTTTCCACTGTTTGCATGTTCATTTGGGAAACTCAAAGATACTAAAAATGATGTAAAAACAATGTGAACAACTCAACTCGTCAACAGAATTGACGATTTCTCAAAATACTGGCCAAGATATACACTGTCACCGGTGCTACCAACAGCAGGTTATTGCAGAATTCAGTTTCTGCTTC
This sequence comes from Atractosteus spatula, assembly GCF_055471065.1. Lineage (NCBI taxonomy): Eukaryota > Metazoa > Chordata > Actinopteri > Semionotiformes > Lepisosteidae > Atractosteus > Atractosteus spatula. Next base: position 924,707 of record NC_142732.1, on the reverse strand, counting down.
AGGAAATCGGTTTTATCGTTTGAAACCTCTTTTTTTTTTGCTTCAGCAGTTCACCATGATGAAATATAGGGTCTTGATGCAGTCTTTATAGATTTTAACTCTTGTTGGAAGGTCCTGTTAATCATTGTTCTGTAATGGTTTCAAATAAATCTGCTTTAACTTGCTATTGGAGCAGAGCCCATTCAGAGCAGGCTGATTAGACTGTCTTTTATCAATGGAGAAAGCCGGTTCTTTATGGGTTAGTGGATTCTTGCATGTTGGGAAGCCTAGTTCATGTGACTGATTGTGACTGACTGATGTTTTGACCAGGAACAGATAAACATCACAGTAAACAGAAACCCCATAGACGGCACCACCTGTTTTTCCTTCAACATGTAGTTTGCCACAGGGGCCCATTTCACCCTCATCCTCTCAGGCAGTGTCTGTCTGCTTGCCTGCTTAGGGTTCAAGATTAGAAAAGGGGGTCAGCAGCATGGCTTGGAGTCTCTGTCAGGATTTCCTGGTTCCTGGTTTGGTTTGGCGCTCCCTACAAAGCCCCCTGTTTGTGTGGATTGTCTTCAGTGAGCTCGCCAGGCAGCTCACCGCCCACACTGCTCTTTCAGGAGGTTCTTGAGCGAGGACGTCGGTCTGTGACTCACCTGCTGCTCAGACGTGGCCCTCTGACTCTGTGAAGTCTAACTGGAGGGTGGGGGATACTGCTTGCCATCTTCACAGAAGAGTGCCTGATTGGGGGGCTTGGTTTGCATGGAAAGAGAGCCAGCTGTGTGGTGGGTTTTCTCTCATTGACTGGTGGCTCAGCATTGCTCAAGACCTTGACAGCATGACAAAGCACCATTAAGAGAACCGAGTGGTCTGATGGGAAGACCGCTGGGCAGCTCTTGCAGCACAGGGAACGACAATTCCCTGGTGTCCCAGTCGTCAACTCCGTTAAGAAGAGTTTCACAGTCCAAGCCGACCTGACATTTTAAGGTATTGAAAGGATATATTTTATTCTTTCGCAGGCTTCATTCTTTTCTCACCTTTTGCTTTGTGGATCTGAAAATTTAAGATTGTTTTTTGTTATTGTTTCTAAGATGTTTTTTTTTGCTGGGAGAATGTAATGACATTTCTCACAGCAGTGTCAAAGTCACTTCACTTCGAGCAGAAGGCAGGAGAGGGAGTTATAACTGCTGAACATAACAGAAACAGAAAAAAAAATCTTTTTTCTCACCCTTTGGCAAATACAGTGGTGCCCTGACGCAAAGCAAATTAGTCTAAAAACCAGGGCAGTGTTGCTTTAACAGCCCAAATAAAATAACATAGAACATTTGTTCAATTTCTCCGTAAGTCAACAACTATATCAGCAAGACAGAAAAATAAGTTCATGTGTCCTGTGTTCTCAAAACCAGTCTCTCCGAGTTCCAACTCCAAGTGTTGACATTAACACTGCGAAAAAGTTTTCAATGGAACCATAACCTGACTTTTATTCTGGGTATTAAGTTAGCTGTTTTGGACATACACACAGTCAGGATGCACTCACTACACTTTCCAAAATCTGACAGTGCCTCAGTTGGGGTACAAAAATCTGGAATGTGCTCTGAATGTGAAATGTATTTTCGGGGAGAACAGACTACTGGTTAAGATGTGGTGGCAATTTCTTTTGATCCTCCCTGATCCCTGACTTTTTACACCTCCCCGTTCTCTTCCGTTCATCACATTCCTGCATTCTCTTCCACACCTTCCCTTCCCTGTCGTGTGCATGTATTATTAAGGCCTTCTCCTGCAGACTCCTTATTTAGTAATGAAGCCTGTTTATGACACCTTTCAAGACGTCGGCTTTTCTTCTAATGAGGAGTTTGTGAAAACAGTGCTTGTCGAAGGGGCTGTCTTGATGAGTTATTAATATCCCAGACCGACAGGCAATCCAAAAACTAAAGTATTTTCTAAGCTGCAGTCAAAAGAAACCAGTCTGGGGAAGAAAAAAAGGTTGTTTTTCTGTGTAGGAGCCATTTTGGACATAGGTTGTGTGTTGTGATGGCTGAACAGTCCTGCAGAATGCGTTTGCACCAGAAAACTGTCTGATCTTCCGTTTTCAAATTGAATTGATTCTGTCTTTCTTTATCTTCGACGTCAGTCAAGACATCTGTAGAAATACAAAAGGATGATAAATATTCTGGTGACTGTCTTTATTCTTCTGAAGGTCTTTAAATCATGACGGTAGTCTTCTCAGCTTACCATTTGCTTCCTGACTCAGTTTCTGAGACATATCAGGCAAATGTTAAACATGGAACCATATGATGTGACTGTGATTCCGTAAAGTTTAATGTAGGTATTTCAGGAGCTTTCATTTCTGGAGCTCTTTTCGAACTTGACTGCCAAAGAGCTTTTACTCTGCCAAGATTTACGGATTGACTGATTTTAACAAAACATTGTAAATTACACTTTAGCAGGCCCCCTTTTTGCACCGGAAACAACTTTGCTTAAATAAACAATTCAAAAGCGTCGGCCTGTAAACACTTTTCTATACGTTTAGGGAAGTGATGGAGGTTTCTCTCAGGTGTTCTGACACATTAAAGCTGGAAGACGTGTGCCCTTGAAAAGGAAGAGTTTTCGTGTGGCTTGAAGAATTGTAAATCCAGTGATCATGAGAAGTACCGTAGTTTGTGGAAGCTTGCACAGAATTACAGCCTTCACTGGGGTTCTGTTTTCTCCTTTCAGAAAGCTACAGGAATCCCAGGAGTCACTGGCCTCCAAGCTGGAAGAGGCAGATCACAAGGCCCAGTCACTACAAACAGGTACAGAATACACTGAACATGTTACTGGCACCTACCAGCATTGTGACCATTACACCTAATCCTCTACAGTGCACCAAACAGCAGCAGGACGCATTCTTGAGTTCTGCTTCGCAGATGTAACCACAAGAGAGTTGTAAATATGATTACACTTGTAAATTTATGATTCTTTCTGGCCTGGCCTTAGCAGTTTCTAAATCTCTTTGTATGACAAATAGTATGCATCCAAATATCCCTTGATATACATTTTTTTAATTTTTATTTTATCCAGAAAATGAATAATTTAAAAAAAGCTGTCTGAATGTCAAGACCTTGTCACAACAACTCTATATGCGGATCCTCTTATTTCTGATAACCTTGACATTCGTTGACCAATCCACAGAAATGGGAACTTAACCCTTAGGCCCTCTAGTTTCCACAGAACGTTTACTTTTTTAAAACTTTTTTGGTGGTAAAAAAGCAGCTGGTCCTTAAACTGACATAACATTGAGTTGTCAGCGTGTTAGTTAATACACTACAGCAAGGATATGCATGGCAGAATATCTTCTCTATAACTTCCTCTTTGAGTGTACAACTGCTGATCGATTGATGTTCATATAGTGACTCATCACCAGTCAGCGTGTAAAGAGCACAGGCTCCTAAGTGGCTCGACTAGTAAGAGCATTCGGTCGGATCGGAGTTTAAGCTCTGTGATCCCGAGGTCAATGTCAGTAGCTCCAGTTTGGGTTGTGTCCTTAGACAACTGTGACTGGAATTTGCCACCAGGGCCGGGCAGAGAGCAGTGGACCAGGGCTATCTCAGCCGCCACCTGTCGGGCATGAACAGTGAGAGGCGCTCTGCTCTTCCAACTGGAGGAGACTCTCCCGTCAGCTTGCCATGTGTGAGGGGACACAGGAAGAGGGCTTATTGGAGGAGCAGGTCACCTGTCTCGTTCACTCCTGAATGGGTGCAGGAGTCATTGCCAGAGCTGTCTTCAAAATAAAACAATTGGCAATTATGAAATGTTATTCTGAACATTACAAAATAAAGAAATATATCTTTGTTTGAGGTTTTTCAGAAGTTGGTAATGAAAACCAGTAATGGTTCTATAACTTGGTGCAAGAATGTAGATTCATACCAATAGGTTCTTGAGGCAATAGGTTCTTCTTGTTGAAGAGCATCTAAGCTGCTTTCTCAAAACCAGAATCTCTGGGGTTAATTCTCATTATGAAAGTTCAATGACAAACACTAACTGTGCTTTAAAAGAGCCAAGAGCAACATTAGCTTTCCTGCTTATTGAGTCAGGATATTTGTCAGAGTGAAAAATTCACAATTGTGAGGGGGTCTGGTTCTGTCAATCCTTGAAATGCATATCAGGGGGCTGTTTGTCCTGTACTTTAAATGGTGCAATTTTTTTTTCAGCACTTGAAACAACTCAGGCAGAGCTTTTTGATCTAAAGACCAAGTACGACGAAGAGTCCACGGCAAAGTAAGTTTACACTCCACCCTGCTGTCCTGCTGTGTAACTACCTTAAGAATTGTTGATTTCAATTTACTCTTGGTTTTTTTTTGTTGTTGTTACGTGTTACACCTAATTAGTCAGTATTTCCCATTCGTGGTACTTGCATACTCTTGGCTTTTCTGGATTTCCAAATGATCTATTAATAACTTAGGTTGATTGATACCTGTGATTGAGGTATTTTGCTTCATTAGAAGTGTTATGATTGTGTAAGGCTCCTAAACCGCTAGTGTGAAGTCTATATGCAGTGCTAACTTTCGGTGCTGTATATTAAGTGAGCAGGTGTCTGGATTTGGAGCAGTTGGACCCATGCAAGGATAGGAATACTTATTATGGGAGTGTTTGATAAAAGCGCAACTCCCACCTGTTTGCACAACAGTAATTGATGACCTGTTGAAGAGATGTTTGACTGCTGTAAGGCGTTTGACCAAGCTGAGGACTGGCTGAGAAGAGCTCTTCCTGACCACATCTCTTGGCGGCAGTACGCTTGCAGCAGGGCGTTTGTGAAACCAAGGCCTAAGTGCTGAAAAATAGCTGAAAGAAAAAATCTTGTTTAAAAAATGGTTCAGGCAGCAGGTTTAATAAGGCTAGGTGATAATGAACCCATCTGGAATGAAAGTCTGAGAGCAGTCAGGCAGGGGTCCGGGAATCATGAGCAGGACCCCGAGAGCGGAGGGGTGGGCAGGCAGGGCAGGTACGTGCAGCATGGAGGGCCGGCCTGCGGAGCTGTGTGTGGGAGCCGCCTGTGCCTCTCGCTGCTCTCCCTGTGGTTGGGCGCGAGCTGTAATTTCCATGTCGAGCTGTCACGCAGGAATGCTGCCTAGTGCTGAGCCTGCGCCCTGGGGCTATTTTGGTGCTTACCACCCAGCGCTTGGAAACGGCTTAATTATAGCTGCAGTAACCAAATGAATGGAGGCCCTTGCCAGCCCCGCTTGTGCTGCTTTTGAAGTGAGCAAGCCCCATGTCAGCGCGGCACTGTGGCTGCCAGTCCCCACGTTACCGCGCCTCGCCGGGGGTCCCCCGCCACTGCCGGCTCGTCCCTGCCCCCCTTCCCGGTCGGGCCGATGGGATTCTGTCCCCGAGGATCGTACCATTGGCAGTCAAGAGCGAAAGCCCAGTGAGAAGGTTTATAGATCCTTGCATGGAAAACAGTGGCAACTCAAACAGCGTCAGGGACAGTCTTTGATTCTAAGGTTTCAGTATGAATGAATGAAGTATGTCCCCTATGTGCTAAGTGATTGGTGCAGATACCTTTAGATCACATCCATGCTGTGTATCGGGGGGATTAAAGGTAAACATTTGTGTTTCTTATACAGTGTGCTTCAGAAATGACAGACCTGACAAATAGGTTTGATTGACTCTGGCTGAGCTTGAAAGCCAGCTGTCTCTGACCAACAGATGTAGGAATAAGTTCACTCATTTTCCTTTCAAACCACACCCTAGAATAGTGACGATCAAATACCAGCCCTCCTAATCCGCTGCAGTTCAGTTCTGTGGTATGTTTAACTGTTTAATCCGATAATTGAACTAATTGTCGTTTAACCAAACAACAAACATGTTGGTTTCTTATGGTGGAATTCACAAGAAGTTCCAGGATTGTACTGACCTACAGCAAAGATGTCCACCACAACCAGATGGTGGAAAAACAGAAAGCACAAAGCACTGAGTTTGGATTCTCTATTTTATTTCCTCCTGTTATCATTAGTAATCAATTAAAGAGGTTTGCTTTAATTAGGCATTTCACGCTTATTTTTTGCCATACATGTGTTTTCCAGCTTGCTTTGCACACAAAGAATCACTCAGTGTTCACTTGATGGTTTAGAGTGAATCTCCTGTCACATGTCTTTTGTGTGTGAGGACCTAAATCGACACACCAGTGAGATTGAACATGAGGAAGGTGATGTACGAGGGTTTTATCATGTCCTCAGAACCTGCAGTCTTTTTTCAGTCCCATCTCGTTCAGATTGCCCAAGATACAGCTGTCCATTGCCATACAGAGCTGTGCTGAAGCATCACAATATGCTATAATAGCCCCTTGTAGTCACTTTACCCTCACTGTAACAAAACACAGAATTGCTGCCAAACAGCTTGATATTTATAGACCTGTTTTATTTCCCTGAATGCACGCCACTGAAAAACAGCTAGACTAAACACATAGCTTCTTGGACAGTCCAGTAGGCTTCTCATTCTAGCCCTTGTCCTTTACCATCTCTGTTTAGATGACCGCTGGCTTGGCTCAGGCTGTGTTGAAGTGATCCAGGTGACCTGTCGGTACTCAGGCAATATTGAAATGAACAGAAGCTTTGTTAGAAACCTTCATGTTCTGCTTCGTAATGCGACCGGTGTGGTGATGAGAACCAGACTGGCTGTCAGAGTGTGCAGGAGGGTGGATTTTTAGGTGTCCATCAACAGGTGAAGGTGCCCACTGTGCACAACAGGGACCCCCTCGTTCAGGCTTGGCAACGCAGGGCACACTGTCAGGTGTGGCCACTTTCACTGCTGCCCAGCACTCCGGTGAACGTAGTTGAATATCAGTTGCAAAATGTCCTGCCTGTAACCTTAATAAGGAGCTTTCCAGCTTTTCCTTATGCTGGTTTGGTCAATTTCCCCCTCTTTTCAGTGTTGCTGACAGGAGTGATGATTGTAACAAAGGCATTGTTTACCCCAGTTAAGATCTGTAGTCTCTGTGCTTGTTTAGAAAACAGTGGTTCTAGTGCCATGAACCAAGTTTCAAAGTGGAAATTTCCCTCAGCCTTCCCCAGCTGTTAAAATCCATTGTTTGTTCCTGGTTTCTGCCTTTGAAATACATATATGGGATAATTTGGATGAGCAGTTGAACTGCACCCAGCTTCAGTTTCAGTTCTAGCTAGTCAGCATTGGCGAGTTAAACACTTTTATACACGCACTTAGAGAATATGTGCTGCTTAATATCTATTTTGTGTGTTTCTTTAACTGTGTTTGACAGTTCCTTTATGTGACGTTTTGAGCAAGATTTAGAAATGCGATTCTGTAAGAAACAACACTGTTCTGTGCAGTACAGATGATGTTTCTGTGTGAAGAACAGAGTTAAGAGAATTTCACTTAGATTTAAGAGTAATATCCACTTTCAGGAAACAGCAGTGGCTTATACCAAAAGCAAGACAGGATTCAGAACGTAGCTGTGTCTTATTCCTTAAATGATGCTCATAAAGAGATTTTAGAAAAATGCATATTCTTTATATGTCAGTTTTCAAGTATGCTTTGCAGAATACTGCATTCTAGGTCACAGTTTTGAATGATTTATAAATTTGTATAATTTAGCTGACTCTCTTCAGTATCAACATTGATGACTTCTGTTCTGCAGACAGATACAGATTTGCATATTTATAAATCATTCAAAGCTGTAGGTCAGAACACAATATTTTGTGATGTGCAGATGAAAACAGTTAAGTAGGTGTTGAAGCTGTAATGTGTTTTTTAATGTGTCTCTGGATGGTGCTCCTCTCCAAAGTCTGGGACACAGAAAATGTCTAAAGCACGTTTGAATTGCTCAGCAGTTTGTCAAGAAGTGACACCTCTAGACCCCAGTGGGTTTCAGAGAGCCATTTGCATCTGGCCTTTCGGGGTTGGGTCTTTCTCTGTATGCTTTTCACAGCTGCTCTGGTACCTGCTGTGTTTCATGGTGATGTCATCGTGCAAACAGCTAACAGCTAGGAGGCGTTTTGATTGATGGACCCCCACCACCACCACCTCTGCCATTGGTGTTCAGTGCAGAGGAACTGACGGACTCTTTCCAGTGCTCAGCGTGTTACAGGAGCAATTCGTAGCAGGATTTCCACTGCCATGGGCTGCAGTTAGAAAAATTCCAGCGTATTTACTTTTGTTAAGTCTAGAAACAACTCATTTTACTGTAGGAAATAATAGGCTGTATTTCTCTGTAGCCCTACCTGACGCAATAGTCTGTATCTGTAAGCTGCTGGACACATGTTACGTTATCTTGGCCACATTAGGTTAGCAGCCTGCCATGAAATGAAAGCAAAACTGCCTTTTGAAAAGAATTTTTTGTAGCCTTCCTTTACATTTGCCATAGAATTCAAGCTGCGGATTCTGTTTATAATAGAAAACCCGAGTGCTTGAAATACATTTCAGTGCCCGACACCTATTTTGCACTAAAAAAAAATCGAGTTGCCTTTTCCTTTCCTTTCCTTGTTTGCGTGTTGCCCGTTGAAGGTGCTTGCGAGGCCACGCTGTGCTGGAATGTACCGGGGCCGGGGAGCTGTTTGTTGGGGCTGGCTGGCTGCTGGAGATCCCCTCATTAATAAACACTGCCGAGCCAGGCACCTCCCCCTCCTCCCCCTCCCCTCCGCACAGACAGAACGCCTTGTACCTCATCAATGGATCCTTGTTCTGTCTCCAAGGGCTAATTACGTTTCAATTGAAACGAGTCATGGAAAACATTCCCCCACCGCGTGCTTCCCCAACAAGAGCCTTTCAGGAGCCCGGGCTCTGACTGTACGGCTGCTCTCCCCGGCTGTGGCAGTGCGATCGGGATTTCTGCATCTCTGCCTTTGTGCTGCGGAAGAACAGAGAATGGAAAAGAAGATTCCCTTGCGTGCAATTCTGAATACCTATAAAGGATATGAAGATTAAAACCCCAAACCGCTGATCCTCATACTAGACACAAATTGGAGAAAGAGGGAGCCTGTCTGTCCTGGTTTCAGCGTAGTGGACAGAGAGGGGAACGTGCCTGAGTGCTGAGTGAGGAGGGAGCAGATTGATGTCCCACTTCTGTACAGAGCACCGCGTTGATGCAAACTGAGAGGAACTGTGTCCAGGTGGAGAGAAACTCCAGCTTCTGGCCCCCAGTGGTGTGAGAAGACCTGTTCCAGGCAGTGCTACTGGCAAAAAAACAACAATAGCAGTGGACCCAGAGCGCTGTCCAGAGCGGACGGGTGCAGGGTCTGCTTTTCGAATTATTTGTGCTCTGCCTGTAAGTGAAAAAGAAATCAAACCTTTTTATTATCCACCACTAGAATGCACTGAAAAAAATAAACTCGGTTAAAGAAAGCAGCCCAGAGCTAAATAGAAGGGAAACGGTGGAGTTTGATGGCAGAGGAAGAAACGTTCCCCCTCCTGTGTATGTGATATAGGCATCCCCAGTGCTTTAACTTCCCCGAGCGTTGAGGCCTCAGACTGTAACGGAGGACGAGAGGCTCATCTTGTTTGTTCCAGGTTATCGCTCAAGGACAGGGTTTCAGCAGAGAAGGGTCTGGTATCTCAGGATGTCAGTCTGACTTGATTTTACTCTAGTTCCAGGCATCATCTGCTAAAATAGCTAAAACTTTTGATGTTCTACCAGCAGATAAAACAGATAAATTGGGATTCAACACCTCGCAAAATACTTGTTCAATTTCATCTGTCTGTAGGGTGTAAACAGCTCAGGTTTGCTAGTCCCAGCAGTCAGGCTCTTTAAAGCTTGTCCTTTATCGTAGAAAAAAGGGCTCTGGCACAATGGGGAAGGTTAAACCCAGATGTTACAAAGGTTCATTGTAAACAATAAAATATAACTTAAAAGCCTAACTCTGTGTTTGTTGGTAATAACAAGACAATAGCAAGTCCTTGTCTCATCAAGCCGGGTATCAAGTTTCTGACTGATAAAACCATCAGTGCAAAATAGCATTGGACCCAGTCTCTTTCCACCCTGGTCTCATGGTTTCTGATATGTCTTTTCTCTCAGTTTTGTTCTGTCTTGCATTCTGTGTCTCTTTTTCTTCATGGCTCCTGATCGCAGACACAGGCCTCCCTATGTCCCTTCAGCCTGATCATTTTTCTCCAGGCTCTCAGGTCTGGTTGTCCTGTCCTCCCCACTGCCCATGCACAGAGGACTACAGATTCCTTCCCGCTCCACAATCAGACGACTGCAGAGGAGTCTGGGAGCTGTAGTCCGCTGTGGCTCCTCTGAAAGCTGGATTTGCAGCACACTAACCCCCTTCCCCCCACATGCACTTTCCCAAACATTATTGTAAACAAAATGTATTTCAGTGTTTCATCTGAGATTATAGTTGCCTTAGCCTTGCAGGACTAGATGACAGGCCCAGCCTATCTCTGCTCTTATTATGTGCGTTAAAAAGCTCTGCCTCACGCAATTCCCAGAGCATGACCACTGTCTCTTTTGTATACACCAAATGCGCAGCACGACATTTTATTTACTCCCCAGAACCAACATACACACACAATTCACTTTATTCGTTTTTATTTTTTTTACATTCAACACATGCCTGAAGGCGCACTCTAGTGCCTCTGTGTGCCGGTTGAGAAGCCCTGTTCTGAGGTGTCTCTGTTTGTGGTGTTACAAGGTTATGAGATACTTACAGGACGGAGGATTTCTTGGCTTTTTTTCAAGGACAGGGAAATTGCAGAAAGCAGCAATTGGTGTTAATTTCATTTGGGTGTTTTTATAGAAATTCTCCTGTGAGAGTTGGGCTTGTCTTTTCTGTAAAGCCTGGGTTCTGGAGCCAGACAGGCCTGTGAGAGTCTGCAGGGTTCTGATCATGAAGATGGCATTTAGACAGACTGGGACACGTCAGGAGCCCCTTGCAAACAGCTGCAGTAATTACACCCTGGCTGCAGCATCACTGATTCCCTGCAAATTAATCATCAGCTTTGGAAAAGCTGTGCGCACGTTAGTTCAGTTCTGCCTTAGCCCTTGTGCAGAATAAACAAGGTCTTAATTATTGTAGTGTCACACTATGCATTTTTATTTATTGGGTAACTAAAGCAAGCAGCAGCTTTTAAGTTCAGTCTCGTTTGATGGGGGGGTGGTTATGTTTTATGCATGATGGATTTTTCAGCACTTACTACAACCGCAGACGGTGCAGGAAGTCTTGATGCGCTGCTTCAGCTGTTACATCGTTTCTGCAGATCTTGAAAGACACTGACTTCTGAAGTGAAGTACACTGTTGGTGGAGCTCAGGGGAGAACGCTGTTAGGTGTCGAGCTAGAAACACAGCTTGCCAAGGTGATGGCACGTTGAAGCATTAACAGGTAAAGCTTGTTCTGAGTGTTTCAGTCAATGGAGCACTGGCATGGAAAAAAAACAAGCTTGTTTTAATTATATATTGTGACCATTTCAGCATTGAGGTCAGAAGCCTTGAGTGCGACACGCTTTGCGGAGAACCACTGACTTATTCAGGAAAGGGTGGATCTTCAGATTTCACTGGAATTATTCATTCTTTTTCTCTTCGCTGCCTTTTGCCCCCAAAGCAAGTTTAAAGCTGCATTGAGTGTCTAGCCCAATACCTCTATTTCTATGAGAGCCTTCAGCTCTTTCCCCCGTAGAAGCAGGTGTTTCCACACTTTGGTGGTGAGGTAACTAGCAGAGCAGTGCAGGGTTCTGTATTGGGCACACAGCTCTTCTCGATTGCTATCAGTGATGTAGATCGCGTTATATTGTAGTTAATAAACCAGTCAACTTTATAGATGATGCCAAACTAGGAGATTTCAGTAGGATTTAGAATACCTTACAAAAATAGTGTCAACATCTCGCCTTTTGCATAAGTAGTTTCTTCAAGCTCAGCATTTCCCATTTTAGATTTGTTTTTGCTACCTACATGTTACATGAACAGAGAAAAAGATTAACTATCATCTAAAATGGGAATGCTGAGCTTGAAAAAAATACTAATGAAAAATACTCATGGGGAAAAATGAGTTGTTGACACTTTTGACTTAGATGTTGCAGGAAAGCGATGTAAAGGACAGACTTGTCTTCTGGAAGCCGAGCGAGGGGCCCCTGCTTCGTTTGCAGGCCTCTGCTCTCGAGCCCGATCTTGCGTGACCTGGTGACGGGGGAGTGGGTCTGGGCCTGGTCCGCTCAGGACTGGAGAGGGAAGCTGTGGAGGCGCTTCCTTTCATGTGCTTCTTCAGCCTCGAGCCCAGGCCTTGGAAGGGTGTTTAGGGCCGTCCCTTGGGCACTCAGACTCTGCTTCTGTGGATCTGGACTCTGGCATTTTCCTGAACAGTAGTTTGCGACAGACCATGTCTTTTGTGGTCTGCGAATCTCCAGTTATTATGCGGTACCTTCCTCGTTCTGCCCCTGTGAAACCTGACTACAGTCCGTTGTTCAGGAATGACCAGTCAGCGTCTGGCGGGACGGTGCAGTCGTAGCTGTTTGTTTGTCTTCTTCTTGCGGTGTCCTGTCATGAAACTCGGCCTCCTTTCTTTCTCACCGCCCTGCTTCCTTCCTCCCCTCTCCTGTGCCTGTCCCCGTACCTCGCCGCTGGCCGAGCTCGCCCCCCGCGCGCTCTGGTGTCGGGAGGAGGGGGGGGCCGCTCTGCTCATGCAGAATAATGGAACTCATCGATTTGTTACCCGGTTTGTTCGCCACCCCCTGCCCTCTCCGCGGGGCGTGTTTGCTGTGGAATGTCCCTGTTTGCCGAGAGGCCTGCGGGGTGCCCCGACCCCCGGCCCCCCAGCTCTCCAGCGAGGCACACAGGAGCTCTGGCTGCGTGGCGTGCCGCGCTGCAATCTGAAATTTTAATGCGCCGCTTTGCAGCGCAGCCCCTCTCAGTATGGCTGCTTGCCTCCCCCGAGCCTTCCCCATTTACTGCTCGGCTGAGCAGAGCACCAGCCCGGCGAGGGCTGGCTTAACCCTCGGTGAGCCGGGCCGGTGCTCTCACACGCAGACATGCTCCGCCGGGCTTCTGCACCTGTCAGCCTGGGACTGTGTCAGTAAGAAAATGTTTGTGTGCATCTGCACTGAGCTTGGTTTTATAATTGGCCTGAGAGGGACGGCTGCAGATGTTTCTCCTAGAGATACGGCAGCCTAGAAATATCTGGCTGTGTCGAGAGCACAGCTGGGCAGCGTCTTTTCGAACTCAAACACCAGGACACATACAGTGTGAGCCTCGGTTTTATATAAGAAGGTTTGCTCTGTTTCAAGGTATTTGCACTTAAGTATAACCTTTAGTCCAAAAGGGGCTGATCCTAATACTCCCTTTATTTTGACCACCAGAAATAGAGTTTTATCTTTTAAGTAGTCACGCTACTTTTGGAAGAAATGTGTTTCTATGCATAGATTTACTCATCCGAAGTGTAGCCAAAAGCCATTTGGTCCATTTCTAATGAGTTATTTGGGACGTAAAGAAAGTTTTCTGATCACTTTATTTAGGGGATATAGGTTCCCACTTTCTAGCCACCTGGAGTGGACTGCTGCTGAATGTTACTGTGTGAAGCCTTTCATACACAGCCCAAAACAGCCGCCTGAGTAACAGAGCTGAGAACCCTGGACAGGGATACAATAACAAGTTCACCTCAGGTCTGAGATCTAACAAATGAGGCGGGGGAAACTTTCTTGGTATTGATCCTGGATAAGCAGGTCGGACCTCTGCTGCCTTATTTTCCCTGCAAAGCTGAAATGTATCTGTGCAGAACTGTGTTTGCATGCCCCTACCTTGGAGTGCACACAGACCGCACATACTCACACGTGGGCTGATGTGTGTAGGCGGCCCTAGGCACCTGCTTTGGGGCAAACTCTGTCGCACTCGGCTCCTACAGAGAGAAAATGCTGGTTTGCTATGTGCTCCAAGAATGCAGAGGGCTGTGACTGATGGAGGAACAGGGGCATCGCGTCACAATTTCATCATAAATCTACAGACTTGGCTCTCATTGGTTCAATCCGGGCTGTATTCACAAGAGACATTGCTTGGAAGTGGCCAGAATCCTTGACCGCTTCACAAACCTATGAACGTCATGCATGGACCGAAGAGCTCCCGAAAACAGGAAGCACTGAGTGTTTGGTTTAGGTTTTGTTCGTGGCCAGACTGGCCCTGTTTGTTTCAGTTCAGCTTTGGAGGGGTTTAGCTGTTCTTCCATTTCAGTTTGTGTAAGTTTCTAACAGTGACTGATGATAGTAAAAACTCAGTGTGGCTTTCTAATTTATGTGTTTGCAGTGATACACATAAATACTAAAACTAGGGTTCGCATGTCAGCTGTAATTTAAGTCACTTGTAATTTATGCAGTTACAAGCAACCCTTTATCTTAGACAAGTTAAACATCTTATCTACCCTTTCCTTGGATTAATTACTACGCAATATATTTAGGCCAAATATGTAATGCAATTAATGGATTAGTACTAAGAAAATATGGCGGTATTGAAATCCTTTTTGGGGATGTAATTTATATTACAAACAGCTTTAGCAGCATGTGTGTGCAGTAGTCCAGTAGTCTGTGGTGCCTGTTCTGTAGTAGTACAGGGGAGTTAGATCCTGAATTCCATGGTAGCGCAGGACTGGCTGCAGGTGGGCTTGAAGCTGCTGCCTGCCTGCTGGGGACGGGGGTGCCCATCCCCCAAGTTGTCAGCAGAGCCCATGGTCAGTGTCTCTTGACTTCCTTGAGTTGTAACACATGTAACAGAAGTGAAAAGCCGATGAAAGGAAAACTAAACTGGACCATCGGTTTATGGAAAACAGCCCTAATCAAATATTTAGCAATCCCAGCCTTGAGGTGATGGAAATATTGACGTACACACAAACCGAGTCGAAGTGATGGGCTTACACTGCTGTCGAGAGAAGAGAATTGGGACTGTAATTGTAAAGCATCACAAATCAAGCACTCAGTGACTAACAGGTTTTTTCTTCTAGCCCCCAGGGGACCATGTGCCCACCCTGTTTGCTCGAAAGGTACACATGCCATTAAAGAAGCGTCCCAGATTTGTGCTTTTATTGGAAAGGCTTAGATCGCATTATTTGTTCTCTGGTTCTGAAAAGCATCTGGCGTGTGTATTGCCTTTTGTTTCTTTGAAAGATTAATGTTGTATCGATTGGGAGCTCTTTAAATAGCAAGCGCTGTCTGGGCTTCTGTGCGAGCGCCGGTCTCGGGCAGGCTCGCTCAAGCCTGCACAGGAGCAGACCGCTGGGAGTGAGCGGGAGCCGAGAGGCTGCGCGAGAAGAGCCCTGGGCCAGAGAGCCGGTGCAGACGCAGCCCGGCCTCGCCAGAGCTGTGCGCTTCAATAACGCCAGGCGAGGATGGCGGGAGGGCGGGCGGGCAGGCGGAGAGGGGGGCTGTGGAGAAGCTGGAAGAGTCTGGGCTCTCTGGGCCTGCTTTCGTAAGGGCTTTGCAACAGAGCGGCTTGGGAGATGTGTGTGTGTGCTGGGACAGTCACCCTGAACTGCGTGTGAGAAGAGAACTATTGATACGTGCAAACTCTTCCCGTTGGGGTATTCTCCCGGTCTCACTGCTGCCTGTTCTGTCTCACATTGCTCATCCTCCCCCGGTCGTGCACAGCGTCTCAACAAGAGCTTCTCAAGCTAAAGGACCCATCTAAGAAAAAGCTCATGAAGAAAATAGACAATATAAGCATCCATTAAAAATTAAATCCATGTATATTAAATACAAATAAAGCTGCTATAAATTTAAAATTTCAACAGCATAACTGTCACTATGTTAACTGTAGGTGTGTGTTTATTTCATGTACTACTAGAATTGGGATGAAAAGTTTAATTTTCATACCGTTCATTCTGTGAATTTTCATCAAGCCAGAATAGGTTGCCTGCTCACTGGCTGTTTGCATCTTGGCTAGGTGGTTCAGCTTCAGGCTGTTTCCTCTTCCTTGACCGCTGAGACAGAGCAGAGTTCCCCTGCCAAGCTCTGCCATTCCGGACAGCCAGGTGTCCAGATCAGCCTTATCTCTGCTAGAATACATTTTTAGGACACCAGCCAATTGCTATATTAATATAGCTTCAGAGCTTCCTGAAGGACCTTTGGGTCATACAGTATTTATATCATTCCAGGACATTATTAAGGGCAAAGCATCACACCATGACAATATTATTTTGAGCTCCTGCAGTGGTCCTATGGGCATACTGTGCGGATACAGCAATATTAATACAGCACCAGAATGATCGAAAGGGTTCAACAGTGGAGCATGGCTTTGCTCGTACAGCTGCAAAGATGTCATACGGACAGAGTGGGGGTGTGTTGTGCAGTATCCTTGGAGTTCTCTTTTAAGGGAACAGCAGACAGTCTGGGCAAGATCAGTGCAGATTTACATCTCTCTACCGTAAACTTTCACATGGCTGGGGCATTCGTGAAGCTCCACTCAAGCACACAGACGAAAGCGTGAAAATGAGGTGGCAGCTCGAGGGTAAGAGACGAAGTCGCCAGGCATTGCAGAGCAGTGTTGACAGTAGTGAAATCCGGAGCACAGCGAAGGGTTAATTCTGCCTTAGAAGAATGTTGACGCTGCCGAGGAGTGTGGAATGAAGATGAAATAACGTGAAATAAACCCAAACATGAAAACTTGCGTGTCGGTATAAAGGGCTAGTGATTGGCTCTTTTAACAGCTCTGCGTGAAGGAAGTGTAGACTGGTCATATAAATACAGCTCTACAGAATAGCTATACTGCTGAAGCTTGGCAATATTAACACTGCCTCCACTCTCCTCCTGTTTCCGTCAGGGAAGCACGCACAGAATTTAAACCCTGGGGACCATTTGGCCGCGCCAGACTAGGAAAGGTGAAGCAGCTGTGTGTGTGTGTCTGGGGGGGTTGGACTAAATCTGCAAAAATGTCGTGCTGGCCCCAGGGGATTTGGGACGTGCACTGACACAGGATATGAGAGAGAGGGATTACTGCCAGTGCATTTGTCTGCCCGGCTCTTCCAGGCTGCAGCGCCTGACCGGCGAGTTCACCTCCTCATTTCCGCCTGAGCGATGCAGAGGAAAGGTCAGGGCTGCGGAGAGGGCTGGCCTGTCTCAGCCGATCAGCTGCCATTCTCCGCAGACTGGCTCCGACAAGGGACAGCAGGCCTTGCCTTCGCCGTGCCCCGTCTGAGACGGCAGCTTGTTATTAATACTTTATACTTCATTTATTAACGGATACACAAAAATAGATATGCAAATGTCAGTGCAATCAGTTTCAGATCGGGTCATCAACTTGCCCCACTCTGTTCATTTAGCCAGTTTTAATTTTTGCACCCTTGTCTAGACAGAACTCAAATTAGTATTGGGGTGGTTGTGTGCACTAAGGAGACGTGTACAGAAGCTGCAATAAAGCCCAGGATACAGAAGCAGAAATTGAAAAGATGTATCCAGTGATTAAAAATGATGGTAAGAACAATAAGATCTCCTGTAGTGGGCTTTGTGACAAAACGCCTGTCGGCACAGATTGGAGGAATTACTGCACTGCCAAAACAGAATGCTAGATGAAAACACATTGGGTAAAATCCTGCCCATCCGGAAAGCAGAAGGTAAGACAGCAAGCTGTCACTCAGGGCCGTGTTTCAGGTTACACTTAGGGACTTCCCACACTCCTAAGATTTTGTGATTTGAAGCATTTTCAAGAAAGTGAAAACCAAGGGACACAGGTCTACATGTCAGATATACTTGAATATCCATTCTCAAGGTTGTGGGTCTCATTCATCACATTTTTATCTTTCCTTTTTGAAGTATAGAATTCTAAAACGTCTGTGACAGGTGTAATTTATGTCTGTCTGTGGCTGTTTGCCACTGTGTGTGTGTCTTGCTATCTGTCTGTCTAAGCTGGGGGAAGGGGGCAGT
The DNA here is from genome assembly GCF_055471065.1 of Atractosteus spatula. Taxonomy (NCBI): domain Eukaryota; kingdom Metazoa; phylum Chordata; class Actinopteri; order Semionotiformes; family Lepisosteidae; genus Atractosteus; species Atractosteus spatula. The sequence continues at coordinate 906,907 of NC_142732.1, read as the reverse complement.
CATTGGCCTTGATCAGAGTTTAAAAAAGTAACTCCCCAGGCCATGAGAACAGCTGTCTCATTTCTTAATTCGCTTCTAAGCTGAGGTAATGTCTGTCTCCCCCCAGTGGAGAGTGTGTGATACAGCAGTGTGAAGGAGGGCTCAGCCAGGCATCAGACAGGAGCTGGGGGTAGAGCCCTGAGGCACAGTCAGAGACTGAGGCAGACTTCATTTGCACTCCCCACTAAGAGCACACTGCTGCACATCTTTTATTATTTATGTGGCTTCTCCTGGTCAGCCTGTGTGTTGTGCATTTCTGAATGCTGCCGTGTGCAGTGCGCGCGCCTCTCCCGGTCTTTCCGGTGCTAGCTTGACGTGTCCAGTGACGGCTGCCTATCTCTCACCGTGTTGCCAAGCTGGGGCCCCTTCTCCAGCTTCATGGCTGATGTCCTTTCGGGACGCATTTCCATGGTCTGGACACAGCCTGGAACACAAGCAAGGCTCCCATTGCAGAGCATGTTGATCCGTTTCGGGCTTTATAAGCTGACGTCTGTTGTACTGTTCCAGCAGCATGAGCAGATCAACGCAGTTTCAGCTCCCGCAGCTGACTGTGCAGATTCTCTCGGAACAAAAGAGCACGCTTGAAGAACCCCGCTCCTTCCACTGGTGTCCCACTGGTGGAAGCTGAAGTGGAGCCTGACACCGCTACGCAGTGGGAGAGAGCAGCCACACTGTGGCTACAGTAAGAAATTGTTTGCCTGGTTTACAGACAGTCACTGGCCTCCCTGTATGTGTCTGTGCTTTTGAAGTGGCGTAGCTGGTAACTGAGTCAGTACCTCCGGAGTCTTTTCTCAGGAGTGGCAGGCAGTGTTCTTCTGTAGCCCCCTGGGCTTTCTTCTGTCTGGGCCACTGTGCCTGAGCAAGCCCATGTACCCCCTTGCCTTGGGATTGTGTACATGTTCCCGAAAGGTGCTGAAGCAGAGCAAGAGCTGAAGCAGTGATTTTCTGTCCCTGATGTGGACTTTCCCGTCATGGCATGATCGTCAAACCGCGTCCATAATCATCGCTCCGGGATAACGGGACACAAGGGGCTGCGGCCAGGTTGTTTTCCAGTCGCCTGTCCAGCGTCGCAGCTATTTCTCGGACACGAAACGTGGAGTGCCGGGTGACGCTGTGTGTGACGCAGCATGAGCGTTTCTCGTTGCCTTTGCTGAAAGGGGCAGGCAGGCAGCGCAGTGGTGGTGTCTCCGGAAGCGCCGCGCTGTCGCTCGTTCCACAGGAGCGAGGAAGACGGCCGCAGGCCGCAGGCCGCAGGGCGCTCAGCTGAGCGGCAGGTTTCCCCAGCTCCCTCTCCCGCGGCCGTGCTCGGCACTGGGATGTGTTCACATCGCGGCCCGGCGCGCTGGGGGCTGCAGCCTCAGTGTGTCGGCTCCTTTCGCAGTCCTCAGCCCTCTTTCAGTTTGGTTACCCCCTAACAAGGTTTTAATAGGTATTTTCTGCATTTTAAATGTTAATTGTTTAGCATTGCACCCCTGTAATTCTCTGAAATTGAATGTTCATTATTTCAGTATATCAGTGCTGAACGGTGCTTTCTCCGATAATGTTTCTGAAAAAGAACACAGCAGTTTTTTTTTTCAAAATCGCTCTATAAACAAGTCTCATTGAGACATTTATTTTAAAGAGTGCAGCTTGGCCAGACAGAGGAACTATTTTAACACCCTGACTTCTGTTTTTGGCAGTTTTCTGTTTTTGGCACTTTGTGCTGTGAGTTGGCTTGTAAGTCTTGTCAGAGGTCCTGTACTTTATGTTACCGATGACGTACACTTGTGTCCGCTTGGCTGTGCAAACTCTCTTAGGACAGACATTTTCAGGCTGCTCTCCGTGTTGGGCCTCGTAATTTGAAATCTATTTTTTTTAATGTATGGTATAAATCCAGGGTTAGCAACACTCTCAAAAATACAGAAAAAAATACAGCTCTGATCTCTTCACCAGATACAAACCTTTTTTTTCTTTTCTAATTCCAAATCCATGCAAATCCTGCAGTATTTAAAAAATATTTGTGCAACTGTACCTTGATTAACTGATTTTTCAGCTTTACCTCCTTTGCACTGCATTAGCATCTAGAATGCTTACTGTTAATGCCTGCTTGTTGTCATCCGTTAATATAAAAACATCAGATGCCTGGCGTTGTTCAAGGCAGTTATGAACCTTGTCTGCTTTGCCCAAATACTCGGATGCCTGCTCTGTCTTTACTAGCTGCGGTAATGTTCTGTTCTGTGTGTGGATTTTTACAGCTTGCCTGCTGCAATACCTTAGCTGTTTTTCTGGCATTCTGTGCAGACACATTTTGTACAGTTTTGGAAACACAGTAGTCATCTGCATAATAGATATCATAAATAACATGCAGAATGAATGCCTTGGAATCCTGCACGCTTTCATTAAAATGTGCCATCTTTCACAGACAGGCATAAATAACATGCTCTTAAATTCTAAATAAAAACCCAATTAAATTCATTAAACACTTAGCGCAAAATCACCTATAATTAGATGTTACCATTAAATTAATTAGCACATATTCGCTGTTCCCAGCATGCTTTCTGAAACTGCCGAGCCAAATATTTCAGTGGAGCCAGGCTGTGTTTCAGGCACTCAGCGGGACGATATTCAGATATTCAGATATTCAGATATTCAGATAGAGTTGTGTTAAGTTCCCTTTCAGGAAATGGAGAGTCTTCTTGGAATCAGATCTTTCACACAAGAACCTATCTACTCAATTGTTAGGCAAGCAGAGAAATAATAGGCTCCCCTAAAGATCCCACTGTGGGTTTCTGGACTGGGTTTATAATGAGACCAGAGAGAAGGGGGATGGCGCCAGTTACCTCTTCGAATGCCCAGTAATCTTACAAGCCACAGCGTATCGCACAGGGTTAACTGCTCAGTGATGTGTTTCAACCCTTTGACAGAGGAGGTGCCACCTTCTGTGTTAGTCTGACATGCCTTTAACTCCCAGCTAAACAGGGGAGCTGTGAGTGAACTGTAGCCAAGCCATTTGTGGGATCCAGCACTGCACTAACAGAATCAAAAATATTATATCAGATTAGAGTGTATTAAGGGGAGCCTAAAGACTATATTAGTGTAATCCCTCTGTTTTACTGTAGGCTTGTCTGTCTGGCTGAAGCACGCACTCCCAGCCAGGCCTACAGTGCTCACAGCCCGCTGGATTAGACTGTAACTGAGAGGGCTTAGTGACCTGTGCTGGGGTTGGGGAGGGGTTTGGTCAGGCCAGGACGGTAGGGCTCAGGCTCTGCAAGCCCAGTAGTGAGCTCTGAGGTAAGTGAACCTCTCGTCACGCGGTCAGAGCGACACGATGGAGAATACCCGATGTGAATCTGGTTTGAGCCCCCGTTGTGATTCTCTTGCTTGTGAGTAGGTACCCGATTCAGCAATGCAGACGCAGGTTTAAGAGCTCCAGGGCACAAATAAGGGTTACAAATGAAAGATTAAACTCATCCTGCTTGCCAGGCACCACTTGGCCAACTGTTTCCTGAATGATTTTAGTGAAACTATACTATTAGGTGTGGCTGGGCAGTTTGGTCCAGGTGCCCTGCATTCTTTATTTCAAGGAATGCCAGGATCTGTGACAGTGTTTGGTGGTGATCTTCAGACCATAGGTGCAGGTAATGGGGTGCCAGTGACATATTCAATGGATATGTTTCTCCATTGAAGCTTAAATCGACAATCCAAGCTTCAAGATAAAGATGGAAAGTTAGCGAGATGAGAAACCCTGCTTATGAGGAACACTTTGTTTTCTTGCGAAGAATTAATACAGGTCTGAAAGGCCTCTCAGCAGCTCATTTTTTAATAAACACCAGGCAACTGGTGTCTTACTTCTATTAAGAAAAATGAACTCTTCGGAACAGGAGCCGCAAGACTTTTTGCATCATTATGCATTATAATTTTTATCAACCCCAGACTCCAACACCAGGGGCTGAATATATCAGTTACCTTATTTGCATGAATTTCCTCTGTGTGACGTTAAAACATTACTGAATATATTTTCCTTGCATCTTCTGTAGAATTTGTAGAACCGTAAAACCTGCATAACTGGAGAGGGTTGCTTTCCGGCGTGGTCTGGAGCTCAGAGCCGGCCCGTGGCCGTGCGGTTCCGTCCCCCGAGCCGGCCCGTGGCCGTGCGGTTCCGTCCCCCGAGCCGGCCCGTGGCCGTGCGGAGCGGATGCTCCTTTGCTGCTAATCAGCTTCGCACACATTCAGACTGGCTCCCAGGTTGACACAGAAGAAATGATTACAGAGATTACAATTCTCCTATATTAGTCACAGCCTTTTTTAACTGAAAGAGTAGGGTGTGTCGCTCTCTGTAACCCAGAATAATTGGCTTCCTTGTTATTCTCTTGCATTTACTCAAACGGCTGATAAACCACTGATCCCAGCGAGTGGTCTAAACATGTCATCAGCGCCTCAACTAGAAATAAAGGCCCTCTTCTATATAGAATTACACAAATAATCTGGTTTGTTAATGCACCGAAGTGGCAGTTCGTTTTTCCCGCACTACGGGAATTGTCAGTGTTCTGGGCTCATCGCCTCCTTCAATGGCAGCTGTGTGCTGTAGACTCAGCCCATGGTTGCTTCTTTGTTGCTCTTCAAAGCAGGCATTACTTTTAATGCATTTTCCTGCCTGTCAGATTTGTGTATCAAATCTAGTACCTTAATGTGAATTGAATGGTGCCTTATTGTCCCCATTTGGGTAAAATCGTTTTACAGCACACTCCCAACATAAGAACACAGCGACAGAGAAAATTGACCGACCAGGAAGTCAGTGCAACAGTGTTACAGCAAGATAAGGGAACAGATGGTTACGATACATTGTTTGAAAGAGATATTGCAAGGCACCCCAATGTAAAAATGTAACAGTTACATTATGTCCTACATATCAGTTTACACATGTTCTAACCTCCTTAGCCTCTTTTAAAATAAAGTGCTTTACATTGTGATTTTGAATGAGCTACATGCAAGCAAACAAGAAGTGTCCTGGCAGTGCTGTGTAAACTTGACTTTTGCTTGTACAATTCTTCATACGTTATGAGAGGTATTATCCAGCCTGACATAACTATCAATTGTAACTTTATTCTGCTTTATTTAGTTTAGAGTTTTGCGATTATTACTAAGGGTTTAGTTTTTATTGAATGGCATACACGTGATAACAGCAGAATGCAACAGATGCAGTTTACGGAAAGGCTGCTGGGTTTGCTTAAACAAATGTGGATCTGAATTCTCTTGAAACCAAATGGATAGTAATGCAATGTATGTGAATTACACAATGGCGATTACTGATGACGAAACGAGTCTAGTTGAGTGTACGTTTACCACAGTGTCACTGGCATGGAGGTGGACATGAGCAGTTCCTGTTGTCTTTGCAGTATTGTTTATATGAATGGAGAAAAGAGCAGGACCCAGAATGGAACCTTGTGGGATCCTTCTGTAGCTGGATGAGGTTGTGAAATACAGCCTATATTCTGAGCCCTTCTAAGAGTGTATAAGACTAATACTGCAAAGCATTTTCAAAACAATTGGTGATCCATAGCGGCAAAATCCATTGATGAATCTCGAAGGGAAGCGGCACAAGGGCAGCACAAGGACAAGCTTCCCAGCAACATTGCTCAAGCTGGTTTTGTGCTGCGAGTAAGATCCTCAGATTGATCACCTAGTAAGTAGCAAGCAAGCTGGATGGGCCAGTTGGCTTCCTCTCGTTTGGGATCTTTGCTCTGATAAAGAATCCCAGTTGGCCCCTCTTGAGTGTTCTGCCCAGCAGCGACACGCGTCTTTAAATCCATGTTTACGTACTGTATTTATAAATTAAGACTGACTAGTATTTTGAAGTAAGAGCAGCATGAAAAAGAACAGGCATGGAGCTCACCGTTAAGTGAGTTCAGCCCTTTCCGTTTTTTGAGTTTGACCTTCCACCCAAATTTTATTTACAATTCCTCTAATTTGTACTTTAAAGCATTTCATCCCCAAGTAGTTTTAAGAAATCATTTGTTATTGTGCCGACAGAACTAGCAGCTGGAGGTACGGACTCTGTAATCCACTGCTGCAGTGCTTCTGTGGGTCTTGTCAGGGACTGTATTCACAGTGCTCCTTTCTCCCCCAGGGCTGATGAGATTGAGATGGTGATGACCGACCTGGAGAGAGCTAATCAGGTGAGTCTGTGATTCCTCTGCCGTTTCCAGAATCTAGTGCTGTAAGGTACTGCTTAGTCTTCACGGTGTTGTCCCATGTTGACTGTGAGTAACACGTAGGTTGCCATTGACAACAAACTGCCTTAGTGGTCTTGATTTTTTTGCTTAAAAGTGAAAAATTGTTCAACAAATGTCTATATATCCAAATTGTCCTATACCTGCCCCTGTTGTGAAATGATTGTGTATGACGCAATGCTGTGCTTTAATCTGGAGATTTCCTGAGTTTATATAAAGAAACCTTCTGTGCGGTCTCCAGTTATAGTAAACCCCACAACTCATTAAAAGTTTTCCATCTGCAAAAGCCTTCTGAACAATATTGGCCATTTTTCCGGTACACTAGCATAGGCAGTGACAGAGGAGCCCAGTCTGAGCTGCTGTGCCCTCTGGACTGTGTCTCTGTGGGGGTACAGCTGAAGAGCTGCTTGTATAGCTGTGCCTTGTAAACACAATAACAAATGTGTGTCAGAATCTCAGCAGTGCCATATCTTTTGTCTTCAGGTGTGACTGTGGTGCTCTGGTTGCGCCCCCTAGTGAATTTGTTTTTCTTTCCTCAAACTTAATGCTGCTGGCATATTATCCTACTGCTAACAGGATGATAGCATAACTACCAGTCGGACAGTCACCTTTAAATAAATAACATTTTTGCCGAACGTCATCTAGACCATTTATTCAAGTCACTCCTTGTCGTTTTTTTCTCTGGTTTTCCAAGTTAATAAAAGTGTCTAAGTCCAGGTTTATCAGCCGTGGTTGGCTTGTTGTCAGAGGTGGTATTGCAGTGACACGGGAGTTTCAGAGGCCTGGCGCCTGGTGCAGTGCTGCGGTCTGCGATTCAGTGGGGTCTGTCTGGCCAGGCCTGGAAGGACAATAAACACTTTTAAACAGAGCTCCAGTCTGCTTCTCAAGACTTTTCTCATGTTCTTCATGGACTTTTAAAGAGTGGAATTTGCACACTTTATTTTCGAGAAAACAACCCTTAAATGCTCTTTAATTCTACAGCAGTGAAAGTAACCCTTTGAAGGCTGCGGTTAACAATCCCAGCAACTAACTGGAAAATTGCAGGTTCCTGTACATTGCATGTACCTACAGCTTAATAACTTCAGTAAGGACTAGATTCATCTTTGTGCTTTAGATTTTAAAACCTTGAGAAAACCTTCTTAGGAACTGGAGAAGATTTGCCAAACAGTTTAAAGGGGTTGTTCTTTCCCTCCAGGAGAGTCCATTAAGGAGAGTGAAATGTGAATGGCTAAGTTCATTTCTGTGTTGCCATAGTTGGGGAGTTCACAGACAGAGCTGAGAACCATGTAGCCTGAAGGCTGTGCTGTGGTTCATCAAAGAAAAGCGCTTATTCGGTGTAAGAGTGAAGCTAATTGTAATCTGACTCCAGCTTGAAATATTAAAAGGTGATTTCTGAAAGGCAATCACAGTGGCCAGTGTAAGGCGTGACGGATTGGTGTGCTTGTCAGTGCAGCTGGTTCTTATTTGATAACTGGGGTGCCGCTGCTGTTTCACCAAACCCACAGTCAGAAAACACCGACATCTGAAGTGCAGAAGCTGTGATTCCACTACTAATTCAAGGGGGCAGTATTGTAGATTACCCATTTTCTGATCTTATTGCATTTCCAGCTATGTTCAATCAGTTTACTGCCATTTCAGACTCTTTTTCTGACAGCGCTTTGAGCATTGAACGTTTTCTTAAATCGCCTCTGTATTTACAGCTGTGAGAATGCAGTTTCCCCCCAGTGAGGGCGTTGGGTTTATAGATAGATAACATGATACTTCCATGGTGCGACCAGAAGCCCTGAACACCAGGGTGTATAGCAGTGGTCCCACACTGGCTGAGTGCTGTGCTGGCTGAGATTTGAAGTAGAGAATGCAGCTGCTCCGCCTGACGACAGGGAAGTAAATGAGTGTGACACTCTGCTCTCAGGCCCGTGCAGCAGTGAAAGTGTTCCCAGTCTCATTTCATCTGCATTGTCTTGACAAACCCTATCTGCTTTAGAAGAGTTATTAGACATTAAATATATATCTTATACCCTTTTATTCAAATATGCATCCGGGAACGTGGGACTTCCCACAGCAAAAAGAGGGTATGTCTGTGAAAACAAGCCCAGCATTTAATGCAATCCCTGTTGTTAAAGGAACTATATAATTTCTGAAAACAATAATTTACTGTGATTCTAAATAACATAATCATTAACCCTATTTTTGTAGTTAGAACCTTGCTAAAAAAAAAACGGTTAGCTCCAACACATCTACATTGAATATTAAGTTGCATTTACAAAGAAAGTAAATTATTTTAAAATGGACAGATATATATCGTTTTGATAAAAGAACTAGAAAGATGTGTTTAGTTTATATTCTGGTTCACGTTCTTGCATTATTTAAATAAATTCCTTTGCCCACGGTGGAATGCATTTATTTTCACTTTTAATTTTGGATAATATGAAGGTTGAACTCGAGGGCTTTTCGGACTGTTCCACAGTCGGCGCACTTCATTGCGCTGCATCAGGATCTTCCTGAGGGTCTCATCCAGGCAGGGTCACATGCTAGAGAGCAGGATTCACTTTCCCTTCCTCGTCAGGAGCAAGTGTCTGGTTTGCTTCCTGTGGTCGAGGCCCCATGTGGCTGGAGATTGCTAGGAAACCCTTTTTTCCACATGGAATGTACTGCCAGGGCACGTTCCTAGGGAGGCAGTGACACAGCGAACCTTTAAAATCAAGGCTGAAGTCTGTAATAAAACCGCTTAGTGTACTGCAAAGTGTCAAAAACTGATGGGCTGAATAGCTGGTTCTTGTCGTTAACTTTTTGTTTGGCTGCGCCTTTATGCACAGACGCTTAAAAGGGTTACATTAAGCAAAAGTAGAAGACTAAATCAAGGAAAAATACTTACACAATAGACAGGATAACATTTTAGTGTCCCTGCTTGTACAGTAGTTTCCCTGTTTTATGCGGCAGTCTATTGCGTTGATTTGGTCAGTACTTTTCAGAGGTTTGAGTCGGCTTGTGTGACCACCTGTGTTCAGCATGTCTGCGCATGGTTGCTGACACTTTTCCGGACGTTGTCTTTTGTCTTTAGTTTACACCCTTTGAATACTACAGGGCCAGATGAAGAGGGTTGTAGTGTTAGACATCTTTGCACAGAACGTCTTTCATTCTTCCGCGCTCAGGTAAAAGCCTGCCATGCTCCATTATTTCCTCCTCATTCCATTTGAAACCGAAATCCATCATTCTCTGGACTTCTCTTTCGGCGGCGCTCTTGTCAGTTCTGAGGCCGAGTGTTTAGGGATCCATTGTGAGCAGCAGGCCGTGGTGTGATGAATGTGCTGGGGTAGTTGCCATCTGTAGGAGTGAATACATCTCCCCTCGTTTCTGCAGAGAGCGGAGGCAGCAGAGAGGGAGGCCGAGGCCTTAAGAGAGCAGCTGACGTCCGCCAACAAGTCCCTGCAGCTGGCCACCCAGATCCAGAAAGCCCCCGACGTGGTAAGCGCACCCACCTCGCGCCCCGATCGCAATCACAGCTCCACGGCCGCCTCGCGCATTGTTGCCACAGGATATCTCATGGCAATTTAAACAGGCACTGTAGTGTAACACTGATTTCTAATACGCCTGATGGAAGAAGAAATAGGAGGGAAGAATCTCTGGTCTACGGCACCACAGTCCAGAGATTCTGTTCAGAGTTCTTGGATCAGTTTGTCTGCTTTAGTAGGTTACTGTTTTTTTACAAAAAAGTACAAGTACAAAATATTATTCCTTTTTGGGAAATAAGTCTTCTCCGTATGTCTGATCTGTTATGTATGAGGTACTGACAGTGTGAGTCCAGGTGTGCGTGTGGGGAGGCGGGCCGTGTGCATGTGTGGCCAGTGCGTGTGCAGAGGTGGGCAGCTCCCCTCACCAGCTCTCTTGTGTGGCAGGAGCAGGCTCTAGAGGTGCTGTCACGCTCCAGTCTGGAGGTGGAGTTGAGTGCAAAGGAGCGGGAGATCGTGCAGCTGGTGGAGGATGTACAGAGACTGCAGGCCAGCCTGAGCAAACTGCGCGAGAACTCGGCCAGCCAGATCTCCCAGCTGGAGCAGCAGCTCAGCTCCAAGAACTCCACCCTCAAGGTCAGCCTTGCGCTGGCCACTTCGCCTTGAGGCGGCCTCTTCAGCATCTCTCTTGCTTTACTGCCTTTCTTTATTGTCCCAGATGGGACACTGCTTTGCATCATGTTGCATATGAATGAATATGAATATGCATCCATTAACAATTAAAAAATACATAATGCATAAGATTAAAAAACAAGTCGGAAGCTTTAAATAATCCAGAAGTAGACAGATAAAGAAGCTGGGTCATCAGTGAGTATAATAGACAAAATAGAAATTTCAAAATTTGGAAAAAAAACTGTCTTTTACTTGAAGTGCATATTTATACAGTATTCAATTATTACTTGGAAACATTCAGATAGTTCAAGAAAGAAATTCTGAATACTTTTCACAGGTCTTCCCTTTTTTTTTTAAAACCTTTTGTTTAATTGTATGAGTTTAGTATATAGTGTGAAGGCAAATGCATGTATTTCTAGATATCCATGCTGTACTTTCCCAAACAAGGCTGTACTGATGCTTCCTAATCTGTGCTTCTCAGCAACTGGAGGAAAAGCTGCAGGAGCAGGCAGATTATGAAGAAGTCAAGAAGGAGCTGAAGTAAGTCACAAAGCAGACCGCACGTAGTCCAGTGCGTGTGGGTGAGGACAAAGGAGCCGCCGACCTCTAGACAGAACAGTTATTCATTAAGAATAATGTCTTGTCTGCAGTGGATGATCATATGAGCTTCAATGTCGTTCTGACTACAACGGCTGTTGTTCACAGCAGGAGGCTAAAGATCAGAAAGTCATTGGATGATCCCATTTTACCATTACAAAAACAAGCTTTGTCCTGTAAGTTTGCTTGTATAAGTACGAAGGACACGGCAATACTGTTCACTTCACTTTTACTTATGCACGTAGGAGAAAAGCTAGTAAGAAGGCTTTGCATGGCAGTGTGATCTGTCTAAGGTTTCATGAGCTGCAGGCTCTTGTACAAATTTCTCACATCTGTCCATGCAAATGAACTCGGCAAGAGGAAACAAACTTGAAATTATCCAGCTCCCACAGCTGTGCTAGATTGGAGTGCTACGCTGCGGTGGTTTCATGTTTCTCTGCAGTAGACTTCTGAGGCACCTCCTGACGGATCAGGAGTCTTTCTAATTCAGGATGACTGCTTCAGGAGCTGCTTTGGAAGTTGAAAAGGGGGTTTTAGCATCACGTCATTGTGTCAGCTTCTAGCTGATACTGGCTGCCTGCCTTTGATTGCTGCCACCATCACCATAACAGCTGAAGGGATGGGGAAACTTGGCTATTTGAGCATCTCTTTCCATTCGGCAAGGGGCTGAAGGGCTCAGAAGTGAGTTTCTTTTTCATTAAGGTCTTGGAGACAAGCAGCGCATTTTGCTGACATTGTGCCAGCACTGAAATCCCATTAACCTTTAAATGCAGGCAGGGCACAGGCTGGTCACTAAATGGCATTGCCACCCTTCCTATTGGCTGTGCTTTTGTGTGGCTGCTTGATGTGCAGCCGCGAGTATTCATGCACACAGAGCGACTTGTAAAGGTTCCTCACTTTGTGAGAAGTGCTGAGAAGGATGAGTGGGTGTGATCCTTGGTTGTAAGGTAGCTGTGTTTTCGAAGCCAGTGTTTGGGTATGTATCCTGTTTAGCAGCAGCAAGCAGGCAAGTTCGAGCAATGCTGGATTGTCCAGAGGTCAGAGATCACCTGAGAGAGGCAGAACTCTAGTGGAACCATTTCAGATCTGATTTTGGACACCTGGTTTGGGATATGCACAGCTTTAAAAAGCATTTCTTCAGCAGATATATCACCAGGAGTGAAGGTTTCTGTTTTATTTCTCTTATATAGAAATGAATTAAACTTGACGTTTGTGATGGTAAAGTCTGTTACTGATTTGACGTGGTTTTAGCTGTATCTGATCTTAGCACATGTAATTCTTAATGGTGTCTATAAACTGTCTAAAATTGACATGAAGTTAGGCTGGGGTAACTGAGTGACTGCATTGCTCTTTCAAGCTATGTGGCATTTCTTTGATACTGATCTTTTTATTGATACTGTATCTTTTAATCATTTGTCATTTGATGTAGTATTTAATTATGGTCATATATTTCATTTAAGATAGTAATTTACAGTTTTCTCTTTAGATATTAAAAATGACATTGTTGTCATATATTGTAAAAGTGGGGCTTCCTGGAAAGAACTTATTTTTGTTAGAATGTGAGAATGCTTTTGAGGAGTGTGAGGTTTCACATCTAAAAACCAGCTGCGTTTAGATTGATAACCCCTTGTACCGTGAATCTGAAAATCTGGAACTGATCACCTTTTTGACATTTAATCCCTTGTCTATGGGCAGTAGTTTTTTAAATTTAATAGTTTTTATTTCACTTTTTGTTTATGAAAATTAGGTTAATTTATCAAAAACCCCAAAAGATTTGACTAACATTTTCAACACTAACATGATGCTCAATCTCATGGTATTTAATGTAAGGATTCACAGGCCCTGCAGAGAGCATTTGCGTTGCCTGGGGTTCCATCAGCATAAGTTCAAGCAGCTCTCGCTTACCAGTCACTACGGCCTCTCTTCTAAAGCCCAGCGGCAGGCGTAACAGGTGTGTTGCCTCTGTTTTCGTCCACAGTATCCTGAAGTCCATGGAGTTTGGGCCGTCTGAGGGTTCGACAGCACAGGTATGGGCACAGTGAGGCCACAGGATGTTCTAAACACATGTAAAATAGAGGCAGAGCATCTCTTTAAATGCTGAAGCTCTGTCAACACTGTACTGTTCTGAAGCCATTAAACAATTCAGGGGTAAAAGAACAAGAATGTGAATTGTATCCTGTAATACATGCAACATTTGTGTCACTTCATAATACAAAGGGCAGTTCCTATGAGCAAAGTTAGAATTTATCACTATGACTGGAAAAGAAAAAACTTGGCTACGATTCCAGACACAAGCTACCTAGCCCTGGGTGTTCCCAGGGTATTAGAAAGCTTTTAACTCTGGTTTTAACTGTCAGCATTTCTTTAAATATTTTTTTTTTAAAGAAGAGAAATTTAATTTGTGGCACTGAAGATTTCCTTAACAACGGAGAAATTAGAACCAGGCTTTCTCCTTTCCGAACAACATCCAGTTAAAATTCCAGAGTAGTGACAGTTTACTTTTCCACTCCTCCTTCGTGCTGTCATCTTAGATCTGCCTCTTTACACTCTAACAACCATCCTCAAAACATGAGAGGCGCATGTCCCCGGACTCCCCTCGAGTCTGGTTGGCAAGGGCTTGGGCACGGCCTGGCTGACTCTGTACCCCCTCTCTCAGGACTCCTCCAAGCCCCTGGAGGTGCTGCTGCTGGAGAAGAACCGGGCCCTGCAGTCCGAGAGTGCCAGCCTGCGCATCGCCAACAGCGAGCTGAGCGGTGAGTGTCCTCTGCGGCGGGGGGGGCCTTCGTACTCGAACCACTGCGCCAGCCAAGCTCTGCAGCGGCTGGCAGAGAACGGGCAGAGAGTTGACAAGATTGCAATATGAACACAGCAGTTACATGGAAAAGAAGTGTCCTCAGTTGGCCTTCCATTATTCCACTGAACACGGGGCTGAGGGAGCGGAAGGCCACTGTATGCATATTGTAGCACATGCAGCTGTCCTCCACATTGGTCATTTCAAGTCCTCGCTGGCAACAAGGTCCAGTACCACCGCACCCTCTCAGCACCACCGTGGCTCCCAGCTTGCCCGACCTGCCGCATCAGCTGCTGATTACAGAGCTTTAACTCCTCAGCACTGAAGTAACACATAAAAACCGAAAAGGGGCAGGGAGAAGAGCGGCCAGCCTCACTGAGGGAAAGATAGAATAAGTGGAAAAAATTCTCTGGAAGAGCAGCCTGCCCCACACTTTGTCCAATGCATAAATAAACACCTCAGACACTGAAGGCATGGAGTTCGGTGACAGTGTCTTATCTGATATCCATTCATAGATTCAGAAACCCCTGCACTTGTCTGGAAAACTTGTCTTTTCCTTGGGGGGCTCTGGGACCTCAACATTTTTTCAGAGTCTAAGGAAAAGGCATTTTTCTGTAACCTTTCTGAAGCAAGCGGTACATGCTAATTTTTCTTTGAAAGTAAGAAAGGCCGAGATGGCCTGAACGTGGGCAAACTAATTGTGAATTTCACAAACAGGTAATGACAAGTGCTGTTCGCAGGCTGTTGGCTCTTTAAGGTCAGCCTGTGCCCTTCCCCCGGTGCTGCTCAGACACATTGGAACGCGGCTCTGTGAGCCGGGGCCCCTCGGGGGTCTCGCGCACGTGTGCGTCTGTGGTGGGGCCTGGCTATGAAAATGAGGCCCCTCTGCTCTCCAGTCTGCCCTTTCTGTGGCACTGTTTGCAGGGGGTTTGAAATGTCATCGCAATGTGCTCGAGGACTGCTTACATGTAGAGAAAATTAAATACGCTGCTAATAAAAAAAATATCTAAGGGCTTTTTGCTTTTTCTGGTGCGGATTTATCTGACCCGATTGCATAAAACCGGAGCACAGGAACTCAAGTTTAATTTAAATTCTGACTATTCCAAGTCCCCCATAACATCACACAAAAAAAGTATTACTTGGTTAATCTTGTAGATGTACGCAGACCTTGAAAACAGCGAAGGGTTTCTTTTATGAAGCAGTGAAAAGGGAGCTCTGAACTCCATGGTGTGCTCTGATCCAGTTGTCCTAACAGCAGGGATTAAATCAATTTTTTCCACAATATTTGATCATTGGTGAACTAAAAAGGTACATTCACCGCCATTGCTGCTTTAATTAACTCATGTGTCCATGTTTCACATCTTCTGTCCATGTTATATTGTACTGTCTTAATCGTGAGACTGGTTTAGAATCTTCCTGATGTCCTTATTTAAGTGTTTCTGTGAGTACTGGATATATAGGTCAGTTTCTGGCTGGAGTGAGTGGAAAAACTTGGGATTCATACATTTTTATTAAAGTTATTTTCATTTCTCCCGGGAAAAAAAACTGTGAACCCTGCTCATTAAAGTTCCATCCCTTGATCAACCCGCTATCAGAAAAAAACGGCCCTGTTAACAACTTTATAGGAGAGTTGTCTGGGTAAATGCAGTATACCCACCGGAGAGATACAGCATCACAGACTGAAGACATCAGGACCCGGTTTGATTTCACATTGTCTTCCTTCCCCTGACATCTCTGGTACCCTGGGGCGAGTAAGAGAGCACCCTGTGAGCCATTTGCAGCTGTTACGTATTTTTGTTCATGGGGGGGAAAGTAAGCAGCTGTGGGGTGCTCCTGTAGCCTGTGGGTTGTACTGTAGAGGTTACTCTTCTGCTCACTGGGAGATCTTCCTTTGTGCTGCCCTGCTGTGTGCAGTATGTTCTTTGACTAGAATCTGGTTTTAATGGATCAGTACCAGTAGCTGGCAGAATGATCAAGGTCTGTCCACACAGCTGTGGTTTGGTTCGGATGTGTTGTTTTGCCAGAGGTGTTGTCTCAGACCTCACCTCTGAAATGTCTTGTGCTGCCTGTACTCATACAGCCTGGATTTAACTCTCCATCACTTGCTCTGAAACAGACCTGGTCATTTTGTCCCCTGTAACAGTTTTTTTTTCTCCAGCAGGTGGGATTTGGAAATGAAAGGTTTGACAGGGAAATACAGTGCAATTAAACTAAAAAGCAGGACGTGTGTATACTTTGGTATTTTCAAAACATACAGGGGTATCTTTTGCCTAAGGAGATTTAATGCTGAATTTGTACAAAGACAGGTGGACAAAGAGCTCTTGACTTGCAGAAACTGGGCACAATGAGTTTGTCCAGTGATGGTGTAGGGACATGCAGTATACTGTTTCTAAGAATAATTTACAGGATCCTGCTGTAGATCATAATTTATGGAATGCTGTGGTGTTCAAGTTCAGGAACTCACTACAGGCTGGAAAATGTGCACAGGGTGTTTTTCAATGCAATACATTTTAGTGAGTAGTTCTTTGTGGGTGATTAGTGGGAATAGTGTTTCAAATTAATTTTTTATGTTCATTACTAAAAGCAATGATGTTCATTTTTCTCATTCGATAACTGCAATGTGGCCCTGTTCTTTCATTGCTAATGAATTACAATAAGGCGACATCTGTCCTTGTGAGTTCCCAGTAAATCCCGCGGCAGAATTTTTTCTTACTCTCAGGTAATCCACAACAAGCAATCAGGCAGTACTGTGCAATCTGTTTCTTCTACAAATTCAAGACATTTCAATCTTTCTAAATGTTAAACCATTTATCTGAGCTCTATGGAAATATTTTTTGAGAGACAGTTTTTCTACTTTTTTTGAAACTGTGACTTTTAATACCAGGAGATCTTTGACATTTTTATCCATTCAGACCTTTTGTGTTTATTACTGATTCATTAGACACAGACTCTTAAGCTGTCTTTTGTACCTGGCCATAAAAATCCAGCTCTCTTCAAGCAGAGGAGTTGGGCTGATGGTAAAACAGAAAAAGACTGCAGCAGCCAAGAACACACACAGAGCAAGCCCCACAAGCTGCAACCTGTCATTCGGAGCTGCCAGTGTGGAAATGCAGTGGCTGGGAAAGGCGAACGCGCAGGTAGCTGGGACACTGCTGCCTCTGCCGATATATCCATGGACATGCCTGCCAGACATTTCCCATCACAGCAGCTCAGCGTTCATCTCTGGCAAACCAGCCGAGACACTGTTAGCAAGCCGGCACTCTGTCCTTGATTCCACAGCGAGGGGAAGGCGTGCGAGCTGTGCTAACCCCCTCATACACACACTGGCATCCTCCTGAGCCCAGCACTGGACTGTGGCCCCATCTCCTGCAAGGAGCTACGGTTGGAACCTGACAGTGCTGGAGAGGACGGGGGCAGGGGGGGGAAGTTAGGCATCAACACATCCTGAAAAACCCCCTTTTTCCCTAACCCACACTCCTCATAGATGTCTAAGGAAGATGTCAGCTTTGGAATGCAGGGAAGGCAATGCAGTGAATGTCTAGACTCTTTGTCGTTCCAGGCTGCCACTTACAAGAAAGGTACAAACCACAAATGCATGGGCGTCTTGTCTGTGGGGGGTTTAGCAAAAAATTTGTCTTGAAAGTGAAAAAGAAGCCCTCCGTATTTAAAAAAAAAAATTGCTTACCATTTTTTTTTAAATCTGGGCTGATTTTTTTTAATAGTTGTTTTTTTTTTTGTCTTTTTGGACCCTTTTTTGACTCCCCCATAATGCATTGTGTTTGACCTTTCTTGTAGGGGCGGCCGGGCGGAAAGGGAAAGAGGCCCAAGCGGAGAGCCAGCAGCGCGTTCCCGCCACTGCCAACACAGCCGCCACCCGGCAGGGCTCCCCCCCTCCTCCAGCCCCCTCCCAGCTCCTCCTGCGTGCCGGGACGAGCACCAACAGCTCAGGCGCTGCCGAGCCGGCCTCCAGCGCCAACGGCACGCACCAGTTCTCCCCTTCGGGGCTCGCCCAAGACTTCTTCAGCCCCTCCCTGGCTGGGCCAGGCAGCGCCTTTCCCCTGGCTGGCAAGGTGGCCCTCAATTCCCTGCTGCAGCGCCAGCTCATGCAGACATTCTATTCCAAAGCCCTCCAGGACTCCCCCAGCGGCACCATGCTCTTTGCCCCGGGGCCCTATGCTGCCACCTCGCTGTCCGCCAGCCCCCTCCAGCAGTCTCAGCACCAGCCGGCGGGGAGCCCCGACGTCAACGGCATGGCACCCTCCCCTAGCCAGTCGGAAGGTGCGGGCAGCACCTCGGAAGGGGAGGACATGGACACCGCCGAGATCGCCCGGCAGGTGAAGGAGCAGCTCATCAAGCACAACATCGGCCAGCGCATCTTCGGGCACTACGTGCTGGGCCTGTCGCAGGGCTCCGTCAGCGAGATCCTGGCCCGGCCCAAGCCCTGGAACAAGCTGACCATCCGCGGCAAGGAGCCCTTCCACAAGATGAAGCAGTTCCTGTCCGACGAGCAGAACATCCTCGCGCTGCGCAGCATCCAGGGCCGCCAGAGAGGTGAGTGTGACCCCACGTCCAGTACCGCCCGGGGCTAGAGGCAGGAGCAGGCCAGAGAGCCGCCAGACACAGCGGACTATTTCATCAGCATTGTAGACTTATGGTCTTATTTTAGTCTCGCAAACAAATTACATGCTTAAAATAGGTATATTTAGAAAATGAATTGCATTATATTTGCAGTATAAAGAAAGTGTAATTAATTAGACATTTAAGAAATATTACACCAAGCCTCTAGAACCGTTGCTGCTAGCAGCTTTTTTGAATTTAGCACGTCTTTGAAAACCTTTTGCTTCCGGACCGAAATTCTGAGATTTGACATCTGTGTCCTTTCTGCAATGATGAAATGTTTTGTTATTTGCGGAATTGTGTGGAAACTGTGGAATCAGCAGTCATGGAGGAGACTTGTTTTGTCACTCTCCTGTTCTCTGGCGTGCAGGCCGGTGTGCTGCAGGCTGGGGTATAGCGACTTTGGCCTCTACATCAGTGGGTTGGTGTTGATCACAGTGGCTGAGCACTTTTATGGCTGTGTGAGTTGTGGCTGATGCGTGAGTTCTCGCTGAATATGCATCTTAATTAGCATTTCTTATTCAGTTTATTTGAAATTCATGGCCTTACAAAATGTTTCAGCAGGTTGTCCATATAAATCCATACGGGCTTCTCTAGACCTTGTGTGTCCAAATCCTGGGAAGGCTGCTTACTGGATGAGTGCAGACACACTGAAGGACTTTATTGCATTAATACAAACTTTATTATATTATTGCTCATAAAGAAACATAAAGCTCCGAAGCGATTTGCACTGTGAACAGGGTCTGGATGTTCTCGGGTTCTACAGCCAGAGCTGGACTGTCATGTATTCTGCTTACATGAGCAAGGTCTGCGAACAGCAGGCACACGGTAATGGGCCAGATCCACCAGTTGGAGAGACCTGTGAAGGTGAAGATTTACAGCAGTATGTTAAACAGTTCAGGTTAGCAATTTGTTGGTGAAGCAACGAAAATGGCTGGGTAAGTCGTGTGCTGACTGCCTGAAGGCTCCGTGGTCTTCCTGCAGCTTCGGGGGGAAAAGTGTTTTATTTCCATGGGTGAGGTGGTTCTTCTGAGAAATAGGCTCGCGATAGGCCAGCTGGACTGGACGATCGGAAGTGGACAGTGGATGAGTTGTCTGTGCACCCAGTGAATTTAGAGACTGCAGTTTGCTTTTTCTCATGGGGGATGCAGTTACTGTGTTGGAGAACAGTCTCAAAACGCGAGTGTTTTGCTTTCTTTCCTTTCTCAAGCGTAACTTGGAAAGCAGCACTGGCTAAGTGTTGAGCAGTGTTTTCACACGGTGTTAGTGTTATGTGTGACAAGAACGAGGCTGACGTGTGGTTAGGAATAGTTCTCAAGTCTCGTCTCCCTTAATTATAAGCAGGGAACATGCCGTTGCTGAACTTGGCAGCCCAGAGGAAATAAATTAAATGTTGCTTTTGGCAAAATGTTTCATTGCGGTGCTACAATGGGTAGAACCAGAAGAATGCTGTTCTGTTTCCATATCCTTGTCTATTGTACTTGTTTGGAGTGGCTTCAAGGAAACTGTCTGGCTGTGTGCCCCAGCACTTCTTATTCCTAGATCAGGGAGTCTCTCTCTCGTTTCTTCCGAAGAGGAGAAAATCATCAGTGTTACTATTCCCGTCTCACACTTGAGTCTGGGAATGGTGATTAGGAGGAACATCGTTTTCATCTGAAGCTCCGTATGCTGGGCTCACAAGCACGAGGATGAAGTATAACGTCCCTGCCCCGGGTGGACAGCAGGACACGGCATGGCTTTGGGGGCCAGCTCATGGTCCTGTTACTTCTGCTGTGTGAGCTGCTGTGGGCTGCACAGTGGGCTCACTGCTATTCCACTGTGACCGGGGACACCACAGCACCGTCTCTGTGACCAGCAGCTTCTTACTGCATCGTGAGGGAGAAACAATGGGCTTCACCTCATTTTGCATAAGTTGTAGATCGGGAGGCCCAATCTATTTATCGTTTTTTCCCCATTTGCTCTACGCAGAGGGGTGAAATGGCATCCCTGCGTAAGGTTGGGCAGTAATAGACACGCCTCTGTAAAACCTAATGTCAGGGGATTCTCGAAGAGCCAATTAAAGGAAACTACAAATATTATTCGGTCTTTTAAGACTTCTTTCACCCCAGCCCTGCTACTTGATTCGAAAGGAATATCTTGCAGTGGCAAGGTTTGTTTTGTGTAGCGGCCTGGTAAAGCTGGGGTCCCCTCTGGCCCTGCACCCCACGTCCCCAGCAGAGCAGGAGTCGAGCTGAGCTCCCGGCCCCTCGGCCCCATGCAGTAGTGCAGTCAGCGCCTGACTTATCTTCTGTCGCCGCTTGTTTTTCAACAGAGAACCCGGGCCAGAACCTGAACAGAGTGTTTCAGGAGGTTCCGAAGCGAAGAACCGGCTCCGAAGGCTCCTCGCGGCCAGGTCTGTTCTTTGCCCCATCGCTATCGTGGTTGCAGTGTGGTTGGAGTTGTGTCGTTGTTGTTTTGTAGCGTGTAGCGTGTAGCCACTGGTCCTTACTCTGTGCTTCTGGCCCGGAGTCCTGGAGAACGCGGGCGAGCGCGTGCGGCGCTGTAGGGAGTTAGGACACGGCGGCACAGCCCGGCCGCTCAGGCCCCTTGGGCCCGCAGTGCCGGCGGGCTGGAATTCACAGGCTCGGGGGCGGGGGGCGCTGTCACGTCACGTCCGCGATAGTAACGAGCGCCGTTTCCTCAGACAGTGGTGGACGAAAGTTCTTAACGGTTAGCGTTAATTGCCATATGCAAACGGATACAAAATCATCAACCTGTGAAAAAGCTCTTTCTGTGATTAAACCTCAGGCTATGCTGCTCGTACCGTTGCACCACACTGCTGACTGTGGAAATAGAGGGAGGACTGTATTACTGTTAACGTGTTTCGGTTTCTTGGAGTTTATCCATTTGATGTCTAATGAGCATGCTTACCTCTACCTTAATGAGCACCAGAAATTATATACAGCATACATATGAATATTAGTATTTAACTGTACTCTGATTTTTTTCTAATGGTACAATTAGTAAGTAAATAGAATAGAATACATTGGAAACGTAAGAGAAGGCCACAGTTCGGAGTTGAGTAACTGAGCTCTTAGGGTCTGTTTGAGGACAGGAGACCAGCTCCTCTGCCCCTTTCCTCCCATCAAGTGGCCTGGCAACAGCTTGTGTTCCGACTTCAGCCCCATAGAGTCTATTAATGATGCAGTCAAGCACAAAACCTTTGTGGATTGCTGTGAAATTAGGTATTCTCCCTTAAAGGGTGATCAGAAATTGATTGGATTGCTAGTTAAGTATTTAGAAGAGCGTCTTGCTTGCAGTTGCTTTGTGGCAAGGATCCATAGGTGGGATAAGTCTGCATTTTCAGGCAACGAGTACTGTGTTTAACGTGTGAGAAGCTGCAATTAAAATGTCAGAAAGCAAGTTACAGTATTTTGTGCTTTGTTTGGAAACCACAAAGATGACTTTCAGAAAATAGTGCCTTATTGCCATATTCTGTTGTTTGCCGTCTTAACTTGCATCATGACTCTTTAAAAAAGGGTTTTAAATTTAAAATCTACACAATCTATTCTGAGCCAGTGGAGCTGAAAAATGCTGATAGTATGTAATTAAGTTAGATTTTTGAAGAAAATGAGAAGATTTTCATTTGTGTTAAGGATTCAGCCTCACTCTGTCACATAGTTAGTGTAACAGTCTCTGTGTGTAATCTAAGTGGTTAATGTGGCTTTAAAGTAAACCTGTCTCTGTAAATTCCCTCATTTAGCTATTAAGTTTCAGGCCACAGCTCGCGTAATGATATGACAAACCAACCTTGAAGATAAAGGAGTTTTTGAAACCATTTGGGGATAAAGTTGTAGAGAAGCACAGATCAGGAGAAGGTTACAAGAAGATTTCAAAGTCTCTGATTATCCCTTTGAGTACAATGTGTTAGAGCACATTTACATGTGATGGTGATCCCATCATTAACAAGTGGAATGTGTCAAAGAGATGTTAGGGATGCTAACAGTGACTTGGAATAATTTATGGAGATCAAGGTCTGAGATGGGAGCAGCTGGGTAATTTGTCAGTTTTGAGTGGAAAGATCTCTACCTACTTTTACACAGTGAGATGAGGAACACTTGTCCAAAAACTCTCAGTAGAAGCTGCTGTCATACGTGCTTCCACCAAGTGCTGACTCTGGGAGCTAAACGCAGGCAGTCAGTAAATTCCACATTTTGTTTTCTTTGCACATTTTGCTGACAATCAGCTTGCTTCACGTAAAATGCATTCAGCTTGACCTTTACAGTTTTGAATCAAAAAAGTTTATGTAGTTGATCTAAATGCGCCATTGACGGGAGACACTGTAAAATCACATTTTGGCTGGTTGTGCAGGATTTGGTTCAACCGAAGCCCTGGCAGACAATAACTATGACAAGGTGACAATAAAGCAGATTGTTTGTATTTTAGTTGTACTTGGAAATGTATAGAGATCACTAGAAATTCCATGTGGGTTTTTTGAAAAATGTCTTCAGCATTTTGCTGTGATGTCATCCTTCTACACTGTAATGTTAGCCAGAAAGCTTTTGGATGATTCTTAAATATTCTCTCCCAGACAAAATTTACTCTAGACATGAATATTGTTTATTAATGCGGCCCATTTATCATTGAGCAAACCTCATGTTCTATGGTTACTCCAGGAGAAGCTTGGGGAGACAACTGACCCTTTATCTGATGTTCAGAATTACTTCCAGGTCACCCCTCTGACCTCGTGATGTGTCCATACACTTGAGTGAATATGACCTTGTATAGTTACACTAGTCAAACAAAATAGTTCCTGAATTGTTTCCCAGCTGTGTTGTATGGTTTTAGTCAAAATACTGATTTCTCTACGAAACTTTTCCCTGGGATAATCAGACTTATTAATTCAGCTCATTTCAAACTTCATTAATTAACAATTTCTCTGAGGAACCTATCCAGACTTTTGTCTTATTAATGAGCCACGTCTCGGGCATAATCCTGACTGATTAACTCCTATGGGCCTGTGTGCTGTATCACAGGAGTTAGTGATAGACAGTCAGTGCTGTTCGTCTACCATGGTCAGTGCTCCTGCCTCGACTGTAAGTCTCACAGCCTGCAATGTGTGATTATTTAAAGAGCAGTTTGGTACTTAACCGTGGAATAGTATTAATAAGCTCTTGCTCATAGAAAAGCTTGCTTCTCTCATTTGACCCTCAGGACATGAGTAGACTCTGTTGGGCAAGTCTAACAGCCTTATTGAAGTAGCGACTTGGCATTTATGCGACGTGAACTTTTTTAAATGTGGTTCTACACGTGGAAATCATGAAGGAGCTTCAAAGTCATTGTGAAAATATTTTTCCTCTCACATTCCCTTGGCCATTACTACTTTAACTTGAACATGGTCTTGCACATGGATTTATAATGCTTGAGAATAATGCTAAATCCCACAGCGGCTGTTCCGCTAGATCTCCTTCTCTGACACCCGAGGTAGTGTGTGTGCTTTTGGGCCAGCGGAGAGGATCCCTCTCAGAGACAGCCACCCCTTCACCCCCACCTCCAGCTGGGCTCTAACTGGGCTCATCTCTCCTCAGGCAACATCACCACTAGGATCAGGACCCCGGAGAGCGGCTCCGACGAAGCCATCAAGTCCATCCTAGAGCAGGCCAAGAGGGAGCTGCAGGTGCAGAAAGCAGGTGAGGAGCAAACAGTAGAGAAATATGACCCGGTAAGATGAATCGGTGCACAAATGCACTACAAATGCACAAGTACACATTCATAAGGGCAGCTTTTCCAGACATGGTTTGGGTGTGCTTATTCATTCCCTTGTAAGACAAGGTCATTGCTAATTGCTACTTAATGGTCTGGAGTGATCATCTTCACCCCACAAAGCATTTTTTTTCTGGTATGTGGGGTGTCTTCCAGGATGACGGGGACCCCTTTCACAGAGCATGTGTGGTTGACCAGTGGTTTGATGAGCGTGACACTGATGTTACCTGTGTGTCATGGTCTTCTCATCAACAGATCTGAACGCATTTGAGCCTTTATGCAATATGGTGGATTGACACCATAGACCACATTTTGTGATTCGCCTCAACAAAAGAATTCAGTTTTCACTCCACTGTTCCTTAAAATGTTCTGACCTGATGACAGTTAACCACTGTGCAATATGTGAGGCGACTATCCCACTTCTATTGGACCATCTCAATTACAGCACTGCTGCAGGAGTCAGGTTTAATACTTACTATTGTGTGTAAATGGGCAGACTTTCAGTTCCTATTGAGTTACATTTAGGGTCTAATTATTAAATACTTCACTGACGTCAATAAAGAATGTCAGAGCCTGAAGTAACTTAATTCCTTTTTATATGATGCTGGTGAAATCTGCAAGTCATCAGGTTCAGGAAAGTGTTTTGTAAGAATGTTACTAGCCATGGTGTCTGGTCTTAATAGAGGGTAGTGAAGCATTTTAAGAACATTTAGTTAGCATAATGACAAAAAGAGTGTTCCTGCGATTACAATCTGTTCATGGAAAAGGTCAAGAAAGAAAGTCCAGTACTAGTAACATGCACATAGGGCTGAGCTACCTTAAACACTGCGCAGGCTGAATCAGCTGCTGGGTACTCGATGTCCTGATCACCTGTCGCCTGCTGGCACATGGAAGCCTTTGACACTGAGAGTACAGTGTTTAGTTCATATTTAGAAGCATATCTGGATGTCTGTATTAGTGTGAAAGAAGAGTGTTTATCGCTCATTTTTGTGCATTCTGGGAAACCTTGCAGCAGTTAGAGTAATTAGCGTCTCACACTACAGGGTGACTGATACCTGGAGCATCGCAGTTTGTCCAGCACTCTGACTGACAGACCCCTTTTCTTCCTCTGCAGCAGAGCCCCCCCAGCCCCCTCAAAACTCCAGCGGAGTGCCGGGGGGCAGCGGCAGCAGCTCGGATGAGGCTATCCGCTCCATCCTGGAACAGGCCCGCCGAGAGATGGAGGCCCAGCAGGTGGCCCTGGAGCCTGTCCTCAAGGCCAGCTCTCTCTCCCAGTCGGAGCTCTCCCTGCTGTCTCCCAAGCTGCTGGCCTCTCACTCCTTGACTGCCATCCAAGGCTTCTCTCCCCTGGCTCTGTCGCTGAAGAAGCCCCCCGTCTCCGCCTCCTCCGCCCTCCTCGACTTTCACTCCTCCGCCATGAAGAAGGAGAGCGGCGAGTCACCCATCCCGGAGGCGCAGGGCGCGGCCGACGGGGGCTCCAAGCCGAGCCGCACCGCCGAGGGGGCTCGGGGCGGGGTTCCCTGGCGAGAGCAGTGGTGGAACACCGTGCACTCGGAGCGGCGCGGGGCGCCCACCCCGGGGGCCGAGGACAGCCGCAGCCAGGAGGACAGCAAGGAGGTAACAGCGCGCCGGACGGCAAGCCCCCCGCCTCTGCGCTCGGACCCCAGGCGCCGTTAAAGGCTCTGGGCTCTGCAGCTGGTCGGCGTTGAACCACTCGTGCACTACACCACAGAAAACGAAGATCGCAAAAAGCCCAGCTGTGGCTGTTCAGTACTTCTAAGAGGGCTAAAGAACACAACAGCTGTTTCAGATGCATTTGTTTTGATGAAACAGGTTAGTTGTATAAAAGCATGAACTGGAGTATCCTGGAGTATCTTAGTCAATGTGTTTACTTAAACAGCTGAGGTAGTTTGTAGATGTGTATGGGGTCTTGTGTGTCAAAATTCTTTTTCCACAAATTCCCTTATTTTATCCCAGACTGAAGTTCAAGATCCCATATTGAAATTTGTAGCTTCTGACCTCAGTCTGGGAATTTAGGTTGTTAGTGTGCCATCTTGCATTGTGCATAGTGCAGCATGCTGTAATTAAGGCAGTAGTCTTTTAAAATCCAAGCAGCGATGCCCAAGATACCACTCACGGGTGAAAGTGAGTACTGCTTTTATGTCACCTTGACTGAGGGGTCTCCAGGAGGAACACCCTTCCACTTTCACTGTACTCGGGGTTTTCATCTGGTACAGCTCAGTTTCCCCCCCCGGGAGCCGGGGTCTGTACTTCTGAGACTTGGACTTCTTGACATTAGGAACTTGGCTGGGTAGGGCGGTGAGTGACATTCTTGTGTGGAAAATGGCGGCTATTGTATTCATTCCAGCTTTCCCAGCCATGTCTAAATTTTTCATCTCTCCGTGAAGTTGAATACACAAGAAGTCCATAGTGTTGTGAAGATCTCTGTCCTTGTAGACTCAGACATAGGATGATTTTGTTTTTCCTTCTTAAACCGTCAAAAACGATCGAACGCTTAAGGCAGAAATGGAAGAGGACAACCTGGCCAGCAGAGCAGGCTGAGCCAGCACATGACATCCAGGATAGCCTCATGGTGAAGACCTCCCACACCCCCTCCTGCTCGGCCACCCTGTCACAACCATGTCTTCCGCTCCGGCTTTGAAAGAAAATCAGAACCAGGAGTGATTCCGCCCCGAGAGGATCAGGTTTCAACACCCAGTACCTGTTTGTAAAGACAGTGCTGCAGTCTGTCTACCTGCCTGATGTCTCACTCTGATATTCAGATGCTTCTACTATCTGTTCTTATCTAGAGTGCAACCCACCCAGGACCAGCGCTGTGATAAAACTCTGCACAGGCAGGCACAGCGATAATTTATACATCTGCGAAAGGGGTGGTCCAGTGAGTAAGGGAAAGGGCTTGTTATCAGGAGGTGCAAGCTCCAGCTTTTCCACTGACTCACCATCTCCTTAGTAAGATGCTGAGTCTCCTTATGCTCTGTTCTTCAGGTGAAGTCACGTCAAGGTCCTGTTCTCCCAGTCACTCTGCAGCGGCAGATGTCAAAGCTCCAGTTCATCCCCCAAATCCCTAATTTCCATCTGGATTTTGCAATTGGGATCACAGCATCTGCTTAACGATCAGTTATCATTCTCGTTGTTATTATTACAGCTGAGATGTGTAGATGGATCTGTCCAGCAGCCCCAGTTGTACAGCGTGTGATTGACTGTGCCTCTCTGTGTCTCTGTGTGCTAGAAGCCTCCCCGGTCGGCCGGCTCCTCAGCCGCCCCCACCTCCTCCTCGGACTACTGGAAGGACTGGCCGAGCGCCGAGTCTCCGTACTCGCAGGGCTCGGAGCTGAGCATGCAGGGCCCCAGCCGCAGTGAGACCCCCCAGAGCAGCCCCCTGCCCTCCTCGCCGCTGCTGCCCCTGGCCAAGCCCGCCAAGCCGGTGGTGCCCCCACTCACCCCCGAGCAGTACGAGTTCTACATGTACCAGGAGGTGGACACCATCGAGCTCACGCGCCAGGTCAAGGAGAAGCTGGCCAAGAACGGCATCTGTCAGCGCATCTTTGGAGAAAAGGTCGGCGGGCATCGCAATGTGTGTCGCTCTCTAACCCCTCCCACAGCTACCCCTCCCTTGCGAATATAAGCGTGTGAATTCATCTGTGCCCACTGCCAGTGAGCGGAGCGGAGGTCGGCACGTGTCTACTGGCGCCACCGTCAGGATCAGCTCCTCTTTACACTCCAGCCCTTAAGCTCGTGGTTTTCATGAGGTGTTCAGCCCAAGATGATCCAAGCCGAATCGCTCTGTGCGGTTTAGCGATGTTGTGGAGAAACACCCGAACCCCTGGCCAACTCCTCCCTCTGCATCCCAAAGGAGTCTTTTTGCTCTTCGTCCCTAGCCAAAATCAACAACTGGGATTTTGTTTGCTGGAACTGTTCCACCTCACGGTGTCTAGGACTCTGCTTTGCAGCCCGGGACCCATTTTAATAAGATAATAAAGGTCTTTCATGAAATCAGACCGGCAACCAAGCGTTCCCAGGCTTCAAGGATTCATTTTGCCATCTTTATCTTGGTTTGGTTAGAATCCATCAAATCTATTAAGAAGCATTTTCTAATACATCGAAGTGTTCGATGATGTAAGAAAGTCAAATGCAGTCATGCCAATGAAGTGAACTCAACCTTGAAGTTCTACAGTTGTGGGGAAGGACAGCACAAGGATTTTTATAGCTTAGATAATTTACAGGCACAACTACAGGGTCAGCATAGTGGAAGAGATTTTTCAGTCTAGAATAGTTTTACTAACACCAGACTCGATGTCATCTCTCTTATTCTAAAGCCTGTGTCTGGGCAGCAGACCACTCTATTCTTCATGTTGCTTCAGTCTTCCCATGTACAAAGTGACTGACAAGCTTGTTTCTCAGCTTGAGTAAATGAAGTTCAAATCAAAGTGGATTCAGAAGGAGAACTGTGTGTTGTGTGCATGTCGGTCCTTGCATGTCAACATGTGCCTGTGGTTTTCAGATGTGACCACTGTGTACTGCATAGAATGCAATTAGGACAGTTTTGAATTGGTTTAAGCAAGATAAGTTGTAATAATTTAGTTCTGCAGCTAAGGTATGCACAAACCCCATGTGCAATTCTCATTAATTTACACACTTTTATAGTTCCTTTGCAGCTATAAAGTAATATAAATTGATAATTCACAAAATCGTCAAGCTCTTCTAGCGAGCGTGTGTTGGACAGAGCTCTCTGTCAGTCTCTCAGTCTGTGTGGTTCCCCGCGTGGCTGTGTCCTCGGCGAGTGACGCCCCCGTCTGCTGTCCTGTTCCCCGCAGGTGCTGGGCCTCTCCCAGGGGAGTGTGAGCGACATGCTGTCTCGGCCCAAGCCCTGGAGCAAGCTGACCCAGAAGGGCCGTGAGCCCTTCATCCGCATGCAGCTGTGGCTGAACGGGGAGCTGGGCCAGAACGTGCTTCCTCTGCAGGGCCAGCCGCAAGGTAGGCCTGACCGGGCTGCACCGGCAAAACTGTCATGTCTGCAGGTTAACTTTTCCAGAGACAGGCTGTTGGAACCAGTGAAATGGAGTCCCTAAACGTCGCACATGTTTGTCTTGAGTGCCATTGGGTAGGCCAGGTTTGGACCCACCCAGACTATACTGACCTGCGAGCTATGCTGTATTATGCAGATGTGTGCAAAAGATACTGTGCCATTTGTAGCAGTGAACCATTTTGTCCATCATGATTATCCGGTTGCTCAGTAACTAATCAATGCAAGGCTTTTACCTACAGTAGCCGTTTCCTGAAGGGCCACTGAGAGCCAGGTTCAAGCGCCTGGGGCGTGACTCTTGGCATGCTGTCCTGATTCTCCCACATGTCATGTGTTCATGCCAGGGCTTCTTGCTTCATGTGCTTTTCATGTGAGTTTTCATGCCACTGAGGAGGAACCTGGCAGTACACTGAAGGCCTCTGTGTATCCTCAGCAGTCCATATCTGCCAGCTGGATGCTTATTGGCCTTAGCGCCCAGTTTCCACTCTTTCCACCAGTTTTCTGAAGGGGTGGTGCTGCTCTGGCTGTCTGCAGTGTGCTGGGGATTCCCAGAGCTTGTGCAAGAGAGTGTTCCCAGTGTCCAGCTGTCCCCTGTGGGCGTCTGGCCAACAGAGGAGCAGGGGGCCATGACCCAGCCTT
Source organism: Atractosteus spatula (assembly GCF_055471065.1). Classification (NCBI taxonomy): domain Eukaryota; kingdom Metazoa; phylum Chordata; class Actinopteri; order Semionotiformes; family Lepisosteidae; genus Atractosteus; species Atractosteus spatula. Next base: position 877,108 of record NC_142732.1, on the reverse strand, counting down.
CCACACTCCATACTTCCCTACTTCGCCTTGTTGCTTCAGTGTGTTCAGATAATGAGCCAGAGAGAGAGGCTCCCCTTGGCTGGGAAACACTCTCATTGCCTTCATTTTCCTGACCCTTCCAGTCAGCGCTTCTGTTTCCCTACTAGTTCTACTGTATTGAATCCGATTTCAGGTGGTTTTCAAGTCTGTATCTGAACATGCTCATCCCTTTCTGATCAATTTCTGCATTTTTGATGTTTTTTTAAGATGGTGAATAAATAATACTGCCATTGAAAGAGAGCCTCAAAAATGAAGTGAAAAGATCTGGCATATCTGCATGTCTGTGTTATTAGCTTTTCAGGTTGTCTGTACAGAGTGCAGCAACGGTTTTGCATTTCCACTGCTGTTTCCTAGTATCATCACACTAGATTTCATCCAGCAATTCCATGTCCTGTTAATGTTTTAGTGGGGAGCTGGTTCAGTGTAGTTCAGCGTTATAATGTGCCGGAAATTGCATCTCTAGAAGTCTGAAGCAGAAGAAAGCCCCGTCTGGGACAAGCAGGGTTTAGGCTTGTGTGTCAGGACTCTCGGGGATGGGATTCATTTTGGGTTGTTTTATCGATCCTTGCCAAGTGTTATAGATCAGTGGTGTTCATTATTCCTGCTTAGAGTAACTCTCAGCAGTACATTTTCACTGTGCAGTTGCTTGTTTTTATTGTACTGTAGCTAGAGGACATTTTGCACTTATAATGGTACTGTACAGTATGTGCGTTTAAATGCAAGCCCTCGTTGAAAAAATGTTCTTGTCTTGTTAATGTTATTTCTTTACGGAAGGCAGTGTTAATTTTATTGGCCGAATTACTGGGCTTCATTAGCTGAATTGAATGATCTAGAGAGGCCTGTACAACCTCAGGGATAGAGACACAGACACCTTGATTGACGGCAGACAGGTTTAAGAACAGTACAATGCAGTGTGAGCACGAAGATATCTGCAGCACATCACATTAAGACCATTGTAGTGTGTATTTTGTGTAAAACAGAGATCTCGCCACAAATTTCTATGATTTCTTCAGAATATTACAGCTGCCATGGTACCCTTTAGTGACATCGAGCAATGATGGGTAATTGTAATGATCCAATTAGGTCAGGGACACGCTGAGACTGAGTGGATCTGGTCTTTGTTGTCTCGGACTCAGGCCTCAGACTGCGTTTGTGAATGTGAGAATGGAGCCCTGTGCTGTGTAATTTATTGAAGAGGGAAAGACGAGAGCAGGAGGGGAGGAGGTTCCTGGTTGACTCCTCGGTGACACATGACCACTTCCAGTGCCACACATGGGTGGGAATGGTGTGCATTCCTTAGAGAGTGTCTGGCTGGAGCTCCAGATCGCTGCCCTTATAGATCAGAATCAACTGTCTGTGTGTTAACCTCCATCTGTAACGTGTGCTTGCTTGCTCACTGCTGGCACGCAGTCGGTCAGGTTGCCCAGCTGACTGTGGTGAACAAAGGGCTGGCATAGGAACTTTCGAAGACGTAGGGCTCTGTCCTGATCCTCAGTCAGACCTGTTGAATCCTGTTTTAATTAGTTTTGGAAAGTTGGAAATTTTAAACTACTTGTCCACTACTTGTCCACTACTTGTCTACTTGGGGCGGAGCGGTGGCTCTGTGGCTAAGGATCTGCGCCTGTGGCTGGAAGGTTGCCGGTTCATATCCCGCAGCCGGCAGAGGAATCCTACTCCGTTGGGCCCCTGAGCAAGGCCCTTCACCCCAACTGCTGACCCTGCACTCTGACCCCAAGCTTCTCTCCCTGTCTGTGTGTCTCATGGAGAGCAAGCTGGGGTTTGCGAAAAGACAAATTCCTAATGCAAGAAATTGTATAGGGCTAATAAAGGGATGTTAAAGTCCAGTTTGTATTCTTGGTAACTGTAAATCATCAGCTTTTCAGGAAGCTGACATCAGAGAGCCATTAAGCCAAGTAGTGGCTCAGTTAAACAGCTGAAAAAGCTATAGTTTGGGTTGTTGAGGAGCAGGACAGAGAAGTCGGACAGAGAAGAACAGTCCTGGCCTTGGAATGTGGACACGGGGCACTTCTCACATGCGGAGCTCAGACCCAGTTCAAGGGAGAGGGCTGGGAGCCTTATCTCCCGATCTCAGCTCCGCCTTGCTGAGGGCCAGGGCACAGCTGGCACAGCAATCAGTCCAGGCTTCAGGCTTGCCCAGACATCACCACGCACACACACCGCTTCTGTTCCGGGTGTGGGTATCACAAAGGATAAAAACAACCTGGCTGGACCCAGGCGACAGAGCTGGGGCCGTGTGCAGAGAGGTTAAGGCTGTTATTCATTTGTCCTTTCACTTTTTATTTTGAATAGATGTTTAAAGAAAAAAAAAAAGAATTTTATCCCTGCATCTAAGCACAGGTTTGTAATAAAACTGAAAGCAAATGGCCCAGCAGGCCTTTGATGAATAAATATAAGAAGGATGAGGATTGCGGTGCAGGCTGCTGGTGAACGGTGCACGTGCAGACCCGACGTGTCTAACCCTGGGGCCTTGTGCTGAGAGGGGAGCAGCAAGGAAGGAGGCTGGAGGGAGGAGGCGGCGCTGGGATCTCCCCTAGGGCCTTCCCAGAGCTGTTATAATCAATTACCGCATCATAACGCTGATGTATGATCGTTTCTGAGCTCCCTTCCCTGGACAGCGCTTGCATTCGGCCTCCCTGCTCACGCACCGCTGCCTGATTAATATGCAAATAATCGTCCGATCCCATGATGAATACAGAATAGGGAGCACGCCTGCAACAGAAGCGCAGGGCCACGTGCGTGATGAATGGCTTTTACTCCCTGTCCTATATTAAGTATCCACTCTCAATAATTTTTATCGCAAATTAGGCGAAGCAATATATAGATTAAGAGGATGGCTTAACAGAAAAGGAGGATAGGAATTAATGGCTTTTAAAATGGGTCCACAGCTTAAGAAGAAGTGTAAATGTCGGCTTGTTTAATCCGGGACTGGGGAGAGTTTAAAAGGACATCATGTTCTTGTGATGCTTTTAATGCGCTGCTTTCATTAGCTCTGCAGACCAGTTTACGTCTGGTGTTTGAATGGCACAATAATGCAGGGTATTTAAACATGAAATAAGCTCAAAACACACACTTAACTAGGAGAAGGCCAAATATTGTTTTAAGTAATAGCTGTCATTTGACCCATTTGCAAGATTATCTCTTGGGCTGTGGTAATGGAGCAGCTTTATAGTCCTGTAATACATTTCTGGCATTGCAAATGATTCAGATTCGCAGTCCAAGGCACACTCAGAGCAGTCAAAAAAAATAACTGAGAAGGTATATAATGTTATATTCTTAATTTTCTGATGTCTGAGGGGCCTTTTTTGCATGCATTATGTTCTCTTCTTGTGTTTCTGTGAAACTTTGATGTCAGGAAACACATTGCAACTCTTCTGCTAAGGGTGATTTCGTTCATCGCCTTTACGTTTTCAGATCAGGAGTCTGTGTTCTTGCGGATATTTTATGGCCAGCTCTTTTAGAACTGGCCTGAAGGATAGCCCCTGCTCCGGGGGGCTGATCTCTGGAGGGCTAGGTGTTGGGAGAGCAGCTGCACGTTCTGAACAGTCCTGTCCCGTGCCTCCGTGCTCGCCAGTAATAAAGGAGTGCAGGAAGCGCACCGCGGCCGGCCCCTGCTGCACTGTTATCACGGAAGAGACTGGAACAAGCCACTGGAGGGACATCCGGGGAGGCAGGCGCCCCCCAGGGGGCGTTTTTAAAGTGCAAAGAGATGGCGCCGCCCCCTCACAATGTCTGATTGCATTGTGGATGCCGTTCCTCGTGAATGCCAAGCATTCCCTGCCAGGCGTTAGGTGTTGTGCCTTGAGGTGGCAGCTTTTAATAAAAAAACGTAAAGGGCAGCTTCATTTTTCCTAGATTTTGTCAGAAAAATAGTCAAAGCTGTCTGAAAAGCATACTGGGCGCAGCTCCTGATGAGTGTTTCTGCTGCCCTCGTGTGAGGAACGAGACAGAAGACAGAAACCAGTCCAGCTTTTCCAAGTCCACAAGAACACCTCCCAGCCTGTTTACACAGGAGCTGGGCTCCACAGTCTGCTGGAGCAGCGCGGCTCTTTTATTTCTTCTCTGAGTTTAACATGTTTCCAAAACCTCTCCTTTCATGTGAGCCCAGAGAGATGAACATAGACAGTTGTAGCTCACGTGGAATCCGTCAGGAATTAAACAGTTTGATAAAGCCTTAACGAGGTAATCGTGCTCGTTTGAAACTGCTCATTTCATTAGTGACTTAATGTGTTAAGTATGTTGGAAGATCATTGCAGGCTATCCACAACACTCTCTCCGCCAGCTGTCTGGTTGCATTAGCAGGCCTTTCCCGCATGTGCTGTGCGCCCCCTGTTGTCAGCCCAGGTGACTAGCGGTGAAGTAGTTAACAAAGCTGTAGCTCCATTGTCCAGCATGGACCACTACCAGCTCGTTTACTAATTGCATCATCCTGATATTGTGGATGTAGTTTTTTCTGTTCGGCTTGTTTTTATGGCTGGTGGTAAACGGTCCATATAGAACGGAAAACTGAGGCTCACAAAGAGAGAATACATGGTTATAAAACAACATATGATGTGAAATAGCTTTCTGAACACAGTGTTTATACCAGAGAGTGTTTCCGTCTTGTGAACATGCCGCCCTCCTTTGTTTCTGGAGTCTTTCTTCCAGCACTGCCAGCCAGGTCACAAGTTGCTGCATTATTTTAGGAGCAGCCCGTGCTCTCTGCTCTGCCTCGCCGCTGTTGCCATGAGATTGCTCTCACGCAGGCTCCTCCGCCCCCCTCTGCCTGGAGCAGCCTTGTGAATTGTGGAGCTCTGGGTCGCTGGCACTGTGTCACAGGGCAACCTGTCTCTTCTGCTGCTGTGCTCGCGCCTCCTGCCCCGCCGCCAGTAAGCATGTCACCAGCCGGCGAGTCGCCCCTTGCTGAAGATGCAAGCTGACTGCCTCCCTCCCAGCTGTTTCCCCCCGGACGCAGCAGGCAGATAATCGCAAGTGACGGCTGCCTCTGACCGCTCACTTCGGGGCTGCGGCGGCAGGCTGGCAGGGACAGAGCGCCTTCATTTAGGAAAAGATTGTCCCTTTTTCTTCATTTGCTGGTGGTGGTGGTTGTTTTTCTTCCATATCATTTGAGGGTTATGATCACATGACTGGAACTGTGAGCTGAGCTTGCGTTGGAAGCAAAGGGCCTGACTGGTTCCAGAATTGCACTGCAGTCAGTGTTGGTGCTCACGGAGCTGGCTAGGCAGGAAACAAAGGTAGACGCACCCCTCAGTCCTGAATCTGACTTGTACTGCCACAGGTAGACACCACAGCTGCAAGCTTTATGAGAGAATCCAGTAAATCTGGCCATGCCCATTTGCTTTTATATTTATTTAAATGGCTCCTTAAATCACTTCAGTATTTCCATATTTTTACCTTGACAAAAACCCTGGGAGCCGTGATGTTCACGTACTGTGCACTGGGCTGAGGTGCGTTTTACTAGAAGGATTGATTTGCAGAGTAAACCAGTCTTGACATTAAAGGACGCTCGGCCTGGCAAAGTTATTTTTCCATGTTTCTGCTGGAGTAGTTTTTCTTCAGGACACACTGAATTCACAGGGAAGAGACGGACGTTCTGGATGATTGATGCTCATTGTGAGGCTCTTGTTTACGAAGGTTAAGTGGTGGAAGTTGTGGAGGAGCTTTTGTAAGTGGGGACGCTGTTCAGATACAGGAGGAGAAGAAATTGCCAATTGAATCTTTACTGATTAACTAAACAGCAGCACGTCTCAGCACTTAACATCGCACCCGCTGTGCCTTCCTTTTCTGAGTAATTGCCCAGTTATTAAAAATGAAAAAAACAAAAGAAAGTAATTTTGTCCTTTTATAACTTGAGCTGTTTCACGTAGAAACAGTGATTTGCATCTGGGTAAAAACGCTTTGATTTAGCGGTGTTAATGAAATGGTAACGAACACCCAAGTTACATCTGGTTGAAAGCTGTGGTGTTAACGTTTCACTGGAGTCTGGAAGGTTGTCAAAATTAGCAGCCGTGCTCAAGAAGCTTGAGAAGTCATTATCGCCATGCGAGGACAGTTTTACTGGGAGTGAAGGTTAACCTCTGCTCCAGACATGGCTGCTTCCCATGCTTGGCCCTGAGCTGCCAGGGATGGGGGTAGTTTAAACCAGCTGGGGTTTCGGCTGTGTTGTGCAGCAGTGACCCCTGGTGATCAGCTGCTGGTCTTTCATCTGTAGGCCTAACCCTGCTGTAACGTGGTCCATTAGACGCTTGCACCACTCCTGTGCTCTGTAACTCAGTGACCCTGAAAGTGGGAGCGAATATGGATCACGGATGTGATGAGACTAAGGGCTGAACTATATTAGGGAGAGGAACATCCAGAATCAGTGAGGCAGCCCTGTAATGAGCCCTTCAGTGATTGGAAGCAAGCATACAGAACAGTAGGGAAGTTCACTTCACTGCGTTGTGTGTTGGAGTGCACTATAATACAGTAGCTATTAATTACCATGGCGTACATCTAAATCTGTCAACTGGGTTTATGATACCATAAAGATCTTGAGACATCTTTATCACAAACTCCTGACAAAGGCTTTTGTGATAAAACCCCTGACTGCACTATAGTAAGGCTCTGTCTGCAGTTGTCTTTAGCGAAATTCAAGGTCTGAAAAGTCACTAGTTGTTTTCCAAATGACTTATCAGTGGGATTTTTCAATAAAAGACACACTCGATCTGAAGATTAGCCAGTGGGTAAAAATATGACAGATAATGTGCTTTGGCTCTTTTGGCTTTTTTGCAGCTCAAATGTTGGGATGAAAAGCAGGAAGGGTGTGGAATTCCCTGTTTTCTCTGGATTAGCCTTATTAGGTGTTTAGCTGTTTTATCAAAAGGTGGGAAACAGCTCTACTTAGGATTAAAAGGAGTGTCTCAACCAGTAAATGTCTCTGCTGAATACAGGTTGTGGCCCAGAGATCGCTGGTTTGAATCTGGGCTGTGTTATTAGGGATTTTCTGAGCCTCATTGGGGGTTATGGGGTGGGTTTCAAGGGAGCCAGGGTGCGCTCAGGGTTCCGTGCGGTAGTTTTAGTGGACCAGTGTCCTCTCTCTGTGTATTTTCTTTGCCAGTTCCAAATTGGAAGCTATAAAAAGAAAGCAGCATATTTGGCAAGGCCATTTTTTTTTAAATGAAAGGGAGATCAGCTGGTACTATTCCATGTGCAGCAAGTCAGGAAAGGACCACCAACAGCAGCCGGTTCTGCTGAGAGCAGCTGGTCTGGACTGTAATAACCTTTGGTGCTTCAGTGAGAAGGGGGGAGATGGTGGACTCTCCTGCTGGAGCCAGTCTGTAGATGCCGGAGAGCACCTAACGCCGCCCCCTCCCCGCTCTCTCTCCTCCTCGAGCTGGTGGAGTGACCTTGGTGCAGGTTAAAGGATGCCGCCCAGGGCTCCATCACCCTGGCGTCCCTGACAGTTCTCCGTGAACAAGATGGATGATCTGCCAAGTGGCTCTGCCATTTGGGCTGGACGGGGGCACCTTCTCAGCATAATCTTTTCCCCCTTGCTTGTAATAAAAATAGCAAGAGAGCAGAGGTTTGTCAGGGCAGCATGGAAAACCAGGGAGCTGACTTCTGCTTTGGTTGCGACATTGAGACTCAGTGCCTGTGTTTGCATGGAAAGGACTGTCTTCTGTGAGTAAAATGTCCCCAACCCAGGGTGCCTACTCTCTGTGTGAGAGCATGCAATAGAAATCAGCGACCGACATTAGTTGAAATCTGCTTTAGAAACATGAGTCAGAGTCCAGAAATCTGAAAATCCACAGAATCCTGCAAGTCAAGGTGGGGAATACTGTTTCGACACGGGGACAGGATTGGGATATGGGAGAGGGTTACAGTTGAGTTGGGAGTGACTTTCTGAAGCAGTGAAAGACTCAGGTCTGGAAGTCTAATGCTATTTTAATTTGTGTTGTACATTGAAGTCACTCAGTCTCTCAGGGTCTTCCGTTGTCTCGGAAGGATTCCTGTATATCACTGCGCACCCAAAATTTCAGGCCTTTCTGTAAAGGTGTCCTCCTCCTCCTTTAATCAGTTTCCAGTTGATTTCCTCGGCTTCTGGTCTCTGCGCGGGTTTCCTTTGTCTGCTCCTCTCCTCAGGGTTGTCGAGGGTTTGATGAATGCTTCAATAGCAACCTGTATCCTGTGCTTTTAGGTGGAATGCTTGTTTTTTTCATCGCATGTAGCTGAAGCAGACATCTGCTTAGTTTATCACTGTGAGTCATTGCCGTGGTTTTCCAATGCTGTGGTGTAGGAATATTTATTACTGCATGTTAGGTGGGAGTTTGCATCAATTGCAGCTGTAAATACTCAGTAGTTCTTTGTAATGTCGACTGTCTTATTTCTCTATGATCTTTCTCCCACCCAGCTGTAGTGACTGGTACTAAATTTTCCAATTTATATATTCTTTTTTCTGCTGCTATGACTAAATGTATTTAAGGTGATGTCAATGTTTTCAAGAAGATGAGTTGTTCTTAACCCATTCCTCTCAGGTTTTTATATAGGATTTGCCTTTAAGGATGTGCAAATTTGTTTCAGTTTTCGAAAATATTTAGATAACGTTCTGATTTAGCAAATCGCACATTGTACTTCATAATTCTCTGGAGCGGCCAAGCCTGGTGTCTTAACACTTTGCCGTGTGTCTTCTCAGAGAGCACCCCCAAAACCTCGGCCAGCTGCAGCCCAGCCCCAGAGTCGCCGCTGAGCTCTGCCGAGGAGTCGGTGAAGAGCCTGGGGGACTCGGCCGCCCAAACTCCTGCTCCAGAGCCCAACGAGCACTCCGAGTCGCAGCCCGGCACCCCCCTGCCCGCGCCAGGGCACTCTGGACTCAGCATCCAGGAGATGGTGGCCATGTCCCCAGAGCTGGACACTTACGTCATCACCAAGAAGGTCAAGGAGGTCCTGACCGACAACAACCTCGGTGAGTGCCCTGTCCCAGCCCTCCCTGGTCAACACACTGCTGTTCCAGTGCACAGCCCTCTGAGGATTCGGACAGTATAACAAAACAAGGAGACAAGGAGAGGAGGCCGTTCTGCCTGTCTTGCTCATTTGGTTATTAGTAGCCTGTCTGTCCCACATTTTCATCGCTCCTCTCCTTGAAGGTACCAGGGAGTCAGCTTCAACAGTTTGGCTTTTTAAAAACCTCTTAAAACACTTCATCGTGTCTGACAGTGCTGGGTGTCAGGTGCAGGTGCTGAGTTTTAAAAATAAAGCGATCTTTGAGTGCTGTGTAAGTGTTCACGGGGAAATGTTATTCCTTGACTTCATAAATTTTTCTTCCAAACATTCACCCCAGCAACAGAAATTTTAAGTTATTAGCAAGAATGACATCCCCACCCTATTGAGATCCTTATGAGAAAACGACTTTAACCTCGCATCTAAAAACATCCACCTCCTACCACACAGTGTCCCTCTGTTTCCCTGCTGTGGTGCTAGATTGCAGCTTCTGGCCCAGAGAGATGATCTGATGGTCCAGACGCATCACTTCCAGGAGTAACCCAGTTTCCCCTGGCAGTCTCTCCTCTCAGCTCTTACTTGCCTGTGCCTTTCCCAGCTGAGATGTGACCAGAACAGCCCTCAAGCTGCTAGAGCCAATGCTAGCAGTAAAGACGACTGTTGTCATTTCTTTTCTTGCTAAGACTGATGAGAGGTCTGTTCAAGTCCGTGTCACTGGGTCACTATTAAAGTTACATTGCTTCTCTGCATTTCCATGAAAGCCTGCCCTCACTGCCCGGTCACTGGTGTTGCCATTATTAATGGGGAGGCCTGTACACCCGACTGTCACGACGGCTTGTGTATTTCACCCTAATGAACAGAGATCTCATTAGTCCTCGGTGTTATTGCAGTCCCACTTACAAGAGATCTTTGCTTTTGTCACTGACTGGCTATAATGAGACTTCTACTTACGCTCCCTTTTTCAGAAGCTGCACTAACGAGAGCTTGCCTAATTCGCCTGTGTGTCTGCATTATAAATGATGAAAGTCCCCAAGTTCCACCTGCATCGTAACTCTTCTGCCATTAAATTACAAATGAGCAGAGGTGTCCTTATTACCTGCCTCATCCCAGGGGTCTTTGATCAAAGACCTTATCTCTGCTGTCTCCTCTGATGTACTGGGAATGACGGATGTTGTCATTTAATGATGATCTGCCCGGTTGTCAGGAGAAGCCTTGAGGTTATCACAGCCTTGTATACTGGCCTGGCTTACTGGTTGAAAAAGACTTGCAGTCTTTTAAGAAGTGTGAGGTTTGGTAATAATTTAGTACTTCTGTTTTAGAATTATGAGTCACAGAAGACATTTTTTTTCTAAACGCTTTGCAGTCATTCAAAGTGCTTACACAGGGAGCTTTCCGTAAATATCATAATATCAGAAATTTTAAAGATGCGTGTTGTTTAGAAAACAAGCTTATTACGTGTCTTAATTTTACTTTAAGAGCTGAAGTCATTTATTTGTCTTCATTGCTTATAGTACACACATCTGTCTGTTTGCACAAATAAATCTGTGGGTCCTCTTCGTGGTTACTGTTTGTTTTATAAAAGCCTATACCACCCTGTCCTGAACAAAGCGTTTTAGAAAATGAAAGCCAGTACCCACTGTTGTCTAATTTTTAGGTCCATAAAGCGTTTGGATAACCATGAAATGTGACCTGTGCACTCCTCTTTTGGTGTCAGCGTGCCTGTCTGAGAGATTTAGATAACTTACAGCTGGCTAACGCCTGTAATGTTGCAGAATTGAGAGAAAATGACAGGCATGTGTACAGTGTGATCAGTTTCCAGTACAGCCAAGTTAGGGCAGCAGGACAGTTCAGTACTGCTGCCAGGCTGTAAATAACAGACTCCATATTGTTTGATTGAGCGTGGCCAGTGTTCAGAGCCAGTGTCCTGTCCTTTATAATGGTTAATTTCCAGAACACCTTTTGCAGTCTTCTTTATACTGTTGTTACATTTCTTAGTTTTTATGTGCATGTTTCTCCATAAGGGGCAGCACGGTGGTGCAGTGGTTAGCTTTAATGCCTCACAGTGCTGGGGTGCTGTCTGCATGGTCTGTGTGTTCTCCCTGTGTTCGTGTGGGTTTGTTCTGGGTGCTCTGATTTCCTCCAACAGTCCGAAAACATACTGGTAGGATAATAGGCTTTTGTGAAATTGACGCTGGGTGAATGTGTGTGTGTCTTTGTTGGAGTGTTCTGTGATGGACTGACATCCCATCCAGAGGGTATCCTGCCGGATTAGGCTCTGGCTTCTCCATGTCCTTGAATTGGATGAAGCAGTTAGAAAATGGATGGATGCGATGTTTCTACTTAAATTATAGGCTTGTTTTTTTAATCCATCCCTCAGAATACAGCCTCTCATAAGGCTTTTTCCTAGATTGCTGAATGCCCATCATCTGAGCCTCTGCTCAGTAGCAAGGTGAGTCAGAGGGCACTGTGTGTGGTGTTTCATTGGAAAGCCTTGTACACAATGCTCCTTAAAATGTCTTTAAGATTGACATTGCATTAAATAGACATTGTACACAATGCCTCTTAAATGGAGGCACACAATGTCTTAGCATGGTTACAGTGAAGTAAAAGGTTATTTGTCTTAGTTGTTGCTGGAGCAAAACAATTGGTAATTCCAAATTGTATCTGTGAGATCCATATAATAAAAAATAGTCCGCAATTCCAAATTAAAAAAAAAAGATCTTGTCCTGTAGGGCTGAGCTCATAATTAGTTAATTGACTTACTAACTCAGATGATTACCTATGTAGGCAGAGGCTTAAAGAGGCTTATGACCATGTCCCTCAGGGAGTGGATTTGAACAGCACTCTGGTGGTTTGTCTGTGCTTTGCTATTCAAATAAATTCTCTTCTAATCTTTAGCCTTGCCTTGGCTTGCTAATTTACTATCTGAGGACGGTAATAGTTGTTTGAGTGCAACGAAACAGAACATGTTCATATTCAGAAGTAGTGTTCCAGCTGTGTCTGCTGTTCTACTGACTTGCAAGATAGTAGCATTTGGGTTTTTTTCTGGGTCATTTTTTCTTCATTCTGTAAAGTAATAGAGTCTCGAGGTCACTTCTGAGGTCATAAAACAGCCTGCTTTGCAGGCTCTGACGTTGGGAATGAAGCCAGCATCTCACATGTGATAGCAGAATGCTGGACAGCTAGCTATCATTTTGTGTTAAGTTTAGCTGCACTTTTTGGCACAGTGTGATAGACTGCATCTATTGTTGTGACTCACTTAAAGTTAAGAAGTTGCATTTACTACATTTGGGTTTTCTGGGGGTAAAGTACCAGGAAACAAACCTTAATCCTTTCAGAACTGGAGATTGTGTGCTCTTGTAAGCACCTAATGGACAGCCAGAAGCTCTCAGTGGAACAAAAAAAGTAGAAGCCGCTGCATTTATTTTATTTTCCAGCCATTTGAAAGCCTCCCCAGCAAATCACCTCATCCCCCACCCCTTACTGAGTCAGTAATCATCACACAGGGGCAGCTCTTTGTTTTTTGGCGGGGAGGGGGGTGGCAGAGGAAACACCGTTGTGCCCCCTTCCCTCCGTCTCCTCTCCCAGAGCGCACCTGTCGACACAGTGCCACCCGAGAGTCTGGGCCCTTTGACACACTGGGCTGCTCCCGAAGCCAGGGGTGGCCAGAGAGTGTTGGGTTAACGCCCTGCCATCTCTTTGTGCTTGTGTTCTGCAGGGCAGCGGCTGTTTGGGGAGACCATCCTAGGCCTGACCCAGGGCTCTGTCTCAGACCTCCTGGCCCGGCCAAAACCCTGGCACAAACTCAGCCTGAAGGGGAGGGAGCCCTTTGTACGCATGCAGCTGTGGCTCAGCGACCCCCGAAACGTGGAGAAGCTTATGGACATGAAGCGAATGGAGAAGAAAGGTAATCAGCTACCCCCAGTCCCCACACACTCCCTTTCGCCCTCTTCCTACTCCTGCCCGCTCCCTCCTCTTCTTCTCCATCACTGGGGCCTGGCACAGCCCCGCCCAGGCTCCCTCTCTCTCTGCCGCCTCCCCGCCTCGGAGAGGGCCCTGCTTTCACCCCCTTCTCGACAGCGTTTGGCTCGCACCCTCCCACAGCCTGTCTGATTGGGGTATGTGGGTAACTGTGATCCCTTCCACAAGACATACGTCCCAGTAAATTCAGAAGAGCAACAGTGCAGTAGTTGTCACTGGACAGATGGTACGAGACCCCCGACGTTGGGCTGCGCCAAACGTGGTTCCTTATGTTTGGAGGCAGAACATTGTTAGTGTAGATTTTCCTCGGCTTGCAGCGAGCGATACGAGAAGCCAGGCAGCTTCTCTTCCATAGGTACAGATTCCTGCAGCAGGTTTGGAGGTCTGGGAGGCTGTCCGCAGTTTAAACAAAGCGTTGCAGCACAGTGCAGCACGGTGCAGATCTATGTCAGTTGTAATTATGGCATTCAGAACTTGTGTTCATACACTGTAAAAATGCACTTGAATTATTGTCTCCAGCACTAAGACACTCCACCAAAATCACTGATCGCTCAAAGCCCTAATCTTTTAAGACTCTCTCCCCTGGACTGGAGAATCCTTCCTGAAAATCTTCAGATAAGTGGAAAGTATTTCACTGGTGAAACTTAAAAAGCAAATATTTCCACGAAAAGAAGAACGGTGTCCCATTTCTAAATTTAGAAGTGGTCTCTTCAGATCTCAATTACCTGACACGTTTCTGTCCTTCAAGGACAAGTGGATTGAATGTGTAATGATTGGTGATGTGAAGGTTTTCGGCCTATAAAATAGTTATCCTCAATAACGCACCCAGTTTTGCATCGTCAGAGTCTGCTTTCCGGCTCACAGTGACATCACCTGTCCCCCCTTGGGGAGAGGGAGGAAGTGCTGTCCTGCTCCTCCTTTGAGCCATTCATTTTCAAGTGCAGGCGGTTGAGTGCCAGCAGGAGTGGAGAGGGGCAGACGAGTCTCCCTGAGATCACTGCAAGCTGCCAGGTGTTGGGGAAGAAGTTACAGGTGCCCCTCTGGGAGCTGGGGGAATCACAGCTCCTAACCCCCAGCTGTGAGCCGATTCTTCACTTCCGCTTGGAGAATCAAGTCACGTTAGAACAGTAGCATAACTGGGACATTTTCTTAAAAGAATTGTGCCACATATAAGAAACCTGATTAGAACTGCTTTTTCTTTCAGTGAAAAAGAGAGAGTTCATGTCAGACTTGACCTGCAGAAACGCCCATCTCCAGCATATTCCTGGAGAGATTTTTTATAGCTTACCCAGAAATGTGCAGACTAGCTCTAACCAAAGCACGAGTCCTTGAGCTTGACCGTGTCCTAATTTGTCCCAGTTTATTAGACCGTGGCGTATTGAACCAGTAGATATGAACTGCAAAGTTAGAATCAAAGGGGCATGAGTACGGCTTTTCTGCTTGCTCTTTTATTTCATAAACACTCTGAGCCCTGAGCCAGTGTTGTCCCTGGGCTGCCGATAAACTGTGCATCTCCTGATTCACTTGCGGAGGAGACATTTCCTGTCCGCTGTCGAGATTGATCTGGGAGATAGATGTCGATGTTCTCATCAGATATGACATGTTGGCACCTCTCCAGGGCCTTGTTATTTAAAGTTGAATGCATTCATGATTTTTTTTTCAAAAAGCCAAGTGAACATTCTTGGAGTGATTAAGCTTGTTTAACACTTCTCCCAGGGTAAAAATGACATTACTGGTCCTTTTGCATGTAGTAGCCAGTGTCATTGGGGGTCGACTGAGTTTGAGGCAAACTGCTGGGACCTGTTCTGTAAAATAGCGATCAGATCCTTGTTTTATGGATGGCGATACTGTGTAATGTTTTGTGTTCAAACTGGATTTGCATGGAGACCAGTAGTCTGAGCAAGTCTGAGCAAGTTTACTTTTTTATTGTTGCTTAACTTTGTTTTGGGGCTTTTCTGCCAAGGAAGTATCCCTTTTCCATCACTTTGTTCCACT
This sequence comes from Atractosteus spatula, assembly GCF_055471065.1. NCBI lineage: Eukaryota > Metazoa > Chordata > Actinopteri > Semionotiformes > Lepisosteidae > Atractosteus > Atractosteus spatula. The sequence continues at coordinate 862,099 of NC_142732.1, read as the reverse complement.
TTCTGTTCAAAAGATTAGGGAAAAATCCTTTTGAAGTTTGGAAATAAAAATTTTGGTTCATACAGGGAAATAAAGACTCCCACAGGACAGAAGTTTGATGTATTTCAGGCTCTACCAGCTGTAGGATATTAATAAAAGCCAGCACCATGTGCTGGATATATTAATCTCATTACCTTATGTTGAATAAATGTGCATAGATGTGTTCAAATAATACTATTCATGGAGCAATAGAGTGATTTTTTTCTAATTATGATTTTTTTTGAGAAAATAAGAAATAACAGATTTTGGAAATCACTTCAGTGTTTTTGAGTGGAACAGTTGCACACTGGTCAGCATTGCTGTCTTGCAGCATTGGAGTCCTGGGTTCAATTCCTGGAGTGCTGTCTGCGCGGAGTTTGCATGGTCACCCTATGTTCACGTGGGTTTCTTGCAGGTGCTCCAGTTCCCCTCCACAGTTCAAAGACATACTGATAGTATAATTGGCTTCTGGGAAAACTGTAGCTCGAGTGTATCCTGCCTCACTCCCATGGCTTGCTGGGATAGGCTCCTGCTCCCTCACAACCCTCTATTGGATAAAGCAGTTAGAAAATGGATGCATGGATTAAATGTTTTTGGTGTAATTAATTTGATCATTCATATCTAACCATGAAACACTTCACTAATATAACGCGTTGTGCACGTGGATTAAGGTAATTTAACCTATTGAAGGAGCTATTTAGTGTTGTAGTGTTCCTCAGATTTGTGCATTTATGCTGTGGTGTAACTGGATTGTATGCATCTGTTTTCCCCGTCTCTGGTTTTCCTTGATAAAGTGTCTCTTATGCACAGCTTTCAAAGATAATTAAATACGTAAGCAAAATATATTGCCAGGTTATGCAGTGATGAAGTAAATTCTTCTTACTGCCTGGTTTTAAAGTGGATTACATGAGACTAGGCTGCCACCTGGTGGCTGCAGCGGATATCCTTTGGTTTTTGTCTCATAGTGCTGATATGAGAACATCAGTCAAAAGGGATTTGCAAGGAACATGTTGAACTTGCCTTAAGGGGGGTAAATGCTGGACGTGATATTTGTCACAGTTGGCATGTTCTCACTGGCTTTTAATTGAGGTACTGAACAGAGTGTTTATGAGGATCCTGCTATTGCAGTCGCTGTGCTTTCTTTAAAGTCACGTCTGCTTCAGTCATATAGGATGGGGGAATACTTTTGTCAGAAAGTTGGGAGCATTGCACTTAGTGACCCTAACAAAGGTGACCATCCTCACCCTGTTCTTAACACAACCTGTTTTCCTAATACGACTCTTCCTAATCAGTATTATAAATAACAAAAGCATGTTCTTTCACATTCGGGTATTAATAGCACACGAGTTTAAAAGTGCTGTCCTGTTTAAAAATTTTCTTAAATGACTGACTTAACCTGGAAAACCCTGAGTCTGTGACAACAGGTTACTTTCAAAGAAGTACTTATGGCAGTAAGAGTATTCTTGCGCATGGTTTATTAGCATTATTCCTTATTGTCTTAGGAATCATTAGGAGTGTAAGGATGTTACTAACAAGAGAAGGCTGTTCAACACGCTCTGTGTTTGCTTGGTTTGCTTGCAGAGTATTGATTCATGGGTTTTATCCAGGTTTTGTTTTTGAAAAAGCCAGGATATGAGCTTCAACAGAGTGGCTTGGAAGCTTTTTCCAAAACACCCACCACCCTTATTGTGAAAACAAACACGCCTCCTGTTCTCAGTCCTGAATCCACCTCTCTGTAACGCCCAGTTGCACCCTGTGTTCTTTCTCCTGAGCAAAAAGTAACTCACTGGGCTAGAGTTAGCAATGTTTGCATTAAGACTCGTAAAACCTCTGTGGGTAATGAAGTTAGTTTTAAGCCTGGAATAAAGATGCTAGTAGCGACCTGAGCAAGCTGGGCCTCATCTCGTTTTCCACTTGTTTTCTTTAAGTACCTGGTCAGTTCGTTCCTGTTAACTTTCTTGAAGTAATAGAAAGAATCAAGCCCTCTTCCCTTGCTCCTGATTTATCAGAAGAGCCGAGACGAGACTCGAGCTGCTCTGCTCGGGGTGCTGTGGAAGGACCGTCTGTGAGCGCTGTGACTGACGCGGAGGTGCTTTGTCTCCCCAGCCTACATGAAGCGGCGCCACAGCTCGGTCAGCGAGAGCCAGCCGGCGGACAGCGGCCTGGCCGGGGGGGAGTTCAGCCAGGGGAGCAGCCCCCAGCACCAGCAGCACCAGCTGAAGAAGCCCCGCGTGGTCCTGGCGCCCGAGGAGAAGGAGGCCCTCAAGCGCGCCTACCAGCAGAAGCCCTACCCCTCGCCCAAGACCATCGAGGAGCTGGCCAGCCAGCTCAACCTCAAGACCAGCACCGTCATCAACTGGTTCCACAATTACAGGTGAGAGCGCAGACCCCGCCTGCCACCGCAGCTTGACATGGGCTCCCTGGGACCCTGGGTAGATCAGATGAACTTTACTCTCCACTAAAAGTGGAAGTTTGTTAGGTTTCCCCCATTGCAGATTAATAATTACACAAATTTTTTTTTTCTCTGAATCCCGTGTTCCAGGTCACGGATCCGCCGGGAGCTGTTCATTGAGGAGATCCAGGCTGGGAACCAGGGGGCAGCGAGCGAAGGGGGGTCCCCGTCGGCCCGGCTAGGCAAGGCGGGCGAGGGGGACAGCTGTGACGGGACGGAGTCCGATGGCACTGTGGAAGGCCGTCCGGGAGGGGCGCAGGGACCAGAGGAGTACGGGGGCCCTGCCTCGGAGGGAGAAGGGGCCGACCTCAAGGAGGAAGGTGGCCCCGAGACACCCGCCCGCTCCCCTGCCCCGCAGGACGCCACTACCTCAGCCTCAAGCGCACCTGGCACCAGCGGCCACAAGGGCGGCGCCATCGCCAGCCTGTTCAGCTTCCCAGAGACTGCTCCTGCTGCCTCCCGGAACCCCAAGGACAGCAGCCTGCGCAAGAAGAAAGCTGCCAACCTCAACAACATCATCCACCGCCTGGAGAAGGCCGCCAGCCGCGAGGAGCCCTCCGAGTGGGAGTTCTGAAGCCGGCCGAGCTCTGCTCTTGTTTTATTTCAACTGCAGCCGAGGCGAAGCTGAGGAAGGAAAAAAAAAAGCGCAGAAAAAACTCAGATCTTTTGGACTTCCTTTTTCAGGGGTCAGGGTGGGAGAGTAGTTTGGAAGACTTTGTTGTCTGGTTTTTAATAAGTAAAAAAAGCACTTAGCCCTGCTGGCCACAGGGCCCAAACACCATCGGCCAATGGTGCAAAGAATACCAGAAACTGCGGACACCAAGGAGCATTAAACATCCCAGGAGATTGTGCAGTTTCAAGGATGAACACTCAAAGGAAGCAATTGATTTATTTTTTTCCCCCAAGAGATTCATCTGCCGCTTCAAAGTGTTTTTAAATACGTCTCCTCAGCGAGTTTTTTTCACACTGTCAAGCTGAATAACTGTTACAACTTTTGCCTTTTTCTCTGTGTGCGCGTATGAGTGTGTGTGTTTTTGGGGTTCTTAATTTTTTCCTCCCATTTTATGCTTCGGTCCCAGCAAGAAGATTAAAAGAAGGAAAGTCCGGAACAAATGCTGGAGCATTTAAAAGCGAGAGTTTAGGAAGGGGCAGGGACTGACTGCAAACCCCCTCTCCTCGTTCTAACTCCTAAACTCTGTCCAACAAGCAGCCATTTAATGGCTGCAGATTTTTCCAATACACTATGAACTACTTCGAGGAGAAAAACAATTTTTTACATTTCTTTTTTTTTTTCCACGGAAAAGAAAAAAAACGTTTTTATAAGTATTTGGTTGCCACTAAGAGATTGCACAGTCTGCCGACTCTAAACATGCTAGTTTGGATTCCTAGATATTTGTGGGAGGGGGAGGGCAGGGGGGGCATTGAAAAATAACACTTGCTGGTTTAAAACGTCAAAAGAAAAAAGAAAACATTAAGTCACTTATTTTTTAACTAAACAAAGAAACAAAGGTCATGTTCAGGAAAAGAAAAAAGAAAAAAAAGAAATCTTGTAGTAGCTGATTTTAGTGGTTTCTCGTAAAGTGAACTAGAACTCTTTGATAAGTAGTGCACATTTATTTCATAGCTTTAACTGATTCCTGGGTCTTTCCTGAGGCCTCTGGGGGTGTCTTGTCTCACACACTCTCTGAGGCCAGAATCAGGAAAAGGGTAAAACAAATATCAAGGCGTACATACGGAGAAGATTTGAGTCTAGGTGTTTCTAAGAAAAGAAAAAAGAAAAAAAAGAACCTGCTTTTTAACCTCTAACCACAAAAAAAACACGCTGTTCAGACCTCATACCTGGGAAGGCAGTGTGGCCAGGGGTTCGAGCACTATGCAGGCTTGTACACAATGCGCTGTGTGCCACACGTCAACAAAGAAACCTGTACATTTCTAAAACAAACTGCTCACGTTTCAGTGGTAGATGCTAGACGATGCACAGCTCACTTTACTGTAGGATTGGAGCTTTATGTCCAAAATCGCCTCCAGCTGGGCTGTTGATGGACCAGCCAAGCCTGGAGTCTGAGTAGCTGGAGACTGCGCATGGTGTGTGTATATATGTGTGTTGTAAGATTCAGAGGCCCTTCCTGCCTGTGAACCAGAGGGGAGAAGTGTGCTACTCTCAAGTTTCTGTCTCATTATGCACTCTTACAGCAAACAATTTGCAGTACTTCATATTCCTCCAATCCCTTTCCGGTCTCGGAAATATATTTATAGAGGATAGCCTTGCTTTTTACACTAGAACCTTTTTCCAGGATTGCATTCACAGCACCAGCACCTCTTAGAGGTAGTTAACACAAAATTACACACAATCCATGGTCTAGGTTAGATTAAAATTGCTCTCCACTCATTTTATCTTTTTAGTCTTGTTTTCAGTGCAGTCTGCATGTGAAATTCTGGTTTCTTGGAAGACATAGAAATAATCAGGATTACCTGGGGCTTTTACTCAGCAAAACAAAGATTGTTTAATACCAAAGTCTTGCTTTAAGAAGTGCAGCCTAATGTACCTTCCCAAACAAGGATGCACTCTTCCCATAGCATTCACTACCGTTTTGTTGGCTTTTGATTTCTGAGTTCTGTGGTGTGATCATAAATGTCCACAGCCTGTGCAGGAACATCTCATTTTATTGGGGGTGCATTACACAATATTTATTTTATGTTACATGTTTGTGCAGGCTTGAAGTCGACCCTGCACCCCATTTTTTCGGCTAGCTAATATGGTTTCTCCCATTGAATTCAGCTCAGCACACGACTGAGTGATAATCAAGTAAATGCAGGACTTGGTTTTGTGTGATAAGAAAGAGTTAGGCGAGTGCTGTTGTGTGGTCTGCACCTGTTATGAGGATGTGGACCTGCAGTAGGCAAAACTACAGTGTACACTGTAGTTTTGTGCTACTTTACTGGGTGTGTCATTACGTGCACTTCGTTGTTAGTGGTTACACAGACAAAATGTCATGCTTTTAAACAGCTGACTTGACCGGGATCTGTCCTCTGTGACAAAGGGGAGGGGAGCACTTGTCACAGTGCCTGCATGCCCCGATCTTGGGCGTTTTGCATGCTTTGTAGCTGCTGGACGTTCTGGTACTCTTTCGGTAGAGACAGTGGCAGTCAGATACATTCGTCTTTTTCTTAAAACACGTATTTACTGCAGCTCATTTAAAACTCATGACCAAGGATCTTTTAAGAACTCCCATCTCTTATTTTAAAAATGACTGTTAATAAGTCTGATTGCTGTTAAAAATGCTAATAGCTAAGTTACTGGCACAAATTGCTTCTAGTAACAGTCAAATCACGAATTAAATTACTCATTGATTGAGGGGGGGGGGGTGACTTTTCTATTTGGCTACCCTGTGTAAATATATCCAATCTTGTCTCCTGAAAACACTCCTGTACTCGTGAGCAGTCCTGCTTTGTACAGTATATGCACAATGGAGCGCGTGCCCACACACACAGCGCACAGCCCCTCTGACACAAGCTCACAGTGTGTCCCTGCCTGCTGCCTCCCTCCTTGTCTGTGTGCGCGCGCGCGTGAGAGTCGAGTGTGCGCTGGGCGGTGAGCAAACCAGAACACGAGTGAGTGTGGGGAGTGTGAATGAGATTTTATAAATCTGTACGTCTTTTTTTGTATATGTACCTGCGCACACATAAAAGTGCACAACTGCCACCCTTTCTTTCTTTATAAGCTGTTTTATCAATTTTGTGGCTTCTTGTGCCCTAGCTAAGTTTTAGATTTCTTTTATCGCCATATCTTAAAGACTTACTATAGAGGATTTCAATATATTAAGATTTTTTTTTTGTTGGCTTATTTATAGGTGCTGTATTTTTTATTTGATGTCTTTATTTTTGTTTTGTTTGTTTTTTATGGAAGGGATTATGAGGGGGCAAGTTACCTTTTTTTTTAGACTGATAGACTGCCGGCAGTATTGAGTAATATTTACAAGATGTAGTTGTCATACATGTATATTAATGAACTCTGAAGATTATTTTGACAGTGTCATTTATATTGTTTTAAGAGAAAAACGGAAAAATTAAGCAGTTGATGATGACGATGATAGCATTATATGGTGCGTTTGCAGTTAATGAGTTAATGTTACAACTTTTTCTGTGCGTGTTTTGTTTTCCTTTGTTAGACGTCATTAGAAAAATATTCTTAAGAGGACAAAAGTACAGAAAACTTCAGCGCGCTCAGTCGAAATCAAGTCACATGTCAATCCTTATTTTGGTTTCTTGATTTCAAGTTTTGATCCCGGTTTTTCTGCTCGGCTGCCCTGAGGCGACGTTGTGGTCCGTGCACGCCAGGAGTCTTTTCTTTCGGTGAATTTGGTGCCGTTATTCCCTCATTACTGTTGCACCAACAGACACACACTTATTTTCTTGGATGTCTTTTTAAGCTTGGAGCAGCTCAGAAACAGAACCGCCTGTGAGGTAGACAAAAGAGAGCAGCAACAAGGGCTCCTAGGACCTGCAGTTTGACTCCAGGAGGCTGCACCGTTGACCCGGTAAATTTTGATGTCGGATCGTTCTGTAAAAGTTTCACCATTTATCTGGGTCTTTTATGTTCCATTGGGTTACTTTACTGCTGAAATTCAGACTAAACACTCCATCTCAAAGCTCTCAGCTGGGAAAGGGGCTGTTTTGACCCAAAGGACAGCTGTGTTGTGTGACACTGCACAAGGTGTGTATAGTGAATAACAGTACAACAGGTAAAAATCTTATACCAGGTGATTTCAAGTTGTTAGAAAGTCCACTGTTTTTATTTGGCTGTACAGAAAAGACACATCCTTATCTGATCATTTCAGTGATTTTTTTTCCTGTAGTAAGTTGTACAGTATATGGCCTGAAATTGACTTCTCTAAAAATGTTTTTAAAAAATCAGTGGTTGTATATTAATCGTGGGTCCAATACTGTTGCTTAGATCATTTTCACCCTTCCAAAACACTTATGAATTAAACTTGTGTGGATCAGATAAAAACAAATATCTTAAAGTATGTCCAGTTACTGTTGGTGAACGTGTTCATCACAATGTCTTCTTATATCCTGGACTCCATTTTAATACAGGTAAATAGAAGCTTAATTTTTTAAGCCTTTTTGCAAAATAGGTCATACAACTTGTTTAATTCTATGAATTGATTTGTTGCTTGTATATCTAGAAGAAGTGTAATTGCAAAAAAAGTAACTAAGATGCATATCAAAACTAATATTAGCCTTAACACACAAGCTTAAGGTGTACAAAGCACAAGAACTAGAAGTGAGGACCACATTTTTACAAGATTAAACTATAAAAACAGATTTTGGTTTATGAAGTGCATAAAATGTATTTACAGGCCATATAATCAGTGCTGATTTTTTGAGTCGATAAACTGTATTTTCATCATAGATATTTTATTTGTCTGATCCACAAAGCCTAGTAATAATTCCCTATTTTTTGAATACCTGGTACTACCTAAGTATTCTGCAGCAAAGAGCGTGCAAATTGCTCACACAGAAGCACTTAAATAGCACTTATGTGTCTGAATAGCTGGTAGTCAGAAGGCGCTGGGGGTCCCTGCAGAGAATTCTGGGAAGATGTGCCTTGACATGTGGTTGCAAACCAAGCAGGGTCAGAACTGATACTGCAGCCCACTTCTGGGGTGAGATGCCTTTTTAAACCAGTGGTTCCAAACCTTAGCACTCTTTCTCAGCCTAGTCTTTCATTTTGCAAAGCAAGAGTAATACAATTACTCTGGAAGCACAGGGCTGTTGTCAAAATATGTCCCCGGGACTGGCACAGTTAAGAGACGGCCTGTTACTTTTCTTATCGTGGTTACAAACCCAAATCCTTGCTCACTGGCGAGGCCAGAGGGCGACCCTTTGAATTTGTTGCCTTTGTATTAATTGGTTACAAACCAAAGCACTCCCAGATTCCTGAAGCGTCTTGACCCCCTCTCTGAGCCAATCCAGCCATCTCGCAAAACACCTTCTGCCACTGACCTTGAAAATATGGCGCTGTTCTCTGACAGACATCAGCCCACAAGTTCTGTAGCAGGGGAAAAAAATCAGTGCTGTGATCAATTGCAGGAGCTCCGTCTGACTTGTTTGTTTTTGGAGAAGGGCTAGTAGGCTACACTTGGCTCCATTAGTTGAAGAGTAGATGGGGGCACAAATGTGTTCCCTGTCTTAATCTGTTTCCATTTATTTTACTCAACTCTTTAGGTAAATGTGTGTCCAAAAGCACAATAATCATCACTGACTTCATCTTATGTGGGTGTCGGGGTTAGTGCACACTAGCTGCCCATCCTTGCCCTACCAGTCGAGCAGCAACACACATCAACAGCAGCCCCTTTTCTAGTCGTTTTTGCACAGTCGTATTTAACGAGCCCATCATTCCAGCAAAGCACTTAAGCAGCCTGAGAGTGCCTTGGCAGCTGTCCGGGCTGTGAGTGTTGATGTAATTGATGTCAGCGGGTTGCCTGTCCTGCAGTAAAGAGGTTCAGCACTGGAGCCTTACATGTCACAGTCCGCTGTGTCTTGGTGTGATCACATGTCCATACAGCCTTGTGCAGTCCCTACAACTCAAGAAAGACAAAACTTTGAGAAGTGTTTAGCTGTTTTGCACGTTGAACTCGCAATAGCAAAGACTTGCCTCAGCTTGTTCATATGTGTAGACATACATATTTCAATCCGTAATTTAATGCTACAATCACCATATTTTACATATCAGTTTATTAGTTGCTGGTAGCCGTTCTTTGATTGAATCTAATACCCAATGTCCATTTTGTCAATGTTTCAAATCCATATACTTTCAGATGTTGAGATCATACAATAAGCCTCCTGGAGCCAGTATTGTAAAAGTAAAGAGCTTCTCTCTCTTTTTTCCTTTTCAAAGTAACAGTCTAATGAAATGCATTAGGGGACTAGAGCCTCGTGCACAGGGACAGTGTGATTCTACTGCGTTGTTTCAGCTTGATTGTCTTGGAGTGTGCTGGCAGGTGGTGTCGCTGGTGTCCAGTGATTTGCCACCCAAAGTAGGTCTTAAGGCCAGTGAGATTAGAAGGAAACTTTAGCCATTCAGGGAGCCTCACAGAGGGCTAGGTTGTAATATTGCTGAAATTAGACTTTCAGTGCCTGTACAGTATATCCACAGTACACAGATGACCAGCAGTGGGGAATTTGTATAATTTTGCAAGGGTCTTCCAGTCATGTGTTCTTTTCCTGTCATAGTGGTAAAGCTGATGTTTTTTTTATGAAATGGAATGAAAATTCCTGGCGATTTGGGATGAGTTAGGTTTCAGATGTTCTCAAAACTCTGGGTTGGGTTTGAGCTCTGCTGGTGACTACTGGTATCACTGCTATGGCCCCTGTAGTGATAGACTGCAAGCTCCCATGTGGCTGGAAGCTGGGCTGGTGGGTCTGATCTCAAAGAGCAGTTGAACAGCTGTGTCTGTGTGTGAAGCTTGGGAATCCTGAGGTTGGGGTAGGTTTTCAGATGATCGTGGATTTCCAGGCCTGCCTTTAGGACAGGGTTGCCTAAACAGAAAAGAAGGCTGTACCTCAAAAGTTTCTTAGCAGACTCTTAAGGACTCTTGAGTGACGTTCTTTGCCCTTACACAATGATCCCAAACATTGATCTTTTGGCACAACAGGTGTGTTCACACTCACTGCTAAGAACGTTTTCATGATGCTAATGTAGACAGGGAATATAAAAGAAATAAAGGTTGTCAGTCTTGTATCCATCAGCACTGACCTTTCTGGTTATTGCTGTTATTAATTTACTCAGAAGTGATTAGTCTCCGTGTTGTGCAGTGCGTTGTAGAGAGTTGTTGGGTTCGCTTTCGATTGTACTGAAGGGTGTATTTACAGTTCTGATCACTGATTCAGGGATATGTGATGACAAAGAACATAACAGCCTTTTCCCTTCAGTCGAAAGATTATTGTTTAACTTAAAATCTTGTGTTCAAAAGTAAGGGCATTTCATTTAACTTTAAAGTACTGTACTGTTTTAAGTTACTGCAAATCCATTCTCATTAATTGACAATGTGTCCTGGTCCACCAGTCTGTGGTACTGTGCTGTACCACTACCCAGTCCTTACAAATCCATTTGCTTCAAATCATTCTTATGAACATCTTGTTGCATTTTTAACCCGGGTAATGGTGGAGAAAATGAGTTGTGTGTTCTCTCTGTGTTGATAATCCATTTGAGATTTTAAGTAGATCAGAAGGGACACTTTACAGCCTTCTTTTCTAGTCCTAAGTGACTCTTGTTCCAGCTGGCACCTCTCTGTAGACAAACAGGACCCGCCTCGTCAAGCTCCCGAGAGCTGTACTGGAATGAGTTACATGCTGTTTGGGATAGTTGTCTCGGCAACATTTACTCTCGCTGATGGTCAGAAATCGCTACTGAAGTTTTTTCATACGGCATAAGCAACAGTGTGTGCTGAGGAGGCAACCTCATGCGCCAGGAATTATCCCTCCATCCCCAATTTTTCTCCCCTGTCCATTTGGAAATGGCGATTGCTTTTCAATCCGCCTTACCTCCACCAGTTCGGGGAAACAAGACTACTACACATGCGCGCCTCTTTCAGTGAGTGCCAGAAAGTCTGCTTCTTTCTGCTTTGCATACCTGGGGTATAAGCAGCTGAGCTGCTGCTTCAGGAGGACTTGACACACATCTTGCTGTCAACGCGCTGGGCTCTCAGCCCTCCTGTCCAGAGACAGGGGTCACCACTGCGTTCCGACACCTTGAAGGAATCGGCAAGCTGCTCGAGGCAGAACTGCAGCTATCCTTTTATACACTTACGATATGCAAGGACCAAATCACCTTTGCTCATCTAGTAAAGCAAGAAGAGTTGTTTTTACGCGCGCTGTAAGGTAGAACACACGCAAAGCATATCAACGTGCCCACCTCTTAATCAAGATGAGCGTTTTGTGCTGTTCGTGTTGTATGAGGTCTAGAGTACCGCTGGGATTGGTACAGGTGACATCTTCTTCTGTCTTTGTATGAGATTATATATTTTTGTTGTTATGTTGGCAAGTTTTTCACTGTATTGGTCCCTGTTTTAGGTGTGCACTCGTGTGTAGGAGGTATTTATGCAGTGGGTCATAATTAAAGTCATTTGAAAATCGGGGAGCTACTGTAGAAAGCAGAAGCGTGCGCCCAGAGTAACACTGGTTTATACAAAGGGCATTGTTTGTTTTAGACATTTTCAAAATAAAGCCGTCAGTTTATAAATATCACAGTTTTCTCTGCATTTATATATGGAGTGCATTCAGAAGTAAATGTTATCCTCTGGACAGATCTTATACTATTTACTATATATAATCTATAGGCGTCTTTTGGATAAAGTTCAGGATTTTGCCCTTTGCAAGTATTTTTCTACAGAAATGAGTCAGATTACTATAGAGATTCTATACAGTGTCACTTAAAATTGTACAGATAAATATATCCTTGATAAAGAGTTTGTTCTAATTCTTCGATGTTTCTACGGGTTTGTGTTTTCTCTTGAAGTCTTGAAGCATTTCTGTGGGATTGTTGGAGAGCATCTTCTGTTCTCCACATCAAGACTGAAAAACATCAGTCAGCTGTTCTGGAGAAACAGTGAAGTCAGTTCTTACAGGATGCATTTTCATTTAAAGATATTAGAAGCTTGAAATTCAGTAAATTGGAAAATGAATTCCATGTCTTTCCTTCGACTGTTTTTAAACCCATGTTCTCCCATGGTTTTCAGCGTCTTTATAACAGGCATTAATCTGTATCACAGCATTATTCTAGCTTTCCATTCTTTTTGTATTCCTTAGATACACGTCTCATGTTGACGTTTCCTGTATGTTTCTGTCTATTTGTTTGATATAATGACCCAGAAATTTAAAACCTTATCCTAGTATCAAACTAGGGTTCCCAGTTCGCCCCTGGGAATAGATTTTTTGCAGTTGTTGTGAGCTCTTGTTGTAGATTCATTTTAGAATCACAGAGGAGGGAGCGTGTTTATTTGGCAAAGTTGACTCTGGAGAAATGATTTGATTTGCAGGACGTTCATTGTTGACCTGTCTGGTCTGGTCAGTCCCCTCTGCTGTCTCTGCGCAAAGCGAGCGGTTTCCCTGACCTGCGTGCTCTGATGAGAGATTACCACTCTGCGGCCTGCCTTCCTGGAGGCCGGGGTCTTGGTCTCGGAAGTTCTTGTATTCCGAGCTGTTCTGTTCGATTAGAACCGCAGGAACCGCGGGAGCGCAGGCAGTTCGGCAGGGCCCGGTGCTCTCGCTCTGCAGGTCCGGCTCTGCGCCGGGTTCAGGATCGCTGCAGAGTCCGACTCGCTTATCTGTAAAGCTGCCTCTCCTTACGGGTTCAAGGGGCCGATGGGAGACGGAAGGTAGTTGCGTGTACAGTAGATCAGGGAAAGTAAATGCCTGGTGGTCAGCCATCACAACGCAATAAACTCAAGTCTAGTTTTGTTTTAAAAGCTTTGTTTTCCCCCCGTGTGTGTGTGTGTGGAAAAGCCCTTTGCCTTTGTCCTCTTCTTCTTTTGACAGATCTGAATATTCCCTGTATATAGTACAGTATAGTCACTGCTGCAGGAAGTCCTGGGTTGTTGAGCTGTCCTGCGGAATCGGATCCACACAGCGTGCAGCTGCTCAGCAGTGCTGTGGGAATGAGGCAACAGCAGCAGGGACATGTCCAGGTTCTGAACCCAGTCCCCACCTCTGTGATGTCAATGCCTGACAAATTCGAAATCCTGCCAGGATTGTCCCTCATGAGAGCGGGAGCCGTTCTCGTTCGCCGTGGAAGCCGCCGTGACCAGAGTGCTCATTCCTGTGGGTCCTCTGGATTTCACGGCGGCCGAGTGCCTGATGACTCAGATTTGGTCTACAATCAGACACGATGGAGTCTGCCACTCCAAAAGGGTGACAGCTGTCACGTGACTTTCAACATTTTATGGTCGGATTGAAAGCTGCAGCTGTTTAAAAAACAGGATACGTTTTGAGAATGGGTCTAATTTGCTGAAGTTGTTTCATGGTGGGTGTGATTACCCAGACACAGCTGCGCCCAGGTGCAAAGAACCACTACTTGAGAGCAAGAAGCACAGCTTCTTCCAGGCCCCGCTCTTGTTCTGAACCGGTAACATCTTAACTCCAGAATAATCTGCAATTTTAACTTCTTAGCATTTTAAAATCGAGAAGTGCTTTTCTTCGTATGTCAGTGGAGGCTGAGTTCATTACCTCTTTTACCACTTGCCTGTTGCTTCGCCCCCCAGAGTCCTCTCGGCATTCTGCAGCTCGGAGAATACACTTTGTGTATGGGTGTGCTTCATAAGACTACAGCTCCCAGAGTGCCTTGCTGCTGCTGCTACTTGTACCCGATGAAGTGCTGTTTTGTAGTCCGCAGGGATTCTGCTGGCCTCTTTCCAACACGTGACACGTATTGTTTTTTGGTCTCTCTTCGTGTAGCCACGCAACCCGTTCCTTAAGTGATTTTATTCACTGAATAACTCTTTTTTTGATAAGCTCAGTGGCTCGCGCCTTGCGCTCAGAGCGTCGCGCCAGCTTCAGGAGAGAGCTCGTGCGAGTCTGTGCGCCGGGGTCGGGCTGGTCTTCTCAGCTCGTGAGAGCTCGCACATTACCGCCTTCGTCGGCACAAGCTGTTTATTTATTTGATACTTGGCTTTCTTGCAGTCCTGTTCTTACTGGAAAGTCTTAGGGCCTTTGTAGAAATTGTTACACAGATTTTGCGTTGACTTCGATTTGTAACGAGCTAACTTCATTGCCGTCTGTGCGGCTCCTCACTTTACTAATACCAGATTTATAAGCCGTCTTTTTTCTACAAGAAAACTTTTTTCATCTGATGACTTAGAAACAGGGACACTACTTTTATCAGCGATGGGGAACAAAGGGGCTACGCTCACAACGTTTCTAAGTGCCAGAGGTCTCCAGCCTTTGTGTACAATTGGCATCTTGTATAAAACTTCTGATGCACAAAATGCCAACTTTAACCGCTTACTCTCAAATTGAATCCACCATTATACCGGATCTTTCTTTTCTGAAGCGTCAATGACCATTGCTGTGTAGGAAAAAACAGTTTTAAGTGGGTGATGTTTCTGCATAATTTACAGAACTAAAACCAGTGATTATTGCTTGTTAATTTGATGAATTATGGCAGATCAAGATTTTATACCAAAAAACAATTTTTCCACCATCCAAGAGCTTTTGTTTTCCAACAGAGAAGTTGTTCACTTGTTCCTGCTAATTCTTACACAGGGCTTGGAGACCTCCGTTGTACAGCAGTGGCTACAATAGGGTTTAGGTTTCGTGCAATTTTTTTATTTTTCTCTTTTTTTCTCTTAAGTGAAGCTCTTGAGTTTGGGTTCCAAACTTCACATTGAAGTTTTCTTCTACCCTGTTACAGAAATCCAGTCAACCAAAAAGAGTGTCTTTTGACAGTTAAAGCAGAAACGCTTCACCACGAAGGAGAAGATTGATGAGGTGGGGGGAGGGGGGGGGGGGGTTGCAGATGAATAAAGATTCTGGGCGATTTCAGGCTTTTAAAAATAATTCTTCTGAGTTTAAGCGGTGTGTTGGGTCAGCTGACGTCCTTGAGGGTCGTAGTCGTGAAGGGTTCTGCTGGTGTTTCCTTTCGCTTAGAAACAAACACATGAAGTTCAGTCTGTCAGCGGACAAGCAGCTCGATTGTCGCTCAGAGCTCAGGCGGACGTTTACCCAGAAGACCCTGCGACCCTCGTGGGTCCACTGTTGTCCGTTGCTCCCGTTCTCCTGCGAGCTTCCGGGTGCAGCTCCGCGGGCTGCCGATCGCCACTCGCGGCCGCCCGATCCGGTTCACCCGACCCCCAAGAATTTGGGAAGAGGCAGTGTGGTTGCTGGCGATGGAGAAGGTGTCCCCTCTGTCAACAGAATACCTTCTCTTTTTGTCCAGAACCTTTTTTTTTTGTTTGTTTGATTGTTTTGTGTTTTTTTTAAACGTGTTAAGTCATGTAGTGTGTTCTCAGCACTGTAAGACAGTCCCTATACAATATGGAGAAGCAATATCACTGTATGAAACTCACACAATGTATTATTATTATTGTTATTATTATTATTGTTATTATTATTATTCACTAGCACCCTAGGTGTGATAATTGAAGTAAATATCTTTTATACAAACACAAAGCTGGCGTGTGGTGTGTTTATTGAAAGTTTCCAGAAGAGATGAGACACAGGGTTTTGCTTAAGATGTCCCAGTACTGGTTTGGGGTCTGTAGAAGGAATCAACAGATGCTGTGCATCAGGGTTGTGTATCACATGATATGATCCTGTCTCATAAAGACTTTTTAGGGTGCGTTCCTGACGTACTCTAGAAAAGAGAAAAACTGATTTGAAAGCAGGTTCTTAAGAATTTGTGACATATTGTATGTATGTTTCAGTTGTTGTGTTCATGTTAATATACCAGTTACCGTCTTGCCTGGTTATTTTATGCAAAGTTCTACAGAAAAACAAACATGTCTCATTCTGGAGATAATGTCTTTGCTCTGAAAAAAATAATGCATGTTTTTCTTAATGCCACAGGATTAACAAAATCAGCTGACGTAGGCGAATGAAAACAAAATCACCAGACTGTCCTTTTTCCCTGTGAATACACTGTGCCAGGCCTCAGGGGTGCACAGCATGTACCCAAGGATAAGTGCCATTCATAGATGTTGCTCACTTGCACAGAGAGCTTAATCCCCACCTTCCTTTTCAGCCCAGTGCTCTTTTCTCAAGATGCTGACAGAGGAGAGCTGCAGAGCAGGTCTTAGTAAAGCCCTGTGCTCAGAGCACAGACTGCTAGCCCAGAGATCACTGTGCCCGGTCTGAGCTATTTCATTACTGAAAAATTGGTGGGGTTTGTTAGTGCATTATTGCAATGTTTTTCCGCTTGTTCTACAGCGATTCAGCTGAAAAAAAGCTGGCCGGATGTGCATCTTTTGCCAGTATTTCTCTGTAGCCAACACAGGGTAGTCAGGGCTTGCAGCCCATCAGCTGTGGTTGACATTGCAGCAGTCTGGTGCCGCTCAGCAGTGTCAAGGCGTGATGTCCGGATCAGAACCAAGGAAAGGACAGGATCTTTAACATGACTCCACTGGGGACATATTGCCATTGCCTAAAACACACTGGGTGGGAGCGGTGCTTCCTTAGGTCTTGTTTGGTCTTCCATTTAGCTGCCCATTAGTGTGTTTTGCAAAAGCATTCTCTCTCGGTGGCAGCATCACCTGTACAGCAATACATTTTCGTTCATTACCTGAGGTAAGTACGGCACAAATTAGTAACTGAAATTTAAGTAGATCCTGATCCATGCGCTCATCTCCTAACTTTGTCCTACTTGAAGTAGTCTCACACGGGGTGACAGTCCCTGCAGCTTATGAGTCGCCCTGCGTGTACTGCATTCTCCTGTAACATCTTCTCCTTGCTTTGACCATATTGCATAACGCAAGTCTCCCCATATGACTTTCCTGCTTCACTTCACCAGTAATTTCCATCATTTTTGATGTGAAGGTTTCTAGTTTAGGCTTTCTTTGGTCTGTGCAGGTCTCCGCAAAGTCCTGATTCATTCTCTAGAAACAGACACTGTGCATCAGGGTGTGCATCCCAAAAAACCTTAAGGGACCTCTGTGTCACTTATGGAAAATCATACTGACTTTAATTTTGTTTTTCAGCTGTCGATAGCGAAGAATAAAAACAAACCAAGTGCCTTTGTGCTGCATTTCTGCCTAAATGGCCTTTTCACCCAGGCGTGAAGCAGATGTGTCATTCCCCCCTTCAGCAGCAGTAGCTGTGGTGAAGGTGGTGATGCACTGACGTCATGGCAGTCTCCTCTGTGTGGGGGCCCCTGTGTGTTGACAGGCCGCTACGCTGAGCTGCAGCTGGAGTTCTCCGAGGCGGTGCACACCAGCGCGGAGCAAAAGGAGTTAATCCTGAAGCTGGAGCGTGACCTCAGCACTGTCCAGTCCATGTCCACACTGCAGCGGCCAGACGCGGAGGTGGGTATCTAGCCTGGGAAAGACCTGTAGGGGTGTCAGGAGCGGGCACTGAAATGGTGAATGACTGGTCTCTTGCCCAGTTTGTCAGAGCACCTGCAAGATGAAGTGCTTCAATAGATCCAGTCTGTTCAAACAGGACAGAGTATGACAGAGGAGAGGGAAACAGTGGGGAATTGTGATCATAAGGTTGTGTAGCTTTGAAGTCTATTTTGAATCTGTACACCTTGAGTCCAAAGCAAAAGTTTGCAGTTTCCAGAAAGCAGAGTAAAGGAATGAGACAGTTTAAGAGAAGTAAAATGGAAGAGTATAGACGGGAAACTGGTGGCCACAGTTTAAACATATTCTGCTTGGAAAGGCAGCACATATACAGGGTGTCCAAAAGTGAGTAAATTAAAAGCCAGAAAACAGTATCCCAAGTCACCCAGTGTCTTACCAGTTGTACTCAAGGATGTGAGTGACCACTGATGTTTGAGCTAGCTGATCTAGGAAAAGGGTCTCCCTATTTTAATTTTTATTGGTCAATGTCCTTCACTAGTTTTTAGAATAACTCAACTGTCCCCACATATTGTAATCTTCTGCATTCCAAGCTAATAATGTGGGGTTCCCTTTACCTGTCTGTGTGTGACATTCCCTTCAGGACCAGCAGAGCTGTAAAGGTGAAATATTGTGTTTCCTTTCAGGGGGCAGATTTCAGTCACCTGGAGAGAATTCCTGAACCGATCAAGGAGGCCACTGCTCTCTTCTCAGGTAAAGAGAAGAGTACAGAAAGTGCTAAAAGACAGGCCCCATTTCAGTTTTGACTGCAGTCTTCATCACTGGCTGTACACTCCTCAGGGTTACATCACTGAAGCAAAAGTCATGAACCTTCAGCTCCCCGTGTGGGCTAACAGAGTGTGTACCAGGCTCAGGCCCTGCTTGGACACACAGTTTTAGCAGTGTAAGACCTTTACATCTCATGGTGTTATGGGTGCAGAGAACGCTGAAATGTATTCTAGTGAATCCAGAAGACACTGGTTTCACCAACTTTATCTTCTGGTTTTCCCCCACCCAGCCTTCACTGGCGCAGGATTTAATACAGTCAGTCCCAGTTCAGTGTAGTATGCTGTGCTTTAAAGTGTGCATGTGCTCTAAAAAATACAGTAGTGCAGTAACATTGGTGCTGTATAAGGTACAGTGGTGCAGCAGGTGTGCTGTATAAGGCACAGTAGTGCAGATGTGAGAGCTCAGGTCTGGTTATGTCATGAACACGACGATGCTGGGCGGATCTAGCGACAGGTTTGGGAAGCAGCTGGCTCAGAAAGTTGAATGTGGGCGAGTGTCCAGCCCTTCAGTGATGCCCTGTGTCCTCTGTGCAGGTGTGGGGGTTCTTCCCCAGGCTGAGCTGCCCCAGGGCCAGATGGACTCCCTCCTGTCCATCATCTCCAGCCAGAGAGAGAGGTTCCGCACCCGGAACCAGGAGCTGGAGGCGGTGAGTGTGAGGCCTGACACAGAGCCGCCCCACTCTCTGCTAGGTTCCCAGCCCAGTTCCGGCACCTGAACTCTCTCCTCTCCTTTCCACTGCCTGTTCCTTTTCTATCACGACTCCTGCCCTTTCCCTCTTTCTCTCTCTTACATATGCACGCTCCTCTCGTGATTATATTTCTGAAACATTTTCATCACCCAGATATTCTTAATCAAGAGGCTCTCTTGTCTGCTTCTCAGGCTGGGACGGGAGGTCATACACTGGGCTGCAGCTCTGTTGAATCCCCCCCCCCCTTCCCCAGAAGGATATTGGGCATTTTGAAAATTTTAAGATGCCTAACAAAAGCTAGGAAACATAAACGTATATCAGCATGACAAAGAAAAAGCAGGTCAAACTTGCTTATGCCCTCTTACGGTTTTCTTTTTGGATTGAGAAAAATCTAAATCTATGATGAAAGTCACCACAGAATGTTTGGATGTGTAAAACAATCTGTACAAACCTCAGTCTTTTTCAAAACATTAGAGAAAGGAGCCCAGATCCTATGGAGTCGCTCCACAATGCCTGTGCTCTTTATTGCCTGTGTTGTCCACTTCGTATGGCCAGGCTGTGGTCACTGAGCCTGTACTTTGTTCCAGTCTATTTTTTTCTTACCCTGGTCAGACGCTCAGTCGGTGTGTTTAGTCTTTTTAGTGCACAGTAGCATTCCAACTTGTGTTGTGTTTGTATGTCAAGTAGGGTTGTTTGTGTTGTGTTTGTGCATGTCAGCGAGCGAGGTTGTGTTGTTTGTTTTGTGTGTGTCCCAGCTGAAATTATTTCTCAGCCTTATGCGTAATGTAATCAGTATGTATAAGACTGATCTTCTATTTGAAAAGAACAAAGACATGATCAGATTTGTCTGATTTTCATTTTGCACCAAAGTGAGATCTATATAAATACTGCGGAATACTGCTTTATAACTAGGGGCCATTTGTCATGTCTCTTTCTTCCTGTCTTCTTCCTGTGTCTAGGAGAGCCGCACCCTGCAGCAGACCCTGCACGCCCTGCAGACAGAACTGGACAGCCTGCGCGCCGACAACATCAAGCTGTACGAGAAGATCAAGTTCCTGCAGAGCTACCCAGGAAGGGTGCGTCAGACACAAACAGCGTCCGATCAGATCTTCCTCCCGGAAACTCTGCTCAAGGATGCTGCTTAGGGTTGTGTTTGAACACAGTTGTGTTTTAGTGCTGTGATTGTGTTTTAAGCACAGTGTGTTCTAGTGCTGTGAAGTGTGACAGAGCTTCTGCCCTCTCCTCCAGGCTGGCGCCAGCGATGACACGGTGATGCGCTACTCCTCTCAGTATGAAGAGAGGCTGGACCCCTTCTCCTCCTTCAGCAAGAGGGTGAGGCTGCAGACAGATGTAGCGATGTCTGCCCCACGGGTCTCCCAAAAACCTTGCCGCGACTCTCGGGATGACTGGGGCTCGATCAGATGGATTTGGTTAACGCTGCTTGTCTGTGTGTCTGACAGGAGCGCCAGCGCCGGTACCTGAGCCTCAGCCCCTGGGACAAGGCCACTCTGGGCCTGGTGAGTCCTCCTGTGCTGGAGCATGCTGGGGAACCTTCTCTTTCCTGTGTTCACCTCTAGTGTTCCTGGACTCATGCTGTGCTAAAGAGAAACTACAGATTCTGGAGTCATAGAACTAGAGTTGTATACATCCTGATATTTTACTACAGCTTCTTCAGTCCTGTTTTTATGTATTACTGTAGCACCTTGGCCTTTTTTCATAGACTGAAATACATTTGACTCCAGTTTCGGAGTGCATCTCCTGTGCACTGTGTGCCCCTGTGCTGTGAGCTCTGACACCAGTACTGGCTCTTTGGGGGGGTGGAGACGGGCTGGGAGGGTGGTGCAGTGATTCTGTCGTCCGCGCTGCCTGATGCGGGGCTGTGTGTTCCAGGGACGGGCGATTCTGTCGAGCAAGACGGCCCGCACCATCGCCTTCTTCTACACCGTCTTCCTGCACTGCCTGGTCTTCCTGGTGAGTCTTCCCGCCCGAGAGCGTCGGCGCCGGCCGCGCTGAAGCAGAGACTTTCAGTGCCGTGGTGTTTAGCGTGAGAAATGTCATGACCACTGCACAACTGATGGTGGTCTTCCCACAAGAGCACTTCATAAATCAGGGAAAAGACAACAGAACAGCTGGTATCTTTGCTGTTTGATTAGACTCAGCATGTAGGTCATCAGCACCAATCTCTGCGTTTCCTTCTGTAGCGGGTTTAGAAGTTTTTGGACCACATTTGTACTGCTTTCTTTAGAAGTTTTATTCTCCACACTGTGTGCCAGTCCTTGATGTGTAACTAGTCAGGCCTCATTGAAAACAGTGTGCACCAGCATGCACAAAAATGTTGCTGAAATTCACTCCAGAGGAAGAGTGATCAGATGCAGGCTTAAAGGAATGTCCTGCTCTTAAAGGCTCTAATTTTAGTCCAGAACAGACGTAAACTACAAGGGGACCTGAGTCAAGAAATCAAAAATCCTCAAAGGCAGTACTTAAAATCTGTTGGCTTCAACAGTGATGCATGAAACAGAGACCACAGGTGGAAACTACATGGAAGTGGTATTAAACCTGAGCGTAGGAGGCATTTTCTGTACACAAACAGTGGTAGGAGTGTGGAACAAGCTATAGATCCTAGGTTCAGTCAGCTGCTGAAAGCCAAGCAAGCTAGTGTGCTGAATTGCCTCCTCTCCTCTATTTTAATCTCTTGTCATCTGTGCTCTTCACAGGTGCTGTATAAAACCGCATGGAGTGAGAGCATTGGGAGAGACTGCAGCGCCTACTGTGCAAAGAAGTGAGTCTGTTTTACTCATTTTTGAAAAGATTTAATTCCAGTTTCGAACACGACCAGACTTGATGGTAACTATTGTGCTGTGAAGCTCTACAGTGATGTGGCCATTGTGTGTGTGTGTCCCAGTGGGTGAGGCAGCGTTGTGTGTGCGTCTGTCTCAGTGGGTGAGGAGGTGTTGTGTGTGTCTCTCAGTGTGCTTTCTCTCACAACAGTCTCCATTTTCCCAGGTTCTCTGACCACCTGCACCGTTTCCACGAGAACGGGGAGATGTGGCAGTGATGTCACTGCCCAGCTGGTGCAGGAGCTCCTCCCACGTGCACACGCCATGCCTCCTGCAGTAGCAGCTTTTCTCCACTAGAGGGGGCGGTTTGCATGCTAGAGCATTCTATGGAAAGCGCATCTGTATTAAGTCAATTTCCTCATAATTTTTTCTCTCTAAGACAGTGGATTCTTTTCACTTTAGTGGTCAATGCCTTGTTACAGAGCTGGTCCCCAGAGCATTAAAGAGGTCACAGAAAACTAATACAGTTAAGATGATTCAGAGTCATTTGTTATATTCAGCACTTGTTAAAAGTATTATCACAATCATCCCAATAGTTACAATATTTATCAGTAGTTTTCTTCTTGTAATATTATGCAGTTCAGAATCAGTACAGTGTAGTACAGTTTTATTGCAATTCTGCTCTGCAGTGCAGCATTCTGTTTATATCTTTCCTGTGCATGCCTACCCTGCCTGGGAGAGACAGCGCCCCCCACTGGTGTCTGTTCATAGACAGGCAGCTCCTGTGACAGATGCACTGGGAGTGTTCCCAGCTCGCTCAGGCCAGAGCCAAGGAGCACAGCATTGGGCAAAAAAAACAATAACATGCATTCAAGACAAATGAGCTCACTGTGATGTAATGGTAGTTCAGAGGTCACTTGTCTTGTCCTCTTCTGACCCAGGCTCAGTACTTGCGGATAGGCTCTGCCAGGGTGCTTACAGTGAGGGACCAGTCTCCGTAACATAAGGGACCACAGTCTGATTGCTTTTGTTTTAGCATGTTCTTTAGGCTGGTTTGTGGTTTTCTCAACAATGTTTTGATTTAATTAGCTTGACAGGTAGAGAAGAGGTGGTGAGCCGGTTTGTCTGGGTTAGAGTAGCACCTTGAACCCACCAGCAGGGGTTTTTGTTGGGCTTCAGGGTCTTGTCTCTTTCTGTCTTCTTACCATGGTTTAGACCGGGGGGCTGCGCGGGCACTCTGGCGCAGGGAACGTGGCTGATGGGAAGAGGAGCTTCTCTTCACTTAGCGCTAGAGCCCCACTTAACTTTGCAGCAACTTTATGAGCTTTGCTGTATTAAAATGAACCTCTGGACCTGAAGTTATAGCAATATATCTGCAGCAAAACATCAAGCATAAACAGTGCAGTGGAGCAGCCACAAAGACCACCAGTGCCCCCTGCTCAATGTGACAGGCCAGGGCTGTGTGAGAGCAGGGCCTGCGCAGTGCGCTCGGGTGGGGGTGGGTCTGGCTCTCCCGAAGATCCTGCCGCCAGAGAGCCGCTGCAGTCCAATACCAAGGACGCGGAGTGAAGGACAGAAAGGGACACAGGGTTTCATTTGTGGGTCATGCACACACAAACACACACACATGCATGCTGGGAGAGCACGGAGAACACTGCACACGCAATTTCAACAACGTGGTCATCCAGGTCTGATCCCATTCCCAGGTGGGATCTCCTGAACTCCTAAAGCCTGAGTAGTTAACAGTGAATGAGAGTTTCCTTGTGTGTCAGTAGATCCCTTATTATTTTGTTTTAATGAAGCAGATAAAGCATGTACTAGGTCACGACAGTAAGAAAGAAGTGTGAAATTAAAGCCCTCTGTCATTTCTGCCCTGGTTTTCGGATGGTGCTGTCCAGAGCAGAGGAGACACAAAATTCTGCTGAGGTCTCGAAGTAGAGACAAGCTTAACTGCTGCTCCAGGAAGAGAGCGTGTTCATCACGCTGAGCTGTTAAATAACTGGCTATTCTGAATCAGGCTGTTATAATATAGTCCAAGAATTGGCAATAACCAAAAAAAATCTTGCCTCCCCCTAAAAGTTGTGACACCTTCTATTCTGATACTTATGCCTTGATATAAAAAGATCAGTCCTCAGACTGTTCATTAATGATCTGTCTATAATTTATTTATGATTGCTCAATCTATAATTCTGCTCATTAGTGATTGGTTTCTGCATATAACGAAGGCGCTAGGAAGATAATTGGTGTCACTGAAAAGCTCTCATATCACCTTGTGTCCATGTGTGTTTGTGTGTGTTAATACTTGGGAAAAATATGCTTGCTTTTGAATAGATCTTTATGCATGTAGAATATATTAAAAGCTCAAATCTGTAATAAACTGTAATTAATGTAGATCTACAACAGGGGTCAAAATGAACTGTTTCCAATGCAGTTCCTGCAGAAAGCTGTCATTTCTTGCAGTTAAAATCCTGGATGCAGTGCAGTAGAGGATACTGTTCTACAGCACTATCTCTTTGGCTTCAGCTTGGCCCATGATGTATCAGTATGCTCATGGAGTTGAACTGATTCTCACCCCTGTTACTAGGCTTTTCTTGTTTGCAGCTGTCACTTTGAATTCCTTCTGTATGCAATATAATTGCTGAGCATCCAGCCTTGTGTCCTGATTTGTTGCAGTTGTGTTATGACGTTATTGAGTTGCTCCCTTGACTGATGAACAGAAATATATCTGATGTTCACCCCTAGTCGACTCTTCCTGCAGGGGGGTCTCGGTGAGTCAGAGCCGCACCTGGCAGATACAGGACCTTGAGCAGGACCCCAGTCCCTCGCAGGCCACGCACAAGCACAGGGGGACAATTCAGAGAGCCCAGATAGTGCAGCCAGCAGGTCTCTGAGAGGATGGAGGAACCTCTAATGGTCAGAGGAACTCCATGCGATTGGTTGGGACATAAAATGAACAGGGTGTAGCAGGTGATATTTACAGTAGTGTTTTAATGACCATCTTGAAATCCTCCCAGGCCTTGAGTCCACAGGAGGTGATTGTTTCCAGGGTGCCCCACCCTAATGGCCCTGTGCTTCCTGAACCCCATGACCTCTGCGACCTCCGCCTCCACCCACAGCCCCTCAGCGAGACTCTGCTCTCTGAGAGTGCAGTGTAAAAGCTCCTTGGATGGGACTCAAGAGAATTCTGAGGGTCCCTAAATTATTCATTGCCTCCTTTTAAAGGCGAGTGGTCCTTTGCAATTAATTAGTAAAGAGATGGCTCTCTGCCTGCTGCTTGAACTACCCAGTTGGGCAGCAAAACAAGAAACATCGATCTCTTTCCCTGTTAACAGTGCTGATGGAAACAGGCTTTCAAAAGCAGGCTCAAACGTTTGAGTCGCCTTGGTGGAAAATTCAGTCGGGGTTTATGTGAGTGAAGGAAGTTTCACAGGAACTGAGAATTTCTGCACAGATAAGCAAAGAAAAGTCCCTACTTTTAGACCCTGCGGTTCCTGTCACCCTGCAGAGACATGGAGGTACCTGCTGAGGTGTCGCAGAGCCCGGCTGTATTGAAATAAGCAGCTCTGACTGAGATGACACTGAGCAGAGGGCAGGGCCACTGCCACTGATCTCAGGGCTTGACGTTGCACTACAGCAGGGTCTGACGTAGACGCTTATCACAGAGCTTACCAAATAGGCGACTGCTGCGTTTGCTGTATTGCTGCCTGCTCTGTGATTGGCAAGCTGATCTTTCCAGTACGGTGAAAAACAGCAGCTTTCCTGACCAGGTGTTTTATCTCATTTATACTGTCAGAGTGCTGATCCCCCTTTGATGTGTTTACACAAAATGTTCCGATATTACTGTCGCTGGGGGCTGTGCTGGGAATATGATAATTCTGCTTCCTGTCCAGCCCTGTGGCCCTGGACTGCAGACAGGAAAAGAGCTCAGCTGGACCAGGAGATAACAGGGTGCCAAATGCCACCACCTGGAAGAGAGGCATTGACGGGCTGGTGAGAAGTGCTCCTGAAGGCTGTCTGCTTGCGCTGCAATGAGAGGAGGCGTCAGGAGACCGAGGGCCGCACCTGCCTGCCCTGGGTTAGGAGACGAGCTCTTTACGACGTGTCAGACCCAGGCTGAGCCCGGGCAGACCTCTCGCCCTGCAGTCGCACCCATTCGGTTTGTTCCGCCAGCTTCCCCGCCTCAGCGACCACAGCTCAGCAGTAATTGACACACAGCAGTGTTCAGCACAGAGAAGAGTCAGGGCTGTTCCTCTGAACCAGTGATCTTATCCTTCACAGTGCCTGAGTCAGGGAGGCAGGTCCAGACTTTCCACCTTTCTCCTGCTGAACGACAGAGTCTAGGAATAGAAAATACACACCAACAGAGCAAAACTAGTCAGCTGTTTTGTAAAGACATAACCCACAGAAAAGCACTATATGTTCCAGTGTCATCAATTGTTTCGAGAACAAACCATGGAACAGTTTGGCTGTAATCCATAACCCTCAACTCTGAGGCAGAGACGCAAGTAAAGGTAGTGTTACTGTTAAATTAGGAGAAATAACGACACAGTTAGCTGTGGCTTCTGGTCTTCCTCATTTACTTCTGAGAGAAAACATTGTTCCACCACACTTACATTTCACTGTATTCCAGCATCACAATTCTAATCGATTGTCAAACTCCAGTACCTCAGTCTGCTGTTTGTAATAGAAGTATATTGAGGTTTTTTGTCCTTTTTAATTCTGAGTACTTTTCCCTCAGATGACACGTGGAAAAGAACATGCAGTACATGTGAGCATCGCGTCACATACTGCACGCTCACTGGTGGTTCAGGTCCCTGTGGAGACTGGAGGAGAAAGGAGTTCTCTTCCGTGAGCTCCTCTCACACTCACAGATCCACATGACAACCTCTTGCTAAGGGCAGATTACAGGTTAATACCCACAGGGCAATTGAGACACGGCCCTGATCGATAGCAGAGCCTGCAGAAGTCAGTCTGGGTTAAGTAGTTCTTCACTAAACTCACTTCTACTGGTTTGTTGCAAAGTCCCTAAGCCTGACACGTAAATATTATTGTCTCTTGGAGTTGTTAAAGATCCCCGGTTGAGTCGATCAAAGAGATGAAGCTGAAAGACCCCAGACACATTTGTCTCATCTTGTGCAAGCTGTGCAATGTCTTTGTCCCAGAGTGTTTCCCTAGTCTGTACGCAGTCGCTGTACAAACTGAAGGTTTAAAAAACCTAAATTTAAAAAAGTTTTCCATTTAAAAAAAAAACAAATTGTCTTGCTATTCTTTTATGATCAGATAAAAATATTTTTGTTTAACAAATGTATTTCTCCATGTGTGTGGAGGGAGGGAGACAGTAACACTTTGGGACCCGGGTACTGCAGCAGCCTCAGGCCTGGACGTCGGACATTTGGTGGTTTATTGATGTCTCACGCAGGATCGGGGTGAGGAATTACCATGGTTACATTCTGTGTTATTGGTTCAATTAGCCCAAGGGACTGTCATTGTCATGTTTTTTTTATTTTTTTAGAAGAGTGGGGATGATATTACAAAAATTCAGTTCCGAGGGGCTGCCTGTCTGGTATCCACCGTCTTTCTCTCTGACGCCGAGGCCCTGAGAGCACTGGGAACAGTGGTGGCAGGTACACAACCACCATGGTCCTGCCCTGCGTGTCATTATTGCTGCCATTAGAGGGGGCTAATGCTGTGTTTTTCCTTCTGTGTGATGAGCACTTGTCGGAAAGAGATTCTTGTGCATCCGAGTTTCTATTTAACTTTATTAACTAAATAACCAAGAAGCATTTTCTTGTTGCTACAGACAGACATCACATGCTATCTTTATGTGTAGCGTGTGTATATACTGTATATATATTGTTTATGGTGTGACAGAGTGAATGTATATACATCCAACCCCAGAGACATCCCCCACATCCCAGGGGATGAGCTATAAATCACTGCCGCCTCCCAGCATGCACTTTCAGCTGCTGGATCGCCTGTGCAGCTGGCGTTGCCATGGGAACGACGCATTGTTGTCATAACGGCCGGCTGTGGTTCCTGCCCTGATTCCTTGTGATGGCCATGTGACCGACCCCAGCCAATCCGCTGCCTTCAACCTGCTCCCAGGAAGAGGGCGTCCTCCCTGTGCAGCAGAGTGATGGATCTGGGGGCTGGAGGAGAGCTCCAGTCCCGGGGGTCTCACAGTGGTCTCAGCCCAGAAGCTCTCTGTGGACCTGTAACCAAGTACAGTATATCGGCTGTGCTATCAGTGCTCTCCTCTGCCCACCTCATCAGCCTCCAGGCCCTGTAACCTCCCCTCAGTTAATTACCCTACACCACAGTGCCACATCGCCAGCGGTCGGCGAGTTTCCACTTATTATTCAGGATGCAAAGCAGCATTAAAACGGCGTTTCCCAGCAGGAGGACCCCAGACAGAGGCAGACAGGGACAGACATGGAAATGAGACTTCTGCAGCAGAGCCACTTGAGCCACGGCTGGTGTTTGTTGACTCTTTCATAGTCGTTCATTCAAAGCAGCGAAGCAAATATTTCTTCACATTCTAACTCCTTCTATCCAGCTGCACAACACAGGGTATCTCCATCCAAACATTCACCAATCAGAGGAGGTTGTGTGTCCCATCTGGCCTGTGAGGTGGTTAGCAGCTAATTGATCTGATCTCATCTGATGACCTCCGTCCTGACTGGAGGAGCCCCATTGTCCTGTGTCCTGAAAGAAGCCCGGGTTTCGGCTGCAATAGCATGGATGTTTAGTTTGTTCCAGACTCCCACTGCCCTTTGTGTAAAAAATGTGACATTTGTATAAAGAATCAAGTCCATGAGTTTAATAACAGATGAAGTGTGTTCAGGTGAATGAATGTCTTCTGCTCCTGCTGGAGGGGATTTGAGATGTAATCAGCCCAGCGGTTTTCTCCGTATTTCGGCCTGAAGGAAGTTCTGCAACGTGGGCGTGCTGGGGCGCAGAGATGTCCCATGTGTGCCCCTGTGTAATCGCCCCAGCCAGCTGCACAACAACGGCAGTGAGGAGGGATGTCAGTGGCCCTCTCGGCCGCGGGCCCGTCTTCACCCTGTTTCTCAGGGCTCTCGAGTGGAAACATGCAGTCGTTGACTTGGGGGACGAAGTATCGTCTTTTGACACCAAACGTTCAGACAGCTCGTCTTTTACTCTTTTGATTTTTTTAAAAGTTTCTTGAAATAATTAGCTTGAGGTTCTTGACATTTCATGAAACGAAGCATTCATAAAATTTTATTAAGACTGCTAGCTCGAGCCCAGGAAGATCGATGGCTGTCGGAATCGGTAGAACCGTTCCATGTGTGTCGCCACTGCTCTGTGCTTATTTTCCTAAATTGCTGCCTGACTGCTGAAAGGTGGAAGAATGACACTGTTGTTCCTACATGTGTTTTTTGGGGGGAGGGGTCAGTGGAGAGGGCTGTTATTTGCTTTTCGTCTGGCCTGGCTGACTCACAGAGTAAACAGGAAGTGCCTCGCAGTCTGTGGGCCTGGGATTCCTGGCCTTCCCATGAGGCCCTGCCACTCGCCCTGCCTCCCACAGCTCCCCCTCCCTGTCTTCCCCTGAGCTCCTCCCGGGGAGCGCTGGCCCCCGGCCCCTGGCCCCTGTGGCCCCCCCTCGCGCAGCGTGTGAAACGAGCTGTGGTCACCTGTGGAAGAAATTCTGCCCAATTGCAAGGTGAATGCACTCGACCGCAGAGAAGCAGGAAGAGCTGTGTTACATGCGAACAGGCAGTGACATGCGGGATAGATGTCTGCTGGGTACAGTTTTACGTCTGAGACGGGACTTTGTGGTTGTACAGCATGCTGGGACATATTTCCCTTATTCCCATATTCAAGGATGCAGATGAGCGTGACTAATTCCGGCTGCAATTGTGATCCCCGTCAGAGAGCTGCTGGCTCCTCCTTGGCGAGTCCTCTGCTGTGTGGGACCAGGGAGCTGTTCTCTTTCCTGGGAAGGTGTGCCGAGATCCTCCATTTTTATCTGGAGCAGGTCCCCCTCCCCCACCCCGGGCCCTGCAGCTCTTTCTGATTGAAACGTGCTTTTAAGTGCCCCCCTCCTGCGCAGATGCGTCTCAAGCTGCCACCCCTGCATTTGGCAGGATGCTCCCCCGCTGCTCTGCTGCATCATCGGGACAGGGGCCGTCCGCCTGCATCAGGGGATTGATCCGGCCTGAGGGCTGGGCTGTGTATTGATTTTCAAACTCCCACAAGAAGGTAGCTGACTTCTTCCCATTGTCCAGCTCATACCCGCTGCTCACAGGGTGGCGCAGATCTATAGGCAAAGTGCTCGTTTGGTTTTTCTTCTCCAGATCCATAGCTGGCCATTGATTTCCTTTCCTATGGCAAAGCTAAAGCTGGAAATTGCCGCTCACATATGCCGTATATTAGAATTGACGACCGGCATTGACTTCCTGGAGAGCCTGTGCTGATCTTCGCCCCTCTGTGGTGGCCAAATAGAATTTGGGACACAAAGGGATGGCAGAGGCAGGAATACAGACCACCGTGCCAGCACCCCCAAACCCCCCCCCTCACTGAAATTACACACTTAAATCATGGGTGATCTGATTTAACAACACACACAGACCCCTCGCTTCCGAAAGTCATTCTTCTTTTGTTATACAGTACCTGCAAAATTGGTATCATCTATTGCTCTCTGCCAGCACATCGAAGAGTGTTGACACTGTGTCTCGTGTGCTCTGGGAGAAGTGCTGTCTGCCCACCTGTCTCTCCTCTCACTGTGAGCCCCACAGTGCCTACAGGCAGCAGATACATCTTGTCTGGCTCTATGTGGTAACGCTACAGGCTCCCAAGCAAAAAATAATCCTCAGCTACTGTTGCACAGCAAGCACAAGATAAACACCTTTGCCGAATGTGGCCCCACTCAATGAGCCCGGTTTTCTTTTTTTAACACTTTATTTTTATATATCCACCCACAATGAATTGTAGACCTGGCTTCTGGTGTCCACCCACCTGAGTAGCTACAGTGTGGGCTCCACAGTGCCTGACAGGAGAGTTAGTGCTGATAGGGTGAGCAACGAGACCCTCAGTGATGTCACTGCTAGTTCCACAGGCTGGTTGGTCTGGAAGCTGGTGAATAGTCCTACCTTAACTCAGCAGTGTCTGCCTGCATACCCCACTGATCTGGGGATCCCGGAATAGGCGGCTGGGCAGATGTGATTTTCTGTTCCTACCCACCCCCTGAGTCTTTCATCATTCAAGACAGTACAAGCTCTGCTGCCCCCTACAGGAGGTGTGGTCTAATGGAGGAGGGGCGTGATGATGTCACGCTCTTTCACTGAGAGATGAGTGAGTAGGTGGTGACTATTCCCAAACCTACCACAGGTGGCGCTGTAGCAATTGTACGTCACCACCTGTAGGCTGCCAGTCACAGCATTTACATATGTAGCCACCGGGAGCCCAGCCCTCTTTAACTGTAAATTACAGGAGCATCTTAGTTCAACTTGTGTTCCACTAAATGTAGAAGAGGTGTCATTGACAAATAAGCACGCTTCGGCAATCTTCATTTAATGTAAATCAATTAACTTTTAATTAACCTCGTTTTGGATATAGAGGAGCTGATATTTCTGAATTGCAGCAGCTTGGTGCCTGTTGCCTTTATTCCAAAACTGTTTTCCATCTTATGGTGACAGTTAAGTTAAAGGTTAAATTGTTTTTTTTTTAAAAAAAACATGGTGTTTCTAGAGAAACAAAAGAAACTTTCACATCTGTCCAGCTGCTCCAGTCTACAATACCCATCCCCCCATTGCAACCTCCAGTGTGGAATTTGTGGGATCTTATTTAAAGGAAAATATCTGTGAGAAAGCTGGCGGGGGTGGATGGTTTGTATAGCAGGCTCAGTCATTACAGATAGCATGTCAGTGTGTGTGAATGGGCGTGCACTGCTATCAAGCTGCAACCAAACTTCAATAAAACATCCCCACAAAGATAGCACCCTGACGTGCAGTGAGGATGTTCCATCAGTTTAAAGGGGTTTTTGCTTCTCAGCCAGATGCAATCTCCTTTTAATTAGAACTGTGCATAGTTATTTGTATTGGTCTGTTTGTGCCTCTGTGTGCAGTTTGGAGCAGTAAATGAAAACAGCGGAGGACCCAGAGGAGCCCTCACACATGCTGTATGAATAGTAACACGTGTATCTTTGCACTGGTGCCCAGCAGGCAAGGTTATATATATGTATTTTACCCAGTGAAAGGTAGAACAGCAATCCTACCTAGGATTTCTACCCAGAACCTGCTGGTAAAAGTGCCGATTCCTAAGCGCTGCTCCTCGCACTGGTGCAGTGGTGAAGTGTGCTGAAGCACGAACTCCAGCTCTGCCACTGACTCCGTGTGTCGCCCTGAGCAAACTCCTCCTCAGTTCTTCCTAAGCCTGCGGGTTTCCGTTACGTCACCAGTCTCGGGAGGAACGGAACAATTCAGGTGAGCACTTTTAATGGAGGACTGGCTAACATTTAGTCTTTAAATACCAGTTTTTAATTTTGCTGGACATTAGTTCATGATGAAAAGTGCAGTTTTTGTGCTCTAATGAGCAAACCTTGATAATGTAATTGCAATTCTGAAAAGACCAGAGAGAGGGTCTCCTACTTCTGTCAGGCAGAACAACACCACTACTGTCGTTCGACTCATTACTTTACCTAACCTGAGAGGAGATGCTTAACTAGAGCTGCAGAAAACTGGTTCAGGATGTAGGTTAAATACAAAAGCAACACTGGATTAAACAGAGCAGGGATCTTCATCATATCTTCCAGTTTCAATAACTGTGATAGACTAGCAGGTAACTTGTAAAGTTAAGCAATATAGATCATTTAGGGCTAAAATCCAGGTATTCTTCTGTAACCCCCAAGTACCAGAAGTCTCGTGATTTAACACATTATTTGCTTATCAATATCTTATGTCTGATTTAGGATGACCTACAAGACTAACTGGATTAGGGCTCTCCAGGACCAGGGTTGGACCAACAATGGTACAAAAGGTCAGCATTCTGGGGAGAAATGTTGAGAGTACCATCCCTAAAGGAATTCTGCCCCCTGCACACCAAAGCAATGGCAGATCATTACTTTCACTCAGTTTCCTCGTGCTTTACTGGGGGTTGACTCCTGTAAAAGGTGTTTGCTGGCTCCGGGACGTATTTGCAGCAAATAGCCACTAGGGGCCACCCTAGATTACAGTTCAGCTGAAGTTCCAGAATAAGATGAACACTGAGCCCTGCACAATTAGCAAGCATTCTCAGGCGGAAGCTCACTCTAGTTTAGATCAATGAGGACGCATCACAGCTGCGATCACTCCAAATCAACTATATGTCAATCAGTCATACCAGACCTGTCCTTCGGGAGTCACGCCACTTGAGTGCAGTATGCAGATTGTACTTGCATTCTGTTCAAGTGTGAAAGTCTCAGCACCTTTGGAGTGCATGCTAATTCTGGAAAGGGTGGGCTGTGGCTTTGTTAAAATTGGAGGGTAGAGGAGAGTGGACCCCTATTGTAGCTAGCCCCGCAGAGAAGGAGTGAGTGGGTTTGGAGAGGATAGGCTGCCAGAGCAAAACGCCAGTGTGCCTGCTGGGAGAAGGGAGCTGTCGTGAAAGGAGATGCGGAAATTCGTCTTTCAGGATCGGCTGTTACAGCTGATGTCTCGACTATGGCTCAGGCCAGGGTCTGATGCAGGAGATGGGACTCTCCTGCAGTGAGGTGTCAAGTCTAGCCTCTGTCAGCGCACTGCTGGGAGCAGAGCGGGTCAGGAGTTTCTCTTGCACGCAGGTGAGCGTGTTGGGGCTTGCTCACTGCTGGTAGAGGCATCCAGGGCTCTTGGATTCCAGAAGGAAAGATTAGAAAGATTACTTTACCTGCCACACCAAATTCCTTCTGCACGTCGCCTGTTGCATGAAGATCGGGGATTTTACAGCTACAAACACGTTAACTTGTGTCCTGGTACTGACAGTGTAACAGGGCTATTCACGACTTTGTGTGCTGTAACAAATTTAACTTGCATGTCAACGATACCTCATGTAAACTGATTGAAGTTTCAGCCATCCTAGTAAATTCCAGCTGTGGACGTGTGTGTCTTCATAACACAGCAACAGCTTCAAGCCACAGAGATGCTGAGAAAGAAAAAAAAATCTCTCTTCAAAAACTGCACGTCTGTTTTCCCTGAGCAGCTTTTAATAGCACAAGGCCTGTATGTTTTGACAACCAAGATAAACACTCTTGCTGGGGGGCCAGAGAGGTGTTTTCATGTAGATTCCACCTCCCCTCTAGCAGTAGTTTAAATTTCATTCAAGGATCCAGTTTCAGTGTCTCTGAAGTCTGTGGATGCAGGACAGCGTGAGACGCGGACTGGAGCGGCTGGAGCTGGGATCCTGGCTGGGCTGGAGTACAGTATCCGCCAGGCTCAGCGACAGAGGTCCCAGTCCGTGGAGTTTCACATTCACGAATCGGGGGGAATCGCTCCGCATGGGCTTCATCAGCCTTGTTTCCTGGGAGCCCCAGTCACATTTCCTTTTCCTCCTTGATTACTGAGGAAAGAACTTTATTAAATATTTTCGGCATTTTGAGTTCTCAAAGAGTTGGGTGGAATTAGAAGCTAGCATTTGCCAGCTGCTCGGCTTCAGAGCTGGTTCAGACATACTAGCTTAATGAGCAGGTGTCTGGATTTCATCCCAGGGGTCTCTGGACCCAGGAAGAATGCTTACTGAAGTGGCGCTGGACACAGCGCAATTCTCACCCATGTCTGTACAACATAATTAGCAGCCTGCAAATTAGAATTAGGAGTTCTGTTTTCTAAAATAAAAAGGACTGAGCTAATAAGGTGGCCTAATTTAACAAAGAAATATTTCAATTAAAGAATCAGCCTGTTCTAGGAGCTCAATGTGTCAATTTCTGCAATAATGAGAAAGTCAGTTGATATCTTCAGGCTGTATTCCTCATTCGCTTTTGTCTTGATTCTTACTTTTTTGCAAGCTGCAGGTAAAAGCGTTTCTCTCCTGAAGCAACAGTGTGCAGGAGGTCCCACACTTTTCCATTTGCCTTTTCTGGTCTCTTCGCCTCTGCCTGCGCTGCTGCCCCCTGCTCAGCCCACAGCCCCGCCCTCTTCTCTTCCAGGCATCTTCGCTGCCAAACTGGCACCCATCTGGGGCACCCTGGCAGGGCACCGTCCATGTCTCCTGTCAGGGAAGCAGGGTTGTGTCTTGACCCGCATTTCCTATCAGGTAAAAATCTCCCGTTTCGGGTGGGTCGTCAGAGGGTGGGTCACCAGAGGGTGGATCCAGGAGGCCATCCAGGAGGTGAATGAACAGTGGGACCCGTGTCTGCCTCAGAGGAACCTGCAGGCCTTGGAAGACAGCAGAGGGGCAGGTGTGCACCAGGGCATCACTTTCCCAGGGTCTGTCCTGTTCTAAAAGAAAGACAAGTGGACAGTGAGCTCACTGCCTAGTGGTGCAGAGGTCCACAGGCACCCTGCTGCAATCATCTCCAGGAGCGCTGGATAGTTCTGCCCAGTCTGCCCCAGCCACAGGAGGGTCGGGGCTGTGGAGGAGCAGTGCTGGGGGGGGTGTGGAGTTTCCCCTTGCTGCTCCAGGTGTCTCTGCAGAGAGGGAATGAGCAGGGAGTGGGAGTGGGTTCAGAGCTGAGGAGGGGGACACTGTGTTTTCCTTTCCTGACAGTGAGGAGCAGGCATTTGGACTAATATTAGGTTCGGGATAGGTGTCCTTCTACTGAGTCACCACACCCACAGATGCAAGTATGTCCTAATTTCTAGGTTAGCTTTGAAGAAGTGTACTGTATATTTGGGTTTGCTGCTGATCTATAAATCAGTGCAATGGATTATAGGTGCAGGAGTATCACCTCTGAACTGGCGCATGAGTAAATTTCACAAGCAAAAAGGCAAAAAAAGGCAGTTGTAGCATATGTTCCTCTGTACACTCCGGTGTGCTTTGAGTAGCAATGCGGCCTTTAACACCGAAGAGCTGCTTACTCAAATTCCATTTGTAAATTACAGTCTACAGAGAGATACCTGTTATTTTGAAAATTGCTGGGCGCTTCAGGTGGGTTTTTTAAATAACCAGGGCGTGTACCTACCGCGTTTGTTCACGTACGCTCAGAATCCGGCCAAAAGGTTGTGGGGCTCGTTAGAAAAAGAGGCACACCACGTGTTTGCTCTGATAAATTATCTTTATGTTTTGAGAGGGCTTGGGTTGTGTTTGCGTGGGGTCGCTCTGGACGTGTTACTCAACAATAAAAGCCACCCTCTGGTCAGGATCATGGAGGCCAGAGGGGATGGTGGCTCTGACGAGTGCTCAACAACCACAAAGCCGCGCGTCTCCTTTAAGAGGCTCGGCAGTGTCTGCTAAACGCATCAGGAGCGGCGCAGAGCCGCCCCCTGTGTCTGTGTGCGAGTTACTGTGGCTGAGCCGCGCTAGGAGCCGAGCTCGCCCAGGCGCGTCCGCGGAGTTCGCGTTTGCCGACGGGAGGAGGGTGTTTGACAGAGCTGTTCTAGGATTCCCGGGAAAGCGGCATCACAAGGAGCGCCATGCAATGAATCGTAAACAAGGTGAGGGACGCGACGTTTGATTGATTAATCCGTTTTTTTTTTAACTGAAACTCAGACATCACCGTCCTCCGTCCCCCGGCACAGCTCGGGTCGGTGTGCCCGGCGAGCTCCGTCTCTCGGTGTCGGTGAGGGAGAGAGTGAAAGAGTTTATCTGGACGGTCGCCCTCATGCTCAGGACGGCGGAGTCCGTGTGTCGGGTCGCCGAGGAGGTAGTTTTGCGTGTCTTCCCCCTCGCAGGTACCGTGTTGTTGTTGTTTTCGCTCGCCAGCGCGCCGTGGTGCTGAAATACGTCCGGGGAGGACGCGCAAAGTGCTCGCATCATCAGCCAGACGCCGCGGTCGTGGGTTCATCACGGTGGTTTGTGTGTTCCCGCTGGGGCTGTGGGGTTTATGTTTTAATCCCTTTAGGAGAGAGAGGGTGATCGGACTACCCCCCCCATCTCTCTCCCAGGTCCTAAAGAGTTGAGGGAGGCGCGCGTCATGTTAATGAGTTCAGCCTGAAAACGTAGGGTCGGGTCGGGTTCAGGTCACCCCGAAAAGGGCCTGTTCCCCCGGAACCGAGGTGGGCAGCTCACTAAATTTATCCCGAAACCTGTCAGGTGAATGACTGCTTCGTCATCTGAGAAACGTCTGGAGCTTCGCCGTCCTTTTTTAGCTAATTTTTAAGAAGGAATGAAATACCTTGCCTGTTATTGTTATTATTATTTTATTATTATTGGTGGTGTTGTGTGGGAATAGTGACATACCGTATGCTCCTGGATCACAAAAAATAAAACTTTTTTTCCTGTCGTGTCTCCGGATCACGACGATGAGTTTCTTAATTGCACAAATATTGAATCAGTCAGACACGGCAACATCGTTCAGTGTCGAATCAGTGTGAATTGGTTTAGGTGAATTAACCCAGCCTTACCTTGTTGACTCGCGGGTGTTCTTACGTTTCCCACGCGTGTTAGCGCTATTGGCGTGGTGCAAGCTCGCTTTAGTTTTTCTACGCTGGCCCACGATTTGGATCAACTGTGCCTGGGTCAGACTCACCTTCCGTTTACTAAGATATCACTGTGCTTTGCTACAGAGGGCCCCGGCCCCGCCGTGTGTTCCGTTGCGAGCGAGGCTCATGCCTGTGTGCTTGATTGTGAGGCAGGGACGTGCTGTGTGCCTGGGGCACCTGCACCTGTGCTTGGACACCATTATCTGGTCACCTGGTAAGAGTTTAGACAGAAACAAGGCAGCAGCCTTTAAGTAAAGGAGCTGGGAGAGAAAATGGAGGAGGCTCTGTTTGTTGAATGTCTTCTCCACGGCAGGTCTGCAATCAAGTGCTTTGAAGCCAGAGACTGAGGAAAGGAAAAAATTTAAAGGTCTAATTTAGCAAGAAGCTTAGCGAGGCTCGTTTGGGATGAACACCAGAAGACACAGCGGTCCTCTAGGATATGGGCTCATAGTTTTGGCTTTGCTACTCATTCCTTCAGGTGACAGTGATGCACCACAGCTCATTTTGTGAGGGATGTGATCACTAGCACGCCAGCCCAGGCACAGCAGAGGCAGGGACTTCAGTTCAGAGCTGTGGTGCTTCCTGCTGGTCTTGTCCTCGGATGATCAGCCCTCTTTCAGAGGCGTGGTGTGACCTCTCTGGTGTTCCTTCCCCTGTCTTCCCTGAGAGGATGAGGGTGAAGAAGAGTGTGCTCCTGCAGGGACACAGAATGTATTTCTTTATCCTCAATCTTTCTGATACTATTTGCGTTTCAGTATCAAGCATGGCCAGCCCTTATTCCAGACCACTGTGATACAGTAGGCTTGGTAAATCACCCTTCAGTCTTTCCCTCCATCTCCTAACCCCTCCATCCAGTTCAGGGTCACAGGGGAGCTGGAGTTTATCCCAGCAAGCAGTGGGCACCAGGCAAGACACACCCTGGACAGGACACCAGTCCATCATAGGGTACAAACACACTCAAACACCCACACCAGGGCCAATTTTCCCAGAAGTTAACCTACAATACCAGTATGTCTGTGGGACTGTGGGAGGCAACCAGAGCACCTGGAGGGAACCCACATGAACACAGGGTGAACATACTGTACTGTCACAGCCTCACACAATCAGACATGAGCCTCCTCTAATCCCTGCAAGCGCAGAAGCATTCATTAATCACCCAGTCAGTCACCACCACACCAGAGTACTTAAGGACTCTTTCTCAACATCTCAGTGCTCAGTATTGGGTTTCCTGGAACACTGGAGCTCCTCGCTTAAGAGTTTCCTTGTTACCTGTCTGCTGTTTGCTTCCTGAACCTCTGGCTTACTGACGTGTTTCGACTGCTCCCTTTTGGATAAGTACAGTACACCCGGTTTTCACTAAAACCTGTTCCGCATAGGGTTGACAGCACAGGGTCCAACTTTCATTTTGGCTGTCATAACACATACAGACTCCACACAGATAGTTAATCATACACATCTATTATAAGGTGCCATTAGCGTGGTAATGGACTTAGACTGTGACTTTATTTACACATACTGCAGCTGCTCTCCAGTACACACCAGAGCCTTGGGGAATGTGGACTGTTTACAAAGATGAGCTGAGAAAAACTGTGTTCTCAGCTCCCTGCACAAGTCTGTCTATAGAAGTGATCAGAAAAAAAGACAATTTTCTTATAACACCACTCAGTACAGAGTGCATGTCCCTAATCAGATGATGTGTGATTGAGGACGCAGTGAAGGTGAGGAGTTCTTGGTGACATGGAAATAAAATTAGAGAAATGTATGTCAAAGCTTTGTTTCTGAAATTGTCAGAAAGAAAGGAGAAACTCTCTCGGTTCTGATTGCTCGGGAACATCGTTCAGCTAAACAAAGCTGACGTTCGTTGTGTGCTCATTCTTAGTCACAGCCTTAACTGAAATCCAAAGACATGATATTTAAGTTCATTTGTATCTCTATATAATCCATTTATGTTAAAATACTTATTTCATATATCTGTTTATAGTTTATATTGGAATATTAACTTGTTACATATTCCATATGCAAATGTTTTAATTTTGTATTTCTAATAACTCATTGCGTTGCATTGTGATTGTCTTGTATTTTAATATTATTGATTATATTTAATGCTCACTAGTTTATAACGGTCAGTTTAACTGTTTATATGTAGCAGTACAGAGCATAACGTTCTCATGTAAAGAGTGGCTTTGAAGACCTATCAGTCCTCCAGTTTTAACTCCATCTATGATTTAATTCTAGGAATACAAAATCAGATTACCGGGTTTTCTTTAAGTGTTAATCGGTTCCAAATTGCAAGTGCTTGTAAAACCCTCCAGGCTCCCATTGCCCCACCCCGTCACGTGTTTTTAAATGCAGGATATCTGAGCATACAGTGTGCCTGATGCACAGCCCTGTCGACGCCTCCTTGAGTGAGTCAGGCTCTGAGGACAGGCAGTGGAGAAGCACAGGCTCAGTGTATCCCTTCTAGGTGAGGTCTCCTGTCCACAGCTCACCTGCAGCACAGCCCACAATCTGAGCTCAGGTCTCTGCAGTGTAGCGCCCTCTCCACAGTCACAGATGCACAGATGAGCTGAATGCACTAAAACTGTGCTATAAAACGGATGAGCCGCAGCTGAATCTTTGATTTAATTCAGGCACATTAAATCAAAGTTTTTCACAGTCGATTGCCATGTTGTCACCTTTTCTTGCTGTCTTACCATGCTGAAAGCATGCTCATCTTTGCGCAGAAGAGACTTAAACTGAAGAACCACTGTAGGTACCCTTGGAGCTGTGGTTGGTTTGTCATAGAGCACAATGTAGTCTGTGGATCACCATGGATAAATGCACTGGCTGCCCTGCAGTTTGTATCATGAAGTTACTCTGCGTAAGTGTGCTTCACGTCCCCCCAGTTGTCACTTTACTTCGTTTTGCCACAGTACGTCACAGTAAATGTCTATGAGAGAGGTTTTACCGATTCAGCCTGAAGCAGGAAATCACAGCAAAGGAGCTTCTTTGATAAGTCAGTCATGTGCTGCATCCCCAGCACTCAGAGGGAAAAGAACCACTGATTGTAAAATTTAGCAGAAGCTCTCAGACTGGTTTCAGAATGAACACGGATTGCAGCGCTTCGACTGTGTAGGCAGCATGAGTCAATTCTCAACTCATGCTTTAACCCAAATGTGCCAGGAAGTTTTTGTTTGTAGAGAAACAGGATGTTTCTGTTTAGTATCTCTTGGGAGGGGGTAGATGGCCGGGGGGATGCTTGCAGAGAAGATCAGTCAGCCACTCGAGGAAGCATTTTATCTCAATGTCAATAAAGTAAAATTAGAGGGAAATAAAGACCGAAAACAAACTGTATTTATCTGATTAGTCAGGATTAATCTTCATGGGACTGCTGACTATGGTACCACAGCCATTTATATAATTACATGAGTAATATGAGATGCATCTTGGTGGCTGAGTGTTCCTTTTATACTAGGAGGCTGGGTGGTTCAATGATTAAGGTAAAGGTCTTGTCACCAGGAGATTCAGATTACAGATCAGCTGTGCCACTATCAGCAAATTACTGACTTGTTTTTGCGCAGAAGAAGCTTTGTAGGTACCTCAGGAGCTGTGGTTGGTTATCCTTGGAGCACAATGTAGTCTGTGGATAAATGCATTTGCTAAATAGCTGATTTGTATTGCTGTTAATAGCAAGGCTAAAAATGGAAAACAGTGATGCGTGGTCTTCCATAGCCCTGCATGTGCATAATGATTTGCTAGAATTAAAGTGTCTGACAGTTTGTAAAAAGACACAGGTAACGGGACATGCTTAGGCAAGAATGATTTAAATAGTGATCGATGGGTGAGATTCTGGGATCAATTAGCTACAGTAGTTAACGTGCCTAAATGATTCTTGTGTTCTGGCATTCTTTAAACATACCACTGAGGCCCTGCTGAGTCTATGTAAAGTAGGGCAGCACAATGGTTGGCATTACTGCCTCACAGCACTGGGGTCCTGGGCTCAATTTCGGACCTGGGGCTCTGTCTGCGTGGAGTCTGCACGTTCTCCATGTGTTCACATGGGTTTCCTCCAGGTGCTCCGGTTTCCTCCCACAGTTCCCAGACATACTGGTGTGTTAATTGGCTTCTGGGAAAATGGAGGAACTGACGTCCTGTCCAGGGTGTATCCTGCCTTGTGCCCATTGCTTGCTATGATAGGCTACAGCTCCCTCCAGTGGACTAAGAGGTTACGATATGATGTAAAGTGGTTTAGTGTATTGTGCAGTAATAGTGTAACCATTGGGCACAGAGAAGGGAAAACGCAAAAGTTTATCAAATAAAATTTATTAAAAATATTAATAAATTATAAATGATAAAAATGTGTATAAAATGAATTTCTGGGGGGTCGAAGGTTGCAGATGAGAGGAAGCCATTTGGCTGATCTGCTCTGCTCAGTTCTTGTAAGTTAATTGATGGAAGGATCTCACTCAGCTGTTTCTTGAAGGAAGTGAAAGGATCAATTTCAGCCACATGGCTGGGTACCTTGTTCCACACTCCCCCACTGGCATCCTATTCTTACATTTAACTGGGATCTTACTTCTGCGTAGATTCCACTTCTTTCTCCTGGTTCGTGTTTCACTGTTCATCCTGGAGAAGTCCGAGCGCTGACTCGCACCCCGAATGCCTGTATCGGGTCCTCTCTTAGTCCTCTGTGGTCAAGCCTCCAGTGTAGGGCATTCCCTGAAGACCCAGAACGTACCTGATAGCTCTTCTCTGGATTGGTGCCATAGCAGAGATATCTTTTTAGTAACGTGGTGACCCAGGTTTTTCACAGTGTTCTTAATGAGGTTCATCTAATTCATTGCTCAGTTTTGAGTCCTTGCCTGCCCTCCAGGCACGAGCTCTGCACAGCCAGGGGGTGTTTGACTGACAGGTCACTATCAGCCTGAGCCATGACGGGCGAGCTTGTGTGCACTCTGCTGGGGTCGTGTGTGAAAGCAGATGTGCTGTGGGAGTGGGAATGAAATATGCCAGCCCGACGAGAGCAGCGCTACCCTTCCCAGTGTTTACTATGGAAAATCAAGGGGATATCATTCCCTACAGCAGGAAAGTTTGATACCTTACTGTCAGAGAAAGAGGAAACCGATCATAAAGTATGATGGGCTTCAGTACTCCTGTTTGAAGGGTCCTGGTGGGCCCAGTTCACCTGTGGACACACACCTGCTGTAACCTTGAGCAAAGAATTTTACCCTGACTGCTCCACCTGCATGAGAACGATGGGTAAATCTGACCTCCAGGGGGCAGGCTGGATAAAATTAATAACAACACAGTAGAACCATACAGGCTCCCAGGATGAAGCTTTGTAGGGTGAGACCTTGTGCGTCTGTGTGGGTAGAATCGAGCCGGAGGCTGTGAGTGAGCGAGTCAGTCCAGTTTACTTCTCTTTCCAGCGGATATTTCCTGTCTCTAAATAATGTGGCAGCCCAGCGCACACATGACTGCCTCGCAAGCTAATCTTAGAAAGTATGACTGTACACAGGTCCCCTGGGTGGTCGCGGGCGATTAGCAGTCAGCTTTCTGCTTTTTTTCATCTTCGCGAGTACAGGGTTGCTAGTTGCCACTCATTTCCAGATAATCTACACTTGGCAGGTCCTGGAATCACCTTTCCGCCTTCCATGCTCTGCCAGGACTGGTCCAGCCGAGAGCTGCTTCCCTCTGGGCCTCTTCTGCTTCGCACTGATTCGACATTTGTCCGCAGCGCCTCTTGTAGTAGTGACTGGGGCTTAGCTGACTCTGCCTCCGCTCCCGGTTTTTAAAGGGAAAGCTTGTAGCTAAGATTCAAGGAGAGAGGAACCCAGCGGGTTTGTTTTCGGTACCTTGTCGCTTGCTGTTTTGTGGAGAAGAAAGAAGAATTT
This sequence comes from Atractosteus spatula, assembly GCF_055471065.1. Taxonomy (NCBI): domain Eukaryota; kingdom Metazoa; phylum Chordata; class Actinopteri; order Semionotiformes; family Lepisosteidae; genus Atractosteus; species Atractosteus spatula. Next base: position 818,898 of record NC_142732.1, on the reverse strand, counting down.
GGGAATAATCCCATCTCCTAAGCCTGGATGTGTTCATTCTTCTGATCTGATTTGTCTAAGTATATATTTTAGGCAAATATGGGGCTTGAGTAATTGGGACAGGTGTAGCAGCCTGGGAAGAAGTATAAGAATATACCTCCTCTTCTGCATGTAGAAAGGACCAGGTCAGCGTCTGGAGGGTTTTCAGAGAGAAATGCATTAGAATAAAACCCTGATTTGCTAAGAGTCAGTTCTGAAGCAATCAGACGGTCTACAGATACCCAGTTTAATGGGGCACTGTGTCCCCTCCATGTAGGACAGGTGTTCTGGGGGCCGTCTATGCAGGCAGTGTTAACTGCTTTAGACGGCTGAAATGGCTTTATAGGGAAGACGCTGCAGCACCTTCAGCTATATCCAGGCTTTGCCAGTGCAACATGGATGACAAATAACACTCTGCTGGCTTGTCACAACAGGGAGATTCATCACAAAGGGCCAGTCAGTGTTTAGACCAAATTTGCATGCCAGGGACAGGGTTACTCATCTGCATTCCAGTGCCCAAGTTGACAACTGATGCAGTGGGAGTCGGGGGGGAAGTTTGATCTGCTACCACCTGCAGGATCCTGGGTAAATTGACCCATCCATCCATTTTCCAGCTGCTTCATCCAATTGCAAGCTGTGGCCAAACAACATCCCAAAGACTTAAGCAGCCATATGTTCATCAGGCCAGGAGAGCAATACCAGAGGTTCTGTTCCTTCGTGAGCCCGGAGGAGCTGACCCGTGGTTCTGTTCCTTCGTGAGCCCGGAGGAGCTGACCCGTGGTTCTGTTCCTTCGTGAGCCCGGAGGAGCTGACCAGTGGTTCTGTTCTTTCGTGAGCCCGGAGGAGCTGACCCGTGGTTCTGTTCCTTCGTGAGCCCGGAGGAGCTGACCAGTGGTTCTGTTCCTTCGTGAGCCCGGAGGAGCTGACCCGTGGTTCTGTTCCTTCGTGAGCCCGGAGGAGCTGACCAGTGGTTCTGTTCTTTCGTGAGCCCGGAGGAGCTGACCCGTGGTTCTGTTCCTTCGTGAGCCCGGAGGAGCTGACCAGTGGTTCTGTTCCTTCGTGAGCCCGGAGGAGCTGACCCGTGGTTCTGTTCCTTCGTGAGCCCGGAGGAGCTGACCCGTGGTTCTGTTCCTTCGTGAGCCCGGAGGAGCTGACCAGTGGCTCTTGCTATTGGTCTTCCTGAGTGCTTCTGATGAAAACGAGCTGCATAAAGAGAAATTGAAAGGACCTCTTCCTTAGCCTGGCCTGTGGGTATTGTCCCGTGCCTTACTGAGAGCATCAGCAGGAATACCTGCTGGCTATAATGCATAGGTTTCAGAATCCCTAGACAGGACAATCGTCATTTGATCAAAACTCAGTGGGAAAAGTAAATCAGCCTGATGACTGACTCATGTCTGCTTACAGGTGTAAGCATTATGCTCACCTTCTGACCCTCTGGTGCTGGCTTCAGTCTTTTCTTCCCTACTTTATGACTCGTGTGTGATGCAATATTGAAAAGCTTTTCTTGTCTTCATGTCAATAAATGTCTCTAAATAACTCCTGAGAGAGGCCCACATCCTCTTTTGTTCTGCGAATGGGCTGCTCCCGCAGTTTGTGTTGTGAAATCCTCTTTTTCCGCTGAAACCGTGGAAAACAAAGCCAGTGTCATACGGGCGCCAGCCGACGCAACGGCCCTCCTTGCTCACCCTGACGTTCCTTATCCGGGAGTTTTGACATCGCTTCATCGGCAGTGTCGTTTTTACCATTTCTCTTCTTTCGGGATCGGACATCTTGGAGGGCAGACTCGAGCCTCTGGCCACAGGCTGGCTCTGTTTCAGCACTGCTTTGGTCCTTCATGTTACAGGACCTGAGGTCAGTAGGATGAGTCGCATTAGACAGTGCTGTCCTCTGAGTGAGGAAGGACACATGCTGGCCACCCATCAGCTCTTATTCTGATGTTTGACTTTGACTGACAGGGTCACTCGTGCCAGCACTGCCGGTGGTAGGTCATGGCGTCAGTGAGGGAATTGTTCACACATGGTTGCAAGGGCAGTGAGACTCATTCGTCCAGTGGAAAAACCCAGGAGGATATTCTCAAGTTCTACATTTGCAATTTTGCCTGTTCATGCAAGATTATTAGTGAGTAGTTTTCCCACATTCATGGACTGACCTTGCCTGTTTGCAGATGCCCACATGTGCTTCTTAATCTCGCAGGTCTAGCTCACCCGAAAAGGCATGACTTGGTTCACAGAGATCAGCGTTTACAGAGCAGTGTCAATTATCATGGCTTTTGCTTTAGTTATTCAGTTTTGTCAGGTGTTTGTTGTTATGAGAGTAATGCCCTCTAAAATGTTAAATAACAGATCGTAATTTCAGCGGTCTATTTGCCTGACAAACTGCAGGAGCAGGAGGTAGCTGGGCGTAAAGGGAGTCGGGATACTGCTGTCTCTCCATCCACACCCCTCCTCAGGCAACACCTCAATAAACCTTCTTCAATGTCCAGGCTCTTTGCTAGACGTCTCCACTTTTACAGTAAGTGCAGTGCTGTACACTTCATTTACTTTAATCTCTGTTATTACTGTGCTGTAATTAACTTTATTACAGGACAGTAGTGCTGCATTTACAATAGTAATAAAAACAAGAGGTAAAAAGTGAAGAAAATTTGCTCTGCTAAGAATAAAAACAAACTAATACACGGTAAGATGTATTATCATAACAGTGAGCTAATTTACTTGTTTGCATGTGTAATATCTTGAATTCTAGGAAAACTTTGTATTAAGTTTACAGTATTTATTTTCATTAAAAAGGCTTACTACTAATAAATATTTAACATATTTCTGAAATAATCAACAGTTAAAATAAAAAATATTACTGCAGAACTGCAGTTTCCTGCAGTTATGATAAGACCTTTCACAAAGACTTGAGGGTACCTGATCCTCGTGAACCCTGAGGTTTTACTGTGTGTGGAACAGGCGCAAGGCAAATGTAGTGGAGGTGCCCAGCAAATACTGGGTCAGCTTTTGTAACGGGGTCTTCTGCAGACCAGATTAAAGGAGACTGTTGCGCTGTGTGAGTTGGTTAAATAGCAGAGGCTCAATGTGTTGGAGATCGAGGCCTTTTAAATGGACCTTTTTCCTGGGCTGACCTGTGATCATTCCCTCTCCTTGTGTCCACGGCAGATATTGAGAATCTCCGTATGAACATTGTAACCATATTTTAGCATCTGAGAACGCTTTGTCCTGCACTCTGGCTGTTGTTGAGCAAGAGCAATGCTGTCCATTTGAACTAAACTGGAGTGGTTTTGTGCAAGCCATCAGTCTGTCAGACTGGAATCTGTGTATGGCTCATTATCAAGTGCACTTCCTAAAAAACACTCTTGCAGCACCTAAACCAGTGTCTTCACACTCACACAATGACGTTTTCTGCTGATCAGAAATAGCACTTTGTAAAAAAAAAAGGCTGATTGCACTGTTGTACTTCTATTCTTGTGGTTTTGTTTTGTGTGATTTACCTCTCTTCCTTTTTTGACTCATTTGGCCTTTCCTTTGTGGAACAGTCAAGACCTGTCCAGGAAAAGTAGATAAAAATAACTCCTATAAGTTTTACAACTTTTAGTACAGTGCTGGTTTGTGGAGGGGGTGGCACAGTGGAGCTGTGGTTAGCATTGCTGCACTGGAGTTCAGTCCCTAGACTGCTGTCTGTGTGGAGTCTGCATGTTCTCCCTGTGCTCACATAGGTTTCCTCCAGGCGCTCCTTTTTCCTCCCACAGTCCGAAGACATGCTGGTAGGCTAATTGGCTTCTGAGAAAATTTTCCCTGGTGTGAGTGTGAGTGTGTGTTCGTCTGCACTACGGTGGACTGGCGTCCCGTCCAGGGTGTATCCTGCCTTGCGCCCGTCGCTCCCCTGCGCGCCGGTATTGGGCGGAGCGGTAAGATGGATGAAAGAGCCGTTTGTGTAGTGGAGTGAGCTGTCCCAGCATGCCCGGGATGAAAAGGATGCGTGAGGAGGCACAGAGGGAGTGAGGGAAGGAGACCCGATCGGTGGCCTCTGGCTGCAGCTCTCTCGCACACACGCTGCCCTGCACCCCTGCAGGCCGGCTCCACACTCTCCCCAGTGATTAATGAGGGGGGCGGGGAGCTGTGAGTGCACCCCAAGACAGATGATCATGCTCCTCAGGTCCTGCTGCTGTCCCCCTGCCTGTTCTCTTCTCAGCAGGAGAACGTCGTAGCGGAGGATGCGCTTTTGTCTCCTTTTTGTAGGCGCAGGCGTGTTTTAGGCTCCCAGGGGTCAGTATCCTCGTCTTCTGTTAGCATATGCCTTCTGATCAGTGCTTCTGATTGGAAAAGTAATGAGCTTGTCGTTTAGCCAGTGGGTAAAGAGACCTGGGATTGTCTTGTAGATCACGGCACCCCTGATGCTCAGCTTTATCCATGGTGAAATCCCATGATGCCCCAGGGCATAGACCTGCATGCCTGGCTCTAGGTCAACACATAATTGAAATAGTACTTTGTAATGTTCCAATGTGAGGTGTGTCAAAAAATCATTTCAAAGTGCCTGTTGATCTAAATGCTCACAAATCTGATGTTTCAGCTTTACAAGTGAAAGGTTAATGATGTTTGTTGGTGATGTTTTGTTCTGACGTTGTGTGTTTATTTAGGGCGCTATCATGTGTGTTATGGGCGGAATGTCATCTCTTATCTTTCTGGGAGACACGCTGAGAGAAACTGGCAGGGTGATGTCAGAGATGTCAGGTTGTGATAGGAAGAGTGTGAAATGAGAGAGAAAGAGAAAGCAAGAGATAACCAGAGACCTGCAATCACAAGAGCACTGATATCGGAGCAGATTCCGGTCTGTGTTGTGAATGGGCACGCAGCAGATCACTGGGGAAACAGAACTGAACTGAACAACCTTGGAAGGAATTGTTTGTACTTTTGAAGAACAGACTTTTGCTCGTAGCCTAAATGACAGGGTAACAAGCTTTGTTGTTTTAGAAAATGACGAAAATAATTTGCATGGAAGAATAGCGAGGAGCAGTGTTGCGAGAGATGATTTTGGCAGGGGCTCGGTGGTGCGCGTGCGCACACTCTGACACCCTCGAAGAGTTGTCCTTTTTTGTCTGGCTCACAAGCCTTTCATGTGTGGAGCTGTCTTCAGATTCCAGCTGCTTCCCTGCTTCCTTTTGCTTGGCAAAAAAAAACCCGTTTCATTGTCGATGTTAACTGGCCATAAATGAGCAATCGTCTGATTTGGCCTCCTCCCAGCTCAGGAGATGAATTGGATCGCTTTAATATTTATTGGAAAGCTCTCAAGCTATGGACATCCGTCTCTTTCTTTTCGCTCTGTGCTGTCTTTTTCAGAAAGCCTCTCTCTGAGGATCCATATAATTGTGTGTCAGATTAGACGCTGGTGAGATTCCTTGGATCGTGATGTGTCTCTTCGCATGTTTGGAGTAATCCCTTTTCACTGAGTGATGACAATAAGAACACATTCTAATTGGAATAATCTTACTTCATACAGCTTCTTTTCATAGCAGTATTTAGCATTACAACACAACACAAAAGAAATAACTAAGAAGGTAAAATGCTGCAATTAAAAAGCAGTTGGGGGACATACTGTACTGTATCAGAGCTTTTATCTGAATGAGTGTGCTGGTTTGATTCTCTCATACCACAAAAACACGTTTTAGAAGACCCCAGAGAACTTAGACTCTCTAATGGTCTCTTGGAGTGGATTTGCAAAACCTTGAGGAATTATTGTATTTTTATTCTCATACTGTAAGTAGCTTCTTCAACTTCAGTGTTTGCAATTGTATCTGTGGTTTAGATTTTTGCTACCTGCTTGTAATAATTTGCACTTGTCTAAAAGTCTAAAGAAAAGAAGAGCTCTTCTCTTCATATAGAATTTTTATTCTACAACCCCACTGATCATAAACCCTGTAGACATAGAGTATTCAAAGAAAAGTGTGGATTTCACTTGCTCAGGTACTTGCAAAGCTTAAAGAAAAACGAAAACTGAAAGAATATTAATATAGATATTAAACAAAGAACAGCACAGTGGTGCAGTAGTTAACATTGCACCCAGGTGGTGCCTGGGTTCAACTCCAGACCTGGGGTGCTATCTGTTTGTGTGTTCTCCCCATGTTCATATGGGTTTCCTCTGGGTGCTCTGGTTTCCTCCCACAGTTCAAAGACATTCTGTACCGGTAGGTTCATTGGCTCCTGGGTAAATTAGTCCTGTTGTGTTTATATCAAAGTATGCCCTGCGATGGATTGGCATCCAGTCCAGGGCGTATCCTGCCCTGTGCCTGTTGCTTGCTGGTGTGGGCTCCGGCTCCCCTGCAGCCCTGAACTGGATAAAGTTGTTGGAAAATGCAACTGTGTTCGTCCTCAGAACTGGGGGGTTTGAAAAGCCTCTCCTTTGGCAGTCTGTGCACAGCTCTTGGCCGGAGCAGGAGCTGCTCTGGGGCAGGTTTCCGATCAGAGGCGTTTGCAGTCGGGTTCTGTTAGCTACCCTGGCTGTTGACATGGAGGTGAGCCATTGCTGAGTCTGGCAGTGAATGTGACAGGACTTCCCTTGACACCATTGTGCTGGCTCACCCAGGCCCATCACATGCAGCGCTGTGTGTGGATGTTTCTCAGTGCTCGTCTGTGGATAAGGTAGCAGGTAGGTATCATCTACAATACCACAGAAGGCATTTCTCATTCATCGTTAGATGTGGCTTAGTTGCTGCAGAGTAAATTAAAAAGATCAGAACCAGATGCTTCCAGCTCAGTTCCCATAGAACCGAAGAAGTCTAATATTTGTTCCTGTTTTTCACACTGACTTTTAAACGTCATTATTGAAAAGAAGAAGGCAGACTTGATCACAGCACTGTAGGTCCTGTGTAAAACAATGGATTGGACTATGATGGGACAAGATACTGGCAGGCCCTGCTGTTAAGATTGGCATTCCTTGTTCAAATTTCTCTCTGCTTTAGTTGCAGGTAGAAATGTAGGTTGGGTAGTTTCAGTGTTAATGGAGGGCTGCCAAAGGATTCAATCCAGGATAATGGAGCCAATTGTCTCTACTCGGCCAAAAACCACAAGGAGTTCAGTGTTTCACTCAATGACACTATCGCTTGACATCGCGGAGGTTTGCCGAGGGAGAAGCGTGTCAGGAGATAAGATGACACAAAACCAGCTCTGTAGAAACAGCATTAGTCTCTCACTCCCCGAAAAGAGCTTGTTTGCATTCAGCTTTTCTTGCAAGCGCTGCTGTGTGCGTTTGCACGTGGCTCTGTCACAATCTCTGGGCGATGGGTTTCAGTTCTGCTATCTCCACAAACAAGCGACACAACAGGCTTCTTAGATTTGCAGAAGAGGAAACTGGGATTGGAGAATAATGCTGCTCTTGTTTTTAGATCACTCTCATAGTGTCTTCTGTGACCAAAGAGAAGTCCACCTGCTATCATGTCACGTGTTGTGTCATCAAGTGCCCCAGTTCGCCCCTCTCCAGCCTGGTCCTGCTCGTTACAGTACACATTCCAATTCATTCATTTTCACACATTCATTACTTATTGTATGTAATCTTAATTTCAGCCAATTCTACCCTCTAGAGAAGCATGTGACAGCGTGTTTGCAGGCATCTTTGCTGATCACAGCATTTTTGTGCATTAACTGATCAGTAATGATATCTTTTTGTCTTCATCTCTTTACCCCTTGCCCTGTCATCCTCTCTCCTTCCCCGTGCCCCAGCCACCCCCCCCAGCGGTGGAATGGAGCAGCCATGAATGGGGACGCCCCCCCCAGCCCCGAGCCGCCCTGCCCGCTGCCCGACTGGAAGGAGTTCTGCGAGCTGCACGCCCGCGCCTCGGCCTCGGACTTCGCCGACAAGTTCCGCCGCTTCGTCCGAGAGAACCCCAGCTACGACTCTCCGGGCGCCGACGCCACCTTCTCCCAGCACTTCGCCCGGCACTTCCTGGACTGCTTCGCGGCCGAGCTGAGCCGGGCCCACACCCCCGGCTCTCCAGGCACGGCCAAGTACAGCATCGTGCCCTTCGTGGGCCTGCAGAGCTGCCCGCTGCCCTACGGCCGCGACCTCTACCTGCGCCGCAAAGAAGAGGCGGGGGCCTCCAGCGAGTCCCTGGACAGCATGGACAGCGGGCCGGGGAACCCCCCCCCCCAGGCCTCCAGGGCGCCCCTGGGCCAGTCCCGCAGCTCCGAGGACGTGTCGGCCGGCCACCCCAAGGCCAGGTTCAAGAAGGGCTTCTCTCTGCGCAACATGAGCCTGTGCGTGGTGGACGGCGTGAAGGAGATCTGGCACCGGCGCGCCTCCCCGGAGCCCCACCCCGGCCGCAGAGCCAGCGGAGAGGCGGGCGACAAGCGGAGCCAGCGCCTGCGCTTCTCGCGCCCCTCGCAGGGCCCCCGGGCCGAGCTGCTGGAGATCCAGAGGGAGGGGGCCCTGCGCTACATGGTGGCGGACGACACCAGCTGCGTGGGCACCTCCCAGTGGCAGAAGTGCCGGCTGCTGCTGCGCAAGTCCGCCCGCACAGAGGGGGAGCGCTTCCTGCTGGAGTTCTACGTGCCGCCCAAGGTGGGTGTGTGCTCTCCTCCAGCGTCCCTCCTGTCCCTGCAGCGGGCTGTCCCTCCTGTCCCTGCAGCGCACAGCTCCTACAGCGGGCTGTCCCTCCTGTCCCTGCAGCGCTCAGCTCCTGCAGCGGGCTGTCCCTCCTGTCCCTGCAGCGGGCTGTCCCTCCTGTCCCTGCAGCGCACAGCTCCTACAGCGGGCTGTCCCTCCTGTCCCTGCAGCGCACAGCTCCTACAGCGGGCTGTCCCTCCTGTCCCTGCAGCGGGCGAGGTTGTCATGGTGCAGCCAGGGACACTGGGGAGGCTGGGGGACGGCCAGGTATACAGTGCCTTGCAACCACATTCAGACCCCTGCACAGCTTTCACTGCTTGGTGCTTTAAGGTTTGCAGTCAAGACCCTTCGAAGCAGCAGTTTATACAGTGTTTAGTATACCTGCATCATTGTACACTCAGGTATTCAGACCCTTGGCTGTGCTGTGCCACACAGTGAGTCGAGTGATCTCTGACCGTGTGCAGTAATCGTGGGTCACATGATCTCAGAATGAACACATCTGTCTCTGTAACGTCCCTCAGTCAGGCAGCTTTCAAGCATTACAGCTGATGCAGCTTTGGACTTGTGATGTCCAGATTTTCATAACTCCCCTGTTTTCAGTGGTGCTCATGTTAATAAGAGCTGTTTCCTAGGGTGGTAATATTCGATTTAGAAATGGACACCACTATGTGGAGCAGACTAAAAACAACTTGAAATGTCAGAAAAATTGTCAGACTTCTATTGCCAGTGCACATGGTGGAGAAAGGGGACTATGTTTAAAAATGTTAGCAGTAATTTACGTCTTGCTAACAGCATTTTCTTTTTTCTACATTAAGTACTGCACAAACTCACAGCTGCAGCAATTTGTGATTGTGGTCCTCACCATATTGTGCAACCTCTAAATCCTTCCCCAGTTCACCTCCCTTAGAATCGGTTTGAAGAACTGAGCATAGCATCTCAGGTCATTTGAGACCATTCCTGCTGTACAGCAACCTTTAAATCCTGCAGAAGCTAAACAATGGAAATCTTAAACAGTTAATAAATAAGAACTTAATTTGCAATAAAACTCAATGATTGCCATGGAACTCCAGGACAATGATCAACTATCGCAGTGTCACAGGAAAAGAAGCTGCCAGTGGTTTATAATTCCTGGCGATTTACTCCTCTCCTGTGTCTTTCCTTGCCTCCCTAGTCTTCCAAGCCTAAAGTGAGCATTCCTCTGTCAGCCATTGTGGAAGTCAGGACCACCATGCCTCTGGAAATGCCTGACAAGGACAACACCTTCGTACTCAAGGTAGGGTCTTCCAGTCTCTTCTGTTCAAGGTGTCTTGTGCTCTTCACACTTCCTTCCAGTTTCCTGAGATACAGTTGTGTGCAGATCTGATGCCAGGCTGCTTCTGTAATCCTTATTGGTTGTTAATGTGAAATCAAATCACTGCTAGTTGTTATACATCCAATTTTAGGGATGACATGAAAACCCACATGAATGAACTGCAGCTTAAACCAGCTAGAAGTCACACAGGGACTTTTTAGAAGGACACCAGATTGAAATAACACAAAAAAATAGAATCCAATTGGCAGCCTTTCGGTACGATTGCGAGAGCAGGCCAGGAAACAGCTGTCTTACCGGTGCTGAAGGTGGTGCCCACAGAGACACTTTCAGTTTGTACAAATCAGGTTTATTCAAGCTGAGATTGCAAAAAATAACACTTGTCAGTTATCAACGTTTTTGTGTATTTAGCTCAAGAAGTGACAGATTTTGAAACGCATTAACACACCCCAGTTGAGTGGTTTATGCTGTTCTAGCGTTTTGAATTTTCTCCACCATCTGGCCGTCCAGTCGACAGTATCCCACTTGTCTTCCTTAACGATCTGCTAGCCCACTGGGCTGCTTAAGGAACTGGGCCCCGGCGCAGACGTGGTTGCAGCAGGCTGGGAGGTCTGTGTGAGGAACAGCGGAAGCTGTAAGGCATGAGTCACCGTCTCCATTCTCTCTGTGTTGAACCCAGTTCTGTACACGTGACTGGAACTACACACAAGGATGGGGACCGAAACAGAGTCACGCGCTCAGTTGAGGAGAGGGATTCGTGATCATGCCTGGTGACCATCAGAGTGTTTTCTTTCTTCCCACCCATGATGGGAGAGCCTAGCCAGTGACTGGGTCCTGTTCTGTGGGACACCAGTCCCTCACAGCGCGCGCACACAAGCACTACGGTGCCGCGAGCCCATGGCCGCAGGGCTCAGGGAGGCAGAGGGAAACCACGGCACCTGGAGCAAAACGAGTGCTGGGAGGACATGCAAGCTCCTTGCAGAAGGACCCTATCTCAGACCCAGGACCCCCGGACTGTTAAGCATCAGCACTCACTGCAACATCACCGTGCCCCCAGGTCCTTACACCTCAACGCAAAATAAAGCTTTTCTTCATTTTCAGTGTTGCAACTGGCTAGATTCCCATTTTCCTACACATAAAGGTGTTTGCTGGCATCCTGAGCTGATGAATATTTCTGTCAACTCCCTGAACGACCAGCTTGGCTGGAACTCAGACAGTATCACGTTCTATTGTTAGATACCTGGACCCCAGTAACATCTGCGTCAGAGATGTGAATGCAGTGGACAGCGTGACTATTTGTGTCCTGCTCTGTTGTATTATTCCTGACTTGACATCATACTGTAGATCCAGCTAAAGGGACACTGTGACACAGCAAATTGAAGTTTTAATTTGAATATAAGGACACTGACCTACCCTTTATGTATTTGAAAATGAGGGAAATGAAGTGTTTGTGGTAAAAGTATCATATATGCCAAGCGTAGTACATCCGAGTCAATCCAGGACAGTCCATGCCGTCATTGCTGTGTGAGGTGAGCAGGTGGGCGCGGGGTGCCGAGACCGTCTTGGCAAGCATGTGTTGAACAGCTGGCATGGGCGGTTCTGGCACAGGCTGAGGGCAGCTCCTTGCTGTTGCAGGTGGAGAATGGTGCAGAATACATCCTGGAGACGATCGACTCCCTGCAGAAGCACTCCTGGGTGGCCGATATTCAGGACTGCATAGACCCCGGGTGAGACAGCACTGCCTCCTGCTGGTGGGGTGGTGGGCTGCATGAATCTGTCCCCAGGCATGTTAAAAGGAGCTGTTTTGTCTGCCAAGTGTTCATTTGGGGAGACCGACGAACTTAGTCTGTGTGGGTGCATGCGTCTCGTCCGAGAGGTGGGCGTGTCATTCTTCTGTGTGTGTGTGTGACAGGGACAGCGGTGATGACATCGAACTGGCCTCCTGCCCCCATGGCCCTGCCGGTAAAGACTTCCCCATGGTGGCGTCCTGCAGCTGCGAGCTTCTGTCAGAAGGTGAGGTCCTCCAGCACACAACACCCTTCCACTCGGAGCCAGCCCACCTTCCGCTCCCTCTTCACATTTTTAAGCAATAATTTTACAGCATGATAATGTAAATAAGTGGCACAAATTGTGTAACCATCTGCAGTTCACAAAGCCGTGCAGTACTAGCCACAGTCAGTCTGCAGTTTAAAGGCTGAGTGCGTGGGTGGCCAGATGTGGCTCCTCCTGAAGTTTCTTGCTGCCCTGGTGTGGTGGCCAGATGTGGTGCACCTCTTCATGTTTGTAACACTGGGTTGTACAACAAAGGTGTACTTTTCAAGTCTCCTTTTTCAGGGTTATGTTAATACCTGTTTAAGACAGTTATGTACAGTATATCAGTTTGAAACATTGTATTTTAATGATCATCTCATCCTTACTAACAGAATTAGCTGATTATTGCCAATTGCTTTCCAATATTTTTTTGGCTGGGAAATTGTAACAAGGTGTATAAAGCATTGATCCTTATCTTTTTTAGAATCACTAATGTGCATTCTTTTGGTTTAAAGAAGGTTTAAAGATAAATTGCCAAAGGGTCTAGGGGGCTCAGACTTGGGGGTCACAGAACAAACACCCACCCTGGGTGCACCTTTTAGTATGGGATGAGAGGAGCTGTGTTTTCACCTGGTGACAATGTCCTCGCTCAGGTGTGCATCGGGTACCAGACCGGTCCTGTGTCATGGCCCACGAGCACCATGGCGCCCCCTCTGTCCGCTGCCGAGAATCGCTCTTCGCAGAACACCCCATGCACGCCCCCCTGGAGCACTTCCTGCAGTCTCTGGAGACCCCTGGGCCTACGACAGGTAGCAGCGCGTCCCTCCCCTCGGAGAAGAGAGAGTGCAGTAACTCCGCTTGACAGTTTTTCCTCTTACCTCTATATACTTCCTTTCAGCTGTACTGTAAGCTACTGCACTTGACTGTGGAATACTTGGACCTCCACAGTAAATGCCTGGAAAGGGCTGTGTGATAACGTCCCTACAAACATTCACCTCAGTTAACCATCTCATCTAAATCTAGAACAGTGCAGAAGACTGTCAAGTTTCGTAAAACCAGAGAACAGGAAAGGGAGAGTAAATTATCATGACTTTAAATTGGTAAACTTTCATTGCAGAAACTGGCCAGAGGACATTTTCTACAGCTGTAGCGTTGCCAGTTGTTTTTGTTACACTCATAGGGGTTTGGAATCGCCTGCTCTGTGTGGCCCACGAGGCTCTGTGTCGTTCGAGGCTCATGGGCCGCACACAAGGCAGGAAGAGGAGGTGTGGCCGGAGTCCTCTGACCCGCCCACTGAGCTTTACCGCATCACAGGCAGCACCACCCTGTACCAGAAGCTCAGAGGTGATTGGTGGAGGGGCATGTTTCTCACTGACAGCACGACAATTCTGCAAACGCCCCGAAGGCTGCAAGGGGCGCTGTTTGCCCTTGGAGAGCCCTGGCCCACTAATCCCATCCTGACCTGAGTGTCGGTCACAGTCAGCTAGTGACGAGCATTATTTGGCTTACATGCTTTAAGGCTTGTGTGAGGGAATCTCGGTTTCCTGCCACCAGGGAAGCGAGACTCCAGAACAGCAGTATTTGCAGACAGTCTTCTGTATTTTCATCCTGTGTTGCTTAGCTCTGTTTGTGACTTGTTCGACAGGGTGTCCTATCGGCGAGTCCGGGGACGCAGAGGGCGAAGCCAGCCTGGCCGGTTACCCATGGTTCCATGGGACGTTGTCCAGGGTGCGGGCAGCGCAGCTGGTCCTGTCTGGAGGAGCGCGCAGTCACGGGCTCTTTGTCATCCGGCAGAGCGAGACGCGCCCGGGCGAGTACGTCCTGACGTTCAACTTCCAGGGCAAGGCCAAGGTGGGCGGCGGCCTTCGAGCTGGGCACTGACAAAACTGTTTCAGAGACTCGCTGTGTACAGGTGTCTTCCCAGGAGCTTGTAAACGGCAGAAAAATACATCCCTACATTGCAAGTTCAAGACCCTTCTAATGAACCTGAGCAGCGCTGCCAGAGAGATACTGCAGCCTCGAGCACACAGACAGGACACAAACACCGTCACATCCAGTAACCATGGCTTCTGCGTCATACAGCCATACGTGAGCTGCGCCATTCCTGGGAGATTCCTATTAATACAGCAGGGATTTGTATTCCAGTCTGTGTGATACTTGTTGAGATCCCTTAAAAAAACAGCGTGGAATCGTCATGTCTCCTGGTGTGTTTGTAACCTTTCCCCCTCGGTGTTTCCCTGTGTTTAGCATCTGCGGCTGTCGGTGAATGACAATGGGCAATGCCACGTCCACCACCTGTGGTTCCAGACCGTCTGCGACATGCTACGCCACTTCCACACCCACCCCATCCCACTGGAGTCTGGAGGCTCGGCTGACATCACCCTGCGCTGCTATGTCCAGGCACAGCGGCACACACCAGGTACAGCCTAACGTTTCCCCGCTTCCTCAACGGTTGTTTTCTCGTACCTGATCTGGAGTCACTGGTCCGGTGTCTTTGCACATCGCTACAAACCCTGTGACCGCACACGGGAGAGAGTCAGGAAATGGAGACAGATTAACCCCGCCCGCTTTCAGGCCCCTCCCCTCCCATTATGTCCCAGGCAGCACAGCCCCGTGCAAGAGGTTCGGACTGATTGGAGGAGAGGAGCGTCCCTTACTGACAGCAGTGCAAGTGTGCGGGGGCCTGGGTGGTTATCCTCCTGGGGACAGCTATGTCCCCGAGAGTCCACAGAGCCCTGAACTAATGGCACCATTCCCAGTCCCCATTACAGCTCCCAGGCTCGAACCCCTTGCCATAGTGCACAGCCAGTGCTTGGGTGAGCTCCTTCACCTGTTGGGCCACTCAGGAGTTAAAACAGCAGGTTCTATAAGGAGCAGGAAGCAGGGTTCAGCATGTCCACAGGCTCCAGGAACCCCTCCTGCTGCCCCTTATAGAATCCGCCATCTTGGAAGTGAGTTTAAATAAGTTCAAAGTGTGTCAGAGTCCTGAAGAGCGAACTGCAGCATGTGGAATGGCATGTTCTGCCAAGAAAAATGAAATACATTTCAATGCGCCATATTCACAGCGCTTCTTTTTCACTGGACATTAAAGACACTGTTAATAAGTTTAATAAGCATTAGCTGGAGAGTAACACAGATTAAGGAAAACATCTTAATACATTCATACTGTTAACAGGATTAATAGCAGGAAACACTTTATTTTTTGTTAAGGTGTGAGAGGGACAGAAATATGCTTTGTTAATGTGAATAATTTTAAGACAAACTCCTTAAGAATTAGCAGCTATGATACCAGTGCAGTGATGCCAGCGTCACAGTAGTGGATTTAACCAGATAGATGATTGCAGTCCAGTGCTGTCGAGTTGGAGGGGCTGTTCCTCTAGGAGTGAATAAAATAATGTGTGCAAAACAAATTAATACAATAAACCTGTGTTTATTGCAGACTTCTGTGCAGCTAGCTGTAGTGTTCGTTGAGCTGTCCTGAAGAATCACTCCACACCAGGCAAGACAGGATGTTTGAGTTTTAATTTGTTTAATTGTATTGCATGTTTGAGGAAGCACTGATGCCTCTCAGCATCTGAGTCCGAATATCCTCAGGTTTTTAGGAGCCCAAGAAACATGCAGGGCATTACCTTAACTCTGGGGAAGACAACTCCTGACTCGTGCTCTGAGAACAGTGGTTCTTAACCGAGGGTGCACGCAGATGCTTCTTCTGGAGGTGTGAGACAGGCCAGATGTGCTTTTGATTCAACTTCTAAAAACAAATTAAGCACAGATACCCCAGCACAACTACTTCTTTTCACCAAACCTGTTTATTTTAAGGTAAACATAAAAAGTGCATTATTTTTCATAATCAAGATATACAACAGTTCTATCCTCTTCATTCTATAGCTATGATACTGTATATCTCAGGTTTGATGACCTGATCTATTACAACGATTTGTGATCAGGGGTGCGAGAACAGATCTTGAGAACCAAAGGGGTGCAGCTGCAGTCAAGATAAGGAGCCGCTGCTCCCAAAGGAAACTCTTTAGAAAGTGGAAACTGATCCTGTGTTTTTTTAGTGGGGCGTAAAGCAGCCAGGGATGGTTAATGAGGTTTGTACACTGACACCCCTTGCGAACCCCCCCATTCCTTATTCACCACTGTGAATGAACTCTTTCTCTCGCCAAAGAACAGTCTATTCTCTTCCAGGGAGAGAAGGTGCTTTGCATGCAGCACACCACAGATCACTGTGAGCACATGCTGTTCCAGCTGGGCCCACAATACTGGGACGTTGCTTATTTAAAAAACAGAGACGGAAGCGCAAAGCTTATTTTATTGATTTTTGACAGTACTGGCAAAATACATGCCTTTTCTCCCTTCACAGTTAATTTATTCTGCAAATCGGGAATGGTTTGTTTAAAGTGACAAATGTGTAGATCTGTAATACGTGAACCAGAAAGTGCATTGCTCCTTTCATACTAGTGTTCAGTTTCTCTCCATTAATAATCGACATTAGATCATAACTTCACTCAATTAATTTCTTGTTGACAATGTTGCTGGGAGCTTTTTAATATGCCTGTCCACTTGTTAAAGACTTGGCTTCACCATATTGACCGCTGCATTTGACAGCGAACAGAAAGGACTGTACTGTGTAAGACAGGCCCCTTGGACACGCCCACCTGTCAGTTTTGACACACTGCTTCGATTCGGGTCGAGAGACCCTGGGAGACTCACTTCCACCCAAACCCAGTGGCGCTCTGCCGGTTGTGAAAATCCGCTCGCAGCCACAGGACGTCACAGCTTGTCACATGACTCTGACGGACACGGACTGTCGAGGCTCTTTGGCCACAAGCGCCTTTGCTGGTTGAATCAGTCATCATTCTTTTTTTCCCTTTTTACTTATAATGTGTAAATAAAAAAAAAAAATCTTGTTTCATGACCTACCCACACAATTTGGACTTGCTAGCTGTATATGAATGGTCTCGCTGACTTGCCTCTGCTGGGTTGCTAGAGCCAAGCTGCCTGACTTCCAGTTTGTCTTTGGACAGCCTCACAGTGGACTGCATGCCTTAGTGTGGCAATTTTGTTTTGCGTGGGCTTCTGAAATTGATGTGAATTTTCAGGAATTCAAAATCCCTTCCTGCCTGCTGACAGATACACACTTGGCGTTAGTGGTGACGGTCTCTAACTGGCCGAAGGAGAATTGCCCTGGTGTGATGCAGTTGGTAAGACAGGCAGGCATTGTGCAGTGGTAGAGTGGTAGTTGGTTATTTTGACAGGACAGGGCTGATTGTTTAAGAATGACAACAGTCTGTACAGACGATGCAGGATGAATCACCAGTGCATTGCCACCTGATTTAATACTTATTCTGTGTCCATTGTAACCTGTATTTAATGTTGGATTTCAGTTGGATCACTGATGAATAAGTGACAGCAAAAGTTGCACACTGACGTCTTTTCCCTTGAAATCACTGGCACTACTGCCTGTATTGAAGTCTTGATTCGGAAAATTGCCAGGAATTGCTCTTCTATTTGCTGGCCATCTTCACCGAGTGTAAAACCTCCCTTACAGAGGGTGAACTGGCAGGCTAGTCGCAGAGCTCAGTTGTAGCCCCACCTTTCTTAGCACAGATGGAGACCCTGCTGGTCCTCCAGGGGTGAGAGATCAATCCTGCAGCAGCTCGGCTGTGTGCACAAGACCATTCCAGGGCTGCAGGCCAGCCTCGGACCAAAATAGCAAAACGCTGGGGGGGAGAGTGGAAAAGGACAAACAAGACGTAAGAGCACGGGCTTGAGGACCTCTGTGCTAATCGCTGTGTGAAGCCCCCGAGCCAGTGCCCCCCACAGCACAGAGATCTTGAACCCTGTAACACTGCTGGACACCTGCGTCATTGTTCAGGCTTCAGAGTTCTCCGCTATTCTGTTCCTGCCCGTGGATGAGGTTGGATGGATGCTGCAGGCCTTGCACCTGTGTGGGACTGGAGCTCCAGCACCCCTTTCCTGACTCCAGAGCAAACAAGGGGGTACTCAGGAAGTCACCCCAAAAGCAAGCCAGTTTTTTTTGTTTACCCAGCCAGAGGTTTGGGAGGGAGGAGGTTCAGGCCGCTTCGCTGTCCCTCTCTCAGCGCTCCTCTCCCTCCGTCTTCGCTGTCCCTCTCTCTCAGCGCTCCTCTCCCTCCGTCTTCGCTGTCCCTCTCTCTCAGCGCTCCTCTCCCTCCGTCTTCGCTGTCCCTCTCTCTCAGCGCTCCTCTCCCTCCGTCTTCGCTGTCCCTCTCTCTCAGTGCTCCTCTCCCTCCGTCTTCGATCTCCCTCTCTCTCAGCGCTCCTCTCCCTCCGTCTTCGCTGTCCCTCTCTCTCAGCGCTCCTCTCCCTCCGTCTTCGCTGTCCCTCTCTCAGCGCTCCTCTCCCTCCGTCTTCGCTCTCCCTCTCTCAGCGCTCCTCTCCCTCCGTCTTCGCTCTCCCTCTCTCTCAGCGCTCCTCTCCCTCCGTCTTCGCTGTCCCTCTCTCTCAGCGCTCCTCTCCCTCCGTCTTCGCTGTCCCTCTCTCTCAGCGCTCCTCTCCCTCCGTCTTCGCTCTCTCCCTCTCTCTCAGCGCTCCTCTCCCTCCGTCTTCGCTGTCCCTCTCTCTCAGCGCTCCTCTCCCTCCGTCTTCGCTGTCCCTCTCTCTCAGCGCTCCTCTCCCTCCGTCTTCGCTGTCCTCTCTCTCAGCGCTCCTCTCCCTCCGTCTTCGCTCTCTCCCTCTCTCTCAGCGCTCCTCTCCCTCCGTCTTCGCTCTCTCAGCGCTCCTCTCCCTCCGTCTTCGCTGTCCCTCTCTCTCAGCGCTCCTCTCCCTCCGTCTTCGCTGTCCTCTCTCTCAGCGCTCCTCTCCCTCCGTCTTCGCTCTCTCCCTCTCTCTCAGCGCTCCTCTCCCTCCGTCTTCGCTGTCCCTCTCTCTCAGCGCTCCTCTCCCTCTGTCTTCGCTGTCCCTCTCTCTCAGCGCTCCTCTCCCTCTCCCCACAGAGCCCGCGGTGTCCCAGCTCCCCCCGCCCGCCCGAGAGCCCGGCGGCTGCCGGCCCGACCTCCACCCATCTCCGCACTACTTCTCCGCGGCCCCCCAGCCCAGCCTGCCGTCCGCAGACGGCCCCTCGTCCGCCAGCTCCTCCTCCCCGTGGGGGGAGGTGGCGGGCGGCGGCGTCGCGGGAGGGGGGCTGCGCAGCCGCAGTAACAGCGCGGAGCGGCTGCTGGAGCCCCCTGCTGGCTCGCCGGAGGACTATCACGAGAGCGACGGGGCGCGCAGGGCGAGAGCGGTGGAGAACCAGTACTCCTTCTACTGAGCGAGCCGCGGGGGCGCCGCCGGGAGGCTCCGATTGGCTGGAGCCACGCACACACGGGAGAGGGCCCTCCCCCTGGCTGGGCAGGCGGTGAGGCCGAGTCAGTGCACCCGGGAGCCGGTTGTCCAGCTTGTCTGCTCTCTTCTCTTTCCATCTTCAGCAAGATGTACTACACAAAAATCGAACCTCCCTCTTTCCAGCTGGGTGTTCTGAGATGGTGCCGAATAGTCTGACCTGCCACCTGGGTGTCCATGACAGCCACGTAAGAACTGCCCCTGCAGGGGTTCAATCACAGCTGCTCGAGGGCTCAGACACAGCGCCCCTCCTCGCCCCCAGCAGACTGGTGCTCCTGCTGCTGGAGGTCTCAGCACTGGCGCCGAGCTCACTTCTGTAACGCGCTCGGTACGCACGGTCCTGCTCCAGCAGCAGGCCAGTGTCCGGGAGACTCCTGCACTGCGTGCTTGAAGCAGGAGAAAATGAAGGGCCAGGTGTAGGCGTGGAGCCTGTTAAATTCCAACCCCACCAGTCCATTTTTTCCCATGCCTGTCCTGTAATGATTTGATTAATTGATGAATAATTTAATGCAATCTTCAAGAGGCCACATTATGACTGGCTTGCTGGGCTAAACTGTGCAGTTCCCGATTGCTTTCAGAGTAACCCCCTGACCAATCTGCAAGTTGCTAAACAGGTATTCCAGGAAGTCAAATTCATCTGTCCTTGTGCACCTACACCTCATGACAATGACATGCTCCACACTTACACCACGCGGCAGTTCAGCCCTCATACCATCACTAGGAAGATAAGGAGAATGTTTGCTCCCCTTATGGAAAACGCATCCCGTCAGCCTGTTGTGATCCCACAGTTTGAGCCTCAGCTGCAGACATCGGCACATCTTTCACCGCCTGCGCTGCAGGCGCATGGGTCACCTGGCCAGCTACAGTGAACCTTGTGACAGACAAAAGCCATCTTTTCCCACCAGCCGGTAGCACTCTGTCCTGGGACTCTCACAGTCACAGGCAGTGCTGTAGTGGAGATTCAGACCGCCTGTCTCTGGGCCCAGTGGAGGCCTGTACTAATGAGCCCCTTGTGAGTTTGTGCTTCTCGCCCTCTGTCCTGGACCCAGTGCAAGTGAGGCTGGATGACCGTGTGCCCAGGGTTTCTCTCAAGTAGTGCGATTAAGTATTAGGTGGTTTGTTGCTCCTTAGGGTTCAGGAAATGTAATGATTGCAGGAAAGGGAAAAATAATGCAGAGCCCTCTGGACACTGGAAAACATCTGGGTCCATGAGATTGGAAGAAGATCGAAGCCAACTACCCCTCTCAATCCCACCACCCAGTCAGAAAACATGGGGCACGCCTTCCTCTACTGCCACCAAGAGAATCTTCTGCTACCCATGCTAGTTCACCCCAGCGCTAGCCCTGCTGACCCCCCTGCTCTGGCCATTTACAGTTCCCATCTGTGTGGGATTTCATTCCCGGAGACCAGAGGGTGTATCCAAACACCCAATTTACCAAATGCAGTTCCCTTTCAACTGCAGAATGGGGAAACGTAGAACAAACATCTTGAGAGTATTATTTGTCCAAATAATCTTCTGCTGCTGAAGGTGTGTGATTTTGGTTTTGGAGGTTGACTGGTGAGTGTTTTATGTTTGCGACAGCTGGCTGTAAGTGTTGTGTGTGTGTGTGTACATTTCAGAATGAATTGTTACAATGTGTTTAAAAGAGGAAATGTGTAGATTTATTGAGCAAGTGTTGATCCTTTCTCAAGAGTTCACTAGAAGGTGTTGTGTAATCATGGTGTTTTGACAGGTTTGGAAATGTAATAGGATGTGAAGAAAAACTTTTTTTGCAGAAATTCTGCAAATGGGATTCTAAATGGGATGTTTTTAATTTCAAGTTACACACTTTCTAACTGGTTGGGTTTGTAATAATGCAAGTGAATTAAGGAGCAAAAAAAATCAAACTGGTAAGGAGCTGTTTGTGCCAAAATCATGTACACGGCTTCATGATAGAACAGCTGAACTCTCTAACCTCACGGTCCTGCTACTTGTCTTTTGCAAGAACCTTTTTGTTTCACGTTTCAAACTTGTTTCTCGTCTGCCTTCAGTGAGAAGAAATGCTGGGAATCTCGGTGGAAGAGGGTGGGATGTTATTTACAAGAGCATTAGTGGGCGTTGCCACAGACGAGGTCACACACGCCGCAGGCCAGCGGGGATTAGTCTGCTGGCGCTCTGCACAGGCCGAGCTCTTCGGCGGCTGGCGATCCTGCCAGGCAGGTGACAAGAGAGGTGTGGGAGAGCCTGGAGAGCAACCAGGCTCTGGCCATTGTGAAACCCGGAGGAAGGAGCAGAGCTGGGAGTCCTGGAGAGGCCAGGGTGTGCGAAAGACACCGTCTGCATTCCTTTCCATCCCCATGGCAATGTGATAATGTGACACAAAGTCGCACAATATCACACAACACAGTACCAGAGTGGGGTGGGGCTGGTTAGGACCAGTCAGATGCCACTACACGTGTGTGCTCTAGACGGGACGCGCTCACAGTCAATCTGAGGCTCGCGTGTCAGATTTCAGATATTTTAAAGTTCACACTGAAACTCCAGTCCTCCTGGGGCCACAATCAAGCAAGTGCCTCTGAACCAAGGTCCCCAGCTGTGGTCCGGTGGACCCACACATCTCTTTCCATTCCAGCTGAGCTCTTTATTTACACCATCGAACCCTTTAATACTACAAATCTTATTCCTGCCCTTTATTTCCTTCCTGTCCTGGATTTGTCATGGGTTGCCTTTTCCCTTGTATTTTGTGACTTAAGATCTACATCTTCTGAGCTGAGGACCTGCTTGTCAAGATTCTAATCCAGCAACCTATCAGTTCAATTAAGGATCTGGTTTAGTTAACCAGGTGTGGAGGTCGGAAATTGGGAACATCTGCTCTCAGTGATCAGCTGGTCCAGTAGTTTCACAATTAGCCTGTTCATTAAGAGCCGAGATGAAAACCCAGACAGTGCACTGCAACAGCCCTGAAGTTGTTCAGTTTAAATAATGAAATAAACCGGAATTGCAATTGCAAAATGCCACAGGGTTCACCCTTTGAAATAAACTTCGTACATAAGAAGGGATCACACAGGAAATGAAGACAGCCTTCCTAGCCAGCCACCTACAGTAGTCCATAAGGAGTTAGTAAGTAATTTATCCAATGATCTCATCCATCTTTTACTGCAAAGAAACCAGGGTATCGACTCCAACATGAGTAGCTTGTAGAAAATATCTTGCCTTGGGTCACCATTAGACCTGGAACTGGGGTGCAAGGAGGTGAAGATGGCTGATGATGGCGGCTTTCAGTTTAGTAGATTAACATATTAAACTGTGTACAAGGGCAGCTCCCCCTGGACAGACACTCACTTGAGGCTGGACTCTGTGATCCAGGTGCTGGAGCTTGAGCTGGGCCATGTTGCTCTCCTCCGTGACCGTGACGATTGCAGAGTAGCTCCTCCTGGGAGCACAGCGACCCCTGCAGGTTCACGCTGCTGTCAGCAAGAGACGCGCTGCCTCTGCGCGGAGGGCCTGGGCGCAGGCCTTCGCTGCCTGTGAAGGAGAAGATCTGGGCAGAAAGAGAGAAGAGAAAATCTTGAAGTTGGGCGGGTCAGAGCCGTCTGGCCATACGTCCTGGGTCTCCCCCCACCCGCGTGCTGTGGCCATGTTTGTGGGTCACAGCTAAGACACGTAAAACACACAATTGGTGGTTCCTTACTGGGTGAGTATAAAAGAAAAAAACAACAGGTAATGCTAAATTTAGAGTCAAAAGCTGGTCAAAGGAGTTAGTTTGACAGCAGAGCTGTAGGGAGATGCATAAGGCCTTTGGCACAACAGAGCAGAGTCGAAGGACCCAGCTCTGCCATTATTACTGCAGTGCACACTGGGAGTGAAACAACACTAAAAAGGGTTCCAGCTGCTCTGTAACTACAGGGTGCCCAGCAGCAGGGCTTGGGTGCTCATTACCTTGAGTACTGTACATGTGCCAATTTGTAACTTTGTTATGTATTTTTGAAATAGTCTGTTTCTCAGTCATTGCTACTGAAGAAATCCATCTGGGGTTGTTCTATTTTATCAAGGTGAACTCATCCGTCTTGTAACATCCTTGCTCAACCTCATGTTGGAGAGAAACTAACCAAGGGAGGGTGTCCTCAGACATTTGGGGGTTCATTCTTGCTCCCTCTTTAACTACAATGTTTTGTTTAATTTTTTTAATGCTAAACAAAATCTGATGTCCCCCGTTTCAAAAAAAAAAAGACTCTGTGCACTTTTGTACAAAGTGATGTTTACCTAATGTATTTCTTTATATTTCTGTGAATAAAAATAAGTGAACACTGTTTTAAAAAAATTCCCACAGCGTCCATGTCTGTTTCAAGCTTTAAAAATCATTTCACAGAAACTGTTTCTGTGACCATTTGATCGCACTTTTTCTGTTCCAGCTTCAGAGAACAGTGAGGCAGTGTTCTTGCTGTGGTCAGGAGGATTACGTTAGGACTGAATAAATGAGTGGAAGTGAACAGGAGGCTTCTGACTGAGGCAGAGTAAGAAGGTCAGACTGGAGCCCTGTTGTTACAGAGACCCCTGCTGGCCAGGGAGGCCTATGGCAGGAGTGTGCATTATGTCTGTTAATTCTAGCTCAGCGCTTAACAACCTAGATCAGAACACTACTGGTTTAACTGGGTTAATTTCAGCAGCTTCACCCAGCTTTTCCAGAGCTGGTGCTTTAATGACATAAATCCTGCAGATGCAGGACAAGGATTGGACAGCCCTGGTCCTGGAGAGGTCCCTGGCCAGCAGGTTTTATAAGTAACTATCAAATTAAATATTTAATTTCTAAAGCACTGTAGCAACATCATGATAAATTAAACAGGTGATCTGTGACAGTTCTGTAATTTAGAGATCTTTACAAACCCACATCTGTATACCCTTTAGCTCTCAGGAATCAGATTAACCTCCATTAAACAAATTGCAGGCTTCACTGATCAATACCCGCAAGAGTTCTCTCTCACACTGGGAGAACACTGGGGCGGAGACTCTGGAGAACCCCCAAGACCTGGATCTGGGTTTTTCTGGACCAGGTCTGGAGACCCCTAAGAACACAACAAATTAAAACTGTGACTGTGGCAGGATTTCTACTTGTTGAGCTGATGTAACACCACGCAGTAAAATCGCTTACAAGTGCCCCAAACAAAAAAAGTCTACTTACTACCCCAGAATCTCCAGTCTTTATCATCGAAAGTGTCCACGCGTGGAAGGAAAAACGAACGCCATATTCAGAAACTAACAAAAAGGCCCCAGTTTCTGCTCTCCGAGTTCTCTTCTGATGCCGCTGGACTGTCTCTCCTCTGACCCTAATGAAATGGAGAGAAGGAGAAAAGCTTTAACAAATGTTTATTAAAAAAAACACTGAACAAGACAACAAATTAAAGAAGAGACATAAAAAAAGGAATAAGGCTGATCAAATCAATTCTAGAGGTAAGTAGCTGGCAGAGTTTTGTTTACCAGCAAAATGCAATCTATCAGTGTTTACTTTCATGAGAATAATGTCAGAAGATTAATGTGTTTAGTTTTCCAATCTCCCTTCCACAGAGTTGATTTTTTGCCACTGAAGTATGATGAGAGGGAACGTTGCTATAGGACTTGCCTTCTTTCTGATTAGAGGTTAAAGCAAGGGTCCGACTCCTCGTTTAAAGACTCCTGCAGCTTGTGTGAGAGTAGGGGTGCACACCCAGCGCCCTGGATAGACTCCCCTCTGGGCGTCTAGAGTCTGGCCTCCCCGAAGCTCTCCTTCCTCCAACGGGTGCCGTCTGTTCTCGCTCCTCCCCTGATCTGTGCAGCGGGGCGGCTCTCCAGAGGCGGGTGAAATGGGTCCTCTTCCAGATGTGAAGCTTTTCTGGGAGCCTCTGGGATGAAAAAACACAAGAAATTCAAGGTTATTCTTCAGGTTTGGTCAAACCCTGGTGACGGAGGAGACGATTCGTGATGCGAAGAGCGAGCTTTCCTGGGGACACTTGCCTGGTTGAGCAGAAAGCCCAACCTGTCCATAAGGGCGGGGCTGGCCGAACGCACGCCTCGCTGGGAGGGATGTGAAACCGAGCAGCGTGCCGGGATGAGCCAGTGAAGCTGTTGCACTTCTGTGCAGGGGCTCCTGCCAGTGGGCCAGCGCTTCAGGGGGGCTGAAGTGGGTCCCCTCCTATCTGCGCGGTGCTTTGGGATCTCTCAGGATGGAAAAGCACTACATGAATGCAATTAACTCGTCTACAAATTACAAGGAAAAAGCCACAGCATATACAGTGTTCTCTCATATATTTTATTCTTTAAATACACATTTACATATTCTATTCAAGACTGGAGTTAACATTCCCACCACATTCATGACACGAAAGAAGTATTCAGATTCTTTTTTTTTTTCCTTTTATGGCCTAAGAAGATTGTGTTTTATAAACCTTATCTTTTATCCTCGCTGTTTAATGAGCAGCATGGCTTTCCTGCACATACACGCAGCCACACAGTGGCGAGACAGTCACCATCAGTGCTTTCAAATGAAAACCTTGGTGGTTTCAAGGTTTTTTACACAAGTAAGGTTTATTCTGGACACGTGCAAGGACCTCTGGGGGGCGCTGCACTGTCTAACCAGGCGTTGCCAAACATCTCCACACAGTAGTTATTTCCAGTGGGCAAGAATGCCTAGGGAGCCCAGGACACTACTGATACCACCTGTTTCCTGCTGAATTCCCCAAATCAGGGTGGAAAACCCTGTGAACTTACTTTCTGCTGCCAACTGCCGGCAGCAGGTATAGCTAATGTGCTGCAGCCTGTTTAGTCTTGTACAGCACTGTACGACATGTTAGTACTGTAGCACTCAAGAGCTCCAGCTGAGCTCCTCACGCTATCCCAGATAGCAAGCCCCACACACATTTTTTGAAAAACATTCCTGGTGCTGGACAACCTTTTAATAAAAGCAATACAACCATTATCACTATTTGACTGTTCATGGGTAACAGCAAATTGTATCAGAACAGAAATTTGCTTAAAAAGTTATCTTTTTCCAGGAAATAACAGGGGATTATAGAATTCCAGTTATCTTTGTCAAATAACTGCCGGATATTTTAGTACTTGTTTTTTACTGGTCTTAATATTTTACCAGCCTACATAAATTGAGCACACCTGTAAAGGGATTTTCCAATTTGACTGAGGAGTTTGAATTAATCACCTGACACTGATGCACCAGTAAATGTGATTCAAAGGGCTTGTTTCAGATCTCCGAACAGCAAGCAGCACCTCAAAAATATCTTCCACCCAAGGAATAGGTGGGGTGTTTTAAAATGGATGGATCACTCTGCCCCCGGTTTAACCTGACGCAGAAAGAAGAGCTTGGGATCCAGAAAAACACTGGATTCTCAAGACAAGTTGGAAACGCGTTTTCAATACCTTCCCTCCACACGTTAAAGACAAGAATCAGGAAATAATGACTTGACGAGCAAAATGAGTCCAAGCTAAATTCAAGGCCCTAAATATCTGCCAGAAGACCAGTGGGGAAGTACCTGGCCTGGCAGGAGTCAGTGCTGCAGCGCTGGGCTGCCCTTGGCCTGCCTGCCGCTGGCCAGGCCGGCTGTGCCCGAGTGCAGAGGTCAAGGGCACCGCGGCGGCGCTGCTCGGCGGCTCCAGTGACCGCTCAGCCGTGGGCCCGGGTGTTGAAGAGGAAGACCATCCCGAGCGCCAGCAGCAGCCCGGCCGACACTTCGGCCAGCTTGCCCATCCGCCAGCGCGCGTCCTGCTCCCGCTGCCGCAGCTGCTGGCGCTGCCGCCTCTGCGCCCGCTCCCGCGCCAGCTGCTCGCCGTAGTGCTCCCGGTAGAAGGCGTCGAAGTCGAAGATGGGCCGGCCCCCGGGGGCCCTCTGCGGGGCGGCCCTGGGCGACGGCCGGCCGGCCTCCCGCACCTCCTCCTGGCTCAGCAGCCCACGGTCGTACTTCCCGCGCAGCCCGGCGCTGCCCAGGACGCTGTAGGCCTCGCTGATCTGGAAGAACCTCTGGGCGGCCTCCTTGCTGCCCGCGTTCTTGTCGGGGTGGTAGAGGAAGGACTGCCTGTAGTAGGCCGCCTTTATCTGCGCCTGCGTGGCGCTGGGGGACACCTCCAGGATGTCGTAATAGGCCGTCCGGCTCCGGTGGCGCGGCGGTACCTTCCCGGCGTGCCCGCTGCAAGCGCGAGCCGGCTGCAGAGCGCCCGCGAGCCCCCGCGCCTCGCGCCCAGCCCTCTGCCACGCGCGATGCCCCCCGGCTGCCGCGAGCACGGGGCTGCGCGCCGACCAGACGAAGCTCAAGCAAGACGCGCGCGGGGCGAAGCCGCCTGACGACACACAGCCCCGGCCACAGCCACCTCCTCCCCGAAAGCGGACCTCCCGTCCGGGGCCTGTGAGCGGCGTGACCCCGTCCTGCCCGGCAGGCAGCTCACCATGCGCGGGCAGTGCAGAGTCGCCGCCCTCCGGGGCATCAATCTTCCCCGGCCAGCTCCGAGACCCCCTGGCAACCGGCTGACACTGACACACGTCACTGACGCCTGTTAGGTTGTGGACTTCATGAATTATCCGAGCGCTCGCCTCCGCAGTGCCGGACCCTGCAAACGCTGCCTTTTGCCGGTAGGTCAGGACTCTGCAGGCTCCCCTTCCAGCTCCCCAGCTGACCTCCGCCATCGCGGCCACCTAACAAGCGGCAGCAGACAGCGTCCAGTATGTCCGACAGCCGACCAATCACAGAGATACACTGGGGCGCGATCGACCAATCACAGAGAGACTCTGGGAAGCACGCCGGAAGGTGCGGCCCGGTTATCCAATCAGAGACGACCCGGAAGCCGTCAGCGTCACGTGTGCCGAACACGTTACACAAGAGCGCACTTCTGATCGCATAAATATTGAATAACGCAAAGTAATCAGAAAAAGAGTAGTCGTGAGTTTCAGTGTTTTCCCACGGCTTAGTACACAATCGTACAGCAGTTATAGTGAAGAAAACGTATACTAAATATGTAATAGACATGCTCTGAAGTACTAAAAACTAAATATTAGATTTAAGAGGAAAAATAGTATAGAAAGTATTATAAACAGAATTATTAAGAAATTATTTCTACCACGTATTATTACTACGAAACGTCTAGGTTTCACAGTATTTTTGGAGTAGACACTGTATTGCTACTAATTGTTTTAGTAAAACAGAATTAGTATATTCAGATTACATCAATGTAAATCCAACAGCAGCGCTAAGTAAAGCGTACTCAAGTAGGACATTATGAGGCCACCCTACAAAAAGCACAGGAGCTCCCATCGACTAATCAGCCTACAAATATTCAATCTATTCATACCGTAAAACGAAACGCGAATTACTTTAAGAATTTGTCTCTAATGAATTTGCGGTTTATGATAAACTCCCTGAATTAGAAAAAACGAAACACTCTTTAAAAACGGAATTCCAGTCACTGAGTCGCAGAGTGATGATGTCATGCAGCCCGGCCATGTGCTGCTGGGAGACGTGAGGGGTAGCCGAGTGTTTGCTGGGGTCTGTTCGTCCTCTTTCTGTGTTGCTGGTTTCAGTTGAAAACAAAACATGTCTTCGAGTTGTCGTAGACCCGAACATATGGCACCGCCAGAGGTGGTAAGTGGCCTGTATTGTGCTTAGTTATTCCGGTGTTTTCATGAACCAGACGAGCAGTGCAGAAAGCAAGTAGGGCATTTAAGACCGAGGCGTAGTGCGCTTTCCATGTTGTACTGTGTTGAATGTTTATAAAGGCATGTTCAGAAGTTGGAGGCGGTCTTTCTACCTTTGCTTGTATTTATACTTTAGTGGTATAAAGTTACGATGACTGTCGTTGTGTAGGGTGTTTAAGGTGCGCACAGGAACTTTTCTAGGTTTTAATGTGTATGCATATTCGACAGAGCTGTGTTTAATTCTGTGTAGGCAGTTTTACTGCTTATCTTGTTTACCATCTGATGTTGTTTTCTTACTTCGAGCAAATTCAGCCGTGAGTTAATAATCTTTTACTTATTCCATCTACTCCTGTACAAGATATAAATCCTCCCGATCCTACTGTTTACTTGCCAAAAAGACCAAATAACGTCCATGAACAGACACAGTAATACTAATATATTTAAAACAGCACCTGTCTAAAGTGCCAAGAGGTTTGCTCGGACCGTTTTGTTTTTCTACGCTAGTTCACTGTACCCACTCTAGGAAAAGGAGCATTTGAGGTTTTTGAGAAAATCCGTTCTGGCTAATGGTTATACATAGTCATAGCCATAGACATAGTCAAAGTAATGCATTTCACTGCAATCAGAGGGCCACTTTAAGGTGCAGGTAATTTATTGGGGTCGAGCTGCCCTTCTTAAAGCAGGTGAGGAGGAATATTGCTGTCACACAGGGCTCTGAAGCCGGATCCAGTGCCATGTGCCAACTGCTTTTATTCTTGAAACTGGCAGGGTCATGTGATGCTTGCTAGAGTAATCCTGTGCTCTTTTCATTCTGCAGTTCTACAATGAAGAGGAGGCCAGGAAGTATTCACAGAAGTAAGAGTTTTCTCTTGTTGTCTGCGGATTGTACTGGAAATTCTAGTGTTTTGTTCACAGCATTTGACTTTATACCTGTGATCACTGCGCTGGCTTGCTGTTAATCTGAGATTTTGGAGTCAAAGATCAATTCTGTGCCTCCTGTCACAGTTGGCTGATTTCAATCCAGACTCTTCCACATATTTAATTCTGTGTTCTGGTTTGTATTTCACTGTTCATTTTTTAAACGTCCACTATGTTGACTTTGTTAATGCCTTGGAGGATTTTGAAAACTTCTTTCCCCTTATTTTATTAATTGATTATTGAACCATTTGGTATACTGTTTTTTTAGCTTCTGATCTGTTAACTCGTGTTATAAATGTGTTTCAGTTAAATCTTCTTGAACTGTTGCCTTGCATTTTCCACTGATAGCTCTTCTCCCTGTGCATTCTATCCCATTCTATCACACTGCCTCATTCCTTCAAAGTCTGCTTTCCTGATGTTGGTTGTTAATTCGGACTCCATCTGCAGAGTTTCAGATATTCCTCCAAGCACACCTTGTCCTGATCAGTCAGTTCTGCATGCTTGCAGTGCCATGCAGTTTGCTCCAGGGTTTAGAGAACATTAAGAACCCCCTTGCCTCTGTCTTCTGTGCGCATAGCACCTGTCTCACTGTGGCCAGTTTCCCAGCAGCAGTTCAATACATTCCGGCTCTCCGAGTCTCCCAGTCGATTCCCTTTGTGTGACCCTGGCGGTGTGGTTGGGTTGCAGCTCCCGTATGATCGAGATCCAGACCCAGATGTCTGAGAGAGCCGTCGAGCTCCTGAACCTGCCCGAGGACCAGCCCTGCTACCTCCTGGATGTGGGGTAAGTCCGGGGGTCCAGGCTGTGCAAAGGGTGACTGACCGATGCCTGTAGCCGCATGTCAGTGGCCTTTAGCTTGGAGTGTCCATGGTCCTCCGTAGCCACAGGGGGTTCTGCTTTTCATGCAAATTGAGTTTTATTGTTTCAAGTCCTTTGTTTTCTTCATCAGCCTTTTCACGGGTCCTTAAATAAATCAAATCAATACTGATCCTGGTCACAGAATTGATTTAAGAACTCCTGCCCTCTGTCGATCACAGTCCGTAAAATATCTTAGAATGAAGCCTTTTTTAAAACATTTGATTCTCAGAGTAGTCTGTGCATTTTAGCTAATCTTGCATCAAGGCAGGCAGTTTTCTATACATTTTCCCTATATGAGTCACTCCTGTTTTTACTTGAATCTGTTTCGGTTTTGTTTATCCTAGACTGAGTCTGACCCACTTTGAGTTTTCCAAGCTGCTGGCTGTTGTCCTTACTGTAGTGATGAAATGGAAAGATAGATCATGTAAAGCGCTGTTTTTGGCGTTGGCTTGTGAAAGAACTTGTACTTGGTAAATCATGACATGGATCTTGCTGCTGCGGAGCTGGAGCCTGACGTGTTCCTCTGCTTGGTGGGTGCAGGTGTGGCTCGGGGCTCAGTGGGGACTACCTCTCTGAACAGGGACACTACTGGGTAGGAGTGGACATCAGCACGGCCATGCTGGGTAAGCCTGCAGCTCTCTGCCCACACCGCGGCCCAACACACAGAGACACACACATACCTTCAGATCTTAGTGATCATTTCAGTGCTCTTACTGCCTGCTCTGGTAATCTGTGCTCCCATTTCTCATAAAGTTCACTGGAAGCCAACTGGGTGTGGGGCTCTATCTTGGATATCTCTACCTGGTCTCTCACTTTCACTAGTTTAGTGCTGTGGGTTTTAAATATGATTCTGGCTGTTAGACCCAGGTGAGATCAAATATTATAAATCTGCTTTCTCTGTCTCCTAACCCTGCCTTTGTGCATTGATTTTAATTTGAAAGTTCCTCTTGGTCTCCAGAATAGAGCTGCCTACCCGAACACATCCACGGCAACTTCTCCTGAGTCTAGAGAGCTACAACTTTGTAGGCTTTATAGGAAACTTAAACCCCTCAATGGATGAAGACCTGGTTAAACATCTTCGTCTCAATCAGAGGTCCCCAGTCCTGGAGGGCTGATGTGTCTGCAGGTCTTTTAAAGAACCAACACCTGGAGAAGGAAAAAGATAGTAAATTGGTCCAGTTAAGGCCATAATGAGATGATCGAGGTAGTTAGAAGCCCAGCTGGCCTGAAAACCTCCAGGACCAGGACTGGTGTTCCCTGATCTAAATCTTTTTAATCTGTTGTGTGTAACTGAGAGAGAGAGGGGTGTGCTGGTGGAAGAACTAACTGAGCCTCACTGTTGTGTGTCCTGACATGGGCTCAGTTATCCATAGGGAGAAAAGACCAGAATCGAAAGACAATCGAAGTCCCCTGTTATCCAGTCTCTTCTGTGTGGCGGTTGTGCATGCGACTCAAAGCCCTCTCACGCTTCTGCTCTGCCTGTGCCAGATGTGGCCCTTAACCGGGAGGTGGAGGGAGACCTGATCCTGGGAGACATGGGACAGGGCCTGCCCTTCAGGCCCGGCGCCTTCGACGGGTGCATCAGGTAGGCCGCGCTCCCCCGGTCTCACCCCGGCCGGAGCCCCGACCCCGCCGCATGGCTGACGACTCGCTTGTCCTGTGTCTCTGCCAGCATCTCGGCCCTGCAGTGGCTGTGCAACGCGGACAAGAAGACGCACAGCCCCCCCAGGCGTCTGTACAGGTTCTTCAGCACGCTCTACGGCGCATTGGTAAGGCTGGCCTGCATGCCGGGGGGCTTTAGAGACCGTGTGTTAGCTGTGCTGCTTGGAGGCCTGGGATTGCAACCTTTTTTATTTCCCTTGCTTTTGGGATCATCGGATGGCCTCGTATCGGTGCAGGCTGGGCGTCCTTGAGCACAGTGAGGGTGGGATGTAGACTGGAGCTGCAGTAGGGGACAGGGTGCCGCTGTCTCTGGAAGCCCTGCGCTCCCAAGCAGGGGTCACTGTTGTTGGCAGCTCTGCCTGCCTTCACATCCACCCCATAATCCTCTAGCTTGGCACCTTATATTTTGGATAAAGACGGGGATCTCTAGGCTGCACACTTTCTCATCCGAGGCCCTCAGGAGCCCCATATCCCCCAC
Source organism: Atractosteus spatula (assembly GCF_055471065.1). Classification (NCBI taxonomy): domain Eukaryota; kingdom Metazoa; phylum Chordata; class Actinopteri; order Semionotiformes; family Lepisosteidae; genus Atractosteus; species Atractosteus spatula. The sequence continues at coordinate 786,017 of NC_142732.1, read as the reverse complement.
ATTTAAGACCTCAGTTTACTCCGTCTGTATCTTCTTCCTGCAGCATGTCAGTAAGTATCTGTCACTTGTGTGTGTCTGTGTTTAGGCCCGGGGCTCTCGTGCTGTGTTCCAGATTTACCCCGAGAACTCGGAACAGGTGAGGAAAGGGGTCTTGCCGTTGGTGCTTTACAGCTAAGGTTTCATTTGATCTAGTTTTAATCTACCTCTGCTTTTGCATTTTTCTAAATATTTGTGTTATTTTTGAAAACTCAGATGTATTTTAAGATGGTTTTGTACATGAATTGCAATCTGTCTTTCAAGCCAGCTGTTACCCTCTGGTCGGTCACTGTTCTCATCCAGATAACCAAAAGATGACCACGTACACCCCCTGGCCTGTTTGTTTTATTCTGTGATAGCAGGATAGCAACACTCAATTATGCAGCCTATGTGCATTGTAATACACATGTATCCAAAACACACACGTGACCTTTGCGTGTGTTGGAAAGAAAGAGCTATTCCCCATTGCTCCTGTAGCACTCCGTATCTGGTCCTTCACAAACATTGCAACCAAAAGAAAGCAGGAAATGATGAAAACAAGAAGACGCCATTCAGACCGTCTTCAGTTGCAAACAGCTAATGAAGTTAGAGTATCAGAAAAGCCTGAGGGCTTGCAGAGCTGTCTCTCTAACAGGTGTCGCACCTCTTCTGATCGCAGCTGGAGCTGATCACTGCCCAGGCCATGAAGGCTGGCTTCACTGGGGGCATGGTGGTGGACTACCCCAATAGCACCAAGGCCAAGAAGTGAGTAGTGTGCTTTCCCCTCCTGCAGGCGGGTTTAAACCGTCAGTGCTGTACTGGTATACTGGTAGTTTTCCCTTCAGTCTTGAGACAGTTAGGGATATTTTGATCTGGAAAAAGAACTAGATTTGTGTGTTTTTTCCATATAACCTTGGAACAATTATGAGGCCTTAATGGGTCGTAGTGAATATCAGTTGTCCCCAGGACCCTTCCGGTGGTGCTGCTGTCTTCCTGGCTGTGTTATCATGGATAGTTGGGATATTATGATTTACACTTGCTATCACTAAGCAACTCACGGCTCCCTCTCAGCACTGGGATCCTGGGTCCAATTCTGGACCTGGGGTGCTGTCTGTGTGGAGTCTGTATGTTCTCCCTGTGTTTGTGTGGGTTGCCTCCCAAAGTCCAGAGACATACTGGCAGGTTAATTGGCTTCTGGATAAATTGCCACTGGTGTGAGAGTGTGTCTCTGTGTGAGCCCTGCGATGGACTGGCTTCCCATCCAGGGTGTGCCCTGCCTTGTGCACAGTGCTTGCTGGGATAGGCTTCGGCTCCCACATAACCCTGAACCGGCCGTGGTGTTTAGCAAATGGGTGGATGGATCACTCAGTGCTTAAAGCCGATGTGATTGCTGAATATGAAAAAGTAAAAAAAAAAATGTCTTCAATGAGTAGAAGACTCTTACGAATTCTCTTTCTTTCTCTCAGGTTTTTCCTCTGCCTGTTTGCTGGGGTCTCTGGAGTCTTGCCGAAGGTACTGATATAAGGGCAGCATTGTTTTATTGGACGGGATAGCTTGGCGTAAGGCCCTGGTAGAGAAAATACGTCCGAGCCTCAGAGGTTTTTGAGTGAGTTAAAGGGGCTGGATTGTATGGGTGTTTCTGCCCGACTGAAAGCCTGTCTGTGTGCACTTGTCTTTCAGGGCCTGGGCTCAGAGACCGTGGACAGGGGGGTCTCTAATCAAGCAGTGTTCACTGGACAGAGGTGAGACACCCACACCGTTAACCTACTGTGTGAGCTGCTCTTGGCGGACACCCCACACCAGGGTCCACAAGCTGGTGGGAAAGCACAGTTACATCTGATACAATGCTTGTTTAATTAGTGGTTTAGATATTAATTTAAGGGAAGTTATGTTAACATTATGCAGTGTGTGACTTAGGGCTTATCTGGAAGGAAGCAGTGGCGGCTCCTAGGGGCTGTGCAGGGTAGAGCAGCCAGACCTAGTCCTAGGTGACATTCTGTCACAGCGGATTGCAGGACCAGGAATCGGCTCCCTAGCCCGGCTGCAGAAGCAGCTGTGCCGCTGGGAAGGCTGGGAGTCTTCAGCCGGGGCCAAAGCTTCCCGCTTCCCGGCAAAAGAGCCATCCCAGTGACGCAGCGGACCTGACAGTGCTGCAGCGACGTCCGGGAGGGAAGCCATGCTCCTGCAGTCCGTGCTGCTGAGCTTTGCAAAGCGCCAGGCGGAGACTAGATCTGCAGGTGTTCTGTCGGAGCAAGAAAGGCTGTAAACCTGTCAGAGTGTCTTTGCACAGAAGGGCTCCTCGGCTCATCGCTGTTCCAAATTTCTTTCACACTTACAGGCCTCAGCATTGGTCACTGTGCTGAGTCACTCACTGCCTTCTGTTACTGCATTTGGGAGAGGCGGTTTCTTGAGTATTAATGCAGCTTTCCAGTACCAAGCGTTAGGGTTAGGTTTAGGAAGGTCTCTTGTGTGACGCTGGCGGTATGAATCCGGCTGGCAGTGCCGAGGTGCTGGGGGGAGGGTGTCTGGTCTGTGGCCCCACAGCAGATCGGGCCTGGCGTCCCCTGCTCTGCTGGGGCCAAGGGACCGAGAGGAACAGGGAGAGGGCCTTCGTCCTGCTGGGCTGGAGAGGCCACCCTGCAGGTTTTCCTCCCTCTTACAGGCTCCTGTCGTGCTCACAGGCGGGGGCTCAGTTGTTCTAATATGCATGGCGCTTTTCTGATATACTTGTTTGTGTATCTGTGCTTCAAAGAGGACTTCATCGCAGCATTCCGGAGATGTGGTGCCTGTAGAGAGAGCGGTCTCTGCCCAACTACACATTACCCCTTTTCTCCCCCTCTCAGGTCCCGTTTCAAGCAGATGAAGGGGAAATCGGTGAAGAAAAGCAAGGACTGGATCCTGGAGAAGAAGGAGAGGCGGAGACGACAGGGCAGGTGAGACGATGTGACTGCTCCATGCCTGGGGAGAGAACAGAGTCTGCAGTTACTGCAGTGGGCCACTAGGCGGCACTTTCAGAGGAGTGTCTTTCAGAGCCTTTTAATGGCCACAGACGAAAATCAGCTGAGGACTGTCAAATAAATAGTGCATGGTTGGGTAATTTTTTTTACTTAAGATTAAAGTTTTAGATGGCTTTTTCTTTGCAAAGCATTGCCTTGGGACCTGTAACATTCCACTGTAGAAGGCGATGGGCAAATCACTGAGAAGCCTGTGCCCTAAAGCTTTTAAAAAAAAGTTGTTTTTTTTCTATTCTCTTTGTGTTCCACCACGTGTTTGAGTTATGGGGGCCTCAGCCTCCCTTTGCCCCCTGCCCAGCAGGGCTTCAGACTCTCTTCCTGCATGCCCACAGTCGGCACAGCTGGGGTGTGCTCTAGAGGTCACTCCCTGCTGCTGGGCAAAGTGACCACTGCCCCCCTCTTCATGGGGCTTGGAATGAGCGCTTGTGTGGCACCGGCGAGCAGCAAAAGACAGGGGGCGACCTTCCCTGCTGTGCGCTTCCACAGTGCTGGAAGGCAGGGCTCTGGCCAGGTGGACAGTCCTCTACAGGAAGAGCCGCCTGCTTGAGCAGCGGTGGCGAAGTGTGTTGATGTATCGGGCATTCCTGATGTGGCCTGCTCAGCTCTGTGCGCCTGTGACTGCTGCCTCTTTCCTCTTTCAGAGAGGTCCGGGCCGATACGAAGTACACCGGGCGACAGAGGAAACCCCGGTTTTAATCACGGGCGCTCAAGTTCAGCGAGTGGGGCGTGACCATGTCCTCCGTGGCGTGAGCTTTATGAACTGGGTTTGCTGTGCCACAGAAGAGGGGAGAGGTGTTCCCGGCCGTGCGTTTTGGAGGAGAAACTTCCTGGGATGGGAATTATGAACTGCTCAACCCTTATATCTGCAGCTCAAGCAGAGAGCTCTCCAGCACCTTCCTGTATAATCGTTCTTACTACAGTTTGCTTTTTTTTCTGGAAATCTAAAAGTGCTTTTTTCTCCCAGTGTCATGAGGGCAATATTGGGTGATTTGCAAAATATTCCTCGTGACCCATGAATAATATCTGATTAAACTCTTTATTTAACCGTGCCCCATCTCCTTAGGAAAATTTAATCAGAATCTCTCCTTGATTCAGCACGCTGGTTGATCACTGTTCTGTGCGTGACTGGTCTTTGCTTCACTCAGTGCACACATCCATACTTCCAGGCTGAAGCGTATAAGGATGGCGAAGCCCGCGTGATGTGCTCTGGTGATCTGGGCTCGGTCCGGATCCAGGCCCGCGTGATGTGCTCTGGTGATCTGGGCTCGGTCCGGATCCAGGCCCGCGTGATGTGCTCTGGTGATCTGGGCTCGGTCCGGATCCGGGCCCGCTGTACTCTGCACAGAGCGGCGGAGAGAATGTCATGCCTGACAGTGGTGTGCTCCAGATCTCTTTGGCAGACCCTGAAGCTGGATGATAGAGCACACAGCTAGGAAATAAACACAAAGACTAGCAGCATTATTGATCTAGGCTAGGAGGCCACCTGTGTCACGATGATAAATACTTTATAGCCCTCTGGAGCTGTCCTGTTTACTTTTTGTCTGTGGAGAGCAAGTGATTCCCATACAGCAGAAATAGACGACTCCAGTCTTCAAGCGCTGTGGAGTCTTTGTTTTCATTTCACCTCTGATCTTAGTTGCTTCACTGAGCTCATCATTTGGCTAGGTACTCATGTTCCGTGTTTTGAGCAGTTGGTAGTTATATAAAATCCCTATAAAAGCTGCAGACTTCATGATGAGCTCACTTTTCTTGGGAGTGATTTAATTTGACTCCACAGCTAGGTGTTTGTATATAGTAGTGCTACTCAAGTGTGGACCTGAAGAGCCACAACCTGTTTGAAATCCTTAGCACACGAGGACTGGCAGACAGTGCTGAGCCAGACCATTTCAGTAACTGATTCAGTCAATGGAGAATGAGGCTTCAGGTCTAGGAACGGCGGTCACTATTGCACTAATATGCTTTAATCTCTTCCCAGAGGGCGGGTGACACTGCTGTGATTTCTTTTCCTACAAGAAGCATTTTAAGTCAAACTGACAAGCAGGAATGGGTGCCTTTTCTGTTTTGGAAGTTTCAAGGATCATGAGAAATCTGGGGACAGTTGTGCATTGGTTAGCATCCCTGCTCTCAGTGCTGTGGCCCTGTTTTTGATTCCTGGGGTGCCAGCTGCCTGAGCTTGCTACAAACATTTGCTAAATGTGAAAGGGTTACTGAGCACTATAACATACAACTTTTAAATATAAAACTAACCCCTCCTTTTCCTTATGTAAATCATTATCCTGTTATTTGTTTTCTTTATTAGTGCACTTTTAAAAATATACAGTGATGTGAAAAAGAAAATAAACCCCTTTTTAAAGGTTCTGTAGTTTTAGATCTTAATACATATCATAAGACATTCCTAACAATGGATAAATCTCACCTCATGTGATAGATAACACAGAGATTTTAATGTCAGTATCGGCCACAATTCAGCAGCTTTGTGTGACACAGCAAGTGCACCCCGTGACCCCGGTACGTGTGGAAACCCCTTCAGCAGCAATAACTTGAAGTACACGTTTCCTGTAAGAGGTTCTCAGTCTCTTACATTACCTGGGAGGAATTCTGGCGCAGAAGGGCTGGGGCCCTGGGTTCGAATCTGGGCCGGTCAGTACCGCCGGGGGCCAACAGGGGTCGCCCTTGTCTCGGTGAAGTGCGCGCCAGGCGGAGCAGCGCCTCATACGTGCGCGAACTCCGCAGAGCACAGCTGGGCGTTATCATGGGCAGCCTGCTCGGAGACCGCGGAGTACTGCACTTTGAAGAGCGGCGGTACCGTGGTTACTCGCTTTAACCATGCGCGATGGTCTGAGGACTGAAAAGGAGTGATGACGTCTTGGTGGTGGGGGGTAAATGAATTAAAGATCATTCTGTAGTTGCGATCACCCGATGAACTTGAGGGTGGCGTCTTCAGGGTTAAACGGGTATGACCCCGTCTCACCTTTTGATGCGCGCTCTCTCCCTCTGAGCAAATACACGCGTCCTCCCTCCTCTCCAGCCGTGCCATGCGCGTTCCCGCCTCCCTACCCCCCCCGCTCCAGTGCGCGCTCCCGCCCGCCCCTCACCACCGCTTTCCGTGGAAGGGAAAAAGAGGAGAGGAGAGTGAGCGAGTAGCGATACGGAGAGCATCTTCTGGAGGAGAGAAACTAGTTCAACAACTACAGCATACACCATGAAGGACCGCACACAAGAGCTGAGGAGTGTAAGTCCCGTTCGTTCGGTTTCGGGGAGCTGAGAGGGGTCGGAGGGGAGCAAGCGGTGGTTTGCTGCTGTCGCTCACAGTGTGTCACAGCGTGTGAGATCTCACCGCCGAGGGGTGCACATACCTGGGGCTTCACTGGGAAATGGGGATACTTCTCACGGCCCCCACTTCCATAAAATGACAGAATCGTGCGTGTCTTTGTGTCAGCTGAGTGTTTTGTCAAACACGGCGCGTCGCCCTGCTCCTCTGTAGGGCTGGAAGGAAAGTGACTGGGGGGTGTCTGTTCAGCAGCTGTTACCCACTTTCAGGATAAAATAATGGATATTTCCTGCAGGGTTAACGGTGAAAACGGCGAGATGTAATACTTGGGTAAAACGTCAGTGCAGATTCTAAGCGCAATGTTCAAGTTTTTTTTAAGCTGGTGTCAGAAACCCTGTCTTCCGCGCTTAAGTATATTTTGTTAAAAAAAAATAATTAAAAAAATCACGTTCTCGGCACATTTCGGGCGCATCATTTGTGATGCCGAGAAGGTGAGAACCTGCACGAGTACTGAGAGGATGTGGAGAAGAGTCCGGTTTCCTGAAGATGGGTGCGTGTCTTGTGCGAGAAGGGGCTGGATTTAGGCGTTGCCTGAGTTCGGATGTGACAAACGTTCATTTCGCTCCCTGCCGGGCAGTCTGTTGTGGTGGAAGGTTGCGAGATGTGAACTTTGAGTCTTGCGTCGACACCGCTAACTGTAACATATTTGCTCCTCTTGGGAGTGGGCTTACAAAGGCGCACAACGCGTGTCCGTAGTGGTGCTCGAGTCAGGCTGAAGAATGCCTTGTCACATCGCCGGGAAACTTCTTGGTCCTGACAGATCGCTTGGACTGTCGTGGCTTAATGAGCGAATCGCGTTATGAAGGAAAACAAGTAGTGGCCCCGTCAGTGTCTTCTACTTCGGCTCGCAGGCTCAAAACAACGTTGTGGGTGACCTGACCTCCCAGGACACCTGTCTGCGCCAGCTGTCTCACCTGGGCAGCGCTGTTGCGTGACTGGGCGCTAGCTACACCTGGGGCCGAGAGACGGAGAGGCGCAGCCATGGGCTCCTTCCTCCGGCCTCGCCTCTCGGGCGTGAAACAGCGCAATGAATTCACTGTTCAGAACGCAGCAGCAGAAAACCAGAATTGCTCATGCTATATTTATTAACCACTTCCCCTCTTTAGAATTGTTCAGCTCATCGCTGACCTGAACTCTGTACTGCAATTCAGAAATTCATAATGTGCATTGCTGCAGATAAATGTATCATATCAGACAGCCCTTCACTTATATAACAAAGCATTGCTGCTCAATAATTTTTAATATCTCCAAAGAAAACAGTAATTACATTGTGGACGTCATTGCAGAATGTCAGAAAACCTGGGACTAAATTCTCTAGGCTTATGAAGGATTTAGTCTTTGTCAGAATGTTAAATTAGATTGTAAACTGTACGGTGTTTCCTGGAAAAGATGTAGGTGTTGTCTCTTTTAGTGAACTTTTGAGTTTTGTGGGAAATCAAAGGCCAATTTTAGAGTTTATTTGTTGAAAGTAACAAATGTATCCTGCATTATTATAGTTCTTAGAGCTTTGTCAGTGAAGGTCAAGCTGAAACCTGAGAGCTGACCTTGTCACATCTTACAAGTCAGATGGGAGAATCTGGCAGCTACTGTCTGCTACGGGCTTCGGTTCTTCTTCTTTAAATCTTACAACATGAAACAGTTCCCAATGAGAGGCCGTCTGGCCTGTCTGCTAGCTGAGGATCTCATCATTCTTGAAGGAAGCCAGGGTATCGTCTTCAACCACTTCTCCTGCCAACATAAACCGGCCATCAACTGTAGGCTTGGGACTGGCAATGGAACTGACCTTTTCCAGTGATGGTTCACGTGAAGTTGAGGATGTTAGCATGGAAGGACTGTGGAGCTCGAACCCGTGTCCTTTGGCAGTGATTTTACTGTGCTCCACGCCAGATGAGAGGCCTGGAGTCATACACGCAGTGAAGCAGAAGGTGATCAAGTGTGCCGAGGGAACAGTGGTGCTGCTGAGAGCCCCATTCAGAGACACAGGGGCTGATGGGTGTAGCCGTGTTGGGGTGTGAGCTCCTCAGGATTGTGTAGGTGACTGGTCCGGGGGATCAGAGATCACCTGCATATACTTGGGCTACAGAGGGCATTGTGGCGTACGTGGAGTCTGGGAAGCCTGTTAGGACTGAAAGCCTTGATCCATCACGCTGTGTTTTGTATTGAGCTTGCTGGAGCTACAGGGAAATATTGTAAGACTCTTGTTGCCTAGCAGTTTGACCCCTTTCTGGCCTTGTCACTGGGCTCTCATTGTTTTATTGGCCATATACAATTTCTTGTATTAGTAATTTGTTTTTTCGCATACCCCAGCTTGCTCTCCATGAGACAAACAGGCACACAGACGGGGAGAGAGAAGCTGGGGGTCAGAGAGCAGGGTCAGCCATTTATACAGCGTCCCTGGAGCAGTTGGGGTTAAGGGCCTTGCTCAGGGGCCCAACAGAGTAGGGTTCCTCTGCTGGCCGCAGGATATGAACCGGCAACCTTCCAGCCACAGGCGCAGATCCTTTTGTACCACAGAACACATGGCACAGGAATGAACAACATCCAGCACAGTCTACTCCTCTGTGTTCTGTACTGAATTTTAGGAATTTGTGAAAATAGAAAATTTGTGTCCCTGATCATGACATAAAGCTGGACTTTGGAAATGCCTGGAATACTGATTGCTCAGTTGCTCTGCAGTATTGCAGCTTCTACAGTATAGATATTAATATGCAGCATTAAAAAAACATTAAAAAAATCATACTGTACATGATATGCTTTTAATCAGTGTCGAGTCCTTATTCCTCTTGTACCCTGCACAACGAAGACATCCCTACATCCGTCCATTTTCTAACTGCCTCATCCGGTTCAGGATTGAGGGGGAGCTGGAATCTGTCCTGGCTAATAAGGGGTGCAGGACAGGAGACTCCCTGGACGAGTCAGGTAACCTACCAGCAGGTCTCTGCAAGGTGGGAGGAAGCCCATGTGAGCACAGGGAGATCACACACGCTCCACGCAGATACACTGAAGGTAGCATTGCGCTAATTCCTGGAACCTAATCAATTCAGTGTGGTGCGGTTTTGTAACAAAATCCAAAAAGAAAAGCTTTACTTGCAAGCCCGGCGTAAAGCTAGTGTGTTGCACTTGCGTGCTGAACCAGGGCAAAGCCTCTACAGGGAACTGCTTGACTCAGACCCTGTAGCTCCTTGATCTGCAGAATTAGCCCCTGTTTTCTTCAAGCAAGGTTAACATGTTCTACACCAAGTATTGATCTAGCCAGGCCTCTCCTCTGGCTTCTGATTGGCCAGCCTGGCGGCGGTTTCAGAAAGCGCTGTTCGCTCTCGTGCTGAGGCCGGGACAGCTCTCCTCACAGGGGCGGGGGGGCTGGACTTCCCGGGACCCACCAGCGGGATGAGACAGGCAGCGGTGTATTGTACCGGGGGCTGCAGGTCCTGTAGTGATTAGAGTGTCCCAGCCTGGGGTTCTGCTGTTGGCTTTTGTGAAAATCTCTGGAGCATCAGCTCAGCATGCTGGGAATTTCTAAAGTGGGCTCAAGGTGGCCGCTGTTCTACTGATAGCGCTCAGGGTGTGTCTTGCTTCCCTTCTGTGAAGAAAGGGGTTTTGCCCTGCATGGACATTCCACTGGTGTCTCTGGGTTGTGCAGGGAATTGCACACAAAGGCGGTATTATATCAGGGGGAGTATAAGGCTCCACCTATTACACGCACAGAAGCAGTCAGATAAAGAAGAATCCTTAATCTACATATTCTCTAGCAAATCACTCCGCAAAGTGATTTGAGAATATTTTTTTGTGTAATGGGCAGGGTGGCTCTCAGTGGACGAATTTAATTTGTCCATCAGCCTAACAGGAAAGAGAAGCCGCAGAGCTGCTCCTTACAAATTGAGCTGTTAACAGCCCTGTCGAAAGAGGTCAAACCGTCAGCGAGCGCTAGCACAGCACTCAGGGCTAAATATGCAGCTCGATTATCTCTGTTGGTTTTGGGAAATCTATTTTTCTGAGGAGCAACGCCACTGTAGGAAATGACAGGCGCCTGGTGATTGTCCACCCATGCAGCTTGCCGCTGGTGAGTGGGCACGCGAGGCAGCACGCACAGAGCCCATCCACTCATGTGGTTTTCTGATGTTTAGGCAGGTCCTTTCCTTCCTACATCTCACGCCTGCCAACAAACCGCATGACAGGCGCATCCAGTTTCTGTTCGGGGGAAAAAAGGCATTTTGTGTGCCATGGACTGGGGTTTTACATCATCCCACACGGATCTGTGAGGGGGCTGCAGTCCAGGGTCCGTGTCTGTGGGCTGGGACAGGCTTGGCTTCCGTGCTGGCTGAGATGGAGCAGTCTCTTGCTTTTCTGGTGCTTTTCATGGGTTACAAACATTTAAATCTAGCAGCAGGCCAGCAGACCCCTGCTCAGCTCTGTCGGTCCTGAAAGCCAGCCTCTGGCTGGGGCCACCCCACCGAACAAGAGAGGGCGCAGCTGCTCCCAAACAAGAGGCCAGAAATGTTGTGAGGCTGTGGTGCAGATCAGCTGGCTCGCTCCCTTGTGCTCGGCAGCTCCCAGGGAGCTGCACGTGCCGTGATGCGCTTGTCTGGATTAGCTTTTGTCAAGGTTCCGAGAGCCACGTCTCGCCCCAGGGAGAAAGAGCAGATCGCGGATTCAGGATCTGTAGCCCACTGAGGGCAGTGTCAATACATGAAATATAGCCATGCATTATTTATCCTCTCTGGCGCGTTCAGTCAGGTTCAGCTGTTTTTGTGTTGTTCTGTTTTTCGCCTGTGCCTAAGGAAACAAGATAGTTAATTGAAAGTTTCTTGGCTCTGAAAAGTAGAAGAATTGTATATAGCCATGCACAGCTCCATCCTGTACAGGTCATGGGAACAAGGCTATGTTACTTAAATGAGAGGAATCAAAGTGGGGCTTTGGGTTCTGAGAGCACAGTGCAGTCAGTGTGCATTTGGAAGCCTTGATGTTTTTCCTGGGTTCATGGGCTTAGATCTTAAAGGTTTCTCACTACATTAGTAGTGTGCGGTTTTCTTGTAATAAAGTACTGTACAGTCTTTCACTGCCACTCTTACCTCCGGCGTCCCTCGAGGATGTGTTATGGGACCTGCCCTCTTCAATATCCGCATGCTACTTCTAGGTCACATAATTAGTCATCTTGGCATTTGTTTTCTCTGCAATGGTGATGACTCACTAATCTATCAGCATACTCAGCCTTGTGTTTCTTTGACATTTTCTGAGTTTGATATATGTTATCAGACGTATAAATCTGGACATACAGCAATCTTCTGCTAATAAAGTGCAGCAAAACAAAGTCATATTGGACTCAATGTATTAATTCAGTACAGCTGGAGATGCCAGATTGTTATAGGTGACTGTGAGATCGGGTTAAGTCTGCTGGGTTTGACTGTACATTCTCCTTTGAGTCTCATGTGAAAGGAATGTGCAGAGTGACAATTTGCACACCTTATTTGTTTGATCTATGGCTTGAGCATTGCAATGCTCTGCTTGTGTTTCCACAGAGCTTTCTGCAGAGGATGCAGTGTATTCAAAGTAGTGGTGCACTGAGTCTAACAAGGTCAAGAAAGCATAATCATATGCAACTTTAGCTTTGGCATGTCTTCAATGGTCACCAGTTAAGTTGCAGATCAATTACAAGAGCTTGCTCCTGGGTTTCAAGGTTTTAAAACGGTCTGGTCTTGCATCTGTCGATAACTTGCTTTGTCATGATGTGCCAGAACGTGACAGAACTTGTGCTCTGTCACGGAGAGAGCTTTACTGGGGGAGACTGTGCCTCTGGAACACTCCTCCCAGGGCTGTTAAGGACACAGTCATTGTTGATGCTTATAGAACATCTAAATACTTATTTTTATATTTAAATGTAACCTGTTATTTATAATATTTCTGTTTTGTTTTATGCCTTTATCTCTTGTTCTTTTTGTGTATTATGTGAAACACCTTGGGATTTCTTTAATGAGATGTGTTAATATAGAATAACTACTATTGGTAGGTGGTAAATAAGGTGAGCTTGAAATGTGTGTGTTTTTGGAGACTGACGAGTCACACCTTTCCATCCCTTCCTGCTTGTCCTGCTTGTCCTGCTGGCGCGGCGTGCTGGGGCCAGACCACCGCTGTGCGCTGCTTGACACATGGGTCCAGGCTACCATGTGTTTGTGCCTGCTCTCTTCAGGGCTTGGGGTTGTGTCTTGTACATATTCACAGTTGATCTCTTTATTGTTGCAAGGTCTTAATATAGCATTTTGCAATAAAGTTAATAATAATTCAACGTATTTATACGTACTATACATTTCTTTTAGTCTTCTGTCACTATATGCAAAAGATGTTTTACATATAGAACTTGAACCCCTTGCACCCTCTACTGCAATGCAGCTCGTGTGGGTGTGGGGACGATTTGCAGAAGCTAAGGTGGAGAAAAGATTAATTCAACAATTGAATCCAAAAGGAGCTGTAGACCAGGCTGTATAAGCCCAGAGTGGGCTTTAACACCCCTGCTCTTAGGGATCTGTTATGACCAGCATTGTGCTGGCTTACACGTTAATGAACTGAGCTCTTGCTTGTGCTATTGTGAATTTTAGTGAGCAGTTTGCTGATTTTACAGCAGGAGTCTCAAAGCGACTTTCAGGAGGGGTCACGGTGTTGCCTTTTGTGATTAATTGGACAATTTCAACGTGTGTAACAGCACTTTGCAATCAAGCAGCCCTTTTCTAAATCAACTGCACACGACATAGAGGAAATATTAAATGTGCCCATTTGAACCGGTAATTAGATCGGTTAAGTTAATTGAAAGATCAGGTTGGAACGAAGACCAGAACATTACCCCGTGTCCCCCCAGGAAATGAGATTGCAGCCTCTGGCTGGTGGGTAGTTTCCAGTGGCTTCCTGAAGTGGCTGTGAGGCTGCTGTCTCCAGTGTGTGGGCTGAGGCGGGCGGAGTGCCTGGGGGCCGTTCGTCCTGCAGACCCGTGACAGGGACTGGCTGTGCAGGGAGGGGGTTTTCTGCGAAGCGGGTGGGGGGGTACTTGGGCACTTGAATGATGGCTTTAATACAGAGCTCCTACCCTTTCTCACAGAAATCATGTGCAACGCTGTGCACAGAATCAGCTCAGGATTTATCAGGCTTGCACACTGGTGCCTTGCTGCCAGATCTGTATGCAGGTGAAAATTGAAATCTAAAAATGTTCTTGCTCACCCATACATGGAAAATCACATCTGGGGACATGTGGGTATTTAATGTGTAATTTTAAGAAGTTGTGTTTGAGAGAAGTGTCATATGCTGTCACGACGGTCCTTCGGTCACCCCGGCCAGTGTCGTCCTTCCCAGAAGCCCCCGCTGTGAGCCCCTGTCCCGCGTCTCTCTTCTTGTGGTGCTGTCACCCCAGCTGGCTGTGCTGCAGCCACAGGGGGCGCCATCACAGCGGGCGTCTCCGCTCCTACTGTACCTGCCCCTTCTGGGTGTACCGTAGCGGCAGCCCCACGCCTCTCTGGAGCATGTTCAGCTGGGTGGGATCTGGCCGCGGCTGCTCTTTCTGGTGTTTCGCGAGGGGAGGGAAAAGGTCTCTCCCCCCACCCTCCTCTCTCTCTTTCTCTCTGGCGTTTGCCTGGGGAGGCTGATTGTCTGTGACTGTTGTGCTCCATGGAGTGTTTCCTCTGGAGTGGAAGGGAGAGCAATCAAAGGGAAGAAGGGCAGTGGAGCGTGGCAGCAGGAGCGAGAGAAGAGGAGTCGGGCCCTCTCCGCGCTGATTGGGGCTCGAGTGTGAGGAGCTGCCCCAGCCCTGTCTCCTGTGATGCAATCAGTCTCTTGTTGACTAGCGCTGGGCCAATTAGTTATCTTTCCTACCCATTCTGAAGGTGCAGTTGCTCAGAAAAAAAGTTGCAGCAGATATCTCATCGCATGGGCTGTCATTACCACCCTTAATTCCTTACTGTGTGCTGCAGACCAAGTCTGCTAGGAATACAGGTTGGAAAATAAACACGGTCTGTGTTTCCCTCCAGTGGCAACAGGCTTTTCTAGAACCGCCGTCCTGTTTCCTGTGCAAGGCTGGACCTCCCAGATTTCAAATGTGATGTGATTATATTCATGGAGCATCGGTCACTCCACAAATAAGCTGTCGAATTCTGACCAGCATTGTAAAATGGATTCTCTCTTTTTTTCCCGGTTTTATGCGGCACATTTAAAACCATTTTCACTCAAGAAGCCGAACTGCATGTCTGTGCTCATGAACCTAGGGTGCCTTCCTCAGCAGGAATACGATATCTTCGTATCTGGATGATCAGAAGTACAGAACACAAAAAGCATTTCTGTTTTAAAAAAGATCAGAACAAGAGGAGGAAAGTGCAAAACAAAGCTGAAAACAAACTGAAACATGTCCATGCCCAGATGGTTGAAGTGTTGTACTGTAAGTAAAGGTTGGGGGCTGTGGGGGCTGACAGGCAGTTGCTGAACGGCACAGGAGGGGATGTGCTGTACACTGTACTGTGCTCCATTCCAAACTGGTGTAAGAGAAGGAAAAATGCAAGCTATAAAAGACCACCATTAGCTCGTGTTTTCTAACTAAGAATAGTCTTAGCACAGATGCGCGCGTGTGTTTGTGCCTACTTAAGAGAGGACGGTGCTATTCACAGGAGGCATTTTAACAGAATGGAAAATCCATCTGCGTCCTTTTAGAGCTGCATTATAAAACGAATCTTCAGCCATCAAACATGATCTTCATCTGGAGTGCTGGAGGGAGAGAAGCCAGCCTCCTGAAGCTGAAACATCAGTAGCAAAGGAGGGTGTCTGCAAACATGCCCCAGCTCATAGCCCAGCTGTCACTGTGACAGCCTGACTGCTGCGGACACGGAGTTAGCAAAGGATGTAGCATTGGGGCTAAAGGGAGGGTTATATTAAAAACTCCATCTTTTTCCACTACTGTTGTTTTAACTGTGGCTGCCCTTTTCTCTTTCAGTGTATGGAAACAACAGTATCAGTGCTCATCGCCTAAGGCTTAGCCGGCTCGAGCAGCCTTTCCCTGTAACTTGACATAAATCTTTCAAACCCAAAGCACGGCATCAGAGGTCAGCCCCCTGTCTGGCCACGGTTCCACTATGACAGTCTTATCCCAGTGGTGCAGCTGGCTGTTGCTAATTGCTTAGCTCTCTCGAGCCTTTTGTTAAGCTGTAAAAGTTCAGGTTTGTTTAAATCTGATTTAAAAACATAAAATTGATCAAATTAGTTCCTTTATAAAAAGCACCAGGGTAGTGTGGTGGCACGGTGGTTGGCTTTGCTGCCTCGCTGCTCGAGGGCCCTGGATTCTTCCTGAGGTGCTAGCTGTAGGGAGTCTGCATGTTCCCCCCACATCCACGTGGGTTTCCTCCAAGTGCTCTGGTTTCCTCTACAGTCCAAAGGCTTACTGGTAGGTTAATTGGTTTTGGAGAAATTAGGCCCCGGCGAGCTAGTTTGTGTCTGTGTGTGTGTCTGTCTGCCCTGCAGTGGACTGGTGTCCCTTCCAGGGTGTACCCTGCCCTGTGCCAGTGGTTTGCTGGGATAGGCTCCAGCTCCCCCGCGACCCTGAATTGCGAGAAGTGCTTAGCAAATGGATGAATGGGTTAAAAGTATCAGATCCTAATCAATGTCGGAACAGAACATGGGGGAATGTCGATCTCTTCATTTCTTCTGGGCCTTTCCCTTTTTTAAAATCAGGCATTTGTTTGCTCATTCTCAGAAAGCTATTTTCTAGCACTCAAGCAATCAGCAGTACAGCACTGCGTCATTTCTTAAAGTGTTGTGTACTGTCCAGCCTGCTTTGAGGAGTGCAGACCTCCATTCAGAGCAGGAGTGGCCATGCAGTCTGTGGATTGCTGGCTCGGATCCAGGACACCATGAGGAGACGGACAGCTGGTTGAATGCTTCTGGGACGGGGGGGGTTCTTTGATTTAGCAGTTTGCTGTACAACAGCACGCCCTTGTGTGGCTTTTCCCGGGCAGCTGTGAGCTGCACCGGTCCTCCTTCTGATGCTTGACGTCACTGTGTGCGCTGTGAGGCTCCATCTCCATCCCTTGCCTCTTTCCTTTCACGCTCTCAGGGTTGAGCCAATGGGCCGTGAGCGGGGTTCTCCAGGAGGAGAGGGAGGGATTAGCCTGCCTCCCGGATGCCTGCAGGCAGGGGGCTGTGCTGCCTGTGAGGGGTTAATAGACATACGGCTGGAAGGTGGGCGGATTGGAGGAGTCAGCCCACACTTGCTCTTTCTCTCCTGTGTGCGCTATTAGGGTTAGTAGCTGTGAGCCAAGATGTGAAAAACACAACAGGATATGTTACATTAGACGGGCTAACAAAACATCACGGCAGTCCACCCTCCCCAGTGGTGCAGGATTCATAATGGTGAGCTGAGCCGGTTAACCACTGGAAGACACCAGAAGGACAGAAAGAACAAAACTGATGATTAAAGCGGTTTGAGGACAAAAAGACAACACACAACATTGCTTTCCTTTCAGTGGGTGGCATGGCAGTCACTACCCACCTCTCTGCCTCACAGGCCCAGGGCTCTGGATGTGATTCTGGACTCTGGCACCTGTGTGAGTGGAGTCTGCATGTATTGCCCAAGTTTACTTTCAGGTGCTCTGGTTTTCCTCCGCTTCTAAAAGGTCGTGCAGGAGAGGTTTAATAAAAAATGGATTGTACCTGGATTCAGATCCAGCTTGTCATTGAAAGTGTTTCATTCGGATCTGAATTGACTTACTAGTCATAAATAGGATTATGATAATCATATAGGGCTTATCTCTAGAAAAATCTTCAGTTCAAACCAAAAAAAAGTAATACAGTATATACAGTGTGATTCTTTAAAGAATGTTATGTTGACTATAGGAGATTTTAATTGTCTGTTTGCTGTCTGATTAATCCTACTCAATACCGTTCCTACAGATATATATTCTTCCTGCCTATTCAAATTGGAATCCATAAATCCATAGTGTATGTGCATTACTGCGATCCCAAGACTGAGAGGTTCTTGGACTGTGTCACTCCATAATTCATCTCATCTTTCTTCTGCAGAGAGCCAGGTTTTTACAAGCTGGACAACGGCTTTATTTAGAAAAGCCATTATCTGGCACCTTTTTTTAATTATAAGGCTTAACAGCAGCGTGCTATTTAAGTGTAGTCTCAGGAGTGTGCAAAGCTGGATTTTGCTGTCTGCTTGCACTGGCTCCTCCTGTTTAGACAGACCAGCTGCATTCACTGTGAGGTGGTTACTAACTTGCAGGTGTGAAGATGCATCATATCTTTGAGGTTTAGCCTACCTGGCAAGGGAGGATTCCTGCTAATAAACGTTCTGGTCACTTCCCAGTGTAATAGCATACAGCATTAAAAGTAGTCTCATTTGCATATTTCTGATTTTTGTCGGTATGTCCAAAAGCATGGATAATTTCATGCTTTCCACACTGTTGCGGAGTGGTGCACAAAATATCACATTCAAAACTGGGGCAATCACAGTAAAACTGGGACAACTGGTAAACTCAAAAGTTATCCAAAGACACCACAGCAGGTAGCCGGAACCCAAATGAAATGTATAATTTCACTAATGAAAGTAGATTTATGGAGTGAGAATGTTAGTTTATCATGACCCCTCACACTAATCTAAAGTGAAAAATTAGTCAGGCATTTCTCTGGGCTGCCCTGGACTGTCTCTGAGGACCCCTACTTAGTCGTCTGAGACCAGGAGCCCCTGTCTGTTCTGGGACAATGCAAAAAATACATTTCGAATTCAGAAGATAAATGGGCCATATGACTGCATTGCTTTCTCATTCACTGCTGAATACTTTTGAAAGAGCTGTGGTAGAATTCTTTCCCTAGAGATGTGAGCACTGTCCTTAATTAGAGAGACTCATACAGAGTCGAGCAATTCAGGATAATATACCCCACAGTATGAATGATATCAAAGCAGAAAGGATTTCATGAAGCTTAAATACTGTGTTATTAAATCAAACAATTAAAAGGTTTTAATGTTACAGTAGGAGTTGTTTGCATTTTCTCTGCGTTGTGTTTGTACCCCCAGTAAATGTGAGCTGTATCCTTTTGTGGAAGGGGGGTTAATCACGGCCTGCTCTTCCTTCTAGGAGGCGTATTGTTTAGTATAATGTAATGAACCAGATCGCTTGCTGTATCCTGAGTCCATCAAAGCTATTGAAATTTATTATGCATAAACTGTAACCTTAATTTAAAACCTTCAGCTTGGCTTTCTGTTGCATAGCTGATGGTGCTGTGGAAGATGCACCCTGCAAAACGTGCCTGCTTCTTTTCTCAGTTAAACATTCTGTTGGTAAGAAACTGCCAGAAATACATTGCTGGCAATAAATTCTGAAGATAAGAAAAAATAGTGGTAGTGGTTATCACTGTAATGTGTGTCTGGCATACTGTAGTTGACAAGAATAAGCTGCCCTTTGAATCCATGCTAATTTATCTTGTGAAAGGATTTATGAAAGACCACTGTGTGGGAGTGGGGCTGTTGGGCTGTTGTTCCAGTGATGGGTAGAAATCTGGCTTCTGCAGAAATACCACACAAACAATCAGGAGTAAAATGTACGGACACTTAGTAAGCAACAACTGATGTAAGGGCAAAGTTGTAATTGTATCGTTACTGAGCATCTAGAGTTGTGGACACCCATAGCTCTGTTCTGTCACCATCGCAGAAGAATGGAATTTATTCCGAAAGCTTGGATGTGCCCAGTGAAAACTGGAACAGCCTGTTTTTAGGTGCATTGATTTCTAAGAGGCAGAGTTGTGTAAGAGCGCAGTCTTAAAAGATGAGACAACAGCATGGCATCTGATTGTGCAGATGGCCAGTGCTAGATGTGTAAGGGTCAGCTGTCAGTTTTGGAATAGGTGCAAATTGCTATTTAAATTCTAATCAGTTATTAAATTAATAAGGAACATAAATGGATCCCAAGAACATGGGGCATGTTTTTAAAAAAAAAGTCCTGTTCTGTCTTGCCAGGCGGTTCATTTCCACTCACGTCTTCCCACAGAGTGCAGAGTAATCAATACAGACTCTCCCAGCTGTTGGCCGTGTATGAAACGCTCCAGTGAGTGGTGTTCTGACTCCTTCTGGAAAGCACAGGCGGGAGTGAGCTACCAATCGTTTCCCACAGCTTTCAGAAATAACCTTCAAGCGGTTCTTCCTTAAGTAGGGGTTGTCTTTTCTGAACTAGCGTGCTGCCCTGCCGTCTGTGTGATCTGAGATGGATGATGAACCGAATCAAATGTGAAAAGGAAGGAGCAGCCTTTGCCCTCTCCACAGTGATCAGCTCAAGAGAGCACGGCTGCACTAGGGCAAGACGTGTGACCTCGTTTGTGCAGGACGCGCTGTCACGCTCCACTGGGTGCAAGCAGAGCGTCGCTGAGCCCTCACAGCACCGGGAAGGGAGGCAGCTCTGTGCTCCTCAGCCCTGCTGAGGTCCAGGGCCTTTTAGTATCCTGGCCCTTCTGGGTAAGAGCTGCGCCACACTCCTCTGATCTTCACTAACAGGGCGGGGGCTGGGACAGACGAAGGGCTGGCTTGTGATAATTCAACATCTGCTCCTGTGTCTTCTAATTCAAAATCATTTAAGAAGTATTTTCAAACGTTCTTCAAAAGCAGTGAGACAAACACTGAAAAAATAGACATGAGGACTGCGCAAGTTGGACGCGCAGTGCCTGTGCAGGGCGGGTTGACTGCGTGCCATCGAGCACAGTGAAAACATACAGGGCAGCGTGGTGAGGGAGAGGTTGGGAGGTCCAGGGAGACAGAAGTACAGGCGAGCAGCAGAGCTGTGCAGGCTCTGGCTAGTGCTTAACCCCCTCTCAGCTTTTGTCGTGTATGAGTGTCTAAACAGGTGCTGTCAAACAGGTACAGTACAGTTGGAGAGTATTTCAAGCTCTGGGATGGAGCAGAAAGTACCAAGGTTAAAGGTTATGACCAGGTATCAGAGCCCAGAAAGACTTGCTGATGTCGCGTGCCCAACACCCTCTCTCTCCAGGAACGCCACAGACTGCCGCAGACCCCAGCCAAGCATCCTCCCTGCTGGCCTTCTGCTTCTTTGCTTTCAGCTCGTAAGCAGGACTGTTAGTGCTCGTGACAGGTAATGGCTTGGCAGCTCCAGACAGTGCAGCCATCTGCTCGTCTCCAGATCGGTTCAAGTACAGTCTTTCACATTTCACAAGCCTTCTGCAGAAATAAAGAGACATCTCAGCCGTCCTTACGCTCTGGAGTGGCTGTGAACAGCCCTGAGCCTAATAAATCAGGAGCCCCAGAGGGCATCGGACAGCCCTGGTTGAGCACAACCCTTGTTGAGCTGATTTTTCTAGATGGGCTTTGGTCCCTGTTCATGCATTGTGTCTGTCAGGAAGGCCACAGCAGGTGTTAAAAATCTGAAAATGAAGAATTGTATTTTTCCTTTCGTTCCCTGAGCCCTGAGCCCTCAATCCCAAGTCCCAAGTCCCGGCCAGTTCTCCCTCTGCCCTTGATGGAGCTCAGTCAGTTGGCACAGCTGCATGGGGAATCCCAGTCACAGTCAGCTGGAGACATGAACCAGGCTCGACCCCTGAATGCTTTGATAAAACCAAGTCCACATGTAGTGGTGGGCTGTGCAAAAACTGATAATGTAGGAAGACAAGGACAGAAACGTGTGTAGATTAGATCTTGGGTAAATCAGTATGTGCATTGTTTAATTTGAGATCAAGTATACTGGAAAAATAGTCATAATACTAAATAATAAAAAAATATTAAGTTAAAATACTTGCAGTAGATGAACAGTGTGTTAGCCTGTAGCTCCCTTCGTAAGGCAAAGTGCTGCACTCTCACATGCAATTAACTCCCTCTCAGCTTTTGTTGTGTATGAGTGTATAAACAGGTGCTGTCAAGCCCTGGATACCTGTTTGCACAGGCCTGTCCTTTGTGCCATATGTCTACAACAGAGCGGAATGTCAGACTGTCTGCAAGCACAATGTCATCACAGGGAGCCAGCAGGGAAGGTGGTGTACTATTCAACAAAGACACATCCAAGGACATACAGTATGGGAGGGGCTTCAGGCTCAGTGTCTGAAAAACAGCATCAAACCTGACTCGGCCCCAGTAGTGTTAGAGTGCCCCTTATTAATACCATTATTGGAAATCCTTTCCCTGAAACCAAAATCTGTGCGATCCACACCCTCCTCACAGATATTTTTGTTTTGAAATTGTGCAACAAGGAATCCACACTTGATCCCACCAAATGATGCATTAGCCAGTGTCCAGCATCAAGCTGCAACAGTGTTAAGCCTCTTCTCTCTCCCCCAGCGCTGTGTAGGCAAGCAGATTGCAGGCGTAGGCTGTGCTAAGCTCATGCTCAGTGTCTTAAACTCATTATATCTGTAGTTGATCCTGTCATAGCCTCTGTGATGCAGAGGGTGCTAATCTTTGGGCTGATCTAGATTAATATCACAGGCCTCAGTTCAGAAAAATGCATTATGTGTCCCTCAGCAGTGCTTCAGCAGTGGCTGTAAAAACATTAAGTAAGGTTCAAGTTGTGCTTTGCAGAACGCACGGGGTATATTATAGCTCTCACTGTCTCTGTTGTTTGCAATAGTTTTTTTACCATCAGGCATTAGACCTGTAACAATAGACCCTCTTACTCACGGTGCCTTGTTACAGGGATACTCGCCATCAGCGTGCTGACAAAAGAGCCGCGCTGCTGCGCACCAGCCTGCCAGATGAACAAGTGGGGAGTAAATGCTGAAAGCAAGTGAGACGAATCGATAGTTGCCCTAACGAGAACTGGACTATGATGTATCGTTACACCTATTAAGGGAATGGGTGTCGATCGTTTGTTTTAGAGCTACTCTGGGTTTAAGAAAAGCTTGAGCTACCACCTTGCACCTTGACTTACATATCGACAAGCAAAATCAGTCGGTGTGCCGTGTGTCATTTAAATACAACCACATGGATACGTTTTTTTACTTAAAGTGTTGATAGTGTAATGCTTGATGTTTAAATTACTGTATGTGTCTACGGTATTTTGGTACAGTGGTCACAGTGCTGGGGCCCTGGGTTCAATTCCGGTCCTGGGGTGCTGTCTGCGTGGAGTTTGCATGTTCTCCGGTTTCCTTCACGAGTCTACAGACATGCTGGTGGGTTAAATGGATTCTGGGACAGTTAGCCCTGGTATGAGTGTGTGTGTCTGCCCTGCGATGGACTGACGTCCTGTCCAGGGTGTAGCCTGCCTTGCACCTGTTGCTTGCTGGGACAGGCTCCGGCTCCCCCACAACCCCGTATTGGACTAAGTGGTAATAAAATGCTTTCCGTGAAGACCCGGTCTCTCATGTCGGGTGTAGCCCCGCCTTGCGCCTGCTGGCTCTCTGCAGCCCTCTGACACACAGGCTGCTGGACGTGAAGGACGTGCAGTGATGAGCATGGCAGGCCTGCTGGCCCTCAGGGGACACGTGGACAAACCTGCGATGGAAAGAAATACTCTGTGAAAAACATGTAATCAAATAATTTAAGCAATAGGTACAAACCACCCAATACCAGCTACCACCGTGAGCCTCTTTATATCCCCAGCTAATCTAAAATAAAACCCGTGTGGCTCCCAGCCCTTCACCAATTATCTCATTGATCAATTAATGCCCCACGTGTGAACCTGCCGTCCAGTGACAGGTTAGCTGAAACTCACAGTCTAATTACTGGGGGCCTGCTGGAATGTGGGAGGCTTGGAATTTCTTATTTTTGAATTGTTTTCATCCTCTTTTAGAACATTAAAACAGTTTCAAACGAAAAGAGGCAAATTAGCAGTTAGCAAATTGATCCGAGGTTCCCATCCAGCTGTCCCTTGGAAAAAGCCACTCTTGATCCACACTCCCACAACACTTTGTGTAAAGAAGTGCCCCCTATTGTGTATTAAAAGCACTTCCACATAGTTTTCACTCAGTTCCTCTAGTATCAGTTTCCCTGCTTTGTTGACTTTGTCAGTGCCCTTGAAGATTTTGAATACTTGTATCAGGCCTCTTTGTAATCATCTCTGTTCAAGACTCACAAGGTCTGAGCCTGTCAGTGCAGGACTTTCCTTTCTTTGTTTCTGGATGCTCTTTTGCGGATGGATTTTAGACCAGCAGTATCTTTTCCAAAGTCGTAGACTGTGTTCTAAATGAGGCCTTTTCCAGTGTATTATGCACTTTGGACATAACATCCCTTCATTTGAATTCTACATTTCCAACTATATATCCCAAAATGTTTGCTTTCTTAATTGCTTCCTCTTATTGTCTAGAAGATGTTAATGATGTGTCAACATAAACACCCAAGTCTTTCTCATAAGTAGGCTCAGCATTTCCCTAATTTGCATATATCGGTTGTTTTTGCTACCTGCATGTACAGTCTGGCACTTGTCTACATTAAACACCATCTGTCAGGTGTTTGTCCAGTCTTTGTCCAATTTGATCTAAATCTGTTTGAATTTCATCTGCTGCTTCTTCTGCTTGCCAATCCTCCTAATCTGGTATCAGCTTGGCATTTGATATTATTGTCTACCTACAAAATATGATGCATTACTAAAAAAGCTATTTCCAAAATAGTGATTTATTTTGAGCATGAGCTTTGTGGACTGAAAATAACTACAGCAGTGCTCTTTGGTGTTTTTTTCTATACTTTTTTTTAAAAAAGTCATTTCAAAACTTTAGTTAAGATTGGCATTACAGCTCAAGTTCGAGCTTTGTTCTTTGTTTAAGGACGCTGTCAGCTGACAGCTGTGAAGGTCTTTACATTCTGTGGCTGACTGGTCAAGCAAATGTCAGTCCACTGTCCTGATCAATCAGGTAATGCTAATGGCTTAACTATTGTTTATTGCTGTTTGTACTTCCAGGGCAAGGACAGTGATGAGGATGATGAAGTCGCTGTCAGCTTGGATAAAGACCGCTTCATGGATGAGTTCTTCGAACAGGTGAGACCTTTCGCTTCCTTTCAGAAGCACAGTAACTGCACTGCAGCGTCTAAATATATGAGAACAAACCATTGCCTGGTTATTTACTGAGCTTTGTAGAAAAAACAAAGTTGTGCACTACATTGTTTTGCAGACCTCATCGAAACTCGTCTTGTGTAGGTCATTTAGTCTAACGCAGAGGTACAGTAAAAACACAGCTGTGTATGAAAATCTCATGTTCAGGAGATTGGTGTTTTTTTATACTGTCTCTGTGGAGAAATCTCTTGTGTGGTGTGTGTCCATTTTCTTTTATTCTTGCAGTTCAATTAGCCATTTCAGAAGTGCCTTCTGGAAGGGACCGGGCATTTTACCATTTGTGGCTGGGTATTCATTTCCTCTTTCTGCATAAAGTAGTGTCCTCTGTGGCGCATTCCAGTCATCAATGTACCTGAACAGTCAACACTTTTCCTCCTGTTGACAGTTTGCCATAATTCTGACTTCCATCGTCATGATTTAATCTGTTAAAAATCAGAGCTACAGAAGTCAGTGGGTGTCTAATGCATTTCCACACCACTGCACCCTAACTTAACACGGTGAGCTCCTTGACACTTCTGCAGATTGAAGAGTAGCCAACTATATAAATGTAAATCTGGTCCTCCTCCATTCTACCTCAAACAGAGGCCACCTCTTCAGAGTCTATTGATTTGAAAGGATCTGCTGTGAATTCAACACTTGTTTTCTCGCTGCAGAAATTGTTGATGGGAAAAATGCAAGGTGTCTGCTTGCATGAAGACAAGCATTAAAGAAGACATAACAGACTAGATAACTCAGGCAAATAAACAGGCAGTCAGTCTTTCTGCCCTTTTTTGTGAAGCGGAGTGAAGTGATGGGCTGCTGGTTGGGTGATCCTGTCTGTGGTGCCAGTGTCAGCTGAGCGAGTGATCTTCTCGTGCTCTCTGACCTCCGATCTTTCTGCTGCTTCGTTCAGCTCGTGTTTGATCCCTGTGCTTGCAGGATGCAGGTGCATAGCTGGGATTGTAGCTCTACAGGCAAGCGACCAGCACTCTTGAAGAGAAAGATCTCTGCCCATTATTATTTGGGAAATGACAGGATACACTATTTAGGGTTGAAAAGGACACATGAAATAGCCCCCCATGAGTCCAAAGGCTGGTTCGTTGTTTATGCAGCACTAAAGAGAAGGGGAAATAGTTGGGCAAAAAGACAGAACAATGAAGGAAGAAAAGATTAAGAACATAAGAAGTTAAAAACGACAGAAGGCCATTTAGCACAAGTACCCTCTAAGGCATTTGTAGCTGATTGATCCTTGAATCTCATTCAGACATGATTTTCTTCATACAAGCAAAGTGTTATGGTTTACAGGGGACAGGTCAAGAATTCACCCCTCTCGATTTCACGCTGTTGTTCAAGACTGAAGGCAGGTTTCCCACTTGTTGGGTCTGTTTTCTTAGACCGAGTCTCTGTACGTAAAGGCAATTCCAGTTAAGACATCACGAGGCTATTATGTGTGTGTAGAACACAGCTTTGCTATGAATTTATTCTTGAAAACTCAAAAGGTGGATTGGTGAGAAAAAAACACCTTCCCACGCTTGGAATTCCTTCGCTCTTCTTCTCAAGGTGCTAACTAGTCTGAGTGTCAGCAGCTGCTGAGCTCCTATCCCAGCATCCCACCCCCAGAGCAGGACACTGGCTCCTCCCAATTTTGCATAATTTCACTAGTGTTCAGTGGGGCTCTTTCTACAACATCTCGGTGCAAGAAACCGATCTAAGGCAAGCAGGAATCCTGTCCTTAGGCTCTGAGGAAAACTGCATGTGGACTCTTCCGTCACTGCTGCAGGGAGGGCCAGAGCTGGAAGCTCGATTCAGTGACATGATCCTCTGGCCAAATCCATCTCTACTCACCATGGCAGTGTGTGCACACAGCCCCACGTCAGGCCAATGTGTTCTGCCTCGATCCAGTGAGCTGCGCGGTGGAGATATGACGCTAGGCAGGGCAGTCAGTGGCGAGGGGTGTGACATGTGACACCGTGGTGCCTGAAAGCCTTGGGGCATCTGGAGGAGCATGCCCCAGCCTTTTGTTCTGGACTGCCAAGCATGGTGCCAACTCCCTGCCAGGCCAGAAAGCAGCAACAGGCAGGAGCAAGGGGGGTATTCTGCACATTCCTCTTGTTCTCCTCCAGAGCGTAATTGCAGACAGTTGAGTCACGAATCACACTTGTTCTATAGCTGTGTGACAGGAAGCCAGCCTGGTAATAGAAGGGAGAAGGATACTGCATTGTAAACGGAACAGCAAGCGAGCGAGCAGTAGTGTGTTGGCATGCACCAGCATGTCAATCCGAGTGTTATAGCAGGGATTTCATTCGCTCTCTGTCTCTCACTCGGTGTGTGCATGGGTGTATTGATGGGAACATGGCTTTTGTAGCTTATATATGTGTTTGCAAAAGCTTTTATTTGTTTAGAGCTCTGTTAATATTTAGATCGGATCTCTTCACCCCCACAGATTTCAGTGTGGTACCCTATCATTAAAGCCATGCAGATAATGAATGTTGCAGCTCTGTGAGATGTAATTATTTGTGATGGGGAATTGTATGTTGGGGCTGCAGAATATGACATGTTATGTAATTGCTCTATGAATGCAACGCTGCATTACCAGCCCTTTCACAAGGCAGTGTTACGGATTGCTTCAGCAAGCCTTTCCCGAAAGGTGCCCCAAGGCAGCAGAGACGAATGTGTCCATATCTGGAGGCCTTGCAGGAGACTACAGAAGAGCTGCGTGGCGAAATGGGGCAGTGGCCCAACACGTGGAGGACAGGTGTTTAAATACGACACAGCTCTGTCCCCAACCTCTGACCCGCTGTGCCATTGCAGGGCATTGTCTCAGCCTGAACCTGGAATCTGCAGCTGGAGTGCGCGACGGTGAGACAGGTGGCGTCTCTCAGCGTTTACTTTGACATCGGGCCTGAACCGCCAGCTGGCAGGGTCGCCCTCAGAGCGCTGGCCCACTGGGGCTGCTGACACCGTGAGCAGGAGGGTGCGAAAGGCACTGGGGGGAGGCGCCACAAACAGCAGCGGAGGTGTGAGCTGGAGAGAGAAGGCAGGAGGAGGCATGAGGGAGGAGCAGGAGATTCATTGATGAGTATTTTTATAGGCCTGGCAGGCTGCTGAGGCCACAGGGCCTCCAGATTTATGGAAGGCTGCTGTAATAAATCGTGTTTATCATGAGCTGATGGAAATTATGGAGGTGTGTGTGGTAAGTCATACCAGGCACTATTTTAATTATACAAATTTTCTAGAGCTTTTAGCTTCCTGCTTCATCGTTGCTGCTCTGTCTAAATGTAAAATAAGGCAGTTACACGTGGCAATTGTATTTCCTCCTTTCATACCCACTGTTATCGCACTCAGGTAGTGGGCAATGTGTGGCCGGTCTGGTGACCATGAGAGCTCTTTCAGTTGCCTGAAAGTTTACTTGGCCAGGTTAATCCCAGGATACCAGACTTGGGAACGAGCGCCGCCCATCATGACTCTCAACACAACAGGAACTCAAGGCAGTGCTGTTCGACGATTGGGATGAGATCAGGGTTGCAAGATGTCAAAATTTCGCTTGTGACATATTTATCTTGTTCCAGCTGGTCTTGCTGTACTGTACAAGCCGTAGAGACCCAAATTGTAGTTTGGTGGGGTTTCCGAACATTTTGACCAGAGTGTATCAGAGTGCGGGACACAGAAACACAGAAGAGACAGTTGGACCATCATGTTCACTCTCTTGGTCTTAGGGACCGCCGAATCCCATCAGGGGTGTTCCTGGTGTACTCAGGGACTCCACATTCTCATCATGACTGGGCACTTTTGTCCTCAGACACCCGAAGCTCCTGTGGGCCACATTTCTGTTTTTCTCCGACTCAGATTTCCGTACTCTTCAGCTCTACAGAACTGCCTCTGGTCCCGTTTTGCTCCAGGGCCTGTTTGCAGGCTTCGTAATGTGTAACAGAGCAGCTGGGGCACCTTTTACTGATTTCACTGCAAGCACACAGGGACCCAGGAAGTCACAGTCAAGTCTGATGAAAGGCCGAGAGAGTCCAGACTGGCTAATCCCAACCTTCCACTGGTATCGTTCACTGCCGGGACATGACCCAGGCTCCAGCCTGTGCTGTGTGGATCACACAGTTCAACCTGTGCTAACACAAGCGCCTCTGGGCTCTCATTAGAGCTTCGAGGAGATGACTGCACACGGGGCATGTCTGATTTGGTCTATACTGTGATATCATCTCTGATAGCCATGCACAGCATTGTAGAGTGCAGCTCACACAGCATACAGCACTGTTGGATTCCATAAATGCAGAATTTCACAAAACATTTCAGCTTTTTCAAAAAGAAAAAAAATCCTACAGAAATCCTACAAAAAAGCCACTGAATTATTTTAAATTTATTTTAATAGAACATGAAGAACTTTTTAGAGAAATGACACTCAGTTTAATTTTTTTAATTTATAAATCTTTTGATCTATTTGTAATTACATTCATATAGAGTACATGTACTTTTTTTGTTTAAGAAAAGTCCACTTTTCTTTATCTTTGTCCATTTACAGTAGATAATAACTTACTCAGCATCATCTTTGGGGGGTTTTCCAGCATGTCAATGAAATTCCACAGGGTCAGTAGCAATGTTCCTAATCTTAAAAGGCAGAGAATTCCCAACCTGCTGACTAGCTCTGAAGTCTAACACAAGAAGGGAAATTCACAAGATTGCCTGTGAGTGTGAGTGGAGGAGCAGTGTTAATGGTATTCAGAGTCACATTGTCATCTCCACTGTGAGCTATCCCACTGAGTGCATTTTGGCATTCCTTATCAGGTTTGCGCTGAATCTTCCCTGCTCTTATTTCAGCGTTTTATCAGGTCCCCGTGCGCAGTGTGAAATCCAAAGGGGTCAGCTTGTGGTGGCGTTTCTAATGCAAAATGAAGTCCTGCCATCAAAACTTTCTGCAGCTTTAACCTGCCTTATAAAAAGCAAGAGGTGTAAATTACAGTTACTCGCATTAGTGAGACCTGTTTTCCCCAGTAATGCAACAGCACTACAACTGGGGAATGACCTCCTGAGCCCCTGCTTTCCTGCAGGTGAGCACGGTTAGTAACACATCGCACCGAGGGGAGTTCTAATTAAGAAATGTAATAAAAGACACATCAGGGGGTCCTCTGCTTCTTTCCAATTCTCCAGATTGAAAATAACTTTTTAGAGAAGGGCGAAATCATCTCGGGGCATTCAGGAGTTCTTAAAAATCAGGAAGAGGTTTAGAAACCATGATGTCACACATTTTCACAGATTTTACTTCTTGGTAAAATCACAGCAGTTTCTTTGTTCCTCTCTGTGAAAAAAAATATTGATTATACTAAAGTTGTCATAACTTACACCATACCATCCGTTTTCTAACTGACTTATTCAGTAAAGGCTCATGGGGGAGCCAGAGCCTGTCCTGGCAAGCAAAGGGTGCAAGGGAGGGTACACCCTGGACAGGACGCCCATCACAGGCTAATGTAATAATGATTCTGATAATTACAAAAGAAATGCATAATACCCTTATTTTTCACAATCTGTAAGTTAACAGCCAATCCCTGGAAGTCACTTTCACAGGAACACAAATGAGTTCTTATTTCTGCCTGGAGTTTTCTCCTTTAATTACTGAGCAGGTCCTCCCCACTGGAGGAGTGAGTAATGGTGATGTATCAGAGCCCGGAGGTCATGTGGTCCAGATAATCTCTCCAGTCCACACTGTTTAAACAAGGAGGTGGTGACAAGACAAAGGCTGATGACCATGTGGGTGAAATATGGCGCTTGTAAGTGGACATTGGTAATCAATTGTAAGATCTTTCTGGAGCTGATCTCTGAATGGACGTGTCAAGCAGAGCCACACTAAAGCTGACGAAGTGCACAATGATGTTTAAAGGTCGCCCTGGGACCTGAATTCAAAGGAAAAGGATGAAATCTCCTGTGACAGATGGAGATGACAGGTGGCTGAGAGTTCTGCCTCTCCAGATGTGTTTAGGGTGACAGTGTGGTCAAGCTGTGATCATTGCTCAGCACTGGGTATCAGTCTTCACCATAGACAAACACCCCAATGTTATTTGTAACAGAGGAAGTACAGTATTTCTGTTCACTTACAAATTAAAGTCCCATTCACATGCTGCAGTAGGTCTTAAAGCCTAACAGGGGTTTCATGACTTTGACATACAGTAAGATGAGTTCAAACAAATAACCATCTTCCATCCTAAGTGATCCAGCAGTTTGTACACAAAGCTTGATAAATGCCAGCGGACCAACCTTCTATTCTCCAGAACCCTCAATGGTTCGTAAGCTTCCATTTCTGATTCCAGCAAACTGTAATCTGTATCTGTAAAAGCCATCGAGCTGTTTTGGGTCCTCTGCAGTTCTCTTGTAGAAATCAGCAAGCTAAGCTGTCATGGGATCAGACGTTAAAGTAGCTGGTCTCGGGGGAGCAGTTCGTGGAGACCGATGTGCTTCAGTTCTGTCCCATGACTCCAGCTCCCTTGAATTAGAAGAAGTGGTTAGACAATGGATGGAAGTTAAACCATAAAAGCTTCCGGGGGCGTACTTACTTTTTCACCAGACTGTAAACCTGCTGAAGCCTGAGACTGAGTGGCTGAAGTTGCTTTGCAATGGAGCCTTCTCATCTCTCTCCACTCGGCGTCCCTCAGCTCCAGTCCTGCTCCGATCATCAAGCTGCTCGCTGTGCACATCTGTTCCATCCAGGAGACTAATATCGCAGCCCTGGAAATTCGATAGCATCCTAATTCAGCGATTGGAAGCAAGCCAATTACTAGTATATTAAAAATGCGGATTCAATCACCAGACAATTAAAGAGATAATGGATGATTAAGACAGGGAATGGAACATGTGAACAGTAGACTGGATGGGACAAGATATTGACAAATCAGACAGTTGTGCCAGGAGGGAGAGTGCAGGTCTCATCCAGATGTGAGAAAGCTGCACATCTGTCTCCCTGCTTCAGATTCTCTTGCCATGTGTCAGAGGTGCTGATTGCAAGCCCTGGTAAATGTATTTACTGACAGATCCCAGGTGCACAGAACATGAAGAAGCAATTAAATATTGTAGAACAAACTTGCACTGTTTATTAAAATGATAAAGCGTTTAACTTCCGTGTGCACAAATTGGCAGTCCAAATCATAAAAACATTTCTAAGACAGCATTGCAGTACCTATACTTTCCTTTCTGGAAAGGCCCTGTTGTGGGAAGCATTCATGCTAATGAGTGAGTGCTGCTACTAATAATTCAAACTCATACAGCCCTTTCCCACGACTGCCCTTGAGAAGGCTTTTCCTAGACTCAGGTTAGTGTATATGCATTCATTCTAACGGACGACCCATTGCTCACGAGCTATCACTGGAGATGATCCGACAGTCTTCTAAAATGTTTTTATTTTTAAACTGGCAAAATGTAGCTGTGGGTTTAATGAAACAACAGAGTATTGTCACTAAATGTGCAGCTGGTGGATTTTTGTGGCTTCCACACAAACCTCTTCAATTAACTGGGCTCACCCTGGGGCTTTTTCTCAAGACAACAGCTGACAGCTCCCCTGTGTTTTAAAATAAGAAGGATATTGATTGCGTACTTTGATGCATCTGTATTGTACAGCTCTCATTAAATTAAAAAAGGGTTTGTTTCACCAGGTGAGATTTCTTTGTCATGCACTATATTTTGACTGTACTCTTTTGGCATACGTGTGTGTTTTATAACTGGAAAATTATTTTTACCTTTTCAGCTGGTGTGTTGCTGTTTTGTACTCTGTGGATCACTGAGACTCCTGTAACTGGTCTGTGCAATCATGTTTTTCACAAGAGATCAGTGGACAGTGGTCACTTTTTATCGGCTTGGAATCACCAGAGATTACCCACCCAGTCTGGAGTCTCCAGTTGTGTCTTTCACATCTTGTCCCAGAGTGCTGATACGCATACAGGAAGAATGAGGTAGTGCAGCCCAGCTCCTCCAACCCACCAACTCATTGCACCTTGGAACTGTTTGATATATCCCACACTCTGCAGCATCACGTTAAATCAGAGGAGGGCTGCACTCCTCAGTAGTGTCCCCTTAACCCTCAAGGTGCTTGGGACGTCACGGGGGTCACTGTTACCCTGGGAGGCAAGAGCCTTGTCCAGCCAGTCCCAGCTCTGGGCCAACTGTGTGTGTTTCTGCTTGGCCAATCTCGGTCACAGTCCGATAGTGACGCGCCCCAGGATTGAACACGCAGTGCCTGGATCTCCGAATCGAACTCGCTCCTGGAGTGAGTGGCTTTCCTAAGAGTGGGTAAGGTCTAAAAACAGAAAGGACTTTAACCACGCAGTTATGTAGTTGCATTTCCGGGACTCAATCCACAACAAAGGTGAACTCATCCAAGTTCGACAGGATGTCTTGAGCGTTGTGACGCTGGCCAAGGGGGGACTCGGGAGGGCGGAGCTGGCGATGTGCGGCGGGGTGTTTGACACGCGGCTCTCGTGTCTCTGCGCAGGTGGAGGAGATCCGGGGATTCATCGACACACTGTCGGAGAAGGTGGAGGAGGTGAAGCGGAAACACAGCGCCATCCTCGCCGCCCCCAACCCCGATGAAAGTAAGAGGCTCCTGCGCTTGAGGCTGAGCTGAGGGAGGGGGAACTCGGCCCACATCTGTGGGAAGGTTACAGGGACATCTTGTGCAGAACTGGTTTCTCTGAAACGTCACTCTGTAGCCCGTTGCAATGTTACTATGATAAGGGGTCTTACCTAAATAGCTGATGTTTTCCTTCTGGTAGCCTGATCTCATCCATCTCAGGAGCTCAGAAAGGTCAGTCTTGGTCAGTAAGTAGTGTTGAATGACCAGTAGGTGGCGCTCTTGCCTCTGGACTAGAATAATCAGACCAGGGTCCCACTACTGGGACAGGTACAAGGTGCTGTCCTTCTAATGGGATGTTGAACCCAGGTCCTGGTTACCGGATCTCATAGTGCTGTTTGTAGTGGTTGGGCTGTTAACCTTGGTATCTTGGCTAAACTTACTGTACACCCTGGCCTTGCATAATCTGGAGGAGTCTGCATGTACGACTATTTTCTACCATGTGCTTCAGTTTCCTCCCATCATTCTTAGTCACGCAGGTCCAGTTTGGCTGATCTACTTGGCCCTTTTCTGTGTGAGAGTTGTCCAGTCCAGTATGACCAGTCCTGGCCATGTGACTAACCAAATGAGTACTGAGAGGCCTCTCATGTGCTGCTGTTCCAATGTTCTTAATTGTCCAGTATCTCCCAGTACCTCCATGACACATTATCAACTGTACCAGCTTTCTGCATGCCTGTCTGCATCAGGCCCTGCAGGATGCATAAAGCTAAGGAAGCATCCTGTGTTTATATCTGTCCTGGTTTTGCATGTAATACTCACAGTTGCAACTGTATAAATGCTAATGCTCATTTTTACATGTCAGTGCTCTATTGGAAGAGATTGATTAAGAAAGTAAAACTGGAGCACCTGTCAGCAGTGCTCAGAGCTGTCGGGCTATAATCTAGACAGTGAAAATCGATAGGGAGCTATTACAGCAGAGTCATTTCTTTCTCTTTGTGAGGCAGGGGAGTGAGGCTCTTCACACTTTCTCAAAATCATTTCCATAAGTCAGGTAGAACAGAGACGATTGTGCCAATACGGTTTATCACAGGGACTGAAAGCTAATCTATGCTGCCTTTTCGATGGGTCGCACTCGCAGTCAGTGCATTAACAGGCATGTTTATCGAATGGCTTTGTCTTGGTATTCAGGCGGCACTGGGCTGCAGAGGCAGATGCTGCAGAAAGGACTCTGTTCCTGTCGAGGAGGTCACGCTCTGCACTCACCTCTCCCTGTTCGAGGGTTTCCCATAAACACAGCTGAGTCCAGAGGGTTTTAACAAGGTGCAAGTTGCTAAAGAAAAAATGTATAAAATGACCTTCTGACTAAGATCAAGTATGCTAAAATATATTTTTATGATCACATGAAACACTAATAGTATTAAATGTTTAGATCCATAGAGGATTGTCCATCTGTTTTCTCACTGCTTCATCCAATTCGGGGTCACGGGGGAGATGGAGTCTATCTTGGCAAGCAGTGGGTGCAAGGAGAGTGGTACACTCTAGACGGGACGCCAGTCCATCGCAGGGCACACGCAGGGCACACGCAGGGCACATTCCCCATTCCCACATTCTCGCTTGCATTTAATTACCTGCATAATGTCCATACTTCTAACCAAGCTCTGGCATGACTTATAGGTTACTGCACCTTTAATGAAGTGAATTGTGCAATCAAATGCAGATCGTATCTGGCTAATTTAGAAAATAATTAGATTAATTGTTTAATTGACAATGTCAGTTTCAACAGAACCCTACAGATAGGAAGCTCTCCAGGAGCTGAATTTGAGAACCCTGCCATAATAGCTGATGTGTCCTCCGCTGTGATAAATGCTGTACATTGTCACAGATTCAAATTTGAGTACCTGTTCAGTCTTTTGGAACAATAAACCTAAATGATGTTGTTATACTCTCAAATGAAGCCTGTCAGAGGATATCACGCTGGCTACAGAAGACTGACTCAAAGTGTGAGGACCCATACAGTATACAGTATATGACTCCTGAAAGAGCAGTGATCCACTCGGTTCTTTCTGGGTGAAGCAGTGTCTCTTGTCTTCTCACATAGCTCTCACACCAGTTTTCAGGGTCATTCAGAGCCTGGGGAGGGGAGCCTGTAGCTCCTCCTGGGGGACTCTCCGGCGCCCCCCAGCCAGTGCAGACGTACTGCAGCCACTGCACCAATCTGCTGGTCTTGTTCTTTTGCATAACTTAAATGCACTTTTAGTAAAACTGCCTGGAGAGCCATTTTACACGATTCCTTTTAGAAATTTGAAATCTCCCGGTTTTTTAATGACATACTGTACCCACCTGATCTGTATTCACCAGTCTGTTCTATGACAGCTCTCTGACTGTGATTCAGTACAAACTCCCTGGACATGCTCTTCTGGTAAGCGCCCCTGCAGAGCCAGCACTCATCGGAGAGAACAAGAGACCTCCTTCATCTGATAGCGGCAGACTCACATTGCAAGAAAGTGACATTACTAAGGCTCGAACCCGTGACAGCTGTCCACAGCACTGAAGAGTGCAGCCCATACAGGATAGGGAGAGGGCTGTGAAGTCCAAACACCAGGCAGGTCCTCAGATAACACTGACTACAAAGAGTAACATTTCTTTCACTTTCCTTTTTCTGGCCTCAGGGGTGTCTCAGGAGCCCATGAATTTTTAACTCTGAGAATGTCGCTACTGTTTATTTTTTGTCCTGTGATTCCTGGAAACGTGCTCTGTAATTATGACGTGTTACAGTTTTATTTTTTTGCCTGCTCCTGAAACGGACATCATTGACAATCAAACAGGAAGGTTTGTTTCCCTTTCGTATCTCTTTCAATCAGAGCTGACAGTGATGGAGAACAGACAGGACATGCAATGCTAATAGATCAGAGACAATCCCTCCTAAAGGATCACTGCTCTCCGGTGCTTGTGAGAGAGATGAGGTACAGACAGCACTGGAGATGTGGAAGGTGTTCTGTGCTGCAGGCCCACTCTCATTTCCCAGAAGGCTACCCAGCATTCTGCCCAGCATTCCACCCTGAGTTTCCCCATTGCTCATCTGCTCTGATTATTTCATTGGACGCTTTTCTCCCAGTTTTAGTGGGCAGCTGTGCCTTGAATCAAGTCTACCTTGGAAATAGTCCTCTGGGGAAAGGAGATAAATATCCATTTGAACAAATAATGAGACCGTTCAGGAGCCTAATCTGGAAGGAAATATGTAGTAGTGCTTCAAGTCATTTACTATAGAGGTGAGGTGGAGGATCTGTGCTTTAGCTGTGGCTTAATTTCTTTTGTTTGTTTGTCTGTGAGAAAGGGGTCTTATATCATACCTTGTGGGTCTCCTGTTAATTTCCTTGAGATCAGAGGGACATGGTCCCAAACTCTAGCCAATGTTGCCCTTTTGAGACAGAAGAGGCGTTTGCTCTAGCCCAAATATTTGTAACTGGCAAACAGGAGGACATACTCCATGTATTTTTGGTAGCTTAAATTCTACTGAACATGTCATAGAAACTGTCCAGTTTTCCCTTTGAAAAGGTGCGGATGTGTACCGGAACAGCTGGAATATTTGGAATATTTGCTTATGTCAATGCACTCGTGACACTGTCTGGCGTAAGAAAATTCCCAATGGGCTGTACAGCCAACCCAGAGATGCCACCAGCTCGCTGCCTTCGAATAATTCACTCTGGCATCCTGGTGCACAAATAGGAAACATGTTCAAGCTGTGTCATAGAGACAACTTGACTTTTATTTTATACCCATATTTTTACTGTTATGCCACCGTGTGATGATAGCTTGTATGTGTGTTTACTGTGCTCAACGATGTCATTGTAGTGTTCTTATGTGCAAATTACAAAGTGCATGTGCTCAGGCTGAACTGTGGATAGAAAAGCCACTTGCTGTGCTGGGACAGACTGTATCAGAATAATAGCAGAAAGTTTCAGGAGTTGCAGTGGAGAGACCACTTATGCTAAAGCCCACAGCCTGGGTTTATTCTGGTAACGTTTGTAGCAGATCAGTGCTGCCAGGGCCTGATCACCTTGTCTGGCCGTATGTGGACATGAACGGGATAATAAATAGTTTGGTTGGGAAAATCTCTGCTGGCTGTTGACAGTCTGGGGTGTTCTAATCTGGGAGCAGGCCCCAGTCAACGTGAGGTTGATTTTGTGCTCTTCAGTGGCTCGATGCTAGAAATGGGGGTGTGGATTTTTACAGTTGTAACCGCTGTGGTCTGATTCAAGCCTGTGTCCTAGTGTGGTGCTTTTCAGTCTTTCTCCTTTTGTAATGGTAGGATCGACAGTTATTTGTGTTACTGCCCACCAGCTTGGAAACAGCTAGTTGTGTTTGTCACCCCTCGATCCCGGAGGCCTCCCGCTGGAGAGAGTGAGGGAGTGCGGGCAGTTCCAGAGCCACGCCCACCTTCAGCGGGAGCACAGCCCCACAGGCGGGTCAGAGCCAATGAGTGAGCGCCTGGGAGCCTGCAGGGGCCTCTGTGCTGCTGAGAGCCGGGAGAATCCTGGTTGACTAACTCCATGCAGCTCTCGTGACGGACCCAGACACGAACCCGAGATCATGGAGCTCAACCTGTGCTTGAGTCTGCCCATTATACTGGACAGGGCTGCTCAAAACCAGTCCCTGTTTAAACCTGGTTAGAGAAAAGATCGGTTTCAAACAAACAAGGGTATCATGTTAAGAAATTTAAATTCCTGCAATTATATTTATCAGTACTGTTTACTGTAGTATACTGTACTATAAGCTATACCGTATAGTACACTGTATACATCTGACAATACTATAGATAGTACATATGTAGTATATAGTGCACTGTACTGTACTAATATACTGTACTGTAATATATATTGTTTACTCTATAGAGCACTATCCAGTGCACTGTATTGTACTATACGGTATATAGTAAACAGTAGAGTGCACTTCCCAGGCCCAGCTGATCTGTGGTCTTCCTGTGTGAAGAACATATTGATATCACAGCTGTCTGTGTGCTTTGATGTGTCACTGCTGCCCTTTATACTACTGTAACAGCAGATGTACTGTTAGAAAAACAACTGTGCACACTTATTTTAACAGCAGCCTTGTACCTGTCCACATGTTTCTTCTACATTACATCTGCTGCTCTGTGCACTTTGTATTGCCACAGATTGCTTCATGTGCGTGTTTTCAGAACTGCCAGGTAGCCTGCAATCTGAAGCAAGTTGTCATCCATGAAAAGCTGATTAGTGAAGGTTTTTTAAAAGTATAAAATTGCCTCATGATACACATTTCTAGGAAGGAAAACCAGGTGCTAAGACACTGGAAATTATGTAAAAGACTTCATTTAAATCAGACACAGTTAGCTTTTTAGCATCTGAATCAATTCTCTTGAATTTTTTTGCATAAAAAATTTACAAAATGCGCTCATTGGGGCTAACAGGAAAGACAGCTGAACTAAACAGATGTAGGCATGAAAGTGTGGGAGAGAAGACAGCTCCCCCTGGCTTGCACCTTCCTGGCTCTTCATAAATCCGAGTCCCGGATCCTTCCTTCCCAGCCTCCCGATGCAGGCGTCTCCCCTTCTTCCCCAGCGGCTCTCGGGGGCACCCCCGGCCTCCACCCCACATGGGGGGCTCTGACACGCAGGCCTTAACACGCGTTAACCCCGCGAGCCGCAGGTTGTTACCTGTACCTGTACCTGCTGAAACCTCAGTCGCAGTTCCTGTATCGCCGGAAGAGCCGTATCGTTGCAAAGTAAAAGCGCAGCCGGCCAGGAGCGCTGCTCCTCCACACGGCACTGCGGACCATGCAGCGCGCCACAAAGACGCGTGGCTGTGATGGAGGGCACCCTCACTCTCCCCGTGCAGCAGAGCCAAGACAAAGAGAAGGGATGGGCGGCTGGGTGTGCGAGGGAGCCCTGTGCGCGCTCAGTACTGCGCCTCGGAGCGGCTGGGTGTGGGAGGGAGCCCTGTGCGCGCTCAGTACTGCGCCTCGGAGCGGCTGGGTGTGTGAGGGAGCCCTGTGCGCGCTCAGTACTGCGCCTCGGAGCGGCTGGGTGTGCGAGGGAGCCCTGTGTGAGCTCAGTACTGCGCCTCGGAGCAGCTGGGTGTGCGAGGGAGCCCTGTGCGCGCTCAGTACTGCGCCTCAGAGCGGCTGGGTGTGCAAGGGAGCCCTGTGCGTGCTCAGTACTGCGCCTCGGAGCGGCTGGGTTAGCGAGGGAGCCCTGTGCGCGCTCAGTACTGCGCCTCGGAGCGGCTGGGTGTGCGAGGGAGCCCTGTGCGCGCTCAGTACTGCGCCTCGGAGCGGCTGGGTGTGGGAGGGAGCCCTGTGCGCGCTCAGTACTGCGCCTCGGAGCGGCTGGGTGTGGGAGGGAGCCCTGTGCGCGCTCAGTACTGCGCCTCGGAGCGGCTGGGTGTGCGAGGGAGCCCTGTGCGCGCTCAGTACTGCGCCTCGGAGCGGCTGGGTGTGTGAGGGAGCCCTGTGCGCGCTCAGTACTGCGCCTCGGAGCGGCTGTGCAGACATGAAAGAGACACGAGGGCCCTGAGCCCCACAGCACATCAGCTCATACAGCTCGTACTGCACAGCTGCCCCCAGGACAGGGACGAGGGCTTTTAACCCTCCCCGTTCAGAGGCCTTCACCCTGCTCAAGGTTGCGCAGCGGAGTGTAAGTGCGCCGCAGGGCAGCGCTCTTGCGATGCCGACAGCTTGGGGAACTCGCTTTCTTTTCTTCTCGGAAGTGTCAGAAACAATTCACAGCTGTCAGGCGCTCTCACCTTTCTTACAAAATGGTGTTCTGTTGAGTCGAAGGAGGAGTGCACACGTAACATGAGGGATTCTGACATCCCTGCAAACAGAGGAGTCTTGGGAGGTTCATAGAAAAATATTCCAGTGGCTGCAGGAGTGTGGCTGAGGCACATAGAACACCGGAATATGACGCAATTACATCAAACTCGTGCATGAATAAGGCTTTGCTCTTAGAAAATGTCCCATATTGATAGTTGGTACATTTCACTATAGCTACATTTTTATTAAATCTCCCAAAGTTCAGTCCTTTCACAGCAGACCTAGTGGTGGGAGTGGCCTGGAGCCACACTTCAGTGTCAGGTCAGATGGGGGTCAAGCAGGCCAGTTTGTAGATGTGGAGAGGAGTTTGCTCTGCATTTTCTCCGTGAGATCATGTGGATTTCTTGCAGGTGCTCCAGTTTCCTCTTACAGTCAAAAGACATGCTGGTAGATTAATTGGGAAAGTTGACCCTGGTGTGAGTGTGTGCGATGGACTAGTGACCCATCCAGGGTATATCCTGCCTTGGGCCTGTTGCTCGATGGGATAGGCTCAAACTCCCCCTCAGCCATGAATTGGAAGGAAAGGTTTGGAAAATGGATGGATGGATTGTGGGAAGGACCTCAGTTTAATGAGACCCCCACCGTGGCCTGAAAATCCCCTCCAAGTGGGGAGCACTGTTTTGATATTTCTGGCGCAAAGAGAGGAGCACTGATCTCTGGTGCCACCAGTAACTCTTCCAACTGCAACCGCCTGTCTCAGTGCGGACCAGACACAGCTTGGCTGCATAGGACAGTCAGCTGGTCTGATTGCCGAAGAGACACCACCTTGTAATGTAAGCCCTTAAACCTGGTAAATGCAGTAAGCTTGAGGATACATGGGCCGGAGATATTCAAGCAGGTCGTATATAGTTGCTTTAATTCGCTCCACCAAGTGTCATTTTTGGATCACAATGGGTTTCTGTGAGCCCTCGCAGGCTGTAGCATCGCTTTGCTTAGCGTCAAGGAGCAGAGCATCCAGGTTTCTCCCAGAGACGACGTTGAAGAGCCACAGCAGTGACCCTCGGTGTGGCGTCCACTGTCTGTTTTTCTCTCACCAACCCCGGCAGTACCTCTAAGATAGATCCTGACATGCGTAAATACAGATTAAATTATTCACTGTCATGATGCCTAATCTTGATTCAGTACTTTCCTTTCTCTTTTTTTTTTTGCTTTCCCATGAACCCTGAACATGCTACGAACAATGATCCTCTGCTGATTCCAGTTTGCAATTCTTCATTGGCCGATTTGGCGGAGAATCTTTACCTTTTGCACTAAGAGGAAAGAATTGCCTAGAGGTTTGCCCTGT
This sequence comes from Atractosteus spatula, assembly GCF_055471065.1. Lineage (NCBI taxonomy): Eukaryota > Metazoa > Chordata > Actinopteri > Semionotiformes > Lepisosteidae > Atractosteus > Atractosteus spatula. The sequence goes on along the minus strand of NC_142732.1, from coordinate 744,982 downwards.
TCAAGCCAACTGGAGCCGTGACTCAGACGTTTGCATCCACACAGGAGGCTGAGCAGCACAGCGATGCTGCGCACCGGTGTTTCTGGGGTCTTGTGGTTCAGCCGGAGCTTTGCACTCAAATGCAAGGAGAGGAGCAGGTTCCTCCCTCCCTGGAAGGCACATCGTCTCGCTTCGGTCCCCTGTGGAGCTGTGGGGAGGGTGGAGGGGAATCTCCCCTGGGCTGAGCAGCAGATGGGTGGGTGGCAGGGAGGGCCTCTCTCCAGCTCAGAACAGGTGTTGACATTCTTCTCCATTGTCCTCTGGCAGGGAGGCGAGCTTGCTGAGATTTCCTGTTTCTGTTTTTGTTGTGTTTTTTGTCTGTTCCCATCAGGAGGGAACAGAAGATCTTCTGCGAGGGGGCAGTGTAGGCCTGGCGGTAATTACAGTCCAGGAGCTCCTCCAAAAAGCGTCTTTCTCTTGAAATGACAGTCTTCCCACACAAAGCTGCAGTCTGCAATTCAGCAGAGATTGCAGCCAACACTTGTCACAGGCAAACACTTTTAATAACATGTTTATTTATAGTTTCTGCTTTCAGCCTAAGTTTATATCCTTTTTTATACTGATTTCTTTCTCTGGGTTGAAGTTTAAGAGTGGACTCACTGTTCAAAATCACCAGCGGCTAACTGAAGCCCGAAAATTAAATGCACTGTTAAATTTCATACAGTGTTTGTGCAGAAACTATAGTGTTTACACCTGAGTTATTTACTGCACTGGCAGTGGGGGAGGACTTGATCCTTTTTTTCTGATCTGCCTTCCCCATGAGCTTTGTGCAGATGTCATTGGGTATTACTGTACATACTCCAATCCTTCTTCTGGAGGGCTGCTGTTTCTGCCGTTGTTTCAGGTCTCTTTTAAAGAACCAGTACCTGAAGACCTGGGAAACGCTAGTAAATTGGTCTGATTAAGCCAATAAGCTGATTCGGGTCATTAAGAGCCCAGCTGCACTGAAGACCTGTAGTCCCTCCAGGTCCAGGATTGGAGCTGCAGGACTAAGACAACCATCGTTGCAGTATTGCTTCAGTGAAAGTACAGTCATGGGCACATGTGAATTTCTCCCATTTATATTCACTGCCTAGTTCACATCTAACCAGCTTTCAGCAGAGAAATGAACTTTATTTCTCACCTCCCAGTGATAATTCTTCTTTCCTGACTTATTTTCTAAGATAAGCAATGCTACTGTATCTCCCATTCTGATTTCTGAAAAATTTTAATATTGCTGTAATTGTCAGTATCTCATAACTGTTATAAAAATCGATTTGATTAAATCTCTTTTGTAAGGAGCCATAACGTTTTGAAGTGAGTAAAGGGAAGATTATCTTTGTGCCTGTGTTGGGACCTTCAGGTCACAACCTGTCAATTTTTCTTTTTCTGTCTCTCTAACAATAAAATTGAGTCATTGTAAGTAAGGCATTTCTTCTACAGTAGAATATTCTGTTAGGAACAGAATCAGTCAAGGTTATAGCATCATTATACCTCAGGGAAATAAACTTCAACATAACAAGCCAGTTAATGGGAAAAATATTATTTTAAAATTCCATTGATTTAAGCATGTATTAATTTGGAAATCTTATGAGTTTCCCAGAAGGGATTGTGCCATATTTTGGCTATGTACAGTATGTCAGAAGGTTATCGAGAGTGCATATACAGTATTATAATGAAGCAACAGGTATTGTACAGTACTGTATGTGATCACAGTGCCTCAGAACCAAGGTTTGGGAGATGTAAGCTAAGGCTGTTACTTCCCTTCATAGAATTTAAAGGTTATCTGATGGAAAATGTTGGAAAATGAATATCTAACCATCTGCACTTGTTATTCCGTGCCCTGTTGCCGTGGTAGAAATCTGTTCTTTGTCATGACTGTGAAGGATTCTCTGTAGGATTGCTTACTTTTAAAGTCTCTATTTTTGCTGAGTACATATTAGTATAATGAAACACAAGCCTATCAAGGTTTGATGTTAACGTGCTTGTTTTAAATTGCTTAAATAGCCACAACACCTGAGTGGCTAGCACTTGACATATGTTCCTCTCCTCATGAAAGTAATAGCACAGCCACTGTCACTAAGACTTGGCAAATTAAATATTTTAAGAAAGTGTGAGTGCTAGATGACACCACTCCTTTATGTCAGTAGCTTCTCTCTCCCACTGTGACTAAGTGATTCAAGACAGTTTCAACTGTCTGATTAATCTGCACACCCAAAATAAACAATCAGTTAATCAACAGTTATCACTCTAAACCGAGAAGCCCCACATTATTCCATTACACAGAGAAAGCAATTAACATTTGCTCATTTCTCACACAGAGAAATGTCATCAACAAAGTATATTATTAACTTTAGTCAATATTTTTTATTACTTTTATTACTATTATTACCGTAAGAGTAAACGTGGTGGAGCCTAGTGTACTTTAGGGACAGCTGATGCAGTACTGATGTGTGCATGTGACCAGACTAATTGTGTTGTGCAACCTCATTACTGGAGAAGACTCGTGGGAGCCGCCTTACTTAATCTGAAAAATGACAACAGGAACTATGGCAGACCTACAGAAAGAGCAACCTTACTAATCCCGTTGACTGGCGGAACATTTCTCCAATCGGCTGTTAAATTTCCTGATTGACCATTGTCAGGCTGAGTAACCATGGAGTGGAGAATGTGGAAATGTACCGAATCTTTCCTTGTTCACTTAGATATTGTACTGTCTGCACCACTGTATTGATAAGCCTCCCTTCTTTCCAAGTGTGATCAAGGTTAATAGGAGTGTATGGTATTCCATCATGCTATCATGTGTTCTTCAGTGTATTAGTGTTAGAGCTGTGGATTAGTGATTAAGCTTGTCTGGTCCCCAGGCTGTATTTTTAGCCCTCATCTTGTTTCGTGCCCCTTGTCTGTGTCTCTGTGTAACTTGCCAAGCTCAAGCATTGGGAATTTGGACTTCAGACGATCAATAATCCCAGACAAACATGCAGCATAATTGATTTATTTGTGCTCAGAGCTGGTAGACTAAGCGCTGCTAATTGCTGATTTAAAAACCTTGGCCACAAAAGCTGAGATTTATCTGTGTTTCGGAGCCACAAGAGAAGCGAAAATTGGCTCCGTATCAGTGGGCCTGTCATCTGAAAGTGTCACATGGCTGTAATCTGTACGGTTGGCGGCATCTCTGTGCAGCAACAGCTCTGGGTGATGTAGCCGCCTTATCTGTCTGCCCCCTGGGCTGTTGACAAAGCAAGGGCCAAACGTGTCTCAGGGGAGCCCCCTGCAGTGCGGCTAGCAAACTGCAGCGGGAACAATGAGCGTGCAGACCGGACACGCAGGGTGTGTGGCTACAGTGGGTCAGACTGCAGAGAGCACCACAGGTCTCCGTGTGTAGTGCGTATGTAATGAAAAGGAACAGCTAGAAATCGTTAATCCCTGTTCAGCGAGGCAAACAATTATTGATTGTTTAGTCAACATATCAAAGAGATGATCCCATCCAATGAACACACATGCAAGAAATCTCAGAAATCTTTGCTTTCAGTTTTAAATTAATTTCATGTAAGGCACTTTTGAGTCTGAAAGAATAATAACATAATACTGTTATGGATAGTTTCTAGCACACCAGTAGGTCAGAAATCACTCCTGGCCACAGAAATCTACCATCGGTACAATCGCCACTCTGAGCTCATTTCCTATGGAGTGCTGCAACACACAACAAATCAGTTTATTTTCATTTCTTAAATCTTAAACAAGGGTATTAAAAGTGACATTTTTGAGAGTGAAATGTCTTAAAGTGAAATGATAGTGATAAAATGAAGACAGTCTATCAATTCAATTCAATTCAATTCAAGGTGCTTTATTAGCATGACCGATGGGTACAATCAGTGTTGCCAAAGCAAATGAAAGTAATGATATTTACATGAAACAAAACAAAAATAGAAGTAAAATAAAATCTACAGACATATTACAGACATTTACAACAAAGACATATTATACAATATTGACATATTCTGTAGGCGGCTGGAGCATTATTGGGAGACAGACTCACTGTTCCTCAGGCTGTGACAGGAGATCACATACTGGGCTGCCAGTTCAACTGAGTTCCCTCCTCCCTCTCCCAGTAGGATTGGGACCCTACTGTCTATCTTTGTCTTCATCATTTTGGATGATTCAGCACTTCTTTGCTTTCCTGAGCTGGGTATGGACCCGTGCTCTGCACTGACTGCTATAACAGCAATCTCTTTTATCAGGCAAGGGCAGGAGAGAGGGCTTCAGCTGGGCTTCAAGCTGTGTTTAACAGCTGAGTCATGTTTTTGCGTTGGGAGGGTTCAGCGAGACAGAGTGATCTGTTTTGTTTAGGATCTGAGGACACCTGCTAAGGTCTCTTTGCCAGGATGTTGAGTGTAGTACTGTGGAGTCACCTCAAACAAAAGGGATATCAGAAATGTTCTACATCAAATATCACATTTTATTAAAGAAAAATCATTTTTTTAGTTTTCAGTTATTTTAAATCTTCCGATTACAATTCAAAAAATTTTATTTCAATTTTTAGTTATATTAAAATGTCATGTTCCTTTCACAAACATTTTTAAAATCACCAGCTGGGCATTTGTATATGAGCAGCCTACATGTGTGTTCTGTAATAATAAGATAAATAAATCTATGCTCCCATTCCACATAGAATTCTGTATCAGTTATGAAATGATATTAGGTCCATGTGTTTTTTCTTTTCAGATTATAATGATGTAATGCAGAACATACAGAGCAGACAGTTTAATTCAGCGCTGTTTTGGAGCTCATGCAAATTGCGATCTGCTGCACGCTGGAGGGTGACAGCTCTGCCTGCACCAGGAGGGCTGTTGAATAATTCAGCGTACAAGTAGCAATGACACACAGCCATCAGATGGGAGTCTGGCTGCTGGTCATGTTGCTGCAGCTTCTCCGTCTTTAGAACCCTTTAGACCCTTCTGCTCCTGGAGAATGAGATATAAGAAAGTACAGTATAACCCTCTGTTGCGCCCAACCAGCAGACATCAGGGGTGTTTGGTAAATACTGCACAAGAAGCGTTGAGGATTTTGGGAGGCAGGGTAAAGTTATCCCTACAAACTTTTTTTTTGAATCTGTGTCCTGATTGTTTGGCTCTCAGTTATTAGAAAGCTACAAAGTCTCCGGGTTTTCATGTTCATGTCATTGATAGAAGAAATGGTTCAATGCATCATTATTAAAAGAAATCTAGACTGAGAGGTTGTGAGTCAGGTAATCCACAAGGCGAACTCAGAATGAAACAAGCAGGGAACGTAAAGCTAGAGACTGAGACTCAAAGCAAACTCTAAGACAGAGCACTGAGTATCACCAGAGCAGATCTTGAATAGTCAGTTCCTCCTAATGGGTTTGGTCAGCAGTTGCACACAGGTGGAACAGGCTTCTTGTCTGATCGCGCAGTCATGGCAACTGGCTGACTGACAGGTGAGTCCAATGTCTGCCAGTTGCTATGGTAACACTAGTTCATTTTACAGTCGAGGCGAGCATGAAGTCACATTACACACGCTAGAGAGACTGACGGGAGAGAGGGTGTTGATTGGAGGAAGGCCTGGCAGTTTTGAGCCACGCCCATCTTTCCCAGCTGTTCGTCTGGAGTGTGAGCGCCTGGCGGAGAAGCAGCGTGTCTCTCGCTCGTGTCGCTGCAAGTGTAGTGACTGCGGACACACAGGAGGTGGCAGGGAAGCCGCGGGACTCTGGCGCAGCAGATCTTTGCCAAGTGTGCAATGTCTTCTGGGGAATCCAGCCCAGCGCTGGCTAGAGAACCGGCCCTGACCCAACCCAGCAAGGTCTGGGCCACAGAACGCCACCCTCAGCCCCAGTGGCTTAACTGCGTGGGAGACCCCGAAAATGGCCCTTGAGCAAACATGCTGCGTTCACCTGATCTGTAGCTGTGTGAGGACACCCGCAGCTGCTCAGTAAAAGCGGAAGCACAGTTCCCATTGCAAACCCACATGAAAACCCTGCTTTTATGTACAGTAGAGGAGGTTGCCATGTATCTGTTTCTTTTGGCCCAGGCGCAGCAGTTCACAGCAAGCAGGGAGGTTTCGATACAAAGACGCTCATCTGAGCTGTTGTGTGAGTGGTGCAGAAATGAAGTCAAGGAGAGGCAGGTGTTCGGGATGTGGATGAGGGCATAATCTCCCACGAAAATTGAGAGGAATTGCCTGCGCCAGTAATAGATGGCCTTATAACCAAGATCCCCTTTCCAATCCCTTCTCATTTTGAAGGCATATATATACTCGCACACAAGCTATTTCATTAGCCCTTTCTCAGGCAGCAGAGCTGAAAGGAGGTCAGGCGCAATATGTCGTCAGGATTAGGTTTGGATTCGAAGGGTCCACAGCTCCTTAATGAATCACCTGCTTAACGAGGTTTGTGTGCAGTGATTCTCCCTGGCAGCAACATGAGAGGCGGCAAACCGAGCTCGATCGCTTCATCATCATACCGGCGATTACTGCTACCAAACCTGGGAGTGCGTTCCCGCGCGCGGACAGAAGTGTCCTTCTTTCCCAGGAAAACAGGTCTGTGCTGCAAACATCACAGCCTGTCATCTAACCCCGTGTTAGGTGCAATCAAGCTTAAATTAGTTTGTTACAGTTTTGTTAGAACAACAACATGATGGGGTGCTTACATAACCGAAATCTGTGGGATCTCTGCTTTTCTGTGGCATGTAGTTTTACTTAGCTGAGCCCTGAGATGTAAGCCTGGGAATAGCGCTCTAGTTTAGGAAGCTCTAGCTGCAGAGACTAAATAAATCCTGAGCATCTGAGCAGAACTGCAGGGACATGCAGAAATATTCTGCCCCCTGAAGCGCTTCTGTGCAAACAAAAGCACGATCACAGTCTCGGAGACAGAGACGCTTCCGTATAAATACAGAGTGCTGCTGTGAGACTAAAACAATGGGGGTGAATAAGCACTCTCCTGCTTCATTTCTCATGTCTCTGTCCTGTCGTTGCTCTTTATGTTCAGGAGTGGGTGCCCTGTGGAGAGTATTTATTCACGCAGCTCCAGAACAACATTGCTACATAGAAAACCTGTTAAGCAATGTAAGGAAGCTCTTAGTTTTTGTAGTCTCTCTACAGTGTCCACTTCACACAGATGTCTTCCTGTATGTATCAGCACAAATAAAAAAAATGAATGTCTAAACTCAGCCAATTCCTGCCATGTGATCTGAAAACTAGTGACATGACCGAAGCTCAGACTAGCGACACTCTGATGGAGCCACTGAGGGGCCCACATCTCCATGGTTGAGCCCATCAGTGAATCCAAGACATCCCCTCTAGAGGATTTAGCATGTTCCTAGTGGCCCCTGGATTGAACTGAGCAATTAGCAAGTTTGGATGAGTCAGGTAATTATCAGTCAACAGAACTGCGATCTCTTTCTCCCTCAGAAGGAGAATAGAAAAGGCACAAGTGTTACTCAAAGATGAAATTGAGAAAGGGTTCTGCAGGTGTGATAACCCTCAGCACATCCACTCTTCCTCCTCTGTAAGGAACCAGTTATTATTTGCTGTCTGCAGTTGTCTTATGTGGGTGATATAATTGCAATTGATTCAATTCCCTGATCATTTACTTTTCAACATGTTATGGGTGAAGGTTAAGAATAATCTACATTACAAAACATAGAATCAAGTAATTATTTCATGCCACCATTTGTAATGTCTCACTGCTGGCAGTTCTGTGTTTTCACTAATAATGGTCTTATCACTTTCTAATCCTGCTGATAAAAACCAGAAGGTAAGCTAGATTCTTCCTAGTCTCACACTGCCAGTTAAATTTGTTTCGTCAGTGGCCTGTCGGCTATTTCCACACCCACAGCCTTTTAGGAGGGTGTAGTGATGCTTTGTTCTCAAACTGCTGAGCAGACAGAGCCGTGGAGTTGTGGGGCCTGAAACCCTTGATGATCAAAAGGCCTTTCTGTGTTTGACGTTTGCCTTCCTGAAGTCCAGTGTCGGCAAACGAGTCTGCCCCCCTACCTGGAAAAAAGGCAGAGGAACTGCTGTTCTTTTCTTCTGCCACTGCGAAACTTCCTTCTTTAAGCAAAATTGAACTAGTTCTCTTGCAGGAGGTGGAGGTAGGCGTTGTGCAGATGGATTTTGTTCAAAACCCTCATTGTATTTCTAGAGAAAAGATTGTGCTGGAAATACTTAATATCTTTGCATTTCTATCTTTAACATCTCAGATTCACGCCAACACTCAACACTGAGCTGCTGAACACAATGCAGGGCAGAACACTTGGCGTTGAGCTGGTGAACTCCTTGCAGAGTCTGAGCCTTAATCACCTGGCTGAGGAGCCTGTATGAGACACCAACCATCTTTGAGTAAAGACATGTTTCCTGTTCGGTGTCCTAAATACAGTTAATGCGCTTTAAGGTTCCAGCATCCTTCTGTCACTACTGAGTGTGAAAAAAATCCCCTTGCTTATAACTTATACCACCTAGGATCTGTATGACTCTTTCTAGGGCTATAATATATTTTATGTGGTATGGTGGCCAAAATGAAACACAGCTATAGGGCTTGCTAGTGCATTGTAGAGTTAAAACACAACTTCCCTATGTTTTTACCCACTTTTTGCTATTTATTCAGACATTCTGTTTGCTTTTTAATGCTTCTCCACATTGTCTTGATTCTACATAAGTAGAATCTACATAAATGTGTGTAGTGTGTGTTTCTACTGCATGTGTGCATCACTTTGCCCTAATCGGTGCTGAATTCCGTTAACCAATATTATTCCTCCTGGTCCATGGTGCAAATACAGACAGGACACTGACATAGACATTGTAGACAGGATACACATGGTGCAGAGTGCAATAGTGCAAATTACTAAGGCAATACATAGTACAATCTACACAACACAGTGGGGGATTTATACCCTGTTTCTGAAATTGGAGTGGGTGCAAGTAGATTCCAGGGTGTTACCCTGACCTCTGATACTAAATGTATGTATTCACAGGCCATTTTATTTTCATTTAAACTGATGCATTTATTGAGCCATTAATGTACTGTATGTTTAGAAAATACATTAGGAACCTGCTGTGTGATGTGGAATTCTAAAAGGACAGTTTGCCAATTTCCTTAGCGGCCACTGTTGGAAAATAGCTAGGAAGTCAATTAACAATTAATTTCTGGCCACTGTTCTATAATTCCTAGTTCCTAGTTGTAATTTCCAGTTAGTGAATCTGTCGAGCTCTGAATGATTTACATTTCCTCTGAGATTTGTAATATCTACAGTAGCTTTCTTCTTCCTGTTCAATTTTCTCAACTTTTTAACTCCCTGGTCTTTGACATTTAGACTCAATGTCTTCATTTCCCAGATCTCAGACTAAAATCATTATTATTAAAATCAATTTAACTGTATAGCCCTATAATGCAAACCCCTGGACAGACAGGACAGGGCTTTGCAGTCGCCCCAGAGTGAAGAAAATTTAATGTGTAAGTTGAATACAAAAATGTTCCTCAACTGAAATTTACTGTACATTAGTGATTGCAAGGTAACGTTGTAACATAAAATACTGTAATATTTTATGCTGAAAAGAGAAGAAAAGAAACGCAGCATTTCAGCTGTGGAGCCTTCTTGGAGTGTGAACATACCTGAAGAAGGCTCCACAGCCGAAACATAGTGTTTCTTTTCTTCTCTTTTAAGCATAAATTAACCTTTACCTGTTCCTTTGCAGCCTGCGCATGCTGACACAGCTCCCTGCTTGAACTACTGTTATATTTGCTGAAACTTTAAATGCATCTTGAAAATACTGTTTTTTAGGACAATTTCCATATTGTGAAGCTGCAATTCCTTGGTTATTAATCTTTCACCCTAGTCTGGAATGACTCCTCCAGTGAAACTAGTAGGACTGGTCGGTTGTTCACTGATCTTCCCTCTATTAGACAGGGAAGATTATTATAGTCATGATGGAGTAAATACTGTAGACTAGGGAGGTTTGTTTTGGGAATCTGAATCTGAGGAGCAAACAACAAACCGAGGAGTCTTTTCAGACTTGGCAGAAAATCTTTGGTGCTGATCTTTCAGCCCTGCCCCATGTCTGTCAGTTAAGAGTCTTGTGTGAAGCACATCCCAGCCCACCCTCTGTTTAATGAATTCCAATCACTCCAATCATTCCAGGAGAAACGTGGATTTCCCAGTCCAAAAACAAACTGGTTCAAGTTCTCATTTATACTGTACCTGTGGCCATGACCTTGCTCAACAGGTGATTCTCTTGCTCATTTTTGTGTATTGTTTGTGTTTTCTTTACATTGTCTGCTGCTGTAAAACAAATTGGCCCTCGGGGAGAATAAAAACTCTCTCTCTATGAGTCCTTTGCAGAACATAAATAGCAGCAGTTAAAATGAGTGCTGGGGATGCGTGCCATTGTTTTCATCTCACAGAATGCCACTGCACTGTCATGTGTGGTGTCTGAGATGGTTCAGTATCTGTACCCTGCAGTGGTCCCAATCCTCAGCCCCGGAGACTAAGAAGAGAGAGTGTGGGTGTAATCTCACACAGGTGATAGCTAAATGCAGATGTTTCTTCACATCTGATTTGAACTGCTTTACTGTAAGCAGCCTTAATTTACACCTTTATTTTAAAGGATCCTTCTCGCAAGAATCTCTTTAGTTGCCAGTTTTGAAGGCATTGCAGTGCACCTTTGACATTGTTCTGCTGAGGAACTCTGTGACCTGACAGTGTAGGAATTTGTCCATGATGTTTGTTATCACATGCAAATTTTATTCAGCTTTGATATTAAAATGTCAAATTGCTTGGTACGCATGTTTGCATGAGCTATGAGTCCTCGCAGGGCTGTATAAAAAACAATACTGTGTTTTTTAAAATGTAGAGAGAGGTCGATTCAGGCTGTGGGCAATCAACTGCATTGACTTCACACCGCGGGAGAGAACGTTAGACAACTGTACAGAATAGAAAGTGAATTAAATCTCCTTTTACTCAGAGAGAAAGATAAGAACATAAAGGTTAGAAACAAGAGGAGGTCTTTAAGACGATCTTGCTTAATTGTTATTTTAGCAGCTGTAAGAAAAGCTGTATTTGCATCCTGCTTTGTGAAAGGCCGGAGTTCCGGTTTCAGTCATCTTACTGGGAAGTAAGCATTCAGCAGGCTGGTCTGGCCCTGTTGAGCCCAGTGTTGGTGGTGTCAGAAATACCCCAGTACTGCTGGAGCTCCTTCTTTACCCTGGGGTACGTCAGTGACATCTTCGCATCTAAAAACATCAGGGAAATATTATTCTTTCAGTATGTTTCCTATATCTTTATCAACTCCTGTTATTAATCCTTTATTGTCTCTCCAGCGATTCATCCACACTTTCACAGTTATTTTCCTGTTTTAGCACAAAAAATGCTTCTCATTATTTTTTGCTTCTGTTCCAAATTCTTTGCTGTCTCCCTCTAGGCATTTCTAATGTGCCTGTAGCTCGGTGTGATCTTTATAGGTATCTGAATCTTGGGCCCTTTCCTGCAGTCTGAAGAGTGCTTTCTTCTCTTTGCCTTTATTTCTGCATTTCTTAATGAAGCCAGCCAGACTTTTTTAAATCAGCCAGATGAGCTTCACAGAAATCCTGTCGATCCTGGATAAAGAGTGGACTTATTTGACTCCATGCGCACACTTGAAAGTGTCTCTTCGCCGTCCTCTGTGAGATCTCTGGGCTGGGGAAAGAAGAAGACGCGTCAGGGTGCTGTCACCGAGAGCTCTGAGAGAAAAATGAGGTCTGCCTGATAAAAGCCAAAGGATAGTGAAGGCTCCGAGCTGAAAGCCCTTTCAGAAACAGTGAAAATAACTGCCATTATCGGGAAATTTAGCCCCCAGAGCTCACAAGATCAATTCCAAAGCCAGAATCCATGGCAATTCTCAGTCAGGCTCATCCTGCCATGAAAGAGTTCTTTACAAGCAGGGATTAAACTGTGAGCTGGAATCTGCCTCGTTCAGGTAGCATTATGGGTAAAGATGACCAATATCTGAGAGACCTGGCAAGTGAGCAGCATGTCAAACCTCTTTACAGTCAGAGGGCCCCTGTTAAAAGACATGACTAAGAACCGGTTACTAATGTTAAATGGCCTTCTGTTACTAATGACACTCTTTGAGTGTATCTCAGTGTACCTGGTTCTCTTGTTTGGACTGATTCCAGAGCAATATATTTCTTTATCATGATGACCTAAATTCTAAATGTTGCCGTATATAATTTTAACATAATATCCCTTTGAATTCTACACTATTCACCATTCTGTGCTAGAGGCTATATAGTTAAAAGTGATTTGTAACACAGATGTGTAACGTTTTTATGGCTTCCCCACAGACACCATAAACATCTAAATATTCTGCATAAGAGGTTTCTTCAAGATCAGTGTTCCCAGTTTTATATTTCCATTTTGTTCTGCTACTTCTGCAACACTCTGCGCTTGTCTACGTTAAACGACACCTGCCACGTGTTTTCAGTCTTGAATTTTTCACAGCTCACAGACTTTTGAATTTCCGGTGCAGCGCTGGTGTTTGTCAGTGCTCCGTGCCTCTGCCTCGTGTGCCCAGTTGATTACAGCGCGTGGGTTCTTCACCCTAAAGCTGGTGTAACCGGCCTGGTGACGTGAGGAGGTTGCTGTGACGTCACTCCCTGGAACTCTTGGGCTGGGAGGTGGGCCGGGAGATCCCTGATCTGCAGGGCTGCAGTGGGGCCGTGACTCGGATGGTTAAGAGGGGAGAGTGTAACAGTAATACTGGGGTCTCCTGTGGCAGGAGTCGGGCCTTTGGGTGTAGCAGAGTTCCCAGCTGTGGGGGGCAGTTGTTTAGCCTGGGGCTATGAGATGCCCGAGAGCTGGGGGGCATGAAGTGTGCATGCCACACTAGGTCTGTGCCAGCTCCTTTACCCAGGCTGGCCGAGACTCACAGAAACAGCAGATGTTTTCTGATTGTCTTCCAGTCCTCAGCATAGACCAGCCAGACAACACTGAGGATAATTTAAACTCCACATGCTTATTTACCAATTAAATCACAGTCAAATTCCTCTGTTTTCCGTTTGTCATTCTGGGTTATTTTGGGCTACAAGCTCTCTCTCGTGTGGGGTAGCTGCCCAGGTGGCTCTGGGGCCCTGGCTGCGCTGCAGGAGCGAGGCAGCGATCCGGTATTCCGCTGTTCGTGCTGCGCCTGTCTCCTGTGGCCCCGGTGTGAGTGCGCTGGCGTTGTGTTGGAAGTGCTCTTGGAGGAGAGATGTGATGTTGTCACAAGCAGAAGCAGGACGCCTGCGCTATATGTAGCACTTTCATTAACAGCCGCCATAGTTCATCAGCTCAGGATTTTAATTCACGCACTTGCCCGCTTTCGACTTCCAGTCCAATAAATTAAAAGACAGCAAATAACTGCGGTTTGTACAGCCCACAAAATCCAGTCTAGCACCCTGATTGAGAATGAATGGGAGGACTGGCGATTTGTACAAGTTGAAGCACAGGGACCAATAATAAAAGCCCTTTCTTGTTATTGCATTACCTTGGGTGCGTACAGAGGAAGGCCGATGAAATAAGCAACCCAAGCTCTTATCTTTCTTACTGCTGGCACACCTGGGCATGGTTACACCTCAGTTTCCAGGTGCATGCCCGCCCTGAGACGGCAGGAGAGTCACACCGCGTGGCCTGAGCTCTTCCGCAGACGGGTCTGCAGCTCGTGGCGCTCCAGCCGCTGGGGACTCGCGCCACACAGACCCGCTGGGAAGCAGGGAGGAGGAAGAGCAGGTTTATGTAAAAAAACAGGGATTCTAGCAAGGGACTTCAAGGGAAAAGAAGTTTCCGATTTAGACATTCATTAGGAAGGGCTCACGCTCCCTGTGTAGCCTCGCAAACGAGCGAGAGAGATGAGACTGGGAGAAAAAAACACGCTTGTTTGAACAAGAAAAAGAAGAAACTGGGGTGAAATTAACATATCCCTGCGATGGCGATCTTTGGGGAGGGGGTCCCCCGAGACTGAGTGGAGCGAGTGGTGTTGAAGCGTGCTGTCTGGTAGCTAAGTGACTGGGAGAGAATATGGGTCACCAGCAGCCCCCCACCCCTCTGCCCTGCACGTCGCTTCTTCCCTCACCCCGATATGACATGGGGGGGCGCCGCTGTGACCTGAAGCAAGCTCCTCCCCCCAGCGTCCTGCCCAGGGGGAGTTCTTTGCTCTTCATGTTCTCGTTAAGTGCTCCGCCCCCGGGCTCTGTGACGAGCTGAATTTTTGTTTTTGTTTGTGTGGGTTTCCTCCAGGAGCTCTGGTTTCCTCCCACAGTCCAACGACATGCTGGTGGGTTAAATGGGTTCTGGGAAGGTTGGCCCTGGTGGGAGTGTTTGTGTCTGTCTGCCCTGTGATGGGCTGGCGTCCCGTCCAGGGTGTACCCTGCCCTGCGCCCGTTGCTTGCCAGGATGTTGGGATTAGCTGGTAGAAAGTGGCTGGAGCAGAGAATGCTGGGCGCGAGTGGTGAGGTAGGGTTCGAGAAGGCCTGTGCCTCAATGGGAGTCGCTGCTGTGCTTCGGCATGCTGAGTTCACACTGACAGTCTCATAGCAATTTCCCCACCCAGCCAGAAAATCAGCTTCTGCTTTGCAGGTGAAAAAGGTGCCTCTCATTCACCTTTTTCCACCTGTGTCTCCAGGGCCTTGTTTCTTGGTGGCAGTAATGCATTAAATGCAAAAGCTCAGACAACTTCTCTGCAGTGCTGTCTGTTCTAGCTCTAATCTCTAATCTAAGCAGAGTGATCTTGGTAATAAAATAATCCAGATCATACCAGGCCCTGAAAATCTATAGCTCATTATTACATTATCTGGATTAGATCTATACTAATTACTAATATCAGCAGTGTTTTTTTCTTCCAGTTCGTTCAATAAACAGCTCATGAAAATGTGGGAAACTGCTTCAGATCGATTCTGCACCGCAGTCCCACACCAGCGGCAGTGTTATTGGAAGGAAACTCTAAATGACTTGTGTTTGCATGGAAAACTGTTATCCTGGATTCTGCAGGACTCTAGATTTCACCTGCACCTGGACTGTGTTTCATTTTCTTCTTGCCCATTCCAATCATAGCAAAGAGTAAAGTACGAATTTTACAATCAAAAGAAAATTGGAAAAACACGTTAACATCTATATACAAGAATGAGCAAGTGTTTAATAAACTTAGGAGAGGTACAGCTGACAAATAAGAACAGATGTTCAGAAACGAGTCACTGTGTGAGATGCAGCAAGGAGCTTGTTTCTGCATCTGTCCCAGTCTGCTCTCTGGAGTCGCGACAGGCATTCCAGTTGTAAAACCTCCTGACCGCTAGCTGCAGGAATGGGCAGAGATGTTTGAACAGCTGAGGCCTTGAATGCAGATCCAATTAAGCCTGACTGGCTTCTGGCCACCATGGTAAGTGGCTGGAGGTGAAAATGATCCCAAAGTGCTGCTTTAAAGAGATTTTCAAGGACCGATCCCTGCCTTGTGTTTCCCATCTGTTTTTTTGTATTTCTGCTTTGTTGTCTTTGCTCTTTTTGCGTTCTCTTCCTTCCTCTCCAGCGTGTCTGGCTGAGGCTGTGACTTTCTTTTTCATTGCGCCCAGGCTGGGTAATCAGTCCTCTGACACTCAACTCGATCTCTGCCATTCTACGGGTCTCTCAAGAAAACAGTCATTTACAGAATCGCTGTCTGCTCTTTGTGCTTTATCACCCGTACATACAGAGGACATGACCACCTCATTCAACAATGATATTTGTTTTAAGGTACAGTTTGTAAACTGTTATGTATTATAAGACATTCATGAAGAATTAAGTCAGATTGTTCAATAATGTTATTCAGAAGGTAGTGTTTACAAAGACATTAGATACTGTATAGTGAGTGAGTAACCTTAGCTGTGTTGTAAAATAAGAAGTAAAATTGGTGAAAAGTCATGAAAATGCCCCTTTCTATCCATCATCGGAGAGCCCATCTGGGAAACACAGGAAGCAAGATGGGACACCAGTCCATCCCAGGGGACACACACAAACCAGAGGGAACTCTGAGAGACAGCAGTTCGGTACTTTCTCACCTTGGGGAAGGTCAGCTCCCCTGCCTGGGCTGTGAATGTGCAAAGCCCTCATCCCTCCTCTCCCGGCTGCTGGGAAGAGCAGACGAGCTGTGATTGCGCACGACCCCTGTCGGCCAGCAGGCAGTATCCGTGGTCCTCTCCAGCTGGGATGGCACGTCTTCTCTTCACAACCACAGAAAACAATGATTTCTGCTCTTCTGAAATGCACTGGAGATTAACCTTAAGTTTCAGAAAACAAATCCAGTTTCGTTTACGTGAGTTGTTTTACGGCAAGTGGCTCTTTAACTTGACACAGTTAATCATTCCGATTCTGTTTTCTTTCGAGGTGAAAGAGACACCTGTGCCGTGTGTGGAGGCCACACTGTGCTTGAGAGTGATGTTTTATAAGCACTACAGAGGTATTGATTTTTCAGGTTATGAGGAATAATGACGGAGACTTCGCAGCTGTTTGAAGTGTCGTATTATGTGATTCTCAGTGTACTTGGTCACATCGAGCTGCGTTCTCTGAGTCCTGGGACAGAATCAAGTGTGTGATTTATGACTCCATCAGAAATTTGACACTTAAGGAGATATGAATTGATTTCATGCTCGTAGGTTTTGAAATTTGATTTGAAATCAAAGTTTGTGGCCAGTGTTCTTCTCAAACATTGTTTTTGAAGATGCACAGACTGAGTCTTTCTGAGTGAACGATCGAACATGGTGGGAAAGCTGCTGGTGTCCTCTGCACAGGAGACGTTTTCTGCCCTGTTTGACTGTGTGGGTTTGAGCAGTCTTTTTTTAAAACAGGCAGCGACTTTCTTTGTAGAACAACAGCGCTTGAAAGTCCGGCACTTGCAGGAGTTCCCTGGCAGCTAATTAACTGGTTGCTTCTAACACTCAGGAAACTTGTGCAAGTGGGTCAGAAAGCAGCACTGCTCAGAAGGTTTGAGTGGGCCGCCTCCCTGTTACCCACAGAGTCACGCTGTGATCAACAAACAGCGCGCTGCCACTGCTCTGTAGCGGTTTTAGTTCTGCTCGGTCCATTGTAGTTTCCCCCTCAGTCTATGGCCGCTAAATTGCACATCGCCTTGCGCATGCCACTGTGAAAAGAAAAGGCTTCGTGGTTTGTCAGGCCTTTCTTCCACAGAAAAAAGTACAATGCAGATACATTCAGTCAGGGCAGGTTTGGTCAGATTCGCTGGCTTGATCGAAATGAGCAGCATGGAAATCCTACAGAGTGGACCATGTGGACTGTTGGCTGGTTGGTGCAGTCGATCGTGAAGACTCATGTTTGTGAAACAAGTGTAGTGGGGAAATTGAGCAGTCCCTTGATGATAGAGGGGGCTCTATCAATGAGCACAGTCAAGTTCTGAGTTCTTTGATTACTGGAGGATCAAGGAATAACATTTTTAGGCAAAGACATTTGAAGATTTGTGAGGATCTTTGAGGTTTATGTGACCTGATCTGGCCTTGAAACAGCTTCAGTTGGGTCAAGCGAGAGGCTCCTCGCTCCCAGATGGGAGCGCTGCGCTTGCGTGAGGCACTGACTCACGCCTGTGGATTTCATCCGGCACTGTGGGTCAGATGACTGGCGTTTGCTGGAATTTTTAAGTTCAGACTCTTGTGCTGATGGTGTTTTATGATATCAAAAAGTACATTTTTGCTGAGATTTCTGTGCCTATCACTGAGTCATATCTCGGGAATCGCATTTTGTGAATCTGTAGCACACACAGAGGATGGCACAGTGGTGAGTAGCACTGTTTTCTCACAGCTCCAGGGCCCTGGGTTCAATTCCAGCTTTGGATCCTTTCTGTGTGGGTGGAGTTTGCATGTTCCTCATTGTCTTCAGCTATTTCCAGGTGCACACGTTTCCTCTCATCTCCCAGAAACATCTAGGTGGGGCTTGATTGGCTCCTGTAAATCATCCTTTTTTGCAGGGCAGGTGTGTTCCCAGGATGAGCAGTACTGGTTATGTGACTGAAACAGAACCAGGTGAAGTAAAGGGGCCTAACGGCCTCCTCCTGTGTGTTCTGATGTGGTGTTGTGAGCACCGCTGCACACTGTGTACCTCTCATTTCCTCCTCTGCAAGGTGTAATAAAGCAAACTGTGTCTGGCACCAGCTCTGCGTAGAGTGCAACACAACATGCTGTGGTTGAGTTTGTCTTCCTTCTTCACATAATTAGTAGTATTCTCCAGCCCAGAGCTCGGGGCTGACTTTTAATGATCATACTCTTCACTGCTCTGTGCTGTTATTGATCTTTAATTAAACCTAGATTATCAAACAAACATGCAGGGATTTTTTCACACATGGGATACCTAAGCACCTGCTACCGGAGGGCTGGGAAGGCGGGTAGCTGCCCATGTGAAAGCTGCCCCTCTGCCCCCGCTGCAGGGGGAGGGATTAAGACAGCGCCAGCGCTGGCCCAGCTCCCATCCGTCACTGTGACAGGGAGGCAGCGAGCGCGTCACAGCGACACACTGCGCCTCTGCTCCTGACCGCGCCTCTGCACGTCTGCTGTGTGACCCCGTGCGCTTTCGGCATATCAAAATGAGTGCTCCCCAGACAGAGCCAGTAGGGGAAACATTATCGGGGAGCTCTCCTAAGTATCTACGTCAAGTCCACAGGGTCAACCACCTGGGTCTCAGGAAATCTGACCAAGTCTAAGCTTCCAGGACTCCACCATCCCACACCCAACCCTCTGCTCTTCTCTAATGGACTGTTTGCACAAACCCCCTGGAACGTCCCAACATACGGCCCTTAAAGGAACAGCTCATGACGAGAGTTCAGCACCTTTCTTCTTTCTCAGTTCTTTATTTTAGATCCTTTAGTTAGATCCTCCAGTGTCCATAGTACAGTACGTGCTGCAGAACTCGGAAGGAAGAAAGTCGATTACTTTAATTTAAGAACAACAGCTAGAAACATGATCTAATCTAGACAGGGAAATGAAAAATGGAATTTTATTTGCAACTGTGTTGTTCATATAGAATGTTTACTCTGGGTGTTTTTCCCACTTGATAAACACCATGTACCGTGCCTGGGTGAGGGACACAGAAAGAAAAACAGATCATTATACTTACTGTGTATAAACTGTGTTTTGCATTCTGAATCACTGAGAAGATTTCAGCACATATCTAATAAGTGTCTACCGACTACCATCTGCAGTAGCAGAAGAACACGCCGGCCTTTCTGGTTTTAGTTCCTGCTGGTTTCTAAAGGTAAAAAAGAGAGTCTCTGAGCAGTACTCCTTTTTCTCTTCACAGAAACCAAGGAGGAGCTGGAGGAGCTCATGACGGACATTAAGAAGCTGGCTAACAAAGTGCGCTCCAAGTTAAAGAGTAAGAGTCTGGGGTCTCGCCTTCCCCCTCACAGCCACCTCCTCACCCCTCTAACGCCACATCAAGAAGGATGAAAGTGGCAGAATGAACGTCAGGGCTTTGTCTTTGCCAAGTCAGAGGACAGGAAGCAAACACGATTGTGTGGCGCCTACAGCGGACATGAGTGGAATGCCGGGAGCTGCTGTTTCCTCCCACGTGCTGGGGCAGGTGGATGGGCTTCTGGAGAAACTGGCCCTGGTGTGAGTGTGTGTCTGTCTGCCTGGCGATGGACTGGCGTCTCGTCCAGGGGGTACCCATTGCTTGCCAGGATGGGCTCTGGCTACTTCAAGACCCTGAATTATTGGGTGAACTGGTCACAAAATGGGTGCATAGGTGTAGTCACTGGAAATGGACACAGACTGTAAAAATCTTAGACATCTTAATGAGTTTTTCTACTATTAGAACGACTTTGACTGTTATTTCTACGGCTTAGTTTGTGCAGCCTTTTAGCTTAATGGATGTGTCCAGAGGAGCAGATAATGTTAATGATGAAGAACATCTGACAATGAGTCTCTTAGATTGGCAGGGAAAGTGTGATGGATGAGCTCCTACCACACTTCATATTGGCTGCTCATGTACCGTTCAGCTTCAGTAGCTGTAATTAGATTCTGAACAATGTGAATTCAATATTGCTAAAGGGTTGGTACAGTATTTTCACACCCTAACCTAAGCTAAGAGTCATTATTTTTCTAGAATTATTATTGTTCACTACTGGATACCTTGAGTGAATTGTTGATGCTCATAACATTAAATATTGCCGCTCCAGATTGTGTCGAAGATGTTTGCAGAGCAGTGTGCAGTATACAGTATATGAAGGGATAATGAGTGACTAATTGCACAGAGAAATATAGAAATAGCCTTCTTCACTGCAGATACTGTAGGTAGGTATATTGTATGTGTACAGTATATAGAATTTAAGCAGTGGCTCCAGTATTTTTACAGTAATGGATTTAGATATATAGAATTTGAAAGTCACAATATAAACACCAAGTGCAGAGTTTTACATTGCAAAGTCTGGAGATCTGGGGTCTATTTGAAGTATATATTGGACCCCCAATATACAGTGGCTGTATATATTTACGCAGTCTCCTGTATTTATTCACTGCTTCATTTCCTGCAGAACTGCCTTTCCCAGCTTCACTGCATTCTGGGTTGATAATGCTCTTCTCTTCTCTGTGTGTGTGTGATAGTGCAGAGGCTTTCAATTACTGTTCAAATGGATTCGTTTTTACCTTTGAGATGACAATCCCTCTGCCTTCCACATCTGAGCGGGGATCTGAGACTGCAGATCGCTCTCCTTTCAGATGTTCTTCTCTCTGTGTGCCGCCAAGAAGCCTGACAGCAGGAGCTCACTGTCTCGGATATGTATCTACTGTATATCGCACTCACACGGAGCTGATAGCGGTGGTGAGCCGCAGTCACAAAACTGCGGACTTCATCAAATGTTTTGAAGTTAAAAGGCAGAGATTTGAGAGTTCACTGATCAGGGGCGTGTGGTCATGACGGGGAAGTCGCCTCAGTAACTAGACGTCAACAGCTGGTAAAGTGATTGGCTGATGTGAAATCTTAAACGTGTTGTCTTTCCAGAGTTTTGAATGTCACTAGAGCCTCGTGTCATCCTCACTGCCTTATTTTTGCCCCCAGCAAGACTCGTGTGCGAGTCTCTTAAAACCCTCCTCCACATTTAAAATACAATTTTCTGTTTATGTAATTTTTTATGTAAATTGAATGAAAAAATATTTTTATTACTGTGTCCAAAACTACTGCAAATGTTTTTTTTCTGTTAATTTAGTCCTGGAGTGCACTTGAATACCATCTATAGATGGTGTTCCTAGCGCAGCAGAAGCTGTCAGAGTCTGCACTGCGCCTTTCTTTTACCAGGAGTTAATGGAAACAAATTATTCCACAAGAGAGAAGAAAGCTGTAATTCATACATGGGCATTTGCTCCTGTGTTATGCTGCCTGGTTTCTAGCACCAGGGAAGAGTGGGATTGGCTCACAGGAGGGACCAGGAGCTCGGAACAGAAACACAAGGAGCTCGTTGACGGGGCAGGGCAGCGTGTCGAGCAGCTGGACAACGACCCCGTTCAGCAGAATGAAACTGAAATCCTCAGCTGCTTGAACTGTTTAACAAAGATTTGGAAGCACTAAGAATTAGGAGATCAAGAGGACCCCAGTTTCATTAAGTGGCTGAGATATCGAGAAAAACTGCAAGACTCAGCTTTCCACCGATAGCTCCTGTGTTTGCATAGAGAAAATGACAAAGTGAGCCCACCTGTCAGAGACATTCATCTTCTGACGTCCATTAAGGATTACAGCATCTCTTGCTTTCATCCAGAAAGTCACAGGAGTTGCCAGTACACCACAAACCAAAGTACCCCGGCTGTCTAACACCCAGACGAACCTCACCACTTGGTGCAGCTTGGTGTATCTGGGCCACAGAATACAAACTGTGTTCTGAACAAGCACCTGTACTGACTGAGCCACTTAGCAGCCACCTTTAGGTATTGTGAACTCATTTCTGCACTCAGCCTTTGGCTTCAGACACCCCCTGCTGTAGGTGTAGAAGCTGACAAGGCGTTTAGCAAATGGAACGCTGTTCTGTCTATCCTCAGACATATAAAAAGATGCCCTACTGCAGCTGTCTGATTCACAATACATCCAGCACACCAATAACAAGCCCCTCTGAGTTCTGCCCATTGTTTACTTAATGTAGGGAAAATCATCCATATTTGGAGGTCATATTTGAATTTTTTTATGGCCATGCTATGAAAAAGTGTTGTCTTGTGCTGTAAGGATCTTATGGCTTTCCTCCTCGGGAAAAATCAGCTAAAATGTCAGCATGTGGCGCCTTGTTCGCCTCACGTCTGTCCATGTTCAGAAATGTGTGATGATCTGAAATGCACGACCCAAAGGTGCAGGGCATCACCGCTGCCCACTGACCTGGGCAGCCCTGTTCACACCCGTTCTGCCCGTGACGAGGAAGCTGAGTGTTAATTATCCAGATAAGCTGTAAAAGTAGGAGAAGGAAAAATTATTGACCCACACTGATAAAATCTTTAACTTTATGTAAACCTCTTGTAATATTTATTTCTTAACTAAGTTTCTTAGTTTCTTAGTGGGGCTAAAACTGGTTTAAAACTGCTGCCTTGCTGACGTGACCATGACGTCAGTGCAGCTCTCTCCGAATCGGACAGCTGCGAGGGCACACGAGGCCGGCAGGCGTGCGACTAACTCACAGCACCAGGCATCAGCTGAGGGCTAGACACTGTGCGCTGTGTGTTGAGCAACACGTCTGATAGCGAAAACAAAAAGAATCGCCAAATCAACTGTGAAAATTTCACACTGAGAGGTGACAAGATATGGAGGGGAGAAAACTGGAGTTTGGCTTGGGAGGGCTGGACTGACTGTTTCTGTGCCCGTCTTGTTTTAAATTCAAGGCTTTTCATAGAGGCGTTTCAGTGTTATTCTCCATATTTGGGCACTTTAAACTCTTCTCCTGCATTCCCTGGATTTTAAACCAGTACTAGTTACTTGTTACCAGTGGCTGTGGTTCACATACAGTACTTGATTGGAGTAGCTGTGAAACGTTCCCTTTGTCTTCTCTGGTTCACGCGGAGCTCGAACAGGCCCAGGGGAGTCTGACCGCCTGTTCTCTCTCCGTGTGCTGACAGGCATCGAGCAGACCATTGAGCAGGAAGAGGGCCTCAACCGCTCGTCTGCAGACCTGCGGATACGGAAGACACAGGTAAGGGGCTCGGCAGCCCTCAGGGCACCCAGTCATGTGACTGAGACTTGGGTTCGAATCCATGGCCTCGTATACATAACAACACCCATCCATCCATTCGTTTTCTAACCACTTCATCTACTTTACGGTCAGGGAGAGCCAGAGCCTGTCCTGGCAAGCAACGGGCACAAGGCAGGGTGTGTCCTGGACAGGACACTTGTCCATTGCAGGGCAGACAGACACACACACACTCACACCAGGGCCAGTTTCCCAGAAGCCAGTTCACCTGCCAGGATGTCTTTGGACTCTGGGAGGAAACCCATGTTCACACAGGGAGAACATATGAGCTCCACACAGACAGCGCCCAGGAATTGAACCCTGGGCCCCAGCAGTGAGATCCAGCATTGCAAACCACTGCACCAATGTGCCACCCAGCAACACCATGCTTAATTTAATAGCTTAACAGGCAAGGAACAAATAGAAATAAAAGCTGGTGAAAACTGAAATTAAGTGTCTGTTTCTACTCTCACTACCTGGGGCTAAAGCTTTAATTTGCTTTGTTGGATGATTTCTGTTTCTTAGTCAGCTGCTAGGTGATTAGAAACAGGACAATATAGACACTAAACTCCTCTAACTACATAAAAATTAAAATACACCTCTGGTTACTTTGCACACTAAGATTTTTCCAAGATGGCAAATAAAGTGATGGATTGTATTAACTTGCCTTCAGGGGACAGAGGTATGACGAATGAGTCTGTCAGCACTCTGCCCTTCTTCTCTGTGCTGTGTGTGGAGATGTGCTATCAGATGGCTGTTGAGCTGTCAGTCGATATGTTTTATTAGTACAGAGACAAGCAATTAATCCGAGCCAGAAATCTGGCGGTTGTTTACATACAGTTCCTGTATGTTAAAGCACAGTCTGTGATGGTCAGTGCCATTGCCTGAAATGATTAATAATTTATCTGTTTAATGGATTCATTTAATACATTTCATGCAATTGAAGAGTTAAAATGATCGATTAGGGAGACTTCATGATTTGATATTCCTGTGCCCATTCTCCAGTTATGTAATCAAATAAAAAAATGCATTTTTAATGGAAAACAACTGCCTTCGATTAAACTAAGCAAAAACTATGCCTTTGTGAGAAAGATCTCATGCATTTCTCTCGCTAGGTGAACCCATTTATTTTATTCCTTCCCACAGGGTGCTGATTAATCAGTACAAATTGTTGCAGCTGTTCTTCTAGGATTCATTCATTCCTTTCTCTAAGAATTTGGAAATATTTGCATTGCAAAGCCACTCTGTTTGGAGTCAACAATTAAAGACTCGTTTTTCTGGCAGTCTGTGCCCAGGTGGGGAGAACGAGGACTGTCACGAGATCACCTCCCAGAATCAAGTGTACATTAATCACTATCGGTTCATTCCTGCCTCAGCTGAACTGACAGCGATGCCATCACGGCCCCGAGCCAGAGTCTCTTCGTCAGCACCCACCTTTTACAATATGGGCTATACTGTATGTACGCTCTTAAAAACTATTAAAGACGCATTGTCATTGTTTTCTACATTAACGTTTTCTTTAGTTGGTAAATGACAATATGGGATTTTTGGTGATGCCTAAAATGAGCTGGAAACTCACTCCTGGCCACCCCTCTGACGAAGCCCCTGCCCCAGCACCGTCTTTAAGCTGTGCTGCTGCCCGGCACCCAGACTCTCGCGGCGCTCAAAGCGAGACCCTTTACCAGCCGAGCAGCTCAGGGGTTTTTATTGGGAAAAAACTCCGTGCCTTTTCACTTCTCTTTGCCTTCCTCTTCAGATTTTATGAGAAGGCAATCCATGCCGAATTCTGGGAAGGGTTCTCGCAGGAAGGTTGAGCTGCACACTCCATCTGCAGGGTCTCTCGTGTTTCCTGGCTCAGCAGTCGTCTGCCAGGCAGCATGTTGAGAGTGGAGTGGGATGCTGGCAGTCTTCTGTGTTACATGGTGCCACTTGCCTCTCTCCTTCACACTGCCGCCAAGTAGCAACCCAGTGCTCCCAGGGTGAATCAAGTCCCAATCCCGCTGCCTTCCCAAGGCCCCTTCATTCCGAAATAGTGCCTGAACCGGAGGGCTTCAGGGCAGCAACCGTCGTCAGATTTCTTCTTCCAGTGAGTGAGGAGCAGCACCAGAAAAGTCATGGTACTGTAGCAATCTCTTCCACAGTGCTGTCAACAGTGGATCACATCTCTTCCACAGTACTGTCAACAGTGGATCACATCTCTTCCACGGTACTGTCAACAGTGGATCACATCTCTTCCACGGTACTGTCAACAGTGGATCACATCTCTTCCACAGTGCTGTCAACAGTGGATCACATCTCTTCCACAGTACTGTCAACAGTGGATCACATCTCTGTGTGTAAGGCAGGGCCTAGGATACTGCACATTCTTTATACTTACACAAGTGTGTCAATGGATAGGAGAGGTAGAGAAACACTGAGGTAGCTGATGAGCACAACTAGATGGTTTTAATAATGAACATCCCTGCACAAAGAGAAAGCTTCAGCACCAGCAATAAGCAAACACAACTGCTGTATTTCCTTCTGCATCACGGTCTGTACTATAAACATTATGCTTGTGTGCAATGGAACTTGATTCGGAGGTGATTAATTATCTTGAGGGGGCAGCGCCTTGACGTCAATGTGTCTCATTTCTGCTCCTGTTTTTCTCCTGTTGTCCCAGCATTCCACCCTGTCCCGCAAGTTTGTGGAAGTGATGTCAGAGTACAACGCCACCCAATCAGATTACAGGGAGCGCTGCAAGGGCAGGATTCAGCGACAGCTGGAGATCAGTAAGTCGTGTGGCTTCAGTCCCTAGACTGGAGGCACACATGTGCATTATAATAGGAGTTAAAATAATCCACTGCGAAAACTTTTACGCACAGATTTTTCTGATGAATTGTTTGCTTATTCCATTCAAGCAGTAACGTAAACATTGCTATTTGATCTGAAAAAGTAGCTTTGTCTTTCTTGAGCGCCAGTAGGTGAAACCTGATAATCTGTATGAAGAGTTTATTTCACTTCCTGCAAGCAGATCGTGTTTTCTTCCATTCCTTTTTACAACGTGATGCTTAATCAATACACATTCTCGCGGGCAGTTTTCATTTTAAACCTCGACCGCCTCAGCCTGTTTCCCTCTCTGCTGCTTCCTGACATCACTGTCCAAGATAGTGTCCTGAGTGGTTTCTGTGACTTGATCCTTGGTGGTTGTCCCAGCCAGCACCAGAGCTCTGGTTTCTGTCAACTTTCATTCACACAAAGATAGTCGAGTATCATCACACACATGCTGGGGCTGCATGGGGTGAGAGACAGTCCCTGACTGAATTCTACTCACAGCCTGCCTTCTGTAACTGGTTTGCGGTTTTGCTGTTTTAAATTGTGATATTTTCTTTGTTTAAAATTGTAATAATGTTAACCCATTTTTCTAGTGTCCATTTCAGTCCAATAGAGTGTTAACAGTGTTTGATTTTCACTGTCCATTCAATCTTACATGTCTCTTTAAATCAGTATCTACTGTACGTTACATCCAGTAAAAGAGTGGAATTAGTGACTAATGAGTTCACTTATTGGATCAAGTGTAATTAGTCTTCAGACTAATTAAGAGATAAGGTCCAGTGAAAGCCTGCAGACCACATGGACATGTGCTCTGTGTGATAACAGTCCCCCTCCTTCTCTCCAAGGACACTGACCACAGGAAGCTTCACTTCAAATGACACCACAGCAGTACTGAGCAGTGACACCGACCAGTTCCGGTATATCCACACAAGCATGAGAACGGGCTCTCTGTTCCCAGCAATCTTCGGTTATCCCATTATTAAAGTCTCGAAACAGGCGCATTATCTAATTAATTAGGAGGTTAAGAATCTGAGCGTGTGGAATGTTAAATGAAACCTGAAATTGCTTATCAAGCTGAACAGATCCTAAACTATTCTGTTCTGCGCAAGAAACCCAGATCAGATTATGTAATATCTTGTAATATCGCGAAGCACAACACGCCTCCCCTCGTCGCGCACCGCTGAAGCCTCTAGTAGAGGGAGCAGAGACTGACGCCGGGCCTGGCAGCAGCCCAGTGCCAGCTGTCCCCCTGGCAGAGCCCGCTGCGGCCCAGGAACAGAGCTGTGCCTTGTTTGCCCTGGCCATCTGGGGCTCTGCAGGGCCGCCCCTCTGCCTGCGACAGCCAGGGGAAAAATCACGGCCAGGACTGACTGCATCTGCTGTCCCCCGTGGGCCCCAGCCCCCATGTCCACTTCCTTCCTCTTCTTGGCACGGGAAGCGGGACAAGAAACCACATCCCCTGTGATCCGGCACTTTCAGATCCCTCCATCGTACAGAATCTGCGCTGATCTGAAATTGTCTAGTCGGTCACCAGCAGGCCCCCTTGTCTTCCTCTAGTTTCTGCTGATTCCCTGCACGGTGAAAGCTTCAGCTCAGCCCCAGAGGGCTCCTGTTTCCATAGAAGGTAGATGCCTACAGCAGTTGCAGTGATATTACAAGGACAGATCTTGAAATCACAAAATTGCATTCATGGTATAAGTGCTGTAATATATCTATGCAGTTTTTCGGCACTGTGCTGCTTATCTCCGCTTGGGTTTTCGGCTGACTTAGGAAGTGATTCCTTTGCTGTTGCAGACAGGCTGCCTCTGTACCTGGTTGTAGTAAATGACTGTATTCTAGCTCCAGTAGAGATCGGTTAGAGATTCTGCACTTATTGTCCAAGCAGCTATAGTGAAATGATCTAGGCTGACAAGCTGTCAGGTCAGTGGTTATTACCTCCTGGATGATGTGTGTGACATCTAACAGGGGCCGTGTTGTTCTTCCAGTCTGCATTGATCACTGAGATTTGCTTTGCAAGCTCCCTTTGATCCATGTGCAAAACTGTGGTGGTTCTCTCAGGCTGAAGTGCATTCAGTACGGGGCAATGTCAGACCCAGGTCCTCCTACTAAACGTCTTTGAATATGTGAGGCAGCACCTTTTCGGTTATTGCGAACTGTCCAGCCTGCAACAGACTGTGTACATTGCCTTGGAAAAACGTGTGGCAGGATAATTATTGCTTATGGGTAAAGTTTTCCTAAACTTCAATAATTGTCCAGAGCAACTGAATGGTGTTCCACCGTCACACACTGGTTTGACAGCACACTAGGCACATCAAAATGGGACCTTTCACAAGGGCTTGCCAGGACAGCGGACACACCAAAACACACAGCCAAGAGGATACGACCAGTGGTCTTTATTTAAAATGAGGGAAACAAAATAAATCTACCACCAAGCAAAACAAAATCAAAGAGAAGCCTAGCTCTTCTTTGAATTTCTAACAGATGCTTCTTCACAAATTCCCTATCTGTCATACTGGGCAGGTAAGCTGCTTAGCAGCTTCAAAAGAAACAATTCAGTCTCTCCTGAGACTCTTCTAAAAAGTCCAAAACTTATAAAATTCAGTTTCACCGAACTGACAGGAGCCTTAGGTCCACAGTCAGCCGTTCTCCCTCTGGTGAATGGAGTACAGAGAGGTTCTGACTTCTGTCCTCCAGACCAGATATCACTCCAACCGCTCTGCCTCCTGGTTGTTAAACTGTCACCTGACCACTTGTCTTCCACAGCTGGTAACATGACTGGCAGCCGCAGAAGCACATTCCCCAAAGGCTTCTGGGGAATGTGCTCCAGATAAGGCTGCTATCTTGTGGGTACTGGCTGTGTCGTGACAGTGGCAATAAAAACAAATACTCAGACCAACCTTAACATTAAAAGCAGAAAACTGTCCTTGAAAGAAAACCCAAGCAGAAGCTTAAAAGTCATGCTACCTAATGGTGTCCATTCTCACCAGTGCTATTTAAGTAATTGTGGCCTGACACTAGGAGTGACGTCACTTCAAAGATGACATCTGGAGTCGCCGATCAGCACGAGTGAAAGTCCTCCTGCTGGCGTAGGGTCTGCAAAGTGAAGCAGGAGCAGCTCATGCTCCCTGAGCGAAAGTGCCCCACTGCCTCCTGGGAGAAAAACAGACTTCGTTAGACCAGAATCACGGTTCTCATCTGTGTCGATGAGCGATTAGCTGGCGATGTGGTGAGCGCCCAGAGAGTTTTCTGTCTGCCGTGATGTGGAGAGCAGAGGAAGAGAGGGGGGGTTAACATGACACTGCCTACAGCAAAACAGCCGATTGTTTTGGATCCCAGTTCAGTGCGTGTTGATTAATAGCTGCAGATTTGGAGGTTAATGCCTTTCTGTATAGTGATCTACAACACACTGGTATCATTTCTCAAGAAGGGCTTGTGAGCGGGTCATAGCTAACTCCGATGTGTGAGTATAACTTACTAGGAACACCTTTCTGCTGAGTACTGTGGCAAAATTTTAGTTTGTAACTAATTAATATTCTTCATCTCATAATTTACAGAGACTGCTTATTTGTAAAACACCATAACCCTGAAAGATGTTTGACAACATTGTGAAAGTTGAAAGATCACTTTATCGGCCATATACAATTTCTTGTATTAGGAATTTGTCTTTGCTCTCCATGAGACGCACAGACAGGGAGAGAGAAGCTTGGGGTCAGAGCGCGAACCGGCAACCTTCCAGCCACAGGTGAGGATCCTGAGCCACAGAGCTGTGACTAATAGCAGATCTGAACCTGGGATGCACAATCGGGTCAGCAGAGCTAGCTGCCAGCAAACCCAGCTTCTTGCACCATCCCAGAAGCACAGCTTTCCCTCAGCCTCTGTCCATTCCTTATCTCTCTCCCTTTCTCGATTTCTCTCTGCTTCCTTGAGTCCTCCTTACAAACGAGCTGCAGTCAATGTGTGAGTGTTCAGAAAAGAGCTGTGTCGCATAAAATGCTAATGAAATAGCACTGTTTTGTGTTAGTCTCTCAAGAAGGCCAGAGGCATTCGCTCTGACTTCAGGAACAGTGAAAGAAAGGAAAGAGGGACTCCAGGCCTCCCAGGATATCACTTTCCCCCCTGGATCTCTCCCAGGCCTTTCCACAGTTCCCCAGACAGAGTTGTGTGTTGTTTCCTGATCCTGCCAGCTTTTTGTTGGATCTCCTGATTAACAACATCCAAGTGCAAAGGAGTACGAATGGCGCCCAGGTGCAAACCAGGACCAGCCTGCAGAGCTCTACAGTCACAAAGACAACCAGTGGAGGTCTTCAGAATCATTAGTGACACACAATGCAGGGGACACATGTGGCAGCTATGGGGAAGTGCATTTAAAATGGAACACGAGGCAGTTCTTTGCACTAAGGGTGGTGGGTGTCTAGGACACAAAGCCAAGCTATGTTGCTGAACCTGATACCCTACCATCCTCAGATAAATAATCTAATGGAACGCAAAAGGAGCTAAATGGGCTGAATTATATTTTGTCATCTTTGACACCTTGTTTTCTGATGCACTGTGAAGATCGTCACCTGCTCGTCTCGCACTCCTCTTCCACCAGGGATCTGACTTCACCGTGGGGTCTCCCTTTCGGGTGCTGACCAGGGGTCATTTAGCTGGCAAGCTCAGGAATGCTGGTTAGCCAAACCTTACAGTTGTCTGTGGGCATCTCCGCCAGCTATATTACACAGGTCCTGACTAGATTACCCTGGAGGGACTGGGGCATTGGCTGAACATGCGAGAGACTTATTTTTCTTTTTTTGTTTGTTTCTGGAAGTGTTCTTGGAAAATAGTCCTGGGGTGAAGGCTGAGAGCCTGCCAGTTTTCCATGGATGTGTTTGGCTCACAGTTGGGAAGTGGATAAGCGTGTAACACAGAGAGCCATGTCTGAGGCTGCTGTAATTCTCTGAGAGATTCCTAGATCTGTGCAGGTCAACATAAGCACTTTAACTACATCAAGACCATGAGAGCAGCTTGTTGCAATCACACCTGTCAAGCTATTCACACCTGTTCCTTGAGCGTCAATCACTTAAAGAAACCAATGACCAACATAAGAAGTACTGTTTAAGTTGTATGTGGTAAGTTGTATTCTGGCTTTTTTGCTAGTTTGCACCCAGAGGAACTTCTTAAGAATATAAGAGCAGTTACAGCTGAGATGAAGACATTCAGCCATTTAGCTGTCTTGGTAGTTAGTACCTAATTGATACAATCAAATGATCTAATCTATTGTATAGAGATAGTCTGAGGTGGTGTGGGAGGCAGAGAGTTAAACTGAACTACTGTATGTGATAAAAGCCTATAACTTGTCAGAAAAAGAATGAAGGAGCACTTTGAGACCCAGACAGATAGCAGAAGCCTGAGTATTAAAACTTTGGCCAGAGGAGATTACTAGTAGCTCAGAGAAACTGGAAGATTCCCAAATATGGACCTCGTTCCCCAAAGATTTCAGGAATTCAGGTGAACAAGTAAGCCACAGAAACACTGTGCTGTTGCTCCAGTGTGCTGTAAAGCTGTCAGGTGTGGAGGCTGTTTGCTGGGTAATAATCTCTCCGAGTGAAGCTGGGGGGTGAGAGAGTCAGGCTGCCTCAGCAGCTGCAGTGTCCTGAGAGTTGTCTTCCCCTGTGCAGTCTCCATTTGTCTCGCAACACTTTTATCATAAAAAGTGCAGCAATCTAAAAGAAACTTATTCTTTTTAGAATCTAAAAGAATGTCAATTTTGTATGTCTTTTTTTTCTATGGCACCACTCTGGTAAATAAACAAAGGGAAGTTCTGTAGCAGGATGACAGTTTCTGGTTTATAAGCCTTTGTACAAAAAGCACCAATGAAACAGAAAGCCAAACAACAGCCTTTCAAAAGTCCCATCCCTGGGGTGAACATCCTAGAAGAACCTGCATCTTTCAAAACAACCAAAATGGATCAAGCTGTGATATAATAGGAGTCCTAGTGGCTAGTTGTTCAGGGCTTTTAATCTGGTTTGCCCACTCATTTTAGCAATTCCAATTCTGCTGATTGAGTTACAAGAACAGACACTGTGGCTGTGTACAGTCTCCATATCAGTCAGCAGATGGTGTTGCAGGGAAAGCAGCAATCCCACAGCTACTGCGGGTCACATACAAATCATCAATTACTGATGGCTGAGAGCAGATGTGCGGCTCTTGATCAATACAGCAAGTAATTTGCTCAATTATGATTGTGGCCCAGCAGGATCTTCATGTTTTAATTTATAATGATCACTGAATTACTTCACTGAACACAGTATTATCTTAAATGTTCAAAAAAACATTGTTCCTGGCTCTTCAGCTTTAAAGATTAAGGGTTAAAACTTCCGGGACTAGCAGTCTAGTCATCCCAGGAAGAGATTCAGCCAGACTGGGAGACATGTTGACATGGCCTGTTAACTTAATTATACTGGCACTGTGGGGGCCACTGTGTCTCCCTTCGTTGTCCCAGGGTATCCTTCACCTGAAGAGCTGGGAGAAGCTGTTCGATTGCTCCAGTTAATACCAGCTGGTTTGGCATGCTGTCCTCCAGGACCAGACCCGGACAGGTTATTGAGGAAGGATGGATTCTATTGCTAATTTATTTTGCTGGTACTTTTATCCAAGGCAACATTTCCACCATATATCCAGCTGGGTGTTGTAGGTACAAGTACCTTGCTCAAGGGTACTATAGCAATGTCCCACGTGGGATTCGAGCCCAGGTACAAGTGCACAGCGCTGGCCGCTGCTCCATGCTGCAGCCCATGAAGTCCTGTTTTCACTCTGGCTTTATCCCTCCAGTCCTCCGTTCTGCCTTTCAACAGCTCTCGTGTTTCATCAGTAACCATCAGTAACTGTAAACACATAGAAATGAGGTCTCAAGCTGAAATGCATTGAACTGATACAAAACCAAATGTGAAATGAGTAACAATGAGATCTGTGTGCTCAAACAGAGCCAGTAAAACAGTGTCCTCCTCATCTGTTTTTTCCATAGTTGCTCTCCATGGGTTGCTTAAGCAGTTTAAAGCCTTTTTCTCATTAGCAGTGTTGTTTTCCATTTTAATATTATAGTGCAGTTCTGTTTATTTAGTGACTGTTGGTGTCTATTTTACAGGACTGTGTATGCAGTAGAAAGAAAACTGTAAGTACTGTAAGTATCCCCTATCTTAGTATTTGGCTGTAAAGGCTTGCGCCACCAGGGTCTAGTGAGCTCGTCGCCGGCGCAGGGGGCAGCTGTGGTGAAAATTCATCAGAAGCTCAGGTGGAGCACAGTAGTATCACAGAACCCTTTGCGAATGGTGGGCGTGTCCTCATTGCCGTTGATTAGCATGGTGGGCGTGTCCTCATTGCCGTTGATTAGCATGGTGGGCGTGTCCTCATTGCCGTTGATTGGCGGGGTGGGCGTGTCCTCATTGCCGTTGATTAGCATGGTGGGCGTGTCCTCATTGCCGTTGATTAGCATGGTGGGCGTGTCCTCATTGCCGTTGATTGGTGAGGTGAGCGTGTATTCATTGATATTGTCTTGGGATGGAGGATTATCAAACCGATCGTCACGATTGTGTCTGCTTTTGCTACATGACGAACAGTCTCTAGCATTGCTGGTCACACCTCCACACACAGTAGCCACACGCTTGATGCAGCTGTTACCGGTCATTTAGCAAGATCAGACTGTTACACTGATGCTACTCCATGGGATCCCCAACAGCTTGGAGGTTTCCCAGAAACAGATCTGTCCCGTTGATGGACTGGGACATCACCCGTCTCACACATCACCCAGCCTCGAAGATGTTTTACAAAAATGACTCCGAACACATTAGAGGTGTTAACTGACATGCAGATATCTTGATTTAAGCGTGGTACCCACGGGCAGCCATTTGACATTTAAGTGTCTTTTCATAGAGCTGCAAACTGCTCTGCCCCTTTGAAGAGAGCGTGCACATTAGAGAATGCAAACCCTTTGATTGTTAATGCTGTCACACGCTGGCTCAGAGCTGCATGGAGCCAGCCGAGATGTAAAACCTCATTATCTAATTCCGTATGCTAATGTACATCCCCCTCTCCGGCTCCCCATCCCCCTCTCCATTACAAAGACATCAGTGCCATCAGCGCCTTTTCCTGCGCAAGAGGACCCTGTTAAAGAAGTCAGGGAGGGAAAATGTGGCGATCGGGGAGAGAGAGCGTGCATCGGGCAGTGCTGAGGTCGCCATGGCAACCTGCTGTAGCCTGTCAGCTGACAGGAGTTTGCACTGGTGGGGCAGCGGCGGCGGGGGGGTGGGGTAATGGGTCCTGTCTTAAGGCTGAGAATGGCCTCCCCTCATTCACAAGCCTGTCTTGCTCATTTGGCAGTTTAATAGCTAAAGAGAATCTAGAATTTCCTCCCCACGTCTCAGTAGTCCGGTCTCACCCTAATGAAGGAGGCGAAGACGCATGTTTTGAATAGCAAGCTTTGTTGGGGTGGCTGGCAGTTGAACCCCCCTTTAACAAGGAATGAGCCAGGGAGCTGCTGGACAGGTGAAGCTGAGGTTCAGGGAGGTGTGTATAAACAACTGTGGGCTTTAACCAGCTGGCTGGGAAGCCTGTTTCAGACACGGGTGATGTATAGTGTGTTCCTGCTACGACAGTATTTGCACATACTGTATCAGTGTTACATTTCATTCCTGTTCATTTGCCCAATCCATGCTGATCTGTAGTTTCCTTGACAATGTATCTGTTTTTCTGTTGTACTCTCCGCATTTATTTTATCTCATATTTACCTAGATCACTCACTGTACCAGGTGGCATGGTGGAGCAGTGGTCAGCATTACTGCCTTACAGCGCTGGGGCCCTGGGTTCAATTCCAGTCCTGGGATGCTGTCTGTGTGGAGTTTGCATGTTCTCCCCATGATCACATGAGTTTCTAGGTGCTCCGGTTTCCCCAGTCCAAAAACATACTTGTATGTTAGTTGGCTTCTGGGAAAACCGTGCCTGTTGTGCTTGTGTGCGTGTTTGTGTCTGTGTGTGCCCTGTGATTATGTCCCATCAGGGGTGAACCCTCCTTGCACCCGGTTCTTGCTGGGATAGACTCCAGCTACCCCGCAAACCTCAACTGCCTGAAGTGGTAAGGGAGGTGGCTGCCCGTACCAGAATCTAGATTGTTGAAATCTAGATCAGAAAGAGCAGCAGGCCAAAAACAGACGCCTGCAGGGTCCAATCAGAGGTTATGTCTCTTAAGAGTATGTGTTGTTTCCTGTTCCTTAAACAGTTTACAGTTACAGTTTGTAAGTGAGTACATTCCTTTGGATCGCTGTGGTTGTTAATTGGAGAATCAATCTTTTATGAGGGATCAAAAGCTATTGGTAAATCATGTTATACTCTAGTTTTATCTACTGTACTGTTCTTGTTCTGTTGCTTGTTCAAAGAATTGTGAGTTAATTATACAAGGTCTTGCCTTCTGAATCCATGTTAGCTGTCACTGCCACTGTTTCGTAACTATTCTTCTGGTTTAGCTGCAACTCTTGTTTCTGTCTCTTTACCAGCAATAGAAGTTTTAATAGTACAAAAAATATATTTTGGATTGATATACTACAGTAAGGTGGCTTCTCAGTTTCATATCAGGAATTTCCCGGTGTGAAATCTCCCGGCCAGTACAGGAGTTCCACTCGTATGACCAAGCCCTTTGCAACTGGCGATTCTGTATTCGAAAAATATAAGAGTCAGTTCCACCTTAAAAAAGAAGGAATGATGCTATACAGTACGTCCTACAGCCGTCGACCGAGCTGATTTAAAACTGCTTTGAGATGTGAGTGAGTGGGAAGTGGCTCTGAAAGGGTGAAATTGCACTGTGAGAGAAGGGGCCGTGAAATATTTATTGCACTTCTTCAGATAAGTGATAGGTTTATCCTGCTGCTGCTGCATCAGGATGCTCAAACTGAGGCTGTTTCTCAAGAGATGGAGGTGGATTCTATTAAAAATGTAGCATTCGCCAAAACCGGTGAGTAAGAAAGTGCTTGCAAACACACAGCATGAAGCCAAGGCCTCTGCCTTCTCTGAAAAGCAATCGCATAGCTTTTTGCAGTTTAACTAAAACATCTTTGGTCATGAAAAATACAAAATCTCTCTTTAACTTTTCTGGTAGCAGGAAACACATGTAGACAAATTGGTTCAGGAGCTGGACTACAGTACATACAGGTCTGGTTTTTCATGCATTAGTTATTTAAGAGATTTAGCCCAGGTGCTTCAATGAGCACTGTTTTGCAAACTCAATAAGTGCACTCCTATTCAGCATCATGGGACTGTGTCCTTCCCAGGAGCTTCTGCTCTCACTGTGAGGCAGTGGGGTGTTGTTCAGAGAGAAAGTCCGATCTCATTGCCTCTCATTTGGCATTCAGCAGTGGTCAGCATTGCAGCCTTGTAATGGGGCTCTGGGTTCAATTCTGGACCTGGTATGCTTTCTGCATGGGGTTTGTATGGTCTCCCTGTGTTGCCATGGGTTTCCTCCCACAAAACAAAAGCATGCTTGTAGGTTTATCGGCTTCTGTGAAATATTGGTTCTGGTGTGAGTGTGTCTGTGCGTCTGCCCTGCGATAGACTAGTGTCCTGTAAAGGGCCTGTCCTGCCTTCGCCTGCTCCCTGTCAGGGAAGGCTCCAGCTCCCCCACCACCCTTTACTGGATAAACCAGTTGAGAAAAGGCTTGTATGTAAAAACTGCTTCTACAAAAATCAGGAGTGTTCCTCTGTGTCCCTGTTGAGACGGATTCAAACTAGCTCTGAGCTGTCAGCAGGTGTATTCTGCTTTTCCTGTCTTCTCACTTCAGGCCCTGCTGGTTTTTTGTCCTTCTGCTAGTGCTCAGTCATGCAGTGGAGTGCTTTTGAATCTTCCTTTACTGTCTAATTATGTTCTGTTCCAGCAGGTTTTGAAATCCCAACCCTGGCAGGGGGTGTGCTTACACACTGTACTTAATCCAATTTGTAATGTGCAATCGTACCTCTTTCTTAAGGGTGTTCTCCCCCAAACCTGCACCTCTGACAGCATCAGGTGGGGCTTGTTTCAGTGGCATTTTGCTGCAGTGTCACTGACTGGGCTATCATCCCCTCTCCTCCTGCACGGCTTTCCCATGTTGATTACAGCCTATCTGGCTTAATGCTGCTCTTGAACCTCCAGGCAAGCAGTTTCTG
The DNA here is from genome assembly GCF_055471065.1 of Atractosteus spatula. Taxonomy (NCBI): domain Eukaryota; kingdom Metazoa; phylum Chordata; class Actinopteri; order Semionotiformes; family Lepisosteidae; genus Atractosteus; species Atractosteus spatula. The sequence goes on along the minus strand of NC_142732.1, from coordinate 707,800 downwards.
TAGCTTCTCCAGTCCTCCTGCCTTGCTGTATGTCACGTGTCACCCCTGTGAGGCCACGCACGTACCAGTGAAAGTGCAAGAGGCTCTGACGCGGTCAAGCCTGCCCTGGATCTCATTGCGCTCGCAGTCCCACTCTGTTCACGGACCGGTAGAACTTGCTGTTCAGACCCCAATGGTGTGATTCACTGAGGGACCCCGGGGACACCCTGAGGGGTTTGTGGGAGTCAGGGCAAATGACAGTGACAGGGACCTCAGTTCCCTGCACCGTGACCCCACCATACTCATTATTGTATTGTGTACATTATTTCATTAGTACACAGCCAAAATTACCTTTTTTTTCACAGTCCCAATACTTTCTCTGTATATCATGTTTAGATTAAAATGCAAACAAGCAACGTCATTTGTGTGTTTAATCCCTCTCTTTATCGATCCCTGTCTATATGTACATCTGTGTGTGTAGCTGCTGCAGGCCTCGCTAGAACAGTCACAGCGGGCAGCTTGATGTTGCAGCTCAGCGGCTCCCATAGTGTGGGCCCCAGGGTGGAGCCCCCACTTCATCAACCCTGTGGACGCCTGTTACCCGTCACCCCTGTGTGCCAGAGGCATCCTCTCGCAAACTTTGGATCTGACTCGGGGCGCTATTTCCCCCTTGAACTTCAGTTTAAAGAAGAAGGTTATGCTTCACGCCTGCAGGAGCCCTGGCACTGAGAAATGTTTGTAAGACCTGATCTGCATGTTCAGTCATATTCCAATGGCTAATACAATATTAGAAACAGAGTCAGACTCTCGAGGGATGCTGTGTTTTACCAGTCAGAAAAGAAGGAGGTGAGGAATCTCTGAGGTCTTGAGTGTTTGGGACGTTGACAGGCTCGTTTGGAGCGATGGTGGTGCTCATGATTTCTGTGCTCTGTGAGGCACTTTTCAGTTGCACTGGAGGAGGGAAGCTGATGTAACTTTTCAGAATCAGATCGTAACACCTTTGCTCTCATCCCTTTGAAGCAGAATGGGTTGGCGATTAAGGCAAATAAAAAGCTTTTCTGAATTTTTAAAAATTTTCTGGTTGCTTTTTTAAAAAAATTTCTACCTACCAGTTTGGAACCCCTTAATAACCAACCTACTGACATACCGGAAAAACCCACACCAGCCCCAGGACAGAACTCACATGTCCTCTGAAACACAGGGCTTTATGATTTCAGTGTAAACTCAGACAGCAGATGATTAGGTGATGTGTCAGACCCAGTTCTAGCCCATGAGACTGGAAGCTTGCAGAGAAGAGATTCCTCTGAGATCCACCTCAGACGTGCTGGCACAATGTGTGTAATGAATCTCCTCTTTTATTAATTCCTATAATAATGTTAAAATAATTCGGTTGGCACTAATTACCATAACCTCACCTATGCAAAATGAAATGCATTCATTAAAAAAAGAAATGGCACTTCCTTTAAGCGTGTTACCCTTTTCAGAACAATTGAGTCTCGCGTGTGGCCTGTTCTCTCCTTCCTGAGGCTGCCTGAAACCTGGCCATTCCTCCCTGCTTGACATTGCATCCCCTGCTGCCAGAGACGAGCAAGGCGTCCTCTCATATGGCTCAGCGGTTCATGGCACCAAAGGGAGATGTGTTTTGATGACTTCCTCTCTCAGGAAACTGGAATAATTGAGAGAAGGCAGGATGCCATGAGAGAAGAGGCCTGGACAGAGATAGATGCCACATGGGTAGAAAGCTCAGTGTCTGCGGTTTTCTTGCTTGCTGTTTTTGAAGTGGTCAGTGGTCCAGACTCATCGGCCATTTTTCTGGTGTTTCCACTGCTTGTTGTTTAATGCCTTCCTAAAGTGATGGCCTGTTGGCATGTCTGCAGAGCATGGTATCAGATCAGCAAAGATCAGTTTCTCGCTCCTTTCCCTGACCTGCTGTGCAGCGGGGCTGCTGTGTGTCACCAGTCAGGAGCTGCGCTTCACAGGTAGATGATATTTGTGCCCTCCTGTATGTATAAATCACTTTAAGATGAAAGGTACTTTATAAATGCAAGGTATTATCATTGCAAACTCTGCTAATTAGAACCCTTGAAAAAGCAGGAATTCAAGGAAGACTTGATGCCCAAAAGATAGTAAAACAACAAAAGAAAAATCAGATCTGGCGTGATCACATGGACACATGCCTTCTCTGGACTGAGGGCTAGCTGTGTTGTGAAGTCTTGCTTAGGAAGTTTAATATCTTTGTTTCACTGATAGGAGATTTTTTTAGTAACGACAACGATAGCAGTTAACTTTGCAAATGTGATTATCTACGTCTTGCATAAAGACGAGGAAGATGATGTCTAAGCTGACAAAGGCCAGGCTGAACCTTTGGACAGCCAAGCTCTGTTTTTATTTTAATAAACCTTATTTTGAATTTTACCTTCAGAGTGAGTTTTAATTCTTTGTGCTTCTCCAACGTTGAAGTTCTGACTGAATCTCGCCTAGTGCATCATCATTTTTTATGTATTAATTCAACACCTCGTGCCTGTGTCCACTACAAGAAAAACAGGGTTTGCTATGTGCTTGAAATTCCCAGGACATTACAGCCGGGTAAAAAAATCAAAGCAAGGGAGTTTGCTATGTAGGATCTGTCTTATATTATATCCTTGTTCATGCACAGCAGGCTTTGAAGATGCCACACATGCACGAGCTACATGCAACACTAACAGAGAGCTAAAAGCCGAGCAGAGTAGAGGGAGCAAAACTCTGGAAATGTCACTGACAGACTATATCAGTATTCAGGCCATGAAAGTAATCACCACTGCGCCAACTGCCTGAACCTGTTTTTCAGCCCTTGCAGTCAGGCCATGACGTCTCCCTCTCTCTTTTCTTCCCGGTCTCTCTCCACCCCCTCGTGCCTACTGGCTCGATCAGCGGTTGTTAAATCACAGAAAGGAGGACGTGGCGGTGCTGCTCGAGTGAGTGTCCCCGGGGCTGTGCTCTTCCTCCCTGCGGACATCGGGCTGCTCTCGGTCGTGATGTCATCGTGCCCCTGTCGCACTCTAGTAAACAAGCCTGGAGTTTGCTGATCTTTTTCAAGGGCTTTCTGTGTGCCTGCTGTCAGTGGCTAATAAAAGAATCATTGGTTGTTTAACAGATGTCAATCAGGGTCTCTTCTGTCAGGACCTGGGATTTGTAATTGATCTGGAGGATGGAGCACAAGGAATCCTACTAACCTTGTGACAGCACAGCACCACAATGGCAAAGTTAGGGTTTGGGCTGTTCATCAATTGCAGTTACCCTTTGTATTGTTTAAATGTAGGGATACATAAGAGCAAAAGAAAGGTTATCAGTGAGAAAAGGCCAGTCAGTCCATGTAGTCCATTTAGTAGTTAGTAGTTAATTGATCCAAGGAGCTCATAAAGCAGGTTCTTGAAAGAAGCCAGGGTATCGGCTTCAACAACATGGCTCAGAAGCTTGTCCCATACTCCCACAGCCCTTTGTGTAAAGTAGTGTCTCCTGTTCTCGGTTTTAAACACTGCTGTTCATTCTGAAACCCCCTGGTGTGTGTTTCAGAACAAGAAATCCACAAGTAGGATTAAAGTTCCCTACAGTTTCCCTGTATTCGAGAGCTGAACACAGCTCCTGTCTGACCTCATTTTGGGCCCTGCAATTTCTTTTTCTGGGGCACATCATTCACTCATCCTCCCTGCCGTTCTGAACCCCCGTCAGAGCTGTGTGCTGCCCGCTCAGCAGAGGACCCTGCAGCTGTGGAAGCTAAGCTCTGACCCAGCCGGGTGCTGGGGGAGAGTGTGGGGCAGCAGTGGGGGGGTATATTTCCCAGAGGGAGGTGCTGATGCTGCTGATGGGACAGTGATTGATCTCCATTCTGATCCCCACTAGGGGGAGAATTGCAATAGCTCTCATGTGTTTCCCTAGAGGTAGATGAAAAAGACCAAATTCAAAGCCCTCTGTTGTTTTTTTTCTCCTGCAGCAGGTGTTGCACATCCATTGAAATTAAAGACAAGCAATTCACTTGTGTCACAATTAGCTGTTGCGGGGGTGAAACTAATTGACCTTGAGCAGAGGCAGGTAATTAAAGTATTCAGCGAGCCCTTATTGATTTGCACTGAGCTCAGCTGCCCTGATAAAGAGTATAGATACAGCACAGCCAAGGAATGCAAAACCAAGCAGACCCAAATGTTCGTGGAGAGGGATGACGTTTTCTGTGACGGGTGGGAGAAGTATTTTAGGAAAAACAAGCAATTGGGAGTTTGTTTTAAAATACCATGGATCTGTATTCGTTAATATCAAGCACCTGGAAAATATATACTGTATGTTTAAGAAAACAGAAGCTGTAAAAAATAACATTGATCTTGTTTAAGCTGTAGACATCATCGCACTAGATAAGGAATGTTGCTGTCTTAATGATAAGTCATTAAAGCTTTAAAGGTAGGCAGCCTGTCAAGATATAAACATTGAAAATCAAAGCCTCTCGCTGTCTAAAATGAAAGCCTCTAGCTTTGCTTTCCTGTGCTGTCTCTGTTCTGCACTTCGACTATGTGCTCTAACCCTGGTGACCCATGCCCTCGCTCCAGTTTGCAATCCTCTGCTGTTCTTCCATCTCAGATGTTGCTGGGCTGTCTGACAATGGTTCAGCCTCCTAATGTGCAGGAGCAGCTGTTTCGGGGAACGAGCAGGCATTAATGATGCGGTCGTCGCTTACGTGCTCGAGTTGTTAATTGTGAGAAGACAGGGGCACCTTGGCGCTGACAGGACTTTCTTGATGCTTTTGGGTCGACCTGACCAGCTGGGCAGTGTGGGCTCTGGTGGGTATTCTGGGATTGCTGACTATGGCCGGGAGAAGGGTTATTAAACAGGTTTACTGTACTTTGCCAGAAACCTACACATTTTTAAGATGAGAACAGGTCATTCAGGATCATCAGAGCAAATCATCATAGCTTATCTCCTACACCAAATTCCTTTGCATAATTATATCAACCCAGGTTGTGTAAGACTCCAAATTAGCCTTCACTACATGCCACTGTCTGTCTTTATTTAGTCCATGAATGTGAACACTTAGGGTAAAAGAACGGTTTCCAGTTTCAGTCCAGCAAATGTGCTTCTAATAACATCTGATTCTTGATCCTCTTCCTCCTCTTTATGAACTTATCATCAAAATGACAGCTGATGTAATTCCTGCTAATGTGACTTCAAATCATTAAAACTCATTGACCTGGAGTTCTTGCGTGTCGTTGCAGCTGGCAGGAACACGACTAACGAGGAGCTGGAAAGCATGCTGGAGAGCGACAACCCTGCCATCTTCACCTCGGGGGTGAGTCCTGCTGCCCGTCTGCACCCCTGGTAGCGCCAGTCTCTCGATCGTCCACTTGCCTGTCTGCCGTAGTTTTCACTCCTGGGTCCCAGAAAGTACAAGCCAATGTTTTCTGTAGGCCACCCTGAGCCTATATCTCTTTAGAACTGGAACTCAAGGGCTCCATGTCATTGACTAAATGAAGAGTTAATTCATCAGCTAATCAAGAACACCAACAAATGAGTAGAACAGAGCTCCACTGTCTTTACGCGCTTGAGCAGTAAAATATCTGAGGTTTTGACTACAGGTGGTGATTACGGTGATTAAACAAAGATTTGACACTGTTCAAAAGTTCCTGAGCTTGTGGTTCTGTTTTTTGTCCACTTTCTTTAAGTTAAGAGGTTTATAAGAGAGGTTCAGGAGGGAGGTTGAATTCCAATCTCACAGATGTGCGCCTGTCTACATACAGTATGTAAGTTTTCGCACCCAGAGGGGCTGCGCCGTCCCAGAGGCGCTGCGCCGTCCCAGAGGGGCTGCGCCTCCGTGAGTCAGGAAGGCAGCCCAGCCAAATCTGCAAAGCCCTCTGGGATTGATGTGGATGAATGTGCTGCATCAACGTGTGGAATTGCTGTTATTATCTCTCCCTGTTTGAAGGCGCTCAGTTTGTGAGACTACCAGCTCACACGTTCGACTCACTGCAAAACCAACTGATATCGCGCCTGATGCTTAACCCCTCAAACCTCTCCTGTCCTCTAATGTCGCAGGGAGAAAATAAGACAGCCTTTTTTCACTCAAGCTGAAGCCTTCATGTTTTCCATGAAATGCATCAAACCCCTTTTATGTGCTCTGCACCTCCAGGTGCTGCACAGTGATCACACGCCTCTAAAGAACAGCAAATGAAAATATTTTTATTTCTCTGTTCGACTTTTCAGAATGTTGAGAAAAAAACGTTTTCATTTCAAGAGGATCATTTTTAAGGACGGGTAACATTTCTAATGTCCATTCAGGCAGGTGTCTTTGAAACAAACATTTCTAAGGACAAATCAAAAAGATCCTCGATGTCTGCGTTGACGTTTGACTTATTTCACAGAGCTGGCTTTAAGAACATTTAATCTAATGTGTCCTGAATTTCAACGGAGGCTTTTAAGTTGCATTTTTGGAAACAATTGAATTGCGTCTTTCTTTGCTGTCGGACCAGCTGCCCTCTTTGATCCCCCTGTCTGGGTGTGAAGGCTTTTCAGAAGCTGTTTGCAGTGACGCTGGGCCCTTCCCAACCTGTCACGGCCCTCTGGAGCCCTGTGTAAGAGCACCACTGGGTTGTATCCCATGCCGATGGAGCAGAATGAGTTTTCCTGTCTTTCTTCTCTCCTCCTCCCTCCGAGGAGCGGGGCTTTCTCCCGTCCGCACCGGGAGTTCTTAATATGTACATCACACCACCGTAGCCATGGCAACGCCATTCCGTTTGGAAATCTGGTGGCAACGGGTTTCCATAAATCTGATCAGTTCTGCCCCCCCCCCCCCACCCTCCTTGAAGGAAAAACTATTTCACACCACAAATAAAGCAACATTGAGTTTATACAGTATGGCTTTGAAACAAGGGGCACTAGATGGGTGTGATGAGGAAGAGCCCGAGGAAGAATCCAGCGGCTCTGTCCGCGTTCTGGCTCTCCCCCAGTAAAGGATCTAGATCCATAAAGAGATCCTCGAGATCAACCACAACCCTCCCCTCCCTGCTAGATACTAGCAGCTGATTGGAACGTCATCTCCTGCCCAGTCTTCGTCATACTGCTGTCTGTCAACGTCCGTACAAGCAGGCAGAGATTATATTATTATTTATGAAAAGAAACCAGCTGGCTAAAGGCTTTATCTATCAGAGCTTACAGTTTAAAGTGCAGTTCTAGACATTTTTTTTATTTTTTAACTGAGTGTTTCTGGCTTGTGGGTAAACGGTGAAGAAGTAGTGAGAAGTCAGTCTGACACGTTGCAGGAGGTGGCGCAGACACACTCTCACAGCAGGGACCTGTGTGATACAGTACAGGCGTCTGCAGAAAGTCAGGTTCCAGTTACAGTACGGCTCCAGCCGGGACAGGAGGGCGAGAAACCACGATGAAGTCAGATGGGGAGGAAAGACCAAGGGAGAACCAAAGAGAATAATGAGACAAAGCATCAGCTAAGCTATTAGAAACAAGGTACAGTACGGCCACTACACTGGAAGGCAATTACAGTGTTACTGGAATCACAGAAACATAGCTGACTGCAACCACTGGGCTTGAATGCCGCATTGGTGGATACGCCCTGCTCTGGGGAGACAGGAGAGATTGAAGAGGGGGGCGGTGTAGCTCTGTAGGTCAAAACAAGACTTCAGATACAGGAACTAAAGCCTGAGGAATCAGGAGTCTCGGAATCTGTGTGGATCAGGCTCATTAACAACACATTCCAAAGGTACAAGGTTAGGAGGATGGTATCAACTTCCGCAAGCAGGCATTAATTGTAATTCAACACTGTATAATGAAATTAAGAATTTATGTAATAATGACAACTTTTATTTATAAAGCAACTTTCCAAACTCAAGGACAATGTACATCATGAATAAAGAAAAAGACAAGAAAAGTAAATGGAAAAAAAGAGCTACAGGTTTTTACAAATTGACGGTAGGATGTAGACCCTGATAAAAAGGTAAGTTTTAAGTTTAGATTTGAAGAGAGTTATATGCAAAAGAAGTAGTAGTTCAAGTTCAGCTTTCTCTACAAAGGAAAGATTAAGTAAAACCTGTAGGAATATCATTAGCAGAATCTGATTTTTTTGTAGAGATCCTGTTTTTTGAAGCAACACTGAAGTGAGGCAAACAGAACACTGAGAGTCTTTAAGGATCTGTGAGGATAATGTGGTGTAGCTTTGAAGTATTTTTGGAAACTGTAAAAGGTTGAGTCCAGAGCAAACGTTTGTAGTTTCCAGGAAGCAGACTTTGAAGCAATGAGACGTACAGTGGGACAGGATAGCAACTGTTTAAAAGATTCTTCAAGCACAGGACAAATTTATCCCACAAAAAACGGTATCAAATCATTCAGCAAACATCTAAAATAATAAAATTATTTTAAAAACAACAGGATCTAGTTAAATGTACTGCAAGCACAGGTAAAACATAATTAGGCCAAGAGAGAAATTGAAAGTAAATTGCAACAGCAAAAGAACTGTTAAGGATGAAATAAAATCTGGAAAGGTTCCTGCTGTTCAGTGTTAGATGAAAAACTTATGTCACTGTACTATGACAGAAAGCCGTGATGCTCTGGAAAGCGATAGAAAATAACAGGAAGAATAAGTCCTGGACTGAAAGACTTGTCACACAATCTGAGGTGAAAAAGAATGCAAGTCTAGGAAACTGGATGGGGTTTTGAGCGAGGTGTGTGTGATGGCAGAGTTAACCCACAGCTACTCCAGGCTCAGCGTGGACTTAAGAAATCCCAGGTGGCTGGTTAAGTATTTGTGTAAGAGTCAATGCTTGACACAGAGCTCCATATTAAGGAAGTTAGAGCTGGAGACATACTGTACATCTCGCCTATAAATAGAAATGATTCAGATTTGCTGAACACCTGGGATTAACTCCCGATAAAGTACAGTAACATGCTGTGTAAGAAATCTAAGCAATGAAATCGGAGGTGTCTGAGTGTGGCAGATCATGAGATCGTTGGGAAGCGATGATTAAAAACAGGGAACTGCAGTCACATTCCCTGTCTCTTCTGCAAGCAGGGGTGTGGGGGAAGCACCTGAGTGAGCACAGCTCCACAGCACAGTCTTCAGGACTCGTTTCTGTTTCCAACCAGGTGTATGGTCTTTTATTTAGCAAGCACTACTGTGGAATATCCATGTTAGTTCTCTGTTTAAATCATGGATTTCAGCAGAGACGGGTGGTGGCAGTTTTCAGGGTGAGGAGCTCAGTTTCGGAGCGACAGAAGTCACACTTGTCAAGCAGTAAGTGCTGAATGGATGGGTATTTTGTTCCTATGAACATGTCTTGCATACTCCAGGCTAAAAGTTATTGTTACTGTTGGACAGGGTTAACGAATCAATAAACATATACACTTAGAGTTTCTTTCCAACCTTTCTGACCTGGACCCTTGAACTATATCACCCTGCAACTCACAGCTGGCAGCCCACTGAAGCTCAGCAGGTGTGAGCCTGGTCAGTACCTGGATGGGAGACCTCCCAGGAAAACTAAGGTTGCTGGTTTAAGAGGTGTTAGTGGGGCCAGCAGGGGGTGCTCTCCCTGCGATCTGTGTGGGTCCTAATGCCCCAGTATAGTGACGGGGACACTATACTCTAGACAGGCTCTGTCCTTCAGATGAAACGTACAACCGAGGTCCTGACTCTCTGTGGTCATTATTATCCAAGCGTCCTGGCCAAATTTCCCCCTGGCTTTTACCAATCATGGCCTCGTACTAATCCCCCTCTTTGAACTGGCTTCATCACTCCGCTCTCATCCCCACTGAGAGCTGGTGTGTGGGGAGCGTACTGGCGCACTATGGCTGCTGGCACATCATCCAGGTGGGGCTGCACACTGGTGATGGTGGAGGGGATCCCAGGGGATAAGTGTAAGCAATATTATTATTATTATTATCCTGGTGGTTCAGGAGCGGTCAGCAGGAGGTGGATTCTTTGTTGACCAGCCTCTCTTCCTGTACCCACCCTCTCCCCCCAGATCATCATGGACTCCAACATCACGAAGCAGGCGATGAACGAGATCGAGACCCGGCACAACGAGATCATCAAGCTGGAGAACAGCATCCGGGAGCTGCACGACATGTTCATGGACATGGCCATGCTGGTGGAGAGCCAGGTGAGGAGTCTGTTTGCTGCACTGGCGGCCGGGCAGCCAGCACCTCCTGTTGGTCACGTTTGACAGCCAATGGCAGGGGTCCCCACCCTGGGTCCTGCAGAGCTGTGGTCTTCCATTACTGGGTTTTTGTTACCACTTAATATTGAAACTTGTAACTTACTGGATTGCTAAGTTATGCATTAACCTATATATTTTCTGGTGTCTGGTCACTGACTGTGTACAATGACCTATTACCTGCAGAACAGTGGCTCTCTCGGGCCAGGCTGTCAGTTCGAAGGTCACTCTAAGGTTCAGCTGACATCTGTGAAACTCCCAACCGCATGCTACCTGACTGACTTTTTGTTGATTAGATGAAATGGTTAGATACTGTACAAAGCCTAGTATTAGCACTAAGTTAGAAAATACATTTTCTAATGCAAATACAATTGAAAATTGACAGTGGCATTACCACATCGTAGCCTGATGTGTTCTGTCTGACCCCTTCTGTCAGAGCTGGGATGGGAGGAAGACGCAGGTTGCTGCTCTGAGTGGTGTTGCCAGACCAGTAGGTGGTGTCCTTCCCTCTAGATCAGGTTTTCCAAGCCATTGTCTCTGTATAGTGACTGACTGACTGATGACACTGTGTGTAGGAGGTGCTGTCCTCCAGCTCAGATGTTAAACTGAGATCCTGACTACCCAGTCATTGAAGTTCTCATTGTGCCACTTGTAAGAATAGAGATATTATCCCTGGTGTCTTGCTTGTGTTGCGCTGTGGGCTTCCACAGTCTGCTGAAGGTAATATTCTCCCTTAATTCAAATGCTGAAGCAGTTTCTCATCTGCTATGCTGGGGCTGCTGGGCCTGAATTTCTGCTCCACATCGTCCTGGAGGGGCAGTACTTCAGTGGTAGATGAAGTGCGTCCCCTCCTATGTGTAGTGCACATTATATCTTTAGGAATTAAAACAAAACAAATGCAATTAATTATTATTAATTCTTTAATGAGCACTGTAAAATAGATATTGCTCTGAGTCTGTGGTAGAATTAAGGTGTCTAACATTCTAACCTGTTTCTTAGCCCCCTGAATAAGAACACATGAGCTAAGATAATTAATTGACTAACCTATGACCGCCGTTATGCGCTGTATTTGTGCTGTGCTGTGTCTTTGCCTCTCTCTGCACTAACCCAATACAGGTTGTTTCAGCACCATGCTGCTAACTCGGACCACGCCCTAAACACACAAGGTAACCTGCTTTCTGAACCCCGTATGCGTGCTGGAGTGTTTCCACAAACCTACACTTCCTCTGCATGCTGGCATACTCTTCCTCAGCATGCTGCCACACTCTTCCCCTGCATGCTGCCACACTCTTCCTCAACATGCTGCCACACTCTTCCTCTGCATAGTGACTGTCCATAGTGCTCAGCTGTACACTCTGAAACACAGGCAGCTCAACTACTTGGAACTAAAGCATATTACAGATCTGCTGCGTTTAAGACATGTTACAGACACATTGTTTGCTCTGGCAGTAAGCAACCCAGCATTTAGATCCATATCCTTTGGAAAACTAATACTTCTTCATAACTTCGCGTCCTCAGCCACATTGCTGTGCTGGACTCTTTCGCTTGGTTTCTTAATTAGTATTGGTGATAATCTTATTACATTTATTTTAATTAATAAGTTAAATTTAACTGATAAATAAATCTAAAAGGTCTTAAAGTTGCCTGTGGACTAAATAAGGAAAATTCCTTGATTTCCGGGTTTCCTTCCATTCCTGAGACCGGGGTGACTGACGTCCTGAGACAGGCCAGAAGGTCAGCCCTGCGGCGGTGTCACACGCCGGGCAGAACCATGACCCTCGGGAGGGCCGCAGTGGAATCCAGGATCTGACGAGCTCCCTGCCCTTCCAGGCTGTTGCTGAGCTGCCCCCAGGGGCAGTCCAGTCAGTCGGCCAGGGGCATCTGTAGATCCTGGCCTGACCTGACCTGGCTTCATTCCCGCCCGGCCTGAGTGCATTTTAAATAACACACACCTGTTAGATGTGACATTTCGCAGATAACTGAAAGTCAGAGAGAACTCTATCAGAAGCCATGTGTGAAGTGTGTAGTTCTGTTCTTACGCACATGCAATGGCAACTTCTAAACACCCATTCATAGTAATAACAGAGGGTGACCAGAGCTGTACTCAGACTCTAAAACTCCTGCAAAACTGCTTGGATTCGGAGCACCAGCACCTTGAGTGTGTTCTCTTTGGTGCTTTCCAGATCCTCTACACATCGCTATAAGTTCCCAAACAGGCATCAGTCACCCCCCAGAAGCCCGCCAGGCAATGCTCTTTGATATTGTGATGTCGGGCAACTATAAGACCTTTAAACAGACTGGCGCTGCAGGAACGGGCTCCTTCTCAGAGCGGGTTCTGCTCTCGGCCTGCAGGGGGAGCTGGCGGACAACATCGAGCAGAACGTGCTGGCCGCTGCGGACTTCGTGGAGCGGGCCAGAGAGGAGACCCAGCGGGCCGGCCAAGCCAAGGGCCGGAGCCAGCGGGTGAGTGGCCACGCGGCCCGTCCCCGAGCCGTCTCTCAACACCCCTCTCTGTGTCTCTGTGTCTGTGTGTCTGTGCTGGCCGCAGGGGGAGATGATCGACCGCATCGAGTACAACGTGGAGCACTCGGTGGATTATGTGGAAAGGGCCGTGTCTGACACCAAGAAGGCTGTAAAGTACCAGAGTAAGGCGAGGAGGGTGAGTGGTCAGGGGTCAGGGCGAGGCGGAAGTCTGCAACCAAAGAAGCCTCCCGAGCAGCCACAGCCACAGGCTGGTCCTCAGACGGGCCCGCTGCGCTCTGATTGAGCAGGGTCTGCTTCCTTCACCGTCCAGTGTCTTTGCTGAGATGCTTCAGAAGTGTATTTCATGAAGAAGAGGAGGCGTCCTCTGGGCCCATCCAGCAGCAGAGAGACAGTGGAGAGAAGAGATCAGAACATTATAACAGAGTTCTCTCTGCTTAACAAGACCTCTTCCAACTTCCGGACTTAACCATTCGACATGTACTGTGCCCTTCCGAATAAAGACTCCTCCGCACAACTGGATTGGGGGAGTGTAGCAGTTATTACACTACAGCTTTAAACAATCCCTTTGTAGTCTCTGGGACCACAAAGTACAAGGCTCCTTGACTGAGTGAGCTGCCATGTGTCAGTGACAGAGAAGCAACACAGTGTTTAAATCCACACGGTTTGTTTAAAAAACACACTAATACAAACAGGACTAGAATAGATTGAATAGGAAGGAGCATGTTTTTTACTTTTACATTAACTCAGTCTTACTCTACAGAGTCCACACTAGTCAACAAATGGTTATCAAAGACAGAGGACTTATTTCTTAGAATCAATTCACGTTCGCGCTGTAATAAACACCTCAAGTCTCCTGTTTTCCAAAACGAGAAAGAGTAGCTTCTCAGGTGAGAAAACAATCCTATAAGAAAAGATAAGCACAACAAAATGAATTTTGAAACAACGCACCCGTCTTCATCTGCACAGAGCTAAGCGGACCTGCTTTAGCTTCGTCTTGGATTTCAGTGCTACTCAGCTGATGTCTGTTGAGAAAAATTAGTGTGTATGAGAAATGAAAAAGGGTCTGCCTGCTCTCAGGTCTGCACAGGCCAAGAAATCTCTCTGCTTGCTCTGCATCCTAATGCAATCAGCTCAGCAATCCTCTGAGACAGACTCACCCTGTCTGCCCAGACACTTGCCAGTCACCACACAGTCAGGGCTCCTGCATGAGCATTGCGTGAGCAGACATGGAGCAGACGAGCAGAAAGAAAGAAGGAAAGACGGCACACCATGACACGTACACACACTTAAGGCTTGAGGTCATCTAGGAGGGAGATGGAGTCTGTGGATGGGCCACCCTTGAGTCTACTGCTGATGCTTCACAGTGGTTAAATGGTGCTGTTTCTGCCAAGGAGGCTCCTATTGGTTGCAGACCTGTGCCGTCTCTGTGAGTCGGCTTTGCTAGTGCATGCAGCATGCCATTCTGAGATGTTGTCAAGCTCGTCAGATCCTTGTGCCTCCTGAACCCACAGAACGTCCACAGACCTCTCTGTAGACCCCGGTCTACTTCTGCAGACTTTCCCAAAGTTCCCAAAGTCCTGGTCCCCCATAAATCATCGATTTTGAGGCGTAGATCTGTGTCATTTTCACATCAAGCAGATGACAGAGTGAAAGCCCTGCAGCACCCAGCCTTGCAGGCCCAGAGCTGACCAGAGCTGAGCGCTCCTGGCTTATCTGAGCAGCTCCTTTGCAAAAGTGTAAGGCAAAGCTTAGATTGGAAGGCCTCGGAGATGGATGATCGAAGGGTGACATTTAAAACCTGCTGGAACCCAGATTTCCAGGACCAGGATTAAATGTTTACACTCTTGAGTCAATGTCCTCAAAACCCAGCATTCTGTTTGATCGCTTGGCCCTGTAGTTATGCTTTGCGCCTGCCTTATCGGTCATTTTCAGGAATCTGAATCAAATCCTCTCATAGTTCCCTTTACAGTTCATTGCACTGCATTACTTTCAGGCTCTTAATTACTCGTAAGCGTCTTGTGGAAGGCGGGGGGTGCTGGTTAACCCTGCTGCCTCACAGCTAGTTTGGTTTCTGGCCTGGGACACCTCTGTGTGGCGTTTACATGTACTCCCCACGTTCCACAGACACAGCAGGTGTCTCTAGATTGCTCCAGTGTGCGTACGCAAAGTGTTTGTGTCCCGTCCGGGGTGCCACCCTGCCTTGCGCCCTGATGTTTCCGGAGAGCGGAGAGTCTCCGGGTTGCCGTGACCCTCACGTGGGAGAGGGATAGATGACGCCTTTGTCGGTGCGAGCAGGTGATGTGCTCTTCGTGTGGTGCAAGCAGCGTCAGCTACATGATCAGCTGTGCTTCATGTTTGCTATTAGACACAGTGGTACCTCAAGCGCTCTCACCACTACAGCTAGTTTATGACTGAGCCCCACCCCCAACTTTCCTGTATCTCTCTGGCATTGTCTGGATGCACAGTCACAAACCCCGCAGTGCTGCCCTCACAGTGGTGCCTGTGGCCTCAAAGCCACTTGCAGACTGCACAGCGACTGTACCTGGTCATCTCCACACCATAGCACCTTCCACACAAATCTCCTTCCTTACGAGCTCCGAACAGTCTGTAAAAAACAGCGTGGTGTTTGGAGATGACTTCATCTGGCTTGTGGGCCCTATGAATAATTGAAAGCCGCAGCCTGTGTTCGTCTCTCTCTCCCGCCTGGGTTAGCTGGGGCTCCTGTTGGGAGAGCTGAATCAATGCCTCCACCTTGTGGTGCACACGAGTATTGCATCCAAATAGAGGAAGAAGTGTTGAGGATTTATGTTGAGGATTTAGGATTATTAATTGCTAATTAACCATGAAACAGTGGGAGGCTACTATCTCTACTTTTACAATACAGATCAGAACTGAACAAGGCCAGGAAAATCTTTTAGATAAAAAACGTTAGGAAAGTGCACAGGAACACAAGTTTCAAACTGCTATTAGGGCGCTACCTAAATTAAAGTAAAAAAATGAAAAAAGTTAAGTTGCAGACAAAGTACTTATCTTTATAAAACAGTAGTATACTGTTTAATAACTGTGAGGTCATTTAGAAAAATACAATTGTACTTGGATTATGATGAAATCATAAAACAATGTAGTACTATTGGGCATATCCTGAAGTACTTCACTAGAACTTCTGTTTCCTCTAACACCGTGGTACTCAAACTACGCGGTGGTGCGCCAGCTGACCCTGGAAATTTGTGTGCACTGAAAAATTGGGACAGGTTTTCATATTTTCTATTTTAATAAAAATGAGTTTATGTGTCAAATACGCAGCCTACGTACTACAATACAGCGCGCACTAATACTTGAGAGGACAAGAGCTACAACGTAATTCTATACCATTGTATAGGAGTGCGTACTACTAACATAAGCGGACAATTGTATTTAAAAAAAGGTTATCTCCAGCGGATAGGGAGGTAGGAGAATGGGCGTGATTTTGGAACACTGGAAATCTTGTGAGCACAGTAAACCGTGATAGATAACAGAAAAATATTTAAGGACTGTTCTAGGTTAATTCGAGAAAAATACACCGAGCGTCTCTGTTTCGCTCCCATGCGCATGAAATAACTTCTTCTAACTTCTGAGGACTCCTGCAACGGAAACGGGGGAAATGCAAGCTTGCGGATTGCTAAAGCAGGTAAGCGCCACACTATGTGTGAAGAACTGTTTGTTTACCTGACACGTATTGTGTGTGGAGAAAAAGCTGCTAAACAGCTCGACCTGCTGCCCCCTTCGAAAGACAGTCACTCGCAGAATTATTGAAATGATGTCAAAAGTACGCTGATAGAGCTGTTAAAGATGAGCAGATGTGTTTCACTGCAATTAGATGAGTCTGTCGATGCCTTTGACTTGGCCAATTTGCTCGTGTACGTTAGATACGAGTTTGAGGATATGTCCCATGAGGACTTTCCGTTCTGTAAGCCGCTACCAACTGGAACTACAGGAGAGCACACATTTCAGCTTCTGAGTGAGTTTATCCAAGAGAGTGGATACAGTGCGTGCTGGAGCGATGACAAGCCGACACAGCGGTGTAGTTGCACGAATGCGAGACATTGCTCCAGAAATGAACTGCAGTGCCACCGCCAGGGCTTGGCCGTCAAGGAAATGCCGGATTTAAACGAGGATTTAAAATCTGTTAGACTGTTGTGAATTGTATCAAGGCTCGACCATTGAATTCACATCTGCTTTGCTCGACTGAACAGGCTCACCCCTCTCACTGAAATGGTGCTTTTTTATTGTTTATTTTTAATTGTCGTTGTTCCTGTTGTCATTCTGTAAAGTGTTTTGAGAAGCCACCTTTAAAGGCGCTATATCAAGTAAAGTTTATTATTATAATATTTATTATATGTGTGAGTGTGTGCGCACATGCGCGCTCATGTTGGTCATTGAGATTTTCTGGGGTTCCTATGAGAAGATGACTTGTAGGTGGTACTTCGTCCAAAAAGTTTGCGAACCAGTGCTCTAACAGAAGAACACGTACAGTAGCTGAGATGTTTTTACAATCTGTGACCCCTTAAATTGAGTTTATACAGTTATTAATTAAATTTTAGTATATTGTTTAGAACTGGATGTTATAAGATAGTATAAAGGTGAAAGATGATATTCAAGCCCTGAATATATCAGCAGTACAGAGATACAGATATAAATTGAATATCAGGAAAAATGACCAGGCTGTGCTGTACATTCCAGCAGCTGATGATATAAACGTGATAGGAGCACAAACTCCTGAGACTCTGTAACATGCCCAGGTTCTGTGAGCAGCTCTGGTGCACTGCTGGAAACTCTGTCTGGCTCTAAACTATGGATATCTGAAGCCTAATCTGAAGTTCAGTAGTTCAGTCAGATTCTGAGAATGATTATAGAGGGATATAAAGGGACAGTGTACTTTGGCATTAACTTGTCTGTCTGAGGAATTGATAGTTCACGGTTGAATCTTTGCCTGAAAAGAACTTCACAGAGACAGGTGTCGTTACTCTGAAATCAAGTGAACCAATATTATTATACAGTGTGCATTTAGGTAATTGTTTGATTCATTAGGGTAATTTCAGTGGCTAAATTAATTCCGGTTTGCGTCAGCGATGTGTTTGAATACTTGTTAGATCATGACGTTTTGAATTTTGTTCTCACATATCAGTTGTCTGTTTACTTATTTTTCTTTTGTTTCTTGCTTTGAATGTGTGGAGAAAGGTGTCTGTATAAAAATATTAATGGCTAATTCAAGTGAATGGCTTGTCAAGCCTGCAAGCTTTAAAGTGATCAATTCGAAATCTGTGCAAGGATCTGAATACTCTAACAAGGCACTCTATACAGAGGTCCTATCTCTCCTCTTGTATTGATCCTATATATAAGTCTGGTCTCATAACGCACAAATATTCAACCTTTATCCCCATAAATGCAGATAAAACAAATACTTATTTGTAGCAGTTTCTTACTTGGTGGTTTAAAATAGCAAAGTTGTTCTTCAGTTCTGTGCCACAGTTGACAAATTATCTTCAAACCATACATTGTACCAAATTTTAAATCATCGTTTTGTCTTTTAGTTGGTTTGTTATGGAAACTGGACAAAATACCCTATTTATCAGAAAAGCTGTTTTGTCACCGTGCTAGGTAAATTAAATGCCCGCCAACTAATATGTAAGTGTCACTTGGTGACTCGTGTGCGATTGTTCAGGCTGGTTTGATTTGTGGCAGTGGCAGTGTAGCTGCAGGGGACGTTGGGAATCAAGTCGTTCTGACGGCCAAACTACCAGAACACCAACAAGATCAAATGTTTTTACTTTATCTTAAAGGTGACGTGGCCGGATTCCCAAAGCCAAACCATTAACCTTTCCTGCTCTTTAAGTAACCTTCCTGCACTTTTGTGTACTCAACACCATGATTTTATTTTCAGTATGACCAGCGAGCCCTGTTTTCAAACTGATTAATTATACTTTTGTTTTTCTGAGTAAGGGGTAGCCCAAAAAGCCACAGTCTTTTTGACTCTCCAAAAGGAGAACATTTTTTAAAAATGCTTTGGCAGTTATAATATCCCAGACCTCGGTCATGATCCTCAGTCAAGTCAGTCATGATCCGGGTTCTTCAGCTGTGGAGCAGGGAGTTCAGTACCAGGTCCAGATCCGGTTGCGATCCAGGTCTTTCCTGGTGGGCTTGAGAATGGACACCACAGACTGAGCTTGCCTGATGCATGAGGTGAATCTGAGACAACAGAGATACCAGTTGGAGCTGGCCAAGGCTGCTCCTTTCAAAGGGCTGTTTGCAGCTGAAGGAAAATGAGAATTAAGTGTTCGGTAGGTACATGACACAGACACGTGTAACTGACCGTCAGTGTGTACTTCTGTTCCGTTTCTTTGAGAATCCAGTTGATAGCATGTGGCATTTTACAATAATTAAGGATTTTGATCTATTTTCTGTTGTGCGTTGTTTTCAGAACTGCAACCAAACCGATAAATGAGGTACCACATTTGAAGGCAGTTCATTAAGTTTGTACTCTCAACACAAGTCTAAAGCAAATAAGTTGGAAAGTAGACGTCTCTCCCTTTAGCTTCTACAGAATCCCACTGTCATAACATTGGTTATAGAGAAAGCTTGAAGACGAAAGATGGCAGAGAAAACGGCAACATCTGACCATTCATGACACCAGTTTCCCTGAGTTCAGCCTGCACTCCCAGTAAGAACCTTTACTGGGCAAGTCATTCTGGGAACCCATCTCCTTGAGCCTTTACTCTTTTACTAGATTTCACTAGTGACAACGCTGCCAAGAGCTGAATGCGTTGCGAGTGTTTGGAGTACTTGGTGAGGCAGGTATGGCCTGTCCTGCTTGGTTAAGAGGCAGCCTCCAGGCCACAGAACGAGGAGGCTCGAACCCCAGCCAGAAAGAGCCGTGGGGCAGCTGTGAGGTGGAGATGGAGCGGAGGAGAGGTGCTGGAGAGGAAGTGAAGGGAGGTGTTTGAGTTCCGTACATGTAGCTAATTTCTTAATGACGTGATCAGGTACAGCTGGGCGAGGCCTGTCGAACTGCATTGAATAACTTCCATTCACAGTTTTAGGCTGCTAGTTCTCCTGTTCCGGTGCCAAACGAAGAAGCGTGTTTGTGACGGGAGCTCTGCCCTTGTCTCCTCAGCTGGGAGTCACGCTTTCCCTTGTGTTTTTCCTCTTGCAGAAAGGGCTCTTGATAGGCGTGTGCCTGGCGCTCGCTCTCGCTGTTCTCATCCTAGCCTTGGCCATTGGGCTCAGTTAGCGGCCAGAGGGGTCCGCCAGCTTCTGAGAGGCCCCCCCACACCCCACAGATACAGTCAGGAATCCCAGACGGGACGGATATCATCCTCTCCTCCTTCTCTCAGGAGCTCTGCCTGGTGTTCACCCTGTGCTGGGCGGTTCAGTGGTTAAGAGATTGGACTCGTTGCCAGGAGGTTCCCAGTTCAAGTCCTGCCTCCTTCACTGCTGATGAACCGCTGTGTCACCAGAAGCTTCCTCACCATATAGCCTCTGAAAACCTAACAGCCCTTGTTAGCAGCAGCAGTGGCGGTAGAAGGAAGAAAGCGTAAAAGAAAGAAGAGGCCATTCAGCCTGTCTGGCCTGTTTGTCTGTTAGCAGCTAATAGATCCAAGGATCCAACCTGTTGATTTCTCTTGAAGAGGGCCGGGATATCGGAGTCAACAGTGGGATGGCTGGTTAGCTTGTTCCACACTCCCTCGCTTTATCTCGGCCTTACATGCACTTCTTAGTTTCTTAGTTTCTGGGCAATTGTCCGGTTAGTCTGGGATGGTAGAATACTGTGAGTAATGCCCTGCAGTGAAGCCGAAGGTGCTCTTGTCACTTGAAACTTGAAAATGGGCACTGGTGAAAGTATTCCCAAACACGATGCTATAACATACTGTATGTCTAATTCATGGAGATTTTCTCTGTGTTTCTGTATGAGCTTAAGGTAAATATAAATTCTACTCATTAAAGGCTAGTTAAGTCATTATTTGCTAAGAAGATGGACAAGGTATAATAACATTGCCTTTACTGGAATTATCATTGAAAAATGTAGAGGTTATTATCCTTACTGTACTTTTCATTGAGTATTAAAAGACCAGAGCTTGCATTTTATTAATCTGCTCTGCTGAAGGTTATATTTTCAACAGAAAGCATTAATAGTGCCTCAGAAGGCAGTGGCATAAAATTGGTCCTGCAGAAGGTCTTTAATGCCCTTGATATCTGTATAAAACTCAGTGGGTGGTGGGGCTGTTGTCATTAAACTCACAGTCGCAGAGCTGGAACTTCGGGGCCAGTGCTGTAGATCAGATGCTGTTGAGAAGTGCTATGAGCCGAATTGGTTATGTAATGCTTCTCCACATGGTTCCACAGCAGAAAGAAGCAGCATTAATGTAGGAGTGTCACACTACAGTACATTTCACTCTGCCTTGCTTTGATGTGCTGCTGCTTCTAAATCATAGGAAAGTGCATGTGAGCATGTGCATGTTCTGTATCCTTCTATGAAGGGGCGATTACTGTGCTTTTTTCGGAAATGCTGTTGTTTTGTTGTTCTTGTTTGAAAGGTGAATGTGATTTAAAAGTGTTTTGTATTCAAATCAGATCTTAGCACTGTTGCTGATAATAGGCTTGTAACCATGGGGGTGCCCGTGTCCAGTGGTCTTGGCTCGGTCTGTGCTATCTGGTCTGTATGCAGAACCCAACAGAGAAGCACTTCTATAGCCATATTGCAGTTTTTATTCTTCATTCTTCACTGTCAAGAGACTGCGTACACCTGCAGACAGCAGTCTGTCTAAGGCCACAGCCATTGGAGTTTGGGTTGAAACAGCTTTGTTAGGGAACATCACGCAGGAGCCCAGACCAGCTGTGACAGGGAAATGCAGAATTGTGAGTGTATAGGCAGCCCTGGTGGTATGTAATATAGATTCAGGGCTCATGATAATTATCCAGCCTTTCCTTAAGGCAAGGTGACATCCGATAGTGTTATAACAGCTGTGTTATCACAGACAGGGCTGCACAGGAGGCCCTGCTGTTGTTCTCAAGAGTATGAGAAGGGACAGCGTAATTATGGGTGAGCAGTCTTTCTGTCCTCACAGACGAGCCGAAGAGGCAGTGTTGCTCGGGTCTGGCCATGTGCGGTACATAAGAAGGGTAGACAGGTGCTTCCTGGGACAGGAAGAGTTTCCAAATTCAGCCAGTCATGGAAGGCACTGACTCTGAGTACAGATTGCAAACTGGCGCCGGGGTCGCTTCACTGGAGTGGCTGATCCCAAGCAAGCTCTCCATTAGAATATGGATCAGTCACCCCACCCAGTGGTTTGTCAGGGCAACAGCAGCTCCAGCAATGAAGAAGTCTAGAAAGAGTCCCCCCAAACAATTGCTGTTTTACAATTGGGTGGATATGTTATAAAAAATAGCGATTCCAAATGTATAAAAGAACACCACCACCACCAAGGCGGAAGAACCACAGGAGTGAAAACTCAGTGGCAGAGAGATGATCTGAAAACACTGGAGACACGTTAGCAGAGGCCAGTCTGGGTCAGCGACTGGGCTCGTGTACATTTATTTAACACCCTCTGTCTTCCATGGTTAAAAAGCCTATTGTTTTCCAAATATACATCATTTTGGAAAAATGTCCAAGACAAATAAGAAGGGTGATTTTCCCATTCTTTTGCTTGAGCACATAGTTTACTCCACATTTTCTAATACCATTAAACTTTCAAAAATACATTTAATTGAAAACAAAATTACATTTGAACGCCACTTCTACATTTTGCATATTTTCAGCTTTAAAACTTGAAAACTGGGAGTAATTTATGAACCAGAGCAGAAATATTTGGAAAATCTCCTCTAAAAGTCTGTACAAAAGCAACAAAATCTTGAGTGCAAATTTTCAAAACTATTTCTGTATAGTACATCAAACAATGTGCAGGTATTGGCATAGGCATACGGTTAATAAATCATTTTGGAACGATCACTAACCTTTTCTCTTTGTCCTTTCCTTTCTTCATGCTGCCTGGATGTATTTGCGTATATATTTTCTCTTGTTCCCCATGCAGAAGAAAATCATGATCATTATATGTTGTGTGGTGCTGGGCATTGTGATTGCATCCAGTCTTGCAGGGACTCTGGGATGAAACGTAGACCAGCAGCAATCGCTACTCATGGATACTGTGCACACACACACAAAAATACACACACCTATTTGCTGATACACTCACATGCAAACATATGCTCACACTCAACACAGTGCAATCTGCCACACAACAACCCACAAAACAGAACAGAAACCGCAGCAGGAGGAGTATTTCTTATGCATGATTTCTTGATTCATTTGAGTTTTGTATCTGTGTGGTTCTGCGATGTGTTACCTGGGTGTTGAATGTTGTTATATGACAAAAGAAAAATGTTTTTGAGTTTTCATTTTAAAGGGGAGGGGTGTTGGTAATTTAGCCAAATTCAATGTTGTACATGTATTCCAATAACGGTTGTTTCTTTTTCATTTTCCTTCTTCAAAGAAAAAAAAAACTTCTCTGGTCCAATACAGGCAGTGGCTAAATTCTATATGTGAATTATTGAATGGTTAAGTTCTTAACAAGTAATCATGCAATTAGCTACTCGGCTGATTAAGGTTCACATTGGACTACAGAGCTATTTATTCATTAATTCAGTGCTCTGACTAAAAGTACAGCAGAACTATCAAAACCACTTTGTTAATTTAAAAATTGTCTTCAGTAAAATGAAGTGGTTTAAGTTGTTTTAGTCCTTGATTAAAATCTGAAGCTGTACCAAGGCAGCAAGTGAAAAGGTCATTCCAGCTGAAACACTAACATTAGAGAGGGACATTATAATGTCCAAGGAAATGCTGCAAATGATTGTTGCTGAGCTGCTAATGGCTAAATGATCTGAAGATCTCCTTGCTTGGTTTTGTGAATAATCCCACAAGGAAGGTCTCAGTAGCGATCTGTTCTTTTTTTATCTTAAGGTACCAAATTAACTGTCATCATAATGAGCGACTCTGTGGCTAATATGCACATCCCATCCTTTACCTTTGGAAGTATTGTAGTCACCTAGGGCTCAGTGGTTTATGTCAAGAGGGACTATATAGAGAAGATCCAGCTTTCACTGGCTTCCTAGAGAAGACAGTTATCCTCATTCTGGGTGGAAAAAGCCATTCAAACATCTTGTTAAAGTTATTCACACACAGCATTCTGTGTCAATAAGAGCTAAAGTACATCTACAGGCCCATGATGGCACTGGACTGCAATACGCCTCTTTTGAGAAACAGCAGTATGAAGGGAGTTCACATAGCATGTTCTGCCACACTACTTACTGCACTTCGTTTTTGGAAATAAAAGGTGAATTCCTCCTGTTGGGAAACAAAGGTTTGTGTGCTACAGGCCTGCAGGGCTTCCTTCCGGAGTATCCCAGAACACCAGTGGGACACTTTCCAACATCACTGTGTTTCTTTACTAAGGAGGGAACAGGGAATATTTCTGTATTAAGCTGATTCTGCAAATATTTATGACCTTAAAGTATCTAGAGGTAATTGCAATAAAATCTGTTCTTCAGTTTTTTGGGTAGTTGGCAATGCACAGCTCCAGCTTTTGATATATATAGTCTTCCATTTTCTCTCTGGACGCCTCTCTCTCCAGCGATTCATTGAGCTAATTTGCTTCATTGGATCACGAATGGAACTGATTAATGAACAGTAGTTCCAGCTCCTCAGCAATTTCGGGTTCAGATCTCTGAGATGTACAGGACCAAGAACTCTTTGACAAAGTCTCCATTGTTATGATGGAAATGAAGTTCAGTTCCATCTGATCAGGCAGGATTATAGAGCTTTTGTCCAATGATTAAAAAATATACAACAACTCTCCCCCCAAAAGTAGATGGCCCAGAAAAAATTAAAAATGAGAAAATTGCAACATACCTAATACATATCAGTACTTTAAAACAGAAAGTGCAAGGCTTAGACCAAAAGCTATATTGGCTTGTGCAAAGTCAAGCACAATAATAATGTCTTATGTGAGTCAAAGGTTATATAAAATAGTTGCCATCTTGAAAGATGCTGAAATTCTAGACATCAGAATGCAGTTGGATTTCCTGGGGAAGGGTGTGGGGAGATGCATCACTTTGCTTACTGAGCATTAACCATGACTGCAAATGTAGATATAAAATACTAGATCAAAACCTTGCCCTCTGTTTGTGAAGAATAATACCGATGGTCCAGGAAAAGAAACATTAGAGAGAAGATTGTCTAAATGCCACAAAAGGCAAAAGATTGTCCAGCTGTTGCATTAAATTTAAGTGCTTTAAAATTAATTAATTCCAGATTAAATCTTAACCCTAGAGCCAGTGACAAGATGAGTCTCTGGATGGAGATGGGTGGATCCTTTGTTGTTTCTGTTACCCAGTACGATCTTGTCAGCAAAATAATGGGTTTTGAATCTACAACTGACTAGAAGGTTGGAGGTTGGACTTCATTTGCAACTTCAGTTTGATCTTCTGCAGACAAAACCAAACTGTTATGAGATGTCTGCTTTTTATTTTGAAGTACCACCTTGATTCCACTGTTTTGGTTGTAAGGCCACTGTCCAGTTTGCTCAGATTACACCTTGTGAAGTCCCTCAAAATCAAACATGGATGTAGAACTAGACTAGGACTAAATCGTGAAGTGGAGGTTGAAAGAGCACATTTGTTTTGGACTCTCTAAGGGATGGATGAGATCTGTATTTGGTCTTTAAGCTGTCACCCCTCTCCTGGAGTTATATTTGCATGATGTTTGGGAAACAGAACAACTTGTACAGTGGCGAAAAACAGTTCTGAAAACCTTTCCTATTGCTGGTGTTGCCCCAGATAAGATCTCGAGGAGAGAACAGAACTTTCCATCAGTATTATTTGTCACAAGGTTATAGATGAACTTTTCTTTCGGCTTGCTGTGTTTTTGGAGATGTTAAATTAGTGAACAGCAGCCTTTTACTCTTTATTTGTGTGTGCATGTGTGTGTGTGTGTGCTCACGTGCATTTTAAAGCCTGTATTAAACCACACGTGTCTTTATTAGTTTTCCTTTTGATCAAAAGCTCCATTTAAATCAACGAGTTTTAAGATTCTATCCACTTGTACAGCACATACAAAATAAGCATTGCAGCATTCGTTATCAATTTATATATATTTGAGATACAGTACATTCCCTGCATCCTGATGTGTGCCTCTTTCTTTGCTTCGGGTATCCTTTAGCTATTTGTATATGTACTGATGAAAAGCCCACCACTACTGATCCTACTGCATGTAGGATAGTGCTGTGTTGTTCTATCCCTTGTTATGTTATTCTTTGTGTGGAGATATCGAACCATTCCAAATATTCCAAACAACTGCCTGAAGGTCAACTAATTCAGCCATCAGATTCAAATACATTCCAATTCAATAAATCTAGTTTTTAAGAAGCGCAGCCATGCTGCCTATTTGAGTGGCTGCGTCTGTGTTCTAACGAGTTTTTTTTAATTGAATTGTAATGCTTGTCCGAAGCTGCTTGTTGTTTTTATGAAGGGAGGGCATTATGGATGCATGCCACACGTCATGCTCGCTGGGCTCATAGTATCCCTTGGCACTGTCCCCGGTACAGGAGAGTAAAATCAAGGTGCAGCTCTGACCCTAAATCGTCAGTCGTGGACAGATGTGATCTATCCCCCAACTCCTGTGCTAGAAGCTGTTGCTAAGTTATGAAGGACCACGTTGTTCCTCTGTAACGATCTCTTCTTCACGTGGGCACGGCGAGCTTTTGGGTGAGAGGTTGCCTTGGCAGCTATGATAACTGCATTAGAAAGGATCAGACTTGAACAAATGAAAACGCCTTCTGAACATGCCCTCTGCTCCGCTGCGAGTTGCCTAGAGGACACCCTAAGTATAATGCAGCCAGATCTTCAACCCCAGTCCATCTTGTCTCCTTAATAAGCAGCTAACGGGAGCTACTTGTGTATATTGTGGGAGCCGTGTAAATTGTGACGAACAAAAGAAAAATCAGCTTGCATGTTAGGCCGATCTGAGTTACTGGTGTCGTCCTCTTGTTGTTCAGTGCAGTGGGTTAGGCGTGTCTCCTCTTCTTGTCTTTCTTTTGTCCTGATGTATAACTGTTCAAGCTGTGAAGAAGTGCTTTCTTATGGTCGGGATTCTTATTATTTCTTCTTTGTTTGTGAACTTTCAGGTGTCTTTGAGCTTGTACTGTCCATTGGTGTCCAGCTACGCCTGGGCCTGTCATTCGCTGGTCTTGCTGTGCTCTCTGCAGTGGGCTGGGAAGGTAGTGCTCTTGGCAGGTGTAGCTGTCAGGGCCTCAGTCTGCGGGTGTTGAGGAGCCTCAGTGGGTTAGCCAACTGTTCGTGACCTGCTCTCATATCTCCTTCAAGCTGTGCCCACTGTCTTAGCTGTTGCGCGTTTTTTTTCTAACTAGATCTTCTTCCACTTCGGTCTGCGACTGCTGTGTCTGCAGCAATGTTGTCGTGCAGATCTTAGCCGATGCTTGTTTGGAACAGAAAAGCAAAAGATTTCCTCTGCGTAGTCCTGAAACTGCAGCGGTGCTCGACATGAAAGCAATAGGCTTTCAGCTGTGCTTGGGCTCAAACGTCAACAGAGATGAGCAATTCCACACCCAGCCTGCACAGATGGGAAAGGGGAAATGACTTCACACGGTTCCGGCAGTACAAGTCTCGTTTGGCCAAAGTGTCTTGTGTGGAGTTCTTGTATCAGATTGAGAGCATTACAGTCAGATCCACGACATGGGCTTGGAAAAAGTCACTAGAGTCCCTCAAGGCTGAAATTACTTCTTAACATAGCTGACTCTTCCCGTTTACCTGTATCTGCTCACATCAGTCATCAGGTGCAAATTCTGTGTACAGTTCCGGTCAGTTTGAAAAGGGGCTCGAATCCTCATCAGTCTGTGCAGGTTGGTAACTAAGTAAACGTGGCCGCAGTGTTTCAATGTAGAATTTTTCTTCTTTCGCAAGCAATGATATCCCAGATAATCCAATCTTGTCGGGCTCCATAATAATCCATTTTTCTGGACTTTAGGTCCAAAACCACATCCAGGTTGTTCTTGTTATACGAGTCCACCGGAATGATGGAACAACATCAGCACAAGAGCATCGGCTCCACTTGCAACAGCACTTCAGTTGTGCTTTTCAAAACAGGGATTCACGATGTGCACAGCGGATATCACTAGGCCCTGCAGTATTGGTCACAACTAAGTTGGGGTCACAGGAGGATCGCTGCATTAGCGCAGTTTCATGATTAGAAATGCCCGCCATCACATTACTTGATCGTATGCAATCACTATTAATATTTCTGTTCTGCACTTGTTAATTTATATTTTACAAAATTGCAATCACTCACATGGCAATTTGGTTTGTACTTAATGAACATTCCTAACCTCCTGGGCTTGTCAGTTCTGCCACAGATTTTTTAAAACATTTTTAACAGCCCAAGAGGTCTTCATCCAAGTTCCAACATGGACAACCCTTTTAAACACACTAACTTCTCCTTTACAAAAATTCTATGATTGGACTGTCACCTGAAAACAGAAAGGTTAAGTGAAATGTTAGCATCCTTCAAGCAGGATCTGTAGTTCTACAGCCCTTCCTATCATGCCTTGCACAGCCAGTAGTCACGTCAGACTCTGCTCGACATCGAATCTTCCAAGCGCCCATCAGCATGCTGGTACTATGGGCAGGACGTCTAGAGTGTCCGAGTCGTTCTCGATTTACACGGCAGATGGGTTCCTGAAAAATCCTTACATTCCAGATGTGTTCTGTCACGCAATTCCCAGGTGACTTCGAACCGCATTCCCTGCGGGCGTGCACGTGCACAGAGGGGCTTGTAGCCTGGGACCACGTCCCACTAGAGGGCTGGACTCCCGGATAAAAGCAGTTCCACATGTTTATATACTTCTATTAAAAAAAAAAACATTTTTAAAATGAAGAATTTCCTGTAAAGGAGAGGGGAAGAGTGTTGTCAGTAGTGGGTGGTAAATACAGGAGTCAGGAATCCAGAGACGGCTCTGGACTGGTCACCTGTCCTTTAACCTTTAAAAAGTCTTTTAAGCAACAGTTATAGTTTTCCTTGGTGTTTTATCTGATTAACTCTAGACTTTAATTGTTTTCTTTATCCAATTTTAAATTTAAATGTTAAATGAGCAAAGTTTTCTTTACAGATACACTGTATTGAATCTTGTTTTGAATATTTGTTTCATGTACTGCAGTAGCTTACTTTTTTAGAGCTTTATTGATTGAATACTATATAAACTATGATCAGGTGGCTGTAAAAGAGCACCGTAACTCCACCTAGAGTCAACAAAATACCTGAAAGCCATAAAAATTCAGTCCGAATTGTCCTCGAGGGATCCTCACACAAGGAGTAGGGAATAGAGTTGAATCCTGTGGGAGTTCCACTCATTCTGTACCTGCGTTCCACTGTTTTTACAGAGTATAGTGTCTGCAACACTCCTGGTCGCTTGTTACTGACTGTAACCAACATGTTAAGGAGAGAACTATTTCAGCCTGAATTAAGAAACGGTATATATTTCTGAGGAATGTTAAACCACAGTTTCCAGTTGGGGAGCAGCGTGACTGAGCTCCCTGCAGTCTGAGACCGAGCCCTGGAGGAGAAACAGTGACACTAATCAGCCAGCTCTCCTCTCCCATCGTGCACCAGCTCGCCTCGATGGCCTGTCGGTGATGCACAGCCCACTCCATTTTTATTCAGCTTTATTTGTTTTATCCATTTTACTGTAGGTTTAATTTACATTCGTTTATTATAATAAATGCTTACACATGTACTGCATATTTATTTTCCTTTGCTGTTATTAATATATAAATTAAGTCATTTTCGTTTCAAGAACTTGCACTTTACAGATGACTTTCAAGGAACGCATCGGTCTCGTAAGTCAAGGATGCTGTGTCTAAAACACCTGCTGGTTTTATTCTGTTCTATTTTTTTTAAGTTTATGTTTCAGTGTTTACACCTCCATCCTAGTGTCTGTTCTCTGTTGGTTGTTGAAGGTTGCTTCAGGAACCTTCTTGGTTCTTTTGGACTGTGAAACACCTGTTTAGCATCCAAACCCAAACCTCACATAGAAAGAGGGTTCAATTTCCCACCATGTGACTGGCACTCCGCTTGTAGCAAATATCCAGTATAGGCAGATCAGAAGTCATGTGATATCAGCATGAAACTCTGTCACCCCCGACTTAC
This sequence comes from Atractosteus spatula, assembly GCF_055471065.1. Taxonomy (NCBI): domain Eukaryota; kingdom Metazoa; phylum Chordata; class Actinopteri; order Semionotiformes; family Lepisosteidae; genus Atractosteus; species Atractosteus spatula. Next base: position 677,914 of record NC_142732.1, on the reverse strand, counting down.
CTGCGACCCAGCACACTGAATGCATGCATGGGCCCAAAATAAGATGCTATCTGGGATGTCACCCAAACCAAAGATATTTGCAAAAAATAAAGTTTAAAAAAGTGCAGTAATTAATGTATTAATGTACAAGACTTTCAGAGCCATTCGTCCTGCTAGCTGTCACACAAATTACTGAATTGACTCTGTTCTCCTGACCAGCCAGACTGAAACTCACAAAACTGGAAAAACAAAGTGTGCTTTTGAAGTTGTGTCCCATACTGAACATGCAACATGGTGGCTTTACTGTAGGACGTGCCAAATCTCGCAGGTCATACTTGGGTTATTTTTTTTAATACAATAAGATTATAGTTTTTGGTCCTTTCAAGTGTAACTCTTTGTTATTATAATTATTCTTATTTTTCATATGGGCTGAGTATTTCAATGAATAAAAGCTTATGCAATTTTAAACAGTCAAATATATCTGTAAAAAAAACACTGAAATGTTGTTGAAGAAAATAAAGGTGGAAAGATTTACCTGATGAGTGTCTAATACTTTTCTTCTTGTGTGACTGATAATATTGGAGAATGATATGTCCTGTAGGATTGATCTGTCCTACCCAGCACAGTGGAAAGGAACAACGTGTGGTGTATCCCACTATTCCTAAGGACTACAAACTAGAAGACCAGCTATTTTCCTCATTGTGCTGTGAGAATGGTGATAAAAATGTGTTAGAAGTAACCTCAAGGCCTGCTATACAGGATACAAGAAGCTACAGAATTCTCCTCCCCATCTCATGTGGGCCCCTAAAGAGCAGAAATCATTTGCAGCTGCAGTCATCTCCCAGCCACAGCACAATTGTCCTTTAGGGTCACACTTAGCGCGTCATTTCAAAGTGAGTTAAACATCTGTTAATTAAGGCCCATTATTTCCAGGACACTCTTATCGTCCGCCCAATGACAGTTTATAATCAATTTCCTTTTAAATTTCCATACAAACGTCAAATATCTGGCTAACATTCTTTAGCCTATTTTATTTCAGGAATCAGTTTGGCTCAACCGTTGGCCCACTGCACACTCCGACACCTCCTTGGTGCTCTTTGAACTCTTCCAGTTCCCAGTCCCAGCTATCTGTTCCATTTCTCCAAGACTGCTGAAGCAGCCCTTACGAGACTTTGAAATCCTGTTGGAAAACTAATTTTAGTAGTTTAGCATTCAGTTTATTTTATGTATACCTCTTTTGTTTCATCAAGAAGCACACTTTGAAATGATGTAGCAGGTATGGCACTGTATTTTCATTAAAAATCCATTACATTTGCATTGAAGGAAACTTTGTTCATTTGTATTTATCATCGGTAGACACTGCCCACTGGCCTGACAAACAGAGATTGCTTCTATTAATGTGACTGTAACCGTATGTCCGAGTCCTTGTAGGTAACTGAGAATCAAGGAGGTTTTGCAGACAAGAATGGAGATCAAACCGTAATGGCTGGTTCTCCGTCTTGTCTGGTATATAAGACAATGTCCAGAGACAAAAGAAGCTGGAGTTGAGAAGCGAGTAGCGGAAGAATTCAATTCTTAAAGATCTGGTTAGGTTTTGTTCAATTAAGACGGGGGCTCTGCTACAGCAGACGACAGGAGGACTGGGGAAGTAAAAGCTGATTACCGGAGAGTTTGAGGCTTCCTGCCGTCTGGTTACAACTGCTTCAGTAAGAAAATAAAAAAAATAAAAGCTCTGTAGATTGCAGATCTGGGACTCATAGTGGCTCCCTTCCATTCAGCAGTAACCCATCGGAGGGGTGGCAGCAAGGCTGAGTGTACAGCTCACAGCCCAGGGAAGAGGTAGAATTTCTTCAGCAAAGTGGTCCTCTCCTTACTAGGCATTTGCATGGGGAAATCCTGGAAAGCATTTTGCACCTGGGAGGAAATATTGTGGGAAAATTATTGCTGCCTAGCTAACTTCCTTTTTCTTTTGATATAAGCTGCACTGAATTGGATTCTAGTACTTTTTAATGTTTTCTGATTAAAATGGAGTAATCTACATTACATTCCTGCCCTATGTATCTGAATCTCTGTCCGAATGTTTTCCTCCCCCGTGTTGATGCCAGACAGAGTCCACGTGGTCTCGGGATCGGTCTGGTTAGTAAAGCAGCGCGGACCCCTGGGCAGTGTCTGCCTGGATCAATCAAGGGCATCACAAAGGTAACAAAAGCACCTCCGAATGCTCTTCATTGGTCAGAGTCAGACAGACAGAGGCTGCAGCACTCACCTTCCTGAACAGCTCGTCGATGTGGTCCTTGTGGGCGTTGGCATGGAATTGTTCGACAATGCGCTGGAAGAATATCGTCCCTAACACACAGTGCCTGTAGGACTTGTTGTCTGAGAGAAACAAGGCAGCAGCGTTTGAGACAGGGTCAAGACTCACAGCACATCAGAGAGCTAAACAGCCTCATCATCACCTGGCTCGATGCATCTCGATTTGCGGTCATGTCACAGAACCCACCTGCGCTTCCCCAATCTCCCTGCATGAGCACGTGAGACGTAGCTCCAGGCAGGGATTTCCATACACAAGCCATGACTGCAGCCAGCGGCTTTAGAACAAACCCATAACTGGCTGGGCACACCAAGTCTAAAAAAAGTCATGACTTTCATCATGAACAATAAAAAGTTCACAAATTAATTCCACACTTAATTTGTCAAATACTGTAACTCAACTTAATCTGGAGCAGAGTAAAAAATGAGCTGGTTTGCCTCATTAGTAAACCTCTTCATGTGTTTTTACACATCAGGGCTTTTTACTGAGCCGATGCACAAGGTCTCCAAGAAACAGCTGCCATCATACTATAGTCACACAAGAGGCCTGCAGTCTAGACTTCTCCCAGGGCAGTACTGTGCCTTTCTCGCCCTGCTGAGACAAATCCTTGGCTGTCCTGACCTGGAGTGCTGGAGCACAGGCAGATGAAGTCTTTCTCCTTGTGCTCCTTCCTCAGGGCATCATCCTCGTACTCCCTGGGATCCACAGGTACAGAGTCGCTCACAAAGGCATAGCCGCCCCCCTCTGCAATTACACACACCATGACCTTTGACCTCGCCCTTTCCCAAGAAAGGCTGGGTCGTGATGGAACTGGCACTGGTCTGTCTGGGGCTATTGTCATGCTTGTTGCAGCGGAGGAACGGCAGGTGAGCTGGTATTTACATGGTAGCTGGACACCTGTCTATTCTTTGCCAGATACCATGGTAAGTTATTTGACTGGAGTCTTGTTCCACCTGGAGGCAATTATCCAGCACTCACGCCTCAGGTGGTTCAAGACTATTTAATCTGTCAAAATTCAGGAATTCAGGTTTTTTCTGTTGGTTTTGAACTTTGCTTGTCCCGGTTTATGACCCTGGACTGTGTCTGCCTGGACCACACTTACCTTCACTGTGCCAGCCTGACTCTGCTGCCTGCTGTGTGCTCACGCAGCTGCTTGCCCTGCTACCTGCCTGCCATTGGGATTATTTATACAGAGACCTGTTGCTGCTTTATTATCTTCAGCAGCAGCACATTACAGGCACTACAAGGAGCCGTCACAAGGTTAGTTTTCTCATGCTGCCGATCAGCTCTGAAAGAAAGGGGACTCAGCAGTTTTTTTTTATGTTTTCATCCCAGCTGGTTTTTAAACTGTCCCAGCATCATGTCAAAGGAGCTCAGTTTTGAGAAAAGCAGGGCCCTAATTATAGATGCGCACAGAAAGAGGTGAATACATGCATTACTTGGCAAAGCAGTAATCTATTACTGTTCCATTACGTTGCTGTAACAAAGTACTTTATAGCTCAAACGTGCGACACCCAGAGTATCAAGAGGACGTTGCCAGTGGAGTTAATCCACTGACCCTGTAGTTCGAGGACGTGCTCTACGCTATCAGCAGAATAACTAAACTCAGGAAGACAACATGCCACAATTACCCTTGTGTCCCTTAACTGGTTCTTTTTAAAGGGCCGATGATCATGAAAGGACACTGCAGTCACAGAGCTCTCCCTCCATCTCACCTCCTCGGCAGGCCTGGATGAGGATGACTTTGGGCTTGTTCCTCAGCCCGGGGCAGTTCTGGGTATTGAGGATCTCAAAGATCTTGTCATTCGGAAACACATCTTTGCTCTCCTCGTTTTGGTAGTGGATCCCACAGATCCCATCCCGGACCCCGTGGGACATGATCACCACGAAGGTGCTGTCCGACTCCTTGTGCTCCTCACGCTTGGCGAAGGCCTTCAGAGTCTTCTCCATGTCCTGCAAATACACCACCCCAGGCAGCACACTGCTTAGCGGACAAGCTCGCACAAACTGGAGGAGTCACACAGGGGCTGGACAACCAAAACCCAGCCAGCCTGCAGTGTGGACACACAGCGGTGATGGAGTACAGGCCACCAGGGCAGATAACACAGGTAAAGTGAAGAAGCACAAATATCATTATTGCGCCAAATATTAGTATTATCAGTCAGTAAGGACTGCAATTACTTTTCATTATGATCACACACTGCTGGTAAATTACAATCCTTGCAGTAGTGCACAGTTCACTGTTTGGAGTGTGTGATAGACCTGTGGTGTTTCCATCAAGCAGCGAGATGGTCAAATTAAATACAGACCCCCACACCACCACAGTCAGGAGGGAATTCGGGACGTCGCTCGTATTCCTAGTCTTTCTCAGATCAGGCCTGTTCTCATTTCCCTTGCTGTTGGTTGTGTCCTGTTTTGGGGGTACCTCAGCAGAGAGGTTGTTGCTGGTCTCCGGGGTGTAGCCCAGGTCCTTCAGCAGTTTCTCCATGTTCTCCTCGTCCTTGGACGCCCCTTTCCTCTCCATGTCTGGGCGATCGAACAGGATGTTGTTGATGATCAGGGCCAGGCGTTTCCGACCAGACTTCTCTTTTATCGGATAAACCTGTTGACACAGGACACCAAGTTCACAGAAAGGCAGGGTGGGATTGCTGAAAACACCAAAGCCTGGGAGACAGCCGGAGAATCCTGCCGTTTCACCCGGAATTTGACACCAGGCCCTACAGCCCCTTCGGCCTCTCCGGATGTGCCATCAGACAGCAGGGGCAATTCCGGACAGCGCTGCTAAAAATAGCATTTATAACTAGATAATAAATCCCACCACATCTTCCTCAGAACAATGTTAGATACACGCTCTTGTGATTTGATAAGAGAGAGAAAAAAGGTTAAACTGTGCCTGATTTCTTTGAACCCTTAGGGTCAAAACTAAGGTTCAGTGTCTGTTCTCTCTTAAATTCTGGGGCTTTACCACTACAGGGGCAAGATAAACACAGAAGTGATCAAACCGGTACAGTACCGAATCGGCTTCTTCCGCAATGACGCGGGAGTAGAACTGTTGAGTGCAGGGGACGAGGACGCCAGGGGGGTGCATCTCCTGCTGGGATATGATGGGCACAGGGGCTGCAGATGAGAAAGCAATGATTAAAATGACAAGCCTGAGGCAGGACAGTGACTGGCCATATTCACAGGAGAGCTGAGGCAGAGATTCAGCAGAGAACTGCCAGGCGCTGGACCTGTTTGCAGGGGAGGCCTCCACAGCCTCAGGACTGAGGCTGGGACTGTCTACTTGTACACAGGACCTACACCTAGGAATCTCCACCTTCGGGCAGGTTGCTCAAACCCACTGATTAGCCAGGAAAGTCAATATTTTTTTAAGACAAGGCTGAGCTCGTCTTGGAAGGCAGATATAGAGGTAAGCAAAGGGAAAGACGTTGGCGGCCGGTGGCAGGAATTGATGTAGGAATCCAAGCTGTGCTGAGATGTTCAAAGGCATGTGCAGAATCCAGTCTGGGCTCTCTACTTTCCAGAGAGGCAGCCTGGGGCTCTACAAGCACGCCTGCACTCACCGCCCTGCGCCGGCTCGGCGTCCAGCTCCAGCTGTCTGTGCAGGCTGCCGTCGCGCTCCTGCAGTCTGGTCATCAGCTTCTCGCTGGCCTTGCTGCCCTTCTTCCGCACCATATCGACGAGGCAGCGCGCCTTGTCCCGGGTGCGAGCCTGCCCCTCTGTCACCTCCTCCACCTCTCCGTCGTTCAGCACCCCGTCCGAATGCAGGTCGTCCAGCAGGTCCCTGATGACCGCAGGGTTGAGCCCATCGATGAGCCGGGTCCGCACGCTGAACAGCTTCTTGTCTGCGCAGGGGGACAGAGAAAGCAGCGCACTCAGACCGGGCCGAGGCAGGAGACAGCAGCAGCGGGAGAGGGCTCACGGGCGTGACGGCCATCTTGGTGCCCTTTCCTGCAAGCACAGCTTCCCGAAGGCCTACAGCGTCTGTGAAAGGTGGGAATTCCTGCCACATTTAGAGCTCACAGTCAGCTTCCAGTCCTACGGCTGCACAGGGTTTTCAGCTGGAAGCACACTACAGGTTTTTCAGTCTAGAATGAAGACAGAAAATAGCGTTTCCTATTCCACACAGATAGCACCCCGGGTCCCGAAGTGAACACAGGGCCCCGGCTGTTTCGCCTGACAGGTGACGCACGCAGCTCTCATCTTGCATCAGAACTGGGGCTGTCCTGCTGGATATCTCTGCAGGCTGGGGAGCAGGAACGGACAACTAGCAGCCGCAATATGAAACCAGCCAGAACACTTTTCTGGTAGATTATACTGTAGCGCTCTCGGGTTCACGTGGGTATGCGCCCTCGCCTCTGCCGCCCCCCCACCGTCGGGGACTCGAACCCGGGCCTCCGGCGTCACTCAACAGGGACCCAGCCAGCTGAGCTAAAGGGAAATCTCGCGTCACAGGGAAGGGCGGTGACGTCAACGCGCTGGTAAGCCGGCTCGAACAACCTGCAATGGTGGCCGTCTGCGTTACAGTATGAAGAAAACTCTTTTATAGCAGATTTCTTGTTGGCTTTCATGTCCTGTGTCACTTCTACAAAACAGTGTGTTGAAGGCTCAAACCCCACGTGAAACACTGCTATTATACCTTTGAGCAAGGAGCGCTTTGGATATAAATCGTCAACCAAGTAAATGTAAACGGAAGGTGTTGTTTATTCCAGTACACATGCAAAGCTCACTTCTACTCCAAGCTCTTACCTTGTAACATCTACGCGCGACTCTGAGGATAGTTTAATACATCCGTCACAAATTGATTTAATTAATTTTTAACTGATACACTTAATTTTTCCTTGAACTATAAGAGGATTTAAATATCCTGAAGGACTTCGGTGGAACTCGGCTGCGGTCTTAAGCAGCCACCCAAAGTAGAAGGAAGCGACATAAATATTGGAAACCACCAGAATTTTTTTAAGTTTGTACTTATACTTTTTAAGACATTTTTTCGACATTTTTCGTCCTACCTTCTCTTAATACAGACGACATACAGTAAACCCCGGCCCGGCAGCACTTCAGAAAACAAACGTACGATACAGATACGAATCTGAACGCCGCTTACCTGCCATTATTTAAAACAGCACTCTCGAAATGAAAGAGAAAATGACCGCAGAACCCTGCTACGTAATTTAAGAAGGCGCGAGTTTAGTGTTTAACTTAAACTTAAAGGAAAAGGCATGTTTAATCTTGCATTACAAAAAGTTTCCTTCTTGCACGCTTCGATACAACTTCAAAACTATCTAAAAATTATCTTCCCAACCAGCACACTGAAATCGTGACCGGCGGGCAGTCACGCTTCCTGAACACGACCCCGTGACGTCATGCCCGTGGCAGGGGCGCTCGCAGCTGTATCTGACCGCACAAAGCCCGTTTCGAGGGCTTCACGACCCGACGTGGCCCCTCCACGCACTAACTTTTGCGTGGAAGTGAAACTGAAGATGGGGGTGGGATACCACTGCTGCCTCAAAAATGCTCAGGATCAATTAATAACAAGGTGGCCACCCTGGTTTAGGGTTTAGGGTTTGAGAAACTGAGGAAGTTTGCAGAAGATAATTCAATTAACTAGCCGTTGTCGCGCCCATTCATAAAATGATTTTAAAATCCCCAAAGTATTTGATTTAAAATTTTGCCTTAATGCAAAGCAATAAGACGAAAAACCCATTCATATTAAATATTAGTCCACTAGGTGGCGACTCTGTTTCTGCCTGAGAGAAAGGGGCGTTAGTCTCTGCCGGGTCCGATACTTTCAGTTTAAGAAGGAAAAAAATACTTCCTGAATTCAGCAGAAGGAAGAAGAGGAAATCACTTCGTTTTTCGTTAAAGAAAAGTTACTCAACCCGAATACCTCTCGTCATCCTCTTTAATATAGGCGGGCGGCTGCAGATTTCACAGAAGCACTAGTCTGAGAGATGGCAGGTAAGTCCTGTACAGTATAGACTGTACCTCATGTGGTAACAATAGGCATGAGCATACTAATTATTCCCATTAGTGAATACCAGTACTCTTTTTTAAAAAATTAAGAGTTTAAACGTGTATACAGCATGTATAATATTGAAATACTGTAACTTACTTTTTATAAGAAATTAAAAGTTAAAATACGGACTTTCTGACCCCTCGGTTGTACAAGGTGACAGGCTCGAGCTGCACTATAGCAAAATACACGAATACTTTAATATTCTTGACTTCTGTTTACTCGTTTCCTTTAATTTAAATTGAAAGAGCGTGGATATATTGGATATTTTTAATAAATGTGCTTTTAAATGGCCTTTTATACATATTCTTGAAAATAAAGTGTTATAATAGAATGTAAATGATTCTGTTTAAAGTATTCAAGAGGAATATTGTGCTTACCTGTGCCCTAGACCTTTGTCCTGTGCTGAAAGGGGTGCAGAGCTGGTTTGAAACAGATTGTACTGCAGGAAAAGTCAGATTTCAGATCCTCTTGTGAAGGCAACATGCCACTACATCGATTCAGGGTCACTGGGGAGTCAGAGCTGTTCCTGGAAGCACTGGGCACAGGGCAGGGTACACCCTGGACGGGATGATACACACACACACACACACACACACAATCACCAGGGCCACTTTTCCCAGGAGCCAATTAATCTACTAGCATGTCTTTGGACTGTGGAAGGAAACTGGAGCACCCAGAGGAACCCAAGTGAACTCAGGGAGACCATACAGACTCCACACAGACAGCACCCCAGGTCCAAGATTGAAGCCAGCACTGCGAGGTGGCAATGCTGACATTGTGCCAGCCTGCCTTTAGTCATACAGCACATGGATAAGAAAAGGCACTCCTGTGTGGTGCAGATAGATGAGTTCACCTTGGCCTGGTCATGTCACTCCAGGTCCTCACTTACAATTTATTTCCCCACTTTGAATGGAGACAAAGGCAGCAGCATCTGTGAATTAACAGGATATGTGGGCAGTTTTTTGTTTTGGGGTGGAGAGTGTGGACTCCTTCATCCTTCCTCCTCCAGGAATTGTGTAGCAGCGAAGAAATCCAGTTATAGGAAACTGTCTCTCACCAGACTGCAATGACTAATGTGCCCTGCGAAACCCCAAACCTGAGCTGTCAGTGGGGCCCCAGGCCCAGAGATTTATAAACCATGGTGCCCTTAATGAAGCCTGGGTTTGTCAGGCCTGGAGCCCCAATACTTGAGCTCTTGACTTGAACCAGTAGCTGGATTGGAACCCATTGGAACCTCAAAAGATAGAGAGCTTAAGTTTCTTATGAAATGCAGCCTCCTCTGTGATTAGTAAGTTTAATATAGTGATAGTAGCCCCCAGAGCCAATTTCCACCTGGAATTGTCTCCCCTTATGTCTGCAGCAGAACATAGCAGAGGCCTGGTTCTGTTCTTAAATTGAAGCTTAAAAGTTTAAATTAATCGTACTCTTAGATTAATTTGTGTAAAAGTGTGGGCAAGTACTGAAATAAGCTGATATTTTCAGCTTGTTGATGCTTTTGCTTGTCAGTAGTTTATGGATCTGAAAGTCTCACCCAGCTGGGACTTGAGAGGACCCACGGTAGGACCCTCCATCATGGGTAGGTAACCTGTCCCATACTCCCACAACTCTTTGTGTAAGAAGAGCCTCCAGGTCCTCTCTGCGGTTCTCTGGTTGTACTGGACCCTCCAGCGTGTGACCTTGTGTTCCAGATCAGAGGGTGAAGGCTGCGCGGGTCCAGCTCATTGACGGGCTGAACCAGGCTGTGGTGAAGGACCTGCTGGATCTCCTCCAGGAGAAGAGGGTCTTGAACACCGGGGAGCTGGAGGAGGTGCTAGAGGGGAACAGGACCACCAAGGACAAGTCCCGCTGCCTCGTGGACATGCTGGTGAAGAAGGGACCCAGGGCCTGCGAGACCTTCCTCACCTGCCTGCAGGGGGTAGACCAGGAGCTGTGCAGCAGCCTGCAGCTCTGAGGCCGAGGTACAGCCACTCACGTACAGAATCTCCCACCCCAGGAGTGACGGCCTTGCTCAGCTGCCGAGATCAGGCTGCAGGGGGGTCAGGCTGTCAGGCCTTTGCAATTGTCAGATCAGTTCAACCAAGCAAGTTACATCAGAGAGCTTGTGAAACAGGTGGGGTCAGCAACAGCAGTTGCTTTACCGTATATGGACGCGGCAGGAGTCCAGGTTTGAACCATCAGTCAGTAGCAGTTTGTCAGAAGGCAGACTGGAGAGCAGTAAAACCATCTGTGTACAGCAGCTACTGTAAAGCATGGTGGATCAATACCAATAAATAGCAGCAGGGAGAGATCCAGGTCCCAGTACTTTCATCAAGGTCCTGGGGGTTACTGAACCTGAGGCAGGAGTCCTCTGTGTACAGCCTGTGTGGCTTCAGCAGGGCCGCTGCATGATAGACCCTGTTGGAGGCAAATCTGCATCACTTTGTAACCTGCCCTCGTCACGACTGTTCAATAAAGTGTCGGTGCACCTGCTACAGAAAGACTGATGTTCCTGATAGTAAATCCATCGTCTTTCTCACTGATTATTTTTGATGCTCAGGACATGGATGTTCTGAATAATGTCTGCTTTTTCCTGTTCTTTGTAATGACTTGTATTTTGCGCATAGTTGCATAGTGCCAGTAATGTACAATTTTGTCTCGCAGATCCCAGAAACAGCTGGGGGAGGGGGGAGGTGGTCCCCCCCACGCCCAGCCCCTCTGTGTCCAGCTGCGCCTGACCACTGGTGGAGGACCAGGCCCGTCGAAGAGCCTCGCGGCTGGGAGGGCCTGCCCTCCTCACTCAGGACCCGATTCCTACCCACACTTCCCTCGCAGCACGTCCAGGTGCTCAGTTCCACCTTCAGCACAGTCCGGTCCACTGCCCCCAGCTGCAAGCACAGCGGGCTCTGGGACAGGCGTCAGTTTGACCCTTACCTCACAGGCACCAGCCACCACGAGGTGCCTGAGCAGTCAGGGATTTCACATGCCAGTTTTCCAGCATTTGTTTTGTAATAAAACTCCAGTTTCCAGAGCAGACCACTCAAGGAGCTGTTTTTTTGTGTCTGTGTTGTTGTTTACTCTACACACCTGAAAAAGGCTTCACAGCCAAAACATTGTGTTTCTTTTCTTCTCTTTTCAGCAGGGAATACACCTTTACTTGTTCCTTTGTTTACTCTTTACCACTAAACTAGTAAAGCTTACATTTGTAGTAAGGTCCACCTTTTAAAAGGTATTTCCAATGAAATTGCTGTTTTGGGAAGGTTTGTGATTGGAAGCACCTCGGGATCAGGGTATTTGCAGTTCCCCGGAAGTGGCAAAGATTTCATTTCGATATTTTATTCATGCTCCCTGAAGGGCCCAAACCCCCCACCTGGCGCAGCGTACATTTCGTACAACTGCAGCTACGGACTTGCGGTGACGATTTTAGTTTGTTATTTTATTTTCCTTCAGAGCTTGCTCTTCAGTGCACAGTACTCACGAATCGCTGGTAGCCCAGGTGGCATAGGAGCTAGGAGTACATACAGTACCACCCCTGTTAAACTCCGTGCAAGGGAGCACGAATTGTTTACGCTGATGCGCTGCGCTGACAACACAAGGACCAGCGGTCCCTGCGCTGGAAACTGCGAGCAGGAGCCGCACGCAAGCGCCGAGGCCCGGAGGGGGCTGTGTCAGGGGCCGCCGGGAGAGGAGATGCCGAAAGACACTGGGCATATTAATAATTGCCCACTTGAGCTGTCGCCAAGCCCCACCCCCTAGCCTGATGTCAGGATTATTCTCTCAATCCGCACATCCGAACGGGGAATCCCTTTGCTCGTTACCAGCGGATTCCGGCTCGTCGCAAGCGGAGTGCATGCAGCAGCATGGAGGAGGCGGAGGCGAGGCTGAGAGCCGAGCACGCCCGCTCCCTGCGGCTCCGGCTCCGGCTCCGGCTCCGGCTCGGCTGAGGAGGTTCGCAGCGGAGAAGCGAGCCCTGCCCCAGCCCAGAGTGATGGTGGTGCTTGCGGGGCGCGACGAGACTGACGAACCAGCCGATGCCATGTCGAGCTCGGACTCCGCCGACGAGGACTTCAGAAAACCAGCCTCGCCGATGCCCAGCCGGTACCTGGGCAAGCCACTCTGCACGTACAGCGCGCTGCAGGAGGTAAGGGCTGCTTTGCGTGTGGGATTAGTGTGCGTTTCTATTTGGCATGAGCGGGTTTGCATGTCGGCTTAGCTCCCTCAGGGACTGCCTGTATCTGCAGGCGCTATCTCCCGCAGTTTAACTACCGCCCCCCCCCTCTATGGATTGTCTCTATGGGCAACCGGTGAAGTCTCTTCCTCCATCTCCAGTGATCTGATTGGCCGTTGATGTTCCGAGGAAAACTGGCTGCTGCTCTAATTGGCTGACAGGACAGTCTCGACCTTCTTAACCGACCCTGGACTGTGACTCCTGTATCATTAGGTTCTGTAGGGAAAATCTGATTACAAACTTAGTGGGTGGGGTCAGGGAGGCTTAATCATAACAGGCCTCTTATAGTGTACAGAATGTGCAAGGGCATCCAGTTAGACATCTGACTAAGCACAATCACACTGCGCTGTGCAGCTGGAAGTGCTTGTTGCTGTCCTGGCCCTGCGATTGCATCACGGCAGTGCTGGGATCAGAGCGAACGATGATGCGCCTGCAGAATTCATTGCACTATGACAAAGCAACATTCCGAAGGAGCCGAGACTCAAAGCCAAAAAAAACAGGAAAACGTGTAGAATTATATAGGACTGGAGGGGTATACAGAAAAGTTTAAGAAAATAAGTTTGATACCCCTGATCCTGCTTGTGCCCGGGAGAGCCCAGCCTGCTTTCTCCAAGACCCTGTGCCAAAGTGGTCATTTCCAGAGAGCATCACCTCCCCTTACAGCAAGCAGGACAGACAGGGAGGATTAATCCAGAGGACAGTGCGCTCCTTCTGAAAGTACTGTACAGGACCATGCAGGCACCCAACTGCACTCATAAGAACCTCAGAGCAGTTTTGCAAAAGACACAGCCAGTTACACCGGGTCAATTTGACTAGTTAGGTTTAGCAATTAAGGAAAAAACCCCACTGGACAAAGCAGATCGACTGACCAGTTAAAGAAAACGTCAGTGCTAACATCAATAAAAGTAGTTTACACTTTAGATTTAACTTCCATTGGTTAAAGACTCACTTCAGGGATTTACCAACTCAGTTTACTAAAGTCACGATGGTAAACGTAGTCAGCAATTGCAGAGAAACATTTGCTGTGTAATCACACTTTTAGGAGGTTCTGAACAGTTATTTTAAACTTATTGCTGACGGCAGTAATCTTTCAACTATAACTGCACTGCAGTGCGGCTGGATTAAGTCACCCAGGAACACGCGGTGAAGAACAGAATGTAATTTAATCCCAGAGTAAGAGAAAGCAAGCCAGCTCCAGCCACACCCCTAAACCCCAAATTCGATCCAGCTTCCCCAAAGTCAAGGCTGAGGTACACTGGGTTAGGGGTGAGGGGGGGTGCCACATGTCAGGCCCTCTTTTAAAGGGAGGGTATACACAGAATCTCAGAGTTATGAGAAAAATAACCGTTCTCCAGTTTTTACTAAATGTAGCATAAGTACAGGTATGGCACCCGGTCTATTGAGAGAGCCAGCGGTGTGGCTCTGTGCACCTGGAGCAGGAGGCCCGTGGTTCGGCCCTGTCGGAGCCCTGCTGCAGGCTCCAGCAGGTTCTGTGAAATCCCTAACTGTCCACGTGTAGCTCTCAGGGCAGACGATCCTCCCGATTGGTGTATAATGAAGTTCGGTGTAGCTTGGCTCTGACGATCCTCCCCTCTCGCCCGCCCTCTCCAGTTCCCAGAGGTCGTGCCCCTGAACGTTGGCGGCACCTACTTCACCACACGGCTGTCCACGCTGCGCCGCTACGACGACACCATGCTGGCGGCCATGTTCAGTGGGCGCCACCACATCCCCCGCGATGCCGAGGGGCGTTTCTTCATCGATCGCGACGGCACCTACTTCGGGTGAGACCCTTTCATGCCTTCACTGGCGTGCCCGTTTCCTCTCTGGCCTGCTGGGGATTCTGGGGCTTGTGGCTGGAAGTTTCAGGGGGACTCCATACTGTAGGGGTTTGATTCCAGTATTTATAATAATGATTCCAGTACAAGTATTTCTGACTAGCTGAATAGAGAGAAATACAATTGAATGGATCCAATGAACCAGCTGGCCTCCCCTCATCTGTGACTTTTCTGACTTCCTGATGTTGACCCAATTATTTCCTTATTTAATCAATCTTAATATGATTTTCAATCACCGATTGAATGACATTAACTGGGGACTCTAACCCTGTGTTGAACAATTAGATGATCAGATGATCAGAGTGACTATAAAATGTCCTGAAATGGAGGTTTCCAAGCCCAGGCATGCAGACCTCTTTGCCTACTATGAAGTTTAACTGTACAGGCCTGTCTTGCGTGTCTGTAGCCTATTACCCCTAAGCACACGGTGTAGCACCGTGCTGAGCTCCTCTTTGCTAGCTGATGTCGTACAGCTCATTTCTGTGGAGGAAGTTGATTTCTGTGGCAGTAGTGGCAGGAGGAGTGGCAGGCTGACGCAGTGGTCAGCATTGCTGGCTTGCAGTCCTGGAGCCCTGGGTTCTGTTCCTGATCTGGGTGCTGTCTGTGTGGAGTTTGTATGTTCTCCCCGTGTTTGTCTGAGTTTCCTCTGGGTGCTCTGGTTTCCTCCCACAGCCCAAGGATATGTTTGTAGGTTAATTGGTTTGGGGGTAGATTATACCTGCTGTGAGTGTGTGTGCCTGTCTGTGCTGTGGTGGACTGGTGTCCTGTCCAGGGTGTACCCAGCCTTGCACCTGTTTCTTGCCGGGACAGGGCTGCAGAGGAGCCCCAGAGCCTGATTGGATGAGGTGGTTAGAAGATGGAGGGATAGACAGTGGGGGGAGAAACAGAACGATTCTGCCTTTTTTTGTGTTCAAGAGCCCATGACAATTGCGCAGAACAATACCAGTGATTGATTGAGAAAACCTGTGTTGTGATTTTCAGCGATATCTTGAATTTCTTGCGGGCAGGAGAGCTGCCCCAGCGGGACCGCGTGAGGTCTGTGCACAGAGAGGCACAGTACTACTCCATCGGGCCCTTGCTGGAGAGCCTGGAGCAGGTCCAGCCCCTGACCGGGGAGACGGTTCGGCAGGCCTTCCTCGACCTGCTGCCCTACTACAAGGGTGAGCCGCCGGCCCGCTGGCCCGGAGCTGGAAACTGTAAAGATGAGGGCACGATCAATACAACAATCCCAAAAAACAGAACTCAAAACCACGTACAAGCACCGCTGTGATGAACTATTCAATTGCAGCATTGTCTCTCTTAGAAGCACTATGTGACTTCAGAGTTTGAGATCTCACCATTTCATCTCAACAAAAATGTGCTGCGCACTATTCCACGTCTGCTCTTTCTTCTTGTGTAATTACATGAATTAGTGCTAATTAACAATAATAGGATACAGTAGAATCACAGAAGGCACCACTGCTGCGTCAGGCCTGAGGCAGATGTACGCTGGTGCTGCTCACTGGCAGTGCAGGGAGTGATGGGCTAAGAGTCTGATGACTCCTCTCGGCAGCAACACGCTTGGCGTTGTTCTCAAAACAGCAGACTCGTCGAAAACAGCCCTCACTGGTGGCTGAACTCGGCCATCACGGGTTCGAGATTACTCAGGGGCAGGCAGGGATCAGCTCTCAGGGGAACAGCGTCTCCTCTCCCAGGGTGCTGTTCGTGAGGAACGTGCTGTGTCCCAGTTCAGCTGGATTGACTGTCTTCCCTTCCTGTGATCCCACCCTTGGCAGAGAACCTGGAGCGCATCATCGAGATCGCCAAGCTGCGGGCCATGCAGCGGAAGGCGCGCTTCGCCAAGCTGAAGATCTGCGTGTACAAGGAGGAGATGCCCGTCACGCCCTACGAGCGCCCGCTCTTCAACTCGCTGCGCTTCGAGCGGAGCGAGAGCGAGGCCAAGCTGTTCGAGCACCACTGCGAGGTGGACGTGTCCTTTGGGCCCTGGGAGGCCGTGGCCGACGTGTACGACCTGCTGCACTGCATCGTGAGCGACCTGGCGCAGCGCGGAATCACGGCCGAGCACCAGTGCATCGGCGTGTGCGACAAGCACCTCATCAACCACTACTACTGCAAGAGGCCCATCTACGAGTTCAAGATCACCTGGTGGTGAAGCTGCCCCGGCTCCTGACGGACAGTGGGTGGGGAGGCGTGACTGCAGCCAGCGCTCTGCTGCCTCGGTGCCATCTGTAGAGACTGGCTGGGGAAGGGCTGATCTCTCCAAGTGCTGCACGTTTAAAGCTTTGCAAGGCGACTGAACTCATCTGCAGAAGCCACAGGGCGTCCAAGGACACGACACAGCAGCGGTCGGCTGCGTCAGACAGTGTGTAATGGGACTTAGTGCTAAGACAGAACTCAGAGTCTTCTATTTCTCTGTCACTAATTTATCTGTTGGGGGGGTGCGGCCTCCACACCTTGTAGCTTTTAAGAAATTCTTATTTATTTATTTATTGCTTTTTGGCTCTGTTCTCTTGTGAAGACACCCAAGCCTGAGCTCATAAACTGTAAAAAGGTATTAGATTTTGCAGAACAGAAGCCTTCCTTAATGCCATGGTCCTCTCTCCTTTTTTCCTTTCAGTAGAGCATCATTCTGTAAAGCTGTAAAGCTGACCTGTGAAGAGCTGTGCTTATATTAGCTGGATGCAAAAAGGCAGCGGATCCAAATGTTCTCATAGGTTATATTTTTGGCGTTCTCTTGTGCTTTTTACACGGACCTTTATTTGTTGATGTTTGTAGATGCAAAGTGGAAAGAACTGATCTCCTGGCATCTCCTTGCCATCCATCTCCACCAATCAGAACCAACGACTTATATGCAACTAGCCAATCGGCTGCTCCGGGAGGATGGTCAGGAGCCAATGTGAAGTTTGGTTCTGGTTGTTGAAGACCTCCTGAGCAGCAGGAGGCAGTGTTTCCTCTAAGGCTCACTGTGATCATGTGATTATCTCACACATCTGAACCGAAATCTCCTCACTGACCGCGAGTGAGGAGAGGGAACCCTGCCATGTCGTACAAATGGTGGTTTTGTTAGTTGTTTATGTTGTAATTTGATTGACTTTTTAATGTAAGCGTTTATTTATGTCTGTAGTCACTGCAAGGATAAAGGCGAAACAGATAAGAATGAATGGAACTTGGAATGGGTAAGAAACTCCAAGGGACACAAAGAGAAGGGATTCCTGAGATGAGGATAAAATGAGAGATTTTAGAACTGAGTTAAGTGTCTGGGCAGCAGCCTTCTCTCGAAGCAATACTAGGCTAACAGAACCTTCCGCACTCTTGCTGTTTTAATCATTTACTCCTGCCAATCAAACTGCTTAAATTGTGCTTTCATTCATATGAAGAAGCCACAGGAGCCCCCAGCTAGGAGGCACCAATAGAAGTGAATCTGACCTAGGAGCCTCAGTAATGCTGAACTGCTTCTGCAGCAGAATCCTGATCCCAGTAATGTCCCTCATGTCAGAGTAGAGTCTGACACATCTGGAAAAAACTGGGAAACTATGAAACGTCATTTCCTCCACTTACTTGGAAGACAATGTGGGATAAAATATAAAGTTCAAAAGAATTCATTAAAAATATAAGAAATAGGCTGGTTTAAGCAGTCTGGTGTTGTCAATAGTAGCTCTTGCAGGGAGGACACCCCCTGGTGGCGGCTGAATCGCTGGCTTAAACAGCTCAACCCCACAGTGAAGGTTCTTGTTTTCAGAACAGAACTGAAGTGGAAAAGCCCAGTTCAGCCCAGCAGGTCCCCAGTCCCGGTCCTGGGCTCAGACTGCTGCACTGTCTTTCACCAAGAGGAGATGCCATGTGGGTGGTGCAGTGATCAGCACTGTGGCCCTGGGTTCAATTCTGGACCTGGGGTACTGTCTGTGTGGAGTTTGTATGTTCTCCCTGGGTTTGTGTGGGTTTCCTGTGGGCAATCTGGTTTCCTCCCACACTCCAAAGACATGGTGGATGGTTAACTGGCTTCTGGGGAAATGGGTGTGTGTGTCCTATGTTGGACAGGTGTCCTGTCCAGGGTGTGTGAGTGTGTGTGTCTGTGTGTGTTCTGTGATGGACAGGTGTCCTGTCCAGGGTGTGTGAGAGTGTGTGTGTTCTGCGATGGACAGGTGTCCTGCCCAGGGTGTGTGAGTGTGTGTGTGTGTGTCTGTGTGTGTTCTGTGATGGACAGGTGTCCTGTCCAGGGTGTGTGAGAGTGTGTGTGTTCTGCGATGGACAGGTGTCCTGCCCAGGGTGTGTGAGTGTGTGTGTGTCTGTGTGTGTTCTGTGATGGACAGGTGTCCTGTCCAGGGTGTGTGAGAGTGTGTGTGTTCTGCGATGGACAGGTGTCCTGCCCAGGGTGTGTGAGTGTGTGTGTGTCCTACAATGGACAGGTGTCCTGCCCAGGGTGTACCCTGCCTTGTGCCCGTTGCTTGCTGGGATAGGCTCCAGCTCCCCTGTGACCCTGAATTGTAAGATGTGGTTAGAAAATGGATGGAATGGAGATGGGATGCATAATTTTCTACAAAACCTATTATTTCTTAGATTGTATCCTGTTCATGAATAGTATGTAGTTCTTCTGAGGCCCCTCTCATTTGCAGCCTCTCTCTAAATTTTGAAATGTGCAAAGTTTAATCATGGGATCCTCCTGGTCCTAACCTTTCTCAAGCTCTTACATGCCTCCATGTGTCAGTTTGCAGCCAATAAAAATATTTCTTTGCAAATTTCCTAAACCAGCAGTTGTGGTTGTGTGCACAAATATGAATACCCTCTAAAAACTCATTTTCTTCAGAGCTGCACAGCTCCTGGATGGAGTGTCCTGGAGTGTCAGAGTGTTTCTGGTTTTGTTTCAACCTGAGCCCGTAATGGGCTCATCGGACTCATTGAAGCCTTTCCTTGTTCATCAGAAGCTGGAGATCGAAGGAGACCTACTGTATGAGACCTGGTGGACAGTAGCCCTTGTGGACCGGAGCTGAACTTCTTATTCAGAGCAGTGATGCCCAACTCCAGTTCCAGGTCTCCTGGTTTTCTCCTCAGCTCAGCTCTTAATGCTCCATTTGAACTAATTATCGGCTGAATTGGAGCTACAGTAGTTGATAGCTCTTCCCCTCTTCCATCACGGATTAAAAAGATCAGTAAAAACCTCCTGGGTGGAGGAGTTGGAAGGGTTTTTTTCTTGCAAGGCGTAGTCAGATAAGATGTACGTATCAAGTCGTTTATAAAAGCTATTTGCGCTTGACCTCAGACTGAACGATCTGCGCTCCGTCCTTGCGTTTTCTGGGATTTGGGCCTGTTATGTAAGCACCGTCGCGGCCAGCACTGCACACGTGGTGCCCGACGACACCAGCAGGATCGCAGCAGGTCTGCTGAAAAACACGCCCGCGCCACGCGGAGGCGCACGCGGCTCCCGAGCCTCAGCTGCTCTTACCGCCGGCACCTAACATACGCGCACCTGTAGAGTGGCAACGATAGAGACCTCATGGGGCACAACAGCTCGGGGGGAGCTTACGAATTTGCATGAGAACACCGCATTCCCGCTGCCAGCATTCAAAACGGATTAACAGTGAAACAATAAATGTAAAAATATCGTAATGCGTGACAATAAACATTGTATTGAGTAAAATCAACGATAAAATCTAGAACAATGGAAGCTAAGGGTTTGTTTTGATATTTATCTATGAGGTCATTGCGATCTTTGTTTTTGTATTTTTAACTGTGACTGAATTTGACATACAGCCTAAATGAAAGAGACCATGAATACGTAGGGAGCTTGTTTCCTACTCCCACAATCCCGGTTTTAAATGCGCTTCCACGTTTAAGTTGTTTAAGTTGAACAGCTCCTGGTACTGTGGGTTGAACAAGGAAATATATTAATGAATCATTAAAAATGTCGATTTTCTAATAAACGGTGTCGCCTTTCTTAACGCACATACGGGCGGGGGTGGGGTGGGTGCGGTACGCATGTACACACGGCACGGCAGCGTGGTGACGTCGGCGCGCAGAGCTGCGGGGGCGGCTCGGTAAACAGTGTCGGCTGCGCTGTCAATGCAGCAGGAGTAACGGCGGACTGGCGACGAGCTGGGGACCGGGAGCCTCCCTGCCCACCGACGCCGACCGGGTGAGCACTCCGGGCGGAGACGGGCCGAGGGCAGGCGGGAGTGCGGCTGGACAGGGCTGCGAGGCAGCCGCCCGGGAGAGCCGGGAGCCGGGCTGTGCTGCCGAGACAGACCCGGGTTTGGACAGCACGTCCTTGTCCAGCCGGGACGCCGTCTTCTCCGCCGTTCGCCCTCGGCTCTGGGAACGCCGGGTCTGGCTGTGTGCTTCGGGGTGTGTCGTGCCGGCTGGCAGGCCTTTCTCGCCGGGGAGTTCGGCGCTAGTTACGGGGTGTACTCGTACACCAGGCACGCCGTTTCTGATGCGGTCCTGGCTGCACTTCTTAATAATTGTGCTCTCTAGTTAAATCGGGCGCAGCGTGTGCCGGGTCGGGGCGAGAAGAGGTGCCCCCGGGTGAGCTGGTGGCAGGCAGTCCCTGGGCAAATAAGTACCGGTTGCTGACGTCGCCATTTAGAAAACTTCTCTTTAACAGCGTTTGCTCTCACAAGTGCAGGGCATCCCCTGAATTCTGCGTGTAACCTGCGTGAACCAGCAGGAGGGGGCTCTCAGTGCTGTTCTTACACAAGCGAGCTGCTGGGGTTCAGGCTGTGGGTGGCGTGACCTGACCGAGTGCTCATCCTCTCCCAGCGCCCCCCCTCACGGATAGCACGGCTCGCTAAATACTCAATTTAGTCATGTTGCAAGTTTTCAGATATTGCTGAAGGAAGGGAATTGTTTCGCTGGGACGGCGGCCCTTCTCTATTGAGAACGGGCCGGGGGTTTCAAGGTAAAATGTGCTGTGGTCTCCCGATGGGAAGTTGCGAACAGTGCACTTGACTGGTGGATTGTAAAAGGTGAGGAGGACATATTTGAGTGATGCACGTAAACCAGATCCTAAAGCTTCCTGTGCAGGGAGGGGCAACACCAATTGGTGTCCCCTCTAGGACACCCCAAAAAGAGACGGATACGCTATCTGTATAACTGGAGGTGTCACCCTCCTCCTTAAACAAAAACATCTTTACTGGGAGGAATCCTTCTTTGGAGGTGTTCTGTTCCTTTTTCTTTCCTCCCCATTCAACAGAGGAGCAGAGCTCAGCGTACGTGCAGGTGGGGATCTGGTCTTGGTTCCAGTTGTCTTCAGTCAAATTGGGTGTTGAGCTTGAAGGAGGAAACGTTATTTTGAGTCATCGCAGCCTCTTGTGCTAAAGAAAGCCTGCTTGTTACCCTGCATTTTTCAAATTTTATTATTCTCTTGCTGATGGAAAAAATGGCAAGCCACAGACAGCTTGCAGACGTTCGAGCAGGGAGCTGCGTCAGCCTGTGCCAGCTGCAGAGGAACAGGTAAAGGCTCATTCCAAGCTGAACGGTCAGGAAGTGAAACGGAACACTTTGGCGGTGGAGCTTTCTTCATGTATCAAAGAGGTCGCCTGAACAAGGTGCCACAGCGTAAAACTGTCTTTTCTTTGCCTTTCAAGGTACGTCCAGGGAACGCTTACCTGTTCCTTGACAGCCTGGAAAGCAGCAGGTGGTTTTCTGTGGTTGGGCATGCCCCTGATTCAGAGAGGGGGGCCCATGGACTGGCAGGGGAAGGAACTAGTTCCAGGACACTGTTAATCTGGGGATGAGCCTCAAGGTTGGGAAGAGAAGGTGGTGACGTCGGGCGCGTCCAAGATTATACAGCAAAGCCTATCGGTTACACAGAGCTGCTATATTTAACCTTTTGCTGGCATCAGCTGTGGGACAGAGCAGGGTTACATGACGATGACAAAACAGAAAACTTGTCTCCATCCACTTTCTGATTATATTCTGGCTTTAAGTGGGTAAGATACCAAAGCCTGAAGGTGGACTTTGTTTTGTACTCCTGCTGTCCAATTCCAATCATTAACATTGCGTGTGAGAGAGCTGGGTTTTCTCTATGCTGGTGGAACAAATATGATCTATAAAACAACGTACAGCAGCACCTGCAGTCAGATCCCAGCTTTCAGTCTGTGGATGGCCACGTCTGTGAACCCACTGGGAACAGTGTCACTGTAAGAAGTCTGTTAAATGCTCTGTGCACGCTATTACACTTAGATAGATCCTCAGCCTCTGTGTCCTAATCGGCAACAGGGCAGCAGTGTTATATATAGAGTCTTTGCATAACAATTGTTTAGCTCTGTGGTGCTATAAGTAAAGAAAAAAACATAGTGCCCAAGTATCTACTTAGTAGATTTAGTAAAGCAGGTATTAAAACTTAAAATATGTCTGGACTTTGACTCAATTTAACTCAATTGTCACTTAATATATTTCCATAACGACTTACCTCTCACTGGTGAACACTGGCTTTGAGTTTTTTCTTCCTTCAGCACAAAGGTGACCTTGTTCATTTTCATCATAGTGCCAGCTTTCTAACCCTTGAATAACTAGTACCCTCACCTTTCCAGGTTCAGTTAGAGCTCCTTTGTTAATTTCTGTTGTGTGAACTTTAATGCCAGGATTTTCTGTTGTAGTCTGCAAGAAGAAAACACAAGCTTCTATTAACAGTGCACTGTTTGCTTTCAGAATCAGTGAAGCATATCTTGATTCAAGGTTATAGGTTAACCTTTTTTTTAGCGGGCTGTTATGCAGTCCAGGTATTCACCTGATATCTGAGATTAAAGTGTGACTTGTGCCAAAAAGCAGTTTTGAGGCTGAGGTCTTTAAGGTTTGTGTCAAGTGTCAAGTGTCAAAGCTCATTGTTCCAGATTGTCCTTCCTGATAGAAGAGAATAATGTTTTTCTTTGTTCAAAAGGTGTGCGTTCTGATTTCATAAATGGGCAATCCACACTCAGACATACTCTTCCTTATTTTTTTGTGGTGACAATTCTAACAGAGCAGCTCCAATCCAGCACTGCTTTTCGACTGGAACAGTTTGCCACCCTCTGATGCAAATTGTGAGGCACTTGACTTCTCTGTGGCCTGTAGTTGGGTTTTGTTTTCTATATGGCTGTGCTGATGCATCTCTGATGCATCTCAGTCTAAGTCACAAACCCTTTCCCAAAGCCTGTGTGGTCCAGGACCAGTGACCCAGCTCGAGTGAAAACCTGAACCCGATGTTCCAGAACCTAATCTCCTCCGGGATTGTTAGGTGTTTGCATTTCCACTCCGCGGAGACCTCTCGGATATCTGCTCGGGACAGGAGTCCAAGTAGCCGCTTGATCAACCAGGGAAATGTTAACCAGTATCGGCGGTACCCGATTATGGGTGAGTTCCCTAGCAACCGCCTCACACTACAGAAGGACTTGCACACTGCAGCACCCCGAATCTGGAGAACAGCGGAATTACAACCAGGGGGATCCTGTTCCCTTCCTCAGCCTTCCTTAGATCCAGTCCCGTGAGGCTGACAGGGGCTCCTAAGCTCCGGGGCCAACCCCTGGGGACAGCTACCTTTCCCTTCTCCCCCTGCCAGTCCTGGTTGGGCTTTCCAGAGCAACCCAACTGCTTGATCTGCTTTCCTCTATCAGGAAACCTTTAAATACCCTCTGGGATTTAACCAGCTAATCTTAAACGACTGCTTTTTTGGGGGTATAGAGAATCCTAACCCCTAGTGGCTCCCTTAGTAGCAGTTGTAAACGCTCTCCTGGTTGATCCTATTTCCCCAGGTCCACTCTGCCATAACTCTTATCTTACAGGTGGACCTGACATGGCAGCGACCGAGTCTGCTGCTCACTTCGCTTTTCCTGTGTCTTGGTCTTAACAGAATTCCAGATCCTAGCCCACCGGAGCTAGGACAGCTTTCCTCTGGGAGCTTCGGTTCCCTTAAAGTCAAGCAATGACAGGAGCTCCTACCAATGCTCTGTGAGAAGAGAGCTAACTTTTGCTCTTCCCTTGTCTAACTTCCTGCACTGAGAGCCTCCCAGCTCTGTAGAGACAGCTCTCTGAATCCGGCCTGTTTTTAAACTGTGCTGTTCTCATTGCCCGAGACATGGTATACAGTAGCCGGGTGTTCTCTCCCCCAGGTCCTTAATGTTCTCCTCTCGCTGTTTACATGCCCTTCTTATATCCACATTAGGTAATGAGCTGACCTTAATCCGCTTTCCCGTGAGAAGGTGTTTTCTGTAGCTGCTCACACACGCTTCCTTAACTCCCCAGATATTACCTCGTATTTGTAAAGTGTGTTGCATGGCTCTCATGCGAAAAATGCGTGTTTGTACGTTTCTTGCGCACTCATTTTCTCGATCTCAGTCTCGATCATGCTGTTTCACATGTGCGAAGCGCGTGGTTTAACTCACTTGTGAGAATGCATCCGTTTCTTCCTCTCGCACATTTTCCCTATCTCCCCCTGCATTCTCAAAGTGATGCTCTTCTCTCAACCATCCCTGACTGGCCACACTATATCACATTTTAGGCGTGAACAGAGATGTTGACGTTTTACAGTGCAGTGGTAAGAGCAGTTAAGCTTTCCTCAAGCTGTGGAAGTGTTGTCGTTAATTGCGCGTATTAGTTTCCCCTCTATGCATTTAAGAACGTACAGTAAGAACATAAAGATTACAATGTTTAGGTGGGCGTTTCGTTTATAGGAGGATCCCACGTTATCAGCTTCAGCAACATGGCTGGGAATCTTGCGGTCGAAAACCCTCAAGCTCTTGGGTGAAGAAATGTCTCCTGGTTTCACTTGTGAACTAACTGTCGTGCCCTTGTGTCCTACTGCACTGCTGCTCAGGGTCAGCGCGTCTCGTCCAGGGCTCTGCTGAGGGCACGACTAAGTCAGCCTGCTGAAATATTAATGCTGGAGGTGAAGGCTTCCTTCCTGGAGTAGGGTTGCTAATGGGACAGGGTTCAGTTTCGTGCACGTCGGCAGAGGCACTACAGGGCCTCACAGTTGCTGCTGGGCCTGGAGTGACTCATTTAGAAACTGGCTTGCAGAGTTCCCGGTCACACCTATTACGAGATCTTTCCACAGATCCCTGGAGCAGTCCTGTTTGTGTAGCAAGGAGCCTGATTTAGAGCTCTGTTCTGCAGTGTACTTTACAGTTGCTTCCTTGAAGTAGTTTTCTCCTACATGTTCCACTGTGGTTTATGCATAAGTCAATGTAAGGATGAGGTAACACACGGTTCAGATATCTAGAGTTACATGCTGTGGTGTTATTATTGGGCTTGTATGCTGTGAATGGAAAAAGGAAAGAGAAAGTAATTCTAAAGAGCTAAAATTGTGTTGTTTATGCCAGATCGTCTTTTGTGGTTTGACAGTCATGATGTTAATAGTCACCAATTTTCCTCCTACGTATGTCAGTAACAGTGTTAAGGAAACAGTCAAGGTCTTTTGCTGTGCTGGATTTTAAGTGAAAATGAAACTCTGGATTTGTATATCTGTAAATCAGTGCTTTTGTCTTTGTTCACAAAAGACTAGCTCCTTCTTGTCTGAAGTGCAGTACATTTTTACCAGCACAGCGCAAGTAGCTCCTGTTTACTGCCTCCCCTGCCTGGCACTCTGTGCAGGGTGTGGCATTTCACAAAACAGCGTCTTTGTTTCATAACCATGTGGGAAACTGTAAAACTATTTGGATTTTTCTCATGGATATGATGGAGAAGCAACAGAATCAACTGTTTTATATGCCTTTAACATTTTTTTAGTTTTGCACGAAAGTGTAGTGTAAGTTTCAGATCTTGTAAATAAACTTAATAGTAAGAGCATACTGTGCAAAGAATTGGTACATCGGTATGACTTCTCTTAAGGTTTCAGTTCTTGTATTATTCCTGCTTTTATAAAATCATTATATTTTATATTCCAGATGAACATAGTTTTTGCAAAATAACTCAAGTTTCTGTTAAATGGCTTACAAATATGAACCGTGACAGTCCTTTGCTCAGTAGATTTAATTTCTGAAAACTGAAAAAGACTGCTAGCAGATTTTTGTAACATCTCTGCCTATGAAAATGATTAGGTTAAATTTTGTGATGGCGGGACTTTATATGCTCTCATTCAATCCAACAGAAAGATGAGCCAGAAGTCTGAACGCCGAGGGATCCACGTGGACCAGTCAGAGTTGCTGTGTAAGAAAGGATGCGGTTACTATGGCAACCCTGCTTGGCAAGGCTTCTGTTCAAAGTGCTGGCGAGAGGAATACCAGCGGGCCAGGCAGAAACAGATCCAGGAGGACTGGGCTCTGGCTGAGAGGTAACTCCGTCTACACTACGGCCTGAAGGGGGATGAAGGATAGTGTTCTGTGGCTAATTTGAAAATAAGTTGTTTCACTGTAACTCGTCCTGTTCTGTGTCTGTCTGTCGGGTCAGGCTGCAGAGAGAGGAGGAGGCGGCCTATGCCAGCAGCCAGGGGGCGCAGTCCCAGCCCTCTCTAGCACCCTTCTCCAAATTTGAAGAGAAGAAGTCGAATGAGAAGACGCGCAAGGTCACAACGGTGAAGAAATTCTTCAGCCCCTCATCGCGCACTGCTAGCAAGAAAGGTATGGATGAGAACCGGGAGGGAAGGATGTGAGGACTCTTATCTTAACTCTGTTTGACTTGCAGCCCCATCTTCTTTACAACCTGTGTAATCTAACTCCAAAGGTCCAGCTTTCATAACTTGTAATACTCAAGCCTTGTGGATCATAGGTGCTTTGGTGATCACTGGGGGTGATTTGCCCAAAACAACAGCCAATATTGTTTCACAAGCTGATGTTACCCTGCCGTGGGGAGTCATTTGAGTTGTTTTTTCATTTCGCATGTGCAACATGTGAGGGAAGTGCCAGTAGAAAAGAAGGTTATGCCTGCATCAGCAACCTGTAGGGTGAGAAGAGGACAGGAAGTAAGCCTCAGCAGAGATATTTGATAATATGGGTGATATTTGCCAGATCAGATTTTATCGCTTGTGTTTGTGTTGGGTCCCTGGCCCTGAAGTTAGAAGCTCTGCTCTTGTGAGGAGCGCCTTGGGATCTTTAATGTCTCCTGAGGGCACAGGAACTTTAGCTCAAGGTCTCATGTAAGAGACAGCTCCTGTAACCACACTGCGCTCGTGTTATTGGACTGGGACAGGTCTTTGGAGGTTCTGCTCCATACAGAAAAATCAACCTGATTTTCCTCAAACTCTCATACAAGTCTTGATGAGGGCCAGCCGGGAGGAGCAGAGAAGTGACCAGATCAGGTTTCTTAGTGTTGCAGCTACTTGAGAGATTGTTCACGAATAAATCTGGATGTTAGCTGGTTTTGCGGACTGGCTTATAAGCCTTTGCCGGAAGTGGAGAAGTGCCTGCAGTCAGTGTTGGCCAGGCGGGTTGTGGTAAGCCCCTTCTGCTGACAGTGATCGCAGTGCAGTAACGTACCCGGCGTGGTGAGCTGGGGTCGCTTGCTGCGGAGATGAATTTCCTGTGTTCAGCACAGATTCCCCCGGTCTTAAGAATAAAAAAAAGACTCATCATTGACCTAGAATAATTTATGCTTTCACATGCATCTTCAAAAGCCATAACCTGAAAATGTGTATTGGTGGATTTTCTTGGTAGAAGACTTCAGTGATAGTCTGGCGTATGTCCCAGAGTGCAGCCCCCAGCTCGTTCACTCTCGCACTCAAGCCCCCTGACCCGCACCTCCCCTCAGCCCTTCCCACACGCACCATTTCTGTACAGAGCAGCCCCGCTGTGGATCTGGGACTCTGTTCCCACTGTTTCTCTGTCTGTGTGGATCCCGTGATCTCCCCTTCTCACCCAAAGCGACATTGTGAGTTTTCTGTCCTAGCAGGGGCTGTCGCTGGGCCCTGAGCTGTCCCCCTCTCCGGCTCTCAGACTGGCTCTGGTCATCCCTCCACACACTCCTTTCCTTTTCAGTCAGGGTAACGAGAATTCATTCAGTTTTCTTTTTGTCATTCCTTTTGCTCACTTCCCTTTTCTCTTCATCCCCTCCCATCAATCTGTACTGTTTGGTTGTCAAATACGATTTCATTTCTGCTTTCTGTTTTTTTGTCCATTTTCATTCGATCTGTCCATCCCCGTCCATCCTGCTCATCCTCATGTTGCCCCCCTGCCCCTGGGTGGTAAATCCCTCCCTCTCCCCCTCCGCTTTTCTCCTGCCCCCCCAATGGGTTTCTTCCAGTGCCCCCCGAGAAAGCCCCGAGTGGGAGGGAGCGCCATGCTGAGACTCTTCTCAGGGACCTGAGGGACATTTTTACCCCTCCCTGGGAGCTGGCGTCCCCTACTGAAGGTAAACGGAGCAGCGCGGGTACAGGC
The DNA here is from genome assembly GCF_055471065.1 of Atractosteus spatula. NCBI lineage: Eukaryota > Metazoa > Chordata > Actinopteri > Semionotiformes > Lepisosteidae > Atractosteus > Atractosteus spatula. The sequence continues at coordinate 649,287 of NC_142732.1, read as the reverse complement.
AGCGGGCCTGGGGCCGACCTCCCAGTTCTCCTGTCCTGCAGCTCAGCCCAGAAAGCCAGACGGTTCCTCACCCCGTGCTGAACCCCTGCCACTTACACCCCACGAGAGGCTTAAAGTGCCCCAGTCCCTGTTAGAGAGTCAGGTCTCTGTGTCTGGGCTTCTCCGCATGGCGGGCCACAACGGGGAGAGGCAGAATTTGGGAAAATCCCAGTGTACTGCCAGTTAGGCAGGAGATTTGTGTGGGGCTTCGTCCCTGAGTGATCTTCACGCTGCTTCTGGGAGGCCTTGGGCCGTTAGCTGAGAGTGACAGGAATGCCTTGTTTGCAGAGTGTGTGCTAATGTAGCGTCAGCGAAAGGCCTAACCCGCTGACGGCTTTGTGTTCCACTGCATGGATCTGGACTGTTGAGCTTTTGAGTGCAAGTTGTCTCATACTTATGGGACCTTGCACTGCTCGGGCTTTGAAAAACTATGGTTGCTACTGTGGTTTTGAGGTGGGAGGTGAGTGTTCTGGTGTTCTGCGTGTCTGCATGGTTCATGCCATTTGCCGTTGTGTGTTCAGCCCTGCTTATTGTCACACTGTCTGCTTTCACCCCCTGTCTTCACTGCGGGCACAGCGCTGGTGGCCAGACTGAGAGGTGGGTGCTGTCCGTCCCTCCGTCCTCTGCCACTGTAGCTTCTCCCAGCAGACTTCCTGTGCCCTCGTAGAAGCATATAAGTCGACCATTTCTACAGTGTTGCACCTGTGTAGCCATGCAGTGTATATGCATACCTGTTACGTACTCTATAAACTGAAAACTTAAGGAAAGCAGTGATCAGAGGTGGTTATACTGTAATGCCTGTACTTAACATGCATCAATTTAAACTACTGATTTGTGCTGCAAAATGAGTGCAGCCAAAAATGATAGAATATTGTTGTTTTTGTTCATGCAGGTTGTCTTTGCCTGTTTTAAAATACCATTTGCATAACCATCTCCATCAGGTTCTCCTACAGAACTTTAGTGCTTGTGTCTGCTCCATTTTGTGCTTGGTGTTCTTGGTGCTCATTGCAACTGTATATCAAAGCTCGTCCTGATATGGCAGGAAACTGTGATATCAGCGGATGCCAAGTGCTGGTGAAGAATCCGCCTGATCTGATCCAGGTTCATGATAAAATCAGCTTTTCTGCCTGGAGGGAAGGGAGGTTTCATCCAGTTCTCCTAAGGATATTGCTCTCTGGCTGGTTACTGTAAGTCAGGCTGTCAATCTTGTCTGGCTGCTTGAAAGGCTGCACATTTCTTCATATATTCCAGTAAAAGTTGTGCAAACCCTGGAAGTGGTGGAGATGGAAAAAACTGATTGCAGAGAGTAAGTATTTCCACCGAGTCAGCAGACAGTTGCACTGCTCTGTACTTCAGCCATGACACAAGGCCTGGACATCTACAGAGGTGTTCTTGCATGCTTGTTCATTCAGGCCAGCAGCATTAGAATTTACTCTGTTTGTTGTGAAGATCTGTGCTCTGTTTGCACTTTAGATTTAAAAAACAGACCAGATCAGCATCTCTTGAGCGGAGGTGCAGACGTAACAGAATTTAGAATGAAGAAAGTGGTGCAGCACTCAGAAAGCCAAAGAAAGTGCAGCTGTGTTTCACTGGTATTGCATGGAGCTGTGGAGTCATTGGAGATGAAAGCCAGGTTACTGACAAGAAAGTCGGGTGTTTTACTCTATTTTAGATAATAAAATTACATGGTTTTATCTTCTGGGTGAGTGTTGCTTTGTTTTCTCCTCCTTACCCTGTTTGGCGTTTTGCTGTAGTTTTTTAAGAATTAAAATCTCCATTTATTTATATATTCCACCTATATATAAAAGTATATTCATAGATTTCTGTGCTCATGGCTACATACTCTGCAACTGCACAAGGGCGAGAATGAGGCTGGCAGATGCTTCCAGCCGGCCCATTTTTCAGAACCTCATGGGCACCTCAGCTGGACTGCAGGAGGGCCTTGTCTGTGCCCACCAGCGGCACCTACCTGTATGTGTCCTGGAGGCCACAGGGGGCGCTGTCCTTGAGAGCCGAGAGAGCCCTTGCCTCGCTCCTCTTGCTGATGCTCAGCCAGTTGTGCTTTCCCGCTCGGAGCGTTTTGGTCATAGTGGGCTAGTCACATGACCCAGGCTCAAACCTTGTGTTCTGGAGAGAGCCGGTACAGAATTCATTTTCCTGGATCCAACTGCTTGATGAATGTTGAAGTTCTCCATTCTTCATGGAAATGTCATTATAAATATTCATCTGTACTCTAAGAACTCCTTCCTCTGGAATTGTTTTTTAAACATATAGCATTGGAATTTTAAGAATTGTGGAATTTTATTTATTCTTAAAAATCCTTCCTAGCACCTTTTCTACTGGAATGGGCCTGGGCACTTACAGTATGTTGTTCTGGAGAACAGTGAAAATTTAACTGCTTCATTGAAATGCCGGTTCTTTGAAACATACTTAACCTCGAACATGATCTAGGTGAAAGTAGAATGTAAAATGCATGCTGACCCTTTTTTCTTTTAACACCCTTCCTGTGAGTAACATATAAAAGGGGAAATTACAGCAGACTGAAATTAGGGGGCTATGTTTAGTGTTTTGTTTTTGTCTAGAGCTGTACTTTAATGACTCCAAAACAGTCAATGAGCAAGGCTTGGTTCACATTAATTTGTTTATTTCCTGTGGCCCTTTACAGTAAGGGGAAAAAAAACACATTGATTTTATTGACTAAAATAAAGTAGAAGTAAAGAGGCCTTTGGACCTTTTAACATACAGGTTCTGGCATGCCTTCTTTGTAGAGCTTGTTAGCTGGTGGCTGGTTGTGGTCTGAGGCAGGATCGTGCATCTTCTCGTGTACCTGGAGCTGGATGAGCTGACTCTCTGCCCGCTGCCTGTCTCCTCAGAGAGCCAGGAGAATAAGACGCCCAGCCCGTCCATCAGCCGGCAGGCCAGCATGGAGACAGACCGGGTGTCCCGGGACTTCATCGACTTCCTGAAGGGCCTGCAGAAGCCGGGCCGCGAGATCCACAAGCAGTGCCGGGCCTTCGTCGAGAGCATGGGCAACAAGAAGGTGAGCACTGGCGGGGCATGCACCCAGGTCACCCGCCCGGCCACGGGCCACGCAAGAGCACAGCAGCACATGTCAGGACTGCCCCTCCTCTTGAGGAGGAACCTGATCTCCGTATGATCAGTGGTAGAGGAGGACAATCGTACTTCCTCACCTTCAGGCAGACAGTAAGTGAAAACAAAGAGAACAGTGTGGGCTGTTAGAATTGGAGCTGAAGAAAATGCCATTGGTTCAGTTTTATCTTGCAGAACATTAGAAGAGTTAACAAGAAGTAAAAGGCGGCCAATCAGCCCATCTGACTCAATTTGGCCACTAGTAAGTGATTGATTGGGGAATTTGAGCCAATCTGAGTTAGCGTTAAAAAACAAGAAAGCAGTGCTGTCCCAGAAGCAATTTGAACAGGAAACCGTACAAGCAGTGCAGGGGGTGTGGGGTTTGCTAGTGCACTGATCTGTCATGCAGAGGGGAGCTGCCTGCAGTCGCTGCAGGAAGTGGTGATGTGGTCTGGGGCGTCAGGTGTAGCAGCTGGAACCATGACGGGTGGAAAGATGCTCCAGTACGAGGGGCAGATGTCTGCGGCAGCAGCGAGATGATGTTGTGGACCAGGCAGAATTTCACAGTTTAACCCCCATCCCTTTGACCAGTGCTTTGTAATACTGCGTCAGAGGCAGGAACTGCACAGTTCTCACAGGTACACTGCCCTGCATGTGGCTGTTTTCTCGGCACAAAGCGAATTCACGAGTATGTCCACAAACGTAGACTTCAAGGATAATTTCACAAACAATCTGGTCTTAAATGCTGTATATCATCTTCAGTCTTTAAATTAAAAAGCAGAGATTCCAATGTTACTGACTTACTGAAAATCCCAATAAGGTTGACTTTTTATTTTCCTCCGAGAAGCGTTTTGGTTTTGCTCCAGTGCCGTACACTCAAAGAAAGCCCAGACACAGCAGTGTACTCATCCCATCTGGGTGCATTCAGTCCCCAAAGCAAGTTGAAAAAGCTGCAGAGAGAAGACCATGTTCCTCCTCCTCGTGTCATCCTGAAACAGTTATATCTGCATCGTTGTCCATTGTTGTTCACTTAGTTGCCATTCTCCAGTAGCTGCATGACTGTGTATTTAAGTACAGCCATCAGATGTGCATTGAACAAAAGCATTGAGCAATGGATTGAGTCAGACAGTAACAGTGATGTGCATCTTTAACCCACTGTGTGAAATGTGTTGCAATAGTATGACTGTGTTTTAGGGATGAAAGAGATATAGATAGTGTTGCTGTGTGTCACTTGGACAACTCAGTCTGTCCCCTCCCCCTGCCAGGACCTCAGCGCAGAAGAACTATCAGAGTGCGTCCAGGACTTCTACCAGAGCATGGCCGACCGCCTGCTGTCCCACTTCAAAGGTGGGTCAACTGCCTGAGCTCGAAGCCTTTTTACAGCACATCAGAAGAAAGTGCTGCTTCTGAAGAGGGACCTAATAAAAGGCCACTGTGAATGCGTCTGCTTCACAGTAAATTACCAGGGCGGTCAGTTTCTCCACGGGGACGTCCTGGCTGTACGGTTTACCGTCTAAAGCAGATCTCGGGGTGAATTAGTTGTAAATTTCATTATTCCCATTCTTGTATTTATGGGCACCCTCTGCAGTAGGCTGAGGTGAGTTTTAGTTTTTCCGTTCAAATTCATTCTTTGTAACCAGTGCCCAGTTCCGTGAAGATAAAGGGAAGACCCAACCCTAAGCCTTGTCCCTTGCTCTTTCTTTCCTACAGAAACACTGTATTCTGTAGCCTTGGCTCTTGATAATCTCTACAGAATGAGGACTGTTTAAGAAACGTTTCTTCTTCTGTGTTGTTGGGGGGGGGCACAAAACTTTAAAGATTGGCTACTGCTCATTAATGACTCAACCAGTAGAGCAGCTCAGCTGCGATCCAGGTCTGGGTCTGTCGAGGGTGAAGACCACTGTAGGTCACCCCAGTGAAAACGGAGGGTCCTTTAATAACCTGCTGTGTCTGTGTGCGCAGGGTCCACAGAGCGCGTGGAGCGAGTCATGGACCAGGTGGAGAAGTACCTCATGACTCGGCTCTATAAGAACGTCTTCTGTCCAGAAACCACTGATGACGAGAAGAAGGATCTGGCTGTGCAGAAGCGCATCAGGTGAGGCCTGTCCTCTGACACTTCTTCACAGGAATTGTGAGTTTGTCTCGTAACCTTGAGTCCTCATTGCACACTTTTGAAAAAGAACAGCAGAAATATCGCCAGCAAAGGGAGGCCATTAGGTTCGTCCTGCTCATTTGGTTGCTAGTAGAAAATTGATCCAAGGATCTCATCAGCCCATTTCTTGAAAGAAAACACGTTATCAGCTTCCACAATATGGCTGAGTTGTTGCTAAGGACCTCTGGGAAAGGGAAATGTAATTCCCACCTTTGCTACAAGTGCTAGATTGGAGGGAGATCACTTTCTCCTGCACTGCCTGACGGCCTGCTGCCTGTGTGTGTCTTCTTACAGGGCCCTCCACTGGGTTACCATTCAGATGTTGTGTGTCCCGGTAAATGAAGACATCCCTGAGGTCTCGGACAATGTGGTGAAAGCCATCACAGGTGCTCATTGTGAATTCAGTTTTCTTGCTGTTGGAAGCTCAATGCACATTGCTCCCTTCCTCTTGTATCAGTTTACATCTCGGCTTATGTGACGGCCAAGTGTTTCTCTCTGATCCTTTGAATGCAGCTACAAAACAGCTGGTGAGAGTCCTGTCTGTCCGTCACAGACTGTTACCTGCTGTTTGTCTGGAAAGGAGCAGCTGCAGGGAGTTGGTGTCGTGATGAGCTTCAGCTGTGAAGTGTCCTATTCAAACGGTCTGTCTAAACTGTCTTGAGAAACAGCACAATCCCTCTCTGGAAGCAGAGTGTTGTGCTGGAAGGGGTCTGTCCTGGTCCTGCAGAAAGCCACCTGTCGGACGATGTGTGCGTGTGTTTGTGATCGCCGGAGCGGCAGGGGTCAGAGATGTTGTCGGTGTGTGTAAGATGCATTTGTGAAAGAAAGACCAGCAGATGGAGAGGAGGGTTCGGATCTCAGAAGGGTTCTGATGGAAAGGGACTTTGACTCGCAGACCGTGATGGTTGTGCGGAGTGCGCTCCCTAGTGGTCAGTCAGACGGCAGCAGGTCTTCCTTCTGGTATGGTTGTGCCCAAGGGTGACTGAGAGGTGGAAAGTGGTGAGTGGTTTAATGTGAGATTTACTGCTGTGTAAACAGGCATAGAGTAGTGATGTTAGCATGATATTGCATTTCGGTGGTATTGGTGTGCTGTGACACTAATGCATAGAGCATTGAAGAAACACGTTAACGTGAGCTTGGCGATTGTGAGACTGGCAAGTGAGTGCTTGTGTAAAAAATAACGTGCTAAAATGGCCCATAACAGGTTAGGGATGGGGCCTGTTTGTTCACTGTTGTCTTATGGGCACTGTCTTGTTTCACTGTCTTATGGTCCAGCTCTCATTGCACATCTTTCCTAGTGAACCCATTTTTCTTTGGATATGTACATAAGTATGCCATCTGGGATCCTGGTATAATATGGTGCATTGCAAGAAAGTTGTTTGAAGAAAAAGTTGAGATGATCAAAAGCAAGATGAGGTTTTGTTGTTTGGAAACGTACCGTACTTGTTGTTTAGTCTGTCAGAGTTATCAGTCGCAGGCCGTTCAGAGATCAGAGTTGGATTAAGACAGGCCTGTCTAACTCTACGCCTGCAGATGTTATCGAGATGGACTCCAAGCGCGTGCCCCGGGACAAGCTGGCCTGCATCACGCGCTGCAGCAAGCACATCTTCAACGCCATCAAGATCACCAAGAGCGAGCCCGCCTCTGCGGATGACTTCCTGCCCACCCTCATCTACATTGTGCTGAAGGCCAACCCGCCCCGCCTGCAGTCCAACATCCAGTACATCACCCGCTTCTGCAACCCCAGCCGCCTCATGACCGGCGAGGACGGCTACTACTTCACCAACCTGGTGAGCGAGCCCGCGCCCGCTGGGCACACAGCTGCACAGCTGCACAGGACACAGGCCACAGCTTCCAAGTACAGATGGGCCATAATAGGAATTACACAATAGGAAAGTCCATCTAGCTCAGAGTGGAAAGAAGGTTTAGGGGTAAATTAGATTAAAAAGCTGTAGTAAAGCCATGGGCCAGAAAAGCTCTGTACGTTTTGCCAACCTTTAATTTGGCCATGAAGACGAGGCTTGATTTTTAGTTCTGCTGTTAGTGTGCTACTTCCATGTCCGCTCCGGTTCTGAGACCGTTGTCCTTGAGCGGCTCGAATTGCTCCTAGATTCTGGGCCTGAGTTGAATGATTTATAAGAGCCACGAGTTGCCCCGCGGGAGGTAGATTCTCGGGGCAAGGAGTGCCGAGTGCTGCCCCTGTCTCCGCCCGGTGACCCGTGTGCCTCTTCTCTCTCCAGTGCTGCGCAGTGGCTTTCATCGAGAAGCTGGACGCCCAGTCCCTCAACCTCAGCCCGGAGGACTTTGAGCGCTACATGTCGGGACAGGCGTCGCCCCGCAGGCAGGAGCCCGAGGCCTGGCCCCCGCCGGCGGGCGGCAGCCCCGCCCTGGCGCAGGTCTACCAGAGCCTGGAGCTGCTGTCCGGGCTGGGCGCGCGGCAGGAGCGGGTCCTGGAGGGGGCGCGGCGGCTGGAGGGCGACCTGATCGACTGGCGCGACGGGGTGGAGCGCGAGGTGCAGGACATCCTGGACAGGTACCCCCTGGACCTCCGGCCGCCCCCCGCTTCGGCCATAGATTCCGACAACGTGGAGAACGACCGCCTGCCGCCCCCCCTGCAGCCGCAGGTCTTCGCCGGCTAGGACGCTGCCCGTCACGCACGGGGCAGTGCTCCGGCTAGCCCGGCCCGTTCCCTCTCCCGTTCGGCATCCTCCTCCGTTCACACGCTGGCTCTCCCTGGGAACTCTCCAGTCTCTAGGCTGCGGCCTGCAAGCCCCCCCCCGGATTCATCTGCGTTACAGCCCAGCTGGCTCCCTGTCCCCCACACACCCCGCTCCTAATCTGCAGCACGGGGTCTTCACGGCGAGTTTTTGAGCTCAAGTGTGTAGCGGCTTCTGACTGCGGGGCAGTGTTGTTCTTCAGTGTCATGTTCTTCCATTTCCTTGCATTGCACCCTCCCGCCTATCCAGTCGTTCCTGTTTGTGACGGGCTCAGTGCTCTAGCAGGTGGGGGCTCCCCGCTCCTCGCTGTCACACCGCAGGCCCGCAGGCCCGCGGGCAGTTGCTGGGGTCGCCCTGGCTGACTAAGCCCAGCTCCCCCCCTGTCGGCGCTGCCACTTGGGGAATCCCACTGCATCATAGGAGTGACAGGGCCCAGCCAGGCCCCCCAGTGCTCAGGCTGACTGCCTTTCCTCGTTGAACAACTCGCGGATCCCAGCCGAGCACTCGCTTTTACAACAGGCAAGCTCCGGGTGCTTCTCTCCTTAGAGTTGTGATCTTGAAAGGATATGCAGAATAAACAGGTTGAAGTTCAGAGACATTATACAGAAAGATCCAGCTCTTGCATTGGTGTTGTTAAATACTCAAACTGCTAAATGTTTTGAATATCGTGCATTTATTGTCTCTGTGGCCCTGTTGTAATCCCAGAGAGCCCCTGTCCCAGTACGGCGGTGCTGTTTCTTCCTGATGCTCTCGTCTCCATCGCCCTCCAGCTTGGCCATGAGGACAGCCTGATGCCACTGCCCTGCCAGTGGGGATCTTTGCCAATGATGGATGTTTCCCTAAGTGTGCTGATAGATTGGGGAAACAAACCCCCCTGATGTATGTTCCCCCTCTCAGCAGATGTCTCGATGTGTAAAGATGCGTGTCGAATGTTTCTGTTAAGGGTGTGGTTTGTAATAGTTCACTACGCTAAAGTTATTTCACTTTTCCACTCATTTAGCATGATTCATTATAGTTCCCCCTGTGTGTGCCTCGGTTTACTATCCTATTCTGTGTGCTACACCATGCATTCAATTTTTTTTATAATATCCTGCAGGTTTACAGTGGTGCACCATAGCAATATCTATAGAAAAGAACTTTAGTGCTCATGCTTAACTATCAGCATTTTAGAAGAACGCTTCACCAACACAAGAAACACTGAAACTCATTCACACTGTTGTAGCAAGTCAGGTAAATCAGGTAGATTATTTTATGTACTGTATCTCACCGTACAACCCTGTTTTGTTTTTCTTGCTGTTTGACTTGTAACCTCATTTTAGTCATTTCTAAAATGTAATTAGGTCACCAATCACCTTCACTTAGTACTGTAGGTAGGTTAGTTCACCTAATCTTTTTTTTCCCCCCCCATTGTGATTTTGAAGGTTTTATTTTGGGGGTGGTGGGTGTTAAGTTAGATAATTTCTTACTAACTGTAAGAGGCATGTGAGTTTCCACTCATCAGCTACAGGTAAAACGGGTTTGTTGTGCTGTAGTGAATTATAGCAGTCTATTATTTCCAGTAATAGCTTGTTTAGTGCTCTGGATCACTTTGTCTTTTATGAATGCATGTGCCCATAACGCTGTTATTTACATTATGCTTCTTCGTCTGGATGGGGGCAGTTTTCAGGGGCAGATGGATGGGAGGGTGCCGGTCATGAGAGCCAGCATCTCTAAACATCCGCCTCTTCGGCTCTGATGTACCTGCACATGTCTTTGTGGGGTTGGGCGAAGAGGGTTTGAGTGTGAGTCTTGGGCATGTTGGTCATTGATCTTCCTGTCTTGCCTCTACACAAGGCTGCTAAAGAATTTAGTTTTCTCCAGAAAGGTGTCACCTTTCTGTTAAATAGGGTGAACATGTAATGGCTACAGCATGATGACTCTGGGGCATCCCACACTGGCACTGCCTGGGTGACCGTGTGGACCAGATCCAAAATGACTCTAGCAGTGATGCTTGTTCACCCAGGCACGCACACGTTCACGGATCCTTTTGAAACTACAAACCAGAACTCTGTGTTCTGCAACAGCACAATGGGTTATAAAAACACATTTAGGATTTCTCTGTTTAGCAGTTTCAGTTCAGTTTATTTGTCATGTGCACAAGTGCAGTGAAATGCTTATTCGCATGTGTGCACCAATGCAAGGACATTAAGGAAACAACCAAAACATAAACACAGAACAGCCACAGCAACAACAATTTGACTTTTAAAGCCTAAGCAGATCATGGCACCCAGGCGTATCTTGTGGGTGTGATCCTATACCGCTGCAGGGGCCGACCTCCAACAGTATCGGGAACCTGTTGACACAGCTCGGCTGCCTGCAGCAGTAAGAGAAGCCTGTCTCTGGGATAACAGCCGTTTAGGCACCAGGTCCCTCCCCTGTGGAAATGATTTTTATCCACACAGCCCCCTGGCTGCTGGTCATGAAGTGTAAAAAATGCAACACAATTTAATTCTCATCTGAAAGTATTGTTTCAATGTTCAGTTTTGCTAACATGAAAAGCAGCATTTTATTTAGAATATTGCAGTATTAAAAAGAGCATTATTTCAAAAATAAGCATTGAGTGTTTAAGGACAGGTATTTGGAAATGGAATTGTGTATTTGGGGTCCTGTTTCATCGGTGCTGATGGAAATGGACAAACCAGAGTGATGGGATTGCTGTGTTTTTTGAATTGGGAATGATTCTCAGAGGAGGGTCCTGACTGATTCTGTCTGGTGGCCTTCTTGCTGTTCAGTTTCCGGAAACAGTCCTTATATATGGGGAACTTTCTGTAAAGAGGGTGGACCACCTCTAGTCCCAAAGACCTAAAAAACTTGCTCATGTTTAACTGTAGATTTCCAAAGAGTGGGAAAAGATTAAGAGTCAGTTGTTTAGTAATTCAGATCGTTTGGTATGAAAATGTGCTAATCCTGCATCCTTCAGGATCAGTTTGTCATTTCCTGGTTTAAATAATTCCGTGTTAAGTTGCACGGAAAGTTCTTTACGGGTAACCTATATAAAAAAGAACCCACAGGATAGTTGTGTGGTTGTGACCTGGTGCACCTGACGTCAGGCTAATTGCAGGAGCACTGTGCTGGAAGATGCTGCATGAAGAATCCTGCATGTCAGACACTCTCTTTCCCCTCCACCCGCAACGTAATGCCCAGCGTCCCCCGTCCCTGCTGACAGCCTGTGCAGAGCCGGGTCCCTGGATACTTTCAGGCCTCTATGAATTTTAGTTTAGCACACGATAAAGCTGTGTTGCGAATTCTTTTTTCACTGTTCTGCTTTGGAAAAAGATTTGCAGTCTTGCAGTCTGGCGTAGTTGATATTCTTACCTTCTGTGTGACCCATCTTGCCTGCCCAGTAAGACGTAACGCCTGCCAGTACTTCCACGCCCTCGGTGTGCCCCCAGACCCTCGTGCTGTGATCCCCGAGTGGCTCGGGAGCCGGTGACGCGTGTTTAGGATCTGGTTGAGAAGCCTGCACAGGATCAGAAGCTGTGGAAATAAGGAACGCATCCCCCATCTTCCCACCGTCACCCTCTCTTCACACCCCCGAGCAGGTACTCTGCCACTGATGGAGAGGCTTTTTAACGACTCTAAACAATGTATATTTGTAACCTCACCCGTGTGACTTTTAAACTTGCATAACACATCACTATTTATTATGTCATATATAGAACCTGTGGTGTTTTTTACATATCGTGTCTGAACTGTGTTTATTTCAATAAACCCACATGCTTCCAGTGTTTGCTTTGACTCTTGATCATTTTGTTGGCAGATAAAGACTTTGATGCAGACAACTATGTAACTAAGCTTTGAGAAGGAAGATAAGGACATTTTACCAGCAAAGGAACAGATTTGAATTTAAAAGAATATTAGGAAAGCTCTCCGTTGAAGTTGTTCCTTTTCACCTTCTAGAAGAGGTTGTGGCACAGCAGTCACTACTGCTGCACAGCTCCCATTTCCTTGGTTCAGTACAAGCCTGGGGCACCCTGTGTGGGGAGCTTGCATGTTCTCTCCAGGTTACCGCCATTGTCCAAATGTGGGTTAATTGGTGGTTCTTAATTGGGTTTGTGCTCTGCAATAAGGTTGTGTTCTGTCCAGATTATTGAGAGCTGAGGGTGTTCTGCATTTTCATTCAAGTCATCTCTAATTTCCAAACAAATCACCTGATTAACTGATCACAGTTAAATTGTAACAGGTCTTTTGAAATCCATTATTACAAATAAATTGGTCCCTAAAACACGATATAGAGAGCCTGCTGGATTGAGGCACTCCAGGAGCAGGACTGCAGATTCCCGATATACACTGTAGCAGTGCCCCCTAGTGGAGAATGTTATCCTTTGTCTCAATAAATTATCAATGCCTTGATAAAAGTGGCTGGGAGTAACTTGTTAGAATTACTCTTTTTGTAATACATTCACTACTCTATGTGCAGGTGGGTGTTACCTTTTCCCAAATTTACATGGACTTGCACAGCCACCTGATATTCTGCAGAAAAACTTTCTTTTAAATCTTTAAATTTTACCCATAAAATTCCTCAATTCGAGCATTGAGGATTTATATTATTTTATATTTGTATCATTTGAATGGTTTGTAAAAATATTCATTTTAGAGAGTGTGGATGAGGGCATGTTTTGCAAGGCGCCTGGTGCTCTTAAGCTGCTGTTAGGCCATCAAGAATCAGCATCTGGGGACACTTTTTTTAGACTTGAGCTTTTTTTTTGTGGTTTTTAATTAAATGCATTAGATGCACTTTCAGATCCTCTTCTTTACCATAAGGAAGTAGCTGCTGTGAGCTGGACTGGGGCAGCGGGCTGGGAACACGGCAGACACGGAGTCTTCCAGGGCTGGTGCTGAACCGCTGAACCGAACGAGGAGGAATCGTTCTTTCCTTTCAGTGGAGTGACCTGATCCGTTAAGCAGCTGGGGTGTTGGCTATGATGAAAGCCGAGTGATCCCGAAGAGGAGGGAGCCACTTCAGCCAGCGCCACAGCGCCGCCCCCTCCTGGGCAGCTGCTGCCAGGTCAGTCACTGGGGCGGGGGGGGGGGTCTCACTCGGGTCCCTGAAGGCCTGGTGCTTCTGCATCTAGTCCCAGCCCTTTCTCAGTTACACCGGTAGTCTGACTGTGTAATTGTCTTCATCAACGTACTGTAATACGCAAAGCTTCGTTCCCTGCTGAAAAGAGAAGAAAAGAAACACAACGTATCAGCTGTGGAGCCTTCTTCAGTGTGAACTGAAGTGTTTCCTCAGACCCGGAGAAGGCTCCACAGCTGAAACGTTGTGTTTCTTTTCTTCTCTTCTCTTTTTAGTGGGGAATGAACCTTTATTGTTGCTTTGCAGCCTAAACTTGCTGACACAGGTTCCTGCATGACCTACATCAATGCAAGATGTCAAACCAGGCGTTTTATAGGTAACAGCTTCTTTAATGAAGTGACAGTCTGTGATCTGACTGACCTGGTCCAGCCTTGCTGGGCTTCCCAGAGCTGAGGCTACGTGCTGATAATAGGGCTATAAAGACATAGAAGGAGTTTCCCACACTCCAGCGTCAGAAGTCTAATATCTCAGAAAAGCTTGGTCTGGTGGTCAGTTATGATTTTGTTGTGAGTCTCCGGTAGCTTGTCCTGCTTCTGCACGGATTATTCTTAGTGTTGGGTGTCGCCTAGAAAAGTGTCTTTTCGAACGACGCCACGGACTGCGTGCTGTACAGTAGTTCAATTGATAGAACTCGTCGAAAAACAAAACTGGACAGTAAAATCACGATAATTGGGGAAAAAAACAAGCTGCTCTCTCCTGCCCACGCGTGCGCGGCGACTGCTGTTGGTCTTCTTGCTGGGAAAGGGAATAAGAACTGCTGACCTGCGGTCGGGTCGCGTGTTTTGGAGTTGCGCTGTCGTATTTTCTTGATGCGCGCTCTGAGATGGGGGCGTACCCAGCTCGTTTCCATCAGTCTCGATTCCGAGAAAACTGCTTGATCTGCCCAGGATGGGACCCGTTTTCGGCGCAGGAGCAGATTTCTGGTAATCGAAAGTGAAAGAGCGAAGATCGGAGCGTGGTGCCACTGCCCCCACAGACCCAGTGGAACCCGTCTCCAGGCGCAGCTCGGTCCGACAGCGGGCCGGGGGCTAGTCGGCTGGTGATGGACCTGCTGTTGTCTCTCCTCGGTGCGTATGAGCCGGACTGCCCCGCTATCGCACACAGCGCGCAGCTGCGGTCCCGGCTCGGTTCGGCTCTTAATGTCTGTTGTTACTGTTGTAGTCGGCTTGTGTTTGTAACTCAGAAACCGCAACACTAACCTACCGTGAGAATCTAGAAGACAATTTTGCTTTTTGAAAAGAATCGCCTCTAGTGACACTGGGATGTTTCCAGCTTCACAGCAGAGTAGTTTGGAGGGATTTTTAGGTGGATGTGGGTAGTGAGGAGGTGTTATCCAGCTTATACACGAAGAAAACGTTCAGATTAATTTCTGCAAAGATTTTAAGATGAAAAAAACAACTTTATTGTTTTCTTTTCCAGTGGTTTCTGCAGTGGCTCCATCGGTGGTCCTTCAAGGTAAGTGTATTTTTCGAGATATCAGTGCAGATCATCAGTAGTTCTTCGTCATGTGATTTTATCAAGTGTTACACCTGGACAGCTGCGGTTATCTTGGCTCTGCGTGGTGTAAGAAGAGAAGGAAAGCGACAGATGTAGATGTCAGTGAAAAAGCGATCCGCCAGGGGGCGCTCAGCAGGGACGAGAGGGATTCCCACCTCCTCCATCCTGCGAATGGCCAATGTCCACAGGGCCGCCTCATCCCTGCAGGCTCTGGAGTGCTGTATCGCACTCGCACACACCCGAGAAGGAAATAGCACAATGTGCTTGCTCTCCAGCCTGCAAGACTCTTGCAGATTAAAAGTGTCATCTGTGGCTCCTTCACTTTAGAGAATGTCCATAAAATTAATACCTGAAGTCAGAATTAGGCTGGAGGGTTTGGTTTGATCATACCACAGGTTACAGAGGAGAGGAGCCACTCAGCCCATTGGGCCAGGTTGACTGTAGTTAATTGATCCCAGGATCTCATCCAGATGCTTCTAGAAAAAACCCAGAGTATCGACTTCAACCACATGACCGGGCAGCTCGTTCCTTGTGTGAGAAGTGCCTCCTGTTCTCGCTCTTCAGCAGTTAGCAGGCCCAGAGTTTCATACAGGTGCTGCAGTACAGGACTGGATTCTCAGAGATGGGCCGGTTCCCCTGGGCCTCCCCAGCTCAGCCCGGCCCACTCCCCCTTCCTGCTTCCCTCTAGACCGCCCCGGGAGCGCTGTCCTGCACTTGTCCGCTGGGGCGCCAGAGGTCTTCATCGGGGAGACCGTCACCCTGACGTGCCACGTTCCGGGGGAGCCCTCCGGCTGGACGTTCGTGTGGTACAAAGACGGGGCGCCAGTGCAGCAGCTCGGCACCGTGGGGGGGGGCAGGTACACGCTGAGGCCCACCCTGCCTCACCACGGCGGGCAGTACTCCTGCCAGGGCCTGAGGGCATGGCCCTGGCCGCAGCGCAGCCTGCCGAGCGAGCCCGTCAGCATCCGCGTGACCAGTAAGAACCAGCAGGGCCCGGCGGCGCCGCCCAAGCACAGGGCAGCAGCCAGCAGCGCCTCGGAAAACACGATTCCTCCCTTCCCTCTCCTCGGTTACCATCCTGGCAGCTTGGCTCCTGTTTCCCAGACTCCGCTGTGAGCGCTGTCTCCCGGTCTCGTGCCGCAGTGCGCAGCACGATGGCGGGATGAGGGAGGACAGTGGCGTCAGACCTGCCACAGGAGCCCGCTGCTGTGTGTCTCTGCAGTGGCGCAGTAACTGATGAATTAGATAACCGGGAAGCGCCGAGAGGGGTTTGGTGTCTAAGGGCTCCAGGGTGGTGGCTGGTGGGGGTGGCCCAGGGGTCAGGCCTGCTCTGAGCTTGTGTCTCCTGCCTGCAGGCGGCTGGGTGATCCTGCAGACTCCGCCGCAGCCGCTGCTCCGCGGCGCGGGAGCCACCCTGACCTGCCGTGTCCGCGGCAACCCCAGGCTGCAGCAGGTGGTCTTCTACAAGGACCGCAGGGTGCTGGCGAGCCAGAGCGGCCCCCAGCTGCACCTGGCCAGCCTCTCGCACCGGGACGAGGGGCTCTACGGGTGCCGGGCCACCTGGGGGAAGAGGTGGGGCTGGAAGACCGCGGAGTCCCCCGAGGTTGGCGTGTCGGTTAGAGGTGAGCGCGTGGTTGATCTCGGGGCTCTCCAGAAAAGAGCAGTGTCTCATTCTCATGCCACCCCAGCTGCCCGGAGCTGCGGCAGTGCGCTGCCCTCTCTGACCCTGTCGTCTGCTGACCAGACCTGCTGACCGAGCCGGTGATGGAGGTGCTGACGGAGACCCCTGTCCAGCGGGGGCAGGACCTGGTGCTGCGCTGCCGGGCCCAGCTGACCTCCCACGGGCCGGACCTGCGTCTGCGCTACAGCTTCCGGAGGGGCGGCCAGCGGCTGGGCGTGGCCTCGTCCCAGGACACCCACGTGGTGCGGAGCGCCGCCGCCCGCCACTCGGGGCGCTACTGGTGCCGGGCAACGGTGGACGGGCTGGGCCTGGGGAAGAGCAGCGAGAAGGTGCTGGTGTGGGTGATCGAGGGTGAGTCCCCAGGGCAGCTCGGCACCAGTGGACCAGGAGCCCAGTGTGCTGTCCGCGGACACTGGGCCCCCCCTCGGTTGAGAAGCTAGGCCTGGGCCCTGACTATCCCCCGGCTTTTTCGGAAGAGTAGGAGTGTTAACCCTGGAGTCCACTCTGGGGTTCTACAGTCTGGCCCAGTAAGGTCACTCCTCTGCCGATCAGGTGCCGAATCGCCAGGCGCAGCCCCCCAGAACTGGGTGAGGGGGGTCTCCGCCCACAGGGTTGGGGTCCTTCAGGGTGAGAAAGGCAGAGAGCCAGAATCGAAATCATTCCTGTGCTCGATGAAACTAACCTCTCTCCACCGCGAGCCCTGTTTTCAGGTCAGTTTGAAACACACGAGGTACGACTGTGGACTGTAGTTGTCTGGACTGTGTTGCCTAACTAAACAGTGCCTAAAACAGCTCCTGATCTTACTGGCTTGGTGATCCAGTAAGATAACAGGTAAAAAGCTAACTGAATGTAAGGATAGAAACATAAATATAGAATTTAAATCAAGGGACGGTGTGTTGAGATTAACAATACTCTAGTAAAATCTTTCTTGGAAAAGTGTGCCCAATTCTGGTCACCATGTTGGAAAGAGATACTGCTGTTCTGGAATCAGCTCTAAGGAGGGAGACCAGATACATCACTGGATTTAAAGAAATTTCCTGAAAGATGTTGTGCAATGTAACTCTTATGTCAATCAGGGAGTGTCAAGATACTGTACATTGAACAGAGGAGACTGTCAGGAGAGGAGCTGATTAAAGTATTCAAATCCTCAAAGTCTCCGACAATGGTAACCCAATGGAATTCTTTTGAAACAACAGTGAAACACAAACTAGAGGACATAAGTGGCACGTAAAGATAAGTTCTTCAGAACTGAGACAGAAGACTCTTTACACAAAGGATGGTTGGAGTGTAGAACAAGCCACCCAGCCATGCTGTCGAAACTGATACCCTGGTTTCTCTCAACAAACAGCTGGAGTCAGTTAGCTTCTGGTTGCCAGATGACATAGACGAACTGAGTGCATGAGTGGCCTAGGGCTCCAGGTTAAATGGGGAAACGAATCTGAGGAGTTCATGATGTTATAAAAAACAAATGAAATAGCTTACACGTCATTATTTCAATTCACGTCTGCGTCCGTAGGGAATATGAATTCATTTTCAGAGAGAATGAGAAATTAAAATGTACTGGTCTGTCTGACACGCTCGGCCTCCTCCTGCTCACGGCTCCCAATCGCACCTGTGCTTGATTCACAGACGAGGAGTCAGAGCTGGAGTCCTCAAGGCCCAGCAGACCAGAGCATCCCACGGACCCCCCACAGGCCCAGAACTCTCCCAGCAGCAGCCAGAGCCCGTCGCCAGAGGCCTCTCCGTCCAGCTTTTGGAACCTCACAGAGTCCTCAGCATGGGAGGCCATGACCCCAGGAAATACAACTCTGTAAAGCTTCCCTTATTTCAGCAGGGACTCTGAAGAGGGAGTTCAGCACCAGCACAGTGATAATATGCAATCACTGACATAGTGCATCAGACAACTTCAGTGATCCATACTTTTTTGCAAGATACTTGGAAGCAATTAACCAACATCAATGCATAGAGGCCTAGAGGCAGTGGACCTGGAAAGATTTGTTTAACAGCCAGTCTGCCCTTTTAAAATAAGTCAGAGACTTTGATTATTATTTCTGCATATTAGAAAATAATAGAAATACCTTTCTGCATTCCTCTATGTTTGGCAATGCCTGGAAAAGAAATTGAATTACAGCATTAACAACAATAAACGAAAATCTTGCTTTGATTCTAATCTAATGTTTGTTTTGGATTTCTCTTCAACTGTCCAGCTCTTGCTAATGTGTGGTGTAGCCCTGGGGTTGAGCCTGGCTCTGCTGCTGTCAGTCAGGGGCTGGAGGTGGGTGTCTCTGTGTCTCTGACGCACAGGCGACTGGCCTTCTGCTTTCTCTGTTGCTCTGCTGGTTTACGTGTCCCGGCTCTGTTTAAGAGAAGGCTTGCTGCTGGCTTTGCTCAGAGGCATACTGGCTGTGAGGATATTTTAGATGAATCCAAAACACATGCCCATGTGTTCATGGGGTTATTCTGTGCCTAACTGAAGGGAAATCTGACCTAAAGAGGAGGGAAAATGGAGTATTCCGGATCAGAAGATGAGCCGAAATGAATCCCTGGGAACTATGTGCTTTCAGTGTTGTTACTTTTGTATCCAAACAGAAGCGTTTATTGGCGGGGGGGCTGCTGATCAAACACAGCTTTTAAAACAGTAATGACGAGTGCAGAGCCAAGAGCAGAAACTGAGCTGCGAGCAGAGCAGTGATTATTTGGGTTGAGCACAGAGGGTGGATTCCAGCTGTCATTCCCAAGAAAGCCCTACAGGGAGCTAACCTCACGAAATGCTTCAATTAGCCCGCGGTCACCTGAGACGTCAGAGCTGGCTCGTTCATTAAGGCTCCCCGCAGCCAGAGAGGACGATCCGGCTGCGTGCCTCTCCCCGGGCATCCCGCATTTAGCATGTGGGTCACTTCGCCCTGGAGAGCAGGGGAGACTTCCTGCGTTGCAGAGCGAGGCTCTTCCGTGGGGACGTCACGGCAGAGCCGAGGCAGCCTGTGCGTCTCACCTCCGCTTCGCAAGGAACGTTTAACTTAAGGATGGGTGAGTGTTCAGTGAACAGAGGGGTGTTATCGTTGTCAAACAGGTGCACCTGGTTTCAGTTATCGCTCAGTCCCATACAGCGTCGCAGTGAGCCGGAGCCCAGCCCAGCCCAGCAGGCAACAGGCTCAAGGCTGGACACCCCCAGGACACACACAGGGGGAGAATCCGCCTGCTGTTGTACCGCAGGAGGAAACCAGACCACCCAGAGAAAACCCAGGAGACCATGCAAACTCCACACGGAAGGTGCACCAGGTCACAAATCAAAGCCAAGACCCAAGAACTGTGAGACAGCATTGCTAGCTATTGCAATTATGGCACTCATATATGTCTCAGCTTTATTTAATTAATACACCTAATAATTTTATTAGCATATTGAAGATTAAGGGTGCCTATAATTTTCCATTATGGTACTGCGTTTCAGTTTGCTGCATACTTCCTTCAGTTAGGCGCAGCTATAATAATATACGTAGCTTGTCTTCAATTTCACGTGTTGGCATTTAAGATTAAATGATAAAGACATTGATATTTTGCAATGTTGTGCCGATCTCAAGGGATTTAAGGTGAACTGACGGTCGCATGCGAGCACCGCTCGTGTTGTTTATCTCTCTCCGCACTGTCTGTGGTTATGCAATGGAGCGCGCTCACATGGAGACCCCAGGACCCCCACCTGTGCAGCTGGGGTGACGCGCAAGATTTGAGGACGCCTCGAACCCGCCTCTCCTGCTAACGGAAGCGCCTCTAATCCCTTTGGCTGTCTGACGTCATTCTTTTCCCTACCCTAATTCCTGAGGAGAGACCCCTCATTACTGTCTGGGCCGGCCGCGGGGGTGTGGCTTCAGCGGAAGCCGCTATGATTGGACACAGATTGAAAAAGTACCAAGGCGTCGGTGACTGGCTTGCGCTCCACTCTGAAAGCCTCTCGGCGCCTGACCAATCGCAGCGGAGATGTGTCACGAAAGCCACACCCTCTTCACGCCCACCAGACCAGGGGGCGTGTCCCCCGAGTTCAGCGGGAGGGGAAAAGCGACGCGACCCTTTTGCGACGCGAGATCCCGCCCCCTCTTCTCTCTGCCATTGGCGAGCGAGGATTTCAGCGGCTTCCGGCGGCCTCGCGAGAGAGAGAGAGAGAGGTGGGGGGGGCGAAACGGTCTCCAATGGTGACCAGTAGCTGTGACTGCCGAGGGGGAAGGAGAATGGAGGTGGGGTGCAGGGGCTAACGTTTAAAAGATAGGAAATAACGGCAAAACGAGCGCTTAGGCGTTGTTATTTTCCCACCAGCCCGTTGTGTGTGTGTGTGTGAGAGAGACAGGCGGCGGGGTGGGTGCTCCGCGCTCCGCCCTCACCTCTGCAGAGCCGCGGCTGGGCACCTCCGAGCCCCGGCGACGTAAGTACCGCTCTCCCGGCTCCCTGCATGCTGCCCAGCCCGCCTCTGGACCCGGCCAGCGTCCTGGGCGGTGTGGGGGTCTGGGTTTTCCCACCCACCGCCAGTCCTCCAGCGAGTGCCCAGCCTCTCGGCACCCTCGGGGCTGCGCTTCGTTGTAACATTTTGATGAAGTTTGTTTTGGGTCCCTTCTTCAGCAGCAACGAGTCAGGCACAACTTGCAGAGAGCAGGTCTCCCCTGAAGGACAGGCGGGCCGTAATTTGCCGGATAGCTAAAGCCAGACGCAGCAGGTTTTCGGAGGAGCGGTGTGTCTGGGAGCTGCCTGGGATGCGCCTCAGGACAGACCCCCCTGCGAGACTCGATACCTGCAGCCTCAAGGGCTCTCACCGCGGTGCGCAGCCGCTCGCAGGCTGCCGCTGTCTTCTTCATTGTGGGTCTCTGCATAGGCGTGGAGAAGGATTGCTAAGCCTGTTTCATGGTTTGCCAAACACAAGCCGCTCAGGTTAGATATTTCCCGATTTACCCCCCACGATTAGAATCCCCAAAATGGCGAAAGGCATCCGCACGCTTCGTGTTTTGAAGCCACGTTTTCAGGCTGCCGTGGGTAAAAGGCATTTTTGTCTAAGGGATGTGTGTGATCTAACGCAGAGCTGGCAGGTTGCAGTCTCAGTGGTGCCTGAGACCTGCCCGCATTGTGGTTTACAAATAGCCTTTGCCTGAGTCCCGAATGCGCTTTACATGCTACATCTCGACTGAAACCCTGCAGACCTCCAGAAATCTGGTGGCAGGTGTTTGAGCGTCTGCCCATTTCCCAGAATAATGGACGTCTGGGTTTTCAGAGGGCTCTGACCACAGTTTGTAGCGATAGCGCTTTCGAGTGATTACAACCCTCATAAATAAAAATAGGGGCGAATCGAGGAACTGGAGAATCTCTGCCTTTTTAAGCAGTCACGTGGAAGGACTATACCATTCTGAAAAGAGACTAAATAATTTAGACGACAGGAAAAAATTACATAATGTGAACAGGTTGCTATACTGTCAGTATCCCAGAGGTATTGGTCTCTAGAGGTATTATGGTGAGGCTCTAAAGAAATGCAAAAGGCGTTGCCATTTTCACTGTTTTCCTCTGACACTGTGTGTCTTGTAAGTGCACAGCCAGCCCTGCTGGCAGTCTTAAGCTTGAAAATGATTTCCGTCATGCATTTACTCTTCTGGTTATACTGTACACTCCAAAAGTGGTTTAAAGAATCAAATAGCTTGTGTTAATACTAATTTAAAATCCATTGCAATATGAGGTTTGGATGGTGGCTTGGATAGCATGCCAGTGCTTGGACTTGAAAACATTTAAAGAGCTTATTTTGTCTTAAAGTTTGTAAAAGGCATCCTTCTAAGTCTTATTCAGTAATGCTCTTTTCACAGGTGTTGGGTTGAGCGGCTTTTTGTTTTCCACCTGAGGATACCAAGCAGGTTGAAAACTGTCTGAGATGGACGAGCAAAGTGTCGAGGTGGGTCAGAACGTGGGCGTCCGTGTAGCAGGAAGTCCTGGGTCTACCTGCTTTGTGAGTTAAAATGAAGAGCACTTGCCTTTACCTTAAGGGTTTCTCATTTTCTTTAAACCTGAGTTTGAAACTTCACTGAGTTTGTGTGCAGGTACAAACCCCAGGGCATGTCTGCAATAGACTTATTAGGTTGGTATCTTGGTTATTGAAGAAGCAGGTGATGGACTCCCCACACTCCCTTTCTGACTGTATGCAGCCTGGTGGTTCTGTGAGTTTTAAACCTGCCCAGTCCCATGACAGCTTTATTTCAAACTAACATTTCACTCTTCTGAATACAGTGAGCTCAGCCAGCTCTTTAACTGGATTGGGGTCTGACCTTAATGAGAATTGATTTCATCTGCTGTGCTAGTATGAGTTATTTGAAGGTCTCAACAAGTACCACCAGGGCTTGTTTTAAGTGTCAGTCATTCCCTTTTGCAGGTGATGACAAGAATCCTTTTGAGTTAGTATTTTACCTTGGTTAGATAGTGTTGTTCATTTTAAAGTTGGATTTGCTGGTATTCAGAAGAGCTCTGCTGCAGTCCCAGTATGAACACCAGGACAGCAAGCACAGCTTCTCTGAAATCTACACATAGAAGACCTGCTCTTCTCAGACTGTCAACTCTTAAAGCTAATGGAAATGTTGATTAATTGCCATGGCAGAAAGCTTAAAACCATGTGCAAGTTTGTGCATGTGCATTTGAAACCTAACACCTCTTGTCCAGTTATCTTTACTTTGCTATGGGTTCATGTTAGTGTGAAATGTGCACCAACAACCTTGGGACAGTGGAGCCCAGCCTGCACTCCAGGTTGTGGCTATATCAGATTGAGGGAATTTCCCAGCATTTCATATAATGTATATCCACTCTATTTGGAACGGTGTGTTGTGTTTAAGACTGGGCTCTCCAGCCATGACTCCTGTACCCCCTCAGGAGAATGAACGAGATGCATGGGTTTGCTCCTCTGCCGAGCCCACCAGCTGAGCCAGCTGTCCTTTGGCTCCACAGACCCTCGCAGGAGGGATGAGCCACTCGGAGGAGCAGATAGCCTCCAGCCCATATCGCTGCCAGCCTGAAGGCTCCCAGCAGGTCGCAGGTGTGGCCCTTGGTGCTGGGAGAGCCCAGCTCACCAATACTAACCCTGCAGTGTCAGCGCTCAAACAGCTCTGCGCCACAGAGACTAGTGGCAGAGCGGAGCGTGGAGCTCGGTCTGTCCTCCTAGGTGCTGCCTGTCTGGTGGAGCCCTCCTGGAAGTGTGGAAAAGAAGAAAAAGCATAGTCATTCAGCAGCATAGCATGCTCCCACAAATAAATGCGTTTAGTAGCAGTTTTTTAATACTAACAATTCTGGATAAATACTTTATTGATCCCGTGAGGGAAATTGCAGGGAAATCTACTTCATAAAGGTCAATATAGCGGATTGATTGTTCATTAAGGCAATATGTAGCAATTACAAAATAGACAGGTTCTGTAGCTGCTTGATGTCCAGGTGGTCTGACTGTTTCCTTGTGTTCCCAGAGTATTGCGGAAGTGTTTCGCTGCTTCATCTGCATGGAGAAACTGCGGGACGCGCGGCTTTGTCCGCACTGCTCCAAGCTCTGCTGCTTCAGCTGCATTCGAGTAAGTGCTGCTGTCCGATGTGCACCTCCTCCTGCAATCCATCAGGAGCTCCATACATGTACTGTAAGTCTTTAGCTGACAATGATTAGGAACAGGACATATCTTAATGGTAAGATCCCAGAAACCACGTTTGTTTAATGCAATTTTGAGGTTGCTGAATACTAGTGGGTTTATACATTTTTACATAATAATTTAATGCTTAATTCATATGCATAAAGAGATTTGTAGTTCCTACGCACACTCATCTAAAGTGCAGGCTTTTTTTGTTGATGGTGCTAATCTTATTCCATTTTATTTCCTTCACCCATTTCCCAGCGCTGGCTGACAGAGCAGAGAGCCCAGTGCCCTCATTGCCGGTAAGAATTCAACACAGTGCGGTCCTTTTTACTGGGCATCAGACTTAAATGCAATGTTTAGCCTGGTCATTTTTGAGCGTTTAAAACCAGTGTTATGATCCCGAGTTTGAGTGCCTTGGAATAGAGATTCTAGAGTCTTAATCAGCTCTGTGATTTGTTGAATAAATTGCAGTTCAATGAAGAGACAAATTTGAAGCCAGGCTTAAGTTTTGATGGTTCATTAAATTTAATTAAACATCTGTGTGATAAACACCAAATTCCACTAGAAGAAAGGATTCAAGGCCAAGAATCTGTGCTTTGTCACTTGTAAGGTCAGCAGCAATTTGCAACTAAGATGTTTCTATAGTAAAAAAAATGATTAAAAGAAAGCACTCTTAATAAAGTTTAATGCAGATAGTTTTTAAAGCACTGAGCCTTGTATGTGAAAATCAATACTGAGCAAGCATAAGCACCACAGTATCTAGGACTGGCCTTGTGCATCATTTGATATATGCAAAGGCCTGGCATACATGTCATAGGCACATGAAGTTGTGGTGAAAGCTGCCATATAGCGGTTCAGGAATGTTCATTCTAATGTGACAGGGCACTTCACCAGTGCCATTGATCGGTGCAGACCAGTTCCTCCAGTTCTGCCATGTTGTTCACTGTGCCACCTGATCCCTGAACCCTGTGTGTGCGTGTGTGTAGGGCGCCGCTGCAGCTGCGGGAGCTGGTGAACTGCCGCTGGGCCGAGGAGGTGACCCAGCAGCTTGACACCCTGCAGCTCTGCAACCTCTCCAAGCACGAGGAGAATGACAAAGACAAGTGAGCCCTGTCGCCTCTCGCTGCCCCCTTAAATAGCAGTACTGCTTCAGCAGTCTTGCTTTCTTAAGAACATAAGAAAGGGTGCATATAGGGGAGTCCATCCAGCACAACTAGCTTGTTTTGTTGCTAGTAGTGTATTCTGCCAAGGGTCTTATCCAAAGGCTTCTTGTATAATGCCAAGGTAACAGCCTCGACAGAATGGCTGGTTATTATGTTCCACACTCCGGCAAGCCTTTGTGTAAACAGTTTGCCTCCTGTTCTCCATTTTAAATGCACTTCCCTGTAGTTTCCACCTATCTCACGTGAGTTGTTTCATTGATGTTAAAGAAATGCATGGATTGACATTCCTATGAGCCCAGGAGTGTATCGCAAGTAGGAGACTCGTATTTTAATTATTGTTGTTCTGGAATCCATCCTATCTTGTATGTAACATGGTGACCATATTTGTACACAAGATCTATTAAGATCTTAGTAGGACATTGTACAATTCTTATACAACATCTCTTGATATAAAAAAATTATATAAAATGTAATTTTATATAAAATTTATATAAATTCTTGATATGTTCTCCACCATTAAATATGCAGTATGTCCAAAAGGGTATGCTTTCTTATAGCTTACCACACATTGTCTAGAAAACACAAATATCTTTTTTTGAGAGGTAGCTTCTTTAAACTCGTTTTTTCCTCACATGATTAAAAATTAGATCCTGTCACCTGCATGTAACACACTGAAGTTTTCTCATTTAAATGGCACCTACCAGGTGTTTTGGAGTTTTATTTAAGTCATTTTGAATTTATTGTGCTGCTCTTAGTTTCCTGCAGTTGCTCATATTTTGGTGGGCTATATGATCCTGATTACTTTGCTAACTATACCAAAATCTAGACCATTGATATAAATTAGACCAGTAGTCCCTATACAGATCCCTGGGGCATTTCTCTAATTACCCCAATTTCAGCGTTTTTACTGCACGTTTCTGTCTATATTTCTAACCAGTTCTCGATCCAGGAACATGCATTACCTTGAATTTATCTTAACATTCAAATGTTAGAAATAATAGAAAAGGGGAAAATTCTTTATAAATTACTTTTGGCTTTCCCTTTCAGGACATTTAACTTTGGTGGTATTTCACAAGTTTTCTCAACCATAAAGAGCAGTGTTGTCTCTATGGAAAACCAGGTTCAGTAACAGATGCACCTTTGCACATGAACCAGGCTCAGACACCATGTTTTTATTTCCCCCGCCTGCACTGCGATCTGTGGCTCCTGCTGGTTTCCCGAACGCAATGTGTGCTGCAGGTGTGAGAATCACCACGAGAAGCTCAGCGTCTTTTGCTGGACCTGCAAGAAGTGCATCTGCCACCAGTGTGCTCTGTGGGGTGGGATGGTAAGTTTCTGATGTGCTGTCATGCTGTAAGCAAGGGGTAGCCGACCTTGCTGGTTGAGGGGCTGTCAGGCTGGGTGTGTTTTATCAAAACACTGAGCTGTTACCACAGTTATTTGGCTTACTGTCTTAATTCAAAGACAGTCTGTAAAACCTAAAGGTTTATAACTCTCTAGGTCTACAGTTCACCATCTCTGCTTTAAGCACTTATATAGTACTTCAAGCATAGAGCTGCGTCAGCATGCGTAGGCTGCAAAGGAACAAGTAAAGGTTTATTCCCTGCTGAAAAGAGAGGAAAAACACAACGTTTCTGCTCCTCACACCTGAAGAAGGCTTTACACCGAAACGTTGTTTCTTCTCTTTTCAGCATGGAATAAGCCTTTACTTGTTACTTTTAAACACTTATGCCTTATTTAGGAAACCAGAACTGTCCTCCACTGTATCCTTTAGTGTCTGCGACTCAGAATGACAAGGTGCATTTCAGCATCAAGCAGATCAAGAATTTCCCAACTATTTTCTCATGAGCACCCTATTTAGACACCGTTAATTGTTGTGACCCCAAAATGTTGCACAGACAAGAACATCTTATGTATTTGCCAGTCAAATATTTGCATTATAATACATGTTTATTTTACTGATGTCTTCGATATTTCTAGTTTTAATATCTAAATCAAATTAAAATTAATATGCGTGTTGTGGCTATGAGCTCTCTTCAGTATTCATCACAAATACACATTCGTCACAAACAAATACGTATTCATCACAAATGCACATCCACTTAAACTGGGTTATAGGTTCAAGATGAGAGTTCGCTGTGCTGTCAGAGCCAGAGAGTGAGCCCAGACTGCAATTGGCTCATTTACGTATGTTGGTCCTGACTGTGGTCACGTGGGCACGTTGGGCTGCTGGCAGCTTGACGGACAGCCATTTCCTGGGGTCCTCAATGTTGATGTGCTCATGAGAGCACCAGTTCCAGAACAGAGCAGCAGCATGCAGGCTGCCAACCATGTGGAAACAATTGATAATCGTTTTCCCTGCACAGCAATAACGGGAAACCACAATGTCACCAACTCAGCTGCTGTAATGATTTTAAAAGTTTTACTGCTAGAAATAAGGTTCCTGTTGTCTTAATTATTACTGAAGTGCAAAAAATATAAATTTAATAACATTCGTAATGGTATTAATTTCACAGGTATTCATTTTTTCACCACTGGTGTCTTGTTCTTCTGAACTTTGTACATAAGTTTAAAATTAGACGCACACCTTTTTCATGTTTATATAGTGCTGGTTTACACCCACGGATTAAGAACACAGCTTTTTCAATTTGCTAACCATGTAAGGTAGCAGGTAAAAGGTGTCTTTTCGCTCCAGTAACATGCCAAAAAGCAGGGTGCTATTTCTCTGCTGCTGTCAGCGTCCTATTCTGTCTAAACTTTATACACAACACAGGCACAAGTGTATGATCCCTCGCTAGCTTTTCAATCGAAAACAAAATAACCTTGTCAGTGTTGGTCATAATAGTTTTTCAGCTCGGGTCACAAGCCGTTCTCTATTTTAGAAGAAATAGCATAAAAATAAGTGTAAAATGTTTTAAGAGAGAGGAGAAACTACCCATGTTGCAATAGTTGTAGAATCTGCTATATTTGCTTGTCATTTTGTTCTTTCTTTTGAAAGAACTTTGCTGACTAACTGCTTTGTTGTGCAAGTGCCTCTATGTTGCCTCGGCACCGACAGGGAATTGTGTGTTGTCATCTGCATCATTAGTCAGCGTCCAGTAATTCTCCATCACTGGGTTTGGATCCCTATAGCCTGGTTTTACCTACCAGGAATGTGTGCCGAACAGATTCAATGAAACTGTTGGTTTAAAACCTTTGGAGCGATTCTCTGTTTTGCTCCTGGTGTACCTGTCTGCTGGTTTGGTTCCTAGTGAGCTCAGGAAGAAACATCATGAATAAGCAAGCAGATCATTACTGACAGTGGTTTGCACTGGTGATTACCTGGTGGACCCATGACCAGCTGGAAAACTGGCAGCCCCAAAGATCTGCAGATAAGGTGTAATCCACGATTGAGAACCAATGCCTTGTATGACAAGCATGTTTACAGTTACTGAGCCTACCAATATACTGTATATGATCCTTCTTTTTGTCATTGTGACCCTAAGGTTGAGAACTGCTGACCTGAATGATCCAGTTTGTCTTTAATGCAGCTTCATATTAAGTTCAACCAGTTTCTCACCCATTAGTCCACTTCTCAATAGATCCAAGAATCTGTCCTTATTGTTCTAGAACCTAGATTACAGTGGAAAAAGTAGCACTTGATTAAAGTGGTTTAGATATTGATGTTTCTGGCTTTATTTTCTGTAATGCAAAACAACTTGATGTAGAAGTGGATAGAGTTTCCTGAAATCTGTTGTGAACCAGAGTCCAAGTAAAGAACTGCTCTGAGGAGGACCTAGTGTGAATAATGAACTGGCCCTGGAGGTCCCCTTAATTCATCAGTTCCTTAAACCTTAGGGCTTTATCATTTTGACCTGTGAAGTAGGCATTTTGTTCATTTAAGTAGTTTGGAGGCATTTGAAATGAAAATCTTATTTTCCGGTCTGGCTTGGGTTTTCCAGCACGGTGGCCACACGTTCAAGCCCCTGGCGGAGATCTACGAGCAGCACGTGACCAAAGTGAACGAGGAGGTGGCCAAGCTGCGGCGCCGGCTCATGGAGCTGATCAGCCTGGTGCAGGAAGTGGTGAGCTTCTGAGGACGTCCCGCGGGCGGTGTTGGAGTCCTGCACAGCCACATGCGTTTTTCAAGCAGTTCCTCTACTGTAATAGAAATGTACAGTTTTACTTTCAATTAGCAATTGCCAGTCTGTCCAGTAGATGGCACCCCTTCACTTAAATTTAGTTTAATATCGAATTTGTCATAGGTCCTTGTTCCTTGCAGACTGATTAGCACCCACATCTATCTTCTGGGAAATCAGGTTAATTTTTAATCTTTAATTGGATTCCTTATTTCCACTGTTATTTTTTTTAAATTGTCCAGTCAATGATGTTTTATGGCTGTTATTAGCATTTACAAATGAGAAACTATAGAGTGAATTTGTTCTCCTCCCTTGAGTTAACACATTTCTGTGTTCAGACCTCTTGCTGCAGTAGACCTGGGGCTTTCAAGCTCTTGTAGTCTGGGGGCATCGTTTTGTAAAGACTTATGAAGGGCCTGTTTCTAACCTGTTTATACCTTTTGTTTTTCCAAGACATCCTCCACCATAAGAACCACATCTGACAAAATCAAGCCAAACTCTGTGCCTATTATAAATAATGCAGTTATTTATTAAGTAACTTGTTAGCATTCTTACTTACGGAATATTAGAGATGTAGGAGAACAGATCTGCTGCAGGTGCTGACAGGGCAGGGCCCTTTCCCCTGGTACGCGTGGCCTTCCCATGTGGTGTTCTTGTGTCTCTAGGAGAGGAATGTCGAGGCAGTGCGTGGGGCGAAGGACGAGCGCGTGAGGGAGATCCGCAACGCTGTAGAGATGATGATCGCCCGGTTGGATAATCAGCTCAAGAACAAACTCATCACGCTTATGGGTACAGACGGGGCCTAGCACAGGCTCTTCCCGAGCCATTCCCTTGTCCTCTAATCCTGACATCAGTCACATCACTGATTGTTCAGTTGTTTTGATCTGATTTTTGCTTGTAAAAAGCCTGTGTGCCTGAACAGAGGCAGCAGTGTGGAGGAGTGGTTAGGGATCTGGACTAGGGGCCTGAAGCTCAAGGGATCCGACCTGGGAAGCTGTGGTCGAACCCTTGCTCAGGGTACTCTGATTGCTCTGCTGAAAGGCCCAGCTTTATTATTGGGTTCAAATGTAAGCTGACTTGTGCCAGATAAATTAATCACAATGTGTTCAAACTCTGACAGCATGCTAGTATTGCCAGGAGGTTTTGATTTGATTTTTACTATAATTTATTCAGTTGCTTTTTCAGAAGGTTTTGTGGTACTAATCAGTGCCCTGTCACGTATACCTCATACAATAGGGGAGATGAATGATCTCTTTACCTCTTTGGTGTTGGTCTTTGTCTCTTCAGGACAGAAGACCTCTCTGACACAGGAGACAGAGCTGCTAGAGTCTCTGCTACAGGAAGTGGAGCATCAGGTACCTGCTGATTATTGGGTTAAACAAAGCTTTATGTGCTTTTTATTATCAAACAAAGAAGAAAATACACTGTTCAGAACATGTTTTTATATTATTTTGCAGTGTCAATAGAAATAATATAAAATGGATCAACAGAACAACAAAGACATCTTGTTAGGGGTCGCATAAAAAGCTTTTAGATAACATGATTTGTGCAAACCATTCTTTTAGAGAATTTGACTCCAAGTTAATTTAGAATTTCTTTAAAGCATACAGAAGATGAAAGCACTCTACATTTATATATGTAAAATTGTTAATATGAGAATAACATTTAATATTATAAACTTTTTTACAACTTAGAACACCTAGAGGAATACCCTAAAATTATACAAATATTTTACCAAAAACAAACAGAACAACTGAACATTTAATGTTAGGTTGTGTCAGTATCAGACTTGCAAAAACTTGTAAGGTTACAGTCAACGTTAAACCTTTTTCTCAAGCTTTCCTTTTTTGTTAAGTATTTTCAAATGAACGTGGGAAGAGTAATGTATTTGGTTCTTGCTCTAGCAAGATTCATCATCAGTATCATCAAAATTCTCTTCTCTCCTGGTAAAAGGGAAGACACTTTCATCTATACTTTTCTGTCTGTATTATTGCATTTCTTATCTAAAATATTATAATTTGCTATAATTCCCTTGACCTCTGGTGGTAATGGACTAATGTTACTATAATATATGGAACATTCCAAGCCAGTAATGCACTTGGAATAGTACTTTTGATTTCCTTACATCTTCTCTTGATGAAAAGCAGAGATATCGATTGCAGTTTGTCTATCGGGCACATCTTGTAACTGTTTTATCTTTAAAGTACCATTCATGGTACCAAAATCTATCATATTGGCACCACCCTCTTCATAAGATTTAAACATTTGACTTTTTCTTATGTTTTGTTTCTCTTGCTGTATGAACAGTTTATTTATGTTTGTAATGATCACATTGGAGATAGAAATAATTCTGCATAAATTTGTACATTTTAATCAAAGGAATTATACCAGATGAGGAGTTCTCTAACGAGCTTGAAGCCTAGTTTTAGAGATGCTGTTAGCTAAAAAACATTTTCCACATTTTTATGCTAATCCCTGTATACATGACTTCTGAATTAATTGGTATATTTTGAATTATTATTATAGTTTCAGTTGCCAATGATACTTGATCTTTATCTTTTAGAAATAATATTATATCATCTGCCATTTGTCTAATAATAGAGGTGTCCATGACATTTTAACAGTTTAATTATGATTTTTGGTTAGGATTGTTTATATATCTACAGCCAGTGTAAATAGTAGAGACAATTTCTGTAACTCCGAGATTGTTGAGAAACCATGGTGATGTTACATTAGTCAGAGATGCACAGATGTTAAAGTTATAACAATTTAATACTGTAATAAATTTTGGTCTGGCTATACATTTTCCAAGCTTTGAAAAATTAAGCAGTTACAATCTTTCAAAAGCCTTGTTAAAGTTTTAAAATTAAATTTTCATGATCTAACAAATCAAATATGATTTTGAGCATTCCTTCACTTTATAAATCCTGATGGTGTATCATCAATTTCCTACGTCAAGCCATTTTTTTAATCACTTTGAATAAATGAGAGAATATTGTGTTCTCTGTTTAATAAAGAAATTGACCTCCAGTTATCCATATTTTTCATATTAATGTTTTTAGGAATTAATGTAATGGCACCTTGTTTTATTGCAGTCCACAGGGTATTATTAGATATGGTTTCCATAAAATGTATGGGGAAGAAACCTCTTACATCCTTCCAAAAGCATCCATAAAATTCTACAGATCATCAATTTTTGACTGGAGCCTTTCCCTTTGCTAATTTCTAAAAGCCACATCAACTTCTCCAATAGTTAATTCTGATTCATACAAGGTTCTAAACTCTGAGGTTATTATTGGTAACTTATTAATTTTATTAAAGAGCACCTTAGTGCTTAGTGCTTGTGCAAACTCAAATTTATAGAAGTTGGAAAATTTATATAATTCCCTTGTCTTAAATCTCCTCATCTATGGTCAATGTTTTGCTCAAACTTACCTAGTTTGAAACATAATCACATAAGCCTGTGATTTTCTAACTGATTTCAGTTAGCATTTTTTGTATGATCCATTTAATGTTAAATGCTTTATTCACAGAGAACCAACATTACTTTGCCCACAAACGCTATAATTTAGCGTATTGGACAGTATTTCCACTGTTCAATAATATTTAGAAGTAACCTCATCCATGCAGCATGTGCAGAATGGAAAGCTCTGAGACTGTTCTTTTAAAGTTTTTGCTTTTCTTGCAGGGTATTCTACGTTGTCCTTTGGTTTGTGGAGGGAACTGTATGCGCAGTTTAGGTGGAGAATGTGAAGTGAGTGTTCAAAGTGACAGGAGTGTGCACCAGACTGTTCAGCTGCACTTGTGGGGGAATAAGTTGAATCACCCATGCTGGGATTTTTTTA
This sequence comes from Atractosteus spatula, assembly GCF_055471065.1. Classification (NCBI taxonomy): domain Eukaryota; kingdom Metazoa; phylum Chordata; class Actinopteri; order Semionotiformes; family Lepisosteidae; genus Atractosteus; species Atractosteus spatula. Next base: position 616,244 of record NC_142732.1, on the reverse strand, counting down.
TGTCTGTGAGGTTGGTGACACTTATTGAGAGTACAACAGAGCCTAACCAAACAAGTGTGATTTATATATTTTCGGTTCATCCTTCTTAAAGCATACAGATGTGTGTTTAATGTTCTATAGTTACAAATCTATAGCCCAGCCTTTCTGATTGATTTTTTTTAAATGCACTTCTTCCCCTTATTAATTACAAAAAACTTTATTTTGTATGGTGTGTTTAAAAGTAACTTCTCAAACCACTTAAATTATGAGGAATGCCATGGATTGGGTATAAAACGCCTTGCAGAAGTGCACTTTACAGTGTCATAGTTTGGTTAGGCTTTAACACTCACTGTGGAACTGAACACTCACTTCCTAAAAGAAGCATGAAGTTTGTGATTTGTAAAATAGGCCAAGAGCATGAAATTCATGATTTTATAAAAAACCATAGTCCAATGAAAAGAAGTGTGATAGGTTATGAAGATTTTTAATTATTAGAATTAAAGTTCAATACTGTGCTTAAAAGACAAACTTCACAAACTCATAATTTTAACGTTTTAACCCCTTGTGATTGAAGCAAAGTAGTATCAGAACTTTTCAAGGTATTAACATGAATATATTTAGAATTAGGATTAAGTAAGGTGATACTGAGAGAGAGGCTTGCTTGTGTACTGGTTGGCACGGTCCGTGAGCAATATAGAACAACAAAATAGAAGTGATGTCTACTTCTCTCAAGTGAAGCGTGAGTGTGCTTCTGAAGACAGATGCACCTACTTATTAGCACATCCAATAAAATTATGGCCTTGCATAATATTTGGCAGTGCAAAACGTGATTACATTTTTTTTTCAAAATTATTTCACAAGACATACTTCAGCCTAAAAACGTGTGCAGCTGTATGTAACGTCGCAGTTTGCAGACAGGATTGAGAAACGTTGCGAGGGTTTGTGTGTGTGACGGGGTTGTCTCTCCCACAGCTGCGCTCCTGCAGTAAGAGTGAGCTCATCTCCAAGAGCCCCGAGATCCTGCTCATGTTCCAGCAGGTGCACCGCAAGCCCATGGCCTCCTTTGTCACGACTCCCGTTCCCCCGGACTTCACCAGGTACACCAGCTCCGCTCCCTGCCAGCACCCGATGGCAATCATGGGGGGGGACAGGGAATCGTTTTGCTCACGTTTCCATTTTGCTTCAGTCAAGGTGAAGGCTTCATGTAGATTCTTTTAAATTTAGTTTTTAAAATATTTTTAACCCACCCGAGTTGCCAAGTGTTTTGTCGCTGCCGGCTTGCAGGCACTTGGCAAGACAGGCTCGCTCTTGCTGAAATCCTGGAGACTAATCCCAGTCCTACCCTGGTCTAGCTGCTAGTCAAATCCTGGTTGCAGCCCATTAATGAGATGACTTCCTAACACGTCATAGGATCCCGGAGGGGTTCTGCAAGCCAAGAACAGTGACGGACCACTGAAACGTGCCCTCCAAATCTGGTGATGTGTTGTGTCTGTGTTGCATGATGTGGCCTGGAGGTCAGCGTTTACCCCACAGTCCGGGGTTCAAACATGCAACTGACCCCAGCAACAGCCTCCTACACCCCTGTTGGGGATTCTCAGGTGACAAGTGGAGAAGAGCTTTCTGAGCTTTCCAAGGGTTTACAGGGTAAATTAATTCACATTTTGTTCACAACACTGAAGATGGACTCTAGCCTATTGCCAGGTATTAGAAAAGAATTGCTATAATATGAAGCTGCTTTTAATTTGTCCCTTTTACTCAAGAGGGAGTCTAAAACCCTTTTTTTGCTGGAGCTCGACGACTTTGTGTCTCTTATGCCAGTGGTAAATCTGTAATGCTGAATAGGTACGTGTAGAGTATTTTTTCACAGCTCTTTAAATCATTGAAGTGAAGATCTGACAGCCAGTTTTCTGGTGTCTTGTGCAATGACCTAGTGACTGTGTTGATTAAAGAGAAGCAGGTGGAGGTAATTGTATTGTGTGGGTGGTTCAATTTCTCCCAGAGAGTCTGCAGATTGCTTTACAGATGCAGCTTTCCAAACAGTGCCTGTGAACTGCTTGCTTTGGGAAATCTAGTCTTCACACAACAGAATTATCTCCACCCCTACAGACTTAGTCATTTTTATATGTCAGAGAAGAAGACAAACCAGCAGTACTCTTTGTATTGCCTTTTCTCTGGAGGTGGGGTTTTATAAGGTTGACAAATCTGTTACGACACTCCAGCATGGCCTGTCTACCACAGGTCACCTTCAGAGGAAGGTGAATTTCAGTTAATGAATTGTTGACTTTTGCTTTCTCAGAATGACTTAGTTAATATTTGGATTGTTTGTTAATTTGTGCATCTCATTTATTAATAATGAGTTTTCAAAAGCAGTGCTATGTTTTTCGTAAATTAAATATGTGCTTTTTATTCATTTTAATTTGTCATTTAAAATTAGAAGTTTTGTACATCTTTGTAGACTTTACCAAAGGTGGAAGTTAAGCATCTGGGTTAAAAACCTTTGTTGAAGTTCACAACGTGTAGGTCAGTTTGCCTGTTAATCGTATAGCAACACATTACTAAAATTGGATTTTTTTTTTTTAGTGCAGCAACATATTAAAAAGAAACATTGCTGTGATAGATGCAAATGACTAAGCTTTTAATTTGTAGCTAGAGAAGCCCCACCAACAGTGACAGGAACAGAGAGACAATCAGCCCATAATGAGCTAGACAGGGAATAATTAGAACAGTAGAAAACCTGCTACTATCGTTCCACTGTCATCTGGAAGGAATGCATTTTAGAGAGAGGAAACACCAGCTCTGGCTCGAAGCCAGGCTGGCACCCTGGTCTACAGAGTGTAGCCAGGCAGCTAGTTTGCAAAATGTGTAACCTTCTTGCAAGACCTCTGTTCACAGAGGTTAATCATGCATGTGGGCTTCATAGGTTCTTCATCTTGCGAGCTACTTTTACCCGTGTACAGAAAAAATCTAGATATCCACGTCCACTGCCTGTAGCATTGATCCAGTGTGAATTTTTTGTGAATTAAGTATACAAATGCCCGCTACTCCAGCTTTGTTGATTAAGATAATCGATTCAGCCCATTATATTTCATTACAGGATGGCAGGCAGTCAGATGTTTGGGAAACTAATGTTAATGACAGATAAGCTAAAAGATAAGATGGATACGTCTATGCTAAGCAGACATAGACTTGGACATAGTGTATTCTTAAAAAGCTCTCAAAAACTTGATCAAATATTGTGGTAATTTTAGAAAGTTTTCCTTGGATTTTGAAAACTCGATTGCAATTGCATGAAAGGTGATGTGAAGATTTCTTTTGTTGCTAAACAAAGTCACAGATCACACATGACGCTCCCAAAAGGACAAGCAATATTTTGTATGCAAAGTCTTTTTTTATTGTACCCTATTCAAAGACATTTGCTTAACGCTTCAAGACCCAACATCTGTTGGAGTTTCTAGAATAGGCTGTGCCCTGAAATGTTAAGCAGTTGGCTAACATACATTAAACATTTGTCATAAAAAGGCTTTTATCCTTTGAGTGCATGCATTAGATGTATTTTTTTAATTAAGGATTCCATGTCAAAACAAATAGTTGCTCAACATTTCATTCATCTTCAGGAACCCTAGTGTCTGTTAGAAGAGCACAATATGAGTTGAGAACACAGTGGTCATCACTGTGGTAAAGATTAAGCAAGGGTGCCTACAGTATATTTAGAAAGTCAACATACTCACATTTTGTTGCCTCAAATCAAAACAGATGAAATTTATTTTACCTTTTATTTACACAGTGTAATGCACAACCTCCAACTAAAAAAGAAGTGCTGAAACATTCTCAGAAGTAATTAAAATGAAAACCTTGAATAGTGTTTTGGATAAGTGAACACACCCCTGAGCTTGAATGTGGTCAGAGTGTCATTTGCTTGAATTACCTTTTCTGGTTGTAAAAACTTGTGCTCTTCTTTTTTTGCAGGTAATAGACAGCTCGCTATTGTTTCCCTTTTAGGTTAAGGGATTTCTTTTGGAAATTGCCTGTACCAAAATCACAAATTATTGCTGGACAGAAGCGCTGTGGGAGGAGGGAGAGGATATTTGAGACGGTTTGAATAAATCGGGGAAAGATGTTGATGACCTGAAAGGCAGGATAAATGGCTCAGCTGCATCAGCCGTGAAATATAAAATCTTGTGCTGCTATTTAGTCTGCGAGACGATCGCAGGGTTGGAAAGCTTGTCTTTGTGCTGTAACATAAAAGCAATCCTGGAGAGCAGGTGCTTTTATTGCTAATTTGCAGCTTCTGCAGAATGTTAGTGATGACAAATGCCTTAAGCATATGGATATGGGTTTTATTTGCAATTTCTTTTTCTTTTTCTTTTCAGTGAGCTGGTTCCTGCGTATGATTCTAGCACTTTTGTTCTGGCAAACTTTAGGTGAGTTTTTTTTTTTTGGAGGTGGCATTTTTCATTCCTGTTTTTAGCGCTTCTGAGATAGCAGGCTTGTAGACTACGCAGTTGCCAGTATAGGAGCCTAGCAGAATAAATTATTTTGTTAAAGGAAAAAGAGAGGCTAAGCCTTGACCCACATTAATCAGCTATTAGGTATACATATGGATTTCTTTCAGTGTTTTAGTCCTGCCTGTTCAAATCATTACATTAAAGCATTGCCCTCCTAATATAAGTGTTGGTTCAGCTGTTCTTGAAATTGGAGAGCTTAGGAGGTAGGAGTACCACGTCCCTATGGATGCAACTGTGATGCTATTGTAACAGAAATGCACAGTCCATTGATGGCTAGGAACCAATATGCTGTGTGTCTTCATGGTCAGATCACAAAGGATTGTCTTATAAGCCGTTGTGGAAATGTGGTTGGACAAGCAATATGGCCAGCAGCCGCATGGCTTGGGAAGACTGAACTAATGTTATTACTGGGCCCACTTCATTTTTGAGTTTTTGTATATAAATGGTGATTATAGGATGGTGGCACCCATGTCACTATGTTATTGAATTGGGGAGCATTGTAAATTCCTGATTCGTTTACCTTATGATAAATCATTACACATTGACAATGGCCTTATTTAACATTATATTACCAAGGTGTTAAATTTTCCTTTATCTCCCTTTAAATTTATTATAAGGAACAGGGTAGACAGTGATGTCGGCGTCCTGCCCTGCAGTCTATCAGCTGTGGGAGTAGAGAGGTCTGAAATATCCTTTTGGGAATGTGAGCTGTGGTTAAACTGGCACATGGGAAACATATGCAATTAAGCAGAGTGGCAAACAAGGGACTTATTAGCTAATGAATGTATGTCAGTATTCTCCTAAAGTATGGCTTGTCTGCTTTACATGGATGTTGTTCTTGTTCCGGAACAGCACTCTGAGGCAGAGAGCAGACCCTGTGTACAGTCCGCCTCTGCAGATATCCGGGCTGTGTTGGAGACTGAAGGTCTATCCAGTAAGGCCTTTGTTCTTTTATATGAACTAAACATTTGCAGTGTTTTATTTTCTGTATTTTCAATGAGCAATTGTCCTATTTTATGCTCCTCAAAAGTGTATTTATAAAGTGCTTTATAACTGCTGTGATTATTGTAATAAACATATAACCTTCCTTTATATGATTCCCTAATGCTTTGGCTTTAATAATTTATTTTAAATAACATTGATCAGCAGTACTCACAGACTTTTAGTAATCTGTTGCGTCCAGTCGGCACTGTCTTCCTCTGCCTCCGTGATCATCACGCCATGCTGTAATGAAACGGACAATAAGACTGTCAGGTAGCCTGTAAAGTCGTCACCAGCCTGTCATCCCCCACATGGACACAGAACCGGGAGAGTTCTCTACAAGATAAAAATAAGGCCACTCTGAGATGCGGGTGCTGGGTTGTGGGTCTTGGGCACGGGGTAGGAAGAGGCTCACGATCCTTGTCTGTTGCACTGCTAACACTGAAACTGGATTTAATTGCATACTTTTCTCCATACAAGACCCCGTCAGCCAGCTGACTAAATTCACAATTGTCGACACCCTACTGTATATTCTGAAAAATCTTCTTTCAATTAAGAATAGAATCTTTTCTGTACACGAATATTTCCATAAAACTTTTAAGCTGACAACAAGAGACATTCTGTTTACAGAGAGGGTCGTGGAATTGTGGAACAAGTGTTGTCGAAGTGGTAGCCTGAGATCGTTGAGAAAAAAATCAAACGCAGGCCGAATGGCTTCCTGTTTGTAAACTTTGTTCTCCGCTTCACACAGTTCACAGCCAGTAACGTGGGAATGACAGCTTACTGTTCGGCATAAGCCACGAGTCTGTAGGCGTTTCCCAGCTCCTCTCCTTCTTTCTGCAGGATGGCAATGGAGTGGTGCGTGGGAACTACCTGTCAGTCTTCCTGGAGCTGTCAGCAGGGCTCCCCGAGACATCCAAGTACGCACTCCCCTTTCCCTCCATAGCACTTCCAAAAGGAACAACTGCCTTTTCTTTCCAGGAAAACTCACCATAACAGATATTGAGCAGCAAATGCTAGAAGTTTGACAATAGTTCAGCTATTGCTGTCCTGTTAGTAGCTCAAATGAGAACCATCTCTATATCATACTAAACTTCATTCATTCCTCCTTGTAGTTCTGGTTTGAGATGCATTCCAAGAGGTAATTTTTTAAAACGGTATGATGTTGCTAACCCTGTACTAACTGAGTAGTTTAGTGGTAGCGCATGTATTGAAATAGCTGGGACTGAATGATCTGTTGTGGTGAGATCCTAGCAGCACTTTCCTGTGTTTGAAGGTATGAGTATCGGGTGGAGATGGTGCACCAGGCCTCCAGTGACCCCACTAAAAACATCATTCGGGAGTTCGCCTCAGATTTCGAGGTGGGAGAGTGCTGGGGCTACAACCGCTTTTTCAGGCTGGACCTGCTGGCCAGCGAGGGATACCTCAACATGCAGACCGACACGCTCGTCCTGAGGTTTGTGGGCACACTGCCCTTTTCATACCACTCTGAGCCCAGCCTTGCAGGAGCTCCGAGTCATTCTGCTGTTTGCTGTTGAACCTTTCCGGTCTGCAGAAGTTCTGGTGCTGTTGCAAAGCCTTTGGTTAGGATATAAGGATGAGTAGTGACCAACAGCAACTGAAATGTAAGTCTGAGTATTAAGAGAACACTTGGTTTGTTATGGAGAGTATTCATTTTTCCAACCCGTGAGAGCATGAAGTTAAAAAATGTGAAATATAAAAATGCACTCTTGCAATAATGGCTGTGTTTTCCTGGAATATCTGGTGTGAAATACAAATTAACTTATAGTTGCGGCAGACTTCTTACATGTTTTTTCACTGCTAACAATGTATGTAGGCTTCAACAAGGACCTGCTACTAGCCTTTTCACATCGTTACTGTGTCACCTCTGGTGTGAATGCCCAATATTACTGCAAATGTATTTCACCCAACGCCATTGGATCACTTTTGTGTGAATAAGCCCTAACACTTTTTTGCTACTTTAATGCAAGTAGCACAGTAACGATTCAAAGCTGTTAGCCTGAGCCTTGAGAGTAAAGCTAGGAGAGAAAGACCTTGAAAAATTCTCTGGCTGGTGCACTTTTTTGCAAAACTGAATGCTTCTGAATTGGGCAGGTACCAGGTGCGCTCTCCCACATTCTTCCAGAAGTGCCGAGACCAGTACTGGTACATCAGCCAGCTGGAGGCCGCGCAGACCAGCTATATTCAGCAGATAAACAATCTGAAGGAGGTGGGTGAAGTGAGTAACTCCGCACAGGGAACTAATTAGGAAGGTGTTATGCCGTATGTGGCCTGAAACGTCTGGTATGAAGAACTGACCTATAGCTTGTTTCGGCCCATAGTGCAACTTCTGGTTTTGTTATGAAGTCCGAATGTACCTGTGGGTAAAGCTCCTATTACTGGGAACCTTGCTGTGTTTGCAGAGGCTTGCCATCGAGCTGTTTCGGAGGCAGAAGTCCCGTAGCTCCTCCCCGCCTGACCGCCGCCTGTGTCCCCCTGCCTCCGAGAGGGACCCCCGAGCCGGAAAGGGGGCTGTGGCGGAGGAGTGCACTCAGGCTGGGGCTGGAGAGGCGAAAGAGGAGGAGGAGGAGGAAGAGGAGAAGACCCAGCAGGACGACTCGAATGTGAGTGTGAATTCCTCTGGTTACAGCAGACGTTTACATGGACTTTTAATGAAAACACGTGTTTTAAATTCTAGTTCATCTCTATCTGTTTCTGCTCCCAAAATATTAAAGCATTATTTTTTTCCAGATTTAATGTTATTCTAGGTTAATGGGCTCTTAACGTTATCAATGTGTATTTGCTCAGTGGGAGACGAGAAGAGACGTTCCATTTTGACACCAAGAATAATTTACAATAATGAAATATAGTTCTTGTAACTTCACGGTTTAATTGTCCAACTGTAAGTCTGCTGAAAATATATTAGTAACAGTGCTTGTATCATCCAAGGCCTTTATTTTCAGTTTTGTCTTTTCATTTTCTTCAAAGCTGTAATCATGTCATTAAATCTTCCACATTCCCTTCCTAATGCAGTAATGTGTATTAATAAAAATTGAGATTTATTGCAGCGTAGCTTAAATAAGAACAATTTTTCATCTAGTGCCTGAATAATAAAATGTGAAAATTATAAAATTAAAGGAAAAGATTTTCTCGCCATGCATTATCTCCAAAGGCTCATTCAGGCTACAAATGGGGACCTCAGTTGTGATGAATAGCCTTCTCTTCCATTTTAATTCTGAAATGGCATCAGTGAAAAGGCGAGTGGGTTTGAAAACGAACGCCCCTGCCGGTCAGGGGCTGGAGCAGTGTGTGGCGCTCTCTCACGCGAGCTGCGCTGTCTGTGCAGGAGCTGTCGGACGGAGACCTGGAGGTGGACTGCCTGACCGGCGACGAGGAGCTCAACCCCCTGGATGGCAGCAGCACCTCGGGCAGCTCCACCGCCACCAGCAACACTGAAGAAAACGACATCGACGAGGAGACCATGTGAGTGGTGGCTGGGAAGCTCTGGCACTGCCGATCCCGCCCACGATCACACACAGGCCGGGCAAGTGGGCGTCTGCTTCACTGACAACCTGATAATAATTGCTTACACTTATATATCACTTTTCTGGACACTCCACTCAAAGTGCTTTTTCAGGTAAACCACCCATGTGCAGCCCCACCTGGATGATGTGACGGCAGCCATAGTGCGCCAGAACACTCCCCACACAGGGGAGGAGAGCAGAGTGATGAAGCCAATTCATAGATGGGGATTATTAGGAGGCCACGTTACACCCCTACTCTTTTCAAGAAACGCCCTGGAATTTTTAATGACCACAGAGAGTCAGGACCTCGGTTTTACGTCTCATCTGAAGGATGGCATCTGTTTACAGTATAGTGTCTCCATCACTATACTGGGGCATTAGGACCCACAAGGTCTGCAGGGTGAGCGTCCCCTGCTGGCCCCACTAACACCTCTTCCAGCAGCAACCTTAGTTTTTCCCAGGAGGTCTCCCATCCAGGTACTGACCAGGCTCACACCTGCTGAGCTTCAGTGGGCTGCCAGTTGTGAGTTGCAGAGTGATATGGCTGCTGGGAGTGACCTGAGTCACTCACTGCTTCACCTCTTTATTTCCTGAATGACTCACCCCCTTGCCTGGATTTATCGTTCACACGTGCCACGTGCTATCCACTTCCTCTTCGGTTTCTGTACTTCTTTCAGATCTATCTTCCTTTTACCTTCTTTCTTGGCATAAAGGTTATAAAAGACTTCTTTCTTTAATAAGGCAGGTCTTGAACAGAGAAACATCTGTCAGAGATGCCCGACAGGCTCCAGAGAGTGGCAACTGATTTTGACAGGTTTTCAGTGCTATTGGTGATTTTAGTTCTCAATATATCCTTCCAGATGTGTTGCAAGTCAGATGCCTTTAACTGTTGTCTTCTATTAATAAACGCTGTGCTCAGTGTGTGGCACTGCAGGGAGTTTACTGACTCATCTCTCAGCAGGCACTGTTATAATCATGCAGCTTATCTGTCACCCTGGAGTATCAAGGATGTTGTGACTCTTCTAGAGAAGAGCGCTTCTTTCTAAAAGATAGTAATAGTGACTGAGTACAGTATCTAATGTTTTTTCTTAGACTTCTTGCATAAGATTCTCATTTCATGTGAAGCCAGTATCCCATGTGTATTGTACGTCAGATGAGGAAGTACCGAAAATCCTCTTGCAACGCACATATCTGTGCTCTAGACATAAAATAGTCTCAGAAAGCATCCTAACATCTTAAACCTGGAGTGAGAGATCTTTAATTTGTTTTTGGCCCATTTAAGTCAAGTTAATTTCATACTTTCTAAAAACTGGCATGCAACCTCCTTATAGTCCCATTGAGGATATTTTTTCTAAACCTGTTCGCTGTTCTTAGTAAGGCTGTTTTAAAATAAACTATGGAAGGATCGAAGCACAGGATGTTTGAATGAGTGTCCCACAGGATGTTTTGAGAGATGCATCATGGTGTCTCTTAGGGTAAGAACTATATTTCCAGGTTTCAGCTGCCTTGTATTCTCTGCGTGCTATGAAGAGAGCAGTTCCTAAAAGAGGAACTGACAAATCTGACCTTTTGTACTGCGCCATCATTTTTTACTATCCATTCTCGGTTATATCCATATCGGTTTCATTCATCCCCACAAGCAGTATTTGGCGTTTTTCTCAGCAGATTAATGTTTTTACAAAAAGGAGTGCATCGATTCAATGGAGTGTTTGTCCCATTTTATGTAATCCAAGTTTGTGATTGAACCCCACATTTAAATACTAAATATTTAACTCATAACCTTAAACTATTCAGCACCAGGGATTTGCGAGGGGTTGATATAGAAGAGCCTCTTTCTTCAGGTACTGTATGTGTGCTTTGTTGCTCTCATTGCCAGGTCAAAACTCCCTGATGAGCTGATCTTTGGACCAGTGTATGTTTAGCTGGTTCTGCGTTCCAATGTGTTAAGTGTGAAGTGGAACCCCCACAGAAATCAGGTTTTCTTCGTGAAAACTAACTCTTCTGGTCTTGCCCAGATGGGCTGTCAGTGCCCAGGTCTGACAGTACTGCTCCAGTAGTGCCAAGCTCTGCTCCCAAGCTCTGTACTGGGCAGCATGAGGCCAGGAGCTGTAAACTGTTTCCATGAACTGTCACTATTGGACCGTGTTGGGCTCAGGCTGCAGTGCTGTCTCACCCCATGCCCATGAGCAACTCAGTCCTTTTGTTGTTAATTTCTACTGTGCACTTGCTCTTCGAGTATGTTGATTCTATTACATCGTAGACTTTAACTCCTACACCACTTTCTAGACATTTGTAAAATAGTCTATCTTGCTAAACTGAGTCAAGTGCTTTTCTAAAATCAATAAAACAGGCAAATATTTTTCCTTAATTTTATTTGGCAGGAATTTGTTTATAAGTGTGTGTAGGGTGTAATGTGATCACACGTGTGATTGCTTGATAAAAAGCCAATCTGACTTTTACTTGGATACTGAAGGCCATTATTCAGGTTTTGATGATACTGAACTGTCCCATTCTTATTCTGCAAGAAAGCTGTCTTTTCTTTTCCTGTTGACCAATGCTGTACATTGAAACAAGTAAATGTTAACTCCATACTGAAAGGTAGAAAGAAGAAATGTAACATGTCTTCTACTTTTGAAGAAGACTTGACAGTGGAAATGTTTCTTTCTACTTGTTAGCAGGGAATTAGGAACCTTCACTTGTTCCTTTGTGATCACCACATGCTGACACGGCTCTCCCCTCAAAGCCCTGTGCATTGTCCTGTTGAAATGTCATGGCAGGATGAGTCTGCAGGAGAGACAGCTAATAAAGTCTTATGATTTGATCAATGCAGCACCATGAAGTCAGGTTGTCATCAGGTGTAGTTCGGTGGTGAGCAGGCCATCACACTTAGAGCTTAGAGCTCCCAACTGATTGGTTGTTAACAGCAATTAGCATATTGTTCTGCCACAGGATCACAGTTGAATCTCTGGTCTTTCATAAGAGGTGGCTGAATGAAATTTTATTTTACTTGTCTACTGAACTATCAAACAAGCACAATGGGTTGAATGGACAAACTCTTATTTGCAATGTTTTTTACCACTTTTCAGGCACATAACAGGTTTGACGAATGTTCATCCAAATGGACACATTAGAGAAGTGCATTGTGGGTTTGTTACAAACCACTGCTCACCAGCTGGGGCTTCATAAACAGAAGTGTTGAAGCGTGACATTGCTGTAGTGTCTGACATGCGGTGTCGGGGCTGTTCCCAGGTCTGGGGAGAATGACGTGGAGTACAGCGGGAACCTGGAGATGGAGGAGGGGGAGCTGCCCGAGGACGTGGCTGGGGCAGCAGGTATTGATGAGCTCTCTCCCCGCGCGCAGTGGGGTAATATCGCTGTCCCATCTCCATCTCCCTGCTCTTCTCCTGACCGTGGGAGCACAGACGCATCCGCACATTTTTAGGCACCTTTCCTGTTTTTGAGATCTACGAAAGAAAGCATAGTGCAATCTGCTGTATTCCTAGTCTTTTTAGATTTATTCATTTTTCATTTTTTTGTACTTGGATCATTCTGATCCATTTAGGGATTGTCAAAAGCAATCTAATGAGGATGATATGTAGGATTTTTGTTCCATAAATCTTTCAGTAGTGATGGTGAAAGAGCTGTCCTTTGTAGTAGGAGGAGATTGAATCTTGGCAAGGACACGGAGCTCTAATGGGGACATTGTGACCTGAAACTAAAGCAGGAGTGTGACTAGTGATTTAACTTTGTAAAGAATCCGAGGGTGAGGTTAAGTTTTCTCATCAATATCCTTTTCTCCTCAGTTGTGAGACCTTGACAGTAGTTCAGTCTCTGTAAGAGTGTTGAAATATTCCAGTCCTACTGGCTAGAGGGGAGGGGTTATAGAAGTCGTGCTTCATGGACAGCCCTTCTGTTCTCTGCAGGGGGCTCGAACCCATCCGCGCGCTCCCAGCGGCGAGGAGCTGCCGGCCTGGCAGCCGCCACCAGCAGCAGCCTGCTGGAGATCGACCCCGTCATCCTCATTCAGCTGCTGGACCTGAAGGACCGGAGCAGTGTGGAGTCCCTGTGGGGGCTGCAGCCTCGGCCCCCTGCCTCCGTGCTGCACAGCACAGGTGCTCGCCGCCGCTGCACCCTGTTCCCATGAGCTCTTTCACCTGTCCGCGGCATGCCGACCTCCGTTAGGGACCGCTTGCGCTGAGGTAGCTGGGGGCAATGAAGCTTTGCTAAAGGGTCCAATATCAGTCATGGCTGCCTTGTAGCTTAAGCCCGTTTGTGACTAGTTTCACAGTTCTTTTATTAAAGAGTTGAACTGGGAAGAAAAGCGGAGTTTAAAAATAAGATTCTTAGCCATGTGCTGTAATTCTGTACAAAAAAGTTTTATATACACAAGAAACCCAATTGGTTTGAAAATTCATTTGTTGAGTTTTTAGTGCTTCTTGGTATACAAACTTGAAAATGAGCTCATGCACGATTTGCTGTAGTTTTACTAAATAAGTGTTTAAAGGAGCAGTGGTTAGGGAGTTTTCACAGTGTGCATGGCATGCTAGCTGTTTGTTTTCTGTATCCTCCCTCTGAGGCATAACTGACTATTTGATCAGTGTCATTATCTTTGATCCATCTTCCAAGCAGAATGTCTGCAGGGTGTTCACAGCTCTGCTGGTACTGTAGTTCAGTTTGTTTGGTCTGTCCAGTTCCAGCCCATTCTCGGAAGGAACGGGACCGGCGGCCGCAGGCAGTGCGCCGGTCAGCCCCGGACTCTGGGGTCCTTATCCGGCTGAAGGCTCAGATGGCCGAGGTGCGCAGTAAGATGTCGGATGTGAAGTGCCAGCTGGAGGCACGTGGGGCTGCAGTGCCCGTTGCGGGGGAGCCCAGGACAGGGCTGTCGGGGAGTCTAGCGGAGCACGCAGCTCGAGCAGACCCTGATGCCCCAAGCAGGAAACCGAGTGAGCTGGACCTCCTGAGCAAGAGCGCTGTAGCCGGCCGCCACTGTCGGAGTGGTGAGTGTGAGCGTCGTGCCTTATCGTGGTCCTTCTACTTTATTTCACACAATTTACCATTGTGCCTGTTTTGGGCTGTTTTAAATCCCGCATTCGTTTGCATTAATCTTGTGTAATTTCCATCTGCTCATTTTTCCAGCGTACCTGATAGCTGGTAAAGAATTCTGTTGTAAAGTGAATTTGTTGTTTGTGACTTTGTGGTTCACTGACCAACGCATTCACAAGTCTGCTGCTAGAAAATCCAGTTTTCGCAATGGCGAAAACCATTGCTGCTTTGACTATGATCGGCCACAGTAAAAATTGTCCTCTTGCTGTGACTGATGCTGATAGAAGAACATTCGTTAACTGGTTTAGTTGTACTTCACCTTAGAGAATGTGGTCTTCAGAGTTCTGTTAATCCTAGACAGAGGCCCAGTCAGAACTTGAATCTCTTCCACACATGCAATGTTAAATATTTTGTTGTCTGTCAACAAAACATAAAGGTCTTATATCTATGCTTTGCTGATGTGGCCCTTAAAGGGTTTCGGAAACAGCAGGGTCCTGCTATGCTGTATTTCCAAAACCTCTCTGAACTCCTTCCATATTCAATGAAACCGGGTTTGCGGTATAAAAATGAATGTTGGTTGGGCAGGGAAGAAGACTGCCTCCCCGAAACAGGAGCTCGGCGGTGGGGCGAGCGGCCTGCTTCTGCGACGGACGGCGGACAGCGTGGACAAGGAGCTGCGGGGACAGTTGGATTGCGACTCGCCCAGCGAAGCACGGGCAGCTCCTGGGGACACCGGCAGCGAAGGTCTCTCTCAACCGCCCCATCGAATTCCACTTCTCCGGGAGCACTGCCTTAGCTGCATTACTTTGTGTGATACATTTTCAGAAAGTGCCGAGCACAGCGCACACAGACCGTCGAAATCAGGCAGTTTTGAAACTCCTATCTGGTCTTTTGTAAAACTAGTATTGACATGTTTTTTCCAAACCTGCATTAAGTACTTCAGATTTATTTATATGCACAGAATCATGCAGGATTGAGGTTAGCAGGGATTGTGCATTACAGGATTTTGGCTTTCGACTGTCTGGCTCTACAGGCGCCTTGAAGCAGCGGACTGTGCACAGCTCCCCGCCTTCGATGGGCAGCGCCTGCTCTTCTGACAAACCATCCAGCTCTAAAAATGAGGACCAGGCCTTTGGAGCCACTGGCACAGACTTCTTTGAGATCTCAGGCCTCAATGGGATTGTTCAGATGAACAAGATGCGCAGAGTCCCCACAATGGGGTAAGAAAATATGCTCTTCCAGCCTATAGCTGTGTTAGTCATTAACAAAGTACCTCTGGCATTCTACACACTGCAGAATTTCTCCTTTTGACATTGGTTTAGTCTTTGCTTCTTGGCACACATTAAACTTTTTTCAGATATTACAGCTCCAAAAGCTACAGTCTTTTATATTCAAGTCTTTTTCTCCAGTCGCATGACCAACAAAATTATATAACTGTTATTCACACACAAAAAATATATTGTGAAATTTGGAATCGGTATGTTTGACTGCTTTATGGATTTAGCATCTGTCCTGCTTGGTAGCGAATGAGGTGTGCAGATGTGCTTGACTGCAGAGCCATTTGTCTTCTGACATGTTGTTGGATCTACAGTGCATCTCCCGCTGAAATCACTGCAGATATGCATGTAACCAGCCTGTCATAGTGCTTCCAGTTCTCCAAAAAGACAAAAGGACCTTTGCACTCTGCCCAAGTAATGCTCTGCCAGTTGAGATGCTGCTTTCACAGATGCAGCCACTCTGTAGCAGTCCTGTCGGGATTTCAAACTTAATTTCTTCTGCACTCGTTTTCAAGTTCCACGTGAGCTCATTCAAATTGCAGTTCTTTGCAACCAACGTTTTGAAAGCCTGCCAGGCTGTGGAAATTACAGGCATGATACTTGAACAGCTGTACAATATGTGGAGGGGGCATCTGAGGCTCTGTCTCTCAGAACCCTTTCACATGCTCTTCATGAACCAACAGTAGCTGGCAGCACCCCGTTTGACAGCTGTCAGCAGACAGGAAGTGCTCCTCCAGTGCAGCTCTTTCCCAGAGAGGAGGAATCAGGGATGTGAGTTGACGTGACTTTCCTGCTGTCGCCTCAGGGCTGGCCTTCTGACAGATGGTACTCTGGACGGTGACTCAGAGGGGACCAGTGAGATCCGAGAGTCTCTGCTCGCTCTTTCTGAAGGAAGCTCTTCAAGACTGGAAGAAAGTAAATATACAAACGTTAATTTCAATCTTCAGTTGTTTCATTTATCTCTAGATGGGATATATGTTAGCTGATGGGATACTGGCACACATGCCCTGTAGGACTGAGTTAAACTGAGCACAGAACATCCTCAGTATCATGCCTGGCTACTGTAGGTCTTCACCCAGCTATCTTCATGACTGTACTGACAAGTTAGTGATTTATCTTATGATAGTTAAACATTTCCATTGTTAGTGTTCCAGTATTCATGAAATGTTTCTGCTTACTTTTGGGTCCACACATTTATATTTTTACAGAAAACATGAACCTCAACTTTAGTTTATGCCTTATAAAAGTTTTCATTTGTGTCATTGTTTTTGCACAAATGGACTAAAAAAATGTTTTAATGGTTTGGCACCAGAAGAGAAATGGGCCATTTTGCAGTTTTATTATTTGGAGTTGAACAGTTTCAATGTGATTTAATGCCAAGCTGCAAGGTCTAGGGAGGAGGTGATTGTCTTTGGAGATTTTATGAAAGATCTCTAAAGCTATTTTAAGAAAAAAAAGTGGTGAAGCCCTGTGCAGTTCACAGAAAGTAGGCTATGCTTTTCTGATTTTTTTTCTGCAGTCTCCTTGGGCAGTTTGAGTTCCCTGTTCCTGCAGCTGATGTAGGTACAGACTGTGTGCTGATGTTCGGGTGGGCAGACTTCTGCAAGATGCGTTTGCATGGCTGTCTCTCTGCAGGCTCGCTGTGCCAGAAGCAGGTGATCCACCTCCTCCCGGGGATGAGCAGCGACAGCGAGATTGACTGCGACACCGAGAACGAAGAGGAGACTGTGGCCCTGGAGGCAGGAGACTGCAGATACGACACCAGGCCGCTGCCTGTCACAGGTAAGATGATGGCTTGCGAGCTCCCTCTCCTTTTCTCTTTGGCAAGAGAGTGATGGCTAGGCTGCCCTGACTGCGAGGATGAGAAAGGTACTGCTGACGTTTTGCCGAGTCTAAAGGCAGTCTGCGACGCTCTCATGCTCAGTGAGTGAATCTGCACATTCAAATTCCTCTTTCCCTTTTCAGGGGAGCAGCTGAGCTCTGAAGACCTAGGCTTTGTCATAGGGGAAGCGACAGAGAGGTGATTCCTCTCCTGAGGCGCCGACAGCAGCGTCTTGCGATGGCTGCTCACTCCATTGTACACACACCGCATGGGGAGGCTTCGTCTTTCCTCTGCTCCGCCCATGCTCTTGTTTCCGCTCACCCTCTCAGCAGTCAAGGTACGGTACGTTCTGTGGGGAAAGTCACGCACATTACAGACCCCAAGTCAGTTGGCCACTGAATCGGAGTTCAGGACTGTGCGTTAAATACTGAAAAGGGAAACGGGGGAGGTGATGCCACCATCTGAACTTTCCTCATCTTCTCTGAAGAGGACCACCTGAGAGAGACAGACTTGTATGTCCATTGCATTGACTTCATAGACATCTGTTTGGAAAACCTGTTCTTAATTATAATACACTTAGGCCTTGTGTTACTGGTGATTGTTCTTCAGTCATAAGAGAAAGTATATTATCTCTGATCTAGGATGATGACAATATCAATTTGGCAGCCCACTGTGCTTTTTTTTGTAAAGGTATTCTTCGCCTGTTGAATTGAAAGTGTCCTTTTTCTTATGAGAAGGCCGACTTAAGGGAAAATTCTATCTCTGGAAGTGTTCAGCATTGCTGTTTGCCCACGTTAAAGTAGAACACTAAACTCCCTGCTTGTGCATTTCTTCCTTTATTGGCTCTGAAAAACACATGGTCATTGAACCACATGGGCTGCAGCCATGATTGAAGGCCTTTTCTCTTGCTAATGTCATGTTTATACCATCTGGATGATGTATGTTTGAGGTTTTTGCCTGTCCTTTACATTTGCTTAGATGTCAGCTGAAATCTCTGAAAGACGTTTAGCAAAGCTTAGCTGCAATGGAGCAATACACTAAATAAGCTGAAACTGGTTCAGTTGGCATGTTTTTCTGCAAAGCTAAATTTCCTTTTATATCTGGTCAAGGTCTACTCTTTAACTGACAAGAACCTTGTAACTGAATGCAAATGGAAGCACATTATTTTTAGTAGTATAATAGTCTGCTGGCCTTGCCTTTTTACAGTGGCGTTGTCCAGTTGTATTCACATTAATGATGAGGATTAGTGATGTTATCAATCTTGTGCTTTCATTGCTGTTTTTGTACAAAAATAAAGCAGTTTTTAGTAATTTTAATGTTGCAAAACGACACTTCAAACCTATTCCAGTATGACTGTTTTTACAAAAGACTTGGACCCGGTATTATTATATCAACTGAATTATACAGAACAAAGATTGGGAAAGAACTAAGACTCATCAGCCCCACATGAGAAATCCATTTACTTTTTGAAATATATTTGAACATGAAAGTTTATTTATAAGTTAATTTATTGAAGAAAGAACTTTATTTTACCTTCTAACTGTTGCAGTTGTTTGGTCCTGTAGTGTGTTGAGGTTTTCATTCTCAGTGGTGTGGCTGGTGGTGTGGCTTTTTACACAAGTTGCAGTGATGCCCAAACACCTGTATTTTCTGCCGGAGCAGTTGCAATGACTATTTTCCTTAAATATCGGCACTAATCCTTCATGTGAGTACTGTGTAGGAATCGAGCCTCTTGCTCGTGAGGCACTTGTGAAATGACGTCCTTCCAAGGGCACTGCTGGGAACGGCAGGGCACGTGCTCTCCTGCTGGCAGCCTTTGTTGGAGCACGTTGAATGCGTTTAACATGTTCCCGGGACCAGAGCTTTCCCACAGCTGCTTTGATGTCTGGAGTAATTCTTCGCTCCCCCCATGTCAGCACCTGCAGCCACCTTTAAAGAGAACTTGCAGATCTGTTTTTGGATGGAACCATATGATATCCTCTATCTGTTTTACATTCCTGTATGAAGCACTGCAGTAAAGTTTCTGAAGGACCTCGTGGACAGGCCGTGATTAGGTAGTTTATTTTATGTAAATCCTGCTTTTTTTCTCCACTTTCACACTGCAAACTGGTTTTGACCTTTTTTTCCCCACCCCTAGTGTTGCATCTTTTTTTGATCTGGGAATCTGATGATACAGAACATTTGTGGGAGCCAGTTGCTGTGCTTCCAGCATGCGATTCCAATGCACAACGTTTAAGCAGACACTTGCAGATGCTCTTACTGTAATTGAAAAGCTATTAGACCCTTACAGCATAATGTCTGACAAAACAGTCTCATCCCACATTAATAAGCAGTAGTGGGATGTCAGGTTATAAATAGTGAACAGTACTTCAGGAATGCAGCACATGAAATCATGGGGAAATTAATATATACTGTATAAGCATGTATTAAAAACAACTACCAGCTCTGCTCTGAAAACAGTGGAAAGTATTTGCATTGCAGTTATAAGGAATGCCCTGGATCCACTTTCCTCTGGTCTGATGATGCACCACATTGCATGATATCCCTGTGCCCTCTTTCCTGCTATGCCTGGTTGTGCCGGAAACTGCATGCCTGCTGTACGAGCTGTGGGGACCACAGAGTTCCCAAAAGAGTTCACACTGTATTGAAAGGCTGGTCTATTGAACGGCATGCCTCGCTGTATAGTCTTAAGGTATTGATCAGCCCTTTTGTAAATATTCCTTTAACATTATGCAGAGGTTTGCAGTCTGATGTTCTTACAAGGTAGCCTGAGTTCAATGTTTTGGACTTCGGGGTTGTCAAGCTGCTGTTAGATCAGGGGTCTGAAACTTAGGTTCTGGAGGTCCGAGTGTTACACAGTTGGCCTGATTGTGTAATTATCTTCATCAATGCAATACTTCTAACCAGTCTCTGGGGCGGTTTATAGGGAACAGCTTTCTTAATGAAGTGCCAGTCTGTGATCAACTGTAAAAGACCTTAAGAAAATCCCCCCCAGTTGTCTAATTAAGAAACTAATGAAGTTAATTGTTTAGTTCATTGCTTATGTTTGAACAAAGGCGGCAGCCCCCCAGGACCTGAGTTTGAGAGCCCCGTGTGAGGTGTGGGAGCTGGAGCCTGGAGAGCAGTGCTTCTGTGCAGAGCCAGGTGTGTTGCTGTTTACAGCTTCACTGCACCAGACACTGAATGAACTGGTTCACCCCTGTGTTTGTGTGTGTGTAATCTGTAAGCAAATATAAATGTCAGTGTTTTTATTCTGATAGAATTTTGTTGGAACTGTGCAATTTTTTGTTAAATTTAACAAAGTAATGAACAAATAAAATGTTTAATTTTTCTTGGATTTTTTTGCTTACTTGTGTTGGTTTTCTTGTATGCTTTTGCTGTTGATATCTGTGGAGTTGAGATTTTTCTCCATACTGATGGCAAGCCTTTTTAGCAGGAATGGTACACCGAGAGAAAGGTATCAAATTAGAGTGTTAGCTACTTGTTCAACTGACTAGCTTTAACTAGGTCCTCCAGTTTCAATTAACCTCTACATAATGTTTATCAGGCTGGCTGTTCACAGAATAAAAATGATCGTGCTTAAGCTGTGGTGCAAAACTCCTTTTGATAATAATAGATTTGTGATAGGGAATCAAATTGGCTTAATTACAGTTACAACTTTAATGGCACATATTGAAGACCAGAGAAGCAAGGGTTATATACATTTACTGTACTAGTTGGTAGTTTGTTTTAATTTGTAAAGGTGCAAGATTATAACCTTGTCCCAGAAGAGCTGAGTGAAAGTATTGCAGACACTAGTGGGACAAGGAATGACGTGGTCCTGAAACTGTCCTCTTGCTTGTCCCTAGCAGAGCTGCCCAGTGTGTGCAAGGCCAATGCTGGCTCTCCAGGTGATGCAGAAGCCCTGGGTGTGGTGCTCCTGTCCTGCCAGAGCAGCTGATGCCTCAGTGTCATGCTCACTGAGAACTGTGCATGAGGGAGAGACAGGGTGGAGCAGCAAGTAGGGCTGAGCACTAATGAGCTCTTCCAAACTGCCTGGGTCAACTTGCCGCAGTGTTGACCCAAACTGTTCTGTCAAGTCATCTGAGGGCAGAGTTCCCTTTGACTCTGCACGTGAGCAGGTTTCTGAATGTTGTCTGGCTGCACTGAGACCCGGATACAGCGTCCGTCTCCGCAGGAGAGGGGCTGGTGAGTGTGTGGTGTGCAGGCAGCACTGCTGGGCAGGCGATCTGAGCGTGCAGCAGCACGATCGTGTGGGCGAGTGAGTTCTAGCTCTCGCCCCGTCCCGCTCAGATCCTGCCTCCTTTATCAGCACTGTCGGCGCCATGCGGCGTGTGGGCATGGTCAGGGCCTGTGGCCTGGAATCATGTTTCTCGCTGTAGAGGTAGAAGATCGGGACTACACTTCCATATGAGGAAATGATTGGTTGGAGATCTCTGCTGAGAGGTCAGATTGGTGCTGATTGAGGCCAGTTAACCCTCTGAGCACCTTCATTGATTTCTCTGATTGGTGGTGATATCCACACTACATGCACAAACCTGCATGTCAATTTATATAGCAAGTTTTCCACATGATTACATTTTTCTCACTATTGATAACAAATCATCAAAATCAAAGTCCTCTTTTAAAAAAAGCTGAAGTGATGGGCTGTTCTCCATTTCTGTTTGAATCCACCTAGGAAACCGTGTTTGTTGCCCTGATGTTCCCAGGCGATGCTGTGGTCTGCCGGTTGATGCAGGGCCTTCACCACCAAGTTTGGATTCTCTTTAGTAATCTTCCATCCTTGTACTAGTTTTTAGAAGTCAGAGCTGGAGAGATGAACCCATTCTAGGCTGATATTTCATAATCCAGGTGCCCTGATTGTAAATGTGAGCCGCTGTGATTTACGAACATCCCTGGCATGATTTTATTTAGGTCCTTACTTAATCAGCTAGGATGTGGCCCTATGTGAGGAAAGTAAAGACACATTTTTCAGTTCTGACTATGCAGATATGTTTTAAAAATAGTTCATCGCAACGGAATAACTAGGTTCTGCAGGAGAAAAACATTTTCTCTCCTGATGACATGGGAATAGGTTAACTATTATGTATATTTTTATATTCATTATTTTTAATTGTTAGCAGATTTGTTTTGGCTCTTGAAGTGAATGAATGAATTTGCACATTAAGCAGTAATGCACTTCACTGCTTTTTACAGGTTCCAAATAGCTCAATAGAGGTGAAAGCAATTTATAAAATTGTCAGCTGTTCTCTATGGGACACCACTTGACTTCCCCACAGCTAGAGAAGGTATCTCTTAAAGGTATAGCATGTCTTGTCTTGTTGTAACATCCTTCCCCTCAAATACTGTTTGTGCTCATGTTCTTTGTCATTGTTAATTAAAAAAGGGATTTGTCCTGGCTGAAGAGATGAAATTGTCAATTCCTCAGGGACTTTAGTGCATAACTTTAATTTTACTGTTCTTTAAATTCTGTTAAAGACTTCATAATGACACTTGATTAAGAAGATGGGTGGAGTGAACATGAGGACTTTTAGCTCATTCTGATTTATAGGTGAGATTCTGTAACACACACAGGTGAGACACAGGAGAGGGTGTCTGGAGGACAATTTATTAATTTCTTTCACACCAGAACAGGCAAATATTTAACATCTCCAGATTCAAAAGACATACAGACCATTAGTGGGAGAGTGGGAGAAAGGGACAGAGCTGGGGTCTGTGCCTTGCGAAGTTGGGGTTCCTGAACTGCACGAGGTGCTTCAGCAGGCTGCACCGGGACAGTCTGCAGAAAGCACGAGATGGGCTCCGCAGTCTTCCCATCTCCTAAAGACAGCCGGGGAGTGCCTCTCTGCTGAGTCGGGATGTAGAGCACATCGGCTACCAAATCTCATTTCCTGTTGAGCAGATTAATGCTTTAATCCAATGGGGATTTTTTAACGCATTGAATTATTTTTTTTCCCTTCTTGTCTGTCTGTGAAATATGCCTCATGTGACTGCAACTCTGTGCCAGGTGTTGGTCCTTGCGCCCTGGGAAGGCGATGCCGAATAAAAGGCGCGCAAGCTCCTGGAATGTGGCCGCCTGTCCAGCGTGCAGGCCCAGCAGTGATATAGGCGTGACTGTCCTAGCAAGACAACCCAGGCAGCTGCTCCTGTCGCCACTCTAAAGGCCCTGAGTGGGTATGATTTGGCACGCACCTCCCTGTTCTTTAACTCCTGCACAAATCTTCCTAGAGCAGCCTCACCTTAAGTTGGGGGGGGGGGGGGGGGGTCTTTTTATGGGTGTGTGCTCAGGGATCACAACCTCAGGAATGCTGAAAGTGAGAGGAGGCTCCGGCCCATCGATCTCATTTGATCCTCTTTGTCCACCTTGGTCAGTTATACTGGTACCAAACCCCTCACATTCTTTGGCAGGTGGGAGGTGGCACATGAAACATTCAGCAGACAAGCTTTCTTCTTTTCAACCTGGAATATTCTACTCCTCTGGGAATCTGTCCAGGCGCAGGGGCCACTGCTGCCCAGTTGTCAGCTTCGAACTCTTCCCACAGTCCGGGTTCGAACCATGGATCTCTGGACTGACTGGCCTTGGCGAGAGTCTAGCAGACACGGTGATCGTCACTGTTTGAACGCGTATGTTATGACCTTGTACTGCAACTGCCCAAGCTTAATTTAGAGCTCTTGTCAGCCTGCGATTATGTTCTTTTTGTAAAATAAATCTCCATGGAAACAGCTATAAAGCACTGTTCAGTCAGAACTGATTACTGGCATTTCTCAGCTTTTATTCATGGATAAGTGATAAATGGCAGGCAATGTTATTCCCATTTTTTGGCTAAATGTACAAATTCCTGTGCCCCAGTCCGTTCCACAGGCTCAGCTGTCCGCCAGCAGCCCGGCTTGTACTGTGACTGCGTAAAGGACGGCCGCTGTGTTTGATCCCCGTGTCCTGTCAGGATCGGGGCTGGACTGGAGCGATGCCACCGCCAAGCAGGTTTCCTGCAGGAGCTGGTAAAATACTCTACTTGCTGTTAGCTGCTCAAACAGAATCCATTATTTGCCATGCATGTGTAATTGTAATTTGATTGAATGAATACTTCCTGCCCAGAACTGAACCTTAGCAATAGATCCCCCCCCCCATCCAAGTCTTGACCTTGGATATTGGGATTTTGGGACTGTCTTGTTGGTGAAGCAGCCTGATCTGTGTGGCTGACCCCTGCCCTCTGCCCCCTGCCCACACCCACGAATGCAGCAGAGGTATCTGCTGAACCACACATTATAGACACGGGCTCTCCTGCTTCAGGGAAGAGCATTGTTGCACTACTCCGCACCTTGTTCCCTTACTTCTCTCATGTTCACATGTTTACGGAAGGATCTCCTCTGTCGATCTTGGCCATCTGCTTCCCTTCCATATTAAAATGAGCACCACCATCCTCCCAGCCCAACACTACAGAAGTGTCCAGTTTTCCCCCAACCCCTCATCGCCTGGCCTGCCAACAACCTCTCACACAAATGCCAAATGTTTCTTGCAGCAACGTCAGAGGCTTGTCACCAATGATTCTGAGTGCTCTCGAAATGTGTGCCCACAAGAATACCAGTTCTGTACGTTTCTTAAAACTGTGTACAGTGCGCTACACCCCTGCTTAGAATTAAGTGATTTGTTAACTCTGCCAAGCGAGGGAACAGCATTTCAACAGTCCACACTGTTAGACAAGACTGCAGCCAAATACCTTTTTTTTTAAATTGTTGCTCATTTCATGCTCGCTCTCAAATAGAAGATATGCCATCATTTTAGATAGCCTGCACATCTCAGTTTAAACTCCAGCTACAGTTGAGCACAGCTGCTCCCCTGCAGGCTTTGCACAAAGTGAATTCCAGCCCTGTCTCCTGATCTATCCCAGATTCTGCTGCTTCAAGCAAACTGAGAGCGCAGTTGGGCTTGTAGTCCGTTGCACGTTAGCCTCTGCCGCAATATAAAAAGATCAAGCACTTTGCTTACGCATCCAGCTGCAGGTGGAGGCTAGTGCTCTGACACCTAATTCCATACCCCCAGTCAGGAGTTCTGCTTTCCCACAGAGCAGGGGCAGCTCATGCACCACAGCAGGAGGTTTGGCAAGCTTGGTTAAGAACCGCCTTGGTTATTTAATAATTGCAGCGCTGAACAGGTTGGGGTCAGAGATGCTGCTGATTCAAGGCCAAGCAGCAGGGGCCTGTGCTGTCAGCGGCGCAGGAAGGCAGGCACACTCTGAGCGCGCGGAGAGGACACTTCAGAAAACAGACAGGAACACAGTCGCAGACCAAAGCCCGGGTCACAACATGGGAATAAAATGACATCAGACATATACTTGATCTTATTTTTATACACAATATACTAGTCACCAGAAATATAGCCATCAGAACACTGAGGATACAGAACGATTAGTTACTCTAGCCTGCAGCAGGAGAGGAGCCAGACAGGGTCTGTTTTATTAAGCACAGTGGACAGTGCCGAGAGTGCCGGTGGAAAGCAAGCAATAAATCTTCCCTTTCCCTTTGAAGTTAGTGAAGTCCAATGAAAGTTGACAGCCAGTCTGTCACGCATCTGTATCTGCACACGACAGCGTGTGACTCATGAGTGGGAGGTCTCCGTCTCAGCGCGGAGGGGGGCAGCTGCAGTGGATTGTGGGATTGTGCCATTTGAGCTGGAATCCTGAAAATAATTTTGCATCAGCTGTGAGAGAGGGGCAGGTGATGGTCCAATGTTTATTTCAGGCCAGTTTCTTTTTCAGTTTCAGTTGGTTTTTGATAGGTTTATTCGGTGTTACTGTGCCTGTGTTCAGTCAACAGCGTATTTCCTGCAGACTTCGGATATCTGAGGAAATGCAGAACGAGGGTCTGAAGGGCAGGATTGAGAGGAGGGGAAAAGGTTTTTCTGTCTTTTGGAAGGGGCAGCCTGTTGTCACAGACTAGACCCTGGAGCTGACTTCCCCTGCCTGCCGGCGGCCCAGAACGATGAGTTATTGCTTACAGGAGCAAGCAGTGGAGAAGAGGGCAGAGACTGCGGGACGGACCCAGAGAGCGATGCTCCTTCTCGCCCACGGCCCCAGTCTCTCCCCCAGCCCAAGCCGAGCGCTGGGCCTGAGCGCACACGGACGAGCTCGGGTTCGGGCAGCACTGGGAAGAGGCTCTCGATTGAAAGAGCAGGACCAAGCTGCCACCCCAGAAAGACCAGGGCTCTTTGGACACTCCTGCCCTCGCACGGCCTCAGGGCTATAGCCAGCAACGAGCGAGCAGCTCACATGAGGCAGTCAATGAGCACTTGGGGTGTGCTGACCATAATTAAAGACTGCCTTGATTCATGTGAACTCCGCTATTGCGCTCTTTCCGTGTGCTCTCTCGACTCTCCCCAGGCCAGGCAGGAAGGCCCTCATCATGCGTTTTCCTGTGCTCCCGTTCGGCGCAGCAGGCCCACCGCTCTCCTGCCGCGGAGACACAAGGTTAGGACTGCAGTACACGGACGATGGAGAGTGAGATCTTGCTAATTTACAGTGTTGGTTTAAATAGTAGACACAGACACGCACACGCCCACACCCACACACACACAAATATATTTCAAGAATTCCTGCACGGATTCGGTCACGAGGGCCGGGGGAGGCGGTGAGACGAGCGTTGAAGTCTTGAGGGAGGGAGAAGGACCGTCTCCACGGTGACCGGGAGGGGGGGTTGGGGAATGACCTTGAGCTTTTGAAGTCTGCCAACATTGACTCCCCCCGGGATGTCCACACGGAGAAGGACCCAGCACCACACACACCCACCGACGCGCCGAGAGACGGCCAGACCCGAGCTGCAGTTGGACCACAGACGCGAGGAGAGGCAGCTGAGATCTAGCACATCCAGTGCAGTGAAGAAAACCTGGCTCACAGGTGGGAGCATCCGCGCAGAGCCCGGCTCCCAGAAACCAGCCGATTCACTCCAGTGTTTAACCATCTTCGCCCTCACTGCACAGCTTCATTTCTGAAACTGCTGCGGGAATGGCTTTGTCTGGGAAATGTCAAGCAAGCCCCAGGTTTTGCTTTACTGTTGAGGAAAACTAAGCTTTTTACCAGTGGCAGGTGTCTGGAGCAATAAAAGGACCCGCAGGGACTGAGAGGCTGCGCGGTGAGGGGACCAGCGCCACCGCGCAGGGCGACTCCCCATTCCCTCTCCCGGGCCGCAGAAGCCCTCGCTCCGGGGAGAGATGCCTGGGCGGCTGGGGAGGGGACAGGCCCGAGTCAGGATCGGGAAGGTTGTGTTGGGATGAGCCTGTCCGGGCTGTCTGCGCGCAGGGCGAGCCCATTCCTGCTCCTCGGTTGGACCTGCTCTGCGCCTCCACCTGCTGGGAGCTGAGCCTCAAACACGTCAAAACCCAGTCTGCTTCCTCCACAACCAGTAAAGCAGGTGAGCAGGGAGCTAGATAGTGCTGCTTGTTCGTTCGTT
This sequence comes from Atractosteus spatula, assembly GCF_055471065.1. Lineage (NCBI taxonomy): Eukaryota > Metazoa > Chordata > Actinopteri > Semionotiformes > Lepisosteidae > Atractosteus > Atractosteus spatula. Next base: position 588,670 of record NC_142732.1, on the reverse strand, counting down.
ACCAAAGGGTCAGCGCGATGCTCTGCCTGCTCCCTGCCTCAGCCCCTGATGCACTATTCATTTATAAACGTTTTCTTTTACAGGGGTGGCATACGATGGAGTTTGCGGCAGAGGTGGCAGCAGACAAATTCGCTTTCACCTCAGCTGCTCTTGATCTTTCCTGACAACCTTTCCTCGATAAAAAGAAAGTAGAAATGTCCCACGACAGCCTGTTCTCCCTCATATTCGCCTCCTCCTGTGCGGGGGGGTCTTCTGGCCCACCGACTAAACGCTCAGTAACCCTCTTTCACTACATTGAACTGGCGGGAGCAGAACAGAACAATCTGGTCGTGAACAGATTGTGGATTAAAGCTGCGCTGAAGCCAATTTAAACATTGCGCTGGAATGCAGGGGCTGCTGTATCGAATCATGTGCGTGTATGATGAAGCCTGAAAGAGGAAAAATGCCTCCTGCTCTATTCAAAACGCGAAAAGAAAAAATGCTTTTACTACTTAAGCCGTCTGGTATGGTGAGAGTATGTCTTGTAGTTTTACATCTATGGTAATACCACAGAAGCAGCTGGATAACTGGAATTGCTAGAGCACCTCCAGTGAGCTCGGAGACTCCCTGATCCACTCAGGAATTTCTATCCACCCTATCACTCTGGCATAATGGGAGGTTTATCCCCCAGCTGACTCACCCCCTTTCTGTTCTCAACCAATTAGGATGTCCAGGTACCCCTGTGCCCACACGAGGAAAAAGAGGAAGTGTTGACAGGCTCTGCCCCCTCACTGCGACCTTTGCCCTGTGACATGACAAGCTCCACAGCGCTGATTGGAGGACAGACACGGCCCACGCTGACATCACCTGTCTCCACTTGACCCGAGAGACCCTGGTCGACATATCCTGACCCGATCCCTGCAGCACTCGGCCAGCTGTGAGCTGTTGCTTGAGGAATCGCAGTGTCTGTGGGTTCGAACCTGCAACATCTGGATCTAAGACCTCAAGGTGAGTGTTTTTCTGGCGAAGCCATTCAGGAGCCCCTGTCACAAATACACAGTCTTCAGTCTCCTCTGGGGAGATATAAAGGCACACATTTGCTTAACTCCTGCTTGGTTTCTGCTGCACTGGCTGTGACAGAACACAACAGCATGGCTATCCGGACACTTCTAATGCATAGTTCTGGTTGGGGATGGCTTCTCCTCGTCAATGTCCAGGAGTTTAACAAGTGTCTTGCATGGGGTTAGAAGACACCGCAGGACTGATTTCAAAGGTGTTGAGTTGGGCACCATTCTTCCTTCATTCTGTGGAATTCTAGTGTGTTATAGTAGAATGGAAATCATATTCCTTTCTTTCACTGAAACCTGGTTTCTGATCCGAGTCCTAATGCGCGTCTAGATTTTTGGGTCTCTGTGTGAATCTATGAGATCCTCTGTGTCAAAGTGTGCTGGGGGGGGGGCAGAATCGGGCCAGCTGGACACCCCTCGGGCCATGATGGGGAAGGGGGAGTGGGAGTGGCGCAGGCGGTGGTGTGTGCTGCTTGGCGCTGGCGTGACCAGTGTCCCAGGCGCAGGGCCTGAGGGAGGTGAGATGCTTCGTCTATGCTGGGGGGGGGGGGGGAGAGCAGGGGGACACAGGGACACCTCTCTCAGACGCTGCAGCCTTGGGGCACGCGTGGAAGGGCCACCCCTGGCCTGCGCTCGGGACAGCGCCGCGGATAGGGGGCCCCCCCTCGCAGGGAGCGGAGCAGGCAGGGCTCCCTGGCCCCCCCGTGGCCCCGCCGGCCCCCCACTCTCGGGAGGGCGGATTCCAGGTGCCTGGGGGGTCTCCGATTCCGGGAGAAGAGCGCAGCCGCTTCGAGCCAGTGTCCCAGCGGGCCGGGGCTCTGACAGGAGGGAGCGCTGGGCGTGGGCCCCCAGGGGGCGTGTCTGTAGGCGCAGGGACCCTCTTCTCCGGGGGGGCGCCAGGCGGCCGCCAGCAGGGCCAGGGTTTTGACAGCAGGGCGATCCGGGGCCGGGAGACGGAGCCACCCCCCGCCCGGCGCCAGCTCGGGCCCGAGGCTCAGGCTAGTTCTGTCAGTGAAGGAGTCCATCCGGTCCTCGTACCCAAGGTCCGCTGGGGCCGAGCACTGCTGCAGGGGCCAGCTCCCTCGGCCCTTGCCCCCCACGCCCTCGGTCCCGCCGTCCTGGCCCGCCAGCTCGCCCTGCTGCAGGCTTTCCTCCGCGGCCTCCTCCTCCTCCTCCTCCTCCTCCTCCGGGCCCTCGGGGGGCGGCGGGGCGCGGGGGTCGCGCAGGAACACCACGATGACGGTGATGTTGTCGCTGGAGCCGGCGTCCCGGGCCGAGGCCACCAGCTTGTGGGCCACCATGCTGCTGTCGCCGTTGTTCTCCTGCAGGTGGTCCGACACGACCCGCACCGCCTCCTCCGGGCTCACCGTGTCGTAGAAGCCGTCGCAGGCCAGGATCAGGTAGTCCTCCGAGCCGTCCAGCGGCAAGGAGCTGTGGTCAGCGTCGCCGCAGATGTAGGGCTTGTGCTCCGAGTCACCTGGGAGAGGACAGGGGGGCAGGGCCGTTAGAGACGGAGCTTTTACTAGGCTCTGCGTGAGAATGAATAACTCCTTTCTCAGGAGAGCTCGAGAACGTGGCAGGTGTTCTTGCGGACGAGCCCCTGCCTACCGATGGCCCTGGACACCGACAGGCTGCCGTTCACCCTCCAGGCCCCGAACCAGATCACACAGCCCCCCAGCGCCTCGATCCGCTGCTTCTCGTCCTGCAGGGGGAGACAGAGGGCGGGTCAGGGCCGCAGCGCGCCATTTCCGCCTGGCTCCTCTCCCAGTCCATTCATAACACAGCTCGCGCTGGTCAGCGGAGGGGAAACAGAGACAGGGTTCCCCCTGGGCTGTGTATCTGTGTGTGTTCAGCTCCCTAGTGCAGCAGCTGTTGGAAGTGTTCAGTCTCAGTCTAGTCTAGTCTCCCTTCAAGCTGATGTGTGGACTGTGTTCTAACACACTCGAAGAAGGCTCCACAGCTGAAACGTTGTTTCTTTTCTTCTATTTTCAGCAGGGAATAAACCTTAACTGTGATCTAACACTCCTGTCCTGTGGGGTGTAAGTTATAAGAACAGCAAGCATGATCCAGCAAAGGTGTGTATACTTTTCTGTTACTACAATCTGCCCTACAGAGAGCCTTCAGATCCTGGAAAGAGCACATTCAAGGGCACACTCAGCTTGCATTCAGGGAAGCAGGTTTATGTCATCTGAGCTACAGTGGAATTGTGTCGGGGGTCACTGAAGATCCCCTGGACATGACCACAGGCTGCACCTTTTCTACAGCCAGCAATGAGCTCTACTCTTCACTGCATGTTGAGTTAACAGGACTAGGTTTTACTCCCTTTTCATTTGTCATCTGGGAGGTCAAAGCGTCACGTGAAGGCTGAGCTTTCGTATGCACACATGGACCAAGCTCCTGCTCGGCCAGGGCTCACCTCGCGGTCGGGCTTGTGGGGTTTCATCAGCTCCACGGGCTGCCCTCTGCGCACCAGCATGACCTGCGAGTCTCCCAGCCAGGCCACGTGCAGCGTGCTGCCCCGCAGGAAGGTCACCACCCCCGTCGTGCCACAGCGCAGGTTCTGCAACACACACAGCGCCTTACACTCAGCCCGCACCACCGCGCTGTGGCCAGGTCTGCTACTGCCTTCAATACCAGACGTGCAGCAACAATCGTGAAGCTGGCTCTTAAATCAGCCTTCTGTTTCCTAACGCTCGGCGGACAGGATTCTCCAGCAGTCTGGACACAGAGACCCCCGGCGCCCTCACCTCGCGGCTCGCCTTCTGCACGAAGCGCTCGTCCGTGAGCTTGAACGCACGGCACAGCGCCTCGCTGGGGTCCTGGCTGAACATCTCCTGCCGCACCAGGTTGACGTGGAGGTGGTTGGAGGCGTAGATGGCAGCATCCACCCCGCCGTGCCCATCGAACACCGCGAAATACGCCTGCTCCTCCTGGTCCTGCCAGCAGGGGGCACACAGACGGTGAGATCACGTCTGCACGCGAGCGGACCTTCAGTTTTATCTGACATTTTGGTTTTTCTGCGGGGGCAGCATGGTGGCGCAGTGGTCAGCGTTGCTGCCCTCACAGCTCTGGGGCTCTGGGTTCAATTCTAGTGGGGTGCTGTCTGTGTGGAGTTTGTATGGTCTCCCTGCATTTGTGTGGGTTTTTCCCGGGTGTTCCAGTTTCTTCCCACAGCCCACAGCTACTTGCCTTCTGAGAAAATTGGCCCTGGTGTGAGTGGGTGTGTCCCTGCCAGGGTGACCCTGCCTGGCTCCCACTGGACCCTGAACTGGATAAAGGCAGGTATACTGGGTTTTCTCTGGGAGCAGACTAGAACTGAGAGGACAGAATGGCCAAGCACGTGTTCTTAACTGCTCAGCCCCAGCGCTTAATTGAAATATTCCCTTCTGTTTGAGGAGCAGAGAAAGAGGAATTAGCCGAGACAAATGGAATTAGATTCTTTAACCATCCAAGAGTAGACAAGCGAGAGTGTAGTTTTCAAACGATACACACTGGTGTCTTATACACAAACAATCAAAGGAAAAGAAGCATCAATCACCTTGATCTTCCATTTAAATGAAGCACTAAGTCTCCTGCACTGAGGTGCTGCTTGAGAAAACAGCCCCGAAGAGAGGGAAATTAATTAACCAGCCAGTTAAAATGAATGATGTACCTTAACTGTGCAGGAGGGCTACAGACCCATGCATAACTCCACTGTCCTTACACAAAGAGTGGAGGGAGCATGGAACAAGCTACGCAGCCATGTAGTTATTCCCTGGGACCCAGGCATATGGTCTCGTTTGTAATCTGTCCTCTGTTATTGTGATCATTCAGCTCCATTCAGTTAATAAACAGGTACCAGATAGCATTAAACAGCCTGGTGTAGAGTTCTGTTAACCTAATGGCTCCATCCTGGAGGAGTTTTGAAACAGAAGTCAGTAAATATTCCACACTGAAAAATATCCAGCAAGCAGCCGTTTGTAAAAGCAAATGCTTTAAAAAAAACAAAGCGATTCTGGAACATGATGCTTTTTGCCACCTCTGTGTACTGAACATTCCTGTCAATTTTGTTGTTGTTCAGCTGCTTCTCTGCCAGCCTGTCATCCTGAATATTTTGAATAGAAGTAAAAAGAACTTTATATTGTGCTGCAGCTTCTGTGCTCGACAAGGTGGCAGACAGACTCCAGACTCAAGTACCTGACGTAAAACCAATATTCAGAGTTAAAATAAAATCTGAGAAAAAAAGTGTTTGAGCGTTCTACTCCATCTTCACCAGCATCGAGAGCTCAGTTAGGTGAGTCACTGATGTTGTCCCCTTCAGGTTTGGTTGAACGTGAATAAGATTTCCCAGACTTTTTTCCCTAACAGCCCGTAGAGTCACAGTGATTTTGCACAGGGAGGCTGGTTCTCGTGTTCCTGAGAAATTGGTGAGGTGAGGGGTCAGATCGTGACATACTCTGCTCCAAAGGCAGGTGTGTGACAATGTAAGTGTGTGCGAGTGACAGTGTTTGTTAGTGAGAGTGTGTCAGTGTGTGTGTGAGCGTGAGTGTGTATATGTTTTTCAGTGTGAGATAGTGTGTCAACGTGTGGGTGTGGCTGTGCGAGTGCGTCAGCATGGGTGCAGCGCAGCCGCATACCTGCAGGTTGAAGAGCATGTTGAAGTCGGGGATGACGACGTGCTTGTCCTCCATCTTGCGGCGCATGTTCTTGATGGCGTGGATGGAGGTCTCGTAGTAGCGCTGGGGGCGCCGGCGGCGAGGCATGTCCTTCAGCCACAGGCAGCAGATCTCGTGCAGCTTGTTGAAGACCAGGCGAGCCAGCTTCACGGACTCCAGCTCTGTGCAGGCAGACAGACCGCAGCGCACTCACGAGCACAGCCTAAAGCACTGACACCAGCCAGGCCTGCAGAAGCACACGGTTCATGCTGGACATGCTGATAAATATTACCTACATTTAGATTAAAATTTATATTGTTCTCCCTGCATCTTTTATAGAACTTTCTTTCTTTAAAAAATAAGTGTTAAACCATCCAATGTCAAATGTGGCATTGTGTGCATTTCATTTTCCATTAGAAGTAAATCTTTAATTGAGAGCCCTTATAATAGCGCCCCCTGCCAGTCTACAAACCCTGCTGCCAGGAGAGTTTCCTCTCAAGCAGAAGCACTGAGCCCTGGCTAACAATCAGGAGATCGAGTTTCCAGTCCTCACGCCGAATAGGAACTACTTTAACCCTCCAGCCTCCACCTCTTATCTTAATATGGCTGCCGTGTTCATGGTTGGGACCCGTGTCCATGCTCAGGGTCTTCGGGGCTGTAAAAGAACACAATCGATCTCTCCAGCTGCCAGAGAGGCCTGTGCTGCAAGCTCTGTCTGTCTGGGCTCCTCTGGTATCTGTCACCTTCCAGTTCGCATGCAGAGCCCAGAACCAAGCCTTAAAGATGCCTCCTTTCCTACCACACTATGAGGTACACCTCTGCAGCTAGTGCATAGGGATCCAACTCCCATTGGAAAAGCTGTAAAATTCCCAAAAATTCTGTGCCATCAGCATGACCACCTCCCCCCTCTCTTGCACCCATGTTTCAGAGCAACTGTGTGTGTGTTTGCCAGGGGTCACTCACGGGGGTAGGGGTCGGCGGCGTCCGCTGGCTTGTTGACATAGTGCACGGACAGGTCGCTCTGCAGGATCTCGTCGGCTGTGGCCCGCGCCAGGCCCGCCGCCAGGGAGAAGGGGCAGTTACTGCAGAGAGAGGAGGGGGGGGTTAATCAGGACTAATCTCTCACAGGCGAATAGTCACCTCCCAGACAGCAGTGTCCAGGGCTGCTCACTTAGCAAGGTAAGAGCACAAGATCTCAGTGATCAGCTGCAGCAAAACAGGGTGCCTTGCAATGCTTTGCCACTCAGAGTCCTGTTAGTCACTCGTTCACGGGAAGACTGGAGACTGATCTCTCCTTGTGAGCCTGTCACACGCACCCCTAACGGAGCACATCACGGACATCCACACACTCGCTCTCGGGAGGCAAAAGAGCTTTTCCTTCGTGTTCCCTCATAATTCAGGTCAGCCGTGAAGAAGAGGCTCGGTTGTAACCCAACTGGCCGGGCGAAGGGAATGTTGTGTGTGTTAGATGGCCTAGCGTCCAGATAGTGACTCTTTCAGAACCCAGATTCTAAATCTAGGGCAGTAATGTGAATGGAAAAGAACATCAGGGTTTCCTCTAGTAATGCTGAAAAGGGCTTTCCAAGTGGCTCCACCGCAGTAAAGGTGGATCGCCCCAGCGCAGGCTGAACTCTGTGATCACGGGTCCGAGCCTGGGTCAGGCCGCTAACCCACAATGGCCAGGATTCCTCAAGTGGTGCTGCACAGGCGTAGGCTGGCATTACTAGGCCACTAATCTCGATCGCTCTCTCGGCTATCGAGACACATCGCCCCCTGCTGGTGGTGAGAGATGCGCCCTCCCCTGATCAGCCCTGAATTTCGCATGTTAAATACGATAAAAGATGAGTCGGAAGAGCAGAGGAGTCTGCCTGCACTTCCTCACTCTCCCCTGTGTGCGGTGGCGGGGTCTGTGAGAGTAGCCTACAATCCCCCTCACCTCTCGGGGAATGAACCAGGGAGGCAGCAGCAGGGGTACAGCTGGGGTGGAGAGATGTTGAAGAGGTGCACAGAGTTGTGGGCAGCCAGGGAGTGTTTATATGTAGAAGAGTAGAAGTGCAGGACAGGACTGGAATTTGACCTCCTCCCACATGTTGGCTAAAGCAAACCATTTGGAGCAAACTGTTCAAAAATCTGAAATCGATGTAAAACTGAAACGATGAATATCTGAAGTTTCCATTTACTGTGATCAAGTGTAAGTCAGACTGCAGGCCCTACCCACCCTGGACACCAATGAAAGCTCTGCAAGGCCTTCAGAATGAGAAGCCGGAGACCCCGGGAGAGAAGACTCGAGTGCCAGAACGCCGCCTGGTGTGAATGAATGAGACGAGTGGAGCCGGAGCTCTCCTAACGCACACCAATTAGCCACACTGTAATCACACATTCATTAGATCTGTTACGCCGATGTGGTGTTACGGCAGCAGTGGCAGCTTAATGACTAAAAAAGAAAGATGTCCCTTTGGAAATGAAGATTGTTATCTCAGCTGTTCATTATAATTTAGTCGTGACAATGCTGGAATGCAGGGCTCTCTCTGGCCAGCTGGTTCTCCTGTTCTGGACACAGTGTCCAGCCAGGGACACCTCAGCTCTTGGATCATCTCACACTATAGTCAGGGATTGGTTAGAAATCTAGAATTGTGAAGATAGAATTGCATACTTTAGAGAGAGTACGTAATAACATCCAATTTCTAATCACCTCATCCAATTCAGGGTCGCTGAAGAGGCGGAGCCTATCGCAGCAAGCAAAAGGCACAAGGCGCGCTACACCCTGGATGAGACACCAGTCCATCACAGGGCGGGCGTGCGGGCGGGCACGCACACACGCACGCACCAGGACCGATTTCACCAGAAGTGAATAAATCTACCAATATATTTTGTATCATGGGAGAAAAACCTGAGCACCTGTTGGAATCCCACACAAACATGCAAACTCCACCCAGACAGCAGTCCAGATCTGGAATTGAACCCAGGGCCGCAGCTCTGCAAGGCAGCAATGCTGACCACTGCGCCAGCTTGTATAGGAACATCCCCACAGCAGTTCTGCGAGTGAGTTCCTTTGCTTTGTCAGTTGAGAGCGAGTTCTCTTTTCTAGTGACAAACTGGAAAACTAGTTATGCAGCAAAATGGTTGTACAGTTATACAGTTTGGTTATCCAGTGTGTGCCAGGTAGACAGTACGGTTATAGAGTTTGGTTATACAGTGTCTATCAGAGTGTCAGGTATACAGTCGTTATCCAGCGGAGCATTAACTGGAGGGACCTGAATGAAGCTCTAATGAAGGGTACAGTGGCAGTCTGCCACCCTGATGTCAGCTCAAGATTGTGTCCCAGTGTCTCATGTCAAGGGACACTACTGCACAGGAAGCGAACACATTTCTGAATGATTAAAAATAACACTTCTCTTGAAACTGCAGCTTGAAAAGCCTGTTATCTGGCCAGGAGTCGACAGCAGAAGAACTGGACTTCTCCGTGCTCTCTCCCCAGTCTGGGCCAGCACCCCAGAAACACACAACCTGCAATTCCAAATCAGGGGTAAGGGGGGGGGGGGAGAAAATATACTTTTATTTCAAAAGAGAGTGCAACTTTCTGGCCCACCCAGCATCACTTACAACAACTTACAAAGCCCCTCAAAGAAACACTGGGGCAGCATTGTCAATGCTCTAGTTTGGCTGTTGCAGCATTATAGTGTTTTGTCTGCATGTACTACAACCGTGTCCTCCTACAGTGTTTCAGTACTAAGGTTTTCCACAGGGGTTATCTGGTTAGCCGGGAGAAACACCAGGATCTGGGGTTTGTTCTAAAGCATGACCTTGCCCTGCGGGTGCTGTTCCTATCGTGACTGGCATCAATCTCTGTCTGGTGTTGTAACCATAAGAATCCAACATGAATGAAGAGCTTGACAGCTGATGGTGTAACCATGACAACACACAGACCGGCACTGACATCTGGCGCTGTTGCTACGGTAACGCGCTCAGCCTGCCATTGATGAATATGGTAGTGTTGCCGGTGGGCCATTCCGCCAATGTTGCAGCGCCTGTGTCAGCCTGCACCTGCCCGGCATGGCAGCGGGCCCTGTGACATCAGTTTTTATTTTCTAGGATGTCAAATTGTTACCAGTCCTTCATGTAGCAGCTGTCTGGGATGTGTGGTATTATCACTGCGAAGGAATCTGAGATCCAGTGTCCTGGACTTATCGTGTTAGAAAAGCAGCAGTAAGAAAGTAAGTTGCTGCAAAAAGTAGGGCGGATTTTCCGCTGCCCTTCCTTGTTTTCCTGCTGCTCTGATTTTTCAGGAGCTGGAGCGGCGCGCAGCCAGCAGGAGAAGTGGAGCAGGCTCCGTCAAGGGCAGCCCAATGACGGCACGGTCTACATCTGCGGGCCGGGCTCTCGGGGGCCTCGAACACGAAGGAGGAACCTTTGGCGCCTGATTAGCTTCAGCGTGGTCTTCATGTAGTCAGCGTGAGGAAGAGATCGACAGCGATCAGACAGGAGGGCAGAGGAGGTGCTAAGGAGGTGGAAATCAAGAGGAGGTGCTAAGAAGTCAGCAGATGGGAGTGGCTACTTTACAAAGAGAGTGGTGGGTGTCTGTGGAAAAACTACCCCACTATGTTTCTTGATGCTGAACACCTTGGAGCATGCATGCAAACTTTTTGTCCTTACATTTGTTTTTGTTTATTACTTTTTGCCTTCACCTACTGTTAATCAGACAGGTTTTACCAAGCAAAGAACACAGCACAGCTGGTGACAAACCATGTGCCAGGTCAGGGATCAGGGGGAGGCGTAGATGTAGCTCTTACCAACGCTGCCAGTGCCTCAGCCACACAAAGGGGGCGCTCCTGCCTCATGCTGAAGGAACCTTGACTGAATCGTCTACCCACCCAGTTAGGACTCCTGGCTACCCTGGACTGACTGGGACAGCACCACTCCCCCACAAAGCACGACTGTTTGTCTGTACCTCCCATTCTGCTTGACTCTTTCTCTTCCATCCATCCATCCATCCTCTAACCATTTACTCACGGGGGGCCAGAGCCTATCCCAGCAAGCAACGGACACAAAGTGGGACACACCCTGGCCAGGCTGCCAGTCCATCACAGGGCACACAGACTCGAACCCTCTCACACTCACACCAGGACCAGTTTTCCTAGAAGACGGCTAACCTACAAGTGTGTCTTTGACAAACAACATGCAAACTCCACACAGACAGCACCCCAGGTTCAGAATGGAAGCCAAGGCCCAGCGCTGGTTGGCAGCAATGCTGACCACTGTGCCACCCTGCCTCTCCTTCTTCTCTTTTTACTCACTATTCTCCACTCCAACAGCACGAGTAGAGCTGTTGGCAGGTTGGTCGGTTTACAATCTTTATCAATGAGTCTTGTGAGGGCCACTGCACTGTCTTCTCAAGAGGATCCTTTGGGAGTCATTTTCTTAAATTCAATCATCACAACATGACTTTACCAACATCTCCAGTTAAAAGCTCTTGTTTTTTTTTCTCACGCCCCTAGGGCTGCAGGGTTTGGTGTCCAAAGACGAAGCTTTTTACCCAACTTCGTTTGAGAAGCTACTGATTTTGGACAAGACATCGTCAACCCTAAATCTGTAGATTCAGCTGTGAGGCGCATGGGGGAGAGTAAGAAAACCACTGGTTTCGTTAATCCCGTTCTTCACACCTGTCCTGGGAAGGAAATGATGAAAAAGGTCTCCGTCTGCTCACTGACTCCTGCATGGCCGAGTTTGTGCTCATGCCCACTGTGGTTCGACACTCACTACTACAGTTTAATAAGTCAGTCCACAAAGACCTCATTCACATTCTACATGCGGCACTATTCTGGTTATACTGCATCTTGTTCTTCAGTCATTTTTTAAGCTCCTGAAGTACAACAGTTGCTCCTGACAAAATTCAGCCACCTCCTCCAGCACAGCTCCCCCTGGAAAGAGCTCATGTCTGAGGTGGCAGCTGAACCAGTAAGAAACAAGTGGTACGAACAAGCCAGAGAAGCCAACATCCTTGTTTAATCTTCACGACTGGCAGAGCGCATACTGCTGTTCCCACAATGCCTCAGTCTGCGTATTCCCACTTATTGAACACCTGTGACAAGTTAATATTTCTATTGGTTCTGCCTACTTTAATTAAACAGCACCCCTTTAATCCAAACACCTAGTTCAGTCTGTCAGCGGTTTCTTTCTTCACGCTGTGCATGTTACTTAGTAACGAGTACACCATTCTTACCACAAATGAAAGTGCGTATTTGCAACAAAAAGGAGAATTTGGGGTGACCTTGAGCACCATATCTGGACCAGGCTGCAGTCGGATTGAAAATGTCCCAGAGTTCCTGGGGTACCTGGTGCATGTTCTTCTCTACAGCTTTTGGGCAGCAGCTGCTGGGACACACAGGACCAGCGCTGACCTCTGGTCAGATCGACTGGATGGCTGAGATCTCCCCTCTCTGCAGGGTCTTTCCTCCAGCATGTTTCCTCAGACGAGGGCGACAGTAGTGTCACTGCCTCATACCCTGATCTTAGGCCTCACAATCTCAGCGGGGCCGGGCCCGGTCAGCACTGGGACTTGAGACTGGTGGACCAGTGGGTGACACTCTGCCATCTGGGTCAGAAGTCTACACCAGTATAGCTAAACCCCACTCTGGACTTGTTTCCACAATCTGGTCCACTTCCAGTTCCCCCTTAATTTTAATTTGATTAAGTAATTTTTCACTTCTGAGAAGTGCTATACAAATTACAAACAATTAAGAATTTTGATACAAATTAAATTATTACTAATTTATTGTCTTTAGCACAATAGACAACAGTCACAGACCTGTTATGGGATTGAATACAATACAAAAAAAAGGAGAAAAAACTAACCGAGTGAACAGTGACTATTATTTTGGCCTTTTTGATTCCTGTTTCATTTTCTCTAGGACACCCGGTAGCAATTATTAAAAAGAAACCAATTAGTGATTAAAAAAAATACAAGTCTAACAACACTCCTAATAGAGAACACACTAAGTGTCAAAAATCCTCATCTTTATTACAGACAGCAAATATAATAATGCCCGAAAAATTTCTCACTGGCTTATTTTGAAATACAGCACTATAGTACAAAAATGTTTCACTCCTCAAACTTGGCTTTACAGTATAAGAGTCAGACTGCTGAGTTTCCAACACGATCATCATATGAAGTAATTTTCCAGCAGGATATATATTCCTGACTGCTATAATAATGTTTTTAGAGGGTATAATTGGAGCTATGCTATGATATGATGTAGTTTGAGCAATTTCACTGTAATCTATTGCAATTTTTGTTTTGTACATGATCTGTACATAATTAGAATTTGACTGTACATGAACAAATCTTTTCCTTTTACTGAACTGATTTTACCGAGTCTTGAAGAGAAAGCTGTCCAAAATGCCATTAGTTTCTGGTATACCTGATTAGCATGACATTAGTAGTGCTTTTCTATAAATATATTAACAGGAGACATTACCTGTTCTACACACAAATGAGTGCAAGGGAGTACATCACACCACTAATAAGCTTTCATGACTCATAACAGGGGTTATTTCGTTTTAAAGCTATGCAGCCCTTTCTTGATGACGTCGTGCAGCCTGGTCTGCAGTCCATGTGCGATTATTCATGTGGAAGACCAGGACTCCCCAGGGATCAGCGCACAGCCCCTGGCTTCCTGGCCAAGGTGCCACTCCTGTGACGTGCCAGGTGCCAGCAAGCTTGCAGAGGCATTGGGGACAGAAGCACTGCAACTCGAGCCTGCCTGTAAGGCAGTGCAGAGCTTGCAGATATAGCAGAATAAGAGGGGTGGCCAGTCTGCACCACACCCTGCCGGGTTAGCTGTCTGGGCAAGGAAAGGGAAATTACATTCCTTTACACAAAGGGTAGCGGGGGTGTGGAACAAGTGAACCTCGGATCAATCAGCTACGAATTACTGAACGAGTCAGAAGGACTGAGTGGCCTCATCTATTTAATAAGCCTGGTTAATGAAGGGGAAACACTATAAGATCCCATTTCCCTGGGATCATGGTGGCACAATCTGCATTCCTATTGTTCACAGCATCTAGCAATCGCAACGAGTGTGATGATTTACTACTGGGGGTCGGGGTGTTACAGGGGCGGAGGCAGTGAGGTTTCTGCAAGAAGGCCCTGCCTGGTCTGCGTGACAGAAGGGGAGCTCTGGCAGCCTGGGCGTGCTGTCAGGCTGGCTCTGGCTCGGTCAGGAGCTGTGAAAGCATCGGCGGCTCGGAGAGAGAGAGACTGACTCAGAGGGAGCTGATAACGGCCTCATCAATCCCCAGCTGACACCACAATGGCTGCCACTGTCTGAGAGCCTCCCCCGCATTTCCATTCATAGAAATCCGACACGCTCTCTCACTTACTCACGCACGGCCGGGGGGGGGGCGGGGGGAGGGGCCGTGCACGTGTCCTCATTGGCTGGCCTGCTTCGGCACACTCTTCCACAGCCAACCAGAGCCCCCCGTCGCTTGTGCGACAACAGCCAGAGGAGCTGCGTTAGTATTACGACAGAAAATGAGGATTTAGAGGGTCTTCCATCTCTTTTCTTTAAAAAGATCGCTTACTCTTTTGGCTTAAAGAAACAGCTAAGAATAGCTTCTCATAGTGACATGGGGATGTGTAGGACAAGGTAGAGACGTTCCATCTCCTCAAGGCCCCACTCACTAACTGAGCTCTTAACTGCTTAAAAACCTGCAGTAATTAGTTAATTGGGCCCCTGAAGCGGTTCTGAGGAGGATGGCCTGAGGGCCTGTCGAAAGTAGGAGGAAACGCAGCTCTCTCTTTCTCCACTGATATATAAACACCCCATTCTCCTGTGATAATGAATTACAGAACTAGAATCAATGTCTTACTGCATTAGAACTCTATCCAGCAGTTTGTTACAACACTCGTCTCTCACGTTTCATGATGCATTGTATTCTTTGCTCTAGGCTGTACTACGACCTCACCGGGTGGGTCCTGCGTCCCAGGGCTTGATTCCCACCATCATCACCCATCTGTGTGGAGTTTGCACGTTATCTCCAGGTTTGCACAGGTTTCTCCAGCTACTCCAAGTTCCCCCAAAGCGTGCAGGACAGGTCTGAGTGTTTGGCTAGTCTCCCCGGTCTCCACGAGGAGAGAGGCTGTCTGCGCTGCCAAGCCGTGGCCCCTGTGGAACAGCTGTGCAGTGAGACCCTGTTTCCTCTCCAGTGTTCCGAGCCTGGTGCGCTGAAACAGCCTCATTCCAAACCGCTCTGCTCTTCACTCCATTTCATCTTTGTGCAGGAACCACATAACAGAACATGAAATATCAAGCACCGTGCTGGTGTTGAAAATTTTACATTCAAAGTGCATCTCAGTTCTGTTCCTGAGGCACCCAGGGATCCCATCAATGAAGCTTATCGATCCTATTGATTTTAACAGTTTTCTATGCTCGAGACGTCACCTTACAAATAACCTGTATGGGCGTCACTTTCAAGGAAAGCAGAACTCATGCTCATCTATTGTTGTCCAGTTTAAGAACTAAAATAATTTTAATACTACAAGCAGACTGCTCAGTAAGGTCTTGATGAGTGAAACAGCTTTAACTGGGCTGAAAACTATACAACATAGGTGCGTCCCAGAGGAAAGACTGGGAAATATAGCATCAGACAATATCAAACCATGTTGAAAAAGTGCTTCTGTAGCACAAGTTTGATAATGGTGCTTTTTTATCATCCTTCAATAAAGCCTACATTCAAGAAAAGACCTTTTGTGACCAAGGATCGAAGCTAATAATCGAAAATCGAAAATAAGCCAATGCTCAGCACATTAAGCAAACCTACCCTGGCATCAGATTTGATCAGGTTTGAAATGTTTCTGATGCTTTTCTGCCGACAGACAGAAATTTAAACAGCACCCTCATTCAACAAAGACCCTCAGACGTTTGTCATTTCAATTCTTTCCCAAACAAGAGTGGCCTTTTCCCCCGGAGTGGCCTGAAATAGATCTGCCTCAATTTGATCATCTCTGAGGGGACTTGGGAAGTCACAGTGGCTCAGTGTACCCTGGCGTGCCCGCTGTCCGGTCACACTGACACACAGAAACCCCCAGAGCTGCAGAACGAAAATGCTTTTTAAAAGCAGAGGAGTGACGATTCCCCCCGTTCCAAGGGGACTGTAGACCACACAGAGTGTCATTGCAGAAATCTTCCTCTGCCCTTCCATTTATGTAATTGCATTTACATTTGTTATCTGAACAATTCACCAATAATTCAGCTGATTGCCTGAAATCTCCAATACTCTGCTTCCACCCTGTGCTTGGATGGTATGGCAGGAAAACGCCATTGTAAAACACTGCTGCAGTGGGCTAGTCCCGCGGTCACCTGGCCCTGAAACCACCAGCTCGTTTTTTAACAGTGCGCTGTGAGAGATGTGGCCCAGAGAGCTGTTTCCCGATGCAGCTCATTAACCCTCAGCACTTTTAGAAGGCGATGGGGATAAAGTTCACTGCCCTGCAACGTCACAGGAGGTAGCAGTTCTGCCTTGTGTGTGCACCAGGACTGCGCATCCAACAGCACAGAGCCCTCTTCTACGCAGGTGAGCTCATAGCTAGATGACTCACAGGCAGTGTTGCTTAGAAAGCCTGGGGAAACAGCATGGCAGTGGATCTAAACCTCCTTCTGCTTCAGTCTTTCTTTCTGCCTCACCCCCTGTCCCTAATCAGTAGGAGTGCACTGAAAATTGGATATTTCATCGCTCATCTCTCTCCCTATTTATACATCACAATCACATCTTCCCCACACGTTGAAGAGTTTGATCAAGGCTAATTTGCTCTCTCTAAAATCCGGGGGACATTAGACTCCTCAGATGACACCATGTGTTTAAGAACAGCGCTGTCAAAACTCCCACGCCTCTTGAATCACTAACCCCTGTCTCCTTTTAATTTCATTCTTCTACGTCGCAGGGATTTAAAAGCTTTTCGGTTCCTTAAATAAAAAAATGCTTTTTGAAAAGTCACAGCCAGCTGTTCCTGTTTGCCGTATGAATCTCTGCTGCCTCGTTAATTTGTGACTCAAAAATGCAGAAAGATCACATGAGTCGGCCACCACAAGCACAATGAAAGGAGCGAATAAAAGACAAGGGCAACCGGGGCTCCTGTCCAGCACAGCAGTGGGTATCTCCTTCAGTGCCACAAAACCAGCGCAAAAGCATCCTGCTTAGAATCAGAGACCAGAGGGCAAAACTCCAACATAGCTACCCCCATTATAGGATTGTGCCTTCCAACGCTGCGCTACACTGCCCAGTAAGTATACAATATTTCAGAGTGAGGCGCTCTGTGCAAAGTACTGGAATAGCCCAGTATGTGGGATTCTCATTACTCCTGAGGACTGTAAAGTAGTAGCAGACCAGGCCTCTTCCATACATGCGGAAAAAGCATGACTGTGGTAACACAAGCTCCTAGTGCATCTGCAGACCTGGGAGTATAATTTCAGACACCTATAAGGGTTTGCTGTCAGAGGTTACTGATAATCCCTGAACTACTGAACTATTTATTACCCTCATGATGAGCTGCGTCAAAGGCGTTCACACACCTCCCTCTCCGGGACACGCGTGGCTGCTACTGGAACTGACTCTGTGCTACAGTTTGCATCAGCACCTACCCCTACAAACAAACCAACACACTCTCTGGCATGTCCTGAGAAAGGTATGGTGACCGTGGGTTTTATAATATTTGTGTCATGTTACAGAAGAGGCAACATGGTGGCACAGTGGTTAGTCTCGCTGGGACTTTCACAAAACTCACATGTTCTTTTGTCCCTCAGTCAGTCATACCTTCTCCCCTCTGCTGAATGTGCAACACCCAGGTTCTGATCTGTATCCCTCAGACAAGACAAGACAAAAAAGAAACAAACTAACCCTGGATGCTATTGCTTCCTGCTTTTTAAACAGCCACCTGACCAATTGTCTTCCAGCAATTTGCAGCTCATTCACCACAGCATTCTGGGAAATGTGGTCCAGACAAGGGCCTCCATCTTGTCTGAACCTGCTGTACCATCACAAATACCTTTCATGCATAACACATCAAAGACCTATAACTCTTCAATTTAGAATTAAAAAAACTTTCATTGTCCCTGATGACTGCTGGAAGGTCACTCCACAGTTCAGGTGCTGGACAGGAAGAGGGTCTGTTTTTCCAGTGCCTGACATACAGTGTGGTGGCACCGGAATTCCAGAGAGCAATATGAACCAGCCTCAATACTCAATAAGAGGGAAATATTGCACCTGTTGTTGCTGTCTGCACCCAAATGCTTGTATCCCTGAGTGCTTTGCTCCTTTGCAGGCATTTGAAAACCACAGACGTCTCTCCAACCCAGCGTGAGCAGAATCTGTCTTTCTGCAGCCTCTGCACGGAGATCCTGATTCCCACAGCCCCAGTGTAAGTAAAGTACCTTCAGGGTAATAAAATACAAGGCTGTCGAAAACAAAAAAAGTGTGCTTAAGTGAATTTGGAGAGGCGTCAATTCGGCAGAGCTTTCCTACACAGCCAGCACCTGGAGTACTGCCAGGTCCAGACACAACCGAGGAAGCATCCCTCCCACACGGACTGGGACTGCCAGAACAGAACCACCAGAACCTCCTGGGTGCCGTAAGAAGCAGGGAGACATGCCAGGCATTGTGAAAATGTCTGAGCCTGATCTAGAAACTAATAGGGAAAAGAGTAAGCTGGACAAACTCCGATGACAAGTGAGAGCGTCACAGGCTACCAGAAACAAGATGGGAAGCACTGAGCGACTCATGCCGAGACATCATGACACATTCTAGGGAAGGTGGAGAAGTAAATAGAAAGGCAAACAAAATGGAGGGATTTATAGTTTAAAAAGTGGAATTTAAATCAAGAGAAGTTACATAAAGATTTTGTAATGCATTAGTAAGGCTTCAATTAGAACAGTGTCAACAAAATTAGATATTAGCCTGCCCCCCCGGTCTTCCCACCCGGTCTGCCCCCAGCTGCCCAGCCTGCCCCCCTGGTCTGCCCTCAACACACCCTGACACGCAATTCCATGTGAAATTTCAGAGCCCAGTCAAATTAAAATGAGCACGCCCCACTCCAGGTATCAATCCTGTTCCTTTCTCAGTCTCGGGATCTCTACATTCCTGGAAATCCCTCTGCCTGATCATCCCTGTCAGGCTCTGCAGGAGCCCCAAGATAGACTGCCCAGAATCGAACCAGGGCTCCAGAGCTGTGAGCAAGCAGGGCTAATCACCACACCACTCGGCCACCCTCCACTGCCAATGATAACAAATTGTATTTATATAGCGCCTTTTACCCCAAAGGATCCTGAATAACACTAGATTTATCAGAAGAGAATCACCTCCTCCAGCACTAAACTGCAGTAGAAAATACTTCACCAGCTGAATTAAGAGGAAGATTCACGCTAGGAGTGTGGACAGGCCTCATACTCATCCAGGTCCTTCACGTTTATCAGTCATGCATTTGCAAAGTATTGATTCTCTTTAGTTTTACTTCATTCTAGATGTAAAACACAGGAGATGTGGTGCAAAATACAGGCCCTTTTAACCCGAAGAGTCTGTATTAGATTATTCAGTTAAAACTCTTAAATGAGCCCAATGTATGTGAGAGCATCACAGATCACAATCTATTACCCACTTCCTAAAAGCTAATAGCGATAAATTAAGACTTGTGCAAATTAAACGCATTCGGAAAACACAGGCGCTCGATTTAATAATCATCTCTCTTTTGTTCCAAAGTAGCAGAGCGTGTCAGGAGCACTAAGCAGATACGTCCCATTAAAGTGATGTGAGATTGGTGAAGTTTTAGGAATAAAACTATTTAAGACACAAATCTATGAATAGCTAATTAAGCGAAAGATTTCACATTAAACAAATTGGATCCCTATAGCCTGTCTACAGTTCAGACCGTCTGAAAGGAGCAAGCAGGCAGGCGGGAGCCTGGAGAATCGTCAGAGAGAAATCATCTCTCCATCTCTCTCACTGAGAAATATGCCATTCCTGTATGAGTCTCACATAACCAGCTGAGGTCACATGACTTCCATCACAGTAACTGCTAGGTGGGCTGTGAGGGTCTCTCTGTCACACAGGTCCCTGCACTGCAGCAGCACAGAAGTGTAAAAGAGGAGACTGCCTGGACTGGGGGCTAAAGTACCCAGTTCAAATCCTGGCCACGCCTGGTGTTATATAGCTGAGGGTTTTCTTCAGGGCTGGTGCAACAGGCCCTTTCCGATGCCTGTCTTGCCCAGCCCTTGGGAAACCACTTCCAGCAGCCTGGCAGAGCCCTGGATGAACTCACGTGTACTCATTGTGAGATGTTTTTTGTGAGCCATCAGGGTGACACAATGTCTGCAATTGTGCCTAAGGATGAGTGTATTAATGGTGTGACTTTTGAAAAGAGCTAGAGGTTGTTTTAAAATATCCTGGAGACATGACAGTCAGCATCTACCCTCCCCGCGTTTGCCTGCTTCCATTCAGCTTTTTCCTTCAAGCTCTGGATTCAAGAGATATTGGGGATAATTGGAATCTCCATTTTGGACCTGGGCTGCAGTCTGTGTGGAGTTTACATGGTCTCCCCTGTGTTTGCGTGAATTTCCTCCCACAGTCCAAAGACATGCTGGGAAAACTGGCCCTGGTGTGTGTGTGTGTGTGTGTGTGTGTGTGTGTGTGTGTGTGTGTGTGTGTGTGTGCCCTCTGATGGACTGGCGTCCCATCCAGGGTGTACCCCTCACTGCACCTGTTGCTTGCTGGGATAGGCTCCAGCTCCCCTGCAACCCTAAACTGAAGAAGCAGTTAGAAGGAAGGATGGGAGCCCTCAGGGGCCCCGGGCCCCTTCATAGGGAGGGAGCACCAGTCCAGCACAGGGAGGAGGAAGAGCTCCCCCATGGCCAGCCTCCGGTTAAGGAAGAAGAATCGTGCCGGGATTCAGGAAGGGCGGGTGTGCTGGGGAGTCAGCTGACCGATTTACATCCCCAGGTTTCCACAGCGATTTGCCTGGCCCAGGAATGCATTTGCCAAACAAATCCTCTTGTGAGGATTAAGACCCAGCACGCAGAGCGTCCGGGCTGCCATCAGGCCGACGCTCAGCCGAGAGGAGGAACAGGAAGCTGGGTGCCTGCAGAAAGCAGCGGCCGGCCAGAGACGGCTACTTCCTCTTCCTCCGCTGCTCTCCACACTGTACACACAGCTGCTTTACTCCCAGTCTGGCTGGGGCGCGGGCAGGGCTGGCGCAAAACGTTCCACTCCGAAGCTCGTCTTCTTAATTCACTGGAATGTTTGGGACAGCACTCAAATTTGGGAGAGGAAGTGGAGCAGTGTTTCATGCTGAAACACTGCAATAAACCGTGGATGATGCAGCTGGCAGCAGTTCAGATGTTCTTGTGACAGGACTAATTTCCCCAGACTTAGATCTGCAGTTCTCTATACCAGGTTATATCTTAAGAAGTGCAACTAAGCATGTATTCAAGGTGCATTCAAGACCTGACACATTCAGATACAAAAGTTAATTTGATTTCTTGATTTTTGCAGATTGTCCTGAGGCTGTGACCAGCCTTCACAGTGTTTGAGACGGATAAGCTCGTGCCAAATGTTCTGCGTTTGCTGGCACACAGGGGACTGGGAAGGGAATGTGGGAAAGTGGGACAGATGAGGTGAACACGCAGAGTGAGCGAGGCTGTGTACAAGGAGAGGAAGGTGAAGGTGAGCAGCGATGCGGCGGGCGCAGGGTGATGCCACATGGGCGTGATTAATGGCGCCCAGTGAGGGGGGCTGCAGGGGCTGCTGGGAAGGGTGACCTACTTGAGCGGGGCCGTGTCTGTTTGGGCTCCGGCGACATTCAGGCAGTGATACTTAGCGAGCTGGGGACAGGAGCAGGGTGCTGTAAGCACACAGTGACCCGTGGCTGTAATTCAATTAACAGGCTGAGATTCCAAATGCTCCAAAAAAGGTCCGTAGGCCTGATGAAGAGTTGGGCTCAACCTCATAAAAGCGTCAGTTTTTCTATAATAATTAATTTCTATAGCAACCTCTTCGATAAACATATCACTCATGATTCCAGCTTAAGGGACATTGGCACCGAGACTTACAGGTTTTCCCACAAGTGAGCTAAGTGAGATTACACGTTCCAGTTTATCACTTTAAATTCCTGGGGGAAGCTGTATGAGCCCTGCTTGCTACATACGTGTGTTTCTGATCCTCACAAGGCTGGTTGGAGCTGGGAGTGTGCCCTGCCTGCTGCAGCAGGATCAAGCGCCAGGAGCCAGTCAGAGGGGCGTCCTTCCCATTTTAATGGGTTGGTTCTCTGTTCTCATACTATGAGCTAAATATCTAAAAAAGCCAATGCATATTCAACACATCCACAGGTCATTTTAAGAATTCAGTTATTGATTAAAATAGAAGGGGTTGTTTCTGTCTTTTCTCCAGCAGAACATAGCTATCAGGCTGGGTACATACGGTCCCAAAGCTGTTACCAAAGCAACAGTGAAGCATGTAAGCTATTTTTATTGTAAAAACACTATACATGCATGCACTCACGCACACATGCACAGCCCCGCACTCACATACACACACTCACACGCACACAGACACATGCACTCACATACACACACTCTCACGCACACACTCGCACGCACACACTCAGGCACAAACACACAGACATGCACTCTCACACACACACAAATTCTCACACAGGCACAAGAGATTCACAAACGTCTGTGTTGTTTATGCTGTGCTTCAATCACTGGCGGCAGTGTCAAACACACACAGATCCGACTGCTCCCCCTCACCAGGCGGAGCTGCTCCAGGGTGTTATTCTCGGGCGATTCCCAGTTCATTCCCTAGCTGTGCCACTGTGCCACGTGTCATTGTTAGCAGCTTATCAAACCTCCTTGAGCGCCGTCCTTTGGTAAAGATGGAAATTTGAAGTCTTATTGTAAGTGACTAAGTGCTGCTACAACAGCAGTTGTTGATGCCTTAGTTCATTAGTCTCTGTAAGTCACTTTGGAAAACTGCACCTGCTGCAGAGGAAAATGCATTTTGAAAAATAAGGGTACCATTTGAAAGACAGGGTAAAGTACATGTGTGCTATTTTTATACTTGTTAAAAGCAAAAATGAGCTGCTAATTTTTACGGCGTAGAAAAGGCCAGTTAGCATGCATCAGTAAGCAACTCACTGAACTGTTCCTGTCCAGCCCCTACCATCACCACTGACGAGAAGCTGCTGATGGTGATTCAGGGTCTGCAGATGAACATGCATCTTTAAAACCTCCCCTGAGTAAAGCGGGGCTTTGAATAAAGAAAAATATGCAATTTCTCAAAGCATATTATTATCTGAGAGCATAGTGTTATATATTAATATGCGGTAGGAGTGCAGTGACTGGGAACAGAACTGAGCACCTGTACCCAGGCCCCAACACCATCTGCAGGCATTTTGACTCCTTTGAACCAGCAACTTTAAAAGACCCTCTGAGCCTTTAAAGAGATTGGTTTAGTTAAGAGAGAGCAAAAGGTGCAGCATAAAAACTAGAAGACACCTGTGGGAGTAGAGCTTGATTTTACTGGGTACAGGTCACCAATCAGAGCTCTGGATGTGACCTGCAGGTCAGGGGTCACGGCCTCTGCTGATTGTGAGCAGGGCTCTCTGAGGAGATCTGCTGCTAACCCTGCACCCAGGTCCCTCCGGGAGTCCAACACGCATCCCCGCTGTGTCCACAGGGTGTTTTTTCACTTCCTCACCCACAGCAACAGTTTGGACTCTGGCGTAGCTCACTAGTTACATTTGCAGATGATGCAGAAAGAGCAGCAAGGAAATTACTGACTTAGAAAAATCACGACTCTGGCAGACGCTTGGCAAAGGAAACAAGGGAAAGAGCAAAGTGGCAATGTAAATATCGCAGGCAGCCGCAGGAACCAGCACGCGAATCGGCTGTGTGATTATGGAGATTTTTCTGCTGTATATTTCCATGTACATGTGGGGAAAAAACAGAACACTGGGCTACAAGACGCTAGAAGAGTGGAATGTATTTGTACCAGGAAGCTCAAGCCTTCCAAACCCCAGCAGACCCTCACTCGCAGCGCTGTGTTGGGTATGGGTCACACAGTACAGACAAGGTGTTACAGCCTGAGAGAGGTCAAGAGGTCAAGGAGGAGAGGCAGGAGTGATTCCCAGTCTCAGGGGACGGACATACAGCCACGCTAAAGGAACTAAACATCTGCAGGCCAGAACCAAGGATATTGTAAGGTGATTTCACCTAATTACCTAAATGGGTTATAATACATTAATAAGGGTTACAAACAAGACCCATCCCAGCAAGTCTCATGACCCATCTGGTGTTTCAGAAGCATAGTAATTCAAAGATCTTTTAAAGAAGTCAGATTGCCAGATTCAACAACATGAAACAAGTAATAGGTTTATTCCATGCTGAAAAAAAGAAGAAAGAGAACACAACGTTTCGGCCGTGGAGCCTTCTTCAGGTGTGAGAGAGACAGGGCAGTAGGCAAAGGTAAAGTAGCGGGAGAACAAAGGTTGGGAGGGAGGAGGAGTGAGAGGCGGGAGTAGGGGACACAAAGAGAGGCCAATCAACACCTCACCAAAGCAGCTACCCACCTGAACTAGATTCAACAACATTACCATGCAGCTTGTTCCATTCTCCTACCACCCTTTTTGTAAATTGTTCTCAGTTTAAATGCATTATACAGTACATTCACACCATTGAATGTATATGGTTGCTCTTTTCTGGACTGATTCCAGAGTAGCAATACCTTTTCATTCAAACATGCTCACCAATCTACACTTTTAACTCTATATATTAACCATTCTGTTTGACTTTTTATTACTCCTTCTTATTATTTTACATTTATAATTTATGTTTTTCTACCTGAAGGTAACACTTTGCATTTGCCTACATTAACTGTCACCAGCTGTTTGCCCAGACCTGAATGTGGTCTAAGTCTATTGAATTGTTTTGCAGCTTGCACAGTGTTTCATGATGCTCCTACTTTAGTAACATGACTAAAAGAAGGACTTATTGGTCTTTAATTATTTTGTGATGGAGACATTTGTTAAGGACCAAAAACTTGGATATCCAACCCTGGAGACCTGCGATACAGCAGGTATTGTAGATCATCTTTAAATCACCTTCAATCCAACAGTTTCTTAAGAAGTCCATTGAGATTAAACAGGAGATTTGCTAAAGTAAGCAATTTAGAGATCAGTTTTTTCAGCCCTCAAAGACCAGGGTTTTCTTAATCGAGCAATTGACTTGCTTGAACATTAATAACATACAGGAGTTGCTAATCTTTGAAAACAGGTGACTCTCTGGACTGGGGCTGGTGGAACAAGCTTTACATCTCTTCATGTGTTCAGTGCAGCAGCAGGAGGCCCTGGGGGGGTGTTTATCTGATGCGTTTCTAGTACCTGTAACAAAGTTGACTCTTGTAGGACTGTGAAGGCTCTCCACCTGAGACAGGGTGTAAAATTTAATTTTGTAGTTTAGTAGTAATTTAAGTTAAATTTAGAAAGTAAAATATAATTTGATAAACTGTTAACACTTTACATGTATATATAATTTGAATAAAATGTAAAATGTAGTAATCACTTCCCTGAAAGTTTATCTATGTATACAGGAGGTCTCCTCCTTACAAGTCCTAAAAAATAGTGAAACGACTTAGAAAGGGGGATTAATATCCATAAGAAATAAAGTAATAAGCTTGAGATGTGTCCTCAACACCTGCAGTTCAGACACGTGTATATGCATACAACAGACTAACTCTTAGCGAACAATAAATAGAAATAGATACGACAAGTATGTCCTCTTTCTTACCTTGCTAATGGATATAATGTGCCCGACAGCGGCCCTTCACAATGTCTGAAGTGTTTTCTCACGTCCGTCTTCACAGAGACCCTTAATAGCAATTAACCTCACGTGACCTCCCAGCCCCGGGTAAAGGCTGGACAAATACACGAGCATAAAGCGCGCACCACTCACAGACCGCAAGCTGGACGGCGCGAGGGCCTGTGGCGTGACGTCACGGCACACGTCACCGCGGGTCTGTGCGCCGTGTAATCGATTTAGCTGTCTTAATGAACTGAGGACATAAATGCGAAACGACGAATTTCTAGTCGATTTATAAAACGGGTTCCCCCTGTACTGAGCTGACACAGGGCCCTACCCCTGCCTCAGCTGTGAAACAAGGACAGGAAAGGAAAGGGATACATTTTGGAGGGAGAATAGGAAACGCTTCAATACACAAAGAGCTGTGGGGGTCTGGAACAATCTTTCTCCCTAGACAGTAGAAACATTCAGGGGTAAATTAAAATTCACCCAGGTAATAAACTAATAACATCTGAGCAAAACGGTCTTAAATGACCTCTTCTTTACAGCCTTTAATCTTATATTCTTCTACCATCTAAACACTGGAAACAGTGGTTATGACAATAATACAGCAAGTCCAATCAGGTCAAACTAGGTCACTACATACAAGAGTGTCTCTAGAAGAAGGATTATGGCTTTAGAGCAACAGAGGCAATGCAATTAGTATGATCTTAAACTGCTTTTACAGCGGGTGTGTCAGTGAGGGGAGGAGCAAGCAGCTGGCAGTGAAGTCCACCTCCTCGGGCTCGAGGCTTCACAGAGATCCATTTAAACAGAAAAAAAGCTTCTTCTGATTTCTGCGCGTCTGGGATTGCGAACTGTAATCTGCGGGACTATCAAACTGCACCACTCCGCAGACAGGCTGCCGTCTCTCACCCCAGTGTCCCTACTCCTGTCTGAACCCAGACACCCCGTCCTAGCTGGGCCACACTAGACCCCGGACACCTCCCAGGGCACTACGGAGCCCTGCATCTCTTTTACCAATTAAAGAAAAAAGAACTGAATTATCCAGAGGTTGCAGATGGAAAATACCTTGAAAAATGAGAAATGAGGCACTTTTTTCTACACAACAGTTTTGTGGGAGTCAGGAACAAGCTTGCCAGCCACATTTCTGAAGCTGATAACCTGACCTGTGTTCCATGATTTTCAATGAAGAGAATATCATGGCAAATAAGTAAGAGGAGATGTAGCTGCGAGAACCTGCAAGTGCCCCAGGCCTGGTCTAAAACAGTGCCCCATGTCTCACTGCCCAGCCCAGGTGTGAAGGGGTTAACTCAGCTGCCATCCTGCTGCTGCTCCTGCCTGTTAAAAACCCTGAGCCCAGCAGCACAAGCACACACCTCTCAGACCTGGCTGCCCCAGGTCCCACTGCCCTCCGCCCAGCGCTCTCCTTCGTCACCATGCACAGGAGGCTGTCATGAACTGCCAGGCCTGCTTCGTCTTCCACTCGGCGGTCAGCCGTGCTGCCCGTCTTCGGGTTCGGCCACCTCGCCCTTCCTCTCGAGGAGCGGAATCGCTGGGCCAGTCATGCTGCCCTCCGGTCATCTGGTCTAGTTTTTATTTATTCGATCTTCGCTGTTGACCACAGCGATCCCCAGGTGCAATTTCCTGACATCGCAAAAGCCATTCTCGAAAAAAGACGGACTCATGAACTGACTGCTTTCTTCTGCAAGTGCTGGCTTAGAGGCTTGCTGCACTGTAAGCCTTGTAATTAGTCGTAATTAGTCTGTTTTATCTGAAGTGTCTGACAAAGAATAGGAGATGAACCAGGCATCAGGAATAAGAGCTACTGTTACGACAGGCGCTCGTGGAGCCCGGTGACTCACTCAGGGTGAAACAGAGCCCTCGAGACAGCACAGCGACAGGCTGAGCTCACTGCTGCTCACAGGAAACAGTCCCCATAAACAGGGTCTTTACCAGAACAAGGCCGAGACATTATTTCTGTGATGTTTGCAAAAAGCATATTTGTATTTCGAAACAAACAGCGAAACCCAACCCAGAGGACGCAGGTGGAAACTGTGTGGTAGTGTATTTAAAACCAGGAACACTTCTTTACACAAAGGGCTGTGGATGTCTGTAACAAGTTAATGTGCCATGTGGTTGAAACCGATACCCTGGTTTCTTCTGAGACCCTCAGATCAATTAACTGCTCTCAAGCAGGCTGGATGACCTCCTCCTCTCTGTGACCTTCCTCATGTTCTGATGTATTATTTCGTGGTCTAAGAGGGCGGCTGCTGACGTGGTGCAGCTGTGTTTTTCTGCACACTGTTCTGCACACACACACGCTGCACCACAGAGACCCACAGAGATCCCCCGGCCAGGCCTGGGGGGGGCCGCTCTGCTGACTTCGGCCGCCCGGTCTCCCTGCTGGCAGGGAAAAGGCCCTGCGAAGCACAGTGCTGGAATGAATTGGCTGCGCTTTCCAGCTAGAGGCAAAGTAAAAGCTCACAAGCCTGATGGCTGCTGGCGGTGCTAACATTGCCGAGAGACACAGCACTGTGCTGAGCAGATTCCTCAAGTGTTAAAACGAGCGTCCCCAGAATATGAGACATTTTCAATTTGTTCCAAAACCAACAGCGCATGAGCTGCGGAGAAGAGCTAAATTGGTTCACTTATGACTCAGCTGGTCCAGTTTAATACTTTTCTGCTCCCTGAGCCTGATGTCACCCTTTGCTTCGGTCATTCCGGATATTTACAACGTCTGTGATCTTCTAGTTCAAAACTGAAGAAGAGCAGTTCTTTTCATCCCCCGGAAGGTGACGGCTTTCTGTATAACCTGGACACGATCTCCTAGGTCAGGTTTCTCTGCTGAGTGGAACTACTTTAATTTCCCCAATTCAATTCCGTCTTCCTTTGTTTTTCTGTACCGGTTGTTGCACTATTCTTCCTCACATTGTCTAGAAGAGCACGGTGACAATACCGGCTTCCAGAAACACAGCAGGAACACAGAGCCATGCCAGTAAGGGCTTCGGAAACTCCTCCCCCCAGCTTACACCTCACAGGACCCACTGACGGCGAGACAGTCGTTCGTTCTCTGGATTGCGCTCGTAGCCGCCCCGACTCGCCGTGCTGTGCGATGGAAGCCATCTGTCTACGTGTGAAGACCACACAGGAGACCTGGTCTAGGGTGTTGGCAGGGCTGGGGCGTTTATCTGCACCCCAAACTACACCGGTCTCTCAGCAATGCAGAGTACTTGGGCCGAGCCACTGGCCACAGTGAGCTCTGTTTCTGCCGGGCTGGAGCCCAGCTGGCTCTCAGCGAGGAGGAGGGGGGGTTGATAGACATGACTGAGGAGAGTGATCCTGCTGCCACCCCTCTCCCCGACGAACTCCCTTCATCTTCCTCTCACGATTCCTTTCATTTCCTAATGACACAGCACTGGCAACAACCGCTCCAGCGCAAAGCGATTACAGGGAGAATCGTGCCTGGAGCCCCACTGACTTGTGTGGGCTGAGTGACACACAGCACAGCTCCCCCTCACAAGAACGAGCAGCCTTAACCCACTCCTGTCCGGAGAGCTTGGCGACAGGGGTGACTAGCTTTTCGATGCCAACATCTGTCCAAAGCAGAACTGCCTGAGCCATTCATGCACAACTCTACTGAGCCAGTACTATGTAATTCACCAGCTGGCTCGTCTCTCTGATCCTCATGCCTTCCAAGTGCCCAGCTCGGCTGCCTTCATGGCCATGCCCTCTTGCTCCTGACCTGGCAGAGCTTTCAGAAAACTGCTGTCCCTTCACGACTTACAGGTCTTCATGACTGAAGGTCAGACAGATACAATCCATTCATCTAACCACCTCTTCCAGTTCAGGGCCCCGAGGGAGCCAGAGTCTATCCTGGCAGATGAGGGCTGGAAGGCAGGACACACCCTGAAAGGGTCTCCAGTCCACTGCAGGGCACACAGACACAGACTCACACACCAGGGTCAATTTTCACAGTAGCCAATTAACCTGCCAACATGTGGGAGGAAACCCATACAAACACAGGGAGAACATGCAAACTCCACACAGACAGCACCCTGGGAACTGAACCCCGGACCCCAAGTGGTGACAAGGCGGTGCCACCGTGCTGCCCCAGATGGATACCCAAAGGAGTCTCCAAAAGTAAAGCAATAAACCCCACATCTGTAGCCTGTCTGTAATTATTATTTCCATAAATTAACATCACAAAACGTCTTTTCTTTTTGCTGGAAAAGGCTGAGGCCCCTCTCAAACTGTTTACAACGTCTTCTCTCAGCATGAGGGACACGCTGAGGGACTGCATTTGAACTGTACGCCCCAGGCTGGCTTTTTAAAAACGGATCTTGGTGTTTACTGACATACCGGTAAGCTTTTCGATATTCCTGCCATCGATCTGACTTAGTGAATCACCGATAAGTGTTTAGGCGAGTCATTGTGAATTAGGTTTTATATACTATTTATCATTAACAAAAGCTAAAAAGCCACTTTACTACATTACTAACCACAATGAAATGCTAATAATATATTATTCATGAACAATTGATTTCATTACTGTGATTCCTCTGCCAGGTAAGTGAGCTAAGTCTTCAATCTGGCAAAGGTGTGCCTGATTTAAAAGGTAAAGTCATTCCATTTTAAGAGCAACATGAAACTTCCTTCCTATCGTAACACATCCAGGTGAATATGGAATTCTGGGCACACCTTTCGTGTGACACTTTGACCCCTTCTTGAGACGGCTCTATAAGAGGGCCCCAGGTCTTGATCGTGGAGGGGCTGCAGCTGAGTAATCCGGAAACAAGCTGAATTCCAGCCTTTACTATTGGAATTCTTCCTCATTAAGGTTTTCACTAGGAAACAAAAAAAGCTGCAGCTAAGTTCTTGAAAAAGCTGTAGCACTACATTAGGAATTATGCTGGTATCAGTTTTGAAAGCCCTGATTCTTGCACTTAAACCTCGGGAAGATTAAGGTGACGCAGCGCTGAGCACGTCTTGTCACTTGCAGTGATGAGCCTAAGGAAGTCGTCTGTCACTATTCACCGGCGAGGCATCAGAACTCTGAATTAGCAGCTGCAGCCCAGACCGAACCCTTCCCGTGCTCAGAGCAGCCCATGAGCACACATCTCATTACCGCCCAGCGCCAGCTCTGCAGGGCGCTACACGTGGCCCACTGAGGCTGGCCGCCCCCAGCACATCTTCTCACACCGGCACAGCCAAAGCCAGACCAATTTTAAGATACAAAGACATGATATGCAACAGACACAAAGCAAAGTCACAGAATGGAGCAGACTCAAACACCAGGTCCATGATCTGAGCCTTGTGGGTGCAGCTCCTTGTGCAGAAGACTGATGTTGAGGACAACTGGAAAAGATCTGCACCTGGGGTGGCTGCTCACTTTAACAAAGGTGGGCTCTCATAGCAAGCATGCCTTCTGTTCCTGTTCAGTCCTGATAGTACTGGGCAGTAACCCACACGCCTCTGAGAGGCACCAGGACTCGGGTCAGAGGATTTGTGACTGACTCTTTGGCTCAGGTTCCTATAAGCAGCCGATTCAAAGCACTAATCACCCAGGAGATCAGAAAGCAGACATCATGAAAGTCGTGGAGCGGAGCCTGAAAGGGATTTTTACAGTGCGATTTCTAAACTAATCCTAATACTGCCATACAGCCATACACAAGAGGATTGGGTGGGATTGCCTGTTATCCAGTGCTTTGGGATTTATTTACCACGACTGGTAAATCACATTGGTTGTTTTATACTGGGTTTTAATGAACCTAACAAATCTCTTTCACATCTCGGACATTCCTTAAGCCTTTGTCAACCACAGCGAGAGTAAGGTTTCTACTTGGTTGATAGAATCTTACAATAACACTGAACGTCTGTCTACTCCTAAATGTTTGGTGACAGGAAATTCTGCCGCAATGACCCAAGAAGGTAGAAGGTTCTCATAAGGCCAAGTCAGACTGCGGCATGGACTGAGGTGGTTCCCCTGGAGTCCTGCGCTTGCTGAGCAGACACACTGTGCCCTGCGTCTCCCTCCTCTTCATCCCTCCCTCACGACCAGACTCCTGCTTCCTGGAACCTCAGGGCCTGACCTGGGTCCATGCTTTGGACACAGGAACACCTGAACATCCGAAGACCATTTCCTTTCCCTCCTCTACTGCCAGACACACTCCAACACTTCGGCAACGCAAGGTGACATGAAGATGCTTCGTTCAGGCCAGGCGCGCCACTCATGGGGGTGTCCTGTTCATCAGCGCAGGAAATAAACCCTGGAGCTAGTGTCCGCAGAACCTGCACGGGTTCCCATACGGAGCTGCTTCCCAAAGAAAACTCTGAAATCGCCTTCCCGCATCTCTGAGTCCTAACCTACATGGTCAGACCTCTTGACTGAAACGTGCTTTTAATGTTCTTTAATTGGTGTTTTGCTGCTTTTGGGTATAATGGGAAACTCAGCTTGAGTTGGCCTTGGGATTCAATAAGGTGCCTGGAAAATTATTACAGAAAACCCCTCCACCTGCAACAAATCCATTTAATGTTCATCTAAGCCAGACGGGGGAGGACAGGAAAGGAGTGGATTATCTGTGTTCTTACTGCAGTATGTCTAGTTTTCTCTGTTTTGCTGGGAGCTTTACTATTCTTGCAGGGAATCCCCTAGGACTGGTAATGAATAACTGAGCTCCGATATCTGAGGAGAGAAACCCTGGAGCCTCTGAGACTCTTCAAGGCTCTATCCCACACTGTCTTGCACTGAAATCTCACAAGTTAAAAAGACTTTGCTGCACTGGATACTATTAAAAAAATCTCCCTAAATAATAGGAATAACAATTAATAACATGAGGTTTAAAGTTATGTCTCATTTTTATTTCCCAAAAATGCAATATTGAAGAAATCGAACGTCTCGGGAGGCACTGGAGAGTCAATGAAACACACTGCGGCCCTGATTGGTTAGGGTTAGGACTAAGGCTGAGGCTGGGCTAGGGCTCATTTTAGGGTAAGAGTTATGGGCTGCAGCTAGGGATTGGGTTAGTGTTAGTGTTAGAAGAAGGGTTACCTATAAAGCCAAGTCTTAAACACATGGCATTTCCAGGTTTTGTTGAATATATACAGAAAGACAAGTGGTAATTCCACATTTCAAAAACAAGAAAATGGAAAAGGCCATCAGGTCAGTATTAAGACCTTAACAATGACACTCGCAGTCTCCTGGACATCTGTGTGCAGAAGAGTTGAAGGGAACACTAAGTGATACCTCTGAGACGAGATTATTGCACTAGACTATAAAGCACACAGCAGCACCGTGGAGCCCGCAGCCTTTTTCTGCTGAATATCCACAGTCCAGCTGGCCTTCCCTTGTGGGCACAGCTTCCAGTGCACAAGCTGGGCAGGAAGATGCACTGGGACCTGTCAGTCACAGAGGCTGCTTTGCATCTTTAAAAAAATGTGACTGCACATTTGCCTAAGAGCTGACGATAAACAAACAGGCTCCCACCGCAGCTGAGCCACAGCCGACCGAGGAGAGGAGCTCAGGAGAGCAGCTGCGAGGAGTGAGAGGAGTGAGAGCAGCCTGAGCAGGCTGTCTGAAAGGCTGACATTATGCCATTTTAATTCTGCTGTGAACTGAAGTTCTTACAGGGCCTTATCGCGTTAAAAAGACAGCCGGGGCATAGAGACCACACCACTGTGACAAAATGCCAAGCACCTTAAGGACAAGGCACAAACAAACGTCCGGTAGAGCTTGGGTAAATGCACTTTGCAGGGTCAAACACAGACAATCACATTTATTCCACAAGCGCAGAACGACCACGGTATTAAACTACTGCACCGTGCTGGGGGGATCCATCATGCACTGCTATTCCACAACACCTGCAGCTCAGCCACTCTGTCTTTGAGAAAGATGTGCTTAAATCATAACAGACCCAGCAGAGTCTCCGACAGCAACTCTTCCACATCTGGCTTGTCCGAGAAAACGGGGAAGAAAGAGAAGGGTGAAATAATGATGGATCTCATCACACTGACAAGCCAACCTGAGTAACGTCGTGACGAAATTCAGCATCGAGATTATTGTGCGGTCCTGCAGCTGGACCTGATGGTGCTGTGCAAACGTTCAGACCACGCAAAGGACAGGGAAGCTCTTCACACTGCCTATGAAAAATGACCCTTGTTTGTGCACGCAAGGCAAAGAGTTTTTGCACTGACACTAGAAAACACCTTTTCTGATAAAAGACAACTAGTGACATCAATGGCCAAGCCATGCTGCGGAGGCAAATACTGTGATTTAAAAAAATTGCCTCAAAGATGCGAGGAAATCTAGCTTGCAGGAAAGTCTGTGGGCCAGTCCGACAGAACCACTAACCCCACTATTCTTCACTGCACTAAGTTTTTCCAAGAGGGCACTGCACAGAGTCATAAGAACCATGAAGGGGCTGCTCAAATAGGAGTGATGGAATTAGTGGGGTACCACAGGGGTATATGTTAGGACCACTGCTCCTCCTGATCTAGATTCTGCAATCTTTAGTAAACTGCTCAAGTTTGCAGATGAAACCACAAAAGCAGGATTAGCAAACACTGTGGAAACTGCAAAGCAAGTTCAGAAAGATTCAGCTAAAATTCAAGACCCAAACACCTGGCAGGTATAATTTAATTTAGACAAGAGTGCTGCTTTCAGGTAGCAAAAACACAAACTATAAAACTAAAAAGAGACTTGAAGAAACCATTTATGAAAAAGAATCAGAGGTTTATGTTTACTGATCATGTAGATCTACTAAACAATGTGGAGAAGCAATACAAATGAAACACGGATGTAGGTTGCTGAGATTAGTCCCGTAGCCGAGATCTCAGTGATTACCCCCGGCACTGCTCGTCCCCACTGACACTGCTGGAGGAACTGGGACTCGAACCCTCAACCTGGGAGCTACAAGCCCAAAGGCTCACCCACTACGTCACACTGAGCGCATGGTAAATCATCTTAAAATGCATTCCATGATGTTTTCACAATGTATTTTAACACCCGTAGAGCCATTTTAACTGAAAGTGTTTATCTGAAATTGACTTGCACACGTTTTGTTATGGATGTGTTTTTTTTCCCAGCCCAGACTGCTTGGCTGAATCCGCATGCAAGGAGATCGGATCCTGTCGGGACCTTAACGGCTGGCCCAGGAACTCCCTGCCGCTCGGAGTCGGAGGTGCCGGTGGGACACGGGCTCAGTGGATCCGTTGACCCCAGGAGATCTGACTGACTGCCCACAGGTTACTCTGCCCCTTCCGAAGCGCCGGGTGAGTGGGCACAGCAGCTGGAGGGCAGGACAGCTGGCATTGCGGAGTGCTGACACGCACCTGGGCGTTCCAAAACAGTCCCAAGACTGCCCGAGTAAAGACATTTTGATTTCAGCCTTGAACTGCTTTAATTTTAGTCATGTGTGAACCCAGGCCCTGGTTTCACTGCTGAACTGGAGGTGCTCCCTTCAGCTGACTTTGTCGGCACTTTATAAGATCCTGAATATTCGAATTGCCTTGCAATCCCCTCGGGAACAAAACCATCTCTAGATGTGCGGGGTTGGTCTGCTTCTCCCAGACGCCAACGGAAACAGCGCCTCTGGGAGCCCAGCTGTGCAACGAGCCTGCCTTCATCAGGCCTGCTGCCAATGAGCCACGAGTCAGGAACAATCTCTTCAGGGGCATCGGGAAACTCCTCCAGTGGAATCGCTGAATATCCAAGCCGTGTCACTGTATTGAACCCGGAGCCAGGTGGCATCAGCAGCGTCCGTGCCAGCGTGCTGGAGCAGAGGGGGTTGGGCTCCTAGCCCAGGGCCGAGAGCCGAGCGCTGGCAGAGACAGCCCCAGGAGATAATCCCCAAGCTGCAGGGGATTAAGGGATTGCTCTGAGAAGTCATTTCCCTGCTTGGGGTAGCCCAGCTGGAGGGGGGCAGGGGCCTGGGGCAGGCTAGGGCACTTTCTCCCTGCGGCGGATCTCCCAGGCCTGCTAGTGCAGCAGTGCTCGAACCTGGTACATTTGTCACTGACGACGTGTTTACACTGCATCTCATTAACTGCTTTGTGATTGTGTGTCTTTCAAATCCTTTGATGTGTGTTTAGAAGAAAGACAGGCACACAACGCTTTAGAAGCAGCTCCCGGTGTATAACTACCCCTCTTCTGTTCTCTCCTCTCTCAGCCATGACTGAGATGTCAGGATACAATGTTAAAAGAACCTTCAGTATCACCCAGGAAGATTCAGAGAGAATATGAACTCGACACACAGGAGCTGAGCTCCTGGCTACAGCGCTCCTCTGTCTCTCTGCGCTGGTCAGGAGAGGCTTAGGGGCTCTGTCCCAGAGAGACAATGGAAGGCTTCCTGTCTGCCTTAGGATTTAATTTCTTGACTGAACAAAGTCATCTCAGCAGACATCCCCTGATGAAGTGAAACACGACGTTGGTAAAGCCCATACACCAGCCACTCATCGTCAGATCAGTTACCTCCCAAACCAGCCCAGCGAGACGGGCCAGTGGGCTCCCCTGCTGGTCAGCCGCCAGCCCCAGGAGCTCACACAGGCCTGAGTGCTGCAACACAGCTTTCCATTCCCTCCAGCAGGGCAGCAGGGAGCCAAAACTCCTGCTGTCGGTCTTTGTGTCCATATTCTCTCCAAAACATAACGGCACAATTAATTGTGATCTACAGGATTCCACTGTCTGCTTTTATTATGCTGCTACTGCAGAAGTCAGGGGTCTGTCTGATCTGCATTCAGAACTCAAGGCTACACCCAGCCTGACCTCTGCGTTTTGTTTTTCCATTAATGTTGTTCGTTCTGGAGAATTTCTTAACTGATAGAACAGAAAAGGCAAATATAAGCACTAACCTCCGTAATGCCTGATAGGATGGCTTTATCTCCTTTCTGCTCTGGTAATTTTTCCAGCATTATTTCAAATTCCGAACAGGTGGCATTGCTTTACCCCAAGGGTTGTGGGAGTATGGAACAAGCTGCCCAGCCTCCTTGAAGCCAATATTCTGGCTTCTTCCAGGCAACAGCTTGATAAGCTCCCTGGATCACTTCGCTACTTAAAAGCAACCGAGCATGCTGGCCTTCCTCTTGTTTGAAAATGTTAGTATATTCTCAGGATTTCCCCCAAATCCTATTTAAGATGTTTTCTAGATGTGTGTGCTCTTGTTGTATCCATGCCTTGTACACTTTTACAATGGCTTTCAGAAAACAAAGGCGCTGTTAGGTTTATTTTAGAGGTGACCTTTAACCTGCTAATTCCACACCACAGTGAGACAAACGGAGCCCGCGACTGGTCTGCCCAAGACTCCACGTGCCCAGACTCTCAAGATGCTTGTTGTCACGGAAACCGCTCCATCACTCAAGCCCTGTCACTTAAATCAAGCCAGGGCCTTGCGCTGGTACGTCTGCCCTCTGTGCCTGGCTTGTGGCCGTCTTTAAATATACACACTCCATACATTAAAGCGTTCACTCCCTCTTCATTATTTCAACATCTGTGTTGGAACCATCCAGCTCCTACAAGAGGCCGTATGTGAAACTTCAGGTCAAACTTCTGGATAGAAATGTGCGTTTTGTTAGGCTGTGTGTCTCGTCACAGCTCCCTTATCTCTGTGTCTATTTTAATATTACAGGATTGTGTTGATGCTACCATAGCAGAATTTGATTGAAAAAACAAACAGCCTCTGACAATGAAAGCACTCAAGGTAATTGAGCAGTGGCTGGCAGGAGCAGGTCGATCGATCATTTTCCCTTCAATTAACCAGAAAGGCTTCTCCTGCTGATGAGTGGACGGGACAGGGCTCTTTTAAGCAAATGAGAAAGAAAAGAACGGCTCATAAAAAAGACAGCCCTGCATATCCTTGAGACGTGTTTCTCCCCTTCGTTACTGGGCGTCTCTGCAAACCGCAACCAGAAATGTTGGAGAAGCTACTGCAGCCTCAGCTCATGGGACAAAATGATGGACATGAACTATGGACACACAACGAAGGAAAATAGGAAAGATTCCGATAAGGAAGCCATCCATCCAGCCAGCCTGTACTGGGAGTGGGTACCTTTAGGAAGTCAGTCTGCACAGGAACCTCTGCATACAGCTGTGCAGCTGTCGGTAGAGGTTCCTGCAGCTGTTTGTACGCAGGACCCTCTGCGCAGACGATGTGCTGGAATGGGAGCTTTGTGAGTCTTCCTGAATTGCGAGAGAGTCTCTAAGGTACATGAGCCACGCAGGTGCAGGTGAAATTTGGAAGCCAGTCCTCAGGGCAGCTGCAGCAGCCGAGAGCCTGAAGCCTGCACTCCATCAGTGTCAGACACACTGAGGGGGGGGAGGGGGGAGGCGGGCCGGAGCAGAGCTGAAGGAAACCGCATGTTTGACCCACAAAAGTCTTTCCTTTGCTTGTGGAAGCTTATTCCATGGCTAAATATACACAGCAATCAGGCACGACATGGACAGAGATCATTTTATAACAGGAAAAACATTTCTGGGGGGAAGA
This sequence comes from Atractosteus spatula, assembly GCF_055471065.1. NCBI lineage: Eukaryota > Metazoa > Chordata > Actinopteri > Semionotiformes > Lepisosteidae > Atractosteus > Atractosteus spatula. The sequence continues at coordinate 550,676 of NC_142732.1, read as the reverse complement.
ATAAATCAAAGAAGCTTTGGAAAATCTGCACTTCTTTTAAAGACACAAGATGTGAGGAGGGCAGCTCACCCAGGTGCTCTGGTGGGCTTTAAGGAAATACAGCCCGCTTACAGAACACTGCTAACGCTCTTAAAGTGCTTCCTTTCCCCACTTAATACACAGCTTGACAACAGACACATTTACTTGATGTGACTCAGAGACCAAAATGCAGCTCACGTCTTCAAGGTCACTTCAAAGTGTTCTTCGTTTGGATACTGGGATACATGTGGACAGATCCAGGTTGTTTGGATCTCAGACAGGCAGTACTAGCTGCACTGAAGGTGGCTCCTAACACTGAGCCTACTGATCGCTAGTCTTTGAAGGCTGGAGGTTTTATCTGCTATCATCATTTCTGCCTGTCCTTGATGACAAACAAAAAGGCAACTCCAAGAACAGAGCCAGAGCAGGTACTGATTCTTCTCTTCTTCATGCGATTACAGCCACTACAAAGCACAGAGGGCCGCGGTCGTCCCTGAGACCCCACCAGTACAAAGGCACAGTCATACACACAAGCGTACCGGCAGCTCTGGGCTGTGAACTGGAATTAAAGTAGAACTGAGGTGAGGGTGTACCTTCAGTACAGTACTTTCAGGGATTTGGGGACCAATAGGGTCACCTTATCCCAAAACACGAGAAACCCCATTGTTGAAATCAAGAGCTAGAACTTCCCATCGGTGTGCGAGCTGGTGTTCTGACTGAATCCAGGACTTGACTGAGGGCCACAAGGCTCCTTGGCACACAGAGACAGTGCCACACTGGCCCCAGTGAAGCCGAACAGAGAGCGACAAGCCACCACCGGTCCGCAATGAGACAGCCATCCCATCCTCCCCCAGGGTGTGTGTGGCGTGACAGGGGTCCGATGTGGGAGATCAGCACTGCACTTACACATTTATCATGGAATATAAAACATGCGAGGAAAACTACTTCGACAACCAGCAGACCATTTACCAATTAAAGCATTAAAGCACCCACGACACCCGGGCCTTGGTCCAGCGCCGTCACCCGCAGGACGGGCAGCTCGCCCCAGGGACTCTGGAATCAGAGGGATATCTCACGCACCTGCACTGGTGCAACACTTAACTGGGAAATCGTAGTCCTTGAACATACAGTAATCTAGTGTTAATTGGCTATCTTACGTTTTTCTGATCTTATCACTAAATTGGTTTTATTGTTTTGAAAGTAACTGCGAAGATAAGAGGAAAGGGTGGCCGTATCCCGGACTTTGCTGTGCTGCTTCCAGTTCAGTATCGACAGAATCAAGTGCTTTTTCAAAACACTGCGCAGCCCACACACAGCTCTACACAGTGAGGAGAGCTCCCTGATCTCACTGCAGCGCCCAGCAATACTCCACTGCCCCTTGTCTAACTGCTTTCCCCAGTACAGGGTCGCTGGGGCAGCTGGGTCTGGGCAGCCCTGGCCACAAGGCAGGATACACCCTGGACAGGATGCCAGTCCGTCACAGGACACACGCCCCTGATCACAGGATCCCCTGTTTGCAAGCAGAGGTCACATGGCTTCCACAGGCACTGCGTGAGCTCAGAGCAGCTGGGTCTGGGCAGCCCTGGGCGTGGGGGGGGCGACAGGGGGGTGCCCTGTCGATTTGCATGGCAGATGCGAGGCCAGAGCAAACAGCAGCTCTTTGTTGGGGAGGAGAGCTCAACTCCTGATGCCCACCCCCACAGGCTCCGGCTCCGCCCCACGGTGGCGCTGTGGGCTCTGTCCCTCTCACAACCCTGTCTGTACACCGTTCCCCTGTGCTTTCCTATTGCTCCGGTCCGCCAGGCAGCACGGGCGAGATATCCCGGGAATACCAGCGGGAATACCAGTGGGAATACCAGCGGGAACCGCCACAGCAGGTTCTCTGTCAGCCGACCGCGGCCACGCACGCGGCGTGGGCACTGCTCGGGAAAGGAGCGGGATTCATCAGCGCCACGGCACGCACACGCGAGGGGCACAGCCACGGAAAGCAGTTCTCCAGCACGGCTGACGGCTTCATAACCAAATGCAACGGGTCTGCTCAGCTGGGAGTTCAGAAACCAGCTCTAAACGTGTAGCTCCTTCGTGCTCTGAGCGGCACTGGTTGTGCACACAGAAGGGCACAGCAGCAACGCCTGCCAGGACCGCTCCGGGTCTGCAAGTCTTTTTCAAGAGTGAACTGTACTTGTACTGCTTTCATTGGTAATAGAATTATTCACCTTTAAACTGCACGGCGCACAGGGCTCTCTCCCCTGGAGTCCTCTATTTGTACAACCCCCTGCGCTGCCGAGCCCTGACGGCTGTCTCTGAGTGCCGTTATGAGGAGACTATTTGTGGAAGCGCACATGACGTCATTCCTCAGACGCACTAGCCTACCCACACAGCTCGCCGGCCGGGCCCGGTCCTCAGCGCCGGGACGTATCGGGGCGCCGCTCGGATGCCTTAGCGATCGGCTCCCTCCGCCCAGACACAGGCGGGGAAGACGAGCACACCGGCGGCGCCGCTCGGGTGCACCTGTCCGCACGGCGCCCGTCCCTCCGCTGTCTCGCTGTCGAGCGCCGCGGCGATGCCCGTGTCCCCCTCGGCTCCTCGCGCTCTCCCGCTCACGCCTCTCATGCATGCACGGCGCGAGCCGCCGGAGAGGGTGATTCCCCGTTTCCTCTCGCGCTCTCGCCGCGCGGTGTGACGACCCGACGCGCAGTGCACTTCTACACACAGAGCAGGGCAGACACGATTAGATGACCGGGTGCTGGGACACCCGCCGTTCATTAAAACGTCAGATGTGAAAACCGAATTTCAGCGTGCAGGCTTACATGCAAAAGAGCCTTAAATACTACTTCAAGTCCTCTGTTTAAATCCCTCTCTGCGTGCTTGTATAATTGCAAGAACGGTATTTGAATCTCATCCCCCTTCGCCCCCGATACACATACAGGCTAAATTATAAGCAGGGGATGTTTAATACAATGGTCCCACACACTGGATCCACATTACATGCATCGCTCTCCCAACATCCCACCCTAAAACTGCTTTTTCAAGTGCCGGGCTCTGTCGGCGCGCTCAGTGCTGCTGCTCCTGAGCGCCGAAGTCCGCTCGCGCTGACCACGAGCTCGAACGGCCGGACGGAGCGCCCCGGCACAGCGCGTGGACCGACGCGTCTCCGTGCGCTCGCGCCGGCAGGCTCGGGCGCCCCGGTCCACCCGCCTCGCGCCGGCACTTCCTCCGCTACTTTGCACGAGTTTGCTGCCGGCTCGGCTCGGGTCCCGCCAGCCTCCCCGGAGCCGGCAGCAGCAGCGGCGAGACGCGCAGAGCGAGAGAGACGGCGCCGGTACTCAACTATTTGCAGAGGTGCTGGAGACTCAGGTCCAGGCACTCGCCTTCCACCTCGTCCTCCGAGACCAGGTCCGGCAAAGGGCGCAGGGGCAGCGGCTCCTCGTCCGCCAGCGCTCCCCTCATCTCGCGGAGGAACAGCTCCAGGAACCTGCGGAAGGTTTTCTCCTCGCTGGCGGAGCCGGCCATCGCTGCTCATTCCTGGAGAGACAGAGACAGATCGAGCCGGGCAAGGGAACTGCTCCGGGGCGCTGCTGGAGAGCTCCCAGTGCGCGGCGGGGGCGCGCGCGCGTGACCAGCGCCCGCACAATGGCCGCGGAGGGGAGGGAGATGCGCGCTCCCGGCGGGGGGGGGGGGGGCGACGGGGCCGAGCATCACCTTGGAAGAGCGTGCGCGCCGCGCTGGCCGCCACAAAGGAGAGTTTTGCGCCTCTAGATCCCGGTCTGCTCGCAGCCCGTGGACGCGGGGGACGCTGGCGGTGCAAGGTGACACCTGCCGAGGTGCGAGACCCAGATGGCTCCATCCTCCCCGGGCCGGCCGTGCGGGCACGCAGCGGAAAGGAAAATGAGTAAAATGAGATAAAATACCTAACCGTTTATTCGGCTACATTGTGCACCTTGTATACTTAGTGCTAGTCACTAGGTGAACAGTTACACAGAATGAGCACGTAGGAAAAGACAAGTAGCATCAGACGTTTGCGACACAGGCTCCTTCAGAATACTCAAACACAACAGCGTGTGTGGGAGTCCGGACTGTAATATCGTCAGGGTTTTATTAGAAAGTCTTCACGTCCGTGTCTCACTCCACCGTCTTTGATGAAGGACTCTATAATGTGCGTTTGAAAGACTGACATTTTCATGAAAGGTTTTGAAAATTCCTCCCGTCTTACTGACGAAAACAACAGTCTCTAATGCCGGTGTTGTTTTGTCTTTTTTGTTGAATTTTTATTATTAAAAAAAGCTTTTTAATCAGTTATTTTTTTAATAAACACATTTCTGTTCGTTAGCACCGGACTTGCCCGACGTCACAGTCGGTGATGCTCCGCTATCTAATACAGTATATAGGACATGAACCGCCACTGTGCTAAAAATACCAGCTGGAGTAGATTCACGGCGCTCGTTAACTCCTTCGTGCCTGCGGGCTGAGTCACTTTGCCCCTCCTGAGCCGGGGCTCTTCTGAACCCGGGTGCGATTCCTTTCCGTCTTGGAGAGACTGCGTAACCGGCTCAGAGCAATTCTCGCAAAAAACCACACCGACAGCACGGACCAGGGCAACCTTGGCTCTCCGGCGGATCGGTCAAGCAGCGGCGCTGCAGCGGTCAGTGTCCGACTCGCGCTAAATAATTAACAGGTTCGTGCTCATCACCGAGAGAGCGCCCTGAAGGTAGAGGTGTCCTCCACGGTTTATATCGGGAGAGAGGAAGACACGGACCGGGCTTCCGTACGGAGCTCTGTGTCCCCAGTGACAGGCAGACCGGCTTCCTACCGACCTCAAGCACGACAGAAGAGAATTCTTGACTCGGGGTCGTGGGGCGAGACCGGGCTGCAGCCTGAGCCCAACACTGCTCAACATCCACAGAGAAAAGACCAAGTGTTGAGACAATGAAGTGAAATTTGTATTCATGGAAGTTGCATTTAAAGATCAAATAACATGAGGCAAAAGTATATAATTTAATCTTTGTTCTCTGGCTATTATTGTGCATACTGTATAGTATTTGTTGTGTTTAATCAGGTGAGCGTAAGTATGGGGGTAAATTCCCAGCACTTTCAATAACTGCTTATCCAATTCAAGGTCACGGTGGCCCAGAGCCTACCCCACCAGCAGTGGGTACAGGGCAGGGTACACCCTGGAGGGGACACCAGTCCATCACGGGACACACACACACAAACACAAACCCTGGAGGGGACACCAGTCCATCACGGGACACACACAAACACACACCCTGGACAAACACCAGTCCATCACGGGACACACACACACTCACACCAGGGCCCAATTTCTCAGAAGCCTGTTAACCTTCCAGTAGAAATATGAACTGTAATAGCAAATGTGAACACAGTGAGACACAGACAGCACCCCAGTGTCATGGATGTCGGAGAGAACGAACCGTGGAATGGCAGGAGAGTGAAAACACCCTATGCAAAGCAACGAGATGGGGGTAAGCCAAGGCTCAGCTGTTCAGGGAATGCCGTATAGAAACCTGTGCCCTCAGGTAGCGGACGGGGGGCGACCTGGTGCTAGGCGGGTTTCAGGACATCCAAACGTCAATGCTGAGCGCCGGCAGAATGAAAGACCCGGAAATACATAGCCCCAGAGAGAGAGAGACACCGGAAGGACAGCAAAGAGCCGGAAATGAGAGACAGCACAGAGAAGGAGCGCCCTCTGGCTGCAGAGGGCGTGATACCCAGGAACTGAACTCAGGGCTCCAGTGCCGACCACTACACCACTGTGCCTCCCTATTGGGACAAATTAATCGAATGTAAATACAAGTAAATGAAACTAGTGTACAATTGGTGTTTGGTCACATACCTCTTACCTGCAATAACTGCCCCAGGTCTGTGACCCATCGACATCCCCGGACTCTTGATACGTTCCTTCGAGATGCTTTGCCGAGCCTGAACCGCAGCCCCTTCGATGTGGTCAAGCGGGCACTGTTCTCTGGACCGTTGTCCTGCTGCCGGGAGAATAGCAGCCCAATGAGCTGGGGGCATTCTTTTGGACAGGGGCAGACATGTTTCTAGAGACGTCACGACCAGGGAGCCTGGCCAGGGGCAGCCATGTCGTGCCCCACCACGCTCACGGGCACGGCGCTGTGCTGAGGATCGCTCGCGGTTCCTCTGTCCCACACGTCTGCCTTTCTGTCACTTTGATCAAGGATTATCCCCGTCTCGTCTGTCTGGAACACTTCGTTCTACAAGAGCTGCGGCTCATCTTTGTACTTCTCTGCAAATTCTAATCTGACCTTTCTGTTTTAAGTGCTGAAGAGGGAGCTGTATCTTGCAGTGTAGCTCACAGTGAATCAAGACACTCTCACCTGTCTGCACTCTCTTTGGCTCTTTCTTTAGGACTTTTCACTTCTCTGATGATTTTTCTGCCATCAGCTGCTTTCATCCTCCTCGAGGGAGCTGGTTTCTGCCGATTGTTTACTCCTCCAGTGGTTTCCTTCTTTTTCAAGACAGCCCACGTTACTGAGCGTGGATGCAATGGGGGACACATTCTCTCCAGAAGGGTTTGAATTGGAATCGTCTCTCGCTCTCTTCTTCATCCCAGAAAGCCCTCTAGTCTTCATCTCCATTCATGGCGTCTAACTCCAGAGGCAGATGTAAAAAGTCAACTCTAAAGGCTGGAGCAAAGAGTCTGTCTCGCAATGTTTTGTGACGTCCGTAAATGTCAATGCCAATAAAGCTCTTTGAGTTTGAAAGATGGTGAGCATCCGTGAAGAGGGAGAAGGGGAGAGGACAGCACCAGTCCTGAATCAAACACAGTGAGCTCTACTGGCACAACCGATTCCAACCGAGTCTCAAGATTGTTTCAGTACCTCCACCCTCAGGTCTGCCCTTTCCTGTTGAGGTAGTCGGTACAAACACCCACCCTCCACCAGAGGGAGCCACACACCCTTCCCTCTGGGCAACACCCTCAACACTACGAAGAGGCTGCAATTGAATGGAGTGGCCTGGGCATCCTTCCCTTACCCTGTTGAAGAAATCCCCAAAGGCCTATCTTCATTAATAATCTGTAGATTCAGAAATCACACTGTTGTTTTCAGTTTCAAAGGTTGTGTTGCTTTTAACCAGTGGGGCAGAATTGAATCAGGTTGCTTTAACCAGGAAAGGATGTATTTATTCCTCTTTGACCTTTTTCTAGACATCAAAACCAGACCTTCGTAGTAGAGTGTTAATACACATTGATTATTAAAAATGAGGCACCTTAAAAACAAACAATTTTCACTTCTTTGAGCCTTGTAACCACTCCTTACCCATTATGTGAAAAAAAAACTATTTCCACCAAAAAGCTGATGAATCTTGCCACAGCTTCTATGTGGGTGGTGCTGTGAGGATCCCATCACAGCGGCCTCTCTGCTGAACAGGAATTTATAGAATCCTCTCTCTGCGCCGTTTGGTTCTCTGCCTTTTCTGGGAGCACCTGATTCACGTGGTGCCCAGTCACTGCGTCCCACACTCAACCAAAAGGGATTTCAGATCTCGCTGCCCTCCGTCCCAATCCCTCCAAGAGCCTGGGCATCATCGATGTGTCATGTGAGCTGTGCATCGACACAGTTACACAAACTCTGCACAGCCCTCAAAGGTGGAGAGAAAAGACCCATAGCAATCAAATGTCAAAATCAGCATGTAACCGATACACATCGCCACAAACCCTTCATGCCGACCAGAACATCCCGATTACAGGTACAGTACCAGCACCTGTGTTTCCGAGCTTGAAAAATAAAGTGTGCTAGACAGTACTACGCTCAATTTTATCCTTCATGTTAGAATTTTAATGTGTACACAACTGAACCAACATGATGAAGTTTTTGTGAACCATTTTGTCGCTCCCTGGCGAAGGGCAGGCTCAGTAACAAGCAAATGTTTTTCTGTGGATATTACTGCCACTCCCATGTCACCCTCACTCAAAACAGGGGCCTCTGAGTGGCTCCCTGGAGTCGAGACGCTGCCCTAAATGGAGGCCGGGCCTCGCGATTGCGATCATGAGCCTGGCTAGAGGCATGAGTCACAGCCCAGCTGGTCCTAGAGCTTTGGAGATTCTGGGATTAGGCGTCCTGGACTCTCATGGCTCACGGGAAACACAGAGACCCCTGTGGCCACATAGACACCTGCAGGCACACAGTGCTGTAGGTGAGACATGCCCCTCCCCAGCTCAGCGGTGCAGAGGAGAGGGGGCCAGCGGAGCCTTCCTTTGCCTATGCAAAAAATCAGCTATTGAAAAATGGATGAGTAAAAATACCTAGTCAATCTAAATTGTCAAATAAAATGCAATGACTCTATAAATATAATTTAAAACATATAATTGACCTAATAAGCAAGGCGAGCCCCTGATCAATGGAGAATGGGGTTCACCCCAGGCCATCTCCACCGTGCCTCTTTAAGACAGATTGCTTTAGGGCCTGGAGGCGTCTTAACTGCATTTCCTGTCCCGTTACAAGACACAGTTGTGCAGCTCTTGATCCCAGCCCTGGGACTGCCACCGTGTCACTCCTCGAGCAGGTGTACTGGACTGGGATTGTGTGGACAGGGCCTGTGGCTTACTGGGCTCGCGTCGCAACCCTGCACTGCAGGAGCTAGAGAGGAGGGGATTCTAAAACAAAACAAACAAAGCAAATCCACTGTGCTCGCATGATAAGCCAGATTCATATCTTGCAAAGGACAAAGAGCCAGCAATTTAAAAGCGAAACCCCTTTCAATATCTATATTGCTCTCCCACCGAAACCAGGACAGATAAGGCCAAGCACTCATATTTCACCTGACTGCCCACTGCCCCTCCTGAAGCCAGCTATTAAGTGTATAATTTAATTACGAGACGCACCGCAAGCACTCTCAGCCAGTGATGGGCGGGTGAAATATTGCCCGTGCAGCCCACTGACAGACTCGCACGAAACAGGCTCTGCAAGGACTAATGAAAGTGCTACCAAAGTCAGTAAAGACTGGGCCAAGCCGAGAGGGAGCCATCCGAGTACAGGGCCTTGTTTTTACCTTGTGTTTACCCAACTGCCTTTTTCACAGGGCCCTGAGCTCTGCAGCTATCAGAACTAAATGTAAGAGGGAGAGATTAATCGGTCAAGTGTAACCCCACCACCTTCATGTCAGCAGTGTGGATGGATGCATTCACATATTGCTCCATTATTGGAAACACAGATGGCCAAGTGAGATCAGGGGTAATTAAAACTTAAGGAGAATCATATATAAAGGATTTCATTTACTTTTTCGTAGGACAAAGAAATACACTTATATCTGTGTATTACACACTATATGCCAACAAGAACATCACATATGGAAACAGACATCTACATCTATTATAACCCTGTCCACTGGACAACTGCTTGACTTTTAAATTAAGAAAAAAAAACCATAAAAACAGACAACGGGTAACTCCAGTTACAAGTGATGATATTGCCTGGCTCGGCAGAAGACTCTTTCAACAACCCGCCAATCCGGAGGCAGGGGTACTGCTGGACACGCAGACAGCCGCCTCTTTCTGAAGGGATCAGCAGGTCTGGGGAGTTAAGGACACGGGAACCAAGCCCAGCGTCAGGACAGCGACTGCCCTTCGCGTGCGGGGGGCCGGCGACAGGACCCCAAAAGCTCTCCCTCCTCTGCACGGGGTCTCTTGCGGGACGTCGGGGGGTCTCCAGAGGGGGCCGCTGAGGGGTCAGCCGAGGGCAGCTGCAGGTCAGCAGGTGGGACGTCCCTGAAGCCCTGACCCTGCACACGAGAGGGAGCAGCACCGTGATCAACCAGAACGAAACGACGCAGCCGTCACGTCAAACTCTCGCCAAGACACGGCTGTCCAGGGGAACTACAATTAACAGCAACGGGCTCAAGACCATGGCATCAAACTGTTTGTGGTTTTTCCTTCTCTAAACGTACAGCTCAACTGGGCACATGGTATTTAAAGATCTTTACAGTTGATATAAAAGCATGTCCTCCCTTGAGTTTGATCCCTCCGTACCAGACCAGATATTCTTCTTCTTGTGAAGAATATGTATATAAACAAAGTATTCATCACAATCATCATGAATGATTTAACTGTTCATTTTCCTTTTTGCTTATGCCACTCTACAATATCTATTAAAAGCAAACAGTGTATGTTATGTTTTAACTGTATGTACTACTGACACTAACTGTTTGCTTATAACAGGCAGCATCAGATAAACATTTTTTGAGCCTTCAGATGAATATCCTGTTACAGGTGCAAAGACGCGGTAGACATCTGGCACAGATCTCTCGTCAGTTTGTCCTTGAACAGATGAACCAATGGCTCTCTCTCCACAGCAGTCTACGCTGCTCTTGTCAAACCCATTCATGCTCTATTGACACAGGTGGGAGCTCCACTGTCAAACTCTCCAATCACAAACATCCGAAACACTCTTTTCCCCTGTTCACTGCGGTGCTTTTCAGCGAAGCCACTACAGCTCAGATCCACTTCACTCACTTCCACCACTGCAGCAGTGAAAAACTGGAAACACAGGAGCAAACAGTTTGAGATAACAGGGGATTATTAACAGAAGGTGATAAAGTGATAAAGCCATAGCACACATGATAGATAGTCCACAGGACTCTTCCCCAGCACGAGCCGTCAATCACACGCCAGTGTAGTTCAACAAGCTCCAGCAGCTTAATAACTTCACTACTTCGGACACTGAGGTCCTACAGGTGCAAGAGCAGCTAAAGCCTCCAGAGGGTCTTTTCACCGTCATACTTAAGGAAATGAGGAACGTTCATCATTGAGTCCTACACACAGGGCACTACAGCTCTCAGTTAGAAAGCGAACAGTCCCACAGATTGGAGAACTGTAGATACGTACGTAGTCCCACCATTTCCACCTGCTCAAAGGGGAGGAGAAGCGAATGAGCATAACAAGCATCACGTGACACAGGTTGGGCTCAGTGTCTCGGCCGCTGCTGGCTCGAGGTCGGGTCACGTCACTCGAACTTGACCGATCTCTCGAGCAGGGTGGCTGCCAGGGTAGAGCTGGAATAGGTGGACAGGGCAGCACCTCTCCTGTCAGGCCACAGAGCCGGCAGTGCAGTCGACACCATGTAGATGCCCCCCAGCCCCCTCCCTCTGCTTACTCCAATAGGAGCAGTTCCCCTGAGGGGCGTGGAAGCTGCTCCCAGGGGGGTGAAACTTGAATTCCACCGGCAGTTCCAGATTGGGAGGGTAGAAAATGATCGAACGGGTAATAATTCACCTTTGACAGGGCACGCACAGGCTCCAGGGAAGGCATTTCTGAGTGTTCTGTCTTTAAACACCTTTTATGAAGACTTTGTGTCATAAGCGTGCAGAGGGTTTCTGAAAACAACAGTGTTGCACATGAAAGTTACAGCGTTACAGAGGCTGCCAGCCAGCACCCGGGACTGTGCCCACGAGCTGGAGGCCCAGCTGGGGGAGTCGGCTGCACTCACTGTGATCTGGAAGGGCACGGTGGCCTCTCTCTGGCTGGGAGACTTGTACAGCGACGCGAACCTGGCAAGAAACACAACATGATGAGGCTGCAGGCCTGTATCAGAGGCCTCCCCTGAAGACCCAGCTGTTGGGGCTCCAGCAAGTCTCAGAACGTACATTCCTCACTGTCACGGCAAGAGCACACCACAGTCTAGCATAGTGCTCTCCGCTTAATGTGCTGGAGGGCTGCTGGTGTGTGCAGATTTTTTTTCCGAATCAACTCTTGATTCCAGAGCAGCTCTTTACTGACTTAATGGGCCAATGCTGTACCAGTTTAACAGATTCTCCTTTTTTTGCAGGTGCTGCTGCTTCAAAGAGGACGAAACCTGCAGATGTGGTGGCTCACCAGGGCTGGAATCGAATACCTCTGGCCTAGGAGCACTGCCCTAGAAGGTATCATTAGGCTGTGCCTTGGAGTCTAACAGCAGGCTGTAACAGACCATTCCTGGCCTTAAATATTTAAATAAATACAAAACATTGTAAGCCAATACAGCAGATCAAGAACAGAAGTAACACAGACTTCAGACTGAGATGTAGATGTAGGCTCTGGCTTGGAAACCCTGGTAGAGCAGGAAATTACAGTATTCAACAGCGAGGGAGACAATCGAATGCCCCCCTTGTAACTGCACTGGGTGGAATAGTTGGTCTGAAACATTACACATTAAACAGCATTAATGTACTCAAACTAAATATGCATCGTGTTTGTTTCTAGGATTTAAATTAACACAAGCAATCAGTGACATACGATTATGAGTGGTAAAGTATCAAACAAAAGGCTCAGCCAAAGGGATTGTGGGTACCTATGGGATTTATCTACAGTATGTCAGTGTATCCATCCCACGGTACGCCTACGTAAATATACCAGTCTAGGCGCCCTCCAGCCCCTTCCCTCTGCACACACGGACACGTCACTTGCCCGAAAACATAATTAAAATTATGAATCAAGCTTACTTCAATGTTTAATGCATGTTTGCCCCAAAGTGCAGAGTCATCTTATCCTGGCTTATCCAAAGCGAAACACACAGATGTGAATCAGCCGTTCTCTGTTTTTGTTGTCAACGTCCATCAAACTTGAGAAACTTAACCCTCGCCCCACGTGATTCCCAGAACGTGGCCTCTGAGGCGCGTGTATGCAGTCCGTCGCACCACAGGACCAATCCGCCGGTCAGTTTTCTCACGCACCCTCTTCCAGGGGCGGACGTGCGCTACGCGGAGGCTGATGCAGCACATGCAGTGCAGGAGACAGGGGACGGGTGAGCAGCGAACCTCCCCTCGGCTTTGCGTGGACTCCTGTCGGCAGGGACAGAGAGGGGGTTCTCCCACATTGGGGTCCCCCCAGCAAGGCGTGCACGCTCACCTGCTCGGCCCCTCCCAGTGCAGCAGGAGTCTCTGTGTGGCGGCGTGGCCCCAGCTCTCACCTGGGAAGAGAGAGCGCGGCGGTCAGGCAGGCTCCGGCCTCGCCTCCGTCCCAGACCGTTTCCACGGCAGCAGCCCCAGGCAGGCCGCCAGAGGGTGCCGTCTGCGCACGCACGCGCGCGTGTGGAGGCGTGATCGCCTCTTCCTAACAACTCACCTTCTGGGGGCTTCCCCCCTAATCATAATCACAATCATAATTAAAAGCTTTCCAACAGGCAGAGCAAAACGAGTCAAGTCGATGAAAGAAACGCAGTGCGCTCACAGCATTTACTTTACACTATTCGTGTTCAACCCAGTTCCTGCAGGGATGGCGCGTCTATGGGTTTTCACTCCCACTCAGCTCTAGAACGCGTTGCCCCAGTTGGTTACTGGTTTGAATGGACCAATTTAACGGCTTCCCCAGACTGTCAGGGTCACCTTAAAGCTGCAGCTTCTGTAGAACACAGGGCCTCCAGGGCCTGGAGCCAGGCCCTTAAGCCTGGCCGTTAAGGGTGACAGTCCTGCTGGCTTTGCCCGGTCTTCTTAAACCTGCAGCCTCAGGAAGAGGATCGATTTCTGTTTTAATCTGCGCAGGTTTAAAGCTGCTGATTTGAGAACAGCTGGGCTGCTGGACTTGGGGATCACACCTGGGAGGTCCAGCTGTCAGGTCAGTCACTCAGCTGTCTCACTCACCTAAAGCAGGCACAAGCATTGATTGGCTTTTCCCCAGTTTTGTCGTCATCTGATTGGTCAGTGCAACCTGGGTAGACAAAGAGGATATTATTAGAGTTAATCACTGGGAAAAAGTCTCAAGGACACAGCTGTCCGAAAGAGGGCAAATTATCAGCATAGCAGCAGTAGAATGTCAACAAGATCTTTTTTCCCCACTTCCAGCAGTTCTTCATTTATACTCCAGAGGAGAGAAGATGATGGACAAGGGCAAGAAAGAGGTACGGCACAACAGAAACGGTAAATGGGAGGACATCAAGTATATTGAAAGCAAGAGCTTCCACACGGTAGTAGTTCCTATGTTAATTAATGACACCCTGCATGCTTAGGGTCATGTATAAAAACACTGGACAGGCCTGGTTGCCAATAATCGTGGTTGACACCTCAGTGACTGTGAAACAGAGGCAGTTGTTGGGGTTTACAGCCTTAAACCCCTCGACAGGAGTTTCAATGACCAAGACCTACAAACGTGCTGATGTTTCTCGAGCACCGGTGTCTCAGGTGATGTCGGCATGGAATTCAGAGGGAAGGACAGCATCAGCAAAGGCACATGGGGGCAGGAGTGAATATTCCAGGACTGTCCAGTCCCTGCATCGACCCGAAGCGCCAGACAATACAGGCAAACAGCTGTAGATCAACTGACGGCAAATGTCCATTTTCCTGACATGGCTTAGGTGCACTCACTCCCTCAGAAGGCAAGGCCAATGCTAACCGCTACTGCTGCTGAAGCTCTGGTCCTGAGTGATCGTGTTGCAGTACTTCTCTCCTGCCAGGAGGGGAGTCTTCCAGGCTGACCAGGCTGTCCTCCTCAGAGGACCAGTAACCACGTCTGAACCCAGCCAGCATTACTGAGGTTTCCTGGAACTACCCTGTGCCAGAGCACGTACAGACTGGACTGGCTACACATGGCAGACTAACGCCCCATTAAGCAAATTTACATCCATTCTGCCAGTTTTGTTCACCACCTGTATGTTTATTTTGTACCATTTCAGTCATTTTTTCTCTGCACATCCATCAGATTAGAAGAGAAGTCCTAGAAGCACTAGGAATTCTCGTGTCCCCCTCCCTGTTTTTAATCAAACACCTCGTTTTCACTCAGTCCTCCGTGTCAAAAGGGTCTCCACCTAGGATCCAGAAGGAGGTGAGGAAGTACAGGGATGAGAACCACCGCCGTCCTAAGAACAGAATACTGTTCAGCCCGTCCAGCCATGTCGTAGTTATTGAGGAGCTGACCGAGGGCCTTATCCGGATGTTTCGTGAAACAGGCTTCCACCTGAGGGACTCACCGCAACGCCGTGCTGGGAGGCCAGCTGGATCAGCTGCTGCGCCAGGCCGTTGAGGAGCCGGGTCCGAAGGGACAGGTCCTCGAAGTTGCTGCGGAACGGGAAAGCGATGCTGTCGATCACCACCAAGCGCACCTGTCGAGGAGAGGGCAGACCGTCAGAGCAGCGCAGAACAGCGAGACTGGGATTCTGTCCTTTCAGCACGGAATCACCTGTTATCTTCCAACTTATAATCCTGGGCTCCCTGACTGAATTTAGTGATCAACTGTTACTCAGTTTGGTTCACTGCTTTAAGGCTTCACGCCTACACCAGGAGACACTGCAGATCCACAACAAGTAGCTCGGTAATCGGTTCAGAGCATCAAGACTTTAGGCTGACAGTCTGACACCAGTACAGAATGTCCCTGGAACAAGCAGGTAGATTAAACACTCCTTCCCTCGCCACCCCAGTGCTGCGGCTCGACTCTCCCAGGCCTGCGTCCGCTACCTTGGGGTGCTGGCTCAGGAAATCAGGCAGGAGGTAGGTCTGGGCCAGCAGCTCCACATAGTCGTGACAGCGGAAGAGGAAGAGCTGCGAGAGGATGGTTTCCACAGTGAACTCCTTCATGGCTTCCTGCTGTTCTGGAAGACACAACCAGAGCGCAGGCAAACAGTCAGGCTTCCCATCAGCCACCTCCAGCCTGCAGCGCAGCGGAGCAGCTTGCTGGTGACGTGTTTGAGCACAGAGCGCTCCAATGTCCCAGAATGCTACTAAGGGCACTTCAGGGCACAAGCTGAAATTAAGACAAAGTGCATTTAAGATGAGGAAAAAAAGAGGCACTTCTTGCAAACCAGGGGGTTTCCATCTCTGGTCCACAGAGACGGATGTCCTGCAGCTGTTCTGGGTCTCTCTAGACCCCCAGACCCTTCAGACCCTTCGGCAGGCCGGCCGAGTCTCTTGGCCCAAGCAAGGGCGATGGGGGCACGGCCTCTGATCCCTGACCTCTGACCTGCGTCTCCAGCCACGGCCCCGCAGTGCTGCACCGCCGCCTCTGCCAGGTCCACCGCGCGCTGCACCAGGAAGCTGCCCTCGGTGTCCACGTACACCGCCTGGCCCCCCAGGCCCCCGAAACACGGGGGAATCTGCACGTCCACCGCCAGCTGGACACTGAGGCAGGAGGCAAAGTCCAGAGAAACACGAGGGTCAGAACTGGGCGACGCGGCTCTCTTCACAAGGGTGGGGCAGGCTGAGACACTCTCAGGTTGTGGGGGAAAGACACACGATTAGGCTTTACTTGCTTGTGCAAACTAGTGTGGTGTTATGGTCAGATGCCTCTTCTTTTTAAAATAATGTAACTGCCTTTATTCTGATATTTGTTATTCCAAAAAATGAATGAATGAATAGGGCAATATAGCAAAATTCACAAAGCATTTATCACAAAGGTAGCAAAAGGCAGATCGATAGACTACTTGCAATGAAACCGTCAAGGACGATAGTTTAACAAGTCGACCAGAGCAGCAGCGCCTGCAATACAACTGTCTGCAGGGGAAGGGCGCCATCTACTGGTCCAAACCCAGTGCTGAACAGACCCAGCCTGAGGTAGAATCGCATTAGGTCTCTAGGTGATGAACATGCTGGTATCGGGCTTAGTATGGAACACATACTGTATATCCACCACTGTCAAGCTACAGGCCAGCAGCTGTTCAACGTGCCTGTGTAACCTATGCGTATCAGTACACATATTGCACCTTGCAGAAGAATTCAGACCCTTCCACAGTTTTCACATCTTGTTGCTTTAAAGTACCGACTGATACCTGTTAGATACACTACCTATTCCACAAATTCAAAGAGAAGTAAATATAGAATTAAGTCATGAATTATAGACAGGGAGAATCCACGACTGCTTCAGTATTCAAGCCCTTTGCTGTGCTTCAGGGAATAGTGAGGTTGTGGATATGGAGACCCCTGCACAACAGCGGGCACTGGGACACAGGAAGGGGCTGAATGCCTCTGCAGGGCCGGCGCAGTGGGGGTCCGGGCCCTACCAGAGCTGGGTCTTGCCCACGCCGGGCGCCCCGCAGATCTCCGTGGTCTTGCCCACTGGCAGGCCTCCCCCCAGGGCCCGGTCCAGCGCGGAGCAGAAGGTGACGACCGCCCCCAGGGCCCGCTCCCTCTGCAGCAGCTCCAGCGCGGTCAGCCGGCCCCCGCGGCCCGGCTCAGCCTCGCCCCGCGCGGCCCGCAGCGCCTCCAGCGCCTCCTCCTGCGTGATGCCTGCCTCTGCAGCAAACAGGCCCGGGTCAGTCCCGCCCGCAGCCCGCAGGGGGACCCGCGCTCCGGACTCCCGCCGTCTGCTCAAACACCGTCTAGGAGACCTGTCCTGGTTTATAGAAGCATCTTATCTCGACAGAAACTGCCCCAGCTCAGCGCCTGGCTCTCTCAGGAGAGCGGCTGCTGCTGCACACCTGGAGTCAGGACACGCCGCCCCACCAGCACGGCCTGGAGCTCGCAGCTCACTGCCCATCCGCAAACTACTCCAATGGGCATCAGACACGCCAACAAGAGGCGGTTTATGTCCCTTTAGGGGCAAATATAGCTCAATCGTTTGCTACAACAACTGCCATCGCCTGAGAAAGCCCGAGTGTAGAAGATTCGTACCAATTTCTAGAAAGAAAGTCTTATCTGACAACCTGCTGACAGAAAAGGCTGCTGTCGCGCCCTGGAGCTGCCCGGCCACGCTGCTGAAGCCCAAACCCCAGCTTCGTGCAGGAAACAGCAGGCCGAAACCCCCCTGCTCATTAGCAGCTCTCTAGCAAACGAGCAAGACGGGCCACATGGCTCCCTCTGTGGGGCTGTGGCCCTGGTGGCAGCTCACTCACAGGTTCAGCAGCTGCCCTGCTGCGGGTCATCGCTGTGCATGAGAACTGTTCTCAACCGCCTTGTCAGGTTAGACACAGGTTTCTTAACACTACTGCACCTGGGCGAAGCGCATGCCACCTGCGTCTTACTGAAAAACTATGGTGACAGACTTAAAAAAAATGTAAAGGTGTAAATTAAAAAACCGACAGGACTTCAATTCTGTGAGAAGAGTAAAGAGGCCGCAGAAGTGCCGCGTGCATCTCGGCTGGTCACACGCGCCCGAGCACGGCTGTGCTCCGCGGTCACGGGTTCGAGCCCGGGTGGGGCAGGGCTCCCTCCTGCGCTGCTGACTGGGAGGTGTTGATGAGAGGGGAGTGTGCCCCCCTGAGCGCGGTCTCGGGGTCACAGCTGCACCCCCAGACAGGAGACGCGACCGGCTCTTCCACACTGCGGCGGGCGGAGAGCTGGTCCAGACTGCGCGCAGGTGGGACAGGCCTGTACTGTACTGTACCCCCCCACAGGACTGGAGCGGCGGGGAATCACGGCGCTGTACCTCTGCTGAGCTGCAGCGGCCGCAGCTCCCCGAGGTCCCCGGCCGACAGGAACCCGGCGCCGATCAGCTTCACCTTGACCGCAGGGGCGAGGGCGAGGCTGGACACGTCCCTCTGCATGCCGGCCCCCCGCCTCTCTCTGCTGCCCACCTGTCCGCACAGTAGACCGCGGGGGAGAACAGAGACCCTGAGCGGCACTGGAGTTCACCTGGACATGCGCGCAGGACCGCTATGCACCGAGCACCGAGCTGGACTATTTCTCACTTCAGCGAATTCTGCAATTTCAAACGAGGGACTTTCTCTGTACGTCTTTACTTGTCGAAGGGCTGCTGTGGTGCTCCGGCGAGCTCACTGGCCCCAGCCATGTTTGACTCTCCCTCCACAGGAAGCGGAGGGGCGGGGCTGCGGCTGCGCGGCCCGCTGGCGCCCCCGTGTGGCCTCCCTTTTCATTTCAAACCTCATATAGTAACAACACAAATACACACAAGTGTGCATATAAGGAGAGAGCATTTTAGCATTTACATTTTAAGTGTACAAGATAGTAACTATTTGTTCTTGCTAACTTGCCTTTTCTGCCTAGCGACAGTAAGAAAGAATAAACTGCAGGGACATCGTTTGATCTGCTGATGCTGAGGCTATAAACAATGTTTTAGCTGAACTTCGCCTGTTCCATTTGTGTAATTCCTTCAGACCAAGTAAAAGGTGCAATCTCATTTCTTAGTAATGAAGTGGTCAGTTACAGAGAAGTATTTGTAGAGAAAAACGACTGCTGATATGGAAATGAGCTGTGCTACCCTGACCCTGCTGCGTGAGACCCGTTGGCTTTGTCAGCGGCTGCTCTCAGGACTGTGTCCTCTCCTGCGCATGAATAAAGGACTCTTTCTTCGACGAGAACATATCAATAACACCGTCAGGGGTGCACGATTTAATACAATTACACTTTATGAAAAAACATTAAACAAGGTAAATAAAGACAAGGTCGGCAGAGCTGTCATGTTCTTACATGTCGATACAGTCTGTAAATGTAAACGCCTTTACATCTATTGTGAAGTGTTCAAACAGAACTCTTCCCCGACCATTTCACTTTATATATATAGTAACGCGCAAGTCTAATACCTAAGTCAATTCCAGAAGATATGTTCATATTCTTTTCAAGGGGATTAAAATTTAATATTAATAACGACTATTTCTTTAGTAGTAATATCAATATTAGACTTTCTGTCTAATCAAACCAGAATGCTTTTTTACAACAGGGCATAACCCAAATAAATGCTCTAAAGATCCAGGGCTACTTTCGAAAAAGACAGTTATCATCTGTATTAATTTAAATCTCTGCACAAGGGTCTTTACGGGGTAAATGGGACGAGCTGTTGTATATGAACCCCACTGTATTCCCGGCGGTCTGCAGTGGTCTCCAACTCCAGCTCCGTGACCTCGCAAGTGGGGCTGTTCAGCGTCTTTCACACAACTTTTGCAAAATACGAACGTGTTTACTCCCCCCGACACCCCAAATTGGAAGGAGCGGTTAGAAAATGCTCGGGAAAATACGGGGCTCATCGTCCGGCCGACCTGAGCAGAAGCGGCGGAGCGAAGCTCTGGGCGGGAAAGACGACCGCTCAGCCGTCGGAAGCCCTCGCGCGCGGCGTGCCCGAGCGGAAGCGGAAGCGGGCCCCACCCGAGCGGCGCGCGCCGGGCCTGTAACGGTCGGCGAGGCGGGAAGCGGGTCCGGATCGGCGAGGCGAGACCAGGCGGGAGCTGCGGGGACTGGCCGCCGGCAGGATGGGAGAGCGCGGCCGCAGAGGAGCGCCGTGATACCGGCTCTGCCCGTCTCAGGCTGCCGCTCGACCCGCACGTCTAACCCCCCGTCCCGATCAGGGTCGCGGTGAGGATAAAACTAGTCTCGGCGGGCTGAAAAACCTAATTCTGACGGTTAGGGGCTAGGGCGATGGCTCCTCTCTGCCCTCCATGTCTTGTCTGTGTTCGCGTCCGAGAGCCGTCTTTTTGAATCGTGGTTATTGCTCGATTTTCCCTTTGAAATTCCCTTTTCCCGCAGGGAAAACCAGGGACAGACGGACCGCCGGACAGCGGGCCGAGACCCTCGCGCGGCGGGCGCGAGATGAGCAGGTAGGCCCGCGTGGCGTGCGTGCGTGCCTGGGGAGGGAGCCAAGATGGCGCCGGCGCACAGCTGCAGGTGTCTGGCAGCGCTGGACTGTGCGGAGCAGGCAGCCGAAAACCCACTCGAGCGGTGCGACAGCTCCGTATCGCTCTTATTTCTTTGCTAATGAACTACTGAACCTTATTTACGTGCTGTTAATCAACTCCTTTTAAACCATAACTCCTGGTTCCTCAGTAATAAACTTTTTTAAGGAAGAGTTTTACACCATTAGTGTATGTGTCGGCTCCATTTTCCATTATACATTTTCGTTTGTTTTAGTACTTTTTTTTACAATTGATGAAAATCACTCTGTGGTGCTGCTTAAAATACATGTATTATTATAATGTCCATGAAAACTACCACAACTCGAGTCTCTTCATTCCCCTTCCTCGTGTTCAGCCCTGGGCCTGCTGTGGGTCTCTCGGGTGACTGGGTCCTGAAGGGGGGCTGCTGTCCAGGACTTCGCTCTGGCCAGCTGTGACCTCACAGGCGAGGGTCTGGGCTAGGCTGACCTGTAGACCTCCGAGCGCAGGGCTCCCCCAGGGCGCCCCCACCTCTGGGCAGGCCGTGTGGACCTGGGGCTGGGGGCCGGCGTGATGTCGCACACGGGGGCCCCGCCCGTGCCCTGTCCGGTGCCCCTGGGCCAGGTGAAGACCCCGGGCCGCGGGGCCGAGCTGCACAGGCACACCCTGGACAGGAACCTGCTGAAGATGGAGAAGCTGCTCAGGCAAGGTGAGGAAGATCCCCGGCTGGGAAGGGAGTCGGTGCTTTCCACACCAGGAGCTCGGCGCCGTCATCAGACCCATATTGCAAAGAATTTTCCACACCTGACAAGGCGTTCAAGTTACTGCTCTCCTGCTCTCACCCTGGGAGCAGTGTGAGTTTTTTAATCTAGATAGGGCAGTGTGCGTACTGTCTTTAACTGTATGTGGCAAATCTGAAAACATATTTATTCATAATTTCAGTTTATTTTATGGAAACAAAAGACACATTTTACAATGTTCATTTAGAGTTTTCTGAGCCTCCTTACAGAGGTGGGGGGACCTCAGTGTATTAAACAGGTTAGGAAGAACAGAAAATAAAAATAAGTGTTTCCCCCCAGTGTTGTGATTTTTATAGAAATGATGTAATCCATCTGGGTGTGTAAATGTGTGAGGACAGCCCCTTGTGACCCTACGCAGTGGAGATGGGTGTCTGTGTGTGCGGTGTGATGCTCCGACACAGACAGGGGAGTCACTGCTGTCTTTGAACCTTGATTGCTGTGTGCCAGGAGTGGACGTGGACACTGCCAATAACCTGGGCCAGACACCCCTGTTCTGCGCCGCTCTGCTGGGCCTGACCAGCGCTGTGGAGCTGTTGCTGCAGTATGGAGCCAACCCCAACCAGTAAGACCCAGAGTCACGCCTCGCACCTCACTTCTGGGACCCTGCACACATACCGTTAAATCACAAACCAAACGACCTTTAGCGCACAGGCCTGTGGGTCGCAGTGTGGTCAGGAAGAGCCACGCCAGTCTTGCGCCCAGCGCTGAGCCGTGACACGAAGACAGTTGCTGGTTTTGGTGGCCTGTTGCCTGTATCTCATGTAGCGGTCAGGCAGACTAATTAAAAACTGGTAGTTTGGGGCCTCAAGTGGCCCCGTCACTAAAGCCATTGAGCCCTGTGGCCCTGATGTCAACAGGTTGAGTCCACTGGAGGACTAATCAGAGAGGGCTCTTGGCTTTCTGGAATCCCCTGTGCATGTGTCTGCGTGTGTCTGCAGCCGCTGTGAGGACAGGAGCACGCCGGTCCATGCTGCGGCCTTTTCCTGCAAGCCCTGGCTGGTGAGCGGGCTGCTGGAGGCTGGGGGGGACCTGCGGCTGCACGACCGGGAGGGGCGCACCCCCGAAGCCTGGGCCAGGGAGGGGCCTCAGGAGCACAGCTCACGGGTAACCCCACCCCGCAGTGGTGCAACACTGCAGACTGGCCCAGTGGGCTTGGTACACCCTGGCGGTCGTTTCAAGTGCACAGGCTGGAATGCTCAGTTTCCTTCACTCTCTGGTCTTGGAATAACCTTCAGCAGCAGCGGAAGCTGAGGTGTAATATTCATGACTGAGTGGCTTGAGCACAGTTAAATCTTTTACAGCTGTGTTATGATTTGGCAAATACAGGCAGTCCTCCGATTGACAGCACAGTTGGTTTCTGAAAGCTGTCGTAAGTTGCAATATTGTACCTCTGAACTGATTTTCTCAAAGGAACAGTGTTATAAATGTGGGATCTGCTCCTGAAGCAAGGTCAGAAAGCCTTTTCTCTAAAATATCCCAGAATGCTGTACTCAGATATAGGCAGGGTGGCCATGATGCTTTGTTCACCTGGACCTGACTTGATAAGGAGCCTACTCTGGGATTATAGTAATATGCTCTGGAATTTGGTTAAATGATCTCCCAGTATTTCATGTGGTGAATGTTTCTTGTTCCTGTATGTGCCTCCTCATCTGAGGGTTGTCTTCCCAGATGCTGGATTTCCTGCAGCGCTGTGTGGCTTGCATGCAGGCCTTCACCCAGCCGAGCCAGGCCAGAGACTCCTGGATGTCTAGATGCTCCTGCAAAACGCTTGTCCGTTCGCCCTCCCTGCTGGAGAGGTTCAGACAGGGGTGAGGAACGAGGGCCTTTTGAAAGTGCGTTGCACTCCGATTGCAGGTAGAGCTGCGTGATCTGGACATCGGGAGCTCAGACCTGTGATGTGTCACTATCGGACTGACCAGGATTCTTCAAACGGCAGTGTTCGATTAGTTCAGTGCTACTGAGAGTAGTGTTGGGTCTAATTGCTTAAATCATGCTTGTCTCATGGCAAACAGTGATCCCTGGGGTCACCTGGTGCAGCTCTGTGCTCACGGGTTCGAGCCAGGTTCGTCTCACTAGCCGCCTGTGACTGGGATTCCCCAGATCTGCGCACAGCTGAGAGGAGGGTGGGGTTAGTCGGCTTCTCAAGGGCCTCTTGGGGGCCTGCCGGCAGGTGGTGCTGTCAGTGACGTGCCTCTCCTCCAGCCAGCGCTGTTTCTGGTTCTGGGGCTGTGGGGTCTGTGATGTGTTAAAAGACAAATGGCTTGAAGGTGGGCAGGTCGGAGGAGGAGGTGTGCAGTTGTGGGGCTTGCAGCTGCGGCTGAGACGTGGGAAATTAAATATAATTATTGATTCTAAATCGAAAAAGCAGAGTTCCCTGCAATTCCCCAAGCGCTTGCGTGCCACTCGTCCTGTCGGCTCTGAACCTCCTGTTAGCCGCAGCAGGCCTTGAGGCATGTCCACATGAGGACTGGTGATCAATATATCCCTTTCATTTTCATTCCCTAACCTTTTGGTTTTTCGTCTGTTCTAACAATCTTGTCCTCACAAGAGCCACCATCTTGTCTGAACCCTCCTACTATGACACGAGAGTTGTTTTAGGTAGTCCTGGGTGTTTTAATTAGTTGCGATAGTCACGCAAATAAGAAATGAAATGCCAGACAAAAGCTAAAATTGAATTAAATAAATTTATTTTTTTATTTAAAATTTTACTAACATTTTTATCTGATTATTGAATATTTGTGTGCATGAGATACATGCAAACAGAAATGCACATTGGTGCTAAAAGCAGTTTATCTGTTCCTTCTCAGAGCAGGAGCTGTCTGTGTTTTATATATTAAAATGTAGAGCAGTGTTCTTGTAAGACCACAGCCTTGCTCATCAGCCTGGGAGTTCCTGACTCAGCTGTCATTTTTTGTTCTAGTGGCTCTGACCTGCACGTGAACAGAAAGCCAAACTCCAAGCTGCCTTCCACAGTCCAGTGCTACGGGTTCGGGAAGGTACTGTGTCACAGGCTCAGGCTCGGGGACAGGCTGTGCTCGGATGAGCTGCTGTGGTGTCTGACCTGTGCTTGTCCTGCACCAGGAGTTATTAACCCTGCTCTTGCTTTGCCTCCCAACAGAACTCGCAGTTGCCCGGTTCGCACTTTAATAATGGGCATGTGTAAAGCCATTTTTTAAAAATAATCACAAACGAATGTGGTTTAACAGGTTAAGGCATCATCTGAAGAACTGAAGGCACAGTGGGTATGAAAGTGGACGTCTTACCTGGGCTTGTTGTTGTAGCTGTGTGCGGGTGGGCCGAGCCATGCCACTGGTTTCCTGGCCTGCACGCCCATGATCAGGGACAGGGAGCTGGCACAGGCAGAAGACGAGCCCCTGCTGTCCTTTTCCTGTGGACCCATCCTGAGTATGACCAAGTAAGGGACGGAATTACATAGGATTTCTGCTGGGAACAGGAGTCTCCAGCCCTGTCCTCGCAGGGTCAAAATCCATTATTGGTCACATGAAATCACCTGTTTGTAAGGACACTTTACGAATTATTATTAAGTTATTTGACTGATGTTTTTATCTAGAACAACTTACACGTGTAGCCATTTTTTTCTTATGGGCATTTTACCGAATCGAGTTAGATGCTCTGCTCAAGAGTACAACAGCGCTGCCTCAAGTTTGAGATTTGAACCCACAACATTTGTTCAGACAAAGGAATGATGGTTCCTCTGGTTAAGGTTTATGGCTTTTAATTTGTGTTTGAAATGATGTGTTTAATCACAAATTGTTTCAAGTCTTTAAAAATCGATGATCTTTGAACAGTTTGGTGAGTGGTTTTGTGAGTGCTCTGTATTTTGGGCATATGAATTGCTGAGTCAGTGCTGAGATCAGGGACGTCAACAGTTCGGTGATGTCTGTTTGCATGGAGCAGCAGTTGAGATGCATGACTTCTGTAGTAATCTTTCATTAAATATTGCATTAAAACATGTCAAAAGAGCTTTGAATGTAAAATGCCAATGGCCTACATATATCAAGAATAACGAATCATTGTTGTACCAATGAAGTTCTTAACTAGACCTCAAGAGATAAACAGCCAAGCACTCGAGACTTGAGGTTTATCAAAGAATCCTGGAGAAACCTTGGATTTCAACAAATACTCAACGTGATTATGATTATGTAAATCATTTTTCAGTGTCACGTCTACTGTGCAATTTTGCAAAAATCTGTGTTTATTACAATGGACCAGGAGACCAGGGTTCCCAAGGGGCTCAGCCAGTAAATGTGCTTGTTTCAGTCACAGGTTGAGCTTGTTGATTGACGCACTGTGTGCTCATGCTTGGGTCGTGTCCCTGTCTGCCTCTGAGCGAGATTCCCCACAGGACAGAGGAGCTTGGATAATGTCACATGATGATCTGTACCAGGGGAGCCTTGATTCATATCCGTTGCACTCTTGAGTCTGTCTGTCTCAGTTACAGCTGGAATGGGTGCCGGGTCACAGTGAAGGAGCTGCAGGCTCATAACGCAGTGCACCGAGGCAGTAAGGATTGCTACCTGGACCTATTGATCATCGAGCAAGAGTACTGCAGGTGAGAGAGGAGGAGGGCATCAGCATTGACCTCAGTCACTGCACCTGAGAGGGACTGTAGACTGACTGTAGACTTTAGCATAAAACATTTGGCATGTCAGACAAACTGGTCTTCAAACACATGGAACAAGGGGATGGCTTTCAGTCTGTCTGGATTGTGTGGTTGCTAGCAGACTTTGGTCCAACAGCGAGATCAAGCTATGCCTTGGTGTTCACAACTCATGCAGGAGACCGTCGTGACGGACTTTTGGTCCTGTGTAGTTTCTTTTGCAGCTGTGGAGAAGTTCGGATGTCTTGTGACTGATGTTTCTGCCTCTTGCAGTCAGCTGTTCCACCCCCACCTGCTGCAGCTGCTGGCAGTGAGTGTGTCTGCTGACTCCCTGAGACCCCGCTTGGTGTTTGAGAGAGTGCACATCGGATCCCTCTATGACCTCCTGCACCACAGGGTAACAGAAAATTAATAAAGCCTGTTGACATATCACCATGCAAAACGCTTATTCAGCTTGGGTTTAGCAGGTGGAGTAGTGGGAGGCGAAGTTCAATGTGGCAGTTTGGGGGAGAATGTGCGCAGTGATATTCACGTGGATTGGCTGTCAGCTTATTCCACTTCTGCAGTCAAGTGTAAAGTGTAATGAAAAGGCAAGACCTCGTGCCACCAGTCAGAGAGTTTCCTCCCACACAGTGCTGATGAATTGGTACAAACTCTCGCAGCTGTTCTGCAGTTTGAAATGCTCGGCTCCTCAGACACTGTCATTCTGACCGTCATTCCTGATGTGAATAATCCTAAAGGCCTTTTGTGCAGCTCTGTGGTGGAGAATTGCAACACCGTGCGCCTGGGCTCTCTCGCGTGGAGCTCTGGCATGGTTTTGCATGGATGCGTTGGATGGATGGTTTATGACCTGTTTCCATGACAGACCTTTCTGCGTGATGAGGCTGGGTCACTATAGTGACTGCCTGTGCGCTGTGTCTGAGGACTGAGAAGACTACCCCACACCTCTGGTTTGGTCTCGTCCTCACCCTAGATAAGTTTATTCCAATGCCATAAACTAAACCAGTAGTTTTGACCTGTTTTAACAGCGCACCTGTACATGGGGAAAATTGTTATACGGTCAGACTTGATAATGACATGTTACCTTTAGCTAAAACTCCTTGCTGAATGACTGGAGAATGTTGAGTGGGAGGTCTGTGCCTGTCTGCTGCAGCCTAATATCGCAGAGTTTAATATCTCTCAGAAAACCATGTGTCTCAGGCCCTAGGTGTCCTACCTGAGCTGTGTCTGTGTTGATCCCCTGCTCTGCAGAGGGCCCAGTTCCCTGTGCTGCGGATGGATGCCTTGCTGCCCGTGGTGCTGCAGGTGTGTGACGCCCTGGTGTACCTGCACTGCCGCGGCCTGGTCCTCCGCAGCCTGTCCTCTCATGCTGTGCTGCTTGTTCACCCTGGGGTGGCCAAGATTACTGGCCTGCATTTCATGGAGCTCAGGTAAGGGCACAGGTGTCCTGTACAGCCACAGTTCAGCAGGTTTTATAGGTCTTGGAACAGTTAAATTGTGCTCAATTACTGCATAATTTTTGTAAGCAAATTGCAAAAATCATAACAAGTTATGTAAATGACCAGTAACGTGCGAGGGTTTAATTAGCTATTAAACCTACTGGATCAGACTTACTGGAGGTTAAGAGACTCTTGTCATTGCAGTGATCCAAGTGTAGGTAGAGAGTTTGTATGAAGTGAATATACATAGGGATGAAAACAATCTGAGGTTTCTTCTTGATGCTGATGTTGCCCTTGTGTCTGCGTGCTGAGCGACAGTGATGGGAACCCCCTCAGAGTCAACGCCTGCCTGCCTCTGCCCCCGGAGCTGTACAACTGGGCTGCCCCGGAGGTGATCAGGGGGCGGCCCTGTACTGGCAAGGCTGATCTCTACAGCCTGTGTGCCCTCCTCCAGGAGCTTCATACAGGTATTGGAATAAAGCACTCCGCTCTTAGCCCCTGGGCCAAGCCCTGTGTTTGTGCCTGTGTGAATGCCATCTCATTTCAAAGGCTGCTGTCTCAGGTGCTTTTGCAAGTAGATAGTTGTCCAGGAGATCCTAATGAAAATTTAGGACCGTACCCTGTGCTCATGAGCACTGTGCTTGATGGTGTAGTCTTGGTGTAGCGGTGGCTGAGATGGTGTTTCTCCATGCAGACACGGTGCCGTGGGGGGCAGTGGGGCCGCGGGGCATCAGGCAGGCTGTGGAAAGCGGGCAGGCCCTGGCTGCTGATGAGCGCATTCCCCCGCCCTACTACGCGCTGGTGAGGAGCGGCCTGCAGCCTCGCCCCCAGGACCGCAGCCCCAGCCTGCAGGACCTGCGCCTGCAGCTGCGCAGCGACGTCAAGGTAACGCAGTGGGGCCGGTCCAGCATGAGCACACTGCGATCCGCACCTGCGCAGCGTCGTCAAGGTAACGCAGTGGGGCCCGTCCAGCACGAGCACACTGCGATCTGCACCTGTGCAGCATCGTCAAGGTAACGCAGTGGGGCCGGTCCAGCACGAGCACACTGCGATCCGCACCTGCGCAGCGTCGTCAAGGTAACACAGTGGGGCCGGTCCAGCACGAGCACACTGCGATCCGCACCTGCGCAGCGTCGTCAAGGTAACGCAGTGGGGCCCGTCCAGCAC
This sequence comes from Atractosteus spatula, assembly GCF_055471065.1. NCBI lineage: Eukaryota > Metazoa > Chordata > Actinopteri > Semionotiformes > Lepisosteidae > Atractosteus > Atractosteus spatula. Next base: position 522,154 of record NC_142732.1, on the reverse strand, counting down.
GAGCACACTGCGATCTGCACCTGCGCAGCGTCGTCAAGGTAACGCAGTGGGGCCGGTCCAGCACGAGCACACTGTCATCTGCAGCTGCACACACGCGTCTTGTCCATTAAGGGAAAATGTGTTCGTGGGAAGATCAGTAGGGAACTAATTGATCTGTTTGCCACACTTTAGTGACTGAAACATTGCATGAGCTGCTTCACCTCACCGGAAGTTTTTTTTCCCTCTTTCCAAGTTGCAGAACATGGGGCTGTGCTTACCAGGGAAATTTAATCTATTTTGTGATGCAAATTGGAGGTTTTACAAGTCAGTGTGTACATTTTAATTTTACTGTGGTTTGAAATGCACTCATCAATGCTAATTCTTTATAAACCCAAAATATAAAAATAACATTGCAGTTCCCCTTTAAAGTATGTGTTACAACAGATAGTAAGATTGGAAATGTGTGTTTTATTTCTGGGGAATTGCAAGAAACAGAATTGCCTTTCTGTTTTGTGAGTTGTAAGACATAGATGTTTAACAACTCGTATAATTAAGAATCAAACATTTATTTATGCATTTCTATTATATACAGTCCAAGAAAAAACAACAAAATTGAGGTCACATAGAATATAAGATGAGTTAGTAAAGTTCAGAAAGACATGATGATGGCCAGCTCTCAATCCAGTGGGTCTTATAGCCCACATTTAAATCGTCAACTTCTGCACACTTGAAACATGTATGAACCTGAAACAGGTGATGTATTCATTTCTGTAAAGGTCATTTGACATGAAAATACACTCTATGATTCTCAAGAACTACAGGTGTAGAGTCCTGTGTTTTATGATCCCACATGTTGCAGGTCTTTATAAACTGATATGTGCTGTATAAGACCTGGACTGGGGTTGGACAGCCCTGTGCTTGTGTAACCAGCTCGCCAGTGTATTTTAAATTTTAACACAGGACCTCCCTACCTTATTTTTATTTTTGAGTTTATTGCATTTGTGAAAACACAAAATTGTTAGAGATCGTGAACATTATAATCAGCAATGCAATGTTATGGTTTTATTGTTCACAAGGCAAAGAAGATCTTCACAATCAATGAAATGGGATTTTCGACCACAGCGGTAATCTTTGCGGTTTCCCTCTATATACCTGACTTCATATCTATCTGACTGCCCTGGGAGGGCTGGCCGATGCTGACTGGTTTCTTTGTGTTTCCCAGGAGCTGTCCCAGAGCAGCCGGCAGAGGTGGGGGAGCTGTTTGGCCCCGGCGATTGTGGGGGCTGGGGGCTGGGTGCTGGAGACTGTGCAGGACCCCAAGGGTGAGCCTGAAACTCCTATTGCAAACAGAACAAGAGAGAAGAGATTGAATAAAGTGATGTAAAACTTGTTGTTAAAACACTGATGCAGTAAAGCCTGCTAGTATCGGTTTCTCAGAGCAGATCAGTTTTAGTATCAAGAGAAAAATATCCAAATTTATACTTACCTGTCTCACTCTGCTGCACTTTTTGTCACCACAGTGTTGTTGATTATTCACAGTTCTGAGTGACTGGTGGACAGCTGGTCACTATGGAGATCAGATCTCCACAGATTGACTGGTGTTTTTTAGAAAGCTTTTCCATGAAATTGGAAATCTGAATGTGTCAAGAATAATTTAACTTGTTTCAGATGATAGAAGTAATCCTTGATGTTTTAAAGGGAATTTTTCTCCTTTCTGTGGAGAGGGTAGTGCTGTTTGTATCTTGCTATAAAGAGGTCTTCATGAGGCCTCTCCTGGTCGAATGTATTTTGAAGTGAAAAACATGTAGAAACCCAGATGACTCCCTGTGTCGATGCTGATTTTCAGGCCATCGCTCGCTTCCTGTGCAGGAGGGGCAGCCGCAGCGCGTGCTGACCGACAGCGCTGTGCACCGGGAGATCCTGGACCAGCTGGGCCAGCTGGACCAGCTGCTGGAGGGGGAGTATGAGCTGCGCGCGGGCACGGGCGATGGGGACCTGGAGGGCCGCGAGGGGGGCTGTCCGGGACTGGGACAGGCTTTGTCTGATGCACCGCATGCCTTCCGTGCAAGTGAGGTCTCCATTCGTGAGATCCTGCCCTTAGATGCCCACAGGCTTTCCTTGCACCACAGCCTGGACTCTGACAGCAGCAGGGAAACGGGCTCCGATGGCACCCCCACCCAGGACGAGCTGGAAGAGGAGGGTGATGACCCAGCGCAGCAGCCCAGCAAGGTCTGTCAGGCGATCAGCGCCAGCGTGCTCAACCTGAAGGTGTCGCAGGTGCTGCTGCAGCAGTCGGAGAGCAGCCTGCTCAACGTGCAGAGGGCAAGGGCCGCACTGGGCAGGCGGGAGGTGCCTTCTGCTGTCCCCTGGGGGCAGGGAGAGAGGCAGCCGGCAGTCGGCCATGAGCATGTGTGTGGTGGGCGTGGACTCACCGATGAGGTCGACAGCCGACAAAGTGAGAAGACGGAGGACTCCTGGGACTCCGGCTCTGAGTGGGGTTTTTCCAGAGCCGTGGGTCCTCCGGCTCACTACCGTTTCGCCCATCCTGGCGACGGTTTCCCGGCCAGGGCCTGGCCCTCAGGGCTGCGCAGGGCAGAGCAGTCCGCTGCTGCAGACGAGCCCCCGGACTGGCCGGCAGAACACGAGGACCTGAGTAAGGGGGAGGGCGTCAGCGACTACAGCTCCGCCCTGGATGACAGCTTCGTAACTGTGCGTCCTGGACGTGCTCAGGTAACTCGCTGCACATCAGTGCTACCAGGCGGAAGTGTAGTGTTCTCCAGGTTCAGTGCCTGAGATAGCATGGAATGGGTGGGGAGAGTGTGAGAGTCATGAGAACAGAACAGAGGTTAGTTATCAGAGTTGGGATGGCTTGTCCCAGACTTCCACAACCCCTCGTATAAAGATATGCCTCCTTAACACATGTCCTGCTACTAACAGGTATTTCTGACTTCTGTTTCTGATTTCTAACCGTCTGTTCAGGGTTAGAAACTTTGATTCTATTTGTCTTTTCTAGCTTGTTTAGATACTAATAGCTTATTGATCCAAAACTCACACCCAGCCATTGTTTTAAGGTGAGAAGGAGTCTATACATAGTAGTATAGAGGGCAATTTGTGCAAGATGTCCCCTCTACTATTGTTTACCTAAATACACCTGCTCTCAAAGAGAGATAAAGTGGTCTGTCAGCAGTGTGAAGAAGAAGGAGATCAGCTGCAGCGCAGTGTGTAAAGAAGAGGGGACACTGCTAATCGGCAAGAGCTCTTGCTTGTCCCCCTCAGGCAGGCAGAGGGAGCATAGCTGCTGCAGTGGCAGAGACAGGAGGCCAGCACTCGTGCAGAGAGCAGTGTACTGTCCACAGCCAGGGCCCCCAGGACAGGTAAACTGACTCAGCGCCCTCTCATGGCCCTGCAGCTGATCCTTACAGCACTGACTCAGCACTCGTATGGCCCTGCTACATGTTGTGGTATAACATTCTCGGCTCTCAGGAAGTGCTTAATATCCAGACTTTAAAAGCTCTGGCATGTTTTGTTCATGACTCTGTATGAGACAGTCAAGATGGTGACACACTTTGCAACCAGTGAGTCTGTAATCTAGCCACAGAGGGGAGGGCACTGACAAACATGAGCCCCTAAAATAATGAATGTTATGAATCGTCATGGTCATTTCATAGAAGGCCGTGCAAGTACCAGATATCTCGTAGCATTTCGGAATGTCAGAACTAATTCTCAGTGGTGTCACTAGCTGACGGACTGGGATTCCCCACACAGCTTACAGGGTTCTGGCAGGGTAGTGCTGGGATGAAGCCGAGGCTCCTGCGATCTGCAAGGTGCTTGCAGTGAAGTCACAGAGAGATGCACTAACTCTCCTGTCAGGACACGAATGGCTGTGCAGGTCTCCTACTCTTTAGAGCCGGTGTGGAAATTCACGGTTCTAAATTTGACTGGGTAAGAAATTGGGAACTCCAATCCAGTATGATACCCGTATAAAACGGCAGAATCTCAGCACAGCTGCGTTGAGCACAGTTTACTGCAGCATAGCAAAGTGAGTGAATGAAACGGAAGTGACAGACAAATTAACTATAAATAAATGAAATAAATGTCAATGTTGCAGTGAAGGTTTTTTGTAGCGAGAAATGATTTTTAAGTTGCAAAATAAGTGGCTACAGCTTTTTGCAGTAATATGAGCCATGTGCTGAAAAGAGAGCGTTTACGCGTTGTCCTGACTAAGGCTTTAATTAAACTTGGATGCAACATAACAGGTTCACAGGATTTTCGAGACTCGCAGGACCGACACAGCATCGAGTTTCTGCTGGCCTGTCCGGGTGTCACAGATCTGCTGCTGCTAAGTGGACAAGTGAGAATTCATCTTTCATCCATGTAGATTCAGTGTGTATCAGTCTTGAGTGAACCTTTCAGACTGGGCTCATGTGATGATAATAATTGTTTGCCTTTATATAGGAAAGGACTCTTGACAAAAACACAGCAGAAGTGCAACCCCACCACAGTAAAACACAACATGCATTATCCATTGTTATGCACCTGTACAGTGCACTGAAGGGTAGATTTGAAAGCTGAAAGCTCGACTGCTTGCTGTGTGTGTGGTGCAGGCGAGGTGACGCAGGTGGTGGACAAGATGACCCGCGGCCGGCTGGGAAGCGCAGCCTGGACGCCCAGCAGCGAGAGTGAGGACACTGAGGACAGGACGCCCCAGTTCTCACATCCCTGCAGGCCACAGGGCAGTGGACACAGGGGCTCCGAAAGACCTGGGCACGAGGGCCAGGGGTCAGGAAGCAGCCAGGGCAGCACCAAGCTAGAGCGTCTCTTCAAGAGCTTTGCAGGTGGGATGTTAGGAGACATCCAGTGTGATCCCCACTTTCTTAAAGAGGAGGCTTGAAGGTGACATCAAGACAAGGGATAGAAAAGAAAAGGAAATTCTCCTTTAATCTTTTTTTAAATTTTGGAATTGTGACATGTATTCACAGAAAGGCATATATTTCCTGACTTATACGTTTTTACATGTGCACTCTTTTTCATTCAGAAACTTTCTTACTGTTCTAAGCTCTGTAAGTTCTTAGTTTTAAACTTATGTAGCTTCTCTTCAGGAAAGAGTGAGCACAAGCTTGGCTCTGCAGCTCACAACTATAAAGTTCACTCTGAAAATATGCATCTACAGAGGCAGTTGATCTGATTCTACAGTCTCCTGCTTTGTCTCGGTGTCCTTCCTGTCTCCCTCCTTAGGTGTTCAGAGTGAGAGTGAGAGTGACGCTGAGTTTCACACCATCAACAGGACCTTTAGTCTTTCTGCCAGACTCTTGGAGGACACAGGCTCCAGACAGGTGAGGGGTGTCTGTCACTCTCTCAGGTCCTCAGACAGGTGAGGGGTGTCTGTCACTCTCTCAGGTCCTCAGACAGGTGAGGGGTGTCTGTCACTCTCTCAGGTCCTCAGACAGGTGAGGGGTGTCTGTCACTCCCTCAGGTCCTCAGACAGGTGAGGGTTTTTTAAATTGTATGTATTATGTATTTTATCCTGTGATTTGCCGAGTACCTGTGGACTTTGCAGTGAGAGAAATGATGCTCCTCCAGTCACCCTTGACTCACCTTTCAGGCATTGTGGAGCTCAGAGCTCTGCAGATGGGCCTGTTGGAAGAGCAGGCCTTATTGGAACCACTCCATTTTAAATGCATTTCCCACTCTGATGCATAATTAGCAACTGTTGTCAAAAATGTCTGTAAGGGTGATTGACACTGGTCCTCTTGCTGAACGAGTGCTGTTGCTTTGACAGGAAGACGTCAGCTCTGAGTCTGAGGGTGCAGAGTCTCCTGCTGAGGAATCTGATGAGTTTGTCACGCCCATCCCTGGTTCAGAACTTCACAAGGCAGGGCGACAAGCTCAGGTGGGCAGCGCAAGTGTCACACAAGCGCGGGCGGGGCTCAGGCTCGTTTCTGCTGGTGTTCCAGTAAGGGTATTGGTATCAGTAAAACGTTGTGTTGTGTTATAACAGGTGTCTTGGTCACTGGTTTTCTGGCCAGAGGGCTTCTCATGACCTTTGGGTGCCAATTTGATTACATAAATTGTGCTTTCACCTGTAGCAGGGTGAAGCAGTAAGTCAACTCCTCGCCTAATTAAGAGTAATTATACTGCTTGTGTGTCCTGGGATATATAGTGCACAATGGCACAGATACTGATACTCTGAGCCTGACTGCTCTCCCGTTCCAGACGCAGACGCCCAGCTCTGAGGAGGACCTTGAGGTGACGGAGGAGGTGTGTCGGCCCTCGGGCCAAGCGGCCCCAGCCATGGCTGCCTGTGACCTAGGGCCCGGAACCACGACAGGTGGGGCGTTGAGGGTGTTAATGCGCTAGGGACACTAGAGTCACAAGGCATTTGGACCGTTCACCCAGAACTGCTCACAGAGCCTCAGGTGTGACAAGGGTCTCGCCTTTTTGTAGAAGGATGAAGAGTCACGCCATTAAAGAATGAGTGGTAGCAGAGTACATTCATATTTCAGAAGGTTTATCAGGAATGATTATGGCCTTACAGTACATGTAGATCTTGCAGCGTGGTTTTTGTGGCATCTCATCTCTTTGTATAAATACTATGTGTTGATACTAGATTGATAAAATGACACCAAGAGGATTGGTAAATTATAGAAAGAAATGTTTTTTCAAAAGATGATCATATAATAATGTATGAGATGTATATTATCTTAATATATGACAATTTTCTAAATTTAGCATTTAGGTGCTTTGTTTTTTGGGGGATATTATAATGGAAGTACTGTCTAAAGGATTCCTGAGCCTCAGGGTCTCTGCCTGCTGAAACAACACAGGAATGGAAGCTTGTCTGCCCCCAGTGAGCCTGTGAGCTCATCCTCTCTCTCAGGAATCCTGCTTTATACTTTGATTGTCTAGAAAGCTCAGCTGCCATATCAGACCCAGCAGAGAGAACTGACCCTGCTGCCCTCCAGAGAGTCTCCTACCCCACAGCAAGGTAAGAGAAAAGGCAGTGCAGGCCACTGGTTAGAACACACCCAGCAGGGGGCTCCCATCCTAATCCTGGCCAGGCCCAGACAGTCTGAGCTGAGATCCATCCAGATCAGGAGCAGCTATATCCTTTGAGAAATGACAACCTACACTGGGATGTGTAAAACAATTACTTTCTTGAGCTCACAACAGCAGTACACAATCTTTGACCTGTTGACAGAGTAGGACCAGTCCATAACAGCAGCTTGTTTTAGGGCTTTGCTGTACAATAGGGACTGAAGCACGGGATATCTTACTATTACATAGACTGAAGATCATATAGGCAACATGTGATCAGTCTAACAGTTAACTTCATGTCTGCATGACTGTGAGCTTAATGGTTATTCCTTTAACCTTGAGTAAAAGCATTACACAGGTCGTTATAGTTGGTTCTGCATTTCTGTGGTTTCTGCCCTGTTTAGCTTGTCTTGGAATTTCTAACTGACTTCGCTTTACTGAGGATGGTGGTGCTTCAAACAAGCTAGCTTTGTTCATTTCAGGATGACAGCTCCTGATGAAGTCTAATATTTCTGTTAACCCTTCCAGCTGGTTGATGTAGTATTCTGTGCGGCTTGTGCCGTCTTGCTTCCTATGTCATCCTGCAGCTGCCTGCCGGACATCGCTGATCTGTCCAGCATCGTGTGTGAGGAGGAGTGGCCCAGCAGGGAGGGACAGCAGCCCAGCCCAGTGAAGAGAAACGCCCCCACCTGTAACAGCACCCCCCTTCACCCAGGTACAGCTACAGCAGGGAGCCGCAGTCTCACGGGGATGCATCTTTCTTTTACCACATGGAATTTGATCAAAGTTAGGTTTAATCTGAACCTGAAAACATGCAATAACCTGGGATTGCTAAGCATCTCAGTGCCTGAATTTTCTGACATCTAGCCTTTTAGAGTGTGATGTGAACAGACAGGCCAGGCTTCAGGAGCTCCTGCTCATGGGTGTTTTACTGGCTTTGCTGAGTATGTTTGCTGACGTTGCAGGTGCAGCGAGTAGACATCACCCCAGACTCGGTGGGGAACCTGCAGAGCTGCTGCCGCCTCTCCACAGTCTGCTGGACACCTTTCCCTGGGGCAGCTCGCCCACCCAGCTCCACACAGCTGACACCTTCGCTACAGCCAGCGCCGGCATGGCCAGCCCAGTAAGACTGCACAGCAAGAGAGAGGCAGCAGTGTTTCTGCTCCTGAGACTGAAGAAAACTGCTTTTTGTGGATACACTGGGACTGGGATTGATTTGTGTCCCTTGCAGATTGTAAAGCTTCTTGAAGTTGAAGATGAACTGCTGCATATGTGTCTTGACTAGGTTCAGTAGGTAAATCTGACACAACAGTGTAGATTCTAAGGCTCCCAAGTGGCACATACAGTAAAGACACGTGCTTGGAGTGCACCTTGAGCTCTGTGGCCCTGAAGTCTGTGGTCATGAGGAAATCTGTGAGTCCTGACTCTTACACTGCTCTCCCCTTCCCTGCAGAGTGACCTCTCTGTGTCCAGTGCACTGCAATCCCCCAGAGTGGACCACAGTCCTGTCCGCAGAGAGACGGACACCCCAACTACAGGAACGTCCGCGGGTCAGGATGGTGGCAGTTGTGCCAGAGAAGGGGGCCCCGGGGGCCCCGGCACAGCGGCGGCAGAGTGCAGGGATGCCACAGGCGAGGCTCTCTCTCCGGCGGGGGACGGGCAGGTCACCCATAGCCATGACGAGCTGGGCAGTGGCATGGGTGCAGGGGCCCCTGGGACACAGAGTCCACACTCCCACAGCCCTGCCGCAGCAGCCGGGGCGCCTGCTGTGCTTCTATGCACTCCTGGCCCAGACGACCATCCCACTCCGAAAGGTGACGGGCTGGGCAGCACCTCCTAGATTAGATTGTTCTTCCCTGTACGGGGAGGGGAGGAGACTGGTCCAGGAGGGAAACTGAAGAAGTATGTCTCTTCTTTCACAGGGCCCACAGGGACAGAGGCTGCGTCCTCCCAAAGTGAGAAAGACCTGCCTGCAGCCAGTGTCCTCTCTGGCACAGGCCTGCTAGCGTACAGCAGAGCACTAGACGGCTCGCCGGCAGCTGACGCTCGAGACCTGGGTAAGATCCGGCGTACCTCTTCACAGTGAGTGCAGTCCAGACCGCCTCATGGCTTCCTGGAACCACCTGGAATCTCAGTTTGCTGTCAATATAAGCCTCACTTTTGCAGTCCCCAGTTGTGAATGAACTGAGCTCACAGGTGCCAAGTACACTGGTAACACTGCTGGCTTGTAAAGTCCCCCTCATGGGCTCAGGTTTTATTAATGTGAGAGAGGTTGCAAAGAGAATAAAAAGAATTCTGTTTATACTAGAGTTTAATATATTATTGTAATACATTATTATTATTGGTACCCTTGAGTAAAAAGGGTACCAATAATAAAAACAGATAAAGAGCTATGTTTTATGCTCCAAATATGTAAACACTATATTCTTGTATTCTAAAAGTTATTTGTTAACAAGTAATAATTTTATATTGTTATTAATGAGTACTAATGAGGTTATTGACTAACTGCTGTGACTGAGTGTGTGTCCACGCTGAAAGGACCTACAAAAACAAATAGCTATATTTGAGTGCTTAAACACACTTCAGGTTGTGTTGTGTATATAATGGCTAGAAGATTTGTAAAAAGAAGGCCAGGAAATGTCCTTGTAAAGAGTGGGAGTCTGTGCCACAGGAGAAGATCCGCAGTGCTGTGGCCTGTGTCCCTCATGCCTGTTTCCCTGTGTGCAGAAGGAGGACAACCCCCTTCCGCTGAAGCTGGCAGCGCTGGGCATGGGGTGAGGATCGAGGCGCCCTCAGACGAGACGCTGAGAGAGGGGCGCAGTCTGCTGGAGGAGACGGACAGGTACTGCTGAGGGTCACTTAGAGATATTATACATGTAAATACTAAAGGATACGTTGATCCAAAGTACCGTACGTGGTTGACATCTATACAGTTTATATATAGTGTTTTACTGAAGCGGTCTGGGATGAAGTAGCTTGTTCAAGGGTGCAGCTGCAGTACTGTATTGTACCCACAGCCTTCCAGGCACCACTAACCCTAACCGCCGCTCCACACTGCAGCCTCATGTGGCTCCTGTAGAGAGACGGGCAGATTGGACAGCTGGTATGGCCATACAGGTACACCCGAACAAGGCGACAACTCATTGGATCACTGATGCAGTTCATACAGATTGACAAATGCATTGATATAGTCTATGAGGACTAATCAAAACAGTGGTAGCTCTTATAGACAGGTGTCTAGGTTCATTCTAACATGAGGTAGGTTCTAGGTTCAATGTACCATCCTTCTTATTAATAAAGGTAAGTATACGTTACTATTAAAATCTGTTAAGATTTTATTTATTGTATCCATGTAGTGGAGATATACAGGTATAATATAATAGATATTTCCATTTAATATATTTTGATGAGACGTGTTGCTTTTGAGTTCATTACCCGACTGACTTCACAGAGCTCACTCCACTCTGGACGAGGTGCTGCAGGGCATGATGGGAGAGAAAGGCAGCACCCAGAAGTCCCTGAGAAGTCCAAGGCCAAGGATTCAGTGAGTACAGCCCGTCCTGACATCACTTCCTCTCGCCGTGTCTCCCCAGCCCGTCCTGACAGTTTACCCTCTCTCCCCGTGTCTTCCCACTGCTGAACAGAGTTCAGGCTGACACAGTTCAAACCCTTGTCACATCACTAATTCACCAGAGTCCAGAGACAGAGTCCGTTGCGGAGCTGGTGCAGCAGGTAACAGCTGAACAGTGTCCGTCGCGGCCGTGTGGCTCAGTGTGTGTGTTACCCCCCCAGGGAGAGCCTGTACAGCGAGGACGCCTGCTGCCCCGCTGCAGCCAGCGGGGAGAGAGCAGGACAGCCAGAGGAGCCCGACAGCAGGACAGCGCTCGGCCCTGCAGGTACCGCCCTGGCACGCGCCGGCCCACTAACAGCTCGAGAGCAGTGTCTTTTGGGACTCCAGCCAGCTCTGCCAGAAATGGCCTTTGGTTTGAGAGCTGCTCCACTGTGCTCAGCAAGTCAAGTCAGAGGGTTCACTTGTCGCAGCTTGCTGACGGTTTGCCTCTTCCTGTGCCTGCAGACAGCGTGGATGAGCACGGGGAGAAGTTCGAACCCGGCCCCCGAGTGCACTGGGCCCAGCCCCACAGGTACTGCAGCGCATTTCATGACAAGTAACGCATTTAATCAAGCCCTGAATTAATACTTAAACACTAGAAAAAAAGAACTGTTTATCTACATTAACATTAGCTCTTGCTTAATTATAGCAGCAGGGAAGTGTAGTATTTAACACCACAACCTCACAGCTCCTGGGCACTGCGTCCGATTCCACCATTAGGCTTGTGTGGAGCTTGCAAGTTACATACATCAACAGTTACTGAAAGTCACTGATTACTGAGAAATCCTCACTAATAACAGGTGAGTTTTACAGCAACACTTAAAAGCATCCAGGGAGTACGAGTCCCTGACTCTTTGGGAAGGGCAGTTCACCGCCTGGGAGCATAGCGACAGTCTGCCATCAGTGGACTGAAGATTGTCAGGTGTCATAGTCTGACACAAGGTCCCCAACACCAGCTTCACATGAAAGGCACAATACAATTTAGAAGCCCGTATGTGATTTCAACAGGAAGTTAATGCAGTGACTCCAGAACAAGAGGAAGATGAACACCAGCTCGACACCCTGGCTCCTGAGTTTGAACATCGAGCAGAATCCAAAAAAAACAGCATTAACTTGCACTGTTTTTTTACTAAAGGTGTAATTCCAGTGCATTTCTATTTTGGACTTGGTTAAAATGTGTTTACAACAACTTTCAACAGTGTTAGGAAGCCGAGTGTTTCTGGTAATCCAAGAACACTGCTGAGACTGCTCACCCATATGAACCTGACCAGCAGAAATGAGAAATAGGGGTGAAATCTTAGTTCATTTGGCTTCTTAAAAGTGATAAAGCTGAGCATCTATAAACCAAAATTTTAAACCTGTCTGCTGGTAAGATTGTGCTGTTTTTCCTAGGTTGATTATCTTGGAACAGACTCCCACCAAAAGCCAGAGTGACCCAGGGCCAGCGATGACCACGCAGCCGGCACGCGGAGATCGAGACTGAAGCTGCAGGTGGAGACGCACAGAGGAGAGCCGGACCCGGGCTTCTCCCTCGCTCTCCAACCTGCCCTTGGCAGCTGGGGCTGCTGTTTTATTTGAATTTGGGCAATGGCTATTTAAAAAAATGGAATTGTAATATTTTAACACCAAAGTCAGGACACATTAATGAGTAAGGTTATACTTTTTCATTAAGGTGCAGTAAAATGTTCTTGGTAAGCTTCAATTTTCAGTGGAGAAGGTTCTTGGTTTTTATATGATAGGAGCCTTGGAACTGTTAAAGCTTCCTGTAGTAGATTTGTTCTGATGGGAGATACAGTTTTTCTCTGTTCACCTTTTTATTGTTTCAAGCTGTTCAGACCTGGAGCCGACGAGGCCGAGCAGTGGGCAGCCAAGGTCCCTGCTTGAAACTGTCAGCTCTAGACCTGCCTGTTAGTACTGTACAAGCCAAAGAGGTCTGAAGAGACTTTTAATCTTAATATTATACATCAACTGTTTTTTAAATATTTTAAAAGATCAAAAAAACAAATAGGCATGAATTTATATTATACTCCATAGCTATTGCAACAAATGTGGTGTTAACCTGTGTTCTTGTTTGATTTGCCATTAAAACACAAAAAATAGATGCTTGCACCAGATTCTGAATAAATATTTTTTAGGACTTATTTTTGTCTTAAACCACTATCAGAAAAAAAATTTATATCTTTATTAAACATCCATACATTTACAATCTCATCATACACATCAAACATTCATACATTTAAAACATCTGTACAAAAATAACATTTCTGCAAATTTCCAGTCATCTAAGGCAAAAACTGCATCCTGTGTGCAGAAAGACTACAGGACTCTTACAACTGGCTGAGGAGCTTTCAGAAGCAGTGAGCTGGAAAAGCACTTTCTGCAGTGTGTTGAGCTCCTGTACCAATCCCACTCCTTCTGTCTAGCAGGGTCTGGTCCCATCATGTGCTCATAAAGCTGCCTGTACCGGTCAGCCAGGTCTCCAGTCATGGGTCCAGGGCGTTTCCTTGCACTGTTCTGTTCAGGTCCTGCTGTGATGGAACCAGTGTAACGTGCCCATACTGCCCAGCATGGCCTGAAGATCAAGACTCCTCATGACCAGGTCTGAACATGCCAACATGCTTCAAAAGCAGCTTTTGACAGTAAATCACAATGCTCATTATTTCAGCTTATTCTCATGCTAATAGCCACTAAAATGTTACTGCCTTAAAATAGAATGAAAATTGATTCAAATAATAATCCCAGCTGTAACTGCAGTTTGTACAAAAGGATATGGTAGTGACAAATACAGAAGCTTGCTTTGAGTTTAAGAGTTATAAAATGTGTCCCTGTCTAAACATGATGAAATGAGGCTAGAGCTCAAATGACAAGCACTACGAAACTCCGTGAGTGAGCTCATTTCATCTGTGCTTAGACTCTGAAGTGACGTGCAAGGCGGATGATCGGAGCACCAGACAACAGGTCACATTTCAGTTTTGACCTCTAGTTTCTAAAAGGTAACCTCTTCATCCCATTCAGGCACACAGCGGAGCTGGAGCCTGTCCCGACAAGCCACAGGTGTAAAGTCTTAAAATATTAATTTATATAATTTAACAAATACGTCACACTCAGGTTGTCCGTTTACATTCAGAACAGCAAGGGTGTGTCCTGGGGCTCCTGTCAGTCTGACATGAGTCTGACTTCATTCTCATCATTCCAGCGCATCCGGGTTTCCAGAGTTGCGCTTTCCCAGCTGCCCCCGGAGGCCAGAACTGCCAAATGAAAAGCTGCAGAATGTGATAAGTGAAAAAGTACAGGCACACTGTAGCCGGACAGCATGTACTTTCTAACTGGGTTTTTCTTCCAGAACTTTGTCGTGTTCTCAATGTACAATAATGTTCCTTGGACTTCAGGACTGAATACTGGAAGACTACTCTTTGGTGTCTGGAATTTAATTCTTAAGTTTTGAATTTTTCAATTTTTCAGTTCTGAATGGTAGTTTCTATCACACTTGTCTCCTTCCGAGAGGAGAGTCAGATTATTTTGGAACAACAGCACCGCCTAGTGGTCACTATGCTAACACAAGCTGAAAGATGTCTGATGAGTCGCTCTTGCAAGGTTTCTGTGATTCAGGGGAATGTCTAGCCGTACTCACACTGCGGCTGAGGCCCCAGAGGCAGCTGGGATCTGTTAACAGAAAGATGTTGTATAAGACATGGGGGGAATTCTCCTGAGAACTCACAACGTTCTTCTTACGAGTCTATTTTCTGTATGAACTCTGCCACCAAAGATTTCATTGGGTTTGTGCTCAAATTGTAATGTGGTGAAGGGAAGATAAAATGGCTTTGCACTGCAACAGGGTTTCAGAAACATTCTTAAACCTAAGATGAAAAATACTTTGAACTGATTAACATCAGGGAAGAGAGAAAAGCAGATTTCGTCCAAATGTACCTTAATGGTAACCTGAACACTGATCCCTGGTTCACAGATGCACAGAGCCAACCGAAAAAAAATCTTATTTTGTGAATTTGTTTCATGTGGCAAACATCGTAGTAGAAGCAGGGCACAGAACGGCGGAGGCGAGGGGTCTGGAGGGGTGGGAGCGCATCTCTTACCTCCACAGTGTCCCCCAGGAGGGCCTGGGCGGCGGCCTGCTCCGCCTCGCGCGGGGGCTGCACCTCCACGTCGGCGCTCTTCTGCAGCTGCTCCACCAGCTGCACCGTGGTGCTGAGGTGAGCTCTGATGGCCTCCATTGACTGCTGCTGCTGTTTGGTGATCTCCTCCATCTGCGCGCAGAGGGCTTTGTGCCGGGCCTTGACTGCAGACAGCTTCTCCAGCAGCTTCACAGGGTTGTCCTGCAAACATCCACAGCCTGGCTCAGCCATGAACTCGCCCACCCCTGCGTCTCGAGCAGCCGGTGAGGCACCTTCGGTCTGTACGGCCAGTCATGGGCTACAGATTCAGTTACTTGTGTTACTCTGCTGCGTAATGACAACTACATGAGCTCCAAGCCCCTTTAGACAGGGTCAGACTAAAGAACAGTGAAACACCACACACCTACTGTACACAGGGCAAAGAAGCAGCAGCTCAAGAATGCATTTCTATGTGTTGTAGTAAATATGTACCATCCTGAAAAAAGGCTTTTCAAAGGTTATTTTTCTACATTTCTAAGAGTAAAAAAAAGATTTGGTTTTCACAGACCAATCACTTGCTCTTTAAGTAAAGACAGTGGATGTGGTTCAGTGGTGCACATGATTTGCCTGTGTTAGCTGCTATTTAAAGAATATGAATGGAGCCCATGTGTTGCAGTTGACTGAGACTGACAGACTCCTCTATTTCTCCCATCATGTACCTCAGCGGCTCCACTTTCTGCCATTTTAGTCATGAACTCAAACTTCAGCTGTTTCTCCAGGTATCCCAGGTCAGACTCTGCCTTCTGGAACTGAAAAGGAGGAGAAAATGTTCACTCAAGCACCGTACAACACTACTGGAGATAAAACAGAGATCCCCCAGCCTCACTGCATTTTATCCCATTTCATCCGAATTCTAGTGCTGGGGACCACTGGGTGTCAATTCGCCTTTATTGCAAATTGTATAAAAACAGAAGTTAGTTTAATAGTCAAGTCAAAGAGCCCCTTTAAATACAACTACAAAACATCTGCATTCTTTTTATGCAAAAAATTGCAATTTTACCCCTTACAGATTTAATAATTGATTAAAGCTGCCTTCAACATAGAAAGCACATTTGAACAGCCCTCTTACAAATACCAGTTCAGGACCAAGTATGAAACTACTTGTACTTGTGTGAACTCCAAAATGAGAAGCTGGCAGTGTGACCTTTTGATTAAGGAACCTAACAGAAAGGACATGATAATTAGCAGAAGTTATTCACAAGAACCCAGGGTTTGATAAATACACCCAGTTTTCAAATTCAGAGTATGAGGAAGCTATTGTTTAAACAGGCTTAAATATATTGCATTAAGATTTCCATTTCTTCACACAACCTAATCCAATTCAACCCCTCTACCTCCGATGCACACGTAGGGCTGTATGTATCCATGGACAGTTCTATGCACGAAGCAGAGCACACTCTTCACCTGTGGCCAAGGAAGGCTTCCTTAGTAAAGAACACAACCCAACTAACTGGTTTATTAAATGTTCTCCCAAGCTCCAGCTTCACAGAGGCTGCAGACACATGGCCATTGGGAGAGCAGGGCAGCACTTGGGCGCTGCACCCTGAGCACAGTACCGACAAGCCTCCAGAACTCAGGACTGACCAGGTGTGCTTTCAAACCGCACTCTGAAAAACACACCGTCGCTGTGCAAGCTTATGCAGAGAAATGACATGAGTGTGAAATTGACAGAAGGGAGGAGAGGCGATGGATTCTGGATTCATGTTTTTAATTACTCTTGTGATCACCGTTTTCCCACACCCCAAAACTGCTAACGTTAAATTATGGGAGTTACAAAAACAGAAATTACACAACATCAAACAATAAAACTACTATATCCAAATCTTCTACAAGGTGTGCTTGTGCTGCAGTCAGATAATCGTGAGAGCAGTGTGACGCCACCAGGGTAAACTACCCCTCACCGGGGTAAAAGCAACCCTGAGCCCCAGGGGCCCCACCCGCTGTCCTGGAGGGAACAGGAACAGGGGATTGGAAGTGGCAGCTCAGAACAACAGTTCTTACAGTGGTGTCCTGCTTTGATGCGGTATCTCAAAATGTGTCAGAATCTGTAATGAATGTGTCATGACTGCAAAAAATGTTTTTGCAGGGTTGTGGTGAAGCTGGTGTAAAATCAGGCACAAAAAAAATATGCATGGTACACATACCATGGCCACACTCACACAACAGCTGGATGAGCTCCAACAAAATAGCAAACAAAATACAGGGGCTGACAATGCAAAATGTATATTTTTATTTTAGAGGAAAGCCACACTATGTTCTCACTGCTCACAGAGAACTGAAAATCATCCCCACAAAAACACATTTCTAATTCTTCGCACACTCTTGACTGATGACATACTACACACTGAGTTTTGATTGAAAAGAACTGATAATTGTGCTGAAGCTGAAAAATCCCTCAAATCACAATAAAAGATGATGTCCCCTGCTGTTTTCCTAAATGTTTCACACATTAAACTGTACTCACTAATCTGTATTCTTAAATCTTTACGTCACTGTAATCCCTGACTACTTAGTGACACAAGATTAAATTTAAATTTAAAGACGGTGATATTGCATTACAGTCAGAGCAGTGCATCTAGGCCTTACTGTGCAATTCTGATTTTTCCTTTTTCTCCCCAGTTTGTACAGGTTAATTCAAATCCTCAGTGGTCGTCTTACCTTAAGCCTTTCCTGAACGACAGCAGACATGTTGAAAGTCAGAAAGTAATACAGTAATATAGACCTCGTTGGGAGTGTGACTCCAGTGTATGAATATGCTGCCCCCCCAAGTGTTTTTGGAGGTGCATTATGAGATGGAAGGAGCTCTCGTCCCCCAGAGTACTGCCCAGGGAGCGAGAGAGATTGGTGTTCTCTGATTCAAAGTCCTCACTCAACACAATCTGCAAGACAGGGTTCAGAAACTCCAGACCTGTCCTGCACACCTCTGTAGGCTCTGTAGGCCTGAGCGCCGGGCTGGCGGACAGCGAGGTGCCGGAGGTCAAAGGCCGCTCTGGGAACGCCCCCCCTCCTGCTGCGCCAGGCCCCGTCCCGCCTCACGCCTCTGCGATGGCCGGTGCTCGGCTGCCCTCAGACGCTTTGACAATACTATTGCACTGCTAGCTGTCAACTACAGTAGTGCAATAAAGTCAGAGCAGCTGCCAGCAGCTCGCCTGCCTCTCTCCCTCCTGCTGCACCTCCCCCCAGGGACCAGCTCGGGCACAATCCCTGGCCAATGCCCTTTTAACATTGCACTGCTTTCTTTACAGGGTCACCAGTAGTACAACATAAAAGGGGCACTGGACAGACAAGATAGTGTGGAAGCAGGGGGTCCCCGACGCCCCAGAGTGGACACAGCCCCCGGTCCGGCCGGCAGTGGGGAGAAGGCCCTCACTCTCTCCTTCTCGTCACAGCGCAGGGCAGCACGGTCCTGTTCCTGTGTCCTTAAGTGTGAACTGAAAGGTTTTGGAAAGGGACAGGACCTTCTGCAGAGTGTGGTGGTACTGGTCAGGGCTCTGTCCCAGGGCAGGTGTAGCTCTTGTGCTGCTCCAGGATCACTCCAGCCTGCGCAATGAGCACAGATCACCGGAGCTTCGGACAGGAGAATCGGGCAAATTAATATCGAATTACAAGTTTTTGTCACCGCTACTAAAATTAACTCTGAAAACGAAAAACTCAAGATTTGTTTAAAACCCTGAAGTCCGTTAAGAAGAAGGTACAGGCTGAACACGCACAGTCTCTTCAATGGAGAGAAGCTTCAGGTAAAGGGAATTGTTCTTTATTTATGTTCCTTATTTATGTAAACTTAACCATTAATGGAAATACTGTTGTATCTGGGTGAAGAACTGGCCAAGTACTCGAGACCTGAATGTTAAATTACAAAACTGAAAAGAGTAACTTTCTGAGATTCGTGCGATTGAAAGCTGTTTCAGGAACAATGAGACCGGGGTCCCAGCTGCTGCAGCACCCTCCACCCCCTGCTCTGCACACAGGAGGACCTGCAGCACCCTCCACCCCCTGCTCTGCACACAGGAGGACCTGCAGCACCCTCCACCCCCTGCTCTGCACACAGGAGGACCTGCAGCACCCTCCACCCCCTGCTCTGCACACAGGAGGACCTGCAGCACCCTCCACCCCCTGCTCTGCACACAGGAGGACCTGCAGCACCCTCCACCCCCTGCTCTGCACACAGGAGGACCTGCAGCACCCTTCACCCCCTGCTCTGCACACAGGAGGACCTGCAGCACCCTCCACCCCCTGCTCTGCACACAGGAGGACCCGCAGCACCCTCCACCCCCTGCTCTGCACACAGGAGGACCCGCAGCACCCGCCCGAGCTCCAGCTGCTCCAGGACATCGGACAAGCCAGACAGGACAGGACACGGGGATTAACACTGCTGCGGGTCTGTAACAGCCAAGGAGCTGTGACAGCAGTCCAGCGCCTCCTGCTGGCACATCTCCCGGGTCAGACGGGAAAGAGCGCCACCTACTGCTCCACCAGCCCCACTTACAGCAAACCCGCGTCTTCCTCAGAGCTCACCCGTACCAGGAGGGCGGGATAAGGGCTCGCTGAGGCGAGGCCGCCGTCAGGCTCGGTATTATCCGAGGACTGGCCGCTGGGCGCCATCAGGGGCGAGCGCGGTTCTTCCCCTCCTCGCTCTGCGCCAATCAGAGCGCTCCGGCCCCGCCCCGCCCACCCCCGGGCTCCAGGTACCCGTATGCACACCAATGGGGAGCGCGAGACCCAGTTTGAAACTATTTTTTTTTTCCGAACGTTAACGGTCACTCGCCGGGAGCGCGCGCGCGCGGCCTCGTCTCCCGCGCGCAGCTCCGGCCCCGCTACTCGCCCCCCCGCCCGCCGCCTGCTCGCCCGTCCCTCCGCCGACACTCTCCCGGCGCCTCGGCCCTTCCTCCCCCGCCATCGCACAACACAGAAACGGGAGTGATTTTATCCCCCCCCCCGTTTTCGTTCGCTATTTTCGCCTCTTTCCTGTCCGCCGTCTGAGGGCGGCGAGTATTTGCCACAGACGGGGGAGGCTCCAAACGCACCGCGCGTACCTGCCAGCCCTCGTTTGTCCCATTTTTTCCTATCAATTTTTTAGATAAAACGGCAGCTTACCATCGCCTCCAGCTTATTGACTGGTGTCTCCATGTTGAATAGTTTACATTCCTCAGGCAGCCCCGTAAATACAAAGCCTGGGCTTCATGTAACCGCGAAGCCGATTGGTCACCTGTCAGAAATACTGGCCCCGGATTGGCCGGCGGAGAGAGACGCTGGTTACGGAATGGACGATCAGAGAGGGGCGGTCATCCAATAGCTCTCTACACCGGGATTGGCCAGTGACATCCCCCTGCTGCGATTGGGCGCCGTTTACAAAGCGTGAGCTTGTGATTGGTCGACCAGACTCGCCCAGGTGCACTAGACTGCCGTGGATTGGCTGATAAAGATCAAAGCTGTACATGAAGAAAAGCGTCCACCAATTGGCTGAGCGATTGCTCCTCGATGATTGGCTGAGGGATGAAGACTGTCGGTGTGGACTGGCCGACTCAGATCGCTCTGCGATTGGCTCCTTCCCCCTGCCCACCCCTCAGGTTTGGGCTCGCCCTGCCCCGAGCGGAGTTTCAAGGGGATTCTCGGGCTGTGATTGGCTGGGTGAGCTAGTACGCGCCGTAGCCGTAGCCAATCGCAGACGGGAATTTCCAGTGCCGCCAGAGCAGCTGTTACCCGATTGGTTGGAGACGCCCGTGCTTTAACTTTGAAAATTACCCGCTTTCACTTCCTGCCTTCGGGACTATCATGGCGAGGGTAAGGATGTGTTTTTCCCCGAGTACTGCAGATGTTTAAATATGGGTAATGGCGTTTTTAAAAGCGTGGCTTTCACATAGATGTGTGCTTTCGCTGCATGCTTCAAGAAGAGCAGGTTGACGATATCGAGTCGGCGGTATAAATACGTTTATTTTACAAGATGAGCGGAAATGAGAAAACGAGAGCAGCTGCGGTTCCGATGGGAAAACCTCAGTTCTGCTCGGGCTTCTCTGGAGCCGGCAGCGCGACAACGGGGCCACGCTGGGCCCCAGGTCTGCTGTCCGGGACCCCGGCTGGGAGTGCGGGTGCGACCTGTTTGTTTTCCTCTGCTCTGCCTCCCGCAGACTCTGACCCTCTCGGCGCAGCGGCGCAGGAAGAGGAGGTTCTGCAGGCGGGCCTGGGCGCTGAAGCACCCCAAACAGCAGGAGCCGCCGCCCGCCGCCCCGTCCGGCCCGTCCGGCCCACGGTAGGGTGGAGAGGGGCGAGGAGCTGGGCGGGCGGGCCTCGCTGCGGCCGTGTCCCGTCCGCTAACCGGTGTGTCTGTCTCTGCCGCAGCCCGGCGGAGCCGAGGACCAGCGAGTGCCCGGTGAGGCGGCTGGGCCTGGGCCGGGGCCTGGGAGCGGTGCTGCTGGCCGTGGGCGCCGTGTGCCACAGGTGGAGGAGCAGGCTGGCGCAGGTGTGTCTCCGGCGGGCGGTCGGGCCTCGCTGCTCTTGTATAGCTGTGATCCAAGTCATCACAAAATCTGAACACGTAGCTGGACAATATCCAGCAGTAACAATATCCATCTGCGTCTTCTCTAACCTCTTTAACCAGTACAGGATTGTGGGGGAGCTGGAGTCTCTCCTGGCAAACAGTGGCTGCAGGGCAGGGTACACCCTGGACAGGGCACACAGACACGCACACCAGGGCTAACTTTCCTAGAAGAGATTTACCCTGCCAGCATGTCTTTGGACTGTGGGAGAAAACCCATGTGATCATGAGAACATACAGGCTCCACACAGACAGCACCCCACGCCTGGAATTGAACCCAGGGACCTGTGTGGCAGCAATAATAACCTCTGCGCCACCCTGCCACCTGCCCCCTTACTGCTCCCACCAGCATTCATTAATAATTATGATAATAATAATTGCTTACACTTATATAGCGCTTTTCTGGACACTCCACTGGGGATCCCCTCCACCACCACCAGTGTGCAGCCCCACCTGGATGATGTGACGGCAGCCATAGTGCACCAGTACGCTCACCACACACCAGCTCTCAGTGGGGAGGAGAGCAGAGTAATGAAACCAATTCATAGAGGGGGGTTATTAGGAGGCCATGATTGGTAAGGGCCAATGGGAAATTTGGCCAGGACGCCGGGGTTACACCCCTACTCTTTTCGAGAAACACCCTGGGATTTTTAATGACCACAGAGAGTCAGGACCTCGGTTTTACGTCTCATCCGAAGGACGGCGCCTGTTTTTACAGTATAGTGTCCCCGTCACTATACCGGGGCATTAGGACCCACATGGACCGCAGGGTGAGAGCGCCCCCTGCTGGCCCCACTAACACCTCTTCCAGCAGCAGCCTTAGTTTTCCCCAGGAGGTCTCCCATGCAGGTACTGACCAGGCTCACACCTGCTGAGCTCCAGTGGGCTGTCAGCTGTGAGTTGCAGGGTGATATGGCTGCTGGCTGCTAACTGCTAATTAGCTGGTAGCAGTCCCTGGGGAGGGTTATCGAGTGTTTTACCCCGTCTTCCTGTCTGTTGGGCGTGCCAGGCCTGCGCCCTGCTGTGGGACACCCTGTTCCCCTGGCGACGGTACGCGCGGGAGCTGCACGCCCTGCGTCTGCAGGTGGAGGGGCTGCGGGAGGAGATGAGCCGCTGGGGCAGCACGCCACAGGTCAGACATGGACGCCGCCGCGTCGGGCTGGGGAACGGGGGACATGTCGCCGGCGGGCCTTCGGCCGATCCGGCCCGCATGGTAGTTGGTAGATCGCTGATCCAAGGATCTCTGCCGGTAGCTTCTTGAAGGAAGCCAAGGTACCATGTGTCTGGGCAGCCTGTTCCAGGCTCCCGCAACCCTTAGTGTACAGATGTGCTTCCTGTTCCCAGTTTTAAAAGCACTTTCACATAGTTTCTACTTGTCTGCCAGTGCGTGTTTCACTGTGCATTTTGAAGAAGTCTTCTGGTTTGAATTAGTCAGTGTTTGGATTATGCTTTGCAGTTTTTGTTGACATGTAATATCACCCATAAGTGTTCAGTTTGAGCTTTCAAGGTTTAATCAGAAGTATTAAATTTGCAAAAATGTGGTGACATTTGTTATAAAATGGGGCATCACTGGAAATGGGTGAATATTTTCACAAAATGCTGTATACACAGGGCTCACAAGTATCCATATTTAAATGTTTCACTGTTTTTATTAATATACCAGGTAGGAGCATTGATGTTACCAGTGGCTTTCTGTTGCTGTGGAGTCACTGGGAAGCGTTTCCTGTTCTCCTGCTTCAGTGACCTGGTTTCCCTGCAGGGTCTGATCTCGCTGTCTGTGCTTTAGCAGGCTGGTGAGAAGGAGGACGTGTGCTCCTGTCAGCGGCCTGCCCTGCTGCCCCCCGCCCCGCTGGTGCCTCCTCCACCCCCTCCGCCCCCCCCTCTGCCCCCAGCTGCGCCCCCACAGAAACCCCTCCACATCCTCAGGAAGGATGTGCCGCCCAAGCCTCCCCAGGTAACTGCGCTCGCGTGTTCAGAAGAAACAGTCCCACTGCACAGCCCGTGCACACACAAGTTAGATGCATTAAGTCAAACACCATGAACTATATTTAACTTTCTGCTGCAGTGTAGTTTTATTTTCAGTGCAATCTAGTTTTATTGGCTGCTGCTGTATGTCCAGAAGACGCTCATATCGCTCTGCAGCGGGAGCCTGGTGACTCTGGACCCGTTCTCCCACAAATCGAGTTTTCACGAGTAACTGAGCGTTGCAGGTTTGGTGACGGGCTGTGTACTTTAACATACTGTACCTCCCCAGACTTGTGACAGTCGTCTTTTCACACCCATGATAAGTCCCAGAAAGCAGGGAGCGCGTCTGTTTCACTCGTTGATGAGTGATGGGCATGTGGGGGCACTCGTGTGGAGAGAAACCGCGGTCCTGCAGTGTGCTGTGAAGAATGAGACCTGTGTTGTCCAGCAGCTGCCCGCGGTGAAGCAGGAGGTGCCCGCGGCCGTGACCCTGAGGGACCTGCAGGCCGTGAAGCTCAGGAAAGTGAGCCCCCTGGTGGACACGAAGAAGGTAGGACAAGAGCAGCCTCCACTCTCCCATACCGGCAGCCTCTCCAGAAACCGTAGTGCTGCTTGTGTGGTTTCCTTAGCTCTCTGAAGCGCTGCAATGAATTTTACTGTTATGTCATTCATACTGTTGAGGGTGTCAGTGATGTCTCTAGGACATATGGGTGTTTTTTAAAATGCCACTCAGACTAGTGTATGTTTCAAAATGGCAGTCATCCAGGTTCCATCAAACACCTTCCACTGAAGTGTGAGGACGGCGACGTCCTCTCTGCTGCCCCTTGTTTCGGTAGGACTGATTCCCTGGCAGCATGTGCTGCTGTCCTGTGTTTGCACAGATCACGGCTTCCTGCTTTCTGTGCTCAGAATATTGTGCCCTGGCACCAGTTCCAGCGTGACTGTGGACTGTTGGAGTCTTTTGGATTGTTTGTGCAGATTCGGTTTGTTGTCTTGGATGCAGGTGGTGTCCCCCGGGCGCCAGCGTGTCCCTCTGGTCACAGTGGCCGACCTGCAGAAGGTCAGCCTGAGGCGCTCTCACTCGGACCAGCCGCTCAAGCTCCGCATCTCTCTGACCAGGCAAGTGAAACTGCCATCCTCACGCAGGCCTGCTCCCAGAGATTGAGGCAAGCCACAGCCCGTTTCAGACAGTACGGGGGGCTGAAAAATCTGTTTCAAAACCATGAGTGTTGAAGTAAGTTCACACTTCTGAAACACACTGTTAATTCAGAGTAATCTAGATAATCTTCTGGATTTTCCTTGGTGGTTCCAACACAAGTCTACAAACGAGAGGGCGTCTTTCAGCCCCTTGTGTCCGTTCGGTTGCTGGCAGTATGTGGATTTGAGGGTTTCATCCAGCTGTGAGTCAACAGCCTGGCAGCTTCGTCCAGCTTCCCGTCCTCTGTGTAAAAACCACTCTTCCCTTTCCCAGACCTCCAGTGTCTGGCAGAAGTAGTGACTTCGGGTCACAACTGGAAACAAAATGGTGGCGTTTGGAAAAAGTTTCAGACCCAGGTGGTTTAGGTCAAACTCTGTGATCTTTTAAGAAACAACTGGGTGAAATTTTGTTCATCTGGCTTCTACACTAGAAAACAGGCGAAATAGGCTGAATGGCCTCCTCTCATTTACATTTTCTTGTGGTTTTGTTTTTTTTCTACCTTTTCAAATGTTGGTTTCTCTCTGGACAGGAGCCCCACCAAAAGCCCCCTCAATCTGCGCCGACAGCTGAAGAAGGTCGACATCGAGAGGTGGGACTTCCTCCCTGCACTTCCTGTGAAGGTTCAATCGGTGGGAAAGACAGGAGGTCAAGAGGTTCTAGTTCAGTAGTGTTTACACTAGTAGTGTTTACACTACTGAACTCGGTGCGCTGGCCTCTGTCGGGAGATGCACCTCCCGTCGTTTCTCAGAGCTGAGTTTCTGAAGTTAGAGCTGAATGATGCCAGAAGGCACCTGATTGGTCGGTCTGTGTTGCAGGAGTCCTGGGGGCACTCCGCTGTATGACAAGGAAAACCGGGAGACAGGCACTGGCCTCACCCCCATCATGACGCAGGCGCTGCGCCGCAAGTTTCAGGTACGATGTGCGTGGCGTGGAGCTTCCAGGCAGAAGATTCAAGTTTCTGCAGCTTTTCTTGGGAAGCAGTGGTTCAGAGATTAAATTTTCTGAAATTCCTTTCAGCTAAGGATGGGCTTTTGGTAGGGCTTCCAAAAAGTGCTGCTTATTTCACGCCTGTAACAGCAGCCAGGGAACTAGATCATTTTTTTAGAATCTTTAACTTTTTTTTAATTTCCAGAAATTAATTCTCGTCTTTCCTCCCACAGATTGCTCACCCAAGAAGCCCGTCGCCAAAATTCAGGGCTCCTGTAAACAAAAGCTTTGATGATCAAAGCTGAACGTTTCCTTTTATTTGTGGTTCCTTTCTTTTAAGGAGATCTGTGGTGTGCTAGAAAATGCTAAGCCAGTTAAACGGACGCAACTCCTGTTATATAGCAGTTTGGTCCGTTCCAGGTTTTTCAAGAACATGTGCTCAACCTTGCCAGACTGTTGCACTGAGTGACCTTACATTTTCTGGTTCAACAGTGCATGTTTACTAGAGACGGCAATGGACTGCAAAACCTGAAATGGATCAAACTGCTATGCCATGGGAGTTTTGTACGTTTTGCTAGCAGCCATGGCTTGTAAGAGCTTTGTGACTGCTGCTGACAAAAGAGGTGGGATGCCATCTGTGCACTTTGTGTTTTATATGATGTTTCTCTTATCTGCTTTTAATGTAACCTGGAGGTGCGGCGCTACAGTCCTGGAGTGACAGTCGGGCAGGTCTTACAGGTGCCTGTACAGCTGACTCGCCTCGGGAGCTGGCAGGAGGTCTTGACTGGGCCCAAACAAGCCAGTCACTCTTTTACAGCGAGTTCGGGAGGAGTGAAGACCTGCAGACAGTGGTTCTCCAGGACTGGACCTGTGCCATCCTGATGCAAAGTGTTTTTAATTCCTGCTTTTACAAAGGAGAACTCTGTAGGTGCTGGAGTCTCTGTATGGGGCCCTGGGGTTGGGAACTGAAGTGGGAAGCTCCAGGTGGGAGTGCCATGTGACCGCAGCAGCTCGAGGTCGGACATTGTCCTCCTGCCCCGGGCAGACGGATATGGGAAAGCTGGAGGTGCTGCAGGCCTGGCTGATTCAGTTCCATGACACAGTCCTTCAGAGGAGCCGGTGTCGGTTGGAGCTCCTAGCAGACAGCTGTTGTCTGACGTGTTGGTGGGGCAAGAGGAAGTCTGGAGCTCTGGCGCCTCACGCCACCCCTGCCCAAGACTGGAGCAGCAGGGGCAAAGCTTCAGCCCCAAGGCCAGCTGCCCTGTCCTGCAGCTGCCTCCCCTCTGAGCTCCTGTTCCCAGTGGTCACAGCCGTCGGACTGGCCTGGCAGGTGCTTCACTCCTACAGGCGGCAGACGGAGCCAGATGTGGGGTTCACCTTGCCTCCCTGATTCGGCTACGGGGAGAGGAGGTGCTGTGCCCCCAGACTGGGCAAGACTGTAAGGGAGGGAGGGAGCAGACCAGCCCAATTCTCCACCCTGTCCCTCTCTACAGGAGCCCCTGGGCTTGCTTACCCTCCTCTGCCTCAGGCTGCCACAGTTTAAAAAAAATCACTAGCTTTAACACACTGGGACACAGGTAGACCAACACAATACAAACACACGATGTTTATAGGTTTGGAAACCAAACAGAAATCTGAGCTGGTCAGCGACAGCTGTGGATTTGTACAGTGCCAATTCCCCAAACCCTGTACTTCCAAGTATAAAGAGCTTCTGCGTCCTGCAATTTGACCAGCCAGCTGTGGGAAAAGTTGTATAGTGCAAAAGCCAATTTAGCCTCCTGGGTTAAGCCTAGGAGGGCTACGCTGATGCAGTATTATAATTTCAAGTGGACATGTACAAAATTGGAACAAGTAAAGGTTTATTCCATTCTGAAAAGAAAAGAGACATTATGTCCCTTTTCCTTCCAGCAGGAATAAACCTTTACTTGTTCCTTTGCAGCCTATGCATGCTGATGCAGCTCCCTATGGGAACATTCTGCATTCCAAGGCAACCTTGCAGCCTTCAGTCCAAATATTGTACATCTGTCCACTACATACTGGCAGAAGATCCTCAACCCCTGCAGTCTGGACGGGCGCCAGCTGTGTTCTTTTTAGGGTTCAGGGTTCAGAGGAGGATTAGGGTCAGGGAGGGATTAACTAGCATCTGTCCAATCGATAGCTGCCTAGCGTATAGGGGAGTCAGTTCTTGTTTAACTGTGCTGTTTACCAAGTTCTCAACATGAAGAGTTTACTTAACCTATAGAACTAAGATTTTAAAGAGCTTTATTTGCACACCCTGTGTTATTTAACAATCTGAGCAGGGACCTGTATGTTTTTTATATATATTTCTGTGTAAGTGAGTAAAACGTGCACAACGGTTACTTGACTTAAAGGAAACAACACTTTCCAGCTGTTACTTTATGCAGCTTTGCAGAGTATTTGGCGCATATCGGAAATGTTTTTCTAATTTTATACTTTTGTTAAGGGTTTATTTGGTGTAAGATTTTTACATGGCTGTCTTTGTGAATTTACCGTAATTAAGGTTAACTACTTAACTATGTTAAGAATGCATGTGAGACATTTACTGTTACATTGAACACTGATAATAAGCAAACTTGTATCACTTGCCTTTCTGATCATTTCTCGTGACGCCGGTACTGACTGTAGTGACCATATTAATGTTTCCTAACTGTGGCTTTTCCTAAGTAATTCAGTTTGGCCACCTGGAATTAGTGATATCACCCCTGTGAGTTCCATATTATCTTAGGAAATTGATTACTATTTATTCCCAGAGTGACTGTTTTCTGGCAAAGTTTGTTTTTTATTAATTGCATTTTTTAGCAACAACTAGGGCATGCAATTCTTGTATAAAGTGCTGCTAGTGCTCACCCGAGAACATTTTTGTCTGATTTGCAGTGATTTCACCAGACCTCTCAGCGTGTTGATGTTCAGGCCTGCTGGTTATTTTTGGTCTTGGTCTCGATTAGAAAGAGGAGAGAAGCTGGATGGTCCCTGTGTGGACAGAAACACCCACCCTGCCTCTCTGGCAGCAGCCCAGTCTCTCCTTTTTCACTGCTCGTTACTAGCAGTATTTATTGCCCCAAGCTACCCTGAAAAGCTTTGAAGAATTGCATTTGAAGTATGTTTTATTCCTTTTCCAAATCCAGCTAATAGCAAGTTAGATTTTCTTTATCGAGTCCAGTAACTAGCACTCCAAACCTTGCTACACCGAAGAGCGGCTCAGGCAGCTCCAGCAGCGGAAGTGAGACATGTAGCAGGAACGCTGGGCTGACGCTCCTGCTCCTACACACAGGGCCACAGGGGCTTTAATTACAGAGCAGTCAGGACCTCAGCCAGTCTCATCCCAACAAAAGCACCTCCTACAGCGCACTTTCCCTGACTGGGTCATCCAGCCCTTTCCTGACCACTTCTCCCCCACGCCCCACACGCTGGGATCACCTCAGATCGGGCACCGGCAAGCAGCTCCAGTCCACGACGCAGGAGTCCGTGCTGGACGGTGGTGGACGCACTGCGTCCCGAGCTGGCAGGAGAGGAGGAAGAGGGGGAGGAGCGGCTCTGTCCATCGGAAAGACCCGGACGCAGGCGCTAGTCCCCGCCCAGCCTGCGGGCTTCATGCCAGCCCTGTAAGGCATAGATTTCTGGAGACCTGCAGCAATACAATACAAGTGTGAGATATAAACATCAACTGGCAATAATTTGATAATTTTACATAATTTAGAGCAAAAATCCAAATATCCTTTTTTTTTAAAAAATCTTGCTGAATTGACCAATATTTTAAACAAGTGTTCCTAATCTTTAATTAACTGATGATTTAGAGTGAGAATAAGTGGATTAGGGATCTCCAATAGCAGGGTTGCAGAACGCTGCCCTGAAGAAATGGTCTCAAGATCTATACATTTATAAAACACTCAAAGGGCATCATGGGGCTGGTATGCCACAGGCCTCCAAACTCGGATAGGAACGATAACTATATAAAGGCATCTGGGATTTATGAATAAAGGAAGAAGTGGGTTTATGGATTTTAGCTTTCCTTGAATAAAACTATACAAATTTCAGGATCTGAAAATGAAATGGTTGACGTGGTGGAAAAACTGATTTCTTTCTCTGTTAGAACACCTACTAAAGAGATCTCCTCTATTGATCCAGTCTTTTCAAACAATCAAGACAAAATGCAATCTGAAAATTTGCCTTTGATTGTAACGACCAATTCAGTTCTCTACTACTAATTTATAGATGAAAAGTACAAAGCGAGACAACTTTGCGGGTTTTAAGAGCGGTATTCCATTGGCTACCCATGTCAGCAACACTGATGTACTGTAGACTGTTTACAAATGGCTATAAATCAATGTACCTAGGGAACTATGTACTGTAACTACAGTAATCTTTTAACGGCAAACTCTGTTACTGCAACATCGCAGCTGGGGCAAATTCAGTTTGTGGGGAAATAGTTTCCTACATTGCAAAATTCAGAAAAAAGGAGATTCTGACATTACGTACATTGTTGGTTAGATACAAGAAAGTGCATTTGATTTAAATGTATTTAAAATGTAAAATTGTTTACAGACCTAAATAGATAGGCTATATCCTGATTTGGAAGATCACGTATGAGACGTCACAATACTAAGAAGATTCGACTGAAGCTTACATCGTCCTGACGATCAGCACGACACCTACTGCGGCTGCGCCCGTGTCCGCAAATCGCCTGAGCGGGTTGCTTGTTTCCACCCGGACAGGTTTTACCGCGGCCCGCGGCTCTCGGAAGTGTTCCAGGTCTCCTACCGTGTAAGCTCTGTTTTCTCAGCCCGTGAAGATGGCGGCGCCCGTGTCAATGGGAGAGCTGCTGCGGTCGGAGCAGCTGGAGGACCCGCTGTACAAAGACGAGGGGCTGTGTGTGCTGGGGATCTTCGGTAAAAGCGCCCTGCAGCCCAGCTCCGGTAAGGAATCGCTCATCAACACGCTGGCTGACAAGCACGTCTTTCCTCTGTTTGGGCCGGAGGGGGATGCGGATATTCCCGGAGGAGGCAGCTTGATTCGCGCTTACTATAACCAGGAGAGCCGCGTTCTGTATCTGGTCCTCACCTCCGTGTGTGACAACCGGCAGCTGCTCCGGGCCTGCGAGGCGCTGGGCTCCGGCCTCGGCCACGCCGAGGCTCACGACTTCTGGAAGGCGGCGGAGAAGCAGCGCTGCCTGCACCTGCTGTACCTCTTCTCGCTGTGCCACATCCTGCTGCTGGTGCACCCGACCTGCTCCTTCGATGTCACCTACGACCGGCTCTTCCGCGCCCTGGACGCGCTCCGGCAGAAGGCTCTGCCCCTGCTGCGGGCGGCCATCAAGGACTGCCCGGTCTCCAAGGAGTGGAAGCTGAACTGCAGACCTTGCCCGCCGCGCCTGCTCTTCGTCTTCCAGATGAACGGGGCTCTGAAGGTCAGTGGCGGGGCCGGTGCAGGGGCCGCGGCGGGCGGAGACGCCCCGGGAGGGAACCCGGAGAAGCCCAAGAAGCACTCTCCCCGGCGCCGCCTGCAGCACACGCTGGAGGACCAGATTTATCGCATCTTCCGCAAGAGCCGCGTCCTCACCAACCAGAGCATCAACTGCCTCTTCACCGTGCCCGCCAACCAGGCGTTCGTGTACGTGGTGCCCGGGCCCGAGGAGGACCCCGTGGGCGCCCTGCTGGGGCAGCTGCGAGGGCACTGCGCCCTGCGGGACAGTGAGCCCGGCGCCGTGCTGACGGGCCCCCGGCGCTACACGCAGCTGCGCCAGTCCGCCAGGCAGCCCTCCTTCACCGTGGAGGGCAGCAGCCTGGCGGGCGCTGGCGGGCAGCTGGTGGACTGCACGCTGAAGGAGTTCCTGTGGCAGCACGTGGAGCTCGTCCTCGCCAAGAAGGGCTTCGATGACAGCGTGGGCCGCAACCCTCAGCCCTCGCACTTCGAGCTGCCCACCTACAGCAAGTGGGCGCAGGTGGCCGGCCGGCTGCACCAGGTGATGCTGGACAGCCAGGACGAGGGTTCGGCCGAGCTGGCGCTCAAGGTGCAAGGGCAGCTGAAGGTGCTGGAGGGCTTTCTGGACTCCGATGCCAAGTTCTCGGAGAGCAGGTGCCAGAAGGCGTTGCCGCTCGCCCACAGTGCCTACCAGTCTAACCTGCCCCACAACTACACCACCACCGTGCACAAGAACCAGCTGGCCCAGGCGCTGCGCGTCTACAGCCAGCATGCCCGCGGCGTTGCCTTCCAGCGCTACGCCCTGCAGCTGCACGACGACTGCTACAAGTTCTGGAGCAACGGGCACCAGCTGTGCGAGGAGCGCAGCCTCACGGACCAGCACTGCGTGCACAAGTTCCACCTGCTGCCCAAGACAGGTACTGCGCCGTGCTGGCCGTCCCTCCCCAGAGCACAGCCCGGTGTTTGTGTCGGCTGTTAATGAGGGTGCCGAAGCTCCCTGGCACTCTTTTTCCCTCACCTGATAGAGCACTACCACAGGGAGCCCTCAGCCAGCTCTGCAGGAGAGGCAGGGTGCAGAGAGGACCCTGAGACTCCTACTGCAATGTGTTCTACAATCTTTACAAGCCAGCACAAGATGACAGAAAGAAATCTACACATGGAACCCTAACCCTACAGTTGCGCAGGGCAGGGGTTCAGGTGTGGGTTTGGCGGTCAGATTTTGTCCCTGATCTCTGCTCCTTCCTGTTTCCGCTGCAGGCGAGAAACCCGAGATGGACCGCAACCCGCCCATCCTCTACCACAACAGCAGAGGGCGCTCCACCAGTTCCTGCAACTGTGGCCGCAAGCAGGTGGCACGAGAGGACCCCTTTGACATCAAAGCTGCCAACTACGACTTCTACCAGGTCAGAGGGCAGAGAGGGGCTGGGCGCAGGGATGGGTTCTGGCCCGCAGACTCTGCACTTGCATGGGTGGCCACAAATATTGAATTCATGGACTTGTAACTTATCCTTCCCACTTCTCGTGTAATCGCCAGCTTGTAAACATAGACATTTAAAGTATCATCAGTCTAGCTTCACAAATAAGAGGCAGGACGTGCAGTTAGCTCTCTATTCTGTGATGTGATTGTAAAGTAGCAAACGAAGGTGAAGCTGTGTGAAACAATCACTGATTTATTTTATCTGGGAGGGGAGGTAAATGTCACTGACTCAGGGGATAACTGTGCCGGTATTGAAGGAACAACTGCAAAATGTTGTATTTGTAAACCAGCACTCCGGGAAGGAAGAAAATTAACTGCCTGTTTTCAGGAAAAACTGTTTTCAGTTTTAAATTACTGATCCTCATCTCAATGTAAGTTTTCATTTTTTCGTGTCAGTAGAACAGAGTGCCCGATAATAAGACAGAAAGCGTAATGTAGAGCTGCCCATCATGCACCTTTGACTCCATTGATGGTGGTAAAGTGAATTGAGGGCATTCTGACAATATTTTAATACAGTGGGGGAATGGCCTGGTGGCACAGTGCTTGGGCCCTGGCCTACTGTCTGTGTGGAGTTTGTATGTCCTTCGCATATTCCTCCCACAGTTCAAAGCCACACTGGTAGGTTTATTGGCTTCTGGGAAAACTGGCCCTGGTGTGAGTGTGCCCGTTGCTTGCTGGGATGAGCTCTGGCTCCCCTGGGACCCTAAATTGGAAGCAGCGCTTAGAAGACGGACGTTACAGAGTGGCCTGGTGGCTGAAGCAAAGGGAAGAGTTGCCAAGCCAGGCGTCTGCTGTGAGAGCCCAGTGGCCTGCAGGCAGGGCTTGTGCTCTGCCCTGAGGGCGAGGGCGAAACTGGCTTTCTGCTGTGCGAGCCTCTGGCTGATGCAGATGTCGGTCCTGCTCTTGCAGATGCTGGAGGAGAAGTGCTGTGGGAAGCTGGAGAGGATCCACTTCCCCGTGTTCCAGCGCAGCACCCCCGACCCGGAGCCGGAGTGCGACGAGGCCGCGGGGCCCCCCGAGGCCCCGGCCGAGGGCAGTGGGGAGGGCGAGCAGCTGAAGGAGGAGGAGGCTACCAGCCACACGCCGGGAGACAGCACCAGCCTGAGCCTGGCCCTCAGCCTGGGCCAGTCCGCGGACAGCCTGGGGCCCTATGGCGACGGCGCCGAGGGCCAGGAGAAGCGGCCCAGCCTGGCCGAGCGGCAGCCCTCCACGGTGGAGTACCTGCCGGGCATGCTCCACTCCGGCTGTCCCGAGGGGCTGCTGCCCAGGTTCTCCAGCTGGTCCCTGGTCAAGCTGGGCCCGGCCAAGGCCTACAGCTGCCACTCCGGACTCGACCAGCCAGGCTTCCTCCCGGGCTCCGCCTTCCTGCTGCCCTGGGACATCGTGATTCGCTGCCGGCCCGAGGAGGAGATGGGGCTGGCGGAGCCGCTGGACGCCGCGCCCTCGTCCTGGCCCGCGCCCAACAAGGCCCTGGCCGGGAAGCGGGCCGGGATGGCGGGCCTGGGCCGGGGCCGGCGCGGGCGGGATGACGTGGCCAGGGCCTATGTGGGCTTTGAGTACGAGGACGGCAGGGGCCGGCGCTTCATCAGCTCGGGTCCCGACAAGGTGGTGAAGGTGCTGGGCCCCGGGGGGCCCAAGGAGTCCGCCACGCGCGCCCTCAACTCCGACATGCCCCTCTACTTCCACTCGCCCACCCAGGGGCGCGGCCTCAAGCCGCACTACGCCCAGCTCGCCCGCCTCTTCATCGTCGTGCCTGATGCCCCCCTGGAGATCGTCCTCGCCCCACAGGTAGGGGGTGCTGATCTGTCCCTCTGTCTCTCCCTCCTCACCTTTCGCCTGTGTCTTTGCCTCTTTCTGTTCCTCGCTTCAGGAGAGTAAATGCTCTTGGCTGGCTTTCGTTTCTGTTTTCCAGTGTGTCTGGGTCTCTCAGTGCTGGGGCTCCTGAGTGGCCCCCCGTTAAAGACGCTGTCTTAGAGGACAGGTTGCAGCCGGTCGCTGGGTTGAGTCACAGTCTTGTGGCTGGGAGTCTCCACCAGCTGGAGCATTAAAGACTGACTGCTGTGTGACTCAGCAATGACAGGGGCAGGTTGGCAGGGTGTCTCTTCAGCCTTTTCAGCAAACAGCCGGTCCTGTGAGGAGCTGGGCACCTGCCTGCTTGCAGTGACATCAGCCAGAGTCATTCCAGTCCTCCGGTCAGGGCTGACTTTGCAATTCCATTGATCTTTTATCAGAAAACAGTCAATTCGATTCAAGCATCAGGCCAGCCCAGTGCGGGTTTGCACTTCATCAGTGCCTTCCAAAAGTATCCACCCCTTCCAGTGGTGTTCCACTTTGTTTAAGTACAGAGTGCTCAAGTGGAACAGTTTGATAGGTTAAGATGATTAATGTCAGTAAAAAAAACAACTGCCAAGATGAATTCCAAACTAATTTGCTGATTGCATAAGTATTCACCCCCTTGAGTCAGCAGGTTGGCAGCAGTAACAGCCGTGAGTCTTTTTGAGTAAGTCTTTGCTCACCGGGATTGTGCCAGCCTCATCCGTTCTTCTCTGCAAACGCGCTCGAGCTCGGTCATGCTGGCTGGGGACAGGAGCTGGGCAGCAGTGTCTTGCCACTGATTTTCTATCAGACTCAAGTCAGGACTTCATATACTTAGACCCTGTAGTGTGTAAGACCTACAGCTAATGGATCGGACAGCAGTACAGCGGGGAACTTTCTTCAGTCCGTATTTGTGTTCTGGGTGTAACAGGAGAGCAAACAGCCTTTGGTCACAGCAGACGGAGAGAGAGGTGGACTGGTCTGCGCAGACACCCTCCCTGTCCCGACAGAAGGCTTGGGGTGACTCTGTCTGCGTCCTGACCCCCCTGTCCTTGTCCCCCCCAGGTCCAGCCGGGCCCGCCCCCCTGCCCCATCTTCCACCCCGAGCAGAGCGAGGTGCTGCTGCCCCCGGACGGGTTCTGGGTGCTGCGCTTCCCCTACGCCTACGCCACGGAGCGCGGGCCCTGCTACCCGCCCAAGGACAGCCAGCAGCTGCCCAGCTTCCGGGTCCTGAGGGGCGCCCTGCGTGCCAACACCACCAGCCCACCCCCGCAGTGAACCCCCTGCGCCTCCAGGGACAGTGCCCCCGATCGCTCGGACGGCCCCGTGGCCCCGCGACAGGAGCGCCCGCGCCGCCGGCAGGACGCGAGGCAGCCGGGACAGACGCCAGACTCCCGAGACACGGCTCACTGGAAATCAAAGCCCGCAGAAGTCTGAGAGACCTGTGAGGGCTTTGTTGGGATTTCATTATTACTTCATTTTCTCCTCTCTTTCCGGTTAATCAGAAATATAACAGTTTCTGAGGAGAATCTGTGTTGTGTTCTACTTCCTTGCTTACAAACAAAGCGAAATCGCTGGCGAGCAAGTTCAGATCTGTTCTGAGGAGCATCTGAGTGGCTTAACGGGTAAAAGCCTGTGCTTCACACACAGGCTGGGTCTTGTCCTGCGGAGGCCTGTCGACGTACCAGCTGTCTCCAGTAAGAGCTACAGTGCTCAGCCAGCTAGTAGAGACAGGTTTGCAGATGATTACTTGACTGTAAACTCAACGATCATGACCTGCGACATAACGTAAAAAAAGAGAGTACCTGGAGTGTTTGCATTCCTTTCTGACACCAGGCTATTCACTAATTTAATAAATATAATAAGCGTTAGATTTTTTTGTTCTTCTTATCTCTGTGGTCTGTTGTTCTGACAAGCGGTCTGGCTTCTGTGTCTGAATGTTTCTCAGCTCTGTTTCACATGTGTGAACTCGGCCACAGTCTGGTGTTCGTGTGGAAGGACCCAGGTCAGCAACTAGAAAGGGTGTTTCGACATCCTGGTCAGAGTTTCAGGTTCAGTTGAACTAAGTCATGTGGGCCTGTCCAAGGAGCTGATAAGGTTCTGCATGAGATGAGGATTGTTTTCACAGAATGACCAGAAGGAGGATTGCTCATGGGTGTTCATGTTAACGTACTGCAGAAACTGTTTGCTAGTACGTGTTGCTCCAATTACAGTTTGTAGAGCACTGCCATTGGTTTAGGGCATATGCTTCAAGTTATTCAATTTTTTATGACAATAATGTAAGTTATTTACAGTTCACTTGTGAGCTTACAATGATGATGATAATCCCAGTTATCAGGAGTTTGAATTATTGACAATGAATAGTATAAAAACAGAGTTCAGCAAAAGACAGCTCGCAGTCTCCTGAGGATTGTTGACAGACTCATCAATTCCAGGGACCCTGTAGTGGATCCAGGCCAGAAGAATAATTCCTTTGTTCACCTGAAGAAGCTCCACGACAGAAACGTATTTCAATGCTTGTCAGTGCCAAATGAACCTCTGTTGATTCATTGTGTACGGTAGTTGTATTATTAGCTGTGAGGTGGCTGGGATAATGGCACTGAATGATAATGACGATGTATCTCATTTGTTTGCTTGATTAATAACCTGTGCTCTGCCATTTGTGTTAATGGAATTGATCAGAAAGTTCTTTCAGAAGTTGTCGGCTAACCAACAAATTAACTTTTATTTTTCCTGTGAAAGATGTGGAAACAGTGAGGTGATTTGGGTTTTTAACCTGATAAATGAACTTCAGCTCCTCCCTCCTACAGCTTGTCGTCTTGGGACAACTTTTCCTTCTAGAAATTAATTTAAAGGACATTTGTGTTTTCAACATATTAATGCAAAAATACCATAGACATTCAAAAGGAAATTTCAATGGCTTACAACTTTGTTGTATATTGTCTTCAACTGAAATAAGCAACAGTGAGTGATATTATTACAGGGAGTGATACTAGTACATCAGTGATTAGTGAGAAATTTAGTTTCTCCACCTACAGAGGTAGCAGAGTAACCAGCAGACCCAGCTATCTTGTCCAGGTTGCGTGGCTCAGTGACAGTGACGCAGATCACGGGAGGAAAGGTTGATGCGGTCAGACAGGAGCATTGATTGTGTACATACAGTGGGTGACCCTGCTGACCGATACCCCTGAAGAACAGCACTGTGTTTGTCAAGTGAGGACAGGGTGTCTGGTTTGATTAGCTGAAGTCATGAGTTGGCAAACTCTTGTTTCTGATCACATCAACTTTGCTTTTTCTGTCTGGGGCTCTGCTCAGTCAATATCAAATAAACTAAAAGATTTTTTTCAGTATTACAACAGCATAAGAAGAGTAATAAATGAAGTCAATGGATGACAAAATTAAGGAAATGCTTGATAAAAGAGGGATACAAAGTATATTGAAAACAGGTGCTTCCACACAGGTGTGGTTCCTGAGTTAATTAAGCAACTAACACACCAGCGTGCTCGGGGTCCCGTATAAAAACGCTGGGGAGGCCCAGTTGCCCATTATATTGGCCACAAGGGCTTGTGGAAGAGATGAGGGGTGATTGTTGGGGCTCATCTGGCAGGAGCTTCACTGACCAACACGGCTCAGCTTGCTGATGTTTCACGAGGAGCAGTGGCTGAGGTGACGTCTGCCAGGAAGAGGACTTGAGCTGGGGGCAGCTGTGGATATTCCTGTTATTTGGTAGCAGTGGGTCCACAGCTGCCCCTTTCAGCCTAATGCGAGAAAAGAGGCTTCTGACAAGAAGCTTCTGTTTTTTGGTGGGGAGTTGAGACATTATATCGCTGAGATTCTTTAAAGAGAAATGCGAAACACACCAGCCGTAATTAGACAGGAGCTGGCATGCGCTTTACTGTTCTAGCCAGTAGGGAAGAACTTCCTTTGAATTTTCCTTATATGTATGGTGATACCTGACTATTTGACAGATGCTAATTCATCTTTAAAGTTCTTTCAATTTATTAAATACTTTAATTTTTAGTTAATTCGGCTGCCACGGTGTCGCAGGTCTCCCCTTGTTAAGACACCAGCAGTGGTTCCCGGGTATTTGAGTGCGACTCTATTCATAGGATCTGACAAGCCTGTGTGTTTGGCGTTTGATCTTCTGAGAAACACGATCCAAGCAGGAGAGTGCAGCCCAGCGGAAGCTTTTCATTCCTGGGAAGTTATTTATCCTTTTATATAGAGACGCTCGTATTCGTGCATCTTCATGAACCCAACTTGTAAACGTGCCAAATTGAGTTCATCTGTGCAAGAGGTATGAAGAGAAAATAAATTAATCCATGGCTGTTCGGCGTTTCCCAGCAGTGGTTGTGTTGAAGGCCGGGAATAAAGGCAAAATGGCCTCTTAGCACGCACAATCCTGCAGGGAAGCGGATTTCGGCTGTTTTGTGCTTCTGGTGTTGTTTGAAAGGCCTACAATCCACACTGCCGTCCGCTGGGAGCGCAGGGGGCGCAGCAGCGGCCCGCAATGCACCGACCAGCGCTCAGCCGGCCGGCAGCCAGTGCGCATGCCCGTGTTGCGTTGCGCTCCGCAGAGCCGCCGAGCGCCGGAGCAGCAGTCCGGCCGACACGAGCCGGGGTGGACAGTCCGGCTAGGGCACCGGTCAGCGGAGCGGGGGCAGGAGTCCAGAGAGACCAGCAGACAGACCGGCGCGCACTGCTGAGCTGCACACTCGCTGGGGCGTGAGGGAAGCGCTGTAAACAGACAGCATCTCTCCCGGCTTGCCGGAGTCCGGAGTCCGCCTCAGCTCGCCCAGGAGCGAAACCGGTAGCGAAGACGCTGTTTCAGACGGAGCCGGGGACGGACGGACAGAGGGAGAGAGATGTGTGCTGCTATTTACGTGCTGTCCACTCTCGGCGGTTACCTGCTCACCTCCGCTTTGCTGCTGAAATGCCCGTCGCTGCTGCACCGCAGGAAAAGGGAGACGTTCCGGAGCAGACACATCTCACACCGGGGCGGTGAGTCAAGACACTCGGCTGCTGCTGTCCGGGGTCGCTCCTGGGTGGGGGGCTACAGAAAGCCCCGCACCTGGTCCTCCCGGGACACACCTGGGAGTCAGGAGTTTCCGGCTTGGACAGCGCGAGCCGCAGCTGGCGAGCTGTCATTCCCAAGACTGGGGCACATTCCAGAGCAGCTCAAATGGTTGGATGTCGGGGGGCTAGGGGCTGGAGAAGGCTATCAATATGTATCCGTATCATTTCTATACAGCACATACATGTTAAACGTGAGTGCTTCTCAAGCACCTCAGTCCCAGGTGCTGATGGTGATCTACCAGCTGGACACACGTCCTCTGGCTGTGGCAGGACAGGGGCAGCACCCCGGGACTGGAGAGCCCCTCATGTAGCACCCTTCAAATCTGACCCAAGGAATTACGGACTGACGAGTCTTGTCACACGACACGTTGTGGAAGCCATCAGAACTAGTAATATCCTGGAGAAGAGTTCACAGTTCACGCATTCG
Source organism: Atractosteus spatula (assembly GCF_055471065.1). Classification (NCBI taxonomy): domain Eukaryota; kingdom Metazoa; phylum Chordata; class Actinopteri; order Semionotiformes; family Lepisosteidae; genus Atractosteus; species Atractosteus spatula. The sequence goes on along the minus strand of NC_142732.1, from coordinate 482,505 downwards.
TAGGTCTCATTGAGCCTAAGTCTTAGTGTTCAATGAGCCAGCAACAGCACTAACACACACAGAGCATATGACATGTAGTGTTTAGGTTTGAGAAGGCTTTCAATAAAGTTCTACATGAAAGTTGAATTCTCACATTGCAGGCAGTAGGTATTCTGGGAAATGTGTGCTTTTGGCTTGAGAAGTTGTTAAAAGGAAACAGATTTTAGGTGAAGAGTGAATATAGTGAGTGGCATTTAATGTAGACAAGTGCAGGACTATAAAAGCAAAATGCTCATAAATTAGGTGTTTATGCTGACACTTTATTTCTGTGTTCTAGACAATGTGGGGAAAGAATAAAAAAGAAAAAAAGAATATAAGTCAAAAGTGTACAATTTAAATGAAGGGGTGTTGTGTGATGTTAGAATTGTGTAACACACTGTTCAAGCTGAATGTACATGACCTCTGACATGTGGGTGTTCACTCATGTAGTGTTTTTATACTAGAAGCCTCTTCTAATTTTCTGACTTTATAGTTCTGCAAGGAACAGGCTGTTGTCTCTGTTATCTCTGTGGGAAGCAGTGCAATAAAGGCTGTGTTGGCTGTTGTTTGCACAGAGTGAGGGAGTGTCCTGAACTCTTCAGGCCTGGGGAGAGCTGTGGTGTTGACTGAGCTTCTCTGATAGCAGCAGAGGACACTGCATGTCAGAGAGCACTGGGCTCAGGGTCATGAGGAGCCAGGCAGGTGCCTTAGTTTCATGAGCTGTGAGTGCTTGTAGTATCTTCATCTCAGCCACCAATTTAAAAAACGCTTTGAAGGCACTCTGCAAAAAGACTGAAAATTAAAGCACAACTGGAAGTGCATTTTATTTTTTAAAGCTACGGATTTACACTAGATAACAGGGTGGGGCAGTGGTTAACATTGCTGCCTTGCAGCTCTGGGGCTCTGGGTTCAGTTCCAGACCTGCGGTGCTGTCTGTGTGGAGTCTGTATGTTCTCCCCCAGTTCATGTGGGTTTCCTCCAGGTGCTCCTTTTGCCTCTCACAGTCCACAGACACAGTGGCAGGTTAATTGGCGTCTGGGTAAATTGACCCAGGTGTGAGTGTGTGTGTCTGTGTCTGTGTGTTTGTGCCCTGCAATGGACTGGCCTCCAGTCAACATGGTCAACACAGATGATCACTATCCATGGATTGGAAACGCCTGAGAAATCGAACCTGCTGGGGCTGTCAGGGTGGAGATCAGTCCTGAGTTTCCTACCAGCCCGAGTGGCGGTGAAGCCCCCCTCCGGCTCAGGCGCAGGACTCTCCTGCAGTGCAGTCACACCCAGGGCCCCTGCGGCCTCACTGCTGACTGAATTCACCCAGCGGGCGGCTCCTGGGGTGGGGTCACTATCTGCAGGTCCCGGGCACCTCGTTTTCTTCTCCTTCGGGAGCCCCCGAACAGCCCCGGGTTTATTTCATTAGGGAGAAGCACACTTCGCTGCCGAGGCAGGTGTTTTTTACAGATTGCATTTTTACAGGAACATTAAGGTTAATGATGGTTTAAACGGTTTAATAAGCCAGTAAGAAACATTGATTTTAATTTTGTACTGGCAGGACTTGTTTCACAAACTAGGATTAGCTATAGGCCCACACCTATTTACCTAAAATATCATGATGTTGTCCAGGATTAGATGCCCTGTAATGTGCTTTCGCTGAGGTAGAGAAGGAAACCAGCCAATCTACAGGATTCTTGCTTGGGTTGCAGACGAGGTTCCTTGTCTGTTTCTGAAAGACCTGCCTGCTTCTCTAAAGCAGTTTTTTGGAGGAACAGTGTGTTGTCGGAGCTGCTGATGTAACTGTGTCATGTCAGCAGGAATAAAGTTCCTCTTTCCTCTGTGACTTAATGTGTCACACTTGCAAAACATGTGAGTCTTCAAGGCAAAGGGTCGACTGAAGCAGTACAGTTCTTCCCTTGGGTCACAGGTTCAATTAACCAACCAATCACCCAACCTTGTTCTTTTATAGCAACTTTTAATCCAGACCAATTCTGCACTGTAGATTAATTATACATATAAAACACAGTAAACAAAACTACAATGAAACATGTATAAATGTGAATTTAAAAGAAAAAAAGTGATTATGAATTGAAGGCTATTTTTAACAAGTATGTTTTGAGGCAAGACTTAAAGGCCTCAACAGAGGCAGAATTTTCATATGGTGAGGGAGAGCGGATCTGATGAAAATCTAACAAGGAGCTCCAGAGCCCAGCAAAGACCTCCTCCGTGTGTGTCAGCCAGTGCTGAGAGAGTGCACTGTCACAAGGACAGCGGAGTCAGAAATGAGAGGAGACCACGTACTCTCCTGCTTTTGGGGCTGCTAGAAGCTTATTGATCTCATCACCTGCTTCAGAAAGATCCTGTGGAATTGGTTTCAAAACATGGCCTGGCAGCTTGTTCCAGAAGTGTCATATCGATTGAACACTGTTTCCTTTTGTGTCAAGTCTGCCATTATACCAGCCTAGCTGACATCGTACACATAGGATTCAGAATTGTATCACAGGGGCCTTTCAGCAGGCTGAATAATTCATTTATATCTAAAATAGAAAAGGCACCTTGTGCTTCTGCATTCAGGAATCAAGACTCTCACCACAGCAAAGAGCAAGTGACCTCATCTTTGATACCCAGCGGGTGAATAGAACCAGTATCAGGTTATACCACACTTCCTCACCCCTCTGTCACATCTGACGGTATCAGGTTTCTGCTAATTCTCTCTAACCAGCTTTGGAACTACGTCCTTGCAATGCATTAAGGTGACCTAGATCCGGTCATTTGAGTCCAATCAGTGTTTCTGCACTGAAACCAGAAGGATTTCTTCATTATACTGGTGTGGTGGAGTTAATATTGACTGTAGAACATGCCAGATTGTCACCTTCTGAAAGATCCCAGCAGGAGATGTTTATGGGAACAGCATGGGAAATCTGTCTGTTGACTCTTTGGAGGCTCCAGTGTGTCAGGAGAGGAGTGACTTGGCGGGTCAGAGGAGCCCGTTTGGCCTTCCTCAGTCTCCTCTGGGTACCGGGGTCATCCTCAGTACGACGGCAGAAACCAGACAAGCAAACCCTGTGGAATGTGTCTCTGTTGGTGAGGTATAGGTTCCCCTTACCAGTAAGGACACCTGTAGGCCACGGAGCGTGAGGAGAGAGCTGCGGTCACCACTGGTGCTGCTGCAGGGTTTGTGACACCTCCTCTTTGTGCTCTGTCCTCAGGCGCAGGGGAAAACCTGGAGAACACCATGGCAGCCTTCAGACAGTGAGTAGAGCAGCCACTGCCCCTGTCCTCAGGCGCTCAGGGATGCCGTACGGGCTGGCATTTGGATTTTTGTCTTTCTTGCTTCCTTGCTGTCGACAGACTCTGATCACACAGAGCAGGGGTCTCAAGCTGAGGTGTTTTCTACTTTTTTCCCTGCAGAAATACTCACACACTAAATTAAACTCGTTATTTTCCAGTCAAGTGTGTTGTGTGCTGTGCTGGGGATTGTGAGTGGGGTGAGGGGCCTTGTGCATGCTGGCAGGTTCTGCGAGTCCGGCTGTGATGAGCTGAGCTGATCTGGGAACAAGGGGAAAGAGCGCTGCCTGTTCCGAAAGATGAGCCCGTGACCGAGCCTGAATCCGGCCTCTGCTGCCCCAGAGCCGCGGCGGCTCTGTCCTGGCCGTCGTGCTAACCCTGCGCTCTCGCTGGCAGCGCGGTGGAGCTGGGAACAGACATGCTGGAGCTGGACTGTCACCTGACCAAGGACGAGCAGGTGGTGGTGTCGCATGACTCCAACTTGAAGAGGTCGACGGGGATCAGCGCTCTCATCCGCGACCTGTCGTATGCAGTGAGTATCTGATTGGTGGACCCATGCAAGGACAGTACAGTGGCCTCCACTGTCTCTGCTGTCCCATCTCCACTAGCTCCCAAGGAAAGCTGCGCTCCAGACTTTCAGCAGTTTTCTACAGTCGTTTCAATAGGCATTGAGTAAGTGAACCTGGAGGTTCAAGCTGTTAACCATATTTGCAGAGGAGGGCAAAGTCTTTGAACCGTGAGTGAGCTTTGTTTTTGAGAGTAAAAACAGTGCACTTATCTGGACATTGTGATAGATAAACTCCATTTCACCAGTGTCATTGTTACCAGAGCTGTTTTTCCTTTTGTGTTAAGATGTGAGTTTGCCACAGTGACGTGACAGTTAGCACTGCTGCCTCAGAATTTGGGGATCCTGGGTAATCAATTCCAGCCTTTTCTGAAGTTTGTAAGTTTCCTAGGTGTGGGCGTAGGTTCTCGTCAGGAGCTGTGGTTTCTTCCCAACTCCAATCAACTGCCCCTGTCTTAAACAGGGACAGTTTACCCCTGAGGAGAAAGCACACCATTATGGACTGGCTTGATGATAGACTGCTTTTGCCTTCTGTCTTTTTGCTTTTGCCTTCTGTCTTGCCTCAAATCTTGCTGTAAATCTGAGATCGTTCCTCAGTGCTCCCCAGTGTGGGCAGATGCTGGACAAAGCTCGGTCATTGTTGCTGACTGTGCAGGAGGGTCTGACTGGCTTTCTGTGTTCTGTCTAGGAGCTGCCCCCTTACCTGTGCAAGCTGCAGGTGACCTTCCAGAGAGGTGAGTGCTGCTGAGTCTGGCAGCCGACAGCAACGGGTTTGGTGACAGAAATCCACAACCACAAGGGGTGGGATGTGGGATCTTGACTTACCGCAGGGTTGTGGTCTGAGGTCAGGTTCCCACAGGGCAGAGATTATGATGAAGAAGGTGAGGATGAGGGGAGACCATTCAGACTGTGCTACTTACAGCTGGTGTAATGAATTGAAAAGGAGCCAGGCTCACTCACACGCTGTCCCAAGTGAGAGTCAGCACCTGTCTCTCGCTGCTGCTGCAGCAGGTCCAGGGGTCACTGCTGATCCCACCGCTGCCACCACGGCACTGCCGCCTGGCGATTCCTGGCCACTGTGGACCAGCGCCATGATCATGGGGCCATCGAGCTCCTCCGGTGCTCGGCGTGGGCGTGGGGGGGGTGTGTTGGGGGGATCTGGAAAGCGGGTGTGGGTGCCGTGGCCGGTATGTAACGCCGCTGCTGGGGTGCTGTCTGTACAGAGGGCTGCTGCGAGGGCGGCAAGGACAAGCGGATCCCCCTGCTCAGAGACGTCTTCGAGGCTTTTCCCAGCACGCCCGTCAACGTCGACATCAAGGCCAACAACGACACGCTCATCAGGAAGGTCCGTGGGTGCCGCGCCGCCGTTCCCTTTCCTCGGGGTCACCCCTCTCCTACCTGCCGTAATAACGCCCGCGCTTCCTGCAGGTGTCGGAGCTGGTGATGGAGTTCAACCGGGAGCACCTGACAGTGTGGGGCAACGCCAGCAATGAGGTCGTGCAGAAGTGCTACAGGGAGGTAGGACACCAGCCGCGCAGCCCCGCCCCACCGTGCACACGCACGCTGGCACCTTGCAATACCGCAGCCACAGACACAGCTGGCTGAAGGGCGGCGAGCTCCTGCAGCCCGGCCTCTGCGGGCTCGCACCTGGATGCATTGGATGGAAACAGCACTCTTCTGCCCCAGTGTGCTGGTGCTCATTTTAATGTGTCGGGGAAATTGGTTCAACCAAGACCATGGGCTTTGCTGTGCATTATGTGAAGAATTAAAGGCGGTTTAGCAACATGGGCGTAATTGCAGGGTGCGTGAGTCTTATACAGGAGATCACGATTATGGCTCTTCCTGCTATAGCAGGGCTTGTTTGCCAAGACTGAACCCCTTTCAGTATTGGTCTGGTTAGAGGTATTTATAACAGTTAGAGTGAACAGGTGACCCTTGAACCTGTCTGATTACATCAATAAAAGCCCGTAAGAACAACTGACCCCAGGATCTCATTCAGCTGTTGCCAGAAACCGCTAGAATCCGCTTCAACAGCTGGTCAGGAGCTTGTTTCTAGTATTTTAATTGTTGTTCATTTGCTATTTTCAGGTGTTTCTTGAGGTATGTGCTGACATATTCCTATTTCAATGCATAAAAGCCATGATCAGAGTACACAGACTCCCAGTACAGCATTTAAAATGTTACATAGGCACAAATAGAAAAGGATAGCTGTCTCTTAGTTAAACAGCTTGGTGTCTTGATTTCAGTGCAGTGAAAACTACAGATCCAGCTCTGCACAGATGGAGACTGATGCCTGTGAAGTGCAGGTCCTGCTCGTGCTCGTACTGGAGCTGGGCGCAGGTACCCAGAAGAGACTGAGACCCTTCTGCCCTGAAGCCCAGTGCTCTTGTCTGCAATGCCAGCCCCCGCAGTGATCACACCTTCCCCCCCTTCACCACCACTCCTGCGATGAGAGATTGTGTTTCTCCTCTGAAGTCCTGCCAGAGCTAAATCCAGGCCTGGAATCCGCTTGGCATATCTGTGAATGAGCAGAACGCCAGAGATCCTGCAGAGTCCTGCCTGGGCCTGTGCTGGATCAGCTGCGTGGCCTTATGGGAGTGACAGCTGAGGCGGGCCTGCCGCGGTCTCCAGATCCCAGACTGCGGAAGTCTCTCCCCTCGTGTTCCCACTCCAGAATTATGATCACTTCTACAGACAGTCCCATCGTGCTCCAGTCTCTTCAACCATGGCGGGAAATGCGTTGTTTTAGAAATACTTTAATTTACATATCTCGCTCCTAATGCCCATCTCTCAAAAATCAAGCCCTAAGACCTTCTGCTTTTCAATTAATTAAAAAGGTGGTTTCTTTCAGGCCTAATCCTTAATGTCTTTCAATGAACTAAGGCATTCTTTTCAAATAACTGATAATAATATCTACAGTTCATGGCATTGCAGTCAGTCAGGGAAGGATGGGTGTGTGTTAAAATCTCATTGTTCGTTAATGAGAGGAAACTTGCTTCACCCCCCACTCTGACAGACTCCTTTCTCACGCAGATCTGACACAATTCAGACGGCACTTTTCTCAGTGAAGAGTGAGAGGGCCTCTCTGGGCTGAGCAGTGCAGGATGCACATCCTCAGGAATACGTCACATAGCTGGGTGCAGTGTGTACCTGCAGTGTTCACACTGTGATGCTGGACTTTCGTTTTCCCTGACAGAACCCTCGCATCCCGATCCTGTTCAGCCTGCAGAGGGTGCTGTTGCTGGTGGGGCTGTTCTACACTGGGCTGCTGCCCTTCGTTCCCCTGCGGGAGCAGTTCCTGGAGATCCCCATGCCCTCCATCATCACCAAGTGAGTGAGAGAGAGTGTGCTGGGACCCTGCACTTTTTGGGAGGGGGGCAGGGGGGTGCTCTTGCTCTGATAGTCCCATTCCAGCAGGATTGAAGGTCAAGGGGTGATGAACCCCTACCCTGCTTCTTAAGAGCCCCAGATCAGCAGGGGTTTGTACAGAAGTGTTAACATGCTAGTTTCTCAACCCTGACAATCAGTCAAGCAGGTGAATTTTCACATTAAGCAGGTTAAACAGATCTTCCACCTGTCCCGTATGTGAAGGAGTCTTCTCCCTGGTCTTCTGCCCTGTGTCTGTCCTGGAACCACGGAGACTGGACCCTGGGCAGGGTGCTGCCAGTCTGCTGCAGGGCACACCCACACAAGCTGCATCAATCCTGCCAGCGTGTCTGTGGGAGGTGGAAGGAAACCTCAGCACCTGCAGATGACCCACATGGACATGGAGGGAACATGCAGACTCCACACGGAAACGCTTCTGACTGGCGTTGAACAATTCAGAGGTCATTTGGAACAGACCGTATGTAAAGCCCTTCGGCTCTTGAGGACCAGAGCTCCCTTACTTGATCAGTCTCTTACAGGTTACCCAGTCTGGAAATCAGTGACATAGGGTGACTCTGGGACCAGTGCTGGAGACTGCTCAAGCTCAAGCCATTCATTTCACAACAAATGGAACCTCTGTTGATTCCTTTAGCAGCTTAGTCCAGTGAAGCAGTTTAGAACTGAAAGTCTGATGATGCTGCATGAACAGTTGCCCTCTCCTTGATTTCAGTTAATTAACAGCACTTGGCTCAAGAGAGCAGAAACGTGGCTTTGCAAGGTCTCCGCTGGTGCGAAGGCCTGGCGGCTCCTGTAATTCAGAGTCCGTCTCCGGCCTGTGGCGATGGCCTCACCGCTGGGGCCCAGCAGGCCAAACGCTGTGACGGCTGAGTGGACTGGAGTTGTGTGTCCGTTGTCCCCAGACGTGCTTACTCGAGTCCAGCAGGGCCTGCAGCACATGGCCTTCATGAAGCTGATACTGTATTACACAGAAGAAACATTCTACCCGAGCAAATGGTGTCATTCCTCACAGTTGAGGGGGCACTTATTTTTAATATAGCAGTGTGTTCTGATCTACATTGTGATGTCCAGTGATAAGAGTTTACTGTGGTTTTACCCCTTTCATACCAGCACGTTAGTACATTAGATGGACCTACCTGTTCCTGAGTAATTATAAGAAATAAATTCTGAAAGTCAGCTTTCTGCTCCCTCCTGTACTGCTAGACTCTCACACAGCCAAGGGCAGGGTACTGGCAGCGGAGCAGGACGCCGTGTGCGGATTATCCTGTAGTAATGTGGGCTTCTCGCAGACAGCTGGCTCAGGGCAGTGCTAAGCTGAACCATGTGAGAGTATTTGCATGCATTCAGCCTGGCACTGGAGCTTAATGTGTCCCTGCTGACCTGGACAGCAGCACACAGGCAGTGGAGGGGAGAGCAGACAAGCCTGCATTTGTGCATCATTGAATTTGCATTAAGTAGCCATATCTAACTTTATTTAGAATTGTGCCTGAAAGTTTTTCTTGTGCATGAGAATGTTTCCGTTTAATAATACAATTTCCTTAGTTTCATTTACCTATTCATTTTTCTCTGCTTTGTATCTTTTTTGTTTTTAACTCTTTGAGGATCTACAGTACTGTGTTTGTTAACTGATGTGGAGCAAGTGATGTGTCTCCACTCATGCAGGACACAGCTGGTCATGACAATCAGGTTGGCCTGTTTCCTCCCTGTAGCTTGAATGACCCTGTGTTTTTAGCAGCAGTAGCAGCACTGTGATGAACTGGCATCCTGTAGTTCTGCTTTGAGCCCTGTGCCTGCCAGGGTTAGGCTCCCCTCGCTCCAGCCCTCTCAGGATGATGCTTTTTAGTCCCGCAAGTGGATTTTTGTATTAAAAATCTTCAAAGGCATTAACAAAGAAAACCCAGTGAACTTCAGCTTCAACATTGAAACACAGTTCAGAAGGCCCAAGTGAAAACTTTGTGAAATTGCATTTAAAATTGACAACAGCAGGCACTTTGTTACCCAAAGAGTTGTGGGAGTCTGGAGCAAGCTATCCTGCCATGTAGTTAAGCCAAAACATAGCTGAGTCCGATCAATTAGGTAGTAACTGCAATACAAACTACATCGTCGAAATGGCCTCCTCTCATGTGTAACCTTTCCTATGTTCTGTTGACCCTGGTGTCTGGTGTGTATTTCCACATGCTTGCAGAGACGTGGTTTGTCCAAATATTATGTAGCCAAAACCCGAGTGCTGTCACATCGTTAGGTGTACTGGAGCTGATAGGGTTTCCTGAATTTGTTTCTGAAAGTTATTTGAGAGAATAATTTAACCGAGTGAATAACTAGTGCTTTGTGAAATGGTCTCTGAACTCTTACGTAAATACACTTTGTTTCCTAATCAGCTTTGAGCACACCCAGCAGGTAATCAGTCATGAGCAATGAGCATGGATCAGTTGTGGAATAAGGCCGATTTCTGTTCCTGTGCTGTTCAGCAGAAAGTGCAGTACATTTTTTTTAAGCAGACCATAATCTAAAATAAACCTTGGACTCTTCTCTTACAAAATGCAAGTGAATGAGAATTTTTTTGGTTTTTAATGTCAGTTTCTTTAACTTGTGTGTTTTGATGAGAAACTGCATGTAAAATTGGTTCATTGCTGGGGAACAAGAGCTGAGAAAGATACTGAACAGTGAAGAGTAACGTCTCAGGGGTTGTAGCAAATTAAATGTGTCAAAATCTGTAAATGCTGAGAGTAGAGGTTGCCAGGCAGAAAGCCTTGTGCCCCCTGATGGTGGACAGTTTTGAGGGGCTGTGCTGTCCATACATTGGAGCAATTCTACATTGTCAGGAAGAAAGTTCCCGTTCAGTTACAGAATCTCGCTGGTTCTTATCTCTCCCGCGGGTCCAGACCCATCCAGGACACGCTGACTAGGCCGTGTGAGTGCAGGCTGCTAGGCTGTTGCAGCAGTAGTGGGGCTTGATGTGCCGAATCTTTCGAAGCCCCAGTGTGGAGAATCTCTGCTGACTGAATCCTTCCTTCCAGGCTGAAGGACCCCCAGACTATGACCAGGAGCCAACGCTTCATCGCCTGGCTTGCCGACGTGTGAGTTCTACGTTCAGGACCTGAGTTTTGTCTATTGTTAAAGTACAGTGTGGCGTGCAGGGGGCGGGGCTGTGTTCTGCTCACAAGGGGCTGCCCAGGAGTGGGGCTCTGTCCTCCAGGCTGCTGTCTGTCTTGTGACGTCAATGGCAGCCCGCAGACAGCTGCACTCCACGGACCAGCAGCTCCGTTTCACGGGTCCGAGAGTCAGGCAGACAGCAGTCTGGACCATCCCTGCGCCACACAGCAGCCCCGTGCAGTAGGATGCTGATTGTTTGCACTAAAAAGTTTAAAGGCTTAAACACGGGTACAGGTTCATTACTCAAAACAACTCTTTGAGCAAATAAGGATGTATAACACTAGATATTCAGAACATTTTAAGCCACATTAATACATTTGAACAACAGCAATATATTGCCCGGCCATTGTAGATCATCAAGCTGAGTCAGGTTAATCATTCAGCCCTAGCAAGCTCACTTAAAGCTGATCTTCCCTCTAAAAAGCATCCTCTGTCAAGGAGGGCCTTTATGTGAGGAGTTGAAAGGCAGCTCTTCCTTCTGGTGTCCTTCTCTTCGCAGGCTGCTCATGAGAAAGGCCCTGTTCCAGCATCTAACTGCCAGAGGAATACAGGTGGGTGGTGTGTAGCAGGTCACGGCAGTGTGCGCGGGTGCGCAGGCCGGGCAGACAGTCGTTTGAGCCAGCTCTGCCTGTCCCTTCTCCCAGGTGTACGTCTGGGTTCTGAACGACGAGGAGGACTTCAAGCGGGCGTTTGACCTGGGCGCCACGGGCGTGATGACAGACTACCCCACCAAGCTGAAGGAGTTCATGGAGAGGAACAGCCCCTGCTAGGGCCTCGCTCCCGCTCCCTCCTGGCCCTCGGATGAGGCAGTTTGTCGAGCCGTGGGGAGCCAGCGTCCACGTCTGTCCGCTCATTCCTGCAGGGAGCACGGCGGGGGGGAGGTCAGCGCCTGTCCTTGCAGGCTTCTCTGGCGCTTGGAGCTGTTGTTTCAGTCTGCATTGTGATTTGATTGATATCATTATTAGTCTTGATTCCAGGTCACATGACAACTGCATTCATCGGCACCTGGGGAGCCAAGGATTTTTCTGGTAAATGAAACGATTAGACTGAAATGGAAACGCTGGGGACCCGCTCTGCCCCCGCTGGTCAGACTCTGTACGTCCACCCTGAAGCCCGACCAGCTGTCCCGGCCGTTCCTCTCCACACTGGCCAGACAGACCTGACCTTGGTGCCCCATTCTGTGAAATTGCAAAATGATTCAGACTGTATTCATAATGTGCTGTTAAACGTAATGTTTTATTCAAAACCTGGCAACACAAACTGCAGACTTCAAATTTAGAGTAGATGTCTGTAAAAACTAAAGAGTCCAAACTGAAAGATGTCGATTGCATAAGTACTCAGCCCTGTGAACTCGATATTTGGCAGTAATTAAAGCTGCAGTCTTTGTTGGTCAATCTCAGCCAGCTTTGCACCCTGGCTTGGTGCAGTCCCAGCCCATTCTCCTGGGCAGACTTGCACAAACTTTCTCACATTGCTTGGGGGTCACTTCTGGACAGGAGTTTTCAGATCTTTCTACAGATGCTCTGTAGATCAGGACTGGGCCACTCAAGCACTACTTTACTTTCTTAGTCTTAAGCCAGCCTAGTGTAGCTCTGGCCTTGTGCTTTGGGTCATTGTCCAGCTGTAAGATGAATTTGTGTCCTGATTTTAGGTCTGAAGCAGCTTTTAACATAATATAATGTTGCCTCCACCATGCTTGTCAATAGGGTTGTGTTGACTGACTGAGTGATGCACTCTGTCGAGTTTAAATCAGATGTTGTACTTTGCATTTAGACCAATTTTGTCTGAGCACCTTTCACTTGTTAATGGTCAGCCTCACCATGCTCAAAGACTTACTAGGAGTCTTTTGAAGTGCATTTATATCCTTCTGACCTGTGACATTATACAGAGGCGCCTAGCAGAGAGGTGTGTTCGTATTATTGCTCACAGACAGAGCTCACTCAGCTAATTCTGTTGGTCATTAAGGTAACTCTGTGTGCCTGAATTAATTTAGGTTTGCACAGCAAAGTGTTTGAATACTTTTGCAAGGCACTGTATATAGGTGTAAATGTTTGGGTGTACAGCTGTAGACTGCTGTTTACAAGCTCATGTAGTAGCTGTGTCTTTCTGAGCCCATTGCAGTCATGCTGGAACCTCACTGATGTTGAACTGAAGACCCCCTGCAGACAGGACCCTCACTAGGTGAGATGGACTGAACAGGACTTTAATAGTTTTTAGAAGAACCAGGCGATTGTTCCTGTCTGATACAGTCAGTCCTTTCCAGTACAAACCGTGGTTGGCACACAGACAATCCTGTATGGTAAAAGCATCCTAATTTACAGAACGACCAAAAAAAGGTTATTTTAATTGTTTTAGAAGAGCACAACTTATTGCTGGAGCCCTGTGTCTCTTCACAGTGGATCTGAAAAATGGAGAGTTTGACTGAAGAGAATATTACTTGTTGGGAATATTTTAAGAAGCAATAATTTGCACAAATCAAAATGTTTATCAAGATGATTGGTTTCCGATCCTGTTTGTGAATATTTCAGTGTTCTGAGAGTGAAACTCAGAAAAACACACCAGCTGTTTGCACTTTCCAGTCTCCTCCGACAGCTAACTGCAGCCCCACGCTCTGTTGTGATCAGAGGCTGAAAACCGGAACAAGAAAAGCCGTTAAGACATGTAGTGTCAATAAAAGCCGATCAAACAACTGCGCAATAGAAAGAAGTTAGCATGTTGGCTTATAAATATTGACTGTGTTCCTGTGGCGCTCAAGGGTGTGTAGTTGTGGACGTGCCTCTGTCTGTGGAGGTGCAGTGTAACTGAGCGCCAGGGTGTTCAGGTTCCGCACTGGCACACGGTCACCGATAGAGCTGGTTCTCCAGCTGGACTGGTGGGAGTTATTTTTGCGGGATGGTGTCATAGAAGCAGAGGTTCTCTGAAGGAGCCCCAGTGGTGCCATGAGGGTCAACATCCTGTTAGCCAGGAGGAAGAGTGATCTGAGTAAACAGGTTTTTATTCGTTTTTACAAGTGACTGTGGTTCCTCTCCTGTTAGATCATGTCAGTGTGAAAGCAAGTACGTCTTTGTCTTGGAAAAAGTTTAACACTTTTTAGAGGGCGGTCACTTCATTGTTCTGACAATATAAATGAAGCTTTAAAATCACTTGCAATCTATTGGATTATAGGAGGAGTTTAATTACATTAAATTAAAAACTTTCTTCTAAAAAGTAACTGCAGAGAAAGATGAATGTCTAGTGTCCAGAATGAATCGGGTAATTACGCCTACATGTGACTGAAGCAGAGTAAATTGATCTAATTTTGAGGAGATTTTTGTGGTTCTTGTATTTGTACAAGTATTCTTCTATTTTTAAAACTTTTCTCAGAGTGTATTTTGTTACGGGTTCAAAGGTGCTGCAGTGTGATTTTGGACATTTTGAGCAGGACTCTCTCAAGCTCGTGCGGGTGCTGTTGGGTTGGCTGCTGGGGCTCTGGGGGCTGTGTCACAACAAGCCTCAGGACGGCTCTCCCCATGAGTGAGAAGCTGTGCTGTGTCATTTCATTTCAACTGTTCTGCCGGGAACATGAGTGCAGGCACCTACACCGCCGTTGCTCCCAGGGATCCCAGTAGAGCATGATGAGCCATTCCAGGTTTTCCAGACTGCAGGCCCTTGTAAGTACGTCTGTGTCCTGGATGGACCGCTGTTGAACAGGTGATTCAACTTCTTAGTATTTGGCCAAGTCAAGTCCAATAAATTGGACAAGATAGGATTTGTCCGAGATGATTTAATACGTGTGCTTGATTGAAGGGTTGAGCTGCTGTAAAACACTCAGGCCTGGATTAAGGTGCTGTTTTTCTTATCCCAGGAGAAATCAAACCTCTGAGCACGAGCCCTGGGGCTGGATCTCTCCTGCAGGAGGGAAACGAGTGCTCTTTGCTGACTGGAGAACGCAACACCGAAACAGCTTGGCTGCTGTGATGTGGACTAACATATCGACGCCCCTTTGTTTGAAATTATTTTAGTAATTACTTTATGATTACTTCTGTAGCTGACCCTTTTATCCAGCACAACGTACAGGAGTTAGTGTTGCCTGTCTGTATTTGTGTCCTGGTTTAGGCCAAGCGAAGGTGTCCTAGCTGGGTTAGGCGTTAAGGTGCTTCAGTTGTGTTTTGGCAGTGGAGGTTGTTGAGGGTGTGAGCAAGTGACCCACGCTCCGATGCGGTTGTCGAGAAGATATCTGCCCTTCCTCCAGCTGCGAGGGAGGAAGCGTGCTGAACTGTTGTTACTGTGGCAGGAGGTGCTCTGTGAATGTGTCCCATGCTTCTGTGTGCAGTGGACTCGCCTGCTCGGGTGGAGCGGGGCTGTGCAGGATCGAAGAGAAACCTGCCAGCAGTGACCACAGGCCCCTACAGTGATGATCCACTCCTGCGCTTCTCATCCCTCCCTCACGCCTCGTGTAGGAACGAAGAAAAACAAACACCGTCGCCTTTTCCACACTGTACCACTGAGGCTCCATTCGTACAATACTGCAAATAAATATTGTGAAAGAGTTTTGATGAGTGTTGTGATTTCTGTTTTCCTTTACTGGTTCAGTAAATTGCAGACACATTTTATTACTTGCTCTCACTGTAATTGATTAATTGATTATTGGTAGTCTGTTATTCTGTCATATGCACTCTGTGGGTAGTGGCTTTCACCCATCCATCCACCTTCTCACCCTTCTCACAGTTCGGGGTCATGGGGGAGCTGGAGTCCCTCTTGGCATGAAGGCAGGGGTCACACACACACACAGCACAGCACCTCAGGTCTGGAATCGAACCCAGGGCCACAATACTGTGAGGCAGCAATGCTGACCACTGCGCCACCATACTACCCAAGCAGCTCTCGGTTCCATCAGAAAGTCACACCCTGGACCAAGCGCAGAAGAGCGACCGGAGACCCACACCCCTGCTGTCAAGTGGAGCCAGAGCTCTGCACCCACCACAGGGCCCCGTACAGGCAGGTGAGGGGCAGCTGGTCCCGGACGAGTCTGGGAAAGGACGCAGACAACGAGCTGAAGGGCCTCAGCGGGCTGGCCCTGCACCAGAGGCTGCGACCAGCGAGGACCTGAACTCCAGAACTCCAGCCATGTCTTTACACAAAGGATAGTGGGAGTCTGGAACAAGCCATCCAGCCTTGTTGCTGAAGCCAGTACCCTGGCTTCTTCTAGAAAGCACTTGGATGAGATCCTGAAACCAACTATGCAATTGCTAACAAACAGGCTGGAAGATCCGAGTTTCCTCCTGTTGTTTTATAACTTTCTTATGTGCTCATTGCGGTGCTCCAGGCGCCCTGTGCGGCGGGTAGCAGTCAGGCTTTACTGAATGTCGTGGATAAATCCGGAGCAGCCGGACCAAAGACTTGTATTGACCGCACTTGGGCTGTATGCATAACGTTTTTAAAAACGTACAGTTTGAGTTGTGATTCTCCCCAATTTTGCTTTAAATGTCTCCCACCTTCGCTAGCGGCGTTTTGTCCTTGTTTGTAACGAGCGCTAGAGGGCGCCCTCGGCCCTGATTTCAGCACAGACCGGCTACCACCCTCGTGTTTTGCGTGGACGGGTCACGCCTCTGCGCTCAGTGGAGGACAGGACTAGCCTCGCTCGCAGCAGCGGACACGGAGAGGGGACGAGCTGCGGGGTGTGTCCGGGTCCTGCAGGCGGGGCGATGACGCCTGGCACCGCAGATTGTAGAGTTTTATTACAGAACCCGACACTGTGTTATTAATGCAGTAAAACATGATGCAGTTCGCAGTATTCACAGGAAAATCCGCAGAAATATCGCGCTGGCTTATCGCAGTCTATTGAATTATTCCTAGCGTTGTTTGCAAAGGTGGCTTGTATTATCTTATCAAACAAAAGAGTATTTATTTCTTGATCGTTCAAGAATCACTCATTTTTCTCATAAGTAATCTTGTGAAATGTTTAATGTATGTGGTAAACACAACTCTTGTCGCTGAATATACCTGGTTTGCATTTGTTTTAACAAAACAGCCGAATGGTAACTGCGCATACTCGAGATCTGTGAGCGGTGCAGAGTCGCTCACAAATGAGAAATACGCAGGAACAGTATTGAACTCGTCACGTTTTCTTATCAATAACACTCTTGTGAGCTTGCGTTCTGCACTACTACAATAAGCAAAATATTAAAAGATGTCATCCTGAATATTTTGTACTTGTAGGTACTTTTCACATTAAGCAGCTTCGGACAGAAGCGTCTGGTAGCTCGACGCTGTTGCAGTGATGTCAGACCTCTCCAGAGGCTAACTCTGGACGCAGTGACAATTCGGATACAAACCTTTCCAGACACCTTGAGTTTAAATGGTTTGGTGTTGTTTCCCTGCGGCCGTCCATGCCCGATTTTAATTTTATGGGGTGGAAACGGATGCATTTGGAATAATTATTACGCTTTCCCTTCGCGCTGGGAGGACTGCGCGGTTCGGTTCGGTTCGGCTCGGCTCCCCGCACGCTGCTGTGCTTCCCAGCCCTCTGCAGGTAGATTAGAATACGGCCTGCGATTGGCTGGGTGTGTCGGCCGCCGGCCAATGAGCGCAGTGTTGCTATGCCGGCGGGCGGCCGCCGTTGGCCGTCGCGGCTGTCAGTCAGGCGCGCGCCGCGCTCCAGTGCGCCGCTGGCTCGCGGACGAGCTCAGTCTGAGCGCCGCATCCCGGGAGCAGCGCGGCTGGCAGGAGACACGGAGACACGGAGACGGGGACACAGGGACACAGGGAGACACGGAGACACGGGCAGGACAGATTCGAAGGACTCGCTTTCCATACAGTTGGCGTTTCCCAGGAGCCAGGGGGAGAGCGCACGCAGCCTGTGTAAACACAGCTTTTCATTCAGAGGTAAACAGCGAGCCGCGCTGCGACGTCGGGAGGATGAGGAGCCGGGGGGGGAGCTGCGCGAGGGCTGGGGCAGCCGCAGCGCGGGGCGGCACGAGAGCTGGCACGGGGCGGACGGGCTGCGGGGCGTGCGTGTCTCGCGGGCTGCCCCGTGGCAGCTCTCGTGCCGCCCCGCGCTGCGGACGCGCAGTTGGTTGTCATGTGTTACAGCGCGGTGTTGCTGCGGAACCAGAGCAGAATCGTTTACAAAGTGTGAATTGCATGTAATAGACTGCGCTTTATTAAAGACGTGCTTTGTGTTGTCTAAGAGCTTGTTGTTAATTTTCCTCCGTCGTGCTGTACTCTTGTTTTGGGGGGGTATTTCGGGAGGGCGGTCTCGGCACTGCAGGCGGCCCCGGATTGCCGCACGCGCTGTCCTGGCGATGCGGCACCGCTTGGGCTCCTCGCGCGACGCCCGCTCGCGATCCCCCGGTCACGCGGGGGAGAGGTCTCGTGTCGTCCTGCAGTTTGTCCGGTTCGTCTCGGTGCGGCAGGGTCGTGTACCGGACGGCAGCCTTCACACGAGACCGCGGGTCAGGGCCTCCTCCGGCCCGGGATACCTGTGGGTACAGGTGGCACAGGGGACGGCCTTGTTTGTTAAGCTGAACCTCGGACGTGTGTCCTGCCCTTAGTGGTCAGCTGGAAGACCTGTGACCTCTGGCCTGTGCACCTGCTGCAGCTGGCCAGCTGGTAGAGTGACCCCAGGGGAGGACCCGGGCCGAGGACAGCGTCGCAGTCAGACGAGTCGGCTTCTCGCAGCCGACTGACCGCTGTGTTGCCCGGTCTGAGGGCGGCTGACCCCCGGTGGCCTGCGGACCTCCTGCAGTCGCGATCGGAGTTACAGCAAGGACTTGGAACACGTCGCTCTGCAGAAGAGTCCGCACGCTCGGGGGGCAGGGAGACCTCAAGGTCTGAGCAGCCCCAGAGCCTTCCAGCCCCCCGCTGTGTGGAGGCAGGGAGGGCGCCTGCGCCGCACGAGAGTGATACAGTGATACGTCCCGTCCAGGTGTGTCCTGCTTTGCTCCCATTGCCTGCTGCGATAGTCTCTGGCTCCCTCCCCAGCTTGGGTAGGTGATTCAGAAATCAATGAGAAAGCTCTCCTCACACCTGATCGCTGTCACCCCACCCAACCGCACCCCACAGGACACTCGTCTCCCCGCTGGACTGCGTGCCGTTCACCTCTGACGTCGTGGCGGCCCTTCGTGCACTCTGATTGGTCACCCGCGAGCAGCTGCTCACACAGCTGGAGCAGAGGAAGAGGGATCAGATCCGCTGGAGGAGGGACTCGACAGAGAATTCCCTGGCGAAAGCACAGCTGGTGCTGGGTATTTCGTGGATCCAGGACAGGAGGTGTGAATCGCAGGGCTCGGGCTCAGCAGCGCCGGCGCTGTGGTGACACTGGACGTCTTGCATATGACCTCACTGGTCATCTTGGCCATCCCCCTGTTGGTGTGCGTAGACGTCTTCACCATGAATTGGTCATTCTGCCCCTCTCCATATTGCTCCTCATCTGAAATAACGTGAAGTTCACGGAAAATTCAAGTTTTCTTTAAAAAAAAGTTGATCTCAACAGGTTTTTGTTTGATTAGCATTTTCCACCAATATGGACTTGCCGGCTGTTTCCGGTGCTTGAATTCGCACAGGAGCGATTGGGGCACACAGACCTGCTTCTCTGCTCGGCCAGCCTGCAGAGCTGTTGGCCAGCGGACGCTTTTCCAGCTTCGCAGAGCCCGACAGGAGAGTTCAAGCCCGTTGGAGGAGCAGCGCGTTTCTCCCTGATGTCACTGCAGCCTTTCGGTGTGCAGAAACCCACAGGCGTCGTAACCACAGCAAGAGGAGCCTGGCTGATTAACTCCTTGTTTCTTTACATCTCGGCTCACAGCAGCAGCTCCGGGCTCCCTGTCTGGAGGGAAGGAATCATGGGCATGCTACTTCAAAACGCCCTCCTGCGGACCTGCTTCTGACACGATTCCAGCTCCGCAGAGCCTGACGGGAGAGTTTGTGCCCATTGGTGGAGAGCAGCATCTCTCGCTGATGTCACTGCTAGCCTCTGTGAGCACCCAGCAAGTCTCAGGAATCACTGTTAATAATATCAAGCCTACCTCTCGTCTGGCGCGCCGTCAGGTTTGGAGAATCCTGGTCGCAGCTGGCCGGAGTCATGCTCACGGTTCAGACCAGCCGTGTCGGGGTCACGGAGCTCAGCCTGTGCTGTGAGCAAGGGCCTTCAGTCGTGAGGCCCGGAGAACCAGGGTGAGTCACTTCCTGGTTAACTCCTGCTGGGGAGGAAGCTCTTTCTTCTCTGGGTTATTGTGTTATTGGTGCACGAAAATACTTCCAGACAGGACTTCGTGAGCAATGGAAATTACCAGGCATTAGCATACAAAAGTGGAAAATAATCTTGTTTGTGTTAATAAAATAAAGTCTTCAAAAGGTTGTCTTGATTTATAGTTATTTCTCGCAGTGTAACAGCTGAGGGAATTCCCTGTCCTCTTTCTTACAGGAATTACAAATGGGAGAAGCTATAAAAAAGAAATGCTGTACCTAGAAAAAGTATTCAGACCCTTGAGCAGTTTTCACATTTTGTTGCTCTGAGCAATCCTGACTCTTTGGAACAATAGTTAATATTTGTCACTCCATACATTTTTAGGAAAAAACAAAAAGGCATGCGTTTTGTAGCAGATTAACCCTTTGAAGTCTTTGGTTAGAGCACAGTTCTACAATCATTATAAAATATTTAAATCTAAATATTATAAATGCATAAGTTTAAAATGTTTTTGCACCATTTTGTAATTTCACACCCCAGGGAAGGGTCTGAATACTTCTACAATGTCCTGTCATTTTTCAAGGAGAGGGGTATAAGTGTTTGCAGCATTCTAACAGCAAAAGGAAATGATTAAACCTACGCTGGGAGAAAACAGCAACAAGAAAGGATGCAGTCTAGACAACACTCGTTTGCAGCAAAAACAACTGCTTAGGAACAAGTAATAGGTTTATTCCATGCTGAAAAAAAGAAGAAAGAGAACACAACGTTTCGGCCGTGGAGCCGCTTGTCCAGTTCAGATTTAAGCTTTGATTTAGATTTTAGTGTTGGACTGCTCAGCTCACTGCCACGTGCTCCCTTCCAGAAGTTCGCTGCAGCCAACTCGTTAATTAGCTGCTGATCAGCAGGAGCAGAAGAGCAGTCAGAGCTGGAAGTATGAGAATAATGGCCTGAGCAGGTTTGAAAAGGATCGTAGTGGAGAAGTTCTGCTTTAGTGGACAGAAAGTGGACAGTGCAGAGATGCTGTGATAAATCTGGACTGTGAATGACTGAATGACATTTTCCATATTGAACAAGAGCAGTAATCATATAAATTACAGTTCTGAGACCCAGGAGAGAGATTTCTGTGCCTCAGTGAGCTCTGCCCCCCAGTCCCTCAGTGAGATCTGCCTCCCGGCATATTATCGCAAATCTTGTCATCCTGCTGGATGTGCTGTGATGCCCGCCAAGAGCTCAGAGCGTTGCAGTCCCTGTCAGCTGTTTATTTGTCTTATCTGACATTTATAGTTTTGCCAGTTAAACTACCAGTAAGTCTTTGGACTGTGGGAGGAAATCGTAGCATCTAGAAAGAACCCACATGACCACAGAGAGAACATGCGAACTCCACACAGACAGCACCCCAGGGTCCCGTGGCCCCAGTGCTGTGCTGTCTTGTCACCTTTGGGTCTGATCCAAGAGCTCCGAATGCGCGATGACCCTGGCTGAGCCAGCTCAGCTGGTCTCTTCAGAGCGACCTGTGAGAAACAGACCAGAGCTCACCAGTGGAAACTACATACAAGTGCATTTAGTTTAGCTCTTAATACATCCCAGCCATGTCGTTGACGATAAAACCCCGGCTTCTTGCAGGAAATGTCTGGATTAGATCTTTGGATTAGTTAGCAGCTATCAAACAGGCTAGACGGGCCAACAGCCAGCTCTTGTGTGTATGAGATTCTTACATGTTATCACATGCACAGTTATACTGATTCACTGCTAGTTGCTTTCTCGGTCTGATCTAAGCGTATAAAGTGATAAAGGCTGGTTAATTATATGTTTATTTTGTTTGTATTCATGTATGTGGTATAATCTTGAATTGAAAGTCATTTTGGGAGAGGTGTGTCTTTCTTGACTTTGACAAAATGGAGGACAAATTGGTGAAGCTCTTGCATTTTCTGAAGAGATTTTAATTTGCAGGTGTCAATGTACCATGGCTGTGGTGTTAGTTTTCAAAGGTTAAACATATTTAAAATATGAGGGAACATGTTTTAAGTTGCTAAGCAGCAAGTGTTCTGGATAGATGTGTTAAACTAAGTTAACACAGCCGTTGCAAATCAAAAGGTTGGCATTTTGCAGTGTTTTGTGTGCTCTGAAAATATAAACATTGCAGACTCTACTTACCAGTCCTAGCGTTTATTAAACAGGTTTTGAGTTCTCTGCTTTATTTCTGTTGGCTTTTATTTAGAAGTGAATGACAGCTGAAGGGTTAGACGTTAGTTCCAAGGAACTGCGCCAGCCCCTCGTTCCATCAGCACAGTCCTCGGCTTCTCTTGAGCTGCGCTGCTAGTCAGGACAAACGCCACCGAGCTGCTCTGTGTTTCTTCGCCATCGAGACATTTTTACAAACAGTAGTGCTGCCAGGAGAGGATTCCAGCAGCTGTGCCTCTTTCGACCAAATTTCCAAGATAACCATTTTTTTTTTGTTTTCACAGCGTAATATCAATATATGGTTTGTATCTCAGGTGAAAGTTCAGGCATCATCCGTCTGCATCCTGCAGGGCTTGACAGTACAAGCAGCACCTTTCCTGTCGCTGGCAGCTGGAGTAGCTGGATGCAGACTGGCCAGAGGGGTGAATAGTCATGTGGATGTAGCCTGTTTTCCTAAGGGAATTAAAATGTAATAGCACATTGGCATAAGTTACAATGAGACATTATTCAGTTGAATCTTATTACCTCACAGGAGGCTGTTAAACGGCGCTGCAGTAAGGGGAGCAGTTGAGCAGACCAATGAAGCACAAATTAGGTGCAGAATTTGTTACAGGTGACCGTTGTAAATAAGGCAAAAGACCACCGGTGAGTTCAGACAGCTTGCAGCCGAGCAGAGCTCAACAACAGGTGCTTTTGATGTGATGCCTGCGGAGCAGAGCCTCAGGCGGTGCAGTCCTGCTGGTGAGAGCTCGGGAGTTGCACAGTAGCTGAAGGAGTTGCAGGGTCTGCAGGTGTGCCGCCTCCTTGATTACAAGGCTTTACAAGCAAGTCGACTCGGAGGGATGAGCTCAGATGAGCCTCGGCATCAACGTTTTTTTCCCCCTCTCTTGTTTTTGCAAAGCGGGGGAAGTGTAATTTCTAGACTGGCCTGAGACAGCTCCAGTAGCCTCTGCCTGAGCTCTTCGTTATGTGACTCGCGTGATGTGTGGGGAAGGTTAGGACTGACCACATGGTCTGTTGATCTGTGCTGTGTCCTGCTCTCAGGTGTGTGCCGCCCACCCGCGCCCCACCACGGCCCTCACCTGCGTGCTGCGGTGCTTCCCCTGCGAGCCGTCCTGGGCCGGCAGTCCCTTCCCGCACCGCCCCCCCACCCCGCCCATGGTCAGGATGACGCGCTCCAAGACCTTCCAGGCCTACCTGCCCAGCTGCCACCGGACCTACAGCTGTGTCCACTGCCGCGCCCACCTGGCCAACCATGATGAGCTCATCTCCAAGGTGCTGGGGGCGGAGGCGGATCCAGGGAGTGGGCGGGGCAGAGGTTGGGTTGATGAGTGGGCGAGGTCGGGGAGTGGGTGGGGGCAGAGGCGGGGTCAAATAGTGGGCGTGGCAGGGCGGAGTGGGACCAAGGGAGAGGGCGGGGTGGGGGGTGAGAAACTGAATGTCACAGCATACAAAATAACCCCTGGCTGACTCCTGGTTCTGTTTTTAACACGTTTCTTGGCTGGTCAGGATATACCTGATACATGAAATCCAGAAGGTCTGTCGATTGTGGTGCTGATCAATCCACTGTGATCCGAGTCTTAAAGACGTGTGGCATCTTCTAGTGACTAATGTCATCTCAGAATAAGATGACTTTGGATGCATGTAATAGATGTGAAAAAAAATAGAACTTTTGATCTTAAAAACAAATCTGAATATTTACGTGGGAAATTTTGAATGCTGGGACACAGTGGTCAGCATTGCTGCCTTGCAGTGCTGGGGCCCTGGATTCAGTTCCAAGGTTGCCCTATGTGATGAGTTTGTATGTTTGTGTTAAAACTGGCCCTGGTGTGAGTGTCTGTGTCTGACAACAGAGCGGCCAGCACTGGCCAACCCCAGGGTCCTGTTAGGGAGTCCAGGGTGTCCGGAGATAATCCTGAACTGCTTTCCCCTGTGTGTGTGTGTGTGTGTGTGTGTGTGTGTGTGTGAGTGTGAGTGAGAATTATTGAATAGGTGTGAGACGGTGACGGGGCAGGTCAGTCCGGCACAGAAGACTTTCTGTGTGGAGTTTGCATGGTTTACCTACTGTATCTTCCTCCCACCTTTTAAAGAAGGGCAGGCTGATGGGTGTCTGTGTGTGTTCCTTTCTGGTTGCAGTCCCAGGTTTAATCTTTCTGCCAAAGAATTACTGAATACTTTTGAATATGATTAATTTTAAATGTCATTGATGTTATCTGTGTTTTGATCATTTGGCTCACTATCTTTTAATAATTCAATGCTTGGATTAATACAAAGCTTTCAATGGATCCCAGGCAGTAACATTAAACAGACCCTCTCTGTCTCACAGGCGGCAGGAACAATGACCAATAGCTGATCACTCTTCTTTTTTTCACCATACAAAAGAGAATTGTAATATACAGCTCTAACAAAAAACAGATAATACCTGCATTAAAATAAAATAGATAATAACCACGTTTAAAGCTTAGTCCATCTCTGCAGCAAGTACAGCTGCATCGTCCTTGGAAGATGTTCGCGGATGTCCGAGGAGATATGGGACCACGTAGCCAACAACAGGTGATACAGCTCTGCTTGAGATCTGGGCAGCACTGAACTGCGTCCGATGAGAAATTCCAGGGAATCCCACCTGCTCGATGGGATGTACTGTAAACCTGTGACTCAGTGTCATCAGGTTCAGGCCTGTTGTTGCCTATGGTGATGCTGCACAGGCATGTGCACTGAGAATCATGCCTCTCGCGAGGATACGGGAATTTCTGAGGCCTTTATTTTTCCCATAAAACAGTGCATTGATGAAAAAGGCCTGGTCTGCTATTACTTTATAATCCTCAGGAACCAGGGGACACTCTACCTGCTGGGCTGTGTTTACTACTTTGGACAGAAAGGATAACTGTTGTAGAAAATACCATCTAAGATTGTGGTGGGGCAGTGCAGAAGAATAACTTTATAAGTACATAATGACAATAGTTTTTTTTTAATTTGTAGAAGAATTACATCATCTGTGTTCACAGTAATAAACTAGAAATGCAAATTCATGTTTTAATTTCCCATTAGCTTGTCTGAAAGTATTGGAGCATGCATTTAGGCCTCATCTGGCACACTGATAAGGCAAGGGCGAGAGGAACAGAGCTCATGTTTTGGTTAGAAAGTGTAGTGTCTCCAGTAATACTGCAGGAATATTTCTCTTTGACAGTATTATTAGTTCTGGCTCTTCACTGAGTCTTGCTGTCCTCCCAGAGACATCAACTCCAGTTCACAGTGAGTCTTTTCTTTCTGTCTTGCAGTCTTTTCAGGGAAGCCAGGGCCGGGCCTATCTCTTCAACTCTGTGTGAGTGTCTTCGTTCGCACCCCTGTGGCTGGGTAACACATTTGC
The DNA here is from genome assembly GCF_055471065.1 of Atractosteus spatula. Taxonomy (NCBI): domain Eukaryota; kingdom Metazoa; phylum Chordata; class Actinopteri; order Semionotiformes; family Lepisosteidae; genus Atractosteus; species Atractosteus spatula. The sequence goes on along the minus strand of NC_142732.1, from coordinate 457,392 downwards.
ACACATCAGAGGCTTGCGATGTTAGGGAGCGCTTATCCTGGGTTTGTGTTGAAATGTGTATGAATGTAAATGACAGAGAATACGAAAAAAAGGCTGATATAAACACCCCATACAAAACAGTAGGGTGGGTGCAGGGTGTGGTGTGGGAGTGGGTACAGGGTGAGGTTTGGGTACAGGGTGCAGAATGAGGGTGTGGGTACAGGGTATGGGAGTGGGTGCAGGGTGTGGGTACTCATGTTCGGTGGCTCTCCCTGCAGGGTGAACGTGGGCTGTGGGCCGGCAGAGGAGAGGGTGCTGCTGACAGGCCTGCATGCTGTGGCTGACATCTACTGCGAGAACTGCAAGACCACGCTGGGCTGGAAATACGTGAGTCTCTTCCATCCGAGTCCCCATTTTCAGATGCAGCACCATCAAAAATCTAATAACATGATTTATTATTTATTTATTTTATAGACACTGGAAATGTCCTTTTAACTATTCAGTTTTCTATCTGAATGTCCAACTCTCGAGTAGTTGGAAATCAAGCGCACCTGTTACTGTGTGAGCCCCACTGTCCCCTGCAAGCACCCCGGGCTTGAGCACTTGTTTATTTTCAGTGTTACATGGGAATATTTTACAAGAGCGCTGCAAGACACTTTCTAGTAAGCGGAGGGCAGGAGGCGTCATGGGATCTCGTCTGGCGTTGTGGATGTAGGCTCTGTGCTGCGGAGATATTAATAATCCTGGCAGGATGTTTTCTGTGTCGCTGACACACTGCCAGCGGTGCTGACTTGCGTTTCTCAGGCTGTGCTTCTTGGCCAGTAGGACGCTGTGTCCTCTCATGTCTGCTGATACCCAGGGGAAGGAGAAACTGTCAGTGGCATCAGACCAGAGTTCAGAGTCACATGTGAAAGACGTTTCTGTGTTGCAGCCTTAATGAAAGCCCTCTTGATTGGAAGTTTTGTGTCTTGGTTACCACACATGTACTTTTAAAAGGGAAAAGTACTTTCCCTTGCCTTTACCACAGTTTCTCTGTGCTTTATTGTGGCTTTACCGTAGTGTACAACACCAGCCTCTTGCAAGGAGCAGCCAGTGTCCTGTGGGATTACAGCTGCAAGCTGTACCGATGAAACTCTGTAGCCCAGCAGCGCCTGCGTGCTTGAGCAGGACATGTCCCCTGAATCTGTCAGCACGGGGGGAGACACCTGGCCCTTCGGATTACCCCCGGTCTCCTGTCGCCCCCTGCAGGAGCATGCCTTCGAGAGCAGCCAGAAGTACAAGGAGGGCAAGTTCATCATCGAGCTGGCGCACATGATCAAGGACAACGGCTGGGACTGAGCGCGGCGCTCCGGCAGCAGGGAGGGGGTGAAGCGTCTGGTTTCGGGGCCCCTGCTCACGGGGGAGAAGAGCACCGGCTGGAGCCCCAGGGAGCCCCAGGGAGCCCCTGCTGCGCCTGTCTCCTGTGCCCCTCTGCCACGAGTGCAAGCACCCCCTTCTCTCTCCTCCTCGCCGCACCACAGGGGTCAAGGGTCAATGCGTGTGGCTCCACGGTGGGGGAGGGGAGAGAGAGGGGGGCACAGGGGCAGCTGTAAGTGGGCGTTACAGGTCACCCTCCAGTCGTCCGTTTGGAAAAGTAGACTTGGAGCCATTTCAGTTCAGCCTTTTCTAAATTTCACTCTTCGTTTCAGCCTGACCCAAAGCTGGCCGAGTTAACGTGGTACTTACTGATTGAAACTGGGGTCTGTACTCAGCTGTGTAAAAACTGATGATCTGAGGGTGATCTGTAGGAACTGATCAGTTGTCTCTCTGCAGAACCAGGCCTGGTCTCTCCTCTCTTTAATAACACTCACGTCCCCAACATGGAGGCAGACGATTCAGAGCTCCAGACAGGTGCCTGCTGGGAAGGTTAAGGTTGAAGCATCCAGGATAAAGCAAGATATTGTTGTCGGTGAGTTTTAGGAATGTGTGTAAACGTTGTTCTGAGTCAAGTGTCTTCAGATCTTCACCCTTCTGACCTCTTCTCCCTGAATTGCTGATTATTCAGCACTTACTTGGGCCCTTGTAGACCCTTTCCCCTTTCTTTACCATTTCAGTGATGAGATGTATCCACTGCCAGTTCGAAGGCGTTATTATCTAAAGCAGATTCACTGTGCAGCAGCTAAAGCAAAGCCTGCAGTCAGTTGTCACTGATTTCTCGTGGACAGAAGACCGGTTTGGTCTGCTGTTTGCTGTTTGTCTTTCCCACTGACTGTCCGTGAGCAGTGTGTCTTCAGCTCCTATTAGGACGATGTGTCGGATTTTCCAGGTAGGTGTTTTCAGAGAGTCCCTGCATGCGGAGAAGATTCCAGGCCAGGCCTGTACTCCCAGCCGAGCAGGTCTGCCGGTGGGTGTCCACCGTTTGTGTCGGCTGCTTCCGCTGGGGAGAGCCGAGTCCCTCTGTTCCACCCCGCATGGGTGAGTTTGGGCCCACAGATCTGTTCAGTTACAATCAAATATCAAAGACAGTTCTGGTCCCCTGTCCGAACACACTCTTGTGCTCCTGCTGCCTCAGTGCGGTTCAGCATCTTTAAACATTGCTGGTGCCAGGGCAGCAGTCTTTAATGTTCTTGGTTTATTTCATTTTAATCATGAAACTGCTGAAGGACTTTAAAGTTTTTTTTTTTCCAGCTCAGAAAATTTAACTTGGGCAGAAAACACTGTGGCCTTTGATGACTGGAGTCGGATTCCCCAAGCTGAGTTACCTGTGTTATTCCAAGAGCAAGTACAAACATGAGAATTTCTTTGATAAAGAGTAGTAGTTCATAGTGTAAACACTTGGCTGGTAAGTGACTGCAGCGTTTTGCCTCTTGTGTGTTGTTACGCTGCCTCCTTGCAGTCTGTGAACACCAGTGGCTCTAAAGGGAAGAAATTCCTAATCATTCTTGTTTGTGATTGGAACCCCTGGAAACCAAGACAACTGACTGACAGGGGAATTAACCAGTTGAAAAACCCAGCACAACCAAAGATCCCGCCTACACATCTATGATTGGCTGACCAGAAAAAACACAACTGATTCTGCTTGTGCATATCAAGGACTATGATTGGCTGAAAGCTGCTTTTGGTGGATAGTCCCTTCTCTGTGATTGGCTGAAAGCCGCTTTTGGTGGATAGCCCCTTCTCTGTGATTGGCTGAAAGCCGCTCTTAGTGGATAGCCCTTTCTCTGTGAGATAATGCATTGTCCGCTATTGTAAACTACAGATGTTAATATATATATATATTCACTCTGAATGTGAACATTATAATATATTACACAATGTAAATAGTCATATTTAATGTGTTTTTTTTTAGTTATTCTGTAGTATAATGCTGTGCTTTCTGTCTTGAGCCCCTCAGGGGGTGAACTGTGTATTTGCTACTTTTTTACAAATCGGAAATGTTTTAATTTTGTGTCTTTTGTAAAAGACGCAGAGGTGATGACAGTGTTATTGGAACCTCATCAATAAAGACTCTCATCATATCAAACCCCCAGGTGAGCCCCGTGTGCTGGTCTTCTGTCAGCAGAGCTCGTGGCGGCTCTAACAGACAGCTGTGAGGCACCAGTGTGATTATTCAGCTTGTCCACTTACTGTTTGAACAGATGTAGTTTAGGGGCAGTAGGAAGGTGCTGCGACCTCACAGAGGGTGAGTCCTGGGTTTTTATTCTGGTCTGGAAACTGTCGGTGTGTAGTTTGCATGTTGCTCTGCTCTCATCCCGGTGTGCTGGTGTGTGGCCTGTTGTGGGCGGCAGTAGTGGGTACCGGCGCTGTCCGGCTGTCTCGCCTGCATTAAGGACTGCTTCGGTCTTGCTGTTTTTCAGAAGAGGTGCACTAACGTCGTGCTCTGCAGGTGTCCTGTAGTCCAGTGGCTCTTCTCAAACTCTTCATCATGACTCCAGGTATAATCAGTGGCAGGATTAGACTGATGCTACTTCTTCTCTGAATGCACGAGCTGGGGGGTATCGGCTGAGCAGTCTCGCTGTCCTTGTGGTTTCAAGCCCGAGTCCCGGCGCCCTGCTCCCTGCTTCCGGAGCGGATTAGCACGGAGGAGCTGCTCCTTGGGAAAGGCTCCTTATTAGAAGACCAGATGGTCATATGTTTGCAAGGGACACATCTCCTAGCAACAAGGTTCTGAGTAATCAGCAGAGAGGCTGGCCTGGGTAGCAGACCGCTGATCTTCCCAAATAAAGAGAGCAGGAGAGCGAGACTCCAGTCCGTTGCATGTGATTACAGTCCTCAAATCTAAATAAGCCTTTTAGATCTTTTTTTTGTAGGGATACCTTTATGACGTTACAACTTACTGATCTTGACCTGATTTCAAACACATGCACAATGAGCTAGGGGTGAGTTTTAATCAAGATGCTGGGTGCCTGGCGAGGGCTCTGCACCACCAGGGGCCGAGGCCAGCGGTGATCTGTGCTGGGCCTGCAGGCGAGAGCCGACGCGGAGCTGGGGGTCTATCTTTAGCTCTGCGTCATGCCCCTGCAGGCGAGTGTCCAATTTCAGCTCCTGCGTTTTGAAAAGGCTGGGGGACTGTGTGTGCGTGTGTGTGTGCTCATACACGTGTCGGCAGCGCTCTGCGGCACAGCGATGCAGGAGAATTCTCTCCATCTGCCTGCTTCCTCGAGGGCTGAATCAAACGGGGCCTGGCTCCTGCTCGTGGCGACACGACGCCAGAGCCTGTACCCAAGAGCCGTGGCAGAAGTGCTGTCTGAGTCACTATTTGTTGCAATGCGTAGGAAATTGCAGATTGATGCCTTGCTCGCAGTTATAGACTGACATTCTCAGCTCACGACCTTTTAAATATCTTTGAATTCATTTTTCTTTCCAACAGAGTAAATTTACATACTAAAAGGTGTTTAAGAGAATTCCTACCCATACGTCCTCGGAAAGGTGGACCCCTTCCCCCCCACACCCTAAAGCTCTCAGGCCTGGGGACCCCAGGTCCAGTTTGTGGAAGGAGTGGAGGGTGGATGTGAGACACGAGCCTCTCTGCAGCACAGGCCGCCATCTCCCTAGGAGAGCCGTGCAGACAGCCTGTGTGGGCTGAGGTTTCCCTCCTGCCGACTCCAGACTCATCATGCTGGAGAGGGATCATTAAAAACGGAGGGTGGCCTGCTTCGTGCGGCTATAATGACCTCCAAGCGCTCTGGTGGGCAGCCGCTGGGTGATTGAGGTGGCCACTTCTGCTGATTGCTTTGGGAGTCTCACTAGGCTGGTTACAGGGGAGGCCTGACTCGGCCCTCGGCACTCGCTCACAGACTGGGCGCTGTTCTTGTTCCAGTGACAAGGGCCTGGAGGAAGCATCACATCTTTTTCCTCTTTTTAAGATTTAGCTGGTTCAGTTATGTGTGTTAACCCATGCCCACTGGAATGGCCAGCTGTGTGTTTCACGCCTTGGCTCGTGGCTGCGAACCCTGCTGCTGCCCACAGGGGAGAGTGAGGCAGCGAGGGCAGACCCTCTCCCCGCCCCCTTGGAAAGGCTCGGCTCTTACCAAACCAGCTCGGTGAGGACGCCCTCCTGGGCAACAAGCCTGCAAGGGCCTGGAAGGCCCACAGGAGGCGTGGTGTGGGCGAGAGCTGAGAGCGCCTTGGCCCACTATTCCCATCCTCGGCCTGCTGCGCGCCAGTTGACTAGTGGCATGACCCAGCCTCGAACCCGCAACCTCAGAGTTCTGTCTATGAATAACTTCTTCCACCCTTCAGCTCTCGGTCTGGCCTCTCCTGTCTGCAGATCTTTAAGAACACAGGACTGGTAGAAACAAGGGGGTCTCTCTCGTAAAATCAAAATGGGGAAAAGCCACACATAGGAAAAGTAACAGCTATCATCTCTAGAACTGCCAACAGCCAGTCCTAATGTACACAGAATACAAATAACCCCCGTATCTTTGACAATTGCACTGACCCAGAGAGGAGCACTGGTGCTGGCGATGCAACTCCACTCTCAGTCACTTCCTTCTGAACTTAATTAACAACATCTGCTAAATTAAAACCATACGAGTCATTTTCATCGCCCACAAGATTCTGCCAATCCTACTTACATGTCCCAATTGCTGAATAAATAAGAAAAAAAAGCTTTAATTTGGAAAATAATTCAGTTAAAAGTATTAAAAATAAAATAAATTCTCCAAGAGCTCTGTAGGATGAGAGCAGAAAACTCCAGTCTCCTTTAGCTCAATAAAAAGGGGAATAAATCTTCCCTTATTGGGGATGTTTTGCCCTCTGTAAGAATCCCTGGGACCTCTGATGTGATGCAAGAGTGACACCTAGTGGTTGGTGCAGCCTCACTGGAACAGTTACACACCAGATGAGGCCAGTAGGTCCATGTAAAAATAATAATTCCCTACACTTCTACAGCTCTTTTCTGGACACTCCCCTCCACCACCAGCAGTGTGCAGCCCCACCTGGATGATGCGCCAGTACACTCACACACACCAGCTCTCAGTGGGGAGGAGAAAAGAGCGATGAAGCCAGTTCAGAGATGGGGATTATTAGGAGGCCATGATGGGCAAGGGCCTCTCTGAATTTCACTGGCCGCATCAGCAATTGTTCTCATTTTTCTGTCATCTGCAAACTTGCCCAGTTTGCTCACCACCAGATTTACACTGCACTGACACCGCTACCAGCACTACCCCCAACTGGTCTACACAGACACTGGAACCCCACAAGGTCTCCGGCTCACTTTACAGCTCAAACTCCAGCTATTCTGGGTCAAAAACAAAGCACCCTTCAGTTGCAGGTAAATGTCTGTCATTTATTGCAGATTTAATCACCAGACAATATTTAGAGAATAACAAAAACAGCTTCACTCTTGTGCATGTTTTATATATTTAATTAAAAACAAAAAACACACTTCTAGTATATTGTACAAAGAAGCAGTTTTTATATATATTTTCTGTTGTTGAATTTAATAAAGTTGTATTTTTCCATCGTGAAGCAAAAGAGAGGCAGTTGACAGGCTGGCTGGGCTTGGTAGGACCAACGATAGAAACCAGAAACTCTTTTAGTCTAACATATCTGAATAATAAAATCTGAAAAATAATAAAATACCCAGTGTTATCACTTTTCCAAGACAAACTAAAGCAGTGCTGTAAGTACAGGATGAACTTGGAGAAGCTGGATCACACCCACACACACACCACACATAAATAGACCCGCACACACAGGTGCCCACGGCACGCAGACTGACCCATTCACTCGCCCCACACTCCCACCCACACTGTGCTCCAATTCATTAAATCAGCGCTGGTGGTCTCCCAGGCAAAACACTTCATGGCTAAGGCTGTGATGATCTACCGATTTGGGTTATTCTACATTTCTCACACGTTAGAAAAACTGCAATCACAGATCTGTTACACACCTGTATTTCCCTTTATGAACCCCATCTGGAAACACAGCTGTTACCTCGCTCAACTCACTGCAGGGCTGGGGCGGATAATACTGCGCCAGACTCCTGGGACCCTGATCGCCGCCCGTGTGGGGGCGCGAGGCAGGAGTCTCTGGACTACAGGCCCCAAGGTGCAGCACTGGCCGGACTGCTGCACCAGCACACCTGCAGGACCCCTCCGCCCCCTCTCCTCACCCCGCGGAGCACTCGAACACACAACAGTGACCATTTACACGGTACTGGGAAGCTGAGACATGTGGTTACGGTAACTGCTACAGATTACAAAATAAAAAAAAAGAACAGCACCTCGAAAACAGAATCGACGGTCTCTCGCTCTCACCCAGTCCGAGCCGCACTGGAAGCACCTTCCTGGGCCTCTCCTCGCCGCTCTGCACCGGCCGCGCTGGTCGGGCGCCTCAGGCCCGAGAGGGACGAGTGCAGCAGGAAGCGCATGGCGCTCGCCTCCGGATCGCAGGGCCTCAACGGGATCTTTTACAAACGCTCAGCCTTTACGGTGGTGGGCTGTGCGCCTCACCTGACAACACCCCCTTTAAAGCAAAATGCACCAAAATGGAAACTCCATTTTAAAGTCCCCTTCCACTTCTCAAAAACATCCCACATTTCAGAGTGGAAGCACACCGTCTCCCCTCCCTCCAAAGGCACTGACATCCTTTTCACCTGATTTTTAAATATACATATGTACACAAACTTCACAAGTGACCTTGTGGTCAACAATCACCCCAACGACACACCTGACCGCAGCTCTGGTTTCAAAGCGCCCTGGAGTCGCAGCGCTCGCCAGGCTGGGCAGATTGCCGCGATGGGAACCCGATCGCCAGCGGAGGGACAATGTGACCGGCGCAGCATGGGAAGAGATCTCGGATACGTGCTGACGAAAGAGCACAGCGACGTGCTGTCAAGGGCACCAAGGCTGTCTTTACAATCGCTCATCTTGTTTGCAAAGCAGCCTGCGAATGGTTAACATAGGGCTTCATTAATCAAAGGAGATGTCTTTGACTTAAGGCTATTTACTGTCACCTAACTGAAATGTAGCCTATAGGAGGCAGCATTTCTCCACTGCTGTCCAAACAGGACTCAGTCCCTGCTGCTTCTATAGAGCCAGTGAAACCATTAATGAACAGGTCAGGCTGCGCCTGAGGCCTCTGCTTGCAGAACACTGAGATTCAGTTAAAGCTGCTGCAGAACACAGCAGATGAAACATTTAGCTTGATTTCAAAAACTGAATTCAAGAACAATGTTTCAAGGAAAAACAATTTGTTCAATGTTTTTCCCCCATCGTCCACATTGTCTAAGTCTTTATTATCTAATGTCTTACAAGAGCATTCACTTACTGCAAATGTCTGCACATTTTATTGCTGTCTGAGCCTGCAGTCACAACACTTTCAGACAGGACTTCATGTTTCATATATTTACTCCAAACTAATAGTTAAAAATGCTGACAGGCAGCAGATATTAGATTTTCAAAGAAATTTAGTAGATTATCGGGTGCATAAGTATTCAACCTCTTTTTTAAGGTAACCTGAAATCGGTTAAGATGCAAAAAATAGTTTGAAAGATCCCCTAGTGTTATAGGCACAGTCGGTGTGTAATCTAAGTGGATTAACGTAGCATCAAAGTAAATACACCGGCATATGCGAAATGTTCCCATTGAAATTAGATTTCAAACATTTTTCACAGTGATACAAGAAATCGACCTTGTAGACCAAGGAAGTTTTGGTACAGGTCAAGAATAAAGTAGTAGCGAGGCACAGATCAGGAGATCTCTGAGAACAGTGAAGTGCATCATTAAGTGGAATGTACATCATACCACCCAGATGCTATCTAGACCAGGCTGCCCTTCCAAACAGCAACCAGGCAGAGGAAATGATTATGCACGACACTGTGAGGCCAGCAGTGACTTGTGAAGATCTGCAGAGCTCTAAGAAAGGAGTCACTATTAATACACTGACAATGCTGTGGTCCCTACACAGAGTTGGCCAGTATGGGCAACGGGCAAGAAAATAGTCTTAGCTGAAAAAGACTCATATCGTGTATGAGAAAGAATGAAAATGTGTGACAAAAATCTGTCAGATGTAACAAAAAAATTAATCTTTTGGTCTAATTGCAAAGCGTTGCATTCTGGCAAAAAATGAAAAATGAGGGAACACGAACTGAGGAAAAACCAATGGTGCCCAAGTACAGGCAAATCCTAGAGGAAAAACTGCTCGTCACCCCAGAATTGAAAACTGGGCTGAAAACTCACATTTCAGCAGGACAATGGCTTGAAGCACAGCCAGAGTGAAGCTCTTTGAGTGGCCCAGTGATTGAAACAGAGGACACTTAAAAATCACAACACAATAATCCATCACCAACTTGTCAGAACTGGAGTTCTGGAGTTCGCCGGGAGGAATAGGTGAAATTACACCACCTCACTGTGCACAGCTGGTAGAGACTGATACAAAGGTACTGCCACCAAGCACCGACTTAGACAGCTGAATACTTATGCAACAAATAGACTTTGTATGTTTGGAGATTTTGTTGGCATTCAACCTCCTCATATCACTGTGTACAGTTTGATAAAAAATGCTGTAGATTTCTTAGAATTCTTCAACATACAGGAAGTGAATACTTCTGCAAGGCACAGTATGTGCATGGGGTACAAAACACTGCTACCCCAGCTGATTCTGCCAGAGAATGCCACTGAGCACGAACCATGAAGAACAAGCCCCCTTCAGTTCTGTAAAGAGATCAATCCCTTATTACTGCTGTAAAATCACTAATGGAGTCAAGAACAGTCTAATCACAGTCAAGCACAGAGAGCTACATTAATCTACAACCCAACTGTGAGGCTTCTCATTGATCACAGAAAACTCTAGGAAGAGAAAACAGTCATCTTCTCTGCAACACCAGCCCCTGCCACTGCTCAGGCCCCCGCAAGAACCTCCTGCACCCAAGTCATTAAATAGATTAAATAGAGAACTGTGCATGAACGCAAGCCTGAGTTAGTGTGCAAAACGGCTAATGCCAGACAGACAGGAGACAGAGAAGGAAAAAAAGGGAAACACTTCAAAAATAAGCATGGAGTGCTTTTTTTTGCCTTCCTGCATGCACCTTAGTGGAAGAGGGGTCCCAGTAGCACAGTGGAATAGTCTGAACAATACTGTCCAAGAAAGATGCCCTCTTCTGCAATCTGAGTGCGCCAGGCTATCTGACCAGGGTCTGGACCAAGGCCACCAGAGCAGTGATGTGAGATCCCAACTCAGGGACCTGGGACGTCCCAGTCTGGCCAGCTTCTCCTCTCTTTATTAGCCCCCCACAGACACGTGGAGAACTCTGCAGCAGCCGTCTGGAAGTTATTCATTGAGCACCTGGGAATTTAAAATAAGAGCAACACAGACATGTGTGCTGCAACCTCCCATTGCCCCCCCCCCCCCCACACCAATGGGAAGTGTGGTTCACTTTAAAATCTCTTTCTGCAGGACTGGTGTCAGTGAGAGGGCCAGGACACCCTGTGGGCTGACCCATTCAGCTCCAGCCTACTTCAAACCTGTGTGGAGACCCTCATCCCTGAGCTCTGTGACGCGTCCTGGCCCGCGATGACACCCCTGCAGCATGGGCTCAGAGAGGCACGGACATCGCCCTCCGACTGCTGAGGACGTCCAGCACTCAAATTCTGACCCTCAGCTGTTGGAGAGGCGTTTTCTTGCAAAAGGGTCCTTAATTTTAAAACTATTTTTATAAAAGAGTTCTCATTGGCTGCAGAGTGTAAAAGTGTCCTCTTGTCAACTTGAGAGTCTGAAGACAGAAAAGGTATCCGTCCAACAGCTGCAGGCTTGTAGTTCTCCAGCACTCCAGGGGGTGGCACCAGGACAAGGCATGCGGCCAGTATCCCCCCCCACAGACCTTCTGTCCCAAGCGTGCACAAGTTTCACCTCTTGCCCCTGTTCTCGCTCTAGATCAGGGAAGTTTCACAGTCTTCAGGCTGTGGGAGGAATAGATGGCTGAGGAAAGCACCTTTTATTTTGGCTTGGAATAAAAATCAAACTAAAAAGGGAGAGAATGGAAGAGTAGAAAAGGTTTGATGAGAGGGAGGGGCAGGAGGGAGCAGCCCAGTCTGCGCCATGGAAACGGGGGCGGGGTCTGGGCCTCAGCCAGTCCCTGCAATGAAAACAGCAGCACTTACACTGGAGCCACGGGCCAGCATGCAACACACAGCGCATCTGCGCAGCACACCTATTACCTAACTAACCTTCTAATGATTCCTGGTCATACATATTAAACAGTATCAATTTCCTTTTTGATTTCCACACGAACTGCTTTCAGTTTGGGGGAAACTATAAAACTCAACTTCGGGTGTTCTGGAGCTATACTTGTACAGAAACACTCAGACTCAGTGAAACAAAAACTCTGCCCTGCTAGTTGCCATGTTGGTAGACTAGGAGCTGCAATTCTTTCCTCTGGGGCAGAAAAAACACCAGACCCCTCAGCAGGGCGGCGGGGGGACCCTCAACACGGCCGGGTTCGAGTCGGTGTCCTCACCCTCCTCCTCGCCCCAGCCCTCCGCCACGCCCGCCAGCATGTAGTGCTTCTTCCGCAGCTCGCCCAGCCGCTCGCGCTCCTTCTGCAGGTGCGTCTCCAACTCCAGCACCCGCACCTGGCGAGAGGGACGGGTTAGCGCCGGCCACGCCTCTCCCTGACCACGCCCCTGACAACCACAACCACACCCCCTGACAACCACACTCCCCGAAGCATCTGTACCTCACCTACAGCACCCGCACTTGGAGAGAGGGCCGGGTTAGTGCTGGCCACGCCCCTCCCTACCATGCCCCTGCCGCACCCCCAGACGATCACATTCTCCTGCATCTCGCAGGCCACACACGGCTACTGGAACGGGCGAAGGTTACTGCGCTCCAGCGCAAGAACAGGACTACACTCACTGCAGCTCACATTTAGGTGGTGAGACGTTACAGTAAGTGGATGCTTCTCGGGTCACTCGCGTCACAGGTACTCTATCGAATGCTTTACAGAATCAATGAGGAGCATGGTGCTGGACACTGATATTGAAGCCCCCCGGAAAGGGCTCTTGGTTTTCTTACCTGTGAGTCCATCTCCTGCCTCTTGATCTGGGTGAGCGTCATGCTGGAGAAATCCATGGTGTCTGAAACAGCACAGGGCGAGAGTCAGGACAAGAAAGACTCCACTTACAAGTGCTTCCGCACAGCCTCCGAGAGGAGCCTCTGATCCGCTGCCTGCAGTGCTGGCAAACGCACCGCGTGTATAGAAGTGCATTTAAAACCACAGCAGTGAGGTCATGAGAAAGAGTTGCACACTGCCATGTGCTGCTACAGCTGTTCAGATAACAAACCTGTAACTGATCTCTTCACTGCTCACTGCCAAGATTTTCAATTAAGAAATCTAAAGCGTCACCTCGCGTTTGGCATCAGCTGGTGGCGAGCATGAGCCTGCAACGCACGAAATGCAAAGCGGCTGCCTTGTGGTTCAGCTCATCAAAAAAACTTTGCTCTAAAAAGGAAATGCCACACCGCTGCTCAGGATTCCTGCATTATGAGGCCATTCCTGACTTTCACATTGTGTTCCTGCACCGACATTCCAGAGCAGTGCCTATTTTTTGGTGGATTAAACAATTACTATGTATCATTTGGGACAGTCTGGCTGAGCCCCTTTGAGCTGTTTCCTCTACATGATGCAGCAAGAACTCAGAAATAAAGTCTGGACAGAAATTATTTGACACTCAGCCTCCTCTCTGGGGTAGCCATTCCCAAGCGAACAAGCAGCTGTGTCAGCTCTGAACTCGCAAGTAATGAAAAACGCCACGAGAGGGACATAATTCTCAACATAACAGGACAGCTCAGGTTTTCACAACCCTTAGCTGAACTAATTCTGTTGTGTCCTTTGAGACACACTTTTCTGGATGATCTTAACGCACAACGCACACAGGAACATCCTGGGAACAAACCCGCCAGAGGAGAGAGCAGCTGAGGTGGGGCTGGGCAACGACTCACCTGTCTCTTCGATCTGCGATTTGCCCGACTTGGTGGAGGCCACGAGGCCGGCGGTGGCCTGGGTGACTCCGCGGGACGCCTGCTGCAGCCTGCCCAGGTTGGTACTGTCCTTATCAGCTTTCACCTGCGGGCCACAGCAGACAGGACGCATTTGCTCATTAACGGATCTAGAATTACCGGGTCTGTTTTCGTATAAACGACAGCTCAGCTCGAACTCGCTTCCGGCAGCCAATAAATGAGGAAGTGTAGGCGGACTCTTCAAGCCAATCGTCTCTAACGGGTCGAAGGCACCACAGCCCACTGGAGCAGGGGCTCGTCAAAGACAGCACCACATGGTTGCAATTTCCCAGGAGGCCACAGGGGGTCGCTGTGTTGCTGAGACCTAATCCCACCTCTCCCACAGTGGGACTCAGCCCATTGTGCGCCCCCACCTGGAGAATCTCGGTCACAGTGGGCTAGTGGCATGATCCAGGCTCCAACCCGTAACAGTAGATCTCTGACTGTGCTGAGACTTTACTGGTTTTACTGGTTGAGATTAACACAAGGCATCAAACCTGCTATCTCTTAATCACAACTGGCTACCTGGGGAATCACAATTACAGGCTAGTGACAAAGAAAGCTTGAACCCGTGATCGCAGAGCTTAGCCTGTGCTCAGGCCATAAGTGCCTTTATGGGCGAGAGGGCATTAAAAACGTTTTACCCTAGAACGGAGAAGGCCAGCTGATTCAAGTATTCAAATTCCTCAAAGGCACTGACAGTCAACCACTGGACTTCAGAACAAAGAGTGAAATAATTGGACACTGTGTGCATTTATGATTGGGAAGAGGAGGAGGTACTATTTTACACCAAGAGACTGTGGGAGTCGTGAAGAAGGTGCACTGCCACGCTGCTGAAACCGACACTCTGGCTTCTTCCAGGAAATGACACTGATGCACCTTGAAGGTGTTGTAATTTAAGTTTTCCTGAAGAGAAATATCTCGTTTGCTGGAAACGTCTGGTTTCTTACAGCCCAGAATCTCTTGTAGTTTTTCCAGAAGGATCTCCGAGAGCGACCAGCAACATTACCAGACCCCCATGACTCTCCGGGTACTTATAAGGGTGCAGCAATACAATGCTGAAAGGTACCCCACTACATGAGCCACAGAGCCCACTCCCACTCGGCCCCATGCCAGAGGTGACCCCCTGTCCACGGTGCTAGGGGTACCGGCGTTGCGGTCATGGGTGGGTTACCTTTGAGGCGGCCACCAGCTGTGCGGTGCTGGCTGCGATCTCGTGGGAGCACACCATCAGCTCTTCGAACTTCCCCTTGCCCTGCACCACCAGGTCAGCCGCATCCCTGCCGGCACACAGACACACACACAGGCTCCATCACCACGTTTCTGTGCCTCAGGATGACCTCCCATGCACTTGCCTTTAGTTTACTACAGTAGGAGATTTTAGAAGTAACAACAACTTCCATCCAGAAAGGCTGTAACCAAGTGCAAAGAGGCAAAATCTGCAAGATCCAAAACAAAGTAAGGATCTGAGGAAATGCCGAACACGCAGGGCAGAGAGCAGGAGACTCCTGGGGCCGTAGAAGTTTGAAGCCGGCTCTTTAACCAAGCTGCTGGACACCTGAAGGATCGGGTTTGACGGTGCTCTCGGATCACAGAGCAACAAGCAACCAGATGAAGAAGATGGACCACGTGGCTTCCTCTCAGTTGTAAATGTGGGAGGAGGGAGACTTGCTGTGGTTACTGGAAGATACTGTAACGATACTGCAGCTCTGGGGGAAGACAGGCACAGCTGTACAGGAGCAGAGGACTTACACCATCACTGTCGCCCCCCAGCCCACTGCCTTGGAGGCGGAGATCAGCCCCTCCGTCCAGCGGGAATTCTTGGCATAGAACTCCTTGGTTGACGCTGCCCCCTGCAGGCAAAGGAGAGAGAGGCAGTCGTTCCTTAGAGACCTGGCGCACATGCGACCCCTCACGGCATGGACTCCGCACCTCCGAGTGATCGGTACAACTCAGAGCGCAGGGATCTTCATGCCTGTTTCTAAGTAAAAGGGAAGCCTTGCAGGTGTTAAAGATCTAACATTAACAAATGCTTCCAGCAGTCCGGGAAACACCGAACACAGAGATTAACTTGATATACCAGAAGTGCTCTCAGCTTCTCTTGTCCTCTGCTTGGCATTAGGCGAGTGAAGCCGAGATCACTTCTCCGATAGGCACAAGCAAACACTTTCTGCTCTCTGCAAGTGCAACAGCTGATCAGCATGGTATCTCCAGGAGTGTTGTTGGCTTGTAAGATTTCTTCGACAATTTTTTTCTGCTCCCAGACCCTCCCTTTCCCGATGTAAATGCCCCAAGCTCCCGGCTCGCCTGGGACACTCACCCTCCCGCTCTCCACGATCTCGCGCTGCAGGTCTTTGGAGGACAGCACCAGCACCTTGATGGCCTGCATCAGCTCTGTGCAGGAGGCCAAGATCCTGCAAGAGCCCCATGGGAAGGGGTAGAGGAGTGAGTCTGAGCAGGAGATGCACCCCCTGCCGCTACAGTGAGGTCACAGTCATGTCCACTGCAGAGGTTCGCACATGACCAGTGCACTCCAGTGTTTTCACACATCTATGACTAAGTTGACCACAGGAGAAAATCTAGCAGAGGCCACTGCTGCAGCTCTGGAATCCACGTGAAGCACAGTGGAACCGGACAGGTGTTCTAGAGGCCAAGCACTGGCAGTGAAACATGAGACAGTTTCACACGGGGAGAAGCACCTAAATCACAGAAGGCACTTCTTGAGCTGCAGATCAAGCAGTCAGTGACTGTCCAATGGGCTAGATGGGCCTGATGACCTTCTCCAGTATCCCTTATGTTCCGATATTCTAGTTCCCTTCTAATTTACAGATTAACAAACCGGGAAATCCGTTTAAAAAAAAAATCAGTGATAAATAACAATGGGGAAAAAATGCTAATTGAAAGGTTTTCCAGTGTGACAAAAATGCCTCACTTTACACGTAACATTAGGTAAGGAATCTTCACTACCACACAGCGGGATGGAGTGTTAAAATAACTTCATTATCAACTACATTCATATCAAGTTCATTTTAACAAACTATTCCACTAATAACGATCAATGAATTTCACTGGGGGGAGAGGGTCTGTGATCTGGGGGGAGGGGTTAACTATCCTGCTTTTATAAAAAAAAAAACAAGTCAAAACCCAGGAGAGGAAAACCCAAGAGCTGACTGACCTTTCGTTGACCTCCATTTTAACTCCTGAATCAGCAGCTCTGGACTTGTTCAACATTTCCTGGAGAGAGAAAGAGGAAGGGATGTCGGTCCTGAAGGAGAAAGAGGGGCTCTGCTCCAGAGCTGCATGAAAAGGGGGCTCACTTCTGACCCTGAGAGGGCAACTTATACCGTACTCCCCATCTCTGGTTCGGGGGAGCCCCTAGCCTGGACTTATTATAGCTCGGCCTAAATGGCCTGTTTCTAAACTGTTGACATTTGTAAGTCATTGATCAATTAAGCAAGTCATTTAACTAAGGAAACTCGGGTTGTCGAATGCCAAAGCACGCTCAGATTTTTTGCTCCAGGCAACTCCTGCACTTCCTTAACTGAGTGGCTTTAGATCTGGGTGATGCAATGGCTGCCTTTACAGGGTGCTGGACGGAAGAACCTGCAGAACCTGGGCGGCTCAGGACAGCACAGGCAGGCAGGAGAAGGCAAATCCAGCTTCATGAGCACAAACCGCAAGGGAGACTGGAGCCTGTAATCTATCTAACTGCAGTGCAACAGGCTTTCGCCATTCCCGAGGCGAAAACAGAGGGCCGCTGTCTGACCCCAGCGAGGGGGCCCAGGGGGTTCAGGGGGGTACCTCGATTCTGGCAGCGGCTGTTTCTACGGCGATGGAGGTGGCTGCCATCTCCTGCTCCACCAAGTCTCCCAGCTCCCCCTGCTGCAGCTCCAGCCCCCGAGGACGCAGACTCTGCAGAGAGGGAAGAGTGGCATGACCTCCGGGGCGGAGCGGTGCAGGGTCTCCACAGCGGCAGGAGCTCGAGAGCAACACGCAGCGGCGCGCTCACCTCGGCGAGGGCCTGCACCCGGGCCAGGCCGGCTCTCAGCTGGGTGCTGTCCGCGCTGCCCAGCATCCCCTGCTCCTTCAGCTGGCACAGCAACGCCAAGGCTTCCGCGCCACACGCCTTCACGGCCTCCGCGAGCGCTGCCAACCACACGAGAGGCAGGGCACCATCAGACAACCCGCCTGCAGGAGCCCGGGAACTGCACTAGGACCTCCCTGAGCCACGACCAAGAGCGTTAGACCAAGATCACACGCTTGTGGTGTTCTATTGAACAGAGCATTCAACCTTTTTAATGTCACTCACTGATGCAACATCTAGTACATAACAAAGCAACAACGGTGTAGATACAGCACGGGCAACCACAGCAGATGAGGGTCAGGATGGCAATACTGCGAGCCTGCAGGACAACACAGCGGGAGCTGGTAATGACCTCATCTCCTGCAGTGCGGCACAGCGGTGACAAGCCACATGCTGCTCAATGGGTTTTTCCTGAACACGAGTGGCACTGAACGTCGGTACTCACAGTCCGCCTGCTCCAGGGGAACCATGTGGGACGTCGCACTGCCCTGCACTATCGTATCGCCAACCAGGTGGGCAAACTGGGCCACCGACCGCAGCAGCTCCGACACATCTGGAGGAGGGAGAAGAGCTGCTGAGCACACAAGTCACTACGTTTCTTTTTGTTTTCCGTCTTGGACTCAGGACTCGACTGTTACGTGGTGTCAGACTCACCTGTGTCGTCAGTCAGATACTTGTCCCTGGCGGCCTGCAGTCTGTCCACACTGTCCAGCGCAGCCTGGCTCCGCGACACCAGGTAGTCTGCCGAGTAACAGTACAGAGGTCAGACCGTGCGCTGAAGAACAGTGTGCTGGCTGAGCTATCCTGAGCAGTGTGGTGATCACACAGTATTGACTGGGTTAAATTAATTAAATCCAATTTTTAAAAAAATCAATCTGTGTCTTTCTCTTGATCTCGTGGAAACAAGAAGGTGGGGAAAGGAACTCACCGGCGGAGCTGGTGCAGCTGATGTGCGCGGGGTCTTCAATCCGTGCCATTGAGTCCTGTATGATCCTGTGAGCCTCGTCAAGCGCTCCCTGCAGGGCGGCCCAGCGGGAGCCCACCAGCTGGCTCTCTAGCGCCTGTTCCCGGGTCTCCTGCACAAAACCATTTGATTGATTACATCACGAAAACTGATTATTGGCATCGTATTTTCTAGGAAGAGCTCTGGTTGCTGGGGAATGGAATATTGAGACAATTAAACCAGCACTGAAAAAATGAAAAACCTAACTGATCTAGATTTTGTGACTGAAAATAAATTAATAAAAAATCCTTTTTTATGGGCCTTTTTTTGAACTCCCACCAAACACAAACTGAACACTCCCATTCCGTGATTTTCTAACATAAGCTGTTTCTCAAAAACTGTTCGTAAGGTCAATATTTGGAAACTGAAAATGAAATTCGCATTCATTTACATGTTAAGCCTTCTGATTTGTTCCTGAGATACTAAAAATCACTCAGTATTACTTTTTAACCTAACAGACCCTGAATTGTCACAGCAAGAATGCTGCTGCCTACTTATGAAGATCACCCTATTTACACAGTACAGCCAGCAGCAAGACGTGTAAAAATTCTTCGAACGCAGAGGCGTCGACGGACTGTGTTATGGGACATCAGGGTGGCATTTCCTGTTCACTTACAAAGGACACGCCTTTTTTGTGGAGAAAATGTTTTCAAAACTGCAAACCAGCAGTATGAAAATGCACGTTTCATCACAGCAAAAATGAACAGACCGGGGGCCTGGAAGCCGCGGCTCTCAGCCTCCTGGCCTGCTGGCCACACTCACCTTCTCGTTGAGCTGGTTCTGCAGCGCCTCGGACGCCTTCACCCCGCTCTCCCGCTCGCTGGCCAGGCTCTTCTGCACGCGCTCCAGCTCCGCCCCCAGGCCCGCCAGCTCCGCCTCCTTCTGGGCCACGCCCTCTGCCAGGGCCGCCTTCTCCGCCTCCAGGGCTGCCAGCCGGGAGCTCAGCTCTGCACTCGACTGCGAGGGGCAAGAGGAGCCGGGGGACCCCAGACAGAAGTAAAGAACTCAGAACCTGCAGTTAATGCACCATGTGTACTGACTTATTATATTTAGGAACTTGGCTTGGCTAGAAATGTCCCGGTTTCTGTGTCTTTGGACTTGTGAAAAGGGCCCGTGTCGGTATCTGAGCTCAGACAATGAGAACGGCTGACCTGCTGTGAGGAGGCCATGGTCCCTCTCAGTCGCTCCAGCTCTGCTCTGCTGGTGCACAGCTCTGTCTGGAAGGCCTGCAGCTGCTCTGCCTGCTCCTTCTCCTGTGGACACATCCCAGACCCAATCAGCACCGCTGCCCCCACGACACCACTTGCCTCGGACAACTTGCAGCACCAGTGATCCCAGTACAACACACACATGAGCTGCTCCATCTGTCCCTGGCGCACATAGCATGCGCCCCTCAATACCTGCACTGTTAGGAATCCGTGTGCAGCTGGAGGTTGAGACTACAACAACTTCTTTGCACTGCCATCACAGAGGTAGCTTTCACATGCACTGCACGGTAGAGAATTTAAAGGACACTTGCACCCCTTTCCTTAGGAACCTGGAACTTCAAACACGCAATCTGCCCCTTGCCTAAAGGAGAAGGTGGAATCGTACAAGGAAGAACACCAGTCATAACAACGGTGAAGCCAGCTTGAAAAGAATTGGGGAAATGTGTTCAAGTCTAGTTTGAAACTGTGACTGTAACGACACAAAAAGAGGAATAAATCTCAACTCCAGGCAATCGGAAGTGTTTCAACAGTGACTCAACTGATTCTGATGGGCTCAACTGAGCCCATTTTCTCCAACACACAAATAAAAATAGGAAAAACCAACTTGGATTGACTCATTTTATGTGCTGATGGAGAACTGATGTCATCACAAACAGTAGAGGGGGAAGGGTTGGGAGAGACCGTGCGATACGAAGTCTGAAGGAGGCAGAAACGCAGCAGGGAAAAGAGGCGAGAAGAATAAGCCCCTCACCTGGCGCTCGGCCTCCTCCCTGGCCGCCCGCACTTTCTCTTGCATCTCCCGGCGCACGCTCTCCACCTCATCCTGCGCGGCCCGCGCCACCGTCATCTGCTTGGTCACCTCCGCGTTCTGAAACGGACACAGCTCTTCTGAGCAACTCCGCAGGCGCGCTGCCACTAACCCCAGGGAGCTGCTGGGAAACCGAGCGGGGGAACTACAGTGCACATGGGAGCCGACTGATACAAGGATCAAGGGTCTCGGCTTCAACAACACGGCTGGGCGGCCTGTTCCACTCTCCCACAACTCTGCGAGTAAAGAAGTGCCTTCCCTTCCCAGATGATGATTTCGTTCTGTTTAGAGGCAGTGTCCAAGAGCTCCTAATGCCTCTTTTCATTTGCACTTTGGGGTCATTTGCACACTTAATTGCGAGATTTCATTTAAAATAATTCATTTAAAAAACTATTTACACACTTAGTGAATGTGAACGGAACAGAAAAGAATCCGCCCATCTCTCTGGACAGGAATGTTTTGTATACACTGTACCTTCCTCAGGAGGTCGGCGTGGCTCTGCACCAGCTCCGTGTACTTCTCCTTCAGCTTGGTGTACCTCTGCTCGTTGGCCTGGGCTTTCCCTGGAACACAAGGATGCAGTGTGAGACGCTCACTACCCCCTCCACGTGCAAATCTGTGATAAACGGCAGTTTAATGAGCTCATACTTGGACACATTATATTCCAGAGGGCTCCTCAAACACAGAGCCGTACTATAGATGACAGGGCGTTCTGCAGTTCTACACTTAATCCCAAACCCATACCATTATAGATCCCTTCTTTTGTCTGTTTTTTAAATATACCTTTACAGTATAGTATTTTGTCATATTTATATTAACTAGAAGACTCTACATAAACATGTGTAGTCCTACCAGTGTGGATCACTTTGCACTTATTGGTGCTGAATTCATTAATCAAGGCTCAGCCCAACCCAAGATTTTGTTTTGGTTATTCCCTTGCCACTGGCTCTGCGTTTGCCACTTCAGAGACTTGGACTGTGTTGATAACCGTAATAGGACCTAGTTGTTGAATCAGATCAGGAAGAGCTACAGGCCTAAAACAGATCCCTGTGGAACATGACCACTCACATCTGCAGTGTTATTTAATGCCATTTCCTGTCTGTTTCTCAGCTCTCGTTGCATGTACTGACGTTACCAGGGAATCCTAGTTTTTAATCGGTGACTCAATGTTTTATGAGGGTCCTTATCAAACTCTTTCTGGAAAACTGAACTTTCTTGTTATATGCTTTAGTATCTAATGACCTTGTTTCTTGCAAGAATCCTTGCAAGTTAATCAGACCTTCCACTTCTAAATCCATCTTGGCTAAAAATGTCCATGTTTTCTACACACTGTACTAACTTAGCTCTGTCATATTCCATCACATCTATTCCCAGAACTATATCCTGGATGTTTGAAAAGTCAATAAGAGCATCTGGCCTAAACCACTTCTACAAATAAGAAATCATTAACCATTTCAACCACCTTAGTTTCAGATGTTGCATTCTAGGTACAGTCTCCCTGCTTGTGTGGAACATTTAGATCCAGCCCACTCGCTCAGGGAGCTCTGCAACCTGGACGCCAGGCCTGCAGCTGACCAACAAGACTCCCCTTCAGCCTTTCAGTCATGCACCTCTAATGACCGAGTCCCCCACTACCACTATACCTCTTACCTCCCTCTAACTGTGGGGAAATGGGCTCCCAGACCCAGGAACACCACAGGACCCCTTAGTGTCCCCCAGGCATTGCCAGTAAGGCCTTGGACTGGCTGCACACAGGAGAAATGGAGTCTTTATTACCCCCGGGGGGGAGGCAATCTGTTTTTGGGGAAAAGCTCTAGGGAGGTTCCAGAAGAACTGCTAATTTATTTTACACTATAAGCCTATAAGTGACAATAATTACCAAACAGGTAATCAGTTTAATCTGTCCAAACAACAAGAAGCTGTACGCCTTTCACCAGATACTTCCTGGCTCTCGTCTGTGTGCTACACCAATGAGCACAACAACTATCTAACAACTAGAGATAAGGGCATTTTCATTTTGGAGCAAATTTCTCATGCTTTTTTAAAAAAATGTATACATCTCTAGTTGTTAGAATGAATGTGTTTTTCTGGGAGGCAGTTGGAAAGATACTCTCTTAAATCCCCTGAATTGCATCCCACAATCCTTGAGGCCTGGGTTACGGAAGAGGAAACTGACTGGATTCAGCCGATGGGGAACCGAGACTCAATTTAGCAAATTAGATTCACGGCAATTCTCTCCATCGCCACTTGATAACAGGATAATGTACTTGTATGAGCTGCCGGGGGCTCAGGCGGGAGCTCAAGAGTTTGTAATAATGACTCTCCATTTCCATTTAATACCCGTGCGCGGCTCAGCGATCTGCTGTGGGCAGAATGATGTCACAGCCAGGCCTCTTTCTTCGCTGTGAGCAAGTGATGGCAGACAGCGGCACGCTGGTACATCATGTGCAGCTACAGACAAGACAGAGGCTGAAGTGAAAGCTGGACTAAAGCATCTTCTTACCAGAAGTGAGTACAAGAAACAGAATCTAGACACACAGAGTCAACGGCCATTAACACCATTAACAGACGTGCAGCCCAAGTGACGTAGTCGATGACTCTGAGGAGCACGAGTTGAGAGAGAGAGAGCCAGACCAGTCATGTGAAAAAGAGTTAAAATGCAAGCCCTGTGGAGTGAATTCTAAGAGCACTCTGGGCATGGATTAACAGGAAAGAGAGAGTCAAAAGAGAAGTGAACGGCTTCTGGAGATCGGCAGAAAACAGTCCCTACAGGAGAGAACACCATGAAAGAGCAAACTGTGAAAAGTTGCAAGGGGGGGACTAGCAGGGCTCAGGTCGGCCTTCCCCAGAGGGGGACTAGCAGGGGGAGTCAGGAGAAACTCAGACTGCAGGCGCAACAGCAGCCAGCAGAGAGCTAGCCTTGCCAGGGGGTGGTGTGTGTTTGTGGGACGTGGGGAAGCAAGGAGGGGGGGTCTCTTACTCTCGATCTCCGTCAGGCTGCGCTGCTCCTTCTCAGTGTCTTCCTTTACTCTCCGCAGGTCCTCCAGCTCTGCGCGGAGGAACTCGCTCTCGCCCAGGGCCTGCTGCTTCAGGTGCGTCTGCTCTGCCAGCTCCGCCTCCAGCTCGCTCACCCGCCCGCGCAGCGCCTGGCAGAGCCGGGCACTCTGGAGGACACAGAGGGTCAGGCGGGTCACTCTCCACACACACACCTCCCGGAGCGCTGCCTTGTCAGCAAAACATCAACTGCCCCCCATTCGCTCTCTTTACTTTCAGGAGGTAGTGCAGTCCAGCCCAGGAGAAGGGTATAGCCACCCTTCTTAATCACAAAGCCATTTACATTAATCAATTATTCAGTCAAATAGACCATTAAACAATTAGTTGACTAATTAATCAAGTACCTTTCTGCTCAATTTATTGAATATGAACCGAGAAAGAACAAAATCACACTCTCAATTCAAAACATTATAATTGATCTAACTTTTTCAAACCTTCAGCTCTATGAGGCTCAAACTCTTAATTCACATCATCATATCAAATCCAGTTCAGGGTCACAGAGCCCATCCTGGAAAGCACTGAGCACAAGGCAGGATATACCCCGGAAAGGGTGGTGGACGCAGGAATCACACAGACACACACACTCGTGCCAGGGCTACTTTTCCCAGAAGCCAATTAACCTGCCAGCACGTCTTTTGACTATGGGTGGAAACCGGAGCAGCTAGAGGAAACCCACGAGACCATGCAAATTCCACACAGACAGCACCCCAGGAATTGAATGCAGGACTCCAGTGCTGCAAGATGGCAATGGTGAGCACTGCACCACAATGATCTGTGGTGATGGTCAAACTCTGAAGAGCTAAAACGTTTCAGGCTTGAATAAGACTAGCAAATATTTCAGCCTAAAATGTCTGAAATTCCTGCCTAACTGAACTGGGGGGCTAGGCTGCCTGAGACAACAGCTCTTGCTGCTGCTGGGTTCTCCTGCCTCCTACGCCAGCTGAATCCTCACCTCCAGCCGGAAGGACTCCAGCTCCTCTTTCAGAGCTCTGACTTCCCGGGACAGCTTCTCGATGAGCCGGTCTCTGGGGAGAGAGAGGCAGAGAAAGGACGTTTTGCTAATCGACAAATTCATTCTCCTTTTTAGGTGCAAATTTAAAACCTTGTCACAGCTGCCGTGGTAACTAAAAATAAAGCTGTAAATGAAATAAAATCTATACTGTACATGCAAATAAGATATTAAGGTATACTTCATGACTGAAGGAAAAATAAGCACTATTCCTTTCACTACTAGGAATTTAAGGGGTATAAAATACTTGAGGCTTTGCAGCCCAGGTAATCACACTGCCATCTCTGACTTTCAGCTTTGCCCCTGTCAGCAGCCTTTTGTCCTGTTCTTCATGCCCACAGGAACTGCTCTGTCTTCACCCTTCAAGGGCCAGAGTTTTAGACACGGCCACCCCAGCCCTGGCCCATTCCTTACAGAAACCGCAGGTTGATGCGCGCAGATGCAGAGCGGCCTATGCCTTTGAAAACACTCACACCTCAGGGCTAGAAGTGTAAGGAATAAAACGCAGGAACCGGCATTTACAGGGAACTAGGATATCGCAGGAGTAACTGAAACGTGGCTCAGGGCAGAGCAAAGGAACCTTTAAGCTAGAACTGCAGCACGAGTGTCCAGCCTGTAGAGAATCTAGACGAACTGAAGTGGGAAACAGGAATTCTAGGGATCTGACGTAATTAACAGACCATCTAATACAGACATGCGTGACCAGCTCAACTCGGCGACAGCACCCAAACACCGCCCTCTCTTTTGCAGGGCTTGATTAGCTCCTCGGCCAGAAAAAAAGCGGGAAACGTTGTGAGCGGCTGTCAGGGATGTAAAAGCCGGCAGGATGTGGCGAGCGAGAGTCTTACTTCTCGTCCTTGTGCGCGCCGTTCTGGCTGTTGAAGTTGAAGGGGTCGGAGGCCGAGGATGTGCCGAAGATGTCATCAAACTTGTTCTCTGAACTCTGCTCAAAAGAGGGAGAATAAGCAGTTAGGAAAAGCTCCCATGAGCAGCTGCTCCACCCTCCCACCCCCATCCCAGCATCGACAAACCTGTCATTCAGACAGGCCACGAGCAGAGTACTGGCAAGGAAGCAGATCAAAGTTTCAAGGTAGCTTTTCTACCACAGCCCAAACACAAACCACAGAACGCTACTTAAAGTAGGAGATAATAGCTGCAGGTTGATCAGCACTCGGCGGGAAAAGAGCAGAGTATCAAACAACACAGCATCACACATCTCCACGTGCTGCTTCTACTGTCTTTCACTGTCTAACTCTTCGGAGGGTCGCGAGTGAGCTGCAGGCGCTGCACCAGCGCTCTCCCTGGTGTGCCGGCGGGCAGAGGTACCGGCTGGGCCAGGGCGTCGGTGTCCACCAGCTCCTCCGTCTCCACCACGGGCTCGCTTTCGGGGGACGAGGCCTCTGCGGGGATCACCACCACGGGGCTGATGTGCTCCGACAGCGCCGACGCCCGCAGGAAGTTCGGGGGGTTCTTGGAGGGAGAGGAGTGGGGATGACGGTCAGAGCTCAGACAAACACCTCCCACCCCCAGACAAAGCCCAGCGTGACCCCCCCACTCAATGGGCCATTTTAGTTTTCCAATCGATGTATGAGCATTCCTCAACAGTCAATGAAATTTCAGCCTCCTGTCTTCCGTCTCTTTGGTCCCTCTGCTCCAACTCCCTTACCCATTCTCACTGTCTCTTTGCCTCAGCTGCTCCTACGTAGGAGACACCCACAACTCTCTGTAAACACATCTCCTATTATCCTTCAGTAATGAAGAGCAGTGGCCTAAATGGATCCTTGTGATGTTAAGGTAACTCCAGTGCTGGAGAACCTCGGTCTGACAGGTCTCATCACCTTTCCACTTAAGGAAGGAGGCAAAAGGAGCTACACTCACCCAGCTGAGGCCAATATTAAAATGAACTGTTAGTTAAGCACTGGGGTAGAATGAAGAGATGGAGACAGGCTGTGTACTCCTTATTAACTTATTAAAACAAACAAATTCCACGATGCATTAATAGTTACAAAGGAATTCTTTTCAGAAAATGCAAAAATGCAATAACCTCTCTCAATTCCCAATTTGACTAAAATAAATCATGTGCAGCAGACTAATTCACACATACAGTGACTGAACCATGAATGAATGAACTTGTCACTTTAAAAGGAGAATCTCCTGCTTTGCCCAGGAAAACAATCAGCAGGTGTCAAAGATGGATTCAACAATAATTAGTTTTAAAGCATGAGTGTGAGCTGTGTTGTAGTAGTTTCCTGTTTATCAAAAATACTGTCAAAAAGGAGCAAGTGCACTCGTACATTAAGGCAAAGTTTAAATATTAAAGATTAATTTCTGTCAGTTTAGGCTCAACCTTTTCATATCGTGTCAGAGCTCGAGACCTGCGCTCAGCGCAAACGCCCGGACGCACCGAGACACTCCAGCTCCCAGGAGCTCATGCCGTGGAGTGCAAACCCTGTGTGGGTCCTACTGCAGCCCTGCCACGGCGGACAGACTCACCTCTGGCAGCTGTGGGATCTGGATGAGCCTCTTGAAGTACTGCAGGTTACTGGAGCGGTAGAACAGACTCTTCAGCCTGATGCAGGGAAACAGCACAAACACACATGGACACTGGGCTTCAGGATTCAGCCGTGGTATTTACTTGAAACATTAAAGATCAGCTGTGCGTTTCTGTTAGTAGGATACTGACATCCTTGTGTTCAAATGCCGAGGCAACCATTTTAGAACAACAACCACTATTCACCCTTTGTTTCACCTCAGCCTACCTTTATTTTACGCAGATTAAAATAAAAATTTGTTGCACTTCCACTTGTTGATGCAGATGTTTAAAAGACTTTCCATATCTAACATATCGTAACGTCCAATCTGCCATGGCCTGCTCAGGTGACCGAGTCCCCCAGGGCTCCCACCACACCATGAGGTCGCCTCACAACCACACAGCCCACAGCAGAGCAAAGTCTTGTTTAAAAGTCAACCTGGTACCTACTTCTTGAACTGCTCCTGGAATCTGTCTCGATGGCCCTGGAGAGTGTCCGCAGGGAGGCCTGTGGGTCAGCCAGCATGCAGAGTTTAGGACACAGGAAGAAAAACAAAACATGAGGATCTTGAATATAATGAATATCCTTCTCCAGTAATTCATCACGCACCCATTAAGCATAAATTCATGTAAATATACATGAATGTTACTCTGTATTGGAAGGCACGTGTAGACCATTGGTAATAAAGTACAACAGCGAATCTATTTTCTTCGCAGATTATGGGTTCTTGGTGCCACCAGTCAGGTTCTTTCCAGGTTTTCCAGTTCTGTGGTACAAACTGTTATGCAGTATGTAATAACCGTCTGGTATAACAGGCTTTCTGTCTAACAAAAAGCTAAGATGTCCAGACTCTTAAGGATGTGTTCATTGATAGCTGGGCAGCCACTTGAGCAGAGCTTTCAAACTGCTTACATTAAGACTGTGCATCCCCTCTGATCTCCCACATGTTCTGCATGAAAAACACCAACTGATGCCTTCCAACACGTGTTAGCATCAATGTAGACTTAACCAAATGAGGCATTCCTTTATCCCATAATGAGTGCTCAATCAATAAAAATAAGTTCAAAATAAATTAATAATGATTTATCGACAAGTGCAATTAGCCCATTTTGGGCAAAAGTGTACATCGTTGTTCATTGATCTGTGCTAGTTTGGCCAGAGGACTTGCAGGAAATAGCAGGAGCCCTCTGCCTGGCAATGCAGACACAAAGGGCCAGACCTTCAAGGCTACATGAAAGCAGCTTATGTACAAAACAACCAGAATTAAATAAGGATCTCTTAAGTAGGTTATTGACCAAAGAGTGTCCAGCTGCTGTGCGCGACAGCCCTCAACTTCAGGACGGCGAAAGGGCGCAGAGCAGAATAAACCGCAGCACATCTCCCAGCAGAAGGGCTGCTCGTGAGGCTGGGGACTCACAAGAGTGCAGCTTGAAGAGCAGTTTGACGGTGTAGTCGTACAGGTGGCTGCAGTCCAGGATGACCTGAATGAGGGGGGCCAGTCGGCACTGTCCGGCCACGGTCACCGACACGGAGCGCGACATGTCCAGGGAGCTGAAAACTGTGGAGCAGACACACACACACACCACTGCCGTTAGAGAGAGTTCACAGACGACCGCACACAGCCATGACATCAGTCGTCTTGGACAAAACTGATCAATTAGCTTTTGTTAATGCCGATTTGTGTGTGTGGAAGTGGCAGAACTCTTCTTTCATTGCACTAAAGCTAATTATCTTGGATGAAATCTGTTTAAGTCAGAGAGTGAGAGAGAAAATTGGGCAGAGGAAGAGACCAGCAGAAAGAAAGAGATAGGAAAGTACAGAGAGAGAGAAACAGGAAGAGCCAATATCGCCCAGAATAGAGGACACCAAGCACACAGAACAGCACTAGTCTGTCTATTTCTTTTGCTATGTTTGCTGATCTTAAAATAATCAGAAGAGTCAATATGCATGAATCATCAGTCATTGGCAGGGCAAAAGCAGCTTGCTTCCTTTTTACAAAAAAAGAATATGCTGTGTCAAAACTGCGCTAAAGGTCTTCGCACAGCCAGTCCACAGCGAGAGGGACCAGGGCGTGCTCTGCCTCAGGAAGCGAGGCAGAGAGGCTGGGACACTGAGCGCTCTGTCTGTTGCTGGCTCCCCAGGGAGAGTTATTTTTCTCTCCAAACAGAGGTGTGGCCTCCACAGCCCCAGGCTGCCCCCACCTCCTCCATCCCCACACAGGCGCCTCTCTTCAGCGCCTGACATCATCTGTTTCTCATTCGCGGGCGGAATCAGATGGGCGGCGGCTGCACATGCAGCCCGAGATCCCAGCATCAGCACAGCACAGACAGGCGGGGAGGCAGCAGACTGCTCTGACCAGGCTGGCTTCACTCACAGCAGACACCTGGGTCCCCTGATCCAGTACCGCTCTCTCCGAGACCGCTTTTTATCCACCCAGTCAAGTCCAACAATGTTTAACAAACACGGAAGACAAGCAAGGTCTGCAAAATCACTCCGTCACATAATCCTAATGAAATAGCTACTGGAAGGAGCTGCCGATTACAGCACAGTTAAAGAGCAGTCTATGATAAGTGGCTCTCCAGCAGCTCATACAGCAGATGTTTCAATGCAGAAGATTTTTGCACCTACAAGTCCAGAAAACGCAGGACATTGGCGCTAACTAGGACAGCTGCTTGAGAGCAGCTCAGAACTAGCCGACTTTGCCCGCTTTGTTGTCAACAGCTGGCAGGGGCGCTTGTGAGAATTCGCAACATAGGATGACGGCCAACATGTGAGCTTTGCTGTGGGCCTGACAACGTGAAGAGAGTGGCCATATCACGCAGTTCTCAGAGGACACGCAGTCTTCACGTGTCTCTCCAGCAGCTGGAGCCAAGAGCTGAGCCGATTAGAAATGGGCGATATCAAAAGTCCTGTGGTAAAAACAATGTTGTTTTAAAAAGGACCAGTGGGAGGAGGCAGTGAAACCAGTGCCCCACAGGAGACAAGGGGAAAACGAGATCAGCTGGCTGCCCCCCCACCCCGTGAAGGTTCTCCACTCACCGGCGAGGAAGAGATTCAGCTCGCACTCCAGGTAGTCAAACATCTCTACAGTCATCTGGAAGCTGGGGAGGAGAGAGCAGTCACTGAGAGCTTTCGGCACTTTGGACAGAGGACGGTAATCATCTCATCCGCTAATCTCATCTAGCACTATCCCGCCAGCAGGCTCACAGCAGGGGCTCATGCGGTCTCACATGACCGCACATGCTCTTGCGAAGGAGTGGACGATGCAGCCAGGGGGGCAGGGGGGTACGCAGGGACCGGACCTCTACAAGCACCTTGTCTTTCCGTCGACAGGGAGGGAGACTCACAAGTTATTGACGTCATTCTCTCCTGCCTCGTCCAGCTGTCTGTCCGTCATCTGGAGGTTGCCAGGGAAACGGGGGTTCTGAAAGAGGGAGAGAGAAGTGTTGGCGACCAGGCTCAGTGATGCTGGGAAGTCTGTCCTATAGCCAGACTAGTTAATGAAGAGGTTCAGAAGGGGTCATTTGCAGTTCATAAAACACTAAATACTGCATTCCAAATCTGCTTTTCTGCCCCTCAAAAGTAAGTCATAAGTCAGATTAACCAATTATTGAATTTCATGTTTTAAAACATCAGAAAAATGCGAATGACAGGATGTGCTCTGAACAGCTACAGCTGGTTTGCACTGAGATTTCAGAGGGGGAAGTGGTGAACCATCCAGGCCTCAGTGGACAGTAAACACACAGCTCACAGAACCCTTCCAGGCAGTCCGTGATGAAACTGCGCATGGGGAGCATTCACGTCACAGTTCCTGCAGTCCGCTGGCTAGCAGCACAGCTTGCACACATTGCCGCAGGCAGGAGCTGCAGGCTCAGGGAACACTAGCGCAGGGCTTGGCTTGCTGTGATGGCATTAACCACATTCCTTCACCCCCACAGGGGTTCTGCAGGTTCTCCCCAGATCAGCAGCACAAGCCCAGCAGTGGGGTCTGTCAGCAGGGGCACAGGCTCCGTGATTCAGTTTGTATACCGGGGTACCATTTGAAGCTACAATCTACTGGAGCAGGAGAGATGAGGGTATGGAAACATGCACAGACACGCCAGGCAGCTCTTTTTCACTCTCCCAATTCCCCAGCACCAGGCAGCTCTCAATGCGAACGCCGGAGAGGAACCCCTAGCGCGCTGCTGATTCAGACGTGATCTCTGAAGTCCCAAGACACTCACATTCACGAATCGCAAGACACAATATTCTAGTGACTGTACTGAGTTTTCATCTGATGAAAACCTTCATTTTCTGTGCCCTTCATTTTTAATGTCCAGCAAAACGTACAGATACTATTCTGCTATCTCAGGAATCACGGTTTAGTCTTATAATTAATCATGTCTGCTCAGATTTTTCTTTCCATAAATGCTGACAATAATAATGCTTCCCCCAGAATAATAAAAGCAGGAAAGCATTACAGTACCTGCGATACGCTGTGGACTACTTCACATCATGGTTAAGAACTGCCTAGAGCAGAAATACAGTTGCACCCCAAGTGTTAAAGTCACATTATCTTACAACGGTCACAAGGAAATCAAATATTCACAGATAAATCCTGAGACCGGAATTCAACCCTTAATATCTGATTATGTTTTATTTAAAAAGAGATTACAATGGAAAAGGGTGAAACAGTCTTCCTCGTGCGGAGGTGGCTGACCTTGATGTGGAACTCCATCTTGGTGATGAGCAGTTTGAGGTAGATGCTGCACAGTCTGCCGTACCCCTCGCTGAGGTGACCCTGGGGAAACAGACAGGCAGAGTGATGAGCGCGGGAATGAGCTTGCTGCGTACGGGAACTACCCACCTGTGTGGTTAACAATATACAGCTGATGAGCTGCTACCAGCTTCATGCCTACTTGTTCACAACGTGTTAGGTGATCCTGAAAAAGTCAAAGATGTGGTCTGCAGGTGCTGAAGAACCAGAGGACACAGCTGGAAACTCAGGGGCACTAAGAACAGGAGGCATCTGATCCGCAGGTCATTTAGCTACCAGTAAGCACACGATCCAACCTCTTTTGTGACCTTTGTAATGTCAAGTTCTTGCTTTCTGACACAGAACTATGACAGCAAATGAACACAAACCTGCTGATGGGAGACCAAGGAAGGGGGGCTTTGCTAAACGTTTCTGCCACCTGTACTGCACTTCTCGGAACGGGTGGAAACCCTCCACCCTACACACCCCAGCCCTGGGCAGCGCGTCAGAACGGACAGGCAGCTTTTCTTTGGCTGGAGCTCAGGCCCAGCCGGTGTGGGGAGGGGGGGGTCAGCCTGCTCCCAGCTGAACACGAGCCACATCAGAGACAAAGCTGCGCTTGTTGGCGCTTCTCGCGCACAAGAGCTGCTGCGGCTGAAAAGCCATGATCCGCTGTAGCATTTAAAAACATAACCGAGGACGAGGCTGAATAGAGGGGAAAAAAACGAATCGAGGAAAGATATAGTCCAGAAAAAACCCCAAGAGGCAAACAGCTGGGAGGGCAGCAGGGCGTCCTAACAGAAATACTTAAGCAGCCATCTGTATGGACGGCACAGGGCCCACGCAGTACAGCACATTCAATTCTACACTTTCTAATCCTTTTATTCCGCTCCCAGAATTCCCACAGGCAACCGGGAGCCCCTTCCCGCGCCTGACAACACGGGGACAGACAGGTTATTATCTTGCCAGCCAGCAGGGCCACAGAGAGCCCTTTCTTCCTCCCCTTCCTTCCTCTGCTGCCGTCTCGTCCCGCAGCCCCCCGCCACTCTGAGCCACGGCCGCCACCCCTGCGCTCCGGCACGCCTGATCCGGCAATCCGGACCTCAGGAACGGCGCAGGCCAGATCACCTTCTCATGGGGTTCAGCAGAATTTAGGGACTTTTTCACCTCTATAAAACGCACACTGGCTGTCCACTATGTCAGAAAAAGCAGCTAAATCTAGAATTTTTTAAAACCGAATTTAAATTGCAGAGGATTTGAAACTGAGAACAGGAGGTACTTTGTAACCTAAAGGTAACAAAACACTAACAGCCCAGCCCTGCTGTTAAAAACGATAAGCTGCTTTCTTTCAAGAAACAGGTGGACAAGATCCTCAGACCAACGACCAAACAGGCCAGTAACCACTTTTCTCCTAACCACTCCTGACAGTGTGTGGCCGACCATCCATAACCAGGTCTCGTCCTTCAAGAGGAGTGCAGACAGGTGAGAGACCTGGACAGGTAAGCTCCAGCAACAGAGTTACTTTGTACCAGATAGCACCCATGTGCTTCGGAAACAACAGACATGACATCCTTCAATACGACTACGTTCTGTTGTAAGAGGAATGCACTTCAAGCAGCAGCTCATATCAGTGCAGCTGCACTGAACAAAAGGGTCGGGCACAGCATCAGCGGACAGCAGCACAAAACACACATCCACGGACACAGTCAATCCTCACTGTTGCCAGGGGTTAAGGTTTAAACGTCTTTTAGATACAGGTCGCTTGTTGTTTTACTTATTACTGTGCACTTGGCTGGTATTTTATCTGCAGCACAGTTGAGAAAGCATGGCTAGGCTAGCTTGCAATTATGGAGCTGTCAGAACGTTCCCGGCAGTCACCTGACTCTTTTTACTAGTTCACGCAATCAAAACGGAATCAGGAAACGATCGTGGTAGATGTAAGCTTTTGGAAATGGCTGAAACTGTAGAGGATGCAATAAGTAACAGTGCAGTCCAGTGAAGGTTTATAGTGAGTTTTAATTTGTTATGAACAAGCCTTTTTCTGGAGAACACCCAAGAAGGTGCACACAGATTTCTGATAAGTTTATCTCTGCCTTTTAGTTATTCCTGAAACGTCACGTATAATAGGCATCAGTCTCTCTGAAAAGAGGGAATTTAAGGATGAACCCAAGTCAGGTTCTGCAAGACGCTCCGGTGAGATGGGAGCCGGGAAGGCTCCGCTCTCGCCTTCACTGGGAGCTCTGCTGCTGCAGCAGCTGGGCGGCACGGGGAATTGTCTCCATGGCAACCAGCACCCTTACAAAAACCCCACCGCTGTTCACAGCTTCCCCACGTGATGCCGTAGCTGTTGAGACCAACGTGGTTGAAATGGTTTCTGGTCACTGAGCACATCAGGTTTGAAACTCCCAGGGCTGACGTGCACAGCGGCCCGTCTCCAAGTCCTCCTTCGGGAAGGGGGCTGTTGCCGTGCAGCAGTCAGCTCTCAGGCCTGGCAGAGCTGCATGTGTATCCCTGCCTATTGCCTTTATTTTGACTTCTTTGACAGAGACAGCGTCATCATTAACACAAGCGACATTCCACGAGATCCACTGCTCTCAGATTTAGCAACAAAAATGCTTGTTTCCGTATGCAGCCCTTGTGCAGGGGGGAAATAAGCAGAGGAAAAAACAACACGAGAATCTGTGCGGAAGGCAGCCAGCCCTCTGTAATGTACCTCCTTGTAAGTAAGAGCACCTGCCATGAATAAAACAGTACAGCAGCATTTTCCTCTGAGGGCTTTGATAAAATAAAGCTTAGATTTTAAAAATCTACATTTTACAATATATTATACATTTCCTGTATAATTACTGCAAATTATTTTGTAAATTAATCTGCCATGATTATACAGGAACATACTCTAAAACATACATACAAAATTGAAAATAGAATAATAAATTAAAATGCCACTGCAAGCAAAACCCTTGAAATTATTAATTTGCATTCACACAATTATTTGTTTCAACCATGGTTTTAGTTTGCATGCGAGACTTTTAAATTTATAAGTGCCTTTAACACCCTACAGTAAAGAATTCCAGAAAGATCCGTCGTTAAGTTAAAAGGCAGTTTTGCGCTTGATCTTGCCAGCATGCAATTGCTCCTAAGTGTTGCTCAGGAACTACTATTACAGTAATCTGAGCAGAGGTGTTTACATTCCCTTAAGGGTGGAGAGGTAAGATCATGCGAAGACTTAATCACATCCAGACTGCTACCTTCTCGCCATAACAACTCCAAGGCCTTGGCAACAGACCTTCTTGTGCCACGAAGTGTTAAGGCTGCTGCCTCGCTCGTCCGCATGCTCTGAGCGACTGAGAACTCTACTGTGTCTAAAAACAGGAGTGATCACCCCCATGCATACAACAGCCGACCCACACGTTTCCACCGGGATTTCTGTGAAGTCAGGCCTTGCGATACCCAGCAAAGTCCAATATAAGATGGCAAAGTGTAAGTTTCTAAAATGTTCCAGCAGTCCTCCCAGAAGACTGCTCAACCGGCCAGGGGGCTCGCCCAAGCACAGGCTGAGCTCTACGATCACGGGTTCGAGTCTAGTCGACCCGGGATTCTCCAGTTAGGTCACAGTGTGCTGAGCACTGTTGCAGGGAGGGTAGGCAGACGGTGCTGAAGGTGAGAGACACTCCTCTCCTCTGAATCGCAGTGTGCCCAGCGACGCAGCTGGAAGACGGGCAGGTGAGGAGAGTCTGCTGACACTTCCTCACTCTTCATCGTGTGTGGACACAGGGTTTTTAGCCGAGAACGGCGTTGAAAACGCACAGCTGGCGACTCCAGGATCAGGTGGGAATATCAGATTACAGCTGCACAGAACAGCAATCACTCTCCGACACGTGACCACATGCTCAACAGACATGACCCAGTGTGGAGGGCGCAAGGCCACAGGGAAAGCTCACGGTCCTTACCCACATTCGGCTCATATCGCTGAGGTCAGCCTTGTTCCTCATGGAGTCCTTCAGGACCTGGGCGAGAGAGACAGGACAGCTGGATTACAACATGCTCACACCTTGACAACATATACCAGCACTGGGACAGACATCCCCAACAGATGAACACAAAGGACACAATGGAAAAACAGAAAATATTTCTGTGGCAAACTGTGAATGAGCTGTGCACATTAATACCTGTTTTAGTAAACAGCGCAGGTCTAAGTGGACCTGGTCTGGTGTCACTACAATCTGTTAGGCTGTCCCATTTTCAGGGTCCAGCTCTGACCTTACTGACTTGCCTATCAACCTACGACGAACAGTACTTCAACAGCTTTAATACTGATGAACAACCTCGAAGTTATTATTTGAGAGGATTTGCTGGAAATGCAAATGTTTCCATGGCGAGAACTATGATCCCTGCTGGAGAGACATCAGCTCCCTCAGATGGTGGCAGTTCTGCTCCCACGCTGCCGGCGAGTGTCAGCCGTAACTTCCACACGGCTGCTGCTCACGGAGCGCGCCAGCCAGGGCACACGAGCCCCTCTGGCTCTCCTGACACCCGCCAGCAACAACGTGGCTGACGGCAGTTCTCCACAGAGGTGTTAGCACATTGGCGACGGTTAAAAATCACAATGTGGATGGGAAAGTGAACTTCCGGCAAAACTGGCACTGGGAAATAAAATCGAAACCAATGCAGGTATAACATTTTTACTTTTTTGTCTGTTGCAGTCTTTTAATGTGCCGGGACGAACTGTTTTTTTTAATTTTGAAGGTTTTCTGTTACGTGCCACCCAGTTTGCAACAGCCGGTTGTTGCGAGACTCCTGCGCCCTCGCGGCCTGACGGGAGAACCGGTGCCAACTGGCAGAGCGGAGCGTCTCGCCGAGGTCGCCCGTGACCGGAGCCGACAGCCCCACCTGACGGACCTCGCTCAGGCGCCGCTGGTGAACCCCGAGATAAGCGCTGGGAATTCGGAAGAGGGTGAGGGGGCAGGAGGTGCGCTGAGACGCCCCCTAGAGGGGGGCGCAGGGGCAGGGGGGGTTCAGGGACGAGTGACTCACGTTGGGATGCCCGTCGCGCAGGAGCTTGTGGAACACGTGGCAGAACTTCCAGCACAGCACAGCGTTGCTGGACAGCGGGAGCCGGTTGATGGCAGCCCAGAAGGTGTGGGCTCCCTTCTCGTGGTGGGTTCCCAGGATGCAGGGTGAGGAGCTGCTGTCAAGGAAAGGGAGGAGCAGACAAGCCGGACAGCCACCACTCACAGCACCGCCACAACTGCGTCACCCCTTTCATTCCCAAACCTCAGAGTCTGACAAAATCAGTTTGCTTTTTTAACGATTTGCTACAACCAATTATTTCTTCTTTCATACACCCATACAGCTCACTATGGTGTTCCGCTTTTTCACACAGGAGCAGACACGCGAAAGGCAACAGCATGAACACACAA
The DNA here is from genome assembly GCF_055471065.1 of Atractosteus spatula. NCBI lineage: Eukaryota > Metazoa > Chordata > Actinopteri > Semionotiformes > Lepisosteidae > Atractosteus > Atractosteus spatula. Next base: position 420,079 of record NC_142732.1, on the reverse strand, counting down.
ACGGCAACAATCGAAAATTTCAGGGCCTCGGGTTCCTTCAACAGCGCCTCTCTCTCTCCCCCACACACCGGCTCCAGGAAAGGATATTTCTCGCATGCTTCTCCTTGACTGCAACCTCTTGTGTGTTGATGGCCTTGTTGATGCTCACAGCCTATAAAGGAGACAGACAGCACAGAGGATAATAAGAGATACTGTGTTCTTCCATACGCAGGCAGCCCAAGGCTAAACAGCAATAGTATGCAGTAAGGATATTTAGAAAGGTTCCCTCTCCTGCATTATAATATACCATGATCATGACATAAGATATGCAAATTTATCAAAATAGAATCAACTACTCTTCTGGGCCCTATCAAAGAACAAGAATTCACCACACCCCCCCTTCTATTCCTAACCTTCTCCATGACCATCTACATCAGAGGCAAGTTCACAATCAATTAATGATGAAGAAACGCTTGACTGCATTTTCTGAATTTAAAAATTGCAGGTTTTTTAACTTTTGTTGGGTGCTGTTGTGGCGTATGCGTTCGAACCCTGGGCCAGACTGGCAGTGCTGGTCACTGATGGAAATGGCTCCAGCAGGCAAGGTAGAGCATAGCACAAGGTGGGGGAGGCTGACCTCTCTGCTGCAGTAGAGTGACAACATCAGGCCAAGAAAGCGCTACAGAGGGGGGTCACAGCAGTGCATGCAGGCTCAGCCCAGCCCCCACATCACCCCAACACACATACAGTACTCTTAATTCAAGCAGTTTGATAGCCTGAGTACAGGTCTGGCCACCCTCTGTTGTTACAATGAAAGGGTGTTTAGTTATGACCGTTGCAAATGCATAAGAACTACAGAAAATACTTGCACACATGGCACAATGGCTATTTCTGAGAACGCTATCCCCACCTATTTCTGAAAGGCCACATACAACAGGAGTCAGTTTAACATGCTCTCAGGCCAGGCCAGGTCGGATTCCACACCCAGCCTCATCCCCGCGTGGCTCCGTCTGCGTGTCTACAGGAGGCCTGCTGCTGCTAAAACATGGCTCACGCCGTCAAGGGCTGAACATATTAAAAATACAGCCTGCAGGATTCCTCTCATTAAACATTGACAGCCCAGGGAGGGGGAGAGGAAGAAGGAGGTTGCCGAGAAACCTAATGCTGCAGGCATCCCAGCTGCCGTTACTGGCCTGGTGGGATTAAAATGGAAAACCAGCCTTCCTGGGTGAAACACTCCAGCTCCCTCACCGGCAGACATCCACAGACACAAACACGCTGCACAAGCCCAGCAGACGTGCACCGTGCCACGATGCTCATGTGCAACAGCCCGCCCCCTACCTCCTAAATCCACCTGCTCCTAACCTCCACTGGCAGCAGTGAGGAGCAGCGGGCTGGGATGCAATCTGCCCCAAGACCCTGGCTTGCCGACTGCTGGTCTAGCAGGGGGAGCTCAGGGCACCTGGTGTGGCAGCTGGGGTCTGCTTCCCTACCGAGCTTTCCCTGTGCCACTCCCAAACGCAACGTGGTCCTGCTCCTCACCGCTTACGCAGTTCAGCAGCTGTACGGTTCAATTCCACAAAGCTACCATGATCAGAAACTCACCAAACAATATTTCTTGAAGTTAATGATTTTGGAAAAATTTTCAAACAGTTTATGTATATATTAAAAATACTTAAAAACTGTTAAACAGGTAAAACCAGTTTAGAAATTCACTCTTAAAACATAATAGCTGGGCCAGATTATTCATAGTGTTTCCTCAGAATTCAGGATACTAGGGTTTAATTACTCCTGTTACAGTGACTTTTCAAAACCGTTAAAAATATTTCAAGTCTATTGGTCCTGCTTGTGCTCTACACTGCTTCACCAATACAATCATGCATGAAGCTCTGTAGTCTGTAAAACACAGAGTGGATTAGTATGCTAAGCACTGGGAGACGCTGGATTCCCTGCGTGGGCCACCATGAAGCATCAGTGAATCTGACATACGTGCTGTGACGGAAATGAATACCGTAGCCGGCAGTCCAATATTCCGGGCAATCTCTACTGCTGGCATTATTAATAGCAAGTTACGCTATGTCTAGTGGGGGTGGGTGGTGTGAAGTGAGCTTCTGATGAATAGGAAAGCAGAAAGCCTGCTTAGTGACGACATGCAAGCCGCCAGACACCCAAGCACAGCACTCAGCAGCCCAACAGTCTTTCACACACCCACACGGTGGCAAAGCTGTACTGAGCGCCGACAAAACACCAGCACTTCTACTCTATTAGATACCGATTAAAAAGAAAGTAGCAGGAGTCTGCGGAGGCACTGACATATACTGTTGAGCTCATCCATTTGTACACTTCACTGCCGCCTCACAACAAAGAAAAGGTTACAATTGAGAGGAGCTCATCAAGAACATCTTGCTTGCTTTTTTCAACAGCCCCTGCTGCTCCTCGTAAACCCCACCCGATTTTAACAGCTTGTTCTGGAGACACGCTACCCATTGTGTAAGGATGCGTTTCCTGCTAGAATGCATGAGTGCTCAGCACACAGAAAAGGTTGAACGGATATACAAGTCAGGGGTGGTGAAAGTGGACAAGCAGCAGTGCTCACAGGCCCTCGGCGTGTTGAAACACACTTCCTGCGTGCCGAGCACATGTCCACTGCGCAACCAACAGACTCTCAGATTGCCTCTTCCTCGGACTTCCTGAGGAACAGCTGGGCACGAGCCGAGGGTCGAGGAGTTCAGGAACAGATCCTGTTTCACTCTGAGCAAGCACTGGGTGGGGATGAGGTCAAGCTGTTCCATTTAAAATTTCCACCGAATGTTTTGATGTCCAAATATCTCATTTTTTAAAAAGTTTTAAATCAAGCAGTGTACTACGTACTGCAATGTTAACCAAAAAACTATCATAGTACATTTCTAGAAAAGCATGCATGACATTTATGAACAGCAAAATATAATGAGAGGCATTTAAAATGCAAGAAATGAGCACTGTCCAGTAGCATGTTATGTTTTTAATGCCTCTCAGTTTCTTTAACGTATGCCTGACGCAGGCATTTGATGAAGTAGTAATGAAACCCAGAGCTACCAACAACACAACACGTACACCTCATGAGCACATGGGCGGCTCACACAGGTAGATGTGGGCAGGTGCGAAAATGCCATCTGGAACCAAGATGAAAAGAACTGAATAGCATTCAGCCTGGCGCTTAACAGCAGGAATGTAAATACAGACACAAACATGTACATAGTAGCAGTAGGAGTGTGTGTGTCAGTAGTAGCAGTAGGGTGTGTGTGTGTGTGTCAGTAGTGATAATAGCTGATGTGTGGTGAGCGTTCCAGCGCACTATGGCTGCTGTCACATCATCCAGGTGGGGCTGCACATCGGTGGGGGTGAAGGGGATCCCCATTACCTGTAAAGCGCTTTGAGTGGAGTGTCCAATAGTAAGTTTTAATTATTATTAGTAGTAGTAGTAGCAGCAGTGGGGGGGTGTGTGCTGAAACTTCTTTGTGCCAGTACCAAGTCTCTCTCTCCACTCCCTCTGTCACCAGCTGGCTCAATCGCATCTCCTTGCTCAGGGAGGGCTGAGCACAAAGCAGCCAGCGGGAAAGCAAAGCAGAAGAGGGCATGCAGAATTCCTGAGAGCGAGCAGGAACAGAGAATGGGAAAGGCATGAAAACAACAGGAAAGATGGGATGATGAGAAGGGGAGTCGAGCAGCGGGGGAAGACATGCTCAGAGGGTGAGAGAGCAGAGCGCTCTTCTCCACTTCCTGCTCTTGCGCAGTGTTGAGAACCCCACCCAGGCCACTTCCTCTCTGGGCTGGAGCCAGGCAGAGGGCATCAGGGCCAGCGCTGACTGACCCCCTGCAGGGCCCAGCCCCCCCTCCTCCCCCACGGCCGGAGACACAGCCTTCCTCTGCAGAGCTCCGCTGGTGTTTATAAGTACAAGTATAAACACAAAAACACTGGGGAGACACAGTTTCATTTTAATTAACTTCTGCAGAAAGTCAAGCTAATGACAAGAACCACCCACATCATGACATTTATTTTCATTTGATGAAATTCCACGGATGGTTTCATTAAACTTTTTCAGCCCTAACCTCAAGCCTCGGTAGCCCAAGATCAGTGCTGATCAGGCCCCACAGGTACCACCTGGATGAAAGTATAAAACCTTTGCTTTGTAAACTTCTATACTGTAACCTGAGAGGGAGGGTCTGGAACAAGCTGCCCAGCCTTGTTGTCATCCTGGCTTCCTTCACGGAACATCTGGATGAGATTGTCAGATTATTAAACTACTGGCAACCACTGGCAGAGTTGATTGTCTCTGGTGACTTCACATCACTGTCCTTCAGCTGCACTGGATCAGGATGAACATCCACTGCACTGCAGGGAACTGCCTAATTACGTGAACTCTGTGCTTTAAAACATTGAGTTTTTTTGTTGGTAGTTTAAAAAAAGGACTTTCCTCCAATGCTTTGGGCTAGATGAAGTACCGGACTTCCTTGATTATATTATCTTTTACAGACAAAAACATTTACTTGAGAAAAAGGCAGATATCAGCTACTCTGGTGCACAGTCTGGAGAGGACAAGGGTGTTAAGTGTGCTGCACCACTCCCACCGGGCAGACAAGGGATTCATTCAGGATGTTTCTGCTCCAGGGAGCTTCAGCAAACTGCGGCCAACTCTTGTGCAAAAGCTGTGAAAATGTAAACACGGTGTCTGCGTGACACCACACGCCCCCTGCCTCACTCCACTCCCCTGACATAACTAAAAAATATCTGGCCACTTCCTGCCGAGCTCTTCACAGCGCCGCCCGAAGCGCTTGCACACAGACGTACAGAAACGAAAGGTGCTGGGAAGCAAAACTGACAGCTGGGGCCTCTCGAGCTGCCTGGAACCCAGCAGAAAGGCCAGGTCGTCACCAACACTGAGCACGAGAGCGGACCAGTGCGCTTTCAAATCAGAACTTCAACTGCACGGCCCAGGACGACCAGCCAAGGGCCCCGCTGTCTCGCTGTCCTCGGCCTCTCCTCCACCCTGACTGAAACGTCTTGCAGGTTAAGCAAGCAAAATCCCTAAAATCCCACTCTGGCTAAATCCCACTCTGGTTCTGCACATTCTGGCCTCCCTGAATCCCCTCAACTCAACCATGAGGCAGTTTCTCTCTTCTCCCCCTGGTCTGCTGTGCACTGAGACTATGCTTCAGTGGGCGAGAAGTGGGTCTCCTATTTGAAAAGCATTTTGGGATCCTTTGTGCTACAGAAAGTTAAGGCATAAGAGAGAGCTGTCTAGAGACACCACGGTTTCAATTCACAATATGGGACATAGTCCTGTTTGTGGAGTGTCACTCACCTACCATCTTAAACTACATACTGTAGCTTCTCCAACCACAAGCAGAAAATGTGGTTTTAAATGCTTCAGGTGTCCCAATGTTTAGTAAAATAACTGCACTGGCAGTGATCGTCCTGGAAAAGAGTAGCAGGCAGGATGTAGAGGATGGTCTTCAATTGCTCAGCTTAGTGTAAAAAAGGTTTTTTTAACAACAAGGAAGCTAGCGGATAAAAGAGAACCAGGAAGTGGCACTTGGCCTGATGAGCTGGAGCACACGGAGGCCCATTCTGCTACACAGCAGAGAGCCCCTCTTGCCAGATAAGGGATGCAGGGAGATAAAGGGCTCTCTTGTTTCAGAGCATCAGTCTGAACATGAGGCGTTGTCCTGTTACAGCTGTGCACAAGTAATAGGTACTGGAAAAAATGCAGAATCTGGTGGCTTGATGAGCAGGAAACATCAAGAAGGCTGAATAATATAGCCTGAAGCACAGGGGATCTAGACCGGGCTACAGCCGCCATACCAGCCTCACTGCTCAGCGCACAGCGTCCTGCTGCAACAGTCCTGTTACAGCAGAGCACAGAGGAGGCCCCTGGGCCCTAAAAAGCACGTTGCAAGGCTCCGAAAGAGTGGCGTTGCCCGACATGGCACTCCTAAACGGTGAACCGCTACACGCCGCCATCTCGGTTTAGGCCTGGTGGCTGGAACTCGCATTCACTTAGCGCCCCGACGAGAGGAACCCAACAGGGCAGAGGTACAAAGCTGCCCTTAACTGCAAGTGTGGAAAATATTCAACTGGATGGACCTTCACCAAACTCACGGGTGGAGCTATATTACCAGGAGACCTGGGAATTCGAAAAAGTTACCAGTTTAATATTGCACGCGGTTCCTGATCAATCAGCAACACTGACCAGCTGTTCAGCCATCTCGCCATCAATGAGGCTGACTGATCAATGCTACTCCCCACATTTGGGGAGTACAAATTACATCATTAACAGAAGTTAAACAGCAAACTACTGAAGTATTAAACACTTTAAAATTCAATTAGATGTTTTTTATCAGCATGTTGCCCGAAAGGACTCGATCGGCAGCACCTGCTTGGGAAGGGTAATGCTTCAGCTGGCGAGAACATTTAAAACCAGAGCCCAGGAAACGTCCCAGTGTATCCCAACCTCCCACCCAGAGGCACAGAAACCACCGCACTCCCAGGGACCCCCCCCCCTCAAGGACAGGACCGCCGGGGACAACCTGCTCGCTCGCTCACCGGCTGCCTGCCTCCTGCGATAACCGAGCACCGGCAGAGCCGAGCCGAAAGGTGAGCACGTACATCTCGCGCTAGAGAAACCCCGAGCAGGAAGGCAGAGGCTGGGTAACAGCTGCTCGCCGACAGACAGGACCTGCGCGGAATCAGACTGCCATAATCCAGCTCGCCCGCTGCCGCTGCAGAGAGGAGAACTGGGAAGTGGCGGCGGCAGGAAAAGCGAACGGCTGCGGTCTGCAAATAAATTAGCAACTGTGTCCCCCCCCCTCCCCTCCACGCACCGATCTGTTGCGCCCTTGAAGAGAGCGCCGAGACACAAACAAACAAGCGCTTACCATCTTGCTCAGGTCCATTGTTTCACAGGGAACAATAGGTCGACCAGCAGGGACGGAAGGCAAGCCAAGCAAAATAAAACAAAAAAAGAGGCGACAGTGAGGGTTGTGCTTCCTTAGAAAACAAAAAGAAAAGGAATCAATATGCCTCCGGGGGGAATCCTTCAGCTCAACATGTGTCCCCAACTGCCATCGGTCCTCTCCCTTCCTGCCCCCTCTCTCCCTGCTCAGCAGCCACCGGGACTGGGACCAGCGGAGCAGCCCGGGGGCGAGCAGGAGACGAGACCCGTCTGGAAGCGGTCGGCCAGCTGAGGGAGCAGGGGAAAGCCCATAGAGCTCCGTGTGCGCGGGAGAGCGCGTCTGTGCCGGAGCGCTAGCAGAGCAGAGGCTGCAGACGATCTAATCCGCGGGAGCCTCTCACTCGCTGGCTCGCGCGCTGCGCTGCTGTAGGACAGCCTCCAGCCGGATTTCTGAAGGTGGGGGAGAGCACCACACAAAAAAGAAATCCAAGCCTCCGGCTACTCGCGAGCAGCAGCTCCTCCCCCTCCCCACCCCCCCGTCCACGTGGAGTTCAAAAAGAAGAGGCCTGGAAATCTGAATAACAACAGGGGGGGAAAAAGGGGGCACAACAGGAGAGGTATTGAGCAGGACCGCCCCTCTTCCTCCTCCTCCCCCACCAGGGGCTGAGCAAGGCCAGCTGCAGAGCCCCCCGCCAGCCCCCTCCGCATGCCCTTTGACCTGTGGGGGTCACGCCTGATCCCACCCGCCCCCAAGCCACCCCCTGCCAGCAGCAGTGGGGCAGAGGCTGGGGTCAGACAGCACCCAGAGCGCCAGGTAACCTGCCCGTGGGGCCATCGGGGGCAGAACTCTGGGAATTAAGTTTTCTGCCAGCACCCTGACTGCTCGTTCCATTCTTTTCCAGGAGAAGGCCGGCATCTGTCTTCCTGTGGATCCCACGCACTGGACAGTGTTCCACAGGGTGTGGGCAGGGGGGCATTCCACTGCCCAAAGGAGGTGCTCTTTGACCCCTTTCAGGACTCCTGCAGGGGGCGACTAATGTAGCCCCAACCCCTGGACCCGCGACCAGCCATTACAGCCCATGACATCACTGAGAACCGTCCGAAGCTCGCCGTGGCTATTTTCAAGTGTTTTTCTGGAAGCGGTTTATGGTCAGGCCGGGGGGGGCGGGGGGGCACCACCCCCTTCCTGTAATGAAACCACAATGCGGAAGAGATCACAGCTCTGTTCGGATGTTAACTCTGAAAGACATCCCTGCCGTTCTATTAGACAGCGGTGGCACCTCATGGGGAGAAATCAGGCTGCAAACCGATGCGACATGCTGGAAATTCTTATTGCAGACTCCGCCAGGTAAAACCCAAAAAGTGTTTCATCCAGCTTTTCCGCAAAACGCAAGAACTGCCACCATCTTTCCTTTCGCCAGCTGTCGCTCGAACGAAGTGCAGACGTTCGGCTCCTCTCTCGCTCGGCAACCTGGAGGTTCTTCCAAGAATCAAACACGTTTGCTCATGGAGATCCACCTCCCCGAATCAACACGGAGCATCTGTGTGGCCAGCTGCAGCTGCACAGACACACTCGCCACAGGGCTCCAGAGTGCCTCACGCACAGGGCAGACGATGGCTGGGACATGGAGTGGGGGAGCTGGGACGGGGGGGCGCTCACAGGTCCCAATGACGACCGAATCCCAGAGGAGCTTTCCTAACTGCGAGATGCCCCTCCTGGGGGAACCCCAGTGTCACAGCCGGACTTGGGTTCGAACGCACGGGCAACACTGCTCTAGGAACGTGAGGTCTGACACAGCGTGCGCTTCAATACGAGACCCAGCTGCCAGTCTCAGCTGCTCATGCCCTTCGCCACTGCTGGAGCTCAGGCGAGCCTGAATAGACGGATGCACAGCTGGGGCACGATAAGCTGTGCTCCCCTTCATGAAGAGGGGCAAAAAGCTTTTCCAGTGGCAGCTAAACAAAGCTGAAACCCCAGGGGACTACAGCCCGGCACCTGAAGCAGCGAGCACAGGCCCGTCAGGATCGTCGCAGGGTTTCGCAGCAGCTGGGCTGGAGGGCTCTTACAGTGCCCCTCCTGCAACAGGACGGCCCGTTCGCTTGCCACTTCCCTGAATTGTTTTTACCAACACAGACGCTGCTTGTTTCCATCTACAACAAACCCCAGGGCTGCTCACATGGCAGGGCCAGAGGTAGGCAACAGCAGAAGAAGCCACACACTCCTCAGCCAAAATGTGCTTTAAAGTGACACTTTCTTTTCCGTGTTTAACATAGGCAGAAATCCATAAATTCCAAGAATGATAAAAACGCTTGCAGCCTAGATAAGTATTTACAAACTATCCGCAAAAGCAAACCTGTCTTCTGCAACTGTTTTAACCACAAATGATTCTGAAATGACAGTCAGTGAGACACAGGGGTCTTGTGCTCAGGAGACTTAAAACTGCTCAGGGTTCGAGATCACCCATGGGGGCAGCATGGGATGAGTGATGCGGAAACCAGTTCTTTTCAAACACAGCCCAGCTGTCAGGGATCGAACGCATTGCAATACGGGAGTCCTAGCACAGTGCGCTCCTCTACATCACTGTCACTCAAAGAGCTCAGAGCCCCGGTACAGCAGTTACACTCAACGTGGAATCATTCTGCATTCTGGGCAACAATGAGAAACAAAACCAACCTTCTCCCAGCTGGAAACAATCACTCCTGAGCAGATTTTTTTAAAAGATAACGAGCTTCCAAAGTGGAGAGCACATGACATGCCCTTCAAGCGCAGTTTTGATTTTCCAGGAAGGCCTTTTCAGAACAGGCCACCGTCTACCAACGCTTAGACCATCACCGTGTTTCAACAACAACAACAAAAATCAGCTGAAAGCACCTAGGGTTCTACACAAAAACACAGTGTCCCTGAACGGACACCAGCATTCCGTTCCTCTTTCTTCTAAAACAATCCTCCTTCCTACTCATCTGCTCCATTCCTTCCTCCTGTTGCTCCAAGCCCTCCCAGACGAGCCAGGGCCCTGTCAGCTCTGCCCTTCGAGGTCACAGCTCCGCTCGACCCCTTCCTTCCTCTGCCCTGGCTGCAGCGCAGGAGGCTGGAAACCGAACCGCTGTCTGCTAATCAGCCCACATGCGCCCTTCAGACATGCCGTTTAATCAGGGATCGGTTCATTATTCACCGCCGGTGTCCCTGGGCAGCGGCCTGCCGCACATTGACGGCGGCTTAATCAGAGAGGCCTGACGGCGCGGGGCCCCAGCGTCAGGAGAGCATCACTGGCAGCCATGCAACCCCCACCTGGACGACAGGCCTGCGCAGGCAGAGAAGACCCCCCCACAGGAGAGACACTGCGAGATGGGAAATAGTAAACCTAAAGGATCACCTCTCAGAGACAGACAGTGTGCAGCAGAGCACAAACCCAGCAGCTCATGGCACAGTATCAGATCCATGCAAGGTGTAGGGCCTGGCACAGATGCTCACACAGGAAGCTGGTATTTAACACCACATGGAGCAGCGCCACAGTGGCAGTGAAATACAGCCTGAAGCCTCAGCGAACCTCCGTGTGCAGCACCTGCCCCTGGGCTCTGGGGCACCCTCATCAGTCAGTGAGGCACAGGCTCCACCGTGCTTGTGCGGTTCCCCTGAGCCCGGCGGGCCTGTCCCATGCCCTGACCCGCACCACCGCCTCCCTGCTGCCCACCAGGCGTCACATGGCTGCTGCTGGTCACCCAGAGTCCCGCCCTCCCAAACAACAGGGTGCTCATTCTGAGGTCACTCCGGTTTTCTCAAGCTCTTCCTCCAGTCTGCCCCACTCTATCATCCCTCCACCAGGATATACAGCTGGACCTATTCCTTTAAAAGACTCAAAGCAAAGACAATATAATATGGCCACTTCCTCTAACTGTTGCTGAAATCATTAACCAACTATAACGAACCTCTATGCTGCCCTGGATCCCAAGCAGTCACTGAGACCTGCGCTCTACGGATACTGCAAAAACATGGGGCCAACCCCAGTCCCACTCTTAGATTTTTGGATTTCTAAATACCTGAAGCAATTCCATTACAACTGACTAAGCATGTTATTTGATCGATTGAGTGGTTTAAAAATTATTTGCATTGCAAATCCTAGTCCGCTGTAGTTCTCTAACTATGTGGCCAGCCCCAGTTTAACTGAAAGTACTTACTAAGTGGATTAAACTGATGTGAAGGAGACCCTGAGGACCTGCTGGATTGTGGCTAAGCAGCCCTTTAGCAACGGAACTGAAGCATAATGCTTCGATTAGGGCACCCTCTGGTGGCCCACATGTATACTCCAAGACAACACCCATATGAAAGCACACAATCTGGGTTTGCAGAGCTGGGAGCAGTGGTCCAGCCCCACTCCTGGCAACTCCCAGTCCAGGTCACCCCAAAACTTTGAGAATTGGAAAACTGCAGACTCATAAAGTTGTGGAAGCAAGAAAAAGGCAGATCTTCTCCCCAAAATAAGCATTTTTCATTCCAAAACCTGTCTCTTATTACATTACTATACAGTTCATTAAAACATTTACAATTTAACTAGTAAAAACGAAACTGCCCCAACTCTCCAGCACCAGACACGGGACAGAAATGTCCTCCAAGAGTCTTCTAAGTAAAACATATTAAAAACGCAACCCACACCATGAGAAAACTGTTCAAGAGGAAGAAGCTAATTTCATGTGATGCTTTTCATCCCAGATAACTGCTTGTTTACCAGTCCGTCTTGAACCACAGCAGATTGTGTGCACCAAGATCAGGTGAAGAAGAGTTATCAAGCCCAGCTGAAATTCCAGCAGACCAGCTTGAGAAATATCTCCAATCAGCACAGGCAACCAGGACCTTGGCTTCAAGTCTTAGCTGTGAGGAATACTAATCAAACTATTAGCATAGACCAGGACAGGCATCAGAACACAGCGCAACCTAGTGGCCAAACCACAGAAGTGCAAGGGTAAATTAAGGCTAAATTTGACAAAAGTTCAAAATAAGCATGTATTTGCAATCTAAGGGCCCCCACATTCACTCTGAATTCAATCACATGGAGAGAGTGCTGTTTCCATCTTCAGAAGCAAGCCCGTCATCTTAAATGATTCATTGCGCGTCAGCTAATGTTTTCCATTTAGATTTCATCCAGGATTGAATTATGTGTAACCCTGCCTCCAAGGATCAATAGCGTGCCCGCTAATGCTCAATAATCAGGCCTGTTCCGAGACGTTAGTGAGGATCATGATACACACTGCCATTGCAGAGGAATCTGTGCCCTGGCGAATACGATCCCATCCCCTCCACCACGTCCGCTCTCCGTCTCCCCGCCGTCCGCGCCCCCCATCGGGACGCGCGTGCTGGGGTGTCAGCTCAAACCCCGGTCTGCGGGCGCACCGAGGCGTCAGTGGAGGAGCTTCAGCACACTGGCGAAAGCAGGCGTTACTTCCAGATGAAAGCGCGCAGGCACAAATAAACGGAGGTCTTGCACAGCCGGCCACTTCCGCCTCCAGTCAGGCCCTGGTCCCACAAGGCAGCTGCTGCCATGCCTGCTAGACCCCGCCGTCCGGAGACGAGCCAGGCTGCGGATGGGAGGAGGCCGTTCCCTGACCGGTGACTGGTCCCGGGATCTCGCCAGTACCAGATAATCCGCTTCGTTCAGCACGAGAAAGCAGGCTGCCATGCGGTCTTCCCTGCAGGCCTGTGGGCCGCTGGGGAGCACAAAGTCTTCCGCAGTGGGCAGATGTCTGGCCGGCAGAGGTGCAGGGATGGCCGCTGGTCGAAGGCACAGGGCAGAGTGAGGGCGTGCGAGGGGACTGCCAGGACACAGAACTGGTTACTTATACTTCACCTGAAGTGTGAACACTGGACAATTCACAAACCTGGCATTTCAAGTGGGAGATAATTTTGCCTTCTGTACCAATGCCTTTGACGTGCATCTGCACATTGATGTTACAAAATCAATCAGATTTTTTTTAAAGAATTCTCTGTCCCCTTAGTTCTCTTGGAGAGCAGAAAGGAGGCAGACGCTCTCTTGCTCCTGCATGACTATCTCCCTGTCGACAGTGGGGAATCCTCCTCCAGCGTCGACTTCGTGAGGTTTACCGGACTGAAATATTTACTCTGTCTGGCTGAAGACCATCTGGAGCTGCACTTTATGCTGCCTTTGAGGTTAAGGGAAGCAGTAATTACAGGACAGTGTCCCTCTGTACGCAGGGATTATCGCTGAACTTTCACCTGGACTGTCCTGGGCCGCACTGATGTCCAACACTTGAATAGCTTTAATCCCCAGAACTGCACTGAGGCCACCAAGGCAAGGGGCTTTTGCTGTCTCAGTGTTTTCTGCACATACTTTCTCTAGGGGTGAGAAACGAGCAGGCAGGATTACAGCCAGCCTGTCTGGGCCTGTGCTGTTCCGCCTGCTCCCTGGGGAACACAGACCCCCCCTCCCTCTCCAGCTGCATTCCACAGCTGCCTGCACTGCCAGCACAGACAGACAGGGAAACTGCACTGCGTGGGCTCAGGGCTAGAGCTCAGAGAGGCCAGGGACAGCCTTGTGCAGCACCGAGAGACTTGGAGGACTGACACAAACACCCCCTAGACAGCCTGCACACGGAGTTCTCTGAAAACAGCCGCCAGAGAGAGGAATGCTATCTGAACATCTGATCATGGTGACCCTCGTGAAGTACAGACTCAGTGACCACAGCCTGGCCATGGAAACTGGATACAGACAGAACTGTCTGCCCAGAGAGGACAGGCTGTGCTCCCACTGCCAGCACGGAGAAACAGAGACAGAAATGCACTTTCTGCTGCGCTGTGAGAAATACTCTGGGATCACAGATTTTCTATAAGGAATAATGTTTAATTCTAGATTTCCCACACCTGCCAGAATCAGAACAGCTCCCAGTTCTACTGGGAAAGGAAACTCAATAGAGCTGCAGCCCAGTATGAGATTGCCTGTCACAGCCTGAGGGACAGACAGCGAGTCTGTCTCATTATAAGGTTTTATGTGATGTATGTAAATATCCAATGATGTTTTGGTGCTTAAAATGTCCGTAAATGTTGTGTTGAGCATATCTGCTTAGGCAGCTCTAACTCATCAGTCCTGCCAGTACAGCTTGTTGATTTGGACTTGGGAAGGCTGGGAGAGCGGCCAGGGGGTGGGGGGTTGTGCTCAGAGATGAGTGCTCCTTGTTTATAACAAAACTAGCTTTACCGTCAGTGCGACTTTGTTCCCCAGGTACAACCAGCAGCCTCCCTTTCACAGAACCATCCTCAGGCTTTAGTAATACTAACAACTCCAGCTGACATTGAGCTTCCTCCTAACCTCGCCTGAAAATGTGAAGTGCCTGTAGCAAACCCACACAGCTCAGCGTCCCTGAGCCAGAGGCCAGACAACAGCCCTTCCTGAGAGGAGAGGTGCGGACGAGGTGCTGGGCACCTGCTTCATGCTGCGGGAGGGAACAGCACTGCGGGCAACTTGCGACTCAAACAGGACCCACAGGAAGCCAGCCAGTCCCTGCTGGCACTCTGGGAGAGGCATCACGCCTTCAACAAAAGCAGAAGTGACTGAAATGGCATGAAATGTTATAAATAAAAAAAGCAGGCAGTCACTAACAGCTGGGACCTTTCTGCAGCTCGTGAAGCGACTTCACTTTTAATGGCAAGACGATGACCCACCTAAGTGCCTGAGAAACTAGTAATTTGCCTGCACTGAGTTTCCCCTCCCCTCCCCCCTGCAGATCCGAGACAGGAAGCCAGGCTCCGCTCTGGTCAATAAGACTGTGTTATTTACACTCCCACACAACAATTATCCAGGCCCCTGCCAAGCTATTTTTATAATTTTGCACAGAAGGTCAGAGGCTCAAGGCTGAAAACGCTGCTTCTGCACACCAGCCTTTCCAAAGTCGAACCCAGTGCCCCGAAGGCCAGAGCTCAGGGCAGGAGCAGCAACGACCCCTGATGCCCCTTTCAAAACTCCAACTGCACCCCTGAAGCACAGAAAACAAATTTCAGCAGGACGCTTGGAAACAAGTAGGATGAGCTGGTCTCCTGCCCAGAATGCACAAGCTTTACAGTCTCACCGTCTCCTCTCCACAAGGCTGCTATGGGTTTGGTGGCACATACAGCTTACAAATTGTGCACAGTATGAGCAACGTCTGGCTGATCTGGGGAAGCGTCTCATCAGCGGTGTCCCTGAGCCTTGTATGGGATTGTCATGAGAACCCACTAAAGAGCACCGTTGAAAATACCCACTGTCAACGAGGCTCAGGGCTCCCACAGCGCGGAGACCGTGTCCAGGTGCGAGCACCACCCTCTACAGAGCCTCCGTCGCCTCTCCCACACACGAGCAGGGGAGGCATGGCCGCCGGGTGCACAGAGGCCTCACTAATCTGACCTAGTTTCATCTGCACAGGCTCCATGGAGTCTCTGCCCCCCCCAGACCCCAGTCTGGAACGGGCAGGATCCGGTGCTCTCCCTCAGCCAGCAGCCAGAGCAGACAGACCTGCTTCACCCCCTCATTCACACGCCTGCGACAGCAGCCCTGGGCCCGGGGTCGCCCCCTGTCTGTCAGAGCCCAGCCAGCTCCTGAGCTGCCCCAGGACTACCCAACGGGCAGCTGCAAGCACAGGAGCGATGCAGAAAGTAGAGCCAGTTTGAGCATTTTTATTTCTCTCCAATATTCATTTATAACACACCTCCTTAAATTTTAACTCTCTCTTTTTTCACACTCGGTTTTTTGTTTGCACTGCCAGACCTCTGCTTCCTTTCCTGCTACGAGTCCAAAGGTCACTGTCACTGCACTACCGCAGCATCCTCATGGCAGTTTAAAAATGAATCACTGATTATTTTCCCATGACGTAAGGCCATGAGGTACCGCTAAATATCTCTCACCCAGGCTCATCGCTGGGGCTGCCCGGACAGAGCCACTCGCCCGACTTCTCTTCCCAGCGCCGGAGAAGTCAGGGACCACCCGGTCCTTCGAGCCGACAGCCCCGACCTCTGACTTTCTGCTTTTCCCCCTCCCTCAGCCTCGGCGGGGCATGAGGAGGAGCTGCTGAGGCTCCCTACGCGTCGCACACGCGAGCCTGGGTACTGGGGGAGCTCCGAGTCCAGACCAGCACTCTTCCACAGCCCTCTGCTGCCTTTAAGCTGTGACAAATGCGCGAGATTAAACAGATTAATCAGAGTGTGTTCCTGGCTGCAAGGCCAGACTCTCACCCCCTGGGCCTCCTGGGATTGCACTCCACGAGCCCCAGGCGTCAGCCGCGCCCTCTCCAGCACGAGTGCCTGCAGCGCCCCCTCCAGCACGAGTGCCTGCCACGCCCTCTCCAGCACGAGTGCCTGCCACGCCCTCTCCAGCACGAGTGCCTGCTGTCAGAGGGGCAGGAGGGGGGTCAGAGGGCTAGAGCCCAACAGCTCCGAAACAGCCCCTCCAGCAGGCCACGGCTCGCCAGAAAAACGAGGCGACAAGTGCGTGCACCCCGACCACCGCCTCCGGGGGGCCAGCCAGTCACATCCTGCAGCTGCTGAGGAGGCAGCCTGACTCTCTCACCCCCCCCAGCTTCACTCGGAGAGATTACCACCCAGCAAACAGCCTCCACACCTGACACTTTACAGCACACTGGAGCCCCCGCAGCACAAGAGCAACAGCACAGGTTCGGCAGAGTTACAGAGTGCCAGTTTACCTCAATTCCTGCCAAAGCCACAGTTCTGAAGGCAGATAAGGGGATGAGGATACACCTGGTGATATTCCAGCCCTCCTCCCTCGGCGCAGCTCCGGGGACCCGTCTGGGCCACAGTGCCCCTTCACTCTCTCTCTCACACAGTCAGACTTGTGCCACACAGCTGGTCTGACTGATCAGAAGGCGCCCACAGACCTTCAGCACCAGTCAGGCAACACCTTTCTGCAATCCCTGAATATCAGGAATGCGAGATAAACGGTTCCCTTTTCTCCTATTAAACCCAAACACAAGCATTCAATCACCTGCACTATGCAGCCAGCAGCTCCTTACAAAGCACAGGGATCGTGAAGGAACTAACTCGCGAACATCCCGTTCCGTGCGCTTACTTGTAAACCAGCCCGCACTCGGCCCTTCGAGCCGCTCTGACAGCTAATCGCTACGGCCAGCTGGCGAATCTCACAAGAACAGGTCAGAAGTCGTCAGGAGCGGATATCGGGACTGACAGGAGCTGATAGCAGGTGAGGAAAGGCGACGGCCCGTTCCAACACGGTCACTTGTGAGTTTCGACAAAATCAAACCGTACTGGTCTGAACCGAGGGCTCTGCCCAGACGCACACGCTCCCCCAGGACCGCTTTCGCGAGTGGCAGGCGGGGTCACCTGAATTTCCACGCCGGTCCGAGACACGACAGAGCACGACGCCGGGCCGGAGGGTCACGAGCCGGGGGCGGAGGCGCGGGTCCGGGGAGCTCGTGCCCCGGCTCGTGCCCCGCGAGACCCGCTCGAGACCCGCTCGCGGACCCCCACCGCGCCGCCTTTCCCTGGATGGGAGTGGGACGGCTGGGAATCGCGCTGGGAACCTGCCGGCCCCCGCAGGACGCTGCCCTGCCTTTTCCTCAGAACCCGTTACACGGAGGACCGCAAGGGGTCACGGCCGCCCCCCGGGCGCCGAGAGAGCCGCCCAGCCCCGCCGCGGCCCCCGCTCCTACCTGGCTGCGCTCGAAGCTCTCCCGCTCCGCGTCCAGGCTGCTGGCGCCCGCCCGGCGGCTCAGCACCTTGGGGATGGGGTTGGGGACCTGCTGTATGGAGCTCTTCACCCGGTCCATCGCGGCGGGCGGCTCCGGGGACCCCAGCGGCCTCGCCGACGAGGGAAGCGCCCACCCGACTGCTGTTGGACTACTGGACTACTGTTTTAAAATAGCACGACCAGACAGTGAGGAAGTCCAAGCGCCCCGACGAAGTTTCTTCGCCACTCTGTAGTTCACAACTCTCCGCCCCGGGAGCTGCCTTCCAGCGAGCTGCCGAACACCCCAGCTCGCCGAGGCGCACCCGCCGCAGGCCCCGCCCATAGCGATAATCTGGCAAGTGATTGGCTAGTTCAATACAGTGGCCCATCCATTGCTCGTATTTCCGGCTTCTTCTTGGGCGGTCTCGGCGTCAATCTTAGTTTAGCCCCGCCTCTGGGATGATCGGAATGTCCATCGCTATAGTCCCGCCCAGAACCCCCCTCCCTTTCCCCTCCCCCTTTTACGATACCCGTTCTTCCTGACGTCCAATTGGTCGATTCCCACATCAATCACCCATCTACCCCGCCTTCCAGACCCCAAATCCTTTACCTGATTGGTTGTTGACCCAGTTAGTCACTTGCGTCTGGGGGAAAAAAAACATTGGGGGACCGTGTCTCATTGCAGTCTTAGGTTAGTAAGAGCTCTGATGAACATCTCCAAATTGTGGAAAAATTGTGGCCTTTATTTGTACATGAATGCAGAATGTTCTATAAATAAACGTTCAGTTTTATTTATAAGATCTGTGACGTAACTCGTAATAGTCTAATGCACAGAGTTCACAGTAAATAGTTAGGCAAGGCTTGAGTCAGGCAAACAAAAGGCTTTGCTCCCGGTATTTTAGATAAAATGTGGGATTCTCTGTACGTCTCGGTAGGTTTCCAGTAGGGGAAAACTGCGCCCTAATGGCGCGGCGCGTTGTTGTCACGCCCTTATCCATGACTGATGTTTGCATAGATGCGGGTCCGTTACCGAGACCGGAGGCACTGTTAGTCTGACACGCTGGACACGGGCGTGTGTCCCGGCACACCCCCTGGCGGCAGGACATCACTCAGTTCTATACCCAACATGGCTCTTAGCGGAGTCACCCGAACACGACCGAGACCCAGTCTATATTGTACCGATCATATTCCTGTTCGCTGCGTCATCTTGAGCATCGCTGATCTCGCAACGGCGAGCGTGTGATCTTTAGATTGAAATGCTATCCGTCCTGATTGCGTTTCCTGGTCGGGCGAAGGAAGGACGCTGATGGAGACGGTTAAAAATAGTCGTACGGTATGCTCCAGAACCCACTCGAGACTTTTTTGCAGCATTCTGTACTGTGTATATAACCATGTTTTATGAATCAGGTCGCTGTCAAACAGTTTTGCGTCAGTTGTGAAACTTTCATTTCCGTTCCAAGCTTTTTTTTTCTTTTTCTACTTGTGCTTGCGGCACATTTTGACTTTTCAGTTTTTTCCCCTTTTCTGTGGTCTGTACAAGTTTCCTCCTGTATTTGTCTAGAGTGGCACAGGAAGGCGCTGCTTTCTGGGACTGGTCAGCGGCGCCTGAGCCGGCCGGGTCCTTCACCGCGGCAGACGCCTGGACCGAACTCACCCCGGAGTCCTAGCGGGGGGAGCGCGGGAGGTGTGTCTGCTGGCTGCCGGCGAGATGACGAGAGGACAGAGGGCAGAGACAGGGCGCACTCAGGGGAAGCGGCCGGCTGAGGAAGTGAGGTGTCTCCTCAGAATTTCACATCTGGCTGACAGAGAGCCTCTCACATCCTCCTTCCCTCTGGCCGGCCGTCCACACGCCCCCCCACCCAGGAATCCCGGAATCCCAGCACCTGCTCCGACTCCACCCCCATCCCACCCTGTGAGCACCCGCTGCTCTCCTGGTCCTTCGGCCCCCTTCACACTGGGCTTCAATGCAGCCCCGTGGTGGTCCCCCAGCCTGCATTGCGCTTGACCGTACCTCTGTGCCTCGCACTATTCACACCGTGCTTCACCTGGCTGTGCTACTGTACGGCTTTACTTCTTACAGGAGAACGAAAGTGCGTCTCCTTGCACAGTAAAGCGGAGGAAACGTTCTGTTTATCCGTCTTTCAGTTTTCCAGAGTGGAGTCATCTTCTACACGTTCAACTGCCCACTCCAGCCTCCAGCGCAAAAAAAGCCTTTTGACAAACAAAACCTTTTTGTCCTCACAAAAGCACATCTAGGGCTCTTCAGTAGCAAGAACCCTTTCCTCCCCTCGGGACAGAACAATCACTTCAGCACCGTCGTTCTGCAGCAAGCCTGTGAAAGATCCCGCACGAGAGCTGTGGAAATCCTGCGGGATTACAGAACAAAAACCTTCAAACACTGAACCCAGAAGGATTGTTTGCCCATTACAGGCATTCAGGATATGTACAGGAGTCCCAGAGGATATGGCTCCACAAATCCTAAGAGTTTCATTTTTCAGGACTGTCTTGTAGGTGAAGTTATGGGAGTTCCCAGTGACTCACTGTTTACAACACGACTTGACATGTTTTCAGACAGACAACATTCTCTTCATCCTGCTGCAGCCCACACTCGCACCTCTCTCTAGTGCGTTGAAGGAAGAAGGGAACGTTTTATTTTCCCATTAGAGAACAGCTGTCCACGTCACTGAGCCACTATACAACCCAGTTCAATGAGAATGATTTGTCAAAATAGAGCATTGCAATTAAGACGAGTTTAACTGCTTAGGATTTCTACAGCAAAAGTTTAATTTGGAGTTCCATGGATGTGAATGTGCTGCTAGTGAATTTGATCATTTTTGCTCAAAAACACTTCTGCCAGTAATTATTAATCTCCCATTTCCAGTCACACTCCTGGCTGCGTCCCAGGGCCCGAAGGAGAGAAAGTGAGACAGTGCTATCTGCTGCCTCCCCTCCAGCCATAATAAATCACTGTCTGTGTTACATCACAGCCCAGTGAGAGAGCACCATACTGCAGTATTTCAATGTGTTAAGTTCCTTTAACATAGCCTTCAGGCCAGGCTTTGGACCCGTGAGCACTAGCTGGGGGCCTGCTTACTTCAGTCAACATGAAATCATCCCAAATTAGTGCTAAATCCTGGTCTGTGAAACTGCAGCTCACTGCTCCTTACAGTACAAAGGCAGACTACAGTCCACATAATAGTCCTCAGGTTTTCTGTGGTCCAGCAAACAGAACAGTTCTGCATCAAACCAGCGTATTATCTGGACCCAGATCTCTCTCAATGAGAAGAAATGAAATTCACATTTTCTGAGGCTGTAAATTTAACTTATCTCAATCGACTGACAGAAATGTGGGATATGCATGATAAAGTTAGGCAGTATGCTGGTAATTCCTGGGCAAAAAGTTTCCCTTTGGAAGTAAGGTTTCATGTTTTTTTTGTGTTTGTAAACGTCTCAGGAACTGTGTTTATTTTGTCTATTGCAGCAGCTCGTGTCTGTGTAAAGCCTGTGAAATTCCCCAAAGCGCTTTCTATCTAGGAAGGGACTCGTGTCACCCCACAGAAGAGCAGCCCCACCTGGGAGACACAGGGCCCCACGGCGTCTTTTTACACTAGAGTGTCCTCGTCACTGCTGGCATAAAATATGAGTTTCACCCTGATCACACCTGATTCTCTTGAAAGTGATATTCTAATCAGGGAATTGCATCCTACAATCGTGCTGTTGCCACAGTGCTTTGTAGTGCATCTCTGTCATGCGTGGTAGTACTGCTGCACCACACAGTGAGAACACATGAAAACACTTTCTATGGTGCTGCGGAAAAAGTTCAAGAGGAATTACAATATAAATAACCGACTTGACGGTGAATCGGCCGACGTGAAACCCCGCTTTTGTACCCACTGTAGACCCGCTTCGTCGGTTTAGGTGACTGCGGACGGAGGTCAGCCCCTGGCCGGGCACAGGCCGGCTCCGGCGCCTCTCCTGCCGCCGAGGCGAGACCGGCCCCCCCGCGCGCCCCGCGCCCGGCAGGATTATGGGATATTAAAGTCCTCCGGCGGCGCGCTGCCGCCATGTCTCCCAGAGAGAAGCGGCGGATCGCGCTGATCTCTGTGGCGGTCCTGGCTGTCGCGATTTTCTGCTTCGCTCTTTATTACATACCGACTTTCCTTTACGTCTTGTTCATTCTTGGAGTGTGCACTCTCGCCTGCTTCTGCCACGCCGGCGGCCCGTCCCAACACACCAGGCTCGGCCCTCATCCTCGGCCTGCCCTGGCCATCCCGCCGGCGCTCAGACGCTGGTTGCCGGGCAAGACCGCGAACGGCGTGCCCTCGGCGGGCCGGGTCAGCTCCCGGGGCCACCAGGGCCGCCCCGGCACAGGCGAGCTCGGGGATTCGGCGGCGCCCAGAGGCGAGCGGCGCTGGGAGGTCCGGGGCGCCTTTCAGAAGGAGGCAGAAGGCGGCGGCAACGGCTCGTTTGCGTTCAGCCCCCGGGACCTGCTGATGGGGAGCTACCTCAGTAAGGCGGACAGCCCCGGAGCCGGCGGGGCGAGCAGGGAGCTCCGGGAGAGACTGGCTCGGCCCAACCATGCCGTGCACACCCCCAACAGGAGACTGTCATTCGGGTAAGACCCAGCCGGGCGAAGCGGCTCAACCTCTGTGCTTTGCTACTGCGGAGAGTGAGAAGGCGCTGTGATAAAAAAAAATCGGGTTTATTCCTAAGTGCTACCGCGCCGGTCTGTTCGCCTCTGTTTAAAGCCAGCGGTGTTTCCCTCCAAGATTTGAAAATGTGGGAGTTGCTGCTTCGCCGCGGTCCGGCCTCTCCGGGGGGGCTCGGCTGTCGGACCGGGCCGGGTTGGTGCAGCAGGGCTGGCGATGAAGTGCCCCGAGATGTTTGGGCAGCTGGAGCCCGAGGGGGGCTCTGCGACCGGACAGGAAGTGGGCTGACCCGGACGGGCCGGGCGCAGACGCTGGCGGGAGGTGTGAGCTGCGTGCGGTCCGGTGACGGTCTGTCGCTCTGTGTGCTGCAGGGACAGCCTGGGCGCGGCGGGCCGCTTCAGCATCACCCCCCAGCGGCACTACCCCCTTCAGCAGCCGGGCTGCCCCTCGCTGGGGCCGCTGCCCCCCGTGCAGTGGGACGGCTGCCGCAGGAAGAACGTCCTGACGCCACGCAACTCCCCGGCGGCGCGCAGCCCCGTGACGGTGAAGATCGCCCGGCCGGAACCCAGCCGGACCCGCTCCCCTCTGTGAGTATGGGCCCCTCCTGCGCCAGGGCCACTGCTGCCACGTGCTGCCCTGATCGTGGCCCTCCGTCCATTGTCATCCCATACAGTTCAGAGCTGCGGGGGAGCTGGGGTCTGTCCCTCCCTGTCTGTACTCCCCTTCGCCACAGGACACGCTCTGCCCCCCTCGCACGCACGCACGCTCGCTCTGCCCCCCTCGCACGCACGCACGCTCGCTCTGCCCCCCTCGCACACACGCACGTACGCACGCTCGCTCGCTCTGCCCCCCTCGCACACACGCACGTACGCACGCACACTCGCTCTGCCCCCCTCGCACACACGTACGTACGCACGCACGCTCGCTCTGCCCCCCTCGCACACACGTACGCACGCTCGCTCTGCCCCCCTCGCACACACGTACGCACGCACGCTCGCTCTGCCCCCCTCGCACACACGTACGCACGCACGCTCGCTCTGCCCCCCTCGCACGCACGCACGCACGTACACACGCTCGCTCGCTCTGCCCCCCTCGCACGCACGCACGCACGTACACACGCTCGCTCGCTCTGCCCCCCTCGCACGCACGCACGCACGTACACACGCTCGCTCGCTCTGCCCCCCTCGCACGCACGCTCGCACGCTCGCTCGCTCTGCCCCCCTCGCACACACGTACGCACGCTCGCTCGCTCTGCCCCCCTCGCACACACGTACGCACGCTCGCTCGCTCTGCCCCCCTCGCACGCACGTACGCACGCTCGCTCGCTCTGCCCCCCTCGCACACACGTACGCACGTACACACGCTCGCTCGCTCTGCCCCCCTCGCACGCACGCTCGCACGCTCGCTTGCTCTGCCCCCCTCGCACACACGTACGCACGCTCGCTTGCTCTGCCCCCCTCGCACACACGTACGCACGCTCGCTCGCTCTGCCCCCCTCGCATGCACGTTCGCACGCTCACTCTGCCCCCCTCGCATGCACACCAGGGCCGTTTTTCCCAGAAGCCAGTTCACCACCAGCAAGAAACCCACATGAAACACACAAACTCACACAAACCAGGTCCAGAAGGGTCCAGGAGCTGCATCCCACCTTCTCACACTGTTTCTGGACTGGCTGCAGGTTTGACCGGCTGTCCTCTCCGCTGACCGCGCTGGCTCCTGGGCTGGGGGCCTCGGTGGACCCCTGCTCGAAAGAAGCAGTGCTGACCGCGCTGAAGGAGGGGCGCAAGAGAGAGGTGGAGGAGGAGGAGGAGGGAAGGAGCTGCAGTGAGGGACAGGAGAGCAAGAGAAGGTGTGTGCGGATTTCGTCAACACCTGTGACTGTCTGACAGGACTGCAGCTTCTTCACGTTGCTGTTTCTCATTCTGTTCCTCTTTCATTCCATTGTTAACAGTCTCGGCCATTTTCTCCACCAGTAAACAGTTGTCTTCAAGTTGCGATGCCCTTGTGTGGAGTGCCTGGGAGGTGTTTTGTTTGGCGTTATTGTTGCCTGTTCTGCGCAGTAATGGCGCTCTGCTCTGTGTTTCAGGAGGCACGACAGCAGTGGGAGCGCCCACTCGGCTTTTGAACCACTGCTGGCCAACGGGGTTCCCTCCCAGCTGGTGCCCAAGTAAGCGTCTGCACTGCAGACCCGCTCGCGCCCCCTGTCCGCCTCGCCTTGCCGTGATCCGTCAGCCCCGGCTGGACGCTGCCACACGCCTGACTTTCTCTTTCCCTCCCTGTCCGTTCCCCTGCAGGCCGGGGACCCTGAAGCGGGGGGCGAACGCCTTGCTCACGGACGAGACCCTCATGAAGAGATCTCGCACGTCCTCGGTCAGCTCCCTCAGCTCTGGCCTGGCCCCCAGCGGCGTGCTGGGCTCGGCCCGCAACCCCATCCTCAGCTCCTACAGCTCATCGCGGGGCTACCTGCAGGTACGAGGCGCCCTGCCCGGAATCGCTCATGGAAAGAGTGGCTCCTATAGAGTCCAGAATACCAAGAGCAGTTGCAAGAAAGTAGTACTGTCCACTAGTTTGTCTTGGGGCTGCCGCATTCTGTGTGTCTTTTATAAGAGAGGAGCTTCATAGAGCGCAAGGACTTGTTCCAGGCGTTCCCCAAAATTATTTTGCTTGCAATTAATTTGAATGTAAAAGTCATTTTCATGTTATAGCAATACAAACCCACGTAATTAACCGAATATCTTTGACTGCCAAACTTGGACAACTCGTAGCAACTGAAATCAGCTGGACCCAAGTCCAGTTCCTTTGCTGTCTTTACTTGTTTGGAAAGCTTGTCAACACGAGGAGCCGCTGGGGCTCCTGAGGGTCTTAAGCAGTAAAGATGTGCTTTTTCAGAGCAGCTTTTCTTGCTCCGGTACCCAGACATCACTGGCTGAGCCCTGAGTTTCATGACATTTCAGCTGTGGCCGGGATTCTCCACTGCCTTGGCCATGGACCTCATGAGGTTATAGAGGCCCTCAGGTCATGGGGTTTCATAAAAAGAGGAGGATCTCAGTGACTTGTGTGTGTATTTTCAGCAAAAGAAGACCCCAGCTCTCAGCCTATCCCCCTTGTCCAGCCCTGGCTCCTCACGCTCCCAGACCCCAGAGAGACCAACCAAAAAGCTCAGGTAGTAAAAACCACTTTTTGACCATCTCATACCTAGCTTAGGAGGGATCCAAAACCTAACCTGTAGGAGCTCAGGACACGTTATGTGCAAGAGCGGCTTAATTTCTTAATCACTAATTTTTGTCCGACACTTACTGGCGCAACCTGGGCTGTTTGTACTCTGTTCAAGGGTACAGCTGCAGCGTCTCAGCAGTGTTTGAATTCGCAACCTTAGTCTAGTCATTTGTCCAGGACCCTGAGCACAGTTCCGCCTTTCTGCTGCTTTTGCTGACATTGGGTCTGTAGCTCTTTGATGAGGTGCTTGTGAGGCCTGTTTGTGGACAGCAGTTGACAACGACCTCACAGGTCTCTGTTCCACATCATTCGCTGAAGAGCTTGTGCTATGAAGGGTAGAGCTGAATGACCGAGCAGGTTTAGAATTGTGCTTTACTATTAAAGGAGAGCTGCCCGTGTTCCATGCTGTCAGTTGAACGTTTGGTCTTGTGTGCGGCATTTCTGTCTTGCACAGGGAAGAGGAGGCATTCTCGTCCACCTTCTTGTCCGCAGCCAAGTCGGACACGACCCCGAAGGACCAGGCCAGAGAGACAGGTCAGCCCCATGTAGACACTGGCAGGTTTTCAGCACATTCTCGCTGATAACCAGTCGTTTTCCGTATTTTTAAGATTCCAAAGGCAACTTAAAAGTTAATGGTGTGATTGAATAATGAAACGTATTGAAATTGTAGATAAAGTTCCGACGCTGCAGTGCTAAGCGTTCTGACGGTAGAATGTATCGAAGTTGTGAGTCGCACGATGCAAGAACAGTCCGTACTTTGTGAGGCAGTGTGGACAGCCACAGAAAAGAAGCTGCAAGATGACAGTACGGGTCAGGTCAGCAGGGCCAGGAGACCCAGAGCGCGCAGCAGAACAGACACGCTCACCCCCTGTTCCTGTGCCGTCTGCTGCAGAGAAACCCTCGCCGGCGCCCACGGTGCCCGTGGCGCCCTCCTCACCGGCCTCGCGGGGCGCGGAAGGCAAACGCAAGCGCAGGATCCAGCTGGTGTCCAGCCGCAGGGGAGACAGCATCACCCTGGTAAGGTGTCGACAGCGCGGCCCAGCTGCATCTGCGTGGCACCGAACCCTGAAGCAGAGATCGAAGAGCGGTGTAGACCTTTTCGGTGTTGTGCAGCTGTCCTGTGGAAGATAGTTATTCCTCCCGGTTCCAGTGCTGGGCTGTAGAACTGTAGTCCAGCTAGTTGCAGCAGAGAGGTCAGTCAGCGTGACAAGTGTCACTGCTGCAAAGAAACTTTCATCTTTTTTCAACTCCAAGCCTCGTCGGATGTTTGGAAGAAGGCCTCACATGCCTGAAGACGCTCCATAGCCAAAATACCGTTCTTGTCTTTCTACATTTCAGTTTGCAATTAACCTCTTCTTGTTCCTTTACTTCTTGCACACTGATGCATCTTGATACGTTGCCCCAGTCGATTAGCCATACCTCTTTCTAGGTACTGATTTGACAGTTATGCTTTTTACACTGTGCACACTCTAAAGTAACTGCGGCTTAGGTCTGCTGTGATTGAAATGTGTTGAAACACTAAGCCCTCACACGAACACCCGTCACGTTGTCCGGCCTGTGTTCTTGGCAGCCGCCGCCCCCTGAGCTGGGATACTCGATCACTGTGAGCGACCTGGATTCGGAGAAGAAAGCAGCTCTTCACAGGATCAGAAAAGTCCTGGAGGAACCTGGTGAGTCTGGGACACTGGAGCTGATCCTCTTTCCGTACATCAGCGGCCCAGTCTTTACACATTTTCATGTTTTACCGGAAATGCGCAAGAGACGATTTGCGATGTTGCTCGCTTTTTTTGGCCACTCAGTATGACACTGAATATTGAAGAATCATTAACTACTAGCTTGTCTGTACAACAAATTGACAAGCTGATCAATACTGCTCTGTTTTTGGCAGTTCATGAGCACACAAGGTAATCTAGCCCAATAAATCTCATCCAGCCGCATTTCGTGAACGAAGCTGTCAGCTTCAACAGTATGGCTGGGTAGATTGTCCCATACTCCTACAACCTCTTCTGCAAAGAAATGCCTCCCGTTTTCATTTTCAAATGCACTTACTCACAGTTCTCAACTGTGTCTAGTTCATGATTTGCGCCTGGTTATGAAGTTCATTGACTTGTCTTTTATTTGGGTATTTTAAGTACTTCAATCTAAAAAACTAAAAAGAGTAGGACATTCCTTTAAGCCTTCCTCTTCTCTGGAACAGTCCAGGGTGGCAATATCTTTTTTTGTAACATTGCAGCTAAGACTATACTCAGTATTTCAAATGTAGACATACTATTGTATTGCACAAATGTAATGTCATCCCTCTTGAAATCTCACACTTTTAACTATACGTTCTAATTATGCCTGTTTTCAGCTTCCCCAAATTGTCTAAAAGACACACTTGTAAGTCTCTCACAGGTATTGTCTTTTAGTCCACTGTTCCCCATTTTGCATCTGTAGCTTATTTCTGTAAACTGCGTGTTACACTCAGTACTTGTGTACATTAAATACCTCCTGCCAGGTGTTTCTCTGCTCAAGCCTGTGTAAACGCCGGTCCTACATACCTGTGTATGCTCAGCCAACTACGACAAAAGAAAACTCAGATTACTTATGTGGAAAGCAAAAAAGTGAAGGCAGACGTCTTTACTACCTGGCTAGTTAAAACTGCCAAGTAAGAGTGCACTGATTGTCTCATTTCAGAGCCAGCGAAAACAACGCCAGCCCCTGCTGTACCCATGTTCTCGCAGGCGGCAGTGTCTGCTTCCTCCCCCTTGGGCACTGCCAGCCTGTTGCTCTACACAAGCACCACCGGCGCCCCAACACCCCCTTCAGTCAGCATCGCGGCTCCAGCCAGCAACCCAGGCATGGCCAGCGTACCCTCCTCTTCCTCCTCCTCCAGTGGTGTCGCTCCAGCCTCCAGCACAGCTGCCAGCCCCCTGCTGGAGTCCCTGCGGAAGATGCAGAACAGCCCTGCACTTAGCACTGTCCCCAGCACAGGTCAGCGCCCCCTGCTGTCAGGGTTCCACTTAGCGAATACACGAGCAAGTGCAAAGCAGTGTCGGGCGACTCGCTCTTCAGATTCTCAAAGAGCTGAGAATCCTTTCTCGCTGATTTTTCCCGTATTCTCTTTTTCCGCAGGCTCTCCTGCAGCTGGTGCAGAGACGTCAAAGGGCCCCGTGGTGACGTTCAGCATGAGCAGCCCTCCAGTCCTGGCTTCTTTGATCCCAGGCGCTGTCCCGGTGAAGACGGAGCCCGGCCCCGCCCCGGCCCAGCCGCCCCAGCCTGCAGCCTCTGCCAGCCAGCCCTCGGCTACCCAGGTGGCGCCGCCCGCAGCAAGCTCCGGTAGCCAGACGGGCGCGCTGACCTTCGGGCTGGCGAGCACGGCGCAGCCCATGGCGGCCCTCTCCTTCGCCACCACCACCACCACATCCGCACCCAACGCCAAGCCCCTCCTTTCCGCCTTCAAGCCTGTTTTTGGGGCACCGGCGCCAGCTGTTACAAGCAGCTCGGTGGCGACCACGTTCAAGCCGGTTTTCGGGAGCAGCACGGCGAGCAGTGCGTTCGGGCAGCCAGTCGGGACTACCGGCGGCGCAGCGACGACCTCCTCGGCCACCGCAGCGACCAGCGCAGCCTCCATTTTCACTGGGCTTTCCGCCAGCACGTCCGCCCCTGCGTCTGGCACCCAGACGCCGGCTAAGCCTGCTTTCGGGAGCTGGGGCGCAGGAGCCAGCAGCAGCACAGCCGCCCAGGCCAGCACCGCCGGCGGCACGTTCCAGTTCGCCGCCGCCGCGCCCGTCGTCAGCGCAGCCCCCGCCTTCAACTCCTCCGGCTCGGCGTTCCCGTTCGGCAAGCCGGCGGCCAGCACAGCGCCGGCTCAGAGCGCGCCGCAGGCCGCCTTCACCTTCGGCCAGGGTTCCAGCAGCCAGACCCCCGCGGCCGGCGCCTTCGGCAGCTTCGGGGCGCCGCCCGCCAGCACCGCCGCGGGCACCGCCGCGAGCCAGGCCACCTTCGCCTTCGGGAAGCCCTCCTTCGACGGGCCGGCCACGTTCGGCAGCGCGGCGCCGGCGGCGGCGGCCAAGCCCTTCACTTTCGGGGGCAGCGGGGCAGCAGGGGCGACCCCCTTCAGTTTTGGGGGGGGCCCCACCACCACGGCTGCCCCCTCCTTCGGGACTCCCAGCCAGCCGGCTTTCGGCAGCGGCTCCACCGGCTTCTCCTTCGGCACCACGACAGCTGCCGCTGCTGCGCCGGCCTTCGGCTCCACCACACAGACCTCTGCCCCCCTGCCCGTCCCAACCCCCAGCTTCTCCTTCGGAGCTGCAGCCGGCGCTCAGGCCAGCGCGCCCCCCGCCAGCCAGGGCACCCCCCAGCCCATTGCGGGCTTCAGCTTCGGGGGGGGCCTGTCCAGCGCGCAGTTCGCCGCCCCAGCTGCCCCGTCGCCGGCCTTCAGTTTTGGGGCCAGCAACGCCAAGGACAGCAAGCCTGCCTTCGGTGAGTACGCCCGAGCGAAGAGCCTCTCGGCCACAGGTCCAGACTGAAGTGATCCTGCCTGGGGTAACGATTTTCATTCAGATCTTGTGAAGAGTGCAGTCTGTTACTCCAGAGGACGCTTAAGGGATTTTTGTAGGTTTTCACGGTTACGATGATCCTGCTGTGTTTAAGGGCAGCAGTATAACCTGAATTCAGGCAGCGCTGTGTGTAGCTCTCCAGCCCCGTGTCGAGCACATACAGGTCAAGTGTATTCATGCCAATATTTTTATAAAAGCCGAGCTCTGAGCGTTTGTTTAAAAGGCCTCCGGTTTTCCCCAGGGATCAGCTTCGGGAAAGCGAGCTTTGATTTTGGCGGCGGTAAGTGTGCGGGATGGGAGGGGCTGGACGGCTGCAGGGCTGCGTCCCCTCGTTGCACCGACTGGCATGAACCGCTAGCCGTCGGCTCCACGGCGCTCTTCTTCGTCGGGGGAGAGAGCCGTCCTGCTGTCCAGGGCCCTTCCGCTGGCCCGCCACGCTGCTGCTGCAGACCGGCCCGGCCGAGGTCACCTGTCGGCGCAGAGGAAACACCATACTTTGTTTCCGTGCATTTTAGTTTCCTCGTTCTGCGGGGCTCTTAGGATGTTGGGAGAAGTGAACTTCCTACCGAGAGCTGTCGGTAAGGCTGATCTGGCCTGCAGAGTCTCCGTGAAGGGCGCCGGCGCGGCCACAGCCAGCACGCTGGCGTCTCGCCACATGCGCTGGCACATTCCTTCAAAACTGACACGGGAGATGCTGTTCGTACCCGAAACATATATTTTTGCTAGTTTGAAAAAGCTTGATCTTCGTTCTGCACATTCGGCAATCCCGTTTCGCTGCACTCCTGGAACCGGAAAGTCCTGGGGAGCCACTGGTAAGGGTCTAGAGCAAGCTCCCGGCCTCTGCCGCTGTGTGTGGTAGCTCAGGAGGCGGAGAGGCCACAGGGAGCCGTGTTGCAGGCTGATGGAAGATGTGCTGTCTTTCCCCCAGGGACTCCGACTCCAGCTTTTGGGCAGAGCTCCACTGGAGGACCCCTCCCCTTTGGGAGCCCTGGCACTCCAGCCCCAGGCTTCGGCGGCCTAACATCCACACCTTTTGGTAAGTGCAGCCTCAGTGCGTCTTCCTGCAGTTCCCGTTGCCTCTCTCCAGCACACGGAGCATTGAAGCCTGCGTCCTGTGAGCTCTGCCTGTGGATTTGCAGACAACAGGCATCGTGCAAGTTCACAATCAATAGACATCCCTGACGAGATGAACCGTGTTTTCAGGTGCTAGAATTGAGTCTTTAATGTGTGCTTTTGTTGCAGAGGGCATTCCGGTGCTTTCACAGGAGTACTGCAGCAGCCAAGAAGGCTCTAGTGAGCCCTGGTGTTAAAAGATGAGCGTTTCTAGTGTTTGACATCCTGTCACTTCTCTCTACGGCAGGCGCCACGCCAGGAGCCTCCTTCTCCATCGGCTCTGGCTCCAAGTCCTCTGCCCGGCAGCGACTGCAGGCTCGGCGCCAGCACCCGAGGAAGAAGTGAGGAAGGAGAGCTGCCAGCGATCTTTTCCGGGCCCTGGCATCAGGACATCCCAGGCACAGACCCACAGGATGGCTACTTGGCAGAACTGAGCTGCTACCAATGTTGGATTTCCAACTCGACCCCGACGCCCCCACACACCCCGCGCTGCCTCTTGGCCTTGCAGAGGTTTCACAGCGGAGCGGGCAGGAGTTTCTGCACCCCGTCTGTCCCGGCGTCTGGGGTCTTTGGAAAGGGGCCAAGGGGTTGGGGATTTGACACCGCAAGCGATGACACACAGTTTACTTGAACAAAGCGTTTTGAACCCGGACTGGACTCTACACATCTGCCCTGCCTCTCTCACCCTCCACCTAGGTTCTTTCAGAACTGTGCTGTTCTTTCTCCCAGAGGTGCAGTGAGAGGCCAGTCCCTGTCCTCGTCTCTCCCCTGCTTGGCGAAGGCCTTACCCGAGCTGTGGGGGGGCTCAACCACGGTCACCCCATCTGCCCAGCTGGAGTGTTAGTTTGTGTTGAAAAGCAAATGCCGGAATAACTGATCTTCAGTACTGAGAAAGATTGTTTTTCAATTGGATGGTTCAGATCCTTGGGACCTGCGAGTTGTTTTGTGATGAGATGAGAGTGGTGTGTCACAGCTGGGCAGATGATTTCTTTCCGAGGTGTACAGGGCATTCGAGATCATGCCCGATTCCTAAGGTGGGCAATTCTGGTGAAAGATTGCAGGGACATTGAGTGCTGCCAATTGTAAAAGGACCGTGGTCCAGAACTACTTATTTGTTCAGCAGGGTCCTCGTGCGAGGAGTGCTCTGGGACGAGGACAGGCAGGCAGGAGAGCAGGGGGCCTGTGCCCGTACAGCGGTCAGTTTTTTTTCAGGGTGCAGGTGAACATGCTTGATCCACACATTTACCCACCTAGTGACTTTAGGTTAATCAGTCTTAAAATGTTGAGTTTCTTGAGCTTTTGCTGCTGGGTGTTGAGGAGGTATTGCTCGGCAGTTTGTCACAGATGCAGGCGGGCCCCTGGGAGAATAGGTCCTCTTCCGTATTGTGGTGTCTTTCGGGAAGGGTGATACAGCTTTGGTAAGACTGCACACCAGGCGTTGATTCTTTTCTACAATGTTCAATGCAAAAAAAAAAAGCCCAATCCGAATTTTCCTCTGCTGGGGGGAAATAAAAGGACTGGATGTCTTTTAAGCGGGCGTGGAGCTGAGGCGCAGGCGGTCTGCAGGAGTGATCCTGCCACGGCCCCTGCTGGTCCAGGCTCGTCCGCGATGATGACGGACGTGACCATGGTGCTTTAGAGGAGCCCGACATTCTTCTTCACCCGCCCCTGCACTGCTTCGCTGTCTAGACTACCTCTTGTACTTTTGGACAGTTCCTTGCCATTCCCTTGTGCTGGCGCGTGTGTGTGTGTGTGATTTAACGGCACAGTGATTTTACTCGGGTGTTTCTTCTTTGGCATCACCGCTGTTCGTACAAACTCCCTGCAGCGCCTTGTTCCTGCTGTCGCTGGCTGGCCTGCCCCCTGCATGAGGCACTCGCATGTCACATGGGCTCCCCAGCAGGAGCACAGACGCCAGCGAGTCTCCACACAGCGCAAGGCGGGACACGGCCCTGGACCACAGAGCGGCTTTCTTGGGTTCTGGGAAACGCCGGTTGGCGCGGCTGTCCGTTAGTTCGAGCTGAAGCAGCATCGTGAAGCGTACAGGTACCTGGAGTTGGTCATCTGCCTTTAAAAACACTTTCTCCTCGTAACACTCAGTGGTTTTGTATTTTTTTAATGACTGATCACCGCTGGTGAAGTGTCCTCGGACGCTGGCGGTTTGCTCTCGGTGAGTCGAGTTTGGAGGAAGGTGTGGTGAGTGGCGGCATATTGGTAGTGCCGGACACAGGGGTGGGGGCAGGGGGCATGAATCGGGAGAAAATTGGGTGTACTGAAGTTTTTATTTTGTATTCATTGTAGCTCAGAGGCTTTTTTAAAAAAACCTCAAGTGTCTGTTTTGCGTGCGTAAGGTATTTAAACAGAGTGCTTGATCTCCGCAGCTGTCTCGTCTGTGCCGGGTGCCGGGCTGCACCAGGGGTCAGGGGTCAGCAGCCCAAGCCAGGGGGATGTCAGTCTTCAATACCGCTGCTATGTGCTTGTCCTGCCAGCAGCGCTGCTGCTGGTTCGTACTGTGACTCGGCCTTCATCAAGGGCATCGCACCACTGGAACTGGACTGTCGTTCTCGGCAAGCTTGGAAAGGGCTGGTGCTAATAATGCGTTGCAGGTTCCTTCTTTTTTTTAAGAGTTTTTCCATAATGGTGTGGAAAACTTGAGTGATCTGTTACAGTAACCTATTGCTAAGAAATTTAGTTTTTGGCTATTTTTTAATCGCTCAGACGGAAAATCTGCTATCTCTCGTTTCTGAATACGCCGCCTCAGCGGGGTTTGGCGCTTTGTGCTGGCGTTTGTGCGAGAAGGCCTTGTTACCCACCGTGGGCTGCTCAGAAGACACTGCTGTGATATTATTCTTCGGCAGAGGGGATGCAGACCTTACAGGGCCTGTGTGCCTTCAGTCGGCGGGGATATTTCTGGGGTCCTCTCCGGCTGTGCGTTTGGCTGAAACACTGCAGACACACGCAAGGCCGGCCTGGTGATCGAGCCGGTCTCGGGAGAGGCTCGCTAGTGGTGTCCACAGGCCCTGCTGACCCGCGCAGACGGTAGGGCTCAGATGCACCCCAGGAGCCTGAGACTGGCCCGGCTGGAGGACGAGCAGGCTGCTGGGTTTGTGACAGAGGGGTATGAATGTGTGTGAGGGGTGATTGGCAAAGCTAAATTCAGGCAATGAAAGGTACAAAATGATAAAAACAATAAAAGCTCTATTTTTGTATTAAAGCAGATTGCCTTCTCTAGAGTTCCTTCAAGCTTGGCTCACTGAGGCAAGATGTTTACAAGGGGGTAGAATTTTTTTTTTCTGGTTATTTTTTTTCCTTCGGTAGTTGGGAGGAGAAAACTTTTTTTTTTAAAGGTGTGCGTCTGTAGATGTTCTACTTTCAAATGTGAATGAGCTCTGGTCTGCAGTTGTGAACTACTGGTGTCTGTGTGTTGTCTGAAAGGGTGAGGGCTCGGCTGCGTGGGCACAGGAGAGCAGCTGCTGCTTTAATCCGAAGAGGCTGCTGCCACTGCACAACCCCGCATGTCGCAGGTCCGGGGCTAAAACACCGACCGTGAGAAGCAGCTGACATATTAGGGGTGCAAGTTTTAGAACTTGCTCTACCGTAATATCTAAACAACACGCAGACAAATATGCATGTTTGAGCTGCTGCAGTGAATGAGTTGGGCTACTACCAGCTCAGAAGGGCAGGTGCTCCTGGTTTGTCCCAGTCAGAAATGTGGGCAGGTGACCAAATAGGCTCTGCTGCTGCTTCTGAAGAGTCTCTTTTTTTTCACACCCTTTGAGTGAAGAATACACTGGGACCGGGGAGCAGTCAACCCATCCTGCCCGCCTCTTATTGTAAGTTAGGATTGACCCTGGAGGTTCACTATCTGGGTAGTCACCCCTCTTTGTAACACGGGCTGGATCAGTGGTCTCTAACTCAATTCCTGCAGCGACTTGTCCATTCTGGGTTTTTTTGCAACCTCTGTAGTCAATGAAACCTAATTCTTTCATATATTAAACAGGAATTCTGGAGTTTTACACAGGATGTTTATTTCAGTACAGGTACATTATAGGGCCAAGTTATGCAGCGAAGTAGATAAACGATAGATCTGAGAATGTGAATAAAAAACAAAATGTTGAAGATGACGAGCTCTGCAGCAATTGAGTTTGAGATCCCAGATTTAGCGGTTTGGGTTTTGACTTCATACATAAGGCATTCCTACACTGGACTCCTGGAGTGGAACTAGATGGGGAAAATGTCAGTTTGATTCTTCAGAAGAATAAATACCACTTTTAGTTTAAGCTTCCATTCCCGGAGATCATTTTATTGGCGTAGCTATGTGCGCTGGTAAAGTTTTCAAAATGTGAGCACAGTTGATTTCCACATGGTAGGCTGGACTAGTTCACTGCATATATGATTTTCCCTAGACCTGTTTGACCTCTCCCCATCCTGATCCAAAAAACCAGCCCTCCCCTGTGGTTAAGATTAGCTTTGTAAATAAGTAGAAGTGTGGTGCCGATGACTGATGTCTGTCTGCCCAAGGGAGTCTTGCTTTTAATCCAGGTAGCCAAAGTTGAAAGGCTTTCATTTTTATCCCATGTGTTTCAGTTGTCTATTTTTTATTTGCTTAATTGTAGAATAGGACAAATAGGACTGATTCAAATGTCATAAAGAGAGAAGCTTTCCTTCCTGTCAATCATGCGGTGAGTGGTGCAGCACAGTTCCTATAAAACAAGATGCAAAATACTTCTACATCCGATGCCAGTCCTTAGTCTTACACATTGAAATGGCACTTCTCGCAAGGTTTGAAAGCAGGA
The DNA here is from genome assembly GCF_055471065.1 of Atractosteus spatula. Classification (NCBI taxonomy): domain Eukaryota; kingdom Metazoa; phylum Chordata; class Actinopteri; order Semionotiformes; family Lepisosteidae; genus Atractosteus; species Atractosteus spatula. The sequence goes on along the minus strand of NC_142732.1, from coordinate 384,174 downwards.
TTTCCTTGGGACGCGAGCATGAGTGAGACTTGCTGCTGCGACTCGCAGCCTTTTATTCCTGTCTGCGCAGATGTACGTATGTTTGTGTGGCTCTGTGCGGTTTTCCTAGGAATACGTTTTTCTATCATTCCTCTTGGGATTGTGGAAAAGGAGAATGAATGTGCAGACCCGGGCAGTGTAATATATTTTCTCTCTCTGCTCATTATAATGTCATTAAAAATTAATGGTTTTAAATAAAACTGGTGTGCTGGTGTGTGTGGTTGGATTCACAGTGGTGGGGTTTACTCGTTCACAAAGGTGATTATTTTTCTAGCAGGCTTCAGTTCACAGTATTGCAGTCCTTGATACACGCTGGTCTATAACCTGTACTGTATTGCAAGTATCATGGCAGGGCAATTTCGATGTAGTTTAAGAGCGATAGGGGAAGTAACTCTGGCAGTCATAACTGACACATGGAAACCCACTTGGGATGGAATACGATCCTTCCTAAACCCCGGGACCAGCGTCCAGCACTGCTCTGTACAGTCCTGTGCTGGGTATTGATTAGTTAAAATCTTTCTTCTACACAGAAATAATATGCCTTTTTTATAATATTAAATTGCTCAAAAATAAGTAAACTTTTTAATTGTCACAATGTTCAACAGGAGGACAGATGGTGGACTGAAAGGCATCTTTGTTTTTCCTGACCCCTGACCCCAGACCAAACCCTTTGATACTCAGTGAGACCCATGTGCTGTAAAGTACTGAGAGCTGCAAACAACGGTGGTTCCCGGTCCTGGTCCTGGAGCACTGCTGTTGGCTTGTTTTCATTCCAGCTGAGCTCTAAATCTCCCGAGACAATTGATTTGCTTGCTTGTTTAGACTTAAATTTAACTTCTTTCAGTCAGGCCTGCGTGTTAAAGATACACTAGTTCATGTTTGAACTACCAACAGTTTCAGCACACAGAACAGTACACAGTCTGCTCAAGTCCCTTGCTGTTATTTCAGACAAAACATGTATTAATTGATCAGCTGAGGAGGGACAGTGGGTCAGACACATCCACAGGGACGTTTTCCTGCTGTGACACTTCAGGCAACTCGCCCCAACGAGGGCAGTTCTGAATCCCAGAAATCAGTACAGGGCTGATGCCACTTTCAAATCCCCATTGACCTTTTAAGAGCCGAAAGCAAGTTTACATGTGGAAAGCGATTAGGCTGTGATTTAGGATCTTAGCAGGAGAAAGTCGGGAGATTGTTCCTCCAGGACCTGGGCAGGGGGAACCACTGCACTGCCTGGCTGCAGCTGTCGGTCTGTCTTCACTGGGCCTCCAGCCCTGATGCTGAGGAGCTGCTTCCTTGAGTGCTCACGTCATCACAGACTGGACACCTCTCTCAGCCAGAGTCCTCCCCAGCCGAGGGCTCAGTCACCCTGTGCTTCAGGTCTCCTCTTCTTCTTCTTCTTCCTCTTCCTCCTGGTCTTCACGCCCACTGTCTGTGTCTCGGCCGCGGCATGCTTCTGGGGCTCCTCTCCAGCCTCGCTGTCTGGGGGCGCAGCTGACGACGTCACAGAGGCAGCAGGGCTGAAAGACAAAAATGTGCAGAAGCTCTTTGTCGCAGGACTCTGAACCCCCACTGTGTTCAGGCTCAATGTCTTTCTTACTGGGGCGGCAATCACAATACCAGTGCTAAGGTTGTTTCTACTACCGCCTGAGAATTCATAGTGGACTTGGTTCTTTTCTGCATGTATGAAGCCCTGGACTAGTTACAGATTATTGCACGAGTCGAGCTCTCAATCTGAGATCCCAGTCCTGGTCGTGTCGTTCTTAACTGCATAACCTCCGTAGCCAGTTAATAGAAACACCGTCTTCATTCATGTTCAAAGTTGTATATTCCCATGAGTGTTTTAAACACTATATATTTTGGGTTCAAAGTCCATGGGATCGAATGTTCCCTCAGTGTAGTCTTGCCTTTCTGCCAGCAAAGGAACTGGCCTGGCTCTGGGGCTCTTTTCTGCTTTCTTCTCCCCCCTCTCCCCTCCAGGCTCCAGCCTGCTCTTTAAAGGTCTCAGCTGGGCCCAATAATTATTAATGCACTTCAGGTGCAACTCAAATGACCCGATTACCCTCCTCAATTATCTGCAATATCTTACCGATACCTGGAACACTATTTTTGGAGGATAATTTAACCAATTCACCACTGTTTGCAGTGGCTGGAGTCCCAGCCAGCAGGAAACAGGTGGCGTCCGGCGGGTACTCACAGAGAGCAGCTGTCCTGCTCCTCCTGCTCCTCCCCGGGGCCCCGGCGCTCCAGCATGGCCACGAAGAAGCCATGGGTGAGCGTCTCACTGGGGCTGGCACGCAGGCACTGGCTCAGGGGGGCGTGGCCACGCTCCTGCCAGCTGGGCAGCAGCGGCACCAGCCTGCGGGCACAGAGGCGATTCAGACAGCAGCCCTAAACCTCCTCAAACAGGCAAGCGTCTCCCTGCCACTGATACTGCTTACTGGAGATGCATGGCGAGAATTGTGTTACATCAAAGAGAAAATTAACAATTTTGTGCTGGTATTGCATATAAATTAAATATCTGATGCTCCAAATGTGTGAGCCCCAGGAAGGAGAGGGGACCCCGACTCGCCTGTAGCTGGCGCCGTGCTCCTGCAGGCAGGCCTGGACGACCTCCTCGTTCTCCTGGGCGTGCGTGGAGCAGGTGGAGTAGACAAGGCGCCGCAGGCTGGGGAAGCGGAGGGCGTGGCGCAGGCAGCGCAGCTGGAACCCCGCCAGGGCCTGCAGTCGGCGCTGCTCCTCCTCCGGGGCCACACGCTCGCCCCGCCGACCCGCCATCCCTGCGCACACAGAGACAGGGTCAGCCGCGGCGCCAGGGGCGTCTCGCCAGTACGCCCGCGGTCAGCAAGACGGGCTCTCCTCACCTGACCCGCTGCAGGACGGGTCCAGCAGGAGGTACTCCACCTGGCCGTACTTGGGGTCATCGGGGTCCACCTTCAGGAAGTCCTGAGCGGCCAGCTCGTGGCACGTGACCCCCGCCCGCAGCAGCAGGGTGCTCATGGTGGCCAGGCGCTTGGGGTCCAGGTCGAAAGCGAACAGCTTCCTTTTCCAGAGAGGCAGAGAAAACAGTCAACAGCTGCAGTAAAAAACTCCCACGATTTTATCTTACTGTTGGATTTACAGTTTGTTCAGGTACCATGTCCGTCATTACTGTACATGCTACACACAAACTCCCATGGTAAAACACGATCTGCACTCAGACTGCGGCAGAGGAAACCCCCCCTCCGCACCCCTTGTTTCCCAGCAGCGCCGCCAGGTGGCTGGTCTTGTTCCCAGGGGCGGCGCAGGCGTCCAGGACGTGCGCCCCAGGAGGGGGCTGCAGGAGGCAGGCGGGAAGGCAGCTGGCCTGCGGGGACAAGACACAGACGGGCGAGATCAGCCTCCTCAGCCTCCGAGCAGCCTGCCTTCTTCCAGAGCCGAGGGCACAGATGAACACTAGCAGCTCTGGGAGTGCAGGCTGGGTGTCTTGCTCGTGATCAGAGCAAAATGGCTCGTTAACCCCCCTGCACTACACACAGCGAAACGATCCTGTTGACTGCAGGAAACTTCCAACTCTTATGGTGTAAAATACTTTTTATTTTTACATGAGTGTCTATATACTGCGGTTTGTCCTCATGCTGCATTTAGGTGGGTGGCTATAAGTCTGTCCTTTTCACAGACAGAACTACTTGAACAAGAAACAATATTCTTTATTAAATACACTGTTTTCAGGTCCATGTATAAGACAGAGAAAAGGTAATCTCACTTGCTTATTACTTTCCTTTGCTGAACTGGACCAAAAGCACACATGTTGGAGACAAACTAGTCAAAACAGCTCTACTCTTCTTCTGGATGCCTCTCACCTTGTCCTGCAGGATGATGTGTCCTGCTTGGTACAGGAAGTGGGAGTGGAAGTCGGTTTTGGGAGGAAAGACGAGCAGCTCTGGGAGGTGAAGGTCACCAATGAAATTCTTCCCGGAGAGCCTGCGCAAATCCTCTAGTCTGCAACACAAGTTGCACAAGTGTTGAATGAACTGGTGAACTGATCTAATGGTAAGCAAGCCCCCCCCACCGACTTTTTGAATTGTTCCCTGTGACTAGTAACTCCCAAAAATCACTTCCTCTTCAAACTCTGACAGCCATTATTTTCCCTTGCTCTTCAGAAGTATGTATTACTCTTCATGCATCATGCTGAAGAAGACATAAGCACCAAACTGCACTGAAAACAAGGCGGTGGCTTCGCGGGCGCTGGGGCTCTTAATGCACAACCTCCCACCTGCTGGCCTGACCCAGGTACGAGAAACCATCTCTCTTCAAGTAGTCAATCACATCCTCCACGGTGGTCTTCAGTGTGTTCACACGCACGTAGCGCGGCACCACATCCTCTGCAGAGAGAGCAAACTCATTTTCACAATTCAGCATCACCTGAATACTTTAACTAATGAAACACAGCCACGTTCTCAATCGAAGTTATTTCTTCGATCTTGGAGACAGAAGACTGAGGGGAAGAGCAGTTCAAATTCTGAAAGAGCCTGGAAGTAATCAGCCAGCAGGACTGCGTCACTAGCGAGAGTGAAATGTGGTTATGTGCAGTTAGGACGGAAACCAGGAAACGCGTCTTGGCAGAAAGGCTTGGGGGCTCGTGACTGCACAGCCATGCTGCTGAAGCACAATCCTGCAGAGCGCTCAAGAACAGTTCAGCAAACCCCTCGTGAACACTAAGCCCACGGCCTGGACCAGCCTTCTCCCCCCAGCGGCGGATTCCCAGCCCGGGAGCGTGCCCGCCGCACCACCTACCCGCCGCGTCCCGGCCGGCGGCGCAGAGCAGGTCCTCGTTGCGGCAGACCTTCCTCCTGACCTTCAGCCTGGCCAGCGCAGCCTGCAGCCGCGGCTGCTGGCGCAGGAGCAGGGCCTTCCAGCTGCCTCCACACTTGAGCCCGCGGCCGAACAGCAGGTCGTACACCAGCACCTAGAGCAGAGAGACAGACTCACACTCAGGCCCAGCGCTGCGAGGCGCCGCCTCCTGCCCAAGACCCCAGCCTGGATAAGGAAGCCGCTACGCCAGTGAGTTAAGCAACAGAAGCCAGCAGGGTTGAGAGGCTGTTACCTTGGCAACATGCATCTTCAGCTTCTTCTCCTTGAGCAGGCCTGTGCTGCTGATGATCTCCTCGAGCACAGCGGAGTATTTCAGCGTCTCGCTGACTAGCGCGAAGAGCTGCTTGATGTTCTGGGAGACAATAAAAAAAACAATGCGTGACTAAACAGCACTTTGCTTTCTTTAAAGGTCTACCCAGTACTACTTCATAGTAAATTTAATGTATTAATTGCTTACACTTCTATAGCTCTTTTCTGGACACTCCACTCAAAGTGTTTTACAGGTAATGGGGATCCCCTCCACCACCACCAGTGTGCAGCCCCACCTGGACGATGCTCCAGTCCTCTCCCCACACACCAGCTCTCAGCGGGGAGGAGAGCAGAGTGATGAAGCCAGTTCAGAGATGGCCTCCTAATAATCCCCATGATTGGTAAGGGCCAATGGGAAATTTGGCCAGGAAGCCGGGGTTACACCCCTACTCTTTTCAAGAAACGCCCTGGGATTTTTAATGACCACAGAGAGTCAGGACCTCGGTTTTACGTCTCATCCAAATGATGGCGCCTGTTTACAGTATAGTGTCCCCCTCACTATACTGGGGCATTAGGACCCACATGGACCGCAGGGTGAGCGCCCCCTGCTGGCCCCACTAACACCTCTTCCAGCAGCAGCCTTAGTTTTCCCAGGAGGTCTCCCATCCAGGTACTGACCAGGCTCACACCTGCTGGGCTTCAGTGGGCTGCCAGCTGTGAGTTGCAGGGTGACATGGCTGCTGGCTAAAATACTGAAACAGCGCCTGGAATCCGAAAAGGGTCGCAATGCTGGACAGCCGGAGTCCTGCTCTCGTCACTGCAAGAAGGCTTATTCTAGTTTATAAGGGGGAACAGCTGTCTGCTGCGGGCATCTGCTCCGAAGCGTTAATAGAGGTAGAAAATAGTATCTTATTCGCCCCACGAAGATGAGAACCTCATCGGCAGAACAGTTCGAGCGACGCTACCTGGAACTGGCTGTTGTACACCAGCGTCTTCACGGAGCTCTCCTTCCGCTCCGCTTTCTCGAGAACCTCGGCGGCTTTCACGTACAGGGCCATCGCCGTCGGCTTCACGACAAACCTACCTATAATTCTAAATCTTTTATTTTGTACTCGAAAAGAGCTTCATAGCTGTCGAACACACACATCAATACCCTCCCAAATCCCAAAACGTGCTGCCTTCAGCTACACCACCACGTTGCTCCCCCGACCTAAACTCGTTGACGGAGTGCTGTAAAACGTAAACTAACGTGCGACGCCTCAGCTCGCTTTACAGCAGTTCATGTTATCCATTGCCATGGAGACACGTGCGCGTGCACGCCCACCCTACTTGTGGACGTGCCCGCGCAGGACCTTGGCTTATAGCGTGGGCGTGCCTTTACGTGCTCGTTCCTTCCGGAGTTACGCTAACGTGGCAGAACCCGGGTGATTGAAGATGGAGCTGGCTGCGCTGGTCGCCGTCTCCTTGCTGATCGGAGCCCTGGTGCTGCTGGTCGCCGTGGCCTTGGGCAAGCAGCGAGGCGGCCCGAAGGAGGAGGCCGAGCCGGGGGAGGACGCGGCCGGTGAGGCGCCGGGGCGGCCCGGGAGGGTGTCTGTAGTTTGAAAGTTATCGGTGGAGCGGTGTTGCCGCACGCTGCTCGCTAGGCGGCGCTGTTTCCTACGGGCGGCAGCGCTGCTCTGGGCGCCAGAGAGGCGCCTCGGAGGCGCGGCGAGCTGTAACCGCTGTGCGCCACACGCGTAGCGCCCTCTGTCCGTGAGGAGGACGGAGAGACCAGAGCGCACTTGCAGTAACAGAGGGGTCAATGTGCGTTTCGGGAGCCAGGCGTGCAAGAGAGGCTGTCTGGCACGAAGATGCGCGGCTTTCCTTTTTGGTTTCTTATTTTCCCCTTTTATTAACCTAACAACACGTGCCGTGTTTCATCTGCTCTCGCTGTCTCTCAGGGTGTCCGGTACTCGCTCCGATAACTAGAAATAGTTTACTGCTTTACTAAAACGAGGATTTAAAAGGACAAATGGAAGAAGTTGCAAAAATAGATATTTTTTTCCGTCACATTAACTGTCATGGAAAAAAGCAAGGCTTCAAGGCTGAGCACAGAGACGCCTCTCTCTGACATTTGCTTAGACTTGGTGTCCTAATGCAATCTTAAAAGGCGTAATAAAAATCGATGTTAGACAATACGAGTTCATAAGAAATAAGAAGGGAGTTATTTTAGTCACAAGTTAGAAAACGATCAAAAACACTCTTTGGTTTTATATCTGAGCTGAAGGTCAGAGTTTGTCTTCCTCTCCCAGTCCTGCTGAGGTGACTGACAGAAATCTGTTCTAATCAATGTAGAAATAGTGGTGATTTAGTGTCTACCTGTGTGGGGAATTTTCATAACACCCCATTCTTCCAGGTGAAAGTGTTAGGCACACATCGCCTTCTGAATTCCGTCTACCTGGATCTTGTTCAGTAATGTGCCAGTAGCTCACGGCCTGGGGCCGGTGCTGCAGGCGGCGGTGACATCACGGCTCGGGGCTGGTGATGAAGGCGGTGATGACGTCGATGACATCACGGCTCGGGGCCGGTGACACAGGGGGTCCTTCTCAGATTTCTCGAGCTGCACCAGGCTCTTGTACGGACTCGGTAGCCGATGCAGAGACACTGCAGAGCAACTGTTGCTGTAAAACTGTGCAGCTCCTGCTGCAAATTCCAGACAGAGAAGATGACGGATCGTGGGAAATTCACTGTAAAGCCAGAATGTCCCCAGCCTGATGCTGTGCTCTTTAAAGAGCCTGCAGCTCTGGAGAGCAGGACGTGATCTCGTTGTTTTGTTGTTTCGCTGGTTCTGATCGCTCGGCAGGGCTGACATCTTTCCTCTCTCTCTCACCCCTGATGCTGAACCTTCCAGCAGAGAAAGCGGAGGGAGAGAAGCACTGCGCCTCGAAAAGGCCGAAACAGCAACAGCGCCCCCGCAAGGAGAGACCGCAGCAGCACAGTTTCTCGCACCCGCTCCTGGCGTCCTCGCTGAAGGTACCTGTGCTGGCGCTGGAGCAGACTGGAACCGGGTCAGGGCCACTGCTTGATCACGGACGGGCTCTCCTGTGTGGCGCCTGGGCCGTTCCCACAGGCAGAGCCATCTGTTACGGTGAAAGGAGGAGGAATGCTATTGCACCAGTAGATAAGCACCTCCTGAACACACCGAGATTTCCCATGCACCCCTGCTGTAACAGCAGCCTGCCGGCCGAGCATCTGTGTCGGGCCATACATTTGCGCAGCGGTCTTCTCTGTTTTGTGCTCGGCTCGTTGTCACGCTGCAGGGCTTGGTGATGGGGTTGTATTTCACGGGCTGGAGCAGAGCAGTGAGCCTGGGCGGTGCTGTTGGGGGCGAGCCGGGGAGGCTGGTGGGGACGGGCCAGGCCGAGCAGGGCTGAGCCGGGCTGAGCTGGCTACCTCTGTCTTTCTCCTCCTGCCCAGGGGCACAGTGGGAACGTGACCTGCCTGGACTTCAGCAGCAATGGAAAGTACCTGGCCTCCTGCGCCGACGACCGCACCGTCCGCATCTGGAGCACCAAGGACTTCGCGGACCGGGACCACCGCTGCCTGCGGGCCAACGTGGAGCTGGACCACGCCACGCTGGTCAGCTTCAGCCCGGACTCCCGGTAGGCCACGCCAGTCTGTGGGAATGCAGCGCACTGATGAGAGGACTCTGTCAGGCCTGTCTGATAGCTGTTCATCCAGCCCTGTCTGGAAAGAAGCCTGGGTACCGGCTTCAAACACATGGCTGGAGAACTTGTTCCATACTCCCACAATCCTTGGTGTAAAAAAGTGCCTCCTGTTTTCAGTTTTGACTTCACGTAGTTTCCTCTGGTGCCCTGTGTGTCGTGTTTCACAGTTCAGTCTGCAGAAATCCTCTGTGCTGAGTTTGTCAGGGCGTTTAAGGATCCTGAATACTTGTGTCAGGTGCCTTGAGTGTCTGTTCAAGATTGAAAAGGTTTAGTTTCTTCAGTAATGTAGGACGTTACTAAACCCTGGAATATATCTGATAGCTCTGTTCAGGATGGATTCCAGAGCAGCAATATCTTTGCTATAAATGGTGATTGAAATTGTACACAGTATAATAGATGAAGCCGTTCTAGTGTATTAGACAGTTTTAGCATAACATCCCTTAAATTAAATTTATGCTTTTAGCTGTATGACCTAACATTTTACTCCATTCAGCGAGAATACCTCTGTCAGTACGTTAAAAGTCATCTGCCAGGTTTTTGCCCAGCCGTGAATTTTATCTGCATCATGTCTGATTTCCATCTGCCTCTTCTACAGTGTTTGCTAGTCCCTCTTGCTAGACCAGTGTTCCCAATAGCCCGAGCACAGGCAGATAAGGAGGTGCAGGCAGGAGCACCCAGACGCAGGAATGTACGCTCATGCTCACACAGCAGATGCAGATTTTCATATGTAGTGACTCACTGGGGACTCCATCACGTGCACACCAGTCTGGCCACAAAGGCCCGCCGCTCGGCCTGATGGGAAGACTTGTGTCTGTGCAGGGCCTTCATCACCTGGCTGGCGAGCGCGGAAACCATCCGCGTCTTCAAGATGCTAAAAAAGGAGGACGGCTCGATCAGTTTCAGCGCGGCTCCTGAGGACTTCCCTCAGAAGCACAAGGCGCCCGTCATCAACATCGGCATCGCAGAGACGGGTACGAAGTCCTGGGCTCTCCTGTGCACACCTCTGCCCCGGAGCCGCACAGCAGACGTGTCCCTCTCTGTCCCTCTCTGTCCCTCTCTGTCCCTCTCTGTCCCTCTCTGTCCCTCAGCTTTCTCACAGTGGCCCAGAGGACCGGGTGTCATAATGGGATTCAGCAGCGATTGATGAATCATTGTCCTTGATTGTCTTTTCTTAGTTACAGCCTCTTTGTTGGTCTTTGAGCATGAAACCAAACCTGAATAAGATAAATATTTTTATTTTTTTGTTAATATTTTGGCTTGGTTGTATAAATAATTACAATGTGAGTGGGTGACATTGACAGGGGAAACTTTTTCATTAGTGTTCTCTTTTAAAGAAAAGAAAATACTATAATAGAAATTGAGAGTTCAAGCTGGGTGAAATATCCGGGAGTAAAGCTCATCATGGCTGTGATTTCTGCTTTATTCACTCGGCTAACGAGAGTGAGGGCAGGGACTGTGAGGTTGCTGAGCTGGGTTTGTTTGCCTCAACAGTTTTCTTTCACTTTATTTTCACTTCTCTTAAACACTTTTGACCCTTAAGGTCTGGAAAGAGAGATGCAATTAAAAAGTCGAAATCGTGGAAGAGCAGAACTCAGTGTGGGTGTCGTATTGAGTATTTTTTTTACTTTACAAAATGCTATTTAATGGTTATGGTGTGTGGAGCATCTGTATTAGAGCTTTTACTGAGAACCCAGTGATGCCCTCACACATCAGTCACACATGAAACAGTGGTGCTGTTGGCTACCCCTTGTTAAAATAACCTCTGTGAGCGCTCTGCTTCTCCAGAACACAGCCCTGGCATTGTGAGAGAATTTAACACTGACTTTGACATGAACCAGGCATGTGCTGTCTGCAGGACCGCCCCCATGAGGGCCTGACATCTCTTCTGTCCCATCGTGTGCTTTCCTGCTCCAGGCAAGTTCATCATGACAGCCTCCAGTGACACCACCATCCTGATCTGGGACCTGAAGGGGGAGGTCCTGGCCACCATCAACACCAACCAGATGACCAACTCTTATGCCACCATCTCTCCCTGTGGCAGGTCAGTACCCCGCTGCCCTGCCCCCAGCACCCCACCACACCCACCCCGAGTAACCCCAGCTGTGCTGGGTTGCCTCTTTCTGTAGACAGCTCCGTCACTCTCGCGTGACCATTGAAGTTCTGAGTCCAGAACTAAAGGTTTCAAAGTGGTAAGGACGCTCGTTGGTTTGTCTGAGGAAGACTGAAATGAGGAGAAGACTCTGGGTGGCAGATGGGCTGAGACAGGTCTCCGTGGCCGTCTCGGAGCTCCTGCTGACACCTGGTAGAACCGGGCCCGTGCGGTACCACCCCGGCGCTGCCGTGCTGCGGGTCCCCGTGTTTGGCCCGCGAGTGTGACCCTGTGCTCTTGCTCGCGGCTCTGCGGCAGGTTCGTGGCGTCCTGCGGCTTCACCCCGGACGTGAAGGTGTGGGAGGTGTGCTTCGGGAAGACGGGCGACTTCAGGGAAGTGGTCCGCGCCTTCGACCTGAAGGGCCACTCGGCTGGAGTCTATTCCTTCGCCTTCTCCAACGACTCGCGCAGGTAGGGAGTCAGGGAGCAGCGGAGAGCACTTCTGTCAGGGACTGAAATGTTTTCCTGCACGACTGGCCTGACTCTAAAGGTCTTGAGCTGGAGCCCCCAGGTGGTGCAGGCTGGGCTCCCTGATCCTCTCGTGGGGAGTCTGAGCTGTGTCACCCCATCAGCGGGTTGTGACTGGGGGTTCCCCCAGCGGGGGCACACAGCTGGCAGAGCTGCCCGGGGTCAAGGTGAGAACACGGATTCCTGCTGCTCCTGTATTACTGAGCGAGTATGAACTTAAAAAGACAGTAAAAAGCTCTCGATCTTAAGTGGATGGTATGTTGTACAATTTGTTGTAATTTGTTGTTTAAATACTCTTCAGTGATGTATAAGAGGTGGGTATTGTGTGAGGTTCAGGTATCCTGTCCTGCCCCTCAGAGGGCCTTTGGCAGAAGTGCAGTATATCTCCTAGCTCATTAATACTCCTTAGTCATGGTGAGCCACGGCCTTACAGCTTTTCTTTTTTTCTAAAGGTCCTTTATATCCCCAAACATATTACTTATTACCCCATGTGAGAATGTTGAATTCACCACCACAATAACCTGATAAGACTATTTACAAATAATGGCGGCCTCTAGTGGAGGCCAGCTGCTATGACAGCCCCTTGCAAGACCTGGCTGCCACAGAGGGCTGCCAAGGAGAGGACGTCACTTGTCATCTCCTGATTCGGCGTCTGCCTAAAGAGCACTTCCCTCGGGCACCGGGTTCAGAATTGGCACCGGGACTGCTCTGGGTTTAACCAGGCACAGCAGGGGCTGTAAGTGCCTTGCAGTGGTTCGTCCGGACTTGACCTGAGCTTCTGTTGTTGGCCCCACCTGCAGGATGGCCACAGTGTCCAAAGACGGGACATGGAAGCTGTGGGACACGGACGTGGAGTACAAGAAGCAGCAGGACCCCTACCTGCTGCGGACCGGCCAGTGCCAGGTGGCCGAGCCCTGCCGGATCGCCCTGTCCCCCGACGCCCGCGTGGCCGCCATCTCCAGCGGCTGCAACGTGGCGCTGTACAGCACGGCCGCCGGCGAGCTGGAGGAGGAGCTGCAGGGCGTGCACAGCGAGGAGATCGCCGACATGCGCTTCGACATCAACAGCCGCTTCCTGCTCACCTGCGGCGACCGGGCCATCCGCGTCTTCCACAACGCGCCGGGCTACCGGGCCGCCGTGCGCGAGATGCAGGCCATGCTGAAGAACGCCTCCAACGAGGGCATGCGCCAGAGACTGCAGCTGCAGATCCAGGAGGCCCAGGCCGCGCTGGACAGTGTGTGCACCCCCAAGGACTGAGGGGTCCGAGGGGTCTCGGCCCCAGCCTGGCCGCCCCCCCCCAGGAAATGAACTGCCGTGTCTTTGCCTTGCGTTTGGGCTTGGGGTTGTGTGCATCCTGGTTTTAAAAAAAAAGGTTTGTAATAAAACGTGCATGGAGCTCAGTGCTGCTGCTCCAACAGACCTGCTGGCTGGTAATGGTCACTGCTCCTCCTCATGAGCCCTGCAGGATGCGGGTGGTGGGGTCGGACCCCTGTGTCCCGACCCACAGCCTCCGCTCCGGCGCTTTGAGCTTGTAGCGGGTTGCCTGACGGCAGACGTGTTCGATGATGCCTGTAGGGTTTTTTGCACCGCAGTTCAACTCACAGGGAGCCACCAGTCAGAAGAAGAATTTCAAGTCTGTTGTAAAAAGCAGTGATGTCCGTTGCTAGATTTAACATTGTTTATAAGTGACTGCTTCTCCATATCACCATGGAAATTATTTAAAAATCAAAGGCACGTCTGGGGTCAGTAGTTGTTTGCTGAACCAGTCAGTTTCGGGGCCCAAGGGAGCATTGTGCGCCCTCTAGTGCCAGAGTATATTGATTGAAATCATGGATCTGGGCTCTTGGGTGTCAAGCGATTAGCGATCATAGGTCTAGGTCTAGCTTAGGTCTAGAATGATATGAAGACTGATTTTACACATTAAAGAGCTTTTGCCCTTTGTAAAGTTGGCTCATGACAATGAGTCTGTTTACAAGTGCTTGAAAAGGCAACATACTGATCTTTCTTCTTTGACATTTCTGAGGCTGTAGCAACGGCCACAGTGGTTTCGGGAGGGAAAAGCTGTTCAGATACAGACAGGGATACGAGCTCATATCTCACAACGTGAAATGAACACGGAACACGGAAAAGATGTGATCAGTGTCTCACTAAACAGAAATAAAAATAAAAAATAAATAACACATGGAAAAGGCATGCAGTGATTAAAACCCTGACTGAACAGGTGAGTATTTAGATTTCAAAACTGTAAAATAGCCTGCAGCTCTCCTGTCGACGGGGAGTGAGCCCCAGAGCTGTGGAGGAGGGCGGCTGAGACACCTGTACCTGTAAGAAGGGACTAAAGATGCTTCTCGGAGTAAAGCCCTGCTTGGGCCAGGGGCGTAGGGAGAGGGGCGCTGTGCTGTGGCAGTGCTGGCCAATGGGGAGCCAGGGAGGACGTGTCAGAACTGGGGCGATGTGATCACGTAGCCTCCAACACGCTAGAGAGCGAGCGGCCGAGTTTCGGGTCGTTTGACGTTTGTTTAGGAGCTGGTGGGGAGACCTCTGTCAAGCCTGTTAACATTTCACCCGTCCAGTTGAGCTGTGAAGAAGTCTCTGATCAGGGTTTCTGCAGTGTGATCAAGGGAAGACCGAGTGCAGACACTGTTTCCGAGCAGAAAGTACAAGACTTCACAGGTGGCTTCAAATGAGCATCCAAAACATTTCATAAGAATTTCATAAATCACATGTATCTTCCCTGGAATTTATGCACACGCATCTCCTCAGTTTCAGTCAAGTTTAAATGGGGGGGAACTGAGCCCTCTTCGTGTGGGGGGAGAGGCGATAAGGCCAGGCCAGCTGGGTCTCCAGAGCATGTGAGAGACAGAGGCACAGGGCCACAAGCTGCAGTCAATCCTTCACCCTTTTCTGGCTGCATTATTTTCACAGCAGGGTCACAGGGGAGTCGGAGACTGTCCCAGCAAGCAACAGGCCCAAGGCAGGGTCCACCCTGATGGGGACAGCTGTCCATCACAGGACACACACACACCAGGGCCAGTATTCCCAGAAGCCAATTAACCTACTTGTTTGCATTTAGATATTGGAGGGAAACTGGAGCACCCAGAGGAAACCCACACAAACCCAGGGAGAACATGCAAACTCCACACAGACAGCATCCCAGGGTCCCAGCAGTGCGAGGCAGCAATTCTAACCACTGTGCCACCATACTCTTGTCCTTCCACATGCACTATGATAATAACAACAACAATAACACTAATAATAAGGAACGAGTGAAGGTTTATTCCGTGCTCAGGAGAGAGAAACACAGCGCTGCTCCTCCGGCGCGCGCACGCTTCAGGCGGACCACGTGGGGAGCCGGGCGGGTGCGGACTGGCGCGCGCGCGCGCGCGTGCGGAGGGGGCGGGGAGGGGGGGAGAGAAGTCTCGCGAGGTTAAAAAACCGGACGGCGAGACCCATTCGGTCGGATTGGCGACAAGAGGAAAAATATAAAAACCTGAGCCCCGAAATAAGATGTCAGGCCGCTCGGTTCGGGCCGAGACCCGGAGCCGCGCCAAGGATGACATTAAGAAGGTGATGGCGGCCATAGAGAGGGTCCGGCGATGGTGAGTGTGAGGGAAGAGCGCAGGAAGAAAAGATCGAGCAAACAATCCTGTAAGAGAAACTTCGGGGACGAGGAACAGGCGGGGCGGCGGCAGTGACTGGCGGGAGAGTGACGGGGCTGCTGGCCTATCGCCGGGCGGGAGAGCCGGTCTCCTTGGAGACGGGGGCGGGGCGGTGGCGGAGGTGGGACGAGTCGCCGAGAGCTGATTGGCAGGCGCGGACGGGTGGGCGGGCGCCGCTGCGGTGACTGACAGCGGCGTGTGCCGAAATTACCGAAGGGTATCGGCAATTCAGCCGAAACGAGGAAATAATGTATTTTTCCGTATCCTAGCTCGAACGGGTCTGCGACAGGCCGCGCCGACGGGAGCCGTGCCCTTAGTCGAGTGCACAGGGAGGAGGAGGGGGAATGTGCGCGGAGTTGGCTGTTAGTTAATACCCCAGGGAACCAGAAGTTTGAGGGTGAATTCTTTCAGACGTTAAAGCCGGGGCTGGAACAGGGGTTTGCCTGAAAATAGTGCCGAGTTTGCGAAAGGGGCAAGAACGGCGCCAACTGCAGGGCGCAGGAAACTGGTGCTGTTCTGTTACAGACCGAGTAACGAAATAAATGAACTGAAAGTTCGTCAGATATTTCCTCCTCCCCCCCCACGCAGTGAATGATTCCTTGAAAAACACGAGTGTGGTCAGTCTGGGCGGTGTGTTGTATATCCCACATGCGGCGCTCCGGAGGCATGAGCAGGGGTACCGTGTGACACGGACACGGGTGGCTTCGTGCAGCCTGAGGAGCGACTTCCGCTTCCCCCGTGCGTGGAACTGGCACGGGGCGCGAGGCTTGACCTGCGGAGGCTTGGCCTCACTGTGCGCTGCAGGCCAGCAGTCAGGACACCGATGTCCACAGAGACTGCAAACAGCCGCATTAACACCGTGAGCTTGACAGCCGACCGCGGGAGAGCGGGGAGAGCGTGGACACCGTGACACCCCACTGCAGCAGAGCTCGGGTGAGGAACCCAGTTTCTGGGCTCCCCCTCTAGTGGTCGCGGGATTCCTAGAGGTCCCGGCGGGGCCATGCCCAGGGGTCATTGTAAAGGTGATCCGACAGAAGTCCGGCTCTTCAGTCTCCCGTGTTAACTTGCTGCTCCTGCGGCTGTAACGCCAGGGGGTTTTAAATGAAGCTAGCCGTCTTTGAAAACTGCAGAGATCTGCTGTATTTTTGTTTTTAGTAGAATCAAAAATTAACCTTGAGAAGTATCCCTTGGAAGAGCTGAGGGGGTGGTGTGGTTTTGAGGAGTCTTGAGTGCCGCCTGCTCCTCCTGAGGCTCTGTCACAGAGCGTCTTTCCCCCTGATGCGGGGAGCGCTGTCTCTGTTGCTGAGTAGGGATTCGAGTTCCTTTTCCAGCCTCCTTACTGAAAGGAGAGGTAGTGTCTCCTCGGGTGAGAAAACCGCCCGACAGCGATATGGTGCTCCTTTGGAGGGTGTCCAGTTCGTGGGGGGTAACAGCTCTGTCGCCCCTACAGGGAGAAGAAGTGGGTGACCGTAGGCGACACCTCTCTGAGGATATTTAAGTGGGTGCCTGTTGTGGATACCAAGGAGGTAGGGCTCTTCGTGCTACAGTGTTTATCGCTCGTCTTTCTCTTTCTTTTTTTGCTTTAAAAATGTCTTCAGGTGAAATTTGCACAGAATAATGTCCATGGAAGGTTATGAGTGGAGTTTGCTGCTGACACCAACCTGTCCCTGTTTGTGATCAAATAGACAACTAGAGTACAAGATGCCACAGGGCTGCTGCTGTGGAACAGGAGGAATGCAGAAGAGAGTAAAATAGAGGTGTTTTAGGAGCTCTGTTGCTTAGAACATTAAGGTCAAGAGCAAAGGGTGTCCTTGTTTGATTGCTAGTAGATAGTCAATCTGAAGATCTTGTCCAGTCCTGCTCAGGCCTTATCTAGAGATCCTGCTCCACTTCAAGCGCAGCCACTGTTCTCTGTGAGCGTCTGCGGCAGGTCGCTGTACTTCAATGCAAAATGATCTTCTTCCTCTCTTGTAGAAAGAAAAGTGCAAAACCAATGGCAGCGCAGGGAGGGAGCTGAAGGGCTACCCTGCAGACCCCGGGGATACGGCTTCAGAGAACAACCGCTCTGTCCTGCTGGACTTCCAGGGTGCGACACTGTCCTTCGCACACGCACAGCGACTGCCTGTACAGCTCGTCAGCTGCACAGATCTAGGAGCTCAGAGGTTCCTCTGTGTTTACTGGCCCAGGGGCCTCTCGTCTGTAGGACTGTACCTCTCCTTGTTCATCCCAAAGACAAAAATGTGGTGTCGAAGTTCACTGCGCTAGATCGGGATCTGTAATTTCTGATCCATTGTTCACACCCTCACCAGTTGTTAAACGTGTGCCGTTCAAGTGCCCTGCAGTCATTTTCGAAACGCTGACTTCCAAATTCTTGTTTGCGTCATCTGTGGGTGTACCTAAAAATCACAAGATCTAAAAAAGCCTGCACTTCCGCAGCAACAGATCGTTGCTTTTAAGATCGTAATTATGTTCTGCATTTTGTTTGGATAATTATGTAGTTGGAGTCCACATGCCACGGCCTGAGCTTTGTTTTCTCGAGTGCACATTTTATGAGCTGCGGGTCTTGTTGAGCTGATCGAGTACACCATAGTCGAGAGGTTAACCCTCTGCCACGCCCAATATAGTAGAAATCTGGGTGACGAAGACCCCCTGTACCCCGTCTTTTTCCTGGCATTAGCTCCCCAGTTCCTTCCTCCTGGGGGGCGTGTGTGGGGAAGTGGGTGTTCAGCATCTGTGTCCTTATGGCCAGGCTGTTGTTCCCCAAGTCAGCGATCGATCAGGATCAGGGTCTTTCTCCTGCTCTAAACTGCCCAAAGCTCTTGAAATAACTTACCAATATTACTCATCTGCCCCTGCATATTTACCCCATGATAGTGAAGACATAATATTTAAATTAGCCAGAGGTGTTGCTGGGGCACGTTGGCGCAGTGGTTATTGGTACTGCCTCTCAGAGCTTGGACCCCCTCTTCATTCCTGGGGTGCTGTCTGTGTGGAGTTTATATGTTCCCCCCCATATTTGCGTGGGTTTCCTCCGGGCCCTCAGGTCCCTTCCACTGTCCAAAAACATACTGGTAGCTTAATTTGCTTCTGGGAAACCTGGCCCTGGTGTGAGTGTGTGTGTGTCCTGTGATGGACTGGAGTCCTGTCCAGGGTGCACCCTGCTATGTGCCGGTTGCTTGCCTGGATAGGCTCCAGCTCCCCCGTTATCCTGGATGGGACGAAGTGGGTAGGAAAGGGATGGATGTTGCAGGTAATCCAGTAGCTTAGAAGCCTTGGAGTTCCTGAGCAGCCTGAGTCTTGCCCGTGTTGCTTCAGGCCTCAGTCTCCTCCTCATTGCCACTGTGGTTGCGGTGCCTTGCAGATGACAACAGTAACCAGAGCTCGCTGTCGGACATGTACCAGCCCAAGGTGGACAGCAGCAGCAACTCCAGCCCCCAGCCCAGTGAGCCGGTCAGCCCGGCCCCCACCTCCGACTTCCGCACCGACGACTCCCAGCCGCCCACTCTGGGGCAGGAGACGCTGGAAGGTACGGCTCCGGACTGGGGGCTTCTGCGCTCCTTTCAGCGGGATGGGCGTGGATTTGCAGGCGGGCCGGGCTTTTAGCCGGAGAGAAGGGGCTTCTGGCGCAGGATGGCTGCCTTGCACTTCAGTGCAGGCTGAAGGGGGTCTGGGAGGGATGAGAGGCTCCATCTGAACATGAAGGATTCATTGTGTTGACCAGTTTTACAACACTGGCAAGCAGATTGTGTGTGAAGTAAAAGCTGATTTACCCTTAATGGGCTTGTCTGCGTGACGTGACGCTTCTGCTTCCTAGTCCTGTTTTCATTCCTGTGTAGACAAGAAATTTGTTTGAGGTGTTTTGATCGGAGTGAGATGGAGACTGTGGAGAATAAGCACAAAGACTGGGTGATAAGAAGGTAAGGTTCCCTTTGAATTTCGATTTTAAAATAACGGAAGTCTGTTTTTGGAAAAACAACTTCCAGAGTCGTCGCTGCAGACTTGCGAAGTTGCCGATGAGCCGCCCACTCTGACGAAGGAGGATCTGCTGCCTCTGAACGCCCAGGTAAACGGTGCTGCTTCTCCCCCATGCTGCTCTCCGATCTCCGGCGGTCTCCCTCTCGCCTGTCTCTCGGCGCCAGCCCTCACTGCCACCCGGCGCGGCTTTAAAGTGAGAGAAAGTAACGTATTTAACTTTTGCTGATTTTATGTTATTTTTCTTAAGTGAATTTATTGCTTCTTGCTTGTGTATGTGTGCAGTGCAGTAAAGGTGTGTGTCTGCACGCAGGGGGAGGAGGAGAGCCCTGAGGCAGGAGCCCCCCCGCTGAAGAGAGTCTGCACGGAGCCAAGCTCAGTCCTCCAGCCCTCGACTCTCAGCTAGCCCACGATGCACCTGGCTAGGTTGGCGGGATGGTGGTGGTGGGGTGGGGGGGGGCGCACTGCTGTCGGTCCAGCTGGGAATGACCGCAGACGTGCCAAGAGCACGTTTGTCTCGATCTTCAGAACAGCGCTTACGGCTGTATTCACCTCGAACGAGCAGTTTGTATCCTCTTTGCTTTCCTTTCAGTGTCTTTTGGAGTTGCTGTTAAATGTGTCCTGTGTGATCCCAGGGGCTCCCCCAGCCACTGGGGGGCGCAGTGGGGGCAGTGGCCCCTTGTGTCCTTGGTCCTGCACCCTCTCTAGGTGTCATAAGGAATAACAGTGGTAGAAACTCTAGTATTTGTAAGATGCCAGAAGGAAATGGAACAGATGATATCAACTTGTCAAAAATGACCGCATTGCCTAAAACATGATTTCGTCGTTTCGCTAGATCTCTTGTGCCCCTCTAAGGGGCCCAACAAGAGACCCCGAGCCAGTGGCTGGGCTTGTTTGGTTCTGGCTCGGTTCTGAGGTGAATACAGATCCTGAGGCGTTCGTGTCGATGGCCAGGCAGTCTCCCGTGCTCTGGAGACGCCGGCTGTGTGTTTGAAGCCCCGCTCTGGTTTGAGCTGGGAATGTGTGCACAGGGAGCCTGACTCTTCCTCAGACCAGCGCTGTCCGCGGTATCCCCGCAGAGAGAGACCGGAAATGGGGGCTCTGTGCTTCACCTTTCCCCGAAGGGGAACGTCGAGGAATCCGGAATAGTTGGCAATCATTCCCTTCTGCGCCACCGCTGCTTTCTTGCTCTGTCCCAGATCCCGGGTGTGAGAGGAAGTGTAGGAATTCAGATTCTTCCACATGCCAGTTTTGGAGTGAAGGAAGCCAAGGCTGATGTGGGAGACGTGAAGAAGCCCCAGAGCACTGACCCGCCTGCTTGTGTTTCAGCAGCCACAGCAGCGCTCATGGACGCCAGACCCGCGGTGGTGTACCGGCCGTGTGGGGGCGCTGTCTGCACCCTGAATCAAGGAACCCTCCTGCTCCGACGCTGCTGTGCCAGGACTGTGCTGCTCCCCTGGGGAGCCTGGACAGAGTCAGCGAAGACCCTCTGGGGCGCAGACTGCCTCCCCTGGAGCCTCTGCTGGGACAGAATATTCCTGAACCATTGTGGGACGTTTGTGTCCGTTATCTCGAGGCAAAGATCATGAGCAGGAAGCATCCAAGTGTGGAGTAGAAGACAAGATTGGGAAGTGTAAGTGGGCCTGAAAGTAATCTGTCTCTAGAAAAGCCCCATGTGTTGCTGCAGGCGTTGGATTGCTTCCGGTACCTGTGGCTGCTCCCTTTCAGGTCTTTCTCTCCAGCAGCTGTGAGTCAGGTCGAACAGAGAACATGCCCCCAGGCCAGACCTGCTGCTGCCTGTAATGTGTCAGACTGAGGTGCATTGTCCACATTTTCTAGGGATGCTCAATCACTATTTTAAAGCAAAGAGTCTGCATAGATTCTGATCTGTTTAGAAGCTTTGATAAAAGTCTTTCATATACACACCAGCTCGATTGAATGCCTGTTTGGAGCAATCACGTGGCCCGTGACTGTACACAGTCCTGTTAACTCCAGCAGCTGTGGAGCAGCGTGATTCAGTCCAGTCTTGTAATATTGGCAGTCTGCAACAACAATGAGGTAATGTCCTGGAATGTCCCAACTACTGCTTGCTGTGACAAATGAATGTGCACTTGAAGAGGGTGTCCTTAAGTATCTGGGCCTGACTATTTTTGCCTGTGAGCAAGGGGTTGGGAATCTGATTTGTTTATTGCGGAATGGGCTGTTTGCACATCATTTGCCTAAAGGGAAAATAAATTCCATTATGATCAAAATTTGGGGACTTTTTGCAGAGAAAGCATGTCAGTACATATATCTGTATCTTTCCACATACCCGTGACACCAACATGTTATATTTAAAATACAAAAAGTTGGGTTTCCTTGTAGCAATGGGGGACCAGATGTGAAAATTTATTTTCACCATTTTAGAAAGGGAAGGCTTTTTTTTTAACCTTGTGTGTGTGTGGTGGTGGGGGGGGGGGGGATCCATGCTTCATGTTTCTAATGAAGAGGAACAACAGCTACACATTTTGTTTTGCCCACTGAGTGAAGGCACTGATATTTACTCCTGGTCCTGGTAGCTACATAGGTAACTTACAAATCCTCAGTGGTTGAAGACCTATGAAACAGTAGTAATACAGATTAGTAAAGTGAACAGTTAATTGAAGAGTCCAGGGTGGAATGAAAACCAAAACATAGCTCTTCAGGAGCAGGAGTCAATATCCCTGCTTTCAATTAGAAATAAGTGTCCTATTGCATAGTATTTTGATTCATTTCAGTTATTTAAGTCTGCAATCTCTTATATATGGATGTTTATGGCTTATTCAGTGCATTTGCATATATCTATTTAGTTAAAATGCAATTAGTGCTTTTTATGCTACAGCTCTTACCAACACTGCAGCTGGTAATTCCTGGAGTGGATCAAAATGCTCTGTTGGGGGAGGTGAGTTCTTTATTTTTTTACCTGGTCTTTTTTTTCCCCCAAGACTTTTGCAAGCAGAAAAAGGTTGTCACATAGTACGTCAATATTTTGTTAAATGACTGCTCATTTGCTTTTAAATTGGATGCCTTTGCTGGAAGTGAGTTTTTATTGTGCTGAGCATGTTCATTGTCTGGGCTCGACGCTGTGTGAGTAGCAGAAGCAAGTCTTAGCTACTGTTGCTCATGCTTCAGCTTTGTGATGTTAAGCTATGTTCAAGTGTAAATCGTTAAAAATCATGTCAAATCAAATTCCTACAATAACCGGTTTCCAGAGGCTTCAAATAAGTAGTGCTGGGCTGTATGTTTTTGTTTTTTGTACAGAACTTTGAAAATTTGTTTATTTAACTTTTTTTTTTAATTAAGCGAATTACAGCTTACCTCCATCCTCCAATTTTTTGAAGAGGCTGTAGTGGTGTGTTCTACAGTGCTTCTGTACTGCTGCTACAGCTGTTTCAGTGACACACCTGCGCATTTTAGAGATGTCAAGATCAGACATTTCCTCCCACACTCTAAAGACATGCTGGTGGGTTAATTGGCTTCTGGGAAGATTGTCTGTGCCCTGTGATAAACTGGGGTCCCATCCAGGCTGGGTCTTGCCCTGCGCCTGTTGCTTGGGTGAAGAGGATGGAGAGTTCAGGGTCATGTTAGTGCCCTGTTGGTATGACCTTTGACCCTCTCCCCAGTACAAATAAAACGAATGTGTTGAGAATGAAGATGGTTATTAAAGCCCACTTTTCCTGAACTGAAAGCAAATCAATTAAGATGTACAATTATTGTGGAACGACTCAAAGGGCACAGCAGAGAGTCGTGAGTGTGCTTAGAGTTCAGCCTTTTTAGTTTTTCCCCAAACTGTCAAGATGTTACACATTAGCACTGTAGAGGCGATAGGTCTGTGAGTGAGACGGCTGAAGCAGTAGGAGAAGAGATTTAGAGCCCTGAGCCTGGCTCTGCCAGATCATGTTCTCACCAGATTGCTGGTGTGCTGGTCCTGTAACAAACACATCCACTGAGAGAGAAGGCTGTCAGTCCCCTATCATGAAACAAAGGCAAAACCTCCTGTTGGTTCTGCAAAGTCTGCTTGAGGTTTCTGATTCATAATTGTGTATTACTACATTTTATTTTTTCAAAAAGAAGGAGGAGTTGGAGGAAGAAAAAAGAATTTGTATACAAATTGTATTTTAATGGAAGCTGAAAATGTATTTTTAAAGTACTGAACAACAACTTTTTATAAAGGAGCTGTGGATTTGGATGAACTGTGTGTTTTTTTTTTTCAGATACTTTCTTACCACATTACCTTGTTTAACAATTTGGGGTTCAAGGAGTATCTTCCAAAACAAGATGATTGATTATACATGTAATATCTGTGAATTCAAGCTTACAGGAATATCTGTAAAAGGCCCACATGGAACAATAAAAATCTTGATGTGTAACTCGTCATCTCCATTGAGCATCTGAAAAGATGTCCTGATTAAGAAGAGGGTCTGCATTCTTGTACCGCTGGGTTTGATTGGTGGTTGTGGGGCCTGTCTGTGTGGAGTTTGCATGTTCTCTCCTGGTGCGTGTGTGGTTTTAGCTGTGGTTTCCTCCCAGGGGCTGATCAGGAGCTCTTGCGAGCACACTGAGCGGGGAGGGTGGGCTGTGTGTGGAGAGGGGGGGCTGTAGTCTTAGCCCTGCAGTCCAGCCTTGTCCTCTCAGGATGGGCTGTCCTGCTCCAGCTCTCGCCAGGACTGGCGGCCTTCCGCTCGTCGGCAGGGCCGCTGGGTGGATGAGGCCTGGGGCTTCTCCCGTGCTGTTCAAGGGCTTCGGCAGTGCACTTAGCCGTGACATCGTTACGTCTACTACTCCCTTACTCTGCAGTGTATAAATTCAGCTTCCCTGCTGCTGTCTTCACTGCTGCCCTGTGCTGGTGTCCCTCTCACTCGGGGGGCTGGGGTCTTTTGCATTAGATTGCTTGGAAACCTGTTCACAGCCAGCACAGCGTTCTTATGGCCAGTGAGGCGGTGTAGTTGAATTTGATGTGTCTTCACTGGACTCTGGGATGGTATGTAGAGTATTTTATATTTTTAATAACGCCTTACTTAGAGGCAGATCGCAATAACATAAGTGTGCAGTAGAAAGTTCAGAGACCTACAATACTCAATTTGTCACAGAAAGTAGAGGAATGATGACCTTAGCGACACAAAATACTGACTGACGAAACGGTACACACTGTAACAAATAATTTGATTAAATCGTCTCAATAACAAGTCTTTCGCATGAATTTGGACTCTGTGAGGCACAAAACACCAAAGTCACGAGTTTGTGCTGTCTGTACTGGGGCCAACTTCACAGAGCTCAAGGTAAGCTCTGCATGGTATTATAAATACAATATTTCGGACATATTTTGAATCTTGCACTCTTGCCTTGTGTTCATTGTGTTTTGCAATAAAATATTAACTTCAGAGTAAATTGTAAAACTACAGAACAATCTAAAAGCAGGCATACGAAATACTTAGAACTGTTACAGGCAACAAGTGAAAATGAGCTCTTGCAGCTTTTCTTTAGCTAAAGACAAAGTCCTCATATGAGAGACCTTTGCAAACTAGCTGTCAATTGAACGGGAATTTGCCGACTCTCTAGACAGTGACGAGATTATCGCCATATTCAATTCCAAGCCCCGACGCCTGCGTCTGATCTAGAAGGCCAAAACCTCACCAGAGGTAGGAACTGATTGTTTTTTATATGTGTCCGCCGTGGCTCAGTAGCGTACAGAAGCCTCTGTAATTGTTGCTTAACCTGTGTGTGAGAGAGACAATATGCATGTATAAGGTTCCGCTAATTCTGCTGTTTGATTATACCGCTCGAGGATGGCATTGTAAATTGAAGGGGTGCCCCTATGCTGGCAGGACGGTCAGTTAGAGCCCGGGCCACCACAAAATCAAGTCCTGGCTACACCCCTGCCTCCACCGCCCTGTGTCGGTAAACCGCAGGAAACGAGCCCTGCCGTTACCGTGACAACGCACACGTCCGCAAAGATGGCGGAGGGCTGGAGTGTGGATACGGGGGAAGGAGTTTATCGCTCCAGGGATCCAGTCGAAAACCTGAAAATAAGGTAACCGGGAACGACCCGAAAACACAAGAAAGAATTGAACGTACAAGCAGAGCACTTCACAGATTCGCGCTGGTTTTTATTGCCGGGAGTAACGTGGTATATTCAACGTTGCGAGTTCAGCTCGCCGGTTGAACATGACGATAACGCGTGTAAAGTGCACGTTCAGACAGCATCTAATCCAGCAGCGTTTTTAAAAATAAGAAGTGCAGCATGTACTTCGACGTTTGCTATTGGAGGTATTCCCGACATTCGCTGCTTTATTTCTTCTTATATTTTACATAAACGTAGGGGGTTGTTACATCCAAATGTAGTTAGAGCTGTTTACAGTTTGTAAAAGAGGATTGTTCTCGTACAGCTCCGTTTACTGTCGTATCGCAATTCAGTACTGTGTCAGTCTGTCAGTGTGGCGCTGGAGTGTAGCAGAATAACCTGTCAGTGTGGTGCAGCACTGTCTCAGTGTGTCAGTGTGGCTGTGTGTCAGTGTGGTGCAGCACTGTCTCAGTGTGGCAGTGTGTCAGTGTGGTGCAGCACTGTCTCAGTGTGGCAGTGTGTCAGTGTGGTGCAGCACTGTCTCAGTGTGGCTGTGTGTCAGTGTGGTGCAGCACTGTCTCAGTGTGGCAGTGTGTCAGTGTGGCAGTGTGTCAGTGTGGTGCAGCACTGTCTCAGTGTGGCTGTGTGGTGCAGCACTGTCTCAGTGTGGCAGTGCTGGTGCTGGAGTGGAGGAGAATAACTTGTCAGAGTGGCCCAGTACAGTGTCAGCACGTTGTGTCTCTGTGTTGCAGAGTGCGGCTCCAGCGCATCACGTCCCCCACAGTGTTCTCCCAGCAGCTCCAGCAGCAGGCTTCTGCCCTGCAGGAGAAGGGCCTTATTGAGCTCCTCACCTTCAGTGCTCAGGCCAGCTCAGGTGAGTATGCGTGCAGGGCCCAGGCCCTCTTTAACTGGGACCAGTTTCCTGGGGAGATCCATATCCAAAGGGTGTTAGTAGGACCTCTTAATGCCTTCGTGTCTGGATCTCAGGTCAGGGAGAGCGCCAGCACAGAGCTTCCAGCATGGCAGTCGCTGATATGGAGCAAACCAGAGAACAATACAACCAGAGAGGATATATTTCCTACTGACGTCAGCTGGTGCTGATACCGTTTCTTGAGTGCTGGCAGTTCTTTAAAGAGATGCATTTCTACCTACATGTTGTTCAAAATAACATTTTTCACACATGGGATATAATAATTACCTAGATTATTGCAAGAAAATAAAATCTAATTGTTGTAATTTAAACTTTTTTCCTTTTGGTAGCCATCTGACCCTTTTTTATACATGGTGGCGGAGCAGAGCTGTGAGGGCTTGTGCTGGGAGTGTGCGGCTTACAGAGCAGTCTGAGAAAGTGCAGCTGTCACACACGGTGGAGAGAGGAGGATCCTGTCTGCTGTGCTCAGTCCCTGGGCTCTCGCAGGTTTAAACAGGCTCACAGGGGTCGCTCTCTCCGAGGGGGGTCCGCTGGGGCACAGGCAGGTTACAGACCACGTCAGGGTGGGGAAGGTTTTACAACAGTGATGACCTGTCCTGATCCCCAGTTGTGCGTTATCAAAGGTTATAGCAAATAGGGTGCAGATACCCCGTAACCGGGGGTCGGGGTCCTCCCTGCTGCGCTGCCAGGGTAAGGGTGTCCCGCCACACACTCGCACGCATTGTAGGAACACGGGTTCTGGTTGGTTTGTTGGCAGTGAGGACTGTGGAGGAGCGCAGTGTAAGTGGCGGCCGGTGTCCGCTGGGGCGCTCAGTAACGGGCCTGTCTTGTGTTCCAGTGGGCGGTCAGCAGGACGACAAGGAGGACGTGACGGTGGGGTGGCAGGAGAAGCTCTTCAGTCAGGTGGGGGCCGCAGTGTCCCCTCCCCGGGATACAGAAGGGCCCGGCTTCTACACAAGCAGGAAGCGACCCTTTCTTAGCTGTAGCGTGAACACTTACAGAGAGAGCGCAGCGATCCTCCCTCAGTTTCCCTGACCGTCAGCCAGGGGGCAGAACTGCCGCTCACCCAGGCTTATAGTGCTTTAACAGGTGTGTGTGCTGATCATGCAGGAGATGGAGTCCAAGAGAGAGAAGCAGGAAGCACACAGATAAATAAAACTTTCTCCCTTTCTATAGGCAGAGGTCACAGAAATAAAAAAAAACATTAAAGCCATATAATTTGAACAAACACCAAAAGTAACATACACTTAAAAAATATACAGTACAGTAAATATATTAATTAAGACAGAACTAGGTTTTAACATATATACAGTATATTGTGTTACACTTACTAATTACTGTTCATTAATTACAGATAGATACAGTAATAAAATCAGCTGGGCACTTCCCTGTCCTGATGGCAGTAGGGGTTACTCACAGTCTTCAATGAAAAAGCAGGAGGTACTGTAATGTGCTCAGGCTGCCACACCTGAAGAGTGTGACAGGGCCCTGGTGCTGTGGTGGGGACTGTGTTCCTCGCACTCTGCGCTGGCCGTCCTCGGAGAGAGTTCCCACACTCCCTTCTCTTCACGAGTCCAACCGAGTGAGGCTGCACACAGCACAGTCCAGTCTTAGGAAATCCAGGGAGAGGAGCGATGGATGTTTCTGAAAAGTGTGAAATGAATCCAGGAAGTCACCTGATGCTGCATCATTATTGGGCTTATTTTGTTCTACAATGATTTTTTTCTGAAAAACCATGTCCATGTTTTTATCTTTAACATCTTGGCAAGAAACAGTGTTGGTACAGAAGGGGGGACCTATTTTTTCACGCCAAGCGCTAGCGTCTGCAGTAGGAGTGTAGTGGGAGCTGGGCTTTGTCTTTTCCCTGAGATGTTTCTCCTGACCTGTGGGGTGTGTGCAGAGTGAGGTGGCCCTGCTGCAGACCGAGGCGGCATGTCGAAGCCCCCTGGAGAGGCAGTACCGTGCTGAGATCGCTGCTCTGGAGAGGGCAGGGGGGCGGTCCGGCCGCAGGATCTTCACCTACACCGACTGCGACCTGCTGTCCGGGGAAATGGAGGTGGGTCCGCTCTGCCACCGGCTCGGGCTTTAAAGGGCCAGAGATTATTTTCTTACAGAATGGGGCTCAAGAGATCATTGGTTTTTGTGTGCTGTGTTTCTGGGATTTTACTGTGGAGCGTGCTGTTTATGAAGAAAACTAGTCAGAAGCTACACTTGTAATTGAGGAATGAAAGATGCAGACAGTAATCAAGTTCAAGTTCATTGTCATATGTACCTCAGTACAATGAAATGTTAGAACTGTAAAAGTATAAAATGATAAGTAAATAAACATAGAAAACATTGTGCACTAAAATAATAAGCAGCCACATGCAAGTTTTAAATAACTGTTTTTTACTTGAAAGTGTTCATTTTGAGATTTGAAGTTTTTTTAAGTTAGCTGTTGAGTCCTGGGTTCAATTCTGAACAGGGCACCTTCTGTGTGAGGTTTGCATGCTTCCATTATGTCCATGTGGGCTGTCTTTAGTGGGTCCCATTTCCCCCCACTATCCAAAGACACACTGGCCAGGTTAACTGGTGCCTGTGGGTACGCTCTGCAGTGCACTGGTGTTTCGTCCAGGGTGTAGTCCTGCCCTGCGCCCCCTGCTGCTGGATTAGGCTCAAGGTTGTCCATCCCTTACTAGGAATAAACAGCATTCTGGTAACAAATGGGATATTAATTTTAATTTGAAAGTAACAAGCTTAAATATGAAATGTGAATGCGGGTTGATAAAGATGTGTTTTTGGCTGAGATTTAAAAACAGTAGGAGAGGCCGACCACACAGACTGGACTGGCAGTGCCACATTTGAGGAGCTCTTAAACAGAAAGCTCTGTGGAGCTGAAGTGTCCTTCTGACACATGTTTATTGTGTGGCTGCTGCCCTTTCCTTGAATGACTGTCTGTTGTTGCCTGTAGGATGCAAGGCAGAGTGCATATAAAGATGAGAGCACTAAGTCGCATTTGTGTGTCTCTGCAGCACAGTCTCCCAGTGCTGAACCCGGACTGGGCTGCCCCCACCTTGTTGGCGGAGAGAATGGCGCATGTGAGGCACAGGAGACAGGAGAGGCGCCCAGTGTGAGCAGCAGTCTCTTCTTCCCCCTCTGGCCGTACACATACACACAGCGCTGATAAACATTACTTTGCAAATAAATACAGCATTACATAAAATATGTAATATTTATTTGTACATTTCTATGTTTTTTGCAAGTTTCTGTGTTGTGAAACATGGCTCTTGGATGCAAAACAAATTCGTAAGAAATCTGACGAAGTATTATCATTTTGGATTATACTGTGCCCATTTCACGGCCTGAGACAAGATGAGTGTTACGTTTTTTAGGGACCTTTTAGTTACTCTCTGCCATTCTTGAGGGCTCACAGAATGATTTGGTGTCTAAGCTGAAGGAAGACGCTTCAAATTAGATCCGAAAATGGTGTTGCATGGTGTAAGGAATTGTAACCTCCAAATATCACTTTGCCACCTTCACCTTATATCCAGGCCCCACTCTGCTTCTCAATACGTTGTGACCTGTATGATGTTAACCTACAGTTCACAACAGAAAAGAAAATTGTAAAATCTTCAGCCACATCACGACGTGATGTTTAAGACCAGCATGGTGCTGGCTGGATGCAGATCTACTTGTATCGTATGAGCCTGGATCTCTGTCTGACTGTGACTTTCCTACACCTGGCCTCTGCCCTCCAGGGAAGGCAGTGTGCCCAAGTCCCGGACCGTCACCTGGGAGCCCACGGAGGACTTTGTGAAGAACAACCATGTGATCAACACACCGGTGCAGACCATGCACATCATGGCCGACCTGGGACCTTCTGGGGAGTGAGTGATGCACTGGCCGCCTCAACCTCAGTCTCTTACCCCCTGTGTCCAGGTGTCCAGTTAGTTTCCACCCCACGTTCTGAAGCCCTGCTGCTCTACGTTAATTCTGAAGCTTCTGATTTTCACAAATTTGTTCTAGCATTAGAGTACTAACATTAAGCAATACAGATGAATGCTGGCTAGGAGTATTTTAAAGCTCTGCTTGCTGAGCCTTAAAATACCCCTGATATGTGGAATTAACCCCACAGTGGGTGGGGAGCTAGTGTCTGGGAGTCAAATGATTTCAAAATAATGAGTGTCCCTCCCTTACTCAGTTGTTTTTTACTTCTAGGAGTTGGAAGCCATAAAGGACACAGGCTTTTATGGAACCATGAGGGCTTAATAAGATGGAATGTTGTTGAACTTGATTGTTCCAAAATTAAACCACTTGCTTCAGGGCGCAATTAATCTGTCGAATGCAAATATTCAAACCCGTCACTCAATTCAATGTGCGTTTTTTAATTGGTTAGGGGGACTAAGTTAATTGAATCCGCGTTCATATATTATCATTTACTTCTGGTTGTGATGGGTGGGAGTAAGCCCTGAATGGCGTCAGAGCTGACGTCGTGTGTGTGTGTGTGTGTGTGTGTGTGTGTGTGTGTGTGTTACAGGCTGGGCCAGACGGCGAACGAGCGAGTGCTGTGCACTGTGCGAGTGGACGCCAGTGGAGTCATCACCGTCAAGCCCGACTTCAACAACAGCAGAGGACCTTACAGGCACGTGGCTCCATCAGCCTCCGCTCTTCACCCATCTCTCGCTGTGCTTTCTTTCACCGAGTGGCCTAATGGCTACCCAGCAGAAAAACAAACCGCAGCCCCTGCTGTGCCCTGTGAGAGGAGGCCACTGTGCCCGCTTTGTTACTGAGGTTGCTTCTAGCTGTTCAGCCCCAGCAGCGCTGCTCGGTTGGCGCTGCGCTGCCGGTGCTGTCGGCTCAAGCGGTCTGTGTGCTCTGCCAGGCTGGAGATGGAGGGGCAGCGGCGGGAGCGGTGGCAGTACACCCTGGAGGACGCGTCTCGGACCATCGGCCCGGAGGAGAGGGAGCGTGAGCAGCGCATGTTCAGAGATGTGAGTGAGGGGCTCCTGGCCCCCCGGTGAAGAGAGAGAGACACACCCTCTGAAATGTCTGCTGTACCGCATTTTAATCTTATTCATTTCCCTTTGTATGCCTGATTTGCTTTCTGTCTTGTTTTTCCTTCCATCCAATCACCTGTCTACAGTTTATACGAAGGTTTTGAACTGAATGCGCTGCCTTGTTGGCTAACAGCGAACCCCTCTCTTCCTAGCTCTACACACGCCACAGAGAGTATCTGAACAGCCTGGTCGGCCAGGACTTTGAAATGGTGCGTTGCACGTCAGTGTGCTGCTGAGAAGCAGCTTTTATGATGTCTTAGTCCTTGGTTTCTTATTTGACATACAGTTTATAAGCATTGAATATATTGTACTGGATGTAAACAATCCTCCCTTAAATCTGTAGTTTAAAAGCTAGGTGAGCAACTTTGGGATAAATTACTTCCAGAAATAACAGCTGGAACGCCTTTCCAAGATAACACATTAGACACTTTCTCCATTTTAAGTTGGTTAGTAATACATGAAGGTTTTTCCCTGAAGACGATTGACAGGGCCCTAATCATTACTGTGTCCCCTTTCCAGCCTCCCCCTGGCATTCTGCGCCTGCTGGTGAACGGAGAGATCGGTGAGCCTGGCTCCGGCCTCAGACCGGCCTGCGGGCTTGTGCGCGCTCGTGCCAGAGTGACCGCGTGCCGACAGCACGTGGCCCTGCATTCTTGGGGAAAAACAGTTGTGAGACAGTTTTGTTTGACAGCTAAAACAACAGGAGACTAACCTGATTTTGAAACAAACAGGGGCTAAACCAGGAACAGCACAACCTCTCGTTATCTCATCATCATCCTGTTTTTTTGTAGCGTACTCATGTTCTTCAAAGCCTTCTGTTCCAGTGCCAGTCTGCCTGATGCTCACTTTCAGTCTCAGCCTATCAAACCGTTTTTGAAACCTCCTATGATACAGAACATAATTGAACATATTAACATATATACTGTTTCTCCGGCTTAATAAGCAGTTCAGCATGTTAGATCCCTCTGCCTCAGTGCACAGCATCACAACACAGCAGCACAATGGCTGGGCCATGGGCAAGAACTGAAAGAGATAGCCACCACTGCTGTGTGTTAATTCAGAGAGCCATCGTTTTGACCAGATTTAATTGATAAGAACAGAAAGAAGGTTAAGAGCTAGAAGATGCCGTCTAGCCCACCCAGTGCAGGAATGCACAGTCCTGGGGCTGGAGCTGCTGGCCTCCACTCCTGCTGAGCTCCCTTACACAACTGAGACTGAAATAGCAAGCTGCTGGATTGGAATATTTAATTGGAATTATTCAACTCAAAGTATATTTTTTTTACTTACAAAATGCAATAGTTAAAAGGCAAACACCAATATATTTAAGAGCTGAAAACAATCAACCAGTTCAAATTAACCCTCTTATTAAGGGCTGATTGTGTAACTTACAGCTGTTTTTTCACAATTGTGTAACTGAAATTGTTTGAACCTCCAAGTCCAGCTTGTGAACCCCTGATCTAGTGCAGCTTCTTGGAGGAATCCATGGTATCATTTTTAACAAAGTGACTGATGGGGTGGCTTGTTCCACACTCCTACATCCTTTTGTGTAAAGATGTACACCCTGTTCTCAGTATCAAATTTGTTTTCTGGTTTATATTTTGCTTTCGACTAAAGAGGTCTATTAGGTTGAGCTTGTTTGTATTTGTAAGGGGTTTGAATACTTGAATCCAGTCCCCTTGTACTGTCCTCTGTACTATTTAATATTTTGGCAGGGCCTTTGTCTCTTCTGTCTCTATAATGCAGGCAGATTCTTGGTGTAGTGTTCTTCCCAAAATTTGGCATTTAGAAGGGAATGTTCTTGTCCGAAACCTTACATCTTGTTCTGCTGTCCTAGATTCTGTAATAGTCTGAAGGGTCAGACTTGCTTCTCTACTGAAGGCTCTGTTTGATCTGTTTGCAGTCTCTGCGAAAGGCTATGAGTACGACAACCTGTATGTCCACTTCTTCTTTGAGCTCCCCAACAGTAAGTTGCCATCCGATGGAGCACTCTCTCGTCCGCGGGGTCGCGCTCCGCAGTGGGCCCAGAGAGCACAGCTGTGGGGTGCTGTAGCTCTTCCTGGGTCTGGACAGATTCTTTCACACGAGTCTCCCTGCTGCTCTGGAAGAATACAGTGAAGGGTGGCATTGAATTTAAAACACCCAAGAGACAGAAATAATATTGCATATACACCATGCCTGTGTAATTTCATGTCCTTAGTGCCGAGCCACCAAATTTGAGGTTTTATTTTTATTTTAGTAATCCCTTAAGCTCCATTTTCAGTTAACTATATGAGGCTTTCTTAGTCCCATTTAGAGACATATGTTAATTTGCAGCTTAGCAAAGGTCCATTTGTGTGTGATTTTTCTAAAAATTAACAGCTCTAATACTATGAATTCCAACCTGCCTCAAGAGCCGAGCAGTTTAACAGTGAGCTGGTCTGGTGTTTCCGATTCCAGACTGGTCCAGCCTGCCGTCCCAGTCTCTGTCTG
Organism: Atractosteus spatula; assembly: GCF_055471065.1. Lineage (NCBI taxonomy): Eukaryota > Metazoa > Chordata > Actinopteri > Semionotiformes > Lepisosteidae > Atractosteus > Atractosteus spatula. The sequence goes on along the minus strand of NC_142732.1, from coordinate 350,562 downwards.
GAGTCACTCAGACCTGCCGCACGCGCACGGTGGGCCGGGTAAGATGGGGGCGGGGGGGTCTTGTTTACGTTTCTTCTCTGTTATGGTCGATTGCGGGTGTAGTAAGTGTGGATCAACCTGAAGTCATTGTGACTTTCACTGTAGTGTACACAGTGCGCCCCTCAAAGCTTTGTGTCAGACACAGAGCCTGTTGTTTTCACAAAGATCTCCATTGCTTGATGCCTGATGTCCACAACAGGTTCGACTCTGCTGTGTCCCTGGCTGCTGTCCTTAAACTTGCATTCCCTTCCTCCACTGTCTGACTGACTGGCTGTGTGCTTGACACACAAGAGCACCTCAAGTAGCCGAGAGACCTCTGTTGTACAGTGACTGGAAACGTACCCCACAAAATCACCTTCCAGCTTGCAGCTACTGCTCAAGTATTGATCAGCAGGCTGTCACATCAAGCTAGACTTATTGCCCTCTGTGGGGAAAAATCGAAGTGCCTTGTTTAAAAAGTATAAATGTGAAACTTGTGTTTCCAGGAGAATGCTGCCTTCTTCTCTTACCCCTTCAACTTTGAGGCTTTCTTCAGGAAAGAAGATGAGACAGAAGGTCAGGCTGCAGGACAGTTCTTAATCTTTCTTCCAGCGTTCCAGTGGGATCCCCAGGTCTTAGTGAATTTAAGGATTAGAGCTTACTTGGTCCTACCTAGTATATCTTTTACTCAATATAGTTTTTAAAACATCATGTGATTGACTTTAATGAAGACTAAATATACTCTACAGCCACATTGTCCGAGTATTTTGTCCGTGTTTCTAACTGGTCATGCTGTTCTGATTGGTTCTGCTTTATTCCCACGTGCTTCGCTCTGTGCGGATGACTGTCTGCTCCTGCAGACTCCGTGCCCCAGTGGCCAGTGCTGTACTTTGAGGTTCTTTCCCTGGATTTCTGGCAGCGCTACAGAAATGAGGGTTACGGCTACGTGGTCATGCCTGCAACTCCAGGTAGGCTTTCATAGGGAATTTGGCCATTTCATTGGCCATGTCACTGTTTGCTCCTGAGAAGGTAAATTTCTGAAGCATTGAAAGGAAAGAATCAAGTTATTCAACATGAGCTGTGTCAGATTTGGACGTGATCCCTTGTTACCCACAGGGCACCACACGGTGACCTGTACCACATGGCGGCCTGTGCGGATGGGAACGGTGGCGGAGCTGCGACGGTTCTTTATTGGAGGAGCCCCAGAGCTGGAGGACGTCAGCTACGTCCGGGTGCCTGGGACCTTTAAGGTGGGTCATGTGAGCAGTTGGCACTTCCACTGCAAGGAGATACAACCGTGATCACCCTGCAGGAGATCGAATAACACTGATCCTTCATTATCAGCTTGTGGAAGAGGCATGTGAAAGGCATCAGAGTTTTATGTTAAACCTATTATAGCAATTATAGGTTAGAGTGGGGAGCCACATCAGCATTGCCGTATAGCCAATAGTGTAAAGAAGGAGGAATTTACTAGTTTGCCAGTTAAAACGGGGTTGGGGTTGAATTAAGACTGAGAGACGGAGCTGGAATGTAGGTAGGGCGCCGGAGCTAGAGCTGCTGCTGTCATGCCCTCTGCCACAAACATCACATGCTTCTTTTAGCACTTCCTGTTAGCCTTTAGGCACCTCCTGCAGCTCGGTGTTTTCTGAAAAGTGCCTCAATATGCATTTGATACAATAGTTGCGATTGTAGAGACGCAGGTATGCTCCTGTTGGCAACAGGACGGGCATGAGAAGCTGAATACCCTCCTCTGCCTCGCTACTCTCACCCATGGCTCTTCCTTCCCCAGGGGGAGCGTCTGAGCCGCTTCGGCTTCCGCAGCGAGACCACTGGCCGTGTGACCTTCTCCCTGCACTGCATTCAGCACGCACGGTGAGGGGTGAGGGTCCGCCGTGGGCACCGGCTTCCCCCTCCCCGTCTCCTGTGTCACTCACGACACCGAAACGTCTGGTGTTTCTAAAGAGGATGGACTCATTTGGGAGGGGAGCAGAACTTTGTTGTCTGATTTGTGTAAAGTGGGGGAATCAAATAAATGAGTTGACCCCAAGGTCGTGACCTGACATCCAGTCCCCCCCCACCCCCATCTGATGACTGCATGAACCCCTCTGGGAATCAGGCTGTTCATCCCCAGATTATGCAAAACAGATGCAAATATGTACTGTAAAGGAAGATGTTGATGTCCAGCCCTGCACATTATAAATGACTTAAGGAGAACTGCACAAGTAAGAATGTGTCATAAGTTGAAGCAAAGGTATCACATAATTATTGTTGGTCTTTATCTTGCATGATGATTTAAGGAGAACTGAAAATCCTGCTGAATTCTGATCAGTGATGACTCTCGAGCTAGAAAAAATATTTTTAAAATAAAAAGGAATATGTGTTGCAGCAGGGCTTTCTTAATCAGAAATCAAAACATAGAAGCATTACTGTGCTGAGTGGCACCAGGCCTTAACACTCTTCCTGTTGTTGTCTCTCCACATCACAGGGCTTTTATTGATGCCAGTGCTCTGAGGAAGAGGAGGCAGAGTGTCCTGGACCAGCTGGGAGGGTTCAGCCAGCAGGGCTCCATCTACAATGTGCTGGGTAAGACACTGGCTCAGACTTGCACACCCCTGCAGTTCTCTGTACCCTCCTTGCCCACACCTGGTGAGAGAATTCTGGGAACAAAAGTGTTCAACAAAAGAATTAAAATCAAGGGAAGTAAAATTTTAAAATGCACTAAAGAGATGTGGAAGTGCATTCAAAAGCCAGAACAGAAGGCCCTACTTTACCCTTAGGCTTGTGGGAGTATGTAACAAGTTACCCAGCCATGCTGTTGGAGCTCCAGGGGTGCTGTACAATGGCTGCGCTCTGACCCCAAGCTTCTCTCCCTGTCTGTGTGTCTGTGTCTCATGGAGAGCAAGCTGGGGTATGCGAAAAGACAAATTCCTAATGCAAGAAATTGTATATGGCCAATAAAGTGATGTTTTCTCTCTTATGTCTTTGGACTGTGGAAGGAAACCCACATGAACATGCAAACTCCACACAGACCGCACCCATTCATTTATTAAACCCAGGGCCCTAGCACTGCGAGGCAGCAAGGCTAACCACTCCTTCACCGTGCTGTCCCTAATTAGATCTATTCAGTCAATCACGACCTTGAAGTGGAATACAAAGCAATAATACTGATAGCCCACCAGGAACTGAGTATGACACCCCTTCCTTATGATAGATTTTTTGCTTTACAGTCAGGTACAGTCTGCTGTTTTCTGAGCAATCTACCTGGGTTTCTTTGTGAAAATGCAAGCTGATGGGGTGAATGACCTTTCCTAACCATAACACGTCCATAGTCCATTATGCTCAGAGGGAGAAATGAGAGGTTGAATTCCAGATTCCTTGTACTTTGCAGGCTGGTATCCTAGACTTCGGACACGCCCTTTCTTTGGGGTGGGGCCTGGACTCTTCGACCTGGGTGCTAGTTTCATTAATGACCATTTCAGCTACTGTGATTTCTGTCAGAAAAACCTTGGTGTGCTCCTGAGCAATAAAAGTGACCCGTGTAATTAAAAGTACAATCTTAATCACTTTCTCTGCTCTTCCCAGAGGCGTTTCAGAGGGCCCGGAGACGAATGCAGGAGGCTAGGGAGAGCCTTCCCAGCGACCTCATTAACACCACAGCGCCCCCTGCCTCTGAGTCCACTGCATAGACCCCCAGAATCAGCACGGGGAACATGTATGCAGCTCTCACAGAAGGCCCGGGAAACATGCTTTCAGTCCTCCTGCAGATCACCTTGACAGATATGCTCAATTAGGAAATCTACAGAAAAAGGCAAAGAGATGCCTTGAAATGATTTTTACGAGACACTTTTATATTGAATCTGAAATATTTTATAGTAATTGATATCTAGTCTGTAATTTATCTGTGTATGGTATTATGTGCTAGTATTAAATGAATTTGGATTGGAGGGTATTTTTATACCGTTTGTATTGTAATTGTTTTATATGGAGAATTGTAAATAAAGTTTGTTCTTTGATGTTTTATTTAAGCCATATTTTATAAGATTGAAAGAGTTCACTTTCTCTTTTTTATATTTTATTGCACTATTTTTCTGAAATGCTCATCACAGCATCAGTGTTAAAACTGGTCACATGATATCCTCAGGGATATCTTGAGGATCTGGGTCTGTGTTGAGGCATTGAATCTCAGTGACTTTTTAACTGGTAGGACTTGTCCTTCTGCAACACTTGGGCGAGATTAGGACGGTCTGGTAACCCACTGAAGCTCAGCAGGTGTGAGCCTGGTCAGTACCTGGATGGGAGACCTCCTGGGAAAAACTAAGGCTGCTGCTGGAAGAGGTGTTAGTGGGGCCAGCAGGGGGCGCTCACCCTGCGGTCCATGTGGCTCCTAATGTCCCAGTATAGTGATGGGGACACTATACTGTAAACAGGCGCCGTCCTTCGTATGAGACATAAAAACCGAGGTCCTGACTCTCTGTGGTCATTAAAAATCCCAGGGCGTTTCTTGAAAAGAGTATGGGTGTAACCCCAGCGTCCTGGCAACATTTCCCATTGGCCTGTACCAATCATGGCCTCCTAATAATCCTCATCTATGAGCTGGCTTCATCACTCTGCTCTCCTCCCCACTGAGAGCTGATGTGTGATGAGCGTTCTGGTGCACTATGGCTGCTGTCACATCATATGGCTGCACATTGGTGGTGGTGGAGGGGATCCCCATTACCTGTAAAGCGCTTTGAGTGGAGTGTCCAGAAAAGCGCTATATAAGTGTAAGCAATTATTATTATTATATAAAAATGTGTGAATGTACTGCGAGTGAAACATCACAATGACACCTATTCCAAGAACACTACTTTCACTGGGACAAGGTTCAACAAAAGCAAGGTCCTTGCAGAGAGGCAATATGAGGACCTGCAGAACCCGGTGCTCCAGGGGAATTATTTGTGAGCGTTTTACTCTCGGGGTCCAGATTTCAGCCACATCTGCTGCTGAGCACTTATCTGACGCTCGGATGGGTTTTCTTAGACTCCTAGGACTAGGGCAATCTCATTCCAGGGGTGTCCATCCAAATCACCACACCCTCGGCACTGATAGCACTGGGAAGTCGGGGGTCTGGACTGGAAACGGCAAGGCTGTAGGCTCGGTTCTCAGGCTGCGGAAAAGCTGTACACACGCCATTTGCTCTGGATTAGACTGGTGTCAGTCAAATAATTACTTTTAATAGCCGTCTGCATGGCGCGGGACGATGCATTAAACTTGGACTTAATTCTGTCTTTCAATAATAATAAAATGCACTTTACAATAATAAAATGCAGGCCTATCGTCAAAAAATAAATTGAAAATAAGTAACCGACTCCAAAGATCCCACAAAGCTGTTACATACGCAGAAACTACTGTTAGAAAGAAGTGTCTCGAATACACAAAACATTATCTAACAGCGGTGTTTAATAAACAACAATGGATGATAACCATCGTTTTCTCTCCCTTATTCCAAATAAGCTGCAGCTGCAGGCTAGGATGTGACAATTTCTCTGCCCCGTCTGTCTCTAACCGCTCGCAGGCGCTGCGCATTGTTACCGAGCGCCAGCCTGCGGATCTTCGCATAATGGCGCAGCCAGACCTACTTTCGAAACCGCCCGGACACCGTCGCGGAATATTCACGAAAACAACCACCAAAAATCATTCGTAACGGAGGGGAGCGAATAGAATTGCCGCTCGGCACAATTAAACAAAACAGAGCGGGGCAATTTATTGATTTATTTATTTTATGCCACCGCTTGACCTTTAACCCTTCGCTTCAACCTAACACCACATCCTCCTCAGGGACGGGGGAGGGCTGCGGAGGGGCGTGGCTGCCGTTAATGGACAGCAGGAGCGCCAATGGGCCGGCGCGGCCGTGCTCGCGACGGCGTAGGCAGCCAATGAGCAGGAAGGGACACGGGGGCGGGATCAAGCCGAGCCTGCTGCCGGGGTAACGGAGTTTTTTTGGGGTTGCCGGCGGAGTCGGATCTCCCGCCATTTTTCAATAAGGATTTCACCCTGTTGTTTGTTTTCGCACCTGCTTTATTGTCGCTCACCTTCCCCCTGCGCGTCAGGTGAACGGCGAGCCGGGAGCGCCAGAGAGCGGTGTCGTCCTGCGGCGAGAAGCGAGCCGGGAGAAGGCGCGACAGACCCCCGCCTGCGCCGCTGTCTCCGGGAGAGCCCGTCTCCATCCTCAGCCGCACACAGCGGGATCTCCGCGGCCAGGAGGCCAATCACACTTCCCGGCCCGGGCTCCATCGCCGCTCCCCATCCCCGCGCAGACCAGGAGGATGCCGGCGCCGGCTGCCTGAGCCAGCCAGCCAGCCAGCCGCAGACGGGCCGGCGAGCCGGCGGGGGAGCCGGCGTGTGACCGTGGCGCCGGGCGAGCCGAGCCTCCTGCATGCCCTACGCGCGGGGTCCCCGGAGCCGCTGTGTGATCCTGCAGTCTGGACTTCATGCGAAGGGCCTCCCCGCTCTCTGTGCGGGATTTCGGACAGCTGCCTGAGCCGAGGAGTTTCATTCGTCGCCCGTCCGCGCTCCTCTCGCCGGCCCGATGGCACCGCTGCTGGGCCGGAAGCCCTACCCGCTGGTGAAGCCGCTGGCGGAGCCGCCAGGCCCCGAGGAGCTGGTCTACACCATCGAGCACACGAAGGAGGCCTTCAGGAACAAAGAGTATCCTTGCCTCGCCCGCCCCGGGCCTGTCCGCAGCCAGCCCCGGGTGTGCCTGATCCGTGCCCGGGGTCCGGGAGCTCCTCCCCGGCCGCTGAGCCTCTTTGTCCGCCGACAACAACAGGGCTCCACCGCCGCCTCCGCTCTTCGCGCCGGCTTTTGTTCCGATCGGGGTCTCGCTGGCTGGCCGGGGGTGGGGGGGCTCTGGGTTTTGACTGTGTGGCTCAACATGTGCTCGTTTGCGGCGGGGTTGCACATGTGCGCGTCTCGGCTGAGACAAAGGAAGTTGCCCGGTGAGGCGCGCAGGGCGGCGGGCTGACAGCGCTGACAGGCGCCGCGGCGGGGGCCGTCCGGCCGTTTCCTCGGCGCACAGCTCGGGTGTGACGCTCGGCTGCGAGAATACGGGTGCAGGCGCAGCGGCGTTATTGGCAGATTGGCGGTGTTTTATTCTGGGATCGCAGGCAGTCGCAGCGTCGCTCTCATGCGTCCGGCGATTGCAGTGTCCTCTTGGCGCTGTCGTGTGCGCCTCGCTGCTGGAGTTGGAAGAGGTTTCACACGGTCCGCTGTCCGCTGCTGCGCTGGGGATGGGGCTGTCTGGGCAGGGTGGGGGAGTCCGGGCTCGCAGGCTCTTCTGATCACATCTGTGATGGTTTTCAAAGGCGGGGGCGGACAGCAGCCAGCCTATCCTCAGCCCCACTCCGTGACACGGTGTTTGGAGTGTTTCACAAAATCCCGACCCCCGGGAGTCATTGAACAGGAGCCACCGGATGGTTTCCCTTTCGTGTCGGTGTGAATGTGCCTCAGTCCCGGGGTGGGCGGTGTGGTGTCACCGGGGGCACTGACTGGCACACCAGCTGCTCAGTGGCTGTGCTGACCCTGCCCGCTGGCGCTGGGGGAGAGAGGGGTGCCCGGCGTGTGACCGTGGGCAGGGTGGCGACCCCAGAGCCCGGCTAGGCAGTTGTTCTCCCGGGCTGGAGCTGTGTCCCCTGTTGCGCCTCAGCGTGGTGCCCCGCCAGCTGGGGGGGGTGCTGCACCCTGTGTCTCTTGCTGGGTGGAAAGCTGCGCTGTGTGGCGATTGTGTGGGTGATGGAGGGGTACAGAGCTCTGCTGGGCCCCAGGCCCGGGGGTACCCTGCAGGTTAGCGGCCGGGTGTCATTGCTGTGCTGGGTCTGGCCCCGTGACCTTGTGCGATGCAGCTTGTCGGTGGGATCTGCTTTCTGGGGGTTGATCGCGGAGAGGCCTGTGGTCGCTGGTGACCGCTCCGGCGGGCGTGGGCGAGGTCAGGGCGCCCCAATGGGTCTGGTGGATCCCCAGGGCCCATGGTGACTGTCAGGGGGTCCCCGAGACCAAGGGCAGATGTGTTGCCCCCCAGCTGTGGCAGAGCCAAGTTGTGCACTTGCATGGTGGGTGTGCTCTGTGTTAATTTAGCGAAGGGCGTAAGGCTTGCTTGTTCGTGTGCTTTTCGTTTCACCTTGAGCCTCCAGTTAAATAAATCTTATTTTCTTAGACATAGAATGTTTCTTTTTAAGGCTTTTAAGCCTCATTACTCAGAAAATTGACTTACTAGTACAGTCGCCAGTAAAACACCTCAGGCTCGGTTATACGTGTTGCACTTATGCTGCAAAATAACGGTCCGAACTGTGGAATTGTGATTTCAGGTACTGAAAACCAGAAGACGCTGTAAACTCGGGAACTGAATCTGACACCTACACTTAAGGTTGCACTTCTAATACTGTGCCTTGTAATAGTTTCATTATTCATAGCTGACACCAGTGTTTGATTTCATGAGCTCTAGGTTCTTATGGTAGAAGTTCTACCTATCAGATATAAAATTAATGTACACTTATTGTTTTGAATTAATTAATCTTTCACTATTGAATATCTGGAATAAGCTTTAAATGCAGCATTCTCTCCTGCTCGCGTAGCGCCTGCCGCTGTGAAACGGGCCACTAAGTCGCGCTGCGCTGTTGTCCTGAGTTGCGTCCACACCCATGTATTGTTCCAGTACTTAAAAGAACTAATTTTCAAATGGGGAAAAAAATCTTTGACGTCTGTCCTTTTAGTTCCTCTTTTCTGAATCATTAAGCCAGATAGGTTAATTCTCTTTTGCCCAGATGGCCTGGGCAGTTACCTGTCTATGCAGCAGGGTTTTAACTAGAGAAAGAATGACACCTCTCCTGGGATTTGAACCCGCAACATCCTGGTCTGGAGTCCACTCCCCCACGCTGCTTGGCCTATGTTGTCACCCGTCCCTCTGAAGCTGTGCAGTTCCTCCAGTATGGGGGAGGAGGGTGTAGGATTACTGGAGATTTCTAGCGTTTGCTAGTTCAGTATATGTTTCTGGGGAGCATCTAAGCACCGGCTATGATGGACTGGCGTCCAGTCCGCGGTGTGACCTGCCTTGCCAGGTTAGGCTCTGGCTCCGCTGCGACCTGAATTGGATAAAGCAGTTAGAAACTGAGCTCGGGGTTTGTGTAAACTTGAGGCTTGAAATCCGTTCTGCTGCGGACATTTCTACAGTCGAATGTGTCCCACACAGTCGCTGCCATGAGGACGGACTCTGGAGTGCAGTGGGTCTGATCTGAAGGTGTCGTGCTCTCCAGCTGTTTTCCTGAGCTCTTGTGCGCACAGGGAGTACGAGGCGCGCCTGCAGAGGTACAGCGAGCGCATCTGGACATGCAAGAGCACTGGCAGCAACCAGCTCACTCACAAGGAGGCCTGGGAGGAGGAGCAGGAGGTGACTGAGCTGTGAGTAACCTTTCCTCCAGCCTCCGCTGCACGGAGCTGTGCTCTCAGGTCACTGTCCCTCAGCACACAGGAGCACTGCGGGCAGAGCTGTGCAGCCTGGCTATAGCCTGGGATCTTGTGTATTAAATCTGTTAAACTGGAAACAGAATGGGTGGTTATAGTAAGAAAGTGGGGTTACTGGGTCATATGTAGGGGAACCTAGTGGGGTTTCTAAAGATTGATTTGCTTTACCTAGTGTCTTGGCTATATTAGTGGTTATTCTCCAGTGGGTTCAATTTAAACAGCATCCTTTTTATACAAGTATCTAATTCAGTCTTGTTTCTTTACATGTTTGATATCAAGAGCACCATATCTGACAGTCTAACGTGGTAGAGACTTAACGGGGCCAGAGGCACTCATACACATATATGGCCTGGTAAAGTTTAGTGAGAACCAGGTTAAGAATAATTAAACAATTGCTTCTATATTTTCTTTCTAAAGAATCCCAGAGCGCTTCATTTTTAGGTGGGGGACCAAAATTATCCAGAATTTCAGCTCCTACCTGGGTAATGTGCAGCAGCCATTATGTAATGACAGCCCCAATATAAGGCAACTCAAGTAGAGAAGTGAATCTGAAATAAAACATAACCTTTATCAATGAAGGGCACAGACTTTCTGTAGCATTTGACTTTAATTTAATTTCTGCCTGCAGTATTGAGTGTTGACAGCTGGGAGTCCACAGACACACAAGGCTGCTTTATTTGATTAGGAACACTGACCAGGATCTGTGTGAAAAACTTCCAGAAACATGGAAGGGTTGCAAGTGAGAGGAGGTCATGCAGTGTTGTGAAGGAGCCCTTGATGGCTGGTTTCCAGGCAGCCCTGACTCTTGTGTTGCTCTGCTCCTTGTTGGGCTGGAGTCTGCAGCCGGGTGACTTTGCGAGATCCTCTGGCTGGCAGGGAGAGCGTGGCTCTGTGCTGACGCCAACGCTGACAGGTGGCCCTTGGGGCGGGGGCAGGGGGTGACACACCTGTGGGGAGCTCAGGTCCCAGCCGGGGTGTGTCTGTGTGTCCAGAGCTGCAGTCCTACGCGTGTTCCAGCCAGACGTTGACTCAGCGTCTTGCCCAGTGGGACCGGGATTAAGGCCAGGGATTTGTCACACCCGAGCCATTTCCTATTTTAAATGTTTCTTCATCACCGACTAGCCATGTTGACTGTTGTGTTTTTTAACATTTCCGAGGGTAGCCAGCTGCGTTCAGGTCCAACGCTCATCTCTTGCTTTGCTGTCTGTGCTCGGCAGGCTCAAGGAGGAGTACCCCCCCTGGTTTGAGAAACCGGTTCTGGAGATGGTCCATCACAACACCATCTCTCTGGACAAGCTGGTTGACCAGGCCTGGGTGGAAATCCTCACCAAGTACGCAGTGGACGAGGAGTGCGACTTCCTGGTAAGCTTGAGTCTGACCACCAAGCTGGCAGCAGGTGTCCCAGTGATCCCCTCTCGTTCTGGGAGGCAAAGTCCTTAGTGAAGCAAGAAAATCCACCCCTTTTCCCACACTTGTCCCTCTAGCGCTCAGCCGGCTGGGTGTTTGATTCCTCGCGGTCTCTGTGCCCCCAGGTGGGGAAGGACAGGAGCCTGCGGGTGAAGGTGGTGAAGGTGCACCCTCTGGAGAAGCCAGAGGAGGACTCCGCGGAGAAGAAGCTGGAGGGTGCCTGCGACTCGCCCTCTAGTGACAAGGAGAACTCCAGCCAGGAGAACCAGACGAAGGAGCCGCCGGGCAAGGAGGAGGAGAACAGGAGAGAGAGCCTCTGTATGTGTTCCAAAGGAACATAAGTTTCAAAAGAGGTCTTCCAGACCATTTTGTGATTTAGTCGCTTGTTGATCTAAGGTTTTCATCCAAGCATTTCTTGAAAGAAGCAGGGTATCGTGTCAGCTTGAGTGTTGTGTGTCCTCTGTCCCCGTTAGGTGACCGGGCCCGTCGCTCTCCCAGAAAGCTTCCCACCAGCCTGAAGGAGGAGAAGAAGAAGTGGGTCATGCCAAAGTTCCTGCCACACAAGTATGATGTCAGGCTGATCACTGAAGACAAGGTGAGGGATGAGGCTGGCAGGCTGGCTGGGGCGGACCACCTCACAGGCAGTCTCTGAAACATAGTCATGATAGTCTTCGCCTGTAGAATTGAAACTAAACTATAAGACAGGTTTAATTATTCAGGCATAGAACAGCGCTGCGCTTGTCAGTGCAATACATGTTACCACTCTTTACCAGTGCAGCTCCATTTTTACAGATTCTCCTGTGTGGAAGTGTCCAACAGTGGGGTGTTTTTCTAGGTATGGCAAATAATTGCTTGAGACTACAACAGCACCGTCTTGTCTGTTGTTTTGTGAGTCTCTGATCCCACCTGATGCTTAGCTGTTTTTAAAACAATATCTGGTAAGTAGATGAAAGTAAACAAATCAGAGGTATCAAATTCAGTTGCAGAAGTTTTGCAGGCTGATTTCCTGATTTCCTACAAAAAACAAAGGATGTAAGAAGTGCCAAAGCTGTCCCGTCCCTGTGACGCTCCGTGATGCTTCTGCCCCTGCATGTGAAGACCTTTCAAGGCTCTTCTGGAGACCCGTGATCTTGAGATCCTTGTCGTTCTGCAGGTCATCAGCAATGTCCCTGCTGACAGCCTTTTCCGCACGGAGCGACCCCCCAACAAGGAGATCATGCGGTACTTCATCCGACACAACGCCCTGCGCCTGGGCACAGGGGAGAGCGCCCCCTGGGTGGTGGAGGACGAGCTGGTGAAGAAATACTCTCTGCCCAGCAAGTTCAGCGACTTCCTGCTGGATCCATACAAGGTGTTTACCCACGCTAGATGCCTGTACCGCGGGTTTACTGAGCACAGTACCGTCGGTCACAAGCAGTGTTTGTGTTTTGGAAACTGCCAGATTCATTGACCCTTGTCTGTTCTGCAACGTCCTTGACTTTGTCTTCCTTTTTCCCCTGGCAGTATATGACCCACAATCCCTCAACCAAGCGTAAGAGTTTGAGCTCCCCAGACAGGAAGCCCTCCAAGAAGCTCAAAACAGCCGAGTCAGGAGGAGACTCGGACGTGCTGAAGGAGAAAGGAGACAAAGAGAAGAAGAAGAGGAAAAAAAACCCACTCGCTCCCCCCCTAAGCCCCACACTGTGGAGTCACGTGCAGGTGAGGCTGACTGTTCTTTCGGCTTCTGTTGAGAGGCGGAGTGTGCAAACGTCAACAATGACTTAAATTTTAATGCCCTTGTTTAATGGCCGCTCTGCAGTGGTTTTATAGGTCACCTCTTCAGCTGATTAAGAACTACAGTTTAAGTAAGTCCAGGTGTGGAATTAATTTCAATGAAAACTAAAATGTAGTTCTTGTTACAACTAACACGAGTCCGTGGCCATTCAGCCATTCCTCTACAGAATAGACTTCACCTTGAGACTAAATTACGAGAGCTTGTGTTTGTTTCTTGCTCTTTCTCCCCTGCCTCCAGATGAAGAAGGTGAACGGCTCTCCTCTGAAGGTGAAGAACTCGGGGACCCCCAAGAAACCAAGCTCGGATGGGGAGGAGGAGAACCTGGATGAGGTGATCATCGTGAACAAGTTGGGCTCCAGCTTGAGCATGGGTGGCAAGAAAGGCTCCAAGACGAACAAGAAGCCCCGAGAGAAGAAGCCGAAGGATGGCAAGCAGGCGAAGAGCAAGAAGAGTGGAGCCAAGGTCCTTAATGGCCAGAAGGCATCCAAGAAAGAAGGGAAGGGAGCCAAGAAGCCCAAGATGAAGCAGATGACCCTTCTGGACATGACCAAGAGCAGTCCGTCGCGCAGCCCGCAGAAGAGGCCCAAAAGCTCTGCAGGGGGGACGCCCAAGCTGGGCAAGCCCTTGCCGCCTATGGCCCTCCACCTCCTGCGGTACTACAAGGAAAACAAGGGCAAGGAGGACAAGAAGAGCGCGCTGTCCAGCCTCATCTCCAAGGCAGCCAAAGTCCTGTCCCCCGAGGACCGCGGCCGGCTGCCCGAGGAGCTGAGGGACCTCGTCCAGAAGCGCTGGGAGCTCCTGGAGCACAAGAGGCGCTGGGCCGCCATGAGCGAGGAGGAGAAGCAGGACGTGCTGCGCAAGAAGCGGGAGGAGATCAAGGAGAAGCTGCGGGAAAGGGCTAAGGAGCGGCGCGAGAAGGAGATGCTGGAGCGGAGGGAGAAGCTGCGGCGCTACGAGGACCAGGAGCTCACCGGGAAAAGCCTCCCCAACTTCAAGCTGGTGGACATGCCCGAGGGCCTGCCCAATGCCCTCTTCGGAGACGTGGCCATGGTGGCCGACTTCCTCAGCTGCTACTCCGGCCTGCTGATGCCCGACGATCAGTACCCCGTTACCGCCATGGCCCTCATGGAGGCCCTGGTAGCAGACAAAGGAGGCTTCCTTTACCTGAACCGCGTGCTGGTGATCCTGCTGCAGACGCTGCTGCAGGACGAGCTGGCTGAGGGCTACAGCGAGCTGGACATGGTCCTCTCGGAGATCCCCCTCACCCTGCACTCCGTGTCCGAGCTGGTCCGCCTCTGCCTGCGCCCCTGGGACGCCCAAGAAGAAAGCGCTCAGGGCTCGGAGGAGTGGGCCCTGGGGGGCTTCGACGATGTGGTGAGCAACGAGTTCCTGGAGAAGCTGGAGACGGCAGAGGTCTTCGAGCTGACGTCCCAGGAGAAGGTCAGCCTGCTGGTGGCACTGTGCCACCGCATCCTCATGACCTACTCGGTGGAGGACCACATGGAGGCCATGCAGCAGCGCTCGGCGGAGCTGTGGAAGGAGCGGCTGGCGACGCTCAAGGAGGTGAACGACCGCAAGAGGGCCGAGAAGCAGCGGCGCAAGGAGCAGATGGAGGCCAAGGGGGCGGCCGAGGGCTGGGTGAAGGTCGAGGGCGGAGGCAGCACCACCCCGGTCTCCTCCGCGGCGAAGCCGGAGAAGAAGAAAAGCCAGACCTCCGAAAAGAAAGAGGCTGGCAAAGGGAAAGCCGAGCCTCCGCCTGCCGAGCCCGAGCCGGAGGACATGATCAGCACAGTGAAGAGCCGGCGGCTGATGGCCATCCAGGCTAAGAAGGAAAAGGAGGAGCAGGAGAGGCAGAACCGGGGTAAGGAGACGGGCTCTGGGGGTAAGAGGGGTGCAGGGCTGCATGGGGAGTCCTGCTGAGCTTCGCTGGCTTGTGTACAGGAGGGTCTGACCTGTGTGGTGTCCAGCAGTGGAGCCTGAGCCCGCACTGGCTAGTTTGTGTTTTGTAGTGCACTTGTTTGAGATCAGGAGCGGGCTGTGGACCGGCAGGGCTCTGCGGTCCCTGTTCCAGGCTGACAGGAGGATGTCTGGGCTCAAGAGGTTCATGAGCGCGAGCAGGCGCTCGGCTGACTGCCTTGTCTACACAGAGAGAATGGAGAAGGAGGCCGAGGAGGAGAGGATCCGAAAGCAGAAGGCCGCAGCGGAGAGAGCCTTCCAGGAGGGCATCACCAAAGCCAAGCTTGTGATGCGGCGCCTCCCACTGGGTACTGACCGCAACCACAACAGGTCAGTGGGCTCCTGACAGTGGGCCCCTCCACCCCCGTCTTGTGCTTCTGTCACTGCTCATCTCTGCTTGAAGCTGGAGTGCTGTTCACTATTGCCAAGTGTGCGCAGTACTTTTACAACTAATACCTGTCCAGTTGCAGCTCTGAATGTTGTTGAAACGTATCATGGTGACAACAGGCAGTTCTGCTCACCAGAGCTTGTCAAATTGGAAAAGCTCTGGTAATTGTTTTTTAATGGGGAAATAAAACACCTGGAATCAGTGCGTTACGTTTGCAATTTCTGAAATTAAACATCTGTCTTAAGCTAAATTAAGCTACTGTTAAGGCCTTTGTATATATTTAACTCATTCAAAGGCTGCTTTCCTGAATTTGAAAGTTTTCAAATGCAGCAGGTAGCCCTGAGATCAGGAGCGAGTGTTTAACTGTGGCCTTAGTGCGCCTGGCAGGGAGCGAGGATGTCAGGTGTGTTGGACCCTGTCTCTCGGGCGCTGCGGTGTACACAATGCTTGATTTCTGCTGTGCGGCAGGTATTGGCTGTTCTCAGATGTGGTGCCGGGTCTGTACATCGAGAAGGGCTGGGTGCACGACAGCATTGATTACAGCTTCACACTGCCCCCCGAGGAGGTGAAGAAGGAGGAGCTGGACACCGAGGGCGAGGGTGAGCGATGATCCTCATGCACAGCGTTCTAACCGCCACTTATATAGAAGGGCAAATCTTCCTCTAAATGAGTTCTGTGTCTGGCTCCTGCTGTGGTCTTCACATTAAACCCCAGCTCACCTTGCAGGCCAGTATACTTTTGTTTCATGCAGTTTCAAATTCTGAGCTTTCAAGGTGCTGTCAGACCTACTCAGAGGAACAGCTCAAAACGGAACTTGATTTCGGCATCTGGACCGCCATGCCAGTTTAACTTGCTTTGTTAATCGTTGCAGTGGAAAAAGAGGAGGAAGACGGCACGGAGAGCACCTTGAGCGAAGCTGGCCAGCAGGGGGCGCTGGCGAATCCTGAAACCTGCATAGAGACGACCGTTCCCAAGCAGGGGCAGAACCTCTGGTACAACGCTTAGCGTTTGAGTTCCTCAGACGACAAGACAGCCTAGCTTTCCTTTCCTGGTTTCAGCTACTGTTGTAGGGAAGCACACACTGGGAAAGGAGAATACAGGGAGGATCCTCTTACAGTTTACACCTTCTTGAGTTTACCAGATACTTGATGTGTTACAAAGTTCTCCTGCTGTAGTTGAGGGCATTATCAGGGAAATATTATAAATGCCTTTAAATATTTGAAATGCTAAAAATGTAAAAACCATTATTCATTTTCAGCTCTCTAGAGATTCTTATTTTTAAACCTGTAATGACCAAACAGAAAAAATTAAGTATAAAGAAATTTGACACATTCAGAAAGTCAGATCTCATGCGTAACTGTTAAGGATATGGTTAACGTTGCTCCTTTAAGAGCACTTAGTGCTTTGGGGAGTTGCGAGTTGAGAACTGGCGTGAATTTCCTTGATGGTCTGCTTGAGGTTGCTAGGTGACGAGGTGCCAGAAGAGGAGTCCGTCTCCTCTGTGACAGCTGGCATGCTGGGCGTGATGAAAATAAATGCCATGCCTCAGTACTCGTTAATTTGTTTGGAAGTCAAGATTTCCCTGTTGTTTTCAGCATTTGGCTAGGCCAGAGACCATACAGGAGAGAAGCATGACTGGCAATTGATTTCCTAGATTCCAGATGTGGTCAAACCAGGAATGTGCTAGAATGTCCTCAAGCCGTGTCCCTGTTCTGTACTGCCCAAGCGTCAGTGGGCGTTGTGCTCATGAAGCCCAGAAGCCCGAGTGGGCAGTGTTGAGATGGTCTCCCTCTCTCCCAGGTTCCTGTGCGACACGCAGCGGGAGCTGGACGAATTAATCGACAGCCTGCATCCTCAGGGCGTGAGGGAGAGTGAGCTCAAGAGCCAGCTGCAGGCCAGGTGAGTCCCGCAGGTGTGCCCGGGCTGCGGTCTCTTTCCTTGACAGGATAGCGTGTTGTTCTGCAAGTTCTGGGCTGGCTCACTAGGGATGTGCAGTTCTTCATAATTTAGGTTGGTTCACTTTCTGGTCAGTTTTATTTTTTTTTTTTAAATTTCGGGGGGTTTTTTAGTGATGGATTTACAGATGCCGTTAATATTACGTTTTCAAAGACCATAACATGCTGCAAAGAAAGCATTAATAAATGCAGAGTTTGAAATGAAACGGTTTTCCTCATCCTTATTCGGCCTCCCGTCCGCCAGGTACCAGGAGATCGTGCACTCCATCTACCTGGCGCGCCGGCCCAACCTGGGCCTGAAGACGTGCGACGGGCACCACGAGCTGCTCAAGTTCCTGCGCAGCGACATCATCGAGGTGGCCTCACGGCTACAGAAGGGCGGCCTGGGGTACATGGACGACACGAGCGAGTTCGAGGAGAGGGTGAGCCGGGGGCGGTGGGGGGCTGCCCGGGAGTATTCGGGGATCCTCCCCCTGGGGGGACAGTCTCGTTAGAAGCTGTCTGAGAGTGGGGAGACTGAGAGATTCACACCCGAAGAAGGCTCCACAGCCTTTCTTCTCTTTTCAGTGTGGAATAAACTTTTACATATTTCTGCTAAGATATACCATCCAGATGCCGCCTTACAGATTGCATGGATCGAATGTTCAGGCGGTTCTGGGGTGGACTGGGGTCTGACTGCCGTGTGTCGCTGACATTCCCTCACCCCCCCCCGACTCCAGGTGCGTTCCTTGGAAAACCTGAAGGACTTCGGGGAGTGCATCATCACCCTGCAGGCGAGTGTCATCAAGAAGTTTCTGCAGGGCTTCATGGCCCCCAAGCAGAAGAAGAAGAGGAAGCAGGGCGGGGAGGAGAGCAGCAAGGCGGAGGAGGTGGACGAGGAGAAGAGGCTGGCCGAGGAGGCCAGGGTGAGTGACCCGTCGCCTCGCGGCTCAGCGCACAGCAGGCCCAGGGGTGCCCGCCCAGCTGGCCCGAGGGTTTCAGCTCCAGCAGCACGGTCCCACTCCAGAGCAGGAGAGCCAGTGTTGAGCCCAAGAATAGTGTACAGATCTTGCACGTCAGACAACGGGGAATCAAAAGCAAGTACATTCTTTAAAAGTTTCAGTTTCAGTATGTAATTTAATGTGGTTGCATTCTTAGAGACTACATAGAGCAAAATGTCAATCATTTTGCATGCTTCATTTCAGACTTGTGTTTTTGCATTTGAAATAGTCTTGAATTCTGTGGGGCTGTTTCTGTTCTGCCACCTTGAACAAGCTTGCTCCAGTGCGGAGCGCCTCCTGCTGGCCGGAGCGGTGCTGTGTCTCTGAGCTTGTGCGCTCCGTCTCTGTCCGTGCTGCAGGTGGCCACCGCTGTGGAGAAGTGGAAGACCATGATCCGCGAGGCCCAGACCTTCTCTCGCGTGCACGTGCTCCTGGGCATGCTGGACGCCTGCATCAAGTGGGACATGTCGGCGGAGAACGCTCGCTGCAAGGTCTGCCGCCGGAAAGGTAAGGGCCGCCGCCCAGCTTCTCGCGCCGCAGGGGTTGTCTGAGGAGCTCGTTTCTCCGTTTCTCACCCCCAGAGAAGGGGATTGCTTTCCGCCAGGTGAAAGTTGTCTGAATCCCAGTGATTGATTCTGTCCCGTGTGCCAGATTCATATCGAGACGTTCTCTTTGTATGCTTGTTGTGCATAGCCCTACCAGCATGTCTCCCGTGTGCTGGACTTTACCCAGCCTCGTTAGTAACCTGGTCACTTGAGCATACACTACAACTCAACAGTATTGATGGAGAGAACCCACAAGACCTTTGAAGCTGTGAGTGCAGTATTTTTTAATTGGCAAAGGAATGGCAATTCCTTGTGTAATGGAGAACAAAGATCAGCAGGTGCTTTTTTAGTTGACTTCTGTCTTATTAAAAGAGTGCATCAGCCTCCACGGGCTCAGTTGAGGTTTCTTCCTTGCAGTGTAAAGTCTTGCTGTCCTGTATGACCAGTGTTGTATGTGCTGCTGTGGGTGTTTGATCTGTGATGCTTCCAGAGGTTTTGCTGCCTTTACCCCTTTCAGTGCCTTTTCTTCAGGGTGTCGGAAGTCTCCAGCCCAGCCCTCGCTCACCAGGAGCTCAGCGCCGCGCAGTATCCATAGACTGAGGTTTAGTGTCAGGGAGGCTGTAGTGCACCTGGAGCCCTGTGTACTAGACCGGCCCGCTGCAGTTAGAGTAGGAGGAAGAGGGCGTCCTGAGAAAGGAGCAAAGAAACAAGGTATTTTAGACAGCAAGCCAGGGACTGCAGATCTCGAGACCGCTTTACTCCACTCTGAGGAGCCTGCAGGGATCCATCACTGGAATACTGCCCCATCAGTGGAATTGTTCTTAAAAGGGAATACTCGTTAAGTCTGGGAGCAAACCTTATTACCATGTGCCAGGTTATTCAGTCCATTGGAGTTTTCTTATTCAGCGCCACTAGTAATTCCATCATTTATAGTTTGTATGATGGTATTTACATTAGTTTTTAGATGCTCTTAGAACCAGGAAATTTGCTCTCACTGAACGATCCAGCGCCAGGGAGGGTCTGTTTGACTGTTCCTGCGGCCGCTGTGTTGGCCGTCGCCATGTTCCCTCTGCTGGCAGCACTGGGCTGCTGGGGACGGTGGAGGCTGAGCGCTGTTGCTTCCATGGGGGACCCCTTGGTGACAAACTCGGGCACAGTGCTATTGGTGGTGCTGGGAGAGGGGGAACTTTGGGTGCCAGGGAGTGCTTGCTCTAACTGCTGTGACAGGAGCTCACCCAGCCTGTTCTCTCCCCCAGGTGAGGACGATAAGCTGATCCTGTGTGATGAGTGCAACAAGGCCTTCCACCTGTTCTGCCTCCGGCCCGCCCTGTACTCCATCCCCGACGGAGAGTGGCTGTGCCCAGCCTGCCAGCCTGCCATGGCACGGCGCTGCTCCCGGGGCAGGTAGGCACCGGCGCGCAGCACTGTTGATCTTGGGCTTCAGGGCAGTGCTGGCTGAGCACCAGGCAGCATAGTCTCACTAGTAAGGAATCGAGAAGAACACCGACTTCCCTCTGTTAACCTGCAGGACACTGGTGATCTGTTTACTTTACAGGCAGAATTTGTGTCTCAGACCCCTCATTTCAGGACCAGATGTACAGATTAGTTTTCCTCATCCTTATTCGATCAGAGCCTGGTGACGTTCTGAGGAGCTGCGGGGGTCTGCGTGTTGTTGAGATTAACGGAGTGTTTTCTCTCTGCTGCCACCTTGTTTTCAGGCCACTGATGCTTTTCCTTCCTGTTTTCTTTTTCTTGCTTCTGCCATGTGTTAGAAATTACAATGAAGAGACCGAGGAGGAAGATGAAGAGGAGGAGGAGGATAATGAGGAGGAAGAGGACGAGGAAGAGGAGGTGTCAGATGACGAAGACCGGCCCATTGGACTGAGCTGTACGTACTCTTTTCTTTTCAAACAGTTTAGATAAGATCTCTTTATTAGCCATATACAATTTCTTGCATTACGAATTTGTCTTTTCGCATACCCCAACAGACACACAGACAGGGAGAGAAGCCTGGGGTCAGAGCGCAGGGTCAGCCATTGTACAGCGCCCCTGGAGCAGTTGGGGTTAAGAGCCTTGCTCAGGGACCCAACGGAGTAGGGTTCCTCTGCTGGCCGTGGGATGTGAACCGGCAACCTTCCAGCCACAGGCGCAGATCCTTAGCCACAGAGCCACCACTCCGTTTATCCTCAGAATTGAGCACTTAGCCTAATAGTTTCATACCAGTTCAACGGAGAGAGGTTTTTGTCCATGCTTTGTGAAATTCAGTTCTCCTCCCCCCCCCACAAGCCTCTCGAGGGTTATTTTCAGTTCTGCAGCCCAATTAGGGGGCTGATAAACGGACTGCTGCTGAGGGAGAGCGGTTTTCCCCCAGCCCTCCTCAGCTCGCCAGAAGATCTGGGGCGCTAATGAAACAAAAGAGG
The DNA here is from genome assembly GCF_055471065.1 of Atractosteus spatula. NCBI lineage: Eukaryota > Metazoa > Chordata > Actinopteri > Semionotiformes > Lepisosteidae > Atractosteus > Atractosteus spatula. The sequence continues at coordinate 329,624 of NC_142732.1, read as the reverse complement.
CCTCCATGACTGTGCCGAGCTGGCTGAGCTCCCCGTAAAGCAATGACGGGCAGTCTTGACATGTGGACAAAAGCCAGTCTGCTGTCGCGCTGGGACTGACACCCCACGCCCATCTGTGACAGGCCCCGCCCCTCACTAGGTCAGTGGCGCTTCAGGGGGAGGGGCCTGAGACAGGAGGGGGGTGATGTCATGTAAGGGGAGTGGCCTTATGAGTGTGCAGAGGTGCAAGCCACGAAGACCGAAACAATTGACTGCAAATGTCTTGTGCAGGGATAGGGAACGGTTGCAGTGCGTGTCGGAAATTCTCATCTTTTTTCCATCTTACATCGTCAAATTCAAACCATGTCTTTTCTCATCAGATGAGTGTGCGTCACACCGCTTCTCGGATCTCTGAATGCCCAAGCTTTACCACGCGGTCAAGTGAAGTTCTTGTTGCCAAACATGGGCGTTTTCCAGGAACACTGAGTTACACTGCCCTCGTTTTTCACACTACTGCTCATCCCACTGTGATAGACTGTGTTCTGCTGCCTACCCCTCAGATTAATGAGCCTTCTACCCATCTGCTCTTTTCTTTATCCACTGGCCCACACCGTATCCTAAAATGGCATTTTTACTTGATGAGCTATAAGAAGTGTTGATGCATGTTTGGTGCCACAGCCTTGGGCTTGCCTGACTGGAGACCTGGGACTTGCAGACATGAAAGATTTTTGAAAGAAAGTGTCAGATGGGTGATATCCTGGGGGTTTACTCTCTTGTGATTTAGAGGGAGGATCAAGCTCTGTTCTTCCACCCTATGTGTACACATGAAGTTAAGAAATTACTGAGCCGCTTGAAATAGAGGGATGAAATTCAGAAACAGTAGCTGAGCTTGCCAGGGTACCGGCTTTCGAACCTCTGCTCTTCTGAAGAGTGCCTTGGGAATTTCAGTGTGTTAGGACCTCAGCCGAACACTAAACCTCTGTGCATTCTAGCTTGTTTTAAAGTGACCATTATTTCTAACCCTGAACTTATGAACAGCTGGAAGAAAAAGAAGAAGGAGAAAAGGCGGAGGCAAATAGCAGTTTTTGTTTTCAAGGAAGTGAAGTGGGCCGTGTGTGTGCAGGTGCGTGCTGGCCTAACGCCTGCCTGTGTGTTTTGCAGTGAGGTCTCGGAAGGCCGCCAAGGGCAAGCAGTGCCCGCGCCTGAAGCAGGGCGGCAAGGCCACGGCCCCAAAGAAGCCGTCCCCCCGGAGCGGCCGGCAGAAGGGCCAGCTCAGCAGCCCGGCCGACATCGACGAGCTGGTGAGCACCTGGGCTTCTGGGGTCGGCATGGCTTGTTTTTCACTCCTCCCCCCCTCGAACCTCGCGCCAGGCACGCTGCCAGTGCCCAGATGAGCCAGGGTTCATCTGTCAGCGCCGGGCTTCACGGGGGAAAGGGCCTGGCTAAGCGGCACCCCCTCCCTCCCTCGTCCGCGAACAGGTGGCGCCTGTCTTGCTTTCATCAGAGCAGCTCGCCTGCTGCACACGCGTCGCCAGGCGGAGGTCCTGCTGGCGGTGCCCGCTGGCTCCCCCTTCTCTCCCTCAGGCCCAGGGTGCAGCCGCTTGCCAAGTATCCGCGGCATCTTCATTAGAGGCCCCGCGCACTTTGTCTCCTGATTACCAGATGACCCAGGGCTTGTTCAGAGCGGGCGCGTGTGGAGTGGAGTCGGTGTGGCGCTGGCACAGCTCTGATCTCATTAAGCGTCAGAATGCCAGCTATGTGCCTGCCTGCTGCCTCCTGGGCTGAGCTGGCATCTGACACCCCTTGCAGTCCGCCGGGGAGAGAGAGCAGGGACTCGGGGTGTCAGAGTCTTTGTGCAGTGACCTTCTCCCTGGGACCGAGACCCAGAGCAAACAGGAGGCGAGAGGCTCTTTATGTGTAGCAATCTTAGCCGATGTGTTGAAACTGCTCTCTAAACACCGGGATCTTGGCAGTTTCTCTTGTCCATTTATAAAGCCAGGTTTAAAGGAGCCAGCACAGTTTGCAGAAATGGTCAACCATTGACATTTAAGTTTTGGGAGAGCAAGTTTTAATAGAAATTTTAACCAAGTTGTGATTTATGACATGCCTTTGAAGACTTGAAAGCCAGAAACACTGAAACATGTGAGGTGTAGGTATGCTTACTGAAGAGGACACTTTGTACCTGAGCAGCTTCCCAACATTGGTACTATACAGCAGTCCACAGGGCTGTGTATCTTTCGATTGCCAGTAATATGACATGCTTCTGGGTTGTTATACTGCACGTGTCACAAAGCAGATTGACAGCAGAGATCCCACTGTAGTCAGATCTCAGAAGCTCAAAAGGCTGGGCCTGTTCAGGACCGGGATCCTCCAAGGAACAGGTCTAGTCAGCATGTTAAAGTATGGGGTTCTATAATATGGGGTTTTGCTAGTATTTATTATAGTCTTACTTAAGCACCCATACTAAGCATGTGATAGAAAATTTGTATGCTTGCTCTGGCCCTGCAGTTCTGTATGGGTATCATTAAACCCATGGTTATGGTTATATTAAAATGAATGGTAATGCTACCTTCAGATCAGGTAGCACTGCACTTTATGGATAGGTGACCTTCCACCTCCACTACCTGACCCCTGCCGCGTGTGCCACTGTGCCCGCTGGGCTTGACACATGTCAGCCTGGGTCACTGGGTGGCACTGATCCTCGCTGCTAATTCTTTAGAATAGAAAGTGGTTGACAAAAACTAATTACAACTATTCGAATACAGAGCCATTATTCTGTGCCATTCAGCAACAATTGCAGGAACAACGTCAAACACAGTGGTGTTCATAAAAAGTTTTTTTGTGCTCGTCTAGGAAGTGAGAATATAAGATTACAGGCGAAAGGAGCCCATTTGAGTCATCTGCCCCATTTGGTATTACAGCTTATTGATTTCGGGATCCTTTCCAGCCGTTTCTGGAAAGACATCGGGGTATGTGCCTGGGTAGCTTGTTCAATAAGTATTAAAGTGTGCTTTCTTAAAAGTAAGTGTACATAATTTAGGAGCTAAGATTGAATGTACTACTGCTGATTCAATAGGCATACTGTGTATCAGAGTCAGAGTTTGGTTTATTTGTCATGTGTACAAGTGCAGTGAAATACGTATTTGCATGTGTGCTCCAATAGAAAGGCATTAAGGAAAACCAGGCACTGGTCAGTCATACAGAACTGCTGACAAAGACGTAGACAAGTATTGTGCAACACGTCACTGCTTTCTGGCGCCATGATGAAGGGTCTGGTGTATCACTGTTAATGTTGGTGTAGTGATTAAAGAAATCAGGTTGCAGGCTGTGCGTTTGAAAGTGCTATTTTATGTGTTTAAATTACATAAAAACATACTGAAGTATTGTGCCAGTGTTCCAAGGCATTTGTTGCAACCCGTTTCTCTGTTATGCCTGTAGCACTGGTGTCTTTGAAGCAGTGTGTGTGCAGCAATATGGTCACCCAGGTCACACTCTGAAAGAAGCACATTGAACTCGCATAGGAACACAGCAGTGTGTAAACAGGATGGCAACATGCCCATCACACCCTTCTGTTGCTAAAGCTGCAGCAGCTATGAGCCAACACACTGCTACACCGATTTTAAAATCGTTTCATTAATGACTTCTGACCTTAATGCACTGGTGGACATGGTTGGAATATTTCTGAATGCTCCAACTGGAATAACAAATTCCACATTCTACAAAAAATGGAGTCTGCACAAAGTAACAGGACACAGCCTGGAAAAGGCTGAGAAAAGGTGGTTTTCCTGGAAATGTATGATGTGCGGCTTGTTACAGCATGACTTTGAAATAGGAGGATAGGAATAGAAATGATGGAAACATTTCTGGATAAACACAGTACTGCCTGCTGTTCTTCATGTGTATCAGTATGATTGATTCTCCGTTATAGAGAGAGTGTCAGTTTCTTGCGAGATGGCGAGTTGCTACAGCACTCTTATAGCAGCTGCTCCATGCTGTTAGCTGGTCCCGCTGATGTGTCCCCTCTTTCCCCCTCCAGGTGCGCCAGAGCTCCAGGCAGGGCATCAGCAGACAGGCCCTGGAGCTGGAGAAGTGTGAGGAGATCCTCTGTAAACTGGTCAAGTTTCGCTACAGCTGGCCCTTCAGGTGTGTTATTTTTAGGACTTCTGATTTTTATTTTTGACCAGGTGATGCCTCACTAGGTTAGTTGCTCTTAATTTTGTCTTGATTGAACTTAATGCTTTGCTTTACACGCACAGTATTGATCAACCCATCTGACTGGCATTCCTTCACCCCAATAACCTAATCTAGCCTCCAGCATGTTTGCTGGTTTGTTTTTGCATGTTTTTTACGGAAATAGCATTTAAAAAATGATTTGTAGTAAGCATCCCAGATGGGCCAGTTTCTGAGAGGTGTGGTTTCCGCTCATGTTCCAAAAGCCGGTTGGCCAGGTGTGGCAGTGAGTGATGGGTGCTGTCCTTCTCTCCCTGCGCCCCAGAGAGCCGGTGTCTCCTGAGGAGGCGGAGGACTATCTGGATGTTATCTCTCAGCCCATGGACTTCCAGACCATGCTGCGCAAGTGTGCCGCTGGGCAGTACCGCAATGGCAGCGACTTCCTGGAGGACATGAAGCTGGTCTTCTCGAACGCCGAGGAGTACAACCAGCCTGGCAGCACGGTCCTGTCCTGCCTGGCCAAGACGGAGCAGTGCTTCACAGACCTGCTGCACAAGCTCCTCCCGGGGCTCAGCTACCTGCGCCGCCGGCCGCGCAAGAGGGGCAGCCGCGACCCCACCCAGGAGGAGGAGCAGGAGAGCGAGGCGGAGGCCGAGGTGGAGCTCGGGCGCCGGGCGCGCCACGGCAAGCACAGCAGAGTCGACAGAGGGGAAGGCGAGGAGAGTGGGAGGAAGGCGAGGCAGAGCAGGCGCAAGGCCAGCGAGGAGGAGAGCGAGGAGGAGGAGGAGGCCTACGTGGGGAGAAGGAAGAGCCAGCGTGCGGCCGCCACCTCCGGCAGGAAGGATTATAGGGAGCAGGATAGTGACAGCGAGCAGGAGGGCAGCAGGTGGCGCAGGGCGGCGGCCAGGAGGAGCAGCAAGCTGGAGCAGGACGAGGAGGAGGAGGAGGGCAGCGGGGAGGAGGAGGAGCAGGAGAGCCGGAGAACTCGGCATGGCAAACGGGGCGCTCAGGGAGACAGCAGCGATGAGGACAGAGGCAGTCAGCGACATTCCAAACGGCAGAAACGCTCCGTGTGAAAGTCAGTGCCCGGGGGGAGGGGAGGGTCTCTTCTCGTTATTTTGTCATCATATATTTACATTGTTTTGTTTTTCCAAATTCTTCCCTTATTGATTCAGATTTTACACCCATGGCTATCTGACTGGATTGTCAGTTGTTTTTCGTTTTCTTATGTTCATATTTTGGAAAAGATTTATATTCATAGCCTGTTTATGGGTGACTTGTTTTTCGACCAGAAGGAAAAGAGAACTCTTCAAAAAGAGGACACCCAAGGAACTCGTACAGGTCTTTCCCCCGCCTGAGATTCAGTGACAAATATTAAAACTGAACTGCTTGTGGTTTGGCTTCTCTGTGTCGGTCAGCCAGTTCCTGGGGTTGATGTCTTTGTCGCGGAGCGCGGAGAGGGGTGGGAGGGAGCTGCTGGAGGGGGTGCGGGGGTTAAACAGCTGCGAGGAAAGAGTGATATTAGCAGCTGTGAGGAACTGCGGTACTCTTTATTTTTATATGCCACGCGAGACTCCCAGCGTCGGCGGCCAGTCTCCTGGCTCCAGCTGTGATTGCTCTTCTGGGCTCAAGTGCAGTACAGGAGCAGGTGGGGTGATAAATGTAGATTTTATTTTCCCTTATTGAGGTTTTACCCCTCTACTCCTAAAGCTCTCCCTTCATGTCGGGGGGGGGGATAATCTTTGGATTATCTCGTGCTGAACCCCAATGATTGAAGGGTGCCACCCTAAAAGAAAGTGCCGCTCCCGGGGATGAGAGTTTCAGCACAGCCCCAGTCTCTTCATGTGATGCTTCATCATCTTTCCATGCAGCGTGATGGAGGCAGGCGTTTTAACTTCAGTTTTGTAAATGAAGCCGTGTTTAGCAAGAGGTACAACCGAAGCAAAAAAAAGGATGGCAGGTGACTGCTTCTGGACCGCAGGTCTTCTGAACGTGGATGCTGTGCTGAAAGCAACAGAGCAGGATTTGACAGAAGAAACGACTGTCCTCCGTTTATCCAGGGATGCCACGGCAGAATTAAGAACAGCCTTCCTCCTCCTATCATGCGTGAGGTGCAGAGCTTCTGAGCTGTCAAAGCGGCTACAGGAACGTGTGGCGAGACATGAGCATGGAGCTCTGAAACAGGAGAGTCGAGGTTCATGTGCTGCTGGAGCTGCCCTACTGCAAGGAGAAAATACCACCCTCTGGACTCCACGAGCTACTCAGTGTTCACAGCAGCACCGGTAGAAAAATATGCATTTGTTTAAAAAGGTGGGGAGGAGTATAGATTCGGAGTGCAATGTCTAATAGGGTCTTCTATATACGCTCTTTGGCAAGTCTTTCTTAAGGTTGAATGATCAGTGTATATGTGTATTGCTATTTTATTCTTTCATATGTAGATTTCTATTCATTGTCCCCCAGCAAGTTTCCAGACTGCCCTGAAAGGATCTTTTGAGCTACTTATCTGGAGAGAGCAGCACTTGAATTTATTAAGAGGTGTGAAAAGCACAAGTTTTTTTATTATTATGTTGAAAACTTAGTTTATGCAGTCAAGCCAAACTGTTGAAATAAACGTTTTTCCCCTATTGAAATAACTTGCTTATTTCTCTGAAAAATGCGTGCTGACCTTCCCCTGAAGTCTGGGCCTTGCAAAGCTGAATTTTTATTCCTGTGCTTGTTTGTGAAACTTGCAATTTTGATCTCTGGCCCAGTATTCAAACAAAACAGTGATCTGCCCCATCAGAGTAGAAACATGATGTTTGGACTTTGCAGAAGGCAGACAGGTCCCATTTTCTTTTTGGCTGGGCCCTGATCTCTAACTGCAGATATGTTTGATGTGCAGATGGTGTCTTCTAGATGGGTAGAAGGAATGTAGCTACTTCAACACCCAGTGATGTTTGTAAACCCAGCCACCTCTTAATTGCCCACAGCCTTTTCCCGCACTGTGGTGCGTTAACAGTGCCGAGGTATAGTCTAGAAACCGGAGATCAGGTTTTTTAAAGGGCTGCCATATTGCTGAAATTGAACACTTGTTGATAAGCCCATTTGTAGTGCAATCATGACTTTTTGAAGAAAGATTATGTTAACAGTGTTCCCTGGGGGGTTGATTTTATTTCAGATTCCAGCAGTGATTCAAGTTTGCTAAGCTGGTTACTAAGAAAACCATACCAGTGTATTGGCAGCATCTCTTAATTTGGGGTTGTATATTCATGCCAAGTACCTTTCAGAACAACATGGTGAAACTTGATGTTTTTTGCCTTTGACTATCCTCTCAAGCTATGTGAAACCAGCAAATTCTTTCAGACCTGGGCAGCAGGAGTCGACCTGTGGAAATTGACCTATAAGTGTTCCAATCTGAAGATCAGCAGGGTTAATTCCTGCACAGTTGGCAGTCTTCCTTCTCAACCCTTGGCTGTAGAAGTTGGCACAGGGACCATGGTGCATTTTGCCAGTTTTGTTCACAAATGAAAGTACCAGACAATTTTTTTCATGTCTATAAATAAACCTACTCTGATTTATTCAACTATATTATGCAAAAATGAATCCAAACTGATTTTACACACATACTGGATTCAGACTGTAGTTTTCATAGTGTTCTTACAATGGAAAACGCAGTGACTTGCTGTTCAGGTCTGCAGGTTGGGCACACTGGATATTTCTTTAGTTCAGTCCCAATAGCGTCATAAAGACCTGTCCAAGATCAGAGCCGTTGGCTGTTCACCGATTTCTACCATGCCCAGGTTCTGTTTACCCTTCTAGTGTGATTGCCCAGTCTGAGGTTCCTGCAAGTCTTTATGTGACCAGTGGGTGTCGCTGGTGGTCTACTGTGCTTCACCTTGGAGTGCTGCCATCTGTAAAGGGACTCTGGTCTCATTCTGGAATCGGTCCTCCTCCTGTCCTTGCTCGTGTCTGCAGAATCACCAGCCCAGGCCTGACACCAGCACACCGAGGCAGGAGAAAGATACGCACTGGCCGCTGTTTTTTACGTATTGCAACTCGGTATGTGTTTTTAAAATAGATTCCCCCCCCCCCCCCCCCCCCAGAAAAGGATTTCTTGTAGCATACTCGGCTTTAAGGTATGCAAATATCTTCCTGTGTTGGGTTATTTTTCAAATGAAGTGGACAGTGGTGTACAGAGGACATGTTTTTGTTTTAAATCAAAGCAGTTGGTCTGTCTTTTCCAGTGTTGTACAGAACCTCACCTGAAGAGGCTGCTCTAATGTTCTACTTTCAGGCCGATCCACGACCCTCACTCCCTCATTTGCCTCTTTTCCAGTGGTCAGCATTCCCCGCCCCCCCCCCCCCCCAAAACCAAAACGTCTCTTGAGTTTTTATCCTACCTTCCTGTCGGGCTCCCGTCCCGCCTCCCCCCCCTCCACACGCCAGCACCCCTTGGATTCTGTATCCAAAAGCCTTTTTTTAAACAATCGTGCTTTTCTGAGATCCTGTCAGAGCCTTGTCCTGACAAGTCTATGATTGTTCGCTACCTAAAGCCAGATCCAGATGGGTTTTTTTATTTTGTAAAAAAATATCTAAAAGGCAAAAAAAAGATGATCAGACTTTAGTTTTACCACCTGGATGTCAGCTGTTGTCTGCCCTCGTTTCTGTTCTTGTCCTCAGGATGCGGCAGTCTTGTGGTGGTGTGATTTTTTTATGGGTTTAAAGAGGCGAGGGGGTGGGGCGAGGGGCTTTCTTGTAATAAATTCCTAATAAAGATTATGCATTTGAAGTGTCGATTGTTCTGTTGTGTTCTGTTCTGTTGCGGCTCCTTTCTCAGAGTGCTCCGCGAGATGGTGGCGCTCTGACAAGCCCGTGGCCGCCGGCTTCCTGTTTGACGAATCACTCTCGCGATTTGGAGGACAGGACCTCCTGATAGTCTTTGAATTGCACTGTAAGCTGATCTACTGTCCAAGTTGTCCAAACCACGTTACCATTTCATTACTTTCACCTCGTTAGCTCTGTGTTGATTTAGTGGAGCCCATTTTGATCAGGCATGGGCCCACCTGCAAGGCTAATCCCCCAGGCTCTCGGCCTCAGGGTGGGAGAATTGGGAACACTGGTTTCAGTTTGCAAGTGTGCAAATTAGCCTACAGAGCCAACCAGTTGCCTTTCCTTGAACCCACAGCCAACCCAGACACCCTCCCCTACTGCAGTTACTTTAAAGATGTTTCCCCATTGCTAACTATGGGTAGTTTGTGTTCCTGGTTTTCCAGGAGCTGTCATTTTTTTTGTTGGATTTTGTAATCTCATCTCTTTCATTAAAACGGATGAAAAGGAATGACCACAAATATAGCAGTCAGCATGACCGTACAGCAAGTGGACGCAGGAGCTACCTTTCCCCAAAGGACTCTTAGTATAACCACACTGTGCATGCAGACGTCCAAGCATCAGTGCAGAGCAAAGCCAGTAGTATTTCTTAATGGCGCCGATGCGATGTGCTTCTTCATTATAGACGCAGCGCAAGCAGCCCCCGGTGCCAATTCCCTTCAACACAAAATATATCGGAGCCCTGTAGTGCGCTACAATGAGGCATTGCTAGAATTGCAAAACCAGTTTTTTTCCTTTCAAAGAAATTAACTGTTACAGCATTTTTTTTCCTGTCTGTAATTAGTAAAAGCTGAAAAAGATCCGTGTGAGTTCTGCAGGTGTGCGTGTCCTCCCCCAGCAGGCTAAAGTACAGGGGAAGGATTTCTGGGAAAAGACACACCTGAAGTGGCTGTTGCTGCCCTTTTGGACCCTTCCCCACCCCCCCCCCCCGCCCCCCATGTGCTCAGGGCACCTGTCTGCTGTTCCGACAGGCAGGAGGTCATGGCCATCACCAGGTGAGCTCTCACCTTTATTGCAGCCCCTGGCATTGATCTGTTTCCACCTGGCAGCGGCTCAGAGAGACAGCAGCTGGCGCGTCCCCGAGGCATCACTGTTGTCCTTGTTTTATTACCTGGGACTTGCACACAAAATTGCCTTTATGCCCCATTTTTAACTGCAGCTCTGGCTGCTGTGAAGGCAGTTCTCTTTCATGTGCAGTTTAATTTTCCCAGGAGGAATAGCACCTGTGTTTCTGTTCAGCTTTGCCTCAAGGGGTTTGGGTGGGAGCTGTGCCAGAGCCCTCTCACTTCGCGGGCGCTGTTCCTGCCGTGTGTGAAGCGCTCAGACGAGCTCTACGCTATGATGGGCCTGCTTCAATCCAAGCCACCCGCCCACTTGCTTCACACAAAGAGCACGTTTGCAATTTGAACTGAGCGAGTGGGTGAACATTCGGGTTCTTCTGCATCCTGTTTGAATGGTTATGCAACAGTGGTCCAGTCACTGCCATTTTTGGACCATTACCTGATCATTTCTTCACCCTTGTTTCAACTGCAGTTTTCCAAGTTGTTTGCTCTATCCAAGACCATACTGACTAATTCAGTTGCCTTGCTGTTTGGCTGTGTGTTGGTCACTGTCCCCCAGCTAGAGCAAATGAATCCGTATACGATTGTTTTTCACATTATCTTTAGATAAACAGTTTGTTTTTTCCCGTAGGTGTGAAATTAGACTATGAAAGTAAACGATAGTAGTTAGCACACACTCGCAACGCTGGGGCCCTGGATTCAATTCCTGGGATGCTATCTGTGTGTGTCTAGGTTTCTTCTGGGTGCTCCAGTTTCCTCCCCCAGTCCAGAGATATGCTGGTAGGTTAACAGTCTTCTAGTAAAACTGGCCCTGTTGTGAGTGTGTGTCTGGATGTGCCCTGCGATGGACAGGCGTCCCGTCCAGGGTGTGTCCCGCCTACCATCCATCGCTTGCTGGGATAGTGTCTGGTTCTCCCGCCACTCTAAACTGGCTTGTTTTTTTGTTATGCAGTTGTAAAGTTTAACATGCAGCCAAAACTGCTTTATCCTTAACACCCTTAATAAACCCAAGTCTTTCTTCTGGCCTCAGTCTCCGTGCCTCAGCTGACTCCTCCCAGACTCTGCTCACCCAGGCCCTGGAAGGTGTCGGCATTCTAAACATTCCCTGTGTTATCAGGCACTGGGAGCTCCAGAGGCGCAAAATGCCTGGAGTGGAGACCTGCTTCCCTGCAGTCGTGTCAGAGTGTGTGTGGGCACACAGTCTCTCCTGCGTGAAGGGCTGACGGACTGTCCTCACCTATCATTCCTGTCCTCTGACTTCGCTGACACAAACAACATCCCATCCCAACACCCTAATCCTAACACACTGCGAGGCAGTGCAGGGCTTAAAGGTGCCTCTGAGCTGAGTGCACTCTATACAAGGGAATGTAAGAAGAATTCCAACGTCCTAGCTAGTCATGGATCCAGCCTGCAGTTCCCTGAAAGACCTTTGAATGTAAATGAAGTGAAACTGACTTGGTTGCCAGATGGCTAGATGATCAGCCCTATTTAAAGTAATAAGGCCGAATTTATGCCGTGCAACTGATTGGAACCAATGATGTGTGTTGCCTCCTGGTTCAGGGACACCGGAGAGGTGATGTCTGATTCAGACAAACTTGAATCTAAATGCATACAATGTGTCTGAGTTGCTTTAAAATATTGTTGGAATACCACCTGGAAATACAGCAGCAATACCAGTTTATGCTCTTGTTCAAACTCCTGTTGTTTCACTTTCCGTGTTTTCAAAGTGTAACAAGCGGAGATCTGATAGCTCCTGGGGAAAACAGGGCTAGCGGCTCTCTGGCCGGTCCAGTCAGACCCGGGTCCTCAGCAGTAGCTTGTATCGCACAACGCCTGTGCTTCAGTGTCAGCGGTGTATCGCTGCGTGCTGTACACCGCCTGACCACGGCTGGCGTCATCCCTCTCTCACAGCCACAGAGCCAGCGAGAGCCCCCGGCAGCTGAGCCAGCCCCCGTGAGAGGCAGCGCGCGGGACACTAGCAGCCTCGGCACAAGTTCTCAGGAAAGTGGATTGAAAGCTGTTCTGGCTCACGGCCAGAGCAGCCCCCCCTCCACTGTGTCCGGCGGGCTTCTGCTCTGTGTCTCTGTCAGTGAGGTGGCCTGCTGGACCCTTCTCTCTCGCCCCCTGTGTTAGATACCCCAGTGGCCTTCTCCAGAAGCACCAGCACTGCTCCACAGCAGGTACCTCACAGATCTAAGATACCATAGTCAAAGGGATCTGCCAAGCTCCAGGTTACAAATCTAAAAATTGAACAGGTTTGTTTCTTTCAAATGCACATGGAGCACAGTACTGCTTTTCCAAGCCTGGTGGATGTTGCGCTCACTGACGCCCCTCCTGGAGGACCGAGGAATTGCAGAGCAGCTGTTGGGCACCATTTGGTGGAGAGGTAAGGAAATGGCACGATCCCTCCTGCACAACAACTGTGAACTCTGAACAAGGCCCAGCCTGTGAGAGATGGCACTTGAGAGGAATGTAAAACCTCCCAGCCATCTCCCCCATTCCTCCCCAGGGATTTCAGCTCACTCTCTCATGCCCCCGTTCTCTCTCTCAGCTCTCTCTTTCGGAGCCGGGGGTATAAAAACTAGCTAGCAGCAAAGTGCAAGGTTTGCGCAATTGTTTTCCTTGTCTCAGTTTTTGGAATCGTCAGTTATTATTTTTATCACACGCCCATGCGGTTTGAGGTCGCCAGTAATTTGGAGTTTCATGGCAGCGGTGCCTGTATCGGCTCAGGAAGCAGCATACCTGCTCCTCCAACATGGCCCTCGGCGGAGCCGTTCGGTCGCCGCGCTGCGATCGCCACCGCACCTGCCAGAGCTGCTGGAGGGGCGTGGCTCTCGCTGACGGCCTGACCCCGACCCAGCAGCTCGGTAAATCCAGACCGTTAGGGCACTGTGATTGTCAAACCTACTCCTGTCTACATCCATGGGAGTGGCGTGGAGATGGTGGACTCGTACAAGTACCTGGGAGTGCACATCGATGATAGACTGGAATGGTCTAAGAACATCGAGGCCATCTATAAGAAGGGACAGAGCCGACTCTACTTCTTGAGGAGGCTCAGGTCCTTCAATGTGTGTAGTAAGATGCTACACATGTTCTATCAGTCGGTGGTAGCGAGTGCCATTTTCTACGCAGTGGTGTGCTGGGGCTCTGGGATTAGAGCAGTAGATTCCAAAAGGCTGAACAAGCTCATCAGGAGAGCAAGCTCTGTCATTGGGTTTGACCTGGACTCCTTGGAGGTAGTGGCTGAGAGGAGAATGAGGTCCAAACTAGAGGCCATCATGGACAACTTCTCCCATCCCCTCTTTGACAGGCTGGCAGGAATGAAGAGCACGTTCAGCAATAGACTGATTCATCCACGGTGCGACAGGGAGCGCTACAGGAGGTCATTCTTGCCGTCTGCCATAAGACTGTACAACGCATCCACCTTGCGTCTTGGCAGAGGCAACATCGACAGTGACCTGTTTCTGGACTAAACGCATCTACACATCTACTGCTATATCTGTTCTCTTTCTTTTTCTTTTTCTTTTTCCCGTTTACAACCACTTTTTGTGCAATATATGCCAGGGACCTGTGCAATACATTTATATTTATATCTATAGTTACATCTATATTTATATTCATATGTGTGATATGAGTGTGATACGATTTTCTGTGTACTGTTCTGTTCTAGTTTGTTCTTGTGCGTCCGGACTGTGAGTAACTCTTGTATTGTATTGTATGTATTGTACTATTATTATATAATTCGTTACACTGTGGCTGTGTTGTGTGTGTTAAGCTGCTGTTGCACTGCAATTTCCCTCATGGGATCAATAAAGTATCTATCTATCTATCTATCTATCTATCTATCTATCTATTGTACTTGACAGTGAAGTAGAGTCACAATCCACAGATTGACATTATACAAATGATGAATAATTCCTTGCATTTATGTAGCGCTTTTCATCCCACAGGGTCCTTGAGTCCTTTGAGTATAGTAGGGAGCTAATTTCATTCGCCAGTGATGTGTGATGACAGCAGCCCCTCAGGGCTGGGGGGAGAATCTGTTTCACTGAATGAATTAAGGTGGAAGGAAATTTAGGCCTGAATTGTAAAAGCCAAGATTGGAATATAGGCAGAATACTGGGATAGCACTCGTACTCTGGGATCTTTAATGATCAAGTAATCAGGGCCTTGTTTTAAAGACACATCTGAAGGATTGTACCTCCTACAGCACAGCTGGGCGCTGGCTTAGAAGAGCAACTCCTACTGGTCCACCACCATCACCTTCATCAGTAACTGCTTTTGCTAACAGGTCTCTTATCCCCACTAATCACCAGTCTTCTGAGACCTGATAAGATCAGGCTGTAAGGAGGGAGCCCTGCTGTGAAGCATAAACAGTTAACCTAAATATTTTCTCTAGCCATGTCAACCTATGATGATTTTTTGTCAGGTATCATACAGCCAGCACAGCCCCAGATCGTAATGATCTTTCACCTTGCTGGACTCTAAGGCTTAGCACACCTACCGCCAGCACTTTGTAAACAGAGTGAGAGCCCTGTGGGAACAAGGCCAGACAGGGCGCCTGCCACGTGCTGAGTGACCTCTGACCCCTCAATCTCCAGCCAATGAACTCAGTGTGCTGGAATCCTGTCAACAGTCTTCACCAGTGGGGCTGCCCAGCAAATATTGACCGAGACCTGCCGCCACTGGAGTTTCAAAACTTTTCAAAGCCCCTTTATCGCATGCAGTAAACAGCCTGGGTCATCATACTGCCACACATCAGCAAGTGCTCGTTGCAGTTGGCTTCTCTGGCCTTTGTGTCCACAACATGCGGGCCACTTGCACGCGACAGCTGGGCTGGGACACCATGAGCGGGTCCCTCACTGCGGAGCTGCTCTAGGCAGGAATACAACAGCCGCCGTGCAGCACAAGCGAGGGAGAGCGCAGGGGCCTCTGCTTGCTGAATCTCTTCGCAGTATCATGCCGAAGACGGGGCAGGAAGAGGTTCTAAAAAAGTAACAGAGCAGGCAGGGAGCTGTAAAGCTTTAAACTTCCTCTGCATGTTGCTCTGGAGAAAAATGCTTTTGGAATTCCTGGTCCTAGATTGTTCTGAAATGTTAAGATAGAAGTGATTATAAAAGTCACCTCTAAACAGAATCATGGCTTATTTATGATTTAAGCCCAGAGAATTACCCATGTACTGTCTTATATCTCTTCCTCATGGGTACAGCAGTATTACACTGGGGGTTGAACCCACAGCCCTTCAGTTTCAAGTGCAGAACCTCAGCCATAACTGCAAATTACCAGGAGGAGAAACTCCACAACCATTACAGCAAGCAATTCATTTTCAGCTTCATTTCAGGGACTTTTTTGCATTACTGTTTTATCTCATTGCTACTCGCAGATGCTTTTCTACAGGTCAGTCATACTCCTCAGCTGAAATGCAAAGCAAACAGTTTAATTATGCTCAGTTAATAACTTTTTATGCCAGCAGCTATCTCACCCTGCAACTCACAGCTGACAGCCTGCTGGAGCTCAGCAGGTGTGAGCCTGGCCAGTACCTGGATGGGAGACTCCTGGGAAAGCTAAGGTTGCTGCTGAAAGAGGTGTTAGTGGGGCCAGCAGGGGGCGCTCACCCTGCAGTCTATGTGGATCCTAATGCTCCTGTAGAGTGATGGGGACACTATACTGTATAAAGGCACTGTTTTTGGGATGAGAGGTAAAACTGAGCTCCTTACTCTGTGTGGTCATTAAAAATCCCAGGGGGTTTCTCAAAAAGAGTAGGGGTGTTACCCTGGCAGCCTGGCCAAATTCCTCCCTGGCCTTCACCAATCATGGCCTCCTAATAACCCCCATCTCTGAACTGGCTTCATCACTCTGCTCTCCTCCCCACTGAGAGCTGGTGTGTGGTGAGCGTTCCAGCGCACTATGGTTGCTGTCGCATCATCCAGGTGGGGCTGCACATCGGTGGTGGTGGAGTGGATCCCCATTACCTGTAAAGCGCTTTGAGTGGAGTGTCTGGTGTAAAGAATTATTATGTTTGTCAGAAACACGGATAACTCATGTCTTAAAAATGCTGCTCGCAGTTCAGAATTCTCTCATAACTCAGACAGGGAATGTTTACTGCAGTGCATTTAGAATAAACAGCCAACAAAGATCTTCCCAGCTGTGCTGCAGGTTTTGAAAATGGCTGAGAAACATCTGTTCAATAACAAAAGCAGTGTTGCTGTGGTTATGGGAGACAGTGAGAAACTCTTTTTAACACAAAGAGAAACAAAGCCACTACTCGAATATATATATTGTTTCTAAATCTTATAATTGTGCTGTATTTGCAAACCAAGCTCGAGCTCCATCCGTTCTCTACCTGCTTCCTCCAGTGCAGGGTGGCGAGGGAGGTGGAGTCGGCTCCAGCCAGCTGCAGATGCACGGCAGGGACACGCTGGACACAACGCCTGTCCCTCACAGACACACGGACAGCACCCAGGCCTGCAACCGAACCCGGGGACCTGCCAGACAGTAATGGTAACCCTTCTGCTGTCATGCCTCCCTACACTGAAAATATCTTTTAAAAAAGCGTTATGTTAAAAACCGTATTCAAGTATGAATCTGTTTGATCCATGCTTTTCCCTCCATTAAGAAGCTTCACTCCGGACTCTCCCGCCGGCCGCAGCAGGCAGCCAGGAGAAACAGGTTCTCGATGTGCAGCAGCTGTGAGGAAGTCAAGGTTTTCCGAAGCTTCAGGGAATCAATGAATGTGCCTCAGGGTGTGGTTTTAAAACAAGTTCACGAAGAAGCCTGAAAGAGCCCAAACTAAAACTTGTTAAAAGACGTTTCTACGGTTAAACCAGAGAACCGGTTCTACATTCTGAATTCTTAATTTTGAGATAAAATCTAAAGAGGTGTTGAGAAGGGAGAGCTGCTGTCAGTGTCCAGAAGTTCACTATTAATGCTGAGATACTCAAATAAGTCTGCAGGCTGAATGGCCTCTTCTCGGCATTACATTTTCTTGTTTTCTAATCCACGTGTTCACTTACACCCAACTCAGCCCCTCACTCAAATCCCTCCTGGACGTTTTCCAGGTTTCCCAGCCCACAGCGCGGCACACAAGCCCAACATTAGCTGGAAGAACCGGAGCTGGGATCTGTAGTTCGGGCCGAAGCACCATCACCACCGTTTCTGTCAGGCAGCCCTCCTGGCTCATGTGGCCTCAGACTCCTGTCCATCACCTACCTAGTGTTGTCTGTTTGCCATATTGATAACTGATAGCAAACAGGTTATGGCTCCAAAGACATGTTCCACACCCCCACAGCCCAGGTACACTTTTGAAGTTTCTCTTTTCCCATTTTGCACAGTAGTAGTAAAAACTACAGGGACTTTTGCCATAATGCGCTTTTACCCAACAGTTCTTGACAACTCTGCTGGTAGGAAAGGAAATGAAACAAATAAGAGAACAGAATGTGAGCTGGAACCCTTCAGTTTGACACAATTTTATATTTTACCAGTGTGGACAAAGATCAGGGTTTTTTGCCTGCAGAGAGGAAGCCCACAGGAGCTGAGCTCTGTACGAGAGCCAGATGCAAGGTGACATCTCTCCCTGTGACGGCGCTTGGAATAAGAGCTGGGGGATGTGGCCGTGTGTGTCGGGGAGGGAGGGGGAGCTCATGGGGGGACTTTGAATTGAACATTTGAATAGGAAAGCTAATCTCTGTGAAAAGAGCTGATTAGAATTGCAGCCCCAGTGTGATCACGCCTCTGTATGCGCAACACAAGGCTTCCATCAGCAGACCGTTGAGCTGGGGGGTCAGCGACTCCGCTGAGCTGAGCACGGGGGACTCTGACTGGTGTGGATGTGACACGACCTCAGCAAAGACCTCACCATCTGCTTCTCCAGCAAGAAACTCTGCTAAGGGGTGGGAGGGTCACATAGATTCCGGAAAAGATTACTTCTTCAAGAAGCATTTCACATCACTGTTGCATGTCCTTCTGACTTTCTGCCTGAAGTCTGAGAACAGACAGCTCAGTCTTCCTTGTTGGTTGTAAGTGGTTTATTGATCCAGGGGCCTCATCAGGCTGCTTTTGAGGAGTTTGGATCAACTATTAATGACCACCTACAGATCTCACAGCCACAGACCTCCTCCTCAATTCCGCGCCCTGCAGTTAAACAGTTGGTTGTTCCATCAGTCAGATGAAAACCTGGGTAACAATCCTTTCTGTCCCCCCCTACAACACATCTACAGCTGCCTCCTAAACATGCCCACGTTCACTTTTTTCACCAGCGGAATTAAAGCCCTGAAATATTGTCTCTTTGGTTCTATAAAGTTCTATAAAAAGGAGATCCAGCTCCTTTAAAATTTACCCTTAAACCTGTATATTGTTCAGTACCGGGATTAAGCTGGAGTTTAACAAGTCACCCAGCCATGCTGTTGAAGCCGATATCCTGGCTTTCTTCAAGAAACAGCTGGATAAGATCCTGGGATCAATTCACAGCTAACTACTATACGAACCAGGCAGGCCGATGACTTCTCATCTGTAAACGTTCCTGTGTTTTCGTACAGACTGATTTACACCTCACTCTTTTTTCAGCTCACGGCTGAACAAAACAGCACAATGAACAAATGCTCACTTGCATTATTCAAACAGGAGATTCACTCACATTACCAGATAAAAAGAGTAAAACACTATAAAAACCAATAACTGACAGACCTAACTGCGAGTGTGAAAAAAGGGACCGTGTCAGAGAAAATTAACTTTGCACAAGTGGTCAACATAAAGGCTCAGGCATTTTAGAAGAGCAGGACCTGCTCTCTAAGCTGTGGCACTTCCTGAAGGCTCTTCTTCTCACACACGTATTATTACCACCCATTTCCTACTGATGTAGGCTAAAAGGGCGCTCTGCTCGCCCGTCTGGCAGCAGCGATGCGGTGCCTGGCTGCACACGCTGCTCTGAAGGGGCCCTGCCACGAAGCTGTAATGCCCTTGAGTGCCTACAGGGGGAACAACAGAACAAGATCTGTGTGAAGATGGTGGTCTGCTACACATTGATTTATTGACCCCGTACTCCAGCTCTCCTCCTCCTCCACCTCCAAGGGCTTGGCCAAGGCCAGTACTGCAACAGCTGAGGGGCTTTGACAGGGAAATGAACAAGACATTCCCCCTATCCTCTTAATCCAAGCCCATTTCCTGCTGACAGATGCGATAACGTGACACTGCAAGCCCGCCCTGGCGCCAAGAACTTTTATTACCCACCGGGCACGTATCTAATCTTCACTCAGGCCACACTCTGCCCTTGTCCACTCCGCTCTGCTCGGTCACACGCTAGGCCTCCATCTGCACCGTGGAAGGACTCAGGAAACCCTGAAGCTGTCGCGTGTGCACCAGCACTCTCGCTGCGCCAGCTCAGGAACACTTCCCCAGTCTCCCCTCGGAACGTGCAAAGGTGTTCTTCAGAACTATCTGCAGAGACGTGCGATGGTTCGGTGGTCTTCTCAACCCTCCCACCATCGCCTGCCAATGCTGGAGGCTGTCCGAACTGACATTAGCCAGGTCTTCTGTTGCTTTCAGTGATGCCCCCGAGATGCATGTGCATCATCCCGTCTGTCATCTTGTCTTAGTGAGGTCGATTACGTCAGCTGATACAAGGTCTGGTCTGCTACTACTTCACAGTGCACAAAAATCAAGGGCACCACATGATGGGTCGGACCCACTATGTTGAGCAGACTGGTAAAGCATTCTCTGATATTTCGGTATGGCAGTATACATCGGCCTCTATCGCAGCGGCTGCAGTCAGGTGTTGTCCCTGTACAGTCCACTTCACTGCACTGCGGAATGTATTTGCTAAAGCTGTCCTCCATATCTAATACCCAGTGGCGGATTAAGGTGATCGGAGCCCCCCCATCGCATTACCAGAAAAAAGCGCGAGAAAATACTGTAATAATTCAGTGACGCGTTCGGGGTAAGAGCTGCTACCGCCGGTTCAAACGGAATGTAACGCGGCACTCTCAGGGAACACACACGTACACAGGGAGCCCAAATACACACACATTACAACAGCCTGTAATGCAAGTACAGCAACACAACCAATCAATCAGATTCACAGCCCATCTGCGAGCTGACAACAGAAATCGTGCGCACGCTTGCTTTGAAACCGACGACACACAACAAGATCAGCACCGCAGAGACCAGTGAGCTCCCTGTCCGAGCGCGTTATCTCAAGAGCAGCAGGACACTCCCCACTCGTGCAAGTCCACTGCAGTCGATAGACTGCAATCAGTCAATACACTGATTCGACGATTAGATGTTTTTCTATATGGGCTTTCAAGAAGGGATCAAACTCGCTGCTAACTTCGAGGACACCCGTGAAGTTCCCGTTGTCGGGGGCGCCCGAACGTGTCGCTGCGCCCCTAAAAGGCAGCCCTCGCTCTGCTAAAAACGTCACCCCTGCAACTAAACCTTTTCAAGACGTTAGTCCAATACTCATATTCATTGTCAAACTGTCTTTTTAGTTCTGAATACATAAGACCATTATCAGCACAGTGCACAACGTATGCAACCACAGCCTTCCCACGGCTCTCCGACACCCCGTGTCCAGCCAGGCGTGCGGCGGTATCTTTCCAGTCACTAGAGCCTGCGGCCAGTCCGGACTGATTATCACCGCCCCCAAATAATTCACATGCGAAACAAAACACTACCTTTCGAAGGGGAATACAGCAGCCATTCTCTTGACAAACACTCGCTATTTCCGGGTTTTCTTTTGAAGAGGGTTTTAGAGAAATACCTCTTTTGGCGTTTAAGTTGTCTTTCCAAAGCTGCAACATCCGCGTCTTGGTTTTGACACAATTTCGGGCTCATTTTAGCCCAGTATGGCCGCCTCTGTTCATCTATTTCACCCCAGCATGCTGGGGCCGAGCTGTAGGAAGCGGGAGCCGCTGTTGCGGCCTCTGTTGACTCCAGGGCAGCAGGTGCAGCAGCCATGGCGGCGGACGGCGGTGTCTCTGACTCGTGTTCCTTTGATCCCGTTGCGGGAGCTGCTCGTCCTCATGAGCGGCGTGGCTGTAGACCGCGCCCAGGCCAGAGCTCTGCAGCTAACTTTTCAACTGCGGTTGTTGTAGCACTGGCTGCAACGTTAGCCTTAAACTCAGGATTAGGGGCTGGCTCAGCAAACTTGGAATAATCAGCCAATCTGGGGATCTTTTTAAGCAGATCCTGCTCAGACTGCTCTTTTAAATGCTGTACTTTTCGTTTTGGGGCCCCACTATCATATTTTCTATCACACATTTTGAGGCTGGCTACCTTAAACTCGCACCGGAGGTCACCCGATGAATCCGCCAAAATAAATTTGAACTGCGAACCCATTGCATCTAACCAATCATTGGCTCACAGCTTATTCAATGTTTTAATGGACCAATGGGGGGCCCACAGGTCCATTTAAAAAATACCCTGGCCAATCAGGGGCCCCTAGGCTACAGCCTATGCCAGCCTGTTCGTTAACCCGTTCCTGCTGATACCCAGGGAGGGAGTACAGGCCTTGTCTACTTCCCTCTGGGAGAGGCTTCTGGTTCATGCTGCACGGACTGCTCGTGCACAAAGAAAGACTGATGGTGCCGCCATCATGGTTGCCTTGTCTGTTGGCTTGCACAGACCTGTGAAGACAGGCAGCACTCCTCCTGTTTCCCTATGAGATGCAACGGAAGCTTGTTAAGAGAAATGTGTCGATTTCATTTGCAAAGCGAGAGTTCTCCCCCCTTTCGGGCTGCATGTTGTTTCTATTAATAAATAACTTCAATGAGCCTTGAGCGACAGGCCCTCTCTCTGATTTTGTACATCAGAGACGCAAGAATGAGGTCAACCAAAATGTAGGACTGAAGGTTTGAACCAAGGGAGAGAACGTCTCGGACAGTCCTGAGGAGGGGACTCATGCAGACCAGACCCCAGCGGCTGCAGTGGTGAGGAATGAGCTGCTCCTGTCTGGGGCGTACTGTACCTCCTTCACTATTTCTGCATCGGGATTGAAAACACCATGCTGTGCCTCATCATTGCACCTTGCAGGTGAGAGAGAGTTTTTATGATAGTTTTTAAGGTTGATTATGTTTTTATTTATTAATATGTGAACATGAAATCCTGGGTTTTAACATGATATTTCCACATTTATAGCTGTTGTTTAGCAGCTGTGCACTAAAATCAGGATAGGGTCTAAAAGGTGGATGTTCTCTTATTGACTTGAGGTACTAAGGTCCTGCTTGTTCAACTGTTTTGACTTGTCAAGGATACCTCCTTTGTCCAAGCAAATGATAAAGATGTTTTTGTGGCATGGCAAATTTAAGACAAAATGTATGTTGTTTGTTCTTTGTTCTTCCATTTGTGTGAAACATTCTGAGTCAGTGTGCCATTAAAATGCATAATCACTAAAGACAGATTGACTGGAGGCTGCAGAAAAGGTTAAGAACCACTGGTCTAGAGAGATGTGTCCCGGACGTGTAGTGGAAGATTAATAGTGTAGGAGTAAAGCAGCTGGCTGCTGTTATAGACACAGAGATATGGACAGAGATGCGCAGTGTCCTTCAGATAACGCCCGAGGTTATACAAACTGAGAACTTGGATATATAGTGCAGGCTGAGTGACGCAGGACAACAGCCTCTGATTATGAGTGTACTTGTCCTTCTTCACTGGCATTTGACCTTAAACCCAAATTCTGGGACTAGCTCCAGTCTCCTCTGTTAGCCAGGTTGGCTCTCAGCTCTTCAGCTCTAGTTACTGTGCCACACAGGCTGTGGGTGGGATGCCAGCCCAGACAGCCCCAAACCCACAGGCTTCAACTCCCATGAGGCAGACGAAAGGTATTTCAAAGACACAGAGGAGCCTGCTCCCTGAGCCCCAGTCAGTCCCTAGTGCCTTCTCCTCCCTGCCTGCAGGAGACCCCTCCACACACACACTTCTGCATTTCCAATAAAGAGCAAATGGCACATCCTGGCACTGGAACAGAGAGGCGATTTTGCCCTGCGGTATTCTGCTAATCTGGCACTTCTGCAGATGGCAGTGCAGGGAGGGGATCTGGGGTGTGTGTGTGTCCGCTTTCACTACCCACAGCACCAGTAGCGACGCTCTCACTTGCTGTTGGTTCTCAGTCCGGGCTGGCACCTGTTTCTCCATCCCCACGGTCTCCTCACTGCTGCTGGCCTGCCTACAGACCGCAAAGCCTAACTGGTTTGGTCCACGTCCTTCGCTCCTGTCCACGACACGGCTGCCCGTGGTCCTACAGGCACAAGAACAGGAGACCATTCCAAGAGACAATTTATTTATTTGGATCTTGCCCATCCAACCAGATCTTCCACTAATATAAGGAAATATTTCAGGAGAGCCTTACCATACACGTATAAGCCTTCTGTGCATGTGAATTATGTCAAAATGCTCCTAACTCATGTTTGATTTAAAATATTTTTGAAAATTTCTCTGGAAATTTTCTGCCCTTTCTTTCTCCCACACTATTCATCTCACATTAAACATCTGGCCCACTTCTCTCTAGCTTGCAGCTTGGTGAGGATTCTCTCTGACTGGGGGCATCTTCTCTTTACTCCAGCCCACTGACGCACCTGCTCAGTGTCCTTCTACTCAATTCAAGCTTTATTGTCCCATCTGGGGAAATTCACTTGACAGCACACTCCCGACATACCGACACAAGGACAGACCGATTTCACCAGTGCAAGTGTCACCGCAAGATAAGGCAGACGATAGTTCCGAAACACTGTTTGAAGGAGATATTGCGGTGGGGATGAAGGCATTCCTGTGTCTATTAGTATCACACCTGGGCACACAGAGGAGTCTCCCAGACGGGAGAAGTGTGAGCTCGCAGTGGAGACACAAATCAGCATTCACTTTGCTTTCTTTTGCTCCCTCTGTTTGTAGAGGATATTTAAAGAAATTTGATTTGCCCCAATTAATTTGTTAGTTATTTATATCCCAGCCTATTACAATCAATGTTACTAATGTTACCAAATCAGAAAGTGAGACAGTGTTTTAAAAACGCTTTCGATAAAGACTTGTAGAAAAGTATGGGAAAAGTATGGGACGGTTCTGTCAATCTTGAAATAGCTTGGTTTCCTTAGAAAAAAAGAGTCTCTGTTGTCCTTTTTTATGAATGGTATCGCAGCATTTGTCCCAGCTCCGGTTTCTGTCTGTGACCAATCCCAAGTGCTTGTAGTCATTGACAGTTTCTATGGTCTTCGCTCCTGCTCTTGCACAGCTCAGCTCTGCAGTTCTGGGTGAGGGGGTTCGTTGCTGTCTGTGGATTATATTTACAAACCCTCGTCAGATCCCAGCACACACAAGCCACGGCCCAGCCCCTGCCCCCCGCCGCCACTTCAAGGCCCCTGTGCAGAGAGGGGCATCGCCTGTCTTTCCACTGCTCCGGGGCTGCAGCCTGCACACAGAGCCGACACGGCTCCACCCAGCACAGCCTCTGCCGGCTGCTGGTGACTGCTGCCCTTCCAGTGGAGTCCTGGGCAGCCCTGGGAGGCTGACATGAGGAGGAGCTTTGTGCTTAAGCCCTTGTAAGCAATATCATGTGGGATGCAAATTCACACCGGATTTGGGTTGACACTCCTCCTCCCTTTGAGGAAGAACAATGGTTTGAACGCAGGAAATAAAGGAGCGAGCTCGTTAGCATCGCTGTGTAAGGCAGCCTGGAGCCTGCCCTGAAGGAGCTCCAGCTCTCTGACAGCACGGCAGCTCCAGGAGAAAAAACACATGGATGTCAAAAGTACAAACATGCACATTTTCTCAGGGGCTACGTCACCATTTTTCCAAAACAAACGAGGAGGCTGAAGAGCTGTAGGCCTCTGGGTGTTTTGAGCCCATCCATAATATTCCAAAAACGATTCCTGAAAGACTAGACGTCCCTGGTTTTCCAGCAGCAGGTCATGCGGAGCAGGTGGGAGAGAGAGCTGGACCAGCATTGAGATCCTGCCCACGGAGAAGACAGACCTGGGTCCTGGCCTCGTGTTCCTTTACCTTCAATATGAAAGTTCTTTCTGTTTCCCAGTAACTTAGCAGTTTCTCTGAGGCGGGTGGAGCGAGAGGGGGAACCACATCCTGCTGCCCCAGTAGCCTGGGGTCAGCCACCTGGGAGTGAGGACTGCGTGCACACCCCTGCCCACACCCACACCCACACCCCTGCCCACGCCCACACTCACACTCACACCCCTGCCCACACGCACGCCCACACTCACACTCACACCCCTGCCCACACGCACGCCCACACCCACACTCACACCCCTGCCCACGCCCACACTCACACCCCTGCACACACCCACACCCACACCCACACTCACGCCCACACCCACACCCACACTCACACGCACGCCCACACCCACACTCACACTCACACCCCTGCCCACGCCCACACTCACACTCACACCCCTACCCACACCCACACCCCTGCCCACACGCACGCCCACACTCACACTCACACCCCTGCCCACACGCACACCCACACTCACACTCACACCCCTGCCCACGCCCACACTCACACTCACACCCCTACCCACGCCCACACTCACACTCACACCCCTGACCACGCCCACACTCACACCCCTGCCCACGCCCACACTCACACTCACACCCCTGCCCACACCCACACCCCTGCCCACGCCCACACTCACACCCCTGCCCACACCCACACCCCTACCCACACCCCTGCCCACACCCACACCCACACCCCTGCCCACACCCACACTCACACCCCTGCCCACGCCCACACCCACACCCACACCCACACCCCTGCCCACGCCCACACCCACACCCCTACCCACACCCCTGCCCACGCCCACACCCACACTCACACCCCTGCCCACGCCCACACTCACACCCCTGCCCACACCCACACCCCTGCACACGTCCACACCCACACCCCTGTCCACACCCACACCCCTGCCCACGCCCACACCCACACCCCTGCACACACCCACGCCCACACCCCTGCCCACACGCACACTCATACACACACTACACACTCACACTGCACAACACTCACAACACAAGCTGCCTGAACCCGGTGTGTCTTCACCCTCCACACAGGCGCAAGATTCAGCACCCTTTCAGCAGGGCGGCAGGCGGGCCTCGGAGGTGCCAGGCTCTGTGAGGGAGCCCCTCTCGGCCTGCGGATCCCAGTAGGAAGCAGTCGGGGCCGCTGCTGGCAGCAGCACAAAGTGCCCTTTGAACAGCGGCAGGGCCATAATGAGCTGCAGATGTGCAGGCAAGCCCCTCCTGGGCCCCGCGGCCGCCAGCCTGGGGAGGAAGGGCAGACGCTGGCAGCCTGGTGGCGCTCATCTCCGGGGTCTGGATAGTGTTCCAGCGGTGCTGCTTGGCCCCACTGCTGCTGTGGGTGTTTCCCTGCAGGCCCCTGCTGGAGCTGGGCTGCGTCCCGGGAGCAGGTATGGCGCTGACAGGACACCCTCCTTCCCTTCTGGCTGGCCACATTTGGAAAATTGTGCACAGTTTTGGCTGCCATGTGATAACAAAGATATTGCTGCTCTCAAATCTATCAAGAAGAGAGCAACTAGAATCATTCTGGAGCTCAAAGGAACGCCCTACACTGACAGACCCCGCACACTTCTCCAGAAGCAACAGTGAAATGCAAAACAAAGGACACAAGTGGAAACTGTGTGGAAATATGTTTAAAACTAAGAGCAGGAAACATCTTTACACACAGGATTGTGGGAGTGTGGAACAGGCTGCCCAGCCACGTGAATCTGCCGCTGCAGCTCTCCCACAGCAGTGGCTGGTCAGTCGAATAGGCAAGAGGTGGGCAACAGCCCTCTCTTGCTTGTGTTCTCATGAGGCTGTGAGTGAATCCCAGGATAGGATTCAGGATCAGGTGCACCTATAGCACATACTGAAGACTATTTTTTTGGTGCAAAACATTTTTTTTTCCAAAACATAATAAAGGTAATTTAATACATTAGTGGCTAATTTTTAGGTCTCATTGCATTTTACAATGGTCCCAGTGTACCATAACACCGGCTAAACCAGACACAGTTACTCACCAGGAATAAATAGCTTGTTCCATACTCCCACAACCCTTTGTGTACAGACGTATTCTCGGTTCTAAATGTCTTTAATTTCAAAGGGCATTTCAGGGTCACAGTGCTTGCAGATCGTGCATTCACCAGATCCATTTGCAAGTGCTATCCGCTTGGCTTTCTGCTCTGTGAAGGTGTTGGCCTTTGTGCTGTGCTGCACAGCGTCATGTAAAAGTGACAGGTCCGTGAGGGAGAGGAAAGCCGAGCGTGACCTTCAAAGGAGGCATGGCAGGAACACACCGGCACGCTGCATGGCTGGTTTTAACTCAGCCCACGAGAAACCGCTCAGCTCTTGTGAGAAAAGAATGCTGTAGCTGCTAATATGAGTTGTGTCAGCCTTTCTAGTGTGTGTGGCGGAGGGGTGGCACGGACACTGAAAGAAGGCACAAAAGAAACAATAAAAAAGGCAGTTAATATCCTGAGGCATTCCAGACACCCTCCCTGCAAATAAACAGAGCTTCACACCATCGGTGTCACAGCCCTCGCCCGTCCAGCCCTCTCCACCTCCCCCAGCGGACAGCCACACAACCAGAGGCACCGCGCTGTCCCACACTCATTTCACATTTCATTAAAACATCATATCAAAAACTAATCTGGCACAAAGCAAACCCCCCTCACAAGTGCTGCTCAGCCAGATGTTTCCTTTTACAAGATAAATATTCCAGGGGTTTCTCTGTAAGAGGATCTGCTCTCTCAGATGTGTGGCGGATTAGCAGGGGAACACAAACACGCGGGTCACGCTCAGCTTCCTTCTTGCCACGCTGCTGCTCTCTTGATTCCCTCAGCCAGAGCTGTCTGCTGGCTTTCTTGTCCCTGCGAAGCCTCTCTGTGCCCGGCAGAGCTGTGGCTGGAGAAGGGACAGACTCCGGCTCTAGCCCGCTGACCCCCAGGACCCCAGACTCAGGCTCTAGCCCGCTGACCCCCAGGACCCCAGACTCCGGCTCTAGCCCGCTGACCCCCAGGACCCCAGACTCAGGCTCTAGCCCGCTGACCCCCAGGACCCCAGACTCCGGCTCTAGCCCGCTGACCCCCAGGACCCCAGACTCCGGCTCTAGCCCGCTGACCCCCAGGACCCCAGACTCCGGCTCTAGCCCGCTGACCCCCAGGACCCCAGACTCAGGCTCTAGCCCGCTGACCCCCAGGACCTCAGCTCTGTCAGGAGGCTGCAGTGCTTCACGTGTTTTAAAAAAGGACCTGAAATCTGGATAGAAATGAAAGATATTAAAGCACTCGTTGCTGTACAGGATGTCATTTTCTTAACTAAATTGCTTACTTTTTTAATTTGTGCAATTTTCCCTAATTGAAAGCTCAAGACCATGTTTGTCAAACTGATACTGAGCCCCAAACTCAAACTCTGTCTTTCTGACGCTCCTGCGATCGGACCCAGTGAGCACTGTGCTAAGAGGATGCGATGTGGCAGACTGGAATCGATAAATTAAGGTCAGTCACATGATGGGCACAAGCCATTCAGCCAGAGGCTTGTCCAAGCCTGTCATTTTCCAGATCCCTGACACTTCTTCCCCAGTAGGATTTTTACTGAACAAAAAATCTAAACTAAGCAACAAATAAATAAGAAGCAGCCATTTGGCCAGATCAGGATTTTGCCACAGTGTACCCTGCGGGCATCATATCTGGCTTTTGTGCTGCCTCACTTAGAGGGGAGCCACCAGCTGGGCACAGCAGTCCCAGGCTGAGATGCTGTGCTGTCTGGTTCCGTTTTTGCAGAACAAGTCCATTAGTGAAGGGGCACTAATGAGTTGCACCTGGGCCGTTCATGGCTGGGCACACAGGGGCCTGTGTGCTTTGTCTCATTTATGTGGAGTGGACTGACACACCCTCTGCAGGGTGTCTTGTTTATGGGCCCTGTGTTGCTGTAAACACACTGGAAAAAATAATGAGGCTTTCTCTTGTGAAGCAGCAAATCTGTGTGTCTCATGCTGTTATTATGAAATAGTTCCCTCCAGCACACTTTTTTTTGCCTTCGGAAGTCTAAAATAACTTGGCAAATGTTTGTGAAAGGACCACAGTTCCAGTCTCGTAACACACAGAGAGCCCCTTACTCCCCTGCCCCTGTCCGGACAGCTCAGGCTCCTGCCTTCTCACCCACAGAGAAGCACCAGGTGGCTGCAGAGATGTTCTCTTCTGCAAAATCACAAGGATTTCACAGCCACCCCTATCCTACCGCACACCGACATGTGCTTCATTCCTGGGGTCTTAGGGACCGTGTTCTAGCTTTGTTTTCTCGCAGACTTATTCCATTAGGCAAACTGCTACACCCAGTGTGTGGTCGATTCCTTTCTGATGAGCAACATCGACGTCTTTGGTGGATAAAGGGGGAAGATTTGGATTTTAACGGATGGTGTAAACAACAGAAAGAATTTCATCCCTTTTTTAATGAAACGTTGCCTCGCACTATTGTCCTTGACTTTTTGACATGGGAGTGGAGCTTGATAGATGCAATGCAGGATGCATTTAGTCGGACCAAGCTCATGCTGGGAAGAGGGCTTGTCAGAAAGCTACAGGTGGCGTCCCAGACGTAGACAAAGCCAGTCCATTGACGAGTGGAGTGAGGGTCCTGCGTGGTGCGAGGGTGATGGGGGAGGGGACCAGGGGTCAACATGTAAGCAGGAGGGTATTACTTTCCTAACCATTTGGCCTGGGCTGCTAACAAGGGCCCTGTGTTCAGTAATTAAAGAGTCTGGCTAAGGGAGAAGAGGAGTGGACAGGGAGAGACATGACGGCTTGTTGGCTGTTACAGTGCAGCTCTGTGGCCAGTGATGTTAGTCCCCCTTACACACACCCCTCCCCACCTCCACCTGGAGGCTGTCCTGCAGTACAAAGTGC
Organism: Atractosteus spatula; assembly: GCF_055471065.1. NCBI lineage: Eukaryota > Metazoa > Chordata > Actinopteri > Semionotiformes > Lepisosteidae > Atractosteus > Atractosteus spatula. Next base: position 299,653 of record NC_142732.1, on the reverse strand, counting down.
CCTCTGTCCCCCCTCCCCCGCCACCCCAGACACAGGCCAAGGAAAGCCTCTTTGTCTGGACTCCCAAAGCCTCAGTGCCAAGACTCCCATCCTGCAAAAGGCAATCATTGGCCTCCAGAACCAGAGGCAAACAGGATGTGTCATCCTCTGCGCTGGTCAGAGCTCTGATCGTGAGCCAGCTCCCCGGAGAGACCAGCGGCCAGGCTCAGGACACAGCCGGCGGGTCCCAGGAGCAGCTCCGGAAAGAGAAGTGGCAGCACGTTTTTACAGCAGAGAACTGTGGGTGTTTACACAAGGACCCAAAACTAAAGGGTTCGCAGCAAGGCCCTTAGATCAGCCGGCGAGGAGTCAAGCAGTGCTCCTGCCTGCTCTCCGCTTCACAGCCTCAGTCCCAGCTGGCGTGGATCCTCCCCTAGGATCATGTTCTCTGCAAGGTTTTGACAGCTGCTTCTGGCAGCTCGATGTTTCAGAGACGCACAGCAGCCCTCGAGGGAGAGGAAGAGAGAGGATGAGTGACGGAAAACAGAGAGAGGGAGAAGGAGCTGCGAAAGTCACAAAGGGCGGACTTCAACAACATAAGAGAAGGGTTAAAAATTAAAGAGCTGCCATCCCTGGCAAGGCTGTTGTTCTTTGTTCTCTCTCAAGGCCATAAATCATTGATGAGGAAGGTTTACTGGTAACAGAATCACCTCCTGTACATCTTTATCACTACACAATCAGAGACAGCAGCTTATTTCCTCCTCTCGGCACTATAACAAACTACCGCCTCACTGGAGAAATTACACGAGCTCCTGCTAAAATACTCTAGATTAGAACATTTATGTGTTTTATGAACGTATACAGAAATAAAAAAACATGTTAAAAACCTTTGAGTACTTTTATAATTGAATAGCAGTAGGTTGGGACATAGCAGATATGCCTTTTTGTCTTCAAAGCGTTGCCAAATATTGAGCACAAACAAATCTCCCCCCCACACACTTACACACTGTCTCGCACCGGGTGTTCAAAGAAACAGGATATTTTAATGATCAAAACAGCAGTGGCGAGACAGAGGAACACAGCAATAGGTGATAATGTAGCTTCTTTTGCTTAGAGTTTCTTACCCTATCAGGGTGTGTGTGTTGAAGAATTCTGTTTAATCAGATTCCAGATTCAGGGTTAGATAGCTAGTTCCAAACACCTACAGCTCTTTTGTGTAAAGAAGCACTTTCATGTCCTAATCTTTGCTTCTTTGTCTTCTGATCCCAGTGTTTTCCCTGAGCTTGATTATGTTCTGTGGGTTACCTTTGCCATTTGCTTACAGGGTATTTGAATGCATGACTCAAACCACCACAATGTGCTCTGTGCTCCAAACCTAAGGGATTCAAACTGATTCATGTTCTCAGTGTACAACATTCCTTTTTAACTAGTGTGCACTCAAATTAAAGCTTGAGATGACACAGTAAAGCAGAGGCTCCTCTAAACATATCACTTGTCCTTTGACAGAAAACAGCGCAACAGTGCATTCTGAAGCCACTTTTGTTTTTGGTTCTAACTGAACTCTGACTTCGCTGTTACCAGCCCTTCACCCCATGTGCTCCTTTTCTGAAAACGTGAAAATCCAGGTGTCAGGAAAGACATGCTACAGGCATGTTACATTCGCAGTCATTGTACTGCATGTGTATTATACAGTGTAGATCCGATACCCAATCAAACTGCCCAATCCGCAGATGCGTTGGGGTGGCACGGCGGTGCTGTGCTCAGCATTGTAGCCTCACAGCGCTGGGGCCCCGGGTTCAATTCCTGGGGTAGCTGTCTGTGTGGAGTCTGTATGTTCTTCCTGTGTTTTTGTAGATTTACTCCCACGGTGCAAAGGCATACTGCAGGATAACTGGCTTCTGGGAAAACTGGCCCTGGTACTGTATGTGTGTTTCTGCCCTGTGATGGACTGGCATCCTGTCCAGGGTGTACCCTTGTGTCTGCTGCTTGCCTGTGACCCTGAATTGGATAAACACAAGCAGGGTGCAGACTCCAGAATTTATTTCATAAAGAGGCTATACTAATAAAAACAACAAAAATCAGTCTTACAAAGATGCCGACTTCAAACAGCGCAACGGAAAAAAAGAAAGCAGAGCACAGTGAGGCTTTTCTTTAGAAAGGGGATTTACTCCTGATTGGGAGACAGAGCTGAGGAAAGTGGGGTGTGGGGGGAAGTGTCACCTCGACTCGAGAGAGAGCTAGGCGGGGACACCAGCGGGCTGTGGGGGCTCCTACAGGACGGGGTGTCTGGCTGGGGAGACTGGGGTGGGGGCATGACTTTAATAGCTGTGATGTCCTGATCTGCCTCTTGAAAGGTTTGAAAAGCTGAGGCCATGAAAACTCAGCGTTCTGCTTTCTTTCTTGTGTCGATCATTATTTTTCCCCTGTGGGCTCTGTTATCTGAGCAGGAGCGGAGCTGCTTAGCGACAGAATCAAAAATGTCAGCTGTCGCTTAAAGAGGAGGGGGGGGGGCTGCCATGTACCTGACCTACATAGTCGGAGACTTTGACAGCTCAGGCAGCGGGAATTTCGGGAGATGGGGGGGGCAAGTTTGTTGCTAGCTGTGACTGATCTCTCTGTAGTCACTGTTCTTGAGTAAAACAGCCTTTAGTTCAATGGTTATTAACTTCCCAAGGAAAACCTTCCCAGTCAAAGTACCGCAGTGTTGGGAGTGCTGATTAGATGGCTGCTGTGTGATGTATACACAGTCCCAGCATGCCAGAGGACAACAGAATCTTGCGCTGAACTTTCTCACAGAATGGCAATGTGATGGAAGTTCATTTAGAAAAGTCCAGTGTTTATGTCAGGGGGAGTAGCATCACTGGATAAGACAATGTGTTGAGGAATGTTTGTTGTGGAAGTCTGGGGACTGCCCACTTGGCAGAGGGTCAGTCAGGCCCCATTCAGAGCGATGGAGGAGGGATTCAGAAAGATGTCTGAAAGAAAGAGAGGGGGCTTCACTATGGTGTTTATAGCTCTCATATGTATTTATAGCAAACCTGGTTGCTGTCACCCCAGAAGTATTTTGGAAATTGTTTTCAAGCCCTCGAAGTATTTGAAATCACCTTTTCAAGTTCAGGTTAAAAAACCTGTGTGTGTGTAACCCTTACCAGCCAAAGGGCTAAGATAGCCATGCATCTATTTATCTTATTGGGTTATGAGCTCAACTGGGAGTTCAATTCAGTAACTGGGAGATTGGCTGGAGAAACAAGACAGAGGCAGAACTCCAGGCAGCACAGGACTGGCGAGGTTGGCACAGGCTGGCAGAGGCAAACTAGCACATGACACACACAGCAGTGAAGGTCTGTGAGCGCCTGGGCCTGGACAACGGTCTCGCTTCCGGGACCTGATACAGGCCTTTGGAGGGAGAATATCAGCAAGGGTGTGAGACTGGTTGGCCACCAAGACAGCCCAAGACCCCCCACTTTCAGGCCTGAGCGAAACTGTCGCTCAGGAGACACAGCCTAAGGCGGCTGAGAGCAGCAGGAATGTTTGTTGACCCATTCTCAGCTCTGAGAGTGGGAACAGAAAGAGCAGTGATCTGTCTGGGAAGAAACAATGTCTGGAAGTGTCTGTATGTTCAGGGTAATGCAGAACTGTGTTAAATGGCAGTGGAATCTGAGGTTCAAGGCTGTTATTTCAGGACACTGTGTTCCACGAAGGAACAATTTTCACAGGAAAGCTCCTGGTTTGCCACTGCAGCGATTCTGCGATTCTGCGAGTCTGTGTGTGCTGGGGGCAGCTGCGTGTTTGCCTGGGGCGATGCTTGAGACCTGGAGTGCGTATTGCACCTTGCTGTGTGTGTGTGTGTGTGTCACTGAGAGACGCAGGCCTGAGTGTGTGAGAACGGCAGACTGGAACCCAGCAGGAGGGGGTGGGTGTGTGTGTGAGTGTGTTTAATGGAAAAGCCCCTCTTTGAGCCTGCAGGTTTTTCAATGGGTGTTTTCAAAGCGCTCATTTCCACATCAAAAAACCCCGGGAAAATGAAAAGCGCCTAGGGATGGATAGTAATGAGCACCCCCCCCTCTTTTTTTTTAGCTTTTTAAAAAAGGGAGCAAAAAGAGCCCCGACGCTGTAATGATCTCCTTTAATCAGAGGCCTGGCAGACACAGACCCTTCTTTCAGCTCAGCTGACAATTACACAGATACTGTATCTTGTCCGCTCTCGGCCTCACTGTCAGAGCCTCTTTCCCAGGGATGGGGCTGTGCTTTGATAACAGTCTGGTCTCAGGTGAAGGGTTTCCATTCATGAGCAGCGCTCTAATCATGATGGGATTGAACCAGCTAATAGGACAAGTATACTATATAGTGCCTTTCCTGCCAAGACACTTCAAGGCACTTTACGGTGGAGGTGCTAGCTAAATTTCATTTCTGTATTAAAAGTTGGGAAACAGCAGCCTGAAGGAACGTGTCTTTGAGCGTCTTGCAGGCACAGACGAGGAGGCTTCTGCAGATCCACGCTTTGGGGGAGGCTCAGCCCGCGCGTGGCTCTGTGTCGAGTCAGCTGAGAACGGATCGCCTCTTACAGGGCCACGAGGCAGTGCGCATTGAAAGCATGACAAATAGCTGTGCTGCAAGAGCAGACGACAAGTGAAATAAAGCATGAAATAAGATTTGGAAAAATTACAATTTTCACTCAGAAATGTTTTTACAAACTAAATTTCGTAAGCCATACCGTTTTCTCCACAATTATCATTATGGAGACGACTGACAGGTATTTGAAATAAGGACCTCAATATCCTGATGAGTCCCAGAAAGAACATTTCCGCAACATATTTTGTGGTTTTTCTTTGAATTCCTGAGACTGTATAAACATTGGTTGCAGTAAATGAGTGTAAGGAGTTGGTTGTACAGCTGCCATTCAGACTAAAACCTGTGTCACTGCTAATTCCTTCTTGAGTCTGTGAAGGATGGTGAATGGATTTTGGAACCTCTCTCAGAACTTCACAGTCTTTGTTTTACAGAATTATTATTTTCTCTCAGTGATATTCCGCCACGTTCCTACCCGATTTGGAAGAACAGCCAAATAAAAACACAGATGAATATTTTTTGTTAACATAAAAAATGTAGAAATAAAAAGGCTTTGTTTTATGTCGAACATTCAAGAAGTATCATAAATTCAAGAATTTCTGTGTGATTGAATGACTGGATCTGAGCTGTGTGAATAGTGGCTTTTTAGGTCATTTTTGTGCAACTGCCCCTTCAGTCTGAACAAGAGAATAACTTTCAGAAATTCCAGAAACATGTCAATTTCGTTCTGTTTAAATGTTTTCAAAAGTTATTGATGATTTAAATTTCTCCAAACATGTATGTTATTTTTTAGAACCTTTGCTGAGGAACAGTGAGCGAAGAGGCAAGTAAACAAGCTCTGCATCCAGAAGTGAGAACAAATACTCGAATAATCACTGCAGCTGGACAGAAAAACACACCGTACCAACGTTCTGCCGTGGGTCCAAAATCCATCCGCCACCCTTCACAAATGAACAGCGACACAGGGTCTAGTTTTACTTTCCAGCTCCTCACACTTATTAACTGCAATAAATGTTTAGATGTCTCAGCAATTCAAAGAAAAGCCACCAAATATGTGGAGGAAATGCAGAGGTTAGCACTGCTGCCTCACAACTCTAGGGCCCTGGGTTCAATTCCTGGGATGCAGCAGTCTGTGTGGAGTTTGCATGTTCTCACAGAGTGTGTGTAGGTTTCTTCTGGGTGCTGACATGCTGGCAGGTTAATTGGCTCTGGTACAGTATGAGTGTGTGCATGTTTGTGTCGCTATCTGCCCTGCAGTGTTTTGGCTTCCCATGCAGGTTGTGTCCTGCTTTGCACCTGTTGCTTGCCAGGGTGGGCTCCAGCTCCACTGTGACCCTGTATTGGATACAGTGGTGAGACACTGGCTGGATGGATAACTGTGCTCGCACTACAGTACCCTGGCTCCTTAATAACCAAAGCAGCGCAGTACAGTAAACTACAAAGTAGTGAGCAAGGTAACAGAGAATTACTGCAGCTTGCAGTTCTTCTCTGACATCATTGCTGCGGTTTTCTCGTGGAAGCTGTTTAGACTGGGTAGTCTTTTACAGTTCAATGAAGACATTATCAATTAACTCGCTGATAGAAAACAGGCACTCTTTTGGTTTCTGGGGTTTGGTTTCAAGTCCTGCAAGGCAAGTCACTGGTGCATAAGCTTGTATTAATTAAACTTTATTGTGACTGGTACATGTGGACTGCGAACCACAGTGTCCCAGCTGTAGGCTCCAAAACAAACATTTCATTTTTTTCTAGTTAAATGTAGTGTTACTTTCCAATGCAGGAACAGTGTCTCTGCCAAGCCATGGACAATGTCTGCACAGGCAGAAAGTATGTGTGTGTTTGAGTGAGTGAAATACTAAGGAATGGATTTCAGCAGGCAAATTTTTGGATGAAGTATTCTTTTCTTTGTCTTAGCAGACATTAAATGTGACATTTGGGGAAAACTTCTGGCTGACTTATCTGAAGACCAGACTCAAATGCAGCAGAATTATGGCAATTGTGAAGTTAAAAAAAAGTCACAAAGGCCTGAAATAAAGACAAATTCAACAAATTAACTGGATGTGTTTCGCAGTTATAGGGTTTCATCCTAGGAATTGAGCTAATTTGATTTTGTCCCTGTTGACTGTGGAGATATCCAATCCATTGTCACTGCAGGGAACTAAATGTCACTGCTGGAAAATAGAGGCCAAACATGCTGACGCACAGAGAACTCAAAATATTGAACCTGTTCTTTCCAAAAAACTGCAGATGTTTTCACAAAACCCCAGACTTTGTTCACGTGACCCAGCTGGGCCCATACTGCAGCAGGCTGTGTGGATCACCGTGCTCAAGGGCGAAACTGCAGTGCCCACCTGGGCTTTGAACCCACAGCCGCTGACCGCTGCTCATGTGACACTGCCCTAAAGGAAAACAGGTCATTTTCAATACTCAGCAATTTACTGATTTATTATACTTTTCCATTTTTCCATTATTCACCCATATATCTGACTATTTATATTTTTATTAAGAGGCCACAGGTAGAAACTAAATGGACGTGTATTTAAATCTGAGAACAGGAGGTGCTTCTTTACACAAAGGGTTGTAAGAGAATGGAACAAGCTGCCCAGCCACGTTGATGAAGGTAATACCCTGGCCTCTCACATGAATCGACCGGGTGAGATCCTTGAATTAACTGAGCAATGGGCAGGATGAGCACTTGTAACCTCTTACATTCTTCTTCCAGGTGAGCCTCATAGTTCACAGTGGCCTGGAGTCTCTCAGTGCAAATCAGAGTGCAAGGTGAGACCACACTCGAACCAGGACATCAAGTTATCACAGTTCACACACAAAGACATCCATTAACCCAGAGGGCATCCTTTAAGAAGGTAGGAGGAGACCAAGCACACAGTGAAAATACACACAAGCATAAGAAGAACGTGCACACTCCACACGGAGGGTGACTCAGTCCAGAATTTAACCCAGGATCCAAGCACTGTGAGGCAGGAGCACCGGTCTGTAAACTACTGCGCTGCCTACCATTAAATTAATCAATAACAGCTTCTGCTTGCCATCACTTGGAACACGTAGCAGTGACATGCCTTGCTGGTGTTTTAGTGAAATATTTGTACCCGGGTTTCTGCCTGGGCTACTGTCCCACCACACACCCAGACAACACAGGATTGCTAAAACATTAATCTGAAACCTCTGCAAGATTTCTGTCTCTGCTAAACAACCAGGAAGCATTCTGATCATTCAAAATACATTTCTGAAGTCCAAGATAAAGATGAAGAAGCTTTACTCCGGTTTGGACTAGAACGTCCCACTAGGAAAGAAATAGCTTGCTCTGCTCCTGCTGCCAGAGAGCTTTACCACTTTGATCAGAGAGAGACTCCCACACACCTAGAGTAATATATTAATTAAAATAATGAGCAGCGACCTGAAAATGCGGGTAAATGCAAAATGGCTTAACATAAAAATCAACAAAAAAACACCTAAAATATAAATGTCTTTTACTTTTTGAAAAGCATTTTCACCGTGTCGTGTGATAGACAGCTGTATAGACAGCTGCGGCTTGAGAAAAAGGACTCGGAATAAAGTCGCCATCTGAAATTCCGGGTTCAGTTGCCGGCGCAGCATGCGGACAGACGGACAGAGAATTGCCCCCCGGTGTCTCAGACCGGAGCTCTGCTTCTGAACTGCCTTTGCAACAAAAAGGAGAACAGTTTTTTTCTTTGTCTTTACATTTTGCAAGTCAAATTAGTTTGAGAATTTGAAAAGGATCTAGAACACCAGTAAAAGATGACAGTACTGATCGCAGACGTTAACGAGCTGCTGGTGTTTCCCTAGTCTGGGCGGAGATGATTGATAAATTGGATTGATTAGATTGATACCGTGATCAAACATTTCTGCATTCACTGCCTTGATCAAGCTTGGAAAACATTTTAACATATTTTGCAGTAAACAAATAAAGTTCACATTTTCAAATTCGGCCCCGATGTTGAGCTGGCCTACTGAAATGCTGCACGAGCAGCGGAGGTCACGGGGGCAGGAGGGTAAAAGCGGAAGTGTCGTTTGTTTCTGGCTAAGACTATACCTAAACTATCTATACAGTCTGTTTAGGGTTATTGAAAAGGTGGGGAATAAAGTAAAAAGCAAAATATCACCCGATAAATTATTTAATTGTTTGCTTCATTGATTGATCTCTGTTTTGATCACGGTCCTCTTTTCTAAATTGCTTATTTATTTTACGCAAATCAAGCATACTTCACGTTTGAAGGTGAAGTTGTAGTTAGGAGTATCTGCAAACGAAGGACTTTAAACTCCACGGCTATATCAAATAAATGAAACTGTAAGACAGAAGAGTCTTTAAAGTGGGAACGAGCGATGTCGGAGGCGAGCAGTCACGGGACAGCGCACTGAGGAGAGGCTTGGTTTGGATCAGCGGAGGTAAGTTAACGAGCTGCGGGGAATATTCACCCTTTTCATGCATCTTTCTCGCCATCAGCACTTCAAAGGGCTGGAGGGGGCGCTTGATGGGGGAGAACAAAAGCAGATCAGTGGGGATTAGGAAACATTAATAATAGATGTCGCAAGAGAAAGCTCTCCGGTCGAGACGCGGCTACCGCGCAGCTGGGAGAGAGAGGAGTCTGTACCGCCCCGGCACCAGAGACTCTGCGTTTGTCGCCCGACTTTGTACTTATTCAACAGTTGGCGTGCAGTGGCGCTGAGAAGGGGATGTAGTTCAGCAGGACTATTAAACACACACATTCGCCAGTGTCGGGGGCGGCGTGTCCCTGTGCAGACTGAGTCACTAACCCACCGGCCTGTCCTGAGCGGGCAGCCCCGTGCACTGTGTGCAAAGGCGTCGGGTCTTTTCACTACACGTTTATTCATTAAACGCCAGGGTACACAGCATGGCCACAAGCTGTTTTCCGACTTCTCGCCAGTAGCGTGTGTTATGGGATGCGCTGCACATGTTTTTGCGGGTGACGAAGCTTGAGAGCTGCTGTTGCCCCGGGTGGACGGGAATAAGCAGCGCGTGTCCCCCCGCAGCTCCCGAGCGCACCCCCACGGCACAAGCCTGCAGCACGGCCGGCGGGTGCGGAGTCGGGGTCCCCGTGTCTCGAGGACGCCTCGCCTCTTCTGGGGTGTCCGGGTGCCGGTAGAGGGGCCCCTGCTTGTGTTTGGCGTTTGGGTATTTATCTCACGCTTCGTGTGCATCTCAGGTTTGGTATTATTCGTCGCGTTAAAATGTAACATTATTTAACAGAGGACTTGGATCGAACTTAACATAGTAAAACAAACTCCATCTCAATAAATGTGCTCTGCCTTGGAGTGAATCGGAAGACATTGCTCAATTTGTGCTCTAATTTCAGAATGAAAAAAATAACTAAGGCGGTTTTTTTAAATGCTGGTGTCCGGAAGTAAGAGACCTGCTTTTAAAGGTTTGTCGCTGTGATGGAATATAGAAATATAACCAAATGAAGTCACGGGTCTTCCCGGTGACCCCGGCTTGCGCCCACGCGGGGTCTCGGGAGAAGCGGCGCTCGGAGCGCGCTTACTCTGGGTTCTGGTAACCAAGGTAACCGCGGAGATCCAGATCCCTCGAGGGAAACCGAGCAGCGAAGCAAGAGCGCAGCCGGCACGTCACCCAGACCCGGTCTGAAATTACAGCGAGGAGGCAAAAAGGGAAAGTGGGCAGTTGTAACTATATACAGTTCACTGGTCTACCGTGCCCTCCCTCGGAACAGGCAGTGCGGGGGCACAGATATAGTGGACGTGCCTGGAGTAAAAATAAATAACACAACCAGGGCAGTTCTGGCCGGGACAGTCTCTCGTCTACACAAAAGTCGCATGGCTTATTTGTGCCGGCAGTATTCACCAACGGAAATGATTTTTTTGTAGGAAGAACACGAGGTTAACACGTTATTACAAGCAAACCCTCTATACACGTACAAAATTCTGAAAGTCGTAACCTTCAGCGCCGTAAAAATAGTTACAACCCAGTTGCTTTGATTGAGGGGGTGTGAATCGCTTCGAAACTTTCAACGTGTAAAACCGGCACCGCCGACGAGCCAAGCTGGCCCATCGCGCAACTACATGACAAATACAGGAATTACACCCTGAATGTATCATTCCTGTTATAGCAAGGACACACGCGAGGGGGCTTTAAGTGGGAGGAAATAAACTTAGAATATAATACAAGTGGTTAAAATATATAAAAAACTCGTTTTTATTTTAAAAAGAATACGGGTTTGATGAAGGCACTTATCTCATCTGCCTCTACAACCTTCAGCCAAGGCCTGTGTGTGGACACACACACAGCTTATAATGCAATACATACAGATAGTAATCACCAAAGCAGATTCCAATTAAATATCCGTACAATAAATAGATCGACAATTAATTAATATATATATATTTTACATTTTCTATGCAAATACTGGGGAAAAAGTGGAAAAGCATCTTATTTACACCTCTGTGCAAGTCCAGTCCCTGTCTGAGGCAGCCCAGGTATCCCTTCCTTTCCCTGCGGTGTTAGAGCCCGTGTTATAAACATCTCAGCTGGTCTGGAAAGTGTCTGCTTCTGGCTTGTGGAAAGCTGGCGTACAGTCGGCAAGCGTTCTTGAAAGAGCCCCTCACGAGCGCTCTGTCCCGCCAGCAGGGCTCTCGGTCTCCTGCTCCCTCCACGCGAATCAAAGGCACCTCTCCTGACTGCCCCCACCTTGCCCTCCCCAGCAGCGCCCGTGAGCAGGTTCAGACGTGCGTGGGGCTGTCTAGGTACGGGTCGGTCTTGGTCATGTGCAGCACCATGGCGGGGGCCTTGTAGTGGCAGTGCGTGCTGCTGCAGCTCACCCCACTGCAGGGCTTCCTGCTAGTCCTGACCGCCAGCTTCCGGTGGCACAGGCCCTGCCAGGTCTGCAGCGTCTTGGAGCTCCACACCCACACGCCGCTGGTGATGCCCACCACCAGGGACATGAAGATCTTGAGCATGAAGACGGCCACGGTGGGCACAGAGGCCTCCAGGGAGCAGTCCTCGCTCCTGCGCCCGGGGAAGCCCGTGCACTTGCTCTCCAGGGCCCGGAACTTCCAGTACTCCATGTTGAGCCGTTCGTAAAAGTAGCAGATGATGACGCAGGTGGCCGGGACGGTGTAGAGGATGGAGAAGACCCCGATCTTGACCATGAGCTTCTCCAGCTTCTCCGTGTTGGTGCCACCCGTCTTCATGATCTTGCGGATGTGGAAGAGCGCCACGAAGCCCGTGAGAATGAAGGAGGTGCCGATGACCAGGTAGCAGGAGAGCGGCACCAGGACGAAGCCGGTGAGGGCGTTGACGTCCATGCTGCCCACGTAGCACAGCCCTGTCAGCTCGTCGCCCGCCACCTTCCTCATGGTGAGGATGACGATGGTCTTCATGGCGGGGATGCCCCATGCTGCCATGTGGAAGTAGCTGCTGTGCGCCTCGATGGCCTCGTGACCCCACTTCTTGCCGGCTGCCAGGAACCAGGTGAGCGTGAGAATGACCCACCAGATGGAGCTGGCCATGCCGAAGTAGTAGAGGATGAGAAAGACGATGGTGCAGCCCGTGCTCTCCAGCCCCTCCTGGATGATGTACAGCTCTCCATTCTCCCGGTCGCAGGCGATGTTTTCGGCTCCCGCCACCGAGCGGATGATGAAGGCCACGGAGTAGACGTTGTAGCACATGGAGAGGAAGATGATGGGCCTCTCGGGGTACTGGAAGCGGTGGGGGTCCAGGAGGAAGGTCAGGACGGTGAAGGCGGTGGAGACGAAGCAGAGGGTGGACCACACGGCCATCCAGATGAAGGCGAAGTCCTTGTCCTCTCGGGACCAGAAGACGTCCACCGCGGAGGAGCACCTGGGAGCGCAGGACTGGCTCTTCTCCACATACTGGAACTTGTCGGGGTTCTCGCAGGACCCCAGGCTGCCCTGCGAGCGCCCGTTCCCGGGGCCGGGCTGCCTCGGCCGCGGAGGCACCGGCAACATGCCTTCTCCCTTCTTGGGCTCCGTTCTGGTGTCGTTCTCGGGCGCCTCCATGCAGAGCGCGTGGGGGTCGTTCTTGGTCGGCAGCTTGGAGCAGTCCAGGGAGTCGGGCCACTTGTAGCTGAACTTCTCCATGATGGGGGAACATTTCTGCCTGGCCTGCTCACACATGGGCCGGCAGGCTGGGATGGAGCTGGACACCTTGTCGGTGCACATGGGGGTGTAGAGGGAGCAGAGGAAGAAGCGCAGGTGCACATGGCAGCCGTACTCCACTAGCGGGGCGAACTCCTGCAGCTTGAGGGCCGCCTCGCTCTGCGACTCGTGGTTCATGTAGTTGGGCATCCTGGTCATGTTGTAGCCGATGCCCTGACACATGGGTATTTCGATGGGCTCGCATTTTGCCTGGCGGCCCCGCTCGATGTCGTAGGCTCCAATCTCCAAGCTGGAGCCAGCGACCATGAGCTGACACCACAGACAGAGCGCGATCTTCACATGGTGGGCTTCCATCCTGACCTGCAGGCAGGCTGAAGTCAAAACTGCGAATCGTTGTTTCAAAAGGGGCCGTTGGGAACAGAGTATCCCATGAGAAATGGACAACAGAACATCAGACAGTTTAAATTAAATTTCTGTTTAAGTCAGTATTTATCTGAAAGCAAAAATGGCAATAATACTTATTCCACAGTGATGTGCTGGAACTGTGCACACAAGTGTGTCCCTTCAAAATATACAAAGCGATACATCCGTTAGTCCAGAAACCATTTAAAAAAAATAAAACATAAACGTTCACCAGGAGCTCCTTAAATAATCCTCCCCTTGAGTAAGTCTTTTAAACTCCTCCGCAAAGAAAAAAAACAGAAAAGTATGAAAAAAGGTTATTTTTCTTGGACAGCAAATCCCAAATGACAGCTAAAAAAGGAAAAACAAAAAACCTTCCACGTTGTTACAGCAGAGCAGCCCGAAATGATCTGAAGCACGGAACAAAATATTTATATTTTCCTTTTTTAAAAAAAGAACAAGAAAAACAAGATTGATTTTAAAATAAAGTCCGGGCAGCGGTACTTAAAAAAAAAAACCGAACCGAAAGCACCGCAAAAAACCCGTTACTTGTCGACTGAAGCGCGTCGTGGTCCTGTCCGTGAGCGAGTGCGGTCGGTGGGAGCCCCGGCGCGGTGCTGCGGCTGTGAGCGCGGTCCTGCGTGCCGTGGAGGTGTCCCGCTCGGGTGCAGGCGTGACCGGAGCCCAGCTCGGCGCGGCAGCCTGTGCGGACTGAGCTGCGCTCTGCAGCTCTTCCCGGGCGGGGGCGGGGCCTGCTCCGCGGCCTGGGCGGTCTCCCCGACATGTCTCTGCCCCGCCCCCCTGACGAGCGCGCCTGGGCGGGGCCACGCCGGGGGACCGTCTGCATTTGTTCAGCGTGGTCGGTCAGCGAACGTGAGGGATCGTCGAGTCCAGTGTCGCTCACCTGGCGCCGGAGCAGAACAGTAAAAAAGTACCCGTCGTGCTGCTCGTTTATAGAAGTTACTCCGGCGGGCAGATCACAGCCGCTGCCAAGTGCCCCTAATGCAGTTGAACTTAAAAGGGCCTTTGCATCCCGAAGTACAACATTTGATACGTTTCTGCGGTAAACACACTGGAAAAAAGAACAATGTATTCTTCATCTTTAGGTTGTTACTACAAGTAGTCTGGTTTTTATTTTATTATTCCTACTAGTATGATCATATTTACTCGAATTTGTGATTATTCTTTAAGAGCAAATTAAACTATGCAAATCATCCCTTAATATAAACTTTCGCTCTGGTAACTCTAAACCCAAAATAAAAGTCACAAAAAATATATTCTGAACACATTTTCTAACTGTCGAGAATGTGCTTTATTTGGACACATGGCTCCCGTGCTGCGCTGATTCTTGATGAAAACGCTGGTCTGGGAGGAAACTCCAGGGGTGACCAGAAGCCCAGGTTCGGGACGCTCCTGCTGCACGTGCTGAACTGGGGAGCCCCCCGACAGGGCACGAGCACATTGGCGTTCCGAGCCCCTCGAGGCTGCGCGGGGCAGCCGCGTGCTCTATGACTCAGGCAAGACAGGCACCTGACAAGCAGATTTCCAGAAAGCTGTTACTCTTGCTTGCTGTTTTATAGCAACACAAGTCCGCCTGTCAGCTCTTTGATGCTGTTGTTTGCTAAACGGTGAGGTAATCGGCTCCAGGGCGACCCGAGTGTCTCCGGGGAGGGGTCCTGCAGAAGCACCAGAGCAAATTGCCCAGCGGGTTCGCTCCGATCAGCCGCGGAGCAAGTACAACACTCACACTCACCCGAACAGCCCATTACTTTGAAACCAAACTGGCTTTCTGCTTTTCGCAGGTGCCAACAAAATCGATGATCATTTATTTTAAAGCGGTCATATTCAACAGCAAAGCGAGTCGAAAAGCAGTGTGGTGTAAAAGCTAGAGCCTTTTGTAAGTAAAAAGTCTCTGTAAAGTCTGGAGGAGGAAAACTAGGCTGTCGCTCATTAGACACGACAACGTCAAGCCCCCCCCCCCGCTCGTCAAACCGTGTGCGTGAACCTGCCCGTCTCCTCTCCAAGCCGTGGGCACAGAGGCGGACTCGCAGCGGGGCTGACACAGCTGGGCCAGACGGCAGTTTCACGGCAACCAGGCTCACTCGTGACAGAGCTGTGTGATCGCTGTTTTTATTATTCAGTCTTTAGCGCAGTTTCCTTCCTTTTCAAGCTCCCGTTGACCCTGTCAGCCAGCTACTCCTCAGGTAACTGACCAGGAGTGCTAGATGGCCACTCGAGACCGATCAGTTACGCTGCTGTCGTGACTTTTCCCCCGTGAACGAGTAGCGCGCGCATCCGGGCGGAGGGTCTCGAGTGCTTTCCCTTGTGAAGACACTTTCTTCCCTCTGGCGGCAGCGGGATCCGTGGCGAACTGAGGCAGGGGGCGCTAGGAGCCGGAGTGAGACAGTGCCTCGCTTTCAAAGCGCACAGGCGCGCTCAATGCGATCGTCCTCTAGGCAGTTCTTGGAAACAAACCATAAATACATTTCAATTTGTTTGAATGGAAGTGATGGATGAAACGAACTGTTATATATGCACATGCATAAACACAGCTCCATCCTAATCAAAAGGCCTGATACAGATCTGCTAGGAGGAGGAAGTGCGTTCCAGCAATGCGATGTTAGCAGGCAGTGTCGTTGGATGCATTTATTAGTGGTGCTGGGGAAAATTACAGCCAAGTTCTGAAGTAGCATTATGTGGACCCGTGTTATTTATACTATTGTCCAGTGTTTTTAAACAGAGCGATTTCTAAGACATGCTGTCAGCTCTTAGACGTGTTACTGGCCAAGTTCCTTTCACTTGTTCTTGGACTTAATATCAAAGCTGGGATTAAACGTGTTGCCTTATGTGTGACTGGACAAGGTATGGAAGACCAACAGGCTCCAGCGTCTGCTCCTCCGTGGCGGAGACTAGTCCTCCACCCTGCTCCTCTCACACTCCGGCTGCTTTGAGCTGGACTGGCAGCTACAGGGAAAGGGCACTGCTCCCTGAACAGATAACACTCGCATGCTGCGAGGTCACTCCAGTATCACAGCGCCAAGTACAAGCTGATGGAAAAAATGGGCGAGAAGCCGGAGATTAAGAGAGACGTGTTTTATTCACTTCCTCACAGATAATGCTCTCTTCCTCTTGCCTCACCAGGTGGGGGCTCACAGGACGGGAGTCTGGCAGCTGGCTTCTTCTTGAGGATCCTCAAACATCGAGCCAGTCCTCCGCTCTGTGGAGCAGGGATTAGAGAGTTTTGGAGGGGGGTGGTGGAATTGAGGCACTCCAGCTCCAGGTCTCAGCAAAAAACTGAATTGTAAAGAGCGGAGCTTTGAGTGAACCACTCGCCCCACATTCCAATAGCAGAGAACACAAGAACCCCCTGTACACCCAGTCCAAAACAAACCCGGAACAAAGCCAGGAAGGGGGTGGAGGGATTAAGCCCCCTCCTCTCCTGAGCGAGAGGGAGACTGGACCCCTCGGGGGGGCCACAGACATGAGATCGTTCTGCCTTTTGTTTTCGTCACACCCCTCGACCGCAGTGCCTTCTCTCAGAACAGCGCTCCCCTCCTCTCCCCCGGCCCCGCATTTCCCATCTGAAACGGAGACCAGCGAGAAGCAAAACAAACCCCCGCAAGAGCTCTTCTGCGTGCCCCCCCCCCTCGGGCTGAGCCCCCGCGTCCGGGCGGTCTGGCGTGATTGGCGTGGAAGCGTGGTCACGCCTCCCCTCCGCTGCTCGCACCTCGCGCTGCGTTGCCAAGGAAACGCTCCGCACAGGGGAAACCGCTCCGGGCTCCTGCCCGGAGTCCTGCTGTTGAAGGCCTTGACCTACTCCCCCTAAAAAGGAGCCAAAGAGTCAATTTCCTGGTTAAGAAGCAACAGGAGTCTTTCTGGTATGTTTCGTGCCCAACACTGGCAGTCAGCTAGTGCAGAGCACAGCCGCCATAACAACAGATCAAGCCGCCATCACAGAACCTGGGAACGGTGAAGCTACACGTGGACAGATCTCTGTTAACCATGAGCATCTACAAAGAGCTGACATTGTCCAGGCTGAGGCCTGTGTCCTGCACCAATACTATACTAATAATAATCTTTTCTTACACTTATATAGCACTTCTCTGGACACTCCACTCAAAGCGCTTTACAGCTAATGGGGACTCCCCTCCACCACCACCACCAATATGCAGCCCCACCTGGATGATGTGACAGCGGCCATAGTGCGCCAGTATGCTCCCCACACATCAACTATCAGCCAATAACTGGCCAATACTATCCATCCATCTTCTGAGAGCTTCTCCCAGTCCACAGTCACAGTGGCCCACAGTCTGTCCCAGCAAGCAGGCTTGTGGGCTGGGCTGCTCCTTGAACAGGACGCCAGTCCACCACAGGGCACAAACAGACGCAGACGCACAGTTAACACAGCCAGCATCTTCAAATTTGACAAGAAAAGTAGGATGAGCGAAAAATAAAGTGTAGATGTTTTTTTAGTTCAGAACATTAAAAGAAAAACTGGGCCTCTGGGTGAGCTCTGAGGAAGAGACCGGTTTGCTGTAAGTGGCTGGTGGAGCAGTAGGTGGCACTCTTACCTCCGTCCCTCAGTTCCTGAAGATGCCATCTCTCAGATCACACAAAAAACTTAGGTCCTCACCCCCTTGTCATTAAAAGGCACAATTTCAGGTGCGTGGGTGCTTCAGTGGAGATGAAGGGGGTCCCTTCCTGCAGTACATGTGAAGTTCTTTGGGAAACGTACAGAGGAAAATATGCATACAACAATTAATATTTTTGTTAATTTATATAAAGAACTGTGGTAGTTTGGAACAGTCAAATAATATCTATGTGAGACACTGCACTGTTCCTTACAAAAGCACTTTCAAAATCCTTGGACAGATAACTTACCAACAGGACGAGCAAGACTGGCAAAGCTGCGTCTTCCCTTCCTCTGTATGCGAACCCCCCCCCAGCACCAGCCCTTTCCCAAGCACCTTTCAGAGCCGCTTCCCCTGGGGCCTGCCGGAATATTATCTGGGAGACCCTCAGCGGCCTCATGTCAGGCCCCCTAATCTGTGCTCTGATGTTGGGGCTGTGGGGTTTGGGGTTTGTCAGTAGGCAGAGCTGGCTTGGCATTTGAATGGCTTTGAATCTTTAATCCACTCTCACTCCAGCTCCTAATCCTCTTATCCCGCTTGTCAATGATCCTGCGCTCCACAATACAGCACTAGAGCCTGAGAGACGCAGTGGTTTGTCACTGTGTGTGAGAGGCAGGACTGTGGCCCCTCAGCCTGACAGCACGTCAACGTTTGCCTGCTGGATTGATCCACCTGGACTTGCTCCTTGAGGATCTAGGATCTTGGCGGCCGCCTGCAGGAAGCGTTCAGACCAGTGTAGCTGACGAACTGTGCACAAATGCTGAAATATGAGCAGTTAAAAACTCGACAGCTGAGCCTAGGAGGCCAGTCCCCAGTGTATTTTTACTCACATCATTATTATTTAGATCTTTATGGTCTTATTGCAGCAGGAGGCACAGTGACACAGTGGATGGACCACTATTATTGCACACAGACAGGGGCCACTCAACTAATCGTGTGGCTCTTTTCAGTAATTTTGTGCACCTAAATTATGTTTTTGCGGCAAATTATTTGGATACTTAAGAAATTATGAATGTGTAATTTTTCTTTCATCATGTTGAATCAATATTGTATAATAATGCAGCAATATAAACTGATTTGTAATGAATCAGGAATAATCATGTAGTCATGCAAAGTTAGGAATACTCGTGTGAAATGCACTACAGTAACAATATTAATATTTATGATGATATAAGGGACCTTTTAAACTCAGAGGGAAATAACTATGTTTTACAGTAGAAAAGACAATGACTTCAGCTTGGTGCAGTGTGGGATGACGTCACCATGCAGAACTTACATCTAATTTGCGCAGAGCTGGAGCCGGGTCGCCACTCGCACTGGGAGGTTACACGTGCTGCAGGGGGAGACCGGCAGAGCCGAGCCACTGGCTTCCCTGCCTCCGCAGGCTCGGCCCAGTCTGTGTTCACTCGGGCTTAGCCGAGCGGTGGAGGGGAAGAGAGCAGCATATTGTGGGACCTCCGGTTACATCATCCAGGACCACTTCAGCCCTCTTTGCACCCTTTGTGTTTTCAATGGCCTGGCTCTGCCTCTCCAGCCCCATTGAAATGTTGTTAACTGGAGCAGGGAGCAGGCTGGCGACTGCAGCTCTGCCCAGGTAACTCGAGCTTTTAATTGTCAAGAGCACACAGAAATACAAACAGTCTTCCAGGGCTGTTTAACTGATTCCATGCCTTTTGTCATCCCTCAGGGGTTAAATCATGCCTAAAAGGGAACATTTATTAATACACTCCTCTTGCAGTTTCAGGAATACGGGATCAGGACAGAAATCCAGCCTGTTTTTTTGTACCAAATACCACAATATCGGAAATGGGATTCCTGAGCACATGAGCCACTCTACACTCTGAGCACAGATGAGGGCCTGTAGGCCAGAGATTGCTTTTCCCAGTCCAGGTCTCATTGCTCTGCCATACAACAGCGCCCCTCAGTGGCTGTTTGGGTAGCTGTTAGCTCACAGTGTTATTAGAGAGAACTGCACCAGTCCTCTGTCCTGCTCCTTGGGCTCTCTCTTCTGCCCTGTCGGCTTGCAGTGTGAACAGGAAGCAGAGAATGATGCATGGAAACCGCGTGTCTTCCCATGCCTGACAGGAGGAGTTCTACACATCATTGACAGACGCTGGTGCCACTATATCACAGCCTGATTTCTGGCAACTAACCCCCTGCGCCGTCAGGTATAGCCTCCACTGCCAGACCCTTGTGCATGAGAACGTTTCACGCAACAAAAGCTGTTCTCTTATAAAAAGCTTAAAGGTATAATTAACAGAGGAGAAGGCTGTTTTTTTCTTTTTGAATGAAAGGGGTATGCTTTTTGGGGGGGGGGTTGGAGGGTGACCTACAAAAACACTAATTTCTGAAAGCACTCCCAAGTTGTGCTGAAACCATGTGCGGTTTCACTGATAGCACTGAAAAGGGTTAGAGAAGGTTCACATTTCTGTGGCTTTGTGTTTGAATTAGTACACTGCACTCTGCCATGCAACAGTGTCTTATCTCTTTCAAAATCAACCAGCAGAATGTTTCGTCTTTGTCACAGTCCCCCTTTCTTGAGAGGCTCCAGCACAGCCATCGCTGTATTTTCTTTACATTTCGAGAATCTCCTGTAATTGCAGTTTGAAATGCTTTGTTAGCCAGGCTGACTGTGACCTGGATTCCCAAGGCTCTGAGCCCTGTCAATGGCGAGGCTGAGATTAGTGCTTCTTTTTGCTCTTAGCAAAACAGTGACCTCAGAGACTTCATGTGCATCAGTAGCCTTGCAGTTCCATCAGTGTCTTCAGTGCCATCAGTGTTTTCAGTGATATCAGGGACTTCAGTGACGTCAGTTACATCAATGTCTTCAGCATCTTCAGTGCTTTCAGCGAAGTCGGTGAGAATCAGCAGCACATGCGCCACTCCTCCGCTCAGCGCTAGCTCTCCTGTGAAACGCTGTGAGCTTGCAGTGTGTGAAAGGCCAGGTGACTGGAGGAGGGGACGGCCTGGACAAACCTGTCTGCACTTCCTGGCTCTCCCCATGCTGTCCAGGAGGCAGTGCCTTCTAAAGCAGCAGTTTTAAAATGGGAGGGTATAAAATCAAAAATACAAAAATTGTATTTTGATGTTTTCTGATCCAGCCTGGAGTTTAAAAGAGAAGTTCAGGAGGGAGGCCAGATCCTAATCTCATACACTTCTGCCTGTCTACATATGTATGTTTCGCACCCAGGACTAACCTGTGCAGATCTCTCTCATTCCCTCCTACCCTTGCAGCAGCTCCCTAGCTCATTCCTCACAGCAGTGAGAGGGGTTTCAGCAGCTCCAACCTCACAGCTGGGCTGCTGTTCCCTCAGCCAGGGGAGTCACGCCAAATACTCTTTATGTGTATCATCCCTCTGTCGCATTCATTCGGACCTAACCGAAGTACTGAAAATAAGAATAGCACTAACAGTACCTTGTATTTTTATAGAGTTTATTACCTAGTATTTTTATAGTTTATATTGCCAAGAACCACAGTGCAGATAAAAGGGGACTCACTTCATTCCATACTAAATTGAAGCCATCGTTGGAGCTGGTCACACAGCAAACAGAGGAATTACTGAGCCAGTCAAACTAAACAGTTCACTGGCTCTGACTGTCTGAAAACAGGAAAGCCAGGAATCCAAATTATTTCATCAGGTCAGCTTCAGTGAATAAACAAATTTTAGAAAGTTAATTGTTTTTCTAGACTTCAGCAATTCATTAACTTTTCAAAACCCAATCCTGTCCTCCTGGCTCTGTGGGCCAGGAGGAAATCTACTCTGTGAAAGCCACGGTGAGGAAGATACAGGGGTGCAGAAGTGGCTGGTACAGAAAAATACACCAAACCCTGCCTGAAGCTAACACATCGGAGATGTACTGTAGCTCGCTAACTTCTCCTTGCTGCTGGCTTATGAAGTTGTGCTGACATAACAGCAGTCTCCTGGAGGACACACACTGACACAGAACGACACTCTACACACACCGACACCCTCTGACACACTGGCTGCAGAGCTCCTACTTTTGCAGGCCGGGGGGAAGTGGACTCAATGAATATGAGTTTCATTTGTGAAATGTGTTGAGGCTCAGCCCTGGGTAGCAGACGCACCACTAAGCTATTTAAGAAGCTGTTAATCTCTAGGGAAATTCCCCCCCAACACAACCACAATCATTTCCATGGCAAAACGGTTAGAGCAGGAGAGTCAGCCCAACCATGCTGTCGAAACTAATGCTCTCACTTCATTCAGAAACGGCTGGTGAGATTCTCAGATCAATTGGTTTCTAGCAGCCAAATAAGCTGGATGGGCTCCTCTCATTTGCAGACTTTCTCATGTCTCTAAGAAAGCAAAGAGCAAGTAGCAGAACTGTGAAAACCCTGGCATTGTACTTCCATGTGTGCTGCTACAGCTGCTAAAATAACATACTGGTGATTTTTACTTTCATAGTTGGCATGCAGACAGTGATTTACCAGTAGAGGTTTGAAGTCTATCGCCTTCCATTTTCATACCGTGCCTCTCGCAGTGGGTCTTTGGAATGTGGGTGTGGAAGGCAGCTCAGGCGTGTACACTGATCGATTTCTTAAAATAGGATTTGAAACAAAACAGAAGAAACATGTAAACAATGCCTCCTGGACCCTGGACCCTGTTCACACAGACAGATTGCTCACAATGAATATCTTTTTCAGGGTTATGGTGTGTTTAAGGGCAAACAGTCACAATAGATCATGGTGATGATCCTTTAACAATCATTTTCACAATCCATATACATATTGTTCATTGCTCTTTACTTTGACTGTAATCTGTGCAAACTCTACCTATTCCTATACCTATCAAAGCTCTGGAGTCTTTCCTTTTCTCTTTGGAAATGCTCCATTTGAACTGTATCTGGCAGCAGCTATATCTCAGGATGCTTGTAAATTGTGAGAGGTAGGTTCTGCCACAGGAAAGTTGTGCCTACTGGATCAGTAGTATGGTTGAAGGGTCCATTGGGAAAAGATTTTATCAAAGTTTAAAAGTGAAATTGAAAGAGCCTGTTAGGGCTATGAGGCAGGTAGTCTGATCAAACCCACACATGAGGCACACAGATGAGTACACTTTGTCTGCTGGGCTCATTCCAGCTGGGCACTTAATCACCCAGGCTAATTGGTACCTGACTGAGAATGATCTGCTTTGGACTTTCTCTGCACTCAGTCCTTTGCTTCAGAAATACCCCAGCTAAAGTGCATTATTTCAAACAACACAGAACACATAGAACATTATGCTAATTAAGAATTCGCGGCCCTATTTCTGGGTAAACAGCTCTTAACAGTTGATCTAGTGATGAAGATTGGTCACATGTGGTAATTACACTGTATCAGAAAATTCCTGCAGTCAGTGTTTGTCCTGTTAAAGTCCAGTTGGTATTATTTCAACTCACACACATGAAATTCACTAATTAGTACAGGGTCATCCATCCATTTTCTAACCACTTCTCCCAGTACGTGGTTGGGGGGGAGCTGGAGCCCATCCCAGCAAGCAATGGGCACAAGACAGGATACAAATGGGACGCCGGCCCATTGCAGGGCAGACAGATACAAGCACAGCCCATTTACTCACACTTTCACAGAAGCCTTTTCACGTACCTGTACGTCTTTGGACTGTGGGAGGAAACCAGAGCATCCAGAGGAAACCCGCACAGACATGGGGAGAACATGCAGACTCCACGGAGACAGCACCCCAGGTCTGGGATCCAACCCAGGTCTCCAGCACTGCGCCACCGTGTCGCCCTGCAAGGTTCACACACATTACAAATCTCATTCATTTTTTTCCAGAGTTGAGAGTAAATTAAAAAGCTTTAGAAAATTGAAAGAAATTCTTCTGAGATTAAGAACTAAACTGGAGTAAAAACTGAAAGATATAGGGTTACCCAGGACTGAGAACCACTGTACTAGGGTAATTTTGAATCCAAGGTCTGACAAAAAGCCTAAACAAGCAAGCAGCAGGAGCAAGCTCCTGACAGCAGCGAGCGCCGGCGATGGAGGGCGCAGCCAGAGGAAAACCCAGCAGACACTGGGGCACTCCAGGGCCAGCACAGAGAAGCACTGCAGCCGCCTGGCCAGGGAGAACAATCCTGGCAGCTCTTCTGAAATATGCACCAAATGTGAGAGGCCAAGGAAAGCAAACTCTCTTTTTATTTAAGGAATTTGAAAAATAAATGGAAAATGGTTTCAGTTCTGAGCGCAGGTTCTTCTGAATTCCCCTTCTGTTAAGGTATCAGACTTAAGACCCAGAAAAAAATCTGAACGATGCTGCAGTTTCTGAGTTCTGCACAAACAGTACAATTAATCCCCCACCCTCCTTCCTGCCCCCCCCCCCCCACTCCCCTCCCATAGCAGTAATAAGCTGACAGTGTTATTACAGCTCAATTTGCAGCGAGTTAGCTTTCCTCCTGTTTATGAAAAGTG
This sequence comes from Atractosteus spatula, assembly GCF_055471065.1. NCBI lineage: Eukaryota > Metazoa > Chordata > Actinopteri > Semionotiformes > Lepisosteidae > Atractosteus > Atractosteus spatula. The sequence continues at coordinate 275,521 of NC_142732.1, read as the reverse complement.
AACCTTCTGGGCCAACGTGCACTCGCGTTCATCTCCTATGGGACCTAAGTGATGGAAAGCAATACTACTGTACTCAATGGCAGCAGTGTGAGAGCAGGGGGAGGCGTTTGAACTAATGTGGAGTACACACCACATAGCCAAGATGCTTTCCAGTCTTTGGAGACCTCATATTCCGATGCATTTTCATAGAAAAAAGGGCTCCCACTCACAGCACCCTTTGAACTTGAGAAGAGAAATTCCCAGATCGTATATTCTTGGTAGGGATCCTGTGTTAGCCGCCATCAGGCCTACCGTGGCACTGCACTCCCATACGAAAATGATCCCCGAGGATTTTTTCAAAAAGAGTCCTGCAGAACTGTGGATTCCTGCAAATATCCTGGAGTTTTTTTGTTCAGGAATTCCATGTGGTAGATCTGTGCAGAGATTCCTCCACAGGGAAAATAAAAGATCATTAGAGGACTTCTGTGACAACAATCTGTGAGATAAGTTTGAGCAATAAATCTTTGTGGATTTTGTCAGCTAGAGGTCAAACAGAAAGCAACCGAAAGGCTCTGCATGTCTCATGTGGAGCGACAGAGAAGAAGCCATGGGAAACATGGCACTGAATTAAGAACTCCCTTTGTGTCGACAGTGAGGCTAAATAAAGACTGCACCTGTCACATCTCACATAGATACCAGGTTGTCATCAGTTTGTCATCAGTGGTATTTTGTACTAATTTACAAATTAAAAACATTGTTGCCCAAGAAAAAAATAAAAAAAGAGCAACCAGTTGTACAAGGACTCTCATACAGTAATAACATAAAGGACCTGAACCTCTGCAGTCACAAACAGAGCAGATTACAAAAGAATGTGACACAAATGTTGATAAATGTGAAAGATACTGGCAGTGTCGACCCAATGGATTACTTTATGCTTGGCAATGAAACAGGAACCCAAGAGCACAAGTCAAATTATGAAGAAGTATATTTAGAACAGAGGACAGGAGGCAAGTCTTCAACCAGACAAAGAGCAACAGAAGAAACACAATGGGCCGCACATTTCGTGTGGTGTGAAGGGGCTCAGCTATGGTCCTGGAGAGCCACTGTCTTCTGTCTTCTGCTTTGTATGTCTGGGCTCTGAATAACTTAATTAGATCAATAAGTTGCTTAATTAAGAAGATAGAACATACCTTTTAGATATCTGTTCATTAATTATTTTAAGGCTACTTCTAGCCCTGGTCCTGGAGAGCCGCAATCCAGGTATGCTTGTAGGACACTGTTGTTATTAATACAAGGAAACTCGTTACATTAACTGACATGTAATGCAAGAAATTTCTGTGTTTCAAAGTAAGGAACACTGGTCCTAGAGGCTTGAAGGATATTCTGATTTTGTTTCAAATCTCCAAATGACTTAATTAATCAAAGCACCTACCTGTTTAATTGACTGTAGTTAAATTGTACCAGGTGATTTCAAGGCTGCCTGCAAACCCTGCAGGAGCAGGGCTGGAGACACTGTGCTGTGAATTGTTACCAGCAGCACGGCACCACCTTTCTTTTTAACTAACAACCCATGCCCAGCTCCCTGGGCAAGCTTTGCTCTGTGATGTGGTTATGAATGTGTCTACTGTTATCTTGCACTATGTGACACTTTTACTGAATTTCCTTTTATTTCAATACTGGACATGACATTTTTTTCTTTAAGCCTGTTGTATGTCTTTGATCTTTGAATTTTTCTGGATATATTTGTACTTTTTTCAGTGAATTTCTGAAAAATGTTATTTAATAAATGTGCTCTGTGTTTGTATAGTAATACTGAGCCAGGAAAGGAAGGAGATTTGAATCTTGTTTTTAAAGACCAGGAATGTGTTTTTTTTTCTACCTCAAACGTTTAAACGTTTCCTTTAATTATTTTATCTTTTTATTAAGCGATACCAGTGCACCAGACTAGACATGACCCTGAAGAATGCAGAAAGGGCAAGGGTATTCCCATGCCTATTTGATCTTGTGTGACCCTCGACAGTGAGGGGAGAGAAGACTTGATTTGGGCACTATGCCATGTTCCGACAGAGCTCACACACAACCAGAAGATCTTATACCAAGAGCTAACATACAACCAACACAGAATCCCTGTGAAGAATCAATACATTTCATGTAATCTTTCTATACGATGAAACCCATATTTACTTCTGGAAAGCCCCAGTCGACAGGATTTCTAGTTGACCACTAAATTGTAAACAGCTTAAACTGATGATGCATTAAATTGAACAAACTGCAGATCATTGGAAACAAACACAAACACACTGCTACTGTATGATAAAGTATGTGATCACAGGCTCCAGCTCCCCTGCAACTCTGCACTGCAGAAAGCAGTTAGAAAATAATGGATAAATGAGAGTTTCTAAACTGGGCTTTAATAAAATAAGTTAATTTTGCATAACGAAAAATACCTTCCAAAAGACTGAGTGTGAAAAAAATCAAGTCCTTTTCAGTCACTATATTGTTTGACCTCCAAGAAAACTGTCCTCCACTTTGTGTCCGTGAGGAAAACTGCACACAGCCATGTTTTTCGTGACGCTTCTTAATCACTCCCAGCTGCTGGCCACAGCTCTGGCAAGTGCATTTAAACAAAGGTCTTCTTTTCATTGAGTAGGAAACCCAGCTAATAGGCTTTGGACTACACCACACAGGAATATTCACCCGAGCAGCAAGAGACAATATTTTGTAAGAAATGTTACAGATGACAGGGGTCCATTTGGCATATGTAACTTGTTTGGCTGTTAAGAGTAAATTGATCTGATCTGACTGCCATGGCTGGATAGCTAATTCCAGACTCCCACAACCCTTTGAGTAAAAGGTTTACATACACTGCTGTTTAGTTCCCACTTGTGTCCTCTCTCCGTCTTTAACTGGGGATTCTCTCAAGATTTCCACTCTGTGTCTGTACCTCTGAAGAGTTTGAATATTTGCACCTGGTTGTCTCCAAGGCACCTCTGGGCCTCTAGCAGTGACAGAGAAGATCTCACCCTGATAGCCTTCTTGAATCAAAACCAGCCTTCATGTGAATATACAATAGGAGTTACAGTAACCTATTCCCTGTCTCTTGAAATAAAATGAATGAATTTAATGTATGAATTAAACAAAATTAGTAATTAAGGTGCAAGGGATGTGAAAAAGTAAATGAAACCCCTAGTTTCATTCGATCAATTAAGGGTATAATTATCGGGTGTTTAAATAAGTAGATCTAGGGGGGGACAGGACTATTAGACAGGGCTTTATGGGTGAGTGGTGTGCTGTTGTCTGGAATGGCTGGGCAGTGTACAACAGAGCTGTCTGACTCGTGGCCAGGAACAGCGGGCTGGGAGCCACAGAGACAACAGGAGCACACGGAGCTGCCGAGTGAGGAGGCCGGCCTGACAGGAGCTATCTTTTACTGGAAGATTAAAATAAATTGTTCCCTGGCTTGAGTTCCTAGCACTTCCAGAGAGCCAAACAAGTCCTATTAATAAAGTGCGGATGGATGGAAGACTCGGGTGGCATGTTTCTGGCCCGCGTTCACAACGTGCTCGGGGCGAGCGAGTGGCGGGAAGCAGGCAGGTGCGTTTCACTGTCGTGGTGCGAAGGGGAGCCTGATCTCACACTCTTAGCCTGAAGCTTGCATCTGTTTGGATCTACAGGTACAACACCGGAATCTGGGAGGCAGGTTTCCCATCGTCTCAAATGAAGTCCCAGATTCAAGCCCTAACTTTCCACCTATCAAGTCACTACTTCTCTCCTATTTCAAGCCCTCACTGCCTCAGTTCCTCTCCTTCAAGAAACTGAGCTATAGAAATGAGTCTGCTGGGTTTTCCAGAGCAACTGAGCAGATAATTAATGTGATCTTTTAGCTTACTCAAAAGATGATGATTTCAAGATAAATTGTGTACTCTCACAGTTGTATATGTTCATTGAAATCACCATATGTTTAGAAGCTAAAAAAATATTGGAAAGAATAATTTAGACAATTATTGCTTAACGTGCATTAAGCATGGAATGGATGAAGTGATTACAAAACAGAACAGAGCTGGACACAGAGATGTCCTGACTCATTTTCCTAACCAGACAAGAATCCTAAATCAGCTCATTACTGGTTCAGCTGAACCAAACTGAAACCTCTTCATGTGCAGATTCTTCACAGAGACGTGGAGACACTCCAGCACTCAGGACTCGGATTAGAAAATGTACATGTTAGACATGGTACTGAACTACAGGAAAGTAGCACGTAAACTGTTAAATTCACTGCAAATTCACTGCCGCAGTTCAGAATGACAATTGCTTTTCATAGCTGCACATATGCATTTCGTGTTTAATTCACTTTCTGGCCATTAAAATAGAGTACTCTGCTGTAATTTGCATAAAATCGGCTAACTTGGTACCCAAGTCACGCAAGCACTACTAATAACTGCTCCTGCAAACAGGGTGATTCTCTGACCTGGGAGGACCCATGCTGATCAGGCTAATACAGTAATTAACCTTCTATTAAATAAAATACTTGAAAGGAATTAAAATGTCATCATCTATTTGCTATTCTAGGTCATGTGGTGGACTGGAGATCAGGGTAACTGTTTTACAGCTTTTGGATCCTTTTGGGGGGAGTTTGCATTGTCTAACTGTGGTCATGTGGGCTTTCTCTGGGAGCTCTGGTTTATAAATTAGGTTTATTGGCATCTTTAAATTGTTCCCCATACGGCATCTCACCCATACTGTATCCTGTCCTGTAAGTATTTTCTGTTGGAGTAGGTTGTACCTCACCATGAGCGTGTATTAGAAAAAGTAGATATTGAAAATTAACAGATTATGATGATTTCTGTTTGCAATTTGAAAAAACAAACTTGAAACCAACTTTAAACATTCATGACACTGTAAAGCATAAAAGCTTCATTATAAAGCAATACAAAATTTAGATTACTATACCTTTAAAACTCTGCTCTGTCACAGTCTTGTTAAGGAGTTATGCGGCTTGGAACGGTCAGCGCTAATCAACAGGCCACTTCTCCAGCTGTGCTCCCGAGTCAGTCTTGTCACCCAGCCTCCTTCCCTCTGAGCCCTTGTCCACACCATTTCCCATCAGCTCAGGCCGCGCGGCCAAGCTTTCCTGGCTGGCTTTAGCTGCCTACCTGAGCCGCAGCTCCAGCGAAACATTTGCTTGAAAGCGTTTGTTTTATTTTCATTATTAATTCTAGGAACCAGAGAAAGGCAGCCGTCAGGACGGCAGAGAATTTATTTAGTGTCTCCTTTCACAAGAGCCCTTTCTGTAGAGAAGAAAGGGGCCAGTGTGCCGCTAAACCTCCACTTTACCAGGACCATATGGAGGGATCTGGGGCGACAGCAGGATTAATGGAGCAGCTCTGAGCACACCGCGCCGGCAGCCCTGGTGCAGGCGGGCATGCACCCCACAGGCAGGCTCAGGAGGACACAAACGCACACGAGGAAGCCCCTAGACATACAACTACCAGAAGCGCAGCTCTCTGAGCCATCTTCCTGGAGCACAGCCGTGCCCAACACCCTCGGAGAGCACACCAAGCACAGTCAGGGACCAGTGACAAACACAGGTGTTTCCAGGCAGCTGGTGGACAGGGGGTACAACTAGAGTCCATACTCACGGCAGATCTTGTTTCTGTAGTTATACAGACTGAGAAGACGTGACTCCTCTCATGGGAGGGTACCAATCCATTACAGGGTTACCCATTAATGTGCTGGGAGGACAGGAGCATTCAGGGAACAGCAGCTGGGGATCCTCTGGTTAGAAGCCCAAAGCCTTGACCACTCCTCTGCCCTGGAGGACAGATGGACCACGATGCACTAGCAACGGTAGGTGGAGATATTCCTGCCAGCAGTAACCACAGCACGTGGCTCTGTGGGCGGTACAAGTGCTCCTAGCAATCCAGTGTAACTGCTGCGTGTGCACACATCACAGGTGACTGCAAACACATGACGCCAGCGCACACTGCTAGTGTCACACTTTGACAGGGGGTGAGAAAAGGAGATGTGAGTTCCATCATCCTCATACACACGCCACAATTGCAACCACGATGACATCAGTTCAACTGCCTAACGTGATAGTTTTTAAAATTAGGATGGAAAAATACATTTCTACAGTGTATATATAGAGGACACAAATGGGAACTACAAGGAAGTGCATTTCTAACTGAAAATGAGATGGAACAAACCATGCTGCTGCAGCCGATACCCCGGCCTCTTTCAAGAAACATCTAGGTGAAGCTCCCCAGTAACTCGACACTCGTGTGTAGCCTTTCTCATACATATACGCACGAGCAGAAACACTTTTCACAAGGTCAGACCTGGACTATCGGACTACCGACCAGCAGAGTGCAAATGAACAGCGAACTCCAAGCCCATAGCGCTGCTGTACCCAGCATCCTTTCCCGGGAAGCGCGAGACGGGCCAGCTCCACTTCCCGCCCCACAGGCCCCGCTGAAAGACCCCTTTGAATTCTCCCCGGCGCCGCTCTCCTGCTCTCCGTGTGTTTTCCTTGGAGCAGGAAGCGCATAAGCAGCTCCAGGTTCTGGACGGACTGTCACTCAAAGAGCCCTTTCTCTGCCCCCTCCACCACCTCAGCACTGCCCTGCGCCTCTGCTCCGCTCTCCCGCTCCCTCCGCCAGTGCTGTAACACAAACACAGGGGCCTTCCCCTCGGATAAAGCAGCGATTCTTCTTCTCCGTGTTAAAAAAAAAAGGAAAAGAAAAACATATATGGTAATTTTTGGCAAAGAATGTCAGGGGCAGACAATGTTGTCCCTTGTTCCTTGAAATTGCTAGTTTGCCTTTCTGAGAATATTTTTTTGTGTGAAATAAGGCCCACATTGCCCGCTGTTTCCTCATGAGCTGGAGCGGAATATTATGTTACAGCTCCTCTTTTGTTCACCAAATTGCGCACCTTTCGAAAAAAGCCCATCCATCACATCGCGCTCTGCGCGGAAGGCCAGGGCTGGGAGCCCACCTTCAGGCCACCTTGTGCTCCTGCAGACGAGTTCACGCTGGGGGCACGCTGCTCAGTTTCAAGGTGGAGGCAGCTGCGAGGGTGAGGAAATGCTCACAAGGTACAATATTGCGAAGCCCAGGAACCCAGGAGCATTCGCTTGAATGAATTTAGTTAATTCCGGCAGTGGGATTAGGTTTCATTTTGGAGCATCCTGGAGTGACATCGGGGGCAGACCTAGGTTCAGCAAGACAGAAGTGACGGGTTATGTCCATAGAGAGCAGAAAAGGAGTTGACCCAGCTGCACTGAGGGTCGGTGTGGCCACTCACCTGTACATACGGGCCACTGTGGACACTGAAGATTAACGCACGGAAGATTAACTCACACCCACGCCAGCGAGCTAAGGACTTAACGGGATGTTGTCACAGTTCTATGTGGATGCTGAGTACTGAAGGATGTTATTGTGATGCAACCATACTGCCAGTTACATTGTGTTCAAATGTAAAAATTAGTTTTGCCACAAATGAGAAATGCCTGGTACAATGAGCAGTGTTGCACCAGATCACAGCACCACGCCACTCTGTGGAAGAGGTCTGTTTGCAGCTAATGCTGACGAAAGGTGGGATGCGATGTGTGACGCAAGCAAAGAAACGATGACCCTCCTCTCACACCTACTGTGAGCAAGAGTGCTGCAGCCACAGATTCCCAAAACTGACCTGCTTTGATTCCTCCCTGAAAACTAACAAGTCTCTGAACACATATTTAGATCTTGAATGAACTCAGAAAAATGTGTTGTACCATATACAGTAGACCAGGGGTTTCAAGGTCTTTCAAAGCTGCAGCACCTGAAGATCTGGGAGGAGCAGCTAAATAACAGCACGGGAGCCCACACCCCCGCAGGACCACCTTGGAAACCCACGAGGAATCTTGATCCAGCAGAAAAAGATACGTGTCCACTGGACTGCAGTCTCTCCTGATGCTATCTACACCAGTCTAACCTTGCGTGGTTCTGGCTGTCATGGATAAAGCAATCTACTGTCATCGGGCTACCAGATTTGCAGCAAAGAGCCCATTCTTCAAAAAAGGCTGTATTATGAGCCTCTGGAGGGGCCTGATTTTGCTGTTTTCCCAGCTGTCATATTTGTGTTCAGTCACAAAGTTACCAGGGCAGAAGATGATACATCTTGAACATAAATAACTGTGCAAATCAACAACATTTCCCCATACATAATGAGCTTACCTTGCACTGATTCTTTTGTAGCCTGTGTCCTGGGGCCGTATAGCCTGCTTTACTTGACGGCCATGTGACAATGCAAGAGCTACTCTGATCACGTTTTGGCATCTGTAATATTTGTCACCCACCATGAAGGAAAGACACAAATCACTATGACCTCTTTCAACACACAATTGCTTCCTACTTTCACTAAGCTGTCATCTGGCTGTTTCATCTTGAAATCAGATACTCCCCACTTTTTGTGGGCAGAATAGCAGAATGCATCTCCAAGCCTGTTCTGCCACCTTTGCATGGCAGCTAACCCATGCAGAGATGTCTTTCAGCAAGGCGTTTCCTACACAGTCACTCAGTGAAGTGGAAATCGGCACCAGCCTTTATACTTTGTCATTTCAAATGCTTGATCTTTGAACTATAATGACGGTAGCTTTGCCTGGAAACGTATGTTCAGCTGCCGCCACCCAGCAAAAGAATGAAATCTCACTGTGGCTGGAACAGGTAGGACTGTGGGCCAGGCGCATGCAGGATGACGCTGGAGATCAGAGTTCAGCGAGTGAAGCGCTCTGCTTTGGCGCTATGAGACAGAAGTTTACTGAACACTTGCTGGACAGGTGCTCTTAGACACTACAGTGAAACAGCACAAGCAGCTTATAAAGGGCAGTCTAGAAATGAAGTTGTAGCACCAGCCAATTAATTCCAAATGTCAGCATGGACAGAGGTTATAAAATAAATCATAGAAACACGATTATAAGAGAATATAAGCATTTTGTGTATATTTTCTGCAGAAAGAGGGCAGAAGTTGAAACTAAGGGGGGGGGGGGGGTGCACTGACAACTAAGAACAGGAGACACTTCTTTACATGAAAAATAGTGGGAGCAAGAAACTAGCTATCCAGTCATGTTGTCGAGGGTTCTTTCAAGAAATGAGATCATTGGATTAATTAGTCACCAGCAACAATATGAGCCAGATGAGCAAAATGATTACATCTCGTTTCCAGCCTTTCTTCTACCACGTTCTAATGTTATGCTGTTGTGAACTGCCAGCTTACAGGGCGTTCAATAGAAGAGTGACGTAGTGCTCTAGTTGTTCTCGGTTCAGACTCCTGGGAAATCCTGGGGAAGTGAAGGCAGAAGGGGGAGAGTCTTCACCAAAGCTACCAACTGGCCCCAGTTATCTCAAGTCGGTGATGCGAGTCAGTCAAATTTGGTTCTTTGTTAACTAAAGATGGGAGAGCAACTTAAACTGAGACTCAGTGAAAAAAATTAACAACTGACTTAATGGATTGAAGATCAGTTACGTTCTTATCATATCTTCCAACAGGGAGGTCTTGGAGTCGGGGAAGAGTCCGGAGTGAAAAGCTTGAACACAGATGTTGAACACTGTGATCCCTCTCATGAGGGCTGTCTGCCCAGTGTCTGCGCGGATAAGGCTTGCGATTGTGTTCTTCCGTTTAACTGTAACTCTAAGCCTAACCTAAACTGATTAATTGATTGATTTGTTATCATAATACATCACGGATGAGTGGATAGGACGTGTCGACAGTCTTATCTACAGAGTGGGTGGGAGAACAGCCTCTCGATTGCATGTATCAGCTCAAGAAGCTCATGCTAGTGTTTATTACACAGTACAATCACGTCTGTCAGCATTCAACTAGCAAAAAAAAAAAAAGTGAACTTCTCAGCCCTATAAATGTAAGTAACATAATAAGGTAACTGCCTTTTACACCGAAGTGCTTCTGTTGTTTATTTAAAACTATCATTACATTTGAATGCTTGCCAATTTATAAACCTTTTTCCACTTGATGAAAGCTAGTGGGACACATTGATTAACATCCATCTAAAATAAATATATTAAGATGATCAAAGTACTAGATAATTACCTTTCTTTTGCATAAATGTAGCAGATACACTACCAAGGCACACCTCTCTCCCAATTAGTTCTGGATTAAAACTAATGTACCGTAGGAAAAATACTGCTGATGAATCCCACCAACCACTTAAAATGGAATATCTTTTAAGCTGCAGGATGCCCACAGCTGTGGGGAGACAACCTTTACTATGTTTTCTTACTGTATTTTTCATTCTACCAAAGAATACTTTTTTCAGAGAAATATATAAAAGACACTTCAGAATATGGGAGAAAGGCTGCCCATGGCATTGTCCAGAATAAAGGTGATCTCTCAGAATGAAGGAGACTTTCAGTTTGGCCTCGGATAGCACTGGCTAAGGAGCGAGTCTTCTGCTTCCTCACTTTGGACAGCTCAGATGGTGAGCAGGCAGAGCAGATTGCTTTGTCAGTACATGCCCAAGATGTCACCGATAGCTCCTTGCTATCTGATTGCAAAGAAGGGAGCTGCTGTCACACAGATCGCCTTACTGCCTGGTTGGCGCCAGCATCGCAGTGCCAGTAAAACCTCTGGAGAGCTTAGAAAGTGAGAAGCAGCAGTCTTGTCAAAAGCCCTGCAGGTAGGAGCAGTAATACGGTACACAGGGTAGACAGGCAGGCTCTACACAGGCATGAAATGGGTGGATGTTTTAATTAAGGGGATTCCAGGCATCTTGTTGAGCCAAAGGAAATCAGTAAACAGGTTTCCACTTGATGCTTGAACAACTTCTTCTGTTTTATTCATATCTTAATATAGTTTGATTTCCTGGGCTCAAATTAGCACTGATGCTTAGAAATGTAAAATAGCTGTGCATCACTTACACTCTTGTGTTTCATTACAATGCTAGGACCCTTCCACTTGGCACAGATGCCCAAGTTAATTAACAGAGCCATTCATTATATATGCCAGAAGACAAAGGACGCATTCATAGGCAGCTAACTCAGACAGCGCTCCTGCAATGTTAGTTGAAATGTGTAAAACTGGTGCGTGCCTTTTCTTGTTTTCGCTGTCCCAGACTTCAGACTGTGAACACAGCACTGCCATGTGGAAGGCTGACAAGAGAGATCATTTTCGTTGCAGCTTTGATTAACTCAGCTAAGAATATTTTAGACTGAAGCTGTAAATAGTTTTCTGTTCTTAACAAAACTAGAGGTTACATGTTAACTTTTAACTACATTTTATGGTTGAAAAGTGCAGATGGCACAATGGGTGTGCATTAGGATGTTCCCAACAATTCTAGGAAACTATACCTGACAAAACGGCATCTCCCAGGAAGTGTACCTGTGCCGCGCAGGGTTCAGAAATAGCTGCTCCCAGTTCTTCCTGAGCCTTTGACACAGGACAGACCTTTGCATTTTCCAAGCTCTAAACTGGAACTGAAATGAACATTTAAAATGTCAGTCCGTTTCAATTTAAAATAAATGGTTCATTTTCTTTCACACACCTCCTTGTACATCTGAAAATTAGGTGCTCTAATGCTGCAGGAATCAATGCCGTTTCCTACACAAGCACATTCATAAAAAAGGTAAATAAATTAAGACTACAATTTCCAAACCACAAGATTAAAGAAAACCTATTGAACAGTTCAATTAAGGCAGCACTGGACTGATGTAACATTCTCCAGTGCCATTCAGCCATTGATTAAAAAACATCTAGACAACCTACTGGCTTTTAAACACTTGAGTCAGACTACTGTCCTAGCCAACCATTGAGAAAATTTGATTTTGATGACATCAAGCACTGAATTCCTAAACAGGCATAATTGACTAGACCATGATTTTTTAGCACTCAGGCCCTTGATTTGAATAAAGATAAGGTTCTAAATCATCCATCCATTTTGTAATCTTGTTTTCCAGCACAGGGTGGCAGGGGAGCTGGAGCCTAACCTGTCACAAGGTGGGGTACATCCTGGACAGGATGCCATCGCAGGGCACGCAGATAGACACACACGCAGACCAGGGCCAATTTACCTCCAACCGTGTCTTTGGACACTGAGAGGAAACCGGATGCCCCAGAGGAAACCCACACAAACATGGGGAAAACACACAAACTCCGTGCATGTAGCACTGCAGTTCTGGAGTTGAAACCACTGTGCAGCCATATTTTAACCCAACATTTGTAAACAAAACTATAGTATGTTCAATTGAACAGCGAGCATAAAAAACTGTGACATACAACCAGAATCCCACTGAACCTTTAAATTACCGAGTGTGAAACTACTGCTTCAGCTAATGATCAGCTAATAATCTAATGAACTGCTCTAGTGTGAATAGTTTGCTCTGTTTTCAGAAGTCACCGATGGCAGCGTGGCTCTCCAGCGGCCCCATCGACGAAGAGCACACTGGGCTCGGCCGATTCAAACTGGGGCGACGGCATGAATCTGGCCAAGTGAGGGTTGTTTTGCAAGGAGGCAAGATAACAACAAACCAGAGATCCCAAAACTAGAGTAAATAAAGAACAGAAAAAATCAGCACTGTTATCTTTGCATAGAAGTTGTATTTTTTTGTTGTGTGCTGGTCAACGTAGTTAGAATGTCAAATCTGAAACAAAACAACAATGGAAACAGAGCAAGGAGACGGCAGGAAGACACGGGATGGGAAAGATGGTTTCGAGATCGAGCCGCTTACTCTTGCGTGGCATTTCCTGCTCCCCCCCCCACCCCCCTCTTCTCCTTCACCTTCCCTCGCTCCTTTCCACAACAGCCTCGGGTGCCAGGACATCAGTCGCCTGGCACTGAGCACCCAACCACCTCCTTCCAAAATGCCAGTGTTAACAAATCGCAAGAGAAGGGGCGGCATCACTTCTGTCAACAAAGAAAGCTCTGTGCCCTGTAAGGTACCCCCTCCGAACTGCTCTGTTCCCAAAACCATCAGAAACCTGAAAAATTAACAGTCCAAAAAATTAAGAAGTGTCTTGTTTTGGGAAACACTGCCTAGAAATATTTTTAAAAGAACCTTGGAAAGCCTGTGCTGTTAAATCTGTTAGCAATTATACAGTGGCTCAAAGAACAGGCTTTATGCTTTATATGCAGAGGAAAAAAAAAGAAACAAAAACATGTCTGTTTCAACCCCCCCTCCACGCTTCCTTCCCCCAGACGAAAGAGACCCCATCCACTCTCAGAAGCGCGAGGAACTGGATCTCCCAGATAAGGTGATAAGCAATCAACCCTGACAAAGCAGCGGTTGTATTTGGGCATAAATGTCCATCTAGTGCTTCACGTTTTTACAGTCTCTGCTCTATATTTAGCTGACTGTTTGAATAAGTGCATTTTAACCAGGTTGTGACAACAGAAATAACAAGAGAGAAAAATGAAAAACCTTTCAAAACAGGAAATCTGATTGGAATCCCAAAGAGCCCGGACCCTGCTGAACCGCCGTGAACAGGATATCGATCAATATAGAATATTTGCCACAACCAGAAATGGGGGGGGAGGCCCTTATTTTCATGACTGTTCTACTGAATCACAGCAGATGCCATACAGCAGATTTTTTTATAAAAAAGGCCTAATTTTTTCCTTCTCTCCTCTGAGATTTATGATCCATCTTAAATACCAAAGTTTCAATTTGTAAAGTGTTGTTTCTCAAGCTTTCTGCCAAACTGATCACATTGGCTTGGAGAGGAGGCAGACTTGCATCTCTCTTCATGCATTAGAGCCTAAACGCTTTCAGCATTTAATCACAACATTGGAGCAACTGTGCGCGCACATCAATCAGCAGCATCAGGTGAGTCTGCTACCTCAGCATTTTTTTCTTCTTTCTCTTGACCAAAGCCTATTTGTTCTATAGTTTTGATGCTTAACGAGCACCAAACTGTTGCAAAACTTACTGTGAAAGTCTCTTTCATTGTCATCAATGGCAAGAAGAGAAATTTGGCCAAAGCAGCTGAAGGCAATCTTCTGAATGGTATTGTCTTCCTGTGACAGATGCGTCTCTAGGTCTGCCCACTCCTCTGTAAACCATGTGATATGTACAGGAGGTACTCAGATCTATGCATCAACTCGGCTAAAGTGTTGTTTCATAGAGCAAAGGAAGGTAGGTTGTGATATGATCAGAAATGGTAAGGTGTGTGAATCCAAATTTAACCTGGTCCACAGTTTGTATTACCTATCTGCAGGTTCCATCACTGATCTAATGAACCTGTCCCCCTAGAGTCTCCATCAGACACCATTGTGTTTTTCTTTAGGGCTGGCTTCACATGCGGGAAAACAGCGGTGTCTGTTCACCCAGCAGAGGAGACCCATTGAAATTGCTATTTTCTATCACTCATTTCCATCAAGTGCTACAACTGCTATTTACTTCTGCCTCACACGAACGTGTTGATATACAATCACCCTCACTGCCACCTTCACTGTGTGGACATGAGTGAGTGACAACAGCACTTGTTCTTTGCCATGAGCTTTTGTGATTTTCCTGTCAAACTTTCCCAGTTTAAAAAAAAATTAAGAGCCAATGTGAACAGAATGTCTAACAATTTTATTTTATTTTTTTACATGTAGTTAGCTTGTTACTTGGGTGTTTTAAACCCTGATGAAGTTAAAAGATCTCTGTGCCACTTTGTACAGCCTGTGTTGATGTGTCCAATCATTTCAATTTAAGGGTTGTGGCTTTTTATAGTGATTAAGTTTGGGGCTATACGTCAGGCAGCATGAAATTAAAACCTCTAAATTCAACTGACACAAATGAGTTCAAACCTGATTGTTTTACAGCCTAAAGTCACGATGATGACACTCTGGTTTTGACAGTTGTGACACTGAAGGAACTGTGGAGTCAAACTAAGGACTTCTCTGCAGGAACATGAAAACAAATTGAAAAATAAGCTTCAGGTCATGACCATGTAATTAGAAATTGTATTGAAAGCTTTTGTGTACTTACAGAAACACCCATGTTTGTTCTGAAGGTACAGCAGGGTCTAGAGGGAGAGCAGAACCAGCCAACCCAGCGTGACTCACTCATCGCCTGTAAACTAGGGCAGAGGTCTTCCAGCCAGGTCCTGGATGGGTGTCAAATGTAAATTTTCCAGTAAAGGTCAATTACACTGGGTTATGTAGTACTGCTACTGAGCCATCTCATCTGTCCTGTTGGGGCGGCCCTGTGCTCTTCACTACTGACGGCTCAGACAGCCTGTGCTACACATCAGCAGCAATCACTGAGCAGTAATGAAACTCAGTGTCAGCTTGAGCTTTGAACTCTGGGGTTTATTTTTAAAAGGACTGCCTTGTGCAGCTTTCAGTGATGATCTTTCAAAGGCTGGATGAAGTCCTCTGATCAAAGCTTTATTATTAGTCCCAAAAGACCTACCTGGACAGACTGGCCTTTTAGTGCTTGTAACCTTATTTTTTCATAATCTACAATTAATAAGAAGTTACAAAATGCATAGAAACCAGTCCACACTGTCTTTCTGATTTAATCTTTTGTACATTCAATATCTGACATCAGATATCTGGAATGAAAATAAACCTGAGGTACATGTGGTTTAATAGGCTAATAAGTTAAGTTCAGGTTAAAAAGCCTGAAATTTCTCTGATGTACATCCTCTTAGTACGGGTATTTAGCACTCAGCAGGCAATCAAAAGCACAAGGAAATGTAGAGAAAGCTGATTTACAGCACAATATCCGTTTCACTAGCTGTAGGATTTCTTAAGGCCACAGACTAGTAGTTGCAGCCAATAAGAGATCAGTCTGGACCAAACTCTCTGGGAAACACGGGTCCTGTGGGGGAGACCCTGATCCCTATAAATGTCTGCTGCATGTGAAAAGCCTGAAATCAAGTTCCTGAAAGGGATTTTAAATCTGTCGTGGCTCATCCACACCGCTGTAAAAAAGGTCTGCTGCTTAATTTCCGGAAGCACACAAATTGGGTTTATAGGGGCTTTGTGGCTGGAAAGCTTATCCACTGCAAGCCTCAATCTGTACTCCGCAATTGTGGATATGAGCATGTGCTAAACAGCCACAATAACACAGCCTCATGTCGCATGAATTTGTGACCATTTAGCTTCCAGTGAAGGCCGCTGACCTGACAGTGGGAAGGAGGTAGGATCACAGAGCAGCCTGCTGAGGCTTCACCAGTCAAGTCTGACTGTGCTGTAGTTTCTGCCCTGGTTTTTTTACCCACTGTGGACAAGCAAATTTCGATTGGGGTCCCTGAAACAGGCCATTCTGGGAAATACAGTGCTATCAACAGCTTCCACGTAACATTCACAGACATCACCTAGTTTCAAGACAAGACAAGCTGGTATCCACAGGGGGGCAAACTGGGCATGAGACGTCATCCTCCTGGGTCACATGGTATTACTGTGAGACCCAGACCTCTCTGCGCCATGATGCAGGCCAACAACCACACAGCCTCAGCACCACGGGGTTTGGCCTGTTTTACTGTAGCTTTAACTTTTGTAACCAAGGTCTTTTAAATTTTAACTTAAGGAACACAAAATCAGAAAAAAGGTAGATAACACTGGTGGATGTAAAAGAATGTGGTACAGATATGCCATTTGATGCTTTAATTGTCAATAGAACACAACAGTTGTTAATCTCCTGAGAAAGCAGTTGTTGCACGAGCTACATGGAGACATGCACTTTTGTCACATCAGGAAGAGTTGGAAGGGAGTTTCTAGGAAAGCATCAATACAGTACTGTGGAGTCAAGAGTGCCATCCATTACTGCATATGGATGCAGCATCTCCAGGAAGAGCCACGTGTGATGGCCTGAACAGCATGTCTAGTTGCTGTAGAACAAACCAAGATCTCATGCCCAAATAATAACTTTGGAAATGTGATGCAGTTGTAAGTAGGACTACTTTACGATGCTCAGTACAGTTTGTAAGATTGTGATGTTGTTATCCTAAACTTGGAATGGGAGCCCTAATCACTACATCAAAACATAACTCAACCTTCTCCAACACCTTCAACTAAAATCAAGGCTCTGATCTGAGCTGCCAATTTCTTCCTCAAAACAAAGGCCTTTATCATCTGAGCTCATCAGAAGCCCAAACAACACAAGAGCTCCAGATTGCACGCAAAAATACCCCCTGGAAAATGAAAGCTTTTACTGTTTTGCCGGAAAAAAATTACAACAATAATAAAAATGCAAACACAGTCATCATTTTATCAGATGTAATTATTGCGAAAGACATTTGCTAAAACTAATTTCCAGACTGAAACTAGACAAGCCCTTCCTTCATGTAGCCACAGAAAAACTCTCAGCAGTTGGAAAAGTTAAAGAAAACCTTGTTTCAGTTTCTCCATGTTTTAGGGGTGCTACACACAGCTAATAAAGCCAACATTATACAGCACAGGGCCGTGGCCTTTCAGTGAGAACGCCTACTCAGGCGCCTGCAAACAATCCAAGTATTCTATACACACACAAATGCTTGAAAACACCTACTCTGATTTCAAATAATTTGTAAATTCCCAGTTTGACAAACAGATGCAAATATTTTGCCAGAAGGAGAACTTGCTCAGCAGTCAAAACCTAGGCCAAATCCCTTATAATCGCCCAAGTTCCAAGGACAAAACCCACCCTTTTCTGTAACTACAGTATTTCAGACTGCAACAGCCCCCTCTGACAGGCTTATACAAAGGGCATGAGTCTGCCAAGCATTGCAAGAACTTGTTGCTCAAAATGCTGAAAAGCTCACGGGCTAAAATGATTAGAATTTTGCTATCAAACATTAAAAATTCGATAAGCCACAACGCGTCTTAGGAGGGCAGCCAAAAAAACAAATAGGGAGTTTTTCAGTTTCAGTGTGCATCTTTTGCCTGTCAGTGGGCTGTGAAAGTGTAATCAGCCATCATGGATTTCAGAGAGCTATTCACCGGGAAAGGATCAGCATTATTGTACCACAGAATGTGAAATATTTGACTCTGTTTGAAGCCTATTTGCTACATTGTGAAAAAAATGATGTGGAGATCCCAGACGGCGATTCCAAAAATTACAACAGGGGAGGAAGCCTCACCTGTGGCTTCACACTTCTCATACCCTGAACGCAATGCTTTTTCCTGTTCATCTTTGATCTTGTTTTACCCATGTATTAAGAGCAATTACTAGCTGTATCCCATGTTTTGATGATAACTTCATCAACAATGTTAAACGTGTAGCAAGGCAGGTAGACCGTACTGAAATGGAACAGAGTGAAGCATGAGAACTTGCCACATCCCACCCCCGGTCCCAGGGAGAAGCCGAGCTCACAGCTCTGCAAGCTCCAGTCCATCTGGACCCGTCTCCAGCTTGCAGGCCCTTCCCTGTGAGTGCAGAAGGCTTGAAAAGAAACCTCTTCCAAGAGCCCAGGGGAGCCTGCATGCAGCCCAGGGCTGCTAGCGTGTGGGGAAATGGGCCGGCGCCGTGCTTGTTTCTCCAGCACCTGGCCAGGAGCAGCTCCACGCTGTCAGTGCGGCGAGGAACAAACTGTAAATTGGACACGCTTCAGGGCAGAGGACACATCCCGCACTGGCTTTCTCTGAGCCGCGGAAAACAAGACCCTGCCCTGCAAACTTCAGGGTAAAGCTCAAAAAGCTGCTACTTGATAAATGTGTTGAGATCTTTAAGAATGACAGATTTTAGACTGCAGCATCTCAGGCTTTAAAGAGTTAAGGGGCCTCCTTCACAGGAACCGTGAACCCCCACGCCAACTTGAAAAGCTCTCCTGAAAAACTGGGCATGAAGTGAAGTTTCAAGAATGTAGTTCAAAAACAAAATGAGATGCTCAGTTGAATTCCACTGTAAAACACCTCAGAGATCTAGAGTGTTTATTAGTTACTGTATTTACCACACAGTTCAAAGAAACAGCCATACTGGTGGCAGTTTACTATTGTGCAGAACATGATTCATTTTCCCTCCGCCAACCTTCACCACACGACTGTGTACAGTCAGTTTAAATATCCCTCTGGAGTGCCAGCGGTGCCAGTGACAGACTGCACATGGGTGCTCTCAGCCTGTACACCAGCAGGAAAGGGCTGCTCGTGCCAAACCAGAAGAGAACTCCTCGTAACCACACAGCTGTGGATCACTGGAGGCCACTAACCAAGTACAGAGTTACTTGGCATGAAAAGAACATGAGAAACATTTACAAGAATAGACCCTTCAGTCCATCAGGACTCATAATTTTCCTCTTCATTTTAAGAGAATTGTTTACATCTCTTACTCTTAGGCAAACACTCTGTGGAGACTTGATCAAAGTTTAGAAAATGCATAATGACTAAGTCAACCAAAACAGTTACTTTAGGCTCAAAACAGAGACAACGAGTTTGTTACACAGGCACAAAAACTTCTTTAAGACGAAAGAATCTCGTCCTCATGGAAAAGCCCGATACTTTTCTAGATTCCGCCATTGATAGAAATAATTGGACAGATGGGCCAGCCTGCTCACATTTGTAACTTATGTTCTTATCACACTCAGCTGCACACAGTTTTGAAAATAAATGACATTTTGAGTTTCCCCTAGCAAGCTGGGAACCATAACTACAGATCTTGAAATAATTCCTACATCAGACACTGCAGGACCAGGAGAAGAATCCAGAGCAAAAAAAAAAAAGGAAAAAGGAATGGCTGAGTGCTTTTGGCTTACTCTCTGCCGATCACAGAAAGAGAATCAAACGAGTCGTTTACCAGTCCTGGGGACTAACTCAGGCTGTTATTAAGATTGTCAAAGTGCTACGCTCTGAAATGCATAACCAAAAAAGCACGTGGATGCCGGTCAGAGACAAAGCCACCTTGTCTGCAGGGAGCTAATTATCTGCCCGCTGGCTGCCAGACACAACAGGTGAAAGCAGTTTGACTCTGTGAGGCTCCATTAATCTTTCAGTGCTGGGCACCAGGGGCCTGGAACTGGCTGGGAGAGGGAAGGCACTGCCAACGCAAACTGCTAGGGGAGGAAGAGACTGCAGTCAAAGGGCTTCTTGTAGAGGTGTCAGATCTGGGGGCTGTGGGATGGAACAGGGGGCACCACTGCAAACCACCTTCCCTTCCTCACATTTCACTCCCCGCCCGCCTCAGAGCGGCTCAGCCAGACCCCGCGGCAGGCAGGCTCCTTCTCTCCTTTATTGTGAAAATCCGTCTGGGGTTTTCGCCGGAGTCTCCAAACGATCATTAAAAAGCTGCTGAAAGCAAACGGTCTGGACCTGCTGAGGTACTCACCACCGGTTCTGGCTTCTTCCCCCATAAGCAGTGCCTCCCCCTCTCTCCCCAGACTGGGTTCGTCTCTGCGCTGGGGAGTGGCAGGCTGCTGCACTGTGCTCAGCAGACCTCAAAACATCTCTGCATCTCAAAGCGATTAAGCCCAAAGAGGCTGGAGTAGCCTGCAGGCACAGCGCCGGCACACTGCGATGCCTTGTCTATTGTTGCTCTCAGAAGCCTCAGCAAAACTTGTGTACATCTTGCTTAGATCCACACATACTGAACAACTGCAGAGGAACAAGTCAAGATTAACTCCACATTGAAAAACAGAATGAAGAAACTGTTTCGGCTGTTCTTCATGTCTGAGGGAGAGGGAAGTTGGCCAGAATATAAAGCACAAGAGAACGAAGAAGAGAATGGGCACAGAGGTGAGAAAGTGTCCACAGGAGGTGGGGATTAGTGGAGAGGTGTGAAAAGCTAAAATCTGTAAATGAAATCTAAATTTCTTAATGCAGCCAACACTCGTGAACCCAACAGTGAACAGCTGAGACCTCTGCGTTACAGTCTTATCATCCGAGTCTGGTTATGGCGAGCTCTACAACTCTATCACAGTTTATACTGCGTTTTTGACTACACATTACAGGCACTCATGAAGTAAATGTTTAGATTATATACGCTGCTGTGCAAAAATCAGACTAGAGCCAGTCAGGAGTTGTCAAATATGTATGTTATGAACTTCATTTACTCAAAGCCTCCACTGATGTTTTCTATTATAACTTGAACTTTTACTACTCATACAACTTAGATTGCACGAAAAGAAACCAAACTTAAAATATATCAATATAGAATTAATATTCATTTGAAACTTCACATTCTTTTTAATCAGAGCTCCTGAAAGTAAATTACAGATGAAAAGACAAGGAGAATCATTGTAACAGTTACTCCACAGCATTTTCCAATAATTCTCAGAGGGAAAGTTGCATGTTTTATTGCACAGCAGTATACACACATCTCCGCTCTGCCTTGTACCCTGTGCTATTAAGCTCTGGCTTCAGATAATGCCATCATGGTTTACCGATGAACAGATGCACAGCTGGACAGTGTGCTGCAGCTCTGGGTGCCCCTGAAACTCTTTGATTGCACAGTTCCAGCAGCCTTTACACCTACTACAAGGCAGCAGTTACACTAGACATTCAGGATCGTTTATGTCAATAACCACACATCATGGACTATAGCAATATAGGCTCGGAGGAACATTTTGCAGAGGCATATAAGAAATTCTGTTATCTAAAAATCTGCCTAATATCACTTTGAACAAAAACCCTATTATCAATATTCTATACTAGTCCTGAAGAATTTCAACTAGCCTCACAAGAGAAGCCTGAAATGAAACAAAAAAAAAGAGAAAAGCTTTTTTAAACAGTCTGTACAGAAGCAAGAGCAGTCTGTTTTCAGAGGAACATAACATCACTTGAATTCTCAGATATAAAGTACCTTACTAATGACTAGCAAAGACACATTGCAACCAAAAACATTTAATATCCAAACATGTCTTAACAGATTTAAGGTTTATTCCGAGCATACTGGGGTAGCCCAATATTTTCTAACAAGAAAAAACAAACACTCCACTAGGGAGCAAGTCCCAGGTCAAACCCCCTTATGCTCCGACTCCAAAAATGTTAACCATTTCCAGAGACGTTCCCCAGCTAGCAGATTCTAGAATACCTCTGTACTGTTGGAGACTGGTTCTACAGAATACAAAATACAATCAATCAATCTGAAGAACATTTTATTGGCAGCAACCGAAAAATCTAGAAAAAAAATGAACTAACCCACCAGCTCAGGCTCTGGGATAGTTTTGGAACTGCTGTTCCAAAATACCTCACTTGGTGCTAGTACAGATTCAAAACCTAATGGAGCAAACATAATCAAAACTAAACCGTAAATCAATAACTCAATCATGGAAAACCATGTCATTCCTGGGGCCCTGGAAAAACCCAGGTTTTGCAGCTGCTATTAAAGACATCTCTCTTTTTACAAATAAATTCTAACTCGCTGCCTAGAGATTTTTTCTTTTACTCCGTGCTTCTGGTAGGGATGAATAGTTTTTGTGGAAGAGGTCAAAAAACACATTGTGATCAATGCGGCTAGTGTTTTGTTAGCACTAATTGCTAAAACACTGCAATTTGCAGAGACACAGAGAGATCCAATTTCCATCCCTCCGCTTGTAGATCTGCAAGAGGAGGCCCATCCCAATGGCCTGCACACGCCCATGGGCTCCACACACTTGGTTTTCCACTGCAGGCCAAACCCCTGTGCTCATCCAGCAAAACTATCCTGGCGGTTTACCCCAGAGCTGGGAGAACACCTTCATTCTCAACAGAAGCATTCTAATGACTAAGGTAAAAAAACGGAACATTTCAATTTAAACAACATATATTCTGTCTAAAAATAATTGGTTAACAAGCAGACTTGTTTATCAATAACATCTTACCGAATCTAGTCAGCTATGTTCACATTTGCATTTTCCAAAAGAGTCCAAATCAAAGAGTCGACTGGAGGCGTTGTCTCTTTTCCGTAACTTTCCAAGTCCCTTGCTCAGAGGCCACAGACTCTGTACGCCACTGAAGCTGTAAAAACAAAAGACAAGAGGTGGCCATTGGGCTCACTAGCTTGTTCGTGAACAGCCAAGATGCTTGAAAGGCTCCAGGGGATCAGCTTTGACAACATGGTGTAACAGCTTGTTCCAGACTCCCACACCAGCAACCTGGACAGAGTGGAGGAACTGGGATACTGCACAGTTCAGAGCAGCTTGCGGATCCAGCTCCACAACTTTGCTATTGTAGTCCTTCAGTCTGACGGAGTAACTGCTAATAGCACTGGATATCATTTTAGAACCAGACATAAAAATGCAGCCAAATTTAAAAAGAAAACAATAATCTGGCTAAAGCAAAAACAAATCCTGGAGCCTCTGTGCCAAAAGAAACTGAGAACGGGGATGTGCTGGTTGAGCAACAGAGTCAGAGAAGTGTTAAACATCACCTGAGGACTGGTTGTATAAAAACTCCCTCATTTTCAAGTGTGTTCAGCCTCTGAGAGGGTTCTCACTGAGAGGTGTTCCAATTCCCAAAGATGGCAGCTTTGCACCATCGGCTCCCCAGCCAAGCACAGACGCCAATTGTCAGAACCTTTCCTCTTGAACCGAGCTGGGGTTCTACTACAACAACACCAGCAGGAGGGAAACTAGCCCGTGTCACGACGGTCTAAGCCCAGCTCACATTCCCTTTGAGTCAGTGAACAATCCATCTCTTGGTGAATTCTACTTCACAATGATGAGAAGAGCTGACATTTAACATTTGTGCAGCCTTGAAATCCCTAAAAAACTAACGGGATATTTTAAGATGCTTCTCCTTCACGATCAGGTACCGAAGGCCGTGTGGCCTTTGAGCACAAGGGCTGGGAGGCCGCAGGGAGCTGGGAAGAGGCATGCGGAGCTGAGGAACTAACAGGCAGTGTGGCTTGGAGACAGTCTGAGAAGCAGAGGGACTTAGTTTACTGAACTGAGAAGCAGGGTGGTTTGGGTTTAAGGGCTGTTTAACTACCAGTAGATCCCTTTAAATCACACATTTTGGCCCTGCTGACAAAGGAGATTAAAGCAATAAGCTAAAAAGCCCTAACACTAATCCAGTGCCACAGTCAACAGAAGCTGGTGTTTAATAAAAAAAAGCTTCTTTCAACACCACACTCCCCTGCAACCCTGTAGCCATCTCCATACTTTCAAAGATAGTCTCTGCCTCCATCGTTTGTCACTCTTATGGTTTTCAAACCTCCTACATAAAAAAAAACTCCTGTTGATTCTGAAAAGGGAAAAAAAGAAGATGCTGTGCTGGAGTGTGCCAGAGCCCTTTGAAGTGCAGCCAGAGCGTGTCATTAATACGATTCCTAAATTACTTTCTGCAGGCTTTGATCTGCAAACCGCTGTCACTTAAAGGTACCAGAGTGCAGGGGGCATGTGGCAGCAGCAGGGGCTCTGCAGAGCAGCCCCTGGGATGATCAACAAGGAGCCGCATTCACAAACCGCAGGGGAGACATGTTGCAGCAAATCGCACTCGACCCCTTCTGTCATCGCGTCTGTTATTGGCGACTCCCTTATCTTGCTACACTGGCTGCACGATGACTATCGTGTTGCGTCTTACATTTACACATGAGCACCCTCCCGGCTCATAACAAATTATTGCGAACATTAAGTCTTAAGCCGCATTAAGCTCTTTCACAGCAGTTTAATCACCGGGAACGGGCTCAGTTTCACCTGAGAGTGAGAGAGACAGACCTTTGCATACCCACGTGCACTAGGGGGTGAAGGAAGTTTCAAAATGCTGCCTGTAACTGCGCCAGCACTTCACCCCGGCTCTCTGCCACACTACAGCCTCTGCTTACACGAGCTACAACCCCCTCCTCTAACCAGCACCTTGTGCAGGGGGAGGTGTTCTTAGCTCATCAAGCTTTGCCTTTCAGATTTTCTTAATACTGTGAATAAAAGGAAATTAATTTCTTTCATGTTTTTGTTTGAAAATTTTACCTCTTTTAAAAATAGCAGCCCATTGAATTTCCCATCAGAACTCCAGTGTATGTCAGTCAACGGCACATTCAGAATGTACCCTTTGATCTTCCGAGTACATCATGTTAAATTCCACACGATCTCATTTGGAAATCGCTGCACATGTCTTGGCAAGGTGTTGGAAGCTGGGCCTTGTACTGCTTTCAGTTACCATGATGCACAGATTATGGTGCGTGTAATGCTTTTACAGAAGTCTTAATTTTCACATAGAAAAGAGTCTGCATAGAAATGAAAATTATTTTTCTCTTTTGCACAGCCTTTAAGCTTACAATGTAAATTACAGAGAACTGTGCATAGATGCAATATTTAAAAATTACCAACTGAAGAAAAAGGTCATTAGAGTATCCGTCATGGCACTGGAAGCTGTACTGAAAGGAACAGCAGGCTACCACTGCAGACAGGCCAAGGAACTAAAGTACTGACCAAATACCATTGTGTTATTTTGCAACTTACAACCACAGCACTCAGTAAGATTTCACAGATTTTGATTAATGTAATGTTCAAGGATTAATAATACTAACGCTAAAAGAGAATTACACATTTTCCTGCTCTCCAGCCCGATATTTAGTTAAGCACTGCCCTCCTGTGGGCTCTTCTGGAAGGACATCCTACAGATCAATGCACCTTGCAGAAAAAGGCGTCACAAGAACACATTAAAAACTGAAATGTGAATGTTCTAGATTACCAATAAGTTTCAGCAATAAGAAAAAAAAAAACTCACCTTTATTTCTTTGATGCAGCATTTAAGCTTGCAAACATCCTGGCACACATCTCCTTGCTCTCTGCCAAATAACCCTTGTGGCAACTACAAAAGAGTTTACAGACATATGAGCATCAATCTCTTCTTGATGCGTGCCCATACAAACAGACCCTGAGACGGAAAAAGCAAAATCCAACCTTTCCAGCTTCTTCAAGAGGTCTTTGATGTCTGTGTCCAAGGGTTTTTTCTCCTGTGCCATCATGAGGCAGTTTCTGGCCTTTCTGTATTCTCCCATCTCCATGTAGGCCTAGATAAACACATACACAAAAAAAGATTTGCCCCACAAGCCACGACTATCTGAATCTACCACAGCATAATTCCGATGGCTGTGGCATCATCATCAAATCTCTGCCCTGTGTCAGCTCTTCAAACCAGTAGGACTTTGTAGGAAAACGTGGCACAAGTTTGAAGCATCTTTTAGAGTATCCTACATACATCTCACACACCCTGGGAGAGAGAAACCAAACCATGAGAGCTACTCTGCCTGGGGGCCACCAGCCTGGCTCTTGCAGGCTTTAGCAGTCACCCACGATCAACCAAGGAGATCTACCTAGCCTAGGAGGCATCTGGACTACTTCAGAGGATAAGATGATGCTTATACGTTTAGCAGACTTTGTTAACCAGAATGATTTGGGGAGGCCTGGGATAACCCACACCATCAACAGCTGCCACTGCCAAGGCTCTCAGGACAATTTGGTCTGATTTAGAATTGGTGAATCCACACGACAGCAAATTAAATTCAGAAGACATGATGTTAATGAAACGTGATGTAATCTTGGGAAGTAATAAAGATGTTTCCAATGTATTAATTGATGTTACTGGCAAAGAACGAGTATTTTTGTAAGGCACTGGATTCATAGAAAATAACTAAAAAAAAAGTGCAGCAATGAAGTCGTCCACTTGCCATCTGTGCCAGATCTCAAACGTTCAGCAAAACTGCTCCTGAATAGAGCTGGGACGGGAGACTTTTTTAAGATCACTTTATTGGCCATATACAATTTCTTGTATTAGGAATTTGTCTTTTTGTATACCCCAACTTGCTCTCCATGAGACACACAGACAGGGAGAGAAGCTTGGGGTCAGAGTGCAGGGTCAGCCATTTAAACGGCGCCCCTGAAACAGTTGGGGTTAAGAGCCTTGCTCAGGGGCCCAAAGGAGTAGGATTCCTCTGCCGGCCACAGGATACGAACCGGCAACCTTCCAGCCACAGGCGCAGATCCTTAGCCACAGAGCCACCGCACCACCCGGATGGGAGACATATAGGGAAAACCAGGCTGCTGGTGTAAGAATTACTGGTAACCTAATAGATGGTGCTCTTCCCTCTGGACCAGACTTTTTAAACCAATAGCCCACTTATGGTGAACATAATGCTGACAGATGTTCTGTATTTCAGATGAGAGTTTTGACAGCATTGCTTGCGATATTCAGCCTGATTTTACATTTGGCCAGATGTATTTGCCCTGCCCCCCGACTCCAACTGGCTGGGGAGCAAGGTTGCTGGTGCAGAAAGACTATTGCACTTTGTACAATGCGTCAACTGTGCAAAGGATTCTGGTACTCTTAGTGACGAAAGATGTATCTGGAGGGAGGGGAGGAAAGGGGCTTGTGTGGACGCAGTACCTGCACCCCCCAGGGGTGGCAGCACTGCTCAGGCAGAGGGGGGTTGGGAGGAAGCCTCACCTGCCCGCAGCGGAAGAGAGCCTTGGCGCTGTGGGGGCTGATCTCCAAGGCCTTCTGCCCATAATCCAGGGCCTTGCCTGGGCGCTCCAGGCGCAGCTGCGTGAGGGACAAGTTGAGAAGGATGGGCAGCTGCAGGGCTTCCATGCTGCGCTTCTCTTCATCGCCCATCGGCTGGCGGTCCCCCAGCACAGCGATCCCCTGGAGGGCACAGGCAGGGTGAGAGAATAAGAGCAATGGGCAGCCACACAATCTCATGCAATCAGCTAGAGCTGCGTGGCCTGATTTACACACTCTGGATTTCTGAGAGTTGGAAAATAAAGCAGAAGAACAGCAATTATAAGACATTTATCACACGCATCCACATGTGTTTTAGGGGGGTTCCATATCAAAATGCTAAATGTTTAAAAAAACTAAATTATCACATAACTCTCTGCCTTTCACTGTATATGCTCATCAACAGCACTGCCCACTCCAGAGGAGCAGACTGAGATTGTTGGAGCCTGTATTCAGTTTCACAAATGTGTCTGGTCTGCTTTCAACAGACCTGTAGACACTTATGGGATGGGGTCAGTTTTTCAAAATGATCTTTTTTATTTTAAGGAGCTTCTGAAATTGGAAACGAAACCTTGTAGAAAAAGTCTTGAGTAGCTGAATGAGAAACAGTTACCAAAACGATTGCCGAGGGTGAGAGTTTCCCCAGATAGCATTAAAAATCATCTATCCTAACTGCAATCATCCCACGATACTTTGGTCACTAATTAGAAAAACAACTCAGCTATTTAGCTCACATAACGCATGCATTTTTTATCTTATCTTCTGAAGTAATCAACTGCGCACGCGGGCACATGTATGAAGTATTGTGAAAGGCTCTTGATTAACACTCAGTAACTACTGACACACCTGAAGAAGGCTCCACGGCCGAAACGTTGTGTTCTCTTTCTTCTTTTTTTCAGCATGGAATAAACCTATTACTTGTTCCCTTACTCAGTAACTACTACTCCCTCCTTCAATCAGGCTTTGAGAACCTCTCCCTCTGCATCACCATCATGCAGGTCTCACTGTACTCTTGTGAATGCGACTTTCATTTAATCTTATTGAGGGTTTCCTTCATACTTGCACCGCAATGCGACTCACCCTGGATAAAGGCACCTGCAATGCAATTAATATAAAGAATCAGTAGTAAGAGTTTCTCAGGAAGCGGGCTTGCAGACGGACGCCGATGCGCTCCTTGCCTTTCTGTAATGCTCCTTGGCCTCCTCGTAGCGTCCTTGCCCAAAGCAGCGGTTGCCGAAGGTGCGCTCCGTGTCGACCACGCTGAGCGCCGTGGACAGCGGGACTGCGCGCTGCTGCTCCTGGGAAGACGATGGGGAAAAGAGGAAAACTGCTTTGCAGCCAAATCTCACTCCCTGTCAACAGCTCTGCTGCCTCTGGTAATAATAATAAACTATTTTACACAGCGCTTTTCAAAAGGCAGCATCTCCTCTTAACAAGACCTTTCACTTTATACGTACAGGATCTGACCAAAGCGCGTTGTGTTTTCACACAGAACAAACATGACCACGGTGCCCCCAGGCCACACCCAAGGCAGCGGGAAAACGCACAGCCGTTCTCACAGGCCATTACCAGAGTCAGGTCGAAAAAGCTGTCGACTTTGGCCGTGTCCAGGAAGTCGAGGAGGTGCACCTCAAACAGCACGGTGGCAGCGGGAGGGATGAGCGGAGGGCAGCCCATCGCCCCGTACGCATAGTCGGGCAGGAAGAGGAAACGCGCAAACTCGCCCTTCCGCATGGTCAGCAAGCCCACCTCCAGGCCCACCAGCGTCACCTCTGGGGAACAGGGAGAAGAAGCCTTAAAGAGTAAGGCAGGGGAGAGGGAGGCAGTGGTGCAGTTGCTTTTACCAAGATATATTTCAGAGGGCTTGTTATTGCACTGCCAACTAAATCATTTAAAATCATGTGCAACCTCAACTTGCTGTGGAACTAAACAGAAAGTGATGATGATGATGAATGACCGAAGGGGTGTGCCCTTTACTAACTGCTTACTCCTGGGGAGTGGTAACAGGCTGAGCAGGACAGACTGCACTTCCCTTTCTAACCCTAACCCCTGCGACAGTCTCCAGCTCCCCCAGGCCAGGGTGGAGGTATAATCCCCCAGCACGCCGTGGTTCTGCCCCAGGTCTCCTCCAGTGGGCCGTGCCCAGTACACCCCATACACCTCCAGCAGGGGGCACCTCACCAGGTGTCTGAACCACCTCAACCCGGCAACAACTGGACTCCAAGCTCCTCCCAGAGCACAGTACTCTGCAAAAAGATCTACTGCACCCCGTAACCCCACACAAGCCTGTAAGGCCTTCATGATGATGTGTTCCCGACACCCGGCGCAGAACCCACCTCTTCCCAGCCTCATCAGGCGAGGGTGCTTCAAATAGGAGTTGCTTTCAAACGGCGCGTCGGAGTATTCCAGAAAGCCTGCGTAACGAACTGGAAAAATACATCTCAGAAGTGCATACAGTTATCTGCTGTGCAAAATCAACCCGCTGAATTAAGTGTTTATTCTAAAAAAGAAGCAAACAAAGCTACATAGAGAGTGTGTCATTCAGGGGGAGATCACCAGAACCCCCGCCTGGCTTCAGTGTCCAGTCAAAGCTCAATGGCACTGACCACCACACTTGTGTGTGAAACATTGTGATGAAAATATAAAAAATAATACAATTTCTTCAATAAATTGTAATGGAAGCAATACATGGGTTTTTTCTTTACAGATTAACGTAAGATATGATGTAAAATTGGACACTAAAAACAGACCAAGTTTTTTTTACTTTGTCCAACTGCAAAAACACGCTAATTATTTCTCGGTTCTGTAAAGCAGAAAAGCATCCGCTTGCCATTTTCCAGGGCCCATCTTCCCTGCACAGCACAGGACGTGGCACTGAGCCGAGATGCAAAGAAACGGCCGGCTGTTCTAGACCGGGCCGTTATAAATAGGCAAATAAAACTTCTATTTTATCTTGGAGGAGTACCAAGGTCAGCTCGCCACAGCTAATCAGCTCTGAATTCCTCAGAAGAAGGCGGAACCACAAGCTCACTACTTTAAAAAAGGGGACTGGCAGACTGACATTTCTTGGAAATACACTACAAAAGCCTGAGGTAAATAAAAAGTCATCCCAGACTGTTAAGATAAAGATGTTTGCTAGTGAGACCAAGGAGAACGCGACCGGCTCTGCAAGCTGGGAATCTGTTGCCGATATTCCACATGAGGATTTCCATGCTGCCATTTCTAAACACCAGCACTGGGCTGTAGCCTTCATGCAGCTTTTGCTCAATCAGGGTTCTTTACAACACGGCGTCATCACCAAGAGAACGTGTGCCTTCGTGTGCCGCACAAGAGGCACCTGCACTCACGATGTTCTGCAATATCCAATCTGATCTGTGATTTCTCTTTTGTTAAAGGCAATCAAGAAATCAGTATTAAGAATACCCACCCTAAGAAGCAATCTGTTCTTTATCAAGACAACTGAGGAAGTGCTGTTCAGGATGCTTCTACACTGGATTTTTATTCCCCACCCCCCTGTCCAATCCTAATGGGACACAGCCTTTCCTCACAGCAACCGGACCCGAGCGCAGCGGTATTCCCATAAAGTGTCCGACGGCCACACTGGAGCCCCGGGGAATCAAGGCCGCATCGCTAGCAACACCCCAGCGTCAGGGATCCCCACAGTCCAGCCAGAGCTCCATTTAAAAGCATCAAGACTAGGGCACTCTTGCCCACTTTGCTCTCTTCACTTACACGAGACGGACGCGTTCTCTGGGACCAGCTGGCCAACTCCAGGGTGGATCACTTCCTTCAGGATCCCTCCATCACCCACCAGGGCCTGCATGCGCCGCGCCAGGCGCCGATACGGGCTCTGCGCACACAGACAGGCTGCATCAGCCAGGCACACAGGAGCCCAGCCAGGCGCAGGGTCACCAGAAACACCAGCAAACCCCTCCCAGTGCTTAATCAGACCCAGGGGGGTTTAGAGCAGAGGTCAGGGGGTCTTCTGGCTGCTGTCCCAGTGGAGACCTTAAAAACCACTTGTGGACGTTCTGAAGCCAAGGTACACCAGTGGTCAAATATGGGACTGCTGAACAGATGAACGGAGAGGAAGCCACAGGTCTCTGCCACACCTGGTCAAGCGCATGCAGCCATCTCCTCCATTAGCCCCTGGCCTGCTGCCCAGCCCAGCCCATGCACACGGGACCTCTACTTATTACTACCCTCTTGGCCAGGATACTCTTCAATGGTCACTATCCACATCCATCGGTTTTAATCTGCATGATTATGTAAGCGGTAGTAATAAGAAGTCTGAACGGCGATGACAACACCGCAGTGGCCGAGTGCTTGGCGAGTGTGGTAGATACTGTAGTATACTGCCCTCCGAAGAAATGAAATACAGTACGAGCTAGGGATTGAATCAAGGAAAATGCCAGGCCTCAAAGTTTATCAAAACAAAAACCTCTTGTCAGTTTAGCCAAGGTACATTAAAAGCGACGTATTTTCCCCCATTGTAAATCACAATTGCTTCGGCGTTGATAATAAAATAATACAAACTGAACACATCGAGCACAACAGATTCAGTCACGGGCAGGTTAAAGACTACATTTCTAAATTAAAAAGCGTTACCAATATACGTAAATACTAACAGAAAGCGAGGTTTGCAGGAAAATAAGTAAAGGACACAAATTAACCCTCACACCAGCTCTGGCTCACCTGCGACTCCGAATTTCTTTGCTGCTCCTCCGGGTTTAAAAACTGCTGGACTCTGGCTGACAGCCCGTTGGTCGACATATCCATCAAATTAATCACCCCACCTTTAAAAATGCGATTCTAATATTTTATCTTCTTGGGCACTAAAAACCGCCGGTCCGCCCCGCAGCTTCCCGCCCACAGGCCTGAGGCCGAGCCGAGAGGAGAGGGCCGGCCTCAATAATGACCACAACAACAGTCCCAAACACTGTCCAGGACACCCCGGGGCTAATTTACTGTGGCTAACTGATCAAAGATTCAGAACAGCAATATCATATCATTAATCACGCTTGTTAGATGTGCGCTTTGGTGATACCGTCAGTCCTAAATTAAATGTGCGAATCGGTGTAAAACAAGCACGTACAACCTGCGACTTAAATGATACTTAAATTATCGGTCACCCTCAATCATCGGACTTCTGAAGAATTTGAAAAAAATTGTTTTGGCCACTGAAGTACGTGATTTGTTAAATTAGGGAGCTGATGGATCATTTGAAATGAAAACACCAACACCTGTCTGGAGCTCGCAGGACACAGCTGGACAGTCCTACCTGACTGACCACGACACCACGATGTGTTCAAGACTTTGCAAATTGCTAATTTAAGGGAGAGCTGCTGGACTGTGCCTTTCCAGGAACATGGTACGAACAGACGTTTTGAAACCTTATCCAGGGGCAGGCAGGAGTGTGGCCTTCCGTCCGGATGTGTGT
Organism: Atractosteus spatula; assembly: GCF_055471065.1. NCBI lineage: Eukaryota > Metazoa > Chordata > Actinopteri > Semionotiformes > Lepisosteidae > Atractosteus > Atractosteus spatula. The sequence continues at coordinate 242,792 of NC_142732.1, read as the reverse complement.
CCAATAGGAAATCTCGAAACAAATGCAAATCCCAAAACGCAACTCCTTTCAGGATATCTAGTTACAATAATTTAATACCAATCTTTAAAATTTTGCGTTAGTGTTTTTTGTCAGTTATTTGAGAACGCAACTTGCCAGATAATCGAGCTTCCAATGCTGCATATTACCGGAGTAATGTGTCCTATACTAATAAATTACTCTGTGACCTTTACAAACGCAGAGCGTCGCAGATAGATTTACGTTTGGTGTTGTGGTGGGCGAACGGCAAGAAACTCCTTAGTCTTATTGCAAATGTGTCCGTTGTGCCCTTTCAAGACGTACTGTAGTAATTTATTTCACTTGAATCTAGAGAAAAAAAAAGCACCATTGCACTTGAGTACTTTAGATTAGTAATTTGCGATATTGCCTTAAGTCTCGTTTTGCTTATGTAATACCAAAAATGAAAAATAAGAAATTCAAAGGAATGCGGGCAGGACACACGTGAGTGGTGTAGAGTCTGCTGTAGATCGCTGCCTCACAGTGCTGTTTGGTCACCTGTAGCTGCCCCTGCCTGCCTGACCACGGCTGCTGACCTTTGTACATCACTCTGCCTCTTCCTTTGAAAATTGCTTGACTTATTATTCGCTGATGTAGATAGGTACTTGACAATGTTCAATGTTTAGTAAGCAAAGCCCTTTCAGTCCTGTGTCTTAGGACCTGTATGTGCTGTAATTGTTTTGTTTTAGGTTTAGAGCTTATTTGATTCCACCTGTATTGTCTGTGTATTGCTTCATACATCTGTGAGAGAGCTTGTTTTGTTTCTAGAAGCTACTAGATCTGAGGATCTCTCCCAGCTATTTCTTGAATGAAGCCAGGAAATCAGTTTCAGGAACATGACAGGTAGCTTGTTCCACACTCCCGCCACCTGTTGTGTAGTGGAAGTATGGCCTCCCTGTCAATGGACCCCCACAGACGGACTCCCTTTCTGTCCTTCAGACATTATTGTAAAAACAGGTTTAATCAAGACCTCAGTGTTGGTGTGGTATCGTCCGCTTTTTCACAACTTTTTTATTTTTCTTCTCGAACGAGCCCCTGTGTGCAGAGCTTGCTATGAAAATAAGGGCGTTTACAAACGATCACAAGGTGCCAGTTCCTGGCACCGCTTGAGCAAGAAATCTGATAAAAACGTCTCCTCTGAAGGTCACCCTCGACACCTGGGCTTCAGACACCCTTCTCTCCCGGACAGAGGAGAGTCCAGGCTCATTCCACCACGCCGCTGTCTTCTGGAACCAACGCCCCACTTCCCGGGCAACCCCAAGAAGAGAGACCCCTAAAAAGTGGACATTTCAGGGAGGCTTTTAGGGATGAATTGACTGCAGGCCTCCTCTCTTCTTTCTCCGCCCCCCGCTCCAGTGGTTAGTGTGTGCTCTCGGGCCGGCGCCGAGCTCTCCTCAGCTCGGTCCAGCAGCCTGCGATGGCCCGGCGGCCCAGCCTGGAGTCCTTGGAGGACCAGCTCCTGTGCCCGGTGTGCCTGGAGGTGTTCGCCGAGCCCCTGATGCTGCAGTGCGGCCACTCGTACTGCAAGTGCTGTGTGCGGTCCATGGCCATTGACCAGTTCGGCCAGCTGCAGTGCCCAGTGTGCCGCTGCGAGGTGGACGGAGACAGCCCCCCGCCCAATGTCACGCTGGCGAAGATCGTGGACATGCTGCGGGAGCTGAGCGGCTCGCAGCCCGAGGCCGAGGTCTGCCCGCAGCACCACAACCCCCTGAGCCTGTACTGCGAGGAGGACCAGACCGTCATCTGTGGGCTGTGCGGCAGCATCGGGGCCCACCGGGGCCACAGGATCACCCCACTGGGCAGCGTCTACAGCCGCATGAAGGTACCGCTCACCAGTAGAGGGAAGACTCCCAGCAGAAACATTTAGCAAAGATTTGGCTCCAGAGAGGAATGTACATTGTCAGGAAAGTGGATTGCAAACCGAGCAACAAGCAATGGCAGTGTGGAAAAATCCATTAGAAATTACATGAGGGAGGCAGAGTGGTGCAGTGGTACAGTAGGTTAACTGGCGTGAGGGTGAGGGTACGTGTGCGTGTGCGTGTGCCCGTTTCTTGCCGTGCAAAAGGCAGTCTGTCAGTGTAGGACCTTCCTTTAAACCCTGGGATATATCTGATAGCTCTTCTCTGCATGGGTTCCAGAGCAACAATGTCTTTTTTATAACTCAATCTCATCCAGCCAGTTCATAAGAAATCCCAGATAATCTGAAACACGAAGCAAAGGCAGTGGAGAAATGCAGTAAATTGGGACTAGCCTTCATTATTTTTTAAACATCGCCAAGTCTGTTCAGAGGTAAATTGCAAGCTTTCAAATCCTTCAATGTCCTTCTCTGAATGAGTGTGGAAACTTTCATGTTACAGATACAGATCATCACCTGGTTTTTACAGACTGTAATGCTGTTGATTTTTGCTGGGCTGTTCTGTTTGCTGTGGCTCTGATAAGCTGTGCTATTAAATGTTAATGTGTGCCCAGGGCTTTTGAAACAGTAGACCCTGTGACTCGCAGGGCAGCCTTTGAAATGAGTTTTTTTCCCTCATGGTGGCCCTCGCAAGCTTTTGAGCACAGCTGTAATGGATTCACTCTGAAGGTCTCTGCCCTCCTGGATGAGCTCCACAGCAAGCTCATCTTTCCCAGTTTCCCAGTCAGATCCTGGCTGAGGCTCCACAAGAGGTGGAAAACAAACGGAAGCGAAGCTGAAGGCCTGTCCTTTCCCCCGCAGGAGGACGTCTCCTGTCTGATGACGGAGCTGCAGACACAGAGGAGAAAGCTGGAGGAGCAGATCTGTAAAATGGCTTACAACAAGTCTCGCATCACTGTGAGTCCCACTGCCCAGATGGGCCATTCTGCTGTCTTGTTCTTTCTTTGATGCCTCCGGACTCTGGAAATACTGTGTGCTAATAACCCATCACTGACTCCCTGACACCCTGGGAAGATTTATGGCAGCTGTTAGAGCTGTTACTGTTCTGTAGTAACGCAGAGGGTGCACTTGCTTTATAGGTTCTCTCACAGTGGCTCCTTCTCAGCTGCTGGGGCTTTCTGCTTCTCCCAGGGGGCCAGCAGGAGCACACCTCAAGCAGAGGAGTGCAGCTCTCAGGTATCAGGATCGTTAGGAGCAGCTGCTGCCTCCTCTCGGACACCTCCACCAGTAAGGGGCCTTTTATCTCTTTGGCTGCTTCCAAGACTAAACCAAGGATCTCATCCAGGCCTCCGGGGTGTCAGCACGGCAAGCATGACTGGGTAGCTTGTGGGGTGTCAGAAGAGGGCATGAGGTTAATTGTGTTTGGCGAGTGCCCACGTTACAGGGCGTGCTGACTGAGGGTGCTGTCTCCCTGGCAGAACGAGTCGGATGTGTTCAAGTGGGTGATCCGGAAGGAGTTCGGGGAGCTGCGGCGCTACATCGAGCTGGAGGAAGCCGACTTCATGCAGGCGGTGGAGAGCAAGGCGGCCAGCCTCATCGCCTCCATCCAGAGCCAGGTGGACGACATGACCCAGGTCCTGGCTGGGCTCCAGGAGGCAGAGGGCACCCTGGAGAGGCTGAACAACGAGAGCCACCTGGGCTTCATCACGGTGAGTCCAGCTTGGCAGCGGGTAGGCGTGGAAAACGGGGATGTTTCCAATACAGCCCCCTTCTAAAGGAAGGGCCAGAGACCCGGCCAGGGAGACCACAGAGGAATGAAAGGGTGTTGCTTTGGTTTCACCTACAAGTTTGGGATTGAACGCTGCCGGAGCCGACGTGCTCACCCAGCCTGTATGAAGAGAGTGTAAGGTGACATTCAGAACTGAAGCAGCAGGGAATCACCTCTGGGTGTTGCTCTGTAATGATTAAGGCCTGTCTATGAGATAGGTGATCACCAGAGCTGGGCTCCATTAAATTAATTGAGGACAGCTAGGATTTTAAGTTAGACTGTTTAAGTTTAAAGGAATTTCTCACTTAATGCTGTGAATTGATGGGGTTTCTATTTATCTTGCAGAAATATGGATCTATTGCCCCTAGGTAAGTATCAGGCTTCACCCCTGATCCTCCTAACTGGCTTATCTGTGACTGGGTGATATATTATTTGTGGTGTTAGAAGTGGTCTTGCCCTTTTTTCATCTAATAGTGTTTGTGTTAACTTGCAGATTCAGTCATTTCAGAAGATGTACGTGGTCAGTTAACACCCCCTCTGTCTTTAGACCAGTGAACTCTCCACTGCTGTGATTACACTGAGTGATGTGATGTGGCTTTCAGTTTAGGATTCATTCAGAGAACAACAAACAGCTAATGGATTAATAGACAGTTTCCACTTTAGGTAGAGAATGTCCCCGAACTCTGGTCCAACACATGCAGCAATAAAAAGGCATTTAATTTCTTTTAAATCAAGCAATCAAATTTAAAAATTTAGAGATTTTACGGTATTTTGTGTGTTACACTATGTGTGTAGTATGTTTAGTGAAATGTTTTTGTTTCACTTAGATTTTGCTTATGTTAGTCCCATTTCTACTTTAAAACCCGGTGGAGCTGTCTGCCAAGGCCCAGGAGTGAGGCCCTGCTGCCAGTGTCTTTCTGCTCACACTGGGTGGGGTGTGTCGGAGGGAAGCTGTGTGTTTGATAGCCCATGTGTGTCCCAGGCTCAGAGAGTCACAGCAGAAGCAGCAGAGAGGTGAGCGGACGTACAGCGCTATCACCTTCACACCCGGCTTTCATCACGACGACATCAAGATCTCGGTGTGGAAGAGGCTGCACAGGAGAGTCCTGCCAGGTAACAGCTCATTGTGGAAAGCAGGCCTCACTGCAGTGTGTGTGTGTGTGTGTGTGTGTGTGTGTGTGTGTGTGTGTGTCTTTCCATGACAAGGTGCCTCACTGCAGTTTGTGTGACCGGTTCCCTCAGCCCCGGAGCGTCTGAAGCTGGACCCCCTGACCGCCCACCCCATGCTGCAGCTGCGCTGTGGGGAGACAGTGGTGGAGTGCGGCACGGAGCCCTGCCGCCTGCCCCCCAACCCCGAGCGCTTCTGCTACAGCCACTGCGTGCTGGCCAGCCGGGGCTTCTCCTCGGGGAAGCACTACTGGGAGGTGGTGGTGGAGGACAAGCCCAGGTGGCGCCTGGGGCTCATCAAGGGCACCACCAGCCGCAGGGGCAAGCTGGTCAAGAGCCCGGAGAGCGGCGTTTGGCTCATTGGCCTGCGGGAGGGGCGTCTGTACGAGGCCTTCGCCAACCCCCGTGTGCCCCTGCCCCTGTCCACCCGGCCCGCCAGGATTGGCATCTTCCTGGACTACGAGAAGGGAGAGCTGACCTTCTACAATGCGGACAGCCACCAGGAGCTGGGCTTCATCTACAGCTTCCAGGCCGAGCTGCAGGGGAAGGTGTACCCGCTGTTTGACGTGTGCTGGCACGAGAGGGGTGCCAACAAGCACCCCCTCATCCTTCCTCAGCCCCCTGCGGGAAAGTAGCCTGGTGCCCGTCCCTGGAGCTTGGGAACCGGCCACCCTCCTGTCTCCGAATGCTGGATTCTGCAGTTTTTAATTACCAGCTAAATTCCAAGAGGGTAATTTCGACCTATTAAGCCAATAATAGCTCATTAGTAATTACAGTAATTTAGAGCTGGGGGTGGAATTGAAAGCCTGCAGCTCTGTGGGGGAAAGGGACTGGATTCCGGGCCGAGCTGCTCTGTTTTTGTGTGGCTGGAGGGTCTAGGCCAAGACTCACAGACTAAGAAATTGATTGAAAGAGGCTCAGGATTCCTGGAAGATCACCTGCATTCTTTTTGGTATAACCTCAAGGTTATATAAGTGTATATTAGTTTTATTTTCCACTATGACAGCTTTTAAAGAAGAATCCTGTTTCTGTATAAGATCTGAGGTGTATAAAATGAACAGTTTAAGAGGATCATCCATCCTTCCATTTCCTCACCGCTTTATCCAGCACAAGGGGCCTGGAGAAGCAGAGCGGGAGCTCATCCCTGCAAGGAGGGGTTCACTCTAGACGGGACACCAGTCCACCCCAGCCATCACACAGACAAACACACCAGGGCCAGTTTTTCCAGAAGCCAATTAAACTACCTTGAATATCCGCTAGGTGGCAGCATTGTCTTCAGTTACGCAACGAGTGGTTTAATTCGTCATAACGCCTTACTAGTGCACTAAAAAAGCTTGACCTCACGCTTTAATCTGTATCATTAGCTTAACCACTAAGATCAATGAAGACGGTTGTATGAATTTTATTATAGATATATATTTAATGTAGTATTAAATGTAACTGGTTGCAAGAAGAAACATTTAAAGACAAAGGCACCAATTCTTAAAGTTTTTGGATCATGGCTAGCCAGGACTGGTCAATGTGGAGTCTAGGGACAGTCTCAGGCGGTTTGTGTGGCCCTGCTGGAAGCAACACAGGCTCCTGTTCCTCTTCCAGATCCTGGACAAGGATTCAAACAACAGGGAGTCAGTCATTCTGCCCATCTTGTTCATTTGGAAGTCACACTTAATTAATCATATTTGTCTAGATGTTTCTTAAAAATGCCCAAAGTTTGTGTTTCAACCACCTGATTGGGAAGCCTGTTCCAGATATACACCTCTTTGTGTGAAGACGTTTCCTGCTCTCCATCCTGTTTGAATTCTGTTTCAGTTTGCAGTTGTGACCTCGTCCTCAATTCATGACATGTGAAAAGCCCCCAGGGCAGACCTGTCTTCATCTACACCCCTAGTATAACTAATGTATAACCAGCTAGAAATATCCATCTTATCTACTGAAGCTTAAAATACTTTAACTTGTCTGGGTGATACCAAGATCATTCTTTTCATTCATTTTGAATATAACGTTTCAATATTTTGATGGTGTCGTGACAAAAACTGAACACGCATAAGTGAGGTTTTACTAGATCTTTGTAAAGCTTAAGCATAACTTTCTGAATTTTAATTCCACTCTTCTTGCTCTATACCCAAACATTTTGCTTATTTGTTGTTTTACAATATTGTCTTGATGCAGTTGTTTTCTAAGTTGTCTCCTGATCTAGCACCAATGATCATTTCCCATAATTCACCTGTTGCAGAAGTCAGACTGATTGATCTTTAAAACAATTGTCTTAAAAATGTCAATCTGGTCATCCAGGAATAGAGTGGGTAGATGCATTTCCTGGTCTGAAAGGAAATGTTTATACGCAGACTGAGTTTTCTAATCCTTAAAGGATTGCATGGAGACTGGATTTGAGCATCAGAAATCCTGAAAGGCACCAGCACAGTTGATCGAAATGGTTTCCATCAAGGCCAGTTTTTAACATGAGGTTTGGAAACTTGGTGCCTGGAAAGTCCACAACACAATTTGAGCTGATTCTTCAACAGCTAAGCAAGGCTAACCACAGAGCTGCAGTGTATCTCTCTTCCAGACGTCTCTTGTGCTCTCGGTTTCATATCAGTCCTTGTATATACTGTATATTATGTGCAGAAGCACCTGAGAAGAATTATAAGTAGAACTGGAACCCCTGCATTTAAATATCTCGGTATTTTCCACTAATATGCATTCTACACCAGTACATAGACTATGGCTTCTGTTAATATTTGCGCAGCAGCCTGTGTGACGTGAATGATTGAAGTGGGTTTAACACTTGAGAGAACACATCGATCTTTCATTGTTACAGGTTTCACACCTGCAAAAGGCCAGTACAATTTAAGGGAAAAAACCAGTGGTGAATCTCTAAATATTAAGGGTTGTAAATGTTTTGTACTGTGTGTACTTCCATAAATGTATCTTGCTGTAAATGAAAATGTTTTTATATTACAATGTACCTTTTTACTCAATGAAAGCTTTGCTTGTTTTTCTGTGCTGTAAAAATAAAATTAGAACCAAGAACTTTTGAGGTCATGTTTATACTGTATTATAAAAACGTGATGAAAAGGTCTATTCCAGTAAATATCAGGTTCCATTATCAATACCAAACAACTCAACCATGTTTCTTCAAACTGGAGTGCATTTAGTCTAAAAAGGGCATAGTTGCTAGTCATAGACACCTCTAAATGTTTGCTTGTATTTTCTTAATACTTTCTTAATCCCAAAAGCATCTCAAATGGTCTGTATCAGGTAAACTGCTTTCTCAGGGGGTGCAGGACGTTCCAAAACACTCTGTAAATGTGGAAAACAGGAGAGGTTTTATCTGTAAATGTTTCCTCCTATGAAGCTGGAGTTTATTTCACTTCTTGCCAGAATTAGTGTATTTGGCTGTTTCGATTAATCTCAACAAACCTTTATTTTCTTGCTGGCTGTGCAGAATGAAGTAGTCTATGCATTATGGGTGAAAAAGGAACTGTATTATGTTTAAGATGCTAAATGCAGGAATTATTTTGTATGAGGTGCTTCTTATCTTCAGTCAGGAGCAGCTGCTCCAATTCATGCAGCATGTACTGAGGACTCAATACATTCAGTTTCAATACATTTCCATAAATACAGAGGAGGAAAAAGGATTGACTCATGTACCCCAGCTGTGAAAGTAGTTAGCCCTAATTCATAAGGACTGAACAACTGCAACAACTGAACACAAAGACAAATCCACATGCTGCCATGGGTCCCTAACGGAACCTTTGGCTTATATTTAGATTAATCTTGTGCATGATGTGAAAAGATCTCTCCTTCAGGCTGAATATTGCTTTCTTTCAAATCTGAATGACTTAAAATGAAAACTGTGTTGATTGCCTGCCTACCATTTTTAGGATACTCTCTACATTCACATAACTCTGCCAAGACAGAGGCAAGACTCTGCATGAAAGCCAGGAAATTAGGTCAAAACCTCCACTTTAGTTGGAGTGAACACCACTAATATCACTAGTGAGATGGCAAGATCATCCTGAAAAGAACAGCAAAGCAATAGCAGAATCTGTGAATAGATTCTGTCAAAACCCTCCTTGGCTGGCCCTCAAAAGCACACAGAGGCTTGTGTGTGGGTTTCCTTCGTCACGTGCCTCATCACACAGCTCTATTCACACCCTGCTGACAGGAGTCGTCACCGAGACTGATCCTCTCATTCCGCCCGCGCCCGGGCAGCTCACAGCGGCTGGCAAGTGGCCAGGCTCCACGCAGTTTTCACTGGCAACGGCTGGCATCTTGAGGGTACATGAACTGTCTTGTTTATTTCCTAGCCTGGAGGCAAAAGTTGATCTTTCTGCTATTGATTTTGTGTATCAGGTGGTTATAAGGGTGTCTGCAATGTTTCTGAAGCACTTAAAAGATTATTTCAAGAATCCAGCATTAGCCACAGTTGCAATTTTGAAAAGCAGCATGCAGTGAGAAAGTGGCTGCGTAATTATATTGTCGTGGATCTAATTGAAAGAAACATCACGGCAAGACCTGAGGCTGGAAAGAGCAATGTGACAGGAGGACCCGAGGGGAGAGAAAAGAGGTGTAAGAAAGAAGACCACAAGGACAAACTAAGGACCAGAGGAGAACAGTGACCAGAACACAAACCTGACAAGGATATATGGAATGAGAGTCTTCCCCACCCCCCCTCCCAATTTGGACAAATGTTTTTTAAATGAAATATACTGGTGGCAGGTTAGCAGCCTATGGCATTTAGACAGGTTAATATTGGTTAATCTGGAGTTCAAACTATGAGCTGGGATTTCTTTTATCAGTTTTATTTTCATATATCAGAGCCCATACGATGCCCATCATCCCACTGCATGACAATTCAAAAACACAAGAAGAATTTATAAACCTGATTTCTACCATTTTTCTGACAGTTTCTTTTAACAAGACAGTCAGAATTTTGCCCCAGTTGTGAGTTCAAGCATACAGCCTGATTCAAGATCTATTTTTAGACTTACAGCAAACAATGAAGTAATGAAGGGTCAAAGGTACAAGTCTTATATATTTCCATTTCATACTGAATATACATCTTTAATACACTGCTTGGCCACAGGATAAATAAAAAAAGACTGTTTAATGGAATTTTTTATTATAAAAAAGTCAACTAAAATATTTGTACAATGAAAAGGCCTGTACAGGAAATACAAAATAAAATATTTTAAAACTTATTTTAACCTGTCCTTTAATTACAAAGACTTTGCCCATGGAATTAAGTTCACAAAGAAGAACGATGGTTTTGGAGATTGTGTAATCCACTAAACAGTATTAGGCACACTTGGCGCAACAGTCATTTAAATAATTGTATCTCTATGACAGAATCAGACTCTGGCAGTGACTGATCAAGTGAATCCCCAGAAAAAAAATAAATCAGAATGTACACACAAAACACTAAATAAAAAACACTATACCTACAGTCTAAAATAAATTTGTAGAATAATTTAAAGCATTTTGATTTTGTTGTGCTTTTCTTAGGAATTTCCCTACAGTAAACCTGAAAAAAAAAGTTATTGCTCCCAGCTCCCTTCCTATCCAGAGGCTAATAAGGTAACAATTAAACTCATCTGAAGGCTGTGAGAAATTCTGAGAAATACATGAAAACCCCATTTAAAGATGTTTACTTTCTTCACATATTAAGTACCTAAAAAACCTAAAGACCTAATTTTCCACTACAACTGACAGTCATGAACCCTTCTGAGCTGGACACAGGATAGTCTGACCCACAGCCAGCTGTTCTGTGCTTTAATAAGCAGGGGCCTGCTGAAGAGAAGGCTATCAAAGCTACTAACCTCCTGAAGGACAAGGCTGATAACACAGCGCTTCAGGATCATATGGCCACATTACTTAAAGGGGCACTGAAAAAAAAAAGACAGGACTCTGAATCTGCCCTCATGTGAAGTTCACATGGAGCAAGTGATCAGGGACACTGCAGATTCTTCACTCAGCCTGGGTAACCTTACATAAACAAGCGTGAGACACTGCTGAGGGCCAGGATGGCAATGTTGCCCATCACGTCTTTCTTCACCTATGCCAAGCACTTCGAAACAGAAGTGGATTTAAAAACTGTGTCCATTACTGTACATGTTCTAAGCCTTCAAAGTCATATGTTGAACAGTCAGTTTCCCGTAAACTAAAGGGTGATAAACCCATCGTGCAGCACAGTGGGGCAGTCTAAGGCTTTAACAACACAGGAAATCTGATGTGTTCTTGGTTATTATTCTCATTCAGACACACTGGGGGCTGTTCAATAACCTCAGTCCTGCCTTCAGCCAAACACACGTAGAAGTACTTTATTGCCTTTTATATGATTTATTACATACAGTACCTCACTATAGAATATTGATATGCAATTTCTTTCCTGGATGCAGATTAATCTTAACTTTGCTGATAGCTTTAAAGGAGAAAACTTCAATTACATTTGCAGATACAGCCATATGACATCAGGATTTGGAACACACTTTCCAGAAGAAAAAACAAACAATCTCATCAGGTTTAAAACAAACTTGGTTTTTGGAGAGCAGCTCAAGAATTACAGCATCGCTACCAATAGTCCAGCGTGGCCCCTAATGTTTCACAGTTACTTCTGAACAAACAGGTCTGAGCAAAAGATCCATCAGGGGGAATGAGACGGACACATTTCTGTATCCAGCACAACTAAACTTTATAAATGCAAAACCTGTGTTGCCGTTCCCTTTACGAGTGTAGACACACTCCTTGGAACTGAGCAGTGAAATCAGCACCATCCCATTCATCTGAGTGTCATGGGGCAGGCGTATCTCTGTGGGAGTCTGCGAATCGATGGAATTGATGCTGTAGTGTTGAAGTTGTTGGTGAAGCTGATGGCAAACAGGCCCAATATTAGGGTGTATGCGAGTATTTTGTGGTGCAAGAGCCTGCACTTCGGTCATGAACTGGATCATGTTGCCATGTCGTCTTACATGCTCTGTTTGCATGTTGTATTCCAAGAGCTCCAAACCAGCTGCCTGGAGTCTCAATCCTGAGGATTCTCCTGTCCCTCCTAACGAGGTTAGGATCCTCAATAACTGAAGGCTGCGAAGAAGGGATTAGTTAGCCCAATCAATCACAAATTGAGCAGGCTGTAACATGGGAAAAGGTGGGACACCTGCTGGATTCAGGCCCCTGGGGACACAGGAGTAGGGAGCTCCTGCTATAGAGTTTCAGGTCACTTGCTGAAAAGGCAAAAGGTTGTGAGAAAAGAAAAAAAAAACTTGATGGAGAAACTCCAGCTCAGTGAAAATAAAGGCCTTGGAGCACTTCACTGACTTCAATACATTCCTCATTAAGATGGTTGATTGCAAGCAGCTAGAGCAGAGTCTGACCTGGGCACAGCGTGGCAAGAGGAGAAGAATAGCAGTCTGTCAAATTATAGAATATTCCTACATTGTTTTAAACAACGAGAAGCTTGTTAATGTCTTTACAACTGCCAATAGGGAAATCTGTTTAACAATGTTATTGATAATTGTAGCTTAGGTGGGCTATCATCCTGACTTAATAAACACCTTCAAACGCAAGGGGGCAGCGCTGTCGTTTGCCCTTGCTTAGATTCTAACGAAGTCTAGCAGCAGTTACGATTAACAATGATGAGAATCTCTATAGTCCATTTATTTCTAGTCTGTGTTGACTGTCAACTCCTGTCAAGTAGAAATAAAGTTAATCTTATCTTACAATTAATTTTTCACACCTTCCTGTTTTTATGTAACATCAGACAGCCTGTTTAAAGGGGAGAGCACCTGCTGGCTGGGATGGCGATTCCAACATATCTTGAAATTAAGGATGTAAAATGTCTAGTTTCCGAGTAAGAAAAAATTACAAAATGCTGAAGTTTTACAAAGAATTTTGATAAATTACTGTCCCCTCTCCAGTTTTGTTGTTACATTTGAAAAATACATCGTCTCTAAAGGACGGCTAGGCATTCAGGCACCACAGCAGGTCTGGACAGTCCGGTCTCAAAGTCAACTAGAGGCACAAACACGTGCTGCCTTTTACTCATAGAAGACAAGCCACCCAGTGGACCTGCAATGCAGCTCTGAAGGACAGGCAGGGTCAACAGGTGCAGATCACTCCACCAGAGCAAGTGAAAGGCCCAGAAGGCCAGTTACACCAAACACCTATACTGACTCACTCTCCTAACTGTCTCCTAAAGTGCAGCACAAATCCATAGAGTGCATTAACGGTCAAGTATTATGTCTCCATACCAAAACCTAAGGTACTTCCTGCTGCCAGGCACAGGACCTCTATAGGTTAAGTCAACTCAGCTGATATGTACAGAAAGAGGACAACAGTCAGATTCTGGATTTTTATTAATACCAGACACCGCAGGTCAGACTGTCACTGTCTCTGGACCTTGGCAATACCACAGCACAAAACCAACAACGAGGCTGTATATTGTGCAGTGACGTGACCAGCAGCAGCAGATCTCAGTCTTGACTGTTGTTGATACAATGCTCAGTATTGCTGGGTAAAACCACACGGGTGTCCCTCCAGAGAACTTAACTTCCATTTAATTCCATCAGTGTTCAACATCAACAATACTCCCGGAACAATCACCAACTCTGAAAATTCCTTGCATATGGTATTTCCCACCAAATTTTGAAGTTGAGTTGTATTTAGGAAGTCTAGTCCAAGCATGATTTCATAACTGCTTAGAAATGTAACTATTTGTCAATATTATTTCAACTTAATTGCCTAGCCTTTGCTTTATTCCTTTGTGGGGAAAATTAAACCCTTTATGTTGCTAGATGCTACAAATAGGAAGATCTGAACTGCTGGAGCCAAAGAAAAATGACAGAATCCAAGATACAAGAGGATGTTTGCCTGGCAGAATACCTTTAAGTACCTTAAAGCCCTGCTGTTTCAACACAACGGGAGACACCGCCTTCTGAATAGAGCAAGGGCCCCTTGCGTCACCCAATCAGAGAAGGACTTTTCAACACAGCCCACCTGTACTGATCCAACATCCAGAGAGAACCTGCAGATGCACTCTTTGGTCTGGAAGGCTGAGGTTCCCAGAAGGCCACACGTCTGCAGCCGTGCAGTTCCTCCTCAGGATCTGAACACGTGCACGGCTCTCACCACGTACTGCCTGCAGATGGGACACTCGCTCATGAGCTTGCCACACTTGGTACAGGTAACCATGTGGCCGCACTCCAGCAGCACGCAGTCAATGGGGGAGTCCATGCAGATCTTACACAGGTTCTCCTCCATGCCAGGTGGGCCAGAAGGATCTAGGAGAAGAACAAGGGAATCACAGGTATTACATCTGCACTGTACAGTCTCATGGGCTTGTATTAGAATCTGCAGAAAAAATCAACTAAAGTCTGTTTCTGCCAACTTGAGTACACTGACGGTATTGTACACATGAAACATTTTTAAAAAACAAATTGAATTATTCTCCAGTGTGATAATGCAACATGTTGTGAAAATGGTTTATAAGTAGTTTTTGCACATTTGTGATGTTTTATAAAACTACTTGCCCTTTGTCCTGTCTATGGACAGTATCCACAATCTGATTGACCTATCTAATTAATTTATGATGCAGGAACATTAACACAAAGTTTTAGTCATCAGACAGTCAACTAGCAATCTACATCTCTATTACTGTTTTTTCAGTGTTTAAAAAACAGTATTTTTGAGAACAACAGATGGTTTGGGGTTGTTGATGCTGTGGGACTATTTCTAAGTATAAAATGTTTCAATTTGTATAATACCTGTTAAGCCAAATTAACACAACCGTAACCTCAACTTACCAGTAGTGTTTCCATTGTTTGAAACTGTAAAAAGAAACAAAAAAATAGTATCATGATCTCTACTACTTGTGTAAGTATGCCTATGGGGTATCAATTTATGTCTGATTTAGGGAAATCTGACAAAAGCTCTGACTTTATCCTGGATGCTAGACAAAACAGACTCAATCATCTGTATCTCCTTGCCACAACACAAAAAACTGGACTCAAAGGGCAAATTAAGTACAAAATAATTTGGGCATACCCAGACTTACTGGACACTGACTGATTACACTGACACTGGGGCTCTTCAGGGAACCAACAGTCAGAGAAAACAGATAGTTGCTCCCTCTTGCTTCTATAGTTTGTTTTATAAGATCTCTTGGAGTTCTTTAGTGCTCCATTTGTGAAACTGATGTGCACAATTAAAAAAAATCAGTGGCTCAAAAATAAAATTCAGTAAAACAGGTCTCGATAATTGTGAGGAATTTAAATAAGGATAGTTCAACCACTGCACCCCTCATGGCGGAGGGCAAGCTGTAAAACTGCACTTCCTGTGACTTCCTGCGTGCCAGCAGTCACAGCTCTCCACTAGTCTAACTGCCTTGTTGAGGTGCTACAGAATTCGCGACCTGCCCCATGACAACTGGCTCTGCAGGTGGGCATGGCCACCCCTCGTATCGCCACCCAAATACGTAGTCATGAGTCAAGCTCACTCTTAAAGAAACAGCAACTGCAAATTTAGAATAGAGGATATAGAGGCTGCGGAAAGTATTAAATAAGAGAAGACTGATTTCTCAGCTTACCCAGATTCTGCAGCTCTTGCTGATCATTGTAGAGTCGGGTGACTCTCTCCATAAGCTCCCACTTCTCACAACAGCCCTTGTAGTCAACAAAGTTGCGGGCCAGGATCTCCTTCAGCTGCCGGACACTCAAGGCCTCAATGTCTTCAGCGTTGGTCAAGTCGGACAGGGAGGCCCTGCGGCCTGGGGCCGGAGTCTCTTCCACATCTGAGGACTGAGGAGAGGGGGCTGCTCAGTACCAAGAACGCAACATGCTA
Organism: Atractosteus spatula; assembly: GCF_055471065.1. Lineage (NCBI taxonomy): Eukaryota > Metazoa > Chordata > Actinopteri > Semionotiformes > Lepisosteidae > Atractosteus > Atractosteus spatula. Next base: position 227,130 of record NC_142732.1, on the reverse strand, counting down.
AAGCGGTCATTATGCTCGACAGCCAGGCATGAACATTGGCCACAATCAGGAGCCACATGAACCCTCGGCAAGGGCTCCATGCTGATGCTGTGATGTTGTGAATGTTCTGTACCAGACAGGTTACATACCACTGACATGGCCAATTTAAAAGCCTTACTTCAGTCTTCAACTAAAATGCAAAATAAGCCTTTCTAAAAGTTTTTATTCAGCATTACAAAATATTTGTTTGTAATGGGTGGGTAGAATGTGGGTCTTAATTCTATTTACACAGATCTTTTGTTCATCGGGCTGTAGACTTTTTTCAACCTCCCACATGTACAAGAGGAGCCCCATTATCAGACGTTGACGAGCGATGTGGAACTTAGATCTCCCAGAGGGGAACTTGCATGCCAAATGAAGCCTATTCAGCTTTCAAGAAGCAGGATTACAGCAAAACAGGAGCAGACTTTCCCATCCACAGTTAATCTACTTAACAGAAAGACAGGAGGAATCAGAAACACTTGTCAGTTTAAAACAGTTTGCATTTTTCACGTCATACCCAAGCAAATTAAAAATGTCAATTGTGTTTTTTTTATATCTAGGCTTAAGGCTCCTGACCTTCAAGGGGCGAGTGACAGAGGGCCAACGCAGTCCAACCGGAAGGGATGTCACAGCAACTGAGGGAGCCCCAGCACCAGGGGGCCTCTGCCAGCCAGCGACACGACCCGGAATGTCGAGGCCCTAGAGCTCCCCCCGAAGTCAGGGCAAGTGCCTTTATTACTCGAGCCGCTCGGAAGACTGGAGACATTTTTATACCGGCCAAGGAAGCCCTGACTAACTCTGACTTTAGACCAGGGTCCGTCAATGCTAGCCTTACAGATCCTTGGTCTTATCTGGTTTTTATTTTAAGCATTGAATCATTCAACTATATTTGCCTGATAATGGTTTTCAGCACATAGCTCAGTTAGGCTCTGCAACAAAGCATCCCGTTTTAAACTGTTTCAATTGCCAGACATCCCCCGAAACAACTGAGTAGTTTACATGGATTAGTGACTTCCACCTAAGCACAGTACAGGTTGAAGGAACGCAAACTGATACAGCCTTTTCTCCCTCAAAACAGAAGCTTCTGCTGCACAGGGCATGAAGATCTTAAAACAAACCTGTTCCACTTTCCTGCTGGGAAATCCAATTGGACTCACAGATAATATCCAGTAATGTAAGAATATTAAATGTCAAACTTAATCACATTTATTACAGGAGAAGAGTGTAAATGAATGGGGTCAGGAAAACGCTTAACAACTGATAAATGGTCTGTGACATGCAGATTATAATTATGCATCCGTCTTCTCACTGAAAAGTGATATTTCTCAAAAGGCACAGCACATAGCAGACCTAAAGGAATTCATTTTTAAATGGCTTTGTCAGCCGAAGAAACTTTCTAGAGGTTTGATAGAATTTCAAGATTTAGCAGTTTGCTGCCGTTTTTTGAAATGTGAGCGATGAGCAGCGGGATTGAAACAGACAAGGACGTAGAGTCCTCTGCCTTAAGCCAGATACGTATTCACATGAGCCATGTGGACAGAGGGTCACGGGACACATGGCACAAGAGCCTGACAAATCAAGAACTATCTTGGGTCAGAAATGGCAGATATTTACAGCCATTTATGCTGTTAACTGTACTCTTTACTTACACCGTATACTGTTGATTGTACGGTCTAATACACTTTCACTTACAGAGACACCAATATGAAGCCCAAGAGTTCAGAATTGACTTTACAACAGATGAACACATTGTACTATAAGAAAGCCCTACAGTGGAGCAAAGAGAAAATTAAAAGGGGTGAGAGGGGGTGTCTCAGTTTTTAGGGGCACTTGTGCTGCCGAGGTGCAAACTTGCAGCGCGCCAGGTACCCAGCACTCACTCTGGCCCTGCTGTACCTGTGACTCCTGCTCCTCCTGGGGCGCTGGCTCGGTCTCACTGGCTGGTGTCTCGCCTGGACAGGAAGGCACTGGGCTCTGCAGCAAAATTCAACACCTGCATTTAGTTAACTGGCCTTGCTTTCCCTCTCGGAAAGGAAAGGAAAAGCACCTAGCTGCTCAGGAAGCTCATGCAAGAGTTCACAGCCTGAAGCAAAACCACCTGATAATAGCGAGAACCTCCACGTGCTCACTTCTCCAGGTCAGATATAAACAAGATATCCACACGTAGCTGAGCTGCTCCTGTGCTCCTGCTCATGAGCGTTTCTGTGACGGTACATGAGAACACAGGGCCTACCTGCTGGTTGCCGCGCGGGAGGCAGGCAGGAGCTGGACCTTGGGATGTGGAGGGGGAGGCTGGACCGGGAGTGGGGCCGGGCTGGGGTGTGTGGGATTGGGCGTCTCCATGGCTGCTGCTGCTGCTGGGAGTCTGCCGGCCCATGACCAGCTCCACCAGCTCCTCCTTTTCTCGGCACATCTGTGTGGAGACCTCGTGCAGGTGCAGGTAGTCCCGCAGGTCCTTCACCTTCAGCTTCATCAGCTCCGCCCGCTCCGAGAGAATTCCGCGGAAGCGGCGGCACGTATGACACACCCGCAGGCCGAACTCCGGCTGGTCCGAGCACCTGCCGCAGAAGCTCTTCTTGCAGTCCGTGCACACATGCTGCACACAGAGCAGAAACACTACCGTCAGGGGAGAAATGAAACAGCCGCACTGGGCTAGATCTTGGGTGGACACACCTGTGCAGACAAACAGATTCTGAACGGCACGCGTTTCCAAGTGCGTGTACAGACGGTCTTCGTCAGGGTCTGACAAACTGAGGACAATGTGTAGCCCATTCTCACATAAGAAAAAATTCTGTTTATGTATTCATCGCCACCAACAAGTTTCTTTTCAAACATTTACTTGTTTGAAGCTTATGTGCTAATGGGAAATAATATTCAGAGTCTTTGAGTTTCTCCTGAGATGGGAGAAAATGTTCATAGGTCAATAATGTTTGGGTCGCTTCATAACGTAAAGTGTTATATGAACAAAAAACACATATAGTGCATTGCTCAGTCAGCACCATCTCTGCTGTTCAGCATGGTGCTGACCCCAAAGTTATATTTCTACTTCTCACAAGCAGGGGCTGGAAAACTTGTCAAGACTGATGGAAAACACAGATGGAGCAAAGAAAAGGCAAATCTTAGAGGAAAGCCCACTTCACACCTAAGACTGGGACAAACATTAATCTCTAGCAGGACACTGACCCAAACCTACACTGGAGTGTCTTAAGAATAAGGAAGTGAATGTCCTTGAGTGTGCCAGTCACAGTTCTAACTCGAATCTTACTGAGAATCCATGGAAAGACTTGAAAACGACTGTGCATAAGCAATTTACCAAAAGGACTTTTGCTGCTATAATCACTGCCAAAGACGCTCCCACCAAATCTTCATAAAAGTTTAATAAATGTGTATGTATCATTTTGTAATTTTACAAAATGAGACACCAAAGGAAGGGCTTGAATACTTCCAAACTGCACCATGAAAGTAAGTTTCTATACTTATATAAATGTAATATTGCATAAGTGAAGATGTTTTTATCTTTTAGAAGTTTATAACTAACCAGTATCTGATGAGTTGTTAATTAGCATTAAGATCAGCTGAATCAGAGTGACTTAAACTGCGTCATTCAAAGCACTAAAGCTGATCTGTGAATTTTGCAGAGACAGAATGCTTTTTGACACCATGTAATTAGCTATTTTGCAGTTCTTTATGAAAGATTAGATTAGTTAATTCACTAAGACCCAAAGATTCATAAGGCTGTTTTTGAGGAAAGGGACAGTTCCATTATAAATATAATCTGTCATCATCAAAACTGCTTATTCCTGTTAAGAGTCACTGCAACACAGAGCCAAGCCTGGAAGCACAGGGTGAAAGGTAGGACTGGGCCTGAGACACGACCACCAGTCCATCGGAGGACATATATAGAAACAGAAGATTTAGAAACAGCGCATCTTCAGCAGGCTAGAGAAAACCCACACAAACTCGGCAGAAAGCTCTCCATTCCAGAACCCAGCCCTGGGCTGAAGAGCAGTGAGGCAGCGACGCAAACTCCTATTCCACCTGGCTGCAGCACCACCCACTTCTCTTGCAAGAACATTCATTTGAAAAACTGAAGTGGTACACAGGAAATATAACTAATATAACTAAACTGTCTTAAGATCCCTTCACTTGTTGAGTTGAACGTTACGTAGAAGTACATTATTCTCAAGAAAAATCTGCTTCCTTCCTGGTGAAATGTGCCAGCAGGGGAACAGCTCAGTGTAACTGTGGTAATATACTGTATGTAAATCCCATTGTATCTTTATTAAAGGTATTATTTCAGATTTTTTAAACACAGGCTACTGAGCTCTCATGACAGCACAACCCAGTGGTGATGTAACGCGTTTAGAAGGGACATTGAAACAAGATGCTGTAGTGACACACGAGCTGAAAGATACACCCTTCTCCTCCAGAGCCAGAGCAGTAAGCCATTTCATTAGGAACCTGGTCAGACCGGAAATTCAAGAATGAACTGTCATAAATACAACATCAAAATAAAGAGTGACTCAAGTTAATGAAAGACATTTAAAAAAATGATTCTGTCTTTCCCTTAAAGTCGTTTCAGGTATCCGCTATCCTGAGCTCCTGTGCTTCATCTGAGAAACAATATGGATGAGCATGCTGTAAAGTGATCCCAGCTCCCTGGGGTTGTGTATATTTTTTCCAGGGGACAATTAATAGGGGATCAAATATCCCTCAGACACTTTCAGTAAGTGTATTTTAAGGCACGCATATTCTTCATAAATTAAGCCTCTCAAAATGCAGACTTAAAAATGGGAATCAATTATATACTGCGGGTTAATGATAAGCACTGGCCTCATGTTTTTATTTTGCAATGTGTTACTGAGCACACTGGAGTGCTGGGGTTCCCCCTCCTTACCTTCCTGGATGAGGTGTCGAAGCGCCCCCCGCAGGCCTTGCAGGTTTGCTCTGGGGCGGGCGGGGAGGGGTAACTGCTGTACCCCGAGTTAGTGTAGGCCTGGCGCCTCGTGCTGCTGGTTTCCTCCACTGTAGTAGTATCCAGACACAGCCAGTTACAGCAGGAGGCCCACATGCTCCAGCCTGTCAACACAGAGGGGCTGTCAGAAGACACACGAGAGCAGCACAACGGGTTCAGACAAGGGGAGACCTTGCACCCCACCTTGCTTTCAGGGGGCAACTTCAGAGCTGAAGCAGCCTCCTAAAGGAAAGGGCACTGGTTTTGACTCCGTGGCTCGGCAGAATGACCCCAACACCCACATTTCTGTGTATAAGAAGGTCTCCCGTTTTCACCCTGACACCTGCTTTTCATTCACACAAGAAGATGTATAAAATATTTTAATACGAATGTGAAGCAGTGTAACAAAATCAGGGGAGGATCATCCAGCCGACAGAAGACATTTTACATGAAGTATAACAGACAAGTTAAGTGGCACACCCCTATCAAACGGCTCTCTAAAGTGATCGGAGACTTTGAGCAGTGTAAAGGTCAGAGGATGAATTTCAAATAAGGGAGATGGATATTTCATGACGGCGCTGCTGTCAGAGAAGAGGCCTTTGAAAATGCCAGGGCTCCGCGACCATCAAGTTCCACCTCTGACAGGGAGCAGCCTATGCTCCAATGCCTGATTAACGGTACCCATTCACCTTCTATCAGCCTGTGTTCACAGAGCAGGGCACTACAGCCAGCTCAGTCCCAGTAAGCACCAGTCTTTTCCAGATGAACACGTAAACAAGCTAAAAAGCTACTTCAACAGAGCATCCCCATGGACAGGAGAGAACAGGTTGGAAGCCAACAAATTTCTTGTGACATATTTAGTAGCATTCTTATAAAAACAGTCTACCTCAGGATGACGAGATTAGTTTTAGAGAAATTGAAATAATCTGTGGCACACAGCAGATTGACACAGGACTAAATACACAAGCATGAAAAGCATTTATCCTCTATGATAATACTAGGACTTATCATTCAGATTTACACTCGCATTCATCTTAATTTTTCCTCACCTGCTCAGAAGGAAAACTGAATTTGTTTTCCTCATTCCAGAGAATACCCAGAGGTATCAAATTATTATTTGAACGAAACACAGCAACTCAAGCTCATTGTCTACAAAACACAAAAGGGACTTCCCTTGTGGAAATGGCAATCCTGAATCACCTCAAGACAGGAAAGACAACAAGTTCAGGAACTTCCACACCAAAGGGATAGTTCAGGCGTTCAAGACGGGTAACCACAGCTATTTTGTCCTGCAGCAGTCAGCTTTATTAAAAAAGAAATATTATGCTAAATGGAAGCTAAGCACGACTGGTAAGAAATCTTAAGGATGCTTGGCAGACAAAAGCTAGCATTTTACATCATTGCTGCGGCTGTTATTATATAAGAACTTACATGGAGCTACCATCAGCTAATTAAGCCTAGCAGTGAATGTGGCACAGGCACAGTCAGATTTTTAATACACAAATGTTTCTAAAAGGAAAACGACCTTGCGACCAGATTATACTGCCACCCGGTACAATGTCTGACCTGGACTGTACATCTCTTAATAATGACCAGCACTGTAAGCTGCTTAAAGATGCCTCAATGCATCTCATCTTTAATACAACTTCCAAACACTTTCACCACTGGAACACTGGGTGTACAGACAGGAGTATTCCAGGATTCATCTTTATTACGCCTAATGCTAGAAGAAACACTACCAGGACAGCACAGCAGCTAGAAAGTAGGAAGCATAAACTTTTCTGTGATGTTTGTGTTCTGCTACTTGAGGTAGTGCAGGCTTTTAAAACAGGAAGAGATCACATTTAATTTGAAAAAAAAATCAGCATTCAACACGAGCTGTGGGAAGTGCTTTCCTTTGGCCGAGATGTTAACATCACTTGGGTGGGGTTTGTGCACTCCAGCGGTGGGCAGACTGGGTCTCTCAGAGGCAAAGTGCTTTGGGATCTTTTGGGTGTGCAGTACAAATTCTGTAGAGTCTCTACATCTGTGGAATTAACATTCACAAATTCGCTTCTACGAGTCGGTCTGACCAGCAGGGTCTTGGATGAAAGAAGAGCAGAGGAATGTTTGTCGTGAATTTCAGATTTGCAGTGCGACAGACTCAGATCATGAGGCAGATCTAGCATGTGAGTGAGCCCCTCTTTGCCCCCAAGCACCCACATCTCAACGTGCTCGTTTCTGTATCGTAACGAACGCTCCTGCTCCTGTCAGCTGCAGGGAAGGACAGGCTGGATACGACCTGACTGGCTCACTCACAGCATTATTGCCCAACTCATTACAGATGGACGTGCCAATCATAGAGACAGAGACAGCGCATGCTAGATGTAGTTAAATTTTTTAGTAATCTGCTAAAACATTTGTGATTACTGTTGTTTCTTTTAGTTGATCAATATTATTAAATAATTAACTTAAAGCAAATAACTTAATACTGTAATTAGCATACAAGGGAGGGTTACTTATGTTTAACCATTCATATTACTGTATATATGGGTATGGGCAAATCTGTCAATTGGTGACGTTCTCTGAACCAAACTCTCACAACTGTCAAGACCCTGCTGTACAGGATTATTAGAAGATGGATGAATATGCACTTCCTTCCAAAAGGGACTCGGAATAAAGCAGTTATTTTTAACCAATTCATTCTACAACATTAATTTCTTTTAATTGGGATGAAACTGCCTTGTCTGGGATCAGGAACCTTCCTTATTTTCTTGTACAAGTAGCACTTAGTCATTTAATATTAAGTATTTAAACTCATTTCTTAATGTTTAAATATTAACTTTCATTCCTGAATACAGCCCATCTGCTGTTGGGTTAACAGAATAACAAAGGCCTTTTACACGGCAGGACCCTCATGTATGATGTACATAATACTGCACTACAAAGATAAGACTAATACACAGTTGACATCTATGCCCTCCAGGGGATTACATGCTACAATCTCATTTAGGTGTCAAGTTAATAAACCTAGACACACAAATCATCACAATCCTATGGCACTGAACACAAGATGCAGAATCTATGCACTCTCTTCGAGACAATGAGGTGACACTCTGTGCAGAAAGTAGGTCCCATTTGCGAGAATCATGTCTACCCCATGTCAGGTGAGAGTACCAACTATACAAACGGAACATGGGGCTATTTAGAAATAGAATGAGGGGCTTACATTCATACTTTTAAAAGTGAAGCCCCAATGAAGAGCAATGGATTCTTTTTAAAAACGTCAAAATACACTAGGACGTGGACTACATGATACTTCCAGCACAGGAAAAACCAGTTCAAAAGGAATCTGGTGAACCAGGCCACGGGAAAAAACACACATGTTGACTGAATCTGAGTGGTGTCTGTGCATAATGCTCTGTGCAAAGTCCACAACAACAGTGAGGCTGGCTCTTGTGTCAGAGCTCAGAGTAAAGCCCCTATTGTAACTCATGCAGATCAGGAGCAATCACACAGATGGGTGCCATCGACCGCTTCCTGTCCCCAGAGACAGGAGAGACTCGCACTGGGAGCCACACAAGACCAGTACCAACTGAGGGGCAAAACTTCCAGATTCCGTCTAAAGTCCCTCCTAATAATTATGTACAAGAGGCCACACTGAAGCAGCAGCTACTTCCACCAGCACAGTGTTCAGGGTTTTTCATCCGTTTAGATGAAAGCGGTTTAGAAAACAATACTATACCGGATATAAAATGATTTTTCAAAGCATTGTGTGATTACTTAAGAAAAAAAGTACACAAGTCAAAATATGATCAAGACATTATAATTTCAAGTTTGGATAAATTACTAATTCAGCAGAAGTACATAGAAGAAAAAACATCAGCAATAGTTTCGGATAGATTTGCAGCAGTACAATACAAAGATGTTTATTTCTTCAGAGACCCTGAAGGGTCTGGTTGAGTACTGCACATCCTGACGATTCCAAAGAGAACCTTAAGGTATAAAAATAAAAGTTAATTGTTATTCCAGACAATTGTGACTCACAAAACATAAGTCAACTAAAGAGTAAATTAACTATTAACTCATTAAGTTAAAATAATTGAAAGGTGAAATGACATTCAAATCATTTTGGAAATATGTAAGTGTTTGAAACCATCATAATGAGACAGTCCACAAATCCAGTGCTCAAGAACCAGAATTCAGCAGGTTCTCTTCATAAGTTAAAAGCTGGAGACCTTAGAAAAGTGGAAAACTGGTGCAGTTATCGGATGACCAGTCTGTTCTGGGCTGCGCCCTGGGCCCACTGGCTCAATAAGAGAAGAGGTTGAGAGCAACCTTGCAAACTCTGCGGCCAGCAGAAGAGGTTTGGATCCATTAATGATCCACAAGGAAAAACTGGAAATGAAGATGTGCGATGGCCAAGCATGGCCTTCATTGGTAGATTGAAGACTTCTATAAACTTGGCACCAACACTTGTTTAAATTAATACAATATACAGCATGCACAAGTCTGCATGAAAAAAAAGAGAAATTGAAGCTAATTGCAATTGCTGCATATAACATTCCTTGACATTTACTGAGGAGCCACACACACCGTTTCAGAACGTTTTCAATGTTTTGGGGTCAATGGTATATTAAAGTGGACTAGAAGAGACCTGTTTTTTGGTCATGAATTAAACCATGCTCTCAAAGGAGACAATGAGTTTAAACTCAATTAATCAGGTTTAATTGTCTTATAAAGCCAGTCTATGAAACACATACTGTATAAGATTTGTGAAAATTAAAATTAATAGAACGGGTCACTGTAATGTGGAGGTGGCAAACAGAGAGCAGGGGGCCTTTTTAAATTAACATCCCAGGACCTGGACACTCACTACCACCCACTCGGACATGGGATGGCTAAACCCCACTGGATTTCCATTCCAACCTACTACTTTTACTCATTCTGAAGCTGATAAATTTAGCACCAAAATTCAGCAGCATCACGTCAGCACGAATCACCGCAGACAGGAGCCCGTCAGCTGACTGGACTTTCACGCCCAACACTGACCCGGCGTCCGCGGTGAGTAACTGGCACTGCGAATCATCACACTGCCCCGCGATACAAAGCCTGCTTTCGCTAGGGAGGCCTGCTGTTCAAAGAGCTTCCGTCTGCTCACAAAACAGCTTTACAAGAGTGATTAATAATAGGTATGAATGAGTGCCAGATATTTCGAGAAGATGCTCGTGAACAACGGCACAATAATACACCTGCAGCTTATTATAAGCTGTTTTATTAATTAAACCTTTTGGAATAGGCACCATGATACAAAACAGATGCAGCTCTTCAGGTAGTAAAAAAAAAGTTAGTTGATTAAATTCCTGGTTTGAAGGAAATGTCAGGGACGTTAAGGACACTGAGAGGGTTATATAAGGACTTAGTGCAGATATTTAAAATCTTGAAAGGCAAATTGCCAGCTACTACCAAATTCTTCTCAGTGGTACTCTATCATTATCAACAAATGTGTCACCCCAACACATAACCATAAACACAGTGCTTTTCCAAACATCACAATTATTCTTTTAAAAAAAACCTTACAGAGTGAATTACATTCAGAAACAAATATGGACAGGGATAAACAAATTCCAGATAATGAAGGAAAGGACAGACACCAACCAAAAAGACACAGATTTACACCCTGGACAATCCACAGACAATCAGTCACAGGACATCTATCAAATCTTAAGGCACCTCAATTCATTTAAGGTTCGATACACACACATGACGTCTGCTGACACCTTTATTCAACTTGACTTACACACTTTGCCCTTGTATACTGCTGGGCAGTTTCCCAGAGCAAACAGCGCACTTAAAAGTAGAAGAGCAGCACCTCATCGAGGATTTGAGTCCAAAGCCTTTATAAGCTACACGTACAGAGGCCCAAGGACTACTAAAGACAGCTACCCCAGAAAGACTATGATCGAACTATAAGGGAGACTGGGCTGCACAGCTTCAGTCTCATCTAGTAACTGTAAACAGGCCAGGTTTTTGTTACAGCCAGAATGTTCAGTTTGTAAAACAATGGCATCATTAATGTGAATCAGAGCAATAACCACAGAGAAAAAGCTTCAATGCTGCATTTTATGGCCTATTCTAGAAACTAACCGAGCTGTTAAAATGTATTGTTCATCTTGGACTGCCTTGTAAACTTCAAATGTAGACTCCAGAAACCATGAAGGATGAAGACTTCGATGAAGGATTCTCCTCTCACTTTTGAATGGCAAATTTTCCGGAAATCCAAAGCACAAATTATTTTTGCAAAAATACAAAACTTGATTTTGTGCCCTTTCAGAGTAACTTGGTGAACACAGACAGCTTGCAGCATCATTAACAAAACAGGCCAAATGTTCTCAGGACTCCATTAAAGGAAATTCAGAGAAAACTAATTTCTAGTATAAACGACAGGAGCAGGATATAAATGAAGACTGTGTGCGCTCACTTTTTTTGCAGAGTGTACGGAAAGAATGTAGTTTGCCTGGCGGAGACCAAAACTATGTGAAACACGCACTCATCAAGAAGCTCAGCTGCAAAGAGGAAAACGGGTCAAGAAGAGGAGTGAAAAAATCCAGCCTCATTTTCAAGAGATGTTAAACCATTAATATATCACATTTTCTGAAGCACCACTATGAGCAAATAAGAACACAAATCAAAAGAACTTTAAATGCAAATGGGGCCTTACTGGTCTAACAGAGGCAAACAGGGGTGAATGCTTCTGCTTATGAGTCACCCACATACCAAACTGCTCTTTGGAAAGTGTGCCCTAAAAATATTAACGAATGCATTTTTAAAATGATTAAAAAATAGCTCAACGGTGCTGTGCAGTACATTTCAGCATGCCCTGTCCCTTCTAACTGACTCACACGCTTGAGTCTTTAGCAAAGCAAAGGCGGGACACTCCATGGCAATACTGAACACGTGCAAGTGAGCAGTACTGCCAGTCACAGCCACAGCTTCACTGCACTCAGCTCACCACAAGAAATCATGTTTACTTTTAGGATGTCAGAGCCAAAATGTCCAAAACAGCTAGAGAAAACAGAAATGAAAGCCACTTTCTTCCAACAAAACCCACATTGTATCCTGTCAATATTGTATAAATGTGTTATGAATAAATTGAAAGCTGTCAGCAAACTAGGGCCACAGGCTCAGAAACTCCACCCAGAGGGAAGAGCACCACCTGCTGGTCCACCAGTGCCAGTCTCAGCAGCTGGTTCTGCTGGCTGGGCCTCTGGGACCTGACAGAATCAGACCACAGGGTAGCTCAACAGGCCTTCCCAGACTGAACACCAAGAGACCAAACCTCAACAAGAGTAACAAAACTCACAAAACCACTCCTTGTAAAAGCTGACAGTCAAAGACAAATAGTTTGTTGAAACAATTAAGTGTTCTCTTGAATTAGTCTTGCACTTTTTCTGCCTAGCTGCGGGCCTTTGCTTTGATGAAAACAAAACCTTTTTCTGCTGCGGACTGCAAGTGAAAAAACACAAGGTGCACATCATAGCAATAACAAAAACGATGTTTTTTTTCCCCAAATCGGTATTAAATAGTTACGTAGAAAAGAAGTCCAGCAATGACACGCGGATTACATCGAAATACTCAGAGTGCAAACAGGGTAGCCACGGTTGAGAAACCGACAGCCCAAACAAAATCACACACCCCGCTCGGGCTGAAGTTTTTGTGAGATAATTACAAGCCTACGTACCCAGAGCACCTGTCTCACTGCCTGGCAGGTCTTTCTCGCCGGTTCGTGTGCGGGTCAGCTACACGAGAGGGAGAGAGACAGCGCGGGTGTGGAAACACCTGAAACTAACAGCGACCAGCGGCTCCTCTCCCGCACTGGCGTCCGTGACCACTCACACACAGCGGGCAGGCTGAAGCAGGACACCCGCTGAAGATGAGCTCCCGGAGCCCAGCTGTGCGGGGAGCGCCGAATTCATCACGCACGCCGCTCCCACTCACCTGTCCCACCTGCGCGGCGGCGCGTCACGCCACGTCACGCACACGCAACAACAGGCAACTTCGAAATAACCGTCTCCCACCCGCAAATATCTCGCAACATCCCGTGGGTCCGTTTCGCGCTTGGAGCGGATAACCCAGCTGCACACCGACCGCGGGGAAGGGGGAACGACTTCTCCTTTGTTGTACAGGGCGAATACTTCAAGATATAACAAGTTTGTTGTTGGTAATAATAAGTCAAATAAAAGTTACAAACTTCACAGAAGCATGACCATTTCAAGTTAGTCTCCCTGCCCGACCAAAGTTCAGATACTTTAACTTCAGCCAGGCTTTATTAATCACCTTAACGGAAACTCCCAGCAACGGTGCCAACAGTTGATACCAACAAACCCACTTGAACAACAACACAAGTTTGACAGTCGCCCGCACTTCTCGTACCTTCGGCTCCGCAGACTGGCTCCCCACACGCACGATCTGGGGTCTGAACGGGGTATCAGAGGGGCTGAGACGGTGTCATACGAGAACCCGGAGCTCTGCTGAAGTTAAACCGAAACCCAGGAAGAAAATGACAGCGACACTCTCCCCCGGCACCGCCGCCTCCCCCCGCTGGGCACGGGAGCGCGCACGCCCCGCCGCGGCCGCACGCACGGCCGATCCACAGGAGGCGGGGGCGCGCACGCGCTTCACCGGCAGCTCTCTTCATCCCGCACTGCTACATGAATATGTACCATCCTGAACATGAATTTACACCCTGAACGCTTGGTACGATTAACTGTAGGGCCCAGAAGTAAACTCGCCGACGATCTGTGCTGTGGGGATTGCATACGTGCCTGGATCCTGACCGGCCTTGGCAGTTGTTTTCGTGCAGTTTCGGTTACCACGGAAACAAAGGGAAAACTACGTTTTATTCAGTATTTCTTTGATGTTTCGTACCCCGGTCGAAAGAAAACGGAAATACTGTAAAAACGTTAAGAGAAGTGTAGCGGGTGCCCCTGTCGAAGGAGACAGGCGGATCTGTGCTGGAGCTGACCGAGGGCACGGCTCCAGTCCTGCTTCGGACTTCCAAAAAGACTCTAAAACATCTCATAAAAAATAAATGCTTTAAAGAGAGTCATTGCCTTTTTAATAATAAAAAAACATTTTCTTCTAATTATCTTACTCTGTCTTGGGTTTCTGAACGAATTTGCAGTTGGTATCTGTCGGTTTAACGTTTGGAATTTTCTCGGTTTTGGCAGGATATCACTTGTATTACCTGGGCGAATCTAATTTGCTTTGTACCCATTTATTGAAACAACCGTAGAATCGTACAGCGTGTTTCTTACGTCTGTTACGGTCCGTTTAAATGACCGGAAGCGAAGCGCCGCAGGTTTCAAACAGCGCGCGCGCCACGCTCGTCCCCGCCCCGCCCCCCGGTGACGTCACCGCCGCCGCGCGCTGTTTGGCTCCTGTCAGTGGCGGGAAGGTCCGGGTCGGGTTGACGTCGGTGTTCGTGCAATGGAGGTGGATATGACGGCGACTGGAGCCGAGCGGATCGGCACGGAGGATACGCAGTCGAAGAGGGACCCGGCTGCGGGGAGAGGGTCGGGCATCGCGTACGAGCTGCCGTGGTAGGACAGCCGAGCGTTAATGTCGGGTCCTGTGCCCTGGGTGGGGGTTAGTGTAGGCTACAGCGCAGCAGGCGCTCCGCGGATCTGTCCACCAGCCTGCAGCACAGATCCGTTTTTTTAAAGAAGCACGTTTTCTCCCGGAGTCGTTTCAGACCTGTGATTCCCAAAGCTCTCCAGATTCATTTTTTGTGTGAAGGTTTTTGTCGTCGAAAGGGATACAAGCAGGGTGGGAGCGTGTGGGCCGGTGGCGCTGTTGTGCTGAAGACAGGGTCTGGGGATGTGGGCTGCTGCTCATGAGCTAGTCATCCTGTAGTGGGAGCTGAGTGAAGTCGAGTCACACAGTTCTCTGAGCACTTAAACCCACTGGAGCACAACAGAATGACAAAGCCGGCTGTGTAGTGGGGGTGTGGGGGCTGTGATGTCTGTTACTTTGTGTGCCTGCCCAGCGTGACTCGTGCAGACTGCTTGCTGTGACCTGAATTTTGAAGATGTGATTGTGTTCTCACAGGGTGGAGAAGTACCGGCCTCTGAAACTGAATGAAATCGTCGGCAACGAGGAGACTGTGAGCCGACTGGAGGTGCGCGTGGAGCAGCCCTCGTGGCCTCTAGGGCAGAGCGCCTCGCCGCATTTCTGCAGTCTCCCCCAGAGCGACAGTGCATGACCCCCAGGTGCAGCCCCGCTGCACAGCAGATCAGGGGAGAAGGGGGGCTTTAAGGAGGCCAGGCTGTGTGACCCCAGAGTGGACCTTTTCGTTTGACCTTTCTGATCTGTTTGGTCATAATAGCTAGTTGATCTGGGGATCTAATTTGGACATTTTTGGAAGTAGTGGAGTTTAATAGCATTGCTGGGTAGTTTGATCCAACTTCCCAAAAGCCTTTGGGTAAAGACGCCCGTCCTGTTCTCAGTTTCAAATTCACTTCACTTTCTGTCTTAAGCCGTGATCTTACAAACAGAGCTGTGAGATCTGTAATGACCAAGGAGTCAGGACCTCAGTGTACCGTCTCGTATCTGATGAGTGGTACCTCCCACAGCATATTATTCCTGGTCACCATACTGTTGATTTGCAAATTCTGGTCCACAAACCTAGTCTAAAGTATTGCTTAGCTTCTGAGATCTGGCTGCAAGCTTTTAGTGCTGCTGTCACAGTTTCAAAGCTTAGTTATCTTCACAAGTAAATAAATTACAGTTAGAGGTGCCAGATAATGTTTTGTTTGAATGCGTGATCTTTTGGAATGCACAATTTTGAAAATAGCACTTAAGCTTAGTCCAGAAGAATCAGAGTCTGTCCATTGAAAGTGCAAGAGATGCATGCAAGGAAGGATAAATAATTTCTATACACCTGCATTTGCATGCTGAGATGTTGTTGACGATTTCAGAAACTGACCCAAAACTGAATCTTTTATTTTCTAGGTATTCGCGAGAGAAGGGAATGTGCCCAACATCATCATTGCAGTAAGCGTGCTGGACAGTCAGACAATTTCAGCAGCTCATGGATTAGACTTGATGTTCTTTAAAGATGTTGAAATGAAATTTGCATAGTAAAGTTTACTTTAGACAGTTTTATGTGAGACCTCTGTGTCCGTTTTGCAAAGCCCTGGAAAGCAACAGAATTTTTCAAGACAAGTGGCTTGAAAGGCCAGGCAGAGTGTGCAGGCTGTAGCTCTGTTTATACAGTATGTGGTGAATAATGCAATCATGGGTTCTTAACAGCCTGTATTTGAGCAGGAATTCCAGTTAAGCGGCCTAGCACTTTTATAAGTGTAACGTTTAAATAAGTGCAACAGCTTCTTTAACCCACATGACTTGTGCTGTTTTCCTATAAAGGAAAACTAACAAAGTTAGCTTTGCTTTATAATATAGTTATAATAGTATAACTGAATAAGTGGTCATTTAGACCTGAGTGAAGTAACCCCAGGTTGGTACAGTGTCCAACAGTCACACCTGTGATGGACTGGGATCCTGTCCAGGAAGCAGTTCCCCACGTTTCCAGGACAGGCTCTTCCTGGGAATCAGGGAGGGTGACGTCCCTGTCTGCTCTCAGGGTCCCCCGGGAACCGGGAAGACCACCAGTATCCTGTGCCTGGCGCGAGCGCTGCTGGGGCCGGCCATGAAGGACGCAGTGCTGGAGCTCAACGCTTCCAACGACAGGTGAAGAGACACACAGCTGCAGAGTCATCCAGACCGGGGCGAGGTTATAATTATTGAGATTTAGTCAACAAATATATTTACCTTAGGCAACTCCTTAAACAGATCGGTTTACGACTTGATTTCAAATATGTCTAAAACTAAGCAATTTGTAGAGGAACATAGCAGAGCAAAGGATGTGTTGTAATACACTCACCTAAGAAATAAAGAGCAATCACAGTTCTCATATTTACTTCATAATTGCAGTTACTGGAGTCTCGAATTTGCATTTTAACTTAGGTTGATAGTCAAAATAAGAAGAGGCCATTTGGCCCATTTAGCCAAATTAGTACAGTAGTTGATTGATCCAAGATCTCATCCAGCTCTTTTTTAAAGAACCCAAGCTATTGGCTTCAGTAACATACCTGGGCATCTTATTCCAGACTGCTACAACCCTTTGTGTAATCGTGAGCCTCCTGGTCATATTTAAAAATGCTCCTCCTCGCAGTTTCCACTTATGTCCTGAGGTTCATGGTTCGGTTCATGGTTCATTGACAATTTTTTTAACAGTAAATAAAGCACAGAAGTGTGAAAAGTTAAATGCAACAGCTGTCAAGCATTCTGTACTTTCTGCAGATTTGGTACAGTTTAAAAAATACCTGATAAATTTCCAAGCACCAGTAAAGGGACAAATGTATAAATCACTAAGGTGGTAAACCTACTCTGTAGATATAAAACAATATTATACTTGGTTTCCTCCTTAGAACTGAGTAAATGAAAAAAATTGTTGGCTAAATGTTTATCCACAGAGGCATTGATGTCGTACGGAATAAGATCAAGTTGTTTGCCCAGCAGAAGGTGACTCTCCCAAAAGGGCGACACAAGATCATCATCTTGGATGAAGCTGACAGGTAATGGAGCAGCACTGTCCCACCTGGATTTGAACCTGCAACTTTTTGACGAGGAGCTCAGAGCCCAAACCCCTGGTGGGCTGTGTAGTCTAACGGGAGGTACTTTTTTGGCTGTAATCCTTTTTGGCTCGTGTTAGTCATTGTGAGATGGTCTGGGTGTCTCCAGAAGAGAAAGAAGAAGGTTTACGTTTGTTTGCTGTGTATGGGCAGCCTGTCCACATACAGAAAAAGGAGGAACCCCACAGAAGCTACTAGATCTTCAAGCCTTGTACTAGGACTTCAGATTAATTTTTATCCTTTTAATTTGAAAAAAATAGAAAAAAATCAGTTGCAGTTGCACTTAGTTTTTCATTTTCACATGACAAGAGTGAGAGAAGACTTTGTGTGTCTCCCAGCATGACAGACGGAGCCCAGCAGGCCTTGAGGAGGACCATGGAGATCTACTCCAAAACCACGCGTTTCGCTTTAGCCTGTAACGCGTCTGACAAGATCATCGGTGAGAACCTGAGAGCAGCACCTGGCCTCTGCAGAAAAAACTGAAAAAAGACTCACCCTGCTGAACACGGGACACTTCTAAGGGCCGAGTAATCGCCAGTAAAAACACTTTCTAGGAGTGCAGGTTCAGTTTGGTGACGCTGCAGTTTTTATATTTTATCAAGTACAGTTGACATTGGGAGAAGTGGAAACTGTAAATAACAGGTGTGAGTGATCAGCTGAATGAGAAAGGTGAGCTTAAATGTGATATAATTAGTCAGCTTTTGTGTTTTACATTTCAATGACCATGGCATATAATTTACAACGTAGTCTCTTTGGAGTGATATGAAACAGCTCCAAAGCCATGTTTCAGTGTCAGCTGTGCAGGCACTTCTGACCTCCCATATAGACTCACTGGGGCCCAAAATGGTTCAGACTTGGACAGTCAGCAGCGAGTGAAAGGTGCCCGATGCGTACACTGGGACAGCTTCTCCCATTGCAAATACAGAAGCAAAATCAATCAAAATCAAAGGCTGAGGATTTGGGGAATTGGCTGAAGATGGAATTATCTGATTGATATGGGGTTCAGACAGTGCACGCCAGCCTGCACTGAGCTCTCCTGCCCGCCCCTAATTCCTCTGCACTGTTATTCCCATGTGTGATGGGCTGAGGGAGATGTGTTTCCTGTTCCTGTGCGCCCCAGAGCCCATCCAGTCCCGCTGCGCTGTGCTGCGCTACACCAAGCTGAGGGACGAGCAGATCATGATGCGGCTGATGGAGGTGGTGGAGCAGGAGGGGGTCCAGACCACTAACGACGGCCTGGAGGCCATTATCTTCACCGCGCAGGGCGACATGAGACAGGTGCCGTTCTGTGCTCCCAGCCAAACACGATGCAGTTGTGTTTTTGAGTTTTGTCTGAGTTCATTTTATTCAATTTCTATTACATTATTATCTATTATTTTGTAACCTTAATTTTGTGATTTTTATCCCCCCCCCCCAATTTCATTGCCAGCAACTACTGCTGCATGCTATATTGTTGCATTTGATAAATAAAGATTGATTGATTAATTGATGCAGGGGGCTTGAGTTGCTGCCATTTCAGGCCTGACCTCATATTGTCACATTGTTTTTTTATATTTATCAATGGACAAAGAAAACGAGTCTCATTCTGGGTGATGTTACATCATAAATTTATATAAATGTTGAGTTAAAATTAAAATATTTTCTCATGAACACCTAAATTCCGATTGACACGAGTTAAGAGATTCTCCAGCACTTTTTTTAAGACGCTTCACTTTGAAGATGAACTCTGTCTTGTTCCCTGTTCTTGTTTGTTTGCCATGTTGCAGCAGCATCAAATAATGTCTGTGAGTACATGGTGTTATAAACACTTGCGCTTTATTTTCTTAACAGGCGCTGAACAACTTGCAGTCTACAAATTCAGGGTTTGGGTTTGTCAACAGTGAAAATGTTTTTAAGGTAATTTAATTTGTTTTGGCCTCAGTTTTTTTATGCTGTTTTATGCTCCTCTTCCTTTCTCATGCAGCATAAACCAAGATACCTGTAGAATATAATTCACCCTCTTTATTTTATAATACTTCAGGATCTTTTTCAGTATTGCAGGGCTGTAGCCGTGTCAGAGAACTGTGTGTGAAGTGAGATGTGCAGGGATCGTTGCTCTGCATGCAGTAACCCTTTGTCTTAAATTTACTGCTGTTCTGTTTCTGCTTCCTGAAGGTGTGTGATGAGCCCCACCCTCTCCTGGTGAAAGCCATGCTCGAGCACTGTGTTAATGCCAAAATTGATGAAGCCTACAAGGTACATCAGGGTAGTTGTTCTCACACTTTCCCTGCTGCTTTTTAGCATGAGGTGGCCGTATGTGTGGGAGTGTGAGGAGTGGTTTAACTCAAAGTGTTTTTTTCTTAAAACTTTGCTATACGGGCTCCTATACAACTTAGGTAGTAATGGCTTTAGCTCAGGGCACGTGCTGATCTGTGGCCCAGGTGGTTCTGGGTTGAACGTAGTCTGTGCATTAGCCCACTGTGGCAGCTGGGAGTGGGTGTGCCAGCCAGCCAGTCAGACAGGTCTTTGCTGCGGCGGGCAAGCCTGGGACCTGATGTCCATGAGAGACGCTGGTCTTCCGCTCGGTGCTGTGGGACAAGCAGCATGTCAACTGATGCATGGCTCTGGCAGGCGGGCATGTCAGAGGCACTTGTACCACACGGCGAGAATGAGGACCTGTGTACCAGTTTTGTAATTGCAGATACCAGACTGGGTGGATATTGCTACCTGAATGTTGTCTCAAGAATGTCCACTGCTTATTAAAAAATATCAGCTGTATTCAGAAAAGTCATGCTTTTGTTGTGACTTTGAAAAGTCTTGTGTTCTGCCAATAGATTGTTGAGCAGCTGTGGGCGCTGGGCTACTCCCCTGAAGACATCATTGGAAACATATTCCGAGTCTGTAAAACCTTCCAGATGCCAGAGTATCTCAAGCTGGAGTTCATCAAGGTGAGCAGTTACAATGGCCACCGTGTGACCAGCAGTCATGTCCTTCTAGGACTTAGTTCTACATTAGAACTTGGCTCACGTAGGTGAGGGATAGTCAAGACCTGTCAAAGCCTGACCGTGGAGTCTGTGGGTTCTAGTGCAGCTGTAGGCTGATGTGTTAGTAAGAGATAACAGGCCCAGCTTGAGCTGCAGAATTCTCCAAAATCCTGCTCAAGCCTGGAAGAGATGCCTTTGAAGTGACAACAATAAGTGATAACCGACTCTTTCTTTCCTTGATTCACACAGCTTATAAGTGAATAAAAAAAATACCTCAATGTGTACTTTTATTCAAACCAATGCTCACTTCCACTGCTCACACAAGTTATAGGTTCCTCTGTATTCAGGCATATAAAGAGAACAAAGTATGAACTGACAGACCTAACTATACATTTGTTTTAAAGAGACAGTTTAATTAAAAGAAACGTGTAAAAAAAACTACTAGTAAATATAACTTGTCACAGGCGTTCAGTGCTTCTGAACAGTTTAGGATAAAGCATCTTAGAACAGTACTGCTTGTTATTACCACCCATTTGTTAGCAGAGACCGAAATCATCAGCTCCTCTGTTTTTGGAGTTAATTTGGAAAAGGCAGATGGAAATGATGCAGGTGTATGTAGGAAACTACAATGTCCCATCTTCTCTTCCAGGAGATCGGCTACACCCACATGAAGGTGGCCGAAGGAGTCAACTCTCTGCTTCAGCTGGCTGGGCTCTTGGGCCGACTGTGTGCCAAGACTGCTGCCCCCGATGTCAGCTGAGCCCACCCCTGCCCTTCCTGGAACAGAAATGGCTTCCCAGGTCACTAACAGGTCACCAGCAAGACCTGGTGTCTCTCGCTGGGCTCTCCCTTTGATCCTGACCAGACACATTGACTGTGATAATCAGACTGCTTCCCCTACACTCTGCCTGCAGAAAAAGACCATCATAGCAATGGCCACATGTAGTTAACTCCCTTAGCTCTTTTTGATGCTATAAATATTTCTGGATACATTTTGTTAGGACTTGAGATTTTGTATATATTCCATTGTTTTTCCATCATCCTTGTTTTGTAATAAATGTCTTAAATGGTCATTTAAGCATTTTGTTACATTAAAAAAAGCCATATGAAAGCAGTTGGAAATTGACCACCTGTGTTCCAAAGCAGTGTTAAAGTGAGTTTGTATGAAGAGTGAGCATCTGACATCATGGGGGAGTGCAGTCTGCGTCTGCTGGACCTTTTCCCTGTGATTAAAAAGGAAATGACTACCAAGGGCGGGCTCAATTAAAATGTGTGCAATGTATTCTTTAAAAAAAACAGGTAGCTATGACCCATTTCAGAGCTTATTGTTTTAAAAGACATAAATCCCTGCTATATGAGAAGTGTTATGTAGCCTGATACCCCAGTGTGAAAATTGCTGGGGAACAGAATGGAGCAGCTGTAAGATACTGTTGAGATAAAAAATTAAGCCTTAATCAGATAAGCGATTCTGAGCCGCTGTGATATAAAAATATACTATGTGTGCTAGTTGAAAGTTTATCACACATTATTTGCTGAAAGAGCATTTAATGTTTTTTTAAATATAAAAAACTCTTTAATATTAAATAACATTTACATCGTTCACACAATGCATGCATGTTAGTAAAACGTTGTTATATGGGAAACTGAGCTTAAAAAAGCTACGTAGAGTCAGTTTGGTGTTGATATTGATACTTCAGTTTCAATGTGAGTGAGCAATATAGCACGGAAACGTAATAATGGAGTTGGGAGTATACAGACATTTTTTAACTTTGAGGAATACCCTGTTCTGACAGGCCAAAAGATGCAGGCCTTTCTCATTTTGAACAGAGGATACAGGAGAGCCCGATTCAAATATCCCAAATCCTCAAAGGCACGGACAGTCGGGCCAGTGGACTTCTTCAGAATCAACAGTGAAGTGCAAACCAGATGGACAAGAGGAGACTGTGGAAGTGCATCTAAAACTTTGAACAAGAGGCACTTCTTTAGGTTACAGGCGGGAGGTTATCCAGTCCATCTAGCCTGTTTGGTAGAGAGTGGCTAATTGATCTTAGGATCTCATCCACCTGTTTCTTGAAAGAAGTCAAGAGCATTGGCTTCAACCACATGGCTGGGGAGTTTGTTCCAGACTCCTACAGCCTTTTGCACAAAGAAGTACCTCCTGTTCCTGGTTTTAAATGCACTTCCTCATGGTTTCCACTTATGTCCACTGGTTTGTGTTTCACTGTTCATCCTTTAAACAGCCACAAGGTTGCCTTTATCAGGACCTTTGAGGTTTTTAGATCTCGGGTCCCATCATACTCTTCTCTATTGAAAAGTGAAAATGTTCAGTTCCTTCAGCCTGCTGGTGTGAGGCTTGTGGGAGTCTGAAAAAAGCTGCACAAGCATGTTGTCAAAGCTGATAACGGGAGCAGATTTAAGAAAAGGCCAGATGAGACCATAAGATCTTTGCTGCTAGCAACCAAGTGATCTAGTGGGTATCCTTTGTAATTTACTTTTAAGAAAGTAAAATTCTACGTTCTTAATGCTGATTGATAATTCCCAGAGTAAACACATTTTATTTACATTTTGTAAATTTCAGCCTTTTTAATGTAATGGAATGGCTCGGTTTAGGTGGTTTTTACTATCATTTATTAAATATTATGTATATATTGACTATTGAATTATAATTGTTGCTAGTGGTACTGCTTACATCACACTGGCGGCTTCAGATGTTCACATGGCAGTAGCTGTATATTTCAGTAAGAACGAGCTCCTGGTCCCTGTCGGTGCTCCTCACCCACATCTACACACTCATTTCTATAGATCCCAGTGAATTACTTCTCATACTGCACTGGAAGCCCAGTGGTGTGGTAACTTAGTTCCGTTTCCTCGTCCTGCGTGTGATTCTGGTCACTGGTGTCTGTGACGTTTGCATTGCCTCCCCAATTTCTGTGCGTTCCAGTTACCTCTCCTCTTGCAAGGGCATCCTGGGTAGGATGGATTGGCTGTTCTGTTCCCCATGCCCCATGCTGTTAAGTGGGAGAGCAGCTATGTGCTCTCTGTCCTCCCTTGCGCCCCCTGCTGTTCAGTAGCCACATGCTGTGGCCAACACCAGAATAAGCAGCTCAGGCCAAGGGTGGATCTTCTCAGTCTTCAGTACAGACGCTGTCTTTAGTTTTACAGAGCAGCACTGAAGTCACTCCCTTGCGTATTCAACACAGAGATGTGCGGCACATTGATTGGTACAGCATGAGCACAGTGCAGTAGGTAAGTTAGGAATCAAGGGATTTTTTTTAAGAGGATGGGCTGTGGCTCACTCTTCTCAATATATTAATATATTAAGGCTATTCCTCTCACTGGTACTGAAAAGGGCTTGAATGATTAACAGGTTTGCAGTGATTCTCAGTTTTGTCTATTTAAAAAAAAATCCAAGCAAAAATATAAATTAAGCAGCATGGAAAATAAGATTAATTCAAAAGCACTAAATAACAGGACAAGTATTGGCTGATCAGGGAGGCCCTTGTATTTACAGGTCTATGCCACTAGGGGTCTACACATGCCGGAAAGACAAACAAGCTGCCTGTTTTCACTAGCAAGTTATAACTCCTTAGCTGGATAGTTATTGGTTTTTAATGTAGGGCCTCCATATCTCCTTGTATGTTACTATGCAAGTGTATAAGTAACACAATCCCCATCCCCTTCACATTTCAGTTTAGTTACATGCTGAGCTCCGTGTGGACGTGTGGACCGGTGCTTGTCCGTTCTCCGAGTCCTTCCCTGTTTCCATGAACTTAGGATCCCTGTGCGGCTTCCATGGTGTCAGAACTCGGGCTGCTTGTCCTTCAGGGTTTTACTACTAGGGCATTGACATAGTCGGGCTCATCTGTGGTGCACGAAGAGGTACACAGAACGGCAAATCAGTCTTTGCATATGGTTCTTAAACACCTTGTGGTGCCATAGGAGTTTGTGTCTATTAGTCCACAGTTAATGATGAAAGATCAATGATATATAGATTGTATATAATATATATGGTACTAGCTCTGTAAAACATTCAGTGAAAGAGCTGGGCAAAGCTATAAGGAAAACAGCCTACCTCCTTCTTCATCAGCGCTGGGTGCTGCTAAACACCTTCCCCTTTTTACAGTTTGCAGGAATGTGCTGTTTTCGTAGTCTGAGCCATCTGAGATTGAAAAGAATGACATGTTTGAAATCCCCAGAGCTGACACTTTGTGAGTAACTGCAGATTGTGTATTTGTAAGAAGGCTCGATCTTAGTAACTCCCTGTTTCGCTGGTCCTTGAAACAAGACTCAGCACGTAACATACTATACGTGCAACTAAAAATACATTTTTGTCCCGCCACCTTTTTTCCAGAAATTGCTAAATCAGCTTAAAAAAACAAACGTTTTAATTTTAAGAGCCCTTAAACATGCAGAAATCCTTAGAAACAGCCTTTGCAATTTCAAGACAAGCATGTGCAAAGTTACAAATGTTTCTGATTCATTGTGAGCACCAGAGAAACAAGAAGACACGATTTGAAAAAGAGTTCAGCTGATGTGTAAAATGTGTATTTTGGTTTGCATTGTGATGGTTACTGCAGGGGTGGAGGTAGGATACAGGAGATGTTTGTGAGGAAGACAAGGTGATCATGTACAGTATTACTAATGCTGTAGGTGAGAAAGTGACGTCAACAGTGACTGCGAATTACTGATGGGAGAGTCTGATTGAACTTGCCTGTTGTCATCCCCCTGAACTTTTGTTATAAACTTCATTTGGTTTCATTTTTTTACAGGTAACATAGTGAACTGCTCCTGTAGACATGCATGTCTGGTGAACTGCAACTACTGATTTAGAAAAATCTGATCCCTGCAGGGTCTGATGTATGTTCAGCTGTTACATCTTGGATCAATGCATGGGAAAGAGCCTTTTAATAGTTTCAGAGAGGGACAAATCTCACTGCAGCAGCAGGATTCTTTTAGGTTCTTGTCCTTCTGTATGAAATCAATGTTATGTTTGTGGTTTTTTTAAATGTAAGCGTGAAAGATAGTCTTGCTGTACAGTTTTCCTCCGCAAGTATTTGCTGTTTTTGTCCTGTTAGTTAGGTGGTCTGTCTCATTCTAAAACCAGGACTCTGGTTGTAAAAACATTCATCCATCCATCTTCTAACCTCTGTATCCCATACGGGAGATCCAAGGGGATTACATTTTTCGATTAATAAAAATTTAAGGAAAATGCTTTTAATAAGTAGCTAACAGAGTAACTATAGAGTAACATGGATGTATATCACAGCTGATGATGTTTGTTAAAACTATTTTCCCAAAAGCTCTTGATAATTTTAATGAGTATTCCCGTACACACGTAACTTGTAACTGCAATAGATCACTTGAAGTTACTCAAAGGAACGTTCTTTAACACTGGCAAGGACACTGGTGCTTATTTTATTCTGCCAGGGCAGAATATGTTTATATGTGAATAGGTCTATGTTATCCAGTACTTACTGGTTAGGTGCAATTCAGACAGGTTCAAGAACAGGCCAGTTCTCCTTGCTGCTGTCTTCTCTGTATGTATAACCCCAGCCCCAGAAAAGGAAACTTTAATGGAAGTAACTCACCTGAGTCCTGACTGGTGGTTTTCTCTGTGGTGGGAAACACGTTTTCATATGAATTGCTATCAGCATCTGCAAGGAAAATAACCAAAAATAAACCTGAGACGAAGGTGGACTTTAAGATCCCAAGCTGTAAAACAACCCTGTTGGATTTGAGTTGGCATTTTTAGCAATATTTGAAAAATATTTTCATGTATAGCTTGATGACAAGGCAGAACACTGGCAGATATCAAGAAAATGTAATCCCATATCAAGGTGGCCAAACTGTTTTTTAACACTCTTTCTCTCACAGGGAACACGTACAGTAGACACACACTCACACCAGGGCCAGTTTTCCCAGAAGCCAGTTAACTTACCAGCATGTCTTTGGACTGTGGGAGGAGACCCATGTGCTCATGGGTAGAACATACAGGCTCCACACAGACAGCACCCCAGGTCCAGAAGTGAACGCAGGGCTCAAGCGCTGTGAGGCCGCAATGCTGACCACTGTGCCACCACACTACCCACATCTATGTATAGTCTTGTTTTAAGACATTGCTGCTGCTGATAAAATATTTTTCTTGTCATGTTCTGTGCTTTTAATATGGATCCTAAACACTGGGTCAATTTGACCAAATCTTCACATATTCTTTTGGCTTCAGTTGAATTAAGTGACAAAGGAGCTGATCAACGCTGCTTGTCTGTGGACACGTGTCCGTGTGCACACTGTGTACTGTATGTGCATAATAAAGAGAAATTACATTAAGCAAAACTGTACCATTAAATACGTTAAGAGTTTCACACCCTACCAGTCCGATCTCTTTTTTGTGATGTCAAAAAAATCAGAAAGACCAAACTGCTGTTTAGCGATGTGCAGTGTGTGTAGCTTTCATGTGGGTTTTCAGTGCTGAGCTGCAGCTCAGGCTCATAGCCTTTCTGCCACTTTCATTATCACCTGTGGCTTTTGGAGAGTTAGAGCTCTGGTCTGGGGGAGTGATATTTCTCACCTTTGCCTGGACTGAAGAAACCAAAAGGATGTCATCTGATCTGTCCTAATTGTTTTCTTGAGCATTCAGTTGCAATGTTAGACAAGATGAGGAGATTTGGTAGGGAGCCTTATACTCAGTATAGGCAAGCAGAATTATACAAATCAGCCTCTGCAAACAGGAATCTTAAAGAATTTGTTGTAAATCAAACTTTTTATTCAAAATTACTTGTGCAACAGTCCAGGACGGCGTGCACTCTATTGCATTTCTCCAGATGTTTTCTTTGTTGCAGCTGGGTGGTAGGGCATGCTATTCGCATGGGGCGTGCGGTCAGGCACGGCCTTGACCACAGTTTGCAGTTCTGAGGGCTCTTCAGAGTGGAGTCCCCACTGAGCTGGCTGAGCTGGCTCAGATACATACTCACACAGGTGAGAAAGAGGCAATGCAGGCCTGCCTGACCTGCCTCTCGTCTATTAACACGTCACAGGCAGCTCAGACACTGCGTGCCAGCACCCTGCAGGGGGCGCTATGTCCGAGAGCCAAGAGAGCCCTGACCTACTTAATCTCACCCCTCCTCTCGGCGGCACTCCGCCAACCACGAGCTCCTGCTGGGGGAATCACATGACCCAACTTGAACTCACAACACACGGCCACAGATCACCTTTACCAGCTGAGCCACTGGAGACGCCCCAAGAAAATGATTCTGGAAGTATTTCAAGCAAATCAGTAAATACACAGATGACTCTTGATGACAGGACAAATGTCTTATCCTATCCAGTGTGCTTTTCATACCCTCCCTGCTGTGTTTGTGTATGTACACCATTATTAGTTACTAAGCACTACTCAGAATATTTCAGTATGTCATAGAAGCAAAGAACATTACAGCTGTCAGTTTAGCTGAATTTGGCTTTGGAAAAGTGCCAGTGATTTGATTTGGACTTAGGCATTGAAGTGTTTTAATGGAATATTTTTTTGTCTTTGTGTAATATCCCTGGATACATTTTCTATGTCTTTTTTTATTTATATCAGATCTTTTTTACTTTTAGACTGTTTCTAAGAAAAATGACTTTGATGCAGCTATGAATCCATTAGACCGAAGGCATCCATCCAGTCAGTTATACAAGAACATTCATCGGTTAGTGGTACAGTGGATATATCGATGAAGCCATACATTTGTTATGCTGAATGATATCGCATTACTCTGAATGTTTCATTCTCAGAAGAATCACAGAATTCTGGGAAAGTTCAGTTTCTCACCTTTCTCCGAGGTCTTTAGTATGCAGTTTTGGTATGGTGATCCTGCAATTGGATCCCTGTAAAACAGCATTGAAGTATTACACTTAACTAAGTAGCAAGAGTCACATAGTGGTGAGGTGATTAATTCTGCTGCCCTGCCTTTCTTGGGTCCAGGGTTTGAGTCTAGACTGTGCCTCTGTCTGTGTGGTGTTTGCGTGTTCTCCCCAGGCTTTCTCCCTCCTCCCAAAGACATGCTGGCAGCCTGACTGGTGTCTCTAAATTGTTTGTATGTGTGTCCTCTGAGTGACTGGTGTCCCACTTAGGGTGCAGTCCTGCCTTCTGGTGGCTGAACAAGAGTTTATACACCAGATTGTGGTCAACGCTCCTGGCTTTGATACAACATCAAATTCAGTTGTTTGGTCATATTCTAGTAATGATGAAATGAGAAGATAAATATAAAAGGAGTGCATATCTAACTACTTTAACTTTAACTCGGCTGGCTGAGGAAGTGACAGCTCTGGCCAAAGATCAGTGCTGCCACAACCTCCCCTCACCCCTGAGGAATGAACTAGGGAGGCAGCTGCAGGGATGAAGTTGGGGTGGAAGGTGGATTTCTATAAGAGATGTGCGCATAGTTCTGTGCAGCCAGGGATCATTTATACATTGAAGAGTGAAATTAGAATTTGACCTCCCATTGAACTTTTAAATAAACACCTTTTAATCAACCTGTCTTATAATATGGGTGTTTCAATGAAATCTTCATAGAAATCATAATGCATGTTCCTGAAGTACCTTTATAAAATACCTCACTGTCAGTTAGCATTAAGAGATTACAGAGTATATTTAAGATTGTGTAATAAATGCAAAAATCTCCATAGCAAAATGGTGCAGTGTGTAACTTCCACCCTGCATTTATCCTTGCGAATTCCAGACTTTAGGTGCACGAAGGGTCAGTTAGGTTTGTGCTTTGATCAGTTGAGGCATATTCTTATGTGACAGTGGAAATATCATTGCATAGCCATTCATGGTGCAGTGCATTAGCCTCTACAACAGCCATGCATGGAGCGGAGATAAGGTAAATCTGAACATGACTCAATAGCAGGTATTGCAAACGCGAGCAGAGCACGAGGCGTGACTACGCCCTAAATGTCATCTCGATCTGCTTTCTCTCTAAAGGGCAAATAGCTCAGCCTACGCATTTCCGCCCCTTCAACAGGTCTCCGTCTTGTCAAACATTTTGGACTTCAGCTCTCATATTGCAATTCTGAAAATCAGGCATTGGAGCCAGCATCAGAGTGAGCTGAAGCCCAGTGTCCCAGGGCACTTCTGTACAGCACACTTAACCAGCTCGGGTCCTCAGGGCAGGACTCTGCAAGCTGTTGGCAAGGTGAAAGGGGTTTTATCAAGAAAACCTGAAATACTTACACATACATTGGTTCACAGCCCTCTTCTGCCACTGAAAGTAAAGTAAAAACAGATATTTTTAGTGTTTGATCTAGGTTTAGGCTATGCCTTGTCACATGTGAGTCCCCAGAAGATTCTCCATTCCCAAACCCACACGGTGACAACGCAGGCTGTAACAAAGAATGATTGTGGAGTGACTGCTGTTCCTCTTTGGTGCACAGCTAAGTGTGGACATCAGATACTTCGCACAAGAGGATCTTGTACAGAAGCAAAGCTCGATGAATGAAAAGGGAGCACTGAAACAATCAGAATTCTTAAAAAACAAACATAAGCTCAAAGAAGCAACATGTTTGTGTCCTATGCTTATTTTCAACCTGTCTTATGTTTGTCAACATAAGAAAATTTGACTTACAGATGGGGACATTTTGATATTTTGAGTGTTCTTCATTGACTACTGCTGAAATAAAGAAGATCAAAATTACATAAGGAAGGAAATTACATTAAAACTGAAAGGGCTGAACAAGTCTCATGGGCAGGAGTCTCAAACTTCCTGAAGCACTGAGTTCAGTCGTAGATCGAAACGGCAAAGTTTCTATTTAAATTGCTTGTGCTCGTTTCAGAATGAGCTCGCTAAGAAACATTTGGCCTTCTATTGAAAGGCTTAATGAATATTACAACAGGGATTGTCAACAGTTTTATGAAAGCCTTTTTAATGATGGTTTATGCATAAAAAGAAAACAAGAAATATAAACAGTATATAATGCAAAATGCATAATAGATCCCCAGTCTAAATATTAAATAACCCATTAGACACTTGAACAGACGTGAATACAAACCTTGCGTAATAAACCTACTTAAGTGTGTAATAAGTAGTGCATAATCCAGATTTTGTTATGCTCTATTGATGTTATCAATCAGACAGAATGTGCATTTATTCGTAAAAAGAAAAACATTTTTTCTTATTAATAATAGGTTCCATTTACATTTTCTAAATATATGTTTGTACATACAGTATACTTTACTGGAACAGCAGAGATGCATCTTTGGCCCCTAATTTGAGATTTTGAAAAAACTTTATTTGAGAAAATTTAGAAAACATCTGCAATTGTTTAATGGGGGTTTCAAATAAGGCAGATTTCAAGCATGTCATTTCACAGTGAATGTTTTAGACACATCAGCAGTGCTTACCTTGGGCATCCTGCTCAATCTCCAGTTGAGATTCCCTACAAAAACAAATATCATGTTTTACACACAAAGCATATATACTGTACCTATACAAAGTTTACACACCCTTGTTGTAAAGAAACACATTTTGTGGCCTAACATCCTGAAATCAAGACACATAACATCAGAATTTATTTCACCTTTATTTACACATTGTAACACACACCTCCTCCAAGTGGAAAACAAATGCTCAAACATTCTGAAAAGTAATTACATTGGAAAACCTAGAAAAATGGGTTAGAGACATGTACTGTAACAGCAATTGTAAATTAGCTCTGGTGTAACAAACAAATCAGACATCAAGCTTATTAGCCTCCACCTGTGTCCACCCTGTAGTGATTTTGATGTTTCAGAATAAAATCAGCTGTTCTGTAGGTCTGGATCTCAACTATGGGCAATAAGGAAAGGACACAAGTACTGTTGCCACCTAAAATACTCAGGTGGTTTATTCAGTAAGCAGATATTGTTTTAGCATTTTTAATAGTTTTTAAATGGTACAGAATGTTATACAGTTTACTATACTGTGAGTCAGCAAGAACAAACTCCGAAACTCACTTTTGGACACAGATCTGTACTTACTCTGGGGGTAAAGGGGGTGGCTTTCTGACAATCTGATTGGGCCGCGTCACTGGAGAGAGAACAAACAAGTAAGGAAACCTCATCAGCACAAGGCTGCTCCTGTTTGAAAAGCTGCTGAGAGCCGGAAAGCTGATCCTGCTACTGCATCTCAAATACCTTTAGCGTCATTGTAAGAGTTTGGCCCAGTATTACAAAGAAATCGGAGAACTGAGTTGAACAATAAGAAAAAAAGAATCATGACTGTTAAATCCTTCTTGCGCATTTTATATGAAACAATGAAATATCAGGCTATGCTCAGCTGCTGTTGGTGTTAGCTCAGTTTTTTGTCATCACAGTACAAATTAAAGTGGGCCAAAATAAAACCACTCACCTGTTTTAGAGCGAATGACAGTGAATCCCCTATCTTCACTGTAGTTAGAAGAGAAAGTAAAAATAAAGAAGTTGGAATATTAGGGTATTTATTAAATAACATGTTGCACAAGAGATAAGATCATCATTGAGGTCAAGTGAGGTGACTGCTCGACCAGAGGTGTTGCAATCCAAGAGTTTAATCTCTGTCTCATGCTGTGTAAAGAAAGGTTTACAGCAATCACATCTTCCTGATCTGATGTGGAAACAGGATCATCTTAGTAAAGACATACATCCACCCATTTTCTAACTGCTTATCCAGCATAAGGTCACGGGGGAGCCAGAGCCTTTCCTGGCCAGCAATATGCTCAAGGTGGGATGTACCTTGGACAGGATGCCAGTCCATCACAGGGCACACACAGACACACACTCACACACTTGCACCAGGGCCAATTTTCCCAAAAGCCAATTAATCTATCATTATGTCTTTGGACTGTGGAAAGAAACTGGAGCTTTCATTGTGCCTGTGTGCCTTTGCTGTTTCCAGAGTTTGTCCAACACATGAACCTGTTAGCTTTATTTTAAATTCTGCTTTACTTACAATAGCTGTGGGTCGTAAATTTGGTTTTCTTCTCGTATTACCACTGCGAAACAAAAGAACATAAAAATGCATTTGATTTAGTGGAGGTTTTGGATAACATGTCTGCTCATCAGATTCAGTATGCCATAGAACACATAATTCCCACTTTAATGTGTGGCCTCATTCACATTGAACAGACATCCATCTATTTTTTAACTGCTTCATCAAATACAAGGTCCTCTGGGAGCTGGAGTTTATCCTAGCAAGCAACAGGCACAAGGCAGGTGCACTCTGAATCAGACGCCAGTCCAACACACACTCCTTCAGAGTAAAATCTGTTACAGAGGTTCGAAGCTGAGAATACAAATTCAGAATTAGGGCACCTGAACAGGATTTTACATAGAGATTAAAATATGCTAACTGAGCAAAACAGTAGCATGAACTCCTGCAACCTGCTGCTTTCTGATGTAGTCAGTTGCTGATGAGGACAGATTGCGTCATCAGAGAAAGGAGTTTTAAAGGATTTTATAATACTTGTATTTAGACTCGCAATCTTCTTTGTTCTAAACTAACATGGTTCAGTTTCTTCAGCTTGTCAGTACATCTGGTTGCTCTTCTTGATGGATTCCCTAACAAGAATAACTGTTGTATAACATTGTGACCAAGGGCGTTACTCAATCTTAACATAAGATCCCTTGATTTAAACTCTAAGCTTTTAACTACATACCTTAGCATTTTGTTTGCCTTTCTATTGCTTTCCCCACATTCTCTACAAGGTGTACAAATGTAAGTATAAACACTTGAACCTTTTCCCCAAGTACTCTCTTCCATCTCAGTTTCCCATTTTGTATTTAGATGTTTTAAAACATGTTTTACTACATTGCAGCATATGTTTTTACTACACTACAAAAACTTGTCTACTTCAAGTATCATCTGCTGTGTGTTTGCTCAGTCTTGAATTGCATCTACATATGTTTGAATTTTATTTGCTACTTCTAGAGAATTGGATTAAACTCCTGATGTTTTATCATCTCCAGCGGTGACTAGTTTACAAATTTCAGACTGCAGCACCACAGGGTGAGTGTTACTCTGAGGGAATTCAGCTGAATTAACTGTCGGTTGTGAAGAATCCAGTGGCAGGTTATTACCAACACCCCCCCCCCCCCCCACCCCAACATAGTCTAGAAAAGTGGAATTAAGACTTTTGGGGGTTCTGACACCTCCAAAACATTAACAAACTTCAGAACCCTGAAGATGGGCTTTAGATGCTCAATTTTAGAAGAGATGTGGACCATCAGACGTTTTCAATGTTGGCCAAAGTGGTGCTTAGAGATGTAGCCTGTGGCGCCTCCTTGCCTACAGGCTCTGGAGAGCGGGCGCTGGGCTACTTACTGGATCTCCTGTGACAGCGCAGACACATCAGCAGGATGACCAGGAGTGGGGCGGCAGACAGAAGGGCCAGCACTGCCCCGTGGGGGTTAAATTCTGCACTCATCCCTGTAAGAAAAAAAGAATGACTGAGTGCTCTAAGAGGATCACAAATCCATATTCTTTCCTAAAAATGAAAACAGGCAAACTATCTAAAGAGATCCTGTTCTGACCTTTTGTGTTACCGCAGCTGGCCATGAGTTTTCCCCAGCAATCCTCAAGGAGCCTTTTACTGAAAGAGAGTATTCAGCTATGAAAAAAGGTACTTAGGCACATTGTAGAAAAAAGGTACAGTTCCCCTCAGAACGAAAAGCAGTGGCCATGGTGACTAAGGTAAAAGGCTGGTGGCTGATTTCTGAGAAAGAGGTAAAACAGTAAGACATCAGAGACCCTGGCTGGACTCTACGAGGCTTCAAGCTTTCCTGCAATCGACCAGCAAGCCACAGGATGTGTGTGGTCAGTGCACAGAGCTTTAGCAGTCAGACATGAACGGCTCAGCTCACTTGTGCCTGAGATTTCTAAACACACCAGCACTTTACAAATGGTGATTATGCATATTTCACCACTGCATTAAATCTCCATGGAAACTCCTTTCCAATCTGCATAGTGCAGATTAGTGCTGGTGCTACACTTTTACCAGGTTTGGTGAGGGAGGGGTACTTTCAAAGATACAACTTCATTTCATTCTTCAGAGTCTCGGCACGCTCTCAAGGAGGAAACCTGTGGTTGAAAGGTTTCTTTTTCAACAGAATGACTCATAGCAGCTCAGCAGCCAGACTGGTCTAAACACAAACAATGTGAAACTCAAGACAATTTTGTAGCAAAGTTTTGATAATGTTTTCTGTTACATTTTATTCTGAAAAAAAATTTCCATAAGAATTCAGTGTTCGCAGTAAGGGGGTTGAATTGGGAAGGATCACCTGACAAAGATGCTCGTTTGAGTGCAGGTTGGGTTCTATGATCACAGGTTCGAGCCTTGGTCATGTGATCAGGGGAATCTTGAAAACACTGTTACAATTTGCCATGAAACTGCTGAGTGTCACCCATGCCATTGCTGGGAATTGCGACATGCTGTTTACTTTCTGTTCTATTCGTTATGGGTACAGTACTGTCACAGGTGAAGTAGTTTACTGTACGTGACACCCAGGGGTGTTTGTGGTTCAGGAAAGGCTTTAAAAGAGTTTTCAGGTCTGTTGCAGATCTGTTGGCCAGTTCACAGCACTAGCAGGTCACATTATATGTTGTACAACCAAAGTGTGCACTGTGGTTTTCAGTCTTGACAGGTTATTGATTATTGTAAATCTTTCTCTTGTGTGGACTGCTGGCAGAGCTGCTATTTGAAGATCTTTTTTTTTGGGCACGAGTGTCAGATTTCAAGTACAGTAGTTAGCAGTAATTTTCTGATTTATTTCACCAACATAATATATACTGATTACAAAAAAGTCTCAGTCTGAAGTAGTAGTAGTCTGAATGCATTTGTGACTCAATGTGGAACATTATAAATATATTTTGCCACACAATCCACGCTGATGGAGGACAGTGAAGGATACATGCCTGTTGTCAGCCTGTCTTGTTTTCACAAGGGTTTATAATCCTTCTTTAATAATGCTTTTGTGGGTGTGTCCTATGATGGACTGGTATCCCACCCTGAACTTCCAGAGTAGGATCTCTGTTCTCTTACCAGGGAGACTCTGCTGCCTGATAATGAATGGATGGAAGTCCAACACTATCAACGAATATCTGTGAAAGCAGCACAATCACAATCATTATCATTGTCTTAATAATATAACACATCTTAATAATGAGCACCTTAATAACAACATGTCCAGGGGAGGTAAAACATCTAGTTATTTATCATCTGACAATGAATCTAACAGGGAAGTTTAAAAGGTCAGTTTTCTACTCAGTTTTAACCAACCATGTTGTCTGTTTATTTCATACTTAGTGCTTCAATTTTTTATACGGAAGCTTTCATCTGTCCTTTCTACAGGTGATTTCAGGGTTATCAAGCGCACTCTGACCCCTGGTGAGGTTCCAGTCCATACTCACAGTACCAATAATTACAGGCAAGTTAGTCATTGCAGAACTGAAACTTGCCAATGGAGAAATAGATGTAAACATTTTTTAAAAAATGTGTACAAAATGTTAGAATCTGTTTTCTTGTTGAAATGCTACTTGATTCAGACTACGTTGTCTGCTTTAAATGCCTTTTTGATTTTTGCACAGTTATTACAGAACAAATTTGCTTGTTACTTAAAATCAACTTTGTTCTGCTTTTCTAGAAGTTCTTAATCAATGTGAATTTCAGAACTTTTCCTTCTCAAAAAGGCTATTGCTTTGATCTCATGATCATCATATGTTTTTCTACATTTAGTTTTATTATTATTTCAGTTTGGTATATAATCGCAACTGCGCGCTTCTTCTGGCTGCAAGAAGAAAATGGAGAACGGAGGTGGGCAGCTGTGCTGTTCTGGAAAGAGAGCTGCTGACAGGCAACACAATGAACACTTACAGTAAGTGAACTCACTGCAGTACTTGTGTTCTCTCTGTGTTAATGAGACAGAATCATCTCAGCTGGTGGAAAATGACTTGTACACACATGGCTGAGCTCATGACTCAGGGGTGATTTGTTAGATGAAGGAATCACAAGAAATACTGGCTGTTATGCCAGCTTGGTGCTATTTGACCTATATTCACTGTTGAAACTCCCTCAATTTCTTCATATTTGACTTCATGAAGTCTCTGTTTTATTCCAATAAAAGTAACAGTGTATTCTGTCATGGAATCACTAGAGCATTTTCAACTGCAATTTAATTTCAGTACAGTTCTTTTAGAAACGGATGTTAATGTGTCTGTGAAACTCCATTAAGGAATGTTCTTTCACTCCCTTCAGTGATGCTTTTACTGGTACACATTGAGTGGACCTGTTTCATTTTAATTCAATTCAAAACCCTTTACTACTTCAATAACACAACCTTCAACACAAAACAAACAGCAAAACAATTGTTACCAGCCAAGCATTATAATGTTTAGAATGACGCTATGAGTCAGGGCTACTTGTCTTATGTGTAGCATAAGACAAAAAAGGAGACACAAGTGTTTCAGAAAAACTTCCACTCATCTGCTATGACTAAGACTAGCTGTCCAGCACAGAAGCATCTGACATTTTCACAATTTGTTTTTCCAAGCGCACGTATTTCCATGAATGTGATAATGTACCACCCATTCGCTCACTTGTCTGTTGTCTGTTTTGTTTAATACGACTTTTTAAAGAAATCCAAGTTGGCAACAAAACATTTTTGAAAATGTTAGTTTTTAGTCTTTACTTATTTAATAATGGATATGAATTATTCAACATGCAAATTTGTGTCTCTTTCTTATAACCCAAACATAAAAGTCTTTACCAGGTAGCACTTTGTTTCGTTAATCAACAGCATCGCACAAGCTCTGCAGTGGTAACAAGAGGTGGAAAAGTCTGTCTCTGTTATACCCATCTCAAAACATGTTATTTTAACATGCTGTTAATAATAGAAACATTCTAAAACTTATCTCAGGGTTGGGTCTAATGGCATTCTTCAGGCTGTGCTGCAGATTGAGGTTTTTTTACTAGCATCTAATTACTCTATGATAAAAATGTCTGTCACTCCATTATTTCTTTAGAAATATACTTCATTTACCTATTCTTCAATGTCTTAGAGGAAACTCTCCAGAAACTCTCTGCATATAGTAACTGATGATTTCTGTAACTTGACTTATTCACATTCAACGTCTCTTTTGATTCTGAGCCCTCTAACAGCTACAGTTACCTCGAGCATCTTAAGTGGATGTCTTTCTGAAATCCCTTCGCTGCTCTGTTTTGTATAGTTCCTGAGCCACTGAGAAGCAGGCAATCACACTTTTTCTTGGTTAGCTCATTATCCAGTTTTATGGGAAACCTGTAGCCCTTTCGTCTCCCCAGCAACAGGTCAAGGAGGTCATACCAGAGCTGCAATTTCAAAAGGTTAAGTAGACTTTACTAGTTGCACAGTTTAAAAGGGTCAGTACAGAAATTCAGTTTGGTCCGGCTATCTACTCTGCTATATATTAACAGCCTCTCTCTCCTGAACTTTCAGAACAGTTAATTCGTCTGTTTTCTGTACTAATATTTTAGATTTTTACAATATGCTGTATTTTTTCCCAAAATGAACAAATAACTTCTTGAAAGTAGATGTTCATTAATTCATCACTTTCTTTTATCTATCAAAGTATGTTGCACGTTGTGTTTTTTGTAGATACAGGGTAACTCTCTGCCTCTTACAGAAATATTTTGCAACTCGTAAGTGCAAAGCATTCCTTTCACAAGACACCAACAACCTGCAAGGTTCATGTATGACCTAAACCTTTTTCTTAAATTTTATTAAACTGGCCACTCACTTTAAAACGCGTATTCTTGATGTTGCTAGTGGAGCATTACAAATACAGGACACTGACTCTTCACTCTCAGATCTAATTCCCAGGGAGCTGCTCAGTCATGTGTATTTCTATCATTCCCCTCAGCATTATGCTAGTCTGACTTTTGCCTATTTACAAATGAAACCAGGTGATACAGACTAGGCTTCAGGGAAACACGTGAGCCTGTTAAAAATCTATTTCTTCAGTCTCTCTTCTTGTTAGCAGTGGAACACCCAGACCACGCTGTGTGCCTCAGCACTCACAACTTCCTGAACAACGTGAAGCACAGTTTCCTTTTATTTAACAGTCTCTCAATGACTCAAGAGTTTCAATCTGGAGAAGTGCCTTCTGCTTTTCCAAACTCCTTTTCTCCCCATCCCTTTGCATCACCTCATCATTACCTCCCTTCTGTCTGGGTTTGTATATTTTATTCCACTCCTAATCATGAAAAGGAAGTTATATGCTGTAGAATAGCAGACATTGCTTAACCAAAAGGGTTGTGTGAGTGTGGAACAAGCCATGTTGATGAAGCCGATATCCTAGCTTTTTTGAAGATACAGCTGCATAGAATCCAGGGAGTCATTAACTACTAACTTCGTAACCATTCTTATATTTTTAAAATGCAGTGATTTAATGTAGTGAAGAAGAGCTTACTTATGTCTCACCTTTCTCTGCATGCAGAGTGATTTGTGGGTGCTGTTGTGCTCTCCTATTATTGTTATTTTGACTGAGTCAGCCAAAAGCCAAACAAATCTATTTGTATGCAATTGTTCAGAGCAATCGCAGTAGAGTGCTGGTGTATTGAAGAGAGAGAGTAAAACTGACACCCTCACCTGCTGGGTTCCCCCACTCCCATGATGAATCTGTGCTTCTTTTGGAGTGGTTAATGAGAATACTTTGTATAATCTGTTATACTCTGAAATAACAATTCAATAAAAAGAGCATAAAAGAACAGCCAAAAACCTTTAAGAAAGCAGGTACTAAGAATACATGTATACTATATCAAGAGAAGTAAGTTCAGAAAATGTCCTAAATTTAAAAATAAAATTATTTTATTCATTTTAGTCAAGGGAATCAATAAAAGCATAGGTATATTTTATCGAGTGCCTGGCCAGAAATAAATAAACCAAACCCAGGGCCGTAAGGTGTTCATTTAGTAAAATAATCCATTTCCCCAAACATTGTAGACAACAAGAAACTGTGAATTATTTGCTTAACAATCTGATATATTTGCCCTATGCACCCTGACTCAACTGTAATAAATATTTCTCTGCAGATTTTTCTTATTATGGTTTGATGCTAATTTCAAGATATATTTAAAAATACTTTACAAGCATAGGATACTCCTATTTAAGCAAACAATAGCTCTGGGTATAGTAATCCAGCTACTCAGCTCATTGTTTAACAAAACCAGGTGGAAATAATCATCTGCCTAAAACAAGTAGAGACAGTGCAGTAACAAACACCAATTGCAGAGAAGATGTCCCTGAGAGTCATGAATAGACATTCTTCACTTGAGTACTGGGATTTGTGACAGAGAACAAGGGATTCAGGGACGTAAGACACTTCAGGTGTCTTGACAGAGCAAGTACTACTGTCATACTACAAAACTAATCACTCATCAGCCAGTGAGTGTGGTCCTCTTTATCATACCATACCCATAACTGATATCACTTCCCCAGATATCTGTAGCTTTCCATCAGATATGTTGTATTCTACTGTGTAAATTCAGAGACAGTTACAATATATGTTATGAGCTTAAGTAATTGTCTTTCAAACCTCCCGTAGAGGATTCTGCTAATTTCACTGTTAGTAATTATTAAATGTTAATTGAATTCAATTATCCCCTGAATTCTGACGAGGTGCCAGAGGGTTTTGAAACAGCTGGAGTTATTTCCTTGCCTGAAAAATTAATGTTTTTCAATTACCTGGATATTTTTATTTTTCTGACTCGATCTTTATTGCAAAGATATTCAAATGTGCTGCTGAAGTGCAACACCTCAATGTCAAAAAGAAATTTCTCAAACCCTTTCAATCTGGCTTTAGATAATTACAGAGCAGTGAAGTTGC
Source organism: Atractosteus spatula (assembly GCF_055471065.1). NCBI lineage: Eukaryota > Metazoa > Chordata > Actinopteri > Semionotiformes > Lepisosteidae > Atractosteus > Atractosteus spatula. Next base: position 186,671 of record NC_142732.1, on the reverse strand, counting down.
TCTTGTTAAAGTTGCTGATGATAATTCTCCTCACGGCAGCTGATTTGGGTGTAGTACTAATCTTCAGTTCTCTTAAATTTCAGTGCTGCATTCAGTACTGTGATCATGAGACACTTTGAGTAGTTTGGCATCTCTTGTACTGCTCTTCTCCGGTTTAAATGTTACCTTGATAAGAATCAAGGTTTTATTTTTTTGGTGGTTTAAGGTCTGTCTTAAGACTGCTTACATCTAAAATTCAACAGGGCTCAATGCTGCTATTCCATATTTAAATTTAATCTCAGTCAGATATTACAAATACATTATCTGAATTAGCTTTTTCACAGATAATACTCAAATCTATCTTCTCTAAACCTGATACTGAATTAGTTGTTTCACTGCTGTCTGATTGTATTTCTGATAAAAAGGCTAGGATTACACAACATGTTTTGTTATTTAATTGTAATAATTAAACACTGTCCTTTGTAATAAAGAATCTGGTGGTGATCTTTAGTCCTGAGGTCTGACTTTTGAAATGGAGAAATATTGCCAGCCACTGTCCTGTGCTATCTGTTTCTGTAGCTGGAAAACTGATTCATGCATTTGTTTTTTCAAGGATTAATTGTTGTAAGGCTCTACTTGCAGGTGTATTAAGCTAAACTTAATGAATAATGAATAAGCTCAGAATGTGTCAGCTGGAATCCTGAACAGGTACATACAGGTGATCTCGTCACCCATCTCCCCCGTATCTAGTTTGTATGTTATATGTTCACTCCCTTCTTTGTGTCCTCTTTGACCTCTCTAAAGTGTGGCCTCCATTCAGTATAAAAGTATTTTTTCCTGCAGCGCTTGAGTATGCTGTAGCTCAATAGGCTAAACCACTGCGATGTAAGCTTACAAGAGCACAGGCCTGTATCTTGCGTCTGATTCTGGTTTACTGTGTCCCCCTGTAGAGGTGACAGGACCTCAGGATCCTGAGCTCTGGTTGCCCATCCCAAAAGAAATCAGACATTCAATCAAATCGGGGATGTCTGGTTATTTTCCACAAGATTTAACCTTCTGTATCTACTTTGTTTTTTTTACATTGTCATTTTATTTCATTTTAGTGCACAATATGCTATTTGTGTACTGCAAAGCACTTTAAAATGCTGTTTTTACAGACAGTACATAAAACAAGGAAATTAAGTATAATAATAGTATGGGCAAGCAGACCAAACTTGTCATTTATCAATCCTTAATTCTCATTGATCGGAATTGACCACGACCCTGACTAGGGCAAGTGGACTGGAAACAGACTGATGATCAGGACCTTCAAAAACCTGATCACAATTCACGTCAACTGTGCATGGACAGCCACTGTCAGTCCTGCACTTTCACCATTCCAATCTCACTGACTCACGCCCCGGCAATCTTCAACATAAGAATAATCCCTTCCATTCTACACATCCATACAACTAAAATGTCACTTTTTTACTGTAAACTACAGATCTTTTGGGAGAAACTGTTTAGAAAACAGCTAAAATTTCAGAACACTGAATAAATAAAAACTATGGAGCAAAAAGAGCCAAACAAAGCAAAATGTCAGACAGCTCCAGCGCATGTAAGAGAGAAAATGGAGGAAACAGCATCACGTCCTCAAGATGGAAAGAAGTTAATCTCTGTCAGACTCCATGAGGACTTTCAGATTATTTTTCAATTACCTTTACTCCACGATACGTTAAAGACAGCAACAGGTGTGCTGAACACATTCTTAAAAAAAGCTTTTTTTAAAAAGTCTCAAAGCCGGCACAATGGAGGATGGTGCCTTCATCATTGAACTTCATCATGACAGCTGGAAGCTTTTGTTCTTTCTAACTGGAGAAAATAATTTAGAAAATAAGATGTAAAAAACATTGGGGAGTTTGTAAGGTTTTAAAAATTAAGTTTGCGGCTGTCCAGATTATTTTTTTCTTTGAAATTATGACACAGCTTCTTTCCAACAGAAGAAATGGTCACCAAATTGAGAGTCGTCAGTTGTTCCCACTCAGCTTCAATGCAATGAGGTAAAGAGTTGGAGGAGAGAAAATTACTTTTTAAATGATGCACGTCAAGTGGGGGCTATATCTGCGTCTCCAATATCCTGGGTAAAAGGTAACAGGGCGGAAGCTGAGTTAATAGCTGACTTATTTACAGGGAACAGGGAAGTTCCTACTCAATGGAGATAAGCATTGGATGGCATCTGTAGGGAACTAAAGACTATATAAGTGGCCAGTGTAACTAAGTCACAGCGTCTGTCATGTTGTATGTACATGTTGCAACAATCCAGAAGAACATTGTTCTATAGAGTTGCCTTTCATTTCTGTATAATTTAACCATTTCAAAGTGAATAAATCGGGTGAGGCTGGACTATGTTTCAGATTAGCCATGCATAAGGACTGTAAGTGCTCATCTTTTTAGAGATACATTTATATGTAAACTTAGTTTTAACAAGCCAAAACATCTCTTCATTCAAAATTATTCAAACATGATCAACATGCTCTAGGTGAACGTTCTCACTGATGGGCTTCATTTATGTTCATTCAAGGCGAAAGTGTGCCTTAAATTAATTTACCTTATTCACTGTATCCCAGTCTTCATCCACAAAGCATTTTTATTTTCTTTAGATTGTATTATGGCATCATTTATTTGAAATGCAACAAGTTCTCGAATCTGCAGATGATCGTCACAGACTGAGGCTGCGTGGTGGTCTTCCTAACTTTCAACTTCATTACTGGGCCGCCATCAATAAAACTATTACAAAATTGGAATTGTTCATTTGAATGTATAATGCAATGGAAAAGGTGATTCTTAAGTCTAAACACTTGAGAAAATGTGGTTGTTTGAGAAAAAAAAAACAGAGTTAACTTTCACAGCTTCTAAATAGTTCATTTTTTGGGTAAGATTTCTGAAAGTAATGGTGGAGACGCTGGTGCTTCTGACTCGACTTCAAAGACAGCTTTCATGTTCACTACACACATACCAGGTGGTGAGCTGTGTGGCAACTTCTCTAAAATGTTTCCAAAACTTCCTCATCTGCACACAGCTTTAAACGTTTTCTCACTTGTACTTTAAAAAAGATTTTAAAGTTCAAAGTAAAATGATACTAAAGTCATACAGCAAGTGTTAACAAATATTTTTAATGAAAAGATAGTTGGAAGCCAAGAAAATAATAGATGAAGCCCAATCCACCCCAAGATTCATCCTATTCATCTAGAAACCTGGTCAAGCAGTTTCTTTCTGATATATTAAAGCTGTATGAAGGGATCATCAGAAAGTAAGGTCCTTCGGATTTATTCATTTTGAAAAGTCCTTTAAAAACTTCCTTTCAGTAGAGCAGATACCACAAAATCCATTAACAAAAACAAAAAACTGATGAAAAGCTCACCTTGAGCGAGTGACCAGCACGCCGTGGTCCAAGATCCTCCAGACGCGATCTCCACGAGAAACTGAACCCCATCTACTAAACTAATTATGGGTAGAAACAGTCAAAGCTAACAGAACCATTATTATGGCTACTTATCAGTCCCAGGGAGATGTATTAGAAAAGCTTAATAAAAGCAGCTGTTCTGCATGTGAAGATTTCCTGTTTCAAACCGCTCAGCCCCACCACATCCGTGTTTTAGCTGGACATCAGGGAGAACCATTGCAAGTGCACTGCCCCACATTTCATCTGTGCACATCACTCTCACTCCTGAGGGCAGCAGCACTGTTCTTGGTCCCTGAACGATGCTCTGAAGCCTTGCAGCTCCCCTACCCCCTGCCCTACACATGCACACACAGACCCCGCCCCCTGCCCCCACACATGTACGCTCAGACTCTGCTCCCTGCTTCACACTCACACAAACCCCACCCCCTGCTCCACACTCACACATAGGCACCACCCCCTTTACCACACTCACACACAGACCCACACATGCACATTTGCATTAAAGCATTAAAGCGTTAAGCACCAGTGAGCTCCTCAAACTGTAAAGCTGGCAAGCAATAAGGTCTTTTTTAGAGATGCTCATTTTACAGACCGCTTTTGAGAAACCTACATGGGCAATGCTAAATTCCGCCCACAGTAGCTCATCAGGCTGTAGATCAGGTCAGGAGTTGACAAGACTGAAAAAAGTAGCCCCCAGTTTAAAAAATACAAAGACTTGACATTCCATGATACTCAAAAGTACAACAGGAAGTGGTAGCACAGATGCACAGCACAGATGATCACAGAGCACTAGTTTAAGAAGACTGGTGGTTAGCCATATCAGCAGGCAGTGCACCTTCATTTACATTAATGTAGGTCTTGGTTCTTTAATGGTGGGGAAGATACCCCACAGCTGCTCAGCAAGACTGACTGCAGGGAAACACGGCCAAGAACAACAGCCCCTGCGTGGGGCCATATAGGTTTCCCATGAGTGAGGAAGTGGTCTGTACCTCAAAATGTTCTCTTTGAAAGGGTCATGCAGAATGTCAGATGCGAGAATAGAGATAAACCTTCTCTTCACCAGGGCTGCCAGGAAATGATATTAGGACAGCAATATTGATATTTGGAAGAAGAAAAGTGGCTTACAGTCGCCCCCCTGTGTCTTTTAATGGAACAACAGGGACAGTTTTAAAGATAAAGATAACAAACATGAGAAGCTGTTTGACAGCCTACAAACACACTTATGGGTGGAGGACGTGTGGAAAATGACATCTTCCAAGACTCCAGAGACATTAACAGCTTGACTGGAAAGTCTGGTCCAGATACCAAAAACCACAAAGGAAGTGCCTCCAATTTTCAGTGTTAACAGTACCTGTGCCTCATTTTCACTGTAAGCCTTGTTTTCAGAGCTCTTCAGATTGACTTTATCGATACCACTGAAGATTACAAAGTTTTAAAAAACATAGATCCACATTCTTTAACCTGTCAGACATGCATCTCAGACCAGGAAATAGTCTGGTCATTGTTTGCTGAAACTCGTTCCAGGTAGCCAGTCAGTGAATGCACAGAGGTCTCACCAATGCAGCATTTTCTTTTAAGATTGAAGAAGATGAATGTAAGGAAGAGTAGGGGTCCAGATAATGTGTGGGGCAGTTTTGCAATCTTGTGCAGATCAAACATGTGACATTTGTAGTGCGCTTTTTCAGATTTCCTTGAACTTACAAATCATCCTCTCTGTGGAAGAATCCCATAATGATCCAATCCCCAGTGAATTAACAGCTACAGGCCAGTTGTTCTCACATCGCTCGCATTGAAAAGTCTGGAGAGAACAGTGAAGCAAAATATCTTCAAGAGCAAACAGCAGTTTGCTCACAGAGAAAGGAGGGGAGTAGATGCAATACTCACATTAAGGTTTTTAATCTTGAACAGACAGGACTACACGGGGACCCAACTGAAGTGCTCAAAATCCTAAAGGGCAATCAACAGTATCAGAGGACTAGTGAGAACAATGTGAAAATACATTCACGGTTGGGGGGGAAAGCACGTCCTTACACAGAGTTCTGGGAGTATGGTACAAGCTGACTAGCTTTTCCAGAGGGCAGGATGGTCTGTCATTTGCAGACTATGTTCTTTTATTAATATTACTTCATTTAAATACTCAAACACCGGTGTATAAACTGTCATATTTAACCTTTTGTTTCTAGGTGATCAAGAGACTAAGTAAGACATACAACAAGCACTTTAGCTTGGAACAACAGCAACGCAATCACACAGGAAGGTTACTTAACTTTTCTTTTATTTAAAAGATCATTCACAAAATACCAAATCCTTAAATTCACTGTTTTTTGTCTTTTTCATATTTATTTTTTCCTTACGAAGCAGAATGTGTGAAGTGTTGGGAGTTTACTTTGTTACATTTAAAAGTCAACTCAGTTGACTGAAGAGTGAAACAATCATTAACATGAGATGGTTTAATTAAAAAAAATAAAAATATAATCTGCCTCCCCTCCCCCCTCCCCACACATTCAAGACTTAGTTTCAGTCTGACATCAGAATAATCCACACTGAAGATAAACCAAACAATGCATGTCTTGCCAGTTTGAAGAAGTGTTACACAAATGGTTCTTATTTGTGAAATGACAGCTTAAAATGCACAAGTTGCATGAAAGCGAAGCTCTGTTGGCTGCTAGGGTTACTACAGGGAGGTGGCAAGTTTACAGCAGATGCCAAATCCAAGAAGTCACGGAAACCAAGCCTGCCTCCAACATGCCGAGGGAGTCAAACACCCACACCTTCATGACAGCGCCTCACTCACGCTGAGCACAAGAGCCTTTACTTTTGAGATTTCTTTCCCGAGACTGAAGTGCGTGTCTCTCATCAGGGTTGCAGTGAATGTCCAATGTGCAGGCTGATGCCAGGACAAGTCCAGACCAGTAATGTGTGAACTAACCAGATCTGTAGACCCAGCTGTCTGGGAAAAGACCAGTGAGGGCAAGCGCCAGTTCAAACTGAACAAGGGACAACACAGCCGTCTACAGCCCAGACGTTTCCAGCCACTGATCTTGAGTACACAAGCTTACACTGGCTCAGTTTAAGGACTCCTACATTGTATCATAACCACTTCATTTCCATAGTTGTATTAATATTCTGTGTTGCTTTCTTTTCTACAGCCCGAAGCAAACAATTTAATTTTAATTTCACTAAAATTCTTTTAAAAAAAAAGACTACCCAAAATTTGACGAGGCAACAAGCAGAACAGAATATTAATATTAAAATATACTGTGCTCAGGGGTACTTCAAGATTATCTAGAACCATTTTGAATGGAAACTAAAATCCATTGAGACTTGAGATTCTTGGCATTCATTAACCTGCACGTTTTAACCTACTCAACTCAATTCAGTCAGAATGTTGGCTTTTAAAACCAAGAGAACTCTTGCCTGAAACTTCAGACCCCTTTCAAGGTTACCCATTTGCTCAAACAGAGGGCCCACATTATACTCCAAGTATTTGAGGAAAAATAAATATATATATAAATCACTTGGGAAACCTGCCAGTTATTGGCTGAAACTGCATGAGAGAAATTTCAGATTTTCACATTACCTCAGGGTCTCTTGATGTTACCATTACCTAGTGTGATATAGGACTGTCAGTTTTAGAAGTTCTCCTAAATTCTGTCATTAATCTGGTAACAATTCCTAAACAATTCTGGGTGTGCTACACTTTAAATTGTTAGCAAAGCACAGCCAATAAAAAAAACATATTTCCTGACAAGAGAAACACTTCAAAGCTCTGGAGAGAAATTCTTTAAAAAAAAGGCAAGTGCCTGTTCTGACGTCTTACTGTTTACTGAATATTGTGAAAGCTGCAACACCACCCCCTTAAGGAAGCACTCTGCACTGAGGGCAATGGAAGCAAACTTGGATTCCCCTTACAAGTGAAACCAAAGATCCCCCCTCCCCCATCACCGGTGAGTAGGCTACAAGATCAGCTTGTGAAGGGAGGATTATACCAAGAAGCCTTCAGATTCAAACTGTCCTCTAGCAGAACCAGCAGGTTTACTGGCAGCTAACGTTGCTGAGGACAAAGGAGCCCTGTGAGCCAGAGAGGGAAACAGCTCTCCTGGACACTTCAGCAGCATCAGCTCCGAAACACCCAGCCGCTGGGACTTCCAGCAAACCGCCTAGGAACAGATTCTTTTTCGATACTTCAACACATTAAGAGTGTCTGTAAGATGAGATATGTTTTATTGCCATAAACAGTGAAGAAAAAAAGTTAACTACTGACTTTTCTACAGTAAGAATATTCATCACTATATCACGTCTTATCTAGGGCTTAAAAGAGATGTGAACAAAACTGGCCACAACACAGATTCCCAAGCTTTGCATGTTTGATCAGTTTTTTTTTTAGTTTTGGCGCTATCTGGAATGGAGATACAAGGAAATGGTTTGCTTTTCTTCAATAAGCACCCTGTGGTTTGCTTTTGAATCAAGAGAATTTCTTATTGGTGCTATTGCTAGCTGTGGAAGATAAATACATATCGGAGCGACTAGGACTGTAGCGTTTTTCACCATTTTCCATTTCTAACTACTGTGTGTTCATGCTGCTCTTCTACAGCAGTTGGGTTTCTGTATTGCTTCATTACTGCCGAAAGCAACTCTACTACTCTGCGCTGCACTGCGATCAAAAATCTTTCAAATACAAAGAATAACAGTATGCAAAAGTAAAACATTAAGACAAAAAAGGTGAGTGTGGTTCTGTTGTGGTATCATCATTTAATGTATAGGACAGTGGAACTTTGATTCACTGAATTAAGTATTTTAGAAACTCAAAAAAAAGACAACGCATATCAGCCTTGTCTGTTGTGTCTATTTCATCAGTATGCAACATAAAAGATGCCTTTGGAAGGGGAAAAGAAAAGGTAAATGTCATGACGTCCTTACCCAAAGGCAACAGAATCAAACTGAAGCCACTGTCTGAGCTGCTTGCCTTTGGTGTCGGTACACCAAAGAGTTGACACATGCCAGGGTCGTACCCACCGCCCAAGACTCCACTGGCACTGTACCAGCTGGACGAGGGCACACCCTGTGCACCTGCAGAAGGGATGAGAACCCAGTGCCTTAAACACACTGGGCTTTCTTTGGGAGAAGTCTTTGAAAGATTTTTGGTCAACAAAGCCAGTCGCGATCCAGTTTAGCCTTCCGGAATAATGCAGCCACATGGATTTATTAATTCTTTAAAAACAAAAGAAAACAAAATTAGATGCAAAGTGGCAAAAAACAACAAAAAGAAAAGATCTAGCTATAACCCAGAGATCCAACAGATACACACTAGTCTGTGCCTGCTATAAGTTCCAAATATGAAGATGAAGATTTGTGAATTTAAAACTATACACCTTGCCAACTGTAAGATAAAATTTTTAAAAAATGTATACTGTTTCCCCCGGGACTAAAAATCATCTTATTCTTGACCGATCCTGTGCATCAAAGACGCCTAGAAAGCTTTGATAATCAGCTGAGTGGGGTCACAATACCTCCAGCTCTTTCTTCATCTGCCTTCAGGGGGCATCACTCAATGTCAGGCCCTGCATCTACAGGCGTGCCAAAGGCTAATCAGGAAAATTGACAGACCCTTGCTCAAATCCCCTTTCTACCCAAAACAAATCCAGGTCAGCCGTACACTTCTGACGAACAGAAAGCCACACTCCTGTTCAGAATGGGTCCTTGACAGTGGAAGCCAAAGAAAGCAAAGCTCACCTGTAGCCACCTCTGCATTAAAACACAGGCTCTAAACATACAGCGGTCATTCGTTTTTCTTTAGTCCCGTGAGAATAGGATAAGATTTTTTTTCTATTGAGAGCAGCTAACTTCTTTTGCCTTTTTCAAGTCAACATGAACCAAACATCCACCCCCCCACCCCCACCAAAGTAACTACAGTACAAAGCAGGCGCTAAATACAGGGAAGCAGAGGTGTACGTAAAAACCACTTGTTAACAGCTGACATGCATTCACGAGCTGCTTTTTTGTGTATTGTGTGTTTTAATAATATTGTTTGTTTTCTCAAACTGAGCTCAGAAGAGGAGGAGGGTCAAAGCTCATCTAACGGTAGGAATGATAAACGCAGTGTCAAAGTTGCCCACTGGCGCGATCTGTTTCTACAGTTCCGTGCCCTCCTCCGTGTTCTGGCGAGCTGCGGCTGTCCGCCGTGTCTTAGTCTTTCTCTTTGGGAATTACCTCCTCCCTGGGCTTGGCCCCGCCGAATATGGCCGAGTTGGGGTTGGCGACTTGGTTAAGAGGAGCGTCGACTGTGCGAGGCTTCAGCTGTAGTCTTGGTCTCTGTGCTCTTTCCTCTGGAAAAAGCACACGAGCGACATCAGACACAAAAGAACATCTGCATTTTACTCCATGATCCTGAATGTATGACGGACTAAAGAACATATCACTACCCATGAAAGACCTGCCTTCTCTCTCCCTGCCTCCCAGCAAACCCACCTGGGATTGCCATAACCCTCACCATGTTACTGGCATGGGCAAGGTATGCCAGTCCACCTTGGGGCCAATTTCAAATAGCCAAGCAAACCTGGACCTTACTGGTCTTCAGCACACACAAGGAAACCACAGCACCTGTTGAAATCCCATACAAACACCCTACGGACAAATGCCGAAGGCCGAGGACCTCAAACACCCCCTTCCCCTGCTCTCAGACACAAAATGTACTTGTGCCGCGCCTGATGCCAGCAGAAGGAGGAAGTGGATTTGGGTTCTTAAGGAGTGTGGTTTGTGCTCTGTGGTGGAGCAGAGAGACAGAGGTGGGCCGTACCTTCGGAGGGCTCTCTGAAGTCCATGGAGCCGCCACGCGGGGGTCCCTCCCTGTAACGACCCATCCCACCAGCACTCCCCCCCCTCCTGTCGCCTGGGCGCCCACCCCCTCGACTCCTCCCACCCAGGAAGTCATCATCTCTAAAGCCTGTTAAGAGATGAACAGGGAGGAGAAAAAAAAGTTGACAGCTTCCATCCATTTTCAGCTGGAACGTCAAACATGGAGAAAAATGATAATGTGCATGAAATGCAGGCACTGTAGATTAATGGAGTTTTAAATCAAATCTGGAATACATGTTTCAAAAATGAAAGAAAAGGCTCTGTATTTTCACTTGGAAAGATCAAAATTGTGAATTTTGAATTCACTACCCTGAAGCACAGACAAGTTGCTATAAAAGTTGTCAGGGACTTGAATGCACTTTCAGCAACATACTGGCTTCTGCCGTTCTGCGGTGCTGAACAGGATGACCGTTGTGCTTTAGTGACGCATTGAGGTCCTACACGTGCCAAAACAGCAACAGCGGGACTGTAGGTGTTCAGTGCCAGTGCACGGAAAATTGGGGATTTGGAAGCAAACGAAGGGTGAAACATTGCGCACCTCCTCCAGATTGGCTGAAGTCCTCTCTGGAATCTCTGGGGTCCCTTCCCCCTCCTCTGGGACCTCTGGAGGCACCCCTCCCTGCAATGGACAGGGGCCCTTGTTAAAGATGGGGTACAGCCTGCAGAAGGGGCAGCAGGCCTCTGTTCCAGGCACACTGTGACGAAGAGCTCGCCAGCCACTGATTGCTCATTGTGGGTTAGTAGAGTGGACAGAGAGAAGTCCCTAAATCCCTATCTTAGGCAAAGCTGGGAAAGAGCAGGATAGTCTGAAATATGCTGTGGAGCTCATCGCAGATTGACTGTGGCACTTCAATTACACTGGCATCAGTACGAAGTGTGTGAGGTGGACAGCTGGATTACTGGAGAGTAGAAAGTGACCGTTCACAGCAGTGTTAGCACTGCTGGCTTACTGACTGGGAAAACTGTATAGTGACTAAGAAAGGAAAACTGAAGGATGGAGGTGCAGATGGATGAGGAATGAAGAATGAAAGCATGAAAAGTCCATAAAAAACCTTGTTGTATTGTTATCTCCATTAACTAAGTATCAGATACACTACAAAAATGTTTGTTAAAACAGACAGATGCATATTGGTGAAAGCCAACATCCTTTTATTATGCCAAATCAAAATATTAAAAGTGTCACTCAGGTGCAGATTTAAGTTCAGAGCACAATACTTAAAACTGCACCAATGCTGTAAACCCATTATTCATTTCTTAATTAATTTCTAAGAAATTAAACATTCCAATTACTGTACTTTGAAAAATTGAAAATGACAATTATTTTAATGCTCTCTGGTATAAACCTTTTTTTAAAAGTTCAAATGGCATGGGTTCTAGCCTGTGTTCTATATGAGACCATATTATAAAAGAAGTATATAAAGTAAAAACATAAACCACAATTACCACTCTGGAGCTACTGACTGGGGTGCAAGCAGCTACTTGTACCCTCAAGCTGCCCCAGCAGTTCTGATAATGCCAAGGAAAAGCAAGCAGGTACCTCTCTCATCCGTTTTTCGGAAACCGAACCCTCCTCCACCTTTTTCTTGCCGGCGGCCCTCTGCTATGTCCACTCGCAGTGACCGGTCTCCTAGGAGCTGAGGACAGTGGGAAAAGCCCTTAAAGAGCCACACCTGTGAGGCACTTCAGATCACATCTGACTGGCTAACTTCAGGCCTTAGCTTGTGTGGGACTTACAGAGCCGACTGCACTTTGCATTTATTGTGGCTCATTCACTAACCCAGGGGGATTAGTAATCCAGGTAACCAAGTTTATTGGTTGTTGCAAGAATGTGGGTTTACCCCCTTCAAAGAAAAGTCAAAACCAGCACTTCCAAGTTACAACAATCACGAACAGGAACCGTGCAGGGGACACGACCTTGTGAAAACCTCAACACTGCGGACTTGTTGCCTTGCTCGCTGGTGTATTCACACAGACATGGCTTCTGAACCACTATGCCAGATGCTCTGTTAGGAACAGCCAATACTGAAAATAATGCAAAGCTTCAAGATGACTTCTTTTGTCTTTCCTACTTGAAATTAATGCTGAAAGCATTGCAGTTACACAACATCCGCCTCTGAAAGAGATTGCCTTTCCACTCATGGTGGAGGGTGTCGCAACACTCTGCCAACCCTGGAACTGGCGCGTTTCTGCACACGGACGTGCACGGCTCCTCTGCCAGCTCCGGACTGCACATCTCCCTCACATGCCAGCAGCTCTATGCCCAGCTGGGCGTCCAGACGCACGCGTTCGTCACAGGAGCAAGCTCACAGGACCACACCGTTTTCAAGAATGCACTTTTTAAATCAACTGAGTTGTAAGAATTTAATTACAATACCTTAATTTAAATTTGTTAAATTAATAAATTACAGCCATTAATGTGGCAGCAAGAAGCTAACCCCTTATTTCCCACTGGCTGCTTCGCAAAACATGGAGGTTTTAGGAACTTAACCCCTGTAAAGGGTGAGTTAGTATTTCACAAAATACCTACATTCTGTCTGGTTGACAGCTGGTCTACTGTTAAAAAAATCAAATTAGATTTTAATGGTTCAAGTAGAATGAACCAAACTGCTCATCCCGTGTGAAGAAGTTCACTTGGGTCTTGCAGTTTCAAACTAAAAACACTGATAGGTAAGGGATTCATTAGAAACAAATGTTAAAGTCCTAATGACAGCAAATGACCAATCAAAATGTATCTTTTCATTTAAATGCTTTCCCATTCAAGGTCCAGAAATCAACTACCAACTAACTAGGATTTTGGAGAATTTAGTCAATGCACGTGAGCAATAAGGCAACACCTGCTACAATCAAAACAGCTCTGCAAGCTTTGCTTGGTCAGCGTTGCTGCCCAGGTTCAATTACAGCAAGCAAGCGAACTACTTACAGCCCCGTCGTATGTCAAGGCTTCCTTTAGGGAGTCCAAGTCATCAAACTCTACGTAACAAAACCCTGGAAGAAAGGGGTAGAAAGGTTACTGTGCTGAGTGCTCCACGGGTCCCTGCCCCACCCCTATCAAACAGGACCTGTAAGCCACATTAGCAGATCACAGGAAGGGGTGCAAAACCACCCCGACTGTTTGGAAGGAAAGATTTCCCAGCAGCCCTGTATGTTCAAGGGTCAGGGGGCTTCAGCCAGCAAAGCTTCTCTCCGCTTTTAACATGGCGCAACATCGGGACACCAGCAGTCGTGCTCTTCTTCTGCCCGTGCGCTGACCTGTAAACACCTGACAACACCAACCTGGGAAGTCAACCAGACCCCGAATTCCCCATTTTTGTTTAAAAACCTTTTAATAACTTCAGCATGCCATCAAGATAAATCTAATCCTGAGTATGAATGAAATTTAAACGTTGCTGCCTACACATAAAGCTCGTGCAAAGCTGGGGGGGGGTTCCTCGTGCAGAGTTTGGGGTGTCACTTTATATTCGGAGATCATGAGTGGCTATGACATGGGGAAACATTCTTTTTCCACATTTTCTACAAATAAGAGAAGCAAAGCCAGCTGTATCCAACGTGACAAAGTACACATACATGGACAACCCACAGGGGCAAAAAATGGGCGGGGAGTTCAAGTAATTTCCTCTAAAAGCACAGAAGACTGCGTATAGAAATGAGCTTGTGTTTGGGGTGTTTGTGGTCTGCTTTTATCTAACCTTTCTACCATGAGCCCTCTCCTTCAAAATTAAGAATTGATAACAGACCCTTATTATCGAAGCCTACTTCATTTCACAGAGGCTTAAATTACTTTAAACCATAATTATGTTCTTCAATCTACAACAGCATTAGAATGCAATCAAAACTAGAGCTGTAGGACTCTTCCTGGTCTGCGCTTGGATGCCACACTTCAGAATAAGCAGAGCCAGCTCCAGCAGCCCAGCCCTGGCGACTCCACTATCAGAAAAAATAACCCAGCCCAGGAATGGAGGTCCTCACCTTTGAACTTGTCTGTTTCTTTGTCTCTGACTAGTCGGACGCTCCGGACACTGAGATCCTTGAAAATGGCGTCTATGTCTCCTTGCACCGTGTTGAAGGGCAGATTTCCTACATAGGCTGTGTAGGGAGGCTCTGCGGGCAGCTCCTTCTGTTTGCGGGGTCCTCCTGAGCCCCCACCTCCTCGGGACCTTCTGTTCAGAAACACCCCGTTAGCAACAGATGAAAGGGTGAACAGCGGCGGCCCTTCTTCACCAGACCTGGGGCCCCGGGTCACTCTTCACTCACACCACTGGTGCAGACACAGCAAGGCCACAGCAGCGAGGAACAGGACCTGGGGCCCCGGGTCACTCTTCACTCACACCACTGGTGCAGACACAGCAAGGCCACAGCAGCGAGGAACAGGACCTGGGGCCCCGGGTCACTCTTCACTCACACCACTGGTGCAGACACAGCAAGGCCACAGCAGCGAGGAACAGGACCTGGGGCCCCGGGTCACTCTTCACTCACACCACTGGTGCAGACACAGCAAGGCCACAGCAGCGAGGAACAGGACCTGGGGCCCCGGGTCACTCTTCACTCACACCACTGGTGCAGACACAGCAAGGCCACAGCAGCGAGGAACAGGACCTGGGGCCCCGGGTCACTCTTCACTCACACCACTGGTGCAGACACAGCAAGGCCACAGCAGCGAGGAACAGGACCTGGGGCCCCGGGTCACTCTTCACTCACACCACTGGTGCAGACACAGCAAGGCCACAGCAGCGAGGAACAGGACCTGGGGCCCCGGGTCACTCTTCACTCACACCACTGGTGCAGACACAGCAAGGCCACAGCAGCGAGGAACAGGACCTGGGGCCCCGGGTCACTCTTCACTCACACCACTGGTGCAGACACAGCAAGGCCACAGCAGCGAGGAACAGGACCTGGGGCCCCGGGTCACTCTTCACTCACACCACTGGTGCAGACACAGCAAGGCCACAGCAGCGAGGAACAGGACCTGGGGCCCCGGGTCACTCTTCACTCACACCACTGGTGCAGACACAGCAAGGCCACAGCAGCGAGGAACAGGACCTGGGGCCCCGGGTCACTCTTCACTCACACCACTGGTGCAGACACAGCAAGGCCACAGCAGCGAGGAACAGGACCTGGGGCCCCGGGTCACTCTTCACTCACACCACTGGTGCAGACACAGCAAGGCCACAGCAGCGAGGAACAGGACCTGGGGCCCCGGGTCACTCTTCACTCACACCACTGGTGCAGACACAGCAAGGCCACAGCAGCGAGGAACAGGACCTGGGGCCCCGGGTCACTCTTCACTCACACCACTGGTGCAGACACAGCAAGGCCACAGCAGCGAGGAACAGGACCTGGGGCCCCGGGTCACTCTTCACTCACACCACTGGTGCAGACACAGCAAGGCCACAGCAGCGAGGAACAGGACCTGGGGCCCCGGGTCACTCTTCACTCACACCACTGGTGCAGACACAGCAAGGCCACAGCAGCGAGGAACAGGACCTGGGGCCCCGGGTCACTCTTCACTCACACCACTGGTGCAGACACAGCAAGGCCACAGCAGCGAGGAACAGGACCTGGGGCCCCGGGTCACTCTTCACTCACACCACTGGTGCAGACACAGCAAGGCCACAGCAGCGAGGAACAGGACCTGGGGCCCCGGGTCACTCTTCACTCACACCACTGGTGCAGACACAGCAAGGCCACAGCAGCGAGGAACAGGACCTGGGGCCCCGGGTCACTCTTCACTCACACCACTGGTGCAGACACAGCAAGGCCACAGCAGCGAGGAACAGGACCTGGGGCCCCGGGTCACTCTTCACTCACACCACTGGTGCAGACACAGCAAGGCCACAGCAGCGAGGAACAGGACCTGGGGCCCCGGGTCACTCTTCACTCACACCACTGGTGCAGACACAGCAAGGCCACAGCAGCGAGGAACAGGACCTGGGGCCCCGGGTCACTCTTCACTCACACCACTGGTGCAGACACAGCAAGGCCACAGCAGCGAGGAACAGGACCTGGGGCCCCGGGTCACTCTTCACTCACACCACTGGTGCAGACACAGCAAGGCCACAGCAGCGAGGAACAGGACCTGGGGCCCCGGGTCACTCTTCACTCACACCACTGGTGCAGACACAGCAAGGCCACAGCAGCGAGGAACAGGACCTGGGGCCCCGGGTCACTCTTCACTCACACCACTGGTGCAGACACAGCAAGGCCACAGCAGCGAGGAACAGGACCTGGGGCCCCGGGTCACTCTTCACTCACACCACTGGTGCAGACACAGCAAGGCCACAGCAGCGAGGAACAGGACCTGGGGCCCCGGGTCACTCTTCACTCACACCACTGGTGCAGACACAGCAAGGCCACAGCAGCGAGGAACAGGACCTGGGGCCCCGGGTCACTCTTCACTCACACCACTGGTGCAGACACAGCAAGGCCACAGCAGCGAGGAACAGGACCTGGGGCCCCGGGTCACTCTTCACTCACACCACTGGTGCAGACACAGCAAGGCCACAGCAGCGAGGAACAGGACCTGGGGCCCCGGGTCACTCTTCACTCACACCACTGGTGCAGACACAGCAAGGCCACAGCAGCGAGGAACAGGACCTGGGGCCCCGGGTCACTCTTCACTCACACCACTGGTGCAGACACAGCAAGGCCACAGCAGCGAGGAACAGGACCTGGGGCCCCGGGTCACTCTTCACTCACACCACTGGTGCAGACACAGCAAGGCCACAGCAGCGAGGAACAGGACCTGGGGCCCCGGGTCACTCTTCACTCACACCACTGGTGCAGACACAGCAAGGCCACAGCAGCGAGGAACAGGACCTGGGGCCCCGGGTCACTCTTCACTCACACCACTGGTGCAGACACAGCAAGGCCACAGCAGCGAGGAACAGGACCTGGGGCCCCGGGTCACTCTTCACTCACACCACTGGTGCAGACACAGCAAGGCCACAGCAGCGAGGAACAGGACCTGGGGCCCCGGGTCACTCTTCACTCACACCACTGGTGCAGACACAGCAAGGCCACAGCAGCGAGGAACAGGACCTGGGGCCCCGGGTCACTCTTCACTCACACCACTGGTGCAGACACAGCAAGGCCACAGCAGCGAGGAACAGCTCGTGTGGGGGGAAAAATAAGACACTTCAAGCCACATGGGCAATCTGTGGCAACTGCTTTTAAAAGGAAGAGCAGACATTTGTTTACCCTTTGTTTCAAGGAAATGAAAAAGCTTAATTTTGTGGACAGAAGATCGAATGCCAAGACACATGCCTCAAAGCACTGCCACTCATCTAATAAGGTATGTGCTATTAAATAATACAAGTACTCTATTATTGCTTAATAATTTTTATTTTTCAGTTAAAGGTTTTTAATAATGCACAATAATACCATACTCTATTATATATAATATGCATTATAATACATAGTAAGTATAATACAATAATACAAAAATAAAGTAGTATATACAATGTACTGTAATAAAGTTAACTTTACTTGAACTGAGCCTTCAGTACAACTAGTAGACAACAGGTAAAATGCCTACACAATGTTATTTCCGCTCAACAATGGAGAAACAAAATATAGACTGAACCTTTATTGTGTTGTTACACAGTATCAACTACCTATAAAATGCAACATTTAATTATATGTTTATTTTGTTGTAGATATTTTTATCGAATAATACTGTAACTTTGAGTACAGTATAAACACACAATCATTTCTCTGATACCTAGGTTTACCATAGAAGCTAGGCTCATTATGCATTGAAAATCCCGTATGTATAATGCACTGCAAAAATCTGACATTTGTCAAATTCAGGTTAGGTAGTAGGTGCAGGAAGAAGCTGATAATAAATAATAAATAATAGTTTGTATTACATCTTGCCTCTGTTGCAATGTCCTTTTCCCATCTTCCTTTTAGCAATTCTAACATTTTTAGCTGTGCCTGTAACTCTGTACACTTCACCATCTTTGAATCCTGGGCTCTTTTTCTGCCGTCTAGAGAGAAATCTCTTCACTTATTTAAAGTACAATCATTCACTTTCAATAGACTAATTTAATATTCATCCGTTCCCAGTTCACAGCTTGTGAGCTCTGTCTCATTCTCAGTCTGCTTTTCTAAATTTATAAAAGCTAATTGTAGAGCTCAGCTTTAGAGAGTTAAAAGTCGAATGATAACACAAGGTCACAATTTCCCATCTTACAGTGTATACATTGCATATGTTGTGTATATTGTGTCCACACTGCCCTCACAATAAGAGAGTGGAATATTCCATGGGAATAAGCGAGTACGTGGGTCCTCCCAGAATTGAAAAGCAGTAGCAGAGCTGACCTTTTCTTCAGCATGCTATGCCAGTGTCTACTGAGTCTGCAGGTTTTAATTTCAACAGAGCTCCACCTTCTCTGTCCTAGCTGATGCCTTTAATTTGCTTTGCTTATTTGTTTAGATTTCTGGTTTACTCGCTTTCTGTTTCATAATTATTCAACTTCAAACATAATGCTTGCTGTAAATAAAACTTGCTGACCCTTGTTTCTGACTAAACGGCAGCCAGTGCTGGACTTAAATGTACTTGCATTTAAAAACAAACTGCAGCTAATGACATTTTATTTTATAAGTGAACTTCAAGCACTTGCTTTTAAAATCAACTTCATAAATATTGCAAATGCATTATGAATACTGTTCAACAATTAGAAAAGGTTGCATCCACCTCTGTACAAGAGATCGACAGTTCACATCTTGATCAACTGGCAGGCTCTCAGGTGCGTGCGAGTCACCAGCTCAAGACCTCAGCCAGTGAACTGAGAAAGAAGGTGACAGTTTGGGCAAGTTCAATAAACCAACTGCCATTAATTGGATGCTTAATTATTTTAATTAAGCACCAGCTGTGAGAACTAAAGACTATACCCTAAAATCTTCTGCACAGAGTAGAGACTATAGAAATTAAACTCAACTGAATATTGTGGTACCAATCTATAACTTGCTACCTGTATTGGTACATATATAGCAATCAATAAAGTGCATATAATTAGTGTTTATAGTATAAACTGTACACCTTGTACCTCAGATTAAGGTACGCCACCTGCCAAATTAATGACAAAACAAATTGCATCAATGTTTGCACAGAAAACATTTACAAGTCCAAAACCATTAAGCATTAACTCATGCAGTATATACATCCAGATGGCCTGAAAGACATCTAAAACAGACTGGAATCCCTTACAATGAATTTCTTAAAGGCCTACAGAGCCCCCTGAATTTTCAATCCAACTCTGCACTTAATAAACTAATTATACTAATTAGTAGCTTAATTGATCCACTTTAACAGCTTTTCAGACTTAAAAAATTCTGCCTTTACAAGACTTGCATTGTGCACCTGCAGGCAGGGGACAAAACAGTCGAAACTGCAATGTAAAACTACTTAACAGTGTTGGGTCACCACATACAGCCCATAAGCACAGTGGCACAGTCCATCAGTGCCTAGCATTCTGCAGGAGGGAGGCGGCACCACTCTTCCACAAGAAAGTCAGTCAACTCACACCTGTTTGACGGAGGTGGAAAATGCTGTCTCGGGCATCACACCACAATATCCCATAAATGCTAGGCCAGGTTCAAACCTGGTGAGCGAGAAGGCCGTGACATAAGGATTACATCAGTGTCCTGCTCATCAATCCACTGGGCTCTGTGGATCTGTGCACTTCCGCCTACTGCTGCCTGTGCTGATGAGGTCTTTAACTCTGGATTCCAGTATTTTTATGAACTTAAACATAGTAGGATTTATGTGCTTATTAACACATGATCCACACCTGTGTGGAAGCCACTGCTTTCAGTATAATTGGCATTATATTATTATAATATTAATATAATGCCATAATATTATATCTTATTTACTGACATGCTTCCACTATTTTGTCAATGACCTACATATTCAACTGTGATATTTATCAAAAAAAAATCAGTTCCAATCCCATGTGTTTTATCATACCTTACCAGCCAGCCACTCACATATACAATAGTAACACCTTCAAACGGAAGTAGAAATCTTTAACAACTACATTATTCAACTCATGCAGCTCAAAGGAAGGTGTACTTAAATCTGCACAGCATGATCACAGCAAGAAAAGACAGCTCATCTTCCAGAGCTAGAGATTTAAAACACACTACCCACTGTCTCCTTTGTGCTTTTCTCAAGGGGACGCATCTTGCACAGCAGAGATGCACTGAGGAAACCACCCTTACAGTACTTCAGAACCACTGCACACCACATAGTCTACACAACACTCAAACAAGCTAGCTAGTGTTTGCAGCTGCCCTGCATGGAGCTAGTCAGTCTATGAGGGGTATCAAAAGTCTATTGTGAGCTCCAGACCCCTTATTTATCAATTCTTCCACAATTAAGTCTCTTCACTGGTCTCTGGTACAGCCCCTGGTAGCCCTACAAAGAAACCGTCTCAATGCGATATACTGACTTTGAACTGGGTTTAAACGAACATTTGGAAAGGATGAAAACAGCCAAGTTCACCGAGCCTCATCTTACAGTAATTTGTAATCAATCATGACATCATTTCTTCCCTTAAGCATTATAAATACTGTATGTATTCATACTCCTTCTCTCCCTTGCATCCGTCTCCTGTATCCCTCATCTCCACCTCTGCCCCTTGGTCACTCCTCCCTCTGCAGGGGGTCCCGGCCTCCTCGTCCTGTGGCCAGCCCCCTGCACAGTGGGTTAAGGCAAATTACTGTAACCTTAAACAATCAAATCTTTTAATATGTCTAATTCCTGACTGTTGTTATTCCCAGTGAAATTTAAAATTCAGTCTTAAAATAGAGATTTTCAATAGCCTTGCTAAACATGTGCAGAAGAGAAAGTGTGTAACCCTAAAGTATTTAAAGACCAAGTCAAGCTTAATTTGACACTGAAAATAAACTTTTCAAGATTAACTTCTACTTGTTCCTTTGCAACTTGCTTACTGACGCAGCTTCCTGCGCAAACCTCCCCAGAAAATAAAGAAGTCTCAGGTAAAGATGGGCTGAATAAAACCGAAGGGATCTTAAGTCTTGAAAAGAAAACTGCAGTAAAAGTGCCAATGATGGGAAAGCATGGCAGCCTACACACCATCGTGCTGGCCAAGCCATGTAACATTGACGCAGTGTAGTGCAGACGGATGGCTGGAGATCAGACAGTGTGCCAAGATCAGAAAGAACAGTGACCAGAGATTTCAAATCTCACCTTGCCTCTCTCCTGCTCCATCCCACTCTACTTGATTTAAATCCTGGGCCGAATCGGAGATTCCCAGTGTGAAACTATTGTGATCCGATTCCCACCCTCCACTTGCAAGTCTAACTGAAATTGAAGAGGTGGTTAGCAAACGTGCCAAGCTCAGGCCCGAATCATCCGAACGGCAATGATGACTGCAAGCCTCCTGGTCTCTCGCATCATTCCTGCGCCCCTGAGTCATCAGCAGCTAATAAAAAGCCCTCGTCCAGAGAAAGTCCGATTTCAGGTGAAAGACTGCTTATCCACGAATGAAGCTACCCACTACATTTTAGTACATTTAGCAGACCCTGCCAAACAGCTTATAAAAAGCAAGAAACATTGTGTTAATGAACAATTATAAATAATTATTTATGAATACTTAAGCAATTTCTTTCACAAAAGATATTCCTATGAAGTTACCACCAAAACTCCTAATGCAATTTCACTTAATATTTCTGATCATAACTAAAAATTCTAAGATCTGGTTAAAAAATGTAAATTTACAAAAGTGTACTGCAATATGCTTGCAAGAAGAGTATAAAAACACTTTCCACACACAATACGAATGACAACGAGTTAAATTAAATTCCATCTCAGTTACAACCTCGCTCTACTAATGGAAACTTAGGACTTCCACAAACCACTCTATTGCTAACCAGCCTCGTTACTGCGAAATTGCTTTTACCAGCTACTTTATGTTAGTATTTCCTGAGGGACACTACTGGTTTATATAACAAAATGAATAATCGCATGGTAATATTTGTTTAGGTATTGTGGAAACAGGGCCGCCCACGGAACAGGAACCCCCTTTGTGAAAGGGCAGTTTTCTAGATTTAAAGTAAAAAAAATCTGATTTATTTAGCATCGGACGAAAAAGGGGGGGATATTTAGTGTTCAGACACCTCATATTGCAGAAGAATCATTTCATATTTGTTAAAACGTATCCGTCTAGCAACATGGACAGCACAGAATGTAACGGATACTGATTTTTGGGTGGAGAAACGGGACATCTAGCCGAGTTTGTGTAGCTCCGGAGAGAGCAGCGGGCTGCGCGCAAGGACGAGTCTCCTTCACTCCGGGGGTGCACCGCGCCCCCCAGCCCCGGCACCCACATGTGGCGCTGCTCTCCCGGGCTCCCTGGCGCCAACTGCCCCGCTGGCACCACGCTACAGCCCGGCTCACCAGCCGCACAGCTGCACACCGCCGATCCAGCTGTAAAATCGCTACTACTCCAAAGTTAAAAGTCAGGAGCACATTATCGCACTTCCATAATTTACAGTTGGGGGTCTCGGATGCATCACGAATCCCAGCGATTTCCTAATCCACCACACCGGCTCCCCATTCATCCCAGCACGTCTCCCACACCGTCCCCCGTCTCCCCCTGACAGGCCTACTCAAGTTGGACCCCGAAACCCATCGGGGCATCTCGCCCCCACACAGCACCACTTTCCTGGTGCTGGCGCTGGCACTAAATAAACATCCTGTTCCCACGGCTGTTTTCTTACCCCCTTCCACCACCGAAGCTGCCGTAAGCCCGATCCCGGTCATCGTAGTTATCGTAATCCGCCATTGCAGTCTGTGCAGGAGAAAGCAGGCAGGAGCGTGAGGACCCGCAATATAGAGCAGGGCAGGGCTGTCCTGGCCGCGCCTGGCCAAAAAGCGACACCGTGACTGGGGCAGGAGTCCACAACTCAGTCCTGAACATTAAAAAGCAAGAAATATTTTAAAAGCAGCGATTCAAATGTTTATTTGGTTATTAATTTGTTCTAACGCCACACGTGCCAAATGTATATCAGGAAAAAAAACATTCAATGCACTAAGAAAACTCGAAATGGTATTCCCAATGAGATTTTGTCTACTGTCGGTCATCTTTCTGGACTCAAGGTTTAACGTGTCCGGTTTCTTAAAATAAGCTTCCTGTCACAAATAATAATAATTAAACGGATTCTTATTTATCTGTTCTCATTGTCCTAACAATTGAAGGTTTTAACCTGAAAAACAAACGTTTCACAGCCAAAACCAAGACGAGAAAACTGTTTACAGTTTTCATTGTGTATTTTTTTGGTGTGACTTAATACATAAGAAAAATACCAAATCACCAATGTCTAATATAATAATATTTCTTTGGTATACTAAAGATGTTCTAAAGACATGTCCCAGAACAACAAACTTTCAGTGGCTAACTTGCACATGTGATGTTATATGTTCATATTCACTGTTTTATAGCTATTACTTTCAGAAAACTAATATTCCCCCAGAAAGTGACCTTTCTTTGTTACATAAAGTTTTGAATATGAGCTTGTTCAGATTGCATTTTACAAGTGTTCCAGTATGTGGCTGTTTAATAAAATATAATTCCAGTAGTTGGTGTTCAAACCTTAGTTTACAACCCATTTTGAGGTGTGTTAAAGCACAGTTTTTAAAACAGCCTTCAAAATTGTGCCCTTCTATTTTCTCTGTGCTTGTAAGGCCAGCATCCCTCCAGAATCAGTTATTCTTTTACTCATTTATAGAAGGTGTTTCCTCTTACAGCCAAGTGAGTCTGAAGACAATAATATGATTTTTTCTTATCAGTAACAGTCAATTCTGCATTCCAGGACAAATGCGTCCAAAATTGGTGGACAAAGTAGTCCTGCGAAGGAACAAGTAGTTTGGTACCATTGGAAAGAAGACATTCAGCTTAACTTGTTCCTTTGCAGCCAGCCTACACTGATGCAAATCCTTAATTGAAATGAATTAAATCTGTGTAAGTAAAAAGGAATGAAGAGCAGTTGGATAGGAAGCTTTTTTAAAAATTCAGGAGATTTCCTGCTTGCTTACTGGAAAAAAAACTGAATGGTAAAGGGCTTGCTATTACTTTCTATTTATGATAGTTTCATTTTAACTGTACGGTACAAAATGAAGCGTGAATTCTTCAAGTAAACCTGACAAACACATAATAGGTCTGAGGTCCTGTCCACACAGTATATTCAAAACCCAGGGGTAGTCTACAGCCCATGCCTATCTACAGTGTAGGTCGTATCGAGTGGTGTGCCTTGTCAGAGGTGTGGAGTCTACACATTAGGCATGAACAAACTTCACTCTGACTAGCCAAGACACACTACTACACAGGGGACAACCTCAGCAAAGCTAAGTAGAACATTTTAAGGAACAAGTAATAGGTTTATTCCATGCTGAAAAGAGAAGAAAGAAAACACAACATTTCAGCCGTGCAGCCATCTTCAGGTGTATTTTAAGTACTGGTTTAAAGATTGGTTATGTAGTGGAGGCATTGCCTGTATCTGGAAAAATGCATCTTTAGATTGCTGCTATGTTTGGCTTTAATTTTTAAAATATTTCTAGATATAATAGAGCCAGGTCATTAATTGTATTGCTAGTGGCAACCCAGTTATTGTTTAACTGTATATGGGTTTAGCTTTGGACTCCATTTTGCACCTCTCTGCCCACGGCCTGGCAGATTCCTCTGCAGACACTTCTCGCACAGAGGCCTCCTGTCCAGAGTGTTGGCTCAGCAGATGGTCTCTCCAGCCAAGGGGACACCTGCTCCTGGTTTCAAATCGCAGGCACAAGGGGACAGCCAAAGGCAAATGATTAAAAATCCACCCTTGCAAGTACAGTGAAGTTTTATCCGAGTCACCATCCAGTCTGGTTAAACAAGGTAGTAATATAATAATGGTGACATGAAATATTGTTAAGGTGTAACTCAAGGGCATTAAAGAAATTCAGCTATGAAACACAAAATGACACAGATATTTATGATAATAATTTCAACACAATGTTATAGTTAGCTTTTAAATATCATGATTATAGTCAGACACTTCAAATAATCCAAATAGTTTTATAATAAAACTGTTATTGCCATGCAAATTATGCAGTGAGTTATTTTAAAATGTCAATTTTTTTAGACGGGTTTTCAAATAAGTTCTAAAATTGCTGAGTCAGGGGCCTTTATTAATAGATTTCAAATGCCTTATATCCATATCTCCTTATGTTTAATCACTCTGATTTAACAAAAAATGAAAGATAAATTAATTTTCAAGAACCCTAACAGAGGGTCTGGTGTGTCAGAAAATGGTGCATGATTTGTTAATTTGTTTCGGTATTTAACTGTAAAAAAGTACCAATAATGTGTACTCGATTTTTAACATCTACCCATTTTCTGATCACTTCTTCCAATTCAGGGTTGCATGGGAGACGGAGACTATCCCAGGAAGCAAAAGGTGCAAGGCAGGATAACCCTGGATGGGACACAAGTCCATGGCGGTGCAGACAGACACAAACACAGACATACTGTACATGCACTCGCACCATGGTCACTTTTCCCAGAAGCTAATTAACCTACCAGCACATCTTCAGACTATGGAAAGAAACCAAAAGCACCTGGATGAAACCCATGCAAATATGGGGAGAACATACAAACTCCACACAGACAGCACTCCAGGTCTGGAATTGAACCCAGAGCCCCAGCAGAGTGAGGTAATATTGCTAAACCCTACGCTATCATGTTGTCCTTAATTTATTATATTAAAAAGGTATTACAGCTCTGGAATTACTACAGAACAGCACTTAGATATATTCTGCGACTTTACCTTACTCAACATCCTACACTGAACTTCAACTTGAGAACTGAACCTTTTCGTCTTCAACAGAGGGGACCTCATCCAAATATTCAAAGTCATCAAAGGCACAGACAAGGCCATCCCAGAGGCAGTGAAACACAAAGAGAACACAAGTGGAAACTATATGGAAGTGCATTTAAAACTGTGATGAGGAGGCCTTTCCTTACACAAAAGGTAGTGGGAGTGTGAAACAAACCATTCTCTTTTGGGTGGTGCTAGTATTCCAGCCATCAGCCATGAATTCTTACTAGTTTGTGTTCACCACCAATTGCTCATTCAGGTCTGGTCTTTGTGTGCTGCCATTTCGTCTACGTGTGTTATAACACAGGAGTTTCCAACTCTCAATAAAGCATTACAATTTGATATTTTAAATTTGAAAGCAAAGATGTTTTCACAATATTTTGAAAAACTGGTAAGGAAGTATACAGAAAATGTGAAGAGAAAAAAACATATAGGTTTTCTAATGGAAATATTGCACAGGTTTCATTTCCTTGATGTTCTAATAACTTTCACTGCTTTCTTGAGAGGCATGGGCCAACTTTACTAGTACCATCAAATAATGTAAATAGTATGAAGTTTTGATTATTCCGCATAAATTCTAAAATATCACATAAAGTTACAATTTTTTTTTTTACAAAAACTACAGGCTACTCAGTGAACACATCCCTCGGAATATCCACTGCCCATTTTGCAAAACATTAGGAAGTGTAATATTCATTTTAGGTTTAGATTTACTTTAATTTATGTCAGGGAGACAATATTCATTTTTAAAACAAGACATTGAAGACACAACTCAGTGAATTTACATATCTGATATTCGAAGATCAAACCTCCCTACAGTACTTTTTTTAAATTTTTTTATTAAATGTGTAAAGAATTTACAAATACAAATACAATCAGAGGATCAAATTAGGTACAAGAGAACAAACACAAACAGAAAAATAAACATTTAACCGCCAGAGGTAATAAGTAAGTTATATGATTAAATTGTATTTTTTACATATATCAAACCTCCCTACAGTACTAATACAGCAACTTCTCCTGAGTGACGTCAATTTCCTGAATCCGTAACTCCACCACCGCCCAGCTCCGTGACCCGGAACACCTCACAATTCCTGCTCAGTGACAGGAGGCAAAGCGGCGTGAAGATATTTTTTAAAACTTTTTTTATTGTAACAATAACAAAAAAAGTATGTACTAGAGTACATATAGCATCATCAAGGTCGTGAAACGTGCACCATTAAGCAGCGCGAATGAACCGGAAATGTTTGTAAACAGCCGAATTTCAATCAAAGTAAAAGTCATCAGTAACGAGAACAGCAGCGCTTAGCAAAGCGACAAGTAGCGGCAACACCTGCGTAGTGATTTTTCTCTCTTGTTCTTTCCTTCACCTGATGGTACCTTTGTTCTATTACGTTGTGACATTTGTATATTTGTATAAAATACCCCTGTTTGTTGTATTTCCCTTTTGTATTTAAAAAATAAAAACCTTAAAACAAACCTGCGTAGTAATTTCGTCTAGGTTACTTGTAACTTTTTAACATTCTCCGGAATTTTTCATGTTTTTTTGTATTGCAGATCACCTCTACTGATCTCTACATTTCTTTTCATTTACGCCCTCAAATCTGAAAAAGGTTCTGCAGCCGAAATGTTGTCTTTCTTTTTCTCTCAGCATGAACTAAACCTTTACCTGTTCCTTTGAAGCTGACCCAGAAAACTATTCTTTCATTTATACTCCTGTAAATTGTCATTCTCTTTAAACTGTTTTTCTCATAACCTGTTTTTTTCCCATACGATAAAAAGCGTTTTGAGATGTACACAGTTTTGTTTGGTCAGAAGCGACACTTGCCCCTGTCCAGCACTGTACCAATTTGCCAAGAGGAAGTGATATAAAAACACCAAAAACATTAGCAAGGAGGTAAAAACGACTGAAGACCGGTCATTTTCTATTAGCTGCGAGTCTCCGTATCGCATTCCACCCAGTTCTGAGGATGCACAAATTGTTGTTTTGCCAGAAATGCAACTTTACACTGTCCAGGAGTTTTAGCGTGTTTTAGAGGACTTTTATTGTGAACGGCACCGCAAATAGGAAGACAGCTCCAGCGCCTTCATGCCGCTAGCTGCACTCGGGCTGGCAGCAAGCGCCCGGTCACTCAGCAGTAGGCACAGCAGATGCACCTGTTTGTTTTTCGGACAGCGGGACTGGCGTAGCTGGCTCATTATTACCGCACGGTATGACTTAATGTTTTGTTTTTATGGTAATGGAAACTTTGTGAATCGACCATGTTCAGATTAGCAGGAAAATATCTAGAAGTAAACTGATGCCTCTCTGGCGGATCCGTTTAGCCTTTATTTGATCGGAGAGGAGGGGCGGTGCTGTAAATACTTGATTAGTCAACTGATGCGCTAATCTGTGCTGTCAGAGATGCCTTTAAACTTATTTTGCGACTTCTGCCTAGAAATCGTAAATGTCTGAAAGATGAGATTATTTCTAAAAAAAAGGAAATCGTGGAGTGAACGGGCAGCATGAAATTCTTTTCTTTCCGCGTTTATTTGGCTCAGCCTGAATCAACTATGGAAATAACAGTATTTCACAGTGGCGTACATAGGCGAAGCAGGGCAGTGCTTAGTGTTAATGTGGATAGTAATAATGATGTTAAACACGGTCGTTTGCCGTCTAACGTGGGATGCGTGATTGTGCTCTGCGTGTTTACACATGCACTTATAGTAGGAACGCTACTATGTTGAAGCTGTTGGCACTTTACCAGTTGACTGATGTTAAAACTGGAACTCTTAAGACGGTAAGACGTGTCAGCTCGTGTATTGCAAGTCCGGTATTTATGGAGAGTGGCATCAGGATGATTTCAGTTTCCTGCAACGCGAAGATCTGTAATTACGCTCTCGTTGTTCATGCTGTAGACCACTCGCACCCACAGGTGTTTTCCGTGTCGTGTCGGGTCCTGTCAGTGTTCCAGTGTCACGCAGATGTGGGTCTGCGCTGTTTGATCAACAGATGTCTACCGTGAACGTCACAGGCTGGTAAAAAGATTTTTAAATAAAACTGTACTTGAACAGAGCCATAAATGTGTTTTGAAGCTCAATATAACATTAATAGATTAATCATTTTTAATTAAAAATTGTTTTAAAAAGAATTCCACTTGTCATGAACCAGGCATTCAAGATGTCTCTGGATTTAAATATTAAAGGGTTAAATTATAACGCTAAATATTATAGAATGATTAAACAGCGTGCTATTAATGTTCTGGTTCCATAGACAGATATGGCACAGCTATATCAGCAGTGGAGTGATGCGGAAAAAATCACAAACATAAAATCTTTGAGAAAAATCTTTTCTGACAGCAGCCCTGGAAAATGGAGACGCCCGATAAATAAGGGGAGACGACGTGAGAGTGCCTGTATCACGAGCACAGTAAAAGCGCAGACCTTCACCGTCAGCCCTGTATAAGAAGGAATTCTGGGGAAGCGATTCTGAAAAAGACATGCAGCATATTGATCAGATTGTTCTGGACCAGGCATGTGATGGGCTGTGAAAAGCAGACATCAGAAGGATTAGAAAAGGCGATTAGACACAGAGAAAATCCAGTACGTGGCTAATCTGTTTTTATGAATTAGCTGTCTGTTCCATCATTTGTTTTCAAATAGTGTTTTGTAATATACAGAGAAGTAAGTACTGCATTCAAAATATTAATATTTCACAATAGTTAGGGCTGTAGGACACAGCACGGAACATCAGATTGAGCCTGACCCTTTCCTGGTATCTCACACACCTTATTTGTCAGCAGTGCAAATGATGCAGCACTGATTTCTCAGGCTTCTCCCAGAGCACTGGACTGTGTGACTGCAGGGTCCCTGGGGATGATGGTGCTGCATCCGTGAGCTGATGTGGTGTGTGTCTTCACAGGCTCAAGGATGCATTTAAGCCCTACGTCAGAGACCCAGGCCAAGATCAGCAGTAAGACTGCAGCCAAGATGGACACTTTCAGGTACTTTTAGGGGTGATGATGATAATGATGCCAGTGTGAGAGCTGAGTGTTTCTGCGATGTGTAGATCATGATACATGATTCTAATGATGGTTATTTAACCTTAGATGTTGAATGTTGTTGTCTGATCAGACAAAAGGCTTTGGGAGTCTGAAACAGGTGAATGAGATCCCCGGCTTGAACATCTACTATCAACCACATGAACTGTTTGGGTCAAATGGCCCATTGATGACCTTCCTCATGCTCCAGGTGTTCAACACGTCCCGAGGGCAGGTTCACACCTGGCTGCAGGATTCTGGTGCTCAGAGCTGGTCAGGTGTGGACTGATGTGTCGCCATGAGGAAAGACCTGATTCCTCACTGCTGGAGAACACAGTCTGTGCTCTTAGTTCTTCATTTGCTCTCACTTCTTCTTCCTTCTTGGTCACGGGTGTGAAGCAGGTGCTCGTTGCTCTGGGGTTTTTAGGGTATTGCCGCCTGGGACTGTATTTAGAGCTTCTTACCACATACATACGGAGTTTAGGGATTAGTAACTGGTAGGTGCTGTAGAAAGAAGAAAAAAATTGGAAAGATCAGTCCTAGTATTCAGGCTGGACCAATATAGAACTTTTTTGCCATTTTTTCCATATGTTATTATTTATATATAATATATATTATTATGTTTTGTGAGACTGTTCCTGAATTGATAAAAAAATTATAGCTGTCAATAATTTTCTGTTTATGCGCTTCCGATCACAGAAATAATCAGTTTGACTCACCAATGCAGTCCACGATCAGAGGAGTGAGGGTGCTCATAGTGTGCTCTGTGAAAGCACGTGTTTCTGCTCCTTTGCCTGGTCAGGCAGCGCGAGCTGTGGAGCCTACAGCAGAGCAAGCGCTCCTCGGAGACCACACTGGACACTCGCAGGCCCTGGCCAGTCACAGGGGCCACTCTTGCACGACAAGATGAGGGTGTACTGGTCAAGTTAAGTCCACCCAAGTTGGCATGTGTTGCCACTCCTTGTTGAATCCAAGTGACATTAGGATAGGTAGCCAGGGTTTGGCAGTGTAGGCAACAAGAAGATAACTTGCAGATACAAAATGGGAAACTGAGATAGAAGAGGCTACTGATGTAAACGACAGATGTGTGTGTTGATGCAGCTTCTGCTTATATCTTCTAGACAATGAGGAGAAGGAATAAAAAGGAAATCCTAAATATGTATGTAAGAATACATATTTAAATTTAAAAGTGCAGAATTTAAATCAAGGGATGTTATCTTCAATGCACTAGCATGGCTTAATTTAGAAAATTGTGTACAGTTTTGTTCGCCATGTTTTAGAAAAGATGTTGCTTCTGTGTAATCTGTCCAGAAAAGAGCAACCAGATACATTCCAGATCACAAAGAAATTTCCTACACTGATGGGCCGAAGGAACTAAATCTGTACAGTTTTGAACAGAGAAGACAATAAGCCAACCTGATACAAATGTTCAAAATCCTCAAAGACATTGACAACATCAGCCCAGTAGATTTCTTCCGAATAAACAATTAAACGCAAACCCTACATGAAGATACAGAGGCTGCAAGAGGAAACTACGAAGAAGTACATTTTAAACTGAGGACAGGAGGTATGTCTTCAGCCAGAGGGTTGTGGGAATGTAGAACATGTTACCCAGCCTTGTTGAAGCCCATACCCTGGCTTCTGTTAGGAAACAGCTGGATCCTTCAGTTAGGGACTAACAAAGAGACAAGATGAGCTGGGTGTCCTCCTCTTGTTTGTAACTGTTCATATTAACTTAATTATGTTTTATATTATTCACAAAATCTGCACCTCATCTGACAAATGTGCTGGGATTTTTCTAGTGGGAGCTGTCCTTGTATCTTTCTACATACATATGTCAGAATGCAGCTTGCAGTGCTCCCAATTATGGCAATTTGAGAAGATTG
Source organism: Atractosteus spatula (assembly GCF_055471065.1). NCBI lineage: Eukaryota > Metazoa > Chordata > Actinopteri > Semionotiformes > Lepisosteidae > Atractosteus > Atractosteus spatula. Next base: position 154,608 of record NC_142732.1, on the reverse strand, counting down.
AGAATGTCACTATTGCATCCACTGGTCCTGACTAATGGAGACGGAGTTTGGCCAGCTGAACAGATCATGCAAGTTCAAATGGTCTGAAGTGGAGCTCAGACCCTCACCCTGCTCCTGGCCCCCTGATCTGAAGAATGCCTCTGTTGTGATATGTTCAGGAATGCTGGAAGCACCTTGTGACAGAATTATCCAGTGAACTGAGGGGATTAAAGCCCTTGTGAAAGAGGTATTTGTGGGTTTTGTGTAACAGTCTTTTTCTGGACATCTGAGCACTCCAAGCACAGTTTCAATTCATTAGCCAGGAGTTATGCCAATTAAGAACCAGAGCTCTGCTGTCACAGGGGAAAGCGGATTTTCTTCTTTGTGTGCTTCAGCTCCAGAGCTGTCCTGGAAGGAGTGGGGTGACGGGGGGGTGAGGAGTGAGCTGTACCGCAGGCCTGTGGCTGTCTGAGAGCTCTGGAAAGCTGTTGGATTGGTGCAGCCTTGGTCCCAGCAATCTGTTAGCTTTATTCTAGCAAAAGAAAACAAGTATGACGGGATAAATGGGCCACCTTGATCTTTTGCTTCACTTCTCTCTGCACCTATGTACCTAAAATCAGGGCATTATGACATCTATGAGTCCTGTTAATACAGTAAAAGCAAAATTTAACATCCTGATGGGGGAAGGGTGGTCTGTTAATGGTGATAGTCCGTTAAGTCATGACGCATATGCTACATCTATTTCATACACAGATACTACTCTCTGAATAATGTAATGTAGTTACCTTCTTTTAAAATGCAATTTTAAGCAAAGTAATTGTAAGAGAATCTAATTTTCCAATAAGAATTAAAGTAAACGTTAAGGTTGCCCAGTTTGGTATCATTTTGAACAATTCCATACTGTACTGGCCAAGCCAATGGATGCTGTGGCGAAAGTTATTCAGCTTGTTCTGATAACTCTTCAGTGACATTGAAAATAAGCCAAAGGTATCAAATTTAATTCAGACCGTTATTTACTTTGCCAATGCCTTTTTTAACCTGCTGACTTAATTTTAATGTATTGTGTGGCCTGACCACCACAGTGGACCAATAGCATGTTAAGAGGCTAGGTGGAGGATTGGGGCTAGACTGGGGCTAGAGGGGGATAGACCCCCTTTTGTCGTGATTTGGCTTGGAGAGCAAGACTGTTGGTGTTATAGAGTCCAACTCTTATGCACAAGACAAATCATTATTTGCCTCACTGGAATATTAACCCGATTAGAGCTCAAATGTCTCCTAACAATGGGCCAGTGATGCTGGAATCAGCCAGTGCCCAGCACAGACGCAGTCGCCAGCCTCTGGTCACCAAGGCCTCTCCGTCACGTGGGTTCCTGGAGATTTAAATAATCCTCCACTTGAGAGGCAGAACACCTTTTTAAGTTTTATTGTTGTTTTCACCAATTCATTTGAGGAGCACAATTGGACCTAAAGGAGAAGTGGGCTTGTTACTTCATTAGGAAGTTGGTCTTTTGGTGTTTTTCCTTCTGTCTTTTTGGTGGTCTTGCTGGGCCGGCCAGTCAAGGTGCTTGAGCTCCTCCCGTGCTGAAAGAAGGAGGACTTGTTCACCTGCTCTGAAACTTCAGACTACAGCTTTGTAAACTGCAAGAAATTACCTTTTGACTGAAGAACTTTGAAAAGGATTTTATTCTGGATGCAAAAGAAGTTCAAGAAAGAGAACAAGAAACTGTTGTCTGAATTGCAGTTGCTGATTCATACTGGAACCATTGATTGTAGCTCATTCATATATTTTTAAGAACTTAACACTGAACACTTGGACCAGTAATTTAATCATCTTTATTTTCATCGATCGGCTTGTTTTGCATTGCTACTGGTTTGCTGCCGCAATCGGATAGTCCTAGCAGAAGTGCCGGTAGGCAGTGTGTGATTGCGTGTGCAGCTTCACTGCCTGCTGCGGGTCTTGCCAGCTCGCCCTGACCGACCCAGCCTGCCAGCGGATGGAGGATGCGGAGGGGCTCCCGGGGCCGCGTGCCCGCTCCGACAGCATGGCCAGCACGGCCTCGGTGTCTACCAGTGGGCGGCTGCTCCTGCGGCAGCGCGTGGTGCAGCTCATGACCTGCGTGGAGGACCTGAGCTCCGACGAGGAGCTGCAGGAGGAGGTGTCTCGCACCCTGAATGAGGCTTTCCTGCTCTGCGGGAAGCGGGGCACCCGCGAGGAGGAGCGCTTCAGGTGCCTTGGCAGTGGCCATCTGCTCCCTGGCGTACTGGGGGGAGAGAGAGTGGTTTAACGCTCCTGAAATTCACATGTATTTCAGATAGTCCAGGCAAGGACCACCAGGGCAATGAGCACAAATTCCTCCTCCACTTCAGTACTCAGAATGCTTTAACTGATGTGATGCGAGAGGTGCAGACATACTAAAAAACAAAATGGGAAAGTCTCTAGTCAAATGTCTCAGTCATACATATCATACATTTACAGGCACATCACTGAGATTTTTCATAGTGAGGAGGGGATGGAGTAATGTGGTTTTCAGCTGGACTCTTGTTGGATGTTTTTTTTTAATTTCTGAGATGCTATTTATAGCCTTTGGAGACGCAGTGCAGCGATGTTCCTCTGAACCAATGCAATGCAAGTTGTCCATGTCTGGAATGTGTCCTTCTTTATGTACCAGCGGTGCTGTGGTTCTGCTCCTCTCTCTCAGGTTGCACATGGTCACCTGGAATGTGGGGACTGCTGCCCCCCCCAGCGACGTCAGCTCCCTGCTGGAACTGGACTCTGAGAAACCTGCTGACTTGTTTGTGATTGGGTAAGTGAGTGTCCAGCAGGTGGGACATCCTGCAAGAGGCTTCTTCCCGTCTACATTTATCTTTCATCACTTTCTACTGCAATTACAAAATCTGTTCTCCCTTTAAAGGAGTATTGCTTATTCGGTTTCTGCCATTCCTTTAAGAGCACTTTCTCTTGAGATCTGCTCCATGGTATTGTCAGCACCCTGCTTACAGGACTGTTGTGTGTGACAAATGGTCCTACTTCAAACAACAGTAAAACAGCTTGTTGTACAAAGCAAAATTAAATGCCACATAGAGACTCCATTGACATCAAAACATGCAACATCCTACCTTGAAATTCACACAATTTATTCTCTGTAATAACTATTTTAAAGCTCTGTTTTAGAGTGATGTGAGCCTCTACTTTATGTATCATTTTATGTTACCGTTTGACTTTTTTTAACACCAGCTATAAGGGCTACAGTTCTGTCACATGATAAAATATGCCAGTATCACAGTACAGTCATAGCTAACAATAAGAACTTTAAGTCACAGAATAAAAATTAAGTCCCAGTTAAAGACTAAAACAAAATAGAGCAGACATGTATGTTGCAGAAAATCCTTTCTTACTAAGAATTAGGAATATGTTTCTTACATATTCAGCCCAAGACATGCAGTACTGTACTCGTACCTCAACCACAGCTGCTGATGCCCGAGAAGAGAAGAATACCTCTGATCACTGCTCAGAAGGCAACAAAGTCCTCACACAGGTCCCTGGTGTGTCAGTTGACATCTGACATGTTCAGTCATGTTCGAAGCGGAAAATAAAGAAGCCCTGAAAGGCGTGTGCACCCATTCAGGAGCTGCCAGTGCAGAGTGCCCGCCTACAGCTGCACTCCGGCATGCTGGATGCGGGTGGCATAGGCTGGTATCTCTGGTGCCTTTGGCAGCTGTTCTGTGTTTTCTCTGCAGGCTGCAGGAAGTCAACTCCAGGCTTCTGAATTTTATTAATGACATGACGTTCGAGGACCCCTGGAGTCGCCTCCTGATGGACACGCTTGCCCCGCTGGGATATGTGAAGGTTCGGTCTTTTACTCTTCTCTGCAACGTCCGTCTCAGTTCACACCTTCTAGAGTTCTAGAGCTTCAAACATGAGCGTAAAAAACTGATGAAAGTAAAAATGAATTCCATGCCAGTTCTCTGTGTAGCACCATCTGTGCCTGCAAGTTAGGGAAAGCTATGATGCTGTAACAAAGCGGTCTTCTCCTCTCACACATGAAGACTTTGTTTCTTTTTCAAAATGCAAAAGCATAAAATTCCTGAACACTGACACTGCTGTAGGCTTGTGGCAAACTAAGAGCTGGTTAAAAGAGGTGCTACCATATTTAAAGAATTGTAGTTGAAGCTGTATCTCCAGTCAAGGCTGAAACTAATGGCATCTTGATGCAGGACCTTTTCATTGCAGTACTGGGCCAGGCTGCCATCCCATTCAGAGCTTCAGTGTCTTTCAGAGACGTGTGTGTGTGCTGTATCTCTCGCTGCTGACTTGGCCTTCCTGGACAATGGAAGGCATTGTCATCCACCTCATTAGGGGGCTGTTAATACAGTGAGAGGGCATGGTTTGTTTATCAAACAGAGTCTCATTTGTGGTCCAAACCAATTAATATTGTTAAGCCTTCATTTTTTATTAAACTTTTTATTCTCAGAGTGTCTGAACATGTATGTCTTTGTAGTGTCCCCTGTTATCTGGAAACCTCTGTTTGCTTGAGAGGAACAGTGGGATAATACTAGCTAACTTAGATCACACTAGAGTTCCCTGCAGTTCATACTGGCAGCACGTGGAGTTGCTCTTTTGCCTGTATGATCTCTCTCATTCCCCTGTCTTCTGAATGAACCTGTCGACCCTAAAGTGCTGAAGCCCTGTACACAGTACAGAATGGGTCCTGAATAGCTGACAGGTGCCCAGGAGATTCGTCTGTCATTAAGAACATTTTCTCCAAAGGGACCACTTCCTTTCAATATCCACTCTAGATCCGTTTGCTTTATTTCTGGACAGGTTAGAATCCGCAAAGCAGTTAGTGAGAAGCAGAGCACATGCTGTCTCATAACAGAAATGTTCAGGCTATTAGTTGGGAACCAATGATAAAGCCAATTTATAATAATAGATTTTCACACATATTTATCCCCTTTCATACTAAAGGAGACCCATTTCCTCCTCCACCCTGGGTGATGCTCAGCATCTGCTCTGCAGGAGCAGATCCAGGCCAGGAGTGAGGAACTGCTGCACCGGGGGGAACTTTAGGGAGGCCAGACTGTTTGAGCACAGTGACATTTAGCCAGATCACAGGGGTGCATACTCCTGTTTGTGTGAGTAGTGCCCTGGAATCTTTCGTGACCAAGTGGCCATGTTGTGCTGTGACTCAATGAATGGCCAATGGCCAGTTGTTCGCTTAGCTGTTTCATGTTGAGCCCATAACTTCATATACATTTGTCTTGAAAATAAATATTTTCTCTTCACCTCACTTTTTGATTAATAGCTTTGATTTCAGAATGGAGGCAAGCTCATTGGCTCCCAACCCTGTCCGTCCCTTCTCTTGCAGCTGATATCCATCCGCATGCAGGGACTCCTGTTGCTCCTCTTTGCCAAGCAAGCGCACATCACCTTCATCCGGGACATCCAGGCCAGCTACACCCGCACCGGCATCTACGGATACTGGGTAGGAAAGAGAGCGATTCCTGCCTTCAGGCACCAGCAAATGATAAAACCAAGTTAAAACTGAAACAATATAAAAAATCAAAATTTTCTGCCATGCTTATAAGTAATCTGGTGTCCAGTTCTACAACTCAACTCATGAGTTTGATGCAGATGAACAGAAGGGGAGGTGAAGGGCTGCCTGCTGACTGCAGCTGTCTTTCCAGCATGCTGTTCAGCAGTATTGCATGTTTACCACGAGTCTTAAAAATGTTGAGTTGGGAATTGTCTTGGCCAGAAACCGCAGCCAGTGTACTCATTCATATTAACAGTGGTGAAGCAAAATCTCAGAGGTCAAAATGAAATATGCAGTGCACATTTGTACATCATACCTTGAGATTTTCAGAAATGCGTTGGTAACACAAACAGAATGATGGGATACTTTCTTATAATTCCTCTGTGTCTTGTGTATTATACCTATGTGCTTCAGCCTGGGATTTCTGTTTATTAAAACATTTAATTTTCAAGTACATTTCTCGAGTTCTGCAGTGCAGTGTTGACTAAATCCTTGTTAACCAGCTTGTCTGCTAGCTGCTGGAACAAAGCCCTGCCTGGTTGCACTGAGTATTGAGAACTGTCGATTTGCCTTCAACAGGGGAATAAAGGAGGTGTGTCTGTCCGCATGTCTTTCTATGGTCACTTGATCTGTTTCCTCAACTGCCACCTGATGGCACATATGGAGAACGCCAGTCAGCGTGTGGACGAGATTGAGCACATCCTGGAAACGCATGCATTTGACACGGACAATGTGCCAAACATTCTCGACCACAAGTAAGAAATAGGGCTTTCAGTGAGGGGCTGTTGCATTATAAGCTGGACATGTCTTCTCATAGTGGTGCTTGACTAAGGTGACACTTGGGAAGTAGGTGGTCTGTGTGGTGGCACCTGATTTCTGGGTTACAGTAAGTGAGGGGGGATACTCGTCAATTATAAACTGAAAGGAAAAGGAATGGAAACTTGAACACTAAGTTTTTGTAGCATTTTCTAAAGTTCTCTGTCTTTGTCTTGGCTAGGGTGGTCTTCTGGTTTGGAGATCTGAATTTTCGCATTGCAGATCATGGCATGCACTTCATGAGAGAGGCCATCAACAACAAGCGCTTCCATTTACTCTGGGAGAAGGACCAGGTTAGCAGCACTTGCTCAGAGGTGGGCTGTGTCTTACGGACACTGCGCTCAGACACTGAGTCCAGACGCAGGCTTCTGACACTGTGAGACCGACTAGAAATGTCAGGAATTTGGACTCTGTTGTTCTCCGGTATAACATTGTCTCCTAAGGTATTGGGTATTAAACAGGACTGGATTAGAGGAGAAGGTTTTCTTTAGATATTGTGATGGGATTTGGGGATTTTCTTTAGGGCCATGTGAGTTTTGACCAAGCCAATTATTGAATAACGCTAGTACTGGCTACATCTCCAGGCTGGTAGTTTGGGAATGTGTTGGTCTCTGTGTGTTTTGTATTTCAAACTGATCTGTCTTTTTGTAGCTGAACATGGCAAAAAAGAAGGAGGCCTTCCTGAGGGAGTTCCAAGAGGGCCCTTTGCGATTCAAGCCCACTTACAAGTATGACCTGCACTCGGAGACTTATGACACCAGGTAGGCTGAGGGCATTGCTGAGCTACGGGTGTATCTGTATACCTGCTGTAGATGTGCTGATAAGACACAGTTACAACTTGACGTCAGTTTTCCCTTATTCATTCAGTGTCATTTAACTGCCTCTGTAAGCTTTTGTCTGTAGATATTGCCACCTATTGGCATTATAAAACTTGTTTAAATTCTAAATTGAGAGTACAATCTGCCTTTTAAATCTATTGAGCTACTAGTTCCAGTCTTATAGAAACACAACAAAATCATAGTGTTTGTATGAGCTAGCAAGCTGCACTAGGTGGTGCTATAATTTTCTTTGTTTCCTCCCATGAGTGATCTGACTGATCACAGCAATGATTCATCTCATGCACTATCAAATTCTATTGCTTTTTTTCTAGCAACTTTCTTCCTTCCTTCTTTAATCATCTAACTGGAGTTTACACAAAAATGAGTCTCAGAGTGATCTAGCACAAACTAGAGCTTGGATTTATCAGCACACAGAGGATATAGATGTGAATCTTACTGATCAAGTTTTGGGGGGAAGTCAGGAAGAAAAAGACCAGTCCCTGAAAGTTTACAGCAGTTCTGTGTTGGGTTCTGTGCGTCGTCCCCATGCACTGCTATAAACTGGGATAGAAACCACATAATGTGTCATCTGCAATGTCTGGTGTATTGTACAATAAGTAGGACCCTAGCCATGATGTTATTTGACAGTTCTCAACAGGGAAGCACATTGTCTCATGTTTCACTTGATGTATTTTATACAAACCTCTCTATATTACACACCTCTGTCCTAGTTTGATGCCCTGTAACGTAGCCGTGTCTTGCATCTATTCCTGGATAACAGCACAGCCTCAGTAACCCCTAGAATGCACTCATCTCATGTCAGTGCATCACGATGATCAGAGGCCTCAACGTCATACCTGGGCTGTCTCTAGGACAATGGCTGTTTATGCTGTGCCTGCTGGCATAGAGAAAAATGTCTAAGGCAGTTTACATTCCATCCATCCATTTTCTGAGTGCCTCATCTAATTTAGGGTTGCATGGGAGCTGGATCCTATCCCAGCAAGCAATGGGTGCAAGGCAGTTACACCGTGGACAGGACGCGACTCCATCACAGGACACACACAGACACACACAGTCACACAGTTTTCCTAGTTTGGGCCAGTTTTCCCAGAAGCTAATTAACTTTCCAGTATGTTTTTGGACTGTAAGGGGAAACCAGAGCACCTGGAGGAAACCCACATGAACACGGGGAGAACATACAGACTCCACACAGACAGCATTCCAGGGATTGAACACAGAGCCCCAGTGCTCTGAGGAACCAATACTAACAACTGCGCCACTATGCAGCCCTAGTTTACATTCTTTTAGATTTTTATTTGCGCAGTTTTTTTCTGCTGCAAGTCTCAGCTTCCACAAACGTGCTACCTACCAAGCACACAGATTTAGCCATTATCTATTCTATATCTTTAAAAAAACATAAATATATTGTATCTACTTATTTTATGTCAACAGGGATTCTGGGTTTGCCAGAGTAATTCAGTGTGCGTTCCTATAACAACTTTGCTTGAAAGCAAGGGCATACACTAATCTGCTGTCAGGACAATCTGACAGCAATGGACACTCAGATGCAAGGTTTCTTTAAATGTGATTTCTCTCTGTTAGGGATGTGTTCTTGGCTTTTTATTTCTGAGTGTTAGTTTTTTTAAACTTCAATGCTGTTGTTTACAGTTCGGGTGGCCGATCAACCTTAGCCCTGTTAGGGAACCAGATGAAGTGTTTCTTCAAATATTATCAATGTTGATGGGTAATAGGGACAATACAGCTTTGAAAATTAGTACAATAGTAGAACCTCGTTATTCTCATATCTGGAGCCCTGGATTTAAGGGATGACTTGTGAAGTAGGTGCTCAGAAAAAAATCAATTGGTCATTTTGAACTTACATCCAAAGTTTTTAAAGTTGTATTCCTACTGCTCCAATTGTGAGACCCTGGCCTCTGATAAAATATTCACTTGTGTTCTTTTTGCAGGGAGCAGAAGACGTGGTTGGGTTTTAAGTAAGAGTTAAAAAGTTCTCCTTGAATCCCTCTCATATCTCTGTGGACTTTACACAGTGCATTTTGTGCTAAAGTAGAAAACCAGTTCAATTTTTTTGGTAGACCAGCAGGAAATACTGAACCCCAGGAACACTGCCCATAGAATGAAAGGCTCCACAGGACCCAGAAAGACCTTCTCAGTCCCTTTAAAGGGCAATGGTACATTGCCTTGGTGTTTACTTCAGTGCAGAGGTTGCAGTTGTTTTGCTGTCCTTTGGGTGGATTTGTGCAGCTGCAGTAGCTCCTGCTCAGCTGACCATGTGGTGACCAACACCTTTAATTCAGCTTTTTTATTGCATTATATAAGCAGACACTGTACTGAAGTATGCCTTCAGAAAAACAAAATTAAAATAAAATTATGAGGGAAATAATCCAGTTAAAATCAGAAATATAGTTCAAAGCCTTTTATAAAGCAGTGTGTTAAATTTAAATAATTTAGTGATTAAAATAATTATTGTTTGCCTTACAGTTGGATAAATTTTAGACCCTTATAATATTACTACTTTTAATAATGATCTTGAGAGTATCTCTTTCGCATAGGGAGCATGTGGTGCTATGTGGCAGTATTCTTAGGTATAGAATGAGCCTTTCTGATTCCAAACTAACCTTCGCACCCTCCTTTTCCCACTCCAAGAGGGGTAGTTAGCACCCTCACTTGTCCCTGTTATCCTCTTTTGGGATGGAAATGTGTTTTTCATAAGGCACCCTTTTGCTAAAAGAATAGAACAGCTGTTTCTATCAGTTAGTGTGCATGTCATTTTCTGCTTGCACTAATAGTGGTCACGACCAGAATGTGCCTGCATCACCAAGCCAGATGGGGGGAACTATCTAAATGCATGAATGATGGGTTGACAACCAGTCAGAAACACTGGTTTCAGGCTATATTCAGAAGAAAATTGGTAATAATTTAGTCTTAGTTTGCAGAATTTTCATACAAGGATAAGAAACTTTGACGTTCATTCAAGTCTTCCCAGACGTTCCCAGACATTACCAGCCATCCCTGCACTCTCAAATGCCCCCTGTTCCTGTTGACAGTGGTAAGAAAAGGAAGCCAGCCTGGACGGATCGGATACTGTGGCGGGTGATGAGTAGTGACCAGGATGCTGCCGAAGAGGCGGAGACTAATGTGAAAGGGGAGGAGCAAGAGGAGGAATCGAAAGGGGAGGAGCAAACACAAGTGAAGGAGTTGGTATCTCCAGTCAAGGTGACTCTAGACTCCTACACCAGTCACATGAGCTATGGCATTAGCGACCACAAACCAGTCACCGGCACTTTCATTCTGGAGGTGAGAATCTGATTTTAAGGGCTACTTGCAAAATTTGAGATCACCATGATAAGAGAAAAATCTAAGAGCATAAATGGCTTATTCTTGCTTATTCAGTTGCTAACTGCCTAATGGCCCAGGGATCTTCAGCCATTTCTTTAAATCCCAGAATCGCTGGATATTTTTATTTAGACACCCACATCTCTTTAAAATCCTTCTATTTTCCAGTTGTAAGTCCACTTTCTAGTCATTTAATAAAACACCCCAAAATGTTTAACATCACTTTATTAACCCTTACAATTTCTTGCATTAGGAATTATCTTTTCGCATACCCCAGCTTGCTCTCCATGAGACATACAGACACACAGATAGGGAGAGAGCCTGGGGTCAGAGCACAGGGTCTGCCATTGTACGGCGCCCCTGGAGCAGTTCGGGTTAAGGGCCTTGCTCAGGAGCCCAACGGAGTAGGATTCCTCTGCCGGCTGCAGGATTTGAACCGGCAACCTTCTAGCCACAGGCGCAGATCCTTAGCCACAGAGCCACCACTCCGCCCCATCCTAATACATTGTTGGATTAGTCTAAGAAATTATCCTGTCTGTGATGCTTTTATGGGTGTGTAGTTATTCTACATTGTCTTGAAAAATAAAACTTTGCAAGGCCCCAGCAGAGCTTTGAATCTCCTGGTCACACTGTGACATTATTTCAGAAACCTTTTTCGTCCAATTCCTACAGAGTTGCTAATCCCTTAATACTTTACACGAGCTACTGATAAATTAAATGTCTTGTCATTGCATGTAAGAAGTTTACTGTAAACTAGGGGGACTGTCAGCCTGAAGGAGGTAGCAGAACACTTACAGATTTGGTGTGTCTCCAACCCCAGCTGAAGAAGATGTTCCAGACCCCGCTGGTGCAGCTGTGCGCGGAGGGCGAGTGGAGCGCTGACCAAGATGCTCTCATCACCTACAGCATCCTGGAGCCCTTCTCCAGCAGCACCTGGGACTGGATCGGGCTCTACAAGGTCAGCCCTCAGCTCATCCTGGGCACAGGCTGCTTGTGCTCTGTTCATCATTCCATGGCTTAACCAGCGCTTGTACATTACACTTCATGAGGAATAATGACCCCGATAATTAGATGTGTTTGAGGATGTTTATTTTGGGTACTTGGGTAGAATGAGACTGGGTTTAACAGCCAGCTGACCACAGGACATGAAGAGTTGGACCCCAGCAGGGAGAGGAGTGGACCAAGGGGCAGTTGCATAGGAGGACAGGGGCGAAATGAGATAAGAGGGGTTTGTGTATGACACACACAGCTTTTGAGAAAGGGTGTCAAGATCGATTATGTTTTAGAACAGCTCTATTGTTGTCACACCTCCCGAACTTCAGTTTAAGACCGTTAAACAGGGAAGCTTGATATTGAATTTCCGAAGGACAATAAAGTGAATTATCATTTAAATTTTTTACTGTCTTTGAGAGGAAAGTTGCAAATCAGTGCATTGTATTAGTGGAGGGAGGGCTGCACTAGAAACGGCAGGTGCCAGAACTGAGATGTCGCCCCTACAGGTGGGCTTCAGGAGCTACAGCGATTACGTCACTTATGTGTGGGTGAAGGATGATGAAGTGCAGTACAACGAAGAGGCTGTCCAGGTAATCACCTGCTTGCCCATGGTAACTTTGCTAAATGTAATGACCTCTGTACTAATAAAACAATTACAGTGCAGCAACATGTATCCAACTGCCTGGGTATCAGTTGAGCCTGACTTAAACAACAACAACAAAAAAGTTTTGATTTAAAAGTAAGAGAATTCACGTAACATTAATTAGAATTACATTTACTCTACTGCTGTGCAAGTTAGAATGTAAGGATGAAATGGACACTCCATGCAAATCGTTTCAAGAAAACACTTGAAATATACATTAAGCATTCAAACTGGAATTGACATTAGATAGCCTCAGTCTTTAAGATGTAATTAATAATTTATTTGAAATCTTTACTATTGTCATTCTAACAAATCAACAAAGCATCCACTGCGCAGGACCTTACCAGTCTCTTTTGGAAATGCTGTGTTGCTTCTGACCATTCCCTCACTGTGTTTTATACACCATATACAGGCACACTGTGAAGGTCATTGTCTCTGATTTACCTGTGGTGGTTTGTCTCCTGTGCAGGTGTATGTGGGCATGAATGAGATCCCGGTGCTGGGGGGAGAGTTCGTGCTGTGCTACTACAGCAGTAACTTGCAGTGCATCATTGGGATCAGTGCCCCTTTCCAGGTGAGATCCATCCTCTCCTCTCTGCTCATCACCACACAGACAGGTCAAGGTCAGAATTCCTGACGTCGTATGCATTGCCTTTGCAGTCATTTAAAGCTTCTTTTAAAAATATGATCCAATGAGACCCTACAGTAGCTTAAACAGGACAGTGATGCCCTGCAGTTCATCCTTGGTTTGCACACATGGGCTGTGGCATTAGCCTCGTGGTTGACGAGAGCCTGTGTGTTTCAAAATATTCATTACTTGTTTTAGATTTCTTTATATAAACGTAGCAAATTTAAATTTAGAAATTCATGGACATAAGACATTTCTTTAACACTCCATGATTCCTGACTAAAATGAAACTTGGTCTCCTTAAGGAGTTCTGAGCCTGTGCAGTCTTGCCGGCTTGGACTGTGTCTAATGTGTGAATGTATGTTCTGCTCAGATCCACGAGTCTAAGGTTGCCATAGAAGAGGGACTGGCCTCGGAGAACATCGGTGGTCTGGAAAATGCAACCAGCTTGAATTCCAACCAAGATTTCTGAGAACCCTTCCCCTACTTTACTAGAGATCTGTCCTGTTTTTGTCAGCTAAGCCACTCACCCCAAATCTCAGTGCTCGAATGGTGTCTTCTTCCCTCACACCATCACAGCGCACTCTCTCCGTGTATGTACACTACAGGACGGCACAGTCTGAAAAGGCCTGAATAGGGTCCAGCATGTCTGTTTCAGGGGCACAGCACTGCCACTGACTGGCTCCACATGAGGCTTGGGAAGAGTCTTCTCTGGTGCTTCTGTGAGCTTCTGAGCTCCTCCTCCTAATGCACCATAATGTTATTTGATGAATGCATTGTGAATGAATATTTTGGCAATGAGTGTGTATATAAATGCTTCAGAGACATTCATTATAAATAGTACATACACATCAATTCTGAAGAAGGAATACTTGTTAATTGAAAACTGATTTCAGCCTCCTTCAGGTAAGATTTTAGCTGGGAGGAGACATTCTTACCACTCCCCACATACATTCACCAGTGCCGGGAGGCATTGTCACAACCACAGAACACCATGGCATTCTGGGAGTGGGAGGGGGGATGACGTGGTTGCACTGTTCAAGCGGGAGGGGTGTAACCTCAGGGTTTTTCCAGGGGTTTTTATTCACCTGAAAATAGCCTCCAGATTATTTTAGATCCCAGATCTCATGCCTCACCTTTGTTTGCATTCCCCATGAATTACCTTCAAAATCTTTACTTTTGTTTTTAAAATGTAGAATATAAGAGACACTGATTCCAAATTGCAAAATACAAAATTTGTGTTTCTTAAAGTTTTGTTTTCCAATGCCCTTTTCAGTTACAGGCATAAACTGATGTTCCCTTCTTTCAAAAGCATTTCATTTCAGGGTCTTTGTTTTAATCCTGTTAAGATTGAAGAATGTGATCTACTTAAACATAGAGAAGAAAGAATGACTATCGTGTTGCACAGTTTTATTTAATTTTATCTTTAGATATATGTCACTTCGTGCAAAATTATATTATTTTAAATGTATTGCTAACATGCTGTTGAGTGGATATCTTAACATGTTCAGTCATCCTTGCTGTACTGTCTGCAGTGATGGAGTATGAGTGTAAGAGAGTTTCTTGAGGAGTCTGGAGCCACAGGACACAGGCTCTCAGGCTGCCACTCGCCACTTAATGCTTCCAAATGCACAGAGGAGTCACAGCAGAGTTACATTTTACAATATTGAGGGCCTGTCTTTTTGTTTTAAATGTTTTTTTCTAATCTCTATTTATATATATATTGCTGTAATGTACTTAAAATGCTTTCTAGTGTGCAATGTTGATCTGTAATGTTCCTATATGGGAAAACCAGAAGTGCTCTATTTTCATAGTGACAAATGCTAATAAAAATGTTTTATTATTCTAAATTGTATCTGTCTTGTGTTAGCTCTTCTTAATTTTTAAGCTTTTCTTTTAAAAAATGTTTTTCATACAATTTCTTGCAGACATTAACTATAATACCTTTTGTTTGTTAAACCTTTTTTATGAATCCCCTCTTGCTAGTGGCATTACAGATTTCTTATTAAAACTAGTTTAAGATGCAGGGGGTGGTATGTTTTGTCTGTATCTGCCACCTGTTTAATACAGAGCTCCTAGTGCTGTTTTTATTCCTGGTTTCCTTCACAGGGCAGTTTGGGGGTGAGCACGGGCCCCACACCCCACTTTGGACTGTTGTTGGAGTGGGGGTATTAACAGCTTGAACTGTTGGGCGATTTGGCTGCCATCTGCTGCGAAATGATAGGATACATCTCAGGTGCTTACTGTGAACCACAGTGTAACTACTGTGCATAATACAGTATAGGGTGAATGTTGTACATGGGTACAGCTAACGTTCACTGATACTGTCTCCATTTAAATACTGTCTACATTCTGGAGTATTGTGGTTATTTCCTTGTATGTCTTTCATCTGTGTGCAATTCTGTTGCCTCCTGGAAGTGAATTTGGTTTGAATTGTTTTTAGAAAATTGTCTGATATATCTTTGCAAAATCTAAACACAGCTATTAGGTGAAACCTGCACGTTTTAAGGGCCCAGTCCATCAGCACATACAGAATCTTGCCATCTTTTTCATCATAATTGTGTGGCAATATTGTCTAGGTGACGGTCTTCTTTAAAAGAACATAATAACGGTCCGGATAGAGGAAAGATGTTCATCTTAGTTGCTCAGTATTGTAATAAAATAAAAAGAAAAAATAATATAGGATGTAGGATTAGTTTTGAAGGCTCAAAGCAAACGACGGAAACAAAATCGACTGTTAATGGCACAGAAAACGGACTTCCTGCGAAATCATTAAAACAACACCCCCTACGCGATCAGTCCAATGCTAGTCAAGCTTCAAACTCAGGTTTTAGTAGACACGAACATATTCCTCACAATACTCTGTAACAATTGTGCAAGTAACTAACATAATACATATTCACAAACGCTGGAGTGAGTTTTCATAACATTCAAGTGATTCGTGCGAGAAACGAACAAGACAAGGTTTTAGAGAGCACATACACTTTGTATTGCAGACCTCCGTCTGCCAGCTACCAGCGCACTAAGGGCAGCAATTGGAACACGTTCAAAGTGTTAGGGTGGATACGGGTCTTGAGAAGAAACGGGGTAAACAACAACTATGTACAGATTTCTTATTAACCACTATTTGCATAGCCAGGGTCAGCTAGTGGTCAGTCTGCGGACCCTCAGTCCGTCCCCCGGCAGTGGTTTCCAGCCTGCACCGCGGCACACCGCCAGGACACCCGGAGAGGGCGCGCACTGTTTTTAGTCATTTCAGCTATTTGTGTAGTCAACTCCATTTTTGCCCTATCGAATCTACACCTGTGTACACTGCAATACTTATTTAGGTGATTTATCCTATGTTACTTACAGAAGTATGATGCGAATTCTGTTATATGTTTATGCAGCTGAGTTTTATTGAAGTGAACATTTAGTGAAAACATACATTGCTCAAAGCTACAAGTACAACATATTGCTCATGTTTTCAAATTGCGTAAGTTAATGTAGCTTTAGAACTTCAGCATATGAAATATATTTCATTTAAGTGAATTCAAGTTATAGTACATTTGAATATAAACAGAAAATAAATTATTTCGTTTAAACTCCGTCTCTGACAGATAAAACAAACACCACTCACATAAACGTAAAATTATATACGAATACGTTGTTTTCATTAATGCTATTATTATTGGTATTTCATTTTAATTTATATTTAGCACAATGGTTTCACTCCTCCTGGTGTTTGCCCTGGTAACTACAAATATTAACGCATAGAATCCAAGTATGGTTGAGCTGTTCATTCCCCTAGTATTGTTTCAGTGAACTAATGCCTAATACTGGATGCGTGCATTTATCTCAGTCATACATAGTAAAGGTACTTAAATATAGTTTGTATTTAGTGAAAAGTAATAGGCTGCCACAGGTTAAAGGGAATAATATGCAAAAATAAGAACATTAGTTAATCGTACAATTCTGTTGCTGTAAAATGATGCCTGTGACAACCGTTTCCATACTCCCCCGTCGATTACTACCGAAACAGCCCTTCTCCCTGTCGCAGGGTTCTGTCGTCATCAGAAAGCGCTGCTGTGTGTCTGAAGTTTCACGCTGCAAAGCTTGAAAAGGTATGAGAACTGATCTGTGCTTCGTAGTAAACACGCTGTTTTCAATCCATTTATTTTGTTGACTTATTTGCTGTTAATATAGTGTCTCTTCCTCTTGGTGGTTATTTTGTGGTACATTAGTAAGCCCAGTCTGAAGGCGCGTTACGCTCCTGTGTAGCCCATGTGGAAGAATTCACCAGGCTGAGGCGTAAAAAGAAGTGCTTTATCTTTAAAAAACGTTGAAAGAAATGTTGAAATTTTGATTAGGGCCTAAAAATTACATTTTCCAAAAAAAAGTCGTAGAACGTGAAGTGTTTTCATCTAAAGTATTTGCTTTTCTAATGATTCTAGTATTTATATTTTACGGCCACATTAAGTCTTACCTCCTCTCACATGCTTAGAAATAGAGTTAAGATCGTGTGGGATCTGCTGCTGTGTGCAGGCGAGCTTTGGCTGAATGACTGTATTCCTGGGTCCAGGTTCGCGATGAGCGGGGACAACGAGCGGCTGTTGATCCAGTTCAAAGACGAGAGTGGGGAGATACTGGGGTCCCCCTTCGATGTACCAGTTGACATCACCCCGGACAAACTGCAGCTGGTGTGCAATGCGCTGCTGCAGAAGGTACCAGTCTAGATGCCCTTTTTCTTAATAAAGGAGTTAACGTCACCAACAGCCTACCTGGCTGGGCAAAAAAAAAATCAAGTTCTTTGATTTCTATGCCCAGATATTAACAGCTATTATATATTTTATGAAAAACACACAAATGAGCAAAATAAACTACTTATGTCTTAATATATTTTAGTGAGTAGGTTTTCTTGTATTCAAGCCTGTATTTGAATACATTCTTATATCAAATAAAAAGTTTTCCTCCTTTTTTTAAGAAAAGGTTGTGTTTTGCAGAGTTCAAGCTGTTCTGCAGGATTGTCATGGGCCTGAGTTCCCTCGTTTCCTTGTGTTTTTACCACAGCCGCTGACCCGTTGTGTTTCTCCTGCAGGAGGAGCCACTGCCCTTGGCATTCTACGTGAACGAGACCGAGATTGTCTCCTCACTGGCAAGCTGCCTGGCTGGCCAGGCTGTGGAGACAGAGCAGGTCTTGGACGTGGTGTATCAGCCCCAGGCTGTGTTCAGGGTGCGAGCTGTCACACGCTGCACCAGCTCCCTGGAGGGTCACACTGAAGCTGTCATCTCTGTGGCTTTCAGCCCCACAGGAAAGTGAGTGTTGTCACCACCTCGCCTGCTCTTCTGCCAGCTACTGGCTGGTGCTGCCCTCTCTTTACACAGGCTCTAAGATCTGACTGGCCTAGAAATCTCCCTGCTTTCATATGCAGTAGAGGAAATGCCTCAAACGCCTTGAAAAATACTTCTGTTACAAAGGTTTTTAATGTTTCTCCTTTCTTTGGCATGATGTCTTCCTTATGGAACTCAGGATGCAGCATGGTTGTGTTCTCCCCTCCTGGTGGTGGAGAGCTGCTGATTCTTCTGGCTTTCTGTCCAGAATATTGGCTTCATTAGTCAAAATGTTAAGAGTCCATTTTCAGTCAGTTAGTGAAGGACCCTATAAACCCTGCCTGGGGTTGGAGAACAGTGCTGTCGGTGCTCTAAGGTTTTCATCTTTGACTTCCATCCTCCAGTCAACATTGAACAGAAAAGAATCGTCATGTTGGATGTTGTGCTTGGTGCAGTGGTCCCACAGTGCGGTGTGCCTGGTCCAGGGAGGCTGTGATACGGGTGACACAGTTCCAGGCACTCCTGCTGACTGTCGCTGTGCTGTTCTTAGGTACCTGGCGAGTGGCTCTGGAGACACCACTGTGCGATTCTGGGACCTGAGCACCGAGACACCCCACTTCACTGCCAGAGGTCAGGCCCCACCCTTGGCTAGGGAGATCCTGGGCTTCTGCACACACTGGATCTCCTGGTTCTGTAGAACTGCAAGAGGATGTGTTAGAGAGGTTTTGAAGGAGTCCAACGAAAGGACTCGTGAACATTCTTCTCTCTGCTATAAAAACTCCATGTATTTCTCAAAGTTCTTCTTACTCACTCCCTGTTGCCATTATTATCGGTGCAACTTTTTTATATACCAGTACACCTCTAATTCACCCATACAAAAATGTGTTTTTCAATCTCATTGCCAATAGTCTACATATCACCCAGTGAGACTATCTAGTAATCTCTGACGCTTTGGCGCCCTCTAGTAGCACTTTGTTGATACTGCATCCCAGTGCTGCCTAAGTTAAATTTGAAATTTGCAAAGGTCTTTTCAGTGCTTATCTTGGTCTTCTTCAGACTTCTGTCCATCATGCCTCATAATCAAGTATTCAGACTGGGAACTAGCTAAGGTGCTGTCTGTATTGGAGACCCGTGCTCTGTTGAGCATTTAAATTGCTACCTTCCTTCTGTTCCCTCCTCAGACGTTATGATGTCTTATGACTTTAGACTTTAGCTGTACACCACTCTGCATGACTTCTAATAAACTAAAATAGCATATAGATACAGAAACACAATCATTCTATAAAAACTAATTATATAATTGGATAAAAAACAAAAATATTTTGTAACAGCACATTTTAAAGAAATTAGTTTCAGGAATTGCGAATGGTCACTCTTTTGCCCGTTGTGAGTTAAACACAGCTTTATTACAAGTGTAGTGTTCTTTGTTTTACCTAGAAATTCACAAGTGAATGTTGTGAGTGCTCTTCTTGTGTGCTGTATTGTGATCTGTGCTTTGGTTTTTACAGGACATAAACACTGGGTTCTGGCCATCTCCTGGTCTCCTGATGGGAAGAAACTGGCATCTGGGTGTAAAAACAGCCAGGTAGGGTCTCACTGCCACATCTCAGCAGATCCTGGCAAACACGAGAGCTGCAAATGCCGGGCATAAAAAAAAGATTTCTTAGAAAAGGAATGATAATCAAATATTTTGAAAAAGGCTGGGATACATTTCAGTTGATTCAGTATTTAGTCTGACCAGATACCTGTGTTTTAAAAGTGTTGTGAAGAGCTGCTGTGTCATGAAACTTCTCAGGCTGTGCTGTCTTGCAATCCTCAGATCTTCATGTGGGACCCCTGTTCAGGACAGCAGGTCGGAAAAGTGCTGACTGGACACACCAAGTGGATCACATGGCTGTCCTGGGAGCCTCTCCACCTGTGAGTGACCCCTGTGTGTCTGTTATGCTTGGGCCACTCTGTCCAGGCAGCTGGACAGGACTAAACTCTCACAGCTGTAATTAGACAATAGTGTCACATTTTTACATCAGATAAATTGAGATGAGGTAGTAATCTCATTGTTCCATTGTCCTTATGGGCTCAAACACTGTATCCTGCTTACAGACGTGATGTTCACAGATGTTAAGATGAATCCAGTTGATCATGGTTGGATCACAGACTGTTTACTGTCATATGAATCTATGGTGTTGTAGGTTCTCTTTGCCATTGGTGGTTGTAATGGGTTTTACCCTTTGCGAAACAAATGACAAATCCTTTCCTGTATCCATCAGAAATGCCGAGTGCCGTTACCTGGCCAGTTCCTCCAAAGACTGCACTGTCCGGATCTGGGACACTGTACTAGGCCGGTGCGACAAGATACTGACGGGACACACGCAATCAGTCACCTGTGTGAAGTGGGGGGGTGACGGCCTGTTATTCACCTCCTCCCAGGACAGGACCATCAAAGTGTGGAGGGCGCAGGATGTAAGTGGGGGTGGGGCCTGAGGTGGGGCACCAAGTCTTGCTGTAGAAAATAAAACAAAAGCGTTAAAACTGAGGAAGCATGTAATTAGGGATTAAAATAACATTTCTCTTTTCTCATTAAAGACAGATAAGAGGAATTTTAATGGAAGCTTTTAATTTTTTTTTAATTTGAAATTGTCAGTAATGTTCTAGTTCACTCTTGCTAGATTAGGAATTGCCAGCAGCCTGACAACTTGGCTTACTGTTGGAGTTCCTGCACCACATGGGACAGCGCAGACTTGTCCAGCCCCCGTCCTACTGCCCTGCATTTCCCAGTGCTGCACACCTGATCTTTGTGTTTAGCTTCAGAGAGTAGAACATTAAGACATAACTGAAACCTTGTTCAGGTTAATTTTGCATAGAAACTAGAAAGCATTTTTTACAAAGAAAATTATAATTGCATAATTAGTTGGGATCTTTAGCAGAAGTCACAATGCCTTTAAAAATCACATTTTCAAAATCACATTACAAATCTACTGAGCTCTGTTAGATAAAATGAGCTCTTTGATTCCTGCAAGTTTTCACTGCTGTTTGTAGTTATAACAGAGCCTTGTCCTTTACTGTGCCGTGGACCAGGGGGTGCAGTGCCGGACTCTGCTGGGTCACGCCCACTGGGTCAACACACTCGCGCTGAGCACGGACTATGTGCTGCGGACCGGAGCCTTTGAGCCTGCCGATGCCAAGATCAACCCCCAGGATGTCAGTGGCCCCTGTGAGTGTGAAGTTTCCATTCTCCTGCCCCAGTGCACATAGTGGAGAGGTGCGAAGACAGGTGTTCCTGAATAGTCTCCTTGCCCAGTGTATTTTATTTAAAAGTACTTTGACTTTTGAATGAACTACAGGGTTAATGGTACATTTGCTGTCTTCTAACAGTTTTAATTTGAAGCAAGTGATGTTTGAAATGCCCAATAATAACCTGTTATGCTTCCATTAAGTCTGATGTCGGATACCTGCTGCCTCTAGTACCTTCTAGCCCTCAGGGGCAGAACTCTTTCTTAAGAAATCTGTCACACAATAGTCAAGAAAACATTTGCTTGGCATGTCCCTATCGCACGCTTCTGGTTCCAACTTTTTTTTTTCAGTTTTCTTTTAATTGTACTTCTTTTTACAGTGGAGGAACTGAAGGAAAAGGCCCTGAAGAGATATAATCAAATCAGAGTAAGTACCTCCAGTTCTGATTTTGTTTTAGAAAGATCTCCTTTGACTTCTCTACTATTGAAAAGAAATTTAACATTGCAGGCAATCACATTTTCACCTTTCATTTGAAACAGTGTTTCACCGAAAATAAAAAAATATTGTTTGTTTAATTATACTTTGTACTTCTTTGATGTTTGGTAGCAGCACGGATCACAAACAGGTCATTGATTAGTCTTTCCCACTTCTCACTGTCACATGATGTAACAGGGGCAAATAAACACGAGTGCAATCAGTGTGAAGAGACCAGTCAACTGCTGCACAGAAGGGAGCCAGTGTGAGATGTGATGTCTTCTGCTCTTACTCCACGTCTTGCCCGCCTCTCTGTTCCAGGGCCAGGGTCCGGAGCGGCTGGTGTCTGGCTCAGACGACTTCACACTCTTCCTGTGGAACCCAGCGGAGGACAAGAAGCCTGTGGGGAGGCTGACTGGACACCAGGCGCTCATCAACGAGGTGCTCTTCTCGCCTGACACCCGCCTCATTGCCAGCGCCTCCTTTGACAAGTCCATCAAGATCTGGGACGGCAAGACGGGAAAGTAAGAACCGCTCATTCGTTCACCCCCAGCTTCTGTCTTCAAGAGGCTCCCTTCACAGAGCACTTACCTCGCCCCAGACAGCAAGTTACTGAACCTGCAGACAACTCAGAATAATCTACATTCAGGCCTGGTCCTGACTCCTTTAACTTCTGATTTTCATTTAACTGAGCTCTTAATTAGTGAAACTAATCCTTTTAATTGAACTGTTTGCTTGATAAGACTTTTTCAGGCTGTTTCTGCACCCAGGTCTTGGTTTCACAAATGGGTAAATCCACCTCAGATCACTAGATTTAAGAAAATGTTCCCGACTTACCATCTCAGATTTGCTTCATACATTCAAAAAATAATGTCATTGTGCCCAATAAATAGTGTGTGAAATTTCAGGCTTGTATCTGAATACCTCGCGATGATCAGTCGGGAGGCCTCTGGTGATTTCACATGGTGGACCCAAATACCTCTGTGCAGCTGTGTTGTTTCCAGGAGATAAAACAGAGCTGTTCAGGCCAACAGTGTGTGCTTGTACAACCATGTTGTCAAAGCCCTCACCCTGGCTTCTCTCTTAAACTCCCGGCCTCCCCTTGTTCTGCTGCTCCTCCGAGGTTGAGAGCCTGGTGTATAAATCCGTCCCAAAACTCTTCCTCCTCTCCCCAGGTACCTGCAGTCCCTGCGGGGCCACGTCTCGGCTGTGTACCAGATCTCCTGGTCGGCAGACAGCCGGCTCCTGGTGAGCGGCAGCAGCGACAGCACACTGAAGGTCTGGGACGTCAAGGCCAGCCGTCTGGTGGCGGATCTGCCGGGGCATGCGGACGAGGTCAGGCTCACACGCGCTGAAGACCCCAGGGACACGCGACAGATGCACAATTTACAAAGTCACAAGCTCTAGAATGAGCCAGCCAGGGGTCAAAATGCTGCACAAACCTTCTGACGCGGTTTTGAAGTGTTTTCAACTTTACTGGCAGCTGTTGTAGTTTTACTAGGAATTTAATGTAATAATTATGGCAGAAATTTCACTGTGAGCTTCTCTTACAACTGTCCCTTCTCTGTTCAGTTCCTTTGTGTTGCGTTGTGACCTGGAGTGCTGTGTTTCTGTCAGGTGTTTGCTGTGGACTGGAGCCCTGATGGACAGAGAGTTGCAAGTGGAGGGAAAGACAAATGTCTCCGAATGTAAGTACTGAAAAAAATTAAACTCCTGTTCAGCAGTGTTCTTCATGAAGTTGAACTCATTGCTTAAAAAAATGTTATGTTTGTTTCTTCTAGATGGAGGCGGTAGCCAACGGCCAACAGAAAGCCTTGCATTCTGGGATATGATTGACCTGATGTGATTGGACTCCTTCATGTACACTTCTGCTTTCCAAAGAAGTTGGAGTCCACATGGTAGATATGAGTGTGCAGAAATGTTACATTGTGCCTGAGATATGGACCCTCTAAATATAAAAGCTGCTGACTGCTGAGAAGGAGCCTCTGAGAGCAGGTGTGGCATGAGTCTTCAGGACACAGTGGTAATGTGGACTCTTTTCAAGTTTGGATAATTTCTTTAAAAGGGAAAATGGCAGGAATTACTTTTTTCCAATGAATTATTTTTCTTCTTTTAGATTCTGTAAGTTGATGTGCCACTCTTCTGAAGTAATTAGTGATTATTTTATTTCTGTAGATATGTGTGCTTTGTTTTCAGTAAATCTACAGAAAAAACTTGCATTGTCAGGGTTCCGTGAGTGAGTCTGCTAGGATTATTTGTTTTCTGCCCAGGATGTCATCTGTGCTCAGTGATATCTGCTGTAGTTGCTCAGAAACAGCATTTTTTTCCTTTTAAATGATTATTATTCATTATTTAATAACAGGACATGACTCCCCACTAGGTTTGTGTGGGAATAGAATGAATTTGAGATAACAAAAGCAAACTCCAGAGGAAACTGGAATTCATCGTAAAAAACGATAGAAGGTTGTGACCCAAAGATAAATCTTAAGGTGGTATACCTGAATTTGCTAATGTATTGACAGTTTCATATAACAGAAAAGTAAGAGTTTAAAGCTCTAGAAGAACATTTAATGATACAGTATATTGTCATATATTGTATGATACAGTATATTGTCAGTATATTATTCAGCAACTGATAATCTGGCTTCCTAATTGTTTTGTCATTCAGGGGCTGATCTGGCAAAAGGATATTTGCTTACAGTATTTTATTTATCATAAAACTGGAAGTAAATATAATTTACTTTGAATTTAACAAGTTAATGTAATGTGTACTTTACAGCACCATTTCTGCAGTACTGTACTGTTAACTGTATGTAGTCTTTGTGTATTTTAAGCACACTGTTCTTTTACTAATATTTTTATACTGTAAATCAAATCAAAATACTACAAATAAATATGTACACCTCAAGACACAATTTTGTAGGAATGAGCAAAAATAAACTAGTACAAAAAGTCATGCAATTATCTAGCATTTTTGAAAAGGCAGTTAGCCATCTCCGCACACACACCTCCAACTAGAGCACCACTGAATAATGGACGATCTGCTGTGTTAGATGAGTTCTCACTCTCTGAGAAGCAAAGACTGTCTTTTCTGTGGCTGCTCTCTACTTCACTCCTAGACTTGTCTTTGAACTCTCTAGGCCATTAATTGTATGTTTTAACTAGCGCAGCGCACACATGAAAGAGAGCAAAGCAGCACTGAAAGCTTTGGGTTTCACAGTGTGCAGGCTGTGGTACCTTAGTCATTCTTCTCCTAGTACACGAACAATCTTCCCGAGTTAAAGACCTTGTTACTCTGTAGACTCCAGACATTTCCTGAAAGCTGCAGCTCAGCTGCTCGGATGCAGATTAACTATTAACATGGTCTTACCTCTCAAAAAACTAATTTCCTGGAAATATTTAACCTTTTACTATTCGATAACGTGGACTTTTTTTCTTTAGAAACTTTGAGGTACATGAAACTGCCAGGATCGCTGTGCACATTCTTTTACTACACACCCCACTGCATTTTTTATTTCAGAGGCAGCTGCAAAACTTTAGTTATGAAGACTGGCATGGAATAGTCTGGAATATTTACATGTGTAGAAAAAATATTTTTGATCTAATGTAGTAAATAATTCTTAGGAAGATATCAGTCCTTAAAGAAGTTATGTTGTGCTTTTGAGATTGGGATAATGAACAATTTAAGTGCAGGGAAATTATCCAGAGGCTGTCTTTAGTTAATGTAATGGTAATAAATGTATTTCACCCAAACCCTTCTGGGTTTTGAGTGTCTCGACTTCATCTGATACTTTGAAAATAAAAGCAGGCACATACATAAATATAAAGAAGATACAAAAACTTTCTACTCTATAAAGGGGTAAATGGTCTCACAGCGTGATAAGAGGCTCTGAGGAGAACAAAAGACAATGATACGAAGATCTGCTAGAATCCCACACCATCAGGGTACAACATTATTCATGTTTTTCAAAGTTAAAACTCCTGTCCGCGGTTTCAGCAGCCGACCGCTCGGGCTCTGCGGATCTTGTCCATGTAAATGAGAGAATGCCGGGCAAGATAACGTCCTCAATGGCCGTCTGTTCAGGCGGTGGATGTTGTCCCCCGGGGTGTCAAGTACTCTTGTTTATTCAAGTGCTGGAAGTTAAGCTTTAAAGGAAACGCGCGATCGGGCCATTAAACACACAGATATCGCTCTGACCTCTAAGTCTTTTATGGTAACCGTGCGAATGAATGTGTTTCCTTGGTTATATCGTTATCTATTTTTTTCACCTTTTATATGAAATAATATTTGTCTCTTGTGTGTTTTATAAGTTTACAAATGTATACGGTTAGTTGATCATATCATTAATGAAAAATATTTCGCTTAAATGCGTTTGAAAAAATGCAGACTGTCAGCACAAAACCAGGCTATAATTGTACATTTTTGTCTTTGTTTTAAGTACGTCCATTAGAAATGTCAATGAATTGAAACTCATAACGGAATAAGAGAACTCTTCTTTATCTCTCAACTCTTAATCATCTGTTGAATTAAAAGACTACCGCCCGGTAGCACTAAGTTCATTAAATGTTTTGAATAAATTCGTTTCATCTTCATTCGGCAACCAGCGCACTCAAGGACCCTATCGGTGTGCTTACCGGGCGAAATGACAAGTTTCTGTGACCTTGCACTTAGAAACCCCATCATCCTAGTGCACATACATTTTGCTTACTTTTCGTTGGCTTTTAATACTATTCAGGCAAGCAAGTTGATAGGGAAGCCTTGGAGGTACATCACCGACTCGGTGGATATACGATTTTCGTACTGATCGGCGACAGTATTCGCGAGTGAGCTCAGGGGAGCCCCAAGTGACAACTGTTCGATTACCAGGTCTGCAGATAATGTTGCCTTGATTGAAGTTTTGGATGCTGATGAAACCAATTACATGCATTTAGATAAATCTTTTTCACGATCACAACTGATGTCAGGATAATTCACTGGTATTAAACGCAAACTACACAAAGGATTTTAGAAAATAAGTTCTATTCCTATGGTGCGTGTAACTGTTAATGGAAATTAAAAAGGTAAATTAATATAAATACAGTACTTTGGCACTATTATCGATTGTAAATTGAATTGAACCACCAATACAAAGGCAAGGTATTCAAAGGCGTAACAAACCTTGGGTTTTTAAGGAAGGTAGAGATTTAATGTAGAAAACACAATGTTGACACTTCTTCTAAGATTTTTATTCAGAGCATTCTTTTGTATTGAGAGCCAGGGAAGATCCTTGTCTTTGAAGAAAAAAAATAAGTAGAAGAGAGTGTTCAGGACTGGTGGCAAAATTACCGGTGCATTCTTCTTAGACTCAATAAAATATGACGTAGCGACATATTTTTAATCTCACATATCAAATCTTAGATGACCTCTCTCATTTGCTGTTTTAGGGTATACTCTCCTGCCCCCTGGCAGTAGGTACCAGATCCCCCATATAAAGACTATGAGAGCATTACTTTTATTATACCTAAAAGCGTTCAATTGTTGAATAATGAAAAACAATGTCTACTGGAAGAGTTCTGATTGAGCGATGTTGTAGAATGTAGTTTTGTATTATGGTATTGTTGTATTGTTGTGGTTTATGTTATATGTTTATTAGCTTTTGACGTGCAAGACAAATTCTCTTAGGGGCAATTAAATTAATTAAATTCAAAGACTGTATTGTAGAGATAATGTAAACATAGTAATGTGATACATTTTAAGTATTGCGTGGAAGTCATTTTAAATAAAAGTTAAAATATTTTATTCTAAATAAAATTATAGTGCTTTCAGTACAGAAGTCGATATAATGTTTTGTTTAAAAAAGGTTGGAGTGTGAAGAGTTTCGAATATTTCCGGGGACTGTATGTTTATTTGAAACCGCGCTTTTTTTTGGCTCTCCCGGCTGTCACCTAGACTCGTCTGTTTCGGATATTCAAATGTAAAAAGACACTTGTCAAGCCATTAAACTCGAAAGAACTCTGTTCTCACTTTTTTCTGTTTTGTCAAGTCGGTAAATAGTTCATCCTACCTAAGAAAGTAACACCAATAACTGTTCTTTAAACAAAGTCTTTAAACAATAATGATAGTCCCATAAATTAATACTGTTGTTTTTGTGGGTGGTAATTTATGTGCAATTCAATAGTGTAATTAATTCTAAAAGATGTTTATACTGACCGATGTTCTATGATATTATACCTGGACATTGAGTTATAGAACGTTTATCCGATTATCCTGAAGCCATTAGCTTCCTCTTCCTCAAAAACAGATTCACTGAGTGTCTTTATATGGCATCTGATCGATGATCAATTTAATCATGACAATAAAATGTCTGCAATTTATTATTAACAAAAAGTTTATAAATACCGAAGACATTACAAAATGTATTGGATTGCACTAGTGCTGTAATCGTGTTTAGTGATAAAATAAGCTTATGATTATGTGAAATGTGTAGTCACCCATGCTAAACAATGCATTTAAAAAAAAAAGATAAGACATTTTGTTTAAAACTCCTGTACGAAAAGTCTACATTGAGTCCCTCGTCTGCGGGTTAGGCTCCTGTGTTGAATTTAGCGACCGGCTGAATAACAGGACCAACGTTTTACAGCAATTTATCGATTTTTAGACGATACACTGGAGGCTGGAGCGGTACTTCAAGACGTCTGAATCTTTCGCTTTTTTGTAAATTATTATATGCGTAATTTATTAAAACACATTAAAAAATTCTAATACCGAAATATCAAAGATAATGTATGACTCTATTAATAGTCATAATCCTGAAGACCTTTAACTAGCCTAAAACTACAAATACACCATTTTCTCGTAAGCATAAAATGCAAACTTTAACACATTTCTTAAAATATGCATAAGATTTCTTGGAGAACATCGAAGTAATCAGAGAGATTGTTTGGTTAGGACTTTATTATTTAACACAAAAAAAACTGTACGTGTGGTGTTTGTAAACCAAACGCTTTAAAAGCACTATAAGGGGTATTTGTAGTTGAATGTATGAAAGGGTAAAATTTAAAGTGAATGAGAAAAACATTAAATTAACATTTAATTAACGTTAAGGTTAAGATTTAAAACGGTACGAATTTACAATTCTTCAAAGTTATCTGAACTGAAATGAGGGGTTCTATGGTCATATTAAGTAGGCAATCCCCAATAACATGCTACGATTACAAGTTAAAAAATTATTCACACAACACGTATCCTGTGACGCTCACGGTCTCTGTTGAAGTATTCACTTTTTTTTTGCTTACTTAAAAAAATGAAGTCACGCAGAGGTATGTTTTCAACAGTGAATACAGAAGGATACGCAATAGACACCAGCGATTTAGGTCTTCCTGTCGGGGAAATCGCGGCTTGTCCCCAGATCGTGTATTGAACACTTAAACGATACACCTTTTGGAGGATCAGAGGAAAAACACGTTTAATCTCTTTGACTGATTGGTTGAATGCATAACAATGGGGGCTGTTGTGATCAAAGCGTCTCTCTTGCGTTGCATCACCACTGCAGCGAGTGAGATGCCTGTGGTGGTCGCGGGTGTTACCTGTCTGGGCAGAGCCTGAGGGGCGGTCAGATATAAGCCCCCGGGACAGAGCGGGTCATCTGGACAGATCAGACCTGCACACAGCAACGGGCATTTCCACTTACTCGCTACTCGCCACTTCAGCAGCTGGAAAAGCCTTTCGGAGGATGGCACAATTTATGGGTCCCGTATTCTTCAGCAGCCGAAAGCCAACGAAAGACAAGCATATGGATTTTAACTTACTTCACAAAGACAAAAAACAGCAAAGCGCAAGTAATTATTTTTTTCTTTTACTACTTCTACTAGCCCTGTATTACTACTAGCATTATTAGTGCAATGTAGTACATTAACGAGGTATTTGTTAAAAAGGTTCTATAGGTTTTAAAAACATTTAGTTCACGTCCACCTTTGAGTTATATATTTGTAGAGACATTTTTCAAAAGTCTTCATACGAATAAGTTTGTTCATAGACTTTTTCAGTTTGTCTTCTCACCTAATAATGTTTATTTCTCTAGTTTTTCTTTCAAAACGTTCTTTATAGTGATTAAAATGTATAGAATCCACTCGATTTAACGCTTTCGCGATTCCCTCCGCTGCCTTATGTCTTCATAAGACTCCAGGTCCGAGGCCATGGGATCGTCTCCCGAGCTGGACAGTTCTCTTGGAGGGGTGGCCGAAGGTCAGCGGAAGAGGAAAAGGACGATCTTCAGTCGTGCTCAGCTGTCCGAGCTGGAAGAAGCGTTTGCCTCGACTCCCTACCCAGACATCACCCTCCGAGAGCGCCTGGCGGAGTACACGCACTTGCCGGAGAGCAAAATACAGGTGATCATCTGTGCTACTGTTTCTAATGTGTAATCGCAATTTACAAACACAGTTATTTTTCTTGCTCGAAACGGTTAAAGAACAAGCTGGTACAGAATAGGTTTTACTAGGTTTTCGATTAAAAAAAACTTTACTCAATTTTAACATCTCTGACACAAAAATAGATTTAATCCGTTTTACCAAGTACGTTATGAAAATATTCTACATCAATTTGGGCATATTTCTTACCAAGAAAGAGTAGTAGTAGTAACTGATCAGTCACTTACATTTTATATTCAAAGCTACAATGTCTTGCATTTCAAGGCATTGTGCAAAATAAAAAAAGAAAAGGCAGAACTGAAAAAAAATCACAGATATTTAATTTATATAGTGATGTTCATCATAAAGGATCCTTAAGTGCTTTGCATATATCAAGGGATCAATTTCTTTCATGACTGAGATGTTACACCTGCAGAAGAGTAACTGCTCAGATGTCTCTTAAATACCAGCTACCTGCTAATCAAACATTACAAGTCAGTCAGAATAAACAAAGGTATGGGCAGCTTCATACCTATCAGCTTTAACAGTGCAGCAGGACATGTTCTATACTTCCACAAGTCTTTGTGTAAAGAGACGCTTCATGTTGTCAGTTTTTTTAAACCACCAGTGTAACATGGAGAAAAGCTGGTGTTACTCAGGGTTTTTACAATAGATATTATGATAAGATTATATCAGATAAAATGATTTCTATACACATTTGATGCAATAAGTATTTGTTCCTTAATTTTTTACAACAAAAATAAAAGCTCACATTTCCACCCTGTAAGCCTTGCTACCCAATGTATCCTCATTCATCAGGTTCCAGATGTCTTGTAGTGGGGATACCTTGAGTTTGAATAGTATGGGCCTAAACATTTGCTGCCTGCATGTTAGCCAGTCTTGATGACAAAATACTTCAAGATACAAGTCTGATTTAGATAAGGATGTCCCCCTGGATGTAATTCTGTGCTATTAGCAATTTCCTGTTCAGCGGGAGGGGATCACATGCTGTATTTTTTTTTACTAGATTCTATTTTGCTTCCTCAGGTTTGGTTCCAGAATCGACGAGCTAGAAGCATAAAAAGTGGGAAGCTAATCAGGCCCCTGAAAAAGTCTGGAAATGCCAATCGGCTGATTCCTTCTCCCTTCAGCCCTGTCATTACCCCTCCACTGCTTGGGGAGGCAGGGAGCAGAGCAGTGGACCCCAGCCAAGCAGAGATGAGCCACAGACAACACCCAGATTGTCCAAGACCTCTGAACTCTCAACAGTACAACAACTGGCAGGCTCTGTCGCAGCCCCCACTACAGCACCAGCCACAGCATCCTGATTTTCACCTCTCCCCGGACCTCCCTGACTTGTTGCACTGGGATGATTGCCATCTTTCCCAGCTCCTCACTGGCACAGAGGGACCGCAGGACCAACCCGCCCCCAGCACGCAGTGGGGTGACTTCAACCAGATCTACAAAGCTCCTAGTTATAGTTGCATCAAACCCCAGCAGGGTCCCCATGTCATGCACCCTGTAATGGATCCACACGCTGGCCAGGTCCCTGTGGATCAGGTTGTTCCATCCCACCCTCAGCAATTCTACTGGGATGTCCCCCAGGGGCAGGACCCCAATTCCAGTGCTCAGCAGACCTCCCTGAGCTACATCTCTGATCTCATTTACAACGCCGCCATAGTCACCAACCTGGTGGATTTTTGAGATCTTGCAAAGAATGAATACGTTTACTCTCCAGAAACATGGGAACTGCTGCTAAGGATAATTCTCTAAAGTCAGACCTAACCCAACTATGCTGTCCTCTGCACTGGTATGAGTCTGACACCCTGTTTACAGGTTTCCTTCACCTTCTGCTTCATATTTTCAGCCTACAGCCTGCATTACTGTGTTACGAGGGTCAGGTGAAGCTCAGCTGGAAGCATGGTGTCATGCTGCCAGACTTCCGAGTATCGGTTTGTACTTGGAGGACACAACTACTGCTGTCTTTGAACTTCTCGCATGTTCCAACTTCAAGACTTTGGTACTTGTGGGTTTTGTATGGTTTCACTTTGAAACTGATAGGACATTGTTTATTTTCTGAGATACCCAAGCTAAATTGAGAAACTACACCTTTACATATCATCAATGCAAACTGTAGAATTTTGAAATTGGCTTTGTGAATGTTGCCTTATGCCAGCCTTTCTCATTTCTGTTAGGATGTATTTAGAGACAGAATCAGGCAAGGGCCAAGAAACCTGTGAAAAGTTTTAGTTTCTTTTGTGTAGTTAAATTTCTCACTATTTTTAAATATTATAACAATTTAAATTTAATTGGTAATATGTAATATTTTTATTTATTTTAACTTTTGTTATTGAATTTTAATATATATTTTAAACAGTATTTGTTTATTATTTGTTGTAAACAAATGACGTGTTGTTTATTTGTTGTAAACTGATCCCTTCTGCATTAATTACTGTAGTCTATGGGAATGAGTGACAAGCTCAGGAGACTAAATCACAAGTAACAGACCTAATACCATGTACAAGATCATAAAAAGATTGGCTTTAATAATTTGGTAGGATGTAATGGTCATGGCTTCTGGAACACCCACCCAGTGTCACTACTCAAAAGGCAGTACATTGGATAACTTTCATGCACAGGTGCTCAAAACTCACCTCAGAAATTGTTATGGAAAGGGTCAAAATGGGTTGAGTAACAAAACTGTTTCATATTCTTCTGGATTGTAGTTTTGTTTATTGTTGCAGGGAGTGTAATCTTTTGAAATTTAGTCCAGATTAAAAATGGTTGTTTGTGGAAAGAGATTGTGCTGCAAATAATTATTTTTTATAACAGAAAGATTTTTTATATAGAAAGCAAATAAAAAATAAATTAAAATTAAAGCTCCAGTTCTATCAGCTTATCAGATCTTTAATTCTAGCTGGATTTAAGGTTTTCACTGCTGTATTACATATCTGTTGTTATTATTATGAAGATATCACAGTATCCCTAACAGTTTGGAAGTCCTGCTGGACAGTGATCTCTGCATATCATAATCATCCCTAATACCAAATAATCTTTGAAAATACCTTAATCCGGGTGTCAAATTTAAATTCTTTGAGAGATACTTTTTTTTTTTACTCCAGATGTAGCTACATCATTTAATCTTAAACTGATATGAAGGGTTTTACAGCAACTGTCTATCTACTGTATTATTAAAAAGAAAAAAAACCCGAAGAGTTTCATAGAGTATAGGGTAGCAGGACAGCAGAAATCTTTATTTCAAATATTAACAGTGAATATTGCTACACGATTAGTTAACAACATACATTTGTACATTAACAGTGTACACTTGGTCAACCTGATACTAACATCCCGCTGCATTCCACTTACATTTTAATATACAGTGTATCTATTTACATGGAAGAGATATGATTACTGCTGAGTTTTTTACTGCTGACAAAATAATGCCCATTGTACTCTTTGCTTCAGTGCCAAGTTATCCGTGGGTAAACTAATCACACCAGACCGCTGGAGCTCAGCACGGCCGGGTCCAGTCAGAACTAGGACAGGAGACCTCAAAGGAATTGGTGCTCAGCCCTGGTTCCAGGGGACTGCTATGTTGTGGGTTTTTTTTTCTAGCTCAGTTCTTAAAATCACCCTGGCAAATTGATACCTTTAAACGACCTGCTTGTTTATTAGCAGGTCCTCATCATAACAACAACAATAATAGGGATTATTAGGAGGTCATGATTGGTAAAGTCCAAGGGGAAATTTGGCCATGACACCAGTGTAACACCCCTACTCTTTTCTAGAAACGCGCTGGGATTTCTAATGACCACATAGTTTAGTAGTATATAGAGCAAAGTCTGAGAGAAAAAAAATGACACCGATATTTGGTACTTCTTTCAGTTGTTCAGTATGCAAGGTATTTAGGAGGAATGTGCCACTGTTTTGTGGTAATTGATTCTTGTGATAAATCCCATAATTTAGAAATAAATAAAGGTAGATTTTAAACTAGTATTGATTATGAGGATAATCTTTTTTGTTTGCTTGTTCTAAAATGGGAAAGCAGGCAGAAACGGGTGAATGGAAAACCTAATAATAACAAACACCCCCCGTTAAGATTCTCTAAAATTATTTTAAGAAGTATGTTTAAAACATCCTGGACATGTTTATCCACTTAAAATACAAGAATGGTTAGTAATTGTTTTAAATAGTAAGGTTCTGTTGTATCTTTTAAATTTAAGTCTTTGTTGCATTTAAAAAAAGCTCACAGCAAAACCACTTCTATTTTCAAACGTCTCAGATATATGTGGCGACTGCAGACTGCTTTTAAAAAAAAGAATAATGAGCAAATTCATTGGAAAAATGACAATCATTTATCACGTTTGAATACTGCAGTGTATTCAGTGTATGCAATGTAAGCCAATTAAAGTCACATTTGGCTACCAAGAGTAAATTGCTGTAAAGTCTGAAACAAGACAAAGTAATTAAAAAATGCAATGTATTTTATTCTGAAGTAATGAAGACAGTAGTCCAGACTTTATGTACATAGTTCTACTACATTCCACAAGCAATGAATAAATTAATAATTGTTTATATAAATACATTAGAAATTGGTGATGCTTGTATTGCTTAGAAGTGTGTCAAATTAGAACAATTCATACTGTATAAACAGAAAGAAACCTTCCTTTTTTGATTGTGTTTCTGCTGGAGAAAAAGGCCTATAGCTCGCCCATCTCTCCCTCCATGGTCCTTACGAGCACATATAGCTCCGCCAGACCTACCACTGAGGCAGCAATCACAGCAGACAGGACCCTCTGTGAAAAGCAACAGGATAGAAACGTAACATGATACTGGTGTAGAAACTAGAGTTTAAAATTACTGTTCTCTGGGTTCCAAAAGCAAAAGACAAACTGCAATTTTGCTCGACAACAGTACCCTTATATACTCTCCTGCTATACTCTTGCTAGTAGGTCTCACATTTTCTTTTTTTATATCAGTCCATCAATGTTTTTACACATTCAGTTTTGCTGTAAAAAACTCAAAAGCAATTGAATTTTATGAAATATAATTTCTGTACTTAGAACTTATAAACACTGGTGCATTATAGATAGCAATGTACAATAATTCCAAAATAGACAAAGAAAAAAAGTACAACTCTGATATAGATCACATTTGTATATGAATATACACAATACAAGGTGGGAGATACAATTTAAATATAAATAGTTCTAAAACCAAAAACTATGGACAGTGCATAGTGACAGTATACCCTTAGAGTAAAATATATTAAATAAAAAACATGGCTGTTTGTCTTATATCTTTGTAGCATTTTCCCAATGACACTATGGAATGCAAATGATTATGGGATTAAGCTGCACCTAGGGAACCTCAGGCAGATTGCAGGCTGATATTTAAAGACCAACTTAGCTGCACTTCGTAAAAGGCAGCTTGTGAAGAGGACTGGTCTCTTACCGCAGCAGTCTCTGTGAAGATATACTGGCTGCCCAAGTAGGTGCAAGCAAACGCTGCCACTACTGTCACCAAGAAATTGAAGATGGTGACAACCACAGTCTTCATGGACCTCACTGCAAACCAACAAGGATGATTAGGCTTTAGGATATGCATGTAAACATCCAATTGCATGTTAATGGACCAATATATGAATCATAGTTTTCACACAGTAGCTGTTTTGACTCAGTTTCATATACTGTACGTTTTGCTAAAATACTGTGCTACCTTTATGACACTGTTAATAATATTGTAAAATTAAATGATAGTTACATTCTTAGTATTTGAGCCAGAAAATAAAAGATTACCATGTGTAAATTCTTTATACATATAACTGCAATCCAACAGCACGTTAAAGAAATATGTAAATTACTAAAGACCCAGTTTTAAAGCAAACAACATACATGCTATCAAGTTGTAGACAAACTTACACCAAATTACATTTCACATGCTATTGCTGAATTACAGCAGTGAAAGGTAGTATTTCAGTTAACCTTTCACAAAATTTCCTTTTGTGGACTAACAGTTTTTCAACCACAGTCAGATAACAATATTCCAATCAGAGAGGAGAAAATATGCAAACCTTGTCTTCCAAAGTCAGCTAAAGATCCTTGTCGATTTAACTCCTATGAGAAATGGTAGGACATAAGTTGGATTACTTTCTAAATTCCTTGTTATGACCATTTGCTTCCATATCCCATATTCTGGTCAGTTCCATTTATCCACAGAAACTTTACACATAAGAACATCATGATATTGTAGCATGAAAGCTGCACTGTAGAGCAATTAATGTTGTACACATACTAGTGTAACTAAGGGGGAACACTGGAGTACTCTGAACAATGACACTACACAGTGCTTCCTCTGGATGTGTTCGAGTGAACATTCTGGATGTCAGCTCCACCCCATAGTTACATTTCTATGGGAAACAATCAGTGTTCCACCAAGCGAGCTTTCATACAGCTGTGAGAAGAAGACAAGTGGCTTGATAGGAACTGTGGAAACACAAGATTGGTGGGACTGAAATACAAAGTGAAAGGGGAAACTTATCATTCTTATGAGTCAGTATAAGGTGATGCTGGAACATGAAAACGTAAAACCAAAGAGGAGCCCTCTACCTGGCAATTGACATTCCTGGTAATTCTTAAGTACTCTTCATTGGCCAGCTTGGCTTTCATCTTCTCTAGTCGGGCCACAAGCTCTGGATTCTACAAAGTTCCACCAAAACATAAATAATAAAGACACTTGAAGCAAAACTCAAGCTTACGACTACAAAAGATCTTCCTTTTGGCAGTTTAAAGCTGAAATCATACTCTTTTGAGGTCAGATTCCTAGACCCTTTGAAAACTTTAATTACAAGACTGATAATGTTCTGCGTTTTCTAGAGGCCTGTATACCTGTTCAACTGTCAGCAGAACAACAGTGATGGAATCTTCTACAAATAGGACAAATACTAAGAAAAAATGAAGAAAACCAGGAGATAATGATATCAGTGCTGGCAAAAATTACATGAGAAAATACAATTTATACGTAGTTTCCTTTTTCCATGATGGAAATATTTTTTTACTTTGATTTATTCACCACAATAAATAACTTGAAACATGCATAATGCCGGAGACTCAATTGCAAACTGCACATGCTAGTATTTGTTTTGCTCAGGCCTGTGAGAAATCTGCTATGTGAAACAGAACAAGTTCATACCCTAGGAGGTTTCTGTATTTCTGGCAAGTAAACTTCACTGTCTTCAAATAGCTCATGAAGATACACTAGAGTTCCTGAGGGAATAAATTAAAGTTAATATGAGGCATTAATCCATCCATCATGAGAAAACCCATCATCTTGGAAAGGACTGCATTCTTTAGCCCATGACCTAAAGCATAGGGCACGTGGGAGGAAAACACCTGGATAGGACATAAAACCACAAATATCATCTAGAAATAATGCTAAACACTAAAATATTGAGTAGGACTTTTCAACACCAGAGGTTATCCAGCAGTAAAAAAGTTTTCAAGGAAAAATATTAAAATTCTTAAGCACTCCATTTAAATTTTAAATGCACTGTTCTAAGCATACATGGCAATTTGTAAAGTGTTTATTGTTTCAAATAATGTGAGCAAGCCCGACAAAATGTTCTAAATTAGACTTGCAGGCTATTTAGGTAGGAAAACAAACAGTTCTGTTGCGGTGCACATCGTAATTTATTAAATTGGCATGATTATAGCGAGCATGCATTTCGCAAAACGTGTCATCGTGACAGGTGTCTGCTTACCTCTGTCTCTTAAACATCTTTGGAGTCTTCTGGCCACGGTAAAAGAGACTGTCGCTTGCCGTCCCTGTCCAAGGCAGCTCTCCAGTTCTGCCTGCAAATCTACAGGAAGATACTTCTCCTTTTTCATTAAATCTCTTATTTTTAACCTCGATTGCTCCCCGACAACGAACGAAGAAGCCATTTTCAGGGTATAGACTTTTTTTGCGCTGTACGCGACCCTGATAGACAACAGCAATCAGGACTTTTGATTTAAATAAATTTAAATAATGTAAACGATCCTGTCTGTTATTCCTAGAAGATGTTTCCAAACTATTACAAAGACGACGTGTACCTTCTCTTCCCTTAATACCAACGCAGATCATAAAAAGTTAATTAGTAGTTATTCTACTCTAGATATGAGTTGTTGTTTTTTCAGTTTATATGTAACTTTGTTACGTTTACTTTATACAGACTTAATAAATTGCACTATTATTATTAATCAAATTAAAACCAACAGTCTACAATCCTAAAATGAAAACACTACAGGCGGATATGTTCGAACCCGTTTGCACCCTCACCGCATGACGTCACCGACACGATTTGATTAAACGTTCATTTTGTTTTTATGTTTTAAAAGTAGATTTTTATCTTAATCTCAAACTATAATGAATTTATAAATTATACTGAACTATAATGAATTTATAGTTTTATCAACTGGAGCTTTGGCTTTTTTCGTGGCGCTGTGCATTATGGTTAATCTCGTAAAATAATAAAAACTCAAGGAATTATATATTGATTGTGAAAATGCATTTCCACGGGATAACATAGCCAGGACACAGGATTGGTTATCAATAAGATTTATTTAGATTGAATCGGTTGGGGCTTTTCCCGAGCAACTGATCAGCCTGGCCGAGAACAGGCCGCGCAGCTGTGTCCGAAACAAAGATGGCGGCCTGCGTGCTCCGACGGGGTTTGCTGTCATCAGTGGCAAAGTACAATAAGAAACACACAATCAGAGTTTTAAGTTTTGAATACAGTAGCAAACACGAAGTAAACAAATTTCGGTTACCATGCTCAACTTGTAGTTTGTTTAGTACGCAGCAGGCACGATTCCTGTCGTCAAGGTAAGACTTGTGTGCTTGAGTAACATGTTTGTGTAGTGGACGTATACTTTTTCTGGTCAGTAACAGTCGCCAGAAACAACAGAAATGTTACGCGGAAGCTGGGGAAGACTCCCCTGATGTAGAATTTGTACGGAGATCGGCTGAAATATGCCCCTAGAAGCCGTTAGGAAACTACTTGCAGATTTGGGCAGCCAAGGTCAGTTCATTGCTCTACTATAGTGTGTATTCGCGGTGATCTGTCCAGCAAGCTGCACGGTTTCGTGATCTCCAGGGTCGGGAATGTATTTCCTCGGCAGATCTACTAAGAATGAGCTTTGCCCCTTCTACGCCGTGTTTAGAATTATGCGGTTCTACCGGTAACCGATTGCAGCTTGGTGCAGGCTTTCCAGTTTTTTACCATGTGGCGATGAGTTACGAAATGCCTTGATTTTATTCTGGAACACCGTAGTTTGCTATTTTGTTCCGGTAAAGCAAACGATTCCTAATTATTTCCTTTATTTGGGCAAAATATATTAATTAATTAATGCAATGTATTTTATACAGTAATTTCTTTCCTGATTGCTAAACTGATCTTTGATAAAGAACGTTCACTTATTGTTGTTCCAGTCCGTTTAAACTGGGTTGAAAAGTTAGACTTTCCTGTATCACTGTTGTACAAATAAATGAGAAGCTTCCACTTTTAAGATGAAACTTTCCCGATGAGGTCCTTTGCGACTAAGCTAGGTGTCTCTAGAGACAAACCTAAACGTTTTCGCTACAGGTTTCAATGATGAAAACTCTTGCAAACTTAGTGGATCCTTTGTCCTGTAGTTCTGCTTTTGTTGGTTTTTAATGCCCTATAACTTTTACCAAGTCTACATATTATTTATGTGCTTAACTATTGGGACATTCACTGTATGGAGTATTTGCTTGTAAAGTCTTCTGAGATACTTAACATTTTTTTTAAATTGAATGTCTAGAGTGGCCTCTAGAGCTCCTGTCAAGTGTGTCTTATAGATAAGGACTGAATAGCCAGTTTCTGAAAGCCTGAAACTTTAAGTGTGCTCAGCTAAACAGATTGTTTGTTAATTCATTTTGAACAAGAATCAGAATAAAGCCACCTTTTTTAATTTAACAAAGAATTTGCTTTATTGATAGATCACTTACAAATACTCCTGTTTTAATCATCTCGGTCCTTTTGTAATGGTATAATAATAACAATAATAAACTTTATTTTATATAGCGTTTTTAAAGGTGGCTTCTCAAAGTGCTTTACAGAATGACAACAATAAATAAAAAGAATACACAAGATGAAACACAATTACAATACACAGGGGAGACTGTGGATGGTGGTACATAAGTAAAGTAGGAGCAGAGGGGTAAAGAATGGAACCAGTTAAGTGAAGGTTCTTCTAAAGAAGAAGGTTTTGAGTCTGGGCTTGAAGGAGTTTAGAGAAGGTGACTCTTTGATATCATTGGGGAGTTCCAGAGCTTGGGGGCATAACAGGAGAAGGCCCTGTAACCCATAGAGGGTAGAAGGACTTGGGGGACAGTTAGGAGACCAGAATTAGAAGAGCAAAGGTTGCAAGGTGTGAAGTAGGGCGATAATAGTTACTGAGGTGCCAGGCCACGCAGAGCCTTATAGGTGAGCATGAGGATTTTAAAGTCCACACGGAATTTGACAGGAAGCCAGTGCAAGGACTCTAGGATGGGAGTAATGTAATCACTTGCACTAGACCTGGCCAGGATTCTGGCTGCTGTATTTTGAACATGCTGCAGTTTGTTCAATGTAGATTTAGGTATCCCAGCGAGTAGAGCATTGCAGTAGTCAAAGGAGTGGAGTCAATTTGATGTGCCCATGTTTGCTGTGTAAATGGTACATGATGCAAATTGACATCTTTAAAGCGGAGGAATGTGCCATCGCTTGTAACCCTCTTTTGTAAAATGTGACAGAATCATGTCAGTGATGTCAGGAAGCAATAACTGAGATTAATGATTAGACAACGGTTTGATCACACATGATCTGGTGTTGCATTAAGATGAGCACAGTATTCAGCAAAACCCAGAGACACATGTGCATATAAGGATCAAACTGAAGTGTTTTTCTGCTGTACCTTCTGGTGTACTTCTGGTGGATGTTTATGATTGATCCAGGAATGCTTATTAATTATCTTTCAGGCTCAAGAGCTGTTTGTTTATTGTTGACTAATTGAACTTTGCTTGACAGAAACCGACCAGAGGGCAAAGTTTTAGAGACAGTGGGAGTGTTTGAGGCGCCAAAGCAGCATGGCAAATATGAGACAGGCCAGGTAAGAACACCCGGGTTTCCACTGCCTGACTCAGTTCAGTACATCTGTCATGGTTCCCAGGAGGCTCAGCTATTGGAGAGCTTTGCCTGGAGTGCAGCCAGAGAACTCAGTGCTGTTTTGGACAGCTAACTGAGTTCTGTAAGCATTTTTATAGTCCTCAGGAGTGCATTTCTAGTGTTTTTGCAGTAGATAAAATCTCAGCACCTGAGCTCACACCCCCTTTGTGTTCTGCTATTCTGTCTCTGTTTGAGAGCTTCAATGTTTTACTGTCTGTCTGTCTTGCAGTTATTTCTACACAGTGTGTTTGGGTACAGAGGGATAGTGCTGTTCCCCTGGCATGCCAGGCTGTATGATCGGGATGTGACTCCACCAGCCACAGAAAGGTATCCATAGCTTTTTCTATTTCCCTGCAAAATATTAGGTAATTTACTATGTATTCCTTAATTTCCAAGTAAAACAACAAGGTAAAATGTTGCTTATATAGGCCTTTCCCAGTCAGTAGAAAATTCTCACTGCTTTAATTTTTGCTGTGGTAGCCATAGTTCTCATAGAAATTGTATTTGCGGTTGTGATGAGTGCTGCTCTCCCTGCCAGGATGTGATCCCGGCTGCTTGCAGCCTCCAAGCATGCACAGCTCCCTCTGTAGACAGCTGCTAACTGCGCCACACTTGAAGTCTGGCTCCTCTGTTGCAGCAGGGTTTACAATGTCTCGATTTCAGAAGGGGGTGACACCACATTAGTAGCTCTCTGCCAGCACGGAGTCCTGTGACACACCTCCCTTCTGCTTCTCGGGGACTTGCTGCAAGATTACAGAAGGGACATGCTTACTCAAGGAGTCCCGTTGGTGTTGCATGACTGAAGGCAGTACAGTCATTTTAAAAACCAGACTTAATTCATAAGGATTATCTATTAGTTGAACCCAGCCCACCTCATGTATGGACCATGAACAGTATTGAATATTCAGAGTACATTTACGTATGCCTTACTTTTCCAATTTTGATGTTTTAAAGCAAACCAGAAACCCCAGGCAATCATGGTTCAAAGGAAGTCAAAGGCAAGACGCACACCTACTACCAGGTTCTGATAGACACCAGGGACTGTCCTCACATAGTAAGTACCTTTTTCACAACTCCTCTGGCTCTCGTCTAACCCACACACTTAAGTTAGTAACATTATACTTCAAAGGTTAAAATCTGTTCTCCATACTTTAAGTAGCTCTGACCCAATCGTACTATTGACACTTTCATTAACTCTAGACTGAACCAAACTAGAACCATCCACTTTAAATATATTGTTACATAGTATCTATCTATCCTCACACTTTTTTTATTTCTCCAAAACTGTTTTTATTATCACATCAAACACAGTTGCCTTTAGGTATTTCATCCGCAAAATATTTTCACCAGGACAAAATGGTACAGGTAATCTTCATTTGAAGGTATTTTGGGCCCCTTGATTAAACAAAAAGTTTTCAACAAAATAATAGAACAGGCCACAAAAGCATGTGATTGGAGAAATTATTGCAATTAGATCTCTTAACTGCATCACCTGTATGGTAGCTTGGACAGTATATGGCATCCAGGGCTCAATGCATCTTGAGTCAAGAACATATATAACCACTTGTTCAAGATCTACTCAAATCGTATGTATTACTTCTAGCGGAGGCCATATTCATCAACTAGCCTGTGACTTTTACAGTAGACACCTGGTTGATGATAACTTTAAGAAATTGCTTTTGGATGTCATGTTTTGTGATGACCAGTGTATATACTGTATATGTTTGGATGTTTCTCTTGTATAGTATGTTTATGTAGTTTACTCTAATCCTAAACTGAACCCATTCCTATTTTAGTTACTATAAATTCCAACTGTAACTTGCTCAAATCTCACCCTAAACCCAACTTTAACAGTTAGGTTAATCCTCAGTCTAGCCCAACACCTGCAGAAGCCTTCATCCAAAAGGTCTGACCTTTATTAGACACGTACTGAAGATGTTGCAGACATTTTGAATGTCTTTTTTTCCCATTTTCTCCAGTCGCAGAGATCTCAGACTGAAGCGGTGACGTTTCTTGCCAACCATGATGACAGCAGGGCTCTCTATGCCATTCCAGGTACTCTGGCCTCTGCAGGAGGAAGGGGTGGGTGGTGGGAGGATGGGCTTGTTTGCTGAATCCATTTTGTTCTCTTAAAATTGATAACATTTTAGAAGAGAAAACATTGTGTATGCTACAAACAGAAGTGTTGTTAATGTTTCAATTCCACTTTTAAAATGGCAGTGAAAATTTGTGATTTGTTTCAGAATATTTTTTTACTGCAATATAAAGATTTTGATTTGAGTATTATGTATACACTGAGATAATTCATGGAAGGTGGTTAGTCTGAGTAACGACTGGTGTAAATTGCGGACCATGCAGTCATTAGCCTGTATTAAGGGACATGTTAGGATGCAAACATTTCTAACTCTTGTGAAACAGATGCCAATTTCTGTTCTTCTGCCATACAAAGGCCCAGGAGAGTTTTCTCTTATTCTTTTAATGTTGTACATATTATTTTGCTTCTGTAAGTAAACCTACACTATGGCAAAAATCTTGACTCGATTTTCTTATGTTAGCCTTATTACTGTGCGTTTACCTTTCCTCTCTGTTTCTACAGGTCTAGACTACGTGAGTCACGAGGACATTCTGCCTTATAGCTCTACAGACCAGATTCCCATTCAGCATGAACTGTTTGAGCGCTTCCTCATGTACAACCCCTCTAAATGTAATGTACTGCAGTGAATTGCCTGCAGATGTTTCATATTTGCTTTCTACTACTCTACAGATTTCTTGGAAGTGAATTAGTTAAACACTTTGCACATTATAAAAAAGCAGGAACAACTGGTTACAAGTTATTCTCTTGTTATAGCCATATTAGGTTACAATAAAGAGGTACTTTAAGTAGCGGTCTGAGGCACTAGAGGATTCTAGTTAAGGTTTTGCTTAGAACTCATTAGGACCCGTGTTAAGCCCTGTATTCCAAACATTGTTTAATTTGAGCTCAATCATCCTACTGTAACTGGGATTTCCAGTGGCAATTTGTCCATTGCCATTACAGTTTAATTTCTTTTCAGCATCCAGTATAAAAGTGATCTATCTCTCAGCTTGCAGAATCATCAGTGAGACTCATTGCTCCTCTTGTTGGTGCTAATTGACATGCACTGTTGTGCTTAGTCAGATGCCTAGCGGTTCTGACAGGTGGGCATGTCAAAGGAGTGTAAAGGGCCTCTCATTCTCCCTGTGTAGTGCAAAGGGGCAGTAGTTGATGAGCCAACTTTGTTTCCTGCTCGTAAGTGAGTAAGTATTAATTAAAAAATAAATCAAAATAGAAAGGTATACATTCATTTCAAGAGTAACCTTTTAAATTTACTTATGATGGTATTTATTTATTGACATAACATTGAATCCAACTTCCACTGCAAATGTATTAGCTTTACTTATGGTATCCAGCATCACGGTGTGAATCCTGTAACTCATGAAAGAAACAAGGCGTCCTGATTCACCATTAGCTGAAATCATCACCAGTGACTGACTGTGTGA
Organism: Atractosteus spatula; assembly: GCF_055471065.1. Classification (NCBI taxonomy): domain Eukaryota; kingdom Metazoa; phylum Chordata; class Actinopteri; order Semionotiformes; family Lepisosteidae; genus Atractosteus; species Atractosteus spatula. The sequence continues at coordinate 109,712 of NC_142732.1, read as the reverse complement.
TAATAATGAGTTCCAGGCTGCTCATGTGGCCCCCTCCTTGTTGAACAGCCCCACCTTTCATCGCAAGAGACACGCTGCGTGCCTGGCAGGAGAAGAATCATCCGTGGCTGGAGCTGTCGGACGTCCATCGAGAGACAACTGAGAACATCCGTGTCACTGTCATCCCCTTCTACATGGGCATGAGGGTAAGGGCATTCATCGTTTCTGCTGTGACAGACTCTCCTAGCAAAGAGAGCTGTTCCAGCCTGCTCTTCGTACTTCATTGTCCAGAGTTACCAGTGTCCTGTGCTGAGAGCAGAAGGGAAGTCCTGAGCCACGAGTTTTCTGCTTCATTTCGGCTCGGGGAAAAAGCTTTGATAAGTAATCTAACAGCAGCTTCCGTTTGACCTAAATGTATTGGTTAGGTGAATTGGTAGTGTATACCAAACAAACCCTCTCTTTTTATCCAACTTGAAACTTTAGGCATTCATATGTTCTTACATTTTTCTGTGGAAACAGCTGTAAAGTTAAGGCTTAGCTCTAAGAATTATTTAGTGCTAATTACTTTGCTTTTTTTTCTCAGGAAGCTCAGAATTCACATGTATATTGGGTGAGTGCCTTTTTCTTTTCCAGAGATCTCCGTATCCATACTTCTGTTTGTCACCTTTGTTATTGCATTTTTTGTCAGTATATTGCCAGTATATTGCTGTACAGTTGCATCTGGGCCTTCTGAGTGTACGTCCTGTAGCTGTACCCTAACCTGTGCAGAAGTGTGTTTTAGGAGCATGTTTTTTAAACACTTTAGAGAAATAGTGAAATGCTGCGTGTCTTTCCATTTAGAAATTTAGGTAATCTTAATTTCATTTATAAAATTAAATAATAACTGAAGCTATGTTAACTAACGTGTCCATGTTGTCAAGAAAAGCAAGCACTCAAGCTAAAATAATAAAAGACTAGTTTTTCTATCTTCTACATACAGATTTTTATTAAAGGTAAAATGAATTATTTTAAAATGCCCAACAATAACCATGTTTCTTCTTGATCTGGTTTCATAAATGACTCTGAAATCGGATCACAGCTAGAGAGAATAGGTCATAGGCCTACACAAATGTTCAATTAAGCAAATAGTCTCTCTTCCCTTATCTGTCTCAAGAGCCAGCTCCTCCTGAATGCATTCCCCATCATCTTAAACAAAACCTCTCAAAGCCTGCCCTGATTAATTTTAATTTCTCTCCCTCTGTGGACATCTCCATCACTTTTCCTATTAACTTCAAGACCACCCTCTCCCCACTGCTTCTCTGTCAGATACTTGACCCCTCTCTCCTCCTCCCAACACATTCCACCTCTGGTATGTTTCTGCCTCTCGCTCTTGAGCAGCATTTGCAGAATCTGCTGCTCTACACAGCTCCTGTTCTAGACTCTGCTAATCCCCCACCTGGCTGTAGTAATTCCCCCGCGGCCTGCTTCCCCATTTCACTGCTTGTACTCTCACCATTCTTGTCTTCCTCGCTTTTCTCTTGCTATTTTCCATTTCTATTGCTGTATACATCCAGTTTAAACCCCAAATCTTACCTGTTCTCTCTGCCACTCCGCTCCTGCCTGTTTTTAGTCTCATCACTCCTGAAATCCCATCGTGCCCTTTTTACCCTTCTTCCTCTAAAACATCTATACATCCTCTTCACTTTCCCACTTAACGAATCTCGTTCATTTTTTCCGCTTACCTCTTCATGGTGGAATAGAACTACCAACAAAAACAAGAACTGCTCAGAGGCTTTGCTGGATGCAGTGGGCTCTGTTTCTGCATTGGCTCTGAGTTTGCCGAGTTCTGTGTCTGGAGCTCAGTCTCACCTGTGTGTGTTGCCCCCTTGACCTGCAGTGGCGATACTGTATCCGCTTGGAAAACCTGGGGAATGAAGTGGTCCAGCTGAGGGAGAGACACTGGAGGATATTCAGCCTGTCTGGGACCCTGGAGACTGTGAGGGGTCGAGGGGTTGTAGGAAGGGTTAGTATGAACTGTTGTTCTTCATTTTTATCCGTTTAGGAAATGCATATATATACACACACAAACACGAGCAGGTTATTGTTCAAATTTACATTTAGCTCAGATGCACTCCTTTATGCTCAGCATGTTAGAGAAATTAGTATTAGGCTCCTTCCTTAGTGATACAAAAAGACATCCTAGATACTTTAGACGACACAGAGGACTAGATAGGACACATTTATTTGTGCTATTGTTTGTGGTTCTCAAAACTAGTCCTGTGGGACCCCTCTATCTCCTGGTTTGGTACCTGTAATTAATCTGCTTATTTTTTAGACTTTACTTTCTACACCTCCGGTCTGGGATTCAACAGTTTACATTAACTTCAGAATACAGCATTTTTTACATTTTCCCTTCAACTTGCTAATTAAGAATTTGCTCCCTTGTTTTTGACTAAAGCTCTTGACAAGTGATCAGTTGTGATGAACAGACACAAGTGGGAATGAGAGTGCATTAGCCCCTCCTACAGGCAAAGGACCTTCTGCTTAAATCAAATTAGTCACATTTCTTCTAAAACACCTGATTGAAGCCAGTTGTGACATTCACAAATTAGTGCAGAGTTTATATCACTTCAACATCAATCAATGTCATACCCTAAATAGTTGAAAACAAATTATAAATATGGAATATTTATTTTTTCTCAAATCTTAAATCGAATTTAATTGGCATTCCATTAAAAACTTAGAGCAAACACCCCGAGGAGCAGAGGGTCCTACAGGATTGGAACTAGAAACCACTGTGTTATGAGGTTGTTGAATTGATTGAAGTACCTCAATCAAGGAAGGATTTTTAGGAAGAAATTAATTTGACTTTCTCTAAACTCAGCAATTCATGGTACTATGTCAAAAAACACTTTACATTATTCTTTCAAAATATATGTACTCAAGAAAATCATTTTTTTCCCTTGATAAATCATTTGAGGACATTAACTCGGCATAAAATGGCAGCTTCTGAAAACAATAAAATAACGCACTTTTAAAGTGTTGTATTATTTAAAAGTTGTGTTTTGTATCCTCGTATATGCTGATTCCTGGATGAAGGTGTTTGCTGAAGCAATTGAGACTCCAATGTCAATGTTGGCAGATGGAGTGGTGTTGCCTCGGCTCTGGAACAATCAGAGGAGCTGTTAGAGTGGTGGATGAAACTAGAAGCTTGTGTTCTGACCGTGCAAGAAGAAAGCTGAATGTGTCATTTTACTTCTTGTTTTCTTAAGGAACCAGTATTGTCCAAAGATCAGCCAGCATTTCAGTACAGCAGCCATGTCTCCTTGCAGGCTCCCAGTGGCCACATGTGGTAAGAATCACTGTCATTGTCACACAGACTTTTGAAACGATCCTGACTGAAAATTATTCAGTGCCGATCCATATTTCCTTTTGAAAAAAGGACTAATCTTATTTAGCAGCATACTTGATGTAATATAGCAGATACTCCCTCAGGGAATCTCATTAAAAAGTACCGTGTATATTTATGATGAACTAATGTGAAATGTGGATTGTTTGCCAAGAGTCAAGCATCAGGCCTTTATTGATCACACACTGGTTTGGCTTTCAGCTCAGAGGCTAAGGAGTCTGACTTTAGAGACTAAAGACTGACTGGTATCCCCCACGTGATAGTACACAGTAGGCTGAGTGCCAATAAGGTGTGGTTTGGATTGGTAAGACACGGCTGTCTGGGCTTTCTGGCAAGCAGTAGCTCCTGTGACTTGCTAAGCACCTTTAGGGTTGCAGTGATGCTACATTTGTTGCTGCCTCTCCTGTCAGGTACTTTTGAGCTTGCAGAATATCAAATAAAGAAGGTCAGGCAGGTGCACCAGAGTTCTCATTCCTTATGCAGTCTTGAATAGGTACCTTGGTGACCTGCACTGCTCATTTAAGAGGAGTTACATGATATCCTTTTGGTATTCATGATGCAAAATGTTTTGATATATAGTTGCATACAAAAGAATTGGCAAATTCCCTTTAAATCAGTTTTGTTCAGCAAAGGATTTTGTTTCATGTTTTGTAAAATTCTACTTCTCCAGTGAATTGCATGGAAATCTGATTCATCTTAGGGTGTAGGGTAAAATAACCAATTTCACACAGGGGTTGCTAATACCTAAAGTTTTACTGCAATATACTGTACCTGTGTACTTACTGAATTTGTAAATAAAAAATGGTGCCACAGTTATTGTTGGTAACTGTTTGGAAGCCTTTATAACTTGTGAATACTTAATGTTTGTTGCCATTTACAATTTCATCTACATACCCCTCTTATTAATTAGCTGATTAATCCTTTCGGAATTGGCGAAGAATTTCCTGATTTTCTGCATTACATTAAAATTCATTGCAGTTGTGAAATTTGCTAGCAGATCTGTAGTGGTGAGAATAATAAGAGCATGAAGATAAAACAAGGGAACAGAGGCTAGCTAGCTGAAGGACTGATATGTGTGCTGGAACAATCGTGAAGTGGGTGATCAGTGCTTTCTATCAGCTCTGTGTTTCCTTTACAAACATACTTGTGACATGGCAATTAAGAGTGAATAATGTGTGGTAATTAATGATTTTCAAATGTATTGACTCAAATTTAAAAGGGATATCATCCATCAATTATCTGAAGGATGCTTTTTCCTGAGAAAATTTGCAGCAACCTGTACCCTCTTAAAGCTGCATTGTGTGATCAAAATGAACAATCTGGAAACCTTGGCTGAACTCTAAAGATCAGTAGGACAGTTAGAATCAATGAGTGATTTCTGTTCTGTTCATCTTAATTATTTCTCTAGAAAAGGACAGTTTGTTTGACTTTTTAAAGATTCCTGTTGCACCACTGTTTGGATGCTCTACCCTAAATGAGCGGTTTCATATTGCAGTTGAGACCAGCCAGGCATCCCTGGGCCAGGGATGACTGGGTAGTGCATAGATCTGGGATTTGACATCCTGCTGTTTTCTACCACAGTCAAGTTATTGATATATGTAATATTACAGATGTTTTCACTTAAAATACACTGTACTGAATCATCTACATGCCCCACCATGTAGAAACGATGGCAGACATGGTTTACTGCAACTGTGTCCGAAAGGGCATTAAGAGATGCTTCATAAACATTTTGAACTAGTGTTGTCCTTTGTAATTGTAATGAATGTCAGTATACACAGTTCTCATTATCAAGTGTAGTGCTGGTTTGCTTATGGTGAGTTGTCTATAACTACTCAAATGATCCTCAAAGGTGGTCCTCCTGTATTACAGGAAAAACAGCCCAACAGTCTATTTATGTGATGGCCTCTTAAGGTTTTGAGCATGACAATTTCACATTGACTGATGCTTGAGGAACTCGTCGATCTATTCTTTCAATCAGGATAGAATAAAGGGGTTAGATGTGTATAATAACTTCTGGGAAGTGGTGAACATGCTGGGACCAGACTGAATCAGGAGACTGTAAACACTTCAGTTGTACTGGCGAGCTTCTGGACATTTTTACAGTTAAAATAGAATAATATTAAAAAAATTTAAGAAACATCCAATATATCCATGATATCTAAAGGTGTGAAATCCAGATGTCTTTCAGAAATGGTTGATTCTCAAATTAAAATGTTTGAATCTAAGGTAATGTATGTACATGAATTGAAAACCTGGTTAATCTTGATCAAAGGGGACACAACTATCTATAGTAAGCTGTGTAAATGATGTTCTGAAGGGAATTAATTTTAAGTTGGTCACTCTTCCTGATGGACATCGGTGAAGTAGACTGGTGTAGTTGGCAATTAGTTAAATATGCAAACCCAAATTAAGCAAGGGACTTGTAAAGCCATTGTAATATAAGGCTTGTGAAGAAGTAATACTGATAGCAATACTACTACTAATGTATTTTTATTATTATATAAAGACACTTACATTTATATAGATACTTTTATATTTTCTGGAGACTCCACTCAAAGTGCTTAACAGGTAATAGCATCCCAGTCAGGTGATTCAGCCCCAACCTTTGGGCTCCTTCCAAAGTGGCCAAAAAAAAAAGTCACCTACAAACCACTAAATGAGAAAGATTGATGGTTAATTAACTTATCCTTTTGTATGGATTTCTTCTGTCTTTTCATTCGTGATTTATTTTGTTGAAGTTAACCTGTTGAGGTAAAGTTTTTGTTTTGAGCGTGAAATGAAGAAATCAGCCTTCTTTGCCTTCCATTCTAGAGACGGCACACAGGAGTCAGAAAAGAGGTCAGGAGGTCCTATCCATGATTTCAGATAAATGCAAATTCAACACATTTTATGGTTCTTGCACTGTATGTAAATCAAAGCTAACATTTTTTAAACAGTCTGAGGTTCTCAAGGCTTCTTCATTCTGATTTTTGTAAGCACATGCTGTTAAAATAAAGGCTTTTAAAATTCAGTTAAAACACTTAAGATGGTCGTGCTTCATCTTACTCAGTTGTGAACTGGGCTGACTTTGTGCTCACCTGGCACAGGTGTGTTGTGCTTAGTGAACACAGCGGCACCAGACACAGGCCTCTGATGGTGCCTGTTGTGTCTCTCGCTCCCACAGGGGTTCGTATCGCTTCGAGAGGGCCAACGGCACCTTCTTTGATGTCCGCATCCCACCATTTTCTCTCGAAAGCAAGAAAGATGATTCGCCCAATGGCTTCCTGCCGGGGCCATTTGCAACTTTAGCCTGAGTCCAACAGCTGGCACGGCTGCCTCAGAAGTGCTGCTCTGGGCTATGTGTTGAGGGTGGGGTGGTAAGGCACCTCAGCAACACCTTGCTCACAGTTGAACGTTTTTTTCATTATACACTGCCATGAAGATCCTGCTTAAAACCGATCGTCAGTGCTCAGTCACAGAGTGAAAAACAAAGGCATTTTTAAGTTGAACAGCTCAGCTTTTTTGCTGTGCCTAAGGCGGTTTCTTCTTCCTAATTTAACTTGAGTGTTGGCACCTTCCAGTCTGCAGTAATTTGTAATCAAGAGAATATACTGTACATCAGGATCAAGTATTTGATCCTGAAGAATATTGATAGTTGTTAAAAAAAGACATTCTACACTTAATAGTACATTTTTAAATTATTTTAAACTTGTAATTTGTTGTGGTCTTGTGGTTTTTGAAGTCTATAGTACCACTTATTCCATCTGAAGAGGAGAACACTGAGGAATAAGACCTTGCAAGAATATGATCCTATTCCATGGATTAATCACAACATAATTCTCAGTACAACCCAAGCTCACTCTTGTCTATCTGTTCAGCGCAGAGGCATTTGGGACAGCTATCCCCGTTAATATTAAACATCAAAATTTATATTTTTTCTGTTTTTATATAAAGCAAGTAATCAATTAATTGTAATATAATTTCTTAAATGGCATGTGCTCTTTTGAAATGTAGTATTTAATCAATTTAAAATCTAAGACCATCATACAATTATCCTATATGAATAGAAAAAAAAGTGCATTGTGTGAAGTATCATATTCACTGTAAGTGAAGTGGCTAAGTGACTAAGAGAACTGGAAGTCTTTGGTTCTGCCACTCCTGGAATAGTCTAGAAATATTTCAGTCCTGGTTGATCATCTCCCAGTACATTTTGGGAGACTATTAATGTAACACATCGACCCTGTTAAAGGGTAAGTGCAACGCTATTTTATATTTCGGGGTTAGAAAGAATCTGCATTGGTGTGAGCATTTCATACTACACTTAAAGTAAATGTACACAGTAACTGGCACAACCTCCAATTTATATCACAAAATAGAAGACATTCGCAGGTATGCGGAGAGACATGTTTTGCTATTCAGAACGTGGCACCAAGATTTTCAGTGATGTGAAGCAGTCCTATTGTATTGCAAACAGGCAGACTTGAGGGCACATCTCTTTTAAGTCTAACAGAAATATTGCTTTCGACTTCAAGATGGTTTTGCTGACAAGTACTACTTAATTATCTCAGCATGCAGATCACATTGGAACATTTCTGCGGTGAAATGGCTGCACAACCTGTACTTATTCACTTGCACATTGTATTACATTAGTCATTATGGAGACTAATAAGCAGGAAGGGCTGCATCATGTCGCAATTTGTGAGAACTCAAAAGTGAGTTTGTGACAACATGGCAACTTGCAGTACTTTCACAAAGTTCACGATTTTGTTCTTCAATTTAAATTTGTACAATTTTTCTATAACGTCACTGAATTTATTTTGTTGCTGAGATTTAATAAGTGGTCTGAGAAATTGGGACTGCAGTTCCCCTTTAAGAGATGCTTGACGAAAGAAATGCTTTTGTGTCTAATCTACGAGAATAACATGAACAACCTCAAGTTTAAGTATTCCCTAATCTGTGAATGCGCTTGCAGACTTTGTGAATGTAGATAACTGTACATAAACTAAGTATGAAAGGCTTAATGAATACCATGTAAAAATAACTAATATTATTACAAGAAAAAGTGTAGTTGTTAAAAATGAAAATATATATTGTTTGTGATGGGGAAATTTAATTTATCTACTTGCCCTTTTGACTTCTTGCAAAGGCAGATCTTTCTAGTGATCTTAATATTTATTTGGTTGATACTCTAAATTATCTATAGTAATGTACTAAGCTCAAAGGTACAACGGCAGTGCCATCTATGATTTGTACACACGGCCTTCCAGTCCCCGGCTCTACCCACTACACCCATTACTTTCAGCGCTAATGTAGCCACTGAAGACTGTAGGGAATTAAAACATATAGATGGAGGTTTGTCTTTAAACAGTTCAAGCTTTCTAAGACTGCCATGAGGGAAACAAGATATCCTCATGCATTATCTAAATTCTAAAAGTATATTTAGTGCATTAAACAGTTTTCTTCCTCTTAGTTCTCATGCCACAAAAAGTGTAACCTATTGGTTTAAGCTTTATCTTTTTATGTTATTTGCTCTATGAAATTGCTTCAGTCATTTAAGATAAGTACAATTTCTTGTATTAGGAATTAGTCTTTTTTCGCATACCCGAACTTGCTCTCCCTGAGACACAGGGAGAGAAGCTTGAGGTCAGAGCGCAAGGTCAGCCATTTATACGACGCCCCTGGAACAGTTGGGGTTAAGGGCCTTGCTCAGGAGCCCAACCGCATTTGTTTTAAATGCGATATTGAGCCTTTCTGTACTTTATGAGCCTTGGCTTTGCTGCAGCAGTGATCGGTGTGTCTGGTCAAAGCAGCAGAATGTCACAGTGCTACTTGGCAGAAAACTGTTTATAGCTCTGGACATTGGCTTCATACTGGTGCTGCTTCTTCACTTGTAATCTGTGTAGACAGTTACTGGCCAGGATATTATAAACACAGCAAATAATGAGTTTGCCATCTGTAAGCAGAAAGAGCAGCTTCAGCAGGACATGGCTCATGTGCCACAAGGGTCTAAAATGTTTGCAGTCTAGCTCTATCCCCATTTTTCCTGCAGAGTTGGCGTCGGTTGACGTTGCAATGAGGGTAAAGTGTGGGGTTGAACTGCAAGTTCCACCTGTTTGCGGGACTGAGATCTGAGGATCAGCTCAGGTCATAATACTCTTTTAAACACAATTCGGTTTTGTAAATCTCTTTACAAAACTTGATGCTTTATCTTTCACAGCAGTGGGATCTCAAACTCTCCAGTCTAGGACAAGCTGTTCCTTACACCTGTGACCCCTTCTTTGAACTGTTTTATTCTTCTGTTAAGCACTTTTGAATGGTTATCTTTGCTGTTCTCATTTTTAAGGACGTTTTAACGAACAGACATGATGTTACTGAACACAGCTTGGTGTTGGGTGGTGGGGGGGATAACGGTGAGATGGCAAAGTGTAAAGCAGCAGGTACTGTGGCTGTCCACCAGGGTACCACAAGCTAAAATTAACAACCTAAAATTTCAGTTTGCTGCTGAAAAGCCCCCCGGCAGACTCCCATTACACTTATGTATCTTCTATGAGCATGCAGTATGTCATTTTTGTTTTTTCAATCAGCTCTAAAGTCTTTCTATTTTAGTTGCTTTTTAAATTTTAAACTCCTAATAATATTTTCACAATCAATTAATTACTTATCAAATTTCAGACACATGAGACCAAGGCTGGAGAGGGGATTTGGATAAAAATTACATGTTATACTGTTGAGAAAGTACTAGAAACCAATTGAACCTCTGATAGGAGAAATGGTGAAGGTTTTATGACTGAATATGTTAAGGGTAAAAGCAAGCTGAAAACTGGAATAAATAGACTGTTTTGGAATATCTTACTATTGATAAACTGTACACAGGAAAGTAGTCTTCCTTCTTATCAGCAAGTCCTTTTCTTTTGGCCCTGAAAGTGGAGTGAAAGTAGATTTTATTGAAGTACTAGTTAAATGAGAGAACATTTTCTCCTAATCTTTTTCTTGTATTGAATTGTTCCTGTTTTTCTATTTTTACCCATTTTAGATCTTGGTTTAATTCATGTTCCAAAATGTAATAGTTTTAACTGTAAATTTAAAAAGTGTGTTTTTTCTAAACCTAAGTCTCCAAGAATAGATTCATTTGCATTGACAATGGTAAAGAAAATATTTAAGTTAACTTGGTTAACATGCTCAGTGTCTAAAGCTCTGCACTTTCTTTGCTAAACTCATAGATATCTGTTTTGTTGAAGAGTGGACTTAATGTGTGATGATTGATGAAAATGGCTCATAGATTTAACCCATTACCCACCAGTTTTGAAGGGTTCATACAGTATCTCCATGCTGGCCTATGGCTGACTCTGTAACCAATAAACACAAAAACTGAGGAACTGCATCTAATCAGCTTCTCTTCTGATCTTTATTTTTCTTAGTGAGATGTCCTCTCTAATGTTGCACTATTAATATTATAACCAGGTTATTTTTGATGGGTAAGAACATGTGCAAAAAATGTAAGTCTCTGTATTCTCAGGAATGAATTAAGATCTCTTGTATTGGTTACTGACAAGTGTTTGGAAGTCAGTGGAGCAGCCCTTTTATGTGAACTACAACTCCTTTATGCTTCCCTGTTATTGACATAGTCTTGTCATTACAAATTCATACACAGCTTGCCCAGCCAATTCTGTTGGTTTTTATGAAAATGTCAGTTGAATTAAAATTTTTCCGTTGCAAGAGTGGGATGGGAACAGAAAAATAAAAAATCCTCAAACACAGTATCCACAAGTAATGGGCGTGAACCAAAAGATACACCAGATTTGAAACATTTGAGATATGCTCATAAGAAAAGTGGTTGATCTTAATATTAAATGTTTTATGATGTAGGCTTTTAATAGCTGTTTAAATAATATAAATATCATCGTACATTTTTTTTCACAAGCCATGTTCATAACCACCATTGGTCATCGAATAAAGATATATTCTCTCCGAGACTTAGACCATACAGGGATCAAATCCAAGTCACTGATGGTATCTGAGTGTTATTAAAATGGACTGTGTCACTCTTGTCTTCTCTTGCAAGCAGTGACATACACACAAGTGTGAGCATGAAATCTTGATAATCCCTCTTTTCCTACAGGGGCACTTTTCGCATTGAGAGGACAGATGGCTCTCATTTTGATGTGCGTATACCCCCCTTTTCCCTGGAGAGCAACAAAGATGACAAAGCGCCCCCTGCTGGGTACAGCTGGTAGAGAACCACAAGACAAGAAAGCATAGAATCATAATAGTAATGCCAAACAAGTTTTATTTTTTCATATTTTGTTTCTCAAAGTTTCAGTATAAGTAAGTAATTTCATAACTTATGCTTAAGGGTTAGTGTGGTAATCAAAGCATTTACAATAGTAATGCTAACCAACACATTTCCTTGTTGCTGCCTTTTGTTTGGCATGTTTTAGATTTTAGTTTCTTGTAGAAGTGTTCAAAGGCTGTAGAGGGTGTATTGTTGTTGTTCAACACAGTCTGCTGTGTTCCTGAGTGATATAACCCTCAGCACAGTGCAGAGTATTCTACCCCTGTACACACAAAAAACAACCCTCTCTTAAATGCATTGTATTTCAAACATTGTAATATTGTATTCTTAAGTGAGAATAGTGAAATAGAAAAGGTTGTTTCTGGATTGGAGGGTTGAAATGCTGTGGACAGTGTACTGGGTTACATCATTTGAGAATGAGGTGAAAGCTGCCTCATGCAAAGTGAATGTCCTCTCTGACTCCAGATGTTTTAAAAATCCTTCATCTTTGAAAAGATGTGAACAAACGTTTTCTTAAATAATATTACTGTCATAAGGAATGTAGTTAGTGTTAATATTTGAGGTTATATGATGTATTGCTTGGTAACCTTTAATAGATACATTATTTATTTCATCATGCTTTAGTTCGGGATGGACTGAGGAATAAAGTAGGTGATCATAGATGACTATTCTGCCAACACTGGAGTCTTAACATCTAAGGGTAGTAGTGTAGTACAGGAGAAAGAGGTGAATTAGTCTCATTTGCAATATTCTCTTACTAATAAAAACTTATTTCTACATATTTAAAAGCTAAGGCAATACATTGATCTACTGATAATTCCAAATTAGTTCAAGGTTTACATCCTGGAGATTTATATTTGAGCTCTTTCACTGACCTCATTTTGAATCATTAGCCATGTGATGGAGAACATCTATTTGAGCTGCTGTGTAACTAAAGTAATTTAGTCTAATTGTTTCAATGTAATCTACAGAACCATGTGTACTGCCATATTGTTTTTAATCATTGTATGAATGTTATAATTATTCAATCCATTGCTTTAGTTATGGCCTCAGAGTTGTTACTTGGAAGTGTTCTATTGCAGTAAATGAAAGGGAAAATGAGAATGTTTCAGGGTAAGATACAAGTTCCTGTGTATAGCCTATGGCACTTCTCTTTAGCGTGTTTAAAATGCTGTGCACAATTAAGATGATGTGCACATAAAAGATGTTGGCTGTAAAAAGGACATTTCTCCTAGAACTATTGAGCAGGACCATTGCTGGTTCTCTTTGTAAGAAAGTGTTGGACGTCTGAAATACACAGGCTGTGCTGTTCTGATTTCACAGGCTAGTAATGTTTGTAGGGGCAAAGTATAAGTTACAATCTTCACTGTTCATACTTCCAGCTTCTGAAAGAGGTTACTTATGGGCCTGTTTAAATGTGTGATTTAGCCGAAACTGAATGTTTACAATGCCTATATTTGAATTCAGGGTGTTATGTACAAGTTTTTTAAGAAGGAAAGAAAAATAAAAAGCATGTCACATTTGTAACAAAATGCCCTGGAGTTGTTTTTATTGATATTTTTACATCGAGCTATGTCCTTCACCAGTGCAGTTTTTTAAACTAAACAGATGTAGTTAAATAACTGTGATTAGAGTTTACGGTTTAGATACTCAGTCCCTTGAGTCAAGACTTTGTAAAAGTACCTTTTGGGCCAACTACAGCTTTGAGCTTCTTGGGTATGTCTGTATCAGCTTTAGTATGGATTTGGGGATTTTTACTAATTTGTCCTTGCAGATGTGCTCAACTTCTGTCAAGCTGAATGGAGAACATCAGTAAACCACAAGCATCAAGCCCTTTTACAGGTTCTCAGTGGGACTCTGGCTGGGCAACTCATTGAATTCTCCTTGCTTTGAAGAATCTCCAGTGTCACTTTGTATACTTGGGTGTTTATTCTCCTGTTGGAACATAATGGGGCGAAGATTGTAGGATCTTTTGTTGACTGATCCCATTAAGGAAGAGGGGAGAAGAAGAAATAAGAGAAGAGAGAGGAGTCTGGAGAAGTTCATGATCATCCAAACCAAACCTGACTGGAGCTGAGTATTTGAATCTTGTTAGAGAGAGCATGCTATTCTGTTAGAATATTCAAGTTCTATTAGAGAACTTGGGTTTCCTGGGTAAAACATACCTCAGAAACATCTTTCCTACTAAGGGTTCATTTTTATGGATAGGGATATAGGCTCCCATTTATTTTGTGGCGTCCAGGGTGCAGATAGAGATTTAATTGCAAGTTGCATTGTATTTAGTTAGAAGGCAGCTTATCTCTTATGTGGCCTCTGTAGGCATTAGGAGTTTAATACGTAGTAGCCATCTGGGGTTTCCTGGGTGACCAGCATGTTAGGCCTCTAAAATGCCTTGTTTGTAAATACTGTACATAGAGTAACTTGTTTGTTTTGTCATTGAAATAAATATTTGTTTAACCAAGTGTGCCTGGATTATTACTCCTCTTAACAAAGTTGTGCCAGAGAATAAAGAATTCATGATTATATGAATCGCTCGGGTATATTCTAGTGAATCATTTACAAGTTGGGGGTTATGAACATTTGTTGAATAAACCACTCGGTCAAATCCTGATTTTTCACTGTTTTCGTAACCCCCCCCACTGGGCATATGGGTCCCCTGCATGCACTGGGTACGACGGGTAAGATACATGTGCAAGATAAAGCCTGGGGGCGGTGAAGATATATTCAGTTTTATCATGATTAGCATGAAAGACATTAAAAAGTGTTAATTTAATGCAGGATTTTTTTTCAATGCTGCTGAAGTTTAATTTGCCCTTCTGGGAAAAACTCCATTCATGAAACTGGAGAAGATGTGCATATGATTTGTGACTAACAAAAACAGTGAGTACTGGTAACACATCTCAAAGATTCTCTAATTCCTTTCAGTTACAATGAACTTGTAGACCTCTTTCTGTGGTACACAGGCAGGCAGTGACTGGTTAACAGATGTGGAGATAAAATCAATAAAAAAATTGTATTTTGTCATACAAAAAAAAAAGACAATTCACACTACATTTGTGGATTTTGGAGTCTTATTCCCAGTATATTGATGGAGGGAGAATTTCTGTGTAGAATCGTATGTCTTCTGTTTATTTTTTGAGTCCTTTAACTGTTTCTCAAGATAAATAAGCCCAGTAAGTCACCGCTTCAGGAAGGACACCATTGCCGATGAAATGCTGATGGTGTAAGCAAGCAAAAGGGAAGAACCCTTCTAAAACACAGGGGCCATCAGGAGGGCAGAAACTCCTATATTGGGTAGGATCTGTGGAGCCGTGATGCCCCTGAGGCAGAGCCCTTGTCCTCCCTCGACAGCAAACCGCTCCAGTGACAGACAGCTGGAGCAGCTACCTGCTGTCGTGGGACCTCCTGCAGACTGGGAATGGGTAAGGGGATTTGACAGGGATGCATCACAAGCCCATTCCTCTTCCCACTGCTTACACTCTGTACTGACCCTCTTTGCCTGCACTGCTACTATAAAATGTCCACTCTCGAAGGAATAAAATTGATGAACTTCTGCTTACAGAACATACAAACTGATTGGAATTACAGCGAATGTTCCACGCTATGTCTGTTTGAAACATGGTTTGATAACTCCTTTACAGACTCGACTGTCTCCCCACCAGGTTTTACAGTGCACGAAGCATACAGGTCAGTCAACTTATCCTGTAAATCTAAGCATTTGTTTTATGATAAATCAGCAGTTGTGTAACAACTTTTCAATATTACACCAGTTTTGCTCCCCAGATCTTGAGTGTATTTCCATTAAATGCAGCCTGGTTTATTTACCTAGAGAATTTGCTTCAATCGTGCTAACTGGTGTTTACATTCCACCTCAAACGCTATGCTAGCAGAGCTATATGTGAACTAGCACAACATATTGCTACTATAGAAAGGTCTAATCCAGCCTGTGCAGTTATAGCCTACTTTAACCACGCTAACCTGCCACATTACAAAAGGCAAGTTAACTGCCCGACCATAGCTGATAGAGTTCTAGATCACTGCTACTGCACATTGGATCCCGTTTATCATAAAGCACCGCTTGGAAACTCAGATCACACAATAATTTTGCTTACTCCGATTTATAAACAAAATTAAAAAAATAAATCAAATCAAAAGTTAAATCAGTCAAGGTCTGGTGCCCAGAAGCAATAGAAAGCCTGGGAGGGTGTTTTAAATGTACAGCTTGGAATTTATTTAGCTCTGCTTGTGCCTCTTTGGATGAATACACTGATACTGTTACATTCTATATAAGTTTCTGTGAAGAGGTATGCATTCCTACAAAAACTTTCAAGACATACAGTAACAAGAAGCCATGGTTCTTAATGCCGTTGGAAGCATAAGGCTTTCATCAAGGGTGACCGGACTGAATATATCTCAGCCAAATATGAGCTGCACTCTGCAGTGAGGAAATCTAAGAGCAACAACAGTAAAAAAAAAACTAGAGGACCAATTTGCTGACAACTCAAGAACAGTTTGGAGTAAAATTAAGGAAATTACCAACCACGAGGAAAAAAACTCTGCCACTTTACTGCAGGACGACCCGTCTCCCAGATAAACTCAACCAGTTTTATGCTCGCTTTAAAAAACCTGATGTGAAGGCCTCCTCATTACCATCCCTTTCACTTTTCCCTCCTTCATTCTCTATCCATACTGACGAAGTAAGAGCAATTTTCAAAAACAAAATAAAAGTAAAGCCACAGGTCCAGTCAATTTGTCAACTGCAGCCCTCAGCTACTATGCTGATCCACAGGCTCCTGTGTAAAGGCACATTGTGTGCACAGACTTAAAAGTAATATAGATGATAACTGTCTTTTTCAAAGCAGCCCAGAAAATGTACGTTTCTATTGGTCATGTCCTGTTGTTAAAATACTCTGAATTGATCTGCAAAATTGTGTAAAGAAAGTTTCTAATACTGACATTTCTTTTAGAGAAATAGATGTTATTATGCTGAAACAAATATAAAAATACCATTTATCATTGACTTAATCGTTATACTTGCTCATTATTATATGCATACATAAATAATTTTACCGTATCTCGTAATAGCAGATTATCTTCTAATTACGAGCTCAATTACGAGCAATAGAACGATCGCCATACAATACGTACGTTATCATGATCTGACTTTCAGTTTTGGGCAGCGGAATCGATTCCAGGGCAAACTCGTTCTTGTTTGAGGATCCGTGTGAGTCACTGCACAATATAACAGGTAGCTCATACACTGAAATGATCGTTGTATTCTACTAATAACGATATTATTTTCGAATATGTTTTCCTGAGTGGGAGCAATGCGCTTCCAAGTGGAAGAGACTCACATTTGAACAATTTAAAATACACATGACGGCACGTCTACGAACTATTTCTAAAAGTCACAACATGAAAGCTGTGCGTATCTTATCTTTATTTGCCTGTATAATGTACCCCGGTGATCTGTAATGTACTCCTATGTGCATTGAATAGCATTTTTAAAGAAGAGAAAACACAATAAGGTCGAATTTATCAAAAACCTGTGCTGACTCGACAGTAAACAAACTCTTCAGCGACGTCTGGAGTTCAATAACTCTCTGCCCTGCAATACGGTTTTCCAGGAGTCCGCAGTGCTTGACGAGCAGAGAGCGGAACCACAGCATCCTTGGCCGCGGCTCCACACCGATCTAAGCGACGGACCGGCTGTGCGCTGTCGCGCTAATCTTATGTCTGATCCGGATCCGTCGCAGCTATGTGACGTAAATAAAGGCGGGAGTGAACGAGCTGTTATCCAATCGATCCAGGAGTCGCGGTGTTTTTGTTTTGGCCTCGGCTTTCGCCCAATGAGAGCGAAAATCCAAGAAGTCAAGAGAGTGACGCAGGGCCTGTCCAATCACCGCCGTTGGCTGGAGGTAGGCGTGACTTCCTTTTACATTGGGTGAGTGACACGGCTTCTGGCCAATCACCGTGGACTTTCCGCTACTTTTTAAATTTTTTGTTTTGCTTCCTGCTACAGCCACGGAGTTAACGCCCTTATGTGAGTGACACGGCTTTTGGCCAATCACCATGGACTTCCGTGCTCCTTCACGGAAATACCGCCCTCAACTTGAGTGACTCGGCTCTGAACAAATCACCGCGGATTTCCGTGTACCTCAGCGAAGTTACCGCCCTCACCGTGAGTGAAGCGGCACTGAGCCAATCACCACGGATTTATCGGTCTCAGCATAGCGTCGATGCCTTTGTCCAATCAGCTCCGAGATTTCATCAGGAGGCGGGAGGGATACGGCTCTCGTCCAATCACAATTTCAATTCCGGGAGTTTACTGAATTCCGGCGGGAGTGACGACAGAGATACACAAGTCTATGGCGGTGAGTCTTAAAACGCTCTTTTTGTGCAGAGATTGGAAATCAATACAGATGATAACTGTGACTTTTCTGAAAGCAGCCCTGAAACTTAAGATGTATTTGGTTATGTTGTGTTGTAAAAACATTCTAGACTGATTTGCAAATTTATAGAAAGAAAGAAGCTAAAATTAACCTTACTAATTAAACAGATGGTATGTTAATTTTTAATCACATTGAAATTTACATGAAAATATATTTTTAATTGACTTAATTATTATACATGCACGTTATTATATATATGAAGTGAAATGATCTGTGAAGAGTCCTGTTAAAACATTTTAAATAGATGTAAAAGTGTAGTTACAGACTATATCAGCCCTTATCTTTATTAACCTGGTTTAATCTTTTTTCAGAAGTGTAAATATATTATACTATGTACCCCTGATGACATTATTGAATTCCTATATATACTCTTGTTTGTATAGTAACTATTTTTATTGTTACAATAAAAAAGTTTAAAAAGAACTGCACTTCCGAGAAATGTCCACTGGGCGGCGACAGAGATACACGAGTCTACGGCGGCGAGCCTTAAAGCGCCTCCGTACAGACCCTCGTTGTGCAGAGATTGAAAATCAATGCAGATGATAACTGTGACTTTTCTGAAAGCAGCCCTGAAACTTAACATGTATTTGGTTATGTTGTGTTGTAAAAACATTCTGGACTGATTTGCAAATTTATAGAAAGAAAGAAGCTAAAATTAACCTTACTAATTAAACAGATGGTATGTTAATTTTTAATCACATTGAAATTTACATGAAAATATATTTTTAATTGACTTAATTATTATACATGCACGTTATTATATATATGAAGTGAAATGATCTGTGAAGAGTCCTGTTAGAACATTTTAAATAGATGTAAAAGTGTAGTTACAGACTATATCAGCCCTTATCTTTATTAACCTGGTTTAATCTTTTTTCAGAAGTGTAAATATATTATACTATGTACCCCTGATGACATTATTGAATTCCTATATATACTCTTGTTTGTATAGTAACTATTTTTATTGTTACAATAAAAAAGTTTAAAAAGAACTGCACTTCCGAGAAATGTCCACTGGGCGGCGACAGAGATACACGAGTCTACGGCGGCGAGCCTTAAAGCGCCTCCGTACAGACCCTCGTTGTGCAGAGATTGAAAATCAATGCAGATGATAACTGTGACTTTTGTGACAGCAACTCTGAAAGCTAATGTAAAGAAGGAAACTAATATTGACATTACTTTTAAATAATTAAAATAATGCTACATTTATACCCATTGAAAGTAATATGAAAATATCGTTTGTATTTTTTTTAAATATGTTACTTGCACGATATAATAATTAACGAAATGGTGTGGGAGGAGACCCATGTCTGAACAGTTTAAAACAGATGTAAATGCGTCTGTACAGACAATTTGAAACATATACGGACCTTATCTGCTTTTGTTTACTA
This sequence comes from Atractosteus spatula, assembly GCF_055471065.1. Taxonomy (NCBI): domain Eukaryota; kingdom Metazoa; phylum Chordata; class Actinopteri; order Semionotiformes; family Lepisosteidae; genus Atractosteus; species Atractosteus spatula. Next base: position 90,227 of record NC_142732.1, on the reverse strand, counting down.
TTAAACAAGATTACTTGTTTAATCTTTTTGCATAAAATATACATGTATTACCGTATGTACCCCCGACAATACTCTACGTTATATGTATTCTTGTTTTTATGGCATGTAGTGTTGATATAATTAAAAATAAAAAAGACACGAATCGATTACGTCAAAAGGAAGTGGCCCACAGGGCTTATGGGAAATGTAGTCTCTATAGTACTCTGGACTGCGCTGTTCACGTGTTTCGCAGATTTGATTGAACATCAGAAATAATTATACAATTTCAGTGTATTTATTGTGTCTCTTACATTTCTATATCTATGTCTCTCTTACAAGATGGACTTGGCAGGAGCTGTTTCTTGCTCTACGGAGTGAAGCTGCCTTGGGAAGAAACGAGCAAAGTCTTCAGACTCTTTCTAATTGAGACAACATGACAGCTGTGCCGACCTGCTCTTTATTGACCTGTTGAACCTGCCGTCGTGTCTGTGGGTTTCTTAGCTCCGCTGTCTTGTTTGCAAACTTTTCTCCTGTGTTTATTTTACTTTGTTAAATAAAATGTGGTTGCCAGAGCAACTGTACTACAGAAATTGTTGCAGGAGCGGGTCTGACCTCCAGCAGGTAAACAGCCGGCTTTTTAAATCTAATCGGCGAGGAAAACAGACTCTGGAGTCTCCGGTCGCGTCATTATCTGCAGGTCTGACAGTCCTGCTCCAGCAGTGCCAGGCTCTGCTGTTCTTGGTCCAGATGGGCTGGCAGTGCCCAGATCTTACAGTGCTGCTCCAGCAGTGCCACGCTCTGCTGTTCTTGGTCCAGATGGGCTGGCAGTGCCCAGGTCTGACAGTGCTGCTCCAGCAGTGCCAGGCTCTGCTGTTCTGGGTCCAGATGGGCTGTCAGTGCCCAGGTGTAAATGTGATGGGATGTGTGGTGGTTTGGTAGGAAGCCAGTCTGACTCTTATTCAGGACAATGTGCTCAGTAAGGAGAGCCGGTAATCAGATTTTCAAGATACGACAGAGTTCCTTTCCCAGGGTACTGTTCACACTAAAGCCCTGGTAGCTGTTAGGGTTGAATCTGTCTTCATTCCTACAGACGGACGTGATCAGTCTTTGATTCCAGGCCCCAGAGAAACAGCGGGCTGTCAGGACAGGGTTGAGGAGTTTGAGCAGACTTTGCTGTAGGTCTGAGCTGCAGCTGAGTCAAGCGTTGTTGACTGTGTCTTGGCCACAGACCTTTTGTGGTCTGATTGTGTATGTATTTTGTAACCTTCTGCTGAAATAGCCCATGAAACGAGCTTGGTTTGTGCCGTGAGCACGCTAGGATTGTAAATAACACTGAAGTTGAGCTCAATGTATCATTTTGTCTGGTTTAAAACGTAAAATAGTTACAAAAGAGATGGTTTAGCATGTTGAAAGTGTGTTTTGAAAATTGTGATTTTTGACCATTTTTCGACAGGCGCGCGGCTTATCAAAAAAAGCAAAATTGGGCCAAATTTCGTTTGCGAGGAAATGGGCACAGAACACTTTTCCTGCATTTCACATGCATCCTAGAGCACAGCAAATGTATCACAAGTTGTCCAGATGCTGTTAAAACCCCAACCTTAACCCTAGCTTGAGCCCTTGGGACACATAACGAAAACGGCACGTTCAATAAGTGTGCCCTGTGAGATTCGCAAATGACTTCCAGATTCCTAATAAACACTGAAAGTAGCAGCACTACAATATTCTCAATGTATTTAGAGTCGAGCTCCTTATACTTGTTCAGTATTTCTTATTTTGTAACCTTCTGCTGAGATAGCCCCTGAACCATGCTCGGTTTGTGCCGTGAACACGCTAGGATTGTAAATAACACTGAAGTTGAGCTCAACGTATCATTTTGTCTGGTTTAAAACGTAAAATAGTTACAAAAGAGATGGTTTAGCATGTTGAAAGTGTGTTTTGAAAATTGTGATTTTTGACCATTTTTCGACAGGCGCGCGGCTTATCAAAAAAAGCAAAACTGGGCCAAATTTCGTTTGTGAGGAAACGGGCACAGAACACTTTTCCTGCATTTCACATGCATCCTAGAGCACAGCAAATGTATCACAAGTTGTCCAGGTGCTGTTAATACCCCAACCCTAACCCTAGCTTGAGCCCTTGCGGCAGATATCGAAAACGGCACGTTCAATAAGTGTGCCCCGTGAGATTCGCAAATGACTTCCAGATTCCTAAGAAACACTGAAAGTAGCAGCACTACAATATTTTGGATGTATTTAGAGTCGAGCTCCTTATACTTGTTCAGTATTTCTTATTTTGTAACCTTCTGCTGAGATAGCCCCTGAACCATGCTCGGTTTGTGCCGTGAACACGCTAGGATTGTAAATAACACTGAAGTTGAGCTCAACGTATCATTTTGTCTGGTTTAAAACGTAAAATAGTTACAAAAGAGATGGTTTAGCATGTTGAAAGTGTGTTTTGAAAATTGTGATTTTTGACCATTTTTCGACAGGCGCGCGGCTTATCAAAAAAAGCAAAACTGGGCCAAATTTCGTTTGCGAGGAAATGGGCACAGAACACTTTTCCTGCATTTCACATGCATCCTAGAGCACAGCAAATGTATCACAAGTTGTCCAGATGCTGTTAAAACCCCAACCTTAACCCTAGCTTGAGCCCTTGGGACACATATCGAAAACGGCACGTTCAATAAGTGTGCCCTGTGAGATTCGCAAATGACTTCCAGATTCCTAATAAACACTGAAAGTAGCAGCACTACAATATTTTGGATGTATTTAGAGTCGAGCTCCTTATACTTGTTCAGTATTTCTTATTTTGTAACCTTCTGCTGAGACAGCCCCTGAAACGCGCTCGGTTTGTGCCGTGAGCACGCTAGGATTGTAAATAACACTGAAGTTGAGCTCAACGTATCATTTTGTCTGGTTTAAAATGTAAAATAGTTACAAAAGAGATGGTTTAGCATGTTGAAAGTGTGTTTTGAAAATTGTGATTTTTGACCATTTTTCGACAGGCGCGCGGCTTATCAAAAAAGCAAAATTGGGCCAAATTTCGTTTGCGAGGAAACGGGCACAGAACACTTTTCCTGCATTTCACATGCATCCTAGAGCACAGCAAATGTATCACAAGTTGTCCAGATGCTGTTAAAACCCCAACCCTAACCCTAGCTTGAGCCCTTGCGGCAGATATCGAAAACGGCACGTTCAATAAGTGTGCCCTGTGAGATTCGCAAATGACTTCCAGATTCCTAAGAAACACTGAAAGTAGCAGCACTACAATATTCTCGATGTATTTAGAGTCGAGCTCCTTATACTTGTTCAGTATTTCTTATTTTGTAACCTTCTTCTGAGATAGCCCCTGAACCGTGCTCGGTTTGTGCCGTGAACATGCTAGGATTGTAAATAACACTGAAGTTGAGCTCAACGTATCATTTTGTCTGGTTTAAAATGTAAAATAGTTACAAAAGAGATGGTTTAGCATGTTGAAAGTGTGTTTTGAAAATTGTGATTTTTGACCATTTTTCGACAGGCGCGCGGCTTATCAAAAAAAGCAAAATTGGGCCAAATTTCATTTGCGAGGAAACGGGCACAGAACACTTTTCCTGCATTTCACATGCATCCTAGAGCACAGCAAATGTATCACAAGTTGTCCAGGTGCTGTTAAAACCCCAACCTTAACCCTAGCTTGAGCCCTTGGGACACATAACGAAAACGGCACGTTCAATAAGTGTGCCCTGTGAGATTCACAAATGACTTCCAGATTCCTAATAAACACTGAAAGTAGCAGCACTACAATATTTTCGATGTATTTAGAGTCGAGCTCCTTATACTTGTTCAGTATTTCTTATTTTGTAACCTTCTGCTGAGACAGCCCCTGAAACGCGCTCGGTTTGTGCCGTGAGCGCGCTAGGATTGTAAATAACACTGAAGTTGAGCTCAACGTATCATTTTGTCTGGTTTAATGGTAGTAGTCTGTGAATTTAAAGTTAAAGCGAGACTGAGCTGTCGGTGAGGTTGGGGTTCATAAGCTCTGTTAATTCCTCAACAGAAGCAGTTTGCTTTCAGAGTTGCAATCAGGTCACCTTGCGGTTCTTCTGGATCATGTTGGACAATAAGACAGAGCATGATCCATCCCTGTCAATTCTGGCGTCATGGTTCAGAGTCTTATAGCGTTTTCGAAGTATTGAGCATCACCCAGGCAAACATTTTGCACATTCAAGACACTGCTGTACAGCGGGTATACAGACCCCTGACTGATTTGATTCAGTCTTGTTCAGTCAGTAAGACCCGTGCCAGTGGGTGGATTCTTTTCTAACCCTTTAGTAAGTTAGAGTGTCATGGGTATTGCATTGCTTATTTTAAAAACCAAACATTTCTCTGACTTTAACTTCCTCACTGAGCAATGGAGTTCTTACAAATGTTTGGAGAGGAGGAAGGCAGCCAAATGAATTAAGCTCAGCTGCCACAACTTACAACTAATCCTGATGTACTGTAATGACCTCTCTTTCCCAGATATATCACACAGCTGCCTCTCCTTTTCCTCGCTCATTTTTGCATCCCTCTTCCAGCCCATTTCCACTTACAGCTGCCCCTTGGTTGCCTTTTCACCGAGCTTTGAGGTCCTAGCCTGTTTATTTTATGGCCGGGAGGATTGCTCTCAGCCAGCCGGTTATGTCAGGTGTCCTCAAACTCAATGAATGTTTCTGCTTCCACACAATCTTTGGCTTCCTTGTAAATCCACAGTTAAAAAGAAGTTTATGTAAACCATAACACTGTTATATTGTATATCTAGGACCATGACAGTTGCAATTTTCACAATTAATCAAATGTATCTGTCCTAATTGATTCTGGCACAGCCTACTACAGAAAACCATGACCAGTTTCTGCTTTACAGTCATTTTGTTACACCTCTTAATCTACACTAGACAAGCAGTCAAGTAGCAGGGCAAGTATGTTTCATGGCCTAATTGCATCTCTGCCTACTTCTGCCGGTGTTGACCTAGACTTCGGTGTCTTTAGGGCAGAGTGCAGGCCAGGCTATAAGACTCTGCCATCACTACAGATTAACAGCCTGGGTATCTCTCTCTTGTGCTTTTGCTTTTGAAACCTCCTAAAATAATCTGGGCAGATGATTTCCCACAACATGACTATCTTAATTTGGCTAGCTAACTGCTAGATTTGTACTGGCATGGATAGCGTAGTTTTGCCTAAAATGTATATTAAAAACTAGAAACAACATATTTATAGTATCTGCAAGGCTTTCCATGTATTTATATGTTCTTCATACAGTACAAAACATTTTTCCTTTGTCAATCACTCTCACAATGATGTTTGATTGCTTTGACCCCATGCTATTTTGTGCATTTTGTGGTCACATCATGGGAGATATATTCTGAACGTTTTTGTTTCAGAAGTAGGAAGTGCCACTCAGCCAAGCATTATCAGAAAGTGCTGGTAAGACAGGAGCAGCCCTAGATACTATCCAACAAACACAGTGAGGCAAGACTGGACTACACTCTGGGTGGGATGCCAGTCCATAACAACACAAGCACTTAGGGACAATATTAGTGACACCAGTAAATACAGCCTGCTTTATTTAGAATTTGTCCAGAACTCTCTGCTCTGGAATTGTGACACCTGCCGGATATTAAGTGACCTTCTGTTTCAAGGTTCCCTTCCATTGAATTGGACAAATATGATCTTGAGGAGATTGAAATGCTGGTACCTTTAATGCTCTTTTTCAGTGCTTGTTGGTGCAAGGAAATCTGACTTTGAAGAGCCTGACATGCTGAAAGAGCAAATCACATTCCTGTATTAATATAGTATATGAGAACGGGTGCATGGTTTATACACAAAGAATCATTCATGCACTCATTTTACTAAAGTGGTGTACATGAGCACGAAAGACAAACTTGAATCGCCGGTTACTGACTGTGAACTATCTTGAGATAAATCCAGGGGCAAATAAAAGATTTCATGAATTATACATTTTAGACTCCTGTTCCATAGATAATAACAAAAGGATGGATCTTATGTCTTACCCAAGAGGGGTCTGCGCACGACGCATATTAAACCCATTCTACACACTCGCTGCCCTGTGTGTAGACAACGCGTGGGGAACTCACCTGTGTAAAACCATCAAGACCACACGAGTGCACGTGGCTACCCTGATTTCTCTCTCTCCCTCTGACTGCGCTGCGGGGTGCCGAGAGGGTGCCAGGTTTTGGGAAAGCCTGCCTGCGGACACTTTACTGTTGTTGTTTGGCAGAGCCCCCAGATGTTCACTGCAGTCCAGATGTGCGGCCGCGTGCTACAGTCCGCAGAGCTACAGCCCTGCAGGCACGAGCTGAGCTCTGCAGCGGAACGACTCTGGACGTCCAAATGCACTTAGATAAAAAAAAACATACATTTGGAAATGGATCAATCGTAATAAAATGAACGCACTTCTACTGAACGTCCGCCACCACAATCTTGTTTCTCTCTTCCCTTTTTGCGAAATGAAGCACAGATTGGCAAACACATACTGTGTATCTCCTGTGCCGTCTTTCAAAATTAAACTTAATTGAAAAAATCTATTATGCGTTTCTCTAATGAATTTAAACTTTTCATGAACACAAAAGCAATTAGTAGAACATTTTAAGCAAATAACTTTTATTATTATTATTATTATTATTATTATTTGAGAGGGTCATTTTCTGTTCCTCAAGGCTGTGACAGAAGATCCCAAACTGGGCTGCATCTCTAATGAGTTTTCTCCCTTCTACCCCATTAGGATTGATAGGAGTTGTGGTTTTGGCAGGTGTGAGAATTCTGGGATTTAATTTGCTATTTTTAGGAAGAATATGTATATGATTCTTGAGTGTTTCGTGCAGTGCAGCAGAAAGTGCTTCTCTGTGCTTCTCCCTGCTGGCGGTAGGAGCACAGCCTGTCCTCTCTCTTAGCCAGGTTTACCTTTGTTGTCCAGTCTGTGAGCTCTGAGCCTGTCAGGGTCTGTTTCTGCTTGTTGTCTCCCTCCTGGCCCAGGAGTATCCCGGTTTGTGCTGTGTTTGTGTGTCCCAGGGGGTGAGGCAGACTTGTTTGGTTTGTGCAGCAGTTTGGTAGGTTCTGATCCAAGATGTTTTAGCAGGGCTGTTCTGAAGCTGGGGCAGTGAGAGACTGGAGAGAGAGCTATCCAAGACCTCAACGCAAACCACACCTATCAGCTAACATCTTCTACATTTAAACTTAAGAACACCATCACGGAGAGCATACTAACCATGTCACCGAGACACCTTAGGGATTTGATTGACAAGCCTGAGATGGGACACAGACCTCTAAAGAAAAACGAAAACGTGATGTTGCTGTACCAGCAGGTGCTGATATCTGGTGCAACATTTTCAAAACCAGTGCACAAGTAATTTCATCACATAAACCATGCCTTTGTACTGGCCCGATGGCAGGAGAAGCCCCCCGTCACGTGATCTGAGTGTGGCCACCTGATCCTGCGGGCTGGTAGACGCTTGCAAACAGAAGACAGTCGAAAGTTACGTTTCAGCTGAAATCGGAGAGTTACGGCAACCTTTTAGTTTTGCAAAATGTCTTTTTGCTCTTTCCTAGGAGACGAGATTTATAAAGATCACTTCAAGCCGAGTAAGCGAGTGCATTTCTAAGTATTTTTATCTCAAGTTTGGTCGGTAACAGCCTAATGTGATATAACCAGTGCCCAGTACATTTTCGTAACAGTGTCAGTGGGTTTAACAGACGAAGTAGCAACAAGAAGACAAATTCAAACTTCTTTTAAGCCACATCTATAAGGATAGTTATTAATAATAGGCTGCAAATAAAGTAACTGAATATAAACCGTATTAGACCGTCGGCCGGTATACAGGTGAAGCGAATATTTGCAAGACAGATCTCTCTTGCTGTTTTTGAAATTTTTGGTATTTTAATTTTTGGGGGACAGTTTAAGAACAGTGCAAACAAGGTAGCCCGAAAAAAGATGTACACAATTTTTACCACCGATCGATGTTTCCAAAACTTGTAAAAAATTATTAGGGTATATTAATACGTTTAAGGGGCGATATGCTCAGCTAGGTAAGGGGACGGACCGCCGTGTTTCTCACAGTGCTGTTCAAAGACAACCCCGCAACCGGCTGTGCTGTTGATGTCTTAACGCCTGCTCCGCGTTTCGTGCTTTTAATCAGCTGTGATGACTGCTCCTTTCTCAAGGTATCTACCTGTGTGCGAAATGTGGCCACAAGCTGTTTTCTAGCAGGTCCAAGCACGAGCACTCATCCCCCTGGCCCACCTTCACCGAGACCCTTCAGGAGGACAGCGTGTCCAAGTTCCTGGAGAGGCCGGGCGGTGAGCTCCCTCATCCCACCTGCGAGATATTCAGGCGAAACGCTTAGCTTGTTCGGTTTAGTCAACACGAAAGAGGTTTTTTTCAAAAAAAAAATTCAGATAATAACCCTATCATATAATAAAGAGTGCGCGGAATACATACAGTAATGGTTACATACGGTGCTTTATCGCCTGGCGAGTTTTGCATTATTTCAACAATGTAAAAAGGATAATGTAGGAACCTTATTTTATGCTGCAGCAATGTTGTTGCGTTTCCTCAGAACAGATTTGCTCTTTGGCAGTGGAGTGGGTGGGACTGCTGGGGCCGTGTCCCCCCACTGACCGCAGTGACCCCTGTGGCTCTGTGTTCTAGGTATCTTGTGGGAAGTGTGGGAATGGACTGGGCCATGAGTTACTGAACGATGGGCCCAAGGATGGGCTGTCCCGCTTCTGAATCTTCAGCAGCTCACTCAAGTGTGTCCCCAAAGGTATGTACTGTCCGGACCAGGCAGCCAGTGGACAAGTCACTCTAGAAACAGAGTGGTGTCCTCGATTGGTCACGCGGTCAGCTCGGTCATGATGGTAGTCGTGCAGAGCGCGTCAGCCGCGCCTTCATCCCCACCCACTCGCTTCCAAGTTACACAGCGCTGGGAAACCTTAACATGTGCACAGAAGAACTGTGTTCCTGTTTAAACTCTGGGAGGGTTTTATGTACGACAGGCCTCTGCTGAAAATCTGTACCAGTGTCAAAAGTAACTATTGACAAGATCAACACGGCAGCCTGCTTTGGAATGAGAAGTGAATCGTGATCCAGAAAGCATGAGGGGAAACTATGTGGAATGGCATTTCTTTACACAAAGGGTTGTGGGAGTATGGAACAAGTTGCCCCAGCCTTGTTTTTACCCTTCAGGAAACAGCTGGAAGACTTGAGCAGGTCAGTTAGCTACTATCTCCCGAACAGGCTGAGTGGGCTGAATGGCCTCTTTCCTGTAACGAAAGGTACAGAAGGTGACCCCTACTCCTGCAGTGACTTGTGCTCTTTTGTTTTCCAGACAAGATGGATGGAGCAGGGAAGGGGCAGTCAGAGTGGACAAGCAGGGGTCTTCAGGACAGGGCTGAGAGGCCCCTGTGCCTCGCTAGGGTCTGAGCAGATCATGAAGTGCTCTGGAAAAAGCCCATGTGGGACTTCCAGTGCACAGATGGGTAAATGACCATGCCAGACAGCAAGAACTGGGCTTCTGCTTTATTTTTCCACAAGGACACACACACACATTTGTTTTTAATTTTCTTGGCCACTCTCTTTTCTGCAACCAGCTCTGCCTAAAGAAAAGCTCATCATGGGGTGAAAGAAGACTCAGAACATAAATCTCCTGTGCTTGACGTCTAAAAGAAGGTGCTGTTTGGGTTCTTGAAAAAATTCATAGACATGATCAGGGTTTTTCTGATCAAGGACAATGCTGTAGCTGACAGAAATACCGCCCTCAACTTGAGTGACACGGCTTTGGACCAATCACCATGGACTTCCATGTTCTTCCACGGAAATACCGCCCTCAACTTGAGTAAGTTGGCTCTCAACCAATCACCGTGGATTTCCGTGTACTGTAGCGAAGTTACCGCCCTCATCGTGAGTGAAGCGGCACTAGTCCAATCACCATGGATTTACTGGTCTCAGTCCGAGCGACAAAGCCTTTGTCCAATCAGTGCCAAGATTTCAGCAGGAGGCGGGAGGGTTACGGCTCTCGTCCAATCACACAGTTTAAATTCCGGGACTTTACTGAATTACAGCGGGAGGTGACACTTCCGAGAAATGTCCACTGAGTGGTGATAGTGATACGTGAGTCTTAAAGCGCTCTTGTTGTGCAGAGATTGGAAATCAATACAGATGATAACTGTAACTTTTGTGACAGCAACTCTGAAAGCTAATGTAAAGAAGGAAACTAATATTGACATTACTTTTAAAGAAGTAAAATTATGCTAAATTTTAAACCTATTGAAAGTAATCTGAAAATATTGTTTGTATTTTTAAAAAATATATTATACTTGCACGATATGATAATTAACGAAATGGTGTGGGAGGAGACCCATGTTTAAACAGTTTAAAACAGATGTAAATGCGTCTGTATAGACAATTTGAAACGTACGGACCTTATCTGCTTTTGTTTACTATTAAACAAGATTACTTGTTTAATCTTTTTGCATAATATGTACATGTATTATTGTATGTACCACTGACAATACTCTTGATATGTTATATGTATTCTTGTTTTTATTGCATGTATTGTTGTTATAATTAAAAATAAGAAAGACGCGAATCGATTACGTGAAAAGGAAGTGGCCCACAGGGCTAATGGGAAGTGTAGTCTCTCTAGTGCTCTGGGCTGCGCTCTCCACGTGTTTCGCAGATTTGATTGAACATCAGAATTAATTATACAATTTCAGCGTATTTATCGTGTCGTGGATTTCTATGTCTCTCTTACAAGACGAACTCGGCAGGAGCTGTTTCTTGCTCTCCGGAGTGAAGCTGCTCTGGGAAGAGACGAGCAAGTCTTCAGACTCTTTCTAATTGAGACAACATGACAGCTGTGCCGACCTGATCTTAATTGACCCATTGAACCTGTTTGTGTAAAGAGCAGGAGTATTGTGTAGCCCCGATTTTGTTATGCGTACTCTGGTACGTTGGACCCGGGCAGCAGTCTGTCTGCAGCGCTCGTCCTGCCTGGTTTATCGACCCGGCACATAAAAAAAATCTAATGTCGTCGTGTTGTGGGTTTCTTAGCTCACCTGTCTTGTTTGCAAACTTTTCTCCTGTGTTTATTTTACTTTGTTAAATAAAACGTGGTTGCCGGGGCAACGGTGCTACAGAAGTTGTTACCGAAGTGGGTCTGACCTCCAGCAGGTTAACAACTGGCTTTTTGAATTTAATCTTTGAGAAAAATAGAAACTTTAGAAACCTTAGTCTAAAAACCGCTGGTTGGAGTATTTTGTGGACATTATGCGGAAGGAACGGAAAGTCGTAGGCTGTGGGACAGGACTGTCAAGGAAACACGCAGCTGGTGGAGAAATATCAGCGCTGGACACCAGACTCACACCGCTGGGCTCACTGCACCATGAGCGAGTCCGTCGGCACCCCCTCCTGCTGGGGTGTGTTACTGCAGGAGTGAGGAGTCTCCGGTCTCCGGTTGCGTCATGATCTGCAAGTGGAGGTGAAAATGTGAGAGACGGCGGTGCAGTGGGTGGCAGTGCGGGGGCCCTGGATTTAGTTCCTGGGGTGCTATCTGTGTGGAGTTTGCTTGCTCTGCCCATGTTCTCATGGGTCCGGTTCCTGGGGTGTTGTCTGTGTGGGGTTTGCATGCTCTGCCCATGTTCTCATGGGTCCGGTTCCTGGGGTGCTGTCTGTGTGGAGCTGACTAAAGCAGTGACCTCCTTCCTCTACAGAATTTCATTTTTTTTTATTCGGGTGGGATCAAAAGCAAACTTGATTAATTTCACAGAGTCAGCTGTTGATACACAGTTGTTAGCATAGGAGGAGTACAGAACAGGTGACAGCAGTGCTGGGGACCCCAGTATCTCTTCCACTGAGGACCCTCTGGCACAACCAGAGGTGTGAAATTGCCTCCATTCTTGTAAAATTACAGGTTTCTCTGGACTGCAGTCCCCTCACACTTCGCTTTGGATGTGCGGTGCTGTTCTCTACAACAGAAGACCCTTTGTTTGGAAGGAATGGGAAGCTAAAGGCAGAGTCACAATCTCTGATACATCTAAACAAAACAGTAAGTTCTTTAAAACAACTATAAAAAATTCTCATCAAATAAAAATTAATTTGCAACTCAAGGTGCACCACTTAAAACCCACCTGATCGTATCACAGTCGAGGAGAAAGCCAGGGCCCAGGGGCTGCGAGGCTGCAATGCCAACCAGTCCGTCACTCCAGGTGTCCCGACATGCAAGTAAAAACCTTTTCTGTTCATCACCTGTCAGGTTTCAAGTCATCGGAGAAGGATGGGCATCTCCAGGCTGGTCTCTGCAGCTGAGGCTCTGAGGAGCTCCTGACAGACATGAGTGGAGCTCACTTTCAATACCACTGTGGTCAGTAACAGTTTAATATTCTTAAACACCGAGAGCTGGAGTTCTTCTGAACGTTATCTGCATCACAGCAGCTATGTTTCATTCACACCGGAACTCACAACACACACTAACAGTGCAAGTTAATGTGACCTTAAAAATACGTATCGTATTATATAATATATTTGTAAAGAAACCCGAAGGCACCGATTTCACAGGCGTCTCCCTGATGTGCTGTAGAGTGGGACTGCTGGAAGATGGATGGACGAGTCACCCCTTCCTGCAGATGCAGTACTTTGACACCAGAGGAGTGAAAACATTTGTAGAAAAGTCATTTTCAGATGTGTTGTTTTCTTGAGAGAGGGAGTCTTCATTATCCCCAAGGTGGATATGTGTTTCATGGCTGCAGGCAATATATAGAAAAGCACACAAACTAACAACACACAGGCACATGCCCAAGAGAGTCATCTGTTGAGCAGGGTTATGGCCGCAGGTCTACATGAGAACTTGACCCTGTTTGTTTTCAGAGGGGGAAATCGGTATCTGTTTTCAGAGGGCAGGGAATGGAAATCGTTAAACAAAGGGTGCAGAGGGTTCTTTAGGATGGAACAGGCTTTGTGCACATGTGTGATGGATAAGATGTGGGGAAGGGCTGGAAGAATAGCAGCAGTGACCTTCTGACACTGTCTGACAGCACTCCCGAACTCCTTCCCTCCTCCGATTCAGATTCACAAGTTACAGCAGTGTCAATAAGACTGATCAAACAAGATTCACACAGGACATTTACACCTAACATCCAACACATAGAACGTTACATTATAGAACAGGCTCACTGGACCTCAGGCTGGAACAGGAGATCACACACTGTATTATTATTATTGAGAGACAGGCTCACTGTTCCTCAGGCTGGGACAGGAGATCACACACTGTATTATTTCTCTCCCAGCAGAACTCGACATTGTTCTGATTCTGACAGGATTGTGTTACGATCTGTTTTATTGGTGAAGAATGTTTGTCTTGTCCAAGAATATTTCTCACCGTGCGGCAGAAAGTGTATTTCTCTTTGCTTTTGTCTTCATGCAATGGGAGCACAGCTTGTCCTCTCTGGACATTCGGGTCTTTGTCAGCCAGTTGCTATGGCTTGATTGTGGTCTCTGAACCTGTACTTTGTCAGGGTCTGTATCTCTTTGCTGTTTCTTAGCCTGGTCAAATATCTAGCTAGTGTGTAGTGTGTGCATTGTCTGTTAAGGATTCTGTAGCATTCCAGTTTGGAGGTTGTTTTTAAAAATGTTTTTACTCTTTTCCATAGAGTATCGACTTTTTGTCCCATTTAGTGTGATCCTGCTCTGTGAGGGGATCCCACATTTAACTGCTTTATAGGGCAATGGGTCTGATTGCACTTTTGAATATTCACAGCCAAATTTTTATGGGGGTTGATGTTGTAGAGCCTCCTTTTACTGGTATGGAAAGCTCTGTGTACCTTCTCCTTCAGTGACTTCACTGCCAGGAAAACTCCCAGATGAACTGATTGTCAGTCAGAGGTATGTGTAGTTGGTTGTGTTCCAAAGTGTTGTTATTCAGTGTGTAGTTGTAACTGTTTTCCTGAGATCTAGATTTCTTCTGGAAAACCATGACTCACGCAGCTGGGCTGTAAGTGCCCACGTCTGACAGTCCTGCTCCAGCAGTGCCAGGCTCTGCTGTTCTGGGTTCAGATGGGCTGTCAGTGTCCAGGTCTGACAGTCCTGCTCCAGCAGTGCCAGGCTCTGCTGTTCTGGTTTCACATGGGCTGTCAGTGTCCAGGTCTAACACTCCTGCTCCAGCGGTGCCAGGCTCTGCTGTTCTGTGTACAGATGGGCTGTCAGTGCCCAGGTGTAAATGTGATGGGATGCGTGGCCGTTTGGTAGGAAGCCAGTCTGACTCTTATGCAGGACATTGTGCTCAGTAAGGAGGGCTGGTCATCAAATATTCAAGATACGACAGAGTTCCTTTCCCAGGTTACTGTTCACACTGAAGCCCTGGTAGCTGTTAGGGTCGAGTCTGTCTCCATTCTTACAGATGGGCGTGATCAGTCCTTGATTCCAGGCCTCAGGGAAACAGTGAGCTGTCAGGACGAGGTTGAGCAGGCTTTGTTGCAGGTCTGAGCTGCAGTTGAGTCAAACATTGTTGACTGTGTCTTGGCCACAGGCCTTTCGTGGTCTGAGGGCCTGGAGTTTGTGTTCTGGTCTAATGCTTCTGTGTCTGGGATCTGTTGGTAGAGATTTTCACAGTATGTTTTCCAGACTTATCCATTTTGGAGGCTAATTCTGCTGGTTTTCAGGTCAATGGTTCCATTGTTCCTAGACATACTTTTGATTTATATACTCCTATAGTGTACGTTATGTAGGATATATAGAATTTATGCATATAAATTATTCTCCAGTTGAGTTGTCTGTTTGTGTTTGTGCTTTTCTTCTTTAGGGTGTGCTTGTGGTGTCTAACCATCTCACAGTATCAGAGTGGTGTGGTTGTGTTTTTGTTTTAGTTCTGGTAGTTCTCTTCAGGTGTTTCTGCACTCTGTATCAAATCATTTGATTTTGTTTTTGAGTGTGTTTCATATGAATTTTGTCATTTTGATTTTAAGGCTAGTTTCTCAAAAACATTAATTATTTAAATTTATGTCCAGTTTGTTGGTTTGATACAGAATGTTTTGAAATGTAAAAGAACAAGTAATAGGTTTATTCCCTGCTGAAAAGAGAAGAAAGAAAATAACGTTTCGGCTGTGGAGCCTTATTGGAGATTTGAATTCTAGTTTATTTTGTTTGAAGCTTGTCCTTTAGTGCTCTTTGGCATTTGTAGCTGTTTGGAGCCCATCTGTACGCCTGGTGCAGGTCATACAGCTGGCTGGGCTGTGTCAGTGTGTCCCTGTGCTGCTGTGCTCTCTTGATCTGAGTGTGGCCTAACAGTGAAGGCACTCTTACAGCACAGTCCAGCACACGGATGCCCAGAGCTGAGCTGACAGTGAACTTACTTGCAGTAGTTTTGTTTGCACCAGGTGGCAAAATCTTCTATAGCTGGCCCATGACCCCACACATCTGCCTGCAAGAAACTAATAACAGAGTTGTCTGCAAATGTGTCTTACTTGACTGGTAATAACTTACAAATTGTATACTGAACAAAGAGAAAGGAAGACAATACAGATCCTTGGGAAGCACTTGTGCAAGAATACAGCTTGTGAGACAGAGTATTGTTGACTCTTAGCCCCTGAGTTCTGTCTGTAAGGAAATCAGCAACCCAACTGACAAGATTAAGATCAGCACCATAATTAGACAGTAGTGTGGTTGCCAGTAAATATGGTTGCAATACTATGATTTAATTTATCTACTTTATAATTTAATTCATCTTTAGTGTCCTGAAGGTAATTTGTTGTTTTCATCTAAAGCTCAGACATAAAACATACATGACAATAATAAGATACAACAACAGTACAATACCATAATGCATATCATAAGATTAAAATGAAATCAGACAATTAGCTTGTAAAAAGTTCATAACAACAGTAATTTGATTCCTGCAAGCACTCTTTTCATTGTTCAACAACTGAAAGCTTTTAGGTATAAGAGAAGGATCTTCTAATATTTGTTGGGTGATATTATTAAGATATCAGATATGCAACAGCATGCGCATTATAACCGGGTGCATTAGATCTACGCCCACTGAATTGCTACCGATTCTTAGCGGCATCTCTCCACCTAACCTTTGCAGAGAAGCAAGTTGCATCAACCTTGCACTGAAAGCTTCGGATGACTCCAGCCACCTGCTGCACGATGCCATCTGCAACCGGAACACCATGATCCTCCGATTAGAAAACCGGCACTCACCTTCTAACAATGAGGCGCCTCATGAAAGAAGCAAACAACAACAATGGCACTAATTGGGCTAACAAAAAGTGGCAAGACGCGTGGAATAATAACAACCACAGACTGAAACAATTTATTGACAAAGTATCCAACAAACCCGTTTGAAATGACCTACCCAGACAAGCCTGGGTCAAGCTGAACCGACTAAGAACCGGACATGGCCATTTCCGGGCCACCCTACACAAGTGGGGTCTCACTGATGACCCAACTTGCGAATGCGGCGATAGAAAGGAGCAGACGGACGACCACATCCTATACTCCTGCCCTTGCTTCAGATGCCCCGGCAACTTTATCGATTTGGATGATGCCAGCCGGGACTTGCTGAGGCACCTGACTGTGACAATATAACTATGTAACCTCTGCATGTTAAGCTCATAATAAATATATATATTAAGATGTCATTCTGTTGGATATTTTGAGTCTGACGATTTTTGTTAATATGACAATACTACTACTACTACAGCGTCGCAAGACTTCTTTCAGTCATCTCCCACCCCTCCACCTCAATGAATCAGACATGTAAAACTTTCATCTTGTGTTCTAGATGGAGAATCCAATATTACAAATACCACCAGACAATGTAACATTTTCTCATAAGTCATCCATCATGAAACTTGATATTTAAACAAAAGTTTTCAAATCCACATCCATTTTCATAATGCATTCATTTCCATAATTAATTTTCCATTAAATTTTCCATAATTCATCACATTTTCCCGTCAAGAAAAGCGCGATATAAGTGAAAGCAATTATTATAAATTCAATAGAAGCAGGACGAGTGAAGTGCCCCCTCTGTTGGCCGATCCGTGGAATTAAACTGGAAAAATTCATTTTGTTCTTACAGAAATGGTCCAATGGCACCTCCTTGTGGCCATTAAGCAAAATTTCACCTTCAAAACATTTTAAATTTAAAATACCGTTAACAGAATATTAGATAGATAATACTTTATTAATCCCGTAGGGAAATTGATGTGTTACAGCAGTTCAGCCCAAGACAAGCAAAACAGACATCAGAATAGTTATAAAACAAGACAAACAAGATAAATAAAAAAAAAAATAAATACATAGGTGTGTGCAAAATGTGCTGATCATAGTCACTGTAAAAACAATAAAATGTGCAAAAGGTGCATAGGCTTATACAGACTGATTGTCCAAAAAGTACAATGGAGTAAACATGCTGTCCATAGAGGAGCAAATGATGGGCTAAAAGTCCTAGCCTAGGCAGCGTTATACACCCTGACAGCTGCCGGGAGGAAAGACCTGCGGAAACGTTCCCTTGAACACCGTAGCTGGAGCAGTCTGTTGCTAAAAGTGCTCTGCTGCCCAGTAACAGTCCCATGAAGCGGATGAGAGGTGTTGTTCATGATGGCTGTGAGCTTGGTCAGCATTCTCCTCTCAGCCACCACCTCCATGGGGTCAAGGCTCATCCCCAGCACAGTGCCAGCCTTCTTGATGAGTTTATTGAGCCTATTTGCATCTTTTGTCATGATGCTGCTGCCCCAGCACACCACAGCATAGAAGATGGCCGCCGCCGCCACCACTGATTCATAAAAAATGTGTAGCAGTGTTCCACACACACCAAAGGACCTGAGTCTCCTAGAAATAATAGAGTTGGCTCTGACCCTTCTTGTACAGGACATCAGTGTTACCAGACCACTCCATCTTATCATCCAGGTGTACCCCTAAGCACTTGTAGGAATGTACGCCCTCTATGTCCTCACCCTGGATGGAAACAGGGTTCAGCGGATACTTATTCCTTCAAAAGTCAAAGATCATTTCTTTGGTCTTGCTGGTGTTAAGCTGGAGATGGTTAAGATGATACCACTCCACAAAATTGGTAATCAAGCTCCTATATTCCTCCTCCCTCCCCTCTCTAATACACCCCACAATTGCAGAGTCATCTGAAAACTTCTGCAGATGACATGTCTCAGAGTTGTACCTGAAGTCAGAGGTGTAAAAGGTGAACAGGAATGGAGCAAGGACAGTCCCCTGTGGAGCCCCAGTACTGCGAACAACCTGTTCGGGGACACAGCTCTGTAGCCGTACATACTGTGGCCTGCAGGTCAGATAGTCTATAATCCAGGACAGCAGGGGAGTGTCCACCTGCGCCACCCTTAGCTTATCTCTCTAAGGTGGATTGATGGTGTTAAAGGCACTGGAGAAGTCAAAGAACATAACTCACAATGCTCCCCGTCTTCTCCAGGTGAGAGTTAGCTCTGTGTAGCAGATAGATGACTGCATCCTCCACTCCCAGGTGTGACCGGTAGGCAAACTACAGGGAGTCTAGTGCTGTACTCACCAGGGTTCTGAGGTGGTCCAGTACAAGCCAAGTGGTCCAGTATTAGTTTAATAGTTTTTATTTTTTTAATTTTATTTATTAATAGTTTTTTTAAAATATGTAAGCATTATCGAACACGATACAAACAAGAGTACATATAACATTTCAAGACAAAAGCATCGCAGGGGTACATATTACAAAATAAATACAAATTATAAAAAGTTGAAACAAATTAAATAACGTCTGCACCGCTTTCATATTTTTACAATTTGAAATAGTCAGCAGATTCTCCTTTACATCCATATTAAAATGCTCAAACACAGGATTTTCCCCAGACCATTTCATTTTGTGTACACGATAATGTGCCATTATAATAAAGTTACAAACTATATTTTTGTATCATTTTCGATGGGGCTGAAATTGAACACGACATCGATTTCTTCAAAGCAAATATCAATATTGGTCTCTTTTTTTAATATGAGTTTTGCAACTCAGTCCAGAAATGTTTTACCATGGGAGATAACCAAAATAAATATTGAAAAGTTACTACTGTCACAAAAAAACACATTTATCACCTCTAGCAATTTTAAATCACTGGACAACAAGGGTCTCAACTGGGTAAGTTTGGTTAATTATTTTGTATGAAACCTCCTTAACCTTATTAGTTATACAATATTTATTCGGCAGCATCCACATTTTTTTTTCCCCCAGTCAACCCGTTTTACAAATGAGGAATTCCAATATACTGTAACAGTGAGGATATTGTCATCTTGCAACAGAGATCTTAATTTATTACATCCACAAATATTCGTATAATTGTTTAGTCTCCAAGTAACGCTCCTAGATTTTGTCAAGACTAACTATGAGCTGGACTAGTTTGTAAAAATACTCTTCACCTAATTGTGTCAGAATTGAGGAGAAGCTTACGGGGATCTTTAAAACGTATAAACAGGTAGCCCATTAACTATGTTGAATTACAAAGTGTCTATTTCTGCTCATCATAAGCGTCTGCAATTTAATTTTCAGCATAGAGTGTATTTGATGAAAAATGTAATCAAACAAAAACTGATTTGCAGCTCACAGTGCAGCTCTTAAAACACTCTTCACACTTTAATAGCGTGAGAAGCTCACAGGTGTATTTAAAACTTATACACATGTAGCCTGTCAGCTATATTGAATTAACAGGAGCTCTGGAGTATCAGCATGTCATGAGATTGAGTTGATCTGGTAGAAGGATGTACTGTACACAATGTCTATTTCTGTAAGTCATAAACTTAAGCAATTTAATTTTCTGCACAGAGTGTATTTAATGTGCGGGAAAGGGTCCAATGCAGCCGTCTGTATCAGACTCATGCTGGTGTTGTAAAGAGGGGAGCCGTCTGTTTTCATGTAGGATTTGGAAATGCTCCCGGTAAGTGCAATATCGGTTTATGGTATTAAAAACTCTTTCAAGCTTAAATGCAGTGGTCACCTCTTAGGATCCCAGGAGCTTTTGATCTCTTTAACTAGTTTCCAGGAAAAAACTTCAAGAAAAGATAAATTACCTGAATTTGTGCAAAAAGTGGAAAAATACAAGGAAGAAGGAATATGAGATAAATAAAACTTTAACATCCACTTAGTGATTCATTGTCTCGTGTGGCTGGTATAAGAGATGTACTGAAATCGATTGCAAAAAGGATTTGTAAGTCGGTGATGAAACAGTACCAATTATTTTTCAAGTACGTACATTTCTGAATTACTAAAACCATCTGAGGTTCTCCTGAAGAACACAGTTGTGCTGTTCCATTACTGTCCACAGTGCCATATTTATTTTGTTATTGTTCTTCTACACACTTCAGGACTAATTCTGGTAGTACATAGTGCATGATTTAAAGTCCAGAACTTTGTTCATTGGTTGTGCTCTTTCGCATGTGAAACCTGCCTACTTGTGTCCATCTCTAATGAAACAATGATGCCCCTTTCAAGAAGGCACAGCCAGGTCTTGACTGAGTTTTTATTGTGCTGATTTGTAGCCTCAGTCCTGCAGAACTAAGTAGAACAGAACAGGGGGAGAGGTGCTCCTTTCGAAATAACCTTCCCAGGATTTTACAGTGGCACAAGTAGGCACACTTGTTTGAACAGGAAAAAATTGTATTTTGGGTGGTGCAGGTAGGCCATGATGGTGATTATCTAAGTTACTCTTGGAAATACTATGATGCCTTTTTTTCAGACCCTTTGAATGCCTGTTTGTGCCAAAATGCTGACTCACTGAAATGGGTCAGCACTGGAGAAAGACAAGATAGGAATCCTTGTGAATTATGGAATAAGAATAAGAAACCTTATTCAAATTTACAATGGTAATTCCTTATGCACAACAAGTCACATTTGGCTAAAAAATGTTTATTCCATTAATAACTCAAATTCCTACAGAAAACTCTCCACTAGTCCCTCCAGCTCCACTGTTTCCATATTGAATTTAATGAATTCATTCTCTCCCTTTCAGTACAAAGGTCCACCTGCTAGACATGTCCATGACCAGCTGTGACTGTTTGGGACTTTTTACGTCGAAGTCGACTCACACAACTTCTGTCACATCCTACTTTTGTTTGAAAATCCACATGTGGAGTACCTGCACAAGGTGTGTGCCGTGTCAAAGATACAGTGGAGCCCTGTGCTTCACAACAGAGTGTTGGGAGAGGGGAGACCCTTCTGCCTGTGTAACAGTACCTTTCTCTGCTTTCCCACTGGCGTGTAGTCCTGATGGTCCCAGGAGGTCAGTGAGCACAGTACTTTCTGTTCCAGAGATGATACCTTCAAGTTTAAAGACAAAACTGCAGTTAAAACTCTTATCTAACTTTCACACTCTTGATGACAATTCAATTGGACTTGTAAACATATTGTTCTTGTAACCTTGTATAACACACACCTTAAGACTGAGTACCACCTACAGTACATATTGCTTTTAAACATGTCTAGGGCATCAAGGCTGAGGAGGAGGAAGAGTTGAGGGGTGGATAAACACCAGATAAACTGGGAGTGTTACAGATCTCACAGGAAGTTTACTGCATCACCTCCAAACAATAAGGCAAAAATGTCCTACAATATTCTGTCATCTTACTAGTTACAGATCCTTCAGCATGAGCTTATGCCTTCTGGTTTTACCATGGTATAGCAGGATGTGTGAATGAAGCATCCAGCTGTATTTTCATGGCTTTGCTCTAAAACCACAGCTACTGCCCAGGGTTCTCAGTAAAGTCTCACCCCAGTCACTTTGAGCAGAAGTGAAGCCTCTGGCTCCTCAATTTTTGGACAATCACATTTTTTAAAATCAGTTTCTGCATAGTCCAAATCTAGCAATTATAATTTGGACCTTATTAACAACAGTAATTTCTTTAGCCAGTCCTAGTGATCATGAAGAGATTTGTCTTATGGTTGAGTAGGCAGTGAGGATCATGATAGCTCACTCACTACTCTTCTTCCACTGCTCATTCTGGTTTACTTGTGAGTCTGTTGGTTGAGACCTGCTAATTTTATTGGATGGTTTACATTGACATAAGAATGAAATGTGCCTGCACTAGAAGAGCCCTGGGGTCCTAGAGGATGAAGGCTGCCTCCTGAAGTAGATTGGAAACTCAGGCAAGAGAACCAGCAGAAAAGAGGCCAGAGCTCCAGGGCGAAGGCCAGGAACCACAGTGCAGACTGGAGTGCAGGTTTGGAATTGGGAGCTGTACTGCAGAGGGAAGGGCTGGAGAAAGAAAACTGGAACAGGAGATGCAGTGTAGAGTGATGTTGCAATTGATCCCAGGCTTGAATACGTGAGGAACTCTGTTGTACCTTAATTCTTACAGTCATCCACTTTTGTATATTTTGCTTGCTTTTTACATTGGCTATTGCACATAATATTTTTAATTAAGCTTTAATGCAAAAGCACTCTTTAATTGTATGTTTAAAAATTCGCAATATGTATAAATACATTACTTCTCTCTGAAAAAAGGTAACCTACTTACATCTAACATTTTGAAATTTAATGGTGCAAAACCTACAGCTATCAGAAAACAACTTAAACTTGATAGGTTAGTCTAGTTATGAACATTCTGAGCAAAACCAATTCCCCTGTATTTTAAGGGAGGTTGTGTGGGACTGGGCAAAATGGAACAGTGGGAGAAGGGACATGTTAATATGTAAATGGAGTTGAGTATTTTTTCCCCAGCTGCTTTCTCATACTTTTTTGTACTCTGAAGACAAACATTTGAGGTAAAGCAGTTGCCACATTGTCAACAATGGGTTGAGCTCTGTGGGCTTTGCCCTAGCTTTTGAAATCACTACCACAAAAATTTCACTTTTCTTCCACCCAATAGGTACAGGAGACCTAAATTAAACTGTGGTAATTTAACTGGGTCTCAATTCCTCCTTACTGATGTCAGCCTGCATTGAGGTGCACATGTGAAGTTGCTACATATCCAGAAGATGATATTGATCTTGGCCACCTTGTGGATTTTGTAAAGAGTAGTGAGATTCTGGTAAGGTCAGACTGGAAAGGCAATGGAAAAGCTTCATTTCTAAAAGTCAGTTAACTGTATAAACAAAACAAACATTTAACCAATGATAGTTACCATTTTAAAGGACTGATGGCTTGTAGCATGCATAGGCAGACAGTTAAACTCCAGATTATATCCTGGAAAGACATGGGTGTGAACTTCTACTTGTGACACTTAATATCTCATCTGGCACTGCCACCACATGCTGGTTGTAGTTGCAGGTAGTAGGTATGTATTACTAGTACCACAGCAGCTAAAAAATGCATGTTTTAAACTAGTAAGTGCTTGAGGAGGAAGCTGTCCACGTTTTTTGGTTGTAAAGGAACAAGAAAGTTAATTGCAAAGTGAACAATAGATTGGTTTCCACTGCTGGGCCTTAAAACTGGAAGATAATTGTAATATTGCCTATAGAGCACTATTCCAGTAGGAACGTGTCCAGCGTTCACCTCCACTTCCCCCCCAGTGTAATGGCAGTACTGTGCCCATGGATTAACACTTGCAGTGTTACATGTTGCACCCAAGTGAAGATGGTAAGATTTATAACTTTTATAAACCTAGAATAGTACACTTGCCTATGGAAAAAAAGATGAGTAACAGATTAAAAACTACACCAGTGATGAATCAATCACTTAAAATGCCATTATAGTTCAAAACTTGGCACAAACTAGTATGTGTTGTAAACAGTATTACACAGTTCTAACCTGTGCAGTTGAATCTGTGATTAAGGGAAACTAGTACATTTACTCACCTTTTCCATGCTCTACACGAGAAGCATTTCGTGCAAGTGTTACTAAAGAACAGTGTGCACCAGGAAGAAAGCTCTGCATCACGTTGTAGTGTTTCATAGCCGTTCAGGGACGCCAAATATGTAATCATAGTGGCTCTCTGAAGGCACCAGTTCTGTAGGGTTTGGGCATTTACTGAGACAATTATCAATTGTAGCAGTAAATCACAAAGTTGATTCTTTTGATGGCTTTAGAATCCAACCACGCGACATAACTCAAACAACGCGCACACACAGGTACTAATACACGAGGATAAATTTATTAATACATAGAATATGCATATAAACCTAACAGATCTTATCGAGAGGGTTATCAGAATACAAAAGGTATATATTCAATCAGTTACGAAGTGTTACACATCAAGAGGACATACGTTCAGTATATCATTCATTAAGACCGTTTCGTAAATGAACTTGGTTATAACTTCTACATTAGATACTCAAAACAAGTACATAACTCTTAGGAATTAAATTGATATCAACTGGTTGGGATAACAATTGAATTCTCGAGCTGTAATGCATTGAAGTTGAATACTCATCCAATTTCTGGGGATTCAGATCTCCTGCAGGCACAAACAATCAGCTGCAGGCTTGTTGCTGTCCAATCCGCGCTCTCTGGCTCCGTGCCAGGCTGTGCTGTGCGGCTTGCGACGGTGCGCTGCTGATGCTCACTGACCGGCTAGTTAGTGTTGGCTTTAACTAGCAAAGTTTGTGCACAGGAGAAAAGATGACTGTGGATCCCAGCAAGTCAGGAAGAGGACCGGTTCGTTCCTGATGAAGAGCTAGTTCTGAATAGTGATTCAGCTGTCCACAGTTCTGACCTGTCCACGAGGCCTGCTGCTGGTTACTCTCTGGCAACCTCCACTCTAGACTCTTAGAACAAAGGAAAGTTCTGGCACTCGGACACACTGGCCGTTCCGTGGTTGTCCGGGCTGAGTCTCGGGATGGTCAGGAGGCGCGCTGCGAGAATGTCCTGCCCTTGGGAGCCTTCTGCTCCTGGGCCGTCCTGCCCTGGAATTCTCCTTTGAATTCCCTTTAGAACAGTCCACAGAATCCTCTCCAGAATCTTACTGAATCTCCCGAATCTGAATCTTGTTGAATCTGAATCTCCAGGCCTGTGTTGCCTGTTTTTACCTGGAGGAACTTCAGCTTGTTGATTGGCTGAAAGTTCCATGGGCATCAGAGTCCCACGTGGGTTACTCAGCCCTACCAGTCCCTGATTGGTTGATCAAGGTGAGATATGAGTCACTTAGTCCTGACACTTAGTAATGCAGTCCAGATGTCCATCCGGCACTCCCTAGACTGATAGGCGCCAGTGGATGACCATTGATCATGATAGCCAGACTTAGCTAAGTGCATCCCCCTTTGGGAGCTGTCCTAGGAAACCTTAAATCACCCTGCACTAATGGTCTCTCTGTGGCTGCACCACAGAGATGAACAGAGAAATGGGGCCTCATTTGGGAAGCTCAGAAACACTTAATTCTGCCTTATTATTAAGCCTCGCCGCTACAACGTTTTGCAAAAATGACAGGTAGAAGCACTGAAGATGAACCACCTCCCAGGGTTTGATGCTGTACATGAGGTAAGGAAAATGGATACTATTGATAGGCCATTTGAAGTTTAGTATTCAAAGCCATAGTCCATCCTTCTCAAGGGTAGAGGTACACCTATATCTGTATTTTATGGTTGTTTAATTAAGGAAAATTACAAATCAGTTATTTTGGTTATATAGCTTTTGAGCTGTAAGTAGTTAATCACATAAGCATATTACCCAGCCCTTTATTGAAAGAGCCCAGGGCGTCTGCCTCCGTGACGTGGCTAAGCACTGTTCAAGACTCCCACAATGGCAGGAGTACAGCACCTCCTGTTCTCAGGATCACGCTTCACAGGGGTCCTCCTTCCCAAACCCAGGTTCATTCCAGCTGGGAAATGAAGGACGAGGGTTTTAAACAGCTCTCGTTAACACTGCTCATTAGGTGCCAATTCTTTAAAAACATGGAAAACCTGAAGAGTAAGTTTGTCGGGTCAAGACTGGGTATCTA
The DNA here is from genome assembly GCF_055471065.1 of Atractosteus spatula. NCBI lineage: Eukaryota > Metazoa > Chordata > Actinopteri > Semionotiformes > Lepisosteidae > Atractosteus > Atractosteus spatula. Next base: position 64,361 of record NC_142732.1, on the reverse strand, counting down.
TGCTCTAGAGCAGCAGTTCCAAGTCTTGGTGACCTGCACACCTTTGGGACTTTATTTCACTTACAAAATATTACTTTAAATCTCCAACATGGGTAAGAGCAGGGAACAAACTTCAGATTAATCTGAAGTCAATGAAGGGTTTGATTGTGTAACTAAGGGCTGAGTTGGAACAAGGTCACCAGGAACAGGATTGGGAACCACTTCTCTAGAGTTAAGAGCTACTGGAATTGTTTCCCAAGATTCAGAAAAAGTTATTTTCAATAAACTGGGAAACCCTCACTTTGGTGGGCAGGTGGAAAGTGTTGTAGCTTAACAGAAGGATTCCACACGAAGGAAAATGGACACTGCTACAGTGTACCTACCCAGCTCACAGTATCTTGACCTTTCCATCAGGAACAGGCACTCCAGTCAGTTTACTACAACCAGCCAAGTGAACTAATGTAAGACCCCCCACTCATAAAAAAGTCAACTAGAGAAAAACAGCATTTGACAAAAAGAGGGTTGTCCCAAAAACAGCCAGATGTCACCACTTGATAAATGCTGAATGAACACAGGAGCAGTGACCTCTTTTACACCTTAATCTGGGCTGGCACCTCCACAAGAAACCTGAGCAAAACCAATTTTCCAAGCAAAAAAAAACCAAGCAAAAATCAATTAGAAACAAGTAAGAAGGCTTCACAGCTGAAATGCTTTCTTTCTTCTCTTTTCAGCATGGAATATGCCTATTACTTGTTCCTTTGCAGACTACGCATGCTGATGCAGATATCCACCTAAAATATCAATTAGTCCACCAGAAATGGCTTCATGCAGCTCAGCTGTTTTCTACCAGGTAATCAAGAAAAATATACTAGTTATATTTTTACGTATGAAACATCTTTATTATACTATTATGGGAATGCAAACTAAATGGTCATAATCAAGAGTTTGATAAAACAACCTTGTAAAAACTCATTTAAATCAATATTTAGCAACAATACAAACAGTTGCTGCTCCAGTCCAGGAGTGGTTGTCCCCTTTAACCCCAGAGAGTAAAAAGCCAACTGGTTCAGCCCTGTAAAATTATAGCAAACCTCAAGAACATATTCTACCCATCAGAGCAGCCAGTACTCACCCCTGTTCTGAACCACTGAATGGAAACAGGAGCAAAGGGAGTCCTCTGTTTTATACCCTGAGCCGGGCTGGCACCTCCCCCTTGGAATGTAGCAAAAACAGAGAGGAGCAAAGCATCCACAGGTGACAGTCGTAGTGGCTGTGAAACAGGTTTAACCCTCAGTTAAAAGGGGTGTTCCTTAATGTCTTTTTATTGGAGCAAACATGTGAATAGGGATTTCATTGCACTTGTGTATATAACAAATAAACTGAACTGAATAAAAAAACAGCCTTGTAAACACAAACATATGTAGGAGAGATGAGTTTCTAGTCATCTGCAGATATAAATGTGACATTTAAGAGCCCACCCATTACTTATTGTACTCCCACCATATAGGAGTGTCATTTTTTTTGTCATTTTGTATTTTTTTTCTTGTGATCAGTGATTATTTTGACCAAATAAAAGTTAATGACAAGGTTGCAGTTATGTTTGGTTACACAACAAACTGTGTTGTGTTTATATATGTGATACACAGTATGGATATATATACACTTTGAACATTTGGAATTATGTAAAGGACACTTTAAGGATCTTGAATAATTTGCAGTTTGGCTTTAAGTCACTTTTCACCATTTATGAGTGAAATTGAAGGGATAAAAAGGTGGTTTAATCACTAAGAAACTGCAACTAATTGAATAACAGGAGCAGGGTGCTATTTAACGAGTGTTCTTGGTAGTAATTTGGAAATTAATTTGGCTTTGGGATGAGAGATCAATAGGTTAGCTGGCTAATGCTTGTTTGGTCATTGGAAGCAGGTGTGTGTTGTATTAGAAGCGGTGGGGGTTTGGTAGTGGCCCTTTGAGGAGACGCTGGGATTGGCTCCTGGTGAATTAGCCACAGCTGTGAGGTCATCAGGAGGCTTATACAAGGCAGCCCAGGAGGCTGGAAGAGTGTTTGAGGCTTTGTGTAGTTAGACTGGTGGGTGTTAGTTTTTAGTGTCATTACTGTTTAAGGTAAGTCATTTTGCTTTTTTTTAAGCCAAGAATTGTTGAGGAATTGTAAAGCTTTTCATAGATGTGTTTTTAAGAACTTTAAGAAATGTCCATGCTTGAGAGTATGGAGTAAAGTTAAGGTTAGTGTGAAGTCCCCGTTTGCTTTTGATTTAGACAATTTTTAGTTTTCCCAGTACTTTTAAATTTTGTTTTAGTGTATGAAATGCTTGTTGGTAAACACTAATCTCTTCTTTAGAGCTCAAACCAGCAACAAGAAAGGCTTTATATCCTGACTTGGCAGTTTCACTGGGACATCAGGGAAGATCCTTCTTTATCCAACATGCTAGTGCTTCTGTCTCTGCTGGTCTATAGAAAACTGTGCTGCTGCTTGTGGTCTTGGGCTTCCCTCAGTGAACAAGGTGAGCTGAAGGTAAGTAGAGAAGAGATGCAGGTCAGTGTGAGGTGAGCTTTTAAGGCTGGGAGAAGTCTGCATGGCACTTGTTCTGGTCCCCTCTCTGTGGGAGTCGGGTGGTTATCACTGTTTTGCTGCCCTTGTCTCCTTCAGGTGCTGTTCTGAGAGGCAGATGGTGACAACGAGCACATTCACATGAGAGGATGCTGGTGGAGTTTCCATTCCAGATTTTGTTGGAACAGTGTGTGGAAACTTTAGGCTTCTGTGCGAAGAACAGCTTTTTATTAGGCTGGTCAACAGTGGTGCTGATTGTGTCTGTGAGTTAAACTGCAATGATCGGAGCTCCCCAGTCCCTGGCCATCTGAATGCACAGTGTGGAGTGATAGGCTTGAAGAATTGTTCAGAGGAAGCTCACTGGCTGGCTGAAAGGATACTGACTGTGTGACCTGTTGATGCCCACCTGTAAGTATTGAAGTCTTGTGGTTTTCACAGTGGAAAGTGAACTTTCCAGATGCCCATGGATCTTGAGCAGTTGCAAAGGTAGTGTCTAGGAGGATACTTCCTGGGGCAGAGTTGAGTTTCACTCTTGTATTCCGTCTTTCATGTGGAGTAGGTTAAAGATTAATTTTCCATGTACATGTTGCTTTTTATTACCAGTATGTGAGCATCAATGAAGTTTTTTTTTTTACCCTTAAGAATAGGTCTTGGGTTAGTTTTGGAAGCCTTCTGATGAATTTCTATCATGTTTGAGTGTTGGTTTAATTTGAGGTGTAGGTCTTCTGTTTTTCCTCTTGAATTCTGGGTGCTGCATTTCTATACTGACATGTATAGTACAAAACTGGAGCTGGGAGTAAAAATTCTTACTGCTTCCAAGTGCAGAGGATCGAATTGAAATCTCTACTTCAGGTTCTCTCCTGTTGGAAGGGTTGACCAGGCCTTTGCTCCCAAAGGGATGACCTGTATTTGCCAGGAATAACATGCAGATGTGGTACACTGTGGACTGGGTGCTTTCTCTTCAGTGAAGATGTGCTTGAGGAGTTATTGGTTTTTAAAACAATACAACAGCCGTGTCGGGGGACCCTGTCAGAGCTGCTCAGTGAGTTCTCTACCACCCAGGAGTAGAGACCAGAGGAGATTGTGTGGGGCAGATCTGGGCTTGACATTGCTTGATCCTCCTTCAAAGGTAGGAGTGGCTTTCTGTTCTGACTGCCACTCTGCACACCAGCCTTGGAATGGCTGTTTCTAGGAGCACCTGAGCCACCTGGCTGGTTGAGCCATAAGTGACTGTTCCAGGCAGGAGGGGTCCCTGATTTTAAAGCCTTTGTTTAGTTGTAGTTGCTGGGGTTCTTTGTTTTCTAGCTTAAATGGTGAAGTGGTAAATTAGGAATGGAAGTCCAATACTGAAAGTGTTGTGCAACCACAGGGAAAGATCTGGCTAAATTATTTTGCTAAGGGTACCAGTGGAAAATGGAGAATTGTCAGTATGTGAGATTTATTTCATGGGTGCACACATGTAACTAAATCTTACATTGACTGAAATTCTGAACTGAATTAAATTAAAAAATGGGGAATCCTATGCTCCAGTCTAGTGTAAGGTGGACTTCCTGATTTAGCCCAGTGAGGCTGTATTTTTCCCCATTATCTGCACTAAAAGCCGTGCTGTCAGAGGTTTAGTGCAGAAAAGGGAGGGATGAGTTTCTAGGTGACTGAAGTGGTATGTATTCTCTTGTGAGAAGGGAGAGAGAGCAGTATGGAAACTTTCTTGTGCTGGAGGACTTCATTGTTTGTGCTCCTGTTTAAACTAGTTTAGTACTGCATATTTTTCCCTTGGCTCCTGTGTATTGACCTGTGACCATACAGGATACTGTGGTAGTAAACTATTTCTATTTTTACACCTTTTGTAGTAGATTTTAATGACATGTTTAGGGAACGTGAAGCTTAGTTTTACCAATGGCTTGTTCTGCATATGTACAAGCTGTAATCTCCCTAATGGTAGAGAGCATGCTGTGGCTGGAAGGCTGAAATCAATTTTAAATGTTAAAGCTCAAACCTTTCCCCTCTTACGGAGCTCTAGTCAAGGCTGCTGCTGTTGGTACTGAAGATGGTTAGTGTTTTTGGTTTTGTACTGCTGTGGAACCTAATTATTTTTTTGGAGGTGCGGGGGGGGACTTTCTGCTCTTTTTGTAACAAATGCAAACTTACTGCACCTCTTAAGTTGTGTTTTGAGGCATTTTCTTAAAGCATTGTCCACCACTATTTGATGGGGTATACAACTTTGCAACGTCTGTCCATTCTCTGTACTGTAAACTTGTTACTGTTTTTATGTAGTAGTGCTGGTAGTTTTATTTAGGTATACATTAGATGTACTTGTATGTACCTATGTCCAGATGGGGAAAAATAGTTAATGGAAGAGATCTTTTTCCTTTACTTTAGGAATGTTAAACTTCTGTAAATTGACCTAAAGATCTGAGTATTTGTGTGGCAGGGGGAAGCAAGTTGAAGAATTCTAATCTCTTGCCTCAGAAGCTTGCAAGCTAATGTCAAGGAAGAGAAGCAAGGGCATCTATGTCCTGGGTGAGCAGGACAAGGATTTTTTTTTTCTTTCAGCCAGTAAGGATCCAGCATTGAAGGTTAGGATCAGTGATCCATCAGGATTGGGGTGGAGTTGAGTTGGATGCACTGAATTTGAAACTGGACTTTTTGGATTCATTTTTTTTTTTTGTTGTTGTTGTTTGGTGCTACATGTTTATTCTAGTGAGCTGTTGACAACCATTAATAAATTTTGCAAAAGGATCCAGTTTCCCTGGACGTCTGTCGTGTCAAAGGAAGAATGTTGGAATGTTGAGGAAGCGGAAGGCTGTGCCCATTTCAGCTGATTGCCTGAATCCCTGACCTTGGCTGCTCTGTGATGGGCGGTTTGCAGGAAATACTGGTCAGTAATCCAGTCAGCCAGAGTCTTCAATGCTGATCCAATTATTGCTCTTAACTCAAGTGCACTCTTGTGGCCAAGGTAAAGGTGAGTTTGAAGGTACGTAGAGGGGAGGTGCAGGTCAATTTCTTTGTGAGGTTGGTCAGCATTGGTGTGGATTGTTAATTGATTTTAGTACAATGATCAGTGTTCCCCAATCCCTGGCAAGATGAATCCACAGTGTGGAGAAACAAGGTTGGTGAATCCTGTTCGGAGGGAAACTGGCTGGCTAAAAGGATACCAGCTTTGTGACCCGTTGTCCATTTGTGAGTATGGAAGTCCTGTGCTTTGAACAGTGGGGAAAGTGAAGAGGTGTAAGCTGTCCTCAAGTTTCCTGGATGCCCATGGATCTTGGAGGAGATGGAAGGGTAGTGTCTAGAAGGACACTGTGCCTGGAGACGAGGTGGGTTTCACTCACCCCCCCACCTTGGATATCTTCTGGTGGCAAATGACATGGTTTTTAATGTGTTAAACCTTTTTGGCTTTCTTTCTTGGTTTGTTCCCTGCTTGGTTGAAGCTCTCCTACACTCTCGTGCACTGGACTGGCTGCCATTCTGACTCAAAGACTGAATTACTGCATGTAAGTAAATCACATTGGATACACTGCGGTACAACCGTGACTTGGCACACTGCAGACTCCTTACTGGTTGAGGCTCTGAGGAGATGGCATGTCAGCCAGGTTCTCTTGATGGGTGTCGGCACAGGAACTGCTCTCTTCACGGGAGAGGAACTGCACTGGATCTTTTCCCTGTGGAAAGAGCCCTGGACTGGGGGGTTTTCTCTGCTCTCCATGTTTCCCTGTTGGTTTGTCCTGGGCAGGTGCTATACTGAACATTTTGCAAGTTCAGCGCGATCCTGGATTTGGGGTTGAGCTTCCTTTAGTATTTCTGAAAAGTGCAGAGGACTTGGACTAAATCCTTCTCTCCATTTCAGGGTCTCTGCTGTCAGAAGGGACAAGCAGGCCTTGGGTCAAGAAGGACTTATTTGAGTGTGACAACATGCAGGGGTGTCAGTTGTACTTATCCATGATGGAGTCTAAGAGTGGAATCTGTTACTCTGTACCCATATAGTGGTAGGAGATGTGAGCTCAAGGCGAATGGACACCTCCGGCTCAAATTTTTTGGTTTTACATGCATTGTATCCGTTTAAAATGGGTTTGAATCAAGTGGGTAGTGCCGTGCTTGCTCCAGATAAGGAATTTTTCAGACCTAAGACCTCTGTCCTAAAGTCTCTCGCTCAGCAGTTTCCATGCTAGTTCTTGGGACCATAAAGTGCTGCATGTAATTAAGTCATATGCAAATGAATTGTTGTCTGTACTGGTTAATATTTCTGCTTTACTTCAAGTATGTTTCAGATATCGTACCTTTCTCTAGTCGTCCCAAGCTGAACACATGGTTAAGTAATTTGTTCCTCCAGTCTTATTTTATTTTAAATAAAGGTTAATTTACTTTTTAGTTTGAGATAACTAATGGATTAATAGTGGTGGGAAAGTTCTCTATGGTTGATTGTAATCATTAATTATCCAAATCTCATCTGATTAACAGATGAGGTGGTAAGTGCTAGTTTAGTCATTGGAAGCAGTTGTGTTGAATTGGAAACAGTGGAGGTGGGACACTGAGCACAGGTTGGGATTGGCTCCTGTTAATCGCCCTGAGGAGTTTTGTAAGGCAGCCCTGGAGCCAGTGTGTTCCCAGCTGCAGCAGGTGAAGACACTCCCGTGATTGTGGTGGTTTTTTACTTTTAAAATGTTAGTGTTACTTTGGTAGGTAAGAGTAATGGCTTCTTTTGAGGTTAATTTTTTTCTAGTTTTTTTTTTTGCAAGCCAGTGTAATCAGATTTACTGCAGCCCTGAGTTTTATTGGATGAAAATCAAGTGTTTTGTTTTAGTGATCATTGATCCTTTTACGGTGGCGAATTAACTAATTGTATGGATAAAGCTGAGGTGATGCATCTGCTCAATTTTTTTTCATCAGCTGAAATTGTCAGGACTCACAGACTGTAAACCAATCATCCCACTGCCTGAAATTCCTGACCCTAACCTATAACCTGCACCTTCAATGCTGACCTGATCATTGATCCTAACCCAATCAGTGCACCCATGTGGCCAAGGTAAAGGTGAGTTTCAAGGCAAGTAAAGGGGAGGTGCAAGTCAAACTTTTCGTGCATTTGGTCAGCAGTGATGTGCTTCCCGGTCCCTGGCCAGCTGTATGCACAGTGTGGAGTGACAGGCCTGGAGAATCCTGTTCGGAGGAAGCTCACTGGCTGGCCGAAAAGATGCCAGCTGCGTGACCTGTTGATGCCCTACCGTGAGTATAAAGTGCAGAACTTTAAAACGGGAGAGCAAAGACATGCTGCAAGTTGTCCTTACATTTCCTGGATGCCCATGTATCTTGGAGCAGTTGCACTACCCAGAGCAGAGGTGAGTTTCACTCTTCACCTGTCTTCCCTAATCCAAACTAAATTTGATGCTCTAACCATTTAGTATTGGTGAGTGAGCTTCACTTTCAGATATCTTTCATGTTGCTTAGTCCAAATTGATCAAATGACCCCCTCACTTGTAAGAATTTTACAATGGAGGAAAAGGTACTTTTGAAGTAGGCTTAGTGTTAAACTCTTGAACCTCATTGCAACATGCTATCCATTTAGAAATGAGGTGTAATTTTGGATTTGTCTGGTCTGTCTTTTGGGTGATGTTTGCTCGTTGATTGGGTGAGGCACTGACGTGCACTTGACTGGCTGTCATTCTGGCTCTCAAAGACTAAATTAGTGCTTTGTATGTGATTTATTTCATGGGTGCACACATGTAAATAAATCACTTTGGTTCAATTGTGACCCGATGAATCAGACTCCTTACTGGTTACAACTCTGAGGAGACAGCATGTCAGCCAGGTTCTCTTGATGGGTGTTTGCACAGGAACTGCACTTGCTCCCCTGTGACGCGACGGTGGACTGGGGGTTTCCTTTGCTCTCTGCAGGGTGTTGTCCTGTTGGTTTGACTTGGACCCTGTTGGTAGTGAAAATGCAGACTTGACTGTTTCTAAGAAAGGAAGAGGACTTGGGCTAAATCCTTCTCTCCATTTCAGGCTCTCTGCTGCCAGTAGGGATGAGAAGGCTTGTGCTCCTGAGGGAAGACCTTTCATCACCAGGAGTGGAGTGCAGATGGGGCCGGTCTCTTTCTGTGAAGGTCCACTGGAGGAGTGGGGAGCTTTTTCCAAGTCTGAATGTCATTGATAACATCAGAGGATTCAGGTTTGACTACAATGTGTACACTAGCTACATGGGGAACATTTTCATTGGGTACAGTACATACACCTGGGTACTCTGGGTTCATGTACAATTGTGTAGACTGTTGTATGGGGTATAATTTGTGTACTGGACAGATGGCTTTTGGCATGGGACATAGTGTTGTATGACAGAAACCCTTGGCTATTTCTAGTTTGTACTTGAAGTTGAAAGACCCTGTAATCAGGGTTAGAGATGCAGGACAATCTGAAAGCAAAGCATTCTTTAGTTTACTGCATGGAAAACTGAATATTTTGAGAATCTTTGATTTTGCAACTAACTGTAGCAATCTGTTAGTCATCTTCAGTATTCAAGCCAGTGTTGTGATGCAAGATAGTGATGTTGAAATACTTTTTTTACGCTGTGTATTCCAATGAGCAGGTGACAGCTGTCAGACTGAGAAGGGGGGAGTAGGAAGCATTACTGCTGATGAACTTGGGCTGCGCCGAGTGAACAATGTGAGCAGAAGGTAAGCAAAGGAGAGATTCAGGTCAGTGTGAGGAGAGCTTTTAAAGTTGGGAGCAGCCTACACAGCACAACCTGGTTCCCTCTGTGTGGAGGATGGGAGTGGTAAGTTCTGTTTCTTTTACAGTTGGTGCACTTGGCAGTGGTTGAAGACAAGATGCTCCTGGTCTCAAGAGAAGAGTGTTGGTGTTTTGGTCTCTGGAATGTTTCTGTGATTTAGGGTGGAATGCTGTGATTTGTGCTCCCCAGTCCCTGTCCACCTGAATGCAAACTGCTGATGGACGCCTTGTTTGGAGATGAGCTTCCATTGAATAGTATTGGCCGTCTGAAAGGATATTGGGAGTGTTCTGTGAGTATTAAACACGTGGGAAGGTTGTGTAGAACATTGTCTAATCATTGGTGAGTTTTGGCATTTTGCAGCTTGTGACTGTGGTTCTCTACACTTTCCCCAATCAAAGATGACTGAAATATCAAACTATAGTTTAATTAAAAGCATCTTGTTTATATGGAGTCAGGTGTGAGTGTCTTGCTAGCAAATTCCAAATGCATTTTCAGTTTTGTACTAGGCTTAGTTTTGAGATTCACTGTGCAAGTTTAGCTTCCTGTTTAACGGGGTAAATATGTGAAACTGTAGGTTTCTTTCTTGTAGGCTTTTGTTTTGGTGATGTTTCTTGCTTAAGCAGTTGTAGCACCAGCAGCCTCCTCCTCTTGAGATTCCTTGGAGATGGGTTCAAAATGTGAAATACCAAGTCAGGAGACCCAGTAGATCAGTGCGATCCTTATCACTCTAGAATAGACTGGGGAGGCTGTGTGGGGCAGCTGTGGGCTTGACACCACCCTCAAAGGTAGGAGCGGCTTTCTTTTCCGACTGCTCCTCTGCACACCAGCCTTTTGATGGCTGTTCCCAGGAGCACCTGAGCCACCTGGCTGGTTGAGCCAAAGTTGACTTTGTTCCAGGTAAGAGGGGACTCTGATTATGTAGCCTGCAGCTGCTGGGGTTCTTTGTTGGTTTTTTTTAGCCTTCATGGTAAAGTGTCACTAGCATAAGTACTGGTTAATCAGGGGATGGAAGTCAAATACTGAAAGTGTTGTGCAAGCACTGGGGAGGATTTGGCAAAATTGTTTATGGTATGACTGGAAAATTAGTAAATTTTCAGTATGTAAGATTTATTTCATGGGTGCACACGTGTAACTAAATCTTACATTGAAATTTTAGAAGTGAATTTAGTAAATTTAAAGGGGGAACTAAGCCAAGTATGGCGTCTTCCTGATTACCCAGTGAGACTGTATTCTGTGAATGTCCACCACAATCAATCCTGTCAGAGGTTTAGTGCACAAAGGGGAGTGAGTTTCCAGCTGATTAGAAGTGGTTGTGTACTGTGCCTTGTGAGGGAGAGAGCTACATGAAGACTGTCAGAGGACTTTCTTATTCTGGATGTGTACTTTAACCATGAGCACAAAATGTTATTGGTGTAAAACTGGCTGTGAAACTTGGTTAAGTGGTTCTGCTGATCTTTTAGAAAACCTTTTAAAGACGCTTCTAGTCATTGGGGAATGTGAGGCTTAGTTTGACCATGGGTTAATCGGTATGTGTTCAAAGTGTTATCTCCATGATGGTCAAGTGCTTGATGCAGCTCAAAGACTTCAATCCACTTGGTGCCCTATCAATCAGTTTCAAGTACTGTGCTTTTGTTTCAGTTGTTTAAAATGTTCAAGCTCTAAAGCCTTTTCACCTTGGTTAAGGCTGTAGCTGTTTGGTACTGAAGATGGATAGTGTTTATATCTCATACTGCAGTGGATCCTTGCCGTTTTGGAATTTTGTTCTTTTTGCAAAACCAGAAGAGGTTTGTCTCAAATTGAGTTTAAGGCAAAAGTTCTGCTGCACTAGGTATGCACTTTTAGGGTCTCTTTAAAAAGATTGGATTTCAATTACTATTTTATTTGGACATGCAGCTTTGCATAATCAGTTCTGTATTTTGGTAGTGGTGGTTGGATTTTAAGGATGGGTAAGTTGAGCTTGAATGTGCAATACTTCTATATGGTGAACTACTGTAAATGGATTTGATAACAATCATGTATCTTGGTTATAAGGCTCAGTTGGTTAAGCTAGAGGTTTTTAATTGGTTGTCTCAAATTTTCTTCCTTTCTTGCTTTTGAAACTGATTTGACTAGTTTTCATTTCTGGTTTCAGCCAGTATCCAAGCTAATCTCAAGGAAGTGAAGCAACAGCATCTAAGTCCAGCGTGAGAACTGGCCTGGAGTATTGCAACAAGATCCAGAACTGTCAAAATGTTGGTGGTGTCTGTCTCAATAATGCCATGCTCTATGATGGTCTAGCTCAGAAGAAAGGAGGCTAGCTTTGTCCTGAATGAGGTGAGGCGATCCACCTGCTTCAAGTTCTCATCTCCAAAAACTCCCGAGCCTCTGAAAAAGTGTGGAAATGGTGGGTAAACCGATCATCCCACTGCCCGACGTTCTTGGGCCGTTACTAGCATCTTTTGGTGTGGATATGCATTTGCTCTCGCCCTAATCTGTGCACTTTTGAGGCCTAGGTACAGGTGGGTTTGGAGGTAAGTAGAGGAGGTGCAAGTGTAGCTGTTTTTCCTGTGATGGGTCAGAAGTGATGCAGATTTGTGATTTTGATTATAGTTCAATCAGTGTTTCGCAGTTCCTGGCCAGCTGAATGCACAGTGCAGTGACAGGCTTGGAGAACCCTGCTCAGAGGATGCTCACTGGATACCAGCTGTACCCTGTTGATGCCCATTGGTAAGTATTGAAGTCTGTGGTTTAAACTGTGGAAAGCAAAGAGGTGCTGCAAGTAGTCCTTGAATTTCCTGGATGCACATGGATCTTGGAGCAGGTGCAAGGGTGGTGTAATAGAGGACATGTCCCTGGAGTAGAGGTGAGTTTCACTCTTTTCCTGTCTAACCTTATCCATAGCAAACTTGATGCTATATGACCATTTAGCATTTGCTTGTCAGAACGGTTTACTGAAGGACGAAAAGCTTCTTTTGGAGTAGGCTACATGTTAAGCTCTTGGACCTCTTCTGGTGGATAACGTCACACTTTAACATGCTGAACATTTACACTACATTTCTAGAGGTGAAGCTTTATTGGGCTTTCTTCTGGGTAATTTTTCTTCCCTGCTTGGTTGAGGCATTTGTATACTAATGTGCACTTAACTGGCTGTCCATTCTGGCTCTGTAAGACAATTACTGCTTTGCATCTGATTTATTTCATGGGTGCACACATGCAAATAAATCAGTTTAGATGCACAGCAGTACAATAGTGATGTGGCACACCAACAGCCTCCTCCACTGTAGACTCCTTGCTGGTTACAGCATATTGGCCAGGTACTCGTGATGGGTGTTGGCACAGGAACTGCTCTCCTCACAGGGGAGGAACTGCACTGGATCCCTCCCCTGTGGCAAGAGCCCTTGACTGGGTGTTTTCTCTTGGCTCTGCAGGGTGTTTTCCTGTTTTATCCTGGACAGATGCTGCACCATAAACACTTTACAAGTTTAGTACAAAACTGGGGCTGGGAGTAAATGTTCTTGTGGTTTTCCAAGTGCAGAGGATCATGTCTAAATCTGTCTACTAGGTTTAATGCTGCCGGAAGGGTTGACCAGACCTTTGCTCCCAGACGGATGACCTTTCATCACCAGGAGTGGAGTACAGATGGGGCTGGTCTCTGGGATCTTTAGCAAGATCTGCTGGAGGAATGGGGTGCTTGTTCAAAGGCTGAAAGCCAAGGGTAACATCAGAGGATCTAGTCAGGTGAGTGGGTGTAGTGAGTCTTTCTGCCCAGTAAGAGATGGGGCATCTTGAGAATACTGGTTACATGGGATACTTCATTTTTCATTGGGTACATTTGGGTACTCTGGTTATGTTGGTTCATTTGGCTACATGAAGTATATTGGGCAGGCAACCTTTGACATGTGCATAGGAGTTGCAGCAATGGTGTAGTACATGTGTAGATTCAACTTTTCTTTTGCCTACTTATTTTTGCACTTACAATGGACTTGAAAGACCCTAATATCTGGGTTGGAGGAATGTGGGACAATATGACAGCCTTGTTGGCTTTAGTTCATATCATGGAGAACTGAGTATTTGATAGTCTTTAATTTTAGCTGATCTTGGAAGAGAAGCAAGAACAATTTGGGTTTTGTCTCTTTGGGTCAGTGAGATGAGTATTTCAGGCTGCGGTCAGTTGTAATCAGTCAGGGTTAAAGGAAGGATTAAGCTGATGTTGAATTAATTTTTTGCACTACATGCATATTCCAGTGACCTGGTGACACCTGTCAGATGGAGTAATTTAAAAGGGTCACGAGCTTCCCTGGAAGTTGGCTGTCAGTAGTATAAAGGGAGATGAAGGCTGCCTTCTTACTGAGCTTGATTTGTTTTCATTTTTTGCAGATGTATTGGTCCCTCACCTCATGTGAGTGTGATGACAACCTGCAAGATCGCCCAGCTCTGGGACAAGGAGCCTGCATTTGGTCAGATTAAGTTAAGGTGATACATCTGCAAGAACCTGTGACTCTACATGCACATTCCAGCAGATTGGAAAAGTGTAAATACTGGTGATGAGTAAACTTTTTATCCCACTGCCTGATTACTTTCCTCCTAACTCATCCTGCATTTTTAGTATAGGTTGTTCAAATAGTTGTTTAAGATGTTATCCTTGTTTGATCTTTTTGGCAACAATGTCAAAAATGATTGAATGGGGGGGGGGGTTCTGATTTTTCTTTATTTTCCACAAGGTGCCATTTTCCCAGATCCGTCTCGGTGGGGAGCAAGGAGTGCTACTGCTTGGGAAGTGGACTTGGGCTTCCCTCAGTGATCAAGGTGAGTTGAAGGTAAGTAGAGGGGAGATGCAGGTCAGTGTGAGGAGAGTTTTTAATGTGTGGAGGAGGGAAATGGACATTTTGTCCTTACAGTTGGTGCACTGAGCACTGTGCACTGAGCTGTCAGGGATGGGATGGTTTTCAGCCCCTGGTCTCAAGAGAAGAGTGTTAGTATCTTGGTCAATTATGTTTACAGAACAGCCTCTCTCAATGAGGCTAGACCATAGTGGTGCTGAGTGGTATGAATGACTTGTGAATGTTTTGTGATTTTTTTTTTTTTAGAGTGGAATGCCATGATGGGTGCTCCCCAGTCCCTGCCCACCTGAATGCAGACATGGAACAGTATTGGCTGTCTGAAAGGCATCAGGAGTGTGATCTAATTCCTTTCTGTGAGTATTGAAGTCCTGCAGATGGAACACAAGAAAGCAAGGAAGGGTTTGAAGCTGCCCTTGCTGAATCTGCTGGGCAGCTGTGGATGTAGGAACACATGCAAAGGTAGTCATGCAGGACACTGTCCCTCTAGCATTGGTGAGTTGTCCTTTTAGTTTCTGTTCTTTGATTTGGGAAAGTGTAGAGATGTTCAAGTTGGTCATTATACTCATATAGAGGTATATGGTGTAACAAAATGCTATATAACTAGCTCTCGGATGGTAAGTAGTACAAAAAAGAAGCAATGTGCAAAATCATGCATCAACTATGAAATAAAGGATCTAAAGTTATGAGGAGTGAGTTTCTTGACATGTGAGGTTGAGGTAGATTTCAATGTGTTTGAGCTATAAGAGAAGGTACAGTGAGAGTTCAGATCATGGGTGAGAGGCTGGCAGTGTAATAGTGTGGGGGTAAAAACTGAGTTTGGTAATCTGGGCCTGAGTGCTCTGGTACCAGTTTCTGGATGGTAGAGGGTCAAATGCTCTTCTTGCTTGGGTGCGTGGAGTCTTGGCTTGGAGCTTTCCTCAAGCAGTCTGTCATAAATGGACTGGGCAGTTTTCACCACCTGCTGTAGGGCTTTGTGGTCAGCAATACTGCAGATGCAACCTGTCAGTGTACTTTGTTGTGCATCTGTATAAGTTGGTGAGGTTCTGGGGACATCTTGGCCTTCAACTGTCTTTGGAAATACAGGCTCTGTGCTTTCTCAATTAGACAGGTGGACAATGGACTTGGCACACACCCCTGGGGGACCCCAGTGTTCAGAGTTTGTGTGCTGGAGGTGTGGTTTCCAAGCCTGACAGCCTGGGGTCTGCCTGTCAAAGTCCCAAATCCCATTGCAGAGGGTGGTATTGAGATCTAGTGCACCAAGTTTCTTGAGTTTCTGGAATGATGTAAAAAGCTGAGCTGAAGTTGGTGAATGATTTTGAAGCAGGTGGGGACTACAGCTTGGCTCTGAGACATGCTGAAAATGTCTGTGAATACACTTGGCAGTTGATTGGTGTAGGTTCTGAGCAAGTGACTGGGAATGATGTTGGACCTTGTGCGTGTTCACTTTTAGCAGAGGTCTCCTCCACATTTGCAGACAGCGAGAGCACCTGGTCGTTTGCAGATGGTGCATTCTGTTGAGTGGATTCAAACTGAGTGTAAAAGGTGTTGAGCTTGTTGTGCAGGGAGGCATCATGGGTGGGTGCACAGATGTTCTTCCTTTTGTAGTCTGTATATCGTCCCACATGTGTGTTGGGTCATGAGTGCTGAAGTGTTCCTCTAATTTCTGTTTGAGTGTTTTTTGCATGTTTAATACCTTTTCTTTAGATTGATCCTGGCTGATTTGAGTTTTGATTTATTGCTTAATTGGAATGGTTTCATACCTTGCTTTGATTAAGGTTGTGAACCTCCATGGTTTCAGTTTAGAAGTTATTAAAGTTATTTCTTTTGAGTGTCCCACTGCCAGAACATGTCCTGATGTAGTTAGTGACTGATGTATATTCCTGTATGTCGATGTATGATCCCTGTGTGGCTGTCTCTTTAAACGCACCCCAGTCAGTGCCTTCAAAACAGTCCTGCAGGAGTGATTCAGCTCCTTCAGGCCACACTTTCACCATTCTGAGTGCTAGTTTTGCTTGCCTGCACAGTTTACTGTATGGGGGGAGGAGAGACGGATCTGAGCAGTGTATAGTACCTCTAGTGCTTCCTTGTCATTTGAGCTGGGGGGGAATGTAGATGATGATAAGCTGTAAATGCCCTCAGCAGATAGAAGGGGTGGCATTTGATCATTAGAAAATTTAGAGTGGCTGGGCAGTGTTTTGTGATGGTAGATGCATTGTTGCACCGCGCGTTTATAAAAGTGCATACGTCCTCGCCTCTGGTGTTACCGGACTCTGCAGTTCTGTCCATGCGGAAAGCAGAAAACCCATCTAGGTGCATCGCCTAATTCTGTTAGCCATGTTTTGGTGAATACATGAGTCCAGAGTCACAGCTGAAATTGACAACTAGTTTAAAGCTACTGGCTCCTTTATAATTGGGAAACAAGTTTATACAAAATGTTTAAATGCCTTTTCAATTTCGGATGTGGCTCATGTTTGTGACTTTTGGTGGGCAATTTAAGCTTCCTTAAGCTCAACAGGCAAAATGTGCAAAATGTAACTGTTGGTCTATTTTTCTTGGTAATAGTTGACTTTCTTGGTGAAGCATTGTTTCACTTCTCTGGCTGTCTTTCTGGCTTTGAAAGATCAAATTTATTTCATGGGTGCATATCGAAGTAGATCTCTGCAATACGAGGGACTTGGCACACCAGCAGACTCCTTGTCATGTCAGCCAGGTTCTGTTGATGGGTGGTGGCACAGGAACCACACTTGAGCCCTGGACTGGGGGTTTTCCTGTTGGCTTGTCGTGAATGCAGTTTGCTGTGAACATTTTCAAAAGTGGAAATGTTGGCTTGAATGTTTCTAAAAAGTGCAGAGGATCAAGTCTAAATCTCCACCTGAGTAACTTGTAGATGTGGTACACTCTAGACTAGGACTGCAGCTGGGGTTCTTTGTAAGGATTAAGTTGCCCTAAAACGAAAATGTTTTCACTGAAAGTAAGGCTGTCCGTTTTAGTGCAGAAAGGGGAGGGATGAGTTTCCAGCTGTCTGGAAGGGGGTGTGTGCTGCATGAAAACTAATTATTTTGTTAGAGGACTCTCTTGTTTTTCTTTTAAACAATTCCAACTGCTACAGTAAGTTTTTTTTTTTGTTCCATGTACAAGTTTGGTACTGATGTATAATATACAAAATGGTATTGTTTTGCCCTGAGTATCTTGTACAGCAGCTAATACAAAGGAGATGTGGCTGTAAAAGTGTCAACCTGGGCAAAGTGGTTGTCGAGCCTTTACTTTGAGGAGTTTCTAGTCATTGAGGAATGTGAGACTTGGTTTGATCTGTATGTGTACAGGCTGTAATCACCCTGATGGTAGATGCATGAAGTGGCTGGAAGGTTTAAATCCACTGGTTGTGGCCCATCACTAGGTTTTGAGTGCTATTAGTGCTTTTGAGTTTGTTCTGAGTGTTTAAGCTTTTAAACCCTTTCAGTCCAGGCTGCAGCTCTTTGGTACTGAATATGGTCAGTGTTTTTCTCATTCTGCGGTGGATCTCAAGAGTATTGGGGCACCTTGAATTGTTCTTTATGTAAAACCAAAATTTAATTTGGTCTTTAAAAGGCACATTACTGCAGCCCTAGGTACGTGTTAAGAGCCCGAATATTGACCATTACTTGATTGGATGTACAACTGAGAATTTGACTTAATACCAGGCTGTTTTTTTTTTTTTTTAAAAGAGGGATTTGTTTGACTGTTTTGTCTACATGGAATACAACTGTAAATGGATTTGGTCATCCTCGTTTACCTGGGTTATCGGACAGTAGAATTTAAGCTAGAAGTTTTTAGCTCAATTTTGAGGGAGGAGTTGAGCTGGTCATTTGTATGTTTGCAGATGGATGCACCTGGGATCTGTAGTACTTGAATGCTTTTTGTTTTGTACTGTATGTGAATTTCAGTGGGTTGGTGACAATTAAGATGGAGTTTTGAACTGAACCAGAGATTCTTTGGAAGTCTTCTATTGGAAGAGCAGAACTACAGAGAAGCTGACAGTTGTCTTTTCGGTTACTGCCTGAATTGCTGAACTTGTCTACTGTGTGATGGAGAGCTTGCAGGAGTCAGTCTTAACACGGGTACATGCCACCATGCTGTTGACCGGGAGCTCAATGGCTGGCTAAAAGGATACGATCAGTTTGATTTGATGCAAGTATTGAAGTCCTGCGCTTTTAACAGTGGAGAGTGAAGAGATGTTTTGCAGGTTATCCTTAAATTTCGTGGCTGCCTATGGATCTTGGAGCAGTTGCGAAGCAAGGATCTAGGAGGATTTTGTTCCTGGAGCAGTGGTGAGTTTCACTTTTGTCTAATCCATGTCCAAATCAAATGAATTTTTAATTTGTCCTTGCGTGTAAGACGTGTTCTGAAGGTTGACAAGCTGCTTTTGAGTTAGGCCTAGTTTTGAGCTCTTGATGTGATGCTTTATTGTGCTAAACATTGAGTCATAGTGGTGTATTTTTTTCTTTTGGCTTTTTTCTGGCTCATTTTTCCTCCCTGTTTGGTTGAGGTATTTGTAAACTCATGTGCATTTGAGTGGCTGTCTTTCTGGCTCTGGAAGATGAAATTACTGCTTTGTATGTGATTTTTATTTCATGGGTACACATGTAAATGAATCACGTTAGATGCATAGCAGTACTATGGTGACTTGGCACACCAGCTGCTGTCTCTAGTGTCGAGTCCTTGCTGTAGATGGCACGTCAGCCAGGTTCTCTCGATGGGTGTCGGCACAGGAACTGCTCTCCTCCCTGGGGAGGAGCTGCAGTGGATCCTGCGGCAGGAGCCCTGGACTGGTGGGTTTTCTCTGCAGGGTGTTTTCCTGTTGGTAAGTGTTCCACTATATGTTGGGAGTGGAAATGCTGGCTTGACTGTTTCTAAAAAGTGCAGAGGACTTGGTCTAAATCCTTCTCTCCGTTTTGGGCTCTCTGCTGCCAGATGAGATGAGCAGGCTTGTGCTTCAGAGGGAGGATCTTTCATGACCAAGAGCACAGATGGGGTTGGGCTCTGGGATGTTTCTGTGAAGATCTGCCGGAGGAGTGGGGTGCAACTTAAAAGCTGCATCAGAGGATCGAGTTGGGTGAGTTTCTTCCCCCTCCTAGGAGGCCTGATGGAGCATTTTTATGCTCTGGGTGTATGTTGGTTTGAGGTACATTTGTGTAGACTGCATATTGTGACATAAAGTCCAGTGAGTTTATTGGTTAGGCAGCTGTTGGCATGTGCATGGGAATTGTGTAGTACATTTAGAAAACTCTTCTTACAGTTTGTTGCTCTTTTAATGGACATGAAAGATACTGTTATCGGAGAAATGTGGGAGAATATGAAAGCCTTGCATTTTTAATGAATTTGATATTTGGTTTTGTAACCTACGTTAAATGCTTCAATTTGTCTTTTGTGTCAAGCTGAAGACCTAGGCGGACAAGCAAATGGATCTATGTCCTTGGTAAGCAGGCAAGGAAAAAATGGCTTGAGGGAAGGGATAAGTTAACGGCCTGTTTTGGGATGTAATTTGAGAACTTGTGTGCAGATGTTGAAATGCTTTAATGCAGATATTGGAGATGGACTTTACCGCTGTGGTAGGAGCCCTGCACTGTGGGTTTTTGCTTTTGCACATTTCAGGGTGGTTTTCTGTTGGGTTTGTTCTGGAATTGTGTAGCACTGAACTGATCATTTTGGTCAAAATGGGTGTTGGGAGTGGGAATGTAGACTGGACTATTTCTGACTAGTGCAGAGGACTGTCGAGCTTTTTTTCCTTTAGGTTCTCTGCTGTCGGGGGGTGACCAGGCCTTTGCTGCCGAGAGAGGACCTTTAACAGGATGGGAGCCCAGATGTAGCAGACTGAGATCCGTCTGTGAAGATTTGCCAGAAGACTCGTGGGCCTGTTTTGATTTTGGAAGACTATGGCCACGGAGGAGCATCGATACTGCTGTACAAGTTCCTAATGACAAGCGAAGAATGAGGGGGAGGCCTTTTGTGGGGTGGAAAGAGGTTCAGGTGGTGCATGAAGCTATAAATGAATCTCTGCACACTGGTCTTGTAAAGGCTGTTTGGCTCTTGGATTGTAACTTTAGCACCTGAGCCACCTGGCAGGGAGGAGACAAAGTGACTTCCAGTGTGGGAATGGGGAGAGTTTAGTCTTGTAGCTTGGGAACCATTTTGTAAATTATGGGCCATTTGAAAAGCAGAGTTTGAGAGTCTAAGGTCAAGCAATGATTTATTTGCATGGGTGCACACATGCACATAAATCTTGCATTGGCTTTAGAGTAAATTGAATTGAGCCCCTAAAGTAGAAATGAGTAAAAGGAGTAGTTATGCCATCCACTCATGTGGGGAAAAGAGGCATTGGTTTAGCCGAAAGTTGCTCTTTTTCATACCTGCACAGAAAGCACTTTTGTCATGGGGGGGGATTTGTGTTCTGTTTTGTGGATTTGTAAGTACTTTGCTAGACAATGTTCTCCTGTCTTGAATGTATTTTTGTCTGTATGGCGGCATAATAAAACTTGCTAAACGTACCAAATCTGTTCGTGTTTCTTGCATGTTGATTGTGGTTGTACAAGGTGCTGTTCATTATATTGAATACATACTGGCACTGGATCTGCTTTTCCCTGCATTGCTGTACTTGGACATTTTACACCCTAAATGAGTTTTTGATTTCAGTTTTTTACTACTCGGGATTTAGGTTACACTCTGCGTACATTTGGTGTAGGTAGTGGATAGTTTTTTTGGATCTAAGTATTGGTTTACAGTCACATAATAAACTTGGTATTTCGTTTTTTGAGAATCTAGGTGAGTTTTAAGGTATATTTAGCCGTTGATGGTGTGAAGCACAGAACTGAAATGCTGCTTTGGGTTTATGAAGAGTTTTAAATTACCGCTGGGTGGCTTTGGATTAGTTCAGTTGTGTAGAAATGAATATGCACAGATACAGTGGTGTCCAGTGTGAAGGCAGAGTCCTGGTGAAGAGTGACTTCTTGGCTTCCAGCTCACGAGCCCTAGTTGGATGGGTACTATAAAGGTAGTATTTTGTCCCCGTGTAGTTTGTGCTTTAATGTTAAAACGCAAAACCCACTGGTTCATTAATTCATCCATCTTTGCCGTTTTGACATCTTTAATGACACTCGACCAATCTGATGTCGGCTTATTCAGTATTTAACTTGGTGGTTTTCAGAATGTAGGGGTATTTTGGTTCTGTTTTGCTTTGTGTGCTTTTTTGTATAGCTTTGGCTTTGTGGAGGTGTTTTGTACTTTGTTTATCCTTTATTTTGCAGTTTCCCTAATGCGTTATCAACCTCTGTTCTTTTGTGCTGTTTATTGCTTATTCTTGTTTGTAGTTTACTAGTGAATTTGTGTCAAGGGTAAGTTGTTTGTTGGCTATATTGTGCAGATGTAGTTGTTTGCATGAGAGTAATGTAGTATGGATGAGTGCCTTTTTGTTTTGTATGGTTTTGGGTAGATGGTGAAGGTTAGCCAGGGTGTTGGATGCTGAAGACCTGAGTTTTGTTTTGGTAGAATGGTCACTTTCCCTCACTTTGTTATCCAGCTTCTTTTTGTTTTCTTTGGCACTGCTCTTGTCTGTTCTTTCTAAATACTAGTCTTTGTATTTAAATTTTTTTTAGACTAAAACTTATGCTTCCCGAGTCCTTCACCAGCATCCTAAAAGTTACATCCCTAGACACTTGGGGTTGTAACAGACATTGGACACCCCCTGATATGACTTGCAGTGCCACCTCTGATGGGGGGAGTCTTTACACCTACAGTCTGGGGGGTTGCGCTCATCTGGTTTGATTTGGTAGGCAAACTTTTGTAGTAAGTTTCTTTTACCTTTATTTTACGTACCCTGTTGACTAGACAGCACCCTGCTAAACAGTCTAGCGTGGAGGTAATGTTGGCAAAGTGGTTTATCTTTTCACTCTTGGCTTTGGTTGTTGCTAATGGTCCTCTTCACAGCACCCCCCATGAGTCATACTGGAGACACTTTCATATTTTACAAGGTGTGTTTAATTTTAGTTTTACTGTATGTATTTGTCTTTTAGTCTTCCTTTCCCTTCCAGGTGAAAATATCCAAGAAGCAGTTTAAGTTGTCCAGTATACAAGGTTTGTGTAGTGAATTTGGGTGCTGCTATTAGTATTTTTGGCTTGAGGTACTTGTTGATACCTTTAAGTGAAGTAATAACTTCACTTTATTAGCCCTTTACAATTTCTTGCATTAGGTATTTGTCTTTTCACATACCCGGCTTGCTCTCAATGAGACACAAACACAGGTAAGGAGAGAGCATGGGGTGAGAGCACAGGGTCAGCCATTGTACAGCACCCCTGGAGCAGTTGGGGTTAAGGGCCTCGCTCAGGGGCCCAATGGAGGAGGATTCCGCTGCTGGCTGCAGGATTTGAATCGGCAACCTTCCAGCCACAGATGCAGATCCTGAGCCACAGAGCCAATACTGCACCCAAATATAAGAAGTGTATTGGATGTAGTGCTACAGATGAAGCAATTCTGTAGTGTAGGGATTGAGATTGCAACGTGCCCTTTTTGTTAACCTTGTCAAATGGTTATGGCTGCAGTAGTTGTAGATTAAAGGGGTTGGCATGCTTGGATGGAGTTTGAGAGGTTGCAGTTTAGGGAAGGCAACTGCTAGCAGTAAAATGAATTAAATTTATACTTTAGGCTTTGTGTAAGAACACATTTACAATTTTCATCCTTTTAAAGTCATTAGATTATTTAGGTGGTGAGGTATTGGTTTTATAGAGGGCTTGATTTGTCTGTGGAGTAGATGTGTTTGGGATGGTACAATGAATGCTTCCTGCCAGCAAGGAGGTACAAATCCATTTACAGCGGTTTAACTTTACAGGTCACTGCACTGCTGAAGATGGGATGGGATGCCAGTCCATTTCTCCCATCTCATTGTGCCAGAATGCAAGTAACCTACCTTTGTGTTCTTGGAGTTGTGCAGGAAACAACTTGGAAGAAACGCACAAACTGGGGAGAAAATTATATGAGTAGTCCAAAGCTGGTTCTGATGCACTTGTTCTCTAAAGTGTAATGTGCAGAAAAATAAACTGGTGACACAAATACCATGTGTAAGGAGTGTTTATTTTCATGAGCCCTGCATGAAGGAGTCCTTTGGAACCGTGATGATGGCTGGGAGAGAAGCAAGAATGTGCACATTGACATTTAATAAGCAATGGTATGTATCATTCATAGGGTGAATAAAAATACTGTTTCACATTAGTTATCACATCATAAGCTTGAGCTGGTAGTTGACTTAAAGCAACCTTTTCTTCATTTTTAAAAGAACCCAAATAAGTGTGAAAAGGTCAGGTTGTCCAGATCCTGCCTCTTAAAGTTCAACTGCTTGTAGACATGTAATTAAATTTCATTAATTAACAATACAATGGTGACATACTGAGTTTAAAAAGATTTTAAATGCCACTCCAGTTGTGCCATATTCATATATGCCATAGGAGATTGGTAGTTATCAAGGTTTTGTTGATTTATTACTCTTCTACTTTTGGTACAGTAGCTTAACTGCTCAGTTTATTCTACTAGAGTTTAGGGGTCTTTTTCTCCAATCCCAGAGGTGAGTGTGATTTGGGTCAGTCCAGCACAGAGTGTAATGACCTTTAAAATTAGAATCTATTTCATTAGTTATATCCCAGTTTTTTCAAGTACCATGTTAATCATAAAAATGCCAACTTTGTAGTATTTGAATTGTAATTCCATGGTTTAGCTAAAGAGACACTTTAATTTGTGGTTTTGTTTTTAACACTTTTTCTTATAACCTTTTATAATTAATTACATTATGAAATAAATCCTCTTAATTTACATGGACCTGTTTGGAAGTTTCCACCAATTATAAAGTCAGTAGAAACTTTAACATGTGTGAGTAGGTTATTGCAAAAAAGGTAGTAGATTTAGTTGTTAAATATCAAATAAATAAATACTTTTCTCCACAAAAGGTTTGTAGTAGGAGCCAAGTTTATTTAATCCAAGTACCTCTTTTCTAAAATCAACTTTGTAAGAAAAAACATGAGACTAACCAGCAAACAAAAGATTTGTCCCAGCACAAGTAAGGAAACAGTACTCACCACTCTCCTCAGCTTCTGGACTCTTGAATGAAAACAGAGACACAGGAAGTCTGCTCTTTTATCCTCTGAGCTGGGCTGGCTCCTCCCCCTCAGAATGTACCAAGTCCAGTGAGGGGTGAAACCTTCACAACTGACTGCTATAGTGGCTGGCTGAATTAAATCAACAGTTTTACAAACTCAATATAATACATCTATTCATTTGAAGATGGATCATGAATTTCTCATTTTTGGGGTTAAATAAAGTGCGACTGATTGAATCATAACTGGGAAGCTATTTATTGATGAATATTGTTTGCACTTTTGAGCCTCTTTTTTGATCAAGAGATTTATACAGATGTGGGCATTCAAAGTGCATGTTTAAACCTGCTTAATATGGAATCTTAATATCGAATTTTAAAACAAAAGGGAAATTTTGGTAGCTGAGCATAAAAATAACAGGAGCATAAATCTTTGAACATCATATCATAATTGATATTAATTTAGTACTATAAACACTATGCTTTGTGTCTAAGTGATAGGGGTAGCTTAAATAAAAAGTGCACAGAAGGATTGCACTTTACAAACATTTTATGCATCAAAGACTCACTTTCTGTGGTTAAGTTTTGATGTGCTCTTTCTGACTACATTAAGTTTAAAACATTATTAAGATTCAAATATTATGGGTTCTTTTAAAAAGCATATAATCGTTTCTATTAATCCTTGCATTATTCCAGTAAAATACACGTACTTTTTAGAATCCACTGAATGAGGTAAGAGTACTTTACTAGCCATATTCAATTTCTTGCATTAGTAATTTGTCTTTTCCACATAACCCCAGCTTGCTCTCCATGAGATACAGAGAGGTCTGGGGCCATTATACAGCACCCCTGGAGCAATTGGCCTTGCTCAGGGGCCCAATGGAGAAAACATCCTCTGTTAGCTGTGGGATTTGAACCAGCAACCTTCCAGCTACAAGTGCAGAGCCTTAGCCACAGAGCCACCACACTTTCCCAATGTGATTATGAAATGGAAATATGTAGTAAAAGAAATTAGTAATCACATTAATGGATCAAAATATTAAAGATTTATGTAACTGATTGTATAACTGTAGTCTGTTTTCTTTGTAAATATTTTTTTTGTGACTCATTCAGTCCTGATTACTTTTGGAACATTTTGACGTGTCTGTTTCAGGAGAAATTCCAAGTGCTCTGTTGGTGCA
This sequence comes from Atractosteus spatula, assembly GCF_055471065.1. NCBI lineage: Eukaryota > Metazoa > Chordata > Actinopteri > Semionotiformes > Lepisosteidae > Atractosteus > Atractosteus spatula. The sequence goes on along the minus strand of NC_142732.1, from coordinate 38,979 downwards.
GTGGGTTTGGCTGAGTGGTCTTCTCACCCCCCTGGGAGATCTGGGTTCAATTCCTGCTTAGGGCTGAAGTTTTTTTTCTAATAAACAAAGTCTACTTTTTAAAAACATGAAATAGTAAATAGTATGTATAGTATATTAACATTTTTATATAACTAGATAGTAAAAAAAAAAATATTTAGGCATGAAAAACAGGTAGAGCATGCTTCATTATGAGGTGTGCACTGTTGGGTGCTGGATAGCTCAATGGGCTAGAGTCTGGTGTTACTAACAGCAAGGTTGTGGGTTCAATTCCTGCATGGGCCATGAAATCCCATTTTCTATGGTGTGGTGGCTCTATGGCTAAGGATCTGAGACTGGCTGGTAGGTTGCTGGTTTGTATCCCACAGCTGGCACAGGAATCCTATTTCATTGGGCTCCTGATTGAGGCCCTTCACCCCAAGTACTCCAGGGGTGCTGTATAAATGGCTGACTCTGCAGTCTGACCCCAAGCTTCTCTCCCTGTATGTGTGTCTCATGGAGAGACAATTAGGGTATGTGGAAAGACAAATTCCTAATACCATAAAATGATATATGGCCAATAAAGTGTTATTATCTATTGTCCTTTACCTCTATAGGGAATCAAAACATTTCAAAAGTTAAAAGTCCAAATGTTTCCAAAACATCCATTTGTGATATTTTTGGCTGCTTAGTTACATGATTCCATATTAATATAATCAAGTGGTATTAATTCAGTACCATTATTTATAACAGCAAGTGGTGTTTACTATGTATTCTTTGAAAAGGATAAAAATAATTTCACATGTATATAAACTACATAGTGTTAGAAGCAGCATGTTTAAACTTTTCTTTATCCCACTGTAATTCACCAATTTAAAGATTTTGATGCCTAAAAAGATGTATGAAGAAGGTGGAATACTGTTGTGTACATGATTTATATATTATGTTTTGTTTTTAATTTCTGTTATCAAATTTTCTCTTTGGATTTTCTCTTTGTCGATGTAAACCTGAAAGAGGCACATTACGTTCACACGCTACAGTATAATAATAAACTATTTGTATATATCCAACTAAGCAATCTTGTTTTTATTATATCTACTTACTTTTTAAGTACTTTAATATTTAACATGCTGTCATACACAGTATACAACTCAATTTCTATAACTGGCAAAACATTGTTCCTCACCTTTGACTTGGATTAGAGTCAGGCATTTTCTGGTGACTGTCCAAATATTCCACAAAGAAGTGCAGTCCCACAACTGAGTGTTTGTAAAAAGTTGCAGTACCCAGCAGATGCTGAACCTTTTAAGTACTCCCGCATTATCACCCGTGCCTTCTGAATGGCTGGATCTGTAGATGGGCTGGCTAATACTTGTTTAGTCATCGGAATCAGGTGTGTCGCATTATGAACAATGGGGCTTTGCAAATTGACCATTATTAACATGTGGGGATATGTTCTTGATTAATTAGCCACACCTCTGAGTTAATGATGAGGGGTTTAATAACAGCCTTGGAGACTAGTAGTCAGTCTGCTTCTGGCTCCTGGATGGGTAGGAGCTCCTGGCTTGCAGCTGTGTTAGCCCAAAGACTGCTGTGGAAGGTGAGTGGTTTTGATGTGTTTGTTGGGTTTGGGTGGTAATTTGAAGAAGGTTGAAGTTTTTGAAGGTGTTTAGAATATTTTTGTACTGTGAGTTTGGGAATGGTTTTTGTATGTGATGGATGAAAGGTAGCATATTCAGTTGAAACTTGACAGTCTTCTAAAGACTGTCAAAATGTTCTACAAAGTCGTGCAGTCCCACAACTGAGTGTTTGTAAAAATAATTGTTACCCAGCAGATCCTGAACCTCTAAGTACCCCCCCACATTATTGCCCATGCATTTCGAATGGCTGGATCTGTAGATGGGCTGGCTAATACTTGTTTAGTCATCGGAAACGGGTGTGTGTCGCATTATGAACAATAGGGCTTTGCAAATTGACCATTTTGAGGACATGTTGGGATAGGGTCTTGGTGAATTAGCCACACCTCTGAGTTAATGATGAGGGTTTTAAAAACACAGCCTTGGGTCTAGTAGTCAGTCTGTGTCTGGCTCCTGTAAGGGTAGGAGGTCTTGGCTTGCAGCTTTGGTGGCCTGAAGACTGCAAAAGGTGGGTGTTTTTGATGTCTGTTGGGGGGTGGTAATTTGAAGAAGGTTGTAGGGGTTTAGAATATTTGTGCAATGTGGGTTGGGGAAGGTTTGTGGTATGTGTTGAGTTGAAAGGTAGTATAACTGGTTGAAACTAGACTTTTTTTCTGAAGATATGGAAGAAAAGTTACTTTATTTTAATGTGTTCTGAAATCTGATGTTTATGCTTGTGAGGGTTATGCTCTTTGAATTGAAATGTTTTCAGCCATGGGTTGTCTTCTAAAAGGTCACCTTTGTAAATGGGTTTTCCAAAGGGTGGTAGGATTTAAACCTGTTTGGACCTTAATTTGTTTATTTTCATTGGTTTTTGTAAGCATTCAAGGCTATAGGACATTAGTCTTGGATGATTGTTTTCAAAAAGGTGGCAGGTAAGAGAATGTATATTGAGTTGGCAAGTAGGTAGTATTTTAGATCCAGTTCAATGTTTAGGCAAGGGTTGAGTTGGGGAAATTGAGATGTATGTTTGTGGTGTGCAACTCCTTTTTGTTGTATATCTAAACTAATTTTAGATGGGAAGTTGACATTTGGAATAATTACAGAATGGTTTTTCCTTTTTATATGGGAGAAGGAGTTAAAGGGTTTGGGACTAATTTGGTAAAGTGTTTTGTTATGTATGGTATTTAAAGCTTATTGAATTGTGAATTTTGTACTGGAGGTACAAGTGACTTCAATATTGAAGGAGAGTCAATTTTGACTTTGTGGCTTTTGGAATGGTGACGGAAATAAACTGGGTGCCAATGTGAAGTTTGTGTGTTACACACGATACTCTACTTGGGCAACTTAAAAGGATAGTATGAATATTATTGATGTGAAAGTGAGGAAGAGTGTCAGGTTGGCTGCACTGAGCTTTTTGGATAATGATGAAAGTGGTGGGGTTTTTTTAATGGTTAGGAGTTTTCCTTTTAATTGAATACTTATTTTTGTGAAGTTTTATGCTTAAATATGAGTATTTTTAAACATGCTTAGATGTTTAGGTTTATGGTTGTTCTGAGGTTTCAGTTTTGTCATTTTAGCTGATGTGGAAATTAGTCTATTTTGCTTTTATAATATGAATGTTTTTGGTAACATTGTTTAGATTAGTACTCTGAAGTTGTGGAGTAAGGTATGCTGATTTACAGTGAGGGTGGTTGTGAATGATGAGGCCGTGTTGGATTCAGAGAAGAGTTGGAGCTTCACTTCTTTTCAATGGCTATAATGTTATTGGTTCTAGTTTTAGACATTGAAGATGTTCTGTTATGATTTAGCTGAATGATATCTGAAGTAAATTTGTTTAGAACTGTTGTTTCCCTGGTGGTAAACTCTTTGGTTAATTGAACCATTCACACCTATTTTTGATTCATTGTAAGTAAAGCCCCGTATATATTTGGATGCGTTTAATGATGCCCTTATTACACTAACAATTGATGTTGATGGTTATGGTTTGTTATTAGGTGAATGTGCTGGTTATGTTCTTTTTGAATTAAGTCAAAGTCTTAATTAACAATGTGAATAGTCTGTTTTGGTTGTGTGTTGTTATGATGAAACTTTGCAAATGTCATGTTTTGGAATTTCTATTGCTTTGTATTTTTTTTTTTAGTCGCGCAATACAATGTAGAACTGAAATTGGAGCATTTATTTGCTCTATAATTGTGGAGTCAGTTTGTTGTTTCTTGATGGAAGTGTGCACAATTACATTTGTTTAGCAAGGGGTATTGTGCAGGAAGGGAGGTGTTAGTTTTGGGGGTTGGTTTATTTCGAATTGTACAGATGCAGCCATTCAAAACGTGCGTACACTGCGGTACAACAGGGTGGGCACATCGCATCAAAACGTGTAATTTCATGTCATACTGCAATTTACCGTATGCAAATTAGATTGTTAATAGTATCTGGAATCACCTTGTAAAACTGCCACCATCGAGAGCTTCCTCACCAACGGGATCACCGTGTGGTATGGCAGCACCTCTTCGCGAGAGAGAAAGGCACTGCAGAGAATGGTCAATATGGCCTAAAAGATCATCTGCTGCGGTCTCACCGAGATTAAACAGCTCTATGAGGACTGCTGCCGTGGTAGAATTCTGGCCATCACAGAGGACAGTCACCACCCCGGGCATGAGCTCTTCACCCCACTGCCCTCAGGCAAGAGATACAAGAGCATACGGACACTCACCTCCAGATTCTTCAATAGCTTCTATCCACAAGCAGTGAGACTGGCGAACACATTTAGCCATCCCCCTCAGACCACACCTACACTATCACCATCTACCTCATTATGATTTCTTATTTATTGCACATCTCCAGTCATTGTTTACACGTCTGTATTGTTTACATTCAAACTGTCTACATGTTTACTTGTACATTGTCTACTGTTTGTTTGTATATTGTCTTGATGCACTGTCTGCACTTTGTTTTGTTTTTTACACTTGTTTTACAATCGAGAGACTTTCTGTAAGTAAGAATTCCATTGTACCAGTACCGGTTACATATGGCAATAAAGTTCAAGTTCGAGGTGGAGCTCATAAAGCTTAACCTCTCATGTACAGCATTTGAGCTGTCACCAGAAAACACCAGTTTTGAATCCCGCTCACTGCTGGGGGACAATCTTTATTCAATTAAGAATTTAAGTTGTATACTCTTTAGACTTTTAAATGTAAACTGTATTACAGCATGTTAATCATCCAACATTGAAAAGTTGGTATAGTTGATGAAAGCAAGATTGCTCAGTTGGATAAAAGTACACAACCTACCTTTATCATTTTAATTATGCAGAAATATTTAATGCATCAGTCTTAACTTTAGATATTACTAATAGTATTAATAATGAATGACCTTGGACAAGCTGTAAACTCAAAGTATTACCCTGGTCCACATTCTTTGTAAACTAAAAGACAAAAAGTAACACCACAGCATTTCGTTGATCCAATCACGTATTTGTTTCCAATCATACAAAGTAAGTTTTGAGAATCTCCGGTTCACCATACCTTTCACATGCTCATAAATGATATCAATTTAGGAATATAAACATTATCTAAACTGTATATTGCTGGTATTGGTAGTTTAAAGAAAATACACACCAGTATTCCATTGCTCCCTAAACATTTTAAGCATCAAAGTTTTGCATGTGGTTATTTCAGAAACATTTTGACATGCTCCTTCTGACCAAATTGCTGTATGTTTATATACTTTGTGAACAGTGTTTGTTTTAACCTTTTCTGCGAATATGCTTATCGGAGTAAAAAAAAAGCATACTTTTAGAATGTTATTAATAGGGAATATAATATGGAATCGTGTATCTAAAGAAATTAATAATGATGTATACTTTAGTATACAAGTTTCTATTGATATGTGTATGGCTATTTCACCACAATCCTAAATCACTGTGTCAGTGGCGTGATGGCTTAAGTGACTGATTTGTTAGTGTGAAGTTGTGTGTTCAAATCCAGCAATTGCTATTAGTTTTTTTTAACAAACATTTCTCTGAAAAAATAAAATTGGAAATATTATGGACACTACAGTATATTGACATTTTCTATATTTCTAAATTTCACAACATGTTCATAGTTTATGTACACAGCAGCACTGCAGGGTGTAGGGCGCAAACCCACGTGAGCCCGAAAGCGCCACATCATTAATACAGTAATATCTTTTGTGTTGCATTAACAAGTTTTAAAAAAGTAGACACTTTAACTCTTCAGTTCACAGAGAGATTTCAACAACATAGCCTCACAACATTGTCCAATAATACTCTTCTTGTGTCTAATTTTTAGTTTAGCAGGATTTCATTTGAAAGGCAGTGATGTCACCGCACTGGCAAGCCCAAATCATATGTTTAACCCGTTCAGAGCGTACATTACATTTTAGCGTTTCATTTTGAGCTGAAGACCCTCACACCTGAAGAAGGCTTCACAGCCGAAACGTTGCATTTTCTCTCTTCTCTTTTCAGCATGGATTAAACCTATTACTTGTTCTTTTGCAGACTACGCAGGCTGAAGTAGTGTTGTACAGTGATAATAGACATGCTAAACTAAAAGTGTGTATTGTCTGTTTAGGGTTTTGTAGCATTCCAGTTTGTTTGTACTTGCAAGAATAGCGATTACAAACATTAAAATCATACTTACTTTATACTGTCCAACTGAGCAATCTTGCTTTTATAAAATATACCAACTTTTTCATGTTTAATGTGTATGATGCTGTAATACAGTTTAAAATTAAGTCTAAACAGTATCAACTTGAATTCTTATTTCTATTAATAACTATCAAGTGGTATTAAATACAGCTCTTTAGTACAGATTACACTTTTCTAAAATTTATTTAAAAAATAAAAACAATTACAATCCAATCTTTCCATGTTTGATCCCAAGAGGAAGTACAATCCGCTCCTGCTTTGTTTAGGGATGGTATGAAAAAGAAATGTAAATGGTGAGAAAGCTATGCTGAAAGTTTAAAATGGTTAGAAGACAAAGATAACGATTTACGTTGCATTGTCAGATTGTGAATCAATGAAGACATTTTAATTAAACATGCGTTTGCGATTTAAATCAAAATGGGGGGGAAAAGGGGACTCTCATTATCAAAACTCATTCAGCTGTGGTTTTTGGTTTCATGGAGGGCTTCTCAGATAGTTGGGCATTCAGATAGATTGCCAGGCGAAAGGATTAGTAAATTAATTTTGTTAAGGCAAGTCAGTCGTTTGTGACACGACATTATTATATAGGACGGACACAGTGACTCAGACACTCGTTGAATGAAATACGGTGCTTTATTTTTCAGTACAGCACCCAAACAAACACAAACGCATTTTTAATGAAATGCTTTTATTCATTCATAATCTGACTCGCATAACGCACATTCCCGAATGCCCCCCCCCCACTCAACAATCTTGGGAAGAACGCGAAACAGCCTGTTAATAAAATTGTTGCAATTTTGTTCTGTCGGTTCTTCTTTCCAGAACTTGTAAATCGCATTGATCAGTTCTTGCTTTGTGCTGGCTTTAGCCATTTTTCAACTATAGTCTTTCAGGGAATGCCATACCATCTTTATTGGATTTAAATCTGGGGATTCAGCTGGAGTTTTCACACAGTTTACTCCTGCTATAAGCCTCGCCTTTGCTGCTGTTATATATTATATTTTGTTATAGATTTCTAAATATCGCAACATGTTTGAAGCTAAGTCATTTCTTAATAATGAATTTCAAGCTGCTACTGATATTATTGACACTATTGAATTTGTTGGTCTTTCTAAATATCACAAAACATTCAAAGTTAAGTAATTACCATTTTCCATGAATACTTGCATTCATTATCACAGTAGAAGAAACTCATACTTTTCAGAATTTAATTAATTTGGAAATGTTTTTACGTGCTCCTTCTGACCATATTGTTTATATACTTTGTGAGAAGTGTTATTTTAACCTTTTCTGCGACTACGCTCGTTATTGGAGTAAACAAAAGCATACTTTTAGAATGTAAATAATAGGGAATATAATATGGAATTGCATTATCTGAAGAGCATGCTTGCCAGCGCAGTGATGTCAGTGCATTTCCCTCTGAATAGCTACTAAATAGGCAGTGAAAACATTTCTGTCCATAAGGGGATGGGGGTCTTTCATTGGAAGGTATGCCTATTCTACTCTGAGAATGTAGGGGAGAGGAAAAGTGCCCGTGGTCTTTTCACTGAAACTTATCAAAAACTATAGTATGCTTAAGAGTTGTTAAACTGGTTTTTATTTATTTTTTCCTGCTGGAGCACCACAATTCACACTCAACCACATCACAGATTAGTGCCAGTGTCACGCCCTCTGTAGCCAGAATGCGCTCCTACTCTGTCCTGTCCCTAGTTTCCTGTGCTTTTCTCTCCTTCTGGTGTGTCTCTCTCTCTGGGGCTATATATTTCCAGGTCACTTATTCTCCTTTGCTCAGCATTGACATTCGGATGTCCTGCAACCCGTCTAGTACCAGGTCACCACTCCGTCCGTGGTTCTAGGGCATAGGTTTCTATACGACACTCCAGAACTCTTTGCACTGCTGAGCCCAGGTTAACTCCCCATTCCACCGCTTCACATAGGGTCTTTTTCCACTCTCCTGCCATTCCAAGGTTCGTCCCTTCCAATATCTGTGACAGAATGCTGAGCCATCTCCGACCCCGCGAGCGGTGCTTTGTCTTTCTGCAGTTTTTTTTCTTTTTTACGCTGGGCCTTTTTTTTTCAGGCCTTCTATTCTAATCGTGGGATGCCACTCCTGACATGTGCCTGTGAATGGGTTATTCTGTGTTATGCCGTCCCAACATACTTCCGAATACCTGGCTTTCCTCGTGTTGTCTCTCCCGGCATCCGTGATTGAATGTTGAGCTGGCTTTCCTATTCTTATTGCTGGATATCACTCCGGACATCTGTGTCTGTGAGCAGACTCTGTGTCTGGCTCTCTTCAGGTTGTTCATTCTGATATCAGTGATAGAATGTTGAACATGTTTTGTCTAGTCTGTGGTTTTTTTCCCTGGTTTTTGTGTTTTTTGCTTGGCGTTCTGATTTTTCACTTCCTGGTTTCCCCTTCTTTATGGTCCACCATGGTTCCTATCTGCTTATTGTGGTTTAAATGAGCTTTTTCCTCCCTCCAGTGCTGTGCAGCTCAGCAGCCATCTCACCCTGCAACTCACAACTGCCAACCCACTGAAGCTAAGCAGGTGTGAGCCTGGTGAGTACCTGGATGGGAGACCTCCTGGGTAAAACTAAGGTTGCTGCTGGAAGAGGTGTTAGTGGGGCCAGCAGGAGGCGCTCACCCTGCAGTCCACGTGGGTCCTGATGCCCCAGTATAGTGATGGGGACACTATACTGTAAAAAAGCGCTGTCCTTTGGATGAGATGTGAAACTGAGGTCCTGACTCTCTGTGGTCATTAATATCCCAGGGTGTTTCTTGAAAAGAGTATGGGTGTAACCCCGCCATCCTGGCCAAATTTCCCATGCCTCCTAATAATCCCCCTCTATGAATTGGCTACATTACTTTGTTCTCGGTGAGCTAATTTTTTTTTTAAATCTCTGGTTTTTCATCGATGCGTAATTACGCACTAACTGGAACCGGGGGTACCGCTGTGTACACACGTTCACAACGTGAGAAATACTGCTCAATACGGCTTTGTGCGGAAACTCCTATATCGCCATAGGAAGCAGAACAGCGCAGCCTCCAGTTACCTATTCTGGATTGGAAACCTACTCTCCTGCCTTTTTCTACAAACCTCAGAACTCGACTCGGACTTTGCCTCTCGTCTAGCCCCCTAAGGTACTGCATAGGGTCCATCTTCCCCTTTCCGCAGCGGGTCAATCCTGACATTCTGGATTTCCTGTGTTTTATTTCAGTTTCACAATGGTTCTGAAATTTAACACTTATGCAAGACATACTGTTTTTGGGCATATTGAATCTGTTACTTTGCTTTCTTTGTGAGGAGAGTTATCCTGAGAAAAGATGTACTTTTCATTACTGTTTTCTTGGTTTCCAAATATAGCTATTGTGCTATGCTGTGCAGTTGTCACAGATGTCGGAAGGGACAAACTGTAGAATGGCAGGAGAGGAAAAAAGACCCTATGCATAGCGGCGAGACAGGGGTTCATGTGGGTTCAGCTGTTCAGTAAATGCCGTATAGAAATTCATGCCCTAAGGTAGTGGACGTGGGGTGACCTGGTGCTAGGCGGGTTTCAGGACATCTGAACGTCGATGCTGAGTGAAGGAGTATAAGAGACCTGGAAATGTATAGCCCGAGAGAGAGAGAGAGAGAGAGAGAGAGAGAGAGAGAGAGAGAGAGAGAGAGAGAGAGAGAGAGAGAGAGAGAGAGAGAGAGAGAGAGAGAGAGAGAGAGAGAGAGAGAGAGAGAGAGAGAGAGAGAGAGAGAGAGAGAGAGAGAGAGAGAGAGAGAGAGAGAGAGAGAGAGAGAGAGAGAGAGAGAGAGAGAGAGAGAGAGAGAGAGAGAGAGAGAGAGAGAGAGAGAGAGAGAGAGAGAGAGAGAGAGAGAGAGAGAGAGAGAGAGAGAGAGAGAGAGAGAGAGAGAGAGAGAAGCACAGGACAGAGTAGGAGTGCCCTCTGGCTGCAGAGGGTGTGACAGTACCCTGCCCTTCATGGGCAGCTCCTGACCCCCATACAAATAAGTGAGTTGCATAGCACCTCCAGGGTATAAACCTTTATTGGGTAGAGGAAGGGGGGGGTCAGGTAGAGCTCCGGAGACGAAAAACATAAAAAGGACAAGTACACAAGAACAAACAACCACAGAAATAAATGTGGGAGATGAGGGTAACAAGACCACAATAAACAGATGGAAACCAAGAGTTCCACAAGACAGGGGTCAGGGGGACCAGAGAGAAGGGGAAACCATGAAGAGAAAAAATCAAAACACCAAGCAAAAAACAAAAACCCGGGGAAAAATACAGCAGACTGGGCAATAGGAACGTTCACATACTATCACTGATATCGGAGTGGATAACCCGAAGGAAAGCCAGACTGTAGCCTGCTCACAGGCACAGATGTCCGGAGTAATATCCAGTGAAAAGAATGGAGGAATGGCAAAAAAGGTCACCAAACTAACGCAGATATCAGCAGAAGACAACCTGCGGAAAGCCAGGCAGCAGCCCACTCACAGACATAGATGTCAGGAAGGTGATATCCACCAATTAGAATGGGGAGAGGAAAAAAGGCTCACCATCCTATCGCTGATATCGGAGTGGACAACCCGAGGAAAGCCAGGTACAAGACGCTCACAGACACGGATGACCGGAGTGATATCCAGCGATGAGGGCCAGCTCAACATTCAATCACGGATGCCGGCAAGACAACCCGAGGAAAGCCAGGCCATACCCCGCTCACAGACACAGGAGTCGGAAAAAGCATCCCACGATTAGAATAGGAGAGCTGAGTGAAAACAAGTTCTGCTCGCGGGGTCAGTAGGAGGCTCAGCATTCTGTCACAGATGTCAGAAGGGACGAACCTTAGAATGGCAGGAGAGCGAAAAAGACCCTATGCGTAGCGGCGAGATGGGAGCTAGCTGTTCAGGAAATGCCTTATAGAAACCTATGCCCTCAGGTAGTGGACGTGGGGCGACCTGGTGCTAGGCAGGTTTCAGGACATCTGAACGTCAATGTCGAGCGAAGGGGAATAAATGTCACTGAAGTCACAAGGGACTTGTGGGGGAAAAAGGTGTTAGGATCCTATGTGGTGCTGAGAGAATAGGTGTCCGGAAATCCAAAGGGCGAGAGACAGAATACGAGGTCGGGTAGGCAGGCTAGGTCGAGTTTCCAGTAGTCGGGTCGGTACGGTGTCCAAGTCACAAAGCCGCTAGACGGAAACGAAGACGAAGCCGGGAATGGAGCAGAGTCAGGTATCCAGTAGTCAGGTCTGTTAGGTATCCAAATCCAAAAGCCGCGAGACAGAAACAAAGACGTTGCCAAAGACAAAACAGGGTCGGTATCCAGAAGTCAGTTCAGTAAGATACGTGCACAAAAGAAAGGCTAAGATGATCTCAACAGTGAGTGAGTGCTGAGAGGAGAGAGAGGGTTTAAATGGGAAAGAGGGCGTGAGCAGTGCTAATTGCTTAACTAGGGTTCAGGTGTTGATGCCAAGAGGAGCACGTGGGAGTGCGGTTCGTGACGGTATCCACCCCCCTCACGTGCGCCTCCAGATGCCGTAGACTGACGGAAGATCCTGATGAGGGACTTATCCAGGATGTCCCATTCTGGAATCCACAATCTGTCCTCAGGACCGAATCCTTCCCGGTCTACTAGGTACTGGCACTGCCCCCTGTGCCAGCAAGAATCTAGAATCTTATTCACGGTAAATGTGGAAGTGCCATCGATGAGTCGGGGTGGAGGTGGCCAAGGTTGGGGTCTTGAGAGGGGAGAACGGTGATAAGGTTTAAGAAGAGAAACGTGGAAGGTTGGGTGGATTCAAAGGGTAGGATGCTCGGTCTGGCCGTTAGCTTTGGGATGGTAGCCAGTAGCGAGGGAGTCGGAGGTCCCTAGAGGCTTGCAGAAAGCTTTCCAAAAGCGGAACGTAAACTGAGGGCCTCTGTCAGAGATTATATCAGTCGGTATGCCGTGGAGTCTGAAAACCTGATGAATGAAAACGTCAGCCATCTCCTGGGCAGTGGGTAACGAGGTAAGGGGATCAAACTGGGTGGCTTTGGAAAATCTATCAACAACGACCAGAATGACAGACTTGCCTTTACTTAACGGGAGATCAGTAAGGAAATCCACGGTGACGTGAGACCAGGGACGCTTGGGGATAGGGAGAGGTTGATGGAGACCAGTTCTTTTGAGACGAGGTGTCTTGATCCTGGCACAAGTGGAACAAGCCTTAACATAGTTGGTGACGTCAGTCTTGAGGGAGGGCCACCAGAAGTGAGAGGAGATGACCTCTCTGGTGCATCGATCCCCCGGATGTCTGGCAATGTGAGAGTCATGGCCCCAGCGGAGAATGTCGGAGCGGACCTGGTCAGCAACGAAAAGCTTATCCGGAGGGCACTGGGGGGGAGTACAGGCTGGCTGGACAGTGAGCGTCGTACAAAGTTCTTAATGTTGCAGCGGATGGCGGCAATAATCTTATGGGGAGGGATAATGGGTTCGAGGGGTTTCTCAGTCAGGAGGATCATGCAGGCAGGAAAGGGCATCAGCCTTGACATTCTTAGAGCCAGGGGTGTAAGTGATGAGAGAGTCAAATCGGGTGAAGAACAGGGACCACCGGGCTTGAGTTGCCTTGCCGACTGGAGGTAGGTCAGATTCTTGAGATCGGTGAGGATGGTGAAGGGATGCAGAGCCCCCTCCAGCCAGTGTCTCCACTCTTTGTGAGCGAGTTTAATGGAGAGTAGCTCCCTGTCACCCAGGTCATAATTCATCTCGGTGGGAGACAATCTTCGGGAGAAAGGCACAGGGGTGAAGAGCGCCCCCGTCCCCATGACGTTGGGAAAGGATAGCGCTGACTTTGTGAGCGAAGGCATCAATTTCCAGGACAAAAGGCAGAGAGGGGGTCAGGGTGGTGGAGGAGTGGAGCAGAGGTGAAAAGGTGATGAAAGGCGCTTCAGGAGTCCATTTGCCATGCTTGGAGCCCTGGTGGTCAAGGAGATAATGGGGGCTGCGACAGAACTGAAGTCCCTAATGAAGTGGCGTTAAAAATTGGCAAAACCCAGGAAGCACTGAATCTCCGTCAAGTTCTTGGGGGTGGGCCAGTCCCTTATGGCTTCCATCTTGGCAGGGTCCATCTCAAACCAAGTGGAGAAATGTCACCTAGGAATTGCACCCTAGACACATGAAAAAGGCAGCTCTCCAACTTGGCATATCGCTTGTCCTCAATGAGGCGACGGAGGACCTCCCGGACATGGGTTGTGTGTTCTTGAAGGGTGCTGGAGAAGACCAAGAGATCGTCCAGGTAGATCAGGACATACCGATTTAATAATATCCCAAAAAATGTCATTCATGACATTCTGAAAAACAGCCGAAGCATTGGTGAGACCGAAAGGCATGATCTGGTTTTCGTAGTGGCTGTGAGTGGTAATGAAAGCCGTCTTGCATTCGTTGCCCTCGCAGATGCGGATGAAGGTTGTAGGCACCACGTAGGTCAAATTTTGAGAAGATGGTGGCGGCCCGGACAGATTCTATGGTGGCGGGGATAAGAGGCAGATGGTAGTGGTTCTGTACGGTAATTGCATTAAGCTGCGGTAATCCACACATGGTCTTATGGAGCCATCCTTTTTACCAACAAAACTCGCATAGGCGGGGGAGGCGGAGGGGTGAATAAATTCTGATTTCAGAGAGTCCTGGGTGTAGGTTTCTAAGGCCTTGGATTCCTGTACAGAGAGAGGGTAGATGCATCCACTGGGAGGTAAGGTACCTGGATTTAGCTCGACAGGGCAGTCGTAAGGGCGATGTGCGGGGGAGAGACAGGGCTTTCTGTTTACAAAATGCCAGATGAAGATTGGCGTAAGCAGGGGGTATAGTGGATGGGATATCTTGAGAGATGAGGGTGATTGGGAGTGTCTGGGGAAGTTGACAACAATGGGTAATGCAGCGAGGGATACAGGCAGTGATATCACGGCAAGACCAGGAAATACGAGGATTGTGTACTTGCAACCAAGGAAAACCAAGATTAAGTGGAAGAGATGGGGAATGGATGAGGAGGAGCTGGATCTGCTCACGGTGAGTAATACCAATATGCAGAGAGAGGGGGATCGTATGCTGTTCCACTAATCCCGGAGAGAGGGAGGAGCTGTTGATGGACTGTATGCGAAAGGGAGGGGGGACTGGCAGCAGGGGAATCCTTAGAGAGGTGGCGAGACCGGAGTCTAGAAAGTTGCCCGCAGCACCTGAATCAACAAAAGTCAAGATAGGTTCCTGAGAACTGCCCCAGGAAAGAGTAGCACGGAGGGAGAGCCTGGATGTGGAAGGACTGAGAGAATGGATACTGACCTTAGCAGGGGGATGGGTGGTGCGAGGGGGTTGGACTAAAAAGGAGGCTCTGAGGTGATCGGGAGCCCCACAATAAAGACGGCATCCCTCAGAGAGTTGGTGGCTCTGTTCATCAGGAATAAGACCAGAGGGGAAGGGGGAGTAGCCAGAGTAGGAACGGGAGGGGTTTGGCTAGAGCCTTATGTTGCTGCAGGTGGACATATAACTCTACAATCAGCAAAACAAAGCTCTCCAGCGTGGGACAGACCCCTGCAGAATTGATGAATGAGGGCCCCCTGGTTCCAAGCAAGCTGGGAGGCCAGAACCCGAAAGTCTGTGACGTATTTCTGGAGAGGCTTTGCATCTTGCGATAGGACTGAAAGGTGAGAGGTGGCGAAATAGGATTGGGACTGTCCAAAGTTGGTGGTCAACAGTGCTTGAACTGTGAGATCTTGGCTTCCGGAGCATTCCTGGCGAGGAGACCCGCAGCCCATTCCAGGGCCCGGCCAGAGAGGTAGGCTACCATAAAATCGATCTGTTCTTTATCTGTGGGAAAGCAGTTTGGACAGAGATTATAAGCCATCCAGCACTGCGTCGGGTAAACCTGGCACGTTCGGATTGCCATCGAATCGGTCTGGGGTGGGAGGAGGCAGAGGACTGTAAGAGGCTGCTGAAACAGGAGTCGGCATGGGGTTCCGGGGTGGGTGGGAAATGA
Organism: Atractosteus spatula; assembly: GCF_055471065.1. NCBI lineage: Eukaryota > Metazoa > Chordata > Actinopteri > Semionotiformes > Lepisosteidae > Atractosteus > Atractosteus spatula. The sequence continues at coordinate 23,696 of NC_142732.1, read as the reverse complement.
CAGGCTGGGGGACAGACCCGGAGACAAAGTTAACCAATTGTTGAACGTTGGAGCTGAGCTGGTCCAGTGCTTGAGTGCTTTGCCAGCAGCGCCGAAGGAAAATTAGAGCCCGCGGGGTCCATCTTAAGGCTCACTGTTCTGTCACTGAAGTCGTTAGGGACTTGTTGTAAAAAGGTGTTAGGACCCTATGCGGTGCTGAGAGAATAAGTGTCCAGAAATCCAAAGGGCAAAAGACGGAATACGAGGTCGGGTAGGCAGGCTAGATCAGGTTTCCGGTAGTCAGGTCTGTGAGGTATCCAAATCCAAAAGCCCCAAGATGAAGCGAAGCCGGGGACAGAGCAGAGTCGGGTATCCAGCGGTCAGGTCTGTGAGGTATCTAAATTCAAAAGCCGCGAGACGGAAACGAAGATGTTGCCGAAGACAAAACGGGGTTGGTATCCAGAAGTCAGTTGAGTAAGGTACGCCCACCAGAGAAAACCTAAGACGATCTCAACAGTGAGCGAGGGCTGAGAGGAGAGAGAGAGTTTAAATGGGAAAGAGGGCGTGAGCAGTGCTAATTGCTTAACGATGGCGCAGGTGTTGACGCCGAGAGGTGCACGCAGGAGTGCGGTTTGTGACACCAAAGAACTGCCCCTTCCTGTCTGTATTAAACCTTGTTCACTCAGTTTAAACTAAGTGTAAAGTGCTATGAAGAAGGATGCATGAAGATACTCTCATTTTTATGAAAGCTATAGTTTTTAGGTCTTTTGAACATTGTGTGCTCCTACAGTTTAAGGACGCAACGAATTTAAAGGCTCTACAGCTCAAGGGCAAAGTATCCTTAGATTTAGCCAAAGCTATTTGAATCAAATGGCTTTTTTATTCCTTTTTAGGAGCATATTTATAGCAAACAAATTAAGCCTAGGGATATTTTTTTTACAGCAAGAAATTCAGTTTGTACAACTGAAACACATTTTGGAGTATTATCACAATGCTTTTGTGTTTTAATTAATCCAAATATTTCTGGCTCCAGCATGCCAAACAACATGGTCTTTAACATCATCCCTGGAGATTTTAACTGCACCGCATCATGGAGAATCAGTATAGCTTCTGGGAAATACATTTTTCCTGCATCAGAGTTTAACTCGTTCAGAGCACCGCAGACAAATGCACACACCAGTGTCAGTTTTCCTGTAATCCAGTTAATGTACCAGTATGTTTTGGAGTGAGAGGGGATTGTATCTCGCATACGGAGAAAACCACAGAACCCAGAAAGAACATGCAAAGTCCACAGTGCTGCAAGATAGCAATGCTAACCACTTTGCCACAATTAGAAATGGATGGATATCTTATCTTTCTAGTTTTGAGTTTTGTGTGCATAATTTAATGTTGAAAGCCACTGAGACATCTGGTATTACTGATGTGTTTATGAAAAAAAATACAAAAAGCATACTAACAACTGTGCCATCCTATTCCTTAGTTAATCATTTTTTTAAAAAACAGTTAATATTGTTTGAAAATTATTTTGAATAATATTTTTTTTCTTTAGCTGTATTTGTAATTTACTTTCTGATTTAATGTATATTTGAACAATGAAAATATATTTTTACAAGATGTGGGGAAAGGTGCAATAATTTATTACAGTGCTAAATTTGATGTTATTGATTACTAATGGTAACACCTAACTTTTAATTTAGATGTATTTAAAACTGTGAACTAAGTGTAACAGCTTCCAGAAATACAATCGAGAATAGTTTTGCGGTGTATGTATAGATGAAACTTTTCTAAAATGTATATCAAAATTTATGACGATTAAAATCTATAATCTTTCCGCTTGTAATGTCATTAGAAAGTTCAATAAGTTCCTGCTTTGTCTTACAACGGTATCAGAAAGTAGTCTAAGTGTTGACAAACCTGTGCTTAATGATAATCAAGCGACTTGGAAGTCAAAGAAAATGATTTTCGTTGTTTAATTTTAAACACTGTTATGAATGCAGACGCAATCGGTGCTTCACGGACATCGCGCAATACGGAGCTCCGCGTTTCCTCCCTCTCTCGGCGCTGCCTCCCCCTCTGACGCAGCGCAGTGGACGGCGCGCTGTTTTCAGAGCCTCTGATTGGGGGGGAAGACCTGCTGATGTGTTTTACATACCAGGAAGACCGAAGATAATTTATTCTATTCGAAACGTGAGTTATTTTTTATGAAATTTGTGTATTTTAAACATTTAATTAAGAAGTAAAAACCTTACAGCGTATAGAGTGTTTTTAAGCTGGTTATGAGGAAGTAAATCACTTGTTTTTTGCACATAAAAAGTGTTTATTAACTATCGAAAGCTGTTTTTATAGCTTTTAAAGTCGTGCAATGTCTAAGCAGGAACACATTATTATATCTCGTTTTTTAATTATTTTTTAAAAATTGTTTGCCCAGCCTAATCTTAAAGACTCTACTTGTGAAACTCTTCTAAGCCTGTGCATAAAACTATTGTAGCGCTCTCGGGATCACGAGGGATCACGCGCCCGCGCCGCTGCCTCCTCAGGTCGCTAGAAACTCGAACCCGAACTCGAACAATATGTTGTCACTCAACACGCACCCAGCCAGCTGAGCTAAAGGTAAATGTCCCGTCAGCTTGACGGCTGTGGTCCCTGCTATTTACAGGGAAGGGTGGTGCCGTCACTGCGCTGGTAAGCCTGCTCGAACAACCTGCAATGGAAAAAAAAAAGAAATAATAAAGCAAGGAAAACGTATGATATATGTAAAAAATACAATTTGCTCACATAATTTACTTCATTACCTCTGGCGGTTAAATGTTTTTTTTTTCTGTTTGTTTCTTCTCTTGTACCTGTTTTTTGATCCACTGGTTGTAGTTGTATTTGTAAATTTTTTATAGGTATAATAAAAAATTTAAAAAACAAACAAAAAAACAACCTACAATGGTGGCAGTATGCGTTACTCTCCTCCGCTTAATTCGCCGTCCTCAGCGAAGGGCTATCCCTTCCTGCAATGTAGTGCTCTCGGGCTCCCGTGGGTTTGCGCCCTCCACCCTGCGGTACCGCTGTGTGCATACAGTGTGAACATGTGATATTTACAAATATAAAGAATGTCAATATAATGCTATTAAGATTTGGTCTTTTAGTTTTTAAAAGAAATGTTTATTTGTTAAAAAAACTCATAGCGATTCCTAGGTTTGAAAACCAAACCTCACACTTGTAAGTCAGTTACCTAAGCCATCACACCACAGACAGCATGGTGGTGAAACACTCGTACACATCAATGGAAAGTCTTATAGTACTGTTTGTGCTACAGTACTTGAATTTAATTATTGTTATTAATTTTTTCCGCAACACAATTCCATATTATATTCCCTTTTAATCCAATTCTAAAAGTATGCTTTAGTTTACTCCAATAACAAGTGTATTTGCAGAAAAGGTTTAAACGATCACTTTTCAAAAAGTATATAAACGTACAGTAATATGGTCAGAAGGATCACGCAAAAATGTTTCTGAAATAACCACATATAAGACTTTGATGCTTACAATGTTTAGGGAGCAATGGAATACTGGTGTGTATTTTCTTTAAATTACCAATATTAGCAATATACAGTTACATGATGTTTATGTTCTTCAATTTATATTGTTTATGACCTTCAGATGCATTATGCTCCTTTTCTTTTTATGTTCATCTACTAGAATTTCCCTTCAGTTGTAAAATTCCTTATGAATATTTAATACTAAGTGGATTAAAATGTGCACAGTAAAGAGATTAAATGATTAAATCTTTTCACTGCCAACCAACGTACCGCGGTACGGTGCAGTGGCTTGTGCTTAGTTGTGTGTGGAATGGGTTTGTAATGTGGATTTCTAATGGCTGCATCTGTAGATGTGTTTTATTTTGATGTTCAATATAAATTTAAAGTAATCTGAATGCTGTGTGTGTTTTTTTTTCTACTTGGGTTGTTTGGAGGTGGAGGCCAGATGTCTGTTTCCTGTGTTCCTGCATGTCTGCATGGAGTGCAGTGCAGATGTGAGAGGTGGTGTTCAATTTCCAAGATGAACGTTTGTAGTTATTGTGGAATGTGTCTGTTGCATTTTTATGTGCGATTTCAAAATTTGTAGCAGCATATGATTTTGTGCATGTTGAAGAGGCCTCATTATGAGTAAATTTAGATATTTTTTGTGCCAGTGTTTCAACTTTAGAATGTGTCTTGATGGAATGGAGGAGTGTTTAAAGCAGGAGTTTAAAAGCAAGTTAAAATTTGTGGTAGTTCAAATAAATGTGATCTTGTGTTTTGAGTAAGTTAATGTGTGAAATTACTTTTCATTCTCCTTTTATTAAGTTTAAAGAACTTTGAATATGTTAGAACAATTGTTTGGAAGTTGTTTAGTAGTGTGATGGACAGTGTTCTCAATTGTAGATTCTATTTTCAAAACTTTGTAATCCAAGATTTTTTTTAAATTGTTTAATGCTCATTGTCAATGGTTTATTGTCACTTTGTGTTGTAGTTTTAGCATTGTAATTTGAGCACAATAAAGTTGCTGGGTGTGCTCTTTCAGGGTATTAATGAATGAAAAGACGGGGGTATGTTTTGTTGTACAATAGTTTTTTAAGTTGTAGTGTTTGGTGATGTGGTTTAATTTTGTTAAATGATATGGGATGTTTATCCAAGTTATAGTTTGATTGAAATTGATCAAGTTATGTAAATTGCAATGTTTAATATCCTTTCAGGGATTGAAGAGGCAGGTGGTGAGTAGTTGTAAATTCTCATTTTTGTTTGTGAATGTAAACTTGAAAGGGGTACTTTATGTTCACAAGCTACAGTATAATAATTAACTATTTTTATATCTCCAATTGAGTAATGTTTTTATTTAATATATCTACCTTTTTAAGCTCTTGAATATTTAATATGCTGTCATATACAATCTGAAGTTTAGATTTTTTTAGTGGTAAAAGAATTTTCTTTAATTTTGATTGATTCATAATTGGGCATTTTATGGCGACAGTGTCACATTTATGCATTTATTTGGTGACGTTTTAAATGTTCAACACTGTAGTGTTGCCCCAAATTGTTGTAATTAAAAAAAGCTGTGGTAGTTGGCAGTTTCTGAATTTGTAATTATTGCTTGCATTGAGTGGTTGGATGTGTAGATGGGTTGTGTAAGTCTTGTTTAGCCATCAGAAACAGGAATGTGTTATAAACAATAGGGCTTTGCAAATCCTCCATTTTGAGGACATGTTTGGATAGAGTCTTGGTTAATTAGGCACAGTTCTGAATTTATTCTGAGGGTTATAAAAATGCAGCCTTGGAACCAGTAGTCATTCTGTTTCTGGCTCTTGACCTGCAGCTGTGGTGGACAGAAGAGTGCTGAGAAGGGTGTTTTATTTTGATGTTGGGGGGGTAATTAAAGGAAAGGTTGGAGGTGTTTTGATTATTTGTTTGAGTTTAGGAAGGTTTTTGTGTGTTGGATGGAAAGGTAGCTTATGTAGTTGAAACCATCTTTTTTTTATAGATGGTTGAAATGTTCCACACAGTAGTGCTGTCCCACAATGGAGTATTTGTAAATGTGGTTGGTTCTACCAGACTCTGAGTCTTTAAGTAATCCCCTGCATTGGTAGTTTTGATGTTTGGGGGTAGTTTTGTATAGTTGGTGTTGCATTTTTGTGCAATGTCATTTTGGGAAGGGTTTTGTAAGAAAGATGTTTTGTTTGTTTATTTTATAGTGTTTTCTATAACTTATTTTTTTAATTGAAATGTTTTCAGCTTTGGGTTATCTTTTATAAGGTGACCTTTGTAAATGGTTTTTCGCAAAGGCTGGTTGGATTTAAGTTGTCAGGTCCTGAATTTGTTTATTTGTATTGTCTGTTGTAAGCAATCAAGGAATTGGGACAATATGATTTTGGATGATTGGTTTTAAAAATAGATGGTAAATGTACTTGACAAGAAGGTGGTATTGTATATTTGGTTCAGTGTTTGGGGAAATTGAGATGGTTCTTTGGTTTGTGTAACTGCTTTTTGTTGTATATTTAATTTTAGATGGCATGTTCACATTTGGAGTAGTTTCATGGTGTTTTTTTTTAGACTGATGGAGTTAGTATTGGGGACTTTTTTGGTAACGTGTGTTTTATGTATTGTATTTTAATTTTTTGGTATGGTGAATGTTGTATTAGTGGTTGAGTGTTGCTGGTGGTGTGTTTTGTAGGTCTCATCTTTTTCAAGTGATTGGAATATTGAATGTGAGTATAATCTGATCTTGTGGGTTTTGGAATGGTTATTGAATGAAATTGGGTGCTAATGTGAAATTCATGTGTTCCACATGATGCAGTTGAGTTCATTTTTAAAATGGTTGTTCTTTGCAACTTTAAAGGATAGTGTGAATATCATTTTGAAAGTGAGGATTTGTTTCTGGTTGGGTGTAATGAGCTTTTTTGATGAATGTGGTGCATTTTCTTTGAAGGGTTAGGAGTTTTTATTTGATTTTTTTGATGGTTATATGAGTATTTTTAAACATGTTTAGGTTTTTGGTTGAGTTTTTTTGCAATTTTAGGTGTTGGTGGAAATGTGTTTATTTTGTCTTTATAATATGAATGTTTGTGACAGAATTGTTTAGATTCACACTTTGAAATTGTGGAGGAAGGTATGCGGATTTTACAATGAGTGGTTGTGGATTCTGGGGTCGTGAATGATGTGGCTTTGTTGGATTCAGAGAGGAATTGAAGATTTCCTTTTTTCATTGTTTATAATGAGAGGTTGTAGTTGTATATGATGAGGTTTTGTTAGGATTTGAGTGAGTAATGTATGAAGTTACTTTTTGTTTTGAAGTATTGTTTGCATTGTGTATGGTTTCTTTGACTGTTTTAACCTGTCACATCTTTTTTGGGGGTATTTGTATGTAAAGCTCTGTATGTATTTGGTTGTGTTTAATTATGCCTTTTTTATGCTAGGAATTTATATTGATGGTTGCTTGTTTTTGTAAAACATTTTAATTTAAGTAAGTGCGCTGCTTGTGTTCTTTTTGATTCGCGTGAAGTCAGTCTTAACTTTGTGAATAGTATGTTTTGTGTTGGAGTGTTATGTTGAAAATGTGCAATTTATGTTTTGAAATTTGATTTTTGTAATTTGAGTTGTTCAATTCAATGTAGAACTGAAGTTGAAGCATTTATTTAATTGTGGAGGTAATTTTTTTTAATGGGAGTCTGCACAATTACATTTGTTTAACAAGGGGTGACCTGTGGGAAGGGAGGTTTGGGGCTCGGTTTGTTTTGATGCTCAATATAAATTTAAATTAATCTGATTTGTTTTGTTTTTTTTTCCCTGGGTTGTTTGGTGATGGCTTGTTTTTCATTTTCTGTAAGTACTCGTGGGGTCCTGTGCAGATAGGAGGTGGTGTCCATCTTCCAAGAGGGATGGTTTTAGTCATTTTTGTGGATTTTAAAATTGGAATGGAATCTATTTGTGTGCATAATGATGTGGTGTTGGTAGTGATTTGAGTGGATGTTTTTTGTGTGCTAGAGGTTTAATTTTGAGTTGTTTAAAATCAAAGCCAATAAATTGTGGTAGATTAAAGTAAATGCTTATTGTTTTGAGTAAGTTAAACATCACTGTGAGAAACATCAGTTTGTCTGTTATAATCTTTTGGATTGTAAAGTCTTTTATCCAAATGTGGTTTGTAAATTGTTTTGTAGTGTAATGGTCCATGTTTTGTTGTATATATTTGTAATGCAATAATTCAGACATTGTTTTGTTGCTAATGTTTGTTTTGTAATTTGAGTACAAGGTTTTTGGGTGTGCTCTTTTAAGGTTTGTATTGATGACTGAAGAGATGTGGCTGTTTTTTGTACCATGTAATTTGTTTGAAGTTTTATTTTTACTTATCTGTGTTTTTTTATTTTGTAAAATTGAGGTATGTAGGTGTTTCATCTTTAATTGAAAATGATCAAATGTCCTTTGCAAGGTCCATCTACCTTTCTGGGATTGAAGAGGCAGGGGGTGAGTATTTTTTTTTGGGGTGGGGGGGTGCTTGTAGTTGGGGTTTAGATTCTTTTCCAGATTGCAGATGTTTGTTTGTTTGTTTCACTAAGTTAACTTTGGGTAAAAGTTAGGAGTAATTGCAAGTAGAGCCTTGTATGTATTTGGCTATGTTTGTGTGAATAGTCTGGTTAGATTTTGTATTGCTATGTTACATTGGAAATTTGTATTTGTAATGCTTTGAAATTCTTTGTCTTGATTTTTGTCATCCAATACAATGTACAAGAACATGTTTTCTCAGATTGGAGGTAGTTTAGTTTTTACTTAATGGGAGACTTCACAATTACCTTTTTTGCAAGGGGTATTCTGTGGGAAGGAAGGTCTTGGATTTTGGTTGTGGGTTTGTTTTGAATTGAAGTATTTTATTTTGATTAATATAAATGTAAACTAATCTGCAATCTGTACTGTTTCATTGGGTACCTGCATGTCTGCGTGGAGTGTGGCCCAGATGTGGGAGGTGGTGTCCATCTTCCAAGAGGGATGTTTGTAGGCTCCTGAATTTTTTGTATTTTTATTTCCTGACTAATTGGAACAGAAGATGAAAATGGTGTGCTTTTTGAAGAGGTCATTGGGAGCAGCTTTCGAATGGATCTTTTTCCTCTGCCAGTGTTTCAACTTTAGACTTTCTACAACTGTATCATGTCTGGATGGACTTGAGGAGGCTGTTTGAAGTAGTAATGGAGTTTTTAAACAAGTAAATTGTGCTAAGTTAAGTAAATGTTCTGTGTATTGTTTTGAGTAAGTGAATGTGGGATCACTGTAGCATGTGATGTGTTTTGTTGGATTGTAAAGAACTTTATTATGATGGGGGGGAATGGTTTGTAAATTCTTTTGTATTAAGGACCATTTCCTTAACTGTAAACTTTGTTTTTAATGTTTGTAATGTGATGTATTTGAAATAGTTTAATGTTCATGGAATGTTATGTAGTCTATCTTTATGATTTGTAGTATTGTAATTTGAGCACAATAAAGTTTCTTGGTGTGCTCTTTGAGGATTTGTATTGATTGAAAAAATGTGTATGTTTCTTATCCAATCTGATTGTTTTATGCTGTACTGTATTTTTAGTGATTTGAGAAATCATCTTTTGCATGTTTTTTTTTTAAATGAGCTAGAATGCAAGTTCTTTTTTTAAAGACTAGTGTTTGATTGCTTAGGTTGTTGAAATGATGTAAATTGTTTAACATCGTTTCATAGCTTGAAGAGGCAGGGGGTAAGTACCTATTTTTTGTGTGGGTGGGTTAGGGCTAGTTTTTAGCTCAGTTGTTCTAGCTTGTGGTTGTTGTTAGCTTATGAGTTAACTTTACTTTTAATGCTAGAACCATAACACCATGTTCTGTATATTGTTTTGAGTAAGTGAAGGTGGGATCATTGTAGCATGTGATGTGGGGTTTTCTTGGATTGTAAAGAACTTGATTATGTTGGGGGGGAAAAGTGGTTTGTAAATGTTTTGTATTAAGGATAATGTTTGTAGTGAAAGTTTGTTCTTAATGTTTGTACTCCAGTGTCTTTGAAATGGTGTAATGCTGTTTGAATATCAATTCTCATAATGTAGTTTGAGTATAAAAGTTTGTCTGTTTTTTGTTGATTCTTATGGTGACCAAAGATGTTATGTAATGTTGGTTTTAAGCTGCACTGTATTTTTAGTGATGTGAGAGTTTTTGTTTTATATGTGCTAGTGTGCAGGATTAGATTTTAAATTTCATTTTTCTAATGTTATGAATGTTATGTTGTATTTGTTTAGAATTGTAATTTGAGCACAATAAAGTTGCAGGGTGTGCTCTTTCAGGGTATTGATTGAAAACATGTGGGTATGGGGTAAGTGATTAGAATGTGTTGGAATATTTTTGTATAGTGTTATTGTAATTTGTATTGTATTTATGGAGTTGGTTGTTTGGAAATTGTATTGGAATGTAAAAAAGTGAAAGTGGTGTGAGCAGTTGTCAGTTTCATGGATTCAAGAGGTAGGTGGTGAGTATTTGTTATTGGGGTTGAGTTAGTGCCTGTAATGTCAGGATGTTGGGGTAGATGTTTCCTTTTATTTTGGACCCAAGGGTTAAGTTAAGGGTTAAGTTAAGGGTTAAGTTAAGGGTTAAGTTAAGGGTTAAGTTAAGGGTTAAGTTAAGGGTTAAGTTAAGGGTTAAGTTAAGGGTTAAGTTAAGGGTTAAGTTAAGGGTTAAGTTAAGGGTTAAGTTAAGGGTTAAGTTAAGGGTTAAGTTAAGGGTTAAGTTAAGGGTTAAGTTAAGGGTTAAGTTAAGGGTTAAGTTAAGGGTTAAGTTAAGGGTTAAGTTAAGGGTTAAGTTAAGGGTTAAGTTAAGGGTTAAGTTAAGGGTTAAGTTAAGGGTTAAGTTAAGGGTTAAGTTAAGGGTTAAGTTAAGGGTTAAGTTAAGGGTTAAGTTAAGGGTTAAGTTAAGGGTTAAGTTAAGGGTTAAGTTAAGGGTTAAGTTAAGGGTTAAGTTAAGGGTTAAGTTAAGGGTTAAGTTAAGGGTTAAGTTAAGGGTTAAGTTAAGGGTTAAGTTAAGGGTTAAGTTAAGGGTTAAGTTAAGGGTTAAGTTAAGGGTTAAGTTAAGGGTTAAGTTAAGGGTTAAGTTAAGGGTTAAGTTAAGGGTTAAGTTAAGGGTTAAGTTAAGGGTTAAGTTAAGGGTTAAGTTAAGGGTTAAGTTAAGGGTTAAGTTAAGGGTTAAGTTAAGGGTTAAGTTAAGGGTTAAGTTAAGGGTTAAGTTAAGGGTTAAGTTAAGGGTTAAGTTAAGGGTTAAGTTAAGGGTTAAGTTAAGGGTTAAGTTAAGGGTTAAGTTAAGGGTTAAGTTAAGGGTTAAGTTAAGGGTTAAGTTAAGGGTTAAGTTAAGGGTTAAGTTAAGGGTTAAGTTAAGGGTTAAGTTAAGGGTTAAGTTAAGGGTTAAGTTAAGGGTTAAGTTAAGGGTTAAGTTAAGGGTTAAGTTAAGGGTTAAGTTAAGGGTTAAGTTAAGGGTTAAGTTAAGGGTTAAGTTAAGGGTTAAGTTAAGGGTTAAGTTAAGGGTTAAGTTAAGGGTTAAGTTAAGGGTTAAGTTAAGGGTTAAGTTAAGGGTTAAGTTAAGGGTTAAGTTAAGGGTTAAGTTAAGGGTTAAGTTAAGGGTTAAGTTAAGGGTTAAGTTAAGGGTTAAGTTAAGGGTTAAGTTAAGGGTTAAGTTAAGGGTTAAGTTAAGGGTTAAGTTAAGGGTTAAGTTAAGGGTTAAGTTAAGGGTTAAGTTAAGGGTTAAGTTAAGGGTTAAGTTAAGGGTTAAGTTAAGGGTTAAGTTAAGGGTTAAGTTAAGGGTTAGTTAAGGGTTAAGTTAAGGGTTAAGTTAAGGGTTAAGTTAAGGGTTAAGTTAAGGGTTAAGTTAAGGGTTAAGTTAAGGGTTAAGTTAAGGGTTAAGTTAAGGGTTAAGTTAAGGGTTAAGTTAAGGGTTAAGTTAAGGGTTAAGTTAAGGGTTAAGTTAAGGGTTAAGTTAAGGGTTAAGTTAAGGGTTAAGTTAAGGGTTAAGTTAAGGGTTAAGTTAAGGGTTAAGTTAAGGGTTAAGTTAAGGGTTAGGGTTAGGGTTAGGGTTAGGGTTAAGTTAAGGGTTAAGTTAGGGTTAAGTTAAGGGTTAGGGTTAGGGTTAAGTTAAGGGTTAAGTTAAGGGTTAGGGTTAGGGTTAAGTTAAGGTTTAAGTTAAGGGTTAGGGTTAGGGTTAGGGTTAGGGTTAGGGTTAGGGTTAGGGTTAGGGTTAGGGTTAGGGTTAGGGTTAGGGTTAAGGTTAGGGTTAGGGTTAGGGTTAGGGTTAGGGTTAGGGTTAGGGTTAGGGTTAGGGTTAGGGTTAGGGTTAGGGTTAGGGTTAGGGTTAGGGTTAGGGTTAGGGTTAGGGTTAGGGTTAGGGTTAGGGTTAGGGTTAGGGTTAGGGTTAGGGTTAGGGTTAGGGTTAGGGTTAGGGTTAGGGTTAGGTGTGTAGGGTTAGGGTTAGGGTTAGGGTTAGGGTTAGGGTTAGGGTTAGGGTTAGGGTTAGGGTTAGGGTTAGGGTTAGGTTAGGGTTAGGGTTAGGGTTAGGGTTAGGGTTAGGGTTAGGGTTAGGGTTAGGGTTAGGGTTAGGGTTAGGGTTAGGGTAAGGTTAGGGTTAGGGTTAGGGTTAGGGTTAGGGTTAGGGTTAGGGTTAGGGTTAGGGTTAGGGTTAGGGTTAGGGTTAGGGTTAGGGTAGGGTTAGGGTTAGGGTTAGGGTTAGGGTTAGGGTTAGGGTTAGGGTTAGGGTTAGGGTTAGGGTTAGGGTTAGGGTTAGGGTTAGGGTTAGGGTTAGGGTTAGGGTTAGGGTTAGGGTTAGGGTTAGGGTTAGGGTTAGGGTTAGGGTTAGGGTTAGGGTTAGGGTTAGGGTTAGGGTTAGGGTTAGGTTAGGGTTAGGGTTAGGGTTAGGGTTAGGGGTTAGGGTTAGGGTTAGGGTTAGGGTTAGGGTTAGGGTTAGGGTTAGGGTTAGGGTTAGGGTTAGGGTTAGGGTTAGGGTTAGGGTTAGGGTTAGGGTTAGGGTTAGGGTTAGGGTTAGGGTTAGGGTAGGGTTAGGGTTAGGGTTAGGGTTAGGGTTAGGGTTAGGGTTAGGGTTAGGGTTAGGGTTAGGGTTAGGGTTAGGGTTAGGGTTAGGGTTAGGGTTAGGGTTAGGTTAGGGTTAGGGTTAGGGTTAGGGTTAGGGTTAGGGTTAGGGTTAGGGTTAGGGTTAGGGTTAGGGTTAGGGTTAGGGTTAGGGTTAGGGTTAGGGTTAGGGTTAGGGTTAGGGTTAGGGTTAGGGTTAGGGTTAGGGTTAGGGTTAGGGTTAGGTTAGGGTTAGGGTTAGGGTTAGGGTTAGGGTTAGGGTTAGGGTTAGGGTTAGGGTTAGGGTTAGGGTTAGGGTTAGGGTTAGGGTTAGGGTTAGGGTTAGGGTTAGGGTTAGGGTTAGGGTTAGGGTTAGGGTTAGGGTTAGGGTTAGGGTTAGGTTAGGGTTAGGGTTAGGGTTAGGGTTAGGGTTAGGGTTAGGGTTAGGGTTAGGGTTAGGGTTAGGGTTAGGGTTAGGGTTAGGGTTAGGGTTAGGGTTAGGGTTAGGGTTAGGGTTAGGGTTAGGGGTTAGGGTTAGGGTTAGGGTTAGGGTTAGGTTAGGGTTAGGGTTAGGGTTAGGGTTAGGGTTAGGGTTAGGGTTAGGGTTAGGGTTAGGGTTAGGGTTAGGGTTAGGGTTAGGGTTAGGGTTAGGGTTAGGGTTAGGGTTAGGGTTAGGGTTAGGGTTAGGGTTAGGGTTAGGTTAGGGTTAGGGTTAGGGTTAGGGTTAGGGTTAGGGTTAGGGTTAGGGTTAGGGTTAGGGTTAGGGTTAGGGTTAGGGTTAGGGTTAGGGTTAGGGTTAGGGTTAGGGTTAGGGTTAGGGTTAGGGTTAGGGTAGGGTTAGGGTTAGGGTTAGGGTTAGGGTTAGGGTTAGGGTTAGGGTTAGGGTTAGGGTTAGGGTTAGGGTTAGGGTTAGGGTTAGGGTTAGGGTTAGGGTTAGGGTTAGGGTTAGGGTTAGGGTTAGGGTTAGGGTTAGGGTTAGGGTTAGGGTTAGGGTTAGGGTTAGGGTTAGGGTTAGGGTTAGGGTTAGGGTTAGGGTTAGGGTTAGGGTTAGGGTTAGGTTAGGGTTAGGGTTAGGGTTAGGGTTAGGGTTAGGGTTAGGTTAGGGTTAGGGTTAGGGTTAGGGTTAGGGTTAGGGTTAGGGTTAGGGTTAGGGTTAGGGTTAGGGTTAGGGTTAGGGTTAGGGTTAGGGTTAGGGTTAGGGTTAGGGTTAGGGTTAGGGTTAGGGTTAGGGTTAGGGTTAGGGTTAGGGTTAGGGTTAGGGTTAGGGTTAGGGTTAGGGTTAGGGTTAGGGTTAGGGTTAGGGTTAGGGTTAGGGTTAGGGTTAGGGTTAGGGTTAGGGTTAGGGTTAGGGTTAGGGTTAGGGTTAGGGTTAGGGTTAGGGTTAGGGTTAGGGTTAGGGTTAGGGTTAGGGTTAGGGTTAGGGTTAGGGTTAGGGTTAGGGTTAGGGTTAGGGTTAGGGTTAGGGTTAGGGTTAGGGTTAGGGTTAGGGTTAGGGTTAGGGTTAGGGTTAGGGTTAGGGTTAGGGTTAGGGTTAGGGTTAGGGTTAGGGTTAGGGTTAGGGTTAGGGTTAGGGTTAGGGTTAGGGTTAGGGTTAGGGTTAGGGTTAGGGTTAGGGTTAGGGTTAGGGTTAGGGTTAGGGTTAGGGTTAGGGTTAGGGTTAGGGTTAGGGGTTAGGGTTAGGGTTAGGGTTAGGGTTAGGGTTAGGGTTAGGGTTAGGGTTAGGGTTAGGGTTAGGGTTAGGGTTAGGGTTAGGGTTAGGGTTAGGGTTAGGGTTAGGGTTAGGGTTAGGGTTAGGGTTAGGGTTAGGGTTAGGGTTAGGGTTAGGGTTAGGGTTAGGGTTAGGGTTAGGGTTAGGGTTAGGGTTAGGGTTAGGGTTAGGGTTAGGGTTAGGGTTAGGGTTAGGGTTAGGGTTAGGGTTAGGGTTAGGGTTAGGGTTAGGGTTAGGGTTAGGGTTAGGGTTAGGGTTAGGGTTAGGGTTAGGGTTAGGGTTAGGGTTAGGGTTAGGGTTAGGGTTAGGGTTAGGGTTAGGGTTAGGGTTAGGGTTAGGGTTAGGGTTAGGGTTAGGGTTAGGGTTAGGGTTAGGGTTAGGGTTAGGGTTAGGGTTAGGGTTAGGGTTAGGGTTAGGGTTAGGGTTAGGGTTAGGGTTAGGGTTAGGGTTAGGGTTAGGGTTAGGGTTAGGGTTAGGGTTAGGGTTAGGGTTAGGGTTAGGGTTAGGGTTAGGGTTAGGGTTAGGGTTAGGGTTAGGGTTAGGGTTAGGGTTAGGGTTAGGGTTAGGGTTAGGGTTAGGGTTAGGGTTAGGGTTAGGGTTAGGGTTAGGGTTAGGGTTAGGGTTAGGGTTAGGGTTAGGGTTAGGGTTAGGGTTAGGGTTAGGGTTAGGGTTAGGGTTAGGGTTAGGGTTAGGGTTAGGGTTAGGGTTAGGGTTAGGGTTAGGGTTAGGGTTAGGGTTAGGGTTAGGGTTAGGGTTAGGGTTAGGGTTAGGGTTAGGGTTAGGGTTAGGGTTAGGGTTAGGGTTAGGGTTAGGGTTAGGGTTAGGGTTAGGGTTAGGGTTAGGGTTAGGGTTAGGGTTAGGGTTAGGGTTAGGTTAGGGTTAGGGTTAGGGTTAGGGTTAGGGTTAGGGTTAGGGTTAGGGTTAGGGTTAGGGTTAGGGTTAGGGTTAGGGTTAGGGTTAGGGTTAGGGTTAGGGTTAGGGTTAGGGTTAGGGTTAGGGTTAGGGTTAGGGTTAGGGTTAGGGTTAGGGTTAGGGTTAGGGTTAGGGTTAGGGTTAGGGTTAGGGTTAGGGTTAGGGTTAGGGTTAGGGTTAGGGTTAGGGTTAGGGTTAGGGTTAGGGTTAGGGTTAGGGTTAGGGTTAGGGTTAGGGTTAGGGTTAGGGTTAGGGTTAGGGTTAGGGTTAGGGTTAGGGTTAGGGTTAGGGTTAGGGTTAGGGTTAGGGTTAGGGTTAGGGTTAGGGTTAGGGTTAGGGTTAGGGTTAGGGTAGGGTTAGGGTTAGGGTTAGGGTTAGGGTTAGGTTAGGGTTAGGGTTAGGGTTAGGGTTAGGGTTAGGGTTAGGGTTAGGGTTAGGGTTAGAGGGTTAGGGTTAGGGTTAGGGTTAGGGTTAGGGTTAGGGTTAGGGTTAGGGTTAGGGTTAGGGTTAGGGTTAGGGTTAGGGTTAGGGTTAGGGTTAGGGTTAGGGTTAGGGTTAGGGTTAGGGTTAGGGTTAGGGTTAGGGTTAGGGTTAGGGTTAGGGTTAGGGTTAGGGTTAGGGTTAGGGTTAGGGTTAGGGTTAGGTTAGGTTAGGGTTAGGGTTAGGGTTAGGGTTAGGGTTAGGGTTAGGGTTAGGGTTAGGGTTAGGGTTAGGGTTAGGGTTAGGGTTAGGGTTAGGGTTAGGGTTAGGGTTAGGGTTAGGGTTAGGGTTAGGGTTAGGGTTAGGGTTAGGGTTAGGGTTAGGGTTAGGGTTAGGGTTAGGGTTAGGGTTAGGGTTAGGGTTAGGGTTAGGGTTAGGGTTAGGGTTAGGGTTAGGGTTAGGGTTAGGGTTAGGGTTAGGGTTAGGGTTAGGGTTAGGGTTAGGGTTAGGGTTAGGGTTAGGGTTAGGGTTAGGGTTAGGGTTAGGGTTAGGGTTAGGGTTAGGGTTAGGGTTAGGGTTAGGGTTAGGGTTAGGGTTAGGGTTAGGGTTAGG